>NC_136431.1:99629257-104749257 GCF_052849685.1 Lactuca virosa | reverse complement strand
TGTTTTTATAATATTTATCTACCTATCGTCGTATGAACAAATTTTTCTTATATAAAAAAGTATATTCAGGGGCCCATTTTTATTTTTCGCACATAGTCGTAAACGAAAAACTTTTTAATCTGCCTCTACCCGATTTGTGAGATATCTACATACACGGAAAGGTTGAATCGAAAGTGATAATCTAAAATTTAGGTTAAATTAAAATCGACAAAATGAAGAATCCATTGGAAAAGATGAATAGAAGAAAGAGTATGTATCTTCGAAATGTTTTTGTGATTCTCAATGGAAGAAGGTTGCACATTTTTTTTTTTTTTTTATTTTTTTTCCTGATTGTACCAAAATCCTTTAAAAGGTCATATATTATGGAAAAATCCAAATGTATAAATGTCTTGTTGCCGAAAACTAAGTCATAAACCAAAAAGCATTTTAAGCTGCCTCCACCCGATTCGTGAGATATCTACACACATGAAATGCGCACATGAAAAGGTTGAATCGAAAATGATAACTTAAAATTTTGGATAAATTAAAATCGAGAAAATGAAGAATTCATTGAAAAAGACCGGTATAATAAACATTTTGTCTCTACAAACCTTAAAACGATTATATGATTCTCAATGGCAAAAGGGTGATCAAATGGTTTTTTAGTGGTACTTAGTGGTGAAGGGGTGACTAGAGGTGATTCTGGATGGGAAGGAATGACTGAACGAGTGATTGTTCTTGGTGGTTCTTGTGACCGTAGTGATTGGTGGTGTATAGCAACAATGACTATGGTTTTGATTGTTAATGGAACGGAGGGGGGAATGTGAGCACAATGTTGATTGGAGAGGAAGGGGTGGGGTGCAATGGATGATGTGGGGATGGATGGGTGAGAGTGGGGTGGGTCATTTTTATGTTTTTTTATATAATAATTATAAGGGAAAATATCATTGATATCCTTCTAAATTTTAAATATTACTTCTGTATCCTTGTAAAAATCAAAATTACTTCAATATCCTTATAAAATTATAAAATACACATTTATATCCAAACTCATAATTTTATTAGGTTTAAATTAATTTAATATAAAAAAATTTATCAAGAATCAAAATTTATGTAATTGTACTAAAATACCCTTTCCTATTTAAGATTAGCATTAAACAAAATTAATTAACATTAAACCTAATTAAATGTTATAAAGGTTCCTGCACGTCATTTACTTGCTGCCGCCATTTATTCCTCATCGCAGGTACGCATGTATGCTTAAATAGGTGTATCAATTCTTTATATCATCAACAGCACATTTCCCCCATAATAGAATCTGAACCGCAAATAAGCCTATAATACACTTGAAAACAACCATGATTTAATTAAGCATCAACACCACAGCTCCTCCATTAACCAGCATAGGACCAGTTCAGACAAAAACCTAATAAAATTATTAGTCATATTACTCAGTCCCAAATAACAAAAACCCCATATTAATTCCTGAATTTCATGCTAAAAAAAACACATATAATATCAATAGAAACCACATGCATAGAGATAGAAACCGAATTTACAAATGAGAGTGAATGTAGAGATGTTTAGTGTACGACCAAGATGATATACGGAAATACAAGATACCTGGCCTAATCTTTAATTTGGGATTTAGCTTGGGAAGGGTATTTTGGGAAATTCAATAAAAGTTTAAAGTTTAAATAAGTTTTTTAATATTAAATTGATATAATTCAAATTAAAGTTTATGTTTTGATATAAATAAAAATTTTATAATCTGGTAAGGATATAGAATTAATTTTGAATTTTGCAAATATAAATATCAGGATATAGAAGTAATGTTGATAAGGATAAATATATTTTTTATAATTTTATAAGGATATAAAAGTAATTTTGATATAGAAGTAATTTTGGATATAAGTAATTTTGATTTTTACAAGGATATAAAATTAATATTTAAAGTTTAGAAGATATGAATGAAAATTTTCTTAATTATAAATAACTAAAAAGAAATAAGAAATAGGGATAATGACTTAAAAGGGTAATATATTTTTCGATTTGTACACATTTGGTCACTGAGTTTTTTTTTCGTCCACATTTACCCCTTCAACTTGTTAAACTGTATACATTCAGTCATTATGACCGGCTACCCCAGGTTACCCGGTAAAAATGACTTAATAGGGTAATATATTTCTCACTTTGTACACATTTAGTATTTAATATTTTTGTACACATTTAGTCCTTTTTTTTTTTTTTGCAAAATAAGTCATTTTTTTTACTCATTCAGTACTTATGAATGACTTTTTAGTTTTTTTCTCACAAAATCTTACGTGGGACATTCATTAATGAGGTGTATGAGGCTTTTGATGCTTATATCTATCGCGATCTCGACTACTTGGTTGCTTAGGTCATGTGTTCTGAACGTCATAACTTCTTCATATAATCTCGGATTTTAACGATCTTTATATCCATGCGTTCGTATTTTAGTCTACTACAACTTTCATTTAGATTACTCCCATTAAAAAAGAATATATTTTTACTTACGATTTTTATATCCATACGCGGTGGCGAATTTAGTATGGTCCCGGTGTTGCACCGACAACACCTGTTTTTTCTGTTCGCAGTGGAAAAATTTTCGCTTTTTTTTACGTTTATACCTATTTTTCATGTATCGGCAACACCTATTTCATCTCGGCAACACCCTGTCTATACGTTTTTTATGAATGCATGTATGTATGTTTTTTTTATAAAATCGTTAGTAAAAATATATTACATTTTAACGGGAGTAATCTTAATGAAAGTTGTAGTAGACTCAAAAAATAAACACGTGGATAAAGATCATTAAAATCTGATATCGTATGAAGAAGTTACGATGTTCAAAATACAAGACATAAGCCAAACCACAAGACTTACGCAACCAAACAGTCGAGATCGCATTGGACATAAGCATCAACAACCCCAAACACCTCATCAATGATTGTCTTACGTAAGATGTCGTGAAAAAAAATCTAAAGAAATCATTCATAAGTACTGAATGAGTACAAAAAAAAGACTTATTTTGAAAAAAAAAATGTTAAGGACTAAATATGTACAAAAATATTAAGGACTAAATGTGTACAAAATGAAAAATATATTACCCTATCAAGTCATTTTTCCCGCTAACCTGGAGTAACAGGTCATAAGGACTAAATGTGTACAGTTTAACAAGTTTAAGGGGTAAATGTGGACAAAAAAAAACTCAGTGACCAAATGTGTACAAATCAAATAATATGTTACCCTTTTAAGTCATTATCCCTAAGAAATATATAAAAGTATTTTTCATATGCATGAGGGACCAATACTGTAAGTTCTTCATAACACAGATAAAGGATCTATCAACATTGCAAATGTTTGACCAAGTATGAGAATCTGAGTATGAACTAACCACCTACAGGAAGGCTTTCAACAATGGAATTGACATTTTGAATTTCCTGGTACATAATTTAAGCAATTATTAATCTTGAACCAAAAAAATTATTATATCATAATTGGTCGCTAACAAGATGACGAATGTGTAATTCAAAATAATAAACAGAAAATGAATGGTACCTAACCGTTTCTGAAATAATAGATAAATAGAATATAAGGTTTCACACGGTTCTGACTTTCGGATAATAAGTAATAAATATGGATCACACATATACATTCTTAAATGTATTTTATTTTCAATTAAAATTTTAACATTTTTGGTTTGTATAATTTAAGCTGTCGCTTGGGGTTTAAATCCAGCAGGCGATTTTGTTTTATGGTCTTCACATTCATCATATTCAAAAAAAAAAAAAAAATGGAAGAACTCAGCAACCGCAACCAGGGTTCATCATGGAGGTGGGAACGCAGCAACAAAGACCACCTTACTCTTGCACTTGCCACCATTTCTGTAATGATCTTCGCTATTTTATGGCGGAGATGGAACTCTTCGAACTCTTCAGCTGCACCATCATTGCCACCAGGTCCTCGTTCCTTGCCAATTGTAGGCTACCTTCCATTTCTTGGTCGTGACTTACACAAACAATTCCGTAACATGGCTCACATTTACGGACCCATTTTCAAGTTTCACTTGGGAAGCAAACTTCATGTCGTCATAAATACACCTGACCTAGTAAAGGCAGTGGTCCGTGAGCAAGATGACATATTTGCTAACCGCAATCCGTCAATAGCTGCCTTAGCAATCTCCTATGGAGGTGTAGATGTAGTATGGTCTGATAACAGCTCATATTGGCGTAACCTTCGTAAGATATTTGCCCATGAAGTTCTAAGCAACAAGAATCTTGAAGCGTGCAGGTTTTTTCGAAGGGATGAAGTTAGGAAAACTATAAAAAATATTTATAGTAAGATTGGGTCTGCAATTGACATTAGCCAGATTGCTTTCTCAACAGAGGCTAACGTCCTCACAAGCATGGTTTGGGAAAACACTTCCGATCCAAACGCGAAAGGTAGCCATTTTGGAGCAGAGTTGCAGATGATTTCTTCAAATATCGTTGAGATTCTGGGACAGCCGAATCTCTCTGATATCTTCCCTAGTCTTGCATGGCTTGATCTACAAGGCATCTTAAGGAAGACCAAGAGGCAACTTCATCAGTTGGATCAAATTTTCACAAGCATTATCGACGATCGGATCATATCTAACTCCAAAAAGCCGAAGGATGCAGTTGGGCATGAAGGAAAGAAAGATCTTTTACAGATCTTATTAGAGCTCGAGGACCAAAAAGATGCAACATCGATTAGCATCACCCAGATTAAGGCGCTTCTCCTGGTAATTAATATTCTTTAAAATTACTTCGAAAGGTAGGGATAATACTTTACAAATAATTTTGCATAGCTCATATATCGTAGGTCACACCTATCCAGTAATTGAGAAAGATCCATCTGCATGAATACAAAATAGCCTCAGAATTTTCCTTTTAGTTAGACTGCAAAAATTACAATTTGGTTGAACTTTTGTTGTATCAGGACATTATGGTTGCAGGATCAGAAACAACCACAACGCTGATAGAATGGGCAATGGCAGAGATCATGCAAAATCATTACATAATGAAAAGGATTCAAGAAGAATTAGCAGAAATCGTAGGACTTGACAACATTGTCGAAGAATCTCATCTCCCTAAACTACAATACCTAGATGCAACAATTAAAGAAACATTTCGGTTGCACCCTGTAGTCCCTCTCATACTCCCAAGATCGCCAAGCCAGGATTGTATTGTCGGTGGATACACCATTCCAAAAGGTTGTACCGTGTTTCTGAATGTTTGGTCAATCCATCGGGACCCTCGGTATTGGGACAATCCGTTAGAATTCAATCCAGAAAGGTTCTTGACAAACAAATATGATTTCAAAGGAAGCAATTTAAATTTCATCCCATTTGGGTCGGGAAGGAGATTGTGTCCAGGTGTTCCATTGGCGGAGAAAATGCAAATGTATATCTTGGCATCGCTCTTACACTCATTCGACTGGAGCTTGCCGGAGGGTGAAAAGCATGACCTCTCTGAAAAATTTGGAATTACACTAAAGAAAAGAGAACCACTCATCGTTGTTCCTTCACAAAGGTTGCCAAACGAGAACCTCTATATGTGATGTAAGTTTGAATTCCGCTTTTCAGCGGTTTGTTGGTGGCATTTCATATATGGTTCATTTAGAATGGGCATATGTGTATATATTGTTATGTTGATCGAATGTGTATGAATTTCTAGCTTGGGCCATTTTTTCGTTTATGACTTTATTAGTTAACGTTTGGTATATATTGTACTGTAAGTGTATAGACCTTAAATTAATGATAGTCTATTGTATAATTAATTAGACAAATTTTCTAAATGTGTTAGGTAATGTCAAGGATATAACCAAAACATCAAATTATAAGCCTAAGTTTAGTGATTTCCCCCAAAGTACCCCACACAACAACATAATACAACACACACAACCTGGACTACAACACTAGGCTGGACCGCCACCGAACCTTTAGCTACAAGGTGGATCGCTCCCGAGCCTACATCATAAGCTAGACCGCTTCCTTGGCCTTCAACACATAGCAGGTTCACCTCAATCCATCACACAATAACATGTCGACATATACAATAATAATCAATAACGAACATGTGTAATCATACAAATCTACAAGTCTAACACATAACTAACAAAACATCATCCTATATGTCTTCATATATAACCTAGTAGGTTGGCATTGGTTTCTTCAACACACAAGTATAGTTAGGAAAACTCACCTAAATGTCCGAAAGATAGCTGAACTGAATGTTGCTCCAAGTACCGGCTCTACGGGTCAACAGTACAACATACAGGGACTAAGCCTCAATCTACTACTCAAAATACCCTAAATAACCTAACATCAAATTTGGTCAAAGTCAACGGTAATGGTCAAAATTCACTTCAACTGGTCGCCATGTTGTGGCAGCGAAAAGAATAAACAGATGGGCCCTATCCAGTCACTACGCCGTGGCGACCTAAGGCCATGTCGTGGGCATTAGGTTCCTAATAGCTTAATGGGTTAAGTCGATTCCTTTGATTCTAAGGGCTCCAAAGCTTAGATATATTCTATTCTATTGTCTAAATGGATAAAGTTTTCAACTTTATCCTTTTAGACTCCCCAAAAGATAAGGATATCGTCTCCTAGGTTTAAAAGGGAAAAAACACAACTTGGCTTAATCAATAAACACTTAATCCTGAAGACCCCTTCTCCAACATTTCCGGAAAGGTTTCTTGCACTTTTACTAACATAAAAATCCCAGTTTTCAGACGTGCATGTGAAATGCATGTCTTGAACTCATATTGAGTCAAAATGAGCGTTAATTGCCAAAAATCCAAGCATGACACCCAAAACTCATTTCTAATCCAGATCTAAAACACCAACTACCCTAAATGGCCTGGTGATTCATAACGTTACAAACTTTATCAGATCTCACTACTCAAACCGATCAAGAAATGACGAAAATGGGACAAAATCTAAGATCTAAAAACTTTGAGGGAAAAAGGTTGAGTCTTGGACAATTACCAAGATCCAGAAGTTATGCGAATGGATGTAGATGATGCTTGCAAGGTAAAACACTACACCAAAGGCTTCATTCTCCTTCAAAAATCACCAAAAACACCAAAATGAGCTCACAATTCAAATTGAGGTTAGGGTTAGGGTTTCCGAGCTTGAGAGGGTTATGGAGGCTGAATGATCATGAAACCCTAGCCTTAATGTTCATTAAATAGGGCCCAAATCCCATGGATTAGGGTTTCTCATTAAAAACATATGCCACACCGTGGCGCCTATGTCCACGCCGTGGCGAGTCAATTAAACCCGCGATCCAAAATGATACCGCCACGCCGTGGTGAAGCTACACTAAGTCGTTACCACCTCAAAATAAAAATTAATATTTAAAATTTGACTCATACCTAGAATAGGTGTTACAAAAATGATCTATAATATAAGCATAACAAACATACCATAATGTGAAGATAATATACCATAATGGGGGTTCATTACATCATCCAAGGTCCATTACAAACAATTCAATAATAAAAGTTGAATTAACATGCACCATCCATCCATTTGTACCAAAATGTCTGAAATATATCCCAAAAAGGCAACCCCAAAGGTACATGAGAACAACTGGATGAAATGTGCACTTAGTGTCTGTATAACGTAATATGTATAAAATCTACCAAAAAGACCTTCCTATACAAATGACTTACTATAGTATCTGTTGGGTTTTGATACGAAATATAAGTTTGGTTTTCACAAAAACCGGCAACGGAAGACTTTAAAAATAACAAGTTTATTTTTAATTCATAACAAAACCAACCATCATTGATCCATTTATAGAGGTTAGAATGAAATAATAACAACCATAGGATGTTTTAGAGATACCCTTTGAAGCCTTTGAACCGACTTGGTTTTGGGCTGTTGATGAATACATAAAGATCAAAGAACATGATCTTCTCTACAAGTATCCACCATCAAGATTAAGCCACTTAGAATGATAGTTCCTTCTTGTATTCTTGAGTGTCTGAAGCCTTTAAGTTCTTAACTCAAATAGCCACTAAAGGAGACAACTCAAGAAGGCTTCTAAACCACATAACTAACTTCAAAAGAAAAAAAGGAAGAAGAGTAGAAAACTCACATTTTTAGAGAGCATAAGAAAAGAAGAAGAAGTGCTTCACTTTTCAAAAATACAAGCCTCATGCATTTCTTATATAGTCCATGCAAAGTAAGGACTTTTTATTAAAATACTCTAAAGTATTTCTAGCATTTAGAAGCATGGGAGACAAAGAGTGGAGGTTGAAAAGCAACCCCCGTATTTTAATATTTTTGGCCATACCTGTTGAAAAGACTAGGGTTCTTTATTTTTTAAAATTTTGTTCTAATTCCAAACTTCCAAACAAGAGCTTGCGTTTTTACATTTTTATTGTTGTCATTGATTAATGCATGTAACATACTAACACACATATTCCGAATGACTGAATATTTAACTTCATATTAGTGTATTACAAAATTTGAGACCTGTTTTGAATGATTTCCTTAATTATTAGTTCCCATTAGTTTTAGTAATTATATTTTTGTTTTGTAGCATATGCATACTTTATTAGAACAACGTTTATGACTTTCATATTATTGTTAGTGTTATATCATATATAATTTCCAAAAATTGTGTCTCCTAAGCATCTATCGGGTGGTGGAAAAGTTGAGAGAGAGAGAGAGAGAGTTTATCCAAAAAAACCTTAAATTTCTTCTTAAAATCAAAAATATTAATGTTGATAATATAGATGTTGATAGAGATCATAACTATCGTTGTTAAAGTCCTACTTACAGTCCACAAAGTCATAAGATATGGTTGATGGATTGGCAATGATAGTTATTGAAAATTGTTGGGTTATGAGCATAACCTCATTCCTATGGTGTACATGCAACCCTAATTGCTTTGATCTAGGTTTTTCTAATTTGAACATACAACTATGAATACCAAAGCAATAAACCCTAAAACTAGCATACCAAATCCGAAAATCACATATGATTAGGGTTTAGATCTTACCTCTCTTGTTATGTAGTAATAACAAGTTTAATCCTTCTTGATGTTGACTTCTGAAAGCCTAGTGCCCCAAGTGTTGCACCTCTAATGGAGTCACAAACACTCTATGCAAAGGATGATGTAGGATAGAGGAGAATTTCGACCATTCTAGGGTTTCTTAAAGCCTTGGACGAAAATCCATTGTAATGGGGTCTATTCATACTTCTGGCTGCTAGGGTTTCTAGGTGGAAACCCTAATGTGACTGCTTAGGCCTTAAGCAGCCCATGGACTCCTTCTATAATCGCCCTTGGACGAATTCCTTATGGGCTTCCCATAGATTTCGTCCAACCTTATTCCAAGGTAATGCATCAGCCCAATTACAACTATCAAATAATTACAATATCAGTCCCTTTTATTTAATCAGTCTCTTTTGATTACCAAATTAATTCAAAATCAATTTATGATCAATACTAATTAAATAATATGATTTCCAAATAATATATTAATCTTGTAATATATTAATAAAACCATTTTCAATACGAATTTATTATTCATATAATAAATTCTACTCTCTCTCCTCTTGTCATCATATCAAGTTGCATGTGTGAAGGCAAACCAAAAGGACCATGCTCATAATCGGGTCAAATACATACCAAAATAGTTATGGGCTTACACACCTAATCCAACAGTCTCCCACTTGGATAAGTCTAATAACTATTTTGCAAGTACGACTTCAGAACCTGATTAGCAATCGTAGCTTTCAAAAGCCGATGTCGAACTCTGATCTTATCAGTAACATGTCCTTTAGATAAGGGATCATATATTCCTCCATTCTCGATATCATATGAACTGAGACATGGATTTCAATCATACTCTCTGTTCATGTGTTGTTTCCTGATTTCCGATTTATGAGGACTGACAACTGTAATGCCCCGATTTTCAGGTATTGGTTCATGTAAGAATCTTCTTGGTTTCAAGGTCTACTCGACAAGTTGGCTGCCCCACTCGTCGAGTAGCAGCGGGTTGGTCCGTGTGTTTTAGTGACCTACTCGCCGAGTCCAAGAAGGGACTCGACGAGTAGGAGCTGGTAGATGAAACCCTAAATCCCGGGGTATTGCACCCTATTTAAAGGATCATTGGAGTTCCCCAGCTTCCCCTTTACAGTTCCTTGACACCCTTAAAACCTAAATCGTGTGTGTGTGTTTCTTTGGTGTGATAGAGCTTGGAAGAGAGATCTTGGTGAGGAACACTTGGGGGAAACAAGTAAAATCAAGCTAGGAACTTGTGGGAAGCAAAGATATTAATCAGTTGACACTCTCTGGAAGGTATTAAGTTGTCTCTTTGGCTCATCTCATCTTTAATCTCTTTTTGGGTGGGTTTTAGGAAAAGCTTTTGTGTTTGAGCCAAGATCTGAAGCTGTAACTTCAAATCTGGACTCCCTTTGGTCTCTAGATCCATAAAGGTAGCAACTTTTTCAAGTATGAGCCTTCCCTCAAGTGTTGGACTTCATTTCAAGCTTAGTTTTGTCATTTTAGGGCCTTAAAGCTTTGCATGCATGTAAAGTTTGCAACTTTATGTGATAACCAGGCCTTGGAAGGTTGGATCTATATGGATGAAGGACTGAAGGGACTCGACGAGTCGTATGAACGACTCGGCTAGTCAGATGAAGATTGTCGTAGACTCGACGAGTCAGTAGAGTGACTCGGCGGGTCCGTTGAAGATTGCCCTGGACTCGGCGAGTCGTTGAGTGACTCGGCGAGTTGGTAAAATTATGCAAGAACTCGGCGAGTAGTCGAGGGTGCTCGACGAGTTGAGGTTAACATGGATTGTTGACCTTGCCAGTTGACTTTGAATTTGACCAAGGGTTGACCAGTTCACTTCTGGAGGTATCTCGGGAATTTATGATCTTTGGGATGTGTTGGATATAGGCGGTGGAGTTGGTGGCGGTGATCCGGGAGTTGAGCTTTCTATTTCCAGTCGACAGTTGCGAGGTGAGTTATCCTCACTATAATCAAGGGTCTAAGGCACCAAGGCTGGCCTTTTGAATTTTTTTTTGGTTATTGTATGCTAGTATGATCGGTTAGATCGGTATCCTAGAGGGTAGGATGATATTATGTGATATGTGGTATGACCTGTTAGTTCGGTATCCTAGACGGTAGGATAATATTATGTGGTATGTGGTATGATCCGTTAGATCATTTGTTGCCTATAGACTGTTATGTGATTATCTGTTATATGTGCACATGTTTGTTTGGCGGTTGAGGCTTATCTGCTTTGTGCGGAGGCCAATTGTAACGCCCGCACATTCTGGCTAGTCAATTTAGAGACAATGAGCATCAAAAATGAGTTTTTGATAGAAGATTATTTAGAAGGAATAATCTTAACCATGTGGTAGTATATGTTACAAGGGTTCCGTACATATAAAGAACGCCGAAATCCGAGTTATAACGAAGAAGTTATAAAGAACGCCCAAATTTTACGGCAAAACGGGCACGACAATGGGAGACGTAAATAGTCAAATTACGATAGAGGACTTTTTAGCCTTAGTGATCTAAACAAAAGTTGTAGTATACGTTAAACCGAGAACATACAAAAAAAGAACGCCCAAATCTGACTTCGTATGAGGAATTTATGAATTTTCTAAGATTTGGCATAGCAGTGCACGACCCAAAATTCGAATTTTAGATCGATCGATTTTTGGCCAACACAACCTCAATGAGAATTTGATATCTCATTAATAGTAGCGCAACGGTAAAAAGACAGACGAAAACAGACATCGGATGAAGAACTTATGAATTTTTAACGGACTTTTCTTGTCCCGGCCTATTAAAAATATAACTTTAAAAATAAAATCAAAATTAGCCGACGGAGTCTAAATGAAAGTTGTAAAGTACGTCTCCGCCTACGCGTGGATATAAAGAACGTCAAAAACGGAGTTCGTATGAACGAGTTATAAATTATAATAGCATATTTACGTATTAAAATAAAGTATAAATCATATATACGTATATATATACACACATATATATATATATATATATATATATATATATATATATATATATATATATATATATATATATATATACAAATGTATATATCATTAGAAAGGTATCGACGATGCGGTCATTATAAGACTATTGTTGAGTACTTTCGATATTAGTTTAGTACAAATATCGTTAAATCTATTTAAAATAGTATTATGAAGGGATGTTTAGTCGTTTATATAACTATAAGGTCATTAAGTAATTATGTAGGGTAGTTTTTGTAAATTCAATTACTATAAATAAGAGTCTTGGGATCTCATATTTCTTGCACCATTCTCGTGATTCAAGAGTCTTTCTCTTCTTATCCCTCGAGCATTTCGGTCCCTTGTGATTCGACTTCTCTTTCTTTAGTTTTAGTTTAGTAAGGTGAACGCTGAAGAGCTGCACGAATCTTTCTTAGAAAGATTCAGTGACGAAGTTCTGCCCCTACAGAGCCCGACTCCTAGCTAAAACCCCATTGTAAGTAAGTTATGCTTACCCTATTTTAATATATCTTATATTTAAAATTAGTATTGTTATTATGAACTTATAATAAATATTTGGGCTATTATTATGACTTATATAAGTGTCGTTTTAATATCTTTTTAACTACTCGCGGTATGGGGAATCTGGTTTAAAGTGCCGCATAGGGTTGTTGGATTTCAGAAGTGCTATATCCCAAAATGGTCCTGCCCTCCGATGCTTTATGTCTGGACCCTGTCTGTACATAGTGGTTGGAAAATATTGTTTAAACGCTTATATAATAATAATAATAATAAGATTAATAATTAGTCACGGTAAATATTAGACTAAAATCTAGTGGTAATAATACTAGGTTTCGTCGAAGGAAATTATTTTAAAGTAAACGAAGCGCTGTCCGAGTACCGAGTCACCACCTTATCAAGTGAGTGCATAGTTACTTTCATCTTACACATAGATATGAAGTATTTTATATAAATTACATGCTATGTGTGCATATAACCTGTATACTTGCTATCTACGCTGGATGAACGATTTTATACATGTTTTAAATAATTTAAATTGTATATGTATTTTATATCTACGAATATGTTGGGTAAAACATGGGTAGATGAATGATGAGAGATGAAAGATGATATGAGTGAACATTGGCAGCTATAGACTTAGTGCCTAATAAATAACATCGGCAGCTATGGACTTAGTGCCTATTGGATAAATGCTGGTAGCTATGGACTTAGTACATGTTAGATAAACGTTGGTAGCTATGGATTTAGTACCTATTAGATAAACACTGGTAGATATGGATTTAGTACCCGATGAATGAACTTTAGCAGCTATGGAATTAGTGCTTTACGAATGAGCATTGGCGGTATGGACTTAGTGTCTGTCATATGAAGCCTAGAAGCGATGGACTTCGGAATGAACGAATGCAGGATAGATGATTCTTAGGGTAGACTCTTAAGAATAACGAAGATAATGAGGATGGGTAATTGGGTTAACTATTTGACGATTAAACATAATAATTATATTATTGTGGGTTGAAAACCCTATGTACTCACCAGGTTTCCCAACCTGACCCACTCAAGCTTATTTGTATCACAGGTGTCGATATGAAGTTACATTACACTGAGAGATTAAAGAGATGTAGATCACTAGTGTAAATGAATGTAAGTTCTGTTTATGCTTATGTTTTTGTATTGACAATGACATCCCAAATGTTTTAAAATGAATAAAAAATACATTTCTTCGGAAATGCTTTGATAACGTATTTATCATGTTTTACTGGGAACAAATTCCGCAACATTTTTTATCAAAAGAAGTACTCTGATTTTTTTATAAAGCATAAACAAAATCGGTCTTTTCTAGGCCGTGAAAATGGGGATGTCACAGTTGGTATCAGAGCATTAGTTTAAGCTAAACTAGGAATATGGATTTATTTCTAGACTTAAACTTAGAATGCTAAGCGATGATCGTGAGGAGTGTGTCTAATAAAATTTAAGTAATACACCTGAATAGACACAGACACTAGCTAATTTAGGGAAATTGCCTAACATGCTTTTATGTGCTAAATGATTTATGATGCTTTATGATGGTAAATGTATGATCAGATCTATGGTCTGTTGCCGACCGGATCTGGAAACTCTATGTGTTCAGATTCCTAAACGTTTAAATACGGTATTAGAACGGGCATGTAACTTTTCGGAGTGATGGGGAGGTTTACACGTCGATCGTAAATAAAATCTTTCCTGTCTTAATTCTCGTCATTTCACACCAAATGCCTAATTTGGTGTATAAGATCGAAATGGAAAGAACCCAAAGTGGAGCCGGAAACGGGAACGGAAACAGGAATCAACCCCCAGTGATTGAGCAAATACCTGTTGTGGTAGCCGCTCCTGAGCCAATCACTATGGACGGAGTACAAGCGATCATCTAAATGATGTTGGATCGTCAAATGGAGGAGACCAGACGCTTACTTCAACGGAACCGAGAGGAAGCTACAATACCGATCGTACAACCTGAACTGGTCCCCGAGCAATCGGAGGAAGGGAACTACACCCGCCCTGTGAGTCAAGCTGGGACTCAAGGAGAACGAATAAATGGCCCGGAGAGGGGAAACGACAAGGATGGGCGAATGTATAAGAACTTCTTGAGTGCAAAACCACCGAGTCTCTCTGGAAGCCCGAAGCCTGTAGAGATTATGGACTGGATCTCCAAAGTGGAGATGGTGTTTGAGAGTTGCGACTGTAGCAACAAGCAGAAACCGTCTTTGCGGTCAGACAACTAAAGACCGGAGTCTTGAGCTGGTGGAAGTTATTGGCAGATACGATGCCCAAAGGAGAAGCAAGCAAGATGTCTTGGGACGATTTCCTGGTGCAACTAAAAATGCAGTATTGCTCTGAGCAGGATCTACTAGAGATCAACAACGAGTTTCGGAACCTAAAGAAAGGAAGAATGAGCGTTACCGAGTACGCTGCAAGTTTTACCAAGAAAATGAAGCTTGTCCCTTACTTAGTTCCAACTGAACTCTCCAAGGTCAACAAGTTTGCCCATGGATTACCAGCGGACTTTGGTCCAATGGTCAAGCAAGCAACCACTTTGAAAGCCGCCATCTGGGCAGCCAAGAATGTTGAGGCCCAAATATGGGAAAAGGGTATGGAAAAAGCTGAAGTTGGTGAGAAAAGGAAGCTTGAAGAATCCTCAAGACCTGATAAGAAAGGAAAGTTCCCGAATTCTAACCCATATAACCAAAGTTATGGAGCCAAGTGGTGTGAAAAGTGTAAGAAGAAGCATTTCGGAAGATGCGATGGAGAAGTAACCTGTTACAAGTGTGGGAGGATCGGTCACTAATCCAAGGATCATACACAAAATGATAAGGTATGCTACGGATGCGGAAGCAAGGGGCACATGTCTAGAGACTGCCCAAAGAAAAATGAAGCAGCAAGGCTAGAGGCACCGCCAAAGCCAAAGGCATTCCACATGATCCTCGACGAAGCAGATAACAACGCGAGGAATCAAGGATGAGGACTTCATATCCGAATTCGAGTTATGCAGTAGCCATAGTATCATATGGTGTAGCCTAATAGAGGAATAGTCTGGAGTGAACTTGAACACCTATGTAATCGTTTCAAGGAATAATATAAAACCTTCGTTTTGTTATCTGGTGTGTTAAGTTGTTATGTGTTATTTTCTTGAGTGGTGAATTGGAAAAACTGCGAGACAATACTTGGGACGAGTATGAGTAGGTGTGAATGGTAGAAGAGGCCTATACTACCGGAAGCACAGGACTCACACTTGGATCAGGGAAAGTCATAAGGTTACCAAGAAGCTAGTAGTTGATTCTGTTTTATTCAAGTATGTCGTTACCATCGTTTCGGTAATGATTAAGGAGATAATTGTTGTTTCGACCCTAGTGGTCATATCAAATTGAGTCCGACTAAGATGAGTATGTTACGTGGTTCAGAGAACCAAGTTCGATGTAGCATCTAACTTAAGCCAGAAGATTGAAGTGAAAGATAATCGAAGCGGTCAATAGAAGTATCGTGCTAGTTAAAGAAGTTGGTAGTTAGAAATGCTACATGTTAAAATGTGATTATCACATTAGAACATGAACGAAAGTATATTCCATTCTGGAATTTGACTCTAAGAGACCTGAGTCTGAGCATTGCAACATACGATGAGAGTTCATTAGAACGTGACCCATCGGTCTATTGTGGAAATCAAATAAACTTATCTTAACTTTGTTAAGAAGAAGAAGGAGTCTCTGATAAAGAGTGAGTTTGTGACATGAAGGTCATGATTGAAAGTGTAACAAGACATAGAGAACGGGTGCAAGATCAAGCACCGCTTGCAGTCAAGAAGACCAGGAGTTAGATACGCATTCGAAGAAACATAGAAGTTACGATTATTACCTAGGATGAAGATATAACATATGGAGTCATTATACAACCATGTTTCGTTGATGATTCCGGGACGTAATCATCCTATGGGGGAGATAATTGTAACGCCCACACATTCGGGCTAGTCAATTTAGAGACAATGAGCATCAAAAATGAGTTTCTGATGGAAGATTATTTAGAAGTAATAATCTTAACCAAGCGGTAGTATATGTTACAAGGGTTCCGTACATATAAAGAACGCCGAAATCCGAGTTATAACGAAGAAGTTATGGCTCGTCGAAGTTTTACGGCAAAACCGGCACGACACCGTGAGACGTAAATAGTGAAATTACGATAGAGGACTTTTTAGCCTTAGTGATCTAAACTAAAGTTGTAGTATACGTTAAACCGAGAACATACAAAAAAAGAACGCCCAAATTTGACTTCGTATGAGGAAGTTATGAATTTTCTAAGATTTGGCATAACAGTGCACGACCCAAAATTTGAATTTTAGATCGATCGATTTTCGGCCAACGCAACCTAAATGAGAATTCAAGATCTCATTAATAGTAGCGCAACGGTAAAAAGACAGACGAAAACGGACGTCGGATGAACAAGTTATGAATTTTTAACGGACTTTTCCTGTCCCGGCTTGTTAAAAATATAACATTAGAAATAAAGTGAAAATTAGCCGACAGAGTCTAAATGAAAGTTGTAGAGTACGTCTCCGCCTACGCATGGATATAAAGAACGTCGAAAACGGAGTTCGTATGAACGAGTTATAAATTATAATAGCATATTTACGTATTAAAATAAAGTATAAATCATATATACATATATATATATATATATATATATATATATATATATATATATATATACAAATGTATATATCATTAGAAAGGTATCGGTGATGCGGTCATTATACGACTATTGGTGAGTACTTTCGATATTAGTTTAGTACAAATATCGTTAAATCTATTAAAAATAGTATTATGAAGGGGTGTTTAGTCGTTTATATAACTATAAGGTCATTAAGTAATTACGGAGGGTAGTTATTGTAAATTCAATTACTATAAATAAGAGCCTTGGGCTCTCATATTTCTTGCACCATTCTCTTGATTCAAGATTCTTTCTCTTCTTATCCCCCGAGCATTTCGGTCCCTCGTGATTCGACTTTTCTTTCTTTAGTTTTAGTATAGTAAGGTGAGCGCTGAAGCGTTGTACGAATCTTTCTTAGAAAGATTCAGCGATGAAGTTCTGCCCCTGCAGGGCCCGACTCCTAGCTAAAACCCCATTGTAAGTAAGTTATGCTTACCCTATTTTAATATATCTTATATTTAAAATTAGTATTGTTATTATGAACTTATAATAAATATTTGGGCTATTATTATGACTTATATAAGTGTCGTTATAATATCTTTTTAACTACTCGCGGTATGGGGAATCTTATTTAAAGGGACGCAGAGAGTTGTTGGATTTCAGAAGTGCTCTCTGCCAAAATGGTCCTGCCCTCTGGTGCTTTCTGTCTGGCCCCTGTCTGTACATAGTGGTTGGAAAATATTGTTTAAACGCTTATATAATAATAATAATAAGACTAATAATTAGTCACGGTAAATATTAAACTAAAATCTAGTGGTAATAAAACTAGGTTTCGTCGAAGGAAATTATTTTAAAGTAATCGAAGCGTTATCCGAGTACCGAGTCACCACCTTATCAAGTGAGTGCATAGTTACTTTCATCTTACACATATATATGAAGTATTTTATATAAATTACGTGCTATGTGTGCATATAACCTGTATACTTGCTATCTATGCTGGATGAACGATTTTATACATGTTTTAAATAATTTTAACTGTATATGTATTTTATATCTACGAATATGTTGGGTAAAACATGGGTAGATGAATGATGAGAGATGGAAGATGATATGAGTGAACATTGGCAGCTATAGACTTAGTGCCTAATAAATAACATCGACAGCTATGGACTTAGTGCCTATTGGATAAACGTCGGTAGCTATGGACTTAGTAGCTGTTAGATAAACGTTGGTAGCTATGGATTTAGTACCTATTAGATAAACACCGGTAGCTATGGATTTAGTACCCGATGAATGAAGTTTAGCAGCTATGGAATTAGTGCTTTACGAATGAGCATTGGCAGCTATGGACTTAGTGCCTATCATATGAACCCTAGAAGCGATGGACTTCAGAATGAACGAATGCAGGATAGATGATTCTTAGGGTAGACCCTTAAGAATAATGAAGATAATGTGGATGGGTAATTGGGTTAATTGTTTGACGATTAAACATAATAATTATATTATTGTGGGTTGAAAACCCTATGTACTCACCAGGTTTCCCAACCTGACCCACTCAAGCTTATTTGTATCACAGGTGTCGATATGAAGTTACATTACACTGAGAGATTAAAGAGATATAGATCACTAGTGTAAATTAATGTAAGTTCTGTTTATGCTTATGTTTTTGTATTGACAATGACATCCCAAATGTTTTAAAATGAATAAAAAATACATTTCTGCGGAAATGCTTTGATAATGTATTTATCATGTTTTACTGGGAACAAATTCCGCAACATTTTTTTATCAAAAGAAGTACTCTGATTTTTTTATAAAGCATAAACAAAATCGGTCTTTTCTGGCCGTGAAAATGGGGATGTCACACCAATAGACCTGGGCATTCCAACTTGTTGGTTGTGGGCCGTGAGTATTCCATCCCGAGGATGATTGGACTCATAGTATGTGGGCATTCCAACCTGTTGGTTGTGGGCCTGGGGTATCCCATCCCAGGGATGATTGGACCCATAGTATGTTGGCATTCCAACCGGATGGTTGAGGGCCTAGGGTATTCCAACCCGATGGTTGACTGGACCCATAGTATGTTGTTTACGATTATATGTGTATTATACTGGGTATAGGTATTTTGGGGGAACTCACTAGGCTTTCGGGCTTACAGTTTCAGTTTATTGTTTCAGGTACATCAGGGGATCGCGGCAAGGTGAAGGCATGATCGTACAGTTCCTCATGTTTTGTTTATGTTTCTGGGAAAACTCTGATATTATACATTTTGAAAACAAAGATGTAATAATTTTTAATGAGTTGAAATGTTTTTAAAAGTTTTAAACTGGCTTGAAAATATGGGTGTCACAAGTTGGTATCAGAGCCTTGGTTTAAGGGAATTGGAAGAACACTCGTGTGACTCCAGTCTCAAATCCAGGAAAGGATTTTCAAATGGTTTTCAAAATAAGTAAGGGAGGGTACAGGATGTACGATCAGCCGAAGCCCGTAAGTTGACCCCAAAATACCATACAGTTATTTGATTATGTGATATGTTAGAACAAGATGCAAGTGGTAGGCTAGGGATCTTCAGGAATTGCATGATAGAATTGCCTGATTACATGATGCCTGGTAGCCTAGGGTTTTCCTCAATATGAGATTGACATCATTACTGTAGTTGCTTAGTGTATGCATCACGATCGTACATAACTAAGATCCTATAGCCTGAGAATATTTGGTTTGGCCTTATTTCCTGTTCCTGTTTGATGAAGGGCTTAGGGTAGGATCAGGTATTCGAAAGTCTATTGGGCCCAGTGTTATGTATGACTAGCATACACTAGTGCTGCAGGGTTGGTGGAAGTTTCATGGATGGGTGGGTTGTGTGAGACCAGTAGGTCAGTTGTGAGACAGTTAGCCTTCCCCTAGGAGTGAGGTTGAGCGACCACCAGGTATGTGTATAGTGTTAGGGTGTTGTGGTGATACTTGAGACAAATATGGGTAGGTGTGGAAGGTAGTAGGGGCCCATACTACTGAAAGCACAGGACCCATACGCGTAGCAAGGAAGTCACAACCCCTAGGGTTTAGTCGGGAGTTGGTTCCCGGTTATTTATGCGGATTGTCTGATATCTTCCTGTTATATTTCAGTATGGTGGTTACGAGGCGTTTCATGACTGGATCTGGATCGGGATCAGGATAGGGTGATCAGGAGGCCCCAGCGGCACCTAAGATTATTGGCCAGGAGGGGCCAGTGTTGATATAGGATCGGGTCAGGGAGATCATCCGCGAGGAGGTGGTCGAGATTGTCCGGGGTCAGATTTCGGAGTTGTTTGGGACTATTAAGTCCGCTATGATGGAGTACTTTGATGACAGATATGCAGCCCTTGCTGAGAAGGCTGCCGCTGCAGCTACCGCGGCTGTAACAACGGCGGGAGGGGGAGGAGCCAGTCGGGGCTTCCAGTACTGGGACTTCGATAACACGAAGCCCCCGACTTTTGATGGTGTTCAGGATCCTATCGTAACCATGAGGTGGCTGTCTGACGTAGAGGGATGTTTCTTCACGTGCTCGTGTCCTACTGACCAGAAGGTCAGGTGTGCCCTGAACTTGTTAAGGACCGGGGCAAAGGACTGTGGAGATTGGTTACTGGGTCATATTCGGATGACCAGAGAGCTGCTGTTACTTGGGAGCAGTTTAGGGATATGTTCCGCGCTCGCTACATTCCTCGGGTTGAGCGCGAGCGGTTGTCACAGGAGTTCTTAGAGTTGAGACAGGGTACTGAGTCGGTGACGGAGATCACCCGTATGTTTACTGAGAGGGCGATGTTTTGCCCGGAGTTTGCCTCGGATTAGGCTCAGATGACACGTTATCTGAGCATGCTCAAGACTGACATTCGTCAGTTTGTTGCCACACAGCGATGCGATACTCTGCTGGATCTACAGGAGGCCGCTAGGCGGCGTGAGTTGGAGATTGAGCTGCAGTTGAGAGAGCAGCGACAGGCACCGGCACAGTCGCAGCCGGCGCCAAAGCGGTCTAAGACCGCTGATACTAGGACTGGGGTACATCCAGGCCGCACTTGTGGAAAGTGCGGAAAGGCTCATTCATGGACGTGCCGAGTAGGGAGTGGGTGCCACCGTTGTGGCAAGTAGGGCCATCTGGCCAGGGATTGCAGGCAGAAGACTCCGACTTCCGGGGTCAGACTTTGTTATCATTGTGAGCAGGTGAGCCATATGAAGGCCCAATGTCCTTTATTAGCCGCCAAGCCGGCGCTGGCTCCAGCGCCAACTACATTGAGGATTACGGATGGGAGGACAGTTAGGGCGGAGCCTCCGAAGGCTCAGGGGCGTGCTTTTCAGCTTACAACCGAGGAGGCCAGGACAGCACCAGATATGGTTGCTGGTGTGTTTCTATCCTTACTCGCATTTGTTATATCTGTTATATGCTTATCTGTTGTACCTGTGATTAGGTATGTTTTTAGTAAACTCCTTACCCGCATTGGTGTTATTTGACTCGGGGGCGAGTCGGTCGTTTGTATCTCAAACTTTCATTAGGGAGTTTAGTATGCCAGTAGGTGAGCTAGAGTGTCTGTTGCGAGTCTCCATCGCCAACGAACACGGGATTTCTGCTTCTTCGGTCTACCGAGGATGTGAGTTGGAGATTTTCGGAGTGTCCTTTCCAATAGACTTGATACCGATTCCCATGGGGGAGGTGTGCATGATTGTAGGGATGGATTGGCTTAGTTGGTTCGGTGCTATGATAGATTGTGAGGGCCAGCGGGTGGTAGTTCGCACCCCAAGTGGGGGAGAACTGATCGTATATGGAGAGGGCACCAGAGTGGGATCAGGGTTCTGTTCAGCTGCCAGGGCTCGATAGTATATTCAGCACGGGTGTACGAGTTATCTAGAGTATGTGGTGGATACGCGGGCTAGGGATCCGACTCCAGTTTCAGAGGTTCCAGTGGTTAGAGAGTTTGCTGACGTGTTCCTGGAGGAGTTACCAGGAGTACCTACAGAGAGGCAGGTCGAGTTGTGGATCGACCTGGTGCCGGGTGCGGCTCCTATCGCCAAGGTGCCATACCGATTGGCGCCACCCGAGATGCAGGAGCTGTCATCACAGCTGCAGGAACTGCTGGGCAAGCAGTTGATTCGACCTAGCAGTTCTCCATAGGGAGCACCGATCCTCTTCGTCAGGAAGAAGGACAGCTCGCACCGGATGTGCATTGATTATAGGGAGTCGAGCAAGTTGACGGTGAAGAACCGTTATCCACTCCAGAGGATAGATGATCTCTTTGATCAGTTGCAGGGGGCATCTTGGTTCTCCAAGATAGATTTGAGGTCGGGGTATCATCAGGTCCGGGTTAGAGAGGAGGACGTGGAGAAGACCGCGTTTCGGACTCGTTATGGTCATTACGAGTTCGTGGTGATGCCGTTTGGGCTCACCAATACGCCGACAGTATTTATGGAGTTGATGAATCGGGTCTGCAGACCGATGCTGGATCGCTCAGTCATCGTGTTTATCGATGATATCTTGGTGTATTCCAGGACTCGTGAGCAGCATGAGGAGCACCTCAGGTAGTTGTTGTGAGTTCTGAGACGAGAGCGGCTATATGCCATGTTCTCGAAGTGCGAGTTTTTGTTGCGGGAGGTCCAGTTCCTCGGGCACCTCGTTAACTAGGATGGGATTTTGGTCGACCCGGCCAAAATCGAGGCGGTCATGCAGTGGGAGGTTCTGAAATCTCCCTCAGATATCAGGAGTTTTCTGGGATTGGCAGGGTACTACCGGAGATTCATACGAGATTTCTCCAAGATTACAGTACCCCTCACCCGTCTAACGAGGAAGGGGGTGGATTTCCCGTGGGGCCCTGAGCAACAGAGGGCGTTTGAGACCCTCCGTCAGCGTTTGTGTGAGGCTCTAGTTTTCACACTCCCGGAGGGAGTTGAGGATTTTGTAGTAACTGTGATGCATCCATCACAGGTTTAGGGGCGGTCCTCATGCAGAGGGGGCGAGTGATAGCCTACACATCGCGGCAGCTGAAGCCGCATGAGACGAGATATCCTACTCATGATTTAGAGTTGGGAGTGGTGGTGTTCGCTCTGAAGATATGGAGACATTACCTGTAAGGGTCTGTTGTATCATATATACGGACTACAAGAGCTTGAGACATATCATGGATCAGCCGAACCTGAATATGAGACAGCGCAGGTGGCTGGACGTAGTCAAGGACTATGATTGTGAAATCCTTTACCACCCCGGTAAAGCGAATGTGGTTGCGGATGCTTTAAGCCACAAGTCAGCGGGGTCTTCCACCCCAGCGATATGTATGAGGATAGCGGTGGATTCTCCGCTTGTGAGTTTGATCAGAGATGCTCAAGTCGAGGGCATGCGGCCAGAGAATTGGAAGCTAGAGAGGATCAGGGGTGAGAACACCCGGTTTGTGCGGGATAGCCGGGGATTTTTAACCCGATGTGGTCGAGTATGGGTTCTGATGTCTGGTGGGGTCAGACAGACAGTCATGAAGGAGGCTCATAAGTCTCACTTCTCTATTCACCCGGGGGCCACCAAGATGTACCGGGATTTGAGTTTGAGCTACTGGTGGCCGTGCATGAAGCGAGAAATCACTTGGTATGTTGAAAGGTTTCTTGACTTGTAGGATGGTCAAGGCTGAGCATCAGAGGCCGCATGGCAAGCTACAGCCCCTGGAGATTCCCATTTGGAAATGGAAACAGATCACGATGGACTTTATTACCAAGCTGCCAAGGACGGCGAAGGGGTTTGATGCCATATGGGTCATCGTGGATCGATTGACCAAGAGTGTCCATTGCTTGGCCATACGGGAGAGTTCGTCGGCCGAGAAGTTGGCCGACGTGTATGTCCGCAAGATCGTGGCTCGCCATGGGGTTCCGGTCTCCATTGTCTCCGATCGGGATGTTATCTTTACCTCCCGTTTCTGGCAGAAGTTCCACGAGGAGCTGGGCACGCGATTGCACTTCAGCACAACGTTCCATCCGCAGACTGACGGTCAAAGCGAGCGTACCATTCAGACCCTCGAGGATATGTTGAGGGCGTGTGTCATTTATTTCGGTGGGAGCTGGGATTCCCACCTACCGCTTGCAGAGTTCGCCTACAACAACATCTATCATTCCAACATTAGCGCCCCGCCTTTCGAGCTGTTGTATGGGCGGAGATGTCGCACCCCGGTTTGTTGGGGTGAGGTCGGACACAGGGTGATGAGACGGACGGAAGTAGTCTTGTAGACTACCGAGAAGATTCATCAGATTTGGCAGCGACTGCAGACCGCTCAGAGTCGGCAGAAGAGTTACAATGACAGACGTCGATCTGAGCTAGAATTTCTGGTGGGTGATATGGTTCTCCTAAAGGTCTCACCCTGGAAGGGTGTGATCCGCTTCAGGAAGAGAGGGAAATTGGGTCCTCAATACATTGGGCCGTTCAGGATCATTGCCAGGGTTGGCAAGGTAGCTTACAGGCTAGAGCTACCGGAGGAGCTTAGTCGGATCCACAACACTTTCCACGTCTCACAATTGTGAAAGTGCATTATGGATGGGGAGGCAGTGGTGTCGCTGGATGATATTCAGGTCGATGAACGCCAGAATTACGAGGAGAGGCCTGTGGCCATACTGGAGAGGAAGATGAAATTTATGAGGAACAAGGAGATACCTTTGGCGAACGTACAATGGGAGCATCGTAGGGGGTCCGAATGGACGTGGGAGCCAAAGGCAGAGATGCGGGAGCACTATCCGGAGCTGTTCGCCGCGGCAGACTTCGAGGACGAAGTCTAGTTCGAGAGGGGGAGAATTGTAACGCCCCGATTTTCAGGTATTGGTTCATGTTAGAATCTTCTTGGTTTCAAGGTCTACTCGACGAGTTGGCTGCCCAACTCGTCGAGTAGCAGCGGGTTGGTCCGCGTGTTTTAGTGACCTACTCACCGAGTCCAAGAAGGGACTCGACGAGTAGGAGCTGGCAGATGAAACCCTAAATCCCGGGGTATTGCACCCTATTTAAAGGATCATTGGCCTTCCACGGCCTCCCCTTTACAGTTCCTTGGCACCCTTAAACCCTAAATCGTGTGTGTGTGTTTCTTTGGTGTGATAGAGCTTGGAAGAGAGATCTTGGTGAGGAACACTTGAGGGAAACAAGTAAAATCAAGCTAGGAACTTGTGGGAAGCAAATATATACATCAGTTGACACTCTCTGGAAGGTATTAAGCTGTCTCTTTGGCTCATCTCATCTTTAATCTCTTTTTGGGTGGGTTTTAGGAAAAGCTTTTGTGTTTGAGCCAAGATCTGAAGCTGCAACTTCAGATCTGGACTCCCTTTGGTCTCTAGATCCATAAAGGTAGCAGCTTTGGCAAGTATGAGCCTTCCCTCAAGTGTTGGACTTCATTTCAAGCTTAGTTTTGTCATTTTAGGGCCTTAAAGCTTTGCGTGCACGTAAAGTTTGCAACTTTACGTGATAACCAGGCCTTGGAAGGTTGGATCTGCAATCTGGAGCCTTTGAATGGCTTAAAAAGCATTTGTATGGATGAAGGACTGAAGGGACTCGGCGAGTCGTATGAACGACTCGGCGAGTCAGATGAAGATTGTCGTAGACTCGGCGAGTCAGTAGAGTGACTCGGCGGGTCCATTGAAGATTGCCCTGGACTCGGCGAGTTGGTATAATTAGGCAAGAACTCGGCGAGTAGTCGAGGGTGCTCGACGAGTTGAGGTTAACATGGACTGTTGACCTTGCCAGTTGACTTTGAATTTGACCAAGGGTTGACCAGTTCACTTCTGGAGGTATCTCGGGAATTTATGATCTTTGGGATGTGTTGGATATAGGCGGTGGAGTTGGTGGCGGTGATCCGGGAGTTGAGCTTTCTATTTCCAGTCGGCAGTTGCGAGGTGAGTTATCCTCACTATACTCAAGGGTCCAAGGCACCAAGGCCGGCCTTTTGAATTTTTATTTGGTTATTTTATGCTAGTATGATCGGTTAGATCGGTATCCTAGAGGGTAGGATGATATTATGTGATATGTGGTATGACCTGTAGTTCGGTATCCTAGAGGGTAGGATAATATTATGTGGTATGTGGTATGATCCGTTAGATCAGTTGTTGCCTATAGACTGTTATGTGATTATCTGTTATATGTGCACATGTTTGTTTGGCGGTTGAGGCTTATCTGCTTTGTGTGGAGGCCAATAGACCTGGGCATTCCAACTTGTTGGTTGTGGGCCGTGAGTATTCCATCCCGAGGATGATTGGACTCATAGTATGTGGGTATTCCAACCTGTTGGTTGTGGGCTTGGGGTATCCCATCCCGAGGATGATTGGACCCATAGTATGTTGGCATTCCAACTGGATGGTTGAGGGCCTGGGGTATTCCAACCCGATGGTTGACTGGACCCATAGTATGTTGTTTACGATTATATGTGTATTATTGTGGGTATGGGTATTTTGGAGGAACTCACTACGCTTTCGGGCTTACAGTTTCATTTTATTGTTTCAGGTACATCAGGGGATCGTGGCAAGGCGAATGCATGATCGTACATCTCCTCATGTTTTGTTTATGTTTCTGGGAAACCTCTGATATTATACATTTTGAAAACAAAGATGTAATGATTTCTAATGAGTTGAAATGTTTTTAAAAGTTTTAAATTGGCTTGAAAATATGGGTGTTACAACAACAGACTACAATTGAACACATAAACTTAGTCCAGGCTTGGCCAAGCGCTTAGGGTGTCATCACTAAATCATCGAGGGGCCCACGTATTTCGCTTTTATCCCACATTGGGTAAAAGGAACGGATAAACTTTGACTCATATGCTTGCTTGTACTTGCTCATCAAATCACACACAACAATATGTTTTATAACACCAAGTTACTGGTGCGTTTACATATGTCAATGTGCAACTGACTTGCAAACTACAACTCACATGTCTCCGTTTCAAGAATATAAGATATTATCGTCTCACTAATCACTCGTGATAAAATCCATGAAGTTATTCAAGTGAATGTGGGTTTAATCCAATACCCAAATCTTATTTCAGGAGCACTCATGAACACTGTAGGAGACTTTTGCTATGCCTAAACACTTAGACAATCTACAGTCGGATTCATGACAGTCTTACCTCATTACCTACTTGCAAAGTATGATTGACTGTGGATGTTTGAATAACCTAGTTATTCTGAAAGTCAAAACATGCGAAGTGAAACACAAGAATAATCGAATCCAATATGGCCTCAAACCTTTTGAGTATAAATAAAGCACTTATTATTTAATCACCATATTGATTACACATTATTCATTGTATAATGTTTCAGATAATCAACTTAATACTTGTATTATAACAATAGTTTTCGTATGCTCCAAGCATGCACACTATGTTTACCTATGGTCCTTACTTTGTGAAATAGATCAACTGAAAACATTTCCAATGATGCTCATTTCACAATTCCTAATACTTATCACAAGTGTAAGAATACAAAATTCTTGCCACTATTAGAATATGTTAGATTCTAACATTCTATGCAATGATCCTTTTGTAATGTCATAGCACCAAAGCCAACAAGACTTTACCTATGAAATTACAAAGTGCTCCATTGAAGATTGTTACAAGAAAAATCCATAGATATGAAGTCTCACATTCAAAGTACATTCCTTTGAACATCGATCCTGCATAAAAGTTTCTAATCTACATAGATTCTCAATATCCAACTCCCATTATGGAAAATTTCCATATTTCCGATATGACAACTCATTTTTAATAGAGTCCTATTTATTCATAATAATGCCAATATGGTCCATCCATTAATATATACTTCCAACTGCCCACAAGCGACCAATCCTTAGCGAACCTCAGATTGTCCTTGACAGTTGTTTAATTATTTTAGTCATATCCGGTTCTGGTCCTTTGTCCCTCTTAATGCCTTAGGCATTTGGAAAATCAGAACGGACGAATATTACAACATATGCAATCGATCCTATACCCGAAACGTATGGGATACGATATGCAATGGAAACGTGATACTTTACCAGTCTCTTGCCATAATATTGCCATATATAGAATTCCCTTATGTTGAATCTTTTCAACATAACATTTATATATGTCCTTTGACTAAATTTGATTAAAACTTCTCGATCTAAGTTTTTACATTAAAAATAAAGTATAATATTCTCTCCCTTAATTATATCAAAACAACTTTTCAACCTCTGCAACTTTGCGAATTGAAACTTTTGTTTTCTATAATTAATATTGCTAACTCGCAATACATAATAATCATGCTCCCACTAACATGATAATTATTTCCTTACCAGCATAACATTTATGCTCCCACTAGCTTTGACATGTATTCAGAAATCAGTTGGACTTTCTAGAACTCAATACTTATTGAATTCCAAAGTTCATATTTCTAATACCAGATGCTTCGATAAGACTTTATCTAGGCTTCTCAAACTCATACACCTTTCCTTAGATAACTCACATGTGTGTCTAAACAATTCTAGAACTTATAGCAATAAGTTCCAAATATTCAGACTAATTGCCAAATCTCATAATTCGAACTATGGAGAGGGATGTCGTAATCATAATCGAATTTGAGAATGAAATTTACACAATTGTTATCTTCTTAATGAAAATTAGGTTTTAAATGAATTGAAACTCCTAGATCTTTTAAAATTCATTGAACTTTTCAATGGCATGTTTAATCTCGATTATGCCCTTCATGTTTGCGACTGGGATGTCGAGGATCACAAACAAGGTGTGGATAACCATGCAAATTAGCTTGGTAATCTCGAAGATGTCTATCACCTAATCAATGTGTCGGTTAACCACACACGCTCCATTGATCTATGCTCATCTACTAGCTACCCATTGCCATCCGTCATTGGTCTCATATTAGTGTACCGATTAACCACACACGCTCCACTAACGACCAACAAGGTGCAATGTGCAATTTCATGGATTAGCACCAACTCCACATTTTTCCTAAAGTAACTAAGATTTGGGAATTTATAAAGAATGTTTAGTTACTTCGTATTTCATTATACTTATAATGGAAGGGTGTGTCCTATCCTGCCCGTTCGGCTAACGACCCTCCACTAGTCAAGAGTGCGGTGGATAAGAGTGGATACCCAATGATGGTCATTTTACAGACCGCTTCCATAAACACCCCTTATAGACCAGCTTTATGAATGAGGCATACTCACGGTAAGACTGACTTTTTGCTTATACATATATAACATATTAGACTTTTAATTTATATAGTATAAGGGTGTATTTTATACATTTAAAATACTTGGTGGTTTAATATATTAATAAATTATATTTTTAATTTAATTAATTTTAAACCATGTCGTTATGGATTCATTAATTATCTCTTTTAATTAAACACTTCATTAATTTAATAAAACCATAAGGGTGTAATTTGAACTTTTAAAAATACTAGGGTTTTAGAATTTAATATTTCAAAATTAATACATTTAATTAAATTATAAATTCCAAAACTTGATGACAAATTTTGAAACCTTTCAAAATATTAAGGTTTAGTTATTTAAATTTCAAAAACTAAAACTTTTAAGTTCAAATTTAAACTATAAAACTTAAAGGGTGTAAATTGAAAATTTTCAAACTTACTAGGTTAAATATTTGAATCAAAATAATCCTATATTATCCATATTTAACCAAATCCACCAAATCTGATAAGGATATCCATACCAATCATAAAAAATCAAATTTAGGCAAGAAAAACGAGTTTTGTAGCAATTTGTGACAACCCGGAAATCTCTATCTCTAAGTTACTTCGATCATTAGAAGTCAAACTCGTTTCTGCTATATTTTAGCATCATTTAGGGTCTGTTTGAGTGTTCTAAGCCTAGTACATTCAAGGTTTGGGTCTGGGGATGAGTTATATTAAGTTCATCGGGTTTCATTCAAGCCAAACACACCATCAAGAGGTGTGTATGGCCGCACACATGGGTGTACGGCCGTACACTCAAGGTGGTCGTGAACTCACCCCATGTGCATCATATTCCTTCCTTTCTCTTCAAGAGCTTTTAACCTTTGTGTATAATTGAGATTAGAGTGATTGAATCGGCCCGGAAAAACTACTCACAAGGTGTGTACGGTCGTACACAGGTCTACAGCCATACACCACCCTCTCTATATATATGTGTAGAGCTCATTTTCTCCTCTTTTCTCCTCCTCCCAACCGTGATCACTCCCATTCTCTCTCAAATGCCATCGGCTGTGAACACCCCAAGACTCCAAAAACGTAAGTGTTTCATCCTTAAAACTTGTTATTCTTGAAAGACCTCTAGATCCAAGACTCAATTCTTCATGTTTCAGCATCACCTTCATGACCTTGAAGGGTGTACGACCGTAAACCCGTCATAGGTTGGCCGTACACATCCTAAAAGACCTCCAAAGTGAGAGTTCTTCCCTTATCAGCTAGTTAGACATGTTAAAGCCTTGATTCTAACCTGGAAACACCATAAAACTCATGATCATCAAGAGTGTACGGCCGTACACCCTTTCTACGGCCGTATACCCTTGTTAAGGTGATAACTTTGAACCTAGAACACTTCCTAGAAATTTGTTACCCATTAGTGTTGAATCATGAAAGTTACCCTCTTGAACTTCAGCTACCGCAACCATTTCTACTACCGCAACGGTTCAGCACCCGCAGTCAAATTCTTCATCAGCAACCGCAACCGGAGTCTACCTGCCGCAGTCACTTAGCTAGATTACTTTACTTGTCTTTATTGTAATACACTCTATTGTCCAGTATGCCTTGCATGGCTACTTATAGAGATGTAATCAAGTGCTCTTCATGAGACTCTATAAATAAGAGCTCATTCTCTTGTATTCAATACGGATAACTTATGCATTCTATCTGAATACACATTTCTGAAGTTATCTTTTCTATCTCTCCATTACTCATCTCTTTCTACTTATCAGAATTCATCTGAATATAATCTCTCTTCGGAGCAAGTCTTCTGTGACTTAATCACTAAGTTTGATCTTCCTTATTAACTTGGTTTGAATGCATTCCTCGTTATGAATCAACTTAAGTGTATACTTGATATAACAATTGTTGTCATTTCTATTTCTTTACATTTCCGCAACTAACTCTCTAAATAGTTAACTCTAACTCATTAATATTATTGTTGAGCTTTCAGATCCTTTGAGATTAACTATTCCGCAATCTACTTGTTCTAACGTTTTGTTCAAGTGTATCTCTAAGTTTTTCTCTCAACAATTGGTATCAGAGCCATAGTGGTTGCTTTTTGAAAACGGAACTTTGATTTTTCAAAGGGCCTTCTATACCACTAAAGCTCATTTCTTTAAAAAATCTTCAAATGGCACAATCGTTATCTCTGAACGTTTCCAACAGTGTTGGCGGTTCTAACTGAGCCCCAATACTGGTAGTAAATGAATATCATCACTGGTCACAAAGAATGGAAAGGTACTTGAGAAGACTTGGTAGAGATGTATGGCGATCCGTAGAAGAAGGACCACATGTCCCAGTCCTTACACGTGTTCAAACCGACGGCGCTACAACCAGATTAGGAGGAGGTCAACCAGTCATGAGCCGTCCCACCAAGGATGATCTCGATAAAATGGAAAATGATGTTGTTGCTTTTTATGAAATCTCCTGTGGAGTTGCTCCTGACAACTTCGATATTATCATAAATTGCAAATCAGCAAAAGAGATCTGGGAAGTTCTCAAGAATTTGTACGAAGGCTCAGAACAAGCACAGGACAAGAAGCTCACTACCGCACTCAATGAATTCAACAACTTCAAAGCTCATACCGGAGAAAGTTTAGAAGACTCCTTCAAAAGGTTCAATCTGATAGTCACCAAGTTATCCAATGCGGGAACCATCCGCAGTAACCATGAAACAAACCTTCAGTTTCTTAATGGTTTGGGAAGACATTGGACTACGGCTAAGATGATAGTCCAAGGTGATAGAAAGATTCACTCTTTGTCACTCTACAAGCTCTATGGAGAGTTGCAAGCACAAGAATCCACCGTACTCAAAGACTGTGCTGACTTTGGAGGACCACTTGCTCTCATAGCACAAACTCCACCGCAGTCACCTTACTCTTCCTCGTATGACACTCCACCGCAGTCATACGAAGCTGATTCAGAGTATGATGATGAAGAAGAATTTCAGAAGGCTATTGCTCTGGTTAGCCAACAGTTCAACCGTCTACCACCTCCTTCCTTCCGCAAGAATCAACAGTTCAACAAACCTCCATTCAACCGTAACTTTGGTTCCCAGAATAACCATTCTCGATATCCCAAAAGTTCTCATCTACCACTGCAATCTCAAAATAATCAACCAAAGGAGGTACCGCAGTCTCCTCAAACCACTGACTCCGGTACTCCTTCAGAAGACAAGACTGATGTTGTAATTTGTCACAAATGCAACAAAGAGAATCACTTTGCAAGAGATTGTAAGGCCAATGTAGTGAAAGACAGAGCATTCTACCTCAGAATGGCTCAAGAGTTGGAAGATAAGGAAAAAGAAAGGGCATACGTGGCCCATGTCAAGAGAGACCATCAAGTTTGGTCATCCGGAGACGAAGATGAAGCCATCAGCAATGTCAAAGGAAAAGGGAAAATTTGCATGTTGGCCACTGCGGATGATGATGGGTCTACAATGCTGAACAAGAACTACTGCTACATGGCAAAGGATGGAACTCTAAGCATCGTCGAACAGGTAAAACTCATGATCCAAACTCTAAACTATAGCATGCATGACTGTCAACCCTACATAGATGATCTTAATGACACGTGTGCTGCCGTCCTTACAGACTATAATAAAGCCTTAGATGAGAAGAACATTGCGTCCCAAGAGATGTTCCACGTAAGAGGACGACTGGATAACAAAAGACTTAAGATGGCTATGTTAGAGAAGGACCTAGAGTTAGAAAAAGATGCACGAATGTTAAGTGAAACCCAATTAGAGATAGCTTTGAACCAGAGAGATTTAGCTCAGAGCAAAATTGTACGCCTAAATCTCTTAATTGAAAAATTGTTTAATGAAAGTGAAGCTATTGAAAATTTGGTGAACAATGGAACCGTGGACAATACATACAATTGGGGTTGGTCAAATGGATACCCTACCGCAATGGATTCCTCACCCCGGTTCAACAAAGAGAGACTGTATGTCCCTCCTGACCGAGAATTTCATTTCCCAGTCAATGACAAGACCTTTCCCGAAGATATCAAAACTCACTTCGGTAGACTGCATACTCTAAGCAATAATTGTGTTATTGAGGAAATTGTGCCTGAAGTTTCGGATCACACATGTGATCTAATCCCTATCTGTGGCACCATCTACCCAAATTCTCAAACATCATCCGTAGTTGATGAAGAAATTGTCATTGAAGGTCCCGAAGTCTCAAAAGACTTTCCACCGCTATCCTCAGACCGCAGTGAATCACACTGTAGCCAAAAGTTCCACAAAAGTCCCACTGCAGTCTCAACCCAGACATACTCTGCAGTAGTTAAAACGTCACTACCACAGTCCTCAGCAAAAGGAACTGTGACTCTTCAGGCGATTCATCATGAATTACCTATAGAGAACTTTGAAGTGGGACAATGCTCTGAGATCCCAGAATCTTCAAGTTCAGATGACTCAAGCCCACGTTTTCACAATCATTCTAAGAATTCCAAGAAACCACAGTTGAACAACAATGACTGCGGTTCACCAAAATCCTTGGCCAAAAAGGCCTTCAAAGAGGAAATTAGATCTCGAGGCACAAACAGACAAATTTTTTCAAAAATTAAGAAGCATGTCAGAATTCCAAAGTTCAAGAGTCCAGAAAAATTTGTTTTCTCACACTACATGTCAAGAAACTCTCCTACCAAGAAAACAAACAATAAGGAATGTCAAGTTTCATCAGTCATACCTAGTTCCTCTAACAAAAATCAAAAGATTGTGAAGTCTTTTCAAAACAATGGTTTTCAAGTGTATTCCTTGGACGACCCAAAATGGAAGGGTATCTTACCCATTCCAACACTTTTAAAGTCACATCAGAATTTCAAAAGATGGAAAGGTATTCTACCAACTCCACCAAAAAGAACTCAGAGATCTACACGTGCCAAATCTTTTCAAAAACAAACCTTTTCAAAACCCAACAACACTCATGTCAAGAGTTACCCACCTCGGACCGGTAACAAGTCCAATTCATCTTTTAAACCGCTAACCAAACATAGTGTCAGATCAAAAAACAAAACCTCTTTTTGTAGATGGCAGTGTAGTTGTCAGAAGGATTTATCTTATGACAAATCTAATCGGAGTCAGAAACCTCTTACTCTTTCAAAAACTCATAACACTCCAGATCTGCTCAAACACCCAAAACTAGGACTAAAAGTTGACAAGAGACCTGTCCCTGCAACCTCGGTCCATGCATCATTCAGAAACACATCAGTTGCCCCAGGCTCCAAACTAGTTTGGATGCCTAAACTAACCGTGTAATTCTCAGGCTTTGTGCAAGGAGGAACAAGAAGATGAGTGGTTAATTGACAGTGCCTGCTCCTTGCACATGACCGGAAGGTTAGAGTACCTTCGGGATTTCAGGCCAATATACAATGGTGGAAATGTCACATTCGGCAACAATGCGAATGGTGTCATCCGCGGTTACGGTGTTCTCACTACGGGGAACTTTTCCATTCAGAAGGTTGCTTATGTAGAAAGCCTTAAACACAATCTCATAAGTGTTGGCCAACTATGTAAAGCAGGACATCGTGTTGAATTTGATGATCAATTTTGCTACGTAATGACAAGTGACAGAAACACATGCCTGATTAAATCCCGATCCGAAGGTACCATGTACCCTTTGGATGTCTCTCTGATCATTGGTAGACCGCAGTTGTGCTTCCTATCCAAAGCTGTATCCGAAGTCAGCTGGCTATGGCACCGCAAGCTAGCTCATCTCAACTTCAGGTACATTAACAATCTAGTCACCGGAGAACTAGTCCGCGGTCTCCCTATTCTCAAATTCAGCAACGATACTCTTTGTCCGGCTTGTGAATGTGGTAAACAATCCAAAGCAAGTCACCCTCTGATAATGGAATCTTCTATTTCTGAACCACTGGAGCTATTGCACATTGATCTCTGCGGTCCATCAACCGTAGCCAGTCTCCACCACAAGAAGTACATACTGGTTATTGTTGATGACTATACACGCTTCACATGGGTCTTCTTCCTCAGACTCAAATCAGAGACACCGCAGATTTTCATCAACTTCATCAAAGAAATCGAACTTCAGATCAAGCTTCCAGTTAGACACATCCGCAGTGATAATGGCATTGAGTTCACTAATCATCTTCGCAACAGTTTCTTGGTATCAAAGGGCATCACTCACAACTTCTCAGCCCCATTTACACCGCAACAAAATGGAGTAGTTGAAAGAAGGAACCGCACACTAGTAGAAGCAGCCAGATCCATGCTTAACTTTGCCCATCTTCCTCTCTACTTCTGGGCTGAAGTTGTAGCAACCGCATGCTTTGTCCAAAACCGAAGCATTGTGTGCAAACGCCTCAATAAAACACCATATGAGGGCCTCAACAACCGCAAGCCAAATGTTCGCTTCTTTCATATTTTTGGGTGTAGATGTTTCGCGATCAACAACAGAGATCAGCTCAACAAGTTTGCACCAAAGTCTGATGAAGGCATATTCCTTGGTTATTCCACCAACAAGGTTGCTTATCGAGTGCTCATCAGGCGTACAAGGCTGATCATTGAAAGCTTCGATGTGAAGTTTGATGATGCTCACATCCGCAACGCCCCTCCATCCACTGAAACCACTGCAATCATGGAAAGCGATATTCCTGCCTCTTCAGGTCCATTGAATCTAGTTGAAGTCAATTATAACGATCTTTTCGATCCTGTTGAAATGGCGAAACTATCCGAAGTTCTTGTGTCACCCGCAGCTCAACAACAACACGCTGATGTTTCTGGACCACCTCTATCTGAAGTAGCATCTCTCCATACTTTCACCTCTCCGGTTGAGGGGGAAAGCTCTACTCCGGATCAAGCAACAACAGTTGAGGTTCCAGTACCTGATGCTGTTCAAAGTCCCACCCGCAGAGAAGCATTACCATCAAACGTATCTTCGGATTCGGATGATGAAATCATAGAAAACATTGACACTAGAACCGATCCAAGGATTATCACTCTCCCATCCGCAGTCCAGGGGGAACCTTCTCAGGTTCCAGAGGAACTCCCATCAGCAATCCAGGGGGAACCTTCCCCAACTGTTCAAGAAAACTCCACTCTCGTTCCAACAAACCAAGTTGACTCAGCAGGATGTTCTCAAATCCAGGGGGAACTGCCATCTCCAACCACAGATTCTTCTGATATTCAAGATATTCCCTCTACCGTAGCTGCTGATCATCTGCAGCCCCGTCTACATGTATGGACGAAGGACCACCCACCAGGTCAAATCATCGGCAACCCATCCGCAGGCATCCAAACTCGATCTTCCCAGGACCTATCTGACCACTGCCACTACGCAGCATTCATGTCCTCGGTAGAGCCCAGAACGTTCAAAGAAGCATTGCTTAAACCTGACTGGATAGCTGCAATGCAAGAAGAGCTAGAAGAATTTCAAAGAAACAAAGTTTGGCAGCTCGTTCCGAAGCCACGTGGTCACTCTATTGTTGGCACTAGATGGGTGTTCAAAAACAAGCTGGATGAATCTGGTGCGGTAGTCAGAAACAATGCAAGACTAGTTGCAAAGGGGTATAGTCAACTTGAAGGCATTGACTACGATGAAACGTATGCTCCGGTAGCACGCATGGAAGCTATCCGGATCTTCCTTGCATACGCAGCCCACAAGAACGTCAAGGTACACCAAATGGACGTTAAGAGTGCCTTTCTCAATGGGGAATTAAAAGAAGAGGTTTATCTTCAGCAACGTCCAGGTTTTGAAAATGATGAATTCCCAGACCACTGCTACAAGCTTGAAAAAGCAGTCTACGGTCTGAAGCAAGCCCCAAGAGCATGGTATGAGACTCTTTCTGAATTCCTCGTCTCATCCGGGTACAAGAGAGGAGTGATTGACCCCACATTATTTAGAAAAGCAAATGGTGATCACCTAATGCTGGTACAAATATATGTGGATGATATCATCTTCGGATCGACTGATCAAGAAATGGTGAATGAATTTGCTAAGCTCATAACCAACAAGTTCAAGATGAGCATGAATAGAGAGATTAACTTCTTTCTAGGACTTCAAGTGAAACAAATTCCACAAGGGATATTCATTCATCAAGAAAAATACACCACTAAACTTTTAAAGAGATATTCCATGGACAACTGTTCTTCTGCTAAGGTCCCCATGGCCTTCGGTTATAAGATCTCTGCTGATCCCGCAGGCGAATCTGTGGATCACAAGACTTATAGAGGTATCATTAGTTCTTTGATGTACCTCACCGCAAGCAGGCCATACATTGTCTTTGCAACTGGTGTATGTGCAAGGTATCAGGCTGACCCAAAAGTGTCACATATGACCGCAGCCAAACAGATTCTACGGTACCTGAAAGGAAGCAAATCTCTTGGTCTATGGTACCCCGCAGGCAATGACTTCAGCCTGCAAGCTTTCACAGATGCGGATCATGCCGGATGCAGATTAGACCGCAAAAGTACTTCAGGAGGATGTCAATTTTTGGGTGGAAGACTTGTCAGCTGGTCTTCAAGGAAACAAAGCTGTGTTTCTCTATCTACTGCAGAAGCTGAGTATGTGGCCGCAACCAGCTGTTGCTCTCAAGTCCTTTTGGATGAAAACTCAACTAATGGACTACGGGTATAGAATGTTGTGGATACCGATCTATTGTGACTCTGAAAGTGCTATTGCTATCACTCACAATCCAATTCAACACTCCAAGACAAAACATATTGAACTACGGTATCACTTCATCAAAGACCACATCTTGAAAGGTAACATTGAACTCATCTTTGTTCCTTCTCATGAAGAGATTGCTGATGTGTTCACAAAAGCGCTCGACTCCTCAAAGCTTAACACCTTCCTGCAAATGTTAGGAATGATGAATCCAGACCCGCAATTCTTTTTGAGTTGTTAGCTACCGCAGACCATCCTTGGTCTCCGTTGCGGTTCTAACTGAGAGTTACTTATGATAGATGGTTTTGGTACCGCAGTCTAGGTACCGCAACCATATATCATACTTATCTCTCATGGGTCTTTATTGTCTATTATTACTAATCTTTGTACAAGTGTTTCTTCTCAGTTCCTCACTACACTCTTTTCCTTGTCTATCTGTGATGACGTTCCCAACCACAATGAAATTTCCATCCGCGATGACGTTCCCAACCGCAATGAAATTTCCATCCGCGATGACGTTCCCAACCGCAATGAAATTTCCATCCGCGATGACGTTCCCAACCGCAATGAAGTTTCCATCCACGATCATTGTGATAATTTCTCAACTGTTTCATCAACGCTTGAACCTTTGTGTGCTATTTATTGATCCTTCATTAAATAAAAACATTAAATAAAAAAAAACATTCCCTTGAGAAACTGTCTCATTCTCTTTCTGAATAAACCTTGAGTCGGACCTATTTTAGGGATGATGACAAAAAGAACGTGTTTCCATAAACTCATCCTTAATCTGTCTTTTCCTCTCCCCAACACGTCCCATCCGTTACAACTTCCTTTCCCCTCACTCCACGATTACCTGACACATTGATAGATGTCTGACTTTTCATTAAATGCAGCCCTCTTTTAGTAAATCTCCAAAATCTTTTTAAACCGTTTTAATTATTCGTGGCTGAGATTTAATCCCAAATTCAAAGATTTCCCCCAAATACCAAACGACATTTTTACCTTATCTTTACCTTTTACCTAGGGTTAAAATCTTTCAACCCTTTATAAACCCATCTTCTTCCCCAAATTCACTTTACGCTTTCTGAACATCGATCATTCCCTCTCAAAAAAAAACTTCAAAAACTCTGTTTTCTACTTTTTCTCTCAAACTCCAACAATGGTGAAATCAGGTGCATCAAAGAAACAATCCAAAGCTTCAGGCTCGATGAATCCCACTGGTTCAGACTCTCCAACGATTGCTTCAAGCAATTTTAGATCAGTGTTTGAAGATCATTCTTCATACAATGCTCCAACCAAGCTTATGATCAAATTTCTGAAGAACCATCCACTCTATTGCCCCTTCGACGCATTTACAGATGTTGTTCCAGTCTTGACCCTCTTCGATTGTGCATTCTCAGCTTATCGCCCAAACGAAAACCCTCAAGAAGTTCACCTCAACCTCATTAACGATTCTTTGGTCATCATGTCCAAAGAAAAGTTTCTCACTGCCATAAACCTTCTGGTTCATCCATCCATCAAGATCTTTTCTCCTTCAATGGCGGACATTACCTCTGCACTCTACCAAATGGGGTATCAAAAACCAATTCGAGGAATTGGTGAGTTCAAGAAAAAACAATTACCTGCGGTATGGCAGTTTGTGTGTCATTTTGTCATCCGCTGTCTATCCGGCAAAACCGGAGGCATAGACAACATGGGACTCAAGCTATTGGAATTGGTGTGGAGCATATTCACCGGACACGACGTAAACTACGGGCAGATCCTATGGGACGATTTCCTTCAATACATTCCCAAAGAAAGCCCAAGGGAGAACCCAACCGAGCTCACATTTGCACGATTCTGGTCACTCTGCGTCTCAGACCTGCATGCGGATGCTGGAATTAATATGGGCAGTGACATCAACTTCTTTGTCACTAAGGATCTCAAAAGGTACAATCCTTCTTCTGATCAATCTGTTTTTGGACCTATCCGCAGACTCCCTACCCACATTCTTACAACACTTGGTCTTGAGACTGCTGATGTCTCAGACCACATTGAGGCTACGGAAGGTATTGCCCCATACCTTCCTACCCCGCCTCTTCCATCCGCAGCCATTAACCCTGAAGGTACCGTAGTCCCTTCTGCCACTACACTCTCCAATCTTTCTCAAAGAAGAAAGCAATTGGAAACCAAGAAGAAACAAAAAAACCCCTAAGAAGGATGCTCTTAAACGAACCGCACCCACAAAGAAACGTAAAATCCCACCTCCCACAATCTCTTCTAGTAGTAATTCTGATGAGGATAGGCAACCAATTGCTATCCTTAAGAAAAGAAAAACCGATTCCCCTGGCCAAATGCGTGACCGGACCTATACTGAAGCCTCTCAAAAGGCTCCAGTAGTCCTTGGGGTGGCCGCAGACCCATTCAACACCACCATCGAATACCACTCAAGCTCAGAAAGTGAGTTTGTTTCATCACATCGTGGAGACTCCCCCCCCCCCCCAGTTCACTCCCAAGGGGATGACACTGGTGCACGCCCTAAGGTCTCCAGGGCTTCCCGACTGCATTTCTTTTCACCCAAGGAGTTGCGCTCCATCCTTTCGAACGTCACCCAAACACTGCAAACACCTTCCCAACCGTAGGGCACTTCTTCCGCCCATGCCAGAACTGAGCCGAGGCCACACTTGACCACGGGTCAAGGAGACCGAGGAAGCTCAGGAAATCCTACTCTGCTTACATCCGCAGCAGGTGGTTTAGTGTGACAACCGTCAAAAATTGAGTCAAGTCAAAGTCAAACAAAGTCAACAAGTCAAAACCAATCAATTCAATTAACCCTTGTATATTAGGGTTTACACTATGTAATTACTGTACAATGCAATATTTTAATGAGAGAAACATCATTTGGAAAGTTCGTGTGTTGAATTTCCTAAGTCTCAAATGCAGTAAACACTGAACCAAAACGATAAAACATTATTGCACACTCATCGGGAGTGTGTACGACACTAAAACACGGTTTAACGGGGTTTACGAACCTTGCGTTGTGAAGCCGGACACTCAAATTAATCACAAACGAAACCTCTCTAAATCGTTTTCACTCTATCTCTTTCGATTTGAAATCTCTCCCAAATCTCTCTCAAAAGTTCCCATAACTTTTTGGAATCATTCGGGCCATCCCGACCCTTAACCGGGTCAAAAACCACTTGAAACGGGGTAAAAACGGGTAAAATAACCTTAAGGAACCAAAACCCTCCTATTAGAAGCGAAGCCTCTTAGAAGCCTCTCAGGACCGAAGCCTCTCATGAGAAGCCTCTCAGGACCGAAGCCTCTCATGAGAAGCCTTTCAGGACCGAAGCCTCGCATGCGAAGCCTCTCAGGTTCGGCTCCATGCGAGAGGTCTCGCAGACAGCCTCATTTCACCCGGTTTTCGACTACGACTTCGTTTTAACTCCGTTTTTCATTATTTTAACGTGGGATTTTCACCCAAAACTTTATTTTATAAACTAAGGCCCCAAAATATATAAATCCCCAGGGTTTTTATAAAAATATATTAAAAGAATTAGTGGTTGAACTAATTATTGAGGTAATATTTGCTTTTCCTTATTTTATGACAAAAGCAAACCACCACCACCTCACTCTATGATCAGCCATTCTTTCCCACTACCCCTTGTCACCTTGGTGGACCTTTACACCCAATCTCCAGCTCTTCCCACGTTCTAAGAGCTGGAGAATTGGTCCTCTCTCCTCATTCTCATTAACTTCTTTCATTCTACACTTAGCAACCAAAGAACACTCTCCAAAATTCTCTCATCTTTTCTCTCAACTTCAAGAACTTCAAGGCTTTCTTCAGGGATTTCTTTCTTCAATTAGTAAGTATCTTCATCATTCATATAATTATTACACTCCATTCTACTAAAATCATTGATATCTTACACAAATTCCATCTTATTCGATGTTAGATTCTCGAATCATCAAGACATCTTCTTAGTGTTCTTGGGTTGAACACTTCCTCTCTCTCACTTTCATCTACTGAAACCACATAGGGTGAGTTCATACCCCTACATTTACATGTTCTTCTTAAGTTTTAAGGGGGGAATACAAGTAAAATCATCAAGAACACAATTAAACTTTTTCTAACAGATTACATCAGAAAAGATGGACTTCGATCACGAACTGTTTTGGTCAACTTAAATATTTTAGTTTTCAAAACTGTTCCAGGTGCAAGTAGTTCAAACTCGTAGTTTTAAAATGACTACTTGCATATCTCCATATGATTTTTCTACAATTTATGGTGATTTTTACAAAACTGCCTATCATTTCAGAGGCAAACCCGGACCAGTCTGTGATTATGAACATTTTCACCTCTGTTAGAGATCACTAAAAATCATGATAAAATTTACGAACAAACTAGACTCATATTCCAAACTCTCAGAATTTGTGGATTTGGATTTGGAGCTTTGATGATTTTTCTATAAATTTTCTAAGAACAGTAACAGAAACTGTATTCAACAAAAAGTTGCTGTCAATTTCATTTCACCTTGTAACATGTTGAGCAAGGTGTATATCTTTATGTGATTATATGTTATTGCAATATATGTCATTTTGTCTTAATATATAGACACACATCAGTTTACAAATGGATTTGGACATATTGAATATAAAGAATAACAAGTGATTACAATCAAAGTACAACCAATATATTCAAACATTTAATAAACTAGTTTGAATATAGTTTGTATACATTACTACGTACTACCCTTGGTTGATAAACTATAATAGGTATAGTTTATGATACATTACATAACACATACATTTAAAAAGGGTACATTTATACAAAGAAGATTTTCATTAAGCAAGGTACGGCCGTACGGTACCAAGTTTTCATAACACGTAATTCCGTTAATGACTTTGTGAGACATTTACTTCAAATTACCATTAAGTCCTGTATTGTAACCAGAGTCTCCTTGAGGGAGAGCGTGATAGTTGTGTATAGATCTATATTGGGTTTGACAAACCCACACCTAAACTGCATGCAACAGTTAGACCGATAGGTCTGGGGTGACAAATGTCATAACATTCCCGACGCCCGAAAAACGTCGTTTTAGGCAACCTTGGTCATAGCATGGTTATAATAAACTCACGCAAAGTATTAATAAATGTTGGAATTTACGGGAACTTCATTAAAATTTAACGAGTTTATGTCGATTTAAACTTACATTATTTATTATAAGTAAGAAAAGTTACTTATACATTCCGGTCTTTGAATTTAAGACTACATATACATTTTAAGGAAAATATTGGATTTTCTAACACAAATACTACTTTTACAAACGAAAGGCTTTTAATAATACCAAACAAAAGCTTATGAACTCACCAACCTTTGTGTTGACACTTTTTCAAACAACTTGTATTCTCAGGAAATCATTAAACAGGTAACCAAGTGCTTTTGAGGATGGGGCGCTAAGGCGTCTACTATTTCATATTTTGTCAACATATTGTAATTGATTCGTAAACATGTAATTCATACAATGATGTAACTTTTTCAATTATATATATGTTGGTTGTGTTTGCTTCAATTACTATTACAATTGTTGTTATGATACTATACATGAAGTCCTCCACCCCTGGACGTTTCCGCCATCCTTGGTTTGGGGGTGTGACAGATTGGTATCAGAGCACAGTTTATAGTGAATTAAGTATATCAAACCACATAAGATATACAAACTATAAACACAATTGGGACTAATAGTCTCTGATTTGTGCATTTTTCAAATAAATATACTTTTAGAAAATAAATGATTTTCTTGATTAAAGTATACATACATACATTACATGCTCGCATGGTATCATGACTAGAGAAAACATAAAGCAAAAGAAGAAGAGTTGAAAATTTTGAGTATGCCTTAGTATATGTGGATTAATTCTGGGAAGGATATAGCCTGATCAACTATATCTGTCCGAGAATTGACTTGCATATACCGGGGGATGGTCAGGATGGGCAACAAATCTAACAACCTAATATCACACTACAAAGGATACTTTAAGAACTCAAAACTAAATATTTACAAATACTATAGGAGTATTTTGTGTTACTATAATAAATATATTAATTATGTCCCGACTAAATTAGTATATGGGAAACTCTTACAAATGGTCATATACTTGGAAACAAGGAAACTCAAATAAAATATTTTAGACTTTCATTTTACCTCATAGCCCAATGTATTTGGTCAATTAAAAGTATAAAATCGTATGTATCGTAAACATACCGGAAAACAACGTAATAATATACTTTATGTATAAAAGATTTCTCTTCCTATAAATATACTTGTACTAAAAGTACATTGGTTTACAACTTAGTACAGAACCATGCCGCCAAGGAAGGAGACTAGACCATCTAGCAGCGCAGCACCACCTCCACCACCACTACTAACACCTCCACCACCATCACCGACACTTCCACCACCACTACCAACACCTCCACCACCATCACCGATACTTCCACCACCACTACCAACACCTCCACCACCATCACCGACACCTCCACCACCATCACCATCACCGACACCTCCACCACCATCACCAACACCTCTGCCGCCACTTCCACAATTTGATCCAGCAATACTCCAAGCTGCAATAGCAGCAGCAGTAGCGGCAGCTGTGTCCCAAATTGTCTCTAATGGAAATGGTGGATCTGGACCAGGTGTTACACCCTCTAACCAGGGCGACAGATGGGTGCGTACAAGAGAGTGCACCTACAAAGACTTCACCAATGGCAAACCCGACAACTTCAATGGGAGCGGGGGAGTCATCACTTTAATGCAATGGTTTGAAAAGACCGAAGTAGTCTTTCAGGTGTGCTCTTGCCCCGAAGCGAGCAAAGTTAAGTTCGCAACCTTCACTTTCACCGGCCGAGCCCTTACTTGGTGGAACTACCGGATTAATTCACTTACTCTCGAAGTGGCTAGCTCCATAACCTGGGCAGAACTAAAAACCTTGATGATGAAGGAGTACTGCCCGAGAGGTGAAATTCAAAAGCTAGAACAAGAACTTTGGGACCTCAGGATGACGGGCTCCGACCTTGAAACCTACACCATCCGATTCAATGAATTGGCCCTCCTCTGCCCAACAATGGTCACTCCAGAAGATAAGAAGGTGGAACGATACCTCTGGGGACTAACATCCTGGATTCACGATAGCGTGCTAGCCTCGAAACCCACTACTTTTGCAAGTGCCAAAGAATTGGCACAACAACTTATCGACCATAGAGCCAGCCACGGCACTATAGCGATCACCACTGATCAATCAAAAGGGGGAAACAACAAAAGGAAGTTTTGGAACCAAAAGAAGAGCCAACCAGCACACGACCCCGCTAAGAAGCAACAAACTGTTGCTGTCTATGCTGCCACTACTGCTACCACTCCAGCACCACCGAAGCCATATGCTGGAACCCTACCCAAGTGCAACAAGTGCAACTTTCACCACAATGGTACTTGTAGGGAGATGCACTGTAACAACTGCGACAGGAAGGGGCACACTGCTCGTTTCTGTAAAGCGCCGGTTCGACCAATCAACCAAATCGCCAGTACAGGGGCAACCCGAACCTGCTAGTGACAACCGTCAAAAATTGAGTCAAGTCAAAACCAATCAATTCAATTAACCCTTGTATATTAGGGTTTACACTATGTAATTACTGTACAATGCAATATTTTAATGAGAGAAACATCATTTGGAAAGTTCGTGTGTTGAATTTCCTAAGTCTCAAATGCAGTAAACACTGAACGAAAACGATAAAACATTATTGCACACTCATCGGGAGTGTGTACGACACTAAAACACGGTTTAACGGGGTTTACGAACCTTGCGTTGTGAAGCCGGACGTCTTGGAGAGATCCACATGTATGCCTTTCTCGCTTACCACATGGTCAAGGAAATCCACTTCTCTAATCCAGAATTCACACTTAGAGAACTTAGCATAAAGCTTCTCCGCTCTTAGTGTCTCTAGCACTTGGCGTAGATGTAGGCGATGCTCTTCTTCGCTTCGCGAGTAGATCAAGATATCGTCGATGAATACGATTACAAACTTGTCTAGGTAGGGTCGACATACTCTATTCATTAGGTCCATGAATACCGCAGGTGCGTTTGTTATACCGAAGGACATCACCACAAACTCGTAGTGCCCATAGCGAGTTCTGAATGCAGTTTTGGGAATATCTTCTTCTTGAACTCGTAGCTGATGGTAACCTGACCTTAGGTCGATCTTTGAGAAGAAATTTGCTCCTTGGAGTTGGTCGAAAAGGTCGTCGATTCGGGGTAGAGGATATCGGTTCTTGATGGACCTAATGAATAGACTATCGGGAACTAAACAAACTCACCATCAAGAAATTTGCGATAGAGGACGGATCCTTTCGCATGTGCATCGACTATCGGGAACTAAACAAACTCACCATCAAGAAATTTGCGATAGAGGACGGATCCTTTCGCATGTGCATCGACTATCGGGAACTAAACAAACTCATCATCAAGAACCGATATCCTCTACCCCGAATCGACGACCTTTTCGACCAACTCCAAGGAGCAAATTTCTTCTCAAAGATCGACCTAAGGTCAGGTTACCATCAGCTACGAGTTCAAGAAGAAGATATTCCCAAAACTGCATTCAGAACTCGCTATGGGCACTACGAGTTTGTGGTGATGTCCTTCGGTATAACAAACGCACCTGCGGTATTCATGGACCTAATGAATAGAGTATGTCGACCCTACCTAGACAAGTTTGTAATCGTATTCATCGACGATATCTTGATCTACTCGCGAAGCGAAGAAGAGCATCGCCTACATCTACGCCAAGTGCTAGAGACACTAAGAGCGGAGAAGCTTTATGCTAAGTTCTCTAAGTGTGAATTCTGGATTAGAGAAGTGGATTTCCTTGACCATGTGGTAAGCGAGAAAGGCATACATGTGGATCCCTCCAAGACGTCCGGCTTCACAACGCAAGGTTCGTAAACCCCGTTAAACCGTGTTTTAGTGTCGTACACACTCCCGATGAGTGTGCAATAATGTTTTATCGTTTTGGTTCAGTGTTTACTGCATTTGAGACTTAGGAAATTCAACACACGAACTTTCCAAATGATGTTTCTCTCATTAAAATATTGCATTGTACAGTAATTACATAGTGTAAACCCTAATATACAAGGGTTAATTGAATTGATTGGTTTTGACTTGTTGACTTTGTTTGACTTTGACTTGACTCAATTTTTGACAGTTGTCACATCATCCCCCCGTTAGAAGGAATTTCGTCCCGAAATTTGCATTTGACTGGGACATCAAGAGTTTGGGAAAAGATGTGGGTATTTTTGTTTCATTTGATCTTCGCGTTCCCAGGTGAACTCAGGCCCTCGTTTAGCGTTCCAACGGACCTTCACGATGGGAATACGACTTTGTTTCGTTCGTTTGATTTCCCGATCCATGATTTCGACTGGTTCCTCCACGAAGTTGAGATTTTCGTTAACTTCGATTTCGTCGAGTGGTATTACGAGTGTCTCATCAGACAAACACTTCTTTAGGTTCGACACGTGAAATGTGGGATGTACTTTGTCGAGTTCCTGAGGTAATCGAAGTTTGTATGCTACTCTCCCAATCCTGGCAAGGATTTCGAATGGCCCGATGTACCTTGGATTTAGTTTCCCGCGTTTTCCGAATCGTATCATTCCTTTCCAAGGGGAAACTTTTAGTAGTACATGATCACCCACCTGGAATTCCAAGGGTTTGCGTCGTTTGTCTGCGTAACTCTTTTGCCGATCGCGAGACGCTTTCAGTCTTTCTCGAATTTGAACGATCTTTTCTGTGGTTTCCCTTATGATTTCAGGGCCAGTGAGGGTGCTATTAGAGACTTGCCCTCTAGCTAGATGTGTATCCCCCACCTCAGCCCAACACAGGGGTGATCTGCATTTGCGACCGTAAAGAGCTTCGAATGGAGCGACTTTGATGCTAGTATGATAGCTGTTATTGTAGGAGAATTCGATAAGCGGTAGATGGGTATCCCATGCTTTACCGAAGTCTATCACACAAGCTCTTAACATGTCTTCCAACGTTTGAATGGTTCGTTCGCTCTGTCCGTCGGTTTGTGGGTGGTAGGCCGTACTCATGTCAAGCCTAGTTCCCAATGATTTTTGTAGAGACTGCCAAAACCGTGAGGTAAATCTACTATCACTATCGGAGATAATGGATATCGGCACACCATGGAGTCGTACAATCTCTTTGATGTACGTTCTAGTCAGCTTCTCCATCTTGTCGGTTTCTTTTATCGGTAGGAAGTGTGCTGATTTGGTCAATCTGTCTACGATTACCCATATGGTGTCAAGCCCGCCCGATGTCTTAGGCAGCTTGGTTATGAAGTCCATGGTTATTCGTTCCCACTTCCACTCAGGTATATCCGGCTGATGTAATAGCCCGGATGGTTTCTGGTATTCGATTTTGACCTTGGCTCAAGTCAGACACTTGCTCACATAGGTAGCAATCTCAGCTTTCATGTTCGGCCACCAGTATAATTTCTTGAGGTCTAGATACATCTTATCTGACCCGGGATGGATGAAGTATCGAGTCTTGTGTGCTTCATTCATGACGACGTCTCGGAGTCCACCGAACTTCGGTGTCCAGATTCGGTTCATGAGATAACGTACTCCATCATCCTTGACTTCTAAGTTTTTATCCATTCCCCTTAATGTCTCTCCTGCCACCTTTTCTGGTTTCAAAGCTTCTAGTTGAGCTTCCTTGATTTGTATGGTCGTGAGGGAATGGATCGTCATTGTTAAGGATTTTACTCGGCGGCCCGAGTACTCCTTCCTGCTTAGAGCATCAGCCACTACATTGGCCTTGCCCGGATGATAACGAATTTCGCACTCGTAGTCATTCAGCAACTCTACCCATCTCCTCTGTCGCATGTTGAGCTCTTTCTGATTGAGGATATGCTGAAGACTTTTGTGATCAGTGAAGATAGTGCATTTCGTGCCGTAGAGGTAGTGTCTCCAGATCTTTAAAGCGAATACCACTGCTCCTAATTCCAGGTCGTGCGTAGTATAATTAACCTCGTGCGTCTTAAGCTGTCTTGATGCATACGCGATAACCTTCCCTCTCTGCATGAGCACACATCCGAGGCCTTGATTCGAAGCATCACAGTACACTACGAAGTATTCGGTTCCCTCTGGGAGAGACAAGATCGGTGCGCTGCATAGGGCTTGTTTTAACGTTTGGAAAGCAGTTTCTTGTTTATTTTCCCACTTGAATATCACACCTTTCTGCGTCAAGGTGGTGAGTGGTTTCGCAATCTTGGAGAAGTTTTGTATAAATCTTCGGTAGTAGCCAGCAAGCCCAAGGAATTGTCGAATTTCGGTTGGCGTCTTGGGTGCTGACCAATTCTCGATTGCCTTGATCTTGGAGGGATCCACATGTATGCCTTTCTCACTTACCACATGGCCAAGGAAATCCACTTCTCTAATCCAGAATTCACACTTAGAGAACTTAGCATAAAGCTTCTCCGCTCTTAGTGTCTCTAGCACTTGGCGTAGATGTAGGCGATGCTCTTCTTCGCTTCTCGAGTAGATCAAGATATCGTCGATGAATACGATTACAAACTTGTCTAGGTAGGGTCGACACACTCTATTCATTAGGTCCATGAATACCGCAGGTGCGTTTGTTAAACCGAAGGACATCACCACAAACTCGTAGTGCCTATAGCGAGTTCTGAATGCAGTTTTGGGAATATCTTCTTCTTGAACTCGTAGCTGATGGTAACCTGACCTTAGGTCGATCTTTGAGAAGAAATTTGCTCCGTGGAGTTGGTCGAAAAGGTCGTCGATTCGGGGTAGAGGATATCGGTTCTTGATGGTGAGTTTGTTTAGTTCCCGATAGTCGATGCACATGCGAAAGGATCCGTCCTTCTTCTTTACAAAAAAGATTGGTGCTCCCCAAGGTGAGAAGCTTGGTCTGATGAACCCTTTGCTCAAAAGCTCGTTCAACTGACTGGACAACTCTTGCATTTCTGTTGGTGCGAGGCGGTATGGAGCTCTGGCTACGGGGGTAGCTCCGGGTATTAAGTCAATTCTGAAATCGACTTGTCGTGCGAGTGGTACACCAGGAAGATCTTCTGGGAACACATACGGGAAGTTACACACTTCGGGGATGTCTTTGATGTCTTTCACGTCTTGTTTCTTGTCTACTACGTGGGCCAAGAAGGCGTGGTACTCCTTCCGGAGGTACTTTTGGGCTTTGATGCATGAGATGATTTGTAAATTCGTACTAGGTTTATTACGTCGAAGCTTTTTATGGTGACCGGCATCAGGTCAATTTTAAATGTATGGTTGTCTAGAGTGAGAGTACACTCTGAGTATATATCGCTAGTGCGTTCTACTTTCCCATTTGCCATTTCTACTACATAAGTATCCTTTAGTGATTGGGGATTTTGTTCAAGTAATTGTTTATATTGGTGGCTCACGAAACTCCTCTCCGCTCCACTATCGAATAGTACGCATGCATAAGAGTTATTGAGGAGAAACGTACCGGTAACCACCGTGGGATCCTCGACTGCTTCCCCATGTCCTATTGCCAGGACTCTTCCTACCCCACCAGCATTAGGGGCTTGTGCTTTGGGGCAGTTTCTTTTGAAGTGACCTGCTTCTCCACAGTTGTAGCAGGTTCGGGTTGCCCCTGTACTGGCGACTTGGTTGATTGGTCGAACCGGCGCTTTACAGAAACGAGCAGTGTGCCCCTTCCTGTCGCAGTTGTTACAGTGCATCTCCCTACAAGTACCATTGTGGTGAAAGTTGCACTTGTTGCACTTGGGTAGGGTTCCAGCATATGGCTTCGGTGGTGCTGGAGTGGTAGCAGTAGTGGCAGCATAGACAACAACAGTTTGTTGCTTCTTAGCGGGGTCGTGTGCTGGTTGGCTCTTTTTTTGGTTCTAAAACTTCCTTTTGTTGTTTCCCCCTTTTGATTGATCAGTGGTGATCGCTATAGTGTCGTGGCTGGCTCTATGGTCGATAAGTTGTTGTGTCAATTCTTTGGCACTTGCAAAAGTAGTGGGTTTCGAGGCTAGCACGCTATCGTAAATCCGGGATGTTAGTCCCCAGAGGTATCGTTCCACCTTCTTATCTTCTGGAGTGACCATTGTTGGGCAGAGGAGGGCCAATTCATTGAATCGGGTGGTGTAGGTTTCAAGGTCGGAGCCCGTCATCCTGAGGTCCCAAAGTTCTTGTTCCAGCTTTTGAATTTCACCTCTCGGGCAGTACTCCTTCATCATCAAGGTTTTTAGTTCTGCCCAGGTTATGGAGCTAGCCACTTCGAGAGTAAGTGAACTAATCAGGCAGTTCCACCAAGTAAGGGCCCGGCCGGTGAAAGTGAAGGCTGCGAACTTAACTTTGCTCGCTTCGGGGCAAGAGCACACCTGAAAGACTACTTCGGTCTTTTCAAACCATTGCATTAAAGTGATGACTCCCCCGCTCCCATTGAAGTTGTCGGGTTTGCCATTGGTGAAGTCTTTGTAGGTGCACTCTCTTGTGCGCACCCATCTGTCGCCCTGGTTAGAGGGTGTAACACCTGGTCCAGATCCACCATTTCCATTAGAGATAATTTGGGACACAGCTGCCGCTACTGCTGCTGCTATTGCAGCTTGGAGTATTGCTGGATCAAATTGTGGAAGTGGCGGCAGAGGTGTTGGTGATGATGGTGGAGGTGTCGATGATGGTGATGGTGGTGAAGGTGTCGGTGATGGTTGTGGAGGTGTTGGTAGTGGTGGTGGAAGTGTCGGTGATGGTGGTGGAGGTGTTGGTAGTGGTGGTGGAAGTGTCGGTGATGGTGGTGGAGGTGTTAGTAGTGGTGGTGGAGGTGGTGCTGTGCTGCTAGATGGTCTAGTCTCCTTCCTTGGCGGCATGGTTCTGTCATAAGTTGTAAACCAATGTACTTTTAGTACAAGTATATTTATAGGAAGAGAAATCTTTTATACATAAAGTATATTATTACGTTGTTTTTCGGTATGTTTACGATACATACGATTTTATACTTTTAATTGACCCAACACATTGGGCTATGAGGTAAAATGAAAGTCTAAAATATTTTATTTGAGTTTCCTTGTTTCCAAGTATATGACCATTTGTAAGAGTTTCCCATATACTAATTTAGTCGGGACATAATTAATATATTTATTATAGTAACACAAAATACTCCTATAGTATTTGTAAATATTTAGTTTTGAGTTCTTAAAGTATCCTTTGTAGTGTGATATTAGGTTGTTAGATTTGTTGCCCATCCTGACCACCCCCCGGTATATGCAAGTCAATTCTCGGACAGATATAGTTGATCAGGCTATATCCTTCCCAGAATTAATCCACATATACTAAGGCATACTCAAAATGTTCAACTCTTCTTCTTTTGCTTTATGTTTTCTCTAGTCATGATACCATGCGAGCATGTAATGTATGTATGTATACTTTAATCAAGAAAATCATTTATTTTCTAAAAGTATATTTATTTGAAAAATGCACAAATCAGAGACTATTAGTCCCAATTGTGTTTATAGTTTGTATATCTTATGTGGTTTGATATACTTAATTCACTATAAACTGTGCTCTGATACCAATATGTCACACCCCCAAACCAAGGATGGCGGAAACGTCCAGGGGTGGAGGACTTCATGTATAGTATCATAACAACAATTGTAATAGTAATTGAAGCAAACACAACCAACATATATATAATTGAAAATTTTACATCATTGTATGAATTACATGTTTACGAATCAATTACAATATGTTGACAAAATATGAAATAGTAGACGCCTTAGCGCCCCATCCTCAAAAGCACTTGGTTACCTGTTTAATGATTTCCTGAGAATACAAGTTGTTTGAAAAAGTGTCAACACAAAGGTTGGTGAGTTCATAAGCTTTTGTTTGGTATTATTAAAAGCCTTTCGTTTGTAAAAGTAGTATTTGTGTTAGAAAATCCAATATTTTCCTTAAAATGTATATGTAGTCTTAAATTCAAAGACCGGAATGTATAAGTAACTTTTCTTTCTTATAATAAATAATGTAAGTTTAAATCGACATAAACTCGTTAAATTTTAATGAAGTTCCCGTAAATTCCAATATTTATTAATACTTTGTGTGAGTTTATTACAACCATGCTATGACCAAGGTTGCCTAAAACGACGTTTTTCGGGCGTCGGGAATGTTATGACATTTGTCACCCCAGACCTATCGGTCTAACTGTTGCATGCAGTTTAGGTGTGGGTTTGTCAAACCCAATATAGATCTATACACAACTATCATGCTCTCCCTCAAGGAGACTCTGGTTACAATACAGGACTTAATGGTAATTTGAAGAAAATGCCTCACAAAGTCATTAACGGAATTACGTGTTATGAAAACTTGGTACCGTATGGCCGTACCTTGCTTAATGAAAATCTTCTTTGTATAAATGTACCCTTTTTAAATGTATGTGTTATGTAATGTATCATAAACTATACCTATTATAGTTTATCAACCAAGGGTAGTACGTAGTAATGTATACAAACTATATTCAAACTAGTTTATTAAATGTTTGAATATATTGGTTGTACTTTGATTATAATCACTTGTTATTCTTTATATTCAATATGTCCAAATCCATTTGTAAACTGATGTGTGTCTATATATTAAGACAAAATGACATATAGTGCAATAACATATAATCACATAAAGATATACACCTTGCTCAACATGTTACAAGGTGAAATGAAATTGACAGCAACTTTTTGTTGAATACAGTTTCTGTTACTGTTCTTAGAAAATTTATAGAAAAATCATCAAAGCTCCAAATCGAAATCCACAAATTCTGAGAGTTTGGAATATGAGTCTAGTTTGTTCGTAAATTTTATCATGATTTTTAGTGATTTCTAACAGAGGTGAAAATGTTCATAATCACAGACTGGTCCGGGTTTGCCTCTGAAATGATAGGCAGTTTTGTAAAAATCACCATAAATTGTAGAAAACTCATATGGAGATGTGCAAGTAGTCATTTTAAAGCTACGAGTTTGAACTACTTGCACCTGGAATAGTTTTGAAAACTAAAATATTTAAGTTGACCAAAACAGTCGGTGATCGAAGTCCATATTTTCTGATGTAATCTGTTAGAAAAAGTTTAATTGTGTTCTTGATGATTTTACTTGTATTCCCCCCTTAAAACTTAAGAAGAACATGTAAATTTAGGGGTATGAACTCACCCTATGTGGTTTCAGTAGATGAAAGTGAGAGAGAGGAAGTGTTCAACCCAAGAACACTAAGAAGATGTCTTGATGATTCGAGAATCTAACATCGAATAAGATGGAATTTGTGTAAGATATCAATGATTTTAGTAGAATGGAGTGTAATAATTATATGAATGATGAAGATACTTACTAATTGAAGAAAGAAATCCCTGAAGAAAGCCTTGAAGTTCTTGAAGTTGAGAGAAAAGATGAGAGAATTTTGGAGAGTGTTCTTTGGTTGCTAAGTGTAGAATGAAAGAAGTTAATGAGAATGAGGAGAGAGGACCAATTCTCCAGCTCTTAGAACGTGGGAAGAGCTGGAGATTGGGTGTAAAGGTCCACCAAGGTGACAAGAGGTAGTGGGAAATAGTGGCTGATCATAGAGTGAGGTGGTGGTGGTTTGCTTTTGTCATAAAATAAGGAAAAGCAAATATTCCCTCAATAATTAGTTCAACCACTAATTCTTTTAATATATTTTTATAAAAACCCTGGGGATTTAGGTGTGGGTTTGTCAAACCCAATATAGATCTATACACAACTATCACGCTCTCCCTCAAGGAGACTCTGGTTACAATACAGGACTTAATGGTAATTTGAAGTAAATGTCTCACAAAGTCATTAACGGAATTACGTGTTATGAAAACTTGGTACCGTATGGCCGTACCTTGCTTAATGAAAATCTTCTTTGTATAAATGTACTCTTTTTAAATGTATGTGTTATGTAATGTATCATAAACTATACCTATTATAGTTTATCAACCAAGGGTAGTACGTAGTAATGTATACAAACTATATTCAAACTAGTTTATTAAATGTTTGAATATATTGGTTGTACTTTGATTATAATCACTTGTTATTCTTTATATTCAATATGTCCAAATCCATTTGTAAACTGATGTGTGTCTATATATTAAGACAAAATGACATATAGTGCAATAAGATATAATCACATAAAGGTATACACCTTGCTCAACATGTTACAAGGTGAAATGAAATTGACAGCAACTTTTTGTTGAATACAGTTTCTGTTACTGTTCTTAGAAAATTTATAGAAAAATCATCAAAGCTCCAAATCCAAATCCACAAATTCTGAGAGTTTGGAATATGAGTCTAGTTTTTTCGTAAATTTTATCATGATTTTTAGTGATCTCTAACAGAGGTTAAAATGTTCATAATCACAGACTGGTCCGGGTTTGCCTCTGAAATGATAGGCAGTTTTATAAAAATCACCATAAATTGTAGAAAAATCATATAGAGATGTGCAAGTAGTCATTTTAAAGCTACGAGTTTGAACTACTTGCACCTGGAACAGTTTTGAAAACTAAAATATTTAAGTTGACCAAAACAGTCCGTGATCGAAGTCCATCTTTTCTGATGTAATCTGTTAGAAAAAGTTTGATTGTGTTCTTGATGATTTTACTTGTATTCCCCCCTTAAAACTTAAGAAGAACATGTAAATGTAGGGGTATGAACTCACCCTATGTGGTTTCAGTAGATGAAAGTGAGAGAGAGGAAGTGTTCAACCCAAGAACACTAAGAAGATGTCTTGATGATTCGAGAATCTAACATCGAATAAGATGGAATTTGTGTAAGATATCAATGATTTGAGTAGAATGGAGTGTAATAATTATATGAATGATGAAGATACTTACTAATTGAAGAAAGAAATCCCTGAAGAAAGCCTTGAAGTTCTTGAAGTTGAGAGAAAAGATGAGAGAATTTTGGAGAGTGTTCTTTGGTTGCTAAGTGTAGAATGAAAGAAGTTAATGAGAATGAGGAGAGAGGACCAATTCTCCAGCTCTTAGAACGTGGGAAGAGCTGGAGATTGGGTGTAAAGGTCCACCAAGGTGACAAGGGGTAGTGGGAAATAGTGGCTGATCATAGAGTGAGGTGGTGGTGGTTTGCTTTTGTCATAAAATAAGGAAAAACAAATATTCCCTCAATAATTAGTTCAACCATTAATTCTTTTAATATATTTTTATAAAAACCCCGGGGATTTAGGTGTGGGTTTGTCAAACCCAATATAGATCTATACACAACTATCACGCTCTCCCTCAAGGAGACTCTGGTTACAATACATGACTTAATGGTAATTTGAAGTAAATGTCTCACAAAGTCATTAACGGAATTACGTGTTATGAAAACTTGGTACCGTATGGCCGTACCTTGCTTAATGAAAATCTTCTTTGTATAAATGTACCCTTTTTAAATGTATGTGTTATGTAATGTATCATAAACTATACCTATTATAGTTTATCAACCAAGGGTAGTACGTAGTAATGTATACAAACTATATTCAAACTAGTTTATTAAATGTTTGAATATATTGGTTGTACTTTGATTATAATCACTTGTTATTCTTTATATTCAATATGTCCAAATCCATTAGTAAACTGATGTGTGTCTATATATTAAGACAAAATGACATATAGTGCAATAACATATAATCACATAAAGATATACACCTTGCTCAACATGTTACAAGGTGAAATGAAATTGACAGCAACTTTTTGTTGAATACAGTTTCTGTTACTGTTCTTAGAAAATTTATAGAAAAATCATCAAAGCTCCAAATCCAAATCCACAAATTCTGAGAGTTTGGAATATGAGTCTAGTTTTTTCGTAAATTTTATCATGATTTTTAGTGATCTCTAACAGAGGTGAAAATGTTCATAATCACAGACTGGTCCGGGTTTGCCTCTGAAATGATAGGCAGTTTTGTAAAAATCACCATAAATTGTAGAAATATCATATGGAGATGTGAAAGTAGTCATTTTAAAGCTACGAGTTTGAACTACTTGCACCTGGAACAGTTTTGAAAACTAAAATATTTAAGTTGACCAAAACAGTCCGTGATCGAAGTCCATCGTTTGTGATGTAATCTGTTAGAAAAAGTTTAATTGTGTTCTTGATGATTTTACTTGTATTCCCCCCTTAAAACTTAAGAAGAACATGTAAATTTAGGGGTATGAACTCACCCTATGTGGTTTCAGTAGATGAAAGTGAGAGAGAGGAAGTGTTCAACCCAAGAACACTAAGAAGATGTCTTGATGATTCGAGAATCTAACATCGAATAAGATGGAATTTGTGTAAGATATCAATGATTTTAGTAGAATGGAGTGTAATAATTATATGAATGATGAAGATACTTACTAATTGAAGAAAGAAATCCCTGAAGAAAGCCTTGAAGTTCTTGGAGTTGAGAGAAAAGATGAGAGAATTTTGGAGAGTGTTCTTTGGTTGCTAAGTGTAGAATGAAAGAAGTTAATGAGAATGAGGAGAGAGGACCAATTCTCCAGCTCTTAGAACGTGGGAAGAGCTGGAGATTGGGTGTAAAGGTCCACCAAGGTGACAAGGGGTAGTGGGAAATAGTGGCTGATCATAGAGTGAGGTGGTGGTGGTTTGCTTTTGTCATAAAATAAGGAAAAGCAAATATTCCCTCAATAATTAGTTCAACCACTAATTCTTTTAATATATTTTTATAAAAACCCTGGGGATTTAGGTGTGGGTTTCTCAAACCCAATATAGATCTATACACAACTATCACGCTCTCCCTCAAGGAGACTCTGGTTACAATACAGGACTTAATGGTAATTTGAAGTAAATGTCTCACAAAGTCATTAACGGAATTACGTGTTATGAAAACTTGGTACCGTATGGCCGTACCTTGCTTAATGAAAATCTTCTTTGTATAAATGTACCCTTTTTAAATGTATGTGTTATGTAATGTATCATAAACTATACCTATTATAGTTTATCAACCAAGGGTAGTACGTAGTAATGTATACAAACTATATTCAAACTAGTTTATTAAATGTTTGAATATATTGGTTGTACTTTGATTATAATCACTTGTTATTCTTTATATTCAATATGTCCAAATCCATTTGTAAACTGATGTGTGTCTATATATTAAGACAAAATGACATATAGTGCAATAACATATAATCACATAAAGATATACACCTTGCTCAACATGTTACAAGGTGAAATGAAATTGACAACAACGTTTTGTTGAATACAGTTTCTGTTACTGTTCTTAGAAAATTTATAGAAAAATCATCAAAGCTCCAAATCCAAATCCACAAATTCTGAGAGTTTGGAATATGAGTCTAGTTTTTTCGTAAATTTTATCATGATTTTTAGTGATCTCTAACAGAGGTGAAAATGTTCATAATCACAGACTGGTCCGGGTTTGCCTCTGAAATGATAGGCAGTTTTGTAAAAATCACCATAAATTGTAGACAAATCATATGGAGATGTGCAAGTAGTCATTTTAAAGCTACGAGTTTGAACTACTTGCACCTGGAACAGTTTTGAAAACTAAAATATTTAAGTTGACCAAAACAGTTCGTGATCGAAGTCCATCTTTTATGATGTAATCTGTTAGAAAAAGTTTAATTGTGTTCTTGATGATTTTACTTGTATTCCCCCCTTAAAACTTAAGAATAACATGTAAATGTAGGGGTATGAACTCACCCTATGTGGTTTCAGTAGATGAAAGTGAGAGAGAGGAAGTGTTCAACCCAAGAACACTAAGAAGATGTCTTGATGATTCGAGAATCTAACATCGAATAAGATGGAATTTGTGTAAGATATCAATGATTTTAGTAGAATGGAGTGTAATAATTATATGAATGATGAAGATACTTACTAATTGAAGAAATACATCCCTGAAGAAAGCCTTGAAGTTCTTGAAGTTGAGAGAAAATATGAGAGAATTTTGGAGAGTGTTCTTTGGTTGCTAAGTGTAGAATGAAAGAAGTTAATGAGAATGAGGAGAGAGGACCAATTCTCCAGCTCTTAGAACGTGGGAAGAGCTGGAGATTGGGTGTAAAGGTCCACCAAGGTGACAAGGGGTAGTGGGGAATAGTGGCTGATCATAGAGTGAGGTGGTGGTGGTTTGCTTTTGTCATAAAATAAGGAAAATCAAATATTCCCTCAATAATTAGTTCAACCACTAATTCTTTTAATATATTTTAATAAAAACCCTGGGGATTTAGGTGTGGGTTTGTCAAACCCAATATAGATCTATACACAACTATCACGCTCGCCCTCAAGGAGACTCTGGTTACAATACATGACTTAATGGTAATTTGAAGTAAATGTCTCACAAAGTCATTAACGGAATTACGTGTTATGAAAACTTGGTACCGTATGGCCGTACCTTGCTTAATGAAAATCTTCTTTGTATAAATGTACCCTTTTTAAATGTATGTGTTATGTAATGTATCATAAACTATACCTATTATAGTTTATCAACCAAAGGTAGTACGTAGTAATGTATACAAACTATATTCAAACTAGTTTATTAAATGTTTGAATATATTGGTTGTACTTTGATTATAATCACTTGTTATTCTTTATATTCAATATGTCCAAATCCATTTGTAAACTGATGTGTATCTATATATTAAGACAAAATGACATATATTGCAATAACATATAATCACATAAAGATATACACCTTGCTCAACATGTTACAAGGTGAAATGAAATTGACAGCAACTTTTTGTTGAATACAGTTTATGTTACTGTTCTTAGAAAATTTATAGAAAAATTATCAAAGCTCCAAATCCAAATCCACAAATTCTGAGAGTTTGGAATATGAGTGTAGTTTGTTCGTAAATTTTATCATGATTTTTAGTGATCTCTAACAGAGGTGAAAATGTTCATAATCACAGACTGGTCCGGGTTTGCCTCTGAAATGATAGGCAGTTTTGTAAAAATCACCATAAATTGTAGAAAAATCATATGGATATGTGCAAGTAGTCATTTTAAAGATACGAGTTTGAACTACTTGCACCTGGAACAGTTTTGAAAACTAAAATATTTAAGTTGACCAAAACTGTCCGTGATCGAAGTCCATCTTTTCTGATGTAATCTGTTAGAAAAAGTTTAATTGTGTTCTTGATGATTTTACTTGTATTCCCCCCTTAAAACTTAAGAAGAACATGTAAATGTAGGGGTATGAACTCACCCTATGTGGTTTCAGTAGATGAAAGTGAGAGAGAGGAAGTGTTCAACCCAAGAACACTAAGAAGATGTCTTGATGATTCGAGAATCTAACATCGAATAAGATGGAATTTGTGTAAGATATCAATGATTTGAGTAGAATGGAGTGTAATAATTATATGAATGATGAAGATACTTACTAATTGAAGAAAGAAATCCCTGAAGAAATCCTTGAAGTTCTTGAAGTTGAGAGAAAAGATGAGAGAATTTTGGAGAGTGTTCTTTGGTTGCTAAGTGTAGAATGAAAGAAGTTAATGAGAATGAGGAGAGAGGACCAATTCTCCAGCTCTTAGAACGTGGGAAGAGCTGGAGATTGGGTGTAAAGGTCCACCAAGGTGACAAGGGGTAGTGGGAAAGAGTGGCTGATCATAGAGTGAGGTGGTGGTGGTTTGCTTTTGTCATAAAATAAGGAAAAGCAAATATTCCCTCAATAATTAGTTCAACCACTAATTCTTTTAATATATTTTTATAAAAACCCTGGGGATTTAGGTGCGGGTTTGTCAAACCCAATATAGATCTATACACAATTATCACGCTCTCCCTCAAGGAGACTCTGGTTACAATACAGGACTTAATGGTAATTTGAAGTAAATGTCTCACAAAGTCATTAACAGAATTACGTGTTATGAAAACTTGGTACCGTATGGCCGTACCTTGCTTAATGAAAATCTTCTTTGTATAAATGTACCCTTTTTAAATGTATGTGTTATGTAATGTATCATAAACTATATCTATTATAGTTTATCAACCAAGGGTAGTACGTAGTAATGTATACAAACTATATTCAAACTAGTTTATTAAATGTTTGAATATATTGGTTGTACTTTGATTATAATCACTTGTTATTCTTTATATTCAATATGTCCAAATCCATTAGTAAACTGATGTGTGTCTATATATTAAGACAAAATGACATATAGTGCAATAACATATAATCACATAAAGATATACACCTTGCTCAACATGTTACAAGGTGAAATGAAATTGACAGCAACTTTTTGTTGAATACAGTTTATGTTACTGTTCTTAGAAAATTTATAGAAAAATCATCAAAGCTCCAAATCCAAATCCACAAATTCTGAGAGTTTGGAATATGAGTCTAGTTTGTTTGTAAATTTTATCATGATTTTTAGTGATCTCTAACAGAGGTGAAAATGTTCATAATCACATACTGGTCCGGGTTTGCCTCTGAAATGATAGGCAGTTTTGTAAAAATCACCATAAATTGTAGAAAAATCATATGGAGATGTACAAGTAGTCATTTTAAAGCTACGAGTTTGAACTACTTGCACATGGAACAGTTTTGAAAACTAAAATATTTAAGTTGACCAAAACAGTCCGTGATCGAAGTCCATCTTTTCTGATGTAATCTGTTAGAAAAAGTTTAATTGTGTTCTTGATGATTTTACTTGTATTCCCCCCTTAAAACTTAAGAAGAACATGTAAATGTAGGGGTATGAACTCACCCTATGTGGTTTCAGTAGATGAAAGTGAGAGAGAGGAAGTGTTCAACCCAAGAACACTAAGAAGATGTCTTGATGATTCGAGAATCTAACATCGAATAAGATGGAATTTGTGTAAGATATCAATGATTTGAGTAGAATGGAGTGTAATAATTATATGAATGATGAAGATACTTACTAATTGAAGAAAGAAATCCCTGAAGAAAGCCTTGAAGTTCTTGAAGTTGAGAGAAAAGATGAGAGAATTTTGGAGAGTGTTCTTTGGTTGCTAAGTGTAGAATGAAAGAAGTTAATGAGAATGAGGAGAGAGGACCAATTCTCCAGCTCTTAGAACGTGGGAAGAGCTGGAGATTGGGTGTAAAGGTCCACCAAGGTGACAAGGGGTAGTGGGAAAGAGTGGCTGATCATAGAGTGAGGTGGTGGTGGTTTGCTTTTGTCATAAAATAAGGAAAAGCAAATATTCCCTCAATAATTAGTTCAACCACTAATTCTTTTAATATATTTTTATAAAAACCCTGGGGATTTAGGTGTGGGTTTGTCAAACCCAATATAGATCTATACACAACTATCACGCTCTCCCTCAAGGAGACTCTGGTTACAATACAGGACTTAATGGTAATTTGAAGTAAATGTCTCACAAAGTCATTAACGGAATTACGTGTTATGAAAACTTGGTACCGTATGGCCGTACCTTGCTTAATGAAAATCTTCTTTGTATAAATGTACCCTTTTTAAATGTATGTGTTATTTAATGTATCATAAACTATACCTATTATAGTTTATCAACCAAGGGTAGTACGTAGTAATGTATACAAACTATATTCAAACTAGTTTATTAAATGTTTGAATATATTGGTTGTACTTTGATTATAATCACTTGTTATTCTTTATATTCAATATGTCCAAATCCATTTGTAAACTGATGTGTGTCTATATATTAAGACAAAATGACATATAGTGCAATAACATATAATCACATAAAGATATACACCTTGCTCAACATGTTACAAGGTGAAATGAAATTGACAGCAACTTTTTGTTGAATACAGTTTCTGTTACTGTTCTTAGAAAATTTATAGAAAAATCATCAAAGCTCCAAATCCAAATCCACAAATTCTGAGAGTTTGGAATATGAGTCTATTTTGTTCGTAAATTTTATCATGATTTTTAGTGATCTCTAACAGAGGTGAAAATGTTCATAATCACAGACTGGTCCGGGTTTGCCCTGAAATGATAGGCAGTTTTGTAAAAATCACCATAAATTGTAGAAAAATCATATGGAGATGTACAAGTAGTCATTTTAAAGCTACGAGTTTGAACTACTTGCACCTGGAACAGTTTTGAAAACTAAAATATTTAAGTTGACCAAAACAGTCCGTGATCGAAGTCCATCTTTTCTAATGTAATCTGTTAGAAAAAGTTTAATTGTGTTCTTGATGATTTTACTTGTATTCCCCCCTTAAAACTTAAGAAGAACATGTAAATGTAGGGGTATGAACTCACCCTATGTGGTTTCAGTAGATGAAAGTGAGAGAGAGGAAGTGTTCAACCCAAGAACACTAAGAAGATGTCTTGATGATTCGAGAATCTAACATCGAATAAGATGGAATTTGTGTAAGATATCAATGATTTGAGTAGGGTGCAGTGTAATAATTATATGAATGATGAAGATACTTACTAATTGAAGAAAGAAATCCCTGAAGAAATCCTTGAAGTTCTTGAAGTTGAGAGAAAAGATGAGAGAATTTTGGAGAGTGTTCTTTGGTTGCTAAGTGTAGAATGAAAGAAGTTAATGAGAATGAGGAGAGAGGACCAATTCTCCAGCTCTTAGAACGTGGGAAGAGCTGGAGATTGGGTGTAAAGGTCCACCAAGGTGACAAGGGGTAGTGGGAAAGAGTGGCTGATCATAGAGTGAGGTGGTGGTGGTTTGCTTTTGTCATAAAATAAGGAAAAGCAAATATTCCCTCAATAATTAGTTCAACCACTAATTCTTTTAATATATTTTTATAAAAACCCTGGGGATTTAGGTGTGGGTTTCTCAAACCCAATATAGATCTATACACAACTATCACGCTCTCCCTCAAGGAGACTCTGGTTACAATACAGGACTTAATGGTAATTTGAAGTAAATGTCTCACAAAGTCATTAACGGAATTACGTGTTATGAAAACTTGGTACCGTATGGCCGTACCTTTCTTAATGAAAATCTTCTTTGTATAAATGTACCCTTTTTAAATGTATGTGTTATTTAATGTATCATAAACTATACCTATTATAGTTTATCAACCAAGGGTAGTACGTAGTAATGTATACAAACTATATTCAAACTAGTTTATTAAATGTTTGAATATATTGGTTGTACTTTGATTATAATCACTTGTTATTCTTTATATTCAATATGTCCAAATCCATTTGTAAACTGATGTGTGTCTATATATTAAGACAAAATGACATATAGTGCAATAACATATAATCACATAAAGATATACACCTTGCTCAACATGTTACAAGGTGAAATGAAATTGAGAGCAATTTTTTGTTGAATACAGTTTCTGTTACTGTTCTTAGAAAATTTATAGAAAAATCATCAAAGCTCCAAATCCAAATCCACAAATTCTGAGAGTTTGGAATATGAGTCTAGTTTGTTCGTAAATTTTATCATGATTTTTAGTGATCTCTAGCAGAGGTGAAAATGTTCATAATCATAGACTGGTCCGGGTTTGCCTCTGAAATGATAGGCAGTTTTGTAAAAATCACCATAAATTGTATAAAAATCATATGGAGATGTGCAAGTAGTCATTTAAAAGCGACGAGTTTGAGCAACTTGCACCTGGAACAGTTTTGTAAACTAAAATATTTAAGTTGACCAAAACAGTATGTGATCGAAGTCTGTCTTTTCTGATGTAATCTGTTAGAAAAAGTTTAATTGTGTTCTTGATGATTTTACTTGTACTCCCCCCTTAAAACTTAAGAAGAACATGTAAATGTAGGGGTATGAACTCACCCTATGTGGTTTCAGTAGATGAAAGTGAGAGAGAGGAAGTGTTCAACCCAAGAACACTAAGAAGATGTCTTGATGATTCGAGAATCTAACATCGAATAAGATGGAATTTGTGTAAGATATCAATGATTTTAGTAGAATGGAGTGTAATAATTATATGATTGATGAAGATACTTACTAATTGAAGAAAGAAATCCCTGAAGAAAGCCTTGAAGTTCTTGAAGTTGAGAGAAAAGATGAGAGAATTTTGGAGAGTGTTCTTTGGTTGTTAAGTGTAGAATGAAAGAAGTTAATGAGAATGAGGAGAGAGGACCAATTCTCCAGCTCTTAGAACGTGGGAAGAGTTGGAGATTGGGTGTAAAGGTCCACCAAGGTGACAAGGGGTAGTGGGAAAGAGTGGCTGATCATAGAGTGAGGTGGTGGTGGTTTGCTTTTGTCATAAAATAAGGAAAAGCAAATATTCCCTCAATAATTAGTTCAACCACTAATTCTTCTAATATATTTTTATAAAAACCCTAGGGATTTAGGTGTGGGTTTGTCAAACCCAATATAGATCTATACACAACTATCACGCTCTCCCTCAAGGAGACTCTGGTTACAATACAGGACTTAATGGTAATTTGAAGTAAATGTCTCACAAAGTCATTAACGGAATTACGTGTTATGAAAACTTGGTACCGTATGGCCGTACCTTGCTTAATGAAAATCTTCTTTGTATAAATTTACCCTTTTTAAATGTATGTGTTATGTAATGTATCATAAACTATACCTATTATAGTTTATCAACCAAGGGTAGTGCGTAGTAATGTATACAAACTATATTCAAACTAGTTTATTAAATGTTTGAATATATTGGTTGTACTTTGATTATAATCACTTGTTATTCTTTATATTCAATATGTCCAAATCCATTTGTAAACTGACGTGTGTCTATATATTAAGACAAAATGACATATATTGCAATAACATATAATCACATAAAGATATACACCTTGCTCAACATGTTACAAGGTGAAATGAAATTGACAGCAACTTTTTGTTGAATACAGTTTCTGTTACTGTTCTTAGAAAATTTATAGAAAAATCATCAAAGCTCCAAATCCAAATCCACAAATTCTGAGATTTTGGAATATGAGTCTAGTTTGTTTGTAAATTTTATCATGATTTTTAGTGATCTCTAACAGAGGTGAAAATGTTCATAATCACAGACTGGTCTGGGTTTGCCTCTGAAATGGTAGGCAGTTTTGTAAAAATCACCATAAATTGTAGAAAAATCATATGGAGATGTGCAAGTAGTCATTTTAAAGCTACGAGTTTGAGCAACTTGCACCTGGAACAGTTTTGTAAACTAAAATATTTAAGTTGACCAAAATAGTCCGTGATCGAAGTCCATCTTTTCTGATGTAATCTGTTAGAAAAAGTTTAATTGTGTTCTTGATGATTTTACTTGTATTCCCCCCTTAAAACTTAAGAAGAACATGTAAATGTAGGGGTATGAACTCACCCTATGTGGTTTCAGTAGATGAAAGTGAGAGAGAGGAAGTGTTCAACCCAAGAACACTAAGAAGATGTCTTGATGGTTCGAGAATCTAACATCGAATAAGATGGAATTTGTGTAAGATATCAATGATTTGAGTAGAATGGAGTGTAATAATTATATGAATGATGAAGATACTTACTAATTGAAGAAAGAAATCCCTGAAGAAAGCCTTGAAGTTCTTGAAGTTGAGAGAAAAGATGAGAGAATTTTGGAGAGTGTTCTTTGGTTGCTAAGTGTAGAATGAAAGAAGTTAATGAGAATGAGGAGAGAGGACCAATTCTCCAGCTCTTAGAACGTGGGAAGAGCTGGAGATTTGGTGTAAAGGTCCACCAAGGTGACAAGGGGTAGTGGGAAAGAGTGGTTGATCATAGAGTGAGGTGGTGGTGGTTTGCTTTTGTCATAAAATAAGGAAAAGCAAATATCCCTCAATAATTAGTTCACCACTAATTCTTTTAATATATTTTTATAAAAACCCTGGGGATTTAGGTGTGGGTTTGTCAAACCCAATATAGATCTATACACAACTATCACGCTCTCCCTCAAGGAGACTCTGGTTACAATACATGACTTAATGGTAATTTGAAGTAAATGTCTCACAAAGTCAATAACGGAATTACGTGTTATGAAAACTTGGTACCGTATGGCCGTACCTTGCTTAATGAAAATCTTCTTTGTATAAATGTACCCTTTTTAAATGTATGTGTTATGTAATGTATCATAAACTATACCTATTATAGTTTATCAACCAAGGGCAGTACGTAGTAATGTATACAAACTATATTCAAACTAGTTTATTAAATGTTTGAATATATTGGTTGTACTTTGATTATAATCACTTGTTATTCTTTATATTCAATATGTCCAAATCCATTTGTAAACTGATGTGTGTCTATATATTAAGACAAAATGACATATATTGCAATAACATATAATCACATAAAGATATACACCTTGCTCAACATGTTACAAGGTGAAATGAAATTGACAGCAACTTTTTGTTGAATACAGTTTCTGTTACTGTTCTTAGAAAATTTATAGAAAAATCATCAAAGCTCCAAATCCAAATCCACAAATTTTGAGAGTTTGGAATATGAGTCTAGTTTGTTCGTAAATTTTATCATGATTTTTAGTGATTTCTAACAGAGGTGAAAATGTTCATAATCACAGACTGGTCCGGGTTTGCCTCTGAAATGATAGGCAGTTTTGTAAAAATCACCATAAATTGTAGAAAAATCATATGGATATGTGCAAGTAGTCATTTTAAAGATACGAGTTTGAACTACTTGCACCTGGAACAGTTTTGAAAACTAAAATATTTAAGTTGACCAAAACTGTCCGTGATCGAAGTCCATCTTTTCTGATGTAATCTGTTAGAAAAAGTTTAATTGTGTTCTTGATGATTTTACTTGTATTCCCCCCTTAAAACTTAAGAAGAACATGTAAATGTAGGGGTATGAACTCACCCTATGTGGTTTCAGTAGATGAAAGTGAGAGAGAGGAAGTGTTCAACCCAAGAACACTAAGAAGATGTCTTGATGATTCGAGAATCTAACATCGAATAAGATGGAATTTGTGTAAGATATCAATGATTTGAGTAGAATGGAGTGTAATAATTATATGAATGATGAAGATACTTACTAATTGAAGAAAGAAATCCCTGAAGAAATCCTTGAAGTTCTTGAAGTTGAGAGAAAAGATGAGAGAATTTTGGAGAGTGTTCTTTGGTTGCTAAGTGTAGAATGAAAGAAGTTAATGAGAATGAGGAGAGAGGACCAATTCTCCAGCTCTTAGAACGTGGGAAGAGCTGGAGATTGGGTGTAAAGGTCCACCAAGGTGACAAGGGGTAGTGGGAAAGAGTGGCTGATCATAGAGTGAGGTGGTGGTGGTTTGCTTTTGTCATAAAATAAGGAAAAGCAAATATTCCCTCAATAATTAGTTCAACCACTAATTCTTTTAATATATTTTTATAAAAACCCTGGGGATTTAGGTTTGGGTTTGTCAAACCCAATATAGATCTATACACAACTATCACGCTCTCCCTCAAGGAGACTCTGGTTACAATACAGGACTTAATGGTAATTTGAAGTAAATGTCTCACAAAGTCATTAACGGAATTACGTGTTATGAAAACTTGGTACCGTATGGCCGTACCTTGCTTAATGAAAATCTTATTTGTATAAATGTACCCTTTTTAAATGTATGTGTTATGTAATGTATCATAAACTATACCTATTATAGTTTATCAACCAAGGGTAGTACGTAGTAATGTATACAAACTATATTCAAACTAGTTTATTAAATGTTTGAATATATTGGTTGTACTTTGATTATAATCACTTGTTATTCTTTATATTCAATATGTCCAAATCCATTTGTAAACTGATGTGTGTCTATATATTAAGACAAAATGACATATATTGCAATAACATATAATCACATTGTGGAAGTTTCCTTCAAACTTCAACATTGGATGATTTCTAGAATACCATTCTACACATGTGGTTTTAATTTGTCAAGAATGGGTGGTAGCATGTTTGTCAAGAATGGATGGTAGCATGTTTGTCAAGCTTGGATGGTAATAGACAATTGAATTCATACATTCATTTGCCTATAAAAGGAAATGAAACCAAGCTTATTAAAAACACCACACCTCAAATTACATCTTCATTTTTCTCTCATATTCATACAAATATATATTTGATATATTTGTTTTTCTTTCCTCTATCTCTGTAAACACTGAATATTATAGTAAATTGGTTCTCGGCTTCCTCCGCCCGTGGTTTTTCCCGATTTGTGTTTCCACGTAAATATCGCGTGTTTTTTCTTTTTATCGTTCGATTTATTCTTGGTTGATTATTCAAATAGTTTTATATTCCGATGAATCGCTATCGTGATATTTGGGTTTTATACTTCGATCTTGAAGTTATCGATTATTTATTGTAGTCGATTTGTCTACAATTGGTATCAGAGCTATCCGGGTTTTCCGATAACGATTCGTAAAAAACTATTTTCAACCATGTCATCGATGAAGTACGATATTCCTTTACTTGACAGAAACACAAGATTCCCTCTCTGGCAAGTAAAGATGAAAGATGTGTTGATCCAAATGGATCTCCACAAAGCACTATTAGGAATGGAGAAAATGCCGGCAACTTGGTCGACTGAGGAAAAGGAGATGAAAGATCTGAAGGCGTCGTCGCAGATCCGTCTGCATCTTTCTAACGACGTTCTCCAAGATGTGTTGAAAGAGACATCCGCAGCGGCTCTCTGGCTAAAACTCGAGCAGCTACTTATGACGAAAAGCTTGCCCAACAAGCTACACTTGAAGCAACGACTTTTTAACCTAAAGATGGGTGAAGGTAGTTCTTTGTCTGATCACCTCTCTACCTTTAAAGAGCTTGTAGGAAATCTGGAGAATATGGACGTCAAATACGAAGATGAAGACTTGGCGTTATTTTTATTATCTTCTCTCCCAGACTCCTACGATCACTTTCGTGACACCATTATCTATTCTCGGGACACTCTTGTCCTTGACGAGGTAATGACTGCTCTTGATTCAAAGGAAAAGATGAAGCAGATAGTTGGGAATAGTAGCAGCGATTCTAAAGCCGAAGGTCTCAACATCAGAGGGAGACCTAACGAGAGAGGTAGCTCTTCACAAAACCGATCTAGATCTAAGTCCAAAGCCAATCGCAAGTATTGCAATTATTGCCACAAGAAGGGACATTTGATCGATGAATGTTTCAAGTTAAAGAACAAGGAGAAAGCAAAGGCAATCGCAAAGGGAAAAACAACCAATAACACCGTTGAAGCCGATGTTGCCGAAACTGGTTCCGATGGCGAGCTTCTATCCGTTTCAGACTACGGTTTAATGACCACGAGTGAGTGGGTACTTGATTCAGCGTGTACTTTTCATATGAGCTCCAACCGAAGCGTTTTTCATTCATATGAAAAGGTTAACGAAGGCCACGTTCTAATGGGTAACGACACTTCGTGTCGTATTATTGGACGAGGTACACTCAGGTTCCGCATGTTCGATGGCGTTGTTCGAACGATTCAAGATGTGAAGCACGTATCCGGTCTTAGGCGAAATTTACTAAGTCTCGGTACTTTCGAGAAGAAAGGTTACGAGTTTGTTGGCAAAGACGGGAAACTCCATATTTTCAAGGAAGGTTCTGTGGTCATCCGAGGAGTTAGAAAATCCGCAAACCTTTACATTATGGATGGGCAAGTTATCTCCGGCGAAGTCTCGGTATGTTCTAAATCCCTCTCCAACGCTGATCGCTCTCGTCTATGGCACATCAGGCTCGCTCACATGTCATACCATGGTATGAATGAACTAAGTCGAAGGGGGTAGCTCGGGGAGCACAAATCAATCGAACTTGAATTCTGTGAAGATTGTGTATTTGGAAAGCAGAAGCGAGTGAGTTTTATCGGTGGCAAACATACGACGAAAGGGCCACTTGACTACATACACTCTGATTTATGGGGACCAGCGAAGGTTACATCGAAAGGTGGAGCCTCTTATATGCTCACGATCATTGACGGTTTCTCAAGAAAGGTATGGTCGTTCTTCTTGAAGTCAAAGGGAGAAGTATTCCAAACTTTTAGAGATTGGAAAGTATTGGTTGAAAAGCAATCAGGTTTTGAAGTGAAATACCTTCGTACTGATAATGGACTGGAATTTTGTTCTGAAGAATTCAACTCCTATTGCCGTAGGGAAGGAATTACGAGGCATCGCACCGTAGTTCATACACCACAGCAGAACGGCGTAGCGGAACGTATGAACCGCACCATCATGGAGAAGGTCCGATGCATGCTATCTCATTCGAAGTTGCCGAAGTCTTTTTGGGCCGAGGCCGCTTCAACCGCATGCTACATTAGCAACTGTTCCCCTTCTCGTGCTATTCAAAAGAAGACCCCATTTGAGCTTTGGTCCGGCCAACCTGCTGATTACACGAAATTGATTCCATTTGGATGTCCAGCATATGCCCGAGTTGATAACGGTAAATTGGAACCGAGGGCAATTAAATGCGTCTTTCTCGGATATCCGACAGGTGTTAAAGGGTTCAAATTATGGAGCCCGGAGCTAAGCAAGGTTTTGACATCTAAAGATGTGACCTTCGATGAAAAAGCCATGCTTCATCCTGTCTCCAACATTCAGACCAGAGAAAATGAAAATTCGGAAAAAGACAAAGTTCGAGTGGAGGTGGAGTTTCCTTTAAATTCATCTTTCGAGGACCAGTCTCATGAAGGTGTCGAGGTTTCTCAACCCTCGAATAATCAACATTCCTCTTCTCATGAGCCAGCCGAAGCTCCAAGCCAACCTCACAGTCCCTCCATTGCAAGAGATAGACCTCGCAGACAGATTGTACCTCCAAAGAGATATGTTCAAGCCAATTATGTCGCTTATGCACTTACAGTTGCCAATGAAGTTGAGTCTGTTCTGGAGCCCACAAGCTACAACGAGGCCATTCAATCCAAACATTCTAATAAGTGGATGGTTGCCATGCACGAGGAGATGGAATCTCTTCAGAAAAATGGCACATGGGATCTCGTTCCAGCTCCAAAGGGTAAGAAGACAGTTAAGTGCAAATGGGTCTACAAGTTGAAGGAGGCTATCCACCCTGGTGACAAACCAAGATATAAAGCTCGTTTGGTAGCCAAAGGCTACAGTCAAATCCTAGGTATCGATTATACCGACATTTTCTCTCCGGTTGTGAAACACACGTCAATACGTGTCTTGTTGGGATTAGTTGCCTCTCATGACTATGAATTAGAGCAACTTGATGTTACTACATCATTCTTAAATGGTGTGCTTGAGGAAGAGATATATATGCAACAACCTGAAGGTTTTGTAGCTCCTGGCAAGGAAAGCCACGTGTGCAAATTGAAGAAGTCTCTTTATGGCCTCAAGCAATCTCCTCGACAATGGTATAAAAGGTTTGACTCATTTATGACCAGTCACAAGCTGAAAAGGTGCACCTACGACAGCTGCGTTTACTACAAAAAGTGTGACGATGGTTCAATGGTCTATCTACTTTTATACGTGGATGACATGTTAATTGCAGCGAAGAATATAAAGGAGATTCAAAAGATAAAAGACCAGTTGAATGCTGAGTTCGATATGAAGGACTTGGGTGCTGCCAAGAAAATTCTAGGAATGGAAATAGTGCGAGACCGTAGTGCAAGAACTCTATACCTTTCTCAACAAAGCTACATTGAGAATGTTCTGCACCGTTTCAATATGCAAGACGCAAAAGAAGTCAGCACTCCTTTCGCAGCCCACTTCAAGCTATCATCCGCCTTAAGTCCTACCACCGAAGAAGATATAGCATACATGGCAAAGGTACCATACTCCAGCGCTGTAGGATCTCTTATGTATGCTATGATTTGTACACGTCCAGATTTATCATATGCGGTAAGCATGGTGAGCAGATACATGGCGAATCCAGGAAAGGAGCATTGGGTTGCTGTTAAATGGATTTTTCGCTACTTGCGAGGTACTTCCTCTTTATGTCTGCGGTTTGGAAAAACCGATAATGGAGTACTTGGTTATGTGGATTCCGATTATGCAAAGGACTTGGATAAAAGACGATCGATTACAGGGTACGTGTTTACTTTGGGTGATTGTGCAGTTAGCTGGAAAGCGCAGTTACAATCTACTGTAGTGTTATCCACCACTGAAGCCGAATACATGGCTGCTACGGAAGCAGTGAAGGAAGCCCTCTGGTTGAAACGGTTGATAGGTGAGCTTTCAAACAAGTTATCTGTTAACACTGTTTTTTGTGACAATCAAAGTGCAATATTTCTGACGAAGGATCAAATGTTCCATGATCGAACGAAGCATATTGATGTTCGTTATCACTTCATCAGAGATGTTATTGCTAAAGGCGATATTACAGTAAACAAGATCAGCACCAATGATAATCCTGCTGATATGTTCACTAAAAGTCTTCCAATAGCCAAATTCAAAGCATGTTTGGATTTGGTGGGTGTTTCAGATCGCATTTGAGCCTGATAGGCTCGTGGTGGAGGAAGTATATTTACTTTTCGAAATCAATTTTTTCTCATATGGTGTTTGCAGATTCTTATAGAGATTTGGAGTATGATGAGCTGTTGATAAACTGTTTTGCATGATCATTGTGCAAGTTAAAGTTTTTTTATCCTGTCTCATTTGAAGTCAAGGTGGAGATTGTGGAAGTTTCCTTCAAACTTCAACATTGGATGATTTCTAGAATACCATTCTACACATGTGGTTTTAATTTGTCAAGAATGGGTGGTAGCATGTTTGTCAAGAATGGATGGTAGCATGTTTGTCAAGCTTGGATGGTAATAGACAATTGAATTCATACATTCATTTGCCTATAAAAGGAAATGAAACCAAGCTTATTAAAAACACCACACCTCAAATTACATCTTCATTTTTCTCTCATATTCATACAAATATATATTTGATATATTTGTTTTTCTTTCCTCTATCTCTGTAAACACTGAATATTATAGTAAATTGGTTCTCGGCTTCCTCCGCCCGTGGTTTTTCCCGATTTGGGTTTCCACGTAAATATCGCGTGTTTTTTCTTTTTATTGTTCGATTTATTCTTGGTTGATTATTCAAATACTTTTATATTCCGTTGAATCGCTATCGTGATATTTGGGTTTTATACTTCGAACTTGAAGTTATCGATTATTTATTGTAGTCGATTTGTCTACACACATAAAGATATACACCTTGCTCAACATGTTACAAGGTGAAATGAAATTGACAGCAACTTTTTGTTGAATACAGTTTCTGTTACTGTTCTTAGAAAATTTATAGAAAAATCATCAAAGCTCCAAATCCAAATCCACAAATTCTGAGAGTTTGGAATATGAGTGTAGTTTGTTCGTAAATTTTATCATGATTTTTAGTGATCTCTAACAGAGGTGAAAATGTTCATAATCACAGACTGGTCCGGGTTTGCCTCTGAAATGATAGGCAGTTTTGTAAAAATCACCATAAATTGTAGAAAAATCATATGGCGATGTGCAAGTAGTCATTTTAAAGCTACGAGTTTGAACTACTTGCACCTGGAACAGTTTTGTAAACTAAAATATTTAAGTTGACCAAAACAGTCCGTGATCGAAGTCCATCTTTTCTGATGTAATCTGTTAGAAAAAGTTTAATTGTGTTCTTGATGATTTTACTTGTATTCCCCCCTTAAAACTTAAGAAGAACATGTAAATGTAGGGGTATGAACTCACCCTATGTGGTTTCAGTAGATGAAAGTGAGAGAGAGGAAGTGTTCAACCCAAGAACACTAAGAAGATGTCTTGATGATTCGAGAATCTAACATCGAATAAGATGGAATTTGTGTAAGATATCAATGATTTGAGTAGAATGGAGTGTAATAATTATATGAATGATGAAGATACTTACTAATTGAAGAAAGAAATCCCTGAAGAAAGCCTTGAAGTTCTTGAAGTTGAGAGAAAAGATGAGAGAATTTTGGAGAGTGTTCTTTGGTTGCTAAGTGTAGAATGAAAGAAGTTAATGAGAATGAGGAGAGAGGACCAATTCTCCAGCTCTTAGAGCGTGGGAAGAGCTGGAGATTGGGTGTAAAGGTCCACCAAGGTGACAAGGGGTAGTGGGAAATAGTGGCTGATCATAGAGTGGGGTGGTGGTGGTTTGCTTTTGTCATAAAATAAGGAAAAGCAAATATTCCCTCAATAATTAGTTCAACCACTAATTCTTTTAATATATTTTTATAAAAATCCTAGGGATTTAGGTGTGGGTTTGTCAAACCCAATATAGATCTATACACAACTATCACGCTCTCCGTCAAGGAGACTCTGGTTACAATACAGGACTTAATGGTAATTTGAAGTAAATGTCTCACAAAGTCATTAATGGAATTACGTGTTATGAAAACTTGGTACCGTATAGCCGTACCTTGCTTAATGAAAATCTTCTTTGTATAAATGTACCCTTTTTAAATGTATGTGTTATGTAATGTATCATAAACTATACCTATTATAGTTTATCAACCAAGGGTAGTACGTAGTAATGTATACAAACTATATTCAAACTAGTTTATTAAATGTTTGAATATATTGGTTGTACTTTGATTATAATCACTTGTTATTCTTTATATTCAATATGTCCAAATCCATTTGTAAACTGACATGTGTCTATATATTAAGACAAAATGACATATATTGCAATAACATATAATCACATAAAGATATACACCTTGCTCAACATGTTACAAGGTGAAATGAAATTGGCAGTAACTTTTTGTTGAATACAGTTTCTGTTACTGTTCTTAGAAAATTTATAGAAAAATCATCAAAGCTCCAAATCGAAATCCACAAATTCTGAGAGTTTGGAATATGAGTCTAGTTTGTTCGTAAATTTTATCATGATTTTTAGTGATCTCTAACAGAGGTGAAAATGTTCATAATCACAGACTGGTCCGGGTTTGCCTCTGAAATGATAGGCAGTTTTGTAAAAATCACCATAAATTGTAGAAAAATCATATGGAGATGTGCAAGTAGTCATTTAAAAGCGACGAGTTTGAGCAACTTGCACCTGGAACAGTTTTGTAAACTAAAATATTTAAGTTGACCAAAACAGTCTGTGATCGAAGTCTATCTTTTCTGATGTAATCTGTTAGAAAAAGTTTAATTGTGTTCTTGATGATTTTACTTGTACTCCCCCCTTAAAACTTAAGAAGAACATGTAAATGTAGGGTTATGAACTCACCCTATGTGGTTTCAGTAGATGAAAGTGAGAGTGAGGAAGTGTTCAACCCAAGAACACTAAGAAGATGTCTTGATGATTCGAGAATCTAACATCGAATAAGATGGAATTTGTGTAAGATATCAATGATTTTAGTAGAATGGAGTGTAATAATTATATGAATGATGAAGATACTTACTAACTGAAGAAAGAAAGCCTTGAAGTTCTTGAAGTTGAGAGAAAAGATGAGAGAATTTTGGAGAGTGTTCTTTGGTTGCTAAGTGTAGAATGAAAGAAGTTAATGAGAATGAGGAGAGAGGACCAATTCTCCAGCTATTAGAACGTGGGAAGAGCTGGAGATTGGGTGTAAAGGTCCACCAAGGTGACAAGGGGTAGTGGGAAAGAGTGGCTGATCATAGAGTGAGGTGGTGGTGGTTTGCTTTTGTCATAAAATAAGGAAAAGCAAATATTCCCTCAATAATTAGTTCAACCACTAATTCTTTTAATATATTTTTATAAAAACCCTGGGGATTTAGGTGTGGGTTTGTCAAACCCAATATAGATCTATACACAACTATCACGCTCTCCCTCAAGGAGACTCTGGTTACAATACAGGACTTAATGGTAATTTGAAGTAAATGTCTCACAAAGTCATTAACGGAATTACGTGTTATGAAAACTTGGTACCGTATGGCCGTACCTTGCTTAATGAAAATCTTCTTTGTATAAATGTACCCTTTTTAAATGTATGTGTTATGTAATGTATCATAAACTATACCTATTATAGTTTATCAACCAAGGGTAGTGCGTAGTAATGTATACAAACTATATTCAAACTAGTTTATTAAATGTTTGAATATATTGGTTGTACTTTGATTATAATCACTTGTTATTCTTTATATTCAATATGTCCAAATCCATTTGTAAACTGACGTGTGTCTATATATTAAGACAAAATGACATATATTGCAATAACATATAATCACATAAAGATATACACCTTGCTCAACATGTTACAAGGTGAAATGAAATTGACAGCAACTTTTTGTTGAATACAGTTTCTGTTACTGTTCTTAGAAAATTTATAGAAAAATCATCAAAGCTCCAAATCCAAATCCACAAATTCTGAGAGTTTGGAATATGAGTCTAGTTTGTACGTAAATTTTATCATGATTTTTAGTGATCTCTAGCAGAGGTGAAAATGTTCATAATCATAGACTGGTCCGGGTTTGCCTCTGAAATGATAGGCAGTTTTGTAAAAATCACCATAAATTGTATAAAAATCATATGGAGATGTGCAAGCAGTCATTTTAAAGCGACGAGTTTGAGCAACTTGCACCTGGAACAGTTTTGTAAACTAAAATATTTAAGTTGACCAAAACAGTCTGTGATCGAAGTCTATCTTTTCTGATGTAATCTGTTAGAAAAAGTTTAATTGTGTTCTTGATGATTTTACTTGTACTCCCCCCTTAAAACTTAAGAAGAACATGTAAATGTAGGGGTATGAACTCACCCTATGTGGTTTCAGTAGATGAAAGTGAGAGAGAGGAAGTGTTCAACCCAAGAACACTAAGAAGATGTCTTGATGATTCGAGAATCTAACATCGAATAAGATGAAATTTGTGTAAGATATCAATGATTTTAGTAGAATGGAGTGTAATAATTATATGAATGATGAAGATACTTACTAATTGAAGAAAGAAATCCCTGAAGAAAGCCTTGAAGTTCTTGAAGTTGAGAGAAAAGATGAGAGAATTTTGGAGAGTGTTCTTTGGTTGCTAAGTGTAGAATGAAAGAAGTTAATGAGAATGAGGAGAGAGGACCAATTCTCCAGCTCTTAGAACGTGGGAAGAGCTGGAGATTGGGTGTAAAGGTCCACCAAGGTGACAAGGGGTAGTGGGAAAGAGTGGCTGATCATAGAGTGAGGTGGTGGTGGTTTGCTTTTGTCATAAAATAAGGAAAAGCAAATATTCCCTCAATAATTAGTTCAACCACTAATTCTTTTAATATATTTTTATAAAAACCCTGGGGATTTAGGTGTGGGTTTGTCAAACCCAATATAGATCTATACACAACTATCACGCTCTCCCTCAAGGAGACTCTGGTTACAATACAGGACTTAATGGTAATTTGAAGTAAATGTCTCACAAAGTCATTAACGGAATTACGTGTTATGAAAACTTGGTACCGTATGGCCGTACCTTGCTTAATGAAAATCTTCTTTGTATAAATGTACCCTTTTTAAATGTATGTGTTATGTAATGTATCATAAACTATACCTATTATAGTTTATCAACCAAGGGTAGTGCGTAGTAATGTATACAAACTATATTCAAACTAGTTTATTAAATGTTTGAATATATTGGTTGTACTTTGATTATAATCACTTGTTATTCTTTATATTCAATATGTCCAAATCCATTTGTAAACTGACGTGTGTCTATATATTAAGACAAAATGACATATATTGCAATAACATATAATCACATAAAGATATACACCTTGCTCAACATGTTACAAGGTGAAATGAAATTGACAGCAACTTTTTGTTGAATACAGTTTCTGTTACTGTTCTTAGAAAATTTATAGAAAAATCATCAAAGCTCCAAATCCAAATCCACAAATTCTGAGAGTTTGGAATATGAGTCTAGTTTGTTCGTAAATTTTATCATGATTTTTAGTGATCTCTAGCAGAGGTGAAAATGTTCATAATCATAGACTGGTCCGGGTTTGCCTCTGAAATGATAGGCAGTTTTGTAAAAATCACCATAAATTGTATAAAAATCATATGGAGATGTGCAAGTAGTCATTTTAAAGCGACGAGTTTGAGCAACTTGCACCTGGAACAGTTTTGTAAACTAAAATATTTAAGTTGACCAAAACAGTCTGTGATCGAAGTCTATCTTTTCTGATGTAATCTGTTAGAAAAAGTTTAATTGTGTTCTTGATGATTTTACTTGTACTCCCCCTTTAAAACTTAAGAAGAACATGTAAATGTAGGGGTATGAACTCACCCTATGTGGTTTCAGTAGATGAAAGTGAGAGAGAGGAAGTGTTCAACCCAAGAACACTAAGAAGATGTCTTGATGATTCGAGAATCTAACATCGAATAAGATGGAATTTGTGTAAGATATCAATGATTTTAGTAGAATGGAGTGTAATAATTATATGAATGATGAAGATACTTACTAATTGAAGAAAGCAATCCCTGAAGAAAGCCTTGAAGTTCTTGAAGTTGAGAGAAAAGATGAGAGAATTTTGGAGAGTGTTCTTTGGTTGCTAAGTGTAGAATGAAAGAAGTTAATGAGAATGAGGAGAGAGGACCAATTCTCCAGCTCTTAGAACGTGGGAAGAGCTGGAGATTGGGTGTAAAGGTCCACCAAGGTGACAAGGGGTAGTGGGAAAGAGTGGCTGATCATAGAGTGAGGTGGTGGTGGTTTGCTTTTGTCATAAAATAAGGAAAAGCAAATATTCCCTCAATAATTAGTTCAACCACTAATTCTTTTAATATATTTTTATAAAAACCCTGGGGATTTAGGTGTGGGTTTGTCAAACCCAATATAGATCTATACACAACTATCACGCTCTCCCTCAAGGAGACTCTGGTTACAATACAGGACTTAATGGTAATTTGAAGTAAATGTCTCACAAAGTCATTAACGGAATTACGTGTTATGAAAACTTGGTACCGTATGGCCGTACCTTGCTTAATGAAAATCTTCTTTGTATAAATGTACCCTTTTTAAATGTATGTGTTATGTAATGTATCATAAACTATACCTATTATAGTTTATCAACCAAGGGTAGTGCGTAGTAATGTATACAAACTATATTCAAACTAGTTTATTAAATGTTTGAATATATTGGTTGTACTTTGATTATAATCACTTGTTATTCTTTATATTCAATATGTCCAAATCCATTTGTAAACTGACGTGTGTCTATATATTAAGACAAAATGACATATATTGCAATAACATATAATCACATAAAGATATACACCTTGCTCAACATGTTACAAGGTGAAATGAAATTGACAGCAACTTTTTGTTGAATACAGTTTCTGTTACTGTTCTTAGAAAATTTATAGAAAAATCATCAAAGCTCCAAATCCAAATCCACAAATTCTGAGAGTTTGGAATATGAGTCTAGTTTGTTCGTAAATTTTATCATGATTTTTAGTGATCTCTAGCAGAGGTGAAAATGTTCATAATCATAGACTGGTCCGGGTTTGCCTCTGAAATGATAGGCAGTTTTGTAAAAATCACCATAAATTGTATAAAAATCATATGGAGATGTGCAAGTAGTCATTTTAAAGCGACGAGTTTGAGCAACTTGCACCTGGAACAGTTTTGTAAACTAAAATATTTAAGTTGACCAAAACAGTCTGTGATCGAAGTCTATCTTTTCTGATGTAATCTGTTAGAAAAAGTTTAATTGTGTTCTTGATGATTTTACTTGTACTCCCCCTTTAAAACTTAAGAAGAACATGTAAATGTAGGGGTATGAACTCACCCTATGTGGTTTCAGTAGATGAAAGTGAGAGAGAGGAAGTGTTCAACCCAAGAACACTAAGAAGATGTCTTGATGATTCGAGAATCTAACATCGAATAAGATGGAATTTGTGTAAGATATCAATGATTTTAGTAGAATGGAGTGTAATAATTATATGAATGATGAAGATACTTACTAATTGAAGAAAGCAATCCCTGAAGAAAGCCTTGAAGTTCTTGAAGTTGAGAGAAAAGATGAGAGAATTTTGGAGAGTGTTCTTTGGTTGCTAAGTGTAGAATGAAAGAAGTTAATGAGAATGAGGAGAGAGGACCAATTCTCCAGCTCTTAGAACGTGGGAAGAGCTGGAGATTGGGTGTAAAGGTCCACCAAGGTGACAAGGGGTAGTGGGAAAGAGTGGCTGATCATAGAGTGAGGTGGTGGTGGTTTGCTTTTGTCATAAAATAAGGAAAAGCAAATATTCCCTCAATAATTAGTTCAACCACTAATTCTTTTAATATATTTTTATAAAAACCCTGGGGATTTAGGTGTGGGTTTGTCAAACCCAATATAGATCTATACACAACTATCACGCTCTCCCTCAAGGAGACTCTGGTTACAATACAGGACTTAATGGTAATTTGAAGTAAATGTCTCACAAAGTCATTAACGGAATTACGTGTTATGAAAACTTGGTACCGTATGGCCGTACCTTGCTTAATGAAAATCTTCTTTGTATAAATGTACCCTTTTTAAATGTATGTGTTATGTAATGTATCATAAACTATACCTATTATAGTTTATCAACCAAGGGTAGTGCGTAGTAATGTATACAAACTATATTCAAACTAGTTTATTAAATGTTTGAATATATTGGTTGTACTTTGATTATAATCACTTGTTATTCTTTATATTCAATATGTCCAAATCCATTTGTAAACTGACGTGTGTCTATATATTAAGACAAAATGACATATATTGCAATAACATATAATCACATAAAGATATACACCTTGCTCAACATGTTACAAGGTGAAATGAAATTGACAGCAACTTTTTGTTGAATACAGTTTCTGTTACTGTTCTTAGAAAATTTATAGAAAAATCATCAAAGCTCCAAATCCAAATCCACAAATTCTGAGAGTTTGGAATATGAGTCTAGTTTGTTCGTAAATTTTATCATGATTTTTAGTGATCTCTAGCAGAGGTGAAAATGTTCATAATCATAGACTGGTCCGGGTTTGCCTCTGAAATGATAGGCAGTTTTGTAAAAATCACCATAAATTGTATAAAAATCATATGGAGATGTGCAAGTAGTCATTTTAAAGCGACGAGTTTGAGCAACTTGCACCTGGAACAGTTTTGTAAACTAAAATATTTAAGTTGACCAAAACAGTCTGTGATCGAAGTCTATCTTTTCTGATGTAATCTGTTAGAAAAAGTTTAATTGTGTTCTTGATGATTTTACTTGTACTCCCCCTTTAAAACTTAAGAAGAACATGTAAATGTAGGGGTATGAACTCACCCTATGTGGTTTCAGTAGATGAAAGTGAGAGAGAGGAAGTGTTCAACCCAAGAACACTAAGAAGATGTCTTGATGATTCGAGAATCTAACATCGAATAAGATGGAATTTGTGTAAGATATCAATGATTTTAGTAGAATGGAGTGTAATAATTATATGAATGATGAAGATACTTACTAATTGAAGAAAGCAATCCCTGAAGAAAGCCTTGAAGTTCTTGAAGTTGAGAGAAAAGATGAGAGAATTTTGGAGAGTGTTCTTTGGTTGCTAAGTGTAGAATGAAAGAAGTTAATGAGAATGAGGAGAGAGGACCAATTCTCCAGCTCTTAGAACGTGGGAAGAGCTGGAGATTGGGTGTAAAGGTCCACCAAGGTGACAAGGGGTAGTGGGAAAGAGTGGCTGATCATAGAGTGAGGTGGTGGTGGTTTGCTTTTGTCATAAAATAAGGAAAAGCAAATATTCCCTCAATAATTAGTTCAACCACTAATTCTTTTAATATATTTTTATAAAAACCCTGGGGATTTAGGTGTGGGTTTGTCAAACCCAATATAGATCTATACACAACTATCACGCTCTCCCTCAAGGAGACTCTGGTTACAATACAGGACTTAATGGTAATTTGAAGTAAATGTCTCACAAAGTCATTAACGGAATTACGTGTTATGAAAACTTGGTACCGTATGGCCGTACCTTGCTTAATGAAAATCTTCTTTGTATAAATGTACCCTTTTTAAATGTATGTGTTATGTAATGTATCATAAACTATACCTATTATAGTTTATCAACCAAGGGTAGTGCGTAGTAATGTATACAAACTATATTCAAACTAGTTTATTAAATGTTTGAATATATTGGTTGTACTTTGATTATAATCACTTGTTATTCTTTATATTCAATATGTCCAAATCCATTTGTAAACTGACGTGTGTCTATATATTAAGACAAAATGACATATATTGCAATAACATATAATCACATAAAGATATACACCTTGCTCAACATGTTACAAGGTGAAATGAAATTGACAGCAACTTTTTGTTGAATACAGTTTCTGTTACTGTTCTTAGAAAATTTATAGAAAAATCATCAAAGCTCCAAATCCAAATCCACAAATTCTGAGAGTTTGGAATATGAGTCTAGTTTGTTCGTAAATTTTATCATGATTTTTAGTGATCTCTAGCAGAGGTGAAAATGTTCATAATCATAGACTGGTCCGGGTTTGCCTCTGAAATGATAGGCAGTTTTGTAAAAATCACCATAAATTGTATAAAAATCATATGGAGATGTGCAAGTAGTCATTTTAAAACGACGAGTTTGAGCAACTTGCACCTGGAACAGTTTTGTAAACTAAAATATTTAAGTTGACCAAAACAGTCTGTGATCGAAGTCTATCTTTTCTGATGTAATCTGTTAGAAAAAGTTTAATTGTGTTCTTGATGATTTTACTTGTACTCCCCCCTTAAAACTTAAGAAGAACATGTAAATGTAGGGGTATGAACTCACCCTATGTGGTTTCAGTAGATGAAAGTGAGAGAGAGGAAGTGTTCAACCCAAGAACACTAAGAAGATGTCTTGATGATTCGAGAATCTAACATCGAATAAGATGGAATTTGTGTAAGATATCAATGATTTTAGTAGAATGGAGTGTAATAATTATATGAATGATGAAGATACTTACTAATTGAAGAAATAAATCCCTGAAGAAAGCCTTGAAGTTCTTGAAGTTGAGAGAAAAGATGAGAGAATTTTGGAGAGTGTTCTTTGGTTGCTAAGTGTAGAATGAAAGAAGTTAATGAGAATGAGGAGAGAGGACCAATTCTCCAGCTCTTAGAACGTGGGAAGAGCTGGAGATTGGGTGTAAAGGTCCACCAAGGTGACAAGGGGTAGTGGGAAAGAGTGGCTGATCATAGAGTGAGGTGGTGGTGGTTTGCTTTTGTCATAAAATAAGGAAAAGCAAATATTCCCTCAATAATTAGTTCAACCACTAATTCTTTTAATATATTTTTATAAAAACCCTGGGGATTTAGGTGTGGGTTTGTCAAACCCAATATAGATCTATACACAACTATCACGCTCTCCCTCAAGGAGACTCTGGTTACAATACAGGACTTAATGGTAATTTGAAGTAAATGTCTCACAAAGTCATTAACGGAATTACGTGTTATGAAAACTTGGTACCGTATGGCCGTACCTTGCTTAATGAAAATCTTCTTTGTATAAATGTACCCTTTTTAAATGTATGTGTTATGTAATGTATCATAAACTATACCTATTATAGTTTATCAACCAAGGGTAGTGAGTAGTAATGTATACAGACTATATTCAAACTAGTTTATTAAATGTTTGAATATATTGGTTGTACTTTGATTATAATCACTTGTTATTCTTTATATTCAATATGTCCAAATCCATTTGTAAACTGACGTGTGTCTATATATTAAGACAAAATGACATATATTGCAATAACATATAATCACATAAAGATATACACCTTGCTCAACATGTTACAAGGTGAAATGAAATTGACAGCAACTTTTTGTTGAATACAGTTTCTGTTACTGTTCTTAGAAAATTTATAGAAAAATCATCAAAGCTCCAAATCCAAATCCACAAATTCTGAGAGTTTGGAATATGAGTCTAGTTTGTTCGTAAATTTTATCATGATTTTTAGTGATCTCTAGCAGAGGTGAAAATGTTCATAATCACAGACTGGTCCGGGTTTGCCTCTGAAATGATAGGCAGTTTTGTAAAAATCACCATAAATTGTAGAAAAATCATATGGAGATGTGCAAGTAGTCATTTTAAAGCTACGAGTTTGAGCAACTTGCACCTGGAAAAGTTTTGTAAACTAAAATATTTAAGTTGACCAAAAAAGTCCGTGATCGAAGTCCATCTTTTCTGATGTAATCTGTTAGAAAAAGTTTAATTGTGTTCTTGATGATTTTACTTGTATTCCCCCCTTAAAACTTAAGAAGAACATGTAAATGTAGGGGTATGAACTCACCCTATGTGGTTTCAGTAGATGAAAGTGAGAGAGAGGAAGTGTTCAACCCAAGAACACTAAGAATATGTCTTGATGATTCGAGAATCTAACATCGAATAAGATGAAATTTGTGTAAGATATCAATGATTTTAGTAGAATGGAGTGTAATAATTATATGAATGATGAAGATACTTACTAATTGAAGAAAGAAATCCCTGAAGAAAGCCTTGAAGTTCTTGAAGTTGAGAGAAAAGATGAGAGAATTTTGGAGAGTGTTCTTTGGTTGCTAAGTGTAGAATGAAAGAAGTTAATGAGAATGAGGAGAGAGGACCAATTCTCCAGCTCTTAGAACGTGGGAAGAGCTGGAGATTGGGTGTAAAGGTCCACCAAGGTGACAAGGGGTAGTGGGAAAGAGTGGCTGATCATAGAGTGAGGTGTTGGTGGTTTGCTTTTGTCATAAAATAAGGAAAAGCAAATATTCCCTCAATAATTAGTTCAACCACTAATTCTTTTAATATATTTTTATAAAAACCCTGGGGATTTATATATTTTGGGGCCTTAGTTTATAAAATAAAGTTTTGTTTGAAAATCCCACGTTAAAATAATGAAAAACGAAGTTAAAACGAAGTCGTAGTCGAAAACCGGGTGAAATGGGGCTGTCTGCGAGACCTCTCGCATGGAGCCGAACCTGAGAGGCTTCGCATGCGAGGCTTCGGTCCTGAAAGGCTTCTCATGAGAGGCTTCGGTCCTGAGAGGCTTCTCATGAGAGGCTTCGGTCCTGAGAGGCTTCTAAGAGGCTTCGCTTCTAATAGGAGGGTTTTGGTTCCTTAAGGTTATTTTACCCGTTTTTACCCCGTTTCAAGTGGTTTTTGACCCGGTTAAGGGTCGGGATGGCCCGAATGATTCCAAAAAGTTATGGGAACTTTTGAGAGAGATTTGGGAGAGATTTCAAATTGAAAGAGATAGAGTGAAAACGATTTAGAGAGGTTTCGTTTGTGATTAATTTGAATGTCTGGCTTCACAACGCAAGGTTCGTAAACCTCGTTAAACCGTGTTTTAGTGTCGTACACACTCCCGATGATTGTGCAATAATGTTTTATCGTTTTGGTTTAGTGTTTACTGCATTTGAGCGGAGAGGAGTTTCGTGAGCCACCAATATAAACAATTACTTGAACAAAATCCCCAATCACTAAAGGATACTTATGTAGTAGAAATGGCAAATGGGAAAGTAGAACGCACTAGCGATATATACTCAGAGTGTACTCTCACTCTAGACAACCATACATTTAAAATTGACCTGATGCCGGTCACCATAAAAAGCTTCGACGTAATCATCGGGATGGATTGGTTAGTTCCTCACCGTGCCGACATTCTATGTTACGAAAGGGCCGTTCGCCTCAATCTACCAATTGGCGAAACCCTTCTCATCTATGGTGATAAACCAAGTGCGAATTTACAAATCATCTCATGCATCAAAGCCCAAAAGTACCTCCGGAAGGAGTACCACGCCTTCTTGGCCCACGTAGTAGACAAGAAACAAGACGTGTGACATCAAAGACATCCCCGAAGTGTGTAACTTCCCGGATGTGTTCCCAGAAGATCTTCCTGGTGTACCACTCGCACGACAAGTCGATTTCAGAATTGACTTAATACCCGGAGCTACCCCCGAAGCCAGAGCTCCATACCGCCTCGCACCAACAGAAATGCAAGAGTTGTCCAGTCAGTTGAACGAGCTTTTGAGAAAAGGGTTCATCAGACCAAGCTTCTCACCTTGGGGAGCACCAGTCTTTTTTGTAAAGAAGAAGGACGGATCCTTTCGCATGTGCATCGACTATCGGGAACTAAACAAACTCACCATCAAGAACCGATATCCTCTACCCCGAATCGACGACCTTTTCGACCAACTCCACGGAGCAAATTTCTTCTCAAAGATCGACCTAAGGTCAGGTTACCATCAGCTACGAGTTCAAGAAGAAGATATTCCCAAAACTGCATTCAGAACTCGCTATAGGCACTACGAGTTTGTGGTGATGTCCTTCGGTTTAACAAACGCACCTGCGGTATTCATGGACCTAATGAATAGAGTGTGTCGACCCTACCTAGACAAGTTTGTAATCGTATTCATCGACGATATCTTGATCTACTCGAGAAGCGAAGAAGAGCATCGCCTACATCTACGCCAAGTGCTAGAGACACTAAGAGCGGAGAAGCTTTATGCTAAGTTCTCTAAGTGTGAATTCTGGATTAGAGAAGTGGATTTCCTTGGCCATGTGGTAAGTGAGAAAGGCATACATGTGGATCCCTCCAAGATCAAGGCAATCGAGAATTGGTCAGCACCCAAGACGCCAACCGAAATTCGACAATTCCTTGGGCTTGCTGGCTACTACCGAAGATTTATACAAAACTTCTCCAAGATTGCGAAACCACTCACCACCTTGACGCAGAAAGGTGTGATATTCAAGTGGGAAAATAAACAAGAAACTGCTTTCCAAACGTTAAAACAAGCCCTATGCAGCGCACCGATCTTGTCTCTCCCAGAGGGAACCGAATACTTCGTAGTGTACTGTGATGCTTCGAATCAAGGCCTCGGATGTGTGCTCATGCAGAGAGGGAAGGTTATCGCGTATGCATCAAGACAGCTTAAGACGCACGAGGTTAATTATACTACGCACGACCTGGAATTAGGAGCAGTGGTATTCGCTTTAAAGATCTGGAGACACTACCTCTACGGCACGAAATGCACTATCTTCACTGATCACAAAAGTCTTCAGCATATCCTCAATCAGAAAGAGCTCAACATGCGACAGAGGAGATGGGTAGAGTTGCTGAATGACTACGAGTGTGAAATTCGTTATCATCCGGGCAAGGCCAATGTAGTGGCTGATGCTCTAAGCAGGAAAGAGTACTCGGGCCGCCGAGTAAAATCCTTAACAATGACGATCCATTCCCACACGACCATACAAATCAAGGAAGCTCAACTAGAAGCTTTGAAACCAGAAAAGGTGGCAGGAGAGACATTAAGGGGAATGGATAAAAACTTAGAAGTCAAGGATGATGGAGTACGTTATCTCATGAACCGAATCTGGACACCGAAGTTCGGTGGACTCCGAGACGTCGTCATGAATGAAGCACACAAGACTCGATACTTCATCCATCCCGGGTCAGATAAGATGTATCTAGACCTCAAGAAATTATACTGGTGGCCGAACATGAAAGCTGAGATTGCTACCTATGTGAGCAAGTGTCTGACTTGAGCCAAGGTCAAAATCGAATACCAGAAACCATCCGGGCTATTACAACAGCCGGATATACCTGAGTGGAAGTGGGAACGAATAACCATGGACTTCATAACCAAGCTGCCTAAGACATCGGGCGGGCTTGACACCATATGGGTAATCGTAGACAGATTGACCAAATCAGCACACTTCCTACCGATAAAAGAAACCGACAAGATGGAGAAGCTGACTAGAACGTACATCAAAGAGATTGTACGACTCCATGGTGTGCCGATATCCATTATCTCCGATAGTGATAGTAGATTTACCTCACGGTTTTGGCAGTCTCTACAAAAATCATTGGGAACTAGGCTTGACATGAGTACGGCCTACCACCCACAAACCGACGGACAGAGCGAACGAACCATTCAAACGTTGGAAGACATGTTAAGAGCTTGTGTGATAGACTTCGGTAAAGCATGGGATACCCATCTACCGCTTATCGAATTCTCCTACAATAACAGCTATCATACTAGCATCAAAGTCGCTCCATTCGAAGCTCTTTACGGTCGCAAATGCAGATCACCCCTGTGTTGGGCTGAGGTGGGGGATACACAGCTAGCTAGAGGGCAAGTCTCTAATAGCACCCTCACTGGCCCTGAAATCATAAGGGAAACCACAGAAAAGATCGTTCAAATTCGAGAAAGACTGAAAGCGTCTCGCGATCGGCAAAGGAGTTACGCAGACAAACGACGCAAACTCTTGGAATTCCAGATGGGTGATCGTGTACTACTAAAAGTTTCCCCTTGGAAAGGAATGATACGATTCGGCAAACGCGGGAAACTAAATCCAAGGTACATCGGGCCATTCGAAATCCTTTCCAGGATTGGGCGAGTAGCATACAAACTTCGATTACCTCAGGAACTCGACAAAGTACATCCCACATTTCACGTGTCGAACCTAAAGAAGTGTTTGTCTGATGAGACACTCGTAATACCACTCGACGAAATCGAAGTTAACGAAAATCTCCACTTCGTGGAGGAACCAGTCGAAATCATGGATTGGGAAATCAAACGAACGAAACAAAGTCGTATTCCCATCGTGAAGGTCCGTTGGAACGCTAAACGAGGGCCTGAGTTCACCTGGGAACGCGAAGATCAAATGAAACAAAAATACCCACATCTTTTCCCAAACTCTTGATGTCCCAGTCAAATGCAAATTTCGGGACGAAATTCCTTCTAACGGGGGATGATGTGACAACCGTCAAAAATTGAGTCAAGTCAAAGTCAAACAAAGTCAACAAGTCAAAACCAATCAATTCAATTAACCCTTGTATATTAGGGTTTACACTATGTAATTACTGTACAATGCAATATTTTAATGAGAGAAACATCATTTGGAAAGTTCGTGTGTTGAATTTCCTAAGTCTCAAATGCAGTAAACACTGAACCAAAACGATAAAACATTATTGCACACTCATCGGGAGTGTGTACGACACTAAAACACGGTTTAACGGGGTTTACGAACCTTGCGTTGTGAAGCCGGACACTCAAATTAATCACAAACGAAACCTCTCTAAATCGTTTTCACTCTATCTCTTTCGATTTGAAATCTCTCCCAAATCTCTCTCAAAAGTTCCCATAACTTTTTGGAATCATTCGGGCCATCCCGACCCTTAACCGGGTCAAAAACCACTTGAAACGGGGTAAAAACGGGTAAAATAACCTTAAGGAACCAAAACCCTCCTATTAGAAGCGAAGCCTCTTAGAAGCCTCTCAGGACCGAAGCCTCTCATGAGAAGCCTCTCAGGACCGAAGCCTCGCATGCGAAGCCTCTCAGGTTCGGCTCCATGCGAGAGGTCTCGCAGACAGCCCCATTTCACCCGGTTTTCGACTACGACTTCGTTTTAACTCCGTTTTTCATTATTTTAACATGGGATTTTCACCCAAAACTTTATTTTATAAACTAAGGCCCCAAAATATATAAATCCCCAGGGTTTTTATAAAAATATATTAAAAGAATTAGTGGTTGAACTAATTATTGAGGGAATATTTGCTTTTCCTTATTTTATGACAAAAGCAAACCACCACCACCTCACTCTATGATCAGCCACTCTTTCCCACTACCCCTTGTCACCTTGGTGGACCTTTACACCCAATCTCCAGCTCTTCCCACGTTCTAAGAGCTGGAGAATTGGTCATCTCTCCTCATTCTCATTAACTTCTTTCATTCTACACTTAGCAACCAAAGAACACTCTCCAAAATTCTCTCATCTTTTCTCTCAACTTCAAGAACTTCAAGGCTCTCTTCAGGGATTTCTTTATTCAATTAGTAAGTATCTTCATCATTCATATAATTATTACACTCCATTCTACTCAAATCATTGATATCTTACACAAATTCCATCTTATTCGATGTTAGATTCTCGAATCATCAAGACATCTTCTTAGTGTTCTTGGGTTGAACACTTCCTCTCTCTCACTTCCATCTACTGAAACCACACAGGGTGAGTTCATACCCCTACATTTACATGTTCTTCTTAAGTTTTAAGGGGGGAATACAAGTAAAATCATCAAGAACACAATTAAACTTTTTCTAACAGATTACATCAGAAAAGATGGACTTCGATCACAGACTGTTTTGGTCAACTTAAATATTTTAGTTTTCAAAACCGTTCCAGGTGCAAGTAGTTCAAACTCGTAGCTTTAAATTGACTACTTGCACATCTCCATATGATTTATCTACAATTTATGGTGATTTTTACAAAACTGCCTATCATTTCAGAGGCAAACCCCGGACCAGTCTGTGATTATGAACATTTTCACCTCTGTTAGAGATCACTAAAAATCATGATAAAATTTACGAACAAACTAGACTCATATTCCAAACTCTCAGAATTTGTGGATTTGGATTTGGAGCTTTGATGATTTTTCTATAAATTTTCTAAGAACAGTAACAGAAACTGATTTCAACAAAAAGTTGCTGTCAATTTCATTTCACCTTGTAACATGTTGAGCAAGGTGTATATCTTTATGTGATTATATGTTATTGCAATATATGTCATTTTGTCTTAATATATAGACACACATCAGTTTACAAATGGATTTGGACATATTGAATATAAAGAATAACAAGTGAATATAATCAAAGTACAACCAATATATTCAAACATTTAATAAACTAGTTTGAATATAGTTTGTATACATTACTACGTACTACCCTTGGTTGATAAACTATAATAGGTATAGTTTATGATACATTACATAACACATACATTTAAAAAGGGTACATTTATACAAAGAAGATTTTCATTAAGCAAGGCACGGCCATACGGTACCAAGTTTTCATAACACGTAATTCCGTTAATGACTTTGTGAGACATTTACTTCAAATTACCATTAAGTCCTGTATTGTAACCAGAGTCTCCTTGAGGGAGAGCGTGATAGTTGTGTATAGATCTATATTGGGTTTGACAAACCCACACCTAAATCCCCAGGGTTTTTATAAAAATATATTAAAAGAATTAGTGGTTGAACTAATTATTGAGGGAATATTTGCTTTTCCTTATTTTATGACAAAAGCAAACCACCACCACCTCACTCTATGATCAGCCACTCTTTCCCACTACCCCTTGTCACCTTGGTGGACCTTTACACCTAATCTCCAGCTCTTCCCATGTTCTAAGAGCTGGAGAATTGGTCCTCTCTCCTCATTCTCATTAACTTCTTTCATTCTACACTTAGCAACCAAAGAACACTCTCCAAAATTCTCTCATCTTTTCTCTCAACTTCAAGAACTTCAAGGATTTCTTCAGGGATTTCTTTCTTCAATTAGTAAGTATCTTCATCATTCATATAATTATTACACTGCATTCTACTCAAATCATTGATATCTTACACAAATTCCATCTTATTCGATGTTAGATTCTCGAATCATCAAGACATCTTCTTAGTGTTCTTGGGTTGAACACTTCCTCTCTCTCACTTTCATCTACTGAAACCACATAGGGTGAGTTCATACCCCTACATTTACATGTTCTTCTTAAGTTTTAAGGGGGGAATACAAGTAAAATCATCAAGAACACAATTAAACTTTTTCTAACAGATTACATCAGAAAAGATGGACTTCGATCACGGACTGTTTTGGTCAACTTAAATATTTTAGTTTACAAAACTGTTCCAGGTGCAAGTAGTTCAAACTCGTAGCTTTAAAATGACTACTTGAACATCTCCATATGATTTTTCTACAATTTATGGTGATTTTTACAAAACTGCCTATCATTTCAGAGGCAAACCCGGACCAGTCTGTGATTATGAACATTTTCACCTCTGTTAGAGATCAATAAAAATCATGATAAAATTTACGAACAAACTAGACTCATATTACAAACTCTCAGAATTTGTGGATTTGGATTTGGAGCTTTGATGATTTTTCTATAAATTTTCTAAGAACAGTAACAGAAACTGTATTCAACAAAAAGTTGCTGTCAATTTCATTTCACCTTGTAACATGTTGAGCAAGGTGTATATCTTTATGTGATTATATGTTATTGCAATATATGTCATTTTGTCTTAATATATAGACACACATCAGTTTACAAATGGATTTGGACATATTGAATATAAAGAATAACAAGTGAATATAATCAAAGTACAACCAATATATTCAAACATTTAATAAACTAGTTTGAATATAGTTTGTATACATTACTACGTACTACCCTTGGTTGATAAACTATAATAGGTATAGTTTATGATACATTACATAACACATACATTTAAAAAGGGTACATTTATACAAAGAAGATTTTCATTAAGCAAGGCACGGCCATACGGTACCAAGTTTTCATAACACGTAATTCCGTTAATGACTTTGTGAGACATTTACTTCAAATTACCATTAAGTCCTGTATTGTAACCAGAGTCTCCTTGAGGGAGAGCGTGATAGTTGTGTATAGATCTATATTGGGTTTGACAAACCCACACCTAAATCCCCAGGGTTTTTATAAAAATATATTAAAAGAATTAGTGGTTGAACTAATTATTGAGGGAATATTTGCTTTTCCTTATTTTATGACAAAAGCAAACCACCACCACCTCACTCTATGATCAGCCACTCTTTCCCACTACCCCTTGTCACCTTGGTGGACCTTTACACCCAATCTCCAGCTCTTCCCACGTTCTAAGAGCTGGAGAATTGGTCCTCTCTCCTCATTCTCATTAACTTCTTTCATTCTACACTTAGCAACCAAAGAACACTCTCCAAAATTCTCTCATCTTTTCTCTCAACTTCAAGAACTTCAAGGATTTCTTCAGGGATTTCTTTCTTCAATTAGTAAGTATCTTCATCATTCATATAATTATTACACTGCATTCTACTCAAATCATTGATATCTTACACAAATTCCATCTTATTCGATGTTAGATTCTCGAATCATCAAGACATCTTCTTAGTGTTCTTGGGTTGAACACTTCCTCTCTCTCACTTTCATCTACTGAAACCACATAGGGTGATTTCATACCCCTACATTTACATGTTCTTCTTAAGTTTTAAGGGGGGAAGACAAGTAAAATCATCAAGAACACAATTAAACTTTTTCTAACAGATTACATCAGAAAAGATGGACTTCGATCACGGACTGTTTTGGTCAACTTAAATATTTTAGTTTTCAAAACTGTTCCAGGTGCAAGTAGTTCAAACTCGTAGCTTTAAAATGACTACTTGCACATCTCCATATGATTTTTCTACAATTTATGGTGATTTTTACAAAACTGCCTATCATTTCAGAGGCAAACCCGGACCAGTCTGTGATTATGAACATTTTCACCTCTGTTAGAGATCAATAAAAATCATGATAAAATTTACGAACAAACTAGACTCATATTACAAACTCTCAGAATTTGTGGATTTGGATTTGGAGCTTTGATGATTTTTCTATAAATTTTCTAAGAACAGTAACAGAAACTGTATTCAACAAAAAGTTGCTGTCAATTTCATTTCACCTTGTAACATGTTGAGCAAGGTGTATATCTTTATGTGATTATATGTTATTGCAATATATGTCATTTTGTCTTAATATATAGACACACATCAGTTTACAAATGGATTTGGACATATTGAATATAAAGAATAACAAGTGAATATAATCAAAGTACAACCAATATATTCAAACATTTAATAAACTAGTTTGAATATAGTTTGTATACATTACTACGTACTACCCTTGGTTGATAAACTATAATAGGTATAGTTTATGATACATTACATAACACATACATTTAAAAAGGGTACATTTATACAAAGAAGATTTTCATTAAGCAAGGCACGGCCATACGGTACCAAGTTTTCATAACACGTAATTCCGTTAATGACTTTGTGAGACATTTACTTCAAATTACCATTAAGTCCTGTATTGTAACCAGAGTCTCCTTGAGGGAGAGCGTGATAGTTGTGTATAGATCTATATTGGGTTTGACAAACCCACACCTAAATCCCCAGGGTTTTTATAAAAATATATTAAAAGAATTAGTGGTTGAACTAATTATTGAGGGAATATTTGTTTTTCCTTATTTTATTACAAAAGCAAACCACCACCACCTCACTCTATGATCAGCCACTGTTTCCCACTACCCCTCGTCACCTTGGTGGACCTTTACACCCAATCTCCAGCTCTTCCCACGTTATAAGAGCTGGAGAATTGGTCCTCTCTCCTCATTCTCATTAACTTCTTTCATTCTACACTTAGCAACCAAAGAACACTCTCCAAAATTCTCTCATCTTTTCTCTCAACTTCAAGAACTTCAAGGATTTCTTCAGGGATTTCTTTCTTCAATTAGTAAGTATCTTCATCATTCATATAATTATTACAATGCATTCTACTCAAATCATTGATATCTTACACAAATTCCATCTTATTCGATGTTAGATTCTCGAATCATCAAGACATCTTCTTAGTGTTCTTGGGTTGAACACTTCCTCTCTCTCACTTTCATCTACTGAAACCACATAGGGTGAGTTCATACCCCTACATTTACATGTTCTTCTTAAGTTTTAAGGGGGGAATACAAGTAAAATCATCAAGAACACAATTAAACTTTTTCTAACAGATTACATCAGAAAAGATGGACTTCGATCACGGACTGTTTTGGTCAACTTAAATATTTTAGTTTTCAAAACTGTTCCAGGTGCAAGTAGTTCAAACTCGTAGCTTTAAAATGACTACTTGCACATCTCCATATGATTTTTCTACAATTTATGGTGATTTTTACAAAACTGCCTATCATTTCAGAGGCAAACCCGGACCAGTCTGGGATTATGAACATTTTCACCTCTGTTAGAGATCACTAAAAATCATGATAAACTTTACGAACAAACTAGACTCATATTCCAAACTCTCAGAATTTGTGGATTTGGATTTGGAGCTTTGATGATTTTTCTATAAATTTTCTAAGAACAGTAACAGAAACTGTATTCAACAAAAAGTTGCTGTCAATTTCATTTCACCTTGTAACATGTTGAGCAAGGTGTATATCTTTATGTGATTATATGTTATTGCAATATATGTCATTTTGTCTTAATATATAGACACACATCAGTTTACAAATGGATTTGGACATATTGAATATAAAGAATAACAAGTGAATATAATCAAAGTACAACCAATATATTCAAACATTTAATAAACTAGTTTGAATATAGTTTGTATACATTACTACGTACTACCCTTGGTTGATAAACTATAATAGGTATAGTTTATGATACATTACATAACACATACATTTAAAAAGGGTACATTTATACAAAGAAGATTTTCATTAAGCAAGGCACGGCCATACGGTACCAAGTTTTCATAACACGTAATTCCGTTAATGACTTTGTGAGACATTTACTTCAAATTACCATTAAGTCCTGTATTGTAACCAGAGTCTCCTTGAGGGAGAGCGTGATAGTTGTGTATAGATCTATATTGGGTTTGACAAACCCACACCTAAATCCCCAGGGTTTTTATAAAAATATATTAAAAGAATTAGTGGTTGAACTAATTATTGAGGGAATATTTGTTTTTCCTTATTTTATGACAAAAGCAAACCACCACCACCTCACTCTATGATCAGCCACTCTTTCCCACTACCCCTTGTCACCTTGGTGGACCTTTACACCCAATCTCCAGCTCTTCCCACATTCTAAGAGCTGGAGAATTGGTCCTCTCTCCTCATTCTCATTAACTTCTTTCATTCTACACTTAGCAACCAAAGAACACTCTCCAAAATTCTCTCATCTTTTCTCTCAACTTCAAGAACTTCAAGGATTTCTTCAGGGATTTCTTTCTTCAATTAGTAAGTATCTTCATCATTCATATAATTATTACACTGCATTCTACTCAAATCATTGATATCTTACACAAATTCCATCTTATTCGATGTTAGATTCTCGAATCATCAAGACATCTTCTTAGTGTTCTTGGGTTGAACACTTCCTCTCTCTCACTTTCATCTACTGAAACCACATAGGGTGAGTTCATACCCCTACATTTACATGTTCTTCTTAAGTTTTAAGGGGGGAATACAAGTAAAATCATCAAGAACACAATTAAACTTTTTCTAACAGATTACATCAGAAAAGATGGACTTCGATCACGGACTGTTTTGGTCAACTTAAATATTTTAGTTTTCAAAACTGTTCCAGGTGCAAGTAGTTCAAACTCGTAGCTTTAAAATGACTACTTGCACATCTCCATATGATTTTTCTACAATTTATGGTGATTTTTACAAAACTGCCTATCATTTCAGAGGCAAACCCGGACCAGTCTGGGATTATGAACATTTTCACCTCTGTTAGAGATCACTAAAAATCATGATAAACTTTACGAACAAACTAGACTCATATTCCAAACTCTCAGAATTTGTGGATTTGGATTTGGAGCTTTGATGATTTTTCTATAAATTTTCTAAGAACAGTAACAGAAACTGTATTCAACAAAAAGTTGCTGTCAATTTCATTTCACCTTGTAACATGTTGAGCAAGGTGTATATGTTTATGTGATTATATGTTATTGCAATATATGTCATTTTGTCTTAATATATAGACACACATCAGTTTACAAATGGATTTGGACATATTGAATATAAAGAATAACAAGTGAATATAATCAAAGTACAACCAATATATTCAAACATTTAATAAACTAGTTTGAATATAGTTTGTATACATTACTACGTACTACACTTGGTTGATAAACTATAATAGGTATAGTTTATGATACATTACATAACACATACATTTAAAAAGGGTACATTTATACAAAGAAGATTTTCATTAAGCAAGGCACGGCCATACGGTACCAAGTTTTCATAACACGTAATTCCGTTAATGACTTTGTGAGACATTTACTTCAAATTACCATTAAGTCCTGTATTGTAACCAGAGTCTCCTTGAGGGAGAGCGTGATAGTTGTGTATAGATCTATATTGGGTTTGACAAACCCACACCTAAATCCCCAGGGTTTTTATAAAAATATATTAAAAGAATTAGTGGTTGAACTAATTATTGAGGGAATATTTGTTTTTCCTTATTTTATGACAAAAGCAAACCACCACCACCTCACTCTATGATCAGCCACTCTTTCCCACTACCCCTTGTCACCTTGGTGGACCTTTACACCCAATCTCCAGCTCTTCCCACGTTCTAAGAGCTGGAGAATTGGTCCTCTCTCCTCATTCTCATTAACTTCTTTCATTCTACACTTAGCAACCAAAGAACACTCTCCAAAATTCTCTCATCTTTTCTCTCAACTTCAAGAACTTCAAGGCTTTCTTCAGGGATTTATTTCTTCAATTAGTAAGTATCTTCATCATTCATATAATTATTACACTCCATTCTACTCAAATCATTGATATCTTACACAAATTCCATCTTATTCGATGTTAGATTCTCGAATCATCAAGACATCTTCTTAGTGTTCTTGGGTTGAACACTTCCTCTCTCTCACTTTCATCTACTGAAACCACATAGGGTGAGTTCATACCCCTACATTTACATGTTCTTCTTAAGTTTTAAGGGGGGAATACAAGTAAAATCATCAAGAACACAATTAAACTTTTTCTAACAGATTACATCAGAACAGATGGACTTCGATCACGGACTGTTTTGGTCAACTTAAATATTTTAGTTTACAAAACTGTTCCAGGTGCAAGTAGTTCAAACTCGTAGATTTAAAATGACTACTTGCACATCTCCATATGATTTTTCTACAATTTATGGTGATTTTTACAAAACTGCCTATCATTTCAGAGGCAAACCCGGACCAGTCTGTGATTATGAACATTTTCACCTCTGTTAGAGATCACTAAAAATCATGATAAAATTTACGAACAAACTAGACTCATATTCCAAACTCTCAGAATTTGTGGATTTGGATTTGGAGCTTTGATGATTTTTCTATAAATTTTCTAAGAACAGTAACAGAAACTGTATTCAACAAAAAGTTGCTGTCAATTTCATTTCACCTTGTAACATGTTGAGCAAGGTGTATATGTTTATGTGATTATATGTTATTGCAATATATGTCATTTTGTCTTAATATATAGACACACATCAGTTTACAAATGGATTTGGACATATTGAATATAAAGAATAACAAGTGATTATAATCAAAGTACAACCAATATATTCAAACATTTAATAAACTAGTTTGAATATAGTTTGTATACATTACTACGTACTACCCTTGGTTGATAAACTATAATAGGTATAGTTTATGATACATTACATAACACATACATTTAAAAAGGGTACATTTATACAAAGAAGATTTTCATTAAGCAAGGTACGGCCATACGGTACCAAGTTTTCATAACACGTAATTCCGTTAATGACTTTGTGAGACATTTAGTTCAAATTACCATTAAGTCCTGTATTGTAACCAGAGTCTCCTTGAGGGAGAGCGTGATAGTTGTGTATAGATCTATATTGGGTTTGACAAACCCACACCTAAATCCCCAGGGTTTTTATAAAAATATATTAAAAGAATTAGTGGTTGAACTAATTATTGAGGGAATATTTGCTTTTCCTTATTTTATGACAAAAGCAAACCACCACCACCTCACTCTATGATCAGCCACTCTTTCCCACTACCCCTTGTCACCTTAGTGGACCTTTACACCCAATCTCCAGCTCTTCCCACGTTATAAGAGCTGGAGAATTGGTTCTCTCTCCTCATTCTCATTAACTTCTTTCATTCTACACTTAGCAACCAAAGAACACTCTCCAAAATTCTCTCATCTTTTCTCTCAACTTCAAGAACTTCAAGGCTTTCTTCAGGGATTTATTTCTTCAATTAGTAAGTATCTTCATCATTCATATAATTATTACACTCCATTCTACTCAAATCATTGATATCTTACACAAATTCCATCTTATTCGATGTTAGATTCTCGAATCATCAAGACATCTTCTTAGTGTTCTTGGGTTGAACACTTCCTCTCTCTCACTTTCATCTACTGAAACCACATAGGGTGAGTTCATACCCCTACATTTACATGTTCTTCTTAAGGTTTAAGGGGGGAATGCAAGTAAAATCATCAAGAACACAATTAAACTTTTTCTAACAGATTACATCAGAAAAGATGGACTTCGATCACAGACTGTTTTGGTCAACTTAAATATTTTAGTTTTCAAAACTGTTCCAGGTGCAATTAGTTCAAACTCGTAGCTTTACAATGACTACTTGCACATCTCCATATGATTTTTCTACAATTTATGGTGATTTTTACAAAACTGCCTATCATTTCAGAGGCAAACCCAGACCAGTCTGTGATTATGAACATTTTCACCTCTGTTAGAGATCACTAAAAATCATGATAAAATTTACGAACAAACTAGACTCATATTCCAAACTCTTAGAATTTGTGGATTTGGATTTGGAGCTTTGATGATTTTTCTATAAATTTTCTAAGAACAGTAACAGAAACTGTATTCAACAAAAAGTTGCTGTCAATTTCATTTCACCTTGTAACATGTTGAGCAAGGTGTATATCTTTATGTGATTATATGTTATTGCAATATATGTCATTTTGTCTTAATATATAGACACACATCAGTTTACAAATGGATTTGGACATATTGAATATAAAGAATAACAAGTGATTATAATCAAAGTACAACCAATATATTCAAACATTTAATAAACTAGTTTGAATATAGTTTGTATACATTACTACGTACTACCCTTGGTTGATAAACTATAATAGGTATAGTTTATGATACATTACATAACACATACATTTAAAAAGGGTACATTTATACAAAGAAGATTTTCATTAAGCAAGGTACGGCCATACGGTACCAAGTTTTCATAACACGTAATTTCGTTAATGACTTTGTGAGACATTTACTTCAAATTACCATTAAGTCCTGTATTGTAACCAGAGTCTCCTTGAGGGAGAGCGTGATAGTTGTGTATAGATCTATATTGGGTTTGACAAACCCACACCTAAACTGCATGCAACAGTTAGACCTATAGGTCTGGGGTGACAAATGTCATAACATTCCCGACGCCCGAAGAACGTCGTTTTAGGCAACCTTGGTCATAGCATGGTTATAATAAACTCACACAAAGTATTAATAAATATTGGAATTTACGGGAACTTCATTAAAATTTAACGAGTTTATGTCAATTTAAACTTACATTATTTATTATAAGTAAGAAAAGTTACTTATACATTCCGGTCTTTGAATTTAAGACTACATATACATTTTAAGGAAAATATTGGATTTTCTAACACAAATACTACTTTTACAAATGAAAGGCTTTTAATAATACCAAACAAAAGCTTATGAACTCACCAACCTTTGTGTTGACACTTTTTCAAACAACTTGTATTCTCAGGAAATCATTAAACAGGTAACCAAGTGCTTTTGAGGATGGGGCGCTAAGGCGTCTACTATTTCATATTTTGTCAACATATTGTAATTGATTCGTAAACATGTAATTCATACAATGATGTAACTTTTTCAATTATATATATGTTGGTTGTGTTTGCTTCAATTACTATTACAATTGTTGTTATGATACTATACATGAAGTCCTCCACCCCTGGACGTTTCCGCCATCCTTGGTTTAGGGGTGTGACAGATAGGCACGGTGAGCACAAATGTGCAAGGATCCGTGGACCCGAAGGACACTTCGGTGCGTTTCGAAGGATTTGACGACGATGAATCCAACGACTCATGGTTACAATACAATCCTGTAACTGAGTCCGAAATCAAGAAGTATGCTGCTTTCAAAAGGGCATTCCAAGCCCGCAAGGAACAACAGATCAAGCAGCAACAGCTAAAGGAGCAAGAAATCCAGTTCGTGGCCAAGTATTGGGCAAATGCTATCAGCAATGCCAATACCGTAGCCACCATTCTCAAAGTTCAAGACTAGATGGACAAAATGGCTGAAACGATCCGTAAAGCTCAAGCAACAGGTGCAGCTGCAGGTACTTCCAGAGTAACTCCAACTCCCAATCCAATTCCCACTCCATCAGTCCATGGATCACAAGACGAAGGAACCGCAATCGAACTCAGTTCAGCTCCCACCTTCGGTCTTGATGATGACGACATACAGGAAGTCAACAAGCCCAGCCCTTCTGATGATGACCTCATGATGTTTGATGAGGAAGAGGAATCCAGCGGTTCTCATCATTCAACTTCCAAGCCAAAAGAAAAGAAGAAAAAGAAGAAGAATGTTGTCACCAGGAAGGAGTTCATGAGCTTACAAGCCAAAGTTGATCAGATCCTAGCTGCGGTCAAGCCAACACAACCGCAACAAGAAGACATCCCAGGACCGCAGTCCCTGATCGAACGTATTGAACGTCTGGAAACAAGGGAACGCATGGCTGCAGATAGAATCTTTGTCAAAGTAGAGATGGGGATCTGGTCCCTTGACAACAATCGCAAGGCGGACCACAAGGAATTTATGGCTGCAGCGGAACGCCTCATCGCTGAGGTGACCGCAATCAAAACGGATCTCGAAGCGGCGATCGCGGATCAAGCCACTCAGTCTAAGAAATTGATAAATGAGACTCATACTGCTTATGAGTCCACTATCTCTGTTCTTCAAGCCACAATTAACAGACTGCAGAAATCCCTGTCCTCCAACTTCCATGGTCCCGAGATCCTCCAGCTCACAAAAGAAATCCACAAGCTTCTCTTCAGCTCCTCCATTCCCAACAATCAACAATTGGCAGAAGCCCTCAAAGCTCAATTCCAAGAAGTCTATGCCAAGGTTGATGGACTTAAACAATGGCTTGAGGAAGCTCCTCCGTTGCATCCCTCAAGAGGGGGAAGTGAAATAGAAGAAGTCCATCACTCGAATCCATCCATCTCTCAACATCAAAGCCCCCCCATCATCACAGAGAAAATTCCCACACCTACACCTTCTCATCACACTCCACCACATAACACTCCACCGAGGGAAGTCACTCCAGAAAAGCAAGAAACTCCCCCCCACTTCAAAAATTTGGCTGAAAACATGTCCTCTCCAAGCACCACTGATTCCCCTGCCACTGCCCAAAGAAAACAAGACTGGAAGGCAGCCAAACTGGCAGAACTTATTTGGAGAGAATGCGGTTTTGATACCATGATGGACGAATCCTTGATAAATTCTTGGATCAATCCGCACCGCAGGCTGCTGGATGAAGACTACCGACCCCACCTTACCTACGCTGAACCCCCCTCGGACAGTTACTCGGATGTACCAATTTCACCAAATGCCAAATTCTTCACAGTATTTGAGCAATTCGACTGCAGCCTTCCTGACCACAAGAGACTGCCAATGGAGTTTGAGAGACTCAGTCTTTTTCACGCTAAACATGCCTCCTCCATTGAAAATATATGGTCTAACGATAGACCATCCGCAGTCAAGAACTACAAAGTCCGGAAATTCATGAAGGCTGACTACATCCAGTACACCCTCACGAGAAGGGTGCATGACTACGTCCGCACCCAGGCAGACTTCCCTTGCATGAATCCGGAAGAAATCTTCCTCATTGCCAAGGTGTTCCAAAACAAATTAGAAAAGCACCCAAAAATGAAGATTGCGCTTGAAAAGGCTAACTCTTTTCTGAAGGATACGGTCTGTGACTTTGCCAAGATAGATGCGGATATCTACCCCACCATCCTCAAGATGTTTGACCTCCCACCTCTTGAACTTGTGCCAATGCCTACCAAAGACTTTCAAGAAAGATCTCTAGGCGCAACAAACTTTCCTGAACTTGGAGTCATATTCAAAAGGAAGACTGACAATGTCAAATACTTCATTCCTATGACAGCCATGCGTCGCCTCACCAGGAAACAACTTGACATCTGCCGAACCGCAGTTGAAAGATCGAAGCACACCACCGTAGAAGTCAAGTTCGAGATCTCAAGAAGAATCACCTGGCTGGAAAACGTCAGGAAATTTTGGTGGATTCTGATCAAGTTCCTCAAACTTGATAGCTGAACCGAAGTTAAAGAGGTCACTTAGGGGGAAATTGTTGAATCATGAAAGTGACCCTCTTGAACTTCAGCTACCGCAACCATTTCTACCACCACAACGGTTCAGCACCCGCAGTCAAATTCTTCATCAGCAACCGCAACCGGAGTCTACCTACCGCAGTCACTTAGCTAGATTACTTTACTTGTCTTTATTGTAATACACTCTATTGTCCAGTATGCCTTGCATGGCTACTTATAGAGATGTAATCTAGTGCTCTTCATGAGACTCTATAAATAAGAGCTCATTCTCTTGTATTCAATACGGATAACTTATGCATTCTATCTGAATACACATTTCTGAAGTTATCTTTTCTATCTCTCCAGTACTCATCTCTTTCTACTTATCAGAATTCATCTGAATATAATCTCTCTTCGGAGCAAGTCTTCTGTGACTTAATCACTAAGTTTGATCTTCCTTATTAACTTGGTTTGAATGCATTCCTCGTTATGAATCAACTTAAGTGTATACTTGATATAACAATTGTTGTCATTTCTATTTCTTTACATTTCCGCAACTAACTCTCTAACTAGTTAACTCTAACTCATTAACATTATTGTTGAGCTTTCAGATCCTTTGAGATTAACTATTCCGCAATCTACTTGTTCTAACGTTTTGTTCAAGTGTATCTCTAAGTTTTTCTCTCAACAATTAGAACTCTAAAACCTTTGAATCCCTATGAATCAAGACCCAATTGTCACCATTCTTGGAGTGTGTATGGCCGTACACTCATTGGCCGTACACTCTCTCGCCGTACACTCTCTTGAGTGGCCGCAAACCCCTTGAAGTCAATCACATGTGATTGTAACACTTAGTTTCAAGTGTTTCCTAATCCCTAAGGGTGTTTTCGTGCATGTTAGTTGTCCAAAACACTAATTACATGCCCATATATGCCTATATATATGTCATTTAGGACTCGTTTGTGTCTCGGAAATTCATTCGTGGAACTACTCATCCTTACGCGAACCTTCATTTGAAACGCTTACTACAGGTGAGTTCATACCCCTATATTTTCCGAGTTTTTATTGTTTTCAGGGGGGGGGGGAATACAAGTAAAAGCACAAGTAACATTATGTTTAAAATATAATTTGGTTTATTATTTTCCTATTACTATTATACATTGAACATAGAAATTGCATACATGGCAAACATCGTGTATAGATCTATACGGGAGTAACAATCCCGCACCCTGACTATTAGCTACAGTCAACCGAGGGTGACAAACGTCATTTTTATCGACGTACGTCCGAGTACGTCGTACTGTTGAGCGTCCATAGTATGGTTATAAGAATCCACAGGTGAAACAATGACTCGTTCACATAATAATACACCTAACAAACAGACACTAGGGTTAGTAACTATGTGATTACTTAGTATATACACTAGGTTAATATGAAATTAACATCCAACTTGTAGTGGGATGTGTGATCTCCGTCTCATTTCCTGTTCCTTCTTTGATTGTGGGCTTAGGGCGGAATCACCCAATCGACTGTCTGTTCGATCCAGATTTCTATAACTCGTATGTACTAAGTGATCGCATGAGGGTATTCACACTACGGTCTTCATACTACGGTATTCACACTACAGCATTCACACTACGGTATTCATACAAAGGTTTTCATACAAAGGTTTTCACACAAAGGTATTCATACAAAGGTTTCATATTAGTTTTCAAACAGAACAATGCTTAAACAACATAAGTATGGTAGATGCTTATACTATTTGGTTTGGAACAGATAATTCAATAACTTACACTTAGGGAAAATATAGGATTTTCCAGGGTAAACATCAGTACTTACAACAACCGGTTAATTATTCAATTAACGGATATTCATTATTAATTCTATAATTCCTTAGTTTATGCATCCGGGTTACGTATGAACAATATCCGATATACTGTGGAATGTGTGGTTTCCGCCTCATTCCCTGTTCCCTGTTTGGTAGTGGGTTTAGGGCAGATCCACACAATTAACCGTCTATTCGATATTGGTTTATGCGTAACTAGTATGAACCAAGAAGTTATAGAAAGAATGGGTTTCATCATACTTTTCATAAGAAAATATTGGATTTTCTTTAGGAACACTTTCAACAGATATCAAATGATCAATACAGTTAACTTTGTAAGTATCTAGTGAATACTTCAGGATTATGTACATAAGGATCCGACAACTAGTGGAATGTGTGGCCTCCGCCTCACTTCATGTTCCTTGTTTGGTTGTGGGCTTGGGGCAGAACCATATAATCGATTGTTTGTTCGATCTGGATTGTATATGATTTGTATACACTAAGTACTCGCAGGAGGAACTAGTAAGAATCAATTTTACTTAACATTCATTACATTAGAAAATATAAATTTTTCTGGAGAAAAATAACGTACTTTTCGAAAGGACAAAGAACAGTTTTCTAAAACAAAAGCTTATGAACTCACCAGCTTTATGCTGATACTCTTTCAAAACCTACTTGTATTCTCAGGACACTAGTAGACAGGTACACGCACCAGGTTCAAGAAGATGGAGCATAGTAGCTTGAGTCTTTACTTGTTATTTACTTTTGGAGTCAATCGTGTATGATTCAAATGTAATGTAAACATTATACTATTAATACAATGGTTGTTGTTGCTTTGATTACTATGATTCAATTGTTGTGATACTATATATGACGTCCTCCGCCCTTGAACGTTTCGCCGTTTCGGTTTGGGGGTGTGACAGATTGGTATCAGAGCATTGTTTATAGTGAACTTAGTATATCAACCAGTAAAAGATATACAACTATAAATACAATGGGGCCGGAGTGCTCTGACTAAAAGTATACTTTTAAAATATAAGTATGTTACGATAAGTATACTAATAAGCATACATACTAAGAACAAGTATCACAAGAAGAACAAGTAAGAGCAAAAAAAACAAAAGTATTTAGATGTTGGACACTACAGTCAAACCTAAGCAGTTATGTAATCATATCAGGAATAAATATAACCTGATCAACTATATTTAATTGAGATATGACCAACATGTGTTTGGGAGTGATGGTAGTCTTGCAACGAGTCTAAAACTTACCTAACTCCATATACAAAAGTATCCTTAGAACAAAAAATAAAGATAAAATACTATAGGAGTATTTTAGGCACTATAACAAACTTGGATGAGAACTAAAAGACCTTTACTAGCAGGTCTATAGTTGCGAAGTGCATGCTTCCGGGGTTATATATAATTGGGATCTTATAGACTTAGAATTGGTGATCTTTGCTCTACTGCCTGTTCCTTGTTTGGTTGTGGTTTTGGAGTAGGATCACCTATTCGAAGGTCTATTTGATCTTGGTTATATACAGCTTTCATGCACTGCTTAACTATAGGAGGACACAGTTTGGATCATCAATAACTATAAGAAGAAATGTTTACTTAGTCTCATAAGATTCTTTACACATCCCCATTCTCGCGCGAACAACCTAGATAGAGGTAGCCACTCTACTACAATCACCAACAGAGGAATCAAGGAGGAACCAGAGAGGATTCATAAAGAGGGTTCCTAGAAGGAATCAAATGAGGATGCAAATCTTCCATCAGGAAGTGATGGAGATCTGTGGTAAAACCCGAAGCATGATCTATAGTGAATAGGAGAACCATAAGAAAGCCCAGAAACAACAAACCCTCACAGCTGAATTCAGGACCATCATAACTAGGATAGGAAACCCCTCCCGAGGCACGCAAGGTGGTAGAGCACCATATACGTCATACTAATAATTAACTAACTAATATGATCTAGTGAGTTAGTGATTACACTGCTCACACTATGTGTCAGGCTTATTGCCTTTATCATATCAACTAAGTAATAGTAAACCAGATTCCATAACTTCATTAAGAGGGTAGTCACTATCAAATTCATAAGTCTATGTTGCGTAAAACTCTGTTATGAATTGCTTCAAACGTCAGAACATGAAACACCCAGAACTAAGATAACTTCGATTAAGAATACACTCGATTTGTAACATCTAAGGACTTACCCTTGTTTCGTCATTTAAACCTTTTGGCAGCAAGATGCCACCGAAGAAGTCGAACAGAAAAAAAAACAACGCACCACCGCCACCACCTCCTCAGTATGATCCGGTTGTCTTTCAGGCGGCAGTAACAGCCGCAGTGACAACTATCATGGCTCAAATCAATGCAAGTGGTACCGGTGGATCGGGTAGTGGTACCAACAGCTTTAACCACGGACACACAAGGGAGTGATCATACAAGGACTTCATGATTTGTGGACCCAAATCCTTCGATGGAAATGGGGGAGTCATCGCCCTAATGCGATGGTTCGAGAAGACAGAATCGATTTTCGAGTTATACGCGTGCCCCGAGGGAAGCAAAGTGAAGTTTGCTGCCTGCACCTTCTCTGACAGAGCCATTACATGGTGAAACAGCCATGTCAAGTCATTGACTCTTCCTATAGCAAACGCAATGGGCTAGGAAAGTCTAAAGGAAATGATGCTAGAAGAATACTGCCCGAGGGGCGAAGTACAGAAACTAGAGCATGAGCTGTGGAATCTTACCATGGCAGGCTCAGACATAGAATCTTACACCGATAGATTCAGCGATTTAGCTACACTATGCCCAGGGGTGGTTACCCCGGAGAGCAAGAAGGTAGAGAGATACATTTGGGGACTACCTTCTCCAATCCAAGGAAACGTATTAGCAGCGAAACCTCTTACGTTTGACAGTGCCAAACGCCTGGCTCGAACATTGGTGGACTATGGGATCCGCCAAGGCATAATGGACCCGGTTCAGGAGTCAACCGAAGGAGGTGATGACAAACAAAGGTCCGAGAGCAGGAAGAGGAGACAATCAACACAAGAACCCTTCGAGGGACAACAGACGGGTGCAGCCTATGCTGCCACGACACCAACCACCTCAGCACCCGACAATCACTACGCTGGAACCCTCCCCAAATGTAACAAGTGCAACTTCCACCATACCGGAAGGTGTCGGAAGTTGTATTGCAAGAACTGCCTCAGAAGGGGACACACCATCCGCTTTTGTAGGGCACCGGCACGACCAATCTCTCAGGTCCCATATGAGGAAGTGAGTCAGACCTGCCATAAATGTGTTGAAACGGGACACTTTAGGAGAGATTATCCATTGGTCAGGAACCATGGTGACGAAGGGAGAGTGCTAATGATCACTGCAGGAGAGTCTACCCCGGAACCACCTGAGAACAACGGTACGCCTTCCAACTCGAATCTTTTCCCAAACCTACATTTTCAAGGAAACTGTCTCACAACTAAATTCTAACTATAATATTTTCTTCCTCGTCTAAATAAAGCACGTAGTTTATGTAGAAACTAAATACTCTTTTCCGGTAGGCTATAATGACTTGGTGTAAACAGTAGGGCCATATATAATTAAGGACCGATAGACTTAGAGTGCGTGATTCCGCCTTATTTCCTGTTCCTTTTCTGGTTGTGGATTTAGGGCAGAGTCACTAAGTCGACCGTCTTAATCATCTTAATTATATATGACTTGTAGACACCAAGCATTTATAGAAGAACCGGATAGGGATCATAATATCAAGTATCATTCACTAGAACAATTTCTCAGTTAGTACACTTAATATAGTACAAAACATTCACAATAGTAATAACAAGGTCAATACAGAAAGCACTAGAAACGTTCACACACAGATACACTGACACCATAACGAAACACTCCTTCCGAGCTAACTTCACACGTGATCCTACGATGTCATCCCGCTTAGTCTGACTGAGTCTGCGTTATACCAAACCCACGTGTCACCGAGGAGACCCTTTTGCCTTAAACCGACCGAATAACACAACTCTCGTCACTCATAACGACAAACTAGATGCGAACCTCGAAATTTCATCTCGCCTCAAACCCCGAAAATACTCATGCGAGGAGTATGGTATTCACCCGTAACCTTCCTTAAGCACCCTCAGCAGACCATTTTGGAAACATCACTCGCGCAGCATGTTAAGTTCAAGCACAGAGGCTAGAGACAGATACAGTTAGCCTATAGATGGACCAAATATTAGTCCTATCATGAACTTCAGGACGAAGGCTGCTCAGAGCTACGAAAGAACCATCCACATCTTTTTCCGAGTCCATGATTTGTATTCTATGCTTGAATTTCGGACGAAATTCCCTCTAACGGGGGGATGATGTGACAACCCGGAAATCTCTATCTCTAAGTTACTTCGATCATTGAAAGTCAGACTCGTTTCTGCTATATTTTAGCATCGTTTAGGGTCTGTTTGAGTGTTCCTAAGCCTAGTACATTCAAGGTTTAGGTCTGGGGATGAGTTATTTTAAGTTCATCGGGTTTCATTCAAGCCAAACACACCATCAAGAGGTGTGTACGGCCACATACATGGGTGTACGGCCGTACACTCAAGGTGGTCGTGAACTCACCCCATGTGCATCATATTCCCTCCTTTCCCTTCAAGAGCTTTTAACCTTAGTGTATAATTGAGGTTGGAGTGATTGAATCGGCATGGAAAAACTACTCACAAGGTGTGTACGGCCGTACACAGGTCTACGGCCGTACACCACCCTCTATATATATGTGTGTAGAGCTCATTTTCTCCTCTTTTCTCCTCCTCCCAAACGTGATCACTCCCATTCTCTCTCAACTACCATCGACGGTGAACACCCCAAGACTCCAAAAACATAAGTGTTTCATCCTTAAAACTTGTTATTCTTGAAAGACATCTAGATCCAAGACTCAATTCTTCATGTTTCAGCATCACCTTCATGACCTTGAAGGGTGTACGGCCGTAAACCCTTCATAGGTTAGCCGTACACACCCTAAAAGACCTCCAAAGTGAGAGTTCTTCCCCTATCAGCTAGTTAGACATGTTAAAGCCTTGATTCTAACCTTGAAACACCATAAAACTCATGATCATCAAGAGTGTACGGCCGTACACCCTTGTTAAGGTGATAACTTTGAACCTAGAACACTTCCTAGACATTTGTTACCTATTAGAACTCTAAAACCTTTGAATCCCTATGAATCAAGACCCAATTGTCACCATTCTTGGAGTGTGTACGTCCGAACACTCATTGGCCGTACACTCTCGTGAGTGGCCGTAAACCCCTTTAAGTCAATCGCATGTGATTGTAACACTTAGTTTCAAGTGTTTCCTAGTCCCTAAGGGTGTTTCCGTGCATGTTAGTTGTCCAAAACACAAATTACATGCCCATATATGCCATTATATGTCATTTAGGACTCGTTTGTGTCTCGAAAATTCATTCGTGGAACTACTCATCCTTACGCGAACCTTCATTCGAAACGCTTACTACAGGTGAGTTCATACCCCTATATTTTCCGAGTTTTTAATGTTTTCAGGGGGGAATATAAGTAAAAGCACAAGTAACATTGTGTTTAAAATATAATTTGATTTATTATATTTTCCTATTACTATTATACATTGAACATAGAAATTGAATACATGGTAAACATCGTCACTACTAGACCTGAAATCAGTTTTACAAAACATGTTAAAATACAAACATTATAAATACAGCTTTCAGAACAGAGGTAACAAACTTATGAATTATGAATTAAAAGACATTATTTTATAAGGATTCATAACAAAAAGGTTTTTCATAGTATTATTCGTGAATTCGTTGAGAGACCCAGCAGTATGAGACGCCTTGTAACCAGAGTCTCCTGAGAGAGAGAGAGCGTGAGTTTGTGTATAGATCTATACGGGAGTGACAATCCCGCACCCTGACTATTAGCTACAGTTAACCGAGGGTGACAAACGTTATTTTTATTGACGTACGTCCGAGTACGTCGTATTGTTGAGCGTCCATAGTATGGTTATAAGAATCCACAGGTGAAACAACGACTCGTTCACATAATAATACACCTAACAAACAGACACTAGGGTTAGTAACTATGTGATTACTTAGTATATACACTAGGGTAATATGAAATTAACATCCAACTTGCAGTGGGATGTGTGATCTCCGCCTCATTTCCTGTTTCTTGTTTGGTTGTGGGCTTAGGGCAAAATCACCCAATCGACTGTCTGTTCGATCCATATTTCTATAACTCGTATGTACTAAGTGATCGCATGAGGGTATTCACACTACGGTCTTCACACTACGGTATTCACACTACAGTATTCACACTACGGTATTCATACAAAGGTTTTCATACAAAGGTTTTAATACAAAGGTTTTCACACAAAGGTATTCATACAAAGGTTTCATATTGATTTTCAAACAGAACAATGCTTAAACAACATATGTATGGTAGATGCTTATACTATTTGGTTTGGAACAGATAATTCAATAACTTACACTTAGGGAAAATATAGGATTTTCCAGGGTAAACATCAGTACTTACAACAACCTGTTAATTATTCAATTAACGGATATTCATTATTAATTCTATAATTCCTTAGTTTATGCATCCGGGTTACGTATGAAGAATATCCGATAGACTGTGGAATGTGTGGTTTCCGCCTCATTCCCTGTTCTCTGTTTGGTTGTGGGTTTAGGGTAGATCCACACAATTAACTGTCTATTCGATATTGGTTTATGCGTAACTAGTATGAACCAAGAAGTTATAGAAAGAATGGGTTTAATCATACTTTTCATAAGAAAATATTGGATTTTCTTGAGGAACACTTTCAACAGATATCAAAGGATCAATACAGTTAACTTTGTAAGTATCTAGTGAATACTTCAGGATTATGTACATAAGGATCCGACAACCAGTGGAATGTGTGGCCTCCGCCTCACTTCCTGTTCCTTGTTTGGTTGTGGGCTTGGGGCAGAACCACACAATCGATTGTTTGTTCGATCTGGATTGTATATGATTTATATACACTAAGTACTCGCAGGAGGAACTAGTAAGAATCATTTTTAGTTAACATTCATTACATTAGAAAATATAAATTTATCTGGAGAAAAATAACGTACTTTTCGAAAGGACAAAGAATAGTTTTCTAAAACAAAAGCTTATGAAATCACCAGCTTTATGCCGATAGTCTTTCAAAACCTACTTGTATTCTTAGGACACTAGTAGACAGGTACACGCACCGGGTTCAAGAAGATGGAGCATAGTAGCTTGAGTCTTTACTTGTTATTTACTTTTGGAGTCAATCGTGTATGATTCAAATGTAATGTAAACATTATACTATTAATACAATGGTTGTTGTTGCTTTGATTACTATGATTCAATTGTTGTGATACTATACATGACGTCCTCCGCCCCCGAATGTTTCCGTCGTTTCGGTTTGGGGGTGTGACACAATCCTCATCAAAATCTGGCCAGAAAATCGAAAATCCCGACACCAGAGCACTCAACTCGTGGAGTCCACTATGGAACTCGTCGAGTTCATGCAACTCGTCGATTCCATACATGGACTCGGCGAGTCAGCCAGTCAGACAACAAAAAATTCGATTTGCTTGATCTTTGGCAATTCACTTTTGCATCTATTCAATAGAAAAATAACCTAGGCTCTGATACCACTGTTGCGTTATGAGCATAACATCATTCCTATGGTATACATGCAACCCTAATTGCTTTGATCTAGTTTTTTCTAATTTGAACATACAACTATGAATACCAAAGCAATAAACCCTAAAACTAGCATACCAAATCCGAAAATCACATATGATTAGGGTTTAGATCTTACCTCTCTTGTTATGTAGTAATAACAAGTTTAATCCTTCTTGATCTTGAATTCTGAAAGCCTAGTGCCCCAAGTGTTGCACCTCTAATGGAGTCACAAACACTCTATGTAAAGGATGATATATGAGAGAGGAGAATTCCGACCATTCTAGGGTTTCTTCAAGCCTTGGACGAAAATCCCTTGTAATAGGGTCTATTTATACTTGTGGCTGCTAGGGTTTCTAGGCGGAAACCCTAATGTGACTGTTTAGGCCTTAAGCAGCCCATGGACTCCTTCTAGAATAGCCTTTGGACGAATTCCTTATGGGCTTCCCATAGAATTCGTCCAACCTTATTCCAAGGTAATCCATCAGCCCAATTGCAACTATCAAATAATTACAATATTAGTCCCATTTATTTAATCAGTCTCTTTTGATCACCAAATTAATCCAAATCAATTCATGATCAATACTAATTAAATAATATGATTTCCAAATAATATATTAATCATGTAATATATTAATAAAACCATTTTCAGTATGAATTTATTATTCATATAATAAATTCTACTATCTCTCCTCTTGTCATCCTATCAAGTTGCATGAGTGAAGGCAACCCAAAAGGACCATGCTTAAAATCGGGTTAAATATATACTAAAATAGTTATGGGCTTAGAGACCTAATCCAACAAAAATAACATATTGGAGAATGTTAATTATGAAGAGTTGGGAAACAATTTTGCTTCCAATAATGCAATGAAAGCCTCACGATTCATATACTATGTAAGATTATATATTGTATTATTTTTCTTTTGTTTCGATTGTATTTATAATATTTATCAAGCTATCGTCGTATGAACAAATTTTGCTTATATAAAAAAATATATTCAGGGGCCCATTTTTATTTTTCGCACATAGTCGTCAACCAAAAACTTTTTAATTTGCCTCTACCCGATTTGTGAGATATCTACATACACGGAAAGGTTGAATCGAAAGTGATAATCTAAAATTTAGGTTAAATTAAAATCGACAAAACGAAGAATCCATTGGAAAATATGAATACATGAAAGAGTATGTATCTTCGAAATGTTTTTTGTGATTCTCAATGGAAGAAGGTTGCATGATTTTTTTTTATTTTTTTATTTTTTTTTCCTGATTATACCAAAATCCTTTAAAAAGCCATATATTATGGAAAAATCCAAATGTATAAATGTCTTGTTGCCGAAAACTAAGTCATAAACCAAAAAACATTTTAAGCTGCCTCCCCCCGATTCGTGAGATATATACACACATGAAAAGGTTGAATCGAAAATGATAACTTCAAATTTTGGATAAATTAAAATCGAGAAAATGAAGAATTCGTTGAAAAAGACTGGTAGAAGAAACATTTTGTCTCTCCAAACCTTAAAACGATTATGTTATTCTCAATGGCAAAAGGGTGATCGGATGGTTTTTTCCAGTGGTACTTAGTGGTGAAGGAGTGACTAGAGGTGATTCTGAATGCAAAGGAATGACTGTAGTGATTGGTGGTGTATAGCGACGATGACTATGGTTTTGATTGTTAATGGAACCGAGGGGGGAATATGAACACAATGTTGATTGGAGAGGAAGGGGTGGGGTGTAATGGATGATGTGGGGTCAATGGGTGAGAGTGGGGTCAATGGTTGAGAGTGGTTGGGGTGGAGCATTTTTATGTTTATGTTATATAATAATTATAAGGGAAATTTTCATTAATATCCTTCTAAATTTTAAATATTAGTTCTATATCCTTGTAAAAATCAAAATTACTTCTATATCCTTATTAAATTATAAAATACACATTTATATCCAAACTCATAATTTTATTAGGTTTAAATTAATTTAATATAAAAAAAAGTTATCAAGAAATCAAAATTCCATGTAATTGTACTAAAATACCCTTTCCTATTTAAGATTAGCATTAAACAAAATTAATTAACATTAAACCTAATTAAATATTATAATGGTTCCTGCACGTCATTTACTTGCTGCTGCCATTTATTCTTCATCGCAGGTACGCATGTATGCTTAAACAGGTGTATCAATTCTTTATATCATCAACAACACATCTCCTCCATAATAGAATAGAATCTGAACCGCGCAAATAAGCCTACACTTGAAAACAACCATGATTTAATTAAGCATCAACACCACATCTCCTCCATTAACCAGAATAGGACAAGTTCAAACAACAAGCAATTAGAGCATGAGACTTTGAGAGCAATCCTTAAAATAACATCCAACTCTCAAACTTAGGAAAGAAATGACATTGAATCCTCCAAGAGTAGCAATCGGAATAAACTATACCACCATGACCGAAAAAACATCCCAAATTTTAAATTTGCATCGAAAATACCACAGATGCTACTATCTCCCAAAACAGTATCAAGCCACAAAAATACCAACACCATAAACCCAGTCGTTGAATACATCTTTGATTTTGTTCTGATCGCTCCTCAATTCCAGATCGTCACAGTCGAATTTCAGAGTTCCTCGACACCAACTCCATGGGAATTTGCAAATCTAGAGATCGTACGAACTTACGCATATTACTCAGTCCCAAATAACAAAAACCCCATATCAATTCCTGAATTTCATGCTAAAAAAACACATATAATATCAATAGAAACCACATGCATAGAGCTAGAAACCAAATTTACAAATGAGAGTGAATGTAGAGCTGTTTAGTGTACGAAGATGATATACGGAAATACAAGATACCTGACCAAATCTTTAATGTGGGATTTAGCTTGGGAAGGGTATTTTGGGAAATTCAATAAAATTTTAAATTTTAAATAAGTTTTTTATTATTGAATTGATATAATTCAACTTAAAATTTATGTTTTGATATAAATATAAATTTTATAATCTGGTAAGGATATAGAATTAATTTTGATTTTTACAAATATAAATATCAGGATATAGAAGTAATGTTGATAAGGATAAATATAAGTTTTATAATTTTGTAAGGATATAGAAGTAATTTTGATACAGAGTAATTTTGGATATAAGTAATTTTGATTTTTACATGGATATAGAATTAATATCTAAAGGTTAAAAGGATATGAAATGAAAATTTTCTTATTATAAATTATTATAAATAACTAAAAAGAAGTAAGAAAGATATAAAAGTATTTTTCATATGCACGAGGGACCAACACTGCAGGTTCTTCATAACACAAATACACGATCTATCAACATTGCAAATGTTTGACCAAGTATGAGAATCTGAGTATCTGAACTAACCACATGGACCAAAACTTTAATTCTCAAATATAAAACATCACCTACAGGAAGGCTTTTAATAATGGAATTGACATTTTCAATTTCCTAGTAATAATTTAAGCAATTATTAATCTTGAACCAAAAAAATTATTATATCATAATTGGTCGCTAACAGGATGATGAACGTGTAATTCAAAATAGAAACAGAAAATGAATGGTACCTAACCGTTTCCGAAATAATAGATAAATAGAATAGAAGGTTTCACACGGTTTTGACTTTCGGATAATAAGTAATAAAATATGGGTCACGCATATACATTCTTAAATGTATTTTCTTTTCAATTAAAATTTTAACATTTTTGGTTTGTATAATTAAAGCTGTCGCTTGGGGTTTAAATTCGGCAGACGATATTGTTTTATGGTATTCATATTCATCATATTCTCAAAAAATAAATGGAAGAACTCAGCAACCAGGGTTCATCATGGTGGTGGGAACTGTCGGGCAGCAACAAAGACCACCTTACTCTTTCACTTGCCACCATTTTTGTAATGATCTTCGCTATTTTATGGCGGAGATGGAACTCTTCGAGCTCTTCAGGTGCACCATCATTGCCACCAGGTCCTCGTTCCTTGCCAATTGTAGGCTACCTTCCATTTCTTGGTCGTGACTTACACAACAAGAAAAGGCACCTTTAGGAACGACATAAAGCGTCGCAAATAGTCAAGAAAGTCGCCCACTAAAGGTATTAGGGACGACATGTCGTTTCAATTGTGTCTCCGCTAATACCTCGTAGCTAATACTCAAAAGTCGTCCCTAAAGGTGGCGTCCCTAATACATATCGTCGCTAATACCAGGCAGGGCCGACCCCGAGAATTTAGAGGCCCTATGCAATTTAGTTAAAAGGGCCTTAAATCTTGAAAATTCTAAAAAAATAAACAATAAAAGTTCTAATCATTTAAACTCGTATGATATATAAAAAAAAATTCATTCCAGAAGGTACATTGGTACAAAAAAAAAAAAAAAAAAAAAAAAAAAATACTCCTTTCTGCTTATAAATTGTTATTATTCAAACCCAACTTTTCTATAATAGATGTATTAGCAAAACACCTTATTTGCAGTTCTCTCTTTTCCTGTTCTTAGAAAAATCAAATCAAATTCACAAAAAGTGAAATGTGAATATTTGAATAAGAAAGATAGAAAAATAAAATTTGGGATGACTGGAATTTAAAATTCAAAAGTGATGATCTGATATAATCGTAATTGTTAATTACCCTTTCAAAATCTGTATAATCTAGAACTGGTAACCTTATTTGTAGTTTACGTATTAAAAAACATATAAAACTAGATTCTCGATGACTGTCCTACTAAAGCTAAAATTCTGTAAAAATCAAAATTAGAAGAGATGTTAAAATCATAATTAAATACAATATTTATCTCTTAAAAATGAATATCAGAAATGATGAATGATAAAAAAAAGTATAATACATCATATTATTTAGAAATAAAGGAATCAAAAACTTTTAGACTCTTGATAAACCAAATGCATTACTCTAAAAACCTATTAAATCTAAATCGAAAACATACTCTAAAATGTAAAAAATAAAAATAAAAGATATAAAGATATACTCAGTTACTTACAACTTATAAGATGTCAAGAAAGAAGAGAATAAGTACATATCGATGTTGTTGTCTTGTGGTTTGAAAAGAAGAAGAAGTGCTGAACACAATGATTTTTTAACATAAGGTTGGGTCATGGTTAAAGGCTGCTATTCAAGAACAGGAAGAGTGTTGAAGACTACGATTTTTTAAGAACAGGGGATCCAAGATGCAGAAATTGTTGTTGTATTGCTGAAGCCTTGAAGGATGCGATATTTTGAATCTGGAGATATCCTAGGATTATGAGATCGTTACCAAAAATTGAATCGTTCCCCACCATCATGTAACACCTGGTTTGAATTGGAAAGGATTTGAGCATGGACTCGGCGAGTTGGGAGCTCAACTCGTCGAGTAGGGTCGTATTTCAGGGGCACGAATCGGAAGCGACTCGGCGAGTCAGAAGGCTGACTCGACGAGTCAGGGCTGTTTAATGAAAAACCCTAATTTTGGGGGTTGCCCCTATATAAGCCTCATTAAACGCTCTTGTAGCCTCCCTTAACATCATAAGAGACTGTGTACGGCCGCAAACTCCCTGGTGTGTGAAGTGTGTGCATTTGAGAGCTTGACTTTGGGAATTTGGGAAGGAATCCAAGTTTCCAGAAGAAGAATCAAGGGGAAAACACTAGATCTAGCATCTAGTTCGTCTTGGGCATCAAATTGAGGTATGAATCTGTTACCTTAAGCCTATATTCTAATTGGGAGTTCATGACCCAACTTTGAGGAAATGGAAGCAAGCCTAGATCTGGACCTATCACAAGGGTATGGTTCCAGATCTGAACCTCACTAGGTCCCAAATATCATAAAGTTGCATGCTTTATAAGCTTATTCCCTCCCCATGAATGAAAACCTTGTTGGAGGATTAGTTTTGGTGTTTACGGTTATGAAAGGCCTTGCATGCACGTAAAGTTTGTAACTTTACGTGAAATCTACAATAGGAGATGATCGATCTAAAGTTTGGGACCTTAAGTCCCACTGGAAAGGACCGTAATCATTATGAACTTTGGGGGACTCGACGAGTCGTGCAAGTGACTCGGCGAGTCGAGAGGATTTTCTCGTTTACGGCCAAGGGTGTTCGGCCAAGGGTGTTCGGCCAAGGGTTTACGGTCAAAGGTGTATGGTTGGTGGTTTACGGCTGTAAACACCAAGGAAATCGACGAGTCCCTCAGGTGACTCGGCGAGTCGATGAGTTAAGCAGGGAACCCGACGAGTGAATGATTGTACTCGGCGAGTCAAGGTTAATATGGACTGTTGACCTTGACATTGAACAAGGTTGACCCTGGGGGTATTTATGGGACTATGCTGAGATATTTACTCATTGATTATAAAAGTTTGGGAAGAGCAGCACAGGTATACCTGAATCGAGTTTGACAGTTCAGCCTTTGAGAGGTGAGTCTTCTCACCATACCAATGGGTCTAAGGCACCAAGGCCAGCCCATTTTGCGATAGTTGGTTTACTTGTTATGTAGAGGTGTGATATGTATTTGTGCATGATATGTGGTAGAGATAGCCTTTGTGGCTAACGGTAGAGATAGCCGTATGGCTAATGGTAGAGACGGCCTTATGGCCAATGGTAGAGACAGCCTTTATGGTTGATGGTAGAGATAGCCTTTGTGGCTAATGGTAGAGATAGCTTCATGGGTAATTGACATGTGATATGTGGTAGAGGTAGCTTTTTAGCTAATATGATATGTGGTTTGTGTGGGGTATGCTCTAGGGGACTCACTAAGCTTTCAGCTTACCGTTTGTGGATTTGTTTCAGGTACTTCGGAGCCCAAGGGTAAAGGCAAGGCGTGATGATGCGGCGTGCACTCTATCTCTCTTTTTCGATCTGGTTTGGGGGACACTCTGATGTTTTGAAAATAATAATGTTGTAATGTTGATGGTTTTGAAAACGATTATTGGAATCTTTATGTTTTATGAAAATGGTTGACTAATTAAAAATGAAAAATTTCTTTGTAAAATTTGGGTCGTTACAAGTTGGTATCAGAGCCTTGGTTTGAGGGATTCGGGCATACTCTCGGGTGTGTCAGGACTCAAACTAAGGAAAGGGTAAAATTGTTTTCAAAAATAACATAAAAAGCTTTTGAAAGAAGGAAAAGATGAGAGTGCAACGCGCGTGATCAGCCGAGCCAAGTAGGTATATCCCTAATATGCTAGTCATGCTATTTTGATATTTGAACTTGGATGATCGTATGGAATTTGCTATGTGTATGCTTTTAAAATTATATATGGTTAGGAGCTTATAGCCTTAGAATGATCGATTTGGCCTTACTTCCTGTTCCTTGTTTGGTTGTGGTCCTAGGGTAGAATCTTTTATTCGAAAGTCTATTTGATCCTCTTATATGTATAATTTGCATGCATAAAGGCAACCTGTGATGATTGGTCTGTTTGATGTGGGTAGAGGAAATCCTAGAACAATCTAGGATGTGGGTTACGCGGTAGTTGGTAGTATATGGTTTATTTGGGACGAATTGGAATTACCAGGTCGAGCCTTGGGGAAAGGTACAAGTAGGTGTGGAAGGTAGTATTGGGCCCGTACTACTGGAAGCACATGACCTGTACCCAAGCCAATGTTAGATTTGACAACTTCAAGGAGGGCCGGTGTGGAGATATCCGTTTTATGAAAATCCTGATCGTTATGATTTATGATATTCCACTTCAGCATGGTAGTGACACGTTTCGGGGCGGGAGGACCAAGATCGGGATCTGGATCCGGGAATTGATCGGGTGACACCACAGACGGCATAGATGAGAGGCTGCACGAGTTTATTGCAGCCGAGGTTACCAGGGGCATCCTTGACGCTACCCCAGTCATTTTTGGGACGGTCAAGGAGGGCATAATGGATATCATGGAGGAGAGACTCAGATCATTCAGGACTGAGATTGCTGCGGGCCAGTTGGGGGCCCGAACTCCCTCGTTTCGGGAGTTCAAGGCGTGTGGGGCACCAAAGCTTTTCGGGGTCAAGGACCCCATTGTCAGTCGACGTTGGGTGGCGGATATCGAAAACGCCCAGCGCACGAGTTCTTGCCCGGATGTGGCAAAGTGTAGTGACTTAAGAACATGGTTTGGCATGCGGAATTAAAGATTACACAATGAACATGGTGATTTGGGTGTTCAAGAGATGTATTGAATATGTATGGTGTTACAAAAAGGGACATAGATCTACATCTACATAAATAACACACACTTACACACTCAACTTTTACACCTCTCAAGCACACCTCTACAAGTGGACTAAACCCACCTTATATAGAGGGTTTACATGTCTCTCTCTCACTCTCTATCTCATGAGTCAAAAGGCTAATGCACCACATGCAAGTGGGTTTTACAAAAGTCAACACATTACAAAGTCATACATGGAAAACTTTGCACCCCAACATTCTCCCCCTCAAAGTTAGAAATAGATGACCCACTTCAAATCTTCCAAAATCGAGCAACTACGCGATCCGAGCCTCAAGGGTGACACATGTCGAAATGAACTTCAAATCTTCAATTCTTCCATGATTCTTCAATTTGGGCTCTAGGATGTGAGACCATACAAACCGAGCATCAACGAATGATCACGAGCTTCTCAAACTCCAAATTTATCACCCAAAAGTTGAGCATAAAAACACACCCCGAAAATCTTCAATAAATCCAAACCCATTTCGAAACGAAATCACTTCCAAACTTCCAATTGCATCATTTCGTGTACTTCAAAAATTCAAGGTCACTTCGGTCTTCAAATCCGCGTAATATGAAAAATTCAAGTTCGAATTTCCAAATAAATTTCTCCCCCTTTTAATAATCGAAATTTGATTATAAAACCTTCAAGGAAAGAGAACATGCTCTATTCGGAATTTTTCGTGTCAAAAATCCCCCTTAACATGTGGCATAAATTTTGTGCTTCAATCCGGAAAATCCAAAAAATCTTCAATTTTTAACTTCATTCACGGACCGCCTTTGACAAAATTTCTCAAAAATGGGTAGAAATTGTCAATTTCAAAATTCTGCAGTGACCCAGTGCGCCCAAAACAGCCAAAAATGCGAAACTCTCCCCCTTTTCGAAACTGGGTAGAAAACGTCAATTCGCATAAACTGCAGGGGCTTGAAATGCATTTTCTTCAAATTCTCAACAAAAACAGTCCTTTTTCGAAATTGGGCAAAAATAGCCAAATTTTCGAAACCTCAGGGACTAATTTCGACAATTCTGCCCTTTGTGCAAAAACATACGAAATTTTTTATCCAACTGTCGAAAATTTGTAAAAGGTGTTAAACTAACGAAACTTTAAGGGTCATTTACGTAACATTTGCCTTTTTCTTCAATTCGTACGAAACTTCATCTACCCCAATCAAACGAAAAAATTCACAGCAACGTAAAAAACTTCATGCAAACGTACGAAATTTCATCCTTTCGTACGAAATCATCTGCTCATATGAACGAAACTTTTGAGCACGATTTTAACGAAAGTTTTTCTCTCTCCCCTTCGTTAGATTCAATCATAGCACCAAATCAACGAAAATTTTTCACAGCTATTTTAACGAAAACGAAGGCATTCAAAGCCTCTGAATTAAGTCTGAACCATTTGTATTTACCCACTGAATCGACATTTCGTTGCCTTCCCAAAATCATTGACATCAACAGGTTAGCTTTCGTTCATAACATCAATTTTGCGTTAGTTTTGGAACAGCAAAACCTTCGTTTCGTTATTTCCTCAATATCAAATACTTCAAACCAAACCCAACCAATGAATCCAAGTTCCATCTTCGAAGATTGACTCTAAATCTTCGTTAATACGTCTCAGTTCCAAACTTCATTCTTACGGTTCTTCCAAAATCATCTATGTCAACATTTCGTTCAATTGTTAACTTCCCAAATACAAACAACTCAGTCACCAAAAACTTCAAGGCTTCGTCTGTTTGATTGAAACCAAAATCGTCGTCGATTTAACGAAGCATCAAAATCTTCGTTTTTGATTCAAGCCTGGATATCATAATCCAAAATTTTCGAAATCATCATAACTCCAAAATCCACATCACTTTTCGATTTCAGTTCTTCATTATCAAGCCCTTAACCTTCGTTTTTCATGAAATTGAACACGACATCAAACCTCCTTCGCTTTTCACAGTTCAACCCAAAACGAAATAAAATCATCAAAGTTTCGCCTTTTAATTCAAGAACCCAACTTCACGAAATCGTTACCTCCTTCATTAACTGATTCTTTCATTCACGAATCGTCAACCATCCCAAAAACACATCCACCGACTCCAATAGAGTTCGTCATCAAGAATATCGACACCTCCAAATTCGAAATTAAACTGAAATCAGAATAGATTTCGACTCTTTCAACCTCAAAATATCTTGTAACTATCGATCTCATCATACGATTCACCGATTCATCTCTTGAATTCCAACTTTTTCACAGTTTGACTTTTCGAAGTCAAAGAACCATAAACACGAAATTGACGATTTTAATGGCCACTTTTAGATAAAAAAAAGTGTTCCATAATCAGTTCTTCACATGTTCTTCACAAGAATCTGAAATTTCTTGATCAATTTCATCAAAATCAAACATACACAACCGATTCACTTGATCCTCATCGGCTTGTAATAGAAGAAGCCTTAAACAACCGATTCACAAGTCTAACTCAATAATCCAAACTGATTGAATGTTAAAGATGACGAAACGAAATCAAATCTATGAGAAAAAGTTGAACAAAACGTGAATCAATAACAAGATGTACAACCGATAAAGCGTATTTTAGAATGAAGAATGATGAACTGTGAATTAGAGTCAAACATATTTGTTTGGATTTTGGGCTTAAACAACATTATCGGGTCATAAAAGAAAATCGACTGGGCTTTAAACTCAAATATGACGAATGAATTTGAACATTTATTTTGGGCTCATAGTTGGAGATGAACAGTATCGAATAACAAAATTTGGGCTCTTAAAACAGATTTTGATTAAATTTTGGGATTACGATCAAACAGAATTGAGTCTCAACGAATTTTGGCTTGATCAAAAAAAAATTTAATTGGATCAAACAAAAGGAATTGAAACAAATTAGATCCAATGAATCAAAACGATCAAAAATCAAGAACGCAACGCACGAATCAATGAAATTAAGAGAGATCATAGAGAGAGGCTCACAAAAAATGTTCCAATTGTGACAAATTTTGCTAAACCGAGAATCGTTCTTCAAAAAATCACGTTGATCTTTGAAGACCCGCTCTGATACCAATTGTAGTGACTTGAGAACATGGTTTGGCATGCGGAATTAAAGATTACACAATGAACATGGTGATTTGGGTGTTCAAGCGATGTATTGAATATGTATGGTGTTACAAAAAGGGACATAGATCTACATCTACATAAATAACACACACTTACACACTCAACTTTTACACCTCTCAAGCACACCTCTACAAGTGGACTAAACCCACCTTATATAGAGGTGTTTACATGTCTCTCTCTCACTCTCTATCTCATGAGTCAAAAGGCTAATGCACCACATGCAAGTGGGTTTTACAAAAGTCAACACATTACAAAGTCATACATGGAAAACTTTGCACCCCAACACAAAGGTTGGGTTTGCTTCTTGCATGCTGAGAGACAGAGCCCGGGATTGGTGGGGCCAGGTTACCAGACAGGTGGGACCAGCCGTGTAACATCCGGATTCCCAGGTATCTTATTTTAAGTATTTATCTTGAGTTTTAGGGAGGGACTCGGCGAGTAGGCGCTCAGACTCGCCGAGTAGGATTGCGAATTCTTGACTAGGATTAATGATCGGACTCGACGAGTCGATGCGTGGACTCGGCGAGTCCGCGCTGTAAAGTAAAACCCTAAATCTCAGGGCCTAAGCCCTATTTAAAGGCCCTTATGGCCGTCATTTGCGGCAACTACTCCCCTGTGAAAACCCTAGAGAGAAAAGAGAGCTTAGAGGGCATTTGGAGGCTAATTCTTCATCCTTTGGTGTGATCTTGCAAGGAGTGGGAAAATCCAAGCTAGATCGATTGTGGAGCTTGGATCTGTGTTGTTCACACCAAGATTCATGTTTTGAGGTACAAGTTCCTTCCCATTTCGTGTATTTGAGAGATTCCTTGAATCTAGGGTTTCCTTTGCACAATTTTGAGTTAGATTGTGAAGCATATGAGGTCCCTTTGGGTAGAGATGATAGATCTGGACCTTGAGAGGTCCAAAAGGTCCCAAGCTTCCAGCTTTATGAGGTTTCATGTGAGCCTTGAGAGTAAAACCCCATTTTAAAGGTTATTTCTCCATTTTTGGTCTTATAAGCATTGCATGAACGTAAAGTTTGAACCTTTACGTGACTTTTGAGTGTTAGAAGGTTGGATCTACTGGTTGGTGAAGCAGATGTGACCTCAAATGATCATTTGAGTGTTTTCATGGAAGAAACTCACCGAGCCCAAAAGGGACTCGACCAGTCGAGTCGGGTTGCCCCGCGATTCGTGACCTGTGATGACCCATTGAGTGTAGGGTTGACTCAGCGAGTTGAGTGGGGACCAGGGGCTAAGAGGACATGCATGTACTCGCCGAGTCACACGAGTGCACTCGGCGAGTCTGGTCAAAGTTTGACCATTGACTTTTGTTGACTTTTAGGGTTTGGCCAATGTTAGGGTCTTTGAGCCATGAGAGGGGTAAAATGGCCTTTTACCCTTCTGAGAGTACTAAGAGAGGGATTAGTCTAGCGTTGAGGGTTGTATTGATTAGAGTGCTTATTCCATGTGATTAGGCGGGGGCTAGACCAGATTTTACCGAGCTCGAGATTTACCGAGTTACCCGAGGTGAGTCTTCTCACTATACTTTACCTAGAGTGGTAATTAGAGTTATGTGACAAAGTATCTTGTATGATATTTATGTGATTGTGATACACTGCATTATTTCTATGTGATTCATGCCGTGTATGTTCCAGAGTTTACAGAGTTAGAACCGGAAGGTTCACAGAGTTAGGACCAGAGGGTCCACAGAGTTAGGACCGGAGGGTCCACAGAGTTACAGCCTCGAGTGGCTAATATGTGTTATATGTGGTATTTTGGGGAACTCACTAAGCATTTATGCTTACAGTGTTGTGTTATGTGTTTCAGGTACCAGTGAGGATCGCGGGAAGGCGCCGGCATGATCAGTACACACATGAGGAGTTTTATACATTATGATCTTGGGGTTGTGTGTCTATGGATTGATATGTGATACAATGACATTTTTATAATATTTATGAATGAAAGTATGTTTTTGAAAATGTGAAAAATTGTTTGAAAAATTACGGTGTTATAAGTTGGTATCAGAGCCTTGGTTTGAGGGATTCGGATGCAACTTCGAGCGCATTTGAACTCAAACTGAGGATTTGAGGAATTTTTCGAAATAAAACAAAATTTTTCTAAAAGAGTAAAAAGATTTTGAAAAGAGCAGAGCAGAGCAGTGTGTACGATCAGCCAGCGCCCGAACGATGATTTCTCAAAATACCCTTATATTATGTGTTATGAGATATGAGATAACATGTTATGCATGCTAGAGTAGGCCAGGTATTCTTATTAGGACTAGAGTGGCCTGATTTGTGATGCCTTAGCCTAGGAGTTTTGCTGCTAGGAGATGCTTGAGAGTGAGTAGATAGCAGCGAGGAGCTTATGAGATATCTGCTAGAGAGTAGACTATGCATAGTGAGAGTAGAGTACTTGGGATTTGGGATCCTAGGAGGAGGACTTGGGGTGAATACTGATGCGGTGTGGACGGTAGTATTGGGCCCGTACTACCGAAGACACCGGATCAGTGCGCAGCCTAAGTAAGAATCCTTAGGGTACCAGGGATCGAGTAGGAATGGGATATCGAGTGTGTGCACACTCGAGTGAGTCTATGATATTTTGTGTTGTATTTCAGAGAGACATCATGGTTGGGACACGCCACACACCGGAGAGCAGTGGTGTTAGTGATGAGGAGATCCGCAGGTTGATTCATGAGGAGGTGGCTGCTGCCATCCGAGCCGAGATACCAGAGATGTTTGGGTCAATCAAGACCACCCTGATCGAGACTTTTGACGAGCGTTATGCTGCTCTTACTGATGTTGTTGTTGTTGCGTCCACCGCAGCCGTCGCTGCTGCGAGGCCGCAGGGGGGTGACTCGTTGCTGTACCGAGAGTTCAGCAACACGAAGCCACCAGAGTTTGACGGGACGCAGGACCCGATCGCTGCGATGAGATGGATTTCTGATGTTGAGGGATGCTTCTATACGTGTTCTTGCCCGGAGCATCTGAGAGTTCGGTTCGCGCTGAACCAGCTTCGCTTGGGAGCGAAGGACTGGTGGAAGTTTGTGACAGCGCACTACTCTTCTGCAGAGCTTGACGCGGTGACCTGGGAGAGGTTCACCGCTATGTTTCGTGATGAGTACGTTCCCCCGGTGGAAAGGGAACGTTTGGCCCAGGAGTTCTTGACCCTCAAGCAGGGTACCGAGTCTGTTACAGTGATCACGAGGATGTTCCATGAGAGGGCGATGTTCTGCCCTGAGCACGTGTCTTCCGAGCAGGCACGCATGCGTCGGTATTTGAGCATTTTAAGGAGAGACATCCGCAAGTTCGTGGCGAACTCATCGTACCGGACATTTGCCGAGCTTCAGGCAAATGCCCGGAAGAGGGAGATTGAGCTCGAGACTCAGGGCAGGGAGGAGGCGGAGTCTCAGGGGAGGGATCGGCGATCGGCGCAGTCCCAGCCGGCAGCCAAGCGGGCCAAGCCCGCCGATTTGAGATCAGGGAACCAGAAGAGCCGCACTTGGGGCAAGTGCGGCAAGAGTCATGAGGGGGTTTGCAGAGCAGGGTCTTGCTACAAGTGTGGCAAGGAGGGGCACATGGCCAAGGATTGCCCCAAGGGGTTTGCAGTTTGTTTTCACTGCAACCAGACCGGACACCGAAAGGCCGAGTGTCCGCAGTTGCGGGGGTCAGCCCAGGGAGCATCACAGGGATCTGCCCCTGCAGCCGTTCGAGCTGCAGAGAGTCGGCCAGTGAAGGTCGAGGCGCCGAAGGCACGAGGGAGAGCCTTCCAGTTGACAACGGAGGAGGTCCGCGCAGCGCCAGATGTTGTGGCTGGTATGTATTCTTTCATCTATTTATTTTGAGTTTATGGTGTTATGCTTATATTATGATATGCGTAAGTACATTTCTTGTGAGTTCTGTACCTGCTTTGGTGTTATTTGACTCGGGTGCGAGTCGGTCTTTTGTGTCGTTAGCCTTTAGTCAGCACATCAGTATCTGTCGAGAGGCATTGAGTCGACCTTTGCGAGTTTCCATAGCTGACGAGAGAGCGGTGTATGCCACTGATGTGATTCGAGGATGTGTACTCGAGATCTTCGGCGTTGAGTTCCCGATCGATTTGGTCCCGATTACGATGGGAGATGTCTGTGTCATCGTGGGCATGGACTGGTTGAGCAGGTTTGGAGCGGTTATCGACTGCGAGTGACAGTTGGTGACCATACGAGACCCTAGTGGGGGAGTTCTTACGGTTTATGGCGAGGGTACCCATTCTGGGTCAGCATTTTGTTCGGCCGCTAGAGCGAGGCAGAGCCTACAGCAGGGTTGTAGTGGGTTTGTGGCTTATGTGGTGGATACGAGAGTAGATGCAGAGAGACCGAGGTCGGTCGATGAGGTCCCGATAGTGCATGAGTTCCTGGATGCTTTTCCCGAGGAGTTGCCGGGTGTGCCTCCCGAGAGGCTGGTAGAGTTCCGTATCGATTTGGTTCCGGGGCAGTGCCTATCCCCAAGGCGCCCTATCGCCTTGCGCCACCAGATATGCAGGAGTTATCCTCACAGCTGCAGGAGCTGCTGGGGAAGGGGTTTATTCGGCCGAGTAGCTCGCCGTGGGGAGCGCTGATCCTTTTTGTCAAGAAAAAGGATGGTTCACACCGGATGTGCATTGATTACCGGGAGTTGAACAAGCTAACGGTCAAGAACCGTTACCCCTTACCGAGAATCGACGATTTGTTTGATCAGTTGCAGGGAGCGTCTTGGTTCTCCAAGATTGATCTGAGATCTGGATATCATCAGATGAGAGTGCGTGAAGAGGATATCCAGAAGACAGCATTCAGGACTCGTTATGGGCATTACGAGTTCGTGGTGATGCCTTTCGGACTCACCAATGCACCAGTGGCGTTCATGGATCTCATGAACAGAGTGTGCAGACCGATGCTGGATCATTCAGTGATCGTGTTCATCGATGACATATTGGTGTATTCGAGATCCAGAGAGCAGCATGAGGAGCATTTGAGGGAGATCCTTGGAGTTCTGAGATTGGAGAGGCTTTACGCCAAATTCTCCAAGTGCGATTTCTGGTTACGAGAGGTCCAGTTCTTAGGACACCTCGTCAACCAGAATGGGATATTGGTCGATCCGACCAAGATTGAGGCAGTGATGAGTTGGGAGGTGCCGAGATCACCCACCGAGATCAGGAGTTTTCTAGGATTGACCGGCTATTATCGGAGATTTATCAGGGATTTCTCCAAGATCGTCGTGCCTCTCACTAGGTTGACCCGGAAGGGTGTTGCTTTTTCATGGGGTCCGGAGCAGCAGACCTCGTTTGAGACACTTCGCCAGAGATTATGCGAAGCCCCGGTGTTAGCCCTCCCGGAGGGGATGGAGGATTTTGTGGTATATTGTGACGCGTCGATATCGGGATTGGGTGCGGTACTGATGCAGAGAGGGCATGTGATAGCATACGCATCGAGACAGCTGAAGCCTCATGAGACGAGGTATCCTACTCACGATCTGGAGTTGGGGGCTGTGGTGTTCGCCCTCAAGATCTGGCGTCACTATTTGTATGGGGTTCGGTGTACCATATACTTGGATCACAAGAGCTTGAAGTATCTGATGGATCAGCCCAACCTGAATATGCGCCAGAGGAGATGGTTGGATGTGGTAAAGGATTACGATTATGAGATCATGTACCAGCCGGGCAAAGCTAATGTTGTAGCTGATGCCCTGAGCCGTAGGGCGGAGAGTGCCCCGATTCGAGACATTTGTATGCGGTTGACAGTGATGACTCCGGTGTTGGACACCATTCGGGAGGCCCAGGCAGAGGCTGTAAGACCGGAGAACCGCAAGAGAGAGCGGGTGATTGGGCAGATATCTGAGTTCGTGACCGATAGCCGAGGGCTTATGACCTTTCAGGATCGGATTTGGGTGCCATACGCAGGCGGGACACGTACCACCATGATGGAGGAGGCGCACATATCGACGTTCTCTATCCATCCCGGGGACACTAAGATGTATTTGGATCTGAAGAAAGATTATTGGTGGCCCTGTATGAAGAGGGATGTTGCATGGTTTGTTGAGAGGTGCTTGATCTGTCGCAGGGTTAAGGCCGAGCACCAGCGACCGCATGGCAAGTTGCAGCCACTTGAGATTCCCCAGTGGAAGTGGGAACAGATTTCCATGGATTTTATCACCAAACTACCGAGGACTGCGAGAGGTGTCGATGCAATTTGGGTGATCGTTGACCGGCTGACGAAGAGCGCTCATTTTCTTGCTATCAGTGAGAGCTCTTCTGCGGAGAGGCTGGCAGACTTGTATGTGAGAGAGGTGATATCACGGCATGGAGTACCGATCTCGATCGTGTCGGACCGAGATGTGCGTTTCACTTCCAGGTTCTAGAAGAAATTTCATGAGGAGTTGGGTACAAGGTTGCATTTCAGTACCGCATACCACCCACAGACGGACGGACAGAGTGAGCGGACGATTCAGACACTCGAGGACATGCTTCGAGCGTGTGTGTTGGACTTCGGAGGAAGCTGGGACACATACCTACCATTGGCTGAGTTTTCCTATAACAACAGCCACCATTCGAGTATTAGTATGCCTCCCTTCGAGTTGTTGTATGAGAGGAGGTGTCAGACTCCCATTTGCTGGGGAGAGGTAGGGCAGCGCATGATGGGCAGCACTGAGATAGTGCTTCAGACGACCGAGCAGATACAACAGGTTAGACAGAGGTTGTTGACAGCTCAGAACCGCCAGAAGAGTTATGCGGATAGGCGACGATCCGAACTGGAGTTCCAGGTGGGAGACTTCGTACTCCTAAAGGTGTCTCCTTGGAAAGGAGTGATCTGATTCAGGAAGAGGAGCAAGCTGGGGCCCCGGTACATTGGTCCGTTCCGGGTGACCGCGAGGGTGGGCAGTGTAGCGTACCGTTTGGAGCTACCTGCGGAGTTGAGCCAGATACATGATACCTTCCACGTGTCTCAATTGAGGAAGTGTATAGCCGACGAATCGACGGTGGTGCCGCTGGAGGATATTCCGATGGATACGAGCCTGAATTATGTTGAGAGACCGATCGCGATCCGGGATCGAAAGGTCAAGGTTCTGAGGAACAAGGAGGTGCCCCTGGTTCAGGTCCAGTGGCAACATCGGAGAGGGTCCGAGCTGACTTGGGAGCCGGAGATGGAGATGCGGGAGCAGCATCCAGAGTTGTTTGCAGAGTAAGACTTCGGGGGCGAAGTCTAATTCTAGTGGGGGAGAATTGTAACACCCGGATTCCTAGGTATCTTATTTTAAGTATTTATCTTGAGTTTTAGGGAGGGACTCGGCGAGTAGGCGCTCAGACTCGCCGAGTAGGATCGTGAATTCTTGACTAGGATTAATGATCGGACTCGACGAGTCGATGCGTGGACTCGGCGAGTCCGCGCTGTAAAGTAAAACCCTAAATCTCAGGGCCTAAGCCCTATTTAAAGGCCCTTATGGCCGTCATTTGCGGCCACTACTCCCCTGTGAAAACCCTAGAGAGAAAAGAGAGCTTAGAGGGCATTTGGAGGCTAATTCTTCATCCTTTGGTGTGATCTTGCAAGAAGGAGTGGGAAAATCCAAGCTAGATCGATTGTGGAGCTTGGATCTGTGTTGTTCACACTAAGATTCACGTTTTGAGGTACAAGTTCCTTCCCATTTCGTGTATTTGATAGATTCCTTGAATCTAGGGTTTCCTTTGCACGATTTTGAGTTAGATTGTGAAGCATATGAGGTCCCTTTGTGTATAGATGATAGATCTGGACCTTGAGAGGTCCAAAAGGTCCCAAGCTTCCAGCTTTATGAGGTTTCATGTGAGCCTTGAGAGTAAAACCCCATTTTAAAGGTTATTTCTCCATTTTTGGTCTTATAAGCATTGCATGAACGTAAAGTTTGAACCTTTACGTGACTTTTGAGTGTTAGAAGGTTGGATCTACTGGTTGGTGAAGCAGATGTGACCTCAAATGATTGTTTGAGTGTTTTCATGGAAGAAACTCGCCAAGCCCATAAGGGACTCGACGAGTCTAGTCGGGTTGCCCCGCGATTCGCGACCTGTGATGACCCATTGAGTGTAGGGTTGACTCAGCGAGTCGAGTGGGGACCAGGGGCGAAGAGGACATGTAACGCCCCGGGTTTTCTCGGTACGTTTGGTTATTTTAATTTAATTATCCTTGTAACCTTGGGTTAATTTATTTAACCAATGTCTAATTTCTTATGTTATTGGACTCTTTTGATCATCTTGTAAACTCCTTTTTGAAGTCCATGGACTATGGGCCTATTTGCAATGTCCATCTAGTTAATAGTACTTAATGTGTAAATTGAATCATTTGGTACACACACAAGGAAAACACTCTAAACCCTCCCTCTCTCTCAAAAATCGTCCCCCTCTCTCTCTTTGGGATCAAGAGCAGCCAAGGGGCTATTTGGAGCTTAATTCTTGTTCATTTCCAGCCTTGATTCGTATTGGTATGAACCTCCTTATCCTTTCTTACAACTTGATTCATAACCTTGTTCTAGTTTTATGATTTCATCTTCACCTCTTCTCCTTCTTATTTTATTTGTAATTGTATGTTATACATCATCTCAAGATCCTATCTTCACCCCATATATGGTGGATGATGGATCTAGGGGATTACATGTGGCAAAAGATCATGGAAACCCTAAAAGGGAGAATGATGATTTTATGTGCTTATGTTTATTTTCATGTTGATTATTATTACATCCTTGAGGCTAAATGAAATCCTAATGATCCCTAACCCTTTTTAGTACCACCATTATCATGGGGACTGAATTGGGATGATGAACACATCTTAAAATGTGTTTCAAAAGGAGAAGGATGGATAAGCCAAAAAGGAATCACGGGTGGCTACGATTCTGTTTTCCATCAGATCTGTAGTCATTTTGTAAAAATCATATCTGGAGCTCTAGAACTCAAACGGACCCCAAACCAGTTCCAAAAGTTCACACATTGAGTTGGCTAACTTTCTTAAGAAGGCCAACCTCACTGATAAGGGCTTTATCTATGTGAAAGAATGGCATCTTTGCTGTTAGGTCTGATCCGGGTCTGTTCTGATATGTCATTTTGTTTTCATCATTTCTAAGGCTTGGAAAAGGATCCAGAGTGATTCCAAGTTTCTATATGTTCCTTATATTATGAATTTAAGATCTGGAGAATATGGGGTGTTATTTCCAATTATAAATTGGTTAGAATTGATCCACACTCCAGGTCAGTGGGCAGTCACCAGCTTTTGCTAGTGCTGTGATTGTCCACAATGTGAATTTTATATCTGGAGTTTGAGAGATACTTTTCATTCAATTCCAACTCTGAGACTTTCACTTGTATGTCCTTTACTTCTCTTAATTTTCTTTTGGACGAATTCTACTCACAAGTTGGGTAGAATTGGCCAACATCACTTGACTGTATTGTTGGAGACAGAAGTGATACACCATTTTGTAAAATTCATATTTAATTCATCTTTTGGAGTTAGAATGAGTTCTTTATAGTTATGGAATCCTGAGCAATCATAGTTTCCTATAAAATTTAGTTAAAGCTATGTTTCTATTTTAGATTTTGGAGTAAATCCGTTTTGAACAGCAGGTCTGTTTTAGAGACCTTGCTGTGATTACTCTTTTCTCAACTCATAGCTTCATTACTTCTCGTTTCTAACCTTTAGTCCTTCTTAGGCGAGGTTTTGAAGTTTGCTCAAGCTTGGTAGCATTATTTGATTGTTAGCCATCCTTAATACTCACTCAAGGTGAGTTCTCTCACACCGTTGTATTGATGATTGTGTTTGCTAGTTAGCTCGTGTGTGATTATTTGAATTTATTATAAAAGCATGCTATATAAGTATTGTTTTAATTCGTACATGTGCACTGTATGTAACTAATTATGGATATGGGGACACCACCAAAGGATACGGATTTACCGGTGCGGTGGGTAGGTAAGATCACCAACGTAATACTCTTCGTGAGGTGCGGTGATTAGGGCCAAATGATACGGGATCTTCCCGGTGCGGTTCAAACCTACAAGTCCTTCTCGTAATATAGACATTGATTCGTTCTTTGTCTTTATCGTTATAATTGGAAAATGGATTAGGGCTAGTAAATATGAATGTTGGTACAATGTCTGTGTTTGAATTCACTAAGCTTTGTGCTTACGTTTTTCCCTTATAACTTTTCAGGTGTTAAGATTAAAGAGGCTAAGGCTTGACATGGAGCATCGGGACATCGCTACTAGTTATTTTGTTGGGACCTTATTATTATTATTACTTCCGCACTTATTTTATATGGTTATTAAGTTGATGGATTATGTTATGACTATTTCAGTTGTTTTAATTTAATTTAAGATGGGTTTTAAAAGTTTAAAATTGTTGCAAAAAAAAAAAAAAAAAAAAAAAAAAAAAAAAAAATTTGGGTGTCACAAGTTGGTATCAGAGCCACAGTTTGAGGGAACTAGGCATTCTTGTGGATGTTCTAGACTCAAATTTGAGGCTCTATAATAGTTTATTCTCTTTTTTTAAAAGATTTTTCAAATTTTCTGAAGACTAGTAGTGAAAGATGTCGCGGTGTGCCAGTCGGCCAGCCAAGTAAGCCTTATTTCTTATGTTAAATGTTTATGTTAAATTGTTGACTATGAATTGGATTCTACTAGTCTTAAAATGCTAGATTACACACTTATTTAATGTTAACATGTGAGAGAGATGTAAAATTAACGGCTAGAGCGAGCTGGAAATTTTGAAACTAGACGCGATTGCGAAATTGGAACTTGTGTGGAAGATAGTAGAAGGGCCCCTACTATTTGAAACATCGGTGCCGGTTTCGGGTCGGGGCAAGGTTGAGAAATTTTCGGCAAGCTGAGTGTTTCGTCTTCCTAGAAATATCTAGGCTGAATTATTTCTAAATATTTTCCTCCTTCTACGGATACAGATGGCTCCGCCTGCTCGCCTTAATCAGCTCCAAATGGAGCAAGTTAGGAATATTGTCGCTGAGGAATTCAATAACGCTTTCAATGAATTAATCCCGGGCGTGACCAATGACATAATCAACCAGGTCAAAGCTCTTCTGGATGAGCGCCTCGCAGCTATTCCCGGGGGAGCGTTATCGGCTCCGCCCGTTCGGGATTCGGCATACTACTTCGAGAAGTTCAACAAGTGTAGCCCTCCTCTTTGGAATGGTGAATCCGACCCAGTTGCTGCTAAGCATTGGGTGTCAGATGTTGAGGGCGCCTTCATGACTGTTGGGTGTCCGGACCAGTACAAAGTTGTGATCGCCATGAATCAGCTGCGAAAAAGGGGAAAGACATGGTGGAACACCATCACCGCTCTATTAAACGAGGAAGAAGTGAGGGCCATGTCTTGGGCCCAATTTGTGGAGAGGTTCGAGGCACAATATGTGCCCAAGGTGGAGCAGCAGCGGATGCAGCAAGAGTTCATGGCCTTACAGCAAACTACCGAGTCTGTTAGCGACTTGAACGCCAAGTTCTTGGAGATGCTATCTTTTTGTCCCTCATTTGCTGGGAATGAGGCCTGGTTGGTCAGCCAGTACACTACCATTCTACGTACCGAGATTCGGGAATTCGTTAGCATGCAGGAGTTCCCGACTTTATCTGCGATCATGGATGCAGCGAGGAGGAGGGAAATCGAGTTGCAGACCCAGACCAAGAGGAAGGCCAATGACACCTCCTCCAAGACATCCGGAGATGCCCAGAAAAAGCAAAAGCAGGGTGGTAAGTCAAGGTATGAGTACAGGCCGTCTTCAAGTCAGGGCGAGAAAAATCCGTTGATATGCTACAACTGTAAAAAGCCAGGGCATCATTGGAAGAATTGTAGGGCTCCCCCTGCGAGTGCAGTTCCTCAGATTACTTCTGCTGCTCCCGTCTGCTATCACTGCAACGAGACGGGACACAAGAAGCCCGAATGTCCAAAGTTGAAGGCTGGTAAAGGAAGCGGGGGTACAAATCCTGCAATTGCATCGTCTTCTAAGGGACCCACTATGGTGACACGAGGTCGTGCTCACCAGATGACTGCGGATGAGCCGGTGGTTACCGCGACAGTGGCAGGTAAATTTCTTTTTTTTTTTTTTTTTTCTTTTCTCTCCTGCCATTATTTAATAAATGGTAATTAGAATTGTTTACATGATTGTATGTGGTAAATCAGGCACTTATTTGCTAGATTCCGAGCCTGCTGTTGTTATGTTTGATAGCGGTGCTACCCATTCTTTTGTATCTCGCACGTTTATTAATCGTCTGGGGTGTAGTATCGGAAAATTGGCTCGCCCAATGGTTGTCGAAGTTGCCGACAATCGCACTATTTATGTCACCGATGTCTATCGGGGTTGCACTCTCGAGTTTTCTGGAGTTGAATTCCCTATCGATCTTATCCCTATTGCGATGCGAGAGCTCTGCGTTATCGTAGGCATGGATTGGCTTGATGCGTTTGATGCGGAAATCCACTGTCGTAAGAAGCAAGTTCGTGTTCGAAACCCTAGAGGTGGAGAACTTATTATTCAGGGGGACATTCCCCGCCTGGCTATGGCTTCTTGCTCTTCTGCTATAGCACTAGACGACGTTCCTATCGTTTCCGACTTCAGCGATGTCTTTCCGGAGGAACTCCCTGGCTTGCCACCTGTTCGGCAAGTGGAGTTTCGCATTGATTTGGTGCCAGGTGCGACTCCGGTAGCGAAATCTCCTTACCGCTTGGCACCACCTGAAATGAAAGAGCTCCAAGATCAACTTCAAGATCTAAGTGATAAAGGGTTTATACGGCCAAGCTGCTCGCCTTGGGGTGCTCCTATTCTCTTTGTGAAGAAGAAAGATGGATCCCAGCGAATGTGTATTGATTATAGGGAGCTAAACAAGCGCACGATAAAGAATAGGTACCCTTTGCCACGTATTGACGATCTTTTCGATCAACTTCAGGGAGCATCTTGGTTTTCCAAGATTGATTTACGTTCCGGTTACCATCAGATGCGTGTTCGTGAAGAAGACATTGAGAAAACAGCATTCCGTACTCGATATGGGCACTTTGAATTCGTGGTGATGCCTTTTGGGCTCACCAATGCACCCGCAGCGTTCATGGATCTCATGAACCGGGTGTGTAGCCTGATGCTTGACCGTTCGGTCATAGTGTTCATAGATGATATCTTAGTCTATTCTAAGAGCAAAGAGGAGCATCAGCAACACCTTCGGGAGATTCTGGAAACTCTGGCAAGAGAAAGGCTTTATGCTAAATTTTCAAAATGTGAATTTTGGTTGGAAGAAGTTCAGTTCTTGGGGCATGTGGTAAACAAACAAGGTATCAAGGTCGATCAAGCCAAGGTTGATGTGGTTAAACAATGGAAGATTCCGAAAACACCTTCTGAAATTCGCAGTTTCTTGGGTTTAGCCGGTTATTACCGGAGGTTCATTGAAAATTTCTCTAAAATCGCCTTACCACTCACCCGATTGACCAAGAAATCAATGAAATTCGTTTGGGGCCCGGAGCAGCAACTGGCGTTTGATGAGTTAAGGAAACGATTGTGTGAAGCTCCGATTTTGGCCTTACCTGATGGGGTTGAGGATATGGTGGTTTACTGTGATGCATCGCTTCAAGGTCTTGGTGCCGTGTTAATGCAACGAGATAGGGTGATAGCCTATGCCTCCCGACAGCTGAAACCCCACGAACGAAACTACCCCACTCATGATTTGGAGCTTGGGGCTGTTGTTTTCGCTCTTAAGATTTGGAGACACTATCTCTATGGAGTGAAGTTTATCATATACACTGACCATAAGAGTCTAAAATATTTGTTCGAGCAGCGGGATTTGAATATGAGGCAGATCCGATGGTTAGATGTGGTAAAAGATTATGATTGTGAAATTCACTACCACCCCGGTAAAGCTAATGTGGTAGCTGATGCTCTTAGTCGTAAACAATCTGCCGAACCAATTCGAGCTAAGTGTCTCCGGATCACGATGGTGTCGTCTTTGTTAGATCTAATCCGGGATGCCCAAAAGACGGCAATACTGGAGGAAAACATCAGGCGTGAGAAGATTGGGAAAGAGTTGCCTAAGATGGAACGAGACGGGCGTGGTTTGCTGACTCGCTACGGTAGGATTTGGGTTCCATATACCGGGGGAAATCGGAAAACCCTAATGGATGAGTCTCATAAGTCAAAATTTTCTATCCATCCTGGTGCTACTAAAATGTATCGGGACCTTCATGAGGCTTACTGGTGGCATGGAATGAAGAATGATGTGGCTCGATTTGTGGAAGAATGTATGACCTGTCGAAAGGTCAAGGCGGAACACCAGAAACCGCATGGGAAGTTGCAACCATTGGAGATTCCTGAATGGAAATGGGAGCATCTAACCATGGACTTCATTACAAAACTTCCTAGAACTGCCCGAGGATCAGATACAATATGGGTGATTGTTGATCGTTTGACTAAGAGTGCTCACTTTCTCGCTATAAAGGAGAGCTCATCGGCGGAGAAATTAGCCGAGATCTTTGTTCGGGAGATTGTCTCATTACATGGGGTGCCCGTTTCTATCATCTCCGATCGAGACACCCGATTTACCTCTCGGTTCTGGAGGAAGTTTCAAGAGGAATTGGGCACACGATTACATTTTAGTACCGCCTTCCATCCGCAGACAGACGGGCAGAGTGAGCGGACGATTCAGACCTTGGAGGACATGCTTAGGGCGTGTGCAATTGATTTTGGGGGTAGTTGGGATGACCATCTACATCTAGCTGAGTTTTCTTATAACAACAGCTATCACTCAAGCATTAAAATGCCTCCGTATGAAGCCTTGTACGGGAGGAAGTGCAGGACGCCCGTTTGTTGGGGCGAGGTTGGGCAGAGGGTACTTGGGAGTACTGATATCGTGCTACGGACTACGGAGAAAATCCAAGTGATTCGGGATCATTTGGTCACAGCGAGCAGTCGTCAGAAAAGTTATGCTGACAAAAGACGCTCCAATCTTGAGTTCCAGGTGGGAGATTATGTGTTGCTTAAAGTCTCCCCCTGGAAAGGTGTGATTCGATTTCGGAAGCGGGGAAAGCTCGGACCCCGATTCATTGGACCCTACAAGGTCATAGCTCGTGTGGGGAAGGTGGCTTACCGTTTAGAGCTTCCTGACGAGCTTAGTCTAACTCATAATACGTTCCATGTGTCTCAGTTACGAAAATGCGTTGTTGATGAGACCGCTGTGATACCACTGGAGGACATACAAATTGACGAGCGTCTCAATTATGTTGAGAAACCAATCGCTATTTTAGAACGAAAGACGAAAGCTCTCCGCAACAAGACCATAAACCTGGTTAAGGTGCAATGGCAACATAGGAAGGGTTCGGAATGGACTTGGGAACCGGAATGCGAGATGCGGACTCATTATCCGGATCTGTTTCTAGGTTTTGACTTCGAGGACGAAGTCCGTTCATAGTGGGGGAGAGTTGTAACGCCCCGGGTTTTCTCGGTACGTTTGGTTATTTTAATTTAATTATCCTTGTAACCTTGGGTTAATTTATTTAACCAATGTCTAATTTCTTATGTTATTGGACTCTTTTGATCATCTTGTAAACTCCTTTTTGAAGTCCATGGACTATGGGCCTATTTGCAATGTCCATCTAGTTAATAGTACTTAATGTGTAAATTGAATCATTTGGTACACACACAAGGAAAACACTCTAAACCCTCCCTCTCTCTCAAAAATCGTCCCCCTCTCTCTCTTTGGGATCAAGAGCAGCCAAGGGGCTATTTGGAGCTTAATTCTTGTTCATTTCCAGCCTTGATTCGTATTGGTATGAACCTCCTTATCCTTTCTTACAACTTGATTCATAACCTTGTTCTAGTTTTATGATTTCATCTTCACCTCTTCTCCTTCTTATTTTATTTGTAATTGTATGTTATACATCATCTCAAGATCCTATCTTCACCCCATATATGGTGGATGATGGATCTAGGGGATTACATGTGGCAAAAGATCATGGAAACCCTAAAAGGGAGAATGATGATTTTATGTGCTTATGTTTATTTTCATGTTGATTATTATTACATCCTTGAGGCTAAATGAAATCCTAATGATCCCTAACCCTTTTTAGTACCACCATTATCATGGGGACTGAATTGGGATGATGAACACATCTTAAAATGTGTTTCAAAAGGAGAAGGATGGATAAGCCAAAAAGGAATCACGGGTGGCTACGATTCTGTTTTCCATCAGATCTGTAGTCATTTTGTAAAAATCATATCTGGAGCTCTAGAACTCAAACGGACCCCAAACCAGTTCCAAAAGTTCACACATTGAGTTGGCTAACTTTCTTAAGAAGGCCAACCTCACTGATAAGGGCTTTATCTATGTGAAAGAATGGCATCTTTGCTGTTAGGTCTGATCCGGGTCTGTTCTGATATGTCATTTTGTTTTCATCATTTCTAAGGCTTGGAAAAGGATCCAGAGTGATTCCAAGTTTCTATATGTTCCTTATATTATGAATTTAAGATCTGGAGAATATGGGGTGTTATTTCCAATTATAAATTGGTTAGAATTGATCCACACTCCAGGTCAGTGGGCAGTCACCAGCTTTTGCTAGTGCTGTGATTGTCCACAATGTGAATTTTATATCTGGAGTTTGAGAGATACTTTTCATTCAATTCCAACTCTGAGACTTTCACTTGTATGTCCTTTACTTCTCTTAATTTTCTTTTGGACGAATTCTACTCACAAGTTGGGTAGAATTGGCCAACATCACTTGACTGTATTGTTGGAGACAGAAGTGATACACCATTTTGTAAAATTCATATTTAATTCATCTTTTGGAGTTAGAATGAGTTCTTTATAGTTATGGAATCCTGAGCAATCATAGTTTCCTATAAAATTTAGTTAAAGCTATGTTTCTATTTTAGATTTTGGAGTAAATCCGTTTTGAACAGCAGGTCTGTTTTAGAGACCTTGCTGTGATTACTCTTTTCTCAACTCATAGCTTCATTACTTCTCGTTTCTAACCTTTAGTCCTTCTTAGGCGAGGTTTTGAAGTTTGCTCAAGCTTGGTAGCATTATTTGATTGTTAGCCATCCTTAATACTCACTCAAGGTGAGTTCTCTCACACCGTTGTATTGATGATTGTGTTTGCTAGTTAGCTCGTGTGTGATTATTTGAATTTATTATAAAAGCATGCTATATAAGTATTGTTTTAATTCGTACATGTGCACTGTATGTAACTAATTATGGATATGGGGACACCACCAAAGGATACGGATTTACCGGTGCGGTGGGTAGGTAAGATCACCAACGTAATACTCTTCGTGAGGTGCGGTGATTAGGGCCAAATGATACGGGATCTTCCCGGTGCGGTTCAAACCTACAAGTCCTTCTCGTAATATAGACATTGATTCGTTCTTTGTCTTTATCGTTATAATTGGAAAATGGATTAGGGCTAGTAAATATGAATGTTGGTACAATGTCTGTGTTTGAATTCACTAAGCTTTGTGCTTACGTTTTTCCCTTATAACTTTTCAGGTGTTAAGATTAAAGAGGCTAAGGCTTGACATGGAGCATCGGGACATCGCTACTAGTTATTTTGTTGGGACCTTATTATTATTATTACTTCCGCACTTATTTTATATGGTTATTAAGCTGATGGATTATGTTATGACTATTTCAGTTGTTTTAATTTAATTTAAGATGGGTTTTAAAAGTTTAAAATTGTTGCAAAAAAAAAAAAAAAAAAAAAAAAAAAAAAAATTTGAGTGTCACAAGACATGCATGTACTCGCCGAGTCACACGAGTGCACTCGGCGAGTCTGGTCAAAGTTTGACCATTGACTTTTGTTGACTTTTAGGGTTTGGCCAATGTTAGGGTCTTTGAGCCATGAGAGGGGTAAAATGGCCTTTTACCCTTCTGAGAGTACTAAGAGAGGGATTAGTCTAGCGTTGAGGGTTGTATTGATTAGAGTGCTTATTCCATGTGATTAGGCGGGGGCTAGACCAGATTTTACCGAGCTCGAGATTTACCGAGTTACCCAAGGTGAGTCTTCTCACTATACTTTACCTAGAGTGGTAATTAGAGTTATGTGACAAAGTATCTTGTATGATATTTATGTGATTGTGATACACTGCATTATTTCTATGTGATTCATGCCGTGTATGTTCCAGAGTTTACAGAGTTAGAACCGGAAGGTTCACAGAGTTAGGACCAGAGGGTCCACAGAGTTAGGACCGGAGGGTCCACAGAGTTACAGCCTCGAGTGGCTAATATGTGTTATATGTGGTATTTTGGGGAACTCACTGAGCATTTATGCTTACAGTGTTGTGTTATGTGTTTCAGGTACCAGTGAGGATCGCGGGAAGGCGCCGGCATGATCAGTACACACATGAGGAGTTTTATACATTATGATCTTGGGGTTGTGTGTCTATGGATTGATATGTGATACAATGACATTTTTATAATATTTATGAATGAAAGTATGTTTTTGAAAATGTGAAAAATTGTTTGAAAAATTACGGTGTTATAAGCCGGGGTGGCTGAGATGACGTGGGCCGAGTTTGTTCGGCGATTTGATCTGGAGTTTGCACCACCCATTGAGGTGCAACGTTTAGTGCGAGAGTTTCACGATTTGCAGCAGACCACTGAGACTGTGGCGGAAATCACCGCCAAGTTTCGGGAACGAGCTTTGTTGATTCCGCAATACGCTACCGATGAGGAAATGAGGCGGACTCGATATCATTCCATGCTGAGGGACGATATTCGGGAGTTTGTGAGCTTTACGGGGTGTAAGACCTTAAATGAAATTGTGGAGAAGGTCCGGGAACGGGAAATGGAGCTGGAATCCCGTACGAAGCGGAAGCCTGAGCAGGCTCAGGCAGCAGTAGGACAGGCTAAGAAGCCTAAGACGTCAGACACTTCAAGCAAGGGTCAGCGGGGTCGGGGCCGATGTGCCAAGTGTAGTCGGGTACACAATTGAGCTTGTCGTATCGCAGGTTCGGGATGTTATGCATGTGGCCAACAGGGCCATATGAGCAGGGACTGCCCCGCGAAGGGCTTAATCTGTTTTCACTGCAACTAGACCGCCCATAAGCGGGTCAACTGTCCGAAGTTGCAGGGAGGAGGAGGAGCGGTGGCGGCGCCTGTGCCCGCCACAATGAGGATTACCGATGGTCACCCTACTAAGGTGGAAGCTCCAGCAGTGAAGAGCCGTGCATTTCAGCTGACTACCGAAGACGCACGCGCATCGCCAGACGTTGTGGCTGGTACGTGATTATTCTTCTGTGCTCTATGTATCTGTTTTGCTTATGTGTATTATATGCTTGTATAGGGACCTTGTTGGTCAATGGTATGCCTGCTCATGTCTTGTTTGATTTAGTTGCAACCTGATCGTTCGTATCTCTTGCGCTTAGCAAGAAGTTCAGGGAAGCGCCGGGAATTTTGGATTCCCCGATCGAGGTGGAGATTGAATATGACTGCACCGTTAGTGCTACGAGGGTGTATCGGGACTGTGTCCTGAATGTACTTGGTGAGAGATTTTGAGTCGACCTAGTCCCGATACCGTTGCGAGGGCTGAAGGTGATTATTAGAATGGATTGGTTGGGGGCCAACGGGGCCATGATTGACTGCGAGCATCAGTTGGTGAGGGTTCGAACCCCAAGTGGGGGAGAACTGGTGATACATGGTGATAGGGCATCGCAGGGATCGACCCTCTGTTCGGCTGCAAGGGCTAGGTGGTTCCTGCAGCAGGGTTGTACGGGATTTCTGGCATATATCTCGGATACAAGGGTAGAGATCACGAAGGATGTAGGCAGTGTGCCCGTTGTTCAGGACTTTCGGGACGTTTTCTCCGAAGAGTTACCAGGGGTGCCTCCGGAGAGGCAGGTGGAATTTCGCATAGATTTAGTGCCGGGTGCCGCTCCGATAGCAAAGGCACCATATCGGTTGGCACCACCTGAGATGCAAGAGTTATCTATACAGCTTCAGGAGCTGTTAGATCGAGGGTTCATTCGTCCGAGTAGTTCCCAGCGGTTATTATCAGAGATTTATTCAGGACTTCTCCAAGATTGTTGTGCCATTGACACGACTAACCAAGAAGAATGTGACGTTTCGGTGGGGTACGGATCAGCAGTTGGCCTTCGAGACCTTGAGGCGGAGATTGTGCGAGGCTCCGATCCTTGTTTTACCAGAGGGATGAGATGATCTGGTGGTGTACTGTGACACATCGATTTCAGGGTTAGGTGCGGTACTGATGCAAAGAGGGAACGTGATAGCATATGCCTCGCGACAACTGAAGCCTCATGAGGCAAATTACCCTACTCACGATCTGGAACTGGGGGCAGTGGTGTTTGCCCTCAAGATTTGGAGGCATTACTTGTATGGAGTGCGGTGCACCATTTACACCGACCACAAGAGTCTGAAGTATTTGATGGACCAACAGAACCTCAACATGCGACAGAGAAGGTGGTTGGACGTGCTAAAAGACTATGATTGCGAGATTATATACCACCCAGGGAAGGCCAACATAGTGGCCGACGCTTTGAGTCGTAAGACGATAGGTTCCCCGATTGGGAATGTGTGTTTGAGGATGACAGTGATCTCTCTATTGTTGGAGATGATCAAAGAGGCTCAGGTTGAGGGAGTAAAGAAAGAGAATTGGAAGGTAGAAAGGATCAGAGGGCAGTATCCTTTGTTTGTTAAGGATAGTCGAGGCCTATTGATGCAGTATGGTCGGGTGTGGGTACCGGCGACTGGGGGAGTGAGACAAAAGATATTGGAGGAAGCGCATAAGTCCATGTTCTCTATACATCCAGGAGCTACAAAAATGTATAGGGACTTGAGGCTGAGTTATTGGTGGCCATGCATGAAGCGGGAAATTGCGTGGTTTGTAGAGCCGTGCTTGACCTGCAGGAAGGTCAAGGCCGAGCATTAGCGGCCCCATGGTAAGGTCCAGCCGCTACCCATTACCATGTGGAAGTGGGAGGAGATCACAATGGAATTCATTACGAAGTTGCCAAGGACGTCGATGGGTGTGGATTCCATATGGGTGATTGTGGATAGACTAACGAAGAGTGCCCATTTCATTCCGATATCAGAAAGTATATCCGCCGAGAAGTTGGCGGATATTTACGTGCGTGAGGTAGTGGCTAGACATGGGGTTCCTGTGTCGGTAGTCTCTGATCGTGATGTTCGGTTCACATCCAGGTTCTGGAAGAAATTACACGAGGAGTTGGGCACTCAGCTACATTTTAGCACGGTGTACCGCCCCTAGACCGACGGTTAGAGTGAGAGAACGATCTAGACACGGGAGGATATGTTGCGGGCATGCGTGCTGGATATTGGAGGGAGTTGGGATACATATCTCCCACTGGCAGAGTTTTCGTATAATAACAGTTATCATGCCAGTATCGATCCAGCTCCGTTTGAGATGTTATATGATCAGAGGTGTAGGACCCCGGTTTGTTGGGATGAGGTTGGACACCGGGTCATGGGAAGCACTGAAGTAGTGCTCAAGACTACTGGGTTGATTCAGCAGGTGCGCGACCTGTTGCGGGTCGCGCAGAGCCGTCAGAAAAGCTATGCCGACCGACGGCGATCAGATCTTGAGTTTCAGGTGGGGGATTTCGTGTTGCTGAAGGTGTCGCCCTGGAAAGGGATCATCAGGTTTTGGAAGAGGGGCAAGCTGGGGCCTCGGTATATAGGCCCGTTCAGGATCACGGCCCGGGTGGGAAAAGTAGCATATCGCTTGAATCTGCCAGAGGAGCTTAGCCAGATTCACAACACGTTCCATGTGTCGCAACTTCGGAAGTGTGTCACAGACGAGGCTGCGGTTGTCTCATTGGGTGATATCCAGGTGGATGAGAGCTTGAACTACATCGAGAAGCCCGTTGCCATCTTGGATAGGAAGACGAAGGTTCTTCAGAATAAGGAAGTAAGACTGGTGAAAATTCAATGGCAACAAAAGAAGGGCTCCGAATGGACTTGGGAACCGGAAGATGAGATGCGAGATCATTACCCCAATTTGTTTGAGTCAGCAAACTTCGAGGACGAAGTCTAGTTCAAGTGGGGGAGTCTTGTAACACCTGGTTTGAATTAGAAATGATTTGAGCATGGACTCGGCGAGTTGGGAGCTCAACTCGTCGAGTAGGGTCGTATTTCAGGTGCACGAATCGGAAGCGACTTGGCGAGTCAGAAGGATGACTCGACGAGTCAGGGCTGTTTAATGAAAAACCCTAATTTTGGGGTTTGCCCCTATATAAGCCTCATTTAACGCTCTTGTAGCCTCCCTTAACTTATGGGTTTTCAGCATTCTAACACTCCTATGGTGTACATGCAACCCTAGAAACCTTGGATCTATGTTTGACTAAGATACATGCAAATAATTATTTTTCCAAGGTTCTTATCCTAACTAGCATGGCATGGGGTACTTGAATCAAATAAAACTAGTAGAATTACTTACCTTGTAGTAGTAGTTGATTGCTTGGAGTTTGAGAGCCTAGCACCAATAATGTGGATGCCTCAAATGGAAGTCACAAATCACCACAAACTTGGAAACTTGAGAGAATAGTCACCAACTTCTTGAAATCGGCCCTCCTAGTTTACACACATCAACTAGTCCAATTTCAAGAACCAAAGCCTCCTTTATATAGTGTGGTGGATTAGGGTTACATCCATGTAAACCCTAATACCCATGTCTTTTCATTTCCATGAGATCCATGGGTTAAAGCTCCATGGAGTATCCATGGACTTTCCATGCAAGCCTAGCCCATTCCAAATAAGCATTAGCCCACACTATATAAATACAAGAGCCCATATTTAATTAGTCATACTTTTGATCTCTAAATTAATTATAGATCAACACTAATTAAATAATATGATTTTATATTAATATATTAGAACTTATAATATATTAATAAATCATAACTTATACTATTCTCAAAAGATTATCCGTAAATTGTTCGGGTGAAGTGCAACCCAAATGGACCATGTCGGGTCGGGTCAAGTACATACCAAATATAGTTATGGACTTAGACACTATATCCAACAGTCTCCCACTTGGATAAGTCTAATAACTATAGTTGCAAGTATGACTTCAGGAACCGATCAGCAATCGTAGCTCTTTAAACTCTGTTGAACTATGAAGCGCCATTTTAGATAAGTGATCATATAATCCTCTGTTCTAGATATCAGCCGGACAAATACATGGAACATGGTCTTGCTTATTGTCCAGCATTTGTTTCCCGATTTCCGATTTGTTTGACATAGAACTTAACTGAACACATCAATTTAGTTCTGACCGGGCCCGGTACATAGGTCAAAACAAAATCATCGAGGGGCCCAGATATCGCTTCTAATCCTAGAAGGAACAGATACACTTCGACTCATATGTTTGCTCTACTACTTGTTGAATTACACACAAAAGCACGGTTTATAACATCGAGTTACCAATGCGTTTTCGTGCAATCAATGCATAACCAACTCATAGGCAACAAGTCATATCTCTAGGTTTGAAGACTTATATGATATTACCGTCTCACGATCACTCGAGATAAATTCCATGAAGTGATACAAATGAGCGTGGGTTGAATCCAATACTCAGAATTTATGAGCACTCATGAGTGCTGTAGCCCCACTTTGTCTAACATCTTAGACCTCTACAAGCCAACCCATGACAGTCTTGATTCATATCTACTTCCAACATATGACCGACTGTGGAGAGTTTGAATAATATGATATAAACCATAACATAATTATTCTGGAAGTCAAAACATGCAAAAAGAAATAATAGTAAACGATTGACAAGAGATAGCAACACTTTACTCATAAATAACAGCTTTTATTTATCATCAAATGTCAATTACATTTTACAAATTTCAAGATTATCTAACTACTAAAACTAATATCATCCTTCAGCCCTATGCTCCGAGCATGCTGGAGATGCTTAGCCCGAGTCAGTCCCTTCGTGAGGGGATATGCTGGGTTCTCATCCGATGATACCCTCTTTGCCAGGAGGATTCCTTCTTCTATTCGATGTCTGATGAAGTGATATTTTCTGTCAATGTGTCTGGATCTCCGATGATCTCTTGGTTCCTTGGCTAAGGCAACCACACTATTGCTGTCACAGAAAATCTCCATTGGCTCCTTTATAGCTGGTACAACTCCAAGGTCTCCGATGAAGTTCTTTAGCTATATAGCCTCCTTTGCTGCCTCGCTTGCTGCTATATACTCTGATTCACAAGTGGAATCAGCCACTGTCTCCTGCTTGGAACTTTTCCAAGTAATTGCCCCTCCGTTTAGAGTAAAAACCCAGCCCGACTGAGAGCGGAAATTATCCTTGTCAGTCTGAAAGCTAGCATCACTGTACCCTACAACTCTCAAGTCCTCACTGCCACCGAGGGTAAGGACCCAGTCCTTAGTCCTCCGTAGGTACTTGAGGATATTCTTTACCGCAGTCCAGTGTGCCTTGCCAGGGTTCCCCTGATACCTGCTAACCATGCTCAAAGCAAAGGCTACATCAGGTCGAGTACACGTCATAGCATACATGATCGATCCTACAGCTGAAGCATAAGGTATTCGACTCATTTCTGCTATCTCAGCCTCAGTACTAGGGCTTTGTGTCTTACTCAATCTGGCGTTACTCTGGATGGGTAACTCTCCTTTCTTGGAGTTATGCATGTTGAACCTTTTCAACACTTTGTCCACATAGGTGCTTTGACTAAGTCCAATTAGTCTTTTACTCCTGTTTCTCAAAATCCTTATCCCTAGGATATAGGTGTTGGATTTTGAGCATTCTAACACTCCTATGGTGTACATACAACCCTATAAACCTTGGATCTATGTGTTCTCTATTATACATGCAAATATTAACTATTCCAAGGTTTCATCCTAACTAGCATATTATGAAGCACCTATACTACAAAGTTCTAGTTAGATGACATACCTTTTGATGTAGCTTGATGTCTTCAAGCTTTAAGAGCTTAGCCCCAATAGTGTGGAAGCCTCAAATGGAATCACAAATCACCAAAACACCTTGGAAGAACTTGAGAGAATATGTATGCACACTAAAATCGGCTCACTCTTATTTTCACACACTTGTCCAATTTTGTGAGCCAAGGACCCCTTTATATATTATGGAGGATTAGGGTTACATCCATGTAAACCCTAATACCCATGACCTTTCATTTACATAGGATCCATGGGTTAAAAGCTCCATGGATCATCCATGAAAGCTTAGCCCAACCTAAATGAACTTGGCCCATTCCATATATATAAGAGTCCATATTTAATTAGTTCTTTTTGATCACTTAATTAATTCTAAATTAATTCTTGATCAATACTAATTAAATAATATGATTCCATATTAATATATTAGAACTTATAATATATTAATATAAATCATAAATATACTATTCTCAAAAGACTATCCATATAAATTGTGCCGGTGAAGTGCAACCCAAATGGACCATGCCGGGTCGGGTCCAGTACATACCAAATATAGATATGGACTTAGACATTAATCCAACAGTCTCCCACTTGGATAAGTCTAAAACTATTATTGAGTATGACTTCAAAACCTAACTGGCAATCGTAGCTCTTAAAGCCGCTGTCGAACTCTGACCTTGTCAATGACTTGTCCATTAGATAAGGGATCATATATTCCTCCATTCTAGATATCATATGGACTGAGACATGGATTATAATCATTCTCTCTGTCCATTTGTTGTTTCCTAATTTTCGATTTATGATGACTGGCTGATTGAACAAATGAAATCAGTCCTGGCTTGGCCAAGCACTCACATGTGTCATCGCTAAATCATCGAGGGGCCCACATATATCGCTTTTATCCCGAAGGTAAAAGGAATGGATAAACTTCGACTCATATGGCTTGTTCTACTACTTGTTGAATCATACACAAAGGCACATTTTATAACATCGAGTTACCAATGCGTTTTCGTGCAATCAATGTATAACCAACTCATAGTAACAACTCATATCTCTAGGTTTTAAGAATATAAGATATTATCGTCTCATGATCACTCGTGATAAAATCCATGAAGTGATTCAAATGAGCATGGGTTGAATCCAATACTCAGAACTTATGAGCACTCATGAGTGTTGTAGCACCACTTTGTCCACCAACTTGGACCTCTACAAACCAACCCATGACAGTCTTGATTCATATCTACTTCCATCATATGACCGACTGTGGATGGTTTGAATAACTTAATCATTCAGGAAGAGCGACTTAGTTATTCTGGAAGTCAAAACATGCAAAGTGAAATACAAGAATAAATGAATCAAATATGGTATCAAACCCTATGAATATAAATAAACACTTTTATTTATCACCATACAGATTACTCATTATTCATTGTTTCGGTTTTATCAACTTTATACTTGAATTAAAAACACTACTTGTCCCATGCTCCAAGCATGTACACTATGTTTTTCTTAAACAATAGCTTTGCCATACACCAAGTATGCACTCTATGTTTGTCTATGATCCTTACTTTGTGAAATAAACCAATTGAACATAATTTCGATGATTCTAATTTCACACTCCCAAATCCTTATCGAAAAATGTGAGAATTTCAAATTCCTATCATTTATCGAAATCTGTTTAGATTTTAAACTTATATGCACTGACCCTCCTGTAATGAATATGTACAAAGTCACAAAGACTTGTCAACAGTCATTATAAGGTATTCCAATGGAGATCAACTCCATGGAAACTAAGTCTCATATTCAAAGTACATTGCTTTGGACATGCTTCTTGCATTAATTTTCTAATCTTACACAGATAACTTCCACCTATGGAGACAACTCCATATTCTCATTTTGACTATCACTTCTGAATAAGAGATGCCTCTTTTCAGAATATGTCAATATGGTCCTTCCAAAATTAGCACTATACTTCCAACTGTGCCTGAGCAACCAATCTTTGGTAAACCTCAGATTGTCCTTGACAATTGCTTAATCATTTTAGTCATATCCAATTCTAGACCTTTTCCCTTCTTAATGCCTCTCGGCATTTGGAAAAATTTAGAAATGACAAATATTATAGCACATGCAATCGATCCTGTACCCAAAGCAAATGGTACACGACTCATGATGTCTCACATAAAGACATGATTCTAGACCAGTCTTTTGCTACAATATTTTTATTTGCCATGTTTTCAAAATTTGACTATGAAGAGGGATGCCGTAATCATAATCGAATTTTGACAACGCAATATATAGAATTTCCTTAAGTTGAACCAATCCAACATGAAATTCATATATATATTCTTGACTAAAGATGATTAAGGTCTCAATCTAAGCCTTTAGAACTGAAATGAAGTATATCATCTCCCTTAATTATAGCAAAACAACTTTTTCAATCCCTGCAGCCTCACGAATTGAAACTTTTGTTTTCTATAATTAACATTGCTAACTTGCAACACTAACAATAATTATCATGCTCCCACTAACATGATGATTATTAGCATAACACTTATGCTCCCACTAGCTTTGACATGTACTCAGAAATCAGCTGGACTTCTAGAAATCAATACTTTATTGACTTTCTTACCAAAGTTCAGATTTCTGATACGAGATGCTTTGATAAAACTTTATCAAAATCATACACCTTTCCTTAGATAGCATGCATGTGTGTCTAAACAATTTTAGAACTATGAAAAGGGATGTCGTAATCATAGTCTCAATTGTTTAGACCTTTTGCCATCTGCTTCAAATCTACTTGGTGGAAGTGTTTCCTCACCATCATTTTCATGAATCGGAGAGAAACCTTATGACCCTTAGATTTTATGGTGTATGTGTTCTTATCCATGTGAATCGTCAAAACCATAGTCACAAGACAAGGATAATGACAAATCCAAACTCATATGGACTGAACTTATGCAATCTTAACTTCTTGCCACCTGGCAGTACAGGGCCTGCCATTGCTTCCAAGTTGTTATGCAACCAATTGAGAACTTTCATAACTCCTATGCAAAGCGAACTTTAACTGGAATGGGCACAGAATATGTCAACACGATAGGTTATAAACCTCAAGTCGTGTGCTAGTGAAGAACTCAGGTTTTATTCTTGATTAGTTCTTGAAATTCTTTTTAGGATCTTTAAGACTCCCACTATCCTCTTGACATATAAGACTATCTTGCCAAATATTCAAGAGATAGTGCGGATTCTTTATCAAGACAAACACTTCACACAATTGGCCTTAGTTGGTCTTTGTTTTATCCAAAACATCACAACTTACCAATTTCAAATGTACAAGAGTAGGACACTTTTACTCTTACATTTGACAAGTGTTTTAAACCTTTCTTTAAGATATGTTACTCAAGTTACAATCTTGGAGTATGACTCTAAGAATTGTTTTGGAATGAAGTATGACTCATCTTCCTGATCTAACCATTTCAACAATTCATGACTCCTCTTCTTAGTCATAAGAATGCACTAAGATGACCTTTAGAGGACTAATTGTGATATGATTTCTAAATCATTAAGATGATCACAAACATGATACTAAAGTACTCTCCCATCTTTTCAGATTTGAGAAACTTTTATCTTTCTGCCTAATTTGATTCTTCCCATTCGTTCTGCCATACATTGAGACTTTTCCAATGTTTCAGAATTATACTTAAACTTGTAAGTATAACCATATTTACTAAACTTTAGTAAATCAAATAGTCTTAACGAGCTTTGTGGTGGACATGACCAGTGCACAAGAATGTGTACTCGATCCCTTTAGTCCTTCACTTGACTCACACATCCATGTGAACAAGTAATTAGTCTTGATTTTCCAATGCTTGAAAGTTCTCATTCATCATACTATTCAACTTGCATGATTCCAAGTTTCGGTCCAATTGAAACTTGGGTGATGAGGAACTTTCCTGATTTGGTAAATTTAGACACTACCACAAATGAAAGAATCAAATCCATTTTCCAATATTGCTGTCAGTGGAATCATATAAGCAACAATTTTCCACAAATGCCATTGTAAGGATACTTCAAATAAATAAAATTAAACAATTTTCTTTTATTTTAAAACTTTGCGGAAAAACTTATCCTTACAATCCACATGGAAAATTGTTGTTATCTATTCCTTAGCAATATATCATAACTTCTTAAGCAACTGCTCAAAATTCTGATGCGATCGAAACCCACCTTCGCGATCAGAATCATCATATACTTCCTTTAAGATTTCTCTCTATTCTTTGATTCTTAAAACATCAACATGTGACCCAGTCACATCATGTAATGAGGATCTCAGAATAGAACTTAACAGAGTTAGATAATGGGCTCTACCTGATGTAGAGTCAAACTTATTGACTTTAACATCCTTAGGTAAATTTGGCAGCTTTGCAATCAACGCCCCTTCCTTTGGCAAAATAAACATATGGACCCTTTGGTAATGGGACTATCTCAGACTTAGCCTTTCTCTTTACCATTTGGTCAACCGGATTGACTATGGCCAATCCATTTCCATTGGGAAGAGAATGTTTTTTCTGGATTTCCAGTGTCACCATTGTCACTGTCCATAAAGTTTTTGGGAAGTTGATATTCTAATCAAATTTGCTTTACTATCGTTCCAAATCATTGCTGATTCAGCAGCACCAAGCAAATAGATATGATCATTAAGGTTCATGTCATAGTCTGTTTCATAGTAGTCCCAAAGGAACTCACTATGTGACTTAGAAAGTGATTGAACATCCAACTTTCTCAAGACTTTGACACCCAACTCTCCCGGCTTGTCAATATGTGACTTCATCTCTAAGATGTGATCACAAATAGACCTTGCTTGCCATTAGGGCTTGAGTGACCTTGAACTTGTGGGTTAGGGAGAATAATTGGAGGAGGTGGAGGAAGAGATGTATGACTTCCATGAGCCAAACTCGGGAAGTCATATTTATTAGGAAAGCTTGGTTTGGGAAGATCATTGTTGTCTAAACCAGACATCAACAATGGGAGAAATTCACGTAAAGTTGATTTAAGTCCTTAATATAACACCCAATATGATATATTAAGGCTAGGACCCAACAAACTATTTTATAACTTGGAAGAGGGATGTCGTAATCCAAGCTATAAAATATTTGAAGGTAGGTGAATGACGATTCACCAATTTCCACCAAGATAAACGAAATGTATTATTAGGTTTTAATTGGTTTTGAAACTCCTAGATTCTTTTGAGATTCATTGAACTTTTCAATGGCATGTTTCAATCTCGAGTGTGCCCTTCAGGTTTTGTGACTGGGATGCCGAGGATCACAAAACAAGGTGTGAAGTAACCATGCAAATATACTTGGTACCCTTAATATTTACCCCTCAATCGATGTGCCGGTTAACCACACACGCTCCAATGATACTATGATAAACATTAAGTTACCCTTTGCCTACCTTGTTAAGTCCAGGTTAGTGTGCCGGTTAACCACACACGCTCCACTAACAGCTTAAACAAAGTTCAAAGTGTAATTTCATGGATTAGCACCTTATTCACATTTTCCTAAGTAACTAAGATTGGGAATTTATAAGTGTTTAGTTACTTATTATTTATCATTATACTTATAATGAAGGGAGAATTATAGTCCTTGTCCTACCTGTTCCGCTAACGACCCTCCACCGGTCAAGGAAGCGGTGAGTGAGAGTGGACACCCATTAAACTGTCATTTTATAGGCAGTAACCTTATATCCTCCTTATAGACCGGCTTCGTGAATGAGGCCTACTAATGGTAAGACGACTTGCTCTTATACATATAATATATTAAACTTTTAATATTATAATAGTATAAGGGTGTATTTTAGACATTTAAAATACTTGGTGGTTTAATCTATTAATTAAACTAGACTTTTAATTTAATTAAACTCAAACCATATATTTTTGGATTAATAATACTCTTTTAATTAAACGCTTTAATTAACTATTAATAAAGTCCATAAAAGTTAATTTGAACTATTCAACAAAACATCATAATTCCAATTATTAAACTCAAAATTAAAACCATTTAATTAATTGTTTAAGTTATGAACCCAAGAGTTTTAGAATTCAATTCTTTTTTTTCATAAAAAACTTTTCTCAAATTCCAAAACTTGAGGGCAAGTTTTGTAATTCTTGAAAACCTTTGGATTCCATAACTTATGGAATTAATGGTGTTTTATGATGAAACTTTCCATGTTCCATAACTTAAGAACAAGTTATGGAATTCTTTAAAACATTAACACCAAATTTTGTAACTCCATAAAAACTTTGAATCAAATTTTTTTTTTTAAAAAAAAAACTTTCATATCCATAACTTATGGAAGTTTCAAAAACCCTTAAGATCACAACTTTAAAAAAAACTTTTGAGCTCCAAAATTTTATGACAAAATATGTAACTCCTTAAAACATTTAGATCAAACTTTTAAAACTAATAAAATAATCATATCATTTTATCTTTTACTAAATTTGACCTAATTCAACTCATATAACAAATGATTCAAAATTTACAAATAATTTGTTTTTCACAAAACAAGTAATTATCTTAAAATTTGACAAACGTCATGTTTTTTTCCTTTTTTTTCAACTTGAAAATAAAACATTTGCATCAATATAACAGAAAACAACCCATGGCTCTGACACCACTGTTGGGTTTTGAGCATTCTAACACTCCTATGTTGTACATGCAACCCTATAAACCTTGGATCTATGTTTTCTCTATTATACATGCAAATATTAACTATTCCAAGGTTTCATCCTAACTAGCGTATTATGAAGCACATATACTACAAAGTTCTAGTTAGATGACATACCTTTTGATGTAGCTTGATGTCTTCAAGCTTTAAGAGCTTAGCCCCAATAGTGTGGAAGCCTCAAATGGAATCACAAATCACCAAAACACCTTGGAAGAACTTGAGAGAATATGTATGCACACTAAAATTGGCCCACTCTTATTTTCACACACTTGTCTAATTTTGTGAGCCAAGGACCCCTTTATATATTATGGAGGATTAGGGTTACATCCATGTAAACCCTAATACCCATGACCTTTCATTTACATAGGATCCATAGGTTAAAAGCTCCATGGACCATCCATGAAAGCTTTGCCCAACCTAAATGAACTTGGCTCATTCCATATATATAAGAGTCCATATTTAATTAGTTCTTTTTGATCACTTAATTAATTCTAAATTAATTCTTGATCAATACTAATTAAATAATATGATTCCATATTAATATATTAGAACTTATAATATATTAATATAAATCATAAATATACTATTCTCAAAAGACTATCCATATAAATTGTGCCGGTGAAGTGCAACCCAAATGGACCATGCCGGGTCGGGTCAAGTACATACCAAATATAGTTATGGACTTAGACATTAATCCAACAATAGGCAGCTTCTCCAAGGTCCTTCATAGCGAAACACTTCCCAAGCCAGGACTTTACTTCCTGCAGTGTTGGGATGTCATTTCCTATGAGTAGTATCTCATCCACATACAGTACCAAAAAGCTGACTATACTCCCACTAGCCTTGATATAGACACAAGATTCATCTTCACTCCTTGAAAAGCCAAATTCTTTGACTTTCTCATCAAAGCAAAGATTCCATCTGCGAGGTGCCTATTTTAATCCATAAATGGATTTCTCGAGCTTACACACTCTACTGGGGTACTCTGTACTGACAAAACCCTCTGGCTGAACCATGTAAACATCTTCAGCCAACTTTCCATTAAGGAAAGCGATTTTGACATCCATTTGCCATATTTCATAATCATGAAATGCAGCAATGGCTAACAGAACCCTAATAGACTTAATCTTGGCCACTGGTGAAAAGGTCTCATCATAATCAACTCCCGGAGTTTGAGAATAACCCTTTGCAACCAATCGTGCCTTATAAGTGTGTACATTACCATCCATGTCGGTCTTCTTCTTGAAGATCCATTTGCACCCAACTATCTTACGATCAGGTACATTGTCAACCAAGTTCCAAACTTGATTGTCATACATGGACTGTATCTCGCTATCCATAGCCTCTTTCCATTTAGCAGCCTCAGGGCCTGCCATGGCTTCCGTGTAGCTGTTAGGCTCATCCAGATTTACCAGTGTGTTATTACTGATAAGTGTCTCACCTTCTACAGTAATATGAAAACCATAATAATGCTCAGGTGCATTCCTAACTCTGGTGGAACGCCTCAGAGGTATAGATTCTTCAGTCGGCTCAACAGGAGTTTCCTCCTCAGGTTGAGGGCTAGGGTTTGAGGTTCTTTCACCACTTGACTCTTGAATTTCCTCAAGGTCAATTTGCCTCCCACTGTCTCCTTGGCTCATGAATTCTGTCTCTCGAAAGAATCCTCTTCTTGCTACAAAGACCACATTATCACTGGGTCTGTAGAAGATGTAACCAAATGATTTATGTGGGTAGCCGATGAAAATACACCTTTCTCTTCAGGGTTCGAGCTTATCTTGAGTCTCGCGTCTCACGAAAGCCTCGCAACCCCAAATCTTGATGTGGTCTAGATTGGGAACTTTTCCAGTCCACACCTCGTGACGTGTTTTAGCAACCTTCTTTGTAGGGACTAAATTAAGGATATGGGCGGCAGTCTCTAAGGCATACCCCCAAAATGAGATTGGTAGCGAAGCTCGACTCATCATGGAACGAACCATGTCCAACAAGGTCCGATTGCGCCTCTCAGCTACACCATTCAACTGTGGTGTCCTAGGAGGTGTCAATTGTGAGACAATCCCACATTCCTTAAGATAGTCAAGGAACTCAGTGCTAAGATACTCACCACCACGATTGGATCGAAGCATCTTAATGTTCCTGCCCAACTGATTCTGCACTTCTTGCTTAAACTCTTTGAATTTCTCAAAGGTTTCTGACTTATGCTTGATTAGGTAGACATATCCATATCTACTAAAATCATCAGTAAAAGTCACATAGAACCGATTAGCATCTCTTGTGGCGGTTCTGAAGGGTCCACACACATCCGTGTGTATGAGGTCCAACAAACCTTCACCCCTAGCACAAGTGAGAGTAAAAGGTGACTTTGTCATTTTACCAAGCAAACAAGATTCACAACTATCATCTGACTTTAGGTCAAATGACTCCAAGAGTCCATCCTTTTGGAGTTGGCCTATGCGTTTCTTGCTTACATGTCCAAGACGACAATGCCATAAGGATGCTTTATCTAAGCTAGTAGAAGAGTTAATACACAATACATTATTTCCTAGATTATCTACAACAGATACAATTTCATACACGCCATCACAAGGTAATGCTTTAAAATAAAGAACATTATTAAAGAAAGCATCAATACTACCATTATTATTATCAAAATAAAAGGTAAAACCTTGTTTATACAATGCATGAAAGGAAATAACATTTCTTGCCATTTCTGGCGAATAATAACATTTATTCAAATCTAATGTAAACCCACTATTTAGCACTAAGGAATAAACTCCTATCTTGGTGACAGGTGAAGCTTTCCTGTTTCCCATGATCAAGTTTATCTTTCCCTGCTCCACATTCTCACTTCTTTTTAGTCCCTGCAAATCACAACATATGTGAATACCACAACCTGTATCAAGGACCCAAGACTTAGAATGAGGTGAGTTATTAGACAATATAGTGTATATACCTGCATGGTTGGGTTTTACTTTCCCATCCTTCAAATCTTGCTGGTACTTTGGGCAGTTTCGCTTCCAGTGCGACTTTTCATGGCAATAGAAGCATTCAGCCTCATTAGGGTTAGCAGAAGGAGTGACAAAACCTTTCTTGGTTTTGCTTGAAGAGGAGCCTTCAAGGGTCTTACCCTTGGTACCCTTAGAAGGTTTCTTTCTCTTCTTCCCTTTGCCATGCCCGATTGCCAAGACATTGGCCGCAGTTGGAGTAGGAGTAGGAGTAGTAACAACCGACTTACCCTTTAGACCACTTTCGGCGGTCTTCAAGAGTCCTTGAAGTTTGATGAGGGTGACTTCTTCCTTGTTCATGTGATATGTCATGCGGAATTGATCATGGCACGATGGCAAGGAGTGCAAAATGATGTCTATTGCTAACTCCTCAGGGAAGTTCACATTCAGCTTCAGTAAACGGTCCACATACCTTTGCATTTTCTGTATGTGGACCGTGATGGGTTCACCATCCTTCATTCGGGTTGTTATCATGGAGGAGATTATTTCATATCGCTCTTGACGAGCACTTTGATGGTAGCGGTCCATCAAGTCCTGGTGCATCTCAAAAGGATAATAGTCCTCATAGGACTTTTGGAGCTCGGCTGTCATGGTGGCCATCATGATGCATGCCACTTTTGTAGCATCTCTTTCATGTACCTCATATTCAGCAAGCTCTTCAGGAGTAGCAGTTGGCTCGGGTACCTTCAGCTCCTTGTCGAGAACATATTCTTTGTTCTCATACCGAGTGACCATCCTGATGTTTCTGATCCAATCTGTAAAGTTGGACCCATCAAAGATGACTCTCCCACAAAGATTCATGAGAGAGAAGGAGCTAGTAGGGTTTGAGCCAGAAGCATTGTTATTGGAAGACATCTGAAGAAAAGATGGAATAGATTAGATTAGATATAGAGATAGTCCTTAACAAAACACCCAAATGTAATATTAAGGCTAGGACGCAACACAATATTTTATAACTTAGAAGAGGGATGCCGTAATCTAAGCTATAAGATATTTGAAGGTAGGTGAATGACGATTCACCAATTTCCACCATGAAAAACGAAATATTTAATTAGGTTTTAATTGGTTTAGAAACTCCTAGATTCTTTGAGATTCATTGAACTTTCCTCAATGGCATGTTTCAATCTCGAGTGTGCCCTTCAAGTTTTGTGACTGGGATGTCGAGGATCACAAAACAAGGTGTGAAGTAACCATGCAAATTACTTGGTACCCTTAATGTATTACCCCTCAATCGATGTGCCGGTTAACCACACACGCTCCATCGATACTATGATAAACATTAAGTCACCCTTTACCTACCTTGTTAAGTTCAAGTTAGTGTGCCGGTTAACCACACACGCTCCACTAACGACTTAAACAAAGTGTAAAGTGTAATTTCATGGATTAGCACCTTATTCACATTTTCCTAAAATAACTAAGATTGGGAATTCAATAAAGTTTAGTTACTTTAGTATTATCATTATACTTTTAATGAAAATTTATAAGTCCTTGTCCTACCCGTTCGGCTAACGACCCTCCACCGATCAAGGAAGCGGTGGGTGAGAGTGGACACCCATTAAGTTGCCATTTTATAGGCAACAACCTTATACCCCCCTTATAGACCGGCTTCGTGAATGAGGCGTACTAGCGGTAAGACGACTTGATCTTATACATATATAAATATTATTAAACTTATAATATTATAAAGTATAAGGGTTGAATTTTAACTTTTAAAATTCTAGGGGTTGGAACTAAAGTTTTTAATATGACTTTACATGTTCCAAAACTTGAGGGCACGTTTTGTAAACTTTCAAAACTTTTCATTTCTCATAACTTATGAGTTAATGGTTATTAAAAATGAAGACTCTTCATTTTTTGTAACCTATGTGTTCTTTTAATGGTTATTTATAAATGTGACTTTTGGTTATCCATAACTTAAGAACTAGTTATGGACTCCATTAAAACACATAAAGATCAAGAATTAATCTAATCAATTATTAGCACATAATTTCTATGATCTTCTAAACTCATATGTTTATGAATGTTCATATCAAAAATTTCAAGAATCGTAAGTACATATACAAAACTTGAAATTTTGATACGAGCTTTTGAACAAAACTTCAATTTTCAAGTTTTTTTTTTTTTTTTTTTTTTTTTTTTTTTTTTTGCATCAAGTATCAAATAAACAAACCTGGCTCTGATACCACTGATGGGTTTTCAGCATTCTAACACTCCTATGGTGTACATGCAACCCTAGAAACCTTGGATCTATGTTTGACTAAGATACATGCAAATAATTATTTTTCCAAGGTTCTTATCCTAACTAGCATGGCATGGGGTACTTGAATCAAATAAAACTAGTAGAATTACTTACCTTGTAGTAGTAGTTGATTGCTTGGAGTTTGAGAGCCTAGCACCAATAATGTGGATGCCTCAAATGGAAGTCACAAATCACCACAAACTTGGAAACTTGAGAGAATAGTCACCAACTTCTTGAAATCGGCCCTCCTAGTTTACACACATCAACTAGTCCAATTTCAAGAACCAAAGCCTCCTTTATATAGTGTGGTGGATTAGGGTTACATCCATGTAAACCCTAATACCCATGTATTTTCATTTCCATGAGATCCATGGGTTAAAGCTCCATGGAGTATCCATGGACTTTCCATGCAAGCCTAGCCCATTCCAAATAAGCATTATCCCACACTATATAAATACAAGAGCCCATATTTAATTAGTCATACTTTTGATCTCTAAATTAATTCTAAATTAATTATAGATCAACACTAATTAAATAATATGATTTTATATTAATATATTAGAACTTATAATATATTAATAAATCATAACTTATACTATTCTCAAAAGATTATCCGTAAATTGTTCGGGTGAAGTGCAACCCAAATGGACCATGCCGGGTCGGGTCAAGTACATACCAAATATAGTTATGGACTTAGACACTATATCCAACATTAACATCATAAGAAACTGTGTACGGCCGCAAACTCCCTGGTGGCTGAAGTGTGTACATTTGAGAGCTTGACTTTGGGAATTTGGGAAGGAATCCAAGCTCGGAGAAGAAGAATCAAGGGGAAAACACTGGATCTAGCATCTAGTTCGTCTTGGGCATCAAATTGAGGTATGAATCTGTTACCTTAAGCCTATATTCTAATTGGGAGTTCATGACCCAACTTTGAGGAAATGGAAGCAAGCCTAGATTTGGACCTATCACAAGGGTATGGTTCCAGATCTGAACCTCACTAGGTCCCAAATATCATAAAGTTGCATGATTTATAAGCTTATTCCCTCCTCATGTATGAAAACCTTGTTGGAGGATTAGTTTTGGTGTTTACGGTTATGAAAGGCCTTGCATGCACGTAAAGTTTGTAACTTTACGTGAAATCTACAATAGGAGATGATGGATCTAAAGTTTGGGACCTTAAGTCCCACTGGAAAGGACCGTAATCATTATGAACTTTAGGGGACTCGACGAGTCGTGCAAGTGACTCGGCGAGTCGAGAGGGTTTTCTCGTTTACGGCCAAGGGTGTTCGGCCAAGGGTTTACGGCCAAGGGTTTTCGGCCAAGGGTTTACGGTCAAAGGTGTACGGTTGGTGGTTTACGGCCGTAAACATCAAGGAACTCGACGGGTCCCTTGGGTGACTCGGCGAGTCGGCGAGTTAAGCAGGGAACCCGACAAGTGAATGATTGTACTCGGCGAGTCAAGGTCAATATGGACTGTTGACCTTGACTATAGACTTTGACTTTGACCAGGGTTGACCCTGGGGGTATTTATGGGACTATGCTGAGATATTTACTCATTGATTATAAACAGTTTGGGAAGAGCAGCACAGGCATACCTGAATCCAGTTTGCCAGTTCACCCTTTGAGAGGTGAGTCTTCTCACCATACCAATGGGTCTAAGGCACAAAGGCCGGACCATTTTGCAATAGTTGGCTTACTTTTTATGTAGAGGTGTGATAGGTATTTGTGCATGATATGTGGTAGAGATAGCCTCTGTGGCTAACGGTAGAGATATCCGTATGGCTAATGGTAGAGACGGCCTTATGGCCAATGGTAGAGATAACATTTATGGCTGATGGTAGAGATAGCCTTTGTGGCTAACGGTAGAGATAGTTTCATGGCTAATTGACATGTGATATGTGGTAGAGGTAGCTTTATGGCTAATATAATATGTGGTTTGTGTGGGGTATGCTCTGGGGGACTCACTAAGCTTTCAGCTTACCGTTTGTGGATTTGTTTCAGGTACTTCGGAGTCCAAGGGTAAAGGCAAGGCATGATGATGCGGCGTGCACTCTATCTCTCTTTTCCGATCTGGTTTGGGGGACACTCTGATGTTTTGAAAATAATAATGTTGTAATGTTGATGGTTTTGAAAACGATTATTGGAATCTTTGTGTTTTATGAAAATGGTTGACTAATTAAAAATGAAAAATTTCTTTGTAAAATTTGGGTCGTTACACATCAATTGCTTTATCTTCATGCGTGCGACTAAAAACGAGGCATTATTAAAATCGATTTAATCATGATCCCGCTTTCAATTTTGATTCTCTTTGATTTGGATGAAAACGTGTTTTGGTTTTCGATGAAGAGAAGAAGTACCCTAATGGATGTACTACTACATTAGGCTAAAAAATTGAGCCCCTGGTGAAGGATGAGCCCTGTTCATGGGCACCTCCTGGACTTGCCTTGGGCCGGCCCTGATACCTGCAGGGGTCGTCGACCCTGTTAATATTTCGACCACCGGCCGGTGTTACTCCGACCAAATATTACGGCGGGATGTGTCGTCGCTAGTGCTTAAGATTGTCCCTAAAGGTGTCGCCACTAATGCCTATTTTTTTAGATAAAATTTATATTTTATATTAGTTTATATTATAAAAATGCAGAATTTATAAAATTATAAAACTTATAATTTAAAAATATGCATTACATAAAACATCAAATAATATACACAAAGTATATCACATTAACATCATCTAATTTCATAATAACATCATCCATAACATAAAAAATATATACTAATCGTCTTCCCCATCATCGTTTTCCTCGTCGTTGTTGGTCGCATTGTCGACTTGCTTGCTAAATGAGCAGATAATATCTCCCATTGCCGTCATAAACGCCGGGTTTTGGAGAAAAGCGTTAACATCCACATTCTACAAAGTAAGAATATAAGTTAAAATATATCATACTATAAAAACAAATTATTATTACTTAACAATTAAGTCACAAACACATTAAGTCCTTAATAATTTAACAAACTACAAAATTCATAACAATTTAACAAAATAACAAACTAACAAACTACCAAACTATCAAACAAAAAAATTCACAACAAATTAATAAGTACCTGTGTTGGTTGTGGTGTTTGTGACTGTGACTGTCACTGGTTGGGAGCACTTGTACCCGCTACGAAAGGCTTAGGACCGATGCCTCTCATATGTCCCCTTCGAGCACCTAACACCTTCTCAAATAAGGTTGTCCAATCAATGGAGTTCGGATCACCACCGGAGTCGACTATGTGCTGAGTTTGTAAAGCAACCTCGGCAACTAAAGCATTCTGCATTTTACGAAGATTGTCAATATGCTTCAGTACAAACACAAAAAAACAACATTCAACTTTATTTTTAAGTAATAATAACTTACATACTATTCTTCAACTAATGGGTCAAGGAATTCCCCTTGTTTATTGACATGTGCACGGTGAATTACTTCAAGTTTATTCAAATTCTGTTTAACATTAAAAAATATGTTATACTTAAATAAACATTACAAAATATTTTACAACTGAATAAATATTAATGTAACTTACATTTTTGAAAGAAACACTACCGTAGATGCACATCCCTACACGATTCTTAACTACTTGCTTCTTCCGGCATTCTTTGTTTACACTGGATCGTTTACAATGTCTATCAGTTGAGAATTGGTCAATAGTAGCACTCCAACGCGCTGAATCCATACCTACGGGGGGTCGAGCCCTTGCTGCCTCCGCACACTCTAGCATATCTATAAATTTACCTTTTGCAATATTTTTCTGGCCTCTATACCGCTGACATATCTGATGATTCAGTGATGCCCATAAAATTCTAGCATCGGGACCATTTGAAATGGCTTGAAAATCAAAATATGTATACAAAAAATAAAGAAGTTAAAAATAAATCAAAATTAAACATGTTAAATATAACTTTATAAATAATTTACCGAAAGATATGTAAACATGCCATTCCAATCGGCTTCAGGAACTTCTTTCCAAGTGTTCTTATCCAAAGCTATGTCGTGCCAGATATAACTTCCAACCTCCTGAATGAAGCATTCGTATACATCCCCAATCGACACTAAAGTATTTCTGTCAAATATTATTTTTAGAGGCTGTCTGCCATTTGCGTCATATAGCCGATGCATTTTCTTGTTTACTGCCATGCCTCTTCGTCTGGAAGGTACAACTGTTAAAAAAAATATTAGTAAAGATAGTTTTTTATATACATACAATATAAAATACAATGAATTAGAATAAATCTTAATTACCATCAATCTGGTGAACATCAAAATCTCAACCGAACAGATGTGGTGGCTCGTTACCACCATCACCTCCATGGCCCATCACAACAGCCATGAGATAAACCAATGCAACCCAAAAAAATGGCATCCTGAAAAATTATAACACAATATATATATATATATATATATATATATATATATATATATATATATATAACACAATATGAAAAGTTATAATACAAGTGGGAGTTGTTTTTTTATTATAGCATTGTATTTTAAATGTGAATTATAGCATATTTTTATTATTTATAGCATCTTAATTATGTAGTTTTTCTATTAAAACATTGTACTTTAAATGATAATGGGAATTATAGCATACAATTTTTTTTTGTTTTTTGAATTAACATTGTCAATCATAACATTTTACATAAAAATACACATATACACAAGCAAATAATGTCGTCCCTAAACGTACATATACATTTCACATATAATTACACACACACACACACACACATATATATATATATATATATATATATATATATATATATATATATATATATATATACATTTTTGCAATTATAACGTCATATACATACAATATACACACATATAAATTTCACATACAAATACACATACATATACATTTTTACATACACATACAAACATATACATACATTTTTACATACATATCCACACATACATATACATTTTTACATACATATACATTTTTACATACATACACAAACATATACATAGATTTTTACATACATATCCACACATATACATACATATTTATATAAATATACACATACACATATACATTTCACATACAAATACATAAATTCCATATACATACATACATTTTAACATATGTTTTTTCATATATCTACACCCATATACATAGATTTTTCACATATACATACATTTCACATACAAATACTCTTATACACACATTTTTTCATACATACACATACATTTCATATACAAATACACACACACACACACACATATATATATATATATATATATATATATATATATATATATATATATATATATATATATATATATTTCACATGCACAGTTATTTGTACATTGTCATGGATTTCATATAGAAATACACATATACATATACATTTCACATAGATATACCAACATTTCTTATACGTACATTAAAAATAGAAAAAAAAAACAAACAAACCTGGAAATCGATTAGGTAGTGGTGCTGTGGTCTTGGTCGTCGGAGTAGATCTGGTATCACCGAAGAAGAGGTAGTGTCATGGGAGATCTTTCTTTGAAACCACCAAAATCCAAAATTAATACACAAATTCATTCTAGAAAAGAAATTGAAAGAGAAAGGAGGGAAGGAAGCACCTACCGTTGCTATAGATGCCGAAAAATCGGAGTTTTGTCACCGGACAACGTATCACAGCCTGGGCCAAATGTGGGGGAGAGGAGGATTAAAGAGGAAAGGAGAAAGGAGAGGCTTTGTGGTGGTGGTTGTTGATGAAATCGAGAGGATCAGTGTTTTTTCGCCGGAAAATCGTCTAAGAAATTGGGAGTGAAGCTGTCACCTGATCTGAGACACGATGGGGAGGTAAAGAGGACGACCCCTTTAGCGACGATACTATTTGCAGCGACAGGATACCAATTGTGGCGACATGTTGGAGGGAAGTGTAACGCCCGTAAATCTGGGCTAGTCAATTTAGAGACAATGAGCTTCAAAAATGAGTTTGTGATGGAAGATTATTTGGAAGGAATAATATTCACCAAGTGGTATTATATGTTACAAGTGTTCCGTACATATAAAGAACGCCGAAATCCGAGTTATAACGAAGAAGTTATGGTCCGTCGAAGTTTTTCGGCAAAACCAGCACGGCACCGGGGAGACGTAAATAGTGAATTTACGATAAAGGAGTTTTTAGCCTTAGTAATCTAAACAAAAGTTGTAGTATACGTTAAACCGAGAACATACAAAAAAAAAAAGAATGCCCAAATCTGACTTCGTATGAGGAAGTTATGAATTTTCTAAGATTTGGCATAGCAGTGCACGGCCCGAAACTCGAATTTTAGTTCGAGCGGTTTTTGGCCTACGTGACCTGAATGAGAGTTGAAGATCTCATTAATAGGAATTCAACGATAAAAAGACATACGGAAACGGAGTCCGTATGAAGGAGTTACGAATTCTTCGCGGTCATTTAAAAGTCTAATCTCCTCCTACTGTTAAATTTAAGATCGGCCGAGAATTAGCCGACGGAGTCTAAATGAAAGTTGTAGATCTTGTTTTTACCTACGCGTGGATATAAAGAACGTTGAAAACGGAGCTCGTATGCGAGAGTTATGATTTTTCTAAGTCTGGAGGCTGCTGTGCGAAATCGGGCGACATGGCGCAATCCTGGCCGTTGCTTCCTCCCCAAGGCTAGCCACCAGAAGGTGACATGTGGCATGGACTCGACGAGTAGGACCTCCACACGATGAGTAGAGTTGTTTTCTAGCCTATAAATAGAGGTGCCGGGTTCCCTCATTCTTCACACCATTCCAACCTCTTCTCTCTCTCTCTCTAAACTCTCTCTCTAGCCCCCAAACCCCCCCACCCCTAAGCCTAGGTAAACCCCCTAGAACCCGAAGGAAGCCACGAGGCTCCCAAAGCCTCAAGAAAAGAGCCTTTTGGCTCGGGAACGCTGCTCCAGCGAAGCCCGGTTTTCGAGAAAACCCGCTGTAAGTGAGCTATGTCTAACCTATCTTTAGTATAGCTTATGTCCTAATATAGTAATGTTATTAGGACCTTATAATGAGTATTTGGGCTATTATTATGAGTTATATAAGTGTCGTTATATTATCTTTTTAACCAATCGCGGTATGGGGAATCTGGTTTAAAGGGCCGCATAGGGTTGTTGGATTTCAGAAGTGCTATATGCCAAAATGGTCCTGCCCTCCGGTGTTATATGTCTGGCCCCTGTCTGTACATAGTGGTTGGAAAATATTGTTTAAGCGCTTATATAGTAATAATAATGGTAAGACTAATAATTAGTCACGGTAAATATTAGACTAAAATCTAGTGGTAATAATAATAGGTTTCGTCGGAGGAAAATAGAATCGTTAGAAGCGAAGCGCTGCCCGAGTTTGGGAATCATCACTTTAACAAGTGAGTGCATAGTTATTTCATCTTACACATAGATATGAAGTATTTTATATAAATTACGTGCTATGTGTGTATACTGTCTGAATACTTGTTGTCTATGCTGGATGAAACGTTTTATACATGTTTTAAATGATCTAAATTGTATATGTATTTTATATCTACAAAATGTGTTGGGAAAAAACATGGGTAGATTAGAGGTGAGATAAATGATGAGCAATGAAATATGAGAAAAATGATGAGCGATGAAAGATGAGATGAATGATGAGCGATGATATATGAGTGATAAAATATGGTGCGAAGCGATGACCTAAGCGATGGGCCAAAGCAATGAGCCAAAACGATGAGCCAAAACGATGAGCCAAACGATGACCCAAGCGATGGCCCCGTCATCTAGCAGAGTATGGATGACAACCACAGACTATTCTAGACAGTCTAGTGGAACACTAGCAGGCTCGCAACCTGTAGGTGTTGTGAATGATGTGTTCACCCGGTGTACTCTAAAAACCCATTGACAGGTATTGCGAGTGGACTCTCGAAAATGATATTGTCAATAAACGAGATAAACCTTGGCGACTATGCCTACTTAGTGCTGATTCCTTAGGATACTCCTTAGGAATGAATGAACGAGGAATAGCTGAATCTTAGGGTAGATCCTTAAGAGTAAAGAAGATAATGGGGATGGTTAATTGGGTTGATTGTTTGATGTTTAACATAATAATTATATTATTGTGGGTTGAAAACCCTATGTACTCACCAGGTTTCCCAACCTGACCCACTCAAGCTAATTTGTATCACAGGTGTCGATATGAAGCTACTTTACACTGAGGGTTTTAAAAGAGATGTAGATAACTAGTGTAAATGAATGTAAGTTCTGTTTATGCTTATGTTTCTGTATTGACGATGACATCCCAAATGTTTTAAAATGGATGAAAATACTTTTCTTCGGAAATGATTTGATAACGTATTTATCATGTTTTTCTGGGAACAAATTCCGCAATATTTTTATTAAAAGAGGTACTCTGATTTTTATAAAGCATAAACAAAATCGGTCTTTTCTGGCCGTGAAAATAGGGATGTCACAGGAAGATATCCTGCGTCTTTTTTGGTGACTAGTAGCGACGATGGCGTCGTCTCTATTGTCGTTGCCACTATTGCCTTGGTACGAAGAAACCCTGACCGTTAGATCAAATAAGAAACGAACGGAAACAATTCACTCTGGGCGAAGTCACACGGATCGCCGACGTGGACTATTAGAGGCGACCCTTTACCGGCGACACAAAGGCGTCTTGTCACCTGTCGTCCCTAATACTACCTGTCGTCTCTAATAGCGTCGCCCCTAATAGTTATATTTCTTGTTGTGTTACACAAACAATTTCGAAACATGGCTCACATTTACGGACCCATTTTCAAGTTTCACTTGGGAAGCGAACTGCATGTCGTCATAAATACACTAGACCTAGTAAAGGCAGTGGTACGTGAGCAAAATGACATATTTGCTAACCGCAATCCATCAATAGCTGCCTTAACAATCTCCTATGGAGGCATATATGTAGTATGGTCTGATAACAACTCATATTGGCGTAACCTTCGTAAGATATTTGCCCATAAAGTTCTAAACAACAAGAATCTTGAAGCATGCAGGTTTTTTTCGAAGGGATGAAGTTAGGAAACCTATAAAAAATATTTATAGTAAAGTTGGGACCACTATTGACATTAGCCAGATTGCTTTTCTCAACAGAGGCTAACGTCCTCGCAAGCATGGTTTGGGAAAACACTTCAGATCCAAACGCAAAATGTATCCATTTTGGAGCAGACTTGTAGATGACTTCTTCAAATATCGTTTAGATTGTCGGACAACCGAATCTGTCTAATATTTTCCCTAGTCATGCATGACTTGATCTACAAGGTATATTAAGGAAGACGAAGAGGGAACTTTATCAGTTGGATCAAATCTTCACAAGCATTATCGACGATCGGATCATATCTAACTCCAAAAAGCCGAAGGATGCAGATGGGTATGAAGGAAAGAAAGATCTTTTACAGATCTTATTAGCGCTCAAGGACCAAAAAGATGCAACATCGATTACCATCACCCAGATTAAGGCGCTTCTTGTGGTAATTAACACTTTTTAAATTTACTTTCAAAGGTAGGGATAATACATTCCAAATAATTTTGCATAGTTCATATATCGTACATCACACCTATCTAGTAATTGAGAAAGATCCATCTGCATGAATACGAAATAGCCTCATAATTTTCCTTTTAGTTAGACTACAAAAATTACAATTTGGTTGAACTTATGTTATATCAGGACATTATGTAGGGAAATTTAGGGTTTGTGGTGGAGATCTGGATACCAACTTGGATCGTGATATCACTTTCCGAACTGATATTTCTACCATATGTCTGGGTTACAATAAATTCAGCCTAGGATAATCCAAGTGGACACTTACGATTCTAGGAACAGAAGTCGTAAGCCAATATGCTAGAGGATTCTGTGAAAGTAAGATGAAAAACGAGAGCTTAAGATCGTATCTCTCTTCTGAAAAGAAGAGTCTTTTATATAATAAACGATATTAGGGTTTCATTAGGGTTGGGCCGCTATGGATTCCTTTGGAAGCAAGTCAGGGTAATCCAGATTTTTGTGAGGATTTAGGGTTACCAAAACTAACGAGTTTATTTACTTTTACCATAATCACCTTCAAGAATCGGAATATCCCACTATGGATTCCTTTGGGCCGCTATGGATTCCTTTGGAAGCAAGTCAGAGGGACCCCAGCCAGGGGCTCTGCTCTTTGGACCCTGCTAGGGGCGCTGCCCCTTTGGAGACCCCGGACCCAGGGGCGCTGCCCCTGGACCCCCGACTAGTCGTCGAACCGGCTACTAATTTGATCTTATACATGCATGCACTCCGCACCAACCTGTACACATATTAGAAAACAAATTAAGAAGCCCCTTAGCTCACATGCTAATTCCAGTTACATAAAATGACACGGTGACACTAAAATCACCAACAATCCTCCCCCGTTTTAGTGTAACCCTTGAATAGACATAACTTTATCAAACAATCCAAACTAGTACATAATGAAAATATCGAAACGATTGAATTTCCAATCAGTATCATACATTTGCAAATACTTGAGAATCAGGGTGTTCTAAGAATTGAACCCACCAACCCATTTGAATACCAGAAAGTAAAATACATACTAGTTTATTGAATTTCTAGCAAATTACAACGTGACATTGTTATAAATGAAAGGTTTTGAGCATTCTAACACTCCTATGGTGTACATGCAACCCTAGAAACCTTGGATCTATGTTTTACTAAGATACATGCAAATTTGATTTTCCAAGGTTCTATTCCTAACTAGCATGACATCGGGTACTTGTAAAGTAAAAGCTAGTAGAATAACATACCTTTCTTGTTGCTTGGATTCCTTAAGAATATTGTGAGCCTAACACCCCAAATGTGATGCCTCAAATGTTTCACACAACACCACAACTCTTGGAATAACTTGAGAGAAGCACACTATCAATCAAAATCGGCTAGCCCTCCTTGTTCTTTTCTATGTACCGATTTTGCTAGCCTATGGGGTCTTTATATAGTGTGTCACAAGTAGGGTTACACCATGTAAACCCTGATTGACATGGATTTTCATTTCCTCCATGATCCATGGGTTTTAACCTCCATGGAGCATCCATCGCTACTAGAAAACAACCCTTTAATGACGCGCAAACAATGACACCCGGTGATTTACGATACGCAAAAGCGTATGCCCTAAAAATAATGTCATCTCTTCTAAAATTTGAAGGATAGAGGACACGCTTTTGTGCGTTCCCTAAAATTAATGTCCAACAAAAAAAATTAAAAGCACTGAGGGCACTTATTTAAAAATGGGTGTCGTCTAGAAATGTCGCTTTATATTTTTTTTAATGAAAGGCGCGTTCTCTTCTTTTGCAGCGGGGGGGAAACGAAAATCCCAAAAGTTTGAAAGGCCGCCATTGTTATCCTCTACCTTATTTCCATCATTCTTTTCTATCTATCTATCTCTCTCTATATATATATATATATATATATATATATATATATATATATATATATATATATATATATATCATATTTGCAACAATCAAGATTATTGTTATAAAACTCATTTAATTTTAGTAAAAAATCTTACTTCTCCTTTAATTTTAGGAACACCTTTTATTACTAAATTATATCCTTTTATGGTTCAAGATGATGGAATTATTACTAAAGTTTTTGGAAAAGAAATTATGTTTAAATTTTGTGAACCTCCGTCTTATTCAACTATTAATATTCTTAATTATAAAACAAAACAAGCAAATTACCTTATCAATGAAATTAATGATTTTCGTATACATAATCAATTACAAGACAAGTATATTCAAGACAAAAATTGTTCAACTATTATCAATTATACACTGTGTGTGTTCAACTATTATCAATTATACACTGTGTGAGTACATCAATTATCAAAAATATTATCATGTCTTCTGCAGTGAGATGATGCTAAATTATTGCATGAAAACAAACAACTTTTATAAAGATGAAAGAAGATGCTCCATTATCGCCAAAGAAGATTTCCATTATCAAAAAATGACAAAATATGATGCCAATTTGTCAAAAGCTTTAAAGTTTTGTCTGCCACATCTACACTCTGACAAATGCAAGTTGATTCAATAATTCTCAAGATGATCCGGTAATCCTTCGGTTTCCCGTCTCAAGATGTTTCAAGACTCCAAGACTCCTATATATTGAAGGGACATGTTTTAATGAAGACCATATATATATATATATATATATATATATATATATATATATATATATATATATATATATATATATATATATATATATATATATATATATATATATATATATATATATATATATCACTCTAATACCCAAAAAAAAAAACCCTAATATCATCACCAATCCTCTTTTCTCCCACAACAAAATCGCAATATCACCAAATCTCTGATCTCGTCTTTTGAACAGATCAAACCCGCAGGGGTTCTCGATTTTCCTATGTTGATGTGTGGTGACACGAACAAAAAAAAGAGTGTAGCGCCTCTACCTTTCAATTTCATTTGTCGGTTGCTTCAAATCGACTCTTGCTTTCTCTCTCACAGGGGTTTCTTTGTACGTTCCCTTCACCTCCGTTGATGTCGTTTTCCAAGGCCAGTCTGGATAATCAGCATCATCGGTTAGTGGAAGTTGTGAAGGAATCTATGTCGGATACAAAAGGCGTTCGAGAGAAGGGAGGACGCTGGAGACAGAAAGGGTCGACCGCATCATTCCGATGAGCAGTTAGTATGATTTGAATTGAACCTCCGTCTTCCAATCGACTGGGCGTGTGATCAGAAAGTTTCGAGGTCACGATAGTGAGGTATGTAATTTCCCCAACAAACCAATTTATCAATCACATAACACATATTTATAATTTCACAATCATAACACCATTTTTGTGCAGGTGAATGCTGTAAAGTTCAATGAATATTCATCTGTTGTTGTATCAGCAGGGTATGATCGTTCCTTGTGTGTCAGGGATTGTAGATCTCATAGCACCAAGCCAATTTAGGTTTATCTTTCTTTCCCTTTCCCTTTTCTACATCTACGTGCGTACTAAGTTTTGTTTATATATATTTATATTATCAAAAGTTGATGACAGTTTTAATTGATTCACAGATCATTGACACCTTTCTAGACAGCGTTATGTCTGTCTGTTTAACAAAAACTGAGATCATTGCTGGAAGTGTTGATGGAACTATACGCACATTTGTCATCCGGATTGGTAGGTAGGTATTCCATGTGACAATCATTATGATTATGAAATGAAAAACTTTGTAGCATGTTTGAACTTTAAAGTTTCTTCTGTTTCCAGAGAATTATTTGATGATTTGGGGCAACCTGTAAACTGTATCTATCTATCAAATGATGGTAACTATGTATTAGCCAGTTGTCTGGATTCTACTCTGCGCCTTTTGGACAGGTGAATTTCTACTTCACATCGCTTTTAATCAAAAGGATGGATGAGTCTATTGTAAAAATTGTTCTTCTTTTTGTTTGGTTTGCAGAACTAGTGGTGAATTACTACAAGAATATAAAGGAGTGCTAATTTTGTGTTTATCCTTTGGCCTTTGTAGATAATGATAATGCTCTTACCATAGTAATCTATATAACTGTCTTCCTAATACAGAAGGAAGGTTTATGATCAGGGGTGTTTCGCAAGATATTCAATCACTCTATTTTTTCAGTGATAATCAGACAATTGATATCACCAATCTACTAAAAGGTGAGGTATCTTCTTTTATTTCTTTTCATTTTGTTATTGCCATCACAATAACACTTGTATTATTCTATATTACAGAAAAAAGCAAATATGGTACCGATAATTGCTGGGGCAGTTGGGGGTGTAGGCCTCTTCTTTCTTGTTATTGCTTTGGGATTATATTATCTTATATGGAAGAAGTCTAAGAGGACTAAAGAAGGTAATTCATGTATATATATCATATGTATGTATCTGATGTATTAGCATTTGACTAATCCCATGGAAAGAATTTAAAATAAATGTAGCTCACAACGCTTGCATTACATACTACTTCCTGAAATATAGTTTTTATATGAAATATTATGTTGAGTTTCTTATGTTTTCACGTGAACTATGTGCTATTTTAGATGCACCAGTGGTCAAGGGGGCAGTCAACTACAATTATAAACATCTGCAGTTGGCAACGAATAACTTCAGTGAAGAGAATAGTATAGGGAGAGGTGGATTTGATGAAGTATTCAAGGTAATAAATTAGAGCCATTTATATCATGTATTGCAGATAATAATAACTTGCAAGTGACTTGTAGAAAAAAAAACGTCATAGCTCGAAAAGCACATTTCTTAAATTCAGACACTTATGGTTTATTCAACTTTCTAATACCGGGAAGCTCTTTCTATTCGGGCATAGAATCCTCACATTGGCTTGTATGTATTTACCTTCACTGATTCATAATAAAATGAAAACTTGTAAAATCCCATATTTGAATTATATATTTTTTTGCAGTCAACTTGTGTTCGTAGACCAAAATATATAATGTGCACAGATGGTGATCCTTCTGGAAAAAAAGATAGGGGACAAACTACCTGGATGATTTGTTATTCGATTAGGGTTTTACATCATTTGTATGGACAATAGCTTCCTACCAGCTGAAGGACAAATTAAAGCTATCACCCTCAGGTTCTCAATTCATAACCTCCATATCATTTATTCCATGGAGCATAAAACCAGTATACGGGTATTGTTCTAATTGTTAAGCTTTCATTTGGTTAGTGTACTTTTTGAAAATCTTGGTTATTTATGGTTGCGCATGTTGGGTGCAAAATTATATCAGATTGTATCCTAGTAAATGGAAGGAAAAGGGTTCGTTATTTAGTCATTGCAACACTTCTCTCCCTCTTTTCATGGACGATTCTTGGCTCACAGGAATCAACAAGAAATTCTCAACATCAACTCATGATCTTGTTATTGCAAAATCTGGGCTCTGCAATGGCAGTTGTCATTGATGCCATGATTGCAGAAGCAGCAAGGTCTGAAAAGTATGTTCTTTCTACTTCTTTTTACTCACTCCATTTTCAAGGTATACTTTGAATTTTAGAAGTCAAAGTAACGTATAATATACTCCAGAATTGCCATAAAAACATCATGTTTCAAAGAAGAAGATGGTAGATATGAAAATATATATTGTGCACAGGTGGCGATCCTTCTGGATACTACTCGTAACATATCATCCAGGTAGTTTGTCCCCTATCTTTTTTCCCCTTATTTATTATATTCTTAGTTTTCTATCTGATTTTTGATATTTATATATTTATAAAATTTCTAGTGATACGCTTTCTGGGAATATGTGGGCAAACTTGTCTTCATGGATGCCAAGGAGAGAGGTGGCTCCTCAGGTAAGCAGTCTGGGAATATGTGGGCAAACTTGTCTTCTGGGAATATGTGGGAAAACTTAGTTATTACAATGTGTGATGTAAAAAATTGATATTGCTATTTATTTAATGTGTAAAGAACTGTAAGTACGTTGCTATTATGAGAAAAGAAATGGAAGGAAGTTGGTATTATGGGTAAATGAAAAAAGTAAGGCACATTTGGTTGGTATTTTAAAAGTTAGTTTGTATTTTAGGCAGGGAGGGATAAATACAGATGCCACAGCAGTAGTAAGTGTTGTATCGGATGAAGAGATCCAAAAGCTTGTGGCAATTGGTTTTGATAAGGTAAAAGTAAAAACAATTACCCTCCTTTTTGTTTTGTAAACAACACAGAAGGTTCTGGATATAAACATAACTATATGGACACTTAAAAGTGTTTAGAGAGTTGTACCAATGTTTCAATCATATCTTGCTATATTTTTTTACAGGTTATATTTTCTAGGTTATATTTTCTAAACCTGTTATTGTCAGTGCTTGTGAGTTCCTTGAGCAATACAGGAAGCTCATGATATATTTGGTGATGTGGATGAGCTATTGAGGCAACGCAAGTTGGGACTAGAATGAATCAGTAGATATGATGATAGTGGTGAAGGGAAGGAAAGGAGGCTTGAAGATGAATTTGAACCCACCATTCTTTCCAATAAATACAAAACTGAAAAAGGTGAGTACATTCGGGAGATAGATATTCCAGAAAGAATCCAGGTCAGAATATTCACATTTACATACTATATATTTCATCCATCTATTATGTATTAATTGTTGTTCAACTTTTGTCTTTGTAGATATCTAAGGAAAGCACTGGTCCTCCACCAGCAGATGAAATGAGTATAGAAGAAGGTGCCCTTAATAGAAATGTAGTATTAGGTTATATAGTTAGGGAAAACCTCTTAATAACAATGTACAATTAGATCCCTTAATACCGATGTATTACAATTTTTTGACATGATGTTATTGGATGAAATTTGATTGTTTTGATATATATTTGTTTATATACTTTTGTATTATGCGTAAATGAGTATATTAAAGGCACGTCGTATATGCATATCGTAAATGGTTGTTGAAGTTTATGACACGCAAATGCGTGTCATCTTCATTTATGACAGGGGCTTTAATGATACGCAATGCGTGTCCTAAACGTGCGTTGTAAGATTACGACACACAAATGTCTGTCGTCTTCCTTTATGACAGGGCCTTCATTGATACACATTGCGTGTCGTAACTGCGCGTCGTAAATGCATGTCGTAACTGCGCGTCGTAAATGCATGTCATAAATGCGCTTCGTAAACAGACGATGCGCAAAAGCGTGTCGTCTCTCGTTATGACAGGGTCTTCCTTGACACGCATTTGCGCGTCGTCTGAGCATTTTACGACACGCATTGAGCGTCGTAAAAGGCTGTTTTTCTAGTAGTGCATGGAGCACCCTATGGATTTTAGCCCAAGCCAATAAACCATGGATCATTAGCCCACTATATAAGAATGGATGATTTACACAATCAATCCCCATATATTTAATTAGTCTCTTTTTGATCACAAAATTAATTCCAAATTAATTCTTGATCAATACTAATTAAATAATATGATTTCATATTAATATATTATAACTTATAATATATTAACAAATCATAAGTGTCTTTCTCATTTTGTCTATCCAATTATCATGATGCCATGCAAACCAAATGGACCATGTCAATCGGGTTAAGTACATACCAGAAATAGTTATGGACTTAGACACCTTATCCAACAGTCTCCCACTTGGATAAGTCTAATAACTATAACTGCAAGTATGACTTCAGGAACCGATCAACAATCGTAGCTCTTTCAAAGTCTCGCAGAGCTAAGATGACCTGCCATTTAAGATAAGTGATCATATAATCCTCTGCTCTCAAGATATCAGCCAGACAAATACATGGAACAATGTCGTACTTATTGTCCAGCAGTTTGTTTCCCGATTTCTGATTTTTTTGACATAGAACTAAACTGAACACATCAATTTGATTCTGACCGGGCCCGATACATAGGTCAAAACAAAATCATCGAGGGGCCCAGATATCGCTTCTAATCCTCCAAGGGCTAGAAGGAACAGATAAACTTCGACTCATATGCTTGTACTAACTACTTGTTGAATCATACACAAAAGCACGTTTTATAACATCGAGTTACCAATGCGTTTTCGTACAATCAATGTATAACCAACTCATAGTCAACAACTCACATATCTATGTTTGAAGACTTATATGATATTACCCTCTCACGATCACTCGTGATAAATTCCATGAAGTAATACAAGTGAGCGTGGGTTGAATCCAATACTCAGAGCTTATGAGCACTCATGAATGTTGTAGCAAACATTTGCTATGTCTAGCACCTTAGACATCTACAAACCCAATTCATGACAGTCTTGATTCATATCTACTTCCAACATATGACTGACTATGGAGAGTTTGAATAAAGTAATTATTCTGGAAGTCAAAACATGCAAAATTGAAATGATAGTAAACGATTGACAGAAGATAGTAACACTTTACTTATAAATAAATAACAACTTTTATTTAATCATCAAATGTCAATTACACTTTACAAATTTCAAAAGGTATCTAATTTCTAAAACTAATATCATCCTTTAGCCCTATGCGCCTCGCATGCTGAAGATGCTTAACCCTACTTAGTCCCTTCATGAGGGGATCTGTTGGGTTCTTATCCGATGATACCCTCTTTGCGACGAGGAGTCCTTCTTCTATTCGAAGTCTAATGAAATGGTATTTTCTGTCGATGTGTCAGCTGGATCTCCCGTGATCCCTTGGTTCCTTGGCTAAGGCAACTGCACTTTCACGATCACAGAAAATCTCCATAGGCTCCTTTATAGCTGGTACAACTCCAAGGTCTCCAATGAAGTTCTTCATCCATATCGCCTCCTTCGCTGCCTCGCTTGCTGCTATGTACTCTGATTCGCAAGTTGAATCAGCCACTGTCTCCTGCTTGGAACTTTTCCAAGTAGTTTCTCCTCCATTTAAGGTAAAGAACCAACCTGATTGAGATCAGAAATTATCCCTATCAGTCTGGAAGCTAGCATCACTATACCCCACTACTCTCAAGTCATCACACCCACCGAGGGTATGGACCCAGTCCTTAGTCCTCCGCAGGTACTTGAGAATGTTCTTTACCGCAGTCCAGTGAGGCTTTCCAGGATTCCCCTGATATATGCTGACCATGCTCAAAGCAAAGGCCACATCAGGACGAGTACAAGTCATAGCATACATGATTGAGCCTACAACGGAAGCATACGGTACTCGACTCATCTTAGCTATCTCAGCCTCTGTACTCGGGCTCTGAGTCTTACTCAGTCTGGCATTACTCTGGATCGGTAACTCTCCTTTCTTGGAATCCTGCATGCTGAACCTATTTAGCACCTTATCCAAGTAGGTACTTTGACTAAGTCCAATTAGTCTCTTACTCCTGTCTCTCAAAATCCTTATCCCTAGGATATAGGTAGCTTCTCCAAGGTACTTCATAGCGAAACACTTCCCAAGCCGGGACTTCACCTCCTGCAGAGTTGGGATGTCATTTCCTATGAGTAGTATGTCATCCACATACAACACCAAAAAGCTAACTATACTCCCACTAGCATTGACATATACACAGGACTCATCTTTGCTCCTCGAAAAACCAAACTCTTTGACTTTCTCATCGAAACAAAGATTCCATCTGCGAGGTGCTTGTTTCAATCAATAGATGGATTTCTCAAGCTTACACACTATATTAGGGTACTCTATACTAACAAAACCCTCTGGCTGACTCATGTAAACATCCTCAGCCAACTTTCCATTAAGGAAAGCGGTTTTGACATCCATTTGCCATAATTCATAAATATGAAATGCAGCAATGGCTAGCATAACCCTAATAGACTTAATCTTCGCTACTGGTGAAAAGGTCTTATCATAGTCAACTCCCGGAGTTTGAGAAAAGCCCTTTGCAACCAGTCGCGCCTTATAAGTGTGTACATTCCCATCCATGTCGGTCTTCTTCTTGAATATCCATTTGCACCCGACTGTGTTACGACCTGGTACATTGTCAACCAAGTTCCAAACTTGATTGTCATACATGGACTGTATCTCGCTGTCCGTAGCCTCTTTCCATTTAGCAAAATCGGGGCATGCCATGGCTTCCGTGTAGCTGTTAGGTTCATCCAAACTTACCAGTGTACTATCACTGATAAGTGTATCACCTTCCGCGGCAATATGGAAACCATAGTAATGCTCAGGTGCATTTATAACTCTAATGGAACGCTTTAGAGGTACAGACTCGTCAGTTGGATCAACATGAGTTTCCTCTTCAGTTTGATTGCTAGGCTTTGAGGTTCCTTCACCACTTAACTCTTGAATTTATTCAAGGTCAATTTGCCTCCCACTGTTTCCTTGGCTTATGAACTCTCTCTCGCGAAAGACTCCTCTCCTTGCCACAAAGACCACATTATCACTGGGTCTATAGAAGAGGTAACCAAAGGATTTATGTGGGTAGCCGATGAAAATACACCGCTCACTTCGAGGTTCGAGCTTATCGTGAGTCTCGCGCCTCACGAAAGCCTCGCAACCCCAAATATTGATGTGGTCCAAATTGGGATCTTTCCCAGTCCACATCTCGTGAGGTGTTTTGGAAACCTTTTTTGGTAGGGACTAGATTAAGGATATGGGCGGCAGGCTCTAAGGCATATCCCCAAATTGAGATTGGTAGCGAAGCTAGACTCATCATGGAACGAACCATGTCCAACAAGGTTCGATTACGCCTCTCAGCCACACCATTAAGCTGTGGTGTCCTGGGAGGTGTCAATTATGAGACAATCCCACATTCCTTAAGATAGTCAAGGAACTCTGTACTAAGATACTCACCACCTCGATCGATCGAAACATCTTAATGTTCCTGCCCAACTGATTCTCCACTTCCTGTTTAAACTCTTTGAACTTTTCAAAGGTTTCTGACTTATGCTTGATTAAGTAGACATAGCCATATCTACTATAATCATCAGTAAAAGTCACATAGAAGCGGTTAGCATCCCTTGTGGCGGTTCTGAAGGGTCCACACACATCTGTGTGTATGAGATCCAACAAACCTTCATCCCTAGCACAGGTACCAGTGAAGGGTGACTTTGTCAATTTTCCAAGTAAACAAGATTCACAACTATCATCCGACTTTAGGTCAAATGACTCCAAGACTCCATCCTTTTGGAGTTGGCCTATGCATTTCTTGCTAACATGTCCAAGACGACAATGCCATAATGATGATTTATCCAAGCTAGTGGAAGAATCAATACACAACACATTATTTCCTAGGTTATCTACAACCAACACAGTTTCATATACATCATCACAAGGTAATGCTTTAAAACAAAGAACATTATCATAAAAAGCATTAATACCACCACATTCATTATCAAATGAAAAAGTAAATCCTTGTTTGTACAAACCGTGAAAGGAAATAATATTTATCGCCATTTCAGACGAGTAAAAACATTTATTCAAATCTAATCTTAACCCACTACTTAGCAACAACGAATAAACTCCAATCTTGGTGACATGTGAAGCTTTCTTATTCCCCATGATCAAGTTTATCTTCCCGTGCTCCACATTCTCACTTCTTCTTAGTCCCCGCAAATCAAAACATATGTGAATACCACAACCTGTATCAAGGACCCAAGAATTAGAATATGGTGAGTTATTAGACAATATAGTGTAAATACCTGCATGGTTGGGTTTCACTTTCCCATCCTTAACATCTTGCAAGTACTTTGGGAAGTTTCGCTTCCAGTGTGATAGAACCACCTTTGGTTCTACTTGAAGAGGAACCATCAAGATACTTTCCCTTGGTACCCTTCGAAGGGGTCTTCCTCTTCTTCACTTTACCTTTCCCGATGGCCAGAACATGGGCGGTGGTAGGAGTAGGAGTGGTAACAACCGATTTACCTTTAAGACCACTTTCAGCGGTCTTCAAAAGTCATTGAAGTTTGTTGAGTGTAACCTCCTCGTTGTTTATTTGCCAACTCCTCAGGGAAGTTCACATTCAACTTCAGCAGACGGTCCACAAACCTTTGCATTTTTTTCATGTGGCTCGTGATTGGTTCACCATCTTTCATTCGAGTTGTTATCATGGAGGAGATTATTTCATATCGATCTTGACGAGCACTCTGATGGTATCTTTCCATGAAATCCTGGTGCATCTCAAAAGGATAAAATCCTCATAGGACTTTTGGAGCTCGGCTGTCATTGTGGCCAACATGACACATGCCACTTTAGTGGCATCTCTCTCATGAGTCCTGAAGTCAGCGATCTCCTCTGGAGTAGCAGAAGACTCATCAAGTTCCTTTAGCTCCTTGTCTAGGACATATTCCTTGCCCTCATAGCGAGTGACCATCCTTATGTTCCTAATCCAGTCATTGAAATTAGTCCCATAAAAAATGACTCTCCCACAAAGGTTCATGAGAGAGAAGGAGCCGGTAGGGTTTGAGCCAGAAGCAGCATGGTTGGAAGACATCTGAAAAGAAAGAAAGACAAGTTTAGATTAGATATATAGATAGTCCTTAATAAGACACCCAAATGTAATATTAAGGCTAGGACCCAACATAATATTTTATAACTTAGAAGAGGGATGCCATAATCCAAGCTATAAAATATTTGAAGGTAGGTGAATGACAATTCACCAATTTCCACCATGAAAACGAAATGTATTATTAGGTTTTAATTGGTTTTGAAACTCCTAGAATCTTTTGAGATTCATTGAAATTTTCAATGGCATGTTTCAATCTCGATTGTGCCCTTCAATTTTTGTGACTGTGATGCCGAGGATCACAAAACAAGGTGTGAATAACCATGCAAATTTACTTGGTACTCCTAATTTTATCACCTAATTGATTTGCCGGTTAACCACACACGCTCCACCGATCTATGATAAACCTTAAGCCACCCTTTACCAACCTTGTTAAATCCAAGTTAGTGTATTGGTTAACCGCACACGCTCCACTAACGACTTAAGCAAGGTGCAAAGTATAATTTAATGAGTTAGCACCAAATTCACATTTTCCTAAAGTAACTAAGATTGAGAATTTATAAAACATTTAGTTACTTTATAATAATCATTATACTTTTAATGAGAATTAAAGTCATTGTCATACCCGTTCGGCTAACGACCCTCCACCAGTCAAGGAAACGGTGGGTGAGAGTGGACACCCATTTAGATGCCATTTTATAGGCAACAACCTTATACCCCCCTTATAGACCGACTTCGTGAATGAGACCTACTAATGGTAAGACGACTTGATCTTATACATATATATATATATATATATATATATATATATATATATATATATATATATATTATTAACTTGTAATACTATAAAGTATAAGGGTTGAATTTTAACTTTTAAAATTCTAGGGGTTGGAACTAAAGTTTTCTAAAGTGACTTTACATGCTCCAAAACTTGAGGGCAAGTTTTGTAACTATTCAAAACTTTTCAACTTCATAACTTATGAGTTAATGGTTTATGAAAATGAAGACTCTTCATTTTATGTAACCTATGTGTTCTTTAATGGATTTTAAAAGAAAAGACTTTTGGTAATCCATAACTTGAGGACAAATTATGGATTCCATTAAAACACTTAGATCAAGAATTAAACTAACCACCAGTTTGCAAATAATTCCTATGATCTACCAAACTCATAAGTGTATGAACATTCATATCAACAATTTCAAGAATCATATAAACACATATAAAACTTGAAATTTTGATAATAACCATTGAAAATGGATTAGCATAATCATTACCACACCAAAAGCAGGTTTAACAAGTCTAAAACAGTTTAGGGTAATGATTCTAGTCCATTTCTAGCAGCAAAACTCGAAAATCTGCACACAGGGCCTTCTACTCGTCGAGTGCAAGAACCTACTCGACGAGTAGGATGCATTTACACTTGGACTCGTCGAGTCCCCCCATGGACTCGGCGAGTCCACTGCACAGTGAACAGAAAAATCAATTTTTTCAAGCATTTTGCATCAAGTATCAAGAAAACAAGCCTAAGCTCTGATACCACTGAAGGGTTTTGAGCATTCTAACACTCCTATGGTGTACATGCAACCCTAGAAACCTTGGATCTATGTTTTACTAAGATACATGCAAATTTGATTTTCGAAGGATCTATTCCTAACTAGCATGGCATGGGTTACTTGTAAAGTAAAAGCTAGTAGAATAACATACCTTTCTTGTTGCTTGGATTCCTTAAGAACTTTGTGATCCTAGCACCCCAAATGTGATGCCTCAAATGTTTCACACAACACCACAACTCTTGGAATAACTTGAGAGAAGCACACTATCACTCAAAATCGACTAGCCCTCCTTGTTCTTTTCTATGTATCGATTTTGCTAGCCTATGGGGTCTTTATATATTGTGTCACAAGTAGGGTTAACCCATCTAAACCCTAATTGACATGGATTTTCATTTCCTCCATGATCCATGGGTTTTAACCTCCATGGAGCACCCTATGGATTTTAGCCCAATCCAATAAACCATGGATCATTAGCCCACTATATAAGAATGGATGATTTACACAATCAATCCCCATATATTTAATTAGTCTCTTTTTTATCACAAAATTAATTCCAAATTAATTCTTGATCAATACTAATTAAATAATATGATTTCATATTAATATATTATAACATATAATATATTAACAAATCATAAGTGTCCTTCTTCTCATTTTGTCTATCTAATTATCATGATGCCATGCAACCCAAATGGACCGTGTCAATCGGGTCAAGTACATACCAGAAATAGTTATAGACTTAGACACCTTATCCAACAATAAATCTGTGTGTCCCAATCCTCTCATGATCGTATCAAGGTCAAGTCGACAACCTCTTGAAATGCGGCTACACTTCACAATCACGTAGGTAACTCCTTTCCATGTATCGGCACATATATTTATCAAAGGAATTATTAAAAAGTTAAACTTCAACCTGGCTAACATGCATAAGAGAACACATACCTGGGATGAATACATGATGTGTTCCAATCTATAAGTATGAGCTTTCCACATTGAATTCAACTCCTAACATTATATTAGGAGGAAATTGGGTGTCTCATCATTACAGAATTAAATGGACTTTAATCCCATACCGATTACAGACTTGTTCACTAAGTCTCTTGTCAGACCTTTAGTCAAGTGATCTGCCAAATTTTGTTGCGATTTCACAAACTCAACTGAAATAACACCATTCATGATTAGTTCTCTAATCATACTATGTCTAACACCTAGGTGTCTAGACTTGCCATTATAAACCTGGCTATATGCCTTAGCCAAAGCGGCTGCACTATCACAGATGATAGAAATAGGTGCTATCGGTTTAGACCACAAAGGAATCTCATAGACTAAATTCCTTAGCCACTCTGCTTCTTTACAAGCAGCTGCTAACGCAACAAACTTAGATTCCATTGTCGAGTTTGTAATGCAAGATTGCTTCTTGGAAGCCCAAGAAATGGCACCTCCCCCAAGCAAGAATACCAAACCAGAAGTTGAGGAATGGTCCTCCATGTTGGTTATCCAACTTGCATCTGAATGACCTTCTAAAACCGAAGGACTCCCCAGGTAACTCAAACCATAATTCATGGTTCTTTTGAGATACTTAAACACTCTATTCACTGCTTGCCAATGTTGAGCGCTAGGATTACTAGTGTACCTGCTCAACTTACCCACAGCAAAAGCAATATCAGGTATGGTACCCGTCATGGCATACATCAAGCTACCAATAGCCTTAGAGTATTCCAACTGTGAAATGGGAACGCCATTATTTGGCATTAATTTCACACTTGGGTCCATAGGAGTAGTCACAGGGGAACAATCGGTAAAATTAAATCGCTTGAGAATTTTCTCAATATAATGACTTTGAGTCATCACCAAACCTTTGTTCATCCTTTTAATTCTTATTCCAAGAATTACATCAGCCTCTCCAAAATATTTCAGGGAAAACTTAGATGATAACAATTTCTTTGTTTCATCTACTTGATTTTGGTCGGTACCAAAAATCAACATGTCATCTACATATAAGCAAATGATCACCCTAGCTTTAGTAGCATCATCAAATCTACTATAAACACATTTGTCACATTGGTTTGTCTTGAAACCAAAGGAAAAAATAACTGCATCAAATTTCTGATGCCATTGTTTAGGCGCTTGTTTCAGCCCATACAAAGATTTGGCAAGTTTACAAACCATATGCTCTTTACCGGGCATAATAAAACCTTCAGGTTGTTTCATGTAAACTTCCTCGTCAAGATCACCATTTAAAAAGGATATTTTCACATCCATTTGGTGAATAACCAGATTGTGGACACTTGTCAAAGCAATCAACAATCTAATAGTAGCAATACGTGCAACCGGAGCATACGTATCAAAATAGTCAATATCGGGTTTTTGTCTAAAACCTTGAATGACTAACTGGGATTTGAACTTGTCAATAGTCCCATTAACATTCATTTTCTTTTTGAAAATCCATTTGCAACCAAGTGGTTTAGAACCTGGAGGCAAATCAGACAACACCCATGTGTTGTTCTCAAGAATTGATGACATTTCATCATCAATAGCTTCCTTCCAAAAGGCACTATCATGAGACTCCATGGCCTCTTGATAAGTTTTAGGATCATCTTCAATACTATAGCAATAAGAGTATTCAAGATTAATTTCATCCCTTGAACCTTCCACCAAATACAGTTGGAAGTCGGATCCGAAATTTTTTGCAATATGGCCTCTTTTGCTTCTACGAAGCTCTTGTGGTTCTTGCACATTACCACCATCTTGATTTTCTGAATTTTGCTCTTTATGAGCACCAAAAGTCAGATGCTTCGGCCTTTGAATCGATGAAAACCTCATCTCATCAAAGATTGCATCTCGTGATTCGATAACAGTGTTAACCGATACCGAATCATTAGGTTCTATTACATAAAACCTATATGCCTTGGAATGTTCAGCATATCCAATGAATATACAATCAATTCCACGTTCTCCTAAATTCTTCTTTTTGGGCTCGGTGAGTTTTACAACTTCCCGACATCCCCAAACCCGAAAATAACTTAGATTCGGCTTTTTCTTGAACCAAAGTTCATATGGGACTGTTTTGTTCCTTTTATTTGGAACCCTATTTAATAAATAGCAAGCCATTAACATGGCCTCTCCCCAAAATCATTCACTCAACCCTGAGTAAGACAACATCGAGTTTACCATTTCCTTTAAAACTCAATTTTTGCGTTCAGTAATACCATTCTGTTGCGGCGTGTAAGGTGTCGTGGTCTCATGAATGATACCCACTGATTGGAAGTATATGGGATCCATATATTCACCTCCCCTATCAGTCCTGAGATATTTAACCGGAATGCCCAATTGCAATTCCACCTCGGTTGTGTATATTTTGAATTTATCTAAGACTTCATCCTTAGAATGTAACAAATACACATAGCAAAACCGAGTGCAGTCAACAATAAAAGTGACTACATACTTTTTATTTCCCAAAGAAGGAGTGGAGTGAAAATCACACAGGTTACTGTGTACAAGTTCCAAAACAGCTGAATTTCTAGTAACACTAGGAAAGGGCTGTTTTGTCACTTTTGTAAGCATGCATGTTTTACATTTATCAGATGTCATATCAAAGGCTGGAATTAATCCATCTTTTTAAATCTCATGCATCCTTCTAAAGTTGACATGACGTAATCTTACATGCCAAACATAGATTTGTCAACATTAGAAGCAGAAGATACAAATGCAGAATTTTGAACAGATAATGATTTGTCAACAAGATTTAAACGAAACATTCTATTATTTAAATATCCAAAGCCAATAAACATTCCACCCTTAGACAAAACAAACTTATCCGACTCAATAACTTGCTTAAAACCAACAGAATTCAAACAACTAGAACTAACAAGATTATTGCGAATCTTGGGAACAAACAAAATATTAAATAACTTAATTGTCTTTCCAGAAGTAAATTCAAGACACACGACACCTAAACCACAAATAGGAATAAAAGAATCGTCTCCAATTTTCAGCACCGACCCATCTTGAAGCGGAGTTAATGATTGAAACATTCGTTTATCCTTGCATACATGGTTCGTTGCTCCGGAGTCGATCCACCAAGAAACATCATCATCCTACACATAGATAGATTCAGGAATAAATGAAACATAATAAACATAATTCTGATTAGAATTATCAAAGTTAGTCAAAAACTGACCTCCTTTAACTTGGGCCGAAGACCCGTTCACTTTCCCATTGGCTCCACTGTTTCCAGCACCATTGTTGCCCAAATTCACACGACAATCACGCTTTCAATGCCCAACCTGATTGCACCTCCAACAAACCAGATCCTTTCTCTTTTTGTTGGAGTTGCTTGGGACATGTTCCTGCTTACATTTGCCATGTCCTATGTGGTTCTGTTTCCTTGGTTTATTTTCAACCATATGAACCAAGGGCTGTCCAGGTTCAACTTTTCCTTTGGGTTTTTCAGATTTGTCACTTTCCTTCGCACGAAGAGATTCTTTAATACGAATGTGACTAGCAAGTTGAACCAAAGACAGTTCCTCCTTTTGATGTTTCAAGTTGTGTTTGAAGTCTTTCCAGGATGGAGGCAGTTTGTCAATGATGGTTGACACAACAATGGACTCATCCATATTCATATGGTGCAGTTTAAACTGACCGTATATGCCAAGGAGTTCATTGAATTGTTCAGTAACAGACCTTGAGTTTTCCATCTTATAATTGTTAAAGTCACTGACCAGAAACTTCTTGCTAGAATCATCCTCGGTGATATACTTCAACTCAAGGGTGTCCCACAACTCCTTGGCACACAAGGCTTCACTATGGATATCAAATAAAGCATCAGACATACCGTTTAGAATATGACATTTGCAGATGTAGTAATCATTGTCCCACTTCTATCTCATTCTTATCTCTTCAATAGTCTCAACAGCACCTTCCTCTGGCTTCGCTGGTCTTGGAGTAGTCAGCACGTATGTTGCTTTCAGAGTAGTCAGCATGAAGTGCATATTCTTCTTCCAGCGCCTGAAGTCGACACCTTCGTACTTCTCCAACTTTCAAACTTAGTAGTCATCTCGCGGATTGAGTCACCCATCTCCAGGAAAAGTAAATATCAGTTCGATTGTAGGGAAATTTAGGGTTTGTGGTGGAGATCTGGATACCAACTTGGATCGTGATATCACTTTCCGAACTGATATTTCGACCCTATGCCTAGGTTACAAGAAATTCAGCCTAGGATAATCCAAGTGGACACTTACAATTCTTGGCACAGAATTCGTAAGCCAATATGCTAGACGATTCTGTGAAAGTATAATGAAAAACGAGAGCTTAAGATCGTATCTCTCTTCTGAAAAGAAGAGTCGTTTCTATAATAAACGATATTAGGGTTGGGCGGCTATGGATTCCTTTGGAAGCAAGTCAGCGTAATTTGGATTTTAGTGAGGATTTAGGGTTACCAAAACTAACGAGTTTTGTTAGTTTTACCATAATCACCCTCAAGAATCGGAATATCCCACTATGGATTCCTTTGGAAGCAAGTCAGTGGGATGCCAGCAAGGGGCTCTGCCCCTTGGACCCCGCTAGGGGCGCTGCCCCTAGACCCTGCCAAAGGGGCGCTGCCCCAGGACCCCCGACTAGTCGTCGAACCGACTACTATTTTGATTTTATACATGCGTGCACTCCGCACCAACCCGTACACATATTAGAAAACAAATTAAGAAGCCCCTTAGCTCACATGCTAATTCCAGTTACATAAAATGACATGGTGACACTAAAATCACCAACACATTATGGTTGCAGGATCAGAAACAACCACACCGCTGATAGAGTGGGCGATGGCAGAGATCATGCAAAGTCATTACATAATGAAAAGGGTTCAAGAAGAATTAGCAGAAATCATAGGACTTGACAACATTGTCGAAGAATCTAATCTCCCTAAACTACAATACCTAGATGCAACAATAAAAGAAACATTTCGGTTGCACCCTGTAGTCCCTCTCATACTCCGAAGATTGCCAAGACAGGTTTGTATTGTCGGTGGATACACCATTGCAAAACGTTGTACCAGGTTTCTGAATGTTTGGTCTATCCATCGGGACCCTCAGTATTGGGATAATCTGTTAGAATTCAATCCAGGAAGGTTCTTGACAAACAAATATGATTTTAAAGGAAGAAATTTAAATTTCATCCCATTTGGGTCGGGAAGGAGATTGTGTCCAGGTGTTCCATTGGCGGAGAAAATGCAAATGTATATCTTGGTATCGCTCTTACACTCGTTCGACTGGAGCTTGCCGGAGGGTGAAAAGCATGACCTTTCTGAAAATTTTGGAATTACACTAAAGAAAAGAGAACCACTCATCGTTGTCCCTTCATAAAGGTTGCCAAACGAGAACCTCTATATGTGATGTAAGTTTGAATTTCGCTTTTGAGAGGTTTGTTCGTGAAATTTCATATATGGTTCATTTTATAATGAGCATATGTATATATATTGTTATGTTGATCGAATGTGTATGAATTTCTAGCTTGGGCTATTTTTGCGTTTATGACTTTATTAGTTAACGTTTGGTATATATTGTATTGTAATTGTATACACCTGAAATTAATGATAGTCTACTGTACAATTAGAAATTTTTTTCTAAATGTGTTAGGTAATGTCGAGGATATAACCAAAACATCAAATTATAAGCCCAAGCTTAGTGATTTCGCCCAAAGTACCCCACACAACAACATAATACAACACGCACAACCTGAACTACAACACTAGACTGGACCACCACCAAGCCTTTAGCTACAAGGTGGATCACTCCCGAGCGTACATCATAAGTTGGATCGCTTCCTTGGCCTTCAACACATAACATGTTCACCTCAACCCATCACACAATAACATGTCGACATATACAATAATAATCAATAACCAGCAAGTGTAATCATACAAATCTACTAGTCTAACACATAACTAACATAACATCATCCTATATATCTTGATATATAACCTAGTAGTCTGGAATTGGTTTCTTCAACCCACAACTACAATTAGGAAAAATCACCTAAATGTCCGTAAGATAGTTGAACTGAATGATGCTCTAAGTACCGGCTCTACGGGTCAACTGCACAACATACAGGGACTAAGCCTCAATCTACAACTAAAAATACCCTAAATTACCTAACATCAAATTTAGTCAAAGTCAATGGTAAATGGTCAAAAGTCACTTGAACTCGACACCATGTTGTGGTAGCGAAATGAAAAAATAGATGGGCCATATCCAATCGCCATGTCGTGGCGACCTAAGGCCATGACGTGGGCGCTGGGATCCTAATAGCTTAATGTATTAAGTCGATTCCTTTGATTCTAAGGGTTCCAAAGCTTAGATATATTCTATTCTATCGTCTAAATGGATAAAGTTTCCAACTTTATCCATTTAGACTCCCCAAAAGATAAGGAACTCTTCTCCTAGGTTTAAAAGGGAAAAAACACTACTTGGCTTAATGAATAAACACTTAATCCTAAAGACCCCTTGTCCAACATTTCTGGAAAGGTTTCTTGCACTTTTACTAACATAAAAATCCCTGTTTTCAGATGTGTATGTCAAATGTGTGTCTTGAACTCATATTGGGTCAAAATGAGCGTTAATTGCCAAAAATCCATGCATGACACCCGAAACTCATTTCTAATCAAGATCCAAAACACCAACTACCCCAAATGGCTTGGTGATTCATAAAGCTGCAAACTTTATGAGATCTCACCAGTCAAACCGATCAAGAAATCACGAAAAGGGGACAAAATCTAAGATCTAAAAACTTTGAAGGAAAAAGGTTGAGTCTTGGAAATCACCAGGGTCCAGAAGTTATGCAAACTGATATGGATGATGCTTGCAATGTAAAACACTACACCAAAGGCTTCCTTCTCCTTCAAAAATCACCAAAAACACCAAATTGAGCTCACACTTGAAATTGAGGTTAGGGTTAGGGTTTCTGAGCTTGAGAGGGTTATGGAGGCTGAATGATCATGAAACCCTAGCCTTAATGTTCTTTACATAGGGCCCAAATCCCATGGATTAGGGTTTCTCATTAAAAACACATGCCACACCGTGGCACCTATGGGAACACCATGGCGGTTCATTTAAACTCTCGATCCGAAATGATACCGCCACGCCATGGTGAAGCTACACCAAGTCGTTGCCACCTCAAAATAAAAATTAATATTTAAAATTTACCTCATACCTCGAACAGGTGTTACAAAAATGATCTATAATATAAGCATAACAAACATCCCATAATGTGAAGATAATATACCATAATGGGGGGATGCATTACATCATCCAAGGTCCATTACAAATAACTAAATAATAAAAGATGAATTAACATGTACCAGCCATCCATTTGTACCAAAATGTCTGAAATGTATCCCAAAAAGGCAACCGAAAGGTACATGAGAACAACTGGATGAAATGTGCACTTAGTGTCTTTATAAAGTAACATGTATAAAATGTACCAAAAAGACCTTCCTATACAAATGCCTTACTATACTATCTGTTGGGTTTTGATATGAAATATCAGTTTGTTTTTCACAAAAAAGGCAACGGAAGACTTTAAAAATAACAAGCTTATTTTTAGTTCATAAGAAAACCAAATCATCATGGATCCATTTATAGAGGTTAGAATGAAATAAAAACAACCATATGATGTTTTAGAGATACCCTTTGAAGCCTTTGAACCTACTTGGTTTTGGGGTGTTGATGAATATGTAAAGATCAAAGAACATGATCTTCTCTACAAGTATTCACCATCAAGATTAAGGCACTTGGAATGATAATTTCGTCTTGTATTCTTGAGTGTCTTAAGCCTTTAAGTTCTTAACTCAAATAAGCACTAAAGGAGACAAGTCGAGAAGGCTGCTAAACCACCAAACTAACTTCAAAAGAAAGAGAGGAAGAATAGTAGAAAACCCACGGTTTTAGAGAGCATAAGAGAAGAAGTGCTTCACTTTTCAAAAATGCAAGCCTCATGCTTCTCTTATATAGTCCATGCAAATTAAGGCCTTTTTATTGAAATACTCTAAAGTATTTCTAGCCTTTAGAAGCATGGAAGAAAAAGCGTGGAGGTTGAAAAGCAGCCCCCATATTTTAATATTTTTGGCCATACCTCTTGAAAAGAGTAGGATTCTTTATTTTTTATATACTCCAATTTTATAAAATATAAACTTTGTCTTTAAGTAAAGGACAAAAGAATCCAACTATTCGAATATATTGTGCATGACTTATTAATTCATACCATATCAAATAGTAAATAGTTATACTCTCTTATAATTATTATTTTCACAAAACAATAATTATTCCCTAATTAAAATACAAGAATCGATATTATTTATTAATAATCACATTAATAATAAATATACAAAATGTGCCAACTTGGTAAAGGTGTGACCCTATAGGATCATATATTATTAGAAATATCACTCCATAATGATTCTTGGGCATATAGATTCAACAATATCCCACTTGCACAAGATACATTATAGACTGACATAGACAGTAGCTGACGTCTAGCAACGGGCTACTGCCCCTAACAACATATGAAGGGTGTCATCTAATCAACAGCCAATTCCAGGAGCTCTAAGCTACAATTGTTAATAAAGGTTTGGTCAAATGAGTCAAAGGTACAACTATCTTGGAGAAATCCTGGATGAATATCTTATAGTACCCTGCTAGACCCAAGAAACTACGAATCTCAAATGCATTCTTCGGTACTTCCCACCGCATCACTGCCTCAATCTTGGCTGGATCAACCAAAATACCCTCTTGGTTGATGATGTGTCCCAAAAAATGCACCTCTCGCAACCAGAAATCACACTTTGAGAACTTGGCATAAAGCCTTTTCGTTCTCAGTGTCTCTAATACCTTCCTCAGATGCTGCTCGTGCTCCTCCTTGGTCTTAGAATAGACCAAGATATCATCACTAAAAATGATTAGCGACCGATCCAACATCGGCCTATACACCCTGTTCATCAGATCGATGAACGCTGCTAGGGTATTGGTGAGCCCAAATGTGACAATTGCCAATCTTGGATCCAACAGAAGTTAAACGAGTCATCAAAAGTCAAATAATTACGGAATAAAGCATGAATTATGCCTTGCTTTCAGAGATTTCGGTTTTGGGACCCAAGAACGTTGATATTTCGGTTGTGAAGGACAAAATCAGATGCCATGGACGAAATCATACATGACCGAATTCATACCTAGGACCAAAATCACAGGTGATTTCGGTCATGCTAACGAGATTTCGGTGGGGAAAGAAGATAAGGAAGTGTCGGGCCGAGATCACCCACAAACCCCTACCATATAACATATAACGATGCTATTATCCCCCAAATATCTTAGTAAACATCATTTCACCTTCCCCCTTATCTTGGGCCGAGATCACCCACAAACCCCCACCATTTCCATATTCTTTTTTGTTTACTCCAAATACTCTCAAGGATCAAGTCCAAAGCTTCCAAGGGTTAATTCTCCAAGCTTATTCTTAGAAGTTTTGGTAAGTTCTTCTTGTTAATCTAGTGTTTCTACACATTTTTACACTAGTTTCATCTTATTTACACACGTTATCATGTGTTAAAATTCTTAGGATAATATCATTTCCAAGGAGTTCATCAACCTCATTCAAGTGTTTTAGGCTTGGAGATCTTCACATCATCTCTTCAAACAACCAACAACCACACTCAAGGTGAGTTCATACCCCCATATTTTTTAGTTTTTCATGTTTTAGGGGGGGGGGGGGCGAATACAAGTAAAGCTTGATTTATAGCACAAATACTTGCATGTTTCATCTCTCTGTTAAAAATAAAACATTATTTTCATGAAATGTGGTTATCACTAGTTTTTAGACAATTATTTGTGTTATATTAGTTTTGTGATGTAAAACTACAAGAATTTTATACTTTTACCAAAATCATGAGAAAAGTCATGATTTCAAAACTACAAGAATTTTATACTTTTACCAAAATATGATTTTCTAACAAAAATGGTTACATTTTAGTTATTTCACCAATTTGTGGGATACAACCGAAAAAAAATGTTGTTTTGATCATACATCTTGAAACTAGACAAATTTCTCATACTTGTGTTAGATGTGAGTTTTTATCTTTTAAAAACATCTAGACAAGATCACTACTATGTATTTATATAAATGATTATATAAATAAGTCTTGACAAACAAACATACTAAACTATAATTGGTATAGTTTGAGAGTTACAAACACTACACTATCATTTCAGAAGAAATAAATAATTATTTAAAGGTATAATTATTTTCAGTTTTACAAGAAAAAGGGGTTTTCAGTTCATGTAAACCGGTTGATACAATTTTGTGAGACATTCGTCTTTATCGTACCTACCAGAGTACACACTACGTCATGCATTATAACCTGAATCTCTTGTAGGAAGAGCGTGAAACTTGTGTATAGATCTATACGGGATTGACAACCCCGCAGCTAAGCTGTTAGCTACAGTTAGACCAGGCCAGTCTAGGGTGACAAATGTCTAACAGTTCCGACGCCTGAAGAACGTCGTAGTAGGCCAACTAGTCATTAACATGGTTATAGTAAATCACATGGGGTATTAACAAAACATTTTCTTTACGGGGTTAATATACATTCAATTAGTTTTATATAAAGATAAAACTACTAAATACTATTTTCCAGTCAGTACTGCTTACATTTTTAGTCTTTGGATTTAAGACTTACAACTCATTTTTAAAGAAATTATTGGATTTTCTGAAAGCACACTATATCGTTTTACAATGAAAACTACCGATTTCTCTCATACAAAACGCCTATGATCTCACCAAATTAATTGTTGACACTTTTAAAAATCACTTGTATTCTCAAGAAATCAGTAAACAGGTACAAAAGAGTTTTTGGAGGATGGGGCGTCGCCGCGTCACGATATATTTGATATCAAGAAAAACAATGTTTTGAATACAATGTAAACTTATTTAATATTCAATATGATGGTTGTAATCCTTTGATCACTACTATTCATTTGTTATGATACAGTTCATGAAAATCATCCACCCCCAGACGTTTCCGTCGTTCTGGTTTGGGGGTGTGACAGATTGGTATCAGAGCCAGGTTTATAGTGAACTAAGTATATCAAACCATGTAAGATATATAACTCTAAATACAATGGGACTAAAACACTCTGACTAGAAGTATACTTTTAAAATATAAGTATTTTTTTATAAAAGTATACATACATGCATACATACTAGAACAGTGTAGTCATAAGAACCATATAAAAGTATTTAGATAAGTTGGACGTTGTGGTTAAGCCTAGATAGTTATGTAATCATATATGGGATGAATATAGCCTGATCAACTATAGTTATGCGAGATATGACCAACATGTGTTTGGGAATGACCGTGGTGAACAACGATTCTAAAACTTACCAACCCTATATACCAAGAAACCCTAGAATCAAACATCAAGTTTAAAATATTATAGGAGTATTTTAGAATACTACAGAGTCATACACTTAAACCCTTCATACATTTCTCATATCACTATTCTTGCACAGACGTCATGGCAGGATTCCATATGCCTGGAGACCACTATTTCTCTAACCAGGGAAATCGCGGATGGATCGAAGAGGATCTCGAAGAGGATCCTGAGGAGGTAATGGAGGAAGAGCCCGAAGAGGATCCAAAGGAGGAAGGAGATGATGAGGAAGGGGAAGAGGACTCGGACACAGAGTCCGAGGTCATTAATCCCCCCTATGTCGCTTGAGTTCTTGCACATCGTATGGGTTACCAGGGACCCACGCCTAATTGGGCGGAGGATCTGGAGAGGTCGAGCCAACAACAACACCAGCATTCACCATACGGCATGGAGCGAGGTTTCTATAACCTCCATCACTGAGGACCGGCAGATACGGCCCTCCCTGTCATGGTTCAGCAAATCATGCATCTCAGGGATCAGACCAGGGCGTCGGCAAATCAGATCTTGGAGCTGAGAGCTACTGCGGAGATCATTGATGCACGAGCTCGACGATTGGAGATAGACTACCCCCGGAGACCAACCGCTGCGAGTAGGGCTCATGCTACTCGAATTTTGTTATAGACTAGGTTTAGGAGTAAGCGTTGGTGCTACTCCTTCCTTCATGTAGGTACGACCCTATAAGTAAGTGAGTACACTATTCAAGGGGTCGTTATGCTGTCAAATTTCTTTTATGAAATGTAGACCTCCTTAAAGGTCAATTTTCACAAATTATGTACTAAAACTACAATATCAATGAAATTTGTATGTGTTGGGTATTTTATGTTGCGTCATGGGCTTTGTTTTGAATATCCGGATTGGACGTGTCCATCCGTGATTATTGATTAGGGTTAAGCTATATATAGTGCATGCATGTATGCCTTAGATACAGTCGTGATTATTATCATTATTGCTTTGTAACCCTAAACACCTCTACAGTCGAAGTTCTTAATTGAGCTCTTCTGAGGTGTTAAAGCTTAATCATTCGACATCAGTTAAACCATTCCTGTGTTCTTTTTTACGCAATTTATTGCTTTTCTGCTTAGAATCAATCGATCTTACTAGAACTTTGTTCTAACAATTGGTATCAGAGCAGGAGACTGTGTAATCAATACACATTCCTTCTGTTTGAAGAATTCTTAAGGGTTTCCGCTTTTATCGAATATAAAGAAGCCGTCTTCTTCCTGTCGACGGTAACTCTTGTGTTTGATAAAACCCTAATCTCTAGTTTACATGTCTGATTCTAGCAGTTTTAAGGAAAGGCTCATCATGTCTCACGACGATTCTCAAACTAATCCCATCAACATCTCCAACAACATTGGATCCACTACAAGGGTTCCCATTCTTTACACTCAAGACTATGAAGTGTGGGCACATCACTTTGAAGATTACATGGTTGGATCTGAAGATAATGGTTATCTCATCTGGGAAGCTATCACGCTTGGGCCGTTTGTTCACTCTGGAACGAACAGGACAGTGAAGACTCAAAAAGAATATAATCAGCTTGTGGCGGACGTAGATACGATGCCACAGGATGAAAAGGACAAGGTTCTATGTAATGTGAAAGCCAAGAGAATGATCAGATTCGCATTGCAATCTGACACTTTTCGTTTAGTCGGTTCATGCACGACGGCTAAAGAAATCTGGGATAGGTTAAAAGAACTGTACTCAACCGATGAACATCTAGAACACTCGATCCAAACCTTGTTGCTCTCAGAATTTGGAGTTTTCGAACAGAAACCTGAAGAGAAACTGATACAAACCTTCGATCGCTTCAATCATCTCCTTAGCAAGATGATCAAGCATGGTATTGAGAGAAAATTGATTGAGCAAAAGGTGACCTTCATGAATGGTTTAAGACCAGAATGGATGGCAGTGGTTTCAACAGTGAAAGCTCACGAACAATTTAAATCATACTCGCTAGCGAAACTGGTGGGTATTCTTAAATCCCATGAAAGTGTGGTAACCAAGGAGGTGAAGATAGTTTCGGGTGTGGGATCGCTGGCCCTTGTCTCAAAAGGAAAAAGTGTTGCAGAAGAAGAGGAGGATTCAGATATGTCTGAGTGTGACCTTACAGGCGAAGAATATGCAATGATGGTCACCAACCCAAAGAAGTTTGCACGAAAGAAGTTCCCTGTCAATAAGAACCGAAACTGGCAAGGAAGTTATAGCTCTGAGAAGGTGAAAGAAGAAACGAAGAACACCTCTCAAAAGGATGACGACAAGAAAGAAAGCAAGCTTGCAGGAGACTCTGGATTCGATTGCAATTATTTTCATGGCAAGAACCACTTTGCCAAAGATTGCATGTTGAGGAAGATGGCTGAGAAAAGGGACGGTGAAGATGATGAGGCGTATTACATGCGAAAGTTGGAAGAAATAAAGAAAAATAAGGCAACTAATAGTTCAATGAATGCCTTGATTGTGCAGGAAAATGTGAATGAAGATGAGTTCGGTGGCGTTGAAGTCTGGTCAACCGATTATGAGGATGAAGAAGTGAGAAAACCCACTCATGGAAGAGCTTACGTGGCGAGAGATACTGGTTCGGCTGGAAAATGTTTGATGGTTACTGCTGGAAGACCAACCGAAGGTAAGCTTAAGGAGCCGAACTTGACTGAGGACAAGTGCTTTGCAGCCAAGCCCGTGAGTGAGAAGATCAACGACTGTGATCAGCTAATAAAAAAGGTACAATCCATCCTTGAATCACTTAAAGTTCCCGTAACAAATTATGAAGAAGAATTAAATGAACTAAAATTTAAATTCTCTAACTTAAGTGGTAGTCTCATGCAAACTCGCTTAGCGAACTCTAACCTAACTGACCAACTCAGAAGGGTGTCTTCGAAGGATGAGGAGAGAAGGATGTGGATTAAGCTGAAGGAGACAGAGTTAACTAGGGCTAGGGATGAAATTATTTATTTACAACGAGACAATTTAAAGTTTTTGAAACAACGGAATGTTTTTTGCTTGATTGCTAAACGCTTATATACGAATATTACTCAGTTGCACTTAAATTGTGAAATAGGGAAAAAGATTCACAAGATGATCTTACCCTTCCTTGAATTTAAGGAGGATGAGGTCATCGCTGAGTGTGAATCCATAATGTCCTCAGAAGAGACTTCCATCACTTATAAAATTGGTCTAGACAAGATAGAGACCTTTATTGACTCTAAGGAACATAAAAGTATGCTAAAAAATCTTTTAGATGAAAATGATAGGTTGAAAATTAAGTCCGATACCATTCAAACATTTGACTCATCTAACGCCAAATTAATTTCAGAACATAAAATGAATACAGAAAACACGTCTGAATTTGATGAGGAAAGTGAGATGAGCGAAATCTCGGTGGAAGATGTGGTTGATTGCTCTGAATTTATGAAGTGCGAAACCGAGAATGAAAAACCACTCATATCTGAGCACTCGGTTGAATATGCTCGCCTGTCAAAGGACAAGCCGCAGAAACTCAAAGAGAAAGCAATGGTCTATCAAAAAGTTCAAACAGTGCCAAATCAAGTATTTGCTGTTACAGGGGTCACTGAAAAACAAACAGCAGAATTGAAAATCTTGGTCGACACAGACAATGCTGAAGGGTGCGACGATCATTTCTGGTCAGCTCCTATTGATAATGTAGACGAAACCATCGGCTTATCGGAGCGAACCTCATGGAGGGTAAGAGGTAGATACGTTGCTGAACCCATCAACAAACCCTCAAGTTTTGATAAACCAAGCACGAGTGGAACAAAAGAGATACCAGAAGAACCAAAGAAAGTATCCAATGTATCTTCCAAGACAACCGAAACTCAAAAGGAGAAGCCAAAATCAAGCTTCAATATTCATAAATCTCAAAAACAGCTGGCTATAGAAACGCCAAAGAAATCAGAGATACATGAAGAATCTGAATGAGCGAAAACGGTTTTGGCGGTCTCAAAAACCTAACCACGTTCCTTCCAAGAAAGAGTCAAATGTCAAAGAAAATGACAAGCCAAACCGAAAGGAAAGTTTTAGTCCAAGCTCCTATTATTCCAAAGCTCAAAACTGAACATCCAGTTTCGGTTCCAACACCAAAGCTAAGAACCAAACATCCAGTTTCGGTTCCAACACCAAAGCTCAGAACCGAACATCCAGTTTCGGTTACAATACCAGATCTCAGAACCGAACATCCAGTTTCGGTCACAACGTCAAGGCTAAAAACCGAAAGTCTAGCTTCAGTCCTTCAAGCTACCAACAAAAGCTGTATTCAGTGAAGGACATCAAAGGAAAGGGAAAGCTTGATTCGGATTCTGATATCAATAATAAGAAAAAGTCAGCTAACCCTAGGATTCAAAAGAAGATTCCAAAACCATCTAACAACACACCATCTGATACACCACAATTTAAACAAGATAAAAACAAAATCAAGGTGTATACCATCAAAAGAAAAGACGAAACCACTCTAATAAAAAGAAGTTATTTGGTTGATCTTTCTGTTGCTATTCCTGTTTCTGTAAAAGACACACCAGGGCCCAAGAGACTTTGGGTTCCTAAATCTGCTTGAATTTGCAGGTTATAAGTGACGAGCAGTTCGATGACGAATGGTACATTGACAGTGGCTGCTCTCGTCACATGACAGGAAGGAGGGAAGAGCTGAGGGAGTTTCGGTCCCTTAAGGATGGTGGATGTGTGAAGTATGGAAACAATTCTTTTGGAACAATCAGAGGATATGGAATGATAACCAACGGAGAATTCACAATTCGAAAAGTGGCTTACGTGGAAGGATTGCAGCACAACCTCATCAGTGTATCTCAATTGGTTGTGAGAACTGGTTTGAAAGTTTCATTCGATGATGAGGGATCAGAAATTATTGAAAAGCAATCCAAAAGAGTTCTGTTGAAGTCTGAACGCAAGGGAGAGATGTATCCTTTAAATCTCAGCCCAATTCGAGGAAAACCAACAATATGCCTACTGTCAAAGGCGAACTCTGATGAAAGCTGGTTATGGCATCGATGCCTATCGCACCTGAACTTCAAAGACATTAATAAGTTGGTACTTGGTGATCATGTTCGAGGCCTTCCTCTTCTCAAGTTTGATAAGAAACATCTGTGTGCAGCGTGTGAGATGGGAAAACAAAGCAGAAAGAGCCATCCTACACGTATCAATACAAAGATTGTTGAAGCTCTTGAACTTCTGCATATTGACTTATGTGGACCTTCGGCTATCGAAAGCTTCGGTGGTTGTAAGTTCATTCTTGTCATAGTAGATGATTTTTCACGCTTCACCTGGGTTTTCTTTCTTAAACAGAAATCAGACGCGACTCCCAAGTTGAAGGCGTTTATCAAGCAAGTGGAACTGCAGCTGCGAAAGCTGGTCAGGAATATTAGAAGCGACAATGGGCTTGAATTCAAGAATAAAGATTTTGAGGATTTCCTGGCTGAAAAGGGGATATCTCACAACTTCTCGGCCCCCTATACACCACAACAGAATGGAATTGTTGAAAGACGAAACCGTTCCTTGTGTGAGGCAGCCCGAACCATGCAAAGCTTTGCTTCTCTTCCGCTATACTTCTGGGTCGATGCAGTTGCAACCGCGCGCTATACTCAAAACCGATCCTTACTTAACAAACGATTCTCCATCACTCCGTATGAGATTCTGAACAATCGGAAGCCCAACGTTAAGTTTTTCCACGTGTTCGGTTCAAGATGCTTCATTTTCAACTCCAAAGAGAACCGAAACAAGTTCGACGTCAAAGCCGATGAGGGAATTTTTGTTTGTTATTCACTCACTTTAAAGGCATATAGGGTTTTGAATAAACGCTCCAAACATATTGAAGAATCCTACTATGTAACCTTTGATGACAATTACATGAAGAAAGTTCAACCAAGTGAAAGTACCTTAGGGGAAATATTTCCTGAATCAGGACAAGTCTCGGTTCCCATTTCCAACTTGTTTGAAGAGTACATAAGGCTATTTGATGAACCAGAAAAGGCTGTACACTCAGAGGCGAAAGCAGCAGACAACAAAATTGACAATCTGAAAAAGATCATCGATGAAGCTGCAAAAGATATGGAAAAACAACCGATTTGTCTTTCGAGGGGGAGAATCCAACTCCAACCCCAACCAATAATAGTCCAATCGAGGGGGAGAATCCAACTCCAACCGAGGGGGAGAATCCTGAACCTGACATGGGATACGCTTCGCCATTTGAGGGGGAGAATGAGAATACAAATGATGAAGGTGATCAATCAGAATTTAAAGAAGAGGTAAATGTAGAGTTGGATCCTGCCTATGACCCTAATTACCCTCCTCTAACGAAATGGAATAAGGATCATCCCAAAGCACAAATTATTGGTGAATCATCTGAGCGATTTCTTACACGTTCTCAATTGAAAGCGAAACAAACTGCATTATTCTCTCATGTTGAATTCTGTATGTTTAATTCGTTTGTCTCCAAAATCGAACCGAAGATGGTTAATGTTGCACTTGATCACGCTGATTGGGTACAAGCTATGCAAGATGAACTCCATGAGTTTGAATGTAATCGAGTTTGGAGGCTGATTCCCACTCCAAAGGATGCTTCAGTGGTCGGCTTAAAATGGGTCTTCAGGAATAAGTTGGATAAAGAGGGAAACGTCATACGCAATAAGGCTCGGTTGGTGGTGAAGGGATATTGCCAAGAATAAGGGATAGATTATGAGGAGACCTTCGCTCCTGTAGCAAGGTTGGAATCAGTTAGAATCTTTCTGGTATATGCTGCATATAAAAACTTCGAAGTTTTCCAGATGGATGTGAAATGTGCTTTCTTAAATGGAGAACTAGAAGAAACGGTGTATGTTGAGCAACCACCTGGGTTCGTGAACGATAAATACCCTTATCACTGTCATGTGTTGGATAAAGATGTATATGGTCTGAAGCAAGCACCGAGGGCCTGGTATGAAACATTAACTCGCTTTCTTAAAATGTCGAAATTCAAGCAAGGTTCGGTTGACCCAACCTTCTTCCGAAAGAAAGAAGGCGAACATCTAATGATAGTTTAGATTTATGTCGATGAAATCATCTTCGGCTCCACGAATCCTAGCTTAACGGCTGAATTCAGGAAGTTGATGGAGACTAAATTTGAAATGAGTGCAATGGGTCCAATTAACTTTTTCCTTGGATTGAATATAAGACAGGGACCAGGAGGCATTTTTATAAACCAGGAGGCCTACACGAAGAACTTGCTGGCGAAGTTCGGCATGACGTGAGATTCGAAGGTGAAGGTTCCCATGGCGTTTGGCACAAAGTTAACACCATCTCTGGAAAAACCTGCCGTTGACGTAACACTCTATCGTCAAATGATAGGGTCTCTTATGTATCTAACAGCTAGTAGACCAGACATTATGTTTTCTGTTTGTTATTGTGCTAGGTTTCAAGCAAATCCAAGAGAACCTCACATGGTGGCAGTGAAAAATATTTTCCGTTATCTAAAGCGAACCTCTTCTCTCGGTCTCTGGTACCCTGCTAGATCCGGATTCTTTGTTCAAGCCTTTTCTGACGCCGATCTTGGAGGATGCGGTCTGGACCGAAAGAGCACAACTGGAGGATGCCAATTCCTTGACGGTAAACTTGTTAGCTGGCAGTCCAAGAAGCAAACCTGTGTGTCTCTTTCAACAGCCGAAGCTGAGTACATAGCTGCAGTATCCTGTACCTCACAAGTGATATGGATACAAAGTCAACTAAGAGACCACAGACTGAGTATGAAGAAAATACCTCTCTATTGTGACTCAGAAAGCGCGATAAGAATATGTCACAATCCAGTGCAACACTCAAAGACAAAGCATATTGCACTGAGATACCATTTCATCAAGGACCATGTTGAAGATGGAAACGTGGAAGTACATTTCGTTCGGTCCTCTGATCAACTGGCTGACATCTTCACTAAAGCCTTACCAGAAGCAAGCTTCGATAAAATTTTACAAGGTCTGGGAATGATGGAAGCAGAGTCGGTACCGAACCCTCAAACCTCTCTCTAAAAATTAGACAAGCGAAATAGAGCGAACGCTCGGTCTATTTCGGTTCCGGATTTTTCGGGAACCGAAATGAACCGAACGCTCGGTCTATTTCGGCTCCGGAATTTTAGGGAACCGAAATGAACTGAATGCTCGGCTTATTTCGCTTCATTCCTTTAAGGTTTGATTTCGGCTGTATACTATGTATACTCTCTTTTAAATCTTTTTCTTGCTTTATTTTCTCTTTTATTTTTATTCCAAGAGTGTTTAGTATTAATTTCATTTTGTTTATTTTTCTGTTTTTATTATTTTTCAGAAACTTCAAAAATCCAAAAATATTTTCTGTTTTTATTATTTTTCAGAAACTATCCAAAAATATTTTCTGTTTTTATTATTTTTTAGAAACTTCAAAAATCCAAAAATATTTTGTTTTTTTATTTTTCAGAAAATTCAAAATTTCAAAAGATTTTATCTTTTATTTTTCTCTTAATTATATTCTTGTTTGTTTTGTTTGTGTGGTTTGTTTGTTTGCTTATTCTCTTCACTAGGTACCAAGTACATCGTTACTACATAAATTGGAGCTACGACAGGTACGACCATTTTAATTTGAACTAGTTAAGTGTCCCTAGAAGCATGCTGCTGCATGTAGACCGAAGCCTCTAAGAATAGGAGCAAGACCTTAATGATTCGATCTATACCTATCATTTCTTCCCAATCAGGCTGATAAATCCACTCAAGTCATGAGCTACCTTACTCTTCTCAAATGAGTTAAGAGTTTTCTGCTTTGTCACGTTTATATAGCAGAGGTACTTTCGGTTCCTAAACCACCTCCTTTACATTCTCCATCAACTTTCGTTTCAACAAGGTAACCCTTGAGATTCTCAGATATTACCACTGAGGTTTATGGTTACACAAAATCTGTGTCTATGATCTTAGATGCATACACCACGTGCTGAGTGAGACCTAAAATCCAACACCAATAATGAATTGATAGTGAATATTTATATTCAAGATCTCACTTGTTACCTAACGAAATCTCATTTTTTTAGTGGTCTTTATGAAATTGTCTAACACCAAGGCATTTCTTCCCAAAAAGATCTAGTTTGGTTTTTGTTTTTGAGATTTTCATAACATCATAAGTCACAACATATTCTATCCAACCTACTTGTTCAACAGACCACATCGGTCTCACAAGTACTTCATCCAACTTTCGGTCTTATGTTAAGAATCGATGTTCGGTTGAAGATAAGCCACCCTTTAGACTATTATTTAAAAGAAGCCTTTCGGTGTTTCTTTACAAGCACTTGATCGTATTTTCTCGGGGAACCACGCAAGCACTTCAAGTCTCTCTTGACTTTGAAGGAAGAGATTCTTTCCCGGAATCATCTGCTTTATGTCTTATTAAAGACATCACTCACATCCTATACACATTTTGCTTTATTTCTTTATTTTTTTTTTTGCACACTCTTACACGAAAATTCTTTGTGATTTTCCAAACTTCTGGTTGATGTTCTTTATGGCCCTTTTAACGTTTTTTTTTTGGAGCGAAAGTGGTTATTTTGACATATGGAGCGAAAGTGAATTTGAAAAGACGATATGTGGATAAGATTTTGCATCACGTCATCGGATAATCATTCATATTGGGCGCGTGAATTTGAAACGGTTCCAAAACTCATGCTTAATGACGCTATCTGGGAAAACCAACCTGTCACATCGCGCTTTTTCAGGCGACGTTTCAGTGATCGTATCATCATCACGAAGATTCTTTCTCTCTCCTGGCAACGATATATAAAGGGTTTCTCGCACCAATTGTACCTTCTTACCTTCTTCAAACTCTCTCAAATACACAAGGCGATCTGCAACTGTTCATCTTCTTCCTTACATCAACAATGGCGGAATCATCATCTGTTCAAGATCAAACTGCTTCATCGTCATTGCTTGTGATCAAACCTAATCAGAACATGATCATTCAACTAAACCCCTTTTTGTATGATTCGTACATGCTCCACGTTGTTGAATGTCTCAAGTACTCCCCACTGGTTATCGCTCTTACGCAAGTGGAATCTGTTCCCATGTCTCTGCTGTCACAAGTGTATTCTACTGTGTCTTACGACAAGAAAAAGGAGAGGATCTATTTTCAAATCTTCACTCACAAGGCATCAATTTCGAAAGGCCGATTCTGTTCCCTGTTAAGGCTTGCCGTCGTTGCTTCTGTCATCTCTCCTGATTTCATCACCACAACCCATCTGTTTACGATGCTTTATGAGATGGGGTATACTGATGTTCTTACCACAGTGACGAAGTTTAAGAAGTCGTGTTTGCCGCCGCAATGGAATGGGTTACTTACTCTTATCAACAAAGGTTTAGTGGAACGGGTAGCTGGGTCAGATGGTACGAGTAAGGGTTTTTTGACCATTCTCTATGGTCTCTACAATGGTATTAACCTGGATTTGAAGGGTTTTGAGCATTATAACACTTCCTAAGTGTACATGCAACCCTATTAAACCTTGGATCTATGTTTGTCTAAGATACATGCAAAATATTATTTTCCAAGGTTTATAACCTATCTAGCATGGCATGGGGTACTTTTAACCATAAAGGAACTAGATGAATTACATACCTTTTGTTGATTGTTGATTCCTTGGAGTTTGAGAGCCAAACACCAATAATGTGAATGCCTCAAATGGAAATCACAAATCACCCAAACTTGGAAAATATATGAGAGAGTATTCTAACTCTTGGTTTTGGCCACCACACTTACACACACACACTTAGTCACACACTTAGTGTCTTTTTCATGCAACATAAGCTTGTTTATATAGTGTACATGGTTAGGGTGAAACCCTAATAACCTATGTCTTTTCCTCTTCCAAGGATCCATGGGTAAAAGCTCCATGGATCATCCATGGACTTCCATATAAGCTTAGCCCATTAACAAATGAGCACTAGCCCACACTATATAAATATAATAGCCCATGATTTAATTAGTCTTCCTTTTAATCACTAAATTAATTCATAATTAATTGAAGATTAAAACTAATTAAGTAACATGACTTTATATTAATATACTATAACTTATAATATATTAATAAATCGTAAGTATACAACTCTCATAAAATTATCCATAACTAGTTCGGGTGAAGTGCAACCCAAATGGACCATGCCGGATCGGGTCAAGTATATACCAAATAAGTTATGGACTTAGACACCTTATCCAACAGACTCCCACTTGGATAAGTCTAATAACTGTATTTGCCTATATTACTTCAGGAACCAACCGGCAATCGTAGCTGTCGAAAACTCCTGTGAACTATGAAGCCCCATTTTAGATAAGTGATCATATAATCCTCTGCTCTCATGATATCAGCCGGACAAATACATGGAATAATGTCTTACTTATTGTCTAGCAGTTGTTTCTCGATTTCCGATTTGTTTGACAAAGAACTTAACTGAACACATCAATTTAGTTCTGACCGGGCCCGGTACATGGGTCAACACAAAATCATCGAGGGGCCCAGATATCGCTTCTATTTCTAGAAGGAACAGATAAACTTCGACTCATATGCTTGTTCTACTACTTATTGAATTGCACACAAAGGCACGTTTTATAACATCAAGTTACTGATGCGTTTACGTGCAATCAATGCACAACCAACTCATAGGTAACAACTCATATCTCTAGGTTTGAAGACTAATATGATATTACCGTCTCACGATCACTCGAGATAAATTCCATGAAGTGATACAAGTGAGCGTGGGTTTATTCCAATACTCATAACTTATGAGCACTCATGAACGTTGTAGCAACCATTGCTATGTCTAAACACCTTTAGCCATCTACAAACCCAATTCATGACAATCTTGATTCATACCTACTTCCGACGTATGACTGATTGTGGAAGTTTGAATAAATTAATTATTCTGGAAGTCAAAACATGCAAAACTGAAACAATAGTAAATAATTGATAATGATAGTAACACTTTACTCATAAATAAATCACACATTTTATTCATCATCAAATGTCGATTACATTTTACAAGTTTCAGAAAAGTTATCTAATCTGTAAAACTAATATCGTCCCTCAGCCCGATGCGCCTTGCATGCTGCAAATGCTTAACCCTCGTCAGTCCCTTCGTAAGGGGATCCGCAGGGTTCTCATCTGACGATACCTTCTTTGCCACGAGGAGTCCCTCTTCTATCTTGTGTCTTATGGAGTGATATTTTCTGTCAATGTGTCGGGATCTACCATGATCTCTTGGTTCCTTGGCTAAGGCAACCGCACTATTGCTGTCACAGAAAATCTCCATAGGCTCCTTAATAGCTGGTACAACTCCAAGGTCTCCGATGAAGTTCCTCAGCCATATCGCCTCCTTTGCCGCTTCACTCGCTGCTATGTACTCTGATTCACAAGTCAAATCAGCCACAGTCTCCTGTTTGGAACTCTTCCAAGTGATTGCCCCTCCATTTAAGGTAAAGACCCAGCCCGACTGAGAGCGGAAGTTATCCCTATCAGTCTGAAAGCTAGCATCACTATACCCTACTACTCTCAAGTCATCACTCCCACCAAGGGTAAGGATCCAATCCTTAGTCCTCCACAGGTACTTGAGAATATTCTTTACCGCAGTCCAATGAGTCTTGCCAGGGTTCCCCTGATATCTGCTGACCATGCTCAAAGCGAAGGCCACATCAGGACGGGTACAAGTCATAGCATACATGATCGAACCAACAGCGGAAGCATAAGGTAATCGACTCATCTCAGCTATCTCATCTTCTGTACTCGGGCTCTGAGCCTTGCTCAGTTTGGCATTGCTTTGGATCGGTAATTCTCCTTTCTTGGAATTCTGCATGTTGAACCTTTTCAACACCTTATCCAAGTAGATACTCTGACTAAGTCCAATTAGTCTTTTACTCCTTTCTCTTAATATCCTTATCCCTAGGATATAGGTAGCTTCTCCAAGGTCCTTCATAGCAAAGCACTTCCCAAGCCAGGACTTAACCTCCTGCAAGGTTGGGATGTCATTTCCTATGAGTAGTATGTCATCCACATACAGTACCAAAAAACTAACTATACTCCCACTAGCTCTGACATACACGCATGACTCCTCTTCACTTCTTGAGAAACCAAACTCTTTGACCTTCTCATCGAAACAAAGATTCCAACTTCAAGATGCTTGTTTCAATCCATAAATGGATTTCTCAAGCTTGCACACTCTATTGGGGTACTCTGCACTGACAAAACCTTCTGGCTGATTCATGTAAACATCCTCAGCCAACTTTCCGTTAAGGAAAGCGGTTTTGACATCCATTTGCCATATTTCATAATCATGAAATGCAGCAATGGCTAGCATAACCCTAATAGACTTAATCTTTGCTACTGGTGAAAAGGTTTCATCATAATCAATACCCTGAGTCTGAGTAAACCCCTTCGCAACCAGTCGAGCCTTATAAGTGTGCACCTTCCCATCCATGTCGGTCTTCTTCTTGAAGATCCATTTGCACCCGACTGTCTTACGGCCTGGTACATGGTCAACCAAGTTCCAAACTTGATTGTCATACATGGACTGTATCTCGCTGTCCATAGCCTCCTTCCATTTAGTAGACTCTGGGCCTGCCATGGCTTCCTTAACACTGTTAGGTTCATCCAGATTTACCAGTGTACTGTCACTGATAAATGTATCACCTTGCGTAGTAATATGAAATCCATAATAAAACTCAGGTGTGTTCCTAACCCTTGTGGAACGCCTCGGAAGTACAGACTCGTCAGCTGGATCAACAGGAATTTCCTCCTCAAGTTGATTGCTAGTGTTTGAGGTTCCTTCACCAATTGAGTCTTAAATTTCTTCAAGGTCAATTTGCCTCCCACTGTCTCCTTGGCTTATAAATTCTCTCTCTCGAAAGACCCCTCTCCTAGCCACAAAGACCACATTCTCACTGGGTCTGTAGAAGAGGTAACCAAAGGATTTTTTTGGGTAGCCGATGAAAATACACCTTTCACTTCGAGGTTCGAGCTTGTCATGAGTTTCGCGCCTCACGAAAGCCTCGCAACCCTAAATCTTGATATGGTCCAAATTGGGAACTTTCCCAGTCCACATCTCATGAGGTGTTTTGGCAACCTTCTTTGTAGGGACTAGATTAAGGATGTGGGCGGCAGTCTCTAAGGCATACCCCCAAAAAGAGATTGGTAGCGAAGCTCGACTCATCATAGAGCGAACCATGTCCAACAAAGTTCGATTGCGCCTCTCAGCTACACCATTCAGCTGTGGTGTCCTGGGAGGTGTCAATTGTGAGACAATCCCACACTCCTTAAGATAGTGGAGGAACTCAGTACTAAGATACTCACCACCTCGATCGGATCGAAGCATCTTAATGTTCCTGCCCAATTGATTTTCTACTTCCTGTTTAAACTCTTTAAACCTTTCAAAAGTTTCTGACTTATGTTTGATTAAGTAGACATAACCATATCTACTAAAATCATCAATAAAAGTCACATAATAGCGATTAGCGTCCCTTGTGGCGGTTTTGAATGGTCCACATACATCAGTATGTATAAGGTCCAACAAACCCTCACCCCTTGCACAAGTACCAGTGAAGGGTGATTTTGTCATTTTTCCAAGTAGACAAGACTCACAACTATCATCCGACTTGAGGTCGAACGACTCCAAAACTCCATCCTTTTGGAGCTGGCCTATGCGTTTCTTGCTTACATGTCCAAGACGACAATGCCACAAAGATGCTTTATCCAAGCTAGTAGAAGAATCAATACACAATACATTATTCCCTAAATTATCTACAACCGATACAGCTTCATACACACCATTACAAGGTAATGCTTTAAAATAAAGAATATTATTAAAGAAAGCATTAATACTACCAACTTCATTATCAAAAGAAAAGGTAAAACCTTGTTTGTACAAAGCATGAAAGGAAATAATATTCCTCGCCATTTCAGACGAGTACACACATTTATTCAAATCTAACTTTAACCCACTATCTAGCAACAAAGTATAAACTCCAATCTTGGTAACAGGTGCAACCTTCTTGTTCCCCATGATTAAGTTTATCTTTCCGTGCTCCACATCCTCACTTCTTCTTAGGCCCTGCAAGTCACAACAGATGTGAATACCACAACCTGTATCAAGAACCCAAGAATTAGAATATGGTGAGTTATTAGACAATATAGTGTAAATAACTGCATGGGATGGTTTCACTTTCCCATCCTTGACATCCTGCAAGTATTTTGGGCAGTTTCGCTTCCAGTGCCCCTTATTTTGACAGTAGAAGCATTCAGCATCCTTAGGGATGGCAGAAGGAGTGACAGAACCACCTTTGGTTCCAGATGAGGAGCCTTCAAGGGACTTTCCCTTGGTACCCTTCGAAGGGTGCTTCCTCTTCTTCCCTTTGCCTTGCCCGATAGCCAAAACAGGGGTAGTAGTAGGAGTAGGAGTAGCAACCGACTTACTCTTAAGACCACTTTCGGCAGTCTTTAGAAGTCCTTGAAGCTTACTGAGTGTGACTTCCTCCTTGTTCATGTGGTATGTCATACGAAATTGATCATAACACGAGGGCAAGGAGTGCAAAATGATATCAATTGCCAACTCCTCAGGGAAGTTCACATTCAGTTTCATTAGACGGTCCACATACCTTTGCATTTTCTGCATGTGGCTCGTGATTGGTTCGCTATCCTTCATACGGGTAGTGATCATGGAGGAGATTATTTCATACCGCTCTTGACGAGCACTCTGATGGTACCTTTCCATCAGATCCTGATGCATCTCAAAAGGGTAATAGTCCTCATAGGACTTTTGGAGTTCAGCTGTCATAGTGGCCATCATGATGCATGCCACCTTGGTGGCATCTCTTTCATGTGCCTGATACTCAGCGACCTCCTCAGGAGTAGCAGTGGACTCATCAAGCTCCTTTAGCTCCTTATCGAAGACATATTCCTTGTCCTCGTAACGAGTAACCATCCTGATGTTCTGGATCCAATCCATAAGGTTGGAACCATCAAACATGACCCTCCCACAAAGGTTCATGAGGGAAAAGGAGCTAGTAGGGTTAGAGCCCGAAGCATTGTTGTTGGAAGACATCTGAAAAGAAGAAAACAAGTTTAGATTAGATATATCGAATCCTTAATAATACACCCAAATGTAATATTAAGGCTAGGATCCAACACAATATATTATAACTTAGAAGAGGGATGCCGTAATCTAAGCTATAATATATTTGAAGGTAGGTGAATGACGATTCACCAATTTCCACCATGAAAACGAAATGAATTATTAGGTTTAATTGGTTTTGAAATTCCTAGATTCCTTTGAGATTCATTGAACTTTTCAATGGCATGTTTCAATCTCGATTGTGCCCTTCAAGTTTTGTGACTGGGATGCTGAGGATCACAAAACAAGGTGTGAATAACCATGCAAATTCACTTGGTACCCTTAATATTATCACCTAATCAATGTGCCGGTTAACCACACACGCTCCACCGATCTATGATAAACATTAAGTCGCCCTTCGTGATCCTTACTAGTCCAAGTTAGTGTGTCGGTTAACCACACACGCTCCACCAACGACTTGGTAAGGTACAAAGTGTGAATTTCATGGGTTAGCACCATATTCACATTTTCCTAAAGTAACTAAGATTGGGAATTTATAAAAGGTTTAGTTACTTTATAATATTCATCATACTTTTAATGAGAATTAATAAGTCCTTGTCCTACCCGTTCGGCTAACGACCCTCCACCAGTCAAGCAAGCGGTGGGTGAGAGTGGACACCCATTAAGTTGCCATTTTATAGGCAACAACCTTATACCCACCTTATAGACTGGCTTCGTGAATGAGGCCTACTAACGGTAAGACGACTTTAATCTTATACATATATATAATAATTAACCATTAATGTTATAAATAGTATAAGGGTTGAATTTTAACTTTTAAAACTCTAAGGGTTTGGAATTAAAGTATATTAAAGTGTGTGTAACTTTACAAATTCCAAAACTTGAGGACAAGTTTTGAAACTATTCAAATCTTTTCATTTCATAACTTATGAATTAAAGGTTCATAAAAATGAAGACTCTTCATTTCCATGTAACTTATGTGTTTTAAGTGTGTGTTTAAAAGAAGTGACCTTTGGATATCCATAACTTGAGGACAAATTATGGACTCCATTAAAACACATAAATGATCAAGAATTAATCCTAAACAATTCAGCAAATAATTCATATCATCTTCTAAATTCATAAGAACATGAACATGATCATCAAAGTTTCAAGAATTATATGAACACATACAAAACATGAAATTTTGATATAAGCTATTGTAAATGGATTAGAACAACCATTACACCAACTAAAACAAGTTTTAAAACACCAAAACAGTTTAGGGTAATGTTTCTAGTCCATTTCCAGCAGCAAAAGTCGAAAATCTGCATTCTGAGGCTCCTACTCGCCGAGTGCACGAACCTACTCGCCGAGTAGGATGAGTTTACACATGAACTCGGCGAGTCCCCCCTTGGACTCGGCGAGTTCATCAGTCAGAAAGCAAAAATCGACCTTTTATCACTATTTTGCATCAAGTATCAAACAAACAAGCCTAGGCTCTGATACCACTGAAGGGTTTTGAGCATTCTAACACTTCCTAAGTGTACATGCAACCCTATTAAACCTTGGATCTATGTTTGTCTAAGATACATGCAAAATATTATTTTCCAAGGTTTATAACCTATCTAGCATGGCATGGGGTACTTTTAACCATAAAGGAACTAGATGAATTACATACCTTTTGTTGATTGTTGATTCCTTGGAGTTTGAGAGCCAAGCACCAATAATGTGAATGCCTCAAATGGAAATCACAAATCACCCAAACTTGGAAAATATATGAGAGAGTATTCTAACTCTTGGTTTTGGCCACCACACTTACACACACACTTAGTCACACACTTAGTGTCTTTTTCATGCAACATAAGCTTGTTTATATAGTGTACATGGTTAGGGTGAAACCCTAATAACCTATGTCTTTTCCTCTTCCAAGGATCCATGGGTAAAAGCTCCATGGATCATCCATGGACTTCCATATAAGCTTAGCCCATTAACAAATGAGCACTAGCCCACACTATATAAATATAATAGCCCATGATTTAATTAGTCTTCCTTTTAATCACTAAATTAATTCATAATTAATTCAAGATTAAAACTAATTAAGTAACATGACTTTATATTAATATACTATAACTTATAATATATTAATAAATCGTAAGTATACAACTCTCATAAAATTATCCATAACTAGTTCGGGTGAAGTGCAACCCAAATGGACCATGCCGGGTCGGGTCAAGTATATACCAAATAAGTTATGGACTTAGACACCTTATCCAACAGGATTATGGCTCGATTATTTGGTCGCAACTGGTGCAAAGTCTCAACACCTCAACGAGACATTCAAAGATTTCTTGTGGTCATTTCTGGACCATCATCACCCGACGGGCCGTTGACAACTTACAGATTCTAGTTATGAAAGATGCATTGGTCTCCTTTGTGGCTACTTTTCATACAAAGAAGATTATCTTCTCAGATGCCACCAAGTTTTCTCACATTGGTTCGATACCTGAACCAATATACAGGTGTGTGTCGAGCGAAAGTAATGTGATGGCTGACTACCGGAAGCTTACTCCCAAGGACCCAAGAGAACTGACTCCTAAACAGAAGGCTGCCTTAGATGCTGTGGAAAAGCCAGCAAAGCGAGGGAAGAGGGCAGATCCCAAAAAGGTGGAAACCGAAGGTCCTTCTTCTAAGCCTGTCAAGTCCAAAAAGCGAAAGGCTGAAAAGGCTGATTCTTCGGCTCCAAAGAAAGTTAAGAAGATGGCAAGGAAATCAATGAGTCCTTCTCCTTCAAGTTCAGATCATGTTGAGGAGAAATCGGCTGATGAGGAAGAAGAGGTTCAGCATCACGGTTTACCAAGAGGTAATACACCTCCTCGTTCTCCAACTCCCACTGAACCACTCAATGACGAAATTCCAACTCCTCCTCTATCTCCACCGAAGACTATTGTTCCAGTTTCGGTTGCTCCAATTCCACCACCTCCTACATCTCAAACCACCACTTCTGTGCCACCACCACCACCAGTTGGTACCGTACCAATCTCTACAACTCCTTTACCACCTCCCATCTTTTCACAAGCAACTATCACAACTACTCCTATCTTCACCACTACAACCGAACCTCCAGTAAACGTCAACGTATCTGATACGGGGGCTAATACTGAAACCGAACCTCCTATTACATCCAAACCTCTTTCACCCTCACCCTCAACTGATTCTGGTGATACTCTCGATGGTGACAATCATGAGTTTGACTCAAACTATTACAGTTCTTATAGACTTCCCACTGATGAAGATGAAGAGGCTCCCGTAACCAGACAACAAGTGCAGAGTCTCGATGAAAAGCTTGATCAATTGCTTGCCTCTACTAAGACGTACAACGATGTTGTGCTCAAGGCTTTTCTGGACACTGCTTTTTAGCAGTATACAGGGGCAATTGACAAATCAACGAAGGCGGTTGAAGCATCAACATCTTCTTGCCAGAAGGCTACAACCGAAGTTGCAGAACTCCTTCATAGTTCCAAGATTTTTCTTGAATCCCTTAAGGGTCATGCTGATGTGAATGCAGCTAAGGTAAATGCTTCGGTTGACTCTCTCTCCAAGTCACTTCAAGAGGAGCAAGCCAAATTCAAGAATGTTCGTTCTGAAATTCACGCTGAGAACACTTCTCTTCTTAGCTCAGTGAATTCTCGTCTTGAAACACTCCATGCTGATTTAGCAAAGGAGAGCGCATTAAGGGAGGATCTTGCTCATCAAACATCTACAATTGAAGTCCAGAAGGTTCAATTGGCTCAAGCTGAGCGGGAGATTTCATTGTTGAAAATTGAGTTTGTTGTTTTCCGGAGTTGTGCTGGTGACGTTCAGAATATGCTGCACAATGTTCTTAATGCTCATGATCTGATTCTTACACTGACCATCCGGAATCACCTGACCTCCAAGCTTCTTCCTGCCCTTGAACTTCTACATGAGATGATGGGTGTTTCGGAGCGATTCGTACCTCCAAAACAAGGGGGAGAAGGTGCTCAGAAAACTCAACTGGAGGTTGCTGTAAAACAGAACCGAAGGGTAATGAAGCTTTGGGTTCTGGGAATCAAGATAAGAAGAAAGGACTTGCTGATGATAGTGATGAAGAAGAAACTATTGATGATGCCCTGAAACCGAAGAAAAGGGATAAGGAGTTAGATGAAAACCTTCGGGTTGCAAAGGAAGCAGAAGAGAGGGAGCGAAAGAACAAGGAAGAGCATGATGCCTTAGTTTGCAAAAAGGCTTTGTTTCCTCCTTGGACTAGGGAAACGCTCATCAAAGAAGCGATAGAGTTTCCTAGCATGTATTGGCTGGAACCTGTAGCTTCGTTTGATTGTGAGAATACGAGGGACTCACAGTTTGATATGCCTATAACACGAAAGGCATTTACTTTTCACTGCTTTGATTCAACAGTTCAAGTTCCCTCACCTCACCCTCAAGTTGATCGTGAACTTATCGATTTTTATCTCAAGTTTGGTCAGCCTCAGTATCTGACTTGGAGTGCACAGAAGATTACAATAGTCAAGGTGCTAAAATCTTCGCCTGCAAGGAAGTTTGTTAATGTTAATTTCAAAATAACCTGAGGTTCAGACAACTCGGTTTCTGTGATTTCCCTGGCAGATCTTCCTAACTTGAATCCTCATGATTGGATCTTATTGTACAACATTTTGCTCACTAATGCGAAGGAGTATGAGCCGATCCTAGATCATTTGAAGAGGATGTTGGCTTCCTATGTCCATGAAGTTGCTACAATGGATCAGCAGATTGCTAATGTTTTGAAGAAGAAACCAACTGTGAAGCCAACAGCAAAGCCTGGAGATGTGAACAAGATGAAGCTGGGTCAAATTGATTCTACACATCTCACAGTGATGTTCACAAGAGGCGAAGCTAACAGATTTCTTTTCGCTCTTGTTGATAAGCATCTGTTCTCCACTGACTGCTTGGAGCATATAATCAATATTATCCATCGATGCAAGCAAAACACTGAGTCAGACAAGAAGAACTTCACTGACATGCTTCGGTGGTATATTACATTTCGTCATACTCTACTGGCCATTATACCGAAGGTGTTCAAGACTGTCAAGAAGTCTTCTATAGCTCAACCAAACTGAGCTCTCGGCTCCATTGACGCAAAAGGGGAGATTGTTGGGTATTTTATGTTGCGTCATGGGCTTTGTTTTGAATATCCAGATTGGGCCTGTCCATCCGTGATTATTAATTAGGGTAAAGCTATATATAGTGCATGCATGTATGCCTTAGATACAGTCGTGATTATTATCATTATTGCTTTGTAACCCTGAACACCTCTACAGTCGAAGTTCTTAATCGAGCTCTTCTGAGGTTTTAAAGCTTAATCATTCGACATCAGTTAAACCATTCCTGTGTTCTTTATTACGTAATTTATTGCTTTTCTGCTTAGAATCAATCGATCCTACTAGAACTTTGTTCTAACAGTATGCATTTTATTTCATTGGGTGTTGTTATTTGTCATGAAATTGTTTACTTCTTATAGTAAAATCCGTTTAGGAATTTCTTGCAAATTTCAATAACAACGGGACTTAATACACATATAATCGAGACATTCCATTACGGTAATGCCTGATTCATGACCATTATCAAAGACTTACCATTATCCCACCTCTAAACTTTATGGCAAAAAGATGCCACCACGAAGAGTTAGAAGACGAGTCGTCAACGCCACAACTCCACCACCACCACCACCACCTCCACTGATGAATTTTGCCGTTTTCCAGGCCGATGTAACAGCCGTCGTGGCTGCCGCCATGGCCTAAATGAGAAGTAACGAAACAAAGGGAAACATGAACAGAAATGTCAATGGATGCGGAAACGGGACTGGCAGTTCCAATCTGGGTAACAACCAATGGCATCAACGGATGTGCTCCGACAAAGAATTCATGAACTGCAAACCCAGAACCTACCATAGCGGTGGCAGATTCGTTAGTTTGACAAGGTGGATTGAGAAGACCGAGTCCATATTCGAAATCTGTGCATGCCCGGACGAGTTTAAAGTCAAATACACCGCGTGCACATTCGCAGACCCGACCTTGTCGTGGTGGAACAACCACATTAAAACTTTGACTCTAGCTGTGGCCAATGCCATGAGTTGGGAGGACCTGAAAACCATGATGCTCGAGGAATACTGTCCAAGGAGCGAGATGCAGAAGCTAGAACAAGAACTGTGGGAATACTCTATGAAGGGCTCTGATATTGCCACCTACACTTCCCGATTTAATGAACTGGCAAATTTGTGCCCGGGAATGGTCACCCCAGAGGCCAAGAAAGTGGAACGTTTCATTTGGGGGCTATCCCCTCAGATCCAGGGGATGGTCATATCCGCCAACCCGAGCACCCTCGACAATGCCAAGCGACTGGCGCAAACTCTTATCGACCAACGAGTTCATCAATGCATTATAACCCCCATTCCCAAACTACCGAAGAGGGAAGACAACAAGAGAAAGTTCGGGAATAAGAAAAAGGGCCAACCCGCTTAAGACCTAATCAATAAGCAACAAACGGTGGCCGTCCATGCCATCACCGCCCCTACCGCTCCTGCACCAGCCAAGCAATATATTGGGACTCTTCCGAAATACGACAAGTGCAATTACCATCACCATGGTGCCTACCGAGATATTCATTGTAACAATTGCAAGAAGAAGGGGCATACCGCCCGTTTCTTCAAGGCACCGGCACAACAGGCCACCCACGCCTCTAATGCTGGGATGAGTCGCGCATGCTACGGATACAGTGAGACGAGACATTTCAAGAAGGATTGCCCAAAGGAACAAAACATAAATAGCAGAGGCATGGGAAGGGTTCTAGCAGCGGGGCAAGAGGAGGCCGTGATGGATCCCACCTTGGTTCCTGGTATGTTTCTCCTAAATAACTCATACACATTCATACTTTTCGATAGTGATGCGGAGAAAAGTTTCGTGAGCCACCAGTTTAAACAGTTACTCAAACAGAACCCCCGATCGCTAAATGAAACATTCACCGTAGAAATGGCCAATGGAAAAATAGAAAGCACTAAAGATATATACATAGGATGCACTCTCACTCTAAAAACCATTCTTTCCAAATCGACCTGATGCCGGTCACCATAAGGAGTTTTGACGTTATCATAGGCATGGATTGGTTAAGTCCTCACCATGCCGATATCCTGCGTTACGAAAAGGCCATTCGCCTTAACCTGCCAAGTAGCAAATCCCTCGTCATTTATGGCGACAAACCCGACACAAATCTACAAATCATCTCTTGCATCAAGGCTCAAAAGTATCTACACAAGGAATACCATGCCTTCTTAGCCCATGTCGTTGACAAGAAACAAGAAGTGAAAGACATCAAGGATATCCCCAAAGTCTGTAACTTTCCTAACGTGTTCCTAGAAGACCTTCCGGGAATACCCCCGTACGCCAAGTCGAGTTCAAAATCGACTTAATTACTGGAGCCACCCCCATATCCAAATCTCCATACCTCTTAGCACTGACTGAAATGCAAGAACTGTCCAGTCAGCTGAACGAGCTGTTGAGAAAAGGATTTATCAGACCGAGCTTCTCACCTTGGGGAGCACCGGTTGTGTTTGTGAAAAAGAAGGACGGATCTTTCCAAATGTGCATAGACTATGGAGAACTGAACAAACTTACTATCAAGAACCGTTATCCCCTACCTCGAATCGATGACTTATTTCACCAACTGTAAGGATCGAGTTATTTGTCAAAGATTGATCTAAGGTCGAGGTACTATCAGATGCAAATTCAGGAGGAAGATATCCCTAAGACATCATTCAGAACTCGCTACGGTCACCACGAGTTTGTGGTGATGCCTTTCGGTCTAACTAATGTGCCAACAGTGTTCATGGACCTAATGAACCGTATGTGCCGACCTTACTTAGATAAATTCGTGATAGTATTCATCGACGATATACTAATCTATTCACAAAGTGAGGAGGAACATAGTTATGACAACCCGAAATCTCCATTTGTAAGTCAACGCAACCAGTAGGAAGTCAGACTTGCTTCTACTTCGGTCTTACTGTGATTAAGGTCAGTTTGAGAGTCTCTAAGCCTAGTACACGTAAGGATTGAATGTTGAGAAGTGTTAGATCGGGATTAGAGGAATGCATTCGAGCCGGAAACATCATCTAGGGATGTTCACGGCCGTGAACCCATGTTGGGCCGTGAACCCCTCTCCATATATATATATATATATATATATATATATATATATATATATATATATATATATATATATATATATATATATATATATATATATATATATATATATATATGTTTCCTTCATTTACCCCTCATTTCTTCCCTCCTTGGCTGAAAACTCCTCAAGACTCTCTCAAGAATCATCAAACAAATGCTCTCTTTTCACCCCACAAACGTAAGTAATTCATCCCTCTTCATTTGTTAATCATCTTATTCATGTAAAGAGCTTTGTATTCATCCATTGATTCATCACTTTCATCACCATCTTTATGAACTTGAAGAGTTCACGGCTGTGAACCCTTCATAGGGTCGTGAACCCTTCATAGATGGGTCGTAAACCCTTCAAGTGTTCATGAGTGGGCCGTAAACCCTTCATATGTTCATGGGCCGTAAACACATCTTGGGCCGTAAACCCTTCATGTGTTCATGGGCCGTAAACACATCTTGGGCCGTAAACCCATGGTGGTTTGGCTGTGAACTCCTTTTCATCCCTCATTCTTGGTTCTAACACTTCATTGCAAGTGTTTCCTATATTCTAAGGGTGTTTCCTATGATCATTAGTGGTTTTAGACACTAAGTCTAGGCCTATACATGTTAATATGTGCTTAATAGGGTTGCATTGTGCTCGGGACTTCACTTAGCATACCAAGCATCCTACTTGTGTCATTCATCCAAGTCATTCACAATCAGGTGAGTTCATACCCCTATATTTTCCGAGCTGTTAATGTTTTAAGGGCGGGGGGGGGGGGGGGAATACAAGTAAAAGCACAAGTAATCTTGTTTTTAAAAATATAATTTGGTTTATTATGTTTTCCTATCATTAGCACACATTGAACGTAGAACTTAATAAACATGACAAACCTTGTTACTACTAGACGTGAAATCAGTTTTACAAAACATGTTAAGATACAAACGTCACAAGAATAGTTTTCAAATAAGGAAACAAACTTATGAAGTATGAAATAAAGGTACTCCTTTTATATAGATTCATGTTAATAACAAAAGGGGCTTTCATAGTATTATTCGTGGATTCGTTGAGAGAACTACAGTGTGAGACACGAATTCTGGGAAGTCTACCCCTTGTAACCAGAGTCTCCTGGAGGGAGAGCGTGAGTTTGTGTATAGATCTATACGGGAGTGAGAATCCCGCACCCTGACTATTAGCTACAGTCAACCTAGGGTGACAAACGTCATTCAGTTCACGACGTCCGAAGTATGTCGTAATGTTTATCGTCCATAGTATGGTTATAAGAACTCACAGGGGAAACAACGACTCGTTCACGTAATACTATACCTAACAAACAGTCAACAAGGTTAGTAACTATGTGATGACTTAGTATGTACACTAGGGTAATATGAAATTAACATCCGACATGCAGTGGGATGTGCAATCTAGGGGATGACCATACTATGGTGTAGTTGACTTCGTGTGTCTTAAGCTGTCTTGAGGCATAGGCGCTGACCTTTCCTCGTTGCATAAGAACACAGCCAAGCCCTTGGTTGGATGCATCGCAATAAACCATGAAATCTTCTATCCCTTCGGGGAGGGATAATATCGGTGCGCTGCATAAGGCTCGTTTCAGCGTTTGAAATGCCTTCTCTTGTTTCTCTTCCCAGTAAAAGGCTGCACCTTTCTGGGTTAATGTAGCACGTGGTTTCACGATCCTCGAGAAGTTCTGAATAAACCTGCGATAGTAGCCAGCGAGGCCTAGAAATTGACGAATTTCTGTAGTCGTCTTTGGAGCTGACCAGTTCTTAATGGCCTTTATTTTGGAAGGGTCCACGTGAATTCCCTCTTCGTTAATCACGTGACCCAAGAATTCGACTCTTCGAATCCAAAATTCGCATTTAGAGTACTTCATATAGAGCTTCTCTGCTCGTAGTGTTTCTAAGATCTGACCTAAATGTTGACTATGTTCCTCCTTTCTACGAGAGTAGATAAGTATGTCGTAGATGAATACAATAACGAACTGATCTAAGTAAGGATGACACACCCGGTTCTTTAAGTCCATGAACACTGGGGGCGCATTGGTTAATCCGAAAGGCATCACTACAAACTCGTAGTGTCCATAACGAGTTCGAAAGGCTATTTTGGGAACATCTTCCTCTAAAACTTGTAACTGGTGATACCCGGATCTCAGGTCAATCTTGGAAAAGTAGTTTGGCCCTTGTAGCTGGTCGCACAAGTCGTGTATGCGCCGTAGAGGGTATCGGTTCTTTACGGTCAGTTTGTTTAGTTCTCGGTAGTCGATGCACATATGGAACGATCCATCTTTCTTCTTTACGAACAAGACCGGTGCTCCCCAAGGTGAGAAGCTTAGTCTAATAAAGCCCTTGCTGAGTAGTTCGTTCAGTTGACTGGATAGCTCATGCATCTCAGTTGGTGCTATTCGATAAGGCGATTTGGCTACTGGGGTAGCCCCTGGAACTAAGTCGATCCTGAACTCGACTTGACGTTGTGGTGGTAATCGTGGTAGTTCTTCGGGAAAGACATCGGGAAAGTCTCGCACTTCTGGGATGCTCTTTATGTCTTTCGCCTCTTGACTCATATCAACTATATGAGCAAGGAATGGATGACATTCCTTTCGCAAGTACTTCTGGGCTTGTATACTTGAGATGGTCCGAAGGTTCGTGTCTGTTTTGCCGACATAGATAACTAGGGTTTATTTAGACGGTAGATTAAGACGAACGGCCTTCTCAAAACACATGATGTCAGCACGATGAAGACTCAGCCAATCCATGCTGATAATGACGTCGAAACTTTTAATTGAGACAGGCATGAGGTCGATTGGAAATGAATGGCTATCTAGAGATAGGGTACATCCTACGTATATATAGCTAGTGCTCTCAGTCTTTCCATTAGCCATTTCTACGGTGAACGGTTCTTTAAGTGCTCGTGGTTTTTGTTTAAGTAAGTGTGCAAATTTTTGGTTCACGAAACTCCTCTCCACTCCACTATCAAATAGTATGCATGCATAAGAGTTATCAAGGAGAAACATACCCGTGACCACTGTAGGGTATGCTACTGCTTCCTCGTGGCCTATCATCAAAACCCTTCCCACTCCGCCAGCGTTCCCTCCCTTCGGGCAGTTCCTTTTGTTGTGTCCCACATCACCATACACGTAGCAGGCCTGGCCCAATATAGCACCAGGGACATGGGTGATTGGTCTTGCCGGAGCTTTATAGAAACGGGTTGTGTGCCCTTTCCTGTTGTAGTTGGTACACTGCATCTCCCGGCAGGGGCCGTTGTGATGGAAGTTGCACTTGTTGCACTTCGGCAAGCTCCCAGCGTATTGTTTTGCCGGCGCAGGAACAGCAGGGGTTGTTGCAACATGAACAGCCACAACCTGTTGTTTCTTGGCAGAGCTCTACGCCACGTTGCTCTTCTTCTTATCCCAAAACTTTCGCTTGTTGTCGGCTGTTTTGGCTGGTTCTGGGACAACAAGGGTTGTTGTTGGTGTATGGACTCCATGATCAATGAGCCGTTGTGCCAATCGCTTGACACTGTCGAAGGTAGTGGGGTTTGAAGCTAATATATTCCCCTGAAATGGAGGCACCAGCCCCCAGACGCACCTCTCGATCTTCTTTCCCTCAGTGGGGACCATTCCCGGGCATAGAGCCACCAGATCACTGAATCTGGCAGTGTAGGATACTATGTCGGAGCCCTTCATGGTTAAGCTCCAGAGTTCCTGTTCAAGTTTCTGAACTTCTCCCCTCAGGCAGTACTCCTCTATCATCAGCTCCTTCAGAGCTTCCCAGCGCATTGCATTAGCCACTACCAGAGTGAGTGACTTGACTTGGCTATTCCACCATGTGAGAGCTCTGTCCAAGAAGGTGCAGACAGCAAATTTTACTTTGCTTCCTTCCGGAAAGGAGCAGATCTCAAAGATCGACTTAGTTTTATTGAACCATTACGACAGAGCAATGATTCCCCCAGTCCCGTTAAAGATTCTGGGTTTGCAGTTGGTGAAGTACTTATACGAACACTCCCTAAGGTGCCCGTGACTACCACCTTGAATGGAGTTAACACCCGATCCACTCCCGCTAGTACCGCTAGCATTGAATTGAGCTAAGGCTGCCGTAACAGCCATAGCCACTGCAGCTTGGAAAGCTGCTGGATCATATTGTGGAGGAGGTAGTGGTGGTTAAGTTGGAGCTATTGGAGTAGTGCGTCTGTTTGATCTACAAGGAGGCATCTTTCAGCTATAAGTTTACAAAGATGAAGATGATAGTAAGCATTCAATAGTGAGAATAATGAGAGTGATCCATGAACTAAATCACCATAGTTCAACGAATAGATGAGAGTGTGATTACAATAGAGATCTAACAATAGAAAGATGAAAGTATTTGGACAAGGATTTCCCCAGGAGATTAGATGTCTGTCAATATCATTGGTATTAAAGATGAAATAAGTTCGGGAAAATTGACCTTGGAGTAGGTCTTACATCATACCAGAAATGAGAAAATTTTGACAGCACAAAGACCTAACAGACTGAAAGTTCAAGGTCTTAAAATAAGCAGGAAATTAATACTAGAGTCTATACATAGACCTAATCTATATCCAAAAGAGAGAGTAGAGTAAGCTCTACTCGTGAGGAGGGTTGTTCTGGTTGGTACTTGATTCAGCCCTGGATTCGGCTAGCTGTTGTTTTGTTTCCCATACACGCATTTGCAGTGCCACCTGGTTCTGACGAAGATCCCTAACTTCATATTAGCAGGCATTCAGCTCTACCTGTAGGGCGTCAGTACGAGTCCTTTCTAAGTTCTGGTCATCAATCAGATGACGGAGACGAACTGTATTTACTCCGGAGTTAGCACGGATCTCTATGACTTGGTCGAAGTTTGCTCTTACCTGCTCAGCATTGCGAGCAACTCGACGTACCAAGACAGGAAGTACTCTATCTATTGAGCCTCCCTCATTCAGATTGTAGAAGTTTCGGTCGCCATTGTAGGGAGGTGGTTGTCCCTGATCGTGGCTCCACCTTCCCAAGTTCACCACCCACAGAGGCGTCGGGCCTTGAAAAGCCGGGCGAGAGTTAGGATTTTGAGCAACTTGGGGTGGATCATAGACCTCTGGTTCTGAGTCTAAGTCTTCCTGGACTTCCTCTTCGTTCTCTTCATCAGAACTTTCCTCGAGGTCTTCTACTGCTGGAACCACCGGGTTTTCTTCTTCAGGCTCCACTTCAAGCCATCCACCGTGCCCTTGATCGGGAAAGTACGGGTCGCCAGGGAGATGGAATCCAGCCATGTTATCTAAGCGAGAAAATGGGTGTAAGAAACATATAATAGACGTACTACTTAAGATAATTATAGGATGATCCTTACCAGTTACTTCAATATTTGTGTAGTGCATACCAGTCATATGTAACCAAGATAAAATAGACCTTCGAATAATTGACCCTAACTCTAAGTCCACAACCAAACAAGGAACAGGAAGTAAAGAAAAGATCACAGATTCTAAGTCTATGACACCTTAGTAACATATAACCTTAGCGTATCCACTCAGCAACTATTGACCTACTAGTAAAGACCTTTTAGTTTTCACATAAGTAATTATAGTGCCACAAAATACTCCAATAGTATTTTAAGTTTATGTTATGTTCTAGAGTTTTGATTGTAGAAGAGTTGGTAAGTTTTTAGACTTGCTGCAACACCACAACCATTCCTAGGAACATGCTAATCACTTCTCGGATAGATATAGTTGATCAGGCTATATCATTCCCAGAGCTGATTATATGTCCCCAAGCCTACTTGTGCTGTCCAACAACCACAATAGTTTTGTTCTGTTCTAGTATGACACTGGTCCTAGTATGAATGCATGTATGTATACTTTTAGTAAAATATTTTATTTATTAAAAAAGTATAAACTCTTGGTCAGAGTATTTAAATCCCGATGTGTTTATAGTTGTATATCTTTTATCGGTTCATATACTCAATTCGCTATAAACAAAGCTCTGGTACAAATCTGTCACACCCCCAAACTAGAACGGCGGAAACGTTCGGGGGTGGAGGACGTCATGTACAATATCATAACAATGCACAATAGTAAAACAAGCAACGACATCATCCATTGCATTAATAATATAGTTAATACAAGTGTGTTATGTGTAAAGTTGTAAGACATCAAAAATATGAAATCAAAATAAAGACGAGTCTTGAATATTCTCCGTTTTCTCAAAACCTGGTCATCTGTACCTGTCTACTGGTGACCTGAGAATACAAGTTATTTTGAAAGAGTAGATCAGCATTTAAGCTGGTGAGTTCATAAGCAATTTTGTGTCATATGTTTGGATTAGTTTTATGAAAATGTTTGCAAGTGTTTTGATGTAAATGTTTGTCTACTTCCTAGAAAATCCTATATTTTCTACCAAAATGGAAAGTAGTCTTCTACCAAGACCCGACTGTTTTGTATGTTTGTTTTCTCATAAAAATGTATGTTTTCCCAAGTTTATGACTATCTTTACTAGAAAATAGTTTGCATTACTCGATGTGAGAATATCACTATATGAATGTCATAGAAAAAATGAAGATGTACAGTAGTATTGTATAAAATAACTACTGAAGTACTAACTACCTTAAAACCAATAATTTAAATTAAGGTAAAATGTGATGAGGTTATAACCATGCTCGATTGACTAGTATAAAACACGCCGATCTAAAGACGTCGAAATGTAATGACATTTGTCACCCGTAGACCTGCAGGTTCCACTGTAGCTAGCAACAAGGTGTAGGATGGTCAATCCCGTATAGATCTATACAAAAACTCACACTCTCCCTCTAGGAGACTCTGGTTACAAAATGTGACACAACACGTATATTGCTATGCCATGAAGTAGTGGCTCACATTAATGTTATCTTGTTCTTGTTATAGTATGTATGTTCCTTCCTGTTCTAGTTATAGTATGTATATTCCTTTCTGTTCTAGTTATAATATGTATGTTACTTCATGTTCTAGTTATAGTATGTAAGTCCATTTTTATTCTAGTGATTGTATGTATGTTCCTTCCTATTCTAGTTATAGTATGTAAGAACTGACTCATGTATGAACTGACTCCTGTAAGTTTCACTGTTCTAGAAGTAGTAAGTAGTAATCCTATAAACTATACCTATTATAGTTTACTAGTATGATTGTTTGACTGTTACTGATTTGCATAAAAGACTCAATTACTCACATAAGTAACTAAGTTAAGTATAATCCTTAAAAATGGGTTTAATACTCATATATGTATTTAATAAGTATAACTATGACTTAACCGACATTTGGAACTAGTGATCCTACCCCGAGCCCACAACCAAACAAGGAACAGGAGTCAAGGTATCTAGCAATAGTCCTAAGTCTGTTAAATCACACGTATACTTAAATAGATAGACGAATATGATTTGATATAAAAGAAGTTTATAAAAGCTTTAAAAGAGTTTTAACAAGTTTTGAGTATAAGAAATCCTTTTGGATGTTGTTTTCACATGTAAATAGTTAACACAATTTCATTGTGTTCTACTTGTATTCCCCCCCCCCCCCCAAAAGCATTTAAAAGCATTTAAAAGTGTATTTGTAAGGGTATGAACTCACCTGTAGTGAGTTATTCGAATGAAAGATCGATATAGGATGCTGAGTATGCCAAGTGAAGTCTCGAGCATAGACGGATCCTATTAAGCATATAATAACACATATATGTATACAATTAGTGTTTATAACAACCAAAGTGTAAGGGAAACAACCTTAGGAACTAGGAAACACTTTCAATGAAGTGTTAGAATCATAAATGATTGGTTGAAAGGTGTTCACGGCCAAACTCTAGGAGTTCACGACCTTAGGAGGGTTCACGGCCCAAGCTTGATCCTATGAAGGGTTTACAGCCAAATATGGAGGGTTCACAGTCCAATCTTGCATCTAAGAAGGGTTCACGGGCCTATGAAGGGTTCACGGCCGTGAACTCTTGAAGAATCTTGCAAAGAGGTGTTGTAATCAAGGGTGGAATCAAGTGTTTCTAAGGGACAACAAGAACATGGATGAGATACTTACGTTTTTGAGGCATTAGAAGTGTTCACGGTTGAAGATATTTGAGAGAGAAAGGAGGTGTTCACGGCTATAGTTGAAGAAGTGAAGAAAAATGAGCCAACTTCTTATATATAAGAGTTGTTCATGGCCCAAAGATGGGTTCACGTCCGTAAACATAGTTTGTGGCCATGAACTCCTTTTGATGGTGTTTTCGGATCGATTGGAACTCAATGATCTCAAGCTAACACTTCCTAACACACAATCCTTGAGTGTACTAGGCTTAGAAATTCTCAAACAGACTCTTAACACAACATAAAGGTAACAGAAACAAGCCTGACCTTTGATTGAATTGATTGACTTTACAAGATAGAAAATCCTGGTTGTCACATACATTTAAAGCACCTGGGATATACCTATTCTTAACTCTCCATGGCGTTTTCTATGAAATATCTACTGTTTCATCACCATTATGAATAGGAACAGACCAAAATTGATTATTACAAGAATTAACATTACCAATATTAACATGAGTGGTTAAATTAACAATATGAGTTTCATTCAGATCCGTCGTAACAAACACGCGATTAGGACAATTTTGATCTTTCGGAAAAACAACAACTTTCTCAACCAAACCTTCAACACTTTTGGTTTCTATAAAAATTTTGTATTCAAATGAATTTTCAAAATTTATTTTTCTTTTTATTTTTCCAAATTTTTGTCACCAGTTAACACATAATTTGAAAAATCAATTTCATCTTCAACATAAATTTCATTAAGATCACTATCACCAAACTCAGATTCAATGTTGTTATTCTGAGAGTCATCACAATGCAACTTACTACAAAATACAATGTGACTAGCATTAGAATCCTTTTGAAAATTTTATTTTTGTCATTGGTTAAGGTTTCATTCATCATTTTCTTGATTTCTTTATTTTTAAAACACTCTTCAAAAATTTCCTTTCCAATTCTTTAAGAGCCACTTATTGATTCATTAAAAGAAACAAGAGATTCATATTCATTGGATACTTCATCTATGTCTGATACCTTAAATTGCAAAAATAGTAGCATATAATAATCCATTTTTTTCAAAAATTGCACTAATATGATAGAGGTGTGTATACAACAGTTTTGCAATTTGACAAAATATGTTCCTCGGTTTCAACAACATTAAGTTTTCATTATTTATTACAATGACATCATCTTTTATTCTCACACTATCAGACTCCAATTTCTTAATTCTAAGTCCTATCTCCTCATTCTTAAACAAGCAGTTGCTAAGACAATCACTAATATTAGATACTTTTCTCCTGTTCCATCTTATACTTTCACTTAACTCCGAAAATGATTCTATTAAATATATTAATTCATTTAATAACGAGAAGTGGAGATATATTTAAAGATTTAAGAATACAATATAACATATCAACCACCTTTTTATAAGATTCCACATGTTCACCAACACTCTTATTTGAAATATTAGTAGCTTCAGAATTTGAATCAAAATCTTCATTCTTTGAATCAATTTCCGAACTCCAGTCTGAACCATCGGACATTGAACTCTTCACCATCAAACACTTTCTTTCAATGTTACATGCACAAAAAACATTTATAGCATCATGCATTGGCATTCAGACTTCTTCATTCTCTAAATTAGTTGATCAGACTTTAGTGTTTGCACTATCGCTATCATCTTCTTAAAAAATAAGAGCCTTTCCATGAATATTCATTTTCCGATGATCTTTAATTTTCTTTGCATAATATGCTTCACCTTTTTTCATTTCCTTCTGCTCATTTTTTTTTCTCAGAATGCAATCCTTCGCAAGATAATTTTTGCCGTTACAAATATTATAGTCAAACCCCGAGTTCCCAAATAACTTCTTCTCTTTCGTCTTTTCTTTGGATTGTTTGTAATTCCTTGAGTTATCACCATTTTTGTTTTTGTGAGAATAAGAATTGCCACTTTTGTAGTTTCCATAATTTCGACCTTCTGATCTTAAATTATTTCCATATTTTGAACCAAACATGGAAAAAAAATTCTTAAAGAACTTCTTCGAATTACTTAACATTAGATCCTTATGCTCACTAGTCCATCCATCATCAGTCACATCGGAATCAGAATCTATAATACTTCTATATTTCGGTTTCTTCACCTTTTGAACTTCCTCTTTTGCAACAATACCCAAAAGACCAGCACTAGCAACTGGCTTCATAACTAGATACTTCATCTTCACGAGCTTTCAGAATTCCAACCACTTCTCAGATCACATACTTCTTGAATTGTTCATGTGCTTTCACAGTCAAAACAATTGTATTCTATTTAAGATGAAGGCCTTGTAGAAAGGTCACCTTTGACTTAACAGTTTATTATATCTTTTCGAACACTTGATAATTAGTTTCACTAGATGTTTTCTTGACTGATCCAAATTCTGAAATCAAAGAAGTTTGAAGAGAATGAAGCATTCCGTCATCGCCAAAATACAATTCTTTTAATTTTCCCATATTTTGGAAGAAGTTTTACATGAACTCACCAAATTGAATGTACTTGGAGCAAGAGTAAACTGAATTTCTCTTTTTTCTTTCAAATTAAATCCAATTTTATCTTTCTCTCCAAGAGTCGTATCAGAATGCATGTCAATAAGTGCTTCATACTCTGTAGTAGATATAAATGGCATCTTCGTTTTTAAGAACAAATGAGATCCAACAGGCATCGATCTACAAACATAAGAATCAATTTTCTCAATACCAATTATATAATCCTCCATATGAAGTACCCAAACTTCATAATCATCAGGAAAAAGAGTAGGAACTCTTCTATTAAAACCACTTTTGCTAACTAAATTAAATATGAAAGTATGAGGATCATATTTCTCCATTATTTCAGAAAATGTGAACAATGAATCAAATCAATGAGTAATATAAGGAATTCAAATCCAAATAAGTTTTTGATCAAATATTTTTAAATAAAAGTGTAAATAATTTACAAATACGAAATAGATTTGAGAACAATCAATGAAGATGAACGAAGAACTTGATCAACGAAAATAAATTCATCGATTTGGATATAACTCAATGATTCCTACTCTGTTACCAATTGTAGGATTGATTAACAAGTTCAATGTCTAAGAAATCATGATTATAATGTAATAGAAAATGAAATGTATGATCAAGAAGGTAAATAATTTTCAATTTATTTCAATGAGAGTTAAAAGCTCAATTGCAACGAAATTTTATGATCCAACAAAAGACTTACTCACCCAACTAAATAACACAATATTTATAGGTAAACTATAAGGGATTCAGCTAGATGATAACCAATAAGGTTATGACACCTAATTCGTGACATGTGATACAAACAGGTAGGCATTGTCACTCTGCAACTTAAGGTGAACAATTCGGAAACTAGCATACATTCAGAACAACAATTACATTGAAGACTAAGTATTACAATAAAAAAATTACGCAATAGAATAAGACATAAAACATACGAAATTATAAGGCCTAACACACTAGTCTAAAAATATAACTATAAGCTAACCATAACCTCTTATCACATATAATCTCTTTTTTCTGATTAGGTGTATGTCCTTCCCGAGAGATCATCCCTGGTACAACCACGAAACTTACGATTCATAAATTTTCGAAATAATATTACATTAGTGGTAGCTAAATTCAATGGGAAACCTTCGACGTACAACCATAACTTTACAACTAGTTAGTATCCACTAAAACAATACATTCTTATCTCACATCGTTGTTTCCAAATCTATACCGTCATGCTGACTGCCCTGAAAGGTCTATCTGAGATAATACCATACTAGAAACTGAAGATTTCTACCATAGGGTCTGTCATGATAATCGAAACCATGACCACTTCCCCTGAAGGGTCTATCATTGTCAATCATACTAATCCTTCTCCACCCTATATGTTGACAACTTAACACATAACATCCATATAACACATGAACTAAAGCCTGATAGGCTCGAACCACATAAGTCACAAGTGTGTTGTTCGCACTATGTCATGGCACCATTTATCCATTGAAATGATTACCTCATGGAACATCGCCATTCTTTCTATCGTCCATCCTGACACTTCTTAACTGACAACCCATTCTTACAAATAGGCAAAACTAGGGACCAACTATGGTCCAACCTACATTTATTAACATCTATCTATTCCTCTTAAACAATTGTTGTGTTATGACCATAGTCTTCGTTAATAAATTCCTCCCTAGGACATGTGCAATCACAATCATTAACGAATACAACCCATAAGGGAGCACACCAGTCATCATAGATCTACTAACATCCATTCACGAAAAGAATACAATGCCTAGCCTCTAGAGGCTACAACTTCCCTATGATCCCATCAAAATTGGATGCAAAAGTATGACCATCACCCCGCATCACTCATGTCACAGACCAAACCGCAGATTGGCATCAACATAGGAACGGTATGGCAACCATAGTTTTATATCAAATGCAACGGCATGATTATCAAACACAAGGCCACTCTTCTAGAATATAACTTAGACCTTGGAAACTTATATAATGGTTATTAGATGTCTGGATGATGTCTTGAATCCTTATTTCTTCATCAAACAAGAACAGACAGGGAGACTCTCCACATAATCCTCAACCTGAGCAGAACCAACTATCCTATAACTGTACTTATGCAACACAAGGCCATACATGAAGAACTGAAGAAATGTTTCCCCTCAGTCTAGTAATCTAAATCCATAGCCCTAAAACATACTTTGGAGCACTAGGAAATTCAACTGCATCACCAAGTGCCCTTATACTCAAAAGAAGACTTTCCTTATACACTTAATTACTTCCACACTTGTAGTGATAACCGATTAGAACATGAAATAAAGAAAGTATACAAACCCATGTGTGAAACTGATCCGTAATTAAAAATCCTTAACAACAGATAACCGATCCTTGATGTGACCTAACTAAGTTCGAACATTCCAATATACGACCTAGGTCATCCAATTGCATTCTCACGAACATACATGAGACTCCCATAATGACCCACTTGCAAGGACGAGTTCCCTAACCAGCATCTCCTCTCCTATAAATACTATTCCTACATTTCTGATGACATTGACCCATCCAAGTACATGATCTATGTCCACAATATGATTGATTTTGGCATTCCTTCTAACGCTTGGATGCAAATTCTTCAAACATTTTGAGAGATATACTACTAAAACTTGTAACCATGAGCAATTATATGAGAAACTACTTCCTTTCCCTTCACACATCACTAACCCCAAAGTAAGAACCTCGCATGCTCGAACCATAGGCTCTTCTGATCCATGCTGCTAAAACCATAAGTCAAACCTCTCCCAAATTTCTAATTTGAATGTTATATTCTACCCCACTTAGGGTTTGAACTACTATTAGTTGACACCCATATTATTAGAGCCCCAAACCGGCCCAATCAACGCTTACAATCCTTTATTCTTAAAGACCATACCAACTACAGAATCACGAAAAGTTGCCAACTTTACATGATAAATCATCTTTTAAGACAAGATATGAAAGTATGGAGTATGGGCTGAATAGATTAAGTTCTTACTGATGTGGGGCGGCCAAGTTGGGAGTATGTTGGGCGTACTAGCTGGTACACTGCACGTACTAGCCCCAAAGAATGTACGTTAAGCGTACGAGCTGAGTACGCCCCACTAGAGATGCACACAAAAACCGGTTTCACTATTCAAAACCGGATCCAATCCGAAACCGGATTGGGTCAAAACCGGTTTTGACCAAACCAGATCGGATCGGATTTAAAACCGGATTTTCAATCGGATCCTAATCCTATATTCCAAATCGGATTTGATACCGGATCGTAAACCGGATTCGCTAAAAACCGGATCCAAATCCGCCCCAAAATCCGATTAAAACCCACTAAAATCGGTTTAAACCGGTTTCAAATCGGATTAGAATCGGATTCGGATTTTGGTTGGAACCGGATAGGATTTTGACCGGATTCGGATCGGATTTTGACCGGATCGGATTCGGATCCGGATCGGATTCAGGTTTTGTGCACCTCTACATCTCACGTACTCAGCAGGTGAACTGTGGATTTTAGGCTTCTCGGTTTTGGGCCATGTATGGATCCTAGGAGTTTAGGGCCTTGTTGGGCCATCATATTTCTAGTTTGGACTCCTTTGGTTGAAGGCCCATGAAGGGATTTGGTCCCAATATGGAAGATTGGGCCATAATTGGGCCTTAGGTGACTATTTTTGGAATTGGTCCATTTAAGTAGTTAGGTTGGGCCTTGGCCTTAGGCTAAGTTAGCTAAAGGGTAAAATGGTCTTTTACCCTAGTTGAGACTCTTACTTGTGGGTCGGAATCCAATTATTAATTGGATGTTATTTTATGATAGTGCAGAGATTTTCGGACCATGTTGAGAGGGTTGAAGGCACCAATGCCAACCCATGTTTTATTATGTTAAGGTGTTAGATGTTTGCGTAACTCTTGCATATGTATGTGTTAGCATGCTTAGTGGGCGGGGCCCAATGGATATTATGTATGCTATTACTTGTTATTCTTGTTTGTTTGTATGATGGGTGGGGCCCGTTGTGCGAGTTAGGGTGAGGCCGTTATACTCAGTAGGCGGAGCCCGTTATGCGAGTTAGGGCAGGCCTGTTATACTCAGTGGACAGGGCGCTTTGTGTGATTTAAGGAGGGGCCTGTTACACTCATCGGGCGGGGCCTATTATATGTATGATATGTGTAGTATGTGGTATTTAAGCGAAACTCACCAAGCTTCATGTTTACGGTTTTCATTTTATGTTTCAGGTACTTGAGGTGCAAAAGGGAAGAGCTCGGGGTGCTTGTAGTGCACACACGATATTGTTCCACATTTTCATGATAACTCTGATATTTTATGATGTTTTGTTACATTTGTTCCACTTGGGATTTATGATGATGTTTTGGGATATTGTTTTTTTATTAATTGAAAAATAAAATTGTTGGGTCTTATTTTTTGGACGATACAAGTTGGAATCAGAGCCCTAGTTTGAGGGATTCGGACATACTCTCTAGTGTGTCTGAACTCAAACTGAGGATTTGGGTAAAAATTTTCAAAAAGGAAATGTTTCTAAAGAAAATGGTTATCTAATATAAGAAAGGGTGTGGTATAGGTTTTTCATTCGTGTCGATATCGAAACGCTTTTTCATAGTTGTAACTCTAGTACGAAGACGATGAAGAGGTATTGACGAATAATTGGTATAGGTTTCGACTTATGATTATTACTAGTGTATATCTAGCTACTAACCTTACATCTAAAGTCAATAGCTACCAAGGAATACTCATTCTCAATACTAAGTGCATTTCTCCTAGAGTGGCTAGTGATATAACCTAAGTGGTTAACCTAGCACTTGATAAGGGATAATAATATTTCTAAATAAAGGCATTGTTATAAAAGTGCACTTAGTTTCTAAGTGTATCTAGATGAATGCCTATAATATGCAATGCCCGTACGCACACCGAAAAATTTTGTTTTTCAAAAGTTTAAGTTGAAAATTGTTTTGAACATAATTCTACTATAACCGTTTCCAGCCTTACATTAACTTTCCTTAATTAAGCATAGTTGGCCAGGCTATATACTTAATTAAAGTCCAATAATGCGTACTCGAATTAGTTATACCAGTAGTATGTTCTATATTTTAAAAACGTTTAGAAACTTTTTGGCTATAGTTGTGGTTTTCCAAAGGAAAACCGGTATTCTCTATAACCTTCGGCTCTGATACCATTTTTTGTCACACCCCGCTAAAGCGGAAACACGAGGCGTGGCAGTACAAAGGGTTTCATAGCAAAAGTTAAAAGACAACACCAACCATAGTATTAAAAATCATTACAAATTTACAATAGAATTGAACAACTTTTAAAAGAATTACAATGTAAATTGAAATACAACACATGCGAATGCTCCTAAAAGTGATGTGTCCCTAAGTGCCACTTACTTGATGATTCCTGAAAAAGCATGTAAAACAATCGTCAACTATAAAAATAGTTGGTGAGTACTCACAAATTAAAATAATAATATTGGTTTCATGAATCGAAATCAAGTTTTGATAAAAGTTTCCATAAATAAAAGTATATTGCTAAAATGAGTTTTCAAGAATCGAAATAATATTCGTTGTTACAAGGAGCAAACAATTTCATTGCTAAGACAAGTATATAACTTTCTACTAATAAAAGTTTGTTGTTGTAATGAGAAACAAAGTTCGTTGCTATAATGAGAAACAAAGTTCATTGCTATAATTAATAAACAAGTGTGTTGCTATAATAAGTAACAAGTTTGTATGTGTATGAGCAAACAATGAGTTCCCAACCAAGCCTATGACTGATGCCCTATCAAGATCTATGCTTATCGTTCCATAGATTAATATGGTATCATGCACTCCAGCAATTGGGCGAGTGAGGAGTTGTCAATTCCTAATAGCGCTATCCACAATGACCATTGGCTCAAAGAGTTAATGGTTGGAGTAAAGTGTAAGGGAAGGGACTTAAGACGATAAGTTCTCATGTTCCGTGTTGCATAGACATACATAGAGAAATATAGCAAAATATAGCAATCAAGTTTGATACAAATCAATTTAAATACAACGAACAAATAATAGTTTTTCGAACATACTTTTCCACCCCAAAACATTTAAAAACCGAAAATAGGGGAAGTCGTGAATACTCACTATGCATTGAGGTGATGCAACTGATGCCTTGATCTACGCTCCACTCGTACCACTATCGTTTTCCTACAACGATGTTACACACTAATGAGTCTCCAATTGAAATGTAATACTAGTATACTTACTACTACAATAGAATTATGCCAATAATGTGTCAAAATTTAATATTGATAAGTTACAAACATTTTTCTGTGAAAATTAAATTTCAATGAATCAATTGTTATATAACAATTTAAGTGGAAAATTCTCATTATTGAAATGCTAATATTTAACATTTTAAGAGGCGTTCCAATGGTTAAATATTCAAAAACTAAATCAATTTAGTTCTAAAATTTCCCAAACTTTGCACTTCAGTTTTAATTGAAGTCAAAGACCTTAAGTTAAATTTTCTTGAATTTTTTTGATTTGTCTAACTATTTTTCATCATTTTAGTTTCTTGAATAACCATAAAATCATGGATAAATACTAAACGGTTAGTAAAAATTACAAAACTTCAGAGTTTGGTTCCAACAGTATTAAAAGACTCCCAGATAAATTTTCATGGATTATAGATATGTATAACCATTTTTCTTATATTTAATTCTATAAATAGATATAAATTCATGACAAATAGCAACCAGTTAAGAAAATACCCCAAACTTTTTGTAATGCTATTATTAAACATACTTAAGCTGAGAAAAATATAAAAATGGATTTCCAAACTATTTAACCCAAATTTATGATTTTTGAGCATTTATTCGAATAAAAATTGAAATAAATAGAAAACAGTTTCCAAAATTGCCCAAAATTTTTGTAACACTGTTATTATACATGTAGAAGCTGTGAAAAATATAAAAGATATTTTTCAATTAGTCTTTCTATTTTTCTTTGTTTTATCCTCTTAAATAATCATTAATTGGAGAATAATTATTAAACAGTTAAAGTAAATTACCAAAATTTTTGTAAAGTTCCTTTACAGTGTAAATAATCTTGGAAAAATCCCAAAGGTGGTTTTTATCTTCTGGAATCCGATTTTGTGTATTTAACTGTATTTAATCTTAGAAAATAGGAGAAAAATAGTATACAGAAGCGAAAAATCATCAAAATTTGTATGTAGTATCCAAATGTACCACAAGGTGTTCTGGTAAATTTTCATGAATTTTGGATGAGCAGAACTATTTTTTTCTATTTTTAGGCCATTATAAATACAAAAATTGGGGAAAAATAGGAATGCATTATGAAAAATTCTAAAAATATGTTTTTGAGTCTTATACCTCTGGTAGCAACTGCGAAAATTGTTATATATCATTTTAACATTTTCTAAAGTGGTTTTATGATTTATTGGGACTAAACAAAAAGAAAATTCAAAACCACACTAAACAGTAACAAAAATCGATGAAACTTAATGAGAAGTCATTATTTACCATAGGGGTCTTCCATGCATTTACCTAGGATTTATAGACCTCAGAAAGTATTTTATATGATTTATTGCCCTATTTTCTTGAATTAATTATAATAATTCAAGATAAATGAATTATTTTCTGGAAATTTGCAGAACATCTCATTTTGTTGGTAGCAATCTGGGAAAAATCGGATTGGATCAGAAAAGGAGTTTTAGATATTTATTTGGAAATAAATCCTTCATGAACATATTTTAAATCTTTTAACAACAAACTTTGATGATCAAGCCTCTAAGCTTGAAGATCATTACATGCATGTTGGTTTGAAGACCAATCATGTGTTTGAAATGTTCAAAAATTGTTTTTGAAAGAAAACTTAGAGTGCATGTGGTGAGTTTCCACCAAAACTTGTAGAAAAGTGCATTTTCATGATCTTGACTTAGGTTTAGGTCATGGGACTTCACCATCTACAACATGCATGTTGTTTTTGGATGAAATCCTACCACCATAATCATCAAAACTGAAGTGAATGAATATTCACACAAATTTTCTAAGAGAAAGGTGTAGAAGAAGAAGGAAATGCAAGAAAAACCTTAAAAACTTGAAGGAAAATGAAAGGAAATCGTGTTCTACCTTAATGAACACCACTAGATGATGAAGATTTTGTGTTTGAGGTGTGTTTTTGGACTTGTTTTCTGGAAATTTTTGTGGTTCCTAGAGAGAGGAAGAGAGAATAGAGAGAAAATAAAGTGAGGGAGTGTGAGAGAGAAAGTGAAGTATGGAGAAATGGAGTGTGGAGGGGAATTGATTGAGTGTTTTGGGAAGAGGAGAGAGAGGAGAGAGAGAGAGAGAGAGAGAGGAATCCCACTTTTGAATGGAGAGAGGGTCTCCCTCTTTTAAATTTTATAAAATATAACTTTATTTTATAAAAATATCATGTTTTTATAAAATATGTGCCTTATCCTAATTTTCATTCACAAAACCTTGATTTTTGGCTTAGAAAATAAGGTTAAATACTAATGACTTAAATTTTATTTCTCCTTGGTTATATTTTACTAAATTGAGTTATTTTAAATTGATATTATATAGTCCATACCAAATTTTATGGATTTTGAGGTGTTAAAGTTTATAAATTTGAGTTTTTAGGGTTTTTAGGGTCTTGAGATTTAATAAATATTTGGATATCAAAATAAATTGAATTATCTGAGATTTCAAATTATAATAGAGTTTCAAACTCTTTTCTTGTTAAAAAAAATAATGTTTGTAATTCACTTTTAACGGTTTATTGGCATTCTATGTAGTGATTCCGAGATTCAAGCGAGATTGAGGAATCAAGTATATTGGTCCTAGTCTTTGACTTTGACTTAAGTTTCTATGAGACTTTGACCTAATTTCTACTACTAGGTCAAGTGCATGATGTGTGTATATGTTTCATGAAAAGGTGTTCGAGTCAAAGAGTGACCCAAATATGGATAGTCACTACAGTTAAGTAGTAGTAGAATTCACATATCAATGTGAAATCTAAGTACAATATCATTCTGTCCTACTTGTTTCCAAGTTTCTAGTAGGTTATAACTTAGCTTCTAGTTACTAAGTCTATTATGTGTCGTGCCTATATGTGCAACTAAGTATAGTCAAATCTAGAACCGACTCGAATTTTGACGGTTGTCACATTCTCCCCCGGTTGAAAGAATTTCGCCCCGAAATTCAATTCGTGACGTATTCTATTAGAACTCAGTCGAATACAATTGTATAGCTGGAGAGGTGGTGACTTGAAATGCTCTTTGATTATTTTGGGTTAATTCCTCAAGGGAAAAGCCCAACTCTTTAGCTATAATCAAATTAATGTTTCCCTAATTCTAGTTCTACAGTCTAGATTGCGAGAAATTAGGATCATGGAAATCATGATCCAACCATGGCGACCTAGTTGAAAAAGATTATATAGTTAGATATTATCTAACTTAAAAGAACGTTATAAGTTTTGCTGAAGCACCAACTGCATTGAGCGTTAAATCCGCATTGATCCTCAAGTCGCATTCTAAATCGGCACTAAGTGTAAATTTGTCGCCTGATAAAGAAGAGATTGGGAACAATTTGTTCACTTCCGGGTTGGCTACTAAATCTGGAAAAGATATATTTCGAAATAAGAAGGGTTAGCATGAATGAAAGGGAAGCGATCGAGGGTAAGTTCCTAAAAATACGTACTAAGGGTAGGCAACGAAGTTTTGGTACATCTCAAATGTAAAGGCTATTTAAGTATCGTCTACAAATTAAATTACGAAAGTATTGAGGATCTCCGAGGCTATAATTACTACTACGGTTACTCTTACAATAATAGAACTATATTCGAAGAATATATATATTTAGAGAGTCAATGTTGCAAATGGAGGCGATTAAATCACATTGTGTAGATAGCATTTTAAGTGTTTAGAAGTGATAAAAATCTCATTGTTATCAAAATGTGTGTTTAGAAATGATAATTAATCTCACTATTATCAAAATATGTAATAATTCCAAGATAATGAAAATACATGTTTGGCGATCAAACGAAGTAGTAAAATAATATAAAGATTAATTTAGGTTACAGGTTTAAATCATCAATAAGGGGAATTATACAAAAATATTTTGATTACTCTTTTGAAAAATTGTCTAATTGTCTAAGTCAGGACAAATTCAAGCTTACGGGTCAGACTATTTATGAAAACAAAGTTGAGAGTTTAGGAACTCACTAAAAATTACAAAGTAGAATGCTATTTTAAGAAATGTGCAAAAATATCGATCATTGAAAATAGTGGATTCTTAATTTAGTGTTTCTACAAAACAATCATTTAGAGAATATATAATAGTAAAATTCAAGACTTTTGATGTATTTAAAGGAAAGAAGAAACATAAGGAAACATATCATTCACATATATTATCCGGATATAGAAAAATTATAAGCATAAGGGTCTTCATCTTGTGTATTAATTATAAGGAAAAATATAATGAAACTTGCATTTTAAATCAAGTTTCCGAATTTAGAACGAAAGAGCAAATGTAAATAAGGATAACTTGTTTATAGTAGATTTCAAAATAAAAACAAGATGTATATGATAAAAGGCGTAATTCAATATATCAAAGTTGACTAAATCAAAATTATGTCTCACGACTATACACGTATTAATCGCTCAAAACGAAAGCGTAGACTTCTAGAATGTATGTGTACGAACATGATACCACGAGAAGCAAAATAGACAGAAACAAAGTTAGTCAATGTATTATGTTATTATCGTGGGTGTGCAATATCTAAAATTAGAAGGAGAGCAAGAAATCAAGTGCGGGGGATAAAAAAGGAAGGTACCAGCGACAATGATTGCTATTGTTAAAATTTTAAGAATAATATGTATAGGTAAATTTAAAGCCAAGTCGAGATATTTTTCAAACTTCAATATTTGATGTATGTTGATGATTAAATAGACATGTGGGAGTTTTAAAGTGTTTCCTAAAAATTTATGAATTATCTATTACGTTAAACTCCATTTGTGAAAAAGAAGAAACACTAAAACTTGTAATTGAAAAATCTGACAGCTTTGACCTTTTAGACTGAAGTTCAACCGTGGTTAAAATGGATAAGGTAAAGACTTAACATATTTAGATGAATAATTGCTCATTGTCAAAAGTGCGTCGCTGGAAGTTTAAAAGTGAACACTAAGTTTTGCAATGCTATAAATTTTAGAAACTTTGTAGATTATAAAACTAATTTGAAATTAAAATAAACAAATAAGGTGTGTTGGAAATTTAGGAATTAAAGATATCTTAGAAACATGTGTGAAGTAGAAAGTTGTGAAAATATCATGTAGTGTTTCAAGAAAATACATTAAAGTAAAGTACAATGCTTAAATGAGAAAGTGAACCAAAACAAAAGTGGTTTGAAAGATCCGATGAAACTTTTTCATATAATATGAACTTCAATGTCATATGTTTAAGTTTTATAGCATAGAGTTTAAACACTTTTATAAAAGAAAATGTTTCTAAGTTTTTCGAAAACGTGTCAAAATGGTAAGCAATGTTTAAAAATGGTTTATATGCCCTTAAAAGCACATCAATCCATTGAAATGAATTTGAAATGAAATTGAAATAGCAAGGTTAAAACCAATATTGGTTAAATTGAGTTTTGAAGAAAAGTGTTAAGTTAAAGCAAGCTGTCAAAAGATTTTTAGCGAGAATATGGCTTACATTGTTAGGAAATGTCTACTAAGTTGAATGAAGTCGTTATAAAATATTTTATCGATGATAAATAAAACCGATGAAGCGAAATAATTTTTCGATGGAAGATTAAGAAGTAAGGAATAAGTATTTTAGTGTAGCTGATCGTACCTAAATACTAAGGTGAGTACAAGGCGAGTACCGATGTCTTTTCCCCAAGATAAAGGACAAGAAAAATTGTTAGTAAAACGTTTTATGGTGTCAATGCAGTTTATGACCTTTTATAGAGGTCAAAGGGACATCTTATGTTAAGTTTTAAGCTCAAGGTGGAAACAACGTAGAGCCAAATCGTAGCGTAGTAATAAGGTCTCACGTATGGGTTAAACCTTCGTGTCTCCTCGTGAGTCGAATCCGGAATGCCCACCAATGGTATACAAGTGATTACTTAGTGGCGACTCATCTACCACCTTACGCGATGCTCCAATTATCATTCGTCTCGATATCGAAACGATTTTTCATAGTTGTAACTCTAGTACGAAGATGATGAAGAGGTATTGAGGAATAATTAGTATAGGTTTCGACTTATGATTATTACTAGTGTATATCTAGCTACTAACCTTACATCTAAAGTCAATAGCTACCAAGGAATACTCATTCTCAGTACTAAGTGTATTTCTCCTAGAGTGGCTAGTGATATAACCTAAGTGGTTAACCTAGCACTTGATAAGGGATAATAATATTTCTAAATAAAGGCATTGTTATAAAAGTGCACTTAGTTTCTAAGTGTATCTAGATGAATGCCTATAATATGCAATGCCCGTACGCACACCGAAAAATTTTGTTTTTCAAAAGTTTAAGTTGAAAATTGTTTTGAACATAATTCTACTATAACCGTTTCCAGCCTTACATTAACTTTCCTTAATTAAGCATAGTTGGCCAGGCTATATACTTAATTAAAGTCCAATAATGCGTACTCGAATTAGTTATACCAGTAGTATGTTCTATATTTTAAAAACGTTTAGAAATTTTTTGGCTATAGTTGTGGTTTTCCAAAGGAAAACCGGTATTCTCTATAACCTTCGGCTCTGATACCATTTTCTGTCACACCCCGCTAAAGCGGAAACACGAGGCGTGGCAGTACAAAGGGTTTCATAGCAAAAGTTAAAAGACAACACCAACCATAGTATTAAAAATCATTACAAATTTACAATAGAATTGAACAACTTTTAAAAGAATTACAATGTAAATTGAAATACAACACATGCGAATGCTCCTAAAAGTGATGTGTCCCTAAGTGCCACTTACTTGATGATTCCTGAAAAAGCATGTAAAACAATCGTCAACTATAAAAATAGTTGGTGAGTACTCACAGATTAAAATAATAATATTGGTTTCATGAATCGAAATCAAGTTTTGATAAAAGTTTCCATAAATAAAAGTATATTGCTAAAATGAGTTTTCAAGAATCGAAATAATATTCGTTGTTACAAGGAGCAAACAATTTCATTGCTAAGACAAGTATATAACTTTCTACTAATAAAAGTTTGTTGTTGTAATGAGAAACAAAGTTCGTTGCTATAATGAGAAACAAAGTTCATTGCTATAATTAATAAACAAGTGTGTTGCTATAATAAGTAACAAGTTTGTATGTGTATGAGCAAACAATGAGTTCCCAACCAAGCCTATGACTGATGCCCTATCAAGATCTATGCTTATCGTTCCATAGATTAATATGGTATCATGCACTCCAGCAATTGGGCGAGTGAGGAGTTGTCAATTCCTAATAGCGCTATCCACAATGACCATTGGCTCAAAGAGTTAATGGTTGGAGTAAAGTGTAAGGGAAGGGACTTAAGACGATAAGTTCTCATGTTCCGTGTTGCATAGACATACATAGAGAAATATAGCAAAATATAGCAATCAAGTTTGATACAAATCAATTTAAATACAACGAACAAATAATAGTTTTTCGGACATGTTTTTCCACCCCAAAACATTTAAAAACCGAAAATAGGGGAAGTCGTGAATACTCACTATGCATTGAGATGATGCAACTGATGCCTTGATCTACGCTCCACTCGTACCACTATCGTTTTCCTACAACGATGTTACACACTAATGAGTCTCCAATTGAAATGTAATACTAGTATACTTACTACTACAATAGAATTATGCCAATAATGTGTCAAAATTTAATATTGATAAGTTACAAACATTTTTCTGTGAAAATTAAATTTCAATGAATCAATTGTTATATAACAATTTAAGTGGAAAATTCTCATTATTGAAATGCTAATATTTAACATTTTAAGAGGCGTTCCAATGGTTAAATATTCAAAAACTAAATCAATTTAGTTCTAAAATTTCCCAAACTTTGCATTTCAGTTTTAATTGAAGTCAAAGACCTTAAGTTAATTTTTCTTGAATTTTTTTGATTTGTCTAACTATTTTTCACCATTTTAGTTTCTTGAATAACCATAAAATCATGGATAAATACTAAACGGTTAGTAAAAATTACAAAACTTCAGATTTTGGTTCCAACAGTATTAAAAGACTCCCAGATAAATTTTCATGGATTATAGATATGTATAACCATTTTTCTTATATTTAATTCTTTAAATAGATAAAAATTCATGAAAAATAGCAACCAGTTAAGAAAATACCCCAAACTTTTTGTAATGCTATTATTAAACATACTTAAGCTGGGAAAAATATAAAAATGGATTTCCAAACTATTTAACCCAAATTTATGATTTTTGAGCATTTATTCGAATAAAAATTGAAATAAATAGAAAACAGTTTCCAAAATTGTCCAAACTTTTTGTAACACTGTTATTATACATGTAGAAGCTGTGAAAAATATAAAAGATATTTTTCAATTAGTCTTTCTATTTTTCTTTGTTTTATCCTCTTAAATAATCATTAATTAGAGAATAATTATTAAACAGTTAAAGTAAATTACCAAAATTTTTGTAAAGTTCCTTTACAGTGTAAATAATCTGGGAAAAATCCCAAAGGTGGTTTTTATCTTCTGCAATCTGATTTTGTGTATTTAAGTGTATTTAATCTTAGAAAATAGGAGAAAAATAGTATACAGAAGTGAAAAATCATCAAAATCTGTATGTAGTATCCAAATGTACCACAAGGTGTTCTGGTAAATTTTCATGAATTTTGGATGAGCAGAACTGTTTTTTCTATTTTTAGGCCATTATAAATACAAAAATCGGGGAAAAATAGGAATGCATTATGAAAAATTCTGAAAATATGTTTTTGAGTCTTATACCTCTGGTAGCAACTGCGAAAATTTTTATATATCATTTTAACATTTTCTAAAGTGGTTTTATGATTTATTGGGACTAAACAAAAAGAAAATTCAAAACCACACTAAACAGTAACAAAAATCGATGAAACTTAATGAGATGTCATTATTTACCAAAGGGGTCTTCCACGCATTTACCTAGGATTTATAGACCTCAGAAAAGTATTTTATATGATTTATTGCCCTATTTTTTTGAATTAATTATAATAATTCAAGATAAATGAATTATTTTCTGGAAATTTGCAGAACATCTCATTTTGTTGGTAGCAATCTGGGAAAAATCGGATTGGATCAGAAAAGGAGTTTTAGATATTTATTTGGAAATAAATCCTTCATGAACATATTTTAACTCTTTTAACAACAAACTTTGATGATCAAGCCTCTAAGCTTGAAGATCATTACATGCATGTTGGTTTGAAGACCAATCATGTGTTTGAAATGTTCAAAAATTGTTTTTGAAAGAAAACTTAGAGTGCATGTGGTGAGTTTCCACCAAAACTTGTAGAAAAGTGCATTTTCATGATCTTGACTTAGGTTTAGGTCATGGGACTTCACCATCTACAACATGCATGTTGTTTTTGGATAAAATCCTACCACCATAATCATCAAAACTGAAGTGAATGAATATTCACACAAATTTTCTAAGAGAAAGGTGTAGAAGAAGAAGGAAATGCAAGAAAAACCTGAAAAACTTGAAGGAAAATGAAAGGAAATCGTGTTCTACCTTAATGAACACCACTAGATGATGAAGATTTTGTGTTTGAGGTGTGTTCTTGGACTTGTTTTCTGGAAATTTTTGTGGTTCCTAGAGAGAGGAAGAGAGAATAGAGAGAAAATAAAGTGAGGGAGTGTGAGAGAGAAAGTGAAGTATAGAGAAATGGAGTGTGGAGGGGAATTGATTGAGTGTTTTGGGAAGAGGAGAGAGAGGAGAGAGAGAGAGGAATCCGACTTTTGAATGGAGAGAGGGTCTCCCTCTTTTAAATTTTATAAAATATAACTTTATTTTATAAAAATATCATGTTTTTATAAAATATGTGCCTTATCCTAATTTTCCTTCACAAAACCTTAATTTTTGGCTTAGAAAATAAGGTTAAATACTAATGACTTAAATTTTATTTCTCCTTGGTTATATTTTACTAAATTGAGTTATTTTAAATTGATATTATATAGTCCATACCAAATTTTATGGATTTTTAGGTGTTAAAGTTTATAAATTTGAGTTTTTAGGGTTTTTAGGGTCTTGAGATTTAATAAATATTTGGATATCAAAATAAATTGAATTATCTGAGATTTCAAATTATAATAGAGTTTCAAACTCTTTTCTTGTTAAAAAAAATAATGTTTGTAATTCACTTTTAACGGTTTATTGGCATTCTATGTAGTGATTCCGAGATTCAAGCGAGATTGAGGAATCAAGTATATTGGTCCTAGTCTTTGACTTTGACTTAAGTTTCTATGAGACTTTGACCTAATTTCTACTACTAGGTCAAGTGCATGATGTGTGTATATGTTTCATGAAAAGGTGTTCGAGTCAAAGAGTGACCCAAATATGGATAGTCACTACAGTTAAGTAGTAGTAGAATTCACATATCAATGTGAAATCTAAGTACACTATCATTCGGTCCTACTTGTTTCCAAGTTTCTAGTAGGTTATAACTTAGCTTCTAGTTACTAAGTCTATTATGTGTCGTGCCTATATGTGCAACTAAGTATAGTCAAATCTAGAACCGACTCGAATTTTGACGGTTGTCACAATGCTCGAATGCTGCTTGCTTTGTGCTTTTTAGGATTTCTGACTAGCTTCAACTAACTAGTAAGTGAATATGTTAAGTTACATATTACTGAGACTAGATAATTTTAGAAGGTTAGGTTCTAAATCTATTGTGCAACTCTTTTTTGAGTCCAACCGTTGTAGTGTGAAGCCTCTCATTCTAAGTATTATCTGGTTTTGGTGATATGTAATTTTATTCGTGAGCTAGTTAGAGGAAGTTAGTGGGAGTTCCTTCTACAGATGATGGCGGAGAGTGGTGTGGAGTTTGCCCTAGGAAAACCTAGGAAGAGATTTAGTGCTGGGAGCGTTATCTTGATGAGGGTTAACTGTATGGATTTTATGACTTGGCAGATATAAGGCAATCCTTAAGGAAAGTACGAATTGATGTGGAACATAGTATGTGCCCGTACTACTAGATGCAGAGGATCCATACTCGAGTCAATCAGAGCTGCGATGAAACCAGGAAGCTTGTAGAGTTTGTGATTCCTCGATATATTTTGATGCGTATTTTGATGGTTTATATGGTCTATTTTCAGTATGGTGACTCTTCGTCGCAGACCGGTTGGTAGTTCTAGTGCTGGTGTGGGATTGGGCTCTGGTTATGGAGTCGGGCAGTTGGATGATCAGACGAGGGAGTTCATTTCATCTGAAATTACGCATTGCATTCTCGAGCAAACTCTTGTGATCTTCAGTATGATCAAGGAGGGTATTGTGGAGCTGTTGGAGGAGCGTTTGGGCTCTTTCCATTCTGAGATGGTGGCCTTGATTGGCGCATGTTCATTGAATTTCAGGGAGTTCCGAGCATGTGGAGCTCCAGACTACCACGAGGCGCAGGACCTGATAGAGAGAGCAGGAGGTGGTTAGCGGATTTTTCTAACGCTTTCCGCACCAGCAGTTGTCCCGAGGGGGAAAAGGTCAGACTTGTTTCCTGTCTTCTGAAACACAAAGTCTGGGACTGGCGGGAGGAGGTTGGGCATGCAGTTGGTGATGATGTTGTTGATTCGATGACATGGATTGATTTTACAACTAGATTCAGGGCTGAGCTTGCACCAGTGATCGAGGTGCATCAGTTGGCACGAGAGTTTTAGGATCTCCGTCGGACTACTGAGACGATGGCTGAGATCACAGCGATGTTTCGTGAGAAGGCACTGTTGGTTCCGTAGTATGTGGCAGATGAGTAGATGAAGAAGGCGAGGTACCATGAGATATTGAGGAGTGATATTCGGCATTTTGTGAGTCGATCCAGTTGTAGGACGTTGGAGGATATGATAGCGATTGCAAGGGAGAGAGAGATTGATATGGAGATGGAGAAAAAGAGGAATCCAAATTATATGCAGATTGCAGAGGGTTCCGGCAAGAGGTCCAAGGTTGTTGATACGAGATCGAAGGGCCAACAGGGTCTGCGTCGTTGTGGCAAGTGCGGCAGGATGCATGATAGGGCGTGTAGGGTGGGTGGTTCTAGCTTCTTCAAGTGCGGTCGGAAGGGTCATATCAGTAGAAATTGTACTGCTACTACCATCCCACCCTGATATTTTATCTGATTTGTTTTCATTGCAATCAGAGAGACCACAAGAAGGCCTATTGTTCAAGTTTGTTTGTAGCACGACCGGTGTCAGCACCCTCTCCTGCAACTATACGTATTACTGACGGCCGACAGGGCACGGTGGATGCACCTGTGGTGAAGAGAAGGGTTTTTCAACTGAAAGCCGAGGAGGCTCATGCAACTCCTGACGTGGTGATGGCTATGTATCTTCTCTTTATCTCTTTATTTATATTGAGATGCCTTCTTATATTTATGTGTTTTATTTTAGGATCGTTCCTCGTGAACGGTATTTCTGCATTGGTATTGTTTGATTCAGGAGCTACCCGATCCTTTGTGCCACTTGCGCTTAGCAAGTGTTTTGTTGGAGCTCCAGGAAGCTGGATTATTCTTTAGATGTCGATATTGCATATGATCGATCTGTCCGCATAGCGAGGGTTCATCGCGGTTGTATTCTCCAGTTGTTCAGTGAGCAATATCTGGTCGATTGGTTCTCATTCCTTTGCGTAGCAGTTAGTTCGAAATCGAACACGAACGTTATCGTGGGCATGGATTGGTTGATCCCTAATGGGGTACTGATTGACTGTGAGTAGCAGTTAGTTCGGATTCGAACACCAAGTGGGGGAGAGTTAGTGGTTCATGGATAAAGATCTCACCGTGGGCCAATTTTGTGTTCAACAGCGAGGGCCAAACGCTATATTCAGCACGGTTGTTCCGAATTTGTTTCCTATGTTATGGATACTCGTGATAAGGGTAAGCCGACTGTGGATGATGTGCCTATTGTGCGGGAGTATCCGGATGTGTTTCTAGAGGATTTTCCTCGGGTGTCTCTGGAGAGTCAGGTTGAGTTCAGGATTGATCTGGTTACAGGTGCATCTTTGTAACACTAGTAAAAATTAGGTCAAAGATAATTCCCATAAATATAACAAACACATATTATAATCAATTTACTTTATTTTCATTCAACACTACAAGTTTATACGATTCAAAAAATATATATAATGTCTAAATCTTACTTCGCATGAAGAAGTTATGACAAATTCAAACACTTTAGCCTCTATAACAAGAGGAATTTATAATATACTTATAATTAGCTATTGGAGTCTAAAAGAAAGTTGCATTACTCGGAAAAATACTTACGCGTGGATATAAAGAATATAAAAAACGGAGCTCGTATGCAAAAGTTATGATCTTTCGAAGATGTAGCTGTTTGTGGGCTTGACACGTAGCAGAAACCCTAGCCGCCTTATGTGACATCCCCTAATTTCTCGGCCAGAAAAGACCGATTTAATTTATGCTTTTTAAAATAAAATCATAGAAATCTTTTTTTAAAAGATGTGGCGGAATTGGTCCCCAATACAAAATATGATAAAAGTTTGTCAAAAGCTTTCTTTAAGAAATGTATAATTTCATTTCATATCAAAACCTCGGGATGTCATGTTCCGATACAGATCAAAAGCATAAACAAGACATTATAAGCCTTTCAACAGTTATTTACAACTACTGGCCTATAATCCAAAAATCTCTCATCCTCCTCCGACTATGCTCGGGGTCCACTACCTGTAACATAAAAAGCTGAGTGGGTCAGGCTTGGGAGCCTGGTGAGCATATAGGGTTTTCAACCCACAGTAATAATAAACTTATTAAGTTCATCAATCAACAATAACCCTGATTACCCATTTCCCGTTATCCTCACTTTACGTCCCTAAACACTTATCACAAGGGACCTAGCCTAAAGAATATCATCGGGATGGACACTACTGCTAAGGGGTTTCCTCAGCTATACATCTCCTAAAGGCAACCATGAGGGGGATGGAGTACAACGAATGAACACCCAAGTTCATTAACACCTACAGGTTGCGGGCCTGCTAGCGTTCCACTGGACTGTCTAGAAAGTCTGTGGTCGTCATCCAAACTCCGCTAGATAACTGGATCAAAAATCACATCGAGGCCTCTCATTATTTTATCTCATCACACATCAACTATCTGCCCATGTTTTACCCAACATATTTGTAGATAAAAATACATATACAGTTTAAAACTTGTATAAAACATCAATTCAACAGTCACCTCAATTAAACAATTAATATAATTACACGTAGCACGTATTTTATATAAAATACTTCATATCTAGGTGTAAGATGAAGGTGGCTATACACTCACATGATTTGATGAAAATCGGGCAGCAATTCGTTTCCTAAAACGTTCGTTTCTAATAAAACCGGGAGTTTTATTCAGAAACCGGGCTCTGCGAGGGTCGGGCTTCGAAATCGAAAAGATAAATTTTCCGGGCTTCTCGGGCTCTTCGTGGCGTATTCTGGGGGTTATAATCGATACCGGGGCTTTGGGGGATGTTAGAATGAAAGAAATATGGGTTTAGGGGCTAAAAGTGACAAGTTTTCAAAATACCCCCGGGAGGTCTCGCACCCTCCTATTTATAGGGGCCGAGGCTGCTGATCCAAGGGCTGAGAAGCCTCCACGTGTCAGCAGATCCGAAGGCTCGCAGGTGGCTCGCACGTGGGCTGCGCATGCGAGGGGCTAGGTGGCTTGTTCTGATTGGACCGAAGTCCGGGTCCGAGGATGGGGGTCCGTGGCATCATGTGAAGGCTCGGACACGAGATAAGGGGCACGCGTCGGAGTTTCAGTGGACCGCTTCGGATGACTCAGCGGTTTCGGACACGTGGCACATTCTAAGCGAGGGTGAGGTGGCCGAAGTCCACCTATGCGAGATTTCTCGGTTTTGGGGATTTTTCTCGATTTTCGCGCCAAAACTTCTAAAATCCATAACTTTCGCATACAAGCTCCGTTGTTGACGTTCTTTATATGCACGCGTAGGTAAAATTATGCTCTACAACTTTCATTTAGATTTCATCGGCTAATTTTGAATTTAATTTTTATATTATTTTTTTTAATAGACCGGGACAGGAAATCCGTTAAAAATTCATAACTTCTTCATCCGACGTCCGTTTTCGTCTGTCTTTTTACCGTTGTGCTACTATTAACGAGACCTTCGATTCTTGTTTAGGTCGTGTCGGCTAAAAATCACTCGATCTAAAATTCGAGTTTTTAGCTGTCTACTGCTAAGCTGAAACTTCGAAAAATCATAACTTCCTCATACGAAGTCAGATTTGGCCGTTCTTTTTATACCTACTCTCGGTTTAACGAACACTACGAGTTTTGTTTAGATCACTAAGGCCAAAAAGTAGTTTATGAAAAACTCACTTTTTACGACATTCGGCCCCATGCCGGTTTTGTCGCGAAACTTCGACATGTCATAACTTCTTCGTTATAACTCGGATTTCGGTATTCTTTATATATCCGTAATCCTTGTCACGCCCACTACAAGTTTCTTAATAGATATCGGCTTTATCTAATATTTATTTTTGACGCTCATTTTTATTCTTAATTAATTAAACCCTAATAATTAAGCATAAAACACATAATTCACATAATATTCACATAATTCCTTTTCATTTCTTCAAAATGAGTTACAAAGGTTAACCTAGACTATAATGTCAATATTAATGCCTAGCCTAGAAACACGAACATTACACCATAAGTCCACAACATGAACATTAAGGCCACGATGTGAAACTAGTAAAGGACATTAATCAAAGCTAGAAAACACGTGGTAAGGCTACGGGATGACTCGTGGAAGTTTACGACGTGAACATAGGTATTTCACGATGTAAATGGGCCCAGAACAACCTATAAATAGCAAGTGAGACTCTTTCTCTCCTTACACATTTTACTTTTCTTTCCCTCGTTTTATGAAGGTCGTTTCCCTTCCCGAGCCTGATAACGACGAGCCTCTGACCATTTTTCAGTTAGATTCTATAGATCACGCTACTAGAGTGAGTTTCACGGCCCCACTTTTTAATGTTTTCGGGAGAAACGTATGCCAAATATTATATAAAAGTTAATATTATGTTTATATGATAGTATGTTCATATCAACATAGATAGTTATATTAATCGGTATATAGTTATTTTTGTTGGATATAGTGTCTAAGTCCATAACTTTATTTGGTATGTACTTGACCCGACCCGACATGGTTCATTTGGGTTGCATGGCATTGCAATACTTGGATAGACTAAATGAGAGAATAAGGCACTTATGATTATTAATATATTATAAGTTCTAATATATTGATAATAGTATTATTTAATTAGTATTGATCAAGTATTAATCTAGTATTAATTTGGTGATCAAAGTGAGACTAATTAAATATATAGGGTTGATTATGACAATCATCAATTCTTTTATGGTGAATTAATGATCCATGGTTTATGGGTTTGGTTATAACCATATGGAGCTCCATGGATAGTCTATGGGAGTTACAAACCCATGGATCATGAGAAATCAAGAGTCATGACAATTAAGGGCATTCATGTGTAAACCCTAATTGTGACAACACTATAAAAGGAACCCTATGGCTAGCAAAATCGTGACCTAGTGGACCTAGTGTTACTAGAGAGGGCATAACCGATTTTGAGTGCTAGTAGTATTCTCTCAAGTTATTCCAAGTCTTGTGGTGTTGTGTGAAGCATTTGAGGCACAACATTTGGGGTGCTAGGCTCACAAAGTCTTGAAGGAATCCAAGCAACAACAAGGTATGTATTTCTACTAGTTTTTATGTTTTATGTAATCCCCATGCCATGCTAGCTAGGAAATAACCTTGAAAAAGAAATTTGCATGTATATAGAGAAAACATAGATTCAAGGTTATTAGGGTTGCATGTACACTTAGGAAGTGTTATAATGCTCAAAACCCATCAGTGGTATCAGAGCCTAGGATTGTTTTCTGTATACTTGATGCAAAACTGCTTAAAAATCGAAAATTCTGCACTCTGACGACTGGACTGGCCGAGTCCATGGGGAGGACTCGCCGAGTCCATGAACAAATTCATCCTACTCGACGAGTAGGTTAATGCACTCGGTGAGTAGGAGCGTGCTGGGCAGTTTTTTCGAGTTTTGTTGCTGGAAATGGATTAAGATCATTATCCCAATCTGTTTTGGACTTGTAAAATCTGTTTTTCAAAATGATAATGATTATGTTAACTCATTTTACATGGCTTTTATCAATTTTCAAGTATTGTATATAGTTATATGATTTCTTGAAATTGCTTAACATGAGTTTGTGTTCTTATGAGTTTTTAGAAGATCATAGGAATTATATGTAACCTCCATGTGTGTTTAATTCATGATCTTAATGGCTATGATGGTGTCCATAACTTGTCCTCAAGTTATGGATAACCAAAAGTCACTTCTTCTAGTTATGATTAAAGAACTAAAGAGGTTTCATAAAATGAAGAGTCTTCGTTTTTATGAATCATTAAAACTCATAAGTTACAAATTGAAGAGACTTGGAATAGTTTCAATTCTTGCCCTCAAGTTTTGGAATTTGAAAAGTCTTATACTTTAATACTTTAATTCCAAATTAAACCTTAGATTTTTAAAAGGTTTAAAAATCAACACTTATACTATTATTATAATTTTATTATGTAGATATGTATAAGAATATGTCATTCTTACCGTTAGTAGGCCTCATTCACGAAGCCGGTCTATAAGGGGGGTATAATGTTGTTGCCTATAAAATGGTGACTTAATGGGTGTCCACTCTCACCCACCGCTTCCTTGATCGGTGGAGGGTCGTTAGCCGAACGGGTAGGATACGACTTTAAATACTTGTTAAAAGTATAATGAATTATAAAGTAACTATACATTATAAATTCCTAATCTTAGTTACTTTAGGAAAATGTGAAATTGGTGCTAGCCCATAAAATTACACTTTGTACCTTACCAAGTCGTTAGTGGAGCGTGTGTGGTTAACCGGCACACTAACATGGACTAGTAAGAGTGGCAAAGGGTAACTTGACCTTATTATAGATCGGTGGAGCGTGTGTGGTTAACCGGCACATCGATTAGGTAATATTGTTGAGGGTACCAAGTCAATTTGTATGGTTATTCACACCTTGTTTGTGATCCTCGACATCTCAGTCACAAACTTGAGAGGGCACAATCGAGATTCAAACATGCCATTGAAAAGTTCAATGTATCTCAAAAGATCTAGGAGTTTCAAAACCAATAAAACCTAATAATAAAATATTTCGTTCTTATGCTGGAAATTGGTAAATCGTCATTTACCTACCTTCAAATATTTTATAGTATGGATTACGGCATCCCTCTTCCAACTATAAATAGTTTGTTGGATCCTAGCCTTAATATTTCATTTGGGTGAATTATTAAGGATTCCTAATCTAATGAAACTTGTCTTTCTTTCCTTTCAGATGTCTTCCAATAATGCTTCTGGCTCAAACCCAACAGGCTCCTTTTCCCTTATGAACTTGTGTGGTAAGGTCATCTTTGATGGATCCAATTTCAATGAGTGGATCAGAAACATCAGAATGATTACCCGCTATGAGGACAAAGAATATGTCCTCGATAGGGAGCTTAAGGTTGTGAATGAAGCCACTGCTACTCCTGAAGAGTTTGTGGAGTTTGTTGCACATGAAAAGGATGCTACTAAAGTAGCATGCATCATGATGGCCACCATGACTCCTGAACTTCAAAAATCCTATGAAGATTTCTACCCCTATGAGATGCACCTGGATCTGATGGAAAGGTACCATCAGAGCGCGCGTCAGGAGAGGTATGAAATCGTCTCCTCCATGATAACCGCAAGGATGAAGGATGGTGAACCCATCACCGGTCACTTGCAGAAGATGCAAAGGTTCGTTGACCGGTTGCTGAAGCTAAATGTTGACTTTCCTGAGGAAATGGCGATTGACATCATTCTCCATTCCTTACCTCCAAGTTATGATCAGTTTCGTATGACTTATCATATGAACAAGGAGGAAGTCACACTTAGCAAACTTCAAGGACTCTTAAGGACAGCTGAAAATGGCCTTAAGGGTAAAGCGGTTGCTACTTCTACTCCTTCAACAGCCCTGTTCTGGCTATTGGGCAGGGAAAGGGTAAGAAGAGGAAAAACCCTTCGAAGGGTACCAAGGGTAAGACTCTTGATGGTTCCTCTTCAAGTGGGACAAAGAAAGGTCCCATTACTCCTTCTTCAAACCCAAAGGAAGCACAGTGCTTCTATTGCCAGGATAAGGGACACTTCAAGCGAAGCTGCCCTAAATATCTGCAAGATGTAAAGGATGGGAAGGTTAAACCCACCCATGCAGGTATTTACACAATATTGTCTAATAACTCATCTAATGCTAATTCTTGGGTGCTTGATACAGGTTGTGGTATTCACATCTGTACTGATTTGCAGGCACTAAGAAGAAGTGAGCAAGTGGAGCACGGGAAGATAAACTTAGTCATGGGCAACAGGAAAGCATCACCTGTTACCAAGATAGGAGTTTATTCTTTATTACTTAATAATGGGTTAATGTTAGATTTGAATAAGTGTTGTTACTCGCCCGAAATGGCGAGAAATATTATTTCTTTTCATGGCTTGTACAAACAAGGTTTTTCATTTTCATTTGATAATAAAAATGGTGCTATTAATGTTTATTACAATGATGTATTTTACTTTAAAGCATTACCTTGTGATGGTGTATATGAAGCTGTGAATGTTGTAGACAATCTAGGAAATAATGTGTTGTATATTGATTCTTCAGATAGCTTGGATAAAGCATCCTTGTGGCATTGTCGTCTTGGACATGTTAACAAGAAGCGCATAGGCCAACTCCAAAAGGCTGGAGTCTTGGAATCATTTGACCTCAAGTCAGATGATAGTTGCGAGTCTTGTTTACTTGGAAAAATGATAAAGTCACCCTTCACAGGTACTTGTGATAGGGGTGAAGGTTTGTTGGACCTTGTACACACGGATGTGTGTGGGCCCTTCAGAGTTGCTACAAGGGATGCTAATCGCTATTATGTGACTTTTACTGATGATTATAGTAGATATGGATATATTTACTTAATCAAGCATAAGTCAGAAACCTTTGAAAAGTTCAAAGAGTTTAAGCAGGAAGTGGAGAATCAATTGGGCAGGAACATCAAGATGCTCCGATCCGATCGGGGAGGAGAGTATCTTAGCATTGAGTTCCTTGACTATCTTAAGGAATGTGGGATTGTCTCACAATTGACACCTCCCAGAACACCACAGTTGAATGGTGTAGCTGAGAGGCGCAATCGAACCTTGTTGGATATGGTTCGTTCCATGATGAGTCGAGCTTCGTTACCAATCTCTTTCTGGGGGTATGCCTTAGAGACTGCCGCCCATATCCTTAATCTAGTCTCTACTAAAAAGGTTGCCAAAACACCTCACGAGATGTGGACTGGGAAAGTTCCCAATATGGACCACATCAAAATTTGGGGTTGTGAAGCTTTCGTGAGGCGTGAGACTCATGATAAGCTTCAACCTCGAAGTGAGAGGTGTATTTTCATCGGCTACCCACAAAGATCCTTTGGTTACCTCTTCTACAGACCCAGTGATAATGTGGTCTTTGTAGCAAGAAGAGGAGTCTTTCGTGAGAGAGAATTCATAAGCCAAGGGGACAGTGGGAGGCAAATTGACCTTGAAGAGCTTCAAGAGTCAAGTGGTGAAGGAACCTCTAATGCTATCGACCAACCTGAGGAGGAAACTCCTGTTGATCCGATAGATGAGTCTGTACCTCCAAGACGTTCCACTAGGGTGAGGAACACACCTGATTTCTATTATGGTTATCACATCACCACTGAAGGTGATACGTTTATTAGTGATAGCACACTAATAGATTTGGATGAACCTAATAATTACAGGGAAGCCATGGCAGGCCCTGAGTCTGCTAAATGGAAGGAGGCTATGGACAGCGAGATTCAGTCCATGTATGACAATCAAGTTTGGAACTTGGTTGACAATGTACCAGGTCGTAAGACAGTTGGGTGCAAATGGATCTTCAAGAAGAAGACCGACATGGATGGGAAGGTACACACTTATAAAGCGCGACTGGTTGCGAAGGGCTTTACTCAAACTCCGGGAGTTGACTATGATGAGACCTTCTCACCAGTAGCTAAGATTAAGTCTATTAGAGTATTGTTAGCCATAGCTGCATTTCATGATTATGAAATATGGCAAATGGATGTCAAAACCGCTTTCCTTAATGGAAAGTTGGCTGAGGATGTTTACATGGCTCAACCAGAGGGTTTTGTCGATACAACATACCCTAATAGAGTGTGTAAGCTTGATAAATCCATTTATGGATTGAAACAAGCATCTCGCAGATGGAATCTTTGCTTTGATGAGAAAGTCAAAGAGTTTGGCTTTTCTAGGAGTGAGGATGAGTCTTGTGTGTATGTCAGGGCTAGTGGGAGCATAGTTAGCATCTTGGTGTTGTATGTGGATGACATACTTCTCATAGGAAACGACGTCCCAACCTTGCAGGAGGTTAAGTCCTGGCTTGGGAAGTGTTTCGCTATGAAGGACCTTGGGGAAGCTGCCTATATCCTAGGGATAAGGATATTGAGAGATAGGAGTAAGAGACTAATTGGACTTAGTCAAAGTACTTACTTGGATAAGGTGCTGAAGAGGTTCAGCATGCAAGATTCCAAGAAAGGAGAATTACCAATCCAGAGTAATGCCAAGCTAAGTAAGACTCAGAGTCCGAGTACAGAGGCTGAGATAGCTGAAATGAGTCATATACCATATGCTTCCGTTGTGGGCTCGATCATGTATGCTATGACTTGTACTCGCCCTGATGTGGCCTTTGCTTTGAGCATGGTCAGTAGATATCAAGGGAACCCTGGCAAGGCACACTGTACAGCGGTAAAGAACATTCTCAAGTATCTGCGGAGGACTAAGGATTGGGTCCTTACCCTCGGAGGCAGTGATGACTTGAGAGTGGAAGGATATAGTGATGCTAGCTTCCAGACTGATAGGGATAATTTCCGCTCTCAGTCAGGTTGGGTCTTTATCCTAAATGGAGGGGCAATTACTTGGAAAAGTTCCAAGCAGGAGACAGTAGCTGATTCTACTTGTGAATCAGAGTACATAGCAGCAAGTGAAGCAGCTAAGGAGGCGATATGGCTAAAGAACTTCATCGGAGACCTTGGAGTTGTACCAGCTATAAAGGAGACAATGGAAATTTTCTGTGACAGCGAAAGTGCGGTTGCTTTGGCTAAGGAACCGAGAGATCACGGGAGATCTAGGCACATTGACAGAAAATACCATTTCATCAGACATCGACTAGAAGAAGGACTCCTCGTGGCTAAGAGGGTATCATCAGATGAGAACCCGGCAGATCCCCTCACGAAGGGACTGAGCAGGGCTAAGCATTTACAGCATGCGAGGCGCATTGGGCTGAAGGATGATACTAGTTTCAATAATTAGATTCCTGAAACTTGTAAAATGTAATTGACATTTGATGATAAATAAAAGTTGTTATTTATTTATGAGTAAGGTGTTACTATCTTGTGTTGATTGTTTACTATGTTTCAATTTTGCATGTTTTTACTTCCAAAATAATTATGTTATTATTCAAACCATCCACAGTCAGTCAAACTTTGGAAGTAAGTATTGATTTAAGACTGTCATGAATTTGGCTTGTATGATTTGTCTAAAAGTGCTTTGGACAATGAAATGGTTGCTACAACATTCATGAGTACTCATAAGGGCTGAGTATTGGGTCCAACCCACGCTCACTTGCATCACTTCATGGAATTTATCTCGAGTGATCGTGAGACGGTAATATCATATAAGTCTTCAAACCTAGAGATATGAGTTGTTGACTATGAGTCGGTTATTCATTGATTGCACGAAAACGCATTGGTAACTCGATGTCATAAAACGTGCCTTTGTGAATAATTCAACAAGTAGTTAGTACAAGCATATCAGTCGAAGTTTATCTGTTCCTTCTAGAAATAGAAGCGATATATGGGCCCCTCGATGATTTGGTTTTGACCTATGTACCGGGCCCGGTCAGAACCTAATTGATGTGTTCAATTTAGTTCTATGTCGAAACAAATCAGAGATCGAGAAACAAATGCTGGACAATAAGTAAGACCATGTTCCATGTGTTTGTCCGGCTGATATCATGAGAACAGAGGATTATATGATCACTTATCTTAAATGGTGTATCATCATCATCTCAGTTCCGAGAGACTTTGAAAGGGCTACGATTGCTAGTCGGATTTTGAAGTCATATTTGCAAATATAGTTATTAGACTTATCCAAGTGGGAGACTGTTGGATATAGTGTCTAAGTCCATAACTTTATTTGGTATGTACTTGACCCGACCCGGCATGGTCCATTTGGGTTGCATGGCATTGCAATACTTGGATAGCCTAAATGAGAGAATAAGGCACTTATGATTATTAATATATTATAAGTTCTAATATATTGATAATAGTATTATTTAATTAGTATTGATCAAGTATTAATCTAGTATTAATTTGGTGATCAAAGTGAGACTAATTAAATATATAGGGTTGATTATGACAATCATCAATTCTTTTATGGTGGATTAATGATCCATGGTTTATGGGTTTGGTTATAACCATATGGAGCTCCATGGATAGTCTATGGGAGTTACAAACCCATGGATCATGAGAAATCAAGAGTCATGACAATTAAGGGCATTCATGTGTAAACCCTAATTGTGACAACACTATAAAAGGAACCCTATGGCTAGCAAAATCGTGACCTAGTGGACCTAGTGTTACTAGAGAGGGCATAACCGATTTTGAGTGCTAGTAGTATTCTCTCAAGTTATTCCAAGTCTTGTGGTGTTGTGTGAAGCATTTGAGGCACAACATTTGGGGTGCTAGGCTCACAAAGTCTTGAAGGAATCCAAGCAACAACAAGGTATGTATTTCTACTAGTTTTTATGTTTTATGTAATCCCCATGCCATGCTAGCTAGGAAATAACCTTGAAAAAGAAATTTGCATGTATATAGAGAAAACATAGATTCAAGGTTATTAGGGTTGCATGTACACTTAGGAAGTGTTAGAATGCTCAAAACCCATCAATTTTTGTATCATATATACCTAGAATATATCTAATATATTGAAAACATACAACTATCTTAAACTTGTTAGTATGTTGTTATTATAGATCATACTAATATAGACCCGGAGTTATACTCAGGAGTTCTATATATATTATGTGCGATATAGTCCCAAAGTTATACTCGGGAGTTCAATATATACTAATTGTTAAGTATGTTGTTATTATTGGTTTTATATTAAGATAAAACCTGGTATGTTACTAATATAGCCTTGAAGTTATATTCGGGAGTTATATATATACTTGTTAAGTATGTTGCTGTTCTTTCTTTATGTTAGATAAAACCTGGTTTTACTTTAAGTTATAACTGTTGTACTGCCTAAGTATTATAGAAATTAGGAGTAACGTTTAAAGCATATTCTAATAACTTAGGGTTTTAGACACGAAAATGCTTTTACTGTTAGAACCATAGTAATCTGACAAAGTCTACATGAGCTACCTTATTCATCAGCTAATATTGGAAATCTTAGTGGAAATCCTCTCACCTGTAAATGCTAATCCCGTGTGAGCGAGGAAGTCGTGTATGAAACTATACGGGTTGACAATCCCACCTTTGGTTTTTAGCTACAACCCAACATTTTCGGGTGACGAACTTGCCCAATTTACTTCATTCCGACGTCGATGAAGCGTGCGGAACCTACTACAAGGTGTTATCCTTGTAACATTAATCAGAGGTCTTGTATGTCATATAGACGTGGTTACGGACTCATGGTAGCACAAATTTAGAAGCATTATACTTTGTCGATATACAAGTATGAATATTAAGTATAAGTTTCCCAAACACTTATACTCTAAGTACAATAAACTGGTAGGTATACTACTTGTATATTAAGTAGACAATTATACCTAGCCTACATACTCATATAGAATTGAAATAATATTTATACGTAGCCAGTTTTACTCGTATAGAATTCAAATACGATTTATATGTAGTATCCTTCGTTTGTATGGGATTACAAACACTTATATTCATTGTATATGAAACTTATAGGTATACTACTTATTTAGTAAGTAAACCAATATACCTAGGATATATACTATATGTCAGAAACAAGTATGAGTCAGAACAATATTTTCAAACTATGTTATATACTTTTCCAACTTGGGGAAAAGTACTATTTTCACTCAGAGTCAAAACCTGTGGACTCGCCAATTTTACGTTGACGTATTTTTAAAATGCATGTGTTTTCAAGAACATGATAAGCTGAATGTTTCTCGAATAGAAGAAGTTTTACTATTATCTTTTCTATTCATATGCAACATATATATGTTAAGACGTGTGCGATAGTTCAGACACTATGTGATAAATACTAGGAAACAAGAATAACGTAACTTTCTATCAGCAATAAAGGTATGTAATTTATAAAACTCTTTTGTACTGTTCGATATATGTTATATAACTGTGATACAAGGATTGAGGTTATACCGCCCGGTGTTTCCGCCGCCGACTGTGGGTGTGACAGGCTTTAATAGCCAAAGCATCATATCGGTTGGCTCCTCCCGAGCTGCAGGATCTGTCTACACAACTGCAGGAGCTGTTAGACAATAGATTCATTTGACCGAGCAGTTCACCACGGGGAGCACCGATCTTATTTGTGAAGAAGAAGGATGGGTCTGATCGTATGTGTACTGACTACCGAGAGCTGAATAAGGTAACAGTGACGAACTGTTATCCACTCCCGAGGATTGATGGCCTGTTTGATGCTGGATCGGTCTATGATTGTAGTCATTGATGATATCTTGGTCTATTCCAAGACCCATGAGCAACACGAGGATCACTTGAGGGAGGTGTTGGACAGTTTGAGGAGGGATATACTTTTCGCATAGTTCTCCAAGTGTGAGTTCTGGTTGTGCGAGGAGCAGTTTCTGGGGCACCTTGTCAACTAGAATGATATTCTGGTCGATCCACCCAACGTCGAGGCCATAATGCGGTGGTCGGTTTTGAGGTCTCCATCTTAGATTCATAGTTTCCTTGGTTTAGCAGGTTATTATCAAATATTCATCCAGGATTTTTCCAAGATAGTTGTTCCTTTGACTCGGTTGACAAAGAAGACGATCACTTTTTGCTGGGGGCCTGAGCAACAGGCAGCTTTTGGGACCCTGAGGCAGAGACTATGCGAGGCACGGATTTTGACCCTGTCGAAGGGTGTGGAGGAATTTGTGGTTTATTGTGATGCATCAATCATCGGTTTGGGGGCAGTGTTGATGTAGAGGGGTGGCGTTATCATTTACACTTCAAGGCAGCTGAAGCCTCATGAGGCGAATTATCTGATGCATGATTTGGAGCTGGAGCTATGGTTTTCGGCCTCAAGATTTGGTGACAATACCTCTATGGGGTCCGCTGCACTATTTACATGGATCATAAGAGCCTGAGGTATCTGACAGATCAGCCAAATCTGAATATGAGGCAGCGCCGGTGGTTGGATGTGGTGAAGTATTATGATTGTGATATCCATTACCACCCAGGAAAGGCCAATGTAGTGGGCGAGGCTCTCATCCACAAGGCGGTCGTAGCTCTGATTAGGGACATATTTTTGAGGATGACCGTGATTACTCAGCTATTGGAGCAGGTTCAAGAGGCTCAGATCGAGGCTTTGGAGGAAGAGCACCGAAAGAGTGAGCATATTGTGGGTCAGGTGGCTTCCTTTGATTATGATAGTTGGGGGTTGTTGAATCTTCATTGGAGGGTATGGGTTTCTTATTAGGGCGGTGTGCGACAGGTCCTGATGGAGGAGGCACATAAGTCTAGATTCTCCATTCATCATGGGGCAACGAAGATGTATAGAGATCTTTGTCGTAATTATTTGTGGCCCTGCATGAAGCGGGATGTGGCTTGGTTTTTGGAGAGGTGCTTGACTTTCGGGAAAGTCAAGGCCGAGATTAGCGACCTCACGACAAGATGCTGCCATTGGAAGGGTTGAGTTCGTGAAAGGTCAATGGCAGCATTGCAGGGGTTCTGAATGGACGTGTGGAGCTGGAAGATCAGATGAAGGAGCACTATCCGAAGTTATTTGGAGCAGCGGACTTCGAGGACGAAGTCTGATTCAAGTGGGGGAGAATTGTAACATTCGGACCTTGTAAGTTTCCATTTAACCCTTGCTAATCTAATATTTGCAATATTGGTCCTCTGGCTAGTACGCGGGGCGTACTCTATGAGCATGCTTGGCGTACTAGCTAGACCTTGATCGCGGGCATCGCCCACGTATGTTGGGCATATGTGGGGTTACACAGGGCGTATGTTGGCTTCGGAAAAACCCTACTTTTTAGGGTTTGTGTCCTATTTAAGCTTCTTAAACCCACCACCTAACCATTTTAGACCAGCTTCCATATCTTGAAAACCCTAACTACGACCTTAGCCTTTGTTTGGTGCTTTAGAGCTCTTATGAAACATTTTGGTGTGTTTTTGTGTATCTTGAAGTGGTAGAAGAAGACTGAAGACTCTTTGGAGAAGAGCTTAGAGATCCAGATTTAGCTTCATCATTTCGTGACTTTTGAGGTATAAAGTCCATAACTGGTCAACTCCTTATATAGATCTACTTTTGGGCTTGTTTTTGGCTATTTTGGTCCCTTTTGGTTAGTCCTTGTGAGTTAAGGTCATTTCAGAAGCTTAACCCTTTAGATCTCGACATTTTAGGGGTCCTTTATGCAAATAAATGCAAACTTTATGGTGTATATGGACTCATGCATGTGTTAAGACCATTTTTTAAGCTCTCTTGAGCTCTAGAGCCTCATTAAGCCATGCATGAACGTAAAGTTGCCAACTTTATATGATAAAGTTCTTATTGATGCGGGGTGGCCAACTGGGGTGTACGCTTGGCATACAAGCTGGTACGTTGTGTGTACTAGCCCCAGAGCATGTATGTTAAGTGTGACAACACGAAAATTTCTATCCAGTAGTTAATCGAGTCTTTTCTACAAATCAGATACAGTTCAAGTAAACATACTAGTAAACTATAATATGTATAGTTTAGGGGTTCAGTTCATACTACAACTAGTATAGGGAGGAACATACTATAACAAGTTCAGGGAGGAACATACTATAACAAGAACAAGGTAACAATAATGGTAAACCACTACTTCACGGCTTAGCAATATACTTGTTATGTCGCATTTTGTAACCAGAGTCTCCTCGAGGGGGAGCGTGAGTTTGTGTATAGATCTATATGGGATTGACACCCCAAACCTTGCTGCTAGCTACAGTGGGACTTGCAAGTCTACGGGTGACAAATGTCATACCATTTTCGACGTCTTTGGAGCGTCGTGTTTTATACTAGTCAAATCAAGCATGGTTATAACCTCATCACATTTTAACCTTAATTAACAAACTGGTTTTAAGGTAGTCAGTACTTCAGTAGTTATTTTATACAATACTACTATATACTTTCATTTTCCCATTACATTCATATAGTGATATTCTCACACAAAAGGTAATGCAAACTAGTTTCTAGTAAAGATAATTATAAACTAGGGAAAACTTACATCATTACAAACGACAAGCAGAACAGTCGAGTCTTAGTACATTCAGTTAGAAGGGGGCCTATAATGCTAACTTTATGATTCCTTGATGGATGCATCAAGGATATATATTAATCGGGTCCGACAGACAGTAGGATGTGTGCTTTCCGCTTCATTTCCTGTTCCTTGTTTGGTTGTGGGCTTAGAGCAGATTCACCCAGTCTACTATCTATTCGATCTTAGCTATATATATATATATATATATATATATATATATATATATATATATATATATATATATTCCGTATACACCAAGCAATCATAAGGAGTACCAGGTATGGGTCAGGTCAAAGTATACAAATTCAATACACCGTTTTCTAGTACAAAAACATACTTTTCAGATAGAACATTTAGTATGCTAAACTAGAAACTTAGCAGTAAAAGGGTTTAATTCATTTTATTAAACCAGTATAACTTAAAGGACCTTTAGTGGTTAATTCTATAATATCTTAGTTTACACATCAGGGTTATATATAATTAATATCCGATAGGTAGTTGGATGTGTGCTTTCCGCCTTAATTCATGTTCCTTGTTTGGTTGTGGGCTTAGGGCAGATTCACCCAGTTAACTGTCCGTTCGATATTTGATTATATATAGCTAGTATAAACTAAGTGATTATAAAAGGAACTATTGTGGTTACCATTTTTACTAAAGGAAATAAGGGTTTTTTCTTAAAGAATGTTTTCATCAAATATAAAGGAACTATTACAGTTAACTCCGTGAGTACCAAATGAATACGCCAGAGTTATATACAACGAAGATCTAACAAACAATGGGATGTGTGACTTCCGCCTCATTTCCTGTTCCTTGTTTGGTTGTGGGCTTAGGGGAGATTCACACATTCGATTATCTGTTTACTCTGGATTTTATATAACTTGTATCCATTTAGTACTCATAGAAGGGACTGTAGAGCCATTTTTACTTATCTTTCATCATATCGGAAAATATAGGATTTTCTGGAGGAACAGACAAACTTTTATAAAAGAACTTACAACTTACTTTACATCACTAAAATACTTATAAACTCACCAGCTTAAATGTTAATCTTCTCTTTCAAAATAACTTGTATTCTCAGGAAACTAGTAGACAGGTACGCGCGCTGGGATTCAGAAGATGGAGCATAGTAGCTTCATATCTTGTTTTGTTATTTACTTTTGGAGTCTAACTTTTGTGAATCACTTACTTTGTAAACACTTTAAATATTAATGCAATGGTTGTTTGTTACTTTGATTACTATGATGCATGTGTTGTGACACTAAACATGACGTCCTCCGCCCCCGACGTTTTCGTCGTTCCGGTTTGGGGGTGTGATAGATTGGTATCAGAGCATTGTTTATAGTGAACTAAGTATATCAACCTATAAAAGATATACAACTATAAATGCAATGGGGCTGAAGTGCTCTGAATAATAATATATTTTTAAAATATAACAATACTTTATAAAAGTATACATACATGCTTATACATATATACATACTAGAACAAGTATCACAAGAAGAACAGAATAAAAGTCTTTAAAGGTTGAACACTGCGGTCAAACCTGGACAGTTATGTGATCATATCTGGGATCAATATAGCCTGATCAACTATATTCATTTGAGATATGACCGACATGTGTTTGGGAGTGATGTGGTGTTGCAACAGTCTTAAAACTTACCTAACTCTATTCAAGGGATTTCTAGATCGGAACATAAAGTTAAAATACTATAGGAGTATTTTATGATACTATAAGACAACAACAAGTTTAAAACATACCAGGTTCATTACATTAAAAATACTATAGGAGTATTTTAGACACTATAAATAACTGATGTGAGAATTTAAAAGACCCTTACGGGTAGGTCTATAATTTTGGAATGTATACTCCCAAAGATTTTATAGACTTAGAATTTGTGATCTATGCTCTACCTCCTGTTCCTTGTTTGGTTGTGGTTTTAGAGTAGGATCACTTATTCGAAGGTCTATTTAATCTTAAATTATATACAACTTGTGTACACTACGCAATTATAGGAGGACCCTGTAAGGATCACCCCATAATGTTACACTTAATCTCATAGATTCTTTAGACACTTCCATTCTCGCACGACAAACCCAGATAGATGTAACCACTTCCTCATAGCAGTCAGCAGAAGAGTCAAGGAGGAAAAAGAACCGGTTCATGGGAAGTTCTGTAAAGGAGGGATCAGCCGAAGATACCAAAACGTCTTATGCGTCACACTAATAAATAATAACCTTGATTGACTTTGTGAGCTAGTGGATACACTGCTCACATTATGTGTTAGGATTTTTGTTTTTTCGTACAACTAGTATTAGTTATTCAATTCACAGATATTCATTCGAGGATAGCCACTTCTGATTCATAAAGTTTATTTTACATAGACTCCTTTATGAATTGTTTTCCAGAACCCTACGAAAGTTAGAACCAGATATACTCAGAACTAGGATAACTTTGTCATTCAGCTTTCGGCTTATAACCACTGCTATAGACTTATTCCCATCTCATCTTTGTATTCTTTTTAGAAGGATGCCTCATCGTAGATCAAGCAGACGCACTACTCCGATAACTCCAACTTAAACACCACTACCTCCTCCATAATTCGATTTGGCAACTATTCAAGCTGTAGTGGTTGCGGCTGTTACGGCAGCCCTAGCTCCATTCAACAAGACCGATACTAGCAGGAGTGGATCGGGTATTAACTACACCCAAGGCGGTAGTCACGGGCACCCTAGGGAGTGTTCGTATAAGGACTTCATGAACTGCAAACCCAAATCCTTTAATGGAAATGGGGGAGTCATTACTCTGATGCGATGGTTCGAGAAAACAGACTCGGTCTTCGAAATCTGTCTATGCCCAGAAGGGAGCAAGGTGAAGTTTGCTGCCTGAACTTTCTCTGACAGAGCCCTAACATGGTGGAATAGCCATGTTAAGTCACTGACCCTATCAGTGATTAACTCCATAGGTTGGGAGAACCTAAAAGAGATGATGTTGGAAGAATACTGCCCAAGGGGCGAAGTTCAAAAGCTGGAACAATAACTATGGGAGCACACCATGGTCGGCTCAGACATAGTAACCTACACTGACAGGTTTAGCGACCTGGAAGCACTGTGCCTTGAGATGGTTACCCCGGAGAGTAAGAAGATAGAAAGGTACATCTGGGGTTTATCTACCCCGATTCAAGGGGATGTACTGTCTTCTAACCCAACTACATTCGATAGTGCCAAATGCCTAGCCCAACGACTCATTGACCATGGAGTCCGCCATGGCGTGGTGGTCCCCGTTCCCGAGCCATCAAAGGGAGGGGACTATAAACGAAAGTCATGGAAAAAGAGGAAGGAGCGAACAACACAGGAAACCCCGCAGGAGAAACAAATGGGTACTATATACGCCACCACAACGCCTGTTACTCAAGCACCTGTCAGTCGATATGTTGGAACTCTCCTGAAGTCTGATATGATGGTTGTAACTACCACCACACCGGAGTATGTCGGGAAATGTAATGCATGAACTGCCGCAGGAAGGGGCATACTGCCCGGTTCTGCAGGGCACCGGCACAACCGATCTCCCAAGTCCCCGGAGTAGAAGTAAACCAGGCCTGCTATGGCTCTGGTGAGACAGGGTACTACAAGAGGGACTGCCCGCTAGCGAAGAACTCAGGAGTGGATGGACGAATTCTGATGATCACCGCAGGAGAATCTACCTCGGAGTCCCCAGCGGCCAGCGGTACGTCTTCGAGATAAGAATTACTTTAAAAATTAATTTATATCTATATAAGATTAAAACTTGGGGAAAACATTTAAAAGTAATTATAATAACTCACTCATGTGAACGAGTCACAACATTCACAAGAGAACTAAAGATCCGTACAGGTGAGCTATGATGGCTTAGCATTTACATCAGAGTTGTGCATAGCTGAGATTTTTCAGACTTAGAGTGAGTGATTCCGCTTTAATTCCCGTTCCTTGTTTGGTTGTGGATTTAGGGCAGAGCCACTCAGTTGACCGTCTTATTCATCTTAATTATACATAACTTGTATATGCCAGACGATCATAGAGATACCGAGGAGGATCATAATATAAAGTATCGACACTAGTTATCAAAACACTTGCACTATTAGTACTTGCTCATCGCGGTACGATTTGTGGCAGTAGTAATAATAAGGAGAAAACATAAAGCACTAGAAAGTTAACACATAGTACATTGTCGAGCACACTCGGAATACACCATTGTATAACAAACTTTTCATTCAAATTGGCCTAACATTTGGTTATGTAAAGAGTCTGTTGTCATCATTCGTCGTGGATTGGCCTGGTCCTTACCATACTAAGTTCATATGTTTCAAAAATTCCATCGCCTTAACCGTCAAATTCACGAAACCCTCGTCATTCGTAACGACAAGCCGACCTAGACCTCAGTATTGTCTCTTGTCTTCTAAACCCCGAAGTACTCATGCGAGGAGTACCTTGCCTCCGAAACCTTAACACCGTATCTTCAGTAGACCTTCCCGAACTACCACTCGTCCAACAGATCAAGTTTAAGCACAGAGGCTAAGGACGAGTACAACCCACCTATCACTATTAAGTATATATGCGAGAGTGGTATATAATTATGATTATGCAGATTTAGTATGTGTGTTTCCGCCCTATCTCATGTTCCTTGTTTGGTTGTGGACCTGGGGCAGAGTCGCACATCCGACCGTCTTACTAATCTTAATTATATACGACTTGTATACACGCGGTGATGATAGATGGACCAACTATGAATCTTATCATGAACGTCAGGGCAAAGATGCCAAGGTCTGCGAGTGAGTATTCTGCTGATCAGAGAAACACAACACCAGGAGTACTGCTGAGAAAGCTAATTTCGGGACGAAATTCCATCTAACGGGGGGATGATGTGACAACCCGAAAATTTCTATCCAGTAAATTCAATCAATCCAATCCAATGTCAGACTTGTTTCTGCTATCTTTTAGCATTGTTAGGGGTCTGTTTGAGGGTTCTAAGCCTAATACACTTAAGGATTGGGTGTAGGGTTGTGTCAGATTAAGTTCATTGGGTTGAAATCGAGCCGGAAACTCCATCACAAGGAGTTTACGGCCGCAAACTAGGAGTTTACGGCCGTAAAATCTTGGTGGCCGTGAACTATCCTCCTTATATGAGAATTTGCTTCACTTTTCTTCATTTCTTCAAGTCCTAGCTGCAAACTACCCTTTCTCTCTCAAGTATCATCAAGTAAAAGATCTCATTTCACTCCCAAAACGTAAACATCTCATCCTTTACTTGTTCATGCTTAACAACCCCTTTGTTCTAGCCTTGAATTTATCACTGTTACTTCAAGATCTTCAAATATTCATCCTTTCACCAAGAACACCAAGAACACCTACTTGTTCTTGGTGGCCGTGAACTCCCAAAGGCTTCCAAATCGTAAATATCCTTCCATAATCTTGTTAATCATTATAAACTCTTGTATCCTCACAATACCAACACCTTATAAGCAAGGACCAAGATCCAAATTGCATCATTTTGGAGTGTTTACGACCATACAATCTCCCTTGGCCGTAAACTCACCTTCCTTGGCTGTAAACTCAAGTATGGCCGTGAACACACTTTCCTTTGGCCGTAAACTCCCTTTAGTCAATCACATGTGATTGTAACACTTCATTCCAAGTGTTTCCTAGTCCCTAAGGTTGTTTACCTTCATATTAGTGGTGTTAAACACTAATTACATGCCTATATTTGCCAATATATGTCAATTAGGACTTGTTTGTGCCTCGGGACTTCATTCGTGGAACTTCTCATCCTTACGCGAATCTTCAATTGAATCACCCACATAAGGTGAGTTCATACCCCTATAATCAATCTTTTAAATGTTTTAAATGCTTTTAAAGGGGGGGGGGGGGGAATACAAGTTGAACACAATGATATTGTGTAAATGTTTATCTGTGATAACCATCATTTTAAAGGATTTCTTATGCTTTTATAAGTGATCAAATCATTACAAAAACTCTTTTAAAAAGTTATGTTACTTTGTTGTTTATAAAACTCTACTTTTAAAGTACAATCATAACTCAGTAGTTAATCGAGTCTTTTCTACAAATCAGATACAGTTCAAGTAAACATACTAGTAAACTATAATAGGTATAGTTTAGGGGTTCAGTTCATACTACAACTAGTACAGAGAGGAACATACTATAACAAGTTCAGGGGGAACATACTATAACAAGAACAAGATAAAAATAATGTGAAACCACTACTTCACGGCTTAGCAATATACTTGTTATGTCGCATTTTGTAACCAGAGTCTCCTCGAGGGAGAGCGTGAGTTTGTGTATATATATATATTGGGGATTGACACCCCACACCTTGCTGCTAGCTACAGTGGGACTTGCAACTCTACGGGTGACAAATGTCATACCATTTTCGACGTCTTTGGAGCGTCGTCTTTTATACTAGTCAAATCAAGCATGGTTATAACCTCATCACATTTTAACCTTAATTAACAAACTGGTTTTAAGGTAGTCAGTACTTCAATAGTTATTTTATACAATACTACTGTATACTTTCATTTTCCCATTACATTCATATAGTGATATTCTCACACAAAAGGTAATGCAAACTATTTTCTAGTAAAGATAATTATAAACTAGGGAAAACTTACATCATTACAAACGACAAGCAGAACAGTCGAGTCTTAGTACATTCAGTTAGAAGGGGGCCTATAATGCTAACTTTATGATTCCTTGATGGATGCATCAAGGATATATATTAATCGGGTCCGACAGACAGTAGGATGTGTGCTTTCCGCTTCATTTCCTGTTCTTTATTTGGTTGTGGGCTTAGAGCAGATTCACCCAGTCTACTATCTATTCGATCTTAGCTATATATATATATATATATATATATATATATATATATATATATATATATATATCCGTATACACCAAGCAATCATAAGGAGTACCAGGTATGGGTCAGGTCAAAGTATACAAATTCAATACACCGTTTTCTAGTACAAAAACATACTTTTCAGATAGAACATTTAGTATGCTAAACTAGAAACTTAGCAGTAAAAGGGTTTAATTCATTTTATTAAACCAGTATAACGTAAAGGACCTTTAGTGGTGAATTCTATAATACCTTAGTTTACACATCAGGGTTATATATAATTAATATCAGATAGGTAGTTGGATGTGTGCTTTCCGCCTTACTTCTTGTTCCTTGTTTGGTTGTGGGCTTAGGGCAGATTCACCCAGTTAATTGTCCGTTCGATATTAGATTATATATAGCTAGTATAAACTAAGTGATTATAGAAGGAACTATTGTGGTTACCATTTTTACTAAAGGAAATAAGGGTTTATTCTTAAAGAACGTTTTCATCAAATATAAAGGAACTATTACAATTAACTCCGTGAGTACCAAAATGAATACGCCAGGGTTATATACAATGAAGATCTAACAAACAATGGGATGTGTGACTTCCGCCTCATTTCCTATTCCTTGTTTGGTTGTGGGCTTAGGGCAGATTCACACAATCGATTGTCTGTTTACTCTGGGTTTTATGTAACTTGTATCCATTTAGTACTCATAGAAGGGACTGTAGAGCCATTTTTACTTATCTTTCATCATATCAAAAAATATAGGATTTTCTGGAGGAATAGGCGAACTTTTCTAAAAGAACTTACAACTTACTTTGCATCACTAAAATACTTATGAACACTCCAGCTTAAATGCTGATCTACTCTTTCAAAATAACTTGTATTCTCAGGAAACTAGTAGACAGGTACGCGCGCTGGGATTCAAAAGATGGAGCATAGTAGCTTCATGTCTTGTTTTGTTATTTACTTTTGGAGTCTAACTTTTGTTAATCACTTACTTTGAAACACTTTAAATATTAATGCAATGGTTGTTTGTTACTTTGATTACTATGATGCATGTGTTGTGATACTAAACATGACGTCCTCCGCCCCCGAACGTTTTCGCCGTTCCGGTTTGGGGGTGTGACATTAAGCGTACGAGCTGAGTCCGCCCTGCTTACTCAGCAGGTGGACTTCAGATTTTGGGCCATGTTTGGACCTTAGGAGTTTAGGGCCTTGTTGGGCCATTAGATTTCAAGTTTTGACTTATTTGGATGAAGGCCCACAAAGGGATTTGGGTGCAATTTGGAAAATTGGGCATTGGGTTACTATTTTTTGAATTTGGCCTTATTAAGTAGTTAGTTTGGGCCTTGGCCATGGGTCAAGTTAGGTAAAGGGTAAATGGTCTTTTACCCCTGTTGAGACTCTTACTTATGGGTTGGAATCCAATTATTATTTGGATGTTATTTTATGATAACGCGGGGATTTTCGGACCAACAACCAGAGATTTATCTATGAGATTCAACAGTCTGAGGTGAGTCTTCCTCACCATGTTTAGCGGGTTGAAGGCACCAATGCCGACCCATGGTTTATTATGTTAGGATGCTAGATGTCTCCGTGACTCTTGCATATGTATATATTTGCATGCTTAGTGGGCGGGGCCCAATGGATATTGTGTATACTACTACTTGTTATACTTATACGTTTGTATGCTAAGCAGGGCCCGTTGTGCGAGTTAGGGCGAGGCTCATTATACTTATTGGGCAGGACCCGTTATACGAGTTAGGGTGAGACCCGTTATACTCAGCGGGCGAGGCCTATTATGCGAGTTAGGGCGGGGCCTATTGTAGTCATCGGGCGGGGCCCATTATATGTATGATATGTGTGGTGTGTGGTATATGGGGGAAACTCACTAAGATTCGTGCTTACGGTTTTCAGTTTATGTTTCAGGTACTTCTGGGGCAAAAGGGAAGAGCTCAATGTGATTATAGTGCACACACGATATTGTTCCGCAGTTTCATGATAACTCTGATATATTATGATGTTTTGATACAGTTGTTCCACTTGGGATTTATGATGACGTTTTGGCATATTGTTTTTTATTAATTGAAAAATGAAATTTTTGGGTCTTATTTTTGGGACGTTACATTGAAATTTGGAAAATCTTAAGATCACAACAAACTAATGAAGAGCTACTTCTTAATTCTGATATGGAAAAGCAGAAAACCATATTCTTCATGGATTTGTATCTTGATATTGTAGGTTTGTAATTTGTTTATATATATTTTTCTGCTTTTTATATGTGATTGAATGTTTTAATATATTACCTCCGTCTCATATTTATTGTCCACTTTTGATTTTTGAAGTCTTTATTCTTCAACTTTAAACATAAATATTTTTGTTTTTGATGTATAATACTTGTTGCAAAATATATGAATGGACTGTGTTTTATATGTCTTTTCATTGCTAAAAGTTTCATCAAGTAATACATAACAAAAGTAAAAATATTTAAGGTCAAAGTTGATGAATAAAGACTTCAAAAGTCAAAATGTAACAATAATTATGGGACGGAGGGAGTATGTGTTCTCAATTTAGCTGATGGTTGATCGAAGAGATAGTAGAGAATGAGCCATTGATAATAGACCTTACTTTAAGATGTGATGGAAGAGGTTGAGGGTGAATGGTGGTTTTACTAATATTTAATAATAGTATCTAATAAAACAAAGATAATATAAATGATATACGACCGGTCATATTTACAACCAAAGCTAATCCAACTATCCTTTAAAATAATTTCTCTTTTCCACATACACAATCCAACTAAAACCAATTTTTCAAATTCATTAACAACGAAACTCAAATTAATTTTTTTATTAAACAGATAAACTGATAAACTTTAAGTTTATTTAATGTTGTACTAAAATTTATTAGAGAAATTAAAAATATTTGATATAATTCGAAATAAATAAATTATATATTTGAATATAAAACTAAATAAAAATAGATAAAATATTTTACTTTTATAAAAGAAACTTAATAAAATAAATAAACCAAGTTACAAACGTAACATTAAATACAATATTATAGAAATAGAAGGCGGAAAATTTGTCAATGTCAATATTTTTTTTATATATGGTCAATAAAATTGTTTTTTTAATGTTATTAGCTTCTGTTGCGAAGTTCTGCCTTGTCGGTCATATTACTGATATGCATATTTCAATTTTTTTTTCATCATTTGTAGTGGAGGTTGAAAAAAATACAAAATAGATTAGGAATAAAGAACTAAGATTGGATATTTAAGTATGTCAATATTATATTTTGTTTATATATAGGAAAAAACTTATTAATTTTCATATTGTTTTAAAAAAATTTCAAATAAGATTATTACAGATTTTATTAGATAATTTTTTTTTTCCAAAAAATCTAAGCAGTTGTTATATATGACACTTATGAAATAAATAGCCACCTAAAAGGTTGGTGCATCAAACCCGTCATAGTTTTAATTGATTTTTTTTTAACCAATCGACTACATGATTTTTTTTACGATCCCTAGTAGTGTAAGCCAGGACAATATAGTGGTTTCATTTGGGTACCAAAGTTGACTATTTCATTAAACCACAGGGCCAACCAACACTTTTAACAAAAATAGTTGGACTAAATTTCTCAATTTTAACATCCCGTTAGGACCAACGATGTAGTTACACTATTACAATTGTAGGCGAGAAAATCAGGCTTAACCGGTATTTTCTTTTTTCTTTTTTCTTTTTATCTAAAATTATACTTTTCTCTTTTTTAGTCAAATATAGCCCATCACTTGGGGTTTAAATTCAACAATCGATTTGTATCATTCTACACACACATTCATAATTAGCAAAAATGGCACAACTAATAATTAACAACGAGGGTTCATGGTGGCGGGAAGTGATGAGCGGCAACAAAGACCAACTTACTCAGCTGGCAATTGCCACCATTTCAGCAACGATCTTGGCTATTTTATTTCCTATATTGAAATCTTTGAGCTCCTCAAATGGTGCACCACCGTTGCCACCAGGTCCCCGTTCCTTGCCGATTGTAGGTTACCTTCCAATTCTTGGCGGTGACATGCACAAGCAGTTCTGTAACTTGGCTCACATCTACGGGCCCATTTTCAAGTTTCACTTGGGAAGCAAACTTCATGTTGTTATAAACAGCCCTGACATAGCAAAAGTGGTGGTCCGTGAGCAAGATGAGATCTTTGCCAACCGCAATCCATCAATTGCTGCCTTTACAATGTCTTTTGGAGCCCGAGATGTAATATGGTCCGACAACAATTCAGATTGGCGTAACCTTCGTAAGCTGTTTGTCCATGAGGTCCTAAGCAACAAGAATCTTGAAGCATGCAGGTATTTTCGAAGGGATGAGGTTAGGAAAACTATCAAGAATATTTATAGTAAGATTGGAACCACAATCAACATTAGCGAGATCGCTTTCTTGACCGAGGTTAACGTCCTAACCAGCATGGTTTGGGAAAACACTTCAGATCCATTTGCAAAAGGTAGCCATTTTGTAGCAGAGTTACAGATGATTGCTTCAAATGTTGTTGAGCTCATGGGACAGCCGAATGTGTCTGACATCTTCCCTAGTCTTGCATGGCTTGATCTACAAGGTGTCTTGCGGAAGACCAAGAAGCTACTTTATCAGGTGGATCAAATTTTCACAAGCATTATTGATGATCGAATCGAATCAAACTCCAGAAAACCTAAGGATGAAGTTAGGCCTCAAGGAAAGAAAGATTTTTTACAGATCTTATTAGATCTCATGGACCACAAAGATGCAACATCCATTAGCAATACCCAAATAAAGGGACTTCTCCTGGTAATCATTGTTATTTAAAAGTACATCGAAAAGGCAGAAAAGATACTTCACAAATTAATCGTTTTACATGCTTCACATTTTGTGGGTCGCCGGTCGCATCAGATATATATGAAACACGTGCTGAGGAATATATGTTTTTTCACTAAAAAAATTCATGTTAAGGAAAACTCAACAAATTAACCAAAAGAATCAATAAGTTCAAAATATAACTAGAATTATGAAAAAATCTATAAGAGAGATTTTCAAATTCACAAGCTAAGAGAAAAAACTATGTAATAAAAATCTCTCACAATATATTTTTTGATTTTCTCAAAATTATTTTACTAAAACAACTCTCCAGTAAGCTTCTAGTGTGGATGTGCTTCACAAATAACATGGTTACACGATTTTCCTTTAGTTGAACTACAAAATTGACAATAGAGTTGGACTTTTGTTGTATCAGGATATTATGGTTGCAGGATCAGAAACGACAACAACACTGATAGAATGGGCAATGGCAGAGATCATGCGAAATCATGACATAATGAAAAGGATTCAAAAAGAATTAGCAGATATTGTGGGACATGACAATATTGTCGAAGAATCTCATCTCCTTAAACTACAATACCTAGAAGCTACTATTAAGGAAACATTCCGGTTGCACCCAGTACTGCCTCTCATACTACCACGATCACCAAGCAAGGATTGCATAGTAGCTGGATTCACCATTCCAAAAGGTTGTACAGTTTTTCTGAATGTTTGGTCAATCCATCGTGATCCAAAGTATTGGGACAATCCGTTAAAATTCAATCCAGAGAGGTTCTTGACAAACAAATATGATTACAAAGGAAGCAATTTAAACTTCTTTCCATTTGGGTCGGGGAGAAGATTGTGCCCAGGCGTTCAATTGGCCGAGAAAATGCAAATGTATATATTGGCTTCACTCTTGCACTCGTTTGACTGGAGCTTGCCCGAAGGTGAAGAACATGACCTATCGGAAAATTTTGGCTTTACACTAAAGAGAAAAGAACCACTCATTGCTGTCCCATCACAAAGGTTGCCAAACGTGAGCCTCTATATGTGATGATTTGGTCAAATATCTAAGTTCCAAGTCGTATATTCGATGGTTTATCAGGTTGATATAGAACAAGTGTATTTATATGTATGTTGTGTTTTCACTTTCCAAAATAATAAAATAAAGTGTAAGTTCTGTTTTATGTTGATATTTTGATGTTTCATATATTCCTATCTATTATGAAATATCTTGTTTAATAATATATAAAACCTGTAACTATTATATGTGTTGAAACTTGAAACTGGATTATACGACCCATATATTTGTGATTGGCCCTATCCATGTATTTGTATACTAATTTAAATCCCATCGCGTTTATGAATAGTGGATTTTTGTAATTCGGATTTTAACCTCAACAATTTTGTTATTTGTCAATTTCCATCCCTTGACTCTTTGTTTTCAGATTTTGACCACCCCATTGTTAAGTTTTGCATCCACCGCCTCAAATCTCAATTAATCTCCGTCTCCTCCCATTTGACAAGTCACTCGTTGTATGATGATAATTAATCTCTTAATAATCATTAAATTTTGTCTTTGATTTCTTTTTAGCAAAAACACGAATTGTCACTATTGTAGGCGGTGGTGCGGCCACCTGGGCTGCCAGTGGCAGTGACCGGAGGAGAGGAGGTGGCTGAAGTTTTATCACGGATCAGATAGTGCAATGGCTTGCTTGGGAAGAACTATACTCATACCTGAAAGCGAACCCGTTGTCTAACCCTAATCTGTTGTCTCTGTTGGAGAATCATACGACTAACGATGACAAGGGGGAGGTTGTATGTATTTTACTTGGAGACGCTGAGTAAGTCGGGTGGTTACGTTTGAAGTTTACGTACTTCATACCATTTATCCCGTTTTGCAAAACAAAATTAAAGATTGGTTACTCTATATTTAGGTCCTATATGCTATTTATATCATGATTTGTTGCTTCTTGTCCGCATTCTATGCTTTCATATTTATTTTTTAGCAAACTCATGGAGAAGGCATGCCACCTCTTCAGGCTGTAATAGATGCAATCGGAAACAAAATCGTTGCTACCTTCTGGACACACCATTTTTTTAAATTCACTTTTCTATACTCTCATGGCAATACTGCTGATTTGGGCGACTCAATATCATGAGATATATTTATCTTTATTTTTTTCCATTTCGTGTTTCATTACATATTTTCATTGCTTTATTTTTGGAGAGTGATTGTATTAAAGTGGGTGTTCATGATATCTCTGTTTCTTTTCATATTTAAATATACTTGTGATCATTTCAAATTGATAGGAATATATATTGGAAGAAAAGTAGAAGGATATTTAATTTCTCTAAAACAAAACAGGGGACTATGTGTATGGGACAAAAATGACAACTTTTTGGCCCATCCAAAATAGACAACTTTAAACCCTCATAAGTGTAAAAGACGTTAATACCCTCGACAACGTCAAAACAATGAAGTTACTTATGTCATGTGATGATTATTAGTGGAAGAAGATCAAATTAAGAGTGAAAACTTACTAAAAAAGAAACATTTTTTTTTAAATAACCAACATTCATGTGTTATAGCTCATTAATATTGTATAGTGACAGCAAATTTTATAGCACAGTAGGCTCTATGGAACTAGCAATTGAAATATCGGATCTTGATGTTGTAGGTTGATTTTATTTCTTATCCATTTTGTTTCAATTTATCATATTTATGACAAGTTTTTTTAACTTATGTGTTCCATCAAGTACACACCCCATATGGTTGTTGCTCCTAAGTCTATATTTGGTAACTAGATAGACCAATGAAATTAAACTTGGTTGCATAATATTATGTGTTGTAAAGTTTCTTAATCAATTTTATATCTTTTATTTTAAATATATTTTTTAACAACTTTTTTTCCTTTGTCAATTTTGTTTCAATATATATCATTATCGTTAGACATTAATCTTTTTTTTGGAAAATAAATATTTTAATCATTTTTATAAAGATTTTTACTTCACCTATTTCTACACTTGCTAACTAAATTTATGAAATTAAACGCTTTTGCCTAATATTGTGCGCTGAATTTCCGCTTGAAATAAATACTTTTACCATAGCTATTGTGAACATAAACAGGTAAAGTCAAAAACTTTATAAAAATGACTAAAATATTTATTTTCCAAAAAAAAAGAAAAAGATTAATTTCTATTGACCGATTAATCATATATATATTGGCTTCAATATTTACGAAAAACAGTGCATCAATGAGAAACTACCAAACAAAAAAAGAAGTGGGTCTGGTTGGTGTAAATATCCCTTTCCCATCCCCACTGCCTTTCTCTCATTTACAATAATTCGTTTGGTTGTAGAAAATTGTTTTCATTTTCTAAAAAAATGTTTTCAGAAAATAGAGTTGAGTTTTCATTTTTAATTTTCAATTAAAATTTTAGAAAACGTGTTTGATTGAAACCGAGGGAGTTTTTATTTTCCATCTTAGAAATTTGGAAAACTTTGGAAAACTGTAAAAATCACTTTTTTGATTTACATGCAATTTGGAAAACTGAAAATTTTTATTTTCTTGGAAAATTTTGGAAAACTGAACGAACCAAACGCGTTTTCAAAATTTCCATTTTTCTTGGAAAATTTTCCACAACCAAACGCACCCATAATCATCCCATAATTTTCCTGATCTGATGGAGGACCAATAGAATCGTCATCAGATAATGATCTCCAATTGGAAAATAGACCGGAATTTGGAGTCCAACAACAACACAAGGATTTTCAAACGGGTGAAGATGTAGCTCATGGATATTCAAAATAGTGACGGGGGATTGCCTCTTGCTTTGCTTATATCAGATGGATCATAAGACCCCAAGTTCTTAGCTCTTTGGTAATTCTATCTCCTAACTTATTATTTTTAAATAAGGTTTGTCTCAACACCAATAAATTAACAGTTTAATGAAATTTAGGTGAATTATTTAGAATTTGTTTTTCTTGAGGATCTCTATCTTTGAAATCTGATAACACAACATTGTGCTTTTATATTCTTTCCAATTATAGCAATCTCATCGATTTACAAAGAAATTGAAATTACAGTGGGGTAGTAAAAAGAAATAAAAGTAGGATGCTATAATGTGCGAACATATAAAAGTACAATTGTTAATTGTGTTCAACACTTTGCCGGTACTTATCTTTTTTGGTTATTAAACGTTGTGTTCTCTTGGGTGTCTCGAGGCCAATTGACATTGACAGGTACCTCTAACTAAATTCACTACCTAGAATTGTGCTAAAACAAAGAGTCACCACTGATCAGGAAGTATATAATGTCGTTTTAGAAACTTGGATGCTATAATACATAGATAAATGAAAGCATGCTGCTATATTTTGTATTTAGTCTATCAAAAATCCCTTAGATATGATTGACTCCTCAGTTTCAGTTTCTACACAGGGGTAAGTGGCGGCAAAAAACCCAACAAAAAAATTCACCTGTGGTTCACCACGGGCTCACTCACTAGTTTGTTATATAGTATACCAATTAATATGAACTAGGGGTATGTCTGGGCCCTTTGGTCCAGTTATTTGTCAAAACCAAACCATAACCATTACAATTGGTTAATGTATTTTGATAGCCATTGGGTAGTGGTTAATAATGGTTTTGGTTATCGGTTAATGGTTCTTATTGGTTAACCATAATGGTCCAAAATAACATAAAAATAAAAATACTTTTCTATAAAATTTGAAAAACATAAAGCTTATTGGTGTAAAAAGTGAATAATTGTGTATATATAACTGTATAGATAAAAGATTACTTATCTATATAATTTCCGAAATCCAAATAATTACCCTTTAAATTTTCAATTCCTAATATAATTACATACAATATATATAATATTATGTTATATTAAAAACATTTCTTAATATTATTAGTTCTGTTTGGTTTATAGTGGTTCGGTTTCAGTTCAAAAACATAACTGAATCATGTGTATTCGATTAATCAAAATTAGAAACTGCATCATATCTTTTAGTAATGGTTTAGTTATATCGGTTAATTTGGTTTTGGTTTGGTTTTTCGGTTAATAAGCTGACCCTAACGCAACGTATGTATATTATGAATTAAGATACTAATTTTTTTCTTCCATCTGTACCGCTAGTCAAAATCAAACTTTCACACCTGTTAACAACTCAATGCAAATAAATTTTTTATTAGTGAAATATAGTTTATAATTCCATTTTATTATATTAAAATTTACTAATACTATTACTAATTATTATTTTTCTAAAATAACTAAATTATCGAGATTGAATCTTGTAATATATTGATATTATGTTTTTGTTATCCAACCTAATTGAATATAAAGTTCCTTCGCATTCGTACCGGTTGATCTCATTTTCGGAACTGCATTCTGTTCAGCGATCATTTCAGTCTGAGAGGTGATTTTTCTCACTGTATGTAACGCCCGTGTTTTTAGGCTAGGCATTAATATTGACATGATAGTCTAGGTTGACCTTTGTAACTCATTTAGAAGAAATGAAAAGGAATTATGTGAATATTATGTGAAAATTATGTGTTTTATGCTTAATTATTAGGGTTTAATTAATTAAGAATAAAAATGAGCGTCAAAAATAAATATTAGATAAAGCCGATATCTATTAAGAAACTTGTAGTGGGCATGACAAGGATTACGGATATATAAAGAATACCGAAATCCGAGTTATAACGAAGAAGTTATGACCTGTCGAAGTTTCGCGACAAAACCGGCAATGTGCCGAATGACGTAAAAAGTGAGTTTTTGATAAACTACTTTTTAGCTTTATTGATCTAAACGAAATTCGTAGTATTCGTTAAACCGAGAGTATTTATAAAAAGAACGCCCAAATCTGACTTCGTATGATGAAGTTATGATTTTTCTAAGTTTCAGCTTAGCAGTAGACAGCTAAAAACTCGAATTTTAGATCGAGTGATTTTTAGCCGACACAACCTAAACGAGAATTGAAGGTCTCGTCAATAGTATCACAACGGTAAAAAGACAGACGAAAACGGACGTCGGATGAAGAAGTTATGAATTTTTAACGGATTTCCTGTCCCGGTCTGTTAAAAATAATAATATAAAAATTAAATTCAAAAATAGCCGACGAAGTCTAAACGAAAGTTGTAGAGCGTAATTTTACCTACGCGTGCATATAAAGAACGTCAAAAACGGAGCCCGTATGCGAAAGTTATGGATTTTAGAAGTTTTGGTGCAAAAATCGAGAAAAAATCCCATAAACCAAGGAATTTCACATGGCTAGTGTTCGGCCACGTCACCCTCGCTCGCAGCATGCCACGTGTCCAAAATTCCTGAGTCATCCAAGCAGCTGGCAGACGCGTGTTCGAATCCGGAGAGCCGTCCGAAGCCGCCTCGCCTCCGTCCAACGCGTGTACCGTGACTCCTCGCATCCGAGGCGCTGGACCAAACACGGAGCTACGCGTGCCCTTCGCGTGTCCGAGCTTCGCATGAGCCGCGTGGCCTTCGCTACTGCTGCCACCTGCCCTCGCTGACTCTCCCTTCTCGGCCGATCCCTGCATCTTCGCACCCTATAAATAGAAGGCTGCGAGCCTTCTCGGGTATTTTGAAGATTTTGCCACTTTTTCACCCTAAATCAATATTTTCACTATTTTGACTTTCCCCAAAGCCTCGGGATTAATTGCAACGCCCGGAACACGCCCCGAAGTGCCCGAAGGCCCGGCAAATTTTATCTTTTCGGTTTTGAAGCCCGACCCTCGCAGAGCCCGGTTTCTCAATAAAACTCTCGGTTTTATTAGAAACGAACGTTTTAGGAAACAAATTGCTGCCCGATTATCATCAAATCATGTGAGTGTATAGTCACTTTCACCTTACACATATATATGAAGTATTTTCATTAAAATACGTGCTATGTGTAATTATATTAATTGGTTAATTAAGGTGACTGTTGAATAGATGTTTTATACAAGTTTTAAATTGTATATGTATTTTTATCTATAAATATGTTGGGTAAAACATAGGTAGATGAATTAGATGATGTGTGATGAAATAAAAAGTGAAGAGAGGTATCGATGTTTAAGATGATCTAGTCATCTAGCAGAGTATAGACAACGGCCACAGACTATTTTAGATAGTCCAGTGGAACGTTAGCAGACTCGTAATCGGTAAGTATGTTTGAACTATATGTTCATAAGATGTTCTCGAACTATATGTTCATTAGGTGTTTTTGAACTATGTGTTCATCCGATAGTTCTTCTTTTTGACACTATTACGTGTCAGGGTACGGGAGCGTACGGGAGTACTTTATTAGTATTTTCCCTATACTTTTATTTTGAAGAGCTTTGGAGTCTTTGTTTCTTTTATGAAGTGATCGGTCGAGCTTCATGAGTCAGCGTTTCCATTGCCGAATAGGGTGCGTCTGGGGGCTATATACCTCATGATATTCAGACCACAGCCTAGGCATGAGTCAGCATTTCCATTGCCGGATAGGGTGCGTCTGGGGGTTATATACCTCACGATATTCAGACCACAGCCTAGGCAAAGTTCGATGCTGGATAGGGTGCGTCTGGGGGTTACATACCTCACGATATTCAGACCACAGCCTAGGCATTGATAACTACCCTTGACTTAATTGTCTTGTGGTTCTTTCTTTTACGAACGAAGGTTTGTGGTTAAACTTATTCCATTCATTTGATGTCTTCTTCGATCCTCGTTTGCTGCTAGGGAATTTCCGAAGCAGTTTCGTTAGTTGGTTGGTCATATCGATCCTTTAGGCTATATCTAGTAAGATCACTGTATAGGATCAATATGTGGGGATCGACGTTGTTAGTGCTTATAGTATAAACCTTGGGCAACGATGGACTTCGTGCCTATTCCTTAGGATGAATCCTTAGGAATGAGTGATAGTTGATTCTTAGGATAAATCCTTAAGAAATAAGTAAGATAATGGAGATTGGGTAATTGGGTTGATTGTTTGATGTTTAAGCATAATAAATTTATTTATTGTGGGTTGAAAACCCTATATGCTCACCAGGCTCCCAAGCCTGACCCACTCAGTTTATTTGTATCACAGGTATCGATACGAAGTTGCTTTACACTGAGAGATTAAAAGAGAAGTAGGTCACTAGTGTAAATGAATGTAAGTTTTGTTTATGCTTATGTTTTTGTATTGACAATGACATCCCAATGGTTTAAGTGAATAAAATACATTTCTTCGGAAATGATTTGATAACATAGTTATCATGTTTTTCTGGGAACAAATTCCGCAACACTTTTAATCAAATGATTACTCTGAAATTATTTTAAAAGCATAAATTAAACCGGTCTTTTCTGGCCGTGAATTTGGGGATGTCACAGTTAGTATCAGAGCATTAGTTTAAGCGAACTAGGAATTTGTAGGAAATTTCTAGACTTAAACTTAGAATGCTAAGCGATCATTGTGAGTTGAGTGTGTCTATTATATTTTAGGTAGTACACCTAAATTGACACAAGCACTAGTTTATTTTAGGAAGGATGCCTAAAATGCTTTTATGTGCTAAATGTTTTGTGTTATAGCTATAATAATGGTATTATATGTTCGGATCTATGGTTTGTTGCCAACCAGATCTGGAAACCTTATGTGTTTAGGATTCTAAGCGTACGATTACGATATTAGAACTAACATGTAAACGTTTCGAAGTGATAAGGAGATTTATACGTCTATCGTAAATAAAGCTTTCCTATCTTAAATTCTCGCCCAGTACACCGAACGTCTGTTTGGGTGTACAAAACATTATGGTGAAGACTCGTAGAGAATTGAGTAGATGGAGGAAATGAAAAGCTTATGATAGTGAATGATACCTATCAGAAGATATCGTAAGATTGGTATCTTGCCTTTAGAATATGTCTGATAAAATAATGGAACGTTTAGAGGGGTACGGTACGTCTGAAGTACACCTTCGATTGGCAGGATGATGGAATGATTGGTGTAATTCTTGAAGTTGTCCCATCGTCTGGAATTTCCATCACCAACCAAGTTGAAGTAGAATTGATGATTGAAGATAATCATGGAAGAAGTCCTAGTAGAGTCTAGGAAAATTTTTATGATTATTTGGACACATTCGTATGTGTTAAGTTGTTTTGTGATTTTAGGACTTGGGGACTGCGAGACAATACTTGGGACGAGTATGAGTAGGTGTGAATAGTAGTAGAGATCTATACTACTGGAAGCACAGGACTCACACTTGGATCAGGGAAAGTCACAAGGTTACCAAGGAACTAGTAATTGATTCCGTCTTATTCTAGTCTGTCGTTACCATCGTTTCGGTAATGACTAAGAAGATGATTGTTATTCCGACCCTAGAGGTCATATCGAATCGAGTCCGACTACGATGAGTTTATTACGTGGTTCAGATAACCAAGTTCGATGTAGCAGTTGACTTAAGCTGAATTGAAGTAAAGGATGATCAAAGCGATCAATAGAAGTATCGCACTCATTGTTAAAGAAGTTGGTAGTTAGAAATGATACATGTTGAACTGTGATTGTATCACATTAGAACATGAAGGAAGGTATAGTTTGTACCGAAATTTGTCCCTAGGAGATCTGAGTCTAAGTAGAGCCTTATACGATGAGAGATCATTAGAACATGACCCATCGGTCTGTTACAATGAATGAAGGAAAGTACTTATTCTAAGAAGAAGAAGGAGTCCTCAATAAGGATTTATTTTGTAACTCGAAGGTTACGATTGAAAGTCCTATGAAGATATGAAGTTTTTTAGGATTAGCTGGATATTACCGAAGGTTTATCCAAGGCTTTTCTTCGATTGCGACTTCATTGACAGCTTCGACCCACAAAGGAGCTGTTTATACTTGGAATGAGAAGCATAAGGAAGTTTTTGAGAAGTTAAAGAAGAAGTTGTGTGAAGCACCGATTCTTTCGTTACCTGAAGGAGTTAATGACTTCACAGTTTATAGTGATGCCTCTGGAGTTGGGTTAGGTTGTGTTATGACCCAAAGGGATAAAGTGATAGTGTATGCATCGAGGCAATTGAAGGAGCATGAAAAGAACTACCCCACTCATGATCTGGAGTTGGCAGTGGTAGTATTCGCCTTAAAGATATGGAAGCACTATCCTTATGGTACTAAATGCAAACTTTTCACTGATCATAAGAGTCTTCAATATCTCTTTAATCAGAAGGAATTGAACATGAGGCAACGGCGCTGGCTAGAGTTACTCAAGGACTACGACTATGAGATACTTTACCACCCTGGTAAAGCAAATGTTCTTGCTAATGCTCTCAGGCGGAAGGTAAATCTTGGAAAGAAAAGGCCAAGAGCGTTGAGGATTGAAGTTGTCTCGACCATTGTGAAAAGTATAAAGAAAGCTCAAGAGGAAGCTTTAGAGAAAATTGACCGAAAGGAAGGACGTTTGGATAAAACGTTGGTGTTTGATACAAACGGTCAAGGGTTGAAGGTATTCCAAGATAGAATTTGGGTACCTAAGACGGGAGGATTAAGAGATCTTCTGATGAAAGAAGCTCACAAGACCATGTACTCGATTCATCCCGGCAGTACAAAAATGTATAGGGATCTAAAACCCTATTACTGGTGGCCGACGATGAAGCTCGATGTTGCTAAGTATGTGGTCGAGTGTGTAATATGTGCTAGGGTTAAGGCACAACATCAGAAACCGTATAGGAGTTTAGAACCTTTGCCTATACCCATGGGAAAATGGGAAGACATCACCATGGATTTTGTGACTAAACTGCCGAGGACAAGGAACGGTCACGACATGATTTGGGTGGTCGTTGATCGCTTCACTAAGAGTGCGCATTTCATAGCAGCCAAAGAGAAATGGTCTATGGATAAACTTGTGAATTCTTACGTGATGGAAATTGTGAGGCTTCACGGTGTTCCGTTAACGATTGTATTCGATCGTGACAGCCGTTTTACCTCAAGGTTTTGGAGGAGTCTATAAGAGGAATTGGGTACCAAGTTGTGTTTGAATACAGCTTACCATCCGCAAACCGATGGTCAGAGCAAACGAACAATTCAAACATTGGAGGATATGCTGAGAGCATGTACCCTAGAATTCCAAGGTAACTGGGATGAACACTTACCTCTAGTAGAATTTTCCTATAATGATAGTTTCCACTCGAACATCAAGATGGTACCTTATCACGCTTTGTACGGAGAAAAGTGTCGAACGCCGTCATGTTGGCTGGAAGCTGGGGAAAAGCAGTTATGGGACCTGAAATAGTCCATCAGACTACTAAAAAGTTGAAAGTGATTAGGGAAAGGATGTTAGCAGCTCAAGATCGTCAAAAGAGCTATGCTGACAAGAAAAGACAACCGATATCATTCGAAGTTGGAGATTCGGTATTACTTAAAGTCTCGCTGTGGAAGGGACTTATAAGATTTGGTAGAAGGGGAAAGTTGAGTCCAAGGTTTATTGGACCATTTAAAGTTCTTCAGAGGATTGGGAATCAAGCTTACAAGCTAGTTTTACCAGAAGAACTAGAGGGTATTCATAATACCTTTCATGTATGTTATTAGAGAAAGTTCACGGGAGATGTGCCCGACATAATTTCCATTTCTGAATTAAGGTTGGATGAAAACAAGAGGTTGATTGAAGAACCTGAGGCAATCGTTGACCGTAAGACTAAGAAGTTGTGACGCAAAATGGTTTATTTAGTTCTTATGCGTTGGAAACATACGAATGGGCCAAATCTCACTTGGGAAACGGAGAGTGACATGATGAGTCGCTACCCGTATTTGTTTGCTGATGTGTGATTCCGGGAACGGAATCATTCTAAGGGAGAGAGAATTGTAACGTCCGTGTTTCTAGGCTAGGCATTAATATTGACATGATAGTCTAGGTTGACCTTTGTAACTCATTTAGAAGAAAAGAAAAAGAATTATGTGAATATTATGTGAAAATTATGTGTTTTATGCTTAATTATTAGAGTTTAATTAATTAAGAATAAAAATGAGCATAAAAAATAAATATTAGATAAAGCCGATATCTATTAAGAAACTTGTAGTGGGCGTGACAAGGATTACAGATATATAAAGAATACCGAAATCCGAGTTATAACGAAGAAGTTATGACCTGTCGAAGTTTCGCGACAAAACCGGCACGGTGCCGAATGACGTAAAAAGTGAGTTTTTGATAAACTACTTTTTAGCCTTAGTGATCTAAACGAAAGTTGTAGTGTTCGTTAAACCGAGAGTATGTATAAAAAGAACGCCCAAATCTGTATATGTGCTATGTGTAATTATATTAATTGGTTAATTAAGGTGACTGTTGAATAGATGTTTTATACAAGTTTTAAACTGTATATGTATTTTTATCTACAAATATGTTGGGTAAAACATAGGTAGATGAATTAGATGATGTGTGATGAAATAAAAAGTGAAGAGAGGTATCGATGTTTAAGATGATCTAGTCATCTAGCAGAGTATAGACAACGGCCACAGACTATTTTAGATAGTCCAGTGGAACGTTAGCAGACTCGTAATCGGTAAGTATGTTTGAACTATATGTTCATAAGATGTTCTCGAACTATATGTTCATTAGGTGTTTTTGAACTATGTGTTCATCCGATAGTTCTTCTTTTTGACACTATTACGTGTCGGGGTACGGGAGCGTACGGGAGTACTTTATTAGTATTTTCCCTATACTTTTATTTTGAAGAGCTTTGGAGTCTTTGTTTCTTTATAAAGTGGTCGGAAGAGCTTCATGAGTCAGCGTTTCCATTGCCGGATAGGGTGCGTCTGGGGGTTATATACCTCATGATATTCAGACCACATCCTAGGCATGAGTCAGCGTTTCCATTGCCGGATAGGGTGCGTCTGAGGGTTATATACCTCATGATATTCAGACCACAGCCTAGGCAAAGTTCGATGCTGGATAAGGTGCGTCTGGGGGTTACATACCTCACGATATTCAGACCACAGCCTAGGCATTGATAACTACCCTTGACTTAATTGTCTTGTGGTTCTTTCTTTTACGAACGAAGGTTTGTGGTTAAACTTATTCCATTCATTTGATGTCTTCTTCGATCCTCGTTTGCTGCTAGGGAATTTCCGAAGCAATTTCGTTAGTTGGTTGTTCATATCGATCCTTTAGGCTAGATCTAGTAAGATCACTGTATAGTATCAGTATGTGGGGATCGACGTTGTTAGTGCTTGTAGTATAAACCTTGGGCAGCGATGGACTTCGTGCCTATTCCTTAGGATGAATCCTTAGGAATGAGTGATAGTTGATTCTTAGGATAAATCTTTAAGAAATAAATAAGATAATGGGGATTGGGTAATTGGGTTGATTGTTTGATGTTTAAGGATAATAAATTTATTTATTGTGGGTTGAAAACCCTATATGCTCACCAGGCTCCCAAGCCTGACCCACTCAGTTTATTTGTATCACAGGTATCGATACGAAGTTGCTTTACACTGAGAGATTAAAAGAGAAGTAGGTCATTAGTGTAAATGAATGTAAGTTTTGTTTATGCTTATGTTTTTGTATTGACAATGACATCCCAATGGTTTAAGTGAATAAAATACATTTCTTCGGAAATGATTTGATAACATAGTTATCATGTTTTTCTGGGAACAAATTCCGCAACACTTTTAATCAAATGATTACTCTGAAATTATTTTAAAAGCATAAATTAAACCGGTATTTTCTGGCCGTGAATTTGGACATGTCACACTGTACTTGTAGGTCAAAGGCACCAATGTCGGCCCAATAGATTGTGTATCCTGGTTTAGGATGTAGTATGTGGTTGTAACCTACAGATCAGCCTGATTGTCTGCTGACTAATTATATGTTATTTGTTTCTGGATTTATACAAAAGGCCCAACCCGTTTACAAAATAGATTATACAAAAGGCCCAATGACGCAACATAATTATCCTAACAATTACCTTTAATCTCTCTGTGTAATGTGTCTTCGTATCGATATCTATGATACAAATAAACTGAGTGGGTCAGGTTAGAAAACCTGGTGAGTACATAGGGTTTTCAACCTACAATGATATAGTTAATTTGTTTCTTCACATATTTCATGTCAAACAATTAACCCGATTACACATCCCCATTTTCTTTATTCTTTAGTATCGTCCCCAAGAGTCATATATTCCTTAATATTTATTCCTAAGGATTGTCCTAAGGAATAGGCATGAAGTCCATCGTTTTCAAGGTTTATCTAACAAGCAATAACTTCATAGTTTTCGATGTTATCTATTAGGCACTAAGTCCATAGCTACAAATATTCATCTATAGGGCACTAAATCCATAACTGACAATGTTCATTTGAAAGAAACTAAGTCCAAAGTTGTCGGGGTCTTTAGAGTACATCTGGTGAACACATTATTCACAACACCTATAGGTTGCGAGCCTGCTAGCGTTCCACTGGACTGTCTAGAATAATATGTGGTCGTCATATATACTCTGCTAGATGACTGGATGATCGCTTGGTTCAAGGCTTCTCATAATATTTCACCCCTCATCATCTATATCATCTTTCATCTTTCATCATTCATCTCATCTTTCATCTACCCATCTAAACCCAATATATTTATAGGTATAAAAATACATATATAAAGTTTAAATTAACTAAAATGTGTATAAATCGTTCATCCATCATAGATATCAAGAACACAGATATTTGGCACATATAGCACACAATTTATATTAAATAATTCATATCTAGGTGTAAGATGAAAGTAACTATGCACTCACTTGTCAAAGTGATGACTCCAAACTCGGTCAACACTTCGCTTCTAGCAATTTTTATTTTATTCGATGAAACCAAGTATTATTATCACTAGATTTTAGTCTAATATTTATTGAGATGAGCGATATTGTTTTATAAGTGTTAAACCATACTTTTCAAATACTATGTACAGACAGGGGCAAGACATGAAACACCGGAGGGCATGACCATTTTGACATTTAAGCTGTTCTGAAATGCAACAACCCAAGCGGACCTTCAAACCGAATTCCTCGTACTGTGAGTAGTTAAAAAGGTATTATAACAACACTTTGTATAGTTTATAATACTTAGCTCATGTATTGGTTATAGGTTCGTAATAACGATAATAAACTTAAACATAAGTTATACTTAAAGTATGGTAAGCATAACTCACTTACAAAGGGGTTTGGCTAGGAACCGGGCTCTGCAGGGGCAGAACTTTTGAGCTGAAAGCTCTTCTTCTCGGGGCCTTGTGGTGCTCTGGGACTCGCCTCTAACACTTGGTAAGTGCAAGGGAATGGGAGGGAGAGTTTGGGAGTATTGAGAGAGAAAGAATGGGAAAGGTGTGAGAAAAATGGAAGAACTTTGCATCTATTTATAGGCTACAGCTTCAGATTATGTTGGGCGTAACTTCGGAGTATGCTCGGCGTACTCAGTACGCGGGGCGTCCGAAGACCTACATTGTGCATACGAGGTCCAGGTGTCAGAATTCTATGCGAAGTCGTGGAGAGAAAGCGAATGTCAAGATTCAGTCACGTGTCCCCTCGCATCCAAATCCCATTAACTTCTAAATTCCGTAACTTTCTCATACGACCTCCGTGTTCGACATTCTTTATATCCACGTGTAGGTGGCGACGTGACCTACAACTTTCGTTTAGACTCCGTTGGCTAATTTGGAAATTATTTTTAAAGTTATATTTTAACAAGCATAGACGGATAAAATTTGTTTAAAATTCATAACTTTGTCATCCGACGTCCGTTTTCATCTATATTTATATCGTTCAACTTCTATTAATGAGATATTTAATTCTCTTTTAGGTTGTATCGGCTAAAAATCGATCGATAAAAAATTTGAATTTCGAGCTGCATACTGCTATGCCAAATCTTAGAAAAATCATAACTTGCTCATACGAAGTCAGATTTGGACGTTCTCTATATGCATGCTATTGGTTTAACATATACTATGACTTTCGTTTAGATTGCTAAGGCCAAAAATAATTTTCTTCAAAAATTCAATTTTCACGATATGCGGCGTCGTGTCGGTTTTGTCGCAAAAGCTCGATGGGTCATAACTTTTTCGTTATAAGTCGGATTTCAGCGTTCTTTATATACACAAAATCCTTGTGAAATATACTATAACTTGGTTAAGACTATGTACTCTAAATAATCTTCTACCAAAAAGTCATTTATAACGATTATTATCTCTAAATTGACTATCCCGAATCTACGGGCGTTACAATTATCTACCCCTTAGGATGATTACGTCCCGGAACCATCAACGGAAAAGGGCTTGTATAATGACTCCATACGTTATCTTTCATCCTAGGTAATAACCGTAACTCTTATTTCCTTTCAAATAAGTATCTATCTCTTGACTGCCTGCGATGCTCACTCTTGCAACCACTCTTCATACTATGTTGGACTTTCAATTGTAACCTTCGAGTTACAAAATTGGTCCTTATTGGAGACTCCTTCTTCTTCTTAACTTAAGAGAAGCTATTTACTTCGATTGTCATAACAGGTCGATGAGTCATGTTCAAATGACGCGTCATCGTATGATGCAATGCTTAGACTCAGGTCTTTTAGAGTCAAATTCCAGAATGGAAGACACCTTCCTTCATGTCTGATGTGATATAATCACATTCTAGCATGTAGAACTTTTAGCTACAAGCTTCTTACTTTAACAACGATCACAATACTTCTATTGATTGCTTCAATTATCTTTCACTTCAATTTCCCGGCATTAGTCAGATGCTACATCGAACTTGGTTTTCTGAACCACATATAATACATATCATAGTCAGACTTGATATCATATGACCACTAGGGTCAGAATAACAATCATCTTCTTAGACAGTACCGAAACGATGGTAAAGACAGACATGAACAAAACAAAATCAATTACTAGTGCCTTAGTAACCTTGTGACTTTCCCTTATCCAAGTGTGAGTCTTGTGCTTTCGGTAGTATAGGCATCTACTACCTTTCGCACCTACTCATACTCGTCCCAAGTATTGTCTCACGGTTCTCCATGTTCTTATTTCCTAAAATCACAAAACAATTTAACACATACGAATGTGTCCGAATAATCATAAATATTTCCCTAGACTCTACTAGGACTTCTTCCATGAGTATCTTCAATCTTCAATTATGATTCAACTCGGTTGGTGGTGGAAATGCTAGACGATGGGATAACTGTTGGATAAGGTGTCTAAGTCCATAACTTATTTGGTATATACTTGACCCGACTCGGCATGGTCCATTTGGGTTGCACTTCACCCGAACTAGTTATGGATAATTTTATGAGAGTTGTATACTTACGATTTATTAATATATTATAAGTTATAATATATTAATATAAAGTCATGTTACTTAATTAGTTTTAATCTTGAATTAATTATGAATTAATTTAGTGATTAAAAGGAAGACTAATTAAATCATGGGCTATTATATTTATATGGTGTGGGCTAACACTCATTTGGGAATGGGCTAAGCCTATATGGAAGTCCATGGATGATCCATGGAGCTTTTACCCATGGATCCTTGGAAGAGGAAAAGACATGGGTTATTAGGGTTTCACCCTAACCATGTACACTATATAAACAAGCTTATGATGCATGAAAAAGACACTAATGTGTGTGTAAGTGTGGTGGCCAAAATCAAGAGTTAGTATACTCTCTCATACATTTTCCAAGTTTGTGGTGATTTGTGATTTCCATTTGAGGCATTCACATTATTGGTGCTTGGCTCTCAAACTCCAAGGAATCAACAATCAACAAAAAGGTATGTAATTCATCTAGTTCTTTTATGGTTAAAAGTACCCCATGCCATGCTAGATAGGTTATAAACCTTGGAAAATAATATTTTGCATGTATCTTAGACAAACATAGATCCAAGGTTTAATAGGGTTGCATGTACACTTAGGAAGTGTTAGAATGCTCAAAACCCAACAATAACTTCATGGATTATACCAAAAGTTCTTTCTTTCTGCTAATCGAAAGTGTACTTCTCCCGTACTAGACATATTACTTATTAGACGCATGCTAAAGGAAAGATACCTCTCTTACGATATATTCTGATAAGTGACATTCACTATCATAAGCCTCCTCGTTTCCTCCGTTTACTCAATTCGCTACGAGTCTTCACCGTGACGTTATGTTCACAGAAGAATGCGTTCAGTGTATTGGGACGAGAATGTAGATAGAGAAGGTTCAGACGTGTAATCCTCCTTGTTACTCCGAAAAGTTATATGCTAGTTCTAATATTGTATTTAAACGTTTAGAAATATGAACACACAAAATTTCCAGATCTGGTCGGCAATAGACCAAAGATCCGATCAAATAATAGATAGCATCATAAAGCTTATAAGGCATCTTTATAGTTATAACATAAATCATTTAGCATAAAAATCAATTTAGAAATCCCCCCTAAATAAGCTAGTGCTCATGTCTATTTAAGCATACCTCCTAAATATATTAGACACACATCTCACAATCACCGTTTAGCATTCTATGTTTAAGTCTAGAAACTTCCAAAAATTCATTGTTCGCTTAAACTAATGCTCTGATACCAACTGTGACATCCCCAAATTCACGGTCATTTTAAAATTTTTATTTATGCTTATTTTAAAATCAAAGTATCCTTTTTGAAAAGTAGATTGCAGAATTTGTTCCCAAAAAACATGATAAATATATTATCAAAGCATTTCCGAAGAAATGTATTTTATTTATAATAAAACATTGGGATGTCATCGTCAATACAGAAACATAACAATAAACGGACCTTACATTCATTTACACTATCTCTTAGTGTAATGTGTCTTCGTATCGATACATATGATACAAATAAACTGAGTGGGTCAGGTTGGGAAACCAAGTGAGTACATAGGTTTTTCAACCCACAATAATATAGTTAATTTGTTTCTTCACATATTTCATTTCAAACAATTAACCCGATTACACATCCCTATTTTCTTTATTCTTAAGTATCTTCCCTAAGAATCATCTATTCCTCAATATTTATTCCTAAGGATTGTCCTAAGGAATAGGCATGCAGTCCATCGATGCCAAGGTCTATCTAACAGGCACTAAGTCCATAGCTGTCGATCTTATCTATTAGGCACTAAGTCCATAACTGTCAATATTCATCTATTGGGAACTAAATCCATTGTTTCTAACATTCATTTGTAAGGCACTAAGTCCATAGCTGTACATATCGTTCACAACACCCACAGGTTGCAAGCCTGCTAGCATTCTACTGGAATGTCTAGAATAGTTCATGGTCATCATCTATACTCTGCTAGATGACTGGATCATCACTTGGGTCAAGGCTTCTCATCATCTTTCACCTCTCATCATCTATGTCGTCTTTCATATCTCATCTTTCATCTACCCATGTTTACCCAATATATTTATAGGTATAAAAATACATATACAGTTTAAATTAAGTAAAACGTGTATAAATCGTTCATCCAACATAGATATCAAGAACACAGATATTTGGCACATATATCATGTAATTTATATTAAATACTTCATATCTAGGTGTAAGATGAAAGTAACTATGCACTCACTTGTCAAAGTGATGACTCCAAACTCAGTCAGCGCTTCACTTCTATCAATTTTATTTTTCTTCGACGAAACCTAGTATTATTATCACTAGATTTTAGTCTAATATTTATTGCGACGAGCGATATTGTTTTATAAGTGTTAGACAATACTTTTCAACTACTATGTACAGACAGGGCCAGACATGAAACACCGGAGGGCAGGACCATTTTGACATTTAAGCTGTTCTGAAATACAACAACCCAAGCGGCCCTTCAAACTGGATTTCACGTACCGTGAGCAGTTAAAAAGGTATTATAACAACACTTTGTATAGTTTATAATACTTAGCTCATGATTTGGTTATAGGTTCATAATAACGATAATAAACTTAAACATAAGTTATACTTAAAGTAGGGTAAGCATAACTCACTTACAAGGGGGTTTGGCTAGGAACCGGGCTTTGCAGGGGCAGAACTTCTGAGCCGAAAGCTCTTCCTCTCTGGGCCTTCTGGCGCTCCGGGACACGCCTCTAACACTTGGGAAGTGCTAGGTAATGGGAGGGAGATTTTGGGAGAATTGAGAGAGCAAGAATGGGAAAGGTGTGAGAAAAATGGAAGAACTTCGCATCTATTTATAGGCTACAGCTTCGGATTACGCTGGGCGTAAAATTGGAGTACGTTGGGCATACTCAGTACATGGGGCGTCCAAAGACCTACGCCGCGCGTACGAGGTCCAGGTGTCGGAATCCTATTCGAAGCCGTGGAGAGAAAGTGAAGGTCAGGATTCGGCCATCTGTCCCCTCACATCCAAAACCCATTAACTTCTAAATTACACTCCATTTTCGACGTTACTTATATCCAAGGATAGGTGGCGACGTGATCTACTCTTTTCATTTAGACTCCGTCGGCTAATTTTGAATTTATTTTTAAAATTATATTTTAATAGGCTTAGACGGCTTAGACAGATAAAGTCCGTTTAAAATTCATAACTTTCTCATCCAACGTCTGTTTTCTTCTGTCTTTATATCGTTCCGCTCCTATTAACGAGATCTTCAATTCTCGTTTAGGTTGTGTTGGCTAAATATCGATCGATCTAAAATTCGAATTCCGGGCTGCATATTACTATGCAAATCTTAGAAAAATCATAACTTCTTCATACGAAGTCAAATTTGGACGTTCTTTATATGATTGCTCTCGGTTTAACGTATACTATGACTTTCGTTTAGATTGATAAGTCCAAAAAGAATTTTGTAAAAAATTCAATTTTCACGATACGCGGCGTTGTGCCAGTTTTGTCGCAAAACTTCGACGGGTCGTAACTTCTTTGTTATAAGTCGGATTTCAGCGTTCTTTATATGCACGGAATCCTTGTGAAATATAATATAACTTGGTTAAGATTGTATACTATAAATAATATTCTACCAAATAGACATTTTTAACGCTTATTATCTCTAAATTGACTAGCCAGAATCTGCGAGCGTTACAATTATCTACCCCTTAGGATGATTACGCCTCGGAACCATCAACGAAACAGGGCTTGTATAATGACTCCATACGTTATCTTTTCATCCTAGGTAATAACCGTGACTCTTGTGTCCTTTTAAATGAGTATCTAACTCTTGCTGTTGTGAATTGCCCATCTGCAGCCTTACGAAGACATTGTCTGACGTTGGTGTCGCCCCACGTTCTATCCTCCTGAATGTACTCTTCTTTTTGCCTTGTTGCTCCAGGCTTGCATTTTCAACCAAGTTTTTAACAAGCTTGGCTATACTATCTTCCATACCCCAGGTAGCTAATGCGCTTAGGATATTACGTTGTTGCAAGGACATCCTGTTCTAATACCTACTTTCTTGCCTATTCTTGGGCCTAAATACTTGTATAGTACACTGTTGGTTTGGCAAAATTTGTCACAATTGGAGCATTTATGGTGAGTCTCTCTCTATGATCTCTCTTAATCTTGTTGATTCGTGCGTTACGTTATTGAATTTTTGATCGTTTTGATTCATTGGATCTAATTCGTTTCAAATCTCATTGTTGATCCAATTATTTTTGTTTAGATCAAAACCAAACTAAAACTCATTTTGTTTAATCTTCGAATATTATTGTTTTTGTAGTTCATAATTGAGCCCAATTCCAATTCATTTGAAATTTACTGTTCATCTAAACACATAATTCTTGTTCTATATCATCCACTTTCATGATATGTTCAATTTTGAGCCCAAAACTTCAATCAAATATTGAGCCCAATGCTTTCGATCCAAGTTTAAAGTCTAAATATCTCATCTATGATCATTTACTGTTCATCCACTAATATCGATCCCATAAAGATGTCGATACTGTTCATCAAAAGAATCCGATATCATTTGCTTGTTCTTCAATCGATTTGTATTTTTGATCTTGATGAGTTCCGATTTCCCTTCATCAAATATTTGTTACTAGGAATCGAAATTGAAATTCAATAACGTCATTGTATGGAATGGAGATTTTGTTCGACTGATTTTGATTTGGACTCGTCCTTTTGAAATCGATTCGTTTGAAGAAATCAAATGGTCAAAGTCTTTAAAATCGAACGACTTGAGATGTTGAAGTTCTTGTGTTCTTTTGGTGTCGATTGTCAAATTTTGGCAAGCAGGATTCTTGATTTCAGTATTTTGTTGATCATTTGTTTTTAAAATCGATTGAACGTGAAGTCGACTGATTTGATTTGGATATTGAAGTCAAACTCGATTTTAAAATTTCGACTGATGGATTATTGGAATCGAACGCCTGGAGTTTGATAGTCGATAATCACGAAGGTATGATAATCGATTTGGGATAATTTGATTTCGATGTAGTTTGCATCGGGAAGCTTGGATGTTGACTGGAAGGAAAAAGCGAATAAGGAAGATTTTAGGAGTCGACAGTCGACAATGGGTGAATGGGTTTGTTAGAATCAGCGATGTTAATGGAACGAGATATAAAAATCGAATGACTGATTTGTTAAAAGCGAAGACTTGGATTCATTGGTGGATACTTGATTTTGTTTTGATTTTGAAGATTTGGGATCGAAATCGAGAGGCTGATAACGAATATTTGATAGTTGATTTTGGAGTCAATATAAGAAGGGTCGATTTCAGCTTGTGTCGATTGGTATCGACTGGGAATTCGATTTTTGATCAGGAAGGCTGATAACGAAGGCTTCGTTATAATGTGTTGGAATCGAATAGTTTGGAGTCGAGTATTTGATTTCAAAGTGTCAATAGTCGAAGATTTTTGTTTGATCGCCAAGAACGAAATTTTTTGCCTTATTGTCCAAAATTTGAGCATCGATGTTAGACTAACGAAGTTTTGAGTTACTGGATTCACGAATTTGTGGAATGAAGATCAAAAGTTTTTTTGGGGGTCAACTTCTTGGCCGGGACTAACGAAAGTTTGTAATTTTCGTTATTTCATTGAAAGTTTCGTTAAAATGGAAGAAAGTTTCATTGAAAGTTTCGTTAAAAAGGAAGAAAGTTTCGTTGCCTGATTAACGAAATTGGATACGAAAGCATAGAAGTTTCGAAAATGGTCCCTGAAATTTCGACAGCTTGGCAGCATTAGTCCAGATTCGAAATTAGGACATATTTTCGACATTTTGGGACAAAAAGCAGAAATTTCTAAATCAGTCATTGAAGTTTCGAAAGTTTGACAGTTTTTGCCCAATTTCGAAAATGGACTGATTTTGCTGAGAAACTGAAGAAAATACATTTAAGGCCCCTGCAGTTAATGCAAATTGACGCTTTCTACCCAGTTTCGGAAAAGGGGGAGAGTTTTGCATTTTTGGCTGTTTTGGGCGCACCGGGTCACTGCAGAATTTTGAAATTGACAATTTCTACCCATTTTTGAGAAATTTTGTCAAAGGCGGTCCGTGAACGAAGCTAAAAATGGAATATTTTTTGTATTTTCCGGATTGAAGCAAAAAGTTTATGCCACAGGTTAAGGGAGAGTTTTGACACGAAAAATTCCGAATAGAGCATGTTCTCTTTCCTTGATGGTTATATAATCAAATTTCGATTATAAAAAGGGGGAGAAATTTATATGGAAATTCGAAGTTGAATTTTTCATATTACGCGAACTTGAAGACCGAAGTGACCTTGAATTTTTGAAGATTTTGAAATGATGCGATTGGAGATTCGGAAGTAATTTCGGTTTGAGATGGGTTTGGACTTATTGAAGATTTTTGGGGTGTGTTTTTATGCTCAACTTTAGGGTGATTATTTGGAGTTTGAGAAGCTCGTGATCATTCGTTGATGCTCGGTTCGTATGGTCTCACATCCTAGAACCCAAATTGAAGAATCATGGAAGAATTGAAGATTTGAAGTTCATCTCAACATGTGTCACGCTTGAGGCTCGGATCGCGTAGTTGCTCGATTTTGGAAGATTTGAAGCGGGTCATCCATTCCTAACTTTGAGGGGGAGAATGTTGGGGTACAAAGTTATCCATGTATGACTTTGTAAATGGTTTGACTTTTGTAGACCCACTTGCATGTGGTGCATTAGCCTTTTGACATGAGATAGAGAGTGAGAGAGACATGTAAACACCTCTATATAAGGTAGGTTCATACCACTTGTAGAGGTGTGCTTGAGAGATGTAACATTGAGAGTGTTAGTGTGTGTTAATTATGTAGATTTAGATCTAGATCCTTTTTGTAAACACTTTTCATAATCGAATGCATCTCTTAAACATCGAAATCACCGTGTTCATTGTGTGTTCTTTAATTCCGCATGCCAAACCAATGTTCATAAATCACTACATACACCTAGGAAGAATTAAAAATGTAACCCACGCTTTAACGAATCTGGGATGAGAAGCTACCTTGGAAAGGCCTGCTTTCAAAGCCTCAGAGAAATCCATACGACAAATATGAGGGATACTTTTGACTATGGTGATAGGTAGACCTGGCAATCCGTGTCTGCGTGTCGTGTATTCGTGTCAGACACGAATTTACACGACACAAATTTGGTAAACACGAACACGACACGAATTATAAAACGTGTTTGGGGTGTCAAACACAAACACGACACGTAAAAAATTCATATGACACGTGACACGACACGAATAGACACGTTTTTTAACCGTGTTACACGAATAAACACGATTTTAATGTCTTTTTAGCTAGGATGACAATAACATGCAAATAATCTTAATCCAAACTACAAAGTTCAAACTCAAAATTACAATCCCAAAATATTTTAAAACAAGTAAACGACTAAATTACTAACTATCAACCGTGCAAGAGGTTGAACTTTTAACCGAATTAGGCTCCTCATTGATATCCAAACTGACAACTTCGTTCACCACTTCACCAACATTATAATTAGCTTCTCCGAATAACCAATCTTTGGTACAAATAATTGCTTCCGTAACGTCGGATTTGAGGGAGCTTCGATATTGATCAAGAACTTTACCCCCGACACTAAATGCAGACTCGGAAGCTACAGTGGAAACGGGAATAGTCAATATATCTCGTGCCATAGCAGTAAGATCGGGATATCGAACCTGATGTCCTCTCCAATATTCCAAAATATTTATCTCTGTTGTTCTTGGCATCCGGGGCTCCTCCAAATATAGGTCAGGTTCGGACTTTTTAGTTGAAACAACATACTCGTAATCAAACGAGTCGAACTCCTATTAGTAAAATGAGAACATTAAAAATCTTGAATAAATATGATAAAAAAATCAGTTTTCATTTTTCATAATAAAAAAACAGTTTTCATTTTCAGTTTTTATTTTTTATAATAAAAAAAACAGTTTTCAGTTTTCATAATAAAAAAAACAGTTTTCATTTTTCATAATAAAAAAACAGTTTTCATTTTCAGTTTTTATTTTTCATAATAAAAAAACAGATTTCAGTTTTCAGTTTTCATAATAAAAAAAAAACAGTTTTCATTTTTCATAATAAAAAATACAGTTTTCAGTTTTCATTTTTCATAATAAAAAAAAAACAGTTTTCATTTTTCATAATAAAATAAAAAAACAGTTTTCAGTTTTCATTTTTCATATTTCAGCAATTCAGATTTCATATCTTCAATTTCAGATTTCATATCCATCATTTCAGATTTCAAATTTGACGAATAAATGATTGAATGTAAAATAAATATTAAACAAAAAGTTGTACCTTCCAAGCTTCATTGGCATTTATACCGCTACCAATTTCATCCAAGCTTTCGTTAGCCTCATTCACATCATTCAAAGTTGAGCCCTTATTGTTTCTCTTTGCAGAATTACTACAATAAATATCAAAAAGAGCCGATAAAGTATCTTTCACTTCTTCAAATTGACTTGATTTCTCTCCATAAATCTTAGTGTAGCCCCATTCCACAGTTTGTAACTTGTATCGAGGATCAAAAACCACAGCTAGAGCCAAAATCAAGCTAAACTCGGACCAATATTTCTCAAACTTTGCAAACATCAAATCAGCCATTTTTTTAGGTCTTGCATCATTGTTGTCCCTATGTTTCTCCAAGGTCAAATGTGCCATTAAAATTGAAGGAAAGTACAAGTTAGATGTAGGATATTTTGACCCAGAAAATACACAAGTAATGTCATAGAAACTACATAAAAATTTGCTAAGGGCTTCAATCCTATCCCACTCGTCATTAGTTGGACAAAATCTATAATTTGAATCACTTGCTTCCAAATGAGTAAAGGCCGTACGAAAGTAAAGTGCACTTCACAATATCAGATCTCACAGTGTTTCTACATATTAAATTCAAATCTTCCGACACATATTCAAACAAGTCTTTAATACCACTATAGTCAACAAATGCTAATGGTAAGTTATGCATGACAATTGCTCTTACTAACTTCTCACGAAATATATCTTTATTGAATTTTGAGGACTTCAACATCAAAGAATCTTTATCCTTCCCCAATAACATTTGACCTACAACAAGTTTATCCGGCCTATAACATTTATTTATATGTCGTTGTAAGTTCCCGGTTCCATATCTACTGTCATAGTTCTTCACCTCATCACACCATGTGCATTTTGCTTTCCTAATTCCATCTTTTGTGCGAACATTTTCTAATAACTCGAATACATGCCATACCGGTGAGGTTTGTTTCTTCTCCCTCTTACGATTTCCTTTGATATTCTGATTGTCTTCTCCCTCCTTCTTTACCTCCACACAATCATCATTTGAATCATCCTTAGTATCATTGTTAGTATTGTCATCCATCTAAAAGAAAAAAAACAAGAACTAGATAAAGAAAACAAAACAACCAACCATGTCTAAAAGAGTTACAAACAGTGAAACAGATTCAGGGACTTTGTCTTCCAGTTTGAGTCAACTAGAAACAAACGTCTACAAAACACAAAGGAATTTCCAGTTTGACAGTGCAATTTCGGATTTCCTATCATAGTATCATCTTAACAGTTAAAAGTTAACACTAACTATCACTAACACTAACTATCACTACATGATCAAAAGAAACAAAAAAATAAATAGAAAAATCGATGGACAGGCTGTGATCAAAGATGCAAAGGAAACAAAAAATAAACAGAAAATCACAAAGGAAAAGATTATATACCATGTTTGTGTTAGAAGCCATAAACTCAGAAGAAGCTATGGTTATGTTGTACTATTGTTGTGTGACGGAATTGAGAGACTATGACGAGAACTCGAGAATCTGTGAGTGGCGACCGACGAGGTATGAGATTGTGCTTTGTGCAGCTTCGATTTCACTTCAGAAAGAGATACGAGGTATGAGAGTGGCGAGCAACAGTGAGACCGTGAGAGGCTGAAGGACCGGAGATTGGAGAAGCACCGATGATGTGGGACGATTCGGCCGGTGACAAGCGATGAATGTATATGTCCGATTGTCCGATGATCGTGATTCGTGAATCGTGACTTCGTGTCTTTGTGTTCGTGAGATGAAGAACTCAGAGTCTCTAGACAAAAAAAATTAGATTGAGAATGAATTTGGATGTAAGATGTCGACGATTTTGGAAACGATTCAATTTAGGCCTTTAGGGTTACAAACTAATTATTAAGTTTTACGTAATCGGTCCCTAGTATTTTATACATATAAAATTTAACCCTAAAATATATATGTGTTTATACGTGTTTGTATGTGTTACGTGTCAACACGAATTTATATAGTGTCTTATACGTGTCTAAACAGGTAAATTCGTGTTTGACACATGTAAGACACGAACACGAATTTAAAATACGTGTCAGACACGAATAGACACGAAACACGAATTTCTAAAACACATACACGGAAAACTCGTATCGTGTTCGTGTCGTGTAAATCGTGTCGTGTATGAAATTGCCAGGTCTAGTGATAGGTAGCTTAAACACACGATCAAGGAGTTCAGCATCCAACACCAACTGTCATTGAGTTCGGCCTCCGGTTCATTGGGTGGAAGCTTTTGAATACCAACAATATGTCCGCTCATGTCATCAAACTCGCCATTAAATTAACAAAGTCATTTCAGTGGCAGCACGAGCGGCTTAAGGCATGTAGGCTCATACAATCCCTACATATCCATTGAGCCAAACTCCTTCAATGTTGCTACCACTAACATAAACAATCCATGGTCTAAAGAAATAGCCACTCACAACACAGCTCTACGCTCCTTCATGGGGAGATGCAAGCTCTTAATATGAGAAATCATATGAGAAATCCCCCTACCTCCTACTTCACCGTTCAGGCAGCAATGAAACCATCGAAAAGGACATAGCCAAGTCCCGCTCGCATATGTATGAGAAGACGCCATAAACATACACACACAAATCTTATAAAGCCTCAAGGGGAGGATCGGAATGAAAAGCAGAAAACCAAAGTAAAATGTGCCACTCCAACAAAAGGTTGGAGTGCACAATGAAAAATAACATCGGGAAGAGCTCTACATCTTCTTGAGTCCTGAAATGGTTGCAATCTTCCAAAAACTCATGTAGACATTTTATGGAACACCTGGCACATAGAAAAAGAAGTGTTTGACTTACACCAATGAAGCTTGAGAATAAAAACCCATGTATAATATTCAAGCTTGATGATTAGGTATGAGGAATTTCGAGTTTAAAAGAAGATGATTCTGATTTTTTTTACTCAAAATGAAAGTAGTGAAGAAAGGACTTCGAAGTATTACAAAGTAAGTTTCTTTCTAGACTTAAAGACAATTTACACGAACGTGTAGCAACAATAGAAATTAAAAAACGAATGGAGGATCATGAGTTATTGCTAGATTTTCTTCCATGATGCAAAAACGAAAGCAAGAAGCTGCAAATTCTATGCGAAGCACAATTTCCGTTCTAACTTCATATTTGCAAGAAGTTTTAAAATTGCAATCATATTTGCTTTTATAAACACTGATGATGCTCCCACACCAACTTAAAAGTTCAAATCGACTTTAATGGCTGCAGATTATGTAGTTGCTAACTCTGCCAACTTGAATTTCAAATTAAATTGAAGGAGCCCCTGTTACTGATCATGGTTCACGAATCGATCCCCGCCCTTGTTTTGTTTAATGAATAACTCAATAAATAATGGATTAATCATATCATCGTTGTGAATAATTAATGGAAGTATTCAAAATTCTCATTTGAGGCTCCTAATTATGTGCATCGTGATCCAACATGTACTACTAGTTGATTCCAAGGTAAAGCTTTTTTTTACATTATTAATAAAGGATTTATTGATATATTACGTGATTAATATATTAATTTGAAATAGTAATAACTAATTTGGAATTAATAATAAATTAATTGGATTTAATTTATGGATTATTAGAATTAATTAAAAGTGCATGGATTTGGTTGTTATTTTTCAAAAGTTGAACAAAGGAAGGCTTCCAGAACCTTCCCGATAGGGACAGTTTTGGAGGAGCCCTGCCTCCTTGACATTAGGATCTAAATAATTGATTTGAAATTTGAAATATTATTATTTAATTGAAATTAGAGTTTCTAGGGTTTTCCTATAGCCTATAGATTGGACCCATTGGGATCCTATTTTCGTCCACTCTAGATCTCAGAAGGATAGGCGAAATTTCTCTCCTTGCCTCCTCTCTCCTTAAGTTTTAGTGCTACGAGGGTTTTGGGTAAAAGCTATTAGAGGTATCATAACTTTGGTGCTAGCTTTTCAAGGTCTTGAAGAAGGATTTAGTTTGATTATTTGCAATAATAATCAAAAGGTATGTAACCTTAATCTAATATGAATTTTGATTTCATAGCCTCTCTCTTAGGGTTTATTTATATTCATAGTTAGTTGTTATCAATAGAGAAAACATAGACCATTTCTAGGTTGCATGGGAACTTAAGGGTTAAAGTGTTTTTCCGCCAAATATAATTTTTTTATAACCTAGAAAACCTATCAGTGGTATTAGATCTTTAGTTTTGTATTTGATTGTATAATAAAATGAATTGATCAAAATTAGGGTTTATGAAAATTAAACCCTAAATGCTTAAATTTCGACTTGGCTAGGGTTTTTCAAAACCCTAGCTACCATCCTGTTATTTTCGAAATTTTGTATATATCAGTAACATTTTCTAGTTTCCATAATTATTATTCTTATAGGATTTAAGATTATTCCTATTTTAATAGGATTTAAAATTTGAAATTAAAACTTTATAAACCCTACCCTTTTTCGAAAATTTCAAGGATAAATGATTACGATTAAATATGAACTTATTTAATTCATTATTTAATGACCAAATTACATGAATGGTCCTTAAGGTTTTGCTTTTTTCCCTAAATTAGTCCTTACAAAACTTTTTTCCCTCATATGGTACCTACGGAGCAAACCTTGTACACAAATGATCCTTATGACTAACTTTGTTAACATACTCTGTTAAGTGTGTCTGAAAAGACGAAAATGCCATTTGCTTTTATTTATTTATTTATTTTAAATATTTTATTAATTTGAAATTAAAAAAAGTGAGGCTCTCTCTCTCTCTCTCTCTCTCTCTCTCTCTCTCTATATATATATATATATATATATATATATATATATATATATATATATATATATATATATATATATCGCATTAAAGCACCACCCAATTCATCTTCTCCGGCATGTCTCTCCCCCCACCTTACACCGTCGCTCGCTGACATGCCACCTCCATCCTCTCCTCTCTCTTGAAATCTCATGAAGGGGAAGATCGTTAGATTCAGAAAAAAGTTCGGGGTTTTCGATTTGTAACAAAAAAAAAATTTAAATCTGGATCAGATCGATCCTTTTAAACCCTTTTAAACCCCAACCCTAACAAAATCGCCAATGGAGACACCGCCTTCCACTACCACCAATCCCTTCCCAGACGCTAGACCAAAACAAAGCAAGAAGTAGAATTGTCACCTCCTCTAATGGGTTCAGATATGATAAGATTGAATTTCTTGTTCTTTCCGTCACTTAGCAGTCCCGTCGAGGGCTGCTTCTGTCAATGAAGTTGTCGGCGAACCAGGAGCTGCCACCGCCGCTTCTAATCTCTCATCCGATTGTTAAAGAAACCCACGAACCTCCCTTCCTTCGCTACTGTTACTGCTCATTCCCTTCCATGGGGTTAAGTAGCCTTGAACCTCCCCATTTCTCTATTTTCTCCCCAATCAGATGAAGACGGAGACTTGTTCCCTTGGTTCTCAACCGGCGATGTGCTTGTTAATCTAATTCGTATCTTGGCTGGGCAATCCAGAGGGCATGTGTTTGTTTCTTGAAATTTCTTTTCCAAAGGTCACCTACAACTATGATTGCAGCCATTACGGATTTTGACAATTAAATTCCTTAAATTACAACAGATCTAAGCCTTCGTTGGTTTGTTTATTATAGAAAATTTGTGTAAGTTTGCAGAAAATTTGTGTTTCATTCTTTGCTCTTATGAGTAAGTTTGCAGAAAAATTTGTGTTTCATTCTTCAAATCTAAAGAGTTATATATTCAAATCTGAATCTCTTTCAAAGCATCTTCGTAATCCTGCCCTTGTCATAATTTGCTTTCGCTTGTGTTCACCTTTTGAATGATGGAGGTTTTTTGCTTCAGTACACAGTTGGGTTGTGGGTTTGATGATGGCAGTGAGATTGATTTCTTCACCAAAGCATGAACACAGCAAGAAAGAAGAAAGAGAGAGAGAGAGAGAGAGAGAGAGGAGAGGGGACCATCTGTATGCATAAAACAAAGGGTATTTTTGTCATTTAACAAAACTTGACAAAATCTGTTAACAAATTTAGTCACATGGGCCTTTTGTGTGTAAGGTTTGCTCCGTAGGTACCATCAAAGGGAAAAAAGTTTCGTAGGCACTACTTTAGGAAAAAAAGCAAAACCTTAAGGACCATTCGTGTAATTTGTTCATATTTAATTGGTAAATAATTATTTAATCAATGTGTTTAAATTATTTAATTAATTGTTTGATTTCTAAATAATATGATTTAAATTTATTTAAATAAGATAAAAGATTAAATCATTATTTAGTTTAAAATTATTATTATCAATTGTTTAATTCGAAAGATTAATTTTAAACCCTAGTATTTTGAAAAGTTTTAAAATACACCTTAATTATACTTTATACATGATTAAAAGTTTAATATATTATATGTATAAGACAAGTTAGTCAAATCGCTAGTACACTTCATTCACGAAGCCATACTATAAGGAGGGTATAAGGAAGCAGACTATAAAATGACTGCCATTGGGTGTCCACACTCACCCACAGCTCCCTTCGATGGTGAAGGGTCGTTAGCTGAACGGATTTGATAGGACATAACCTCCTCAAAGTATAATGCTATTTAAAGTATTAGAACCTTTTGAATAAATCCCAACTCTAGTTACTTTAGAACAAAAATGTGAAGTGTATGCTAACCCATGAAAACGTACACCACTCCTTATATTTCGTTAGTGCAGCGTATGTGGTTAACCGGCACACTATTTTGCGGCTATAAAGTTGAGTGATGGACAAATCAAAAATTGTCGTTGTTAATGGAGTGTGTGTGGTTTACCGGTACATTAATTTGAGATGATAAATGACATTGAGCTTGTCAAGTGGGTTTGCATGGTTATTCACATCTTATTTGTGTTACTCAGCATCCCATTCACAAATTTGAAGAGCATAATCCGAGATTAAACATGCCATTGATAAGGTTCAATGAATCTCAAACGATCTAGGAGTTTCACGCTAGATTGATATTGGTAAATTTTTATTACCTAGCTTGATAAATTTGCAATTAGATTACGACATCCCTATTGTTTATTGTGAATTATGTTTTTGGATCCTAGCCTTGAATATTTATTTTGGGTTAAAATATTAAGCATTTATATCACTAACTAAAAACTATGTCTCTTTATATAGATGTCTGGAAATGGTGATCTCGTTATTACTCAAGCCGACTCCTCCAACTTAAATTGCTTTGTACTCTCGATTTTGTCGAAAGAGAAGCTCACCAGTTCCAACTACATGTACCAAATGAGGAACTTGAAGATGACTATTCGATATGATGGCATGTACTCGAAAATCCTCTTGTTGAAATCGATTATTCCACCGCTATTCCTGAGAAAATTTCCTCATACAACAAGCACTCTGATGACGCCACAAACGTTACTTGCATCATGGTGGCCACTATGGCACCTGAACTGGCCAAGTTCTATGAAGATTACTGGCCATATGAGATGGACCTTGACCTTGCTGGAAAGTTCCACAAGAAGGTGAGACAAGAGTGTTATGAAGTGGTCAAATCTCTCATGGCGTGGAAGCCTAAGGAAGGAGAATCGGTTTGTGCTAACATAAAAAACATGCAGAGGTACATGGAGCAACTCCATAGGCTTAATGTGTCGTTTGATGATAAGTTGGCCATTGATGTGCCTTAACTTATTATCTCCTAGTTATGATCACTTTTTTCCGACTTATCATTTGAACAATATGGAGACAACATTAACTTAACTCTAATTTGTTTCAAATCGTTGAATCGTGGATGAAGAAAAATCATGCCTTTATTGCAACAAATCCTCATGTCCTGGCCATTTGATATGCGAAAGGGAAAAAGAGGAAGGCTCCTTCCCAATCTGGCAGGAAATCGAAGACCCATGCTGGAAGCTCTAGCAGTGGGTCAAATTCAAAGCCCAACTTTGATGTCCCTACGATCAGTGATCCAAAGGAGGTCACTTGCTTCCATTATGGCGAAAAGGGTTATTGGAGAAGAAGTTACCCTAAATACTTGCAAGACTTGAAGGATGGTAAGATCAAGGCGTCCCCTTCAGGTATTTACACTATTCAAGTTAATAACACATAACTTTTTCATTCTTGAGTCCTTGACACAGGGTGTGGTTTCCATATTTGTTCTTATTTGTAGGGGCTAAGAGAAAGTAAAGAGGTGGAGCATGGGAAGCTCAATTTGATCATGGGGATAGGCGATCTTCACCTGTTACCAAGATTGGAAATTATGGGCTTGTGCTTAGTAGTGGTGTTAGGGTTAATTTGATTAATTGGTGTTATTCATCAGATAAGATGTGCAACGTTATTTCATTTCATGCATTATTCAGACAAGGTTTTAGATATTCATTTGATAATGATGTTGATTTTATGTATGCTTATTATAATGGTTCTTTTATGTTTGAAGCTTTACCTTGTAATGGAGTGTATGAAACTATGACTTATGATGATAATCTAGGAAATAGTGTGTTTCATATTGATTCGTCCAATGGTGTGGACAAAGCATGTTTATGGCATTGTCATCTTGGTCAAATAACTAAGAAACACATCACTCAACTCCAAAAGGATAGAGTGTTGGAATCATTTGATCTTAGGACAGAAGATGAATGAGAATGTTGTCTTTTGGGCAAGATGAGAAAATCACCTTTCACTGGAACATGTGATAGACGTGAAGGATTGTTGGACGTAATACATATGGATGTGTGAGGTCTATTTAGATCCACCACAAGACATGCTAGTCAATATCAGGATTGGGTGCGGTGTTGATGGAGAGGGGGCATGTGATAGCATATACATCGAGGAAGTTGAAGCCTCATAAGACGAGGTATCCCACCCACGATTTGGAGTTGGGGGCGGTGGTGTTCGCCCTCAAGATCTGGCGTCACTATCTGTATGGAGTCCGGTGTACCATATACACAGACCATAAGAGTCTAAAGTACCTCATGGATCAGCCCAACCTGAATATGAGACAGAGGAGGTCGGTGGATGTAGTGAAAGACTACGACTGTGAGATCTTATATTACCCACGCAAGTCTAATGTGGTAGCCGATGCCTTGAGCCGCAGAGCAGAGAGTGTTCCGATCCGATATGTGTGTATGAGGATGACAGTGATGACTCCAGTCTTAGATACCATTCGAGAGACCCAGGTAGAGGCCGTAAGACCAGAGAACCACAAGAGGGATCGGGTGATTGGGCAGGTTTCTGAGTTTGAGACGGATAGTCGTGCGCCTATGACTTTCCGTTGGAGGATTTGGGTGCCCTATACAGGTGGACCTCGGCTTATACTGATGGAGGAGGCGCATAGATCGAGATTCTCGATCCATCCAGAAGCCACTAAGATGTATTTGGATCTGAAGAGAGATTACTGGTGGCCCTTTGTGAAGAGGGATGTGGCATGGGTAGTTGAGAGGTGCTTTACCGGTCGCCGGGTTAAGGTGGAGCACCAGCATACACATGGCCCATTACAACCTCTAGAGATTCCCCAGTGGAAGTGGGAGCAGATTTCCATGGATTTTATCACCAAATTACCGAGGACTGCGCGAGGTGTCGACACGATATGGGTGATTGTGGACCAGTTGACGAAGAGTGTTCACTTCCTTGCTATCAGTGAGAGATCTTACGCAAAGAAGTTGGCCGAGATTTATATGAGAAAGGTGGTGGCTCGGCATGGAGTGCCGACATAGATAGTGTTAGATCGGGATGTGCGTTTTACTTCCAAGTTCTGGAAGAAGTTCCATGAGGAGTTGGGAACGCGATTACACTTCAGCACCGCATACCACCCACAAACAGACAGGCAGAGTGAGCAGATGATTCAGGCGCTGGAGGACATGTTGCGTGCATGTGTTATGGACATCGGAGGAAGTTGGGACACTTATTTTCTCTTGGCTGAGTTTTCATATAACAACAACCATCATTCCAGTATTGGCATGCCTCCCTTTGACCTCTTATATGGGAGGAGGTGTCGGACTCTCATCTGTTGGGGGGAGGTAGGAAAAAGGGTGATAGGTAGCACTGAGATAGTGCTCAAGATGACTGAGTAGATTCAGCAAGTCAGATAGAGGTTATTGACAACACAGAGTCGCCAGAAGAGTTACGCAGACTGGCGACAATCCGAGCTCGAGTTCCAGGTTGGATATTTTGTCCTCCTGAAGGTATCCCCGTGGAATGGGGTGATCCAATTCAGGAAGCGGGGAAAATTGGGTCCCAGATATATCGGTCCTTTCAGACTGTCTGCCAGAATGGGGAAGGTAGCTTACCGGTTGGAGCTACCTACAGAGTTGATCCATATTCATAACACCTTCCATGTGTCTCAGTTGAGGAAGTGTGTAGCCGATGAGACGGCAATAGTACCCTTAAAGGACATTCAGGTGGATTCTAGCCTGAATTACATTGACAAACCAATATCAATTTTGGACTGGAAGGTTAAGACCCTGAGGAACAAAGAGGTGCGACTGGTTAAAGTGCAGTGGGAGCACCGCAAGGGATCCGAATGGACTTGGGAGCCGGAGTTCGAGATGCACGAGCAGTATCCAGAGTCTGATTCTAGTGGGGGAGAATTGTAACATCCTGACTCCCATATATAATATTTATACATATTTTCAAGTTAACTGAGCGACTCGATGAGTGGGTGCCCCAACTCGTCGAGTAGAGTCGAATTGGCCACGTGGGTTTAATAACCAACTCGACGACTCAGAGAGCCGACTAGCCGAGTTGGCGATGTGTGAGGAAACCCTAAATCTTCGGGTTTGTGTCCTATTTAAAGGGCCTTAAGCCCTCATTTCCGCCTCCCTCAATAACCTTGAGCACTGTGAAGAACCCTAATCGAGTTTTAGCTTGTTGTGTGAGAAAGAGAGGCTATCTTGAGTATTTTAGTGCACCTTGAGAGAAGAAAAGGAAAGAATTAAGGCTTGAGTATTTGGATCTAGAGGTTCTCAGTGGATAGCTTCTATTTGAGGTACAAAGATGCTATCCTGATCATTTTTCTTATGAGATCTTAGTTTGGGGAGTTCTAGGGCTATTCCCCATCCTTCTTGTGTTATTGAGTCCCTTGAGCATATATTGAGGTTGAAACCTCAGATCTGGATTGTAGGAGGTCTTGTGAGTCCAAAGACCCAAGCTTTATGGAGCTAGAGGCAAGCCTATAGGCACTAAACCCTTGTTGGAGCTCGTATTGGCATTATCGAGCAAATATGCCATGCATAAACGTAAAGATCGAATCTTTACATGACATTCGAGCCTTGGGAGACTAGATCCAGAGTTTGGAGTGGTAGATCTGCCTTAAAACGTATGAACGGGAATACAGACTAAATGGACTCGCCGAGTGAATAGCTGACTCGACGAGTCGGCTAGGGTTTTCCCCGATGAGTCTGGACATGTGTAACTCGGTGAGTTAATGAGACAACTCGACGAGTTAAGTTGTGTTTTCGCGACATCTCAGTGGAAACAAGGGGACTCGACGAGTCACATAGATGCACTCGGCGAGTCAGGTCAACTTGGACTGTTGACTCGAGTGTTAACTTTTGTTGACTTTAGGGTTTGGTCAAACTTGAGGGATAGAGGCCAGGGAGGGGTAAAATGGTCTATTACCCATCCCAAGAGTTAAAGAGGGTCTATCATGAGTTTATTTTGAGTTGTGATCTTTAAGTGTTAATTAGAGATGCTTATTACATGTTGGTGGAGATAAGACTGTTCGAGGGGTATTCAGTTTCCTTGCTTGCTTACGAGGTGAGTCTTCTCACTATACTTACCTAGAGTGGTAACCTTTGTGTAACCGGAGGGTCTCGTGTGCTTATATTGAGTATTATTATATCCTGCATTATGTCTTTGTGATTTATGTTGTGTGTTATTCTGAGCTTACTGAGTTAGGACCGGAGGGTCCACCCGAGTTATGGGACCGGAGGGTTCCACTGAGACACATTGACCAGAGGGTCTTACTTGAGTATAGCCATGAGAGGCTAATGAGATGTGTGTGGTATTTTTGGGAACTCACTAAGCTTCGTGCTTACCGTGTTATGTGTTATGTGTGTCAGGTACTTCTCAGGATCACGGGAAGGCACCGACTTGATTGTACAGACACACGAGTTGGAGATATGTTTGGAGGATCCTAGATTGTGTTATAAACACTTTTTGAACATGTGTTTTTGATAACTTGGTATTGTGGGGATTTTTGGTGTTTGTGCTAGTGAGAATTATGTGATTTTTAAAATGAAAAATTTTGTTTGAAAATTTACGATGTTACAAGTTGGTATAAGAGCCTTCGTTTGAGGGATTCGGATATACCTTCGGGTGTGTCTGGACTCAAACTGAGGATTTGAGAAAAAATTTCAAAAGAAATGATTTTTCTAAAAATGAGAAAGAGTTTAAGAGAAAAACGAGATGGAGCATTGTGTACAATCAGCCTGATCCCGAACGGTGATTTCCCAAAATACCCTTTCTTATTTGTGTTATGAGATATTTATGAGATGTTAGGGATGCATGCTAGAGGATAGGCTAGGTATTTCATATTTAGGGCTGGAGTTGCCTGATCTATGATACCTTAGCCTAGGAGATATTGCTATCTGTTGTTTCCTTGAGTATGTGCCGAGTAGGAGTATCTAGCAGGAATCACTTAGAAAGAGTTCTGAGTCGTGGGTTAATCTAGGAGAGATATCTAGATGAGTATATGAGGAGTCTACGAAGAGAGTAGCCTATATCTTTGAGAAATAGAGTACTTGTGAATTGGGATCCTAGGAGGAGGACTTGGGGTGACTACAAGTTGGTGTGGAAGGTAGTATTGGGCTCATATGTCACACCCCCAAACCAAGGATGGCGGAAATGTCCGGGGGTGGAGGACTTCATGTATAGTATCATAACAACAATTTCAATAGTGATCAAAGTAAACATAACCAACATAAATATAATTGAAAAAGTTACATCATTGTATGAATTACATGTTTATGAATCAATTACATTATGTTGATAAAATATGAAATGTTTGACGCCTTAACGTCCCATCCTCAAAAGCACTTGTTTACCTGTTTAGTGATTTCCTGAGAATACAAGTAGTTTTAAAAGAGTGTCAACAATTAAGTTGGTGAGTGCATAAGCTTTTGTATGTAGTTATGAAACCTTTTCTTGTAAAAGTAGTGTTCGTTCCAGAAAATCCAATATTTTCCTTAATGTGTAAATGTAGTCTTAAAACCCAAAGACCGAAATGTACAAGTAATTTGTCATATTTATAGTAAAACAATGCAAGATTAAATCGACATAAAGTCGTTTGATTTTAGTGAAATCCCCGTAAATTCTATGTTTGTTTATATTTAATGTGAGTTTATGAAAGCCTTTTCTTGTAAAAGTAGTGTTCGTTCCAGAAAATCCAATATTTTCCTTAATGTGTAAATGTAGTCTTAAAACCCAAAGACCGAAATGTACAAGTAATTTGTCATATTTATAGTAAAACAATGCAAGTTTAAATCGACATAAACTCGTTTGATTTTAGTGAAATCCCCGTAAATTCTATGTTTGTTTATATTTAATGTGAGTTTATGAAAGCCTTTTCTTGTAAAAGTAGTGTTCGTTCCAGAAAATCCAATATTTTCCTTAATGTGTAAATGTAGTCTTAAAACCCAAAGACCGAAATGTACAAGTAGTGTTCGTTCCTTATAGTAAAACAATGCAAGTTTAAATCGACATAAACTCGTTTGATTTAGTGAAATCCCCGTAAATTCTATGTTTGTTAATACCACATGTGAGTTATTATAACCATGCTATGACCTAGTTGGCCTGAAACGACGTTCTTCAGGCGTCGGAAATGTTATGACATTTGTCACCCCAGACTTATCGGTCTAACTGTTGCATGCAGTTTTGGTGTGGGTTTGTCAAACCCAATATAGATATATACACAAGTATCACGCTCTCCCTCGAGGAGACTCTGGTTATAATACAGGACTTATTTGTAAATTGAATCGAATGTCTCACAGAAGTCATTAACGGAATTAGTGTTATGAAAACTTGGTACCGTATGGTCATACCTTGCTTAATGAAAATATCCTTTGTATAAATGTACCCTTTTTAAATGTATGTGTTATGTAATGTTTCATAAACTATACCTATTATAGTTTATCAACCAAGGGTAGTACGTAGTAATGTATGCAAACTATATTCAAAATAGTTTATTAAATGTTTGAATGTATCGGTTGTACTTTGATTATAATCACTTGTTATTCTTTATATTTTATATGTCCAAATCCATTTGTAAACTGATGTGTGTCTAAATATTAAGAAAAAATGTCATATATTGCAATAACATATAATCACATAAAGATATACACCTTGCTCAACATGTTACAGGGTGAAATGAAATTGACAGCAACTTTTTGTTGTATACAGTTTCTGTTACTGTTCTTAGAAAATTTATAAAAAAATCATCAAAGCTCCAAATCCAAATCCACAAATTGTGACAGTTTGGAATATGAGTCTAGTTTGTTCATAAATTTTATCATGATTTTTAGTGATCTCTAACAGAGGTCAAAATGTCCATAATCACAGACTGGTCCGGGTTTGCCTCTGAAATAATAGGCAGTTTTGTAAAAATCACCATAAATTGTAGAAACATCATATGGAGATGTGCAAGTAGCCATTTTAAAGCTAAGAGTTTGAAATACTTTCACCTGGAACAGTTTTGAAAACTAAAATATTTAAGTTGACCAAAACAGTCCGTGATTAAAGTCCATCTTTTCTGATGTAATCTGTTAGAAAAAGTTTAATTGTGTTCTTGATGATTTTACTTGTATTCCCCCCTTAAAACTTAAGAAAACATGTAAATGTAGGGGTATAAACTCACCTTATGTGGTTTCAGTAGATGATAGTGAGAGAGAGGAAGTGTTCAACCCAAGAACACTAAGAAGATGTCTTGATGATTCGAGAATCTAACACCGAATAAGATGGAATTTGTGTAAGATATCAATGATTTGAGTAGAATGCAGTTTAATAATTATGTGAATGATGAAGATACTTACTAATTGAAGAAAGAAATCCCTGGAGAAAGCCTTGAAGTTCTTGAAGTTGAGAGAAAAGATGAGAGAATTTTGGAGAGTGTTCTTGGTTGCTAAGTGTAGAATGAAAGGGCTTTTAAGGAGAATGAGGAGAGAGGACCAATCCTCCAGCTCTTAGAACGTGGGAAGAGCTGGAGATAGGGTGTAAAGGTCCCCCAAGGAGACAAGGGGTGGTTGGAAAGAATGGCTGATCATAGAGTGAGGTGGTGGTGGTTTGCTTTTGTCATAAAATAAGGAAAAGCAAATATTCCCTCAATAATTAGTCCAACCACCAATTCTTTTAATACATTTTTATAAAAACCCTAGAGATTTATATATTTTGGGGCCTTAGTTTATAAAATAAAGTTTTGGGTGAAAATCCCACGTTAAAATAATGAAAAACGGAGTTAAAACGAAGTCGTAGTCGAAAAACCGGTAAAAAGGGGCCGTCTGCGAGACCTCTCGCATGGGCTGTCTGAGAGGCTTCTCATGCGAGGCTTCTGTCCTGAGAGGCTTCTAATGAGAGGCTTCGGTCCTGAGAGGCTTCTCATGAGAGGCTTCGGTCCTGAGAGGCTTCGGTCCTGAGAGGCTTCTCATGAGAGTTTTCGCTTCTAATAGGAGGGTTTTGGTTCCTTAAGGTTATTTTACCCGTTTTTACCCCGTTTCAAGTGGTTTTTGACCCGGTTAAGGGTCGAGATGACCCAAATGATTACAAAAAGTTAAAGTAACTTTTGAGAGAGATTCGGGAGAGATTTGGGAGAGATTGAGTGAAAGAGATTGAGAGAGGTTTCGTTTGTGATCTTTTTGAGTGTCCGGCTTCGCAACGCAAGGTCCATAAACCCCCTTTAAGCCATGATTTAGTGTCCTATACAATCCCGATGATTGTGCAATAGTGTTTTATCGCTTTGGTTCGTTGTTTAGCACTGTTAAGGCTAAGGAAAATCAAACACATGAACTTTCCAAATGATGATTTCTCATTAAAATAGCGAATTGTATAGTGATTACATAATGTAAACCCTAACATACAAGGGTTATTGGAGTTGACCGGTTTGACTTGTTGACTTTGTTTGACTTTGACTTGACCGAAATTTGACGGTTGTCACATCATCCCCTCGTTAGAAGGAATTTTGTCCTGAAATTTTCATTTTGACTGGGATTTCAAGAGTTTAGGAAGAGATGTGGATACTTTTGTTTCATCTGATCCTCGCGTTCCCAGGTGAATTCGGGTCCTCGTTTAGCGTTCCAGCGGACCTTCACAATGGGGATACGACTTTGCTTTGTTCTTTTGATCTCTCGATCCATGATTTCTACCGGTTCTTCCACGAAGTGGAGACTCTCGTTGATTTCAATTTCGTCAAGAGGTATCACGAGGGTCTCGTCGGATAGATTTTGTCAATCATATTTTCGGGGTTAAAAAAATAAAGTTTTATTAGTTACCTATAGCGACGACTTGTCGTCACCACAGGTTTAATCTATTACGATGACTTGTTGTCGCTATAGGTTTTTAACAAGAGCCAACGACATACCTATAGCGACACACAAGTCATAATTTGCATGTGTGAAGACTTGGAGTACTTTCTAACTGGTTCATGTGTGAAGACTTGGAGTACTTTCTAATGAAAACTGTGCTACTGGGGAAATTGGAAACTGGTACGTAGCTTCAAAGTCAAGAATATGCAGTAGGCATGTGATGCATTAAATGCATGAGGCACACAAGTCATAATTTGCAGCAACATATACGTATATGTGTGTGAATTGAAGAAGAAGGTTGCGGCTCAAAGAATATATATATATATATATATATATATATATATATATATATATATATATATATATTCATTTTCTCTTCATTTGTTAGATACACAATAACCATAACATCATAGACTATATATATTCAATTTCATTTGTAATTTTCACTAGTTTATATTCCGCGAGTGTTACCGAAATCATTTATCAATTTTTCAGAAGTGCTTAACTTGTTTTGTTGCATTCCTAACAATTTGCTATTAATTACTTCTCCCACTTTACTTATATAAATCATCACATTCTTACCGCGACTTTTAACTTCTCCCTCACAAATGGATCCACCTGCAGATCATCAAAACCCCATAGATGACCTCGATTGGTTTCAGTACTTTGATCATCAAGATCTTTTCAGGTATATATAAACGTCACTCATTACACCATCTTACGCAGAAAAGTGATTTTGTCGACATTGATCAAAACATGGTTTGGATTTGTAGTGATCAAAAAGAGTCTTTCATCGTGTTGGATTTGATTATCTTGAGTTTTTGGATTTTTGCAGTGGTGACATGCTCAACCATCATGATTACGAGTTGTCGGAAAAATTGCATGAAGTGCTCGATCAGAACGTTTCCACAGTACTTAACAAAGATCAAAACATCATTTCTAGAAATGAGTTTCACGATTTTGATCCCCTTGAAGATATAAGCTTATGGGATTGTTGGGAGGATGGTAATTTACCATTGGTTAGTTTCAGTGAAGACTGTAAATCCGGTGGTGAGGCTACATGTAGTTCTAGTGCTGCCACCACTGATCACGGTGGCCGGAAGGTGGCAAAGAGATTGAGACCATTAGAGTTTGAAGAGATAGAGAAGTACTTTGAGATGCCGATAATCATGGCAGCAAAGGAACTAGGGATAAGTTTAACAGTGTTGAAGAAAAGATGCAGAGAGCTAAACATAAACAGATGGCCTCATAGAAAACTTAAGAGCCTTCAATCCCTCATTGAAAATTCCAAGGTAAATTATGATAATAACCTTCTATACATTACTCATGCACTTGGTAACCAAAGTGTTTTTGGTATTTTCTAAAATTTTAATTGTTAGTTTCTTTATAACTAAACATAGGTCCTAGGCATATGCCACATCAAATCAATTGATTTACTACGATTTCCTGATTTATATTTATATAAACTTAACTCATTGTAAATTTTGTGAACTCACATGAAAAATATATTGCATCTACCTTTAAAAAAAATTAGGAGTTGGGATTAAAGGAGGAGATAAAGACGTTAGAAGGGCACAAGAAGATGATGGAGAAATTGCCAGGTATGGAATTGACAGAAAGAACAAAGAAGCTTAGGCAAGCTTGCTTCAAAGCTATTTATAAGAAGAGAGGACTTAACAATCCTTAGCCATTTTGTTATAATTAGTGGATTTTAATCTACATTGTATGTGTTTTTCTCTTGATAGTTTGATACCCTTTTTAGTTTCATTTTATGTATTTGTCTATTGATTTTTAATGCAGAAAATTTTGTATAATTTGGGTATTATAGTTTGTATTATGTATTTAGCCATATTCTAGATTGCCGACATGACTACGCCGACGACTCTATACCAGAGGTCTATATAAATAGACTTATGAATTTAGTAGGAATAACTTGATTATAATCTTGTGATTTGTTCCATGTCTGATCCACTCCTAAGATTCACTTGACATGCCCCCATTTATGTGTAATTAAAATTTTATTAGACTGTTGATCCTAATGAGTCTACCCTAAGTCCACAACCAAACAAGGAATAGGTCCTAAGGCGGACTCACCATTTCTAGGTCAATCAGTTTTTTTAATTACACATAACTTCGAGGTACACCTAAAGAATCTTAGAGTTACCAGTTGTAAATTGTTTGTAATACCAAGTAGTGAGATTCAATGAAATAAAATGCATGCCTATTTCATTGATAAACCTTTTAGTAAATATCCTTACCATTTATATACACATGTATAATTTCACACTTTAGTGAACTATTCTTGGTGTTTCTGTTAACGTCTTGGAGACGGAGTTATGGTAGTGGGTAGAAGTAGGTTTTGTACGGGCGTTAAAATTTACACATCATGTTGCTCGTGCGAGAATAGGGGTAGAAGAGATAATTAATAGACGCCTAATCCTATAATTACTTATAGGGGTGATCCTTATTAGTTACGTCTATAATCACGTAGTGCATATCAGTTATACATAATTTGAGATAGAATAGACTTTCGAATAAATGACTCTACTCTAAGTCCACAACCAAACAAGGAACAGGAAGTAGAGCAATAGTCATAGATTCTGAGTCTATAATATCTTTAATTATGTATAACCTTGGCGTATGCACTCAGTTATCATAGGCCTACTAATAGAGGTCTTTAGTTTTCACATAAGTTGGTTATAGTATCACCAAATACTCCTATAGTATTTTTAGCTGTTTAGATTCGATTCTTAAAGTATTCCATGTAGGGTGTAGTTAGGTTGTTAGATTTGTTGCCCATTATGACTATCCCCCAGTATATGCAAGTCACTCCTCGGACAGATATAGTTGATCAGGCTATATCCTTCCCAGACTTGATTTACATATACCAAGGCATACCCATAATATACAACTCCTCTTCTTTTACTTTATGTTCTTCTAGTTATGACACTATATGAGCATGTATGCATGTATTTATACTTTTAATAAGAAACCATTCACTTTCTAAAAGTATAGTCATTTGAAAATGTTCAATTAGAGACTTTTAGTCCCAAAGGTGTTTATAGTTTGTATATCTTATGTGGTTCGATATACTGAGTTCACTATAAACATTGCTCTGATACCAATCTGTCACACCCCCAAACCAAGGATGGGGGAAATGTCCGGGGGTGGAGGACTTCATGTATAGTATCATAACAACAATTTCAATAGTGATCAAAGTAAACATAACCAACATAAATATAATTGAAAAAGTTACATCATTGTATGAATTACATGTTTATGAATCAATTACATTATGTTGATAAAATATGAAATGTTTGACGCCTTAACGTCCCATCCTCAAAAGCACTTGTTTACCTGTTTAGTGATTTCCTGAGAATACAAGTAGTTTTGAAAGAGTGTCAACAATTAAGTTGGTGAGTGCATAAGCTTTTGTATGTAGTTATGAAACCTTTTCTTGTAAAAGTAGTGTTCGTTCCAGAAAATCCAATATTTTCCTTAATGTGTAAATGTAGTCTTAAAACCCAAAGACCGAAATGTACAAGTAATTTGTCATATTTATAGTAAAACAATGCAAGTTTAAATCGACATAAACTCGTTTGATTTTAGTGAAATCCCCGTAAATTCTATGTTTGTTTATATTTAATGTGAGTTTATGAAAGCCTTTTCTTGTAAAAGTAGTGTTCGTTCCAGAAAATCCAATATTTTCCTTAATGTGTAAATGTAGTCTTAAAACCCAAAGACCGAAATGTACAAGTAATTTGTCATATTTATAGTAAAACAATGCAAGTTTAAATCGACATAAACTTGTTTGATTTTAGTGAAATCCCCGTAAATTCTATGTTTGTTTATATTTAATGTGAGTTTATGAAAGCCTTTTCTTGTAAAAGTAGTGTTCGTTCCAGAAAATCCAATATTTTCCTTAATGTGTAAATGTAGTCTTAAAATCCAAAGACCGAAATGTACAAGTAGTGTTCGTTCCTTATAGTAAAACAATGCAAGTTTAAATCGACATAAACTCGTTTGATTTTAGTGAAATCCCCGTAAATTCTATGTTTGTTAATACCACATGTGAGTTATTATAACCATGCTATGACCTAGTTGGCCTGAAACGACGTTCTTCAGGCGTCGGAAATGTTATGACATTTGTCACCCCAGACCTATCGGTCTAACTATTGCATGCAGTTTAGGTGTGGGTTTGTCAAACCCAATATAGATCTATACACAAGTATCACGCTCTCCCTCGAGGAGACTCTGGTTATAATACAGGACTTATTTGTAAATTGAATCGAATGTCTCATAGAAGTCATTAACGGAATTACGTGTTATGAAAACTTGGTACCGTATGGCCGTACCTTGCTTAATGAAAATATCCTTTGTATAAATGTACCCTTTTTAAATGTATGTGTTATGTAATGTTTCATAAACTATACCTATTATACTTTATCAACCAAGGGTAGTATGTAGTAGTGTATGCAAACTATATTCAAAATAGTTTATTAAATGTTTGAATGTATCGGTTGTACTTTGATTATAATCACTTGTTATTCTTTATATTTTATATGTCCAAATCCATTTGTAAACTGATGCGTGTCTAAATATTAAGAAAAAAATGTCATATATTGCAATAACATATAATCACATAAAGATATACACCTTGCTCAACATGTTACAAAGTGAAATGAAATTGACAGCAACTTTTTGTTGTATACAGTTTCTGTTACTGTTATTAGAAAATTTATAGAAAAATCATCAAAGCTCAAAATCCAAATCCACAAATTGTGACAGTTTGGAATATGAGTCTAGTTTCTTCATAAATTTTATCATGATTTTTAGTGATCTCTAACAGAGGTCAAAATGTCCATAATCACAGACTGGTCCGGGTTTGCCTCTGAAATAATAGGCAGTTTTGTAAAAATCACCATAAATTGTAGAAACATCATATGGAGATGTGCAAGTAGCCATTTTAAAGCTAAGAGTTTGAAATACTTTCACCTGGAACAGTTTTGAAAACTAAAATATTTAAGTTGACCAAAACAGTCCGTGATTAAAGTCCATCTTTTCTGATGTAATCTGTTAGAAAAAGTTTAATTGTGTTCTTGATGATTTTACTTGTATTCCCCCCTTAAAACTTAAGAAAACATGTAAATGTAGGGGTATGAACTCACCTTATGTGGTTTCAGTAGATGATAGTGAGAGAGAGGAAGTGTTCAACCCAAGAACACTAAGAAGATGTCTTGATGATTCGAGAATCTAACACCGAATAAGATGGAATTTGTGTAAGATATCAATGATTTGAGTAGAATGCAGTTTAATAATTATGTGAATGATGAAGATACTTACTAATTGAAGAAAGAAATCCCTGGAGAAAGCCTTGAAGTTCTTGAAGTTGAGAGAAAAGATGAGAGAATTTTGGAGAGTGTTCTTGGTTGCTAAGTGTAGAATGAAAGGGCTTTTAAGGAGAATGAGGAGAGAGGACCAATCCTCCAGCTCTTAGAACGTGGGAAGAGCTGGAGATAGGGTGTAAAGGTCCCCCAAGGAGACAAGGGGTGGTTGGAAAGAATGGCTGATCATAGAGTGAGGTGGTGGTGGTTTGCTTTTGTCATAAAATAAGGAAAAGCAAATATTCCCTCAATAATTAGTCCAACCACCAATTCTTTTAATACATTTTTATAAAAACCCTAGAGATTTATATATTTTGGGGCCTTAGTTTATAAAATAAAGTTTTGGGTGAAAATCCCACGTTAAAATAATGAAAAACGGAGTTAAAACGAAGTCGTAGTCGAAAAACCGGTAAAAATGGGCCGTCTGCGAGACCTCTCGCATGGGCTGTCTGAGAGGCTTCTAATGAGAGGCTTCGGTCCTGAGAGGCTTCTCATGAGAGGCTTCGGTCCTGAGAGGCTTCGGTCCTGAGAGGCTTCTCATGAGAGTTTTCGCTTCTAATAGGAGGGTTTTGGTTCCTTAAGGTTATTTTACCCGTTTTTACCCCGTTTCAAGTGGTTTTTGACCCGGTTAAGGGTCGAGATGACCCAAATGATTACAAAAAGTTAAAGTAACTTTTGAGAGAGATTCGGGAGAGATTTGGGAGAGATTTTAATAGAGAGAGATTGAGTGAAAGAGATTGAGAGAGGTTTCGTTTGTGATCGTTTTGAGTGTCCGGCTTCGCAACGCAAGGTCCATAAACCCCCTTTAAGCCATGATTTAGTGTCCTACACAATACCGATGATTGTGCAATAGTGTTTTATCGCTTTGGTTCGTTGTTTAGCACTGTTAAGGCTAAGGAAAATCAAACACATGAACTTTCCAAATGATGATTTCTCATTAAAATAACGAATTGTATAGTGATTACATAACGTAAACCCTAACATACAAGGGTTATTGGAGTTGACCGGTTTGAGTTGTTGGCTTTGTTTGACTTTGACTTGACCGAAATTTGACGGTTGTCACATCGTACTACTGAAAGCACCAGATCTGTATGCTGCCCAAGTAAGAATCCTTAGGTTACTAAGGAACATGTAGGGGAGGGAATCGAGTGTGAGTATGCTCGAGCGAGTCTCTGATGATTTTTGTGTTGTGTTTCAGAGACATCATGGTGGGTACGCGCCACAACCCCGAGGGCAGTGGGACTAGTGACGAGGAGATCCGCAGGATCATCCATGAGGAGGTGGCCGCAGCTATTCGAGAGGATATACCAGAGATGTTTGGGTCTATTAAGACCACCCTGATCGACACTTTTGATGAACGGTATGCCACTGTTACTGATGCCACTATTGTTATAGCCACTGCAGCTGTCGCCGCTGCCAGGCCACAGGGAGGTGACTCGTTGTTGTTTCGGGAGTTCAGCAACATGAAGCCACCAGAGTTTGATGGGACACAGGATCCGATTGCTGCTATGAGATGGATCTCTGATATTGAGGGATGCTTTTACACATGCTCGTCCCCAGAGCATTTGAGAGTTCGATTTGCGCTGAACCAGCTTCGTTTGGGAGCGAAGGACTGGTGGAAGTTTGTGACAACCAGTTTTACTCCTGCAGACCATGCTGCAGTGACGTGGGAGAGGTTTACTCAGTTGGTTCGAGAAGATTATGTTCCCTAGGTGGAGAAGGACCGGTTAGCACAGGAGTTTCTGTCTCTCTAGCAGAAGACAGAAACTGTGACTGAGATTTTGAGGATGTTCCATGAAAGGGCACTGTTTTTCCCTGAGTACGTGTCTACTGAGCAGGCATGTGTGAGCCGATATCTGAGCATACTGAGGAGGGATATACGGGAGTTCATGGCGAACTTGTCGTACAAGACATTGGCTAAGCTTCAGAACAATTCCAAGCGGAGGGAGATCGAGCTTGAGTTGCAGGCCAGGGAGGAGGGAGAGTCCTAGGGGAAGGACCGGAGACCAGGGCAGTCACAGCTGACGACGAAGCGGGCTAAGCCCGCTGATACGAGAGCTAGGGGGCAGAAGAGCCGCACTTGTGGTAAGTGCGGCAAGAGTCACGAGGGATCATGTCGGGCAGGGATTTGCTACAAATATGGCAAGGAGGGGCATATGGCGAAGGATTTCCCCAAGGGGTTTGCAGTTTGCTTTCACTGCAACCAGAACGGCCATCGGAAGGCCGAGTGCCCTCAGCTTATTGAGGGATCAGCTCACGATTCTGCACCTTCTGCTTTGTGTGCTACTGATAGTCGGCCGGTGAAGGCCGAGGTTCCGAGGGCTCATGGGAGAGCTTTTCAGATGACATCGGAGGAGGTCCGCCCAACACCTGATGTCGTGGCTGGTACGTATTTCCTCATTTTATTATTTTGAGATTTGTTCTGCTTATTCTTTGCTATTTATAGGTACTTTTCTTGTGAGTTATGTACCTGCTTTGGTGTTCTTTGACTCAGGTGCAAGTCGATCCTTTGTTTCTTTAGCTTTTAGTCGTCACATCAGTATCCGTCGTGAGGCGTTGAGTTGACCTCTGAGGGTTTCTATAGCCGACGAGCATGTGGTTTTCGCTACTCATGTATTTTGAGGATGTGTACTAGAGATTTTTGGTGTCGAGTTCCCGATAGACCTGGTACCTATCGTGATGGGTGATGTCTGTGTCATTGTGGGCATCGACTGGTTGAGTCGGTTTGGGAGATGGTAACTATACGAGACCCTTGTGGGGGAGTGCTTACGGTGTATGGCGAGGGTACCAGATCTGGGTCAGCTTTCTGGCGTATGTGATGGATATGCGGGTTGCTTCAGGGAGACCGAGTTCTATCTCCGAGGTTCCGATAGTGTGCGAGTTTCCATATGTTTTTCCCGAGGATTTTCCGGGAGTGCCTCCCGAGAGGCAGGTGGAGTTCCGGACTGATTTGGTTCCGGGTACGACGCCTATTTCTAAGGCACCTTATCGCCTTGCGCCGCCAGAGATGCAAGATTTATCATCATAGCTCCAGGAGCTATTGGGGAAGGGGTTCATCAGACCGAGTAGCTCACCGTGGGGAGCTCCGATCCTTTTTGTCAAGAAAAAGGATGGTTCACACCGGATGTGCATTGATTACCGGGAGTTGAACAAGTTGATGATCAAGAACCGTTATCCACTTCCGAGGATCGACAATTTATTCGATCAGTTGTAGGGGGCATCTTGGTTCTCCAAGATTGATTTGAGATCTGGATATCATCAGATGAGAGTTTGCGAGGAGGATATTTAGAAGATGACCTTTAGGACTCATTATGGGAACTACGAGTTTGTGGTGATGCCTTTCGGGCTCACCAACGCACCGACAACGTTCATGGACCTCATGAACCGGGTGTGCAAGCCTATGTTGGATCAATCAGTGATCGTGTTCATCGACGATATTTTGGTGTATTCGAGAACCAGAGAGCAGCACGAGGAGCATCTTAGAGAGATTCTTGGAGTATTGTGTTCAGAGAGGCTTTTTGCCAAGTTCTCCAAGTTCGATTTTGGTTACGAGAGGTCCACTTCCTGGGGAATCTTGTTAATCAGAAGGGGATATTGGTCGACACGGCCAAGATTGAGGCAGTTATGGGATGGGGGTACCGAGATCTCCGTCCGAGATCAGGAGTTTTCTGGGTTTGGCCGGCTACTATCAGAGATTTATCATAGATTTCTCCAAGATTGCTGTTCCTCTTACCAGATTGACCCAGAAGGGTGTTAATTTTGTCTGGGAGCCCGAGCAGCAGGCCTCATTTGAGACTCTTTGCCAGAGATTATGCGAAGCCCCGGTGTTAGCCCTTCCCGAGGGAGTGGAGGACTTTGTATTCTACCGTGATGCATCTATATCAGGAGTGGGTGCGGTGTTGATGCAGAGGGGGCATGTGATAGCATATGCATCGGGGAAGCTGAAGCCTCATGAGACGAGGTATCCCACCTACGATTTGGAGTTGGGGGAGGTAGTGTTCGTCCTCAAGAACTGGCGTCATTATCTGTATGGAGTCCGGTGTACCATATACACTGACCACAAGAGTCTGAAGTATCTCATGGATCAGCCCAACCTGAATATGAGACAAAGGAGGTGGTTGGATGTAGTGAAAAACTACGACTGCAAGATCTTATATCACCCAGGCAAGGCTAATGTGGTAGCCGATGCCTTGAGCCACAGATCAGAGAGTGCGACGATCTGAGATGTGTGTATGAGGATGACAGTGATGACACCAGTCTTAGATACCATTCGAGAGGCCCAGGTAGAGGCCATGAGACCAGAGAACCGAAAAAGGGAGCGGGTGATTGGGCAGGTTTCTGAGTTTGAGACGAATAGTCGTGGGCTATTGACTTTCCGTGGGCGGATTTGGGTGCCCTATACAGGTAGACCTCAGCGTATACTGATGGAGGAGGCGCATAGATCGAGATTCTCGATCCATCCAAGAGCCACTAAGATGTATTTCGATCTGAAGAGAGATTATTGGTGCCCCTGTATGAAGAGGGATGTGGCATGGGTAGTTGAGAGGTGCTTGACATGTCGTCGGGTTAAGGCGGAGCAGCAACGTCCACATGGCCCGTTACAACCTCTAGAGATTCCACAGTGGAAGTGGGAGCAGATTTCCATGGATTTTATCACCAAATTACCGAGGACCGCGTGAGGTGTCGTCGCGATATTAGTGATTGTGGACCGGTTGACGAAGAGTGCTCACTTCCTTGTAATTAGTGAGAGCTCTTACGCAGAGAAGTTGGCCAAGATTTATGTGAGAGAGGTGGTGGATCGGCATGGAGTGCCGACATCGATAGTGTCAGATCGGGATGTGCATTTTACTTCCAGGTTCTAGAAGAAGTTCCATGAGGAGTTGGGAACCCGATTGCACTTCAGCACTGAATACCACCCACAGACAGACGGACAGAGTGAGGGGACGATTCGGACGCTGGAGGACATGTTGCGTGCACGTGTTATGGACTTCGGAGGAAGTTGGGACACTTATTTGCCCTTGGCTGAGTTTTCATATAACAACAACCATTATTCCAGTATTGGCATGCCTCCCTTTGAGCTCTTATATGGGAGGAGGTGTCGGACTCCTATCTGTTGGGAGGAGGTAGGACAGAGGGTGATGGGTAGCACTGAGATAGTGCTCACGACAACTGAGCAGATTCAGCAGGGCATATAGAGATTACTGACAGCACAGAGTCTCCAGAAGAGTTACGCAGACTGGCGATGATCCGAGCTTGAGTTCCAGGTTGGAGATTTTGTCCTCCTGAAGGTATCCCCGTGGAAAGGGGTGATCCGATTCAGGAAGCGGGGAAAGTTCGGTGCCAGATATATCGGTGCTTTCAGAGTGTCTGCCAGAGTGGGGAAGGTAGCCTATCGGTTGGAGCTACCTGCAGAGTTGAGCCAGATTCATAACACCTTTCATGTGTCTTAGTTGAGGAAGTGTGTAGCCGATGATCCGGCCATAGTACCCTTAGAGGACATTCAGGTGGATGCTAGCCTGAATTACATTCAGAAACCAATAGCAATTTTGGACCAGAAGGTTAAGACCCTGAGGAACAAAGAGGTGCGACTAGTTAAGGTGTAGTGGGAGCACCGCAAGGGATCCGAATGGACTTGGGAGTCGGAGTCCGAGATGCGCGAGCAGTATCCAAAGTTATTTCCAAAGCATAACTTCGAGGGCGAAGTCTGATTTTAGTGGGGGCGAATTGTAACATCCCGAATCCCAGGTATAATATTTATACATATTTTCAAGTTAAGTGAGCGGCTCGACGAGTGGGTGCCCCAACTCGTCGATTAGAGTCGAATTGGCCACATGGGTTTAATAACCAACTCGACGAGTCAGAGAGCCGACTCGTTGAGTTGGCGCTGTGAAAGGAAACCCTAAATCTCCGTGTTTGTGTCCTATTTAAAGAGCCTCAAGCCCTCATTTCTGTCTCCCTCGTCAACCTTGAGCACTGTGAAGAACCCTAATCGAGTATTAGCTTGTTGTGTGAGAAGGTGTCACAACTAGCATTCTAGCAAGGAAATTTTGTACTCTTGTAAACATTATCTACTGTAAACTCGTAAACCCTAATTCATGTTATGCTTGAATTTCAACCTATGGAAGCATATTCAAACCTAGATTCATCAAGTAAAGTTGAAAACCCTAGAAGTCCCGGTTTAAGTCCATTATGGACTAGGATTTCCTTATTGGACCTAATGGGCCAATAAACTTCCAATGTGACTATTTTGGGTTTAGAACTCGTAATTGGGCTCTAATTCAACCCACTTTCATGAAACTTAACTTTTTGGGCCATAATGGGCCTAAAATAGATTGGTTTATCTTAATGGGCCTTGTTGGGCCATAACGAATCCAATAAGCCCTAATGGGCCATAAAACTCATTCTTTTATGCAATTTGGGCCATAAACTACCCTAAGGGTCCAATGGGCCGAAAACCATCAATTTGGGGCTTCATATTATCGACTCTAGCACAAAAGGCCCAAGCCATTCTCTTCCTTCCCTCTCTCTCGGCCCAAGGAGAAAAAAAAGGGAAATGGAGGTTGACTTTGGAGGTGTCACCTCCATATTACACATCAAATAACAAGACAATTGCATCTCATACTTCCATGCAAGTTTCTTTGATCCAACATACATCAAGGTTTCTCTATCTCCTCTCTTCTTGATATCTCGGCCGAGAGCCATAACCCACACACATAAACTTCTTCAAACATCTTCCTTAATCGCTCTCTAGTATTCCTTTCCTTCTCCCTCCAAAGATCTCGACGCTTTGCTTGTGTATCAAGAGGATTTCCACAAGAACATCATCATTTCTTGGTAAGTTATACCTATCCAAGGATTATATAACTCTTTCCTCATGTTGGATCATTTCTCTTAAATATTTTTGGTAATCATACTCCTAGAATCATCTCAAGTTCGAGATGTACTCAAAGGTGTTGCTAGGACCCAAAAATATTCTTTACATCTTCTTCAAATCCAAAACAACTAAGCAAGGTGAGCTCATACCCCTCTATTTTCGGTTTTCATATGATTTATGGGGGATAATAAAAGTAAAATGTGAAGATCTATGTGTATTTGTATGTTATGTGTGATTTCTTGTGTTTTTGTGGTAAATATGTACTAAAAATGAAAGATATTTCGAGATCTATAGTTCAAGAAGGAAAAATATGTAATCTAGGTCATACTTCACTTAACATGTCAAGATAAACTACTATACAAGCTTTAAAATAACACACTACAACATAAAAATTTGTTATTGGACTATTTTTGAAAAATAAACAAAAGATGGGGAAAAAGATGTCATTCACGGTTTCTACAAGGATCAAAAGGTCAAAACAACCAAAATAAGAGTTTTTATAAATATTAGGCTTTTTAAAGGACTAAAAATGTAAATTTTAGCCTAATGGGCTAAAATTTGGGCTTTTCGGCTATTTAGGCCCAAAAATGCGAAAAATCAAATTTAAGGGGCTGAAATGGAAAGTTTTCTCAGAACAGGGGCTATAAACGTAAATAAACTTATTTCAGGGGTTAAAATGGCCTTATTTATCAAAAGGGACTAATAATGCAAAGATTTTCGATTTTGGGTAAAAAGTGTAAAAATTGCGAAAAGTGTGGATTTAAATGCAAATCTTTTAACTAAGGGGCTGAAACTGTCCAAAATAAAACTATGGGCTTAAAACATTATTTAATTAAGTGTTTAGGCCAAAAATGTCAAGAAAAAGAGTTCAAGGACCTAATATGTCATTTTTCATAAAAAGGGCTAAAAAGCGCCAACTTTACCAAAATAAGGGCTGAATAGGTCAAACTAATATTTTTGGTCAATTATGTTAATAATAAAATAATTGGGTCAAAATATACAAAACTTTATAACTTATGGGTTTTAAATAGAAAAATAACTATTTTTATAAATCTATGAATCGTTATAAAACAAATTCGTGATTATTACGACATATCGATTAAACAATTTCGCAACCAAATACTATACAAAACAAGTAAACATCCTAATGATTGGGCTTGAGATATTCCAATCATGCTTATTGGGCCTTCGTGACCCATTAACATGACTTTTGGGCGCAACATAAATAATACATGTTATTGGGCCTCCTATGACCCAATTACATGTTTAAGTGACCCTCAATGGTTTTTACATGCTATTGGGCCTCAGTGGCCCATTAGCATTACTAGTAAGGTCCAAATAAATCATATGCGAAATGGGCCAACGCGCCTTTCGTATACTCGATAGCCTTAAATAACATACGAAATTAGTAGGGCCTAGTAGTCATCTTCTCCTCGTCTGTTAGGCTTACCTTCTCTTCAAGTAAACAAAAATCAGGTCATTAATCAAGGTTAATCAAATTCATATGGATTAAGTGAGTAATAACGGGTGACACCAATAAGTGTCGGTCGTAGTCTGTAGTTGTAATCAAAGTCTCCTGGAGGGAGAGCGAGAGTTTGTGTATAGATCTATATGGGAATGACTACCCCACACCTAAGCTGTTCGCTACAGTTAGACTCGGCCAGTCTAGGGTGACAAAATCTTAAGATCAATTTCGGTGTTCATTAGAATGTCAAGACAGACGATCTAGTCATTATCATGCATGGTTATAACGACTCACATAGAAATCCGATATCATTTAAGAAATCAAGGGAAATCATATCCATTCGATGTGACGATACAATAATACAAAATAATCATAACTTGTTATCCGGAAACATCGGGTTTTCCGGGGAAACCAATCTTACTCATTTGTACTTTCAAAAACTCTAATGCAAAACTTCTCATTTGTACACGTTTTGAAATCATTCACGCATATACTTATAGGATCATCACAACATTTTCATGACAAGTTTTATTACAGAAAATATCGGATTTTATGGGATTTACGAACGACATAAACTATTTTACATCAAACACACTTATGAACTCACCAACATTATATATGTTGACCGATTTCAAAATAACTTGTATTCTCAGGTAATCGTTAGAACGAGGACGCATCCAGTCTGTTGAAAGTTTCTTTTGTAGTTGCTAATCACCAAACACTTTTTATTTTGGGATCGTGTAATGTAAACCATGTACTTGATGTAAACAATGTCGGTTGTACTATGTAATGTTTGGTGATTAACGTGTTATGTTTCATGTATATTCATTGTGATGATATTTCAATTTAAGTCACGCTAGCCCTCGGACGTTTTCGCCGTCTGGTTCGGGGGTGTGACAGGTTGGTATCAGAGCTCTGTTTATAGTGAACTGATATATCTAACCACACATTGATATGCAACTATAAACCCAGCAAGGGACTAAATAACTCTGAACAAAACAAATAAAATGTGCTAAAAAACACTCTTATTTGTGCGACGTAGAAAAATGAACATAATAACAAATCAAATAAGATGATTGGGAGAACCTGACATCCCGGTTAAGCCAGGACTGTTCACAGTTGTATTAGGAATGAATGTAGCCTGATCAACTACATTTTTTCGTAAGTACAACTATCACATGCCCTGGAACGATCGCGATGGTCAGTAAACCTAAGACATACCCTATTGTTGAACAAGAAGAATGCATCTACCCAATTTTTATAACAACTAAAAATATTTTAGGATTAGTAATAGTTTATTTATATACCTCGTTACGTGTTCCCCCTCACAGTCACCATGGAAGAGGAGCATCAGGGCATTCAGTTTCATCAGGTCTTAGCGGCCCACAGAATGATTGAGGACGACCCCGAGGAAGAGCAAGGGGAGCGCACGGCGTTGGACCCGACGAGTACACGGACACCGACTACGAGTTTGATGGGACCGATGACGATATGGAGGAAGAAAGAGGCACAGACGAAGCCTCCGTCACACCACCTACTGGCGAGACACAGCAGAACCACCCTGCCCCACCAGGAAATACCGTAAGAGAGAATCGTTCTCCGGAGGCTGAGGCTGCCGCACTACGACAACAGCTATTCGCCATGGAAGCACGAGCGGTGCAGGCTAAATAGGAAAGAGATGAAGTCATTGGAGAGACGACTAAGATGGCCTAGTTGTTGGCACAACACTTCGGTATATGATCTCGCTGCCACCGTTGGGCGCTTCGTAGTGCGTTAGGACCAACTTTACCCTACTAGTGCTATGTTCTCTTATGTTTGCTATGTACTACCGGCTCCATGTTTAAGTGATTACACTACTCATAGAGTCGTTATGCTGCCGAACTTTATGTATGCTCTTTCGAGCAAATTTTCATGTATCAAAGTACTGATATTATTAGTGAAAAATATTATGTGTTTTATGGTAATGTTGTGATCTGCTATGTGTTTTATACTATTATTGCTTGGTGTGAATATATGGGAACAATTAGATACAAAAATCGATTCACGGAATTCTCAACTTAAAAATAATACATACTTAACATCTTTCTGTTCCGTAACAGCAAGATGCCTCAGAGACCAAACCGCGGAAGTAACCAACCACCGACACCACCGGAAGTCAACTAAGCTGCGTTTCAAGCAGCTGTATCTGCTGCTGTCACAGCAGCCATGACGCAAATCCACCAAGGGAACAATGGCAGAGGAAACGGGCAGGGAGTTGGAAGTTCAAACAACGGAATGAATCAAGGACCTACCAAGACATGCTCTTACGAAGACTTTACCAATGCCAAGCGACGAACCTTTAATGGAACGGGAGGTGTCATAGCCCTAAAGAGGTGGATTGAGAAAATTGAATCCGTCTTTGAAATTTGCGGGTGTCCAGATGGGTGCAAAGTCAAGTTCGCAGCATGTACCTTTGTTGATCAAGCTCTTTCCTGGTGGAACGATCACATCGAAGCCATGACCCTTCCAGCGGCGAACGCGATGCCCTGGGAAGAACTGAAGGAAATGATGTTGGCAGAGTACTGCCATAGAGGCGAGATACAAAAGATGGAACAAGAATTATGGAACTTGACAGTTCAGAACTCTAATATCGACGCATACATATCCAGGTTTAGCGAGTTATCCCTTCTGTGTCCGGGTATGATCACCTCATAAGGGAAAAAGATTGAGAGGTTCACCTGGGGATTGACTGCACCTATCCAAGGGAATGTCATTGCGGCAAACCCTGAGACGTTTTATAGCGCCAAAAGATTGGCCAAGAAACTGTATGATCATGGCAGCAAGAAGAGTGTTAAGATTGTGGAAGCGGATGTTAAGAAGGAAGAAGAGAATAAGAAAGGGAAGAACAACAAGAGAAGAGATAAACAGAACTCAGAATCATCTAAGAAGCAACAGACAGTGACTGTCCATGCAGCAACCCAAGCCACCACAGCACCACATGCTCCAGCCTCATCCACGCCGAATACTCCGAAACAGTACACAGGGAATCTTCCCAAGTGTAACAAATGTAACTACCATCACCACGGGGAATACAGAGAAATGATGTGCACAAGACGCAACCGGAAGGGCCATACAACAAAGTATTGTAGGACCCAGTTTCCACTAAACCAGATGCCTAACAACAACAACAACACAAAGAATGGAGCCAGTTATACCTGTTATGGGTGCGGGAAGACCGGACATTTCAGGCGGAATTGTCCCAATGCAAACACCCAGGCGACATGAGCAGCAGGAAGAGTGCTGACTACGGGACAAGGAGAAGCGGTTCAGGATCCCACTGTCGTCACCGGTACGTTTCTCCTTAACCACTCATATGCATGCATCCTGTTTGATATCGGGGCAGAGCGAAGCTTTGTGAGTAACAGATTCAAACACTTGCTAAAACAACAACCCCCAAAAGCTTAATGAAACCTTTATGGTGGAAATGGCTAATGGGAAAACAGAATCAGCTGGGGAAATCTATGTAGGATGTACCCTAACATTAAATCAACATGCCTTTCAAATAAACTTGATGCCTGTAACTATTAGGAGTTTTGATATGATTGTCGGCATGGACTGGTTGAGCCCACATCATGCCGAAATTATGTGTTGCGAGAAGGCCATTCACCTTCATCTCCCTAACCACGAAACCCTAATTATATACGGAGATAAACCCAGTACGAACCTTCGTCTTATCTCGTGCATTAAGGCACAAAAGTATCTACAAAAGAAGGACTTGGCGTTTCTGGCGCATATAGTGGATAAGTCCAAGGAAGAGGTCAATATTCGAGACATCCCAGTGGCTTGCGACTTCCCGGACGTCTTTCCTGAAGAACTTCCGGGGATACCCCCAGAAGGACAAGTCGAGTTCCGAATTGACCTGGTGCCGGGAGCTACGCCCATTGCCAAATCACCCTATAGGTTGGCTCCTGCGGAGATGCAAGAACTGTCAAGCCAACTTAGCAAACTCTTGAGCAAAGGATTCATCCGACCAAGCTTCTCACCCTGGGGAGCTCCGGTCCTCTATGTTAAGAAAAAGGAGGGATCCTTTAGGATGTGTGTTGATTACAGAGAACTGAACAAGCTCACTATCAAAAATCGCTACCCACTTCCGCGAATCGACGATCTATTCGACCAGCTCCAAGGAGCAAGTTACTTCTCTAAGATGGATCTGCGATCCGGATATCACCAACTTAAAGTCGGGGAAGAGGATATCCCCAAAACTGCTTTTCGAACTCGCTATGGACATTACGAATTTGTTGTAATGGCCTTCGGTCTAACAAATGCCCCTACCGCATTCATGGACCTGATGAATCGAATCTGCCGACCATTCCTCGACAATTTTGTCATTGTTTTCATCGACGATATCCTAGTCTATTCTCGAAGCGAAGAGGAGCATGGCCAACATCTCCGGCAAATCTTGGAAATCCTACGAACTGAAAAGTTATACGCAAAACTCTCTAAGTGTGAGTTCTGGCTCCGTAGCGTGAACTTTTTGGGTCATGTTGTCAGTCAAGAAGGGATACATGTAGACCCTTCTAAGGTCAAAGCCATAGAAGGATGGGCGGTATCAGCGACACCCACAGAAATTCGTCAATTTTTAGGTCTCACAGGCTATTACAGGAGATTCATTCAGAACTTCTCCAAAACAGCCAAGCCACTTACCATGCTTACACAAAAGGGCGTGCCATTTGAATGGACAGAAAAGCAGAAGGTTGTCTTCCAAACTCTGAAGTGAGCTCTCTGTAGTGCACCAGTACTATCACTACCAGAGGGAACAGAGGACTTCGTAGTTTACTGCGATGCTTCGAATCAGGGTTTAGGCTGTGTACTCATGCAGCGTGGAAAGGTGATAGCTTATGCATCCCGACAACTAAAGACACATGAGATGAATTATACCACCCATGATCTTGAATTGGGAGCTGTGATCTTCGCCTTGAAAATTTGGAGGCACTACCTTTATGGTACCAAGTGCACCATTTTCACCGACCACAAGAGTCTCCAGCACATTTTAAATCAAAAGGAGTTAAACATGAGGCAGCGAAGATGGGTTGAGCTGCTAAATGATTATGAGTGCGAAATCAAGTACCACCCAGGCAAGGCTAACGTGGTAGCTGATGCCTTGAGTCGGAAAGAATACTCAAGTCGTCGTGTGAAGACTCTTTCAATAACCATTCAATCCGATCTGTCCTCACAGATCAAAGCAGCCCAGTTCGATGCCATGAAGATAGAAAACAGAACAAGCGAAGCGTTACGTGGAATGGAAAAGAACTTGGAAGTCAAATAGGATGGAACATATTATTTCATGAACCGAATTTGGGTCCCTAAACTTGGGGGATTCAGAGAAGTAGTCATGAATGAGGCTCATAAGACACGATACTCCATCCATCTGGGTTCAGATAAAATGTACTTGGATATCAAGCAACAGTTTTGGTGGCCTAACATGAAAGCAGAAATTGCCACATACGTTAGCAAGTGCCTCACTTGTGCTAAAGTGAAGGTAGAATATCAGAAGCCCTCGGGACTATTACAACAACCAGTAATACCCGAGCGGAAATGGGAAAGGATTACTATGGACTTTGTAACCAAATTACCCAAGACAACAGATGGATTGGATACCATATGGGTAACAGTCGACAGGTTGACAAAATCCGCCCATTTCCTGCCAATAAAGGAGTCATACAAGATGGAACGATTGACGAGAATCTACATCAAGGAAATCGTGAGACTCCATGGAGTACCAATATCTATCATCTCAGATCGAGATAGTAGGTTCACTTCAGGCTTTTGGCAATCGCTTCAGAAGGCTATGGGGACACAACTCGACATGAGCACTGCTTACCACCCACAGAAGGATGGTCAAAGTGAGCGAACCATTCAAACGCTTGAGGATATGCTTCGAGCATGTGTGATAGACTTTGGAAGGTCGTGGGATACCCACTTACCTTTAATTGAGTTTTCGTACAATAATAGTTATCACACAAGCATCAAAGTTGCTCCTTTCGAAGCATTATATGGTCGTAAATGTAGATCACCGTTATGTTGGACTGAGGTAGGCGACACTCAGCTGGAAAGAGGGCAGACACCAAACAATGCATTAACAGGACCAGAAATCATACGCGAAACGACAGAGAAGATAGTTCAAATCAAAGCTCGACTTCAAGCATCACGAGACCGACAGAAGAGCTACGCTGATAAACGGCAAAAGCCCTTGCATTTTCAAGTCGGGGATCGGGTGTTGTTAAAAGTCTCTCCCTGGAAAGGGGTGATTCGTTTTAGGAAACGGGGAAAACTAAACCCACGGTACATTGGACCATTCGAGATTCTTGCCCGAATCGGTTCGGTGGCTTATAGACTGCAACTACCTGCTGAACTCAGCCGTGTACACCCCGTGTTCCATGTTTCAAATTTGAAAAGTGCTTATCCGACGAGACTCTCGTCATCCCTTTAGAAGAAATCGAAATCAACGAGAATCTACTGTTCATCGAGGAACCAGTTGAAATCATGGACAGGGAGGTGAAGCGTACTAAGCAAAGTCGCATTCCAATAGTGAAGGTTCAGTGGAACGCGAAACGTGGACCGTAATTCACATGGGAATGCGAAGACCAGATGAAGCAAAATTATCCTCACCTATTCCCGCATTCTCAAATCTAGCTTCAAAAAGAATTCCGGGACGAAATTCCCTCTAACGGGGGGATGTTGTCACAATTAGCATTCTAGCTAGGAAATTCTGTACTCTTCTAAACATTATCTACTATAAACTCGTAAACCCTAATTCATGTTATGCTTGAAGTTCAACCTATGGAAGCACATTCAAACCAAGATTCATCAAGTAAAGTTGAAAACCTTAGAAATCCCGGTTTAAGTCCATTATGGACTAGGATTTCCTTATTTGACCTAATGGGCCAATAAACTTCCAATGTGACTATTTTGGGTTTAGAACTCGTAAGTGGGCTCTAATTCAACCCACTTTCATGAAACTTAACTTTTTGGGCTATAATGGGCCTAAAATGGATTGGTTTACCTTAATGGGCCTTGTTGGGCCATAACGAATCCAATAAGCCCTAATGGGCCATAAAACTCATTCTTTTATGCAATTTGGGCCGTAAACTACCCTAAGGGTCCAATGGGTCGAAAACCATCAATTTGGGGCTTCATATTATGGACTCTAGCACAAAAGGCCCAAGCCATTCTCTTCCTTCCCTCTCTCTCGGCCCAAGTAGAAAAAAAAGGGAAGTGGAGGTTGACTTTGGAGGTGCCACCTCCATATTACACATCAAATAACAAGACAATTGCATCTCATACTTCCATGCAAGTTTCTATGATCCAACATGCATCAAGGTTTCTCTCTCTCCTCTCTTCTTGATATCTCGGCCGAGAGCCACAACCTACACACATAAACTTCTTCAAACATCTTCCTTAACCACTCTCAAGTATTCCTTTCCTTCTCCCTCCAAAGATGTCGACGTTTTTCTTGTGTATCAAGAGGATTTCCACAAGAACATCATCATTTCTTGGTAAGTTATACCTATCCAAGGATTATATAACTCTTTTCTCATGTTGGATCACTTCTCTTAAACATTTTTGGTAATCATACTCCTAGAATCATCTCAAGTTCGAGATCTACTCAAAGGTGTTGCTAGGACCCAAAAATCTTCTTTACATCTTCTTCAAAACCAAAACAACTAAGCAAGGTGAGTTCATACCCCTCTATTTTCGGTTTTCATATGATTTATGGGGGAGAATACAAGTAAAATGTGAAGATCTATGTGTATTTGTATGTTATGTGTGATTTCTTGTGTTTTTGTGGTAAATGTGTACTAAAAATGAAAGATATTTCGAGATCTATAGTTCAAGAAGGAAAAATATGTGATCTAGTTCATACTTCACTGAACATGTCAAGATAAACTACTATACAAGCTTTAAAATAACACACTACAACATAAAAATTTGTTATTGGACTATTTTTGAAAAATAAACAAAAGAAGGGGAAAAAGATGTCATTCACGGTTTCTACAAGGATCAAAAGGTCAAAACAGCCAAAATAAGAGTTTTTATAAATATTAGGCTTTTTAAAGGACTAAAAATGTAAATTTTAGCCTAATGGGCTAAAATTTGGGCTTTTCGGCTATTTAGGCCCAAAAATGCGAAAAATCAAATTTAAGGGGCTGAAATGGAAAGTTTTCTCAAAACAGGGGCTATAAACATAAATAAACTTGTTTCAGGGGTTAAAATGGCCTTATTTATCAAAAGGGACTAAAAATGCAAAGATTTTCGATTTTGGGTAAAAAGTGTAAAAATTGCGAAAAGTGTGGATTTAAATGCAAATATTTTAACTAAGGGGCTGAAACTGTCCAAAATAAAACTTTGGGCTTAAAACATTATTTAATTAAGTGTTTATGCCAAAAATGTCAAGAAAAAGAGTTCAAGGACCTAATATGTCATTTTTCATGAAAAGGGCTAAAAAGCGCCAACTTTACCAAAATAAGGGCTGAATAGGTCAAACTAATATTTTTGGTCAATTATGTTAATAATAAAATAATTGGGTCAAAATATACAAAACTTTATAACTTATGGGTTTTAAATAGAAAAATAACTATTTTTATAAATCTATGAATCGTTATAAAACAAATTCGTGATTATTACGACATATCGATTAAACAATTTCGCAACCAAATACTATACAAAACAAGTAAACATCCTAATGATTGGGCTTGAGATATTCCAATCAAGCTTATTGGGCCTTCGTGACCCATTAACATGATTTTTGGGCGCAACATAAATAATACATGTTATTGGGCCTCCTGTGACCCAATTACATGTTTAAGTGACCCTCAATGGTTTTTACATGCTATTGGGCCTCAGTGGCCCATTAGCATTACTAGTAAGGTCCAAATAAATCATATGCGAAATGGGCCAACGCGCCTTTCGTATACTCGATAGCCTTAAATAACATATGAAATTAGTAGGGCCTAATAGTCCTCTTCTCATCGTCTGTTAGGCTTACCTTCTCTTCAAGTAAACAACAATCAGGTCATTAATCAAGGTTAATCAAATTCATGTGGATTAAGTGAGTAATAACGGGTGACACCAATAAGTGTCGGTCGTAGTCTGTAGTTGTAATCAAAGTCTCCTGGAGGGAGAGCGAGATTTTGTGTATAGATCTATACGGGGGTGACTCCCCCACACCTAAGTTGTTCGCTACAGTTAGACTCGGCCAGTCTAGGGTGACAAAATCTTAAGATCAATTTCAGTGTTCATTAGAATGCCAAGACAGACGAACTAGTCATTATCATGCATGGTTATAACGACTCACATAGAAATCCGATATCATTTAAGAAATCAAGGGAAATCATATTCATTCGATGTGACGATACAATAATGCAAAACAATCATAACTTGTTGTCGGATAACATCGGGTTTTCCGGGGAAACCAATCTTACTCATTTGTACTTTCAAAAACTCTAATGCAAAACTTCTCATATGTACACGTTTTGAAATCATTCACGCATATACTTATAGGATCATCACAACATTTTCATGACAAGTTTTATTACAGAAAATATCGGATTTTCTGGGATTTACGAACGACATAAACTATTTTACATCAAACACACTTATGAACTCACCAACATTATATATGTTGACCGTTTTCAAAATAACTTGTATTCTCAGGTAATCGTTAGAACGAGGACGCATCCAGTATGTTGAAAGTGTCTTTTGTAGTTGCTAATCACCAAACACTTTATATTTTGGGATCATGTAATGTAAACCATGTACTTGATGTAAACAATGCCGGTTGTACTATGTAATGTTTGGTGATGAACGTGTTATGGTTCATGTATATTCATTGTGATGATATTTCAATTTAAGTCGCGCGAGCCCTCGGACTTTTCCGCCGTCTGGTTCGGGGGTGTGACAGAAGGAGAGGCTATCTTGAGTATTTTGGTGCACCTTGAGAGAAGAAAAGGAAAGAATTAAGGCTTGGAGCAAGTAGGAACATTTGGATCTAGAGGTTTTCAGTGGATAGCTTCTGTTTAAGGCAAAAAGATGATATCTTGATCATTTTTCTTGTGAGATCTTAGTTTGGGTTGTTATAGGGCTTTTCCCCCATCCTTCTTGTGAGTCCAAAGACCCAAGCTTTATGGAGCTAGAGGCAAGCCTATGAGCACCAAACCCTTGTTGGAGCTTGTATTGGCATTATGGAGCAAATATGCCATACATGAATGTAAAGATCGAAGCTTTACGTGACATTCGAGCCTTGGGAGACTAGATCCAGAGTTTGGAGTGGTAGATCTGCCTTAAAACGTATGAACGGGAATACAAACTAAATGGACTCGCCGAGTGAATAGCTGACTCGACGAGTCGGCTAGGGTTTTCCCCGATGAGTCTGGACATGTGTAACTCGGTGAGTTGAGGAGACAACTCGACGAGTTAAGTTGTGTTTTCGCGACATCTCAGTGGAAACAAGGGGACTCGACGAGTCACATAGATGCACTCGGCGAGTCAGGTCAATTTGGACTGTTGACTCGAGTGTTGACTTCTGTTGACTTTAGGGTTTGGTCAAACTTGAGGGATAGAGGCCAGGGAGGGGTAAAATGGTCTATAACCCATCCCAAGAGTTAAAGAGGGTCTATCATGAGTTTATTTAGAGTTGTGATCTTTAAGTGTTAATTAGAGATGCCTATTACATGTTGGTGGGGATAAGACTGTTCGAGGGGTATTCAGTTTCCTTGCTTGCTTACGAGGTGAGTCTTCTCACTATACTTACCTAGAGTGGTAACCTTTGTGTGACCGGAGGGTCTCGTGTGCTTATATTGAGTATTATTATATCCTGTATTATGTCTTTGTGATTTATGTTGTGTATTATTCTGAGCTTACTGAGTTAGGACCGGAGGGTCCACCTGAGTTATGGGACTGGAGGGTTCCACTGAGACACATTGACCGGAGGGTCTTATTTGAGTATAGGCATGAGAGGCTAATGAGATGTGTGTGGTATTTTGGGGAACTCACTAAGCTTCGTGCTTACCGTGTTATGTGTTATGTGTTATGTGTTTCAGGTACTTCTCAGGATCACGGGAAGGCACCGGCTTGATTGTACACACACACGAGTTGGAGATATGTTTGGAGGATCCTGGATTGTGTTATAAACAATTTATGAACATGTGTTTTTGAGAACTTGATATTGTGGAGATTTTTGGTATTTAGGCTAATGAGAATTATGTGATTTTTAAAATGAAAATTTTGTTTGAAAATTTACGGTGTTACAGATAACTAAAAGGTTTATTCTTGATTAGTACTTAAAACTATTCAAGACCATTAAGACTCCCACTGAACTCTTGACATATATGATTCCCTGTCAAGAACCATTTCTTGACAACTATATATTCAAGAGTTAGTGTGAGGCCTTATCAAGACAACCCTTCATGTAATTAGTCTTAGTCAATCTTTGTATTATCCAAGACATCACAACTTACTAATTTCAAATGTGGAAGAGTAAGAAACATTTCTATTCCACATTTCATGAGGTATTATAAACGTACTTAAGATTTGTCACTCAATGTACAATCTTGGAGTATGACTCTAAGACTTGATCTTGGAACAAAGTATGATTCACCTTTTTGATTTAACCATTTCAACAATACTCAATTCCTCTTCTTGGACATACAAGTGCACTAATGTGTCCTTAGAGGATCAATTGTGACATGGTTCCTTAATCATTAGGATGATCATAAAAACACGATACTAAAGTTCTCTCCTTTCCTTTCAGATTAAAGAAATCTTTTATCTTTCTGCGTAATTTGATTCTTATTATTCATTCTGCTATACATTGAAACTTTTCAAGGTATTAGAATTGCACTTAAACTTGTAAGCATAACCATATTTACTGAACCATTAGTAAATCATGACGAATAACCTTTATCATTATTTGTGGTGGATCTGACCAGTTCACATCAATGTGTACTAGATCCTTTTATGTTTCAATTGACTTACATACTTATGTAAACAAGGAATTAATCCTAATTTTCCCAAGTATCAAGATTTTCATACATCACATGATTCAAATCATATGATTCCAAGTTTCTATCCAATTGAAACTTGGGCGATGAGAATCTTTCCTTACTTAGAAAATCACGACACTACCACAATTGATATAGCTAAGAATCAAACCATTTTCAACATTGCTATTAATGGAAACACATATAAAAAACAATTTTCACAAATGTCATTGCAAGGAAACATAAAATAAGATAAAATCAAAAATTTTCTTTATTTATAAAAAGTGCGGAAAACTTGTCCTTACAATGCAAATACAATTGAAAACTATGTTTCTAAATATATTCCTAAGTAATCTATCATAACTCCTAAGCAGCAGCTCAAAAATCTGATCATCAAATCATGTAATTGAAATCCATCTCTTCACGATCAGACTCAACTTACTCTTCCTTTCTTTTCTCTGATCATACAAAACATCACAATGCAATCTTATCACATCATGTATTAAGAACCTGTAAATAGGAACTTAATAGAGTTAGATAGTAGATTTACCTGAAGTAGAGTCATACATTTTGACTTTACCATCCTTGTGATCCTTCAGGTAGATATGGCAACTTCACAACCAATGCCCCTTTTCTTGGCAATAGAAACAAACAGACTCTCTTGGATTGGTACACGGGACAATCTCAGACTTAGTCTTTCTCTTTACCATTTGGTCAAACAGTTTGACCTTGGCCAAACCCTTTCCATTGGGAAGAGAAAGCTTTTCTGGACTTCCAATTTTACCATTGTCAATTTCCATGGAAGTTTGGGAAGTAGATTTTCCAATCACATTTTCTTTACCAGTGCGCCAAATCATTTCTGATTCAGCAACAATTAGCAAATAGGGAAGATCGATAAGGGTCACGTCGTGGTCTCCCATATAGTAGTCCTTAATGAACCCGCTATATGACTTAGGAAGCGATTGAAGAACCAAGTCAATAGCCAGCTTCCTCGAGACTTCGACACCCAACTTTCCCAGCCTGTCAATATGCAACTTCATCTCCAAGATGTGAGCACATACAGACTTTCAATCTTGGTGTTTTCTTGCCAATAGGGCTTGAGTGACCTTGAACTTTTCAAGTCTTCGAACATGTGGGTCAGGGAGAACTATTGGAGGAGGTGGAGGAAGTGAAGTATGATTTCCATTTCCACAATCCAAACGTGGAACATCATCTTCATGTGGAAAGCTTTTTCCAAAAGATTTGGGAAGACCATAGTTATCAAAACTAGACATCTATAAAAGGGAGAAATTCAAGTGAGTTGATTCAATCCTTAATATAACACCCAAATGAAATATTAAGGCTAGGACCCAACACAATAATTTACAATTCGGAAGAGGGATGTCGTAATCCAATTGCAAACTATTTGTCGGTAGGTAAATGACGATTTACTAATTCCTCCACGAAAATGAAATTTAAACGAATTAGGTTTTTTTAATGAAACTCCTAGATCTTTTGAGATTCATTGAACTTTTCAATGGCATGTTTAATCTCGATTATGCCCTTCAAGTTTATGACTGGGATACCGAGGATCACAAACAAGGTGTGAATAATCATGCAAATTAGCTTGGTACTCTCGAAGATATCTATCACCTAATCAATGTGCCGGTTAACCACACACGCTCCATTGATCTATGATAATATCCGAGCTACCTATTGCCATCCTACATTAGTCCCAAATTAGTGTGTCGGTTAACCACACACGCTCCACTAACGACCAAGAAGGTGCAATGTGCAATTTTATGGGTTAGCATCAAATTCACATTTTACCTAAAGTAACTAAGATTGGGAATTTGTAAGACATTTAGTTACTTAAAATATTCATTGTACTTTTAATGAGAATGGCATGTCCTACCCGTTCGTCTAACGACCCTCCACTAGTCAAGAGTGCGGTGGGTAAGAGTGTATACCCAATGGCGGTCATTTTACAGGCCGCTTCCTTAAACACCCCTTATAGACTAGCTTCGTGAATGAGGCCTACTAACGGTAAGACTGACTTTTAACTTATACATATATAATATATTACACTTTTAATTTTATATAGTATAAGGGTGTATTTTACACTTTTAAAATACTAGGTGGTTTAATCTATTAATAAATTAGACTTTTAATTTAATTAAACTTAAAACATATTATTATTATAGTATAGGGTTGAATTTTAAACTTTTAATGTTCTGGGGTTTGGAATTAAAGTTTTATAAATGAGACTTTTCAAATTCCAAAACTTGAGGGCATGTTTTGAAACTCTTCAAAACCTCTTGAATTCCATAACTTAAGGAGTTAATGTTTCATGAATGAGACTTTTCGATTTCCATAACTTGAGGGCAAGTTATGAAACTCTTCAAATACATTTAGATCAAATTTAACTAATAAAATTATCATATAATTTATAATTTACCAAATTGACCTAATTTAACTCATAAAGCAAGATGATTCAAATACTACAAATAATTGGTTTTTCACAAAATCAAGTAATTATCTTAAAATTTTACAATAATCATTTAATTGGATGAGGATAATCATTACCTTATCAATAAATTGAATTTTATGAGCCAAAACAGTTTGTGGTAATGATCCTAATCCAAAACTGGCCAAAAAAACCCGAAAAACTGCAATCTGATGATCCAACTCATCGAGTCAGATACTGGACTCATCGAGTTCATCATCAAATGACCCAACTCGTCGAGTCCACTCATGGGACTCGTCGAGTCCACTGTCCAGACAACAGTTTTTCTGTTTTTTTTTCAACTTTGAACAATCAACTAATGCATCAATATAACCGAAAACACCCATGGTTCTGATACCACTGTTGAGTTTTAAGTACTATAACACTCATATGGTGCACATACAACCCTAATGCTTTGGATCTAAGTTTTCTCTAGTTATACATGCAATTTTCATTTTGCAAAGCATGAAACCTAACTAGCATACAACGTTGATATTTGAAACATAAAATCAAGTTAGATGATTACCTCTTTGTTGTAGCTTGTAGTTCTTGGCCTTTCAAGAGCTTAGCACCTCAAGTGTGATGCCTCAAATGGTTCACAACCACCAAAATCAAATAGAGGACAATGAGAGAGAGGTTGTGAATCACAAAATCGGCTAGGGTTTCACCATGGAAGAGCTAGGCCGATTTTAAGGGGTTAGGAGTTACTTTTATAGTGTAGAATTCCTAGGGTTTCAACTTGTAAACCCTAATTCACTTGGTCCTTTAATCCAATACAATAACCCATATGATAGGCCCTTTGGACTAATTCTACATGGACTCTCACATAGATTTAGTCCATCCCTAATCAATATGGATCATTAGCCCAAACTAAAAATATCACTGATTTACCTAATCAGTCCCGTTAATTTAATCAGTCTCTTTTGATCACTAAATTAGTTCCAAATTAATTCTTGATCAATACTAATTAAATAATATGATTCCTTAATTAATATATTATTCATATAATATATTAATAAATCACAAATAACCTCTTTCTCAAATATCCTTCCTATCAAATTGCTCTGGTGAAGGCAACCCCAAATGGACCATGCTACTATCGGGTCAAGTACATAGCAATTATAGTTATGGGCTTAGACACCTAATCCAACATCAAGAAGGTTGCCAAAACAACTCATGAGACGTGGATAGGGAAAGCTCCCTCGCTCTTACATATCAAGGTATGGGGTTGTGAAGCACTCGTAAGACGAGAGATGCATGAAACACTTGAACCTAGAGGTAAGAAGTGTTATTTCATTGGGTACCCATAAAAGCCTTTTTGATACTTGTTCTTTAGACATAGTGAGAATGTGGTCTTTGGAGCTCGAAGAGGAGTCTTTCGCGAAAGAGAGCTCGTATTCAAAGAGGACAGTGGGAGGGTTATTGATCTTGAAGAAATTCAAGAGTCATCCAGTGAAAGAACCTCAGAAAAAACTAGCACTCAACATGAGGAAGAGGTTCCAATTGAACCAATTGACAGCTCATTACCCATTCGTCGTTCTAGTAAGGTTAGCATGCCAACTTAGTTCTATGGTTTCCATATTAGTGTAGATGGTGACACGTTTTCTGTGACATCCGTCTAAAATGGATTCGGGTCAACCCAACCCAATTGGAAATTTAATAAACCCTACTCAAGATTACTTGACGCTAATAGGATCAAAACCCATACACTACGATATAAATTGACGTTAATAGCAACATAGTATAGTACAACGCTATAACTATAATCAAATTAAATTATGATACCATATTAAAATCAAATCAAAGTATAATGCACTAATTAAATTAAAAGAATCAAACTTGAATGCTATAATTAAACATCAAATCAAAGTAGATTGTTATAATCAAATGATAACCTATCTTTTATAAAACTCCATTTTTATAAACTTTACATTAAATTTTATAAAACTCTATTTTTATAAACTTTACTTTAAATTTTATAAAACTCTTATATTAATTATGTAAAAGATGCTTGTGTTAGTGAGAAATTATGAAGACCACCAAAAGCAAAAAGATTATTCCCATGGTCTCCCACTCACACCTCTCATCCACTTTCCTTCCTTTTTCTCCCAACACATTATTCTCTTCACCACTTAAACATTCTCTATTCTTTCTCTCACTCTCAATCTCGAAATTCATCCAATAAATACTCATATTCCAGCCAATAACAATCTATTATACTCAAATCTTCATCCCTCTTGAAGCATTCATCAAGGTATGTTGTTAAAAGTTTCAAATTCATACAAGAAACAAATTAAATCCACCAAACTATCTAAAACTCATTTTATGCATAAACCTGATTTTTCTCAGAATCCCATCAATAAAATAAGAAGTTCTGGAAATTTTCAGAAAATAACTTATTTTTATTGAATTACTATAATTATTGCAATAAAGTAGGGCAATAATTCACATAAAATACTTTTTGCATTCAATAAATTCTGAGAAAATTCTGGGATAATCAATATATTGATTAAACATAATTTATGAAGTTTCATGCATTTATATTACTGTTTACTATTATTTATGATTTTATTGATTAATTAATAATGAAATATATAAAAAATACTTCCCATAGTCACAAATATCCGAAACTTATACAATGGGCTCTATATCATGTTATAAAACTATGGTTAATTTTACAGAATTTTTGGGAATCATTTATTATTTTTCCCGGATTTTGTTGTTGTTTAATCATTAAAGTATTAAATAAATACTAAAACAGTTCAGAAAAATATAAAATTTTTACAGTAATTAATATTGTATGAAATAATGATTTCTTAACAATTTCATAATTTTTCAATACTGTTTACTATTTAAAACCATTTTCCTAAGTATTTAAGCATGTAAAAATGCATTTTAATGATTATTTCATATAAATAATTGTTAAAATCTGTAAATAATTATAATTGGACGAGTTATTATTTTAATAAGAAATTATTAAAATCTGACCTAAATTGAAAATATAAATTAATTATGCAAAGTAATTAATTCAATTTAAAATTCATTTAAGAAATGAATATCTTAGTATTCTAATCAAAATGAATTATTGTTAATTCATCTAATATAAGAATATGTGTTTAATTATTTGTATTAATACTCCATTCTCGTTTAGCAGTTCCTAAACCAAAACTATTAATTATATTAGGTTCTACGCCATTTTGACCCGAACCGTCTATCGTACGACACACACATTTCGTTTTGGGACTAAAGTGAGTAATCTACCCCATACTTTATAATTTTCAATACTTTTGGGGTGTATCATGTGGTTCTAATATGTTCCAACTTCATTTTATTGTTTTATCACAATTGAGACATTGTTGGGACATTTATACGCGAGTCATTAATTGTATAACTATTGTTTGTTTATGCTACATGTACTTGTAGTGCATTATCATTTTTAGTCTAATCTCCATGACTATACCCGTATTCTTGAGGTACGTTATGGACAATAATAGCGCTATTGGGTTGACCACCCCACCTTGGGACGCTAAGGTGATTGATCGCACGTGGTTGAGTGTGTATGATGATTAGATGCTCCATCCTATATATATATATATATATATATATATATATATATATATATATATATATATATATATATATATATATATATATATATATATATATAGGGTGAGGACTTATTGTTGTTGTTATCATTTGTTAATCAATTTTTGATTTATAAACTGTTATCTCAAATACAATTGTTTGCCGACTTCAAAAGAAAACAAATTTCAAATTATAAATGTTTCAACTTCACAATTTTCTCTACTAAAATTAGATTACTCACCAACTCTCGTAGTTGACTTGTTTTTACCCATGATGCAGATTTGAAGAATGAAGTTGATGAAAAATAGGTTGTGCCTTAGAAATCCACAAGACTATTTAAATTTGATGTAATAAATGTTGTTCATATTTGGATTTGTATTTGTATGTGGTGGATCTTGTTTGCATACTTAGTACTTAATTGAATCTAATCATATTATAACATAGTTGTCATGAGACTTTGAACAATATATCACGCCTTGATCGATTCCGACAAGGATCGGGGTGTGACATTTTCCAGTGATCGTACAATGGTAAATACTGACGAGCATGCTAACTAATAGGAAGCAATGACAACCCCTGAGGCTGCTAAATGGAAAGATGAAATAAACGTTGAGATTCAGTCCATGTATGATAACCAAGTATGGAACTTGATTAATCATGTATCTGGTCGAAAGACAGTCAGGTGCAAATGGATCTTCAAGAAGAAGACTGACATGGATGGGAAGGTACACACATATAAAGCTAGGCTTGTTGAAAAGGGCTTTAGTTAAATCCTGGGGATTGACTATGATGAGAACTTTTCACCATAGAGAAGATTTAGTCTATTAGGATCATACTTGCGACTAGTTGCATTTCATGATTAAGAAATTGGACAGATGGATGTGAAAACCATTTTCTGTAATTGGAAAATATTTGAGGACGTCAACATGAGTCAGCCAAAGGATATTTTTACCTGCCAAATTTTTTGATAGGGTATGTAAGCTTGAAAAATCCATTTATAGATTAAAAAAAGCATCTCGTAGTTGGAATCTTTGCTTACACAAGAAAGTTAAAGAGCTTGGGTTCTCTAGGAGTGAAAATAAGTCATGTGTATATGTCAAAGGTAGTGGGAGTATAGTGACTTTCCTAGTCTTGTATTTTGATCACATCCTCCATATAGGAAACAAGATCCCAACTTTGCAAGAAGTTAAGTCTTGGCTTGGGAAGTATTTCCCTATGAAGGATCAATGGGAAGAGTTCTATATTTTAGGAAAAAGGATTCATCGGGATAGAAAGAATCATCTTATTGGTCTTTACCAGAGTACATATTTGGATAAAATACTGAAGCGTTTAAGTATGGAGAATTCAAAGAAAGGGGAATTGCCCATTCATAGTACTATCAAGTTGAGTAAGACTCAAAGTCCAAGTACCGATGAAGAGATAGCTGACATGAGTCGAGTCCCATATGCTTCGGTTGTAGGGTCACTCATGTATGCAATGACCTATGCTTGCCCTGATGTGTCTTATGCTTTGAGCATGGTTAGTTGGTTTAAGGGAAATCCTGGTAGATCCCATTGGATTGCGGTGAACAATATTCTTACGTATCTACGAAGAACGAAAAAGATATTGCTAGTTCTTGGCGGCAGTGATACATTAAGAGTAAGTGGTTACAATGATGCCGGTTTTTAAACAGGCCAAGACAAATTTTGTTCACAGTCTGGCTGGGTATTCTTACTGAAATGGATGAGCGGTTACTTGGAAAAGTTCCAAGCAAGACAAAGTCCTTAATTCCACGTGTGAGTCTGATTACAATACAATAAAGTGATGCATCAAAGGAAGTGGATTGGCTGAAGAACTTTATCGGGGATCTCGGAGTCGTTCCAATTACTTAGGAGCACGTGGAACTCTTCTGTGATAATGAAGGCGTGGTTTCTTTGTTAAAAGTGTTGGATTAATGTCTAAGTCCATAACTATATTTGGTATGTACTTGACCCGACCCGGCATGGCCCATTTGGGTTGCACTTCACCGGCACAATTTATATGGATAGTCTTTTGAGAATAGTATATTTATGATTTATATTAATATATTATAAGTTCTAATATATTAATATGGAATCATATTATTTAATTAGTATTGATCAAGAATTAATTTAGAATTAATTAAGTGATCAAAAAGAACTAATTAAATATGGACTCTTATATATATGGAATGGGCCAAGTTCATTTAGGTTGGGCTAAGCTTTCATGGATGGTCCATGGAGCTTTTAACCCATGGATCCTATGTAAATGAAAGGTCATGGGTATTAGGGTTTACATGGATGTAACCCTAATCCTCCATAATATATAAAGGGGTCCTTGGCTCACAAAATTGGCACAAGTGTGTGAAAATAAGAGTGGGCCGATTTTAGTATGCATACATATTCTCTCAAGTTCTTCCAAGGTGTTTTGGTGATTTGTGATTCCATTTGAGGCTTCCACACTATTGGGGATAAGCTCTTAAAGCTTGAAGACATCAAGCTACATCAAAAGGTATGTCATCTAACTAGAACTTTGAAGTATAGGTGCTTCATAATATGCTAGTTAGGATGAAACCTTGGAATAGTTAATATTTACATGTATAATAGAGAAAACATAGATCCAAGGTTTATAGGGTTGCATGTACACCATATGAGTGTTAGAATGCTCAAAACCCAACAGTGGTATCAGATCCATGGGTTGTTTTCTGTTATATTGATGCAAATGTTTTATTTTCAAAGTTGAAAAAAAAAAGAAAAAAAAACATGACGTTTGTCAAATTTTAAGATAATTACTTGTTTTTTCCGAAAAATTAATTATTTGTAAAATTTGAATCATTTGCTATATGAGTTGAATTAGGTAAAATTTAGTAAAAGATAAAATGATATGATTATTTTATTAGTTTTAAAAGTTTGATCTAAATGTTTTAAGGAGTTACATATTTTGTCATAAAATTTTGGAGCTCAAAAGTTTTTTTTTTTAAAGTTGTGATCTTAAGGGTTTTTGAAACTTCCATAAGTTATGGATATGAAAGTTTTTTTAAAAAAAAAAATTTTGATTCAAAATTTTATGGAGTGACAAAATTTGGTGTTAATGTTTTAAAGAATTCCATAACTTGTTCTTAAGTTATGGAACATGGAAAGTTTCATCATAAAACACCATTAATTCCATAAGTTATGGAATCTAAAGGTTTTCAAGACTTACAAAATTGCCCTCAAGTTTTGGAATTTGAGAAAAGTTTTTTTTTGAAACAAAGAATTGAATTCTAAAACTCTTGGGTTCATAACTTAAACAATTAATTAAATGGTTTTAATTTTGAGTTTAATAATTGGAATTATGATGTTTTGTTGAATAGTTCAAATTAACTCTTATGGACTTTATTAATAGTTAATTAAAGCGTTTAATTAAAAGAGTATTATTAATCCATAAATATATGGTTTGAGTTTAATTAAATTAAAAGTCTAGTTTAATTAATAGATTAAACCACCAAGTATTTTAAATATCTAAAATACACCCTTATATTATTATAATATTAAAAGTTTAATATATTATATGTATAAGAGCAAGTCGTCTTACCATTAGTAGCCCTCATTCACAAAGCCGGTCTATAAGGGGGTATAAAGTTACTGCCTATAAAATGGCAGTTTAATGGGTGTCCACTCTCACTCACCGCTTCCTTGACCGGTGGAGGGTCGTTAGCCGAACAGGTAGGACAAGGACTATAATTCTCCCTTCATTATAAGTATAATGATAAATACTAAGTAACTAAACACTTATAAATTCCCAATCTTAGTTACTTAGGAAAATGTGAATAAGGTGCTAATCCATGAAATTACACTTTGCACTTTGTTTAAGCTGTTAGTGGAGCGTGTGTGGTTAACCGGCACACTAACCTGGACTTAACAAGGTAGGCAAAGGGTAACTTAATGTTTATCATAGTATCGTTGGAGCGTGTGTGGTTAACCGGCACATCGATTGAGGGGTAAATATTAAGGGTACCAAGTATATTTGCATGGTTACTTCACACCTTGTTTTGTGATCCTCGGCATCCCAGTCACAAAACCTGAAGGGCACACTCGAGATTGAAACATGCCATTGAAAAGTTCAATGAATCTCAAAAGAATCTAGGAGTTTCAAAACCAATTAAAACCTAATAATACATTTCGTTTATCTTGGTGGAAATTGGTGAATCGTCATTCACCTACCTTCAAATATTTTATAGCTTGGATTACGACATCCCTCTTCCAAGTTATAAAATAGTTTGTTGGGTCCTAGCCTTAATATATCATATTGGGTGTTATATTAAGGACTTAAATCAACTTTACGTGAATTTATCCCATTGTTGATGTCTGGTTTAGACAATAATGATCTTCCCAAACCAAGCTTTCCTAATGAATATGACTTCCCGAGTTTGGCTCATGGAAGTCATACTTCTCTTCCTCCACCTCCTCCAATTATTCTCCCTAACCCACAAGTTCAAGGTCACTCAAGCCCTAATGGCAAGCAAGGTCTATGTGTGATCACATCTTAGAGATGAAGTCACATATTGACAAGCTGGGAGAGTTGGGTGTCAAAGTCTTGAGAAAGTTGGATGTTCAATCACTTTCTAAGTCACATAGTGAGTTCCTTTGGGACTACTATGAAACAGACTATGACATGAACCTTAATGATCATATCTATTTTCTTGGTGCTGCTGAATCAGCAATGATTTGGAACGATAGTAAAGCAAATTTGATTAGAAGATCAACTTCCCAAAAACTTTATGGACAGTGACAATGGTGACACTGGAAATCCAAAAAAAGCATTCTCTTCCCAATGGAAAGGGATTGGCCATAGTCAACCCGGTTGACCAAATGGTAAAGAGAAAGGCTAAGTCTGAGATAGTCCCATTACCAAAGGTTCCATATGTTTATTTTGCCAAAGGAAGGGGCGTTGATTGCAAAGCTGCCAAATTTACCTAAGGATGTTAAAGTCAATAAGTTTGACTCTACATCAGGTAGAGCCCATTATCTAACTCTGTTAAGTTCTATTCTGAGATCCTCATTACATGATGTGACTAGGTCACATGTTGATGTTTTAAGAATCAAAGAATAGAGAGAAATCTTAAAGGAAGTATATGCTGATTCTGATCGCGAAGGTGGATTTCGATCGCATCAGAATTTTGAGCAGTTGCTTAAGAAGTTATGATATATTGCTAAGGAATAGATAACAACAATTTTCCATGTGGATTGTAAGGATAAGTTTTTTCGCAAAGTTTTAAAATAAAAGAAAATTGTTTAATTTTATTTATTTGAAGTATCCTTACAATGGCATTTGTGGAAAATTGTTGCTTATATGATTCCACTGACAGCAATATTGGAAAATGGATTTGATTCTTTCATTTGTGGTAGTGTCTAAATTTACCAAATCAGGAAAGTTCCTCATCACCCAAGTTTCAATTGGACCGAAACTTGGAATCATGCAAGTTGAATAGTATGATGAATGAGAACTTTCAAGCATTGGAAAATCAAGACTAATTACTTGTTCACATGGATGTGTGAGTCAAGTGAAGGACTAAAGGGATCGAGTACACATTCTTGTGCACTGGTCATGTCCACCACAAAGCTCGTTAAAACTATTTGATTTACTAAAGTTTAGTAAATATGGTTATACTTATAAGTTTAAGTATAATTCTGAAACATTAGAAAAGTCTCAATGTATGGCAGAACGAATGGGAAGAATCAAATTAGGCAGAAAGATAAAAGTTTCTCAAATCTGAAAAGATGGGAGAGTACTTTAGTATCATGTTTGTGATCATCTTAATGATTTAGAAATCATATCACAATTAGTCCTCTAAAGGTCATCTTAGTGCATTCTTATGACTAAGAAGAGGAGTCATGAATTGTTGAAATGGTTAGATCAGGAAGATGAGTCATACTTCGTTCCAAAACAATTCTTAGAGTCATACTCCAAGATTGTAACTTGAGTGACATATCTTAAAGAAAGGTTTAAAACACTTGTCAAATGTAAGAGTGAAAGTGTCCCACTCTTGTACATTTGAAATTGGTAAGTTGTGATGTTTTGGATAAAACAAAGACCAACTAAGGCCAATTATGTGAAGTGTTTGTCTTGATAAAGAATCAGCACTATCTCTTGAATATTTGGCAAGATAGTCTTATATGTCAAGAGGATAGTGGGAGTCTTAAAGATCCTAAAAAGAATTTCAAGAACTAATCAAGAATAAAACCTGAGGTTCTTCACTAGCACACGACTTGAGGTTTATAACCTATCGTGTTGACATATTCTGTGCCCATTCCAGTTAAAGTTGGCTTTGCATAGGAGTTCTGAAAGTTCTCAATTGGTTGCATAACAACTTGGAAGCAATGGCAGGCCCTGTACTGCCAGGTGGCAAGAAGTTAAGATTGCATAAGTTCAGTCCATATAAGTTTGGATTTGTCATTATCCTTGTCTTGTGACTATGGTTTTGACGATTCACATGGATAAGAACACATACACCATAAAATCTAAGGGTCATAAGGTTTCTCTCCGATTCATGAAAATGATGGTGAGAAACACTTCCACCAAGTAGATTTGAAGCAGATGGCAAAAGGTCTAAACAATTGAGACTATGATTATGGCATCCCTTTCCATAGTTCTGAAATTGTTTAGACACACATGCATGCTATCTAAGAAAAGGTGTATGATTTTGATAAAGTTTTATCAAAGCATCTCATATCAGAAATCTGAACTTTGGTAAGAAAGTCAATAAAATATTGATTTCTAGAAGTCCAGCTGATTTCTGAGTACATGTCAAAGCTAGTGGGAGCATAAGTGTTATGCTAATAATCATCATGTTAGTGGGAGCATGATAATTATTGTTAGTGTTGCAAGTTAGCAATGTTAATTATAGAAAACAAAAGTTTCAATTCGTGAGGCTGTAGGGATTGAAAAAGTTGTTTTGCTATAATTAAGGGAGAGGATATACTTCATTTCAGTTCTAAAGGCTTAGATTGAGACCTTAATCATCTTTAGTCAAGAATATATATATGAATTTCATGTTGGATTGGTTCAACTTAAGGAAATGCTATATATTGCGTTCTCAAAATTCGATTATGATTACGGCATCCCTCTTCATAGTCAAATTTTGAAAACATGGCAAATAAAAATATTGTAGCAAAAGACTGGTCTAGAATCATGTCTTTATGTGAGACATCATGAATCGTGTACCATTTGATTTGGGTACAGGATCGATTGCATGTGCTATAATATTTGTCATTTCTAGATTTTTCCAAATGCCCAGAGGCATTAAGAAGGGAAATGGTCTAGAATTGGATATGACTAAAATGATTAAGCAATTGTCGAGGACAATCTGAGGTTTACCAAAGATTGGTTGCTCAGGGACAGTTGGAAGTATAGTGCTAATTTTGGAAGGACCATATTGACATATTCTGAAAAGAGGCATCTCTTATTCAGAAGTGATAGTCAAAATGAGAATATGGAGTTGTCTCCATAGGTTGAAGTTATCTGTGTAAGATTAGAAAACTTAATGCAAGAAGCATGTCCAAAGCAATGTACTTTGAATATGAGACTTAGTTTCCATGGAGTTGATCTCCATTGGAATACCTTATAATGACTGTTGACAAGTCTTTGTGACTTTGTACATATTCATTACAGGAGGGTCAGTGCATATAAGTTTAAAATCTAAACAGATTTCGACAAATGATAGGAATTTGAAATTCTCACATTTTTCTATAAGGATTTGGGAGTGTGAAATTAGAATCATTGAAATTATGTTCAATTGGTTTATTTCACAAAGTAAGGATCATAGATAAACATAGAGTGCATACTTGGTGTATGGCAAAGCTATTGTTTAAGAAAAACATAATGTACATGCTTGGAGCATGGGACAACTAGTGTTTTTAATTCAAGTATAAAGTTGATAAAACCGAAACAATGAATAATGAGTAATCAGTATGGTGATAAATAAAAGTGTTTATTTATATTCATAGGGTTTGATACCATATTTGATTCATTTATTCTTGTGTTTCACTTTGCATGTTTTGAATTCCAGAATAACTAAGTCGCTCTTCCTGAATGATTAAGTTATTCAAACCATCCACAGTCGGTCATATGTTGGAAGTAGATATGAATCAAGACTGTCATGGGTTGGTTTGTAGAGGTCCAAGTTGGTGGACAAAGTGGTGCTACAACACTCATGAGTCCTCATAAGTTCTGAGTACTGGATTCAACCCGCGCTCATTTGAATCACTTCATGGATTTTATCACGAGTGATCATGAGACGATAATATCTTATATTCTTCAAACCAAGAGATATGAGTTGTTACTATGAGTTAGTTATACATTGATTGCACGAAAACGCATTTGGTAACTCGATGTTATAAAACGTGCCTTTGTGTATGATTCAACAAGTAGTAGAACAAGCCATATGAGTCGAAGTTTATCCATTCCTTTTACCATTGGGATAAAAGCAATATCTGTTTGCCCCTCGATGATTTAGCGATGACACATGTGAGTGCTTGTCCAAGCCAGGCCTGATTTGATTTGTTCAATCAGTCAGTCATCATAAATCGAAAATCGGGAAACAACAAATGGACAGAGAGAATGATTATAATCCATGTCTCAGTCCATATGATATCTAGAATGGAGGAATATATGATCCCTTATCTAATGGACAAGTCATTGACAAGGTCAGAGTTCTACAGCGGCTTTAAGAGCTACGATTGCCAGTTAGGTTTTGAAGTCATACTCAATAATAGTTTTAGACTTATCCAAGTGGGAGACTGTTGGATTAATGTCTAAGTCCATAACTATATTTGGTATGTACTTGACCCGACCCGGCATGGTCCATTTGGGTTGCACTTCACCCGTACAATTTATATGGATAGTCTTTTGAGAATAGTATATTTATGATTTATATTAATATATTATAAGTTCTAATATATTAATATGGAATCATATTATTTAATTAGTATTGATCAAGAATTAATTTAGAATTAATTAAGTGATCAAAAAGAACTAATTAAATATGGACTCTTATATATATGGAATGGACCAAGTTCATTTAGGTTGGGCTAAGCTTTCATGGATGGTCCATGGAGCTTTTAACCCATGGATCCTATGTAAATGAAAGGTCATGGGTATTAGGGTTTACATGGATGTAACCCTAATCCTCCATAATATATAAAGGGGTCCTTGGCTCACAAAATTGGCACAAGTGTGTGAAAATAAGAGTGGACCGATTTTAGTGTGCATACATATTCTCTCAAGTTCTTCCAAGGTGTTTTGGTGATTTGTGATTCCATTTGAGGCTTCCACACTATTGGGGCTAAGCTCTTAAAGCTTGAAGACATCAAGCTACATTAAAAGGTATGTCATCTAACTAGAACTTTGAAGTATAGGTGCTTCATAATATGCTAGTTAGGATGAAACCTTGGAATAGTTAATATTTGCATGTATAATAGAGAAAACATAGATCCAAGGTTTATAGGGTTGCATGTACACCATAGGAGTGTTAGAATGCTCAAAACCCAACAAAAAGAACCAAAGGATGATGGTAGATCTAAGCATAACGACATAAAATACCATTATATTCGCCATTAGGTAGAACCGGGACACCTTTTGGTGAAGAGAGTATTATCAGAAGATAATGTTGTAGATCCTTTCACAAAAGGCTCCGAGCATAGTCAAACACTACCAACATGCTAGGAGCAAAGGCCTAAGAGAGGATATTAGTTTTAGTAGTTAGTGATATGTTTGAAAGTTGTAACACAATAAATTTAAGTGATTTGGTGAATGAATAGTAGAGAATTATTTACGAGTATCGTACTGCCTTATTCAATTATTTATTCTTGTGTTTCTTTTTGCATGTTTATACTTCATGAGTAATTAGAATTATTCAAACTACCACAGTCGTTCACACTTTTGGAAGTAAGTAGTGAATTAAGACTGTCATGAAGGGAATGTAGATTGTCGATTGAGGTTAAGATATTGCAATTTGAGTAGCTACAATATTGATGAGTAATTTGAAACTAGGGATTTTAGGTATTGGATAAACCCACGCTTAGAGATTACTTCAGGGATCTTGTCATGAATAGTTCTAAGACGACAATATGTCCTATTTTTAAAACAGAGATATATAGTTCATAGTTTACGGATCAGTTATACATTGGTTTACTCAAACGAATCTCGTAACAGGATGTTATAAAAGGTTATTCCATGTGTGATTTGTTGTGTGAATTGTATGAATATGTAGTCAATGTAATTCATTCCATTTTCCCTAATAGAAAACCGATATCATTGGGCCTCATAGATGATTTAATGTTGATTGAATAGTGTTGGGCCAGCCATGACTAATTGATGTGTCATGGAAATCAGGAAACAAAATCATGGACAATGAGATTGATTCTAATCCATTTCTCGTTTCCATTCGATATACTATAGAATAAAGGAATAACAGATCTATTCTCTTAAGGCCAATAGCAGATTTGAATTAGAGTTTGGCAATGGCTTTTGAAAGCACTATTTGCTATTTATTTCAAGGTCTATACTTACAATTATAGTTACAGAATTATCCAAGTGGGAGACTGTTGGATTAAGGTATCTAAGCCAATAACTAAATTGGTATATTCTAGAATTAGAAGCAAAGTCCTTTTTGGTTACCCTCAAAACTAGTATTTGGATAGAATAACTTTTGGAGGAAGAGGTTGATTTGTTAATTTATTATATGGTTAATGAATTAATTAGAAATTGAAATAATTTATTTATTAATATATCATATGCTCATTACCATGAACCACCTATACAAAAATCAACACAAAACTCATCTTGAAAATTTGAAGTTGTGTTTTTTTCCTGAGGAATGACAACTACAACCTAGGGACTACTCTCTTTTGTTCGATATATTCCTTAACCTACAAATGTAGAGTTATATATATAAACTTGAACCCTCGATTTAGAATACAACGCAAGGTTTTAGGTTAGATATCTTAGCAATGTTTATACTACATGGTCCAAACCACAACTAAACATAGACTGATCACTTATGTTTAATTATGGTTAAACCAATACATAACTAAACTTGGGTTCAGTATTTGATAGACTGAAAAGCTTGAAATATAGGAAACCTAAAATAAGATCATAGTTCAAAACACAAAGGAGAACACTTAAGCATACCATCAACACCTTACAAAATAAACTTTACACGTTAAAAACAAACCAACACACATACTCTAAAAACACGCCGAAAATACTAAAATACCAAGGATAGACATATCACTAATCGCCATCCTCATCATGACCGTATTGAGTACCAGGTGGACTCGCCCCATCATCTCACCTAGGGAATAGTGGATAATCAAACCCATGATAGCTAGTAAACTACTCATAGCATTGCCCACCCACTAATGCCCCTTCTTAAGAACCTCGATATGTTGAGGTAGGTAATGAATATCAATCTTTGGCTTTGGTCCTGTTGTATTGTCGTTGCAGCATGTCTAAATTGATGCTCTCTCTGTGGCATAATCTCGGGCGTTACCTGCTGAAGTGGCACAACATGATCATTGACTTGAATCCTCTATGTATCATTAGGACTTCGCTTAACCACACGAATCTGCTCTAGAGCTTTAACATCCATATCTCGACGGATGAACTAAATCATCTCCTTGGTGTCAACACCAAATGAACGGGAAACCTACTGAAAAAATTCCCTCCAGATATCTTGCTCCAATGACCTAGTAGCCATACATGCTACAAACACAGCCAGTGTAAATGGAAGGACAAAGTGAACCTGGAGATTGATGAGGCACCACATATAGAACAAATCACTCTTCGACACCTTGTCACACTTGCCTCAGTGACAAATAATGGTATCACCTTGTCACACTCGCATCGCTCCTTAGTATGCCTAGATATGTAAGGTCCGTTGGCATGCACCTACATACCAGATGATCTGTAACCAGTCAGCTGCAAGACAATACAGCTCTCGAGATAAGGCATAAAATGAGGACTATTTACCTCCTAGTGTAAATACCCAAACATAGTTCCAACTCGATAATGCTGCTACAATGTGGCACCCCTCTAAATCGGAAGGTAAATGCATATCGGTCGCTCCAATCTCTAGATTCGGTATGGTATCATAGGATGGTGTGATAAAGCAGTAGTTGCGATTCTAGGGTTATAGTAGGGGTGGTAGTTCTATTTTTTTTTCAAATTAGAAATTTAAATCATTGATGTGGGAGGTTTCAACCGGCATCTAGGTTTTTTAGAGCAGAAAGTAAATCTGACCTGAGATAAGAAAGACGAAGGTTAATCTTATCGGAGACGAGATAAATGAATACGAGGAAGATGATTAGCTTAATGAGAGATGAATTTGTAAGTGTACGTATTAGTGAGTCCTATTCAAATTTGAAAGATAATTGCTTCCTGATTTCTTGCAATTAGCCGATTTATTTGTTAAGAATTTATTGTTGATTTTATGGATGTGAAGGGGATAGTCGGAATTTTATATTGTAAATTTTTGGGCGGGAAAAAAGTTGGAAAAACGTGACGAGATGACACTTGGGAATAAATATATCTCTTTTATTAGGCTATCCGGAGTGGTTGTGAACCCACACGTGAGCTTCCTATGTGGCATACATGTGACACATTAACTCACCGGTGAACACCGTCTCGTTCGTATACTGGTGGTTTGGCTGTGGAGTGACTTCTAGTGGATGGGTAGACGGAACAAGACAGGCGTTTTGATTTGATCATTTATTTTTCCCTCACATTTTCTCTCATCCTCTCTCCTCCTTTTTGCCTCTTCACTACCAACCCACCGAAGAACACTATTTCGACAACCTAGTGGGTTGGTTGTGGAATGATAAAACACCTACGTGTTATTGAGTTGGCAGGTGGTTTGACTGTGACCATTCCCTCCGGCCTTAGCGTGGGATATACTCATCTATCTTGAATTTATTTTAGTAAACTCAATAAGAACGTATATTAATAGATTATTAGACAATATATAATAATCTTTTCGATTATTTAAACATCTTGACGTGGCTTTAACTTTTGCATTAATTGCATACCAATTTTGACCTGATTTTCTCTTAATTAAAATATTTTTGTTATTTTATTGTATTCGTTGTACGTACTATAGTGTTTTGACGCCTTTATCCACAACTTGGGATGTAATTGTGTAAATCCTGCCATTATACTTGCATTATTTTACTCATATTCATCGATTGCAAAATGGCACAACTAAACAGCCTGGGGTCATGGTGGTGGGAAGTCATGAGCAGCAACAAAAACGAGCTTACTCTGCCCATTTCAGCAATAATCTCGACTGGTTTGTGGTACATATGGACACTTTCAATCTCCTCCAATGGCAGATCACCACTGCCACCAGGTCCACGTTCCTTGCCAATTGTAGGCTACCTTCCATTTCTTGGCCGTGATCTGCACAAACAGTTCGTCAACATGGCTCACAGTTATGGTCCCATTTTCAAGTTCCACCTCGGAAGCAAACTTCATGTCGTGATAAACACCCCTGATTTAGCAAAAGTGGTGGTTCGTGAACAAGACAAGATATTTGCTAACCGTAACGCCACTATCGCTGCATTAGCAATCACTTACGGCGGCCAAGATGTAGTAATGTCTGACAGTAACTCGGATTGGCGCAACCTTCATAAGATATTGGTCCATGAGGTCCTAAGCCACAAGAATGTCGAAGCATCCAGGTACTTTAGAAGGGATGAAGTTAGGAAAACTATCAGAAAATGTTTATAGTAAAATCGGGAAAACAATTGACATTAGTGAGATTGCTTTCTCAACAGAGGCCAATGTCCTAACAAGCATGCTTTGGGGAAATACTTCAGATGAAAAAGCAGATAGTGGCCAGATTGCAGCGGAGTTGCAGATCATCGTTGCCAGTATTGTCGAGTTGATGAGCAAGCCAAATATGTCTGATATCTTCCCTAGTCTTGCATGGCTTGATCTACAAGGCATCAAGCGGAACACGAAGAGGCAACTTGATCGGTTGGACCAAATTTTCACAAGAATCATTCATGATCGAATCGAATCTAACTCCAACAAATCCAAGGATGCAGTTGGTCATGAAGGAAAGAAAGATCTTTTACAGACCTTTTTAGAGCTCAGGGACCAAAAAAATCCAACGTCAATTAACATCACGCAAATAAAGGCAATTCTCCTGGTAATCGTTATTATAAACAATTTAGTCCAATCTCGAGTTGATATTCTTTGAAAATGGTGTTACATACTTTATATTTTGTGGTTCGCATCAAATGTCGCTCATTCAGATATAGATCCAGCAACATCAAACCCTCTTTTGAATTTGTCCTTTTGTTGTATCAGAACATTATGGTTGCAGGAACAGACACAACGACAACGCTGATAGAGTGGGCAATGGCTGAGATTATGCAAAATCATGACATAATGAAAAGAATTCAAGAAGAATTACTACAAATCGTAGGACCCAACAAGATTGTCGAAGAATCTCATCTCCCAAAACTACAATACCTAGATGCAACTATTAAGGAAATATTACGGCTGCACCCTGTACTCCCTTTCATACTTCCACGATCACCAAGCCAAGATTGTGTGGTAGGTGGATATACCATTCCAAAGGGTTGTACAGTGTTTCTTAATGTTTGGGCCATCCATCGGGATCCTCGGTATTGGGACAATCCTTTGGAATTCAATCCGGAGTGGTTCTTGACAAACAAAGGAAGCAATCTCAACTTCTTCCTTGGATCTGGAAGAAGATTGTGTCCGGGTGTTCCATTGGCTGAGAAAATGCAATTGTATATATTGGCCTCGCTCTTGCACTCGTTCGACTGGAGCTTTGCCGGAGGGTGAAGACCATGACCTCTCGGAAAAATTTGGCATTACTCTAAAGAAAAGAAAACCACTCTTCGCAGTCCCATCACAAGGGTTGCGCAACGCCAGCCTCTATAGTCTATATGTAGTGTTTTTAGTTAAAGTTATAAGTTCAGTCACACTCTTCGATGGCTTGTTGGTGGGGTCCTGTGTATTTTCAATTTGTAGATTTTTATGTGTGTTAATTAATGTAGAGCCGATTAAGTCAATGCTCCATGCAAAATAAAACAATGAGGAGTTTAACAATAATTTTTAAAGTAAAAATTATTAATTGCTCAGATTCTTGAAGATTCTATTGACTTCATCTTCTCCACCAATTTTGGCTTCACTCATATATTTTTTTTACGATTGAACTTAATACCAAATCTTTTTTTATAATAATATAAATAGATACATAAAAAAAGGAGGAGGCCCTAAGCCATCGCCCATGCTATCCCATCCATCAATACGACCTTGATTAAATAGCTTATAGTTCAAAAAAATTGAGAGAGAGAGAGACCGGGAATTTCAATCTCCCAAAGCAATTGAGGACGGAGGGATCAGAGTTAATTATGTTATATAATTGATTGTTTTAACATGAGAATTTAACATCATGTAAATAGGAATATAAAATAGGCTTTTAGTGAAACATAAACCCTAGTGGGTATTAAAAAAAGCCTAATCACTACCAACCCGTGCAATTTGATCTGAAAGAGATGATTAAATTGGAAAAATGAACAAAAGACAAAAATATAAATGAACACAACGGCAACGATGGTGACAATAACTGCTCGTCGGAGAAAAATAGAGAAGAAACGGCGCTTTCTAACAATGATTATGATCTTAGGTACATGTTATTAAAATAGAGTAGCGTGTACCATATAATAACACTAAAATCATTTAAAATCATATTAGGGACATTTCATGTTTATTTAATTATAGAATTTGCGATAGCGATGGGGATGAAGTTATGACTATTTTTAATCATTTTTAATTACAATCTGGTTTTTATAATTAATCTTAATAAGCTATCAAAATTTGCAGGATAAAGATTAAATAAAAAGAACTCAATAAGTTAAAGAATTAAAAAGAAATTTGGAAGGCATACAATTGATGGCTGAGATTCATCCTCATTCGACTCGAGAAATAGAGAATAGAAAGATTGGAAGAAATTGATAAATGTTATTGAGCATTCCTGATATCTGAAAACAAAGGCGAAATTTAAATAAATGTTAGAGGGGATGAAAACTCATCCTTTCTCATGGGATCATAAACGATAACAAATTACTACTAGAATCAACAATCTCTCTATTAATTGTGTTTTGCAGACGGAACCTAAAAGCATTAAAAATGAGGTATGAAATTCTTTCTAAACAAAAATCAAAGACGATATTGAACAATCGCCAAATCAGATAAAGACTTATACTTATTAAGATCTCAAACCTAAAACAAACTAAACTAAATGCACTTAAGACAATTTATTTGCAAATCTAATGCCTCTTGACTTTTGTCTGACTTTCAAACTTAGTCGGTGAAATTGGCTTAGGGAATAGATTGGCAAGATTTTCTTCCGATATGACTCTATTGACTATTGTGTCTTAACATTCGAACAACCATCAAAATGTGATGATACTTACTAAGCATGTATCATATGGGCTCGTATGACTTGGGATCATTACTCCAGGTAAATTCAGTGTTATAGTCACAAGAACCTTGAAAATGACCATCAATGATTGAATCCATTATAGTGTAATACATGGTCCTCTTCCAAGCTAATACTTCACCATTTGGTAAAAGCACAAAATTTATCTTCAGACGCGATCGTCTTTATTAACTTAGCATCGATGTAAACTTTACATTGATATCTTCCATAATGACAAGATCATTTCCATTGTCCTACTAAGACACATAGGATGTTCTTGTTGTCAAATTTATCTGATCTGACATGTCATGCTTCAGGCATATGAGTAATCAGATCAAATAGATGTTATGAAATATATGATAGATCTCATAGGAGAAGCATGTAATGCTTAACTCATTTTCTCTTGCTAAACAATAGAACTAAGACATTATCATTGCTTAATGGCATGCCATACTTTATATGCACGAACTCTTTTGGAGTTATGCATCGTGAGTTTCATCAATATTTTAGGTACTTTTCCTTAACCTAGTGAATTGGTTAGATCTATCCCTATTGATCCATACATTCATTACATGTGCTGCTTTTCGCGTGTGATTTAAAGGTGAAACAATTCCCAAACAAAGCTAAGCTTTTCTCATTTTGCTAAGTTGGAACATCGTTTCCTATGATCTGTATATCACTACAAGAAAAATGTGATTTTGCTACGAAAGGAATCCGTCGCGAAAAGCCGAAATTCCATTGCAAAAGACGAATAGCGACGGAATTTGCAACGAACTATTTCCGTCCCTAAAAACGATATAGCGAGGGGTTTGCAACGGAAACGATAATTTCGTAGCAATTGTGACAACGGAATGAAATCCATGGTAGATGGTATTCCGTCGTGTATTTCGTAGTAGGTTTCCATCACAAATTCCGTGGTAGTTCTTCCGTCACAAATTCCGTTGTAGTTAATCCCTAGCAAAACCTGTGGTGATGAATCCCTAGCAAAATCTGTGGCGATGAATCCCTAGCTAAATCCGTGGTGATGAATCACTAGCAAAATCCGTTGTGATGAATCCATAGCTAAATACGTTGTGATGAATCTCTAGCAAAATCCGTAGTGTTAAATCTCTAGCTAAACCCGTTGTAATTAATCCCTAACAAAATCCATGGTTTATATTCCATAGCAGATTCCATAGAAAATAACGTCGATATATTTTCGTTGCAAAGCTGGATAGCTACGAATGGATAATTAATTTACAAATTAAATCCTAATATTTTGTAATAATATATATAAACAAAAATAAAAAAAATCAAATAACATTTATATCATAAAATAAAACAATAAATATGTATTACATGGAAAATGAAAAGCGGTTAATCTAAAATTAATACTTTGCAATAAACAAATCAACACTCTATTATCTACTATTTTTGCAGTTCTTTAAAAGCCTTAACAATTTTCTTTGCCGATTGTAGTTGTCATTCAAGCTACTTGCGTTTTGTGTTGTGTTGTTGATCTTTGGCTTTCATTATTTCCATAAGTTCTTCGTTTTCCTCTTTTTGTTTACTTGGAAACTCTCTCAATTCTTCTAATTCATCATTTTTTTCCGAAATATAACATAGTTCCATTGTAATGTTAATCATCGGAATCACCTTTACAAATGCGCCAAATACAAATAAAATACAATTAGCATGTAGCAGGAATGTAAACAGAATCAAACTAATAGCAACCACCTAAAAATCAATTGACACTTCTAAATTTAACAGCAACCAAACCTACTCCATGTTGGGGACATATAGCAAAACGACATTAACTTTTAGGGCTTCACCAAAAAAGCATCAAACCAATAAAGCAATTACCTGCATAGAACAACAAACAAATTTAATATACGATCCAATCAAAACCCACAAATTTTGATGAAACCACCTGAGCAAAAAAATATCCAAACATCTCCAATGAAACCAATTAAGAATGATATCCCTACATGCTAATATACAATACCATTGACCCCTTCAATGGTATTGTAAATTGTTGACTCCACAAACATTTGAAACTAAAAAAAGCAGCAAGCACCTGCATTAAGAAAAATACATATATAAACTCCATAATTATCTCATTAACATTCATGTCTAAATAAAGTTAAATAATTGATTCATTCCATCACTCCCTTTCTCTACACACACTAACACAAACATGACATGAAAGATGTAATACATTAATACAGATAAATCATAACAATATTAATACAGGTAAATCATAACAATACTAATAAAGATGTCATGGCCACTGTACCCTCGCTTAGGCATTTAAATAAACAGGTTGTATGCATATCAATGTTCCACAAGGTACATATGAAAGTAGTACCTTCAATGAACCCATGTAATTAGATGTATTCCAATCGAGCAATAGAAACATGAAGTACATGAAAAATGCAAAATAGGGCAGCAAAAAAATACAACCTGTATAACAACACGCAAAACATATGAAAAAGAATTTCAATAGAGAAAATAAATCAATTGAGCAAAAAAAACGCAAAGTAGAAGTAATACTTGCAAGAAATTTGATACGAACATGTGCTAACTGATCTAGAAACCCAGAAGAAAGTGAACTCTGACCACTACTTCTCAATCGATTTGGATGTGGTTGTTGGTATTGGGAAGTCGATTTCTTCATCTTGTAACTGTCTGTTTACGAATTTTGCAGCAGAAATCCTGTTGCGTTTCATAACTTGTGGTCCAATGAATTTAGTTGGCTTCACACCGGATGCTCGTTTTCCTTTCGAGGTCGACATCTTTTTGACACAAAAAATAAAAATAAATTATATATGAAGGCATTACTTTGCATGCAAACTATTGAATACAATCAAAACCAATTTACATGAAGATGATCAGAGAATAAAAAACGATCGATCATCACGACAACACTAAATTAAATAAATATAAATTTTAGATGAGTGACAACCTATATCGCCAAAGTCAGTGCACAAACGTATAGCGAACAAAGATTTCGATCAATAAGCCGCCAGAGATGATGATTACAGAAAATATAAACTCTATTTCTAATCGGTAAACTTAATTACCCTAATATGCAGCATAAACGTGTGTAGGTTGGAGGGAAACGAATTGTGAAATACTTTGAACCTCCGCTAATAAATAATTCGAACTGTGCTAATTATCGCTAAATATTTAGTAATTCAAATTTATTTAAAGTAGTTACAGATTGATAGATAGGGTATATACATATAAATAACGTCAAGAAAGAACATAGACTAACGATGTGTTCATAGTATAATTTTATCTTAAAATTATATACGAGGACTAAACATTAATAAACTATACATCTTTATGCTTTTCTGTTTAAACTGAAATTTATATACAAAAGACGTACGAGTCATGTTAATATATATGGTAGTGGTTTATGGTGTCCATGGATGACATATGGGCCATTGGTCGACATGGTAGTGCGCTTATTGTGTGCATGGATGACATATGGGCCATTGGTTCACATGGTAATGGTTTATGGTGTCCACGGATGACATCTGGATGACATATGGGCCATTGGTCCACATGGTAGTGGCTTATGGTGTCCATGGATGACATATAGGCCATTCATCCACATGGTAATGGCTTATGGTGTCCATGGATGACATATGGGCCATTAGTTAACATGGTAGTGGTTTATGGTGTCCATGGATGACATATTGGCCACTAGTCCACATGGTAGAGGCTTATGGTGTCCATGGATGACATATGGGCCATTGGTCCACATGGTAATGGCTTATGGCGTCCATGGATGACATATGGGCCATTGGTCCACATGGTAATGGCTTATGGCATCCATGGATGACATATGGGCCATTGGTCCACATGGTAATGGCTTATGGCATCCATGGATGACATATGGGCCATTGGTCCACATAGTAATGGCTTATGGTGTCCATGGATGATATATGGGCCATTGGTCCACCTGGTAATGGCTTATGGTGTCCATGGATGACATATGGGTCATTGGTACACATGGTAGTGGCTTATGGTGTCCATGGATGACATATGGGCCATTGGTCCACATGGTAATGGCTTATGGTGTCCATGGATGACATATGGGCTATTGGTCCACATGGTAATGGCTTATGGTGTCCATGGATGACATGTGGATGACATATGGGTCATTGGTCCACATGGTAGTGGCTTATGGTGTCCATGGATGACATATGGGCCATTGGTCCACATGGTAATGGCTTATGGTGTCCATAGATGACATATGGGCCATTAGTCAACATGGTAGTGGCTTATGGTGTCCATGGATGACATATGGATGACATATGGGCCATTGGTCCACATAGTAGTGGCTTATGGTGTCCATGGATGACATATGGGCCATTGGTCCACATGGTAATGGCTTATGGTGTCCATGGATGACATATGGGCCATTGGTCCACATGGTAGTGGCTAATGGTGTCCATAGATGACATATGGATGACATATGGGCCATTGGTCCACATGGTAATGGCTTATGGTGTCGATGGATGACATATGGGCCATTGGTCCACATGGTAGTGGCTTATGGTGTCCACGGATGACATATGGTCCGTTGGTCCACATGGTAACCCCTTATGGAGTCCATGGATGATATATGGGCCATTGGTCCACATAGTAATGGGTTATGGTGTCCATGGATGACATATGGGCCATTGGTCCACATGGTAATGGCTTATGGTGTCCATACATGACATATGGATGACATATGGGCCATTGGTCCATATGGTAGTGGCTTATGGTGTCGATGGATGACATATGGGCCACTGGTCAACATGGTAGTGGCTTATGGTGTCCATGGATTACGTATGGGCCATTGGTCCACATGGTAGTGGGTTATGGTGTCCACGGATTACATATGGATGACATATGGGCCATTGGTCCACATGGTAATGGCTTACGGTGTCCATGGATGACATATGGACCATTGGTCCACATGATAACGGCTTATGGTGTCCATGGATGACATATGGGCATTGGTCCACATGGTAATGGCTTATGGTGTCCATGGATGACATATGGATGACATATGGGCCAATGGCCGATATGGTAGTGGCTTATGGTGTCCATGGATGACATATGGGCCATTGGTCGACATGGTAATGGCTTATGGTGTCCATGGATGACATATGGGCCATTGGTCCACATGGTAGTGCTTATGGTGTCCATGGATGACATATGGGCCATTGGTCCACATGGTAGTTGCTTATGGTGTCTATGGATGACATATGGGCCATTGGTCCACATGGTAGTGGCTTATGGTGTCCATGGATGACATATGGTCCATTGGTCCACATGGTAATGGCGTATGGTGTCCATGGTGACATATGGGCCATTTGTCCACATGGTAATGGCTTATGGTGTCCATGGATGACATATGGGCCATTGGTCCACCTAGTAATGGCTTATGGTGTCCATGGATGACATATGGATGACATATGGGCCATTGGTACACATGGTAGTGGCTTATGGTGTCCATGGATGACATATGGGCCATTGGTCCACATGGTAATGGCTTATGGTGTCCATGGATTACATATGGATGACGTATGGGCCATTGGTCCACATGGTAATGGCTTATGGTGTCCATGGATGACATATGGGCCATTGGTCCACATGGTAATGGCATATGGTGTCCATGGATGACATATGGGCCATTGGTCCACATGGTAATGGCTTATGGTGTCCATGGATGACATATGGATGACATATGGGCTATTTGTCCACATGGTAGTGGCTTATGGTGTCCATGGATGACATATGGATGACATATAGGCCATTAGTCCACATGGTAATGGCTCATGGTGTCCATGGATGACATATGGGCCATTGGTCCACATGGTAGTGGCTTATGGTGTCCATGGATGACATATGGGTCATTGGTCTACATGGTAATGGCTTATGGTGTCCATGGATGACATATGGATGACATATGGGCCATTGGTCTACATGGTAGTGGCTAATGGTGTCCATGGATGACATATGGGCCATTGGTCCTCATGGTAATGGCTTATGGTGTCCATGGATGACATATGGGCTATTGGTCTACATGGTAATGGCTTATGGTATCCATGGATGACATATAGATGACATATGGGCCATTGGTCTACATGGTAGTGGCTTATGGTGTCCATGGATGACATATGGGCCATTGGTCCTCATGGTAATGGCTTATGGTGTCCATGGATGACATATGGGCCATTGGTCCACATGGTAATGGCTTATGGTGTCCATGGATGACATATTGGCCATTGGTCCACATGGTAATGGGTTATGGTGTCCATGGATGACATATGGATGACATATGGGCCATTGGTCCACATGGTAGTGGCTTATGGTGTCCATGGATGACATATGGGCCATTGGTCAACATGGTAGTGGCTTATGGTGTCCATGTATGTCATATGGGCCATTGTTCCACATGGTAGTGGCTTATGGTGTCCATGGATGACATATGGGCCATTGGTCCACATGGTAATGGCATATGGTGTCCATTCAATTAGAAGAAAATGAAGTTAATTTAGTTTTGTTGGCAAACGCGTCTTACTTTCCACCCGAAGTCGGAGGTTCGAATCCTACTTATGTCATTAATTTTATTTAAATTAGTCTCTATAACTTTAATCAATAATTTTATTTAACTTCATCTTTTTAAATTTAAACTGTTAATTTATTTACAAAAATGCCCGTAGGTATTTACGAAAATACCCTAACCATTTACGTAGTAATCTTTGTTACTTAAAGGGCAATTATGTCAATTCACAGTCTACATATTTAGGCGCCATAATTTGTAGTCAGAGTCATGCCGTCGATTTAGTTTATCGGCGAATGATCATCAACATTCCATCCCCAACAGTCAAAATTCCGGCACGTTGAGCAATCAACCCTAAACTAGTTGTTGTTATATAATTTGAATACATTCGACACAGTTCAACATAATGGCAACGAGTTGTTCATCATAAAGAATGCAAACAAGACAACAAGGAACAAGAATTACTGCTTTGTCATCGCACTTGATCGAAAAAATAGTAACTACGGTTGGAGGAAATTCACCAATCGATGCTTTTAAGTGCCACTTAGTGTAAGTATGATATGTATTACTTATATTATACTTATATACATATTTAATTTAGTGGTTAATAGATTAACTTTGTTGATTTGTGTGAATTATAGTTACAAACTATTTAGGGATTGTGTAACATCAAACGCAATATATAAAATCATAGGCACAAATCGACTAAGGTTTCGTCCCTTAAGTATTAGACAATATGTAGTCATAAGCAGATGCAGAATGTTGAACAACCCACACGTACTCTTCAACGATGGAATGGTAATCTTTTTTAAACCAATCGGATTATTGCGAATTCAATTAGTTTTTGTATATTTGTATTTTTAAAACTGTATGATTACTTATTTGTATGTCAAGCGAAGTATTTTACGTTAGGGGAAGAAATACCAGGGATACAGTTGCTTCAAAATGCAGCCGATCAGGGGCAGTTGGATGTGATCTTCGTCTTGGGAAAGATGTTGATGGCTGAAGGCATTGAAAGGAAGGAAGAAGCTCTGATCATGTTAAATAATGCCTACGTTAATAGTAGAAGGAGTTGGAATCTAAGGCATACATGTAACAAGGTTCAAAACCACTTGGTAAGGCGGTCAATACAGATAAAATTCCATGACTTACATAGAAGTTGTGCAAAGCATCCTTCTGTGAACAGTTATGGAATAACTTTTATGAATCAATAAAGCTGGTTGTTGAATTGTGAAATTTGTTTGTGGGATGCATGTTTTGTAAAGTTTGCTAGGATGTTTGACATTAGTTTTGAGTAATTGTATATATGATAGTTGTTTGATTCACACAATTAGTGATGCATATTGTATGTGTATTTTGGTGTTACTTTTGATATGTATGTATATATATGTTACTTTTGATATGTATGTTATTTTTGTCTTTTCCATTTTACTAACCAAAAGTTCATTGTGACCAATTTGGTTAGATTTCAATGGCACTTTGGTCTATTTGCAATTTATAAAGTGAAGGCGGCATTTTGTTATCGAAATAAAAAAATTTGTTTAATCAAGTCCTTATTAAGAAAAATGCTATATATATAAAATTTATATTTTAAGTAGATCTATATTTTTATATTTATTATGAATGTTATTTAAATTTATAAATACCCGTATACTACATGGGTTTTAAACTATTATTGAATAATATCGACCCAATAATATGACCTAATAACTATCCAACACATTGAAATCAAGGGTTGTCGAAGGTTCCCTAATCGATACACACTCTGTTTGAATATGTGTTCTGCAAGTGTCGATCTCAATTAAAGCATTCTACTAATATTCTAAGACATTATCCAATTACGAAAGTTGTTCAACCATTCAAATTAGAAAACTTTGAAGATTTGTTCACCATTCGGTCATTAGCTTTGTGAAACGGGTCGTTGTGAAGGTACCTTTGTGATGTTTGTATGGTAACTATATATTTAATTCAAATGTCATATATGAACTCAAATCAACATTAATGAACATACAATTAATATTGTGTTATTTACATTTACACTTTACAGATTTAAGACAATGAACAATCCAAGTAGAAAGTGGATGTATGAAAGAAAAGATAGTAGTAGTTGTATATTGCATGTTTTCGTACAAGGAGTGAAAAAATTTATAGATTTTGCTACCAGTCAACATAGGTTCATGGACGAAAATAAAATCAAATGCCCATGCATAAAATGTCGTAACATACCATATACAGAATTTGATACTGTTAAGACTCATTTGTATAAGTTTGGTTTTGTTGAGGAATATTGGTGTTGGGATAAACATGGTGAAAAATCAATTGATGATGACAATACGTTTTTAAGGGTGGATGATTCAAACACAAATTTTAGTGAAGGTGCATGTTCTTATATAGATATGGTCATAGATGCAATGGCTCCTGATTTAAATAATAGTGATCCTGAAGAGGAGCCAAATGCACTAGATAAAAAATTCTTTGATATGCTAGATGCAGCCGATAAAGAATTGTGGCCTGGATGTAAAAAAGTGACACAATTATCTGTTGTAGCTAGACTATTGAATATAAAATCAGAGTATCGCATACCTGAGCAAAGTTATGATGCTATCTGTCAGTTGATAAATGATGTGTTACCGGAGGAGAATAATATGGTAGGTAGTTTATAGGAGAGCAAAAAGTTAATACAAGCACTAGGTTTGCTTGTGGAGATGATTGACTGCTGCAGATCTGGATGTATGATATATTGGAGGCAAGACAAAGATCTTTATCGATGCAAATTCTGCAATGCAGATAGGTAAAAACGGTCAAAAATTTTGGCCAGATGTTCTCGTGTATCCTTCAAGAAAATGCATTACTTTCCTTTGAATCCAAGGTTGAAGAGACTGTATTCTTCACAAGCCACAGCCGCTTCCATGCGATGGCACTCCGAGAATCATAGACATGATGTTGGAGTAATGTGTCATCCATCCTATTCAGAAGCTTGGAAGCACTTTGACAAAAGTCATCCTTCATTTGCAGCAGAAGTACGTAACGTAAGATTAGGCCTAAGTACAGATGGGTTTGCACCACATGCAGCATTTGGAAAACAATATTCATCTTGGCCTATTATTGTAACACCTTATAATTTCCACCTTCTATATGCACGAAAGAGCCTTACATGTTTTTGACCGCACTTGTGCCAGGACCGTCAAACCCTAAGCATAAAATAAATGTATTTTTGCAACCAGTTGTTGCAGAGTTGGAGAAATTATGAGAAGAAGGCGTAGTAACATATGATATATCTTTAAAAAAATTTTCCATTTAAGAGCAACTTTTATGTGGACAATAAGCGATTTTCCAGCATATGCAATGTTGTCCGGATGGTCTATAGCAGGTAAGCTAGCATGTCCACACTGTGGGAAACATACACAAGCATTCAGAATAGAGAATGGTAATAAGATGTCATGGTTTGACTGCCATAGAATATTTCTACAGGTAAATCACCCATATAGAAAGGATAAAAATAAGTTTAGGAAGAATCGTCAAGTGATAGAAGGTCCTCCTCCAAGTAAGAATGGTGAACCAACTTTAAGGGAGATTGAACAATTAGGTTTGGTAAAAGTGACTGAACTAAATGCTGATGATGTAAACAAAAGATGTGGCGATCATGGTTGGAAAAAGAAAAGCATATTTTGGGATTTACCATATTGGAAAACAAACCTGATTAGACATAATTTTGATGTTATGCATATTGTTAAAAATGTATTTGAAAACTTTTTTTACACTGTAATGGATGTCAAGGGGAAAACGAAGGACAATGTAGTAGCCAGAAGAGATCTGAAGCTCTATTGTAGGAAGAGAAAAGGAGTTGAAGATAATGAAAGAGCATACTACACTCTGGACAACAATCAAAAGAAAGCCATATGCCAATGGGTGGAGAAATTGCGTTTCCCCGATGGTTATGTTTCTAATTTGGGGAGGTGTGTTGATTTAACAGGGTGTAGACTGTTCGGAATGAAAAGCCACGATTGCCATGTTTTTATGCAAATATGGATGCCAATTGTATTTCGTGAGATGTTGCCACAACAAGTATGGGAAACATTAACAGAGTTGAGTATTTTCTTCAAAACATTAACATCAACATCAATCACAACAAAATACAGGGAAAGGATTGAAACCGAGATCCCAATAATATTATGTAAATTAGAGACCATCTTTGTCCCGTGTATTTTTAACTCCATGGAACATTTACCAGTACATTTGCCATACGAAGCGAAGATAGCCGGTCCTGTCCAATATCAGTGGATGTATCCATTTGAAAGGTTTGTATGGTACATCGTAATGTATGTTGCTATTTTTGTAAGCTAATTTAAACACTCTTCACTATAGGTATCTAAATCAGTTGAAAAAATATGTGAAAAATAAAGCTAGAGTGGAAGGGTCTGTTGTTAACGCGTACTTGCTACGTGAAGAATCAATATTTTGCTCTCATTATTTCGAGACTGGTTTCCCCACACGTAATAGAAAGTTGCCTCGAAATGATGATGGAGGAGGAGATGAGCAAGTAGATGCTAACAACGACATGTTAGATATATTTTCATATCCTAGGCGTCATTATGGAAGATTCACGAATAGAATGATGTCTGATGAGGAAGTGCATGCTGCCCAAACTTACATACTCCTTAACGAAGATAAGATCAAGCATTACATCAGGTTCGTACGTAGCATATGCATCACTTTTAATTGTAATAATCATTTGTTGTGTAATTGCTATGATCGAATAACATTTACATGCATGATTTTGTTTATTACATTCATAGTTACTTTAAAATGTTATTGAAATGGTGATACAGAATATTTGAAGAACATTTGAATGAACTTATGGAGGATATGGATGAACAGGTCCTTACAGCTGAAGTTGAGAAGAACATTGCATTATGGTTTCAAAACTATGTGGGTCTTATTTTTGTATTTTTTAAAATTTATTATTTTTTGTTATGGTTATAATTAACTCTAATTAAGTATTTTACCATTATTCATATAGGCACGTAAGATCCCGATAAACAACAAGTCTATATCTGACCTATCCAAAATGTCATTCAAAAAAGTGAAATTATATAGTGTATACTTTGTCAATGGTTACAAGTTGCACATAGAAGCTCATAGTCTGAACAAATCAACAACCAATAGTGGATTGTGTGTTAGTAGCCAAGGAGGTGATTATTATGGTAAGGTAGAGGAAATTTTAGAAGTCGAGTACCCTGGTTACCCAATTAAAACCACGGTTTTGTTTAAATGTCATTGGTACGATCCAACACCTAACATAAGAGTTAAGGTTCACAAACAATATAACTTGGTCGAGATAAACATCAAAAGAAAATACAACAAGTTTGAGCCATTTGTTTTAGCCATGCAAGCCACTTAAGTGTGTTACATTCCCTACCCAAGTTCGAAAACAAACAACTCGGACTGGTGGGTTGTATTTAAAGTTAAACCTCATGGTTGGACCGATGAAAATCATCCTCAGAAAGACGTTTCTTTCCAAGAAGATGAAGTTGAATCAAATGAAATCATTATATCAAATCTAGCCGATACAGACAATCATGATGATGATCACGAAATGTCAAGCAATGGTTCAGATAATGAAAATAATATTGATGAAGAAGGTGAAATTCATGAGGACGACAATGATGGTATTCCTGACAGCGAGGGTAGTTATGAGTATAGTACATCGAGCAATGAAGAAGAAGAGGATGAAGAAGAAGAGGAAGAAGAAGATAATGACTAGATGTTTTTGTGTTTAATATTTTTTGCGATGAAGTTAATTTGTAATTTGGTTTAATATCAATACATAAATGTAAACTAGGAAGAAAGCCCGGGCTTCGCCCCGAGAGTTTTTTTTGTGTTTACATCATTCAGTTAAAAGGGCATTTTAGTCATTTTTGCTTGTTATGTTGTTTGAGTAGGTGAAGTATTTGTAAAACCCATGTTGTTTTTGTGATGAAGTATACTTATTGTAATTAAAAATTATTTTGTATTGAATTCGTTATTAAGGAAAACAATCTACATAGATTATATACTTTAACATGCTTGGTTAATGTAATTAAAAATAACTTTGTAATGAATTCGTTGTTAATTATTCATTATATACTATGTTTTCAAGAAATTATACACAACTTGATTAGCACAACTGGCTTAACCGCGCCCTTTTCTAGCATAATCTTAAGTTCGAGTCTTCTTGCTAGCAATATCTACTTTATAATTCATTTTTACATTTTTTAGCCATTAAATTCAAAAACATTTCATTCAAACCATATCTTACAAATTCCAATGATCATAATAATAATTCATCCATAGTATAACAAAATTAATTAAGCATACAACATCCCAACAAATGTCGTCACAAATTAGCTACGCTTTTTGTTCCATAGCAAAACAAGCAAATGAAATCATATTCCATAGCAGAATTCAATAGCAAATACCTACGAATGGTACCTCCGTAGCAATTCAATTATGGAATTGGTTTCCGTCACAAACTCCGTTGCATAGTAACCACGATGATGAATCCCATAGCAGCAGTACAACGGAAAGTGATTTGGTAACAAATGTCGTTGGAAAATTGCTACGAATTTTTGTTCCATAGCACTATCGGTAGCATAATACCCACGTATATGGAGTCGGTAGCATTTTCCCTAGCAACTCCCACTCTCGCTACCAAAAATAAAATTCATAGACAATGTGGTAGCAACATTGCTATGGAACGACATTCCATAGCACGATCCATTGCAAATTAACAACGAAAATACGTTCCATAGCGATCTTCCCTAGCAAAATCGCGTTTTCCTTGTAGTGTATTATCCATATATAGTACACAAGTGACAATAGTTCTACCACTTGTATTATCATATCTATGGCTCATCCTAGTTTCTTAAAATTCAAACTCTTGAATTTTATCATTGAAACAAGGATTCCAATTGCTCCCACTGGCTTTGACATGTGTATGCTTAGTTTCTTGAAATTCCAAATCTTGAATTCTCTCATTATAACAAAGATTTTTATTCTGAGATGTTTTTTTTCAGTTTGTAAATGAACTTTTTAAGCCCACACATCCATAACAACCTATCTTCGTTTGAAAATGTGTTTCTTACCATCCACTCTTGATTCTTCTTGAAGATCCACTTATGTTTAATGGTTAATGCCAAGTTCTTGATTAACCAAGTCTCAAACATACATTGGCTAAATCTCGCTCTCCATGACTTCCTTTTATCTCGTAGCCTTTAGGGCCTACTATATCTTTCAATAACCGGTATACTCTTATTGTAATTTACCATTGACCTGTATGCCTCAATAATATAGATTCTATATAATTAGGTCTATGACTTCCTCTATCAGATCTATAAGGAAGAGGTAGATGTATGTTAGTTTCCGTAATAGCTCTTTCAACGTCGAATTGAATGTTAGGCCCAACTTTAGGTTTTTCAACAGTTGACTCTTAAATCTTATCGAGATCAATATGACTCCCACTAGCCTATTTGAATATAAGCTCCATCTCTTGGAAGACTACTTTTCGAACAACAAACATTTTGTTCTCAGAAGATTTGTATAAACTATTACCCAAAAGTGTTATTGGGACATCAAACGTGATAACACATCTCTTTTCTAAGTTCTAGATTGTCGAGCACATTACGACGATTAGATGCCTCATAATCATACATTTCCATATGTACTAGTGAGGAATGAACCATACTCTACATCTCGAAGAGTGTCATATAAACCTTCTTAGTTGGTGCAAGACCAAGGACTCTTGTAACACTATTCATGGTAAAATCCATGAATTGTTTATAATCATAGTGCTACTCACCAGGTACCAAATCAAACAATGATTTGTAAACTCCTTTATGGACATTTCACAATTCCTCTAATGATCGATAAATTTTATGACTACGATTCTTATTATCCCTTATTGGATCTGAGTATCTTATCCTATTGCCAAGTTTATTCTTAACTTCATTTTATGATCACGTCAACACCTTCAAGGTAAAGAAGTTGTCCATATATTTTGGTGTATTTAAATGGGCCATTAGTGTGAACTAAATTGAACATACATTCACATCACCCAATGATGTATATGACATCTATCTTCATAAATATGATTTGGAATTATCACAAAACTTGCAGTCAGATGATTCCCAAAATCTTATCCAATTTGATGTTAGGTAATGAAATTCTTATTTATATCTCCAAGATAATGATTCCAAAAATGCATTTTATCCCAACTTTTGGATGTATATGAATTACTACGTATTGTGGTTAATCTACATCATCCATAAGATAAACTAGTTTAAAAAATATTGACACTATCACACAATGCTTTTATCATCTATGTTGATGAATACTTGCATTTATCATAATTCTTGTGGTCAAATGAATTCCAATATCCTATCTAACTGAATACTTGGTAATGTAATTCTCATTTTCATGTGCAAGAAGATGATTCCATAATATTACATCTTATTCAAATATTTGAATCAACCTTGAATAATTGCTACTATACCAGATTCACAGATTTCATGACTTTCTTTTAAACATTTAAATAACTTAGAACAATCTTATCAATCATTTTATAAACAATTTGAATCATAAGACCATATACTAAACATTTAGGGAAGACAGGTTGTCTTTTGATCCTATGAATAGTAGCCAGGTCTTGATATTCATGATCAAATACTCTTCTCCATGTTTTAGTCTTCTAACTTCCTTTTGTGGACTAAAAATTTGGGGAACGAGCTGTCATTTAATCTGAAGGATAGTAGGGCTCGTAATCCATGATTAATTTATCTTCTCCATGTTTTAGTCTTTTATTTTCCTTCAAATATATTGGGCTTTTATGTATTCTTGGTCCTTTTTCTTGATATATAAACAAATAACCTATTAGAACATGTACCTGAATAAATATTCATTTGTCCTTGGCGTTTGTGGTCGGATTAGGTATAGCAACATTAACCGCCTTTTAACCAATGGGAAACTGGATTTATTCTTCTTGACACTTCCATTCACGATAGTGATTATATGAGCATTTTATGGTGGATTTTCTATAATTTGCCATGTCAGTCACAAAAGAGCCTCAACATGCCGTGAAACTCCTTTATGGACATTTCAAGGTATTTCATATCAAAATCCGAGTAAACAGATTATATGTATATGTTATCTAGTTGATTATGATAACCAAAATCAACTCCTAACTTAATGAAATTTCATTTCATTTTAATATGTTGGTATACTACATAAACTAGATAACTTTTTGTACTAACAGTTTAGAATGTAGTGATTGGAGGAACCCCGGGAAGAGCTTTTATCTAAGGCTTGATCTTTCTTTTCGTTTATGAGACCTATTCTAGAACTACAAAATTAGACAATAGTGATCACCTTATCACCTTATACTTTCAAAGCTTTTATAGCAGTGGATTTTTAGCGGATAAAATTATGACATCATTCAATTATTATTTCCATTCTAGTTTGTTTTATTTATCCTTATTAATAATTACCCATTTTCTTTAATTGTGTCTAAGATCCATATTTCACTCCATGTTATTAATATGATTGTTATAATCACATGACGAATTATATTTAGCTAGGTAATATTATTTTCCAGTTTCAATCACCATGAAACTCCTAGATCTTGGCAATTCCAGAGCTGCCTTTCTTGTTCTTATTGATCAACTGCAAGAGTACAAATCGATGAGAATGCTATTGTTGATTACATGTGATTCATAGTGCATGCGTGTAATACCCAGTTTTTCATTTAATTACTTATTATCGGGACGGGTTTTAGGAATTATTAGATAAAGGAAAATAAGAATTTTTTTAGCAATTTAATTATTAATAAAAAGAATTAAGAAGGTTTAGATGGTTTCATAACTAATTTAAATAAAACTTACATACTTGTTTTTTTATAAATACCAATGATTGCATAAATAAGTAAATTCTAGTAATAATGATAACATTTTATTAAGGGTGTAATAATAATTAACTAAATAAATAGGACTTTTATAGTCTAGGGTTTAAAGCGCAATTCTTAGAAACCTGGTTAGTAGAGTATTTTCGGTTAAGGGTGAGTTTTGAGAGAATGCCAATCCTCAGGGACCAAGGCTGCTAAATCTGAAAAGTTTGTGTCTTCTTCTCTTTTGTGCAACGATAGAATATGGAAGGGAAGAGGGATCCTCTCCTTTTCTTCCTTTTAAACCACCAGTAACAAGAAACCCGTAGGTTAGTTTTTAGGAGAGTGTTTTTCGGAAACAGAGAGAGAGAGAGAGAGGGAGAGATAAATCGAGACTGAGAGATAAATCGAGACTGAGAGAGAGAAGGTGAGAAAAATGGAGTGCGAAGCAGCCATTACCGGAGTTGTGTTTGTTGCCGAAGTCCACTGCCTGAGCTCATCAGAGAAGGCGTAGGAGGAGGAGGAGGACAGTGATAGTGTTGCTTGGCATCCATGGTTGGTAGCTACTACTTCTTAATCTCTGACCTTCTTTCTTTCCCTTGCTTATCCTCCTCCATCACCAATTAATACCATAGCCACCACCATTTTCGGTGGTTGTGGCTATCATAATACAATTGTAGCACCACTAAGTGGTGGTGAGTTTCCTCTGTGCATCAAATCCATGGTTATAGTGCTCAACGTTGCAATTATTTCATTTAAGTTCTTGATCTTCTTCCTTTGATAAAAGTGAGCTTGGTGTGAAGTTTTGTGCAACTAATGACCACTATATACACACTAATCCATGCGGGTTGATGTGAACCTCATTTAGGTCATTAAGTGCTTAATGGGGTTTAGTTGAAGATCAGACCCTTAAACCTCTTCTTATGAGCTTAATGTGAAGAAGAGCAATGTTTTTTGAGTCAATTTGCCCAAGCTCTTAATCCATTGAGTCGTTTACTATTTGGTATGGAAAGTAGTTAGTTTAAGATCACTTTTAACTATTTTGGTTGTTTTTGGACATAACCACTACAGACTTAATGAGTTAATTGGGATGTAAGCTAAAATTCAATTGTTTTGTAAAATCGTGAAATTACTTCTGATATTTTAAAATTCATATAAAGTCATTGAGTAATCCAAATTTTGTAGGAAATATATTCCTGGGAACGTGTGAATGTATAGTTTCACCCATATCAATGGCTTAACCTGATTCTAAGCTCACTTGTACAGTTTTCACGTGGAATACACGTTGGTCAAAAAATTTCACTAGTCACTTAGGTATTTTTGTAAAAATCATAACGAAATATAGGAAGCTCCATTTTTAATGATATTTTTTTCCCTAAATGTTAATAATGATGTATAGTTTCTTTAATAATTTTTTCCTGGTTTGATTCCATTCCTATGTTGGATGGAATTATCATTTATTGCAGGTTGTTCCAGAAAATGTTGTTTTCATTAGCCATTTTGTAAAATGCGTAATTAAATCTAGAAAAATCTAAATTTTATGAACCCAAGGGGTGAGTTTATATGCAAGGGTCTAGTTTGTCATTTATTTTTTCAATGGAATGACTCTTATCCATCCTAGGGTGTTGGTGACCATTTTCCCTGAGTGGTTTAGAAAAGGGGGCAATTCTAATAATCATTATGTGCAATAATTAGAGTTTAAATAGACTTGTAACTAGAGAATGTGTCCTACATTATGAAAATCTAAGGAAATGTATTATAATAATTAAGATCAACCTTTAATTGGTTTGGGGGTTGAGTGAGGTTTAATGCCCCACAAAACTAGTTGCTTTATGATAATAAAAGTGAATAAGAAGTATATTATAAAGTAACAATATGTAACATGTGTGATATGAGTTAAGTAAGAATTATTGATGTGATTGTAGGTGTCCTATGAGTTAGAAACCAATCTTAGCTACTTATTTGGTTTTATTATGTATTTACTATCTCATGTGAGTTTTCTTCACTGTACTCGTGGGTCGGAGGCACCAATACATGCCAGTAGGTTGCATTATGTATCCTCGAATATAGGGTGTTGTTATTCTGTAGTGATGAGTTAGATTGGTATATGTGTATGATTACATGTAATTGTTGATTATTGTTATATGTTGCATATGTCGACATATTGGTGGTTGGGTTGATGAGGGAGGCTAACTAACCTTGGAAGGTTGGGTTGAGGTGGTACTTCTTCGTGCAGTAGACCGACAAACCCGCGATGGTTCGGTTGAGGCAATATGCCAACAAACCCTGGATGATTGCAGGAACAGACACAACGAAAACGCTGATAGAATGGGCAAGGGATGAGATTATGCAAAATCATGACATAATTAAAAGGATTCATGAAGAATTACTAAAAATCGTAGTACCCAACAAGATTGTCGAAGAATGTCATCTCCCGAAACTACAATACCTGGATGTAACTATTAAGGAAATATTACGGCTGCACCCAATACTCCCTTTCATACACCCACGATCACCAAGCCAAGATTTTGTGGTAGGTGGATATCCCATTCCAAAGGTTTGTACAGTGTTTCTTAATGTTTGGGCCGTCCAGCGGGATCCTCGGTATTGGGACAATCCTTTGGAATTCAATCTGGGGAGGTTCTTGACAAACAAATATGATGCTAAAGGAAGCAATCTCAACTTCTTCATATTTGGATCTGGGAGAAGATTGTGTCCGGGTGTTCCCATTGGCGGAGAAAATGCAATTGTATATATTAGCCTCGCTCTTGCACTCGTTCGACTGGAGCTTTCCCGAGGGTGAAGACCGAGACCTCTCGGAAAACATTGGCATTACTCTAAATAAAAGAAAACCACTCTTCATAGTTCCATCACAACGATACCCAACGCCAACCTCTATATGTAGTGTTTTTAGTTAAAAGTTATAAGTCCAGTCCCACTACTCTTCGATGGCTTGTTGGTGGGGTCCTGTAGTTTATTTACAATTTGTAGCATTTTTATGTGTGTTAAATGCTGATCTGATTCAAGTCAATTTGAGGCTCCATGCAAAAAAAAAGTTCTTTAACAACAATTTTTTTAACTAAAGAAATGATTAGTTTCTTAGATTCAAGAAGAATCGGTTGAAATCTCTCTCTTTTACACAAATTTTGGCTCCAATTTTGTTTTTTTCTTTTTGCCACTGTCTGCGATGACTTAATACCAAACACTTTTTAATAATAATATAATAAGATACACAAAAATGGGTCCTAAAAATTTAGAGGCTCTGAGCTATCGCCCATGCTACCCCACCCAAAAATACGACCCTCGTTAAATGTCATTGAGTTTAAAAAAATTGAAAGAGAGAGAGAGAGAGAGACCGAAAATTTCAATCTGCCAAAGCAATTGAGGACAGATGGATAAAGTTAATTATGTTATATAATTGATTGTTTCATTCAAAATGATGATTTAACCCCATATAAATAAGAATATAAAATGGGCTTTTGGTTAAACATAAACCCTAATGCGTATTAAACAAGCCTAATCACTAACAACCCCCCACAATTTGATCAGAAGGAGATGATTAAATTGGAAAATAAACAAAAAACCACACAAAAACTTAAATGAACACGGCGGCAACGGTGGTGGCAGAGCTCTGATGATGGCGGCTAATAGTAACTGCTCGTCGGAGAAAAATAAAGAAGAAACGAATGCCAAAGGCGCTTCCATTGTAAACGAAGAGAGGAGCAGCAAGGATGATCATGGAATCTTAGTAGAGGAGTATGGAGAAAGGCAACAAGAATGAAAGATGGCTCAAGTTGTGGTAGACTAAGGCAATCCTGACGAGATCAGTGATTGCAGTGTTGACACATACACACACACACTCACATACACAAATACACACACACACATATATATATATATATATATATATATATATATATAATATTACTATAGATTAGAGGTTTCCCTGCCTGAAGCAAATCATGCCATCAGAGGGAGAAAACACCAACATCGAAAGAGGCTGACTAAGAAAAGAAATTCGGAGAAGAAGTGGCCAGCTGAGGAGGAGACAAAAGGGTAAGAGGTAGTGGCCATCCATGGAGGAGGCAGAAGTGGACAAGTCAATAGAAGAAGCCGAGGAAGGAGATCAGCTTCTCCAATAGTCGTTGGAAGTGGAGGCCGACAGCTGCAGGTCATGTTTAGTAGTAGGGTTTTAACCTAGATCACTAATACCTTGTTATATAATACATTACTTCATTCATACTAAGGATTTAACCTGATATGAATAGGAAAACAAAATGGACTTTTGGATTAAGCTAAAACCTAATGGGTATTAACCTAGTTTACTCACTAACAAATTATAGAAAAAGATGACGAGGAGAATCAAGTAGTGTGTTAACACATAAAAGAAAGTGATCAAGCATACAATGTAGATTAGAAGTTATAATCCAGAACTATCCAATATAAGTGCAATGAGTAGTAGAGAAGAACCATTAGATCTTCATGATGTACAGTTTAGAGTATCGCCAAAAGTACTTAGATGTCCATGTCAATCACCTTTAGTACTGTAATATTATTTAATCTTATACATGTTTGTATTAGGTAGAGTCAACATGTACTTGTGATGTGACTTATCAATCTTTGTTTGCCTATAAAAAGGAACCTTGTAATCATTGTAAAACATCATCAGAAGCTTCATATTTAATATATCATATCTTCCATTTTCTAGTATTATGCATATCGTTTCATATAGTCGATTATAGCATGTTGTTGTTTATAATGGTTATGATATTTACTTAATTAGTTTCTACAAATCATTTGTCAAAACTGTTGTACCATAAAGTTTATCCTAACAAAGTGGAGCAAACTACAACGATCTAAGCAAGATGGCCATTTAATTCTTCATCTCTAACATTTTAGAAGGATGCTCTAAAGAAGAACTTTAGGTAACATTTTGAAAGGTATGGATTTTTAGTCGATATTTACATTATGAGGAAAAAAAAGTTTCATGTTTTCTTTTATCTAATTTATCATACTCCAAGATAAGAAGAGTTACTTAATAACTTGTTTGGGATTACGAATGGTAATATGGTGATAAGTGTTAATCTTGCTAGATTTGATAGTAGTAAGAAATCGATGATACCAAACACACATATCCAATATATGCAAATATCATAGTTGTTTCATTCTCTTAAGCCAACCGCTAATAGAAAATATACCACTTGTTTGGGATACCCATACAGTTATAGGATATAGCTTTCATGTGTTGTATTGGTAATAAATTTAGGGGAGTATTGATTGGTTGTGAATGTTCCATGGAATAAGTCAACTTGGCTTATGGAAGATTATGTTTCTTCATTAACATGGGTAAATCTATAAATATAAAGTTATTGGTAAATTGGAGATATATGAATTTCCAAATCTGGACAAAGCAATAAGAGGAAGAACAAATGGCAACTTTTTGTAACTCATACACATTTGAAATTTAAAGAAGATGGAGTTTCTGATACATTTAAAGATAGGATACATGTTGAGGAAGATGATTTGGAAAATGTTAATGACTCTACTCACCACCAGGCAGAGGACGACAAGATTCGTCAGTCAGACGACGCAAAGTCGAATGGTGGAAATCCCGATGTTGATCCCTCGAGAATAACAAGGAACGAGCATAGAGAAATTATGAAAAACTCCTAAGTTGCCAAAGATATGACTCTTCTACCTGATTTGAATGATCATCAATCAATTAAACTATCCCACTTAAACAAATTATAATACCAATTTGGATGGTAACCAAGAAAATACTTACATAGAAGTGTAACCCAATCATTCCAATTATGGTAAGAATAATATTCGATACAAAGAGGAGCCCAGGAATGACAGTGTTGGATTAAGGCGTCTGAGCTCATAAATAAATTGGTATACTCTTGTAGATAAAAGTATAGTCCTATTTGGGTTTCCCTCATGACCAGAAATAATTAGAAATGATATTAGGAGAGAGATGTATAATTTGTTAGATTATTATATGATTAATAAAACAATTAGAAATTATGGGAAAATGATTTGTTAATATATTATGTGATTAATATATTAATTGGAAATAGATAGTTGATTTTTTGATTTATTATGTGATTAATAATGAGATCAATTGTTAAATAATTGATTTGTTAATTTATATGATTAATAAATTATTTTAAAATAAATAGAATTAATTAATTATTAATTAGAATTAACTCGGGATTAATTGAAACTAATTGAAGGTGCAATGGGTGAATTGTAATTATTCAATAGTTGAACAAAAGAAGCAATTCTAAAATCGTCCATGGTATGGACAGTTTTGGAGGGTTTCCTAGGGGTTCTGGAAGCCTCCTTGTTATATATAAGGAAAGAATTAGAATTGAGATTAAATCTATTATTTAATCAATTCAAATTTTGCTTTGCCTACAAGTTACCTAAACTATAAATACAACCCCCTGGTTTGTAATTTTCGTTTACCACATTACCGAAAGGTAGAGGAATGAAATTTCACTCATACCTCCTCTCTCCTCCTCATTCTGGGGTTTTTGGTTTTTGGTGTGAGCCATTAGAGACATCATTCTTTTGGTGGTAGCTTTCCAAGACCAACAAATACAAGGGATTAAAGTTATTTCTTTACTACAACAAACCAAAGGTATGTAACCCTAATCCTACGTCTACTTCGATTATAATAGGTTACCTTTAGGGTTCTTGATGTTCATAGTTTATTGCTATCAATTAGAGAAAACACAGATCATTTATGGTTGAATGTGAACTTAAGGGTTAAGAATTTTGCTTCATATGTTTATAAATAACCTATAAAACCCTTCAGTGGTATCAGTGCCATTGTTTTCTATTCATTGTGCATAATATGAATGGATTAAAAATTAGGGTTTATCGAAAATAAACCATATCCTTTTGAAAATTTCTACTTGGCTTGGGTTTCTTGAAACACTAGCCTCCACCCCTTATTTTCGAAATTTCCTTAGGGTTTCTAGTTTCCTTAAAAATTATTTTAAATGCCTTAAAATTTGAATAATTAAAACTTGGTAACCCTATCCCCTAATTTTCAAAAGTTAGAAGGTTATATGATTAAAATTGAAATATTTGATTAATAGTTCAATTAAAAATAATTAGTTAATCCCTAAATGATTTAAATTAATTTAATTAAAAGTTTATTTAAAAGATAAAGATGAAATCATAATTGGTTTAAATTTAATTAATTAAAAGTTTATTAATTAACTTTAAACCTTGTATTTTGAAAAGTTTTAAACTACACTTTATGTATATATTAAACATTAAATACTATATGTATAAGAAAAAGTTAGTCGAATCACTAGTAAGCCTCATTCACGAAGCCATACTATAAAAAGCGTATAAGGAAACGGCTTATAAAATGATCGTTGAATGAGTGTCTTTTTCACCCTCCACTCTCCTGTATGGTGGAGGGTCCTTCTAAGATCATTCCCTATGTTGACCCCAATGAGTCCATTTGTTTCTACTGCCAATTGAAGGGACATTGGAAGCGAAGCTGCCTAAAAAACCTAAAGAATCTTGAAGATGGTAAACTCAATTCGTGTGACTCAACTTCCGGTACATCCATTATCTAACTCCATTATAAGTTTCCACTCATAGACTCTTAATACATAATGTGATGATTGCATTTTGATGGTATTGCAGGATCTAAAAGAAAGAAGGAAGCTTCACAAAGGGTGAGCTAAATCTGATAAAAGGGAAATGGAATTTTGTCGCGTGGTTTGATGGTTAGAATTTTTAGCTACTACTAAGGAGTTAGGATAGTTTTAATAGATTGTTATTACTATTTAGAGATGTATAGAAATATAGTTTTTCATTTTATGCATTGTAAGGACAAGTTCCAATTTTTTTAGCAATAAAATGAAGTTTTGGTTTATGAAATAGCCTTATTTGTATTTCCTTGAAATGGCATTATCATTTTGATTTTTCTAATATGAAAGTGTTGGTTATGTTTCTTATATTAGCAATATTAACAGTGGAATTGATTTTTCTAGAGCATGCTTGTGAAATTATCATTTTTGACCAAGTGAAAAGAAATCTCATCACCAAGTTTCATTGGAAAATTATGACTAATTCGTTGATCACATGTTTATATGATGCAAGTGAAAGACTAATGGGTCTAATACATGTTGATATGGACTCTCCAGATCCACTACAAGGGACGATAACTCTACTCGTCTTGATTTACTGATGCTTCAACAAATATAATTATGTTTATAAGATTAAACAGAATTCTAATACTTTCAAAAGGTTAAAAAGGTAGCAGAACGGACAGAAAAAAAATATTAGGCAGAAAGATAAAAGATTATCCAATCTAAAAGGAAAGGAGAGTACTTTAGTATCATGTGTTATGATCACCTTAGGAATTGTGGAATTGTATCACATTAAATCCACAAAGAACATCTTAGTGCAATTGTATGACTAAGAAGAGGAATGAAATGTTGTTGGAAATGTTTCGATCATAGATGAGTCATACTTTGTTCCAATCAAGTTTTAGAGCCATGCTCTAGTAACTATAAATTGTATCCTGAAACTCATTCCAAACTAAGAAGGATGATAACACCTACTAATATGTGGAGTAAAGAATGTTTTCCCTACTCTAGCACATTTCGAATTAGAGTTTTGATGTTTTTGTTGATCGAGAAACAAAAGATAAATCGAGTCCTGTTTTATGGAGTGTTTTGTAACGACTCAATATTCAAAAGAAAATTTTCATTTTTAAATAGCCAAAACATTTTCCATAAACCATAAAATTGCAAATACAATTGTTTTCAAATTCATATCAATAACAATATTATTTCAAATCATTAGAGTGTCCCATAAAAGCGCCTGAGAGAGAGTGCATGCCACGTCATCAAGCCTTGCCCTTGTCCTTAGGCTCAGATGTACCTGAAACAAATCCACAAACTATAAGCTAATGCTTAGTGATTCCCCCAGAGCATACCCCACACAATCCACATAATCACATAACCATATTATTTATAAAATCTACATAAACCACATAATCCATGCATACAAACATATAAGGAAGCCATGGAAACCCTCTAGGGTCTTACACCTAGTGCCACTGGAACCCCCACGTGGTATTAACTCCCTACCATGGGAACCCCCACATGGGCTTCCTACCATGGGAACCCCACATGGTCTTCATTAACTGCCATGGGAACCACCACATGTTCTTCATTACCAAGAAAATATCGTACAAACTAAACATCCAAATATACTAGGATGCCATGGAAACCCTCCAAGGTCTTACACCAAATGCCATGGGAACCCCCACATGGTCTCAGTCTACTGCCACGGGAAACCCCCAGGGGTCTTCCATGCAAATGTCATACTAACATAACACATAATCAATCGACAATCCACATATCATAAAATGGGTCGACCTTGGTACCTTAGACCCATTGGTATGGTGAGAAGACGCACCTCTCGCGAATACAAAACTGACAACATAAGATCGGATAAGTCCAACGCACTGCTCCAACTCAACTGCCTATAAGCATCATGTGATTAACTTGTCACAATCCCGAAATACCATAGATGCCCTCAAAGTCAACCCTGGTCAAAGTCAAGGTCAATAGTCCATGTTGACCTCAACTCGTCGAGTGCATCCAGCAACTCGTCGAGTTACCTTAGTAACTCGTCAACTCGCCGAGTTACCTATGTAACTCACCGAGATCCTTAATGTCCAGAAGACCGAAAACTCATGCAAACCAAAACTCTAATCCCTCACTACACTCATTCAGAATCTCGAAAACTGGTAAACCCTACCCGACTCGTCGAGTCGACTAAGGGACTCGACGAGTTCCTTTAGTCCTTTTTGTGTTTAGTCCTTTCCAGAGGGATCTAAGGTCCCAAATTTCAAATAGAACTTCTCCTATTGTAGTTACCACGTAAAGCTGCGAACTTTACGTGCATGCAAGACCTCACAAGGCTAAAACACCAAAACTAAGGTTCCTACAAGGTTTTAGTGCATGGAAAGGGCCTAAGCTGGATAAAATGAGCAACTTTATGTCATTGAGGACCTAGAAATGTCCAGATCTAGAACCATATCCTTGTGATAAGTCCAAATCTGAGTATGACACCCTTTTGGAACCAAAAGTGACCATTTACTTCTAAGAAAAGAGATCTAAACAATTAAAGGTCAAGTTAGTGACTTTATACCTCAATATGGTCGCCAATACAGAGTAGATGTCGGATCTACTGCTTCCTTCTTTGTTCCTTCTTCTTCAAGCTCCAAAATCTTCACAATCACACCAAAGATCACTCTCAAAATATCTCTCTCTCTCTCTCTCTCAAGAAGGTGAAAGGCTCAAACTAGGGTTTCTCTGGGCTGAAAGAACGATGGAAGAGGCTGCAAATGAGCCATAAGTTCTTGAAATAGGGTACAAACCACTGAAAATTAGGGTTTCCCCTTTACAGTGCCTACTCGTCGAGTCGGGGCCTTCCAACTCATCGAGTAGGTCCGAAGTCCCGCGTCCTCATAATAACCTCTACTCAACGAGATGGAGCTCCCCAACTCGTCGAGTCCCAACACAAAATCCTAAAACTTATAAAATTAAATAATACCTGGAACAGGTGTTACATGTTTTCTTGTCGAGAATCCACACGAACTTTTGAATATTTTTTTTAGCTCGTCAAGGAATGTTCCTTGAGCGAGAAAATTATATGTCAAAATTCAGTAGGAGTCATATTGATCTTGAGAACCTATAAGAGTCAACCGACAATGATCTTTTTAGTTATCACTCGTACGCGGCCTGATATTTATAACATGTTGTGTTTAATTGACATATCCTAATTTCTATGCACTCCCAATTGAGTTGGCTATGATTATAAGTTCCATGATCTTTGTTTAACTGCAAAAAGCCAAAGAACATTGGTCAGTGAAAGTATATCTTCCTCCGGGTAGTGATGTCTATTCGGGTAGTGATCCCGCATCTCTTCCTCCGGCTCCCATGTCCATTCGGAGCCCCTTCGGTGTTGCCATTGCACCTTTACTAACTTCACCTCCTTATTTCGAAGAACCTTGGTCTTCCTATTTAGAATCGCAACAGGCCTCTCAATGTAGTTCAGACTCTCGTCCACCTGAATATCGTCCAGAGAAACGACTGCGGCCTCGTCGGTGACACACTTCTGAAGTTGTGACACATGGAAGGTGTTGTGAATCTGGCTAAGCTCATCCGATAGATCCAAGCGATAGGCCACCTTTCCCACTTGGGTCGTAATCCTGAACGGTCCAATATATCGGGGCCCTAGCTTGCCCCTCTTCCGAAACCTGATGACTGCCTTCCATGGCGACGCTTTTAGTTACACAAAGTCCCCTACCTGGAACTCAAGGTCCAATCGCTGCCGGTCAGCATAACTTTTCTGACGGCTCTGTGTGACTCGTAGCCGGTCGCGCACCTGCTGAATCAACCCAGTAGTCTTGAGCACTACTTCCGTGCTCCCCATGACTCAGTTTCTAACCTTGCCCCAACAAACCGGGGTCCTACATCTCCGACCATACATCTCAAATGGAGGTCGGTCGATACTTGCATGGTAACTATTATTGTGTGAAAACTCTGCCAATGGGAGGTATGTATCCCAACTATGTCCAAAATCCAACACGCATGCCCGAAGCATATCCTCGAGTGTCTGGATTGTCCTCTCGCTTTGGCCATCTGTCTGGGGGTGGCATGTTGTACTAAAATGCAACTGAGTGCCCAGTTCCTCGTGGAATTTCTTCGAGAATCTGGATGTGAATCGAACATCCCGGTCAGAGACTACTGACACTGGCAGTCCGTGCTTGACCACCACCTCTCGTACATAAATATATGCCAACTTCTCAGCGGATATACTCTCACAGATTGGAATAAAGTGGGCACTCTTCGTCAACCTGTCCACAATCACCCATATGGCATCCACACCCCTCGCTGTCCTCGGTAACTCCGTGATGAAGTCCATAGTGATCTATTCCCACTTCCACATAGGAATGGGTTGCGGCTGAACCTTCCTATGTGGCCGCTAATGTTCGGCCTTGACCTTCCTGCAGGTCAAACACCGCTCCACAAACCAGGAGATCTCCCGCTTCATGCAGGGCCACCAGTAACTCAGTCTTAAATCTCTATACATTTTTGTAGCCCCTGAATGTATAGAGAACTTGGACTTTTGTGCCTCTTCCAATATCTTCTGTCTCATTCCTCCAGTCACCTGTACCCACACCCGACCACAGTGTGTCAGAAGACCTCAGCTATCCCGAACAAACAAGGGATACGGACCCCAAATCCATTCTATCTTCCAATTCTCTTTCTTCACACCCTCAACCGAGCCTCCTTGATCATATCCAACAATGGAGAGATCACCGTCATCCTCAAACAAACATTCCCAATCGGTCTGCCGCCTTGCGGCTCAAAGCATCGGCCACCATGTTGGCCTTCCCTGGATGGTATAAAATCTCACAATCATAATCTTTTAGCATGTCCAACCACCTCCTCTGCCGCATGTTGAGGTTCTGCTAATCCATCAAATACTTCAAACTCTTATGATCAATATAAATAGTGCACCGTACTCCATACAAGTAGTGCCTCCAAATCTTGAGGACAAACACTACTGCCCCTAACTCCAAGTCGTGAGTGGGGTAATTCGCCTCATGAGGCTTCAACTGCCTCGAGGCATAAGCTATCACATGCCCCATCTGCATCAGTATCGCGCCTAACCCTGAGATCGATGCATCACAATACACAACCAAGTCATCCAACCCTTCATGTAGTACTAGAATCGGAGCCCCACATAACCTCTGTCTCACGGTCTCAAAATCGAACTGCTGATCTGTGCCCCATCTAAATGTTACATTCTTCTTAGTCAAGCGGGTCAAAGACACAACAATCTTGGAGAAATCTTGAATGAATCTCCGATAATAGCCCGCTAAACCCAAGAAGATACTGATCTCGGATGCGTTCTTCGGTACTTCCCACCGCATCACTGCCTCAACCTTGGCTGGATCAACTGAAATGCCCCCCTGGTTGATGATGTGCCCCAAAACCTGCACATCACAAAGCCAGAAATCATATTTTGAGAATTTGGCATACAACCTTTCCATTCTCAATTTCTCCAATACCTCCCTCAGATGCCGCTCATGCTGCTCCGTGGTCTTAGAATAGACCAGGTTATCATCAATAAAAACGATCATAGACCGATCTAGCATCGGTCTACACACCCTGTTCATGAGATCCATGAACGCTTTTGGGGCATTGGTGAGCCCAAATGGCATCACCACAAACGCATAGTGCCCGTAATGAGTCCTGAAAGTTGTCTTCGGTATATCCTCATCTCGAATCCTCATCTGATGGTACCCTGACCGAAGATCAATCTTGGAAAACCAAGACGCACCCTGCAGCTGATCGAACAAATCATCGATATTGGGTAACGGATCATGGTTTTTCACCGTTAGCTTGTTCAGCTCTCAATAATCAATGCACATCCTGTGGGACCCGTCCTTCTTTTTCATCAACAGGATCGGAGCTCCCCATGGGGAACTGCTCAGATGGATAAACCCGTGGTCTAGCAGCTCCTGAAGCTGCGTAGATAGCTCCTGCATCTCGGGCGGATCTAGTTGGTATGGTGCCTTTGCTATCGGAGCGGCACCCTACACTAAATCGATACAAAACTCCACCTGCCTCTCCGGAGGCACTCCAGGTAACTCCTCGGGAAAGACATCCCGAAACTCCTGTACCACCCGTACACTGCCCAAATCCGTCGTGGTCTCAACCCTCGTATCCGAGATATATGCCAGAAATCTCGTGCAACCCTGCTGTAGAAATCTCCTAGCCCTCGCAGCTAAACAGAGGAATTGCCCTGTGAGGCCCTCTCTCCATGAATAACAAGTTCTCCCCGATTTGGGGTTTAAACCCTCACCAACTGGTGCTCACAATCGATCATGGCCCCATTGGCCCCCAACCAGTCCATCCCGACATTCACCTTCAACCCGCGCAAAGGTATTAGGACTAGATCAACACCAAACCTCTCCCCAAGCACATTCAGGACACAGTCCCGATACACCCTCGCAGCCCTCACGGTGCGGTCGTCCGCAATCTCAACCTCAAGCGGAAACAAATCAAGCCCTTCTTGGGGAAATCCCTACTCATGTGGCCCGGCAGACCACACGTATAACATGTCGGGCCCGTCCCCCGACAAACTCCACCTTGAAATCTCCCACACTTGGCACACCGGCCACGGCCCTGCTAGCCCCTACTGGAGGAATCCGTGGTCTTAGGATTTTTAGCCTGACCTACTACTGTCTGTGCCTGCTCAGGCTTCCTCTTGGTGTGGAAGTCCAACTCCATCTCCTGCTCACGGGCCTTCTCCACCATCTAATTCAGGGTTTTGCACCATATGAAGCTCACAAAGTCCCGGGTATCATCCCTCAACATGGAATGATACCTCATCCTCCTCATGTCCTCATCTGTAGCATATTGTGGGATCAACAATGCTCGTTCCCGAAACTTGGCGGTGATCTCCGCCACAGTCTCGGTGGTCTGCTGGAGCTCCTAAAAGTCCCTCACTAATCGCTGCACCTCAATATCTGGTGCAAACTCCAGGTCAAATCGCCTGACAAACTCGGCCCATGTCATCTCAGCCACACCGGTTGCTCCCACCTGGCTAGTCACCTCTCCCCACCAGTCTCGGGCTCTATCTCTCAGCATACATGAAGCAAAACCCACATTTGCCTCATCAGGGCAAGAACTCGTACGTTGGGCATTCTCTATGTCCGCCACCCAACTTCGATTAACAATGGGGTCCCTGGCCCCGAAAAATGCATGCGCCCCACACACCTTGAACTCCCGAAACGAGGGAGTTCGGGCCCCGACCTGGCCTGCATCAATCTCGGCTCTGAATGCCCCGAGACTCTCCTCCATGATCTCCATCATACCCTCCTTGACCGTCCCAAAAATCATTGGGGTAGTGTCAAGGATGCCCCTGATCACCTCAGATGTAATGAGCTCATGCAGCCTCTCATCAATGGGCTCGATACCGTCGCCTGACCCAGACCAGGATCCTGATCCTGATCCCCCAGCTCCATGTCGTGTCACCACTATACTGAACTGCAATGTCGTAAATCATAATAATAAAGATATCCCAATAGGGGATCTTCCCACACCGATCCTCCTTAGACCTACCAGATCTAACATTGGTTCAGGTACAGGTCCTGTGCTTTCAGTAGTTAGGGCCCAATACTACCTTCCACACCTGCCTGTACCTTCCCCAAGGCTCTACCTGATAACCCCAATTCGTCCCATAACAACATATCCTACAAGCTACAACATCACTCAAATCCTAGGTCATCCTAATATTTGCTCTACCTATATCAATCAGACCAATCATAAAAGGTTTCCTTTATGCATGCAAATTATACACAGAAAAGGATCAAATAGACTTTCGAATAATAGATTCTACCCTAGGACCACAACCAAACAAGGAACAGTAAATAAGGCCAAATCAATCATTCTAAGGCTATAAGCTCCTAACCATATATAATTTTAAAAGCATACACATAGCACGATCCGTACGATTATCATAACTCAAATATCAGTATAACATGGCTATCATATTGGGGAACTACTTACTTGGCTCGGCCGATCACGCACATTGCACTCTCCTCTTTTCCATTCTTAAAAGTTTTTAACTTTTATTTTTGAAAACAATTTTACCATTTCCTTAGTTTGAGTCCTGACACACCCGAGAGTGTGCCCGAATCCCTCAAACCAACGCTCTGATACCAACTTGTAATGACCCAAATTTTAAAAGAAAATTTTCATTTTTTAAATAGCCAAAACATTTTCCATAAACCATAAAATTGCAAATACAATTGTTTTCAAATTAATATCAATAAGAATATTATTTCAAATCATCAAAGTATCCCATAAAAGCGCATGAGAGAGAGTGCATATCGCGTCATCAAGCCTTACCCTTGCCCTTAGGCTCAGAGGTACCTAAAACAAATCCACAAACTGTAAGCTAATGCTTAGTGATTCGCCCAGAGCATACCCCACACAATGGACATAATTAGATAACCATATTAGTTATAAAAGCTACATAAATCACATAATTCATGCATACAAACATATAAGGAAGCCATGCAAACCTTCCAGGGTCTTACACATAGTGCCACTGGAACCCCCACATGGTCTTAACTACCTGCCATGGGAACCCCCACATGGTCTTCCTGCCATGGGAACCCCCACATGGTCTTCACTACCAAGTAAATATCATACAAACTAAACATGCAAATATAATAGGATGTCATGGAAACCCTCTAAGGTCTTACACCAAATGCCTTGGGAACCCCCAAATGGTCCCAGTCTACTGCCACGGGAGCCCCCGGGGTCTTCCATGAAAATGTCATACTAACATAACGTATAATCAATCGACAATCCACATATCATAAAATGGGTCGGCCTTGGTGCCTTAGACCCATTGGTATGGTGAAAAGACTCACCTCTCACGAATGTTGAACTGGCAAGATAAGATCGGATAAGTCGCAGACACTCCTCCAACTCAACTTCCTATAAGCATCATGTGATTAACGTGTCAAAATCCCGAAATAGCATAGATGCCCTCAAAGTCAACCCTGGTCAACGTCAAGGTCAACAGTCCATGTTGACCTCAACTCGTCGAGTGCATCCAGCAACTCGTCGAGTTACATGAGTAACTCGTCAACTCATCGAGTTACCTATGTAACTCACCTAGTTCCTTAATGTCCAAAAGACTGAAAACTCATGTAGACCAAAACTCTAATCCCTCACTGCACTCATTCAGAATCTTGAAAACGGTTAAACCCTACCTGACTCGTCGAGTCGACTAAGGGACTCGACGAGTTCCTTTAGTGCTTTTTGTGTTCAGTCCTTTCAAGTGGGATCCAAGGTCCCAAACTTCAGATCGAACTTCTCCTAGTGTAGTTACCACGTAAATTTGTGAACTTTACATGCATGCAAGACCTGACAAGGCTAATACACCAAAACTAAGGTTCCTACAAGGTTTTAGTGAATGGAAAGGGCCTAAGATGGATAAAGTGAGCAACTTTATGTCAATGAGGACCTAGAAATGTCCAGATCGGGAACCATATCCTTGTGATAAGTCCAAATCCGAGTATGACACCCTTTTAGCACCAAACGTGACCATTTACTTCCAAAAAAAGAGATCTAAACAACTAAAGGTCAAGTTAGTGACTTTATACCTCAATATGGTCGCCAATACAGAGTAGATGTCGGATCTACTGCTTCCTTCTTTTTCCTTTTTCTTCAAGCTCCAAAATCTTCATAATCACACCAAAAATCACTCTCAAAAGCTCTCTCTCTCTCTCTCAAGAAGGTGCAAGGCTCAAACTAGGGTTTCTCTGGGCTGAAAGAACGATGGAAGAGGCTGCAAATGAGCCATAAGTTCAACAAATAGGGTACAAACCCCTGAAAATTAGGGTTTCCCCTTTACAGTGCCTACTCATCGAGTCGGGGCCTTCCGACTCGTCGAGTAGGTCCGAAGTCCCACGTCCTCATAATAACCTCTACTCGACGAGTTGGAGCTCCCCAACTCGTCAAGTCCCATCACAAAATCCTAAAACTTATAAAATTAAATAATACATAGAACAGGTGTTACATGTTTTCTTGTCTGGAATCCACACAAACTTTTAAATATTTGTTTTAGCTCATCAAGGAATGTTCCTTGAGTGAGAAAATTATAGGTCAAGAGTTCAGTAGGAGTCGTATTGATTTTGAGAACCTACAAGAGTCAACCGACAAAGATCCTTTTAGTTATCACTCGCACGCGGCCTGATATTTATAACATGTTGTGTTTAATTGACATATCCTAATTTCTATGCACTCCCAGTTGAGTTGGCTATGATTATGAGTTCTATGATCTTTATTTAACTGCAAAAAGCCAAAGAACATTGGTCAGTGAAAGTATATCGATAGATATAGGTGAGCTGCTAACAACTTAGAAGCACTGGTAGGCCCTTGAGCTGCCAAAAGGCAAGAAATTAAAAATAGTGAAGTTTAGTCCATGAAGGAAAACTGAATTTGATTTTGGTTTGTCCTAAACCTTGTTTTATAATTATAGGTTGGAATAGATTCATATGAATAGGAACTTATAAATGGCAAAAGGTTTCACTCTAATTCATGAATATGGTTATGGGGAAATACTTTTGCTATTAGATTTTGAAGATATGATCTATATAGATATTAATTGGATAAATTGCATTCTCAAATTCACAATATGATTACATCATCCCTATTCATATTTCGAATTATGATGACTGGCAAGGAATTCTTTGAATTTTCGAGAGATATATATATCAGTCTTGAAAGGGTTTAAACACACACACAGACACACTTATTTAACTAATGTGTATAAGCTTAACAAGTCTAGTTGGAGACTTATTGAAGCATCACATAACATAAATCTACATCTCCTTAATAAAGTTATAGGGAATTCATTTCTAGAAGTCCAGTTGATTTCTAGGTACATGTCAAAGCTAGTGGGAGCATAATTGTTGTGCTTGCATTGCATGTTGACAATACTGATCGTAGGGAACAATGACTCTATTTTTGCAAATTGCATAGTTAAAAAAAAAATTCGGTATAGTGGACTTAATGGAGATGGCGCTCATACTTCATTTCGATTCTAAAGGTTTAGATTGTATTGTTTAATATAATTTATTCAAATACATATATGAATATCATGTTGAAATGTTTTAACATAGAAGACTCCATATATAGAAATATTATAGCTACGAATTAAACATATATGAAATTGTTGTATAGGACATAATGAGTTGAGTCCAATATGCTTCGGATATAGGATCGATTACATATGCCATAATATTCGGTTATTCTAATTTTTCAAATACCTAGAGCATTATGAGAAAAGGATTGGAATTTTGTGTGATTAAGGTTGTTAAACAGCTGTCAAGAACATTATGAGGTTTTACCAAAGATTGGTTGCTTGTGGACAGTTAGAAGTAAGAAATTATTAGGGAAGGTCCATAGTGACACATTTTGGATTGAGATGATTCTTGATCAGAATTGATGGTCATATGGGAATATAGAAATGTTTCCATAATGGATATGTTTGCAAAATATATAAGTGGCTTGGAAACTTAAATGCAAGAGAAGTTTTCAAGGAGTGTATCTTGAATTTGAGGCTTCATAACCATGGAGTTGCTTCTAGTAACAAGTTCCAATGGAACATTCCGTAATGTCGAAGGCTCAGTCTCTGTGACTTAAGAATCTTGACATCACATAAAGAAAGTGCATGTAAAGATGAAATTTCACTACAGCTTAGATAGTGATAAGAATTTGGAATCGTGAATTGAGCATCGTTGGACTAATGTCCGGTTAATCTTTTCACAAAGGAAGGACCATAAAGAGGCATAGTATGCATGTTTATAACATGGCATGACTTATGTTATCTAATTCAAGTGGTTAGTTGATTAATCGAAACATTATACAATGAATAAATTTGTAATTTTTTTGGTGATTAAATCATAGGGATTTATTTATATATAATGGGTATGATGCCATAGTTAACTAAATTATTATTGTGTTTCACTTTCCATTTTTAATTCCCTGAGTAATTTTTAATATTATTTAAAATTCCACATTCGTTCTTACTTTGGAAGTAAGTAGTGAATTAAGACTTTCATGAATTGATTATGGATTGTCGATTGAGGTCAAAACATTACAATTGGAATTTCTACAATATCCATGAGTAATTGGAAAATATATATTTTAAGTATTGTATAAACCCATGCTTAGAGATTGCTACAATATTCATCAGTTGTGCATTGGTTTACTCCAACACATCTCGTAATTGGGTGTTATAAAGTGTAATTAAACGCATGATTTTGTGATTAAAATGAATGATTGTATAGTCACAGTTTATTCGTTCCTTTTTCCTTAATAGGAAAAGTGATATATATGGGCCCCTCGGTGATTTGAGTTGATCTATAAGAACCAGGCTTGGTCCAAACTAAATTGATGTGTTCAATTTTGTAGTTTGATATTTGATCACAAATTAGGGAATCGGGAAACAAAAAAATGAACATGAGGTTGATCATTTAATCCATGACTATGTTCATACGATATCTTGTAGAACGAACGAATAACTGATCACTTATCTTAGGGCCAACGTTTGAATTGAATCAAAGTTTGGCCATGGTTGTGGAAAGCACTCGTTGCTATTTAGTTCAAGGTTATACTTGCAATTATAGTTATGGATTTATCCAAGTGGAAGACTGTTGGATTAAGATGTCTAAACTCATAACTAAATTGGACTACTCTTGTACTTAAAAAAACTCCTATTTGGGTTTCCCTCATGACCAGCAATAGCTAGAGTTGATATTAGGAGAGAGAAGTATAATTTATTAGATTATTATATGATTAATAAACTAATTGAAAATTACGGGAAAATGATTTTTTAATATATTATCTGATTAATATCTTAAATGGAAATAGATAGTTGAGTTGTTGATTTATTATGTGATTAATAAATTAATACGCGATCAATTGTTAAATAATTGATTTGCTAATTTATATGATTAATAAATTAATTTGAAATCAATTATAATTTATTAATTATTAATCAAAATTAATTTACAATTAATTCAGGATTAGTTGGAATTAACGGAAGATGCAAGGGGTGAATTGTAATTGCTCACTAGTTGAACAAATGAATCAATTCTAGAACTCTCCATGGTATGGATGATTTTAGAGGGTTTCTGGAAGCCTCCTGGTTGTATATAAAGAAATGATTTGAACAGGTATTAAATCTATTACTTAATCAATTCAAATTTTGCTTTGCCTGCAAGTTACCTAAACTATAAATAAGACGCCTTGGCTTGCAGTTTTCGTTCACCACATTACCTAATGGGATAGGAAAGAAATATCCCTCATATATCCACTCTCTCCTCCTCATTCTAGGGTTTTTGCTTTTGGATATGAGCTACTGGAGGCATCATCATTTTTGTGCTAGCTTTCCAAGACCAACAAACACAAGGAATTAAAGTGATTTGTTTACTACAATAAATAAAAGGTTTGTAACCCTAATCCTATGTATATTTCCATTATAATAGGTTTCCCTTAGGGTTCTTGATGTTCATAGTTTATTTATTTCAATTAGAGAAAACATAGATCCTTTATAGGTTGCATGTGACCTTAACGGTTAAGATTTTCGCTTCATATGTTTTTTAATAACCTCTAAAACACTTCAGATAGGCCCAGGAACGATAATCATAATTTGATCCATGATCTTAACTAAGAAATGATTAATTGTTATTCTAACTGAAGACACAATTGAAATACACAAATATATTCTTCAATCGATACTTGAATCGATCACATAAGAGGAATCGCAAATTAAGGGACTACCTTAAGGAAACAGGTGTCCTTAGACAAATTTAAAGATGTTTTGAGAGCCTCTGATAATTGAAGGTCCAAGTCAAAATCAAGACAAAAAAACTGGGAATTCACGTCATATCCCCTCATGCTGCTCCTGGGAATAGACCAGGATGTCATCAATAAACATAATCACATACTGATCCAACATAGGCCTACACACGCGATTCATGGGATTTATAAATGCAGCTGGAGCATTGGTGAGCCCGATAGGCATCACCACAAACTCATAATGACCATAATGAGTTCGGAAAGTCATCTTCTGCGTATCCTCCTCTCTCACCCTCATCTGATGATAACCCGAATGCAGATCAATCTTGGAAAACCAAGATGCACCCTAAAGCTAGTCAAGTAAATTGTAAATCCTCAGGAGTGGGTAACGGTTCTTCACCGTTAGCTTATTCAGCTCCCGGTAGTCGATACACATCCGCTGCGACCCATTCTTCTTCTTCACAAACAAGATCGGCGCTCCTCATGGCGAACTACTCGGTCGGATAAATCTCTTGTCTAACAGATCCTGCAGCTGGTTAGACAGCTCCTTCATCTCTAGAGGTGCTAATCGATAAGGTGCCTTGGCTATCAGAAACTCCACCTATTTCTCCAGAGGCACTCCTAGAAAATCCTCCAGAAACACATCCGGGTACTCCCGAACAATCGGTACATCATCCACAGTTTCCTTAGCATTCTTTCGGGTATCCATCACATAGGAAACAAATCTAGAACAACCCTGCTGAAGATAGCGTCTGACTCTAGTTGCTGAACATAAAGCTGATCCATGTTGAACACCCTCTCCCTCAATCACCAACTCTCCCCCACTTGGGGTCCGAATACGCACCCACTGATGCTCACAATCAATCATTTCCCCATTGGGGCTTAGCCAATCAATCCCCATAATAAACTTTCTCTCATGCAGAGGAATATGAACCAAATCAATCAGATACCGCTCACTAAACAACTCCAATACACAACCCCGATGAACCCTCGATACGCGCACATGACGATCATCAGCAATCTCAACCTCTAATGGACAATCCATGTAACATCCTGAAATTTTAAGACTAGGTTCTTCAATTAATAAAGCAAATAAATGAAAAATGATTTATATAGTTAAATAATATTAGGTTAATTATATCATTAATTGATATGAAGTTTAGAAAGTCAAAAGTGGGAAATAATAACGTTTTAAAGGTAAAAGGGGCCAAAAAATGTCAACTTGGAAAAGTGAGTTCACCAAAGGGTTGACTCAATTAATGGAAGGGACTAAAAGAGATATAAAATGGGTGGATAAGGACTTCTTATGTCAAAAACTTAAGTTAAAGTCACAAATATTGTGGTTTAGTGGGGTTTGGCCAAATAATATAAACTAGAGGGACCAATTGTGAAATTTTGGGAAATAAGATGCAAGCCTCCTTTATTCTTCTTCTTCAGCTCGTGTTTTGCAAGGGAAGAACTCTCTAATGGCGATTTTGATTTAAAGAGCTCCTAGGGTATGAATCAAGCAAGTTTAGAAGCATTCAAACAAGAAGGGAAAACAATCAAATGCTAATTAGGTATAATCTCTTCTCTATTACTCCTAAATTTCAAGTTCAATGCGTGGAGAACACACCAATGTTGAATTTAGCTTCTTCTAAGGCTTAGAGTTTTGGTTTCTAACATTCCTTGAGTAGTTTTGGTGATTCCAATCTCAATCCAATCACTATATTGGTAGATTTGATGACTTGGGTAAAAATCTCCAAGAACCCTAGAAATTAAAATTAGGGATTTCATGTTTATATGTTAAATTGGAATGGATTCAATGACCTAGATTGATCACAATGAATCCAATTGGAATACTCAATGTAACGCTTGGTTTAGGTATGAGTTTATCCTTCAAATTGTTGTATTTTCCTTTAGGAATCGGTGAGTTGGAAGCTTCAACTCGGCGTGTCGAGAGGGCTTTGGCAGTGAAAGTTAATGAACCAACTCGGCGAGTCGAGGTGCCTTAACTCGACGAGTTGGCGGCTGGGAAGAAAACCCTAATTTTTAGGGTGTTGCACCCTATTTAATGGCCTTAAGTCTCTTGGTTGGCCTCCTTACCAGGCTCCTCTTTCCAGAAAACCCTAAAAGCGTGTATCATCGTCCTTGTGAGTGTGTGAGCTTCTAGAGGGCCTTAAGTGTTGATATTTTTGCACATTTTTGGAGAAGCTTTGAAGTTGAAGGTGCATAGCATGGAGGGAAGACTTAGATCCAGAATCTCCCAACTCATTGCAGTCTTTTGGAGATATCAAGTTTATACCTTGCTTTGTTACTGTTTAGATCTCTTTGTTATGAGGTTTTATCTTGATTTTTGGCTCATGGGTGGACTGTACAAGAAGTTGAGTGGTCCAGGGATTGTTATGTTAGATCTGACCATTTTATGGCCCCTTTTCGCTTTATGTTGCAAGCTTTACTAAGTTCTAGATGCCATTCATGCAATAAGTCCCTTCTTAGACCATATTGAGCCCTAGGGTTTTGTTTTAGCATGCATGGACGTAAAGATGGAAACTTTACGTGATTTTCCAACCTTTGGATGCCAGATTTGTATTTTGGGACTATGTTTTGGTAGTTTAAGGGCTTAATGGGTCAAGCCCCACTCTAATGAGTGTAGGGTTCGAGTTTGACTCATTGTGGCGGTTCCTAAGGGGAAAGTTGGAAACTTTACCCTTCCAGACATCATTTTGGAAGAGATATGAGATATGGAGATCTTGGATTCGATGGTAACAGCCTAATGCATTAAGTTGTTGGATTCCTGGAAAACTCGACGAGTTCATTAGTGAACTTGGCAAGTTGATAAGATTTTTCCCGATCTGTGCAGTTAAAGGAGAAACTCGACGAGTTGAAGGACAACTCGGCGAGTTGAGTCAACTCAGACCGTTAACTTTGAATTTGACTTTAGTCTTTGACCAAGTTTGACTTATAAGGGGTTTTGGGGCATTTTGAGTTGTATTTAAGGAATTGTTTCTATTTAGGGGTTCAGTATAGCTGATATTTGGAGCCGGGATCTAGTCAGCTATCGTTCAGTATTCTAGGTGAGTCTTCTGACTGCACTCATGGGTCGAAGGCACCAAGGACGGCCCATTAATTGTTATCAGATTTTTAGTCATGGAATATGTAATGGTTGCTAGTCATTTATATGTGAATTATGTGAAGACCATGGGAGGAGCCCATAGCACTTGGCAAGACCATGGGAGGAGCCCATGACACTTGGTAAGACCATGGGAGGAGCCCATGGCTTGGGAATATAAGACCATGGGTTAGCCCATGACATTCCAAATGAAGACCATGGAGGGAGTCCATGGCAAACTTGTATGTGTGTATGCATGACATTATGTATTTATATGTTTGTGTGTTTGGGAAACTCACTAAGCGTGTGCTTACACTTTTTGTTGGATTTTTCAGGTACTTCTAGCTCAAAGGGCAAGGGCCCGACTTGATGGCACAATGTGCACTCTCCAACATTTTCTTTCTCCACTACTTATTATGGACACTCTGATCATTCTAAATAATATGTTGATGTATTGGATCTTTGGAAACAATTTATGATGGGAATTTCTAATCATTAAACATGAATTGTTAATATTTAAATGAAAATTTTTACTTGAAATTTTGGGCTATTACAAGTTGGTGTCAGAACCTTGGATTGAGAGATTCGGGAGTGTGTCAGAACTCAAACTGAGGAAATAGTAAAATTGTTATTAAAAAAGAAATCAAAAGTTCAAATTTTCTTAAAGCTGACTTTTGTAAGTAAAAGGGGAGAGTGCACTGCGCGAAATCGGTCGAGCTCAAGTAAGTGTTCCTAATGTTTTATCCCTGCTATGATATATATGGAAATTGATGTTGAATGAATTATTTGCTAAGCGTATGATTTCAAAGTTGTACATGCATAGGATTGCATAACCCTAGAATGAGGAAATTTGCATTATTCTTGTTCCTTGTCTGGTTGTGGTTTAGGGTAGAAGCTTTATGTGACAGTCAATGTGATTTTCTTTGTGTATAAAATGCATGCATAGGGCAACCTTCTATTATTGAATTGAGCTCTGATTTGATGAGAATTGAGAATCCTAGTGTTGGATAAGGTGTATAAGTCCATAACTATTTCTGGTATGTACTTGACCCGACCCGGCATGGTCCATTTGGGTTACATGGCACCATGCAATTGGATAAACTAAAATGAGATAAATAACACTTATGGTTTATTAATATATTATAAGTTCTAATATATTAATAATATTATTTAATTAGTTTGATCAATAATTAATTTAGAATTAATTAAGTGATCAAAAGATAACTAATTAAATATATGGGTAGATTATGTAAATCTTCCATATCTTATATAGTGGGCTAAGAGGCTCCATGGATTATCAAGTTGGGTTCCACCCATAGGATGCTCCATGGGAGTTACAAACCCATGGGTCATGGAAATGAAGAGTCATGACACATTAGGGTTTACATGGTGTAACCCTAGATGTGTCAACACTATATAAGAAACCCATTCTCCACCAAAATCGGGACACTAAGAAACAAGAGGGCTAGAGCCGATTTTGCAAGTGTAAGATTCTCTCAAAGTTTACTCCTTTGCATTTGGTGTTGTGTGAAGCATTTGAGGCATCACACTTGGGGTGCTAGGCTCACAAGGTTTCAAGGATCATAATCAACAACAAGGTAAGTTATTCTATCTTTCATTCAAGTTAAAAATGTTCCCCATGTATGCTAGATAGGAATATAACCTTGGAATTCAACTTTGCATGATTATTAGACAAACATAGATCCAAGGTTATTAGGGTTGCATGTACACTTAGGAAGTGTTAGAATGCTCAAAACCCATCAGTGGTATCAGAGCCAGGTTCGTTTGTTGTTTTTTTTGTGTGCAAACAGCTTGAAAAAAAACCGTTTTTCTGTTTTCTGCTCGTATGAAAGTTTGCACATTTGTTGCTGGAAATGGACTAGAAACATTACCCTAAACTGTTTTGATGTTTTAAAGCTTGTTTTAGATGGTGTAATGTTTATGCTAATCCATTTACAATGGCAATTATTAAAATTACAATTTTTTTTTAAGTGTAATTTTTGATTCTTGAAAGTGTTCATATTCATGTTCTTGAACTTATGAAGATTAGATTATCATAGGAATTGTTTGTAACCTTCATGGTAGTTTAATTCATGATCATAATGTGTTTTAATAGAGTCCATAACTTGTCCTCAAGTTATGGAAAACCAAAAGTCTCACGTTTATTAAAGCCATTAAAAGAACACAAGAGTTATAAAAATGAAGAGTCTTCATTTTTATTACTCAATTAATTCATAAGTTATAAGAAATGAAAAGTTTTGGAAGTTTACAAAACTTGCCCTCAAGTTTTGGAACATGTAAAGTCTTGATTAAAACTTTAGTTCCAAACCTTAGAATTTTAAAAGTTAAAATTCAACCCTTATACTTTATAATATTATAAGTTACTAATATATATATGTATAACGTCAAGTTGTCTTACCGCTAGTACGCCTCATTCACGAAGCCGATCTATAAGGGGGGTATAAGGTTGTTGCCTATAAAATGGCAACTTAATGGGTGTCCACTCTCACCCACCACTTCCTTGATCGGTGGAGGGTCGTTAGCCGAACGGGTAAGACAAGGACTTATAAATTCTCATTAAAAGTATGATGAATATTATAAAGTAACTAAATGCTTTTATTAAATTCCCAATCTTAGTTACTTTAGGAAAATGTGAATAAGGTGCTAATCCATGAAATTACACTTTACACTTTGTTTAAGTCGTTGGTGGAGCATGTGTGGTTAACCGGCACACTAACTTGGACTTAATAAGGTAGGTAAAGGGTGACTTAAGGTTTACCATAGCATCGGTGGAGCGTGTGTGGTTTACCGGCACATCGATTCAGTGATAAACCTTGAGGGTACCAAGTGATTTGCATGGTTACTTCACACCTCGTTTTGTGATCCTCGGTATCCCAGTCACAAAACTTGGAGGGCACACTCGAGATTGAAACATGCCTTTGAAAAGTTCATTGAATCTCAAAAGAATCTAGGAATTTCTAAGAACCAATTAAAAACCTAATATTTATATTTCGTTTTTCATGGTGGAAATTGGTGAATCGTCATTCACCTACCTTTCAAATATGTTATAGCTTGGATTACGGCATACCTCTTCTAAGTTATAATATATTGTGATTGGATCCTAGCCTTAATATTACATTTGGGTGTTTTATTAAGGACTCTCTTAATATCTAAACTAATCTTGTTCTCTTCTTTCAGATGTCTTCAAACAATGCTGCTTCTGGCTCTAATCCTAAAGGCTCCTTTACCCTTATGAACTTGTGTGGGAAAGTCACTTTTGATGGATCCAACTTCAATGAATGGATCAGAAACATCAGGATGATTACCCGCTACGAGGACAAAGAATATGTCCTTGACAAGGAGCTTAAGGAGATTGATGAGACCACTGCAACTCCCCAGGAGATCGCTGACTTCCGGGCACATGAAAGGGATGCTACAAAAGTAGCATGCATCATGTTGGCCACCATGACAGCGGAACTCCAAAAGTCCTATGAGGACTTCTACCCTCTTGAAATGCACCAAGATCTGATGGAAAGATACCATCAAAGTGCACGACAAGAGAGGTATGAAATCATATGCTCTATCATAACAACCATGATGAAGGACGGGGAATCCGTCACGAGCCACATGCAGAAAATGCAAAGGTATGTGGATCGGTTGCTGAAGCTTAATGTGAACTTCCCTGAGGAGCTTGCAATAGATATCATTTTGCACTCCTTACCATCGTGCTATGATCAATTCCGCATGACATATCACATGAATAAGGAAGAGGTCACACTCAGCAAACTTCAGGGACTCCTCAAGACCGCAGAAACATGTCTTAAGGGTAAGTCGGTTGTTAACACTCCTACTCCAAACTCCACCCCGGTTTTGGCAATCGGGAAAGGTAGAGGGAAGAAGAGGAAGAGCTCTTCGAAGGGTACCAAGGCTAGGACCCTTGATGGCTCTTCTTCAAGTGGAACCAAGAAAGGTTTTGTCACTCCTTCTTCTAACCCTAAAGAGGCTGAATGTTTCTATTGCCATGAAAAGTCACATTGGAAGCGGAACTGCCCAAAGTACCAGCAAGATGTGAAGGATGGGAAAGTTAAACCCAACCATCCAGGTATTTACACTATCTTATCTAATAACTCACTCCATTCTAACTCTTGGGTCCTTGATACCGGTTGTGGTATTCATATCTGTTCTGATTTGCAGGGACTAAGAAGAAGTGAGAATGTGGAGCATGGAAGAATAAACTTAATCATGGGGAATAGGAAAGCTTTACCTGTCACCAAGATTGGAGTTTATACTTTATCGCTAAGTAGTGGGTTTAGTTTAGATTTGAATAAATGTTGTTATTCGCCAGAAATGGCAAGAAATATTATTTCCTTTCATGCATTGTGTAAACAAGGTTTCACCTTTTCATTTGATAATGAAGTTGGTTCGATTAATGCTTTCTTTAATAATGTTCTTTATTTTAAAGCATTACCTTGTGATGGTGTGTATGAAACTGTATATGTGGTTGATAACTTAGGAAATAATGTATTGTGTATTGATTCTATTAATGATAATAACTTGGATAAAGCATCATTATGGCATTGTCGTCTTGGACATATAAGCAAGAAACGCATAGGCCAACTCCAAAAGGATGGAGTATTGGAGTCATTTGACCTAAAGTCAGATGATAGTTGCGAATCATGCTTACTTGGAAAAATGACAAAGTCACCCTTCACAGGTTCTTGTGAGAGGGGTGAAGGTTTGTTGGATCTTATACACACGGATGTGTGTGGGCCCTTCAAACATGCCACAAGGGATGCTAATCGTTATTATTTGACTTTTACTGATGATTACAGTAGATATGGATATGTCTACTTAATCAAGCATAAGTCAGAGACTTTTGAGAGGTTTAAAAAGTTTAATCAGGAAGTCGAGAATCAATTGGGCAGGAACATTAAGATGCTTCGATCCGATCGAGGTGGTGAGTATCTTAGTTCAGAGTTCCTCGGCTATCTTAGGGAATGTGGGATTGTCTCACAATTGACACCTCCTAGGACACCGCAGTTGAATGGTGTAGCTGAGAGGCGTAATCGAACCTTGTTGGATATGGTTCGTTCCATGATGAGTCGAGCTTCGCTACCAATCTCATTTTGGGGGTATGCCTTAGAGATTGTCGCCAATATCCTTAATCTAGTTCCCACAAAGAAAGTTGCCAAAACTCCTCATGAGATGTGGACTGGTAAAGTACCCAAACTAGACCACATTAAGATTTGGGGTTGCGAGGCTTTCGTGAGACGCGAGACTCATGATAGGCTCGAACCTCGAAGTGAGAGGTGTATTTTCATCGGCTACCCACAGAAATCCTTTGGTTACCTCTTCTACAGACCTAGTGAAAATGTGGTCTTTGTAGCTAGGAGGGCTTTCTTTCAAGAGAGAGAGTTCATAAGCCAAGGAGACAGTGGGAGGCAAGTTGACCTTGAAGAAATTCAAGAGTCAAGTGGTGAAGGAACTTCAAACCCTAGCACTCAACTTGAGGAGGAAACTTCTGTTGAGCCAATTGACAAGTATGTACCTCTGAGGCGTTCCACAAGGGTTAGGAATGCACCTGAGCATTACTATGGATTTCATATTACTGCAGAAGGTGATACACTTATCAGTGATGAGACACTGATAGGTCTGGATGAACCTAACAGTTACGCGGAAGCCATGGCATGCCCTGAGTCAGCCAAGTGGAAAGAGGCAATGGACAGCGAGATACAGTCCATGTATGACAATCAAGTTTGGAACTTGGTTGAGAATGTACCAGGTCGTAAGACTGTAGGGTGCAAATGGATCTTCAAGAAGAAGACCGACATGGATGGTAATGTACACACTTATAAGGCACGACTGGTTGCAAAGGGTTTCTCACAAACTCCGGGAGTTGATTATGATGAGACCTTTTCTCCAGTGGCCAAGATTAAGTCTATTAGGGTTCTGTTAGCCATAGCCGCATTTCATGACTATGAAATATGGCAAATGGATGTCAAAAACCGCTTTCCTTAATGGAAAGCTGGCTGAGGATGTATACATGAGTCAGCCAGAGGGTTTTGTCAACACAGAGTACCCTAATAGAGTGTGTAAGCTTGAGAAATCCATTTATGGGTTAAAGCAAGCACCTCGCAGATGGAATCTTTGCTTTGATGAGAAAGTCAAGGAATTTGGCTTTTCTAGTAGTGAAGATGAATCTTGTGTATATGTCAAGGCTAGTGGGAGTATAGTTAGCTTTTTGGTATTGTATGTGGATGACATACTACTCATAGGAAATGACATCCCAACTCTGCAGGAAGTTAAGTCCTGGCTTGGGAAGTGTTTCTCTATGAAGGACCTAGGAGAAGCTGTCTATATTCTAGGGATAAGGATCTTGAGAGACCGGAGTAAAAGACTAATTGGACTTAGTCAGAGTACTTACTTGGATAAGGTGTTGAAGAGATTCGGCATGCAGGACTCCAAGAAAGGAGAGTTACCCATCCAGAGTAACGCCAGATTGAGTAAGACACAAAGCCCTAGTACTGAGGCTGAGATAGCAGAAATGAGTCGAATACCTTATGCTTCGGCTGTAGGATCGATCATGTATGCTATGACTTGTACTCGACCTGATGTAGCCTTTGCTTTGAGCATGGTTAGCAGGTATCAGGGGAACCCTGGCAAGGCACACTGGACTGCGGTAAAGAATATCCTCAAGTACCTACGGAGGACTAAGGACTGGGTCCTTACCCTCGCTGGGAGTGAAGACTTGAGAGTTGTAGGGTATAGTGATGCTAGATTTCAGACTGATATGGATAATTTCTGCTCTCAGTCAGGCTGGGTCTTTACCTTAAATGGAGGAGCAATTTCTTGGAAGAGTTCCAAGCAAGAGACAGTGGCTGATTCAACTTGCGAATCAGAGTATCTAGCAGCTAGCGAGGCAGCAAAGGAGGCGATATGGCTGAAGAACTTCATTGGAGACCTTGGAGTTGTACCAGCTATTAAAGAGCCAATGGAAATTTTCTGTGATAGTGAAAGTGCAGTCGCCTTAGCCAAGGAACCAAGATGGGAGATCCAGACACATCGACAGAAAATACCATTTCATTAGACATCGAATAGAAGAAGGACTCCTCGTGGCAAAGAGGGTATCATCGGATGAGAATCCAGCAGATCCCCTCACGAAGGGACTGACTCGAGTTAAGCATCTCCAGCATGCTCGGAGCATAGGGCTGAAGGATGATATTAGATTTAGTAGTTAGATAACCTTGAAATTTGTAAAGTGTAATTGACATTAGATGATGAATAAAAGGTGTTTTATTTGTGAGTAAAGTGTTGCTATCTCTTGTCGATCGTTTACTATATTTCTTTTGCATGTTTTGACTTCCAGAATAATTATGTTTGGTATATCATATTATTCAAACCTCCACAGTCGGTCATATGTCGGAAGTAGGTATGAATCAAGACTGTCATGATTGGTTGCAGAGGTCTAAGTTGTTGGACATGGCTACAACATTCATGAGTGCTCACAAGTTCTGAGCATTGGACTCAACCCACGCTCACTGGAATCACTTCATGGAATTTATCTCGAGTGATCGTGAGACGGTAATATCATATAAGTCTTCAGACCTAGAGATATGATTTGTTACTTATGAGTTGGTTATGCATTGATTGTACGTTAACGCATTGGTAACTCGATGTTATAAAACGTGCTTTTGTGTATAATTCAATGAGTGGTAGAACAAACATATGAGTCGAAGTTTATCTGTTCCTTCTTGGATTAGAAGCTAATATCTAGGCCCCTCGATGATTTGTTTTGACCTATGTACCGGGCCCGGTCAGAACTAAGTTGATGTGTTCAATTAAGTTCTTTGTCAAACAAATCGGAAATCGGGAAACAAACTGCTGGACAATAAGTAAGACATTGTTCCATGTATTTGTCCGGCTGATATCTAGAACATAGGATTATATGATCACTTATCTTAAATGGCGTATCATCATCTTCTCAGTTCCGAGAGACCTTGAAAGAGCTACGATTGCCGATCGGTTCCTGAAGTATTGCAGTTATAGTTATTAGACTTATCCAAGTGGGAGACTGTTGGATAAGGTGTATAAGTCCATAACTATTTCTGGTATGTACTTGACCCGACCCGGCATGGTCCATTTGGGTTGCATGGCACCATGCAATTGGATAAACTAAAATGAGAGAAATAACACTTATGGTTTATTAATATATTATAAGTTCTAATATATTAATAATATTATTTAATTAGTTTGATCAAGAATTAATTTAGAATTAATTAAGTGATCAAAAGATAACTAATTAAATATATGGGTAGATTATGTAAATCTTCCATATCTTATATAGTGGGCTAAGAGGCTCCATGGATTATCAAGTTGGGTTCCACCCATAGGATGCTCCATGGATGCTCCATGGGAGTTACAAACCCATGGGTCATGGAAATGAAGAGTCATGACACATTAGGGTTTACATGGTGTAACCCTAGATATGTCAACACTATATAAGAAACCCATTCTCCACCAAAATCGGGACACTAAGAAACAAGAGGGCTAGAGCCGATTTTGCAAGTGTAAGATTCTCTCAAAGTTTACTCCTTTGCATTTGGTGTTGTGTGAAGCATTTGAGGCATCACACTTGGGGTGCTAGGCTCACAAGGTTTCAAGGATCATAATCAACAACAAGGTAAGTTATTCTATCTTTCATTCAAGTTAAAAATGTTCCCCATGTATGCTAGATAGGAATATAACCTTGGAATTCAACTTTGCATGATAATTAGACAAACATAGATCCAAGGTTATTAGGGTTGCATGTACACTTAGGAAGTGTTAGAATGCTCAAAACCCATCACCTAGAATAGTTTAGGATTTGAGTTAGAGTTGTATTTGTGGTGGATAATTTAGGGATATCAAGCATGGTCTTGGGGAAGGTACAAGTGGGTGTGGAAGGTAGTATTGGGCCCGTACTACTGAAGCACAGGACCTGGACCCGAATTAATGGCAGATCTGATAGCTCCTAGGAGTCCGGTGAGGAGGAATCTCTTTCGAATTCTTCATTATTGTTATTTATGATATATTCAGTTGAGGATGGTGATCATCACATGAGGTTCAGGATCGGGATCAGGATCAGGTTTAGGCTTTAGTGCGAAACCCATTGATGAGAGGTTGTGCGATCTTATCGCAGCCGAGGTTACTCGTGGCATCCTTGACGCCACCCCAATGATTTTTGGTACCATCAAGGGGGGAATCATGGATATCATGGAGGAGTGGCTTAGGTCTTTCGGAGCCGAGATTTCTGCGGGGCAGATTGGGACCCGAGCTCCCTCGTTTAGGGAGTTCAAGGCGTGTGGAGCGCCTGAGTTCTTCGGGTTCAGGGATTGCATCACTAGTCGACGCTGGGTGGCACACATGGAGAATGCCCAGCGCCTGAGCTTTTTCCCCAATGTGGCAAAGGTGGGTTTCACATCTTGTATGTTGAGGGATCGAGCACGAGACTGGTGGGAGGAGGTTACTCATGGGGTGGAATAGGCAGGTGTGGCTGAGATGACTTGGGAGGAGTTTGTGAGGAGATTTAATTAGGAGTTTGCACCATCCATCGAGGTGCAAAGTTTAGTGAGAGAGTTCAAGGATTTACAGCAGACTACCGAGACTGTGGCGGAGATCACCGCCGAGTTTCGGGAGAGGGCACTATTGGTTCTGCAGTACGCTGCAGACGAGGAGATGAAGAAGACGAGGTATCATTCCATGTTGAGGTATGACATTCGGGAGTTTGTGAGCTTTTCGGGGTGCAAGAACCTGAATGACATGGTGGAGAAGGCCCAAGAGCGGGAAATTGAGTTGGAGCTTTGGACCAAGCGGAAGCCAGAGTAGGATCAAGCACCTGTAGGTCAGGCCAAGAAGCCTAAGACCTCTGATCCTCCCAGCAGGGGCCAGAAGGGTCGTGGCTGGTGTGCCAAGTGCGGTAAGTCGCACAATGGAGCTTGTCGAGCTGCAGGCTCGACATGTTATGGATGTGGTCAGCTGGGTCATATGAATCAGGATTGCCCCAAGAAGGGCTTGATTTGTTTCCACTGCAATCAGACCGGTCATAAAAAGGCCGATTGTCCGAGGTTGCTTAGAGGAGGAGGAACGGTGGCGGCACCTGCGCCCGCCACGATGAGGATTACTGATGGCAGCCCGATCAAGGCGGAAGCTCATGCGGTGAAGAGTCGCGCATTTCAGTTGACTACCGAGGAGGCTCGAGCGGCGCCAGACGTCGTGACTGGTATGTGATCTATTTTTATCTTTTTTATCTTATTGTTATGCTTATGTTGTTATGATTTCATATATGGACCTTTTTGGTCAATGGTCTGTTGGCTCCCATTACTTTTTATTCGGGGGCTACCCAATCATTTGTATCTCTTGCGCTTAGCAAGAAGTTCCGAGATGCTCTGGGACTTTGGATTCCCCACTCGAGGTGGATATTATGGATGACCGCACCATGAGTGTTGCGAGCGTATTTCAGGGGAGTGTTCTGAATATGTTCGGGGAGAGGTTTCCTATCGATTTGGTTTTGATTCCCTTGCGAGGATTGAAGGTGATCATCATGATGGATTGGTTAGGGACCAATAGGGTCATGATAAATTGCAAGTGTCAACTGGTGAGAGTTCGAACCCCAAGTGGGGGAGAACTGGTTATTCATGGAGAGAGATCCTCGCATGGGCGAGCTCTCTGTTTGGCTGCGAGAGCTAGGAGACTTCTTTCAGCATGGTTGTTTTAGGTTTTTGGTTTATGTTTTGGATACGAGGGTGGAGGCCACACCAGATATGAGCAGGGTATAGATTATGCGGTATTTTCCTGATGTATGTCCAAAGAAGTTGCATGGGGTGCCTCCCGAGAGGCAACTGGAGTTACGTATTAATTTAGTGTTGGGCGCGGCTCCTATATCCAAGGTGTCGTATTGTCTAACCCCTCCTGAGATGCCGGAGCTGTCTACGCAGCTTCGGGAGCTGCTAAATCAAGGATTAATTCGTTTGAGCAGTTCCCCATGGGGAGCACCTATCCTATTTGTGAAAAGGAGGGATGGTCACATCGGATGTGTATTGATTATCCGGAGCTGAACAAGATGACGGTAAAGAACCGTTATCCACTTTCGAGGATTGATGATTTATTCGATCAGCTTCAGGGTGCATCTTGGTTCTCTAAGATTGATCTTCGGTTGCGGTATCATCAGATGAGGATTAGGGATGAGGATATACCGAAGACGACTTTCAGGACTCGTTATGGTCATTACGAGTTTCTGGTGATGCCATTTGGGCTCACCAATACTCCGGCAGCGTTCATGGATCTCATGAACTGGGTTTGCAGACCGATGTTGGATCGGTCTGTGATTGTTTTTATTGATGATATCATAGTATATTCTAAGACCAAGGAGCAACACGAGCAGCATTTAAGGGAGGTATTGGAGACCCTGAGGAGGGAGATGCTTTCTGCCAAATTCACGAAATGTGATTTTTGGTTGCGTGAGGTGCAGTTTTTCGGGCACATCATCAATCAAAAGGGTATTTTGGTTGATCTGGCCAAGATTGGGGCGGTAATGCAATGGGAAGTTTCGAAGAACGCATCCGCGATCCGGAGTTTCCAGGGTTTAGCAGGGTACTATCGGAGATTTATTCATGATTTCTCCAAGATCGTCGTACCCTTGACCCGTTTGACCAAGAAAAGTGTGATTTTGCGGTGGGGTCCATATCAATAATTGACTTTCGAGACATTGAGGCAGAGCTTATGCGAGGCCCCGATTCTAGCTCTACCCGAGGGATTGGATGAATTTGTACTGTATTACGATGCTTCTATCTCGGGATTAGGAGTTGTTCTGATGCAGAGGGGACATGTCATTGCTTATGCCCCGAGGCAGCTAAAGCCTCATGAGGCGAATTACCCCACTCATGACTTGGAATTGGGGGCGGTGGTGTTTGTTGGATTAGTGTCTAAGTCCATAACTATATTTGGTATGTACTTGACCCGACCAGGCATGGTCCATTTGGGTTGCATGGCATCATGCACTTGGATAGACTAAATGAGAGAAATAAGACACTTATGGTTATTAATATATTATAAGTTCTAATATATTAATAATAAGAATAATAATATTTAATTAGTATTGATCAAGAATTAATTTAGAATTAATTATGTGATCAAAAGAAGAGTAATTAAATATATGGGTTGATTGTGTAAATCATCCATAACTTATATAGTGGGCCAAAGCTCCATGGATAATCAAGTTGGGTTAAACACATAGGTTGCTCCATGGATGCTCCATGGAGGTTACTTAACCCATGGGTCATGGAAATGAAAGGTCATGACAATTAGGGTTTACATGGTGTAACCCTAATTGTAACATACTATATAAGTATCATATTATTCACCAAAATTGGCACAAGTGTGGGAAAAAGAAGGGCTAGCCGATTTCTTGAAGTGTGGATTTCTCTCTAAGTTATTCCAAGAGCATTTGATGTTGTGTGAGCCATTTGAGGTGTCACATTTGAGGCACTAGGCACTCAAGCCCCATGGAGTCTAGCTACACTAGAAAACGTATGTATTATATCTATATTATTACCCAAGTATCAATGGTATTATGCTAGTTAGGATGAATACCTTGGAAAGTTCATATTTGCATGTATAATAGAGAAAACATAGATCCAAGGTATTTAGGGTTGCATGTACACTTAGGTGTGTTAGAATGCTCAAAACCCAACAGTGGTATCAGAGCCAGGTTGTTTTCAATTATACTTGATGCAACTTATTTTTCAAGGCTAAGAATCTGTCCAGACAGAAAACTCGACGAGTTCTGGCCATAAACTCGATGAGTGTTAAGGCATGAACTCGACGAGTTTGTGTCCCAGACAGCATATCTTCGACTGTTTTGGCTGGAATTGGACTAGGAACATTACCATAAGTTGTTTTTGAACTTATAAACTTGTTTTTGATGTGGTAATGTTCATGCTAATCCAATTTCAAAGATAATTGTCAATAGATTCATGTTTTGTATTAGTTTAAGTGTTATGCTAATTACATGAAAAAGTTTGATTCCAATTATCTTGTTCATATGAGTTGCTTAGATTAATAGAAAAGTTAATTGATTATGTGTTTTCAATCCATTTTAATCTAAGAGTTGATTCTAAAATGTGTTTTTGTAACTTGTCATCAAGTTATATGAAAAGTCACATTTAAGTTTCATAAAACTCATAAAAGTTGGCAATGGTTACAAAAATGAAGACTCTTGTCCTCAAGTTATGGAGATTCAAGAGTCACTTCATTAAGTAATAAAATATGTAACCTTAATTAATTCCATAAGTTACAAAATAAAGAAAAGTTACATTCTTTTATTAGTTTAAAGTCTTCCATAACTTATCCTCAAGTTATGGAACTTGAAGAGTTTTTTTTTAATTAAAACTACTTTAAACACATAAGTTATGGAATTAAATGGTTTTGAATATTTTCAAAACTTGCCCTCAAGTTTTGGAATTTGCAAAGTTTCTCTCATGAATACTTTAATTCCAAGTTAAGCCCTTAGAATTTTAAAAGTTAAAATTCAACCCTTATACTTTATAATATTATAAGTTAATAATATATATATATATATATATATATATGTGTGTGTGTGTGTGTGTGTGTATAAGAGCAAGTCAGTCTTACCATTAGTAGGCCTCATTCACGAAGTCGGTCTATAAGGGGGGTATAAGGTTGTTGCTTATAAAATGGCAGCTTAATGGGTGTCCACTCTCACCCACCGCTTCCTTGACTGGTGGAGGGTCGTTGGCCGAACAGGTAGGACAAGGACTATAATTCTCCCTTCATTAAAAGTATTAATGATAAATACTAAGTAACTAAACACTTAAAATTCCCAATCTTAGTTACTTAGGAAAATGTGAATAAGGTGCTAATCCATGAAATTACACTTTGCACTTTGTATAAACCATTAGTGGAGCGTGTGTGGTTAACCGGCACACTAACCTGGATTTAACAAGGTAGGCAAAGGGTAACTTAATATTTATCATAGTATCGGTGGAGCTCGTGTGGTTAACCGGCACATCGATTGAGGGGTAAATATTGAGGGTACCAAGTATATTTGCATGGTTACTTCACACCTTGTTTTGTGATCCTCGGCATCCCAGTCACAAAACCTGAAGGGCACACTCGAGATTAAAACATGCCATTGAAAAATTCAATGAATCTCAAAAGATCTAGGAGTTTCAAATCCAATTAAAACCTAATAATACATTTCGTTTATCTTGGTGGAAATTGGTGAATCATCATTCACCTACCTTCAAATATTTTATAGCTTGGATTACGGCATCCCTCTTCTAAGTTATAAAATAGTTTGTTGGGTCCTAGCCTTAATATTTCATATTGGGTGTCATATTAAGGACTTTAGATCAACTATCTTGAATATCTCCCAAAAGATGTCTAAGTTCAGACATCTATGATCTTCCCAAATCTCTTGGAACTTTACTTCTTTCACCTCCTCCAGTTATTCTCCCTAACCCATAAGTTCTTGAAAAGTTTAAGGTCACTCAATCCCTATTGGCAAGCAAGGTCTATGTGTGATCACATCTTGGAGATGAAGTTAAGTATTCACAAGCTGGGAGAGTTAGGTGTCAAAGTCTTGAGAAAGTTGGTGGTTCAATCACTTTCTAAGTCACATAATGAGTTCCTTTGGGACTCCTATGATACAGACTATGACAAGACCCTTAATGATCTTATCTATTTGCTTGGTACTGCTGAATCAGCAATGATTTGGAAGGCTAGTAAAGCAAATCTGATTAGTAGATCAACTTCCAAAACCTTCAATGGACATTGACAATGGTAACATTGGATACCCAGAAAAAGCATTCTCTTCCCAATGGAAAGGGATTGGCCATAGTCAACCCGGTTGACCAAATGGTAAAGAGAAAGGCTAAGTCTGAGATAGTCCCATTACCAAAGAGTCCATATGTTTATCTTGCCAAAGGAAGGGGCAATGATTACGAAGCTGCCTATTTACCTGAAAGATCATAAGGTTGATCAAGTCAAGAAGTTTGACTCTTCTTCAGGTAAAAGTCCACTATCTAACTCTGTTAAGTTTCTATTATGAGATTCTCATTACATGATGTGACTGGGTCACATGGTGATGCTTTAAGAATCAAAGAAAAGTGAAGAAACTTAAAGGAAGTACATGCTGATTCTGATCACGAAGATGGATTTCGATTGCATGGTTTGGTGATCAGAATTTTTGAAGCTGTTACTAAGGAGTTATGATATATTGCTTAGGAATAGATAACAACAAGTTTTCATATGGATTGTAAGGATAAGTTTTTCCGCAAAGTTTTAAAATAAAAGAAAAAAATTTTAATTTTATTTATTTTAAATATCCTTATAGTGGCATTTGTGAAAAATGGTTGTTTATATGATTCCATTGATGGCAATATTGGAAAAATGGACTTAATTCTTCCGTTTGTGGTAGTGTCATAATTTACCAAATAAGGAAAGATTCTCATCACCCAAGGTTTCAGTTGGATAGAAACTTGGAAATCATGCAAGTTGTATAGTATGATGAATGAGAACTTTCAGCTTTGGAAAATTAAGACTAATTCCTTGTTCACATGTATATGTGAGTCAAGTAAAGGACTAAAGGGATCGAGTACACATTCTTGTGCACTGGTCATGTCCACCACAAAGCTCGTTAAGACTATTCGTCATGATTTACTAAAGTTTAGTAAATATGGTTATACTTATAAGTTTAAGTATAATTCTGAAGCATTGGAAAAGTCTCGATGTATGGCAGAACGAATGAGAAGAATCAAATTAGGCAGAAAGATTAAAGTTTCTCAAATCTGAAAAGATGGGAGAGTACCTTAGTATAATGTTTTGTGATCATCTTAATGATTAAAGAACCACATCACAATTGTTCTTCTAAGGACATCTTAGTGCATTCTTATGACTAAGAATGGGAGTCAGGAATTGTTGAAATGGTTAAATCAAGAAGATGAGTCATACTTCGTTTCAAAACAAGTCTTAGAGTCATACTCCAAGACTGTAAGTTGAGTGACATATCTTTAAAGAAAGGTTCAAAACACTTGTCAAATGAAAGAGTAAAAGTGTCCTACTCTTGTACATTTGAAATTGGTAAGTTGTGATGTTTTGGGTTAAACAAAGACCAACTTAGGCAAAGTGTGTGAAGTGTTTGTCTTGATAAAGAATCTGCACTATCTCTTGTATATTTGGCAAGTGATTCTTATATGTCAAGAGGACAGTGGGAGCCCTAAATCTCTTGAAAGTTTCAAGACGTAATCAAGAATAAAACCTGGAATTTTTCACTAGCACACGACTTGAGGTGTATAACCTATCGTGTTGACATTTATGTGCCTATTCAAGTTGACTTTGCATAGGAGTTCTTAAAGTTCTCAATTGGTTGCACAGCTACTTGGAAGCTATGGCAGGCCCTTGTGCTGCCATGTGGCAAGAACTTAAGATTGCACAAGTTCAATCCATATGAGTTTGGATTTGTCACTAACCTTGTCTTGTGATTATGGTTTTGACAAATTCATATGGGTAGGAACTCATACACCATAAAAATCTAAGTGTTATAAGGTTTCTCTCCGATTCATGAAAATGATGGTGAGGAAACACTTTCACTAAGTAGATTTTTAAGTAGATAGTGATCTTTGCATTCTCAAAGTCGTTAGTAGAGCACACTAACATGGACTTATGAGAAATAGCAAAGGTCTAACCAATTGAGACTATGATTACTGCATCCCTTTTCATAGTTCTTAAATTGTTTAGACACTCCAGTGAGCTATTTACAATAAGGTGTATGATTTTGATAAAGTCTTATCAAAGCAATCTAGTATCAGAAATTTGAACTTTGGTAAGAAAGTCAATAAAGTATTGATTTCTAGAAGTCCACTAATATCTGAATACATGTCAAAGCTAGTGGGAGCATAAGTATTATGCTGATAATCATCATGTTAGTAGGAGCATGATAATTATGATAAGTATTGCAAGTTAGCAATGTTAATTATAGAAAACAAAAGTTCAACTCGTGAGGTTGCAAGGGTTGAAAAAGTTGTTTTACTATAATTAAGGGAGAGGAAATTATACTTCATTTCAATTCTAAAAGGCTTAGATTGAGATTTTAATCATTTTAGTCAAGAATATATATATATATATATATATATATATATATATATATATATATATATATAAATTTCATGTTGGATTGGTTCAACTTAAGGAAATTCTATATATTGCGTTCTCAAAATTCGGTTATGATTACGGCATCCCTCTTCATAGTCAAATTTTGAAAACATGGCAAACAAAAATTATTGTAGCAAAAGACTGGTCTAGAATCATGTCTTTATGTGAGACATCATGAATCGTGTCCCATTTGCTTTGGGTACAGGATCGATTGCATGTGCTATAATATTTGTCCTTTCTAAAATTTTCCGAATGCCTGGGGCATTAAGAAGGGAAAAGGTCTAGAATTGCATATGACTAAAAGGATTAAGCAATTGTCGAGGACAATCTAAGGTTTACCAAAGATTGGTTTCTCAAGGACAGTTGGAAGTATACTGTTAATATTGGAAGGACCATATTGACATATTCTGAAAAGAGGCATCTCTCGTTCAGAAGTGATAGTCAAAATGAGAATATGGAGTTGTCTCCATAGGTGGAAGTTATATGTGTAAGATTAGAAGACTTAATGCAAGAAGGATATTCAAAGCAATGTGCTTTGAGACTTCGTCTCCATGGAATGGATCTCCATTGGAATAACCTGTAATGACTGATGACAAGTCTTTGTGACTTTGTACATATTCATTACAAGAGGGTCTGTGCATATAAGTTTAAAATCTAAACATATTTTGGTAAATGTTAGGAATTTGGAATTCTTACATTTTTCGATAAGGATTTGTGAGTGTGAAATTAGAATCATTGAAAGTACGTTCAATCGATCTATTTCACAAAGTAAGGATCATAGACAAACATAGAGTGCATACTTGATGTATTGCAAAGCTATTGTTTAGAAAAACATAGTGTACATGCTTGGAGCATGGGACAACTAGTGTTTTCTAAATTCAAGTATAAAGTTGATAAAACCGAAACAATGAATAATGAGTAATCAGTATGGTGATAAATAAAAAGTGTTTTATTTATATTCATAGTTTGATACCATATTAGATTCATTTATTTTTGTGTTTCATTTTGCATGTTTTGACTTCCAGAATAAACTAGGTTATTCTTCCTGAATGACTAAGTTATTCAAACCATCCACAGTCGGTCATATATTGGAAGTAGATATGAATCAAGACTGTCATGGGTTGGCTTGTAGAGGTCCAAGATTGTGGACAAAGTGGTGCTACAACACTCATGAGTGCTCATAAGTTCTGAGTATTGGATTCAACCCGCGCTCATTTGAATCACTTCATGGATTTTATCATGAGTGATCATGAGACGATAATATCATATATTCTTCAAACCTAGAGATATGAGTTGTTACTATGAGTTGATAGTACATTGATTGCACGAAAACGCATTGGTAACTCGATGTTATAAAACGTGCCTTTGTGTATGATTCAAAAAGTAGCAGAACAAGCCATATGAGTCGAAGTTTATCCATTCCTTTTACCTTCGGGATAAAAGCGATATATGTGGGCCCCTCGATGATTTAGCGATGACACATGTGAGTGCTTGGCCAAGCCAGGACTGATTTGATTTGTTCAGTCAGTCTGTCATCATGAATCGGAAATCGGGAAACAACAAATGGACAGAGAGAATGATTGATAATCCATGTCTCAGTCCATATGATATCTAGAATGGAGGAATATATGATCACTTATCAAATGGACAAGTCATTGACAAGGTCAGAGTTCAGTTACAAGGTCAGAGTTCGACAGCGGCTTTTGAGAGCTACGATTGCCAGTTGGTTCTTGAAGTAATACGAAATAATAGTTTTAGACTTATCCAAGTGGGAGACTGTTGGATTAGTGTCTAAGTCCATAACTATATTTGGTATGTACTTGACACGACCGGGCATGGTCCATTTGGGTTGCATGGCATCATGCACTTGGATAGACTAAATGAGAGAAATAAGACACTTATGGTTATTAATATATTATAAGTTCTAATATATTAATAATAAGAATAATAATATTTAATTAGTATTGATCAAGAATTAATTTAGAATTAATTATGTGATCAAAAGAAGAGTAATTAAATATATGGGTTGATTGTGTAAATCATCCATAACTTATATAGTGGGCCAAAGCTCCATGGATAATCAAGTTGGTTAAACCCATAGGTTGCTCCATGGATGCTCCATGGAGGTTACTTAACCCATGGGTCATGGAAATGAAAGGTCATGACAATTAGGGTTTACATGGTGTAACCCTAATTGTAACATACTATATAAGTATCATATTATTCACCAAAATTGGCACGAGTGTGGGAAAAAGAAGGGCTAGCCGATTTCTTGAAGTGTGGATTTCTCTCTAAGTTATTCCAAGAGCATTTGATGTTGTGTGAGCCATTTGAGGTGTCACATTTGAGGCACTAGGCACTCAAGCCCCATGGAGTCCAGCTACACTACAAAAGGTATGTATTCTATCTATATTATTACCCAAGTATCAATGTTATTATGCTAGTTAGGATGAATACCTTGGAAAGTTCATATTTGCATGTATAATAGAGAAAACATAGATCCAAGGTATTTAGGGTTGCATGTACACTTAGGTGTGTTAGAATGCTCAAAACCCAACAGTGTTTGCCCTCAATATTTGGAGGCGTTATCTATATGGGGTCCGATGCACCATTTTTACTGATGACAAGATTTTGAAGTATTTGATGGATCAGCAAAATTTTAATATGTGACAGATGAGATCGCTGGATGTAGTAAAAGATTATGATTGCAAGATTTTGTATCATCCCGGTAAGGCCAATGTGGTGGCCAATGCTTTGAGCCGCAAGGAGGCAAGTGCTCCGATCTGTGATATCTGCTTGATGATAATTGTGATTTCAGCTTTGTTGGATATGATCAAGGAGGCTCAGGTGGAGGGTTTAAAAAGGGAGAACTGGAAGATTGAGCATATTCGGGGTCAGATTCCGTTGTTTATTCGAGATATCCGGGGTTTATTGACGCATTTTGGAAGAGTTTGGGTTCTGACATTCAGGGGTGTGGATTCCATTTGGGTTATTGTGCAAAACATCAGAGGCATCACAGCAAGGTGCAACCACTACCTATTCCCATATGGAAATGGGAAGAGATCGCGATGGATTTTATTATGAAGCTTCCTAAGACGGCACGGGGTGTGGATTCCATTTGGGTTATTGTGGACAGGTTGACTAAGAGTGTGAATTTTATTCCGATTTCTGAGAGTATCTCCGTCGAGAAACCACCATACATTTATGTGCGGGAGGTAGTGGTCAGGCATGGAGTGTCGGTATTGGTGGTCTCGGACCGTGATATTCCTTTCACATACAGGTTCTGGAGGAAGTTCCATGAGGAGTTAGGTACTCAATTTCATTTCAGCACCGCTTACCACCCCCAGACCAATGGTCAGAGTGAGCGGACAATTCAGACGCTCGAGGATATGCTTCGGGCATGTGTATTAGACTTTGGAGGGACTTAGGATACTTAGCTTCTGCTAGCAGAGTTCTCATCTAACAATAGTTATCATGCTAGTATTGACCGACCCCCGTTTGAGATGTTGTATGGTCGGTGTACAACCCTAGTTTCTTAGGGTGAGGTTGGACATAGAGTTATGGGAAGCACGAAAGTAGTGTTGAAGACCACTGAGTTGATTTAGCGAATGCGTGATAGACTAAGAGACGCGCAGAGCCATCAGAAGAGCTATGCTGACCGGCGTCAATCAAATCTTAAGTTCCAAGTGGGTAATTTTGTGTTGCTAAAGGTATCACGTTAGAAGGGTGTCATTCGGTTTCGGAAGAGGGGCAAGCTGGGGCCCCGATTTATTGGACCGTTCCGGATTTCTACCCGAGTTGGCAGGGTCGCTTATCGATTGGATCTTCCGGATGAATTGAGTCAGATCCATAACACTTTCCATGTGTCTCAGCTCCAGAAGTGTGTATCAGATGAATCTGCAGTTATTTCACTGGATGACATTCAGGTAGATGAGAGCCTGAATTATGTTGAGAAGCCCATTGCAATCCTGGATAGAAAGACTAAGGCTCTTCGTAACAAAGAGGTGAAGCCAGTGATGGTGCAATGGCAGCACCGAAGAGGCTCCGAATGGACCTGGGAACCGGAGGACGAGATTAGAAAGCATTATCCTGATCTTTTCTCATCGACAGACTTTGAGGACGAAGTATAGTTCAATTGGGGGAGATTTGTAACGCTTGGTTTAGGTATGAGTTTATCCTTCAAATTTTTGTATTTTACTTTGGGACTCAGCGAGTTGGAAGCTTCAACTCAGCGTGTCGAGAGGGCTCTGGCCGCGGAAGTTAATGAACCAACTCGGCGAGTTAAGGTGCTTCAACTCGACGAGTTGGCGGCTGGGAAGAAAACCTTAATTTTTAGGGTATTGCACCCTATTTAAAGGCCTTAAGTCCCTTGGTTGGCCTCCTAACCAGCCTCCTCTATCCAGAAAACCCTAAAAGTGTGTATCATTATCCTTGTGAGTGTGTGAGCTTGTGGACGGCCTTAAGTGTTGATATTTTTTCACATTTTTAGAGAAGCTTTGAAGTTGAAGGTGCATAGCTTGGAGGGACGACTTTGATCCAGAATCTCCCCACTCATTGTATTCTTTAGATCTCTTTGTTTTGAGGTTTTATCTTGATTTTGGGCTCATGGGTGGATTGTCCAAGAAGTTGAGTGTTCCAGGGATTGTTATGTTAGATCTGACCATTTTATGGACCCTTTTGGCTTAAAGTTACAAGCTTTACTAAGTTCTAGATCCCATTCATGCAATAAGTCCCTTCTTAGCCCATCTTGAGCCCTAGAGTTTTGTTTTAGCATGCACGGACGTAAAGATGGAAACTTTAGGTGATTTTCCAACCTTTGGATGCCAGATCTATATTTTGGAACTATGTTTTGGGAGTTTAAGGGCTTAATAGGTCAATCCCCACTCTAATGAGTCTAGGTATCGGGTTAGACTCATTATGGTGGTTCCTAAGGGTAACGTTGGAAACTTTACCCTTGCAGACATCATTTTGGAAGAGATCTGAGATTTAGAGTTGCTAGATTCGATGGAAACAGCTTAATGCATTAAGCTGTTGGATTCTTGGCGAACTCGGCGAGTTCATTAGTGAATTCGGCGAGTTGATAATATTTTTCCCGATCTGTGCAGTTAAAGGAGAAACTCGACGAGTTAAAGGGCAACTCGGCGACTTGAGTCAACTCATACCGTTGACTTTGACTTTGACTATAGTATTTGATCAAATTTGACTCATAAGGGGTTTTGGGGCATTTTGAGTTGTATTTAAGAAATTGTTTCTGTTTAGGGGTTGAGTAGAGCTGATATTTGGAGCCGGGATCTAGTAAGCTAGCATTCAGTATTCGAGGTGAGACTTTTCACTACACTCATGGGTCGAAGGCACCAAGGCCGGCCCATTAATTGTTATGAAATGTTTATTCATGGAATATGTAATGATTTCTAGTGATTTTTATGTGAATTATGTGAAGACCACGGGAGGATCCCATGGCTTGGGGATATAAGACCATGGGGGTAGCCAATGACATTCCAAATAAAGACCATGGAGCGAGTCCATGGAAAACTTGTATGTATGTGTGCATGACATTATGTGATTATATGTTTCGTGTGTTTTGGGAAACTCACTAAGCGTGTGCTTACAGTTTTGTTAGATGTTTCAGGTACTTGTAGCTCTAAGGGCAAGGGCCCGGCTTGATGGCGCAGCGTGCACTCTCCAGCATTTTCTTTCTCCACTAGTTATTATGGACACTCTAATCTTTCTAAATAATATGTTGATGTATTGGATCCTTGGAAACAATTTATGATGGAAATTTCTAATCATTAAACATGGATTGTTAATATTTAAATGAAAAACTTTTACTTGAAATTTTGGGCTGTTACACTCAAGCACATCCATGGTGGTAGAATGTTGCATAAACATGAAATTTAGGTGATTTTGGGGAAGATGTGACGACATCAATGGATTTTATGCATTAAGTTATAATTGTTGAGTAAATGAAGTTCATAACCATGAATGGATGCTATTAGAATGATTTAGATGCAAGATACTAAGTGTAGATTGGTTATTGGATTAACCCATGGAATTTGTGATCATAAGGGGCATTTTGGGAAATCTAAGGATAACTACATGATGGTTTATATATTAGAAGTGAATGACATTCATAAACATGAATTGACACTCTACAAATGGTATTGAAACATAAACATGAAGGATCTCTTGAGCTATAAGTGGTTCTAGTGTTTGTTTTAGCCTAAAGGGCAATTTGGGAAACATGGAATAGAATTGATGATTCCATGGTTAGTTTATGTACTTACAATGAGATTAATGAAGGTTTTATGTGCTTGACAACATTTATTTGAGTGTTAAATATGTTGGGAACAAGCCTTGTGAGCTTTGGAATGTTCAAGTGAAAAATGGACTAGTTTATCCTTCTTTTAAACACTTGGGGATCATCATGATCTTATGGTTTCAATGATCACTTTAATGGATTAAGCGGAGTGTTTTAGGATGATAAAACACCTCCTAAACATGTGCGAGAACCTATACAAACAGTACAAAGTGATTTGGAAAAAGGTCTTCCAGAACTATGCAAAATATAGTGTTATTTTGAGAAAAATCAAGTTTTCTGTGTGTGCAGACATGAAAACACGGCACGTATAAATGCATCCTTTAATTTACATGGCCCGTGTAAATCCCCATTAGAGGTTTTCTTGTTTTCTTCATAACTTTTGGCATACGGACTCAGATTTACGCACGGTTTTCGCCCACATTTATATTTTTTTATGAGGAATAGTTTAAAGCACTAAAATTTAGTAATGGAACATATAAGGGGTATTTTGGTCATTTTAATGACTTATGTCCATATATGGTGTAGGTAGTATTTAAAGAGGGTTGTTCTAGGGAAAGGAGCTAGAAGAGGACTAGATAACCTATGTGTGACTAAGGTTAGTACGTGTTAGCATTTTACCACTTTGGGGTACATGGAAAAATGATTTTTATGATAAAGAAATATTAATTATTTGTTATACTAAATGTTTTTGAAATGAAAGTATTAAATGCTTTTGAAAAGAATGTTTTGAAAGAATGACTTGAAGGCAAGAATGTTTTTGAAAGTAAATAATGTTTTGAAAAAGTCTTTGAAATCTTTTGAAATATAGATGCTTTACTTTTGAAACGAGTTTATGATACTAATGTATGAAATGTCTAAAGCATGGAAAGTAATGACAAGAAATGTAAAGTAATGAAAAGGAATGGAAAGTAATGAAAGGAATTGGAAAGTAATGAAATGAAAACTACCTAGGCCATGATACCTCGTAAGAGTATGAGGCACTAGATGAATCTATCAGGGTGGTACCTCCCCTTTGCGAGATTGATGTCCTAATGGAAATGATGCCTTGGTGGATTGATTTGTTCTTTCCACCTTGGTCTAGACTTGGGAGTGGTTCCTTTATTGGACATAGACCCTAAGTATAAAAATGGCAACGGTTTAATACCGGAATTAGGCCTTAATGATAAAATAAAATGGAATATGGAAATATGTCTTTTGAAATGAAATGATAAGATATGAATGAAATGAAATGATATTTATGATGCGTACGAAACGAGTTTTCATTGAAAATGCTTGAAACTGATTTATGGTCTAAAACTATGTTTTGCAAAGATGAACGTTTTTTTATGAAAAAATGATAAATGTTTTAGGTCAAAAACCCACGTAGCTCAGGAGACATTTTTGTCTTACGTATCAAGTTTTAATGCCATGTATTCCATGTTGCAAATAAGGTGAAATTTTTTAAATGGAAGTTAGAAGATTAAGAGATAGAGAATGGAGTGGAACTTGTTAAGATCCTTATATATGTTATTGATGTAATTCGTATTTGCTGGCTATGGTTGTATGATGATTAATGCTAACACCGAAGGATTTATTTGTAATTGCTTTTGTGGGACCGTTTTGATGCTAAATGGGAGTTAATACCCAAATTTTTTTATAACCATAGGATTTGAAAAAGTTTTGAAAATTTTGGGGAGTTACAGTTTGGTATCAGAGCCATAGTTAAAGCAAATTAGGTTTGGATCATTCCACTTCTAGGCTTAGACTTTGGTTATGAAAAGTGTAAATGATACATAGGATTGTTATGCCTTAATGTAGGTAGTATTCTATGAAATGAATGATGATAAGAATTGCCTTAGTTAGATGCTTATGACACTTTGCATAAGTCTAGATCAAATCATAGAATGCTACATTGAGTGATTCTATAGTAAGTAATGGAAGTAAGACTAGTATATGGATAATCTAAACTAGTGGATCATAACCTTTTAGTGGTGAAGTCAAGGTCGATTATGTATGATGTGGGTATAATAGTATAGGGCCCGTACTATTATATACACATGATACAGACACGAACTTGATAGAAACAGAAGGGGTTTTGTGAAATATGGTAAGGATTCGAGTGAGTTGAGGACTTATTGGATGCATATCGTGTGTTAGATAAGAGTCATGAAGGATTTTAAAACATGATTAATGGATAATGGGAAATTTTTAACAAATTTGACTTTTCTATCAAAGTCAAACAACTAGTATGAAAATGAAAATTTCTTGTTGTACATTTGATAGATGCTCAAAAGTGAGTTTGTACTCTTTTATTGCTATTGGTAGTGAGTTAGAAACACCAAGGACTGAAACAAATTGAGCTATTAAATTTGTTAACAAACAATTAGCTAAAAAGGGATATGGTTAACTTTTGGAAAAAGTCTAAAATGGGACAAGAACTGGAACTCCAAAGCCTTGATTAAGAAAATTAGTTGGAGTAGGTAATTGGGGACGAGCTTATGTTACAACATAAGAGTGATAACTTTAAGTTAGAAGTAAGTTGATTGAGAAATGAATGGAATGAAATCATGAATTCCAGATTTAGATGAAAGATAATTATTTGATGTGATTGTTGACACGGGAAGGCGAGCCAATGGCTAAGTTGGCAAAAGGGTGATATGATGAAGAAATCGAGATGGTACAAGAAAGCATGACCGAGATAGCATAGGAAGAAGCATGATAGTGTTGACTTAATGAGATCTTTTAGGATCCTAAGGAGTTGGAAACCAGTTCACAACAGTATCAGGTGTCGAGTATGAGGGCAGATATAGAAGAAATGTGTCCTTGCGAGAACAAGACAAAAGTAAAGGCAATCAATGGTGCATTAGCCTAATACACTAGATTGGTGAATGAAATCACTACAAGTAAATACGAATAGTGTAAATATGTGTGAGGGTATTTCTCAAGCCTAAAGGGAAGACAACTAAGATGAATACTGCCTAAAATCATGCAAATAATATAAATTAAAAATGATAATGATAAGTCTGTGAGAGTACCTTACCTTAAGGTACTAGACTATCATGATGAACAAGTTAACAGGAGGAACTTTGTAAGTCCTTCTTATAAGTTCTATGAATTGTGATGAAAAGTCAATATTACATAGGGAACTTGATGAGGGTGACAAAAGAAATAAGACTCCAAGGTGTGATAGCTTAATGATGAAGGTGCAATATATGGAAGGTGTTATGTGATCGATAAAGTAGGAAGACGATTCCACATGATGGAATATCAAAGGATGAAAATTGAACATCAAAAGAAATTATAATGCTAATAAGGTGTGAACAAGAATGAACATTGGAAGTTTGTTAAAAATGACTGTCAAGAAGACAATGACGATCAAAGGAAATTTCTAAAAACTACCATGAATAAGTCAGAAAGAAGAACTACTACTACCAGAGAATCAAAGGGTAATTTGGACCTTAAAAGAAATGCCCTCGTTTCTTTTAAGGGGTAGATGGTAAGAAGGATATGGAAATGTGATGATGTGATGTTATAAGATCTCTAGTATTGTGGGGGATTAGTAAGAACAACATGTGGTGCGTAGAATCATGGGTGAAATGAACGAACCAAAGATATAAGATTTATAGCTCCTAAGTTGTGAAATCGGATGATATGAACTGAGCACGTTCAATTATAATTATTTACTACGTTTGGGTATTGCTGCTAATCTGTATTCACCAACCAACTGAAGAGTGAGTAGACTTATGATAGTAAGATCTTATGTTATAAGTTCACATAGAAGATAGGACTTTGACTCAGAGCATTATGGGTTACTCGACTGTGACCATAGGATGCGAAAACCCATTGATATAAAACCTGGTTATGAAATCACAAGTAAGGAACAAGAAATAGAAAGAAGTAAAGTATCATGATACTTGAGAATTTAAACTGGCTAAGTGATGAATGGAAGATCCAAGTACTAGAACAGATTTATTGAAGGACTCATGAATGATGAAAATTTAGATAGAAGCTATAAGTTATTAACGGTGTAAAGGAATGGTGAAATTCAAATACCACAAGGAGTAAATGTGAGGTAACGATCTTTCCGCAAGGAAATATACTAAACATCTTGCTACATGATGATGATCATCTTGTGATTTAACCTTAAAAGAAATGCCTTCATTTATTTAAGGGGTAGATAGTTGGGAAGAATCAAGTTACAAGTGACGAGACAGTTTGGACGCAACAAGATTTTTGAAGGGTTGAAACAACACCATGTGCCTTGGATCTTTTTGTCATAGTGTGCTTAGGATTGAAGGCCTAAAAAGTGAGTTAACCCATGAAATAAGATTTTTGGGTTTGACTCGACTGTTAAAGTGAATGAACTTGGATGGTATAGTATATGTTGGTACAAAAATATAAGATTTAGAGCGATATATATGGCTAAGTTATCGCATGGGTGAATATAGAAAGAGAAAATCATTAGTATAGATGAACTAGTAATATATCTTCAAAGTAAAGTGTCAATATTATGACTTGGAAATCATTAACTATATAAAAGAAAGTATAAATATGAGAGCGCATAAAGAGTGATTATACTCTAAGTATAAAATCCAATAACGGTTTGACTACGATTATAGTGATAAAAATGAAATTGTACGTGTACCATAGTATGTTATGTCATGTATGTCATATGAGATATCAGTAGGTAGAGCATGCAAATCATGTTTTGGAAAGTGTTCAAGAAACGTTAGGTATACTACTTTATGTTTGAGACTTTGACACCATAGAAGGTTAAAAAGGACAAGAAGAAAAGATATATTTGAAGCTAAATCGGGGTAATGACTTACTAATGAAATTAGTAATCAATGGAATATTGGTGATGTGCTTAAGCACAAAGGTACATGCTTAGGAAACATAGAATACCTAAGTAAGGAAAGATACAAATGTTGATATAAGGTTGGATAACCTTATTGCATGATATTGTTAAATGTTCAAAAAGGGACAAAAGGGTAAAAGAGTCCAAGAGGGTTAATGGTGGTTGTCGAGGCCAACAAAAATAAATAACCCTAAATCTTTTACACTAAAATAGTGTATAGTGGTAAAGGGGTCGATCCAAGGAGATTGGTTCAATTTATAACTCTATGGAAAATCTCTTTGAAAAATTACTTGTAAAATGACAATAAAATAAAAATGGGGGTTTTGATCTGTTTGAAATACTTAAATTAAAACTAGAATTAAGCTAGAACTTAAATGAGCAATTTGGCAAAAATAAGAATTTGATGTGAAATCAATAAGAGAAAGATGGTTGACTTAAGGTTTCCTCACTTTGACTTTTGATGAACATATCATTAGAATCCAATGGTGCAATAATTGTTTTAAATCCTTAATTTGGCTATAGTAATCCAAGAAGCTTGAGATTACCTAGACTTTTCTTAATTGTTAAAATGGTTAGAGAAGCTCATAACAATTTCCTTAGTCAAATTCACAATTTCCATTAAGCATGTAATAAGTGAAAGTCAACTAGCATTAAGAACCAAAAAGTCACCAAATCCAAGAGGAGTCAAAAACTTCCACTACCATGTTGGAGAAAATGTTTTTATGATTGTGTGAGGTAAAACCAACACAAAAATCACTTGTTGCTTGCTAATTTGGAGATCATTTACTTAATCAAGAAATTAGGCAGCTAATCACCACAAACACATTTAAACTCATGAATAAAAACATATAAGTAGTGACAAGATGTTAAAAGTCAAAACATTCTCATAAAGATTCAAACACAAGTTCATGGTATCTTCAACATTCAACAAAAGTTCAAAGGATTCAACAAAAGTCAAACAAGATTTGTTTAGCCAAGCATGGCTAAACTCAAGAAAACAAAGTTAGATAAGATTGTACCAAACATTTGACAAGAATAAAGAGATGAAAAGGTGAAGTTCTTCAAGGTTTTTGGTCTTCAAAGTGCTCCAAAACTGCAGAGAGAATGTATCAAAATCGGATGTCCAAGATAAGGCTAAAGAGGCACACCAACCTTCCCAATATAGAGCTCCAAATAAAATCCCGAATTTGCCCCTGCAGAAATCCACGCGGACCACGTGAGTGTGATGGGTTTTTTGGATTCTTCATGTCTTGGGCCTCCACAGCTCAACCATTGGCCCATTTTGAGCCTGATCAGCTTCTAGCCCATTTTTCTTCAAGTTCTCTTCAATTTGAGCCCAATTTTCCTTCTCCAAATCACTTATAGCTTCCACAAACGGTCGATCATCGATCTCCGCACACTCGAAAATTCTCCCGCACCTTGCAAATTTAAAGTTCAATTCTTCCAAGCCTTCAACCAATTGACAAACCCATTCCATGAATCACCTCCATATCCATCAAGCCCAAAATCCTCATCGTCCTCCAAGTCCAATCGCCTCCCAAAGATTCTGTTCCGCTAGTCTTCAAAAATCTGCAATTATGCTCAGGAAACTAGAAAGTACCCGAAATGGTCATAAAATAACAAAAAGGAAAATATGCATGAAAATTAATTAAAATGCGAATGAAATATGCTAAAATAAACTATAAAAATAAGTAAATAAAATGAAACTATCAGTTAATAACCCCTAATGATGTATTACTAACTATTACGATTGACTGAAATTGTGACAAACTGACCAAGGTGATATGGCCATAGAAGAAATTTAAAAAAAATGTGGGGATGAAATTCTACTGAGATGAATCCGCGAAGTGCTTCCGAGGACGAAATCCTTTTAAGGGGTAGATAATTGTAACATCCTAAAATTTTAAGACTAGGTTCTTCAATAATAAAGTAAATAAATGAAATATTATTTATATATTTAAATAATATTGGGTTAATCATATCATTAATTGATATGAAGTTTAGAAAATCAAAAGTGAGAAATAATAACATTTAAAAGGTTAAAGGGGCCAAAAAATGTCAAGTTGGCAAAGTGAGTTGACCAAAGGGTTGACTCAATTAATGTAAGGGACTAAAAAAGTTATAAAATGGATGGAGAAGGACTTCTTATGTCAAAACTTAAGTTAAAGTCACAAATATTATGGTTTAGTGGGGTTTGGCCAAATAATGTTAACTAGAACGACCAATTGTGAAAAAAATTAGGAAATAAGATGCAAGCCTCCTTCATTCTTCTTCTTCTTCAGATCGTGTTTTGCAAGGGAACAACTCCCTAATGGCAATTTTGATCTAAAGAGCTCATAGGGTTTGAATCAAGCAAGTTTAGAAGCATTCAAACAAAAAGGAAACAATCAAAGGCTAATGAGGTATAATCTTTTCTCTATTACTCCTAAATTTCGAGTTCAATGCTTGGAGAAAACACCAAGGTCGAATTTAGCTTCTTCTAAGGGTTAGGGTTTTGGTTTCTAACCTCCCTTAAGTAGTTTTGCTGATTCCAATCTCAATCTAATCACTATATTGGTAGATTTGATGACTTGGGTAAAAATCTTCATGAACCCTAGAAATCTAAATTAGGGATTTCATGTTTATATGTTAAATTGGGATTCAATGACCTAGATGATGTTTGATGACAATCAATCCAATTGGAATACTCAAGCACATCCATGGTGGTAGAATGTTGCATAAACATGAATTTTAGGTGATTTTGGGGAAGATGTGACGACATCAATGGATTTTATGCATTAAGTTATAATTGTTGAGTAAATGAAGTTCATAACCATGAATGGATGCTATTAGAATGATTTAGATGCAAGATACTAAGTGTAGATTGGTTATTGGATTAACCCATGGAATTTGTGATCATAAGGGGCATTTTGGGAAATCTAAGGATAACTACATGATGGTTTATATATTAGAAGTGAATGACATTCATAAACATGAATTGACACTCTACAAATGGTATTGAAACATAAACATGAAGGATCTCTTGAGCTATAAGTGGTTCTAGTGTTTGTTTTAGCCTAAAGGGCAATTTGGGAAACATGGAATAGAATTGATGATTCCATGGTTAGTTTATGTACTTACAATGAGATTAATGAAGGTTTTATGTGCTTGAAAGCATTTATTTGAGTGTTCAATAAGTTGGGAACAAGCCTTGTGAGCTTTGGAATGTTCAAGTGAAAAATGGACTAGTTTACCCTTCTTTTAAACACTTGAGGATCATCATGATCTTAAGGTTTCAATGAACACTTAATGGATTAAGTGGAGAGTTTTAAGATGATAAAACACATCTTAAACATGTGTAAGAACCTATACAAATGGTAAAAAGTGGTTTGGAAAAGGGTCTTCAAGAACTATGCAAAGTATAGTATTATTTTGAGAAAAAATCGAGTTTTGTGTGTGTGCAGACATGAAAACACGGCCCGTGTAAATCCCTGTTAGAGGTTTTCTTGTTTTCTTCATAACTTTTACATACATACTTGAATTTACGCACAGTTTTCGCCTACATTCATATTTTTTCATGAGGAATAGTTTAAAGTAATAAAATTTAGTAATGGAACATATGAGGGGTATTTTGGTCATTTTAATGACTTATGTCTATATATGGTGTAGGTTGTATTTGAAGAGGGTTGGTCTAAGGAAAGGAACTAGAAGAGGACTAGATAACCTACGTGTGACTAAGGTAAGTACATGTTGGCATTTTCCCACTTTGGGGTACATGGAAAAATGATTTTTATGATAAAGAAATATTAATTATTTGTTATACTAAATGTTTTTGAAATGAAAGTATTAAATTCTTTTGAAAAGAATGTTTTGAAAGAATGCCTTGAAGGCAAGAATGTTTTTGAAAGTAAAGAATATTTTGGAAGATCGAATGTTTTGAAAAAATGTGTGAAATGTTTTGAAATATAGATGCTTTACTTTTGAAACGAGTTTGTGATACTAATGTATGAAATGTGTAAAGCATTGAAAGTAATGACAAGAAATGTAAAGTAATGGAATGAAATGGAAGGTAATGGAATGAAATGAAAGGAATTGGAAAGTAATGAAATGAAAACTGCCCGGGCCATGATGCCTCATAAGAGGCACTAGAGGAATCTATCGTGGTGGTGCCTCCCCTTCGCGAGATAGATGTCCTAATGGAAATGATGCCTTGGTGGACTGATTTGTTCTTTCCACCTTGGTCTAGACTTGGGAGTGGTTCCTTTATTGGACGTAGACCCTAAGTATAAAAATGGCAACGGTTTAATACCGGAATTAGGCCTTAATGATAAAATAAAATGGAATATGTAAATATGTCTTTTGAAATGAAATGATAAGATATGAAATGAAATGAAATGATATTTATGATGCGTACGAAACGAGTTTTCCTTGAAAATGCTTGAAACTGATTTATAGTCTAAGACTATGTCTTGCAAAGATGAAACGCTTTTGATGAAAAAGTGATAAATGTTTTGGGTCACAAACCAACGTAGATCACAAGACATTTTTGTCTTACAATACTCTTTTTAATGCCATGTATTCCAGGTTGCAATTAAGGAGAAAATTGTTAGATGGAAGTTAGAAGAGTAAGAGATACAGAATGGAGTGGAACTTGTTAAGTTCCTTATTTAGTGTTATTGATGTAATTCGTATTTGCTGGCTATGGTTGTATGGTGCTTAATGGTAACACCTAAGGTTTAACTGTAATTGTTTTTGTGGGACCGTTTTTATGCTAAATGGGAGTTAATACCTAAATGTTTTTATAACCATAGAGTTTGAAAAAGTTTTGAAAAATTTGGGGTCTTACAATCCAGATCCCTCAGAGCATCGGCAAACCTCTTGCCGAGCGCAAGAGATAAAAAGGATCGGGTAGCCCCCGAATCAAACAATACCAAGGTAGAGATATCATTCACAAGGAACGATCCTAAAAGCAAAACACACAGATATAAACAGGAAAACCAACATAAATAAAAAGATAAGGTGATGATACATACTCGTCACCACATCTAGTGCTGCACGAGCCTCCTCGTCTGTCATCTGAAATACCGGCTCCTCACAACAGGCGCCTCCGCGTAGCCCTGTCGGGAATCTATGATCTGCAGGGTCGCCAGAGTGTGTGTTGCAACTGATCCTACTGCTGCTAAAATTGGACAATCGGCCTTTTTATGGTTCCTCTAATTGCAATGGAAGCAAATACGACTCGATCCCTGGGTGGTGGTTGTGCAATCCTGGCTAAAGTGCCCAGTCTTGCCGTACTTGTAGCAGCCTGATCCACCACCCATGCAAGCTCCATTGTGCGTCTTTCCTCACTTGCCACATCAGCCCCGACCCTGCTGACCTCTCGATCTTGATTAAAAAACCTTGGGCCTCTTGCTCAAACCCTCAGAACCCTAAACCTGATCTGGCTTCCTCTTCTTCTCCATCTCTAAGTCAATCTCCCTCTCTCTGGCTCTCGTCGCCATGTAATTCAATGTCTTGCAACTGGATATACTCAAAAACTGCCTGATATCACTCCTCGGTATATTGTGATATCTCGCCTTCTTCATTTCCTCGTCCGCCACATACTATGGAACCAACAACGTCCTCTCATGGAACATAGCGGTGATCTCCGCCACTGTCTTAGTAGTCTGGCAAAGATCCTGAAACTCTCTCGCCAGCTGCTAGACCTCAATCACAGGTGCAAACTCAGCCCGAAACCTCGTCACAAAATCCTCCCAAGTCATCTACTTAACCGCCTCGCCTCCTAAGGCGTGCCCGAACTCCTCCCACCAATCTCGAGCTCTGTCTTTCAGAAGATAGGAAGCTAGTCTGACATTTGCCCCTTCAAGGCAACAGCTAGTACAGAAGGCGTTCGCGATATCCGCTAACCAACGCCTGCTCGCAATCGGGTCCTTCTTTGTAACTTCCAAAATTTCAAAACCAAAAACTTATTTGTTTTCATATTAAATTAAACATCAACCAAGCATGTATATAAAAACCATCAAGAAATCATAGTGTATTCATAATCATCCAAGAATACATCAGAGTCAATAAGTGTAAAATCATGGGGTGTGCAATGCGATCATCCCGAGCTCTTCCCTTTTGATCCAGAAGTACCCAAAACGTAAACTGAAAACTATAAGCACGAAGCTTAGTGAGTTCCTCAAAATACCGCATAACATACATATCTGCCAGCTCAAGGCTGTACCGGGTCTTTTCACCCCCGAGTCTATTTCAACTTATATGCCAGATCAAGGCTGTGCCGGGTCTATTTCACCCCCAAGTCTATTTCAACTCATATGTCAGCACAAGGTTGTACCGGGTCTATGTCTCCCCAAACCTATTTCACCCCACATACATATAGCAAACAAGCAAACAAGGATACAACACATACAACAAGACTCATAAAGACTACAAACACATAACATCCTATTCTCCTACAGTAGAGTGAGTAAACTCACTCAGTCCGCTGTCAATTAAATAGATGCACGAGCTACTGAACCGGAGAATCCCCACACTAACCAACCAAATAAAACCCCAATTAACAATTGGGCCATACACCGTAATCGGGAACCTAGTTCATTTGTCCAACACCCAAGGTAAAATACCATTTTATGCCTTCCTCACTTGGCCCAGTAACCGAGGCCCAAACTCAATGGCATTAAAACCCCAATAGTGGCCCAATTCCTAAAGATTGCCCCAAAGCCCGAGATGCGCCCAAATCCAAGAGGGACCACAACCTAGAAATGGCGCAAAGTTAGAAAGCCTAATGGTCTAACAAGGCCCAAAACCCTAATAGTCCACATGTGGCCCAACCCGCAAAGCCCAAGACCTGGTACGCTGCGCGTACCCGACGTACGCCCGACGTTCTAAATAGTGTGCCTGATCGGGGACTCGAACGCGCACGCCCAACATACGCGCCCATTAAACACTTTTTCCATTAAGGACTTAATGCTTGTAACCAGATGTCCAAACTTCAAATCCAAGCCTCAAGTAACATCTTAATTCATAAAGTCACTAACTTGGAGCTTTTGCATGGCTCGAATGAACTCAAAGCATAGATTTAACATTCTACTTTCACCAAATGGACAGAAAAACATGCATGGTTGATCCACAACCATCAATATGCTAACTTTAGGGACTAAGGATCTCAGAAACATCAAGAGAAGCAACTCCTAACTTCTGGAGTGGAAGAATCCCACTAGATCTCATTCATGGGACTAAAAGTGAACAAAACTCCAGAATACTCAATCTAAGCATACAATAAGCAAGTTCCAAGCTTTATACCTCAATGAAGCTAGAAATGATGAGTAGAATTTGGATCTATAAGCTCTTCTTTGATGAAAACTCCTTCTTCAAAACTTTTCTTCCTCAAAGCTCACCAACACACACTAAAACACACACACACAAAGAGGGTCAAATCTTCTCTAGAGCGGTTAGGGTTTCGAAATGAGGCTCAAAGGGTAATGGAAGCTGAGAAATGAGAGGATCTTGAGTCATATTGTTGATTAAATAGGTTCCCAACCCTAAAAATTAGTGTTTGTCCCCTGGGTGCGTATGCCCAACATACGCAAAGTGCACCCCGCGCACTCCAAATTTTCCGAAAATGGCATCAATGACCCCTAAGGGCCAAATTTGCAAACTATTTACACACCAAGGGTAAAAAAACTAAAACTACCTTGAATCAGGTGTAACAAATTATTATGAGGAAATTCAAAAGAATGTTTTTTTCACAAGACCCCCACCTCAGCTTCAAAATCAAATTGCTTTTTGAGATCATAATAACCTTAATTTCAATGGTCATGTACATTGGGGCTAAACGGCTGATATTCCTTAAAGTTAAACCATTATACATCATAAAAAAAAGAACAAGAATACGTCCTTGTGATTGATTTTGTAAAAAAGTTTGAAGACTATATGCGATTTACTATGGCTCCAACAAATAATGGAATAGACAAATCAAGTTTAAAGAAACACTTCAAAACATTCATATTCCAGGAAACACCTATCCCATCTACTTGTGTTCTATATTGTATACTTCAAATAAAAATCTTCTCTTAATTGTCCAAATACAATGAAGTACTCAATCAATAAATTTTATCGAACGAATGGCATGCATAGCTTGCAATCACAACAACCAACCTTGAGTGTTGTGTACCAACATCGAGGAAAGTAGTAACTTAATAGAGAAATATGTTATCCAATAAAGGTAATTACCGACTTCATATAAGAACACTAGAGAGAAAACGTACTTTAATACTTTAGTAGCTTAGGGTTGAAATTTGTTGTAGTCACTTTGAATCATCTTCATTTTATGGTTTTCTGTTCATTTTCATCCCATGTTCAAAAGCCTTTAATCTTCAGGATTCAAGTCTAACTATTTGAAAAAACGTGAGTGAAATCAAAGGGTTTAGAGAGAAGAAATAAAATGTCACACCCCCCGAACCAGACGGCGAAAAATGTCAGGGGGCTTGTGCGTGACTTCATCTTGTAATATCATCACAATGTATATAATTGAAACAAGACAACACCATCGTCATACATATCAAAATACAACCAACATTGTTTGCATCAAGTATAGTATCATAAGTTACATGCCAAAATATTCAATGTATGATGAATAAGACAAATTCCACATGTTCTTGTAGACCTTTCTGTTTAACGATTCCCTGAGAATACAAGTTATTTTGAAAATGTCAACATATATAATGTTGGTGAGTTCATAAGCATGCTTGAAGAAAAGTTTTGTATTGCTCGTGAAACACCAGAAAATCCAATATTTTCTATAAAATGGTTTGAAAGTGTTGTATCAAAATCAAGTATTAATGAATGTGTGTTTTCTGTTGTTGAAATGTATTTAAGAATATAATCCGGATAGAAACCCTGTGTTTTCTGTTGTAAGTAGAAGGTATTGTTTAACTGTATATTTCCCCAGAAAATTCTATATTTTCTGTTTACAAAAGTGTCGTGGTCTCAAACCCTAAGACCGAATATCAGTGTATGTATGTTTTTGCATTAACAATATTCTTTATGTATTCTGTAAAATTTATGATAGAGAGAATCTTTATGTGAGCCGTTTTAACCATACTTGATTATGACGAATTCGCCTGTCGTGGCGTTTTTAGGCGCCGACTTGTTTAAGGTAAGGTTTGTCACCCTAGACTGGCCTAGTCTAACTGTAGCGAACAGCTCAGGTGTGGGGTGTCACCCTGTATAGATCTATACACGAACTCTCGCTCTCCCTCCAGGAGACTCTAGTTATAACTACAAGCTACGCTTGTACACTCGAGAGGTGTCAACCAACATGTCTCACTAGCATCCTTAACTGAGTTTACGTGAATATTGTATTATATTATATAATGTTTTCGTGCTTGTTTTATGTTTAAAATGCCCAATGAGTATGTATATGAATGTACGAGGCCCAACAGACATGTAGAAGGACCACTAAGGCCCAATAAACATGTAATGTATAGTCTAGGCCCAATGAGCATGTAAATGGGCCACTAAGGCCCAATAAACATGTAATGGATAATCCACGCCCAATAAGCATGTAAATGGGCCATAAAGGCCCAATAACATGGATTATACGTATCAGGCCCAATGAACATGAAAATTTACGTCTTTACTCCAATTGTATATAAATTAACATTTTTGGCCTAAGTGTATATATAAGTTGATGTTTTCGGCCCATTATTATACAAATTTACATTTTCGGCCTAATTATATATATAATTTACATTTTCAGCCCAATTTAGATAAAAATGACATTATCGGCCTATTTATATATAGAATGACATTTTCAGCCTATTTATATATATAATTTACAATTTTAGCCCAATTTAGATAAAAATGACATTTTCGGCCCAAGTTTTGTGAAAATAACATTTTAGGCCCAAATCCAAATAAAGTGACAATTTCAGCCCATAAGACCGTAAATTTAGATTTTTGGCTCATATTTGTGTTAAATGGCAATTTAATCCATAAAAATCATAAATTTACAATTTAGCCCAAATGAAACCGTGAAAGCCCATATTAAGGCCCCTTATGCGAAATTTAACACTTTTGGCCCTTTTTAAAACTATGATTTTCATAAAGACCCATTTTATATAAATATGATTCTTTTAGTCCTTGTAAAACCATAAGTATCATAAAAATTCCATTCTTTTTGTTTATTTGTCAAAAATGGTCCCTTTACAAGAACTAGTTTGTCTTTCAACATCTTTAACATGTATAATACTTTCATCTTCAAGGTAAGTTATATAAAGTGGTTTACTTCACAAATATCATCAAGTTTTTGTTAGAGTTTTCGAGATTTATGGAGTTTCATCACAAAATCACAACACATAACATAGAAAACACACATAAACATGCACAAATACATAGGTCTAGCACATAAGAAACTTGTATCCTCCCCCAAAACATAGTAAAACTGAAAAACAAGGGGTATGAACTCACTTTGGGGTTTGGATCCGGTTTTGATGAAGAGATGAGAGGAGATGATGTTGTTTTCGGCCTTGAGTGCTTCTTTGGAAGGAGTTTCGAAACTTAGATGGTCCTAGGAAGCAAGATTGTGAAAAACTTGATGAAAACCTCTTGAAAACACACACCAAGTCACGAAAATGGCTAGGGAAGTGAGGGAATTTTTCTTGAGCTTGAGATGAATTATGATAGAGTTTGAAAGTGGAAGTGTGTGTGTTTGTGGGTGCTCTCGGCCGAGGGTAATAAGAGAAGAGAGAGGGAAAATGTTGAGGTGATGTTGCATAGGTGCATGAGATGTGTCTTGATATTTGGTGTATTATAGCATGTAAGTCCACCTTGCAACAATGAGGTGGCACTAGCAAGTTGAATCTTCCCTCTTTTTTTTCATTTGTTTTGATTGGGCCGAGAATGGGCTAAGAGAAAGGAAATGAGATAGTTTGGGCCATTCCTTAACTTAGCTCGAAATCATGAGGCCCAAAACAAATATTTTTCGGCCTATTGGGCCTTTATCAAGGTTCACGGCCCAATGGTGTCCAAGAAGGTAGTTTACGGCCCATTAGGGCTTATGAAACTAGTTATGGCCCATCATGGCCCATTAGAAGTAAGATGGATTATTCTAGGCCCATATGATCCAAAATACCCTAATCTCTTAGAAGTGAGTCCAATTAGAGCCCAATAGGGTTCCTAGGCCCAAAGTAGTTAAATTGAAAGTTTATTGGTCCATTAGGCCCAATAAGAGGATCCTAGTCCATATTAACTTGAACCGGGATTCCTAAGGTTTTCAACCCATAGTTGACTATATGGAATGTATTGTATTAGGTTTTGAACTTAAATCAAGAGTTTGGATTCAAATGGATGGTTTGGATTAAGCATAGAGTATGATTTTTACTTAGAATACATGCCTTACAATAGATGATGTTTACATGAGAATAAAATTTCCTAGCTAAAATGTTAGTTGTGACATAAAAGGTGTGAAATCTTACCTAATTTCTGAATACATGTAATCATAATAGACATAAAATAAAAGCAACAACCTTAAAACCTTGAAACTGAAACTCAAAATGAGAAAATAAATTAAAAAACATACCTTGCAACTCACCGATTCTTAATCGATCGAAAGAGAGACGAAGCAGAGAGCAGCGGAGAATGAAAACCTGGGTAGGGAAGGCGAGTAGTGGGGTGGAATTGAAAAAAGGAAGTTGGGGTGCGACCCCATCGTGTGTGTGTGTGTGTGTGACGGGAGAAAAAACAGAAGTCGAAGATAGCGATGGCGTTGGAGAAGGAGGTTCGTGATGTAGGTTGTGGTGGTGAGAGTGAAAGAAAGAGAGTCTTCTTGTTCAAGATAATTGTTCATCCTAATTATTTAAAGAGATGTTAACGCAAATTAAAATTTAAAAACGGGGCAGAAAATGAGGAAGACAATCAATAGATTTAATGCACCCGGGGAGGAGAAGGGCAAAAATGATATTTTATTGTATTAAAATGGGGCTGAGAAAAGATGACACATAACACTAAAAATACTCTTTTATTATTAGTAGGATGTGTTTTAAAAAAAATTAATTCTTAATCATAGTTCAAAAATCTTTGAAACTCTACCGTGTGATATATAAGAAATCAAATATCCTTTTATTTTTTGTTCCTATTAATCTTCATACTTATTACTTATTAGATTAAAACAAATTACTTATTAGATTAAAACAAATGTCAAAATCAAGAAAGATGATTAAGAAACAAAATTTATAGATTGTTTGAATATGAATAGAAAGATAATTATAAATAAAATGTAAATGGATATTTAGTTTTTTATTTTTTTTAATCAACTAAGAAAATTTTAAGGGATAAAAGGAAGCAAGGAATGAGAGGATATACAGAGGGCTTCGTTCACCAAAATAGCTGATAATGTTATATCTCTTTCCTACTTCTTCGTTCACCAAAATAGTTGATAATGTTATATCTCTTTCCTACTTATCATGCAACCGCAGGAGTAAGGAAGGCTATGGGAGTTGTACAAATTGGTGTTGCTCACCATTTTCACATCTCACTGTCATGTAGCTGGAATTGTTTTTTCGTTCTGCTTATTCCTGCTTTCCCTGTACTTTTCCCACCATGGATGTTTTGTTTTTATTATAAATATGCATATCTCTTTGCCGCGTCAAAAAAAAAACAAAAAAACAAAAAAACGACGTGAACCAGAATCAATTACCAAATTTGGAGCGATTTGAAATCTAAAAAGGAAAGAGAAAAACTGGACCTCACTCGCAATAACCAAGCTGCTCTTTGAAAATAATATCACGTATCTCAATAAGACCCATCAAATTTTAAAAAGTATCAAATAATTAAAAAGTTTACATTAGTTTAAACGGTAATAAATGACTTAATATTTAATATAGCAAAATATGCAGCCTTTATTTAACGAATATGTAGCCAGAATTAAGTCTTCACGTGTCGTTATCTTTTGCATTGCATACCAATTTTGACCTGTTCTTTTTAATTAAAATATTCCTGTTATTTTTATTGTATTTATTGTACTAGTTTGTATTGGCGCCTTTGGCCATAACTTGGGGTGTAAATCCTTCCATCTACTTGCACTATTGTACTCAAATAGTCAAATTCATCGATTGCAAAATGGCACAACTAAACAACCAGGGATCATGGTGGTGGGAAGTGCTGAGCAGCAACAGAAACGAGCTTACACTGGCCATTTCAGCAATAATCTTGACTGCTTTGTGGTACAGATGGAAATTTTCAAGCTCCTCCAATGGTGGACCACCATTGCCACCAGGTCCCCGTTCCTTGCCAATTGTAGGCTACCTTCCATTTCTTAGCCGTGATCTGCACAAACAGTTCGTCAGCATGGCTAACAGTTATGGTCCCGTTTTCAAGTTCCACCTCGGAAGCAAACTTCATGTCGTGATAAACACCCCTGATTTAGCAAAAGTTGTGGTTCGTGAGAAAGATGAGATCTTTGCGAACCGCAATCCAACAATTGCTGCCTTGGGCAGCTCTTATGGGGGCCGAGATATTGTATGGTCAGACAGCAATTCAGATTGGCGTTACCTTCGTAAGATATTTGTCCAGGAGGTCCTAAGCAACAAGAATCTTGAAGCATCCAGTTGTTTCCGAAGAGATGAAGTTAGGAAAACTATCAAGAATGTTTTTAGTAAAATCGGGACCTCAATTAACATTAGCGAGATTGCTTTCTCCACAGAGGCTAATGTTCTAACGAGCATGGTTTGGGGAAACACTTCAGCTGAAAAGGCAAAAAGTAGCAATTTTGGAGCAGAGTTGCAGATGGTTTCGGCGAATATTGTTGTGCTCATGGGACAACTGAATGTCTCTGATGTCTTCCCTAGTCTTGCATGGCTTGATCTACAAGGCGTGGAGCGGAACATGAAGAGGCAGCTTAATCGTTTGGATGAAATTTTCACAAGCATTATTGACGATCGAATCGAATCTAACTCTAAAAAATCGAAGCATGCTGTTGGGCATGAAGGAACGAAAGATGTTCTACAGGTCTTATTGGAACTCATGGATCAAAAAGATGTAATATCAATTAACCGGACTCAAGTAAAAGCACTTCTCCAGGTAATCATTAGTCTTTAATTTAAATAATGTCCAAAGTCCGGACTCCGAGATGATAATCTTTGCAAATATTGATCATTTAGAGAGACCCAGCTTGGAAAGGAACATGGGTCTACCCTAAATTTTTCTCTATTCTATAGCAAAAAGTGTCATGACATGGTTAAAAAAAATTTATTCAGGACATTATGGTAGCAGGAACAGAAACATCGACAACACTGATAGAGTGGGCAATGGCAGAGATAATGCAAAATCGTGACATATTGAAAAGGGTTCAAGAAGAATTAGAAGAAATTGTAGGACTTGACAACATTGTCGAAGAATCTCATCTCCCTAAACTGCAATACCTAGAAGCAACTATTAAGGAAACATTTCGATTGCACCCGGTAGTTCCATTCATACTCCCACGGTCGCCAAGCCAGGATTGTATTGTTGGTGGATACACCATTCCAAAGGGCTGTACAGTGTTTTTGAATGCATGGGCAATCCATCGGGATCCTCGTTATTGGGACAATCCACTGGACTTCAATCCAGACAGGTTCTTGAGAATCAAGTACGATTACATAGGGAGCAATTTAAACTTCTTCCCATTTGGATCTGGAAGAAGATCGTGTCCAGGTGTTCCATTGGCCGAGAAAATGCAGATGTATATCTTGGCATCACTCTTGCATTCATTCGACTGGAGCTTGCAAGAGGGTGAAGTGTATGATCTCTCCGAAAAATTTGGAATTACACTAAGGAAAAGAGAACCACTCATCGTTGTCCCTTCACAAAGGTTGCCAAACCGTAGCCTCTATATGTGATGTTGATTAAACTGTAAGTTTGAATTGATCTCAAGGATGGTTTGCTGGCGCATTTCATATGTGGTTCTTTTAGAAAGAGCATATTAATATGTATTGTTATGTTTGTCGAATGTGTCCGGATTTCTAGTTTGAGAGAAATGAGAGAGGCTTTTAATGTTTTCATTGATTGCTTAAACAAAATTATAGAGACAAAACTAATTCATACATGAACTCAGCGGGAATAATCAAACTAACTTTCTACCGGAATATGGATAAATTGTGATTACCCTTATGGGCATCACAATGCATTAAATTTGTTAGAGTTTAATGAATTGACACATCATCATTTTACTTGCTATACAACTCTACATTAATTTTCCTACAATGCATTGAACTCAATAGTTCACTAAACTCAATAAGAAGACGTTCTTGTAAGTTACTCTCATTTGATAATACATTAACATAAACATAAGCATGGTATTGATAGGTTTGAGCCATAAGAACTTTTTTATGTGCACATGCAAACCCTAATGCTTGGATCTAGGTTTCTCTAATTGAACATGCAATGTTTCCAAGGCTTATATGCTAGATCTAGTGTAAACAATTGAATCATAACATATGAAATCAGATCTAGAAGAATACCTTAAGTTGTTTGCTTGAATCTTCTTGTTCTTGGAGCTTAGAGTCACAATTGTCACTCCTCTAATGGCTTACAAACACCAACTAGCAAGAGAATGATTTGGAGAGAGAGGAGAAGTGATAAAATCGGCTCTAGGGTTACCAATGCAACAAGGTGGCCGATTTCCCTCATCCATAGGGTCTATTTATACTATGAGCTACTAGGGTTACATCCTTAACCCTAATTGAATAACTTAGGCCCTAAGCAATCCAAGGATCCTTCTAGATATGAGGCTTGGACGAATTTAAGATATTCTAACCCTAAAATTCGGCCACCCTAATATCCATAAGGATTCATAGCCCAAAAACACAACTATCACACATTTGACAGTTTAAGCCCCTTTATTCAATTAACCTCTTTTAGTCACCAAATTAATTCATAATTAATTTATGACTAATATTTATTAAATAATATTATTATTCCTTTAATATATTATTCTTATAACATATTAATATAATAATACTCTTCTCTCTATATAAATCAACCTGTCAAGTTGCTATGGTGAAGGCAACCCAAAAGGACCATGCACAACCGGGTCAAGTACTTACCAAATATAGTTACAGGCTTAGACACTAATCCAACAGTCTCCCACTTGGATAAGTCTAGTAACTATAAATGCAAACACAAACCGATTAGCAATCGTAGCTCTCAAAGACACTGTCAAACTCTGATCTTATCAGTAACATGTCCTTCAGATAAGGGATCGTATAATCCTCTGTTCTAGATATCGTGCGGACAATTACATGGAACATGGTCATACTTATTGTCCAGCAGTTGGTTTCTCGATCTCAGATTCATTTGCCATAGAACTTAATTGAACACATCAATTCAGTCCTGACCGGGCCCGGCACATAAGTCAAATCAAATCATCGAGGGGCCCTGATATCGCTTTTACCCTCTTAGGATAAAAGGAACAGATAAACTTCGACTTATATGCATTTACTATCCACTAATCAAATCATACACAACAATGCTTTTTATAACATCAAGTTACTGATGCGTTTGCGCATTATCAATGCATAACCAATTAACAAACAATAAACCATATATCTAGGTTTTAAGACCATATGATATTACCATCTTGCGATCACTCATGATAAATTCCATGAAGTGATTCCAGCAAGTGTGGGTTTATTCCAATGCTCAAATCAGGTTCATAAGCACTCATGAACGTTGTAGCAAACCTTTGCTATGTCTAATACACTTTAGACAATCTACACACCAATTCATGACAGTCTTCATTCATATCTACTTCCAACATATGAACGACTGTGGACCTTTCGAATAATTCGATTATTATCAAATAACTTAAGTATTCAGGAAATCAAAACATGAAAAATGAAATAATAGGTAAAAGATTAACATAAGACAGTAACATTACTAATAAATAATACTCCTTTATTTAATCATCAAATGTTAATAACAACTTATCTATTACACATTTCCAAACTATCTAATCTAAACTAATATCGTCCTTCAGCCCAATGCTCCTAGCGTGCTGCAAATGCTTAACCCTGCTCAGTCCCTTCGTAAGCGGATCTGCTGGGTTATCTTCTGACGATACCCTCTTCACTACGAGGAGTCCTTCTTCCACCCGATGTCGAATAAAGTGATATTTTCTATCGATATGTCGAGATCTACCGTGATCTCATGGTTCCTTGGTCAAGGCAACCGCTCCTTCATTATCATAGAAAATCTCCATGGGCTCCTTTATTGCTGGCATAACTCCAAGGTCTCCAATGAAGTTCTTCAACCATATTGCCTCCTTTGACGCTTCACTTGCTGCAGTGTACTCTGATTCGCACGTTGAATCAGCTACAGTTTCCTGCTTGGAACTCTTCCAAGTTACTGCTCCTCCATTGAGGGTAAAGACCCAGCCCGACTGCGAACGATAGTTGTCCCCGTCGGTCTGAAAGCTGGCGTCGCTGTACCCTCGCACCTTTAAGTCATCACTCCCACCGAGGACTAGAAACCATTCCTTGGTCCTCCGAAGGTACTTAAGAATGTTCTTGACTGCAATCCAATGTGCTCTGCCAGGGTTCCCTTGATATCTGCTGACCATGCTCAAAGCGAAGGCCACATCAGGGCGAGTGCAAGTCATAGCGTACATGATCGAGCCGACTGCGGAAGCGTAAGGTACTCGGCTCATTTCTGCTATCTCGACTTCAGTACTCGGACTCCGAGTCTTACCCAACTTGGCATTACTTTGGATTGGTAACTCCCCTTTCTTTGAATTCTCCATACTAAAACGTTTTAGTACCTTGTCCAAGTAAGTATTCTGACTAAGTCCTATTAGTCTCTTACTTTTGTTTCTCACTATCCTTATTCCCAGAATATAGGAAGCCTCTCTGAGGTCCTTCATAGCGAAGCACTTCCCAAGCCAGGACTTAACCTCCTGTAATGTCGGGATGTCGTTTCCTATGAGTAGTATGTCATCAACATACAATACGAGGAAGCTTACTACACTCCCACTGGCTTTGACATATACACATGATTCATCCTCGCTTCGCAGAAAGCCAAACTCTTTAACCTTCTCATCAAAACAAAGATTCCATCTGCGAGACGCTTGCTTAAGTCCATAAATGGACTTCTCAATCTTACACACTCTATTAGGATGCTTCGAATTGACAAAACCCTCTGGCTGAGCCATGTAAACATCCTCAGCCAACTTCCCATTAAGGAAAGCGGTTTTGACATCCATTTGCCATATTTCATAGTCATGAAATGCAGCAATGGCCAACATCACCCTGATAGACTTTATCTTTGCAACTGGTGAGAAGGTTTCATCGTAGTCAACTCCAGGAGTTTGAGTGAAAACCTTCGCAACCAATCGCGCCTTATAAGTGTGCATGTTTCCATCCACGTCAGTCTTCTTCTTCAAGATCCACTTGCACCCCGGCCGTCTTACGACCTGGTACATTGTCAACCAAATTCCAAACTCGGTTGTCATACATGGATTGGATCTCTCTATCCATAGCCTCTTTCCACTTTGCAGACTCTGGGCCTGCCATGGCTTCCTTATAGCTGTTAGGTTCGTCCATATTCACTAGTGTACTATCACTAATGAACGTATCCCCTTCCATAGTAATATGAAAACCATAAAACTGGGGTGGAACACTAACTCTTTCGGAACGTCTAAGAGGTAAGGACTCGTCAATCGGTTCAACCGGAGTTTCCTCCACGGGTTGAGCGCCAGTGTTAGAGGTTCCTTCATCGCTCGACTCTTGAAGCTCTTCAAGATCAATCTGCCTCCCACTGTCTCCTTGGCTTATGAGTTCTCGCTCTAGGAAAACCCCTCTCCTTGAAACGAAGACTACATTGTCACTCGGTCTGTAGAAGAGATATCCAAAGGATTTCTGTGGGTAGCCGATGAAAATACATTGCTCACTACGAGGTTCGAGCTTGTCATGAGTATCTCGTCTTACGAAAGCCTTGCAACCCCAAACCTTGATATGTGTTAACGAGGGAGCTTTCCCTGTCTACATCTCGTGAGGTGTTTTGGCAACCTTCTTCGTAGGTACTAAGTTAAGGATATGGGCGGCAGTCTCTAAGGCATACCCCCAGAAAGAGATAGGTAGTGAAGCACGACTCATCATGGAACGAACCATGTCTAGCAAGGTTCGATTACGCCTCTCAGCTACACCATTCAATTGTGGTGTCCTAGGTGGCGTCAATTATGAAACTATTCCACATTCCTTGAGGTAGTCGTGGAATTCAAGACTTAGGTACTCTCCACCTCGATCAGATCGAAGCATCTTGATTTTCCTGCCCAATTGATTCTCCACTTCTTGTTTAAACTCTTTGAACTTTTCAAAGGTTTCTGACTTGTGCTTGATCAAGTAGATATAACCATATCTGCTATAATCATCTGTGAAAGTCACATAGAAGCGATTTGCGTCCCTTGTGGTGGATCTAAAGGGTCCACATACATCTGTATGTATGAGATCCAATAAACCCTCACCCCTCGCACAAGTGCCAGTGAAGGGTGACTTGGTCATCTTTCCAAGTAAACAAGACTCGCACACGTCATCGTCCCTAAGGTCGAATGACTCCAACACTCCATCCTTTTGGAGTTGGGCTATGCGTTTCTTGTTGACATGTCCAAGACGACAATGCCACAAGCATGCTCTATCCATACTATTGGAAGAATCCACACACAATACATCATTTCCTAAGTTGTCTACAACCATCACAGTTTCATATACTCCATTACAAGGCAATGCTTCAAAATATAAAACATTATTAAAATAAGCATAAATAGAACCCTTTTCATTATCAAATGAATATATAAAGCCTTGTTTATACAAACCATGAAATGAAATGATGTTTCTAGCCATATCTGGCGAATAGCAACAATTATTCAAATTTAAATCTAAACCATTACTAAGCACTAAAGAATAAACTCCAATCTTGGTCACAGGCGATGATCTTCTATTTCCCATGATCAGATTCATCCTTCCACGCTCCACATCCCTATTTCCTTTTAGTCGCTGCAAATCAGAACATATGTGAAAACCACATCCTGTATCAAGAACCCAAGAAGTATCATGTGATAAACTATTAGATTTAATTGTGTAAATACCTGCGAAAGATGGCTTGATCTTTCCATCCTTGATGGCCTGCAGATATTCTGGGCAGCTTCTCTTCCAATGCCCTATCTTGTGGCAGTGGTGGCACTCTGCCTCCTTGGGGTTTGAGTTGGGTTTAGCATAACCAACTTTGGTTCCACTAGAAGAGGTGCCATCTTGAGACTTTCCCTTGTGGTGGCCCCTAGAGGAGGCCTTCCCCTTCTTACCCTTCCCTTGCCCTATTGCCAAGACAGGGGCAGGAGCTGGAGTGGGAGGTGATGCAACAGATTTACCCTTGAGGTTGCTCTCAGCAATCCTCAACAAGCCCTGAAGCTTGCTCAAGGGGACCTCTTCCTTATTCATATGGTAGGTCATGCGGAACTATCTATAGCAGGAAGGCAATGAGTGAAGGATAATATCAATTGCTAGCTCTTCATCGAAGTTCACATTCAACTTCAGCAGGCGATCAACATATCTCTTCATCTTTTGCAGATGGGCAGTAAGGGATTCTCCATTACCCATTTTGGTAGTGATCATCGAAGTGATGATCTCATACCTCTCTTGCATGGCGCTCTGGTGATAGCGTTCGAGCAGATCCTGGTGCATCTCATAGGGGTACTTGTCCTCATAGGACTTTTGAAGTTCAGCAGTCATAGTCGCGAGGATGATGCAATGGACTTTCGTGGCATCACGCTCATGGGCCTCGTAGGCCGCGATCTCATCGGCAATAGCAGTTTCGATGTCAATCTCCTTAAGCTTCTCGTCGAGAACATACTCTTTGTCCTCGTAGCGAGTGACCATGCGAATGTTGCGGATCCAATTACTGAAATTGGTCCCATCGAAGATCACTTTCCCACAGAAGTTCATGAGTGAGAATGAACCAGAGGAGTTTGACCCAGAAGCGTTGTCGTTTGCGTTCGACATCTGAAATGAAAAAGAACAAAGTTGATTAGAAACGAATTTCCCAAATTAATCACCCAAATGAAAAATTAGGGCTAGCAACCAACAACATTATTCACAAATTAGAAGACGGATGCCGTAATCTAATAAGTAAATAATTTGTAGGCAAGTGAATGTCGATTCACTAATTCTCCACCATGAAAAACGAAAAAGAAATTAGGTTTTAAATGTATTGAAAACTCCTAGATCTTTTGAGATACATTGAACTTTTTAATGGCATGTTTAAATCTCGATATTCCCCTCTCGTTTGTGACTGGGATGTCGAGGATCACAAAGTGGGTGTGAATAACCATGCAAATGTACATGGTGCCCTCATTGTTACAGTTACCTATTCAATGTGCTGGTTAACCACACACTCTCGATTGAACTATAACAAACAATGAGTCACCCTTTGTCACCTTTGCTTAGAACCCAATTAATGTGTCGGTTAACCACACACGCTCCATTAACGTCTTAGCAAGGGTACAAAGTGTAATTTCATGGAATTGCATCAATTCACTTTTGCCTAAAGTAACTAAGATTGGGAATTTTGTAAAACCATTTAGTTACTTAATATAGATTCATTATACTTTTAATGAGGAAAGGTTTGCCCGATCCTACCCGTTCGGCTAACGACCCTCCACCAATCAAGGAAGCGGTGGGTGAGAATGGACACCCATTAAACGGCCATTTTATAGGCCATAACCTTATACCCCCCCCCCCCTTATAGACTGGCTTCGTGAATGAGGCCTACTAACGGTAAGACTAGCATTTATGTTATACATACATATATATATATATATATATATATATATATATATATATATATATATATATATATATATATATATATATATATATATATATTAATCTTATAATATTATAAGTATAGGGTTGAATTTTAAAACTTGTAAATTCTGAGGTTTGAAATTTAATTAGTTCAAATTAAACTTTTAATCACAAAACTTAAATTTCAAAACTTGAGGACAAGTTTTGAACTTTTCAAAACATAAAGGATCAAATAGCAAATAATATAAATCAACTAATTAATTTAATGATTATCTAAATTTGACCTAGTCAATATTACTTGCAAGACAATTTACCAATTTAATTCAAATAATCAATTATTATCATATAAGGAAATTATTATTCAATCAAATGGTAATTATCTTTTGTTTGGTCAAAGATATACTCAAATATATGATAAAATTCGGATTTTAATGACCCAAAACAATTAAGGCAAGTATCCTCAAGCAAAACAACAAGAAATCCCGAAATCTACTCTAACTGACGCTTGAACCCGCCGAGTTCCATTATGAACTAGCCGAGTTCCATTATGAACTCGCCGAGTTGGTGCTACTCGCCGAGTTCATCAGTCAGGGGCACAAAGAACAATTTTTTCATGCAAAAAACAATCAATTAAAGCATCAATTCAATAGAAATCAATCTAAGCTCTTATACCACCGATGGGTTTGAGCCATAAGAACTTTCCTATGTGCACATGCAAACCCTAATGCTTGGATCTAGGTTTCTCTAACTGAACATGCAATGTTTCCAAGGCTTATAATGCTAGATCTAGTGTAAACAATTGAATCATAACATATGAAATCAAATCTAGAAGAATATCTTAAGTTGCTTGCTTGAATCTTCTTGTTCTTGGAGCTTAGAGTCACAATTGTCACTCCTCTAATGGCTTACAAACACCAACTAGCAAGAGGATGATTTGGAGAGAGAGGAGAAGTGATAAAATCGGCTCTAGGGTTACCAATGCAACAAGGTGGCCGATTTCCCTCATCCATAGGGTCTATTTATACTATGAGCTACTAGGGTTACATCCTTAACCGTAATTGAATAACTTAGGCCCTAAGCAATCCAAGGATCCTTCTAGATATGAGGCTTGGACGAATTTAAGATATCCTAACCCTAAAATTCGGCCACCCTAATATCGATAAGGATTCATAGCCCAAAAACACAACTATCACACATTTGACAGTTTAAGCCCCTTTATTCAATTAACCTCTTTTAGTCACCAAATTAATTCCTAATTAATTTATGACTAATATTAATTAAATAATATTATTATTCCTTTAATATATTATTCTTATAACATATTAATATAATAATATTCTTCTCTCTATATAAATCAACCTGTCAAGTTGCTATGGTGAAGGCAACCCAAAAGGACCATGCACAACCGAGTCAAGTACTTACCAAATATAGTTACAGGCTTAGACACTAATCCAACAGGTATGATTAAAAATTACAGTCCTGTCCTCTCGGTCCCTAAATTTCCTAATAAAACCAGTATCCCCAAAAGAATTGGAAATACTTGGACTTTAGTTGTCTTTGGTGTAATGTCTCATCAACTTTCTTAGAGTAACGTGGAATTTCAAAATTTTCTTGTGCAAAAGATCTTACGGTTCGTACAACACCAAAAGATTCCTATAAATTTATAATAAAAATCAAAATTGTAATTTTTTTCTTTTTGGGATGTTTTGATAGAATAGATAGTTTGGTTACAAAAGAATATTGGATGTGATAACAATTGCTTTAGTATTATAACAAATAGGGGTAAAATGGTCAATACACACCTCGTCAATTGAAGAAGCAACGTATACAACAACTTTAGTTTTGTGGGAAACTTCATGAAGATAACTTCCAACTTTGCGTACAACAATTGAAATGAGAGGAAAAATTAGCAACCAAAGCCAATACTAATAACAAGAAAAAGATGAATAAGTTTTTATGTTGAAAAAGAATTTAAAGTTACCTTTTTTACTGTAATGTTAGTCTTACATGTTGGCTTCCATGATGTGGTAAACATGTTGGATTTGAAGTTGCAGCATTTTTAATGATTTGGGAATACTCAGAAAGCCTACTAAGAAGTTCCCATGTTCTTGTAACATCAAAGAAAGCTATTTCTTCTAGAAGGGTGAGTGAATCTTGAGTCTTGACAAAAGGGGCATAAATGACATTTATCATATTTCTTGATTAACAAGAAGAGTGAAAAGATTTTTTCTTAAGGCAGCAACAATTCTTTCACTTGCAGAAGAAAAAAACCATGTTTGCAATGTTGTGCATACTGAAATGAAAATAGGAAATTTTCAAATGAGTCAAAGTTGATTTGACTTTAGTTTACAGGAAATGAAGGAATTAAAATTTTGAAATTTTCATACCTAATTATGACAACCAGAAGGATTCCTAATATGGTTCTATTGACTAAGCTTACTGATTCACTTTTGTGTTCATGTGTTTGGAGATCTCCTGAAACAATATCAAATATTGTCCCACCAACTCTTGGCTGAAATGTAATAAAAACAAAATTATTTTTCTTGAAAACAAAATTATTTTGAGGGTGATGAAAAGATGTAGACATACAATCAAGATACTTGATGTGGATATAATAAAAAAAAGCGATAGTACCAATCATCAGTCTTCTTGCCTCTGGCTTTACCTGTTATGTAACTAATCAACAACTTAAAATCTTCACAAACAAAATATAATTCAACATTTGAAAGTGACAAAATGATGAAATAACATATACTCACCAGAGAGAGAACTCTGAAAAAACTCACATATGCAGCCTGTTTGGATTTCCATAGACGAAGTTAGAAAGACCTTAACATGACTTTCACTTAGGCATTATGTCAAATAGTTGGGGTGTAAATTGGAATTAGAAAGAAACACTAAATTACAGTCACTGTACCTCCAAGCTCAAGATCATTACATGTCTCTGTCTAATGAAGATGTACTTTTAAAGCTTGATTCCAAGGAGAAAAAATTAGAAGAGACAGTTGAGAAACAAGTGGAGGGAAACTCGGAAACACCAGTCAAACCTACCGAACATGTTGAATTGGAGACAAACATTCAACGGATGAATGAACATGTCAAGTTAGAACGAGATTCAGGAATCACAAATAGATTTTATAATTACATGACGCAATCGATTCAAGGTGATTTATGTATGTAATGTTGAGATATAAGACAAATGTTGATTGAAAAAGAAAAAAAAAAGGAGAAATTAAAATCTAACATAATATATTGCGTAGCTAAACTAAACATCTAAACCTAACCTAATATATGAATAAAGAAAAGAAAGTCAAGAGATTTACCTGAATCAGAAGTTAACGAAAACTACTTTTAGATTTTATGGATTTTATGTTGGGGTGTGGAGGTTGCCGAAATCGAAAGAAGCAATGGTGAGTGGTGTCGTCATCTGTTTGAACGGAGATGGTGAGATTAGGTTAACATAACAGAGGGAACTTACTCTAGAGTGATAAAGCCGATTTGGGAGGGAAGCAAACTTAAACAATTTCGTGAAACTGGAATTGGGTTGCGCCTGAAACATCCCAAAAATATGGACCAAAAATTTCATTTTAAAACTTATAACAAAACCATAAATCATCCATCATCATAAAGAAAATCAAGGTCACTGTATCTCAAAAACATCATGTCAAAAACTGTATCACATCATGTGAAAAAAATATCGGAGTCTAAACAATCCCAGGCTAAAACTGTGGTGGTGCCATGCGATCATCCTGAGCCCTTCCCCCTTGCTAGTGGAAGTACCTGAAACTAAAACTGAAAACTGTAAGCACGAAGCTTAGTGAGTCTCCCCAACTACCACATACCATACACATATCACCTAACATATCTTGGGCCCCGCCCCTGCTACATCGAGTCAAGCTCGGCATCGGCTTTCCCGGCATCAGGCCCCGCCCGGCATCGAATCGTACTCGGAATCGGGCACCGCCCGACATCGAGCAGATCTCGGCATACATATAAACATATCTATCAACATATAACATAAAAAACATAATTTTAACATGTAAACAGTCCTCGGGCCCCACCCGGCATCGGATCGAGGTCCGGAAACATACTAACATTCCTCGGGAACCATCTCGACATCGGACCGGAGTCTGGAACATACTATCATAACATAATAACTAGACATTCCTCGGGCTTGCTGTAACGACCCAAATTTTACAAAGAAATTTTTCATTTTTAATTACTCAACCGTTTTTCATAAAACATAAAGGTTCCAATAATTGTTTTCAAACCACAAACATTACAACATTATTATTTCCAAAACATCAGAGTGTCCCCCAAACCATGTCGGAAAAGAGAGATGGAGTGCACGCCGCATCATCACACCTTGCCTTTGCCCTTGGACTCCGATGGACCTACAACAAATCCACAAACGGTAAGTTGAAAGCTTAGTGAGTCCCCCAGAGCATACCCCACACAAACCACGTATCACATTAGCTATAAAGCTACCTCTACCACATATCACATGTCAATTAGCCATGAGCTATCTCTACCATTAGCCACAAAGGCTATCTCTACCGTTAGCCGTAAGGCCATCTCTACCATTAGCCATAAGGCTATCTCTACCGTTAGCCATGAAGGCTATCTCTACCACATATCTTGCACACATACATATCACACCTCTACATAACAAATAAACAAACTATCACAAAATGGGCCAGCCTTGGTGCCTTAGACCCATTGGTATGGTGAGAAAACTCGCCTCTCAAAGGCTGAACTGGCAAACTGTAGTCAAATATATCCCACGTTGCTCCTCCCAAACTGCCTATAATCAATGAGTAAGTAACTCAGCATAATCCCATAAATACCCCCAGGGTCAACCCTGGTCAAAGTCAAAGTCTATAGTCAAGGTTAACAGTCAATGTTGACCTTGACTCGTCGAGTACAATCATTCACTCGTCGGGTTCCCTGCTTAACTCGTCGACTCGCCTAATCACCCGAGGGACACATCGAGTTCCTTGGTGTGTACGGTCGTACACCTCTGACCGTAAACCCTTGGCCGAACACCCTTGGTCGTACACTCTTGGTCGTACACTCTTGGTCGTACACTCTTGGCTGTATACGAGAAAACCCTATCGACTTGCTGAGTCACTTGCACGACTCGTCGAGTCCCACAAAGTTCATCATGATTACGGTCCTTTCTAGTGGGACTTAAGATCCCAAACTTTAGATCCATCATCTCCTATTGCAGATATCACGTAAAGTTGCAAACTTTATGTGCATGCATAGCCTCACATGGACATAACACCCAAAACTAACCTTCAAACAAGGTTCTTATGCATGGAGAGGGAATGAGCTCAATAAAAGATGCAACTTTATGATATTTCGGGCCTAAGAAGGTCCAGATCTGGAACCATATCCTTCTGATAGGTCCATATCTAAGCTTGCTTCCACTTCCTCAAAGTTGATCACAACTCTCAAATAGAATTTATGCTTAAGGTAAGAGATTCATACCTCAAATCAATGCCCAAGACAAACTAGATGCTAGATCTAGTGTTTTCCCCTTGATACTTCTTCTTCAAGCTTGGAATCCTCCCTAAAATCCCAAGGATAAGCTCCCAATTGATCTTGCTTCACTCACAAGGGGGTGTGCGGCTGTAAACGTCTTTTTATGGTGCTAAGGGGTGCTACTGGGGCGTAAATGACGTTTATATAGGGAGCAAACCCAAAATTTAGGGTTTTCTTTAAACAGCTCGTACTCGCCGAGTCGTACGTTGACTCGCCGAGTCGGTCCCGTTCTGCGTTTCATGATCTCACGACCCTACTCGACGAGTTGACCTCCCAACTCGCCGAGTCCATGCATAAATCCTTTCCAACTTAAACCAGGTGTTATAAGTCTCCCACACTTAAACTAGACTTCGTCCTCGAAGTCTGCTGACCCAAACAATTCTGGGTAATGTTCTCGCATCTCCTCTTCCGGCTCCCAAGTCCATTCAGAGCCCTTTCGATGTTTCCATTGCACTTTCACCAGTCTTACTTGCTTATTCCGAAGAGCCTTTGTCTTCCTATCTAAGATGGCAACTGGCTTCTCGATGTAGTTCAATCTCTCATCCACCTGGATATCTCCCAATGAGACAACCGCAGCCTCGTCCGTGACACACTTCCAAAGTTGCGACACATGGAACGTGTTGTGAGTCTGGTTAAGCTCCTCTGGCAGATCCAAGTGATATGCTACTTTGCCCACCCAGGCCGTGATCCTGAACGCGCCTATATACCGAGGCCCTAGCTTGCCCCTCTTCTGAAACCTGATGATCCCTTTCCAAGGCGACACCTTCAGCAACACGAAATCTCCCACCTGAAACTCAAGATCTGATTGTCGTCGGTCGGCATAGCTTTTCTGACGGCTCTGCACGACCCGCAACCGGTCGCGCACCTGCTGAATCAACCCAGTAGTCTTGAGCACTACTTCAGTGCTTCCCATGACCCGGTGTCCAACCTCGTCCCAACAAACCGGGGTCCTACACCTCCATCCATATAACATCTCAAATGGAGCTCGATCGATACTGGCATGATAACTGTTATTGTACGAAAACTCTACTAGTGGGAGATACGATCCCAACTCCCTCCAAAATCCAACACGCAGGCCCGCAACATATCCTCCAGTGTCTGGATCATTCTCTCACTCTGACCGTCGGTCTGGGGGTGGTACGCCGTGCTAAAATGTAGTTGAGTGCCCAACTCCTCGTGGAATTTCTTCCAGAACCAGGATGTGAACCGAACATCACGATCCAAGACTACCGACACAGGAACCCCATGTATAGCCACTACCTCACGCACGTAAATATCCGCCAACTTCTCTGCGGATATACTTTCTGATATCGGAATGAAATGGACACTCTTCGTCAGTCTATCCACAATCACCCATATGGCATCCACACCCCTCGCCGTCCTTGGAAACTTTGTAATGAAGTCCATCGTGATCTCCTCCCACTTCCACATGAGAATGGGTAGCGGCTGGACCTTACCATCAGGCCGCTGATGCTCGGCCTTGACCTTCCTGCAGGTCAAGCACCACTCTACAAACCACGCAATTTCCCGCTTCATGCATGTCCACCAATAACTCAGCCTCAAGTCCCTATACATTTTTGTAGATCCGGGGTGTATAGAGAACCTTGACTTATGCGCTTCCTCCAATATCTTTTGTCTCACTCCCCCATTCGTCGGTACCCACACCCGACCACATTGCGTCAATAGGCCTCGACTATCCTTAACAAACAAGGGATACTGCCCTCGGATCCTTTCTACCTTCCACTTATCTTTCTTTAGTCCCTCAACTTGAGACTTTTTGATCATTTCCAACAATGGAGAGGTCACTGTCATCCTCAAACACACACTCCCAATCGGGGAACCTGTCGTCTTACGGATCAAAGCGTCAGCCACTATGTTGGCCTTCCCTGGGTCGTATAGAATCTCGCAATAATAGTCCTTTAGCACGTCCAACCACCTCCTTTTTCGCATGTTGAGGTTCTGTTGGTCCATCAAATACTTCAGACCCTTGTGGTCGGTGTAAATGGTACACCACACTCCATACAAGTAATGCCTCCAAATCTTAAGGGCAAACACCACTGCCCCCAGTTCCAGATCGTGAGTAGGGTAATTTGCTTCATGAGGCTTCAGCTGTCGCGAGGCATATGCTATCACGTGCCCTCTTTGCATCAGTACCGCACCTAACCCTGAAATTGATGTGTCACAGTACACTACCAGATCATCTAATCCCTCTGGTAACATAAGGATTGGAGCCTCCAACAATTTCTGCCTCAAGGTCTCGAAGGCGAACTGCTGATCCCTACCCCACCAAAACGTCACACTCTTCTTGGTTAGTCGTGTCAAAGGCACAACAATCTTGGAGAAGTCCTGAATAAATCTCCGATAATAACCCGTTAAACCCAAGAAGATACGAATCTCTGATGCATTCTTCGGTACTTCCCACCGCATCACAGTCTCAACCTTGGTTGGATCTACCGAAATACCCTCCTGATTGATGATATGCCCCAAGAATTGTACCTCTCGCAGCCAGAAATCACACTTGGAGAACTTGGCATACAACTTTTCCGCCCTTAGGGTCTCCAGCACCTCCCTTGAGTGTTATTCGTGCTGCTCTCTGGTCTTAGAATAGACCAAGATATCATCAATGAAAATGATCACCGACCGATCCAGCATCGGTCTACACACCCTATTCATAAGGTCCATGAACGCTGATGGGGCATTGGTGAGCCCAAACGGCATCACTAAAAACTCATAATGCTCATACCGAGTCCTGAAAGCCGTCTTCGGTATATCCTCATCCCGAATCCTCATCTGATGGTATCCCGACCGAAGATCAATCTTGGAAAACCAAGACGCACCCTGTAGCTGATCGAACAAATCATCGATCCTTGGCAACGGATAACGGTTCTTCACTGTTAGTTTGTTTAGCTCTCTATAATCGATACACATCCTGTGTGAGCCATCCTTCTTCTTCACGAAAAGGATTGGTGCTCCCCACAGGGAACTACTCGAACGAATGAACCCTCGGTCTAACAGCTCCTGAAGTTGTGTAGATAACTCTTTCATCTCAGGTGGTGCCAACCGATATGGTGCCTTTGCTATCGGAGCGGCACCCAACACCAATTCTATGCGAAATTCCACCTGCCTCTCCGGAGGCACCCCTGCTAACTCTTCGGGGAAAATGTCCTGAAAGTCCTGAACAATAGACACACTGCCTACATCCTTCGTGATCTCTACCCTTGTATCCGAGATATATGCCAGAAACCCCGTACAACCCTACTGCAGGAACCTCCTAGCCCTTGCATCCGAACAGAGGGTCGGTCCCTACGATGTCCTATCACCATGCATCACCAGTTCTCCCCCACTTGGGGTTCGAACCCTCACCAACTGATGCTCGCAGTCAATCATGGCCCCGTTGGCTCCCAAACAATCCATTCCGATAATCACCTTCACCTCTCGCAACGGTATCGGGACTAGGTCGACTCGAAATCTCTCACCAAGTACATTCAGGACACAGTCCTGATACACCCTCGTAGCACTAACGGTGCGGTCATCCATAATCTCCACCTCGAGCGGGGAATCCACAGTTCCTGACGCTTCCTGGAACTTCTTTCTAAGCGCAAGAGATACGAACGATCGAGTTGCACCCGAATCAAACAAGATATGAACAGACATACCATTGACCAAAAAGGTCCCTATACAAGCATATAATACACATAAGCAAAACAGATACATAGAGCAGGGAAGAATAATCACGTACCAGCCACAACGCCTGGCGCTACGCGTGCCTCTTCGGTAGTCAGCTGAAATGCACGGCTCTTCACTGCTGGAACTTCCACCTTAGCAGGGCGTCCATCGGTAATCCTCATTGTGGCGGGCGCAGTCGCCGCCACCGCTCCTCCTCCTCCCTGCAACTTCGGACATTTGACCCGCTCATGGCCGGTCTGGTTACAGTGAAAACAGATTAAGCCCTTCACGGGGCAGTCCCTGCTCATATGGCCCTGCTGGCCACATGCATAACATCCCGAGCCAGCGATACAGCAAGCTCCACTGTGTACCCGGCTACACTTGGCACATCGGCCCCGACCCTGCTGACCCTTTCTGGGAGTGCCTGACGTCTTAGGCTTCTTAGCCTGTCCTATTGCTGCCTAAGCCTGCTCAGGCTTCCGCTTCGTGCGGGATTCCAGCTCCATTTCTCGTTCTCGGGCCTTCTCCACCATTTCATTCAGGGTCTTACACCCCGTAATGCTCACAAACTCCCGAATATCGTCCCTCAGCATGGAATGATATCGTGTCCGCCTCATTTCCTCATCGGTAGCATATTGCGGAATCAACAAAGCTCGTTCCCAAAGCTTGGCGGTGATTTCTGCCACAGTCTCGGTGGTCTGCTACAAATCATGAAACTCTCGCACTAATCATTGCACCTCAATGGGTGGCGCAAACTCCTGATCAAATCGCCAAACAAACTCGGCCCACGTCATCTCAGCCACCCCGGCTGGTCCCACCTGTCTAGTAACCTCGCCTCACCAATCCCGAGCTCTGTTTCTCAGCATGCAAGACACAAACCCAACCTTTGCCACATCCGGGCAAGAACTCGTGCACTGGGCGTTTTCGATATCCACCACCCAGCGTCGACTGACAATGGGGTCCCTGTCCCAGAAAAACTCTGGCGCCCCACACGCCTTGAACTCCGGAAACGAGGGAGTTCGGGCCCCCAACTGGCCCGCAGCAATCTCAGTCTGGAATGATCTGAGTCTCTCTTCCATGATCTCCATTATGCCCTCCTTGACCGTCCCAAAAATGACTGGGGTAGCGTCAAGGATGCCCCTGGTAACCTCGGCTACAATAAGCTCGTGCAGCCTCTCATCTATGCCATCTGTGGCGTCACCCGATCCATTCCCAAATCCAGATCCCGATCCTGATCCTCCAGCCCCGAAACGTGTCACTACCATGATGAACTGGAATGTCATAAGTCATAACTATCAGGATTTCCATAAAACATAACTCTCCACATCGGTCCTCCTTGAAGTTGTCAGATCTAACATTGGTTCGGGTACCGGTCCTGTGCTTTCAGTAGTACGGGCCCAATACTAACTTCCACACCTACCCGTACCTTTCCCCAAGGCTCAACCTGATAACTCCAATTTGTCCCAAATAAACCGTATTCTACCAACCACGGCATAATCAAATCCTAGACTATTCTAAGATTTTCTCTACCCACATCAAACAGACCAATCATAACAGGTTGCCTTTATGCATGCAAATTATACACAGAAGAGGATCAAATAGACTTTCGAATAAAAGATTCTACCCTAGGACCACAACCAGACAAGGAACAGGAAATAAGGCCAAATCGATCATTCTAAGGCTATAAGCTCCTAACCGTATATAATTTTAAGAGCATACACATAGCAAATTCCATACGATCATCCAAGTTCGGATATCAAATTAGCATGACTAGCATATTAGGGGTATACTTACTTGGCTCGGCTGATCATGCGCGTTGCACTCTCATCTTTTCCCCCTTTCAAAAGCTTTTCATGTCATTTTTGAAAACAATTTACCATTTCCTTAGTTTGAGTCCTGACACACCCGAGGGTATGCCCGAATCCCTCAAACCAAGGCTCTGATACCAACTTGTAACGACCCAAATTTTACAAAGAAAATTTTCATTTTTAATTAGTCAACCGTTTTTCATAAAACATAAAGGTTCCAATAATTGTTTTCAAACCACAAACATTACAACATTATTATTTCCAAAACATCAGAGTGTCCCCCAAACCAGGTCGGAAAAGAGAGATAGAGTGCACGCCGCATCATCACGCCTTGCCTTTGCCCTTGGACTCCGATGGACCTACAACAAATCCACAAACGGTAAGCTGAAAGCTTAGTGAGTCCCCCAGAGCATACCCCACACAAACCACGTATCACATTAACTATAAAGCTACCTCTACCACATATCACATGTCAATTAGCCATGAGCTATCTCCACCATTAGCCATAAAGGCTATCTCTACCGTTAGCCATAAGGCCATATCTACCATTAGCCATAAGGTTATCTCTACCGTTAGCCACGAAGGCTATCTCTGCCATATATCATGCACACATACATATCACACCTCTACATAACAAATAAACCAACTATCACAAAATGGGCCGGTCTTGGTGCATTAGACCCATTGGTATGGTGAGAAAACTCACCTCTCAAAGGCTGAACTGGCAAACTGCAGTCAAATATATCCCACGCTACTCCTCCCAAACTGCCTATAATCAATGAGTAAGTAACTCAGCATAATCCCATAAATACCTCCAGGGTCAACCCTGGTCAAAGTCAAAGTCTATAGTCAAGTTTAACAGTCCATGTTGACCTTGACTCGTCGAGTACAATCATTCACTCGTCGGGTTCCCTGCTTAACTCGTCGACTCGCCGAGTCACCCGAGGGACTCGTCGAGTTCCTTGGTGTGTACGGCCGTACACCTCTGACCGTAAACCCTTGGCCGAACACCCTTGGCCGTACACTCTTGGCCGTAAATGAGAAAACCCTCTCGACTCACTGAGTCACTTACACGATTCGTCGAGTCCCCCAAAGTTCATCATGATTACGGTCCTTTCCAGTGGGACTTAAGGTTCCAAACTTTAGATCCATCATCTCCTATTGCAGATATCACGTAAAGTTGCAAAGTTTACGTGCATGCATAGCCTCACATGGCCATAACACCTAAAACTAACCTTCAAACAAGGTTCTTATGCATGGAGAAGGAATAAGCTCAATAAAAGACGCAACTTTATGATATTTGGGGCCTAAGAAGGTCCAGATCTGGAACCATATCCTTGTGATAGGTCAATATCTAAGCTTACTTCCACTTCCTCAAAGTTGATCACAACTCTTAAATAGAATTTATGCTTAAGGTAACAGATTCATACCTTAAATCAATGCCCAAGACGAACTAGATGCTAGATCTAGTGTTTTCCCCTTGATACTTCTTCTTCAAGCTTGGAATCCTCCCCAAAATCCCAAGGATAAGCTCTCAATTGATCTTGTTTCACTCACAAGGGGGTGTGCGGCTGTAAACGTCTTTCTATGGTGCTAAGGGAAACTACTGGGGCGTATAATGATGTTTATATAGGGGGAAAACCCAAAATTTAGGGTTTTCTTTAAACAGTTCGGACTCGCCGAGTCGGACGTTGACTCGCCGAGTCGGTCCCGTTCCGCGTTTCATGATCTCATGACCCTACTCGACGAGTTGACCTCCCAACTCGCCGAGTCCATGCATAAATCCTTTCCAACTTAAACCAGGTGTTACACTTGCCCCGACATTGGGCCTAAGCCCGGAACACATAACATATAATAATCACATGCATGAATCACAAAGATATCAAGCATACAAGCATATAAACATTCCTTGGGACCGCCCCAGCATCGGATTGGAATCCGGAAATCATATAAACCTACTTCGGGCCTCGCCCGACATCAGACCGTGGTCCGGAACTACTACTATCTAAACGGGCCGGCCTTGGTGCCTTAGACCCGTTCTTACAGGAGAAAACTCACCTTGCAAAGGTGACTGCAAATATCTCGGGTGGGGAATCTCTAACAGCTGCTCGAACGGCTCCCCGGCTAGCAATTCCACAATAACACTTGGTCAAAATCTGATAATCCTTCCTAGGGTAAAATGACTGTTTTACCCCTGGACAAAGTCAACGCCAGGTCAAAGTCAAAGTCTAGGTCAACTCTCAGTCGACTCAACTTGTCGAGTTACTTCCCAACTCGACTAGTTCATATACTAATCAGACTTGTGATCAACCGAGTCAACTCGTCGAGTCCCTTCACAGACTCGTCGAGTCCCTTCACAGACTCGTCGAGTTCTACCTAATACAGAATCGGGACGACCCGTTTCAACTCGTCGAGTTCTTCAGCTTCTGAATCCTAATCTGGTCAAACTCACTGAGTCATCTCCCAAAACTCAATGGTTTCACTCACAACTAGGAAAAGGAGTTAGGGTTCACGACCCGACTCGACGAGTCCAAGAACAACTCGTCGAGTCCTCCATGTGACATATCCATTTAGTCGGTTCTAATCCATTCTAATGCTTCTATCTTATAGATCTGGACTCCTTAGACTAGCATTACACGTAAAGTTGCTAACTTTACGTGCATGCATGGTGTTATGAAGCTAAAACACCCAATCCAAGCCAAAATGAAGGTCTAAGTCATAGAATGGAGTCATGGCTGATTAAAGGTGGCAACTTTGAGCTTCCAAAGCTCAAGAGTGCCCAGATATGAAGTCCTTACATCCCAAAGGTCCAAAAACTCGGAATGACCTTGGAAATAACCCAAAAATGACAACATACAAGCTAAGGAGGAGATCTAAGTGGAAAGAAGCCAAGGTACAAGCTTTATACCTCCAAAGGCTCTGTAATACACCACAAACTTCAGATCTTCTGTCTTCTCCTTGGATCTTCTAACCTTTCCTTCCTTCTTCTAACTTCAAATCACACAAAAAGGCAAGAAAATCTTAATAACACTCAATGACTGCTTAAGGTTTCGAGAGTGGGATGTGGAGGTGATGGAGGCTAAGGTGGAGGCCTGTTATGTTGCTTAAATAGGGTGTAAACCCTAAAGATTAAGATTTCATCCTGACGGACCTACTCGTCGAGTCAAGGCTTCGACTCGTCGAGTAGACCATTTAAACCCCGCGACCAAGTTGGCATCTACTCGACGAGTTAGGGCTACCAACTCGTCGAGTAGCTCTCACAAAATGAATACTTTAATAGATTAAATGCGTACCAGGAACGGGGCGTAACAGCGCCAATTTTAGCGAGAGATCGGCGATCCTAAAAAAAACGTGCGTAACCTAGATATAATTTCCAACGGTGTTCACTCGCTAAACACGTTGGAAAAAAATAGACAATTCTTCTATCTGTCGCTGAACCCTCGCTTAATAACTTCAATTTCGACCGATTTGCGAGGGATGGTGGTGAGTCGATAAACACTTGTGAGATCCGTAGCAGATCCCCTATAAATCGTCGCTAATATGAAATATGTTGAATAAATAAAGTGATTGTCTAAAACATTTTTGATCTATCGTAAATCCCTCGCCATAAGCCTAATGTTTGCTACAGAATTTATCCGTCGCTGAAACTCAAGTTTCTAGTAGTGGCATCCACAAGACAAACGCAATGCGTTAGCTATTGCAACCGATCGGCTACGGCTAGGTTAGAGAGAAAAGCGTGATACCATATTACCATTTTAATAAAACATTTTCCCATAATTGCGAAAATATTATTGAACCACTATAAATGGTGCAATACATGGAAAATGACCAACTAAAATGCGCTACAATTACAATGGGCACACAACATATACATATACAAACAAATATATATGTCTAACCAAAACAAAGATTCTAGAATGATGTGAGGCATAACGTGTCGACTAGGCCAAACTTGAAGTTTTAGAGGGCACAATAGTTTTAATGACGTCACTTACTGATGTTTTTTATATATTTTATAATCATATATATTCGGTATATATAAATATAAAATTCTTAAAGAAGTATTTTTAGGCATGATAGGAGACTGCTTTGCGACCAAGAACGGCTAGGCGAACAATGTACAAAACTATTGCCTAGCTTGCGTTAATTAATTATTAAAAATTAATATTTTTTGCTCTGCGCTATTTGGGTTTTGATTTAAGGGACAATAACCGGGCCTAGTGATGGTAGCCAATAACTATCTGAACTTTCCGAGAAACGATTATAATATAAAGATTTCTGATTAAACAAATACTGTATTTATTTAACCGGGAATCATGGATCTGTATTTGCATCTTCTAATGCAATCCAAAATATGGTCGAATTTTCGCTTCATAAATTAATATTTAAAAGATGACGATTATCATATCTATCATTCAAAAGATATGTAAGCGACAAGCAAGGCTTCACATGTGACTACGATAATGCAAGTGGATGGCAGTATTTCAGCATTCATTGGCTAAACTTGCGAATATTATAAATAAAACTACTATTTTAATAAATTACTTTGACGAATACTTGGGGCTTAAATGCAGCCGTCGAATTGTATATATTATCGTACGTAGTCATGATTATCAATTGCAAAAATGGCACAACTTAATAACCAGGGGTCACGGTGGTGGGAAGTGATGAACAACAACAAAGACGAGCTTACTCTAACCATTTCAGCAATGGTTTTGACTGTTTTGTGGTACAGATGGACATCTTTAAGCTCCTCCAATGGTGGACCACCATTGCCACCTGGTCCCCGTTCATTGCCAATTGTTGGCTACCTTCCATTTCTTGGTCGAGACCTGCACAAACAGTTCCTTAACATGGCGCACAGTTATGGTCCCATTTCAAGTTCTATCTCGGGAGCAAACTTCATGTGGTGATAAGCACACCTGAGCTAGCAAAGGTGGTGGTTCGTGAGCAGGATGAGATCTTTGCTAACCGGAATTCAACAATTGCAGCTTTAACAATCACTTATGGGGGTCAAGATATAGCATTCTCTGACAACAACTCAGATTGGCGTAACCTTCGCAAGATTTTTGTCCATGAGGTCCTAAGCAACAAGAATCTCGAAGCATCCAGGTATTTTCGAAGGGATGAAGTTAGGAAAACTATCAAGAATGTATATAGTAAAATTGGAACCTCAATCAACATTAGCGAGATTGCTTTCTTGACAGAGGCCAACGTCCTAAAGAGCATGGTTTGGGGAGCTCAAAAACCAAACGGTAGCCATTTTGGAGCAGAGATGCAGATTGTTTCAGCGAATATTGTTGAGCTCATGGGACAGCCGAATGTGTCTGATATCTTCCCTAGTCTTGCATGGCTTGATCTACAAGGCGTGGAGCGGAATATGAAGAAGCAACTTCATCTCTTGGATCAAATATTCACAACCATTATTGACGCGGAAAAGTTGTCTCCAAAATTAGCAAGTGGCAAATAGTTCAGGGGTTATTTTAGTAACTTATCATTTACTATTCATAGTTTGACTATGAATAGTAATATATATTGTAATTGAATATTGATGGACGGCATATATAGATATATATATCAAAAATGGCGGTTCCATTTGAATTGAATTCTTTGACTACGCAATAGTCGGCCAAATAATTGTTTTGCTAAACAATTGTTTATTATTGTCAATGGACGGCAAATTTGGACGGTAAGAAAGTTGTCAAACATTACGACAATTTGGTGTTAATTGGAAGAAACTTTACGGCTACTCTCCCTATAAATATCTGTGTTGCAGCAGAACAATAGCGTAGAACACGAACCAAAATCAAAGTATATATAAAAAAGCATTAAATATATATACTTATACATCACCGTGTATTTTAGCTCTCCCACTCTATTTGTAATCTCTTTCATAATCCCTGTAAACACTGCAAATTATAGTGAATTGTTTCTCGGCTTCCTCCGCCCGTGGTTTTTTTCCCGATTTGGGTTTCCACGTAAATTCATGTATCTCTATTCTATTTATTTTATTCGTATTACGTTGTGATTATTACGCTTTGATAATTTTTGATCCCATTCCGCATTGAGCTAATATTATTTAAGTCAATTCGTATCCGTCGTATTTTACAACAATTGGTATCAGAGCATCCAGGTTGTGATATTAGCTCGTTGGAATCATTTTATCAAGTAATTAATCATGTCTTCGGTAAAATACGATATTCCACTACTGGATCGTAACACCCGATTTCTGTTGTGGCAAGTAAAGATGAGAGACATTCTCATTCAGATGGATTTACACAAGGCGCTCTTGGGTTTCAATAAGATGCCCGATACATGGACCGAAGAAGAAAAGGAGATGAAAGATCTGAAGGCTTTATCCCAAATTCGTTTGCACTTGTCAAACGATGTTTTGCAAGATGTTCTAAAAGAAACATCAGCGGCTTCTTTATGGCTAAAGTTGGAACAACTGTTGATGACCAAGAGCTTACCAAACAAGTTGCATTTGAAGCAACGGTTGTTCAATCTCAAGATGATTGAAGGAGGCTCTTTAACTGAACATATATCCACATTTAAAGAGTTAGTAAATAACTTAGAGAATATGGATGTTCAGTATGAAGATGAAGACTTGGCTCTATTCTTACTATCATCGTTGCCAGAATCCTATAGCCATTTTCGTGATATTATTATCTATAGCCGTGACACTCTAGTTTTAGATGAAGTCTATACAGCTTTGGATTCAAAAGAGAAGATGAAGCATATTACTGTTGGTGGTTCAAGTGATGCTAAAGCCGAAGGTTTGAATGCCAGAGGAAGAACAACAGAGAGAAGTAGAACTTCTCAATCTTCCAACAGAACCAGATCCAAGTCAAAAGGCAAACGAAAGTTTTGCAACTATTGTCACAAGAAGGGACATATGCTTGAAGAATGCTTCAAGTTGAAGAACAAAGAAAAAGAGAAGACGGCAGCAAATGGTAAACAAGCTAGCACTTCGGGTGAAGCCGATCTAGCTGAGGTCGAAGGTATTGGAGAACTTTTGACAGTTTATTCAGATAAACTGGATTCCACTGGTGATTGGATACTCGACTCTGGTTGTACTTTTCATATGTGTCACAACAAAAGTTGGTTTTACACATTTGAAAAGGTTAACCAGGGCTATATGTTGATGGGTAACAATACTACATGTCCAGTTCTTGGACATGGTTCAGTCAGGATCCGTATGTTTGACGGAGTTATTCGAACCATGGGGGATGTTAGATATGTTCCAGACCTCAGAAGAAACTTGTTATCTCTCAGTTCCTTTGACAAAAAGGGATACGAGTTTGCTGGTAAAGGTGGAGTTCTCAGGGTATTCAAAGACGCTTCCGACAAACTGAGAGCCGAACGAAAAACCTCAGATCTTTACTTTCTTGACGGGCAAACAATTTCGAGTGATGCTGTTGTTGTGTCAAAGTCTCTTTCTGATCCAGATCACTCCCGTCTTTGGCACCTTCGACTCGGCCATATGAGTTTTCAAGGCATGTCAGAATTGAATCGAAGAGGTTTACTTGGTCAACAAAAGATTATTGATTTGGATTTCTGTGAAGACTGTGTATATGGCAAGGCAAAACGAGTAAGGTTTGCAAGTGGTATCCATACAACGAAAGGACCACTTGATTATGTTCACTCGGATTTGTGGGGACCGGCTCGAGTTGCTTCAAAAGGTGGAGCTATTTATATGCTCACTATTATTGATGATTTCTCCAGGAAGGTGTGGTCTTTCTTCTTAAAAAATAAAGGAGACGTTTTCTCTACCTTCAGAAATTGGAAAGTTCAGGTTGAAAAGCAATCAGGTCTGGTCGTAAAGTATCTTCATACGGATAATGGACTTGAGTTTTGCTCAGAAGATTTTAATGTCTATTGTCAAAAGGAAGGCATTACTCGACATCACACAGTAGTCCATTCACCTCAACAAAATGGTGTAGCTGAAAGAATGAATCGCACCATTATGGAGAAGGTCTGGTGTATGCTTTCTAATTCCAAATTGCCAAAGTCTTTTTGGGCGGAGGCTGCTTCGACTGCTTGCTATGTTATCAACCGATCACCGTCACGAGCAATCGAGAAGAAAACTCCGTTTGAATTATGGTCCGGTAAACCTGCAAATTATTCCGATTTAAAACCATTCGGATGTCCAGCGTATGTACGAGTTGACAATGGGAAGCTAGAACCAAGAGCAATCAAATGCATTTTTCTTGGGTACAATCAAGGTGTAAAGGGTTACAAGTTATGGAGCTTTGATTTGAAGAAAATTATCATCTCAAGAGATGTTACTTTTGATGAGTCTGCTATATTTCAACCAGTTGCTGACTCTTCTAAAAGAACAGATGCATCAGATGTATCATCCGAAGCAAATAAAGAGAATGCTCAAATGGAGGTGGAGCTTCCTACTTCACCTACCACTAATCAGAGTACAAATCAGCATCAAGATTCTTCTTCGTCGGATGAGCATGTTGTTGGTGAAGATTCAACACCTTCACAACCACAAGCTACTACTCCAAGCATTGCAAGAGATAGACCGAGAAGACAGATTATTCCTCCGAAGAGGTATGCTGAATCTGATTTGGTTGCCTATGCTTTTATTGTTGCTGATAATATTGAGTCTGCAACGGAGCCTGCAAATTATGACGAGGCTATCAAATCTGAAGACTCAAATGATTGGATGCTCGCTATGCAAAATGAGATGGAATCCTTGCAGCGAAACAGTACTTGGAATTTAGTTCCTATTCCGAAAGGGAAGAGACCAGTTAAATGCAAGTGGGTCTACAAGCTCAAGGAACCTGTCAACCCAAATGATAAACCAAGATACAAAGCTCGGTTAGTAGCTAAAGGCTACAGTCAGATTCCTGGTATTGATTACACTAACATTTATTCCCCAGTTGTCAAACATACTTCCATTCGTGTATTGTTGGGGTTGGTTGCTTTTAACGATTTTGAGTTAGAACAACTTGATGTCACTACAGCTTTCCTAAATGGTGAGCTTGAGGAAGAGATTTTTATGCAACAACCTGAAGGTTTTGTAGTTCCTGGAAAGGAGAACTACGTATGCAAGTTGAACAAATCTCTTTATGGCCTCAAGCGGTCTCCTAGACAATGGTACAAGAGGTTCGATTCTTTCATGACCAGTCACAAATTCAGCAGGTGCACCTATGATAGCTGCGTTTATTTTAAGAAAGGTGACAATGGTTCAAAGATCTACTTACTCTTGTACGTGGATGACATGTTGATTGTAGCGAAAGATATGAAGGAGATTCAGAAGTTAAAAGACCAGTTGAAAGCTGAATTTGAAATGAAGGACTTAGGAGCTGCCAAAAAGATTTTAGGTATGGAAATTATTCGTGACAGGAAGTCTAGGATCTTGCATCTTTCTCAGAAAAGTTATATTGAGAAAGTCCTAAGACGCTTCAGTATGCACGAAGCAAAGTCTGTCAACACACCTTTTGCAGCTCATTTCAAGCTATCATCCGCTCTGAGTCCTACTAATGAGACTGATATGGCTTACATGGCATGTGTTCCATACTCTAGTGCTGTTGGATCTTTGATGTATGCTATGATCTGCACGCGCCCTGATTTGGCTTATGCTGTTAGCATGGTTAGTAGATACATGGCGAACCCGGGGAAAGAACACTAGAAAGCAGTACAATGGATTTTTCGTTATTTACGCGGTACGTCTTCTATGTGTTTACGTTTTGGTAAATCTAACACTGGGGTGTTCGGATATGTTGATTCAGATTATGGCAAAGATTTGGATAAACGAAGATCAATTACAGGGTATGTGTTTACTCTAAATGGTTGTGCTATTAGTTGGAAAGCCTAGTTACAGTCTACAGTTGCCCTGTCTTCTACCGAGGCAGAGTACATGGCGATTACAGAAGCAGTTAAGGAAGATATCTGGTTGAAGGGGTTATTTGGAGAACTCGATGATAGAATAAAGGTGACCACAGTTTTCTGTGACAACCAGAGTGCTATCTTCTTGAGTAAAGATCAAATGTTTCATGACCGAACAAAGCATATTGATATTCGTTATCATTTTGTGCGGGATATCATTGAAAAATGTGATTGTGTTGTGGACAAGATTCATACAGATTATAATCCCGCTGATATGTTCACTAAAAGTCTTCCTATAGCCAAGTTCAAATTATGTTTGGACATGGTGGGTGTTTCTGATCGCAGTTGAGCCTGAAGGCTCATGGTGGAGGAAGTATTATTTATTTTTCGGAAACAATTTTTTTCTCTATATAAAATTTGCAGGTTCTTATGGAAGTTTTAGAGTTTGGTGAGCTATAGTTTTTGACTAAAGCATGACTTGCTTAATTTTGATGTCAAGGTGGAGATTATGGAAAAGTTGCCTCCAAAATTAGCAAGTGGCAAATAGTTCAGGGGTTATTTCAGTAACTTACAATTTACTATTCATAGTTTGACTATGAATAGTAATATATATGGTAATTGAATATTGATGGACGGCATATATATTGATATGTCAAAAATGGCGGCTCCATTTGAATTGAATTCTTTGACTACGCAACAGTCGGTCAAATAATTGTTTTGCTAAACAATTGTTTATTATTGTCAATGGACGGCAAATTTGGACGGTAAGAAAGTTGTCAAACATTACGGCAATTTGGTGTTAATTGGAAGAAACTTTACGGCTACTCTCCCTATAAATATCTGTGTTGCAGCAGAACAATAGCGTAGAACACGAACCAAAATCAAAGTATATATAGAAAAGCATTAAATATATATACTTATACACCACCGTGTATTTTAGCTCTCCCACTCTATTTGTAATCTCTTTCACAATCCCTGTAAACACTGCAAATTATAGTGAATTGTTTCTCGGCTTCCTCCGCCCGTGGTTTTTTCCCGATTTGGGTTTCCACGTAAATTCATGTGTCTCTATTCTATTTATTTTATTCGTATTACGTTGTGATTATTACGCTTTGATAATTTTTGATCCCATTCCGCATTGAGCTAATATTATTTAAGTCAATTCGTATCCGTCGTATTTTACAACAGACGATCGAATAGAATCTAACTCTAAAAAATCGAAGCATGCAATTGGGAATGAAGGAAAGAAAGATGTTCTACAGGTGTTATTGGAGCTCATGGATCAAAAAGATGGAATATCAATTAACCGGACTCAAATAAAAGCACTCATCCAGGTAATCAGTATATATTCAGTAGTCTTTAATTTTAATTATGTCGAAAGTCAGAGATGATACTCTTTCCAAATATCGATCACTCAGAGATAGATCCAGCAACATGAAAAAGAACACGTGCGAGTCAACCCTTTTTTATTTACATCGATAGGCAAAATGTCATGATCAATATGGATGAACTTTTGTTGTATCAGGACATTATGGTGGCAGGAACAGAAACTACGACAACGTTGATAGAGTGGGCAATGGCAGAGATCATGCAAAATGATGACATAATGAAAAAGGTTCAACAAGAATTAGAAGAAATCGTAGGACTTGACAACATTGTCGAAGAATCTCATCTCCCCAAACTACAATACCTAGATGCAGCTATTAAGGAAACATTTTGGTTGCACACAGTAGTCCCTCTCATACTCCCATGGTCGCCAAGCCAGGATTGTATTGTAGGAGGATACACCATTTCAAAGGGTTGTACAGTGTTTCTGAATGTTTGGGCAATCCATCGGAATCCTTAATATTGGGAGAATCCATTAAAATTCAATCCAGAGAGATTCTTGACAAACAAATGTGATTTTAATGGAAGCAATTTAAACTTCTTCCCATTTGGATCAGGGAGAAGATCATGTCCTGGTATTCCATTGGCAGAGAAAATGCAAATGTATATCTTGGCTTCGCTCTTGCACTCATTTGACTGGAGTTTGCCGGAGGGTGAAGAGCATGACCTTTCCGAAAATTTTAGCCTTACACTAAAGAAAAGAGAACCACTCATCGCTATCCCATCACAAAGGTTGTCCAACGTAAGCCTTTATATGTAAGCTCTTTGTTATGTTGATCAAATGCACTGTACCAATTTCTAGTTTCAACTTTTATTGGGTGTATGAGTAGTGAATAACTTTGGTTCTATCGGTATTATATTGGTTAATTTAAAAATAATTAAATATAAAGGTTAAAATATTTTAGAATTTTGAATTTTGAAAAAAATAAGAAAAATAATAAATTATTATAATTGAAATGTTTTTTATCTTTTAAATTTAAATAAATAAACAAAAAAAAACTAATGAACTTTAATTTGTAAATTTTGAAATTAAAATGTAAGTTTATTAATGAAATTGATATCCATTTATTATTATATTTATTGCAATTATTATATTAAAATATTATTTGAATTTAATAAAATATAAGAAATCATTAAATGACATATGAAAAAAAAATTAATTCAAAATAACCATAAAATAACATTTGACAATTTGAATCAGAGTTTGACATGTGGCAAAAAAAAACCTTCATTTATTAGAGAATATAAAACTTACAACTCTTTTATGTGTGTCATAACTCATAATACATATTTCATGTAGATTACACTACTAATTAGGGGTGTAATTGGTACGGTATCAGGTATTTTTTTCCCGAATCGTGTACCGTACCAATTATAATTGGTATGTAATTTTAGTTACCACTACCGTACCAAGTACAGTTGGTACCCACTTAATTGGTTACCAGTAAGTTCGGTTGGTACATGTTAGTAATGGTATATACCAACATGTATGAGTGTTTTACGAATTAAGATTTATATGATATTGTACACTTAAAAGATACATGTGAGTTTTGTAAATAAGAGTTTTCTGAATGGCTGGATTGGAAATTCGATACAAAAAAGATTTTATAATTTTGTACCATGAGTTTATACTAAACAATAGAGTAAATGGGATATGTTAATATGAGTTTAAACTTTAAAAGTTACTAGACCGTAAATGCTAATATCAAAGCACTTGAACTCTTAACCGTCAAATACATTTAAAGTTAAAATATACAATATTTTATTTATATGAAAAATAAATTGGTTGGTACGGTAATACCGTGACATTTAAAACTTTGTACCATTACCGTACCATTATTAATTAATTGGTACGGTACTACCAGCCAAACATGTTGGCCTCAATATAATTGGTTCGGTTGGTACACATGTTGGTTGGTTTTCCATTGTACATATTTGCCACCCCTACTACTAATGAAAAAACTTAGTCAAATAATACCCAAAAAAATCCTGTTTTAAGGAATATAATAAATAGGATTTGTTTGTGGTATATCACAAAATTTTTAGGTTATAAGACCCAGTTCCAAAATTGACAACCTCTTTTTGTTGGTGTCAGTGGTGGCCTTAGGTGTGTGAGTCGTGCGGCCCTACGGAGCCTTCAATTTTAAGGGACCTCTAAATTTAGAGACAATACATAGTACTGGTGTTAGAAATTTTATAAAATACATTTTAATGTGTTGTTATTTAAAAATATTAATATTTAGCTATATACACAATGTAACATTTGGTTGCAATCTTAAAGTAACGTTAATTATGAAAAAAGAAAATCAACGAAAAAAAAAAACAAAATCTTATCATAATTTCTATAATCTATAAACAATTTAAGGAAAATATCTATATAAAAAATATATATGTTTCTAATATAAGTTCAATCAAACATTATAGTTTTTATAAAACTCACTAAAAGATAAAACCCTAATAATGTTAATAACGGTGCCAATAGATCGTCGATGTTGGTCGTCTCTCTCGTCGGAAACAACTGTTTTCTGTCTTGAATCTTGATATCCCGTTGAGTTTGTGGTAGTCGTCTTGTTCTCCTCTAAGTCCTCCGATTGACTCCTTAACTAAAAGTTAGTATCTTTTATCTTTTTATAATTCCCTAAATCTCAACCGTGCTTAACTTCTTTCTCTCCTCAGATAAATGCTCATTTTCATTTAAATAATTTATTTATAAACTCATAATGAAGTAGAGAAAGCAAAAAAAACTAATGTTCTTGGTTTGTAGCTTTAGCTTTTCAATGTTTTGGTATAAAGGGGTCATATAATATAGTGTCTGGTCAATTGTGTCACTCTATCATGCTTTATAGCTTTAGCTTCTCGATGTTTGGAATAAAGGGTCCATTAGCAGATTTTATGGTAGAGGTGGGGGAGGGGTATAATGGGCTTCCCATTTTTTTGGCTTCTAGTATTAATATAATATAGTCTAATGCTTGCAAATGTTAGAAAATAAAATTTTTTTATGCTTTAACTTTTTTAACATTAACTTTTTGATAAATATTACAAATATATATATATATATATATATATATATATATATATATATATATATATATATATTGCCAAGTTATTAACATTGATTTTTTTTTTTGAAAAAAAGATGTCTCTATCTAGAAAATTTGAACGGTGTTGTTCTAAATATAAAAGGAAACGAAAATAATAACAATTTATTCATAGTTAAAGATGATATATCAATTAATTCATCGTCAAATAAATAATTGAATACCATCATAATTAAGAATCAATTGTAAAAGAACATAAAGTAGAAGAAGTTGAATTACGTGTACCAGAAACATGGATGACGCTCATGAAGATGTGAAAAAAAAACGGAGAAGAAGCTTATGATGTTGTGGAAGAACCTAAATAAGAAGAATTTGAACTGCAAGTGCCACAAGATATGCCTTGTATAAATGACGACATAGCCACCTTGAATGGTAATGATGATGACAAAGAAGATATTCCAGTGAACGTATATGATTCTAAAAACTAGAACATCTAATGAGTTAAAACATGATGTCGTTGTAATGAATTTACGAGATGTTTGTTAGCAACTTTGTGTTTTGAATTTAGTGATAGAAAATTTAATTAATAATATTTTATATATTTTTTAAGGGGCCTCACTTTGATTTTCACACAAGGCCTTAGACATGTCAGGTTCGGGCCTGGTTGGTGTGCATTTTGAGGGGTTATAGTGGTATATGTCATAGTTCCATTTTCACACCTTGATCTTTTGAACCCGTATGTTTGAAGGTCTTCCGGTTGCGATACAGCAACTGGACTCCTTGATAACCACATGTGTTTCTAATTTCAACCTTTATTGTGTATATGAGTAACTACTAGAATATGGCAAATAAAAAATACCATATGATAATGTATCAATAAATTTCATATTCCATAAGGCATGATTGTTTTTAGACATATATTTAATACGATTTCAAATTAATAACGGTAATTGACTAGGAATTTATTATTTTTAAGATACATTGAATTTGTTTCCACTTATCTAGCCACTCTCTGTTTTACTGTAAAAGGAGGTTACTAATTTTTCCCGCCTAATGAACGGTTGATATCACGAATTTTTGGTGAAACACCTTTATCAATCTTAGCCCTAAGGCACCACATACAACAACTCTCGATCTTTTAGTGAAAAGTTATGTGGTCCCTACATTTGAAACCCCAACACCACCGCCACAACATCGGAGCACCACCACCCTCCAACATTGATTTGCCAACATTGGTCACATCCAATACGTGTGTTACACTTTTATTTCCATACGTCATATATTTTGGTAAGTAAATATCTTCTCATTTCATATTACTAGGTTGATGTTTGTTTATCTCTTACATCGTCAAAAATCCTTATATGATTCTTCATTCTTTATTCTTTCATCAACACCGAACCCACCTAGTGGATGAGCATCATCTCTGATTCGCACATTTTTGGTGATGGAAACAATTAGGTAACCACGCGATGAGGGCTTCCAAAAACTTTGTACGAATATATAAGTCATGTAAAATTAAATGTACACTTTGAGTAATCATATAATTACACATGTAACTAACTAGTTGGAAGTAAACTATAAAGGACAATCTAGTTTTGACTTTGGCTAGTCAAAACCGTGTGGCCCTTAGCTCATGCCATATATTGTGTGTTGGTCTTTGTTCTTGCACTCCATGCTTGTAAGAAAGACCATACATTCCTTTATGACTATCATTAACTCAAGTATATATCTCTTAGTATATAAAGAAGAAAGAGTGACAAAAACTAGCTAGTTTTTTATTACTTATTCTCTTTTTCATTTTATCCCATAAACTGTGAACTCGTGGAGCTCTCTTCCTTCTCCATCTCCTGCAATTCCGTGCATGTTTGGAATGATTAAGTTGCTTCTAGTTTTAAGGTTTATTTGGTTTAAAATTTTAAGTATTAAGGATAACTTAATACAAGTGAAAACTTTCATGTTTTAGTGGTTTACTCTTGCTTGGTGTATACCTGTAGAGAGCTTCTACTTTGGAGCTTCATGTCTCACTTCATCAACTTCCATTTCCCTTGAGAATCAAAGACTTCAAAGGTTGTAATATTTTCTTTTCTATGGCTTTTTTAATCTTTACATGCTTTGCAAAATGATTCATGGTGTATTAATCACTATAATCGCTTCCTTGTCGAGTCCCATGAATCAATCTAGTACCATCTCGAACAAGGCCCTCTAGTCCTTAAAATCAATCATCTTGCATATTTTTGCACCATTCGGACCCAAACCACCATTGTCACTTAGGCCCGAACAACTACGATAATAATTCTCTAACCTTAATCATACAATCGATAGGGATGGAAACATGCTACAAAATGAACCATAGTGCCATAACACACTATCTACCATCTACTAAGTCGTTAGTAACTTCTTCGACCCTTACTGATCCCCGTACAGATCTTGTGCTTGCAGTAGTATGGGCCCACACCACCTTCCACACATATCCGTACCCATCCCAAGAATTGTCTCGAAGTTCCCAAGTCACTACTCACTACAATTACTAATTGTTCTAACACCATATACACATGCTTACATGCGCACACACCACTACTTTTCATAAACTCTCCTTCTATGATTCTTCTCATGCATATGACCACACTAGCATATTCTAACATTTTTCCTAGGTTACTAGGAATCCCACCTCACCCTGTTGTCTCGTTAGGAAAAAAACTTTTATCAGTAAGAACTAACTCTGCTATCTCATTGGGAAAGAAACTTTTATCAATAAGAACTAACTATCATACAAATACTAACTACATCCAACTAGAATTAGGCAGTCCTTCGACTGAGAGATCATGCACTACAACGGTTAGACACAAACAAGAGTTATGCATTAAGGCTAAACCAAGCAATCTGAAACTATCTAATTCTAGGGAATTCAATCGTAACATATTCACATAACAGTTAACTAATATTGATATAGGTTTCAAGCAGCACAAAGCAATCAACAATAAAGCATTTAACATTCAATTAGCACATAACAAGCAATTCCTATGCTACAAGACATCTTAAATATCAGAAAATTCTAGCATGCGATTCCTAAAAGATCCTTAGCCTACTTACTAGCATGTATTTCTAGTAGTTCGCATATCAACATATATATAACAAGTATGGATATTTTGGGAACCAATTTCCTGTTCGAGCTCCGGATGACTTAACACATCGCATCACCTTTCTCCTCTTTATAAAATTCAATTTAAAAAGGTTTGTGAAAATTATCAGATCCTTAGTTTGAGTTTGGAATCACATAGATGTTCATCCAAATCCCACAAACAAAGGCTATGATACCAACTTGTAACGTCCCATTTTTGCAAACCAAAATTTTCATTTTTAAAATTAATATAAACACCAATGTTCATAGAATAGTAATCAATGTAAGACCATTTGTTCAACAAACCAAAATCCATAACTAGAGTTATCAAGAAAAGCATCACGAAATCTAGAAGTATAAAATTTTCGATGTGTGTGCACAGTTACGACTTTGCCTTCTCACGATCCGACGAGTACCTAAAACACATGTAATTCACAACTGTAAGAACAAAGCTTAATAAGTTCTCCAAAATACCACATATAACACATAACAATGGGCCCCGTCCTAAGGGTATATTTCAACCCATATGAATGTTATGGTCCACCCATAGTCTTAAAATTACTTATGTTGCTACAGTCCCACTACAGTCCTTCCTGCTACGGTCCACCCATAATCTTTCACACAATTACTATGGTCCCCTATAGTCTTTTATAAAAATTATATGGTTCCCCCATAGTCTTCCATATAAGTCACAAAGACAAGCAAGCATATTATGACACATAGTGTCCCACATAATATAATGAGAAGACTCACCTGAATCCCAGAGTTGAATTCGATTACCCGAAGTCTCAAAGAATCAGATACATGAACCGTTTAAACCAATCACAAACTGAACCTCATCATATAGTTCAAAACCTCCAAGTTTGATCACAAAAAGTCAGACCGGTCAAAAACTCAATAATCAATGTCTGCACGTCGTGACCGTTAACCGGCCGTCCTGTGATCCACTAAATGATAGAATAGTTAAAAACATTCCACAATATCATTGTTGATAGGTTTTATACAAAAGAACATCCTATGTGCTCATGCAAAACCCTAAAGCTTGGATCTAGGTTTCTCTATTGTACATGCAATTCATCCAAGACTTGAAAACCCTAGATCTAACATGATATGAACGAAATTTAGGGTTTAGATATTACCTTTGATTGTTATGTAGCAATAACAATCTATTCCTTCTTGTAATTGGCTTCAGAAAGCTTAGTGCCTCAAGTGTTGCACCTCTAATGGAGTCATAAACACCACTAGCAATAAGGATGAAGAAGGAGAAGAGGAGAGGCACCAAAAACGTCTAGAAACCCTAAGAGAAGTCTTAGCCATTTTTTTGGGGCTTAGGGGGTTCTTATATATAGGTAGGCTATTAGGGTTTTCAACTAGGAAACCCTAATTTGACTGCTTAGGCCCTAAGCTGCCCATGGACTCCTTTTAGAACATCCCTTGGACGAATTCCTAATGGGCTTCCCATAGAATTCGTCGAACCTATATTCCAAGGTGATCCATAGCCCAATTGTAATTATCTTATAATTACAATTCCAGTCCCCTAAGTTTAACTAATCTCTTTTAGCCACAAAATTAATTCTTTAATAAATTCTTGACTAATATTAATTAAACAATATGATTTCTATTTTAATATATTATTCTCATAATATATTAATAAATCATAATTAATCCTCTCTCTCCATAATTCATCCTACAAGTTTCTATGGTGAAGGCAACCCAAAAGGACCATGCTCATAATCGGGTCAAGTACATACCAAAATAGTTATGGACATAGACACTAATCCAACAGTCTCCCACTTGGATAAGTCTAATAACTATTTTGCATGACTTCAGAACCTGATCAGCAATCGTAGCTTTCAAAAGCCGCTGTCAACTCTGATCTTATCAGAAGCGTGTCCTTTAGATAAGGGATCATATATTCCTCCATTCTAGATATCGTATAGACTGAGACATGGATTTTAATCATTCTCTATGTCTATATATTGTTTCCCGACTTCTGATTTATGACGACTGACAACAGACTACAATTGAACACATCAACTTAGTCCCGGCTTGGCCAAGCGCTTAGGGTGTCATCACTAAATCATCGAAGGGCCGACAGATATCGCTTTTATCCCACTTTGGGTAAAAGGAATGGATAAACTTTGACTCAAATGCTCGCTTGCATTCACTCACCAAATCACACACAACAATGAGTTTTATAACACCAAGTTACTAGTGCGTTTACTCATTATCAATGTGCAACCGATAAGCAAATAACAACTCACACGTCTTGGTTTCAAGAATATAAGATATTATCGTCTCACTAATCACCAGTGATAAAATCCATGAAGTGATTCAAGTGAGCGTGGGTTTAATCCAATACTCTAATCTTATTAAAGCACTCATGAACTCTGCAACAAACTTTTGCTATGTTTAAACACTTTAAACAATCTACATACAGATTCATGACAGTCTTGCTTCATACCTACTTCCAACGTATGACCGACCGTGGAGGTTTGAATAACCAAGTTATTCTGGAAGTCAAAACATGAAAAGTGAAACACAATATAATACTTAATCCTATATGGCCCTAAAACTTTTGAGTATAAATAAAAACACCTCTTATTTAGTCACCATATTGATTACTCATTATTGATTGTATAATGTTTCAGACAATCAAATTATTACTTGAATTATATCAACAGTTGTCCCATGCTTCAAGCATGCACACCCTGTTTACCTATGGTCCTTACTTTGTGAAATAGATCAATTGAAAAACATTTCTAATGAAACTCATTTCACAATTCCCAATCCTCTTTGTTAGTTGTAAGGATACAAAATTCTCGCCACTGCTCGAATATGTTAGATTTTAACATTTTATGCAATGATCCTTTCGTAATATCACAGCACAAAGTCGCCAAGACTCGGCCAATGAAACTACAAAGTGCTCTTAATGAAGTCTCACATTCAAAGTACATTCCTTTGAGCATCCTCTTGCATAAAAGTTTCTAATCTAGACATAGATTCTTAATATCCAACTCCCATTTATGGAATCATTTCCATATTTGCCATATGACAACTCATTATAAATAGAATCTTATCTATTCATAATAATGTCGATATGGTCCATCCAATACTATACTTCCAACTACTCACAAGCGAAAAATCGTTAGCGAACCTCATATCGTCCTTTGACAGTTGTTTAACTAATTTGGTCAAATCCAGTTCTGGTCCTTTTTCCCTCTTAATGCCCTAGACATTTGGAAAATCAGAACGGTCGGATATTATAGCATATGCAATCAATCCTATACTCAAAGTGTATGAGACACGATTCATAATGTCCTACATAAAGACATGATACTTTACCAGTCTCTTGCTATAATATTTCTAATTGCCATGTTCTCACATTTTTTATTATGAAAAGGGATGCCGTAATCATAACCAAATTTTTGAGAATGCAATTATCCTTTCCATATATAGAATTTCCTTATGTTGAACTATTCCAACATAACATTCATATATATTTTACTAATTTCGACTAAAACTCACAATCTAAACTATTAGATTTGAAATGAAGTATAATATTCTCTCCCTTAATTATAGCAAAGCAACTTTTCAACCCCTGCAACTTTGTAAAGTGAAACTTTGTTTTCTATAATTAATATTCCTAACTTGCAATACTTAGAATAATAATCATGCTCCCACTAACATGATGATTATTTCCTTACCTGCATAACACTTATGCTCCCACTAGCTTTGACATGTATCCAGAAATCAACTGAACTTCTAGAAAACAATGCTTATTGAATTTCTTTAGTTCATATTTCTAATACTAGATGCTTTGATAAGACTTTATCAAAGCTTCTTAAACTCATACATCTTTCCTCAAATAGCTCACAGGCGTGTCTAAACAATTCAGAACTTATAGCGATAAGTCTCAAATGTTCAGACTAATTGCCAAATCTCGCAATTCGAACTATGAAAAGGGTTGTCGTAATCATAATCAAATTCGAGAATGTAATTTTTCACAATTGCTATCTTCTTAAAATCTCTCTTAGTGAAAGCGTTTCCTCACAATCATTTTCATGAAGGGGAGAGAAACCTTATGACACTTAGATTTTATGGTGTATGTGTTCCATTCCATGTGAATCCGTCACAACCATAATTAAAAGACAATGTTTGTGACAAATTCAACTCATATGGATTGAACTTATTGAATCTTAATTTCTTGCCTTATGGCAGTACGAATGCCCACCATTGCTTCCAGGTTGTTACGCAGCTCACCCCTACCTATCTATGTACTTTCCATTGATCAGGGTGCTTTGATTTTATGCAGTTAAATGAGAACTCATAGAACTCACATGCATAGTTAACTTAACTAGAATGGCACAGAAACAAAAATTTTTGTCAACACGATAGGTTATAAACCTCGAGTCGTGTGCTAGTGGTCAACCAGGATTATTCTTGATTTGTTCTTGAAACTTTTCAAGACCATTGAGACTCCCACTGACCTCTTGACATATAAGATTCTCTTGTTAATAAACTTTCCTTGACCAAACAAATACTCAAGAGTTAGTGCGAAATCCTATCAAGACTAACACTTTACTTAATTGGTTCTAGTTGGTGTTTGTCTTCTTCAAGACATCACAACTTACCAATTTCAAATTTGCAGAAATAAGGAAACTTTCTCTATTCCACATTTGATAAGTGTTACAAACCTACTAAAGAAGTGTCACTGAATGTCGCAATCTTAACTCTAAGACTTGATATTGGAACGAAGTATGATTGACTTCTGATTTAACCATTTCAACAATTCTCGATTCCTCTTCTTAGCCATACAAGTGTAATAAGATTTACCTAGAGGATCAATTGATATATGGTTGTTAATCATTAAGACGATCATAAAACATAATAAAAGGTACTCTTCCTTCTTCTTAGAATGAAGAAACTTTTATCTTTCTGCCAAATTGATTCTTATTATTCGTTCTGTCATTCATTGAAACTTTTTCAACAACTCAGAATTATACTTAACCTTATAAGTATAGCTATATTTACTAAACTATAGTAAATCATGACGAATAATTTTATTGTTCTTTGTGGTGGACTTAACTAGTGCACAACGTTGCGTACCAGTTTTCCTAGTCCTTCACTTGACTCTTTGTTAATGAATTAGTATTGAATTTCCCAAATATAAAGTTTCTCATTCATCACACAAACCAAGTTGTATGATCCCAAGTTTCTATCCAATTGATACTTGGGCGATGAGAATCTTTCCTTATATGGCAAATTCTCGATACTACCACAAAACATAATTAAGAATCACATCCATCATTGCTAATAATACATAAACATCAATTTTTCATACACACCATTGCAAGGATAAATAAATAAGATAAAATCAAAATTTATTTTATTGCGGAAAAATTTGTCCTTACAATGTAGTTCAACTGAAAACTATGTTATTACATATCTCTTAGCAGTCTATCCTAACTATAAAGTAGCAGCTCAAAAATCCGGTCTTCGAATCCATGCGATCGAAATCCATTTCTTCAAGATCAAATTTAGCACGCTTCTTCCTTAAGCTTCCTCTCTTTTCTTCGATCCTACAAAACATCAAAATGCAATCTTATCACATCATATATTAAGAATCAAAAAATAGGAACTTATAGAGTTAGTTAATGGATTTTACCTAAAGTAAAGCCATATGTCTTGACTCTCCCATCTCTTAGATCTCTCAGGTAGATAGGACAGCTTCGTCTCCAATGCCCCTTCTCTTGGAAATAAAAGCAGATGGACTTCTTTGGTATAGCACATGGGACAATCTCAGCCTTTTCTGGACTTCCAATGTTGCCAGTGTCCATTGAAGTTTGGGAGTTTGATTGACAAATCAAGTTTGATTGACCAATGCGCCAAATCAATGCTGATTCAGCAGCAACAAGCAAATAGGTCAAATCAATGAGGTTCATGTCGTGATCCATCATATAGTACTCTCTTACGAACTCACTATATGAGTCTGGAAGTGACTGAAGAACCCAATCAACAGCCAACTTACCTGAAAACTCGACACCCAACATCCTTAATCTGTCAATGTGTGACTTTGTCTTTAAGACGTGTGCACACACAGGTTTCCCATCTTCATGTTTACTTGCCAAAAGGGCTTTGGTGAGCTTGAACTTTTCAAGCCTTCGTTTAAATGGGTTAGGGAGAACAATAGGAGGAGGTGGAGGTAGTGAAGCATGATCTCTTGTTCCTCGATCAAATCGTGGAACATCATCTTCAAAGGATTCAGGAAGACCATAGTTGTTTGACATCTACAAAATGGGAGAAAATTCAAGTTAGTTGATAAGAGTCCTTGATATAGCACCCAAATGAAATATCAAGGCTAGGATCCAACACAATACTCTACAACCTAGAAGAGGGATGCCGTAATCTAGTTGCAGAATATTTGAAAGTAGGTAAATGACGATTTACCAAATTCCACCATGAAAAACAAAAAAGATTTTAAGTTTTAAATGAACTGAAATTCCTAGATCTTTTGAAATTCATTGAAATTTTCAATGGCATGTTGAATCTCGATTTTGCCCTTCATTTGTGACTGGGATGTCGAGGATCACAAACAAGGTGTGAATAACCATGAAAATGTACGTGGTGCCCTCATGTTACCATCACCTAATCAATGTGCCGGTTAGCCACACTCGCTCCATTGATTTATGACAAACATCGAGTCACCCTTCGCTACCACACACGCTCCACTAATTGTCTCGGCACGGGTACAAAGTGTAATTCCATGGATTAGCATACAATTTCACATTTTGCCTAAAGTAACTAAGATTTGGGAATTTGTAAAAACATTTAGTTACTTTGTATTCATTATACTTATAATGGAAGGTTACGTCCTATCCTACCCGTTCGGCTAACAACCCTCCGCTGGTCAATGGTACGGTGGGTAAGAGTGGATACCCAATGGCGGTAATTTTACAGGCCGCTTCCTTAAACACCCCTTATAGACTAGCTTCGTGAATGAGGTCTACTAACGGTAAGACTGACTCTTTACTCATACATATATAGTATTAGACTTTTAATGTTATATATATATATATATATATATATATATATATATATATATATATATATATATATATATATATATATATAGTACAAGGGTGTATTTTACACTTTTAAAATACTAGGTGGTCTAATTTAATAAATTATACTTTTAATTTAATTATATGTAAACCAAATCTTTATGGATTTATTAACTCTCCTTCAATTATACACTTAATTAACTTAATAAAACCATAAGGGTAGAATTTTAAACTTGTAAAATTCTAGGGTTTGAAATTTAAGTAATTAAACTTTTAATAAAAAAAATTTTAATTTCAAAACTTGAGGACAAATTTTGAACTTTTCAAAACGCATAGGATCAAATAGCAAATAATTTAAATTAAACAATTAATTTAACAATTATCTAAATTTGACCTAATCCATTTTATTCACAAGATAATTCATCAAATAATTCAAATAATCAAATTTTATCATATAAGGAATTTATTATTTAATTAATATGAAACTATCTTTTATTTTGGCAAGGATAATTGCATAAAATTAATAAAAATCGGATGTTTATTAGTCAAAAACACTTTTGGCCGTTATCCCACAGCAAGATAAGCAAAATCCCGAAAAACCCTCCTTTTGACCTTGAACTCGCCGAGTTGCTACCTAAACTCATCGAGTTCAGCAGCCAACTCGACGAGTTAGTCAGGCAGAGGCATTTTTTTTTATTCCAAGCTCTGAATAATTAAGGAGCATCAAATACAACTGAAATCAATCAAGTCTCTGATACCACTGATAGGTTTTATACAAAAGAACATCCTATGTGCTCATGCAAAACCCTAAAGCTTGGATCTAGGTTTCTCTATTGTACATGCAATTCATCCAAGACTTGAAAACCCTAGATCTAACATGCTATGAACGAAATTTAGGGTTTAGATATTACCTTTGATTGTTATGTAGCAATAACAATCTATTCCTTCTTGTAATTGGCTTCAGACATCTTAGTGGCTCAAGTGTTGCACCTATAATGGAGTCACACACACCACTAGCAATAAGGATGAAGAGGGAGAAGAGGAGAGGCACCAAAAACGTCTAGAAACCCTAATAGAAGTCTTAGCAACGTTTTTGGGGCTTAGGGGGTCCTTATATATAGGTAGGCTATTAGTGTTTTCAACTAGGAAATCCTAATTTGACTGCTTAGGCCCTAAGCAGCCCATGGACTCCTTTTAGAACATCCCTTGGACGAATTCCTAATGGGCTTCCCATAGAATTCGTCCAACCTATATTCCAAGGTGATCCGTAGCCCAATTGCGATTATCTTATAATTACAATTCCAGTCCCCTAAGTTTAACTAATCTCTTTTAGCCACAAAATTAATTCTTTAATTAATTCTTGACTAATATTAATTAAAGAATATGATTTCTATTTTAGTATATTATTCTCATAGCATATTAATAAAGCATAATTAATCCTCTCTCTCCATAATTCATCCTACAAGTTGCTATGGTGAAGGAAACCCAAAAGGACCATGCTCATAATCGGGTCAAGTACATACCAAAATAGTTATTGACTTAGACACTAATCCAACAATTGTAACCCTAAACAAGTTTTGTCGCTAAATCTAGCTAAGCAATCTTCCTCATTAAGGACTTAATCCTTTAAGTCCAAAAGCTCAAAACTTTAGATCTATTTCTCACAAGGGTCTTAATGGATAAAGTTTTTCCAAGTTTATCCATAAACAAAGCTAAATCACTCAATAAACGAATCCCTAAGTCCAAAATGATCCAAAACACACTTATCTTCGTGAATTAACAATGAGGGCTCTTGCATGCACTCTTATTCCATTATGTGATCAGATCTAGAACCAAAGATAAATCAAAAGCTCAAGAGCTCTCCAAACTCTTTAGAACAAGCCACAAAGGAACCAAAACTCATAAAAATGGACTAAAAAACCAACAACTCATAGATCTATGGAAGAAAAGAGATAAAGCTTAGATCTTTGAAGTTACAAAGGTCCAGAAAGAGTAGAAAAGGCTGAATACTTCAAGTGCTAAGCTCCAAAGACCAATCTTTCTTGTTTCCTTTGCTTAAAAACAAAAAACTCCACCAAAAGTGGATTTATGAGAGAGGATGAGCTCTAATGCTTCAAGAGAGGCTAGGGTTTCACTAGATGTGCTAAAGGAGGTGGTGGAGGCTACAAATGTCGAAACCCTAGGTTTAATACCCATAAATATTCCCAAACCCCAAGGCCTAAGGCCTAAGCCCGATCTAGTAAGCCTCAATTCAACTTAAGCCCAAACTATTTCCAACCCAAAACAAGCCATTTAAGTCTTAAGCCTTACACTCTTAGCCCAAAAACCTCATTCCTTTAAGGTCCAAACTTCATCATTTAAAGTCCGAGACCTTCAAATGATAAATTTAAAATCCGACTTTCAAATTAAAGAAACATCGTGAAACCGGATGTTACACAACAGACCGTCCTAATAAGCGCCAAATAGGGTAAGGGTGATCTGTTGTATTAGGTAAAAACCAGATAAAAGAAAAATATGAACAAAACTGAACAAATATTAGGCATTAACGTATTAAAAATCGTCACAATGACAAAATCGACAAAACTTGACAAACTTAAGGATTTTTATGTCAATAGTCCTCTACTCCAAATGTCGCCCTGCTGTTGATAATAGACACACCAATCTAGTGGGAAAGGTTTTTTTTCTAAGCTTTGGTTCAAATGAAAGAAATTACACTTTACATACAAGTTAGGTCTTAAATGGCTACATTCCGACCAACGTGGTTGTTTCGATAAAATCCTAAAATCATTATTTAGCCTATAATGCAAAAAGGTTTTCATTTTGTAGTTATCCCTATTTTATAATGGTCTAAGGGCCTGTGTGTTTGCATCTTAATACCTCTTAATAAGGGGTAGGTCTGAATCTTTAAGATTCAGGCCGTTTGTTTAGCTCTTAAACTTTGGTCTGAATCTGAATTTTAGCACTTACCGAATCAGATTTGAAACTCCATCTGAAAAATAAAAGACGCGCTATGCCCTTAACCCCAAAACACGTTCTCTCTTTCTCGCCCCCTTCTCCTCCTTCTCACCCGCTTCTTCTCCCTCACTGATCTCCAATAATCGTCCGCTTCCTCCGATCTACAACACCGCCTCCGACATCGTCGCCGACAGCCAAGCCCTTCGGCTCCCTCATCGATGCCGGTTCTCTTCCACCCCTTTCTCCTCCTCCTCTGATTCTGTCTGCATCCATTTGGTCGGCAACGTCGTCGCCGCCGCCGCCCCTGCCGACTTCGCATCCGCCTCCGATTGCTTCACCTGTGTCGCCTTCACCTCCGGTATCTTCTGCAGGTAACATTTTCTTTTTCTCTTGTTATGTAATTCAAGTTTAATGCTTAAAAATATAGTGTGTTTCCCCTGTAATTCGAATGTGTTTCTGTTAAGTGGAGTTTATTTACGATTTAATTACAAGTAAAATGTGGTCTAAATGAAGACTGTAAATAGAATCTTTATGATATCTATTGGTGAAAAATATGTGTATGGGTTTTAAAGTATGTTTGTGGTTTTTTATATTAGTTTGTTCTATTAGAAGGCATTGGTCAGCCATTAAATATACCGACTAGCCACACTTGAATCCCTGTGGCCTATGTAAACTGAAATATGCAGGTTTCATTCCTTAATTGTGAAAACCAACAAGGTTCAAAATTATGGATAATATGTAAACTCCAAAAAACAAATATTGAAATTCCTCTCAATTATCAATTCTTTCTTTCAAGTTTTGAATAACAAACAACATATTGCTAGCACTGGTTATGGTCATCTACATCCTTAAGAGGAATTGATCATATTCAAAAATACAATATCTTAATAGAATTTGATCATATTCAAATATAAAAATACTTCATAAGCCTGATAGATTGCGCTGCTTGTTTATGTAGATAGAAAGAAAGAAAGATCCATGATAGTGTTATGTTTGATTTGGATTTATGTTTAATCTGGATTTTACATGGTATTTGTAAATTTTTTATAATTATTCAAGAAGTTGATTCGGTTATTTTATAAAAAAAACGTTAAATTTAGCAAAAATAACATAGAAGGGTAAAATGGTCATTTTTATAATTCAGCACTGCAAGTCAGAGGTTCCAACCAAACAGCATTTGAAAATTCAGATCTTAAAAATTCAGACCCTCTTAGAAATTCAGACCTCTTACAAATTCAGCTCTTATAAATTCAGATCCTGCCAAACAGCCCCTAAGCCAGAAAAAGCAAGGTTGCAAAAAAGTAAAACCTTAACCCTACGATTGTCCATTACAATAAAATTCTAATTTAGAGCTAACAAGTAAATTTCATCAAACCACATGGGCCTCTTTTGTAATTAATGATTATAAAGTATTTTTTTTTTTACCTTGTATATATTGCAACTCATTGTCGAATACATACAAGCGGGACGGCGCTCTCTGATTTCAAAATATCGACCTCTAATCTCCGACTGTCTACCTTTTCAAGTTCGAAAATCGGCAGATGAAACTTACAGAAGTACCTATGAGATCCGGCCGCGGAGGCGGTTGTGACAGCGATGTAGTATCAAGCAAAAGAGAAGTTAGCAATAATAAGCCCCAATTCAGGCCGGCTATCGATGACACCAAACCGCTTCTTCAAGATCCGGTACTTTGTTTCTCTAATTTCACCACTCACCTCTTCTTCATTCCCTAATCAGAGTTCGATTTCTGAAATTCATGACGAGTAATCTTCACACATTTGGTCAATTGATTCTATGACCGACTCTTTGTTTGATTTCCCATCATGTAACTCTGAAGGTTTTGTGTTTTCTCCTGTAGATTCTAAGATCAGACCCAATCGAGACGGAGGAAGCTGTTCTCCGATTGCCTCCTTTCCCTCCGATTACCTCAAGTTCTCAATGATTTTGTACGTATCTCTTTTTAGTAATTGTGTATTAATCTGGTTTACACCCGTTCGTGTTTTAACATTTGCATAGTTTTTGACTTATTTGAGAAGGGGAAAACAAACAAAAACTGTTTTGGCTCTAATTAGATTGAGAAAATATGATGTAATGATGTATGATGCTGCGAATTCACCTTAAAATGGTATTGTGTTGTTTATGACATAATGAATTTGGTCTATTGGATACATTATTTACCATTAGAACAAACATTAGTTTAAATTGGCCACTGCGTTTGATTTAAATAAGTTGGTTTTGTGTTTGACCAAACTCTAATTAATTGAAATTAACGTTAAGGAATCTAGAATTAAGAAATGTAACAGAAAACAAGTTCAGAAAGAACACTAGTACACACTTTCAATGCTTAAACTCAGTTTTGAGACAAGGGGTTTAGTTGAAAACTTGAAATTAGGTTCATTTACGCATCTCATATATTTGATATTTTTTAATTATATAATTGCAAGTAGTAAGCTAATGCCAACTAGGATGCCAATTATATCTCGAATATATAAACTTCATTTAAATATACAAACACATATCCCTGTGTCACTTGTACATTTAAATACTTAAGCAGAATGGTTTAATTAGAAGTTTAAATAGAATTAGTCATGTTAATTTCTCACTTAACCACACGTTAACACCCATTATTCATTGCTATCACCTTGTGAAGTTCCTTCTGGAATGAAGTCGTAAGTAAATATATTCATACATAGTTGTCAATTATGCAATGAATTATAAACACACATATGAAGAAACCAACATAAATTTGTCAAACATAATCAAATCTACAATTCATCATTTCAACTAAATCCGACAATGATTCACTCAACATTGTAATATCAATTGCAAGGTTTAAAAGTATGAAAATGAGCCTCGAGGCGTTTTCCCTCTGCCGTCTCATGAGGCGTAAGCCTCGAGGGCGAACCAAGACGTAAGATTGAGGCGGAATAACAAAATAATTATAAAATATTATATTTATACGAAAACACAAAATTATGTTAATATTTTATGTATAGATTTTGTATTATTTTCTTAAAATCTTTAAATTATTATTATTTTCTTTTTTACATTTTTGGTATGTTTGTAATAAATTAAAATAAAATCAGTTTTTACTTTATTTCTTTCTTACATTTGATTGGTATTTTTTTTTTGTTATATCAAAATTTTCTTTTTTTTATTCATTTAACAAACAACCGCCACAGTCCCCTTCGCCCCGCCTCGGACTGCTTCTCCCTAGCCTTGACCAACTAAGGCATACGTCTCAAATGAGGGTATAGAGGGCCTCTTAAGCGGTTTTCCAGCACCTCACCTCGAGGCATGCGCCTCAAACCATTTTTAAAACCATGATCAATTGAATAACAATAAAACTCATCATATTATTTTTAAAACCATGATCAATTGAATAACAATAAAACTCATCATATTCATTGTTTGAGATATTTGATAGAGTATTCAAGTAATGATCTTAAGTCAACATTGGAATCTATATGAAATGACTTGATGATGTACTGAAAATTGTAAAGAGAATTGTATCTCCGTTGACATGTTCTGCTTCCGTGTATGTTTGTATTACCATGTACTCGTGTTTCAATCTTCTTTCCACACATAGGTATCCGTCATAACTAATTTTCGTGATATTAATTGCTTTACAATTTAGGTGAGCCAATTAGTCCCCAATGGACCAATACCAAGATAATAATATATACAAACATGATGCCATAATTAAATAATTTTTCAAATTCTAATGTCTTAATAAGAAATAATCTGGAAGTCCAATACCGAGATACCAATATATACAAACATAATGCCATAATTAAATAATTGAAAAGTACATTGTTATTTCTTGTGTATAGTCTCTAATGTATACCAATCAAATGCAATCCAAAACACATAAGTAGGCAGGGGTGGGCCTACATGGTTGCCACCCTCAAAATTTTTGGTGTAATGAGAATTTTTGGAGAAATTTTCTGACATAGTGTAGTTTTTCTAGCATGTTGTGCCTAAAATCATGTGTGTGCTACCCCTAACATTTTGTTCTATTTTGTTATGGGTCCGCTATTGTTAAGCACGCATACATGCATTGTCAACTTTTACAGAGATAATTTCATTCAATGGAATCTCATTAAAGTCGATTCCATAGATAGCCTAATTGCGAATTTGACCCCCATATCACACGTTCATGTCGTCGATTCCAGTATGGTAGAAAATCTTGAGACTTTAGAAAATCGTGTTGCTTTGATTTCCATGCTATTGCTTCCATTTGTTGCTTTCCTTTGGTTTCTTATTCTTCACATTTCAGAGTATTAACTAAATTATTTGATGCTTCTAATTTACCCTAATTACATATCAACCTCTTTCTTAGCGGGTCTTGTCTCCTTTAGCCTGTTAAAGTCCAACCTCTTTCTTAACTGATCATTAGCATCTAGGAAATGACGATGACCAAGATATACAACTTTATTTGTTACATGGTACGAAGGAGTGTCTTCATTGAAAGTAGGACATGCTTTGTACCCTTGCCCGCTCCAACCTTATTGACTACTACGAGTTGGAAAGTCGTTTAATATCCATAACATATCTCTCATCGTGAAGAATGTGTTTGTCTCCGCATCTTTTGTACATACACCTGAGTCTCCCAAAAGTTTAAGCTCTTCCACCAAAATCCTAAGGGAAACATCCATATCCTTACTAAGTGCTTTAGGGTTGAGAATCAACAAAGTCAACATGAATGATGACTCTTTCATACAAAGCCATTGCGGCAGATTGTATGTGGTAAGTATGATCGGCTATTTGTTGTGTGGATTACACATGTTATCAAATGGATTAGTATCGTCAGCTGAAAGACCTAGACGTACGTTACGAAGTTCCCTTGAGTAGTCTGGGAATTTTTTTATCAAAATCTTGCTAATGTTCCCCATCAATGGGATGACGCATCACACCCTCTTTTGATTGTCCGGTAGTATGCCAAATCATATTTTTGGCAGTGTGCCTTGAACAATATAAACGTCGTAGTCTAGGGGTCATAGGAAAGTACCGTAACACCTTATGAGCTACTTTTTTACCATTAGTGTTTTTATCGATCCATCGACTCCCTTTACAAACAGGACAAATCTGCAATGACTCGTGTTCTTTCCAAAAGAGAAAACAATTGTTTTTGCACACATGTGTTGACTCGTACCACAAACCAATCTTCTTTAGTTTCTTTTTGGCTAGATAATGTGAATGGGGAACCTTGTTGTCTTTGGAAAATGCTGATTGTCACACTCCTCATCAGTTCAGTCAACAACCATACCTAATTCACCAATCTTCTTGGACCTTTTTACCCCGGTGTAGAAGTGACTTACAGAGTAGAACAGTTCAAAGTTCTCTTTTTGCTGGCCTACATCAGTGACTTAGATTATCCGCTCAGCTTTTTCCACATAAAGTTGATGCCTACATTTTCACAAAAGTAGTGTAGCTTATCCATTATGAAAAGACAAAAATGCCCCTGAAGATTAATAAAGATATATCGATCAAATTAGAGTTTATTTAGAGAAACCCAACCAAAAAGCTGCAAGATCTGTGTATGCATTATGCATTGTTCTTTTCACAACAATAAGAGGCATCTTTTTTCGTTCAATAAAGATCACTTGAGCTCCTTCATTTTCTTCAATCAATCCCTTTTGCTTCAACATATCTAGAGTCCGAGGAATAATATATGTAAACTTACAACTTTCTAAAGCATCAAAAGTCTTAAAACTTCCCATACGTTCCATACCAATTAAACGCGATCCAAAAGACATGCACGCAACATTGATAATTCTTGTATGACACAAAAAAAACTCGTTATTACAGAAAAAATCTCAATTGTAAACCCTAAATTTAGAGTTCATCAATCGCATGTTAGCCTAGACTAGGTAATGCGTTGAAGACACTTCTTAGTTTGCCAATCAATTTTTCCAATTTTGTATATAACCAACAAGTAACAAGTATATAAGGATGAATCATCCTTGAAGAACTAATTTTAAAGATAATCTACCTTAATGAATTTGTTAGAGTTTAAAACATTAACTACATTTTGGAAGAAAAAAAGCTCATTAAGGCACTTTATCTCATGCAACGCCTGCAAATGGACACGCGTGGTGTTGGTAGCATATTTATTGATAATGGGGACTTAAAAACCCTGCCAATTACCAGTGAAACATGGTCTTACATTACTATACCTCTAGTCCTAAATAAGAAAGTAATAGGTTTATAAAGCAACATTCAAAACAGGAAAGAAGAATCAAATATAGACAACTACATATGTGAAATCCTCCACAATTTTGCAATGAGCACCACCACCTTCACATAAGCCCAATCTTTGAAGTTATCATAAAGGTGAAAAAATGCATGCCTCCCACGACGGTTGAGAAGTAGAGCACCACATGCTATCCAAAATCCAGTAGCAAAACCAGTTCCCCCTCCAATATAGAACCACCCCCAATCTTCGCCTATGTCTTCCTCATCACCCTCGCTTTTAGCAACTTGTGATTGTTCATCTCCTGGACATTTTCCAGAAAGGGGAGGTCCACAAAGTCCTGCATTTCCATCGTAGCTCGAAGGTTGAAAGGATTGGAGTTGAGTGCTCAATGGGATTCTCCCAGACAAGTTATTAGATGACACGTTTAGGTAACACAATGAAGTCATTTGAGACATGCTTGATGGTATCCCTCCTGATAAACTATTTGTAGACAAATCCAAAGCTAAAAGTTTTCTCATCTCACCAACTTGCTGTGGAATCTCTCCAAGTAGAGCATTCTTTGACAAGTTCAGGGCAAGCAGTTCATGAAGATTGGTGAGTTGATGTGGGATATGTCCTGTTAAATTGTTGCTTGACAGGTCAATGGTCTTCAACAATCCCAGATTATGGGTGAATTCACGCTCATTTCCTAGCCACTCGATCATCGCAAGGTCAACATACTCCTTTTCAATGGGACGTGAAGCATCAATATAATAAGAAAACCCTGGAATTAAAAAGGGATGCACGTTTGGTGGTGCTAAGAATCCTACTTGAGCCATTCTTGTAAGATTATTCAAACATGAGGGGATGCTTCCATGGAGATTGTTCCTTGAAAAGTCTAAAATTTGAAGATTCAGTAATCGACATAATTGTAACGGGATGATTCCGAAGAAGTTGTTTGATCTTAGGATAAGAACGTACAACCCCGATAAGTTTTCCCCAATCCAAGCCGGCACATTACCAGAAAACTTGTTGGCCCCCAAATTTAAAAAACTTAGACCTGTGCAGTTCTTTAAAGATGACGACAATTCTCCAGAAAAGTTGTTCTGGTACAAATACAACGCTTCCAGTTTGATCAAAGATCCAACAGAGGGAGGAAGCTTTCCAAATAGACTATTGTGACCTAGATTAAGAACTTTTAGTTCTTTGAAATGCCGCAAACAGTCTGGAAGTTGTCCTGTCAGAGAGTTATGGGAGAGGTCAAGAAATTTTAACCACCCATCGACCATTTGACATAAGAAGGAGATTCCTCCAGAGAATTTGTTTCTGGAAAGATTTAACAATACCAAACTGGAAGGAAGATGCGGTATTGGACCGTTAAAGCTGTTGGAACTCAAATCTATAGCTGGCCTTGATTTGTCTACAAAACTTGATGATAAATCTGGTACTTCCCCAGTGATGTTGTTGGAAGAGAGATTCAAAAAGGTGAACTGCCTGTTCCAAAATTCTGGAGGAACTGTGTCCGAAATTCTATTATTGGAAATATCAAGACCAATAAGGTTTTCCAATTTTTGAATCCATTTGGGGAAGTGAGGCCCTAGCTTGCAATATGATATGTGGAAGGAACTCCTTGGAGTGGGTTTTTCGAAAGGTTTATAATACGAGCTTTCGACTTTCCAACGTTTTCAGAGATGGCACCGCTAAGCTGATTTTGAGAAATATCCAACGTATCAAGAGGAAGTTCCCACAATTTCTCGCTTATGGTTCCATTTATGTGATTATCTGATAGGTACAAATATATTAGGGATGAAAACTTTTGGATGTCATCAGGCAATGACCCTGTAAAATGGCAATGAGAAGCATCCAAATTTACTAATGCAAGCGATGTGCATCCAGACAAGTTGTTAAGAAAATCATGAAATTTGACGACAGCAGAGTTCCTATCGAATCTCAGATATTTCAAACCACAGAGGTTGCCAAGATATTTGGGTATCCCATCTAACATGTTGATAGAGAGATCAAGGATTTCAAGTCTATTGCTGGTTAAGGGGAACAACCAAAGATACATGGATGAGTTGAGATTGTTGTTATAAAGATAAAGGACTTCAATAGATGAAAAGAAGAGTTGAGTAATGAAGAATATGGATACACGACCTGTGATAGCTCACATCCCGCTAAACTTAAAAATGAGAGTTTTGGGAGACTAGAAATCACATTTACCCACTGGTTTGCTTTCGCAAGGGAAATCCCATTCATTTCAAGAGACTCCAAATGAGAGAGATGAGACAACCACTCTGGGTTTTCAACTCTACACCTTCCAACATAAATAAGATTAAGTGATCGCAAGTTGGTGAGGTTTCCAAACTCCGGAGGAATCGTTCCATAAAGAGAGTTATCAGAAAGGCCAAGGTGCCTTAATTCGGTCAAGGAACCAATAGAGTTGGGCATGGTTCCATGAAAAGAATTGGAGGAAAGCTCAATACCTTCCACGTAGGTTAGGTTGAGCAATGAATGGCTAATCTCACCTACAAGACCAGCGTAGGGAATATTAAGCCATGTGACATGTTGAACTGTTTCGTTGTCGCAGCTGACTCCTTCCCATGTACAGCAGTCGTCATCTTCAGGTCTCCATGTAGAGAGACTACCATAAGGGTCTTGAAGGTTAGCTTTGAATTGAAGGAGAGCATGTCTCTCCTTATCCAAACACTTGTTCGTGATAACACCATTATCATCTCCTCCTCCTCCTTCTGGTGCTACCAGTTGCTTGGTAGTTATATTCTGAATGCATAGCAAGAGAAATGAGAAAGTTATAAAAACACAACGATGCATGATGTAAATGCAGATGTTGGTTTTTTTTTTTATTTGTGTTGATGCCCCTATGAAGGTTTATATAGTGCCAACTCTGACGATGAATTATTTGGGTGTAAGAATGTAATTATGACTATGACGATGAAGTTTCGGTTTTATTTATTTATTTATTTATTGAATTGAATAAAACATTTTGCAACCATCACCAACTTTTCATCCCGACACTCTTTAAGTCATTTTCACTATAGCAAAATCAAGCACATCAAAATACAAATTTGAGAAGAAAGTATTTCATCTAAACCTAATAAATTTATTTTTTTGAAACCTCTTTTGTATATTACACTTTATGTACATTAATGTTTATGATGACGATCGACAAACACACACAGTCACACACACATTTAACTGATGCGAGAAAACCAAGGAACACAAGAGGTACATTGTTCATATGATGAGGTCGCCTTACATTCACAGCTCTCCACGTTCCTCCAAACAACCATCACATCCCAACTCAAGAGCCAGATAAAAAGACTCCACACCTCAACAATTACAATAATTATTTTCTACTTATTAACCAAAAGGAGAGTAATTTTATTTAATAAAACTATCTTTAGAAAGGTTTTTTTTTTAGTTTCACATTTAGATAGTTCGTAAAATTATAACCAAAAAAATATATTTAATGATATTATCATTTTAGAATAGGGAAATCCCAGATTGTGAAGAAGGTATTATGTAGAAAAGAATGCACTTATTGACTGATCTGTAAAATGAATGCAATGCTGACTCAATAAGATAAAAAGAGGGACAATCCTAATGGATGATGGCGGCCCTAAAGGAGTAAAGGGCGAGTTAGACCGATTGACACAAGCGTACAACTTTTTTTTATATCGTAAGAATCATTCTTCTGGATTGTTGGATCTGATCTTAAAATCTAAGAGAAACATCAAGACAAAACAACTAGTGTAGAGTCATTTTTTTTATAGCTAATTGAATATTATTGGAAACATTAGATCTATAAATACTATGGAAAATAAAATATAAAGAGAAAAATCAAACTAAGAGTCTCACATAGCATCAATTAAACAATGTACACAGGTTAAACTTCATGAATTTCGGAAACGGAGTAAGATTACAAGAAAAAATTAAAGTTTGTGAAAGAGTTACCGGATCACGGAGACGAGGTTTGATATCGTCAGTAGTAGGCTTTGACTTGGGGCTTTTAATTGCTGATTTCTATTTAATTTGCCTGCTACTGCTTCACCATTACCGGCTGAATTCATCATTTTTCTGTTTTAGTTTTAATCTTCCGACCCAAACCAGAAAACGATAACTGGGATGGACAGAAAGTCAGTATACAACTATACGGCCATACAATATAAGGCCCATGCCCGATGTTTGCTCAAGAAAGTATAAGGCCTAGTGATATCATGAAACATGTTTTTTTTTTCTTCACAGTTTTATTTCTTAAAATCCATATGGACATAAGTGGTGTCCTCCCTGCTTGAGGTCGAAGGTTTAAGTCTGATATAGGTGAAATTAAGTATTAGTTTAGGAGTACATTATAATATTTGTATTTATCGGTTAAAAAAAATAAAATCCATATGTATTTGTTGATATTAGAAATAGAGTAATAAGAATGCATTAATTCAAATAGAAGTTAAGATTTTTGTATAAATTATCAAATAATATGATTTACATTTTACTTTAAATAAAATAGTAAAAAGTATATAACAATAAGATGGTAGGTAATATATATTATTATATACAAAAATAATTCAAGTGCACATTTAAGATATGTCATAGACATAATGTTTTATAATACATGATAAGACATAAATTATATAACCAAAAAGTATGAACACTATTCATTTGACCATCATAAAACTTTAAATGATGTATAGTGAACTATTATTTAACATTTTATATTTTATATTTTATGTATAATAACTTTATATTTAAACGGCATGCTCGTCTTTGTTTATAGATTATATATTTCAAGATACAAATTTTAAATGATATCTTTGTCATGTCATTAACTAAGGTAAAATTGTATTTATCTTGAGGGTTGAAGTTGAGATCATCATAGTGTTGTAGCATCATTTATATGATGTGACATTTTTTTAACTATATGGTTAATTATAGGGTTCTAGTTCCCTAGTTAATCTATTTTATTAACGGAGCTATTATTCATACCCTCGGTTTATTTATTGTACCCCTTTTATTATTATTTGTTTGGTGGAAAGTTAAAAAGTAACATTGTTTTCGGTACCATATTTACATACAGGGAGCTATTATTCATACCCTCAGTTTATTTATTCTACCCCTTTTATTATTATTTGTTTGGTGGAAAGTTAAAAAGTAACATTGTTTTCGGTACCATATTTGCATACAACAGTAGTTAAAGGGCGTTCAGCGCCAATAAATTCGTATATAAATTAGAAAATTGATTTGATTTCTCTGCAATCAAATCCCATCAGTTACACGAGTTCAATTGTTTTTTTTACATCCTTTAATATAGATAAAAGTTTCAAAACACAGCCTTATATTTTTTACTTTCATTTTAAATTCTAATAACTTTTTATTTACTTGAAATATAAAGATAAAAATATATGGTCATCTTTTAGCTTTTATTTATTATTATCTATGAAAATATTAATTTAATTTATTATAAAATTTAAATCCAAAATGTTTAGAAATCTTAAAAAAACTATCCCGTAATGAAAATCTTTTAAATATTTAAAATAGTATCAACTAGAATGTCAAGTCACTGTATATTTTTGAAATAATATCAATTAAAATGTTAATGATCGACCACATAATATCGAGGGTTTGAGCATAAAGAAGTTATCGGGAATGAGGAGTATGACAAAATGAGAGGGAACGACCGTAATGAAAACGATTCAATCAGTTTACGTCATCGTTACTATAATACCTCTGTGATTTTTTTAATGTTTCATGTTTGTATGTTCATTTTCATTTATTTACAAAATCGTCACCTTGTTAAATTAAGGTTTATAATTTTGTTCCTACGTTCTCAAATTGATACATGATATTAAATTATTAATAGTTTTATAATATGAATATTCTAGAAATGAAAGTAAAAATACCTTCATCGTTGGCGGCAAGAAAGTATGGACTTAAAAAACAAAAACGGAGTTCTTTGATGACACAATAATTAAATAGTAACATATCGATTCTAAACTAGAAATAAAATTAAATCATAGGTCCCGACTAAAAAAATAGAAACCAAACATAGGGATAATACAATTTACACCAAAACAATTTTATAAATAATATTAAAAACTGTGATATTAGGTCAACCGATTATAATGAATACAAAATATATAGCTCCCATTAACTCCAACTATATGGAGGTTATATGGAGGTTCGTTAAAAAAGCATATGGCTTTTTACCTAAATATACAAAAGTACGAATAATAATAATATTATATATATATATATATATATATATATATATATATATATATATATATAATTGTTGGTTAACTATAAATAATATTTTATTAATATTATCTTTCAAATAAAATTCAATAAAATAAAATATCTTAATTTAATAACTTTTATATATATATATATATATATATATATATATATATATATATATATATATATATATATATATATATATATATATATCATACTTTATAGAATTAAAAATATAAAAAATATTTTAGTAAATAGATTTATAAATATTTATGTATCTTTTAAAAAAAATATAAATAAGTTATCTATAGTTAAACTAAATAAAAATATATTTTAATAAAAATATAAAAAATATTTTAGTAAATAGATTTATAAATATTTATGTATCTTTTAAAAAAAATAATATAAATAAGTTATCTATAGTTAAACTAAATAAAAAAATATTTTAATAAATAGGTTTATAAATATTAATTAATTATATATTAAACAACTATTAATAATAATTATGTAATCATAATTTAATTATTAAAATAATTAAAAATAGTAATGATTAGTAAAAAAGGTAAAATGATTAGTAAAAACAATGATTGGAAAAATGATTAGAGGGTAGAGATAAGTGGAGATGGGGTAGGAATAAATGAAGCCTTTTATTAAATATCAAATAACATCTCGTTTTTTCCGACTTCAAGAATTAAATTCACAATGATTACATTATATTTTCATCATTTTTATTTTTACAATTATACATGCAATAACTATATAATCTTTCATATTTTTGAAAAAAAAAACATCATAAGTATTTACTGTAATATATTTATTTATTTAAATGTCAACGTAAATTACTATTTTTATCAATAAAGTGTGTTTAAGACCGACAAATTAGATTATGTGGCTTTAACGCATTATACTACTACATGTTACATATGTAAGGATATATTATCTACTTTTAAAAATCGTCTTGAAAATTTGCATGCATTGGAGAAGGTAGATATGATAAAAATGCTTTATTTAGTAAAGTTAGTAGAAAATAATGACAAACATAAAAAAAGTCATAGAGCAAATTAACCATTGTGAATGTTTTAATTATGTTCCCCATTCCTTTTTAAGGAGGGAAGTGAAAAGAATCATGAATAAAACCGTGAAAAAAACATATTCCCCCAAATGGTTTTTGAAAAGAACCGTATAGAAGATAAAGGAAGAAAAGTGACGATCTTCTCTCTTAAGCTTCTTTCCAAACTAGGAAGATCTGGAGAGAGTGATTATCCATAAAAATAACTATTTCCCATTTACCAATTTACCTTTTTCCCATTTAGGTGTGTACGAATTAAAAATTATTAGGAGACACATTACTTTTTATTGGTCTCTATATACCAATACACCTCTTTGTTGAATATGGATGCACTTATTTATGTGATAGTTCTTGAATCTTTCATTTTTACTAAGTACACCATTACCCTTTAATTTTGTCTAATTGGTTGCAATGAAAATAAAGCTAATGTTTCCAATGGAAAATGTGGATTTGGAGCTTGGAGATGTAGATATCATTCAAAGCACCATCCATGTCTTCTTGATTGTGCAGAAAATGATAAAGAAAATCATACCAACAAATATATTCTAGTAATTTTCAACGGAAATATATTGAAAGCTCTTTGATATTCGTGTCACTAATAAATGTATTCTGACAATTCTTATATATATTCATGAAAAAACAATTATGACTTGCTTGTTTTACTGCTATCTTTTTAAAAATAATTTTTAACATTCAATTATCCAGCAATTATTTTGTTTCGTATTAAGTTGATGCTATAAATATAAAATTAATAAGATGTTTATTTTCCTTTCAATTTTGGTTGAGGGTTCAAGTCCTATCGTTGACATAGGTGGATTTAAGGTGTAGTTTAGGAGTAGGTTAGATTTGACAAAAAAAAAACATTTGTAATATACCTAATTTACCAATAGTTAAACTACTACATGTTTTGCTCGTGTTTTTATAGTAATGTAGACCAAATTCATTGTATCATAAACACTGAAATATCATTTTTAAGGTAAACCCAAAGCATCAAAGCTCATGCAATATATTTTTTAATGTATGCAGATTATTCTTCATGAATCTAGGAAACAGGCTCGGTTTTGGGATTAAGGAGGGTCAGTGAAGTTAGAGAAAGAGAGTACCAAATCCTAAATAAATGGTTTGGTGTCATCAATAGTTGCCCTCATTGAGGCTTATTATACTACACGGTGTGGGTGAGTCTGGTCGTGGGTTTGCCACACTGGACAGTAGGAACACCGCCCCCTACCATGCGGTCTCCGTTGCAGTTAGGCCGCACTCGGCAAGATTCTGTTGTACTCCTTTTCTCTTCTTTTACTCCATTTTCTTTTCTCCCAAGGTTTGAATGATCAGAGTTAAAAAAAAGTCAATTTTTTTAATTTTTCTCTTTTACCTAATAATAAAACCTCACAACCCATATTTTACCAAACCCAAATCGAATTCTTCTATCTTTCTATATCTACATCTCTTAATATTATTAGAAGATGTTGTCATGTATGTTTTCTAAAGAATTTCAAATTATGCTTGAAGTTGTTGTCGTTACTGCTCAAATAGCGCATCAAACATATAACGCTTTATGCAATGACAAAGCCGAAAGTTCGCAACGAAGATCACGAAGATATATTTAGAGAAACAGTGAATCTACACACCAACGCTTAATACAATACTACTTTGACGAGTAAGCCACTTTTCAAGGATACTATTTTCGAAGGCGGTTCAGAATATCCAAACCTTTATATGAACTTATAGTCGAAGATTTAACAAAAGAGTGTAGTTATTTCCAACAATGTTTCGATACTAGAGGTACATCAGGTTTCACTCCCTTATAAAAATGCACAACCGCACTTTTTCAATTAGCATATGACATCCCTCCTGAAGCGTTTGGACAAACGTCTTAGGATGTCTGCTAGGATCGCACGAGATAGTCTCCTTTTTTTTTTTGAAAACATGTGTGTAACATCCCGAAATTCAGGTACAGCTATTTAGCCCTTCTTTTATTCAAAGTGTCAAGTTAAGCCCTTAAGAGGAATTGGTAGCAAATGAGTACGCTGGGCATACTCAAGAGTACGTTGCACGTACTCATGCGCTTATTTTGGACGCGGACTCGCCTGAGTACGATGGGCGTACTCAGGGTTACGCTGGGCGTAATGTGTCCAGGTGCAAACCCTAATTTCTGACTTGTGCCCTATATATTGGAAGCTAAGGCTCATTTCTCAGCCTCCATAGCAGTGAGTAAAACCCTAAGAGAGAACTTTTCATCGTTCTTAGTGAGTGTGTGTGATTTTGGAGCTAAAAGTGCCTTGGTGTGCTAGTGAAGAAGAAGGAGAGGAGTTTGTGGAGACTAGAGCTTGAAGTGCAAATTTGGATCTGAGATCTACAGAGGAAGGAGCTGCATTTGGAGGTATAAAGTTCAAAACTTTCCTCTTCATTTGGTTTGTTGCTTCATGGACCATTTTAGGGTTAAAAGTCCCAAAGGTGGAGACTTTATGAGTGTAATGTGCTCCATGGACCTAGATCAGTCCCATTTCAGTGGTATTTGTGTTATAGATCCATAAAGTTCCCATCTTGGTCGTGGATATGAGATCATGATTGAGTATTGGGCTTTCTAGTGTTAGGAAATGGTATATTTTGGGTGTTAGTGACTTGTTCAGCCATGCAAAGGCTTAAAGTCATCGACTTTATGGATTAAGAGGCTTAGAAATGGTCAGATCTAAAAGTTGGACGTGAGTCTTAACTGTTTAAGACCTCAAGAGCTAAGGGACTAAAACTGGGATTTACGCCGGCGTAATCCCAGTACGCGCGGCGTACGGGGTGGCATTCCCCGATTCTGAGAGACTGCCGGGTACGCCCAACGTACACATCTGGTACGCGCAGCGTAACCCGGAGGGTTGACTTTTGGTTGACTTTTAGGGTTTGGTCTATAGTGGGGCCTTTGAGTTATGAGAGGGGTAAAATGGTCTTTTACCCTTCTGAGAGTACTAAGAGGAGGAATAGTCTAGCCTTGAGAGATGTATTGATTTAGAGTATTTATTTCACATGATTAGGCGGAGGCTAGACCCGATTTTATAGAGTTCGAGCTTTACCGAGTTACCCGAGGTGAGTCTTCTCACTATACTTTACCTAGAGTGGTAATTAGAGCTATGAGACAGAGTATTTTGTATGCTTTTGCATGATGTGATTTCTATGTGTTATATGTTATGTATGTTACAGAGTTTTCAGAGTTAGGACCGGAAGGTCCACAGAGTTAGGGCCAGAGGGCCCACAGAGTTAGGGCCAGAGGGCACATAGAGTTATGAGACTGGAGGGTCCCACAGAGACACCTTGACCAGAGGGTCAACAGAGTTATAGCCTCGAGTGGCTAATATGTGTTGTGTGTGATATTTTGGGGAACTCACTAAGCATTTATGTAACGCCCCGTTTTCATTTATAAATAAATAAATAAAGATAAGTATTTATGTCAAAAATGTTTATAAAATTATCATAAGTTATATATAAATATATAGTAGTAAATTTGGTGTTACAAATAATCAAAAATGTGTATAAAAGATTTAATGGTTATATGGTTTAAAAAGTTATAATTACATTTAAATATGAAAGTAAAAATATATTTATTTTTAGCTAAAGTGATCTAAATGAAAGTTGTAGTACTCGGAAATACCTACGCATGAAAAAAAAAATACGTCGAAAACGGAGCTCGTATGAAGAAGTTATGAATTTTTGAAGTTTGAACAAAAATCTCGAAATGAAATCCGGCAGCCGACCACCGGCCGGAAAAGTGGCGAGTGGCGGCGAGTGGCGGCGAGTGGCTGGTGCCATTGGAAAGCTGACTCGATTTCCTTCAAGATGGAGTCGGGTCCAATAGTTCTAGGTGCGGTATTGAGTGCCAGAATTAGGCCAAAAGTAAAAGAAATCATAAAATAATAATAATGGAGAAATTAGGTCATGAATAAAATAATCAACATTTTTACCTATAAATAGAGAGGTAATTTTCCTTCATTTGGGAAAGAACAACAAGTGTAAATTATAGTCTTGATAATCGAGAAGATAAATCCCGAGAGGCTGTTAAGTGAATAAACTCGAGAAAACAAACGTTCGTGTTGCTGTTCTGCGACTAAGGTGAGTTTTACTATTCTATATGTGATACTCATGTATGTAGTTATTATAAAACAAGTTCATGTGAAGATATTATGATAAATAATATTTACCATTATTTACCATTATTTACTATTGACGGTAATTATGTGTAAACATATTATATGTGTAATTTTTACTGTTGACGGTAAAAATGTTATGCTATATATTATATACTAGTAAATGTTATTACTATGATTATTATATGACATACATGATTAACTACTGTAGTTAAACAGTAGATGTTTCAGGATTACTGTAGTAAAACAGTAAATATTTCAGAATTACTGTAGTAAAACAGTAAATATTTTTATAATGATTATATGCATGTGGTAAAATGTATAGATTGTGAACTCACTAAGCGTTGGCTTATCAGATACTATTAACATTTTTACAGGACCCTCTGGGGTAAACAAGGGGAAGAATCCAGCTTGACTATCGTGGCAACCGCATTACTCTTGAAAATTATAGATAAAAGTCTTCAGCTGTTTATTTCAATAAATCATGTTTTATGTAATAAAGTTTAAACCTGGATTTATTTGTGTTTATTTAAAACTCTTTAAATGTCATTATATTATAAATGAAGTTTTATTAATATTCAAATGGGGACCAAATCAGATATTTTATTACTGTAGTAAATATTTATTTACCGCAAAAAAAAAAAAAAAAAAAAAAAGGGTGTTACAAGTTGGTATCAGAGCTTTAGTTTAAGGGATTCAAATATACATCAGTGTGTGTTTGAACTTAAACCGAAGCTCAAAATTTTCAAGAAAAATAAAATTTTGGAAAAAGTGTCAAAATTTTAAAAGAGTAAAGTAATGCGGAACGAGCAGTCAGCCGGTATTCTTTAAAAGGTATAATATAATATATTTTTATAATATATTACATACAAGAAATTTTGATATATATGATATATATGTATATATTTCACATGCTAGAATTGAATAGGATATAGATAAATATCCGTATGATTATGTGTTTACTTAAAATTAGCAAAGAGTAAAGTAAATGCTTTAAAACTATGCATAATTAGAATTACATAGACTTAGAATTTTGACTAAAGCCTTACTGCATGTTCTTGTTTGATTGTTGCTTTAGGGTAAAAAGTTAATTATTTGAATGACTATTTGATTCAGCATTATGTATAGTTATGTATTTATAATACTCTTTGATAATATTAATTGGTTAAAAAGAGTATAATCAGTAAACTCTGTAGACATTATATGTATGTCTACAATATGTGAAATAGAAAATGCGTGTTAAACTAAAATCTACAATTTGGAAGACTTTGTGATATACCAAAAACAATTATGTATATGTGTGGACGTTAGTATGGGCCCGTACTAACGAAAGCACATGATACATAATTGGGACGGGAGGACCACAAGGAAAACCAGAAAACAGATGGAAGTTTCTTTAGAATAAGGCATAGGATTAATTACTTATATATATATATATATATATATATATATATATATATATATAATTTATTATATTATGGTTATCAGAAAGATGGTGGTTACAAGAAATGGAAGTGGAAATGGAAATGGAAGTGGAAATGGAAATGAAGATCAACATGAAGATGTTAATGTTAGGGAGCTAGTTGCGTCTGAAATAAGAGTAGCAATTCAAGAATTTCTCCCAGAGTTATTCGAGCAAGTAAAGACTGATTTGTTAAAAATCATTGATAATAAGATGGCAGCATCTGGTCAACTCAAGAAATGCAAGTATCAGGATTTTGCAGCTACCAAACCACCATTGTTCCATGGAAAGAAGGACCCTCTGGTCAGCATGCGCTGGATATCAGAGATAGAGAATGCTTTTCGTACTTGTTTTTGTCAGCCAGAAGCAAAAGTTCGATTTGCAGCAAACCAATTACGAGGAACGGCGAATGATTGGTGGGAGTTAACCATGAAGAAGCTTAAGGAAGCTGAAATAGAGAACATGACTTGGGCAGAATTCAAAATACTCTTTCAAGATGAGTATGTTACAGTGGTAGAAATAGATAGAATAACTGAAGAGTTTCTATCTATGGAGCAAACAACGGAATCGGTCAATGAAATCACCGATAAATTTCTGGAAAAATCAATCTTTTGTCAAGAATTTGTGGCCACGGAAAAGATGAAGATGAATCGTTATGTTAAGATACTCAAGCCCAGGATCAGAGAGGTTGTTGTAACCTCTAACTGCAAGACATTCAAAGACATGACAGAAATAGCAAGACTCAAGGAGCTGGATATGGAGACTCAAGACAAGAAGAGAAAGCAGGTACACGTTCAAGAACCAAACAAGAAGTTCAAACAAACCAATAACCAAACTGAAGGCAAGAAGAACCATCCCAAGTGTGATAAATGTGGGAAGAATCATCCAGGAGAATGTCGTATGGGAATGGGAGTATGTTTCAAGTGTGGAAAAAGTGGGCACATGAGTAGGGATTGTCCAGAAAAGTTGAAAATATGCTACAATTGCAATCAGTATGGGCATATTAAGCCAAATTGTCCTTTGTTGGCTCAAGGTACGGTTCAAACTCCAGCTCCATCTACTCTGAGGATCACTGATGGGAGAACAGGAACAAGAAATGAAGCCCCAAGAGTTCAAGGTAGAGCTTTCCAGCTCACCGTTGAGCAAGCACAAGATGAACCAAACGTAGTTGCAGGTACCTTCCTCATTAATTCAAAACCAGCACTAGTTCTGTTTGATACTGGAGCAAGTCGCTCTTTTGTGTCTTTAGCATATAGCAAGAATATAATTGTTAAACTAGAAAAGTTAGATAGAGAATTAGAAGTAGAGATAGCCGATGATAAGACGATAACAGCACATCATGTATATAAAGGTTGTGTATTAGTAATATCCGATGTGAAGTTCAAGATCGACCTCATTCCAATTCCGATGAAAGAAATCAACATCGTTATAGGGATGGACTGGTTAGAAAAGCATCATGCCTTGATCGACTGTAGAAGACATCGAGTCCGAGTTCAAACCCCAAGTAGGGGAGAACTAATCATTCAAGGGGAAGGAAGAAGGAACATGACATCCATCTGTTCAGCAGCAAGAGTACGGAAGTACATACAGCATGGATGTACTGGATATTTGGTTTATACACTAGATGGTAAACCAGAAAAGAAGACAGTAATTTCCAATGTGCCAGTAGTTCAAGAATATACCGACGTGTTTCCTGAAGATTTACCCGGTATTCCTCCAAAAAGACAAGTAGAGTTTGGGATCGACCTTACTCCCGGAGCAGCACCAATAGCCAAGACACCATATAGACTTGCACCCCCTGAGATGCAAGAACTGTCTGCTCAACTGCAGGAATTGATAAAGAAGGAGTTCATACGTCCAAGTAGTTCTCCATGGGGCGCACCAATACTGTTTGTCAAGAAGAAAGACGGATCATTCAGGATGTGCATTGACTACAGAGAACTTAACAAAGTCACTATAAAGAATAAGTATCCTCTACCAAGAATCGACGACCTTTTCGATCAGTTGCAGGGAGCATCTTGGTTTTCCAAGATCGACCTTCGATCTGGATACCATCAGATGAGAGTTAAGGAGGAAGATATACACAAGACAGCATTCCGAACAAGATATGGACATTACGAATTCATTGTAATGCCATTTGGACTTACAAATGCACCAGCAGTGTTCATGGATTTAATGAACCGAGTTTGTCGACCCATGCTTGACAAATCAGTGATTGTGTTTATTGACGACATTCTTGTGTACTCAAAGAACAAAGAAGAGCATGAATATCATCTACGAGAAGTATTGACAGTACTGAGGCGCGAGAAGTTGTATGCCAAATTTTCAAAATGTGAATTTTGGTTACGAGAAGTCCAATTCTTAGGACATATTATCAATCAGAATGGTATTAAAGTTGACACGGCCAAGGTTGATGCAGTAATGAAGTGGGAAGTTCCAAAGACCCCTACAGAAATTAGAAGTTTTCTTGGTTTGGCTGGATACTATCGTAGATTTATCCAAGATTTTTCCAAAATCGCAGTACCATTAACCAAATTGACGAAAAAGAATGAATTGTTTGAATGGGGTAATGAACAACAAGTAGCTTTTGAGATCTTAAGGCAAAAGTTATGTGAAGCACCAATCCTAACTCTACCAGAAGGAGTCGATGATATGACTGTCTATTGTGATGCATCTTATCGCGGATTAGGAGCTGTATTAATGAAAAGAGGAAAATTGGGACCTAGATTCATTGGTCCATATAAAGTTATTGCACGAGTTGGGAAGGTAGCATATCGCTTAGAGCTACCAGAACAATTAAATCAGATACACAACACATTTCATGTGTCGCAATTAAGAAAGTGTATGGCAGAAGAAACCTATATTGTGCCACTTGACGATATTCAGGTAGATAACAGACTTAACTACATTGAAAAGCCTGTTGCCATTATACATCGAAAAATAAAGACATTACGCAACAAGGAAATAGTAATTGTTAAAGTACAATGGCAGCACCGACGTGGAACAGAATGGACTTGGGAACCAGAAGATGAAATGAAAAAGAATTATCCCGAGTTCTTTTTATAAGGATTTCGAGGACGAAATCATTCCAAGTAGGGGAGAATTGTAACGCCCCGTTTTCATTTATAAATAAATAAATAAAGATAAGTATTTATGTCAAAAATGTTTATAAAATTATCATAAGTTATATATAAATATATAGTAGTAAATTTGGTGTTACAAATAATCAAAAATGTGTATAAAAGATTTAATGGTTATATGGTTTAAAAAGTTATAATTACATTTAAATATGAAAGTAAAAATATATTTATTTTTAGCTAAAGTGATCTAAATGAAAGTTGTAGTACTCGGAAATACCTACGCATGAAAAAAAAATACGTCGAAAACGGAGCTCGTATGAAGAAGTTATGAATTTTTGAAGTTTGAACAAAAATCTCGAAATGAAATCCGGCAGCCGACCACCGGCCGGAAAAGTGGCGAGTGGCGGCGAGTGGCGGCGAGTGGCTGGTGCCATTGGAAAGCTGACTCGATTTCCTTCAAGATGGAGTCGGGTCCAATAGTTCTAGGTGCGGTATTGAGTGCCAGAATTAGGCCAAAAGTAAAAGAAATCATAAAATAATAATAATTGAGAAATTAGGTCATGAATAAAATAATCAACATTTTTACCTATAAATAGAGAGGTAATTTTCCTTCATTTGGGAAAGAACAACAAGTGTAAATTATAGTCTTGATAATCGAGAAGATAAATCCCGAGAGGCTGTTAAGTGAATAAACTCGAGAAAACAAACGTTCGTGTTGCTGTTCTGCGACTAAGGTGAGTTTTACTATTCTATATGTGATACTCATGTATGTAGTTATTATAAAACAAGTTCATGTGAAGATATTATGATAAATAATATTTACCATTATTTACCATTATTTACTATTGACGGTAATTATGTGTAAACATATTATATGTGTAATTTTTACTGTTGACGGTAAAAATGTTATGCTATATATTATATACTAGTAAATGTTATTACTATGATTATTATATGACATACATGATTAACTACTGTAGTTAAACAGTAGATGTTTCAGGATTACTGTAGTAAAACAGTAAATATTTCAGAATTACTGTAGTAAAACAGTAAATATTTTTATAATGATTATATGCATGTGGTAAAATGTATAGATTGTGAACTCACTAAGCGTTGGCTTATCAGATACTATTAACATTTTTACAGGACCCTCTGGGGTAAACAAGGGGAAGAATCCAGCTTGACTATCGTGGCAACCGCATTACTCTTGAAAATTATGGATAAAAGTCTTCCGCTGTTTATTTCAATAAATCATGTTTTATGTAATAAAGTTTAAACCTGGATTTATTTGTGTTTATTTAAAACTCTTTAAATGTCATTATATTATAAATGAAGTTTTATTAATATTCAAATGGGGACCAAATCAGATATTTTATTACTGTAGTAAATATTTATTTACCGCAAAAAAAAAAAAAAGGGTGTTACAATTTATGCTTACAGTGTTGTGTTATGTGTTTCAGGTACCAGTGAGGATCGCGAGAAGGCGCCGGCTTGATCAGTACACACACGTGGAAATTTTTACATTATGATCTTGGGATATGATGTTATGATTTGACTATGTGATACAATGGTGTTTTTATAACGATTATGATTAAAAATGTGTTTTATAAAATGTGAAAAATTGTCTTGAAGATTTGGGTGTTACAAGTTGGTATCAGAGCCTTGGTTTGAGGGATTCGGATACATCTTCGGGCGTATCTGAACTCAAACTGAGGATTTGAGAGAATTTTTGATGACTAAACAATTTTAAAAGAGTAAAAAGAGTTTTAAGACAAACAGAGCAGAGCCGTGTGTACGATCAGCCAGCGCCCGAACGGTGATTTCCCAAAATACCCTTGCAATTAGTGTTATGAGATAAATTATGTTATGATATATGATGAGTTATGTTATACATGCTAGAGTAGACTAGGTATTCTTATTAGGACTAGAGTGGCCTGATATGTGATGCCTTAGTCTAGGAGTTTTGCTGCTAGGGATGCTTGAGAGTGTGTAGATAGCAGCGAGGAGTTTATGAGAGGTTTGTTAGAGGGCAGTATATGCTAGTGAGACATAGAGTACTTGTGACATGGGATCCAAGGAGGAGGACTTAGAGTGAATGCTGATGCGGTGTGGACGGTAGTATAGGGCCCGTACTACTGAAGACACCGGAGCAGCGCGCACCCTAAGTAAGAATCCATTGGGTACTAAGGAGCAAGTAGGGTGGAGATATCGAGTGCGAGTATACTCGAGCGAGTTTCTGATAATTATTATGTTGTATTTCAGAGACATCATGGTAGGGACACGCCACACACCAGGGAGCAGCGGTACTAGTGATGAGGAGATCCGTAAGATCATTTATGAGGAGGTGGTTGCGGCCATCAGGGCAGAGATACCAGAGATGTTCGGGTCTATCAAGACCACACTGATAGAGACATTTGACGAGAAATACGCTGCTCTTTCTGAGGCTGTGGTTGTTGCGGCCACTGCAGCTATAGCTGCGACTAGGCCGCAGGGTGGTGATGCGTTGCTGTTCCGTGAGTTCAGCAACACAAAACCACCGGAGTTTGATGGGACCCAGAACCCGATTGCAGCGATGAGGTGGATATCAGACATAGAGGGGTGTTTCTTTACTTGCTCATCTCCAGAGCATTTGAGAGTCCGGTTCGCGTTGAACCAGCTTCGCTTGGGAGAGAAGGACTGGTGGAAGTTTGTGACTGCGCACTATTCACCTGCTGAGCTTGCTGCAGTGACCTGGGAGAGGTTCACTTCTATGTTCCGAGATGAGTACGTTCCCCAGGTGGAGAGGGAGCGTTTGGCCCTGGAGTTTCTGACCCTCAAACAGGGTACTGAGTCTGTTACAGTGATTACGAGGATGTTCCATGAGCGGGCGATGTTCTGCCCAGAGCACGTGTCCTCCGAGCAGGCACGTATGAGCCGATATTTGAGCATTTTGAGGAGGGATATACGAGAGTTCGTGGCGAACTCGACGTACCGGACATTTGCTGAGCTTCAGGAAAAGTCCGGAAGAGGGAGATAGAGTTGGAGACTCAGGATAGGGAGGAGGCTGAGTCTCAGGGGAGAGATCGGCGACCGGCGCAGTCACAGCCGGTAGCCAAGCGGGCCAAGCCCGCTGATTCGAGATCTGGGAGTCAGAGGGGCCGCACTTGTGGCAAGTGCGGCAAGAGCCACGATGGGGTGTGCAGAGCAGGGTCTTGCTACAAATGTGGCAAGGAGGGGCATATGGCCAAGTATTTCCCCAAGGGGTTTGCAGTATGTTTTCACTGCAACCAGACCGGACACCAGAAGGCAGAGTGTCCACAGTTGCGAGGGATAGCACGGGGAGCATCTTAGGGATCCGCCCCTGCTGCAGTGAGAGCTACAGACGGTCGGCCAGCGAAGGCCGAAGCACCGAAGGCACGAGGGAGAGCCTTCCAGTTGACCGCGGAAGAGGTCCGCGCAGCGCCCGATGTCGTGGCTGGTATGTATTCTTTCATATATTATTTTGATGTTCGAGATATTGTGTTTATGATTATGTTATGCGTAGGTACTTTTCTTGTGAGTTCTATACCTGCCTTGGTGTTGTTTGACTCGGGTGCGAGTTGGTCTTTTGTATCTTTGGCTTTTAGTCAGCACATCAGTATTAGCAGAGAGGCGTTGAGTCGACCTCTAAGAGTTTCCATAGCTGACGAGAGGGCGGTGTATGCCATGGAGGTGATTCGAGGTTGTGTACTCGAGATTTTCGGGGTGGAGTTTCCGATTGACTTAGTTCCTATGGCGATGGGAGATGTATGTGTCATCGTGGGCATGGACTGGTTGAGCAGATTTGGGGAGGTTATCGACTGCGAGCGACAGCTGGTGACCATACGAGACCCTAGTGGGGGAGTTCTTATGGTGTACGGCGAGGGTACACGTTCTGGGTCGGCATTTTGTTCGGCCGCTAGAGCGAGACAGAGTCTACAGCAGGGCTGTAGTGGGTTTGTGGCATATGTGATGGATACAAGGGAGGATTCAGGGAGGCCGAGGGCAGTTGATGAGGTTCCGATAGTGCGAGAGTTCCCGGATGTTTTCCCGGAGGAGTTGTCGGGTGTGCCTCCTGAGAGGCAGGTAGAGTTCCGTATTGACTTGGTTCCGGGGGCAGCGCCTATCGCCAAGGCGCCCTATCGCCTTGCGCCACCAGAGATGCAGGAGTTATCCTCGCAGCTTCAGGAGTTGCTGGGGAAGGGGTTTATACGGCCGAGTAGCTCGCCGTAGGGAGCGCTGATCCTTTTTGTCAAGAAAAAGGATGGTTCACACCGGATGTGCATTGATTACCGGGAGCTGAACAAACTGACGGTCAAGAACCGTTAACCCTTACCGAGGATCGACGATTTATTCGATCAGTTGCAGGGAGCGTCTTGGTTTTCTAAGATCGACTTGAGATCTGGATATCATCAGATGAGAGTACGAGATGAGGATATCCAGAAGACAGCGTTTAGGACTCGTTACGGGCATTACGAGTTCGTGGTGATGCCTTTCGGGCTCACCAATGCACCGACGGCGTTCATGGATCTCATGAACAGAGTATGCAGACCGATGTTGGATCGTTCGGTGATCATGTTCATCGATGACATATTGGTGTATTCGAGATCCAGAGAGCAGCATGAGGAGCATTTGAGAGAGTTACTTGGAGTTTTGAGATCGGAGAGGCTTTATGCCAAATTCTCCAAGTGTGATTTCTGGTTACGAGAGGTCCAGTTCCTAGGGCACCTCGTTAACCAGAATGGTATTTTGGTCGATCATTGAGGCAGTGATGAGTTGGGAGGTGCCGAGATCCCCCACCGAGATCAGGAGTTTCTTAGGGTTGACTGGCTATTATCGGAGATTTATCAGGGATTTCTCCAAGATCGTTGTGCCACTCACCAGATTGACCCGGAAGGGTGTTGCTTTTTCATGGGGCCCAGAGCAGCAGGCCTCCTTCGAGACACTTCGCCAGAGACTGTGCGAAGCCCCAGTGTTAGCCCTTCCGGAGGGGATGGAGGACTTTGTGGTGTATTGTGACGCATCGATATGGGGCTGGGAGCGGTGCTGATGCAGAGAGGGCATGTGATAGCATACGCATCGAGGCAGCTGAAGCCTCACGAGACGAGGTATCCCATCCATGATCTGGAGTTGGGGGCAGTAGTGTTCGCCGTCAAGATCTGGCGTCACTACCTGTATGGGGTTCGGTGTACTATATACACGGACCATAAGAGCTTGAAGTATTTGATGGATCAGCCCAACCTGAACATGCGTCAGAGGAGATGGTTGGATGTGGTGAAGGATTATGATTGCGAGATCCTGTACCATCCGGGCAAAGCTAATGTTGTAGCTGATGCCCTGAGTCGCAGGGCGGAGAGTGCCCCTATACGAGATGTTTGTTTAAGATTGACAGTGATGACTCCGGTGTTGGACACCATTCGAGGGGCCCAGACTGAGGCCGTGAGACCAGAGAACCGTAAGAGAGAGTGGGTTATCGGACAGGTATCAGAGTTCGTTACCGATGGTCGAGGACTTATGACCTTTCAGGGTCGGATTTGGGTACCGTTTGTGGGCGGAACGCGTACCATCTTGATGGAGGAGGCGCATAGATCGAGGTTCTCGATCCATCCCGGGGCCACTAAGATGTACTTGGACCTGAAGAAAGAGTATTGGTGGCCCTGTATGAAGAGGGATGTTGCATGGTTCGTTGAGAGGTGTTTGACCTGTCGCAGGGTTAAGGCCGAACAACAGAGACCGCATTGTAAGTTGCAACCGTTGGAGATTCCCGAGTGGAAGTGGGAACAAATTACCATGGATTTTATCACTAAATTGCCGAGGACTGCAAGGGGCGTCGATGAAATTTGGGTGATTGTGGACAGGTTGACGAAGAGCGCTCATTTCCTTGCTATCAGTGAGAGCTCTTCCGCTAAGAGGTTGGCAGAGTTGTACGTGAGAGAGGTGGTATCACGGCATGGAGTGCCGATCTCGATCATCTCAGATCGAGATATGCGTTTCACTTCCAGATTCTGGAAGAAATTTCATGAGGAGTTGGGTACGAGGCTGCATTTTAGTACCGCATACCACCCACAGACAGACGGGCAGAGTGAGCGGACGATTCAGACGCTCGATGACATGCTTCGGGCATGTGTATTGGACTTCGGAGGGAGTTGGGACACATATTTGCCTTTGGCTGAGTTTTCCTATAACAACAGCCATCATTCGAGCATCGGTATGCCACCCTTTGAGCTGTTGTATGGGAGGAGGTGTCGGACTCCCATTTGCTGGGGTGAGGTCGGGCAGCGTGTGATGGGTAGTACAGAGATAGTGCTTCAGACGACAGAGCAGATACAGCAGGTCAGACAGAGGTTGCTGACAGCTCAGAGTCGCCAGAAGAGTTACGCGGATAGGCGACGATCCGAGCTTGAGTTCCAGGTGGGAGACTTCGTACTCCTGAAGGTGTCTCCTTGGAAAGGAGTGATCCGTTTCAGGAAGAGGGGCAAGCTGGGGCCCCGGTACATTGGTCCGTTTAGGGTGACCGTGAGGGTGGGCAGAGTAGCATATCGGTTGGAGCTACCTGCGGAGCCGAGCCAGATTCATGATACCTTCCACGTGTCTCAACTGAGGAAGTGCATTGCCGACGAGACAGCAGTGGTACCGCTGGAGGATATTCAGGTGGATGCGAGCCTGAATTATGCTGAGAGGCCAAGCGCGATTGTGGATCGGAAGATCAAGGTTCTGAGGAACAAGGAGGTGCCTCTGGTTCAAGTCCAGTGGCAACATCGGAGAGGGTCCGAGCTGACTTGGCAGCTAGAGTCAGAGATGCGGGAGCAGTGTCCGGAGTTGTTTGCAGCATGAGACTTCGAGGGCGAAGTCTGGTTCTAGTGGGGGAGAATTGTAACATCCCGAAATTCAGGTACAACTATTTAGCCCTTCTTTTATTCAAAGTGTCAAGTTAAGCCCTTAAGAGGAATTGGTAGCAAATGACTACGATGGGCGTACTCAAGATTACGCTGCGCGTACTCATGCGCTTATTTTGGACGCGGACTCGCCTGAGTACGCTGGGCGTACTCAGGGTTACGTTGGGCGTATTGTGTCCAGGTGCAAACCCTAATTTCTGACTTGTGCCCTATATATTGGATGCTAAGGCTCATTTCTCAGCCTCCATAGCAGTGAGTAAAACCCTAAGAGAGAACTTTTCATCGTTCTTAGTGAGTGTGTGTGATTTTGGAGCTAAAAGTGCCTTGGTGTGCTAGTGAAGAAGAAGGAGAGGAGTTTGTGGAGACTAGAGCTTGAAGTGCAAATTTGGATCTGAGATCTACAGAGGAAGGAGCTGCATTTGGAGGTATAAAGTTCAAAACTTTCCTCTTTATTTGGTTTGTTGCTTCATGGACCATTTTAGGGTTAAAAGTCCCAAAGGTGGAGACTTTATGAGTGTAATGTGCTCCATGGACCTAGATCAGTCCCATTTCAGTGGTATTTGTGTTATAGATCCATAAAGTTCCCATATTGGTCGTGGATATGAGATCATGCTTGAGTATTGGGCTTTCTAGTGTTAGGAAATGGTATATTTTGGGTGTTAGTGACTTGTTCAGCCATGCAAAGGCTTAAAGTCATCGACTTTATGGATTAAGAGGCTTAGAAATTGTCAGATCTAAAAGTTGGACGTGAGTCTTAACTGTTTAAGACCTCAAGAGTAGGGGTGTAAACGAGCCGAGCCGAGCCGAATACTACCAAGCTCGAAGCTCGGCTCGACTAAAATACCCGGGCTCGAAACTCGGCTCGAACTCGACTCGAGCCTTGATTTTAAGCTCGAGCTCGGGCTCGTGAAATACTTGACAGTCTCGAGCTCGGCTCGGCTCGGCTCGACTAATATTTAAAAAAAATCAAAATCACTAAATTGAGTAAGAAATATTAAACATTCCACATGAAAATGTCCAAACTACCAAAAAAACCACTATTAATCACCTAATATCAATATAATATCAACCATATATGTCATAATTGAATAATTATAAAGAAATGACATATATGCTATAAATGAAGAATTATAAAGAAATGGCATATATGTAAATTACACTAAGCTCGACTAAGCTCGCGAGCCTTGTAGGCTGAGTATTTTAGTACTCGAGCTCGGCTCGATAAGGTACTCGAGTAGCTCGAGCTCGAGCTCGGCTCGATTGAGGTCGAGTCGATTTCGAGTATTTTCCGAGTCGGTATCGAGTTTCTGACGAGTTGGCTTGTCTCACTTACACCCCTACTCAAGAGCTAAGGGACTGAAACTGGGATTTACGCCGGGCGTAATCCCAGTACACGCGGCGTACGGGGTGGCATTCCCCGATTCTGAGAGACTGCCGGGTACGCCCAGCGTACACATCTGGTACGCGCAGTGTAACCCGGAGGGTTGACTTTTGGTTGACTTTTAGGGTTTGGTCTATAGTGGGGCCTTTGAGTTATGAGAGGGGTAAAATGGTCTTTTACCCTTCTGAGAGTACTAAGAGGAGGAATAGTCTAGCCTTGAGAGATGTATTGATTTAGAGTATTTATTTCACATGATTAGGCGGAGGCTAGACCCGATTTTACAGAGTTCGAGCTTTACCGAGTTACCCGAGGTGAGTCTTCTCACTATACTTTACCTAGAGTGGTATTTAGAGTTATGAGACAAAGTATTTTGTATGCTTTTGTATGATGTGATTTCTATGTGTTATATGTTATGTATGTTACAGAGTTTTCAGAGTTAGGACCGGAAGGTCCACAGAGTTAGGGCCAGAGGGCCCACAGAGTTAGGGCCAGAGGGCCCATAGAGTTATGGGACTGGAGGGTCCCACAGAGACACCTTGACCAGAGGGTCAACAGAGTTATAGCCTCGAGTGGCTAATATGTGTTGTGTGTGGTATTTTGGGGAACTCACTAAGCATTTATGCTTACGGTGTTGTGTTATGTGTTTCAGGTACCAGTGAGGATCGCGGGAAGGCGCCGGCTTGATCAGTACACATACGTGGAGATTTTTACATTATGATCTTGGGATATGATGTTATGATTTGACTATGTGATACAATGGTGTTTTTATAACGATTATGATTAAAAATGTGTTTTATAAAATGTGAAAAATTGTCTTGAAGATTTGGGTGTTACAATGTGATTAAGTTTTACGGTCCAAAATATTTACATAAACATACACTCAATGACATCTTGACTTAAAAGCGGACAATAAATCTGATTCGAAACACATATTAAATAGCTACCTCCTGCTCCATCAAAACCATAACAACGTTACTCAATTCCTACGCCTTCATGTACACATATTGCATCCACAAAGCAGAACAAACATGATTAAGATGTTTCATATCAAGAACATAGAAATCTTAAGCAACTCTCCAACCGTAATTCTCTCAACCAATCATCTTGACAAACACATGCAACACCCTTTTTGAAGGTTTTTTAGATTTTGGAGTTGTTGAAAAACATGAAGTTTGACGACAAGACCGGGCCTTTTGCCTCAATGCGTTTATTTCATGAATTTTTAGCTTTTTAGTTTAGTTTTCCTTGCATTTTGCATATTTTGGGACAAAAGTCGGAATTCCCTGCTTTCACACTTTCGTTGCATTTCATGTTGATTTGAAGGCAAAATATCATAAAGGAAGATGTTTGGAAGTTAAGATAAAAGTTGCGGGTCAAACAAAACTAATACGAGAAAAGTAAAAAAAAAACGTAAAGTTAGAATCTGATCAAAGAGCTGCACACCGGCCGTGTCAGTTGAAATCAAAACCACACAGGACATGTAACCCATTACACGACCATGTGATCCAAGTCAAGATTACCATGGCTAGTTTCCTACATTTCTTGGGCTATTTTTAGCAACCAACTTTCTAACTTCCTGGGAATCGAAGATGAATTTCTAGGCAAACAATGTATATAGGCAGTGTCATCCAAGGCTTATTGTACACAGGTCATGTAAAACCGTCTGACCCGTTATTTTAGCAGTTTCTTGTGTTGCATGTGGAGATCATTTTTGCCACTACTTGAGCTCCACTATGACGACGCATAGTTTATTTGACTAAGTCCAGTCCGATGTCATTGGCCGCGTACCAATAACATCATATTGGGGGGACTTGATGATATATGGTCCATTAGCATGGCCTAGACTGATCTAGAGCGCCAGCCTGGCCTGACGCGCTCCTGCCAGCCCTGTCTGGCGTTCCCTTGCCAGTCTTGTATGGCGTTCCCTTGCTAGCCTTGCTGGGGACTCCCTTGCCAGCCCTGCTGGTGACTCTCCTGCCGGCCTGACCAGGCGCTCCCTCGCCTGGCGCTCCCCTGCCATCCTTTCCTGGTGCGCACCCGCCAGCCTTGCCTGGGGCGCGCCCGCTAGCCCCGCCCGACGCCTCCGGGCGGCCTTGCCCAACTCCTTGCTAGTTGGGCCTGAATTGGGCTTGGACCAAGGCCAAACCCAATTCCCCTTGACCTAATTGTCCACTATAAATAGAATAGTGCCTCCTACATGAAAGAGGATTTCTTCCCCCATGGCTCAACCACCACTATACTCCGGCCGGGTGGCTCAGCCGCTACCCGCCGCCGTCAGCCACCATACACCACTGCTAGCACCAAGATGGTTCTCTCTAGCTATGGAGGACCATCTCAGATCTTCTAGCTGATCTAACTTGACCGTCGGAGTCCGCTCCCGGGGCACAGTCCCTGGGATGGCTCTAACGTCTTTGCACTGTGATGTCCAGATCTCCGCCGTAGCAGAAGACCAGAAGGATCGTCGGAGGTCGATGTCGCATCATTTGGCGTCATCCCGGATTCGAGAAAGTAGCAAAAGCCTCAGTTGGCCTCTAGCTCGATTTTGACCAGATTTGTTCAGATCTGATGTGTTTTCCTCTAGGATTTGTTCAGATCTGTTCATTTCTACCCACCATTTGGCTCAGATCCATTTGGTTTCTACCAAGATCTGTTCAGATCGATTTGGTTTCGCCAAGATCTTTCAGATCTGTTTCGTTTTTGCTCAGATCTTTAGATCTGTTGAGTTTTTTGCTCAGATCGTTAGATCTATCTTGTTTTTGCTCAGATATCTAAGTATGCCTTGTTTTAGTTTATCTGAGCAATTCTCAAGATAAACGATTTTATCAGATCCATCTTTGTTGGATTATTCAGAAAGTTGGGGAGAAAAGAGATTTCTATGAGTTTTTCCCCATCTTTGTTCATATTTTCGAATTTTATTCACCAAGTTGAAGAACAAAGAAATATTTTACAAGTCTTTACCCCTCTTGCTTGCTCATTTTCAAGAAAATCGATTTTGGTTCCTGGTTTCTAATGTACAACTTCATTTAAGCTGTTTATTTGGTACTTCCTCTAGAAGCTTAGAAATGGAAAACAAAAGATTTTCATATCTGTTGAGCAAGCTGAAGAGTAGAGAAGGTTTAATGAGGAGAAAACCTTGTTAGATTCGTTTTTGTTCATATTTTGGGGATTTTCTCAGTAAGTTGAAAAGAAAAGAATTTTTTATGAGTTTTTATCTCATTTTCAGCCCATATATTATCAGAAAATCATTTTTAGTTAAGATTTTCTATGAACAATTTTACCACTTGCATCAGCTGTTTGTAAGCACAACTGAGATGTTTGTACATTTCAAAAAAAAATCGAGTTCTTATCCCACTTTTGTTTATATTTTTGGTGTTTCCTTTAAAAAGTTTAGGAAAGGAAAACAAAAAAAAATTCGGATCTGTTTCTTGCTTATACCTTGATAGCTTGTTGAGCAAGCTGAAAAGAAAAGGAAGATTTCTGAGCAATATCACATCAGATCCGTTTTTAATTTATTATATGGGATTTGTTCAGCAAGTAGGGAGAAGAAGTTTTGAGGTCCTAACCCACTTTCAGTCCATGTATGTTTCTGAAGATCTCATTCAGTTTTTGGTCTTCAAATTCACTCGAGTTGTCTAAAAACTTGAAGTAAAAATACATGAACTTTTTATCTTCTTAAACTTCCAGAAATTTCGTCTGAGTATTTCCATGTGCTTTTCACCCAACAATGTATTTATTTTTAACCAAACTCAAATATTTACCCTATTATTCTTTAATTTACTAGTTAGTAAAAAAAACGTATATACAAGCTAGAAGACAAATCCATACAAAAAAAGCAAATATATATGCGCAAAGAATATTTTACAGCTCTCGTTTACAGTGAATTGTGAAAAAATATTACAACAATGAGCTGTCACTGTCACTAGTAAGCCTTGTAAGCCGACAAAAAAAAAGGGAGGTAAAGGTGTCAGTGCACCAGACAACAAGACAAATGACACAGCTGTCAACAAAAGTCAAAAGAAAAACTGGCCCCACTTGGCTTTCTCTCTTTCCAAGGTCTCTTCGTTTCCCGATGAATTACCAGCGACAATAGCCGGAGCGTCGCCATCACCAGCTCAGAATCATCAACAGTCGCCATCGCTGGTCGATCCCGGCTTGACAACGTCCCCGGCAGGAAGATTCGACAGTGAATGCCTCCCTCGACCATTGGCAGTTGTTCCTAGCAGGCGGCGACCCACGAAGCACTCTTTGACCACCCATCGACCCTAGCGACACCACCAACAGCTTGAACCAAAATCACAGGCCGATTGCCTTCTCTTGACCGATGCAGCCCAGACTTGCGCAGACCTTCAGTCACCACCCCCTGTGTCCAAATAACCATCACACCTGGACCATGTCCAGTCGCAGGCAGCTGATGAACCAAACCCCACTTATCGACTGCCCTTGATGGCAGATCTCTAATTCTCAAACCTATCGATGATCTCTTGGCTCCCAGAGTCGCTGAGCACTCTCAATTGTCAGCCAACAAATACCACCGCCGGCCACCAGGAGCCTGTCACTCCACCTCCTCCAAACCAACGTCGCCAACAAAACAGCCCAACAGCTATTGCCGGCCCCCTGTACTCGATTAATCATCACCGGCCCAAGCAATGGCACAACCAATCGTCGGACCACCTGCAATTCAACCACTCTCAACCTCGGTAACCTAACAGATCTATGTTGTCGATCGCCTCCTTGGCACCCACCTTCAGCACAGGTGGCACAAGAGAGTAGCACCACCCGGCGAATTACAGCTCCGGTCGCATCCAGCAGCAACAACTTTAACGCCCCCACACCCTGGTCACTCGATAACCACCAAGAACAACCCAACGATCGCCTACCCTTCACCATAGCGGTTACCATACCACTGAAATCCATCGATGAACAACCCTCTCGCCCTCGTCGTTTTCAGTGTCGGCGACTCAACAAGAAAAGAATGAGGAGGAAAAGGATTGGTGCTTAAATTCGTTCCACACGCGAAAAGGAAAAGTGAAAGTGAAGAAGTAGAACGTCTCCGGTCGATCCCAGGACCAGACGACCACCTCCAGAGCCAAGCACCTCCATCCGACTCCACGTCGCCATCAGAACTCGATGCTACGATCTTCCTCCACAGGCGACATAGATCGTTAGTCGTCGGTCCTTTTTTCTTCGCCTGAACGACCTTAGGAAGGATATTGAGAACGGGATGGGGGTGGCTGTAAAAAAAAGTCAAACACACTTGACACCATGGAATGTTCAAACGGACGTTGAGACACAAAATAGAATTTGGGCCTACAGCTCCAAAACCCTAACAGGCTGCTATAACAATCAATTTGGGCTTCTCACAAATTATAATTGGGCTACTGTTTCTCACTTTGGACTCATAAGCTACAAATGGGTTGAGTAATTTATTGACATTTTAATTAGGCTGTCTCAGCACGCAGCAAATGGCCCAATTTTTCCTGCATAAGTAAAGTAACCTATTAGCCAATGCCCAAGTATTGCGATCTCGTCCAATAAACCTGATTCTAGAAAATGCACGACAACTTGGACTACCCAACATGTTTTAAAAAAAAAGAAGAGAAGGAAAAAGGAATTGGGCTAGTAATTTTCAAATGGTCTTTTGAATTTATTTTAACAATGTGGGCTTCCCTACATCAAATTTTCATCTTATTGGGCCCATTCTATCAAGAGAAAAATCAACAACTCAACGCCATGTGCTCCAATCCAGTCAAGCTAAATCTGATTCTATAAGATGTGGTCTGGCCATCTCAATGTTTTCAAGGAAAAAAGGAGGGAGAAGAGTAGTACGCTACTACTACTAGTGAATCATTTCGAAATAGCAATCAGCAACTGCGTTGCGCGGCTATCAGCAGCCGTGTTGACCAATCCTGGGAAGTCTTGCTAATCACCTCTCACCATTCATGTTAACCGGCCCCCGCTAGTCTTACTTCCCAGCTCTTAGTAGTCGCGCAGCTCCACCTTCAGCAGCGATACGACCTAGCTCAGCAGCCGCAAAGCCCAATCATCAGCAGCTACTTTGTCTGACTCCCAGCAGTCGTGCTGCTTAGCTCTCGCCAGCTGTGCTACCCAGTTTTTGTTAGTACCTGGATCACCTAGCTCTTTCCAGCAGCTATGTATCTCAGCTTTCAGCGGCTATACATCCATCTTTCCCTTTCTTCGCCTCCTCTAAGAAAAGGGGGGGGGGGGAGTAGGGTTGGTACGACACCATACATAAGTGATTTTTATTCCGAAGGGGCAGAGTTAAATTACATGAAGAGCTGATGTTATGCATGATAGTGCACTCCCGAGGTGATATTAATATTTCGAGTCGGAAGATCAGCCCTGTCGTTCAACCCTCGGCAGTCTCGTTGCCCAGCTTTCAGCGGTCGTGCTGCTCATCTATCGTTAGCAGCTTGGTGCTCAGTTCTCAACGCCCCTGATGACCAGCTCTCGACGGCGGTCTCGCTACGCACCACTTGACGGTAACTACACTATCCAGCTCCAAGTAGCACCCCCGCATAGCCCTCGACAAACAGTCAAGACACAGAGGCATCAATTATTAGTATGACTAGCGATGCAGCAAAGCATCAGGTACCATTCCACTTTAACCCAAACTGATCACACGAGCTAGACGCATAGATTGTGAGGTGCTACGCCCAATCATGCAAGGTTCAGTACCCTCGCCTCGAGTCGCCTGGCTTCTCAGCCCGACTCCATTATAGCGGCAAGCTCCGCATGCGAGGTTCAGTACCCTCGCCTCGAGTCGCCTGGCTTCTCAGCCCGACTCCATTATAGCGGCAAGCTCCGTATGCGAGGTTCAGTACCCTCGCCTCGAGTCGCCTGGCTTCTCAGCCCGACTCCATTATAGCGGCAAGCTCCGCATGCGAGGTTCAGTACCCTCGCCTCGAGTCGCCTGGCTTCTCAGCCCGACTCCATTATAGCGGCAAGCTCCGCATGCGAGGTTCAGTACCCTCGCCTCGAGTTCGCATGCGAGGTTCAGTACCCTCGCCTCGAGTCGCCTGGCTTCTCAGCCCGACTCCATTATAGCGGCAAGCTCCGCATGCGAGGTTCAGTACCCTTGCCTCGAGTCGCCTGGCTTCTCAGCCCAACTCCATTATAGCGGCAAGCTCCGCATGCGAGGTTCAGTACCCTCGCCTCAAGTCGCCTGGCTTCTCAGCCCGACTCCATTATAGCGCCAAGCTCCGCATGCGAGGTTCAGTACCCTCGCCTCGAGTCGCCTGGCTTCTCAGCCCGACTCCATTATAGCAACATGCCCCGACCATTCCACGCAATGCTCTCTTGCCTGATTTATCTACGATTGATGGCAGCCAAGCCCGATCCATTCCATGCGATGCGGTCTCGCGTGATCTATCTACGATCATTAGCAGCCAAACCCGATCTGTTACACGCGAGGCTTTCCCGCATGACATCTCCATGTTCGCTGGCTGCTAAGCCCGAGCTATTCTCCTAAGTCGCGCAACATAAGTCACGTGTCGTCGCGCACCATAAGTCGCGCATCACAAGCTTATTCCACGTCTAACACCATGATCTCGGTGTTTCCTCTCTCACAGTCATCATGGTTGTCTTGTGTTCGGACGATCGATGAAGTGTTATCTACATTACAACGTGCTATAGTGAGGTTACTCTCCAGCAAGGAGGTCATCCCGACATCGGCCCTGCTGCCTACTACCTTACAGTATCTCTGTTTCCTGGCTCTCAGAAACGGTCTTGCTATGCAACTTTACCTGTAGCCTCGCCGTGTACCCCACAACATTTCTGTCTCCTGGCTCTTGGAAACGGTCTTGCTGTGCAACCTTATCTGTAGCCTCGCCGCATACCCCACAGCACCTCTGTTTCCTGGCTCTTGGAAACGGTCTTGCTATGCAACCCCAACCTATAGCCTCACTGCCTATCCCTCAACAATTCTATTGTCTGGCTATCAGCAATAGTCTCACTGCGTGACCCTCACTAGCAACCTAATCGCATAGCTCTCGGAATATTTGCCACTTATACTATGGTCAACAACCTTACGGTTTATTGGTTTGACAACATAGTCTGATGCGCCTACCTATGCTACCTACATCAGACTGGGGGGAATCTAGCTAGGTGTAGCCCAAGCAAGAAATACCTTCAAGACGGTTATTAATGCAGACTATGTAGACAGATATCGGTGACATCCCATCTCGCATGGCTACCACAACAATCACGTCGGATAACAGTCTCAGGGACTGAATGGCAAGCTTACGCTTCTTAGCTACCCCGACCAGACATTTTACCGACATCAGTGTCGCGTAACACTCTTTAGCAGCCTCGGTCCGCATAATCGCAGTAGTAGTTATGTTGCATCGCACCGACCGGCTCGCACTCCTCTCAACGAAGGAGTATCAAGCCAGCTCAAGACACACAAGTAATGCTTGGCTCATCGCACAACCCCACGGCTTTCGTGGGCGAGGTTCGGTCGTTCTCTCTATTATTTAATGCTTTGGTGCTTTATCTAGTCTGATCCGATTGTCAGCAACTCAATCGCATCAGACTAGGGGGACTTGACGACGCACAGTTTATTTGACTAAGTCCAGTCCGATGTCATTGGCCGCATACCAATAACATCAGACTGGGGGGGCTTGATGATATATGGTCCATTAGCATGGCCTAGACTGATCTAGAGCGCCAGCCTGGCCTGGCGCGCTCCTGCCAGCCCTGTCTGGCGTTCCCTTGCCAGCCTTGCCTGGCGTTCCCTTGCTAGCCTTGCTGGGGACTCCCTTGCCAGCCCTGCTAGGGACTCTCCTGTCGGCCTGACCAGGCCCTCCCTCGCCTGGCGCTCCCCTGCCATCCTTTCCTGGTGCGCGCCCGCCAGCCTTGCCTGGGGCGCGCCCGCTAGCCCCGCCCGACTCCTCCGGGCGGCCTTTTCCCAGCTCCTTGCTAGTTGGGCCTGGATTGAGCTTGGCCTAAGGCCTAACCCAATTCCCCTTGACCTAATTGTCCACTATAAATAGAATAATGCCTCCTCCATGAAAGAGGATTTCTTCCCCCATGGCTCAGCCGCCACTATACTCCGGCCGGGTGGCTCAGCCGCCACCCACCGCCGTCAGCCACCATACACCACCACTAGCACCAAGATGGTTCTCTCCAGCTATAAAGGACCATCTCAGATCTTCTAGCTGATCTAACTTGACCGTCGGAGTCCGTTCTCGGGGCACAGTCCCTGGGACGGCTCTAACGACTTTGCACTGTGATGTCCAGATCTCCGCCGCAGCAGAAGACCAGAAGGATCGCCGGAGGTCGATGTCGCATCACACTAAAACAATTAAATTCGTATTTTCACTATAGAAGGCAGCCACTTACACTAAACAAAATAAGTAGTGGTTAGATCATCACATGAGATTTAGTTAGAGTGGTTATCTAGATCTTGTCTATTCCTTTTGAAACATCTTTGTCCCTGGAATCAGAATGTGTATTTATTCAGCTGCACATTCTCATCTTAAAAGGCCCTATCATCCACCAGAGGATCCAATCCATTACATCTTAGAATATCTCATATCATACACTCTTAGAAGAACCATTGGAGGATCACTTGAAGACTACTTTCCAGATTTTTCAAGCTTACTTACTTACTATCTTTTGATTAAGATTTCTGGGTTTTTAGCCATGCTTGGCTAAAACCTTTCCATTCTCGATTTTGTAAGAAAATATCACGTTCTGCTTTTAATTATATGATTTGAAGTATTTGTTCATATTCTGTCTAGAAATTCTAGTTTGGATTTAACAAATGTGTGGTTGATTTTAGTTCATACTGATCACTAAGACTATGATTTTAATCATTCTCGTTATTCTATAATTATAAAATCCGTTATGGTTTTATAAATTGATACTAAAGTAACACAATTGAATTGGTTCTATGACGTGATTAACTTTGATAAACTAGAACTTGCACATTCTTATGCTCACGAGCTTATGAGGAGTACTGGACGTTGTTGGGAAGCTTTCACACAAAACATAGTGCAATCCTTCAATTCTTTTCTATAACACTAATTTTCCATGAATGCATTTTCTCATTACGTAAATATATATACTCAATAATACATGATGGGCTATACATCATATAAAGGGCCGTACAATACAGAGGGCCAGAAGACAAATACAAAGACTAATAATAATAATATTTATAACATCCCCCCGCAGTTTGAACTAATGTATTTGACTAAACGTTCAAACTGGACCGAAAGTCTAGAAATAAAGGTGTAGGAAAACCTTTGGTGAAAATATTTGCATATTGAGACGATGATGGGACATGCAAAACACGAATTTGTCTGGTGGCAACGCGGTCACAAACAAAGTGAATGTCAATCTCGATATGTTTGGTATGTTGGTGTTGAACCAGATTACCAGTCATGTAAACCGCACTCACGTTATCACAATAGACAACAGTTGCTTTTTCTGGAGGTTTATGTAGCTCACGAACTAGATTTCGAATCCAAGATGTCTCAGCAACAGCATTTGCAATGCCTCGATATTCGGCCTCGGCACTGGAGCAAGAAACAATAGTCTGTTGTTTTGATGACCAAGAAAGCAGATTGAGGCCTAAAAATATGTAGAACCTAGATGTAGATCTACGAGAAGTAGGACAACCATCCCATTTAGTGTTAGAATAGGCAATCAACCCCTGAGATGGGGAAGCATAGAGTTGGAGGCCAAAAGTGTCTGTTCCTCGGAGGTACCTAAGAATACGCTTGAGAGCATAGAAGGGTGGCTCTCTAGGGTCATTCATGTGAAGAAATATATGTTTAACAACATACATAATGTCAAGTCGAGTGAAAGTAAGGTACTGGAGAGCTCCTGCAAGATTGCGATATAACGTGGGATCAGAAACTGGGGGGCCGGAAACCCCAAGCTTCGTAGAAGTGTCAACAGGTGTAGAGTTGGTTTATAGTTGAGCATATGCGCCCGCTCTAGAATCTTGTAACATCTTATTTCGAATTATCCCCATTTTCAATTAAGGATCAAAGGACTGGGTATTATCAGGCTTTGGAATCTCGAGGAGCTGGGTTTTCGACCCATTCGGAGTTAGATAATGTATCCTGGTTGCTCGAGTATTTAGTTAGAGTTTTCGGACCAAAGGGTATGAATTTATTTTGAAGAATTGTAAGGAGCTCGACGAGTTGGGAGGCTCCAACTCGTCGAGTAGAAAGCTTTTCAGCTGCGTGAATTGGAGGACCTACTCGACGAGTTGATGCTGGAAATGAAAACCCTAAATTTTCGGGTATTACACCCTATTTAAGGAACTTAACTTCTAGGGCTGGCCTTCCTTCCAACCTCCCTTGTCCAGAAGAAACCCTAATTCGACATCCCACTTATTTTTTGAGTTTTGTGAGTTTTGAGTGATTCTTGGAGATTTTGAAGGAAGTATTGAAGTAAGGAGCATCAAGTTGGAAGAAGTGAGCTTAGATCCAAGGAACTTGCATCAAAGGCTGCACCTTGGAGGTATAAAGCCATAACCTTGACATGTAGTTTATTAGATCTCATTTTGTTATAGTTTCGGATTGGTTTTTGGTCTTGGATCAAGTTAGCCATGAAGAAGAGGATTCCAGGGGTTGATAGGATAGATCTGACCCTAAAGGGGCTCTTGAAGCTTAAAGTTGCAAGCTTTATTGGTCCCTATGTCCCATGCTTTCCCTATGCTCATTATAAAGCCACAAATGGACCCTAGAGGGTGTTTTAAGCATGGATTGTCGTAAAGAAAGGAACTTTACGTGATTTTTCCACCTTTAGACACCAGATCTGTGCTTTGGGACGTGTAAATGAGAGCTTAAGGGCTTAATGGGTCAAGACCTTCCTTAAAGGAATTAGGGTTTGAGTTTGTAGCCTGATGGATGAATCTTGAGAGTAAAGTTGGAAACTTTACCCTTCTAGACATCCCTAGGGATAGGGATCTGAGGTTTGGAACCTTTGAATTCAAGAAAAAGGACTTAAGGCATTTAGTGAGTTGGCAGACTGAAGAACTCGACGAGTTCATAACTGAACTCGGCGAGTTGAGTTGGGATTTTCCCGATTTTGTTAAGAACTGGAAGAACTCGACGAGTTATAGGAAACACGACGAGTTGAATCACAATATCGCGATTCTGACTTTAAGGTGGACTCGACAACTTGTTAAATAACTCGACGAGTTAAGTCAACTCGGAGCGTCGACCTTGACTTTGACTTTGACTAGGTGTTAACTAGGGTTGGCCATTCAATATTTTAGGCCTTTTGGATATTGGGCCTTCTTGGGTTAGGTCAATGATGGAGTTGGGCCTTATTGGGCCATAAGTACGCCATAATTAGGCTTTGATGATTATGGGATATTGGACCATCGGAATGCCAAGTGTTTGGACTAGAATGAAGGGTTGGGACTCATGGCAAGACCCATGGAGAGGTTGTGCCCAATTTGGAAAACTGGTCCATTGTGTTGAGTAATTGGCCTTTGGGCCTTTCAGATTATAGTTTGAGCCAAAGTATTGGTCAAGGAAAGGTAGGGGTAAAATGGTCTTTTACCCTTGGGTATGAAGTTATAATTATGGATTAGAACCCAATTGCTAATTGGGTGTCATCTGATTAGTATTGACAGCTCGGGAAGCCAGCGAGGCCGCAACTAAGGATTTCATTTGGGAAGCTTCTGCATTCGAGGTGAGTCTCTGTTAACCCGCTGTCGCGCGCGTATTAAGCAAATAAATTATCACTGTTGGTTGCACTAAAAATATAGCACAGGGAAGCAGGGTCGAATCCTCAGGGACACAGCCTAAAAGTCAATGCCTTTTTGCATCAGGCACATCTAGTCAAGAAACAAAATATAAAATGGGGGTTTTTGATTAAAACTAATAACTAGAAATGCAATGATAATAAAGTAAACGAAAATAAAAATGGTTACAGCTTTGCTGTGACTTTCCTAATCTTACAACTGATCCAAATATGATTATTTGAGATGAGTTCTATCTAAGATGGTTACAGGGATGCTATCAGGGTCTATTTATACGTCCAGCAGCAAAAACGACGCACCTGCGATCACATGTATCAAAGCTGCGATCGCAGGTTTTGAAGAAAACGTGTCTCGTGCCTTTTTAATGAAGTAGGATGCTATTTTGACACTTTTTGGCCAACTTGCGATCGCATGTACACAACCTGCGATCGCAGGTATTGAGTTTTCACTTCTGGATGAATTTTGGGCACAAAAGAACCTCGAAGACAAGTTGCGACCTAACCTGCGATCGTAAAGGGCATGCTTGTGATAGAATGAAGGCAACCTGCGATCGCAGGTTGTGCCTAAGACTTCCGAAATTTCGTCTACTTTTCAGATCATTTTGAATCGCCTCAATCGGAGTTACGGTTCTCGAGATATGGTCAAAATACTGACAGGGGGTCAAAGCTGCCAGCAACATCCTTTAACTTTAGATTGTAGATTCTTTCTTCGTGTGATCAATTCGATTGAATGTTTCTTGACCAAAGCATCTTCCAAACATTCCTCAACATACTCCATAAGTCCCAAGCTCCATTTTAAGCTCCAAACACGCATCCAACTGCTCCCAAAGCACCGCTCCACTCGAACTATCTGAAATTGACATAAAAACATGAGCAGTACGGGAATTCTAACGAAAGACATGAGCTGAACATTATTTATCTAAATGACATGCAAATGTACAAAATATGATGCTAAAATGATGATAAAAACTACCCTATAAGATGCATTAAATGGCATCTGACAGTCTCCTCACCATACCAATGGGTCTAAGGCACCAAGGCTGACCCATTATATGATATGTGGATTGTTAGTTGATTATGTGTTATCTTGGTATGACATTTGTATGGAAGACCCCGCGGGGTTCCCGTGGCAGTAGATTAAGACCATGTGGGGGTTCCCATGACATTTGGTGTAAGACCTTGGAGGGTTTCCATGGCATCTTAGTATGTTCGTATGTTTGGTTTGTATGATATTTCTTTGGCTAGAGAAGACCATGTGGGGGTTCCCATGGCAGGTTGTTGAGACCATATGGGGGTTCCCATGGCAAGTAGTTAAGACCATGTGGGGGTTCCCATGGCAGTGGGATAAGACCACGTGGAGGTTCCAGTGGCACCCGGTATAAGACCTTGGAGGGTTTTCAGGGCATCCTTATATGTTTGTATGTATGGTTTATATGGTAGTTAGGGAAGACCATGTTGAGGTTCCCATGGTAGTGGGCTAAGACCACGTAGGGTTCCAATGGCACCCGATATAAGTCCTTGGAGGGTTTCCAGGGCATCCTTATATGTTTGTATGCACGGATCATGTGGTTTGTGTAGCTAATATGGATTATGTGATTATATGGATTGTGTGGGGTATGCTCTAGGGAACTTAATAAGCTTCGTGCTTACAGTTGTGTTTATGGTTTCAAGTATTATTGGTTTGGAAAGGAAGGGTCTGACTTGATCGCAACGCACACACCCGTGTTTTCCGGAATATGTGATTTTGGGACGAACTCCGATAAATGTTTTCAATTAGCAATATTTTTGGAATACTTTGATAAATGTTTTTAATTGGCATTACTTTTGGAAAGCTTGGATTTAAAAGATGTCTGTGTTTTGACTATAATGAAAAAAGAAATTTTTACCCTTGCTTTTTGGGTCGTTACAAGTTGGTATCAGGGCCTTGGTTTGAGGGATTTGGACATGCTTTTGGGTGTGTTTGAACTCAAACTGAGGATCTGTAAAATTTTAAAAGAAAAATGTTTTCAAGGAAAGAATTTTCTAAGACAAGAAAGGGTGTGGTGCATGCAATTGGCCGAGCTCAAGTAAGTTTTCCCCAGAATACCCACATATGTTATCTGTTATGACTTAATTTATGAATCTATGAATCGCATGCTAGTTAGGGCTAGGAGAGATGCTTTTATATGTTGTATGAGCTGGTAGACTTGCATGCTAATGCTGAGTAGTCAGTGATAGATTGGCCTGATATATGATGCTTGTAGCCTTGGGGATACTGGATGTCATGCTGGAATGAGAATGATTATTGGTATTGGTAACTGCTAAGTGTATGCTTTGAAAACTGTATACAGTTAGGATCTTATAGCCTTAGAGAAACTAATTTGGCCTTATTTCCTATTCCTTGTATGGTTGTGGTCCTAGGGTAGAGTCTATTATTCGACAATCTATTTGATCCTGTTCTGTGTATAATTTGTATGCATAAGGCAACCGACAACGAGGGTGGATGTGGATATCATGAGTTGTGGAATATGGGCTGAATACCCTATGATAGTTCTTTGGATCAGAGTGCTACTTCACGAATGTTGTTTGCTTTGTGTTTTGTGGGACTCTTGAATGATGGGAGTCAGCCATTAAGTGAATATGACACTATTCAGGAGGTGGATGGCTGGCATCATGAGGATTCCTTCAGCAGCTGATGGCAGGGCGAGGTTGGGAACCTAGGAAAGCCTAGGATATGCTCCAGTGAGTTAGTGGGGCGGTTCGGTGAGGTTGGGAACCTAGGGGAGCCTAGGATTTGCTTCGGTGGGTATCGTACTACTGTTTAGCGGATATTTGGTGCATCAGTAGAGTAGGTGACTTAGAGGATTCTGGAGGATTGCCGAGGAAAGTATGGATAGTTGTGGAAGGTTGTATTGGGTCCGTACTACTGAAAGCACAAGATCCATACTCGAATCGGTGAGAGTCTTGGAGAATATAAGAAGCTTATGGGAATTATAATTCTTGGTTATGCTTGGACCGTGGGAATAGCTGCTTTGCAGAATGAGGATGAGGACGCATAGGAAGGACCAGGGTTTGGTCCCGACTCCGGTGGTGAGCCAGTTAGTGGAAGGATTGTCGGGGATTTGAGTTCACGTTGGATTAAAGAGATAGAAAGTCTTTTCCGCAATAGTCCCTACCCTTTAGGAGCTAAGGTTCGGTTCGCCTTGGATCTCTTGTATCGGGCGACAAGGAGTTATTGGGGATTGATTGTGCGATCTATTGCGCCTCCGGGATTGGAGACTATTTCTTGGGAGTAGTTTGTAGCTCGGGTTAGGGCATAGTTTGCTCCAGCTTTAGCAATTTAGTCATGGACGATTGGGATGGTGAGTGTATCAGGGTGCGAGACCCTGAATGATATGATTTCTAGAGCCCGAGGGCGGTAGATCGATTTGGGGTACCTCGGGAAGAGAGGTTCAGGTTAGGTGCATTTAATGGAGGGTCTCGGGAAGAGACCCAAGACTTCTGAACAGTGTTTAAGAGGCCAGCAGGGTCGGAGTCAGTGCAGCACGTGCGGGAAACCGTACGATAGAGTTCTCGTTCCAGGAGTATAGGTTGCTACAAGCATAGCAAAATTGATCATGTTAGCAGGTGATCTTGCGAGTGGGTGCTCGAATTTGGGCGTGTCTGATCTGATGGACCGATGATAAGGTTTTGGACAGTTGTGGTGAAATGTTGTGAGATTGTGGGGTAGCCCGTAGCATTTACCAGTCCCTATACAGCGGTAAGATGGTGGTAAATTTGCATCCGCCTTCGGATTTCTTTGGTAAAAGTATGGCTTGGGAAGTGATTAGGAGCATCCAATTGGTTAAGATTACAAGAGTGTTCTTCAGGAATACTCCCCACCCAATCACAAAACACGACCATTTTTTACCACACTACGGCCTAAACCGCACCCAAACCGCGGTCATGAGGCGGTGTTCCCCTGCCTATGTGGCAAAAGGTGCGGTAAAGACCTCACCACTCCCCATAGCCTTAATAGTACGCATTCTTAATATCCAAGAATAGGAGATGAGTATTTGTTAATGTATGGTGCACTATTATGTCAAATGACATGTTTAAATTAATTAAAAGTCCAAAGTAGCATTTAATTCATATTCATGAGTTTACACATGCATCAAGTTGGAGTGTAATGTGAATCGAGAATGGGGACAAAAAAGTTCATCAATGTTTTTGTAATATGGATGTTCCAAGAGTGGGAACATTTGGCAGTCGTTGAAGCTTTTGAAATAGACAAGACAACGTGTACCCTCCTATCACCTCTCTCCATGCTACCTCTCATCGACCCTAATACCTCAAAGGTCAAAAGTGTGTTGTTGTATGTACGTCTTATTTCATAAAATTCCTCCATGCTCCCCTCTTTTTTTTATTTTGTTTATTTTGTTGTCTTTAAACCCATTTTGATGTCACATATTATGTCTTTTTGTTGTTTTTTGTTTTTTGTTTTCTTTATTTTTTCTTTTATCACAATTAAAATTATTATTATTATTATTATTATTATTATTATTATTATTATTGTTAAAATAATTGATTTAATTTGATGTCTCTTTAATTTTAACTTTTTATTTTTTATTTTTTTTATTTTGGGTTATCATTGTGTTATTTTTTATCTAACATATCCTTGTTTTTAGGGCTGTAAACAACGAACTGAACGTTTATGAACCGTTCGGCGGGAAGTTCGTTTATTTAATAAATGAACGAACACGAACATAGATTTTCGTTCGTTTAGTTAAACGAACGAACATGAACAATGGTCTCGTTGATGCAATTATGTTCGTGAATGTTTGTTTATGTTTTTCGTTTACGTTCGTTTATGTTCGTTCATATAAGTTCATTTTATGTTCATATATGCTTAATCGTGTTTGATTACATTACTATATTATATGTTCATATATGTTTAATTATGTTTTTTTTATATCTTTGTTCATTTATGTTCGTTTAACTTGTTCACGAACATAAACAAACGAACATGAACAATGTAATTTGTTAAACGAACGGACATGAACAAGAAAACTCGTTCATTTATCCGTTCGTGTTCATTCATTTGTTCGTATAATTAAACAAACGAACATGAACAAACCCCCATTTGTGTTCGTTCGGTTCGTTTACAGCCCTACTTGTGTTAAAAGAAAAACTACGAATAATTATATGTATGTTTGCGTGTGGGTTTTATTTAACAGCTACAAAAATCGCAACAAAATAATAACACTAGATGGGTCGAACTTAAAAGATAACACATGGATAGTCTGAATGAAAAAAAAAAAAACACCGGGATAGTCCTAACAAAAAAAAAATAATAATATGTATTTATTAAAAATTTAAAAATTTTAAAAAATAACAAAAAGACAACAAAAAAACAAAAAGCAAAAAGATAAAAAAAAAAAAAGAGAGAAAAAACATAAAAAATGGGTAAAAATGGGAATTGACAGGGGGGGATAGAAAAAACCCCAAGGTCAAAACATGCACCTTCTCTCTTTCTATCTCTATGAACTTTTGTCTCATTTGCATTAAAAAGAAGAAAGTAAATTATGATGGCCACCCTTGATACCAACGTGTGATATGAATATCCCCAGCCAATGTGTGACATGTCAGCAACCAACCCCCCCCAATTACCACCTTTTGTATTTACCTCAAACCAATCTCCTCTATCCAAAGAATTCTACTTCCTCGATAACCCCAAATACCTTCAACAACTCATTTTAATTTATTATTTTTCTTTATTCCCAAGGAAAACCTCTGATCTAGATACCTTATTTCCTCCGGACTCTCGAAATTTCTGATCGTTTAAAAAAATCCTTCCATGAGAAGAAATATTTCTTAGCTCACTAGCGTTTGCTTCTGATTAAATCCTTCCAACCTGAAACTCTCCTGGTCACCCAACCTCCTCTATACCAAAGAATTAATTCTTTTGACAAAACCTTTTGATAAATGCTGCTATGTCAACCCTTCTGATATAAAAAAAATCCTTCCGACTCAAAAGCTTCCTTTTGACACTTAAACATCTCAAACCCATTCTGATCCGAAAATCGCTTCTGACCTCCGGATCAATAAGAAGAAATTTCTTTTAACTCATTATTTTTTTAGAACTTATTATTTTATTTTTAAACCAACTTTTTTAACACTAATTTACCTTACCCCTTACCCACTGATCAGAAGCTTATGTTTGAAGAACATCATTCACTCTTCATTGTAACATTTTTGTTCTCTTCAAACAAGTGCCCAGACAAGTTTATGCAATATCCCATTTTTCAAACTGAAATTTTCAGTTTTAATTTAGATAAAACAATGTTCATAAAACCTATATCAAGTAAACATAAGTGTCAAATACAGTCATCCCAAAATATCGAAGTATCAAAATATGTGGAAACACAAAGCTACAGGCGAATTTGTACAATCAAACATTTGTCTTCCCGCGATCATCCGATGTACCTAAAACACATTTAATCAACAACTATAAGCACAAGGCTTAGTGACTTCCCCAAAAAATCACATACAAAACAACATAGAATAAACAACTATGGGTTATCAGCAACCTTGGGGATTATCAGCAATCCCAGTGGGCTAACAGCACGGCTGGTGGGTTATCAGCAACCCTAGAGACCATCAACAGTCTTAGTGGGCTAGCAACATGCCCGATGGGTTACCAACAACCTTGATTATCAGCAGCCTCGGTGGGCTAATAGCACGTCCGAGAGTTATCAACAACTCCAGATAACACATGGCAACAAATATAAAGTAAAACCCAACTGGTCAACATGCACACATACTGTGATATAGGCAATATAGTGAGAAGACTTACCTCTCATAGAAGACCGATAACCTTACACACGAACTACCGGTACGCTACTAGACTCCTCCTACTAATCATATCCAAAATAACCCCAATTAACAATTAAGGTAATTACTCCAACTCAACAAGTCCAAATACCACGAATAATCCTCATTTGGGCAAAAGACCATTTTGCCCTTCCAAGTCCTAAATCCCTCACAGTTGACCAAAAGTCAAGCTGGTCAAAAAGTCATCAGTCAAATGGGTGAAAACCTGAGCGTAAAGCCTTAACTAGAAAATGGGTGAAAGCCTAAGCGTAGCCCAGATTACGCCCCACGTACAACATCTTTTTGCCAATCTTCATATTAAGCACTTAATTGTAACGCCTGGTTCCCGGTATGCATTTATTTATTCATTTTGGAAGAGCTACTCGACGAGTTGGTGTCCCTAACTCGTTGAGTAGAGGGCAGATTATGTGCGGGTTTTAAGTGACCTACTCGGCGAGTCGGAAGCCTGACTCGACGTGTAGGCTGTCAGGATGAAACCCTGATTTTCAGGGTTTGCACCCTATTTAAGCACCTTATCCGGCCTCCACTTCAGTCCCTATCACCTCCAAACCCTATTTTCGAAACCCTAATCATTCTTGTGTGTTCTTGAGCTATTTTCTTGCCATTTTGTGATTTAAAGCTAGAGGAAGGAAGGAAAGACTAGAAGATCCAAGGAGAAGGCAGAAGATCTAGAGCTTGGGTTGCATTTCAGACTTGTTAGAGGTATAAAGCTTATACCTTGGCCCCTTTTCACTTAGATCTTCATCTATGCTTGCTTGTTGTCACTTTTGGGCCATTTCCAAGGCTATGTCCAAGATTTGAGCTCTTGGTGGAGTAAGGACTTCAGATCTGGGCACTCTTGAGCTCTAGGAGCCCAGAGTTGCCACCTTTATTCGGTCATGGCCCTCTTCCATACCTTAGGTCTCCATTTTAGTTTGGTTTTGGTGTTTTAGCTTCATAACACCATGCATGCACGTAAAGTTAGCAACTTTACATGTAATGCTGGCCTAAGGAGTCCAGATCTATGAGTTTTTGGCATTAGATTCGATTAGAATTGACTGGATGAGTTTGGGCTTGAAGAGACTCGGCGAGTTGGATACCCTACTCGGCGAGTCAGATCGTGACCCTCTACTTGTCTGATCCTGGACCAACCCAATGAGTCTAGGAGACGACTCAGTGAGTGGGTCAAGGATCCTGGTGTATGGAAGACTGTGGAACTCGTCGAGTTCAAGGATGTACTCGACGAGTTGCCCGAAAATGTCCCGATGATGCGATAGGAAGAACTCGACGAGAGATGGAAGAACTCATCAATTTGAGTCGAGACTTCGAGGTGACCTGGTATCTAGAACTCGGAGAGTCTGTGAAAAGACTCGACGAGTTGACTCGGTTTATTACGAGTTTGTATGGCATAGGAACTCGACGAGTTAGGGAGTAACTCGACGAGTTAGGGAGTAACTCGACGAGTAGGGTTGTTTGAGAGTTTACCTTGACTTTGACTTTGACCAGAGCGTCGACTTTAACCAAGGGCAAAATGGTCATTTTACCCTAAGCAAGATTGTCAAAATTTTGACTAAGTACTATTGTATAGTGATAGCTGGGGAGTCGTGGGAGCAGCCAACAGAGAATCCTCAGGCACGTGTTCAGCATCCAGTTTGAGAGGTGAGTTTCCTTTAGTAGGACGGGTCTACGATACCAAGCTCGGCCCGTATATGTTATGCGTATCAATAGTAGATGAGTGTGGGCGGGGCCCGTATCTCTTAGGATCATTTGAGTAAGGGTATATGATTGATTGATAGCTGTAGATATACTTGTTGTCTGTGTGATACTTGTATGAATGTTAGTAGCTGAGTGTGGGCGGGGCCCGTATCTCATAGCAGCTGAGTGTGGGCGGCGCCCGTATCTCACAGTAGCCAAGTGTGGGCGGGGCCCATATCTCGTAGCAGGCGAGTGTGGGCGGGGCCCGTATCTCCTCGAAACAAAGTGTAGGCGGGGCCCGTATCTCTTTGAGTGTGGGCGGGGCCTGTATCTCCTAGTAGCATGTTATGTGTATGGTGTGTGGTAGATTGGGGGAGATCACTAAGCTTTGTGCTTACAGTTTTTAGTTTTGGTTTCAGGTACTTTCACTAGCAAGGGAAAGGGCTCGGGATGATCGCATAACACACACCATAGTTTAGCCTGGGATGTTCAGACTCTGATGTTTTTCTCATATGATTTTTGATACAGTATTAGACATGATGTTTCGAGATACATGATTCACGACGTATTGATGATTATTGGATGATTTATGGTTTTTATTATAAGTTTTATAACGAAATTTTCTGACCATATTTTTGGGATGTTTCATTAATACATTAAGACCTTTCACTCGATGCTTAGATCCGACCCTAACGAACATTCTAAATCATAAAGTCTCCAACTTTATTCCTTTTCATGACTAAAGAGACCTCAAATCCGAAACCCTAACTTTTTACTCATTCTTAGATCTCAAATCTCATTCATGGATGGAAGGAAGGGGCCAAGATTGTATTTTTGTGATTTAATACTCTTAGAAACATCTAGAAATGCTACTCACAAGTTCTGGAGTAGTTCATACCAAAAAAGACCAATATGGGACAAAAAAGACATCAACTCATAAACTAGCAAGATCTAGCAAAGCATTCATCAAGGTTTGAGTTGTATACCTTCTGAAAATGGACAAATGGATGCAAGATCTACATCCACAAGCTTGAGTGCACCACAACTTCAACAATGGCCTTTCTTCACTATCAAAATGCACCAAGAATCACTTACAAACTTCAAAACTATCTCCAAGGAATTAGGGTTTCGAGATGGGGGCTGAAGGAATCACTTACAAACTTCAAAACTATCTCCAAGGAATTAGGGTTTCGAGATGGGGGAAAAAGGGGATGGAGGCTGGTCATAAGAAAGGTCTCAAGGGGTTAGATGTGACAACCATCAAATTTCGGTCAAGTCAAAGTCAAACAAAGTCAACTAGTCAAACCGGTCAACTCCATTAACCCTTGTATGATAGGGTTTACGTTATGTAATCACTGTACAATTCGCTATTTAAATGAGAAAACATCATTTGGAAAGTTCATGTGTTTGATTTTCCTTAGCCTTAACAGTGCTAAACAATGAACCAAAGCGATAAAACACTATTGCACAATCATCGGGATTGTGTAGGACACTAAATCATGGCTTAACGGGGTCTATGGACCTTGCGTTGCGAAGCCGGACACTCAAAAAGATCACAAACGAAACCTCTCTCAATCTCATTCAAACCATACTCAAGATTACTTGACGCTAATAGGATCAAAACCCATACACTACGATATAAATTGACGTTAATAGCAACATAGTATAGTACAACGTTATAACTATAATCAAATTAAATTATGATACCATATTAAAATCAAATCAAAGTATAATGCTCTAATTAAATTAAAAGAATCAAACTTGAATGCTATAATTAAACTTCAAATCAAAGTAGATTGTTATAATCAAATCATAACCTATCTTTTATAAAACTCCATTTTTATAAACTTTACATTAAATTTTATAAAACTCTATTTTTATAAACTTTACTTTAAATTTTATAAAACTCTTATATTAATTATGTAAAAGATGCTTGTGTTAGTGGGAAATTATGAAGACCACCAAAAGCAAAAAGATTATTCCCATGGTCTCCCACTCACACCTCCCATCCAATTTCCTTTCATTTTTCTCCCAACACATTATTCTCTTCACCACTTAAACCTTCTCTATTCTTTCTCTCACTCTCAATCTCGAAATTCATCCAAGAAATACTCATATTCCAGCCAAGAACAATCTATTATACTCAAATCTTCATCCCTCTTGAAGCATTCATCAAGGTATGTTGTTAAAAGTTTCATATTCATACAAGAAACAAATTAAATCCACCAAAATATCTAAAACTCATTTTATGCATAAACCTGATTTTTATCAGAATCCCATCAATAAAATAAGAAGTTCTGGAAATTTTCAGAAAATAACTTATTTTTATTGAATTACTATAATTATTGCAACAAAGTAGGGCAATAATTCACATAAAATACTTTTTGCATTCAATAAATTCTGAGAAAATTCTGGAATGACCTGTATACTGATTAAACATGATATATGAAGTTTCATGCATTTATATTACTTTTTACTATTAATTATGATTTTATTGATTAATTAATAATTAAATATATAAAAAATACTTCCCATAGTCACAACTATCTGAAACTTATACACTGAGCTCTATATCATGTTATAAAACTATGGTTAATTTTACAGATTTTTTGAGAATCATTTACTATTTTTCCCAAATTTTGTGTTGTTTAATCATTAAAATATTAAATAAATACTAAAACAGTTCAGAAAAATATACAAATTTTACAGTAATTCATATTGTATGAAATAATGATTTCCTAATAATTTCATAATTTTCAATACTGTTTACTATTTAAAACTATTTTCCTAAGTATTTAAGCATGTAAAAATGCATTTTAATGATTATTTCATATAAATAATTGTTAAAATCTGTAAATAATTATAATTGGGCAAGTTATTATTTTAATAAGAAATTATTAAAATCTGGCCTAAATTGAAAATATAAATTAATTATGCAAAGTAAGTAATTCAATTTAAAATTCATTTAACAAATAAATACCTTAATATTATAATCAAAATGAATTATTGTTAATTCATCTAATATAAGAATATGTGTCTAATTATTTGTATTAATACTCCATTCTCGTTTAGCAGTTCCTAAACCAAAACTATTAATTATATTAGGTTCTATGCCATTTTGACCCGAATCGTCTATCGTACGACACACGCATTTCGTTTTGGGACTAAGGTGAGTAATCTACCCCATATTTTATAATTTTCAATACTTTTGGGGTGTATCATGTGGTTCTAATATATTCCAACTTCATTTTATTGTTTTATCACAATTGAGACATTGTTGGGACATTTATAAGTGAGTCATTAATTGTATAACTATTGTTTGTTTACGCTACATGTACTTGTAGTGCATTATCATTTTTAGTCTAATCTCCATGACTATGCCCGTATTCTTGAGGTACGTTATGGACAATAATAGCGTTATTGGGTTGACCACCCCGCCTTAGGACGCTAAGGTGATTGATCGCACGTGGTTGAGTGTGTATGATGATTAGATGCTCCATCCTATATATATTTATATATATATACATATGTATATATAGGGTGAGGACTTATTGTTGTTGTTATCATTTGTTAATCAATTTTTGATTTATAAACCGTTATCTCAAATACAATTGTTTGCCGACTTCAAAAGAAAACAAATTTCCAATTATAAAGGTTTCAACTTCACAATTTTCTCTACTAAAATTAGATTACTCACCAACTCTCGTAGTTGACCTGTTTTTACCCATGATGCAGATTTGAAGAATGAAGTTGATGAAAAATAGGTTGTGCCTTAGAAATCCACAAGACTATTTAAATTTGATGTAATAAATGTTGTTCATATTTGGATTTGTATTTGTATGTTGTGGATCTTGTTTGCATACTTAGTACTTAATTGAATCTAATCATATTATAACATAGTTGTCATGAGACTTTGAACAATATATCACGCCTCGATCGATTCCGACAAGGATCGGGGTGTGACAGATTGGTATCAGAGCCCTTGACTATAGGGAAATAGGTTAATTGCCTTGACCTAGTCTATAGCCTCTAGGGTCCTCTCGTATGCTAGTTTATAAAATGCACACACAACTGCATGCAATTCACACTTAGAAAATCCTAGGAATACCTTTGTGTGTTAATTGCTCCCTTATGTGCATACGTATTACTCCTGACACTTATATGTGTGCATACACTTGTGAATATTCTCCACTTTCTCTGAAAATCACACACATACTCAAGTTGTTTAACAAAATGTATATACATATATGTATTCCTTAGAGCTCATAGGAAATTCAAAGTCATCCACTCTAGTTGGGTAGGATCATAGTAATGGACGCGTAGTAACTGGAAGGGGGAGGTGCCGGTAGCCCGAAAGTCCTGACTAGGTAAGCATTCGTATACATCCCTATCAACTGAGGGACCAGTTTGCTTATCTGGGGACCAAAGACGAGAGTTCCCAAACCTATAGGCCAAAGCGCGTCATTCACATTACTTTTGAGCCATCAAAATACCCGACCTTATCAAACGTATCCGAAAGGATACACTCCAAAATGGCCAACTCATTGGACTATTAAGTTCCCTAATGGGCCTAGAAGTGGGAAAGAAATGTGAAAACTTAGTTTTGTGGGGGCCCACGCAAGTGCTACATGTTTCACATTTAGTAACCATGGAAAGCCCAAAAGGTGCCCAACACTCCTAACCATGGCCCAACAAGTGTTTTACAATTATTTTACCCAACAATGTCTAAAAACTTTATTTCCATAATCAATTTACAAATAACTCACAAGTCCATATGCGTGTTTCTCATAGTTGACATGTTCCTTGTTTGGTTGTGGACTTAGGGTAGACTCATTAGGATCAACAGTCTAATAAAATTTTAATTACACATAACTGGGGGCATGTCGAGTGAATCTTAGGAGTGGATCAGACATGGAACAAATCACAAGATTATAATCAAGTTATTCCTACTAAATTCATAAGTCTATTTATATAGACCTCCGGTATAGAGTCGTCAGCGTACTCGTGTCGGCAATCTAGAATATAGCTAAATACATAATACAAACTATAATACCCAAATTATACAAACTTTTCTGCATTAAAAATCAATAGACAAACACAATGAAACTAAAAAGGGTATCAATCTATCAAGAGAAAAACACATACAATGTAGATTAAAATCCACTAATTATAACAAAATGGCTAAAAGAAAAGGTAAGGACTAAGGATTGTTAAGTCCTCTCTTCTTATAAATAGCTTTGAAGCAAGCTTGCCTAAGCTTCTTTGTTCTTTCTGTCAATTCCATACCTGGAAATTTCTCCATCATCTTCTTGTGCCCTGCTAACGTCTCTACCTCCTCCTTTAATCCCAACTCCTAGTTTTTTTAGGTAGATGCAATATATTTTTCGTGTGAGTTCATAAAATTTACAATGAGTTAAGTTTATGTAAATATAAATCAGAAATCGTAGTAAAACAATTGATTCGATGTGGCATATGCCTAGGGCCTATGTTTATGTTATAAAGAAACTAATAATTAAAATTTTAGAAAATACCAAAACTACTTTGGTTACCAAGTGCATGCATACATGCATGAGTAATGTATAGAAGGTTATTATCGTAGTTTACCTTGGCATTTTGAATGAGGGATTGAAGGCTCTTAAGTTTTCTATGAGGCCATCTGTTTATGTTTAGCTCTCTGCATCTTTTCTTCAACAATGTTGACCCTATCCCTAGTTCCTTTGCTGCCATGATTATCGGCATCTCAAAGTACTTCGCTATCTCTTCAAACTCCAATGGTCTCAATCTATTTGCCACCTTCCGGTCACCGTGATCAGTGGTGGCAGCACTAGAACTACCTGTAGCCTCACCACCAGATTTACAGTCTTCACTGAAACTAACCAATGGTAAATTACCATCCTCCCAACAATCCCATAAGCTTATATCTTCAAGGGGATCCAAATCGTGAAACTCATTTCTAGAAATGATGTTTTGATATTTGTTAAGTACTGTGGAAACGTTTTGATCGAGCACTTCATGCAATTTTTCCGACAACTCGTAATCATGATGGTCGAGCCTGTCACCACTGCAAAAAAAAAAATCCAAAAAACTCAAGATAATCAAATTCAACACGATGGAAGACTCTTTTTGATCACTACAAATCAAAACCATGTTTTGATCAATATAGACAAAATCACTTTTTTGTGCGAAAGATGGGGTAATGAGTGACGTTTATATATACCTGAAAAGATCTTGATGATCAAAGTACGGAAACCAATCGAGGTCATATATGGGGTTTTGATGATCTGCAGGTGGATCCATTTGTGAGGGAGAAGTTAAAAGTTGCGGTAAGAATGTAATGATTTATATAAGTGAAGTGGGAGAAGTAATTAATAACAAATAAAGAGGAAATGAATATATATGGTCTTTGAGCTGTAACCTTCTTCTTCAATTCACACACATATGCGTATTTGTTGCCGCAAATTATGACTTATGTGCCTCATGCATTTAATACATCACATGCCTACTGCATATTCTTGACTTTGAAGCTACGTACCAGTTTCAAATTTCCCCAGTAGCACACTTTTCATTAGAAAGTACTCCAAGTCTTCACACATGAACCAGTTAGAAAGTACTCCAAGTCTTCACACACGAACCAATTAGAAAGTACTCCAAGTCTTCACACATGCAAATTATGACTTGTGTGTCGCTATAGGTAACTAATAAAATTTTATTTTTTAACCCCTTAAATATCGGTACAAGCTTCTAACCTCGACGTTTAAATTCAAATTTTCTTTTTATTACTAAAACTAGCATCGATTCAAGTATATAAACCATGAATCTTGAGAACACGGCAAAACCCAAATAAGTCTTATCATCTATGTAATAAAAAAACTCAGGGTTTTTACTAGTAAATCTATCAGTGGCGGAGCTTGAACAATTAACTTGGGGGGGGGGGGGGCGAAAATATTATAAACTGAAATTAAAATTAAAAAAAACAGATTGTTTTCTACAAATAAACACCAAAAACACCTAGAAAAAGAATTACAACTCAGCGCGACAGCCTTTAATGTCTTTAAAAACAGATTATGAATGATATATTAGTAAGCAGACAACAATTTCTCTTTCAATGTTTTCATCTTTCCCATGATTATATCTAGAAAAATCAAAATGAAGGAACAATTGATCCAATCAAAACAAAATCAAATTCAAAATTAGAACAATAACATTTAACTCATTTAACAATAACCAAATCAATCTTTGTTGTCACTTTTCAGTTTTGTTTGAAGCTGACAAGCTGTTAAGCATAACCAAATCAATAACCAAATCTATAAGTTCATAACTTATAAATCAAATTGGCAAATCGCCAAATCGCAAATGGCAGCCAAATTAAAAGGAAACTCAGTAAGACAGTAGTAATGCATAAATAGACAACAAATTGACAGAAAACAGCAGCAGCAGTGCAATACGTCAACACCAACAATCAACAATCTTACAATCAGAAAAGAAAGAACATCTGAACAGGATTTGGGTCTCGGGATTACATACCTGATTTCTGTGAAGTGAGAATGGGGACTTGGGCACTTGGCGATGGCGATTGGCGAGAGTGAGACCAGGCGACTGACTTGGCGAGACAGCGACAAACGAACAGCAGGCGAGATAGGCAGCGAATTGGGAAAATGGGGATCAATCGATTTTGATTTCTTGATACCGCTTGGTCGCTTGGAGAATTGGGAGTATTGGACTATTCTAATTAGGAATCGGGAGGGGCCAAAGCCCAAGTTTGAAGATAGCAGGCTTATAACTATTTTATTTTTTGAACTACAATTCCTACTTGTAGCCCAATAATACTACTCCCCTGGAATCTATGAGGGCTAGTGTAAACATTATGGTCATATATCATTAAGATTCTATGGACTTAGAATGTGTGATTCCGCCTCATTCCCTGTTCCTTGTTTGGTTATGGGCTTAAGGCGGGGTCACCCATCCAAAATGCCCTTGCAATCTTAATGATATACGACTAGTTTACGTCAATCGACTATAAAAGAACTTGTAGGACTTATAATGCAAATTTCGTCAAAATTTGTTGAAACATTCGTAATGATGGAACTCGCTAACTACGTTATAAAATATTCATAGTGGTAATACCAAGGATAAAACAGGGAGTATAAAAGCACACATAGAATACTCTATCATCCCAAAACAATAAACTCCTTTTAAATTGACTCAGTTCAAGTTACAATAAGCAATTTCCAAGGTCGACATGTGACATAAGGAGGGTTGTTCCTCACCATAATCAATTTCTTGTACTACGAAAAGTTTTCCACATCTTTTTCCAAACTCTTGAAGTCCCAATCAAAATGCAAATTTCGGGACGAAATTGCCTCTAACGGGGGGATGATGTGACAACCATCAAATTTCGGTCAAGTCAAAGTCAAACAAAGTCAACTAGTCAAACCGGTCAACTCCATTAACCCTTGTATGATAGGGTTTACGTTATGTAATCACTGTACAATTCGCTATTTTAATGAGAAAACATCATTTGGAAAGTTCATGTGTTTGATTTTCCTTAGCCTTAACAGTGCTAAACAATGAACCAAAGCGATAAAACACTATTGCACAATCATCGGGATTGTGTAGGACACTAAATCATGGCTTAACGGGGTCTATGGACCTTGCGTTGCGAAGCCGGACACTCAAAAAGATCACAAACGAAACCTCTCTCAATCTCATTCAAACCCTACTCAAGATTACTTGACGCGAATAGGATCAAAACCCATACACTACGATATAAATTGACGTTAATAGCAACATAGTATAGTACAACGTTATAACTATAATCAAATTAAATTATGATACCATATTAAAATCAAATCAAAGTATAATGCTCTAATTAAATTAAAAGAATCAAACTTGAATGCTATAATTAAACTTCAAATCAAAGTAGATTGTTATAATCAAATCATAACCTATCTTTTATAAAACTCCATTTTTATAAACTTTACATTAAGTTTTATAAAACTCTATTTTTATAAACTTTACTTTAAATTTTATAAAACTCTTATATTAATTCTGTAAAAGATGCTTGTGTTAGTGGGAAATTATGAAGACCACCAAAAGCAAAAAGATTATTCCCATGGTCTCCCACTCACACCTCCCATCCAATTTCCTTTCATTTTTCTCCCAACACATTATTCTCTTCACCAGTTAAACCTTCTCTATTCTTTCTCTCACTCTCAATCTCGAAATTCATCCAAGAAATACTCATATTCCAGCCAAGAACAATCTATTATACTCAAATCTTCATCCCTCTTGAAGCATTCATCAAGGTATGTTGTTAAAAGTTTCATATTCATACAAGAAACAAATTAAATCCACCAAAATATCTAAAACTCATTTTATGCATAAACCTGATTTTTCTCAGAATCCAATCAATAAAATAAGAAGTTCTGGAAATTTTCAGAAAATAACTTATTTTTATTGAATTACTATAATTATTGCAATAAAGTAGGACAATAATTCACATAAAATACTTTTTGCATTCAATAAATTCTGAGAAAATTCTGGAATGACCTGTATACTGATTAAACATGATATATGAAGTTTCATGCATTTATATTACTTTTTACTATTAATTATGATTTTATTGATTAATTAATAATGAAATATATAAAAAATACTTCTCATAGTCACAAATATCTGAAACTTATACACTGAGCTCTGCATCATGTTATAAAACTATGGTTAATTTTACAGATTTTTTGAGAATCATTTACTATTTTTCCCAAATTTTGTGTTGTTTAATCATTAAAATATTAAATAAATACTAAAACAGTTCAGAAAAATATACAAATTTTACAGTAATTCACATTGTATGAAATAATGATTTCCTAATAATTTCATAATTTTCAATACTGTTTACTATTTAAAACTATTTTCCTAAGTATTTAAGCATGTAAAAATGCATTTTAATGATTATTTCATATAAATAATTGTTAAAATCTGTAAATAATTATAATTGGGCAAGTTATTATTTTAATAAGAAATTATTAAAATCTGGCCTAAATTGAAAATATAAATTAATTATGCAAAGTAAGTAATTCAATTTAAAATTCATTTAACAAATAAATACCTTAATATTATAATCAAAATGAATTATTGTTAATTCATCTAATATAAGAATATGTGTCTAATTATTTGTATTAATACTCCATTCTCGTTTAGCAGTTCCTAAACCAAAACTATTAATTATATTAGGTTCTATGCCATTTTGACCCGAATCGTCTATCGTACGACACACACATTTCGTTTTGGGACTAAGGTGAGTAATCTACCCCATATTTTATAATTTTCAATACTTTTGGGGTGTATCATGTGGTTCTAATATATTCCAACTTCATTTTATTGTTTTATCACAATTGAGACATTGTTGGGACATTTATAAGTGAGTCATTAATTGTATAACTATTGTTTGTTTACGCTACATGTACTTGTAGTGCATTATCATTTTTAGTCTAATCTCCATGACTATGACCGTATTCTTGAGGTACGTTATGGACAATAATAGCGCTATTGGGTTGACCACCCCGCCTTGGGACGCTAAAGTGATTGATCGCACGTGGTTGAGTGTGTATGATGATTAGATGCTCCATCCTATATATATTTATATATATATACATATGTATATATAGGGTGAGGACTTATTGTTGTTGTTATCATTTGTTAATCAATTTTTGATTTATAAACCGTTATCTCAAATACAATTGTTTGCCGACTTCAAAAGAAAACAAATTTCCAATTATAAAGGTTTCAACTTCACAATTTTCTCTACTAAAATTAGATTACTCACCAATTCTCGTAGTTGACCTGTTTTTACCCATGATGCAGATTTGAAGAATGAAGTTGATGAAAAATAGGTTGTGCCTTAGAAATCCACAAGACTATTTAAATTTGATGTAATAAATGTTGTTCATATTTGGATTTGTATTTGTATGTTGTGGATCTTGTTTGCATACTTAGTACTTAATTGAATCTAATCATATTATAACATAGTTGTCATGAGACTTTGAACAATATATCACGCCTCGATCGATTCCGACAAGGATCGGGGTATGACATTGGAGTCCTAAATAGGGCTCAAAACCCTGGAAATTAGGGTTTGCACCCTGCATGGTTACGCCCAGCGTGGGGCATAAAACCCCCGCATGGGTTTAATGAATTACGCCACGCGTTATTAATCTACGCCCCGCGTAGAACCTTATTTCCTAATAAAATATACTTAAAAATTACAAATAAATGTATCTAAGTAACGGGTGTTACAGTTTATATCCGAAGAAGTTCAACAAATCGATTTTATTTTCATATTTTCAAGCTTTGGATCACATGCTTCTCCTTTGTTCAACTCAACAATTTTTTTTCAAAAGAGGTTATTTATCGCTTTTATCAGTGTTTATTTGATCAACAAAGCAGTAGAATTAACCGACTACTTATGACCTTGGAAGTATTAACATACTTTTTGTCTTGTGTTATCGAGACCTTTCTTACATCTGGGGGGAGCATGTGAAGCTCTTATTATCCGACGTTCTTCGACACAAAATATTATTTTTTAATCTTATTGCAATTTCAATAAAAAACAGGGGGAGAATATTCATTGAGTATCCCGACTAAATTTTAAGATTTCTTTAGCAATGTGATGTGGCATTGAATTTTAGTCATAATTGATCAAATTTTTGGTCTTGCTAAACTCTCTCTGGATCCATGTTAGTCATTATTTCGACTTTAATTCAAGATGATTCATGCTTTCAGTAGGTTATTCATTTTGAGATATTTTGATACATTATAATGTTCTTCATAGATTAGAGATGGATTAGAATTTTGTAGACGAAGTGTGATCTAATTTTGGAATCTTCAGTACAACAATTTTGGTGCAGCTCTGAATTTGATCAGCTTGGTTCACTGATCGACTTTGTAGATGTGGATCTTACTTTTCTGCCCCTGAGAAACATAAGCCTCTGAAGAAAAAAAAACTTTGATGCTAGAGATTCATTACCTGAAGTTAGAGATCATATACACTTCATAGTTTCAAGATAGTTAGCACTTGTTACTTACTTGTATCATTGTCATAATGTACCTTCATGTTCGATATTATGTATTTTAACATTGTATCACTATTTTTATCCCTCAACATTTCCAAGCAGTTAGGGGATATTGTTGGAGTTGGAAATGCTCTACAATGCTGAGAGATAGCTAGGTTCGAATATTCCTTTTTATTATGTTGTAGAAGGTACCCCTCTTTATAAATATCAGTGTTGCAGAAATCGGCATTGGCGGCCGATTAATCGGCGATTAATCGCTTGACAGCCTTAAACCGATTACGATTAGAGTGCTTGGCGGAAATTGGTCAAAATCAGTCAAAGTCGGGCTTCGCGGCCGTTGGCGGTCTCGGCGGCCATAGACGGGAATTTTTAAAAAATTCAAAAAATTTTAATTTTCAAATGTTTCACCAAAATTTTAAATTTTCAAAATTTTAATCTTTCAAAATTTAAAATATTAATTAAACTAAAATTTTCAAAATTTTAAATTTTTTAAAATTTTAAATTTTCAAATACTTACTTTAATTTTTAGGGATTATTAATTTTTTAAATAATTTTATAAATAATTAAGGGTCCCGATTAATCTCCGATTAATCCCCGTCTTATCCGATTAATCGCTTATCGCCGAGCTACCACCGAACGATTTTTACAACCTTGATAAATATAGGGGGGAGTGGTCATTATTTGTGTGTGCACCAAAATGTAGTCACTTTCCTTTAGAGGGTGTGTGGATGAGAATTCCTTTCTGTTGCCACTTGTTCTTCATGTATCATTTATAATCTTTCCATCTAGGAATATCATTTGAATCATCATGTTCTTTAGTTTATTACATCGATTATATATATATATATATATATATATATATATATATATATATATATATATATATATATATATATATATATATATATAAATCAACGTCTTATTTTTATTAATTAATTTTACATTTTATGAATTAATTTGTCTAATTTTTATTATTTTGTGTTTATTTTAAAATTAAAAATTAAATGGGTTGAATGGGTTGAGAAAGATAGAGTTTCTATGTGTTGTGGTTTGAGAGGGATAAAAGAGTTAAGAAAAAAAAAATGATGTGGCACTAATATGACATTGGGTTGGGAGGGAAGTACTCTTGCACCCTAAGTTGATAATACGCTCCAATTCAGGCTGGCTATTCATTCCCAAATCAGAGCCTGATTTCTGAAATTCACGAAGAATCATCTTCATACATTTGGTCAATTGAGTCTATGCAGACCCTTACACCCCGTTCCCGAGTTTAACAAAAGAAAATAAGAGAAGAGAAAAGAAAGTCATGAGAGAAAAGAAGAGAAAGGAAAGGAAAACAAAATTTTCTTTTGTTTTCCCGAGTTGGAGAGAAGTGGAAGGAAAATGAATCATTTGTTCTTTATTTTCAAATTCTCCCAAATCGGAAGGAAGGTTAGGAGGGAAAGTGATCCTCTCATTTCCCTCCACTTCCTTCCACTTCCCTTTTTTAATGAAACTCGAGAACACCAATTTCTTTTATTTTTTTCTTATTTCCACCCATTTCCTTTCCTTTCTCTCGTTAAGTTGAACTCGGGAACGGGGTGTTAGTGTTTTTTTTTTCAATTTATATTATGCACAACAGAACTCCAATAGGTACATCCGTACATGGACTCTTTGTTTGGTTTCCCGTCATGTTCCCATCGCTGGAAAACAATAACTTTGAAGATTTTTTTTCCTAAACCTTTTCTTGTATATTCTAAGATCAGACCCTATCGGAGGAAGCTGTTCTCCAATTGCCTCCTTTCACTCCAATTACCTCAAGTTCTCAATGATTTTGTACGCATCTTTTTTAGTAACTGAGTATTAATCTGGTTTACCCATGTTCCCGCATTAACATTTACAAAGTTTTTGACTTTTTTGAGAAGGGGTAAACTAGAAAAAACGGTTTTGGTTCTAGTTATATTGAGAAAATATGTTGTAATGATGTATGATGCTGTGGATTTACCTTAAAATGGTATTGTGATTTTATGATTGTTAGGTTAACCCTTAGAGGGGGTTAGGCTCCAATATTCACAGAAAGTAAAAGATAGTTCTTGAAGCAATTTTCTGATGTGTTTTATTCCTGAAATCCTAATCTTAAATGCAAAGAAAATGTAGTGCACGAGAAGTAAACGGAAACATGGGACATAATGGAAACATGGAAAATAATCCACTTCTATACGCATGCATGAAAAACAAACTGTGGAAGACTTCTTCAATCCTCCAAACGTGCTGGTCTCCTGGTGTTTCTGTTGGGTCTTTGCTGGACTATGGCATCGTCTTCATTGGGCTGAATTGCTGGGCTCTTAACATCACCCCCATCCTGAAAACCAACATTGTTTTCAATGTTGGAGAAAAATGGAAATCGTGTCTGGACCTCCTCATAGCTTTCCCAGGTGGCCTCTTCCAATGGTTTGTTTTCCCATTTGATGAGTAGTTCCTGGTTTCCACTTTGGCCAATTCTTTTCTGTAAGGTTGCTTCTGGAAGTGGATCGGTTGGATACGTTTACTCAAAGTCGTATGGATCCTCCTGTGATGATGGGCTGGTGGTACCGTGTGCGTGCTTGAGTAGAGAAACATGGAAAATGGGGTGAATACGGGAAGTGGATGGTAGTGCCAAGCAGTAGGCGACCTTTCCAATTGGTTCTATGATCTTGTATGGACCATAGAATCAACGTGCTAATTTGTTTGACTTTCGATCACCCACTGATTTTTGTCTATAATCTTGGAGACGTAAGTCAATGAGATCATTTATCTCAAATTCCTTGTTAGTCGGCTTTTAATTTGTTGGTCTGCTTCAGCATTCTTTCCCGTGCCTGCATGATTGCTTCTTTGAGATTGCCTATAATTTGTTGATGTTCTAGTAAGGATTGTTAGGATCGAGACACTTAACACACGACTCTAAACACACACACAGCTCACGAAAAACAAGAACACAAGGATGAACACGAGGGATTTAACGTGGTTCGGTCCTTCTCTGACCTACGTACACCGGTAACTAGGAATTTACATTTCTTGGTGCTAATCTGCACTCTTTCTGTGTTACACTAGATACAAGTTTTACAAATACAGAATAATCTCTTATATAGAGATGGAAATCAGAAGTAGTCAAAAAACACAACTGGGTCTTCATTCAACAATTGTGGCTTTACAACTTCACATTGTTCCTGCCATTTTTGACCAGCTTTTCTGTGGATTCACACTCAACATTTCTGTGGATTCACACTCAACATTTCTGTGGATTCATACTCAACAAGGATGAGTCTATCGAGGCTGTTTTTTTTTCTCCTGGAATTTAGTCATGAATCGAGGTTGGATCTCTACCGTAAACTGCTTTGAATGGAGACATTTTAATGGAAGTGTGATAAGAAGTATTATAGGAGAATTCAGCCAAATAGATGTATTTTTGGCATGTTGTTTGGTTCATTGAAAACGAAGGCTCGTAGGTATGATTCGAGGCAGCGGTTCACCACTTCCGTTTGGCCATCCGTTTGTGGGTTGTAAGCACTAGAGTGACATAGCATTGTGCCCAGTTGTTTGAAAAGTTCTTTCCAAAATTTGCTTAGGAATACCGGATCCCGATCAGAGACGTTGGTTTTAGGTAGACCATGTAAGCGATAAATTTCTTTCATAAATATGGAAGTAAGCTGGAGAGCAGGGTATTGGGTGGGCAATGGAACAAAGTGTGCGAATTTGGACAGCCTATATATCGACTATGACCCATATAGCGGTCTTTCATTTGGAATTGGGGAGGTGGGTGATGAAGTCCATCAGGATTTCCATCCAAGTTGATTCCGGAATCGGTAACGGTTGAAGTAACCCAAACGACTTATGTGTGAGAGTTTTGATGGCTTGACTTCCTTACGTAAATTGAGCCAAGGAAACGTAGCTGAGATGTGTTTGATGGTTGTTGTGATGCCGGAGTGACCACCCAACGAGGATGCATGGAATTCTTGATGGAGGTTGTTGTGAAGTTGCTGAATCGGCAGTGCCAGGATGCGGTTATGGCGGTAGATTAATCCATATCGAATGGAGTGGTGTGGAAATGTCGTTGGGTCATCGAGAACCTGATCAACGAGTTGTTTACCCACCTCATTGTATTTGAAATACTTCCTGATCTCTTCCGTAGCTGTCGGGTGTGTGAGATGGTATGTAACGCCTGTAGTTCTAACCGGCTGACAGTATCGGCGACCAAGTTTTCTTTCTCAGGTTTATAATTGATCTCAAAATCGTATCCCATCAACTTTGTTACCCATTTCTGTTGTGCTGGCGTCTGAATCGTCTGAGTGAGCAGATGCTTGAGACCGTGATGATCTGTGTAGATTCTAAAATGTCTTCCTAGCAAGTATTGCTTCCACTTTTTCACTGCTTCTATGATGACGTACATTTCTTTAGTATAAGTGGACTGGCCTGCATGGTCGAGCATAATTTCTTGCTAAAAAAAGACATTGGTATGTTGTTTTGAGAGAGTACTGCGCCAATAGCGACTCCAGAGGCATCTATAGTGACATCGAATTGTGACTCAAATTCCAGTAAGGCTAACGTGATTAGGTCTTGCATGGTCGATTTGAGCTGTTGAAAAGCCTCCTGTGCTGTGCTGCCTCCGAACATTGAAAGATTTTGAGTTTAAGAATGTTGGTCAAAGGTGAGGCGATTTTGGCATAAAAAGGGACAAACCGACGGTAGTATCCCATCCCAAGTAGACGCGTAGGGTAGTAAACGAGGTGGGTTTCGGCCACTATTGGATGGCTTGTATCTTATCTGGTTTTTGGGGCTACGCCTTGTGCTATGATTTTGTGTCCCAGAAAAGAGATCTCATGCATGAAAAACATGCACTAAGATGGTTTTGCATGGAAATGGTGTTCGCGTAATTTTTCAAAAAAATCTGCAGATGTTTGTAATGGTTTTATAGGGAGGAGCTGAAGATAAGGATGTCATCAAAGAAAACAAGAACGAACCGTCGGAGAGCTGGTCGGAATAAGTCGTTCATGGCTGACTGAAATGTCGATGGGGTGTTGGTGAGGCCAAACGGCATTACGAGGAACTCATAGTAACCGTCTATCGTACGAAATGCTGTCTTGTGTATGTCTTTTGCTGATACTCGGATTTGGTGGTAGCCGGAGCGTAAGTCTATCTTGGAAAAGATTGTGGCTCCATGCAACTCGTCGAGTAGTTCGTCGATCGTCGGTATCGGAAATCGGTCATGCACTGTTACCGCGTTTAGCGCCCGGTAGTCTACATAAAAACGCCATGGTCCGTCTTTTTTCTTTACTAAAAGCACGGGAAATGAAAAGGGACTTTGGCCGGTCGTATGACGCCCTTTTGTAGCATTTCTGTAATCAACCATGTCAGGATTTGTTTTTGGTATTGTGGGTAGCGGTAGGGCTTTAAATTGATTGTGGTATTGGGGTTTGTTAAGGGAATGGTATGGTCATGGGGTCTCGGTGGTGGTAGGGAGTGAGGTTCCAGGAAAATGTCTTGAAATTGTTGGAGAAGGGAGTGTATTATAGGGTTGGGGTGAGTGAGCTGTAATGGTTCTGTGGGTGGGTTAGGTGATGTGGGATTGTAACTAAGGGTGTGTAGAGAGGCGATGGTACCTTGTCGTAGTAAGGTAGATAATGCACTAGGTGATACCTGTTCACTCCAGGATTCTCCGGTCAAGGTGCAGGATTGTCCATCGTGCATGAACTTAATCTCAGGAATTGAGAAATCTGCTGATAGTCATCCCAAGGTGCTAAACCATGTAATACCCAATACGACGTATGCTCCCTCTATGGGAGAACGAAAATTGGTACCTGGAATCGAGCGTTTGATAGTTATAGACGCATTGAACATTAGGACAAAACCCTTGGCAATGGATGTACTGACCGTTTCTGACTATTACTGAAAATGGGTGGACAAATTGGGTTTGTAGGTTCAATAGGGAAGCAACTCTTGGTTGGACAATGTTATGGGTACTTCCACAATCAATCAAAACTTTGACCGGTTTGTTGGCAACATATCCTGTGATACGAAGTGTTGGTGGCGATGATAGCCCAAAAAAGGCCGCGTCTTATAGGGACAAGAATTTGGGTGGTTGTTGTTCTTTAAGAGTGTTGCTGGTGGTTCCCTCATCCATGGTTTCTTGGTCGTCGTTGTCTACAATCAGAAGGAATTGTGGTGGTGAACACTTATGGCCTGGAGTGTACTTCTCTGGGCATTTGAAACAGAGTCCGGCTTTCCGTCGTTCCTGTAGTGCATCTACTGATAGGCGAGTAAGTGGTAGTGTAGGGTTTGTTTTCGTGTTGGTATGGGTAGTTGGTGAAGATGGAGAGACGGTACGGGATACATTTGGCTTGGTAGGTGTATTTGGGGATGTTGTTGACCAGATGGGTTTGAAGCTTGTGGTGGGTCGTGACTTGGTTGTAGGCCCAAGTTCTTCTTCTATTAGTTTCGCCAGTGAGCAAGCCTGGTGTAGAGAAACGGGCCTAAGTATGGTGAGTTCATTTTGGATGTCTTGGCGAAGTCCCGAAATGAAACAGTTTTTTAAACTTTGTTGAGAGAGGCTGTTGACCCGATTGCTGATGCGTTCAAAGTCTGTTTGATACGCTGTAACGGTGGAGGTCTGTTGTAACTTGAAAAGTGCCGCTTCATGGTTTTCGTAAGAAGATGGTCCAAAGCGGAGCTCTAGGTCTCGTTTGAATTGAGTCCAGGATCCCAGGAGGTCATTTTGAGCTAAGTGTTTATACCATGAAAGGGCGTCCCCTGTAAGGTAAAACGCTGTGAGAGGAACACGCTGGGTGGGTGGAACTTGATAAAACGTGAAGTAGTTATCGGCCTGAAAAATCCAATCTAGTGGATTGTATCCATCAAATAGGGGCAAGGAGATTTTGGGTGGTCGAAGGGCATGGTGGTTATTCTGTGGCGGTGGTGGTGGGTTGGGGGTGGTGTGTGGTTGGTTGTATGACGTAACGGAGTGGCATTGTCATCCAACAATAGGTGGTCGGAGAGCGTGGTAATGTGGTTCACGAGATTAGCGGTGGTCTGGGATTGTAATCCACTCCTATATATATGCATGCATGAAAAACGGACTGTGGAAGACTTCTTCAATCCTCCACACGTGCTGGTCTCCTGGTGTTTCTTTTGGGTCTTTGCTGGACTATGGCGACGTCTTCATTGAGCTGAATTACTGGGCTCTTAACAATGATATAATGAATTTGGTCTGTTACATAGTTTAAATTGGCCACTGTCTTGATTTAAATAATTTGCTTTTGTGTTAGAGCAAAGTCAGCAAACTCTAATTAATTGAAATTAACTTTACGGAATCTAGAATTAAGAAACGGAAATGGAACAGGAACAGGAACAAGTTCTGAAAGAACACAACTACACACTTTGAATGCTTAAACTAAGTTTTAATAGGGGGGGATTTAATTGAAATTAGGTTCATTTATTCATCTCGTATATCTGATATTTTGTACCTATATAATTGCAAGTGGTGAGCTAATGCCAACTAGGATTCCAATTATATCTCGAACATACAAATTCCATTTAAAGTTTAAACATACAAACCCATAGCCCTGTGTCACTTGTACGTTTAAATGCTTAAGCACAATGGTTTAGTTAGAAGTGTAACCATTTTTTTTGCTATCCCATTATGAAGTTCCTTCTGGAATGAAGTCATAAGTAAATAAATTAATCAAACTTAACGTCTACAATTTACCATTTCAACTAAATCCCACAATGATTGACCCACATTGTAATATCAATTGAAAAAAAATAACATCGACGATATAATTAGTTCTTGGATGAAGTGTTCAACTAACAATCTCAAGTCAACAGTAGAATCAGATATATAATAAGAAAATTCCCTGGTGATGTTCTGAAAATTGCAAAGAGATTTGTATCTCCACTGACATGTTCTTCTTCGTTGTATGTTTGTATTACTATGTATTCACCCTTGTGTTTCAATCTTCTTTCTACAAATACTTAGGTTTCCTAATATTAATTGCTTTACACTTTAGCTAAGTCAACTAGTAGTCCCCAATGGACCGAATGACTAGCGCCTAGCCACTTTTGCAACATTGAGTGGCAAAATGTAGGTGATTCAGCCTCAAGAATTTTCAAAGTCTAATGTCTTAAAAAGAAATAATCTACAAGTCCAAATATTGGGATAAAAATAAATAGAAACATAATGCCATAATAAAATAATTGAAAAGTACATTGCTATTTCTTGTATTTAGTCGTGTAGCTAATGTAGAAATGTACACCGATCAAATGCAATCTAAAACACATAAGCACACAGGGGCAGATGTTGGGACCTTAAACCCTTTGGCATAATGGAAATTTTTTGAGAAATTTTCCGGCATAGTGTAATTTTTCTGGCATGTTACCCCTAAAATCATGTCTGCTACCCCTAACCCCTGACTTGTTCTGGATCCTCCACTGTAAGCACACATACATGTATTGTACATGTATAGCATCAAAATCCTTCTTTTACGGAGATATAATTTCATTAAGTGGAACGAATTGAAAGTTCTTAATTCTTGGATCTATTTTCCCAGTTTTGGATTTTTTTTTGGAAATAATCTACAAACGAAAGTGTGGTAGTAACAAATATTATGGATTAATCATCATTCAAACACTCGTTTAGCAAATAATCTACGTTGACAATTGTCCTATATAAATAGTTCATTAAAAGATGCAACACTAACTACACTTGAAAATATTAACTTTTCAAGGATTGTCAAGGAAAACATACTTCATTAAAAGAGAACCACACATGGTGCTGGTGGCAAATTAATTGAATATGGGAACTTACTCCCCTCCCAAATACAAGTGAAACAACATGGTCTTTCGTTACTAACTTACTATACCCCTAGCCTAAAATAACAACAATAATAGGTATGTTCAAATCAAATACATACGGGAAAACAAGAAGTTTAAAAAATGCATATAGACAACTATGCATGGGCAAACCTTTGCAACATTGCAATGAACACAACTACCCTTACATAAACCCAATCTTTGAAGCAATCAAGGAACAAAAAAAGAGCATGTCTCACACGACAATTGAGAAGTAAAGTGCCACATGCTATCCAAAATCCAGTAGCAAAACCAGTTGCACCACCAATAAAGAACCATCGCTCAAGTTCATATATGTCTTCCCCATCACTCTCACTTTTACCAACCACCGATGTTGATTCCGTTTCTTCATCCCCTGGACATTTTTTGGTAAGGGGAGGTCCACATAGCTTTAAATTTCCATCGTATCTTGAATGTTCAAAGGACTGTTCAAAGGACTGGATTTGTGTGCTAGATGGGATTCTCGCCGATAAACTATTATCTGAGATGTCTAGGTAATTCAACGAAGTCATTTGAGACATGTTTGATGGTATTTGCCCTGAAAACTTGTTTCTACATAAATCGAGAGTTAGAAGTTTTTTCATCTGACCAATTTTCTGTGGAATTTCTCCAAGTAGAGCGTTATTTGACAAGTTCAGGGCAACCAGTTCACAAAGATTGGTAAGTTCATTTGGGATTTGTCCTGTTAAATTATTGCTTGACAGGTCAATGCTCTTCAACAATCCCAAATTTCTGATGAATTCACGCTATTTTCGTTGCCACTCGATCATCGCATGATCAACATATTCCTTATCAATAATACGTGACACAAAACGGTCTGAATGTACATATTTAATTAAAAAGGGATGTACATCTGATGTAGTTAATGTTAGGTAAAATATGAAAGCTTGAAAACATGTGGCTATGCATGTGAAATAAAAGAATCAAATTCAATTGTTGGACGGCTAATGTGAATGGAAGGAAATTCAACGTCAACATTTGCGGCTTTCACATTTGAGTACTATTGTTACGACGACTCAACATTTGCGGCTTTCACATTTGAGTACTATTGTTACGACGACTCAATTTCATGTGCAAATTGCGGCTCTCTCACCTATATATATGCATGTATGTTTTGCATATTTTGTGTGCAAAAACTTGAGAGAACATCAAGTGTAGAGTGTCAAGCCAATTGTAATCTTGTGAGTTTTAATAAAATTCTCTAGTTGCAGCCCGTGGATGTAGGAATTGCACCGAATCCGAACCACGTAAAATCCTTATGTTCTTCTTGCTTTATTTTCGTGAGTTTGTGTGTGTGTGATAGTGTGTTTCCGCTGCGTGTACCCGGTCCGGTTCCTAACAACTGGTATCAGAGCCAGGTTAGCGAGGTTTGGAGGGTACGATCATTTTTTTTATCACGCACAAGTGTACCTGATTTGTATCTTGTTTGTCGTAATGGCTGAAGACAAGGTTGTAATCGAAAAGTTCAACGGTTCTGATTTTAGCTGGTGGAAAATGCAATTAGAAGCATTGCTATGTCAGAAAGACTTGGACATGGTACTCGGAGACAAACCGGAGAAAATGGAAAAAGCTTTTGAAGATGCGTGGAACTCAAAGGACAAGAAAGCCAAGGCGGTTATTACATTGTCGTTGACGAAGAGCGTTGCTTTCAACATCATGAATGAAACCACGGCACGTGGTATGATGGAGGCTCTGTCAAATATGTATGAGAAACCATCGGCGGCTAACAAGGTGTTCTTGATGAAGGAGTTGTTCACTACAAGGATGAATGAGGAAGGCTCAGTTACGGTTCACATTAACAATCTAAATTCAATTCTGTCCAGATTATCATCTGTGGGAATTAAATTTGATAACGAGACTCAAGCATCACTGCTACTAGCTTCTCTACCTGATAGCTGGTCCGGAACAGTTACTGCTGTTACGAGTTCCGTGGGGACCAGTGGTATGACTTTTGAAGGGGTTAGAGATTTGGTTCTAGGCGAGGATATCAGACGCAAGAATCAAGGTGGATCTTCCTCTTCTGATTTATTAAATGTCGGAAGAGGTAGAGGGAATAGCAGGAATAGTGGAAGCAGTGGGAGTCGGGGAAAAAGTTCTTCTAGAACTTTGAAGAATGTGAAATGCTGGAACTGCCAAGAGGTGGGACATGTTAAGAGTCAATGTCCAAAGAAAGAATTGAACATTGCCGGTGCTGAGAGTGTGTCTGAGGATGATGCACTGATACTCAATATGGAAAGTTCTGTGGACTCTTGGGTCATGGATTCAGGGGCTTCGTTTCACGCCATGGACAACGGGGAAACGATGGTGAATCTAAAAGAAGGAGATTTAGGAAAGGTAAGGTTAGCAAATGACGAGATGCTTCAAGTAACGGGCATAGGAGATATTGATCTAGTTACTTCATTGGGAACTACATGGAGCCTGAAGAATGTCAGGGTTATTCCGGAGCTGAAAAAGAAATTGATTTCTATTGGTCAGCTGGATAAATAAGGACTGGAAGTAAGGTTTGGTGGTGGTAAATGGAGGGTGATCAATGATAATCTAGTGATTTCTCATGGTATGAAATGTGGGTCATTGTATATGGTTGAGGTATCTGCTGAGGGGAGTATGACCGTCCCTGTTAAGCAAGACAAAATCTGGTTCGCTAAATCTACGGCTAAGAGAGTTCATTTTGCAAACATGAATTCTGGAGCCAAGGGGATGTTAGCTGAACGAGTCAGAAATTCTAAACCATTGAGGGGATTCTGTGACAGTGGGAGCACGGGGTGTGTTTCGGGTACAGTTACAAAGAGCCGTTGGGTTTTGAAGACTAAGACTGAAAAAGTCTCTCCTGTTGAAAGTTTGCAAAGTTGGGAGAGTGTTAGTGGTCCTCGGTGTATCTCTGGATCTGGTGGAGTGTCCAAACCGGTTGAGACAGAGGATGAGTCGGTGGTGGGATTAGCCACGACTGAGTTGGAGCTAGTGGGAGCTTCAACTGTCCCTTCTAGTACTTGAAGATGAGGGGCGGCTGCAATTAGAGAAATGGGACTAAGTTTAGCTTGTTCTTAGGAACTGGAGGCTTGGAAGACTTGGTTGTTTTAAGATTACTGGAGTTGGATGACAGAGACGGACCATGTTGTTCAAACTTTCAAGTGGGAGATTGTTAGGTAAAATATGAAAGGTTGAAAACATGTGGCTATGCATGTGAAATAAAAGAATCAAATTCAATTGTTGGACGGCTAATGTGAATGGAAGGAAATTCAACGTCAACATTTGCGGCTTTCACATTTGAGTACTATTGTTACGACGACTCAACATTTGCGGCTTTCACATTTGAGTACTATTGTTACGACGACTCAATTTCATGTGCAAATTGCGGCTCTCTCACCTATATATATGCATGTATGTTTTGCATATTTTGTGTGCAAAAACTTGAGAGAACATCAAGTGTAGAGTGTCAAGCCAATTGTAATCTTGTGAGTTTTAATAAAATTCTCTAGTTGCAGCCCGTGGATGTAGGATTTGCACCGAATCCGAACCACGTAAAATCCTTGTGTTCTTCTTGCTTTATTTTCGTGAGTTTGTGTGTTTGTGATAGTGTGTTTCCGCTGCGTGTACCCGGTCCGGTTCCTAACAGTTAAGAATACATGTTGAACCATGCTTGTTAGATTATTCAAACATGAGGGGATCGTTCCATGGAGATTGTTCCTTGAAAAGTCTAATATTTGAAGATTTGCTAATTGACATAATTGTAAAGGAATGTCTCCCAAAAAGTGGTTTGATTTTAGAATAAGAACATACAACCCTGACAAGTTTTCCCCAATCCAAACCGGCACTTTACCAGAAAAATTGTTGGCCCCCAAATTTAACGAGCTTAAACTTGAGCACTTCCTTAAAGTCACATGCAATTCTCCAGAGAAGTCGTTCTTGTATAAATACAAGACCTCGAGTTTGATCAAAGATCCCATAGAGGCAGGAAGCTTTCCAGATAGGTTGTTGTGTCCTAGATTTAGAACTTTTAGTTGTTTGAAGTGCCACAAACAGTCTGGGAGTTGTCCGGTTAGAAAATTATGGGAGAGGTCAAGAAATTCTAAAAACCCATCAACAATTTGGCACAAAAAGGAGATTTCCCCATAGAATTTGTTTCTGGAAAGATTTAGTGATGCTATAGTGGATGAGACATTTGATATTGGACCAGAAAAGCTGTTGGAACTCAAAACTAGCATTGAATTGTCGTCAAAGTTTGATACTAAATCTGGTACATTCCCAGTGATGTTGTTGGAAGAGAGATTAAGATATCCTAATCGATAAGGCCATGTGTCTCAAAATTCCACTGGGATTGTGTCTGAAATTTTAGTATTGGAAATATCAAGATAGGTAAGATTTTTCAGTGTTTGAATCCATTTTGGGAAGCGAGGCCCTAGCTTGCAATAACTTAGGTCAATATTCTCTAGATAGGAAAGGTTTGATATGTGATCATGATCCAAGGAAGGGACTCCTTGGAGTGAGTTTCTGGAAAGATCTATAGATAAAAGCTTAGACTTTCCGATGTTTTCAGAGATGGAACCTCTAAGCGAATTGAAAGAAACGTCAAGAACTTCAAGCCTGGGTAGTTCCCACAATTTCTCACTTATAGTTCCACTTAATTGATTCTTAGATAGGTCTAGATCTGTTAGGGATGAAAACTTGTGGATCTCATCAGACAGTGATCCAATAAATTGGCTTCCTGAAGCATCCAACTGTTGTAATGTAAGCGATGTGCATCCAGACAAGTTGTTAAGAAAATCAGGAAATTTGACAACAACAGAGTTGTTATCAAAGCTCAAATATTCCAAACTACAGAGGTTACCAAGATATTTGGGTATCCCATCTAACATGTTGCTAGACAGATCAAGAAAACGAAGCTTATTACTGATTAATGGGAACAGCCAATGATACATGGAGGAGTTGAGACTGTTGTTTCCGAGAAGAAGGATATGGATAGATGTAGAAGAGTTGAAAAATGAAGAATATGGATACATGACCTGTGACAACTCACAACCCCGTAAACTTAAATCTGATAGTTTCTGGAGACTGAAAATAACATCCGTCCAATAATTTTGTTTGGCTAGGGAAATCCCATCCAAAACAAGTGCCTCCAAATGAGAGAGATGAGACAACCACTCTATGTTTTCAACTCTACAGCTTCCAACATCTCCAAGGTAAAGCCATTGCAAGTTGGTGAGGTTCCCAAACTCTGGAGGAATGGTTCCAAAAAAGGAGTTGTAGGAAAGGTCAAGGTACCTTAATTCGGTCATGAAACCAATGAAAATGGGAATGGAGCAATTAAAAGGGTTGTAGGAGAGATCAAGATAATTCAAATAGCTTAAGTTAAGCAAGGAATGGCTAATCTCACCTCCAATATTATAGCGGCTGATATCAAGTTGTGTGACACGACCTGTTTGATTGTTGCACGTGACTCCTTCCCATGTACAGCATTCATCATCTGCAGCTGTCCATGTAGAGAGAGTATCAAAGGGGACTTGAAGGCGGGATTTGAAATGAAGGAGAGCATGTCTCTCCTTATCCAAACATTTGTTCATCACAATCATAACAACATCATCGTCTCTTACCAGTTGGTTGCTTGTTGTAGTCTCGAGGCATAGCAACAAGAGAAGTGAGAAAGATATTAAAACAAAAGGATGCATAATTTAGATGCAGTCAATTGAAGATTTTTTGTTTGTGTTGATGCATATATATGAAATCCATGCAAGAGGGTTTATATAGGATGGCTTCAAATAAGAGTCCTGTTTGTTGGACAATACTTTATTTCCTCGCATCATTATTGAAATAATAAGATAAAATATCATGCTGTCAAATTATTGAAATTTGAGAAATGAACTCAAAATTCGTTCCATTTCTAAGAGTATCTGCCTCAATATAAAATATTAAGAAGAAAGTAAATGTTAGTAACATTCAGTGTTGGTGTAATTTTCAAGGTACAGAAAAGATCTAATTAATGCTATAATTTGTCAAAAATATAATACATATTTTTTGCAATAGTTTCTAATAAAATTAAGTTTAACACAAAAATAATACAGTTATAAAATAGTTACTAAGGAAACAAGTTGTGTAAAAACAAACTATTATGCAAATAAAGGATATGTAAATTAAAGATTTTTAATATTTTTGTTTTATGCTGTTGGTCACCCCATTTCAAATTTATAAATAATCTTTTTTATTTTAAATCTTACAAATTTTTTTTAAAAAACATAAAATAAATATGAATAATATTCAATATTGGTATCATTTTGAATTTTTAGTGATTTAATTTGTTAAAGATATGTTATATATTTATAATAGGTTACTGTAATGCATTTAAATGATAATGATACAAAAAAACAAACAAACAAACAAACATTATAACTGAAATCTTTTATCTAACTAAAATAAACATGAATATAAAATTGTTAATTTTATTTTGTTAATGGACCAAGTTTGTGAACTCCTCATCAACCTGCCTGCCATTGAAGGGGGCATGACTATTTTGTGGACGGAACTCTAAATCCCAAAACACAAACTAATGGAATCCAATACAGCACCCATACATGAAACTAGTGGCACGTTTTATGCCAAACGCCATGATTATTGCAATTGCTATGGGAGTTTAAATGAGTTCAATTAATGGTTTACAGTTTTGTTAGAAATAAAGATTTTAAATAACAGTCTTATATTACTAGCAGTCTTATAGTACTAGCAGGGAATCAAAATATTAAAAGAGGGTGGAACACTTACAAATTAATCTCTTTTTATCTAAAATATAAGACATACAAGTTAAGATGATGGAATTACGTTTCTGATATGGCCATGTGCCATGAAGTTGATGTACAAAAAATTAACCTTTACTTTTAGCAAAGTTAGCCATAAAGACCGTTTTGCAAAGATTTTCAAACTTAGGGACCATCTTTGTAAGAAATTCCTCATAAGGACCAAACCTGACACGTTTTGACACGTGTAGAGACCATTCATTTAATTTCATAAAGAAAAAAAAAACTGTTCACAATGTTATGTCATCTCAAATGGTAGTTTTTTAGAAAGCTTTTTTCTATTTGAAAAGACTTTTGAAAAGCTTTTTACCATTGGAAAATAAGACTTTCCATAAAGATCATTACAAACACTTATTATCGAGTATCCCCTAACTTTTTAATTTTCTTTCACGTGTTTTTTATATTTGATCCGTATATTAACTAACATTATATTTTATTTTATGCCCGGATGATATTTAGATATTATTATTTTATTATTAGTTTGATCAATTTATTTAATAAAAAATAAAAATCATTCTTTTTACATTTTCTCCACCAGTCACCTTAACAAAAGAAATGGTTTCTTATTTTGGCCATAATTTTTTTTATTTTAAACTTTGGCCACAAAACTTTCTCATATTGACATATTTGGTCCTTAGAATTTCGTATGTCGGCAATTTCCACCTGTTAATTTGTAGAATGGAAGTTTCCACCCTCTTACTTTGTAGAATAGCCCTTTTAACCCCCTTTACTTTGTAAAATGTCAAATTACCCCTCCAAATTTGAATAGAGACAATTTCCACCCATTAAGTTTTGTATTCTGCCATATTTGATAGGTTTGGTCCCTGTGTACAAAATAAATTACAAAAATTATCCCATAATTTACAGAAAAGGTCCCTTTGCACATTTATTTTATAGAAACGATCCATGTATTTTAAAAAATTATAAAAAGGGTCCCTACGTAATAAAAAAACTTACAAATTACTCCCGCGATGGGTAAAAAACATACGTCCTCGCAAAGCAAGGAGCGGATAATTTCTAGGTTAATAATAAAACACAAATATATATATATATATATATATATATATATATATATATATATATATATATATATATATATATATATATTTGTGTTTTATTATTAACCTAGAAATTATCCGCTCCTTGCTTTGCGAGGACGTATGTTTTTTACCCATCGCGGGAGTAATTTGTAAGACAATTGTCAATATAGATTATTTGCTAAAGGGATCGCCATCCATCTCCAGCTTATGCATTTGATCATATATATATATATATATATATATATATATATATATATATATATATATATATATATATATATATATATATATATATATATAGCTAGGTTCAAATGTGGATCGACATCTATTGTGTGGACGTGTGGATAATGCTATTCTGTGAGAATTAAAAAGAAATTATATGTTGTTTGATAATATGAATACGTTCAATCTTATATAATTATTTTAATTTTTAAGCATTTTCACTAATTAAATCGTCTATAAGGTTATTATACACTTTTTTTTTAATTATTCTCATTCTGTCAGAATGCTATCAGGATGTTTATTGAGTCGTATTCTGTAAGAATTAAAATAAATAAAAATGATGAAAAAGAACAAAAATGAATTAGAATTGATGAGAATGCATTAAAATAACAATAGTTCTGTGAGATTGAATGTATTCACATTACTAAACAACATATTCTCTTAGTAATTTTCATAAAATAGCATTATCCACACGTCCACACAATAGTTGTCCATCCACATTATAACCTAGCCCTATGTATATATATATATATATATATATATATATATATATATATATATATATATATATATATATATAATCGAATGCACAAGCTGGAGATGGATGGCGATCCCTTTAGCAAATAATCTACATTGACAATTGTCTTATATAAGTAGTTCATTAAAAGATGAACACTAACTACACTTGAAAATATAAACTTTTCACGAATTGTCATAGAAAACATACATCATTAAAACAGAGCCACATATGGTGTTGGTGCCAAATTAAATGAATATGGGAACTTAAACTCCCCTGCCAAATACAAGTGAAACAACATGGTCTTTCGTTACTATATCCCTAGCCCAAAGTAACAATAATAATAGTTATGTTCAAAAGAAATACATACCAGAAAACAAGTAGTTTATAAAATACATACACACAACTATGCATGGGCAATCCTTTGCCAATTTGCAATGAACACAACCACCCTTACATAAACCCAATCTTTGAAGCTATCAAGGAACAAAAAAAGAGCATGTCTCACACGACGATTGAAAAGTAAAGTGCCGCATGCTATCCAAAATCCAATAGCAAAACCAGTTGCACCACAAATATAGAACCATCGCTCAAGTTCATATATGTCTTCTCCATCACTCTTACTTTTACCAACCACCGATGTTGATTCCGTTTCTTCATTCCCCAGACATTTTTTGGTAAGGGGAGGTCCACATAGCTATAAATTTCCATCGTATCTTGAATGTTCAAAGGACTGGAGTTGTATGCTAGATGAGATTCTCCTTGACAAACTATTATCTGAGACGTCTAGGTAATTCAACGAAGTCATTTGAGACCTGCTTGATGGTAATTGCCCTGAAAACTTGTTTCTAGATAAATCCAGAATTAGAAGTTTTTTCATCTGACCAATTTTTTGTGGAATTTCTCCATGTAGAGCGTTATTTGACAAGTTCATGGCAACCGGTTCATAAAGATTGGTAAGTTCATTTGGGATTTGTCCTGTTAAATTATTGCTTGACAGGTCAATGCTCTTCAACAATCCCAAATTTCTAATGAATTCACGCACTTTTCCTTGCCACTCGATCATCGCATGGTCAACATATTCCTCATCAATAATAGGTGACACAAAACGATCTGAATGTACATATTCAATTGAAAAGGGATGTACATCCGGTGGCGGGGAGAATCCGTTTTGCACCATGCTTGTTAGATTATTCAAACAAGAGGGGATGGTTCCATGGAGATTGTTCCTTGACAAGTCTAAAATTTGAAGATTTGTTAATTGACATAATTGTAAAGGAATGTCTCTGGAAAAGCGGTTTGATCTTAGAATAAGAATATACAACCCTGACAAGTTTTCCCCAACCCAAACAGGCACTGTACCCGAAAAGTTGTTGGCCCCCAAATTTAACGAGTTTAAACTTGAGCACTTCTTTAAAGTCACAAGAAATTCTCCAGAGAAGTCGTTCTTGTATAAATACAAGGTCTCGAGTTTGATCAAAGATCCGATAGAGGCAGGAATCCTTCCAAATAGGTTGTTGTGTCCTAGATTACGAACCTTCAGTTGTTTGAAATGCCGCAAACAGTCTAGGAGTTGTCCGGTTAGAAAATTATCAGAGAGGTCAAGAAATTCTAAAAACCCATCAACAATTTGGCATAAAAAGGAGATTCCTCCACAGAATTTATTTCTGGAAAGATTTAATGATGCCAAAGTGGAACTGACATTTGGTATTGGACCATAAAAGCTGTTGGAGCTCAAATCTATCACGGAATTTTCATCAAAGTTTGATACTAAATTTGGTACTTTCCCAATGAGGTTGTTGGAAGAGAGATTAAGATATCCTGATCATGAAGGCCACAAACACCAAAACTCCACTGGAATTGTGTCAGAAATTCTACTGTCAGCAATACTGAGATAGGTAAGATTTTTCATTGTTTGAATCCATTTGGGGAAGCGAGGCCCTAGCTTACAAATGCTCAGATCCAGATAGATAACATCAAAAAGGCTAGACAAGTGATGTGTAGAAGGAACTCCTTGGAGTGAGTTTCTGGAAGGATCTATAAAAATAGCCTTCGTCTTTTCAATGTTTTTAGAGATAGCACCTCCAAGAAAATTGAAAGAAACATCAAGATGTTCAAGCCTGGGTAGCTCCCACAATTTCTCACTTATAGTTCCATTTAGATGATTGTAAGATAGGTCCAAATATTTTAGGGATGAAAACTTTTGGATGACATCAGAAAATGACCCCGTAAATTGGCTTTTTGGAGCATAAAACAATCGTAATGTAAGCGATGTGCATCCAGACAAGTTGTTGAGAAAATCAGGAAATTTCACAACAAAAGAGTTATTATAGAAGTCCAAACTTTCCAAACTACAGGGGTTACCAAGATATTTGGGTATCCCATCTAACATGTTGCCAAAGAGAGAAAGAAAACGAAGCTTATTGCTTGTTAAGGGAAACAACCAACGATACATGGATGAGGTGAGATTGTAGTTTTTGAGAGAAAGGAATTCAATAGATGAAGAAGAGTTGAGAAATGAAGAATATGGATACATCACCTGTGACAGCTCACATCCCGTTAGACTCAAATATGATAGTTTTCGGAAACTCAGATTTTAATTACTTCACTTATCGTCGGTACTTTATTTTTATAATTAGTTTAACATTTAATTATACAATATCGTTTCTTTTTCATTAATTCACAAATAAAAGTTGTTTCATATATCTTGAAAAAATAATTTCACATACTAATTTTAATCAACGATTAAAATTTCACATATATTAAAAAGCATAAATCTTTTAAATAATAATTTATTTAAAATAATTGATTAATAATTATGGGTTTCTAGTAAAAAAAACTAATTATAAAACCAATTGTGGTTTCCTTGGGCTATAACCTACTTATATGTTATATGAAACTAATTATTTTTAAAGCTGTACAAATGTAAGACTAAAAACCATGTGATTAGTTGTGGAGTGTGGACGAAGTCATACCACATCAGTTTGGTTTGCATCAGCATGAAGGAACAATCACTCTGAAGGAAGCAACATATGCCAATTAGAGAATACTAGCCAATTCTAGCATGGAGGAGTGCAATCCCTGTAAGTACTCAATGGAACCTAAATTGGAACTAACCAAGAATGAGGGTGGAGTACAAGTTAGCTCTACATAGTATAGGAGCGTGGATGGTGCGCTACACTATCTGACCCATACCCATACCGACCCGACCCGACCCGAGTTGAGCTGGTAAGTAGATTCATTGAAAGACCCATAGTTCAACATATGAAATCCGTGAACACATCTTGAGGTATGTGAAAGGGACCATAGACTATGTTTTGGTATATGGAAAGGGTAATAGAGAAAGTGTTATCACCAGGTACACTGATAGCAACTTGGCAAGAGACATGAATATTGACAAAAAGAAACTGAAGGATCAGAGTTGAATTGTATCCTTGATGTTCTTGAAAATTTCAAGCCCATTAAGAACGGAGATACTATCTCTTTAAATCCAGAAGAATCCCAGATTCAATGTAGACTATCACTCTTGTGACAGAGGAATCACAGAAACAAGATTCAATAAAAAGCAGAAAAGCATTTGGAGGTATGTTATCAATTCATTTCTTTTCTTTCTTTAATTTCATTATTCTTTGTTCCATTTATTGTAAACGTTAGCTAACAACAAAAGCCCTTTTTAGATAATTTAAATTTAGGTGTTTTAATGATGACAAGGGTTGCTTGGAAAACCACCTGCTCCAAAGGATTTAGTGGTTCTGGGAGGTGAATCAAAGCCAAAGCAAACAAAACATTAGAAACAAGAAACCACTGCCACTTTATAATCACTGTAAGTGTCACATCTGTAAAAAAGAAATTTTGACAACATTTATGAAATATTTTATCGCTAAATGCAAGAAATAGCAACTTACTTTCTTTTTCTTTCTATTATAGCATTCTACTTTTACTTTTTTTTTTCTTATTAAGGCATTGTATTTTCAATTTTTTTCTTACTAGGACATTGTATTTTGAAAAATCTACCAATTTATATCAGTGGAAAATACTTTGTATTTGAGGTAGATTATTTGAAGTATGATTGTGTAATAGGCACAAATGAATGAAAGTGCCTTGTTGATTCTTGCATTAAGTAATGTAAGCAGTTTTCTTTTGACAAACAGATGTGGGTGGGAGTCAGTGGTGGGACAGTGGGTTTTAAGTTTTAATGTGTGTGGGAGGGGATGGGGTCCGCCACTCTGTGTGGATTTGACTGGCATTAATCCAACAATCATTCCCTGATTCTCATTGTCAAACTCAAACCACTGAAATTAGATTCCACTCAGTTTAAAAGTAGTCTGAATCCCTAAAAGCTACATCCTTTTTTGGATAATTGTATAACATCATATGTATAAACAAACATCTTAAGAGTACTTTGACTAACGGTTAAGATATAACTTATGTTTGGTAATGAAGAAATCTAACGTACGGAATGGTTCATTCCATAGGAACGAAAAAAAAAAAAAAAATTGTTTGTTTTGACTTATGGAATGGAATGGATAATTTCAACATAACCCGTAATCCAACTTTATTCACGTAAATAACATTCTTTAATTTTACTATAACTTTAAATTTTTATATAACAAAAGTATTATTATTATTATTATTATTGTATGCTTTTAATATGTTTAGTTTATTTTGCGGCTCCGGCCTCTTATTGTTTGCTGGTTTGGATTGGGAGATGAAAACTACACTGAAAAACGATGAATTCAGGAGGTGATTGTAATTTGTGAAGCACTAGCAGGGATAAGAGAAATCAGCAATAAAACCCCAATTCAAACAAACTATTGAGGATATCAAACTTCGTCTCCAAGATCCAGTAGCCTCTTTCTCAAACATAGTCCATTTTCCAAAATTCATTAAGTTAATTAACCTGTGTACATTGGTTAATTGGTTCTATGTGAGACTCTTAGTTTGATTTTTCTCTCATATTTTATTTTCCATTGTATAATTCTAATAGATCTCATTGTTTCCGATAATATTCATTTAGCAACAAATGAATGGATATAAACATCTTCACTCATTAAAGTAACAGTGGGTATCTGGATTGTATACCCCACACAAATAGGTCACTAATTTGAGGCCAATAGGCCATCCACTGTAATAATTCGTCTTTGCAGTGGGAACTATATAAAACTTCATAGGGGCATCTTCATATATACATCAACACAAAGAAATATCACCAACATCTGCATTTACATCATGCATCCCTGTGTTTTTATAATTTTCTCACTTCTCTTTGTATGCCTTCAGAATACAACTGCCAACCAATTGGTAGCAGTGGAAGAAAGAGACGATAATAGTGTTATCACGAACAAGTGTTTGCATAAGGAGAGAGATGCTCTCCTTCAATTGACTTGACTTTAACCGCCCACACCGGATAATTCGTTGGAGTCAAAACCGGAACTTGATATGTCAACGAACCTCCTTCTTTAACCAACGACATCCTTTTCTCCTTAACCCCGACTTCTTTAATCAAGCTTGTTCCGAGAGCACTCTTCCACCGGACAACAAGACAAGGTCACGACCACCTTTACCGTCTTCCGTCACCCGCAAAACGAACCGAATCAAAGCCACCCACTTTGACATCTTCCCGTTCGTTTACTCCGCGCCTCCGGTTAGTCTCTCACAAGCCCGATTAAAAGAAATCGGGGTTGTTTCTAATCAACCTCGAATCACACCCCCTTCAACGAAACCGCGCTCTGATACCAAGTGTAAGAAAATAAACTAGTTTTCTTTTGTGGTGCAAGGAACACGGAAACAGAAGAAGAATGTAGTGGAAGAAAACTTGCTCTTAAAGTTAAAACAAAGAAAGAACTAGTAATTGCATTAAAACAAATGACGCCTACTTTTATACTAATTAATTAGATAGCTTATGAACCTCTAAAACCATAAAAAAAAGACTTCGACTCTTATTCTAAAACTAGGAAACAAAACTAATAAAAAAGAAACTTTCATATTGCTTTTCAAATAACCGATTAACCCAACATACATAATGTGTCAAAGGAACTTCTCTAATTTTGTTGTAAATAACCTAAGAAGATGCCTGATCATCTTTCAAGTGCTAATTTTGCAAATAACCCACATTGAGAATTGGTTAATTAAAAGATCGAATAAATTAAGAAAATAATAAATACAAACGGAAATAATGAACTTTTCAAAATGTCTCATTCCACACAACGGGAAATTGCCACCCATGATGTTTGTGGCATTTTTATCGATAATGAAGACTTAAAACCCTGCCAATTACAAGTGAAACATGGTCTTACATTGCTATACCTTTAGTCCTAACTAAGAACACTAATAGGTTTATAAAGTAACATACAAAACAGGAAAGAAGAGTTAAATATAGACAACTACATACGTGCAATCCTCCGCAATTTTGCAATGAACACCACCACCTCCAAATAAACCCAATCTCTAAAGCTATCATAAAAGTGAAAAAATGCACGTCTGCCATGACGGTTGAGAAGTAGAGCGTCGCATGCTATCCAAAATCCAGTAGCAAAACCAGTGGCCCCACCAATATAGAACCATTCCCACAATTCATTTGTGACTTCCTCATCACCCTCGCTTTTACCAACTTGTATGTCTTCATCTCATGGACATTTTATGGAAAGGGGAGGTCCCTCCTGGATATGAGCTTGAAGAAGGTGATTTGGTAAAAAAAGTTACTAGATTCGATGCCTAAGTCGTTTCTTCAAATCGTGGCTTCAATAGAGCAATGTTTCGAGTTGGATTCAATGTTATTCGATGAAGCGGTTGGTAGATTGAAGGCGTACGAGGAGCGTATAAGAGGAACCGAGAAAGTGGAGGACACTCAAGGTGGGTTGTTGTTGGCTAGTGACGAAAAGTCACATGTTTGTAAGCATTGTGGCAATGGACGTTCAAATCGGGATGACTTTGGACGTGGCCGGGGAAGAGGTCGGGGGTCCGGGAGAAGTCGAGATAGTAATGAACGTGTCCGGGATAAAAGTCACGTTAGATGTTACAAATATGGTGAGCTTGGTCACTATAAAAACGAGTGTCCTAAATGGGAAAAGGAAGAAGCGGGTCTAATCGAAGAGGAACCGACATTGTTTTGAACGAGTGGCTCGTATGACCAAACCGATTAAGGGGGTGATTGTTGGGTTAATCGGTTATTTGAAAAGTAATAGGAAAGTTTCTTTTTTATTGGTTTTGTTTCCTAGTTTTAGAATAAGAGTCGAAGTCTTTTTTTTTTTTTTTATGGTTTTAGAGGTTCATAAGCTATCTAATTAATTAGTATAAAAGTAGGCGTCATTTGTTTTAATGCAATTACTAGTTCTTTCTTTGTTTTAACTTTAAGAGCAAGTTTTCTTCCACTACATTCTTCTTTTGTTTCCGTGTTCCTTGCACCACAAAAGAAAACTAGTTTGTTTTCTTACAATGTAGTCTAAGGATAAGATGCAATCAATGAGCTCTAAATTTGGGGATTTCAATTGAGATTCTTTTTGACGCAAACTGCAATCTACAATGGCCTGACTCTAAATTAGATTAATATAAATACAGTTCAAAAGTTAAGTTATAATGTGTTCATAGTGCCCTCTCTTTGTACTATCTTACAAAAAAATACTTTTTTAATTATAGTAGGCTATCTTAGTCCTATTTATCGATTTGGATCAACTGCAATAGTCGTTAGCGTAGATATTGTTTGTGACTTCTATTTTCTGATTATGAATAAATCAGAAAATCAACTCATATCTTCATTTTTCTGTTTTGCAGATTTTTAAATATATTGTATGCCATTCTTGAGCTTGTGGCCTTGGCTGCAACTTTCAGTTCGAAGGGTAAAAAATTGAAGTCGTATGTGCAATCTTATTTCTTTAAATAGTAAGTGTTGCAAGTTCTCACAAATCTTTTGGTTCTCAAAAGAACCCGACTCTCTCTCTCTCTCTCTCTCTATATATATATATATATATATATATATATATATATATATATATATATATATATATATATAGAAGTAGGTTCATATAAAAAACAACAATTATTGTGAGAACGTGAGAACAATTCTCAACTAATCGTTTTATATAATTAATTTTATAAAAATAAAAAAAATAAAAGGGCACTTGTGGTATTTTAACCTTGCATTAAATATAAGCATTAATTTCGATTCCTATTATTAAGGAAACAATTTTAATTTTCGATTATTTAAAACCTTATACTCTCTTTTTTCAGCTGCCAGCCATATCACACCCATCCACCGTCTTCTTCTCCTTCTCCCTCGCCACCGGTGGAAATAGTTTATATTTATCTGTAACGATGCAAACTATTTACTTCCACTTATACCGTCTTGAAATCAGAATCGAGAGGAACGGTGGTTGTTGATTACCGATTTCACGGCTCCGACTCCAGATGATGTTCATAAGTCCAAGGGTTGCGATTTTCACTTTCTTTAGGCGGTGAAGATGACAAGGTTAGAAAAAATAACAGTTATATCATATCTTATCTCCTTATTACCAATTCCATGTCTATCATCTCCCTCTCTCGCTCTAATTTCCAACCTTGATTACAATTACTTAAGTACATTAATGAACCCAAAATGAAATGATGATTCAGTGGTGATGGAGAACCTCGAAAAAACATCCAGTCCTATTGAGTTTTAATATTTTTATAGAAAATATGATTTCACTTTTAATGTAATCCATGTGTGATCGTTTTTTTCCATACAAATATATGAGTGTCTAATTTGCAAATTATGATGTGGATTTCATTATATATGTACTCTAATAGTTTTTAGATTATTTTAGAGAAAGCATGTTTTTTTTTTTATCTTTTTGGTGATTGGCTTTAATTCATGTGATATGTTTATCGTTTTCTTTGTACACAATTGAAGACGATTCTCTTTCTCAACGAACGGTAAGAGTATTGCTTTCATTTCCTGATTAACTGAATCTTTTTTAATGACCACCAAGTGTTTGATTTATTGCCTGAGTAAATATGGTGCATTTTATGTTAACTTTTTTCTGTACGTACATTAGGAATGTTTTGGTTATACTCACCCTCTCTTTGTTTTCCTTTTTTTTTCTGTATTTTGAATGGAAACATATTTTAGATAAAACAATGTTATTTAAAAAGCTTGTTGTCATATTGTTATTCTATTAAGAATTTTTGTCACTACAACCTATCGGTACATACATATTAATAGATATGTGTTTATTTTGTTATGAATTTATTTGATAAACTTGACTCATGATTAATTTATGTTAAAATGATTCTTGTTTGACAGTTGATGGCTTTTTAACTACTAGAGTGAATAATGATCCAACAACAAACCCTTTCATCGAACTACTGCATCGCCGCCACCACCACCACCATACATCCAACGTTATTGTTGATCTTAATACAAGAGCAAGACACCACCTTTTGTATATTCATAGAAGAATATGATTTTTTTTCCTTGTATGGATAAGCATCGGATAGACTATATGTATATGTTTTGTCATGAATATTGTATATCTGTACATATTCTGTTATGAATATTGTATGTGTGTATGTTGTATGTGTGTATGTTTGTCATCAGTATTTATGTTTTTCTCCATGAAAATTGCATGTATGTGTCTATTCGGTACTGAATATTTATGTTCTTCTCAATAAAATTTGTATGTTTGTATATTCTGTTATACATATTCATGTTTTTCTTTATTAAAATTGTATATGGTCATATTCTATCATGCATATTTAAGTTTTTAACAATAAAAACTTTATTTGTGTCTATTGTAAATTTAATATTCATATTACAAGTTTCATATTCAAATACAAATTTTGCACAAGTTTAATATTCATATCAGAATTTTAAATTTTTTAAATTCTAAAATAAAAAATATCAGATTTTTTAATAATGATTTTTATATTTGAAAATTTAAATTATATCAAAATTTTAAAATTTATATTTTTTTCAATTTCGTTTTTGATCATAAATTTCGAATTTGAAAATTTCATTAAAATACCTTAAAAATAGGAAACTAATAATATTTCCATATTCATATTTTTGTTCTTGTACGACTTTACCCTTATTCTTATAAAAATTGTATTTTTAATTATTTTTAATTAAGAAGTTACCTAAATTATAAGAGAAATCAAAACCATCTACTATTTTTATCTAATGGCTGATAGGCGTTCTCGCGTTCTCACAATAACTCTTGTTCTTACATGAACCATCCCATATATATATATATATATATATATATATATATATATATATATATATATATATATATATATATATATATATATATATATGGTTAGGTTGTGTTTTTGATAAGTATTTTGTGCATGTATGGTTGATTGTGGACCAATCATTTTAGCTATTTTAAGTAAATGATTAATAATATTATTAAATTAAAGATAACACAAAAACACCATCTAAATTCATTATAAAGGTATTTTAGTCAATTAAAACAAATTTAAAAAAGGAGAATTCGAGATTTAGGGGACAATTAATGCTCTTGATTTAAAAAATCTGATCTTTTTTTTTAAATTAGTTCAATTCAAATGTAATTTGTGTGCATAAACCGATTTTATTGTATCATAATGTTATTTTGTTAGAATGATGTTCTGTGTTATTTTTTTAGAATGATGTTCTGTAATTCTTTCACAATGATATTCTATTAGAATCTCTAGTTGAATAAAAACAACATTTTTATATCTATTTATATACATCTGAACTTAAATACAAATTAATATATATTTTTACAGAATAACAGCCTTATACATTTTAATATAATTACACATATTCTAACGGAATATCATAAAAAATGAATAAAATTATTACAAAATTGCATTCTTAAATATACAATTATTGAAAAAATGCATGTGATCTTCTTCAATGGTTCAAATAATCAACTTGATTCCAACTATTCTTTCGAAAATATGATGTATTATCGTAAGAATGTAATTCTTCGCAAATATACTTGGTTTTTTTAACTCCATTCCAAGTCTTTCTCTGGTATGATCAATATTTGATTCGAAGACATTCTGAAATAATAACATGCATTACTCGTTATTATTATCAGTTAAGCAAATATACTAGTCAACAAACATTCTTAAAGACATTCTGACAGAATGCATTTATACAAATAAATTCTGACAGAATACATCACAAAATACACTTAAATCATATTATTTTCTTCTAAATGACAAAAAAATGCGTTACATAATGTTTTTTACTTTTCCTATCTTAAAAAAATAAGGAGATTTAAATCGATATTTTTTTTTCAGAATATAGGCATCAAATTGATGAGTGTTACTAACCTCATTCTAAAGGAATATTGTGTTTTCTCATTCTATAAGAATTTGCATGTTTAAAATAATATTCATTATAAATTGTATTGGTAGAATACCAAACTTTGCATGAGTTCCCTTTAAGAAAAAGGCCTAAACATGTCCCGAATGAAGTAAGCTGATAGGACAGCAAGAAAAAAAAAATCATTATTTATAACCAATGATATCATAAACATGACTTATTATAGAGATCCCAATTCATAACTATACTCATCAACTTTCTATTAAATTAGATAATTTCTTCATTGAAGCTTCGTCGGATCAAACCCTTTTACAAACAATCCTACTTTAACACAATAAACAATTAAGTAGTAAGATTTATAACCTATTTCATAAATAAATAAAAAAGGAAAACAATAAACTAGCAATTAAAAAATGAAAAACAACCAACAATATAAAAACAATAAATAAACCATTAGTGGAGGTAATAAGTATTTGATAATCATTTAAAAAGAAGAAATCATCTACCGTATGTATGAATTTTCATCACAAACATTTTACGAAAACTTAATTCATGTGTACAAAGTCACTAATCACAGAAGTCTTCCTTAATTTAATAAAGGAGAGTCACTCGACAAATTCTTATCCTTATAAAATAATCAGGAACATGAATACATACCTTCAATACTTTGGTGTTCAATTCATCAATATTTTTCTGTTTTATTCATAAAATAAAACAACGATAATGGAGATCACGATGATGGTGGTATAGAAATCGGTTGGATTAAGGTCATAGAGACGTTTCCATCAGAGGAATCACAAAGGTTGTCGGAAATGTTTCTATCAAAGGAGGGTGGTCGGCTTGAAGACGATGGTGGCCAACAACAGAGATGTGGAGGAAGACAATTGAAAACGGAGATGGATGATGAAGAAGTGGTTGTAGCGTCGATGGTTGATGATGAAATGGTATATTAGGGTTTTAATAGATAAATAAAAATTGATCCCTTAAAAAAAGGGATAATTTTGGATATTATTAATATACATATGTAATATTACTAATTTACTCTTATTAATTTAATTAATGATTTTTTTCCTAAATTTTGATTGGTCAATTCATGCACATAATAGTTGTTGAAACATTTGAATCTCTCATGCACACAAAAGCATTCCAATTTCTCTAGATCCCTTCCAAACTCTTCAATCTGATTTTTTTCTAAACTTTTGATCCTTCTAGCTAGGCTCTGTAGTGGCTAGGAGCCTGACGAAATAGAGCTTTCGGTTTTGGAATTCTGCCCGTGCAATTTCCTGTTTTTTTGCTAAAACTCTTGTAAGTTAAGTTGCACTTATCTTAATTCAAGTGTAACTTATATTTATAATCATAGTCGTTAATATGAACCTATAAATACGATTTAATAGTGATTCCATATCATAATACTGATTGATCTACTTATGAGGGCGATGTCTAGGCTAGATTTAATGATGTGTTTAAAATGAGATTTCCAAATAATATACTCTGTATACCAAACGGACCCTACCTCCGATATCATCTTACCTAATTGTTCCTTATCAGCTATATATCAGTAGACATTAGGATTGTTGAGGAATCTAGACTATCATTAGCCCCCAAAAAATATAAGCCTAAGACTTAGTGATATTCGTACCTAGGTCATATCAAAGGAAAAAAACAAGGTACTAGGCGAAGCCCTGCCGAAGTCACCACTCATCCACTTTTAAAATGTAAGTTCATAGTTACTTTCATCTTACACATATATATGAAGTATTTAATTCCTTAGATGCTATGTGTGCCGAATGTCTGTATTTGCAATATTTGTTCTCAATATGGGTTACTTGGTTATACTATATTTTAATAAAGTATTGAACTATTTATTCTATTGTACCTAAATATATTAGGTAGTGAAGGGTTATAGAAAGTAAAATATGATGAGAAGTTGTGCCAACATGGTATTATTATACTACTAGGGATTAGTCATCTAGTAGGATATAGAGGACGGGTCATAGACTATTCTAGACAAGTTTGGTGAAACATCAATAGGCTAGCAATCTATAGGTGTTTATAAGTCATACACGGTGTTGTAAAGCTAGCGGTGATGATGTTTATGCTTATGTTTCTTGTATCAGTTATAACATACCAAGTCTTTAGTAATGAATGAAAAATATTTCTTCGGAAATACTTTTATTGGAAAATTTATGCATTTATAAATAAACTACGTTTTAAAATAAGCATTAAAAAAGGTCTTTTATGACCGTAAAAATAGAGATGTGACATTATGAGAAGTCATTGTAACATTAATAACCAGTCTAAAAGCAAATTAATATATAAGTTGAAATAGTATTTACATACAGTTTGGGTAAAGAGTATACATGTTTATATAAATTGGAAATACTTATATACAATAAAACAAATAATTTTAGTATGAAATGTGCTTTCGATTCAAATGATATAAACATGTGAACTCAGAAACTTTATGTTGACGTTTTTAAAATCACATGTATTCTCAAGGAACTAAAAGTCGGACGTGTAACATATTTTGGGTAACAATCATGGAATCGCAGGCATACCACTTTTTTGTTATCGTTTATTATTAAGCCTATTTGTTAAGGCATTGTTTGTAATTTAATTTTCAGTATTTTAAAAGTTAGTATAATATGTAGGATTTTATTCGGCAATTGAAGTCATATTTATGCTATACTTTTGTGTATTGTTCAATGTAATCAATATATGTGATCCATAATGACGTCACACAACCGGACATTTCCGCCGCCAACGCGGGGGTGTGACACTACATTTCCAAGTTGCACATCTACATTTTCCATTGGAAATATAAACTTAATTTCCTTTGCATTAACCGGGAAAAGTTAAATGGTAAGGGTGTATATATGAGCAAGGAAAGCTGATACATAATGTGTATTAAATGGTAAGGGTGTATATATGGGCAATGAAATATTCAAACTACTACATAAATAATTGCGTTCACATTGAACACATAGGTACATAGGTATATTGAGTCGAATTTAACATTTGAAGTTGGAGAAAGTGAACTGTTATCTACTATTTGATAAAATAGATTAACTAGTGAAAAGATAATAGATTAACTAGAACCCTATGGCTAAAAGTTGTCACAACATCGTCTAAATTGTATTACAACAATATGATGATCTCAACTTCAACACTCAACATAAACCTAATTTTACCTTAATAAATGACATGACAAATATATCAATTATAATCTATAAACAAAGACGTCATGTCATCTTGACACAACTTGCTAAAATATAAAATTATTAGATAGAAAATGCTAAACATTTGTTCATCATACATTATTAAAGTTTTGTTTGTTAAATGAATTAAGTTTGCATTTGCTTTTGGTTATATAATTTATATCTTGTCATGTCTAAAACTAATATGCCTATGACATATCTTATCATCTTTTATGCTATTTTTAATATTGTATTTAAAGTAAAATGTAAATCGTACAATTTGATAATTTATACAAAAACCCTAACTTCTAGTTAGTTCAATTACTGCACTCCCTTATTTCTCTTTTTCTAATATAAACAAATATGTATGGACTTTTAAGAAAATGAATTTGGGAAAACAAAACAATTTTCATGATATCATTGGGCCATGTATATTTTTTGTCAGCATATATATCGAGCCTGGGCCTTATATTGTATGGCTGTATACTAAATAGTAAATACTGTTTTGGTGTATGGCTTATTGTTAGTTGGTTTGGGTCGGAAGATGAAAACTACACCGAAAAATGATGAATTCCGCCGGTGATTGTGATTGGTGAAGCAGTAGCAGGCAAAATAGAAATCAGCAATAAAAAGTCCCAATTCAAACCCACTATTGACGATATCAAACCTCGTCTCCGTGATCTGGTAACCTCTTTCTCAAACTTTTAAGTTTTTCTTCTAAACTTACTCCGTTTTCTGAAATTCTATGAAGTTTAACATGTGCACATTGGTTAATTGATGCTATGCAAGACTCTTAGTTTGATCTTTCTCTTTATATTTTATTCTTTTATAGATCTAATCGTTTCCGATAAAATTCAATTATCTATAAACCAATGATTCTAAACTAGGTGTTGTTTTGTCATGATGTTTCTCTTAGATTTTAAGATCAGATCCAGTAATCGAGAAGGATGATTCTTAATGATATAAAATAATTTGTGGATGATTCTTAATGATATAATAGAATTTGTGGTGTTGTCTATCTCCATCTTGTATAAACAAGAAAGAATGTCTCACTGGCCCTTTACTCCTTTTAGCTAGGGCCACCATCGTCAATTAGGATTGTCCCTCTTTTTATCTTTTTGAGTCAGCATTGAATTCTTTTTACATTAGTGCATTCTTTTTACATTATTGTTTCAATCAGTGCATTCTTTTCTAAATCATACCTTCTTCACTTTCAATGAGATTTCCGTATTCTAAAATGATAACATTACAATTAAATCTTTTTTTGGTTGTAATTTTACGAACAATCTAATTGTGAAACTAAACAAAAAACTTTCTACATATATTTTTATTGAATAAAATTACTCTGCTTTTTGTTAATAAGTAAAATATAATTATTGTAAGTAATTGTTGAGTTGTGCAGTCTTTTTTTCTGGCTCTCGAGTTGGGGTTTGATGGTTGCTAGAGGGACGTTGAGGGAAAGAGAGCCGTGAATGTAAGACGACCTGGTCAGATGAATCATGCAACTCTTGTGTTCTTTGTTTTTCTTGCATCAGATAAATGTGTGTGTGTGTGTCAATCGGAGTCATAAATATTAATGTACATAAACTATAACTATACAAAAGATGTCTCGAAAAATAAATTTATTAGGTTTAGATGAAATATTTCTTCTCAAATTTGTATTTTTCACGATGGTTGTTTTCATGCGTTTGAATTTGTTATAATGAAGAAATGACTTAAAGAGGGATGAAAAATTGGTGATGGTTGCAAAACGGTTTATTCACTCATTAAACTAAAGGTGGGCACCTGAGCCCGGATGGGAGTACTGCCATTACATAGTCATATCCATTCATGGATGGTTACTCTATTTGATTCCATCATTTTATTTTTTCAGAATTATATCACATAATTTGATGACCAAAAAATATCACAATATTGGAAAAGATATTTATACTAAATACGAATTACCAAGACTTGTAGTATTATTGTATTCCCCCACAAAAAGGTCACCAGTATATATCATGAGGCCATCGGCTTTAAAAATTCATCTTCACATTTGGCACTATATAAACCTTTGTAGGGGCATCTTCATATTTCATATAAACATCAAGACAAACAAAAAGTATCAAAATCTGCATTTACATCATGCATCCTTGTGTTTTTATAATCTTCTTACTTTTCTTGCTATGCCTTCAGAGTACAACTGCCAACGAATTCGTAGCAGACGAAGGAGTAGGAGGAGGATATGATAATGCTCTTATTAACAAATGTTTGGATAAGGAGAGACATGCTCTCCTTCAATTCAAAGAAAACCTTCAAGACCCTGATGGTAGTCTCTCTACGTGGAGACCTGAAGAAGATGACTGTTGTACATGGCAAGGAGTCATGTGTGATGACCAAACAGGTCATCATGTCACAGGGCTTCATATTCCCTCCGCTGGTCTTGTAGGTGAGATTAGCCATTCATTGATTAACTTAACCTACTTGAGTCATCTTTATCTTTCCTCCAATTCTTTTCATGGAGCCATTCCTCCAGAGTTTGGAAACCTCACCAGCTTGCAAGTGCTTAACCTTCGAGATGTTGGAAGCTGTAGAGTTGAAAATCTAGACTGGTTGTCTCATCTACCCCTCTTGGAGGCACTAGAAATAGAAGGGATTTCCCTTGCCAAAGCAAACCAGTGGGTAAATGTGATTTCGAATCTCCCAAAACTATCAGATTTAAGGTTAGATGGATGTGAGCTCTCACAGGTCATGTATCCATATTCTTCTTCATTTCTCAACTCTTCTTCATCTATTTCTTTCCTTTCTCTCAGAAACAACAATCTCACCTCATCCATTTATCATTGGATGTTCTCACTAACCAGCAATAGCCTTCATATTCTTGATCTCTCTGGCAACATGTTAGATGGGATACCCAAATATCTTGGTAACCTCTGTAGTTTGGAAAGTTTGCATTTTAATAACAACCGTGCTGTTGTCAAATTTCCTGATTTTCTGAACAACTTGTCTGGATGCACATCACTTACATTGCAACAGTTGTCTGCTCAAACAAGCCAATTTACAGGGCCATTGCCTGATGACATTCAAAACTTTTCATCCCTAGAAGCTCTGTACCTATCAAATAATCACATAAATGGAACCATAAGCGATAAATTTTGGGAACTACCCCTTCATGCGTTTGATGTTTCTCAAAATCATCTTAGTGGTGCCATCTCTGAAAGCATTGGAAAGTCGAAGGCTTCTATTATAAATCTTTCAAAAAACCCACTCCAAGGAGTTCCTTCCACAGATGACATGTCAAACCTGTCTTCTGTAACGTATATTGATCTGAACTCTTGTAAGCTAGGGCCTCACTTCCCCAAATGGATTCAAATGCTGAAAAAACTTAACGAGCTTGATATTTCCAATACTAGTATTTCTGACACCGTTCCTCCAGAATTTTGGAACATGCATTTAAACTCTTTGAATCTCTCTTCCAACAACATCAGTGGTGAAGTACCAGATTTATCATCAAGTTTTTCCGGTAGTATAATGATAGATTTGAGTTCCAACAACTTTAATGGTCCAATACCACATCTTCCTTCCAGTTTGGAATTGTTAAATCTTTCTAGAAACAAATTCTCTGGAGGAATCTCCTTCTTATGTCAAATGGTCGATGGGTGGTTAAAATTTCTTGACCTCTCCCATAACTCTCTAACAGGACAACTTCCAGACTGTTTGTGGCATTTCCAACATCTAACGGTTCTTAATCTAGGACACAACAGTCTATCTGGAAGGCTTCCTCCCTCTATTGGATCTTTGATAGAACTCGAGGCGTTATACTTATACAAGAACAACTTCTTTGGAGAATTGCCTTTGTCTCTAAAGAATTGCACGAGCTTAACCTCGTTGAATTTGGGGGCTAACAAGTTTTCGGGTAATGTGCCTGTTTGGATTGGTGAAAACCTATCAGAGATGTATGTTCTTATCCTAAGATCAAACAATTTCTTGGGAACCATCCCTTCAGAATTATGTCAGTTAGCAAATCTTCAAATTTTAGACTTTTCAAGGAACAATCTTCATGGAAGCATCCCCTCATGTTTGAATAATCTTACAAGAATGGCTCAAGTAGGATTCTTACCACCACCAAACGTACATCCCTATACATCACAGTGGCATTGGGATCTCATTGATGAGGTGTATGTTGACCATGCAATGATCGAGTGGCAAGGAGATGAGCGTGAATTCTTTAGGAATCTGGGATTGTTGAAGAGCATTGACCTGTCAAGCAACAATTTAACAGGACATATCCCACATGAACTCACCAATCTTCATGAACTACTTGCCCTGAACTTGTCAAAGAATGCTCTGATCGGAGAGATTCCACAGCAAGTTGGTCAGATGAAAAACCTTTTAGCTTTGGATTTATCTAGAAATAGTTTATCAGGAGGGATACCATCAAGCATGTCTCAGATGAATTTTTTGGGTTACCTAGACGTGTCATGTAATAACTTGTCAGGGAGAATCCCATCCAGCACTCAACTCCAATCCTTTCAACCTTCAAGCTACGATGGAAATACAGGACTGTGTGGACTTCCCCTTTCTAGAAAATGTTCAGGAGATAAAGCATCACAAATTGGTAAAAGCGAGGGTGATGAGGTAGACATAGATGAGCTTGAGAAATGGTTCTATATTGGTGGGGGCACCGGTTTTGTTACTGGATTTTGTATAGCATGTGGTGCTCTACTTCTCAACCGTCGTGGTAGGCATGCACTTTTTCACTATTTTGCTACCTTCAAAGATTGGGTTTATGTGAAGGTGGTGGTGTTCATTGCAATTTTGAAAAGAGTTAGACATACATAGTTTCTCATCTGGTTTTTATTTTTAACTTATTTTCTAATATGTATATCATCTTGAGTAGACCATTACTATTCTTTTTAAGGCTAGGATCGTAGTATTGTAATTACTTGAATTAGTCTATCTTTAATTCTATTTTATTAGTTATTAATTTGGAAAAAATAAAAAAAATGATAAGTACTATTGGGTTTTCTGCTGTTTTCTCGAACAAATATTGGGCCTATAAACATTGGGCCACACACCAGTAGACAACAAAGTGATGTCGATGGTTACTGTCTAGTGTCCACTATGGCTGGCATCGCCTCTTATGTCTTATTGTTTAATCATTTTGTAAAATTAAAGTGCGATTTCTGAAATGCATGAAAAAAACTTGTGCTTGTAAATTGTTTATTTGATGCTATGTGAGACTCTTAGTTTGATTTTTCTCCTTCTTTTTGTTGTCCATGTTATAATTTCTATAGGTCCCATCGTTTCCGATAATGTTCAGTTAGCTATAAGAGACTGAATCGAATCTAGTTGTTTTCTTCTGATGTTTCTCTTACATTTTAAGTTCAATCCAATGATAGAGGAGGATTTATTTCTGTATAAAAAAGTTGTATAATTGTATTAATGTGTGAATCTAATCTCCTTATTGTTGTTGTCCACCATGTTGCTATTTTTTACTATATTGAGTCAACACGACATTCTTTTTTATGAAATATATTCTGTCACTTGTGGGATTTCCATATTCTACAATGACAAGAATATAATTATATGTTATATGAAACTAATTATTTTTAAAACTGTACAAATGTAAGACTAAAAACCATAAGATCAGTTGTGGAGTGTGGACAAAGTCATACTACATCAGTTTGGTTTTCTTCATTAGCCTACCGGATTGAGAGAACTGTTAGTTGGTTCTCACAATAACAGTTTTTTGGTAACAGAAAACTTTTATTATGAAATCATTATCATTCCAATCACATAATATAATAAGTTATGATAATCTGTGGGTGGCTATTTTAAAATGTTTTGCGTGTGGAAAGTTAATTTGTTTAACATAGTGGCAAAGCTAGGGAGGGTCTAGAATGTATGGTCATAATACGACACTGCACGACCTTGTACTGTTGTGATCGTACTATTGTGGAGATGGCGAGGCAGTGTGTAATGTGGTGTAAATTTTAAATTGTGTAACTACACAAGCCCTAGAGAACTCAACCTTGTATCAAATGTGAACCCGATGAAAGCCAAATGTGGAACATGTAAAGGTCCTTGAATGCGTTGCCCATATTAAGGTGACTGGTACACACCTTAGGAAACTTGCTGGTCGAAGTAAAGAAATGGTTCACTTGGGAATTGAGACTGGTACAAAAGCTTACAGGCTACTAGATCTAAACATTGAGTAGAGATGTTTGCTTTGAAGAACACAAGATCTGGCCATGGGGAGAGGCAGAAAAGGTCAAGGCTACTGCAGGAATGACATTCACGGTTGAGGGACTTACACCATTAGAAATAAAAGATGGAGTCAGTGAACCAGAACCCCACACGCCTGTACACCACCTTGATGTCAATCTGCATTTCTAAATGGTGACCTGGAACAAGAAGTTTATGTGACCTAGACGGAGGGCTTTTTGAATCATGATCAACCGAATAAGGCGTATAAGCTAAGCAAGGCGTTATACAGACTTCAACAAGCACCATGAGCTTGGAATTCAAGGCTCGACAAGTATCTCAACAAAATTGGGTTCAAAACGTTCTTGCAAGAATATGGCGTATATGCAAGGAACACAAAGGGAAAGACATTGATCGTGGGTGTGTATGTAGATGATCTTATTGTTACAGGTGACTGTAACAACGAAATAACACGATTCAAAGAACAAATGAACAGGGAATTTGAGATGAGTGATCTTGGAAAACTCTCATATTATCTTGGAGTTGAAGTCCATCAGCATGAAGGAACAATCACTCTGAAGCAAGCAACATATGCCAATTAGAGAATACTAGCCAATAGTAGCATGGAGGAGTGCAATCCCTGTAAGTACCCAATGGAACCTAAATTGGAACTAACCAAGGATGAGGATGGAGTACAAGTTAACTCTACACAATATAGGAGCGTGGATGGTGCGCTACGATATCTGACCCATACCCATACCGATACCCATACCCATACCCATACCAACCTGACGCGAGTTGAGCTGGTACGTAGATTCATGGAAAGACCCACAGTTCAACATATGAAATCCGTGAACACATCTTGAGGTATGTGAAAGGGACCATAGACTATGTTTTGGTATATGGAAACTGGAAAGGGTAATAGAGAATGTGTTATATCACCAGGGTACACTGTTAGCGACATGGCAAGAGACGTGAATGATAGAAGAAGCATGAGTGGAAAGGCATTTTATCTAAATTTGAATTTGGTGATATGGGGATCATTCAAGCATCGTTGCATATATCGCCCTTTCATCCCGTGAAGCAGAATTCATAGCAGCCACCTCGGCGACATGCCAACGGATTTGGATCAGAAGGTTGTTAAGTGAAATAACTAGCTGCAAGATCAAGGCATCGGTTTTGTACATTGACAACATGTCTGCTTTGGACTTGGCAAAGAATCCCATATTCGACAGGAGAAGCAAACATATTGATACGAGATACCATTTCATACGTGAACGTGTGGAGGAAAATGAAATTGTTGTCCAACATGTGTGCAACAAGAAACAGAGAGCAAACATCTTTACTAAGTCAATGGGGAAGACACAATTTTAGGAGGTGAGAGACGTGTTGGGAGTACATGAAGGAGTATGACAGGTCAATGGCATGACCTCAACACTTTGGTTTAAGGGAGAGTATGTTGGATTTAATCCAAACGTGTTCAAAAGACAGAGACTCTCTTCAAGGGCATTTCAGTCTTTCTTGAGGTTTGAACAAGTAAAAGGCCGTGTAGGCCATCAATTCCATTTATTTAGTAGAAGTAGATTACGGGTAGTTAGTTGCTATCTTCTAGGGATTTCTTTGTTTAAGTAGTTTGTTCTTTTGATTCTTATCTTGAGCACCTGGAATAAATCAAGAAAATTTGGCCCCAAAAGCTTCCCCTTGTACTATGTTTTCTGTTTTGCACTAGGTTCAAGGGTTGATTCCAACAATGGGAGGAGGAGATGGTAATAGTGTTGTTAACAAGTGTTTGGATAATGATAGAGAGATGCTCTCCTTCAATTCAAAGTTGCAAAGTTGGAAATTTGCAATTTGCAAATCATAATGCAAAACAGAAGTTTTTGGCCCAACTCAACCCACTCACTTAAAAATTGCAAGTGCGAGCCCAAATGAATTCATCTCAATTCTCAAATGGGGTATCGATGAAAGTGTTCAATGTTTTGGTGCCAAACGCTTCATACATATCACTGTATCAGCGTAAATTCAAGTATTCAACTAAAAGATTTGAGGAAAGGATCACAGGAATGAGTTCAAATCATCCATCAATTAAGGTACGTGGAAAACTATTGATTCCATCTATGTTCATCCATCGAACTTCCCCAGAAGATGATCGGTAAATCCTCGATAAACCCTAATATGATATAATGAAATATAAATAGAGTATAACCACACACTTTCCTGCAAACCAAACTTCAGACAGATAGCATATTGTTGATTTTGGCGTGCTTTCCAACTTTCAAAGACAACTTTCATGAATGTGCTTAGGCGATCCACAGTCCATTGAGCTCTATAGAGTTCAATGGATTGCCACATCACTGACACATCAGCATTTCACTTTTTATTCAACTTTACTCCTTAACATCCACACTCCATTAAACCCAACAAAGTTTAATGGATTTCCACATCATCATCATTATATTTTTAAACATAATTATAAATTTAAAAATAGAAGATATAATAGTTAAAAAAAATACAATACTTAAAAATACATTAATTAAAAATAATGAAACTTAAAACATTATTACCTAAAAATATATTAATTAAAAAACACGAAACCTAAAAACATGAAACCTAAATAATATAATATAAAAAAATATGGTTAATTTTATTTGTGGTTTAATTAAAAATAATAATATGAAAATATAAAATAAAATGAAAATATGATTACATATATATTTGGTTTGAAATTTAATTGAAAAAGAAAAAGATTAATTTCATTCAACCACTCAATGATCATACAACTCTTCCATTCAACCCTCCTCCATGTCATCACCCACACTCCATTCAACCTCTATTCAATCCAAATAATCATCTATTCAACTCATATTAAACCCCCATTGTGGATGCCCTTAGTTCACGTGTTACATGTAAATGTCTAGATGAAATGGGAGCTCATTATTTATATGCGTAGAATTTCATATGGTATTGTGCAGTTGTTAGTGTACTCTGATTTAAGCTCATTGTTGATATAAATAGACTAAGTGTGTATCATTTTTATCCTTAAGGTACATTTCTTTCATGAAGAATGCACTCTTAGAACAATATTAGACAATATTCTGGATATAGAGTGTATACAAGATAGCATGTACTAATGGAGGGAATGAGTGAGATTAGTTGGAAACATTGGATTAAAACACTTGTTGCCCTTTTCACAAATCACAAGGTTGAATAGTGCTACTCATGAGATAGTTACTAAACGGTTGTGAATATTTTTCTTTTGTTTTCAATGTGCTGGATTCAAGAACTTAGTTGCCGTTATTGTTAAAGAGAGACCATTTTTCACACTTGGAACCAGTGTAGGTGCTGATGACACTCTTCATAGAGCAAATGTTGACAAAAAAAAAACTGAGGGATCAGAGTTGAATTGTATCCTTGATGTTGTTCTTGAAAATTTCAAACCCATTAAGAAGGGAGATATTATCTCTTTAAATCCAGAAGAATCCCAGATTCAAGATTCAATAAAAAGCAGAAAAGCATTTGGAGGTATGTTATCAATTCATTGCTTTTCTTTCTTTAATTTCATTATTCTTTGTTCCATTTATTCAAAACGTTAGGTAACAACAAAAGCCCTTTTTAGACAATTTAAATTTAGGTGTTTTAATGATGACAAGGGTTGCTTGGAAAACCACCTGCTCCAAAGGGTTTAGTGGTTCTGGGAGGTGAACCAAAGCCAAAGCAAACAAAACATCAGAAACAAGAAACCACGGTCTCTTTATAATAACTGTAAGTATCATATCTGTAAATTTTTTTTTTGACAACATGTATGAAATATTGTATCGCTAAATGCAAGAAATAGCAACTTACTTTCATTTTCTTTTTATTATAGCGTTCTACTTTTACTTTTTTTTTTTGCTTATTAAACCATTGTATTTTCATTTTTTTCTTACTAGGACATTGTGCTTTGAAAAATCTACCAATTTATATCAGCAAAAAATGCTTTGTATTTGATGTAGATTTTTTGAAGTACGATTCTGTAATAGGAACAAATGAATGAAAGTGCGTTGCTGATTCTTGCATTAAGTAATGCAAGCAGTTGTGTTTTGACAAACAGATGTGGGTGGGAGTGAGTGGTGGGACAGTGGGTATTAAATTTTAATGTGTGTGGGAGTGGGAGGGGATGGGGTCTGCCACTTTGGGTGGAATTGACTGGCATTAATCCAACAATCATTCCCCGATTCTCATTGTCAAACTCAAACCACTGAAATTGGATTTCACTCAGTTTAATAGTGGTCTGAATCCCTAAAAGCTACATCCTTTTTTGGATAATTGTGTAACATCATATGTATAAACAAACATCTTAAGAGTAGTTTGTCTAACGGTTAAGACTTAACTTATGTTTGGTAATGAAAAAATCGAAGCGTACAGAATGGTTCATTCCATAGGGAATGAAAAATCGAAGCGTACAGAATGAGACTCTTAGTTTGATTTTTCTCTTCATATTTTATTTTCCATTGTATAATTCTAAGAGATCTCATTGTTTCGGATAATATTCAGTTAGCAACAAATGAATGGATATAAACTATTTGTTGTTTTGTCTTGATGTTTTTCTTAGTTTTTAAGATCAGATCCAACAATCGAGAAGGATAATTCTTACGATGTAAAAAAAAAATTGTGCTGTGTCAATCTGTTTTAGTGCATTTCTTATGGTATAAGAAAGAAAGACGTCTCAGGTCTCACTCACCCTTTTGTCCTTTAGGGCCACCATTGTCAATTAGAAGTCTTGTCCCTCTTTTTACATTATTGAGTCAGCATTGCTTTCTTTTTACAATATCGAGTCACACTGCATTCTTCTTACATTATCAAGTCACATTGCCTTCTTTTTACATGTTTCAATCAATTAGTGCCTTGTTTGCTAGCTACATAATACATTCTTCACTTTCCATGGCATGGGATTTCCGTAATCTAAAATTATAATATTATTAATTAAATATCTTTTTTCGTTGTAATTTAACGAACTATCTAAATGTGAAAGTAAAAACTAAAAAACTGTTTAAGGATATTGTTATTAAATAAAATTACTCTACCATGCAACTCTTGTGTTCTTTATTTTTATCGCATCAGTTAAATGTGTGTGTGTGGGTGTTGATCGTAATCATAAACATTAATGTATCACATTGGGCCAATTTAAATTTCAACATCTTCACTCATTAAAGTAACAGTGGGTATCTGGATTGTAACCCCACACAAATAGGTCACTAATTTGAGGCCAGTAGGCCATCCACTGTAATAATTCATCTTTGCAGTTGGCACTATATATATAAAACTTCATAGGGGCATCTTCATATATACATCAACACAACAAAAATCACCAACATCTGCATTTACATCATGCATCCCTGTGTTTTTATAATTTTCTCACTTCTCTTTGTATGCTTTCAGAATACAACTGCCAACCAATTGGTAGCAGTGGAAGAAAGAGACGATAATAGTGTTATCACGAACAAGTGTTTGGATAAGGAGAGAGATGCTCTCCTTCAATTCAAAGCAAACCTTCATGACCCTGATGGTAGTCTCTCTATGTGGAAACCTGAAGATGATGACTGCTGTTCATGGGAAGGAGTCACGTGTGACAACCGAACAGGTCATCATGTCACGGAGCTTGATATTAGTTTGTTTAGTCTTGAAGGTGAGATTAGCCACTCATTGGTTAACTTAAGCTACGTGAATCATCTTGATCTTTCGGAAAATTCTTTTCATGGAACAATTCCCACCTTCATTGGTTCCATGATTCTATTGAGGTACCTTGACCTCGGCCAAAATAATCTTAATGGAACCATTCCCAGTTTCATTGGTTCCATGACTCTATTAAGGCACCTTGACCTTGGCCACAATAATCTTAATGGAACCATTCCCACCTTCATTGGTTCCTTGACTCTATTGAAGTTCCTTGACCTTCGTTACAATAATCTTAACGGAACCATTCCCAAGTCCATTGGTTCCTTGACCCAATTAAGGCACCTTGACCTTTCCCATAACTTTCTTTATGGAACCATTCCACCACAGTTTGGAAATCTCACCAACCTGCAAGAGCTTTTTCTTGCTCTTGTTGGAAGATGTAGAGTTGAAAACATAGAGTGGTTGTCTCATCTCTCTCATTTGGAGGTACTTGAAATGGATGAGATTTCCCTAGCCAAAGCAAACCATTGGGTGAATGTAATTTCGAGTCTCCGGAAGCTATCATATATAAGGTTGGAGGGATGTGAGCTCTCAAAGGTGATGTATCCATATTCTTCATTTCTCAACTCTTCTTCATCTATTGAATCCCTTTTTCTTGGAAACAACAATCTGACCTCATCCATGTATCGTTGGTTGTTCCCCTTAACAAGCAATAAGCTTTGTTTTCTTTATCTCTATGGCAACATGTTAGATAGGATACCCAAATATATTGGTAACCTCTGTAGTTTGGAACGTTTGTACTTCTATAACAACTCAGCTGTTGTAAAATTTCCTGATTTTCTGTACAACTTGTCTGGATGCACATTGCTAACATTTCAAGACTTGTCTATTCGAAGAAGCCAATTTACGGGGTCATTGCCTGATGACATCCATAACTTTTCATCCCTATCATATCTGGACCTAGCAGATAATCAAATAAATGGAACCATAAGCGAGAAATTGTGGGAACTACCCTGGCTTGAAAAGATTGATGTTTCTCAAAATAATTTTTCTGGTGCCATCTCTGAAAACATTGGAAAGTCGAAGGCTCTTTATATAAATCTTTCAAAAAACCCACTCCAAGGAGTTCGTTCCACAGATCATATGTCAAAACATTCTTATGTAGAGCATATTGATCTGAGCTCTTGCAAGCTAGGCCCTCACTTCCCCAAATGGATTCAAAAGCTAGAAAGACTTACCCGTCTTGATATTTCCAACACTAGAATCTCAGACACAGTTCCTCCAGAATTTTGGAACATGCAATTACTCTTTTTGAATCTCTCTTCCAACAACATCAGTGGGGAAGTACCAGATTTATCAGAAAGTTTTTTCGGCACTCAAATGATAGATTTTAGTTCAAATAGCTTTAACGGTCCAATACCGCATCTTCCTTCTAGTTTGACATCGTTAAATCTTTCCAGAAACAAATTCTCTGGAGGAATCTCCTTCTTATGCAAAATTGTCGATGGGTTATTGGAATTTCTTGACATCTCCCATAACTCTCTAACCGGACAACTTCCAGACTGTTTGTGGCATTTCAATCAACTGAAAGTTCTTAATCTAGGAGACAACAGTCTATTTGGAAAGCTTCCTATATCTGTTGGATCTTTGATCAACCTCGAGGTGTTGTATTTATACAAGAACAACTTTTCTGGACAATTGCCTTCGTCTCTAAAAAATTGTACGAAGTTAAACTTCTTGGATTTGGGGACAAACAGATTTTTTGGTAATGTGCCTGTTTGGATTGGGGAAAATTTATCGGGGTTGTATGTTCTTATCCTAAGATCAAACAACTTCTACGGAACCATCCCTTTACAATTATGTAAATTACCAAATCTTCAAATTTTAGACTTTTCAAGGAACAATCTCCACGGAAGCATCCCCTCATGTTTAAGTAATCTTACAAGAATGGCTCAAGAAGGATTCTTAGCGCCACCAAACGTGCATCCCTATACAAGTCCATTCGGAAGCTTTTCAAATTTTATTCTTCCATATCCCACTGAAGAGGAGTATGTTGACCATGCAATGATCGAGTGGCAAGGAGATGAGCGTGAATTCACCCGTAATCTGGGATTGTTGAAGAGTATTGACCTGTCAAGCAACAATCTAACAGGACATATCCCATATGAACTCACCAATCTTCATGAACTGCTTGCCCTGAACTTGTCAAGGAATGCTCTACTTGGAGAGATTCCACAGCAAGTTGGTGAGATGAAAAAACTTTTAGCTTTGGATTTATCTCGAAATAGTTTATCAGGAGGGATACCATCAAGCATGTCTCAAATGACTTCATTGTGTTACCTAAACATGTCATCTAATAACTTGTCCGGGAGAATCCCACTTAGCACACAACTCCAGTCCTTTCAACCTTCAAGCTATGATGGAAATTTAGGACTGTGTGGACCTCCCCTTACCAGAAAATGTCCAGGAGATGAAGACTTACAAGTTGGTAAAAGCGAGGGTGATGAGGAAGTCACAAATGAATTGTGGGGATGGTTCTATATTGGTGGGGCCACTGGTTTTGCTACTGGATTTTGGATAGCATGCGGCGCTCTACTTCTCAACCGTCATGGGAGACGTGCATTTTTTCACTTTTATGATAGCTTCAGAGATTGGGTTTATCTGGAGGTGGTGGTGTTCATTGCAAAATTGCGGAGGATTGCACGTATGTAGTTGTCTATATTTAACTCTTCTTTCCTGTTTTGTATGTTACTTTATAAACCTATTAGTGTTCCTGGTTAGGACTAAAGGTATAGCAATGTATGACCATGTGTCACTCGTAATTGGCAGGGTTTTAAGTCCCCATTATCGATAAAAATGCCACAAACAGCATGGGTGGCAATTTCCCTTTGTGTGGAATGAGACATTTTGAAAAGTTCATTATTTCCGTATGTGGTTATTATTTTCTTAATTTATTTGATCTTTTAACCAATTCTCAATGTGGATTATTTGCAAAATTAGCACTTGAAAGATGATCGGTCCTTATATAGTTGTTACTATCAGGCATCTTTTTAGGTTATTTACAACAAAATTGGAGAAGTTCCTTTGACACATTATGGAGTCTAAGGATAAGATGCAATCTATGAGCTCTAAATTTGGGGGTTTCAACTGAGATTTCTTTTTGACGCAAACTGCAATCTACAATAGCCTGACTCTAAATTAGATTTAGAAAAAACATCATAAATGGTCCCTGTGGTTTCCCAAAATCTGAAGTTTAATCCCCGTGGTTTAAAAACGTCATAGATGGTCCATGTGGTTTCAAAACTTTTGACGATTGGTCCTTATTGCTAACTCCGTTAAGTTTTGTCCGCTAACTGAAGGGCATTTTCGTCATTTCACTACCACAGGGACTATTTATGATGTTTTTGGTTATTTTAGAAAAAAACTAAATATAATTATTTAATATATAAATGCCCCTCTCTCTCTCTCTCTCTCTCTCTCTCTCTCTCTCTCTCTCTCTCTCTCTCTTTTTGTGTGTGTGTGTGTGTGACCAGGAATGTCGACCATTTCATCTTTTCCTACGAAATCCCCCACCTGCCGTTGTTTGTTTGTCCCAAAAAATAAAGAACATAACCATATATTGTTGCATCTTCAAAATCGTCTTTATATACCAGCAGAAAATACTCCAAAAACCATTTGCACCGTACCCTTTAAACCCCCATCTCTGGTGCGAGAAGCTGCTAGGGTTTCGATTGGATTTCCGACGACCATAAACGAACATGTACAAAAGGGTTTTTGAGTATGAAGACCTCCATATCTAACGCTACATCTATGTGTGTTATGAGGTTGAAGTCGATTCTAGAACCCTAAAATCAGAACTAAAATCGAATCTAGAACCCTTAAATCAGAACTCAAATTGATTCTACATCTCTGACGGATTTCCCATGTTACTTCGCATCCATCTTCGTTGGTGAAGAGGTTGAGTCTCGTTCCCATTACGTGTTCGATTGCAAGCAAGACTGGTACAAGCAGGCATTAAAGAAAGTAAATTTTTTGCTCATTTTCTTCTCTTTAATTCTCGTATCTGGTTCTGGGTTGATTGTAATCAATAAACTTTAGGTTATGAAAACTTTCACATATCTTCGTTTCCATGATCATTATTTGGAACTTTCTTGGTTCGTGGGAGGAGAAATCAGGGGCAGTGGTGATTAAAGAGTAAGGTGTTCATCTGATGACCACTGAAATTTCAATTTGCCAGTGACGGAAAGAAATGGTTTATCGGAAATGACAGCAACATGGTTTGGGGAAGGAATCGAGTTGCAGAGAGAGAGAGAGAGAGAGAGAGAGAGAGAGAGAGAGAGAGAGAGAGAGAGAGAGAGAGAGAGAGAGAGAGGCATTTATATATTAAATAATTATATTTAGTTTTTTTAAATAACCAAAAACATCATAAATGGTCCCTGTGGTAGTGAAATGACGAAAACGCCCTTTAGTTAACGGACAAAACTTAACAGAGTTAGCAATAAGGACCAATCGTCAAAAGTTTTGAAACCACAAGGATCATTTATGACGTTTTTAAATCATGGGGATTAAACTTCAGATTTTGGGAAACCACAGGGACCATTTATGATGTTTTTTCTTAGATTTTTATAAACACAGTTCAAAAGTTAAGTCATAACGTGTTCGTAGTGCCCTCTGTTTGTACTATCTTATAGAAACACTTTTTTAATTATAGTAGGTTGTCTTAGTCCTATTTATCGATTTGGATCAACTGCAATAATCATTAGCGTAGATATTGTTTGTGACTTCTTTTTCCTGATTATCAATAAATCAGAAAATCAACTCATAACTTCTTTTTTCTGTTTTGCAGATTTTTAAATATATTGTATGCCATTCTTGAGCTTGTGGCCTTGGCTGCAACTTTCAGTTCGAAAGGTAAAATATTGAAGTCGTACGTGCAATCTTATTTCTTTGAGTAGTAAAGATCCGCAAATATGCGTTTTTGTTTATCAATTGTGATGTACGATTACAAGATATATATATATATATATATATATATATATATATATATATATATATATATATATATATATATATATATATATATATATATAGAATTGACTATTACACTTTAGTACCCTCTACTATATGATAATTCTAATCGTGTCTAATATGCCCTTGCAAGCTAAAGACGGGGAACGACCTACAACTTGGATCGTAGAAAGATAAATCTTGGAGTCAGTAGCGGCTTTGTAAAGATGTCGGCAATTTGCTCATGTGTTGAAAATGAACTGAACACGAAGATCACCCTTTGCAACTTTTTCTCTAACGAAGTGAAAATCAACATCCAAGTGTTTTGTGCGAGCATGAAAGATTGGTACGAATGCGCAAGTTAATGAACAAAGAAGGATCTATTTTGGAGCCCTAAAAGCCAAGATTATGTAAGACCTGATTGAGACGTTGAAACCAGGCCCGGGGCCTCCTTTAGACCCTAGATGGATTTGTGAAGCATACATGATCAAAATGTTATGGATCAAAATGTTATGGGTCAATGAACCTTAGTGGTTGTTTCATGTAGACGTTTCTTTGAGTGTGCCATGTAAAAAGGCATTTTGGACGTCGAGTTGTCGTAATGGCCATTTTTGTGTAATGGTAAGGGAAAGTACAACTCGAATTATTGTTGACTTTACTACGGGGATGAAAGTTTCGTGAAAGTCAATGCTCGGTTGCTGATGAAAGCCTTTGGCAACAAGTCTAGCTTCGTAGCGAGTGATAGCTCCGTCTTTGTCACGCGTTAACCTGTAAATCCACTTACAGTCAATAATGTTAATATTAGGTACCGAAGGTACTAAGGACCACGTGCCATTTTTAGTAAGGCGGAGTACTCGTCTTCCATTGCTTTGCGCCATTCCGGAGATTTGTTGGCAATGGTGAAGGATGTAGATTTAGTAATAGAGGTGGTGGTGTGGTGAGCAGATGGGTGGAAAGAAAACTTTGGCTTGGGGTTTTGGCGAAGATTGGAAGGACAAGAGCGTGGGGTAGGAGTTGGTGAGGGAGACATCAAGGCGAAGATTGGAAGGACAAGAGGGAATGTTTGTTCATCAAAGCGGACATGACGAGTGATGCATAGACGATCGGTGGATAGATCAAGACATAGATAGTCATGATGTGATGGGCTATATCCAAGAAAGTGGCAAGCAGTGGAGCGAAAATCCATTTTGTGAGAGTTATAGGACCGGAGGTAAGTGAAGCATAGACAACCAAAAACACAAAGAAAAGAGTAAGCAAGTGCATGTTTGTAAATATGCTGAAATGGAGATTGGTTGTTGGATGTGTAAGAGGGCATGTGATTGATAAGTTAAATATCGGTGTCAAAAGCAAAATGCCAAAACCATTGAAGTGTGGCAGATTGCACCATTAGCTCAAGCCAAGCTTCAACGACGTGTCGATGTCGTCGTTTAACAAATCCGTTTTGGGCACCAGTGTGGGGACATGATCTATGGTGAAGGATACCTAGTTTGGTAAGGAATGAGGATACATTGCGAAATTCACCACCCAATCTGTTTGGACTCTCTATAATTTTATGGAGAATTGTATTTCATCTGTTGTGATATAAGTTGTAAAGACATCATAGACATCCGATTTTTGAGACAAAGGAAAAATCCACATATATCTAGTATCATGGTCAAAACATAGTAAAAAGTAACGATGATCATCAGAAGAAAGCACGGGAGCAGGACCCCAAACATCACAATAAACCAAATCTAATATATTATTGCTACGAAATGAAGAAACATGAAAAGTAAGTTTTGAAGAATTGCCTAGTTGACATGATGAACAAAATTTTGGCACGTTTTATTTGTAAAAGGAAAAGACAAACTAGAAAAAATAAACTGAAAAAGACGTTGATGAGGATGTCTGAGCCGCCTATGCCATGTTGTGGGAGATGCACGAGTCACAGAGAAAGCTATGTGAGGAATGAAATTGAGTTCTGGAAGACGTAGCGCATAGAGACCATGCTCACTAGGCCCATGAGAAGTGTGGTGTGTGTATCCTCGTCCTTGATAACAAAAAAGTTGAGTGAACTTAAAAGAAAACGTTATCATCTAGACAAAATGTTTGGACAGAAAGAAGATGCTTGGTAATGTCTGGTACATGAAGAATATTGGAAAGATGAAAAGTTTTGGTGGGTGAGTGAATTCGAGAAGAACCAATATCTAAATAGGAAGTCCCTTACCATTTCCTACGTGAAGGTTGTCACTGCCTTTATAAGTATGAGAGTCATCCATGCTGGCTAGGTCCGGTGTGACGTGGTTGTTGGCCCCGGTATCAGGAAACCAAGTGGCAGACGAAGAGGTTGTAGATACATCTGCAAAGTTTGTTGTAGGTCTGTGGCAAATGGTGGATGGATCGTGATGTGGGCATTTGTGATGGCAGGCGGCCGATGCCACGTCGATTGAGGTGCCAAAAACTGTATTTTCAGTAGAGGCCCAACTGAATGGGCAAGCACTTTTAGCTCGGCCACGATTGTTGTGGAAAAGTTGCCTCCAAAATTAGCAAGTGGCAAATAGTTTAGGGGTTATTTCAGTAACTTATCATTTACTATTCATAGTTTGACTATGAATAGTAATATATATGTTAATTGAAATGAAATTGGACGTCTATCTTTCACTATTCATAGCTTGACTATGAATAGTAGTATATATATGTGAATTTGATTTGGACGGTGAATTTTTGGTAGGCGCCTACAATTGGAATTCGGACGGCACATTTTTTCTACAATTCATATTATATTGCTTTTGGCTATAAATAGCCTAAGCCATGAACCAGAGAAAAGAACACAACCAAAAAAATCATCCAAGTATATATAAAAAAGCATTACATATATATACTGATACACCACCGTGTATTTTAGCTCTCCCACTCTATTTTTTAATCTCTTTCATAATCCCTGTAAACACTGCAAATTATAGTGAATTGTTTCTCGGCTTCCTCCGCCCGTGGTTTTTTCCCGATTTGGGTTTCCACGTAAATTCCTGTTTCTCTATTCTATTTATTTTATTCGTATTACGTTGTGATTATTATGCTTTGATAATTTTTGATCCCATTCCGCATTGAGCTAATATTATTTAAGTCAATTTGCATCCGTCGTATTTTATAACAATTGGTATCAGAGCATCCGGGTTGTGATATTAGCTCGTTGGGATCATTTTATCAAGTAATTAATCATGTCTTCGGTAAAATACGATATTCCACTACTGGATCGTAACACCCGATTTCCGTTGTGGCAAGTAAAGATGAGAGACATTCTCATTCAGATGGATTTACACAAGGCGCTCTTGGGTATCAATAAGATGCCCGATACATGGACCGAAGAAGAAAAGGAGATGAAAGATCTGAAGGCTTTATCCCAAATTCGTTTGCACTTGTCAAACGATGTTTTGCAAGATGTTCTAAACGAAACGTCAGCGGCTTCTTTATGGCTAAAGTTGGAACAACTGTTGATGACCAAGAGCTTACCAAACAAGTTGCATTTGAAGCAACGGTTGTTCAATCTCAAGATGATTGAAGGAGGCTCTTTAACTGAACATATATCCACATTTAAAGAGTTAGTAAATAACTTAGAGAATATGGATGTTCAGTATGAAGATGAAGACTTGGCTCTATTCTTACTATCGTCGTTGCCAGAATCCTATAGCCATTTTCGTGATACTATTATCTATAGCCGTGACACTCTAGTTTTAGATGAAGTCTATACAGCTTTGGATTCAAAAGAGAAGACGAAGCAAGGTGGTAAAGTATCTTCGTACGGATAATGGACTTGAGTTTTGCTCAGAAGAGTTTAATGTCTATTGTCAAAAGGAAGGTATTACTCGACATCGCACAGTAGTCCATTCACCTCAACAAAATGGTGTAGCTGAAAGGATGAATCGCACCATTATGGAGAAGGTCCGGTGTATGCTTTCTAATTCCAAATCGCCAAAGTCTTTTTGGGCGGAGGCTGCTTCGACTGCTTGCTATGTTATCAACCGATCACCGTCACGAGCAATCGAGAAGAAAACTCCGTTTGAATTATGGTCCGGTAAACCTGCAAATTATTCAGATTTAAAACCATTCGGATGTCCACCGTATGCACGAGTTGACAATGGGAAGCTAGAACCAAGAGCAATCAAATGCGTTTTTCTTGGGTACAATCAAGGTGTAAAGGGTTACAAGTTATGGAGCTTTGATTTGAAGAAAATTATCATCTCAAGAGATGTTACTTTTGATGAGTCTGCTATAATTCAACCAGTTGCTGACAATTCTAAAAGAACAGATGCATCAGATGTATCATCCGAAGCAAATAAAGAGAATGCTCAAATGGAGGTGGAGCTTCCTACTTCACCTACCACTAATCAGAGTACAAATCAACATCAAGATTCTTCTTCGTCGGATGAGCATGTTGTTGGTGAAGATTCAACACCTTCACAACCACAAGCTACTACTCCAAGCATTGCAAGAGATAGACCGAGAAGACAGATTATTCCTCCGAAGAGGTATGCTGAATCTGATTTGGTTGCCTATGCTTTTATTGTTGCTGATAATATTGAGTCTGCAACGGAGCCTGCAAATTATGACGAGGCTATCAAATCTGAAAACTCAAATGATTGGATGCTCGCTATGCAAAATGAGATGAAATCTTTGCAGCGAAACAGTACTTGGAATTTAGTTCCTATTCCGAAAGGGAAGAGACCAGTTAAATGCAAATGGGTCTACAAGATCAAGGAACCTGTCAACCCAAATGATAAACCAAGATACAAAGCTCGGTTAGTAGCTAAAGGCTACAGTCAGATTCCTGGTATTGATTACACTGACATTTATTCCCCAGTTGTCAAACATACTTCCATTCGTGTATTGTTGGGGTTGGTTGCTTCTAACGATTTTGAGTTAGAACAACTTGATGTCACTACAGCTTTCCTAAATGGTGAGCTTGAGGAAGAGATTTTTATGCAACAACCTGAAGGTTTTGCAGTTCCTGGAAAGGAGAACTACGTATGCAAATTGAACAAATCTCTTTATGGCCTCAAGCAGTCTCCTAGACAATGGTACAAGAGGTTCGATTCTTTCATGACCAGTCACAAATTCAGCAGGTGCACCTATGATAGCTGCGTTTATTTCAAGAAAGGTGACAATGGTTCAAAGATCTACTTACTCTTGTACGTGGATGACATGTTGATTGCAGCAAAAGATATGAAGGAGATTCAGAAGTTAAAAGACCAGTTGAAAGCTGAATTTGAAATGAAGGACTTAGGAGCTGCCAAAAAGATTTTAGGTATGGAAATTATTCGTGACAGGAAGTCTAGGATCTTGCATCTTTCTCAGAAAAGTTATATTGAGAAAGTCCTAAGACGCTTCAGTATGCACGAAGCAAAGTTTGTCAACACACCTTTTGCAGCTCATTTCAAGCTATCATCCGCTTTGAGTCCTACTAATGAGACTGATATGACTTACATGGCACATGTTCCATACTCTAGTGCTGTTGGATCTTTGATGTATACTATGATCTGCACGCGCCCTGATTTGGCTTATGATGTTAGCATGGTTAGTAGATACATGGCGAACCCGGGGAAAGAACACTGGAAAGCAGTACAGTGGATTTTTCGTTATTTACGCAGTACGTCTTCTATGTGTTTACGTTTTGGTAAATCTAACACTGGGGTGTTCGGATATGTTGATTCAGATTATGGCAAAGATTTGGATAAACGAAGATCAATTACAGGGTATGTGTTTACTCTAAATGGTTGTGCTATTAGTTGGAAAGCCCAGTTACAGTCTACAGTTGCCCTGTCTTCTACCGAGGCAGAGTACATGGCGATTACAGAAGCAGTTAAGGAAGATATCTGGTTGAAGGGGTTATTTGGAGAACTCGATGATAGAATAAAGGTGACCACAGTTTTCTGTGACAACCAGAGTGCTATCTTCTTGAGTAAAGATCAAATGTTTCATGACCGAACAAAGCATATTGATATTCGTTATCATTTTATGCGGGATATCATTGAAAAAGGTGATTGTGTTGTGGACAAGATTCATACAGATTATATTCCCGCTGATATGTTCACTAAAAGTCTTCCTATAGCCAAGTTCAAATTATGTTTGGACATGGTGGGTGTTTCTGATCGCAGTTGAGCCTGAAGGCTCGTAGGTGGAGGAAGTATTATTTATTTTTCCAAAAAAAAATTTCTCTATATAAAATTTGCAGGTTCTTATGGAAGTTTTAGAGTTTGGTGAGCTATAGGTTTTGACTAATCGTAAAGCATGACTTGCTTAATTTTGATGTCAAGGTGGAGATTGTGGAAAAGTTGCCTCCAAAATTAGCAAGTGGCAAATAGTTCAGGGGTTATTTCAGTAACTTATCATTTACTATTCATAGTTTGACTATGAATAGTAATATATATGTTAATTGAAATGAAATTGGACGTCTATCTTTCACTATTCATAGCTTGACTATGAATAGTAGTATATATATGTGAATTTGATTTGGACGGTGAATTTTTGGTAGGCGCCTACAATTGGAATTCGGACGGCACATTTTTTCTACGATTCATATTATATTGCTTTTGGCTATAAATAGCCTAAGCCATGAACCAGAGAAAAGAACACAACCAAAAAAATCATCCAAGTATATATAAAAAAGCATTACATATATATACTGATACACCACCGTGTATTTTAGCTCTCCCACTCTATTTTGTAATCTCTTTCATAATCCCTGTAAACACTGCAAATTATATTGAATTGTTTCTCGGCTTCCTCCGCCCGTGGTTTTTTCCCGATTTGGGTTTCCACGTAAATTCCTGTTTCTCTATTCTATTTATTTTATTCGTATTACGTTGTGATTATTACGCTTTGATAATTTTTGATCCCATTCCGCATTGAGCTAATATTATTTAAGTCAATTTGGATCCGTCGTATTTTACAACAATTGTAGTTGCCTCAGTAAGAGCCACGTCGACCTCTATTTCCACGATTGGAGTTTGAAGTTTGCCTAGAACCATAGAAAGCATGGGAGGTAGCAGGGGGTGCGGTAGGGGCTGATGTTGGATGTATTTGAAGACCAAGAGAAGTGAGTTGAGAAGCAATGGCAGATAAAGAGTCGTTGGAAGGTTTTGCGGTTTCTTGGGTGGTATGGAAGGAGTGAAAACTGGTTGGCGAGACTTTGCAAGCATAAAATCGTAATCACTAATTAGGGCATGAAGTTTAGTGAGAGTAGTGGGGCATTGACGTGTTGTAATGGTGGACTGAGACTATTATATTTGTCTCTAAGACCAGAAACATCAAGCATAACCAGGTCTTTATCTTTCATTGGTTCACCAATGGCTACAAGGGCATCAGCGTACTCTTGGGCTCGGTTAAGATAGTTATCAGCAGTTTCATCACCCTTCATCTTTATTCTCAAGAGTTGAGTTTTTAGGATGTAGTCGCCGGAAGATGAATGAAGTGCATAGGGTTGTTCAAGAGAAGACCAGAGATCATGGGAGATATTACCTTGTGCATGGCAAAAAGAAGATTTAGAGATGATGGATATGATTAGCATGTGTATATGTGTGTCGTTGGCAATCCGATGGCATAGTTTGGATTTGCATGTGGTTCTGGTTTGGGCTCAGCAGCAGTGGCATCAGGGTGTAAATCTTCGGGTGGGCATGGGATTGTGCCATCCACGTAACCAAACAGTTTGTGAGCAACAAGAAAACGGCGGATCATGTTTTTCCGGTAACCATAGTTTGTTGGTGTAAGATTAAAGGAAAACTTGTGGGAAATGTAAGCTTTCTTTTCATCTCTTGTGAAGCTTGCGATGAGTGCCATGAACACAGAACAGAGTGAGTAGAAGAGAACCGATGTAGACATTGATTCGGAAGGAATCGGCGCTTGATTGCTTGTAGGAGGCAACCCTAGTTGTTTTTTAGTATATTAGGCAATGAAAACCCTCGACTCTGGTACCATAAAGAGCCGCAAATATGTGTTTTTGTATATCAATTGTGATGTATGATTACAAGCAATCCATATATATATATATATATATATATATATATATATATATATATATATATATATATATATATATATATATAGAGAGAGAGAGAGAGAGAGAGAGAGAGAGAGAGAGAGAGAGAGAGAGAGAGAGAGAGAATTGACTATTACACTTTTGTACCCTGTACTATATGATAATTCTAATTGTGTCTAATAAGTAGAACCGATTGCTTGACAAACCGTGCTTTGCAATATATCAGTCTGTTTCATACTATGCAATTCGTAGACTAATGGAGTTATGTTAGTATTTCGTTGAAGCCTTTCTTTATTGAAAATGATGTTATCTGTTGTCTTATAATCTCAGTTGATTATTGATCAGGTGCTCTGCTAGGCATATGTGAGGCATGCATACTTGAACATACCAATGGAATCTGGTTCTCCATAATTAAAAAACTTCTTTATTTGCATTTTTTTTATGAAAAAAGTTAGCATAGTACGCAATTCTTGATTAAGAACTGCGCTTTATTTGTCTATTAGATGCAACGGAAAACTGCAATAAAATCCCTACATATTGGCCTTATAATCGATTTAGTCCTTATATATATTTTTTTATTCAATTAAGTCTCAAATACCGGTAATCGTATTCAATTTAACCCTTTGACCCGGTCAACAGGTTATCCAACTTTCAAAAATAACATTTTTGCCCAGATTTCAAAATTTATTACAAATTTGGACCAAAATTTACACTTTTGACCTAGATTTTAGATTTTGTTACAAATTTGGTCCAAACTTTACCACTTTTGCCCAAATTTTAGAATTTTATTATGAATTCATCCTAACTTTAGTTTTTTTACAACTTTTTTTTCTCAAAAAATTGTTTCTAATATGTTTTTTCTTTATAAAATCATATTTATACAAAAAAAACGTATTTTCACATAAAAATCTAATATTTTCTATATAAAAAGTTTTTTTATATGAAATATCTAGTTATAAAAATATGTATTTATTAAGTATATAAATATATACAAACCCATTTTTATAAAAAAAAATATATACAAAAACGTATTTTACAAAAAAATGTATACAAACACCTATCACCTTTATATATATATATATATATATATATATATATATATATATATATATATATATATATATATATATATATATATATATATATATATATATAGGGCTTAGGGAATATGTGGTTGTCATGTACCTAAGCTTGTATATAGAACCCTCCAAACAATATAGTTTTGATCCATTTATATCCAAACTAATAATGATATCTCTTTTACTATTATCATTAATTATGTGACTTACTATGTTGTTTTTCTTCATTGTGTCTAAGAACTTAAAGCATTAAAAGTCGTGATCATTTAATCAACCCTACCAAATTCTAAATGAACCTAATAGAATAAAATATAATAGAAGAACATGTCGTAACTCAATCAAGCTTTTCAGAAAATCATTGGATATAGTTTTTCAATTGAAAGACAAAACGCTTGAATTATATTCGTTAAAAAATATTGGTTTTTTATTTTCTCTATAAACTTCAATAATTATTTGTAATAAAAATATATAGAATTGATCTTTTTCATTCCATAATTGAACTTAATTTAATGGTATTCTATTAAAACAAAACTAAGAGAAAATGAAATTGGATTTGTTTTGTTTAAAACTACGTCGTTTAAAAGGTTCTATACCTAAGCTTAGGTACATCACAGCCACATATTCACTTTTCCCATATATATATATATATATATATATATATATATATATATATATATATATATATGCACACAAATAGGTGTGTATCTATATTTTTTTTTATAAAATCGTGTTTGTATACATTTTATAAAATGTATAGAAACACGCATTTTATAAAAAATTATGCAAACACGTTTTTATAAAAAAAATGTAAACAAACACGATTTTATAAAAAAAAATATAGATAAAATAGATGTTTGTATACATTTTTTTGTAAAATACGTTTTTGTATACATTTTTTTATAAAAACGGATTTGTATATATTTATATACTTAATAAATACCTATTTTTATAACTAGGTATTTCATATACAAAAAATTTTTTAAAAAAAAATTTATATAGAAAATATAAGATTTTTATGTGAAAATACATTTTTTTTGTATAAATATGATTTTATAAGGAAAAACATATTAGAAACAATTCTTTGAGAAAAAAAAAGTTGTAAAAAAAACTAAAGTTAGGATGAATTCATAATAAAATGTTAAAATTTGGGCAAAAAGGGTAAAGTTTGGACCAAACTTGTTACAAAATTTACAATCTGGGCCAAAAGTATAAATTTTGGACCAAATTTGTAATAAATTTTGAAATCTGGGCCAAAAATGTAATTTTTGAAAGTTGGATGACCTGTTGACTGGATCAAAGGGTTAAATTGAATACGATTACCGGTATTTGAGATTTAATTGAATAAAAAAAATATATAGGGACTAAATCGATTATGAGGCCAATATGTAGGGACTTTATTGCAGTTTTCCGTAGATGTAATGCACAAAGCAAGGCTCTATTAGAGTTTTATATCAAATTATTATTCTAATCTAGAGCCTCGTTGTTGGGTTATACGATCAATTTTAACCAGGCTATAGAGTCCGTTTTGTAGCAGTCTTTATATTATAAATTAAAAAACTTCCACCCGTTTTAAAAAAGTTATATTTAATTTATAAACTTTTCACAAAATCTTAAATTTTTTAAGATTCCATCAGTTAGTGTATGGTTTTTAATCAATTTTTTTTAGAGAGGCATTAATATACCATAGATTTTGTACCCTCTTTGCAATGAAAAGCCCGGAAGTAGGTCTAGAAGTTGATTATGGTTGCCTTTTGCTGCTGGCTGATGTGGAACTACGGCAACAAGCGGCTCTTCAAATGCAAGATGTCATCTATTACTTTTTGAAGATGTCATCTATTACTTTTTTTTTCTGGTTGCCCAATCAGTATAGGAAGCATGATTTTGTTACTTTGGATAGTTGATTAGCTTGTATACCCGCCCTTGTAGGGATGGTTGCATTTGACTTGCATCTCACTAGTCCCCGTTCTTTTATAAAGTCTTGCGGTTCAAAAACAATGTAGTGATTGAATTTTTTCTATGGTTCCACATGAGAATGTCTATGTTAGATTCTCTATTCAAAATATGAGAAAAGCCCATTGAATTCTTGATGGAAATGGAGTTTTGCAAATCCCCTTGGAATTGGAAGATCATTTTGAGAGCTTCAAACGTATTCAGGGGTTCCATCCGAACGAAAATGATGCACAGATTCTTATTGATCTTGACAGAATAGAAGATAGAGTAGAGTATGTTCGAAATTGATCTTTTCGAGAAACACTTGTGCCTTCTACTAATTGTTCGAAAATGATGATTTTTTTCAAGAAAATCCTATGTCTTCTATAGATTGTTCGAAAATGATGATTTCGAGAAACTCAAATGCCTTTTCTTTTACTAGTACTCTTTTTTTGACAAAAAAAAAAATAAAAATCTAAGTTGTATATGCTGTCGTGTAACAACCCAATTTTACAAAGAAAAATTTTCAACATTTATTATTATTTCTTCTATTTTTTTTTGTTAACCAAAGCCATTCTCATAAACCATAAAATCCCAAAACATTTGTTTTCAAATCAACATTCATTACTTCATTGTTTTCCTTTTTAAAACATCAGAGGGTCCCAAACACATCAAAAGAGAGATAGAGTGCACGCGACGTCATCACGCCTTGCCCTTGCCCTTAGGCTCAGAAGTACCTGAAACAAATCAACAACCTGTAAGCAAAATGCTTAGTGAGTTTCCCAGAGCATACCACACTCATTCACATACACATATCTGATAGCTAAAATACGCTATAAACATGCCACATAAACTATGCAATACGATTCAACAAGAGTGCCATAGTCTACCCCACATGGTCTTTACCTAGGACCGCCATGGGCTACCCCACATGGCCTTACATCCAATGCCATGGGCTACCCCACATGGTCTTTACCTAGGACTGCCATGGGCTACCCCACATGGTCTTATATCCAATGCCACGGGCTCCCCCCGGGGTCTTCCATACCAACATAATATCACACAACATATCAATTCATAAATGAATAACACACACATAACATGATCACATAATGGGCCGGCCTTGGTGCCGTAGACCCATAGGTATGGTGAGAAGACTCACCTCCGTCCGATGAATACAATTACTGCCCTCCCAATAATTCGCAACCAACCAAGCTGAATAATAACAATAATATATAATCAATGATAAGACCTTAAATTACCCAAGGAAAGGCCCAACCTTCAAACTCTACCCCCAAGGCCCAATTACCCCTTTCTTGCAAATTGGGCCCCAAAATCCAAGTCCAATATCCTTAATGGGCCCCTTGGCCCATTAAGGCCCAACCAATAAGTCCTCGGCCCAAACAGATGAAAAGGCCTCAATCTTACAGAATCCAAGCAAACTCATCAGCCAAATGAGGCCCAAAGGCCCAAAACAGCTTGGAGCTCAACTGAGCAGCGTACGCCGAGCGTACCTCCCTGGTACGCGCAGCGTACTGAAGAATCAGACAAGCCCCACTATGAAACCTCCCGCACTTGGCATATCGGCCCCGGCCCTGCTGGTCCCTACCCGAAGAATCAGAGGTCTTAGGCTTCTTAGCCTGAGCCCCTGCTGCCTGTACCTGCTCAGTCTTCCGCTTCGTGCGGGACTACAATTCCATCTCCCTCTCACGGGCCTTCTCCACCATCTCATTCAGGGTTTTGCACCCTGTAAAGCTCACAAACTCCCGGATATCATCCCTCAGCATGGAATGATATCTCGTCCGCTTCATATCCTCATCCGTAGCGTACTGTGGAATCAACAACGCTCGCTCCCGAAACTTGGCGGCGATCTCCGCCACGGTCTCGGTGGTCTGCTGAAGGTCATGAAACTCCCTCATAAGTCGTTGCACCTCGATAGGTGGTGCAAACTCCAAATCAAATTGCCGAACGAACTCAGCCCACGCCATCTCAGCCACTCCGGCTGGCCCCACCTGGCTAGTAACCTCGCCCCACCAATCTCGGGCCCTGTCCCTCAGCATACAGGAAGCAAATCCAACCTTTACCTCCTCCGGGCAAGAACTTGTGCGCTGGGCATTCTCAATGTCCGCTACCCAGCGCCTGCTCACAATGGGATCCCTGACCCCCGAGAACTCTGGGGCTCCACATGCCTTGAACTCCCGAAACGAGGGAGTTATGGCTCCACCTTGACCCGTAGAAACATCAGCCCTGAATGCCCTAAGCCTCTCCTCCATGATCTCCATCATGCCCTCCTTGACCGTCCCAAAGATGACTGGGGTAGCGTCAAGGATGCCCCTCGTGACCTCGGCCGCAATCAACTCACGCAGCCTCTCATCAATACCATCAGTAGGGCTGCCTGACCCAACCCCGGACCCAGATCCCAATCCTGATCCCCCTGCTCCAAACCGCATCATCACCATGCTGAACTGAAATATCAAAACATAATGATCAGGATATCTATAACGAGGGTTCTTTCACACTGGTTTCCCTCCCCTTTGGAGCCCCAGGCAAAACGTGGCTTTGGGTACAGGCTCTGCGCTTCCAGTAGTACGGGCCCAATACTACCTTCCACACCTACCTGTACCTTTCCCCCACTGCTCTACCTAATGACTCCAATACAACCCACTACAATACCATAATCCACAACTAACACCCGAAACAAATCCTGGGCTGCCCTATGATTTGTCCTACCCAAGACAATCAAACCCATCACAACAGGCTGCTTTTATGCATGCAAATTATACATAGAAAGGACCAAATAGACTTTCGAATAAGAGATTCTACCCTAAGACCACATTCAGACAAGGAAAAGAAAATAAGGCCAAATCAATCATTCTGAGGCTATAAGCTCCTAACCGTATATAATTCTAAAAGCATACACATAGCAAGTTCCATATAAGCAACAAGACTCAAATATCAGTATAGCATGGCTATTCAAATTGGGAAACTACTTACTTGGCTCGGCTGATCACGCGCGGCGCACTCTCATCTTTTGGGTTTCTTTTAATTCCTTTTTGGTTACTTTTGAAAACATTTTATCACCTTCTTAGTTTGAGTCCTGACACACCCGAGGATGTACCCGGATCCCTCAAACCAAGGCTCTGATACCAACTTCTAACAACCCAATTTTACAAAGAAAAATTTTCATCATTTATTATTATTTCTTCTTTTTTTTTTTGTTAACCAAAGCCATTCTCATAAACCATAAAATCCCAAAACATTTGTTTTCAAATCAACATTCCGTACTTCATTGTTTTCCTTTTTAAAACATCAGAGGGTCCCAAACACATCAAAAGAGAGATAGAGTGCACGTGACGTCATCATGCCTTGCCATTGCCCTTAGGCTCAGAAGTACCTGAAACAAATCAACAACCTGTAAGCAAAATGCTTAGTGAGTTTCCTAGAGCATACCACACTCATTCACATATACATATCTGATAGCTAAAATACGCTATAAACATGCCATAGAAACTATGAAATACGATTCAACAAGAGTGTCATGGGCTACCCCACATGGTCTTTACCTAGGACCGCCATGGGCTACCCCACATGGCCTTACATCCAATGTCATGGGCTACCCACATGGTCTTTACCTAGGACTGCCATGGGCTACCCCACATGGTCTTATATCCAATGTCACGGGCTCCCCCCGGGGTCTTCCATACCAACATAATATCACATAACATATCAATTCATAAATGAATAACACACACATAACATGATCACATAATGGGCCGGCCTTGGTGCCGTAGACCCAGAGGTATGGTGAGAAGACTCACCTCCGTCCGATGAATACAATTACTGCCCTCCCAATAATTTGCAATCCACCAAGCTGAATAATAACAATAATATATAATCAATGATAAGACCTTAAATTACCCAAGGAAAGGCCCAACCTTCAAACTCTACCCCCAAGGCACAATTACCCCTTTCTTGCAAATTGGGCCCCAAAATCCAAGTCCAATATCCTTAATGGGCCCCTTGGCCCATTAAGGCCCAACCAATAAGTCCTCGGCCCAAACAGATGAAAAGGCCTCAATCTTACAGAATCCAAGCAAGCTCATCAGCCAAATGAGGCCCAAAGGCCCAAAGGCCCAAAACAGCTTGGAGCCCAACTGAGCAGCGTACGCCCAACGTACCTCCCTGGTACGTGCAACGTACTGAGGGTATAGCGACTACGCGCTTCGTACAGACAGTTACGCCCAGCGTACAATCGTATTAAGCACTTTTCCCATTAAGTGCTTAATGCTCGAATCCCTCACGTCCAAAAGGTAGATCTAAGATTGAAAAGATGTCCTAAGGCATAAAGTTGGCAACTTTATGCCCTTGCATGTTTCATACACTCCCAACCACCCCATTAAGACCTTTTCAAGGTCTTTTACCCAAGCATGAGGTTACAACTCTCATCAAGCTTCCATTTTTATACTTCTAAATGACTAGGGGACCTCAGATCTGACTTACATATCAAAAGGGAAGGCTTAACTCAACAAAAGAGGTCCAAAGTTCATAAAAGGGACAAACCACCAAAACCCTAGCTAGATCTAAAGATTAGAAAGGAAAGATGCAAGATTTTTATCTCCAGAAGCTTTGCAAGATGCTTTTAGTGCAAGATCTTGAAGCACCCTCTTGATCTAAGCTTGCTTGACCACCCCTTCTTCTTGAAATACACACAAAAAGGCCACAAATGCACCCTTTAAGGCCTAAGAATGATCTCACAAGGTTTCCAGGAGTATATGGACGTTCTAAGGCTGTGGAGGCTCTCTAGGGTTTAGTCCAAGGGACTTAAAGTTGTTTAAATAGGCCTTAAGTCCGGAAAATTAGGGTTTTGCGTCCCTGGCGCGTACTCCCCGCGTAACTCAAGGTACGCCCGGCGTACCCTGAATCCTCCGCGACCACTTCCATGCGGTACGCTAAGCGTACACTTAAGTACGCCCAGCGTACTTAAGGGACCAATTATGCAAAATTATCATTTCTTAGAGTTTCAGGACATACCAGAATTTTGGATGTTACATGTAGATATTGTCAAAGCACGAAAAACGAAGACACCAAATGAGGTATTAATGTCTATCATGTCATAGATATGGGCGTGCATTTGTTAGAGGTCCCTCACACTTTTTGCCAATCTAGACTCTGGCATTGTGTTTTTGTAAGAGATCGTCTCATCCGACCTACTACCATCCATGAAGATGTGGGTATTCATATGTACAATACGTAAGGCACATGAAAAAAAATGTTTTTTTATCTCTTATTTCGAGAATCTTTCAGGTGAGTGTGTCAAATGCTAATCTTTCACGTGATATTTTATTAAACAAGAGCATAAATCTGTTACTTGTTTTTTATTCATGATAACGCAGTGTATGGGGATTGTTTGTGTATAAGACGAAATTCTTGTAATGAACAAAAATCTATTACGTAACTCATAGTCTCATACAACAAATATTACAAATAAGAACAAATGAAAACCATAGAAAGTCGCATGTATATATCATATTGTAACATCCCGTTATTTTCTGTCTTGTAAAGTCCACCCTAGTCAACCAAAGTCAAACAAGGGTCAACTAAGGTCCTTTTTATTGTTTGGGTTTTTATTTAGGTTATAACAATAACCTTTACTTGTTAAAAAACCTTAAAATAATTACATTTGAATTTAGAAGGAAAAGGCTTAAAAACCAAGAAACTTTGCATCTGACCCCAAACACTTCGGGCCGCAAAGGGTTTACGGTCGTACACTCCTCGGACCGTACACCCCTCGCAGCCGCACACACCTCAGATCTTATCACATTGGGACTCGTTCTCGGTCGTAAACTCTAGCCGACCTCGGACCGTAAACGAGGTTCATGGCCGTGAACCCCTTGGGCCGTGAACCCTCGCATATATATTCATTTCAGCCGACTTTTCTTCATTTCTTACACTTCCAAACACAATTCTAAGCCTTTTTCTCTCAAGTATCATCCACCAAGAACATCATATCTCCTCAAGAACACACCAAGATCATCCTTGTTCATCTTATTCAAGTGTTAAACACTAGTTCTTCACAAGACCTAACATGTATAAATTCTTGATCTTATTATCACTTCAAGAACACCCTTCCATCTTCATTTACTAGGCTAAAATCCTTTGATTTCACTAGTTTTCATGAAGAACGTGAAGAACATGTGAAGAACACGAAGAACAAGCACCTCAAAACCTTTGAATCTTCTTAGAATCTGGTCTAAGATCATCAAGTGTTCTTCATTCTTCAAGAACATTTGGCCGTAAACACTCGGCCGTAAACACCTGGCCGTGAACACCTTTCAGTTTCCAATTTAGCTTCTAACACTCCAATTTGTAAGTTATACTTACAAATTAATTCAATTTCCAATCATTTTTATGATTATTTTAGCTAATTGGAATGCACATATGTTATACAAATTATTATATAGGACTTGCTTTGTTGCGGGATTTCACTCGTGGAACTAAACATCCTATACCGAATCATCATTTGAATCACCCTCCAAAAGGTGAGTTCATACCTCCGTGTTATAAACAAATGGTTTCAAAATATCTTATCAAAATGGATTTCAATCATCATCAAATCAAATGGTTTCAAAGATTGTATCTAAATGACATCAAGTCATCAAAAGTATTTCAAAATATTAAACTTCTTTTAAAATGGTTTTATAAACTTATATTTTTTCCCAGAAATCATATTTATATATATATATATATATATATATATATATATATATATATATATATATATATATATATATATATATATATAAGGTTTAAAAGGCATATGACTGATAATTCACTTTGGTTCCTTTTCCTTGTTTGGATGTCGGATTATAAGTATTGGTTATTTGTCCGAGTGTCATTTAAATTTTACTTATATATATTTGTATATGTATATAAATATAAAAGCTATTTCATCCAGTTCAAATACCCTTTGTAACATGTAGATCAAGGGGTTGTATTCAAGAACAATTAGTATCAATTTAGAAAGTACATATAAATTATAATAGGTATAATTTATGATTCATAGAACATTAATTCATGATTCAAGTATACTAAAGTACACTGTTTACAAGAACAAGGATTTTGATTCAAAACTAATCAAGAGCATACATCTTTCAAATACTAATTCAAAGCATATTGTTAATCATTCATTTCAGAATGATTGGGTTTTCATAACTATTATACATGTAACGTTTATATGCTTTTTATGAGTCATTTGATTCAGGTTGTTTAATTCATTTAAACAATATAGTTAAAGTCCTGACATTATAACCAGAATCTCCAGTCGGGGATCGAAATAATGTGTGTATAGATCTATATTGGGATTGACAACCCCGCACTCAGACTGCTAACTACAGTCATGCATACACGCCTACGAGTGACAGTTGTTATCAATAGCTTTCAACGTACTCATAGCGTTGGGTCAGGCCATCTAGTCAGTATGGTTATAATAACTCATTAAAAAGATATTAACAATATGTTAGTGTATAATCAACTAAACGTAAGTACATTTTCAAAGTACTAGTTTACAAAATACAAACTAAAGTAGTACATTACAGTTTACAAATACAGCTAGTGGAACCAGGCACACTCACAGTTACAAGTTTTACATAAAGGAATACAAATACAGAACATTGGTTTACAAATAGAACGATTTTATGTATTAAAACTACTTTACATATACAGCAGAAAATATAGGATTTTCTGGAACAATTTACATATTCAGGAAATAGAAACATACTTTCAAACATAAATACTTATGCATTCACTCAACTTTATGTTGATACTCTCTTTTCAAATTACTTGTATTCTCAGGAAATCAGTAGACAGGTACTCCCCGAGCTTTTGAGAAGATGGAGATACTTTGAGTCATATCTTCTTCTTTTATATAACTATTTTGGTTTCAATATACAATGATTGAATACATGTAAATACTTATACTTATTAAATACAATGGTTGTTTGTACTTTGATTATTATGATGCATGTTTGTGATACTACAAATGAAGTCCTCCACCCCCGGACGTTTCCGCCGTCTGGTTTGGGGGTGTGACACATATGGTCAAAACGAATGTTTACATCTTATGAATAGTAGATAAAATTCATAAACCTTCGTTAACTTGTTATCTCTACCATCCGCCTAGATCAAACCAATTTTGGCCGGTTGTTTCTTGACCTTTATTCCAGATTCCAACTTTAGAAAAATCATACATGTGAACCTATCCTAAAATCATATGTTCGCACAACTTTTTCATTAAGATTGAGTTTCTGTAGTACGTGATTCCAACACTATTGTAATTCCAACATTGTAGACCACATCTATGAAAGAACTAAATCGACCCCAAAAGCTTGATGTCAAACAAACAACTGTCGTGAAGAAGACTGAGTTTCACCTACTTGTGAGGTACTTGTTGAGGATGCAATGTTGCTGGTCATTGGCGTGCAACTGCTTCCTAGTTCTCTACTCGACGAGATGGCTTCTCTTGTACTAATAATCTCTTGGTTCAAAACGCTGGAAGACATCTCAAAAAAATTATGATAATTATACGAAATATTGAAGGTGCATCGACATCAAAAAAGTTATTTCTTTAAATAAGCTAAAAACAGCATAATTTCGGAATATTTTCACATATTCAAAATTTTCGAACCACCATTTTATTGAAAAGGTAATTCGAAAATAATAATTGAGTTTGAAAACCACCGAAAAAAAAAATCGAATTAAGTTTTTTCATAAATTAGATTCTTTTAAATCTGTGTGAGTTTGAAATTTCATAATTGAGTTTAAAATTTCGGATAAGGCAATTTTCGAGGTTGCTTTACTTCATATAGTCAAATGTGAAAATCTAAGGCATTTTTGGAAAACCTTATTTTCGAACAATGTTCGGAAATTCCAACTTAACTTCCCAAATTATGATTTTCGAAATACCATTACATCAAAGATCGGATTTCAAAAAACTATCCTTTTCAAAAACCATGTTAAAATTTTAATATTTTTGAAAAGGGTGGTTATAATATGCGACACATTTTGTTTTTTTAACAACTACTAATCTAATCTTAAAATACACCAATGTCGTCAGCAAGACTTGAACTTTTAACAATTTGGGGCAGGAGCACCTTTCCAACTTGTGATACCACTAGGCTATAGTCTTTTGGTAATCAAACCAAACTGCCTCCTAGTCTTCTCTTTTCTTAATATATCAGTTTTAATTTTTGTGGCTTTCATGAATATTAATTACAATGATGTTTTTGTTCATTTAGAATTATTAAGTTGTTATTCTCTCTGATGTTTCACTTCTCACTGATTTGCAATCATGAATGCTAAATTTGACAAGGAAATGTGTTTTAAGCCGCATATTATGAACAATAGTAATTAGCATACATATTAAAAACATACACAAAATACCCTTTATAGGACATCACCATAAAAAAAAGTATTGGGTTTTAAAAAACAATTTGAATTCGTTTTCATTTGTCATTAACAAGTTCAGTCTCTACAAATTCAACATCAATATATACCACCATGGCACCATTATATGATATTATGGATATGTGTCTCAATCCATCTACATTTAGAAAGACTTATGTGTTGGGTTATGAGAGTCCTTGTACAACAAAAAAAGGACAGCGGAAGCAACATAAAATCGTAACGCTCATTAAGGACCTTTATTCACCACATCTAGGAAACAAAATCAAAAGGGATAGAAAACATACACTTGAATTCTTTGGTTTATTTTATTTCACCGGTTGATTGGACTTAAAGGATACAACATAGAATCTCTCTCTTGTTATTACACCCAAGAAGCAAACATTAGCTAGGAAAACACCCCAACAGAAAGCACGTTCTAAATCTAATCAGTGGTGAGTCTATAATAGAAAAGTAGGTCGTTCCTTAATTAAGTGCAACCAATAAAAATAAAAGAGCCAACAATAATTTTGATAAGTCGGATTCTACATTATAAAATATATGAACATTTATTCAAGTAGGTGAAACTACAGGATGATTATAAAAAATATTAAATGTGTACACATTTAACATTTTCTAAAGTAAATTTAGAGAAAAAATACAAAAAAAAAAAGGAATAATCTTGTAATTCAATATATAATAATAAAAAAACTATTGACATAGTTTAAATAACTGTATTGAATTTTTTAAAATTTTAAAATCTTGTAAAATATTAAAAAATACGTTATATTGTGTGTTTTTTGGCATAAATTTAAGGAGTACATTATGGAAGGAACATTAATTATAGAAAGAATTACTAAATTTATATTAGTAGTATTAGTTGGAATTTTTAAAAAATTGAAAAACACAACATAATAATGACAAGTGGAAAAATAAGTAAATCAAAATTACAAGAAAATGTCGTGTGTGAAAATGAAGAAGATGACATTTGACAAACATTTTTTTATTTATTAGGTTAGATACTTATATTTTACGATTGTATCTCACGTACAGTCTTATAAATTAAAATATTTGTATAAATATATTATTAATAATAAGTTCTAAAATAATATATATATATATATATATATATATATATATATATATATATATATATATATATATATATATATATATATATATATGACATTAAAGTAACTTGAAAATTAAGAATTAAAAAATATGAAAACTCAAATACTTTAATTAATAACTTATACAAGATGATTAGAATTTTTTTTACTAACAAACATAATGAATTAGAAGAAGTAAGACAACGCACATTTTCATCATATAGATGTTTATGTGCTTTTTTAGAGTTTAACTATTTTTTCTATACAATTGTATGAAAATGAAGTTAAAAAATTCTTATTTTACTATTAATGTTCGGAAGTTTTATTTATCAAAATAAATGTTTATAAATTACAAAACATTAAATAATAATTATTATTTTTAGCTTTTCTAGCGTTTTAATAGTTTAAGGTTTTAAATTTAAATACATTGTAGGCTAGATTAGAGTTGCAGCCTTTCAACTTTCTACCAAAACCCCATTAACTCATTTTTAAGTATGTAACTAAGAGAATGAAAAAGAATGATAAAGTGCGAGAGAATAAAAGATAATTTATAGATTGGCGCTTGGAAAAGAGGAAAGAAGAGCAGACCGGCCATAGAGGTTGCTATCGCCGACGATAAAGGATGATACTTGCTTCTTAGAGTTTTAGAATGAGTTCAAACAAAACACACAAGGTCATTCGTTATACCCACCACATACCACAAATGTGGTGGGTGTCACATCAGCACCACATTCCCCTACCACTAACACACACCACTCCATCTCATTATTTTTATTTTTTTTTAATTCAAAAATACAATAAAATTACATTTTTTATAATTAAAAATCATTCATTTTTTTTAAACTAGTTTTTCATTAATTTTAAAAATAAAAGTACAATTTCAAACTACATTACTTAGTTAATCTAGAAAAAAAAAATATTACATTAATTAAAAAAAACAAACAAACATACATATAAAAAACCTAATCGTCGTTCATGCTATGTTGGTACAAATGTTCCGCGACATCTTCTCGAAGATTGAAACACGTTTCACTGTTATGAATTTCAACAACTCGCTCTAAAAACGCGTTCGTTCCGGGTACGAACTCCTCAATTGGAACGACAACGTCGTTCAGATCATACGTGCAAATCGCTCGACCTTCATCTTCAATAATCATATTATGCATTATAATACATGCTAGGACCATTCGTTTAATTCTTTATTTATCCCAGAGTCGTGTAGCATATTTCACTACATGTCATGTATGCTTAAGGACTCCAAATGCCCTCTCGATATCCTTTCTCGCCGATTCCTGTTTTTTTTGTAAACAACTTTGCCTTTTCACTTCGAGGAACCGAGTATGCCTTCATCAATGTAGAATAATCCGGGTATATCCCATCACCAAGGTAGTAACCGTATTTGTACGCGTTCCCGTTCACCGTGAACGTCATATCAGGTGCTTTGCCAGTCCAAATATCGTTGAAAAGTGGAGACTGGCCAAAAACATTAAGGTCGTTGTTAGACCTCGCTACTCCAAAGAAGGCATGCCATATCCACAAATCTTGAGATGCAACAACTTTTAGGATGATAGTTGGTTCACCTATATCTCCTCGAGTGAACTGACCCACGCCATGCATTTTGACATTTTTCCCAAGCCACATGCGTACAATCTAGACTGCCAAGCATACCCGGAAATCCATGCCTCTCTTCATGAGCAGAATATAATCTCTCAATATCACGTTGAATAGGTTTGCGCAAATATTCTTCGTGAAAAACCTCATAAACACATGCAGAAAACCAATCTACACATTTAACTGCGGTCCTCTCGGATACTTTCAAGTATTCGTCAGATACATCAAATATTATACCGTATCCCAAATACTTAAGAGCAGCCGCACATTTTTGTATACTACTAAAACCCATTCTTCCTCTAGTGTTGGGTTTTTGTTTCATAACGAGATTCTAAAGCATTACTAATACGTAAAAATATAGCCTTATTCAGACGGAAACGACGTTCGAACGAGTCGTCATTCTAAAGACAATTATCGGCAAAGTAATCAAATACCAATAAGTCATGTGCGGCTTGGTGATCACGATTGACGACCCCCCTTGTACGAGCAGCATTCGAACTTTCTTCGTCGTGAATGTGTTGCACAATGTTGAAGAATGTCTCGACGAATTCTACGTCGTCATCTGAGTCAAAAGTTTTTAAAAATTCCATATGATTTGTGGAATCCATGTATATGTGTTTTGTGGTTTTAGAGAATGAAGGTTAGAATGAGGTGTAAGTTTTGGTGAAAATAGAAGGTTTATTTATGTTATTGAATTGAGTTTGAAAAAAAAAAGGCAAAATAGCCGTTCAACGGCCAAAGAAACCAACCACCAATCACCTTCTTCGTTTGAATTTGTCGTCGGGAACACGAAGGATCACGACCACGCCCGACCACGGAATGTCGGGGTGGTGTGCACAAGTTTTTCTCGTGGCCAACTAGACCACGAATCGATCCGTGGTATGTATACCACAAGGCCTAAGAGAGACAACGAGCAGACGTGAAAAGGAGAGTTTGTGGTGAGCATTCCAAAAGCGGTGTCAATATTTTATGTTTAAATGTCTGACTGAGTTGAGAACTCTGGCGGTGACAATTATTTCTAGAGAGCAATTGTTTTCAGTTTTTTCAGTAAAGTGGTTATTCCAGAGAATATTTTTCCGGTTTACTTTTAGATTTTTTCTCGACTAATGAATTGGTATCCTAAAATTTGTGGTTTTCTGATGTTAGTTGATTGTATATTTTATTATTTGATCATACATTTTGTTCAGCACAAGGTAAACAAAATTCAAGTAATTCGCCAAAATATTTTCATAAATTTTTTAACTAAGTTTGAAAAATTAGGTGGGTCCTACGACCCACCTAGCTTCTACTTAAACTTGCATCTGTACGCAGCGTGTGGGATGAGCTATGCGACACGTGTGAGGCCTTTAGGTGTTTTTTTGGAAGTTTTAGACTGCCACCGAATTTTATAGGGTTTTGATTGTTTTTTCTAACTCTTGAATTTGGGTATTGGCCTCTCTTTTTTAGGACAACGATTCAAACCCAGATAAATATAAGGGCTCGGAATAATTTTATCTAACTTTGGTAATTATCCTGATATTTAAATTCTTTATCTAGAACATTCTAGAATCTTCTAGTTTCATTTAATTAATTAAACAATTAATTAATGAACAAACTATCCCCTATGAACTATTCTCTTTCCAATTCTGATCGCATTTGTTCTTGTGTGCAACCTAAAAGGACCATGTTATTTACATTAATATTACCAACTTGACGTGGCTATGAGAACCATACTTCAATAGGTCCTTCTTGCACTAACCACCAACAAAGTCTAGTCCAATACTTACTAATAATGTACTACAAGTGTCCGGTCCAAATGCAACTACTGTACTTTTTTCCAATCTATAATACACATCGCTTAGACTAATGATTTCAAATTCGTTTGATCTTTATGATATCTATATTAACATGAGACATGGATCATACGTTAATCTCAATCTTTAATATTATGTTTCTCGATAGAGGCTTGTGGTAACATTATCAGATTAACTGTTGATCTAATCAACTTAGTCTAAGCATGACCAAGAACTTGATTGTTAGCAACAAATCATCAAGGGACCCAGAGATATCTACTTCTCTTATTTCGGTAGAAGGATGTGACATCTTATAATTTAATTTAAAAATAAAATAAGGATGTTAGTGGTTAAAATATGTCCAATAACCTGTTATATTTGGGAAAATGCAAGTAATGATAAGAACTAGCAAAATTCTCAAACTAGAGGGACCATAAGTGAAAAATTGAGGAAATATTATGCAAGCATACTTCTGTCATTCTTGCTAGATGTATTTTTCAAGGAAGAGAAAGTGATAATGGTGAAGGCTTGATTTCTTTACATATTGGGCTTGATTCAAGAGGAGAGTTGGGAATCAAGCAAAGGAAATAAGGAATCAAGGCTAGCAATGTATAACTCTTCCCCAATACCCATAAAATTCGAAGCTGTGAAGATGGTGAAACCCCAATATCAAGTTTAGTAGGATTTTATGATTAGGGTTTCGCTTTCTAACCCCCTTTGGGTGGTTTTGATGGTTCCAATGTCAACCCAATCATTCTAGTCATGGTTTTGATGATTTGGGTAAAAAGACCACCAAGAACCTTAAAACCCCACTTTCGGAGATTATGTATTGGAACATGAAATTATGATGGATTCAATAACCTAGATGAGGTTTGAAAATAAGAAACCTAATGGGAATGATCAAACTCATCCATGATGGTAGAATCATGTACAAGCTTGAATGGAAATGGATTTGGGGACATTAATATGAAAACCATATAACCCTTGTGGTTAAGCAATTTATAAGTAAATGAAGTTCATAAACATGGAATGGAATTGAGGATTCCATAGTTAGACTAACTACTTGCAATGAGATTGATGGTGGTTTATGTACTTAACAACTTTCATATGGTTATTCAATGAGTTAGGAGAAAACTAGTTGAATTTTGGAATGTGCACTTGGAAACAAGTCTAGTTATATTTTCAATTAAGCTTAAGGATCATCAAATCCTTAATGAATTTACTGAGGATTTAATGAATTAAGTTAAATTTTTTGACATGATAAAACGTTCTCTAGTAGTACTTGGAAACCTTTATAGGTGTTACAAATGGTTATCTAAAGGACCAAAATCAACTAAACAAGTTTAAGACTCAAAACGTGAGTTTTTGGATGTGTTTGAGTTGGCTATGAATGCGGTCCGCATGGTCAGATACCCGGTCTGCGTGCAAAGATCAGAATGCCAAGCTCGACCGGAATCTGAATTTTAGTATTTTCCTCATAACTTTTTCATACGGACTCGGATTTAAGCATATTTTTCGCATACATCCATATTTTTACATAAAGAATGAATTAAAGAAATAATATTTAGTAATAGCAACTATAAGGGCTATTTGCATAACGAACCGAAAATCCTTCCGTTAATGACGTTAGCTTTTTGTTACTTGAAAATATTTATGCAAAAGATGTTATCTTTATGAGGTTAAAATGGAATTAATTAAACAAAAATAATATTATTTAATATCTAAATGAATTAATCAAGAAATAATAGTAATATAATACAATTAAGTTGATTTATGGAATTAATAGTGAAAATATAATTCATTAAAGTGGTGTAAATGATGTTGAGGGGCTGAAGTGTCATTAAAAGGAACTTATAATGTTATGTTATATAGGGTTAGGGTTGAAGGGTTGAAAAATTGAAACTTGAGGGACTGGAGGGCTAAAATCACATTAAACCATCTTGGTCGTCGAGTTTATAGGGTTCGATTAGTATTCATACGTTCTTTCTTGTGCTTATACTCACGATCAAAAAAAGTCTCGATGGATTTGGGTTCTTGTACGCCGTGGATAAGAAGGAAAAATAGGATACATCGAGCATGAGAAAGAGTCACAACTTGGAGACTACTTGCATGTGTTTTCCTTGCCCAACGTATGCATAAAGATCGATCAAAAATCAAGCACATGTTGGATTGAAAATTGAGTTGAGGGCCAAACCCTGATTTTTAGGGTTTGATACCTATTTAAAAAACATTATCTCTTCAAGACCATTTCCCTCGTTAGCCTCGATCTCCAAAATTCGTCCCTAGCAAACCCTAATCCTTTGTGTGTGCATTTTGAGCTTGAAAGTGTACTTTGGTGATCTTTAAGGAAGAGCAAAGAAGTGAAATCAACATGGAAGCTCAAGACATCTTGGATCCAGAAGCATCTTGCCCTCAAGCTTCATTTAGAGGTATATGGATCTTGATGTATTATTTTCTTAGATTATGTTAGTCTAGAAGTTGTATGCATTTTTGGTCCCATTGTTTAGTGTAGTGGAGTATGAGCTACTCTAGGTCCTTGAAATGTAGTTTCCTGTAGTTTTGAGGTTCTAGATTCATAAAAATGAGAGCTTTGACACTCTCATTAATACATGCATGAGTTTGGGAGTTTTGGGTGACTTTTGGACCAAGGGTTTGAGCTTTTACCCTATTGTATGTATGCAAATAGATAAAGTCAGAGACTTTATCCATTAAGATGTCCCTTTTTACTTGGATCTAAAGTTTGGTGCCTTGCTTCATGAGAGAAGAGCATAATGGAAAAGCATGGATGCAACTTTGGTACGTTGGGTGTACCTGGAGGTACATTGCGCCTATTAGGGATCGATCCCTCATTTTGAAATGGAACCCTCTATGTTAGGCGTGTAGGGAGTACGCAGGGCGTACTCAGCCCAAAAGGAATCTTTGACTTTTTGACAATGACTTTGACCAGTATTTTGATAAAGTTTGACCTAGGGGTATTTTGGGTATTATGAGCAGTAGTTTGAGACTAGTCCATTGTTTATTGTATAGGTGATCCTTAGAGTTGGCATTTGGAGCAGCGTTCCTTTCAATTATCATTTCAGACTATGAAGTGAGTTTTCCTCCACTACAAATAAATTTACATTTAGTGGCACAAGACTTTAGTGACATATTTTGTTTTGTGTCGGTATATAATCCTTTTAGTGGCAGATATATTTATGTGCCACTATATCTTATTGAAAATTCTAATTTTCATATCTCCCTCCAAATTCCCTCCACAAAATCAAATCGGCACAAAGGAATAGATAACTCTTTTCATCCTCACCTCCACTTCTCCAAGTCGTCCATCCTTTACTTTTTCTCCCTATGATTCCTGGAGCACTATCTTCAATCCACCTCACCAACACCGCCGTCTTCTTCTATAGATCAACCGAAAACCTCCCATACCCTCCCTAATACCAAGGCTTTATTTTCTACCATATATCAGATATGATGTATAAAAGATTTCGGAGGTCAATCAGGTATGTATGACACATCGGATCAGATATATGGTATATAATAAATGATTCATCGCATATTGGAGCAGATTTATCGGGGTTTTATAATTCTCCGATGAAGAATACGAACCTTAATCAGGTATGGATTGTTCAAATGTTTCACTTTCCTTCAACTACTAGACTATCTCCTTTCTCTCTCTATGTATCGCAATTGTAGAACCTAATTCGATTTTGGTGTTCACAGACTATGATTTTGGTGCTTACATATTGAGTGTTCATGGATTGCGATTGTGGAACCCTAACATATCCCATTTCCTTCTCTCTTTATCGTGATTGTGGAACCCTAACCTGATTCGGGTGCGATGGATGCATAATTATTTGGGGAAGAAGAGGAACATGATTGAAGTGATATTCAGGATGGCTTCTTCCTGGTAAGTACATAAATTCAAAATTGTTTTTTTGAATCATGTGATTGATGGGTGAAATGGTCAAAATTAATTTTTTTTTCTTGTTTAGTCGTTCAACTGGGATGACAAGAAAATGAACCATGATTTCAAACGCACAACTCAAGTTACCCTAAAAGACATTGTTAAGCTGGTTGGTGGTTGTTGCTAAGTTTACCATGAACCTCTATTTTCACTAATATATTTCCTTTCGTTCTTATGTTTAGATTTGATAATTGAAAAATATAGGATGCGGAGGACAACTATGTTATGATTTACGTGAAGGGGATTAATAACAACCATATTGTGGATAAAACTCATTAGCAGTTGGAGTGTTGAGTGAATATTGTAAGTTCTCAAATCTCTGTAAAGAAAAAAGAAAGGGTAAATTGGGAAATAGCTATTGGTCATGTAAACCGACATTTGTAAAGAAAAAGGAAAATTTTGGAAATTTGAAGATGGTAGTTTATTCTACTTCCTTTTCTATTTGGATGGTTGAGGGTATTTTAATAACTTTAAGTGATGGTGGGGATTTTTACAGGTGTTCATATACACTCTAGAAACATTTTGGAAGATGTTGAACTTAAGAATGTCGTAAAAGCTTTCAGGTAACAAACACAATTAGATGTAGTAGTTCCGAACCATTTATACTTGCAACATGTGCCTGACTTTTGCAAATATATATTTATCAGTGGAGAATTCATAGGAGGATAAGATATTATCGTGAATATACTTAAGGTAAGTTTGTACATGTTTATATTTGGTCTTTTCATATTTTGGGAGGTCTTACCAAAATTGATGTTTAACTTTTAATATCCAAATCGAGTTGTTATCTTTAAAAACACGAAACATATTATGGGTAATTCACATTTCCACAGAGACAATGCAGGTCCTAGTTCATTGTATGAATACTATGTAGTTGGAATGTTTTATATTCTATAATATATCAAATTTTGATCTCCATCTTTTTCAATTATAGTTAATGGATACCAAAGCACAACTATTGTATATCATATACGAGTATATCAGTGTAATTATGAGGTATTCATTCTTTGCATCAGTAGTTAATTTTAACAAAAAGTTTTAAGTATTCTCTAAATACCATTAAGTTATATTGTGAGTCATTTTTGAAATGTTTATTAACAAGACTCACGGGTGGAATCTGTAGATCTTATCTCATGTTTCTAAGGGGCTTAAAAAATAAATTTGGACGACGTTTGTATTTATATTTTAAATATTTTAAATATTGTTGTTAGACAAGTTTGAATTGATGTAATGATATTGTGTTTTCCATTTATTATCTTATTGTCATATTATTATTTATATTCCATTTAAAAAATTGGATCCAATTTTTAATATAAACTTTTATGGTAAAAAATATCACTAAAAGCATGAAAATAATATTTGTTTTACTAGTTAAATAGTGACATAAAAATAGTGCCACTAAAACCTACAAGTGCTTTACTGGCGTAATAGAAAGTGCCGCTAAAACACACTAAGGCTGCAGCGGCACAACAAAAAAATGTCACTAAAGGTCTTTAGTGGCAGCGCTTTTAGTGACACTTTTCTTTTGTGCCGCTGATTGCCTATGGGGATTTCAGTGACACTTTTTCGATTTTTAGTGGCACTTTTTCTATTCCACTAAATGTAATTTTATTTGTAGTGCTCACTATAATAATGGGTCGAAGGCACCAAGGCTAGATCACTAGATTTTGTATCCTGGTATATTGGATTTATGTTATGTTGAGTATGTGTTCGATGGGTATATCTTTATATATACCTATGTTCACCGAGTATGAGTTAAATTGGTAGATATGTATGATTACCTGTGTTGTTGGTTATTGATTGTTACTGTATATGTCGACATGTTATGGTTTGTTGGGTTGAGGCAATCATGCTTTGTGCTGATGGCCAAGGCAACCGGGGCAGTCCGATATACTGAAGGCTTACAAGGCGGTCCATTCTGGTCGAAAGCCCGGAGAGCGGTCCAGACAGGCTCTAGGACCTCCGAGGTGGTCCAGTTAGGCTGAAGGCTCATATATGCATGTTGTATCTGTATTGGTTGTGTGTCATACTTTGGGGGAGCTCACTAAGCTTTGGCTTACAATTTAAGTTTTATGTTTCAGGTACTTCAGATGATCAAGGGAAAGCAAACGCGTGATTGTTCACATTCTTCTAAATTTTTGATATTTGATTTTGGGATACTCTGATTCGTGAGTATTACTCTTCGGAACTATGTTTTGTAAACAACTATGGTTTCTGGTTGTATTTTAAATATAAAAATTTTACCTTGATTTTTGGAATGTTAGAATTTGGTATTAGAGCTCTGGTTTGAGAGAATTTGATGAACATTCATGTCAATCCAGACTCAAATTAAGGATCTGTAAGAGTTTTTGAATTTAAAAAAAAATTGTTTTAAAAAATAACCAAGGATGATATGTGTACGCTCAGCCAGAGCAAGAAACTGTACCCTAAATTGCCCACATTTTTATTTGTTTATGATGTTTATAATACAACTGCATGCTAGTGATAGGCTAGTGATCTTCAAGAATTACATGATAGAATTTTTTGATGTATGTGATGGGTTTTGAGCATTCTAACACTCCTAAGTGTACATGCAACCCTAGAAAACCTTGGATCTATGTTTGTCTAAAATACACGCAAAATACTTTTCCAAGGTTCATAATCCTATCTAGCATACATGGGGAACTTTAAACATAAAAGATGGCTAGAATTACATACATTGTAGTTGATTTGATTCCTTGGAAACCTTGAGAGCCTAGCACCTCAAGTGTGATGCCTCAAATGTTTCACACAACACCAAATGCTCTTGGAATAAACTTTGAGAGAAATGTCTAACACTTGAAATCGGCCTTGCCCTCTTGTCTCTCTTGTGTAGCCGATTTTGGTTGTTAGAAGCATTCTTATATAGTATGTTGCATTAGGGTTACACCATGTAAACCCTAATGTAACATGACTCTTCATTTCCATGACCCATGGGTTTGTAACTCCCATGGAGCATCTTATGGACCTTAGCCCAACTTGATAACCCATGGAGCCTTTAGCCCACTATACAAGTTATGGATGATTTACATAATCAACCCATATATTTAATTAGTCTCCTTTTGATCACTTAATTAATCCTGAATTAATTCTTGATCAATACTAATTAAATAATATTATTAATATATTAGAACTTATAATATATTAATAAACTATAAGTGTTATTTCTCTCATTTTAGTCTATCCAATTGCATGATGCCATGCAACCTAAATGGACCATGCCGGGTCGGGTCAAGTACATACCAGAAATAGTTATGGACTTAGACACCTTATCCAACAGTCTCCCATTTGGATAAGTCTAATAACTATGACTGCAAGTGTGACTTCAGGAACCGATCAACAATCGTAGCTCTTTTCAAGGTCTCTCAGAACTGAGATGATGATGATACTCCATTTAAGATAAGTGATCATATAATCCTCTATTCTAGATATCAGCCGGACAAATTCATGGAACAATGTCTTGCTTATTGTCCAGCAGTTTGTTTCTCGATTTCCGATTTGTTTGACATAGAACTGAATTGAACACATCAACTTAGTTCTGACCGGGCCCAGTACATGGGTCAACACAAAATCATCGAGGGGCCCATATATCGCTTCTAATCCAAGAAGGAACAGATAAACTTCGACTCATATGCTTGTTCTACTACTTGTTGAATCATACACAAAGACACGTTTTATAACATCGAGTTACCAATGCGTTTTCGTACAATCAATGCATAACCAACTCATAGGCAACAAGTCATATGTCTAGGTTTGAAGACTTATATGATATTACCGTCTCGCGATCACTCGAGATAAATTCCATGAAGTGATACCAGCGAGCGTGGGTTGAATCCAATACTCATAACTTATGAGCACTCATGAGTGTTATAGCCATGTCCAACATGTTAGACCTCTACAACCAACTCATGACAGTCTTGATTCATACCTACTTCCAACATATGACCGGCTGTGGAGAATTTGAATAACATGAAATTACAATAACATAATTATTCTGGAAGTCAAAACATGCAAAATGAAACGATAGTAAATGACTGACAATAGATAGCAACACTTTACTCATAAATAAATACAACTTTTATTCATCATCAAATGTCAATTACACTTTACACATTTCATAGCTATCTAACTACTAAAACTAATATCATCCTTCAGCCCTATGCGCCTAGCATGCTGGAGATGCTTAACCCTACCCAGTCCCTTCGTGAGGGGATCTGTCGGGTTCTCATCTGATGATACCCTCTTTGCCACGAGGAGTCCTTCTTCTATTCGATGTCTGATGAAATGGTATTTCCTGTCAATGTGTCTGGATCTCCCGTGATCCCTTGGTTGCTTAGCTAAGGCAACTGCACTTTCACTATCACAGAAAATCTCGATAGGCTCGTTTATGGCTGGTACAACTCCAAGCTCTCCAATGAAGTTCTTTAGCCATATAGCCTCCTTTGCTGCCTCGCTTGCTGCTATATACTCTGATTCGCAAGTTGAATCAGCCACTGTCTCCTGCTTGGAACTTTTCCAAGAGATTGCTCCTCCGTTTAAGGTAAAGACCCAGCCTGACTGAGAGCGGAAATTATCCCTATCAGTCTGAAAGCTAGCATCACTATACCCTTCTACTCTCAAGTCATCACTCCCTCCGAGGGTAAGGACCCAGTCCTTAGTCCTCCGCAGGTACTTGAGAATGTTCTTTACCGCAGTCCAGTGAGCCTTGCCAGGGTTCCCCTGATATCTGCTGACCATGCTTAGTGCAAAGGCCACATCAGGACGAGTACAAGTCATAGCATACATGATCGATCCTGCAACGGAAGCATAAGGTACTCAACTTATCTCAGCTATCTCAGCCTGTGTACTCGGGCTGTGAATCTTACTCAGTCTGGCGTTGCTCTGGATCGGTAACTCTCCTTTCTTGGAATTCTGCATGCTGAATCTATTCAGCACCTTATCCAAGTAGGTACTCTGAATAAGTCCAATTAGTCTTTTACTCCGGTCTCTCAAAATCCCTATCCCTAGGATATAGGCAGCTTCTCCTAGGTCTTTCATAGCGAAACACTTCCCAAGCCAGGACTTCACTTCCTGCAAGGTTGGGATGTCATTTCCTATGAGTAGTATGTCATCTACATACAGTACCAAAAAACTGACTATACTCCCACTAGCCTTGACATATACACATGATTCATCTTCACTCCTCGAAAAGCCAAACTCTTTGACTTTCTTATCGAAACAAAGATTCCATCTGCGAGGTGCTTGCTTTAATCCATAGATGGATTTCTCAAGCTTACACATCTATTAGGGTACTCTGCACTGACAAAACCCTTTGGCTGACACATGTAAACATCTTCAGCCAACTTTCCATTAAGGAAAGCAGTTTTGACATCCATTTTCCATATTTCATAGTCATGAAATGCAGCAATGGCTAGCATAACCCTAATAGACTTAATCTTGGCTACTGGTGCAAAGGTCTCATCATAATCAACTCCCGGAGTTTGAGAAAAACCCTTTGCAAACAGTCGCGCCTTATAAGTGTGTACATTACCATCCATGTCGGTATTCTTCTTGAAGATCCATTTGCACCCAACTGTCTTGCGACCTGGTACATTGTCAACCAAGTTCCAAACTTGATTGTCATACATGGATTGTATCTCGTTGTTCATAGCCTCTTTCCATTTAGCAGCCTCAGGGTCTGCCATGGCTTCTGTGTAGCTGTTAGGTTCATCCAGACTTACCAGTGTGCTATCACTGATAAGTGTATCACCTTCCGTAGTAATATGGAAACCATAGTAATGCTCAGGTGCATTCCTAACTCTCGTGGAACGCCTCAGAGGTACAGACTCTTCTGTCGGATCAACATGAGCTTCCTCCTCAGGTTGAGTGCTAGGGTTTGAGGTTTCTTCACCACTTGACTCTTGAATTTCTTCAAGGTCAATCTGCCTCCCACTGTTTCCTTGGCTTATAAATTCTCTCTCTCGAAAGACTCATCTCCTTGCTACAAAGACCACATTATCAATGAGTCTGTAGAAGAGGTAACCAAAGGATCTCTGTGGATAGCCGATGAAAATACACCTCTCACTTCGAGGTTCAAGCTTATCGTGAGACTCACGCCTCACAAAATCCTCGCAAACCCAAATCTTGATGTGGTCCAGATTGGGAACTTTTCCGGTCCACATCTCATGAGGTGTTTTGGCAACCTTCTTTGTAGGGACTAGATTAAGGATATGGGCGGCAGTCTCTAAGGCAAACCCCCAGAATGAGATTGGTAGCGAAGCTCGACTCATCATGGAACGAACCATGTCCAAAAAGGTCCGATTATGCCTCTCAGCCACACCATTCAACTGTGGTGTCCTGGGAGGTGTAAATTGTGAGATAATCCCACATTCCTTAAGATAGTCAAGGAACTCTGTACTAAGATACTCACCACCTCGATCGGATCGAAGCATCTTAATGTTCCTGCCCAATTGATTCTCTACTTCCTGTTTAAACTCTTTAAACATTTCAAAAGTCTATGACTTATGCTTGATTAAGTAGACATAACCATATCTACTATAATCATCAGTAAAAGTCACATAATAACGATTAACATCCCTTGTGGCAGTTTTGAAGGGTCCACACACATCAGTGTGTACAAGATCTAACAAACCTTCACCCCTACCACATGTACCAGTGAAGGGTGACTTTGTCATTTTCCCAAGTAAGCATGATTCACAACTATCATCTGACTTTAGATCAAATGAATCCAAGACTCCATCCTTTTGGAGTTGGCCTATGCGTTTCTTGCTTACATGTCCAAAACAACAATGCCATAATGATGCTTTATCCAAGTTATTATTAGAAGAATCAATACACAACACATTATTTCCTAGATTTTCTACAACCGACACAGCTTCATACACACCATCACAAGGTAATGCTTTAAAATAAAGAACATTATTAAAGAAAGCATAAATACCACCACTATCATTATCAAATGAAAAGGTAAAACCTTGTTTGTACAAAGCATGAAAGGAAATAATATTTCTTTCCATTTCAGGCGAATAACAACATTTATTCAAATCTAATGTTAACCCACTACTTAGCAACAAAGAATAAACTCCAATCTTGGTGACAGGTGTAACTTTCCTATTTCCCATGATCAAGTTTATCTTCCCATGCTCCACATTCTCACTTCTTCTTAGTCCCAGCAAATCACAACAAATATGAATAACACAACCGGTATCAAGGACCCAAGATGTAACGACGTGAAAATTTAAAAACAAATTTTAAAATTTTAAAATACATACTTTTCACAACACTTTGTAAAACAATCTCATTTGTTCAATTTTCAAAACATAACTCCATATTTGAATAATTAATAATCCAGGATCGTCAAAACATAACTCTTCCTCTGGTGTGTACAATCAAGCTGGTGCCGTCCCGCTAACCTGAAAACCTGAAACACATAACACATAACACTGTAAGCACGAAGCTTAGTGAGTTCCCCAAAATACCACATACAACACATACGCCACTCGAGGCTACAGTACGACCCTCCGGTCGATGTGTCTCAGCGGGACCCTCCAGTCCCGTAGCTCATTGGACCCTCTGGTCCGGTCATAGCTCGTTGGACCCTTCGGTCCAGTCTGTATCGTTGGACCCTTCGGTCCGTTCTATATCGTTGGACCCTTCGGTACGGTCTGTATCGTTGGACCCTCCGGTCCGGTCTATACAACACATAACATGCATATATCACATAACAAAAAATCTCATATATACACATAACACACAAGACCCTCCGGTCTACACATAGATACCACTCTAGGTAATGTATAGTGAGAAAACTCACCTCGGATGATGAACAACTCCTATAGACGCTGTTGATACGCACCGACCTCTATCTCTGTGCCAAACCACAATTATCTCAATTAGGAACGCGATCCAACCCCTTACTTATTAGGTCTAAAGATAGACCACCTACCAGCCTATCAATGCCCTAGACCCATTGGGCCCACCAAGGCCCAATAATAAATGGGCCCTCACACGGCCCAATTCCCAAACAAAAAGGCAAGCCCAAACCAAGGGCCCAAAGCACATATATACACTTCTCTAGTCCAGGACTCTATTGCATGAAGTCCAAACTCCAGGCCCAACACTCAAGGCCCAACACAATGCTTAGTCCAAAAACCCCCAGAAGGAGTTACGCGGGGCGTACCCCCTTGGTACGCTCAGTGTACCCAAACGCGCATGGAACATATCGGGGACCTCAACCTATTACGCTGCGCGTTCTGAGACTTACGCCCAGCGTAAGTCCCAGACTCATCCTTTCTATATTTTTGGTCTGAATAGATTAAGACAACAGTTCATATCTCAGATCTCGACATTCCTCAGTCTCCTAAACCATAAAGTCGAGACCTTTAGGCCTTTGCATGGCTGAAAAGGTTACAACTCACTCCAACCTTTTATCCCATTTTCTCATTAAGACCAAAACTCATGCATAACCCCATAACCACGACCAAGTTTGGATTTTTATAGATCCACAACACATCCTAAACTGAAATGGGTCAGTTCAAGGCTTAGGGAGACCATTTACACCAAAAGTCTCCATCTTGGGACAAAACCCTAGAAAATGGACCATGAAACACAAAACCAAAATAAAGAGGAAAGTTCTGAGCTTTTTACCTCTAAGTGAAGCTCCTCCCTCTGAAGAACTCAGATCCAAGCTTGAACTCCAAACCCTATCCTCCACAAGCACCTCCCCTTCTTCTTCACTAACACACAAAGGCACTTTCTAGCTCAAAACACTCACACACAAGCTTTAGAACGAAGATAATGCTCTCTTAGGGTTTCTTTCTGTGAAATGGTGGCTGAGGATAAGGCCATAGCATTCCTTATATAGTGCACAAGTCTCATTTAGGGTTTGAGTCTGGGCCCACTACGCCCAACGTAGTTCAAGGTACGCCCAGCGTACCGTGAGTATTCCGCGTCCAACTTAAGCGCCTGAGTACGCGCAACGTACTCTTCAGTACGCCCAACGTACTCATTTGCCATAACTTTCATTTAAGGGCTAATCTTGACAACTTGAAGAAGAGGAAGGGTTAAATAGATATATCCAAATTCCCGGATGTTACACAAGAGTTAGAATAGGGTGAGTTATTAGACAATATAGTGTAAATACCTGCATGGTTGGGTTTTACTTTCCCATCCTTCACATCTTGCTGGTACTTTGGGCAGTTTCGCTTCCAGTGCGACTTTTCATGGCAATAGAAGCATTCCGCCTCTTTAGGGTTAGCAGAAGGAGTGACGAAATCTTTCTTGGTTCCACTTGAAGAGGAGCCATCAAGAGAATTTCCCTTGGCACCCTTTGAAGGTCTCTTCCTCTTCTTTCCTTTGCCTTGCCCGATTGCCAAGACATGGGCCGCGGTAGGAGTAGGTGTAGTAACAACCGACTTACTTTTAAGACCACTTTCCGCGGTCTTCAGAAGTCCTTGAAGTTTGCTGAGTGTAACATCCTCCTTGTTAATGTGGTATGTCATGCAGAATTGATCATAACACGAAGGTAAGGAGTGCAAAATGATATCTATTTCCAACTCCTCTGGGAAGTTCACATTCAGTTTCAGCAAACGGTCCACATACCTTTGCATTTTCTGCATGTGGCCCGTGATGGGTTCACCATCCTTCATCCTGGTTTTTATCATGGAGGAGATGATTTCATATCGCTCTTGACGAGCACTCTGATGGTAGCGGTCCATCAAATCCTGGTGCATCTCAAAAGGATAGTAGTCCTCATAGGACTTTTGGAGTTCGACTGTCATAGTGGCCAACATGATGCATGCCACTTTGGTTGCATCCCTTTCATGGGCCTGATATTCAGCGACCTCCTCAGGAGTAGCAGTTGGCTAGAGTTCTTTAAGCTCCTCGTCGAGGACATATGCCTTGTCCTCATACCGAGTGACCATCCTGATGTTCCTGATCCAATCTATAAAGTTGGATCCATCAAAGATGACTCTCCCACAAAGGTTCATGAGAGAGAAGGAGCCGGTAGGGTTTGAGCCAGAAGCAGCATTGTTGGAAGACATCTGAAAAGAAGAAAGACAAGTTTAGATTAGATATAAAGATAGTCCTTAATAAAACACCCAAATATAATATTAAGGCTAGGACCCAACACAATATTTTATAACTTAGAAGAGGGATGCCGTAATCCAAGCTATAAAATATTTGAAGGTAGGTGAATGACGATTCACCAATTTCCACCATGAAAAACGAAATAAAAAATTAGGTTTTAATTGGTTTTGAAACTCCTAGATTCTTTGAGATTCATTGAACTTTTCAATGACATGTTTCAATCTCGAGTGTTCCCTTCAGGTTTTGTGACTGGGATGCCGAGGATCACAAAACAAGGTGTGAAGTAACCATGCAAATTACTTGGTACCTTTAAGATTTACCCCTCAATAGATGTGCCGGTTAACCACACGCGCTCCATCGATACTATGATAAACATTAAGTTACCCTTTACCTACCTTGTTAAGTCCAGGTTAGTGTGCCGGTTAACCACACACGCTCCACTAACGACTTAATCAAAGTGCAAAGTGTAATTTCATGGGTTAGCACCTTATTCACATTTTTCCTAAAGTAACTAAGATTGAGAGTTTATAAAACATTTAGTTACTTTATTTTTCATAATACTTTTAATGAAGATTTATAAGTCCTTGTCCTACCCGTTCGGCTAACGACCCTCCACCAGTCAAGGAAGCGGTGGGTGAGAATGGACACCCATTAAGCTGCCATTTTATAGGCAACAACCTTATACCCCCTTATATATCGGCTTCGTGAATGAGGCCTACTAACGGTAAACGACTTGTTCTTATATATATATATATATATATATATATATATATATATATATATATATATATATATATATTATTAAACATATAATATTATAAAGTATAAGGGTTGAAGTTTAACTTTTAAAATTATAGGGGTTGGAACTAAAGTATTTAAAGTGACTTTACATGTTCCAAAACTTGAGGGAAAGTTTTGTAACTTTACAAAACCTTTCAATTCATAACTTATGAGTTATTAAAATGAAGAGTCTTCATTTTTGTAACTTATGTGTTCTTTTAATGGAATTAATACAAAGTGACTTTTGGTTATCCATAACTTGAGGACAAGTTATGGACTCCATTAAAACACATAAAGATCATGAATTCAGCATTAAACAAGTAATTCCTATAATCTATCAAGAACTCATAAGGACATGAACAATTATACCAAAATTTCAAGAACATATGAACACATATAATCATGTAATTTTGATATTAGCCATTGTAAATGGATTAGAGCAACCATTACACCATCTAAAACAAGTTTTAAAACACCAAAACAGTTTAGGGTAATGTTTTCTAGTCCATTTCCAGCAGCAAAAATCGAAAATATGCACTCTGCCTGGCCAACTCGTCGAGTGCAAGAACTGACTCGCCGAGTTGGTTGAAGATACACTTGGACTCGTTGAGTCGCCCCGTGGACTCGGCGAGTCCCCTGTGCAGACAACAAGAATTTTGACTTTTTCCAACTATTTTGCATCAAGTATCAAACAAACAAGACTAGGCTCTAATACCACTGATAGGTTTTGAGCATTCTAACACTCCTAAGTGTACATGCAACCCTAGAAAACCTTGGATCTATGTTTGTCTAAAATACATGAAAAATACTTTTCCAAGGTTCATAATCCTATCTAGCATACATGGGGAACTTTAAACATAAAAGATGGCTAGAATTACATACCTTGTAGTTGATTTGATTCCTTGGAAACCTTGAGAGCCTAGCACCTCAAGTGTGATGCCTCAAATGTTTCACACAACACCAAATGCTCTTGGAATAAACTTTGAGAGAAATGTCTAACACTTGAAATTGGCCTTGCGCTCTTGTCTCTCTTGTGTAGCCGATTTTGGTTGCTAGAAGCATGCTTATATAGTATGTTGCATTAGGGTTACACCATGTAAACCCTAATGTAACATGGCTCTTCATTTCCGTGACCAATGGGTTTGTAACTCCCATGGAGCATCCATGGAGCATCCTATGGACCTTTGCCCAACTTGATAACCCATGGAGCCTTTAGCCCACTATACAAGTTATGGATGATTTACATAATCAACCCATATATTTAATTAGTCTCCTTTTGATCACTTAATTAATCATGGATTAATTCTTGATCAATACTAATTAAATAATATTATTAATATATTAGAACTTATAATATATTAATAAACTATAAGTGTTATTTTTCTCATTTTAGTCTATCTAATTGCATGATGCCATGCAACCCAAATGGACCATGCCGGGTCGGGTCAAGTACATACCAGAAATAGTTATGGACTTAGACACCTTATCCAACAGTATGATGCCTGATAGCCTAGGAGAACTTCCTGTATAATATATGAAATTGTCATCATTACTGTTTTTGCTTAGTGTGTGCATCATGGTTGTACATAACTAAGATTTTATAGTCAGAGAATGTTTGGTTTAGCCTTATTTCTTGTTCCTTGTCTAGTTGTGGGCTTAGGGTAGAATCAAGTATTCGATTGTATATGGAATCCAACACTATGTATGATTAGCATGCACGAGTGACTCAGGGTTGGTGGAAGTTTCATGAGTGAGTATGTGAGCAATCGGTCTAATGAGGAATGATTAGCCACTCTCGAGAGAGTGAATATAAGATGAATGTTTATCCTAGTTGTAGTTTGTTTTAGGATAGTTTGTGATGATCCATTGAGATAGATACGGGTAGGTGTGAAAGGTAGTATGGGGCCGTACTACTGGAAGCATAGTACCCATACGCGTAGAAAGGAAGTCACAAACCCCGAGGGTTTAGCCTCTCTGTGATGATTATCATAGTATAACTGTGGTATTTATGATATATTTTTGGTTCATTTTCAGTATGGTGTTCACGAGAGGATCTGGTTTTGGAGCTAGTGGCCAGGATAGGCCAGGATTGATAGATAATGAAATCCGTGAGTTGATCACCACTGAAGTAGCCGCTGTTGTTCGGACTGCGATCCTCGAGGTTTTTAGGTCTATAAAGACTGCTATAATTGAGTTGTTTTATGAGCGGAGGTCAATGCTGCTACAACTACCGTAGTCGTTGCTGCTACGGGAAGACAAAGAGGAGGTTCATTCAAGTACAGGGACTTCAACAACATGAAGTGTAACACCCCGATTCCTAGGTATGAACTTAAAGATTAATATATACTCATTTTCAGGGAAACTCGACGAGTTGGGAGGCTCCAAATCGTCGTGTAGAGTTTTAAATGGCCGCGTATCTTTAAGGTCTACTCGACAAGTTGGAAGGGCCCAAATCGACGAGTTGAGGGATGAACATGAAACGCTAATTTTCAGGGTTTTGCACCCTATTTAAAGACCTTATGACCCATTCTTAGCCTCCCTCACCATCCTCTCAGTCCATAGAAAACCCTAATCGTGCCTCTTTCCCCATTTTGAGTGTGTATGAGCTTAAAGAGTGTTCTTTGGTGCTCTTTTGGAAGGAACTTGAAGCTTGAAGTGGATTGATTTAGATGAAGGCTTTAGATCCAGGATTTTCATTGTTGTTGCAATCATTCTAAGGTATAAAGTCTATACCTTGACCATCCCTTTGCTAGATCTCTTTATTTGAAATTTTGTTGCCATTATTAGCCCATTTTGGGATTTAAGCATGTTATGAAGCTATGACTTTAGATTTGGACATCTCATGGCCTCCATGGACTTAAAGTCACCAACTTTATCAAGTCTTGGCCCTCCCTCATGCTCTAAGTCCCTTAACAAGCTTTGTTTGAGTGTTTTAGCCCTTTGATGCCTTGTATGGATGTAAAGTTAGCAACTTTACGTGGTATCTTAACCCTAGGGGAACAAATCCGTAGTTTGGGGCTTTAGATTCGACTGGAAGGGGTTGAATATGTTAAGACTGGGAAAACTCAACGAGTTGCCCTGACAACTCGACGAGTTGTATCGGGTTTTCCCGCTTTCTGGATGATGAAGATCTCGACGAATTGCTCTAGTAACTCGGCGAGTTATCTCGAGCTTTTCACGATTTCTGAGATATGAAGGAACTCGACGAGTCAGTAGATGCACTCGTTGAGTTGGGTCAACATGGGCTGTTGACCTTGACTATTGACTGTGAGTGTTGACTCTGACTATGGCCATGCTTGACCAAGTTTGACTTAAAGGGGTATTTTTGGTATTTGGGATTTTAATGAAGTTAGTTACATGGTGATTATAGGCAGTTAAGTTCGGAGATGTGTTTTGGGAGTTTGACCTTAGCATTTAGTGCTGCTTGTGAGGTAAGTTTTCCTCACTGTACTAACAGAGTCTAAGGCACCAAGGCCGGCCCTTTGGATTGTTATCCTGATTTGTCATATGATTGAGTATTGTTAGGATCTGTTAGATCGATATCCTAGTAGATAGGATGTTGCTATGATGTCATGATCTGTATCTTGGTAGATAGGATGTTGCTATGCTTAGTGATCTGTTAGATCTGTTTGATTGGTTGTAAACCGTTATATGATTATCTGTTATATGTGCACATGTTTGATTGGTGGCTGAGGCTTCACTGCTTTGTGCGTAAGCCAACAGGCCTGGGGTATTCCAACCCAATGGTTGACGGCCCAGAGTATTCCATCCCGAGGATGATTGGACTCGTAGTATGTTGGCATTCCAACCCGATGGTTGAGGGGCCTGGGGTATTCTAACCTGATGGTTGATTGGACCCGTAGTATGCTGTTTGTGATATGTGTTATTTTGTGTGTGTTGGTGCTTTGGGGGAACTCACTAAGCTTCGTGCTTATAGTTGTGGATTTTGTTTTAGGTACTTCGGATGATCGCGGGAAGGTGAAGGCTTGATCGTGCACCTCCTCACATTTTATGTTATGATTTTTGGGGTTTCTCAGATGTTAAATTATTTTGAAAACAATTTGTAAACAATGGATGGTTTTGGAATGTTTGAAAAGTTTAAAATTTTTCATGAATTTTATGGTTGTTACATGAATCCCCTAGAGCTCGACGGGTTCAAGGACCTGATTATGGCTATGTGGTGGATTTTGGATGTGGATGGCTGTTTCTTTACCTGCTCGTGTCTAGAGGAATGGAAGGTCAGGGGCGCCATGAACCTTCTTCACCTGGGCACGAAGGACTGGTGGAACCTGGTTATCGGTTCCTATACTCCTGAGTAGAGGATTGATGTTACATGGGAGCAGTTCTTGGAGATGTTTCACACGAGATATGTACCACTGGTAGAGAGGAAGATAATGGCTCAGGAGTACCTGGATTTGATACAGACAATTGATACGGTGATGGAGACCACCAAGATATTTATTGAGAGGGCTCTATTCTGCCCCAAGTTTGTTGCTTCGAAGCAGTCACATATGACGTGATAATTGAGCATGATAAAGATTGATACACGTCAATATGTGTCTACCTAGCGTTAAAGTACCCTCGCCGAGCTTCAGGATGTCGTGAGGAGGCGATAGATTGAGATAGAGACCCATACAAGGGAGTAATGTCAAGCTCCGGTTCTGTCCCAATACAGAGGGTCCGCACTTGTGCCAAGTGCGGCAAGGTTCATGAGGGTACTTGTGGATCTTATTCTTGATTCCATAAATGTAGAAAAGAGGGGCATTATGCGACAGATTGTCCCCAGTAGGCCCCAGTACCTAGCACCAGGATTTTTTACGATTGTGAGTAGGTGGGCCATGTGAAGGCCCAATGTCCCTTGCTTTCTTCCGGTCTTGTGCTGGTACCAACTACTTCTACCCTTCGGATCACGGATAGACGACAGGGTAGGGCGGAGCCCCTGAGGGCTCAAGGTCATGTTTTCCAGCTCACAGCAGAGGAGGCCAGGGCAGTGCCAAACATCATTACTGGTATGTTTTCATTTATTATTCTGTCTAATTCTCTTATGTTATGCTTATGTTTATGATTTTTCTAGGTACATTCTTAGTGGATTCCTTGCCTCCTCTTATGCTTTATGCATCGGGTGCGAGTTTGTCCTTTGTTCTCGGTCCTTCAGTAGGAGTTTCACTAAGTCCCTTGGAGAGTTGGACTGCCCATTGCGAGTTTCCATTGCCAATGAGCACGAGGTTTCTACATCGAGCGTTTTCTGGGGTTGTGTTTTGGAGATTTTTAGGGTGTCTTTTCCCAATTGATCTGATCCCTATCTCTATAGGGTATGTGTGCATGATAGTAGGGATGATTGTTTGAGCAGGTTTGGTGCGATGATTGACTGTGAGTGTTAGCAGGTGGTAGTTCGAATTCCAAGTGGTGGAGAAATGATTATATATGGAGAGGGGTACCAGGTTTGAATCTGCTATTTGTTCTGCTGCCAGGGCTTGTTAATATCTTCAACATGGGTGTATGAGTGATCTCGCGTATGTGGTTGACACTCGGGTCAGGAAGGAGGTTTTAGTTTTGGATGTGCCTGTATTTAGGAAGTTCCCAGATGTGTTTCCGGAGGAATTATCCGGTGTGCCTCCTAAGAGGCAGGTTGAGTTCAAGATTGATCTAGTCCCCGGTGTGGCTTCGATTGCTAAGGGGCCATATCGATTGCCACCACCAGAGATGCAAAAGTTGTCCTCTCAACTTCGAGGGCTTTTGGGCAAGCAGTTTATCATGTCGAGCTTTTCACAATTGGGAGCACCGATATTGTTTGTGAAGAAGAAGGATGGGTCTCACCATATGTGTATTGATTATTGAGAGTTTCACAAGTTAATGGTGAAGAACCATTATCCACTTCTCTGGATTGATTACCTCTTTATTCAGCTGGAGGGTGCATCTTGGTTCTCCAAGATTGAGTTGACGTCAGGATATAATCAGATTAGGGTTAGAGAGGAGGACGTAGAGAAGACAACGTTTCTGACTCGTTATGGTCATTACGACTTCGTGGTGATGCCGCTTGGGCTCACCAATGCACCTGTGACATTTATGGATCTGATGAATCGAGTGTGCAAGGCGATGCTCGATCGCTTAGTTATTATAACATCCATAAAATTCAAGCCAATTTAAAACTTTTTCAACCATTCTAAAACCATTAATTATTACAAAGTGTTTTCAAAATAATTTGATGTCAGAGTATCCCAGAAATCAAAATCGTAAAATATGAGGAGGTGCACGATCAAGCCTTCGCCTTCCCGCAATCATCTGAAGTACCTGAAACAAAATCAACAACTGTAAGCCCGAAGCTTAGTGAGTTCCCCCATAATACCAACGCCATATAATCAAAACCATGTCATAGTAAACAACATGCATATATAGAGTCTACAGTACGACCGGTCCGCCCTCACCGGGCCTTCAGTCTACCTGGTCCACTCTCAGAATCTTCAGTATGACTGGACCGCCCTCACTGGGCCTTCCGTCTATCTGGCCACTCTCATAACCTTCAGCATGTCTGGTCCGCCCTTCCGGGCCTTCGGCCTGACTAGTACGCCTATCGGGTCTGCAGTCTATCCGGGCCGCGCTGGGTATGTTGGCCTAGAGCATAAAGCAGGACGCCTCAACCCACCTCCAATCATACATATAACACATAATATCATACGCTAGCTAGCATGTACATATAGTCATACAAATCTAACAGATCACTAATCATAACATCATCCTCTATACCAGGATACCGATCTAACATATCACTAACATAGCATCATCCTATAACCAGGATACATATCTAACAGATCACTAACATAGCATCATCCTATAACCAGGATTCAAATCTAACAGATCACTAACATAACATCATCATATAACCAGGATACAGATCTAACAGATCACTAACATAGCATCATGCAATAACTGGATAACAATCCAAAAAGGGCCGGCCTTGGTGCCTTAGACCTTGTTGATATAGTGAGAAGAACTCACCTCACGAGTAGCACTGGATGATAATGTCAAACTCTCACACAACTCCAAACTCAAACACCAACAATCATCATAGAACCAATTCTATCATGACCCAATTTACCAAAGTACCCTCAGAAGTCAAACTTGGTCGACCCTGGGTCAAATTCAAAATCAACGGTCAAGGTCAACAGTCCATGTTGACCCAACTCGTCGAGTTCATCTACTGACTCATCGAGTTCCTTCAGAACTCAGAGACTGAAAACTCGAGTCAACTCGCCGAGTTACCAAACAACTCGTTGAGTCTATGCAGTGTCCAGAAGGTTCGGGAAAACCCTAATAAACTCGTCGAGTTCATCTACTGACTCATTGAGTTCTTCCTGTCTTAACATGTTCAACCTTTTCCAGTCGACTCCAATGCCCCAAATTGCAGATCTAGCCTCTTAGGACATAGATACCACGTAAAGTTGCTAACTTTACGTGCATGCAAGTCTTCAAAGGGTTTAAAACACTAAAACTAAGCTTAATAGGAGTTTTAGGGCATGGAGGAGGGCCAAGACTAGCTAAAGTCAACCACTTTATGTTCATGGAGGCCTAGAGGTGTCCAAATCTGAAACCACCTCCCCAAGACAAGCTCAAATCCGAGAATGACCCCATTTTACACTAGGAATGATCATATTCTTGCATAAGGGAAGATCTAAGAAATAGAAAACCAAGGTAAAGACTTTTTACCTCCAAATAGTTGCTAACACAGAGTAGATGTTGGGTCTACTGCTTCTCCCTTTGCTCTAACCTGTTCAAGCTTCAAAACCTTTCTGAAAGAGCAAAAAAATGACCTTCTAAGCTCACACACACACAAGGAAGTAGTAAAGAGCGGATAGGGTTTCCTTCTCTGGGTAATGAGGTGATAAGGGAGGCCAAAGGATGCGGGTTAAGTCCTTTAAATAGGGTGCAAACCCTAAAAATTAGGGTTTTCCTACTCAGCTCCTACTCGTCGAGTTGGGGTCCTCTAATTCGTCGAGTAGGTCCCATAAACCATGCGGCCTGATCGGTTTCTACACGACGAGTTGGGGCCTCCAAATTATTGAGTAGGTCTTAAATGATGAATAAGAATTCTTGGAATTCATACCTGGGAGTCGGTATGTTATAGTTATTGTGTTCATCGATGATATCCTAGTCTATTCCAATACCAGGGAGCAACACGAGGAGCACCTTAGAGAGCGTCTGTGAGTTTTGAGGCGGGAACGACTATATGAAAAGTTCTCGAAGTGTGAGTTTCGGTTAAGGAAGGTCCATTTCTTAGGACACCTTGTTAAACAGAAAGGGATTCTGGTCGAACTGGCCAAGATTGAGGTTGTTATGCAGTGGGAGGTTCCGAAGTCTCCCTTAGAGATCAGGAGCTTTCTGGGTTTAGCGGGTATTATCGGACATTTGTTTAGGATTTATCTAAGGTTGTTGTACCCCTCACTCATCTGAAGAGGAAGTGCATGGATTTTTGCTAGGGGTCTGAGTAGCAGGCTGCATTCGAGACACCAAGACAGAAGTTATGTGAGGCCCCAATGTTGACCCTCTCTGAGAGTGTTGAGGATTTTATTGTATATTTTGATGCATCCATCACCGGTTTGGGGGCAGTTCTTATGCAGCGAGGGAGTGTTATTGCTTATGCTTCTCAACAGTTGAAACCGCACGAGGAGAAATATCCCACACATGATCTGGAGTTCGGGGAGTGGTGTTTGCCCTTAAGATTATGCGACATTATCTATATGGGGTTCGACGTACCATCTACACGGATCATAAGAGTTGGAGATATCTCATGGATAAGATGAATATGAACATGAGAAAATGTAGGTCGGTTGACGTGGTCAAGGATTACGACAGTGAGATTTTTTACCACCTATGGAAAGAGAATGTGGTCGTAAATTCTTTGAGCCATAAGTCGGCTAGTACTGTGGTTAGGATCTTATGTATGAGGATTTAGATCAATTCGCTACTTCTGGATTTGATTAGGGAGGCTCAGGCTAATGGAGTCAAGAAGGAGAACTGGAAGCAGGAGTGAATCATGTGTGAGATCGACAAGTTTTATACTGATAGCCGTGAATTTTTGACCCGGTGCGGTCGGGTTTTGGTACCAGATTTTGGTGGGATCAGACAGACTGTGCTGAAGGAGACATACAAGTCCAGATTTTCGATACACACTAGATCCACCAAGATGAATTGGGATTTGCGAATTAGTTACTGGTGGCTATGTATGAAGTGGGATATAGCAAGGTATGTTGAGAGGTGTTTGACCTATCGGATGGTCAAGGCCAAGCACCAGAGGCCGAATGGTAAACATCAGCCTTTGGAGGTTCCCATGTGGAAATGGGAACAAATCATTATGGATTTCATCACGAAGCTACCTCGGACGACTAAAGGATTTGATGTGATATGGGTTATAGTGGATCGTCTGACCAAGAGTGCCACTTTCTAGCCATTCGGGAGAGCTCCTCGACCGAGAAATTGGTTTATGTTTACATGCGCAAGATCGTCGCTCGGCATGGTGTTTCATTTTCCATTGTATCTGTTTTAGATGTTAAGTTCACTTCTCGATTTTGGTAAAGGTTACATGAGTAATTGGGTACGAGGTTGCACTTTAGCACTACTTATCATCCGCATACAGATAGCTAGAGTGAGCGGACCATTCAGACACTTGAGGATATGTTGAGATATTGTGTCATAGATTTTAGTGGTAGTTGGTACTCCTACCTTCCCCTTGCCGAGTTTTCTTACAAAAACAGCTATCACTCCAGTATCGGTGAGCCGCCATTTGAGCTTCTTTATGGGAGGAAGTATCGTAACCCAGTCTGTTGGGGAAAGGTCGGTCACAGGGTCATGGGAAATATTGAGGTGGTTCTTCAGATGAAAGAGCTTATCCATCAGATCAGACAGAGGTTGTAGACAACATAGAGTCGACAAAAGAGTTATGCCAATAGGCATCGATCTGAGTTGGAGTTCTAGGTCGGCGATATGGTTTTAGTAAAGGTATCACCCTGGAAGGGTTTAATACACTACAAGAAGAGGGGAAAGTTGGAGCCCCGATATATTGGGCCGTTTCGAGTGATTTCCAGGATTGGAAGGGTAGCCTATCGACTGGATCTACCTGAGGAGCTCAGTTATATTCACAAAACCTTTCATGTCTCTCTGGTACGAAAGTATGTAGCTGATGATTCAACAGTGGTCCCTTTAGATAATATTCAGGTTGATAATCGCTTGGACTATGTTGAGAGGTCTGTGGTAATTCAAAATAGGAAGATGAAGGCCTTACACAACAACGAGGTTCCATTGGTCAAATTTTAGTGGCATCATTGGAAGTGTTCCGAATGGACTTTAGAACCCGATGCAAAGATGTGAGAGCACTACCCTGAGTTATTCACAGCAACAGACTTCGAGGAAGAAGTCTGATTCAAGTGGGGGAGAATTGTAACACCTTGATCCAAATATTTTCCATTTATACCCTTAGTATGAAATTTATTTGCAAAATGGGTCCCTTGGCTCATTATATTGAGATTGCGTTTTTGGCCAAGTATGATGGTGTACTCAGCTTACGCCGGGTGTAAGTAGCTGAGGGTCAAACCCTAATTTTTAGAGTTTGAGCCCTATTTAATCAGCCTCCATCTCCAAAATTCATCCCTAGAAAACCCTAATCCTTTGTGTGTGCATTTTGAGCTTGAAAGTGTTCTTTTGTTGATCTTGAAGGAAGAAGAATCAACTTGGAAGCTTAAGGCCGCTTGGATCCAAAAGTATTTTTCCCTCAAGCTTCATTTGGATGTATAAAGCTTGGATCTTGATGTGTTATTTTCTTAGATCTTGTTAGTCTAGAAGTTGCATACATTCTTAGATCTTGTTACTCCAGGTACTTGAAATGAAGTTTCATGTAGTTTTGAGCTTCTTGATTCATAAAAAAGAGATCTTGGACACTTTCATTAGGCCATGCAAGAATTTGGGAGTTCTGGGTGACTTTTGGACCAAGGGTTTGGGTATTTACCCTCTCGTATGCATGCAAATGGATAAAGTCAGAGACTTTACCCATTAAGACGTTCCATTTTACTAAGATCTGAAGTTTGGTGCCTTGGCTTCATGAAATAAGAGCTTAATGTAAAAGCTTGGATTTAGCTCTGGTACACTAGGCGTACCTGGAGGTACGTTGCATGTACCAGGGATCGAATCCTCATTTTGAAAGGGCACCGTCTACGCTGGGCGTAGAGGGATCACGCAGGGCGTACTCAGCCCAAAAGGAATCTGTGACTTTTTGACCTTGATTTTGACCAGGATTTTGACCTAGGGCATTTTTTATTTTATAGGTGGTTTGTAGAGTTGGCATTTGGAGCAGCGTTCTTCTCTCTTATCATTTCAGACTGTGAGGTGAGTTTTCCTCAATGTACTTGTGGGTCGAAGGCACCAAGGTCGGCCCACTGGATTTTATATCCTGGTATATTGGATTGATGTTATATTGAGTATGTGTTAGATTGGTAGATCTATATGATTACTTGTTTTCACTGAGTATGCGTTAGATTGGTAGATGTCTATGATTACCTGTGTTATTGGTTATTGATTGTTACTGTATATGTCTACATATTATGGTTTGTTCGGTTCATACAATCCTGCTTTGTGTTGAAAGCCAAGACACCCGGTGCATTCTGGATAGAGTGAAGGCCTGGGACGCAGTCCAGTCAGGCTGAAGGCTCATATATGCATGTTGTTATCTGTATTGGTTGTATGTGGTACATTGGGGGAACTCACTAAGCTTTGGATTACAGTTTAAGTTTTACGTTTTAGTTACTTCAAATGATTGGGGGAAAGCAAAGGAGTGATCGTGCACATTCTTCTAATTTTGTGATATTTGATTTTGGGATACTCTGATTCATGATTATTACTTTTGGGAACTATGTTTTGTAAATAATTATGGTTTTTGGTTGGATTTTAAAAATGAAAATTTTACCTTGATTTTAGGGATGTTACAACATGTTAAAATAAAATTGTATTGATTTTATAAAATATTACTATTTACCTTATATCAGTAATTTATAAAATGCGTGCAACATTAGGATGATATTATGTCCGATAATTACCCTGCAAATATCGTAGGAATAATATTATGCCAAGTTGTTATGTTGCACAAAATATTAGGATAATATTATGTCTGGTAGATAGTTTATCCAAAACCTTACGATAATATTTGTAACATCCCGACTCCCATGTATAAAATTTAAAGCTTTATTTATTCATGTTTTAGACCTACTCGACGAGTTGGCTACCCCAACTCGCCGTGTAGAGACTGATCAGGCCACGTTGTTTATGGAACCTACTCGACGAGTTGGAGGACCCAACTCGACGAGTATAGGTTGTGCATGAAAATCCTAATTTTTAGGGTTTGCACCCTATTTAAAGGACCTTAAGTCCTCCTTCCATCCTCATTACCACCTTTTGACGTCCAGAAGCAAACCCTAATCGATCTAACCCCTATTTTGAGTGTGTGTGTGTGTGTGAGGCTAAAAGTGTGTTTTTGGTGCATTTGTTGAAGAAGCTTGAAGGTTGAGAAGCTTGGAATGAGAAGGAGCTTGTAGATCCAGCACCTATATTGTTTTGGCTTTCATTTGAAGGTAAAAAGTCATTACCTTGACTTCTCATTGCTTAGATCTTCCCTTTTGAAAGAAATGGGTCATTTCTAGTGCAAAATGGAGTCACTTTCCGATTTAAGCTTGTCAGAAGGACATGGTTTCAGATCTGGACTCCTCTCGGAACTTATGGACATAAAGCCTCAAGCTTTATGAAGCTTTGGCCCTCCTCCATGTACAAAACCTCCTTCTAAGGATAGTTTTAGTGTCTTACTTCCTTGAGGCCTTGCATGCACGTAAAGTGAGAAAATTTACGTTGTATCTCAGTTTCATGAAGCTAGATTTGTAGTTTGGGGCCTTGAAATCGATTGGAAAGAGCTGAATACATTAAGATAGGAAGAACTCGACGAGTTCCATAGTCAACTCGACGAGTTGGATGAGGGTTTCCCGCTTTCTGGATTCTGCATGAACTCGGCGAGTTAGTGATATAACTCGACGAGTTGATTAGGGTTTACTCGTCTTTTGGTCACTGCATGAACTCGACGAGTTGGTTGGAAACTCAGCGAGTTGACTCGGCTTTTTGGTCTCTGAGTTCTGAAGGAACTCGATGAGTTTCTAGAAGCACTCGACGAGTTGGGTCAACAAGGAATGTTGACCTTGACTGTTAACTTTGACTAGGGTTGATCAAGTTTGACTATAAGGGTATTTTGGTAATTTAGGAATTTATAGAATTGGATCAATGGTGATCGTAGGTGTTTGTGTTTGGAGCCGTGTTTCGGGAGTTTGTTATTTTGCAGTACAGTTCGACATTTTAAGGTGAGTTCTTCTCACTATATCAACAGGGTCTAAGGCACCAAGGGCGGCCCTTTATGATTTGTATCCTAGTTATATAATTTTGCTAGGTTTGTGATCTCTTAGATCTGTATCATGCTAATAGGATAATGCTATGTTAGTGATATGTTAGATCTATATCCTAGTTATAGGATGAGGCTATGTTAGTGATCTGTTAGATCAGTAACTTGGTTATAGGATGATGCTATGTTAGTGATCTGTTCGATCGGTATCTTGGCATATAGGATGATGATACGAATAGTTATCTGTTAGATCTGTATGAATATCTATACATGCTAGCTAGCGTATGATATTTATCTTCACATGATTGTTGATTTGGGGGTTAGGTTGAGGCGGTCCTGCTTTGTGCTTTGTGCCAACATACCCAGGGCGATCCAGATAGACTGCATACCCGGTAAGGGCATACTAGTCAGGCCGATTGCCCGGCGAGCGGTCCGGATAGGTTGTAGGCCCGCGAGGTGGTCAAGACATTCCGTTGGCTTGAGGAGCGGTCCAAATAGGCTGATGGCCCTGCGAGGCGGTCCAGTCAGGCTAATGGCTCATTATGCATGTTGTTTGTATGATATTGTTATGGTTTTTATGGTGTTGGTATTTTGGGGGAACTTACTAAGCTTCGGGCTTACAGTTGTTGATTTTGTTTCAGGTACTTCAGACGATTGCGGGAAAGCGAATGCGTGATCGTGCACCTCCTCATATATTTTTTATGATTTGACTTCTGGGATACTCTAACATGAAACTATTTTGAAAACAAATTTGTAATAACTATTGGTTATGAATGTTTTAAAAAGTTTTAAATAGGCATGATTTTTATGGATGTTACAAGTTGGTATCAGAGCCTTGGTTTCAGTGAATTGGAGGAACACTCATGTGAATCCAGTCTGAAACTAAGGACAATATTTTTAAAATGATTTTCAAATGGTTTTCAAAATGCTAAAGGAGGATGCAAGTGTACGATCTGCCAGAGTGAGTAAGTAGACCCCAAAATACCTTACGGATTATTTGATTTTGTGATATGTTAAAACAACATGCTAGTGATAAGATAGGGATCCTCAGGAATCGTATGATAGAATTTCCTGATCTTTGATGCCTTATCTTGTGTAGAGTACCTCATTGATTGTTGTATGAATCTTTCGTGTGTGAACTAACTGTTGAGTGAATACTCTAAGTCACATGCTACATGGGTTAAATGGTCTTAGGGTACGAGATTTGGTCCTGCTGCGCAGATCTTGTCTGAGTCCAACCGTTGTAGGATTAAAACTTTTAGTCTAAGATTGTTTAATCCGTGCGGCATGTGAGTATATTCATGCAATAGTTAACTACCACCAATGGAGTTTCGTGTGGCAGTTCGTGGTAGGATGAGTTGTGCGGGGTCAGTCGACCAGTTATGAGATATTTAGCCTTGCTTTAGGAAGTGAGGATTGAGCGCTCGCCTATGCTTATGTGTATTGTTAGGGTGCTGTGATGATACTTGTGACAAATATGGGTAGGTGTGGAAGGTAGTATGGGCTCGTACTATTGAAAGCACAAGACCCATACACGTATCAAGGGACTCACAACCCCTAGGGCTTTGTTGGGAGTTGGTTCCCCAATTGTTATATGGAGTATCTGATATATTCCTGGTATATTTTCAGTATTGTGGTTACGAGACGATTCATGACCGGATCCGAATCGGGATCAGGACATGGCAGTCAAGGTGCACCAGCAATGCCCGAGACTATCAGCCAAATGAGGCCAGATGAGAATGACGTAAGGATTCGGGAAATCCTGCATGATGAGGTTGCTACGTTGTTCCGGGCTTAGTTGCCAGAGATGTTTGGGTCTATCAAGACCGCCATGGTGGAGTACTTTGATGAGCACTGAGACAGCTACTGCTACAACTTCCGCAGCCATAGCAGCTGCAGACAGTGGGGCCAGTCGGGCTTTCCAGTACCGGGACTTCGATAACACGAAGCCCTCGACTTTTGAGGGGATTCAGGACCCGATTATAGCCATGAGGTGGCTATCTGACGTGGAGGGATGTTTCTTCACATGTTTATGTCATGCTGACTAGAAGGTCAGATGTGCCCTGAACCTGCTGAGTTCCAGGGAAAAGGACTGCTAAAGGTTGATGACAGGGTCATATACTGATGAGCAAAGAGCTGCAGTGACGTTGGATCAGTTCAGGGAGATGTTCCGCTCCCGCTACATTCTGTGGGTCGAGCGAGAGCGGTTGGCTCAGGAGTTTTTGGAGTTGAGACAGGATGCGAAGTCGGTGACAGAGATCACCCGTATGTTCACTGAGGGGGTGATGTTTTGCCCGAAGTTTGCTTCCGAGCAAGCTCAGATGATACGTTATCTGAGCATGCTCAAGACCGACATCAGGCAGTTTGTTGCTACCCAACGCTGTGATACACTTTTGGAGTTACAGGAGGCCGCTACGTGGCGTGAGCTTGAGATTGAGCTGCAGTTGAGAGAGCAGCGGCAGGCCCCGACATAGTCACAGCCGGTGGCAAATTGGTCTAAGACCGCTGATTCTAGGTCTGGAGGCCAGCGTGGCTGCACTTGTGGCAAGTGTGGGAAGGGTCATTCGGGGGTTTGTCGATCAGGTAGTGGGTGCCGCAAGTGCGGCTAATAGGGGTACTTTGCGAGGGATTGCCGCCAGCCAGCCCCGGTTCAGGATATGAGGATTTGCTACCACTGCAATCAGGTTGGTCACATGAAGACCAACTGTCCAGTGCTCGCTGCCAGGCCGACGCAGGCTCCAGCACCGTCTACACTGAGGATTACCGACGGGAGTTAGGGTAGAGCAGGTCCCCCGAGGGCTCAGGGACGAACCTTCCAGCTTATAACCGAGGAGGCCAGGGCAGCACCAGATGTGGTTGCTGGTATGTTTCTATCCTTTATCTTATTCATTATATTTATTTTCTGCTTATATGTGTTGTACCATGTTAGGTACATTCTTAGTGAACTCCTTACCTGCTTTGGTATTATTTGACTCTGGGGAGATTTGGTCATTTGTCTCTTGATCGTTCAGTAGGGAGTTCGGTTTGCCTGTAGGAGTGCTAGAGTATCCGTTGCGAGTCTCCATAGCCAACGAACACAGGATTTCTGCTTCTTCAGTCTACTGGGGCTGTGTTTTGGAGATCTTCGGGGTATCCTTCCCAATAGACCTGATTCTGATTCCCATGGGGGCTATACGTGTGATTGTGGGTATGAACTGGTTGAGTCGCTTCAGTGCCATGATCGACTGCAAGGATCAGCGGGTGGTATTTCGAACCCTAAGTGGGGGAGAACTGGTTATCTTAGGCGAGGGCACCAGGTTGGGTTCAGGATTTTGTTCAGTCGCCAGGGCTCGACAGTACATTAAGCATAGGTGTGCAGGTTATCTAGCGTATGTGGTGGATACACGGGCCAAAATCAGGTTTCATTTTCAGAGGTTCCAGTCGTCAGGAAGATCGCTAACGTGTTTCCGGAGGAGTTACCCGAGTGCCTCCGGAGAGGCAGGTCGAGTTCAGGATCGACCTTCTGCCAGGCGCGGCCCATATCGCCAAGGCGTCATACCGATTGGAACCACCTGAGATGTAAGAGCTGTTAGGCAAGTAGTTCATTTTTCCGAGAAGTTCTCCGTGGGGAGCACCAATTCTATTTGTGAAGAAGAAGGATGGTTCACACCGGATGTGAATTGACTACCGGGAGTTGAACAAGATGACGATGAAGAACCGTTATCCACTACCACAGAACGATGATCTCTTTGATCAGCTACAGGGAGCATCTTGGTTCTCCAAGATAGATTTGAGGTCCGGGTATCATCAAGTCAGGGTCCAGGAGGAGGACGTGAATAAGACTGCATTCGGGACTCGTTATGGACACTACGAGTTTGTGGTGATGCCGTTTGGGCTCACCAATGTGCCATCTATATTTATGGACTTGATGAATCGGGTATGCAGACCGATACTCGACCGCTCAGTCATTGTGTTTATAGATGATATCTTGGTGTATTCCAAGACCAGAGAGCAGCACGGGGAGCATCTTCGGGAGGTATTGGGAGTCTTGAGACGAGAACGGCTTTATGCCAAGTTCTTGAAGTGTGAGTTTTGGTTACGAGAGGTTCAGTTCCTTGGAAATATCGTTAACTAGGAGGGGATTTTGGTCGATCCGGCCAAGATCGAGGCCGTTATGCAGTGGGAGGTTCCGAAATCTCCCTTGGATATCAGGAGCTTCTTGGGATTAACAAGGTACTACCGGAGATTCATACAGGATTTCTCCAAGATTACAGTACCCCTCACTCGTCTGACGAGGAAAAGGGTGGATTTTCGGTGGGGCCCTGAGCAACAGAGGGCATTTGAAACCCTCAGACAACGACTTTGCGAGGCTCCAGTATTGACTCTCCCGGAGGGAGTTGAGGATTTTGTAGTGTTTTGTGATGCATCCTTCACGGGACTGGGAGCTGTCCTCATGCAAAGAGGATGAGTGATAGCCTACGCGTCGCGGCAGTTGAAGCCGCATGAGACGAGATACCCCACACATGATTTGGAGTTGGGAGCGGTGGTATGCGCTCTCAAGATATAAAGACATTATCTCTACGGGGTCCGCTGTACCATATACACGGACCATAAGAGTTTGAAACACATCATGGATCAGCCAAACCTGAACATGAGGCAACACAGGTGGCTGGACGTAGTCAAGGTTTATGACTGTGAGATCCTTTACCACCCAGGTAAAGCGAACGTTGTGGCGGGCGCCCTAAGCCGCAAGTCGGCTGGATCTTCTACTCCAGCGACATGTATGAGGATATCAATGGATTCTCCACTTTTGAGCTTGATCAAGGAAGTTCAGACCGAGGGTGTACATCAGGAGAACTGGAAGCTTGAGAGGATTAGGGGTGACATCACCAGATTCGTGCAGGATAGTCGGATATTGTTGACCCGTTGCGGTCGGGTCTGGGTTCCGATGTCTGGTGGGGTCAGACAGATTGTACTGGAGGAGGCTCATAAGTCTCGCTTCTCTATTAACACGAGGGCCACCAAGATGTATTGGGATCCGATTTTGAGTTATTGGTGGCCGTGCATGAAGAGAGAGATCACTTGGTACGTTGAGAGGTGCTTGACCTGCAGGATGCTCAAGGCCGAGCACCAAACGCCGCATGGCAAGCTGCAGCCTCTAGAGATTCCCATGTGGAAATGGGAGCAGATTACGATGGACTTCATCACCAAATTGCCGAGAACGGTAAAGGGTTTCGATGCTATATGGGTCATCGTTGATTGATTGACCAACAGTGCCCATTTATTTCCCATTCGGGAGAGCTCATCGGCCGAGAATCTGGCCGATGTGTATATATGCGAGGTCGTTGCTCACCATGGGGTTCCGATCTCTATCGTTTCAGACCGTGATGTTCGGTTCACCTCCCATTTCTGGCAGAATTTCCACGAGGAACTGGGCACACAGTTGCATTTCAATACAACTTATCATCGGTAGACAGACGGCTAGAGCGAGCGGACCATTCAGACCCTCGAGGATATGTTGAGGGCCTGTGCCATTGACTTCGGTGGGAGTTGGGACTCCTAGCTACCCCTGGCAGAGTTTTCCTACGACAACAGCTATCACTCCAGCATTGGTGCTCCACCTTACGAGTTGTTGTATGGATGGAGATGTCGTACCCCAGTCTGTTGGGGCGAGGTTGGTCACAGGGTGATGGGTCGGACTGAGGTAGTCCTGTAGACTACCGAGATGATATAGCAGATTAGACAACGTTTGTAGACTGCTCAGAGTCGGCAGAAGAGCTACGCCGACCGGCGCCGATCTGAGTTAGAGTTTCAGATTAGTGACATGGTACTCCTAAAGGTCTCACCCTGGAAGGGTATGATTCGCTTCAGGAAGAGGGGGAAGTTGGGTCCCCGATACATTGGGCCATTCAGGATCATTGCCAGGGTTAACAAAGTAGTGTATAGACCTGATTTTTTGGAGGAGCTTAGTCAGATTCACAGCACTTTCCACGTCTCGCAACTGCGGAAGTGCATATTAGATGAAGGGGCAGTGATGCCATTAGAGGATATACTGGTCGATGAGCACCTGAATTACGTGGAGAGGCCAGTGGCCGTTCTGGAGAGGAATGTGAAGGTTCTACGGAACAAGGAAGTACCTTTGATAAAGGTACAATGGGAGCATCAGAGGGGATCTAAGTAGACTTGGGAGCCGGAGGCAGAGATGAGGGAGCATTATTCGTAGTTGTTGAACGCAGCAGACTTCGAGGACGAAGTCTAGTTCAAGTGGGGGAGAATTGTAACATCCCGACTCCCAGATATAAAATTTAAAGCTTTATTTATTCATGTTTTAGACCTACTCGACGAGTTGGCCGCCTCAACTCGTCGTGTAGAGATGGATCAGGTCGTATGGTTTATGGAACCTACTCGACGAGTTGGAGGACCGCAACTCGACACGTAGAGGCTGTGCATGAAAACCCTAATTTTTAGCGTTTACACCATATTTAAAGAACCTTAAGTCCTCCTTACCACCTTTTGACGTCCAGAAGAAAACCCTAATCTATCTAACCCCTATTTTGAGTGTGTGTGAGGCTAAAGGTGTGTTTTTGGTGCATTTGTTGAAGAAGCTTGGTTGAGAAGCTTGGAATGAGAAGGAGCTTGTAGATCTAGCATCTATATCATTTTGGCTTTCATTTGAAGGTAAAAAGTCATTACCTTAACTTCTCATTGCTTAGATCTTCCCTTGTGAAAGAAAAGGGTTATTTCTAGTGCAAAATGGAGCCACTTTCGGATTTGAGTTTGTCACAAGGGCATGGTTTCATATATGGATTCCTCTAGGCGCTTATGGACATAAAGCCTCAAGCTTTATGAAGCTTTGGCCCTCCTCCATGTCCAAAACCTCCTTCTAAGGTTAGTTTTAGTGTTTGTGACAACCGTCAAATTCAAGTCAAAGTCAAACAAGTCAAACCGGTTGAATTAAATTAGTGCTTGTATGTTAAAGGTTATTCTATGTATAAAAATGTGCATTTGTATGTCAAAAATTCAAGTATCTCGAAGAATCTATGTGTTAACAATGTAAAAACCCTAAAAAGAGAGTTAAACGCATCAAAACACGACTAAGGACCCTTTCGGGGACTTAAAGCAATCATAAACGAAGCATGACGAGGTTCACGAACCTTGCATTACGAGATTATACGATAATAATGGCTAAGATTAAATCTCTCCAACTATGTGAAATATCTCCCAAATCTCTCTAACTATGTGAAATCTTACTCAAATCTCTCTAAGTATGGGAAATCTCTCCAAGTATGTAAAATCTCTCCCAAATCTCTCTCAACTTTTTATAGTCATCCCGACCCTTAACTTGGCCAAAAACCGCTCGAAACGGGGAGTTATATCGAAAAACAGCTAAATAGGGCCGAAACCCCTCTTAGGAACCGAACCTCTTAGGAACCGAACCTCTTAGGGCCGAACCCTTCTAATAGGACCGAACCATCTCGGAGCCGAACCCTCTCGGAGCCGAACCCTCCTGTCAGAAGCGAACCTTGTCAGAAGCCTCTCGGACCGAAGCTCAGCAGACCGAAGTTCAGCAGACCGAACACGAACTTCGGCCCCAATCGAGAAGCCTCGCAGCTTCGCCTCTTTCACCCGGTTTTCGACCACGACTTCGTTTTAAGCCCGTTTATCATGATTTTAACGTGGGATTTTCACCAAAATCCATATTTTATCATTTTTAACCCCCATGACTCTTATTTTAATTATTCTTCAAGGATTTATTAATTTAAAATGGCTTAGATTATCAAGTGGGTCAAGTGTGCCCACTTGCCCTCCATGTGTCACCCTCTCATTTGCCACCTTATCCGCATCACACAAACCAAGACACACATCACTTCAAACTCACATGTTGCTCCAGCAACCTTCTATATAAAGAAATCCCTGGAGGATTTCTTGATTACTTGCTCATTTCAATCATACACACACCTCTCATACCACCTTAAGAAAGATTCTTTCTCTCTACTTCCCACCACCTTGTGCAAGTGTTCTTGAGTTGCTACTGCACTTTTTGGTAAGTATTCCATCTAAACTCAAGTGTTATTCCATAATTTCATAACACTCTTGGATCATTGACTCATATCTTAACTCCAAAAATCGTTCTTAGGATCATCCAAGTCTTCACGTGTTCACCAAATGCTCTTGACTTGATATTCCTTAACTTGAACCTTCCACTCTTCAAGTCATCACTCAAGGTGAGTTCATACCCCTATATTTTCTAGTTTTCTTCAGTTTTTAGGGGGGGGGGGGGATACAAGTTAAAACACCAAAACATATTCAAAACTTAACTTGACAGCTTACAACAGAAAAGTTGTGACCTGTTCACGAACTGTTTTACCCAACTTAAACTTAATATTTTTCAAAACTGTATAATATGCAAGTAGTTCAGGTTTATACCTTTAAAATGACTACTTGCACATCTCCATACGATTTTTCTACAATTTATGGTGATTTTTACAAAACTGCCTATTACTGCAGCAACAAAATCAGACCAGGTTGTGAAAATGAACATTTTCACACTAGTTTGAGACCACCAAAAATTATGGGAAAATTTATGAACACTGTAGACACTTTTTCCAAATACTTAGAGTTTGCGGATTTAGTTTTCGACTTACAATAATTTTTCTATAATTACTCAAAAACAGTGACAGTTAAGGGTAAAATTGTCAAATACATATTTAAGAGTTATTCACACCTTGTAACATGTTGAGCAAGGTGTGTAAGTTTTACACTTAGTATTTCCAATGTCATTTATTTGAAATACATATACATGCATAACAAGGTTTCATACCATCATACAACACTTTTGATAAACTATAATAGGTATAGTTTTGAACACTTCACTTAACAAAGAAAGCGGTAACACTATCGATTTACAAAACGAATTTTTCACTACACACTATGTGAACTCGTTAATGAATATTTGTGAGACATTCTCCTTCGGGGTACTCCAAGTACCACATAAAAGTCCTTTAGTTATAATCAAAATCTCCTGAAGAGAGAACGTGATAGTTGTGTATAGATCTATACTGGGTCCGACAAACCCGCACCTGAGCTGCTTGCAACAGCTAGGTCGGCAGGTCTGGGGTGACAAGTGTCATAACTTTCCGACGCCTGAAGAACGTCGCATACAAAGCCATCTAGTCTTTAGTATGATTATAACATCTCGCATGGAATATTAACAAAACATACAGTTCACGGAAATTCTAAGGCTTTACCCAAAGGAGTTTTATTTAAATATAAAACACACACATAAGTATGACGATTTACTTACACATACTAAGCCTTGTTTCAATTTAGTCTACAACAATTCTTTTAGAAAATATTAGATTTTCTGGAAACAAACTTGTAACAAACGTTAAGGAAACAACATTCATTTTTCATAAAATACTTATGAACTCACCAGCTTTATGCTGATACTCTTTCAAAACAACTTGTATTCTCAGGTAATCAGTAATACAGGTAACAACAAGATTTCTGAAGTCAAGACGCTAAGGCGTGGATTCTTTTGCTACATTTTATCATCATGTGTAATTTATTTGGAAAATATGTATTATTTTGAAACAATGTAACCTTTTAAATTATATCTATGATGGTTGTGTTTTACTTTCTTCACTATGGTTATGATACTGAGCATGACGTCCTCCGCCCCCGAACGTTTCCGCCGTTCTGGTTTGGGGGCGTGACAGATTGGTATCAGAGCTTTGTTTATAGTGAACTAAGTATATCGAACCACGTAAGAAATACAAACTATAAACACAACGGGACAAAAAAATTCTCTGACGTAACTTTTCAAAAAGTACTTTAAAAATAAAAACTTGTATTTTTATAAAAAGTACACATACAACCGCACTCATCAATTCAGTATCATAAAAGTATCAAGACAGGTTGGACACCACGGTCCAGCTTCGGGGTATGTAGTCAGATCTTGGATGAATATAGCCTGATCAACTATATTTAGCCAAGGTAGGACCAATGTATGCCGAAGAAGGATGATGGTGAGCAACAAGTCTGCAATTTACCAAAGATTTCAAGAATCAAACTTAAAAAAAATACTATAGGAGTATTTTAACACAAAAAGTCGTAATCACAACTTCGACAACTAACTTCTTGTTCCCAAAGTTTCTCGCGACATTCCTCCTTATCCCTATTCTCGCACATGTACGATGGCAGGATTTCATTTGCCAGGTGATCCCTATTTCCCCAACTAAGGGAATGCTGGCTGGATCGAAGAAGACCCAGAGGAGGATCCCGAAGAGGAACCCATGGAAGACGAGGAACCCATGGAAGAGGAGGAATCTATAGACGGTGAAGAGGAAGAAGACTTAGATGGAACCGACTCTGAACCCGAAGTATACAATCCACCCCCTGCCCCTATTCCTCCGCAACACTTCCAGGGCCCGACGCCCCAGTGGGTCGAGACTATCCATCGATGGATCCGAGAGCAAGGCCAACGACCTCCCTATGGAATGCAACGAGGCTTCTACGATCTCAGTAGAGGAGGGTCAGCCGACCGAGCCCTCCCTGTCATAGTTCACCGTGTCGCACGCCACGAGGAACAATCAAGAGTAAACCTTCGCCACCTCATGGAAGTTGGTGCAACCAGTCAAGTCAACTCCGTTCGCATTCGCTGTTTGGACGATGAACACGATCGGAATCGCGACCGCACCGAGCTCCTTCGACGGGAAATGGCTGCGACCCGAGCCGAAGTGCAAGAACTCCGAGAACACCAATCCACTTTTGATAGACGCCTGGCAGAAGCAGAGCGTCAAGCGGCGGAATCCAGGGCGGAAATGAGGAACTTCATATCTACACTTCGTGATCCTCAGGGCTCTAACCACCGCAAGTAGTGTTGCTATACTTGCTTCAGCTTAGTCTAGTTGCGGACAATTATTGCTATTATTTTCTAGTATTTTGTGTCTGATCTCGCAATGTAGGTGTTTACACTTCCGGGATCGGTTAGGCGGTCAATTTTTTTTTCCGTACATTGATGTAACATAGACCCCTAGTAGGGTCAAATTTTCCCAAGTACTGTATACCAAGTTATTATATGATATAGACACGCCATTTGTTTATTTGGGAACACTACATCAGATTCATAACATGAACTATTTTTAGATTAAATTTACTGGTGCCTGATTATTAATGGTTTTGTGTATAAACCAAATATATATATATATAACTAAGACCATGTCGACCTAGAAATGGTGGTTCCGCTTTGGATCCTGTTCCTTGTTTGGTTGTGGGCCCAGGGCAGACCCATTAGATTCGAAAGTTTATTAAATCTTAATTGCATATAATTATTGTACATCAAGCGATTGTTGGATGGACCCAGTATTGATACTATTACAGACATTTCATGAGAATCAATACTATTGAAATTCATGAAGTCTATATTTCGTCGTTTATAAACTTCTGGTATGAATGAATTCTTACAACATTTTTACAAGTCGGAACCATGATGCACATAAGGACCTAATAATGTTTAGTTTAACACTTGACTTGTATCAAAGACTTATTGTCTTTTCATTCTTGATTATGGCAGAAAATGCCACCTCGTAGAAATCCCAGACGCGGCGAAGCAGCTGGGACTGCACCACCCCCACCACCACCTCCTCAGTTCGACCCAACCATGTTCCAGTGTGCGGTAGCGGCCGCAGTGGCAGCCGTGATAGCCCAGATCAACCCCAGTAACTCAGGAGGTGTAGGAAGTGGTGCCTCGAATTCTAATAACGGGGACGGCCAGGGATGCTCGAGAGAGTGTACCTACAAAGACTTTAGTAACGCCAAGCCCAAAATCTTCAACGGAAGCGGAGGTGTCATAGCGTTGCTACAATGGTTCGAGAAAACCGAGACCATTTTTGAAATATGCGCATGCCTTGAAGCAAGCAAGGTTAAATTTGCTTCATGCTTATTCTCCGAAAGAGCCCTCACCTAGTGGAAGGGTCACGTCAAGGCACTAACGCTCCCGGTGGCTAATGCGATAACATGGGAAGATCTGAAAACCATGTTAATGAAGGAGTACTGCTCCAGGGGTGAGATACAGAAGCTGGAAGAAGAATTTTGGGGTCTTAAAATGACAGGCTTTGACATCCTGTCGTACACCTCAAGGTTCAGCGATCTAGCCATGCTGTGCCCCGGGATGGTTCCTACTGAAGGCAAGAAGGTGGAAAGATACGTATGGGGATTATCTCAATAACTCCAAGGACACGTATTGGCCTCAAAGCCAACTACCTTCGACAGTGCCAAGGAACTGGCACAGCAACTCATCGACCATAACGCCAGCCATGGCACTGTAACGACCACCTCCGAGCAAGCAAAAGGGGGAAACAACAAAAGAAAATTTTGGAAGAAGAAAAAGGGCCAACCTACTCAAGGCCCTGCCAAAAAACAACAAGTGGTTGCAGTGCACGCCGCCACAACTACTGCCAACCCCACTCCGATAAGGCAATACGCCGGGAACCTACCCAAGTGCAACAAATGCAGCTACCACCACAACGGTGCATGCCGTGAAATGCATTGCACCAACTGTAACAAAAAGGGGCACACCGCCCGATTTTGGAGAACTCCAGCCCAGCCGAACGCATAAGCTGCCAACGCCGGAGCAAGCCGAACCTGCTATGGATGTGGAGAAGCAGGAAATCTCAAATGTAACTGCCTGAAGGAAAGAAACCCCAACCCCGGCGAAGTGGGCAGAGTTCTAGCGATAGGTCATGAGGAAGCCGTCGCAGACCCAACTGTGGTTACCGGTACGTTTCCCCTCAACAATACCTACGCATGCATTCTTTTCGATAGTGGCGCGGAGAAAAGCTTCGTGAGCCACCAATTTAAACGCTTGCTTAATCAAACACCACAAACACTAAAAGACACATTTACCGTAGAAATGGCTAACGGAAAAACAGAGAACACTAACGATATTTACACCGGGTGTACCCTCACCTTAAAATATCACTCTTTCCAAATCGACCTTATGTCGGTCACCATAAAAAGTTTTGACGTTATCATTGGCATGGATTGGTTATGCCCTCACCATGCGGAAATCCTATGTCACGAAAAGGCCGTTCGCCTTAACCTGCCAAGTGGCGAAGCTCTTGTCGTTTATGGCGACAAACCTAGCTCAAACTTCCCGATCATCTCTTGTATCAAGGCTCAAAAGTATCTCCGCAAGGAGTACCACGCCTTCCTAGCCCATGTCGTAGATAAGGGTCAAGGAATGAAAGACATTAAGGACATTCCAGAGGTCTGCAATTTCCCCGATGTATTCCCAGAAGACCTTCCAGGAGTGTCCCCTCCTCGACAAGTCGAATTCCGAATCGACTTAATTCCCGGAGCTACCCCCGTAGCCAAATCGCCATACCGTCTAGCTCCAGCCGAGATGCAGGAACTGTCCAGTCAACTGAACAAACTACTGAGCAAAGGCTTCATTAGACCAAGCTTTTCGCCTTGGGGAGCACCGGTTTTGTTCGTTAAGAAGAAGGACGGATCGTTCCGTATGTGCATTGACTACCGCGAATTAAACAAACTCACTATCAAAAACCGATACCCTTTGCCTCGAATCGATGACCTCTTCGACCAGCTACAAGGAGCGAGTTTCTTCTCGAAGATTGACCTTAGATCTGGGTACCATCAACTACGAGTTCAAGAGGAGGATATTTCCAAGACAGCTTTCAGAACGCGCTATGGTCACTACGAATTTGTAGTGATGCCTTTCGGCTTAACAAACGCACCCGCAGCGTTTATGGATCTGATGAATCGGGTGTGTCGACCTTACTTAGACAAGTTCGTAATTGTCTTCATCGATGATATACTAGTTTACTCCCGAAGTAAGGAAGAACACAGCCAACATTTACGTCGAGTCCTGGAGACGCTGAGGGCGGAGAAATTGTACGCAAAGTTTTCAAAGTGTGAGTTCTGGATTCGAGAGGTGAATTTCCTCGGACATGTAGTCAGTAAGGAAGGAATCCATGTGGATCCTTCAAAGATCAAGGCAATTGAAAGTTGGGCAGCACCAAGAACACCCACAGAGATCCGAAAATTTTTAGGGTTCGCCGGTTACTACCGGAGATTCATTCAAAACTTCTCCAAAATTGCAAAACCACTCACCACCCTGACTCAAAAAGGGGTGACATTCGTCTGGGGAGATAAGCAAGAGGCTGCATTCCAAACACTAAAACGAACTCTATGTAGTGCTCCGATCTTGTCCCTACCAGATGGAACCGAAGACTTTGTGGTTTACTGCGATGCATCAAACCAAGGTCTAGGGTGTGTGTTAATGCAACGAGGAAAAGTCATTGCCTACGCCTCAAGACAACTGAAGACGCATGAGGTAAACTATATGACGCACGACCTTGAATTAGGAGCAGTGGTTTTTGCCCTAAAAATCTGGAGGCATTACCTTTACGTCACCAAGTGCACCATCTTCACCGATCACAAAAGCCTCCAGCATATCCTCAATCAGAAGGAACTCAACATGAGACAAAGGCGATGAGTGAAATTACTAAACGATTACGAATGCGAGATTTGTTATCACCTCGGAAAGGCCAATGTGGTTGCAGACGCTTTAAGCAGAAAGGAGTACTCGGGCCGCCGAGTAAAGGCATTAACCATGACCATCCACTCACACCTGTCCGCACAAATCAAGGAAGCTCAGGAGGAAGCCTTGAAGCCAGAGAATGTGACAGGTGAATCATTAAGAGGAATGGACAAAAATCTTGAAGTCAGGGATGACGGAGTTCGTTGTCTCATGAACCGGATCTGGACACCAAAATTTGGTGGATTCAGGGACGTTGTCATGAACGAAGCTCATAAAACTCGCTACTCTGTGCATCCCGACTCAGACAAGATGTACTTAGACCTCAAGAAGATGTATTGGTGGCCGAACATGAAAGCTGAAATAGCTACCTTCGTGGGCAAGTGCCTGACTTGCGCCAAGGTTAAGGTAGAATACCAAAAGCCCTCGGGACTACTTCAACAACCAGAGATACCCGAGTGGAAGTGGGAGCGGATTACGATGGATTTCATTACCAAGTTACCTAAGACCACGGGTGGGCTTGACACCATCTGGGTAATCGTCGACAGATTAACCAAATCCGCACACTTTCTACCAATAAAAGAGACAGACAAAATGGAGAAGCTGACAAGAATTTACATTAGAGAAATAGTGCGCCTTCACGGAGTACCGATATCCATTATCTCCGACAGAGATAGTAGGTTCACGTCACGATTCTGGCAGTTACTACAGACAGCTATGGGAACTAGGCTGGACATGAGTACAGCCTACCACCCACAGACTGACGGTCAGAGTGAAAGAAACATTCAGACGTTAGAGGACATGCTAAGAGCTTGTGTGATAGACTTTGGTAAAGCGTGGGATACTCATTTACCTCTTATCGAGTTTTCCTACAATAATAGGAATGGATCTTCTTTGAAATCTTCAACCACAAGACCTCTGCCTCAAAAGCACACTTTTGTTCTCTGCTAAAGCTTGCTTCAAACGCCTCTGTCATCTCTCCTGATTTCATCACCACTGCCCGGTTGTTCACCATGTTCTATGACATGGGGTACACCGATGTCCTTACCACGTTAACCAAGTTCAAGAAATCCTGCTTACCACCTCAATGGAATGGTCTTTTCACCCTCATCTTCAAGGGATTAGCCGAAAGGGTTGCTGGGTCTGATAGTGCCAGCAAAGGCTTCATGACCATAATTTATGGTCTTTATCACGGAATCAATCTGGATTATGGATCCCTTATTTGGTCTCAACTGGTGCAGAGCCTCAACTCATCGACCCAGCACTCTGAAATTTCTTGTGGATGATTCTGGACGCTGATTAATCGTAGAGCCATTGAACATTTTCAGATTCCGATCATGGGAGATGCTTTGATGTCTTCAATTGGCACTTTCCACACAACAAAAATCATTGTCTCTGATCCCAAAAAGTTCATGTTCATCGGTTCAATTCCTGAATCGATGTCCAAGTGTGTCTCAAGCGAAAGCAATGTTATGGCTGATTACAGAAAGTTGAGACCTTCGGGACCAAGACAACTCACTCCCGAAATGCAAAGTGATTTGGAGGCTGTTGATAAACCGACAAAGAGGGGAAAGAAACCAAAACAAAAGAAGAAGGAAGCCGAAGGTCAATCCTCCCAGGCAGCCTCGCCTAAAAAGCAAAAGACAGAAAAAGAGCCTTCGTCTGCCCACAAGAAGCGAAAGATCAAGAGGCTGGCTAAGAAACCGAAAGATGCTTCATCTAGTGACTCAGATTATGTTCCGTCTGATCACGATCACCAAAAAGGCGAAGTTGTTCATCAACAAGGCACACCGACAGGAAACACGCCTCCTCGGTCCCCATCTCCTGAGGTACATGTAACCGAATCTGTTCCCACTCCTTCTCATTCTCCACCTCATTCTACTGTGCCTGTTTCGGTTGCACCCCTTCCACCACCGGTTACTACTCAATGTTCTTCCACTTCAGCACCAACTTCAACTGCTCCAATTCCTCCTCCTATCGTCACACAAGCAACTACCACCACCACTACAACCAAACCTCCGGTTATTGTCAATGTATATGATATGGGGGCAACTACCGAAGGTCTCTCCATCCCTGTTACTTCAAAACCTTTATCCCCACCTCCCTCAACCGAATCTGATACAATTCTTGGCAGATCTGAAATGGAATTTGACTCTGTGTATTACAACCCCTATCGAGTTCTAAGCGAGGAAGATGATGAGGCTCCAATCACCAAGCGTCACTTGAAGGATCTCAATGCAAAACTTGATCAATTGATTGCTTCTTCTGCTACTCCCTCTACTTCAGCATATTCTGATGCTGCAACAAAGGCTCTAATTGAAACTTTGATCAAACAGTATGATCAATCCATTGACAAAGCAACTCAAGTTGTGGATGCCTCCACTCTATCTTGCAACAATGCTATTGGTGAGGTCAAATCTCTCATTTCCGAGACCAAGCTTTTCATAGAATCTTTTCGAATCACTGCAGACGGGAATACCAACAAAGCGAATGAAGCCATTGCCTCTCTTTCTATATCTCTTAAAGTTGAGCAAGAAAACTTTGAGGTGATTTGCCAAAGTCTACAGGCTGACAGTACAAATTTACTTTCTTCTGTTACCACAGGTCTCACCAAATTAAACTGATCCTGCCATGGATAACAAAGTTGGGGAAGATCTCGCTCTTTCACAATCTCAATTTGCCACTCTTTCCTTGGAGCTTTCCCAAGCGAATAAGGAAATTGATTCACTTCGGGCTGAACACACAATCCTCAAACGTTACGTGAACAATGTGCATTCTCTTCTTTCGAATCTTTTAGAGGCTCATGATTCGGTTCTCACTATAACTACTCGTAGACATCTGGCTGAGAAATTGAGACCAACTCTGGATATCCTTAGTCGGATTGAGGGTGTTTCGGAGTCTGGTGTCCCTCCAAAACAAGGGGGAGATGAGGTTGTCCAACAAAGAGTCACCGCTGTACCGAAGGATAATGAAGCTTCGGAAAGGAGAAGGTGAATGATGATGATGATGTGGCAATTGTAACCTCCGAAACTACTGATCCCAAGGTCAAACTCAGTGAGCGAGAGCTTGCTGAAAACCTTTCCAAGGCGAATGACGAACTTGAAAAGGAGAAGAAGATAAAAGAAGTGAACGATGTCTTGGAACGACGGAAATCCTTGTTTCCTCTATGGACAATGGAAACACTTCCGAAAGAGGCGATTGACTCTCCAAGCACATACTGGCTTGAACTAGTTCTCTCCCTCGGTCTTGAAAATTCCAAGGATGCTCAGTTCGATATGCCCATCACTCGAAAAGCGTTCGTATTTCATTGTTTTGATTCAACTGTTCCTGTCCCTTCACCTCATCCAAAGGTTGATCGAGACTTGCTCGAATTTTATCTATCTTTCTCTCAACCGCAATACCTCACTTGGAGTAATCAGAAGATCACAACTATGAAGTTATTGAAACCGACTTCGGCAGGGAAGTTTGTAAATGTCAAATTCAAGGTGATACGAGGCTGAACCGGCTCGGTTCATGAGATCTCCCTTGCTGATCTGTCGAACTTAAATCCCCATGATTGGATTCTTTTGAACAACATTCTGCTGACCAATCAACAAGAATATGGGCCTATTATTGATCATATCAAACGGATGTTGGTCTGCTATATTTTTGAAGTGGCGAAAATGGATCAGGAGGTCGATTCTGCAATCAGAAAGAAGCCCATTATAAAGCCAATCGGGAAAGCAAGTGATATGTCGGTGATGATTAAAGGAAAAATTGATCTGAAATCTTACACTGTTTTGTTCACAATGGGCGATGGTCAAAAATGTTTGTTCGCTTTGGCTGATAAACATTTGTTCTCCACCGCATGCTTAGACGACATTCTTGAAATTATACATCGGTGTGACCAGAACAGTGATGCAAATAAGAAGTTGTTTACAGACATGCTTCGGTGGTATATTCACCTTCGTCAAAATCTTCTTGCCATTATATCGAAGCTATTCAAGACCGTGAAGTCATCTGCTCCTGCTCAACCGAAGTACTCTCTCGCGTCAATTGGCGCAAAGGGGGAGATTGTTGGGTTTAAAGAGTTGTGCCATTGGGCCTTAGTAGTTCGGTCCATTATGTACTCTCAGTTTAGGCCTGTCCCACCATGTTTATCTTTCTAGGGTTTAATATATAAGGTGCATGCATGCATCCTTGTCATTAACGCTTTTGATAATTATCATATTAATTGTATTGTAAACCCTAGCACACCTCTACAGAGGAAGTTCTTAATCGAGCTCTTCTGAGGTGTGACTATATTTTAATCATTCGACATACGGTTGATTAATTGCGTGTTCTAGTATTTTTTATTCTTATTGATTTACCTGTTAAAGATCTAATCGATCTAAAGAGTATTCAACTCATCAGTTCCTAGTCCGTAAAGGTGTTTCCTTGCATGTGGTTGCTTCTAAACACTATATTCATGCGAATATATGCCATTATATGTCATTTAGGACTCGTTTGTGTCTCGGGACTTCATTCGTGGAACTTCTCATCCTTACGCGCATATTCGATTGAATCACCCACATAAGGTGAGTTCATACCCCTATAATCAATCTTTTAAACTGTTTTAAATGCTTTTAAGGGGGGGAATACAAGTTGAACACAATGATAATTGTGTAAATGTTTGTTATAAACATCTTTCAAAAGATTTCTTATGTCTTTTATAAGTGATAAAAAAATTTCAAAAACTCTTTTTAAGTTATGTTACTTTATAGTTTATAAAACTCTGTTTTTTAAAGTAAAATCATAACTTAGTAGATAAATGAGTATTTTTCGGTAACAGTTCAAGTAAACATACTAGTAAACTATAATAGGTAAAGTTTAGGGGTTCAGTTCATACTAGATGCTAGAACATACTATAAAGAGAAACAGTGAGGTAGATACAATACACGATAACATAGAGAACATACTATAAAGAGAAACAGGGAATACACGATAACATAGAGAACATACTATAAAGAGAAACAGGGAGGTAGATACAATACACGATAACATAGAGAACATACTATAAAGAGAAACAGGGAGGAAGATACAATAGAACAGAGAGACATACTATACACTATAACAAAACGAACATACTAAATGCTATAGCAGAAGAACACTACGGGATCTAATTATACCAATAATCACTAACTCATTGTGCTAAACAAAAGGTGATAGTAAATTGGGTATACATGATCATATAACTTTCATGTGAATTTACACGGCCTAGCAATTTGTTTCCGGAAGTTGCGTTTGGTCCCCAGAATCTCTTGAAGGGAGAACGTATAGTATGGGTACTATTCATCACATTATGACCTTAATAAAAAAAACATTTTTTAAAGGTAATCAGTACTTCAGTATGTCAATTCAAAAGACAAATGTGTACTTACATTTTCCCATTACTTTCATATTGTGACAGTTCCACTTGAAAGTTAATGCAAACTATTTTCGCGTTAAGATAGTTATAAACTAGGGAAAACTTACATCTTTTCAAACGATAAACAGAACAATTGAGTCTAGTACATTCAGTAGTAAGGGGCCTATAATGCTAACTTTATGATCCCTTATTGTATGCATTCAGGGATATATATTAATCGGATCCGGCAGGTAGTAGGATGTGTGCTTTCCGCTTCATTTCCTGTTCCTTGTTTGGTTGTGGGCTTAGAGAAGATTCACCCAGCCTACTATCTATCCGATCTTAGTTATATATATGTTCCGTATACACCAAGTAATCATAAGGGGTACCAGGTATGGGCCAGGTCATAGGACACTAATTCAATGCATCGTTTTCTAGTACAAAACATACTTTTCCAATAGAACATTAGGTATACAAAACTAGAAACTTACCAGTAAAGGGTTTAATCCATTTTATTAAACCAGTATAAACTTAAAGGACCTTAGGTGGTTAATTCTATAATACCTTAGTTTATACATCAGGGCTATATATAATTAATACCCGATAGGCAGTTGGATGTGTGCTTTCCGCCTCATTTCTTGTTCCTTGTTTGGTTGTGGGCTTAGGGAAGATTCACACAATTAACTATCTGTTCGATATTAGATTATATATAGCTAGTATAAACTAAGTGATTATAGAAGGAACCACTGTAGTGACCATTTTTACTTAAAGAAATAAGGGTTTTCTTAAAGAATGTTTACATCCAATTAAAGGAACTATTACAGTTAACTCCGTGAGTACCAAGTGAATACACCAGAGGTATATACAACAAGGATCTAACAACCAATGGGATGTGTTCCTTCCGCGTCATTTCCTGTTCCTTGTTTGGTTGTGGGCTTAGGGCAGATTTACACAACCGATTGTTTGTTTACTCTGGGTTTATATAACCGGTATCCATTTAGTACTCATAGAAAGGATTGTAGAATCATTTTTACTTATCTTTCATCAAAGCAGGAAATATAGGACTTTCTGGAGGAACAGGCGAACTTTTCTAAAACAGAACTTACAACTTACTACAACTTCTTGCAACTTACTTACATCACAAAAATCTTATGAACTCACCAGCTTAAATGCTGATCTACTCTTTCAAAATAATTTGTATTCTCAGGAGACCAGTAGACAGGTACGCACACTGGGATTCAGAAGATGGAGCATAATAGGTTCATGTCTTTTTGTTATTTACTTTGTATTCTATGTTATGTGAACCACATACTTTGTAAACACTTTCTTTCTAATGAAATTGTTGTTTATTACTTTGATTACTATGATGCATGACTTGTGATACTAAACATGACGTCCTCCACCCCAGAACATTTCCGCCGTTCCGGTTTTCGGGTGTGACAGATTGGTATCAGAGCATTGTTTATAGTGAACTAAGTATATCAACCGATAAAAGATATACAACTATAAATACAAAGGGCCGAAGCGCTCTGGATAATAATATATTTTAAATATATAACGATACCTTATAAAAGTATACATACATGCTTATACATATATACATACTAGAATAAGTATCACAAGAAGAACAGAACATGAATATTTAAAGGTTGAACACTGCGGTCAAACCTGGATAGTTATGTAATCATAGCTAGGATCAATATAGCCTGATCAACTATATTCATTCAAGATGTGACCGACATATTTTTGGGAGTGATGTGGTGTTGCAACAGTCTTAAAACTTACCTAACGCTAGTCAAGAGATTTCTAGATCAGTACATAGAGTTAGAATACTATGGGAGTATTTTATGATACTATAACACGATAACAAGTTTAAAACATACCAAGTACATTACATTAAAATACTATAGGAGTATTTTAGGCACTATATAAATAAATTATGTGATAACTTAAAAGACCCTTACAGATAGGTCTATAATCTTGCAATGTATACTCCCAAGGTTTTATATAATTAAGATTTTATAGACTTAGAATTTGTGATATACGCTTCACTACATGTTCCTTGTTTGGTTGTGGTTTTGGAGTAGGATCACTTATTCGAAGGTCTATTTAATCTTAAATTATATACAACTTGTATACATTGTACAATTATAGGAGGACTCTGTAAGGATCACCCCATAATGTTTCACTTAAATCTCACAGATTCTTTAGACACTTCCATTCTCGCACGACAAACCCAGATAGATGTAACCACTTCCTCATAGTAGACAACATAAGAGTCAAGGAGGAACAAGAGCAGGTTCAGGAGAAGCTTTCAAAGAAGGATCGACCGAAGTAACCAAAACGTCTTATGCGTCACACTAATAAATAATAATCTTGTATAACTTACTGAGTTAGTGGAGACACTGCTCACATTATGTGTTAGGATTATTTTCTTTCATGCAACTGGTAACAGTTATTCAGGTCACAGATATTCATTCAAGGATAGCCATTTCTAATTCATAAAGTTTCTTTGGTATAGACTCTTTTATGAATTGTTTCCAGAACCCTATGAAAGTCAGGACCCGATACACTCAGAACTAGGATAACCTTGTCTTTCAGCTTTTGGCTTATATCCACTGCTATAGACTTATTCTGTCTCATCTTTGTATTCTTTTAGCAAAGATGCCTCCTCGCAGATCAAACAGGCGCACTAATCTGATAACTCCAACTCAACTGCCACTACCTCCTCCACAGTTCGATCCTGCTGCTCTCCAAGCAGCGATATCCGCCGCAGTGGAAACTGCTCTAGCTCACTTCGGCGAAGGTGGTACCTTCGGATCTGGTAGCGGTACTCATCTAATCAACCCCGGATTTACTCACGAACACCCAAGGGAGTGTTCGTACAAGGACTTCATGAGCTGCAAACCCAATTTCTTTAATGGACATGGTGGAGTCATCGCTCTGATGCGATGGTTCGAGAAAACAGATTCGGTCTTCGCAATCTATTCGTGCCCAGAAGGGAGCAAAGTGAAGTTTGCTGCCTGCACCTTCTCCGATAGAGCCCTGACATTGTGGAATAGCCATGTTAAGTAACTGACCCTATCAGTGGCTAACTCAAAAGGTTGGGAGAACCTAAAAGAGATGATGCTGGAAGAATACTGTACGAGGGGCGAAGTTCAAAAGCTGGAACAAGAACTATAGGAGCTCGTGATGGTCGACTCATACATAGTGGCCTACACTGACAGGTTTAGCGACCTGGCAGCACTATGCCCCGGGATGGTTACCCCGGAGAGCAAGAAGATAGAAAGATACATATGGGGTCTATCTGCCCCGATTCAAGGAGATGTACTGTCTTCTAACCCAACCACATTCGATAGTGCCAAACGCCTGGCCCAACGACTCATTGACCATGGAGTTCGCCATGGCGTGGTAGTCCCCGTTCCCGAGCCATCGAGGGGAGAGGACTATAAACGGAAGTCTGGGAAAAAGAGGAAGAAGAAGCGAACAACACGGGAACCCCCGCAGGAGCAAAAAAGGAGTACTATGTACGCCGCCACAACGCCTGGTACTCCAGCACCTGCCAGTCGATATGCTGGAACTCTCCCGAAGTGTGGGAAGTGCAACTATCACCACACCGGAGTATGTCGGGAAATGCAGTGCCTGAACTGCCACAGAAAGGGACATACAGTCAGTTTCTGTAGGGCACCAGCTCAACCGATCTCCCAAGTCCCTGGAGCTGAAGAAAACCAAGCCTATTATGGCTGTGGTGAGACTGGACACTACCAGAGGGACTACCCGATAACAAAGAAATCAGGAGCGGATGGATGAATACTGATGATCACCGCACGAGAATCAACCCCGGAGTCGCCAGCGAGCAGCGGTACGTTTTCGAATTAAAGAATTATTTTAAAAATTAATTTATATTTATATAAGATTAAAACTTGGGGATAACACTTAAAAGTAATTATAATAACTCACTTATTGAAACAAGTCACAATATTCAAGAGAACCAAAAGATCCGTTCAGAGAAGCTATGATGGCTTAGTATGTACATCAGGGTTGTGCATAGCTAAGATTTTGCAGACTTAGAGTGAGTGATTCCGCCTTAATTCTTGTTCCTTGTTTGGTTGTGGATTTGAGGCAGAGTTACTCAGTCGACTGTCTAATTCATCTTAATTATTCATGACTTGTATATTCCAGGCGATCGTAGTGGTACCGAGGAGGATCGTAGTATAAAGTATCGACACTAGTTATCAAAGGACTTTCACAGTATGTACTCGCTCATCGTGGTACGATATGTAGAATTGTTAACATCAAGGGGGAAAACAGAAAGCACTAGAACATTTACAAAGAGTACATTTTCGAGCACACTAGGAGTACATCATCGTATAACAGACGTTTCTTTCAAATCGGCCAAAATTTGTTCAGTAAAGAGTCCGTTTCTATCATTCGTCATGAGTTGGCGTGGTCCTCAGCATACTAAGTTCATATGTTTCTATCGCTTTGACCGTCAAATTCACGAAACCTTCGTCATTTGTAACGACAGTCCGACCTAGACCTCAGTTTTGTCCTTCGTATTCTGAACCCCAAAGTAATCGTGCGAAGAGTACTTTTCCCTCCGAAGCCTTGCCGCCATATATTCAACAGACCTTCCAGAAATACCACTCGTCCAGCAGACCAAGTTCAAGTGCAGAGGCGAAGGACGAATACAACCCACCTATCACTATTTAGGGTATACGCGAGGGTGGTATATGATTATGATTACGCAGATTTAGTATGTGTGCTTCCGCCCTATCTCCTGTTCCTTGTTTGGTTGTGGACCTGGGGCAGAGTCGCACATCCGACCGTCTTACTAATCTTAATTATATACGACTTGTATACACGAGGTAATGATAGATGGACCAAGTATGAATCCTATCATGAATAGTAGGGCAAAGTTGCCAGGTCTACGAGTGGGTATTCTGCAAATCAGAGGAGTGCAACCCCAGTAGTTCTGCTAAGAAAGCTAATTTTGGGACGAAATTCCATCTAACGGGGGGATGATGTGACAAACCGAAAATCTTTGCCTTATAAGTTCAACCATTCAATCCAACAGTGTGTCAGACTCGTTTCTGCTATTAGTTAGCCTTGTTTAGAGTCTGTTTAAGGGTTAAAAGCTCAGTACATTCAAGCATTGAGTATAGGATTGAGTCGCAAAAGTTCTTAGCCTTGAAATAAAGCCATACACTCCATGTGAGGGAGTGTACGGCCGTACACATGAGTGTACGGTCGTGCATGTTGGATTAGGTGTCTAAGTTCATAACTATTTCTGGAATGTAGTTGACCCGATTAGCATGGTCCATTTAGGTTGCATGGCATCATGCATTTGGATAGACTAAAATGAGAGAAATAACACTTAAGGTTTATTAATATATTATAAGTTCTAATATATTAATAGTATTATTTAATTAGTATTGATCAAGAATTAATTTGGAATTAATTAAGTGATCAAAAGAAGACTAGTTAAATATATGGGTTGATTGTGTAAATCATCCATACTTATATAGTGGGCTAATGCTTCATGGATTATCAAGTTGGTCTAAAACCCATAGGATGCTCCATAGATGCTCCATGGTAGTTATAGAACCCATGGGTCATGGAAATGAAAAGTCATGACAATTAGGGTTTACATGGTGTAACCCTAATTGTAACACACTATATAAGCATCCTTATGTTCACCAAAAATCGGCCACTAAGCATACAAGTAAGGGCTAGCCGATTTCAAGAACTGTATAATTTCGCTCTAAGTTATTCCAAGTGAATTTGGTGTTGTGTGAGACATTTGAGGCATCACACTTGAGGTGCTAGGCTCACAAGGTTCTCAAGGAATCCAAGTAACTAAAGGTATGTATTTCTTACTATCTTTTATGTTTAAAAGATCCCTATGTATGTTAGATAGGTTATAAACCTTGGAAAAACATATTTGCCTGTATCATAGAAAAACATAGATCCAAGGTTTGTAGGGTTGCATGTACACCATAGGAGTGTTAGAATGCTCAAAACCCTTCAGTGGTATCAGTGACTAGGTGTGTTTTCTTCATAGTTGATGCTACATGTTTTTTCAAAAGTTGAAATTCTACATTTTTGCATCTGACTGCTCACCACAACGTGGCAGTGTTTACCACGACTTGGTGATGCCCCTGTATGCAGAATTTCGGGGTTTTGCTTGGTATGGGATGATGATCATTACCCTAAACTGTTTTATGAACCTTAAAACTTATTTTTGATGGGGTAATGATTATGCTAATCCAATTTCAAAGGTTATTATCAAAATTTCAAGCTTTGAATGGTTTATTTATGATTCTTGAAATTGTTGATATGAACATTCATGAAATTATGAGTTTAGAAGATCATACGAATTATTTGTAACTTGCTTTTTAGTTTAATTCTTGATCATTATGTGTTTTAATGGAATCCATAATTTGTCCTCAAGTTATGGATTACCAAAAGTCATTCTTTTAAAGTCCATTAAAGAAACACATAGGTCACATAAAATGAAAAATCTGTCATTTTAATAAACCATTTAACTCATAAGTTATGAAAGATGAAAAGTTTTGAAAGTTACAAAACTTGCCCTCTAGTTTTCGATCATGTAATGTCACTCTAAAAACTTTAGTTCCAACCCCTAGAATTTTAAAAGTTAAAATTCAACCCTTATACTTTATTATAAGTTTAATAATAATTATATATGTATAAGAAAAAGTCGTTTTACCGTTATTAGGCCTCATTCACGAAGCCGATCTATAAGGGGGGGGGGGGGAGGGTATAAGGTTGTTGCCTATAAAATGGCAGCTTAATGGTTGTCCACTCTCACCCACCGCTTCCTTGACTGGTGGAGGGTCGTTAGCCGAACGGGTAAGACAACGACTTTAAATTCTCATTAAAAGTATGATGAAAAATAAAGTAACTAAATGTTTTTATAAATTCCCAATCTCAGTTACTTTAGGAAAATGTGAATAAGGTGCTAACCCATGAAATTACACTTTGCACTTTGATTAAGTCGTTAGTGGAGCGTGTGTGGTTAACCGGCACAGTAACCTGGACTTAACAAGGTAGGTAAAGGGTAACTTAATATTTATCATAGTATCGATGGAGCGCGTGTGGTTAACCGCCACATCGATTGAGGGGTAAATATTGAGGGTACCAACTAATTTGCATGGTTACTTCACACCTTGTTTTGTGATCCTCGGCATCCCAGTCACAAAACCTGAAGGGCACACTCGAGATTGAAACATGCCATTGAAAAGATCAATGAATCTAGGAGTTTCAAAACCAATTGAAACCTAATAATTTATTTTGTTTTTCATGGTGGAAATTGGTGAATCGTCATTCATCTACCTTCAAATATTTTATAGCTTGGATTACATAATCCCTCTTCTAAGTTATAAAATATTGTGTTGGGTCCTAGCCTTAATATTACACTTGGGTGTTTTACTAAGGACTATCTTTATATCTAATCTAAACTTGTCTTTCTTCTTTTCAAATGTCTTCCAACAATGCTGCTTTTGGCTCAAACCCTACCGGCTCCTTCTCTCTCATGAACCTTTGTGGGAGAGTCATCTTTGATGGATCCAACTTTATGGATTGGATCATGAACATCAGGATGGTCACTCGGTATGAGGACAAGGAACATGTCCTCGACAAGGAGATTAAAGAACTCGAGCCGACTGCTAGTCCTGAGGAGGTCGCTGAATATCAGGCCCATGAAAGAGATGCTACAAAAGTGTCATGTATCATGTTGGCCACTATGACAGCCACCCTCCAAAAGTCCTATGAGGACTACTATCCTTTTGAGATGCACCAGGATTTGATGGACCGCTACCATCAGAGTGCTCGTCAAGAGCGATATAAGATCATCTCCTCCATGATAACAACCATGATGAAGGATGGTGAACCCATCACGTGCCACATGCAGAAAATGCAAAGGTATGTGGACCGTTTGCTGAAACTGAATGTGAACTTCCCAAAGGATTTGGCAATAGATATTATTTTGCACTCCTTACCTTCGTGTTATGATCAATTCCGCATGACATACCACATGAACAAGGAGGAAGTTACACTCAGCAAACTTCAAGGACTCCTGAAGACCGCTGAAAGTGGTCTTAAGGGTAAATCGGTTGTTACCACTCCTACTCCAAACTCCACCACTGTCTTGGCAATCGGGAAAGGTAGAGGAAAGAAGAGGAAGAACCCTTCGAAGAGTACCAAGGGAAAGTCCCTTGATGGCTCCTCTTCAAGTGGAACCAAGAAAGGTTTCATCACTCCTTCTTCTGACCCAAAAGAGGCTGAATGCTTCTATTGCCATGAAAAATCGCATTGGAAGCAGAACTGCGCAAAGTACCAGCAAGATGTGAAGGATGGGAAAGTAAAACCCAACCATGCAGGTATTTACACTATATTGTCTAATAACTCACCCCATTCTAATTCTTGGATCCTTGATACCGGTTGTGGTATTCATATTTGTTCTGATTTGCACGGACTAAGAAGAAGTGAGAATGTGGAGCATGGGAAGATAAACTTGATCATGGGGAATAGGAAAGCTTCACCTGTCACCAAGATTGGAGTTTATTCTTTGTTGCTAAGTAGTGGTTTTACATTAGATTTGAATAAATGTTGTTACTCGCCTGAAATGGCAAGAAATATTATTTCCTTTCATGTTTTGTACAAACAAGGTTTTACCTTTTCATTTGATAATGACAGTGGTGGTATTTATGCTTTCTTTAATAATGTTCTTTATTTTAAAGCATTATCTTGTGATGGTGTGTATGAAGTTGTGTTGGTTGTAGACAATCTAGGAAATAATGTGTTGTGTATTGATTCTTCTAATAATAACTTGGATAAAGCATCATTATGGCATTGTCGTCTTAGACATGTAAGCAAGAAACGCATAGGCCAACTCCAAAAGGATGGAGTCTTGGAGTCATTTGATCTAAAGTCAGATGATAGTTGTGAATCGTGCCTACTTGGAAAAAATACAAAATCACCCTTCACTGGTACATGTGCTAGGGGTGAATATTTGTTGGATCTTGTACACACTGATGTGTGTGGACCCTTCAAAACTACCACAATGGATGCTAATCATTATTATGTGACTTTTAAAGATGATTATAGTAGATATTGATATGTCTACTTAATCAAGCATAAGTCAGAGAGCTTCGAAAGGTTTAAAGTGTTTAAACAGGAAGTAGAGAATCAATTGGGCTGGAACATTAAGATGTTTCGATCCGATCGAGGTGGTGAGTATCTTAGTATAGACTTCCTTGACTATCTTAAGGAATGTGGGATTATCTCACAATTGACACCTCCCAGGACACCGCAGTTGAATGGTATGGCTGACAGGCGCAATCGAACCTTATTGGATATGGTTTGTTCCATGATGAGTCGAGCTTCGCTACCAATCTCATTATGGGGGTATGCCTTAGAGACTGCCGCCCATATCCTTAATCTAGTCCCTACAAAGAAGGTTGCCAAAACACCTCATGAGATGTGGACCGGAAAACTCCCCAATCTGGACCACATCAGGATTTGGGGTTGCGAGGCTTTTGTGTGGCGTGAGTCTCATGATAAGCTCGAACCTCGAAGTGAGAGGTGTATTTTCATCGGCTACCCACAGAGATCCTTTGGTTACCTTTTTTACAGACCCAGTGATAATGTGGTCTTTGTAGCAAGGAGAGGAGTCTTTCGAGAGAGAGAATTCATAAGCCAAGGAAACAGTGGGAGGCAAATTGACCTTGAAGAAATTCAAGAGTCAAGTGGTGAAGGAACCTCAAACCCTAGCAATCAACGTGAGGAGGAAACTCCTGTTGATCCGACATAAGAGTCTATACCTCTGAGGCGTTCCACAAGAGTTAGGAATGCACCTGAGCATTAGTATGGTTTCCATATTACTGCGGAAGGTGATACACTTATCAGTGATAACACACTGGTAAGTCTGGATGAACCTAACAGCTACACGGAAGCCATGGCAGGCCCTGAGTCTGCTAAATGGAAAGAGGCTATGGACAGCGAGATACAATCCATGTGTGACAATCAAGTTTGGAACTTGGTTGACAATGTACCAGGTCGCAAGACAGTCGGGTGCAAATGGATCTTCAACAAGAAGACCGACATGGATGGTAATGTACACACTTATAAGGCACGGCTGGTTGCAAAGGGCTTTTCTCAAACTCCGGGAGTTGATTATGATGAGACCTTTTTACCAGTAGCCAAGATTAAATCTATTAGGGTTATGCTAGCCATTGCTGCATTTCATGACTATGAAATATGGCAAATAGATGTCAAAACCGCTTTCCTTAATGGAAAGTTGGCTGAGGATGTTTACATGAGTCAGCCAGAGGGTTTTATCGGTGCTGAGTACCCTAATAGAGTGTGTAAGCTTGAGAAATCCATCTATGGATTGAAACAAGTACCTCGCAGATGGAATCTTTGTTTCGATGAGAAAGTCAAAGAGTTTCGCTTTTCGAGGAGTGAAGATGAGTCCTGTGTATATGTCAAGGCCAGTGGGAGTATAGTCAGTTTTTTGGTATTGTATGTGGATGACATACTACTCATAGGAAATGACATCCCAACTTTGCAGGAAGTGAAGTCCTTGCTTGGGAAGTGTTTCGCTATGAAGGACCTTGGAGAAGCTGCCTATATCCTAGGGATAAGGATTTTGAAAGACAGGAGTAAAAGACTAATTGGACTTAGTCAGACTACCTACTTGGATAAGGTGCTGAATAGGTTCAGCATGCAGAATTCCAAGAAAGGAAAGTTATCGATCCAGAGTAACGCCAGACTGAGTAAAACTCAGAGTCCGAGTACAGAGGCTGAGATAGCTGAGATGAGTCGAGTACCTTATGATTCCGCTGTAGGCTTGATCATGTATGCTATGACTTGTACTTGTCCTGATGTGGCCTTTGCATTGAGCATGGTCAACAAATATCAAGGGAACCCTGGCAAGGCTCACTGGACTGTGGTAAAGAACATTCTCAAGTACCTGCGGAGGACTAAGGACTGGGTCCTTACCCTCGGTGGGAGTGATGACTTGAGAGTATTAGGGTATAGTGATGCTAGCTTACAGACCGATAGGGATAATTTCCGCTCTCAGTCAGGCTGGGTCTTTACCTTAAACAGAGGAGCAATTTCTTGGAAAAGTTCCAAGTAGGAGATAGTGGCTGATTCAACTTGCGAATCAGAATATATAGCGGCAAGCGAGGCAGCAAAAGAGGCTATATGGCTAAAGAACTTCATTGGAGACCTTGGAGTTGTACCAGCTATAAAGGTGTTGGATAAGGTGTCTAAGTCCATAACTATTTCTGGTATGTACTTGACCCGACCCGTCATAGTCCATTTGGGTTGCATGGCACCATGCAATTGGATAGACTAAATGAGAGAAATAACACTTGTGGATTATTAATATATTATAAGTACTAATATATTAATAATATTATTTAATTAGTTTGATCAAGAATTAATTTAGAATTAATTAAGTGATCAAAAGATAACTAATTAAATATATGGGTTGATTATGTAAATTATGCATAACTTGTATAGTGGGCTAAGAGGCTCCATGGATTATCAAGTTGGGTTAAACCCATAGGATGCTCCATGGATGCTCCATGGGAGTTACAAACCCATGGGTCATGGAAATGAAGAGTCATGACACATTAGGGTTTACATGGTGTAAACCTAGATGTGTCAACACTATATAAAGAACCCATGCTCCACCAAAATCGGTGGCATACAAGAATCAAGAGGGCTAGAGCCGATTTTACAAGTGTAAGATTCTCTCAAAGTTTACTCCTTTGCATTTGGTGTTGTGTGAAGCATTTGAGGCATCACACTTGGGGTGCTAGGCTCACAAGGTTTCAAGGATCATAATCAACAACAAGGTAAGTTATTCTATCTTTCATTCAAGTTAAAAATGTTCCCCATGTATGCTAGATAGGAATATAACCTTGGAATTCAACTTTGCATGATAATTAGACAAACATATATCCAAGGTTATTAGGGTTGCATGTATACTTAGGAAGTGTTAGAATGCTCAAAACCCATCAGTGGTATCACAACCTAGGTTTGTTTGTTGTTTTTTTTGTGCAAACTGCTTGAAAAAAATCGTTTTTCTATTTTCTGCTCGTATGAAAGTTTGCACATTTGTTGCTGGAAATGCACTAGAAACATTACCCTAAACTGTTTTGATGTTTTAAAACTTGTTTTAGATGGTGTAATGTTTATGCTAATCCATTTACAATGGCAATTATCAAAATTACAAGTTTTTTTTAAGTGTAATTTTTTATTCTTGAAAGTGTTCATATTCATGTTCTTGAACTTATGAAGATTAGATGATCATAGGAATTGTTTGTAACCTTCATGGTAGTTTAATTCATGATCATAATGTGTTTTAATGGAGTCCATAACTTGTTCTCAAGTTATGGAAAACCAAAAGTCTCAGTTTTATTAAAGCCATTAAAAGAACACAAGAGTTATAAAAATGAAGAGTTTTCATTTTTATTACTCAATTAATTCATAAGTTATAAGAAATGAAAAGTTTTTGAAGTTTACAAAACTTGCCCTCAAGTTTTGGAACAAGTAAAGTCTTGATTAAAACTTTAGTTCCAACCCTTAGAATTTTAAAAGTTAAAATTCAACCCTTATACTTTATAATATTATAAGTTACTAATATATATATATATATATATATATATATATATATATATATATATATATATATATATATATATATATATATATATATATATATATATATATATATATATGTATAAGATCAAGTCGTCTTACCGCTAGTACGCCTCATTCACGAAGCCGGTCTATAAGGGGGGTATAAGGTTGTTGCCTATAAAATGGCAACTTAATGGGTGTCCACTCTCACCCACCACTTCCTTGATCGGTGGAGGGTCGTTAGCCGAACGGGTAGGACAAGGACTTATAAATTTTCATTAAAAGTATGATGAATATTATAAAGTAACTAAATGCTTTTATTAAATTCCCAATTTTAGTTACTTTACGAAAAATGTGAATAAGGTGCTAATCCATGAAATTACACTTTACACTTTGTTTAAGTCGTTGGTGGAGCGTGTGTGGTTAACCGGCACACTAACTTGGACTTAACAAGGTAGGTAAAGGGTGACTTAAGGTTTACCATAGCATCGGTGGAGCGTGTGTGGTTTACCGGCACATCGATTGAGTGATAAACTTTGAGGGTACCAAGTGATTTGCATGGTTACTTCACACCTCGTTTTGTGATCCTCGGTATCCCAGTCACAAAACTTGGAGGGCACACTCGAGATTGAAACATGCCTTTGAAAAGTTCATTGAATCTCAAAAGAATCTAGGCATTTCTAAGAACCAATTAAAAACCTAATATTTATATTTCGTTTTTCATGGTGGAAATTGGTGAATCGCATTCACCTACCTTTCAAATATGTTATAGCTTGGATTACGGCATACCTCTTCTAAGTTATAATATATTGTGATTGGATCCTAGCCTTAATATTATATTTGGGTGTTTTATTAAGGACTCTCTTAATATCTAAACTAATCTTGTCCTCTTCTTTCAAATGTCTTCAAACAATGCTGCTTCTGGCTCTAATCCTAATGGCTCCTTTACCCTTATGAACTTGTGTGTGAAAGTCACTTTTGATGGATCCAACTTCAATGAATGGATCAGAAACATCAGGATGATTACCCGCTACGAGGACAAAGAATATGTCCTTGATAAGGAGCTTAAGGAGATTGATGAGACCACTGCAACTCCCCAGGAGATCGCTGACTTCCGGGTACATGAAAGGGATGCTACAAAAGTGGGATGCATCATGTTGGCCACCATGACATCGGGACTCCAAAAGTCCTATGAGGACTTCTACCCTTTTGAAATGCACCAAGATCTGATGGAAAGATACCATCAAAGTGCACGACAAGAGAGGTATGAAATCATATGCTCTATCATAACAACCATGATGAAGGACGGGGAATCCGTCACGAGCCACATGTAGAAAATGCAAAGGTATGTGGATCGGTTGCTGAAGCTTAATGTGAACTTCCCTGAGGAGCTTGCAATAGATATCATTTTGCACTCCTTACCATTGTGCTATGATCAATTCCGCACGACATATCACATGAATAAGGAAGAGGTCACACTCAGCAAACTTCAGGGACTCCTCAAGACCGCAGAAACAGGTCTTAAGGGTAAGTCGGTTGTTAACACTCCTACTCCAAACTCCGCCCCGGTTTTGGCAATCGGGAAAAGTCGAGGGAAGAAGAGGAAGGGCTCTTCGAAGGGTACCAAGGCTAGGACCCTTGATGGCTCTTCTTCAAGTGGAACCGAGAAAGGTTTCGTCACTCCTTCTTCTGACCCTAAAGAGGCTGAATGCTTCTATTGCCATGAAAAGTTACATTGGAAGCGGAACTGCCCAAAGTACCAACAAGATGTGAAGGATGGGAAAGTTAAACCCAACCATGCAGGTATTTACACTATCTTATCTAATAACTCACCCCATTCTAACTCTTGGGTCCTTGATACCGGTTGTGGTATTCATATCTGTTCTAATTTGCAGGGACTAAGAAGAAGTGAGAATGTGGAGCATGGAAGAATAAACTTAATCATGGGGAATAGGAAAGCTTTACATGTCACCAAGATTGGAGTTTATACTTTATCGCTAAGTAGTGGGTTTAGTTTAGATTTGAATAAATGTTGTTATTCGCCAGAAATGGCAAGAAATATTATTTCCTTTCATGCATTGTATAAACAAGGTTTCACCTTTTCATTTGATAATGAAGTTGGTTCGATTAATGCTTTCTTTAATAATGTTCTTTATTTTAAAGCATTACCTTGTGATGGCGTGTATGAAACTGTATCTGTGGTTGATAACTTAGGAAATAATGTATTGTGTATTGATTCTGTTAATAATAATAACTTGGATAAAGCATCATTATGGCATTGTCGTCTTGGACATATAAGCAAGAAACGCATAGGCCAACTCAAAAAGGATGGAGTCTTGGAGTCATTTGACCTCAAGTCAGATGATAGTTGCGAATCATGCTTACTTGGAAAAATGACAAAGTCACCCTTCACAGGTTCTTGTGAGAGGGGTGAAGGTTTGTTGGATCTTATACACACGGATGTGTGTGGACCCTTCAAATATGCCACAAGGGATGCTAATCGTCATTATTTGACTTTTACTGATGATTACAGTAGATATGGATATGTCTACTTAATCAAGCATAAGTCAGAGACTTTTGAAAGGTTTAAAGAATTTAAACAGGAAGTCGAGAATCAATTGGGCAGGAACATTAAGATGCTTCAATCCGATCGAGGTGGTGAGTATCTTAGTTCAGAGTTCCTCGACTATCTTAGGGAATGTGGGATTGTCTCATAATTAACACCTCCCAGGACACCGCAGTTGAACGGTGTAGCTGAGAGGCGTAATCGAACCTTGTTGGATATGGTTCGTTCCATGATGAGTCGAGCTTCGCTACCAATCTCATTTTGGGGGTATGCCTTAGAGACTGCCGCCCATATCCTTAATCTAGTCCCTACAAAGAAAGTTGCCAAAACTCCTCATGAGATGTGGACTGGTAAAGTACCTAGACTAGACCACATTAAGATTTGGGGTTGCGAGGCTTTCGTGAGACGCGAGACTCATGATAAGCTCGAACCTCGAAGTGAGAGGTGTATTTTCATCGGCTACCCACAGAAATCCTTTGGTTACCTCTTCTACAGACCTAGTGAGAATGTGGTCTTTGTAGCTAGGAGGGATTTCTTTCGAGAGAGAGAGAGTTCATAAGCCAAGGAGACAGTGGGAGGCAAGTTGACCTTGAAGAAATTCAAGAGTCAAGTGGTGAAGGAACTTCAAACCCTAGCACTCAACTTGAGGAGGAAACTCCTGTTGAGCCAATTGACAAGTCTGTACCTCTGAGGCGTTCCACAAGGGTTAGGAATGCACCTGAGCATTACTATGGATTCCATATTACTGCGGAAGGTGATACACTTATCAGTGATGAGACACTGATAGGTCTGGATGAACCTAACAGTTACGCGGAAGCCATGGCAGGCCCTGAGTCAGCCAAGTGGAAAGAGGCAATGGACAGCGAGATACAGTCCATGTATGACAATCAAGTTTGGAACTTGGTTGAGAATGTACCAGGTCGTAAGACTGTAGGGTGCAAATGGATCTTCAAGAAGAAGACCGACATGGATGGTAATGTACACACTTATAAGGCACGACTGGTTGCAAAGGGTTTCTCACAAACTTCGGGAGTTGATTATGATGAGACCTTTTCTCTAGTGGCCAAGATTAAGTCTATTAGGGTTTTGTTAGCCATAGCCGCATTTCATGACTATGAAATATGGCAAATGGATGTCAAAACCGATTTCCTTAATGGAAAGTTGGCTAAGGATGTTTACATGAGTCAGCCAGTGGGTTTTGTCAATACAGAGTACCCTAATAGAGTGTGTAAGCTTGAGAAATCCATTTATGGGTTAAAGCAAGCACCTCGCAGATGGAATCTTTGCTTTGATGAGAAAGTCAAGGAATTTGGCTTTTTCTAGGAGTGAAGATGAATCTTGTGTATATGTCAAGGCTAGTGGGAGTATAGTTAGCTTTTTGGTATTGTATGTAGATGACATACTACTCATAGGAAATGACATCCAACTCTGCAGGAAGTTAAGTCCTGGCTTAGGAAGTGTTTCTCTATGAAGGACCTAGGAGAAGCTGCCTATATTCTAGGGATAAGGATCTTGAGAGACCGGAGTAAAAGACTAATTGGACTTAGTCAGAGTACCTACTTGGATAAGGTGCTGAAGAGATTCGGCATGCAGGACTCCAAGAAAGGAGAGTTACCCATCCAGAGTAACGCCAGATTGAGTAAGACACAAAGCCCTAGTACTGAGGCTGAGATAGCAGAAATGAGTCGAATACCTTATGCTTCGGCTGTAGGATCGATCATGTATGCTATGACGTGTAGTTGACCAGATGTAGCCTTTGCTTTGAGCATGGTTAGCAGGTATTAGGGGAACCCTGGCAAGGCACACTGGACTGCGGTAAAGAATATCCTCAAGTACCTACGAAGGACTAAGGACTGGGTCCTTACCCTCGGTGGGAGTGAAGACTTGAGAGTTGTAGGGTATAGTGATGCTAGCTTTCAGACTGATAGGAATAAGTTCCGCTCTCAGTCAGGCTGGGTCTTTACCCTAAACGGAGGAGCAATCTCTTGGAAGAGTTCCAAGCAAGAGACAGTGGCTGATTCAACTTGCGAATCATAATATATAGCAGCTAGCGAGGCAGCAAAGGAGGCGATATGGATGAAGAACTTCATTGGAGACCTTGGAGTTGTACCAACTATTAAAGAGCCAATGGAAATTTTCTGTGATAGTGAAAGTGCTGTTGCCTTAGCCAAGGAACCAAGGGATCACGGGAGATCCAGACACATCGACAGAAAATACCATTTCATCAGACATCGAATAGAAGAAGGACTCATCGTGGAAAAGAGGGTATCATCGGATTAGAACCCAGCAGATCCCCTCATGAAGGGACTGACTCGGGTTAAGCATATCCAGCATGCTCAGAGCATAGGGCTGAAGGATGATATTAGATTTAGTAGTTAGATAACCTCGAAATTTGTAAAGTATAATTGACATTAGATGATGAATAAAAGGTGTTTTATTTATGAGTAAAGTGTTGCTATCTCTTGTCGATCGTTTACTATATTTCTTTTGCATGTTTTGACTTCCAGAATAATTATGTTTGGTATATCATATTATTTGAACCTCCACAGTCGGTCATATGTCGGAAGTAGGTATGAATCAAGACTGTCATGATTGGTTGCAGAGGTCTAAGTTGTTGGACATGGCTACAACACTCATGAGTGCTCATAAGTTTTGAGCATTGGACTCAACCCACGCTCACTGGAATCACTTCATGGAATTTATCTCGAGTGATCGTGAGACGGTAATATCATATAAGTCTTCAAACCTAGATATATGATTTGTTACTTATGAGTTGGTTATGCATTGATTGTACGAAAACGCATTGGTAACTCGATGTTATAAAACGTGCTCTTGTGTATAATTCAATGAGTAGTAGAACAAACATATGAGTCGAAGTTTATCTGTTCCTTCTTGGATTAGAAGCTGATATCTGGGCCCTAGATGATTTTGTTTTGACCTATGTACCGGGCCCGGTCAGAACTAAGTTGATGTGTTCAATTAAGTTCTTTGTCAAACAAATCGGAAATCGGGAAACAAACTGCTGGACAATAAGTAAGACATTGTTCCATGTATTTGTCCGGCTGATATCTAGAACAGAGGATTATATGATCACTTATCTTAAATGGCGTATCATCATCTTCTCAGTTCCGAGAGACCTTGAAAGAGCTACGATTGCCGTTCGGTTCCTGAAGTATTACAGTTATAGTTATTAGACTTATCCAAGTGGGAGACTGTTGGATAAGGTGTCTAAGTCCATAACTATTTCTGGTATGTACTTGACCCAACCCGGCATGGTCCATTTGGGTTGCATGGGACCATGCAATTGGATAGACTAAATGAGAGAAATAACACTTGTGGATTATTAATATATTATAAGTTCTAATATATTAATAATATTATTTAATTAGTTTGATCAAGAATTAATTTAGAATTAATTAAGTGATCAAAAGATAACTAATTAAATATATGGGTTGATTATGTAAATTATGCATAACTTGTATAGTGGGCTAAGAGGCTCCATGGATTATCAAGTTGGGTTAAACCCATAGGATGCTCCATGGATGCTCCATGGGAGCTACAAACCCATGGGTCATGGAAATGAAGAGTCATGACACAGTAGGGTTTACATGGTGTAACCCTAGATGTGTCAACACTATATAAAGAACCCATGCTCCACCAAAATCGGTGGCACACAAGAATCAAGAGGGCTAGAGCCGATTTTGCAAGTGTAAGATTATCTCAAAGTTTACTCCTTTGCATTTGGTGTTGTGTGAAGCATTTGAGGCATCACACTTGGGGTGCTAGGCTCACAAGGTTTCAAGGATCATACTCAACAACAAGGTAAGTTATTCTATCTTTCATTCAAGTTAAAAATGTTCCCCATGTATGCTAGATAGGAATATAACCTTGGAATTCAACTTTGCATGATAATTAGACAAACATAGATCCAAGGTTATTAGGGTTGCATGTACACTTAGGAAGTGTTAGAATGCTCAAAACCCATCAAAAGGAGCCTATAGAGATTTTCTGTAATAGTGAAAGTGCAGTTGCCTTAGCCAAGGAACCAAGGGATCATGGTAGATCCAGACACATCGACAGAAAATACCATTTCATCAGACATTGAATAGAAGAAGGACTCCTCGTGGCAAAGAGGGTATCATCGCATGAGAACCCAGCAGATCCCCTCACGAAGGGACTGGGTAGGGTTAATCATCTCCAGCATGCGAGGCGCATAGGGCTGAAGGATGATATTAGTTTTAGTAGTTAGATAGCTTTCAAATGTGTAAAGTGTAATTGACATTTGATGATGAATAAAAGTTGTATTTATTTATGAGTAAAGTGTTGCTATCTTTTGTCAATCGTTTACTATCGTTTCAATTTGCATGTTTTGACTTCCAGAATAATTATGTTTGCTATATCATATTATTCGAATTTCCACAGTCGACCATATGTTGGAAGTAGGTATGAATCAAGACTGTCATGAGTTGGTTGTAGAGGTCTAAGATGTTGGACATGGCTACAACACTCATGAGTGCTCATAAGTTATGAGTATTTGATTCAACCCACACTCGCTGGTATCACTTCATAGAATCTATCTCGAGTGATCGCGAGACGGTAATATCATATAAGTCTTCAAACCAAGAGATATGACTTGTTGCCTATGAGTTGGTTATGCATTGATTGTACGAAAATGCATTGGTAACTCGATGTTATAAAACGTGCCTTTGTGTATGATTCAACAAGTAGTAGAACAAGCATATGAGTCGAAGTTTATATGTTCCTTCTTGGATTAGAAGCGATATATGGGCCCCTCGATGATTTTGTGTTGACCCATGTACCGGGCCAGGTCAAAATTAAGTTGATGTGTTCAATTAAGTTCTATGTCAAACAAATCGGAAATTGAGAAACAAACTGCTGGACAATAAGTAAGACATTGTTCCATGTATTTGTCCGGCTGATATCTAGAACAGAGGATTATATGATCATTTATCTTAAATGGCGTATCATTATCATCTCAGTTCCGAGAGACCTTGAAAGAGCTACGATTGCTGATCGGTTCCTGAAGTCATTCTTGCAGTTATAGTTATTAAACTTATCCAAGTGGGAGACTGTTGGATTAGGTGTCTAAGTTCATAACTATTTTTGGAATGTACTTGACCCGATTAGCATGGTCCATTTGGGTTGCATGGCATCATGCATTTGGATAGACTAAAATGAGAAAAATAACACATAAGGTTTATTAATATATTATAAGTTCTAATATATTAATAGTATTATTTAATTAGTATTAATCAACAATTAATTTGGAATTAATTAAGTGATCAAAAGAAGACTAATTAAATATATGGGTTGATTGTGTAAATCATCCATACTTATATAGTGGGCTAATGCTTCATGGATTATCAAGTTGGGCTAAAACCCATTGGATGCTCCATGGATGATCCATGGTGGTTATAGAACCCATGGGTCATGGAAATGAAAAGTCATGACAATTAGGGTTTACATGGTGTAACCCTAATTGTAACACACTATATAAGCATCCTTATGTTCACCAAAAATAGACCACTAAGCATACAAGTGAGGGCTAGCCGATTTGAAGAAGTGTATCATTTGTCTCTAAGTTATTCCAAGTGCATTTGGTGTTGTGTGAGACATTTGAGGCATCACACTTGAGGTGCTAGGCTCACAAGGTTCTCAAGGAATCCAAGCAACTAAAGGTATGTATTTCTTACTATCTTTTCTGATTAAAAGATCCCCATGTATGTTAGATAGGTTAGAAACCTTGGAAAAACAAATTTGCATGTATCATAGAAAAACATAGATCCAAGGTTTCTGGGGTTACATGTACACCATAGGAGTGTTAGAATGCTCAAAACCCTTCAGTACACACATGTGTGTGCGGCCGTACACCCATGTTGGCCATACACCCCCTCCATAAGAGTAATATTCCTTCATTCCTATGCCATTTCCTCAGTTTCCAAGTCAAGAGAATCGATTTCTCTCTCAACTATCATCAAGACTTTCACCCGATCTTCAAGAATGTAAGCCTTCTTCCATTTTGATTTGTTGTTATTCTTCTTAACCTAGTAACACCCTTTGATTTCATCTATTTCAAATCATCTTTTGGGTAGATCTTCAAATCTTCATCCATTTCACCAAGAACACACACTTGTTCTTGGTGATTGTGAACCTTCTTGAGCCTGCAAATCGTAAGTACTCCTTCCCTATGCATAGTACTTGATAGGAACACTAGATTAACACCCTAAAATGAGCAAAACTCAAGATCCAAAGGAGTGTACGGCCGTACACTCATGTGTGGCCGTACACCCCTCAAAACACCCCTAAAGGGCCTTCAAAGTGCAAACCTAGCTTCAACACTTGAAGAGCAATTGTCCCACAAGCTTCCCCATCATTAGAAGACACTTTGGTGCACTTGTTACCATGAGTGTATGGCCGTACACTCCATGGCCGTACACCCATGGCCGCACACTCCATTTAGTGGTCGTACACTCCCCTTAGATGAATCACATGTGATTCTAACACTTGGTCAAAGTGTTTCCTAGTCCCTAAAGTTGTTTCTTTGCATGTGGTTGCTTCTAAACACTATATTCATGCCAATATATGCCATTATCTGTCATTTAGGACTCGTTAGTGTCTCGGGACTTCATTCGTGGAACTTCTCATCCTTACGCGCATGTTCGATTCAATCACCCACATAAGGTGAGTTCATACCCCTATAATCAATCTTTTAAACTGTTTTAAATGATTTTAAGGGGGGGGGGGGGAATACAAGTTGAACACAATGATAATTGTGTAAATGTTTGTTATAAAGATCTTTCAAAAGATTGCTGATGTCTTTTATAAGTGATAAAAGCATTTCAAAAACTCTTTTTAAGTTATGTTACTTTATAGTTTACAAAACTCCGTTTTTAAAGTAAAATCATAACTTATTAGATAAATGAGTCTTTTTCGGTAACAGTTCAAGTAAACATACTAGTAAACTATACTAGGTATAGTTTAGGGGTTCAGTTCATACTAGATGCTAGAACATACTATAAAGAGAAACAGGGAGGTAGATACAATACACGATAACATAGAGAACATACTATAAAGAGAAACAGGGAGGTTGATACAATACACGATAACATAGAGAACATACTATAAAGAGAAACAGGGAGGTAGATACAATACACGATAACATAGAGAACATACTATAAAGAGAAACAGGGAGGAAGATACAATAGAACAGAGAGACATACTATACACTATAACAAAACGAACGTACTAAATGCTATAGCAGAAGAACACTACGTGATCTAATTATACCAATAATCACTAACTCATTGTTCTAAACAAAAGGTGATAGTAAATTGGGTATACATGATCATATAACGTTCATGTGAATTTACACGGCCTAGCAATTTGTTTCCGGAAGTCGCGTTTGGTCCCCAGAATCTCTTGCATGGAGAACGTATAGTATGGGTACTATTCATCACATTATGACCTTAATAAAAAAAACATGTTTTAAAGGTAATCAGTACTTCAGTATGTCATTTCAAAAGACAAATGTGTACTTACATTTTCCCATTACTTTCATATTGTGACAGTTCCACTTGAAAGTTAATGCAAACTATTTTCGCGTTAAGATAGTTATAAACTAGGGAAAACTTACATCTTTTCAAACGACAAACAGAACAGTTGAGTCTAGTACATTCAGTAGTAAGGGGCCTATAATGCTAACTTTATGATCCCTTAGTGTATGCATTCAGGGATATATATTAATCGGATCCGACAGATAGTAGGATGTGTGCTTTCCGCTTCATTTCCTGTTCCTTGTTTGGTTGTGGGCTTAGAGAAGATTCACCAAGCCTACTATCCAATCTTAGCTATATATATGTTCCGTATACACCAAGTAATCATAAGGGGTACCAGGTATAGGCCAGGTCATAGGACACTAATTCAATGCACCGTTTTATAGTACAAAACATACTTTTTAAATAGAACATTAGGTATACAAAACTAGAAACTTACCAGTAAAGGGTTTAATCCATTTTATTAAACCAGTATAAACTTAAAGGACCTTAGGTGGTTAATTATATAATACATTAGTTTATACATCAGGGCTATATATAATTAATACCCGATAGGCAGTTGGATGTGTGCTTTCCGCCTCATTTGCTGTTTCTTGTTTGGTTGTGGGCTTAGGGCCGATTCACACAATTAACTATATGTTCGATATTAGATTATATATAGCTAGTATAAACTAAGTGATTATAGAAGGAACCACTGTGGTGACCATTTTTACTAAAAGAAATAAGGGTTTTCTTAAAGAATGTTTACCTCAAATTAAAGGAACTATTACAGTTAACTCCGTGAGTACCAAGTGAATACACCAGGGTTATATACAACAAGGATCTAACAACCAATGGGATGTGTGCCTTCCGCCTCATTTCCTGTTCCTTGTTTGGTTGTGGGCTTAGGGCAGATACACACAACCGATTGTTTGTTTACTCTGGGTTTATATAACTTGTATCCATTTAGTACTCATAGAAAGGATTGTAGAGTCATTTTTACTTATCTTTCATCAAAGCAGGAAATATAGGATTTTCTGGAGGAACAGGCGAACTTTTCTAAAACAGAACTTACAACTTACTACAACTTCTTACAACTTACTTACATCACTAAAATCTTATGAACTCACCAGCTTAAATGCTGATATACTCTTTCAAAATAACTTGTATTCTCAGGAGACCAGTAGACAGGTACGCGCACTGGGATTCAGAAGATGGAGCATAATAGCTTCATGTCTTTTTGTTATTTACTTTGTATTCTATGTTATGTGAACCACATACTTTGTAAACACTTTCTTTCTAAAGAAATGGTTGTTTATTACTTTGATTACTATGATGCATGACTTGTGATACTAAACAGGAGGTCCTCCACCCCAGAACGTTTCCGCCGTTCCAGTTTTAGGGTGTGACAGTTTCGGCCCAATTTGGAAAATTAGGCCATTAGTGGGCCTTTATGGATTTTGGAGTTTTTGGACTTGATTGGTTTTGGACTTGGGCCTTAGTTAAGTATCTTGTGGGCCAGGGGTGAAATGGTTATTTTACCCCAAGTATGGATTATGGATCATGGTATAGAACCCAATTGCAAATTGGGTGGTCTTTTGGTATTGATAGCTCGAGGAGTTGCCAAGACAACAACTAAGGATTTCTTGTAGTCGAGTTTAGTAGCATGAGGTGAGTTACTTTCCAGTAGAAGTGGGTCTAAGGCCACAACGTCGACCCACTATCTTTTATGTTTATGTGCTAGTATGCTATGATGTCATGTGATAGTGGTAGTAAGGGGAATAGTCCCCGTATCCGGTCGAAAGGACCAAAAGGGTCGGTCAGGCACCTCGGTATGCCTAACAGTATGTTTATATTATGTTATTATGTGGTAGTGGTAGGGGTGAAACAGTCCCCGTAACCGGTTGAGATACACCGGAGGGTAGATCGGGCACCTAGATATGCCTGACATGGGGTAGGTCGGGCACCCCGGTGTGACATCCCCATTTTCACGGCCAGAAAAGACCGATTTTGTTTATGCTTTATAAAAATCAGAGTACCATTTTTAATAAAAACATTGCGGAATTTTTTCCCAGAAAAGCATGATAAATACGTTATCAAAGCATTTCCGAAGAAATGTATTTTTATTCATTTTTAAAACATTTGGGATGTCATTGTCAATACAGAAACATAAGCATACACAGAACTTACATTTATTTACACTAGTGATCTACACCTCTTTAATCTCTCAGTGTAATGTAACTTCGTATCGGCACCTGTGATTCAAATAAGCTTGAGTAGGTCAGGTTGGGAAACCTGGTGAGTACATAGGGTTTTCAACCCACAATAATATAATTATTATGTTTAAAGATAAAAAAAATCAACCCAATTACCCATCCCCATTATCTTCCTTACTCTTAAGGGTCTACCCTAAGAGTCATCTATTCGTTCATTCCGAAGTCCCTTGCTTCCAGGGTTATAAGACAGGCACTAAGTCTATAGCTGCCAATGCTTGTTCGTAAAGCACTAATTCCATAGCTGCTAATCTTCATTCATCGGGCACTAAATCCATAGCTACCAGTGTTCATCTAATAGGTACTAAGTCCATAGCTACCAACGTTTATCAAGTACTAAGTCCATAGCTACGAACGTTTATCCATCAGGTACTAAGTCCATAGCTACCAACGTTTATCTATCAGGTACTAAGTCCATAGCTACCAATGTTTATCTATCAGGTACTAAGTCCATAGCTACCAGTGTTTATCTATCAGGTACTAAGTCCATAACTGCCGATATTATTTAGGCACTAAGTCTATAGCTGCCACTATTCACTCATATCATCTTTCATATCTCATCATCCATCTACCCATGTTTCACCCAACATATTTGTAGATATAAAATAGGTATACAGTTTAAATCATTTAAAACATGTATAAAATCATTCATCCAGCATAGATAACAAGTATACAGACAATATTCACACATAGCACGTAATTTATATAAAATACTTCATATCTATGTGTAAGATGAAAGTAACTATGCACTCACTTGATAAGGTGGTGACTTGGTACTCGGACAGCGCTTCGTTTACTTTAAAATAATTTCCTTCGACGAAACCTAGTATTATTACCACTAGATTTTAGTCTAATATTTACCGTGACTAATTATTAGTCTTATTATTATTATTATTATTATTATATAAACGTTTAAACAATATTTTTTATCTACTATGTACAGACAGGGACCAGAAATAAAACACCGGAGGGCAGGATCATTTTGGCATATAGCACTTTTGAAATCCAACAACCCAGGCGACACTTCAAACCGGATTCCCCGTACCGCGAGTGGTTAAAAAGATATTATAACGACACTTATATAAACCATAATAATAGCTCAAATAAATATTATAAGGTTGTAATAATGTTACTATATTTAAATAAAAGCTATATTAAAAATTAGGTAGGCGTATATTACCTACAAGGGGGTTTGGCTAGAGGCTGTGCTCTGCAGGGGAAGAACTTCCGAGCCAAAAGCTCTTCTTCTCGGAGCCGTCGAGCGCTCCGGGGCTTTCTTCTAGCGCTAGGGGAGTTTTGGGAGGTTTAGAGAGAGAGTAGAGAGAGAAGGGTGGAGGTGTGAAGAAACAAGGGTGGAAGAGGTTGTATTTATAGGGTGAAGTATGGCTGAAGTTGGTGCCACATGTCACCATCTAGTAGCAAGCCTAGGGGAGAAAGCAATGGCCAAGATTGTGTTACGTCACCCCTTTTGCAGCAGCACCCTTCCGACTTCTAAACCCCGTTACATTCACATACGAGCTCCGTTTTCGACGTTCTTTATATCCACACGTAGGTAAAAATAAGATCTACAACTTTACTTTTGACTCCGTCAGCTAATGCTCGACCGATCTTAAATTTAACAGTATGAGGAGATTACACTGTTAAATGTCCGCGTAAAATTCGTAACTTCTTCATACGGACTCCGTTTTCGTCTGTCTTTTTACCGTTGAGTTCCTATTAATGAGATCTTCAACTCTCATTTAGGTCACGTAGGCCAAAAACCGCTCGAACTAAAATTCGAGTTTCGGGGCATGCACTGTTATGCCAAATCTTAGAAAATTCATAACTTCCTCATATGAAGTCAGATTTGGGCGTTCTTTTTTTTTTGTATATTCTCGGTTTAACGTATACTACAAATTTTGTTTAGATCACTAAGGCTAAAAAGTTTTCTACCGTAATATCACTATTTACGTCTCCCAGTGCCGTGTCGGTTTTGCCGTAAATCTTCGACGGGACATAACTTCTTCGTTATAACTCGGATTTCGGCGTTCTTTATATGTACGGAACCCTTGTAACATATACTACAACTTGGTTAAGTCTAATCCTTCTAAATAATCTTCCATCAAAAACTCATTTTTAATGCTCATCATCTCTAAATTGACTAGCCCAGATCTGCGGGCGTTACAATTATCTCCCCCTTAGGATGATTACGTCCCAGAATCATCAACGAAACAGGGCTGTATAATGACTTCGTACGTTATCTCTTTATCCTAGGTAATAATCGTAACTTCTATGTTCCTTCGAATGAGTATCTAATTCTTGGACTTCTCGACTGCAGGCGGTGCTCGATCTTGCACTTGCTCCCTATCTCACGTTAGACTCCAAATTATGACCTTCAAGTCACAATCTCGATCCTCACTGGATGAGAACTTAAGATAAGTTTTTTTATTACTACAATGGAACGATGTGTCATATTCTAATGACATATCATCATATGTTGCAACGCTTAGACTCAGGTCTCTTAGAGTCTTCCAGAACAGACTATAATTTCGTTCATGTTCTAATCTTATATTAAAAGGTAGCATTTCTAGCTACAAACAACTTTTCGCGATACCTCTACTGATCGCTTTTTATTTCAATCTTCCGTCTTAAGTCAGATGCTACATCGAACTTGATTCTCTGAGCCACATAACATACTCAGCGTAGTCAGACTCAATTTGATATGACCACTAGGGTCGGAATAACAATCATCTTCTTAGTCATTACCGAAACGATGGTAACGACATACTTGAATAAAACGAAATCAATTACTAGCTCATTGGTAACCTTGTGACTTTCCCTGATCCATGCGTGAGTCCTGTGCTTCCGGTAGTAGAGGCCTCTACTACCATTCAGACCTACTCATACTCGTCCCAAGTATTGTCTCGCAGTTTTCCAAGTCATTATCACAAAGACAATTTTTAACACATACAAATGTGTCCAAACAATCATATAATTTTCCCTAGACTCTACTAGGACTTCTTCCATGCATATTTTCAATCATCAATTCTGCTTCAACTCGGTTGGTGATGGAAATGTCAGACGATGGGATAACTTCATGGATTATACCAAAAATCTTTCTTTCTGCAAATCGAAAGTTTACTTCTCCCATACTAGACGTATTATTTATTAGATGCATTCTAACGGTAAGATATCACTCTTATGATATCTTCCAATAAGTACCATTCAGTATCATAAGCCTTCTCATTTCCTCCATTTACTCAATTCACTACAAGTCTTCACCATGATGTTCTGTACACCAAAAAAATTGTTTGGTGTATTGAGACGAGAATATAGATATAGGAAGGTCTAGACACGTATTCCTCCTTATTACCTCAAAAAATTATATGCCAGTTCTAATATCGTAATTAAACGTTTAGAAATCTGAACACATAAAATTTCCAGATCCGGGTGGCAACAGACCATAGATCCGATCAAACGATAGCATAAAGCATCACAAATTATTAAGCACATAAAAGCATCTTAGGCATCTTCCCTAATTAAGCTAGTGCTTATGTCTATTCAGGCGTACTTCCTAAAATATATTAGACACACTCCTCACGATCATCGCTTAGCATTCTAATTATAAGTCTAGAAATAAATCCGGATTCCTAGTTCTCTTAAACTAATGCTCTGATACCAACTGTAACATCCCCATTTTCACGTCCAGAAAAGACCGATTTTGTTTATGCTTTATAAAAATCAAAGTACCCTTTTTAATAAAAACGTTCCAGAATTTGTTCCCAGAAAAGCATGATAAATACGTTATCAAAGCATTTCCGAAGAAATGTATTTTTATTCATTTTAAAACATTTGGGATGTCATTGTCAATACATAAACATAAGCATACACAGAACTTACATTTATTTACACTAGTGATCTACACCTCTTTAATCTCTCAGTGTAATGTAACTTCGTATCGACACCTGTGATTCAAATAAGCTTGAGTGGGTCAGGTTGGGAAACCTGGTGAGTACATAGGGTTTTCAACCCACAATAATATAATTATTATGTTTAAACATCAAAAAATCAACCCAATTACCCATCCCCATTATCTTCCTTACTCTCAAGGGTTTACCCTAAGAGTCATCTATTTGTTCATTCCGAAGTCCTTGCTTCCAGGGTTATAAGACAGGCACTAAGTCCATAGCTGCCAATGCTCGTTCGTAAAGCACTAATTCCATAGCTACTAATCTTCATTCATCGGGCACTAAATCCATAGCCACCAGTGTTCATCTAATAGGTACTAAGTCCATAGCTACCAACGTTTATCAGGTACTAAGTCCATAGCTATGAACGTTTATCCATCAGGTACTAAGTCCATAGCTACCAACGTTTATCTATCAGGTACTAAGTCCATAGCTACCAATGTTTATCTATCAGGTACTAAGTCCATAGCTACTAGTGTTTATCTATCAGGTACTAAGTCCATAACTGCCGATATTATTTAGGCACTAAGTCTATAGTTTCCACTGTTCACTCATATCATCTTTCATATCTCATCATCCATCTACCCATGTTTCACCCAACATATTTGTAGATATAAAATACGTATACAGTTTAAATCATTTAAAACATGTATAAAATCATTCATCCAACACAGATAACAAGTATACAGACAATATGCATACATAGCAGGTAATTTATATAAAATACTTCATATCTATGTGTAAGATGAAAGTAACTATGCACTCATTTGATAAGGTGGTGACTTGGTACTCGGACAGTGCTTCGTTTACTTTAAAATAATTTCCTTCGACGAAACCTAGTATTATTACCACTAGATTTTAGTCTAATATTTACCGTGACTAATTATTAGTCTTATTATTATTATTATTATTATTATTATATAAACGTTTAAACAGTATTTCCCAACTACTATGTACAGACAGGGGCCAGACATAAAACCCCGGAGGGCAGGATCATTTTGGCATATAGCACTTTTGAAATCCAGCAACCCAGGCGGCACTTCAAACCGGATTCCCCGTACCGCGATTGGTTAAAAAGATATTATAACGACACTTATATAAACCATAATAATAGCTCAAATAATTATTATAAGGTCCTAATAATGTTACTATATTTAAATAAAAAGCTATATTAAAAATTAGGTAGGCCTATTTTACCTACGAGGGGGTTTGGCTAGAAGCCGTGCTCTGCAGGGGCAGAACTTCCGAGCTGAAAGCTCTTCTTCTCGGAGCTGTCGAGCGCTCCGGGGCTTTCTTCTAGCGCTAGGGGAGTTTTGGGAGGTTTAGAGAGAGAGAGTAGAGAGAGAAGGGTGGATGTGTGAAGAAATGAGGGTGAAAGAGGTTGTATTTATAGGGTGAAGTATGGCTGAAGTTGGTGCCATATGTCACCATCTAATGGCAAGCCTTGGGGAGAAAGCAATGGCCAAGATTGTGTCATGTCACCCCTTTTGCAGCAGCACCCTTTCTTCTAGCGCTAGGGGAGTTTTGGGAGGATTAGAGAGAGAGTAGAGAGAGAAGGGTGGAGGTCTGAAGAAATCAGGGTGGAAGAGGTTGTATTTATAGGGTGAAGTATGGCTGAAGTTGGTGCCACATGTCACCATCTAATGGCAAGCCTTGGGGAGAAAACAATGGCCAAGATTGTGTCACATCACCCCTTTTGCAGCAGCACCCTTCCGACTTCTAAACCCCGTAACTTTCGCATACGAGCTCCGTTTTCGACGTTCTTTATATCCACACGTAGGTAAAAATAAGATCTACAACTTTAATTTTGACTCCATTGGCTAATTCTCGACCGATCTTAAATTTAACAGTATGAGGAGATAACACTGTTAAATGTCCGCGTAAAATTCGTAACTTCTTCATACGGACTCCGTTTTCGTCTGTTTTTTTACCGTTGAGTTCCTATTAATGAGATCTTCAACTCTCATTTAGGTCACGTAAGCCAAAAACCGCTCGAACTAAAATTCGAGTTTCGGGCCGTGCACTGCTATGCCAAATCTTAGAAAATTCATAACTTCCTCATATGAAGTCAGATTTGGGCATTCTTTTTTTTGTATATTATCGGTTTAATGTATACTACAAATTTTGTTTAGATCACTAAGGCTAAAAAGTTTTCTACCGTAAATTCACTATTTACGTCTCCCGGTGCCGTGCCGGTTTTGCCGTAAAACTTCGACAAGCCATAACTTCTTCGTTATAACTCGGATTTCGGCGTTCTTTATATGTACGGAACCCTTGTAACATATACTACAACTTGGTTAAGATTAATCCTTCTAAATAATCTTCAATCAAAAACTCATTTTTGATGCTCATCGTCTCTAAATTGAATAGCCCGGATCTGCGGGCGTTGCAATTATCTCCCCCATAGGATGATTACGTCCCGGAATCATCAACGAAACAGGGCTGTATAATGACTTCGTACGTTATCTATTTATCCTAGGTAATAATCGTAACTGCTATGTTCCTTCGAATGAGTATCTAATTCTTGGACTTCTCGACTGCAGGCGGTACTCGATCTTGCACTTGCTCCCTATCTCACGTTAGACTCCAAATTATGACCTTCAAGTCACAATCTCGATCCTCACTGGATACGAACTTAAGATAAGTTTTTTTATTACTACAATGGAACGATGTGTCATATTCTAATGACATATCATCGTATGTTGCAACGCTTAGACTCAGGTCTCTTAGAGTCTTCCAGAACCGACTATAATTTCGTTAATGTTCTAATCTCATATTAAAAGATAGCATTTCTAGCTACAAGCAACTTTTCGCGATACCCCTACTGATCGCTTTTTATTTCAATCTTCTGTCTTTAGTCAGATGCTACATTGAACTAGATTCTCTAAACCACATAACATACTCAGCGTAGTCGGACTCAATTTGATATGACCACTAGTGTGACAACCGCCAAATTCTGGTCTAGTCAAAGTCAAATAAAGTCAACAAGTCAAACCGGTCAACCCTACTAACACTTGTATACTAGGGTTCACCTCATGTAATTACTGTACAACTCACTATTTTAATAAGAAATCATCACTTGAAAAGTTGTATTTTTAGATTTCTTGAACCCTAATCGGGGTAAGTGAGGCAGCAAAGCGATAAAATACTATTACATACCCTTCGGAGGTGTGTAAGACTCTTAAACATGGCTTAACGGGGTTTGCGGACCTTGCGTTGCGAAGCCAAACACTCAAAAGGGACACAAAAGAAGTCTCTCCAAACCTCTTTCACTCTAACTCTCCCAAATCTCTCCAAGTATGTGAAATCTCTCCCGAATCTCTCCCAGTATGTCAAATCTCTCCCAAATCTCTCCAAGTATGTGAAATCTCTCCCGAATCTCTCCCAGTATGTCAAATCTCTCCAAGTATGTGAAATCTCTCCTAAATATCTCTCTGAATGAGAAATCTCTCCAAGTATGTGAAATCTCTCCCAAATCTCTCCCAGTATGTCAAATCTCTCCCAAATCTCTCCAAGTATGTGAAATCTCTCCCAAATATCTCTCTGAATGAGAAATCTCTCCAAGTATGTGAAATCTCTCCCAGTATGTCAAATCTCTCCCAAATCTCTCTCGAAATCTCTCTCAACTTTTTATAATCACTCGGGGCATCCCGACCCTCGAATTTGGCGAAAACAGCCCAAAAACGGAAGTCTACGCGAAAAACGGACTTAAGGAGCCGAAACTCCTCTTAGAAACCGAAACCCTCTCAAGGAACCGAAACCCTCTCAGGAACCGAAACCTCTTAGAGCCGAACCTCCTGAACCGAAACCCTCACAACCGAAATGGACCGAGCCCTCGGTCTATTTCGGTCCTCTAACAATTATGAACCGAGACTGACTTTCGGCTCTACCCTTCTCACCTTCGGTCCGAGGAGCTGGAGTTTCTGTCCGAGGAGCTGGAGTTTTTGTCCAAGGAGCGAGCCTGCGCAAGCCAAGACCGAGCCTCGCCTTCTGTTCTTCTCCTCGCGCTCTCGGTTCCTCTTCCACTCTCGGTTCTAAGCTCTTAAGAGCCGAACCTCGCACCCTTCGGCCAGAACTTCGGATTTTGACAATATTCACCCGGTTTTCAATATCTTTAGCGTTTTGAGCCCGTTTTTCGTGATTTTAACGCATTATTTTCTCCAAAAATCATATTTTAACATATAAGACCCTAAATATTCATAATTTAAACATATTTTTTTATGGAAATCTTTATTTAAGAATAAAATCTAGTGGGTGAATATTTGTGGTGGAGTGTTGACTTTACCTTAGTGTGTAACATAAGCAACCTCCCATACCCATTCCATGACCAACCCACACCCCTCCCCACCATACCTAGTCACTTCATAGTCCTTTCCCACTCATTTCCCAGCCATTACCACGTTCTAAGAGCTGGAAAATCCCCTCACTCCTCACACTTCTCTCATTTTCACACTTTCCACCAAAGATCAAACACAACTTTTCTCTCAAATTCTCTCTCACAATTTCGAGATTTTCAAGGCATTTTTCAAGCTTTCCTTCTTCATTTGGTAAGTATCACCATCCTTCATATGATTATTACACATCCTCCTACTCAAAATCATAGATATCTTACACAAACATCGTCACGTTCATGTTAGGTTCTCGAACCATCAAGGCATCTTCTTAGTGTTCTTGAGTGGGACACTTCCATTCTTCAAACATCCATCCACTAAGAACAGATAAGGTGAGTTCATACCCCTATCTTTTCATGTCTTCTTAAGTTTTAAGGGGGGGGGGATACAAGTTAAAACACTAAGAACACAACTAAACTTTTCCAACAGCTTTCATCAGAAAAGTTGGACTTTAATCACAGACTGTTTTGGACAACCTAAACATTTTAGTTTTCAAAACTGTACAAGGTGCAAGTAGTTCAGGTCCTTAGCTTTAAAATGGCTACTTGCACATCTCCATACGATGTTTCTACAATTTATGGTGATTTTTACAAAACTGCCTATCATTTCAAACATCAATCCAGACCAGTCTGTGATTATAGACTTGATCACACAAGTCAGAAGTCACTAAAAATCATGCGGAAAATTATGGAGAAACTAGACTCGTTTTCCAAACTCTCAAAATTTACGGATTTTGATTTGGACCTTTGATGATTTTTCTACGAATTTTCTAAGAACAGTGATAGAAAATGTTATTAACAGAAAAATGCTATCAATTTCATTTCACCTTGTAACATGTTGAGCAAGGTGTATATCTTTATGTGATTATATGTTATTGCAATATACGACATTTTTGTCTTAGTATATAGACATACATCAGTTAACAAATGGATTTTGCTAGATAAAGCATAGAAATAACAACTTGTTATAATTAAAGTACATCCATTACATACAAACATTGGATAAACTATATTGAGTATAGTTTACATACATTACTACTACTACTCTTGTTTTGATAAACTATAATACGTATAGTTTATGATACATTAATAATACATACATTTCAAAAGGGTACATTTATACAAAGAGGATTTTCATTACACCACACGTAATTCCGTTAATGACTTTGTGAGACATTCGCTTCACTTTACAAATAAGTCCTGTATTGTAACCAGAGTCTCCTGGAGGGAGAGCGTGATAGTTGTGTATAGATCTATATTGGGTTTGACAAATCCACACCTTAACTGCATGCAACAGTTAGACCGGCAGGTCTGGGCTGACAAATGTCATAACATTTCCGACGCTTGAAGAACGTCGTTTCAGGCCAACTGGGTCATAGCATGGTTATAATAACTCACAGAAAGTATTAACAAACATAGGAATTTACGGGGATTTCATTGAAATCGAACGAGTTTATGTCAATTTAAACTTGCATTGTTTTACTATAAATATGATAAATCATTTGTACATTCCGGTCTTTGGGTTTTAAGACTACATTTACACATTAAGGAAAATATTGGATTTTCTGGAACGGACACTACTTTTACAAGAAAAGGTTTTCATAATTGCATACAAAAAAAAAACTTATGAACTCACCAACCTTTGTGTTGACACTATTTCAAAGAACTTGTATTCTTAGGAAATCACTAAACAGGTGACCAAGTGCTTTTGAGGATGGGACGTTAAGGCGTCAAACATTTTACATTTTTGTCAACATATTGTAATTGATTTGGATACATGTAATTCATACAATGATGTAACTCTTTCAATTATATATATGTTGGTTGTGTTTACTTTAATCACTATTGCAAATGTTGTTATGATACTATACATGAAGTCCTCCACCCCCGGACGTTTCCGCCATCCTTGGTTTGGGGGTGTGACAACTAGGGTCGGAATAACAATCATCTTCTTAGTCATTACTGAAACGATGGTAACGACATACTTGAATAAAACGAAATCAATTACTAGCTCATTGGTAACCTTGTGACTTTCCCTGATCCATGCGTGAGTCCTGTGCTTCCGGTAGTATAGGCCTCTACTACCAGTCACACCTATTCATATTCGTCCCAAGTATTGTCTTGCAGTTTTCCAAGTCATTATCACAAAGACAATTTTTAACACATACAAATGTGTCCAAACAATCATATAATTTTCCCTAGACTCTACTAGGACTTCTTCCATGCATATCTTCAATCATCAATTCTGCTTCAACTCGGTTGGTGATGGAAATGTCAGACGATGGGATAACTTCATGGATTATACCAAAAATCTTTCTTTCTGAAAATCAAAAGTTTACTTCTCCCGTACTAGACGTATTATTTATTAGATGCATTCTAAATGCAAGATATCACTCTTATGATATCTTCCAATAAGTACCATTCAGTATCATAAGCCTTCTCATTTCCTCCATTTACTCAATTCACTACAAGTCTTCACCATGATGTTCTGTACACCAAAACAATCGTTTGGTGTATTGAGACGAGAATAAAGATATAGGAAGGTTTAGACATGTATTCCTCCTTATTACCTCGAAAAGTTATATGCCAGTTCTAATATCGTAATTAAACGTTTAGAAATCTAAACACATAAAATTTCTAGATCCGGTCGGCAACAGACCATAGATCCGATCAAACGATAGCATAAAGCATCACAAATTATTAAGCACATAAAAGCATCTTAGGCATCTTCCCTAATTAAGCTAGTGCTTATGTCTATTCAGGCGTACTTCCTAAAATATATTAGACACACTCCTCATGATAATCGCTTAGCATTCTAAGTTTAAGTCTAGAAATAAATCCTTATTCCTAGTTCGCTTAAACTAATGCTCTGATACCAACTGTGACATCCCCATTTTCACGTCCAGAAAAGACCGATTTTGTTTATGCTTTATAAAAATCAGAGTACCCTTTTTAATAAAAACGTTCCGGAATTTGTTCCTAGAAAAGCATGATAAATACGTTATTAAAGCATTTCCGAAGAAATGTATTTTTATTCATTTTAAAACATTTGGGATGTCATTGTCAATACAGAAACATAAGCATACACAGAACTTACATTTATTTACACTAGTGATCTACACCTCTTTAATCTCTCAGTGTAATGTAACTTCGTATCGGCACCTATGATTCAAATAAGCTTGAGTGGGTCAGGTTGGGAAACCTGGTGAGTACATAGGGTCTACCCTAAGAGTCATCTATTCGTTCATTCTGAAGTCCCTTGCTTCCAGGGTTATAAGACAGGCACTAAGTCGATAGCTGCCAATGCTCGTTCGTAAAGCACTAATTCCAAAGTTGCTAATCTTCATTCATCAGGCACTAAATCCATAGCTACCAGCGTTCATCTAATAGGTACTAAGTCCATAGCTACCAACGTTTATCAGGTACTAAGTCCATAGCTACGAACGTTTATCCATCAGGTACTAATTCCATAGCTACCAGTGTTTATCTATTAGGTACTAAGTCCATAGCTACTAGTGTTTATCTATCAGGTACTAAGTCCATAGCTACTAGTGTTTATCTATCAGGTACTAAGTCCATAACTGCTGATATTATTTAGGCACTAAGTCTATAGCTGCCACTGTTCACTCATATCATCTTTCATCTCTCATCATCCATCTACCCCTGTTTCACCCAACATATTTGAAGATATAAAATACGTATACAGTTTAGATCATTTAAAATATGTATAAAATCATTCATCCAGCATAGATAACAAGTATACAGACAATATGCACACATAGCACGTAATATATATAAAATACTTCATATCTATGTGTAAGATGAAAGTAACTATGCACTCACTTGATAAGGTGGTGACTTGGTACTCGGACAGCGCTTCGTTTACTTTAAAATAATTTCCTTCGACGAAACCTAGTATTATTACCATTAGATTTTAGTCTAATATTTACCGTGACTAATTATTAGTCTTATTATTATTATTATTATTATTATTATTATTATTATTATTATTATTATTATTATATAAACGTTTAAACAGTATTTTCCAACCACTATGTACATACAGGGGCCAGACATAAAACACCGGAGGGTAGGATCATTTTGGCATATAACACTTTTGAAATCTAACAACCCAGGCGGCACTTCAAACCGGATTCCCCGTACCGCGAGTGGTTAAAAAGATATTATAACGACACTTATATAAACCATAATAATAGCTCAAATAATTATTATAAGGTCCTAATAACGTTACTATATTTAAATAAAAGCTATATTAAAAATTAGGTAGGCTTATCTTACCTACGAGGGGGTTTGGCTAAAAGTCGTGCTCTGCAGGGGCAAAACTTCCAAGCCAAAAGCTCTTCTTCTCGGAGCCGTCGAGCGCTCCGGGGCTCTCTTCTAGCGCTAGGGGAGTTTTGGGAGGTTTAGAGAGAGAGTAGAGAGAGAAGGGTGGAGGTGTGAAGAAATGAGGGTGGAAGAGGTTGTATTTATAGGGTGAAGTATGGCTAAAGTTGGTGCCACATGTCACCATCTAATGGCAAGCCTTGGGGAGAAAGCAATGGCCAAGATTGTGCCTCGTCACCCCTTTTGCAGCATCACGCTTCCGACTTCTAAACCCCGTAACTTTCGCATACGAGCTACGTTTTCGACGTTCTTTATATCCACACGTAGGTAAAAATAAGATCTACAACTTTACTTTTGACTCCGTCGGCTAATTCTCGACCGATCTTAAATTTAACAGTATGAAGAGATTACACTGTTAAAAGTCCGCGTAAAATTCGTAACTTCTTTATACGGACTCCGTTTTCGTCTGTCTTTTTACCGTTGAGTTCCTATTAATGAGATCTTCAACTCTCCTTTAGGTCACGTAGGCCAAAAACCACTCGAACTAAAATTCGAGTTTCGGGTCGTGCACTGCTATGCCACATCTTAGAAAATTCATAACTTCCTCATATGAAGTTAGATTTGGGTTTTTTTTTTTGTATATTATCGGTTTAACGTATACTAAGGCTAAAAATTTTCTACCGTAAATTCACTATTTATGTCTCCCGGCGCCGTGCCGGTTTTGCCGTAAAACTTCGACGGGCCATAACTTCTTCGTTATAACTCGGATTTCGGCGTTCTTTATATGTACGGAACCCTTGTAACATATACTACAACTTGGTTAATATTAATCCTTCTAAATAATCTTCCATCAAAAACTCATTTTTGATGCTGATCGTCTCTAAATTGGCTAGCCCGGATCTGCGGGCGTTACACCCGGTATGCCTGACAATGGGATAAGTTGAGCACCCCGGTATGCTCAGCAGGGTAGGTCGGGCACCCAGATATGCCTAACATGGTGTAGGTCGGGCACCCCGGTATGCCTGACAGTATGTGATTTGTATGGTATATGGTATGATGGGGGAAGTCACTAAGCTTCGTGCTTACGGTTTAAAGCTTTGGTTTCAGGTACCTCTTCTTCGAAGGGAAAGGAGCCAACATGACTGTAGCGCATCCCATATATGATTTTCCGCACATGAGATTCTTGGGATTTGTACTCTGACATTATTATCGTAGGACATGTTTTTAGATATATAACTTATGGATTTTTATGAAATGAGATGATTTGAAAATGTTTTCAATAATCTGTTTTAAAAATTATTAAATCAAAAGTGAAAGTTTTGGTCTTAAATTTTGGGATGTTACACCCTAAGACCATTTAACCCATGTAGCATGTGACTTAGAGTATTCACTAAATAGTTAGTTCACACACGAAAGAGTCATACAACAATCAATGAGGTACTCTACGTAAGATAAGGAGTCAAAGATCAAACAATTCTATCATATAATTCCTGAGGATACATATCTTGTCAGTAGCATGTGGTTCTAACATATCACAAAATTAAATAATCTGTACGGTATTTTGGGGTCTACTTACTGGCTCCGACTGATCGTACACTTGCATCCTCCTTTAGTACTTTGAAAACCATTTGAAAATCATTTTAAAATCTTGTCCTTACTTTGAGACTGGATACACACTAGTGTTCCTCCAATTCAATCAAACCAAGGCTCTGGTACCAACTATCCATAAAAATCATGCAAATTTAAAACTTTTTAAAACATTTAAAAACCAATAATTATTACAAAATGATTCCAAAATGGTTTCATGTCAGAGTATCCAAGAAATCAAATTATAAAGCAGGACCGACTCAACACAACCCCCAATCAAAGAATCATGTGCACATAAATATCATACGCTAGCTAAAATGTATGGATACTCATACAGACCTAACATATCACTATTCATTCCATCATCCGATATACCAGGCAGTGTTGTAAAAATCGGCCTAGGGCGGCGCCTAGGCGCTAGGCGGTCTGCAACTGATTACGATTATGGGTGTTTGGCGGAAATTGGTCAATATCTGTCAAACTCGGGCTAGGCGGTCCTTGGCGGCCCTTGGCGGGAAGATTTAAAAAAATTTAAATTTTCAAATTTTCAAATTTTCAAATATCACACCAAAATTTACAAAACTTCAAAATTTTAAATTTTTAAATATTCAAATTTTCAAATATTATACTAAATATTTCAATTTTTCAAAATTTAAAATTTTGAAATTTTCAAATACTATTTTTTCTTAGGAAATATTAAGTTTTAAAATAGTTTTATTAGTAATAATTGGTCCCCGATTAATCCTACGATTAATCCCCGCCAAACCGATTAATCGTTTGACCCCAGTCGACCGTCGAGCTACCACCGAGCGATTTTTACAACCTTGATACCAGGATACCGATCTAACAGATCACTAACATAGTATAATCCTATAACCAGGATACTGATCTAACAGATTATTAACATAGCATCATCCTATAACCAGGATACAGATCTAACAAATCACTAACATAGCATAATCCTATAACCAAGATAAAACTCATAAAGGGCTGGCCTTGGTGCCTTAGATCCTGTTGATATAGTGAGAATAACTCACCTCAAAATGTCAATCGGAAATGAAGTATCAAACTCCCAAAACACGGCTCCGAAAACCAACACCTACATCCACCAATGATCCACTTCCATAAATTCCCAAATTACTAAAATACCCCCAGAAGTCAAACTGGTCAACCCTTGGTCAAAGTCAAAGTGAACAGTCAAGGTCAACAGTCCATGTTGACCCAACTCGTCGAGTGTAGCTTACTGACTCTTTGAGTTCCTTCAGAACTCAAGAAATCGTCAAAACCCCAGTCGACTCGTCGAGTTTCCAAACAACTCGTCGAGTCCATGCAGTGTCCAGAATGTCGGGAAAACCCTAACCAACTCGTCGAGTTACCTCTCTAACTCGCCAAGTTCATGCAGAATCTTGAAAGCGGGAAATCCTCATCCAACTCATCGAGTTGACTATGCAACTCATCGAGTTCCTTCAGTCAATTTCTCATTCAGACGCTTTTAAGTGAAACTAAAGCTCAAAATTGTAGATCTAGGCTCCTAGGGTGTAGTTATCACGTAAAGTTGCTAACTTTATGTGCATGCAAGGTTCCAAGAAGCTAAAACACTCAAAACTAGCCTTAGGAAGAGGTTTTCAACATGGAGGAGGGCCAAAGCTTCATAAAGCTTGAGGGTTTATGTACAAAGGGCCTAGAGGAGTCCAGATCTGAAACCATGCCCTTGTGATAAGCTCAAATCCGGAAGTGACTCCAACAAGCTTCTTCTCGTTCCAAGCCACTAAATCTTCAAGCCTCTTCAAGGAATGCACCAAACACACACTTTTAGCCACTTACACACTCAAGAATAGGGTTAGTTCGATTAGGGTTCGCTTCTGGCCATGAAAAGTGGAAAGGGTGGCTGGGAGAAAGGATTTAAGGTCCTTAAAATAGGGTGCAAACCCTAAAAATTAGGGTTTCCATGCACAACCTCTACTCGTCGAGTTGGGGTCCTCCAACTCGTTGAGTAGATGCCATAAACCATGCGGGTTGACCAGGTTCGACACGACGAGTTGGGGCCTCCAACTCATCATGTTCCCACAATAAAATGAATATAAAGCTTTAAAATTTATGCATGGGAGTCAGGATGTTACAGGGATATACATGAAGACCACCACGTGGTGTCCTTACCACGTCGTGGTGGCCATATTTTAGGCAAGTATATATATATCCGGACATTAGGACGAATTGGGGGACTTGGTGGTGACTTTCTGGAGAAGTATTACGAAAAAAAACCTTTGGAAAACCCTTAGAAGAGGAGGAAATGATTGGAGCTAAAGAATTGAAGAGATCTAGAAGAAAACATTAGCAATTCATTTGTTTGACCATGTTAAGCTTTATTCCTATTGGATTTTTGTGTCTGATTATTGCCATGAGTAGCTAATTTAGTAGACTTTCGTCTAGTTATATGAAACCTAAAACTATGAGTTAGTTTCTTACTTTATGGATTATATGAATTTGGTTTATGCATGTGTTTAATTATCATTACCTATCATGTTAAAGTGTTCATCTTTGGTGCTTTAATTCAAGTTAAGTGTAGCTTAGTGACCATTAAATTGCATGAACTTGTTTACCTAGTAATTTAGTCACCATTAAATTGCTAGAGCGAGGATTGACCAAATGTTAGATAAGTAATAAAGGTAACAACTTTATATGTGTTGGAGAACATAAATTGTGACCACAATTGTGTTTGATTAATTGTCTTGACCATAGATAATTATCTAGATATATCTTACATGGCCCAATTATCATTAATAACTAATTATATGTTTGCTAATGTGTGACCATACATAGTAGTTCATGAATTGGTGAAAAGATTAGTAGATTTGACCAATATTACTAATTACATAGAAATTTGTAACCAACATTATTAATCCATAAATAATAACTAACCATAGGAAAAAGGTGGATTTGAAACTGAACGAAAGTGTTTTAGTATATTGATTACAATCGTTTTTAGTTGAGTGCTTAAGTTTTTCTGAACTTGTAAAATCAGATTAAACCCCAACTTTTAGTTGTTTTCTTAGTTTAGCTTTTAGTAATTATTTTATTAATTAAATATTGTTGTCTGTGATCAAAACCCGACTTACCCAAGCAATACTATAATCTGACTAGGTATACTGCCTATAGGTGCATAGTTAGTATAAGTTTGTTAGGTTATAAATTTAAAACTAGATAGGTATAACCTGCACCACATCATGTTTTTGGTGTTGTTGCCGGGGACGGATATTTCAGTTGTTAATTTAATTGTTTTAGGTTAATCAATCCTTTTTGTGGGGTAAAAAACGCAAAAAGTTAATTATCTGCAAATATTAATTTTTCTGATTTTACTGTTCTCACGACGTGAGTTTAGTAGTTTTTGGTTTTTACTTATTTTGTTTTTAGTTTGTTTTTTATGTATTTTCCAAATCTCGATGCTTTTGATGCTTTTCTTGCGGAAGTGGAACAGGAATTAGAGAAAGAAAATGATGGTTATGACTCAGACAAAGATTTGCAGAAGTTTGGAAGATGGTTAGACTATGTCTTGGGAGATGAACCAGAACAAGCCAAGATACATGAGATAGAGATAAAAAAGGAGAAATTTCATCCAGAAAGAAATTTGGAGGAGTTGGAAAGATTGCTAGCCGAATGCTCGGACGAAGAACAAAAACAACCATACTTTCAAGAACAACATCATGATATAATCATTACCACGACACGAGCTCCTGATAGATCAGTTTGTGTTTCAACGCATGGGGTGACAATTCCATCTTTGAATAAGGTTATGAAGAACGATCATTTTCTAACAAGCGACCAACCGGTCCCCACAATTTTTAATTTTCTGGGACTAAATAGATGCTCGCTTTTTTGGCCAAAAATCAAAAAGAGAAGTCAAATTTTACAAGTTGGTCTGAAAATAGTGTTTAATAAAACGGATGAATTAATAACGACCAGATTGACAGTTTATTAAGTTGGGAGTCCGGCTCAAGACTCGCACAAAAAGAAGCGCTTATCGGGTGGCAACCTGATGTTTGAAGAATTTATATCCTTTTATTTTATTTTAGTTTTTAGTTTTATTTTAGTTTTTAGTTTTATTTTCTTCGTTTATTTTTGGTGTGTTTAAGTTGTGTGTTTTTATATTTATATTTATATTTATTTTGTTTTTAAAGACATGTAACCGGATGGTAGATGTTTGTTTTATTGTTACAACCAATGGTTTGTTGTGTTCGCAGAATTATTATAACGTCGAGAGAAAAGAAAACCATGAGCGTTAGAGATAAGAATCAAAGACCATACTTTTGATTAGTGTGGGGTGAAATTCGTATGCGAAGATAGATTAGAGAAAAGAAAAAGTTCCATAAAAATGGTTCTTAAAACGAGTCTTAATAAGCTAAGAAGACAATGGATGTTCGCATACATATAAGAATTGTTGAAAAAAAAAATATTCTCCCAAGACCCAGTTTACACGATGTGAGCTTCTATTTCTTACATCGTGAGAAAGATAGCATCGCAATTCAGAATTCGATACTCACGTCGTGACCTATCAAATCTCATTTCGTGAGTCATCAGATATCGTGCATTACACTATTTTCTTTCAACCTTACAATGTGGCGTATGATTTCCCACATTGAGATGCTTTACTTTGAAGATTCTATGTACCACGCTTTTCGAAGATGAAAGTTTATGATTCATATTTTTTTTCGGAGAATTCAAGTGTATCAACATGCGTCCAAGTTCCAGTTACATATTCAAGATGTTCGAGTTTTCCACACTTTCAGACTTCGATCTCGCCACTACTACCTCAGGGGAGTCTGTTCCCTTTTGTAAAATCCAAAAATATAGTCCCAATTTTTTTTAATAATAGATAAAACAATAATTCCAATATCATCCAATCATCTCAAATCAAAACCAATGTATCAATTGTCATAAAATCATAGTAAAACATCATGTGCGGAATCCCTATGGTGTGTGTGATGCAGTCATCACGAGCTCTTCCCCTTGGAACCAGAATTACCTGAAACATAAACTAAAAACCATAAGCACAAAGCTTAGTGAGTTCCCCTAAAATTCCACATAACATACATATCATGCAATAATGACATACGGGCCCCGCCTACACTCGAATAATAGTGAGATACGGGCCCCACCCACACTCCGATAACGGGCCCCACCCAATGAGATATGTTTGACAACCATCAAAATTCGATTCGGTTCTAGATTTGACTAAACTTAGTTGCACATATAGGCACGACACAAACTAGACTTAGTAACTAGAAGCTAAGTTATAACCTACTAGAAACTTGAAATCAAGTAGGATCGAAGGATAGTGTACTTAGATTTCACATTGGTATGTGAATTCTACAACTACTTAACTGTAGAGATCATCCATATTCGGGTCACTCTTTGACTCGAACACCTTTTTTTATGAATCTTATACACACATCATGCACTTGACCTAGTGATATAAATTAGGTCCGAGTCTCGTAGGAACTTTAGTCAAAGTTGAAAACTAGGACTAGTATACTTGATTCCTCAATTTCGCTTGAATCTCAGAATCACTACATAGAATGCCAATAAACCGATAAAATAAGTTACAAACATTGTTTATAACTATAAATGAGTTATAATACCATAAGATAAATTGAAGTCTCAAAGATTCTATTTATTTTGATATCCAAAGATTTACAAACTCTCAAAACCTTATAAACCTAAGTTTATAAAATTTAAGCTTAAAAATTTTATAAAAATAATTATGAACCTTACAATATTATTCTAAAATAATTAAAATGAGGAAAAATATAATCAAGAGAAATAAAAATTTAACCCATTAATAGTCAACCTTATGTTATAAACTAAAAACTCAAGAGTTATGAACAAATCATATCTAAATGCACATTTTATAAAATTTGGGGGAATTTTGTAACGAAATTGGAGATATTTTATAAAATTTAAGGAAAATAAATAAAAAAGTCCTCTCTCATCCCTCAAAATCGTCCCCCTCTCTCCAAGAAAGCCTCTTCCCAGAAGCACTTCATCATTTGTTCTTCTTTCCCACACTCTTCTCTCATCTCTCTCATTTCTCTCTCTCACACACACCACCACATTTTCTCTCTCCTTCACCCTAAACCACGAATTTTCGCAGCAAAGTTCATCCATTTATACTAAAAAACATCAAAATTTGAAGTTGTTCTTGAGGTAAAAACGAAAATCCTTCATTCCCCCTTCAATCTTCCTTTAAAATCTCAAGTTTTCTTGCATATCTTCTTCTTCTACACCATTCTATGGATGGATTATTCACATACATGTTCATAACCACAATTTTTATGATTATGGTGATATTATTTCACCCAAAAACCAACATTCATATGATGATCTTCAAGCTTAGAGGCTTGATCATCAAAGTTTGTTGTTAAAAAGCATTCAAATAGGCTCATAAAGGATTTATTCCCAAATAAATATCTAAAACTTATTTTCTGATCAAATCCGATTTTTCCCAGAATTCCATCAACAAAATGAGATTTTCTACACATTTTCAGAAAATAATTCAGTTTGCTTGAATTATTATAATTATTGCAAGAAAATAGGGCAATAATTCATATAAAATACTTTCTGAGGTCTATAAATCCAAGGTAAATTCGTGGAAGACCCCTAAAGTGAATGATGACATTTCAGTGAGTTTCATCGATTTTTGTTACTAATTGCTATAGTTTTGTATTTTCTTTTTGTTTAATTCAAATAAATCATAAAACCACTTTAAGGAATGTGCAAAGGCTATATACGATTTTTCGCAGATCCTACCTAATGTGAAGTACTCATAAAAATATTGTCAGATTTTTCATAATGCATTCCTATTTTTCCCCATTTTTGTATTTATAATGGACTAATAATGGGAAAACTATTTGTACTCATCCAAAATTAATGAACATTTACCAGAAGATCTTATAATATATTGGAACTCCAAATAAAAATTTGGATGATTTTTATGTTCAGTATGCTATTTTTCTTCTATTTTCTAATATTAAATACACTTAAATCCACAAAATCGGATTCCAGTAGATAAAAATCACCTTAAAATTTTGGAGAAATAGTTAATCATATCAAAGATTCAAAGGAAAATTTATGGAAGACCTCTACTGTATTTAGAATGAAAATACAAAGTTTGACAATTTTTGGAAACTTTTTGATAATATTTTGGATTTTTAGGAGCTTAAAACACCTTTAAATGTGTTGAAATACCCTGAATTAATATTATAAAAATCTGGAAATTAATATCCAAAAATTGTCTTAATCACATGAGTTATAAATTTTCACCATTTCAGAAAAATGTTTGTAACTTATCAATATTAAATTTTGACACAATATTGGCATAATTCTATTGTAGTAGTAAGTATATTAGCATTAGATTTGGACTAGAGACTCAGTAGCGTATACCATTATTGTAGGATTCGGTAGTGGTACAACTGGAACTAAGATCAAGGCATCATTTGCATCATCTCAATGCATTGTGAGTATTCACCACTCCCCTATTTTTGGTTTTACATTTTGGGGTGGAAAAGCATGTCCTAAATTATTTATGTTCGTTGTATTTATTTGACTCGTATAAACTTGGTTGCTATATTTTGCATATTGTGAGTATTCACCACTCCCCTATTTACGGTTTTTACGTTTTGGGGTGGAAAAGCATGTCCTAAACTATTTATGTTCGTTGTATTTATTTGACTCGTATAAACTTGGTTGCTATATTTTGCATATTGTAAGTATTCACGCCTCCCCCTATTTTCGGTTTTTATGTTTTAGGGTGGAAAAGCATGTCCAAAAAACTGTTTATTATTCGTTGTATTTTATTTGACTTGTATCAAACTTGGTTGCTATATGTTGCTGTGTATGTGTATGTTATTGTTAATTCATGAGGCCTTATCACGTTTAAGTCCCTGGAATCAGTTCACACAACTCATTAACTCATTTAAGCGCATGGTCATTATGGATAGCGCTATTAGGAGGTAGACAACTCCTCACTCGCACGATTCGCTTGAGTGCATTTTACCATATTTCCCTATGATAGAGATAGACATAGAAGAGGGCACCCTCGGTCATTAGGCTTGGGTTGTGAACTCATGGTATAATCATTATGCACATACGAACCTTGTATCTCGTTTTAGCAAAAAAACTTTATTTCCCATGAGAATATGAACGTTGCATCTCATTTGGGCAACATACTTTATCTCTCATGATGACAACGAACTTTGTTTATGCAAACTTATTTACTCATTTTGCAATATATTTCTATTTTTGGAAACTTTATTTACCATGAGAATATGAACGTTGCATCTCATTTGGGCAACATACTTTATCTCTCATGATGACACCGAACTTTGTTTATGCAAACTTATTTACTCATTTTGCAATATATTTCTATTTTTGGAAACTTTATTTCCCATTAGAATATGAACGTTGCATCTCATTTGGGCAACATACTTTATCTCTCATGATGACAACAAACTTTGTTTATGCAAACTTATTCACTCATTTTTGCAATATATTTCTATTTATGGAAACTGTATTTCCCATGAGAATATGAACGTTGCATCTCAGTTGGGCAACATACTTTATCTCTCATGATGACAACGAACTTTGTTTATGCAAACTTATTTACACATTTTTGCAATATATTTTCTATCTATGGAAACTTTATTACTCGCATTAGCAACGAACTTATTTTCATGAAAACTTATTTACTTATTTTAGAAATGAAAATTGTTTATGGAAACTGATATCAATATTCTGATTATCATGATTTCAAACTATATTATGTTATAAACTTGTGAGTACTCACCAACTATTTTTACAGTTGACGCTCGTTTTATATGCTTTTTCAGGAATCAACAAGTAAGTGGCACTTAGGGACACATCACTTTTAGGAGCATTCGCATGTGTTGTATTTCAATTTACATTGTAATTTCTTTTAAAAGTTGTTCAAAGCCATTGCAAATTTGTAATGATTTTTAATACTATGGTTGGTGTTGTCTTTTAGCTTTTGCTATGAAACCCTTTATACTGCCACGCCTAGTGTTTCCGCTTTAGCGGGGTGTGACAATATGGGCCCCGCCCACACTCGGATGATAGTGAGATATGGGCCCCGCCTACACTCGGATAATGGGCCCCGCCCAATGAGATACGGGCCCCGCCCATACTCGGATAACGGGTCCCGCCCAATAGACATACATATACAATTACATACACATATCACACAGACAACAAGTATACTAAGATAATCAATGAGGGAAACTTACCTCGAATACAGAAGATAGCTGAACGGATCCCGGCTTCGAATATCGACTCTACTCAACCCTTAAACATAAAAGATTTCCTTAAGTACAACTCAGAATGACCAAAAGCCCCTTATAGGTCAAACTTGCCCAACGACTAAAGTCAAAGTAATAGTCAACAATCCGAGTTGACCGAACTCGCCAAGTTCATCCAAAAACTCGCCGATTTCATCCATAAACTCGTCGAGTTTATCCATTAGTCTGCAAGGTGGGGTAGAAACCGATCCAAATTGCTGAGTTTCTCCATCAACTCATTGAGTTCGGCAGAAATCCAACATCTTAATCCATTAAGCCATCCTTAACGAAACTAAGAGCTTTATGACTCAGGTCTTAACTGAAATGGCCTCAAGAAGGGTAAAATTTCCAACTTTACCCCTAAGAACCACCAAAATGGGTTCAAAACCCAAACCCTTGGCTTAAAAGGGTAAGGACTTACTCATTAAGCACTAAATCATCAAAGGCATAATCCCAAACTGCAGATCTAGCCCTAAGCGCTGAGATACCACGTAAAGTTTCCAACTTTACCTTCAAGTATACTTAGAAGAAGCTCAAATGCTCAAAAGAAGCCATAAGATGGACTTAATGAATGCATGGAGCTATTAAGACCATAAAGTTGGCACCTTTATGCCAAAAGAGCCCATGAGGATCATAGATCTGAAAGAATAGCACTTGGGACATCCTACAGTCCCATTAACCACCCAAACATGACTAAAAAGCATCTAAACCAACCCAAAAAGAGATATAATCAAATAATAAGCATGGTTACAACTTTATACCCGAAATATGGTGGAAATGGTGCAAAGAATAAAGATCTGAAGACTCCTACTTGAATCACCACCTTGCACCAAGCTTCTCTTCCTTCCAAGAGCTTCAAACACACCAAAACACACTTACAATGAGCTCAAAACACTCAAAGAGGCTCTAGGGTTTTGAGATTAGGGTTAGGGACTATGGAGGTTGGAAATGAGGCCAACACCTGGGACTTAAGGTGTTTAAATACGATGCAAAATCCTAAAATTAGGGTTTCCTTCTGAGCGCCCAACTCATCGAGTTGAGGCACCTCAACTCGTCGAGTTGCCTCATGAAACCCCGCGGTCAAGACAAATTTTACTCGACGAGTTGAGGCTTCCAACTTGCTGAGTTCTCCAAGGAATATAAACAATTGCAAGGATAAATTTATATCGGGAAACTAGGCGTTTCAATTGTCCCCCACTTGAATCAGACATCACCCTCGATGTCCGCTGCCTCGAACAATCCGGGATAATGCTCCATCATCTCCTCCTTGGGCTCCCAAGTCCATTTTGACCCCTTGCGGTGCAGCCACTGCACCTTCACAAGCTCCACAATCTTTTTCCTCAAGGTGTTTGTCTTCCGATCTAATATTTCCGCTGGTCTCTCAACATAATTCAGGCGGTCATCCACCTGATTATCCTATAAGGGCACGACAGCGGAATCATCCACTACGCACTTCCGTAGATGAGAGACATGAAATGTCCTATGAATCTAACTGAGCTCGGCTGGAAGATATAAACGATACGCAACCCGGCCCACCCGAGCCAAAACACTGAAGGGACCGATATACCTGGGGCCCAGCTTGCCCCGCTTCCTGAACTGGATGACACCTTTACAAGGTAACACCTTCGTGAGAACCATATCTCCCACCTGGAATGCCAAGTCTGACTGGCGCTTGTCAGCGTAGCTCTTTTGCTGACTCTGAGCTGTCTGGAGCCTGCTCTGAACCTACTGTATCAGCTCAGTAGTCTTGAGTACCACCTCGGTACTCCCCATGACTCGCTTCCTGACCTCGCCCAAACAAATCGGGGTCCTATATTTCCTCCCGTAGAGCGTCTCAAAAGGAGGTTATACGAAAATTCCGCTAACGGAAGATACGTATCCCAACTCCCACCAAAATCTAATACACACGCACGCAACATATCCTTAAGAGTCTGAATTGTCCACTTTATTTCGATCTCCGAGAGCTTGTCCGCTGAGAAATTAGCGAATATATACGTGCGAGAGGTGCTGGCTAGGCACAGGGTGCCAGTGTCAGTACTCTCTGACCAAGATGTCCGGTTTACATCTAGATTCTGGAAGAAGTTCCACGAGGAACTGGGCACTCAGTTACATTTCAGCACGGCGTACCAGCCCCAGACAGACGGCCAGAGTGAGAGGATGATCCAGACACTCAAGGATATGCTTCAGGCATGCGTATTGGACTTTGGAGGGAGTTGGGATACATACCTCCCACTAGCAGAGTTTTCATACAACAATAGTTATCATGCTAGTATCGACCGACCACCGTTTGAGATGTTATATGGTTGGAGGTGTAGAACCCCTGTTTGTTGGGGTGAGGTTAGGCACTGAGTTATGGGGAGCATAGAGGTGGTGCTCAAGACTACTGAGTTGATTCAGCAGGTGCATGACAGGATACGAGTTGCATAGAGCCGTCAGAAAAGCTATGCTGACCGACACCGATCGGATCTTGAGTTTCAGGTGGGGGATTTTGTCTTGTTGAAGTGTCACCATGGAAGGGTGTTATTAGGTTCCAGAAGGGGGGCAAGCTAGGCCCCGATATATTGACCGTTCAGGATTACTGCCCGGGTGGGCAAGGTGACCTATCACCTGGATCTGTCGGATGAGCTTAGCCAGATACACAACACCTTCCATGTGTCTCATCTTCGAAAGTGTGTCACAAACGAGGCTGCGGTGGTTTCTCTGGATGACATTCGGGTGGATGAGAGCCTGAACTACATTGAGAGGCTTGTTGCAGTTCTGGATAGGAATACCAAGGTTCTTCGAAACAAGGAGGTGAAGTTAGTAAAGGTGCAATGGCAGCGTCGAAGGGGCTCCGAATGGACATGGGAGCCGGAGGATGAGATGCGAGATCACTATTCAGACTTATTTGCGTCAGCAGACTTTGAGGGCGAAGTCTAGTTCAAGTGGGGGAGATTTGTAACGCTTGTTCCAGGTATCATTTAATTCTCTAAGTTTTTAGGGTTTTGTGCTAGGTTTTGACGAGTTGGGGAGCTCCAACACGTCGAGTAGAGATCATTTATGAGGACGCGGGATTTAGATCCTACTCGATGAGTCGGAAGGCCCCGAATCGACGAGTAGGCACTGTAATGGAAAACCCTAATTTTCAGGGGTTTGTACCCTATTTAAAGAACTTATGGCTCATTTGTAGCCTCTTTCATCGTTCTTACAGACCAGATGTAACACCCCGTTTATTAAATAAATAAATATACAAATTAATGAATGATTAGTGGCCCTGAAATCAATAATAATATAACAAGGGTTGGTCTCAAGGAGTTAATTGTTACAATTTTAGAAGTTGGGGGGTTAAAAGTGTAAGTTCTAGAGTGGTTTGTAAATATTTATGAAGGCAGGGACTGCTTGGTAAATTGTTGGGACTTAATTTGAATAGATTTTGGGAAGCAAGGGCTAAATGGTAATTTTCGGATACAATTTGTAAAGATTTCTGAGGGCAGGGGTTGCATGGTATATATTGGGTTTTAAGTTGAAAAGATTTAGAGAGGGAGGGACCAGAAATGTCAATTTTTACACATAGTTTGGGAGTTAGATACGGTAGTTAAACCCGCTTCCCTCCACCCTCTAGATACGGGATACACAAACCCTAACCCTAAGTATCGCAGCCGTCACCACCTCATGAGAGCCTCACAGCCGCCACCTCCTTCTTCGTTATTTTTTCGATCAGACAAGTCTGAGCCGACCGCCACCCTTCCGCCTGCTAAGTCTACGTCACAACATCACAATTACTACCCTACTGTCGGACGTCGTGGGTCGCTGGAAGAGCCACCGAGACAGGTGGCAGTAGTCGTATTCGCCGCTACAATGATGTCGTAACGCCACCAGCCGACGTCAGGGCCGTTGTTGCCTCTACCCTTCTCCGGTAATTACGAGTTCTTCTCTCTCTCTTTCTTCGGTCGTCCCATGTGTCGCAGCCGCCGCCATGCGGCTATTCCCTCTTGTCGTAGCTTCCCGACCACCGCCTGCCACCACGAGGGTGGATGTGTGTGTGCGTTTATTGTATATTTTGGTTGTGTATTGGTATTACTATGTTGTATGAGCAATGTTTTGGCCGGAAAAGTAACCACCACCACCGCGTCACCATCACCAGCCGCCATATGGTGGTGGTTGTGTGTATATGTTGTGATGTTTGAGTATCTTTAGTAGAATGGGACTTGTTTTAGCATTTTTGGCGGAGGGATTGAAGGAAAAACCACCACCACCGTCGTGAGGTGGTGGTTGCCACCGTGAGCCGCCGCCGACCACCATTGCCCGAGGTGGCTGTGGGTGGTGCCAAGCCTAGTGGAACCCTAATGGATCTAAAATCTTAATTTTTGGACTTGGTTGGCTTATGCTTGGGTTAGAAACCGTAATTAGGGTTTAGAAAACCCTAATTTTAGAAAATGTTGGTTTTGGATTGCCGGGACCCGCGTTTGGACCAGTGGACTGAAGTTATGACTTATGTCGATTCCATTATATGATGGCTTAGTGGAATAATGGACTTAATGGGTTAAGTGAGAACACTTAACCCGAATCGTCATTTCATGTGAAAACCCTAATTGTGTTGGATTTGAGTTGGGCCTTTCCTGTTGGGCCTAGATGTTTGGACTTTTGATGGGCCATCCAAGAACAAGTATATGGACTAGAATATTTCGATTGGGCTTTAAGATAAGGCCCATTGGACAAGCTTTGGCCCAATTGGGAAAAATTGGGCCATAGATGAGCCATAACTGGACCTTAGTGATTATGAGATATTGGACCATTGGATTGCTAAGTGTTTGGACCAGAATAAATTGTTGGGCCTTAAGGTAAGACCATGTAGGGGCTTGGGCCCAATTTGGAAAATCGGGCCATATGTTGGGCTTTGGTCCATTATTAGACTTTTAGGCCTTTGGATTGGGCCTTCGGCTTGAATCAAGATAAGTTAGGGGTAAAGTAGTCTTTTACCCCAAGCAAGGACTTATGGATATGTGTTGGGACCCAATTATTAATTAGGTGTTATTTTGATGTTGACAGATTTGCGAATCTGTCATCCAACAACTAGGGTTTTGTCCGCAGGACTTCAGCAGTGCGAGATCAGTTTTCCTTCAGTAGGAACGGGTCTAAGGCTCCAAGGTCGGCCAGTATATGTGATATGTTAGCAGCTGAGTGTGGGCAGGGCCCGTATCTCATTATTATCAGACTCTAGAAATCAGTCAGTTTGTTGGATTGCTATACATGTTGTCTGTGTGATACTTGTATGTGGTTGTTTATGTATGTGAGTGTGGGCGGGGCCCATTTCTCATTATTATTCTAGTGTGGGCGGGGCCCGAATCTCATAGTAGCCGAGTATTGGTGGGGCCCGAATCTCATAGTCTTATTTGAGTATGCATATGTGACTGCTTGAAAGAATTAGATATACTTGTTGTATGTGTGATACTTTTATGCATGTTAGTAGCGGAGTGTGGGCGGGGCCCAAATCTCCTAGACAGTGGAGTGTGTCCGGGGCCCGAATCTCCTAGACATCAGAGTGTGGGCGAGGCCCGAATGTCCTAGATAGTGGTGTGTAGGCAGGGCCCGAATCTCCATGAGAGTGGACGGGGCCCGTATCTCCTACTTGCATGTTATGTATATGGTATGTGGTTGTTTGGGGAGACTCACTAAGCTTCGTGCTTATGGTTTTCTGTTGTGGTTTCAGGTACTTTGGTTTTCAAAAGAGGAGCTCGGGATGATTGCAGTGCACACACCATTTGTTCAGCCTGGGATGTTTATACTTTGATATATTGGACAGTTGTTATGATATTTTGAGATGCATTATTTATTCTTTTTATATGATGATGATATTTATGGTTTTATGAATGATTTTAAAACGAATTTTTTGGCTTGTATTTTTGGGATGTTTCACCAGAGAGAAACCCTAGCCGCATTTTGGTGCTTTCTTGAGTGTGTGTGAGCCTTGGAGAGTGGAACTTGTGATGTTTAGAAGGAAACTTGAAGGTTGAAGAGATGAAAGTGAGGAGAAGGATTTGGATCTGGCATCTACCTGTTGTTAGCATCCACTTAGAGGTAAAAAGTTGCTACATTGATCTCTTTTTGCTTAGATCTCATCTTATGGAAGAATAGGGTTACTTTTGGTGCAAAATGGTGTCACACTCGGATTTGGACTTGTCATGAGGATGTGGTTCCAGATCTGGACAACTCTAGGTCTTTCATGACAAAAAGTTGCTTCCTTTACCTAGTCTAAGACCTTTTCCATGTCCTAAGTGTTGTTTGAATCCTAGTTTTAGTGTTTTAGCCTTGGGAGGCCTTGCATACACGTAAAGTTTGCAAATTTATGTGATAACTACACCATAAGAGGTTGGATTTGTAATTTGGAGCCTTGGTTTCCACTGGAAAAGGACTGAACACAAAAAAAGACTGAAGGGACCCAGCGAGTTGCTTAGCCAACTCGACGAGTCGGGTAGGGTTTACCCGTTTTCGAGATTCTGAGTGATTTCGGTGAAGGATTAGAGTTTGTGGTCTACATGAGTTTTTGGTCTTCTGGACATCAAGGAACTCGACGAGTTACTCAGGTAACTCGGCGAGTTGATGAGTTACTCAGGCAACTAGGCGAGTTGTTGGATGCACTCGACGAGTTGGGGTCAACATGGACTGTTGACTTGGATTTTAACCAGGTTTGACCAAGTTTTACCTTGAGGGTATTCTTGGTATTCAGGATTTTGACAAATTAATCACATGATGATTATAGGCAGTTGAGTTGGAGCTGTGCGTTGGGACTAATCAGATCTTATCCTGTCGGTTCAACATTCTCGAGAGGTGAGTCTCTTCACCATACCAATGGGTCTAAGGCACCAAGGTCGGCCCATTATTTGTTATGTGACATGCTAGTTGGTTATGGAATATGTGGTATGCTAGTTGTGATTGTAGTACTTGCATGAAAGACCTTGGGGGGTTCCCGGGGCACTTGGGTGTAAGACGTTGCAGGGTTTCCATGGCATCCTTAGTAAAGACCTCGGGGGTTCCCGAGGCACTTGGGTGTAAGACCTTGGAGGGTTTGCATAGCATCCCTGGGGTAAGACCATGTGCGGGTTCCCGTGGCTCCCGGAGTAAGACCCTAGAGGGTTTCCAGGGCATCCTAATATGTTTGTATGTCTAATTTATATGGTAGTGGGCTAAGACCATGTGGGGGTTCCCATGGCACCCTGTAACGACATAAATTTTCAACCAAAATTTCCATTTTCAAACACAATAAAACTCATTTCATACTTCTCAAAATCACATATGTCTCAAATGTCAACAAATAAACATAATCCCAGAATCATAAAAACAATCTCCCGCTAGTGTGTACAATCATGTCGGTGCCTTGTCGCGATCCTCGGAACTACCTGAAACACATAACACATAACATGGTAAGCATAAACCTTAGTGAGTTCCCCAAAATACCACACACAGCACATCAGCCACTCGAGGCTATAACTCAATAAGACCCTCCAGTCAATGTGTCTCAATGGGACCCTCCGGTCCCACAACTCAGATGGACCCTCTGGTCCCTCAACTTAGCAGCTCAATATAATACACAATAAACATATCACATAACAAATAGCAGGATATCTCAATACACAGCTCATTAACATAAGACTCTCTGGTCACACATAAAATAACCACTCAAGGTAAGTATAGTGAGAAGACTCACCTCGAAGTAAGCAGACTAATACACCTCGTACTCGGATCACCGGAACAGCCTCCGCCTAATACATAAGGTGATTATCTCTACTTAGACCAATTATTCTAATAAGCTTCTATTAACCCCTCTCTAACTCTTGGTAATGGTAAAATACTATTCTAACCCTCCATGGTCTCCATTACTCATAGTTGGTCTAAACTCCAAAAGTCAACGGAAGTCAACTTGAGTCAACAGTCCATGTTGACTCAACTCGTCGATTTCACCTGTAGAACTCATCGAGTCCCCTCGTTCCCTCAGAGACCTTATGAAGACCAACTCTACTCGCCGAGTAGACCCGTCTACACGTCGAGTTACAGCGTATTCAGACTTTATCGAGTATACCCTAATCGACTCGTCGAGTCTGCACACGGACCCGGTGAGTCCATCCAGTCCATACTCCCATTCAGATGTTTTTGGGCAGATCTAATACTCCAAACACTAGATCTAGGCTCCCTAGGCTTGAATTTCATGTAAAGCTTCGATCTTTACGTTCATGCATGGCATATATGCTCCATAATGCTATTATAAACCCCAAGAAAGGTTATATGTTCATGAGCTTGCCTCCAGCTCAGTAAAGCTTGAATCTTTGTGCTCTCAAGACCTTCTCTAGTCCAGATCTGAGGTTCTAATTGTAGGGTTTTTGAGCATTCTAACACTCCTAAAGTGTTCATGCAACCCTAGAAACCTTGGATCTATGTTTGACTAAGATACATGGAAAATTGATTTTCCAAGGTTCATAATCCTATCTAGCCTACATGGGGAACTTTTATTGTAAAAGTAAGCTAGAAAAACATACCTTGTAGTAGTTTGGATTCCTTGAAAACCTTGTGAGCCTAGCACCCCAAGTGTGATGCCTCAAATGTCTCACACAACACCAAATGCTATTGGAATGACTTGAGAGAAATGTAGAACACTTCTAAAATCGGCTTGCCCTCCATGTTCTTTCTAGTGTCCGATTTTGGTGAGCTTTATGTTGCTTATATAGTGTGTTACAATTAGGGTTACACCATGTAAACCCTAATGTGACAGGACTCTTCATTTCCATGATCCATGGGTTTACACCTCCATGGAGCATCCTATGGGTCTTAGCCCAACTTGATAATCCATGGACCATTAAGCCCACTATACAAGTATGGATGATGTACACAATCAACCCATATATTTAATTAGTCACCTTTTTGATCACTTAATTAATTCTAAATTAATTCTTGAACAATACTAATTAAATAATATTATTAATATATTAGAACTTATAATATATTAATAAACCATAAGTGTTATTTCTCTCATTTTAGTCTATCCGAATGCATGATGCCATGCAACCCAAATGGACCATACCAAACCGGGTCAAGTACATACCAGAAATAGTTATGGACTTAGACACATTATCCAACAGTCTCCCACTTGGATAAGTCTAATAACTATAACTGCAAGTATGACTTCAGGAACCAATCAGCAATCGTAGCTCTTTCAAGGTCTCTTGGAACTGAGATGATGATGATACGCCATTTAAGATAAGTGATCATATAATCCACTGTTCTAGATATCAACCGGAGAAATACATGGAACACTGTCTTACTTATTGTCCAACAGTTTGTTTCTCGATTTCCGATTTGTTTGACAAAGAACTTAATTGAACACATCAATTTAGTTCTGACCGGTCCCGGTACATAGGTCAAAACAAAATCATCGAGGGGCCCAGATATCGCTTCTAATCCAAGATGGAACAGATAAACTTCGACTCATATGCTTGTTCTACTACTTGTTGAATCACACGCAAAAGCACGTTTTATAAGATCGAGTTACCAATGCGGTTTCATGCAATCAAGGTATAACCAACTCATGGGCAACAAGTCATATCTCTAGGTTTGAAGACTTAGATGATATTACCATCTCTCTATCACTCCAGATAAATTCCATGAAGTGATACCAGTGAGCGGGGTTGAGTCCAATACTCAGAACTTATGAGAACTCATGAGTGTTGTCGCTATGTCCAACATCTTAGACCTCTACAAGCCAACCCATGACAGTCTTAATTCATACATACTTCCAACATATATCCGACTGTGTAGAATTTGAATAATATGAAACAACATAACATAATTATTCTAGAAGTCAAAACATGCAAATGAAATAATAGTAAACGATTGAAAAAAGATAGCAACACTTTACTCATAAATAAACACAACTTTTATTCATCATCAAATGTCAATTACACTTTACAAATTTCAGAGCTATCTAACTACTAAAACTAATATCATCCTTCAGCCCTATGCGCCTCGCATGCTGGAGATGCTTAACCCTACCCAGTCCCTTCGTGAGGGGATCTACTGGGTTCTCATCCGATGATACCCTCTTTGCCACGAGGAGTCCTTCTTCTATTTGATGTCTGATGAAATGGTATTTTCTGTCGATGTGTCGGGATCTCACATGATCCCTTGGTTCTTTCGCTAAGGCAACTGCACTTTCACTATCACATAAAATTTCCATAGGCTCCTTTATAGCTGGTACAACTCCAAGGTCTCCAATGAAGTTCTTCAGCTATATTGCCTCCTTTGCAGCCTCGCTTGCTGCTATATACTCTGATTTGCAAGTTGAATCAGCCACTGTCTCCTACTTGGAACTTTTCCAAGTAATTGCTCCTCCGTTTAAGGTAAAGAACCAGCCCGACTAAGAGCGGAAATTATCCCTATCAGTCAGGAAGCTAGCATCATTATACCCTACAACTCTCAAGTCATCACTCCCACCGAGGGTAAGGACCCAGTCCTTAGTCCTCCGCAGGTACTTGAGGATATTCTTTACCGCAGTCCAGTGAGCCTTGCCAGGATTCCCCTAATATCTGCTAACCATGCTCAAGGCAAAGGCCACATCAGGATGAGTACAAGTCATAGCATACATGATCGAGCCTACAGCGGAAGCATAAGGTACTCGACTCATTTCTGCTATCTCAGCCTCGGTACTCGGGCTCTGAGTCTTACTCAATCTGGCGTTACTCTGGATGGGTAACTCTCCTTTCTTGGAATCTTGCATGCTGAACCTCTTCAACACCTTAGCCAAGTAGGTACTCTGACTAAGTCCAATTAGTCTTTTACTCCGGTCTCTCAGAATCATTTTCCCTAGAATATAGGCAACTTCTCCTAGGTCTTTCATAGCGAAACACTTCCCAAGCCAGGACTTCACTTCCTGCAAGGTTGGGATGTCATTTCCTATGAGTAGTATGTTATCCACATACAGTACCAAAAAGCTAACTATACTCCCACTAGCCTTGACATATAAACAAGATTCATCTTCACTCCTCGAAAAGCCAAACTCTTTGACTTTCTCATCGAAACAAAGATGCCATCTGCGAGGTGCTTGTTTCAATCCATAGATGGATTTCTCAAGCTTACACACTCTATTAGGGTATTCTGTACTCACAAAACCCTGTGGCTGACACATGTAAACATCTTCAGCCAAACTTTCATTAAGGAAGGTGGTTTTGACATCCATTTGCCATATTTCATAATCATGAAATGCAGCAATGGCTAACAGGACCCTAATAGACTTAATCTTTGCTACTGGTGAAGAGGTCTCATCATAATCAACTCCTGGAGTTTGAGAAAAGCCCTTTGCAACCAGTCGCACCTTATACGTGTGTATATTACCATCCATGTCGGTCTTCTTCTTGAGGATCCATTTGCACCCAACTGTCTTGCGACCTGGTACATTCTCAACCAGGTTCCAAACTTGATTGTCATACATGGACTATATCTCGCTGTCCATTGCCTCTTTCCATTTAGCAGACTCGGGGCCTGCTATGGCTTCCGCATAGTTGTTAGGTCCATCCAGACTTACCAATGTCTCATCACTGATAAGTGTCTCACTTTCCGCAGTAATATGAAAACCATAGTAGTGCTCAGGTGCATTCCTAACCCTTGTGGAATGCCTCAGAGGTACAAACTCGTTAATTGGATCAACAAGAGTTTCCTCCTCAGGTTGACTGCTAGGGTTAGAAGTTCCTTCACCACTTGACTCTCGAATTTCTTCGAGGTCAATTTGCCTCCCACTGTTTCCTTGGCTTATGAACTCTCTCTCTCTCTCTCTCTCGAAATACACCCCTCCTTGCTACAAAAACCACATTCTCACTGGGTCTGTAGAAGAGGTAACGAAATGATTTATGTGGGTAGCTGATGAAAATACACCTCTCACTTTGAGGTTCGAGCTTATCGTGAGTCTCACGCCTCACGAAAGCCTTGCAACCCCAAATCTTGATGTGGTCTAGATTAGGAACTTTTCTAGTCCACATCTCATGAGGAGTTTTGGCAACTTTTTTTGTTGGGACTAGATTAAGGATATGGGCGGCAGTCTCTAAGGCATACCCCCAAAATGAGATTGGTAGCAAAGCTCGACTCATCATGGACCGAACCAGATCCAACAAGGTTCGATTATGCCTCTCAGCCACACCATTCAACTGTGGTGTCCTGGGAGGTGTCAATTGTGAGACAATCCCAGATTCCTTAAGATAGTCGAGGAACTCTGTACTGAGATACTCACCACCACGATCGTATCAAAGCATCTTAATGTTCCTACCCAATTGATTCTCGACTTCTTGTTTAAACTCTTTAAACCTTTCAAAAGTCTCTGACTTATGTTTGATTAAGTAGACATAACCATATCTACTATAATCATCTGTAAAAGTCACATAATAACGGTTAGCATCCCTTGTGGAAATTTTTAAGGGTCCACACACATCTGTGTGCACTAGATCCAACAAACCTTCGCCCCTTGCACAGGAACCAGTAAAGGGTGACTTTGTCATTTTTCCAAGTAAGAATGATTCACAACTGTCATCTGACTTTAGGTCAAATGAGTCCAAGACTCCATCCTTTTGGAGTTGGCCTATGCGTTTCTTGCTAACATGTCCAAGACGACAATGCCATAATCATGCTTTATCCAAGTTATTATTATTAGAAGAATCAATACACAACACATTATTTCCTAGGTTATCTACAACAGACACAGCTTCATACACACCATCACAGGGTAATGCTTTAAAATAAAGAACATTATTAAAGAAAGCATTTATTCCACCAACTTCATTATCAAAAGAAAAGGTAAACCCTTGTTTGTACAAAGCATGAAAGGAAATAATATTTCTTGCCATAATGTAAACCCACTACTTAGCAACAAAGAATAAACTCCAATCTTGGTGACAGGTGAAGCTTTCCTATTCCCCATGATCAAGTTTATCTTTCCATGCTCCACATTCTCACATCTTCTTAGTCCCTACAAATCAGAACATATGTGAATTCCACATCCTGTATCAAGGACCCAAGAGTTAGAATAGGGTGAGTTATTAGACAATATTGTGTAAATACTTGCATGGGTGGGTTTCACTTTCCCATCCTTAATATCTTGCTGGTATTTTGGGCAGTTCCGCTTGCAATGCGACTTTTCATGGCAATAGAAGCATTCAGCCTCTTTTGGATCAGAAGAAGGAGTGACGAAACCTTTCTTGGTTCCACTTGAAGAGGAGTCATCAAGGGTCTTACCATTGGTACCCTTCGAAGGGTTCTTCCTCTTTTTCCCTCTATCTTTCCCGATTGCCAGGACAGGGGCGAAGTTTGGAGTAGGAGTAGGAGTGGTAACAACCGACTTACCTTTAAGACCTGTTTCAGCGGTCTTTAGGAGTCCTTGAAGCTTACTGAGGGTAACTTCCTCCTTGTTCATGTGGTATGTCATACGGAATTGATCATAACACGATGGTAAGGAGTGCAAAATAATATCTATTGCTAACTCCTCAGGGAAGTTCACATTTAGCTTCAGCAAACGGTCCACATATCTTTGCATTTTCTGCATGTGGCCCGTGATGGGTTCACCATCCTTCATCCGGGTTGTTATCATGGAGGAGATGATTTCATATCGCTCTTGACAAGCACTTTGATGGTAGCGGTCCATCAAATCCTGGTGCATCTCAAAAGGATTGTAGTCCTCGTAGTACTTTTGGAGCTCTACTGTCATAGTGGCCAACATGATGCATGACACTTTATTAGCATCTCTTCCATGTGCCTCATATTCAGCGACCTCCCCAGGAGAAGTAGATGGCTCGGGTACCTTAATCTCCTTGTCGAGGACATATTCCTTGTCCTCATACCGAGTGACCATCATGATGTTCCTGATCCAATCCATAAAGTTGGATCCATCAAATATGAGTCACCCACAAAGGTTCATGAGAGAGAAGGAGCGGGTAGGGTTTGAGCCAGAAGCAACATTGTTGGAAGACATCTGAAAAAGAAGAGAAGCAACATTAAGGCTAGGATCCAATCACAATATATTATAACTTAGAAGAGGGATGTCGTAATCTAAGCTATAACCTATTTGAAAGGTAGGTGAATGACGATTCACCAATTTCCACCATGAAAAACAAAATTATTAGGTTTTAATTGGTTTTTAGAAACTCCTAGATTCTTTTGAGATTCATTGAACTTTTCAATGACATGTTTCAATTTTGAGTGTGCCCTTCATGTTTTGTGACTGGGATGCCGAGGATCACAAAACTGGGTGTGAAGTAACCATGCAAATTACATGGTACCCTTAATGTTTTTCACTCAATCGATGTGCCGGTTATCCACACGCGCTCCACTGACCTATGAAAAACCTTAAGTCACCCTTTGCCTACCTTGTTAAGTCCAAGTTAGTGTGTCGGTTAACTACGCACGCTCCACTAACGACTTAATCAGAGTGCAAAGTGTAATTTCATGGGTTAGCACATTATTCGCATTTTCCTAAAGTAACTAAGATTGGAAATTTATAAAAACATTTAGTTACTTTATAATAATCATTATACTTTTAATGGGAATTTATTAAGTCATTGTCCTACCCGTTCGGCTAACGACCCTCTACCGATCAAAGAAGCGGTGGGTGAGAGTGGACACCCATTATGCTGCCATTTTATAGGCAACAACCTTATACCCCCTTATAGACCGACTTCATGAATGAGGCCTACTAACGTTATATATATATATATATATATATATATATATATATATATATATATATATATATATATTAACTTATAATATTATAAAGTATAAGGGTTGAATTTTAACTTTTAAAATTCTAGGGGTTGGAACTAAAGTTTACTAGATGACTTTACATGTTCCAAAACTTGATGGCAAGTTTTGTAACTTTACAAAACTTTTCAATTCATAACTTATGAGTTATTGTTTATTAAAAATGAAGACTCTTCATTTTTTTTTGTAACTTATGTGTTCTTTTAATGAATTTATTATAAAGTGACTTTTGATTATCCATAAGTTGAGGACAAGTTATGGACTCCATTAAAACACATCATGATCATGAATTAACTACCAATCAATAGCACATAATTCCTATGATCTTGCAAGAACTCATAAGAACATGAATATTCATATCAAAATTTCAAGAACATATGAATACTTATAAACATGGAATTTTGATATTAGCCATTGTAAATAGATTAGAACAACCATTACACCATCTAAAACAAGTTTTATAACACCAAAACAGTTTAGGGTAAAGTTTCTAGTCCATTTCCAGCAGCAAAAATTGAAAATCTGCACTGTGCCTGGCCAACTCGTCGAGTGCAAGAACTGACTCGCCGAGTTGGTTGAAGATACGCTTGGACTCGTCGAGTCCCCCCATGGACTCGGCGAGTCCCCTGTCTAGACAGCAAGAATTTCGACTTTTTCAGCTATTTTGCATCAAGTATCAAACAAACAAGCCTAAGCTCTAATACCACTTTTAGGTTTTGAGCATTCTAACACTCCTAAGGTGTTAATGCAACCCTAGAAACCTTGGATCTATGTTTGACTAAGATACATGCAAAATTGATTTTCCAAGGTTCATAATCCTATCTAGCATACATGGGGAACTTTTAATGTAAAATTAAGCTAGAAAAATATACCTTGTAGTAGTTAGGATTCCTTGAAAACCTTCTGAGCCTAGCACCCCAAGTGTGATGCCTCAAATGTCTCACACAACACCAAATGCTATTGGAATGACTTGAGAGAAATGTAGAACACTTCTAAAATCGGCTTTCCCTCCATATTCTTTCTAGTGTCCGATTTTGGTGAGCTTTATGTTGCTTATATAGTGTGTTACAATTAGGGTTACACCATGTAAACCCTAATGTGACACGACTCTTCATTTCCATGATCCATGGGTTTACACCTCCATGGAGCATCCTATGGGTCTTAGCCCAACTTGATAATCCATGGAGAATTTAGCCCACTATACAAGTATGGATGATTTACACAATCAACCCATATATTTAATTAGTCACCTTTTTGATCACTTAATTAATTCTAAATTAATTCTTGATCAATACTAATTAAATAATATTATTAATATATTAGAACTTATAAAATATTAATAAACCATAAGTGTTATTTCTTTCATTTTAGTCTATCCAAATGCATGATGCCATGCAACCCAAATGGACCATGCAAACTGGGTCAAGTACATACCAGAAATAGTTATGGACTTAGACACCTTATCCAACACTAACCTCAACCATGCTCAAATAACTCAAGGACACAAGGTGATTTGGAAGAAAACCCTAGAAACTCCCAAAAATAAGATCCAACGAGTATGTCGTCAAGGTAAGAGCTTTTTACCTCAAAAGAGAAGCCAATGACAGAAGAATGCAAGATCCACAGCTTTCTCTTGATTAGATCCACCAAGCTCTTCCAATCTCTCCTCAAAAAATGCACAAGAATGCTCAAAATGGACTCTCTCTCTCTCTCTCTACACAACGAAAGGGGCAGGTTAGGGTTTCTCTCTGTGAAGTGTGGCCGCCCAAGGAGGTTATAAGTGCCTTTAAATAGGTCCCAAACCCGGGGATTTAGGGTTTTCTCATTCCAGCGCCTACTCGGCGAGTCTACTCTCGGACTCGTCAAGTAGATCATTAAACTCACGTGTCAAACCCGCTTCTACTCGGCGAGTCATAGCGCCAACAAGTCGAGTAAATCAATGATCCTCAAAAATAAATAGTTAAAATAGTATACCTAGAAATCCGGATGTTACAATTCTCCCCCACTAGGATCAGAATTCGCCCTCAAAGTCATGTTCCTCAAATAGCTCCGGATGATGCTCCCGCATCTTGGACTCCGGCTCCCAAGTCGTCTCGGACCCCTTCCGATGTTGCCACTGAACCTGAACCAGTGACATCTTTTTGTTCCTTAACACTTTCACCTTTCGGTCCATAATCGCGATCGGTCTCTCGATGCTCGCATCCAGCTGAATGTCCTCTAGTGGCACTACTACCATCTCATCGGCCACATACTTCCTCAACTGAGACACGTGGAAAGTGTTATGGATCTGGCTCAACTCCGCAGGTAGCTCCAAGCGGTATGCTACCTTACCCACTCTAACGATTACCCTGAAAGGACCGATGTATCGGGGCCCCAGCTTGCCCCTCTTCCTGAACCATATTACCCCTTTCCACAGGGATACCCTCAGGAGAACGAAATCTCCAACCCGAAACTCAAGTTTGGATCGTCGCCTGTCCGTATAACTCTCCTGGCGACTCTGTGCCGTCAGTAATCTCTGTCTAACGTGCTGAATCTGCTTAGTTTTCTTGAGCACTATCTCAGTGCCACCCATCACTCGCTTCCCTACCTCTCCCCAACAAATGGGGGTCTGACACCTCCTCCCGTAAACGAGCTCAAAAGGAGGCATGCTTATACTGTTGTAAGAAAACTCAGCCAGGGGTAGGTATGTGTCCCAACATCCACCGAAGTCCGTAACACATGCTCGAAGCATGTCCTCAAGCGTCTGAATCGTCCGCTCACTCTGTCCGTCTGTCTGTGGGTGGTAGGTTGTGCTAAAATGCAATCGCGTACCCGACTCCTCATGGAACTTCTTCCAGAATCTGGACGTAAATCGCACATCCCGATCTAACACTATGGATATTGGCACCCCATGCCGAGCTACCACCTCCCTCACATATATCTCTGCCAGCCTCTCTGCAGAGGAGCTCTCACTAATAGTAAGAAAGTAAGCGCTCTTCGTCAACTGGTCCATAATCACCCAAATCGCGTCGAAGCCCCGCGCGGTGCTCGGTAACTTGGTGATAAAATCCATAGAAATTTGTTCCCACTTCTACTGGGGAACCTCCAGAGGCTGCAACATGCCATGAGGACGCTGGTGCTTGGCCTTAACCCGACCACAGGTCAAGCACCTCTCGACTACCCACGTAACGTCCCTCTTCATATAGGGCCACCAATAATCTCTCTTCAGGTCCAAATACATCTTAGTGGCCCTAGGATGGATAGAGAATCTCGATCTATGCGCCTCCTCCATCAGCGTGCGTCGAGCTCCGCCCGTGTAGTGCACCCAAATCCTCCCCTGAATGGTCATAAGTCCTCGACTGTCCGTCACAAACTCGGACACCTGCCCAATCACCCGCTCCCTCTTGCGGTTCTCCGGTTTCACGGCCTCCGCCTCGGCTTCTCGAATGATATCTAAGACTGGAGTAATCACTGTCATCCTCATACACATGTATCAGATTAGAGTACTCTCTGCTCTACGACTCAAGGCATCGGCTACCACATTAGCCTTGCCCGGATGATATAGGATCTCGCAGTCGTAATCTTTCACCACATCCAACCATCTCCTCTGTCTCATGTCTAGGTTGGGCTGGTCCATAAGATACTTCAAACTCTTGTGGTCCGTGTATATGGTACATCGAACCCCGTACAGATAGTGACGCCAGATCTTGAGGGCAAACACTACTGCCCCCAACTCCAGATCATAAGTGGGATATCTCGTCTTATGAGGCTTCAACTGCCTCGATGCGTACGCTATCACCTGCCCTCTCTATATCAGCACCGCACCCATGCCCGTAATAGATGCGTCGCAGTAAACCATAAAATCCTCCATCCCCTCCGGAAGGGCTAACACGGGAGCCTCGCACAACCTCTGGTGAAGGGTCTCGAATGAGGTCTGCTGCTCGGGACCCCAAGTAAACGCGACGCCCTTCCGGGTCAAACTGGTGAGTGGAACAACAATCTTGGAGAAATCTCTAATAAATCTCCGATAGTACCCAGCCAGTCCCAGAAAACTCCTAATCTCGGTGGGGGATCTCGGTACCTCCCACCTCATAACTGCCTCGATCTTGGCCGGATCGAACAAAATACCATTCTGGTTAACGAGGTGTCCCAGGAACTGGACCTCTCGTAACCAAAAATCACACTTGGAGAACTTGGCATAGAGCCTCTCCGATCTCAATATACCTAGAACCTCCCTCAGATGCTCCTCATGCTGCTCTCTGGTCCTCGAATACACCAAAATATCGTCGATGAACACAATCACCGAACGATCCAACATGGGTCTACACACCCGGTTCATGAGGTCCATGAACGCTGCCGATGCGTTGGTGAGCCCGAAAGGCATCAACACAAACTCATAGTCCCCATAACGTGTCCTGAAGGCCATCTTCTGGACATCCTCCTCGCGGACTCTCATATGATGATACCCAGACCTCAGATCGATCTTGGAAAACCAAGACGCCCTCTGCAGCTGATCGAACAAATCGTCGATCCTCAGAAGTGGGTAACGGTTCTTGACCGTCAACTTATTCAACTCCCGGTAATCAATGCACATCCGGTGTGAACCGTCCTTTTTCTTGACAAAAAGGATCGGGGCTCCCCACGGCGAGCTACTCGGCCTGATAAATCCCTTCCCCAACAGCTCTTGCAGTTGTGAGGATAACTCCTGCATCTCCGGAGGCGCAAGGCGATAAGGTGCCTTGGCAATAGGCGCCACTCCCGGCACCTAATTGATATGAAACTCTACCTGCCTCTCGAGAGGCACCCCGGGCAACTCTTCAAGAAAAACATTTGGAAACTCACGCACTATCGGAACCTCGGAGATAGAAATCGATCTCTCTGCAGTAGCCCGCGTATCCACCACATATGCCAAAAATCCCATACATCCTTGCTGTAGACTCTGTCTCGCTCTGGCGGCCGAACAAAATGCCGACTCTGATTGGGTACCCTCATCATATACTGTAAGCACTCCCCCACTGGGGTCTCGTATGGTCACCCGCTGACGCTCACAGTTGATCATAGCTCCAAATCGACTTAGCCAGTTCATACCCATGATGACACAGACATCCCTCATCGCAATCGGTACCAGATCTATCCCGAACCCAACTCCGAAAATCTCAAGCACACATCCACGAATCACATCATTCGCAAATACCGCATGCTCATCGGCTATGGAAACTCTCAGAGGTCGAATCAACGCCTCTCGACGGATACTGATGTGGCGACTAAATGCTAATGATACAGAGGATCGACTCGCACCCGAGTCAAATAACACCAAGGCAGGAACATAACTCACAAGAAAAGTACCTATACACACTCACAATACAAGCACAAAATTTCTCAAAAGAATATAATAAGAACACGTACCAGCTACAACATCAGGCGCTGCGCGGACCTCCTCCGATGTCAACTGAAAGGCTCTCCCACGAACCCTCGGTGCCTCGGCCTTCGCTGGCCGAGTCTCAGTAGCACGCACAAAAGTAGGTGTAGATCCCTGGGCTGATCCTTGCCCGAGCTGAGGGCACTCGGCCTTCCGGTGGCCAAACTGGTTGCAATGAAAGCAAACCGAGAATCCCTTGGAGCAGTCCTTCGCCATGTGCCCCTCCTTGCCGCATTTGTAGCAAATCCACGATCGGCAAGAACCCTCGTGACTCTTGCCGCACTTGCCACAAGTGCGGCCCTTCTGGCCCCAAACTCTGAAATCAGCGGGCTTGGCCCGCTTCATCGCCGACTGCGAATGCACTAGTCTCCAGTCCCTCCCACGGGACTCCTCCTCCTCCCTTGTCTGCAACTCAAGCTCAATCTCCCTCCTCCTGGCATTCGCCTGAAGCTCGGCCAATGTCTGATACGACGAGTTCACCACGAACTCTCGTATGTCCCTCCTCAGTATGCTTAGGTATCGGCTCACACGTGCCTGCTCAGTGGACACGTGTTCAGGGCAAAACATCGCCCTCTCGTGGAACACCCTCGAAATCTCAGTCACTGACTCTGTCTTCTGCTTGAGAGACAGAAACTCCTGTGCCAAACGTTCCCTCTCCACCGAGGGAACATACTCATCTCGAAACATAGCAGTAAACCTCTCCCATGACACTGCAGTGAGCTTTGCAGAAGTGAAACTGGCCGTCACAAACTTCCACCAGTCCTTCGCTCCCAAGCGAAGCTGGTTCACCGCGAACCACACCCTCAAATGTTCCGAACATGAACAAGTATAGAAACACCCCTCGATGTCAGAAATCCATCTCATCGCAGCAATCGAGTCTTGAGTCCCATAAAACTATGGTGGCTTCGTGTTGTTGAACGCGCGAAACAACAACGAGTCACCTCCCTGTGGCCTGGCAGCAGCGACAGCTGCAGTGGCGGCAGCAGCAGCAGCCTTAGTGACAGCAGCGTATCGCTCATCAAAAGTCTCAATCAGGGTGGTCTTGATAGACCCAAACATCTCTGGAATCGCTGCTCGGATAGCTGCAACCACCTCCTCGTGGATCATCCTCCGTATCTCCTCATCACTACTCCCACTGCTACCAGGGTTTTGGCGTGTACTCACCATGATGTCTCTGAAACGCAACAAAAAATTATCAGAGACTCGCTCGAGCATACTCACACTCGATCACTCGCCCTTACTTGTTCCATAGCATCCCAAGGATTCTTACTTGGGCCGCTCACTGATCCGGTGTGTTCAGTAGTACGGGCCCAATACTACCTTCCATACCACATCAGTGTTCGCCCCAAGTCCTCCTCCTTGGATCCCAATTTGAAGTACTCTATGCCTCACCAGCTATTGTCACAGTAGTCCTCTCATTGACTCACTCCTGCAAGATACTAATACTCAGAACAACTTACTGATAACAGAAATCCCTAGGCTAAGGCATCATAAATCAGGCCACGCTAGTCCTAATATATGAATTACCTAGCCTATTCTCTAGGATGCACTATATCTCATAAAATATCTCACAACACAAAAATGAGGGTATTTTGGGAAATCACCGCTCGGCTCTGGCTGATTGTACACACTGCTCCGGCTCGTCTTCTCTTAAACTCTTTCTTATTTTTAGAAAATTTATCTCTTTTGAACATCTTTCTGAAATCCTCAGTTTGAGTCCAAACACACCCGAGGGTGTATCTGAATCCCTCAAACCAAGGCTCTAATACCAGCTTCTAACGACGTAAATTTTCAACCAAAATTTTCATTTTCAAACACAATAAAACTCATTTCATAATTCTCAAAATCACATTTGTCTCAAATGTCAACAAATAAACACAATCCCCGAATCATAAAAACAATCTCCCGCCAGTGTGTACAATCATGCCGGTGCCTTGCCACGATCCTCGGAACTACCTGAAACACATAACACATAACACGGTAAGCATAAAGCTTAGTGAGTTACCCAAAATACCATACACAACACATCAGCCACTCGAGGCTATAACTCAATAAGACCCCCCGGTCAATGTGCCTCAGTGGGACCCTCCAGTCCCATAACTCAGATGGACCCTCTTGTCCCTCAACTCAGCAGCTCAATATAATACACAGTAAACATATCACATAACAAATAGTAGGATATCTCAATACACAACTCATTAACATAAGACTCTCTAGTCACACATAAAATTACCACTCAAGGTAAGTATAGTGAGAAGACTCACCTCGAAGTAAGCAAACTAATACACCTCGTACTCGGATCACCGGAACAGCCTCCGCCTAATACATATGGTGATTATCTCTAATTAGACCAATTATTCTAATAAGCTCCTAATAACCCCTCTCTAACTCTTGGTAAGGGTAAAAGACTATTCTACCCCTCCATGGTCTCCATTACTCATAGTTGGTCTAAACTCCAAAAGTCAACGGAAGTCAACTTGAGTCAACAGTCCATGTTGACTCAACTCGTCGAGTGCACCTGGAGGACTTGTCGAGTCCCCTCGTTCCCTCAGAGACCTTATGAAGACCAACTCTACTCGCCGAGTAGACCCGTCTACTCGTCGAGTTACAGCGTATTCAAAATTTATCGAGTATACCCTAATCGACTTATCGAGTCTGCACACGGACCCGACGAGTCCATCCAGTCCATACTCCCATTCAGACATTTTTGGGCAGATCTAACTAGGCTTGAATGTCACGTAAAGCTTCGATCTTTACGTTCATGCATAGCATATGTGCTCCATAATGCCATTACAAGCCCCAAGAAAGGTTATATGTTCATGAGCTTGCCTCCAGCTTAGTAAAGCTCGAATCTTTGGGCTCTCAAGACCTTCTCTAGTCCAGATCTGAGGTTCTAACCTCAACCATGCTCAAATAACTCAAGGACACAAGGTGATTTGGGAGAAAACCCTAGAAACTCCCAAAAATAAGATTTAACGAGTATGTGGTCAAGGTAAGAGCTTTTTACCTCAGAAGAGAAGCCAATTACAGAAGAATGCAAGATCCATAGCTTTCTCTTGATTAGATCCACCAAGCTCTTCCAATCTCTTCTGCAAAAATGCAGAAGAATGCTCAAAATGGACTCTCTCTCTCTCTACACAACGAAAGGGGCAGGTTAGGGTTTCTCTCTATGAAGTGTGGCCGCCCAAGGAGGCTATACGTGCCTTTAAATAGGTCTCAAACCTGAGGATTTAGGGTTTTCTCATTCCAGCGCCTACTTGGCGAGTCTACTCTCGGACTCGTCGAGTAGATCAATAAACTCACGTGTTAAACCTGCTTCTACTCGGCGAGTCATAGCGCCAACTCGTCGAGTAAATCAATGATCCTCAAAAATAAATAGTTAAAATAGTATACCTAGAAATACGGATGTTACACACCCGGAGTAAGACCCTGGAGGGTTTCCAGGGCATCCCTATATGTAGTACGCATGGCTTATACGGTTATTGTAGCTTTTATAGCTAATATGGATTATATGATTATGTGGATTGTGTGGGGTATGCTCTGGGGAACTCACTAAGCATTATCTTACAGTTTTGTTGATTGTTTCAGGTACTTCTGAGCCCAAGGGCAAGGGCAAGGCTTGATGGCGCGACATACACTCTCTCTCAGGCATTTTTATGGTACACTCTGATGTTTGGAATAATGTTGTTGATGTTATGAATTGAAAACGAATGTACTTGACATTTTATGGTTTATTGGAAATGTTTTTGACTATTTAAAAATGAAAATTTTCTTTTTAAAATTGGGTTGTTACAAATGATTCATGTTTTCGGGATAGATCTCTAGATTACTCGCACAAAGTTTTGTTTTATGGGTATGTAACATTGATTTATTCCTATTACAACTTTCTACTTTGAAAAAATTGACCTAATAATAGAATTTCTTAATAAGGAAAGGATTAAAAGTACATTGTTATTTCTTGCATTTAGTTGTTTGATTTCCTTCAACAGACAAAACCATTGTTGAGGAAGAACAATTGCCGAGGATTGCAAGAAACAAGAATTGCATCAAATTGTGTGGGCTGCATCTTTATGTATACAACAGTCATCCATTCAAAGCCCTGATACGAACCAAACATGTTTCCTTTGTTTGCTCATTTAAGAATCTTTCTAGTTTTATAATTTTCCTCATTTGAGAAAATACAATACAATGGTGTATATGCATGCAGGTTTTACAGCACCTAAAAGGGATCAAGGTGCACGAGAGTTTGCAATGAAAAACTATAGAATGGGTCATCATTGGAAAGACGATATGAAGATATGGGTGAATCAGGCTTCGACTATATGGATATGATATGATATGGGTTAAATTTTGAAGTGTAAGTCTTCTTCTATATATATGTACATTCATATTACCTTTTTACTTTTGTAAAATTATATCGTATAGTATTTTGCTCATGCCATCAAGGTTCTTTAGAACATTTGTTATTTGTTGGTGATTACTACTATGCAGACTACGATATTTGAGAAGAGTATGATGAAACGAATATTTACTACTGTTATATTTTTTTGTCTTTATTTTATATGCTTTTGGTTAGTGGATTAAATGACATTAGTTGTTCTTTTAAGCTAATCCTGATTACAAAGGTGTGTTCCATGTTGCTCTTCCACAAGAAGGTCATTGTAGGGATGAAGAACACAAAAATTGATTAAATTCTATTTTAAATATTATGTATTAGTTAACTTTGTTCATGGTTTATATTTAATGATTTTGTAACACCCCATTCATTTAATAAATAAATAAACAAATTAATGAATGAATAGTAGACCTAAAATCAATAATTATATAGCAAGGTGTTGGATTCGAGGAGTTAACCGGCATAATTTAGAGTTTCGGGGGTTAAAGTGTAATTTCGGGAGTTATTTTGTAAAGATTTTCAGAAGACAAGGGATGTTTGGTATTATTTGGACTTAATATGTAAGGATTTATGGAAGCAGGGACTAAAGAGTAAAGTCTGGACCTAAGTTGAAAAGGTTTTGTAGAGGAGGGGCCATTTGGAAACATAAGGACTCCAGTTGAAAATAATGTGTGGAGGGAGGGGCTGACTGGTAAGATTTCGGACTTGATTTGTAAGGGTTTTCAGAAGGACGGGTTTAAATGGTAAATTAAGGATTTAAATTTAAAGAACAAGGAGAATGAAGGGCCATTTTTGTCATTATGGGTCGAAGTTTGAAGGGATCAGGTATATAATCCGTCACCTTCTCTAACCCTAACCCTAACCCTAGTTTGTGGGAGCCACCACCTTAAGCTCCAACCTCCATCGCCGTTACCTCCCTCCGCTGTCAAGGTCGTGAACCACCTGGACGATGCCACCATGTTTGCTGTCGACGATTGAGGGTTCAATGAGTCGAAAAGTTTGGATGACGGGGTTGTTGGAGGTTGAATGAGTGAAGTCGCGGCCACCGCTGCCAGTCGAGTTCAAACACCACCCATCCTCACGCCACCTCGCTGATGAGCACTACCAATCGCAATTCCCTTCTGTTTCAGCGATGATACGCCCCAGCCACGCCCGTCGCATCACAGCTTCGAGTGGCCATTTTTTGTGGTGCTCCGGTTGCCGCCTGCTTCCCAAAGCGGCTAAGATGGGTGTGTTCTCGGTATTTCATCTTGTGTTAGTGGCTGTGTTCGTATTTCGCAAGCCATGTGTGTGTGTTGTTGCCTGCCTTTCCGTGTCGACCGCCACCGCCGCCCCATCGGCTGTTCCTCCCACCGCCATCATCATGCACCAACAGGTGGGTGGTTGAATTCATCCTCCAAGCAATAAGGCGTGCGTGTGTGTGTTCTACTATTAGTGTGTGGTTATCTTGGCCGGATTTCACAAGAGGGCCACCACCACCACCGTGAGGTAGTGGCTAGCACCTCCGACCACCACCTGCCGCCGTCGAGCGGCTGTGTGTTATTTCTGTTGTGTGTGTGTCATGGGTGGATTTGTTTGGCCGGAAAATCGAGAATATCCACCACCACCACCATGAGGTGGTGGCTGCCACCATGTGTGTGTGTTTATCTTAGTGAGTGTGTGTGTTTTTGAGACTTTGCATTATAAAATTGTAATCGATGTCAGAATAATAAGAAAACTCAAAACCACCATCGTGAGGTGGTGGCTGCCGCCACCAGCTGCCGTGTTGGGTGGCGGTGTGCTTTGTGTGTGTTAGATTTCATTTGGGATGCTTAGACAAAATGGACAAGAACCATAACCACCACGGTGAGTTGGTGGCCGCCACCGTGAGCCACCGTTGACCACCATTACCTGAGGTGGTAGTGGGTGGTGCGCTACTTACGAAAACCTAGTGGGCCTAATGAAACCCTAATGGATCTAAGGACTTAGCTTTTGGGCCTATTGGGTTGTGATTGGGTTGGAAACCCTAATTAGGGTTTAGAAAACCCTAATTTTGGATATATGGATTATGGATTGTCGGGACCCGGATTTTGGATGACCGGATTGGGATTATGTATTAAGCCAACCACACTATATGATTTACCCAATATATTGATGGACTTAATGGATTAAGTCCTTAGTGGGTGAAGTGAGAAACACTTAATGTAACGCCCGTAGATTTGGGCTAGTCAATTTAGAGATAATAGGGGTCGAAAACGACTTTTTGACAAAAGATTATTTAGAATAAATAATCTTAACCAAGTTTTAGAATACGTCTCAAGGGTTCTGTACATATAAAGAGCGTTGAAATCCGAGTTATAATGAAGAAGTTATGGTCCGTCGAAGTTTTACGGCAAAACCGGCACGACACCGGGAGACGTATATAGTGAATTTACGATGGAGGACTTTTTAGCCTTAGAAATCTAAAAAAAAGTTGTAGTATACGTTAAACCGAGAACATACAAAAAAAGAACGCCCAAATCTGACTTCGTATGAGGAAGTTATGAATTTTCTAAGATTTGGCGTAGCAATGCATAGCCCGAAACTCGAATTTTAGATCGAGCGGTTTTTGGCCTAGGCGACCTAAATGAGAATTGAAGATCTCATTAATAAGAACTCAACGGTAAAAAGACAGACGAAAACAAAGTCCGTATGTAGAAGTTATGAATTTTACGCGAACTTTTAACAGTATAATCTCCTCGTACTGTTAAATTTAAGATCGGTCGAGAATTAGCCGACAGAGTCAAAATGAAAGTTGTAGAACTTATTCTTACATACACGTGGATATAAAGAACGTCAAAAACGGAGGTCGTGTGTGAAAGTTATGGATTTTAGAAGTCCGAAGTGTGCTGTGCGAAAATGGGTGATATGGCACAATCTTGACCATTGCTTTCTCCCCAAGTCTTGCCACTAGATGGTGACATGTGGCACCAAGTTCAGCCATTTTCACCCTATAAATAGAACCTCTCCCACCCTCATTTTCTTCACATTTTTCTCATTCTTTCTTCTCTTTATTCTCTCTCTAGAACCTCTTTATTGCCCCGAAACCCACCGAAAAACCTAGGGAACCTCCCTAGCACGAGGCGGAAGCCCCGGAGTGGTCGATGGCTCCGAGAAGAAGAGCTTTGCGGCTCGGGAACGCTGCTCCAAGCAAAGCCCAGTTTTCTATAAAATTCGCTGTAAGTGAGCTACGCCTACGCTATTTTTAATATATCGTTTATTTAATTATAGTAATGTTATTAGGAAGTTATAATAAGTACTTGGGCTATTATTATGGGTTATATAAGTATTGTTTAACGATTATATAATAGTAATAATAGCTAGACTATTAATTAGTCTCGGAGAATAATAGACTAAACTCTAGTGGTAATAATACTAGGTTTCGTCGAAGGACATTATTTTTAAGAAGCTAAGCACTGTCTGAGTTCGGATTCACCACCTTTTCAAGTGAGTGCATTGTCCCTTTCATCTTACACATAGATACGAAGTATTTAATATAAATTACGTGCTATGTGTGCATATTGTCTGAATACTTGCTGTCTATGCTGGGTGAAATAGTTTTATACACGTTTTAAATGATTTAACCTGTATATGTATTTTATATCTACAAAACGTGTTGGGTAAAACATGGGTAGATATAATAGTTGTTGTGTGACCAAATAAAATAATGAGAGGCCTCGATATAGATGTTATTGATGATCCAGTCATCTAGCGGAGTATAGATGACGACCACGGACTATTCTAGACAGTCCAGTGGAACGCTAGCAGGCTCGCAACCTGTAGGTGTTTATTTGAACTGTGTGCTCACCAGCAGTACTCCATCCCCCACATGGTTGCCTCATTTGACATGAATTGCTGAGGAACCCCCGAAGCATGTGGTGTCACCCCGATGAAAGTCCTTAGACTAGGTCCCTTGTGTTAGATGTTTGAGGGACGTAAAGCGAGGATAACAGGAACGAGTAATCGGGTTTGTTTGGTTTGATAAAGTTAATAAACTTATTTATTGTGGGTTGAAAACCCTATGTACTCACCAGGTTTCCCAACCTGACCCGCTCAGTTTATTTATATCACAGGTGTTGATATGAAGTCACATCACACTGAGAGATTATGGAGATATAAATCACTAGTGATAATGAATGTAAGTTCTGTTTATGCTTATGTTATCGTATTGACAATGACATCCCAAATGTTTTAAAATGAATAAAAATACTTTTCTTCGGAAATGCTTTGATAACGTACTTATCATGTTTTACTGGGAACAAATTCCGCAACATTTTCACTAAAAGAGGCACTCTGATTTTTATAAAGCATAAACAAAATCGGTATTTTCTGGCCGTGAAAATGGGGATGTCACACTTAACCCTAATCGTCATTTTGTGTGAAAACCCTAATTTCACTTGGGCCTTGAGTTGGGCCTTTCTATTAGGCCTTGATTACTGGGTGTTGGGTCTAAGAGTTGCGCAATTGGGCTTCGTTAGTTAGTCCAATATTATCACGGTATGGGCATGTTCATCCGTGTTTTTGTCATTAGGGTTTAGTATATAAGATGCATTCATGCATTGATCTCAGTACGCTTTTTAATTATTATTCTTTTCATCGTATTGTAACCCTAGCACACCTCTACGGTAGAAATTCATTGTCGAGCTCTTCTGAGGTGGAGCATATTAATCATTCAGCACTTGTTTGATTCATCATGTATTCATTTCTTTTATTGCGTTTGTCTAATCTGTTACGAATCTAAACGATCTTAGAGAACTTAATTCTCATCAATTGGTATCAGAGCAGGAGGCTGTGTAACTCATACGCATCTCTTCTGTTGGAAGAATCTTTTTAGGGTTTCCGCTTTTATTGAAATCGTTGGAGCCGTCATCACATTTATTGACATTGTTCCTTGTTTTTGATAAAACCCTAATTCAATCATTACTAGTCTGATTCTTGACAGATATTTAAAACATGTCATCATGTCTCACGATCATTCACAAACAAACCCCATCAACATATCTAACAGCATTAGATCTACTACAAGAATTCTGATTTTATACACTCAAGATTATGAGGTCTGGATGAATCACTTTGAAGACTATGTTCTTGGTTCAGAGGATAATGGGTATCTAATCTGGGAAGCTATCACCTTGGGTCCGTTTGCTCACACTGGAACTAATAGAGTTATCACAACTCAAAAGGAGTACAATCAGCTGATGATCGACATTGAGAAAGTTCCTCAAGATGAGAAGGATAAACTGATGAGCAACATTAAAGCTATGAGGATGATCAGATTTGCCTTACAATCGGATACTTTTCTTCTGGTCATTTCATCCACGATGGCAAAAAAAATATGGGATAGACTGAAGGAGTTGTATTCCACAGATGAGAATCTAGAGCATTCAATTCAAACTCTTATGATGTCTGAGTTTGATGAGTTCAAGTAGAAGCCAGAAGAAAAACTTATTCAGTCGTTCGATCGCTTCAATCATCTTCTCAACTAGATGATCAAGCACGGTATTGGAAGAGAAGTTGTCGAGCAGAAGGTCACATTCATGAATGGCCTAAGGCCTGAGTGGATGGTTGTGGTTTCGACTATGAAAGCTCATGAACAGTTCAAAACCTATTTGTTGGAGAAGCTTGTGGGAATACTCAAGTCACATGAGAGTGTAGTGACTAAGGAAACGAAGGTAGTGTCTAGTATGGGATCTTTGGCTCTTATCTCAAAGGGCAAGAATGTGGCTGAGGAAGAAGAAGAGTTGGATCTCTCTGAATGTGATCTGACAAATGATGAATATGCATTAATGATTTCAAATCCCAAGAAGTTTGCTCGCAAAAAGTTTCCCACCTCTAAGAACTGAAACTGGAAAGGGAGCTATAGTTCAGAAAAGTCGAAAGAAGAGGTTAAGAATTCTCCTCAGCAAGAAGAAGCGAAGAAGGAGAACAAGCTTGTTGGTGATTCTGGATATGACTGCAATTTCTGCCACGGCAAATATCACTTTGCCAAAGATTGTATGTTAAGAAAGGTATCTGAGAAAAAGGATGGAGAAGATGATGAAGCATACCATTAACGCAAGCTGGAGGAAATAAAGAAGAATAAAGCCTCTAACAGTTCTATGAATGCTTTGATTATGCAGGAAAACATTGTTGATGATGAGTTTGGAGGCGTAGAAGTCTGGTCCATAGAATCTGAAGATGTAGAAGTGCGTAGGCCCACACATGGCAGGGCATTTGTGGCAAAAGAAGGAAAGTCTGAGTTTGCAGGAAGATGTTTGATGGTAACTGCTGTAGTGTCAAGATTGAGAGGCTATACAACCGATGGCGATGGTGAGGAAGTGAAGGAAAGAGAAGACAAGTGCTTCGCTGCCCAACCAATGGGTGAGCAGATCAACGAGTGTGATCAGTTGATCAATAAGGTACAATCTATACTCGAATCACTGAAAATACAAGCTACTAACTATGAAAAGGATTTAAATGAATTAAAATTCAAATTTTCTAGTTTAAGTGGTAGTTTAAAACAAAATCGCCTAGCAAATTCTAACCTAACTGACCAAATCAGCAGGGTGTCTTCGAAGAGTGAGGAAATGAGGATTTGGATAGAGCAGAAGGAAGTGGAGTTAGTTAGGGCAAAAGACGAAATAATTTACTTACAACGTGATAATTTGAAGCTTTTGAAACAAAGGAACATTTTTGCTTAATTGCTAAACGTCTTTATTTTAATATTACTCAGTTGTATTTGAATTGTGAGATTGGAGATAAGATTCACAAAATGATTTTGCCTTTCCTTGAGTTAAAGGAAGACGAAATAGATGTTGATTGCTATAAATGTGAATCTATTGTCTCTTTAGATGAGATTTCTGATGTCTACAGAATCGGTCTGGACAAAATCGAGTCCTTTATCCAGTCCAAAGACCATAAGAACATGCTTAAAACCCTTCTGGACGAAAATGACAAATTAAAAATCAAGACCGAAACTGTACAGAAATTTGACTCATTGAGTACCAAGTTGAGTTTAAAAAACAAGATAAAGGTGGAAAACACTTTTGAATTTGATGAGGACGGTGATATGAGTGAAATATATGTGGAGGATATGGTTGACTGTTCAGACTTTGTCAAGAGCGAAACTGTCACACCCCCAAACCAGACGGCGGAAACGTCCAGGGGTGGAGGACTTCATTTGTAGTATCACAACACATGCATTATAGTAATCAGAGTACAAACAACCACTGTATTTAAAAAGTGAAATATTCACATGTGTTTCAACATTGTATACTGAAACTAAATGGTTGTATAAAAGAAGAAGACAAGACATAAATAGCTCCATCTTCTCAAAAGCTTGGGGTGTACCTGTCTCACAGGTTCCCTGAGAATACAAGTAATTTGAAAAGAGAGTATCAACATAAAGTTGAGTGAGTGGATAAGTATTTATGTTTTGGAAGAATGTCTTCTATTTCTTGAATATGTAACTGTTTCCAGAAAATCCTATATTTTCTGCTGTATATGAAGAGTAGTTTTAGTTGCATAAAACTGTTCTATTTGTAAATCAATGTTCTGTATTTGTAATCCTTTTGTAAACTTGTATCTGTGAGTATGTCTGAATTCATTAACTGTTATTGTAAACTGTAATGTATTACTGTAAACTGTATCTGGTAAACTAGTACTTTGAAATAGTACAAAAGTTTAGTTAACTATACACTAACATATTTTTAATATCTTTTAATGATTTATTATAACCATACTGACTAGATGGCCTAACCAAGCGCTATGAGTGCGCTGAAAACATGTTAATAGCAATTTATCACTCACAGGCGTGTATGCCTGACTGTAGCTAGCAGTCTGAGTACGGGGTTGTCAATCCCAATATAGATCTATACACACATTGTTTCGATCCCCGGCTGGAGATTCTAGTTATAATGTCAGGACTTTAGCTATGTTGTTTAAAATGAATTAAACAACCTGAACTACTTGTCTCATAAAAGCATATAAACGTTACATGTATAATAGTTATGAAAACCCAATCATTCTAAAATAAATGATTGATATTATGTTCTTGAATTAGTATTCTTCACATGTATCTGAAAGAATGTGTACTCTTGAATAGTTTTGAATCGAACCTTTGGTTTTGTAAAACAATGTACTCTAGTATACTTGAATTGTGAATTAATGTTCTGTGTATCATAAATTATACCTATTATAATTTATATGTACTTTCTGTATTGATACTTAGTATAAATGCAACCCCTTTGCTCAACTTGTTACAAAGGGTAATTGAAACTAACTGGACAAACTTTTATACTTGTATACATATACAAATATATATATATATATATATATATATATATATATATATATATATATATATAAGTAAAATTGAAATGACACTCGGACAAATAATTGATACTTGAAATCCCACATCCAAACAAGGAAAAGGAACCAAAGTGGGTTATCAGTCCTAAGTCTTTTAAATCTTATTTATATAAATATATGTATACTAGTATGATTTTTGGGGAAAAATATAAGTTTATAAAAACATTTAAAAGAAGTTTGATACTTTGGAAACCATTTTGATGACTTGATGTCCTTTTGAAACAATCATTTATAACTATTTGATTTAATGATATCTGAAATCCATTTTGATAAGATATTTGAAAATCACTTGTTTATAACACAAAAACTTTGTGTTAGACTTGTATTCCCCCCCCCCCCTTAAAACAGTAAAAACTATGAAAATGCGGGGGTATGAACTCACCTGTAGTAAGTTATTCAAATGTAATGTCAGTGTAGGATGCTAAGTGTCAAGTGAAGTCTTGAACACAACGGATCCTATTAAACATATAATGATACATATATATATATATATATATATATATATATATATATATATATATGTATATATATATGGATATAATTAGTGTTTAAACAACTAATTATGTTAAGAAACCATCTTAGGGACTAGGAATCACTTAGATTGAAATGTTACAATCACTTGTGATTGAATCAAATGGAGTTTATGGCCACTCCTTGGAGTTTAGGGCCACACCTTTGGTGTTTACGGCCAACGGGAGTTAACGGCCAATGGTGTTCTTCATAGGAGATTATGGCCAAGGGAGATGTTCATGGCCTAAGAAGATCTTGAGTTTACGGCCAAGGGACATGCTCATGGCCGTAAAATCTTATGTTCTTGGGAAATGGCTGTTTTCAAGGTTGTATGTTAAGAGCTTCTATAGGATAACTAGTATATGGAATATTACTTACGTTTTGATGCTTGAAGGGGGCATTCACGGTCTAAAGAACTAGTGTGTTCTTCGTGTTCTTGAAGATCTAACCCAAAAGAGATGAATTTTCAAGGATGAAATCAAGGGGTTTTACTAGATCAAGAAAGATATCAACTTAGGAATGGAAGAAACATTTACAAATTTGGTGAGAATTAGAAGTGCTCTTGATGATACTTGAGAGAATTTGAGAGTTCTTCACTGGAGGATATGCGAAATGGAGGAAAAATGAAGAAAATATATATATATATATATATATATATATATATATATATATATATATATATATATATATATATATATATATATATATATATATGCAAGGGTTTACGGCCGAGGAGTTTGCGGTCCGAAGTCCGTTTGACGGTTTACGACTGAAGCCTCGTTTACGGCCTGTGAGGAGTTTACGGTCCGAAGAGTTTACGGTCGTAAACTCTTTGCGGCCTGAAGGGTTTGCGGTCCGAGGCGAAGGGATAATTGCGAAGTTTCTCGGATTTTCAAACATTTTCCTTCCAATTTCAACTATGGTTATTATAAGGATTTTAGCAAATAAAGGTATTTCATAACCTTAATTAAAACCCAAACAATAAAATGGACTTTAGTTGACTTTTGTTTGACTTTGGTTGACTAGAGTTGACTTTACATATAGAAAAATAACGGGATGTTACATTATCCCCCCATTAGAGAGAATTTCGTCCTGAAATTAGATTTTAAGCAATTAAGCAACTACAAACAACTAAGCAAAAAGATGAGGATATTTCAATTTCATTTGATCCTCGTGCTCCCAAGTGAATTCAGGTCCCCGCTTGGCATTCCAGCGAACCTTCACTATAGGAATACAGCTTTGCTTTTTTTGCTTGACCTCTCGGTCCATGATTTCTACGGGTTCTTCCACGAAGTTGAGGCCCTCGTTGATCTCAATTTCGTCAAGTGGGATAACAAGAGTCTCGTCGGACAGACACTTTTTCAAGTTTGAGACGTGGAAAACACGATGTATGTTGCTTCATTCTTGAGGTAGTCGGAGTTTGTAAGCTACGGGATCGATCCTAGCAAGAATTTCGAATGGTCCTATACACCTTGGATTCAACTTTTTACGCTTTCCAAAGCGTATCATGCCTTTCCAGGGTGAGACCTTTAACATGACGCGATCGCCAACCTGGAATTCCAAAGGTTTTCTTCTTTTGTCAGCATAGCTTTTCTGTCTATCTCTGGAAGCTTTAAGTCTCTCTCGGATTTGTACGATTTTTTCTGTGGTTTCACGAATGATTTACGGACCAGTGAGAGTACTGTCAGGAACTTGACTTCTAGCTAGCTGCGTATCACCCACTTCAGCCCAGCACAGAGGTGATCTGCACTTGCGGCCATAGAGAGCTTTGAAAGGGGCAACCTTTATGCTAGTGTGATAAGTATTGTTGTAAGAGAATTCGACAAGGGGTAAATGATTATCCCATACCTTACCAAAGTCTATCATGTAAGCTCGCAGCATATCTTCTAAAGTTTGAATTGTCCTATCACTTTGTCCGTCAGTTTGTGGATGGTAGGCTGTACTCATGTCCAGCCTAGTTCCCAAAGATTTTTGTAAAGACTGTCACAAACGAGAAGTGAATCTACTTTCTCGGTCGGAAATAATAGATATTGGGACACCATGCAGTCTAACGATTTCTTTGAGGTAAGTTTTCGTTAGCTTCTCCATCTTGTCGGTCTCTTTCATTGGTAAGAAGTGTGCGGATTTGGTTAATCTATCGACGATTACCCAAATAGTATCATAACCACTCGATGTCTTAGGTAACTTGGTTATGAAATCCATTGTAATCCGCTCCCACTTCCATTCAGGTATTTCAGGTTGTTGCAATAAACCTGAAGGTTTCTAGTATTCTACTTTGACTTTGGCACAAGTAAGGCACTTGCCCACAAAGATAGCAATTTCGGCCTTCATGTTTGGACACCAGTATAGTTTCTTGAGGTCCAGGTACATCTTGTCTAAACCTGGATGAATGGAGTATCGGGTTTTGTATGCTTCATTCATGACTAAGTCTCTGTAACCACCGAACTTTGGTGTCCAGATTCAGTTCATGAAACAATAGACTCCATCATCCCTGACTTTGAAGTTTTTATCCATTCCTCTCAAGGCTTCACCTGCCACATTTTCAGGTTTTAAGGCCTCAAATTGAGCCTCTCTGATCTGTGTGGACAGATGTGAATGGATTGTCATGGTCAACGACTTTACTCGGCGTCTCGAGTATTCTTTTCTACTAAGGGCGTCAACTACTACGTTAGCTTTACCAGGGTGATAAAGAATCTCACAATCGTAGTCGTTCAGTAGCTCCACCCATCATCGTTGTCTCATGTTCAACTCTTTCTGATTGAATATATGCTGGAGACTTTTATGGTCCGTGAATACTGTGCATTTCGTGCCATATAAGTAATGTCTCTAGATCTTCACAACAAATACTACTGCTCCTAGTTTAAGGTCATGTGTTGTATAGTTGACTTCATGTGTCTTTAGCTGTCTTGAGGCATATGATATAACCTTTCCTCTTTGCATAAGAACACATCCAAGCCCTTGATTAGAAGCATCACAGTACACTATGAAATCCTTGTTCCCTTCAGGAAGAGACAAGATTGGTGCACTACACAAAGCCCGTTTCAGCGTTTGGAATGTTGTTTCTTCTTTTTCTCCCCAGCTAAAAATTACACCCTTTTGCGTCAGGGTGGTAAGAGGTTTAGCTATTCGAGAGAAATTCTGCATGAATCTACGATAATAGCCAGCAAGACCTAAGAATTGACGGATTTCTGTAGGTGTTTTGGGTGCTGCCCAGTTTTCAATTGCCTTAATTTTGGAAGGATCAACGTGTATTCCATCAGAACTGACCACGTGACCTAGGAATTCAACCTTTCGTATCCAAAATTCACACTTTGAAAACTTCGCATAAAGTTTCTCTGATCTAAGAGTTTGCAATACTTGAAGAAGATGTTGGTCGTGTTCCTCTTCACTTCCTGAGTAGATAACGATGTCGTCAATGAATACTATGACGAATTTGTCCAGAAATGGATGATACACTCTGTTCATTAGATCCATGAACACAGCAGGTGCATTCATCAATCCGAATGGCATCACTATGAACTCATAATGACCATAACGAGTTTTGAACGCGGTTTTGGGAATGTCATTCTCCAAAATCCATAACTGGTGATACCCGGATCTTAAGTTTATTTTTGAGAAGTAGCTCGCACCTTAAAGTTGGTCGGACAGATCGTCAATGCGAGGCAGAAGGTATCGATTCTTAATGGTAAGTTTATTCAGCTCGCGGTAGTCTATGCACATACGAAATGATCCATCCTTCTTCTTCACGAACAAAACCGGTGCTCCCCAGGGTGAGAAGCTTGGACTTATGAAACCTTTGCTAAGAAGTTTGTTAAGCTAACTGGATAATTCCTGCATTTCAGAAGGTGCAAGATGATAGGGAGATTTGGCTACAGGGGTAGCCCCTGGAATTAAGTCGATTCGGAATTCGACTTGTCGTTCAGGAGGCACTCCCAGAAGATCATCAGGAAAAACATCGGCAAAATTGCAGACCTCAGGAATGCTCGCTATGTCTTTCACTTCTTGCTTTTTGTCCACCACGTGAGCTAAGAAAACACAGTACTCTTTGCGAAGATACTTCTGTGCCTTGATATAAGAAATGATCTGAAGGTTTGTTCCGGGTTTGTCGCCGTAAATAACAAGAGTTTCGTTAGTTGGCAAGTTCAGACGAATGGCTCTTTCATAGCATAGGATGTCAGCATGGTTAGAACACAACCAATCCATACCTATTATGATGTCGAAAATTTTGATAGAGATCGACATAAGGTCTATTGGGAACGAAAAGTTATTCAAGGTAAGAGTACATCCTATGTATATATCGTTGGTGGATTCGGATTTCCCGTTAGCCATTTCGACTGTGAATGTTTCTTTTAATGGTTGGGAGTTTTGATTTAGCAATTGTTTGAAATTATGGCTCACAAAGCTCTTCTCAGCAACACAATCAAATAGAATACATGCATAAGTGTTGTTGAGAAGGAACGTACCCATGACTACAGCTGGGTTTGTCACTGCTTCTTCGTGACCCATGGCTAAAATTCTCCCAACTCCACCAGCATTTCTAGCTTTAGGACAATCTTTCTTGAAATGCCCCACTTCACCACAATTGTAGCACACTTGACCTACTCCAGCAGCAGGTACTTGGTTAAGTGGTTGGGGTGGTGCTCTACAAAATCGAGCAGTATGCCCTTTTCTGTTGCAGTTACGACACTGCATTTCTCTGTAATTTCCATTATGGTGAAAAATGCACTTGTTGCACTTCGAGAGATTACCAGCATAAGGCTTAGCGGGTACTGGGTTAACAGAAACATCAGTAGGTATAGTAGCAGCATTAACTGTAACTAGCTGTTGTTTCTTTGAGGAATCCTGTGAAAACTTGCCCTTTCTCTTGTTTCGACCCTTCTTCTTGCTATTGTTGTTGTGATTGTTGTTGCTGTTGTTTCCCTTTTGTTTTTCTGGCACAGCAACCACTGAGTTTTTACGAGTTCCGTGGTCGATAAGAGATTGTGCCAGTTCCTTGGCACTGTCAAGAGTAACAGGCCTCGAAGCTAAGACACTTGACTGAATCTGAGGAGAAAGTTCCCAAATATATCTCTCAATCTTCTTGCTCTCCAGAGCAACCATATCTGGAAAAAGAATTGCCAAATCACAGAATCTATTAGTATAGGTTGATATATCAGAACCAACCATTGTGAGATCCCAGAGCTCCTGCTCGAGTTTCTCAACTTCTCCTCGTGGACAATATTCCCGCATAAGCATGGCTTTGAAGTTCTCACAGGTTATCAAATTAGCCACTACCAGAGTAAGTGACTTAAAATGGCCATTCCACCACGTTAAAGCTCTATCTGAAAAAGTACAAGCAGCGAACTTGACCTTGCTGCCCTCAGGACAGGAGCAGATTTCGAAAATTTCTTCTGTGTATTCTATCCACTGTCTTAATGCCATAACTCCTACGGTTCCATTAAAGGTCCTGGGTTTGGCGTTGGAAAAATCTTTATAAGTGCACTCTCGTGAATGCCCATGACTCTCGCCATGGTTAGAAGGATGTGCACCAGCTCCCAACCCACTAGTACCTGGAGTATTAATATGAGACATGGCAGCCGCTACAGCCGCCGTGACCACCGCTTGGAACATATCGGGGTCGAACTGAGGTGGTGGCGGAGGTGGTACCGGCGTTTCATTAACATTATAACGTCTTGGACTTCTACGAGGAGGCATCTTTTTCTATAAAAGTCAAAATATATAAGAATGGTAAGATATCAAGAGTGAATTTGAATTTTGATATCTCTGAACTAAAACATATAGTTCAACATGAATCTCGTAATGAATTGGAAATAGAAGTATACGACAAGTACAACTTGTAATAAAATGATATGAAATTGAATGGTTATTTTTCAAAGATCATGAAATTGCATGTCGATTAAATTGACATATTAAGTACATAAAGTCTGGAAAACCTTACCTTAAACAGGTCTACAATACACCAAATTTGGGGAAAAATATCGACATCATACAGACCTACCGAAAATAAATTTTTCGTGGTCTTACTGGAAAACATGAAAAATAACGCTAGAACCTATCCGTAGACTTGACCATAACCAAAAGAGTGATTAGGAAACGAGTAGAACATTTTCTACTTGCGACGATTATTTCTTGGATGAAACCTCAACTCAGCCATTTGATGCTCCACAACAAGCAGATGTCTTTCATATACTGACAGACGTACTCGGAGTTCTATGACTTCAGTTCGAGTTGCGGCTAGCTCTCACTATAGAGTTTCATTGTCTCTCATAGTTCTGCCATGAGCAACTTCAAGATTGCGAATGTGATTTGTGTTGGCATCCGAGTGTGCCTCAAGCTCCACAGTTTGCTGAATGGCCGCCACGTTTAGTTCAACATTGCGAGCCACTTGGGGGACTATGATTGGAAGAGCTCTATCTGCGGAGTCTCCCTCATTCACATTGTAGAAATGGCGATCCCCATTGTACGGACGGAGTTGACATTGTTCATGACTCCACATATCCATGTTTGTGACCCACATAGGCGTTGGGCCTTCGAATACAAGCTGGGGGTTTGGATTTGGTATCGGGGCCACTGGAGGTAGATTCTCGACTTCAGGTTCTGAGTCGGAATCATTTTCTTCAGAAAAATTTTCTGCAAAATCATCATCTAAGGGAATTTCATGATGTTCTTCTGGCTCTGCATCTTGTTCTTGACCGGGGAAGTAAGGGTCTCCGGGTAAGTGAAATCCAATCATTGTTATCTAAGCGAGAATAGGGATAAGAGATATAGAATATAGTTAGTATCGATTAATTAAGAATACAAGTTTCTACGAGAGAGATCTATAATTAACAAGTAATATATTATGTATACTTTTTCTAGGTATCACTATAAATATAAAGTGTATACTAATTATATATAACTTGGAGATAATCGACCTTTGATTAAATGACCTGGCTCCAAATCCACAACCAAACAAGGAACAGGAAATGAAGCTAGATCACATATTCTAAGTCTATATAACTTTAATTATATATAATTGTAATATACCCTTAATATCTATAATTCTACCTTTAATTGTTCTATTGTTTTCACATGTTTGTTATTAGTATATAGTACCTAAAATAGCCCTATAGTATTTTAAGCTTTATGTTCTGTTCTAGAGTTCTTCTAAATATGTATGGTAAGTTTTAGACATGTCACAACACCACTATCACTCCTAAACACATGTTGGTCATATCTCAAATCAATATAGTTGATCAGGCTATATTAATCTCATATATGATTACATAACTGCCCAGGTTTGACCGTAATGTTCAACATCCAAATACTTTAAAGTTCCTATGATTGTAATATTGTACTTGTATGTCTGAGTGTTAGTATACTTTTTATAAAAATACTTAAATTTTTAAAAGTATACTTGTAGTCAGAGCTCTCAGCCCCAAATGTTTTTATAGTTTGTATATCTTTTATGGATTGATATACTGAGTTCACTATAAACAATGCTCTGATACCAATCAGTCACACCCCCAAACAAGACGGCGGAAACGTCCGGGGGTGGAGGACTTCATTTGTAGTATCACAACACATGCATTATAGTAATCAGAGTACAAAACACCACTGTATTTAAAAAGTGAAATATTTACATGTGTTTCAACATTGTATACTGAAACTAAATGGTTGTACAAAAGAAGAAGACAAGACATAAATAGCTCCATCTTCTCAAAACCTCGGGGTGTACCTGTCTCACTGGTTCCTTGAGAATACAAGTAATTTGAAAAGAGAGTATCAACATAAAGTTCAGTGAGTGCATAAGTATTTATGTTTTGGAAGAATTCCTTCTGTTTCTTGAATATGTAACTGTTTCAAGAAAATCCTATATTTTCTACTGTATATGAAAAGTAGTTTTAGTTGCATAAAATTGTTCCATTTGTAAATCAATGTTATGTATTTGTAATCCTTTTGTAAACTTGTATCTGTGAGTATGTCTGAATTCATTAACTGTTATTGTAAACTGTAATGTATTACTGTAAACTGTATCTGGTAAACTTGTACTTTGAAATAGTACATAAGTTTAGTTAACTATACACTAATGTATTGTTAATATCTTTTAATGAGTTATTATAACCATACTGACTAGATGGCCTGACCCAGCGCTATGAGTGCGCTGAAAACATGTTGATAACAATTTGTCACTCACAGGCGTGTATGCCTGACTGTAGCTAGCAGTCCGAGTGCGGGGTTGTCAATCCCAATATAGATCTATACACACATTGTTTCGATCCTCGGTTGGAGATTCTAGTTATAATGTCAGGACTTTAACTATGTTGTTTAAAATGAATTAAACAACCTGAACTACTTGTCTCATAAAAGCATATAAACGTTACATGTATAATAGTTATGAAAACCCAATCATTCTAAAATAAATGATTGATAGTAGGTTCATGAATTAGTATTCTTCACATGTATCTGAAAGAATGTGTACTCTTGAATAGTTTTGAATTAAACCTTTGTTTTTGTAAAACAATGTACTCTAGTATACTTGAATTGTGAATGAATGTTCTGTGCATCATAAACTATACCTATTATAATTTATATGTACTTTCTGTATTGACACTTAGTATGAATGCAACCCCCTTACTCAACTTGTTACAAAGGGTAATTGAAACTAACTGGACAAACTTTTATACTTGTATACATATACAAATATATATAAGTAAAATTTAAATGACACTCGGACAAATAACTGATACTTGTAATCCCACATCCAAATAAGGAAAAGGAACAAAAGTGGGTTATCAGTCCTAAGTCGTTTAAATCTTGTTGAGAGAAAAACTTGGAGACACACTTGAACAAACGTTAGAACAAGTGGATTGCGGAATAGTTAATCTCGAAGGATCTAAAAGCTCAACAATAATATTAATAAGTTATAGTTAGATAGTTAGAGAGTTAGTTGCGGAAAAGTAAAGAAATAGAAATGACAACAATTGTTATATCATGTATACACATAAGTTGATTCATAACGAGGAATGCATTGAAACCAAGTTAATAAGGAAGATCAAACTTAGTGATTAAGTCACAGAGGACTTGCTCCAGAGAGAGGTTATGATCAGTTGTGTTCTAGGAAGGATTGGGAGTAAAGAGGGATGAGAAATAAGATAGAGCAATAGAAAAGATAACTTAAAGAAATGTATTCAGAATAGATGTGTGTGTTATCCGTATTGAATACAAGAGAATGAGCTCTTATTTATAGAGACTCATGAAGAGCACTAGATTACATCTCTATGAGTAGCCATGCAAGGCATACTGGACAATAGAGTGCATTACAATAAAGACAAGTAAAGTAATCTAGCTAAGTGACTGCGGTAGGTAGACTCCGGTTGCGGTTGCTGATGAAGAAACTTGACTGCGGGTGTTGGATGACTGCGGTAGCTGAAGAGATTGCGGTAGCTGAAGTTCAAGAGGGTCACTTTTAATGATTCAATAATTTCCCCCTAAGTGACCTCTTTAACTTTTGTTCAGCTATCAAGTTTGAGGAACTTGATCAGGATCCACCAAAACTTCCTGATGTTTTCCAGCCAGGTGATTCTCCTTGAGATCTCGAACTTGACTTCTGCAGTAGTGTGCTTTGAACTTTCAACTGCGGTTCGGCAGATGTCAAGTTGCTTCTTGGTTAGGCGATGCATGGCAGTCATAGGAATGAAGTATTTGACATTATCTATCGTCCTTTTGAAAATGACTCCAAGTTCAGGAAAGTTCGTTACGCCTAAGGATCTTTCTTGATAGCCTTCGGTAGGCATTGGAGCGGGCTCGAGAGGTGGCAAATCAAATTTCTTGGAAATTGTAGGATAGATATCTGCATCGATCTTGGCGAAATCACAGACCGTTTCCTTCAAAAAAGTATTGGCCTTTTCAAGCGCGATCTTCATTTTCGGGTGCTTTTCTGACTTGTTTTGGAACACCTTGGCAATAAGAAAGATTTCTTCCAGATTCATACAGGGAAAGTCTGCCTGGGTGCGGATGTAGTCATGCTTCCTTCTAGTCAGGGTATACTGGATGTAGTCAACCTTCATGAACTTCGGGATTTTGTCGTTCTTGACTGTGGATCGTCTATCGTTAGACCATATATTTTCAATGGAAGAGGTATGTTTAGCATGAAAAAGACTAAGTCTCTCAAATTCCATTGACAGTCTTTTGTGGTCAGGAAGGCTGCGATCGAATTGCTCAAATACTGTGAAGTATTTGGCATTTGGAGAAATTGGGACATCCCAGTATCCATCAGCAGGGGGTTCAGCATAGGTGAGGTGGGGTCTGTAATCTTCGTCCAACAGTCTGCGGTGAGGATTGATCCAAGAGTTTATCAAGGATTCGTCCATCATAGTATCAAAACCGCATTCTCTCCATATAAGCTCTGCAAGTTTGGCTGCCTTCCAATCTTTCTTCCTTTGGGTGGTGGCAGGAGAGTCAGTTGAGCTCGGAGAGGACATATGCTCAGCCAGATCTTTGAAGTGAGGGGGAGTCTCTGGCTTTTGAGGTGTGACCTTCTCTTGTGGTGGAGTGTCATGGGGTGGAGTATGGTGAGACGGTTGCGGTGAGGGCTGCGGTGTAGGAATTTTTTCTGTGAAGATGGGAGGACTCTGATGTTTTGAGATGGAGTGATCAGAGTGATGGACTTCTTCTTCTTGACTTTGATGGACTTCGTCTTTACTTCCCCCTCTTGAGGAATTCAATGCAGGTGATTCCTCAATCCATTTCTTAAGGCCATCAACCTTGGCAAAAACCGCTTGAAATTGAGCTTTGAGGGCTTCGCCCAACTGTTGATTATTGGGAATGGAGGAGCTGAAGAGTAGCCTGTGTATTTCCTTTGTAAGCTGGAGGATCTCGAGGCCATGGAAGTTGGAGGACAGGGATCGTTGCAGTCTGTTGATTGGTGCTTCAAGAACTGAGATAGTGGACTCATACGCAGTGTGAGTCTCAGCTATCAGTTTCTGAGACTGAGTGGATTGATCCGCAATGGCTGCTTGGAGATCCATTTTGATGCGGTCACCTCAGTGATGAGGCGTTCCGCAGCAGCCATAAAGTCCTTGTGATATGCCTTGCGGTTGTTGTCAAGGGACCGGATCCCCATTTCCACTTTGAGAGAAATTCTCTCAGCAGCCAAGCGTTCCCTTGTTTCCAGATGCTCTATACGTTCGATCAGGGACTGCGGTCCCAGGGTGTCTTCTGGTTGCGGTTGAGTTGGCTTGACCACAGCTAAGATCTGATCGACTTTAGCTTGTAAGCTCAGAAATTCTTTCCTGGTGACAACATTCTTCTTCTTTTTCTTCTTTTCTTTGGGTTTAGAAGTCGAATGTTGAGAGCCACTGGATTCCTCTTCCTCATCGAACATCATGAGGTCATCATCAGAAGGTCTGGGCTTTTTTACCTCCTGTATGTCTTCATCATCAAGACCGAAGGTGGGAGCAGAACTGACTTCGATTGCGGTTCCTTCGTCTTGTGATTCATTGACTGGTGGAGTTGGAATGGGATTTGGAGTTGGAGTTGGGGTTGGAGTTACTCTGGAGGTACCTGCACCTTCACCTGTGGCTTGAGCTTTAAGGATGGTTTCCGCCATCTCGGTCATCCTGTCCTGAACCTTTTGGATGGTGGCTACGGTATTGGCATTATTGATTGCATCTGCCCAATACCGTGCCACTGACTGGATATCTTGCTCCTTTTGCTGCTGCTGCTTGATCTGTTGTTCCTTGCGGGCTTGGAATGCCCTTTTGAAAGCAGCATATTTCTTGATTTCTGACTCAGTTACCGGATTGTACTGTAACCATGAGTCATTGGATTCTCCTCCGTCAAAACCTTGGAAACGCACCGAAGTGTCCTTCGGGTCCACGGATCCTTGCACATTTGTGCTCACCGTGCCTAAACCACCTGCTGCAGATGTAAGCAGAGTAGGATTTCCTGAGCTTCCTCGGTCTCCTTGACCCGTGGTCAAGTTTGGCCTCGGCTCAGTTCTGGCATGGGCGGAAGAAGTGCCCTGCGGTTGGGAAGGTGTTTGAAGTGTTTGGGTGACGTTCAAAAGGATGGAGTGCAACTCCTCAGGTGAAAAGAAATGCAGTCGGGAAGCCCTGGAGACCTTAGGGCGAGCACCAGTGTCATCCTCTTGGGAGTGAACTGGGGGGGGGGGAGTCTCCACGATGTCGTGAATCAGACTCACTTTCTGAGTCTGATTGGAAAATGATAGTGGTGTTGAATGGGTATGCGGCCACCCCAAGGACTACCGGAGCCTTTTGAGAGGCTTCAGTATCGGTCCGGTCACGCATTTGGCCAGGTGAATCGGTTTTTCTTTTCTTAAGGATAGCAATTGGTTGCCTATCCTCATCAGAATCACTACTAGGTGTAGGTGCGGTTGGTTTGGTTTTACGTTTCTTGGTGGGTGCGGTTGGTTTGGGAGCATCCTTCTTAGGGGTTCTTTGTTTCTTCTTGGTTGCCAATTGCTTTCTTCTTTGAGAAAGATTGGAGAGTGTAGTGGCAGAAGGGACTGCGGTACCTTCAGGGTTAACAATTGCAGATGGGAGTTGAAGAGGCGGGGTAGGAAGGTATGGGGCAATACCTTCCATAGCCTCAATGTGATTTGAGACATCAGCAGTCTCAAGACCGAGTGTGGAAAGAATGTGGGTAGGGAGTTTGCGGATAGGTCCAAAAACAGTTTGATCAGAAGAGGGATTGTACCTTTTGAGATCCTTAGTGACAAAGAAGTTGATGTCAGTGCCCATGTCGATTCCAGCGTCCGCATGAAGGTCTGAAATGCAGAGAGACCAGAACCTTGCAAAAGTGAGCTCGGTTGGGTTCTCCCTTGGACTCTCTTTGGGAATATATTGAAGGAAGTCGTCCCATAGGATCTGCCTGTAGTTTACATCGTGTCCTGTGAATATGCTCCACACTAACTCAAGTAGCTTGAGTCCCATGTTGTCTACGCCTCCGGTTCTGCCGGATAGACAGCGGATGATGAAATCGCACACAAACTGCCAAACCGCAGGCAATTGATTTTTCTTGAATTCACCAATTCCTCTAATTGGTTTCTGATACCCCATTTGGTAAAAGGCAGAGGTAACGTCCGCCATGGAAGGAGAGAAGATCTTGACGGAGGGATGAACCAGAAGGTTTATTGCAGAAAGAAACTTTTCTTTGGACAGGATGACCAAAGAATCATTAATCAGGTTGAGGTGAACTTCTTGAGGGTTTTCGATTGGGCGATAAGCGGACAATACACATTTGAAGAGGGTCGAGACTGGAACAACATCTATAAAAGCGTCGAAAGGGCCAAACAGAGGGTGATTTTTGAGAAACTTGATCATCAGTTTGGTTGGAGCATTGTATGAAGAATGATCTTCAAACACTGCTCGAAAGTTGCTTGAAGCAATCGTTGGAGAGTCTGAACCGATAGGATTCACTAAACCTGAAACGTTGGATTGTTTCTTTTATGCACCTGATTTCACCATTGTAGGAGCTTGAGAGAAGGAGTAGAAAATAGAGTTCTTGAAGGGTTTGAGAGAGAATGTTCGATGTTCAGAAAGCGTAAAATGATTTTGGGGAAGAAGATGGGTTTATAAAGGGGTGAAATTTTTTTTAGCCCTAGTAAAAGGTAAGGATAAGGTAAAAGCGTCGTTTGGGGTTTGGAGGCAATCTTTGAATTGGGGATTAAATCTCAGCCACAAATAATGAAATGGTTTAAAAAAGATTTGGGAGATTTACTAAAAGATGGTTTGCATTTAATGAAAAGTCAGACATCTATCAATGTGCCAGGTGATCGTGGGGTGAGGGGAAAGGAAGTTGTAATGGATGGGACGTGCTGGGGAGAGGAAAAGACAGATTAAGGATGAGTTTATGGAAAAACGTTCTTTTTGTCATCATACCTAAAATAGGTCTGACACAAGGTTTATTCAGAAAGAGAATGAGACAGTTTCTAAAGAGAATGTTTTTTTTTATTTAATGTTTTATTTAATGAAGGATCATTAAATAGCACACAAAAGATTCAAGGGTTGATGAAACAGTTGAGAAATATCAATAATGATCGCGGATGGAAACATCATTGTGGATAACCAGATGTCATTGCGGATGAACAGATGTCATTGCGGATAGGTAGATTTATGACTTCAGTAGAAGAAACTGAGAAGAGCACTTGTACAAAAATTAGTAATAACAAACAATAAAGACCCATGAAAAATAAGTATGATATATGGTTACGGTACCTAGACTGCGGTACCAAAACCATCTATCATAAGTAACTTTCAGTTAGAACCGCAACGGAGACCAAGAATGGTCTGCGGTATCTATCAATTCAAGAAGAATTGCGGGTCAGGATTCATCATTCCTAACATTTGTAGGAAGGAGTTAAGCTTTGTGGAGTCGAGCGCTTTTGTAAACACATCAGCAATCTCTTCATGAGTATGGACAAAGATGAGTTCAATGTTACCTTTCAAGATGTGGCCTTTGATGAAGTGATACCGTAGTTCAATATACTTAGTCTTGGAGTGCTGAATTGGATTGTGAGAAATAGAAATAGCACTTTCAAAGTCACAATAGATCGGTATCCGCAGCATTCTATACCCGTAGTCCAATAGTTGAGTTTTCATCCAAAGGACTTGAGAGCAACAGCTGGCTGCGGCCACATACTCAGCTTCTGCGGCAGATAGAGAAACACAACTTTGTTTCCTTGAGGACCAGCTGACGAGTCTTCCACCCAAAAATTGACATCCTCCTGAGGTACTTTTGCGGTCTAATCTGCATCCGGCGTGATCCGCATCTGTGAAAGCTTGCAGGCTGAAGTCATTGCCTGCGGGGTACCATAGACCAAGAGATTTGCTTCCTTTCAGGTACCATAGAATTTGTTTGGCTACGGTCATATGTGACACTTTTGGGTCAGCCTGATACCTTGCACATACACCAGTTGCAAAGACAATGTATGACCTGCTTGAGGTGAGGTACATCAAAGAGCCAATGATACCTCTATAAGTCTTGTGATTCACAGATTCGCCTGAGGGATCAGCAGAGATCTTATAACCGAAGGCCATGGGGACCTTAGCAGAAGAACAGTTGTCCATGGAATATTTCTTTAACAGTTCAGTGGTGTATTTCTCTTGATGAATGAATATCCCTTGCGGAATTTGTTTCACTTGAAGTCCTAGAAAGAAGTTAATCTCTCTATTCATGCTCATTTTGAACTTGTTGGTCATGAGCTTAGCAAATTCATCCACCATGCCTTGATCAGTCGATCCGAAGATGATATCATCCACATAAATTTGTACAAGCATAAGGCGGTTACCATTTGCTTTTCTAAATAACGTGGGGCCAATCACTCCTCTGTTGTACCCGGATGAGACAAGGAATTCAAAGAGAGTCTCATACCATGCTCTTGGGGCTTGCTTCAGACCGTAGACTGCTTTTTCAAGCTTGTAGCAGTGGTCTGGGAATTCAACATTTTCAAAACCTGGAGGTTGCTGAAGGTAAACCTCTTCTTTTAATTCCCCATTGAGAAAGGCACTCTTAACGTCTATTTGGTGTACCTTGACGTTCTTGTGGGCTGCGTATGCTAGGAAGATCTGGATAGCCTCCATGCGTGCTACCGGAGCATACGTTTCATCGTAGTCAATGCCTTCAAGTTGACTATACTCCTTTGCAACTAGTCTTGCCTTGTTTCTGACTACCGCACCAGATTCATCCAGCTTGTTTTTGAATACCCATCTAGTGCCAACAATAGAGTGACCATGTGGCTTCGGAACGAGCTGCCAAACTTTGATTCTTTGAAATTCTTCTAGCTCTTCTTGTATTGCAGCTATCCAGTCAGGTTCAAGCAATGCTTCTTTGATCGTTCTAGGCTCTATCGAGGACATAAATGCTGCGTAGTGGCAGTGATCAGATAGGTCCTTGGAAGATCTAGTCTGGATACATGCGGATGGGTTGCCAATGATTTGACCTGGTGGGTGGTCCTTTGTCCATACGTGTAGACGGGGTTGCAGATGATCAGCAGCTGCGGTAAAGGGAATATCTTGAATATCAGGAGAGTCTGCGGTTGGAGATGGCAGTTCCCCCTGGACTTGAGAACATCCTGCTGAGTCATCTTGGTTTGTTGAAACAAGAATGGAGTTTTCTAGAGCAGTTGGGAGAGGTTCCACCTGGATTGCGGATGGGCGTTCCTCTAGAACCTGAGAAGGTTCCCCCTGGACTGCAGATGGGAGAGTGATAATCCTTGGATCGATTCTCGTGTCAATGGTCTCTATGAGTTCATCATCCGAATCTGACGATACGTTTGATGATAATGATTCTCTCCGGATAGGAACTTGAGCAGCATCAAGTACTGGAACCTCGACGGTTGTTGTTAGATCCGGAGTAGAGCTTTCCCCCTCAACCGGAGAGGTGGAAGTATTGAGAGAAGCGACTTCGGATAGAGATGGTCCAGAAACATCAGCGTGTTGTTGTTGAGCTGCGGGAGACACAAGAACTTCGGATAGTTTCGCCGTTTCAACAGGATCGAAAAGATCGTCATAATTGACTTCAACTAGATTTAAAGGACCTGAAGAAGCAGGAATATCGCTTTCCATTATTGCGGTGGTTTCAGTGGATGGAGGTGCGTTGCGGATGTGAGAATCATCAAATTTCACATCGAAGCTTTCAATGATCAGCCTTGTACATCTGATGAGCACTCGATAAGCAACCTTATTAGTGGAGTAACCAAGGAAGATGCCTTTATCAGACTTTGGTGCAAACTTGTTAAGCTGATCGCGGTTGTTGATCACGAAACATCTACACCCAAAGATATGAAAGAAGCGAACGTTTGGCTTGCGGTTGTTAAGGCCCTCATAAGGTGTTTTATTGAGACGTTTGCAAATAATGCTTCGATTTTGAACAAAGCATGTGGTTGCTACAGCTTCAGCCCAGAAGTAAAGAGGAAGGTGTGCGAAGTTGAGCATAGATCTGGCTGCTTCTACGAGTGTGCGGTTCCTTCTTTCTACTACTCCATTTTGTTGTGGTGTGTAGGGAGCTGAGAAGTTATGAGCGATGCCCTTGGTCACCAAGAAACTGTTGAGAAGATGATTAGTGAACTCGGTGCCATTATCACTGCGGATACGTCTTACTGGAAGCTTGATCTGAAGTTCGATCTCTTTGATGAAGTTGATGAAAATCTGCAGTGTTTCTGACTTGAGTCTAAGGAAGAAGACCCATGTGAAGCGTGTAAAGTCATCTACGATAACCAGTATGTACTTCTTGTGATGGAGACTGACTACGGTTGATGGACCGCAGAGATCAATGTGCAATAGCTCCAGTGGTTCAGAAATTGAAGAATCCATTACCAAGGGTGACTTGCTTTGGACTGTTTACCACATTCACAAGCCGGACAGAGAGTATCGTTGCTGAATTTGAGAATAGGGAGACCTCTGACTAGTTCTCATGTGACCAAGTTGTTGATGTACCTGAAGTTGACATGAGCTAGCTTGCGGTGCCATAGCCACCTGACTTCGGATACAGCTTTGGATAGGAAGCACAACTACGGTCTGCCAATGATCAGAGAGACATCCAGGGGGTACATGGTACCTTCGGATCGGGATTTGATCAAGCATGTGTTCCTATCACTTGTCATTACGTAACAAAACTGATCATCAAATTCAACTCGACGTCCTGGTTTACATAGTTGGCCAACACTGATGAGATTGTGTTTAAGGCTTTCTACATAAGCAACCTTCTGAATAGAAAAGTTCCCCGTAGTGAGAACACCGTAACCTCGGATGATTCCATTCGCATTGTTACCGAATGTAACAGTTCCACCATTGCATATTGGCCTGAAATCCCGAAGGTATTCTAACCTTCCGGTCATGTGCAAGGAGCAGGCACTGTCAATTAACCATTCTTCTTCTTGTTCCTCCTTGCACAAAGCCTGAGAATTACACGGTTAGTTTAGGCATCCAAACTAGTTTGGAGCCTGGGGAAATTGGTGAATTTTTGAAAGATGCATGGACCGAGGTTATAGGGACGGGTCTCTTGTCAACTTTTATTCCTAGTCCTGGGTGTTTGTGCAGATTTGGAGTGTTGTGAGTTTTTGAAAAAACACTACGTTTCTGACTCTGACTAGATTTGATATAGGATGAATCTTTTTGACAACTACACTGACATTTGCAAAAGGATTTTTTGTCATTGGATCTGACATTGTGCTTGGTCAGCGGTCCATAGGATGAATTGGACTTGTTACCGGTCCAAGGTTGAACAAGGTTTAGCACGTGCAAATCTTTGAGTCCTTTTTGGTGGATTTGGTAGGATACCTTTCCATTTGTTGAAATTTTGACGTGACTTTAAAAGTTTTGGAGTGGGTAAAATACCTTTCCATTTAGGATCATTTGAGGAATAGACCTGAAAACCATTGTTTCGAAAAGACTGAACACCCTTTTGGGTTGTGTCAGAAGAAGTAGGAATGACTTTTGAAGCGGTACTTTCCTTTTTGTTTGTTTTCTTGATTGAAGAGTTTTTTGAAAAGTAGTGTGAGAAAACAAATTTTTCTGGACTCTTGGACTTTGGAATTCTGACATGCTTCCTGTTTTTCGAAAAAGTTTGTCTATATGTGCCTCGAGATCTAAATTCCTCTTTGAAGGCCTTTTTGGCCAAAGATTTTGGTGAATCGCAGTCATTGTTGTTCAACTGCGGTTTCCTGGAATTTTTAGAATGATTTTGAAAACGTGGGCTTAAGTCATCCGAACTTGAAGATTCTGGGGTTTGTGAGCATTGACCCACTTCAAAGTTCTCTATAGGTAATTCATGATGAATTGCCTGAAGGGTCACGGTTCCATTTACTGATGATTTCGGTGGTGATGTTTTAACTACTGCAGAGTAAGTCTGAGTTGAGACTGCGGTGGGACTTTTGTGGGACTTTTGACTATAGTGTGATACACTGCGGTCTGAAGACAGAGGTGGAAAGTCTTTTGAGACTTCGGGGCTCTCAATGACAATTTCTTCATCGACTACGAATGAGGTTTGAGAATTTAGGTAAATGGTGCCACAGATAGGAATTTGATCATATGTGTGACCCGAGACCTCAGGCACAATTTCCTCAATGACACAATTATTTCTTAGACTATGTAATCTACCGAAGTGAGTTTTGATGTCTTCGGGAAAAGTCTTGTCATTGACTGGGAAAAGAAATTCTCTGTCTGGAGGGACATACAGTCTGTCTTTATTGAACCGGGGTGAGGAATCCATTGCGGTAGGATATCCATTTGACCAACCCCAATTGTATGTATTGTCCACGGTTCCATTGTTCACTAAATTTTCAATAGCTTCACTTTCATTGAACAATTTTTCGATTAAGATTTAGGCGTACAATTTCTCTCTGAGCTAAATCTCTTTGGTTCAAAGCTATCTCTAATTGTGTTTCACTTAACATTCTCGCGTCTTTCTCTAACTCTAAGTCTTTTTCTAACATAGCCAATTTGAGTCTTTTGTTATCCAGTCGTCCTCTTACATGGAACATCTCTTGGGACGCAATGTTCTTCTCATCTAAGGCTTTATTGTAGTATGTAAGGACGGCATCACACGTGTCATTAAGATCATCTATGTATGGTTGACAGTCATGCATGCTATAGTTTAGAGTTTGGATCATGAGTTTTACCTGTTCGACGATGCTTAGAGTTCCATCCTTTGCCATGTAGCAGTAGTTCTTTTCCAGCTTTGTGGACTCATCATCATCCACAGTTGCCAGCATGCAGATTTTCACTTTTCCTTTGATACTGTTGATGGCTTCATCTTCATCTCCAGATGACCACACTTGATGGTCTCTTTTGACATGGGCTACGTATGCCCTTGCCTTTTCTTTATCTTCCAAATCTTGAGCCATTCTAAGGTAGAATGCTCTGTCTTTTACTACATTGGCCTTACAATCTCTTGCAAAGTGGTTTTCTTTGTTGCATTTGTGACAAATTACAACATCAGTTTTGTCTTCTGAGGGAGTACCGGAGTCAGTGGTTTGAGGAGACTGTGGTACCTCCTTTGGTTGATTAATTTGAGATTGCGGTGGTGGATGAGAATTTTTGGAATATCGAGAATGGTTATTCTGGGAACCGAAGTTACGGTTGAATGGAGGTTTGTTGAACTGTTGATTCTTGCGGAAGGAAGGAGGTGGTAGACGGTTGAACTGTTGACTAACCAGAGCAATAGCCTTCTGAAATAAAGGTATTTCATATTTTCAAACATTTTCCTTCCAATTTCAACTATGGTTATTATAAGGATTTTAGCAAATAAAGGTATTTCATAACCTTAATTAAAACCCAAACAATAAAATGGACTTTAGTTGACTTTTGTTTGACTTTGGTTGACTAGAGTTGACTTTACATATAGAAAAATAACGGGATGTTACAGAAACCGAACCCACCAAAGGTTTTATATCTAAAAACTTAGTTCAGCTCGCTCGAATATCTCAAGATAAATCCAAACTTCTGAAACCGAAGGCAGTGGTGTATCAAAAGGTACAAACAGTACCAAATCAGGTATACACCACAATAGGAGTCACTCAGAAACACACAGCCGAACTTACAGCCTTAGTAAACGAAGACAACAAAGGTGGTTGTGATAATTACTTTTGGTCTGCTCCAATTGACAATGCAGACGAAACTGTCGGCTTATCAGAAAGAACATCATGGAGAGTCAAAGGCAGATATGTGGCAAAACCACTCAACAAGCCAATAAGCTTTGATGTACCGAGCACAAGTGGTATTAAAGAAATTCCAAGCGAACCTACGAAGTCTGCAAGCGAAACCTCTTCATTGAAGAGTGCAACTCATGCTTAGAGACCAAAGCCAAGAGTAAACATTCACCAGTCTCAAAAGCATCTCGCTGAACAAAAACGCCAGCGAAACAAGAGATATCAAAAGAATCTCAATGAAAGGATGCAGTTTTGGAACTCCCAAAACTCCAATTATGTTCTCATAGGAAAGGCGTCCAATCACAAGGTGAAAAGAAGATCAAATTCTAACTCTGATTCATGCACTCACTGTCAATCCTGCAGTAAGGTGAACCGAAAGACCAGTTTCGATCCCAAATCCTGCAGCGACAAGAACCGAAAGCCAGTTTCGGTCCCAAAACTAGCAGTGATAAGAACTGAAAGACAAGTTTCGGTCCTAAATCCCATCCTAGTCATCCTCAACCAAAGCAAAATCCTAACAAGGATATCAAGGGAAAAGGAAAGCTCATCTCTGAAGACGAAGAGCAAAAGAAGAAACCGTCAGCTAATCCTAGGAAACATGAAAACAAGTTTGTTAAGAATCAAAATAAAAATCCTCAACCTGATTCAAACAAAACTAACACTAACAAAGTCAAAGTTTTCACCGTCAAAAGGAAAGATGAAACCACGTTAATAAAACGAACTTATATGGTTGATATTTTTATTGCTATTCCATGTTCTGTAAAAGGCTCACGTGGACCCAAGCAACTTTGGGTTCCTAAATTTGCTTGATTTTTGCAGGTTATCAGTGACGAGAAATTCGACGACGAATGGTATATCGATAGTGGTTTCTCGCGTCACATGACAGGGAGACGGGAAGAGCTGAGGGAGTTTCGGGCTCTAAAAGATGGTGGTTGTGTCAAGTATGGAAACAACTCAAATGGCACTATAAAAGGATATGGAATGATTACAAACAGAGATTTTTCCATTCGAAAGGTGGCATATGTGGAAGGATTGCAACACAATCTTATAAGTGTTTCGCAACTGGCAGTGGGGACTGGCCTGAAAGTCTCATTTGATGATGAAGGTTCTGAGATTGTTAAAAAGAAAACTAAAACAATTTTGTTGAAGTCCCAACGCAAAGGAGAAATGTATCCATTGAATCTCAACCCGATACGAGGGAAGCCAGCAGTATGTCTACTAACGAAAGCTCACTCTGATGAAAGCTCCCTATGGCATCGAAGACACTCGCACCTTATCTTCAAAGACATCAACAAACTAGTTCTTGGTGATCATGTGTGAGGATTGCCACTTCTCAAATTTGACAAGGAACATTTATGTGTTGCATGCAAAATGGGAAAGCAAAGCCGAAAGAGTCATCCCACACGGGTTAACAAAAAGATAATTGAACCTCTTGAGCTTTTGCACATCGATCTATGTGGTCCATCAGCAATAGAAAGTATCGGTGGTAATATGTATATTCCTGTTATTTTCGATGATTTTTCACGTTTCACCTGGGTTTTCTTTCTTAAACAGAAATTAGAGGCAACTCCACAACTCAAAAATTTCATTAAACAGGTGGAAGTAAAGCTGAGAAAGGTGGTGATAAATGTTTGTAGTGATAATGGGTTAGAATTCAAAAATCACGACTTTGAAGAGTTTCTGACCGAAAAGGGAGTAACTCACAACTTCTCTGCTCCCTATACTCCACAACAAAATGGTATCGTTGAAAGGAGAAACCGTTCGTTGTGTGAAGCAGCCCGAACCATGCACAGCTTCGCTTCTCTTCCTCTGTATTTCTGGGCTGATGCGATTTCTGCTGCTTGCTATACCCAGAACCGAACCTTCCTCAATAAGCATTTTTCTATCACACCGTATGATATTCTGAATAATCGCAAGCCTAATGTTAAATTCTTCCATGTCTTCGGTTCTAGGTGCTTCATCTTCAACTCTAAAGAGAACCGAAACAAGTTTCATGTGAAGGCAGACGAAGGGATTTTTCTAGGCTACTCTCTTACCTCCAAGGCATATAGGGTTCTGAATAAAAGATCAAAGAAAATAGATGAAACCTATTATGTCACATTTGATGAAAATTATGTGAAGAAACTTCAACCAAGTGAAAGTACAATGGAGGAGATCTTTCCACAAACAGGTCAAGTCACGGCTTCTGTATCAAATCTGTTTGAGGAGTACATGTTGCTCTTTGATGAACCGGAGAATGCAATTCTTTCTGAAGTGAAAGCAGCTGATAACAAGGTTGACAACCTGAAGAAGATAATTAACGAAGCTGCAAAATCCATGGAAAGCGAACCTCAAGGTCCAAGAAAACCTCAAGGTCCAAGTGAACCCAAAGATCCTAGCGAACCCGAAAGTCAAAGCGAACCCACATATAACCCCACCGCATTCCAGGGGGAGGGTGTCACACCCCCAAACCAAGGATGGCGGAAACGTCCGGGGGTGGAGGACTTCATGTATAGTATCATAACAACAATTTCAATAGTGATCAAAGTAAACATAACCAACATAAATATAATTGAAAAAGTTACATCATTGTATGAATTACATGTTTATGAATCAATTACATTATGTTGATAAAATATGAAATGTTTGACGCCTTAACGTCCCATCCTCAAAAGCACTTGTTTACCTGTTTAGTGATTTCCTGAGAATACAAGTAGTTTTGAAGGAGTGTCAACAATTAAGTTGGTGAGTGCATAAGCTTTTGTATGTATTTATGAAAGCCTTTTCTTGTAAAAGTAGTGTTCGTTCCAGAAAATCCAATATTTTCCTTAATGTGTAAATGTAGTCTTAAAACCCAAAGACCGAAATGTACAAGTAATTTGTCATATTTATAGTAAAACAATGCAAGTTTAAATCGACATAAACTCGTTTGATTTTAGTGAAATCCCCATAAATTCTATGTTTGTTAATACCACATGTGAGTTATTATAACCATGCTATGACCTAGTTGGCCTGAAACGACGTTCTTCAGGCGTCGGAAATGTTATGACATTTGTCACCCCAGACCTATCGGTCTAACTGTTGCATGCAGTTTAGGTGTGGGTTTGTCAAACCCAATATAGATCTATACACAAGTATCACGCTCTCCCTCGAGGAGACTCTGGTTATAATACAGGACTTATTTGTAAATTGAATCGAATGTCTCACAGAAGTCATTAACGGAATTACGTGTTATGAAAACTTGGTACCGTATGGCCGTACCTTGCTTAATGAAAATATCCTTTGTATAAATGTACCCTTTTTAAATGTATGTGTTATGTAATGTTTCATAAACTATACCTATTATAGTTTATCAACCAAGGGTAGTACGTAGTAATGTATGCAAACTATATTCAAAATAGTTTATTAAATGTTTGAATATATCGGTTGTAATTTGATTAAAATCACTTGTTATTCTTTATATTCAATATGTCCAAATCCATTTGTAAACTGATGTGTGTCTATATATTAAGACAAAATGACATATATTGCAATAACATATAATCACATAAAGATATACACCTTGCTCAACATGTTACAAGGTGAAATGAAATTGACAACAACTTTTTGTTGAATACAGTTTATGTTGCTGTTCTTTGAAAATTTATAGAAAAATCATCAAAGCTCCAAATCCAAATCCGCAAATTCTGAGAGTTTGGAATATGAGTCTAGTTTGTTCGTAAATTTTATCATGATTTTTAGTGATCTCAAACAGAGGTGAAAATGTCCATAATCACAGACTGATCCGGGTTTGCCTCTGAAATGATAGGCAGTTTTGTAAAAATCACCATAAATTGAATAAAAATCACATGGAGATGTGCAAGTAGCCATTTTAAAGCTAAGAGTTTGAACTACTTGCACCTGGAACAGTTTTGAAAACTAAAATATTTAAGTTGATCAAAACAGTCTGTGATCGAAGTTCATCTTTTCTGATGTAATCTGTTAGAAAAAGTTTAATTGTGTTCTTGATGATTTTACTTGTATTCCCCCCCTTAAAACTTAAGAAAAACATGTAAATGTAGGGGTATGAACTCACCCTATGTGGTTTCAGTAGATGAAAGTAAGAGAGAGGAAGTGTTCAACCCAAGAACACTAAGAAGATGTCTTGATGATTCGAGAATCTAACACCGAATAAGATGGAATTTGTGTAAGATATCAATGATTTGAGTAGAATGGAGTGTAATAATTATATGAATGATGAAGATACTTACTAATTGAAGAAAGAAATCCCTGGAGAAAGCCTTGAAGTTCTTGAAGTTGAGAGAAAAGATGAGAGAATTTTGGAGATTGTTCTTTGGTTGCTAAGTGTAGAATGAAAGAAGTTAATGAGAATGAGGAGAGATGACCAATTCTCCAGCTCTTAGAACGTGGGAAGAGCTGGAGATTGGGTGTAAAGGTCCACCAAGGTGACAAGGGGTAGTGGGAAAGAGTGGCTGATCATAGAGTGAGGTGGTGGTGGTTTGCTTTTGTCATAAAATAAGGAAAAGCAAATATTCCCTCAATAATTAGTTCAACCACTAATTCTTTTAATATATTTTTATAAAAACCCTGGGGATTTATATATTTTGGGGCCTTAGTTTATAAAATAAAGTTTTGGGTGAAAATCCCACGTTAAAATAATGAAAAACGGAGTTAAAACGAAGTCGTAGTCGAAAACCGGGAAAAACAAGCTATCTGCGAGACCTCTCGCATGGGGCCGAAGGTGCGAGGCTTCGTACCAGCAGGATCGCATGCGGGGCTTCTGTCTCGGTAGCTTCGGCTTCGGTCTGTCATGCTGGCTTCGGCTTCGGTCTCGCATGCTGAGAGGCTTCGGTCTCGCATGCTGAGAAGCTTCTAATAGGAGGGTTTTGGGTTCCTTAGGGCTATTTCACCCGTTTTTACCCCGTTTCAAGCGGTTTTTGACCCGGTTAAGGGTCGAGATGACCCAAATGATTACAAAAAGTTAAAGTAACTTTTGAGAGAGATTTGGGAGAGATTTTAATAGAGAGAGATTGAGTGAAAGAGATTGAGAGAGGTTTCGTTTGTGATCTTTTTGAGTGTCCGGCTTCGCAGCGCAAGGTCCATAAACCCCCTTTAAGCCATGATTTAGTGTCCTACACAATCCCGATGATTCTGCAATAGTGTTTTATCGCTTTGGTTCGTTGTTTAGCACTGTTAAGGCTAAGGAAAATCAAACACATGAACTTTCCAAATGATGATTTCTCATTAAAATAGCGAATTGTATAGTGATTACATAACGTAAACCCTAACATACAAGGGTTATTGGAGTTGACCGGTTTGACTTGTTGACTTTGTTTGACTTTGACTTGACCGAAATTTGACGGTTGTCACATCATCCCCCCGTTAGAAGGAATTTCGTCCCGAAATTTTCATTTTGACTGGGATTTCAAGAGTTTGGGAAGAGATGTGGATACTTTTGTTTCATCTGATCCTCGCATTCCCAGGTGAATTCGGGTCCTCGTTTAGCGTTCCAGCGGACCTTTACAATGGGAATACGACTTTGCTTTGTTCTTTTGATCTCTCGATCCATGATTTCTACCGGTTCTTCCACAAAGTGGAGACTCTTGTTGATTTCAATTTCGTCAAGAGGTATCACGAGGGTCTCGTCGGATAGATTTTGTCAATCATATTTTCGGGGTTAAAAAATAAAGTTTTATTAGTTACCTATAGCGACGACTTGTCGTCACCACAGGTTTAATCTATTACGATGACTTGTTGTCGCTATAGGTTTTTAACAAGAGCCAACGACATACCTATAGCGACACACAAGTCATAATTTGCATGTGTGAAGACTTGGAGTACTTTCTAACTGGTTCATGTGTGAAAACTTGGAGTACTTTCTAATGAAAATTGTGCTACTGGGGAAATTGGAAACTGGTACGTAGCTTTAAAGTCAAGAATATGCAGTAGGCATGTGATGCATTAAATACATGAGGCACACAAGTCATAATTTGCAGCAACATATACGTATATGTGTGTGAATTGAAGAAGAAGGTTACGGCTCAAAGAATATATATATATATATATATATATATATATATATATTCATTTTCTCTTCATTTGTTAGATACACAATAACCATAACATCATAGACTATATATATTCAATTTCATTTGTAATTTTCACTAGTTTATATTCCGCGAGTGTTACCGAAATCATTTATCAATTTTTCAGAAGTGCTTAACTTGTTTTGTTGCATTCCCAACAATTTGCTATTAATTACTTCTCCCACTTTACTTATATAAATCATCACATTCTTACCGTGACTTTTAACTTCTCCCTCACAAATGGATCCACCTGCAGATCATCAAAACCCCATAGATGACCTCGATTGGTTTCAATACTTTGATCATCAAGATCTTTTCAGGTATACATAAACGTCACTCATTACACCATCTTACGCATAGAAAAGTGATTTTGTCGACATTGATCAAAACATGGTTTGGATTTGTAGTGATCAAAAAGAGTCTTTCATCGTGTTGGATTTGATTATCTTGAGTTTTTGGATTTTTGCAGTGGTGACATGCTCAACCATCATGATTACGAGTTGTCGGAAAAATTGCATGAAGTGCTCGATCAGAACATTTCCACAGTACTTAACAAAGATCAAAACATCATTTCTAGAAATGAGTTTCACGATTTTGATCCCCTTGAAGATATAAGCTTATGGGATTGTTGGGAGGATGGTAATTTACCATTGGTTAGTTTCAGTGAAGACTGTAAATCCGGTGGTGAGGCTACATGTAGTTCTAGTGCTGCCACCACTGATCACGGTGGCCGGAAGGTGGCAAAGAGATTGAGACCATTGGAGTTTGAAGAGATAGAGAAGTACTTTGAGATGCCGATAATCATGGCAGCAAAGGAACTAGGGATAAGTTTAACAGTGTTGAAGAAAAGATGCAGAGAGCTAAACATAAACAGATGGCCTCATAGAAAACTTAAGAGCCTTCAATCCCTCATTGAAAATGCCAAGGTAAATTATGATAATAACCTTCTATACATTACTCATGCACTTGCTAACCAAAGTAGTTTTGGTATTTTTTAAAATTTTAATTGTTTGTTTCTTTATAACTAAACATAGGTCCTAGGCATATGCCACATCAAATCAATTGATTTACTACGATCTCCTGATTTATATTTATATAAACTTAACTCATTGTAAATTTTGTGAACTCACATGAAAAATATATTGCATCTACCTTTAAAAAAAATTAGGAGTTGGGATTAAAGGAGGAGATAGAGACGTTAGAAGGGCACAAGAAGATGATGGAGAAATTGACAGGTATGGAATTGACAGAAAGAACAAAGAAGCTTAGGCAAGCTTGCTTCAAAGCTATTTATAAGAAGAGAGGACTTAACAATCCTTAGCCATTTTGTTATAATTAGTGGATTTTAATCTACATTGTATGTATTTTTCTCTTGATAGTTTGATACCCTTTTTAGTTTCATTTTATGTATTTGTCTATTGATTTTTAATGCAGAAAATTTTGTATAATTTGGGTATTATAGTTTGTATTATGTATTTAGCCATATTCTAGATTGCCGACACGACTACGCCGACGACTCTATACCAGAGGTCTATATAAATAGATTTATGAATTTAGTAGAAATAACTTGATTATAATCTTGTGATTTGTTCCATGTCTGATCCACTCCTAAGATTCACTTGACATGCCCTCAGTTATGTGTAATTAAAATTTTATTAGACTGTTGATCCTAATGAGTCTACCCTAAGTCCACAACCAAACAAGGAACAGGTCCTAAGGCGGACTCACCATTTCTAGGTCAATAATTTCTTAATTACACATAACTTCGAGGTACACCTAAAGAATCTTAGAGTTACTAGTTGTAAATTGTTTGTAATACCAAGTAGTGAGATTCAATGAAATAAAATGCATGCCTATTTCATTGATAAACCTTTTAGTAAATATCCTTACCATTTATATACACATGTATAATTTCGCACTTTAGTGAACTATTCTTGGTGTTTCTGTTAACGTCTTGGAGACGGAGTTATGGTAGTGGGTAGAAGTAGGTTTTGTACGGGCGTTAAAATTTACACATCATGTTGCTCGTGCGAGAATAGGGGTAGAAGAGATAATTAATAGACGCCTAATCCTATAATTACTTATAGGGTGATCCTTATTAGTTACGTCTATAATCACGTAGTGCATATCAGTTATACATAATCTGAGATAGAATAGACTTTCGAATAAATGACTCTACTCTAAGTCCACAACCAAACAAGGAACAGGAAGTAGAGCAATAGTCATATATTATGAGTCTATAATATCTTTAATTATGTATAACCTTGGCGTATGCACTCAGTTATCATAGGCCTACTAATAGAGGTCTTTAGTTTTCACATAAGTTGGTTATAGTATCACCAAATACTCCTATAGTATTTTTAGGTGTTTAGATTCGATTCTTAAAGTATTCCCTATAGGGTGTAGTTAGGTTGTTAGATTTGTTGCCCATTATGACTATCCCCCAGTATATGCTAGTCACTCCTCGGACAGATATAGTTGATCAGGCTATATCCTTCCCAGACTTGATTTACATATACCAAGGCATACCCATAATGTACAACTCCTCTTCTTTTACTTTATGTTCTTCTAGTTATGACACTATGTGAGCATGTATGCATGTATTTATACTTTTAATAAGAAACCATTCACTTTCTAACAGTATAGTCATTTGAAAATGTTCAATCAGAGACTTTCAGTCCCAAAGGTGTTTATAGTTTGTATATCTTATGTGGTTCGATATACTGAGTTCACTATAAACATTGCTCTGATACCAATCTGTCACACCCCCAAACCAAGGATGGCGGAAACGTCCGGGGGTGGAGGACTTCATGTATAGTATCATAACAACAATTTCAATAGTGATCAAAGTAAACATAACCAACATAAATATAATTGAAAAAGTTACATCATTGTATGAATTACATGTTTATGAATCAATTACATTATGTTGATAAAATATGAAATGTTTGACGCCTTAACGTCCCATCCTCAAAAGCACTTGTTTACCTGTTTAGTGATTTCCTGAGAATACAAGTAGTTTTGAAAGAGTGTCAACAATTAAGTTGGTGAGTGCATAAGCTTTTGTATGTATTTATGAAAGCCTTTTCTTGTAAAAGTAGTGTTCGTTCCAGAAAATCCAATATTTTCCTTAATGTGTAAATGTAGTCTTAAAACCCAAAGACCGAAATGTACAAGTAATTTGTCATATTTATAGTAAAACAATGCAAGTTTAAATCGACATAAACTCGTTTGATTTTAGTGAAATCCCCGTAAATTCTATGTTTGTTAATACCACATGTGAGTTATTATAACCATGCTATGACCTAGTTGGCCTGAAACGACGTTCTTCAGGCGTCGGAAATGTTATGACATTTGTCACCCCAGACTTATCGGTCTAACTGTTGCATGCAGTTTAGGTGTGGGTTTGTCAAACCCAATATAGATCTATACACAAGTATCACGCTCTCCCTCGAGGAGACTCTGGTTATAATACAGGACTTATTTGTAAATTGAATCGAATGTCTCACAGAAGTCATTAACGAAATTACGTGTTATGAAAACTTGGTACCGTATGGCCGTACCTTGCTTAATGAAAATATCCTTTGTATAAATGTACCCTTTTTAAATGTATGTGTTATGTAATGTTTCATAAACTATACCTATTATAGTTTATCAACCAAGGGTAGTACGTAGTAATGTATGCAAACTATATTCAAAATAGTTTATTAAATGTTTGAATATATCGGTTGTACTTTGATTAAAATCACTTGTTATTCTTTATATTCAATATGTCCAAATCCATTTGTAAACTGATGTGTGTCTATATATTAAGACAAAATGACATATATTGCAATAACATATAATCACATAAAGATATACACCTTGCTCAACATGTTACAAGGTGAAATGAAATTGACAACAGCTTTTTGTTGAATATAGTTTTTGTTGCTGTTCTTTGAAAATTTATAGAAAAATCATCAAAGCTCCAAATCCAAATCCGCAAATTCTGAGAGTTTGGAATATGAGTCTAGTTTGTTCGTAAATTTTATCATGATTTTTAGTGATCTCTAACAGAGGTGAAAATGTCCATAATCACAGACTGGTCCGGGTTTGCCTCTGAAATGATAGGCAGTTTTGTAAAAATCACCATAAATTGAAGACAAATCACATGGAGATGTGCAAGTAGCCATTTTAAAGCTAAGAGTTTGAACTACTTGCACCTGGAACAGTTTTGAAAACTAGAATATTTAAGTTGACCAAAACAGTCCGTGATCGAAGTTCATCTTTTCTGATGTAAGCTGTTAGAAAAAGTTTAATTGTGTTCTTGATGATTTTACTTGTATTCCCCCCTTAAAACTTAAGAAAAACATGTAAATGTAGGGGTATGAACTCACCCTATGTGGTTTCAGTAGATGAAAGTAAGAGAGAGGAAGTGTTCAACCCAAGAACACTAAGAAGATGTCTTGATGATTCGAGAATCTAACACCGAATAAGATGGAATTTGTGTAAGATATCAATGATTTGAGTAGAATGGAGTGTAATAATTATATGAATGATGAAGATACTTACTAATTGAAGAAAGAAATCCCTGGAGAAAGCCTTGAAGTTCTTGAAGTTGAGAGAAAAGATGAGAGAATTTTGGAGAGTGTTCTTCGGTTGCTAAGTGTAGAATGAAAGAAGTTAATGAGAATGAGGAGAGATGACCAATTCTCCAGCTCTTAGAACGTGGGAAGAGCTGGAGATTGGGTGTAAAGGTCCACCAAGGTGACAAGGGGTAGTGGGAAAGAGTGGCTGATCATAGAGTGAGGTGGTGGTGGTTTGCTTTTGTCATAAAATAAGGAAAAGCAAATATTCCCTCAATAATTAGTTCAGCCACTAATTCTTTTAATATATTTTTATAAAAACCCTGGGGATTTATATATTTTGGGGCCTTAGTTTATAAAATAAAGTTTTGGGTGAAAATCCCACGTTAAAATAATGAAAAACGGAGTTAAAACGAAGTCGTAGTCGAAAACCGGGAAAAACAAGCTATCTGCGAGACCTCTCGCATGGGGCCGAAGGTGCGAGGCTTCGTACCAGCAGGCTCGCATGCGGGGCTTCTGTCTTGGTAGCTTCGGCTTCGGTCTGTCATGCTGGCTTCGGCTTCGGTCTCGCATGTTGAGAGGCTTCGGTCTCGCTTGCTGAGAAGCTTCTAATAGGAGGGTTTTGGGTTCCTTAGGGCTATTTCACCCGTTTTTACATCGTTTCAAGCGGTTTTTGACCCGGTTAAGGGTCGAGATGACCCAAATGATTACAAAAAGTTAAAGTAACTTTTGAGAGAGATTTGGGAGAGATTTTAATAGAGAGAGATTGAGTGAAAGAGATTGAGAGAGGTTTCGTTTGTGATTTTTTGAGTGTCCGGCTTCGCAACGCAAGGTCCATAAACCCCCTTTAAGCCATGATTTAGTGTCCTACACAATCCCGATGATTCTGCAATAGTGTTTTATCGCTTTGGTTCGTTGTTTAGCACTGTTAAGGCTAAGGAAAATCAAACACATGAACTTTCCAAATGATGATTTCTCATTAAAATAGCGAATTGAATAGTGATTACATAACGTAAACCCTAACATACAAGGGTTATTGGAGTTGACCGGTTTGACTTGTTGACTTTGTTTGACTTTGACTTGACCGAAATTTGACGGTTGTCACATCATCCCCCCGTTAGAAGGAATTTCGTCCCGAAATTTTCATTTTGACTGGGATTTTAAGAGTTTGGGAAGAGATGTGGATACTTTTATTTCATCTGATCCTCGCGTTCCCAGGTGAATTCGGGTCCTCGTTTAGCGTTCCAGCGGACCTTCACAATGGGAATACGACTTTGCTTTGTTCTTTTGATCTCTCGATCCATGATTTCTACCGGTTCTTCCACGAAGTGGAGACTCTTGTTGATTTCAATTTCGTCAAGAGGTATCACGAGGGTCTCGTCGGATAGATTTTGTCAATCATATTTTCGGGGTTAAAAAATAAAGTTTTATTAGTTACCTATAGCGACGACTTGTCGTCACCACAGGTTTAATCTATTACGATGACTTGTTGTCGCTATAGGTTTTTAACAAGAGCCAACGACATACTTATAGCGACACACAAGTCATAATTTGCATGTGTGAAGACTTGGAGTACTTTCTAACTGGTTCATGTGTGAAGACTTGGAGTACTTTCTAATGAAAACTGTGCTACTGGGGAAATTGGAAACTGGTACGTAGCTTCAAAGTCAAGAATATGCAGTAGGCATGTGATGCATTAAATGCATGAGGCATACAAGTCATAATTTGCAGCAACATATACGTATATGTGTGTGAATTGAAGAAGAAGGTTACGGCTCAAAGAATATATATATATATATTCATTTTCTCTTCATTTGTTAGATACACAATAACCATAACATCATAGACTATATATATTCAATTTCATTTGTAATTTTCACTAGTTTATATTCCGCGAGTGTTACCGAAATCATTTATCAATTTTTCCGAAGTGCTTAACTTGTTTTGTTGCATTCCCAACAATTTGCTATTAATTACTTCTCCCACTTTACTTATATAAATCATCACATTCTTACCGTGACTTTTAACTTCTCCCTCATAAATGGATCCACCTGCAGATCATCAAAACCCCATAGATGACCTCGATTGGTTTCAATACTTTGATCATCAAGATCTTTTCAGGTATACATAAACGTCACTCATTACACCATCTTACGCACAGAAAAGTGATTTTGTCGACATTGATCAAAACATGGTTTGGATTTGTAGTGATCAAAAAGAGTCTTTCATCGTGTTGGATTTGATTATCTTGAGTTTTTGGATTTTTGCAGTGGTGACATGCTCAACCATCATGATTACGAGTTGTCGGAAAAATTGCATGAAGTGCTCGATCAGAACGTTTCCACAGTACTTAACAAAGATCAAAACATCATTTCTAGAAATGAGTTTCACGATTTTGATCCCCTTGAAGATATAAGCTTATGGGATTGTTGGGAGGATGGTAATTTACCATTGGTTAGTTTCAGTGAAGACTGTAAATCCGGTGGTGAGGCTACATGTAGTTCTAGTGCTGCCACCACTGATCACGGTGGCCGGAAGGTGGCAAAGAGATTGAGACCATTGGAGTTTGAAGAGATAGAGAAGTACTTTGAGATGCCGATAATCATGGCAGCAAAGGAACTAGGGATAAGTGTAACAGTGTTGAAGAAAAGATGCAGAGAGCTAAACATAAACAGATGGCCTCATAGAAAACTTAAGAGCCTTCAATCCCTCATTGAAAATGCCAAGGTAAATTATGATAATAACCTTCTATACATTACTCATGCACTTGCTAACCAAAGTAGTTTTGGTATTTTTTAAAATTTTAATTGTTAGTTTCTTTATAACTAAACATAGGTCCTAGGCATATGCCACATCAAATCAATTGATTTACTACGATCTCCTGATTTATATTTATATAAACTTAACTCATTGTAAATTTTGTGAACTCACATGAAAAATATATTGCATCTACCTTTAAAAAAAAATAGGAGTTGGGATTAAAGGAGGAGATAGAGACGTTAGAAGGGCACAAGAAGATGATGGAGAAATTGACAGGTATGGAATTGACAGAAAGAACAAAGAAGCTTAGGCAAGCTTGCTTCAAAGCTATTTATAAGAAGAGAGGACTTAACAATCCTTAGCCATTTTGTTATAATTAGTGGATTTTAATCTACATTGTATGTGTTTTTCTCTTGATAGTTTGATACCCTTTTTAGTTTCATTTTATGTATTTGTCTATTGATTTTTAATGCAGAAAATTTTGTATAATTTGGGTATTATAGTTTGTATTATGTATTTAGCCATATTCTAGATTGCCGACACGACTACGCCGACGACTCTATACCAGAGGTCTATATAAATAGATTTATGAATTTAGTAGGAATAACTTGATTATAATCTTGTGATTTGTTCCATGTCTGATCCACTCCTAAGATTCACTTGACATGCCCTCAGTTATGTGTAATTAAAATTTTATTAGACTGTTGATCCTAATGAGTCTACCCTAAGTCCACAACCAAACAAGGAACAGGTCCTAAGGCGGACTCACCATTTCTAGGTCAATCATTTCTTAATTACACATAACTTCGAGGTACACCTAAAGAATCTTAGAGTTACTAGTTGTAAATTGTTTGTAATACCAAGTAGTGAGATTCAATGAAATAAAATGCATGCCTATTTCATTGATAAACCTTTTAGTAAATATCCTTACCATTTATATACACATTTATAATTTCGCACTTTAGTGAACTATTCTTGGTGTTTCTGTTAACGTCTTGGAGACGGAGTTATGGTAGTGGGTAGAAGTAGGTTTTGTACGGGCGTTAAAATTTACACATCATGTTGCTCGTGCGAGAATAGGGGTAGAAGAGATAATTAATAGACGCCTAATCCTATAATTACTTATAGGGGTGATCCTTATTAGTTACGTCTATAATCACGCAGTGCATATCAGTTATACATAATTTGAGATAGAATAGACTTTCGAATAAATGACTCTACTCTAAGTCCACAACCAAACAAGGAACAGGAAGTAGAGCAATAGTCATATATTCTGAGTCTATAATATCTTTAATTATGTATAACCTTGGCGTATGCACTCAGTTATCATAGGCCTACTAATAGAGGTCTTTAGTTTTCACATAAGTTGGTTATAGTATCACCAAATACTCCTATAGTATTTTTAGGTGTTTAGATTCGATTCTTAAAGTATTCCCTATAGGGTGTAGTTAGGTTGTTAGATTTGTTGCCCATTATGACTATCCCCCAGTATATGCTAGTCACTCCTCGGACAGATATAGTTGATCAGGCTATATCCTTCCCAGACTTGATTTACATATACCAAGGCATACCCATAATGTACAACTCCTCTTCTTTTACTTTATGTTCTTCTAGTTATGACACTATGTGAGCATGTATGCATGTATTTATACTTTTAATAAGAAACCATTCACTTTCTAACAGTATAGTCATTTGAAAATGTTCAATCAGAGACTTTCAGTCCCAAAGGTGTTTATAGTTTGTATATCTTATGTGGTTCGATATACTGAGTTCACTATAAACATTGCTCTGATACCAATCTGTCACACCCCCAAACCAAGGATGGCGGAAACGTCCGGGGGTGGAGGACTTCATGTATAGTATCATAACAACAATTTCAATAGTGATCAAAGTAAACATAACCAACATAAATATAATTGAAAAAGTTACATCATTGTATGAATTACATGTTTATGAATCAATTACATTATGTTGATAAAATATGAAATGTTTGACGCTTTAACGTCCCATCCTCAAAAGCACTTGTTTACCTGTTTAGTGATTTCCTGAGAGTACAAGTAGTTTTGAAAGAGTGTCAACAATTAATTTGGTGAGTGCATAAGCTTTTGTATGTATTTATGAAAGCCTTTTCTTGTAAAAGTAGTGTTCGTTCCAAAAAATCCAATATTTTCCTTAATGTGTAAATGTAGTCTTAAAACCCAAAGACCGAAATGTACAAGTAATTTGTCATATTTATAGTAAAACAATGCAAGTTTAAATCGACATAAACTCGTTTGATTTTAGTGAAATCCCCGTAAATTCTATGTTTTTTAATACCACATGTGAGTTATTATAACCATGCTATGACCTAGTTGGCCTGAAACGACGTTCTTCAGGCGTCAGAAATGTTATGACATTTGTTACCCCAGACCCATCGGTCTAACTGTTGCATGCAGTTTAGGTGTGGGTTTGTCAAACCCAATATAGATCTATACACAAGTATCACGCTCTCCCTCGAGGAGACTCTGGTTATAATACAGGACTTATTTGTAAATTGAATCGAATGTCTCACAGAAGTCATTAACGAAATTACGTGTTATGAAAACTTGGTACCGTATGGCCGTACCTTGCTTAATGAAAATATCCTTTGTATAAATGTACCCTTTTTAAATGTATGTGTTATGTAATGTTTCATAAACTATACCTATTATAGTTTATCAACCAAGGGTAGTACGTAGTAATGTATGCAAACTATATTCAAAATAGTTTATTAAATGTTTGAATATATCGGTTGTACTTTGATTAAAATCACTTGTTATTCTTTATATTCAATATGTCCAAATCCATTTGTAAACTGATGTGTGTCTATATATTAAGACAAAATGACATATATTGCAATAACATATAATCACATAAAGATATACACCTTGCTCAACATGTTACAAGGTGAAATGAAATTGACAACAACTTTTTGTTGAATATAGTTTTTGTTGCTGTTCTTTGAAAATTTATAGAAAAATCATCAAAGCTCCAAATCCAAATCCGCAAATTCTGAGAGTTTGGAATATGAGTCTAGTTTGTTCGTAAATTTTATCATGATTTTTAGTGATCTCTAACAGGGGTGAAAATGTCCATAATCACAGACTGGTCCGGGTTTGCCTCTGAAATGATAGGCAGTTTTGTAAAAATCACCATAAATTGAAGAAAAATCACATGGAGATGTGCAAGTAGCCATTTTAAAGCTAAGAGTTTGAACTACTTGCACCTAGAACAGTTTTGAAAACTAGAATATTTAAGTTGACCAAAACAGTCCGTGATCGAAGTTCATCTTTTCTGATGTAAGCTGTTAGAAAAAGTTTAATTGTGTTCTTGATGATTTTACTTGTATTCCCCCCTTAAAACTTAAGAAAAACATGTAAATGTAGGGGTATGAACTCACCCTATGTGGTTTCAGTAGATGAAAGTAAGAGAGAGGAAGTGTTCAACCCAAGAACACTAAGAAGATGTCTTGATGATTCGAGAATCTAACACCGAATAAGATGGAATTTGTGTAAGATATCAATGATTTGAGTAGAATGGAGTGTAATAATTATATGAATGATGAAGATACTTACTAATTGAAGAAAGAAATCCCTGGAGAAAGCCTTGAAGTTCTTGAAGTTGAGAGAAAAGATGAGAGAATTTTGGAGAGTGTTCTTTGGTTGCTAAGTGTAGAATGAAAGAAGTTAATGAGAATGAGGAGAGATGATCAATTCTCCAGCTCTTAGAACGTGGGAAGAGCTGGAGATTGGGTGTAAAGGTCCACCAAGGTGACAAGGGGTAGTGGGAAAGAGTGGCTGATCATAGAGTGAGGTGGTGGTGGTTTGTTTTTGTCATAAAATAAGGAAAAGCAAATATTCCCTCAATAATTAGTTCAACCACTAATTCTTTTAATATATTTTTATAAAAACCCTGGGGATTTATATATTTTGGGACCTTAGTTTATAAAATAAAGTTTTGGGTGAAAATCCCACGTTAAAATAATGAAAAACGGAGTTAAAACGAAGTCGTAGTCGAAAACCGGGAAAAACAAGCTATCTGCGAGACCTCTCGCATGGGGCCGAAGGTGCGAGGCTTCGTACCAGCAGGCTCGCATGCGGGGCTTCTGTCTCGGTAGCTTCGGCTTCGGTCTGTCATGCTGGCTTCGGCTTCGGTCTCGCATGCTGAGAGGCTTCGGTCTCGCATGCTGAGAAGCTTCTAATAGGAGGGTTTTGGGTTCCTTAGGGCTATTTCACCCGTTTTTACCCCGTTTCAAGCGGTTTTTGACCCGGTTAAGGGTCGAGATGACCCAAATGATTACAAAAAGTTAAAGTAACTTTTGAGAGAGATTCAGGAGAGATTTGGGAGAGATTTTAATAGAGAGAGATTGAGTGAAAGAGATTGAGAGAGGTTTCGTTTGTGATCTTTTTGAGTGTCCGGCTTCGCAACGCAAGGTCCATAAACCCCCTTTAAGCCATGATTTAGTGTCCTACACAATCCCGATGATTGTGCAATAGCGTTTTATCGCTTTGGTTCGTTGTTTAGCACTATTAAGGCTAAGGAAAATCAAACACATGAACTTTCCAAATGATGATTTCTCATTAAAATAGCGAATTGTATAGTGATTACATAACGTAAACCCTAACATACAAGGGTTATTGGAGTTGACCGGTTTGACTTGTTGACTTTGTTTGACTTTGACTTGGCCGAAATTTGACGGTTGTCACAGAGGGTTCATCTGCATCAAGCAACCTAATTTGCCTTTCCATAAGGGAGAACCCCTCTCCCAGAATGAAACATGGCCGTCCAACCGAGGGGGAGAATTCTGACCCTGATGTCGAATTTGTTTCATCATTCGAGGAGGAGAATAGTAATATGAATGACGATGACACTCAGTCAGAACTTGGAGAAGAAATCAATGCCGAATTGGATCCTAATTATAATCCCAATTACCCTCCTCTCACAAAATGGACAAAATATCATCCAAAAACTCAAGTAATTGGTGAATCATCTGAGGGAGTACTCACACGCTCTCAACTGAAAGCGAAGCCAACAACTCTATTCTCTCATGTTTAATTCTGCATGTTTAATTCGTTTGTCTCCAAGATTGAGCCAAAAACCGTTAGCACTGCACTTGATCACTCTGATTGGGTACAGGCTATGCAAGACGAACTCAATGAGTTTGAGCGAAACTGAGTCTTGAGACTAATTCCTACACCAAAGGATGCATCAGTGTTTGGATTAAAATGGGTATTCCGGAACAAGATGGACAAAGAAGGGAATGTGATACGCAATAAGGCAAGACTAGTGGTCAAGGGGTATTTTCATGAAGAAGGTATAGATTATGAAGAAACCTTCGCTCCTGTAGCAAGGTTGGAATCAGTTCGGATCTTTCTGGCATACGCTGCTCACAAGAATTTCGAAGTTTTTCAAATGGACGTCAAGTGTGCATTCTTGAATAGAGAACTAGAAGAGACCGTATATGTTGAGCAACCACCTGGATTTGTGAACGAGAAGTTTCCCAATCATTGCTACATTTTGGACAAGGCAATTTATGGTCTGAAGCAAGCCCCGAGAGCCTGGTATGAAACTCTAACTCGTTTTCTAAAAATGTCTAAATTTAAACAAGGTTCAGTTCACCTAACTTTCTTTCGCAAGAAAGAAGGTGAACACCTAATGATTGTCCAGATTTACGTCGATGACATCATCTTCGGTTCTCCGAATCCAGGCTTAACAGTTGAATTCCGGAAGTTGATGGAGACTAAATTTGAGATGAGCTCAATGGGTCCAATTAACTTTTTCCTTGGACTGAACATAAGACAGAGCCCGAAGGTATATTCATCAATCAGGAGGCTTACGCAAAGACCTTATTGGCGAAGTTTGGCATGACGGGAGATTCTAAAGTAAAGGTTCCAATGGCATTCGGAACCAAGCTTACACCGTCTCTGGAGAAACCGGCAGCTAATATGACACTCTATCGTCAAATGATAGGTTCTCTTATGTATCTAACTACTAGTAGACCAGATATTATGTTTTCTGTCTGCTACTGTGCCAGGTTCCAGGCTAATCCACGCGAACCTCATATGGTGGCTATGAAAAATATCTTCAGATATTTGAAGCGAACCTTATCTCTCGGTCTTTGGTACCCGGCGAAATCTGGCTTCTTTGTTCAAGCATTTTCTGATGCTGATCTTGGAGGATGTGGGTTAGACCGAAAGAGCACGACTGGTGGATGTCAATTCCTTGATGGAAAACTCGTTAGCTGGCAATCCAAGAAGCAAACTTGTATGTCTCTTTCTACGGCCGAAGCTAAATACATCGCCGCAGCGTCTTGCACTTCACATGTCATATGGATACAAAGTCAAATTAGAGACTATGGCCTAAACGTGAAAAAGATTCCCCTCTACTGTGACTCAGAAAGCGCTATTCGGATATGTCACAACCCAGTGCAACACTCGAAAACGAAACATATAGCACTGAGATACCACTTCATCAAGGATCACATAGAAGATGGTAATGTTGAGATCCACTTTGTTCGATCCGCTGATCAACTAGCTGACATCTTCACAAAGGCCTTACCAAAAGCAAGTTTCAATAAAATACTCCAAGGCTTAGGGATGATGGAAGTCGAGTCAGTACCGAAACCACTTTCGCTTCAATAAAATTAAGCAAGTGAAATAGAGCGAACGCTCGGTCTATTTCGGGTCCAAATTTTTTGGGGAACCTAAATGAACCGAACGCTCAGTCCATTTCGCCTCATCTCTCCAAAGGTGAAGTTTCGGTTGTATACTCTATACATTATGTATACTTTCTCGCATTTCATTTTATGTTTTTATTTCTGTTCAGAAAATTTTCATAAAATCCAAAAATATTTACTTTTCTGTTTTTATTTCTTTTCAAAAAAAAATCATAAAATCCAAAAATATTTATTTTTCTATTTTTATTTCTTTTCAGAAAAATTTCATAAACTCCAAAAATATTTTCTTTTCATTTTATTTCTTTTCAGCAAAATTCATAAATCCAAAAACATTTTCTTTTATGTTTCGAATTTTTTTTACAACAAAATCCCAAAAATATCTCACTGAAAGGACTCTTGGATAACTTCCTCTGATGGAGCCGGGGCAGGTATACTTCTTATTATCTCTGTACTAGCTATGTGTCCCTAGAAGCATGATGCTGCATGCTGTCCAAATCCTCGACGACTCTAAGTGAAACCTTCATGATTCAATATATACAAATTGTTTCTTCCCAATTAGGCTGCTAAAATCACTCAATTCATGAGCTACTTTACTCTTCTCATACTGAGTTGAGAGTTTTATGTTTGGTCCTTACTATATAGCAGAGGTACTTTCGGTTCTTTAACCACCTCACACTTTTCTCCATCACTTTCGGTTCATAATAGTAACCCTTGAGACTCTCAGAATTTACCACTGAGGTTTATGGTTGCACAAAATCTGTGTTCATGATCTTAGTTTCGTCAACCACGATCTAAGTGAAACCCAAAGTCCAACACCTACAATGAATTGACGGTGAACAATCAAATGTTCTAGTTTTCACCCAAGTATTAACGAAACCACTTTAGTGGGATGTACCAAGGAATCTCTTTTTATTTTTGAGTGATCTTTATGAAATAATCTCACACCAAGATTTTTCTGCCCAAAAGGTCCAGTTTATTATTATTATTTTTTTTTTGAGATTTCTACTAAATCACCAAGTCACTGAAAATTATTCAAACCTACTTGTTTTATAGACTACACCGGTCTCACAAGTACTTCATCCAACTTTCGGTCTTATATCAAGTTCCGTAGTTCGATTGAAGCAAAACCCTGCCTAATAGCCTTATACTGAAAATATGCCTTTCAATGCTTCTTAATAAGCATTTGATCGTATCAATGGGAAACCACACAGACACTTCTAAGTCTCTCTTGACTTTGAAGGAAGAGATTCGTGCCCGGGATCTACAACTTTATGTCTTATTGACATCACTTAAATCCCATAAATTATTTGTTTTATTTGTTTTTTCTTTTTCGCACACTCTTGCACGAAGATATTTATGATTTTCCACCAGTCTTGATCGTGGTACTAATGGTTATTTCTCAGATACAATGTTCGGTTCAATATGCTATGGTGGTACACAATGTTTCGAAGCGAAGGCTAGACGATTCTAATGAAAGCGAAAGGGTGAGTCTTATTTCAAAGGGAATTTGAAGGGTTTTAAAATCAAAGAGGCGGGGAATGGATAAAGCCAAAGAGAGGATCTTCTTCCAGATTTTGGATCTGAAAACTTTGATTTCAAAAGTTCGGTTTTGCTCACTGTTAAGGCTAATCATCGACGATTCCATGGTCAACCCAGACTCAATTAGCATGACCTAGCTTTTCACCATGTTTTATGATATGGGGTATACTGAAGTTCTTACTACAGTGACAAGGTTCAAGAAATCATGCCTTCCTCCACAATGAAATGGTCTGTTTACTCTTCTTTTCAAGGGTTTATCGGAGAGGGTTGCAGGTTCCGACGGGGCAAGCAAAGCATTTATGACTCTTCTCTATGGTCTTTACCACGGGATCAACATGGACTATGGGTCTATTCTTTGGACTCAACTGGTACAAAGCCTTACATCTTCTTCTCGTTATTCTGAAATTTCATGTGGCAGGTTTTGGACTCTTGTTACTCACTAGGCAATGGAGAAATTCCACATTCCTACAATGGCAGACTCCTTGATGTTATCTATTGCCACTTTTCACACAACGAAGATTATTGTCACCGATCCATCCAAGTATCTGTTCATTGGTTCGGTTCCTGAATCAATGTACAAGTGTGTGTCTGGGGAAAGTAAGGTTATCAGCGAATACAAGAAGCTTCCTCCTACAGGACCGAGGCAGCTCACTCCCGAAATGCAAAGCTCATTAGATGCTGTTGATAAACCAGCAAAACGAAGGAAGAAGACTGAACGAAAAAGCGATAAGGAAGGACCTTCAACTAAAGCTGCTCCGCCTAAAAAGCAAAAGTCCGAACAGGCAGCCACTTATGTTCATAAGAAGCGTAAGATCAAGAAGAAGGCTCCCAAGCCAAAGACTCCGTCATCAATTGATTCAGAGTATGTTCCTTCTGATCAACAACCTGAACCAGAGTCCAGCGACAGTGTAGATTCTCAAGAGGAGAGTTCGCTCAGAGGAGATTCGCCTCCACCTTCACCAACTCATCAGGGTAACCGAAACACACCTCCTCTCTCTCCTACTCACTCTGTTCTTATCACTATTGCTCCGTGCCCTCCTCCAATTTCATCTACAACTGCATCTTCTACTCCCATACCCACACCCTTATTCACCGAAATTACGACCACTACTACTACCCCAACCGAACCTCAAGTTCGTGTCAACGTATCTGATACGGGGGCACCTACTTCAGGGACCGAAACCCCAATACCTTCTAAACCTCTCTCCACACCTCCTTCCAACGAATCTGACATTGTTCTCGTTGGGGAGGATACCGACTTTGATTCCTTCTACTTTAGCCCCTACAGAGTTCAAAGTAATGATGATGATGATGCGCCTGTCACAAAACGACATTTACGGGATCTCAATAAGAATCTTGACAAGCTTATTGGTTCTGCATCTTCTTCTTCTTCTAATGAATACTCAGAAGCAGCAGTCAAGGCTTTGTTCTCTACTTTGGTCAAAGAGCATCAGGACTCCATTGATAAAGCCACTAAAGTTGCCGATGCTTCTACCTCTTCTTGTCAGAAGGCAACCGAAAATGTCACACAAATAATTGTCAATGCTCAAGTGTTTTTGGATTCTCTACAGGTAGCTGCTCAGAAGAATGCCAATATGGTGAATGCTACGATTAAGGAACTCACCTCTAAGCTTCAAGAGGAGCATAAACATTTTGAAAGCATTCGAACGGGAATTCAAGCTGATAATGCACTGTTCATTTCTTCCATTAAGGCTAGTCTTGATCAACTGCAGACCGAACTAGCTGTGGAAAACAAAGTTATGGATGAACTTGATCGTCACACTGCTCAACTCAAAGCTCAGACATTGAAGCTCACTCATGCAAACAAGGAGATTAAGGATCTCAAGACTGAGAGAACAGTCATTAAAAGTTGTGTTGGTGATGTGCACTCTCTTCTGACTAATCTCCTCGAGGCACACGATTCGGTTCTTACTCTTACAGTCTAATGCCACTTAGCTGAAAAGCTGCGACCTGCTCTTGACATGCTATGTCGAATAGAAGGTGTTCCGGAGCCTGTTGTCCCTCCGAAACAAAGGGGGAGAAGGAAGTACGAAACAACCCCCACAACCGAAAGTCACCACTGAACCGAAGGGTAATGAAGCTTAGGGTTCGAGTGTGAAGGACAAAAACAAGAAGATAGTTGGTGATAGTGATGAGGAAGAAAATGAAGAAGACGCTCTTAAAAGAAAGCAGCGTGATCGAGAGCTTGACGAAAATCTTCGTATTTCAAAAGAAGAAGAAGAGAAGGAAAGAAAAAGGAAAGAGGCTCATGACGCATTGGAAAGTAGAAAAACTATATTTCCTTTGTAGACATTAGAGAAACTGTTAAAAGAAGCAATAGAGTCTCCAAGCACTCACTGGCTTGAACCGGTCACCTCGTTTGATCGTGAAAATTCAAAAGACTCTCAATTTGATATGCCTATCACCCAGAAGGAATTTGTGTTTCATTGCTTTGAGCCAATCGCTTCTCTTCCTTCTCCTGAACCAAAGATTTATCGAGATTTAATTGTTTACTATCTCACATTCTCTCAACCACAATACCTGACTTGGAGCGCACAGAAGATCACAACAGTCAAGGTATTGAAACCAAATTCAGCAGGGAAGTTTATAAATGTGAAATTCCCTTGCTGATTTGCTTAACTTGAATCCACATGACTGGATGCTCTTGAACAACATTCTGCTTACTGATCAACAATAGTACCAGCCTATCATATATCACATCAAGAGAATGTTAGTTTGTTACATTCATGAGGTTGCCAAGTTGGATCAAGAGATCGCCTCTGCCTTGAGGAAGAAGCCCACAATCCGAGCAATTAGGAAGGCAAGCGACGTGAACAAGATGCAGATGGGTAAAATTGACCAGAAGTATCGCACTGTCATGTTCACTAGAGCCGAAGGACAAAAGTGCTTTTTCGCTCTTGATGATAAACACCTGTTCTCCAATTCTTGTCTGGAGCACATTCTTGATATCACTCACAGGTGTAAAGCAAACAGTGAAGCTGATAAGAAAAAAAATTCGGATATGCTTCGATGGTATATTGACTTCCGACAGACTCTTCTCGCCATCATACCGAAGCTATTCAAAACTGTGAAGAAATCCACTCTTACTCAACCGAAGTGATCTCTCGCCTCAATTGACAGAAAGGGGGAGATTGTTGGGTCTAAGAGTTGCGCCATTGGGCTTCGTTAGTTAGTCCAATATTATCACGGTATGTGTAACGCCCGCGGATTCGAGCTAGTCAATTTAGAGACGATAAGCGTCAAAAATGAGTTTTTGATAGAGGATTATTTAGAATAAATAATCTTAACTAAGTTGTAGTATATTTCACAAGGTTTCTGTACATATAAAGAACGCCGAAATCCGAGTTATAACGAAGAAGTTATGACCTGTCGAAGTTTCGCGACAAAACCGGCACGACACCGGGAATCGTAAAAAGTGAGTTTATGATAGAGTACTTTTTAGCCTTAGGATTCTAAAATAAAGTTGTAGAGTGGATATAAAGAACGTTAAAATGGAGCTCGTATGCAAAAGTTATGGACTTCCGAATATGCAGTTGTGTCAGAAACCCTAATCTGACTGAACTCAAGACGTGACCATAAATGCTCACGATGTGAGGAGTCAAAATGCTACATTTCGAGGATAAAAGGCTACGAAACGATAACTCAAAAGCTCACGACGTGAGTAAGGATTTCTCATGACGTGAGGAGTCAAACAAACACTAATGGAGCCTAGAAAACACCTGGGAAGGCTACAGGATGACTCTTGCCATGCCTCACGATGTGAGAGAGACAAAATCAGCCTATAAATAGCAAGTCCGGCTTCTTCTCTTCCTTACACCAAAATCTCTTCTCTCTCTCGTTTGTTGAGGCCGTTTTCGCATCCCGAGCCCGACGATCACGAACCGCTGACCGTTTCTAGTTAGATTCTATCAAAGCACGCTACAAGTGAGTGCATATTACTTTCATCTTACACATAGATATGAAGTATTTTATATAAAATAACGTGCTATGTGTACATATTATCTGGATACTTGTTGCCTATGCTGGATGATCGACTTTATACAAGTTTTAAATGATTTAAAATGTATATGTATTTTATATCTACAAATATGTTGGGGTAAAACATGGGTAGATAAAATAGTTGGTGTGCGATGAAAAATGAGTTGGAAGATGAGATGAAAGGCGATATAGATCATGAGATGAGGGTGAGAGGTGAAAAGTGAGAAAAGCCTTTACCCAAACGTTGGTCCTGTCATCTAGCAGAGTATGGATGACAACCATGGACTATTCTACACGGTTCGTGGAACACTAGCAGGCTCGCAACCTGTAGGTGTTGTGAACGACGTGTTCACCCGGTGTACTCTAAAAACCCATTGACATGTATTTCGGGTGGATTGCCGAAAATAATACTGTCGATAAATGAGCTATGGACTTAGTAAATGGAGGAAATGAGAAGGCTTACGATACTGAATGGTACCTATCGGAAGATATCTTTCGAGTGATATCTCGCCTTTAGAATGCGTCTAATAAATAATACGTCTGGTATGGAAGAAGTACACTTTCGATAGGCAGAAAGAAAGAATTTTTGGTACAATCCATAAAGTTATCCCATGGTCTGGAATTTCCATCACCAACCGAGTTGAAGTAGAGTTGATGATTGAAGATACGCATGGAAGAAGTCCTAGTAGAGTCTAGGGAAAATTTTATGATTGTTTGGACATATTTGTATGTGTTAATTTTTTTTTTGTGATAATAACTTTGAAAACTGCGAGACAATACTTGGGACGGGTATGAGTAGGTGTGAAAGGTAGTAGAGGCCTATACTACCGGAAGCACATGACTCACACTTGGATCAGGGAAAGTCACAAGGTTACCAAGAAGCTAGTAATGGATTCCGTTTTGTTCAAGTCTTTCGTTACCATTGTTTTGGTAATGACTAAGAAGATGATTGTTTTTCCGACCCTAGTGGTCATATCAAATCAAGTCCGACAAAGACGAGTATGTTACATGGTTTAGAGAACCAAGATCGATGTAACATCCGATTTATGCCAGAAGATTAAAGTGAAAGATAATCGAAGCGATCAATAGAAGTATCGCGACCATTGTTTAAGTAAGAAGTATATAGCTAGAAATGCTACATACTAAAATGTGATTATATCACATTAGAACATGAAGAAAGGTATATTCTATTCTGGAATTTGACTCTAAGAGACCTGAGTCTAAGCGTTGCATCATACGATGAGAGGTCATTAGAACATGTCTCATCGGCCTGTTATGATAATCGAAGTAAATAACTTCTCTTAAGATTAGTTTGTTTAAGAAGAAGAAGGAGTCTCCAATAAGTATCAATTTTGTAACTCGAAGGTTACGAATTGGAAGTCCAACATAAGATAAAGAGCGGGTGCAAGATTAACCACCGCCTGCAGTTAAGAAGTCCAAGAGTTAGATACTCATTCGAAAGAGTTAGACACTCATTCGAAAGAACATAGAAGCTACGAATTGGAGTCATTATACAAGCCCGGTTTTGTTGATGATTACGGGACGTAATCATCCTAAGGGGGAGATAATGGTAACGCCCGCAGATTCGGGCTAGTCAATTTAGAGACGATAAGCATCAAAACTGACTTTTTGATAAAGGATTATTTAGAGAAAATAATCTTAACTAAGTTGTAGTATATGTCACAAGGTTTCCGTACATATAAAGAACGCCGGAATTCGAGTTATAACGAAGAAGTTATGACCTGTCGAAGTTTCGCGACAAAACCGACACGACATCGGGAATTGTAAAAAGTGAGTTTATGATAGAATACATTTTAGCCTTAGAATTTTAAAGAAAGTTGTAGAGTACGTCTCCACCTTCGCGTGGATATAAAGAACGTTAAAAACGGAGCTCGTATGCAAAAGTTATGGCCTTCCGAATATGCAGCTGTGTCAGAAACCCTAATCTGATTGAACTCACGACGTGAGCATAAACACTCACGACGTGAGGAGTCAAAATGCCACATTTCGAGGCTAGAAGGCTACGGAACGATAACTCAAAAGCTCACGACGTGAGCAAGGATTTCTCACGACGTGAGGAGTCAAACGGACACTAATCGAGCCTAGAAAACACCTAGGAAGGCTACGGATGACTCTTGCCATGCCTCACGGCGTGAGTCTTGATTCTCACAACGTGAGAGAGCCAAAATCAGCCTATAAATATCAAGTACGGCCTCTTCTCTTCCTTACACCAAAATCTCTTCTCTCTCTCATTTGTTGAGGCCGTTTTCGCATCCCGAGCCCGACGATCACAAACTGCTGACCGTTTCTAGTTAGATTCTATCAAAGCACGCTACAAGTGAGTGCATATTGCTTTCATCTTACACATAGATATGAAGTATTTTATATAAAATAACGTGCTATGTGTGCATATTATCTGAATACTTGTTGTCTATGTTGGATGATCGATTTTATACACGTTTTAAATGATTTAAACTGTATATGTATTTTATATCTACAAATATGTTGGGGTAAAACATGGGTAGATAAAATAGTTGGTGTGTGATGAAAAATGAGTTGGAAGATGAGATGAAAGGCGATATAGATCATTAGATGAGGGTGAGAGGTGAAAAGTGAGAAAATTCGTTACCCAAAAGTTGGCCCCGTCATCTAGTAGAGTATGGACGACAACCATGGACTATTCTAGACGGTCCATGGAACACTAGCAGGCTCGCAACCTGTAGGTTTTGTGAACGACGTGTTCACCCGGTGTACTCTAAAAACCCATTGACATGTATTTCGGGTGGATTGCCAAAAATAATACTGTCGATAAATGAGCTATGGACTTAGCACCCGTTGGATGAACCCTGACAACTATGGATTTAGTGCCTGTTGTATAAACCCTGGCGACGATGTACTTCGTACCTATTCCTTAGGAATGATTGTTAGATAATTCTTAGGGTAGATCCTTAAGAAATGAAGAAGATAATGAGGATGGGTAATTGGGTTAATTGTTTGATGATAAAACATAATAACTTTATTATTGTGGGTTGAAACCCCTATGTGCTCACTAGGTTTCCCAACCTGTCCACTCAGTTTATTTGTATCACAGGTGTCGATACGAAGCTACTTTACACTGAGAGATTTAAAGGAGATATAGATCACTAGTGTAATAAATGTAAGGTCTGTTTATGCTTATGTTTCAGTATTGACGATGACATCCCAAATGTTTTAAATGAATAAAATACATTTCTTCGGAAATGCTTTGATAAAGTATTTATCATGTATTTTTTGGGAACAAATTTCGCAACATTTTTATTAAAAGGGTACTCTGATTTTTATACAGCATAAATAAAATCGGTCTTTTCTGGCCGTGAAAATGGGGATGTCACAGTGTGGGCTTGTCCATCTGTGTTTTTGTCATTAGGGTTTAGTATATAAGGTGCATGCATGCATCGATCTCAATACGCTTTTTGATTATTATTCTTTTCATCGTATTGTAACCCTAGCACACCTCTACAATAGAAGTTCTTTTTCGAGCTCTTCTGAGGTGGAGCATATTAATCATTCAGCACTTGTTTGATTCATCGTGTATTCATTGCTTTTATTGCGTTTGTCTAATCTGTTACGAATCTAAACAATCTTAGAGAACTTAATTCTCTAAGATAAACCTTTGGGTCAGGAGAAGGAAGACCTTTGGGTCAGGAGAAGGAAGAGAAGCGATTGGCTCAAAGCCCAAGCCTTCCACAAGATTGAGGGAGATAAAGTTATGGGTGGCTCCTGGGTCAACCAAGGCCACCACCGGTTGACCCATCACTTGGCCCCTTGGCTTCATCATTTTTTGAGAAGATAGCCCTGCCACCAAATTGAGAGATACCTCCACCACGTCTTCCACTTCCATCGAGACCAGGGTAGTTGGGTTGGTTTCTTTTGGTTTCGGGTCTGGGTCTTCTTCCTCTTCTTGGTCTTCCGAGTCCTCGATCAGAATGACATTGATTTGCATCTTGCATCGATGCCCTTTGTTCCATTTTTCGTTACACTTGTAACAGAGCCCCTTAGAACATCGTTCTTGGATTTGCGCTTCCTTTAGACGTTTATTTTGTGTTGTTGCCCTAATAGAGTTTGAATTAGCCACATTCAGAGTTGGGAAGGTACCTAATGGCGACGATTTTTTGGGTATGGGTTTTCGGACTCCCAATGACCCAAGTAAACTGGACTTGAGGTTCCGGAGCCTTTGTTCTGCTTGTTGGGCCAGGTCCATAGCTTGTCCCAAATCTTGAGGAGCCCACATATGGAGTTTGTCCCGTATCTCCTGCTTCAACCCTTTCAAGAAACTCGCGATAGCAACATCGTTGGAGACTCCTTCCAGAGGAGTCGCAAGTTCGATGTACCGTCGTATATACTCAGCGGTGGTGGTGGTTTGCGTCAACGAATTCCATTGCTCGTAAATGTTGCCTCCCAACACCGGCCGAAATTTCTTGAGGAACAAGGTTTTCATCTATTCCTACGTTATCACCAGTTGTTGATTGTGTGACCATCGATACCAGGAAAGGGCGTCCCTGCTAAGCGCAAGGATTGCTGCTTTTAGTTTCTCCCCGTTGTTCAATTGATAAATGGCGAAATAGCGCTCCGCTTGTAATATCCACCCATCTGGGTCCGACCCATCAAAGCCAGGCATATCAATCTTACGATGGTGATACTCATACTTCCCTTTCCTAGATTCAATCGGCGGAACAGTCCCAAAGATGATGGGTGGGTTTCCGGAATTGAATCCGCCAGAACTGGAGTCGTCATGGTCGGATCCTCCTGTTCCAAGTCCTTCCGTTCCCTTGTTCTTATTCATGGGGTCATTTGGAGGAGTAACGATACCAGAGTTTGGAGTTCCTGACGTTCCTCTCCTTGCTGATGGGTTTGCTTCACTTCTTTCCAGCAGCATGTTCATAGTCTGCTTCATTTCATCTTGCCCTTGGAGGATTACATCCATCCTTGATTTCATCTCTTGAATACCCACTCCATGGGATTGGAGACGGATCTGCATCACTCCCACTTGTTCCTCAACTTTCTTAGCTGCAGCAGCTTCCTTTGATGCCCCTCCATCGGATGAAAGTGCTCTGACACCACTTGATAAGCTCACACTAAGGATTAGTTATCTAAACTAAAATCTGAATTCAAATAAGAAACAAATGGAGATGAACTGAGATGATTCTCATAGAACAAAATGATAGATCTCACTTTCAACAGGTGAGTGCTCTCCAAGTTTTGCATAAGCAATTACAAATTTTGACATAAACAAAAAGGCATCATCTCCAGCTATAAATACTAAAGAAAAAGACAAATAACTGCAATGAAGACGTTAAACATTCCCTCCCCACTACCAGTATTTCCCACACAGCAGTTGCAGGAACACTAAAAGGACATAATTACCCCTGGACTGTCCCCTGTGGGTAAATAGGCTGATTCTGCTCATTTTGGTTGTCTCCTGCCGGCTTCTTCCTCTTCTTACGAGTGTAAACATGAAGGAGTGGAGGCTTATCATATATGCGACAAAATTACACTTTTATAGCAATTTATGCAACAATAATTCACTTTTCTACCAATTTATACAACACACATGAATTATACCACCATATTTCAACCGATAAAAACAAGCTACAAGTAAATTGTTTCATGGTTTGATTGTATAATGGAACTTGGTTGCATATTATGTTTTGATAACTATTTTGCTGCATAAGTTTGGAAAATGAAAAGTAGTATGCTATATTTGAAAAACGGTTACTGTCATTTAACGATCCATTCTGTTACCTTGCTAATTTCATTCCATAATACCAAAATATCGATATTTGAGAGATTATAATATTTGAAATGTGGTGGATTTATGTCATGGTTCACTGACATTTGTGTAAATAAGAGTTTGAATATGTTATAATATAGAATTTGTCAAACAATATGAAACTGGAACTTTTAAAAGAACATATGGCCTCATAAAATTTATTGCTTAAACTCCTGCCGCAAGGCGCGGGCTTAAAACCTCGTTACTATCATTTGTTGTTGCTCTTGTAAGTTAGATGCTTCAACAAAAGAAATCTTCTGAGTAGTTTACCTTGAACAACTGCATCAATTAGGGTTGCATTCAAGGCCAAAAACTTATATCCTGATTTATATTTTTTACTCGGCTTCTAATTTCTTTGACTGTAGGTAGTTAGGTTTTGGTTATTGTGTTTATTATAGGAAGCAATGTTTATACTTTTTTGTTTGCGGATGTCTGATAATATATATTTGTTTTCTAATTAATTTTTGAGGAACACCCTAAAAAAAAAAGTTGGCTTCGCCCCGATGTAATGTTGATACAGTATGCTAAAATATAGAGTTATTATTAATAAATCGTTAAACAACAGTTCATTATGCATCATTTAAAGTTTTCCGTATTAGGTTCACACTTTTTTGGTTATTTAATTTATATGTTACCATCTTTTTCAAAATATGTCTATGACATATCTTAAATATGTATTTGAGTTTATTTGCTATATAGTAATATATATTAGCTAAGAGGTTGTTGTTATATACTTTTACTTTTATTTTAAGTAAAATGTAAATCATACTATTTGATAATTTATACAAATATCCTAACTTGTAGTTATAAATTGAGTTATTGCGCTCTTATTTCTTTTTTTTTCTAATATAAACAAATATTTATGAATTATGAGAATATGATGTGGTGAAAAAAATAGTATGTTTCAATTTCATTATATCATTGGCCCTTGTATTTTTTTTATTGAACAAACATCGGGCATGGGCCTTATATTTTATCATGTTATGGCTGTATGGCGGATGGCGTATTGCTAATAGCAAAAGCATTCCACCCAGTTATCGTTTGCTGGTTTGGATCTGAAGATGAAAAGGGAAAATGTCATATTAGCCCAACGAACTTTTCACCTTTAAAAGGTCACTTAATTATTTTTTTAGTAGTTTAGGTCACCTAACTTACAATTTACCTGCTAATAAGGGGAATGGGAAGCTTTTTTCCAAGTTTACCGGTAAACCACGGATGACATGGTGCTAACTTGGCATTTAATTCAATAAATGTTTAAATTTGCAATGCCACGTAATATTTTTACTACCCTGTTTGACTCCAGATTGTTCGTACCTCCGATGGAAAGAAAGAAATCTAATCTACGTCATCTTCATAAACCTGGACTTCAATCAGCTCAAGAACACAAAGAGCTCAGGAGCACAAAAATTTCCGATTTCAAAATGAAGTAAAATAATCGTTTAATTATTTAATTTTGCATTTCATTTCAAACTAAATCAACTAAATTTTTTCACTCATGGAGCAGAGACAGATAAACCAAAAACTAACAGCAGGGTGAACAATTTGAACTAAAAACTAAAATACTGAACCCAAAAAAAATTATACTCTGTTCTTCGTGGCTTTAAGACAGCTACGTTCATCTAGAACCTAGAAGCTAAAACAAAATTTTGAACCCAAAATTTAAAACTAAATAAAAACTAAAATCAAATTGTGAACCAGATATATTCATCAAGCTGTATGATTTCTGGATTCTACCTAACTGGAATATCTGATACGTACTCATAGGACAAGCATGATACCGACGATGACACCAGAAACTAGATCAGGCTAGAGATATTCACACCGATTGTATGTCAAGGGAGAAAGAGCTCAACACAAATCCAATAATTACAGAAAAAAAACAAAAAACGAAAAATCCCGAAATCTAGAAGAACAAATGAAATGCAATAGAAGAACCGATTTCACAACCCAAAAGCAAGAATCGAGACGTACGTGAATTATTTAGCAAGAGCAAGGACCTGAATCTTTTTTTCAGAACCCAGAAAGATATGAATCTTCGACATCGATCTACCAATTTAGGGCTTGGTTTTGGGTTCTCATCGCCGATCTATCGATTTAGGGCTTGGATTTGTGGGAGGTTGAAGATGGTGGTGGTGTGAGGTTGAGGGTGGTGATAGTGGAAGGTTGGTGGTGTTTAACTTTGACCAAAATTCCATGTGGCACCCATATTATCTTTTAACCCGGTATCAGGTCATATAAGGACATTTTAAAACAGTAAATATGACTTTATTCCCTTAACGTACAAAAAAAAAACTTAAGTGACCTTTTAAAACAAATGTAACAAGTTTGTTGGGCTAATATGACATTTTCCCAGATGAAAACTACTCAAAAAAATGATGAATTCAGGCGGTGATGGTGATGGCGAAGCAGTAGCAGGCAAAAGAGAAACCAGCAATAAAAAGCCCCAATTCAAAGCCGACTATTGAATTTACATCAAAGCTGGTCTCCGAGACCCGGTGATCTCTTTCTCAAACTTTAAAATTTTCTTGTAAACTTATCTGTTTTCCGAAATTCGTGAAGTTTAGCTTGTGTACATTGGTTAATTGACGCCATGTGAGAGTGAGACCCTTAGTTTGATTTTTCTCTTTATATTTTATTTTCCATGTGTAATTCTAATACAGTATATCTCAGCGTTTCCGATAATAGTCAGTTAGCTATAAATGAATAAATCTAAAATAGTTATTGTTTTGTCTTTATGTTTCTCTTAGATTTTAATATCAGATTCAACAATCGAGAATATGGATGATTCTTACAATATAGAAAAAGTTGTACTGTTGTCAATTAGAAGTCTGGTCCCTCTTTTTACATTATTGAGTCATTATTGCATTGTTTTTTACATAATACGTTCTTCACTTGCCATGGGATTTCCATATTCTAAAATGATAATATTATACTAAATATTTTTTGTGATTGTAATTTTACGAAACTATCTAAATGTGAAACTAAAAAAACAGTTTACATTAATGTACATAAACTATAATTTACAAAGGAGGTTTTAAGAAATAAATTTATTAAGTTTAGATGAAATATTTTCTTCTCAAATTTGTATTTTTCGTGATGGTTATTTTGATGAATTTGATTTTTGTTATAATGAAAATCACTTAAAAGAGGGATGAAAAATTGGTGATGGTTGTAAAATGCTATATTCAACGAGTAAATAAATAAATTAAAAAATGAAACTTCTCTCGTTAAATTAAATGGCGGATGGGATTGTCGGTCCAACAGATACATCTGACTCACTGGCTGGACCGACAGTCAACAAGCCGCAAACAGTCCAAAAGAGCCATTACATAGTCATTACATTCTTAGACCCAAATAATGTCATATATATATATATATATATATATATATATATATATATATATATATATATATATATATATATATATATATATATATTATGATTATTTGATAACCAAAAAATATAACAAGATTGGAAAAGATATTTATATTAAATACAAATTGCCAACTCTTTTAAGTCTTTGAACGTTTACTTTGGGCCAATTTATTTTTCTTGGAAATTAAGTATTGTGTGCCCGACACAAATAGGCCACCAATTTGAGTCCGTCCACTTAAAATAATTCTTCATCTTCACAGTTGGCACTATATAGAGCTTCATAGGGGCATCTTCATATATACATCAATACAAACAAATAAATCACCAGGATTTGCATTTACATTATGCATCCTTGTGTTTTTATATTTTTCTCACTTCTCTTGCAAAGCCTTGAGACTACAACTGCTAACCAATTGGTAGCAGTGGGAGGAGGAGGAGGAGGAGATGATAATGGTGTTACAAAAAATTGCTTTGTTGACGAGAGAAATGCCCTCCTTGATTTCAAAGCTCGCCTCCAAGACCCCAATGGCAGTCTCTCTACGTGGAGAGCTGAAGAAGATCACTGTGGTAAATGGTTTGGAGTCACGTGCAACAATCAAACAGGTCATGTCACATGGCTTGACATTAGCTTTTGTGGTGTTGGAGGTGAGATTAGCCGATCATTGCTTAACTTAAGCAATTTGAATTTTCTTGATCTCTCCTACAATTATTTTCATGGCTCCATTCCCATTTTCATTGGTTACATGACTCGATTAAGGTACCTTTACCTTTCTGGTAACTTTTTAAGCGGAACCATTCCTGGGTCAGTTGGCTCCTTGACTGAATTAATGTATCTTGACCTTTCCGGTAACTCTTTTTATGGAATCATTCCTTCAAAGTTTGGAAATCTCACGAACTTGCAAGCGCTTTTCCTTCGACATGCTGGAAGATGTAGAGTTGAGAACCCGGAGTGGTTGTCTCATCTCTCTCATTTGGAGCAACTTGTTATGGATGGGATTTCCCTAGCCAAAGCAAACCATTGGGTAAATGTAGTTTCTAGTCTCCGAAAGCTATCATACTTAAGTTTATATGGATGCGATCTCTCACAGGTCATGTATCCATGCTCTTCATTATGCTTCATTTTCAACTCTTCTTCATCTGTTGCTAGTCTTGATCTTGGAGACAACAATCTCAAGTCATCCATGTATCATTGGCTGTTCCCATTAACTGGAACTAAGCTTAGATTCCTTGATATCTCTTACAACATGTTAGATGGGATACCCAAATATCTTGGTAATCTCTGTAGTTTGACGGCTTTATATCTGAAAAACAACTCTGCAGTGGTCCAATTTCCTGATTTTCTGAAAAACTTGTCTGGATGCACATCGTTTACATTGCAGCAGTTGTATGCTCCAAGAAGCCAATTTATGGGGTCGTTGTCAGATAAGGTCCAAAAGTTTTCTTCACTAGAAGAATTGATCCTATCAGAGAATCAATTAAACGGAACTATTAGTGGGAAATTGTGGGAACTTCCTAGGCTTTCTGTTATAGATCTTTCAAAAAACTCACTGGAAGGATTTCCTTCTAAACATCACATGTCCAACCTTTCTTATGTGCATGTTGATCTGAGCTCTTGCATTCTAGGACCTCGCCTTCCCAAATGGATCAAAACACTGAAAAATCTTACCCATCTTGATCTATCAAATACTAGAATTTCAGACACAATTCCTGTGGAATTTTGGGACATGTGCCCTTCTCATTTAAGCTATTTAAATCTCTCTTCCAACAACATCAGCGGTATGGTACCAAATCTGTTATCAAATTTTGACAACAATTCATTGATAGATTTGAGTTTCAACAATTTTCAAGGTCCAATACCGAATGTCTCTTCCACTGTGATATCACTAAATCTTTCTAGAAACAAATTCAATGGAGGAATCTCCATTTTATGCCAAATGGCCGATGGCTTTTTGGAGTTTCTTGACCTCTCCCATAACTTTCTAACCGGACAACTTCCAGACTGCTTGAGGCATTTCAAACATCTAACAGTTCTTAATCTAGGACACAACAGTCTATCTGGAAGGCTTCCTCCCTCTATTGGATCTCTGATAGAACTCCAGGCGTTGTACTTATACAAGAACAACTTCTCCGGAGAATTGCCTTTGTCTCTAAAGAATTGCACAAGCTTAACCTCGTTGACTTTGGGAGCTAACAATTTTTCAGGTAATGTGCCTGTTTGGATTGGTGAAAACTTGTCTGGGTTGTATGTTCTTATCCTAAGATCAAACAACTTCTTCGGAACCATCCCTTTACAACTATGCCGATTAGCAAATCTTCAAATTCTGGACTTGTCGATGAACAATTTACATGGAACTGTCCCCTCATGTTTGAACAATCTTACAAGCATGGTTCAAGAACAATTCTCACAAGTACAAAATGTACATCAGTATTATACAATGCTTACGAACTCATATAGCATCTATGCTGCATATGTTGACCATGCGATGATCGAGTGGGAAGGAGCTGAACGTGAATTCATCAGAAGTAATCTTGTATTGTTGAAGAGCATTGACCTGTCAAGCAACAATTTAACAGGACCGATCCCACATGAACTAACCAATCTTCACGAAATACTTGCCCTGAACTTGTCAAAGAACGCTCTGATCGGAGAGATTCCACGGGAAATTGGTCAGATGAGAAAACTCTTAGCTTTGGATTTGTCTAGAAACAATCTGTCAGGAGAGATACCATTAGGAATGTCTCAGATGAATTTTTTGGGTTACCTAGACGTGTCGTCTAATAACTTGTCAGGGAGAATCCCATCCAGCACTCAGCTCCAGTCCTTTGAACCTTCAAGATACGATGGAAATGCAGGACTTTGTGGTCCTCCCCTTTCCAGAAAATGTCCAGGAGATGAAGAATCACAAGTTGGTAAAAGTGAGGGTGATGGCGAAGACAGGGATGAAGATTGGGGATGGTTCTATATTGGTGGGGGCACTGGTTTTGTGAAGGTGGTGGTGTTCATTGCAAAATTGCGGAGGATTGCACATAAGTAGTTGTCTATATTTAATTCTTCTTTCCTCTTTTGTATGTTTTATAAACCTAGTAGTGTTCTTATTTAGGACTAGAGGTATAGTAATGTAAGAACCATGTTTCCCTATATTTGGCAGGGGTTTTTACGTCCCATTTATCAATAAAATGACCACCAACACCATGGGTGGCAATTTCCAGTGTTGTGATCATGCTACTTTTTGTAAGACCCTGCTGCTTTTTGTAGATCATAGCTGTACTAGGATATGATTTGCATCTGCAGCTACATCAGCATGTCTTCTTTGAGTAGATGGGGACAATTTGAGAGAGATCAAGTAAAAGTAAGCTTTAATAGTTTCATAATCGGAAGCTTTAGGTAAACACAGTTCAAAAGTTGAGTTATAACGTTTTCGTAGTGCCCTCTGTTTCGTTCTCTGTTTGTACTATCTTCATTCAATCGATAATTATATAGTTCCGTGTACACATGGCTATTTGAAATTCTTTTGTTAATGAAAATTTCAATTTTGTTAGTGACAAAGCTAGGAAGTGTGATCACACAATTCATAAATACCATGTTAAAAAAAGTAATTTAATTTAGGAATTTTAAAGGAGATGTGCAGAGCCGAAATGATTACATTCAAGGGCAAAGAGTTGCCATTGTGTCTATTAAGAAACAACTTCTCATTTCCACATTACCCGCAATGCCAGATTTATGTCTATAAAGAGAAAAGTAATATTTTTGAAGTTCTCTATTCATTCAATAAATTACAAGCTTATATAAAGCTGATTACAGAGGTTGAGAAGAGCTATTCTACAGGAGTTCAATAAGGAGCTAATCTAGGATCTGTTGACTATACTTTTCAATTATACATTTTTAAATACAAAATACAAATAGAGTTAATTATAAGCGTGTTTTGGTGAGTTGGGCTGCTGTGGATCTTTGGGCTGTTGTGGATCAATATTGGATTGCTGTTGTGAATCATTATTGGATTGTATATCCTTGATACGCCCCCGCAAGATGGAGGATCCATCGGAAACTCCAATCTTGGAACGATTACGTAAAAAAGGTGCTCGAGTGAGAGGTTTGGTGAGCATATCAGCAAGTTGATCTTGAGAGTGCACATGCAAGACTTTGAGATGACCTGATGCAATTTGTTCACGGACAAAATGATAATCGAGAGCCACATGTTTCATTCTTGAGTGATAAACTGGATTTGCACATAGGTAAGTGGCACCGGTGTTATCACAAAACAGAGTTGGTGTAGTGGTACAAGATACACCTAGTTCACGTAGTAGATTTTTGAGCCAAGTGAGCTCGGCTGAGGCATTGGCAATAGCTTTGTACTCAGCTTCTGTTCAAGATCGTGAAACTGACTTTTGACGTGTGGACTTCAATGAGACAATATTGGTGTCAAGATATAGTAAATAGGCTGTTGTTGATCAGCCCGCGCTGTGAACACCGTCCCAATCAGAATCGGAGAAGACCGAGAGTGTTAGGGAGGTATTGCGATTAAGAACAAGACCATGATGGATGGTACCTTTGAAATAACGGAGGACACGTTTGAGAGCTTGCCAATGTGTTTGGCGAGGATTGTGCATGAATTGCGAAAGTTTGTTAATAGAAAATGAGATATCAGGACGAGTAAAGGCAAGATATTGTAAGGAGCCAACTAGTTTGTGATACGGAGTGGCATCAACAGTGGGAGATTGGTCATTGAGGGATAGAGGTTCAGTGGCACTAAGTGGGGTAGTGACATCTTTAGCACCATCCATGTGAAATTGACTTAGAATGTCTTCGATATGCCGATGTTGAGAAAGAAAAAGACCCGTGGGAGTTGGAATGACTTCAACTCCAAGAAAGTGATGGAGCATTCCAAGATCCTTGAGAGAAAATTTCATATTTAAGGATTTGATGAAGTAATCAAGGAAGTTGGAATTGTTACCAGTGAGCACAATGTCATCTACATAGACCATGAAATAACAAGTAACCTTGTGATGGGTATAAATGAATAAGGAAGCATCAGCTAGAGATTTCTTGAAACCGAAATGAAGAAGGAAAGTGGTGAGTTCAATGTACCAAGCTCGCGGAGCTTGTTTGAGGCCATAAATGGATTTTTTTTAATTTGCAAATGTGATTTGGATATTGGGGATGAACATATCCAGGTGGTTGAGACATAAAGACTTCTTCATGAAGTATCCCATGAAGGAATGCATTATTGACATCGAGTTGTCAGAGAGGCCAATTGTTTGAGAGATCTATGGAGAGTATGGTTCGAATGGTCACAGGTTTTGTAACGGGGCTAAAAGTATCGAAGTAATCTTTCCCGTATTGTTGAAGAAAACCCTTAGCAACAAGTCGGGCTTTGTATTTGGATATGGAGGCATCCGGATTTCGTTTTATACGGAAAACCCATTTACAGCCAATGGGTGTGTGAGAGGAGGGAGGAACTAGATCCCATGTGTGATTTTGAAGAAGAGCATTGAACTCAGAATCCATGGCATTTTGCCATTTCGGGTCTTTGAGTGCTTGATTATGGGTGGAGGGTTCAAGTGCAGGAGGTATAGGATGTAATGTAGTAGTATTGATAAGATTGTTATTGAAGTATTTTGTGTTTCGTTTTCTGTTTCGGTGAGGATGGGAGTTAGTTGGGGCTGCTGGTGGGGATGGTGGTGGAGGAAAGTTTTCTGGAAGTGGTTCTGGGGATGCCGGTTGCGGAGATATTGGTGGTGGGGAGGGTGGTGGGGATTGATGATCCAATGAAGGAGTGACAGGAGGGGATGTAAATTGAGGGGTAGAGTATCGTATTGTGCGAGTAATTGGGAGCTGTGGACATCAAGGTTCAGATTGGGTTTTAGGCTGTGTATTGGGAGTAGAAGAGGTGATAGGACAAAAAGAATCGGTTGTAGGTAGTGTAGCAGGGGTCTCGGTTCGGTATGGAAAGACATGTTCAATAAATTCAACATGATGGGAGTGGAAGAGGTGATGAGAAGTTGGTTCATAACATTTGTAGGCAGATTTTGATGAAGAATAGCCTAGGAAAATGCATTTGGCAGATCTTGGGTGCAATTTGGTTGAAGAGTAAGGTCTTAACCATGGATAACAAAGACAACCAAAAGGCTTGAGCTTCTGATAGATGGGTGTGATGTTATGAATTTTGTCATATGGAGATTTAAATTGAAGAATTGGGGTGGGAAGACGATTTATAAGATGAACTGCGGTTTGAAAGGCATGAGTCCAAAAAGTGAGAGGTAAGTTGGCATGATGAAGAAGAGAAAGACCAGTTTCAACAATGTGTCTATGACGTCTTTCTGCGATGCCATTTTGCTCAGGGGTGTGAGGAGGGGTGGTAAAGTGAGATATGCCATTTGTTGAAGATAAGAGGTAAGTTTAACGTATTCACCACCATTGTCAGTAAATAGAGAAACTAGTGGAGTGTTGTAGTATTTTTCAACAAGTTTGTGAAATTGAGGAAATAAAATGGAAACATCAGACTTGTGTTTCATGGGATATAACCAGATGTAGCGCGAGTAATAATCAACAAATGTCACATAATAGGTGAAACCATCATTAGATAGTTGAACAGGGCCCCATACATCAGAGTATACAAGCTGTAATGGTTTGGATGCTTGAAGAGAATTAGAACCAAAAGGTAATTTATGACTTTTATTGATAGAGCATGAATCACAATGAAACGAAACAGCTGAACTGTTATTACAAGATAAACCTAAACGACCTAGAAGCAATTTGAGAACTTTAATTGACGGATGTCCAACCTTGTGATGCAAGGAACCAAGAGCTGAAGTGACTGTTGAATTTATTCTTGGAAGATTTTGAAGTGAGCAGATTGATGCATAGTAAATATCATTAATGTTCACCCCCCGCATGAGAATTCTGCCCGTGCGCAGATCCTTAACAAGAAAGAAAAAAGGGAAAAATTCAATAGAAACTTGGTTAGATTTGCAAAGTTTTGCAACAAAAATAAGATTGTTGCGTAATTGAGGAACAAAGAGGTCATTGTTTAAGGTTAGTGGACGGGAGGAAGTAGGAAGAGTGTAATAACCGAGATAGATAGAGTTTTACCATTGCCTAACACAATTTCATCAGGTCCTCCATATTCAGATAGGGTATGAAACGACGCGGGATTTGATGCAACATGATGAGATGCGCCACTATCGAACATCCAGGGTGGTGTGGAAGAAGTCTGACTCGCTGAGGTTGTGTTGACCATTGGGCTTTGTGGAGAAGTCAGGGAGATAGTTATATTGTTTTCTTTAAGAAAACGAGCTAATTTCCTGCATGCTTTGGTCTCATGACCCGGGATATTGCATTATTGACAGTACGTGGCATTCCTAGTACCTTTCTGATTGTTCTTTCCTCCATTGAATTGATTAGGAGGACGAGATGGACGAGAACCAGGATTATTGGTGTTGTTGAAACTATTGAAGTTTCGATTGTCATAATTGGACTTTGGTGGGTATCGATTGGAGTGTGTTTGCGTATTGTTGACTGTGGCGATAACAGATGGAGATTTGGTGTCTTTTAAAGTACGCTCGTGGTCAATGAGTTTCTCGAACAGATCACGAAACTTTATTGGGGTATATCTGATTTTTAGGGAAGAGGCTATGTGAGTGTATTCATCACCAAGTTGGCCCAATATGTGAACTACCAGATCTTCATCATCTACTGGGCTTTGGGCTAAGGCTAAATCATCCGCAATATTCTTCATGTCATGTAGGAATTCTGTGATTGAGCGTGTGCCTTTAGGGTTATTAGCGAGTCTTGACTTCAAGGAAATGATGCGTGATCTTGAAACACTGGCATAGCTTTCTGTGAGTCACTGAGTCACTGGAAGGCTTCACGTGCAGTCTCAGCAGAGGAGACAACTGGTTGAATGGTCTCTGAACAACTTCCAAGGAGAGCTCCTAAGATGATTTGATCCTAGCGAAACCAAGGAAGGTAGGATGGATTTGCTTTTGTGTTGTCTGTGGCAAGAAATGTGGATGGGGCTTCTGTGTCACCAGTTACATAGCTGTCAAGCCCTAATCCAGTTAGGGTTGCGATGACTTGCTTACGCCAAACTGGGAAATTGCTTGAGTTGAGTTTTATGGGGAAGTGAGTGTGAGTGGTGACTTCGACAATTGTCATGGCTGTGTGCGATTGCTAAGTAGGGTAGGAAAGGATCGAGATTTGAAACAAGAAGAAAAAAAAAAAAGACTCGAAGGAGCTGTTACAGCTCTGATACCATATAAAAAGAAAAGTAATATGTTTGAAGTTCTGCATTCATTCAATAAATTACAAGCTTATATAAAGCTGATTACAGAGGTTGAGAAGAGCTATTCTACAGGAGTTCAATAAGGAGCTAATCTAGGATCTGTTGACTATACTTTTCAATTATACATTTTTAAATACAAAATACAAATAGAGTTAATTATAAGCGTGTTTTGGTGAGTTGGGCTGCTGTGGATCTTTGGGCTGTTGTGGATCAATATTGGATTGCTGTTGTGAATCATTATTGGATTGTATATCCTTGATAATGTCGAGTTGTAAATTTCTCTCTTTGATAATGTCCAAGGTATTATTATCTATAAAGCTATTCAATCTTGACACCTACTAGAAGTTGCAGCTATGAATTCTAAGGGTAAATCAGGCTTTTAAATTTGATTCAAACAACACAATTAAGCTCAGATCATCATATAATACAAAAAATCTTGAAAACTAGGTTGTAATAATAGGACCTTAGGACCAACAACTTAGTTCTTATATTTTATTGGTTTAATTCTCATGCAGTTCTCAGATTAGTATCATAATATTATTAACAGAAGATCTCAAGTGACTTTTACTTTCTTCTAATGGTTTTAGTTTTAAGAAATAAACTACTGTCTGTCATTTGAAAAGGGAGTAGAATGTTTTTCTAACTACATCGCGGTGAATATGCTACAATTATGATTGCTCCTGGGACTCCGAGATTATCATTAGGAAACTGTTAAAAAGTCGTTTTATATGGGTCAAAGAACAAACTGGAATACAATGAAACCATGAAGATTGTTCATGCAACAAAATGCAAAGTTTGACTAAAGATGTAATTTCCACTATACCAGATGGACCATTTTTGTAATTTACTATAACCGTAAACTATAAACTGTGTTTGTATTAGGTTTTAGATAGAGATGGCTCCAATGCATGGGTTGAAAGAAGACGGCTGAAGGGGCTGATGGGGGAATATTGTCCGATAGTCGCTTTGTTGTTGGTGCCTGACAAGTCAAACGATGTCCGATAGTAATGTAAGATCATGTTTCACTTATATTTGGCAGGGGTTTCAACACCATGGGTTCTGATCATGCTACTTTTTGTAAGACCTGCATCGATTCTCTTTTCTTTTTTCATCATGGCTTTATTACTTAAAGATTCCAAAAGGGAGCGACAGGAGTTGGTTTTTATCCCATTTCTAGGGTTCATAGCCCTAAAATACTGTTAAGTTCGTCAATTGGGTCTAGTTCTCTTCTCAACTCGGTACTTTGTTGATCATTTTGATTGGAAATTTTCGCCACGTTATAAAAATAGTACACAGACTGAGTGCTTCCATTAATAATTATTAATTTAAGAGAAAACCCAGTTGCACCTAACATGCTCGATGAAATGCTTCAATGAGACATACGACTTTATTTTTCACCAAATATAAGGTCAGTGGCCTCTGTTTTTCACCAAATATAAGGTCAGTGGCCTCGATGAAATGCTTCAACATCAGGTGATTGCTCCTCATTTTGTTCGTGTTCAATACCTTTTTTCGAAAATCAGTTTGATCTTTGAGTATTCTACATCTGCATAATTTCATAGTTGAAGTTGGTTCAAATCATTAGTGGGTTTTATTGATATCTTATCAACAAAACCAATATAAAGGATATGATATGATTTGTAACTTCAATTTTAGAACAAACATAAAAAAGGATAGGATATGTTATATCTCTATTCTTCTAGAAGATCATCCCCACTTTTCATCAGCTTAAGACTATATAAAAACTGTTTTTTTTCCCTTTGTGTGTAGGTATGGATGTGTATTTTGAACCAATAATCTCAAAAGATATGGATGGAACTTCAAGTATATTAAAGTTATCAGGAAGAATTTGAACATCCATTGAACCAATAAGGTTTATGACCCTTATGGTGTTAGCTAAAGATCTCCAAACACATTTCAACACCTTAAGATAGCCAAAATGTAGGCTTCCAAATTCACAGTTTTTGCTATCTTCTATAAGCTAAAGAATGAAGCATCAGATCATATTAATGAGGAAATGAATGCTTCCAAAATCACAGTTTTTTGCTATAGTGTATAACCTAAAGAATGGAATCAACAAAGATGATATATGTTTTGAAGAAAAAAAGTCAAATCGCATGTTTCGAGTGACTTTTTAGGATATGTTCTAATGTCCCTTTTTGTTGTAAAGCATCAAGCTCAATTGAAAAGATTTACTTATATGTGAAATATAGCCATTTAAACATATCAATTTCCCATTTTTTTTTACCATTTTATGTAACAAAGAAAGAAAGTAGGATGCCATAATGGACCAACAAATGAAAATCAGTTTCTTACAAAATGGATGAATGTATGTAATGACTTGAGGACTTAAATGGGTGAACATTTTTGTAACTTTCATATGTTGCTTATATTATTTTTCTTTAATAAGTTATCATAGTATAGCATGCCAACTGTTTGTATCGACAGCTCTATGTTTGATTCTTCAATTGTTTACATGTATCCTTTGTCTATACATATCTCTTTTCCTTTTGCATGTTATACAATTTATCGACATTGATGTTGAGTGTAAAAGATCTAACTCCTGTTCTTACGTAAACCATACACCCACCTTCATTAATTATGAATTATCATTAAAAAATGGGTTATTTATTTATTTATTTATTTATTGTCTTTATTCCAACGATTCATACCAATTTAATATTTTTATGATATGTTATAAGTTCTAACCGTTCACAGTTAGCTGTTTAGATATTCTCATTAGTTTCTATGAAGAACTATTTCTTTAAGTTTCTTACTAATGATATTTTGTTGATATTGACAACTCTAAACCTGTTTAAGTTTTTTTTTTTTTCAGCATTTATGCTGAAAACTAATTACTTACATTTATTTTTTACCTTATGTGGTCAATAAATATGTTTAATGGTGAAATATTCTATCTTTTTTAGAGGATACCATTTTATAAGTTGTTTTCTGAATAGATTTTTTCTACTTGTGTAAGACCTAGAGAAAGTTTTTAATGAAATGGCCATGAAACAAGAATTGCTAGTATATGCATGAAATGACAAAGTACTTTCATATTTGTATATTATAACATCTTCCATTCATTTCATTCTATTACAACATTGTACTTTCACCATTCGTATTAATGCAATGTACAAAAAAAATTATCAATTCATTTTGTGTAGATTAAAGTATAAAAGCAAAATCTTTATATATCTGTACAGATTAATTTCATAACCCGTTAACTATTGTCCGGACAAACAATATTAAAATTATGTTTTAGGAAGTAATGCTAAGTTTGTAGAATTATTACGATCTTTCTGGTAAGTTTTTTGGTAGAGTGGTCAATGGGATGTTCACCTTGTGAATTCTTATATGAATCATTAGTTTCTTTTGTCTATTGTTTATGTTGGTAACTTGTGAAGGTGCTAGGGATTAGAAGATTAGAACTTTGAATTTGCATTGGAATATTGAAGCCTAAAATGCCATGCTTCCTCCTATTCCTTCTAAATAATTTTTAAGTTTGCATCATTAATGAATGTTGGAACTGGAACAATCAAGTGTAGTGATTCCAGTTTACAACAAAATCACAACTTACTTCTGGTTTCATCCACTTTAAGCAAAATACCTTGATTTTTGTAGTAATTAAATCCAAAAATGTTGTTATTTTGCTAGAATAACAGGTTATGAGATTAATCTGTAAAGATATATAAAGATTTTGATTATCGATGAGGCGTTTGGCCACTATGACTTTATATCATATACAAGAAATTAATGTGATATATACGCATTCTCACCTTTCAATGGGTGTCTCTTTTAAATAAATTTTTTCTTATTCTTTAATATATTATAATAGAATTTAACTACTGTTTTTACACATAATAGCATTGCACTTACATTAGTAGTCTAATGGTGACAATTTCACGTAAAAGAACAGAGCATGAGTTGATCAGACGATGATGCAACTCATGAAGTTGCCATGTTCATTGAACACAATGAGTAAATCAATGCATAGAATTATATTTAGGAGAGATTAATGTATTTTGACGTGTTGCTGTATGTTAGGATTATATGTGTACATGTATATGAAAAAAAGAAAGGCACCTTTATGATACATGCCAAACTTAACTTCAATATTTTAGTTTAGGGATTTTCTAATATGTGCCCTAAGGGCACATATAAGAAGTATTAATTAATCATAATTATTACCATAATTAAATGTGAAATGCATTAATTATGGAGATTATTAATGAATTTTATATTTAATTATGGTAATATTTCTTATAATTAATGTGTTCAACATTTAATTATAGTAATAATTGTGATTAATTAATACTTCTTATATGTACCCTTAGAAAATCCCTTTAGTTTATTATGATCGTTGTGATATTTAGAAAATGCATGCTAAATTTAGATCACTAATCCAAATCCTTATCCAACAAATTTAATACACACATACTGAGCGCATACTCGTCCGATAACTTACGAAGCGATGTTTAGAACACATCAATAACATGTTGCAATTTTACAGGCTCGATCGTCTTAACCACATGAAAGACGCATGATCAGAAGGTGCGGCCTGAATGCAAACGGCAAAATATTCACCAAATTGCAAGACGTTGTCAAGGCAAAGGATCTCAAAAAGCCTTTCGTTGTATCGGGTTTTGAGGGTTTGTCACAACTTCTTTGCAGAATACATAATGTAAAAACAAATGATCCCCTTACCCTTGCAGAAGTATCTAACCACATACCAAAACACGCATTTCAGGACATAGTCTCGCATAGGAGTCGAGTCTGAGTTTAGTAAAAATATTCACAACAATATATGGTTTGCAAGATATTACAAGAGAAACGGTAAAAATGTGGTCATGCTGTAATAAGCAAAGAAAAAAATTACCTTCAAGATAATCCTGATACAATTCTGGTACGAACTGTGGTGAACATTCCAGACTAGTTCACTATATTGCAGACTAGTTCGTTGTATTCGGGACATGTTTCAGAATTCGTTTGTGTGTGTTTCGGAATAGGAAAAATCAATGTGGAATAACGTAAGGCACTAATAAAACTATTTCTCTGATACTTTGGTCTTTGCTAACACTAAAAAAGACCTAATTTAAGCACATTATAAATACCAACGTAGCTATTATGGATATGTTCTTCGAGTTCCGGAGTAATTCTTCGAGGTCCGGACTAACCATTTTACAATTTTAATCAGAAAATTAAATAAATAGAAGCAAAAGAGTCAAGAAGTAACTCGTAAAACCTCAAACTCATCAAAATAAAATGTCATATCTTCTTTGTCCATTGAGTATGAAATATGATGATATTTGGTATGCATTCCAAATTGAATTATGTAATACTATATATCCATAACTCAACCAAATTAAGTCCATTCAAAAAAAGAGGGTCATTAAAAAAATCAAACCGGTTATTTTATAAAAGAAACAATACAACAATGATTACTTAATTTCCATTTTTTAAAACTCATTTTGATCAATAAATATTTTTATTAAAAAGTAATAATTGTTTTTTTTTTTGAAACGACAAATATATAGTACAATAAAGGCCTAAAACACTTAGCCAGTAGCTAAAAAGCGCAAGACAAAGTATTATGATAGATTACATAATAAGGTGAGAAAACGAGGAAATACTCCCATGAATCCAACTACCACAACCAAGTGAACTTCTATGTTTAAAGCATAAATACGACTACGTAATGACACTATCCACGATCTTAGTTGGGGGAGTACTTATATTTTTGAACACCTTATTGTTTCTTGCCAACCAGATGTACAAGAGAAAAGAAGAAAAATTATGATTGTATGTAGAATTATCCTTTTTCTCATGCAATTTCCCGAAGAGGCGCAAAATCCTTGATTTCGGATACAGATGAAAAATGATTCAATGAGATTCCACACCATTTTGGCCCTAAACCTCTTGTGTTGTATTGCAGCTCACCAATAGGATCTTCAGATTCTGAATTTGTCCCACTTAGAGGACATAATGTGGATTGGAAAATTATACCCCTACATGTGAGATTGCTTGTTACCGGTAGTCTTCTTAGCATAGCTCTCCATACAAAACATCTAACCTTTATATGAATTTATTTTAAGTTACAAATCACTATACTGGTGTGGCACAACAGGAATCAATCATTCTTCACAAGATACACACGGTATACATGCCATCGGGATTGGCGTTGAACCGAAAACCCACCATTGATGTCATATCTATAGCCATGATGATAGAACGTAGGTCGCCATGATGATAGAACGTAGGTATGATAATTCCCAAATTGGAGAACCTTTCACTCACAAAGCAACTTTTAATAGATTCCATATCATATATATGGGGAAAACGATTTTGCAGAGTGAAAATTCCACACCTTTTGTCCTTCCAAAACAGAATATTTATATTAGAGCCTGGGATTAAAGAGAAGAGAGTGTTGATCAACATGGTGTTCAAGGGTGGTGTCACACCCCGATCCTTGTCGGAATCGATCGAGGCATGATATATTGTTCAAAGTCTCATGACAACTATGTTATAATATGATTAGATTCAATTAAGTACTAAGTATGCAAACAAGATCCACAACATACAAATACAAATCCAAATATGAACAACATTTATTACATCAAATTTAAATAGTCTTGTGGATTTCTAAGGTACAACCTATTTTTCATCAACTTCATTCTTCAAATCTGCATCATGGGTAAAAACAGGTCAACTACGAGAGTTGGTGAGTAATCTAATTTTAGTAGAGAAAATTGTGAAGTTGAAACCTTTATAATTGGAAATTTGTTTTCTTTTGAAGTCGGCAAACAATTGTATTTGAGATAACGGTTTATAAATCAAAAATTGATTAACAAATGATAACAACAACAATAAGTCCTCACCCTATATATACATATGTATATATATATATAAATATATATAGGATGGAGCATCTAATCATCATACACACTCAACCACGTGCGATCAATCACCTTAGCGTCCCAAGGCGGGGTGGTCAACCCAATAGCGCTATTATTGTCCATAACGTACCTCAAGAATACAGGCATAGTCATGGAGATTAGACTAAAAATGATAATGCACTACAAGTACATGTAGCGTAAACAAACAATAGTTATACAATTAATGACTCACGTATAAATGTCCCAACAATGTCTCAATTGTGATAAAACAATAAAATGAAGTTGGAACATATTAGAACCACATGATACACCCCAAAAGTATTGAAAATTATAAAATATGGGGTAGATTACTCACTTTAGTCCCAAAACGAAATGCGTGTGTCGTACGATAGACGATTCGGGTCAAAATGACGTAGAACCTAATATAATTAATAGTTTTGGTTTAGGAACTGCTAAACGAGAATGGAGTATTAATACAAATAATTAGACACATATTCTTATATTAGATGAATTAACAATAATTCATTTTGATTATAATATTAAGGTATTTATTTGTTAAATAAATTTTAAATTGAATTACTTACTTTGCATAATTAATTTATATTTTCAATTTAGGCCAGATTTTAATAATTTCTTATTAAAATAATAACTTGCCCAATTATAATTATTTACAGATTTTAACAATTATTTATATGAAATAATCATTAAAATGCATTTTTACATGCTTAAATACTTAGGAAAATAGTTTTAAATAGTAAACCGTATTGAAAAATTATGAAATTATTAGGAAATCATTATTTCATACAATATGAATTACTGTAAAATTTGTATATTTTTCTGAACTGTTTTAGTATTTATTTAATATTTTAATGATTAAACAACACAAAATTCGGGAAAAATAGTAAATGATTCTCAAAAAATCTGTAAAATTAACCATAGTTTTATAACATGATGTAGAGCTCAGTGTATAATTTTCAGATATTTGTGACTATGGGAAGTATTTTTTATATATTTCATTATTAATTAATCAATAAAATCATAATTAATAGTAAAAAGTAATATAAATGCATGAAACTTCATATATCATGTTTAATCAGTATACAGGTCATCCCAGAATTTTCTCAGAATTTATTGAATGCAACAAGTATTTTATGTGAATTATTGCCCTACTTTATTGAAATAATTATGATAATTCAATAAAAATAAGTTATTTTCTGACAATTTCCAGAACTTCTTATTTTATTGATGGTATTCTGAGAAAAATCAGGTTTATGAAAAAAATGAGTTTTAGATATTTTTGTGGATTTAATTTGTTTCTTGTATGAATTTGAAACTTTTAACAACATACCTTGATGAATGCTTCAAGAGGGATGAAGATTTGAGTATAATAGATTGTTCTTGGCTGGAATATGAGTATTTCTTAGAGGAATTTCGAGATTGAGAGTGAGAGAAAGAATAGAGAATGTTTAAGTGGTGAAGAGAATAATGTGTTGGGAGAAAAATGAAAGGAAAGTGGATGGGAGGTGTGAGTGGGAGACCATGGGAATAATCTTTTTGCTTTTGGTGGTCTTCATAATTTCCCACTAACACAAGCATCTTTTACATAATTAATATAAGAGTTTTATAAAATTTAAAGTAAAGTTTATAAAAATAGAGTTTTATAAAATTTAATGTAAAGTTTATAAAAATGGAGTTTTATAAAAGATAGGTTATGATTTGATTATAACAATCTACTTTGATTTGAAGTTTAATTATAGCATTCAAGTTTGATTCTTTTAATTTAATTAGAGCATTATACTTTGATTTGATTTTAATATGGTATCATAATTTAATTTGATTATAGTTATAACGTTGTACTATACTATGTTGCTATTAACGTCAATTTATATCGTAGTGTATGGGTTTTGATCCTATTAGCGTCAGGTAATCTTGAGTAGGGTTTGAATGAGATTGAGAGAGGTTTCGTTTGTGATCTTTTTGAGTGTCCGGCTTCGCAACGCAAGGTCCATAGACCCCGTTAAGCCATGATTTAGTGTCCTACACAATCCCGATGATTGTGCAATAGTGTTTTATCGCTTTGGTTCATTGTTTAGCACTGTTAAGGCTAAGGAAAATCAAACACATGAACTTTCCAAATGATGTTTTCTCATTAAAATAGCGAATTGTACAGTGATTACATAACGTAAACCCTATCATACAAGGGTTAATGGAGTTGACCGGTTTGACTAGTTGACTTTGTTTGACTTTGACTTGACCGAAATTTGATGGTTGTCACATCATCCCCCCGTTAGAGGGAATTTCGTCCCGAAATTTGCATTTTGATTGGGACTTCAAGAGTTTGGAAAAAGATGTGGAAAACTTTTCGTAGTACAAGAAATTGATTATGGTGAGGAACAACCCTCCTGATGTCACATGATGACCTTGGAAATTTCTTATTGTAACTTGAACTGAGTCAATTTAAAAGGAGTTTATTGTTTTGGGATGATAGAGTATTCTATGTGTGCTTTTATACTCCCTGTTTTATCCTTGGTATTACCACTATGAATATTTTATAACGTAGTTAGCGAGTTCCATCATTACGAATGTTTCAACAAATTTTGACGAAATTTGCATTATAAGTCCTACAAGTTCTTTTATAGTCGATTGACGTAAACTAGTCGTATATCATTAAGATTGCAAGGGCATTTTGGATGGGTGACCCCGCCTTAAGCCCATAACCAAACAAGGAACAGGGAATGAGGCGGAATCACACATTCTAAGTCCATAGAATCTTAATGATATATGACCATAATGTTTACACTAGCCCTCATAGATTCCAGGGGCGTAGTATTATTGGGGCCAGGAGTAGGAATTGTAGTTCAAAATAAAATTGTTATAAGCCTGCTATCTTCAAACTTGGGCTTTGGCCCCTCCCGATTCCCAATCAGAATGGTCCAATACTCTTGCCCGATCCAAGTCGAGAGTTGATTCATGTGGCTTGAGCTTAGGCTTGGGTCTTAGAGAAAGAGGCAATGCGTCAGGCTAGCTTCACAGAGCTGCAAAAACTCTTCTCTCTCGACAGTGGATAGATAACATGCCTCGGCTCTTCAGGCCCACATTGCCTACTGGGCCAACTCAAATGAACATCCACTTTGTTACCCCACTTGGGTTATAGGCAAGTGTTACCAAGCCCGGTATCAAGAAATCAAAATCGATTCATCCCTATTTGCCCAATTCGCTGCCTATCTAGCCTGCTGTTCGTTTCTCGCTGTCTCGCCAAGTCAGTCGCCTGATCTCAATCTCGCCAATCGCCATCGCCTAATGCCCAAATCCCTATTCACACTTCACAGAAATCAGGTATGTAATCCCGAGACCCATATCATGTTCAGCTGTTCTTTCTTTTCTGATTGTAAGATTGTTGATTGTTGGTGTTGGCGTATTGCACTGCTGCTGCTGTTTTCAGTCAATCCGTTGCCTATTTATGTGTTACTACTGTCTTACTGAGTTTCTTTTTAAGTTGGCTGTCATTTGTGATTTGGCGATTTTCCAATTTGATTTATAAGTTATGAACTTATAGATTTGGTTATTGTTAAATGAGTTATTGGTTATTGTTCAAATTTTGATTTTGATTTTTTTTTTTTTGTTAATTTCAGTTTATAATATTTTCGGCCCCCCTCCCCCAAGTTAATTGTTCAAGCTCCGCTACTGATAGATTCACTGGTAAAAACCCTGAGTTTTTACATAGATGATAAGACTTATTTGGGTTTTGCCGTGTTCCCAAGATTCATGGTTTATAGACTTGAATAGATGCTAGTTTTAGTAATAAAAAGAAATTTAGAATGTAAATGTCGATGTTAGATGCTTGTACTGATATTTAAGGGGTTAAAAAAAATAAAGTTTTATTAGTTACCTATAGCGACACTCAAGTCATAATTTGCATGTGTGAAGACTTGGAGTACTTTCTAATGAAAAGTGTGCTACTGGGGAAATTCGAAACTGGTACGTAGCTTCAAAGTCAAGAATATGCAGTAGGCATGTGATGCATTAAATGCATGAGGCACAAAAGTCCTAATTTGCAGCAACATATACGTATATGTGTGTGAATTGAAGAAGAAGGTTACGGCTCAAAGACCATTCATTTCCTCTTTATTTTTTATTTATCCATTTACCTTATATAAATCATCACAGAAGAAGGTAACGGCTCAAAGACCATTCATTTCCTCTTTATTTGTTATTTAGTACTTCTCCCACTTCCCTTATATAAATCAGCACATTCTTACCGCGACTCTTTAACTTCTCCCTCACAAATGGATCCGCCTGCAGATCATCAAAACCCCATAGATGACCTCGATCGGTTTCAGTACTTTGATCATCAGGATCTGTTCAGGTATATATAAATGTCACTCATTACACCATCTTTCGCACAGAAAAGTGATTTTGTTTATATTGATCAAAACATGGTTTGATTTTTGCAGTGGTGACCTGCTCAACCATCAGGATTTCGAGTTGTCGGAAAAATCGCATGAAGTGCTCGATCAGAATGTTTCCACAGTACTTAACAAAGATCAAAACATCATTTCTAGAAATGAGTTTCATGATCTTGATCCCCTTGAAGACCCCCTTGAAGATATCAGCTTATGGGATTGTTGGGAGGATGGTAATTTACCATTGGTTAGTTTCAGTGAAGATTGTAAATCTGGTGGTGAGGCTATAGGTAGTTCTAGTGCTGCCACCACTGATCACGGTGACCGGAAGGTGGCAAATAGATTGAGACCATTGGAGTTTGAAGAGATAGCGAAGTACTTTGAGATGCCGATAATCATGGCAGCAAAGGAACTAGGGATAGGGTCAACATTGTTGAAGAAAAGATGCAGAGAGCTAAACATAAACAGATGGCCTCATAGAAAACTTAAGAGCCTTCAATCCCTCATTCAAAATGCCAAGGTAAACTACGATAATAACCTTCTATACATTACTCATGCATGTATGCATGCACTTGGTAACCAAAGTAGTTTTGGTATTTTCTAAAATTTTAATTATTAGTTTCTTTATAACATAAACATAGGCCCTAGGCATATGCCACATCGAATCAATTGTTTTACTACGATTTCTGATTTATATTTACATAAACTTAACTCATTGTAAATTTTATGAACTCACACGAAAAATATATTGAATCTACCTAAAAAAAATAGGAGTTGGGATTAAAGGAGGAGGTAGAGACGTTAGCAGGGCACAAGAAGATGATGGAGAAATTGCCAGGTATGGAATTGACAGAAAGAACAAAGAAGCTTAGGCAAGCTTGCTTCAAAGCTATTTATAAGAAGAGAGGACTTAACAATCCTTAGTCCTTACCTTTTCTTTTAGCCATTTTGTTATAATTAGTGGATTTTAATCTACATTGTATGTGTTTTTCTCTTGATAGATTGATACCCTTTTTAGTTTCATTGTGTTTGTCTATTGATTTTTAATGCAGAAAAGTTTGTATAATTTGGGTATTATAGTTTGTATTATGTATCTAGCTATATTCTAGATTGCCGACACGACTACGCTGACGACTCTATACCAGAGGTCTATATAAATAGACTTATGAATTTAGTAGGAATAACTTGATTATAATCTTGTGATTTGTTCCATGTCTGATCCACTCCTAAGATTCACTCGACATGCCCCCAGTTATGTGTAATTAAAATTTTATTAGACTGTTGATCCAAATGAGTCTACCCTAAGTCCACAACCAAACAAGGAACATGTCAACTATGAGAAACACGCATATGGACTTGTGAGTTATTTGTAAATTGATTATGGAAATAAAGTTTTTAGACATTGTTGGGTAAAATAATTGTAAAACACTTGTTGGGCCATGGTTAGGAGTGTTGGGCACCTTTTGGGCTTTCCATGGTTACTAAATGTGAAACATGTAGCACTTGTGTGGGCCCCCACAAAACTAAGTTTTCACATTTCTTTCCCACTTCTAGGCCCATTAGGGAACTTAATAGTCCAATGAGTTGGCCATTTTGGAGTGTATCCTTTCGGATACGTTTGATAAGGTCGGGTATTTTGATGGCTCAAAAGTAATGTGAATGACGCGTTTTGGCCTATAGGTTTGGGAACTCTCGCCTTTGGTCCCCAGATAAGCAAACTGGTCCCTCGGTTGATTGGGATGTATACGAATGCTTACCTAGTCAGGACTTTCGGGCTACCGGCACCTCCCCCTTCCAGTTACTACGCGTCCATTACTATGATCCTACCCAACTAGAGTGGATGACTTTGAATTTCTATGAGCTATAAGGAATACATACATGTATATACATTTTGTTAAACAACTTGAGTATGTGTGTGATTTTCAGAGAAAGTGGAGAATATTCACAAGTGTATGCACACATATAAGTGTCAGGAGTAATACGTATGCACATAAGGGAGCAATTAACACACAAAGGTATTCCTAGGATTTTCTAAGTGCGAATTGCATGCAGTTGTGTGTGCATTTTATAAACTAGCATACGAGAGGACCCTAGAGGCTATAGACTAGGTCAAGGCAATTAACCTAATTCCCTATAGTCAAGGGCTCTGATACCAATCTGTCACACCCCGATCCTTGTCGGAATCGATCGAGGCATGATATATTGTTCAAAGTCTCATGACAACTATGTTATAATATGATTAGATTCAATTAAGTACTAAGTATGCAAACAAGATCCACAACATACAAATACAAATCCAAATATGAACAACATTTATTACATCAAATTTAAATAGTCTTGTGGATTTCTAAGGTACAACCTATTTTTCATCAACTTCATTCTTCAAATCTGCATCATGGGTAAAAACAGGTCAACTACGAGAGTTGGTGAGTAATCTAATTTTAGTAGAGAAAATTGTGAAGTTGAAACCTTTATAATTGGAAATTTGTTTTCTTTTGAAGTCGGCAAACAATTGTATTTGAGATAACGGTTTATAAATCAAAAATTGATTAACAAATGATAACAACAACAATAAGTCCTCACCCTATATATACATATGTATATATATATATATATAAATATATATAGGATGGAGCATCTAATCATCATACACACTCAACCACGTGCGATCAATCACCTTAGCGTCCCAAGGCGGGGTGGTCAACCCAATAGCGCTATTATTGTCCATAACGTACCTCAAGAATACGGGCATAGTCATGGAGATTAGACTAAAAATGATAATGCACTACAAGTACATGTAGCGTAAACAAACAATAGTTATACAATTAATGACTCACGTATAAATGTCCCAACAATGTCTCAATTGTGATAAAACAATAAAATGAAGTTGGAACATATTAGAACCACATGATACACCCCAAAAGTATTGAAAATTATAAAATATGGGGTAGATTACTCACTTTAGTCCCAAAACGAAATGCGTGTGTCGTACGATAGACGATTCGGGTCAAAATGGCGTAGAACCTAATATAATTAATAGTTTTGGTTTAGGAACTGCTAAACGAGAATGGAGTATTAATACAAATAATTAGACACATATTCTTATATTAGATGAATTAACAATAATTCATTTTGATTATAATATTAAGGTATTTATTTGTTAAATAAATTTTAAATTGAATTACTTACTTTGCATAATTAATTTATATTTTCAATTTAGGCCAGATTTTAATAATTTCTTATTAAAATAATAACTTGCCCAATTATAATTATTTACAGATTTTAACAATTATTTATATGAAATAATCATTAAAATGCATTTTTACATGCTTAAATACTTAGGAAAATAGTTTTAAATAGTAAACCGTATTGAAAAATTATGAAATTATTAGGAAATCATTATTTCATACAATATGAATTACTGTAAAATTTGTATATTTTTCTGAACTGTTTTAGTATTTATTTAATATTTTAATGATTAAACAACACAAAATTCGGGAAAAATAGTAAATGATTCTCAAAAAATCTGTAAAATTAACCATAGTTTTATAACATGATGTAGAGCTCAGTGTATAATTTTCAGATATTTGTGACTATGGGAAGTATTTTTTATATATTTCATTATTAATTAATCAATAAAATCATAATTAATAGTAAAAAGTAATATAAATGCATGAAACTTCATATATCATGTTTAATCAGTATACAGGTCATCCCAGAATTTTCTCAGAATTTATTGAATGCAACAAGTATTTTATGTGAATTATTGCCCTACTTTATTGAAATAATTATGATAATTCAATAAAAATAAGTTATTTTCTGACAATTTCCAGAACTTCTTATTTTATTGATGGTATTCTGAGAAAAATCAGGTTTATGAAAAAAATGAGTTTTAGATATTTTTGTGGATTTAATTTGTTTCTTGTATGAATTTGAAACTTTTAACAACATACCTTGATGAATGCTTCAAGAGGGATGAAGATTTGAGTATAATAGATTGTTCTTGGCTGGAATATGAGTATTTCTTAGAGGAATTTCGAGATTGAGAGTGAGAGAAAGAATAGAGAATGTTTAAGTGGTGAAGAGAATAATGTGTTGGGAGAAAAATGAAAGGAAAGTGGATGGGAGGTGTGAGTGGGAGACCATGGGAATAATCTTTTTGCTTTTGGTGGTCTTCATAATTTCCCACTAACACAAGCATCTTTTACATAATTAATATAAGAGTTTTATAAAATTTAAAGTAAAGTTTATAAAAATAGAGTTTTATAAAATTTAATGTAAAGTTTATAAAAATGGAGTTTTATAAAAGATAGGTTATGATTTGATTATAACAATCTACTTTGATTTGAAGTTTAATTATAGCATTCAAGTTTGATTCTTTTAATTTAATTAGAGCATTATACTTTGATTTGATTTTAATATGGTATCATAATTTAATTTGATTATAGTTATAACGTTGTACTATACTATGTTGCTATTAACGTCAATTTATATCGTAGTGTATGGGTTTTGATCCTATTAGCGTCAGGTAATCTTGAGTAGGGTTTGAATGAGATTGAGAGAGGTTTCGTTTGTGATCTTTTTGAGTGTCCGGCTTCGCAACGCAAGGTCCATAGACCCCGTTAAGCCATGATTTAGTGTCCTACACAATCCCGATGATTGTGCAATAGTGTTTTATCGCTTTGGTTCATTGTTTAGCACTGTTAAGGCTAAGGAAAATCAAACACATGAACTTTCCAAATGATGTTTTCTCATTAAAATAGCGAATTGTACAGTGATTACATAACGTAAACCCTATCATACAAGGGTTAATGGAGTTGACCGGTTTGACTAGTTGACTTTGTTTGACTTTGACTTGACCGAAATTTGATGGTTGTCACAGGTGGAGCTACTATGTAGCCCGGGATACCCCTCTAATTTTCCCGTGAATGTAAAATTTCGTGGTTTTTTTCGAAATTTCGTCACTAATTCGTCACAAATCCATCACAAACTCTGATAATTATAAATTTATTGTAAATTCACTAGTTTAGTGACGATTTTGTGACGGAAACTTCCTTTGGTAATAAAAAATTTTCTAATAGTGCAACCCCTAAAGAATTTGTGCAATCCCTGATTTTTCTTTCTGGATCCGCCATTATGGTGTTGCTCACGTTGTATTGTTTTCTTTACGATGCAATCAACCGGTTTCCTTCTGAAATTATGTATACTAACAATGCAATCTCGCCATAAATTCCCAATGTCAACCTTTAGCCTCCACCACCATTTGGTAAGTAGGGCTATATTTTGAGCTTTAAGACCTGAGTCCACCATCTTTCTCCTTTCTTTGCTGAAACTATCCTTGACCATGCTACCCATTCACCAACAAAGATGCGTCATGTGCGTAAAAGTTATGGGAAATTGTGAGTGCATTATATGGTAACTTGATACCACGAAAGAGCAATTTGTCATCAACATTTTAAGGGCAACATTTAGCCTTCCATGGCGATTATGAAGAGAAAGGAAGAGAGAGGATCACCTTACACCTTTTGTTATAATGAATTCATCCGTAGGAGAACCGGTGACTAAGCGACACCAACATTTGATGCCTTTCCACAATCCAATTATCCAAAGCACCCCTTAGGTCATTTACCATCCGAATCACTCATATTTAGGAGATCGCAACTTACCATCTGGGCGACACCAACTTACGGTCGACGGTTCCTTCCAGTTGGAGCTCCTCTAACAATTGCTCCCCCTTCTCTTCATTCCCTACTGAAATTCATGTAACATCTCGTCTCTGCATATCTATGGTACCAATTCGACTTCAAAATCCAAAAAGTTATTTTGTGTTTTATCTTTACTTGTGGTGATATTCGTAGGGATTTGTGTTATTTTGAATGATTTTGGACGTGTCTGGCAAAAGTAGCTGTTAGCTGGAAGCGGTTAGCGGGTAGCGTGTAGCGTGTAGCAGGATGCTGTAGCTTTTATTTGCTATATGAGTGTTTGGCAAAAGTAGCTGAAAGCTTTTGAAATATATAAAATTACATAAAAGGACAATTGGTTAAAAAAATAAATATATAAATATATATTTTAAGGGTAATTATAAAAATTGATTTCAAAACCTCGGTAGCATTTTGTTAAACGCTACATGAAGTAGCTTTTAGATTTGGAGCATTTTGTTTAAATTCAAAGCTAAACGCTCGTACTGCCAAACACAGTTTTTTGTTTAAACTAGAGCGTTTTGTCAAAAGCTAAAAACTAGAAGCTTCCAAACGCTTCCAAAAACTCCGTGCCAAACACACCCTTTATGATGTGATACTTGCAAAAAAAACATGGAAGTGACCTAAAAAGTTAAGCATGCATGATATTTTCTTTGGCTAATACATCTTAATTAGTCTTAAATTTTGTAGGTCTGCATCAGAGGAAACTTAAATTCCTTCTGTTTTTGTGTATTTCTTGATCGATGTTGAAATTAAACAAATTCTTCTATGATTTGAAATATGAGGATGTCAAGTTTTTGATGGTATCCATCTTATGTTTGGAGTTAGGAAGTAAGGGGATATATGAAGATGATTAATTCTTTCAATTATGTTTTATACTTTTACATGTAGAAGAAGTGTTTGATAAAATACTTGAATGAAATCAATGGTTTTTATTTGACACGATGAGTAACAAACAAACAAATTCTAGTTATTGATTTGAAAGACCATTATTAGAGACTCATTTGAAAGACCTTAGATTGATCTTATGTCAAGGTCAAGTTGTAACTAAATGTCAATGATTTTAGTCCTGTTTCGTGACTTGCCATTATTAGAGACCAAATACATTGATGCAGTTTGTGATCTTAAGACCCGAGTTTTATGAATTGAAATTTGAACAAAGACTAATATTGTTTGAGCAAATGATTTTCTTACTTTGGTGTTGTGAAGTGTCTGATTCGATCAAGCCCGTGTATATATATATATATATATATATATATATATATATATATATATATATATATATATATATATATATTCATGTTGGGAAGAGAAATTGTATATAGATGTTGATAGGTATAAGTTCTTTACTATTTCCATGGCCTACAAGTAAGTGTTGATTATGCACATATCTTCAGAAAGTAAGTCCTATTTGATTTTTGTGCTTTGCAGATTTGATTATATTGTTTGTTGCGACTCACTGCAACTTTCAGTTCCAAAGCTAAAAATTCAAGTCATGCAATTTTATTACTTTGAGTATGATCAATTAATTGTTTGACATGTCATGCTTTGTAATATGTTAGTTGGATACATAGACAATGAAATTAATATTTTCTTTAACTCTTTCTTTTTTCAAAAACTTTGTTGCCCATTCTCTTATAATTTAAATTGATTATTGTAGGCATATGTGAGGTCTGTGTACTTGAAGTTGAACTTACTCACAGCCGAAGGAGGTCTTTGCTAAATTTCCCCACTATAGTATTTTGTAGATCATAAATTTCAAAAATTTTAATTTTTACCCATTAAAAAAAATTGTAGATTTTCCACCTGGCCTATTTTCATTTTTTAAATTCCATGCTAGTGTAAGGTTTTTATTCAAATATTTATTTTGTAACAATTAACAATCTAAAGCATGGATTGAGCTCGTTTACACTCCTATAGCAATTGGAACATTCATGATACTTGACCCAAATTAATAGTCTGCCACTTGGAGTCTCCCATTCACAAAATTAGGTCCTAGTTTGTCTTTTGGAATTTAGAGTGCCCACTATCGGTCTTCCATTCACAAAAAAGAATAATAATAATAATAATAAACTAGGCCAGTTTACTTGGTCTACTAACAGAAAGATATTTTGAAAGCTTTGTTTACCTTCACTTTAATTGCATAATAGTTACTGTATATAAGTTTTGTTTTTCTTGTTTTTTTTTTCTTTTATTTCATTATCAATTCATTAAATTAAGTTTTTAGTTAACCTAGCTGCTAGAGATTTATAACAAAATTATGTATTGTTTCAGCAAGCTAAATCACTACAAAGATATCAATTTGAATATTATTGATTATTACTTTCTTTTTCATTTAGTTAAAAACTAAAAAGTTTATTGTTTGATTTAAAATAAAATAATTAAAAAAAAAAAATTAGTGGAAAAGGATAGGTTCAACCGTTCAATTACATAATACAAGAACCTTTTAGAACTTTCATGTATATGTCTTTTATTTACATAATAGCATGTAGTTATAGAAATAGGTTTTTTAACTCGATTGCATAATCTTATTATTTCAATTTTAATGTATTAATTTAATTTATTAAAAGTTACAACAAAAAGCTAGTATTATTCATAACATAGAGACCTGTTGCAAAACCAGATTATATTACCTACATCATGTAGTAGTGGACAAAACTCATTACAATCTTGTAGATATTGCATAATTAATGATGCTCGGCTTAAAATCTTTAACTATCATTGAGATTAATAACTAATAATAATTTTGACCCAAATAGTCTACCACTATGGGTCTTCCATTGGTGAAAGTAGGTGTTAGTTTATATTTTTTGAATATATATATATATATATATATATATATATATATATATATATATATATATATATATGAGTTAGGATCATATATAACATTTAGTTATTGTGTGAATGTAAGACTAATTTTGAACCAATCATTTGATAAAGGTATTTTTAGAAGTTTAATTTTTAATTAATTATTATCAAATATAAATTCCTTGATTTATGGTAACTTTGATCGGAGCGTGGAATTTTTTTATTAGTTCATTGATTCTTCTTATATTTTTGAATTTGTATGATAGGATACAAATAAATTATCTTTTTGGGTGAAAGCGACGATGGGCGAAGGATGTAGAGAGGGATGCTGGAACTGCGTTCTCTTAATATCTTCTTCTTGAGCCGTAATTTTTATGGGGATCAAATTGATGTTAAGTAGGGACATTGGATATGTAGAAGGTATGCTGAATGTTCTAACTTTCATACAATCCTAAATCTTCATAAACTTATTTCAGATCAGTTTTTTATTGCTCCTTTTTTTTCATGTCTCTTTATTAACTTTATTATTGTTGCTAATTTTTTTAATTTCATTTGATCATTAGAATTGTACTTAATGATCTGTACAAATGGTACCAAACATCGAAGGATAAATCTCGAGATGAAAATATAAGTGTGCACGTCTATATGTTATTTTCTTGTAGAGATTTTTTGTTCAATATTTTCATGAAGCTTTCAAGTTATTGCTAAATATAATCGGAAAATGCTTTTCACCAATCATGAACGATAAGGGTTAGTTTGTTGAAAATGCTTTGGTTTTGTAATCTTAAATGTTAGCATTTGAGAATGCATACCACCTGTTTGCTATTAAGTTGGCCTATTGCACTGTATTAAAAAGTCTATCAAACAAATTATGATATACTTACATGCTTTTGTATTACCAAAAAACGATTCTAATGCTCTAACTCTGTAGTTTTTTTTTGAAAAAAGTGTAGTTTTTTTATTTACAAATAGAGTTTTTTTTTTTAAAATGCAGTTTTCATTAGAAAAATTGCAGTTTTTTTGAAAAAGAAATGCAGTTTTTTTAAAAACAAATTGTAGTTTTTCGAAAAAATTGCAGTTTTAAAATATATATATATATATATATATATATATATATATATATATATATATATATATATATATATATATATATATATATATATTACAATTTTTTTTTCAAAAATTCATGTTTTCTATAAACAAATAAAAAAATCTGCATTTTTTAAAAAAAAACCAAAAATACTATATTTAAAAAAATCTGAAAATTTGAATTATGATGTAAATTTTTAGACATTTATATTAATATATTAAATAACACAAAAAAGTAAACATTAAATGAGATTGGTAAGATAACGATCATGTCCTTAATGAATTACTTTTGATCCAACGCTCCGCTTTTAGTTCTCGGGTTCTCAGGAAAATATGAGTTCTCAACCGATCTCAACCATATATATATATATATATATATATATATATATATATATATATATATATATATATATATATATAGGTCTTCCATTAAAGTATTGTTAATGCATCTGGGAGGGGAATAGGAGCTGTTCTGATGCAGCAATCAATGTTTGTCCAAATCGGCTTATGAATGTGAAATCATGGCTTTGGTGCTTGCGGTACAACGTTGGAGATTGTATTTGATGGGGACAAAATTTATTGTTTACACGGATCAAAATAGTCTTTAAGTTTTTTTTTGCGACAACGCAATACTTCACGAGATCAACAAAATTGGGTAGCTAAGCTTTTAGGCTATAATTTTGATCTTCAATATAAACCGGGTCAGGAGAACCGTGCAGTTGATGCACTATAAGAAGGGTGGAAACAGGGGATTTAAGTCTATTACAATCTACACCAATTTCGGTTTAAGGGGCACACTTGATAGATGAAGCAAAGCAAGATGGTGAAATTCAAAAAATCATACGAGGCTGTCAAGAAACTTCTGATCAACACCTCGAGTTCTCGGTGAGATAAGGGGTGTTGCATTATAAGGATCGCCTTGTGATTTCTCGTAAGTCCAAATTTATTCCAGATTAAAGAATAGATAGGCCATGTTGCTTATAAGCTTAAATTACGGTCTACTTCTAAGGTTTACCCAGTTTTCCATGTATCTTACTTTAAAAGGCCGTAGAGCCCCAAGTGAACCCATTTTACTCCACGAATTAGAAGTAGGTCATGAGGATATATTAGTCTCTGCAGCAGTTTTGGTTACTCATTTCATTGGATTGCCTTTGCTTTTAAAGACTTGTGTGCATTTAAACTCGTTGAATTTGGGTGTCGACAAGTTTTCTGGGAATGTGCCTTTCTTGATTGGGGAAAGCTTATCTGGTTTGTATGTTCGTATCCTCAGATCTAACTTCTTCTATGAAACCATTCCCTTACGATTATGTCAATTACAAAATCTTCAAAATTTGGACTTGTCAATGAACAATCTTGATGGAACCATCCCCTCATGCTTAAATAATCTTCCGAGCATGGTTCAAGAACGATTCTCACCGCCATGAAATGTACATCAATTTTAAATTCATCGGCAAAAAGCAAAAGTTATTGCTCATATTATCTTCGATGATAAGTAGTATGATTGTATTGACTGTGCAATGATTGAGTAGCAAGAAGCTGAATGTGAATTCATTAGTAATCTAAGATTGTCGAAGACGATTGACCTATCAAGCAACTAGTTTACTGGACAAATCCCATACGAACTTACCAATCTTTATGAACTGCTTGCCCTAAATTTATCAAAGAACGCTCTACTGGGAGAGATTTCGTGGAAAATTGAATTTACCAAAGAACGCTTTACTTGGAGAGGTTCCGTGGAAATTTGGTCATATGAAAAAACTTTTAGTTATAAATTTATCTACAAACAATTTTTCTAGAGAGATACCATCAGTCATTTCTCAAATGACTTTACTGAATGGCCTAGATGTCTCATTTAATAACTTATCAGCGATGATCCCTTCTAGCACTCAACTCTAGTCCTTTGCACCTTCAAGATACGATAGGAACTCATGACTATGCAGATCTCCCCTTACCAGAAAATGTATTGGAGATGAAGAATCAAAAGTGCCATTGGTTCTTGGTAAAAATGGCGGTGATGGGGAAGACAAAGATGAAGTTTGGGAATGGTTCTATATTGGTGGGGGCAATAGCAAGTGGGGCTTTACTTATCAACCATCGTGGGAGACATGTTTTTATCACTTTTATGATGGCTTCAAAGATTGCGTTTATGTGAAGGTGGTGATGTTCTTCAGAAATCTACAAAGGATTGAACATAGATGGTCATGTAAAATCATGGCAGTGCCTAATATCAACAAAATTGCCTCGAACACCATGGTTGGCCATTTGCGTGTGCTGTGTGAATTATGGCATCTGGAAGAACTCATGCTTTTAAAATGTAGTTAATGTTGTACTTTGTGTGATTTAAAGCATCCCAAGAAATCCTCATTTTCAAAATATAGTTGATGTCGTACCTTCTAGAGAATTGTTAATATAAGAAACGCTCAACGTAGATTATGTGCAAATTTAAGGCTTTAAAGATAATCCATCCATATATATCTTTTACCACCATTCCTTATTTGTAGGTTCTTTACAAAATTTGGCCAAGCTAAGATAATAGATTCAAAAACTAAGAAAACCCTTAACACATTCATGTAATCTATGACATCCACCAATCCATTAACTCTACATTTTGGGATTTTCATTTGAGAAATAATATTTAAAAGTAAAGATTTTTTGTTGTACAAAAGAGTAATAGATGGGCTTTTGCCTACGTCTTTTGGATTGCATTTTATTGGTATAATTAGATATCATCTTGAACTACTCAAGTAGAGAATAAGCGTCAACTGTAACTCACAATGATTTAACGATTAAGGTGACTGATAGGATCTCGGAATCACAACAAGCAAATGATTGGATGAAATTAAAGGGCCCGATTCGAGAGGGGCAAAGTCTCCAAAACAAATAGACAATTGATAAAATTACTGAACTAAAAAAAACTATTGAAACGTAGCCTGCTAATTAACACTTGGGATGATCACCAACTGCTCCTGGAAACTAACTTGTTAACTGCTCCCCACCCTTCCATTATCTCATTGCTTTGTTGACCCAGTAGGTCTAACCAAATCCCAAAAACGACATTAAATTGCTCCTGTTCAATTGATTCCGGGTCACGAGGTTTCACCCATTTTGCCTCCTTGTGTACACTTTAAGCCGGGTTGTATCATTACTTCCCTCCCAGTAAAGGCCTTGTCCTCAAGGAAAAATTTAGGAAATTGTTCTGCCAACAAATCTTAAGATTCCCAAGTAGCCTACCTTTTCCACAGGTCGATTGCCTTGATGAGTTTACATGCCCCAAAAGAAGCCAACATCAAAATAAAGCATTATACTTTCACCATATGGACACAATCTCATGCATGGAGGGTTCCAAACCCTAAAGGATGCTATTTTATGCATCTAGAACCTCAGAAACACCAAGAGTGGCAACTCATAGCTACTGGAGTGGTACCAAACCACTAGATCTCATACTTGGGACCAAAATGAACCAAAAACTGATACAAACTAGATCTAACCCAACAATGAACAAGATCAAAGCTTTTTACCTCAAACAAGATGGAAATGAAGCACATAATCTAGATCCATAAGCTCATTCTTGATTCACATCCTTGCATCAAACTTCATCTTCTTGAAAATGACCCAAAAACACAAAAATGCACATCATGAACTCTAAATTACAACCATGGAGGCTTAGAGAGGATTTCTAGGGTTTTGAGGACGTGGAGGCTGGTAGAGAGGCCAACCCTAAAGGCTTAATGAGCTTATATAGGTTATTTCAACAAACTTAGGGTTTTCATTAAGATGCACGTACACCCCGTATACACCATTGCACCCGGCCACCCCCCGCATACGCGCCTGAAGGTGTGATCCTGCCTCGCATCATTACGTCGTGCGTACACCTTTGTACGTCCCGCGTACTGGCTTTAGAACTAGTAAGCCATGCGTGTGTATATATATATATATATATATATATATATATATACGCTCCGCATACTCCTTAACACCTTAACCCTAATTTACTCCAAAGGTCAAAGCTTCCTCATTATCACCCTGATTCCGACGATGCTTATATCCCTAAAAAGTTACAAGAAGCTCTACACTTTAACCAACCTATCACTTGTAACAACCCGTAATTTCGAATCAATATAATTTGGGTCTATTCGAATAAAAGCCTAAGCTACAATCGTAAGCAAGTAAATCCATATCATAGCAAATATACCGTAGAAACTTGAATACCTTAAGGACATGTTTATATAAGTTATTTTATATACACACATTGTAAATCATATTTATTTATAATATATGAACACTTATATTGAAACAATACTTTTATACCTTAAGACAAGTCAAGATAAGTCAAGGGATTTATGTTTTTAATCATAAAATGACACACACATGGAGTTCACGGTCCAAGAAACATCAAGAATGTTAGTTCACAGTCCAAGTTAAGAAGTAAAAAGGTGTTCACGGTTGAAAGCCAAACCGTGAACCCCTTAAAGATTCAAACCGTGAAGAACTTGTAAGGTAGGAATCAAGGCCTTGAACTCCAATTAAGAATCAAAAGCAAACCATGAACATCAAATTAGAATGAAATCAAACCGTGAACACTTCATTCTAGAAGTGTTTAACCGTAAACCGTCTTCAAATATCTCCAAATCTTATCTAATTCAACCTCACAAAGTGATAAGATACAGTTACCAACGAACATATCACATCACAAGTTTCTTTCATATATAAGGTGCAAATGAATTCATTTGCACATTCAACAAGCGTAAACACCTTCATTTCCTCTCAAATTGCAAACATTATTTCCTTTCATATGCTCTCAAGTATCAAGTATCTATCCACTAAACCTTCAAACTTCATAAGAAAACTCAAGTCATTTTCTCGGGAAGTTCTTCACTGTTAGTAAGTGTTCTTCACAAACTAGTGTTTTGCAATAATAAATTACTTGATATTTTATTATTAATCAATATTATGTATATAATATCAATAGGATACATTTGTTAACACGTGTTCTAACCCGTAAATCGTCACTACCACCTCGTTATCACCCAAGAACACATACAAGGTGAGTTCATACCCCTGCGTTTTTACTATTTTTCACTGTTTTAAGTGGGGGATACAAGTCTAACACAAGAATATTATGTTTAAATCAAAGGATTTCTAAATTTTTTTAAATCAACTTTAAATTTTGTCAAACTCTTTTAAATGTTTTATAAACTCTTTTTAACATATATTTTGCCATAATCATATATATATATATATATATATATATATATATATATATATATATATATATATATATATAAGATTTAAAGGGCTTAGGACTAATAATTCGCTTTATTTCCTTTTCCTTGTTTGGATGTGAGCTTAGGGTAAAAGTATTTGTCCGAATGTCGTTTCAATTTTAATTATATATATATATATATATATATATATATATATATATATATATATATATATATATATATATATATATATATATATATATGAATATAAAAGTTGCTTCAATCAGATTTATATTCCCTTTGTAACATGCTGAGCAAAGCGAATATTTTCGTGGATATTACATGTCAAACACAACACAAATATAAATTATAATAGGTATAATTTTTGAAACTCTCAAACTATTTACATTAATCAGTTATACAAAGTTTAACGGTATACTATCGTACAAATATTTTACAGTCAAATATATTAGAAAATGGACATACTATCAGTTCATTTATTTCAGAATGACTTTTCATCATTATTATATACGTAATCGTCAATATGGTTTTTGTGAGAAAATGTTCAGTTGCTTATTCATTTAGGCAATACCATTAAAGTCCTAATGTTATATGAAGAATCTCCGGACAGAGAGCGAGACAAATGTGTATAGATCTATAAGGGATTGACATTCCCACACTCAGACTGTTCGCTACAGTTGGGCTGGTATGCCTATGAGTGACAAATGTCATTAACAGTTTCGGTGCCTTCAAAGCGTAATATCAGTCAATCTAGTCATAGTATGGTTATAATAACTCACAAAAAGATATGAACAAATATGATTAGTTTACAATTAATTAAACCAAAGAGTACGAATACAAAGTACTGGTTTTATAATAATACGATTCACAGTATTACATTACGATTTATTACAGTTGGGGGAGTCAGGCATACTCACTTTTACAGGGTTTTCAAAGAGTACAATTACAGAGCTTGGAAAACATAAACACTACAAAAAAACATTCATTTTTATAGTTTTATTGTGAACTAAAACTATGCCATACTATTTTATAGTACAACAACACTTATACAGAACGATTTTATGGTATTAAAACTACTTTTCAGTTACAATAGAAAATATTGGATTTTCTGGAACAGTAAACATACTCATTATTTCAAGGAAACAGAAAACAAGCTTTTAAACATGAATACTTATGCACTCACCAAATTAAATGTTGATGCTCTCTTTTCAAAATACTTGTATTCTCAGGGAATCAGTAGACAGGTACATCCCCGGGATTTTGAAATGATGAAGCAGTTTAGAGTCATGTCTTCTATCTTTTGCTGTATATAACTTTTTGACGTCAATATACAATGATTGAACACCCATGTAAAAACTTATTCTTTATTAATGCAATGGTTGTTGTACTTTGATTACTATAATGTATGTGTTGTGATACTTAACATGAAGTCATCCACCCCTGGACGTTTCCGCCGCTCCGGTTTGGGGGTGTGACATCACTTCCTTACAATATCCCGAACAAACATCCAATTTCCATAAAAGCCTAAGCTGACAAATTACCGGAATACCCTTTGACTCCAAAACACAAACTGAATAACCGGAACATCCAGATTACCTATGTAACCTCAACTATAACATCCCGACTCCCAGGTATTAATTTGAAGCTTTTATATTCATATTTTTAGACCTACTCGACGAGTTGGTTGACCCCAACTGGTCGTGTAGAAACGGATCCGGCTTTGGAGACTATGAAACCTACTAGACGAGTTGGAGAACCCAACTCGACGACTTGAGGTTGTGCATGCAAACCCTAGTTTTTAGGGTTTTCACTCGATTTAAAGGACCTTAAGTCCTCTCTCCAGACTCCCGTACCACCCTATCGCCTAGAGAAAACCTTAAATGAGCTAACCTTCCATTTTGAGTGTGTACAAGGCTAAATAGTGTGTTTGGTGCATTTCTTGGAGGAACTTGAAGGTTTAGGAGCTTAGAACGAAAAGGAGCTTATAGATCCAACATCTACTCAGTTGTAGCGACCTTTTGAAGGTAAAAACTTGTTACCTTGATCATTTTCTTGTTAGATCTCTCCATTCAAGATTTTAGGGTCTTTTTAGAGCACTTTGGATCCGTTTTTGGAAGTTGAGCATGATTTGAAGTTGTAACTTCAGATCTGGACTCCTGTAGGCACCTATAGTCATAAAGTTATCGGCTTTATCTAGTCTTGGCCTTTCTCTATGCCCTAAACCTCTTCCTAAGACTAGTTTTGGGTGTTTTAGTCTCTTGAGACCTTGCATGCATGTAAAGTTGGCAATTTTATATAGTGACTACACCCTAGGAGGCTAAATCTACAGTTTGGAGCATTGGTTTCGCTTAAAAGCTCCTGAATGAGAAAAGGGCTGAAGGAGCTCGACGAGTTGGGTAGGGTTGTCACACCCCGACCGTCGGCGGAAACACCGGGTGATGTAACGTCATTCTTCGTATCATAGTTATATAACATACATTGAATAGTACTAAAGAAAATACATACCTTTATTGATAATTAAAAGTTACATTATTGTTTTTCCTAGTACTTATTACATAATATCCGACTATGGCATACTTCTTAATGAACAGAAAGATAATAGTAAAACTTCTCCCGTTCGAATACATACCAGCTTTTCAAGTTCCTGAAAAACACATGCATTTTAAAATACGTCAACATAAAGTTGGTGTGTCCACAAGTTTTGACTCCATATAAAAATAATACTTTTTCTAAGTTCAAAAGTATAGTTTTGAAAGTATCGTTTTGACGCTCCAACATTTAGTATATATATTAGGTATAATAGTTTACTTATCAAATAAGTGTTATACCTAAACGTTCCTTGAACCTAGGGTATAAGTAGGGGGAAACTTATACTTAACATTAATACTTGTATACGATGAAGTGTAATGTTTCTAACAATTTGCTACCATGAGCTTGTAACCGTTACTATGACATAATACTTCTAAGAAAAAAACCCACTCATGATTTCCATGAGGACAACCCACTCATGATTACCATGAGGAACACCGCACGCTTCATCGACGCCGGAACAATAACAAGTAAAAGGGAAGTTCGTCACTCGCTTATGGTTGACTGTAGCTAACAATCACAAGTGGGGTAGTCAACCCGTATACTAATTATACATGACTTCCTCGATCACACGAGATTAACGGTTACAGTTCAGAGGATTTCCGCTAAGATCCCCAATCTTAGTTGATGAATACAATTACTCATGTTGACTTCGACGGCTTCCTATAGTTGTAACAACAAAAGCATTTTCGTGTCTAAAACCCTAAGTTACTAGACTATGCTTTTAAACATTACTCCTAACTTCATAATATTTAGGCAGTATAACAGCTATAACTTGAAGGAAAAACTAGGTTTTATCTTGACATAAAACAAATAACAACAACAATATATAACATACTAAGTTTTATATTACCATAAAACTAATAACAACATATAGCATATCCAGTTTTATCTTGACATAAAACCAATAATAGCAACATACTTTATATATAGAACTTCCGAATATAACTTCAGAACTATATTGCACACAACATATATATAGAATCCTAAGTATAACTCAAGTTCTACATTAGTATAATAACATACTAACAAGTTGATAATAATTGTATATATTCAAAATATTATATTAAAAAAAAACTATATCCCGGTTAACATAACTATCTACGTTGATACTAATATACTATCATATAGACATAATAGTAACGTATATACAATATTTAGCATGCGTTATCCCCCGAAAATATTAGAAAGTGGGGCCGTGAAACTCACCCTAGTAGCGTGATTTTATGTTATCTAAGCAAAAACGGTCAGCGTACGAGGTCGTCGGGGCTCAGGATGCAAGATGGCTTCAGCAAAGGAGAGAAAGAGAAGAAGTTGAGGTGTAAGAATGGCTGAAGTCGGACCTGCTATTTATAGTAAGGATTTTAGAAACTCACCTCGTGAGTTTCATAAGGCTCACGTCGTGAGTCTTGCATGTTCATCCCGTAGACTTGCCATTTGCGTCCCTAGCTTCGGAAGGTGGCCATGTGACTCCTCACGTCGTGAAAAACTCCTTGTTCACGTCATGAGTTTGGATCTTATCCCCTCGCAGCCTCGTCACACCTTCTAGATTAGAAATGTGGCGGTTTGAGTCCTCACCTCGTGAACATTTATGTTCACCTCGTGAGTTCAGTCAAATTAGGGTTTCTGACAGCGATATCTTCGGAAGGCCATAACCTTTGCATACGAACTCCGTTTTTGACGTACTTTATATCCACACGTAGGTATTTATGAGTACTACAACTCTCTTTTAGATTTAAATAGCTAATTCTAAGTCTATTTTAAATTCCTCTTATTATAGAGATTTATAGTGTTCTGTTTATAATAACTTCTTCATGCGAAGTCAGATTCAAACATTCTCTATATTTTTGGGATCGTATGGATGTATACTTTGAGTTGTATTATAAAGAAGATTCATATTTGTATTAGAATTTATCATGAACTACATAACACTCTTACCAGATTACTAGGTTAACATAATCACATTACATGATTGGCATAATCACGTGTGATTGTCTATTGACCTATTTTGACTAGTGTTATATTCCCCCCCGTTAGAATAATTTCGTCCTGAAATTTATCTTGTGGAGAGGGTTTTGTCAAATAGTTGGGGGTATTTTTCTTTCATCTGATCTTCACGTTCCCAAGTAAATTCTGGTCCTCGTAAAGAGTTCCATCGAACTTTCACTATGGGAATATGACTTTGCTTTAATCGTTTGACTTCTCGATCCATGATCTCGACAGGTTCTTCTACAAAGTTGAGTTTGGTATTGACTTGTATCTCGTCGAGAGGTACCACAAGAGTGTCATCAGATAGACATCTTTTGAGTTTTGATACGTGAAAAACATCGTGTACATTACTTATCTCTTGAGGCAACTTGAGTTGGTATGTGACAGAACCAATGCTAGCTAGAATTTCAAAAGGTCCTATATACAGTGGGTTTAGTTTGCCTCGCTTACCGAATCGAATTACACCTTTCCAAGGAGAGACCTTCAACATTACTTTATCTCCAACTTGGAATTCTAAAGGCTTACGTCTTATGTTAGCATAACTCTTTTGACGATCACGTGCAGCCTTTAATCGATCCTTAATTTGCACGATCTTTTCAGTTGTCTCGTGGATTATTTTTGGTCCAGTACATAAGGTATCGCCTGTACGTTCTCTGGCCATCTGCGTATCTCCAACTTCTGCCCAACACACTGGGGAACGGCATTTTCGTCCATAAAGAGCCTCAAACGGTGCAGCCTTGATACTGGTGTGATGACTATTGTGGTAGGAAAACTCAATTAATGGTAAATGAGTATCCCATGCATTTCCAAAGTCAATAACACAGGCTCGGAGCATATCTTCTAATGTCTGAATGGTTCTCTCACTCTGACCATCAGTCTGTGGATGGTAAGCTGTACTCATGTCTAGACGTGTTCCTAAGGATTTTTGTAGAGATTGCTAAAATCGTGAAGTGAATCTACTATCACGGTCAGAAATAATAGAATTTGGAACTCCATGCAATCTGAAAATTTCCTTAAGATAAACTCTAGTTAGCTTCTCCATCTTGTTGTTCTCCTTAATTGGTAAGAAATGGGCGGACTTAGTCGACCTATCGACTATCACCCAAATAATGTCGGACCCACTAGGAGTTTTAGGTAACTTAGTGATGAAGTCCATTGATATCTGCTCCCATTTCCATTCAGGTATTTCCGGTTGTTGAAGTAAACCTGAAGGCTTTTGATGTTCTGTCTTCACTCTAGAACAAGTCAAACATTTGCTCACATAAGTAGCAATTTCTGCCTTCATGTTTGGCCACCAATAATGTACTTTTATGTCTAAGTACATTTTGTCAGAGCCTGGATGCACGGAATATCTGGACTTGTGTGCCTCTTCTAAGATCATGTCCCTGACTTCACCGAACTTAGACGTTCAAATTCATAAGAGAAACTACGGAGAAGATTGTTCAGATCCGGGAACGACTGAAGGCATCAAGGGACAGACAAAAGAGTTATGCGGATAAAAGACGGAAACCTTTGGAATTCCAGGTTGGAGACCGTGTCCTACTAAAAGTCAAACCCTGGAAAGGATTAATACGTTTTGGAAAGCGTGGAAAGCTGAACCCAAGGTACATCGGACCATTCGAGATCCGTGCCAGGATTGGTCTGATGGCTTACAAGCTTCGATTACCTCAGGAACTCCACAACGTACACCCTACCTTTCACATATCAAACCTAAAGAAGTACTTGTCCGATGAGACCCTCGTCGTCCCTCTGGACGAAATTGCAATAAATGAGAATCTCCAATTCGTAGAAGAACCGGTAGAGATCATGGATCAGGAAATTAAAAGAACTAAACAAAGCCGCATACCTATTGTAAAGGTCCGCTGGAACGCCAAGCGAGGACCTGAGTACACCTGGGAACGCGAGGATCAGATGAAACAAAAGTACCCGCATCTTTTCCCTAACCCGTAAACTCTGTCTTAGATTAAATTTCGAGACGAAATTCCCCTAACGGGGGGATGATGTGACAACCCTATATTTTTCCAACGCTAGGTAACACTCAAAAGTCATATACAACGAAACTATTTGGAATCAACGGAATTAACCTCAAAAATAAGGTATTCAACAATCTAAATTTGGGATGCATCAAATGTTAGATATCGTGCCAAGATTTCTGACAACATAAAGAACATTCGAAACTAGTTTATAAGGAAGGAATTATGACCACTCAAATATTCACGACACACCGGTAAAGCATTATTTAACGTAAAAAGTAAAATTCCAATAAAATGCATTTTTTTGCCTTAGGTATCTAAACGAAAGTCCTAGAGTTCGTTAAACTGTAAATGTGCATAAAAAGATCGCCCAGATTTGGACCTCGTATGAAGAAGTTACGAAATTTTAACGGACTTTAGCAATCCCGACCTATTAAAAACATAGTATTAAAAATAAATTCAAAACTAGCCAACGAAGTCTAAATGAAAGTTGTAGAACATAGTCTCACCTACGTGTGGATATAAAGAACGCGAAAAACAGAGCCCGTACGCGAAAGTTACGGAATTTAGAAGATTGAAGCTGGAATTATGCCCAACGTAATTCAAGAGTACGCCCAGCGTACTCAGGTGCAGGGTCGAGTCCCATCGGCTGCAGGCTCTACGCCTAGCTAGACTCGAGTCGTAAGCCATGACGCAAAGTTACGCCCAGCGTAACCGAAGTACGCCCAGCGTACTCCGGTGGTACGCCCAGCGTACTCACACTTTCACCCCTATAAATAGAGGGCATGAACTCCGGATTTTGACACACTTCTCTCAAACTCTCACTCACTTTCACACACTTTTACGCACCAGAGGCCATCCCGACACCCTCGGTTCCGCACCCGAGCCCCCGACGAAGGTTCTACACTACCGAGATCCCCGAGAAGCTCGAAGACGCAACTTTCTGCAGTTGAAGTTCTGCTCGACTCTAGTCTCACTCTCTTCAAACCGAACAAGTGAGTTCATACCCCTACTTTTCAAGTCTTTTCATGTTTTAGGGGGGGGGGGAATACAAGTACAATACAAGAAAACGTATAGTTTTATATAAACACAACATCTATCTTATTACTATTCGATACCAATATCTTACTTTACGTATAAAGTTTAGTACTTCATCAAGTTATTTTCACCAAATGGAACACACTTTCTGAAAAACTATAATGGGTATAGTTTGCGAGTTATTCATACATTCTTACGTATACATCTTGAAAACGAAATACTTTCACCTAAAGTGTAACAAAGACTTTCTTATCGTAAATCTATTTATACTAAGTGATGTGAGATATTCAACTTCAACGTACTCTTAAGTATGCATTTCAAGTCCTATATTATAAGCCATAATCTCTTGGAAGGAGAGCGTGATACTTGTGTATAGATCTATATAGGATTGACAATCCCGCACCTAAACTGTTAGCTACAGTTAGACCGGCAGGTCTGGGGTGACAAACGTCATAACACTACAACACCTGAAGAATGTTGTTGCAGGCAGTCTGTGTCAATAGTATGGTTATAAGACTCACACGGAAGTATAAAAACAAGCTTGATTTACGAGACTCATACATGCATTCAGTATTTACATTATTTTGAGTACAAAATTCATCTTTATCATCTAAGTACGAAAGATACTAACGTCCTGAAACTTTGGGAACTTTTCAAACTATATGTGGAAAATATTGGATTTTCTGGAAACTACGTTCATCTATTTTCTTCCAAAATACATACTTTTTCAGTACAAAAACACTTATGAACTCACCAACTTTATTGTTGATACTCTTTCGAAACCACTTGTATTTCTCAGGGAATCAGTAATACAGGTAACTACCAGCTTTTGAAGAAGGAACACTAAGGCGTTTATTATCAAACATTTTAAATCATCATATTGTAATATTCTTTTGGTAACATGTATAACGCAACAATGTACGTTGTTATTATATTAATGATGACTGTGTTACTTTCTTTACAATATTCGATTGTTGTGGTACTACGTGAAGTCATCCACCCCCGAATGTTTCCGCCATACTGGTTTGGGGGTGTGACAGATTGGTATTAGAGCATTGTTTATAGTGAACTAAGTATATCGAACCACATAAGATATACAAACTATAAATGCAAAGGGGACCAAAAACCCTCTGACAAAACGTTTTCATAAACAATATATTTTCTTTTAAAATATACATTTTTACACGCATGCATCAGTCTCGTATCATAACAAAGTTTTCTAAAAAGTATTAAGACAAGTTGCGACACTATGATTGGGCTCGAGGTATGTAATCAAATCGAGAATAAATATAGCCTGATCAACTATATTTATCCTGGATTTGACCAACGTACGTCGAGGAATGATCGTAGTGGACAACAAGTCAAAAACTTACCAAATAAAATTTCTAAACTTGCAAATTCGAAATACTATAGGAGTATTTTATAAAATATATAGGATGATAAAATCATGCACACCTCAAGATGGGGTTAAACTTAGGAGGCCGTCAAATAGAAATTTCGTTTCTTATAAAATTCTTATACTTCTATCCTAGTACAGACAAAATGGCCGGATTCCATATACCAGGAGATCCCTACTACCCAAACCAAGGTAACGGTGGATGGATAGAAGAAGATCCGGAAGAAGACCCCGAGGAAATCGAAGAGGAAGTTGAAGAGGAGTTCGAAGTCGACGAGGAAGTCGAAGAGGAAGAAGAGCCTATAGAGGAGGAAGAGGAACCCTCCCGTTCCCCGCCCTCCCGAAGTTAGAGTGGGTCACCAAGGTCCCATTCCCATTTGGGGAAGCCAGCTCTACCATTGGAGCCGTCAACTAGATGTACGCCCTCCCTTCGGCATGTGTCGGGATTTTTACTATGTCAGTGGAGGAGGCTCAGCCGATCGAGCGCTTCCCGTCCTTGTGGGCACAATAGCCACCCAGAACTACCATTCGGACATGCAAGCGGCAAGAATTCGAGAGATTAATGCTACTACACAGGGTAACGCTGCAGACATCCGTCGTCTGGACGGACTACACGAAGATACCCAACTCCACACAGGGACGCTTCAAAACCAAATGGAGGCAGCACTTGCTGAAATAAGAGAAATGAAGGAACAACAAGCGGTCCTTGAGAGGCGTTTAATGGGAGTCAAACAATCGGATGCGAAGTCTAGCTCCAAACGCACAACACGCCGCAAGTAGGACTTGCCCAACCCCAACAATTTTGATATAGAATAGGAACTCATATAAAGTTTTTCTTACCTTCTTTAAACTTGTAACCGGAGACCTTTAGATAGGTCAAATTTTTCCTAAAACGCGAAGCATAACGTAACGCACCGTAGGTGTGACAGATTGGAGTATTTCTTTGCATATCGCTCAAAACTTATAGAATTATCTAAATTGCTATGTCTACTTCGAAACCATTAACTAAAGTCGAAACAAATTACAAGATATAACTAACCCTCTAGCCAAAACATTAGAAAGTTATAGTCTTCATTATTATTTCTCTACCAGAACATGCCTCCTCGCAGATCATCGCGCAGAAACTCAGCTCCACCACCACCTCCACCACCCCCTCCAATTATGGATACAACTATGTTCCAAGCTACTGTAACGGCCGCTGTAACCGCAGCAATGGCACAAATGAGTAACAACGGGTCAGGAGGAGGAACGAACAACTTTACAAATGGCCAAAACCAAGGCCGTTCCGGAGAATGTACTTACAAAGACTTCACCAACGGCAAACCCATTCCCTTTAGTGGGACGGAGGGAGTATTGGCTCTATTCCAATGGATAGAGAAAATGGAAGCTATGTTCGAAGTATGCGCATGCCCCGAAGAAAACAAAGTAAAATTTGTCGCCTTTACTTTCTCCGAATGAGCCCTAACGTGGTGGAACGGCCACGTCAAGACACTAACCTTGGTAGTGGCAAACTCCATGGGTTGGGAACACCTGAAACGAATGCTTCTACGAGAATACTGCCCAAGAGGCGAGATTCAGAAGCTCGAACAGGAGATGTGGGGCCTCACGATGGTAGGCTCGGACATCGCAGGCTATACAAACAGATTCAGCGACTTGATAATACTGTGCCCCAGGAATGATGATTCTGGAAAGTCAAAAGGTGGAAAGGTATATCTGGGGACTATCACCCTAACTTCGAGGGAGTGTGCTAGCCTCCAAACCCACAACGTTCGATAGCGCCAAGGAACTGGCGCAATCTCTCGTTGATCATGGGGTCTGTCAAAGTGTCACAACTGTCGTCACCGAACCAACCAAAGGAAGCAACAACAACGACAACAATGCCAACAACAACAACAACAAGAAGTTCTGGAACAAGAGAAAAGGTCAAACTTCGCAAGAACCTTCAAAGAAACAGATGGTGACGGTCCATGCCTTTACTGCCCCAACTACAACTCCTGCTACCCGGCACCAACGAAACAATATGCAGGGAACCTGCCAAAGTGCAAAAAATGCAATTACCATCACCACGGTAATTGCCGTGAAATGCATTGTAAAAACTGCAACAGAAAAGGGCACATTGCCCGTTTCTGTAAGGCACCGGCACGACCAATCACTCAGGTTCCTGGTACTGGAGTAAGCCAGGCATGTTATGGGTGTGGAGAAACTGGGCACTTCAAGAGGCATTGCCCCAAGGCAAGGAATACCGGCGGTGTAGGAAGAGTGCTGGCGATAGGACAGAATGAAGCAATAGCTGACCCCACGGTGGTTACGGGTACGTTTCTCCTCGACAACATTTATGCATGCATACTCTTTGACTGCGGTGCGGAGAGAAGTTTTGTGAGTCATAAATTCAAACACCTACTTAATCAAAAACCCCAATCACTCGATAAAATATTCACTATAGAAATGGCAAACGGTAAAACGGAAAGCGCAAGCGATATGTACGTAGGGTGCGCATTAAATTTAAACGAGCACTTGTTTCAAATCAATCTTATACCCATTTCAATAAGAAGTTTTGATGTCATCATCGGTATGGACTGGTTAAGCCTTCACCATTCCGATATACTTTGTCACAAAAGGGCCGTTCGCCTCAATCTGCCAAACGGCGAAACTCTTGTCATTTATGGTGACAAACCCAGTACAAATTTACAAATCATCTCCTGCGTCAAAGCACAAAAATATCTTCGCAAAGAATACCATGCCTTTCTAGCCCACGTAGTAGACAAGAAACGCGAATCGAAGGACATTAAGGACATTCCGGAAGTCTGCAACTTCCCAGACGTCTTCCCAGACGTCTTCCCAGACGTCTTCCCAGACGTCTTCCCAGAAGATCTTCCAGGAGTCCCACCAGAACGCCAAGTCGAGTTCAGGATCGACTTAATTCCCGGAGCTACCCCAGTAGCGAAATCGTCGTACCGTCTAGCCCCAGCCGAAATGCAGGAACTGTCCAGTCAACTAAATGAACTGCTGAGTAACAACTTCATCAGACCGAGCTTCTCACCATGGGGAGCACCGGTCCTATTCGTAAAGAAGAAGGACGGATCTTTTCGCATGTGCATCGATTACCGAGAACTGAACAAACTCACGATCAAGAACCGATATCCTCTGCCGCGCATAGATGATTTGTTCGATCAACTACAAGGAGCAAGCTACTTCTCAAAGATCGATCTAAGATCGGGTTACCACCAACTACGAGTATTGGAAGGAGACATCCCCAAAACGGCATTCCGAACACGCTATGGTCACTACGAGTTTGTAGTGATGCCCTTTGGATTGACAAATGCACCAGCGGTGTTCATGGACTTGATGAACCGTGTATGTTGTCCCTAATTGGATAAATTTGTGATCGTGTTCATAGATGATATACTCATCTATTCAAGAAGCAAGGAAGAACACAGCCAACACCTCCGCTAAGTTTTGGAAACATTGAGGATAGAGAAACTATATGCAAAATTTTCAAAGTGCGAATTTTGGATTCGGGAAGTAGATTTCCTAGGCCACGTAGTAAGCAAAGAGGGAATACACATGGATCCTTCCAAGATCAAAGCAATAGAGAATTGGACAGCTCCAAGGACCCCAACGGAAATCCGACAATTCTTGGGACTCGCCGGGTATTACCGAAGGATCATACGAAACTTCTCGAAGATTGCTAAGTCGCTTACCACCCTAACTCAAAAGAGTGTAACCTTCGACTGGGGAGAAAAACAAGACATCGCATTTCAAACACTAAATCGAGCCTTATGTAGTGCGCCCATCTTAACCTTACCAGAAGGAACAGAAGACTTCGTGGCCTATTGTGATGCGTCAAAGCAAGGACTTGGTTGTGTTCTGATGCAGCAAGGGAAGGTCATCGCCTACGCCTCAAGACAACTAAAGACACACGAAGTAAACTACACGACGCACGATCTCGAGCTAGGAGCAGTCGTATTCGCTCTAAAGATATGGAGACACTATCTCTACGGCACGAAATGTACAATCTTCACCGATCATAAAAGCCTCCAGCATATCCTCAACCAGAAGGAACTCAACATGAGACAAAGATGATGGGTAGAACTACTAAACGATTACGAATGCGAGATTCGATATCATCCCGGAAAGGCTAACGTGGTGGCCGATGCACTCAGCCGAAAGGAATACTCGGGCCGCCGAGTGAAGTCTCTAACTATGACAATCCATTCGCACCTGTCTACGCAAATTAAGGAAGCCCAAATTGAAGCCTTGAAATCCGAAAATGTGACAGGGGAAGCCTTAAGGGGGATGGATAAGAATCTTGAAGTCAAGAATGATGGAGTTCGTTACTTCATGGATCGGATCTAGACACCGAAGTTTGGCGGGTTCAGAGAAGTCGTCATGAACGAAGCCCATAAGACACGGTACTCCATACATCCCGGCTCCGATAAGATGTATTTGGACCTCAAGAAACTATATTGGTGGTCGAACATGAAAGCCGAAATTGCTACCTACGTGAGCAAATGTCTGACGTGCGCCAAAGTCAAGGTGGAATACCAAAAGCCCTCGGGATTGTTACAACAACCAGAAATACCGGAATGGAAGTGGGAGCGGATAACCATGGATTTCATAACCAAATTACCCAAGACGGCAAGCGGACTCGACACCATCTGGGTAATCGTCGACAGATTAACTAAATCCGCACACTTCCTACCAATCAAAGAAACAGATAAGTTGGAGAAGCTAACTAGAACTTACCTCAGGGAGATTGTACGATTGCATGGTGTGCCAATATCCATTATCTCGGACCGAGATAGTAGATTTACCTCAAGGTTCTGGCAGTCGCTGCAAAAATCTCTAGGAACGAGACTAGACATGAGTACTGCTTATCACCCACAAACTGACGGCCAGAGTGAGAGAACCATACAAACCCTAGAAGATATGCTAAGAGCTTGCGTAATCGATTTTGGCAAGGCATGGGACACCCATTTACCCTTGGTCGAGTTTTTGTACAACAACAGCTACCACACTAGCATCAAAACTGCCCCGTTCGAAGCCTTATACGGCCATAAGTGCAGATCACCTCTGTGCTGGGCTGAAGTGGGTGACACACAGCTAGCAAGAGGACAAGCAACAGACAGCACTCTTACTGGGCCAGAAATCATAAGAGAAACTACGGAGAAGATTGTTCAGATCCGGGAATGGCTGAAGGCATCAAGGGACATACAAAAGAGTTATGCGGATAAAAGACGGAAACCCTTGGAATTCTAGGTTGGAGACTGTGTCCTACTAAAAGTCAAACCCTGGAAAGGATTAATACGTTTTGGAAAGCGTGGAAAGCTGAACACAAGGTACATCGGACCATTCAAGATCCTTGACAGGATTGGTCCGGTGGCTTACAAGCTTCGATTACCTCAGGAACTCCACAACGTACACCCTACCTTTCACATATCAAACCTAAAGAAGTGCTTGTCCGATGAGACCCTCGTCGTCCCTCTGGACGAAATTGCAATAAATGAGAATCTCCAATTCGTAGAAGAACCGGTAGAGACCATGGATCGGGAAATTAAAATAACTAAACAAAGCTGCATACCTATTGTAAAGGTCCGCTGGAACGCCAAGCGAGGACCTTAGTACACCTGTGAAAGCGAGGATCAGATGAAAAAAAAGTACCCGCATCTTTTCCCGTACCCGTAAACTCTGTCTTAGATTAAATTTCGGGACAAAATTCCCCTAACGGGGGGATGATGTGACAACCCTATATTTTTCCAACGCTTTGTAACACTCAAAAGTCAAATACAACAAAACTATTTGGAATCAACGGAATTAACCTCAAAAATAAAGTATTCAAAAATCTAAATTTGGGATGCATCAAATGTTAGATATCGTGCCAAGATTTCTGAAAACATAAAGAACATTCGAAACCGGTTTATAAGGAAGGAATTATGACCACTCAAATATTCACGACACACCGGTAAAGCATTATTTAACGTAAAAAGTAAAATTCCAATAAAATGCATTTTTTTGCCGCCTTAGGTATCTAAACGAAAGTCCTAGAGTTCGTTAAACTGTAAATGTGCATAAAAAGATCGCCAAGATTTGGACCTCATATGAAGAAGTTACGAAATTTTAACGGAATTTAGCAGTCTCGACCTATTAAAAACATAGTATTAAAAATAAATTCAAAACTAGCCGAAGGAGTCTAAATGAAAGTTGTAGAGCATAGTCTCACCTACGCGTGGATATAAAGAACGCGAAAAATGGAGCTCGTACGCGAAAGTTACGGAATTTAGAAGATTGAAGCTGGAATTACGCCCAGCGTAATTCAAGAGTACGCCCAACGTACTCAGGTGCAGGGTCGAGTCCCATCGGCTGCAGGCTCTACGCCTAGCTAGACTCGAGTCGTAAGCCATGACGCAAAGTTACGCCCAGCGTAACCGAAGTACGCCCAGCGTAACGCGTACGCCCAGCGTACTCCGGTGGTACGCCCAGCGTACTCACACTTTCACCCCTATAAATAGAGGGCATGAACTCCGGATTTTGACACACTTCTCTCAAACTCTCACTCACTTTCACACACTTTTACGCACCAGAGGCCATCCCGACACCCTCGGTTCCGCACCCGAGCCCCCGACGAAGGTTCTACGCTACCGAGATCCCCGAGAAGCTCGAAGACGCAACTTTCCGCAGTTGAAGTTCTGCTCGACTCTAGTCTCACTCTCTTCAAACCGAACAAGTGAGTTCATACCCCTACTTTTCAAGTCTTTTCATGTTTTAGGGGGGGGGAATACAAGTACAATACAAAAAAACGTATCGTTTTATATAAACACAACATCTATCTTATTACTATTCGATACCAATATCTTACTTTACGTATAAAGTTTAGTACTTCATCAAGTTATTTTCACCAAATTGAACACACTTTTTGAAAAACTATAATGGGTATAGTTTGCGAGTTATTCATACATTCTTACGTATACATCTTGAAAACGAAATACTTTCACCTAAAGTGTAACAAAGACTTTCTTATCGTAAATCTATTTATACTAAGTGATGTGAGATATTCAACTTCAACGTACTCTTAAGTATGCATTTCAAGTCCTGTATTATAATCCATAATCTCTTGGAAGGAGAGCGTGATACTTGTGTATAGATCTATACGGGATTGACAATCCCGCACCTAAACTGTTAGCTATAGTTAGACCGGCAGGTATGGGGTGACAAATGTCATAACACTACAACACCTGAAGAATGTTGTTGCAGGCAGTCTGTGTCAATAGTATGGTTATAAGACTCACACGGAAGTACAAAACAAGCTTGATTTATGAGACTCATACATGCATTCAGTATTTACATTATTTTGAGTACAAAATTCATCTTTATCATTTAAGTACGAAAGATACTAACGCCCTCAAACTTTGGGAACTTTTCAAACTATATGTGGAAAATATTGGATTTTCTGGAAACTACGTTCATCTATTTTCTTCCAAAAGACATACTTTTTCAGTACAAAAACACTTATGAACTCACCAACTTTATTGTTGACACTCTTTCGAAACCACTTGTATTTCTCAGGGAATCAGTAATACAGGTAACTACCAGCTTTTGAAGAAGGAACACTAAGGCGTTTATTATCAAACATTTTAAATCATCATATTGTAATATTCTTTTGGTAACATGTATAACGCAACAATGTACGTTGTTATTATATATATGATGGCTGTGTTACTTTCTTTACAATATTCAATTGTTGTGGTACTACGTGAAGTCATCCACCCCCGAATGTTTCCGCTATACTGGTTTGGGGGTGTGACAAGAAGCTTCTTGTTTGTCTTCCCAGTTGAACTTCGTATCCTTCTGGGTTAGTGTTGTAAGCGGCTTGGCTATTTTGGAGAAATTCTCTATGAATCTGCGGTAATAGCCAGCAAGTCCTAGGAATTGACGCACCTCTGTTGGCGTCTTTGGTGCTTCCCAATTCCTGATTGCTTCAACTTTGGATGGGACAACATGAATTCCTTCGTTGCTAACTACATGACCTAAAAATTGTACTTCTCTAATCCAAAACTCACATTTGGAGAATTTAGCGTACAACTTTTCTTTTCTTAGTAGTTCCAAGATTATTTGCAGGTGTTGACCATGTTATTCCTTGGTTTGTGAATATATTAGTATATCATCGATAAATACGATCACGAATTTATCCAAGTATGGTTTGCAAACACGATTCATGAGATCCATAAACACTGCTGGGGCGTTGGTCAATCCAAAAGACATAACTAAGAACTCATAATAACCATAATGAGTTCTAAATGCTGTTTTTGGAATGTCGTCTTCTTGTACTCTGAGTTGATGGTATCCTGATCTAAGATCTATTTTTGAGTAGTAGCTGGATCCTTGCAGTTGATCGAATAGATCATCAATTCTTGGAAGCGGATAACGATTCTTGATCGTTAGCTTGTTCAGCTCCTGATAATCAATACACATTCGAAAGGATCCGTCCTTCTTCTTGACAAACAATATTGGTGCTCCCCAAGGTGAAAAACTTGGTCTGATAAAGCCTTTGTCAAGAAGTTCTTGTAGTTGGCTAGATAATTCTTTCATTTCGGATGGAGCCAACCGATAAGGAGATTTCGCTACTGGTGCTGCTCCTGGAATTAAGTCGATTCGAAACTCGACTTGTCGGACGGGTGGTATTCCAGGTGGATCCTCAGGAAATACGTCAGGGAAATCACATACTTGAGGTATGTCCTTGATTTCTTTTATCTTTCTTCTCTTATCTACAACGTGGGCTAAGAATGCGCTACATTTCTTATGTAGATATTTCTGTGTCTTGGTAGAAGAGATGACTTTGAGGTTTTTCCTAGACTTATCACCATAGATAATCAGGGCTTCGCCGTTTGGTAAGGATAGTCGTATGGCTTTCTCATAACATAAAATTTCGGCGCGGTGTGAAGATAACCAATCCATGCCAATTATGACATCAAAACTACAGATAGGTATTGGCATGAGGTTGACGTGAAAAATGTAGTTATTAAGAGTTAATAGACAGTTTTCTAGTATTTCATGTGTTTTCTCGGTTTGACTGTTAGCAATTTCTACTTCATAGATTTCTTTTAATTTGCTAGACTCATGACTTAATAATTTTCTAAATATCGGAGTTATAAAACTTCTATCTGCTCCAGAGTCGAAGAGTATGCTAGCATATAAATTATCTATGAGAAATGTACCAGATACGACTGAAGGGTCCTGGATAGCCTCTCTGCTCCCGATCACAAATGCCCTGCCACGCCCTATGCCTCCTTGACTCCTTAACTTTGGACATTCTTTCTTGATGTGTCCAACCTCTCTACACTCATAACACTTTCTTTCTTCACCACGACCCGTTCCAATATTTGTTTGCTGATTAACTGTTGCAAGTGTTGAGCTCCTGCAGTGACTAGCAGTATGCCCCTTCTTGCATTTCGTGCAAACAAAACAGTTACCTGGGTGATGACGGTTGCAGTGGTTGCACCATGCAGACTTTGATTGAGGGGTTTATGCCATCGTGGCTGCATAATTGGTTGCTACTTCTTGTCTTTTCTCAGACGATTTTCTGGGATTCTTCCCATTAAACTTGCGCTTGTTTGTTCTAGATTTGGAAGACTTAGCCTTTGAGACCACTACTGCTCTTTGGATCTCTTTGAGGGTTAGCTGGTGAGCTATTCTCTTGGTACTGTCATAAGTTGTAGGCTTTGATGCGATCACCATGCCTTTGATTTGTGATGCTAAACCCCAGATATATCGCTCAATCTTTTTATATTCAGGGGTACAAGTGCTGGACACATTACTGCAAGATCATTAAATCTGGCGGTATAAGCTTTTATCTCCGAACCCTTCATGGTTAGGGTCCACAGTTCCTGTTCCAGCTTTTGTATTTCCTCTCTAGGACAATACTCCTCTACTAGCATCATCTTTAGCTCTTCCCATTTCATGGAATTTGCAGTATCAATTCCCATTGTATTTACATGGCTGTTCCACCATGTAAGTGCTGCATCAGTAAAAGTACATGCTGCAAATCGTACTTTACAATCATCTAGACAGAAGCTTATTTGAAAGACGGACTCTGTCTTTTCAATCCACCTGGTCAAATTAACAACCCCTTCGTTTCCATGTAAGACCTTAGGTTTACAATTCATAAAGTCTTTGTAGGTACACGTTCTAGCAGTCCCTACATTGCCTTCATTTCTAACTCCACCTCTTGTGACATTAGATAGAGCAACAACAATTCTTTGAGCTATGATTTCTTCAAGTTCTGATGTACTTATTGGGGGGGTTTGGTTCTGCTGGTGGTTGTTGTGGTGCTGTTTGTTGATTAGGGTTTAGTCGAGCACTACTTCAGTTAGGCATTTTGCTTAGTTTCCTATTATAAATAATAAGAATTTATAAGTTTTATGAAATATTAATCATTTACTACACGAGTATTAACATTTCAATTAACACTCTTCGGGAGAGATGAGTAGCCCTTCCTTCGGCAATTTCCATCTTATCTTCAATTTTCACACTTTTCTTAAAAAATTGAGCTCAGGTGTTAACTTCAGATGATTTTGGGGGATGTGTTCGAGATGACTGACTAGTCTCATACATCCTAGCAGCTCTTTCTTCTGCCACCCACCTATCAACGGTTTGCGCTATCCGTGCAGGTTCATCTTGAACTCTATGGGTTCCTGAAGATGTTGCCTTCGGACTTTTCTTAATCTTTTGCCATATCGGAATGGATTTACAAGCCGTGTGCTTCATCTTTGCTCCTCCTGGAACTCGACGGTAAAGAGTGTTCATTGGTGGTAAAGATGACGCCACCGATTCTGTCTCCTCCATTGGCTCGCTTTCTTCCATTGGTTCACTCTCTTCCCAGTCGTTAGAAGGTAAAGGTGCTCCATCGTCAGAAGGTATTGGATGAAAGGTAGTTGGATTGATAGGGTAGTAAGGATCGCCAACCAACATAGGGAATGAGACTTCTTCTTCTTCATTCGTATCCTCGATGATTATCCATTCATTTTGGGGGATGTGGTCGAGATGACTGACTAGTCTCATACATCCTAGCAGCTCTTTCTTCTGCCACCCACCTATCAACGGTTTGCGCTATCCGTGCAGGTTCATCTTGAACTCTATGGGTTCCTGAAGATGTCGCCTTCGGACTTTTCTTAATCTTTTGCCATATCGGTATGGATTTACAAGCCGTGCGCTTCATCTTTGCTCCTCCTGGAACTCGATGGTAAAGAGTGTTCATTGGTGGTAAAGATGACGCCACCGATTCTGTCTCCTCCATTGGCTCGCTTTCTTCCATTGGTTCACTCTCTTCCCAGTCGTTAGAAGGTAAAGGTGCTCCATCGTCAGAAGGTATTGGATGAAAGGTAGTTGGATTTATAGGGTAGTAAGGATCGCCAACCAACATAGGGAATGAGACTTCTTCTTCTTCATCTGTATCCTTGATGATTATCCATTCTCATGATTGTGCCATGTCGAATTCCTATACATTTTGGATCACCAAGTGTTTAGTCTATCAAATATTACTCCCAAATTAAACAGTTCATATGATCTGATCACAATAAAATGTAGTAGCGCACCTACACCTAGTTCTGATAGGATCTATACACATATAAACTTTAGTTGGAATATTTGATCTAAATCCTTGAGATCAAAAACATTCCGGGTATTAAGGTGTATTCTCATCGCGGGTCTGAGTCTTTATATATGACTCTATATTCTTATTTATTGTATTCACACTTAATTATTGTTCGTTACTTCAGGTCTATCAGATAAGGCTCCGGCCAGTCAGGACAGTCGAAAGGGCAGGATCATTTTAGCATATACCGGTTCTGGAATCCAACAACCAAAATTGACATGTCTATCCTGTCACCGCTCCCGTAAGTAGTCTGTCAGTAGAATAATGAATAATACTTTTTATTGTAGGCTAAGGGATATACCTAAACCTAATAGGGTAAGCCCTAAACAATAAACGTGCTTTCCTAAGAAAGTACTAGTTCACTATAGTTAATAGCTCTGATACCAATCTGTCAAACCCCGACCGTTGGCGGAAACACCGGGTGATGTAACGTCATTCTTCGTATCACAGTTATATAACATACATTGAATAATACTAAAGAAAATACATACATTTATTGATAATTGAAAGTTACATTAATGTTTTTCCTAGTACTTATTACATAATATCTGACTATGGCATACTTCTTAATGAACAGAAAGATAATAGTAAAACTTCTCCCGTTCGAATACATACCAGCTTTTCAAGTTCCTGAAAACACATGCATTTTAAAATACGTCAACATAAAGTTGGTGAGTCCACAAGTTTTGAGTCCATATAAAAATAATACTTTTTCTAAGTTCAAAAGTATAGTTTTGAAAGTATCGTTTTGACGCTCCAACATTTAGTATATATATTAGGTATAATAGTTTACTTATCAAATAAGTGTTATACCTAAACGTTCCTTGAACCTAGTGTATAAGTCGGGGGAAACTTATACTTAACATTAATACTTGTATACGACGAAGTGTAATGTTTCTAACAATTTGCTACCATGAGCTTGTAACCGTTGCTATGACATAATACCTCTGAGAAAAAAACGCACTCATGATTTCCATGAGGACAACCCACTCATGATTACCATGAGGAACACCGCACGCTTCATCGACGCCGGAACAATAACAAGTAAAAGGGAAGTTCGTCACTCGCTTATGGTTGACTGTAGCTAACAATCACAAGTGGGGTAGTCAACCCGTATACTAATTATACACGACTTCCTCGCTCACACGTGATTAATGGTTACAGTTCAGAGGATTTCCGCTAAGATCCCCAATCTTAGTTGATGAATACAATTACTTATGTAGACTTCGACGGCTTCCTATAGCTCTAACAACAAAAGCATTTTCGTGTCTAAAACCCTAAGTTACTAGACTATGCTTTTAAACATTACTCCTAACATCATAATATTTAGGTAGTATAACAGCTATAACTTGAAGGAAAAACCAGGTTTTATCTTGATATAAAACAAATAACAACAACAATATATAACATACCAAGTTTTATATTACAATAAAACTAATAATAACATATAGCATATCCAGTTTTATCTTGACATAAAACCAATAATAGCAACATACTTTATATATAGAACTTCCCAATATAACTTCGGAACTATATCGCACACAACATATATATAGAATCCTAAGTATAACTCAAGTTCTACATTAGTATAATAACATACTAACAAGTTGATAATAATTGTATATATTCAAAATATTATATTCAAAACAACTATTTCCCGGTTAATATAACTATCTACGTTGATACTAATATACTATCATATAGACATAATAGTAACGTATATACAATATTTAGCATGCGTTTTCCCCCGAAAATATTAGAAAGTGGGGCCGTGAAACTCACCCTAGTAGCGTGATTTTATGTTATCTAAGCAAAAACGGTCAGCGTACGAGGTCGTCGGGGCTCGGGATGCAAGATGGCTTCAGCAAAGGAGAGAAAGAGAAGAAGTTTAGGTGTAAGAATGGCTGAAGTCTGACCTGCTATTTATAGTAAGGATTTTAGAAAATCACGTCGTGAGTTTCATAAGGCTCACGTCGTGAGTCTTGCATGTTCATCCCGTAGACTTGCCATTTGCTTCCCTAGCTTCGGAAGGTGGCCATGTGACTCCTCACGTCGTGAAAAACTCCTTGTTCACGTCGTGAGTTTGGATCCTATCCCCTCGCAGCCTCGTCACACCTTCTAGATCCGAAATGTGGCGGTTTGAGTCCTCACCTCGTGAACATTTATGTTCACCTCGTGAGTTCAGTCAAATTAGGGTTTCTGACAGCGATATCTTCGAAAGGCCATAACTTTTGCATACGAACTCCGTTTTTGACGTTCTTTATATCCACGCCTAGGTATTTACGAGTACTACAACTCTCTTTTAGACTTAAATAGCTAATTCTAAGTCTATTTTAACTTCCTCTTATTATAGAGATTTATAGTGTTCGGTTTATAATAACTTCTTCATGCAAAGTCAGATTCAAAGATTCTCTATATTTTTGGGATCGTATGGATGTATACTTTGAGTTGTATTATAAAGAAGATTCATATTTGTATTAGAATTTATCATGAACTACATAACACTCTTAGCACATTACTAGGTTAACATAATCACATTACATGATTGGCATTATCACATGTGATTGTCTATTGACCTATTTTGACTAGTGTTACAAGGGCTTACCCACCTTTTGGATTGAGTGAACTCGGTGAGTGGGTGAGATGAATCGGCGAGTTGATTAGGGTTTTCTCGGTCTTCTGGACACTGAAGAACTCGAGGAGTTGCTCAGGTAACTCGGCGAGTGTACTTGAGTTTTCGGTTTCTGAGTTCTGAAGGAACTCGACGAGTTGGGTCAACATGGACTGTGGACCTTGACCATTGACCTTGACTTTAACCAAGTTTGACTTCTGAGTGTATTTTGGTAATTTAAGATTTTAATGGAATTAATTATATGGTGGTTACAGGCAGTTGAGTTGGAGCTGAGAGTTAGGGTTTGATCTTCTTGATTCAACACTACTTGTGAGGTGAGTTTTCCTCACCATACTTAGGGGTCGAAGGCACCAAGGCCGGCCCATTGGATATGATATCCTAGTAGTTGATGATATGTTGAGTATCAGTTAGTTATGCATGCTAGTTTGCTATGCCAGTCTAGTAGATCTGTAGGACTACCTGTGATACTGTCTAATTATTTGTATGTGCATTTAGCTGTTACATGTCGACATGTTGTGTGGGTAGGGTTGAGGTTGTACTACTCCATGCGGTGGCCAAAAAACCCTAGAGTATGCCAGATATGAGCTGAGGGCTGGGAGAGCATGCCAGACTCATACTGAGGACTCTTAAGCATTCTAAATGTGAGCTGAGGGCCAGGAGAGCAAGCCAGACTCGCACCGAGGGATGATCTGTTATATTCCAGTCTTAGGACAGATGGGGCAAGCGAGTCAAAAGTCGTGAGCTCGAGAGCAAGCCAGACTTATGTTGTGGACTCGGGATCAAGACAGATGTGAGCTGTAAGCCTGATAGGCAAGGCAGACTCACACTGTGGGCTCGGGGGGGGGGGGGGGGGGGGTAATCCAGTCTGTAGAGCTGTGGACCCATTACATGTTGTTATTATGTGTGCTATTTGTTATATATCAATATTTTGGGGGAACTCACTAAGCTTGAGGCTTATAGTTTTGGATTTTGTTTTAGGTACTTCGGATGATCGCGGGAAGGCGAAGGCTTGATCGTGCACCTCCTCGCATTTTATGATTTTGATTTCTGAGATACTCTGATATGAAACTATTTTGAAAACATTTGTAATAAATAATAGTTTTCGGATGCTTGAAAAACTTTTAACTTTTCATGGATTTTATGGATGTTACAAGTTGGTATCAGAGTCTTGGTTGGCGTGAATTGGAGGAACATTCATGTGAATCCAGTCTCAAACCAAGGGAAAGGTTTTCATAATGATTTTCAAAATTACTAAAGGAGGATGTAGAGTATACAATCACTCGGAGCCAATAAGTAGACCCCAAAATACCATACGGATATTTGATATTGTGTTATGTTAGAACAACATGCTAGTGATATATAGGCTAGGGATCTTTAGGAATTGCATGATAGAATGGCTTGATTATATGATGCCTCATAGCCTAGGGTTTTCCTTATATGAATTTGACATCATTACTGTAGTTGCTTAGTGTATGCATCATAGTTGTACATAATTAAGATCTTATAGCCTGAGAGTGTTTGATTTAGATTTAGTTCCTGCTCTTGTTTGATGAAGGGCTTAGGGTAGGATCAGATATTCGAATGTCAATATGGTGCAACGTTATGTATGACTAGCATACACGAGTGTTGCAGGGTTGGTGGAAGTTTCATGGATGAGTTGTGCGGGGTCAGTCGGCTAGTTGTGAGATATTTAACATTCCTCTAGGAGTGAGGATTGAGCGCTCACCTATGCTCATGTATATTGTTAGGGCATTGTGATGATACTTGAGACAAATATGGGTAGGTGTGGAAGGTAGTATGGGCTTGTACTACTGAAAGCACAGGACCCATATGCGTAGCAAGGAAGTCACAACCCCTAGGGTTTTGTTGGGACTTGTGTCCTTGTTATTATATGGAATATCTAATATATTCCTGGTATATTTTCATTATGGTGACTACGAGGCGATTTGAGGCCGGATTCATGTCAGGATCAGGAGCCGCCAACAAGGATAGGCCAGCATTGACCGAGGATTGTGTTAGTGAGATCATCCAAGAAGAGGTGGTCGAGATTGTCTAGGGTTAGATTCCGGAGATGTTCGGGTCTATTAAGACTGTCATGATGGAGTATTTTGATGACAGATACACAGCCATTGATGAGACTACTGTTGCTGCTGCCTCAACAGCTAGGGCGGCTGTAGTTACAAGGATAGGTCGGGCTTTTCAGTACTGGGGCTTCGATAACATGAAGCCCCGGCTTTCGATGGCGTCCAAGACCCGGTCATAACCATGAGGTGGATATCTGACGTGGAAGGATGCTTCTTCACATGCTTATGTCCTACTGACCAGAAGTTCAGGTGTGCTCTGAACTTGCTAAGGTCCAGAGCAAAGGACTGGTGGAGATTGATGGCAGGGTCGTATTCTGATGAGCAGAGAGTTACGGTTACTTAGGATAAGTTTAGGGAGATGTTTCGCACTCGCTACATTCCACGAGTTAAGCGAGAGTGGCTGACACATGAGTTTTTGGAGTTGAGACAGGGTACGGAGTTGGTGACAGAGATCAGCCATATTTTCACTGAGAGGCGATGTTTGGCCTAGAGTTTGCTTTTGAGTAGGCTCGGATGACTTGTTATCTGAGCATTCTCAAGACTGACATCAGACAGTTTGTTGCTACCCAACAATGTGATACATTACTAGAGATACAGGAGACCGCTAGGCGGCGTGAGCTTGAGATTGAGTTACAGTTGAGGGAGCTGAGGCAGGCCCCGACGTAGTCCCAGCCGGCACTGAAGTGGTCCAAGACCTCTGGTTCTAGTTCTGGAGGTCCGTGTGGCCACACTTGTGGGAAGTGCGGGAAGGATCATTCTGGGATTTGTGGATCTGGTAGCGGGTGCCACAAATGTGGCAAGGAAGGGAATTATGCAAGGGATTGTCGCCAGCCCGCCCCGGTTCCGAGTGTGAGGATATGTTACTACTGTGATTAGATTGGCCACATGAAGGCCAACTATCCGTTGCTCACTGCCAAGCTGGTGCAGGCTCCCGTGGGCTCGGGGACGTGCCTTCTAGCTTACAGCCAAGGAGGCCAGGACAGCACCAGATATGGTGGCTGGCATGTTTCTATCCTTTATCTTATTAATTATATATGTTTTATGCCTATGTGTTTGTACCTATGTTAGTTATGTTTATAGTGAACTCCTTACCTGCGTTGGTGTTATTTGACTCTGGGGCGAGTTGGTGATTTGTCTCTCGATCGTTCAGTAAGGAGTTCGGTTTTCTTGTAGGAGAGAAAGAGTGTCCGTTGCGAGTCTCTATCTCCAACAAACACGGGATATCTGGTTCTTCAGTCTATCGGGATTGCGTTCTAGAGATCTTCGGGGTATCCATCACGATAGACTTGATTCCAATTCTCACAGGGGAAGTATGTGTGATTGTGGGTAAGGACTGGCGGAGTCGTTTCAGTGTCATGATCGCCTGCGAGGATCAGCGGGTGGTAGTTCAAACCCCAAGTGGGTGAGTATTGGTTATCTACGACGAGGGAACCAAATTGGGTTCAGGGTTTTCCTCAGCCGCCAGGGATCGACAGTATACTCAGCATGGGTGTATGGGTTATTTGGGTTATGTGTTGGATACGCGGGTCGGAGATCAGGTCTCGGTTTTAGAGGTTCCAGTTGTTAGAGATTTTCTTGATGTGTTTCCGGAGGAGTTACTCGGAATGCCTCCTGAGAGGCAGGTCGAGTTCAGGATCAACCTTGTGCTAGGTGCGACCCCTATTGCCAAGGCGGCGTACCGATTAGCACTACCAGAGATGCAAGAGATGTCATCTCAGTTGCAGGAGCTGCTAGGCAAGCATTTTGTTCGTCCGAGCAGTTCTCCTTGGGGAGCGATGATTCTCTTCGTTAGGAAGAAGGATGGTTCACACCAGATATGCGTTGATTTCCGGGAGTTAAACAAGTTAACGGTGAAGAACTGTTATCCACTCTCACGGATAGAAGATCTTTTCGATTAGTTACAAGAAGCATCTTTGTTTTCCAAGATAGACTTGAGGTCCGGCTACCATCAGGTTAGGGTGAGGAAGGAGGACGTGGAGAAGACCGCATTTCGGACTCGTTACGGGCATTACGAGTTCATGGTGATGCCATTTGGGCTCAACAACACGCCAACAATATTTATAGACCTGATGAATCGGGTATGCAGACCGATGCCTGATCGCTCGGTTATTGTGTTTATAGATGACATCTTGGTGTATTCGAAGACCAGAGAGCAACATGAGGAGCATCTTCGTGATCTATTGCGAGTTTCGAGGCGAGAACAGCTCTATGCCAAGTTCTCGAAGTGCGAGTTTGGGTTACGAGAGGTTCAGTTCCTAGGACACCTCGATAACCAAGAGGGGATTTTGGTCGACCCGGCCAAGATTGAGACGGTTATGCAGTGGGAGGTTCTAAAATCTCCCTTGGATATTTGGAGCTTTTTGGGATTGGCAGGGTACTATCGGAGATTCTTATAAGATTCTCCAAGATTGTAGTACCCTTCACTCGTCTGACAAGGAAGGGGTGGATTTCCGGTGGGACCATGAGCAGCATACTGAATTTGAGACTCTGTGACAGCGACTCTGCGAGGCACCAATTTTAACACTTCCTAAGGGAGTTGAGGATTTCATGTTGTTTTGCGATGCATCCATCACATGATTGGGAGCAGTCCTCATGTAGAGAAGATGAGTGATACCCTATGCATCGCGGTAGCTGAAGCCGCATGAGTCGAGATTGTTGGTATTTGAGCATTCTAACACTCCTAAGTGTACATGCGACCGTAAATACCTTGGATCTATGTTTTCTCTATTATACATGCAAATATGAATATTCCAAGGTATTACCCTAACTAGCATACAAAACATTGATTCATATCTAATATAGCAAGTTAAAAGACATACCTTTTGATGTATCTTGATTCCATGAAGCTTAAGAGCCTAGTGCCCAGAGTGTCACACCTCAAATGGTTCACACAACACCAAATACATTTGGAATAACTTGAGAGAAATGAGACACTTCATGAAATCGACTAGCCCTCACTATTCCTTTATAGTCTTTTTCATGGTGGCCAATTTTGGGAAGAATAAGATGCTTATATAGTGTGTCACAATTAGGGTTACACCATGTAAATCCTAATTGTCATGGCCTTTCATTTCCATGATCCATGGGTACAAAACACCATGGAGCATTCTATGGGTTTTAGCCCAACTTGATAATCCATGGAGCATTAGCCCACTGTACAAGTATGGATGATTTACACAATCAACCCATATATCTAATTAGTCTCCTTTTGATCACTTAATTAATTCTAAATTAATTCTTGATTAATACTAATTAAATAATATTATTAATATATTAGAACTTATAATATATTAACAAACCTTAAGTGTTATTTCTCTCATTTTAGTCTATCCAACTGCATGATGCTATGCAACCCAAATGACCATGTCAATCGGGTCAAGTACATACCAATTATAGTTGAGGGCTTAGACAGTAATCCAACAGTCTCCCACTTGGATAAGTCTAAAACTATTATTGTGTATGACTTCAAAACCCGACTAGCAATCGTAGCTCTTAAAAGCTGCTGCTGTCGAACTCTGAACAAATCAATGACGCATCCATCAGATAAGGAATCATATATTCCTCCATTATAGATATCATACGGAATGAGACATGGATTAAAATTATTCTCTCTGTCCATTTGTTGTTTCCCGATTTCCTATTTATGACGACCGACTAATTGAACAAATCACATTAGTCCTGGCTTGGCCAAGCACTTCGGGGTGTCATCACTAAATCATCGAGGGGCCCATAGATATCACTTTTATCCCTTTTATGGGTAAAAGGAATGGATAAACTTCGACTCATATGGCTTGTTCTACTACTTGTTGAATCATACACAAAGGGACGTTTTATAACATCAAGTTACCAATGTGTTTTCATGCAATCAATGTATAACCAATTCATAGTAACAACTTATATCTCTAGGTTTGAAGAATATAAGATATTATCGTCTCATGATCACTCATGATAAAATCCATGAAGTGATTCAAATGAGTGTGGGTTGAATCCAATACTCAGAACTTATGAGCACTCATGAATGTTGCAACAACTCTTGCTATGTCCATTACCTTGGACATCTACAAACCAACTTCATGACAGTCTTGATTCATATCTACTTCCAACATATGACCGACTGTGGATGGTTTGAATAACTTAGTCATTCAGGAAGAACGACCTAGTTATTCTAGAAGTCAAAACATGCAAAGTGAAACACAAGAATAATCGAATCCAATATGGTCTCAGAACTTATGAATATAAATAAACACACCTTTTATTTATCACCATATTGATTACCCATCATTCATCGCATACTGTTTCAAACTATCAACTTTATACTTGAATTAAAACAATAGTTGTCCCATGCTCCAAGCATGTACGCTATGTTTTCTAAACACTAGTCATGCCATACACCAAGTATGCACACTATGTTTGTCTAAACATTAGTTATGCCATACACCAAGTATACATACTAAGTTTGTTTATGGTCTTTACTTTGTGAAATAGATCGATTGAACATAATTCCAAAGATTCTCATTTCACAGTCCCAAATCCTTACCGCAAATACAAGAATTCCAAATTCCTGCCATTTACCTAAATCTTGTTAGATTCTAAACTTATGTGCATTGATCCTCTTGTAATGATTATGCACAAAGTCACAAAGACTTGTCAACAGACACTACAGAGTATTCCAATGGAGATCAACTCCATGGAAACATCCTTCTTGCCTTAAGTTTTTCTCATCTTACACAAATTGAATAACTTCCACCTGTGGAAACATTTCCATATTCTCATTTTGACTATCACTTCTGAACAAGAGTTACCTCTTTTCAAAATATGTCAATATGGTCCTTCCAAAATTAACATTATACTTCCAACTGTCCCTGAGCAACCAATCTTTGGTAAACCTTAGATTGTCCTCGACAATGGCTTAATCATTTTAGTCATATCCAATTCTAGATTTTTCCCTTCTTAATGCCCTGAGCATTTGGAGAATTTAGAAAGGATGAATATTATAGCACATGCAATCGATCCCATATCCGAAGCGTATGGGACACGATTCATAATGTCTCACATAAAGACATGATACTAGACCAGTCCTTTTGCTATAATATTTCTATTTGCCAAGTTCTCATATTCAGATTATGAAAAGGGATGCCGTACTCATAATCGAATTTTAGAACGCAAATAATGGACCCATATACAAGATTTCCTTATGTTGAGCCATTCCAACATAAAATTCATATATATATATATATATATATATATATATATATATATATATATATATATATATATATATCCTTGACTAAAGATGATTAAAACCTCAATCTAAGCTTTTAAAATTGAAATGAAGTATAATTTTTTCTCCCTTAATTATAGCAAAACAACTTTTCCCAATTGAACTATTGTTTTTCTATAATTAACATTGCTAACTTGCAACATTTATCATAATTATCATGCTCCCCCTAACATGATGATTATTAGCATAACACTTATGCTCCCACTAGCTTTGACATGTACTCAGAAATCAACTGGACTTCTAGAAATCAATACTTTATTGACTTTCTTACCAAAGTTTAGACTTCTGATACGAAATGCTTTGATAAAAAACTTTATCAAAATCATACACCTTTCCTTAGATAGCACATATGTGTGTCTAAACAATTTCAGAACTATGAAAAGGGATGCCGTAATCATAGTCTCAATTGTTTAGACCTTTTCCATTTCTCACAAGTCCATGTTAGTGTGTCGGTTAACCACACACGCTCTACTAATGACTTTGAGAATGCAAATATCACACTTGCTATCTACCTAAAATCTACTTAGTGAAAGCGTTTCCTCACCATCATTTTCATGAATCGGAGAGAAACCTTATGACACTTAGATTTTTATGGTAGATGTGTTCTTATCCATGTGAATCTGTCAAAACCATAATCACAAGACGTGGTTAATGACAAATCCAAAGTCATATGCATTGAGCTTGTGCAGTCTTAAGTTTTTGCCACCTGAAAACACACGGACCTGCCATTGCTTCCAAGTTGTTATGCAACCAATTAAGAACTCTTAGAACTCATATGCAAAGCCAACTTTAACTGGAATGGGCACAGAAATAGGAATATGTCAACACGATAGGTTAAAACCTCAAGTCGTGTGCTAGTGATCAAACTACAAGTTTTTATTCTTGATTAGATCTTGAAATTCTTTCAGGATCTTTAAGACTCCCACTGTCCTCTTGACATATAAGACTATCTTGCCAAATATTCAAGAGATAGTGCGGATTCTTTATCAAGACAAACAATTCACACAATTGGCCTTAGTTGGTCTTTGTTTTATCCAAAACATCACAACCTACTAATTTCAAATGTACAAGAGTAGAAAACATTTTACTCTTACATTTGTCAAGTGTTATAAACCTTCTTTAAGATGTGTCACTCAAGTTACAATCTTGGAGTATGACTCTAAGACTTGTTTTGGAACGAAGTATGACTCATCTTCTTGATTTAACCATTTCAACAATTCATGACTCCTCTTCCTAGCCATAAGAATGCACTAAGGTGTCCTTCGAGGACTAATTGTGACACGATTTCTAAATCATTAAGATGATCACAAAACATGATACTAAAGTTCTCTCCCGTCATTTCAGATTTGAGCAACTTTTATCTTTCTGCCTAATTTGATTCTTCTCATTCGTTCTGCCATACATCGAAACTTTTCCAATGCTTCAGAATTATACTTAAACTTGTTAGTATAACCACATTTACTAAACTTTAGTAAATCATGACGAATAGTCTTATTGATCTTTTGTGGTGGACTTGATCAGTGCACCAGAATGTGTACTCGATCCCTTAGTCCTTCACTTGAATCACATATACATGTGAACAAGGAATTAATCTTAATTTTCCAAAGATGAATATTCTCATTCATCATATTATACAACTTGCATGATTTCCAAGTTTCTATCCAACTGAAACCTTGGGTGATGAGAATCTTTCCTTATTTGGTAAATTTAGACACTACCACAAATGAAATAATCAAATCCAATTCCCAATATTGCTATCAATGGAATCATATAAGCAACAATTTTTCACAAATGCCATTGTAAGGATACTTAGAATAAATGAAATAAAAATTTTTCCTTTTATTTTAAAACTTTGCGGAAAAACTTATCCTTACAGTGCAAAAGCATATGAAAAAGTTGTTGTTATCTATTCCTAAGCAATATATCCTAACTCCTAAGCATCAAATCAAAATTCTGATCACCCAACCATGCAATCGAAATCTATCTTCGCGATCAGAATCAGCATATACTTCCTTTATGTTTCTTCACTTTTTTTTTATTCTTAAAACATCAACATGTGACCCAGTCACATCATGTAATAAGAATCTCAGAATAGAAACTTAACAGAGTTAGATAGTGGACTTTACCTAAAGTAGAGTCAAACTTCTTGACTTGATCAACCTTATGATCTTTCAGGTAAATAGGCAGCTTCGCAATCAATGCCCCTTCCTTTGGCAAGAGAAACATATGGACTCTTTGGGAATGGTGCACTGGACTATCTCACACTTGCCTTTCTGTTTCCTATTTGGTCAACCGAGTTGACTATGGCCAATCCCTTTCCATTGGGAAGAGAAAGCTTTTCTGGATATCCAATGTTACCATTTTCAAAGTCCATGGAAGTTTCGGAAGTTGATCTTCTAATCAAATTTGCTCTACCAGTGCTCCAAATCATTGTTGATTCAGCCGCACAAAGCAAATATATAAGATCATTAAGGGTCATGTCATAGTCTTTTACATAGTAGTCTATAAAGAACTCACTATGTGACTTAGAAAAGTGATTGAACATCTAACTTTCTTAAGACTTTGACACCCAACTCTCCCAGCTTGTCAATATGTGACTTCATCTCCAAGATGCAATCACACATAGAGCTTTCTTGCCAATAGGGCTTGAGTGACCTTGAACTTGTGGGTTAGGGAGAATAATTGGAGGAGGTGGTGGAAGTGAAGTTCCAAGAGATTTGAGAAGATCATAGATGTCTGAACCAGACATCTTTTGGAAGATATTCAAGATAGTTGATTTAAAGTCCTTAATATAACACCCAATATGAAATATTAAGGCTAGGACCCAACACAATATTTTATAACTTGGAAGAGGGATGTCGTAATCCAAGCTATAAAATATTTGAAGGTAGGCGAATGACGATTCACCAATTTCCACCATAAAAACGAAATAATTTAATTAGGTTTTACTTTGGATTTGAAACTAATAGATCTTTTGAGATTCATTGAACTTTTCAATGGCATGTTTCAATCTTGAGTGTGCCCTTCTGGTTTTGTGACTGGGATGCCGAGGATCACAAAACAAGGTGTGAATAACCTTGCAAATATACTTGGTACCCTTAATATTTACCCCTCAATCGATGTGCCGGTTAACCATACGCGCTCCACCGATACTATGATAAAAATTAAGTTACCATTTTCCTACCTTGTTAAGTCCAGATAGTGTACCGGTTAATCACACACGCTCCACTAACCGACTTAAGCAAAGTGCAAAGTATAATTTCATGGTTAGCACCAAATTCACATTTTCCTAAGTAACTATGATTGGGAATTTATTAAAGTTTAGTTACTTAGTATTTATCATTAATACTTTTAATCAAGGGAGAATTCTAGTCCTTTTCCTAGCCGTTCGGCTAACGACCCTCCACCAGTCAAGGAAGTGGTGGGTGAGAGTGGACACCCATTAAGCTGCCATTTTATAGGCAACAACCTTATACCCCCCTTATAGACCGACTTCGTGAATGAGGCCTACTAACGGTAAGACTGACTTGCTCTTATAGATATATATATATATATATATATATATATATATATATATATATATATATATATATATATATATTATTAACTTATAATACTATAAATATAAGGGTTGAATTTTACCTTCTAAATTCTAAGGGCTTAACTTGGAATTAAAGTATTCATAAGGGAAAACTTTAAAAATTCCAAAACTTGAGGGCAAGTTTGAAACTATTCAAAATTATTCAATTCCATAACTTATGTGTTTAAAGTAGTTTTAATTCAAAAAACTCTTCAAGTTCCATAACTTGAGGACAAGTTATGGAAGACTTTAAACTATTAAAAGAATATGATTTTTCTTTATTCATAACCTATGGAAATATTTATGAGTTTTATGAATCTTAAAAGTGAGTTTTCATATAACTTGAGGACAAGTTAGAAAAACACATTTTAGAACCAACTCTTAGATTAATTTGGATTGAAAACAACAATTTCACATAACTTTCCTATTAATCTAAGCAACTCATAAGAACAAGATAATTCAATCAAACTTTTTCATGTAATTAGCCTAACCATTAAAATAATACAAAACATGAATCTATTGACAATTATCTTCGAAATTGGATTAGCATGAACATTACCACATCAAAAACAGGTTTATATGTTGAAAAACAGCTTAGGGTAATGTTCCTAGTCCAATTCCAGCCAAAACAGTCGAACATATGCTGTTTAGGGGTCCAAATCGTCGAGTGCATGAACCAACTCGACGAGTTGGATGAGTTTAGCCTTAGACTCGTCGACTCCATTCATGTACTAGGCAAGTCTAGTGAGCAAACAGCAACACACTTCGATTTTTCAACCAATTTTGCAAGTATAACAAGAAAACAAGCCTAGGCTCTGATATCATTGTTGGGTTTTGAGCATTCTGACACTCCTAATTGTACATGCAACCCTAAATACCTTGGATCTATGTTTTCTCTATTACACATGCGAATATGAATATTCCAAGGTATTACCCTAACTAGCATACAAAACATTGATTCATATGTAATATAGCAAGTTAAAAGACATACCTTTTGATGTATCTTGATTCCATGAAGCTTAAGAGCCTAGTGCCCCAAGTGTGACACCTCAAATGGTTCACACAACACCAAATACATTTGAATAACTTGAGAGAAATGAGACACTTCATGAAATCGGCTAGCCCTCACCATTCCTTCATAGTCTTTTCATGGTGGCCGATTTTGGGAAGAATAAGATGCTTATATTAGGGTTACACCATGTAAACCCTAATTGTCATGGCCTTTCATTTCCATGATCCAAGGGTACAAAAACACCATGGAGCATCCTATGGGTTTTAGCCCAACTTGATAATCTATGGAGCATTAGCCCACTATACAAGTATGGATGATTTACACAATCAACCCATATATTTAATTAGTCTCCTTTTGATCACTTAATTAATTCCAAATTAATTCTTGATCAATACAAATTAAATAATCTTATTAATATATTAGAGCTTATAATATATTAACAAACCTTAAGTGTTATTTCTCTCATTTTAGTCTATCCAAATGCATGATGCCATGCAACCCAAATGGACCATGCCAATCAGGTCAAGTACATACCAATTATAGTTGTGGACTTAGACACTAACCCACCAGAGATATCCTACGACTTGGAATAGGGAGCGGTGGTATTTGCTCTCAAGATTTGGAGACATTACTTCTATAGGGTGTGCTGTACCATCTGCACAGAACACAAGAGCTTTAGACACATCATTGATCAGCTGAACCTGAACATGAGGCATCACAGGTGGCTGGACGTAGTCAAGGATTATGACTGTGAGATCCTTTACCATCTGGGTAAAGCGAACGTGGTTCTGGACGCCCTGAGCTGCAAGTTGGCTGGATCTTCGGTACCAACGACATGTATGATGTGACATCCCCAAAATCACGGCAAGAAAAGACCGGTTTCATTTATGCTCTTAAAATAATTTCAAAGTAAATCCCTTGATTAAAAAGAGTTGCGGAATTTGTCCCCAAAACAATATATGATAAAATAAAGTTTATCAAAGCATTTCTTAAAGAAATATATTTCATTATATAACAAAACTCGGGATGGCATGTTCCGATACAGACAAAAAACCATAAACAATAAAACATAGACCTTACACATTTATATATAACTACTGGTCTATAAACAAAAACATCTTCACAAGTTCTCCAACTTATGCTCTCACGCCACTACCTGTAATACAAAGAGAAAGAGTCGGTCAGGCTTGGGAGCCTGGTGAGCATATAGGATTTTCAACCCACAATAAATAATTATATTTAATTTCACCAACCAACAATAACTCGATTACCCATTCCCGTTATCCTCACGTTACATCCCTAAAACAACAACTATCACAAGGGACCTAATCTAGGATTTTCATCAGGAAAGACAATACTGCAAAGGGGTTTCCTCAGCAATGAATGTCCTAAGGCAACCATGAGGGGGATTGAATACAGCAAATGAACACCCAAGTTCACCAACACCTACAGGTTATGAGCCTGCCAGCATTCCATAGGATAGTCTAGAAAGAGTCCGTGGTCGTCATCCATATTTTGTTGAATGACTAGATCACAATCACATCGAGGCCTCTCATCAGTTTATCACACATCAACTATCTACCCAAGTTCTACCTAACATTTTGTTTAGATAACAACATATATATGCATTCATATGCAACTTAAAAACTGATAAGATACTCATTCAATACTTATCCCAAATAAATAGATAAGGTATATATACACGTATATTTATGCACACGTAACACGTATTCTAAAGTATATACTTCATATCTATGTGTTAGAAGAAACGGAATATACACTCACTTGATAAGAAGATGATCAGGCAGCACTACGGCTCTAAATGTAGTACTCTTTGGTGAAACTGGAGGATCTTCACACACCGGGCTTTTCGCAAGCAGAGCTTCGGCTCAGAAACTCTTTTCTTCTCGGGATCTTCGGGCTTCGGGACTCGTTTTGCGTCTCGGGATGATACCGGGGCTTTGGGGGTATAAATTGCATGTAAAACGATGTAATACAACAGAGAGAGAAGAGATTGAGCAACCAAATTCGGCTGCCCCTTGTATTCTATTTATAGGGAAAAAATCCAAAATTCACGCCTTGAGTTTCAAGTTCTCACGTCGTGAGCTCGATTATCATCTGATGCGTCATTGCAAGTTGCATGCTCACGTTGTGAGGACCCTGCTCACGTCGTGAGTTTTGACAAACCTCGAAGTTTGTGTTCCGAACTTCAAAAATTCATATCTTTCGCATACGAGCTCCGTTTTTGACGTTCTTTATATCCACGCGTAGGTGAGATTATGCTCTACAACTTTTGTTTGGACTCCGTCGGCTAATTTTGAATTTATTTTTACTATATTATTTTTAGTAGGCCGGGACAGGAAAACTCTGTTAGAAAATCATATCTTCTTCATCTGACGTCTATTTTCATCTGTCTTTTCACTGTTGGACTACTATCGACGAAATCTTCGATTGTCGTTTAGATTGTTTCGGCTAGAAACCACTCGATCTCAAATTCAAACTTTGGGCTGCATAGCGTTAAGTCGAAACTTCGAAAAATCATAACTTCCTCATACGAAGTCAGATTTAGACGTTCATCTTGTGCACGCTCTCGGTTTAACATACTCTACCACTTTTGTTTAGATCATTAAGGCTAGATATCGCTCTATCTTAAATTCATATTTTATGTCATTCAGCGTCGTGTCGGTTCTGTCGCCAAACTTCGACGGGTCATAACTTCTTCGTTATAACTCGGATTTCGGCATTCTTTATATATTCGGAATCCTCGCCACAACCACTACCACATACTTCATAGATATTGGGCTTATCTAACATTTCATTTTGATGCTTATTTTTATCCTTAATTCATTTAAGTCACACAATTAAGCACAAAACACATAATACTCAAATAATACATCTTTATTATTTCAAGATGGGTTACAAAGGTTAACCTAGACTATTACATCATCATTAATTCCTAGCCTAGAAACATGAACGTTAAAATTCTCTCCACCTTAGGATGATTCCGTCCCCGGAATCACACATCAACAAACAAATGCGGATAACGACTCATCATGTCACTCTCCTTCTCCCAGGTGAGATTTGGCCCATTCGCATATTTCCACCAGACAAGCACTAATTCAACCATCTTGCGTCGCAACTTCTTAGTCTTTCGGTCAACTGTTTCCTCTGGTTCTTCAATCAACCTTTTGTTCTCATCAATTCTTAATTCAGAAACTGGAAATATGTCGGGAACTTCACCCGTGAACTTCCTCAAATAACACACATGGAAAGTGTTATGAATTCCATTCAGTTCTTTGGGTAATTCGAGCTTGTAAGCTTGGTTCCCAATCCTCTGAAGAACTTTAAACGGTCCAATAAACCTTGGACTTAACTTTCCTCTTTTACCAAATCTTATAAGTCCCTTCCACGGCGAGACTTTAAGCAAAACCGAATCTCCAACTTCAAAAGTCATCGGTCTTCGCTTGTTGTCAGCATAGCTCTTTTGATGATCCAAAGCAGTTTGATGGACTATCTCCGGTCCCATAAACTGCTTTTCCCCAGCCTCAAGCCAACAAGACGGCGTACGACATTTCTGTCTGTACATAGCTTGATAAGGTGCCATCTTTATGCTCGAGTGGAAACTATTATTGTAGGAGAATTCTACCAAAGGTAAATGTTCATCCCAGTTACCTTGGAATTCTAGGGTACATGCTCTCAACATATCTTCAAGCGTTTGTATCGTTCGTTCGTTCTGACCATCAGTCTGTGGATGGTAAGTTGTACTCAAACACAACTTGGTACCCAATTCCTCTTGTAGACTTCTCCAAAATCGTGAGGTGAAACGGCTGTCACAATCTGACACAATCGTTAACGGAACACCATGAAGCCTCACAATTTCCTTCACGTAAGAATTCGCAAGCTTGTCCATAGACCATTTCTCATTGGCTACTATGAAGTACGCACTCTTAGTGAAGCGATCAACGACTACCCAAATCATGTCGTGACCATTCTTTGTTCTGGGCAGTTTAGTGACAAAATACATACCAATGTCTTCCCATTTACCCATAGGCACATGTAAAGGTTCTAAACTCCTGTATGGTTTTTGATGTTGTGCCTTGACCCGCGCACATGTCACACACTCCACCACATACTTTGCTACATCAAGATTCATCGTCGGCAACCAGTAGTAGGGTTTTAGGTCCATATACATTTTAGTGCTACCGGGATGAACCGAGTACATGGTTTTGTGAGCTTATTCCATCAGAAGATCTCTTATACCTCCTGACTTAGGTACCCAAATACAATCTTGGAATACCTTCAGTCCATGACCGTTTGTTCCAAACACCAACGTTTTGCCCAAACGTTCCTCCTTCCGGTCATTCTTTTCAGAAGCTTCCTCTTGAGATTTCTTTATACTTTCCACAATTGTCGAGACAACTTCTATTCTCAATGCTCTTGGCCTTCTTCTTTCAAGATTGACTTTCCAACTGAGAGCATCAGCAACAACATTTGCTCTACCAGGGTGTAAAGTATCTCACAATCGTAGTCCTTGAGTAACTCTAGCCAGCATCGTTGCCTCATATTTAATTCTTTCTGATTAAGGAGATATTGCAGACCCTTATGATCAGTGAAAAGTTTGCACTTCGAGCCATAGAGGTAATGCCTCCATATCTTTAGAGCAAATACTACCGCTGCCAACTCCAAATCATGAGTGGGGTAGTTCTTTTCATGCTCTTTCAGCTGTCGAGACGCATATGGTATCACCTTTTTTCTTTGGGTCAAAACATAACCCAACCCAACACCAGACGCATCGCTATAGACAGCGAAGTCTTCAACTCCATTGGGTAGAGAAAGAATCAGTAATTCACATAGCTTCTTCTTTAGCAACTCGAATTCTTCTTTGTTCTTAGCACTCCATGCATAACTAGCTCCTTTGTGGGTCAAAGCTGTTAGTGGAGTAGCGATCGAAGAAAAGCCTTGGATAAACCTTTGGTAATATCCGACTAATCCTAAAAAGCTTCGGATCTCCGTGGGACTTTTTGGTTGTTCCCACTTCATCACAACTTCAATCTTTGCTGGATCAACCATTATTCCTTCTTGGTTGACCATGTGAGCCAAGAATTGGACTTCTTGAATCCAGAAATCACATCTGGAGAACTTAGCATACAACTTCTCATTCTTCAAGACTTCTAACACTTCTCGCAAGTGTTTACCATGCTCCTCTTGGCTTTTCAAGTAAATCAGAATGTCATCTTTGAACACTATCACAGATTTATCAAGGAACGGATTACAAACCCTGTTCATTAAATCCATCAATGTTGTTGGAGCATTAGTTAGTCGAAACGACATAACCAAAAACTCGTAGTGTCCATATCGTGTTCTGAATGTAATCTTCTTGATATCCTGCTCTCTCACCTTCAGCTGATGATATCCTGACCTTAGGTCGATCTTCGAGAAGTAGCTTGAACCTTGTAGCTGATCGAACAGGTCATCAATCCTTGGCAAAGGATATCTATGCTTTATCGTTGCCTTATTAAGCTCTTTGTAGTCAATGCACATTCTCATACTCCCGTCCTTTTTCTTCATGAATAACACCGGAGCTCCCCAGGGCGATGAACTAGGTCTAATGAAACCTTTGTCCAATAACTCCTGAAGTTTTATCATCAGCTCCTTCATCTCCATTGGTGCTAATCGGTAAGGTGCTTTTGCTATTGGCGTGCTTCCTGGTAACAAGTCTATTCTGAACTCCACTTGTCTATCAGGTGGTAATCCGGGAGGATCTTCAAGAGATACTTACGGATAATCACACAACATAGGAATGCCCTGCATCTCCTTTTTCTCTTTCTTAGCATCGATCACGAACGCCAAATATGATGTACATCCTTTGGCCAAACACTTTTTGGCTTTCATTAGAGAAATGATTCTAGAATTTACTCTGCTTTTGTCCCCATACACCATAAATGACTCTTTCCCTAGCGGGTTTACTTTGACTATCTTCTTTCTGCACAATATCTCGGCGTCATTGGCGCTAAGCCAATCCCTTCCCAACACGATGTCAAAACCGTTAAGTTCGATAAGCAATAATTCCTCGTGGAACTTATTCCCATTTAGGTCGATTAAGATGTTTTTCATACGATGGCTAACAGGTACAAACTTGCCACTAGCAACTTCGACTAATAAAGCATTATCTAGTCTATGAACAGGCAAAGTTAGTTTTCTACCGAATTCATGCGATATAAAGGAGTAGTTAGCTCCAGAATCAAATAAAATTTGGGCAGGAAAATTGTTTACGAGAAAGGTACCTGAAGCGACATCAGCTTCATCTTTAGCAGCTTCCAGTGTCATCTGGAAAGCTCTTGCTTTAGGCTTTGGGGGAATATTGGGTTTTGCTGCCTCCTTCTTTCTCAGACAGTCTTTCAAAATGTGCCCCTCTTCATTACACCCAAAGCACACACTTTTGTTGGACGGAAACTCATTGTCATAATGCCTCGTCTTTCCACACTTGTAGCAGGTCACATCCTCGCTACATTTCCCAAAGTGCTTTTTCTTGCACTTTTCACACCATTTCGATTCGCCTCCTTTTCCTCCTCCAAATTTCTTCGAATCAGACTTTGAAAATTTGTTTTTCTTGCTGGAACCTGAAGTTCCTTCAAACTTTCTCTTTTCACCAACTTCAACAGACTTGGCAGCCCAAATAGCTGCCTCCAGAGTAGGTGCCTGACGTACTGGCTGTAACATCTGGACTCCCGGGTATATTATTTATTCATTTAATTTTTGGAGTTTGTGGAGGAACTCGGCGAGTTGGTGCCAAGACTCGCCGAGTAGGGACGTGGATGTTCACTCTAGTTCACGTACGGACTCGGCGAGTCTATGTGTGGACTCGGCGAGTCCACGCTGTTTAGTGAAGCCCTAATTTCCAGGGCTTGGGACCTATTTAAAGGCCCTTATGGCTGTCTATTGCGGCTACTACACCCCAGAGAGAGTCTCAGATCGTTTGAGAGGCAAGGAGTGACCATTGTTGATCTTTGTGGTGTTATTTAGCAAGAAGAAGGAGGTTCTAGCCAAGGGAAAGCAAAGGAGGTTGCTATTCTGAGGACTAAAAGCTAAGATCATTTCATTTGAGGTATTATTTCGACTCTTCTTCTGTTTTGGGAAGGATATATGGTTTTAGGGTTTCTTGTGCCCTTGTCTAAGTTGATTTGAGGTCCAAATACTCCCTTCTAGAGATGAGACTTTAGATCTGGACGCATAGAGGTCCAGAGAGCCTTATTCTTCAACCTTTATGAAGAACAATGGAGGTCATGACCTTGGGACAAAGTATTTGGGACTAAATCACCACTTGATGCCTATTGGTTGATTTATAAGCATCAAGATTCAGACTTTACGTGACATTTATGCGTGGGAAGGCCAGATATATGGATTAGGGGCACAGATCTGACCTCAGGAGGTCAATAGAGTTTGTGCATGGCATGAACTCGCCGAGTTGTTCTTGAGACTCGGCAAGTAGGGTTAAGGTTCCACGCAGATCACCCAGTGAGTAGACTTGCCGAGTTGGGGGATAACTCAGTGAGTCAGAAGGGATTAAAAGACTGGAGTTCAAGGCGGTACTCGCCGAGTTGTTCTTGAGACTCGGTGAGTTGAGTCGGGGTAGCCCCGCGATTCATGCCAGGTGTGACTCGTCGAGCATAGGGAAGGACTCGACGTACCAAGCGGGACAGAGAGTTAGTGGACATGTGTGTACTCGCCGAGTCACCAGAGTGCACTCGGCGAGTTGGGTCAAAGTTGACCGTTGACTTTTGTTGACTTTTAGGGTTTGGTCAACAATGGGGTCCTTGAGTCAAGAGGGGGGTAAAATAGGCTTTTACCCTTCTGAGGGTGACAATAGAGGGTTGAGTGTAGCCTCGAGAGTTATATTTATGAGAGTATTTACTTTGTGTAAATAGGCGGAGGCTAGGCAATATTTCTACCGAGTCAGAGATTAACGAGACGTCTGAGGTGAGTCTTCTCACTATGCCTTACCCGATGGGGTAACTATGTGTGACCGGAGGGTCTTACGTGTATGTTATATATGTGATGTAAGTTATATGTGATATGTTATGTGATATGAGTATGATGTGGGCCGGAAGGTCAAGATGATATGGATCGGAAGGTCAACGGAGTTATGGGATGGAAATCCCCTGAGACACTTGGATCGGAAGATCCCACAGAGTTATGGCCTGGAAAGGCGTATGTGTTAGAGTGGTGTTTTGGGGAACTCACTAAGCATTTATGCTTACAGTATTATGTGTTATGTGTTTCAGGTACCAGTGATGATCGCGGGAAGGCGCCGGCATGACTCGTACACACGCACGTTGGAGTTTAAATATTTTGATCTTGGGGTTTTGTACTAATACAATGTGATACAATGTTTTATTTATAAATGCCAATGATATTTCATAGTTTTCAAAAATGAAAAATTGCTCGAATTTTTACGGTGTTACACTGGCACTGCGTACTCCCATGGAAGTCCCTTTGCGTGCCGGTCAACTTTTTTCAGCTCATCTGGAACGATGCGCAAAGCAAACTCCATTTTGTCGGTGAAGGAGTTATTGTAATCGTCAACTGACATGCTGCCTTTCGTCAATGTCATGAACTTGTTCTCCAACTCTAGTAGATTTTCGGCCGAGCAAAACTTGCGCTTGAATAGCACCAAGAACTCTACCCAAGTCAATTGCAGTGGCTCATTAGGGCTTAGGGTCTTCCCCAGAGTGTTCCACCAACGAACAGCTCCACCCCTGAACTAACGTACTGCGAAAGTGGTCTGCAACTTGCCTCTGCAGCCACACGTCATGAAGGCTAGCTTCATTTCCGAGATCCAATCCATAACTCCGATCGAATCCTCTTTTCCAGTAAAGGTCGGTGGTTTGCAAGTCAAAAAGTCTTTCTACTTGCATCCAAGTCCATCAATTCCTCCCTCCTGGTGGTTTTGTCTAACTAACGGTGGGTTGGCTTGACCAACAGTCCTACTGAAGTTACCTCCTTCCGACTACCCTTCACTTAATTCGGGATGCACAATCGGCATTGAAGGTTCTTCACGATTCTGCTGAAGCAGACGTCTATTTTCTTCCATATGACGATCCAACATCATTTGAATCATCAATTGTACACCAGCCGTTATCATTGGCTCAGGTATTTTCTCAATCACTGGTGGTTGATGCCATTGATTCCTATTTTCGTCTGCGTTTCCAGCACCACTTCTTGTTCTTGCCATTTTTGATCTACACTCCAAATAAGGTGAATTTAGATCCACAATCATGATAGATAATCAAATCATCCTTATCACTCCGAAACATTTACATGCTAGTTCTAATACCGTACTCCTATGCTTAGAATCCTAAATACATAAGCTTTCCAGATCCGATTGGCAACAAACAATAGATCCGAACAAATAATATCATATGTGGCAAACATATAACTTTTAGCACATAAAAGCATTTTAGGCAACTTTCCTAAAATAAAGTAGTGCTTGTGTCTAAAATACAGCAGACACTCACCCCACAATCTTCACTTAGCATTCTAAGTTTAAGTCTAGAAATCCTACAAATTCCTAATTCGCTTAAACTAATGCTCTAATAACAACTATGACATCCCCAAAATCACGTCCAGAAAAGACCGGTTTCATTTATGCTTTTAAAATAATTTCAGAGTAAATCCATTGATTTAAAAGAGTTGCGGAATTTGTCCCCAAAACAATACATGATAAAATAAAGTTTATCAAAGCATTTCTTAAAGAAATATATTTTCATTATATAACAAAACTCGGGATGGCATGTTCCGATACAGACACAAAACCATAAACAATAAAACATAGACCTTACACAGTTATATATAACTACTGGTCTATAAACAAAAACATCTTCACAAGTTCTCCAACTTATGCTCTCGCGCCACTACCTGTAATACAAAGAGACTAAGTGGGTCAGGCTTGGGAGTCTGGTGAGCATATAGGGTATTCAACCCACAATAAATAATTATATTGAATTTCACCAACCAATAATAACCCGATTACCCATTCTCGTTATCCTCACTTTACATCACTAAAACAACAAGTAGCACAAGGGACCTAATCTAGGATTTTCATCGAGACGGACAATACTGCAAAGGGGTTTCTCAGCAATGAATGTCCTAAGGCAACCATGAGGGGGGTAGAATACAGCAAATGAACACCAAAGTTCACCAACACCTCCAGGTTATGAGCCTGCCAACATTCCACATGACAGTCTAGAAAGAGTCTGTGGTCATCATCCATATTCTGCTGAATGACTAGATCACAATCACATCGAGGCCTCTCATCAGTTTATCACACATCAACTATCTACCCAAGTTCTACCTAACATTTTTGTAGATAACAACATACATATGCATTCATATGAAACTTAAAAATTGATAAGATCCTCATTTAATACTCATCCCAAATAAACAGATTACATATATATACACGTATATTTATACACACGTAACACGTATTCTAAAGTAGATACTTCATATCTATGTGTTAGAAGAAAGGGAATATACACTCACTTGATAAGAAGATGATCGGACAGCACTACGGCTCTCAATGTAGTATTCTTCAGTGGAACTAGAAGATCTTCACACACCAGGCTTTTCGCAAGCAGAGCTTCGTCTCAGAAACTCTTTTCTTCTCAGGATCTTTGGGCTTCGGGTCTCGGGATGATACTGGGGCTTCGGGGCTATAAATTGCACGTAAAACAATGTAATATGAGATAGAGAGAGAGAAGAGATTGAGCAACCAAATTTTGCTGCCCCTTGAATTCTATTTATAGGGCAAAAATCCAAAATTCACATCGTGAGTTTAGAGTGCTCACATCGTGAGTTTCAAGTGCTCACATCGTGAGATCGATCATCATACGGTGCGTCATCGCAAGTTGCCTGCTCACGTCGTGAGTTCTGACAGACCTCGAAGTTTGTGTTCCAAACTTCGAAAATTCATATCTTTCGCATACGAGCTCCATTTTTTACATTCCTTATATCCACACGTAGGTGAGATTATGCTCTACAGCTTTCGTTTAGACTCCGTGGGCTAATTTTCACTTTATTTTTATTATATTATTTTTAGTAGGCCGGGACATGAAAACTCTGTTAGAAAATCATATGTTCTTCATCTGACGTCCGTTTTCATCCGTCTTTTCACCATTGGACTACTATCGACGAGATCTTCGATTCTCGTTTAGATTGTTTCGGCTAAAAATCACTCGATCACAAATTCGAACTTTGGGCTGCATACCGCTAAGTCGAAACTTCGAAAAATCATAACTTCCTCATACGAAGTCAGATTTAGAAGTTCTTCTTATGCACGCTCTTAGTTTAACATATTCTACAACTTTTGTTTAGATCACTAAGGATAGATATCACCCTATCTTAAATTCATATTTTACATCATTCAGCGTCGTGTCGGTAAAAAGATCACCCAAATTGGACCTCATATGAAGAAGTTACGAATTTTCTAAGTTTCGTAACAGTAGTAGAGGGCTAAAAACTCGAATTGAAGATCGAGCGTTATTTAGCTATCGCAACCTAAACGAAAGTTGAAGGTCTCCACAATAGGAGTAAAATGATAAAAAGACAAACGAAAACCGACGTCGAATAAAGAAGCTATGGATTTTTAACGGACTTTAGCAGTCCCGGCCTATTAAAAACATATCATTAAAAATAAAGTCAAAACTAGCCGACGGAGTCTAAATGAAAGTTGTAGAGCATAATCTCACCTACGCGTGGATATAAAGAACGCGAAAAACGGAGCCCGTACTCGAAAGTTACGGAATTTAGAAGACGGAAGCCAGGATTACGCCCAGCGTAATGTAGGAGTACGCCCAGCGTACTCAGGTGCAGGGTCGAGTCCCATCGGCTGCAGCTCTACGCCTAGCTAGACTCGAGTCGTAAGCCATGACGCAAAGTTACGCCCAGCGTAACCGAAGTACGCCCAGCGTAACGCGTACGCCCAGCGTACTCCAGTGGTACGCCCAGCGTACTCGCCTTTCCAGCACTATAAATAGAAGGCATGGGCTATGCGTTTTGGCACACCTTCTCAAACTCCCACATACTCCCACATACTTTCAAGCACCAGAAGCTGTCCCGACGCTCTCGATTTCCGCACCCGAGCCCCCGACGAAGTTTCTACGCTACCGAGATCCCCGAAGAGCTCAAAGACGCAGCTTTCCGCGGTTGAAGTTCTGCTCGACTCTATCCCCACTCTCTTCAAACCAAACAAATGAGTTCATACCCCTACTTTTCAAGTCTTTTCATGTTTTAGGGGGGGGGGGAATACAAGTATAATACAAGTAAACATATCGTTTTATAAACATAAATGCAACATCTATCTTGTTAATTATCGATACCAACATCTTACTTTACGTATAAGATCTAGTATATCATCAAGTTGTTTTCACCAAATGGAACATACTTTCTAATAAACTATAATGGGTATAGTTAACAAGTTATTCATACATTCTTACGTATACATCTTGAAAAACGAAATACTTTCAACAAAAATGAAGTAAAGTCTTTCTTATCGTAAATCTATTTATACTAAGTGATGTGAGATATTCAAACTTCAACGTACTCTTATGTATGCATTTCAAGTCCTGTATTATATACCATAATCTATTGGAGGGAGAACGTGATACTTGTGTATAGATCTATACGGGATTGACAACCCCGCACCTAAACTGTTAGCTACAGTTAGACCGGCAGGTCTGGGGTGACAAATGTCATAACACTACAACACCTGAAGAATGTTGTTACAGGCAGTCTGTGTCAATAGTATGGTTATAAGACTCACATGAAAGTATAAAAACAAGTTTGATTTACGAGATTCATATATGCATTCAGTTTTTACATTATTTTGAGCACAAAGTTTATCTTTATCATTCAAGTACGAAAAATACTAACGCACTCCAACTTTGGGAACTTTTCAAACTATTTATAGAAAATATTGGATTTTCTGAAAACCTCGTTCATCGATTTTCTACCAAAAGGACATACTTTTCAATACAAAACACTTATGAACTCACCAACTTAATTGTTGACACTTTTTCGAAACCACTTGTATTTCTCAGGGAATCAGTAATACAGGTAACCACCAGCTTTTGAAGAAGGAACGCTAAGGACGTTATTATTAAACATTTACATCATCATATTGTAATATTCTTTTGGAAATATGTATAACGCAACAATATACGTTTTTATTATATATATGATGGTTGTGTTACTTTCTTTACAATATTCAATTGTTATGGTACTACGTGAAGTCATCCACCCCCGAATGTTTCCGCCATTCTGGTTTGGGGGTGTGACATCTAACATTTCATTTTGACGCTTATTTTTATCCTTAATTCATTTAAGTCACACAATTAAGCACAAAACACATAATACTCAAATAATACATCTTTAATATTTCAATACGGGTTACAAAGGTTAACCTAGACTATTACATCATCATTAATGTCTAGCCTAGAAACACGGACGTTACTGATGGGTTTTGGCCATAAGAACATCCTATGTGCTCATGCAAACCCTAATGCTTGAATCTAAGTTTCTCTATTGTACATTCATTCATCCAAGACTTTAAACCCTAGATCTAGCATTTGATAATGAATATAGCTACCCAAAACTACCATGCAGACAAGGAAGCTGCCAGAGTTCGCTAGATCAATGCTGCCACTCAGGGTAACGCCGCAGACATCCGTCGTCTGGAAGGACTACACGAAAACACCCAAATCTACACAGGGACGCTTCAGAATCAAATGGTGACCGCACTAGCAGAAATAAGAGAGATGAAGGAACAACAAGCAGATCTTGAAAGGCGCCTGATGCGAGTCAAGCAGTCGGATGCCGAATCTAGCTTCAAACATACAACACGCCGCAAGTAGAACTTGCTCAACTCCAACAATTTTGATATAGAATAGGACCTCGGATAAAATTTTCTCTTATTTCCTTTGTATCTGTAATCGGAGACCTCTAGATAGGTCGAATTTTCCTAAACATGAAGCATAATGTAACACACCTTAGGTGTGACATATATATAAATATGAAGTACTTCTTTATATACCTCTCGAAACTTATGGGATTAACTGAATTGCTATACCTACTTTGAAGCCATAAACTAAAGTCAAAACAAATTACAAGATACAACCAACCCTCTAGTACACGATTGTAAAAACATTAGAAACTTATAGTATTCATTTTTATTTTCTCTACCAGAACATGCCTCCTCGTAGATCAGCCCGCAGAAACTCAGCTCCAACACCACCTCCACCGCCCCATCCAACTATGGATGCAGCTATGTTCCAAACTGCTGTAACAGCCGTTGTAACCGCAGCGATGGCTCAAATGAGCAACAACGGGTCAGGAGGAGGAATAAACAGCTTCACAAATGGCCAAAGCCAAGGCCGTACCGGGGTATGCACTTACAAAGACTTCACCAACGGAAAACCTATTCCCTTTTATGGGACTGGGGGAGTATTGGCTCTATCCCAATGGATAGAGAAAACGGAAACCGTATTCGAAATTTGTGCATGCCCTGAAGAAAGCAAAGTAAAATTTGCTGCTTTTACTTTCTCTGAACGCGCCCTGACATGGTGGAACGGCCACGCCAAGACACTAACCCTAGTGGTGGCGAACTCCATGGGTTGGGAAAACCTGAAACGAATGCTCCTACGAGAGTACTGCCCAAGAGGCGAGATTCAGAAGCTCGAACAGGAACTGTGGGGCCTTACGATGGTAGGCTCGGACATCGCAGGCTACACCAACAGATTCAGTGACTTGATAACACTTTGCCCAGGGATGTTGATCCTGGAAAGCCAAAAGGTGGAGAGGTACATCTGGGGACTATCACCCCAACTTCGAGGAAGTGTGTTAGCTTCCAAACCCATGACCTTCGACAGCGCCAAGGAACTGGCGCAATCTCTCGTTGATCATGGTGTCTGTCAAGGAGTCACGACTATCGTGGCTGAACCAACCAAAGGGAATAACAACAACGATAACAATGCCAATAACAACAACAACAAGAAATTCTGGAACAAGAGAAAGGGGCAAACTTCGCAAGAACCTTCAAAGAAACAAATGGTTGCGGTTCATGCTGCTACTGCTCCCACTACAACTCCTGCTACCCCTGCGCCAACAAAACAATATGCGGGGAACCTGCCCAAGTGCAGCAGATGCAACTACCATCACCACGGTAATTGCCGCGAGATGCACTGTAAAACTGCGACAGGAAAGGGCACACTGCCCGTTTCTGTAAGGCGCCCGCGCGACCAGTCACTCAAGTTCCTGGTACTGGAATAAGCCAGGCATGTTATGGGTGTGGAGAAACTGGGCACTTCAAGAGGGACTGTCCCAAGGCAAGGAATGTTGGCGGTGTTGGTAGAGTGTGGGTGATAGGTCAAAATGAAGCAATAGCTGACCCAACGGTGGTTACGGGTACGTTTCTCCTTGACAACATTTATGCATGCATACTCTTTGACTGCGGTGCGGAGAGAAGTTTTGTGAGTCATAAATTCAAACACTTACTTAATCAAAAACCCCAACCACTCAATAAAATATTCACTGTAGAAATGGCAAACGGTAAAACGGAAAGCACAAGTGATATGTACGTAGGGTGCACATTAACTTTAAACGAACACTTATTTCAAATCGACCATATGCCCATTTCGATAAGAAGTTTTGATGTCATCATCGGTATGGACTGGTTAAGCCTTCACCATGCCGATATACTTTGTCACGAAAGGGCCGTTCGCCTCAATCTGCCAAACGGCAAAACTCTTGTCATTTATGGTGACAAACCTAGTACAAATTTACAAATCATCACCTGTGTTAAAGCACAAAAATACCTTTGTAAGGAGTATCATGCCTTTCTAACTCACGTAGTAGACCAGAAACAAGAACCAAAGAACATTAAAGACATTCCAGAAGTCTGCAACTTCCCAGACATTTTCCCAGAAGATCTTCCAGGAATCCCACCAGAACGCCAAGTCGAGTTCAGAATCGACTTAATCCCTGGAGCTAGTCCAGTAGCAAAGTCGCCCTACCGACTAGCCCCAGCCGAGATGCAGGAACTGTCCAGTCAATTAAACGAGCTGCTGAGCAAGGGCTTCATCAGACCGAGTTTCTCACCATGGGGAGCACCGGTCCTATTCGTGAAGAAGAAGGACGGATCTTTCCGCATGTGCATCGATTACCGGGAGCTGAACAAACTCACGATCAAGAACCGATATCCCCTACCGCGCATAGACGATCTGTTCGACCAACTTCAAGGAGCAAGCTACATCTCAAAGATTGATTTAAGGTCTGGTTATCACCAACTGCGAGTGCTGGAAGGAGACATCCCCAAAACGGCATTCCGAACACGCTATGGTCACTACGAGTTTGTAGTGATGCCCTTTGGATTGACAAATGCACCAGCAGTGTTCATGGACCTGATGAACCGGGTATGTCGTCCCTTCCTGGATAAATTCGTGATCGTGTTCATAGAGTATATACTCATCTATTCAAGAAGCAAGGAAGAACACAGCCAACACCTCTGCCAAGTCTTGGAAACATTGAGGGCAGAAAAACTATACGTAAAATTTTCAAAGTGTGAATTTTGGATTGGGGAAGTAGATTTCCTAGGTCACGTAGTAAGCGAAGAAGGGATACACGTGGATCCCTCTAATATCAAAGCAACAAAGAATTGGACGACTCCGAGAACCCCAACAGAAATCCGGCAATTTTTGGGACTCGCAGGGTATTACCGAAGGTTTATACAAAACTTTTCAAAGATTGCTAAGCCACTTACCACCTTAACTCAGAAGAGTGTAACCTTCGACTGGGGAGAAAAATAGGACATCGCGTTTCAGACATTAAAGCGAGCCTTATGTAGTGCGCCCATCCTAACCTTGCCAGAAGGAACAGAGGACTTCGTGGTCTATTGTGATGCATCAAACCAAGGACTTGGGTGTGTCCTGATGCAACGAGGGAAGGTCATCGCCTACGCCTCGAGGCAACTAAAGACGCACGAAGTAAACTACACGACGCACGATCTTGAGCTAGGAGCAGTCGTCTTCGCTCTAAAGATATGGAGGCACTATCTCTACGGCACAAAATGTACAATCTTCACCAATCATAAAAGCCTCCAGCATATCCTCAACCAGAAAGAACTCAACATGAGACAAAGACGGTGGGTAGAACTACTAAATGATTATGAATGCGAAATTCGATATCATCCCGGAAAGGCTAACGTGGTGGCCGATGCACTCAGCCGGAAGGAATACTCGGGCCACAGAGTTAAGTCTTTAACCATGACAATCCATTCACACCTGTCCACGCAAATCAAGGAAGCCCAAATAGAAGCCTTAACATCTGAAAATGTGGCAGGGGAAGCCTTAAGGGGAATGGATAAGAAGCTTGAAGTCAAGAATGATGGAGTTCATTACTTCATGGATCGGATCTGGACGCCGAAGTTTGGCGGATTCAGAGAAGTCATCATGAACGAAGCACATAAGACATGATACTCCATACATCCTGGCTCCGATAAGATGTATCTCGACCTCAAGAAATTTTACTGGTGGCCGAACATGAAAGCCGAAATTGCTATCTACGTGAGTAAATGTCTGACGTGCGCCAAAGTCAAGGTAGAATACCAAAAGCCCTCAGGATTGTTGCAACAACCAGAAATACCCGAATGGAAGTGGGAACGTATAACCATGGATTTCATAACCAAACTACCCAGAACGGCAAGCGGACTCGACACCATCTGGGTGATCGTCGACAGGTTAACTAAATCAGCTCACTTCCTACCAATCAAAGAGACGGATAAATTGGAGAAACTAACTAGGACATACCTCAAAGAGATTGTACGACTGCATGGTGTGCCCATATCCATTATCTCAGACTGAGATAGTAGATTCACCTCAAGGTTCTGGCAGTCGCTACAAAAATCTCTAGGAACAAGACTAGACATGAGTACTGCTTATCACCCACAAACCGACGGCCAGAGTGAGAGAACCATACAAACCCTGGAAGATATGTTGAGATCTTGCGTAATCGATTTTGGCAAAGCATGGGACACCCATCTACCCTTGGTCGAGTTCTCGTACAACAATAGCTACCACACTAGTATCAAGGTTGCACCGTTCGAAGCCCTCTACGGCCGTAAATGCAGGTCACCTCTGTGCTGGGCCGAAGTGGGGGACACACAACTAGCAAAAGGACAAGCAACAGACAACACACTCACTGGACCAGAAATCATAAGGGAAACTACGGAGAAGATTGTTCAGATCCAGGAACGTCTGAAAGCATCAAGGGACAGACAAAAGAGTTACGCGGATAAAAGACGGAAACCCTTGGAATTTCGGGTTGGAGATCGAGTCCTACTAAAAGTCTCGCCCTGGAAGGGGTTAATACGCTTCGGAAAGCGTGGGAAACTGAACCCAAGATACATCGGACCATTCGAGATCCTTGCCAGGATCGGTCCAGTGGCTTACAAACTTCGATTACCTCAGGAACTCTACAACGTACACCCTACCTTTCACGTATCAAACCTAAAGAAGTGCTTGTCCGATGAGACCCTTGTCATCCCTCTAGACGAAATTGCAATAAATGAGAATCTCCAATTCGTAGAAGAACCAGTAGAGATCATGGATCGGGAAATAAAAAGGACTAAACAAAGCCGCATACCTATTGTAAAGGTCCGATGGAACGCCAAGCGAGGACCTGAATACACCTGGGAACGCGAGGATCAGATGAAACAAAAGTACCCGCATCTTTTTCCTAACATGTAAACTCTATCTTAGATTAAATTTCGGGACGAAATTCCCCTAACGGGGAGATGATGTGATAACCCTATATTTTCCAAAAGCAATGTAACACTCAAAAGTCAAATACAACGAAAATTATTTGGAATCAACGAAATTAACCCCAAAAATAAAGTGTTCAAATATCTAAATTGGGATGCATCAAATGTTAGATATCGTGCCAAGGTTTCCAAAAACATAAAGAACATTCGAAACCGGGTTATATTGAAGAAATTATAACCACTCGAATATTTACGACACACCGGTAAAACATTATTTAACGTAAAAAGTGAAATTACAATAAAACGCATTTTAGCCTTAAGTATCTAAACAAAAGTTGTAGAGTTCGTTAAACTGAAAACGTACATGAAAAGATCACCCAAATTGGACCTCGTATGAAGAAGTTACGAATTTTCTAAGTTTCGTAACAGTAGTAGAGGACTAAAAACTCGAATTGAAGATCGAGCGTTATTTAGCTATTGCAACCTAAACGAAAGTTGAAGGTCTCCACAATAGGAGTAAAATGATAAAAAGACAAATGAAAACCGACGTCGAATAAAGAAGCTATGGATTTTTAACGGACTTTAGCAGTCCCGGCCTATTAAAAACATATCATTAAAAATAAAGTCAAAACTAGCCGACGGAGTCTAAATGAAAGTTGTAGAGCATAATCTCACCTACGCGTGGATATAAAGAACGCGAAAAATGGAGCCCGTACGCGAAAGTTACGGAATTTAGAAGACGGAAGCCAGGATTACGCCCAGCGTAATGTAGGGGTACGCCCAGCGTACTCAGGTGCAGGGTCGAGTCCCATCGGCTGCAGCTCTACGCCTAGCTAGACTTGAGTCGTAAGCCATGACGCAAAGTTACGCCCAGCGTAACCGAAGTACGCCCAGCGTAACGCGTACGCCCAGCGTACTCCGGTGGTACGCCCAGCGTACTCGCCTTTCCAGCACTATAAATAGAAGGCATGGGCTACGGGTTTTGGCACACCTTCTCAAACTCCCACATACTTTCAAGCACCAGAAGCTGTCCCGACGCCCTCGATTTCCACACCCGAGCCCCCAACGAAGGTTCTACGCTACCGAGATCCCCGAAGAGCTCGAAGACGCAGCTTTCCGCGGTTGAAGTTCTGCTCGACTCTATCCTCACTCTCTTCAAACCAAACAACTGAGTTCATACCCCTACTTTTCAAGTCTTTTCATGTTTTAGGGGGGGAAATACAAGTATAATACAAGTAAACGTATCGTTTTATAAACATAAATGCAACATCTATCTTGTTAATTATCGATACCAACATCTTACTTTACGTATAAGGTCTAGTATATCATCAAGTTGTTTTCACCAAATGGAACATACTTTCTAATAAACTATAATGGGTATAGTTAACAAGTTATTCATACATTCTTACATATACATCTTGAAAAACAAAATACTTTCAACAAAAATGAAGTAAAGTCTTTCTTATCGTAAATCTATTTATACTAAGTGATGTGAGATATTCAAACTTCAACGTACTCTTATGTATGCATTTCAAGTCCTGTATTATATACCATAATCTCTTGGAGGGAGAACGTGATACTTGTGTATAGATCTATACGGGATTGACAATCCCGCACCTAAACTGTTAGCTACAGTTAGACCGGCAGGTCTGGGGTGACAAATGTCATAACACTACAACACCTGAAGAATGTTGTTACAGGCAGTCTGTGTCAATAGTATGGTTATAAGACTCACATGAAAGTATAAAAACAAGTTTGATTTACGAGATTCATATATGCATTCAGTTTTTACATTATTTTGAGCACAAAGTTTATCTTTATCATTCAAGTACGAAAAATACTAACGCACTCCAACTTTGGGAACTTTTCAAACTATTTATAGAAAATATTGGATTTTCTGAAAACCTCGTTCATCGATTTTCTACCAAAAGGACATACTTTTCAATACAAAACACTTATGAACTCACCAACTTAATTGTTGACACTTTTTCGAAACCACTTGTATTTCTCAGGGAATCAGTAATACAGGTAACCACCAGCTTTTGAAGAAGGAACGCTAAGGACGTTATTATTAAACATTTACATCATCATATTGTAATATTCTTTTGGAAATATGTATAACGCAACAATATACGTTTTTATTATATATATGATGGTTGTGTTACTTTCTTTACAATAGTCAATTGTTATGGTACTATGTGAAGTCATCCACCCCCGAATGTTTCCGCCATTCTGGTTTGGGGGTGTGACATCTAACATTTCATTTTGACGCTTATTTTTATCCTTAATTCATTTAAGTCACACAATTAAGCACAAAACACATAATACTCAAATAATACATCTTTAATATTTCAAGACGGGTTACAAAGGTTAACCTAGACTATTACATCATCATTAATGTCTAGCCTACAAACACGGACGTTACTGATGGGTTTTGGCCATAAGAACATCCTATGTGCTCATGCAAACCCTAATGCTTGAATCTAAGTTTCTCTATTGTACATGCATTCATCCAAGACATTAAACCCTAGATGTAGCATTTGATAATGAATATTAACATAAGAATGGGGTTTAGATCTTACCTTGATTGTTATGTAGTAATAACAATCTCAAATCCTCCTTGTAATGGCTTCAGAAAGCTTAGAGTCACAAGTGTCACTCCTCTAAAGGCTCACAAACACCAAGAGCAAGAGGATGAAGAAGGAGAAGAGAGGAGGCAGCTAAAAATGTCTAGAAGTCCTAAGAACACTTAGCCACGTTTTTGGTGCCCTAGGGGTCCTTAAATAGTGAGGTTATTAGGGTTATCTAACAATGAAACCCTAATATGACTGCTAAGGCTCTCAGCAGCCCATGGACACCCTCCTTAGAGGCCTTCGATGATTTCTAATGGGTTTCCCCATAGAATTCGTCCACTCCCTTAATATGGAGTCCATTAGCCCAATATTCAACTATCACACAATTGACAGTTCTAGTCCCTTAAGTTTAATTAATCTCTTTTAGCCACAAAATTAATTCTTAATTAATTATTGACTAATATTAATTAAACAATATGATTTCTTCTTTAATATATTATTCTCATAATAAATTAATAAATCATAATTAATCCTCTCTCTCCATAATTCATCCTATCAAGTTGCTTTGGTGAAGGCAACCCAAAAGGACCATGCACCATCGGGTCAAGTACATACCAAAATAGTTATGGACTTAGACACTAATCCAACAGTTTCCCACTTGGATAAGTCTAATAACTATTCTGCGTATGACTTCAGATCCTGATCCGTAATCGTAGCTTTCAAAAGCCGTTGTCAACTCTAATCTTATCAGAAGCGTGTCCTTTAGATAAGGGATCATATATTCCTCCATTCTTGATATCTTATAGACGTGAGACATGGATTTAAATCATTCTCTGAGTCTATGTGTTGTTTCCCGATTTCCGATTTATGACAACTGACAACAGACTTCAATTGAACACATCAACTTAGTCCCGGCTTGGCCAAGTACTTTAGGTGTCATCACCAAATCATCGAGGGTCCCACAAATATTGCTTTTATCCCTCTTTGGGTAAAAGGAACGGATAAACTTCGACTCAATGCTCGCTTGCACTCACTCACCGAATCACACACAACAATACGTTTTATAGCACCAAGTTACTGGTGCATTTACATATTATCAATGTGTAACCGACTCAAAAGATACAACTTACACATCTCGGTTTCAAGAATATAAGATATTATCGTCTCACCAATCACTCGTGATAAAATCCATGAAGCGATCCAAGTGAGCGTGGGTTTAATCCAATGCTCAAATCATATTCATAAGCACTCATGAACGTTGCAGCAAACATTTGCTATGTCTAATACACTTTAGGCAATCTACAATTCATGACAATCTTCTTTCATACCTACTTCCAAAGTATGAGCGACTGTGGAACGTTCGAATAATCTTATTATTTAGGAAGTCAAAACATGCAAAGTGAAACACAAGAATAATCGAACCCAATATGGCCCCAAACTTTTGAGTATAAATAAAACTCCTTTTATTTAATCACCATATTGATTACACATTATTCATTGTATAATGTTTTGGGTAATCAACTTATTACTTGAATTATAACAAGAATTGTCCCATACTCTTAGCATGCACACTATGTTTACTTATGGTCCTCACTTTGTGAAATAGTATAATTGAATAACAGTTTCAATCACACTCATTTCACAATTCCTAATCCATTAGTGTAAGAATACAAAATTCTCGCCACTACTAGAATATGTTAGATTCTAACATTTTATGCAACAGTCCTTTCGTAATATCATAGCACCAAAGTCACTAAGACTTTGCCAATGAAATTACAAAGTACTATATTGGAGATTGTTACAAAACAATTCCATAGTCATAAATTCTCACATTCAAAGCACATTCCTTTGAACATCTTTCTTGCATAGAAGTTTCTAATCTAGACATAGATTCTTAACGCCCAACTCCCATTAAGGAAACATTTCCATATTTGCCATATGCCAACTCATTCTAAATAGAATCTTATCTATTCATAATAATGTCAATATGGTCCATCCATGACTATACTTCCAACTGTCCATAAGCGACCAATCCTTGGCGAACCTTAGATTGTCCTTGGCAGTTGTTTAATTATTTTATACTCAAAACCGGTTCTATTTCCCTTTTCCCTCTAAATGCCCTAGGCATTTGGAAAATTTTAGAACGGTCGAATATTACAGCATATGCAATCGATCCTATACCCGAAGCGTATGGGATGCAATTCATAATAAAAACATAATACTTTACCAGTTTCTTACTATAATATCGGCATAATATTTCTATTTTCCGTGTTCAAAAAAAATCCGAACTATGAAGAGGGATGCTGTAATCATAATCGAATTTTGATAATGTGAATAATAAATATACCCTTGACTAAATTCAATTAAAATTTCTCGATCTAATCTTTTAGATTGGAAACGAAGTATAACATTTTCTCCCTTAATTATAGCAAAAACAACTTTTCTACCCCTGTAACTTTGCAAAGTGAAACTTTTGTTTTTCTATAATTAATATTGCCAACTTGCAATACTTAAATAATAATCATGCTCCCACTAAAATGATGATTATATCCATTCCAGCATAAAATTTATACTCCCACTACCTTTGACACGTGTTCAGAAACCAGCTAAACTTCTATAAGACAATACTTATTGACTTTCATAGTTCATTGTTTCTAATACGATATGCTTCGATAAGCCTTTATCTAAGCTTCTCAAAATCACACACCTTTCCTAAGACAGTTCACATGTGTGTCTAAACTAATTTAGAACTTATTTTACTAACTCCCAAATGTTCAAACGGATTGCCAAATCTCACAATTCAAACTATGAAAAGGGATGTTGTAATTATAATCGAATTTGAGAATGCAATTTACATAATCGCTATCTCCTTAAAATCTCTCTTAGTGAAAGCGTTTCCTCACAATCATTTTCATTAAGGAGAGAAACCTTATGACACTTAGATTTTATGGTGTATGTGTTCCTATCCATGTGAATTTTCCATAACCATAATTGAAAGATAATGTTTGTGACAAATTCAAACTCTTATGGACGAAACTTGTTAATTCTTAATTTCTTGCCATCAAGGGTCCCACCATTGCTTCCAAGTTATCTAGCATCTCACCTATGCCAGTCAATGTACTTTCATTGAATAAGGTGCTTGCCTTATGCGGTCTATTGAGAACTCGTAGAACTCATATGCATAGTCACTTAACAGGATTGGCACAGAAATAGAATTTTGTCAACACGATAGGTTACAAACCTCAAGTCGTGTGCTAGTGTTTAATAGGTTTACTCTTGATTTGTTCTTGAATCGTTTTAAGATCTTCAGACTCCCACTAACCTCTTGACATATTAGATTCTCTTATCAAAAAACATTTCTTGATAAATAAATATCCAAGCGTTAGTGTGTGCCTATATCAAGACAAAACATTACACACATTTGGTCTTAGTTGGTCCTTGTCTTTTCCAAGACATCACAACTTACCAATTTCAAACGTGCAAGAGTAAGAAAAACAATTTTCTACTTCACATTTGATGAGTGTGTGACACTCAATTCACAATCTTGGAGTACGATTCTAAGACTTGATCTTGGAACGAAGTATGACTCATCGTTTTCATTTAACCATTTCAACAATTTCCGATTCCTATGCTTAGCCATACTAGTGCACTAAGATGTCCTTAGAGAATCAATTGTGATATGGTTCTTAATCATTAAGACGATCATAAAATCCGATACCAAAGTACTCTCCCTTCTTCTTAGATTGAAGAAACTGTTATCTTTCTGCCTTCATTGATTCTTGTTATTCGTTCTGCCATTCATTGAAACTTTTCAATGATTCAGAATTACACTTAATCTTGTAAGTATAACCATATTTACCAGACTTTTGGTAAATTATAACGAATAGTCACTTTGTTATTTGTGGTGGACTTGACTAGTGCATAACATTGTGTTCTAGTCCTTTAGTCCTTCACTTGACTCACAGTTTGTGTCATCAAGGAATTAGTCTTAATTTCCTAAGTACCAAGATTTCCATACATCACATGATTCAAATCATAAGATTCCAAGCTTCTGTCCAACTGAAACTTGGGCGATGGGAATCTTTCCTTACTTAGAGAATTTAGTCAATACCATAAATAACATAACTAAGAATCACATCCATTTATAGAAATACACAAACATCAATTTTTTCACAATGATTTCATTGCAAGGATATATATATATATATATATATATATATATATATATATATATATATATATACATATATATATATATATATATATATATATATATATATATATATATATGAATAAGACAAATCAAAATTTTATTCATAAAAGCAGCGGAAAACATGTCCTTATAATGCAAAATCAACTGAAAAACTATGTAATCAAATATTCCTAACAATTCTATCATAACTTTCTAAGCTCAAAATCTGATCTTCGAATCCAAGCGATCGTGATCCATTTCTTCGTGATCAGATTCATCTTGCTCTTACATCAAGCTTCCTTTCTTTTCTCTGATCCTGAAAAAAATTCAAATGTAATCTTATCACATTATGTATTAAGAATCAATGAATATGAACTTAATGAAGTTAGATAGTGGATTTTACCTGAAGTAGAGTCAAACGTCTTGACTCTCCCATCTTTTAGATCTCTCAGGTAGACTGTGTAGCTTCGTCTCCAATGCCCCTTCTGTTAGTAATAAAAGCAAATTGACTCTTTTGGAACAGCACACGGAACTACTTCAGACTTTGTCTATCTCTTATGATCATACTTTTCGACCATGGCATGCCTTTTGTTGCCATTACCTATATCCATAGATGTGACAACCGTCAATTTCTAGTCAAGTCAAAGTCAACTAAAGTCAACAAGTCAAACCGGTCAACTCAATTAACCCTTGTGTACCAGGGCTTACGTTAGGTAAGTACTATACAACTCGTTATTCTAATTAGAAATCATCAATTAAAAAGTTCATATATCTAGATTTCCTTAACCTAAAACTGTGGTAAGTAATGAACCAAACCGATAAAACAATGTTGCATACTCATCGGGAGTATGTAAGATCCTTAAACATGGCTTAACGGGGTTTACGAACCTTGCGTTGCGAAGCCGAACACTCAAAAAGGTCACAAAAGAAATCTCTCCCATATCTCTCTAGGTATGTGAAATCTCTCCCAAATCTCTCTAAGTATGTGAAATCTCTCCTAAATCTCTCTAAGTATGAGAAATCTCTCCAAGTATGTGAAATCTCTCCCAAATCTCTCTAAGTATGAAAAATCTCTCCAAGAATGTGAAATCTCTCCCAAATCTCTCCCAGTATGTGAAATCTCTCCCAAATCTCTCTAAGTATGAGAAATCTCTCCAAGCATGTGAAATCTCTCCCAAATCTCTCTAAGTATGAGAAATATCTCCAAGTATGTGAAATCTCTCCCAAATCTCTCTCAAAATCTCTCTCAACTTTTTATAATCACTTGGGGCATCCCGACCCTCGAATTAGACGAAAACAGCTCGAAAACGGAAGTCTACTCGAAAAATAGCCTTAAGGAGCTGAAACCTCTTAAGGAGCCGAACCCTCTTAGAGGCGAAACCCTAAGAAGCGAAACCCCAAGAAGCCTCCTAGACCGAACTGCTGAAGGACCGAAGCCGAACACTAGGAGGACCGAACCTCGCATAGGACGAAACCCGAACTCACCCTTCGGTCCGAGATGCTACCTTCGGGTCCGAAGCCACCTTTGCTCCATTTCGCTTCCCTCCCCAAGCTCGCATGCGAAGCTGCTCAAGACCGAACCCTCCTCTCGCTTCCCATCTACCTTCGGTTCTAACCCTCTCAAGACCCAACCTTCGCCAGACTTCGGAAATTAGCATTTTCTTCCCGGTTTTTGACCCAATCTTCGTTTTAAGCCCGTTTTTTGTGATTTTAACGCGGGATTTTCACCCAAACTCGTATTTTAACATAATAAACCCTAAATATCCATATTTTAATTATATTTTGGGAAAAATCCTTAACTAAGAATAAATTCTAGTAGGTAAGATTTATGGGTGGAGTGTTGACTTACCCTTTGGGCAAAGACACAAGTAACCTCCCACACCCACTCCATGACCATACCCAGCCACTATTCATCACTATTCAGTCAATCATTGTCCTTTTACACTCATTTTCCAGCCATACTCTTGAACAAAAGCTGGAAATCCTTATCTCTCCTCCCATTTCACTTATTCTCCACCAAAAAGCAAGACCCATTTCTCTCTCACTTTCTCTCTCTAAAATTCGAGATTCAAGGGCTAATCTTGGGTTTTTCCTCCACATTTGGTAAGTATCTTCCTCCTACACTTAAGTATTCTACTATCCTTCATCCAAATTATGGATTGCTTACACAAATATCGTCATATTTGTTGTTAGATCCTCGAATCTTCAAGCATCATCTAAGTGTTGTTGAGTTCAACACTTCTTTTCTTCACCATCTATCTTCTGAAATCACTAAAGGTAAGTTCATACCCCTATCTTTTCATGTTTTTCTTAAGTTTTAATGGGGGGGGGGGGGGGAATACAAGTTAAAACACTAAGAACATAACTAAACTCATTTAACAGCCTTCATCAGAAAAGTTTAACTCCATTCACGGACTGTTTTGGTCAACTTAAACATCTTATTTTTCAAAACTGTATTAGGTGCCAATAGTTCAGTTTGATACCTTTAAAATGACTACTTGCACATCTCCATACGATTTTTCTATGATTTATGGTGATTTTTACAAAACAGCCTATCATTTCATAAACGAATTCGGACCAGTCTGTGAATATGAACATTTTAACACAAGTTAAAGACTTCCAAAAATCATAATAAAAATTATGAATAAACTAAACACATTTTGTGAACTCTCAAAATTTACGGATTCAGTTTTCGACTTCGTGTGATTTTTATATGATTTTTCTAAAACAGTGCTGAAAGGTTAAAAACTAGTTAACAGCTTACAACTTGCATAACACTTTGTAATATGTTGAGCAAAGTGTATAACCATAAGTTTTAAATATTGAATGTGTTATCTTGTTAGTTTATCATCATAAACTGAAATTTAGTCATTCATGATTAGGTTTACTCATTCATTTCGAACACATATAATAAACTTCAGTAAGCATAGTTTATGGATTTTACTACATGAAAACGGTTTTACTCTCAAAACAAATGGGCTTTTATATCCTACGTGATAACTATAATAGTAACAGTTTAAGGATTTCATATCACTAATTTATTCAGAAAAGGTGATTTTACTTCCTCCACCGAAGAGCTTTTAATATCAAACTATGTGTAAACTAGTTAACTTAGGTTGTGAGGCAATTCTCTCCCCGTACGTTCGAGTACGAGATCCCAATTCCTGTAAGTTATAACCAGAGTCTCTTGTAGGGAGAGCATGATAATTGTGTATAGATCTATATTGGGTTTGACACCCCGCACCTTGCTGCTAGCTACAGTGGGACCTGCAGGTCTACAGGTGACAAGAGTCATAGTATCTTAACGTCTGAAAAACATTGTGCAGGTTATTTCTAGTCATAGTATGGTTATAGCGACTCACATAGGTAGTTAACAATCTTTCAAGTTTACATGGAAACTTTTACATTGAAAAGGGGTTTACTCTAAATCAAACGAGTTTATGGCGATTTAAACTTACATGAATTACTTTAAGTATGGTAAAATACTTGTACACTTTCGGTCTTAGAATTAAAGATAACTCATAACACATAAAGTTTACGGGATTTTTCTCAAATCAAAAAGGGTTTTATGTCGATTTAAAATCACTTTTATATCTATAAGTATGGAAAATACTTGTTCATTTTCGGTCCTGGGATTTAGGACTACTTAACTCTTATAAGGAAAATATTGGATTTTCTTTGGAAACATATTTCTGTTAAAACTACATTCATCTAGAATTGTTAAGTTTCGGCTATAATTGCTAAGTGTGTATGTTAGAGTTATATAAGAATCTAGTCATAATCGACTTAGAATTGGTGGGCCCGTCTTTCTTCCTGTTCCTTGTTTGGTTGTGGATCTAGGGCAGACCCATTATATTCGACGGTTTATTTAATTTAAATCTTATTTAACTTATATACACTAAGTGATTATAGAAGGAATATACGGGTCTTTCTAGGGTTCATTATCGCATAACATAGAAGCATTCATTTCACACTTGATAAAGAAAATATTGGATTTTCTGGAAACATACTTTGTCGATTTTACAAAGAAAACGGTTTCTTTCTCAAACAAAACTCTTATGAACTCACCAACTTAATTGTTGACACTTTTTCAAAACTACTTGTATTCTCAGGAAATCAGTGAAACAGGAAAACCAACAGCTTTTTCACGATGGGACGTTAAATCGTCAAACAGTTCATTTTGTCATCATAATGTAATTGATTTGAAACATGTAAACATATACTTTGGTGTAACTTTTTCAATTATATTTATGATGGTTGTATTTACTTTGAACACTATTATACTCGTTGTTGTGATACTATACATGAAGTCCTCCACCCCCGAACATTTCCGCCATCCTTGGTTTGGGGGTGTGACAATAGAGGTCTGGAAGGCAGATCCACCAATCAACTTTGCTTTTCCAGTGCGCCAAATCATCGCTGATTCAACAGCAATAAGCAAATAGGTGAGATCGATGAGGGTCACGTCGTGATCCATCATATAGTACTCTCTTACGAACTCACTATATGAGTTAGGAAGCGACTGAAGAACCCAGTCAACAGCCAGTTCCTCACAGACAACGACTCCTAACATTCTTAACCTATCAATGTGTGACTTCATCTCTAAGACGTGTGCACACACTGACTTTCCTTCTTCATGTTTACTTTCCAGAAGGGCTTGAGTGACCTTGAACTTTTCAAGCCTTTGAACTTGTGGGTTAGGGAGAACAATAGGAGGAGGTGGAGGAAGTGAAGCATGATCTCTTGTTCCTCGATCGAATCGTCGAATATCATCTTCATATGGAAGGCTTGTTCCATGGGATTTGGGAAGACCATAGTTGTCATACTTTGACATCTACAAAACGGGAGAAAAATCAAGTTAGTTGATTGATCATCTTCATGTGGAAGGCTTGTTCCTTAATAAATCACCCAAATGAGATATTAAGGCTAGAACCCAACACAATATTCTACAATTTGGAAGAGGGATGTCGTAATCCAAATTGCAGAACATTTGAAGGTAAGTGAATGAAGATTCACTAATTTTCCACCATAAAAAACGAAAAAGAGATTAAGTTTTAAATGTATTGAAAACTCCTAGATCCTTTGAGATTCATTGAACTTTTCAATGGCATGTTTAAATCTCGATATGCCCCTCGATTTGTGATTGGGATGCCGAGGATCACAAAACAGGGTGTGAATAACCATGCAAACTTACATGGTGCCCCTGATGTTACAGTTACCTATTCGATGTGTCGGTTAACCACACACGCTCCACCGAACTATGACAAACATTGAGTCACCCTTTGTAACCTTTGCTTTGAACCATTTAGTGTGTCGGTTAACCACACACGCTCCACTAACGTCTTCGCAAGGGTACAAAGTGTAATTTCATGGAATTGCATCAATTCACTTTTGCCTAAAGTAACTAAGATTGGGAATTTTGTAAACCATTTAGTTACTTTAACATTCATTATACTTTTAGTGAGGAGAGGGTTTGCCCTATCCTACCCGTTCGGCTAACGACCCTCCACCAATCAAGGAAGCGGTGGGTGAGAGTGGACACCTATTAAATGGCCATTTTATATGCCATAACCTTATACCCCCCCCCCCCTTATAGATCGGCTTCGTGAATGACGCCTACTAACGGTAAGACTAGCAGTTTAAGTTATACATATATAATATTAGACTTTTAAGGTTATATATAGTATAAGGTTGTATTTTACACTTTTAAAATACTAGGTGGTCTAATTTAATAAATTACACATTTAATTTAATTTAATGTAAACCATATCACTATGGATTTATTAACTTTCTTTTAATTATACACTTAATTAATTTAATAAAACCATAAGGGTGCAATTTGAACTTTTTCAAAAATTAGGGTTTTAGAATTTAACATTTTGAAATTAAATTATTAATTAAAAAATTTATATCCCAAAACTTGAGGGCAAGCTTTGAAACATTTCAAATCATTAGGGTTTAGAATTTAAATATTTCAAAATTAAACCTTTTAATAAAAAATTTAAATTCCAAAACTTGAGGGCAAGTTTTGAAACTTTTCAAAACTATCTAGATCAAAAAACAAATAAGGTAATTAAACAATTAATTGGTCATTATCTAGTTTTGACCTAATCCAATTTCATGTAAGATAATTGACCAAATAATTCAAATAATTTAACATTTATCAAATAAGGTAACAATTATCAAATTAGATGATAAAAATCTTTTATTTTGATAAAGATAATCATAAGGAATCAATAAAATTTGTATTCTATTAATTTGAAGCAATTATGGCAATTATCCTAAGTCAAAATAGGCAAAAAAAAATCCGAAAATCCGTCTGTCTAACAGCCAGACTCGCCGAGTCCCCATAGAGACTCGTCGAGTTCATCCTACTCGACGAGTCCACATTGGGACTAGACGAGTTTGTCAGGCAGATGGCCAAAAACTCGACTTTGCAATCAAGAATGAAACACTAAGCATCAATACAGTAGAAACCAATCATAGCTCTGATACCACTGGTGGTTTTTGGCCATAAGAACATCCTATGTGCTCATGCAAACCCTAATTCTTGGATATAGGTTTCTCTATTGTACATGCATTCATCCAAGACTTTAAACCCTGGATATAGCATGTGATAATCAACATTAACATAAGAATGGGGTTTAGATCTTACCTTGATTGTTATGTAGTAATAACAATCTCAAATCCTCCTTGTAATGGCTTCAGAAAGCTTAGAGTCACAAGTGTTACTCCTGTAATGGCTCACAAACACCAAGAGCAAGAGGATGGAGAAGGAGAAGAGAGGAGGAAGCCAAAAATGTCTAGAAACCCTAAGTAAACACTTAGCCACGTTTTTGGTGCCCTAGGGTCCTTAAATAGTGAGGGTATTAGGGTTATCTAACAAGGAAACCCTAATATGACTACTTAGGCGCTAAGCAACCCATGGACTCCCTCCTTAGAGGCCCTGGACGATTTCTAATAGGTTTCCCCATAGAATTCGTCCACTCCTCTAATATGGAGTCAATTAGCCCAATATTCAACTATCACACAATTGACAGTTCTAGTCCCTTAAGTTTGATTAATCTCTTTTAGCCACAAAATTAATTCTTAATTAATTATTGACTAATATTAATTAAACAATATGATTTCTCCTTTAATATATTATTCTAATAATATATTAATAAATCATCAATTAATCCTCTCTCACCATAATTCATCCTATCAAGTTGCTTTGGTGAAGGCAACCCAAAAGGACCATGCACCATCGGGTCAAGTACATACCAAAATAGTTATGCACTTAGACACTAATCCAACAGTTACATATGAGGATATCTGTGGATTCTCCACTCGTGAGATTGATTAAGGAAGCTCAGGCTGAGGGTGTGTGACAGGAGAACTGGAAGCTTGAGAGGATCAGGGGGAGATCATCTAATTTGTGCATGATAGTCGCAAATTGTTGACCCGTTGCGGTCGGGTCTGGGTTTCGATGTTAGGTGGGGTCAGACATATTGTACTGGAGGAGGCTCATAAGTCTTGTTTCTCTATTCACCTGGGGGCCACCAAGATGTACCAAGATTTGAGACTGAGTTACTGGTGGTCGTGCATGAAAAGCGAGTTTGCATGGTACGTCGAGAGTTGCTTGACCTGCAGGATGGTCAAGGCCGAGCATCAGAGGCCGCATGGCAAGCTGCGGCCTCTAGAGGTTCCCATGTGGAAATGGGAGCAGATCACGATGGACTTCATCACAAAATTGCAGAGAATGACAAAGGCTTCGACGCTATTTGGGTCATCGTCGATCGATTGACCAAGAGTGCCCATTTTCTGCCCCTTCGAAGAGGTCATCGGCCGAGAAGTTGGCCGACATGTATATCCGCGAGATCGTTGCTCGCCACGGAGTACCGTTCTCTATTCTCTCAGACCGTGATGTCTGATTCATCTCCTGTTTCTGGCAGAAGTTCCACGAGGAATCGGGCACGCGACTGCATTTCAGTATAGCTTATCATCCGCAGACAGACAGTCAGAGTGAGTAGAGCATACAGACTCTCGAGGATATGTTGCGGGCCATGTGTTATTGATTTTGGTGGAAGCTGGGACTCCTACCTACTGCTTGTAGTGTTCTCCTACAACAACAACTTTCATTCTAGTATTGGCGCTCCAACATTCGAGTTCTTATATGGATGGAGATGTCGCACCCCAGTCAGTTGAGGAAAGAATGGTCATAGGGTGATGGTTCGCACCGAGGTAGTTCTGTAGACTACCGAGAAGATTCAGCAGATCAGACAGCGGTTACAAACTGCTCAGAGTCGGTAGAAGAGTTACGCCGACCAGAGGCGATCTGATTTGGAGTTTCAGGTTGGTGACATGGTACTACTAAAGGTCTCACCCAGGAAGGGTGTGATTCGTTTTAGGAAGAGGGGAAGCTGGGTCCCCGATACATTGGACTCTTTCGGGTTATGTCCATGGTTGGCAACGTGGCATATAGACTGGATCTTCCGGAGGAGCTCAGTCAGATTCACAACACTTTTCACGTCTCCCAATTGCGGAAGTGCATACTAGATGAGGAGGCAGTGGTGTCATTAGATGATATTCAAGTCGATGAGCGCTTGAATTACGTGGAGAGGCCAATGGCCATTTTGGATAGGAAAGTGAAGGTTTTGCGAAACAAGGAGGTACCTTTGGTAAAGGTACAATGGGAACACCGGAGGGGATTTGAGTGGACTTGGGAGCCAGAGGCTGAGATACGGGAGCATTACCCAGATCTATTTGTTGCAATATACTTTGAGGACGAAGTCTAGTTCAAGTGGGGGAGAATTGTAACATCCCGACTCCCATGTATTAATTTGAAGCTTTTATATTCATATTTTTAGACCTACTCGATGAGTTGGTTGCCCCCATATCGTCATGTAGAAACTGATACGGCCATGGAGATTATGAAACCTACTCTACGAGTTGGAGGACCCAACTCGACGAGTTGAGGCTGTGCATCGAAACCCTAATTTTTAGGGTTTACACCTTATTTAAAGGACCTTAAGTCCTCTCTCCAGCCTCCCTTACCACCCTATCACCCATAGAAAACCCTAAACGAGCTAACCTTGCATTTTGAGTGTGTACAAGGCTAAAGAGTGTGTGTTTGGTGCATTTTCTTTTGGGAAAGAGGCCACAGCCCTGGCAAAGATATGTTTGGTGCATTTATTGGAGGAACTTGAAGGTTTAGGAGCTTGGAACGAGAAGGAGCTTATAGATCCGACATCTACTCAGTTGTATCAACCATTTGAAGGTAAAAATTCGTTACCTTGATCATTTTCTTATTAGATCTCTCCATGCATCTGGACCCCTCTAGATCCCCATAGTCATAAAGTTATCGGCTTTATCTAGTCTTGGGCTTTCTCCATGCCTTAAACCTCTTACTAAGACTAGTTTTGGGTGTTTTAGCCTCTTCAGGCCTTTATATACATATAAAGTTGGCAACTTTACATGGTAACTACACCCTAGGAGGCTAGGGTTTACTCGCCTTGGTTTCGCTTAAAAGCATCTGAATGAGAAAATGGTTGAAGGAACTCGACGAGTTGGGTAGGGTTTACCCGCCTTTTGGATTATGAGTGAACTCGGTGAATGGGTGAGATGACTCGGCGAGTTGATTAGGGTTTTCCCGGTCTTTTGGACACTGAAGAACTTGATGAGTTACACAGGTAACTCAGCGAGTTGACTCGATTTTTCGGTTTCTGAGTTCTGAAGGAACTCGATAAGTCAGTAGATGAACTCGATGAGTTGGGCCAACATGCACTGTTGACCTCTAATTTAACCAAGTTTGACATCTGAGGGTATTTTGGTAATTTGGGATTTTAATGGAATTAGTTATATGGTGGTTACAGGAAGTTGAGTTAGAGCTAAGAGTTGGAATTTTATCTTCTTGATTATGCACTACATGTGAGGTGAGTTTTCCTCACTATACTTAGGGGTCGAAGTCACCAAGGCCGGCCCATTGGATCTGATATCCTAGTAGTTGATGATATGTTGAGTATGAGTTAGTTATGCATGGTTATGCCAGTCTGGTAGATTTGTAGGACTACATGTGATGTTGTCTGATTATCTATATGTGCATTTAGTTGTTACATGTCGACAAGTTGTGTGGGTGGGGTTGAGGTTGTACTGCTCCGTGAGGTGACCAAGAAACCATGGAGTATGCCAGATATGAGCTGAGGGCCTGGAGAGCATGCCAGACTCATACTGAGGACTCCTAAGCATTCCAGATGCGAGCTGAGGGCCAGGGGATCATGCTAGACTCGCACCGAGGGCTGATCAGTTATATTACAATCTTAGGACTGAAGGGGCCAGCCAGTCATAAGCTGTGGGCTCGAGAGCAAGCCAGATGTGATCTATAGGCCTGAAAGGCATGCCAGACTCATATTGTGGGCTCGGGGGGGGGGGGGGGGGGGGGGGTAAATCCAATCTGTAGAGTTGTGGACCCATTACATGTTGTTGTTATTATATGTGCATTTGTTATGTATCGGTATTTTGGGGGAACTCACTAAGCTTCGGGCTTACAGTTTTGGATTTTGTTTCAGCTACTTCGGATGATCTCGGGAAGGCGAAGGCTTGATTGTGCACCTCCTCACATATTATAATTTTGATTTCTGGGATACTATGATATGAAACTATTTTGAAAACATTTGTTATAAATAAAGGTTTTTGGATGCTTGAAAAAGTTTAAAATTTTCATGGATTTTATGGATGTTACACCAACTGAGTCCAATCTCAATTCTTCAAGGGTACCCAGCCCAGCTAATACCCAATCCCTGATCACCACCCAAAATGGGGAAAGATTCGAAACAGGGTGTTACAGTGCAAGCCTTATATAATGTCATTAAGTCCCAAGTGTTAGCCTCCTTATCAGCCTCTTATGTACAGAAATCCTAAAATCTAGTCCTATCTTCCATTATTGAGTGTGTAAGCTTTTGGAGAGCTTTTGGTGTTCATTTTTGTGCATTTTAAAGGAGTTGAATAACTAGAAGTTGTTTAGCCTGAAGAGGAGGTCTTGGATCAAGAATATCTACCTATTTTGCAAGAAGTTTGAGGTATCAAGCTCTTATCTTACTTGCTAGATTCTTAGATCTCTTTTGGGTTAGATTGTTATGCTTTTTGCCGTGATTTGGATGGATGTTGGGATTAGGACGTCCCATATGCTTATTTCTTCAAACCTAAGGTCTTCATGGACTCCTTTGGCATAAAGGTGCTAATTTTATGGAGTTTAGGCGCTTCATGCATCAATTAAGTCCTTCATTAGCTCCTTTTTGAGCTTTAGAGCTTCTTGCGGTCATGCATGGACGTAAAGTTAGCAACTTTACGTGGTATTTCAGCTTAAAGGGGTCATATCTACATTTTGGAACAAAGTCTTAAAGGATTGGGAGCTTAATCTTGAAGTTAGCTGAATTGGTTGAGTACGTTGGGCGTACAAGCCCGTATGCGTATCGTACAAGCCCTCGATGCAGTACTCTTAGCGTACCATCTGAGTACGCCCATCATACTCAGTCTGATGGCATTTCGATAATGAACTTTCGGTTTGGGCTTGGAAGCTTAGGGTTGGTTGGGCCATCTGATTTCGGGAGTTTTTGGGCCAAGTATGTTATTGGACCTTGGGCTAAGGCCCATGTGGAGGAGTTGGGACCAATTAAAAATTGGGCCATATTTTGGGCCTTGATGGATTCTTTTACTTTTCAAGCCCATTAGATTGTGGTTATGGGCTCCATTCTTGGACCAAGCTAGGGTAGGGGTAAAATGGTCTTTTTACCCTGAGATTTTTGGTTATAATGTACATCCCAAATGGTAATTAGTTTTTATGTGGCAATTGATAGCTCGGGGAGCTGTAGTACCAATAGCCAGGGATCATTTGTTTCGTTCAGCTTTTCGAGGTGAGTTTCCTCACCAGGTTTAGCGGGTCGAAGGTGTTGGGTTTTGAGCATTCTAACACTCCTAAGGTGTACATGCAACCCTAGAAACCTTGGATCTATGTTTCACTAAGATACATGCAAATTTGATTTTCCTAGGTTCTTCAACTATCTAACATAGCATGGGGAACTATAAAACATAAATGCTAGAAGAAGAACATACCTTTTGTAGTTTGGATTCCTTGAGAACCTTGTGAGCCTAGCACCTCAAGTGTTATGTCTCAAATGTCTCACACAACACTACAACTCTTGGGATAGACTTGATAGAAGTTCACTTACCCTCAAAATCGGCTAGCCCTCTCACTTGTACAAGTAGTAGTCATAGTGCCGATTATGCTTGCATGGGGTTCTTTATATAGTTGTGACACTAGTAGGGTTACACCATGTAAACCCTAATTGTCATGGCTTTTCATATTCCATGATCCATGGGTTTGTAACCTCCTTGGATTATCCATGGAGCACCTGATGGGTTTTAGCCCAATTCATACAAACCATGGATCATTAGCCCACTATATAAGAATAGATTATTTACACAATCAACCCCATATATTTAATTAGTCTCCTTTTGATCACTTAATTAATTCCAAATTAATTTTTTGATCAATAGTAATTAAATATTTTTAATATATTAGAACTTATAAGATATTAATAATCCTTAAGTGTCCGTTCTCTCATTTAGTCTATCCAAGTGTTGCAATGCCATGCAACCCAAATGGACCATGCCAACCGGGTCAAGTACATCCCAGAAATAGTTATGAACTTAGACACCTAATCCAACAGTCTCCCACTTGGATAAGTCTAATAACTATATCTGCAAGAATAACTTCAGGAACCGATCAGCAATCGTAGCTCTTTCAAGGTCTAGCGGAACTGAGATGACGATGATACTCCATTTAAGATAAGTGATCATATAATCCTCTGTTCTAGATATCAGCCGGACAAATACATAGAACAATGTCTTTACTTATTATCCAACAGTTTGTTTCCTGATTTCCGATTTGTTTGACATAGAACTTAAGTGAACAGATCATCTTAGTTCTGACCAGGCCCGGTACATGGGTCAACACAAAATCATCGAGGGGCCCAGATATCGCTTCTAATCCAAGAAGGAACAGATAAACTTCGACTCATATGCTTGTTCTACTAATTGTTGAATCATACACAAAGGCACGTTTTATAACATCGAGTTACCAATGCGTTTACATAAAATCAATGTATAGCCAATTCATAGGAAACAAGACATATCTCTAGGTTTGAATACTTATATGATATTATCGTCTCACGATCACTCGAGATAAATTCCATGAAGTGATACCAGTGCGCGTGGTTTGAATCCAATACTCGGAACTTATGAGCACTCATGAGTGTTGTAGCACCACTTTGTCCAACATCTTAGACCTCTACAAGACAACCCATGACAGTCTTAATTCATATCTACTTCCAACATATGACCGACTGTGGATGGTTTGAGTAACTTAGTCATTCAGGAAGAGCGACTTAGTTATTCCGGAAGTCAAAACATGCAAAGTGAAACACAAGAATAATCGATTCAACTATGGTCTCAAAACTTATGAATATAAATAAAAACACCTTTTATTTATCACCATACTGATTAAACATTATTCATTGTATACTGTTTCAAACTATCAACTTTATACTTGAATTAAAACAATAGTTGTCTCATGCTTCGAGCATGTACACTATGTTTCTAAACACTAGTCATGCCATACACCAAGTATGCATACTATGTTTGTCTAAACATTAGTTATGCCGTACACCAAGTATGCACACTAAGTTTTTCTATGATCTTTACTCTATGAAATAGATCGATTGAACATACTTCCAATGATACTCATTTCACAATCCCAAATCCTTAAAGAAAATGCACGAATTCCAGATTCCTGCCATTTACTTAAATTTGTTAGATTATAAACTTATATGCATTGGTCCTCTTGTAATGATTATGCACAAAGTCACAAAGACTTATCAACAGACATTACAGAGTATTCCAATGGAGATCAACTCCATGGAAACGAAGTCTCAAATTCAAATTATATTGCTTTGAACATCCTTCTTGCATTAAGTATCCTAATCTTACACATATTTAATGAAAAACTTCCACCTGTGGGAATATTTCCATATTCCCCTTTTGACTATTACTCTTGAACAAGAGTTGCCTCTCTTCAGAATATGTCAATATGGTCCTTCCAAAAATTAACACTATACTACTCAACTGTCCCTGAGTAACCAATCTTTGGTAAACCTTAGATTGTCCTCGACAATTGCTTAATCAAATTAGTCATATCTAGTTCTAGTACTTTTCCCTCTTATTGCTCAGGGCATTTGGAAAAAATTTAGAACAGATGAATATTATAGCACATGTAATCGATCCTATATACGAAGCATATGGGACACGATTCATAAAGACATGATACTAGACCAGTCTTTTGCTATAATATTTCTATTTCTACTTGCCAAATTCTCATAATTCAGATTATGAAAAAGGGATGCCGTAATCATAATCGAATTTTAGAATGCAAATAATGGACCCATATATAGAATTTCCTTATGTCGAGCCATTCCAACATAAAATTTATATATATATATATATATATATATATATATATATATATATATATATATATATATATATATATATATATATAACATCCGGATTCCCAGGTGTATTATTTTATTCATTTATTTTGGAGTTTGTGGAGGAACTTGGCGAGTTGGTGCTTAGACTCGCCGAGTAGGGCCGCGGATTCTTATCCGGGTTCATGACTGGACTCGGCGAGTTCATGAGTGGACTCGGCGAGTCCACGCTGTTTAATGAAACCCTAATTTCCCAGGTTTTGGACCTATTTAAAGGCCCTTAGGGCTGTCATTTGCGGCTACTAAACCCCAGAGAGAAACCCTAAAAGAGCTAGAGCGTTTGTGAGAGGAAAGGAGCCATTTCTTGATCTTTGTGGTTGATTCTTGCAAGAAGGAGGTGATTCCAGCTTAGAAGAGATCAAGGAGGTTGTACATCTGTGGATTTCGAGCAAAAGACTTCATCTTTGAGGTATTATATCGCCCATTTATCTGTTTTGTTGAAGGAATCCATAGATGTAGAGTTTTTATGTCCTTTATTGGAAGGAATTGTGAGAATATGGCCCCTATTCACACTGAGACTTCAGATCTGGACCCATAGTGGTCTAAAGAGCTTATTTCAGCTTGCTTTATGTTGAGCTATGGAAGTAATGAGCTTAGGATGTTATTTTTAGGGGCTAAATCACCAAGTGAAACCTCCTAGACGTCCCATGATTGTCAAGATTCGAGCTTTACGTGTTTATCAGGCTTGGGAAGGTCAGATCTATGTATCAAAAGAACAGATCTGACCTCAGGAGGTCAATTGAGTTTGTGCATGGCATGAACTCGCCGAGTCCAAGGGCAGACTCGGTCAGTAGGGTTAGGGTTTCCCGTAAATCACTCAGTGAGTAGACTTGCCGAGTTGGGGGAATGACTCAGTGAGTCAGAGGGGGATTAGAGGACTGGAGTTCAAGGCGGAACTCACCGAGTTGATCTTGAGACTCGGTGAGTTGAGTCGGGGTGGTCCCGCGATTCATGCCATGTGTAACTCGTCAAGCAAAGGGAGAGATTCGACGTGCCCAGCGAGACTAGAGAGATAATGGACACATGTATACTCGCCGAGTCGCCCAAGTGCACTCGACGAGTCGGGTCAAAGTTTCACCGTTGACTTTTGTTGACTTTTAGGGTTTGGTCAATAATAGGCCTTTGAGCCAAAAGAGGGGTAAAATGGTCTTTTACTCTTCTGAGGGTTCCAAGAGAGGGTTGAGTCTAGTCCCGAGTGTTATATTTATGAGAGTATTTACTTTATGTGATTAGGCGGAGGCTAGATCGTATTTCTACCGAGTCAGAGATTTACCGAGACATCTGAGGTGAGTCTTCTCACTATGCCTTACCCGATGGGGTAATTATGTGTGACCGGAAGGTCTTATGTGTATGATGTATATGTGATGTATGCTATATGTGATATGTTATGTGATATGAGTATGATGATGTGGACCGGAACGTGAAGATGATATGGACCGGAAGGTCAACAGAGTTCTGGGACGGAAATCCCCTGAGACACTTGGATCGGAAGATCCTAGGGCCTGGAAAGGCGTATGTGCAGTATGTGGTATTTTGGGGAACTCACTAAGCATTCGTGCTTACAGTGTTATGTGTTATGTGTTCCAGGTACCAGCGATGATCGCGGGAAGGCACCGGCATGATTCGTACACACGCACACCGGAGTTTATATGTTTTTGATCTTGGGATTTTGTATTGAAATAATGTTGATACAATGTTTTGAAAAGTGAATGTGAATGATATTTTATGGTTTTTAAAAAGTGAAAAATTGTTTAAATTTTTACGGTGTTACAAGTTGGTATCAGAGTCTTGGTTTGAGGGATTCGGATTCACCTTCGGGTGTATTTGAACTCAAACTGAGGATTTGAGAAATTTTTCATAAGACAAACAATTTTTCTAAAAAGTAAAAGAATTGAAAAGATACGCAAAGAAGCAGTGTGTACGATCAGCCAACGCCCGAACGGTGATTTCCCAAAATACTCTTACATTTTGTGTTATGAGATATATTGAAATGCTATGCATGCTAAAGTAGGCTAGGTATTCATATTAGGACTAGATTGGCCTGATTTGTGATGCCTTAGCCTAGGAAGATTTCTGCTGCCATGAGATGCTTTAGAGTAAGTAGGTAGCAGTGAGGTGCTATGAGAGTCTGCCAAAGGGTAGTTTATGTGTGAAAAGAGATAGAGTACTTGTGATTTGGGATACTCGGAGGAGTACTTGGGATGGATGCTGATGCGGTGTGGACGGTAGTATTGGGCCCGTACTACTAAAGACACCGGGTCAGTGCACAGTCCAAGTAAGAATCCTTAGGGTACCAAGGAACAAGTAGGGTGGGTTTATCGAGTGTATGTATGCTCGAGCGAGTCCCTGATATTTCTTTATGTTGTATTTCAGAGGTAGATCATGGTTGGGACACGCCACACACCCGAGATCAGTGGGATGAGTGATGAGGAGATCCGTAGGATCATCCACGAGGAGGTGGCTGCGGCCATCAGGGCTGAGATTCCAGAGATGTTCGGGTCTATTAAGACCACCTTGATTGAGACTTTTGACGAACGGTATGCTGCTCTTTCTGATGCTGTTGTTGCAGCAGCCACTGTGGCCGTTGCTGCTGACAGGCCGCAAGGGGGTGACTCGTTGTTGTACCGGGAGTTCAGCAACACGAAGCCACCAGAGTTTGACAGGACTCAGGATCCGATAGCCGCGATGAGGTGGATCTCTGACATAGAGGGGTGCTTCTACACATGTTCATGTCCGGAGCATCTGAGAGTTCGGTTCGCGCTGAACCAGCTTCGCTTAGGGGCGAAGGACTGGTGGAAGTTCGTGACAGCGCACTATTATTCAGCAGAGCTTGCTGCGGTGACCTGGGAGAGGTTCACCGCCATGTTTCGTGATGAGTACGTTCCCCCGGTGGAACGGGAGTGTTTGGCTCAGGAGTTCTTGACCCTCAAGCAGGGTACTGAGTCGGTTACTGTGATTACCCAGATGTTAAACGAGAGGGCGATGTTCTGCCCTGAGCACGTGTCGATCGAGCAGGCATGTATGAGCCGATATCTGAGTATTCTGAGGAGAGACATTCGTGAGTTTGCGGAAAACTCATCATACCGGACATTTGCTGAGCTTCAGGCAAATGCCCGGAAGAGGGAGATTGAGTTGGAGACGCAGGCCAGGGAGGAGGCCGAGTCTCAGAGGATGGATCGGCGGTCGGCACAGTCTCAGCCGGCAGCCAAGCGGGCCAAGCCCGCCGATTCGAGGTTCGGGGGTCAGAAGGGCCACACTTACAAAAAGTACGGCAAGGGTCACGATGGAGTTTGTAGGGCTGGTGCTTGCTATAAGTGTGGCAAGGAGGGGCATATCGCCAATGATTGCCCCAAGGGATTCATGGTCTGCTTTCATTGCAACCAAACCGGGCACCGGAAGGCGAAGTGCCTACAGTTGCGAGGGATGACACAGGGAGCATCTCAGGGATCTGCCCCTGCTGCCGCGAGAGCTAGTGAGGGTCGGCTAGTGAAGGCCGAGGCGCCGAAGGCGCGAGGGAGGGCATTCCAGTTGACAGCGGAGGAGGTCCGTGCAGCACCTGACGTCGTGGTTGGTATGTATTCTTTCATGTATTTATTTTATGTTGAGATATTATGCTGATATCATGATATGCGTAGGTACTTTCCTTGTGAATTCTATACCTGCTTTGGTGTTATCGTGGGCATGGATTGGTTGAGCCGTTTTGGGGCGGTGATAGACTGCGAGCGGCAGCTGGTGACGATTCGAGATCCTAGTGGGGGAGTGCTGACAGTTTATGGTGAGGGGACTTGTAGTGATTCAGCATTCTGTTCGGCTGCCAGAGCGAGGCAGATTTTGCAGCAAGGCTGTAAGGGATTTGTAGCGTATGTGATGGACACGAGGATTGATTCAGAGAGACCGAGGTCAGTTGATGAGGTTCCGATAGTGCGTGAGTTCCCGGATGTATTTTCGGAGGAGTTGTTGGGTGTGCCTCCCGAGAGGCAGGTAGAGTTTAGTATCGATTTGGTTCCAGGGGTTGTGCCTATCGCCAAGGCATCCTATCGCCTTGCGCCTCCAGAGATGCAGGAGTTATCCTCGAAGCTTCAGGAGCTGCTGGGGAAGGGGTTTATTCGGCCGAGCAGTTCGCCGTGTGGAGCGCCTATCCTTTTTGTCAAGAAAAAGGATGGTTCACACCGAATGTGCATTGATTACCGGGAGTTGAACAAGTTGACGGTCAAGAACCGTTACCCGTTGCCGAGGATCGATGATTTGCTCGATTAGTTACAGGGAGCATCTTAGTTCTCCAAGATCGATTTGAGGTCTGGATATCATCAGGTGAGGGTGCGAGATGAGGATATCCAGAAGACAGCGTTCAGGACTCGTTACGGGCATTACGAGTTCGTGGTGATGCCTTTCGGGAATGGAGGATTTCGTGGTGTATTGTGACGCGTCGATATCAGGGTTGGGAGCGATGCTTATGCAGAGGGGGCATGTGATAGCATACGCATCGAGGCAGCTGAAGCCTCATGAGACGAGGTATCCCACCCACGATCTAGAGTTGGGGGCAGTAGTATTCGCCCTCAAGTTCTGGCGTCACTATCTATATGGGGTCCGGTGTACCATATACACGAATCACAAGAGCCTGAAGTACTTGATGGATCAGCCCAACCTGAATATGCGACAGAGGAGATGGTTGGACGCGGTAAAGGATTATGATTGCGAGATCCTATACCACCCGGGTAAGGCTAACGTGGTAGCCGATGCCTTGAGCCGTAGGGCGGAGAGCGGAGAGCGTCCTGATTCGAGATATTTGCATGAGATTGACAGTGATGACTCCGGTGTTGGACGCCATTTGAGGGGCCCAGGCTGAGGCCGTGAGACCAGAAAACCAGAAAAGAGAGCGAGTTATAGGGCAGGTATCGGAGTTCGTTACCGATAGCCGGGGGCTTATGACATTTCAGGGTCGGATTTGGGTACCGTTTGTAGGCGAGACGCGTACCATTTTGATGGAAGAGGCACATCGATTGAAGTTCTCGATCCATCCCGGGGCCACTAAGATGTATTTGGACCTGAAGAGGGAGTATTGGTGGCCCTGTATGAAGAGGGACGCCGCGTGGTTCGTTGAGAGGTGCCTAACCTGTCGTAGGGTTAAGGCCGAGCACAAGAGACCGCATGGTAAGTTGCAGCCGTTAGAGGTTCCCGAGTGGAAGTGGGAACATATTACAATGGATTTTATCACCAAATTGTCGAGGACTGCGAGGGGCGTCGATGCAATTTGGGTTATTGTAGACAGGTTGACGAAGAGCGCTCATTTCCTTGCTATCAGTGAGAGCTCTTCCGCTGAGAGGTTGGCAGAGATGTATGTAAGGGAGGTGGTATCGCGGCATGGAGTGCTGATCTCAATTGTCTCAGATCGAGATGTGCGTTTCACTTCCAGATTCTGGAAGAAATTTCATGAGGAATTGGGTACGAGGCTTCATTTTAGTACCGCATACCACCCACAGACTGACGGGCAGAGTGAGCGGACGATTCAGACGCTCGAGGAGATGCTCCGAGCATGTGTGTTGGATTTCGGCGGGAGTTGGGACACGTATTTGCCCTTGGCAGAGTTTTCCTACAACAACAGCCATCATTCGAGCATTGGTATGCCACCCTTTGAGCTGTTGTATGGGAGGAGGTGTCGGACCCCCATTTGATGGGGAGAGGTAGGGCAACGTGTGATGGGTAGTACAGAGATCGTGCTTCAGACGACAGAGCAGATACAACAGGTCAGACAGAGGTTGTTGACCGCTCAGAGTCGCCAGAAGAGTTATGCGGACAGGCGTCGATCCTAGCTCGAATTTTAGGTCGGCGACTTCGTGCTCCTGATGGTCTCTCCTTGGAAGGGAGTGATCCGATTCAGGAAGAGGGGCAAGCTGGGGCCCCGATATATTGGTCCTTTCAGGGTGATCGCGAGAGTAGGCAGGGTAGCCTACCGTTTGGAGCTACCTGCAGAGTTGGATCAGATTCATGACACCTTCCACGTGTCGCAGCTGAGAAAGTGTATAGCCGACGAGTCGGCAGTGGTACCATTAGAGGATATTCAGGTGGATGCGAGCCTGAACTATGTTGAAAGACCGGTGGCGATTAGGGATCGAAAGATCAAGGTTTACGAGGAACAAGGAAGTGCCTCTGGTGCAGGTCCAGTGGCAGCATCGGAAAGGGTCAGAGCTGACTTGGGAGCCGGAGCGTGAGATGCGTGAGCAACATCCAGAGTTGTTCGCAGAGTGAGACTTCGAGGACGAAGTCTGATTCTAGTGGGGGAGAATTGTAACATCCGGATGCCCAGGTATATTATTTTATTCATTTATTTTGGAGTTTTTGGAGGAACTCGGCAACTTGGTGCTTAGACTCGCCAAGTAGGGTCGCAGATTCTTATCCGGGTTCATGACTGGACTCGGTGAGTTCATGAGTGGACTCGGCGAGTCCACGCTGTTTAATGAAACCCTAATTTCCCGAGTTTGGGACCTATTTAAAGGCCCTTAGGGCCGTCATTTGCGGCTACCAAACCCCAGAGAGAAACCCTAAAAGAGCTAGAGCGTTTGTGAGAGGAAAGGAGCCATTTCTTGATCTTTGTGGTTGATTCTTGCAAGAAGGAGGTGATTCCAGCTTAGAAGATATCAAGGAGGTTGTACATCTGTGGATTTCGAGCAAAAGACTTCATCTTTGAGGTATTATATCGCCCCTTTATCGGTTTTGTTGAAGGAATCCATAGATGTAAAGTTTTTATGTCCTTTATTAGAAGGAATTGTGAGAATATGGCCCCTATTCACATTGAGACTTCAGATCTGGACCCATAGTGGTCTAAAGAGCTTATTTCAGCTTGCTTTATGTTGAGCTATGGAAGTAATGAGCTTAGGATGTTATTTTTGGGGGCTAAATCACCAAGTGAAACCTCCTAGACGTCCCATGAGTGTCAAGATTCGAGCTTTACGTGTTTATCAGGCTTGGGAAGGTCAGATCTATGGATCAAAGGAACAGATCTGACCTCAGGAGGTCAATTGAGTTTGTGCATGGCATGAACTCGCCGAGTCCAAGGGTAGACTCGGCGAGTAGGGTTAGGGTTTCCCGTAAATCACTTAGTGAGTAGACTTGCCGAGTTGGGGGAATGACTCAGCGAGTCATAGGGGGATTAGAGGACTGGAGTTCAAGGCAGAACTCGCCGAGTTGATCTTGAGACTCGGCGAGTTGAGTCAGGGTGGCCCCGCGATTCATGCCAGGTGTAACTCGTCGAGCAAGGGGAGAGATTCGACGTGCCAAGCGAGACTAGAGAGATAGTGGACATGTGTAGACTCGCCGAGTCGCCCAAGTGCACTCGACGAGTCGGGTCAAAGTTTGACCGTTGACTTTTGTTGACTTTTAGGGTTTGGTCAATAATGGGGCCTTTGAGCCAAAAGAGGGATAAAATGGTCTTTTACCCTTCTGAGGGTGCCAAGAGAGGGTTGAGTCTAGTCCCGAGTGTTAGATTTATGAGAGTATTTACTTTATGTGATTAGGCGGAGGCTAGATCGTATTTCTACCGAGTCAGAGATTTACCGAGACATCTGAGGTGAGTCTTCTCACTATGCCTTACCCGATGGGGTAATTATGTGTGACCGGAAGGTCTTATGTGTATGATGTATATGTGATGTATGCTATATGTGATATGTTACGTGATATGAGTATGATGATGTGGACCGGAAGGTGAAGATGATATGGACCGGAAGGTCAACAGAGTTCTGGGATGGAAATCCCCTGAGACACTTGGATCGGAAGATCCTAGGGCCTGGAAAGGCATATGTGCAGTATGTGGTATTTTGGGGAACTCACTAAGCATTCGTGCTTACAGTGTGATGTGTTATGTGTTCCAGGTACCAGCGATGATCGCGGGAAGGCGCCGTCATGATTCGTACACACGCACACCGGAGTTTATATGTTTTTGATCTTAGGATTTTGTATTGAAATAATGTTGATACAATGTTTTGAAAAGTGAATGTGAATGATATTATATGGTTTTTAAAAAGTGAAAAATTGTTTAAGTTTTTACGGTGTTACAATATATATATATATATATATATATATATATATATATATATATATATATATATATATATATATATATATATATCCTTGACTAAAGATGATTAAAACCTCAATCTAAGCTTTTAGAATTGAAATGAAGTATAATTTCCTCTCCCTTAATTATAACAAAACAACTTTTTCCCAATTGAAACATTTTTGTTTTCTATAATTAACATTGCTAACTTGCAAAACTTAGCATAATTATCATGCTCCCACTTGCATGATGATTATTAGCATAATACTTATGCTCCCACTAGCTTTGACGTGTACTCGGGAATCAGCTGGACTTCTAGAAATCAATACTTTATTGATCTTCTTACCAAAGTTCAGATTTCTAATACGAGATTGCTTTGATAAAACTTTATCAAAATCATACACCTTTCGTTAGATAGCACACATGTGTGTCTAAACAATTTCAGAACTATGAAAAGGGATGTCGTAATCATAGTCTCAATTGTTTAGACCTTTTCCATTTCTCACAAGTCCATGTTAGTGTGCCGGTTAACCACACATGCTCCACTAATGACTTTGAGAATGCAAATATCACAATTGCTATCTAGTTAAAATCTACTTAGTGAAAGCGTTTTCTCACCATCATTTTCATGAATCGGAGAGAAACCTTATGATACTTTAGATTTTATGGTGTATGTGTTCCTATCCATGTGAATTTGTCAAAACCATAAACACAAGACAAGCTTAGTGACAAATCCAAACTCTTATGGATTGAACTTGTGCAGTCTTCAGTCTAAGCTTCTTTCCACCTGGCAGCACAAGGGCCTGCCATTGCTTCCAAGTTGTTATGCAACCAATAGAGAACTCTCAGAACTCATATACAAAGCCAACTTTAACTGGAATGGGCACAGAAATAGGAATATGTCAACACGATAGGTTATAAACCTCAAGTCGTGTGCTAGTGATAAACTATAGATTTTTTCTTCTGGATTCGATCTAGAAGTTTTTTCATGATCTTTAAGACTCCCACTGTCCTCTTGACATACAAGACTCACTTGCCAAATATTCAAGAGATAGTACGGATTCTTTATCAAGACAAACACTTCACATAATTGGCCTTAGTTGGTCTTTGTTTTATCCAAAACAACACAACGTACCAATTTCAAATGTACAAGAGTAGGACACATTTTACTCTTACATTTGACAAGTGTTATAAACCTTTCTTTAAGATATGTCACTCAAGTTATAGTCTTGGAGTATGACTCTAAGACTTGTTTTGGAATGAAGTATAACTCATCTTCTTGATTTAACCACTTCAACAATTCATGATTCCTCTTCTTAGACATAAGAATGCACTAAGATGTCCTTAGAGGACCAATTGTGATATAGTTTCTTAATCATTAAGATGATCTCTAAACATGATACTAAAGTACTCTCCCATCTTTTCAGATTTGAGAAACTTTTATCCTTCTGCCTAATTTGATTCTTCTCATTCGTCCTGCAAAACATTGAAATCTTTCCAATGTTTCAAAATTATACTTAAACCGGTAAGTATAACCATATTTACTAAACTTTAGTAAATCATGACGAATAATCTTATCGATCTTTTGTGGTGGACTTGACCAGTGCACAAGAATGTGTAGTCGATTCCTTAGTCGTTCAGTTGACTCACATATAAATGTGAATAAGGAAATAGTCTTAATTTTCCAAAGCTGAAAGTTCTCATTCTTCATATTATACAACATGCATGATTCCAAGTTTCGTTCCAATTGAAACCTTGGGTGATGAGAATCTTTCCTTATTTGGTAAATTTAGACACTACCACAAATGAAAGAATCAAATTCATATTTCCATTATTGCTAGAACCATATAAACATTAGTTTTCCATAAAAGCCATTGCAAGGAGATATAAAATAAAATAAAATAAAAATTTTATTTATTTATAAAATGCGGAAAAACTTTTTCCTTACAATGCAGCTTTAAATGAAAACTATGCTATTACATATTTCCTAGCAATCTATCATAACTCCTAAGTAGTAGTTCAAGAATCCGATCTTCGAATCATGCGATTGAAATCCATCTTTGCGATCAGATTCAGTATCCTTCCCTTTGCTTGATTCTGCCAAACACCAAAATGTAACCGAGTCACATTTTGTATTAAGAATCATCAATAAGGAACTTAACAGAGTTAGATAGTGGACTTACCTAAAGCAGAATCAAACTTTCTGACTAGATATTCTCTCAGATCTTTCAGGTAGTTAGGGTAGCTTTGCAACCTATGCCCCTTCCTTTTTGGCAATAGAACCATATGGACCCTATGGGAATGGTACACAGGACTATCTCGGACTTAGCCTTTCTCTTTACCATCTGGTCAACCGAGTTGACTATGGCCGATCCCTTTCCATTAGGAACAGAAAGCTTTCTTGATTTCCAATGTCACCAATTTGTCAATGTCCATGGTAGTTTGGGAAGTTGATCTACTAATCAAATTTGCTTTACCAGAGCCCCAAATCATTTATGATTCAGCAGTACCAAGCAAATAGATAAGATCATTAAGGGTCATGCCATAGTCTTTTACATAGTAGTACCAAAGGACACTCACTATGTGACTTAGAAAGTGATTGAACAACCAACTTTCTCAAGACTTTGACACCCAACTCTCCCGTCTTGTCAATATGTGACTTCATCTCCAAGATGTGATCACACATAGACCTTGCTTGCCAATAGGGCTTGAGTGACCTTGAACTTGTAGGATAGGGAGAATAATTGGAAGAGGTGGAGGAATTGAAGTATGATTTCCATGATCCAGTCACGGGACATCATCTTCATTAGGAAAGCCTATCCCAAGAGTTTTGGGAAGATCATAATTGTCTGAACCAGACATCTTTTGGGGGATATTCAAGATAGCTGATTTGAAGTCTTTAATATAACACCCAATATGAAATATTAAGGCTAGGACCCAACACAATATTTTATAACTTGGAAGAGGGATGTCGTAATCCAAGCTATAAAATATTTGAAGGTGGGTGAATGACGATTCACCAATTTCCACCATGAAAAACGAAATAAATTATTAGGTTTTAATTGGATTTGAAACTACTAGATCTTTTAAGCTTCATTGAACTTTCAATGACATGTTTCAATCTCGAGTGTGGCCTTCAGGTTTTGTGACTGGGATGCCGAGGATCATAAAACAAGGTGTGAAGTAACCATGCAAATTACTTGGTACCCATAATGTATTACCTATCAATCGATGTGTCGGTGAACCACACACGCTTCATTGATACTATGATAAACATTAAGTTATCCTTTGCCTACCTTGTTAAGTCCAGCTAGTGTGCCGATTAACTACACGCGCTCCACTAACCGACTTAAGCAAAGTGCAAAGTGTACTTTCATGGGTTAGCACCTTATTCACTTTTTCCTAAAGTAACTAAGATTGGGAATTATAAAAACATTTAGTTACTTTATATTCATCATTAATACTTTTAATGAAGGGAGAATTCTAGTCCTTGTCCTACCCGTTCGGCTAACGACCCTCCATCGATCAAGGAAGCGGTGGGTGAGAGTAGACACCCATTAAGCTACCATTTTATAGGCAGCAGCCTTATACCCCCCTTATAGACCGACTTCGTGAATAAGGCCTACTAACGTTAAGACTAACTTGATCTTATACATACATATATATATATATATATATATATATATATATATATATATATATATATATATATATATATATATATATATATATATATATATATATATAACATATAATATTATAAAGTATAAGAATTGAATTTCAACTTTTAAAATTCTAGGGGTTGGAACTAAAGTTTTTAAAGTGACTTTACAAGTTCCAAAACTTGAGGGAAAGTTTTGTAACATTCAAAACTTTTCATCTTTCATAACTTATGAGTTAATGCTTTAATAAAATGAGTGACTTTTCATTTTATGTAACCTATGTGTTTCTTTAATGGACTTTAAAAAAATGACTTTTGGTAATCCATAACTTGAGGACAAATTATGGATTTCGTTAAAATACTTAATGATCAAGAATTAAACTAACAAGTAAGTTACAAATAATTCCTATGATCTTCTAAACTCATAAGTTCATGAACATGCATATCAATAATTTCAAGAATCATAAAATTAACTATATAAAACTTGAAATTTTGATAATAGCTATTGAAAATGGATTAGCATAACCATTACACCATCTAAAACACGTTTTATAAGACCAAAACAGTTTAGGGTAATGTTTCTAGTCCATTTCCAGCAGCAAAAGTCGAAAAACTGCATTCTGGGGCTCCTACTCGTCGAGTGCAGGAACCTACTCGAAGAGAAGGATGAGTTTGTGCTTAGACTCGTCGAGTCCCCCATGGACTCGACGATTCCACTGTCCAGACAACAAGTTTTTAAGCTTTTTTCACAATTTTGCATCAAATATCAAGCAAATAAGCCTAGCCTCTAATACCACTGTTTGGTTTAGAGCATTCTAACACTCCTAAGGTGTACATGCAACCCTAGAAACATTGGATCTATGTTTGACTAAGATACATGGAAATTTGATTTTCCAAGGTTCTTCAACTATCTAACATAGCATGGGGAACTATAAAACATAAATGCTAGAAGAAGAACATACATTTTGTAGTTTGGATTCCTTGAGAACCTTGTGAGCCTAGCACCTCAAGTGTGATGCCTCAAATGTCTCACACAAAACTACAACTCTTGGAATAGACTTGAGAGAAGTTCACTTACCTTGAAAACCGGCTAGCCCTCTCACTTGTACAAGTAGTAGTCAGAGTGTCGATTTTGCTTGCATGGGGTTCTTTATATAGTTTTGACACTAGTAGGGTTACACCATGTAAACCCTAATTGTCATGGCTTTTCATAGTCCATGATCCATGGGTTTGTAACCTCCTTGGATTATCCATGGAGCACCTTATGGGTTTTAGCCCAATCCATACAAACCATGGATCATTAGCCCACTATATAAGAATAGATTATTTACACAATCAACCCCATATATTTAATTAGTCTCCTTTTGATCACTTAATTAATTCCATATTAATTTTTTGATCAATACTAATTAAATATTATTAATATATTAGAGCTTATAATATATTAAAAATCCTTAAGTATCCTTTCTCTCATTTAGTCTATCCAAGTGTTGCAATGTCATTCAACCCAAATGGACCATGCCAACCGGGTCAAGTACATCCCATAAATAGTTATGAACTTAGACACCTAATCCAACAGAAGGCGCCAAGGCCGACCCTTGATTGACTATATTGATATACTTGTTGTCTGTGTGATACTTGTATGTACTTGTATATGTATGTTTATTGGGAGGGGCCCATATTGTGAGTGTGGACGGGGCCGTTATAGGAGTGTGGGCGGGCCCGTTATACGAGTGTAGGCAGGGCCCGTATCTCATTGGCGGGGCTCATTATGCCAGTGTGGGCGGGGCCCATATCTCTTTGGGCGGGGCCCGTTATGTGATATGTTTGGTATGCGGTATCTTGGGGAACTCACTAAGCTTAGTGCTTATGGTTTTTAGTTTATATTTCAAGTACTCCCGGTTCCAAGGGGAAGAGCTCGAGTTGACTGCATCGAACACACCATATGGATTCTGTTTATGAGACATACTTTGATTTTCATGATCTATGACATATTTATTAGTGTCGGATGTATGAACAATATTTGGAATACTATTTTTACTTAAATGAAAAACGAAATTTTTAGGTCATAATTTTTGGATCTTATAAGCGTATAACTCCTGCTCCCAAAATTACCATTTTGCCACTAGAGCTTCTTAGGGCTACATCCTGACAATCCAAGGACTACAATGACATAATTTAAACCAAGAGATGAATTTGAGGTTACCTGAAAACTAGTGTGTTAACTACACAAAATGGGATCACATAGACTGTCGAATAATGATTCTACCCTAAATCCACAATCAAACAAGGAACAAGAAATGCGGCTAAAACGATCGGCTATATGAACCTAATCGTATACAACTTTTAAAGCATACACTTAAAAAATAACTGAGTTAATATCAATTCCAAGTAACACATAACAACCAATCCTCCTAGGCTATAAGGCATCACACAAGTTAGACAAGTTTATCATATGATTCCTGAAGGTGTCGTTAGCCCTATTCTAGCATGCAATTCACATATCAGACATACTAATCATAACACATATGTATGGGTATTTTGGGAATCACTTACTTGAGCTCGGATGATTGTATGCATCGCACCCCTTCTTACTTGGTAAAAAACATCTTTTTAGATATTAAATTCTCCTTTTGAAAATATTATCATTACCTTAGTTTGAGTTCAGGCACACCCGAGAGTGTGCCCGAATCCCTTAAACCTGGATCTGATACCAACTTGTAACATCCCGAAAGCAGTGATAAAATTAATCAATCAAAAAATATACTATTAAAACATCAGAGTACAAATATCCAAATATTGCAGAAATCAAGAGGGGGATGTTGTGCCATCATGCTGGGCCTTTCTCTATCATACCAGAAGTACCTGAAAACATAAACATAAACTGTAAGCACAAAGCTTAATGAGCTCCCCAAAGTACCACATACCAAACATACAATTGGGCCTATCCATGGGGTATATTCCAACCCAATACACAATCATGGGCCTACCCTTGGGGTTTCTTTCAAGCCATCATATACTCATGGGCCCAACCCTGGGGTGTATTTCAACCCAATCATATAAACATGTACGAGTCACATAACAACTAGCACTCTACATAAATAATTTGGTGGGCCAACATTAGTGCCTTCAACCCACAAGCATAGTGAGAACACTCACCTCTAACTGAAGATAACTGAATCATACACTCGAGCTGCTGTTATCACGGCTCCTTACACTAATCAAAACCCAAAGATAACCCTAATTAATAACCAGGGTTTAATCCATAATCAATGGTCCGTATCATAATTTATCTTACCAAGGGGAAAAGTCCATTTTGCCCTTCCCATGCATGACCCAAAATACAAGGCCCAAAACCCCTAACGACCCAAAGCCTAAAAATGACCCAAGTAGGTTTTCTGGGAGTATGCCTTGCATACTACCTTTTACGCCAATGTACAACTTTGACTTGGAAGGTTTACCGGGCAACAACATAGTACATCCGACGTACTCAAGGTTACGCCCAACGTACACTTCAGACGTCTAAATTATCTGTTAAGGTCTTAATGCTTTAAAACTTAACGTCCAAACTTTAGATCTTACTCTAATAAACACCTAAAATCATAAAGTTGCAACCTTTATGCCTTTTCATGGCTACAATGAGTCCGAAATCCAACCCTAAATCTTATTCATGACTAAAAAGCTTAATAGATCTATCAAGCTTGATTGGGAAAGATCAAGATCCCAAATTTTATGAATTACATGACTCTTGAATGAAAAGAAACACTCTTCATTAGGTCCAGAGTTACTCAAACTCCCAAGATCTAAGGCTATAGGACCAAAATGAAAAAATATTCTTACTATACAGCTAGATCTAAAGAAATATGAATCAAGTCCAAAGCTTTGTACCTTTTGGAGGTGCAAAAAGATGTGTAGATTATGGATCCAAAAGCTTGACGACAAGACTACTTCTCCAAAGATCTTCCTTCACCACCAAGAATCACCAAAATATCACTCAAGAGCTCCAAAATTCACATACAAGAATAGGGTTTTGAGATAGGGGCTGAGAGGAGTGGAGGATGGTTATAAGAAAGTCCAAGGGGAGTTAATAACCTTAAATAGGGGTCACACCCCGGATTTTAGGGTTTTAGGACAAGCTCAAGTACGCCCAACGTACCTCCATGTACGCTCAACGTACTCGCCACAATCCGCGATCTATCAAGAGGCTTACGCCTGACGTACACTCTATGTACACTCCGTGTAAGGGTCTGATTGCAAGGAAATAAACTTTTTAGGCTGAAAATGAAAAATACCGGGAACGGGTGTTACAAATCACATCAAATGAGACATCACTCTAAGTCAAGATCTCAAGTCCAAGGTCCTTAATGACAACTTTAATGCATGTAATCATCTATTAAGTACTTAATTCATAATGTCTTGAATCCAAATCTTCTAGGAGGGCTTTAGGGACCCTAATGGCCTATAAAAGTGAAAGCTTTATGTACATGCATGCCCCGTGCATGTCCTTTCCTAAACCTCGGTCAAAAGACGAAATATGACCAAAAATCCATAAAAGGCCCCCAAATCACAAACACATCCTAGAACTATGAAACAATATGCTCTTGGGACACAAATATATCATAAAAGCCTTTATCTCTTCAGCCCATCCCATCACCACAAATGGGGCCAAAAATGGAATAAAGCTTAGAGCTAAGTGGCATGAAGTCAAAAGATAAGAGATTTAGGACTTTCAGAAGTCCAAAAGCTACATACAATGATGCTGAGAGATTATTTGGAGGAATTAGGCGCCACAACTTCTTCTCCGTCATTCAAAACCACCAAGACTTGCAAGAATGAGCTCAAAAGCTTCAAGGGAGCTAGGGTTTGGCCAAGGGTCGTTTGAAGGTGAGGGAGACTAAGGGTGAAGGAAACCATAGCCCCTCACATCCTTTAAACACAAGTCCGAGTTCGAAATTAAGGTTTTGCATCTAATGAGTTGTCACGTCGTGACCCATAGAGTGCCACGTCGTGACACTCAAAAGACCCCCCCGAAGAACATGGCCTTGTCACAATGTGGAGATGCTTCCCTCACGCAGTGAGCCTTTCAAAACCCCAAATTTGGTTTACATATTCATACCTTAATAATCAGGATGTTACAAAACACACAATTTTACCAAACTTTAGGGTACGACACTTCAGTAATTTGCTCTAATATATATTATGTAAGATCTTCTTGTTATATAGTTGTACTATTTTTATATAAAATAAAATGTATATTATACTATTTGATAATTTATACCAAAATGTTAACTTCTACTTAGTTAAATTATTGCATTCTATTTCTCTTTTTTCGATATAAAAAAAATATTTATGGATTTTAAGATAATATAATAAAGCATTGAAAAAAAAACATGTTTCCCGATATATTGGGTTTTGTATTTTCTCTTGATCAAACATCGGGCCTGGAACTTAAAGCTTTGCTGGTTCAGGGGTGTTTGGGATTACTTTTTAAGGTTAAAAGTCGTTTTTATAAAATGACTTTTTGAGTGCCGACTTTTTTCAAAAGATTTTTTTTAAATATATTTCTATTAGCTTTAAAGGAAAAAGCCAACTTTTCCTTGTATGTAAAAAAAATATTTTTACAAGATGTTTTCCATTAACTAAACATCTTTGGCATTTTTTTAACTTTTTGAAAAAGTTAAAAACCAAAATTTGTTTTAAAAGGAATGCCAAACACGCTGACTACACAGAAAAATGATGAGCTTCAGTCGGTGATGGTGATTTGTGATATCAGGTAAAAGAGAAACCAGCAATAAAAAGCCCCAATTCCAGCCAACTATTGACGATATTAATCTCGGTAACCTCTTTCTCAAACATTATTATTTTCTTGTAAACTTACTCCGTTTTCCGAATTTCATGAAGTTTAACCTGTGTACATTGGTTACTTGACGCTATGTGAGACTTACTTTGATTTTCTCTTCATATTTTATTTTCAATTGTATAATTCTTATAGATTCTCATCGTTTCCCATAATATTCAGTTAGCTATAAATGAATGAATCCAAACTAGTTTTGTTTTCTTGATGTTTCTCTTAGATTTGAAGATCAGAACCAATAATCGAGAACGATGATTCTTATTTGTGCTGTCTCAGTCTCCTAGAGCATTTCTTACGTTATAAAAAAGTAAGACGTCTCACTCGCCCTTTAGGCCCACCAGCCCACCATCGTCCATTAGAATTGTCCCTCTTTTACAATATTGAGTCAGCATTGCATTCCTTTTACGTTATTGAGTCAATCAGTGCATTCTTTAATTTCTACATCATACCTTCTTCACTTGCCATGGAATTTCCATATTCTAAAATGATAATATTATAATTAAATTTTCTTTTGGTTTTAATTTTATGAACTATTTGAATGTGAAACTAAAAAAAAAAAAAACAGTTACAGATATTGTTAATAATAAAATTACTTTACTTTTTGTTAACAAGTAAAAAATGACTATTGTAATGGTTGAGTTGTCAGAGTTTTTTTTTTGGCTCTTGAGTCTGGTATGAATGTGAGATGGTTGTAGGAGAGATGGAGAGCCGTGAATGTAAGACAACCTGATCATATGAACATGTAAATCTTGTGTTCTTTATTTCTTCCATATCAGTTAAATGTGTGTGTGTGTGTTTGTCAATCATAATCATAAACATTAATCTACATAAACTATAAATATACAAAAGAGGTTTCGAAAAATAAATTTATTAGGTTTAAATGAAATATTTTCTTCTCATATTGTATTTTTCACTATATATGGTTATTTTGATGTGCTTGATTTTGTATAATGAAAATGACTTAAAGAGGGATGAAAATTGATGATGGTTGCAAAGTGCTATATTTAATAAGTATATAAAAGTAAAAATAATAAAAAAAAAAAAAACTGAAACTTCACTCATTAAACTAAAGGTGGGTATCTAGATTGAGCCCGGACGGGATTGTCGGTCAAACAGAAACATCTGGCTCACTGGCTGGACCGACAGTCGCCAAGTCGCAAGCGGTTCGAAAGAACCATTACATAGTCATTATATTCTTAATTAGACCCAAATTGCCATATCCCTATTTCATGGATTGTTACTCAATTTGACTCCTTGTCATCATTTTGTTTTTTTAGAATTATATAACATAATTTGAATGACCAAAAAATATCACAAGATTGGAAAAGATATTTGTATTAAATAAATATTGCCAAGACTTGTAAGTCTTTGAACGTCTACTGTGGACAAATTAAAATTTCATGGAAAGTAAGTGTTATATGCCCCACACAAATAGGCCACCATCCACTTTAATAATCCATTTTCACAGTTATCACTATATAAACCTTCATAGGGGCAACTTCGTACATACATCAACAAAAACAAAAATCTGTATTTACATGATGCATTCTTGTGTTTTTATAATTTTCTCACTTCTCTTGTTACACATTGAGAATACAACTGCCAACCAGTTGGTAGCACCGGAAGAAAGAGGAGGAGGAGATGATAATGGTGTTATCACAAACAAGTGTGTGGATAAGGAGAGACATGCTCTCCTTCAATTCAAAGCAAACCTTCATGACCCTTATGGAAGTCTCTCTAGGTGGAGAGATGATAAAGATGACTGCTGTCAATGGAGAGGAGTCTGGTGCGACAGCCAAACAGGTCATCATGTCACAGGGCTTGATATTCCCTCCGCTGGTCTTGTAGGTGAGATTAGCCATTCATTGGTTAACTTAACCTACTTGAATCATCTTGACCTTTCTTATAACTCTTTTCATGGAACCATTCCCACCTTCGTTGGTTCTTTGACTCGATTAACGTACCTTGACCTTTCAAATAACTCTTTTTATGGAACCATTCCTCAAGAGTTCGGAAACCTCACCAACTTGCAATACCTTTACCTTATAGATGTTGGCATATGTAGAGTGGAAAACATAGAGTGGTTGTCTCATCTCTCTCACTTGGAGGAACTTGAAATGGATGGGATTTCCCTTGCCAAAGCAAACCAATGGGTAAATGAGATTTCGAGTCTCCCAAAACTATCATTGTTAACTTTAGCGGGATGTGAGCTTTCACAGGTCATGTATCCAAACTCTTCATTTCTCAACTCTTCTTCATCTATTTCTTTCCTGGATGTCCAAAACAACAATCTCAACTCATCCATGCATGGTTGGTTGTTCCCATTAACCAGCAATAAGCTTCGTGTTCTTGATCTCTCTGGAAACATGTTAGATGGGATACCCAAATATCTTGGTAACCTCTGTAGTTTGGCATTTTTAAATCTGAATGACAACTCTGCAGTTGTCAATTTCCCAGACTTTCTAAACAACTTGTCTGGATGCACATCGCTTGCATTAGTAGGGTTGCATGCTTCTCATAGCCAATTTACAGGGTCATTGCCTGATGACATCCACAACTTTTCATCCCTATCAAAACTGTGCCTATCAGATAATCACATGAATGGAACCATGACCGAAAAATTGTGGGAACTACCCAGCCTTGAAAAGATTGATCTTTCTCAAAATCATCTTAGTGGTGCCATCTCTAAAAACATTGGAAAGTCCAAGGCTACTTTTATAAATCTTTCAAAAAACCCACTCCAAGGAGTTCCTTCAACAGATCATATGTCAAACCTTTCTTATGTAGAGCAGCTTGATCTGAGCTCTTGCAAGCTAGGGCCTCACTTCCCCAAATGGATTCAAAAACTGGAAAATCTTACCCGTCTTGACATTTCCAACACTAGTATTTCAGACACAGTTCCTCCAGAATTTTGGAGCATGCAATTAATCTATTTGAATCTCTCTTCCAACAACATCAGTGGGGAAGTACCAGATTTATCATCAAGTTTTTCCGGCACTGAAATGATAGATTTGAGTTCCAACAGCTTTAATGGTCCGATACCACATCTTCCTTCCAGTTTGGCAGCGATAAATCTTTCCAGAAACAAATTCTCTGGAGGAATCTCCTTCTTATGCCAAATTGTCAATGGGCTTTTACAAGTTCTTGACCTCTCCCATAACTTTCTAAGCGGACAGCTTCCAGATTGTTTGTGGCATTTCAATCATCTGAAAATTCTTAATCTAGGACACAACAGTCTATCTGGAAGGCTTCCTCCCTCTATTGGATCTTTGATAGAACTTGAGGTGTTGTATTTATACAAGAACAACTTCTCTGGACAATTGCCTTTGTCTCTAAAGAATTGCACGAAGTTAAACTTCTTGGATTTGGGGGCAAACAGATTTTTTGGTAATGTGCCTGCTTGGATTGGGGAAAACTTATCGGGGTTGTATGCTCTTATCCTAACATCAAACAACTTCTTTGGAACCATCCCTTTACAAGTATGTCAATTACCGAATCTTCAAATTTTAGACTTATCAAGGAACAATCTTCATGGAAGCATCCCCTCATGTTTGAATAATCTTACAAGAATGGCTCAAGAAGGATTCTTACTGCCACCAAACGTGCATCCCTATACAAGTCGATGGTATCCACATCCCGCTAAAGATGAGCCATATGAAGAGTATGTTGACCATGCGATGATCGAGTGGCAAGGAGATGAGCGTGAATTCACCCGTAATCTAGGATTGTTGAAGAGCATTGACCTGTCAAGCAACAATTTAACAGGACATATCCCACATGAACTCACCAATCTTCATGAACTTCTTGCCCTGAACTTGTCAAAGAACGCTCTACTTGGAGAGATTCCACAGCAAGTTGGTGAGATGAAAAATCTTTTGACTTTGGATTTATCAAGAAACAAATTTTCAGGGCGGATACCATCTAGCATTTCTAAGATGAGTTTCTTGAATGACCTAGACGTGTCATTTAATAACTTGGCAGGGAGAATCCCATCTAGCACACAACTTCAGTCCTTTCCACGTTCAAGATACGTAGGAAACGGAAGACTATGTGGACCTCCACTTAGCAAGAAATGTCCTGGAGATGAAGAATCACAAGCACCATCAGTCGTTGGTAAAAGTGAGGGTGATGAAGTTTGGGGATGGTTCTATATTGGTGGGGGGACTGGTTTTGTTACTGGATTTTGGATAGCATGTGGGGCTCTACTTCTCAACCGTCGTGGGAGGCATGCATTTTTTCGCTTTTATGATAACTTCAAAGACTGGGTTTATGTGAAGGTGGTGGTGTTCATTGCAAAATTGCGGAGGATTGCACATATGTAGTTGTCTATATTTACTTCTTCTTTCCTCTTTTATATGTTTTATAAACCTATTAGTGTTCTTAGTTGGGACTAGGGGTATAGTAATGTAAGACCATGTTTCACTTATATTTGGCAGGGTTTTTTAAGTCTCATTTAATTTATCAATAAAATTACCACCAACACCATGGGTGGCAATTTCCCGTTGTGTGGAATGAGACATTTTGAAAAGTTCATTATTTCAGTATCTACTTATTATTTTATTAATTTATTTTATCTTTTAACCAATTCTCAATGTAAGTTATTTGCAAAATTAGCACTTGAAAGATGATCAATCCTTATATACTTGTCACTATCAGGCGTCTTTTTATAGGTTATTTGCAACAAAATTGGAGAAGTTCCTTTGACACATTATGTAGTCTAATTAAGGATAAGATGCAATCTATGAGCTCTAAATTTGGGGGTTTCAACTGAGATTTCTTTTTGCACAAACTTCAATCTACAATAACCCGACTCTAAATTAGATTTATACAAACACAGTTCAAAAATTGAGTTATAACGTGTTCGTAATGCCCTCTGTTTGTACTATCTTACAAAAACACGTTTTCAATTATAGTAGGCTGTCTTAGTCCTATTGTAACACCGTAAAAATTAAAACAATTTTTCACTTTTGAAAAACACATTTTTAATTAAACCATTCATTCTCAAAATGTCATAACATCAAGTTTTCAAATCACAAATGTCTCCCAAGATCAAAATACATCCAATCCCATATGTGTGTACGAATCAAGCCGGCGCCTTCCCGCGGTCATCACTGGTACCTGAAACACATAACACTGAACACTGTAAGCATAAGCTTAGTGAGTTTCCCCAAAATACCACACTAATCACATAATAGCCACTCGAGGCTGTAACTCTGTTGACCCTCTGGTCAATGTGTCTCAGTGGGGCCCTCCAGCCCCAACTCTCTGTGGGCCCTCTGGCCCTAACTCTAGGGACCCAAAAGTCCCAACTCTGTAACTCTGAATCATGCATGTCAGATATCACAACAAATCACAATACATAATAACATGCAATCACACTAGCATATAACTCTATAATACTCTGTCTCTTAACTCTATTACCACACTAGGTAAATTATAGTGAGAAGACTCACCTCGGGTATCTCGGTAAATATCTGTCTCGGAATAAATGTGATCTAGCCTCCGCCTAATCACACAAAGTAATACACCCATAAATACAACTGAACTCAACCCTAAAGGTCAACAAGGTCATCGGTCAACTTTGACCGGACTCGGCGAGTGCACTAGGGCGACTCAGTGAGTCTATACGTGTCCACTGACTCCCTTGGATCCTCTCTTGACACGTCGAGTACTTCCCTAACTCGACGAGTTCCACCTGGCATGAATCGCGGGGCCACCACGACTCAACTCGCCGAGTCTCAAGAACAACTCGGCGAGTTCCGGCTTGACTCAGCCCCCCTTGACTCTCCCTGACTCACTGAGTCGACCCCTCAACTCGGCAAGACCACTCGCTGAGTGGTTCCGGGTAAACTTCATGCTACTCGTCGAGTCTGTTCTTCATACTCGGCGAGTCCATGCCATGCATAAACTCAAACTCACTTCTGAGGTCAGATATGTTCCATACAATCATAGATCTGGCCTCCCCAGGCATGATAATCACGTAAAGTCCAAACCTTGGTGCTCAAACAACAACTATTTGCTCATAAATGATGTTTTAGCCCCATATCTCATAACTCTAGGCCAATACTCTCATGAACCCTCATAAAGCTTAAGGAATAAAGCTTCTCTGGACCTCTATGGATCTTATCTCAAGCCTCATCACAAATAGGGACGAAATGGACATCAAATCTAAACAACAAAGGGGTCAAGAAACCCTAAACCCCCATGTTCATCATAACAACAGAAAAGGGAGCCAAAATATACCTCCAAGATGATGCTCTGAGCTCCAAAATCGAAGGATGTCCACCTCCCTTGCCTTCTCTTAGCTAGAATCTCATTTGCCTTGCCAAACAAAGCTTCAAAGGTCAACAATGGCCTCTTCTCTCTCCCAAACGCTCAAATCTCTTTAGGGTTTCTCTCTAGGGGTTGGTGGCCGCAAATGACGGCCATAAGCCCCTTTAAATAGGTCCCAAACCCTGGAAATTAGGGTTTCATTAAACAGCGTGGACTCGCCGAGTCCACTTTTGGACTTGCCGAGTCCAGACGCGAACCCGCGCCTAAAACCGCGATCCTACTCGGCGAGTTTGGACTCCAACTCGCCGAGTCTCCTCACAAATCACCAAAAATACAAGAATAAATAATACCTGGGAATCCGGGGTGTTACACCTATTTATCGATTTGGATCAACTGCAATAGTCATTAGCATAGATACTGTGTGTGACTTCTATTTTCTGATTATGAATAAATCAGAAAATCAACTCCTATTTTCTTTTTTCTAGTTTTGCAGATTTTTAAAGATATTGTATGTGATTCTTGATGTTGTAGCCTTGGCTGCAACTTTCAGTTCAAAAGTTAATAAATTTATGTCGTACATGCAATCTTATTTCTTTGAGTACAACCGATTGATTGACAAATCATGCTGTAATATATTGTTTGATACTATGCAATTCATAGACTAATGGAGTTATGTTATTATTTCGTTGAAGCCTTTCTTTATTGAAAATTATGTTATCCGTTGTCTTTTAATCTCAGTTGATGAATATTGATCAGGTGCTCTGCTAGGCATATGTGAGGCATGTATACTTCAACATACCAATGAAATCAGGTTCCTTGGTTTCTCCTTAATTAAAATTTGTTTTATTTGCATTTATATATAAAAAAGTTAACATGTTACCTGCTTGATTAAGAACTGGGCTTTATATGCCTATTAGTTGCAATGCAGAAAACAAGGCCCTGTTAGAGTTTCATATGGAATTATTATTATAACCTACATCATAGTTGTTCGGTTATACTATTCAATTTAACCGGGCTATAGAGTCCATTTTGTAGTAGTATTTAGATTATAAATTAAAAACACCACACCCATTATTGAAAATTAAAATTAACTAGTATTTAGTCGTAGCGGTGAACACCTTTAAAAAACCAAACACAATTGTATAAAAAGAAGTTTAAATCCAAACAATTATTTATGGAGGAAACGGGAAAAAAACGTCCGAAAATGTATTTTGTTTGGTACAACAGCACAAATGATAATTAATAAAAAAAACTAAAAAAAATAAATAAGGGACTAAAAACACAATTTTAAAATATAATAAGAGACTAAAAACGTAATTTATAAAATACTAAAAATTTAACTTTAAAATTATGAGGATAAAAACTGTTAGATTAAAATATTTAAGGGTAAAAAATGTAAATATGAGATTCTATTATGTCCAAAATTAAAATCTCACTTTCTATGTATACTATGTTTTTGAATTTTATATTTTATACTTTGATTCTTGTAATATAACATGCTTTTAATTTTTTTTACTCTGGAAAAAGTTATGCTAATGAATAGTAACTTCTCACAAATATATATATATATATATATATATATATATAGAGAGAGAGAGAGAGAGAGAGTTAAGTTCAAATGTTTTCACTATGTATTGTGTGCATGTATGATTAATTCTGGACCAATCATTTTAGTTATTTTAAGAAAGTAATTAATGCATATTAAATGCTGAAGATGTAGTTAATATCCATTATATCTTCAACATGTAATATGCATTAATTATTTATTTAAAATAACTAAAATCATTGGTCCAGAATCAATCATACATGCACACAATATATAGTGAAAACAAAATAACCTAACCCTATATAGAGTTATATATATAGGGTTAGGTTCATGTGAGACGGTCTAATTTTGTGAGACCGTAAGACGCATTTTTTTATTTATTTTTTATTTTTTTTAGTTAATTCAAGTTCCGAAAATAATATTTAAAAAAAGAATTTTTGGATTTTTTCATTTATTTTGCATTTTAAAATTATTTTTTAGAATATGTACAGTGTAATATTCTATTAGAATATTTTACGTAATTTACAAAAAAAAATGGAATTTTTTTTTATTATTTTTTATTTTTTTTTAGTTAATTCAAGTTCCGAAAATAATATTTAAAAAAAGAATTTTTAGATTTTTCCAGTTATTTTGCATTTTAAAATTATTTTTTAGAATATGTCAGTGTAATATTCTATTAGAATATTTCACGTATTTTACAAAAAAACGGGATTTTTTTTTATTTTTTTTAGTTAATTCAAGTTCCGAAAATAATATTTAAAAAAAAAAGAATTTTTGGATTTTTCCATTTATTTTGCATTTTAAAATTATTTTTAGATTTGGTTTCACGGTCTCACAAAATTAGAATGGTCTCAAATGAACTTGAACCTTTATATATATATATATATATATATATATATATATATATATATATATATATATATATATGTGTGTGTGTGTGTGTGTGTGTGTGTGTGTGTGTGTGTGGGGGGGGGGGGATTGTGTTTAAAGGATGTAAATTAAAAAAACGAATGACAGGACAAAATAAAAAAACAGAACAATCAAACAACTGAACCGTTTAGAAAAACAACCAGTTTGGTGTTTGGAAAAATAAAACAAAAAGATATGTTTGGAAAAATAAAACAAAAGAATTACCACGTTAAAGCACAATATTAAAACGTTAGTTTAGCGTTACTTCAGTAGAATTCTTTTGTAAAATAAAAGAACTACGTAACTAATTTCTATACTACACATCAAAATCCCGATCACTATAAGAAAAATCTTGAATTGCTACGGAAAGTTGCTATGGAATCAAAATCCGTAGCTATTTTATTACGGAACATGTTACGGAATGGCTTGTCGTAGCTATTTTTCTATGGAAATAGTTACGAAATTGTATTTCGTAGCTAAATCATAAATAGCTACATAAAGTTGTTACAGAATCAAAATCCGTAGTTATATTACTATGGAATATGTTACACAATGGTTGGCCATATTTAATTTGCTATGGAAATGGCTACGGAATTACATTGTGTCGCTAAACCTTGAATAGTTGTTACGGACTCGAAATCCGTAATTATTTTACTACAAAGTATGATATGTAATTTTTGGTTGTAGTTAATTCGTTACAAAACTTGCTATGAAATTAATATTCTTAGCTATTTGGCTAAAGAATTGGCTACGATATCCAAATCCATAGTTAGGGGGCCATGAAATTGAAACCCGTAGTTATTTTGTTACGAAAATTTTCCACACAATCAAATTATATAGCTAGTTTACTATAGAACTTGTTAAGAAATTATTGAGGGCAGTTATTTGTGTATACGGTTGGTTTTCGAATTTGCAAAATTGTTACGGAATTAAAATCCGTAGCTATTTAGCTACGATGTATTCCGTAGTTAAGTAGCTACGAAGTATGTCTCCGTAGCAAAATATAGAAAATTATTTTAAAGAGAAACTACTAATATTATATATAAAAAAAGATATCGTGGTAATTTAAAAAGGTTATGATACAAAATAATCTCGGATAGCAAACTAGTAATTTTGATTAAACATATAAGTTATTTCAGTTAATATAGTAAGTATATGGGACGATTTAGCTATATACAGTATTACTTTACATAAGTGAAAACTATATATATTTTATTATAATTTATACATTTTAAGAAAAGATTAAATACATCTCATTATATTTTTTACATGATGCAGTTTCCCCAAATCATCGCTCATAGCCTCATACGCTCATTACGTCAATACAGATACCCCCTTCCCCTGTTCCCCCTTTTCCCTCTTTCAGATATATTTCCCTCTTTCAGATATATTTGGAAGCAAAACAAGGCGATCTCGGATGAAAAGGATCATCCTATTAGCGCAGGGGCAGAGTTGATCCATCAGATCCAGTCTAGTAATCGTTCTATTCTCTCCTACCTCAAGCTATAACGGTACTCTTTCTCTCTCTCTCTCTCTCTCTCTCTCTCTCTCTCTCTCTCTCTCACACACACACACACACACATTACTTCAATTGTAGTCCAGTAAGTTAATTGAGTTGGGTTTATACATCAGATTCATGTTAAAATTGTTAGATAATCATTTTTTATTCAATGCACACTGAATAAGAGTTAAATGTTGCATATATAAGTTGTCGTTATAACGCTATAATATGTAATTTCTTCGGCGATGTTATAGTATAATATGTTTAATAAATCTTGCATGTTGTTAAGAGGGTATTTTGGGAATTATGATGTAGGTTAGCCATAGTTAAGCATAGAACTCAAAGATTTTTACTAGTTGGTATACCATCATCAGGTCAGCAATACAACTGCTACTGGTAAATATCTTCCGAGATTTGGCATTCTATTTTGGTTGGATGAAACGTCACTGGGTCTCATATAAATGAAAGAAGAGTACGGGGTGAAGAGGACAGAATCAATGATTCCGAAGACAGTGAGCCTTTCAAAGAATTATTCGATTCCGGTTCTGAGAACGAATCACCCGATTTAGAATGTCACGTAAATGTTTCCAATTTATCAACAAATAACCAAAAAATAATGGATTTAACCTCGGAAGTCGATTCGGTTTGTGAAATTACCACCTCTGGCATCAATAATACCAATTCCAAGAAGTTTCTGTTCCAACTGTGTCTCCTGAACTTTCAGATCTTCTTGAGAAAGCTCTTGAGCTTAAATTTGGTGCAACATCAGCGAAAAAATACGGGTTTGATGCTTTAGAAACGAAATCTAAAAATAATAATGAAGAAGAGAAGGAACGGTGAGTGAAAAAACGTATCTTTCAGAAGTTGAAAGAAGAAAGCTGATGAAAGGTCAAACACATAGTGAAGGTGAAGATGGTGGTAAGTAAAAAAAGAAGTGAAAAAGAGAAAGGAAATTATAAATCATCCACAGAAAGAGAAAGATGTTCAAAATGGAAATGTGTACTTTTTTTGATTTTGAAATATGTATTTTTTTTTTATTTATTGGATATTTCTTTTAGTTTATATAAAAATACTTTGTTACTTTCAGTATTATATTATTTGTATTTTTATAGATTGATATAGAAAGTCGACTTGAATAACCGAATTTACTGAATAATGATATGGAAAAATTGCTACGGAATTGGCAACGATTAAATTGCTACGGAATTCGTTACGGAAAAATTGCTATGGAATTAGCTACAAAAATATTGCTACGGAATTGGTTACGGAAAAATTGCTATGAAATTTGCTACAGAAACATTGCTATAGAATTTGTTACGGAATTTGCTACAAAAACATTGTTACGGAATTTGCTACGAAACTCAATTTGCAACGAAATAGATACTGTAGAAATTGTCATAGCAAAACCGCTACGAAATTATAATTTTGTAGCTAAACATTTTGCTACGAGGAAAAAAACAACGAAATCACGTGAAAATTTTAGTAGCAAATTCCGTAGTTATTCAGCTTTAGCTACGAAATTTTAACTTTTTGCTATGGAATTTATCCGTAGCTAAATTGAAATTTTCTTGTAGTGGATGTTTTTGCTTATTTTTAAATCTTACAATAGAAAATTAAAAGAAGTTCGTATATACCATTACCAATTTGTATCAACCAAACTTGTTGGTAGCAAAATAAATTGGTACCAAGTATACTTATACGGTACCGGTAGCAATTTTTTTATACCAATTATAGTTGGTACGGTACACGGTTTAAAGAAAAATGAATTGGTACCGCACCAATTTCACCTCTACTAGAAACAACACCAAGCTATTAACTATCATCGGGACCGACCCAACAGGGGTACATGTAGGGCGACGTCCCCGAGCCTTGTAACGGCTTGGGGCCCCAAAATTAACTCTTTTTGATGAGTTATTCCACTCACACCTATAGTTTGCAAATTGGTGGAGTACGGTAGGGGCAGAGGGAATTTCCGGTGGAGCGGTGAAATGCGTAGAGATCGGAAAGAACACCAACTGCGAAAGCTTTCATAACGTTAAAAGATGGATATAGGATTTTCAAAAAAAAGTTAATCAATGATAAAAAAAATAAAAAAAGTTGTTGGTTTTAGTTGTAGTGTTCTAATATTTTTTGTGTTTTAATGTGACCGATATAAATAGTGGTTGCAACATAATTTTAAAAATAAACGAGAAGTCAAAATATTGTTTAATTTTCAATAAATAATTAATAAAATATTGTATTCTATGCATTGGAATTTTTTTTTAGAATGGTAAATAGTAATTTTTCTCATATCCATTTACCAACCTTACTAACAATAGTGGATCGGGCCATTTAATTATTTAGATATCTAATGGTTCAACGCTAAATCATTAAGTTTCTACCAAACAATCTTTTATTTGTTTATTTATTTATTATTATTATTTTTTTATATATCACTTTGTTATATTACCTGCAATGTTTCATTCTTTTAATCGACACATACACCAACCAAATTTATTCAAATTTTCATAAACCATAAACCCATTTTCTATTTATTGGTCTTCTTTATCCTTGTTTAGATAATGTATTTCATCTTCTTCGTGTCTTGCTTGGAAAATAAGGGCTGAGATGTAATTACCTTTCTCTTGGTTTTACCTTGATTTAACTCCTATGATTATGTTTATGTCACTTTGTCGTTAATGTTTATGTTAAGCATGTACTACTGTGAACATGAATATTATATGTTTCATGTTATGTTGCTTGCGGGATTTATCCTATTTATGTAATGGTCAGACTGAATTTGTTAAAAAGATTTTAAACATTGGACCTTAAGGGCTTTGATCATTCTAAGGGGGGAGGGTACCATGCACGGGTTTGGAAATATGTATGGGAGGTACCGCCGGTACCCCCAAGGAGCCATTTCTTATTCAAAGGTTTAATAGTTGTGGGTTGAATGGGTTTAATAAACGGCTTCACTAACCCGATCCTCATTTTCAATTCAAGCAATAGTCACTTTGTGCATTATGCATCAAAACTTGTACCAATACAATTTTATATGTTTTTTAATTATTTTCTAAATTAGTTTGTATATTTTTAATATTATGTAAATTAGTTTTGTATAATTTTTATTAGTTTGTGTTTATTTTAAAATAAAAAATTAAGTGGATTGAGTGGGTTGGGAAAGATAGGATTTCCATGTGTTGTGGGTTGAGAAAGATGGAAAAGAGATGAGAGAGAAATGCTGATGTGGCGCTGATATGGCAGTGGGTTGAATGGGTTGGGAGGGTTGGACTCCCTCCACCCTAAGTTGCAATCGGAACATGGGTTGTAGGTGGTGTTTGTTTTTTATCTGCAAATGTTCTTAACATCTTTTGTCTGCGCCGTACAGACCACACGCAAAGATTAGCTTCACAAAAGATTTGTTTTTTAGAAGACTGTGTGTACCTAAAAAAATTGGATTAGAGTCTTCTAATTGTAATTGACAACAAAAAAATGTTGTTTTAGCCATGTTTTTGTTTTGATAAAGACCTAAAGTTGAGATTTGTTTCTATTTTGGTCTTTCTGGTTGTAAAATGACTTCTTTGCCATATAAGAAAATTAATCAAAACCGTATGGTTAAATCCATAAAATAAAATTAACAAAAAAAACTGCCTAGGTATGAATTTGTACAACAACTTTTTAACAAGAAATCTTAAACGTTTGGTATTTAATTACAAAAGCAATAAAAATCATTACTTCAAGAAATGTCGTTCACATATAAACACTACTAAACCTCATAATCAAGCAACAACCTCTCAATATTTAAATAAATCTAAAGTAATACCAGAAAAAAATCCGATTGACATCTAAGCAATTACTTCGTTTGAATAGATAAAAATATTTTTGAATTAAAATGAAAAATGAAAGTAGATATACACGTTTTTTTTTCCCGCAAATAAGTGTTTTCTAAATGGGCCTTTACTATTACAGTATAGTAGTATGTAGGGCTTGCTTTTCATGGGCAGCCTATGTTATGCTGTTTGTGGGCCGGGCGGCTAGCTGAGCTCTCCACGAAATTTACACAAAAAATAATAATAATAAACGCTGAATTCCGACTACAGTACAGAGGTGCCGGTCACTGTGAAACTGAAGCAGAAGCAGAACACTAAAAGCCCCAAATTTAAGCGTACTGTTGATAATATTGATAGCAAGTCTCTCGTCGAAAATTCGATATTATCTCTCTCAAATTTTATGTTTTTCTTAGAATTAGAGACCGTCTTCCGAAATTAATGAAGAATAACTTATTCTAATTGGTTAATTGATGCTATGTGAGACTCTTAGTTTCATTTATTGTTGTATATTCGACTCTACAACGCTTATAGATCTCATGATCATGTTCAGTTAGCTATAAGAGAATGTATCTAATCTAGCTGTTTTTTTCTGGACGCCACTCTTAGATTTTAAGATCAGATCAGGTTAATCTGTCTAGAACATTTCTTCTTACTCTAACATGGCAACCGGCTACACAATTCATTAAAAGTCTTGTTGTTCTCATTACATTGTCGAATCAACATTTTGTTCTTTTTACATATTTAGTCAAACACTTCATTCTTTTATACTAAGTACATTACATTATATTGTGCAAGGACAATGACATGACTAAACAACTTTTATGGTTCGATGTTTCTGAACTATTCATTCATTAATATATGACAATGAATGGTACTAGTGCTGTTGGCTATTTTATATTGTTTTGTGTGTGAAAATAAAAAATTAATTTGTTTAACATAGTACCAATGCTAGGGAGGTCAAGAAACTGTGGTTGTCCATTCTTTAAATTTGTAGATGTAAAACATTTTAGTATAGACTGATTAATTAAAAGAATTTGTTCAATTATTTTTCAAAATATATGAATTGCAAGTTTGTTAGTGCTACCCTCTTTTTTAGAGTCACTACTAGTGTAGCACTTTTTACAAAATAAATTGTTATTTTTAACAATGTAGGAGACCATGGGTCAAAATAGAAACGGACCAACGTGGCTTGTTTCTAACTAGTTTACAATTTAATTAAGTTAAGTGAGATAAGTTCATTTCATAGTCATTAAATTCTTGGACCCAAATGATATCATATCACTGTACTCATTGATATCTACTATATTTGATTCCATCAGCTCATTTTTGGGGCAATCTGTTTTTCAATTCATCTTTAATTTGTCTTACATTTTCATTGAAATTTCATAGAAATTACGGATTGTAGGCCCCACACAAACAGGCCACCAGTTTGAGGTTGTTCATTTGAATTTTTCGTCTTCACAATTAAGACTATATAAATCCTCATGAGGGGCAGTTTGAATATGCATCACTACCAAAAAATTTGTAAAAAAAAAAATTACAAAGATTTGCATTAACATAATGAATCCGTGTGTTTTTGTAATTTTCTCACTTCTATTGCTAAATGCTGAGACGACAACTTCCAACCAGTTGGGAGGTGGAGATGATAATGGTGTTATTATGAGAAAGTGTTCTGATAAGGAGAGACATGCTCTTCTTGATTTCAAAGCTCGCCTCCAAGACCCCGATGAAACTCTCTCTACATGGAGAGCTGAAGAAGAAGAAGAAGAAGAAGATTGTTGTAAATGGAGAGGAGTCACATGCAAAAACCAAACACATTATGTCACACAGCTTGATGTTGACGGATTTGGTCTTGTAGGTGAGATTAGCAATTCTTTGCTTAATTTAAGCAGTTTGAATCATCTTAGTCTTTACAGAAACTCTTTTCATGGAACCATTCCCACCTTCATTGGTTCCATGACTCGTTTAAGGTACCTTGACCTTGGTCGGAATCATTTTAATGGAACCATTCCCAGGTTCATTGGCTCCTTGACCGACTTAAGGTACCTTGACCTTTCTGGTAACTCTCTTTATGGAACCATTCCTCCAGAGTTTGGAAACCTCACTAACCTTGTAGATCTTTGGCCTGGAATTGGATCTAGAGTTGAGAACCTCGACTGGTTGTCTCATCTCTCTCATTTGGAGTCTCTTGTAATGGATGGGATTTCTCTAGCCAAACAAAATTATTGGGTAGATGTGATTCTGAGTCTCCGGAAACTATCATGGTTAAGTTTAGATGGATGTGAGCTGTCACAGGTCATGTATCCATATTCTTCTTCATTTCTCAACTCTTCTTCATCTATTAAATACCTTTATCTTGGAAACAACAATCTCAACTCATCCATGTATCGTTGGTTGTTCCCATTGACCAGCAATACGCTTGATGCTCTTGATCTCTCTGGCAACATGTTAGATGGGATACCCAAAGATCTTGGTAGCCTCTGTAGTTTGGAATATCTGTCATTCCATAGGAACTCTGTTGTCAAATTTCCTGATTTTCTCAACAACTTGTCGTCTGGATGCACATCGCTTACATTACAAGGGTTGTTTGCTGGACATAACCGATTTATAGGGACACTCTCCAATGAGATCCTAACATTCAAAAATCTTTCCATTCTTGATATGAGCTCTTGCAGTCTAGGGCCTCGCTTCCCCAAATGGATTCAAAAAATCAAAAATCTAACATATATTGATATTGCCAACAATGGAATTTCAGACACGATTCCTCTGGGGTTTTGGGACATGTTTCCTTCTCAATTAACATATCTCAATCTCTCTTCCAACAACATCAGTGGGAACGCACCAGATTTATCATCAAATTTTAACAACAATTCTAGGATAGATTTGAGTTCCAACAGATTTTATGGTTCAATAACAAATATCTCTTCCACTGTCACATCATTAAATCTTTCTAGAAACAAATTCTATGGTGGAATCTCCTTCTTATGCCAAATTGTTCCTGGGTTTTTAGTTGTTCTTGACCTCTCCCATAATTTTCTAAGCGGACAACTTCCAGACTGTTTGTGTCACTTCAAAGAACTAAAAATTCTTAATCTAGAACACAACAATCTATCTGGAAGGCTTCCTCCCTCCATTGCATCTTTGATAAAATTGGAGGTATTGTATTTGTACAAGAACAACTTCTCTGGAGAATTGCCTTTGTCTTTAAAGAATTGCACAAGTTTAAGTTTTTTGAATTTGGAGGCCAACAAGTTTTCTGGTAATGTGCCTGTTTGGATTGGGGAAAACTTATCAAGGTTGTATGTTCTTAACCTAAGATCAAACTCGTTCTTTGGAACCATCCCTTTACAGTTATGTCAGTTGGCTAATCTTCAAATTCTGGATTTGTCACTGAACAATCTCCTTGGAACCATCCCCTCGTGTTTGGATAATCTTACAAGCATGGTTCACGCAGGTTTATTACCAACACATAATGTTCATTCTTATTCAATGAAATTGTTGTCCTCAAGATATGGTGTTTATGTTGTACTTCATGATGAGTATGTTGACCATGCAATGATGGAGTGGAAAGGATATGAACGCGAACTCACCAGTACTCTGGGATTGTTAAAGAGCATTGACTTGTCAAGCAACAACTTAACAGGACAAATCCCATATGAAGTTACCAATCTTTATGGACTGCGTGTACTCAACTTGTCAAAGAATGGTCTATTTGGAGAGATTCCGGAAAAAATTGGTCAAATGGAACAACTTGAAACTTTGGATTTATCTAGAAACAACTTGTCTGGAGAGATGCCGTTAAGCATGTCTAGTTTGAATTTTTTAAATCATCTAGACGTGTCATATAATAGCTTGTCAGGGAGAATTCCATCCAGCACTCAGCTGCAGTCTATTGAAGCTTCAAGATACTATGGAAACACAGGACTATATGGACCTCCCCTTACCAAAAAATGTGATGGAGATGAAGAATCAGAAGCACCACCTGTCATTGGTGAGAGGGAGGATGGTGGGGAAGACATAGATGAACTTTGGGGGTGGTTCTATATTGGTGAAGGCACTGGTTTTGTTACTGGATTCTGGATTTCATGTGGTGCTCTACTTCTCAACCGTCGTGGGAGACATGCTTTTTTTCATTTTTATGATAGATTCAAAGATTTGGTTTATGTGAAGGTGATGGTGTTCTTTGCAAATCTGCAAAGGGTTGAACATAGATAGTCTTGTAAAATCATGCTTCATTTCTATTTGACAGAATTTTAACTTTTAAGTCCCTATTATCAATAAAATTACCACCAACACCATGGGTGGCCTTTCTCCATTTGTGTCAACTAAGGCAACCTGAAAACTTTATATTTTAAATCTATTTAATTAATGTTGTATGTTTTTAATGAACAATTTTATAGGACAAATCTCAATGTAGGTTATCTGTGGAAGTGATACTAAAATATGGTCCATCCATATACACTTGTTACTCACATGCTTTAACTTGTGGTTAACTTACAAAATATTGGCTAAACTGGACTAATAGATCGATAAACAAATAACATGAACTCTAAATTTGGGATTTTCATGATCACTATAGACTTTCTATGAAAGCAAGATTTGGTTATATACTAGAATAATTATGTCTTTTTGATTGAATTTAATTGGCATACATTAGGTTTAATACGGTACTCCTCTAATTAGAGTATATTTCATACAGATTATGAGATTAAGATGTCTTTCTATGTATTTTCTCAAATTAAACTTTATGTTATAAGGTAAGAATGTTTATTAAAAAAAATATCCAAATTTCAAGTAACAATTACATGTCTTATTAGAAAGCCGTCATTCTAGTTATTATACCAAAAATGTTATTACTATTATTTTTTTTCATTTTTATTTTATATTAAAAAAAATTTTAATTTACAAAATAATCACAAAAACAATAATCTTAAAATGGTTGATTTTACAATTTAGTCCATCATAGTCAATGTTTTAAAAACTGGATCGGTCATCTTAGTTGTTCGATGGTCAAACAGTCGGACCGGTCCAAAAACCCAGATGACATCATTATTATTTATAACTAAATATAAAATTATAAAAAAAAGTACAAAATATGAAAATAACCTCCTTGCAGCCGGTGGATGAAAGTTTCACAAAAAAACCTTCACATATTGTTTTATAAGAAGAGTCCTCTTTACATATTTCTAAATAATATAATGTGATTAATATAATTATAAAAAAGCATGTTAAGAGAGATCAAAGGGCATGTGTAACATTCATTTTGGTGGATAGTTGTGTGTCCCACATTGACTCAACGAAGAAAGAAGTGCACAAAAACCGTATTACCGGACCAAAAAAACCAAAACCAGTCTAAAAAAAGACTGAATCTTTTGGAGACCGGTCTTGGTCTGTTAATGTGCATATGATATTTGTTTCGGTCTTGGGCGTTGTGATTGTAAAACAACTTGTCTACCTCAAAAGGAAAATCAATCAAAATGGAGTGGTTAAACCCATAGAAGAAAAACGCGCAAACAAAAAACTACAATGGTATGATTCGTAGAGTAACAGTAACACACATACAAAAAAAAAATACTATTTCAAGAAAAGTTGTATACATATAAACCAGTAAATCCAAGATAATCAAGCAATCATGACCCAATCATCAATATTTAGATAAAATTAAAGCAATAACAAAAAAAAATTCTAAATTGTCATCTTAGAAATTAATTGGTTTGAACCGATAAAAATATATTTAGAAAGTGGAAGTAGACTTACTTGACAAAATCATTGCCCATAATCATTTTAAAGAGTTTTTTACTTTTTGTTTTTAAATGGGGTTTTTCTTTGTAGGTGGTAACAGTTTTTTCTTTGCATGTCCCCATTTTTTTGTTGTTACGTAATTGCACTACAAAAAAAATGCCAATTAGTGACGAAAACGAAATGGTCACTAACAATAGAAGGAGTCGTCTCTAAATGATTTAGTGACCAAACTTTAGGTCGTCACTTTTCGTCACTATAGGTCCGTCAGAAAAATTGATTAGTGACCAATTTATAAAACGGGTCACTAAATAGTGACTAAAGTATTCTTGTCACTAAATCTATGACGACCTCTTTTGTCACTAAATGTTGTCACTAATCAATGAAAGTCGTCACTGTTTTATCTAATCAGTGTCCATAAAAGGACGACCTCTTTTGTCACTAAATGTTGTCACTAATCAATGAAAGTCGTCACTGTTTTATCTAATCAGTGTCCATAAAAGGACGACCTCTTTTGTCACTAAATGTTGTCACTAATCAATGAAAGTTGTCACTGTTTTATCTAATCAGTGTCCATAAAAGGTCGTCACTGTTTTATCTAACTAGTGCCCATGAAAGTCATCACTGTTTTATATAATTAGTGACCATAGAAAGTCGTTATTGGTTTATCCGGTTAATGACCATAAAAAGTCGTCACTGATTTATCCAATTATTACCAAAAAAACTGGTTACTGATTTTTCTTGCTATTTCTTGTATTTGACCCATTTGTTCTCAAATTTAAACAAACCCACAATATATAAATTGTTCTCTACTTATAAAAAAAGAAGCTAAAAGAAGGAAATTTCTTTTACAAAGATCTAAATCACTAAAAACTACATAGTTAAAAATGGGTTATATTGCAATTTTTCATTCCATTCCATGATGGAATGAAAATTAACAAAAAGGAAGGAATCACATTTCCTCTGTAATGGCCACATTCCATTCCATAGTGGGGGCTTTTTCAGCCTTAGCCTATGCCCTTTGCTTTAAGTAACATTGCTTCTAACCTTCCTGCAATAAATTGTAACATTGCTTTATGTAACATTGCTTCTAATAGGAATAAATGAAGGTAGGGTGTTATAATCAACATATCAAGATAATCTATGTTGCTTTTTCTTGCATTTAGTTAAAAATAATTGAAAGAATAACAAGAGTTGTTGCAGTGTTGAAAGGCATACCTCACATGTAGGCTCTGCACAAGAATAATGGTCCTGCATTCAAGAAACATCAAGCAGGTAAGGATAGAGGACACTCTCAAAGAAGATAATTGAGTAAAAGATCTCAAGACATCTGCATTTCAAAATCATTTAATTGATGAACAACTTGTGTTTATGTGAGGTCTCATTTCAACTAACATGATGTTTTTCAAGCATTTCAAGATTTTTGCAGCTGTCTCCTGCTTAGTAGCTTCACTTAAACAGTTAAATCTTCCAGCAACATGTGTAACAAACACATAAAGCTATTTGAGATTAAAAAACAATAATTGTCATAATATCATTTAAGCAAATATGATATATTCCATCACTATATTTGGTGAATACTTACTATCTCTCGGATCCAAATGGAGTATTGTGTTAGACATACAATTCCACTACCGATTTTGGAGTTGGTGGTGCTGGACCTGCTGCTCACTGCTGAGTTCAGACCTGCAATGTTGTAAATAGAAATGAATGAAAGTAGGATGCTATAATAAACATGTAACAAAAGTGTGTTGCTATTTATTGGATTTACAATATTTATGATAGAATTCGTAAACTGAAATAGAAGAGAAAAAATATATATTAACTATAAAGTAAATATGGATCTTATTGAAGCATCCCGTCTAAACTGGGAAAATATTCAGCTATCCCACAGTCTGCAAGAATATGATATTAGAAATGGTTAATTGCAAGAAATAGCAATGAACTTTTATTCATTTGTTTATTATAGCATCCTACTTTATTGAAATAAATGAATTTATAGCAATCTTATCCCAATACAAAGCAAGTTTTTGTGGTAATTTCAATGTATAAGGTCTTAATAAGATAAAAATTGAAAGTACAATGCTATAATTGTGTCTTTATAAAATATGATGCTTGTATAAGAGCAAAAATAAAGGTACAATGTTGTAATAAACATAAATGAAAGCATGTTGCTATTTCTTGCCATGTAGAAAACCTAAGTACCAAAAGTTGTTCGTCTTGTTTGTGAAAAAAATCATTATATAAATGAAATTAAAAAAATCGTAAAATAATAAAATGATTTACTATTTGACTTGGGAGAACAAATCCTTTTCCATCAACACATTTTTTTGGTTATAATATGATATAGACTCTTCAGCGGTAGGGAAAAGCTGCATGAATAAGTGACACTTAATATAGAGTTTGTATCAGGGGTAGTTTAGTAAATTGAGCAGTTGATGTTACCTCGAGATATAAAAGAATATATGAAATCACTAAGCCTATTCTGGCCATTCCGGCCTTACAGTGGACAACGTGCAAAGAGTTTAAAGGTGTATGAGAAAATGATGAAATGGAAATTTGGAATAGACAAGGGAATGGAATGACATCATAAAGATCTAGAGCAGCATTAACAGCACCACTCTCCAGTTCAGGGCTTCCAACTTCTTTCTGTGAATATACAATTAAACTTAAAACCATATTATTACAGTAAAATGAAAAAGAAAGAGAAAAAACATAAATTGATTAAAAAGAACAAATACATACCAGAATTCCTGTAAGAGCAGTAACTTATTGCATAACAAGTGAGAGTTTTTTTTTTCAATTGAAAGTCAAGGTAGATGTCTCTTTTCACTATACTTCCTCGAATGGCATCATATATTTTTTCAACCCTGCAGGAGTGAATATGCAAGCAATGTAGTAAAAATGACATAACTGCCCCTAATTAAAGCCCAACATAAAGTAAACAAATTGACAAAACAAAGAAGTTCTTTTTTTATTTTACCAAATTTTGTAACAACTTATATCCTTCAGTCAATACCATAGCTGAGAAAGGTGAAAAGGAAGATAAAGCTGATTTATTTCACCTTTTAAGTCATACACATATTGAACCTGAGGTTATAAGTTCAGAGGTGGGGAATGAACAGTTAACCAAAAGATTTGTGGATAATGATGCTCAACAAAACGTGTCCAAGCCATTTAAGATGAGTAGCTAATCGCTCATATTCTTGTGTATTGTGTTTGAATGATTTTTATTCCATTTTTATTAGAGGTGGAAATTCCAATCTATTTATATGAAAAAAGGTCAATTTGGGTTCAAAAGTCACCTAGTTATTTATTAGCCTGTTATTTGAAAATTGCAGCCCAAAGAGTCATCAGCTCTTTCTGTATCCAAAAGTAAGTATGCTTTCTTTAAGATTTATGTTGGTCTAAACATAGAGGAAACAATGGTTTTTAGAATAATGACATCATGTTAATAGCATAATCTATAAAAGCATTAGTAATCAATATAACAATCAGAGTTAGGACAACAGCCACCAAAACAGATTTCCAAAAACAGTTTAGTTTACAAAGTTAAGAACTAAATACATAGAGGTAATATACCCAAACTGGCAAATTTTGGTTACCCAAATCATAACAGTTTGAGCTTTTGTATGTGACCTAAACAGATCACGTTCTTAATTGGATGCATCACAAGTCTGATAGCTTAAGGAACTATTTAGGTACATAGAAATTGGAATAATACTTGAGTTGGTTCAAGGTTACTTAAATGTCTGGAAGAAAGTTTGTTTGCAAAATCCAAAAGAAAATGAGTAAAGCTTTATTCCTTTGCTTATCTAGGATACTGTAGGTCAAGTCAAATTAGTGGCATTGTTAAGAGAATGAACTGGGAAGCATTTACAATCGATTTCCTTATTTGATTGAAGAATAAACTACGAGAGGAGCTAGCATAGAACAAATAAACTCACTGTCAAAAGACAAATCATAGAAATTCACAGCCACTTAGAAAGAAAAAAAAAATCGGAATTAAACCTAATAAAATCGGAGTCATAGAAATACACAGAATTGAGAGAGAGAGAGAGAGAGAGAGAGAGAGAGGGATACCAGAAACGCAATGACCAGAAATGGTAGATGCGATGAATGGAGAAGGAGAGACGAATATGATTTGTCAAAAGACAAATCATAGAAATTCACAGCCACTTAGAAAGAAAAAAAAAATCGGAATTAAACCTAATAAAATCGGAGTCATAGAAATACACAGAATTAATTGAGAGAGAGAGAGAGGGATACCAGAAACGCAATGACCAGAAATGGTAGATGCGATGAATGGAGAAGGAGAGACGAATGGAGATATGACTGCGGTGTACGTATCAGGGTGAATTCTTTTGTATCCGATCAGGTTGATACGGCGATGCGATGCAATTAGGTCAAAACGGCGATGCGATGCAATTAGGTCGAAACGGCGAGGCGATGCGATACGATGCAATTAGGTGCAAACTCTCGTATAGAAGTCGGGAAGAGAGAAATAAGGCTAAGGGTAGGGTTACCACCAGCTACTAAAAAAGTGAAGGCACATCAACGGTGGAACAGGGTACCCGCTTTTAGAACCGAAACCGCCTCAAAACCGTCGATACCGAAACCGAAAACGGTTCCGGTTGCGGTTATTAAAATTTTGGAACCGCCTTAAGCGGTTCCGGTTCCGGTTCTCATTTTTCTGGAACCGTTACCCGCCGGGTACCCGGTCCAATGACTGCCTTACAAAACAATAAAACCATATTTTTGGGTTTAATATAATCAGTAAGCTATGTCTAATTAAATTTAAGAATTAGTATACAAGAAAAACAATAGTATAATTATATGTAAATAAGTAATTAATATTTTAATTATGTAATTCTTGAATGAAGTATCTATGATTTAAATAAGACAAAACTTCAAAAATGGTCCCTGTGGTTTCCGAAAATATCAAGTTTAGTTCCTAAGTTCAAAAAATCTCACAGATGGTCTCTATGGTTTCAAAACTTTTAACAAATGGTCCTTACGCCTAACTCCGTCAGCTTTCTACCGTTAAGTGAGGGGCATTTTCGTCATTTCAATACACAGGGACCATTTATGAGGTTTTCTCTATTTAAAAAAAAAGAAAAAAATATATAATTATTTAATTAAAGGGCCCCACCCCTCTCTCTCTCTCTTAATTAACATAATACCAGTTAACCCTATTACCGGAGAGGGTATTCCAAGACTCGTTACTCTAATCCCTGGCGATGGGATCGGCCCTTTGGTGACCGGCGCCGTTGAACAGGTCTTCGAGGCAATGCGTGCGCCGGTTACCTTCGAGAAATTTGAAGTTCATGGCGACATGAACACGATACCCGATGATGTTATGGCTTCGATTAAGAAGAATAGAGTTTGTTTGAAGGGCGGATTGATTACGCCGGTGGGCGGAGGGGTTAATTCGTTGAATCTTCTGTTGAGGAAAGAACTGGATTTGTATGTCTCGCTTGTGAGCTGTTTTAATTTGCCTGGGTTGCCTTCTAGGCATGAAAACGTCGATATCGTGGTGATAAGGGAGAACACGGAGGGGGAGTATTCGGGTTTGGAGCATGAGGTTGTTCCTGGTGTCGTTGAAAGTCTTAAGGTACATTTGGGTTTCTTAATTTCATTATCATCGCATGCTTGTTGTTCGATGAAATGCCTATGTGAAATTGGCTACTCTTGAACTGCAGTATATTAGTTTCTTTGTGTTGTGTCTGATTATGGTGTCATTTTAGGTGATAACAAAGTTCTGCTCTGAACGCATAGCACAGTATGCTTTTGAATATGCTCATCTCAACAACAGAAAGACTGTAACAGCTGTTCATAAAGCAAACATCATGAAGCTTGCAGATGGTCTTTTCTTGGAATCTTGTAGGGAGATTTCTAAAAGATATCCCAACATCAAATACAACGAAATCATTGTTGATAATTGCTGCATGCAACTTGTTTCAAAGCCTGATCAATTCGATGTCATGGTATGTTAATCTTATCTTCTTAATCTATCATACACCATCATTTCCATTTTTTTACACATTCTTCCTCACTGAATCTTTCAGGTGACTCCTAACCTTTATGGCAACCTAGTTGCAAACACTGCAGCTGGAATTGCTGGTGGGACGGGTGTCATGCCAGGAGGTAAGTACTCTTGTTGCTATTTCTTGATTTTCTTCAATTGAGACCTAATTAATAACAACCATTATGATTGGAATTGTTGCAGGAAATGTTGGAACTGAGTATGCAATCTTTGAGCAAGGTGCATCAGCTGGAAATGTTGGGAATGTTTAAGCGATTCGACGCCTAAAAGAAGAGAACGCAGGTCATCGAAAGCCATTATGAAGTCCTGATAATGAACCTTGCAGACTTCTTCGATCTCAACCTCTTTGGATCTGCAGAAATGATGGAGGTGGTGGAGTCGGGTTTCGGGGTTACCCGAGGCGAAGGTTTTGATGATGAAAGGGGATAAGTCTTCTTCGTTTGATATGGCGGAAGATGAGTTCATCGACGAAGTGAAGATCCAGTTTAAAATGGGTTCTTTTGAGAGAGAGAGAGAGGGGGTGGGACCCTTTATTAAATAATTATATTTTTTTAAATAACAAAAAACTTCATAAATGGTCCCTCTTTTGTGAAATGACGGAAATACCCTTCACTTAACGGCCAAAAGCTAACGGAGTTAGCGAAAATGACCATTTGTTAAAAGTTTTGAAACCACAGGGACCATCTGTGACGTTTTTTGAACTTAGGGACTAAACTTGATATTTTCGGAAACCACTGGGACCATTTTTGAAGTTTTATCTTTAAATAAATTTGATTTAACTCTACTTCATGATTTAGTGGCCACTGTATTCCTTATGGTATTTCCCTAATTTTTAAAAGGACATGCTAAATTTTGTGAACTACATTCATTGACCAAAGAAATTAAATTTGCGTTGATATTGGATGTAAATTATTAAATTGTAATCAAATTTGCTTTGATTTCTCAGTTTATTTTTTATTTTTTACTTCAAACCTCTCCTTACTAATGGAAATTGTTATTGTCATGTATGATATTTATAAAACTTCTATCACCAAGATGTTTTTATTATTATTGATAATCACAATTTCTATGAATAAACAGTGTGCATTGCTCTCTATTAAGGTTATATTAAAAACCGACAATTATAACATAAATATACCTTGTTTATAATTAATGTTTGCGTTTAGAAATAAAAAAATTAGTTGTTAATACAAATTTATGTTTAGAAATGGGGTACCCAGTACCGGAAACGGAACCGGCGGTTCCGGGAGCGGTTCCAATATATAAAGAACCGGTTACACCGGTTCGGTTCCGGTTCCAACATTTCAAGAACCGCCGGTTCCGGTTCCGGTTCCTGACAAATAGGGCGGGTACCCGCCTATGCTCACCCCTACATCAGCCCACATCACCTTCACTACTAACCTACTACCAAACCACTAACTCTTAAAAATGGTTACCACTCCACATCATTTTTTTTTCTTTTTTATATTTTTAAACAATATTAAATTAAATTAAAAAATAATTCAAATAAAACACACATTAAAAACATTAAATTAAAATACATTGCATTAATTTTTAAACACACAAACTTAAATCCTAAAATATTTAAAAAACAACAATAAAAAAAATCATAAATTACTTATTTTTCCTAAAATACTTAAACGACAAAAAAAAATCCTAAATTACTTATTTATCCTAATTTACTTAAAAAAACACACAACTAAAACATAAATATTAGAACCTAATCGTCATATTTAGAACGGACACGTTGTTGGATTTTCAGAAATGTGGCGAGATTTTCAGGGTCGAGATCCGGTTGAGGTTTCGTGTTTATGATTTGAAGATCGGTGAGAGCGAGTTTTTGGCGACGACCTTCCTCTGCTGATTGGTATTTTTTTCTAGAAAACTTAAAGTTTTATCTATGGATTCCACAAGCCCGTCGTCGCTAGTTGCGGTTGCTTTCCCCCTTGAAGACGCCGCCCGTTTTGCTTTGTCCCTACCCGGTGGTCGACGGAGTTGGACTTCAGGCGGACCCTCTTCCTCGGCACCATCGACGTCATCATTGAGGTCTAGCCCAAAACCCGCGTCCGATTCAGAAGTTCTTGTTCTTTTGTTGGAGCCGGTGGTCGAGTCTGAATGCGATGTCTCTGGATTAAGGACCCATTTTGGACCTTGACGGCACACTTCCCACGCTTTTTGGTGACCAAATGGTTTACCGTTGTTGGTCAGTTTGAATTGGTAGCACGCGGTAGATAAAACGTTGAAATCGTTGGAACCACTTTTATGCATATTTTTTAGATTTTCAAATATGTCATTAAACTTTGTGCAAATCGCGCGAAGATCACGCCATTTTCCGTTGACCGCGTAGTAGGACCGATCCATTTTTCTTCCAAGAAGCACGTGAAAGTGGTCCACAACACGATTCCAAAAACTTTCTCCAGATTGCACGTTGCCTCTCCTCGAATCACAGGATATGAAAATCCAAGCTTTTGCTAAAGCTTCTTCTTCTTCTTCTTCAGTCCAAGCCGTTGCTTTCTTTTTCCCTTTTCCTCTTACTTGCCTTCTTCGAGATGATTGTGGTGTTTCTTGGACCATCTCATCGTCGTTGTCGAGGTTGACAGTTTGGGATTGAGTTAATGGGACTTGAGATGATTGAGTTTGGAATTGTGGAGAAGCTTGTTGTTGAAAAGCTTGGAATTGGGGAATGAATTGAGGTTGGGTAAGTTGTTGTTGTGGTCGTTGTTATTGGAAGAATTGTGGGTTGTAGGGAAGGTTAGTGAATAAAAGTTGTTGTTGGATTGGAGAATTCAACAATTGCATATAAGCTTGATAATCACTAGGAGTGTTTGGGGTGTTTGGAGTGGATGGAGTATTTTGGTTGGAATCCATTTTTTTGAAGAAAATTGAAAGAAAGTAGGAGAATTTTTTTTTGAATTGGAAGTGTAAGTGTGAATGTGTAGGTGAAAGTGTAGTGTATATATATATATATATATATATATATATATATATATATATATATATATATATATATATATATATATATATATATATATATAGAGGTAAAAGATGTTATTTAAATTTAATTGTATTTTTTTTTTTGTTTAATCCCTACCCGGTCAAAAGTCAAAAGATTCGTTCAACGCTCCTTTTTCCTTTCATTTCATTGGCTGTCTTCTTCCGTGAAGGGTATCACTCCACAAGTCACATACGCACACCTGGGGCGGTGTTCACGCGTAGGTGAGCTTGCCACCTCAGCCCCACGCGTAGCTTTCCCGCCTCGATACCGTTTAGCCTAAGGAAGGGTAAGATCCATATCAGTGAATCTTGTAAGTTTTTGTTTCACTGGTTGAAAATGTTTTTTATGAATTGATTTTTACACAAAAATGTTCCTTTTACTTTTAATGTTTTCAATTATGCACCAAGTAATAAAGTTTATAAAATAGATGTGTATTTCCATAACTATGTTTTATGCACCAGTAATCGATTAGGGACTATTTATGTGAAAAGCATTTGTACAGGGGCGTTTCATGAATGACATTAATATATATTGTCTATGTTTGAAATCAATGATTTTGAATAGCATTCAATAATATTTCTTATAAAATGAATTAGGTAAGACCATTTTCGTTATAATATTATACCACATGAACCCTTTCCGTGATAAAACATTATTCAAGTGAAATTGATTTTTATTACTTATGACTTTGTTTGTTTAACTTTTAGTCAGTGGCGGACCTTAGTGGGGCATTTGGGGTCCGGGCCACTGCTCAATTTCCTGCAATCAGTGTAAATTTTTTTTTTTTTTTTTTTTTGGTTTTTTCTATTAGGTGCACCCGCTTGAAGTACGAGGGACACCCCTACTAAAACAGTCTGCGTCCGCCACTGCTTTTAGTGACTATTACTTATGGTCACTAATTATTCAATTCATGTCTATTGTAAAAATAACCGGTGACCACTATTTTAATCACTAATACTTGTTATGAAACTAAAAAAAATATTTTACTTTTATTATACGTTTTGGTGACCAGTCAGTGACCACTATCATAGTATTGGTCACTAAATTTAGAACATTATAAAAACTCAGTGACGACTTAAGATGCGGTGACTAAATGATCTTTTTAGTGACCAGATTTTGGGTCGTCACTAAAAAACTGGTCACTAATAAACACTTTTCTTGTAGTGTTGTAATCATTCAGTATGGGGCTTGCATTTAATGGGCCCTGACGCATTTGCCTAGCAAAACAAGTTACATTGTTTGTGGGACACTTTGTATTATTGTTTTTTGGTTCGATGAAATTCAGCTACAGAGGCACAGGTGAGGGTGAACTTATGAAGGTGAAACAGAAGCAGTAGCAGGCAAAAGAGAAATCAGCACTAAAAAAAATCCCCAATTCAAGCTTACTATTGATCATAGCTCATATCTTCTCCAATATCTCGTAACATGTTTCTTATTTTTTGTAAATTTAAAGGCCGCTTTCCAAAATTCATGAAGAATAACCCGTGTTCATTCGTTTTATTGATGCTATGCGAGACTCTTAGTTTGATTTACTTTATATATTCCATATTATAACTCTTGTATATATGTCTATTGATATGTTCAGTTAGCTATAAGAGAATGTATGGATCTAATCTAACTGCTTTTCTTAATGTTTCTAGTAGATTTTAAGACGGGATCCAATTTTAAGATCGATTTGGTTATCAAGAAGGATGATTTCTTATGTTATAGAAGAAGTTGTATTAGTGTCCCAGCCTGTCTAGAGTGTTTCTTCTCCCTCTTTCAGGGCCACACCCACCACAAATACTCAAAACTCTTGTTATCGTTACATTGTTGAATCACCATTGCATTCTTTTTACATTATTAGTCAACACTACATTATTTTCTACCAAATACATTTTGAGTTGTTCATATTCTGCAACGTTCATAACATGATTAAATTTTATAGTTAATTAAGATGTCATTAAAATGTTAAAAAGTTTAGTATAGATGGTTAATAAAAAGAATTCATTTAATTTTTCTAAAATAGTCAGATTATGATCTAGTTGATTATTATCTCTAGATTGAATATAATCTTTAGGAATTATCTCCTAGATTAGGGTTATCCTTTTTGAACTAAGATTAGTTTTAATTTCCATAAGTATTTATGTTTTCTAGCTTAGAAATTTCTGGAGATTGTTTGCTAAAAGCTTTTGTAATTGGCTTTTTTCCCAAGTGCAAGAAATAGCAATGTACTTTGGTATCAATAAATGCATGTTGATTTGGTAATTGTGTTTGTAATCGTGTTTTTGTCCCAAAGGAAAGAAATAGCAATGTATTTTGGTGTTTCTTGTATTTAAGGTTCTTTAGCACAAAATAAGTAGAAAGTAAGCTACCATTTCTTGTAAAATAAGACTATTTAATTTCAAAGTCTCATATTGTGACATCCCCATTTTTACGGCCAGAAAAGACCGATTTGTTTATGTTTTGTTTTAAAATCAGAGTAATCATTTAAAGAAAACTTTTGCGGAATTTGTTCTCAAAACAAAATATGATAAGAATTTATCAAAACATTTCTTAAAAAAATGTATTTTTATTATATAACAAAATCTCGGGATGTCATGTTCCGATACATACCAAAAGCATAAACAGGACAAAATAGACCTTACAACAGTTATTTATAGGGCCATTTTTCTGGATTTACGTCGTTAATCTCAAATATTCACGTCGTGAGTTCAGTAGTCATCAGGTGCGTCATCGCAACTTGGGTCCGTCAGGCTCCAGAAGAAGTTATTACTGAGTTCACGTCGTAAACTCTGACACAGTGTTGGGGTTTGTGCCTCGAACTTTAAAAATTCATATCTTTCGCATACGAGCTCCGTTTTCGACGTTCTTTATATACACGCGTAGGTGAGATTATGCTCTACAACTCTGGTTTAGACTCCGTAGGCTAATTTTGAATTTAACTTTAATTATATTATATTTAGTAGGTTGGGACAGGAAAATCCGTTAGGAATTCACAACTCCTTCATCTGACGTCCGTTTTCGTCTGTCTTTTTACCGTTGGACTACTATCGACGAGATCTTCGATTCTCATTTAGATTGTTTCGGCTAGAAACCACTCGATCTCATATTCGAACTTTGGGCTGCATACCGCTAAGTCGAAACTTTGAAAAATCATAACTTCCTCATACGAAGTTAGATTTAGACGTTCTTTTTATGCACGCTCTAGGTTTAACGTATTCTATGACTTTTGTTTAGATCACTAAAGCTAAACATCGCTCTATCGTAAATTCACTATTTATGTCACGCAGTGTCGTACCGGTTCTATCACGAAACTTCGACAGGTCATAACTTCTTCGTTATAACTCGGATTTCGGCATTTTGTATATATCCGGAACCCTTGTCACGACCACTACAACTTAGTTAAAATTATTCATTCTAAATAATCTTCTATCAAAAAGTCACTTTTGATGCTTATCGTCTCTAAATTGACTAGCCCGGATGTACAAGCGTTACAATTATCTCCCCTTAAGATGATTACGTCCCGGAATCATCAACGAAAATAGGGCTTGTATAATGATTCCATATGTTATATCTTTTCATCCTAGGTAATTATCGTAACTTCTATGTTTCTTCGAATGAGTATCTAACTCTTGGACTTCTTGACCGCAGACGATGCTCAATCTTGCACCTGCTCTTCGTACTATGTTGGACTTTCAATCGTAACCTTCGAGTTACAAAATAAATCATTATTGAGGACTCCTTCTTCTTCTTAGGATAAGTACTTTCCTTTATCTATTGTAATAGATCGATAGGTCACGTTCTAATGACCTTTCATCGGATGATGCAACACCTAGACTCAAGTCTCTGAGAGTCATATTCTAGAATGGAATATACCTTCCTTCATATTCTAATGTGATGTAATCACATTTTAGCATGTAGCATTTCTAGCTACTAACTTCTTTAACAACGAGCGCGATACTATTGATCGCATTGATTTCAATCTTCTGACTTAAGTCAGATGTTACATCGAACTTGGTTCTCTGAACCACGTAACAAACTCATCATAGTCGGACTCAATTTAATATGACCACTAGGGTCGGAATAACAATAATCTCATTAGTCATTACCGAAACGATGGTAACGACATACTTGAATAAAACGAGACCAATCACTAGCTTCTTGGTAACCTTGTGACTTTCCCTGATCCAAGCGTGAGTCCTGTGCTTCCAGTAGTATAGATCTCTACTACTATTCACACCTACTCATACTCGTCCCAAGTATTGTCTTGCAGTTAACCAACTCACCATACAAAATCACACAATCATTCAACACATCAGATAACAAAACCAGGGTTTATATTATTTCTTGAAACGATTACACAAAGGTTCAAGTTCACCCTATACTATGCCTCTAATAGGCTACACCACATGTTACTATTCACATTGCTACTTCATAACATGATCTTTGGATATGAAATCGTTATTCCTGATTCCTCGCGTTATTGTCTGCTTCGTCGAGGATCATGTGGAATGCCCTTGGCTTTGTCGGTGCCTCTAGCCTTGCTGCTCCATTTTTCTTTGGGCAGTCTCTAGACATATGCCCCTTGCCTCCGCATTTGTAGCATACATTATCATTTTGTGTACAATTCGTGGAATAGTGGTCGATCCTTCCACATTTGTAACAAGTTACTTCTTCGTTGCATGTTCCAAAGTGCTTCTTCCTGCACTTTTCGCACCGCTTGGGTCCATACCTTTGGTCATCCAGGTTAGACTTTGTGAACTTTCCCTTATTATCAGGTCTTGAGGATCCTTCAAGCTTCCTCTTCTCGCCAACTTTAGCTTTCTCCGGACCCTTTTCCCTTATTTGGGTCTCAACATTCTGTTGGGTTATGAGCATTCTAACACTCCTAAGTGTACATGCAACCCTAAATACCTATGGGATCTATGTTTTCTATATTATACATGCAAATATGAATATTCCAAGGTATTCATCCTAACTAGCATAAGAACATGGATTCATATGAATATAACAAGTTAGAATTAGATACCTTTTGGTGTAGATTATCTTCATGAAGCTTGAGTGCCTAGTGCCCCAAGTGTGACACCTCAAATGGTTCACACAACACCAAATACACTTGGAATAACTTGAGAGAAACTTGAACACTTCTAAAATCGGCTAGGCCTTCACTTCATAACTTAGTGTAGATTTTTCCCAACAATATGATCTTTATATAGTGTCACAATTAGGGTAAACCCTAATTGTCATGGCTTTCCATTTCCTTGGATCCATGGGTTCAAATACACCATGGAGTATCCATGGAGCATCCTATGGGTTTTAGCCCAACTTGATAATCCATGGAGTCTTAGCCCACTATACAAGTATGGATGATTTACACAATCAACCCATATATTTAATTAGTCTTCTTTTGATCACTTAATTAATCCTAGATTAATTCTTGATCAATACTAATTAAATAATCTTATTAATATATTAGAACTTATAATATATTAGCAAACCTTAAGTGTTATTTCTCTCATTATAGTCTATCCAAATGCATGATGCCATGCAACCCAAATAGACCATGTCGGGTCGGGTCAAGTCTTACCAATTATAGTTATGGACTTAGACATTAATCCAACAGTCTCCCACTTGGATAAGTCTAAAACTATTATTGCAAGTATGACTTCAACAACCGACTGGCAATCGTAGCTCTCAAAAGCTTCTGTCGAACTCTGACCTTGCCGATGATCTCTGACATTTGTCAATGACTTGTCCATTAGATAAGGGATCATATATTCCTCCATTCTAGATATCATATGGACTGAGACATGGATTATCAATCATTCTCTTTGTCCATTTGTTGTTTCCCGATTTCCGATTTATGACGACTGACTAATTGAACAAATCAAATCAGTCCAGGCCCGGCCGAGCACTTACATTTGTCATCACCAAATCATCGAGGGGCCCACAGATATCGCTTTTATCCCGAAGGTAAAAGGAATGGATAAACTTCGACTCATATGGCTTGTTCTACTACTTGTTGAATCATACACAAAGGCACGTTTTATAACATCGAGTTACCAATGCGTTTTCGCGCAATTAATGTACAACCAACTCATAGTAACAACTCATATCTCTAGGTTTGAAGAATATAAGATATTATCGTCTCATGATCACTCGTAATAAAATCCATGAAGTGATTCCAATGAGCGCGGGTTGAATCCAATACTCAGAACTTATGAGCACTCATGAGTGTTGTAGCACAACTTTGTCCAACATCTTAGACCTCTACAAGCCCAACCCATGACAGTCTTGATTCATATGTACTTCCAACATATGACCGACTGTGGATGGTTTGAATAACTTAGTCATTCAGAACAATGACCTAGTTATTCTGGAAGTCAAAACATGCAAAGTGAAACACAAGAATAAATGAATCAAATATGGTATCAACCCCTATGAATATAAATATACCACTTTTATTTATCACCATACTGATTACTCATTATTCATTGTTTCGGTTTTATTAACTTTATACTTGAATTAAAACACTAGTTGTCCCATGCTCCAAGCATGTACGCTATGTTTTTCAAAACAATAGCGTTGCCATACACCAAGTATGCACTCTATGTTTTTCTATGATCCTTACTTTGTGAAATAAACCATTTGACCAAACCTTCAATAATTCTAATTTCACAGTCCCAAATCTTTACTGCAAATGCAAGAATACCAAATTCATGCCATTTACTGAAATCTGTTAGATTCTAAAGTTATACACATTGATCCTCTTGTAATGATCATGCACAAAGTCACAAAGACTTGACAATAAACATTACAGAGCATTCCAGAGAAGATCAACTCCTTGGAAACATCCTTCTTGCATTAAGTTTCCTAATCTTACACAGATTTATTGAACAATTTCTAACTTTGAAACATTTCCATATTCCATTTTGACTATCACTTCTGAACAAGAGTTGACTCCTTACAGATTATGTCAATGTGGTCCTTCCAGAATTAATACTATACTTCCAACTATCCTTGAGCAACCAATCTTTGGTAAACCTTAGATTGTCCTCGACAATTGCTTAATCCTTTTAGTCATATCCAGTTCTAGACCTTTTCCTTTCTTAATGCCCCAGACATTTTGAAAATTTTAGAACGGATGAATATATCACATGTACTCGATCCTATATCCGAAGCATATGGGACACGATTCATGATGTCTCACATAAAGACTAAACCAGTCTTTTGCTATAATATCTCCGTTTCAATTTGCCAAGTTCTCATAATTCAGAATATGAAAAGGGATGCCATAATCATAATCGAATTTTTTAGAACGCAAATAATGGACCCATATATAGAATTTCCTTATGTTGAGCCATTCCAACATGAAATTTATATATATATATATCCTTGACTAAGTATGATTAAAACCTCAATCTAAGCTTTTAGAACTGAAGTGAAGTATATTTTCCTCTCCCTTAATTATAGCAAAACAACTTTTTCCCAATTGAAACTTTGTTTTCTATAATTAACATTGCTAACTTGCAATACTTATCATAATTATCATGCTCCCACTAACATGATGATTATCAGCATAACACTTATGCTCCAACTAGCTTTGACATGTACACAGAAATCAGCTAAACTTCTAGAAAAACAATACTTTATTGACTTTCTTACCAAAGTTCAGATTTCTGATACTAAATTGCTTTGATAAAACTTTATCAATATCATACACCTTATCTTAGATAGCTCACAGATGTGTCTAAACAACTTCAGAACTATGAAAAGGGATGCCGTAATCATAGTCTCAATTGTTTAGACCTTTGCTATCTGCTTCAAATCTACTTGGTGGAAGTGTTTCCTCACCATCATTTTCATGAATCGGAGAGAAACCTTATGACCCTTATATTTTACGGTGTATATGTTCTTATCCATGTGTATTGTCAAAACCATAGTCACAAGACAAAGATAATGACAAATCCAAACGCATATGGACTGAACTCAATCTTAAATTCTTGCCACCTGGCAGCCCAAGGGCCTGCCATTGCTTCCAAGTTGCTGTGCAACCAATTGAGAACTCTAAGAACTCATATGCAAAGCCAACTTTAACTGGAATGGGCACAGAAATTAAGTATGTCAATATGATAGGTTATAAACCTCAAGTCGTGTGCTAGTGAAGAACTTCAGGTTTTATTCTTGATTAGTTCTTGAGACTTTCAAGATCTTTAAGACTCCCACTGTCTTCTTGACATATAAGACTCTCTTGTTAAATATTCAAGAGATAGTGTGGATTCTAATCAAGATAAACACTTCACACAATTGACCTTAGTTGGTCTTTGTTTTATCCAAAACATCACAACTTACCAATTTCAAATGTACAAGAGTAGAAAACTTTTACTCTTACATTTGACAAGTGTTCTAAACCCTTTTTAAGACATGTCACTCAAGTTACAATTTTAGAGTATAACTTTAAGAATTGTTTTTGGAACGAAGTATGAATCATCTTCTTGATTTAACCGCTTCAACAATTCATAACTCCTCTTCTTAGCCATCAGAATGCACTTAGAGGATGAATTGTGATAAGGTCTCTTAATCATTAAGATGATTACATAACATGATACTAAAGTACTCTCCCATCTTTTCAGATTTAAGAAACTTTTATCTTTCTGCCTAAGTTGATTCTTCTTATTCGTTCTGCCATACACTGAAATTTTTCCAATGCTTCAGAATTATACTTAAGCCTGTAAGTATAACCATATTTACTAAACTTTAGTAAATCATGACGAATAGTCTTATCAATCTTTTTGTGGTGGACTCTGACCAGTGCACAAGAATGTGTACCCGATCCCTTAGTTCTTTACTTGACTCACACATCCATGTGAACAAGTAATTAGTCTTAATTTTCCAATGCTTAAAAGTTCTCATTCATCATACTATACACCTTGCATGATTCCAAGTTTCTATCCAACTGAAACTTGGGTGATGAGAATCTTTCCTTATTTGGTAAATTTAGACACTATCACAAATGAAAGAATCAAATTCATATTTCCACTCTTGCTCTTAATGGAATCTTATAAGCAACAAAAATTTTCACAAATGCCATTGTAAGGATATTTTAAAATAAATAAAATCAAAATTTTTCCTTTTATTTTAAAAACTTTGTGGAAAAACTATCCTTACAGTGCAAAAGCACATGAAAACTTTGTTGTTATCTATTCCTAAGCAATATATCATAACTCCTAAGAAGTATCTCAAGAATCCGATCTTCAAACTATGCGATAGAAATCCATCTACGCGATCAGATTCAGCATATTCTTTCTTTAAGTTTCTTCACCTTTTCTTTGATTCTTAAAACATCAACACGTGACCCAGTCACATCACGCATCAAGAATCTCAGAATAGAAACTTAGCAGAGTTGGATAGTGGACTTTACCTGAAGTAGAGTCAAACTTATTGACTTTAACATCCTTTGGTAAATTTGGCAGCTTCGCAACCAATGCCCCTTCCTTTGGCAATTTAACATATGGACGCTTTGGTAATGGTACATGGGACTATCACAGACTTAGCCTTTCTCTTTACCATTTGGTCAACCGAGTTGACTATGGTCGATCCCTTTCCATTGGGAAGAGAATGCTTTTCCTGGATTTCCAATGTCATCATTGTCAATGTCCATAAAGTTTTAGGAAGTTGATCTTAGCAAATAGATAAGATCATTAAGGGTCTTGTCATAGTCTGTTTCATAGGAGTCCCAAAGGACCTCACTATGTGACTTAGAAAGTAGTTGAGCCACCAACTTACTCAAGACTTTGACACCTAACTCTCCCGGCTTGTCAATATGTGACTTCATCTCCAAGATGTGATCACACCTAGACCTTGCCTTGCCAATAGGGCTTGAGTGACCTTAAACTTGTGGGCTAGGAAGAATAATTGGAGGAGGTGAAAAAAGTATGATTTCCATGGGACATCATCTTCATTTAGGAAAGCTTGTTTCAAGAGATTTGGGAAGAGCATAGGTGTCTGAACTTAGACATCTTTTGGGAGATATTCAAGATAGTTGATCTAAAGTCCTTAATATGACACCCAATATGAAATATTAAGGCTAGGACCCAACAAACTATTTTATAAATTAGAAGAGGGATGCCGTAATCCAAGCTATAAAATATTTGAAGGTAGGTGAATGACGATTCACCAATTTCCACCAAGATAAATGAAATGTATTATTAGGTTTTAATTGGTTTTGAAACTCCTAGATTCTTTTGAGATTCATTGAACTTTTCAATGTCATGTTTCAATCTCGAGTGTGCCCTTCAGGTTTTGTGACTGGGATGCCGAGGATCACAAAACAAGGTGTGAAGTAACCATGCAAATTACTTGGTACTCTTAAGTGTTTACCCCTCAATCGATGTGCCGGTTAACCACACAACTCCATCGATACTATGATAAATATTAAGTTACCCTTTGCCTACCTTGTTAAATCCAGGTTAGTATGCCAGTTAACCACACACGCTCCACTAACGGTTTAAACAAAGTGCAAAGTGTAATTTCATGGATTAGCACCTTATTCACATTTTCCTAAGTAACTAAGATTGGGAATTAATAGAAAGTTTAGTTACTTAGTATTTATCATTAATACTTTTAATGAAGGGAGAATTATAGTCCTTGTCCTACCCGTTCGGCTAACGACCCTCCACCAGTCAAGGAAGCGGTGGGTGAGAGTGGACACCCATTAAGCTGCCATTTTATAGGCAACAACCTTATACCCACCTTATAGACCGGCTTCGTGAATGAGGCCTACTAATGGTAAGACTGACTTGCTCTTATACATATATATATATATATATATATATATATATATATATATATATATATATATATTATTAATTTATAATATTATAAAGTATAAAGGTTGAATTTTAACTTTTAAAACTCTAAGGGCTTAACTTGGAATTAAAGTATTCTTGAGGGAAACTTTACACATTCCAAAACTTGAGGGCAAGTTTTGAAAAATATTCAAAACTAATTAATTCCATAACTTATGTGTTTAAAGTAGTTTTAATTAAAAAACTCTTCAAGTTCCATAACTTGAGGACAAGTTATGGAAGACTTTAAACTAATAAAAGAATGTAACTTTTCTTTATTTTTGTAACTTATGGAACTAATTAAGGTTACACATTTTATTACTTAATGAAGTGACTCTTGAACCTCCATAACTTGAGGACAAGTCATGGAGTCATAAAACCATTCAATGAAGACAAGACTCTTCATTTTATAACCTTTGCCAACTTTTATGAGTTTTAAGAAACTTTAATGTGACTTTTCATGTAACTTGAGGACAAGTTACAAAAACACATTTTAGAATCAACTCTTAGATTAAAATGGATTGAAAACACATAATCAATTAACTTTTCTATTAATCTAAGCAACTCATATGAACAAAGATAATTCACATCAAACTTTTTCAAGTAATTAGCATAACTTTTAAACTAATACAAAACATGAATCTGTTGACAATTATCTTTGAAATTGGATTAGTATGAACATTACCACATCAAAAACAAGTTTATAGGTTCAAAAACAGCTTATGGTAATGATTCTAGTCCAATTCCAGCCTTAAAAGTCGAAAATATGTTGTCAGGGGCTCCTACTCGTCGAGTGTATCAACCTACTCGACGAGTAGGATGATTTTCTTCATGTACTCGGCGAATTCATCAGTGGACTCGGCGAGTCCAGTGCTCAGAATGCCCAAAATTCGACTTTTTCAGCATTTTTCAGCAATTTGCATCAAGTATAATTGAAAACAAGTCTAGGCTCTGATACCACTGTTGGGTTATGAGCATTCTAACACTCCTAAGTGTACATGCAACCCTAAATACCTATGGGATCTATGTTTTCTATATTATACATGCAAATATGAATATTCCAAGGTATTCATCCTAACTAGCATAAGAACATGGATTCATATGAATATAACAAGTTAGAATTAGATACCTTTTGGTGTAGATTATCTTCATGAAGCTTGAGTGCCTAGTGCCCCAAGTGTGACACCTCAAATGGTTCACACAACACCAAATATACTTGGAATAACTTGAGAGAAACTTGAACACTTCTAAAATCGGCTAGGCCTTCACTTCATAACTTAGTGCAGATTTTTCCCAACAATATGATCTTTATATAGTGTCACAATTAGGGTAAACCCTAATTGTCATGGCTTTCCATTTCCTTGGATCCATGGGTTCAAATACACCATGGAGTATCCATGGAGCATCCTATAGGTTTTAGCCCAACTTGATAATCCATGGAGTCTTAGCCCACTATACAAGTATGGATGATTTACACAATCAACCCATATATTTAATTAGTCTTCTTTTGATCACTTAATTAATCCTAGATTAATTCTTGATCAATACTAATTAAATAATCTTATTAATATATTAGAACTTATAATATATTAGCAAACCTTAAGTGTTATTTCTCTCATTATAGTCTATCTAAATGCATGATGCCATGCAACCCAAATGGACCATGTCGGGTCGGGTCAAGTCTTACCAATTATAGTTATGGACTTAGACATTAATCCAACACATTCTTGGCTGCCCATATGGCGGCTTTCAAAGTGGTTGCTTGGTTGACCATTGGACCAAAGTCTGCTGGTAATCCATTGGCAAACTTGTTGACCTTGGAAAGTTCCGTTGGAATTAGGTAGGGAACAAGCTTCATCTTCTCCGTAAAACTAGTAGCATACTCGATGACGCTCAATCTTCCCTTCTTCAGATTCTGGAACTCATTGTTGATTTACAAAAGATCTTGCTAGCTTCTCCCTTGGAAATCGAACCAGCTAGTAGCTTCCACCAGTTTAGCACTCCAGACTTTAACAGAGGGATCGCGAGAGCGGTCTTCTGTCTATTGTTGCATTCGCAACTCTCAACATTGTCTCCATTTCGGAGATCTAGTCTCAGCCGGCCGCCAAGCGGGCCAAGCCCGCTGATTCAAGATCTGGGAGTCAGAGGGGCCGCACTTGTGGCAAGTGCGGCAAGAGCCACGATGGGGTGTGCAGAGCGGGGTCTTGCTACAAATGTGGAAAGGAGGGGCATATGGCCAAGGATTGCCCCAAGGGGTTTGCAGTATGTTTTCACTGCAACCAGACCGGACACCGGAAGGCAGAGTGTCCACAGTTGCGAGGGACAGCACAGGGGGCATCTCAGGGATCTGCCCCTACTGCAGTGAGAGCTACAGACAGTCGGCCCGTAAAGGCCGAGGCACCGAAGGCACGAGGGAGAGCCTTCCAGTTGACCGTGTAGGAGGTCCGCGCTGCGCCCAATGTCGTGGCTGGTATGTATTCTTTCATGTATTTATTTTTATGTTGAGATATTGTGCTTATATTGAGATATGCGTAGGTACATTTATTGTGTGTTCTGTACCTGCTTTGGTGTTATTTGACTCGGGAGCGAGTCGGTCTTTTGTGTCCCTAGCGTTTAGTCGGCACATCAGTACCCAGCGTGAGGCGTTGAGTCGACCTCTACGAGTTTCCATAGCGGACGAGCGAGCGGTGTATGCTACTGATGTGATTCGAGGATGTGTACTCGAGATCATCGGTGTCGAGTTTCCGATAGATCTAGTCCCGATTTCAATGGGGGACGTATGTGTCATAGTGGGCATGGATTGGCTGAGCCGTTTCGGAGCTGTGATCGACTGCGAGCGGCAGTTGGTGACGATACGAGACCCTAGTGGGGGAGTTCTTACGGTTTATGGCAAGGGTACCCGTTCTGGGTCAGCGTTTTGTTCGGCCGCTAGAGCGAGACAGAGTCTGCAGCAGGGTTGTAGTGGGTTTGTGGCTTATGTGGTGGATACGAGAGTAGATGCAGAGAGACCGAGGTCGGTCGATGAGGTCCCGATAGTGCGTGAGTTCCCGGATGTTTTCCCCGACGAGTTGCCGGGTGTGCCTCTCGAGAGGCAGGTAGAGTTCCGTATCGATTTGGTTCCGGGGGCAGCGCCTATCGCCAAGGCGCCCTATCGCCTTGCGCCGCCAGAGATGCAGGAGTTATCCTCGCAGCTTCAGGAGCTGTTGGGGAAGGGGTTTATACGGCCGAGTAGCTCGCCGTGGGGAGCGCCGATCCTTTTCGTCAAGAAAAAGGATGGTTCACACCGGATGTGCATTGATTACCGGGAGTTGAACAAACTGACGGTCAAGAACCGTTACCCCTTACCGAGGATCGACGATTTATTCGATCAATTGCAGGGAGCGTCTTGGTTCTCCAAGATCGATTTGAGGTCTGGATATCATCAGATGAGGGTGCGTGATGAGGATATCCAGAAGACAGCGTTCAGGACTCGTTACGGGCATTACGAGTTCATGGTGATGCCTTTCGGGCTCACCAATGCACCAGCAGCATTCATGGATCTCATGAACAGGGTGTGTAGACCGATGTTGGATCGCTCGGTGATCGTGTTCATCGACGATATATTGGTGTATTCGAGATCTAGAGAGCAGCATGAGGAGCATCTGAGAGAGATTCTCGGGGTATTGAGGACGGAGAGGCTTTATGCCAAATTCTCCAAGTGTGATTTCTGGTTGCGAGAGGTCCAGTTCTTGGGGCATCTTGTTAATCAGAAGGGGATATTGGTCGACCCGGCCAAGATTGAGGCGGTTATGAGTTGGGAGGTGCCGAGACTCCCACCGAGATCAGGAGTTTTCTGGGATTGACCGGCTATTACCAGAGATTTATTCGAGATTTCTCCAAGATTGTCGTGCCTCTCACCAGATTGACCCGGAAGGGTGTTCCTTTTCATGGGGTCCGGAGCAGCAGACCTCGTTTGAGACACTTCGCCAGAAATTGTGCGAAGCCCCCGTGTTAGCCCTTCGGGAAGGGATGGAGGATTTCGTGGTGTATTGTGACGCATCGATATTGGGGTTGGGTGCGGTGCTTATGCAGAGAGGGCATGTGATAGCGTATGCATCGAGACAGCTGAAGCCTCATGAGACGAGATATCCCACCCACGATCTGGAGTTGGGGGCAGTAGTGTTTGCCCTCAAGATATGGCGTCACTATTTGTATAGGGTTCGGTGTACCATATACACGGACCACAAGAGTTTGAAGTATCTGATGGATCAGCCCAACCTGAACATGCGTCATAGGAGGTGGTTGGATGTGGTGAAGGATTATGATTGCGAGATCCTGTACCACCCGGGCAAAGGTAATGTTGTAGCTGATGCCCTGAGTCGCAGGGCGAAGAATGCCCCTATACAAGACGTTTGTATGAGACTGACAGTGATGACTCCGGTGTGGGACACCATTCGAGGGGCCCAGACGGAGGCCATGAGACCGGAGAACCGCAAAAGGGAGCGAGTGATCGGGCAGGTATCGGAGTTCGTTACCGATAGTCGAGGGCTTATGACATTTCAGGGTCGGATTTGGGTACCGTTTGTGGGCGGAACGCGTACCATCTTGATGGAGGAGGCGCATCGATCGAGGTTCTCGATCCATCCCGGGGCCACTAAGATGTATTTGGACTTGAAAAAGGAGTATTGGTGGCCCTGTATGAAGAGGGATGTCGCATGGTTTGTAGAGAGATGCTTGACCTGTCGCAGGGTTAAGGCCGAGCACCAGCGTCCCCATGGTAAGCTGCAGCCACTAGAGATTCCCGAGTGGAAGTGGGAACAGATTACCATGGATTTCATCACCAAATTGCCGAGGACTGCAAAAGGTGTCGATGCAACCAGGATGGAGGAAATGATGGGCGTGGGTGCAAGTACGAGGTTGCATTTTAGTACCGCATACCACCCACAGACTGACGGACAGAGCGAGCGGACGATTCAGACGCTCGAGGACATGCTTCGGGCATGTGTATTGGACTTCGGAGGGAGTAGGGACACGTACTTACCCTTGGCTGAGTTTTCCTATAACAACAACCATCATTCGAGCATTGGTATGCCACCCTTTGAGCTGTTGTATGGAAGGAGGGGTCGGACTCCCATTTGTTGGGGAGAGGTGGGGAAACGTGTGATGGGTAGTACAGAGATTGTGCTTCAGACGACCGAGCAGATTCAGCAGGTCAGACAGAGGTTACTGATGGCCCAGAGCCGTCAGAAGAGTTATGCGGATAGACGACGGTCAGAGCTCGAGTTCCAAGTTGGAGACTTCGTACTCCTGAAGGTATCTCCTTGGAAAGGAGTGATCCGGTTTAGGAAGAGGGGCAAGCTGGGATCCCGTTATATTGGTCCATTCCGAGTGATTGCGAGGGTAGGCCGGGTAGCCTACCGGTTGGAACTACCTGCAGAGTTGGGCCAGATTCATGACACCTTTCACGTTTCATAGCTGAGGAAGTGTATTGCCGACGAGTCGGCAGTGGTACCATTAGAGGATATTCAGATGGATGCGAGCCTGAACTATGTTGAGAGACCGGTGGCGATTATGGATCAGAAGATCAAGGTTCTGAGAAACAAGGAAGTGCCCCTGGTGCAGGTCCAGTGGCAACATCGGAAAGGGACTCGGCGAGTTGGTGCTTAGACTCGCCGAGTAGAGTCGCGAATTCCATCCGGGTTAATAACCGGACTCGGCGAGTCGACTAGTGGACTCGGAGAGTCCGCGCTGTTTAATAAAACCCTAATCCCCGGGGTTTGAGACCTATTTAAAGGGGCTTATAGCCACCAAGTACGGCTACCAGACCCCTGAGTAAAACCCTAAGCGATCTAGAGCGGTTGTGAGGAAGGAGAGGCCATTTTTGATCCTTGTGTGGGTGTTTTTGCAAGAAGGTGACCAAGGCAAAGAAGGAGCTGAAGAGGGTGTTATTCTGTGGATTTCAGAGCCTAAGAACTTCATATTGAGGTATATTTCGATCCTTCTTCAGTTTTGGGTGTTAATCCTTGAGAGTTAGGGTTTCTAGCCCATTTAGAGTATGATTGATGGTGCAATTGGTCCCTTCTTGTGTTGAGGCTTCGGATTTGGATCCAAAGAGGTCCAGAGACCTTAACTCCCTGATCTTTATGGGGTGACATTGGGTAATATGAGCTTAGGATGACATATTGAGGCCATTTCTTCAAATAGAGCCTTTGGGTCTTTGCATGGGCATCAAGATCCAGACTTTACGTGTTTATATTGCTTAAGAAGGCCAGATCTATGGATTAGAGGAACGGATCTGACCTCAGGAGGTCATTTGAGCTTGAGCATGGCATGAACTCGTCGAGTCCCAAGAACAGACTCGACGAGTAGGGCTAGGATTTTCCCATAGTTTACTCAGTGAGTATCTTGCCGAGTTGGGGGAAATGACTCGGTGAGTCAGAGAGAAATAGAGGACTGGAGTTCAAGGAGGAACTCGCCGAGTTCATATTGGGACTCGGCGAGTTGAGTCGGGGTGGCCCCGCGATTCATGCCAGGTGTAACCCGTCGATCAGGGGAAAGACTCGACGTGTCATGCGAGACTAGAGGGATAGTGGACACGTGTAGACTCATCGAGTCGCCCAAATGCACTCGGCGAGTCGGGTCAAAGTTTGACCGTTGACTTTTGTTGACTTTGAGGGTTTGGTCAACAAAGGGGTCTTTGTGTCAAGAGAGGGGTAAAATGGTCTTTTACTCTTCTGAGGGTGCCAAGAGAGGGTTGAGTCTAGTCTCGAGAGTTATATTTATGAGAGTATTTACTTTATGTGATTAGGCGGAGGCTAGGCCATATTTCTACCGAGTCAGAGATTTACCGAGGCATCTGAGGTGAGTCTTCTCACTATACTTTCCCTAGAGTGGTAACAGAGTTATGTGCTAGTGTACTGTTGAGTTATGTGCCAGTGTAATTGTATGCTATTTATGTGTTATTGTGATATGCATGATTCAGAGTTTCCAGAGATAGGACCAGTGGGTCCATAGAGTTAGGACCTATGGGTCCATAGAGTTAGGGCTAGAGGGCCCACAGAGAGTTGGGACTGGAGGGTCCCACTGAGACACACTGACCAGAGGGTCAGCAGAGTTATAGCCTTGAGTGGCTAATATGTGTTAGAGTGGTATTTTGGGGAACTCACTAAGCTTTTATTCTTACAGTGTTATGTGTTTCAGGTACTAGTGATGATCGCGGGAAGGCGCCGGCATGATCTATACACACACCCGCAGAGTTTATTATGATCTGATCTTGGGATTTGTAATGAGATAATGTTGATACATTGTTTTCTTGAAAGTAATTATGAATGAATTTATTGATGGGTTTTGATCATAAGAACATCATATGTGCTCATACAAACCCTAATGCTTGGATCTAGGTTTCTCTATTGTACATGCAAGTCATCCAAGACTATAAACCCTAGATCTAGTATATGATAATCAATATAACATATAAATTAGGGTTTAGATCATACCTTAATTGTTATGTAGCAATAACAATCTCAAATCCTTCTTGTATTGACTTTAGAAAGCTTAGAGTCACAAATGTCACTCCTCTAATGGTTCACAAACACCAAGAACAAGAGGATGAAGAGGAGAAGAGAAGGAGGCTCTCAAAAACGTATGGAAACCCTAGAAGGAAGCTTGTCCACGTTTTTGAGGCATAAGGGCTCTATATATAGTGAGGCTATTAGGGTTATCTAACAAGGAAACCCTAATTTGGATGCTTAAGCCCTAAGCAACCCATGGACTCCTTTCCTTAAGGGCCTTGGACGATTTCTAATGGGTTTCCCCATAGAATTCGTCCACTCCTTAATATAAGGCAATCCATAGCCCAAATTGCAATTATCTTATAATTACAATTCCAGTCCCTTAAGTTTAATTAATCTATTTTAGTCACAAAACTAATTACTAATTAATTCTTGACTAATATTAATTAAACAATATGATTTCTCCTTTAATATATTATTCTCATAATATATTAATAAATCATATTTAATCCTTTCTCTCCATAATTCATCCTATCAAGTTGCTTTGGTGAAGGCAACCCAAAAGGACCATGCACCATCGGGTCAAGTACATACCAAAATAGTTATGGACTTAGACACTAATCCAACAGTCTCCCACTTGGATAAGTCTAATAACTATTCTGCGTATGACTTCAGATCCTGATCTGCAATCGTAGCTTTCCAAAGCCGCTGTCAACTCTGATCCTATCAGATACGCGTGTCCTTTAGATAAGGGATCATATATTCCTCCATTTTAGATATCGTAAGACATGATTTATAATCATTCTTTCTGTACTATTTCTCGACTTCCGATTTATGACGACTGACTAATTGAACAAATCAAATTAGCCCTAGCCCGGCCGAGCATTTACGTTTGTCATCACTAAATCATCGAGGGGCCCAAAGATATCGCTTTTATCCTTCTTTGGATAAAAGGAACGGATAAACTTTGATTCAATGCTCGCTTGCACTTACTCACCGAATTACACACAACAATATGTTTTATAACACCAAGTTACTGGTGCGTTTACATATTATCAATGTGCAACCGATTTGCAAGATACAACTCACACATCTTGGTTTCAAGAATATAAGATGTTATCGTCTCACCAATCACTCGTGATACAATTCATGTAGTGATCCAAGTGAGCGTGGGTTTAATCTAATGCTCAAATCATATTCATAAGCACTCATGAACGTTGCAGCAAACATTTGCTTACGTCTAATACTCTTTAGACAATCCACACACCAATTCACGACAATCTTTATTCATACCTACTTCCAACATATGAACGATTGTGGCCCGTTCGAATAATTTGACTGTTCTTAACCAATTAAATCATTCAGGAAGTCAAAACATGCAAAGTGAAACACAAGAATAATACTAATCCCATATGGCCTCAAACCTTTGAGCATAAATAAAACACCTTTTATTTATCACCATATCGATTACTCATTGTTTGTTGTTTCGGGTAATCAACTTCTTACTTGAATTATTACAACACTTGTCCCATGCTCTTAGTATGCACACAATGTTTACCTATGGTTCTTACTTTGTGAAATAGATCAAATGAACACATTTCCAATCATACTCATTTCACAACTCCCAATCCTTTTTCACAAGTGAAAGAATATCAAATCCTTGCCACTTATGGAATATGCTAGATTCTAACATTTTATGCAACGATCCTTTTGTAATGTCACTGCACTAAAGTCACAATGACTATTGCCAATGAAATTACAAAGTCCTCTATCAGTGATTGTTACAAGACAATTCCTTAGATGTGATGTCTCTCACTCAAAGTACATTCCTTTGAACATCCTTTTGCATAAAAGTTTCTAATCTAGACATAGATTTTCAATATTCAATTCCCAATATGGACATGTTTCCATATTTTCCATATGACAACTCATTCTTAATAGAATCTTATCTATTTATAATAATGTCGATATGTTCCATCCAATACTATACTTCCAACTACTCACAAGCGACCAATCATCGGCGAACTTTAGATTGTCCTTTGATAGTTGTTTAATTATCTTAGTCAAAACCGATTCTTGTCCTTTTTCCCTCTAAATGCGCTAGACATTTGGAAAATTTTAGAATGGTCAAATATTATAGCATTTGCAATCGATCCTATACCCGAAGCGTATGGAACACGATGCATACCGTTTTACATAAAGATTTGATACTTTATCAATCTTCTGCCATAATATTTTATGTGCTACGTTCTCAAAATTCGAACTATGAAGAGGAATGCCGTAATCATAATCGAAAATTGTGAACACACTATGTTTCCTTGACTAAATTATTAACATTCCACAACCTAAGCCTTTAGATTTGAAATGAAGCATAATATTCTCTCCCTTAATTATAGCAAAACAACTTTTCAACTCTTGCAACTTTGCAAAGTATAACTATTGTTTTCTATAATTAATATTTCTAACTTGCAATACTTTCCATAATAATCATACAATCATAACATTTATGCTCCCACTATCATGATGATTATTATAAACATAACACTTATGCTCCCACTAGCTTTGACATGTATTCAGAAACCAACTTAACTTGCAGAAAAACAATACTTGTTGAATTTCTTAAGTTCATGTTTCTAATACCTAATGCTTTGATAATCCTTTATCTAAGCTTATACACCTTTTCTTTAGATAGTTCATATGTGTGTCTTGCCAAATCTCACAATTCGAATCATGGAAAGGGATACCGTAACCATAATCGAATTCGAGAATTCAATTTCACTATCTTCTTAAAATCTTTCTTAGTGAAAGCATTTCCTCACAGTCATTTTCACTTAGATTTTAATGGTGTATGTGTTCCTATCCATGTGAATTTGTCAAAACCAAAGTTTACGACAAATTCAAACTCATATGGACCGAACTTTCTTAATCTTGACTTCTTGCCTTATGGTAACACAGCTGCCCACCATGTCTTCCAAGTAGTTAAGCAGCTCACCCTTTCCTATCAATGTACTTTCATTGATCAAGGTCCTTGCCTTTTATGCATTCAAACGAGAACTCATAGGACTCACATGCATAATTAACTCAATTGGAATGGCACAGAAACAAAATAGTGTCAACACGATAGGTTGTAAACCTCAACTCGTGTGCTAGTGATGATCGATGAGGTTTATTTTGATTTGTTCTTGAAACCTTTCAAGACCATTGAGACTCCCACTGACTCCTTGACGTATAAGATTCTCTTGTCAATAAACATTTCTTGACAAACAAATATTCAAGAGTTAGTGTAGTTTTTATCAAAACAAAACACTTCATAAAATTGGTCCTAGTTGGTCTTTTGTCTTGTCTAAGACATCACAACTTTCCACATTTGATGAATGTTATAAACCTTCTTAAGACTTGTCACTCATTGTCACAATCTTAACTCTAAGACTTGTTTGGAACGAAGTATGATTGACTTTTTGATTTAACCATTTCTTCAATTCTTGATTCCTCTTCTTAGACATGCAATTGTACTAAGACTCACTTAGAGGATCAATTGAGATATGGTTCTTAATCATTAAGACTTATAAAACATAAAAGGTACTCTCCCTTCTTCTTAGAATGGAGAAACTTTTATCTTTCTGCCTACTTGATTCTTCTTATTCGTTCTGCTATTGATTTAAACATTTTCAATCAATTCAGAATTACACTTAATCTTATAAGTATAATCATATTTACTAAACCTTTAGTAAATCATGACGAACATATTTGCTACTCTTATGGTGGACTTTGATCAACACACAACTTTGTGTACTCGATCTCCTAGTCCTTCACTTGACACTTTGTCAATGAATTAGTCTAATTTCGAAATATGAAATTTCTCATTCATCATGCAACCAAGTTGCGTGATTCCAAATTTATGTCCAACTGAAACTTGGGCGATGAGAAACTCTCCTTTTTTGGTAAATTTTTGACATTTCCATAGTTAAGAATCAAATCCATTATTGCTAATCAATTTTTCATACACGCCATTGCAAGGATAAATAAATAATATAAAGTCAAAATTTATTTTATTGCGGAAAAATTTTGTCCTTACAATGCAATTCATTGAAAAACTATGCTAATACATATTTCTTAGCAATCTAATTCTAACTCTAAGTAGTAGCTCAAGAATCTAATCTTCAAGTAATGCGATCAAAATCCATTTCTTCACGGTTAGATTCTGCTTACTTCTTCCCTTAAGCTTCCTCTCTTTTCTTCGATCCTACAAAACATCAATTGTAATCTTATCACATTATGTATTAAGAATCTAGAATAGGAGTTTAAAAGAGTTAATCAATGGATTTTACCTAAAGCAGAGCCATACGTTTTGACTCTCCCATCTCTTAGATCTCTTAGGTAAATAGGGCAACTTCGTCTCCAATGCCCCTTCTCTTGGCAATAAAAGCAAATCGACTCTTTCAGAACAGGACATGGAACTACTTCAGACATTGCCTTTCTCTTATGATCAAACTTTTCGATCATAGCATGTCTTTCGTTGCCATTGTCTATATCCATAGAGGTCTTGAAGGCAGATTCACCAATCAACTTTGCTTTTCCATTGCGCCAAACCATTGCTGATTCAGCAGCAATAAGCATATAGGTGAGATCTATAATGGTCACGTAGTAGTTCATCATATAGTACTCTCTTACGAACTCACTATATGAGTTAGGAAGTGACTGAAGAACCCAATCAACAGCCATCTCCTCACAACCAACGGATCCCAACATTCTTAACCTATCAATGTGTGACTTCATCCCTCGGACGTGTGCACACACCGACTTTCCTTCTATATGTTTGCTTGCCAAAAGGGCTTGAGTGAGCTTGAACTTTTCAAGCCTTCGAACTTGTGGGTTAGGGAGAATAATTGGAGGAGGTGGAGGAGGTGGAGGAAGTGAAGCATGATTTCTTGTTCCTCGATCGAATCGTGGAATATCATCTTCATGTGGAAAGCTTGTTCCACGGGATTTGGGAAGACCATAGTTGTCGAACTTTGACATCTACAAAGCGGGAGAAAACAAATTCAAGTTAGTTGATTGATTGAGTCCTTAGTAAATCACCCAAATGAGATACTAAGGCTAGGACCCAACACAATACGCTACAACCTAGAAAAGGGATGCCGTAATCTAGTTTGCAGAATATTTGAAGGTAAGTGAATGACGATTCACTAATTTCCACCACGAAAAACGAAAAAAAAAATTTAAGTTTTAAAATCTATGAAAACTCCTAGATCCTTTGAGATTCATTGAACATTTCAATGGCATGTTTAAATCTCGATATGCCCCTCTAGTTTGTGACTGGGATGCCGAGGATCACAAAGCGGGTGTGAATAACCATGCAAACTTACATGGTGCCCTCACATGTTACAGTCACCTATTCGATGTGCCGGTAAACCACACACGCTCCACCGAACTATGACAAACATTGAGTCACCCTTTGCTACCTTTGCTTAGAACCATTTAGTGTGTCGGTAAACCACACACGCTCCACTAACGTCTTCGCAAGGGCACAAAGTGTAATTTCATGGAATTGCATCAATTCACTTTTGCCTAAGTAACTAAGATTGGGAATTTGTAAAACATTTAGTTACTTTTGTACTTCAGTATACTTATAATGGAAGGTTTTGTCCTATCCTACCTGTTCGGCTAACGACCCTCCACTAGTCAAGAGTGCGGTGGGTAAGAATGGATACCCATTCAATCGCCATTTTATAGGCAATTTCCTTAAACACTCCTTATAGACCAGCTTCGTGAATGAGGCCTACTAACGGTAAGACTGACTTTTACTCATACATATATATAATGTTAGACTTTTAATGTTATATATAGTATAGGGTGTATTTTACACTTTTAAAATACTAGGTGGTCAAATTTAACGATTATACTTTTAATTCAATTAAATTGTAAACCAAAACTTTTATGGATTTATTAAACCTCTTTTAATTATACACCTTAATTAATTAATAAAACCATAAGGGTGTGATTTGAACTTTTCAAAAACAATACTAGGGTTTTAGAATTTAACATTCCTAAATTAAACATTTAATCAACTTTTAAATTCCAAAACTTGAAGGCAAGTTTTGAAACATTTCAAAAACTTAGGGTTTAGAATTTAAATATACATCAAAATTAAACTTTTAATCAAAATTTAAATTCCAAAACTTGAGGACAAGTTTTGAAACCTTTTCAAAACATTAGGGTTTCAACTATTTAAATTTCAAAACTAAACTTTTGAGTTTAAATTTAAAACTATAAAACCTAAAGGGATTAATTTGAAACTATTCCAAACTTTGCCAAGAATATTCTAGATCACATAATTCAAATAAGACAATTAACTATAATTGGTGGTTATCTAATTAGATCTAGTTCAAATTCTTGCAAGATAATGATCAAATAATTTCCATAACTTAACATATATCAAATAAGGTAACAATTATCTAATTAGATGACCAAAATCTTTTATTTTGACAAGGATAATCATAAGGAATTAACAAAATTCGAATTTTATTAAGTTTAAACAATTATGGCAATTATCCTAAGTCAAAACAGGTAAAAAATCTCGAAAATCTGCCTGTCTGACAGCTAAACTCGCCGAGTCCCCTTATGGACTCGCCGAGTAGGGGCCTACTCGCCGAGTCCACAATGGGACTCGCCGAGTACATCAGGCAGGAGGCAAAAAAACGATTTTTTCAAGCATGAAAAAATTAACAAGGCATCAATACATTAGAAACCAATCTAGGGTCTGATACCACTGATGAGTTTTGATCATAAGAACATCATATGTGCTCATACAAACCCTAATGCTTGGATCTAGGTTTCTCTATTGTACATGCAAGTCATCCAAGACTATAAACCCTAGATCTAGTATATGATAATCAATATAACATATAAATTAGGGTTTAGATCATACCTTAATTGTTATGTAGCAATAACAATCTCAAATCCTTCTTGTATTGACTTTAGAAAGCTTAGAGTCACAAATGTCACTCCTCTAATGGTTCACAAACACCAAGAGCAAGAGGATGAAGAGGAGAAGAGAAGGAGGCTCTCAAAAACGTATGGAAACCCTAGAAGGAAGCTTGTCCACGTTTTTGAGGCATAAGGGCTCTATATATAGTGAGGCTATTAGGGTTATCTAACAAGGAAACCTTAATTTGGATGCTTAAGCCCTAAGCAACCCATGGACTCCTTTCCTTAAGGGCCTTGGACAATTTCTAATGGGTTTCCCCATAGAATTCGTCCACTCCTTAATATAAGGCAATCCATAGCCCAAATTGCAATTATCTTATAATTACAATTCCAGTCCCTTAAGTTTAATTAATCTCTTTTAGTCACAAAACTAATTACTAATTAATTCTTGACTAATATTAATTAAACAATATGATTTCTCCTTTAATATATTATTCTCATAATATATTAATAAATCATATTTAATCCTTTCTCTCCATAATTCATCCTATCAAGTTGCTTTGGTGAAGGCAACCCAAAAGGACCATGCACCATCGGGTCAAGTACATACCAAAATAGTTATGGACTTAGACACTAATCCAACATTTATATGGTTTTAAAAAGTGAAAAAATGTTTTAATTTTTACGGTGTTACATGTCATGGGAGAGAGTACCGTGCAAGGATGAACAATGTCAACCCAGTTTCAAAATGGACTAGGTTCCAAAGACCAACTGATCCCGCTCTGTGCTGGAGCAGCTATGGAGGCATATCATCAGAACTTTGATTTGTTGATAGTGGCTGTTCCAGGCACATGATAGGGGACATCTCTCTACTGTACAACATTCAGAATTTTGTTTGAGAGTATGTGTCCTTTGCGGGAAAGAAAGAAAGGAAGGGATCACTCATGGGGTTTATACTTAACGATGTGAAGAATTTTCGGATCTGTTTTGAGATAAAAATATGCGTGTTGTTCTCAGACCTTCTGGATGCAAATACAATCGGTGACTTACGGTTTGAGTTTTCTTCTCTATACTCCTGAGTTTATCTTAAACTGATTCATTCTGAAGACAATCTTTTAATTTCTTATAGTCTTTCGTTAGTAGGTATTATTGGGAAGTGATATCAATATAAAGTGATAACGGGCAGTCTAAAACATGTGTAAGGAACTGAATCTGAATTGTCTAGACTCTGTGTTCAATGTGCTGGTAGGCACGAAAGATTTGACAGTGTGGAATTAGATAGGATTGTTTGGACTGGTCATACGACGCTCGGGTAGATTGAGCATTGAGATAAACACAGGAACCCATAGGATACATTAAGTTAATACGCATCTAGAACTGTGGCTTAACTTTTCCTTGATGTACGGACTTATTTCCTTAATTCTGGTTCTGATAGGGCGACTGGGGGGTTCTGATAAAGTAGGTCTGTAGGAAATTATTTTCTTGCTTTCTATCTGTCAATCATATGTTGCTTCCTCTACGTGATTGGAAGAGATCCAACCTGGAATGTAACATATGCAACTCTATTTCTACGCAACTCTCTATCTATACAATTCTTTCTGTCTGTTAGCCATATGTTGTCTCCTCTGCGTGATTGAAATATATCTGACCTGGAACACAGCATATGCAAAATTCTACATCTCAATCCCTCTATCCTAGTCAGCCATATGTTGTCCCCTCTGCGTGATTGAAAGAGATCCGACCTGGGACACAACATATGTACTTATCCTTAAATCTGTCTTCCTCCTTCATAATTATTTACTCACCTAAAGTAAGGAGTTCTTTGGAAGTTCTTGATAACTAGGGTATATCGGGAAGTGGGGAACACCGTTCTAGTGCAACTAAAATTGAACCATTTAGAGGTTGTCTGTAGATGTCGCTGCTTAATTTAAGTGGACAACAATACCCGTGGTCGTCGCCAGCTAAATGATTTATTTAGAAAAGTTTGTCGATATCCTTCGTGTTTAAGTGGACCACAATACCGACAATTGACCAGATCTATTCATGACGGTGAAGGTACTGATAAACAAGTTAAGACTGTCTCGCAACTTTGATCCCAAATATTTTTGTTTTTGTTAAATTTGTTCATAGTTTTCCTCTATGCACAAATTTAGGGGGAGAATTAAAAAAAAATTCAAAAATCAAACAAAAATCAGAAATTTAAAAATCCAAAAATAGTGTTATTTCTATTTTATTTCTTGTTCAGAAAAAATGAAAAATCCAAAAATATTGTGTGCTAACCTTGTTTTTAGTTTTGTTTTGTCTGGAAAAGTGAATTCAGATGTAGATGAGACTCATAGAGGCTGTATCGAGATTTTCTGAGCCAAGGCTTCATCCGTGATCATCGAAGAATTCTCATTCGAAGGAGCAAGAAATGAAGATTATTCTTTCAACATTCAATCCTTCAACCCCAGAAGCAAGGTGAAGCTATACTTGAAGATTATGTGACAGATTGCATTGAAGCCTCCTCAATCAATTTGTTGCTATCTATGTACCTGTTGAAGTGATCCAGAAGATTCGTTCTCTTTGTTCTCTCTGAAGATTCTCAAGCTGAAAGTGTGATCTTTCAAGAATCTTTTCAAGAAGCCTCCTCACCCAATGTGCGTTCAGAGTCAAATTTTGAAGAAAATCCCAACTGCTCAAGATGAAGTCATTCATTGAAGATTCATCAAGTTCATCTTGAAGTTGTGAAGAATTTGAATATTAATGTTGAAGCCAAGCTCCCAATGAAGATTAACAAGAAAATCCAGCTACTTTTTAGGAGGAGCTTGTTGGGTCAATTAGAAAAGAAAGCTATAAACCAAGGAGGAGATTGTTGGGTCAAAATATTGGTTTATACTTTGCTTTTCTAGGAAAATGTTTTTTTTATGTCTAGGACCGTAAATAGCTCGGTGTTTACGGCTATGTATATGTTTACGGTTGTGTGTACGGCCGTACACGGGTTTACGACTGTAAACCCGTGTGCGGCCAACTATCTCATATATATAGGGTGAGGAGTGTGTGAGAGTGAAAGGCTAGAGGGTGGGAGAGCATATTGTAGAGAGAGAAAGTTAGAGAGAAGAGAGGAGCTTAAGTGTGTGTAAGTTGTGTGTGAATCTTTTATTTGGATCTTCATTCTAATCAAATCATACAAGATTCATCATCTTCTTCTTCTCCCTCTTCTATTTTGATATGACATCATCCGTTTGATTGGGATTCCGCACCATCAAACGGATCTGATTGATACACAAGCAGTTTGGGGACTTACACTAATTTTGACTTTAACTTTTATTATATTATTTTTAGTTAGCCGGGACAGAAAAACTCTGTTAGGAATTCACAACTCCTTCATCTGACGTCCGTTTTCGTCTTTCTTTTTACCGTTGCACTACTATCGACGAGATCTTTGATTCTCGTTTAGATTGTTTCGGCTAGAAACCACTCGATCTTATATTCGAACTTTGGGCTGCATACCGCTAAGTCGAAACTTTGAAAAATCATAACTTCCTCATACGAAGTCAGATTTAGACGTTCTTTTTATGCACGCCCTCGGTTTAACGTATTCTACGTCTGTCGTTTAGATCACTAAGGCTAAATATCGCTCTATCGTAAATTCACTATTTACGTCACGCAGTGTCGTACCGGTTCTGTCACGAAACTTCGACCGGTCATAACTTCTTCGTTATAACTCGGATTTCGGCATTCTTTATATATCTGGAACCCTTGTCACGACCACTACAACTTAGTTAAGATTATTCATTCTAAATAATCTTCTATCAAAAAGTCACTTTTGATGCTTATCGTCTCTAAATTGACTAGCCCGGATCCACGGGCGTTACATATATATCTATATAATGATCAATAAATGCATGTTGATTTATTAATTGTGTTTGTCATTGTGTCAATGTTCCAAGTGCAAGGAATAGCAATGTACATTGGTTTTTTTTATCCATGTTCTAAAAATAAAAATGTACTTTTGGCATCTATAAATGCATGTTGATTTTGGTAATTGTGTTTATGTCCCAAGTGAAAGAAATATCAATATACTTTTGGTATTTCTTGTATTTAAGTGCAAAAAATAACAATGTACTTTGGTAGTTTTTGTTTATTCAGGGAAACCACCAAGTGATGATCAAGGAGGAAATGAGGGGAGTGAAGATGGTGGTTAGTCGAATTAGTTTGTGTTTTGTTAGACTTGTTATGACATAAATTTATAACACTTTTTTTGTTTGTTTTGGTATTTGTTTGAAATTATAATACTTTGGTACTTAATTGGATGTTGTTATGTATTTTTTTCTGCAAGTAATATTTTTGTGTTTTTGGTAATTAATGTCGTTACGTATCGGTTTTTCTGCACCCAAAAAGAGCTGAATTAAAAAAAATGACTATTACCGACAACACTATTACTGGAGACACACGATTATTACCGATAACAACCTATTAGCGGCGATAACAATTATCACCGATGACTTCATTATTAGTGGCAACAATTAGCTTTAGCGACGATATTTTGATCAATATCGACAGGGCAGCAGCGATGAATCATTAGCGTCGACTTGTCGCCGTTATTACATTTACCGACGACTATCTTATATTTAGCGGTGATTTTTGTCGCCGCTAATAATCGTTTTTTCTTGTAGTGTAGGTCTTGAAACATATGAATATATTTTTAAATATATAAATAGATTTTACTGGTATTTATAAAAAGATGTTTTTGTAAAATTAAAAACATATTTATACATTTGAAAGCATATGCATACGTTTAAAACGTGATTATGCATTAAAAATGCATTTATATTTATTTATAGGTATAAATATTTATTTTTTATAAAATATATTGTGTACATATTAATATTAAAATAGTTATTCATATGGTTTATATTCTTTAAAATACATATTTATGTATTTATACATATTACTAAGTAACAATGTGTATTTATTTCATTTTTATATGTATACAATTCACTTTGTCAGCGCCCACTCAGCCGAAAATGTGAAGTCAACGATGTGGCATGCCTATGTCTACATGTTACCAGTTTACCATCTAAAAACTCAAAATGGAAAAAATGTGCAAAATTAAGACATTAATGAACATAATATTCAATTTAAGGTAAAACTGTCAATGTGTGCAAAACTTAAAAGCTTTTATGACAAAACTCTATGGTTAAACCCATAAAAGAAAATTAACAAACAAAAAAGAGAAATTAAATATCCTACTATATTATACTCTATTATCTTTCTACTCATCCACCAATTCATCTTAAATGATGACATGTGTTAAATTTAATAAAAATAATAAAATTTAAATATATTTGTCACCATTTAACATTGATAAAATGATAGATAGGAAAGAAAATATAGAAGGATATTTAATTTCTCAACAAAAAGCTGTTGAGGTATGAATTTGTACAGTAACTTCTTTACAAGAAATCCTAAACATCTGGTATTTACTCAATTACAAAAGCAATCAAAAAAAACATTGCTTAAAGAAATGCCGTATACATATAAACCACTAAATTTGATAATCATGCAACAAACCCTCAATATTTAAACAAAATATTTTTTAATTAACATGAAGAGTGAAAATAGACATACACAATATATTTTTTTTCCACGAATAATGTTATACTAGTATATGTACAACTTGCTTTTCATGGGCCCAGCCGCCCAGGACGCTCTGCCACGAAAAACTTTGAATTCCTACTGCAGTGCAGAGGCGCCGGTGACTGTGAAACAGAAGCAGAAGCAGTCAAAGAGGAATCAACACTAAAAGCCCCAAATTCAAGGGTATTGTTGATAATATTGATAGCAAGTCTCTGGTTCGAAAATACGATATTATCTTTCTCAAATTTTATGTTCTACGTAGAATTAGAGCAGGCCTTCCGAAATTCCTAAAGAATAACTTATGCTAATTGGTCAATTGATGTTATTTGAGGCTCTTAATTTGATTTGTTGTTGTATATTCCACTTTATAACGATTAGAGAGGAGGGAGTCATTCCCTCACAGCCCTGAACTCACTGCCACATCACTTTTTCTCTTTTATTTTTCTTCATCTTTCCGAACCCACAACACACGGAAATCCTATCTTTTTGAACCCACTCAACCCACTCAATTAAAAAAAATACAAAACAATCAAATGTAAAATCTTAATTAGCAATAGAGTTATCGGCGGTATCACTCCCGCTTCAACGAGTGGGTTGATTGGTTTCACTAACCCACTTCATCATCTTTCTCTACTTTCTCTTTCTTATTTTGTCTTGTATCATGTGTTTTAAAACTTGTACCTTAGTTGTTTTGTATTTTTGTTAATTGAGTGGGTTCAAAAAGATAGGATTCCGTGTGTTGTGGGTTTGGAAAGATGAAAAAAAATAAGAGAGAAAATTTGATGTGGCAGTGGGTTCGGTGGGTTGGGAGGGAACGACTCCCTCCTCCCTTATAGATCTCATGATCATGTTTAGTTAGCTATAAGAGAATGAGTCTAATCTAGCTGTTTTTCTCAGCGCTCTTCTCTTAGATTTTAAGATCGAATCCAATATTGAGATCATATCAGGTTAGTCTGTCTAGAGCATTTCTTCTCACTCAGCTACACAAGCCATTAAAAGTCTTGTTGTTCTTATTTGTTGAATCATCATTTTATTCTTTTTACATTAGTAGTCAACACGTCATTCTTTTCTACCAAATACATTCTGGGATGTTCATATTCTGCAAGGACAATGATATGACTAACAATCTTTTATGGTTGTTTATGAAATATCCATTCATTTTTATATAAGAATTAATGGTGTACTTGTGGTATTGGCTATTTTATATTGTTTTTTGTGTGAAAAGAAAAAATTGTTTAACATAGTACCAATGCTAGGGAAGTCTAGAAACTAGAAAGTGTGGTCGTATATTCTTTAATTTTGTAATTAATAAAGATGTTAAACATTTTTAATCTACACTGATTAATAAAAAGATTTCATTCAATTATTTTTCAATATATATATATATATATATATATATATATATATATATATATATATATATATATATATATATTGCAATTTGCAAGTTTGTTACCGTCTTGTTTTAGAATCACTACTAGTGTAGCACTTTTTTACAAAATAAAAAAAAAATATTTTTAACAATGTAGGAGACCATGGATCAAAGTTGAAATGGACCAACTTGGCTTGTTTCTAACAAGTATACGATTTAATTAATTGAAGTGAGATAAGTTCATATCATAGTCAGTAAATTCTTGGACCCAATCATATCACGGTTCTCATTTATATCTACTATATTTGATTTCATCGGTTTGTTTTTAGGGACTCATTTCATATAAATAGTGGATCGAAACTATCCCAAGATGGGAAAAGATATAATTCATAAATACAAATTTCCAAGACTTGTAAGTCTTTAAATGTCTAAATTGGGGCAATCCGTTTCAATTCATCTTTAATTTGTCTTACTTTTCATAGAAATTACGTTTCACAATTGAGGTTGTTGATTTGAATAGGCCACCTATTTGAGGTTGTTGATTTGAATCTTTTGTCTTCAGAATTGAGACTATATAAACCCTCATGAGGGGCCGTTTGAATATGAATCACTACCCAAAAAAAAATTAAAAAAAAATATCACCAAGATTTGCATTAACATAATGAATCCTTGTGTTTTTATCATTTTCTCACTTCTCTTGCTATGCCTTGAGACTATAACTTCCAACCAATTGGTAGCAACGGGAGGAGGAGATGATAATGGTATTACGAACAAGTGTTCCGATAAGGAGAGACGTGCTCTTCTTGATTTCAAAGCTCGCCTCCAAGACCCTGATGAAACTCTCTCCACATGAAGATCTGAAGAAGAAGAATGTTGTAACTAGAGTGGAGTCACGTGCAACAACCAAACTGGTCGTGTCATTGAGCTAAATATTAGCTCTGGTGGCCTTGAAGGTGAGATAATCAATTCTTTGCTTAAGTTAAGCTACCTGACTCATCTTGATCTCTTCTCTAATTCTTTTCATGGAATTATTCCCACGTTCATTGGTTCAATCCTTCACCTTGGTTCAAATCATTTGAATGGAACCATTCCCAGGTCCATTGGTTCCTTGACAAAGTTAAGGCACCTTGACCTTTCAGATAACTCTCATTGTGGTATCATCCCTCTAGAGTTTGGAAACCTCACAAACTTGCAAGTGCTTAATCTTGGATCCCTTGGAAAGTCTAGAGTTTGAAACCTAGATTGGTTATCTCATCTTTCTCATTTAGAGGCACTTGAAATGGATGGGATTTCTCTAGCCAAACAAAATTATTGGATAGATATGATTTTGCGTCTCCGGAAACTAATTTCTTTAAGTTTAGAGGGATGTGAGCTCTCACAGGTCGTGTATCCATATTCTTCTTCATTTCTCAACTCTTCTTCATCTATTGATACCCTTATTCTCAATAACAACAATCTGACCTCATCCATGTATCGTTCGTTGTTCCCATTAACAAGAAATAAGCTTCGCATTCTTGATCTCTCTGGGAACATATTAGATGGGATTCCCAAATATCTTGGTAACCTCTGTAATTTGGAACGTTTGTATTTCTATAACAACTCTGCTGTTGTCAATTTTCCTGATTTTCTAAACAACTTGTTTGGATGCACATCGCTTACATTACAAGGGTTGCTTGTTGGACATAACCGATTGATAGGGAAACTCTCCAATGAGACCTTAAGATTTCAAAATCTTTCCCTTCTTGGTATGAAATCTTGCAATCTAGGGCCTCACTTCCCAGATGGATTCAAACTCTGAAAAATCTTTCATATCTTGATATTGCCAATAATGGAATTTCAGACACAATTCCTCTGGGGTTTTGGGACATGTGGCCTTCTCAATTAACATATCTCAATCTCTCTTCCAACAACATCAGCAGGAAAGCACCAGATTTATCATCAAAGAGTGGCTACATTTCAATGATAGATTTGAGTTCCAACAGATTTTATGGCCCAATAACTAATGTCTCTTACACTCTGACATCACCACATCTTTCTAGAAACAATTTCTATGGTGGAATCTCCTTCTTATGCCAAATTGACCAGGGGTTTTTAGTTGTTCTTGACCTCTCCCATAATTTTCTAAGCAGACAACTTCCAGACGGTTTGTGGCATTTCAAAGAACTTGTAACACCCCAATTCTGGTATGTTATTTAAATAATTATTTTTCAAGTTTTCAAGAGGAACTCGACGAGTCAGTAGCCCGACTCGTCGAGTAGAGACGGGATGAGCACGCGTTTGGAGCCGGCTATTCGGCGAGTCCATATGCTCGGACTCGGCGAGTCTGCCAGCCTGGAAGAAACCCTAATTTCAGGGGTTTACACCCTATTTAAACGTCTTTATAGCCCCTTTCCAGCCTCCATCACCTCAGAACGTCTCTCCCTGTAAACCCTAGCCCACCATTGTTGAGTTTGAGTGAGTTCTTCCTAATTACTGTGTTTTGTGTGTATTTTGGTGTTGAAGAAGAGAAGGAAGGAGAGAAGGTCCAAAGGAAAGGAAGGAGATCCAGATTCTAGGCTCCATTTGCTTCAACTTCGGGTAATAAAGTTTCCATCTTGGTTATTGAACTTATAAATCTAGTTTGTCCCAAATTTGGTGGTTTTGGAGCTCAAAAACCACAAATCCTTAGTGTTGGAGCTTTGTAGTCGATTCCTGTCTCAGATCTAATCTCTCTTGTGCTCCAGAAGCTCAGTAGAACCACCTTTTGGCAGCCATAACCTTGTTCTAGTCAAGTAACCTCGATAATAGCCAAGTTTTAGTGTTCTTGCTTCATTACACCATGAGTACACGTAAAGTTAGCAACTTTACGTGTTAAGTTAGTCCTAGAACCCAGATCTATGAATTGGATGCGTTGAATCGATCTAGAATCGACTGTATGGTGATTGCATGTTAGGACTCGGCGAGTCGTTCATAGGACTCGGCGAGTCTGGTCGTGAATCCTGAATCTAGGGTTACGACAAGTTACTGAGTTGAACCATTGAGTCGAGAAAGGACTCGGTGAGTAGAACGAGACAGGATTTGGAAATAGGGAGACTCGGCGAGTCGTGGCATGACTCGGCGAGTCGAGTCGTGACTAGCATCATATTTCGGTGTCAAGAGACTCGACGAGTCAGGAGGTGACTCGGCGAGTCGGATCGTGAGTAGAATTAGTTAAGAGCTCGAGAAATCGGCGAGTCAGTAGGAGGACTCGACGAGTAGGGTCAACTGGAGAGGGTTGACCTTGACTGGACTTTGACTTTGACCAGCGGTAAAATAGTCATGTTACCCTCAGTATAGTTATCAGTATTTGATTGAGTGTATTTATGGGAAATTGTAGCCGGGGAGATACCGGAGCAGCAGCAGACAGTTTCCCCATCAGTTTGTTCAGCAGCCAGATTACGAGGTGAGTTTCCTTCCAGTAGGAACGGGTCTACGGCCACAATGCCGGCCCGTTTAGTTAGCAGTAGTTCCAAACTTCGGTCTGATGCAGTAGTTCAGTGTGCTTGATGTCTTTATGATTTAAGCATGAATTTGTGATTATGTGTTCCGGACTTCGGTCTGATGCAGTATGCAGTATATGTGTTTATGCCAGTAGTTGTGATTATGTTATGCTATGTTCAGTCAGTTCCGGACTTCGGTCCGATGCAGTTTCCGGACTTCGGTCTGATGCAGTTTCTGGACTTCGGTCCGATGCAGTTTCCGGACTTCGGTCCGATGCAGAGGGCAAGGCCCTGGTCAGTTCCGGACTTCGGTCCGATGCAGTTTCCGGACTTCGGTCCGATGCAGAGGGCAAGGCCCTGGTTAGTTCCAGACTTCGGTCTGATGCAGTTTCCGGACTTCGGTCCGATGCAGTGGGCAAGGCCCAGTAGTTTCTTATATGTTATTGTATGGTATGTGGTAGTTTGGGGGAGCTCACTAAGCTTTGTGCTTACAGTTTCAGTTTTGGTTTCAGGTACTTCCACAAGTAAAGGGAAGAGCTCGGGATGATGGCATCGCACACACCACAGCTTCAGTTTTAGTCCTGGGAGTTTGATCAGTTTATTTTGATATGAGATGATACAGTTTGATACAGTTTTATTATGATATTTTACTATGGTTTGAGATATTTGACGTACGGTTTCTATGATATGATCTTCAGTGCATGATTTTATTTATTAATTAAACGAAAATTTTTGGGTCGTATTTTGGGATGTTTCAAGTTGATATCAGAGCCTTGGTTTGAGGGATTCAGGCACACTCTCGGGTGTGACTGGACTCAAACTGAGGAAATGGTAGAAATATTTTCAAAAATGTTTTCAAAAAGATTTTTGAAAAAGAAAACCTAAAAAGAAAAAGAGTTTTGAGAAAAGGAAAAGGGTGTGGTGCATGTAATCAGCCGAGCTCAAGTAAGTACTCCCAAATTACCCGTACAAGTTATGTTGTGATTGTCAGTTTCAGTTTCAGTAGAACAGCATGCTAGAATAGGACTAAGGGTCTAGGAGGATGCCTTATGTGCCTGCTATATGTGTTTCAGCTCTCTGAGAATTGCATGCTAGTATTGAGTAGACAGCAGTAGGATAGCCTGTTTAGGTTATGCCTGATAGTATGAGCTTAGCATTGTATGCTAGTACAGTTTCTTGTTATGAGGATAGAATTGCTTGAGTAGTCTTTTGTGTCTGAATGCTGCTTGCTTTGTGCTTTGTGGGACTCGGAGTAATGGGAGTTAGCCATTAGGTGAATATGTCACGTCACATGTGAACAGGGTTGAATAATCTCAGAGTGCTAGATTTGGCTCTATTGCGCAACTCTTGTTTGAGTCTAACCGTTGTAGGGACGAGTCTTTTACTCGAAGGATTATCTGAGCCTCGCCACATGTGATGGTATTCAGGTGATGGCTAATTGGCATTACAAGGAGGCCTTCAGCAGCTGAGGACTGGATTGGGTAGAGTCAGAGATTTCCCTAGGGCAAGCCTAGGATGGGAGTAGCAGAGATCAGTAGCAGTAGTAGTGACTTGGTGGAGTAGAGGCAATACTTGAGGAAAGTACGGATAGATGTGGAAGGTAGTATGGGCCCGTACTACTGAAAGCAGAGGATCCGTACTCGAATCAAGGAAAGCTGAGATGAGACCAGGAAACTTGTGGTAGTAGTGATCCCTCGAGATATATCAGTGTTCCTGACGTTTATTATGATGTGTTTTCAGAATGGTGGTTTTACGCCCTAGACCAGCAGTCGGCAGTTCAGGTGCCGGAGAGGGATCAGGATCAGGCCCGGAGGCCGGGCAGTTGGATGAGCAGACTAGGGAGTTTCTCTCTTCAGAGATTACTCGCACCATACTTGAGCAGACTCCTGTGATCTTCGGTTCGATCAAGGAGGGTATCTTAGAGTTGATGGACGAGAGGTTGAGCACCTTCCGTGCTGAGGTGGCGGCCATGATGGGGTCGCACACGCTTATTTTCAGGGAGTTCCGGGCATGTAGAGCTCCAGATTACCATGGGGCGCGGGACCCCATAGCGAGTACTAGATGGTTGGCGGATGTGGCCAACGCTTTCCGCACGAGCAGGTGTCCCGAGGGGGACAAGGTCAGATTGGCGTCCTGTCTTTTGAAGGACAGGGCACGAGATTGGTGGGAGGAGGTCGGACATGCCATTGGAGATGATGCAGCTTTAGATGCTATGACCTGGGCTGATTTTACTACCAGGTTCAGAGCCGAGTTTGCACCGATTATTGAGGTGCAGCAGTTAGCCAGGGAGTTCCAGGATCTCACCCAGACTACAGAGACAGTGGCGGAGATTACCGCCAAGTTCAGGGAGAGGGCTCTTCTTGTTCCTCAGTACTCAGCTGATAAGGAAATGAAGAAGGCCCGTTATCATGAGATGTTGTGGAGTGATATCCGCCAGTTTGTGAGCCGGTCCAGCTGTAAAACGCTGGATGACCTGATTGCCAGGGCTCGAGAGAGAGAGATTGACCTTGAGATGGAGCGGAAGAGGAATCTGGAGGCGGCTTCGGGTACAGGGAGTTCGGGCAAAAAGCCCAAGGTGTCAGATCATAGGTCCAGAGGTCAGCAGAGCCACGGTCGGTGTGGCAAGTGTGGTAGATTGCATGATGGGGCGTGCAAGGCAGGGAGTGCCGGCTGCTATAAGTGCGGCCGGACTGGGCATATGAGCAGAGATTGTACGGCCACTACTACCGCCATTGCGGCATCAGATCTGATTTGCTTTCAGTGCAATCAGAGGGGACATAAAAAGTCCTAGTATCCGAGTTTAGCTACTGCAGGGAAGGTGTCAGCACCTGCCCCTGCTACTTTGAGGATTACAGATGGCCGTCATGGCCGAGTTGAGACGCCGGTGGCGAAGAGTAGGGCTTTTCAGTTGACAGCAGAGGAGGCGCGAGCGACTCCTGACGTGGTGACGGGTATGTATTTTTTCCCTTATCTCTGCATTTAGTATTGATTGTTTCTTATGGTTATATGTTTTGTATAGGGTCGTTCTCAGTGAACGGCATATCAGCCACAGTATTGTTTGATTCGGGGGCTACCCGATCATTCGTCTCTCTTGCACTTAGCAAGAGGTTTAGCAGAGCTCCAGGGGAGCTAGATTGTCCACTTGAGGTTGAGATAGCAGCTGACAGGACCGTTAGGGTTGCGAGAGTACACAGAGGATGTTCCCTTCAGTTGTTCGATGAGCAGTTTCCGGTAGACTTGGTCCCTATTCCCCTGCGAGGGAATAAGGTCATAGTAGGCATGGATTGGCTGAGCCCCAATGGGGCGGTGATAGATTGTGAGCTACAGTTAGTGAGGGTTCGCACTTCCAGTGGGGGAGAGTTAGTGATTCAGGGCGAGAAGCCACAGCGCGGACCAGTCCTGTGTTCAGCAGCGAGAGCGAGGCGCTACTTCCAGCAAGGTTGCGCCGGTTATATTGCCTACGTTTTAGATGCTCGGGAGAAGGGCAAGACGACGGTTGATGATGTTCCGGTAGTGCGAGACTACCCGGATGTATTTCCAGAGGATTTGCCTGGAATACCTCCCGAGAGACAGGTCGAGTTCAGGATTGACCTGATCCCTGGTGCGGCTCCGATAGCCAAGGCACCGCATCGGTTGGCTCTCACAGAGATGCAGGAGTTGTCTACGCAGCTGCAAGAGCTGCTAGACAAGGGTTTTATCAGGCCGAGCAGTTCGCTCTGGGGAGCGCCGATTTTGTTTGTAAAGAAGAAGGACGGGTCACACCGTATGTGTATAGATTACCGGGAGTTGAATAAGGTAACGGTGAAGAACCGTTACCCACTCCCGAGGATAGATGATTTGTTTGATCAGCTACAGGGAGCGTCTTGGTTTTCCAAGATCGATTTACACTCCGGGTATCATCAGATGCAAGTCAGAGATGAGGATGTGCAGAAGACTGCTTTCAGGACCCGCTATGGTCATTATGAGTTTGTGGTGATGCCGTTCGGGCTCACCAACGCTCCAGCCGCATTCATGGACCTCATGAACCGCGTATGCAGACCGATGCTGGATCGGTCTGTGATAGTGTTCATTGATGATATCTTGGTTTATTCCAAGACTCAGGAGCAGCACGAGGAGCACCTGAGGGAGGTGCTAGAGACTTTGAGGAGGGAGAGACTTTTTGCGAAGTTCTCCAAGTGCGAGTTCTGGTTGCGCGAGGTGCAGTTCCTTGGTCACCTCGTCAACCAGAAGGGTATTCTGGAAGATCCGGCCAAGATAGAGGCCGTGATGCAGTAGGAGGTCCCGAAGTCTCCATCTGAGATTCAGAGCTTCCTAGGTTTGGCAGGATACTACAGGATATTCATCCAGGATTTCTCCAAGATAGTTGTACCGCTCACCCGACTGACTAAGAAGTCGGTGGTGTTTTGCTGGGGGCCTGAGCAGTAGGCACCATTCGAGACCCTTAGACAGACATTGTGCGATGCACCGATTCTTACCCTGCCAGAGGGAGTAGAGGATTTCGTAGTCTACTGTGATGCTTCGATCACAGGTATGGGAGCAGTGCTGATGCAGCGAGGACGTGTGATAGCTTACGCCTCGAGACAATTGCAGCCTCACGAGGCTAACTATAATACACATGATTTAGAGTTGGGGGCAGTGGTGTTTGCCCTCAAGATTTGGAGACATTACCTCTATGGGGTCCGTTGTACCATTTACACGGATCACAAGAGTTTGAGGTACCTCATGGATCAGCCGAATCTGAACATGAGGCAGAGGCGATGGTTAGATGTGTTGAAGGATTACGATTGTGAGATCCTTTATCACCCAGGGAAGGCCAATGTGGTGGTCGACGCCCTGAGCCGCAAGGCGGCAGCAGCCCCGATCAGGGATATATGTCTGAGGATGATAGTGATTACTCCATTGTTGGAGCAGATCATAAAGGCACAGGTCGGGAGCCTCAAGGAGGAGAGGCAGAAGTGTGAGAGGATCGTGGGCCGAGTAGCTTCCTTCGACTATGACAGTCGAGGATTGTTGACCCTTCATGGGAGAGTTTGGGTGCCGTACTGGGGAGGAGTACGGCAGGTACTGATGGATGAGGCCCACAAGTCTCAATTTTCCATCCATCCAGGGGCGACGAAGATGTATAGAGATCTTCGACCCTATTATTGGTGGCCCTGCATGAAGCGGGATGTCGCCTGGTATGTGGAGAGGTGCCTGACCTGCAGGAAGGTCAAGGTAGAGCACCAGAGGCCTCACGGCAAGATTCAGCCGTTAGACATTCCAGTGTGGAAATGGGAAGACATCACCATGGATTTCATCACTAAGCTTCCCAGGACCGCACGTGGAGTGGATTCGATTTGGGTCATTGTGGATCGGTTGACGAAGAGTGCTCATTTTATACCGATCCAGGAGAGTATATCGGCGGAGAAGCTAGCCGATATTTATGTGCGAGAGGTTGTGGCACGGCATGGAGTGCCTGTTTCGGTGGTGTCAGACCGAGACGTTCGTTTTACTTCCAGATTCAGGAAGCGGTTTCACGACGAGATGGGGACTCGTCTCCATTTCAGCACCGCTTTCCACCCTCAGACGGACAGGCAGAGCGAGAGGACGATTCAGACTCTCGAGGACATGCTCCGGGCATGTGTTCTAGATTTCGGTGGCAATTGGGATACGTATCTTCCGTTAGCGGAATTTTCGTATAACAACAGTTACCATGCGAGTATTGACCGCCCTCCTTTCGAGATGCTCTACGGGAGGAAGTGCAGGACCCCGATTTGTTGGGGCGAGGTCGGTCAGCGTGTCATTGGGAGCACCGAAGTGGTGCTCAAGACGACAGAGTTGATCCAGCAGGTTCGTAGTAGACTGCAGACTGCGCAGAGTCGGCAGAAGAGTTACGCCGACAGGAGACGTTCAGACTTGGAGTTTCAGGTGGGTGACATGGTCCTCCTGAAGGTATCACCCTGGAAGGGTGTCATCAGATTCCGAAAGAGGGGCAAGCTAGGCCCCAGGTTCATTGGTCCTTTTAGGGTTTTGGCCCGATGTGACGACCATCAAATTTCGGTCAAGTCAAAGTCAAACAAAGTCAACTAGTCAAACCGGTCAACTCCATTAACCCTTGTATGATAGGGTTTACGTTATGTAATCACTGTACAATTCGCTATTTTAATGAGAAAACATCATTTGGAAAGTTCATGTGTTTGATTTTCCTTAGCCTTAACAGTGCTAAACAATGAACCAAAGCGATAAAACACTATTGCACAATCATCGGGATTGTGTAGGACACTAAATCATGGCTTAACGGGGTCTATGGACCTTGCGTTGCGAAGCCGGTCACTCAAAAAGATCACAAACGAAACCTCTTGCGATCTCATTCAGACCCTACTCAAGATTACTTGATGCTAATAGGATCAAAACTCATACACTACGATATAAATTGACGTTAATAGCAACATAGTATAGTACAACGTTATAACTATAATCAAATTAAATTATGATACCATATTAAAATCAAATCAAAGTATAATGCTCTAATTAAATTTAAAAGAATCAAACTTGAATGCTATAATTAAACTTCAAATCAAAGTAGATTGTTATAATCAAATAATAACTCATCTTTTATAAAACTTCATTTTTATAAACTTTACATTAAATTTTATAAAACTCTATTTTTATAAACTTTACATTAAATTTTATAAAACTCTTATATTAATTATGTAAAAGATGCTTGTGTTAGTGGGAAATTATGAAGACCACCAAAAGCAAAAAGATTATTCCCATGGTCTCCCACTCACACCTCCCATCCACTTTCCTTTCATTTTTCTCCCAACACATTATTCTCTTCACCACTTAAACATTCTCTATTCTTTCTCTCACTCTCAATCTCGAAATTCATCCAAGAAATACTCATATTCCAGCCAAGAACAATCTATTATACTCAAATCTTCATCCCTCTTGAAGCATTCATCAAGGTATGTTGTTAAAAGTTTCAAATTCATACAAGAAACAAATTAAATCCACCAAAATATCTAAAACTCATTTTTTTCATAAACCTGATTTTTCTCAGAATACCATCAATAAAATAAGAAGTTCTGGAAATTTTCAGAAAATAACTTATTTTTATTGAATTATCATAATTATTTCAATAAAGTAGGGCAATAATTCACATAAAATACTTGTTGCATTCAATAAATTATGAGAAAATTCTGGGATGACATGTATACTGATTAAACATGATATATGAAGTTTCATGCATTTATATTACTGTTTACTATTATTTATGATTTTATTGATTAATTAATAATGAAATATATAAAAAATACTTCCCATAGTCACAAATATCTGAAACTTATACACTGAGCTCTACATCATGTTATAAAACTATGGTTAATTTTACAGATTTTTTGAGAATCATTTACTATTTTTCCCGAATTTTGTGTTGTTTAATCATTAAAATATTAAATAAATACTAAAACAGTTCAGAAAAATATAAAAATTTTACAGTAATTCATATTGTATGAAATAATGATTTCCTAATAATTTCATAATTTTTCAATACTGTTTACTATTTAAAACTATTTTTCTAAGTATTTAAGCATGTAAAAATGCATTTTAATGATTATTTTATATAAATAATTGTTAAAATCTGTAAATAATTATAATTGGGCAAGTTATTATTTTAATAAGAAATTATTAAAATCTGGCCTAAATTAAAAATATAAATTAATTATGCAAAGTAATTAATTCAATTTAAAATTTATTTAACAAATAAATACCTTAATATTATAATCGAAATGAATTATTGTTAATTCATCTAATATAATAATATGTGTCTAATTATTTGTATTAATACTCCATTCTCGTTTAGCAGTTCCTAAACCAAAACTATTAATTATATTAGGTTCTACGTCATTTTGACCCGAACCGTCTATCGTACGACACACGCATTTCGTTTTGGGACTAAAGTGAGTAATCTACCCCATACTTTATAATTTTCAATACTTTTGGGGTGTATCATGTGGTTCTAATATATTCCAACTTCATTTTATTGTTTTATCACAATTGACACATTGTTGGGACATTTATACGTGAGTCATTAATTGTATAACTATTGTTTGTTTACGCTACATGTACTTGTAGTGCATTACCATTTTTAGTCTAATCTCCATGACTATGCCCGTATTCTTGAGGTACGTTATGGACAATAATAGCGCTATTGGGTTGACCACCCCGCCTTGGGACGCTAAGGTGATTGATCGCACGTGGTTGAGTGTGTATGATGATTAGATGCTCCATCCTATATATATTTTTTTATATATATATATACATATGTATATATAGGGTGAGGACTTATTGTTGTTGTTATCATTTGTTAATCAATTTTTGATTTATAAACCGTTATCTCAAATACAATTGTTTGTCGACTTCAAAAGAAAACAAATTTCCAATTATAAAGGTTTCAACTTCATAATTTTCTCTACTAAAATTAGATTACTCACCAACTCTCGTAGTTGACCTGTTTTTACCCATGATGCAGATTTGAAGAATGAAGTTGATGAAAAATAGGTTGTGCCTTAGAAATCCACAAGACTATTTAAATTTGATGTAATAAATGTTGTTCGTATTTGGATTTGTATTTGTATGTTGTGGATCTTGTTTGCATACTTAGTACTTAATTGAATCTAATCATATTATAACATAGTTGTCATGAGACTTTGAACAATATATCACGCCTCGATCGATTCCGACAAGGATCGGGGTGTGACAGATTGGTATCAGAGCCCTTGACTATAGGGAATTAGGTTAATTGCCTTGACCTAGTCTATAGCCTCTAGGGTCCTCTCGTATGCTAGTTTATAAAATGCACACACAACTGCATGCAATTCACACTTAGAAAATCCTAGGAATACCTTTGTGTGTTAATTGCTCCCTTATGTGCATACGTATTACTCCTGACACTTATATGTGTGCATACACTTGTGAATATTCTCCACTTTCTCTGAAAATCACACACATACTCAAGTTGTTTAACAAAATGTATATACATATATGTATTCTTTATATCTCATAGAAATTCAAAGTCATCCACTCTAGTTGGGTAGGATCATAGTAATGGACGCGTAGTAACTGGAAGGGGGAGGTGCCGGTAGCCCGAAAGTCCTGACTAGGTAAGCATTCGTATACATCCCAATCAACCGAGGGACCAGTTTGCTTATCTGGGGACCAAAGGCGAGAGTTCCCAAACCTATAGGCCAAAGCGCGTCATTCACATTACTTTTGAGCCATCAAAATACCCGACCTTATCAAACGTATCCGAAAGGATACACTCCAAAATGGCCAACTCATTGGACTATTAAGTTCCCTAATGGGCCTAGAAGTGGGAAAGAAATGTGAAAACTTAGTTTTGTGGGGGCCCACGCAAGTGCTACATGTTTCACATTTAGTAACCATGGAAAGCCCAAAAGGTGCCCAACACTCCTAACCATGGCCCAACAAGTGTTTTACAATTATTTTACCCAAGAATGTCTAAAAACTTTATTTCCATAATCAATTTACAAATAACTCACAAGTCCATATGCGTGTTTCTCATAGTTGACATGTTCCTTGTTTGGTTGTGGACATAGGGTAGACTCATTTGGATCAACAGTCTAATAAAATTTTAATTACACATAACTGGGGGCATGTCGAGTGAATCTTAGGAGTGGATCAGACATGGAACAAATCACAAGATTATAATCAAGTTATTCCTACTAAATTCATAAGTCTATTTATATAGACCTCTGGTATAGAGTCGTCAGCGTAGTCGTGTCGGCAATCTAGAATATAGCTAAATACATAATACAAACTATAATACCCAAATTATACAAACTTTTCTGCATTAAAAAAATCAATAGACAAACACAATGAAACTAAAAAGGGTATCAATCTATCAAGAGAAAAAACACATACAATGTAGATTAAAATCCACTAATTATAACAAAATGGCTAAAAGAAAAGGTAAGGACTAAGGATTGTTAAGTCCTCTCTTCTTATAAATGGCTTTGAAGCAAGCTTGCCTAAGCTTCTTTGTTCTTTCTGTCAATTCCATACCTGGCAATTTCTCCATCATCTTCTTGTGCCCTGCTAACGTCTCTACCTCCTCCTTTAATCCCAACTCCTATTTTTTTTAGGTAGATGCAATATATTTTTCGTGTGAGTTCATAAAATTTACAATGAGTTAAGTTTATGTAAATATAAATCAGAAATCGTAGTAAAACAATTGATTCGATGTGGCATATGCCTAGGGCCTATGTTTATGTTATAAAGAAACTAATAATTAAAATTTTAGAAAATACCAAAACTACTTTGGTTACCAAGTGCATGCATACATGCATGAGTAATGTATAGAAGGTTATTATCGTAGTTTACCTTGGCATTTTGAATGAGGGATTGAAGGCTCTTAAGTTTTCTATGAGGCCATCTGTTTATGTTTAGCTCTCTGCATCTTTTCTTCAACAATGTTGACCCTATCCCTAGTTCCTTTGCTGCCATGATTATCGGCATCTCAAAGTACTTCGCTATCTCTTCAAACTCCAATGGTCTCAATCTATTTGCCACCTTCCGGTCACCGTGATCAGTGGTGGCAGCACTAGAACTACCTATAGCCTCACCACCGGATTTACAATCTTCACTGAAACTAACCAATGGTAAATTACCATCCTCCCAACAATCCCATAAGCTGATATCTTCAAGGGGGTCTTCAAGGGGATCAAGATCATGAAACTCATTTCTAGAAATGATGTTTTGATCTTTGTTAAGTACTGTGGAAACATTCTGATCGAGCACTTCATGCGATTTTTCCGACAACTCGAAATCCTGATGGTTGAGCAGGTCACCACTGCAAAAAAATCAAACCATGTTTTGATCAATATAAACAAAATCACTTTTCTGTGCGAAAGATGGTGTAATGAGTGACATTTATATATACCTGAACAGATCCTGATGATCAAAGTACTGAAACCGATCGAGGTCATCTATGGGGTTTTGATGATCTGCAGGCGGATCCATTTGTGAGGGAGAAGTTAAAGAGTCGCGGTAAGAATGTGCTGAATTATATAAGGGAAGTGGGAGAAGTAATAAATAACAAATAAAGAGGAAATGAATGGTCTTTGAGCCGTTACCTTCTTCTGTGATGATTTATATAAGGTAAGTGGGAGGAGTAATAAATAAAAAAATAAAGAGGAAATGAATGGTCTTTGAGCCGTAACCTTCTTCTTCAATTCACACACATATACGTATATGTTGCTGCAAATTAGGACTTTTGTGCCTCATGCATTTAATGCATCACATGCCTACTGCATATTCTTGACTTTGAAGCTACATATTCTTGACTAATAAAACTTTATTTTTTTTAACCCCTTAAATATCAGTACAAGCATCTAACATCGACATTTAAATTCTAAATTTCTTTTTATTACTAAAACTAGCATCTATTCAAGTCTATAAACCATGAATCTTGGGAACACGGCAAAACCCAAATAAGTCTTATCATTTATGTAAAAACTCAGGGTTTTTTACCAGTGAATCTATCAGTAGCGGAGCTTGAACAATTAACTTGGGGGAGGGGGGCCGAAAATATTATAAACTGAAATTAACAAAAAAAAAATCAAAATCAAAATTAGAACAATAACCAATAACTCATTTAACAATAACCAAATCAATCTTTGTTGTCACTTTTCAGTTTTGTTTGAAGCTGACAAGCTGTTAAGCATAACCAAATCAATAACCAAATCTATAAGTTCATAACTTATAAATCAAATTGGCAAATCGCCAAATCGCAAATGACAGCCAAATTAAAAGGAAACTCAGTAAGACAGTAGTAACGCATAAATAGGCAACAAATTGACAGAAAACAGCAGCAGCAGTGCAATACGCCAACACCAACAATCAACAATCTTACAATCAGAAAAGAAAGAACATCTGAACAGGATTTGGGTCTCGGGATTACATACCTGATTTCTGTGAAGTGTGAATGGGGACTTAGGCACTTGGCGATGGTGATTGGCGAGAGTGAGACCAAGCGACTGACTTGGCGAGACAGAGATAAACGAAAAGCAGGCGAGATAGGCAGCGAATTGGGAAAATGGGGATGAATCGATTTTGATTTCTTGATACCGCTTGGTCGCTTGGAGAATTGGGAGTATTGGACCATTCTGATTAGGAATCGGGAGGGGCCAAAGCCCAAGTTTGAAGATAGCAGGCTTATAACTATTTTATTTTAAACTACAATTCCTACTTCTAGCCCAATAAAACTACTCCCCTAGAATCTATGAGGGCTAGTGTAAACATTATGGTCATATATCATTAAGATTCTATGGACTTAGAATGTGTGATTCCGCCTCATTCACTGTTCCTTGTTTAGTTGTGGGCTTAAGGCAGGGTCACCCATCCAAAATGCCCTTGCAATCTTAATGATATACGACTAGTTTACGTCAATCGACTATAAAAGAACTTGTAGGACTTATAATGCAAATTTCGTCAAAATTTGTTGAAACATTCGTAATGATGGAACTCGCTAACTACGTTATAAAATATTCATAGTGGTAATACCAAGGATAAAACAGGGAGTATAAAAGCACACATAGAATACTCTATCATCACAAAACAATAAACTCCTTTTAAATTGACTCAGTTCAAGTTACAATAAGAAATTTCCAAGGTCATCATGTGACATCAGGAGGGTTGTTCCTCACCATAATCAATTTCTTGTACTACGAAAAGTTTTCCATATCTTTTTCCAAACTCTTGAAGTCCCAATCAAAATGCAAATTTCGGGACGAAATTCCCTCTAACGGGGGGATGATGTGACGACCATCAAATTTCGGTCAAGTCAAAGTCAAACAAAGTCAACTAGTCAAACCGGTCAACTCCATTAACCCTTGTATGATAGGGTTTACGTTATCTAATCACTGTACAATTCGCTATTTTAATGAGAAAACATCATTTGGAAAGTTCATGTGTTTGATTTTCCTTAGCCTTAACAGTGCTAAACAATGAACCAAAGCGATAAAACACTATTGCACAATCATCGGGATTGTGTAGGACACTAAATCATGGCTTAACGGGGTCTATGGACCTTGCGTTGCGAAGCCGGTCACTCAAAAAGATCACAAACGAAACCTCTCGCGATCTCATTCAGACCCTACTCAAGATTACTTGATGCTAATAGGATCAAAACTCATACACTACGATATAAATTGACGTTAATAGCAACATAGTATAGTACAAACGTTATAACTATAATCAAATTAAATTATGATACCATATTAAAATCAAATCAAAGTATAATGCTCTAATTAAATTTAAAAGAATCAAACTTGAATGCTATAATTAAACTTCAAATCAAAGTAGATTGTTATAATCAAATAATAACTCATCTTTTATAAAACTTCATTTTTATAAACTTTACATTAAATTTTATAAAACTCTATTTTTATAAACTTTACATTAAATTTTATAAAACTCTTATATTAATTATGTAAAAGATGCTTGTGTTAGTGGGAAATTATGAAGACCACCAAAAGCAAAAAGATTATTCCCATGGTCTCCCACTCACACCTCCCATCCACTTTCCTTTCATTTTTCTCCCAACACATTATTCTCTTCACCACTTAAACATTCTCTATTCTTTCTCTCACTCTCAATCTCGAAATTCATCCAAGAAATACTCATATTCCAGCCAAGAACAATCTATTATACTCAAATCTTCATCCCTCTTGAAGCATTCATCAAGGTATGTTGTTAAAAGTTTCAAATTCATACAAGAAACAAATTAAATCCACCAAAATATCTAAAACTCATTTTTTTCATAAACCTGATTTTTCTCAGAATACCATCAATAAAATAAGAAGTTCTGGAAATTTTCAGAAAATAACTTATTTTTATTGAATTATCATAATTATTTCAATAAAGTAGGGCAATAATTCACATAAAATACTTGTTGCATTCAATAAATTATGAGAAAATTCTGGGATGACATGTATACTGATTAAACATGATATATGAAGTTTCATGCATTTATATTACTGTTTACTATTATTTATGATTTTATTGATTAATTAATAATGAAATATATAAAAAATACTTCCCATAGTCACAAATATCTGAAACTTATACACTGAGCTCTACATCATGTTATAAAACTATGGTTAATTTTACAGATTTTTTGAGAATCATTTACTATTTTTCCCGAATTTTGTGTTGTTTAATCATTAAAATATTAAATAAATACTAAAACAGTTCAGAAAAATATAAAAATTTTACAGTAATTCATATTGTATGAAATAATGATTTCCTAATAATTTCATAATTTTTCAATACTGTTTACTATTTAAAACTATTTTTCTAAGTATTTAAGCATGTAAAAATGCATTTTAATGATTATTTTATATAAATAATTGTTAAAATCTGTAAATAATTATAATTGGGCAAGTTATTATTTTAATAAGAAATTATTAAAATCTGGCCTAAATTAAAAATATAAATTAATTATGCAAAGTAATTAATTCAATTTAAAATTTATTTAACAAATAAATACCTTAATATTATAATCGAAATGAATTATTGTTAATTCATCTAATATAATAATATGTGTCTAATTATTTGTATTAATACTCCATTCTCGTTTAGCAGTTCCTAAACCAAAACTATTAATTATATTAGGTTCTACGTCATTTTGACCCGAACCGTCTATCGTACGACACACGCATTTCGTTTTGGGACTAAAGTGAGTAATCTACCCCATACTTTATAATTTTCAATACTTTTGGGGTGTATCATGTGGTTCTAATATATTCCAACTTCATTTTATTGTTTTATCACAATTGACACATTGTTGGGACATTTATACGTGAGTCATTAATTGTATAACTATTGTTTGTTTACGCTACATGTACTTGTAGTGCATTACCATTTTTAGTCTAATCTCCATGACTATGCCCGTATTCTTGAGGTACGTTATGGACAATAATAGCGCTATTGGGTTGACCACCCCGCCTTGGGACGCTAAGGTGATTGATCGCACGTGGTTGAGTGTGTATGATGATTAGATGCTCCATCCTATATATATTTTTATATATATATATATATACATATGTATATATAGGGTGAGGACTTATTGTTGTTGTTATCATTTGTTAATCAATTTTTGATTTATAAACCGTTATCTCAAATACAATTGTTTGTCGACTTCAAAAGAAAACAAATTTCCAATTATAAAGGTTTCAACTTCATAATTTTCTCTACTAAAATTAGATTACTCACCAACTCTCGTAGTTGACCTGTTTTTACCCATGATGCAGATTTGAAGAATGAAGTTGATGAAAAATAGGTTGTGCCTTAGAAATCCACAAGACTATTTAAATTTGATGTAATAAATGTTGTTCGTATTTGGATTTGTATTTGTATGTTGTGGATCTTGTTTGCATACTTAGTACTTAATTGAATCTAATCATATTATAACATAGTTGTCATGAGACTTTGAACAATATATCACGCCTCGATCGATTCCGACAAGGATCGGGGTGTGACACCCGGGTGGTTCGGGTCGCCTATCGATTGGATCTTCCAGCAGAGCTTAGCCAGATCCACAACACTTTCCATGTTTCTCAGTTGAGGAAGTGTTTGGTGGACGAGTCAGCAGTAGTACCCATGGAGGATATTCAGGTTGATAGCAGTCTGAATTATATCGAGAGACCAGTTGCGATCTTAGATCGAAAGGCGAAGACCTTGAGGAATAAGGTGGTTCAGTTAGTGAAGGTGCAGTGGCAGCATCGGAAGGGTTCAGAGTGGACGTGGGAGTCCGAGGAGGAGATGCGGGAGCATTACCCAGAGTTGTTTCCAGATTCAGCAGCAGCAGACTTCGAGGACGAAGTCTGAGACAAGTGAGGGAGAGTTGTAACACCCCAATTCTGGTATGTTATTTAAATAATTATTTTTCAAGTTTTCAAGAGGAACTCGACGAGTCAGTAGCCCGACTCGTCGAGTAGAGACGGGATGAGCACGCGTTTGGAGCCGGCTACTCGGCGAGTCCATATGCTCGGACTCGGCGAGTCTGCCAGCCTGGAAGAAACCCTAATTTCAGGGGTTTACACCCTATTTAAACGTCTTTATAGCCCCTTTCCAGCCTCCATCACCTCTGAACGTCTCTCCCTGTAAACCCTAGCCCACCATTGTTGAGTTTGAGTGAGTTCTTCCTAATTAGTGTGTTTTGTGTGTATTTTGGTGTTGAAGAAGAGAAGGAAGGAGAGAAGGTCCAAAGGAAAGGAAGGAGATCCAGATTCTAGGCTCCATTTGCTTCAACTTCGGGTAATAAAGTTTCCATCTTGGTTATTGAACTTATAAATCTAGTTTGTCCCAAATTTGGTGGTTTTGGAGCTCAAAAACCACAAATCCTTAGTGTTGGAGCTTTGTAGTCGATTCCTGTCTCAGATCTAATCTCTCTTGTGCTCCAGAAGCTCAGTAGAACCACCTTTTGGCAGCCATAACCTTGTTCTAGTCAAGTAACCTCGATAATAGCCAAGTTTTAGTGTTCTTGCTTCATTACACCATGAGTACACGTAAAGTTAGCAACTTTACGTGTTAAGTTAGTCCTAGAACCCAGATCTATGAATTGGATGCGTTGAATCGATCTAGAATCGACTGTATGGTGATTGCATGTTAGGACTCGGCGAGTCGTTCATAGGACTCGGCGAGTCTGGTCGTGAATCCTGAATCTAGGGTTACGACAAGTTACTGAGTTGAACCATTGAGTCGAGAAAGGACTCGGTGAGTAGAACGAGACAGGATTTGGAAATAGGGAGACTCGGCGAGTCGTGGCATGACTCGGCGAGTCGAGTCGTGACTAGCATCATATTTCGGTGTCAAGAGACTCGACGAGTCAGGAGGTGACTCGGCGAGTCGGATCGTGAGTAGAATTAGTTAAGAGCTCGAGAAATCGGCGAGTCAGTAGGAGGACTCGACGAGTAGGGTCAACTGGAGAGGGTTGACCTTGACTGGACTTTGACTTTGACCAGGGGTAAAATTGATTGAGTGTATTTATGGGAAGTTGTAGCCGGGGAGATACCGGAGCAGCAGCAGACAGTTTCCCCATCAGTTTGTTCAGCAGCCAAATTACGAGGTGAGTTTCCTTCCAGTAGGAATGGGTCTACGGCCACAATGCCGGCCCGTTTAGTTAGCAGTAGTTCCAGACTTCGGTATGATGCAGTAGTTCAGTGTGCTTGACGTCTTTGTGATTCAAGCATGAATTTGTGATTATGTGTTCCGGACTTCGGTCTGATGCAGTATGTAGTATATGTGTTTGTGCCAGTAGTTGTGATTATGTTATGCTATGTTCAGTCAGTTCCGGACTTCGGTCCGATGCAGTTTCCGGACTTCGGTCCGATGCAGAGGGCAAGGCCCTGGTCAGTGCGGACTTCGGTCCGATGTAGTTTCCGGACTTTGGTCCGATGCAGTTTCCGGACTTCGGTCCGATGCAGAGGTCAAGGCCCTGGTCAGTTCCGGACTTCGGTCCAATGCAGTTTCCGGACTTCGGTCCGATGCAGAGGGCAAGACCCTGGTTAGTTCCGGACTTCAGTCCGATGCAGTTTCCGGACTTCGGTCCGATGCAGTTTCCGGACTTCGGTCCGATGCAGTTTCCGGACTTCGGTCTGATGCAGTGGGCAAGGCCCAGTAGTTGCTTATATGTTATTGTATGGTATGTGGTAGTTTGGGGGAGCTCACTAAGCTTTGTGCTTACAGTTTCAGTTTTGGTTTCAGGTACTTCCGCAAGTAAAGGGAAGAGCTCGGGATGATGGCATCGCACACACCACAGCTTCAGTTTTAGTCCTGGGAGTTTGATCAGTTTATTTTGATATGAGATGATACAGTTTGATACGGTTTTATTATGATATTTTACTATGGTTTGAGATATTTGACGTACGGTTTCTATGATATGATATTCGGTGCATGATTTTATTTATTAATTAAACGAAAATTTTTGGGTCGTATTTTGGGATGTTTCAGAACTAAAAGTTCTTAACCTAGGTCACAACAGTCTGTTTGGAAGGCTTCCTCCCTCTATTGGTTCTTTGATTAAACTCGAGTCATTGGATCTATACAAGAAGAATTTCTCCGGAGAATTGCCTCTGTCTTTAAAGAGTTGCACGAGCTTAAACTCATTGAATTTGGGGGCCAACAAGTTTTCTGGTAATGTTCCTGCTTGGATTGGGGAAAACCTATTGGGGTTGTATGTTCTTATCCTAAGATCAAACAACTTCTTCGGAACCATCCCTTTACAATTATGTCAACTTAAAGGTATTCGAATTCTAGATTTGTCAGTGAACAATCTCCATGGAACAATCCCCTCATGTTAGGATAATCTTACAAGCATGGTTCAAGCAGGATTTCTACCTACAGATAATGGGCATTCCTTAAATTTTTTTATTCTGGAGGTTATCTCTATGGTGAATGTGATGATCAGTATATTGACCATGCAATGATTGAGTGGAAAGGATATGAACGTGAATTCATTAAACATCTGGGATTCTTGAAGAGCATTGACTTGGCAAGCAACAACTTAACAAGTTAGAAAGCCGGATTTAGTATAGTTAATGTTATAATCCTCCTCATTTATCCGGGCTTGAGACCGGTAATAATAAATTAAAAAGTTTATAAATGGCGGAACACGAACACTATAACCAAAGGGGCCGGAATCAAAATTATATTTAAAGCTATATAAATAGGTTTAATAGCATTTAAATCAAATTTAAAACAGCCTCAATTAACCATTCCTATGAACAAGTTTAATAATTAGATTCTATCTTTACACAATTTTCTAGGTGTATCATATAACATGGTTTTTACAATTTCATTATACAACTTGTTAAATTAATATAGTTTCTAGGATATATTTTCAATAGATTGAACATAGTTAATTAGAATAAAAAGGAAAACATACTAAACATGCTAAATTTTTAAATATTAAACACATAAAGGATAAAAGTAAAAAGTGACAACTAGCATATATTATTGTACAGTGTGCACCATCAATCCATCAAGGAAATAATATCATATCTTTTCTTAAAATTTCTGATTTCTTTACACAAACACTATCCGACTGTAATAAAAAAGATACAAAATGGGAAAAAAGAAGTCTAGTGTAAACTTACAACTAATCAGGTGTAATGGAGAGGCCATAATCCAACTGTGACGGAAGCAGGAGCCGTTTTTCTGTTTCTTTTATATCTTGATGGACGAAAGGTATTTAATTTTGGTAAAATATCTTATCTCCTTTGAATTAGGTTATTTAGGTATTTTGAAATTCTTGTTTTTATTTTGGTGGAGTCCCGTTCTTTTAAGTTTCTGTGATAGATGTCTTTCTTTTTGGGATTAACTCAATGTATAAACATGGTGGAGATTTTCAAGATGGTGAAAAAACAACACATGTTAACATATATTACCTTTTATGGAGAAGGAAGAAGACGAACAACAGATGGAACTTGGAAGAAGCCTTGTGCCGTGAATCAAAAGAAGAAGAAGTATTTCAACAGTAGTTCACACTTCACAAAATCCGTATGCAGAATTGAAGAAAGGAGAGGAAGAAGATCTAGCGTCTGTTTTTTTTTTTTTTGGTGTTGCGATTAGTTTAGGCACCTTAGCCGATTAGGGAATAGGGATATACATGGACTCCTTGGTTTGTGGGCCCTCTAGATGTGGGGGCCCTAAGCCCTAACTTTGTTTCAATCAAAATAAGGCCGGCCCTGGTTACTCACATGCTTTAATTTGTGGGTAATTTACAAAAAAATGGCTAAACTGGACTAATAGATCGATAAACAAAGAACATGAACTCTAAATTTGGGATTTTCAGTTTAGACTTTCTATGAAAGCAGGATTTCGGTATATACTAGAATAATTATGTCTTTTTTATTGTATTTAATTGGCATATATGCATTAGGTTAATACGGAACTACTCTATTTAGAGTATATTTCATACAGATTATGTGGTTAAGATGTCTTTCTATGTATTTTCTCAAATTACAGTTTATGTTATAAGGTAAGAATGTTTATTAAAAAAATATATCCAAATTCCAAGCAACAAATTACATAGCCATCATTCTAGTTATAATACCTCCAAAAAGTGATTTTTTTTTCATTTTTATATGATACAAGTTTTTAATTTACAAAATAATCATGAAAAAATAATCTTAAAGTGTTTGATTTTACAATTTAATCCATCATAGCCAATGTTTTAAAAACTGGATCACTCATCTTAGTGGTTCGATGGTCAAACAGTCGGACCGGTCCTTAAACCCGGATGACATCAAACAGATAATCAAAAAACTGGATCACTCATCTTAAACCGGATAGCCAATGTTTTAAGAAATGTCGTATATATATATAAACCACTTAATCAGATAATCAAGAAACAAACCCCCAATATTTAAATAAAATCTAAAGCAATACCAAAAAAAAACCCGACGGACATCTTAGCAATTAATGATTTAATTCGTTTGAATGGAATATTTTTTAATCAAAATGAATATAGAAAATAGATATACACACATTTTGTTCCACGAATAAGTGTTTTATCTTAGTATATGTACGGCTTGCTTTCCATGGGCCAGGACGCTTGCTTAAACAGCGCAGGTTATACAGTTTGTTGGCCGGGCAGCTATCACTGTCGCGAAAATCGCTGAATTCCGACTGCAGTACAGAGGCGCCGGAGACTGTGAAACAGAAGCAGAAGTAGTCAAAGGGAAATCAACACTAAAAGACCCAAATTCAAGCGAACTGTTGATGTTGATAGCAAGTCTCCCGTTGAAAATCCGGTACTATCTTTTTCAAATTTTTTGTTTTTTTTTTTGTAGAATTAGACCCCGCCTTTGGAAATATATAAAGAATAACTTATGCTAATTGGTTAATTGATGCTATGTGAGGCTCACAGTTTTATAGATCTCATGATCATATTCGGTTAGCTATAGGAGAATGAATCTAATCTAGCTGTTTTTCTTGATGTTACTCTTAGATTTTAAGATCAGATCCAATATTGAGATCAGATCCGGTTAATCTGTCTGGGGCATTTCTTTTCACTCTGGCAGAGCCACCAGCTACACAATTCATTAAAAGTCTTGTTGTTATCATTACATTGTTGAATCAACATTTTGTTCTTTTTACATTATTAGTCTAACACTTCATTCATTTATACGAACTACATTACATTAGGGTTGCATGTTTCTGAACTATTCATTCATTTATATATTTTTTATTGTTTTGTGTGTGAAAAGAAAAAATTAATTTGTTTAACATAGTACCAATGCTAGGGAGGTCTAGAGACTGTGGTCGTCCGTTCTTTAATTTTGTAGTTAATAAAGATGTTAAACATTTTAGTATAGACAGATTAATAAAAAGAATTCATTCAGTTGTTTTTCAAAATATATAAATTGCAAGTTTATTACCCTCTTGTTTTAGAGTCACTACTAATGTAGCACTCTTTCAAAAAAAAAAAAGTTATTTTTAACAATGTAGGAGACCATGGATCAAAGCTGAAATGGACCAACTTGGCTTGTTTCTAACAAGTTTATGATTTAATTAATTTAAGTGAGATAAGTTCTTTTCATGGTCATTAAATTCTTGGACCCAAATGATATCATATCACTGTTCTCACTGATATCTACTATATTTGATTCCATCAGTTCGTTTTTAGGGACTCATTGCATATAACTAGAGGATCAAAAACTACCACAGCATGGGAAAATATACAATTCATAAATACAAATTTCCAAGACTTGTAAGTCTTTAAATGTCTAATTTGGGGCAATCTGTTTTTCAATTCATCTTTAATTTGTCTTACATTTTCATTGAAATTTCATAGAAATTACGGATTGTAGGCCCCAAACAAACAGGCCACCAGATTGAGGTTGTTCATTTGAATTTTTCGTCTTCACAATTAAGACTATATAAATCCTCATGAGGGGCAGTTTGAATATGCATCACTACCAAAAAAATTGAAAAAAAAAAGTCACAAAGATTTGCATTAACATAATGAATCCTTGTGTTTTTGTAATTTTCTCACTTCTATTGCTACACGCTGAGACTATAATTTCCGACCAATTGGGAGGAGGAGATGATAATGGTGTTATTATGAGAAAGTGTTCTGATAAGGAGAGACGTGCTCTCCTTGATTTCAAAGCTCGCCTCCAAGACCCCGATGAAACTCTCTCTACATGGAGAGCTGAAGAAGAAGAAGAAGAAGATTGTTGTAAATGGAGAGGAGTCACATGCAACAACCAAACACATCATGTCACAGGGCTTGATGTTGACAGACTTGGTCTTGTAGGTGAGATTAGCAATTCTTTGCTTAATTTAAGCAGTTTGAATCATCTTGATCTTTCCTACAATTCTTTTCATGGAACCATTTCCACCTTCATTGGTTCCATGACTCGTTTAAGGCACCTTGACCTTGGTTGGAATCAGTTTAATGGAATCATTCCCAGGTCCATTGGTTCCTTGACAGAGTTAACGTCCCTTGACCTTTCCTATAACTCCTTTTATGGAACCATTCCTCCAGAGTTTGGAAACCTCACCAACTTGCAATACCTTTACCTTCGAGATGTTGGAAGATGTAGAGTTGAGAACCTCGACTGGTTGTCTCATCTCTCTCATTTGGTGCATCTTGAAATGGATGGGACTTCTCTTGCCAAACAAAATTATTGGTTAGATGTGATTTTGAGTCTCCGGAAACTATCATGGTTAAGTTTAGATGGATGTGAGCTCTCACAGGTCATGTATCCATATTCTTCTTCATTTCTCAACTCTTCTTCATCTATTTCTTTCCTTTCTCTCAGAAACAACAATCTCACCTCATCCATGTATCGTTGGTTGTTCCCATTAACTAACAATCAGCTTCATCTTCTTGATCTATCTAGCAACATGTTAGATGGGACACCCAAATATCTTGGTAACCTCTGTAGTTTGGAATATTTTGCATTTGATAACAACTCTGTTGTTATCAAATTTCCTGATTTTCTCAACAACTTGTCGTCTGGATGCACATCGCTTACATTACAAGGGTTGTTTGCTGGACATAACCGATTTATAGGGACACTCTCCAATGAGATCCTAACATTCAAAAATCTTTCCATTCTTGATATGAGCTCTTGCAGTCTAGGGCCTCGCTTCCCCAAATGGATTCAAAAAATCAAAAATCTTACCAGTCTTGAAATTCCATTGTCATATTGCCAACAATGGAATTTCAGACACGATTCCTCCGGGGTTTTGGGACATGTGGCCTTCTCAATTAACATATCTCAATCTCTCTTCCAACAACTTCAGTGGGAAAGTACCAGATTTATCATCAAATTTTGGCAACAATTCTAGGATAGATTTGAGTTCCAACAGATTTTATGGTCCTATAACAAATATCTCTCCCACTGTGGCATTACTAAATCTTTCTAGAAACAAATTTTATGGTGGAATCTCCTTCTTATGTCAAATTGTCCCTGGGTTTTTAGTTTTTCTTGACCTCTCCCATAATTTTCTAAGCGGACAACTTCCAGACTGTTTGTGGCACTTCAAAGAACTAAAAATTCTTAATCTAGGACACAACAATCTATCTGGAAGGCTTCCTCCCTCCGTTGCATCTTTGATAAAATTAGAGGTATTGTATTTGTACAAGAACAACTTATCTGGAGAATTGCCTTTGTCTTTAAAAAATTGCACGAGTTTAAGTTTTTTGAATTTGGGGGCAAACAAGTTTTCTGGTAACGTGCCTGTTTGGATTGGGGAAAACTTATCAAGGTTGTATGTTCTTATCCTGAAATCAAACTCATTCTTTGGAACCATCCCTTTACAGTTATGTCAGTTAGCTAATCTTAAAATTCTGGATTTGTCACTGAACAATCTCCATGGACACATCCCCTCGTGTTTGGATAATCTTACAAACATGGCTCAAGCAGGTTCATTACCAACACATAATGTACATTCCTATTCAATTAAATTGTTTTTCCCAAGAGATGGTGTTTATGTTGTACTTGTTGATGAGTATCTTGACCATGCAATGATGGAGTGGAAAGGATATGAACGTGAACTCACCAGTACTCTGGGATTGTTAAAGAGCATTGATTTGTCAAGCAACAACTTAATAGGACAAATTCCATCTGAAGTTACCAATCTCTATGGACTGCATACACTCAACTTGTCAAAGAATGGTCTGCTTGGAGAGATTCCGGAAAAAATTGGTCAATTGGAACAACTTGAAACTTTGGATTTATCTAGAAACAACTTGTCTGGAGAGATGCCATTAAGCATGTCTAGTATGAATTTTTTAAATCATCTAGACGTGTCATATAATAGCTTGTCAGGGAGAATTCCATCCAGCACTCAACTGCAGTCTATTGATCCTTCAAGATACATTGGAAACCCAAGACTATGTGGACCTCCCCTTACCAAAAAATGTCATGGAGATGAAGAATCAGAAGCACCACCTATCATTGATGAGAGGGAGGATGGTGGGGAAGACACAGATGAACTTTGGGGGTGGTTCTATGTTGGTGAAGGCACTGGTTTTGTTACTGGATTCTGGATTGCATGTGGTGCTTTACTTCTCAACCGTCGTGGGAGACATGCTTTTTTTTCATATTTATGATAGATTCAAAGATTTGGAGTATGTGAAGGTGATGGTGTTCTTTGCATATCTACAAATGGTTGAACGTAGATAGTATGGTAATTAAATCATGCTTCACTTGTATTTGACAGGAGTTTTTATGTCCCCAATATCAATTAAATTGCCACCGACACCATGGGTGGCCTTTCTCTATTTGTGTCAACTAAGGCAACCTGAAAACTTTATATTTTAAATCTATTTAATTAATGTTGTATATTTTTAATGAACAATTTTATAGGACAAATCTTAATGTTGGTTATCTGTGGAAGTGATACTAAAATATGGTCCATCCATATACACTTGTTACTCACATGCTTTAATTTGTGGGTAATTTACAAAAGATTGGCTAAAGTGGACTAATTGATCGATAAACAAAGAACATGAACTCTAAATTTGGAATTTTCAGTTTAGACTTTCTATGAAAGCAGGATTTCATTATATACTAGAATAATTATGTCTTTTTGATTGAATTTAATTGGCATGCATTAGGTTTAATACGGAACTCCTCAAATTAAACTATAGTATTTCATACAGATTATGAGGTTAAGATGTCTTTCTATGTATTTTCTCAAATTACACGTTGTGTTATAAGGTAAGAATGTTTATTAGAAAAATATATCCAAATTCCAAGTAACAATTAGATTTCTGATTAGATAGGCATCATTCTAGTTATAATACCTCCCAAAAAGTTTATTATTATTATTATTATTATTATTTTGGCATTTTTATATGATACAAGTATTTAATTTACAAAATAATCACAAAAACAATAATCTTAAAATGTTTGAATTTACTATTTAATCCATCATAGCCAATATTTTAAAAACTGGATTGGTCATCTTAGTGGTTCGATGGTCAAACAGTCGGACCGGTCCAAAAACCTGGATGACATCATTATTATTTATAATTAAATATAAAATTATAAAAAAAATACAAAATATAAAAATAACCTCCTTGCAGCCAGTGAATGAAAGTTTCACAAAAAAAATTAATAAAAAAAAATAACATATTGTTTTATAAGAATAGTCATCTTTACATATTTCTAAATAATGTGATTAATATAATTATAAAAAAAACATGTGAAGAGAGATCAAAGGGCATGTGTAGCATTTTGGTGGATAGTTGTGTGTCCCACATTGACTCAACAAAGAAAGAAGTACACAAACACCATTAGAAAAGACTGAACATTTTCTAGATCGGTCTGGGTGTGCTAATGTGCATACGAGATTTGTTTCGGTCTTGGTCGTTGTGATTGTAAAACGACTTCTCTCCCTCAAAAGGAAAATCAATCCAAATGGTGTGGTTAAACCCATAGAAGAAAAACAGCAAACAAAAAAAATACAATGGTATGTGTAAGCCTAGGCTCACCTCAAATTTTTAATTTTTTATTATTTTTTTATTTTATTTGCTTTTATAAATAAAAACCATTTGCAAGTTATTTTTAAAAAAACATTTGTAGTTCAGTTGGGAAAACGCCTTATCCCTTTCGCAAACAATGGCAGTTTGATTCCATAGTGTTACATTTGGCATGCTTTTTTTTAGGTAATTCATTTCTAAGGTTACATTTAAGCTCATCATATTTAGAAGTTCAATTCTTTTAGTAAGTTAGTTTTCAAAATTTATATATTTCACACCTCAAATTTTATAAATTTCCATAATTCCATTTTTAACTAATTTAATTTAGTTTTTAGTTTTTCATTTTATGATTTATTTTGCTTATATATAAAAAACTTGTATTTAGGGGGCTCATTTTCACTTTTCGCATAAGACCTTCAAAATCAATAAACCGGCCCTATATATATATATATATATATATATATATATATATATATATATATATATATATATATATATATATATATATATATATATATATATATATTTCAATTATTTTACGAGGAACACCCTAAAAAATGTTTTTGCCTTCACCCCTGCACTAACATACATACAAAAAAATTACTACTTCAAGAAATATTATATACATATAAATCCAAGATAATCAAGCAATCATGACCCAATCCTCAATATCTAGATAAAATTAAAGCAATAACAAAAAAAAAGTTCTAAATTGTCATCTTAGAAATTAATTGGTTTGAACTATAAAAATATATTTAGAAAGTGGAAGTAGACTTACTTGACAAAATCATTGCCCACAATCAATATAAAAAGTTTTTAACCTTTTTTTTGAGTAAGCCGGTATAATTATCTGATTTTTCTTTGTAGGTGGTGGTAGTTTTTTCTTTCTATATAGCCCCATATTTTTTGTGGTTATGTAATTGTAATCATTTAGTAAATAGGGGGCTTGAATTTCATGGCCCTTGATGCATGTTCCTAGCAAAAACAGGTTAGACTGTTTGTGGGCCACTTCGTCTTACTGTTTTTTGGTTCGATGAATTTCCGCTACCAAGGCACCAGTGAGGGCGAACTTGTGAAGGTTAAACAGAAGTACCAGGCAAAAGAGAAATCAGCACTAAAAAATCCCTAATTCAAGCCTAATATTGATCATAGCTCATATCTTCTCCAAGATCTGGTACCATGTCTCAAAAATTCATGAATAGGTAAGTAGCCAGGGTCGGCCCAGACGGTGGGCAACCCGGGCGACAGCCCAGGACCCACGTCTCTAGGGGGCCAAAAATTTATGGGTTATGTAGTGTGTGTGTGTATATATATATATATATATATATATATATATATATATATATAATGATTACCTAAATGATTTTTAGGTCGTAAAGTTGATTCAAACTCAAATTAGCTCAAAACATAAACAATTTGGCTTCCTTACTATTGCTAATTGTACACGTCTATAATGAAAAATGATTGATATATATATTTTTTGAATCTTTATTATATTTGTCTTTAAGGGGCCATTTTTTTCTTTTCGCCTCGGGCCTCATATATGTTTGGACCGACCCTGTAAGTAGCATCTAATGTGGTCGGAAAAAAAGAACCTTGACCGGGTCCTTTTGAAACAAAATCTCCTTTGTGTAAGATTTTGGTATTTTCCCATAAAAATTAATTGTTTGGAGAGTTAAAATGAAATATATATATATATATATATATATATATATATATATATATATATATATATATATATATATATATATATATATATATATGGCCATACAGGCGTTTCATGCACCTTCACCCTCTCTTCCCCACTCCCAGCCACATGGCATGGCAAGCTACCATTGGCTGGTATTTTTTTTTCTACCCACTTTATTTTTCATCCATAATTTTTTTCCTTTATAAAAAAAATCTAAAAAACCAAAGTTTTTATAATTTAATTCTCTACAAAATGAGCACAATCATGAAAATTTGAAAATAAAAATTTATCTTTGTAAATACTCGCTTTCGTAAAATGAAAGAGCGAAGATGCGAACTTTAAAATGTAACTTTGTTATGGAAGTTGAACTTTATGTCTAATGAAATTGCGGTTTTTGTTTTTATCTTATTTTATATAGTACGCCATTTTTTTTGCGGATACCCATTTACTTTGACCCTAGCTCTATCCTTAGTCTACCCTCATTCACTTTGAAGATTGCTTTGAGGATGTTTTGTTCCTCGTATCCAACACTTTTAAACAAGTCAAGTGTCACTTGACAATAATTCGTTTAAATGAGTATTCCAGATTCACAAAACACTAACTTTGTCCATTTTCTATGTTAATTGTTCTCAAATATTGTAATACCAATTTATAGCTTGGCGTATTTGGAATATACCAGTTTATGCTAATTGTATATTTAAGAAAAAATTGTAAAATCGTGTAGTAAAATCTTTAGCAACTACCAATGCATTCAATAGAATCCATCACATGTATTGCGGAGGATACTGTATTTAAAAAAATAATAACCGCAATACACAAAATTATTCAATATGTGTCAACTTTAATAAATTTAGCAAATTGAGCTACTTAACCCTGAGATCTTGGCTTGTGTATTCTTTTTCTCGAGCAATTATTGGATTTTATTATTGTTTTCTAAATAATTTGCATAAATGGTCCACGTGGTTGACCAAATGTTGTTTTTTCCATGTTTTTGTTCAGACCTAAGTATGTGATTTTTTTAATTTGGGATACCAACATAAAAGCTCTTAAGTTTTGTAGAAATTGATGGTTTTATCCTAAATTGAAATTTATGTTCATTAATGGCTTCAGTCTACAATTGTTTTTTTCATTTTGAGATTTTAGTAGGTAAAATCGGTAACCTATATAAGTAGGTGTGACATGTCGACGTTGAGTTTTTCACTTGCTTAAAAATCGAGGCATAGAGGGATGAAAGGGACTGGTGGTGGGATTGGAACCACCAACCACCCATGCATTTTAAAATGCCGGAAGACTTAAAATTCAAATTTTATTGTGATTAAAATAATAATAATAATAATATTAATATTAATATTAATATTAATATTAATATTAATATTAATATTATTATTATTATTATTATTATTATTATTATTATGAATGTATTTTTTAAATAGGTCTCTAAACATATAAATATATTTTTAAATATATAAATACATTTTACAGGTATTTATAAAAGAAAATGTATTTATACAAATTAAACACACACACACACACACACACACACACACACACACATATATATATATATATATATATATATATATATATATAGAGAGAGAGAGAGAGAGAGATGTAGGTTCAAATGTTTCTCACATTTATTGTGTGCTAGAATGCACCAATAAAAATTTAGTAAAAATTATATGTATATTAAATGATATCAATACTTATAATTCATTTGTATGGAAACTAATTAAATTCGTTATTAATTTCAACAATAATATTCTTTCAAAATGAATTCGTATTTAGAAGAATGAGAATGTATTCTAGCAGAATGAGAATGTATTATACTAGAATGCACTCTCGTTCGTCATATTCCATGCAACTTTATTGTATTTTAAGTGAGTGAGTACTGAAACAAACAACGAACCCATACGTAAAAACCTAGGTATGAATTCATTTTGAAAGAATGTTATTGCTGACATTAATAACAAATTTAATTAGTTTCCATAAAAAGAGAATTATAATTATGAATATCATTTAATATACATACAATTATAGAAATCATTTAATATATATCTTTATTTAATTAAAGAATTATTTAATTTTACTAAATTCCTATTGGTGCATTCTAGCACACAATAAATATAAGATACATATTAACCTAGCCCTATATATATATATATATATATATATATATATATATATATATATATATATATATATATATATATAGAGAGAGAGAGAGAGAGAGAGAGATAGGTTCAGGTGTTTAAAGTAATTATTGAGTTATTGTAGGCATAAATGTGGACCAATCATATTAAAAACCTAGATAGGGGTAAAATTGTAATCTTAGGTTCAGGTGTTTAAAGTAATTATTGAGTTATTGTAGGCATAAATGTGGACCAATCATTTTAAAAATCTAGATAGGGGTAAAATTGTAATCTTAGCTTTTAATTATTTTTGGTAATTAATTATTCAAATCATAAACCCTTTAATTTAGGCAAAATCGTTTACATTACAGCTTTAAAACCCTAAACAGAAACATCGACCTTTAACAATCAAGCAGCTCTCGGTTGCTTCTCTCCCAATTTCGGCATAGTGTGTGAAGGGAAGAGAGGTGGGTGGTTCAATCGACGGGATGAAAAGGCGGGAGTTGGTTTGAAGGAAGCAGTTATCGATCGGTGCCCTACCCCTCTAATCAGGGCATATCGACGGAGCTTCTGTGATAGTTGGGAAATCGCGAGGAGGTGCGGAGGGAAGAAGCATCGTGACAACATCGATCCAGGGGCGTTCGATTGTTGTGTTTGACAGAAAGAAGAAAAGACGAGAAAGAGAGGGGCAGTCGCCCTTCTCCGGTGACTCTCTTATTGATCGTTGCCCTACACCACTGTGTATTCCATTACAACAAAATCGATTAGGCAGGGACAAGCAAAATCAGCGGCGGCAGTAGGCAGCTCTGCCACTTCTTCCTTTTTTTTTGGTGAAGTGAGAACGAGAGACATAGAGGTCGATGGGTACAAGTTTCTTTCTTCTTCTTCTTACTTTGACTGATTTACTGTAAACCAATGAAGTTTAATCTTCAAATGGGTTTTATAATTTGATTTGATTTCAATATAAAGAATGGATGTTTGGGTTGATTGTTTGATAGAAATCAAAGAAATTTTGGATGTGTTTAGGTTTATTGTCTAATTCTTTCAAGGTGTAATATTTTTGGTGAATTGGGAATTTGTTCTGATTGTTTAATTTTTACAGGAAATTGAAAGTTGTTTTGATGCACACCAAGCGCTCGCTAAAATGCTTCAACTGAATGATATTTCTTCGTTTATAGTATTCTATCAGAAAAGAATGTTTTTTTATGATAATCATGAACATATTCTGTTAAAATGCCCCGAATTAATATAATTATTGATAAATGAATTCCAATTCTATCAGAATGGAATTCCAATTCTATCAGAATTCCAATTATGTTGGAATGGAATATGGATATTTTCTCACTAATTTATTCATTGGATTTGTTTCCACAGAAGCTGATGCTTGAAGAACGGACCACGAAATTTGAACGACGCCTCTTAGCAACATTATTCTTTTAGAATGTATTAGTGTCTTTGTTAGATTTTGATGTTTTTTTTCCCGATTTGAAAGTTTTTAGTTTTATTCTTTAATAATAAATGTAATTCCTAGCAATTGTTACATGTATTCTATAAGAAATAATGTAATTTTTTGTTTTAATTGTTCAATTGCTGGTTCGAGAATTTGTTATTCTACAAGAAATTTTTAAAGTCATGATCAAGAAATATGTTCAATAATATTTTTATTATTTTATGATTCTAGAATATTTTTATTTTTGAACATACTCAAACATATTCTGTCAGAATGTCCGAATTAAAAACATTATAATTCGTAAAATCGGATTTTTAAAATTAATAGAATCTACGATCCCTTAAAATATGCAAATTTACTTTATTAAATCTATATTAATTGACTAAAATACCAATCTAGTTAAATTTCATGGTACTTATCAATTATATTTAATTCAATAATATGTATTAATCGCTTTCTTAAAATAAGTAAAATGATTGGCTCACATTTATGCATACAATAACACTTACTTTGTCCATTTTCTATGTTAATTGTTCTCAAAGATTGTAATACCAATTTATAGCTTGGAGTATTTGGAATATACCAGTTTATGCTAATTGTATATTTAAGAAAAAATTGTAAAATCGTGTAGTAAAATCTTTAGCAACTACCAATGCATTCAATAGAATCCATCACATGTATTGCGGAGGATACTGTATTTAAAAAAATAATAACCGCAATACACAAAATTATTCAATATGTGTCAACTTTAATAAATTTAGCAAATTGAGCTACTTAACCGTGAGATCTTGGCTTGTGTATTCTTTTTCTCGAGCAATTATTGGATTTTATTATTGTTTTCTAAGTAATTTGCATAAATGGCCCTTGACGCATTTTCCTAGCAAAAACTGGTTAGACTGTTTGTGGGCCACTTCGTCTTACTGTTTTTTGGTTTGATGAATTTCCGCTACCAAGGCACCGGTGAGGGTGAACTTGTGAAGGTGAAACAGAAGTACCAGGCAAACGAGAAATTAGCACTAAAAAAACCCCTAATTCAAGCGTAATATTGATCATAGCTCGTATCTTCTCCAAGATCTGGTACCATGTCTCAAAAATTCATGAATAGGTAAGTAGCCAGGGTCGGCCCAGACGGTGGGCAACCCGGGCGACCGCCCAGGGCCCACGTCTCTAGGGGGCCAAAAATTTATGGGTTATGTAGTGTGTGTGTGTGTGTCTCTCTCTCTCTCTGTGTGTGTGTGTGTGTGTGTGTATATATATATATATATATATATATATATATATATATATATATATATATATATATATATATATATAATGATAACCTAAATGATTTTTAGGTCGTAAAGTTGATTCAAACACAAATTAGCTCAAAAGATAAACAATTTGGCTTGCTTACTATTGCTAATTGTACACGTCTATAGTGAAAAAAGATTGATATATATATTTTTTGAATCTTTATTATATTTTTCTTTAAGGGGCCATTTTTTTCTTTTCGCCTCGGGCCTCATATATGTTTGGACCGACCCTGTAAGTAGCATCTAATGTGGTCGGAAAAAAAGAACCTTGACCGGGTCCTTTTGAAACAAAATCTCCTTTGTGTGAGATTTTGGTATTTTCCCATAAAAATTAATTGTTTGGAGAGTTAAAATGAAAAAAAAAAAAGAATATTTGGCCATACACGCGTTTCATGCACCTTCACCCTCTCTTCCCCCACTCCCAGCCACATGGCATGGCAAGCTACCATTGGCTGGTGATTTTTTTTTCTACCCACTTTATTTTTCATCCATATTTTTTTCCTTTATAAAACAAATCTAAAAAACCAAAGTTTTTATAATTTAATTCTCTACAAAATGAGCACAATCATGAAAATTTGAAAATAAAAATTTATCTTTGTAAATACTCGCTTTCGTAAAATGAAAGAGCGAAGATGCGAACTTTAAAATGTAACTTTGTTATGGAAGTTGAACTTTATGTCTAATGAAATTGCGGTTTTTGTTTTTATCTTATTTTATATTACGCCATTTTTTGCGGATACCCATTTACTTTGACCCTAACTCTATCCTCAGTCTACCCTCATTCACTTTGAAGATTGCTTTGAGGATGTTTTGTTCCTCGTATCCAACACTTTTAAACAAGTCAAGTGTCACTTGACAATAATTCGTTTAAATGAGTATTCCAGATTCACAAAACACTAACTTTGTCCATTTTCTATGTTAATTGTTCTCAAAGATTGTAATACCAATTTATAGCTTGGCGTATTTGGCGTATTTGGAATATACCAGTTTATGCTAATTGTATATTTAAGAAAAAAATTGTAAAATCGTGTAGTAAAATCTTTAGCAACTACCAATGCATTCAATAGAATCCATCACATGTATTGCGGAGGATACTGTATTTAAAAAAATAATAACCGCAATACACAAAATTATTCAATATGTGTCAACTTTAATAAATTTAGCAAATTGAGCTACTTAACCTTGAGATCTTGGCTTGTGTATTCTTTTTCTCGAGCAATTATTGGATTTTATTATTGTTTTCTAAGTAATTTGCATAAATGGTCAACGTGGTTGACCAAAAAATGTTGTTTTTTCCATGTTTTTGTTCAGACCTAAGTATGTGATTTTTTTAATTTGGGATACCAACATAAAAGCTCTTAAGTTTTGTAGAAATTGATGGTTTTACCCTAAATTGAAATTTATGTTCATTAATGGCTTCAGTCTACAATTGTTTTTTTCATTTTGAGATTTTAGTAGGTAAAATCGGTAACCTATATAAGTAGGTGTGACATGTCGACGTTGAGTTTTTCACTTGCTTAAAAATCGAGGCATAGAGGGATGAAAGGGACTGGTGGTGGGATTGGAACCACCAACCACCCATATATTTTAAAATACTGGAAGACTTAAAATTCAAATTTTATTATGATTAAAATAATAATAATAATAATAATAATAATATTAATATTATATATATATATATATATATATATATTATGGAAATTGTTTCTTATGAATAGTGAACTTCCATAATTTTTGTCTATTTTAGTCCCTGGACTTTATGTTGTTTTTTTGGCAGAATTGGTCCCTGTACTTTGGCAACTTTGGTCCTCATTTTTTAGCCATTTTGACACTTTTGGTCCTTGTAATCGATATTTTTACATATTTTAGGAACCTTTTAATATTTAAAGTTTGGCCACAAAACTTTAACGATTTGACAACTTTGATCCCTTTTCTATTTAGGAACCTTTTAATATTTAAAGTTTGGCCACAAAACTTTAACGGTTTGACAACTTTGGTCCTCATATTTTAGCCATTTTGACACTTTTGGTCCCTGGACTTTATGTTGTTTTTTTGGCAGAATTGGTCCCTATACTTTGGCAACTTTGGTTCTCATTTTTTAGCCATTTTGACAATTTTGGTCATTGTAATCGATATTTTTACATTTTTTAGGATCTTTTAATATTTAAAGTTTGGCTACAATACTTTAACGGTTTGACAACTTTGATCCCTTTTCTATTTAGGAACCTTTTAATATTTAAAGTTTGTCCACAAAACTTTAACGGTTTGACAACTTTGATCCTCATTTTTTAGCCATTTTGACACTTTTGGTCATTCTAATCGATATTTTTACATTTTTTAGGAACCTTTTAATATTTAAAGTTTGGCCACAAAACTTTAACGGTTTGACAACTTTGATCCCTTTTCTATTTAGGAACCTTTTAATATTTAAAGTTTGGCCACAAAACGTTAACGGTTTGACAACTTTAGTCCTCATTTTTTAGCCATTTTGACACTTTTGGTCCTTATAATCGATATTTTTACATTTTTTAGGAACCTTTTAATATTTAAAGTTTGGCCACAAAACTTTAACGGTTTGACAACTTTGATCCCTTTTCTACTTAGGAACCTTTTAATATTTAAAGTTTGGCCACAAAACTGTAACGGTTCGACAACTTTGATTCCTTTTTTAAAAACTTGCTAATTCCTACCGCTTTAATTCTTTAGCCATTTTGACACTTCTGGTCCTTGTAGTCAAAACTTTTACATTTTTTCATAAAAACATGAACAAAACGGTCCGGGGCAAAGCCCGGGATTGTCATCCTTGCACTTTCTACGTCTGTCATATTTATCGATCGGGAAACAACATTGAAAGCTTCTGGCCCCCGCGTAGCGGGGGTAACCTTTCTAGTTATTATTATTATTATTATTATTATTATTATTATGAATGTATTTTTTAAATAGGTCTTTAAACATATAAATATATTTTTAAATATATAAATACATTTTACAGGTATTTATAAAAGAAAATGTATTTATACAAATTAAACACACACACACACACACACACACACATATATATATATATATATATATATATATATATATATATATATGAGAGAGAGAGAGAGAGATGTAGGTTCAAATGTTTCTCACATCTATTGTGTGCTAGAATGCACCAATAAAAATTTAGTAAAAATTATATGTATATTAAATGATATCAATACTTATAATTCATTTGTATGGAAACTAATTAAATTCGTTAGTAATTTCGACAATAATATTCTTTCAAAATGAATTCGTATTTAGAAGAATGAGAGTGTATTCTAGCAGAATGAGAATGTATTCTAGTAGAATGCACTATTGTTCTTCATATTCCATGCAACTTTATTGTATTTTAAGTGAGTGAGTACTGAAACAAACAACGAACCCATACATAAAAACCTAGGTATGAATTCATTTTGAAAGAATGTTATTGCTGACATTAATAACAAATTTAATTAGTTTCCATAAAAAGAGAATTATAATTATGAATATCATTTAATATACATACAATTATGGAAATCATTTAATATATATCCTTATTTAATTAAAGAATTATTTAATTTTACTAAATTCCTATTAGTGCATTCTAGCACACAATAAATATAAGAAACATATTAACCTAGCCCTATATATATATATATATATATATATATATAGAGAGAGAGAGAGAGAGAGAGAGAGATAGGTTCAGGTGTTTAAAGTAATTATTGAGTTATTGTAGGCATAAATGTGGACCAATCATATTAAAAACCTAGATAGGGGTAAAATTGTAATCTTAGGTTCAGGTGTTTAAAGTAATTATTAAGTTATTGTAGGCGTAAATGTGGACCAATCATTTTAAAAACCTAGATAGGGGTAAATTTGTAATCCTAGCTTTTAATTATTTTTGGTAATTAATTATTCAAATCATAAACCCTTTAATTTAGGCAAAATCGTTTACATTACAGCTTTAAAACCCTAAACAGAAACATCGACCTTTAACAATCAAGCAGCTCTCGGTTGCTTCTCTCCCAATTTCGGCATAGTGTGTGAAGGGAAGAGAGGTGGGTGGTTCAATCGACGGGATGAAAAGGCGGCAGTTGGTTTGAAGGAAGCAGTTATCGATCGGTGCCCCACCCCTCTAATCAGTCGAAGACGCTGATGGTAAGGGAAACGAAGGAACAGGGCATGTCGACGGAGCTTCTGTGATAGTTGGGAAATCACGAGGAGGTGCGGAGGGAAGAAGCATCATGACAACATCGATCCAGGGGCGTTCGATTGTTGTGTTTGACAGAAAAAAGAAAAGACGAGAAAGAGAGGGGCAGTCACCCTTCTCCGGTGACTCTCTTATTGATCGTTGCCATACACCACTGTGTATTCCATTACAACAAAATCGATTAGGCAGGGACAAGCAAAATCAGCGGCGGCAGTAGGCAGCTCTGCCACTTCTTCCTTTTTTTCTGGTGAGGTGAGAACGAGAGACAAGGAGGTCGATGGGTACAAGTTTCTTTCTTCTTCTTCTTACTTTGACTGATTTACTGTAAACCAATGAAGTTTAATCTTCAAATGGGTTTTATAATTTGATTTGATTTCAATATAAAGAATGGATGTTTGGGTTGATTGTTTGACAGAAATCAAAGAAATTTTGGATGTGTTTAGGTTTATTGTCTAATTCTTTCAAGGTGAAATATTTTTGGTGAATTGGGAATTTGTTCTGATTGTTTAATTTTTACAGGAAATTGAAAGTTGTTTTGATGCACACCAAGCGCTCGCTAAAATGGTTCAACTGAATCGTATTTCTTCGTTTATAGTATTCTATCAGAAAAGAATGTTTTTTATGATAATCATGAACATATTCTGTTAGAATGCCCCGAATTAATATAATTATTGATAAATGAATTCCAATTCTATTAGAATGGAATTCCAATTCTATCAGAATTCCAATTATGTTGGAATGGAATATAGATATTTTCTCACTAATTTATTCATTGGATTTGTTTCCACAGAAGCTGATGCTTGAAGAACGGACCACGAAATTTGAACGACGCCTCTTAGCAACATTATTCTTTTAGAATGTATTAGTGTCTTTGTTAGATTTTGATGTTTTTTTCCCGATTTGAAAGTTTTTAGTTTTATTCTTTAATAATAAATGTAATTCCTAGCAATTGTTACATGTATTCTATAAGAAATAATGTAATTTTTTGTTTTAATTGTTCAATTGCTGGTTCGAAAATTTGTTATTCTACAAGAAATTTTTAAAGTCATGATCAAGAAATATGTTCAATAATATTTTTATTATTTTATTGTTCTACAATATTTTTATTTTTGAACATACTCAAACATATTCTGTTAGAATGTCCGAATTAAAAACATTATAATTCGTAAAATCGGATTTTTAAAATTAATAGAATCTATGATCCCTTAAAATATGCAAATTTACTTTATTAAATCTATATTAATTGACTAAAATACCATTCTAGTTAAATTTGATGGTATTTATCAATTATATTTAATTTAATAATATGTATTAATCACATTTTCTTAAAATAAGTAAAATGATTGGCTCACATTTATTCATATGGTTTATATTGTTTAAAATACATATTTATGTATTTGTACATATTAATAAGTAACGATGTGTATTTATTATTTAAAATAGTTTTATCGGCGTCCATTCACTCGAAAATGCCAAGTCGTTGATGTGGCACGCCTGCCTGTACTTTACCTTCCAAAAGCTCAAAAATGGAAAAAAAAAGTGTGCAAAATTAAGACATTGAACATAAATTTCAATTTAAGGTAAAACCGTCCATATCTCGTCCATATCTACAAAACATAAAAGCTTTTATGACAAAACTTTCGTTCAACGAATAAAATTAAGAAAATTAATAGACTAAAAATTGTCGAAGTATGAATTTGTACAGTAACTTCTATACAGAAAATCCTAAACGTTTGGTATTTACTCAATTATAGAAACAATAAAAAAAGGTTACTTTAAGAAATGTTGTAGACATATAAACCACTAAATCAGATAATCAAAAAACAAACCCTTAATCCCTATTCTAATAAATGAATAGCTTTAATCTCCATTACCAAGTGTCATTCTAATATAACTCCTCATTAATATTATGTCATGTATCATGTAGATATATTAGGCAACTCATTTCAAAATTTAAATTTACATTTTCTAATCATATGTTAAATTTGAATTTATAACAACTATAAAAATTTGATATATCTCCTAATTAATAATTTATTTAAAATAATTGAATAATAATTATAAATTTTTATTATGAAAGTTTAATTAATTTTATAACCGTGGTTCACACGGATGATAAACTAGTATTTAAATAAAATCTAAAGCAATACCAAAAAAAAAACGGATGGACATCTTAGCAATTAATTAATTAATTCGTTTGAATGGATAAAAATATTTTTTAATCAAAATGAAAATAGAAAATAGATATACACAGATTTTGTTCCATGAATAAGTGTTTTATACTAGTATATGTACGGCTTGCTTTCCATGGGCCAGGACGCTTGCTTAAACAGCGCAGGTTATACAGTTTGTTGGCCGGGCGGATCTGACACGAAAATCGTTGAACTCCGACTGCAGTACAGAGGCGCCGGAGACTGTGAAACAGAAGCAGAAGCAGTCAAAGGGGAATGAAGCCCCAAATTCAAGCGTACTGTTGATAATATTGGTAGCAAGTCTCTCGTTGAAAATCCGCTACTATCTTTTTCAATTTTTTTGTTTTTTTTTTTTTTTTTCTTCGTAGAATTAGACCCCGCCTTCGGAAATATATGAAGAATAACTTATGCTAATTGGTTAATTGATGCTATGTGAGGCTCACAGTTTTATAGATCTCATGATCATGTAAAGTAATTAGCTATATTAGAATGAATCTAATCTAGCTGTTTTTCTTGATGTTACTCTTAGATTTTAAGATGAGATCCAATATTGAGATCAGATCCGGTTAATCTGTCTGTCGCATTTCTTTTCACTCTGGCAGGACCACCAGCTACACAATTCATTAAAAGTCTTGTTGTTATCATTACATTGTTAGAATCAAAATTTTGTTCTTTTTACATTATTAGTCTAACACTTCATTCTTTTATGCGAAGTACATTACATTATGGTTGCATGTTTCTGAACTGTTCATTCATTTATATATTTTTTATTGTTTTGTGTATGAAAAGAAAAAATTAATTTGTTTAACATAGCACCAATGCTAGGGAGGTCTAGAAACTGTGGTCGTCCATTCTTTAATTTTGTTGTTAATAAAGACGTTAAACATTTTAGTATAAGACTGATTAATAAAAAGAATTCATTCAAATTTTTTTCAAAATATATAAATTGCAAGTTTATTACCCTCTTGTTTTAAAGAGTCACTACTAGTTAGGCACTTTTTCAAAAAAATGTTATTTTTAACAATGTTGGAGACCATGGATCAAAGCTGAAATTGACCAACTTGACTTGTTTCTAACAAGTTTAGGATTTAATTAATTTAAGCGAGATAAGTTCTTTTCATGGTCATTAAATTCTTGGACCCAAATGATATCATATCACTGTTCTCACTTATATCTACTATATTTGATTCCATCAGTTCGTTTTTAGGGACTCATTTCATATAACTAGAGGATCAAAAACTACCACAGGATGGGAAAATATACAATTCATAAATACAAATTTCCAAGTCTTGTAAGTCTTTAAAAGTCTAATTTGGGGCAATCTCTGTTTCAATTCATATTTATTTTGTCTTACATTTTCATTAAAATTTCATAGAAATTACATATCGTAGGCCCCACACAAATATGTCACCAGTTTGTGGTTGTTCATTTGAATTTTTCGTCTTCACAATTGAGACTATATAAACCCTCAGGAGGGGCAGTTTGAATATGCATCACTACCAAAAAAATAAAATAAAAAAGTCACAAAGATATGCATTAACATAATGAATCCTTGTGTTTTTATAATTTTCTCACTTCTCTTGCTACACGCTGAGACTATAACTTCCAACCAATTGGGAGGTGGAGATGATAATGGTGTTATAATGAGAAAGTGTTCTGATAAGGAGAGATGTGCTCTTCTTGATTTCAAAGCTCACCTCCAAGACCCCAATGTGCTCTTCTTGATTTCAAAGTTCATAACTGGAGTGGAGTCACGTGCAACAACCAAACACATCATGTCACAGGGCTTGATGTTTCCGGATATGGTCTTGAAGGTGAGATTAGCAATTCTTTGATTAATTTAAGCAATTTGAATCATCTTAATCTTTTCGATAATTCTTTTCATGGAACCATTCCCACCTTCATTGGTTCCATGATTCGTTTAAGGTACCTTCACCTTGGTTCAAAGCATTTGAATGGAACCATTCTCAGGTCCATTAGTTCCTTGACAGAATTAAGGCACCTTGACCTTTCTGATAACTCTGTTTATGGAATCATCCCTCTAGAGTTTGGAAACCTCACAAACTTGCAAGTGCTTAATCTTGGATCCCTTGGAACGTGTAGAGTTGGGAACCTAGAGTGGTTATCTCATCTTTCTCATTTGGAGGCACTTGATATGCATGGGATTTCTCTAGCCAAACAAAATTATTGGGTGGATGTGATTTTGAATATCCGGAAACTATCTTTTTTAAGCTTAGGGGGATGTGAGCTCTCACAGGTCATGTATCCATATTCTTCTTCATTTCTCAACTCTTCTTCATTAATTGAATACCTTTTTCTTGGAAACAACAATCTCAACTCATCCATGTATGGTTGGTTGTTCCCATTAACCAGCAATAAGCTTCGCATTCTTGAGCTCTCTGGAAATTTGTTAGATGGGATACCCAAATATCTTGCTAGCCTCTGTAGTTTGGAAATTTTGTTGTTCGATAACAACTCTGTTGTCAAATTTCCTGATTTTCTTAACAACTTCTCTGGATGCACATCGCTTACATTACAAGCGTTGTTTGTTCGTCATAACCGATTTATAGGGACACGCTCCAATGAGACCCTAACATTGAAAAATCTTGCCACTCTTGATATGACCTCTTGCAATCTAGGGCCTTACTTCCCAAGATGGATTCAAACTCTGAAAAATCTTTCGTATCTTGATATTGGCAATAATGGAATTTCAGACACAATTCCTCCGGGGTTTTGGGACATGTGGCCTTCTCAATTAAGATATCTGAATCTCTCTTCCAACAACATCAGCGGGAAAGCATCAGATTTATCATCAAATATTGGCAGCACTTCTTGGATAGATTTGAGTTCCAACAAATTTTATGGTCCAATAACAAATATCTCTTCCACTGTGGCATTACTAGATCTTTCTAGAAACAAATTCTATGGTGGACTCTCCTTCTTATGCCAAATTGTCCCTGGGTTTTTAGTTGTTCCTTACCTCTCCCATAATTTTCTAAGCGGACAACTTCCAGACTGTTTATGGTGTTTCAAAGAACTAATTGTTCTTAATCTAGAAGACAACAATCTATCTGGAAGGCTTCCTACCTCTGTTGGATCTTTGATCAAACTCGAGGCACTGTATCTATACGAGAACAACTTTTCTGGAGAATTGCCTTTGTCTTTAAAGAATTGCAAGAGTTTAAGTTTTTTGAATTTGGGGGCCAACAAGTTTTCTGGTAACGTACCTGTTTGGATTGGGGAAAACTTATCAAGGTTGTATGTTCTTATCCTAAAATCAAACAAATTCATTGGAACCATCCCTTTAAAGTTATGTCAGTTAGCTAATCTTCAAATTCTCGATTTGTCAATGAACAATCTACATGGAACCATCCCCTCGTGTTTGGATAATCTTACAGACATGGTTCAAGCAGCATCATTACCAACACATAATGTACATTCCTCTTCATTTGAATGGTTTTCCTCGGGTGTTTTGTACGCTAAACTTTATAATGACTATGTTGACCATGCAACGATCGAGTGGAAAGGAGATGAACGTGAATTCATTAGTAATCTGGGATTGTTAAAGAGCAATGACTTGTCAAGCAACAACTTAACAGAACAAATCCCAAATGAACTTACCAATCTCTATGGACTGCGTGCACTCAACTTGTCAAAGAATGGTCTGCTTGGAGAGATTCCGGATTAAATTGGTCAAATGAAACAACTTGAAACATTGGATTTAGGACAAATTACATGAATGGTCCTTAAGGTTTTGTTTTTTTTCCTAAAGTAGTCCCTACGAAATTTTTTTCCCTCAGATGGTACCTACGGAGCAAACCTTGCACACAAAAGGCCCTTATGACTAAATTTGTTAACATACTCTGTTAAGTGTATGTGAAAAGACGAAAATACCCTTTGTTTTTATTTATTTATTTTGTTTTTAATATTTTGTTAATTTGAAATTAAAAATAAAAGTGAGACACTCTCTCTCTCTCTGACCATTCTACCTATATCTCTCTCACAAGGTGGAAGAACCAGCTACCGGAGGTACGTTTTCTGGCCACCAGAATAGGGCAATAGCCCGTCTTTTTCTTCCTTCCTGTCGATACCCAATAGCCACAAACACCCCCTAATCAGAGCTGATTGTTGTTGTTCTTTCCGTCACTTAGCAGTCCTGTCGAGGGCTCCTTTTGTCAAAGAAGCTGCCGGCGAACCAGGAGCTGCCACCGCCGCTTCTAATCTCTCATCCAGTTGTTAAAGAAACCCACGAACCTCCCTTCCTTCGCTACCGTTACTGCTCGTTCCCTTCCATGGGGTTAAGCAGCCTCGGACCTCCCTATTTCTCTATTTTGCTCCCCGATCAGATGAAGACGGAGACTTGTTCCCTTGGTTCTCAACCGGCGACGACGCATATTAAACCCCCATAGGGTCGTTGTAGATTGGATCTCCCTCCTCACGACTGTGTAACCACCACCAAGCCTCCATTGTTGGCCGCATGTTTCCAATCGTGTTCCTAACCTCCGAACGCCACCTGCAACTGTGATTTCTTGAATTTTCTTTTCCAAACGTCACCTGCAACTGTGATTGCAACTGTGATCAGCTTCTGAGGAGGTCTCCTTTCCAATCTCAGGTACTTGCAACCTTCCTCCTCATTTTCCTCATGCTTCCTCTTCCCATTGCTTCTCACCTCCAGTAATTTTTCATCCTCCGCTGTCACATACAACAAACAATCACACAACTTCGGTCGATCTCTCTAAATCCCTAATTTTCTTCAAATTACATCAACTAATCATTATCTGGATGTTGGATTTGGATAAACCAGGTACGTCCATGTACATAATTAGTTCCTTGGCTGTCTCCAGTATATCCAGTGTAATGTTGCCTTCCGATTCTTCATTTCCATGATGAGAACGAGAAGAAGGGAAGATTACCTTCCCAGTTGCGTCAGGGACATCCAACTGATGGCTCACTAAACCACCACAATCAAGATCTCCTGGAGAAGAAATCACAACCCTGCTCATGATTTTGTTTCTTTTGAGATTAGAATTGAGAATTAATCAGTTGATTTCTTGATGAGAGAAAGAGAGAGAGGTGGGGTGAGTATTTTTTTTATTGAGAACAAATTACACGAATGGTCCTTGAGAGAGAGAGAGAGAGAGAGAGAGAGAGAGAGAGAGGACCATATGTGTGCATAAAACAAATGGTATTTTTGTCATTTAAAAAAACTTAACAGAATTTGTAGTTAGTCATAGGGGCCTTTTGTGTGCAATGTTTGCTCCGTAGGTACCATCTAAGGGAAAAAAATTTCGTAGGGACTACTTTAGGGAAAAAAACAAAACCTTAAGGACCATTCATGTAATTTGTTCTTGGATTTATCTAGAAACAACTTGTCTGGAGAGATGCCATTAAGCATGTCTAGTATGAATTTTTTAAATCATCTAGACGTGTTATATAATAGCTTGCGAGGGAGAATTCCATCCAGCACTCAACTGCAGTCTAGGGATGAGCAAAAGGACCAAACCGGCCGGAACCGGCCGGAACCGGACCCGACCCGGGAACCGGCTTCGGCCAAAATCAAGAACCAAACCGGCCCGACGGTTCTACAGGTTCCCGGTTCCTACCGGTTCTTGTCGTGTCTTCAAATGTTGGAACCGGTCCTCAAAAAATAGCATCATACGGTCCTGGTTTTTTCCGGTTCTACCGGTTCCGGTTATATCGGTTCCGGTTCCTACCAGTTCCCGGTTCCAAAAATCCACAAAAATAACGTCCTGGTCCGGCCCGACCGGTTCCTGATGGGTTTTAGGTACAACAAATAAACTAGAAAACAATTCCTAAGTTCACATGCAACCTACTTTGGATCTATGTTTTAACTATTGAACATACAACTTTGAATTGCAAAACAAGAACCCTAGAGGAGAGAGGCTAATTTCGAAATTATCAAACTAGGGTTTAGGGTTTACATACCTTTCAATTGTTATAGTAAACAATTGATATTCCCTTGATCTTGATCTTGATCTTCTTGGAAGCTTTAGCACCACAAGTGTAATGCCTCTAATGGAATCACACCCAAACTAGCAAGAAGGAAAGTAAAAGAGAGAGGGGAGAGGGAGTATGCAAAATCTCGGCCTTAGGGTTTCTTCAAAAGAAAGAGTGACCAAAAACATGAACCAGGAGGCTCCTTATATAGCTGAGGGATCTAGGGTTTAAGGGAAACCCTAGTTATCCTTTGCTTAGGGCCTAAGCAAACCCAAGGGCCTTATCCAAGCCCCTATGGACGAAATTATTAGGGTTTCCCCTAAAGATTTCGTCCACCCTCTTCCAAGGGGGTTCTAGAGCCTTCCACTCAACTATTAGATAATTGCAAACTAGTCCCTGTACCTTATAATTAATTCTTTTAACCCCAAAATCAATTCTGATTAATTTCTGGCTAACAATTAATTAAACATAATGATTTCTAATTAATTTGTTAATCCATTAACATATTAATAAATCATTTATATATATATATTAATTTATTAATCTTATAAATTAATATCTCTCCTTTCATAATTTCCTTGTCCAGTTGCTAGGTTGAGGGCAACCCAAAAGGACTGTGCTGCTGTCAATTCAAGTACATACCAATTATAGTTATGGGCTTAGACACCTAATCCAACAGTCTCCCACTTGGATAAGTCTGTAACTATAATTGCTAGTATGCCTTCTAAATTTGACCAGCAAATTGTAGCTTCCAAAAAGCTGCTGCCGAACTCTGACCCAGTCAGTTATGTGTCCTAAGATAAGTGATCATATAACCCTTCGTTCTGCTTGATATCCCCAGACAAAAGACATGGAATATAATCAATCTCTTTGTCCAGAATCTATGTTTCCCGATTCCTGATTTGTGATGATGTAGGACTTCTAATTGAACACATCAATTTAGTCCTGGCTGGGCCCAGCACATAAGTCAACACCAAATCATCGAGGGGCCCACAGATATCGCTTTTCCTGTTAGGGCAAAAGGAACGAATAAACGTTGACTCATATGCTTGTATCTTTTACTCATCAAATTATGCATGACAATACGTTTTATAACACCAAGTTACTGATGCGTTTTCGTATCACCAATGCACAACCGACTTGTAAATTACAACTCATATATCTTCGTTTCAAGATTATAAGATATTATCGTCTCAGTATTACTCGTGATGAATTCCATGAAGTAATACTCTGAGCGTGGGTTTATCCAATACTCAAATCTCAATTTCTGAGTACTCATGAACATTGCAGCAATTCTATTGCCATGTCTATCCTTAGACAATCTGCAATCCAATTCATGACAGTCTTAATTCACTACTTACTTCCAAGAGTACGAGCGACTGTGGAGTTTGAATAATCTCATTATTCAGGAAGTAAAACATGCAAAAATGAAACACAATAATAAACAATTGACAAAAGGTAGTAGCCAAACTTATAAATAATACTTTATTATTTAATCACCAAAAGTCAATTACATTTACTTTGTTACAAGTTTCAAAAACTAATCTAACTACTAAAACTAATATCATCTTTCAGTCCTATGCTCCGAGCATGCTGAATATGCTTAGCCCTACTCAGACCCTTTGTGAGGGGATCTGCTGGGTTATCTTCAGATGACACCCTCTTTACTATAAGATGGCCTTCTTCAACTCTATGTCTGATGAAATGGTACTTTCTGTCGATATGTCTGGTCTTACCATGATCTCTCGGTTCCTTTGTCAAGGCAACCGCTCCTTCATTATCGCAGAACAGTTCCATAGGCTCCTGGATGGTTGGAACAACTCCGAGATCCCCGATGAAGTTCCTCAACCAAGCTGCTTCTTTCGACGCTTCACTTGCTGCAATGTACTCTGATTCACAAGTAGAATCAGCCACCGTATTTTGCTTGGAACTCTTCCAAGTAACTGCTCCTCCATTCAGTAAAAATACCCAGCCCGACTGAGAACGGAAGTTATCTCTATCCGTCTGAAAGCTGGCATCACTGTAACCATCTACTCTCAAAGTATCACTGCCACCAAGCACAAGAACCCAGTCCTTTGTCCTTCGCAAATACTTGAGTATATTCTTAACTGCTATCCAATGAGCTCTACCTGGGTTTCCCTGATAGCGACTGACCATGCTCAAAGCAAATGCCACATCAGGGCGAGTACATGTCATAGCGTACATGATCGATCCGACAGCGGAAGCATAAGGTACACGACTCATGTCATCTATTTCAACATCTGTACTCGGGCATTGAGTCTTACTCAATTTGGTATTGCTCTGGATAGGTAGCTCTCCCTTCTTGGAATTTTCCATACTAAACCTCTTTAGTACCTTATCCAAGTATGTGCTCTGACTAAGTCCAATTAGTCTCTTCTTTCTATCTCTCAATATTCTAATCCTAAGAATATAGGCAGCTTCTCCAAGGTCTTTCATGGCAAAACACTTTCCAAGCCAAGACTTAACTTCTTTCAAGGTTGGAACGTCGTTACCAATGAGTAATATGTCATCGACATACAACACCAGAAAAGTTACTATACTCCCACTAGCTTTGATATACACACAGAACTCATCTTCACTTCTAGAGAAACCAAATTCTTTGACTTTCTCATGGAAGCAAAGATTCCAACTGCGAGATGCTTGTTTCAATCCATAAATGGATTTCTCAAGCTTGCACACTCTATTAGGGAACTTTGCATCAACAAAACCCTCTGGCTGACTCATGTAAACATCTTCAGCCAACTTCCAATTAAGGAAAGCAGTTTTGACATCCATCTGCCAGATTTCATAATCATGAAAGGCAGCTATGGCGAGCAATATCCTAATAGATTTAATCTTAGCCACTGGCGAGAAGGTTTCATCATAGTCAACCCCTGGGGTTTGAGTGAAACCTTTTGCAACCAGTCGAGCCTTGAATGTGTGCACATTTCCATCCATGTCTGTCTTCTTCTTGAAGATCCATTTGCACCCAACTGTCTTACGACCTGGTGCACTATCAACCAAATTCCAAACTTGGTTGTCATACATGGACTTAATCTCGCTGTCCATTGCCTCTTTCCACTTGGAAGCCTCTGGACCTTCCATTGCTTCCTTATAAGTGACTGGTTCATCTAAGTTTACCAGTGTTCTGTCACTTATGAATGTGTCACCATCTGAAGTAATATGGAAACCATACAACTCAGGTGGCACACTCACCCTAGTGGATCTTCTAAGAGGTAATGAGTTATCGATTGGTTCAACAGGAACTGTTTCCTCTGGTTGAGTGCTAGTGTCATCTAAGGTTCCTTCATTGGCTGAATCTTGAATTTCTTCAAGGTCAATAGTGCTCCCACTGTCCTCTTTGAATATGAGCTCTCTTTCAAGAAAGACTCCTCTTCGTGCTATAAAGACCACGTTTTCACTAGGCCTGTAGAACAAATATCCAAAAGACTGCTTTGGGTAACCAATGAAAACACATTTCTCACTTCTAGCTGCTAGCTTGTCGTGAGTCTCTCGTCTTACGAAAGCTCACAACCCCAGACTTTAATATGTGCTAACGAGGGAACTTTCCCTGTCCACATTTCGTGAGGTGTTTTGGCAACCTTCTTTGTAGGGACAAGATTGAGGATGTGGGCGGCTGTCTCTAAGGCATACCCCCAGAAGTGAATAGGAAGCAAAGCCCGACTCATCATAGAACGAACCATGTCTAACAAGGTTCGATTGCGCCTCTCAGCTACACCATTTAACTGTGGTGTCCTAGGAGGAGTCAATTGTGAGACTATCCCACATTCTTTCAGATAGTCGTTAAACTCGATACTAAGATACTCCCCGCCTCTATCGGATCTAAGTATCTTTATCTTTCTGCCCAATTGATTTTCGACTTCATGTTTAAACTCTTTGAACTTTTCAAAAGTTTCTGACTTATGCTTGATCAAGTAGATATATCCATATCTGCTATAATCGTCAGTGAAAGTCACATAGAATTGATTAGCATCTCTTGTAGTTGATCTGAAGGGCCCACACACATCTGTGTGTATGAGATCCAACAGACCTTCACCTCTTTCACAAGACCCTGTGAATGGTGATTTTGTCATCTTTCCCAAAAGACAAGATTCACACATATCATCTGACTTTAGGTCAAATGATTCCAACACTCCATCCTTTTGGAGTTGGGCTATGCGTTTCTTGTTAATGTGTCCAAGACGACAATGCCACAAGCATGCCTTGTCTACACTATTAGACAAGTCAATATTAAGTACACTATTTCCTAAGCTATCAACACAAGTCACTGTTTCATACACACCATTACAAGACAAAGCTTCAAACATAAAAACACCATTCTTATAAACAGAAATTGAACCATTCAAATCATTAAAAGAATATGTAAAACCTTGTCTGAACAATGCATGAAATGAAATAATGTTTCTCGTCATCTCAGACGAATAGCAACAATTTATTAAATCTAATCTAACATCATTACTAAGCAGAAGCTGATAAACTTCGAACTTGGTTACTGGTGAAGACTTTTTGTTTCCCATGATCAGGTTTATCCTTCCTCGCTCTATCTCCTCACTTTCCTTTAGACCCTGCAAATCAGAACAGATATGAAAACCACATCCTGTGTCAAGGACCCATGAACGAGAAGATAATGAGTTATTAGCAGAAATAGTGTAAATACCTGCCGAAGATGGCTTCACTTTGCCATCCTTGATATCTTGCAGATATTGTGGGCAAGATCTCTTCCAATGACCTTTTTGGTTGCAGTAAAAGCAAACTGCCTCTTTTGGATCAGAAACATGGGGAGTGGAACCATTGGGCTTAGCCTTTGGGCCATTACTAGATGACCCAGCTTGAGCCTTGCTCTTCCAGTTTTGCTTGGGAGGACCTTTCCTCTTTTTCCCCTTTCCCTGTCCAATAGCCAAAACAGGGGCACTAGCAGGTGTGGAGGGTATACTTTTACCCTTCATCCCTGCCTCAGCTGTCTGCAACAAGTTGTGCAATTGGGCCAAGGTCTGCTCAGTATTGTTCAAATGGTGAGTTAGAATAAACTGACCATAACATTCAGGAAGTGAGTTCAAGACCATGTCAATGGCCAATTCCTCATCAAAGTGAATATTGAGCTTGACCAAACGCTCTATGTAGCGTTGCATTCTTTGCACATGTGACACAACCGACTCCCCATCTTTCATCTTGCAAGCCATGAGTGACTTGACTACTTTGAACTTTTCTTGACGAGCTCGCTTATGGTACTTTTCCATAAGGTCCTTGTTTATCTCGAAAGGCCAGTAGTCCTCATAGTACCTCTGCAGTTCTGGGGACATAGTTGCCACCATGATGCATGCCACTTTGGTAGCATCATCGTAATGTTTCTTGTAGGCAGCAAGATCTTCAGGAGTAGCTTCATTCTCATCAAGCTCTTTGAGCTCCTTTTCAAGAACATATTCTTTGTTCTCGAAACGAAGAGCCATCTTGATATTGCGCATCCAATCGTTATAGTTTGAGCCATCCATAACGACTTTGGAGCATATATTGAGCAAGGAGAAGTTCTGGTTGGAGGAGGATGAAGTAGAAGTGTTTCCAGGAGTAGACATCTGAAAAGAAAGAAAGTTTTAGTTAGATTTCAAGATACCTTAATAGAATAACCCAAAGATATAATATCAAGGTTAGGATCCAACTATGAAGATTCACAACTCAAAAATGGGATGCCGAGATCCAAGTGCAAATTTCATAAAGGTAGGCGAATGACGATTCACCAATTCCACCATTAGACGAAACAAACGAAGTGAAATTCCTAATTCTTTTGAGATACATTGAAACTATTCAATGGCATGTTTTAATCTCAGATTATGCTCTTCTATTTGTGACTGGGATGCCGAGGATCACAAACAAGATGTGAATAACCATGCAAATATGCTTGGTAACCTCATTGTCTTTATCATTAACTATTGATGTGCTGGTAAACCACACACGCTCCATCAAAATGAAAATTATGAGATACCCATTACTACTCTTTATTGGTGCCTTTTAGTGTGCTGGTTAACCACACACGCTCCACTAACGACCAATAAAGCATAATGTGCAATTTCATGGATTAGCATACTTTTCACATTTTTCCTAAAGTAACTAGAGTTGGGATTTTGAAAACAATGTTCTAGTACTTTTAATATCATTATACTTTTAATGAGAAGTAGTTGTCCTATCAAATCCGTTCTGCTAACGACCCTCCACTAATCAAGGAAGCGGTGGGTGAGAGTGGACACTCATTCAACTACCATTTTATAGGTAGTTTCCTTATACCCCCCTTATACATTAGCTTCGTGAATGAGGCATACTAGCGATTTGACTGACCATATTCTTATACATATAATATTAAACCTTTAATTATAATATATATAAGGTGTGTTTTAAAACTTTTTAAAACTTCAAGGGTTTATATAAATTTCGAAATTTAAGCTATTAATTTCAAATTTAAATAAACCAATTAACTAGATTTAATATTTATCTATTAATTAACTATTAATCAAATTATTAAATCTTGTAAGGATTATCTAATTAAATTAATCAATTAATTTAATCCTAATCCTTATCCCTCTAATTTCGAAAAATAGGGTAAGGATAATTATCCAATTAATCTAATTAAGTAACAATTATCCAAAAACAAGAAACCCTAGTTATCCTCTTAGCATATTTCGAAATTCATAAGGGAGGAGGCTAGGGTTTTCAAAACCCTAACCCTAATTTCGATTAGGGTTCTTTGGAGGCTAGGGTTTTCGAAAAAACCCTTTGATCCAAAACCCTAGAAATCGAAAGATTGGCCTTTAGGGTTTAATAGCTATAAACCCTAATTTGCAATTCAACAATTGTAGCAATTCAATTTAAAACAACAATGGCTCTGATACCACTGATGGGTTTTAGGTACAACAAATAAACTAGAAAACAATTCCTAAGTTCACATGCAACCTACTTTGGATCTATGTTTTAACTATTGAACATACAACTTTGAATTGCAAAACAAGAACCCTAGAGGAGAGAGGCTAATTTCGAAATTAACAAACTAGGGTTTAGGGTTTACATACCTTTCAATTGTTATAGCAAACAATTGATATTCCCTTGATCTTGATCTTGATCTTCTTGGAAGCTTTAGCACCACAAGTGTAATGCCTCTAATGGAATCACACCCAAACTAGCAAGAAGGAAAGTAGAAGAGAGAGGGGAGAGGGAGTATGCAAAATCTCGGCCTTAGGGTTTCTTCAAAAGAAAGAGTGACCAAAAACATGAACCAGGAGGCTCCTTATATAGCTGAGGGATCTAGGGTTTAAGGGAAACCCTAGTTATCCTTTGCTTAGGGCCTAAGCAAACCCAAGGGCCTTATCCAAGCCCCTATGGACGAAATTATTAGGGTTTCCCCTAAAGATTTCGTCCACCCTCTTCCAAGGGGGTTCTAGAGCCTTCCACTCAACTATTAGATAATTGCAAACTAGTCCCTGTACCTTATAATTAATTCTTTTAACCCCAAAATCAATTCTGATTAATTTCTGGCTAACAAATAATTAAACATAATGATTTCTAATTAATATGTTAATCCATTAACATATTAATAAATCATTTATATATATATATATATATATATTAATTTATTAATCTTATAAATTAATATCTCTCCTTTCATAATTTCCTTGTCCAGTTGCTAGGTTGAGGGCAACCCAAAAGGACTGTGCTGCTGTCAATTCAAGTACATACCAATTATAGTTATGGGCTTAGACACCTAATCCAACAGTTCCATCGGGTTCCGGTTCCGGTGCCGGTTCCGGTGCTGGTTCCGGTACCGGTTCCCCGGTCCATATGTTCATTCCTACTGCAGTCTATTGATCATTCAAGATACATTGGAAACCCAAGACTATGTGGACCTCCCCTTACCAAAAAATGTCATGGAGATGAAGAATCAGAACCACCACCTGTCATTGATGAGAGGGAGGATAGTGAGGAAGACACACATGAACTTTGGGGGTGGTTCTATATTGGTGAAGGCACTGGTTTTGTTACTAGATTCTGGATTGCATGTGGTGCTTTGCTTCTAAACCGTCGTGGGAGACATACATTTTTTCATTTTTATGATAGATTCAAAGATTTGGTGTATGTGAAGGTGATGGTGTTCTTTGCCTATCTACAAATGGTTGAACGTAGATAGTCTTGTAAAATCGTGCTACACTTGTATTTGACAGGGGTTTTTATGTCCCTAATATCAATAAAACTGCCACCAACACCATGAAAACTTTATATTTCAAATATAGTTAATTTTGTATTTTTTTTAATAAACAATTTTATAGGACAATACTGAATGTAGGTTATCAGTGGAATTGATGCTGAAAAATGGTCCATCCATATACACTTGTTACTAACATGCTTTAGTTTGTGGGCTGTGTTACAAAAATTGGCTAAACCGGACTAATAGATCGATACGCAAAGAACATGAACTCTAAATTTGGGGTTTTCAGTTTAGACTTTCTATTAAAGCAGAATATCGATATATGCTAGAATAGTTATATCATTTTGATTGCATTTAATTGTCATACATTAGGTTTAATACGAAACTCCTCCAATTAGAGTATATTTCATACAGATTCTGTGGTTAAGATGTCTTTCTATGTATTTTCTCAAATTAGATTTTATGTTATAAGGGAAGAATATTTATTTAAAAATATATTCAAATTCCAAGCAACAATTACAAATCTTGTTAGCTAGCCATCATTGTAGTTATAATACCTCCCAAAAAAACTTAATTTATGTGACTAGTGATTTTTTTTTTTCATTTTTCTATGATATATGTTTTTAATTTACAAAATAGGGATAATGTCACTATTGCACAATGAAGTTTTGGGTTTGGTCCGATTTGCACAATGAAGTTTTGGGTTTGGTCCGGTTTGGTAATTTCCGTACCTAAGTGTAATGGATTTTAATATTCAGGGTTTAAATTGTATATATTGGATTAAATTTGATAAGATCTCTTATGGAAAGGGACTGAATGCGTAAAATATTCAAATGGTTGAAGAAGGATACGGGTGTATCCGTCACCCACGTTAACCTTCATATATATTCATCATAACCCACTAAACCCTAACCCTAAGGAAACTACAGCCGTCACCTTCACTATGTCCCCCCCCCCCCCCCCCCCCCCCCTGACGCCACCACCCCCCTCCTTTGACTCCCGTTCCGATCAACAGGCGACAACAGTGACCACCGGACATTCGCCATCCTCTTTCTTCTCCACCATTGTTCCAGCCAACGTTTGAGTCGCCGCCATGGGCCTTTGGCCGTCGCTGTCCAGCCGCCGACGAGAGCCATCGGCAGGCATCTTTTTCTTCTTCCTTTCTGTCACCGCCGTTTCCAACAACCGGTCGAACTGCATCATTCCTCCCTGTCTTCTTCTGCTGCTGCTCAGTCGCCATTGTCGCCATTCCATCGGCTGTTGCGGCTGGTGTTCTTTCTCGACTACCTTGTGCCGCCACGAGTGTGGCTGAGATCGGAGTGCATATCAATGTTATGCTCGCGACATCGTGTGGATGTGTGTTGCTTGGCAGGGAAGAAAACTCGCCACCACCGTGGCTGTCATCGCAAATAACTGATACATTGTCGACCGACCGCTGATGTTGTTGCCTCAAGATGTCCGTTTGGGTATGTGTTTTAGTAAAGAGATGTCGTATGCGTGTGATGCTAGCTGGAGATCGAGGAAAGTAACCACCATGGAAGCCAGCCATGGTGGCCGCCGCTTGTTGCCATCGTTCTGTCACCATCAGCCACCGTGGAAGGTGGCTGTGTGTGTGTTTTGCTATGTATTTAGGTGTGTGTACTGTTATTGGATTGTATTAAGTATATGCTGTGTATTATCGGATAAAAGTGAGCCATCACCACCACCGTGAGGTGGTGGCTGCCACCATCTACCTCCATCTACCACCACAGTGCGGTTGTGTGTGTGTTTTATTAGATTAGTGTGTGAGTGTGTTTCAGATTGGGTTGTAAATTGTAATCGGTATAAGAATAATAATAGAAAAATTCATAACCACCACCGTGAGGTGGTGGCTGCCGCATCCTACCGCCACCGGCCGCCGTGTCGGGTGGCGGTGTGCTTTGCATTGTGGTGTTGATTCGTCGGGATGCTTGGAAACCCTAATGGGCTTAATGAAGCTCTAGTGGGCTTAATGGGCCCAATAAAGCCCTATTTGACCTAATGAAATCCCAATGGGCCCAATGAGGCCCAAAGTGACTTAAAAGCCCAACCGGTTGATTAATGGACTAGTATTGGGTAGGAAACCCTAATTAGGGTTTGGAAAACCCTAATGACTTAAAACCCTAATTTCGGGAATTGATCGGGACACATGCGGAAATTATTTAACAACCTAAAATAATAATTAACAATTATTGCAAATTAACCGAAGATAAGATTGGACTTAATGGATTAAGTCCTTAATGGATTAAGCTTTAATGGGTTAAGTAAGAAACACTTAACCCTAATCGTCATTTCATGTGGAAACCCTAATTTCACTTGGGTTGGGTTTTCTTAGTGGGCTTTAGTAATTGGAATGTTAATGGGCTTCCAAGAATAAGCAAATGGACTAAGTAGTTATATGGGTTTTAGGATTAGGCCCATGTGAGAGTCTAGGGCCCAATTTGGAAAATTGGGCCATTGATGGGCCATATTTGGGCCTTATGATTATGTGATATTGGGCCATGGAAACTGGATTAGAATAATTGGGTGGGCCTTAAGGAAAGACCATGTAGAGGTCTGGGCCCAATTTGGAAAATCGGGCCATATACTGGGCTTTGGCCATTACTTGACTTTTGTGCTTTTGGAGTGTGAGTTGGACTTTGAGCTTGGAACCCAATTATTAATTGGGTATTGTTTGATGTTGACAGTTCGGGAATCTGTCGACCAGCAGCTGGAGTTTATTCTGCGGGACTTCAGCAGTGCCAGGTGAGTTCTCCTCACTATATCAACAGGGTCTACGGCACCAAGGCCGACCCTTTATGATTGTATCCTGGTTATAGGATGTTGCTATGCTATGTGATATGTTAGATCCGTATGATTATCTGTATATATGTTAGTGACCTGGTTAGGTCGGTATCCTGGTTATATGATGTTGTTATGCTATGTGATCTGTTAGATCCGTATGATTATCTGTATATATGTTAGTGACCTGGTTAGGTCGGTATCCTGGTTATAGGATGTTGCTATGCTATGTGATCTGTTAGATCCGTATGATTTTCTCTACATATGTTGGTGACCTGGTTAGGTCAGTATGCTATTTGATCTGTTAGATCGGTTGACTGTTATATATGCTAGCGTAAGATATGTATGTGCACATGTTTGTTTGATTGGGGGTTTGGGTTGAGGCGGTCCTGCTTTGTGCTGAAGGCCAACATACCCAGGGCGGTCCGGATAGACTACAGACCCATGAGGGTATGATAGTCAGACCGAAGGCCCGACGAGCGGTCCGGATAGGCTGAAGGCCCTATGAGGCGGTCCAGACGTGTCGAAGGCTCGGAGAGCGGTCCAGATAGACTGAAGTCCTACGAGGCGGTCCAGTCAGACTGAAGGCTCAATATGCATGCTGTTCTGTATTTGTATTGATATGATAATTGTTTTGGTTAGTATGGGTTGGTATTTTGGGGGAAACTCACTAAGCTTCGGACTTACAGTTGTTGATTTTATTTCAGGTATTTCTGATGATCGCGGGAAGGCGAAGGCGTGATCGTGCACTTCCTCATGTTTTATGATTTAGTTCTGGGAAACTCTGATAACAAACTATTTTGGAAATACAATTGTAATACTTATTGGTTTTGAAATGTTTTAAAAAAGTTTTAATTTGGCTTGAATTTTATGGATGTTACAACATAGGGATCAATTAGCAATTTCACTCTCCCTATCTATTTAGGGATGATAGGCACTACTAAAATTAAGTTGAGTGTTCGCCATTTTCCACAAACTAGGCAAAAAATGACTATAAACCGAGTGTATCGATTAGAAACAATAGAAGATGGTAAACCATGCTAGCGATAGATATCTCCGAAGGACAACTGATCCATATTAGTCGCATTCTTCCTCTTTTTTTTCCAATGGATAATGTGCAACATTTTAGAAAAAATCGGTCGACAACTAAAGTAATGATTCATTACTCGTTGAGTACGTGGTAACCCAAACACTAAATCCATGATGATATCCACCCAATATTCTACAGGAAAAGGTAAAGGCATATACAGTCCACCATTTGCAGTTATGCCCTTTGAGACTTGACAGATTTGCACCTTTTAACAAATCGATCTACCTCATTTTTCATATTAGGCCAAAAATAGGTTTATTGCACCAATTATAAAGTGTAATATCTCCCAACACTCCCTTCACTATGTAACTCTTTGATAATTTGAACATGGGAGACTAGAAGCAATTGACTCCCTTTGAACAGGAAAACATCATGAACCAGAATAACTAGAAGCAAAGTAACTCTTTGATAATTTGAAGATGAAGACATTTGTCCATATTATACATCCTACAAAATAACAGAAAAATTAAGATCAATTGTGAGCTATTCATGAGGATATCAAGCCTTGACACACTAATCCTTATATAAACTAGCAAGTTACTTCTACTGCTCAAGGCATCTACCACCCAATGCTCATGTGACACCTTATTTTGATTGTGAATGTTCTTTAAAGAACCCGGAGCTATGAACAAAACAAACTCCTTGTGAAACAGACAGTCAACGCTTTACATGTTAAGAAACTATTAAGCTTTGTAATTGTTTTATGTGTAAATTACAGAAACAATCCATGTTGTTGGGAGGAAAATATTGTTTCATTTCATTTCTTTTTGTAAGGACACTGACCTAATTTAGTATTAGATTGATTTAGTCCCTAAAGTGACATCCTTGCCATTTAAGAAAATGAAGCAAAACGGTGTGGTTAAAGTTAAACGGTTAAACCCATAGAATTAAAATTAATGTATGAATTTGTACGAAAATTAACATAGTTACAAGACATTTTAAGGTATTTACTCAATTTATTAAAGAAAAAAAAACATTGGTGCAAGAAAAAGTTTAAATCCAAAATAATCAAGTACCCAACTCTTAATATTCAAATAAAAAACCTAAGCATTAACAAAAATTATATGATTGATGGGTTAGCTATTAATTGGTTTAAATTGATAAAAATATATTTAAGAAAAACCATAATGAAAGTGGACATACTTGACAAAAATCTTGTCATAATCAAGTGTTTTCAGAGTGGGATTTTACAAATACAAGGCTTATTTTAGGAGGTCCAATTAGTTTTGTTGTTATACATAAGTATATGTATGGCTTGCCTTCATAGTGGTCGCCTAACAACCCATGTTACATTGTTTGTGGGTTGGCTATGTTGCTTCAGGTTTGAGAATTGGAAGATGAAAATTAGCGATGAATTTGGTCTACAGAGGCGTCGGGGTGACTGAAGGTGAAATAGAAGCAATAGCAGGCAAAAGGGAAATCAGCACTAAAAATCTCTTCTCGAGGATCTAGTATCATGTTTCTCAAACTTTATGTTTCTTTTTTTGTAAAATGAGATGCCACTTTCCGAAATTCATGAAGAATTACCCGTGTTCATTGGATAAGTATGCTATGTGAGACTCTTACTTTGATTTAAAGTATTCCATAGTACAACTCTTATGACACTCTTCTTTTCCTTTCCTTTCTCTTCTTTTCTCTCATGACTTTCTTTTCTCTTCTTTTCTTTACTTTTGTTAAATGCGGAAACTAGGCAATAGAGAATACATGTTTGGGATTTAGTTTAATTTTTCAAAAACTCTATAAGACCATCCATTATAGTTTATACCCACCACTAACCACTATAGTGGTGGGTGCCACATCATCACCACTAACTACCACTAAACATATGGGATACCCATCACCACCACACCATTCCACCTTATTTTTTAATTAAATTTAATTAAAAAATATATACAAAGTCTAAATACAATAGAAACATATTTTTTATAAACTAGTTTTTATTCAATTAAAAAACATTAAATAATTTAAAAAATAAAATAAAGTAAAAAAAACATTAAAATGCAAGCACAAAAACCACTTAAACTAGTTTCTAAACCCCTTTTTTAAAATTATCCCACCATGGGGCCTCCCTAAGTGTTAGAGAAGCTTTTGAGGTGTTTAAATGGTCTGTGGTTTATTTCTTCATATTGATGCATGACCACAACAACCAGATCGTCTTAGTGTGTGTTGTTTATAACATGGTTATAAACTCCGTTGAACTCGCAACATATAAAACAAAACATAGAGTATATTGCATCAAGATTACGACTGCGACAACCCATTAATATTTGAAAACGTTTCCAACTTTTGCCCAAAATCCCTAGAAGTTCGACTATCTGGGTCTTCCGAAACTGTCACCCATGCAAGTGCTAAGTTCACTTCTTCCTCTTCCGACCAACTTTGCATTTTGGGAGCCATGGTTTTTGAAAGTGAATAAAGGTAGAGAGAAAATGGGTGAAAGAGAATGGTTTGAATATATAGGTTGTTAAATTGATGTGTTTATATATAGGTAATGTTTTTATATTTAAAAAAATTTAAATTTTATCATTAAACGGTCAAGAAAGGAAAACGAAATGTGATTGGGCGTTTATGTTTGTTGTCGGCAACACGAGGGAGCACAACCACGACCGACCACGAATAGCCGGGATGGTTTGCACGGAAAAAATTTGTGGCCACGTAGACCAGGATTGCCTGTGTCGGATGTATACCAGACGGCCTAAACTTAACAAAGTGTTGTTTTGGAAAATAGAAAAAGAATTTTGAAAACAAGTTTAAAAAGTCACGCTCCTGACTTTTGAAAAATTCTTTTGACAATTTAAAACAATTATAAATGACTATAAGTTAATTTAAATAGTTTTTTTTTAAATGATCTATTAGCTTATATACTTTTGCCTTATGTTACTACATAAGTTAAACCAAACATTTTGTTGGAAACTTTTTTGTTACTAAATAAACTAATAAGTGTAACACTCATAAAAATCATGATAAATTTAAACTTTTTAAATATAACCCAAAACATAAAGTGTTTAAAAAACAATTTTCAAAACATTTCCAACATCAAAGTTTTCCCAAAATCATAGATCATAGCAAGAGGATGTGTACGGTTACGCCTTCGCCTTCTCGCGGTCATCCGAAGTACTTGAAACATAACCCAAAAATGTAAGTCAACGCTTAGTGAGTCCCCCCAAAATACCAACACAATAACAGCGTGCAATGGGTCCATAGGTAAAAGTCTGGATTACCCCTGAGACCATAGCATAAGTTTGGCTTGCCCTCGAGGCCCACATCTTATGTCTGGCTTGCTACCCGGTTACGTCAGTCCTTGGATTGAATACCATCAAGCCCTTAGTACGAGTCTGGCATGCTCTACCTGGCCGTCAGCTTGTATCTGGAATGCTCATGAGCCCTCAGTATGAGTCTGGCATGCCCTACCCGACCCTCATCTCATATTTGGAATGCTCCAGGGTTTGTTGGCTATCGCATGGCGCAGTACAACCTCAACCCAACCCAACACAATATGTCGACATATACCAGAAAATAAACATAACAGATAGTCATGCAACAAAGTCATAGGTAGTCCTATAGATCTACCAGTCTAGCATATCAATAAGTAGCACAAACATGCATATATATCCCCTACTCAACATACCATTGAGTATCAAACCAATAGGTCGGCCTTGGTGCCTTCGACCCGCAATTACAGTGAGGAAAACCCATCTCGCAAACTGAATAGAAGCTGATGAGGTCCCGACTTTGAAAATCAGCACTCTAACTGACACCTATTACCACCAATTGACTAATTCCATCAAAATCCCAATATACCCTCAATGGTCAAAATTGGTCAAACTTGGTTAAAGTCAACTGGTCAAACCCACTAAGTCAACTGAGTCAACCCAGTCGAGTCAACCCAACCGAGTTAACTCGACCGAATCAACTTGGGATGCGTACGCGGGGCGTACTCCTGAGGTACGCAGGACGTACATGAGGCCTCGCAGCTTGACCACCATCGGGGTGGTTGACCGAGTACGCTGGTCGTACTCCGAGTACGCGGGGCATACCTTCGCAAGTCCAAAACCTTATTAAGAGCTGAATGGCTTAAGCTCTTACGTCCCAACATCAGATCCGTGGCCAAATGCACTCTAGAGTCATAAACTTTCCAACTTTATGACTTTACACACCTATTAAGAGCTTAACTCAAGGTCTTAATCTATTAATGCCTTCTACAAGATGCATGGAGCAAAACTAACCAATGGGACTTCATTTTTGTGACTTAGGACCCCTCCGCGGCACTGAAAGGACAACTCAAAAAGTCAAGAACATGTCATGTTGAAGATGAGACATTTGGGACCAAAAAGCACATGAAATCAACACATATGCAAGATCTAGTAAACTAGCCATCAAAGTATGAACTTTATACCATGAAATGATGGAGAAAGGTGCAAAACTTCCAGATCCAAGCCTTGCTTTAAGCTTCCAAGCTTTACCACCACCTACTTCTTCTTTTGGAGCACTCAAAAACTCACACTCAACCTTCCAAGGACTCAAATGAGGCTAGGGTTATAAGGGAACACGTTTTCTGCTAATGGAGGCTGAAAAATAGGGAATGAATGAGACTTATGGATGTTTAAATACTAGACAAACCCTAAAGACTAGGGTTTCTCATTCTAGCAAGTACGCACAGCGTACTAGGGCGCGCCTTAGTATGCTCAACGTACACCACATATGCATGGCATACTCCGAAGTCCCCGAAATTACAATATTGCCATTAGGGTTCCATTGCATACATTCTTGAAATAAGGGACCAAAATGTGACATAAATAAATAAAAGGACTAAACTTAGAAGTACCTTGACATCAGGATGTTACAATAAGCACTTTACTGAAAAAATGTTTATTGAGTTAAATAAGAAATCCCAAACGCCGCTTAGAATCTAGCTGTTTTTCTTGATTTTTCTCCAAGAAATTATTATAAGATGTGGTTATTGAGAAGGAATATTTCTCAAGATATAGAAAGATTTCCCAAGATAAAGAAAAAGTTGGTGTGTAGTCCCAGTCTGTCCAAAGCTTTCTTCTCACTTTGGGCTAGCAACTACAGTTAATTAAATGTCTTGTTGCTCTCATTATTACATTATTGAATAAACATTGCATTCTGTTTGCATTATTAATCAAGATTTCATTCTTTTCTACGAAATACATTATGGGATGTTCATAGTATGTGGCAATAAAAATATGATCAAATATTTTTCAGGGAGGTCTAGAAAGTGTGATCGCCCACTCTTTAATTTATCTAGTTAATATAGATGTTATTGGTTTTTTTGTATAGATGGTTAATGAAAAGAATCCATTCAATTGTTTTTGAAGTTATAACAATCACTAGATTTCTTACCCTTTTTTTTAAGTTTCTACTATTATGGCACTTTTAACAAACATATGTATTTTTAACAACGTAAAAGAGCATGTATCAAACCGAAATGGACCAAATTGGCTTCTTTTTTAGGGCATCTCTAGCCCAACGCCATTTTGGAGTTAAAATGCTCCAATTCAACTTTCCAACTCCAAAAATGGTGTAATACTGTTCACCAACTCCACTTCGTTTGCACTAAAAATGAAGTTACTCAAAAAATGGTGTTATGGTCGGAGATGGTCTAAGAAGTTCACAGCTTAATTAATTTAAGTGAGAAAAGTTCATTTCATAGTCATTAAATTCTTAGACCCAAATAATATCATATCACATATCTCATGGATATATATATATATATATATATATATATATATATATATAATTCAGGTTCATCATCTTTAATTTGTTTTGTGGTTTTGTTGAAATTTCATAGAAATTAAGTATTGTATGCCCCACACAAACAGGCCATCAATTTGAAGCTGTTCACTTGAATCCTTCTTCTTCTCAACCATCATGAGGGGCAGTTCATATATGCATAAGCTCAAGCAAAAAATCACCAAGATTTTCATTAACATAATGAATCTTTGTGTTTTTATAGTTTTCTCACTTCTCCTGCTACGTCTTGAGACTACAACTGCCAACCAGTTGGTAGCAGCGGGAGAAGAAGATGATAATGGTGTCATGAAGAAGTGTTTGGATAAGGAGGGACATGCTCTTCATCATTTCAAATCCCACTTCCAAGACCCCTGTGAAAATCTCTCTACATGGAGAGCTGAAGAAGATGATTGTTGTAAATTGAGAGGAGTCACATACAACAACCGTGTCATTAAGCTAAGTATTAGCTCCGCTGGCCTTAATGGTGAGATGAACAATTCTTTGCTTAACTTAAGCTACTTGAATCGTCTTGATCTTCACTCTCATTCTCTTCATGGAAGTATTCACACCTTCATTGGTTCCATGACCGAATTAAGGTACATTGACCTTATCAATAACTCTCTTCATGGAAACATTCTCTGGTCAACTGGTTCATGACCAAATTACGGTACCTCAAACTTGGAAGCAAAAATCTTAATGGAACCATTCACAGGTCCATTAGTATTTGTTTACCAACTATATTAGTATGAAGTCTTGTCCAACATGGAGCACCTGGATGAAACATTTTGAGTTCATTTGGAGCACTTAGAACTCAATGGACGACTTGAGGTTCATGGAGCATGTGACAAAAGAATGAATCATCTGATAAGGGAATTGATCATCTGACAAAGGAACGGATCAAGTACCAAAGGTACGGATTGTATAGAAGGGGGTCTCGAGCACCTGGAAAAGGTTTGGAGCACTTGGGAGTGATATGAAGCATCAAGGGGACCTTGTTGCGCCATATGATAAAGGGATGGGCCAAGAAGGATGCTCTTACGCCATGACATTCCTTCTTGCGCCATAACACTCCCTCTTGCACCATGAGGGGTTCCTCTTACACCATGAGGATCCCTATTGCTTCGTGAGGTATGCTCTTGCACCATGCATGCCCTTTGTTGCACCATGCATGTTCCTATTGCGCCATGATGGTGCTGTTGCTCCAATTTTGATGTTTTTGTGCAACACTTGAAGCACTTGCGCCATCCATATTCCTGTTGCGCCATAATGACGCAAGATGGACCATCTTGGTACTTAATGAGCCAACAAATTTAATACACACACACACACACCGACAACATCCTCATGCTCATCTGATAACTTATGAAGTAGTGTTTGGAACGCATCAACAACATGTTGCAATTTTACAGACTCGGTTATCTTAACCATAGGAAAGACACATGATCAGAAGGCATGACCTCAATGCGAGCATTCCCAAGGTCTTGATGGATAAAGTTTCCAACTTTATCCATTAAGACATCTCAATAAGACAAGATCTCCAAACCTAGGTCCTTAAAGGCTTTAAGAAGCAAGACCAAGCCAAAAAGCCGTTAATCACTAAAGACATTCCTCCAAACTTTCCAGAAGGTTTTGCTTCACCTAATATATCATAAAGATTGGTGCTTTATGGACATGCATGTCCAATGCATGTCTCTTCCATTTTAGGTCAAAAATGTGAATAAAAAGGACTCAAAATCATGCATGATTTCCAAACCATAACAAACTCCTAGATCTATGAGATATAATGTTCTTGGGACTCAGAGAAATCATAAAGTGGGAAACTTTATCTCTTTGCTTCAGTCAAAATCCACCAAAGGCCTATAATATGCAAGATAACCTTAAATCCACTAATATGGAACTAAAAGATTAGATGAAGAAACCTTACAAATGGTCTAGCAAGGTACTTTCAAAGATTGGGGAGCGTTGCTTGCTTTCTTCTTGCACCAAATCTTCGTCTACTTCTTTCAAATGACACCAAAACACCAAAGAGAGCTTAAGAATCACCAAAATACACTTAAAGGTCACCAAAAGGGATTATGATCAAGGTTCTGAGGTTTGAGAGTGATGGAGGCTGAGGGTGAAAAAACCCTAGCCCATACTTTCCTTTAAACACTCGAAAATTAGGGTTTTCTCATCAGATGGTCGCCACGTCGTGGCCATCATGTTGCCACGCCGTGGGAACCAACTTAATACCCACGAACATTTCCAAATATGGCACGTCGTGGTGGTGCCTCCACCACGTAGTGGCCACTCGGACTCAACATAATAAATTAAATAAATAAAATAATAATACCTTAAGGAATCCGAATGTTACAGGTGTAAAGTTGAAAATATAAAGTAGTTGTATCATCTATGACAAATAGTGTATCTAGAGAGTACAATTAATACCAAGTTATCCTCCCCCACTCATATCCGCGACATAAAAAAGTGTACAATTATTTCCATAAAAAATGTTACTAATGATAATTATAAATTAACGATATGATACATTTTGAAATCATCAAAGCAGGATACCAAACTCAAATACTCATCTTTGACAAGTTGACGAGCCAACTGGTCATTGAAATCCGTATCCAACAAATTTAATACACACACCGACCGCATCTTCATCCTCATCCGATAACTTATGAAGTGGTGTTTGGAACGCATCAACAACATGTTGCAATTTTATAGACTCGGTTATCTTAACCATAGGAAAGACGCATGATCAGAAGGCATGACCTCAATGAGAGCCTGCAAAATATTCACCAAATTGCAAGACGATGTCAAGGCAAAGGATCTTAAAAAGCATTTTGTTGTATCGGGCTTTAAGGGTCTGTTTCTTTGCAGGATACATAATGTATAAACAAATGATCACCTTCTATGCCTGGAGAAATATCTAACTACATACCAAAACACGTCTTTCGGAACATAGTCTCGCATAGTGGTCGAGTCTGAGTTTAGTAAGAATATTCACAACAATATATGGTTTGCAAGATATTGTAAGAGACACAATAAATATGTCGTCATGCTGAGAAAAGAAAAAATTACTTTCAAGATAATCCTGAACTGTACGTAGACTAGTTCGTTGTATTCAGAATATGTTTCGGAATTTGTTTGTGTGTGTGAATAAGAAAAAATCAATGTGGAATAACTTAAGGAACTAAAAAACTATTTCGCTGATACTTTGGTCTGTACTAACACTAAAAAAGACGTAATTTAGGAACACTCTAAATATCAATATAGCATTCTGGATCTGTTCTTCATGTTCTAGAGTAATTCTTCGAGATCCGGACTAACGATTTTACAACTTTAATCAGTAAATTAAATAAATAGAAGCAAAGGAGTCAAGAACTAATTCATAAAACCTCGAACTCATCGAAATAAAATGTCATATCTTCTTTGTTCATTGAGTCTGAAATATGATAATATTCGGTATGCATTCCGAAATAAATTATGTAATACTATGTATCCAGAACTCAGTCGGAATGGGTCGGACCGGATAACATCAGTGTGCAATAGTCCATTCCGAACAAGAGGGTCATTTAAAAAAAATCAAACCTGTTATTTTATAAAATAAACAATACAAAAATGATTACTTAATTTCTATTTTTAAAACTCATTTTATAAATACGTGTTTGGTTATATAAACAATCCAAAGCACCCCTTGGTCACTTACCATCAGAATCGCTCAGATTTAGTCGCTCAAATTTAGGAGATCGCAAATGAAACATTTGAGTATTTGACGCCCTTCTCCTACGTCCATCTCTGAATCACGCCTCTTCATTCCCTGCTGAAATTCATGTAACTTCTCGTCTCTGCATATCTATGGTACCAATTCGACTTCGAAATCCAAAAAGTTATTTTGTGTTTTATCTATAGTTGTAGTGATATTCGGAGGGATTTGTGTTATTTTGAATGATTTTATGATGTAATACTTGCAAAAAAAAAAAAAAAAAAAAAAAAACATGGAAGTGACCCAAAATGTTAAGCATGCGTGATATTTGTTTATGCTAGTACATCTTAATTCGTCTTAAATTCTGTAAGTCTGCATCAGAGTAATCTTAAAGTCCTTATATTTTTTGTGTATTTCTTGATTGTGTTGAAATTAAACAAATTCTTCTCAGATATGAAATATGAGGATGTCAAGTTTCTGATGCTATCCATGTTATATTTGGATTTAGGAAGTAAGAGGATGTTTGAAGATGATTAATTCTTTCAGTTATGTTTTGTACTTTTACATGCATATGACGTGTTTGATATAATGTTTGAATGAAATCAATGTTTTTTATTTGACAAGATGAGTAACAAACAAACAAATTCTAGTCATTGTGACATTTGAAAGACCTTAGATCGATCTTATATTAAGGTCAAGTTGTAACTGTTCACTTTTTAATAATGTCAACGATTTTAGTCCTGTTTCCTGAATTGCCATTATTAGAGACCAAATACATTGATCCAGTTTGTGATCTTAAGACCTTAGTTTTATGAATTGAAATTTGAACAAAGACTAATATTGTTTGAGCAAATGATTTTCTTACCTCAGTTGTTTGACATGTCATGCTTTGTAATATATTAGTTGGATTCATAGACAATGAAATTAATATTTCCTTGAACTGAAGTTTTTCTTTTTCAAAAATGCTGTTACCCATTCTCTTATAATTTAAATTGATGATTGTAGGCATATGTGAGGCTTGTATTCTTGAAGTTAAACTTATAATTTAAATTGATGATTGTAGGCATATGTGAGGCTTGTATTCTTGAAGTTAAACTTACTGACAGCTGAAGAATGTCAGGTTCCTTTATTTGCTATTATTTAAAAAAAAAATTGAGATGATATAAATGTTAGGATCGAGACACTTAACACGCGACTCTAAACACACACAGAGCTCACGAAAAACAAGAACACAAGAATGAACACGAGGGATTTAACGTGGTTCGGTCCTTCTCTGACCTACGTCCACCGGTAAGTAGGAATTTATATTTCTTGGTGCTAATCTGCACTCTTTCTGTGTTACTCTAGATACAAGTTTTACAAATACAGATGAATCTCTTATATAGAGATGGAAATCAGAAGTAGTCAAAAAATACAATCGGGTCTTCAGCCAACCTTTGAAAAAAAACTTCACATTCAACAATTGTGGCTTCACACTCAATAATTGTGGCTTCACATTCAACAATTGTGGCTTCACATTCAACAATCTCCCACTTGAAGCCACGGAACAATCTTCACCTGTGCTTCAACTGTGCATCTGTATTTTAAAAAAATTTGATCTTAACTCCTTCCTAGTTACCCTGGCCTTCTCTTCAATTAACCTGAAGGCCAGTTGAAGCTTTCGTTAGCTCCAACACATCAGTCATGGCTAAGTTTGCTACTGACCTGTTCTCTGTCTCCACCGGCTCCCACTGAAATGAACTGCTCGATCCTGGAACAACCTGAGAACAAACGACACTCTCCATGTGAAGCAGATAATCTGGAGAGACTTTTACAGATGAAATACTGGTTCTCTTAACCCACTGTGTTCTGGGTATTCTAGCTGAAACAAAGCCCATGCTCCCACTGCTATGAATGCCCTTGACTGGTTTTTCTGAACCGTTCCAAACACGTTCAACCTGAATCTGACCTGTGACTCTGGGTTTGCCATCTGCAAAGCAAACCTTCTTCTGTCCACTAGACTCTATGAACCGGATTTTGTTTTTCTTCTAAACTGAGACGGTTACTCCCTCAGACGGTAAACTGACCAAATATAATGAACCCCTCTTATGTCCACGAGCTATCACAAGATTTCCTTTGACAACCTTCCGCCCATTCATGAACTTAACCTCGTGTCCCTGTTCATCCAACTGTCCAACAGAAATCAATTGTTTCTTCAGACTTGGAATTACCCGGACATCCTTCAAAGTCCATGGACCGACTGGAGTCTTCAGATTTAAGTCACCTATGCTCGTCACATCAAGAACCTCATCGTTCGCCAGTCTTACCTTACCAAAATCCCCTTCTTTCAGATTCCGCAGTGCTTCACGGATGTGGGTAGCGTGAAATGAAGCACCCGAATCCATAACCCAGGAATCCACATTGCTCTCCACACTACAGATCAAAACATCATCATCTGAATGGTCTACTGCAAAGTTAACTTCTTTCTTGTCTTTTGGACATTGATTACTGAAATGTCCAACCTCTTTACAGTTCCAACAAGTCACATCATTTCGAGTCCTCGACTGACTCCTTCTCCTGTTCCCGCTCCCACTACCTCTGTTATTTCTTCTACCTCTGACCGCATTCAATTGTTCACTTGATGATTCCCCGGAATTTCTTCGTATGACGTCTTCTCCTAGAATTAAATCCCGAATTCCCTCAAAAGTGAGCTCTTTTGATCCTGCGGAACTAGTAACGGCTGTAACTGTTCCGGACCAACTGTCAGGTAATGATGATAACAGTAGTAAAGCTTGAACTTCGTCCTCAAATTTTATTCCCACTAACCCAAGTCTGGATAAAATCGAGTTCAAATTGTTGATGTGTACTGTAACTGAACTTCCTTCCCTCATCCTCGTGTTGACTAGTTCCCAAATCAGGAAGACTTTATTTGCTGCCGACGGCTTCTCGTACATATTAGACAATGCCTCCATTATTCCCTTTGCCGAGGTCTCCTTCAAAATGTTGAAGGCAACATCCTTTGACAACGTCAGTCTAATAAATGCCTTGGCCTTCTTATCCAAAGTCTCCCCGTCTGCATGTGTCATCGCCTCCGGTTTTTCACCTAAAACTGCGTCCAAGTCTTTCTGCACGAGCAAATCTTCAATTTGCATCTTCCACCAACCAAAATCTTTCTCATCAAACTTCTCAGTCTGAAGCTTACTGCTTTCTGCCATTTTCTGAAAGAACAATGACCTATCTTGCAATTTTCTGGAAATTTAGGGGCCAAATTGCAAATTTTCAAATCTGCTACAGTGTTGCTACAGTGTCTGCTGACGTTACCGCTGACGTCGTGCTACAATTCCTGCTACAGTGTCATCTTCTCCGGCGAGTTCAGGCGCTACAGTGTCGTCTTCTCCGGCAGAACTTCGGTGCTACAGTGTCGTCTTCTCCGGCAACTGGTTTTCCCGGTAACTATTCTGGCAAACCTTTGACCGGCGATTTGGACGTCTTCCGGTGGTCAAAAAATTTAGAAAAAATTATTTTCGGAATCTTCGGAACGAGACCTTTCCAACGGTATACACCAAAATCGTTTTTGACGAAAAACAATTTCGACCAAAAACTGAAAATCACCCTTTGGAGCTAAAACCAAGGCTCTGATACCACTTGTTAGGATCGAGACACTTAACACGCGACTCTAAACACACACACAGCTCACGAAAAACAAGAACACAAGAATGAACACGAGGGATTTAACGTGGTTCGGTCCTTCTCTGACCTACGTCCACCGGTAACTAGGAATTTATATTTCTTGGTGCTAATCTGCACTCTTTCTGTGTTACTCTAGATACAAGTTTTACAAATACAGATGAATCTCTTATATAAAGATGGAAATCAGAAGTAGTCAAAAAACACAACCGGGTCTTCAGCCAACCTTTGAAAAAAAAAACTTCACATTCAACAATTGTGGCTTCACATTCAACAATTGTGGCTTCACATTCAACAATAAATATTTGCTTAATTGTAGCAGACTCTATCTGCCTATTACACACAGTGCAAAACAAGGGTTTATAATCAGAGTGCCATATTGGAATTTTGTAGACCATAAATTTAAAATTTTCACCCATTTAAAAAAAAATTGTAGATTTACCACCCTCTTATTTTTTTTTTTTAAATTCCATGCTATTGCACGGTTTTTATTAAAATATTTATTTTGTAACAATTAACAATCTAAAGCCTGGATTGAGCACGTTTACACTCCTATAGCAATTGGAACATTATCATGATACTTGACCCAAATTAATAATCTGCCACTTGGAGTCTTCCATTCACAAAATTAGGTCCTACTTTGTCTTTTGGAATTTAGAGGGCCACTATCGGTCTTCACTCACAAAAAAAAAACTAGGCATGTTTACCTGGTCTATTAACAGAAAGGTATTTTGAAATTTTTATTTACCTTCATTTTAATTGCATAATAGTTACTGTATATAAATTGATAGGAATTAGATAGTTAAATACTTAAAGGGGTAAAAGGGTAATTCGTAAGAGAGTTTGGTAGAGGTTTGCTAATAAATAGAGGGTATGATTGCATTGTTACTGAGTGAGAAATATCTTAGATTGGTGTTAGTCTCTAGAGTGAGATTGGCTCATTGGCTAGGCCTTTGAGAGAGGGATTCATCCCTGAGCAATCATCTTATCACAAGATTGTATTCTCTATCTGGTTTCATTCAGTCATCAATATCAATTCCAGTTTTCTCTATCAATCATCAATTGTTGTTTTTTCTGTTTCAATTCTTCATCATAAATTTTATTTGGTTATCAGTTCATTGTATTAACTTTTAAGTTAACCTAGCTCTTAGTGACAAATAACAAAGATATGTATTGTTTTTAGCAAGCTAAATCACTACAAAGATATCAATCATTTAAAATGATATAAATTTTAATATTATTGATTATTACTTTCTTTTTCAGTTAATCAAAAACTAAAAGGTTTATTGTTTGATTTAAAATATTTTTTTTTAGTTTTTTTTTTAATTTAAATTTTTTTTTTTGAAAAGGATAGGTTCAATTACACAGTACAATAACCTTTTAGAACTTTCATTTATATGTCTGTTATTTACATAATAGCAGGTAATTATAGAAGTAGTTTTTTTAACTCTATTGTATAATCTTATTATTTCAATGTATTAATTTAATTTATTAAGAGCTATAACAAAAAGTATGTATTATTCATAACATAGAGACCGGTTGCAAAATCAGATTATATTACCACATCATGTAGTAGTGTATTGATCATAAATTAAATAAAAATCCACCCCTTCTAAGGAAATTTATAGTCAATTTCTAAATGTAAATCTCATCCCCTCTTTAATTTTTTAGATTGCCCGCTTGTGTGAGGGTTTTAGTCGAATCTTTATCCGTAACAACAATGTAAACAGTAGATTGAACTCATTTATATTCTTGTAGAAATTGCATAATTAAGGATGTTTGGCATAAAATCTTGAACTATCATTGATATTAATGACTAATAATAATTTTGACCCAAATAGTCTACCACTATGACAGCGAGTTGTTACCTGAAAAACTAGCTGATAGCTAAAAAGGTAGCCGTGAGCTTATAAGCAAGCTAAAAAAAATGACGATTGATAAAAACTAGTTGATAAGCTAGCTAAAAGATATAAAATAACATAAAAAGACATTTACGATAGATAATGAGTTTTCTATAATTAATTAAAGCTATATTTGAAATATTTTTAAAAAGTTCCTAAAAAGCTAATCTAAGTAGCTTTTTTGAAAAGTAGCTTATAACTATTTTTTGGCTTGCCAAACATGAAAAAAGAAAAAGTAATCTAGTTGTGGCGTGCCAAACACATCCTAACTTGTTCTATTATATTTGGTTTCTGATGAGTTTTATCGAAAAAAATGGTAATGGTATCATCGGTGCTAACAATCGGTCATTAAGGTAGCGTTTGGTACGCGGAACAGAACTGGACTGGACGGAACAAAACCATTTAAGAAGGTGTTTGGCGTTGATGGAACAAAAAGTCAATGGGACAAAAATATGGTCAATGGGACTAAAATTTGTAAATTTAGTCCCACCCAAAAGGGTGGAACCGAGTTGGACTAAATAAAACCATCTTTACCGAGACCAAAATACCCCCATCTTCTCTGCTATCGTCTCTAATCATTATACAAATCATAAATATGAACAATTCTTTTATCTATTGCCTCTCTCAATTCGTCAATGTTGGTCGTACTTCACGAGAATTCTTCCTTTTCGTCCATTCTGTCTTTGAATTCCAGTATCTTCACAGGGCATACATCCACGAGTTCACCTGATACGATAAAGCTGCTAAGCGCATCAATATCTTTCCAGAAACCCTCAAAGCATTTGGTCGTGTGCTTTCATGCGCTTTATCATTCAACAAATCAGACAATTGACTGAAATCATATCTAACGGAAGATGAAATTTTAAAATTCGATTTAGGTTGTAAAAGAGGGCGATTATGTTTTACACAATAATCGATTTAGAAGAAAGGGAAGGGTCAATATGTTTTTACAGTCACCTGCTCCCGTTGATGTGCGATTTGTTCTTGAATCCTCCATGGTTGTAGTTTCTATGATTTGTTCAGGAGTCTTTAACATGTTTTCAAGTTGGGAATTGTGCTTGAGGTTTTTTTAACAGCTCATCGTTTGATTTCTTTTAACGGAGCTCATTGTTTTATATATTTGACAGTAAACCTGTAATATATTTATGTTTCCGACCCATTATTTATAATCATATAAATTTGTTGTTGAATCAAAAAGTCTATATAACTGTTTAATATATAATTCTTTTTGTTGGAATAGAGGTTTCATTTTAATTGATAACACTCAAATTGAATTAGAAAATAAATATACCCAAATATGGTTCTACGATTTAAACGATTTATTACAGATTTTATTAGTTTCAAAACAACGTTTGTTGTTTTGTGGTATTTGATATAAGGATAATGTGGTAATTTTGACGTGTCATTTCTATTATGTCCAATTTTTACCAAACGCTACACAAATAATCAGTTATGTTTTGTCCTGTTCAGTCCAGTCCACTTCTGTCCATGTGCCAAACGCTGCCTAAGTGAGAAGAATGATGGTGGTGTAATTCTTTCGTTGAAGCCTATGGAAGACATGGAGAGGACAAAATACCCCAAATTTATCAAATTTGAAAGTATTATATATAACTAGGCGGATCCCTGCGCGTTGCGCGAGAATAGAATTATATAGTTAAAATAATAACTTTTTCAAATTATTATTTAATATTTCTACTTTGAAACAAAATGTTAGTAGTAAAACAAACATATAGTTAACATATTAGTTTTATCAAACATTATAGTTTAATTTTTATGTCATTGTGATATATACAATTATTTGATAATTTTATAAACCGTTTAAAATTGTGTAAATTATATATCAAATGAATGATAATATAACGGGTAACAAAACGTATGAACAAAAATATGAACTGCAACTTTTAGTAACATAAAAATAGAAAAGCATATATTATAACATTTGTATTAAAAAAGATATATATACAACGAATAATAAAAAATATGAAAAATAAACACTATAACTTTTAATAACATAAAAACACTAAAACATCTATTATAACATTTATATTAACTCTTCATATTTAAATCACAAATCTCTTCAAATACATTAATGTTTTTAATGAGCAAAACTTTACAACCTTATAAAAGAAAGGAAAATAAAAAGTTATTAGTGATTACTAATTAATAATCATAAGTTAAAAACTCGAGTTGTAACTAATAAATACACATAAATTAGAAAACTCTTGAGTTGTAGTGTGAGTTTCAAATGAATGCGGTACTTGGAAATGTATATTTATTATTATTATTATTATGATTATTATTATTATTATTATTATTATTATTATTATTATTATTATTATTATGATTATTATTATTATTATTATTATTATTATTATTATATTCGTCTAAATAATTGGTTTTGATGCATCATTTTAATCGCTTCAATTATTAAACATAAAGATATTTAATTATAAATTTATAACATACATAGGTGCATATACATGTTAAACAAATCGCATATAATATATATATTTTCGTAAATGTTATATGTAATTCTTGTCATAGTAATATGGATAAATTACTTTCATATGAAGAACATATCATGATAAGTCTATCATAATTACATATCAAATCTTCAAAATTATGCTATCTTTTAAATATTATCTTTTAAATATGTTGTGTAGAATAACCCAACAAAAAAATAATAGAAAATAAATAAAATCAAAATAGAAAAACTACAATCAAATAAATAAGATCATTGGGTAGTTGAATATATAAATAAAGATGTTACATAAACATGCATTTAAATCAAAAGAAAAAATTAACATTCGTCAACTTTGCTCAAACAAAAAAACATATATCCATTTTATGAATCTTCTTTCTTCATTTAACACCATTCAACCATAGAAACTTGATGACAATTCTTCACTAACCTGCAATCAAAATATTTTTCTTGAAAAAGAAGAAGCATAAAGATATTCCAAGCAAAACATTGATGTTTGGAGAGTCACATTCAAGATTGAGTAATACACACAAATCACATATAAATATTAAATGAGAAACTGAATATAAAGAAAGAATAGAAAAGCTTCATTTGTTTTGGTTGAAAGAAAAAATCATATTACAGTTACCATCGATGCGACATCACCTATTTCTTCAAATAATCATATTTGGATCTGAATGCTTCAACTATATGAAAATTTTTGAATCACAATATCTTCAACCAAATGACGCCTTTTTGTAAGAAAAATGTACTAACATAACTACATATATAATAAAAGAATGCAAAAGAATTATTGGAAATTTATAAATACTATAAATGGTTTTAATTAAGGAATATAAAAAATTATGTAGGTTTCAAATCAATATGGTTTGAGAAAACAAAATATCTCTAAACATATGATTTTGAATGATATGGTTTGAGAAAACAAAATATCTCTAAACATATTATTTTGAATGGTCTTATTTATATTACTGGAAAAAAATATAACGCGATCAAATTATGAGTAAAAAAATGATACATTCATCAACAACCTTGATTTGTAGAGCTATTTTAGGGACTCCACTGCAAATACGTTCTAAAAGAATTGTGCCTATTGAAAAAAATTTCTTTTCATTTTCTTATGACATTCTTCTTACATGTAAGATTTTATATAACACAAAAGACACAAAAGATTGACCTTTTTATAGTAAACTTTTCACTAAATGCTAATTAAACATAATATAAGTTATAAAACCTTTGAGTGTTAAATCATAATTAAGAAAACTTTTGAGTTGCATTAGTTAAAAAAGGGGTTTCAAATGAATGTGGTTTGAGGAAGTTAAAAAATGGGGTTTCAAATGCATGAGATTCAAGAAAAAATGCTAGCTTTATAAGTATGTATGATTAGGGTTAAGACACATATTAATGTCATAAAACAAATGCTACATTTGCAAATAAATGAGGAAATTGTTATGAACTGGACTTATAAGAGCAAATTCTATAACATAAAAAAAAAAGCAACCAACAACTTCAAATATTGATTGATAACCTCAATTCTATCCAAAAGATTACAAAAACAAATGATAGGTTAGCTGATTCGAGATAGCTACTCTCACAATGAATAAATTCCAAAATTCACAAAAAGATTCATTCCTCACTCCCCATTCTCACTACCCTCTTATACTATCTTACCTAACAAACTAAATAATATAAAATACCTAAATTGCCCCTGAACTAATAAGATTCTCTTTATTTATTGAATTTCCCATATTGCCCTTATGTAGAATATGTGACGTAAGTTGATGTATAACAATACACCACCCCAAAAGAACCACCTTGTCCTCAAGGTGGATAGAAATGGTGTATAGCATCCAAACTCTCCTTGTGACCCTTTTTGTCTTGCCCTTTGCCTTACTATGATCAGCACTCCCTACATATGTCCCACTTGCTTGCTCCACTGGATCTGATGTGAGGGATGTCTTTGCCACATGTGACACATACTCCAAATAAGATATCGCCATCTTCATGGGATAAGTAATATCAACCTCCATTAATTCATCATACTTGTCTGAATTAAATTTTTCCCAAATCTTGACCTTGCTATCCATTCCAGCTAACAAAAGCAAGTGACTGCTATTAAGTAAGAACCTAATAGCGGAAACCCCCTTTGTGTGCCCACTCCATGTTTGCATCATTCTTTTTGGTATATAACAGTTTTCGCTTTTTGAATTGTCATCATTTTGGAGGTATAAACCAAGACCTGCCTTGACAATTTTTTTCTTCATTTGCATGAAATGTACTCATGTCTGAGTTGCCCTCACCTTTGTTACCAAAGGTCAATGACTCACTAATCCCCTTCTCAGCCTCCATAGCCACCCCTTGTTTAAATCCAGTTCCATTTCTCCTCATGGTATGAGTGAATTTTGACTTACCTAATTGACATCACTTTGTGATGCAGCACTGAAGTCAGGTGGCAGTTTTGCACACATATATAGCATAATATCACCGAGTAGAGTAAATGGTGAGTCTTGTGGTACATTTTCAAGGCCTATGTATTGCTGCTGAAATGTACTTATGATTTGAACATGAGAAAGACCAGAATATAGAACCTTCCGTGAGGGCAGATTCAATGATTCCAGCCTATGGTGGACCCCAAAGGCTTCCCGAGGAGGAACATGTTTATCTTGAAGTTTGTTTAACCCTTGCTTACCTTCGCCACAAATTTTACTAGACATAAGGGTCTTGTTGAATCTATTCTCAACTTCAGTGTTCGGTATACTTGAGTTCTCATTTATTTGTTTTTCTTTTGTAGCAATAAATCCAGTGGGTAGTCGGGCGTTTGTACACAAGTGGGGCATTACATCACATGGTGAAAGAAATGTTGAGTCTTGTGGTGAATTTGCAGATCGTACCAAGCAATCTGTTCCCAAATACCCAGCCTCAAACCAACCGATAATGTCACTCCCAGTAAAAGCAACTTGAGTTTCACCATGAGGATTTTTGCAAAAAAAAATCCATGTCTCCAGGAGATGGTCGAGACAGTATACCGATTTCTTGTTCTTCTTCTAAATGTCTAGATGGTTGCCTGTTAGATACCGGATCTGTGTGTGTTTCCTTCAGCGAAGACGGGAAGTAAGGATTGACAGTCTGTGGGGGAGGTGCGAACGCTAGCAAGGGTATGAAAGTTGTAGGCGGTGCAATTAATTTGGTTGTGGTTGAATTTTTTTTCTTGTGGGTCTAAGTTCTCTTCGGATGATTTAGTAATGATTGGGCTAGGTTTTGAATTGTTACCTTTGTTTGACATTGAGCTCATTATCTGATCTGATTTATGTGAGCCCACAAGACTAATTTCGGCCTATGTATTTTCTTTATCATGACCGAGATTGTGATGCCCTAGAAACGTCTCTACCGTTACTTCTTTTGACGTAACCGTCTTCTGCTCTGTCTTCTCTTTGAGTTGAAAGATCGGCGATTGCTATGAGGATCCAAATCGACGACGGATCAAGCCCTTCAGCTCCTCCCAATCTCGTGTGGGCCGCCTCCTATGCTCCCATTCATACTACAGTAGAGCGTCGCCTTCTAGAGCCCCCACCGCAGCTTCCATTGTTTCTTCATCTTCATATGAGCAGAATGACATTTCTACATTAAAAATCCACTCCTCTGTGTTAGTTCCATCAAACAAGATCATCTCATGTTTGTGAAATCTCCGGTTGGTTCCTCCTCTGTATTCGCCTTCCGTAATATAGCCGCCGCCTCTGCCGGCGAAACCACCTCCTGTTCCATTTCTTGAATCTCCTGTATTAGTGTGCGACGCTCCACTGTAAACCCTTGGAGTTTCCTCCATGGATTAAACCGCTGTGTTGCTAGGCTCTCCCTCCACGGTTTTCTTCTCATTGTTGATTGTTGTTCGACATTTGGCTATGGCACCCAAAATCTCCTCAAACTTTTGATCCATGTTCAACTAAAGAGAGGCTATGGAGTCATCCTGATGTTGGATCTGATGCCCTTGATTCTCCATTCGATCATACAACTGCCTTATTTCAGTTTCTAGCGATTCAACCCTCTTGACTAGAGCTCCTCCAGCATCCTTCCCTTCTCCTTTATCTCCAGCCCTCGTCCAGATGAATGCTCTGATACCATTTGTTATGAACTGGACTTATAAGAACAGATTCTATAACATAAAAAAAGCAACCAACAGCTTCAAATATTGATTGATAACCTCAATTATATCCAAAAGATTACAAGAACAAATGATAGGTTAGCTGATTCGAGATACCTACTCTCCTAATGAATAAATTCCAGAATTCACAAAAAGATTCATTCCTCACTCCCCATTCTCACTACCCTCTTATACTATCTTACCTAACAAACTAAATAATATAAATTACCTAAATTGCCCCTGAACTAATAAGATTCTCTTTATTTATTGAATTTCCCATATTGCCCTTATCTAGAATATGTGACATAACTTGATGCATAACAGAAATATAGAAATTTGACGTAGATCAGAAGAAGTAGGTGCGATGGGGTCGAGAAGAAGCAACGTTGAGATGTTAACTAGTGAGGTGAAAACGAAGGAAGAGTGAAGGTAAATAAGTTGTGAATGTGGGCCTAAAAAATACATTAGACATAATAAAAAATAACAAAAAAAAAATACATAAATAAGGGTAAAATAGTAATTTGCCAAAGACAGAAGGGATTTTGGTTATTTGTATTAAATTTAGGAACCAAATCCACAATGAAACCTTCAAATAAGGACTAGTTTGTGCAAAAAGATTCTTTTTTGGACGTCAGCTACAGAAAACTACAAACCATAGGAACCATTTTTGTAGTTTTTTCAAATAAAAACCATGATTATATTGTATATTCATTGTGTATTTAATATTTGAAGTTGAACAAAGTGAAATGTTATTCAACATTTAATAAAATAAATTAACCAGTGAAACAATAATAGATTAACTGGAACCCTAGAGTTAAAAGTTTTCTACAACATCGTCTAAATGCTACTACGACACTATGATGATCTCAACTTCAACCCTCAAGATAAATCTCATTTTACCTTAGTTAATGAACCAACAAAAATATCAATTAAAAGCACTATCTTGAAATATGTAATCTATAAACAAAGACGAGCTTATAGCATGTCATCTTCATACAATTTGCTAAAATTCAAGTTATTATTATAAAGTGTTGTAAAAATCCCGACTAGGTCCCGATTAATATCTGATTTATCTCTAGGCGCTACCCGACCGACTAGAGAGTGCCTAACGATTAATTATTGTCTACACAATGAGTGAAGTAGTAAAAACGATGAAATTTTAACACTTTGAATAAGTTATATTTCAGCAGAAACTATTTGAGGAATGATTAGTGTTGTATTAATCATATTAACTTATTTTGTTATGATATTAGTGGTATTTATGAACTTTTTTATTATATTAGTCATATTTGTTTTTGTAAAAAATTCAACAAATTAGCAATTTATGGTCTCCGATTAATCCCTCCCCAGTCCACCCGACTAGCTAACATCGAGCGATTTTTCATCCATGTTATTATGAAAATGTTAAACAAGAGTTCATTTGCATCATTTAATTAAATTTTATGATGGTTAAATGATTTACTTTCACATTTTTTTGGTTATATATTTTATATCTTATCATTTTTTTTTCGTAAATATGCCTATGACATATCTTAAATGTGTACTTGAATTTATTTTGTATATAATAATACATCTTGCCTACATCCTATGATCTTATTGTTATATATTTTTATAGTTTTATTTAAAGTAAAATGTAGATCATACTATTTGATAATTTATACAAAAAGCCTAACTTCTAGTTAGTTGAATTAGTGCACTCTTAGTTCTCTTTTATAATATAAACAAATACTTATGGATTTTGAGAAAATAAAATGGTAAAAAAAAACATGTTTCATGGTATCATTGGGCCTTAATTTTTTTTTTTTTTTTAGCAAACATCAAGCATGGGCCTTATATTGTATGTTTGTAGGCCTGTAGCCTGTTCGCCAATTAGGGCCGGCAATTCTCGACACGACACGCGACACGATCTGCGACACGACACGAAATAAACGGGTTTGGGTTGAGTTTTTCAACCCGCCAACCCGCCAACCTGCCAACACGTTTATTAAACGGGTCATATATGAGTTTCTCAAAAAATAAATGGGTTGACCTGCCAACCCGTTTATATTTTTAATTAAAAAAATATATTTTTTATTTTTAAATGTATTGATATTTTGACTTGTGGTCCTAACTCATAAGGTCGTAAGTAAGTTTGTAACCAATTGATTTTCCTCATTTTTTCCCTAAATCAAATGGCGTATCGGCGTTTGGCTGTATGAGCGATTGAGGCATTGAACATGTTTCTATGAATGTTTTTAATTTTCATTTGGATGTTTAAGACTTTAAGACTTAAGTAGTTAAGTGTCTAAAATTCAGATATGTTTGCATCAACCATCAAGAATTTATTCATGTTTAATTGTTAATTTTATTTATGGAATCTGACCCACGAACCCAAATCTAACCCACAAACCCGCCAACCTGTGAACCCGTATAAATAAATGGGTTCGTGGGTCATATATGGGTTTATGTTCCAAACCCGCCAACCCGTGACACGCCAACCCGTGACCTGTATATTTAAATGGGTCGTGTTTGGGTTGGCATATTTTGACCCGCCAACCTGCCAACCCGCGACACGCCAACCCGAACACGACACGATTGTCAGGCCTATCGCCAATAGCAAAAACATTGGTGACTTTCTTACTGTCCAGCAACTGATCGTTTGCTGGTTTGGATATCGGAAGATGAAAACTACACAGATGACAGAACAACTTTGAATTCAGCCGGCGATGGTGATGGTGAAGCAGTACTAGTAGCAGGCAAAATAGAAATCGGCAATAAAAATCCCCAATTCAAGCCCACTATTGAAGATATCAACCTTTGTCTCCTAGATCCGGTAACCACTTTCTCAAACTTACAATAATTTTTTTTCTTGTAAGCTTAGTCCGTTTTCCGAAATTCTATGAAGTTTAACCTGTGTACATTGGTTAATTGATGCTAATTGCTATGTTAGACTCTCAGTTTGATTTTTCTGTTTATATTTTATTTTCCGTAGTGTAATTTTAATAGGTCTCATCGTTTCCGTTAATATTCAGTTAGCTATAAATGAATGAATCAAAAGTAGTTGTTGTTTTGTCCTTATGTTTCTCTAAGATTTTGATATCAGATCCAAAAATCAAGAAGGATGATTCTTATGATATAAAAAAAGAAGTTGCACTGTGGTCAAAATCGGTCTAGAGCATTTCTTACGGTATAAAAAAGAAAGAAGTCTCAGTCGCCCTTTAGTCGTTTAGGGCCACCATTGTCAATTAGGATTGTCCCTCTTTTTATCTTATTGACTCAGCATTACATCTTTTTACATTATTGAGTCAATCAGTGCATTCTTTTTACATTATTGAGTCACATTGCATTCTTTTTACATTATTGAGTCAATCAGTGTATTCTTTCTACATAATACCTTTTCTAAAATGATAATATTATATTAATTTTTTTTGTTGTAATTTTACGAACTATCTAAATGTGAAACTAAAAAAAAAAAAAAAAACCTTGTACATATATTTTTATTAAATAATATAACTCTTCTTTTGGTTAATAAGTAAAAAATAATTATTGTAATTGTTGAGTTGTGGAGTATTTTTTTTTTTCTGGATCTTGAGTTGGGGTGTGATGGTTGATGGAGGGACTTGGAGGGATGGAGAGCCGTGAATGTAAGACGACCTGATCGTATGAAGTATGAACCATGTAACACCTTTGTTCTTTATTTTTCTCGCATTAGTTACATGTTTGTGTGTGTGTTGTTGGGAATTGTAGGGTTTTTGGTGGAGATCTGGATACCAACTTGGATCGTGATATCACTTTCCGAACTGATATTTATACCCTATGCCTGGGTTACAAGAAATTCAGCCTAGGATAATCCAAGTGGACACTTACATTTCTAGGCACAGAAAACGTAAGCCAATATGCTGAAAGATTCTGTGAATGTGTGATGAAAACGAGAGCTAAAAAACGTAACACCTTCTGGAAATGAAGAGTCGTTTATATAATAAACACGATTAGGGTTTCATTAGGGTTGGGTCGTCATTAGTTGCTTTGGAAGCAAGTAATATTAATCCGGATTAGGGTTACCAAAACTAACGAGTTTCGTTAGTTTTACCATAATCACCCTCAAGAAATTGAGTTTTCCATTATGTTCCCACATGCAAAATTCGTTGAGGTTTTGGGGCGCTGCCCCTCGACCCTGCCCGCTGACCTGGCAGCGAGACCCCAGCCAGGGGCTCTGCCCCTTTGACCCCGCTAGGGGCACTGCCCCTAGACCCCGCCAAAGGGGCGCCGCCCCTTTGGAAACCCCGGACCCAGGGGCGCTGCCCCCGGACCCCCGACTTGTTGTCGAACCGTCTTCTGACTCGATCTTATACATGTGTGCACTCCGTAAAACCCCGTACATATATTAGAGTACAAATCATGAAGCCCCTTAGCTCACATGTTAGTTCCAGTTACTTAAAATGACATGTTGACACTAAAATCACCAACAATCCTCCCCCATTTTAGTGTAACCCTTGAACAAACATAACCTTATCAACAACAAACCAAACTAGTACATAATGAAAATATCGAAATGATTGAATTTCCACTTAGTATCATACACTTGCAAATACTCGAGAATCAGGGTGTTCTAAGAATTGAACCCATCAACCCATTTGAATACCAGAAAGTAAAATACATACTAGTTTACTGAATTTCTAGCATAATACAACTTGACACTATTATAAAGTCGTGTGTCCCAATCCTCTCATGATCGTATCAAGGTCAAGTCCACAACCTCTTGAAATGCGGCTACACTTCACAATCACGTAGGTAACTCCTTTCCATGTATCTGCACATACATTTATCAAAGGAATTATTAAGAAGTTAAACTTCAACCTGGCTAACTTGTAGAACGTAACACATACCTGGGATGAATACTTCATGTGTTCCAATCTATAAGTATAAGCTTTCCACATTGAATTCAACTCCTAACATTATATTAGGAGGGAATTGGGTGTCTAATCATTATAGAATTAAATGGACTTTAATCTCATCCCGATTACAGACTTGTGCACTAAGTCTCTTGTCAGACCTTTAGTCAAGTGATCTGCCAAATTTTGTTGCGATTTCACAAACTCAACCGAAATCACACCATTCATGATTAGTTCTCTAATCATACTATGTCTAACACCTAGGTGTCTAGACTTGCCATTATAAACCTGGCTATATGCCTTAGCCAAAGCGGCAGCACTATCACAAAGGATAGAAATAGGTGCTATCGGTTTAGACCACAAAGGAATCTCATAGACCAAATTCCTTAGCCACTCTGCTTTTTTACCAGCAGCTGCTAACACAACAAACTCAGATTCCATTGTCGAGTTTGTAATGCAAGATTGCTTCTTAGAAGCCCAAGAAAGGGCACCTCCCCCAAGCAAGAATACCCAACCAGAAGTTGAGGAATGGTCCTCCATGTTGGTAATCCAACTTGCATCTGAATGACCTTCTAAAACCGAAGGACTCCCAAAGTAACTCAAACCATAATTCATGGTTCCCTTGAGATACTTAAACACTCTATTCACTGCTTGCCAATGTTGAGCACTAGGATTGCTAGTGTACCTGCTCAACTTACCCACAACAAACGCAATATCAGGTCTGGTACTTGTCATGGCATACATCAAGCTACCAATAGCCTTAGAGTATTCCAACTGTGAAATGGGAATACCATTATTTGGCATTAATTTCACACTTGGGTCCATAGGAGTACTCACAGGAGAACACTCGGTAAAATTAAACCGCTTGAGAATTTTCTCAATATAATGACTTTTAGTCATACCAATCCTTTGTTCATCCTCTTAATTCTTATTCCAAGAATTACATCAGCCTCTCCTAAATCTTTCATGGAAAACTTGGATGACAACAATTTCTTTGTTTCATCCACTTGATTTTGGTCAGTACCAAAAATCAACATGTCATCTACATATAAGCAAATGATCACTCCAGCTCTAGTAGCATCATCAAATCTAATATAAACACATTTGTCACATTGGTTTGTTTTGAAACCAAAAGACAAAATCACCTCATCAAATTTTTGATGTCATTGTTTAGGCGCTTGTTTCAGCCCATACAAAGATTTGATAAGTTTACAAACCATATGCTCTTTACCGGGCATAATGAAACCTTCTGGTTGTTTCATGTAAACTTCCTCGTCAAGATCACCATTTAAAAATGCTGTTTTCACATCCATTTGGTGAATAACCAGATTGTGGATACCTGCCAAGGCAACCAACAATCTAATAGTAGAAATACGTGCAACTGGAGCATACGTATCAAAATAGTCAATACCGGGTTTTTGTCTAAAACCTTGAATGACTAACCGGGATTTGAATTTGTCAACAGTCCCATTAACATTCATTTTCTTTTTGAAAATCCATTTGCAACCAAGAGGTTTAGAACCCGGAGGCAAATCAGACAACACCCATGTGTTGTTCTCAAGAATTGATGACATTTCATCATCAATTGCTTCCTTCCAAAAGGCACTATCACGAGACTCCATGGCCTCTTGATAAGTCTTAGGATCATCTTCAATACTATAGCAATAAGAGTATTCAAGACTAATTTCATCCCTTGAACCTTCCACCAAGTACAGTTGGAAGTCAGATCCGAAATTTTTCACAATATTGCCTCTTTTGCTTTTACGAAGCTCTTGTGGTTCTTGCACATTACCACCATCTTGACTTTCTGAATTTTGCTCTTTAGGAGCACCAAAAGTCAGATCCTTAGGCCTTTGAATCGATGAAAACCGCATCTCATCAAAAATTGCATCTCGTGATTCGATAACAGTGTTAACCGAAATCGAATCATTAGGTTCTATTACATAAAACCTATATGCCTTGGAATGTTCAGCATATCCAATGAATATGCAATCAACTCCACGTTCTCCCAAATTCTTCTTTTTGGGCTCGGTGAGTTTTACAACTGCCCGACATCCCTAAACCCGAAAATAACTCAAATTCGGCTTTTTCTTGAACCAAAGTTCATATGGGACTGTTTTGTTCCTTTTATTTGGAACCCTATTTAACAAATAGCAGGCCGTTAACATGGCCTCTCCCCAGAATCCTTCACTCAATCCCGAGTAAGACAACATCGAGTTTACCATTTCCTTTAAAACTCGATTTTTACGTTCAGCAATGTCATTTTGTTGAGGCGTGTAAGGTGCCGTGGTCTCATGAATGATACCCACTGATTGGAAGTATATGGGATCCATATATTCACCTCCCCTATCAGTCCTGAGACATTTAACCGGAATGCCCAATTGCAATTCCACCTCGGTTTTGTATATTTTGAATTTATCTAAAGCTTCATCCTTAGAATGCAACAAATACACATAGCAAAATCGAATGCAGTCATCAATAAAAGTGACCACATACTTTTTATTTCCCAAAGAAGGAGTGGAATGAAAATCACATAGGTCACTGTGTACAAGTTCCAAAACAGTTGAATTTCTAGTAACACTAGGAAATGGTTGTTTGTCACTTTTGTAAGCATGCATGTTTTACATTTATCAGATGTCATATCAAAGGCTGGAATTCTCATGCATCCTTCTAAAGTTGACATGACCTAATCTTACATGCCAAAGCATAGATTTATCAGCATTAGAAGCAAAAGATACAAATGCAGAATTCTGAACAGATAATAATTTGTCAACAATATTTAAACGAAACATTCTATTATTTAAATATCCAAAGAAAACAAACATTCCACCCTTAGACAAAACAAACTTATCCGACTCAATAACTTGTTTAAAACCATCAGAATTCAAACAACTAGAGCTAACAAGATTCTTGCGAATCTTGGGAACAAACAAAACATCAAATAATCTAATTGTCTTTCCAGAAGTAAATTCAAGACACACGACACCTAAACCACAAATAGGAATAAAAGAATCGTCTCCCATTTTCAGCACCGACCCATCTTCAAGCGAAGTTAATGTTTCAAACATCCGTTTATCCTTGCATACATGGTTCGTTGCTCCAGAGTCGATCCACCAAGCAACATCATCATCCTGCACATAGAATGATTCAGGGATAAATGAAACATAATAAACATAATTCTGATTAGAATTATCAAAGTTAGTCAAAAACTGACCTCCTTTAACTTTGGCCGAAGACCCGTTCACTTTCCCATTGGCTCCACTGTTTCCAGCACCATTGTTGCCCAAATTCACACGACAATCACGCTTGCAATGCCCAACTTGATTGCACCTCCAACAAACCAGATCCTTTCTCTTTTTGTTGGAGTTGCTTGGGACATGTTCCTGCTTACGTTTGCCATGTCCTTTGTGGTTCTGGTTCCTTGGTTTGTTTTCAACCATATTAACTGAGGGCTGTCCAGGTTCAACCTTTCCTTTGGGTTTTTCAGATTTGTCACTTTCCTTCGCACGAAGAGATTCTTCAATACGAATGTGACTAGCAAGTTGAACCAATGACAGTTCCTCCTTTTGATGTTTCAAGTTATGTTTGAAGTCTTTCCAGGACGGAGGCAGTTTGTCAATGATAGTGGACACAGCTATGGATTCATCCATATTCATTTTGTGCAGTTTAAACTGTCCATATATGCCAAGGAGTTCATTGTATTGTCCAGTGACAGACCTTGAATCTTCCATCTTATAATTATTAAAGTCACTAACCAGAAACTTCTTGCTAGAAGCATCCTCAGTAATGTATTTCAGTTCAAGGGTATCCCACAACTCCTTGGCACACAAGGCTTCACTATGGATATCAAATAAAGCATCAGACATACCGTTCAGAATGTGACCTTTGCAGATGTAGTCATCATTGTCCCACTTCTGTCTCTTTCTCGTATCTTCAGCCGTCTCAAGAACACCTTCCTCAGGCTCTGCTGGTCTTGGAGTAGTCAGCACGTGATAGCTTCATTTTATTTACTTCTTTTTATAGTTTATTTTAGCATATTTCATTCACATTTTAATTAAATTCCATGCATATTTTCTTTTTTGTTATTTTATGACCACTTTCGGGTACTTTCTAGTTTCGTGAGTATAAACGCAGATTTTAAGGAGACTAGAGGAGCGGGATCTTTTGGAAAGCAATTGGGCTTGAAGAGCAATGTGGATTTAGTGTTTGATGGCTATGAAGGATCGATGATCGGGAGTTTGAAGAAGCCTCGAGTGATTTGGAAAAGTCAAATTGGGCTCAAATTGAAGAGAACTTGAAGAAAAATGGGCTAGAGGCTGATTAGACTCGAAATGGACCAATGAACTAGCTGTGGAGCCCAAGACAAGAGAAAGCCCAAAATATGTACCCAGGTCACGCGGCCCGCGTGGGAATACCCGCGGCCCGCGTAGATGCTACTGATGAAGATCCGACTTTTCACATGTTGACTCTATTATTGGATGCTTAGTGGGTATCTTTTGGTGGCTTTTTGAATCCGTAACATGGTCTTTTTGGCTGGAAAATAGGTGTACTTTTCATGCCCATCCCTCAAATAATTACTCCTCTTACTATAAAAGAGAGGGAGGGCAATGGAAGAGACACACTACAATCATCAAAGAAGTTAGAGAGAAGTTGAAGGCTTTTGAAAGTCTTGAAGTTTGGTGTTTCTCTCTTCAATCTATCATTTTGAATCATGTTTGGTATTTCTAAACTCTTTTCTATTTCTTTTGTTATGGCCATGCTTGGCTAAATTCTTATTTGGTTGACTTGGATGTAATTGCTTTAATGTTTTGGTTATTTTGAAGAACTCCATGAACTTGTGTTGAATATCTATGATTATATTTTCTATAAAAACTTCCTTGATGTTTATATTTCTCTAGTCATGAATATTGATATATGAATATTGTTTTGTTGGTTAAATTCTTGGCTAAGTAATGGGTCTTCAATTTAACAAGCAACAATTAGTTTAAATGTTTGTTTTCATTTCATTTAAACTAAGAAAACATTTTCTCCATAGTAGTAATGAAAGCAATAGATTACTCTTTGGATTTGGTGACTCTTAAATCCTAATGCTAATTGATTTTCACAAGATTACATGCTTCATTAGTTTTGTGACTTTGATTTAGGAAATGTGCTATGAGCTTCTCTAGTCATTTTAATACAAAAGAAGAGTTGAGGCAAGTTATGCTTATAAATTGCTATAGCCAAGTTAGATCATAAACACAAGTATTGCACCTTGGTATTCTCATGATTATTTAACCAAATGTTCAAGTAATGAAATTCCAATGTCAACCATCTTTCTCTCATTGATTTTATATCATATTCTTATTTTTGTTGAATTGTCCACTTAATTCTAGTTTTATTTCAAGTAATCTCAAAAGACTAAAACCCCCCATTTTATATTTACTGTTATTTTACAAGTATATTTGTACAACATAGATTATCATAGAGTTATAAAATTGAGCCATTCCCTGTGGATTCGATCCCTTTACCACTATACACTATTTTAGTGTGTAACATTTAGGGTATTTATTTTGTCGGCCTCAACAGCAGTCAAATTTTGGCGTCGTTGCCGGGGACTGGTTTATTTTTAATCAATTTATTTCTCTATGCCCAGATCTCAACGTACAGGTAACTTGATTTACAACCCGGAAATTGAAAAAGAAGCAAGGCGTTTAGCGAAGGAAAAACGAGTTGAATGTGGTCAAACTTCTAACCCCCACGGGGACCCAGAGGTTGAAGCCGTTTCATTAAGTGATATAGAACCCGATTCTAGTCCCAACCGTCGTCAAGAAATTCCCGCAACACCACCTCTACAACAAGATCCATCCATATTTGAACCAATCGCAATGGCGGACGGAGGAGAAGTTCTCGAAAGAACTTTGAGGCAAATGATGGAGACCGATGTTACACAAACTCCAACCGGCATCAATTACCCACTTTTGGAAGGAGGTTCGGAATTAAAGTCAAGTCTAGTCCATCATCTCCCGACTTTTCGTGGGTTAGAAAACGAAGACCCGCATAAGCATTTGAAGATGTTCCACATCATATGCACTAGCATGAAGCCACAAGGGTCAACCGATGACCAAATCAAGCTAAGGGCATTCCCCTTTTCATTGGCCGATAGAGAAAAAGATTGGTTATTCTATCTTCCACCGGGGTCGATAAACTCATGGACCGATATGGCAAGAACTTTTCATGACAAATTCTACCCCGCCTCAAGAGTCTCAAGTCTTAGAAATGAGATTTGTGGAATCCGCCAAGGTCAAAATGAGACCTTTCATGATTATTTGGAGAGGTTCAACAACTTGTGCTATAGTTGTCCACAACATCAAATTCCGGAACAACTCCTCATTCAACACTTATATGAGGGATTGTTACCAATGGAGAGAAGACTAGTTGATGCCTCAAGTGGTGGAGATGTCTTTAGCAAAACTCCACAACAAACAAGACAACTCTTCAACACTATAGCCGCAAATTCACAACATTTTGGCCCGCGCCAAGATATGAAGAGAGAGACTCAACATAAAGTCAATGAAGTGGGATCATCAAGCCTCGAGTCCCAAATCAAAGATTTAACCTCCATTGCTCAAAAGCTCACCATGGGACAAACTCCACAAGTTATGGTTTGTGGAATATGTGCAACAACAGGACATCCTATGGACATGTGCCCCGTTCTTCAAGAAGATGCGGAACACGTAAATGCCACATGTGAGTTTCAAAATTACCACAATAAGCCATCCTGTTACCAAAACGCATACAATTCTAGTTGGAAGCCAAATCCCAACATGAGCTACAACCCAAGACCATTACCCCAAAATGCATTGGTTAGACCTTCCTACCCACCACAACAACCTCATTACCAACACCCACAACCACACTATCAATCAAAACCATACCCTCCACCTCATCATCAACCACCTCCTCAATCTCAACCAAGTAACTCTAGAATGTCTCTTGAAGACATTGTCAAATCACTAGCCACTAGTACCCAACAATTCCAAAAAGAGACAAGAACTAGTATCTCCAACCTTGAAACACAAATGGGAGATATAGTTACAGCCATAAGCAAGTTGGAGTCCCGTGGAAAATTGCCTTCTCAAACCAAAAGAAACCCAAATGTCAATGCGGTGACCTTGAGAAGTGGCAAACAAGCCGGAGAAAGTACTTCAAACAAGAAATCAAGGGATGAAGAGGAAGAAATAGAAGTCATTCCCATTGAAGAACCTACAATAAAGAATGCCACACAAACTGAAATTCCAAAGAAGATTACCTCTCTAGTGACTCCAATAGCCACTCAACCACCATTTCCCTCCTGATTTGCAACCTCAAAGAAGAAAATGGAGGAAAAAGAGATTTTGGACACCTTTAGAAAGGTGGAAGTAAACATCCCTTTACTTGATGCAATCAAGCAAATTCCAAGATATGCAAAATTTTTGAAGGAACTTTGCACCAACAAGAGGAAGTTGAAAGGAAATGAGAAAATCTCAATGAATGAAAACGCATCCGCGGTTTTACAAAGAAAACTTCCACCCAAGTGCAAAGATCTGGGAATGTTTACGGTTCCTTGCAAGGAGATACTACTTTTAGTAGCGCCATGCTTGATCTTGGTGCATCCATCAATGTCATGCCCTATTTAGTGTATGAGTCATTGAATGTCGGACCTCTAAGCGAAACCGGTGTCATAATCTCTCTCGCGGATAAATCAAGTGTCTTCCCTAGAGGTGTTTTGGAAGATGTCCTAGTGCAAGTAAACCAATTGGTTTTCCCGGCAGATTTCTATGTGATTGATCTAGATGAACAAGTGTCCTCAAAATCAGGTATAATCTTACTTGGGAGACCATTCTTGAAGACAGCTAGAACAAAGATTGATGTGTTTGCAGGAAGTTTAACAATGGAGTTTGATGGTGAAACAATAAGTTTCAACATTTATGATGCCATGAGATATCCAAGTGATGTTTCATCTTTGTGCTATGTCGATGTTATTGAACCATTAACCCAAGAGTTGTTCGAATTGTCTAATGGCGACATTTTGGAAATGGTTTTAAGCAAAGGATTTGATTGTGGTAAATTGACCAAGAAGTTAAATCTCTACTCGTTAGATCCAGAAATTGAAAGACTGGTTAACCACTTAGAGATCAAGAAAACCACTCAATTTAGTGTGAAGCAAATTGAACTCCCTCAAACTCACACAAGATTACCACCCTCCCTTGTTCAACCTCCGGATTTGGAATTAAAAGTCCTTCCTCAACATTTGAAGTATGCGTACTTAGGCAACAACGAGACTCTTCCGGTCATCATTTCAACACACTTAACCGAAAATGAAGAAGAGCAACTCCTAGAAGTGTTGAAGGAGCATAAAGAAGCAATGGGTTGGACGATTGCGGATATCAAAGGGTTGAGCCCCTCCACTTGCATGCACAAGATTTTGATGGAGGAGGATTGCAAACCAAGTCGGGACGCACAAAGAAGATTGAACCCACCAATGATGGAAGTGGTCAAGAAAGAAATTCTGAAACTCCTTGATGCAGGTATGATCTATCCAATCTCGGATAGCAAGTGGGTGAGCCCGGTGCAAGTGGTACCGAAAAAGACGGGAATCACAGTGGTCGAAAACAACAAAGGTATGATGGTTCCCACCCGCATGCAAAACGGGTGGAGAGTGTGTATTGACTACCGTAAACTCAATACAAGTACAAGAAAATATCATTTCCCATTGCCTTTCATTGATCAAATGTTAGAAAGGTTGGCCGGGAAATCCCATTATTGTTGTCTAGACGGGTATTCCGGTTTTCACCAAATCCCGATGGCACCGGAAGACCAAGAAAAGACAACATTTACATGTCCATTTGGCACTTTTGCATACCGGAGAATGCCATTTGGATTGTGTAACGCCCCGGCCACTTTCCAACGTTGTATGGTTAGTATTTTCTCGGAATATGTCGAAAATATAATTGAGGTTTTCATGGATGATTTCACAGTATATGGCAACTCCTTTCAAGAGTGTTTGACCAATCTTACAAAAATTTTGAAAAGATGCATTGAAAAGAATTTGGTTTTAAATTTTGAGAAATGTCATTTTATGGTGAGCCAAGGTCTTATTTTGGGTCACATTGTGTCAAAGAAAGGAATTGAGGTGGATAAGGCCAAAATAGACATTATTCAAAGCTTACCTTACCCGACTTGTGTTCGGGAAGTTCGTTCTTTTTTGGGCCATGCAGGTTTCTACCGGAGATTTATCAAGGACTTTTCAAAGATAACAAGACCAATGTGCCAACTCTTGCAAAAAGAAGTTGATTTCGACTTTAATGAAGTGTGCAAAGAAGCTTTCAACAAGCTCAAGGAATTGCTTACATCCGCTCCTTTCATGCAAGCACCAAATTGGGATCTCCCTTTTGAGATCATGTGTGATGCAAGCAATTATGCTGTTGGCGCCGTTTTGGGTCAAAAAGATGGAAGAGCACCCCATGTGATCCATTATGCATCAAGGACACTAGACAATGGTCAAAGCAACTACTCCACCACGGAGAAGGAGCTATTGGCCATAGTGTTCGCCTTGGAGAAATTCAGACAATACCTTCTCGGTACAAAGATCATTGTGTACTCGGATCACGCGGCACTCAAATACTTGATGACAAAGAAAGATGCAAAGCCGAGACTCATCCGGTGGATTTTATTGTTACAAGAGTTCGATTTGGAAATCCGAGACAAGAAAGGATGTGAAAATCTTGTTGCCGACCACCTAAGCCGAATCGCTTCAAATGAAACTCCCCTCCCGTTGAGGGACGAGTTTCTGGATGAGCATCTCTTTTCCCTTACTCAATCCATTCCGTGGTATGCTGATATCGTTAACTTTTTGGTCACAAAAAGGCATCCCGACACATTCACACGTGCTCAAAAAGACAAGTTGAAAAGTGATACAAAACACTATGTGTGGGATGAACCTTACTTGTGGAAACATTGTCCCGATCAAATCATTAGACGATGTGTACCCCAACAAGAGCATAAATCAATTTTACAATTTTTGCCATGAATTTGCTTGTAGGGGACACTTCGGACCTAACCGGACCTTGAGAAAGGTCCTTGAATGTGGACTATTTTGGCCAACCATGTCACGCGATTGTTACTTGTTTTGCAAAAGCTGTGAACGATGCCAAAAGACGGGGAATATTTCACAAAAGAACCAAATGCCACAAAATCCAATCCTTATTTGTGAAATTTTTGACGTATGGGGATTGATTTTATGGGCCCATTCCCTGTCTTGTTTGGCAACGTTTACATCTTACTCGCAGTTGACTATGTTTCAAAGTGGGTTGAAGCCAAAGCCACAAGATCGGATGATGCCAAAACAGTTATCGAATTTTTAAAATCTAATATCTTTGTGAGGTTTAGTGTACCTAGGGCTTTGATCAGTGATCAAGGGACGCACTTTTGCAACAAAATGATGGGGGATTTACTGAAGAAATACAACGTGACTCACCGTATTTCAACCGCCTACCACCCTCAAACGAATGGTCAAGCTGAAGTTTCAAACCGTGAGGTGAAGAGCATACTTGAGAAAACAGTAAATCCCTCAAGAAAATATTGGAGTTCAAGGCTTGACGATGCCTTGTGGGCCTATCGGACCACGTACAAAACTCCGATAGGAATGTCTTCGTTTAGGTTAGTCTTTGGAAAACCTTGTCATCTTCCCATGGAATTGGAACACCATGCATTCTGGGCAGTCAAGCGATGCAATTTAAATATCGATGATGCGGGAATAAATAGGAAGCTTCAACTTCAGGAGTTGGAGGAGTTGAGAAATGACTCCTATGAAAACTCAAGAATTTACAAGGAAAAGACAAAGCTTTTCCATGACAAGTCCATTACCCGCAAGCATTTCGAACCGAGAAATAGGGTTTTGCTTTACCATCCGCGAATGAAATTATTTCCTGGGAAGTTGAGATCAAGATGGATAGGTCCATTTATCGTGCTAAAAGTCTTTGAGCACGGAGCAGTCGAGATCCAAAGTGAAGAAACGGGGCAAGTCTTTAAAGTCAATAGGCATCGTTTGAAACATTTCTATGAAGGTTTTAACGCGAATGTCCTAGATATCATCCAATTGGATGCCCCGGTTTATTGAAGTCAAAAGGGAAGCACGTCTAGCCAAAGACGTTAAAGAAGGTCATTTTTGGAAAGCAATGTGCTTTCTATAATATATATATATATATATATATATATATATATATATATATATATATATATATATATATATATATATATATATATATATATATATATATAATTTCAAGATGAAGGCCCGCGGCCCGCATAAACAATGTGAAGAAAGTGCATGCGGCCCGCGTAGCAGAAAAACACCCGAACCTGTTCAGCATCCGCGGCCAACCCGCGACCCGAGTACCACCCGCGTGAAGAGTCATAAGAAAAAGTTCGATTTTGAGCAGTTAGACGCGGCCTGCACGCGGCTCGCGCCTAACCCGCGTGTAGGCCGTTTGACTGATTTCTTGAGCTGTTGACTTTGGTTGACCATGGGGTTAAATTGTTTGACCAACTAAAAACCGGGTTTGACCTCCATTGACCAAAGATTAAAACACCCTCAACACCCTTCTTCTTCATTCTAAACCCCAAGAACTTCACCATTTTCTCTCTAGAAACTCAAGAACACCATAACCCACTCCTCACACAAAAATCAATTTTCTCGGAGTTCTACCGGTCGGAATCTCGTGAAACCACCGCCATTCTTCACCATTTTTCATCCTCTACAAACCCCACCCAAAATCCGGTCCGATCCGTGGCCGGAATTCCGGGCGACACCACCACCCACCACCACCTTCTTTCGCGTTTTCCGACCAACTCCGGCCACCATTGAAGAATCTGAGCACGGGGTTTTGTTTCTCTCCTCAAGGGCTTTCTAATCATAATAATTTTTAAGGAAAAGCTCACGAAAAATATTTCCGTCGAATTCCGGGTACCGCCATTCGAATCGACGGAAATTCATTTTCAAGCTCGTTTGAGGGGTTGTTTTAGCGTTTAAAACATCAAATACGGAGAAAATTGTAAGCTTGGGGTGCGTCTAGACGAAATCCTTTGGGTGGCACTAATGGTCTAAGCAAATTGGTACTTTCACTCCTTAATCTTGATTATTTGCATTAGTGTTGGAATTGTGTGGTCTTGTTGATAAAAATTTGTCCCAAGAAAATGTCAAAACGTACAAAAACAGGGACAGGAGCTACTTCCTCCAAAGGAGGATCAAAAGGAAAATCAAATAATCCTCCGTTTCGTTTGACAAATCGTGAGGATCGAAAGACATATGACTTTCTCGTTTCCAATAAACGACAAGTCAAGTCAACAAAATTCCTCCATAGGGAAACCTTTGACAGTCTTGGAGTACTAGAGGGAGTCCAAGCTTTGTTTAACAACATCGGATGGGGACAATTCCTCTATAACTGAGCAGCAACTTATGTTGAACCTACCTTGGAATTTCTCGCCACATTCAACCCCGGTGACGATACTGAAACCGTCACTTTCCAAATGCTCCGCGAGAGACGATCACTACCACATCGGGTCGTGAACGCCTTGATGGGCACTCCCGTGGACAACCTTTATTACATGTGTTGATCGTAATCATAAACATTAATGTACATGAACTACAATTATACAAAAGATGTTTCGAAAAATAAATTTATTAGGTTTAGATGAAATATTTTCTTCTCAAATTTGTATTTTTTGCGATGGTTATTTTGATGGATTTGATTTTGTTATAATGAAAATGACTTAAAGAGGGAGTGGATGAGAAATTTGTGATGGTTGCAGAATGCTTTACATAGTCATTACATTCTTAGTCCCAAATTGTCATATCCGTATTTCATGGATGGTTACTCTATTTGATTCCATCATTTTGCTTTTTTAGAATTATATCACATAATTTGATGACCAAAAAACATCACAATATTGGAAAAGATATTAATATTAAATACAAATTTTCAAGACTTGCAAGTCTTTGAAGGTCTACTTTGGGCCAATTTAAATTTCATGGAAAGTAAGTGTTGTATGCCCCATGCAAATTGGCCAAGAATTTGAGTCCATCCACTTTAATAATTCATTCTCGCAGTTATCACTATATAAACCTTAGTTTTCATAGGGACATCTTGGTACATACATCAACACAAACAAAAATCTGTATTACCATGATGCATCCTTGTGTTTTTATAATTTTCTCACTTGTCTTGCTACCCCTTCAAAATACAACTGCCAACCAATTGGTAGCAGTGGAAGGAGGAGGAGGAGATGATAATGATGTTATCACGAACAAGTGTTTGGATAAGGAGAGAGATGCTCTCCTTAAATTCAAAGCAAACCTTCAAGACCCTGATGGTTGGGTCTCTACGTGGAGACCTGAAGATGATGACTGTTGTACATGGATTGGAGTCAGGTGCAACAGCCCAACAGGTCATCATGTCACAGTTCTTTATTTGTACCACAATGGTCTTTTAGGTGAGATTAGCAATTCATTGGCTGACTTAACCTACTTGAATCATCTTGATCTTTCCTCCAATTCTTTTCATGGAACCATTCCCAGGTTCATTGGTTCCTTGACAGAGTTAACGTTCCTTGACCTTTCAAATAACTCTCTTTATGGAACCATTCCTCCAGAGTTTGGAAACCTCACCAACTTGCAACACCTTTACCTTGGTTCTGTTGGAAGATGTAGAGTTGAGAACCTCGACTGGTTGTCTCATCTCTCTCATTTGAAGGAACTTGATATGAATGGGATTTCCCTAGCCAAAGCAAACCAGTGGCTAAATGTGATTTCAAGTCTCCGTAACCTATCAGATTTAAGTTTAGATGGATGTGAGCTGTCACAGGTCATGTATCCATATGCTTCTTCATTTCTCAACTCTTCTTCTTCTTCATCTATTGAAACCCTTATTCTCAGCAACAACAATCTGACCTCATCCATGTATCGTTGGTTGTTCCCATTGACCGGCAATATGCTTTGGGATCTTGATCTCTCTGGCAACATGTTAGATAGGATACCCAAATATCTTGGTAACCTCTAGTTTATATGGTTTGAACTTCAATAACAACTCTGTTGTTGTCAACTTTCCTTCCTTTCTGTACAACTTGTCTGGATGCACATCACTTACATTACGATACTTGTATGCTGAAAGAAGCCAATTTACAGGGTCTTTATCTGATGACATCCAAAAGTTTAGTTCCCTAGTAGGATTGAACCTATCGGATAATCACATAAATGGAACCATAAGCGAGAAATTGTGGGAACTATCCTGCCTTGAAGAGATTGACCTTTCTCAAAATCATCTTAGTGGTGCCATCTCTAAAAACATTGGAAATTCGATGGCTTCTATTATAAATCTTTCAAAAAACCCACTACAAGGAGTATCTTCCACTGATCATATTTCAAACCTTTCTTATGTAGAGCACCTTTATCTGAGCTCTTGCAACCTAGGGCCTCACTTCCCCAGATGGATTCAAAAACTGGAAAAACTTACCCATCTTGATATTTCTAATACTAGAATTTCAGACGCAGTTCCTCTAGAATTTTGGAACATGCAATTAAGATATTTGAATATCTCTTCCAACAACATCAGTGGGGAAGTACCAGATTTATCATCAAGAGATTTTGCCAAAACGATAGATTTGAGTTCCAACAGCTTTAACGGTCCAATACCGCATCTTCCTCCCCGTTTGGCATCATTAAATCTTTCAAGAAACAAATTCTCTGGAGGAATCTCCTTCATATGCCAATTTGTCGATGGGTTTTTACAATTTCTTGACCTCTCCCATAACTTTCTAAATGGGCAGCTTCCTGACTGTTTGTGGCATTTCAATCATCTGAAAGTTCTTAATCTAGGACACAACAGTCTATCTGGAAGACTTCCTCCCTCTATTGGATCTTTGATCAATCTTGAGGTGTTGTATTTATACAAGAACGACTTATCTGGACAACTGCCTTTGTCTCTAAAGAATTGCACCAAGTTAAACTTGTTGGATTTGGGGGCCAACAGATTCTCCGGTAACGTGCCTGCTTGGATTGGGGAAAACTTATCGGGGTTGTATGCTCTTATCCTAAGATCAAACAACTTCTTTGGAACCATCCCTTTACAAGTATGTCAATTACCAAATCTTCAAATTTTAGACTTTTCAAGGAACAATCTTCATGGAAGCATCCCCTCATGTTTGAGTAATCTTACAAGAATGGCTCAAGAAGGATTCTTACCGCCACCAAACGTGCATCCCTATACAGCTTCATCATATTCACGTCAATATATTTCATATTATTCACAAAAGTACAATGGCACTAAAGAGGAGTATGATGATGAGGAGTATGTTGACCATGCGATGATTGAGTGGCAAGGAGACGAGCGTGAATTCACCCGTAATCTGGGATTGTTGAAGAGCATTGACATGTTCTAACAGGACATATTCCATATGAACTCACCAATCTTCATCAACTGCTTGCCCTCAACTTGTCAAAGAACGCTCTACTTGGAGAGATTCCACAGCAAGTTGGTGAGATGAAAAATCTTTTAGCTTTGGATTTATCTAGAAATAGTTTATCAGGAGGGATACCATCAAGCATGTCTCAAATGGCTTTGTTGTGTTACCTAGATGTTTCCTCTAACAACTTGTCAGGGAGAATCCCATTGAGCACTCAACTCCAATCCTTTCAACCTTCAAGATACGATGGAAATGCAGGACTGTGTGGACCTCCACTTTCCAGAAAATGTCCAGGAGATGAAGAATCACAAGTTGGTAAAAGTGAGGGTGATGGCGAAGACAGGGATGAAGATTGGGGATGGTTTTGTATTGGTGGGGGCACTGGTTTTGTGACAGGATTTTGGGTAGCATGTGGCGCTCTACTTATCAACCGTCGTGGGAGGCATGTATTTTTTCACCTTTATGATAGCTTCAGAGATTGGGTTTATGTGAAGTTAGTGGTGTTCATTGCAAAATTGCGGAGGATTGCACATATGTAGTTGTCTGTAGTTGTCTCTAAATTCTTCTTTCCTGTTATGTATGTTGCTTCATAAACCTATTATTGTTCTTATTATAGGACTAGAGGTATAGTAATGTTAGACCACGTTTCACTTATATTTGGCAGGGTTTTTTAAGTCCCGTTTATTAATAAAATCACCACCAACACCATGGGTGGCAATTTCCGGTTGTGTGGAATGAGACATATTGAAAAGTTCATTATTTACTTATTGTTTTATTTATGTATTTTATCTTTTAACCAATTCTCAATGTAAGTTATATGCCAAATTAGCACTTGAAAGATGATCAGTCCTTATATACTTGTTACTACCAGGCTTCTTTTTGTAGGTTATTTACAACAAAATTGGAGAAGTTCCTTTGACACATTATGTAGTCTAAGGATAAGATGCAATCTATGAGCTCTAAATTTGGGGGTTTCAAATGAGATTTCTTTTTGACGCAAACTGCAATCTACAATAGCCCGACTCTAAATTAGATTTATATAAGCACAGTTCAAAAATTGAGTTATAACATGTTCGTAGTGCCCTCTGTTTGTACTTTTTGGGGATAAAGATAAGGGTTTGAAATGGAAGATAAGATACACTAAATTTAAATCTTTTATTTATATATGATAATAAGTTAACAAACTTCCTAAACAATACATTGACTTATATATACAAGACCAGAAACAGTTGAGTATATCCCAACCATAACAACGTTTCATGAACTAATACAGTGGTTCATACGTAACTGCCATTTTTAACAGAACTAACATAAAATACTAACAGTAACTAACATATTTAACAGACATTAACATACCAACTAACAATCTAGGTTACTTTTGAACAGTACTATCTTACAAAAACACTTTTATAATCATAGTAGGCTGTCTTAGTCCTATTTATCGATTTGGATCAACTGCAATAATCATTAGCATAGATATTTCATATTGTTTGTGACTTGTATTTTCTGATCATGAATAAATCAGAAAATCACCTCCTATTTTCTTTTTTCTGTTTTGCAGATTTTTAAATATATTGAGCTTGTGGCCTTGGCTGCAACTTTCAGTTTCAAAGGTAATAAATCAAGTTGTGCGTGCAATCTTATTTCTTTGAGTACAACAGATTGGTTGACAAATCATGCTTTGTAATATATCAGTTTGTTTGATACTATGCAATTCATAGACTAATGGAATTATGTTATTATTTCGTTGAAGCCTTTCTTTATTGAAAATGATGTTATCTGCTGTCTTTTAATTTTAATCTCAGTTGATGATGTTGAGTGTGAATCCACGTCAAAGTGGTCCACAGAAAAGTTAGTCAAAAAAGGTTGATTAAAAAGGAATAGTGATCGGGTTCTTACGGACCATGTTTTATGGTTTTCCTTTTTCTCCATTAAATCCTATATAAGATTGTATTGTATCTGTAGTTTGATAACACACAAAAGAAGAAGAAATAAAAACTCCTAGTTACCCTCGTGTGGACGTAGGTCAGAAATGGATCGAACCACCTTAAATCATTGTGTTCTTGGTTAATTATAATTCGTGAGCTGAGAGAGAGAGTTTCGTGTTCGTGTCTCGATCCTAACAAGTGGTATCAGAGCTTTGGTTTTAGCTCCAGAGGGTGATTTTCAGTTTTTGGTCGAAATTTTTTTTTCGTCAAAAACGATTTTGGTGTATACCGTTGGAAAGGTCTTGTTCCGAAGATTCCGAAAATATATTTTTCTAAATTTTTTGACCACCGAAAGACGTCCAAATCGTCGGTCAAAGGTTTGCCGGAATAGTGACCGGAAACCAGTTGCCGGAGAATACGACACTGTAGCGCCTGAACCCGTCGGAGAAGACGACACTGTAGCACCGAAGTTCTGCCGGAGAAGACGACACTGTAGCGGTACTGTAGCTGCACTGTAGCAATTTTGAAAAACTCAGATTTGGCCCCTGAAGTTCCAGAAAATTGCAAGACATGTCTCTGTTCTTTCAGAAAATTGAAAAAAAAATTGCAGAAGATGGTAAAATCAAGATTGACAAGTTTGATGGAACCGATTATGGATTTTGGAAGATGCAAATTGAAGATTTGTTGTATCAGAAAAGTTTGCATTTGCCTATGTTGGGCGAACAACCGGATGTCATGTATGATGAAGAATGGAAGTTGCTGGATCGACAAGCCTTGGGTGTAGTTAGGCTTTCATTGGCAAAAAGTGTTGCGTATAACATTGTAAATGAAACAACTACTTATGGAGTATTTAAGGTTTTGTCCAACATGTACGAGAAGCCGTCCGCTTCCAACAAAGTGTTCCTCATCAAACAATTGGTTAACACCAAAATAAAGGAAGGCATGTCAGTTACCGCTCACATAAACGAGTTTAACTCGATTATCTCTCGTTTAGCCTCAGTTGCAATAAAGTTTGAAGATGAAGTACAAGCGCTCCTCCTTTTATCATCTTTACCCGATAGTTGGTCAGGCACAGTCACAGCTGTTAGTAGTGCATCCGGCACTATCAAACTCACTTTCGAGAGTATTTGTGACTTGATTGTAAATGAAGATATCAGACAGAGAAGTAATGGTGAGACTTCTAATTCTAGTTCTCTATTGCATATAGAAAGTAGAGGAAGAAGAAACGAAAGAGGACGTAGTCGAGGCAGGTCAAAGTCCAGAAAAAGGGGGAAGTCCAAGAACCAAAAAGATATTGAATGTTTGAATTGCAAAGAAAAAGGTCACTTTACAAACCAATGTCCAAAACCACAAGCTGCAAAGAAAGAAGTACACAATGTATCCTCTGAAGAATCGGGAGATTTTCTCATATGTTGTGTTGAGAATTCAATGGAATCCTGGATTATGGATTCGGGTGCTTCTTTCCATGCTGTCTCATGCCCAGATATGGTCAAGAACCTACAAACAGGTGACTTTGGCAAAGTTCGTTTAGCCGATGATCAAGTGCTTGATATTACGGGTATAGGGGACGTAGATTTGAAGACCTCCATGGGAACCACCTGGACATTGAAAGATGTCAGGGTTATCCCAAACTTAAGGAGAAAGTTGATTTCAGTTGGTAAGTTGGATGATGAAGGACTTGATGTTCACTTTGGGGGTGGACAATGGAAAGTGATCAAAGGCAACTTGGTGATTGCCAAAGGAAAGAAGAAAGGCACTCTATACATGGTAGATATACCTGGTGATGGTGTTCATGCCGTAACCACCAATCCGAGTCCATCTAATTTATGGCACCAACGACTCGGACACATGAGCGATAAGGGATTGAAGATGTTGGCACAAAAAGGAAAGTTTCCAAACTTGAAGAAAGTTGAAACTGAATTTTGTGAATCTTGTGTTCTCGGGAAACAAAAGCGGGTTACTTTTGTAAAAACGGGGAAGACACCGAAAGCTCAGAAGTTGGAGCTTATTCACTCGGATGTATTTGGACCAACACCAGTTTCATCTCTAGGAGGAAAAACTACTATGTAACCTTTATCGATGATTCAACACGCAAGGTATGGGTCTATTTTCTTAAAAATAAATATGATGTATTTGATACTTTTAAGATATGGAAATCTGCTGTTGAAAATGAAACTGATTTGAAGGTAAAATGCCTGAAGTCGGATAATGGTGGTGAGTACATAAGCAAGGAGTTTGTTGACTATTGTTCCAAACAAGGGATAAAGATGATCAAGACGGTCCCAGGAACCCCTCAGCAGAATGGTGTAGCTGAAAGAATGAATAGAACTCTGAATGAAAGGGCTAGAAGCATGAGGTTGAATTCTGGTTTACCTAAGACATTTTGGGCTGATGCAGTTAACACTGCAGCCTACTTGATCAACCGTTCACCGTGTGTTCCCTTGGATTTTAAATTACCAGGAGAAATGTGGCAAGGGAAGGAAGTAAGTCTCAAACACCTGAAAGTTTTTGGTTGTACTGCTTACAGTTTGTTAAAAGATGGTGACAGGGATAAACTTGATTCAAAGACCAAGAAGTGTACATTCATTGGTTATGGGTCAGACGAAATGGGTTACAGGCTTTGGGATAGTGAAAACAGAAAGTTAATCCGAAGCAAGAACGTCACCTTTAACGAAACTGAGTTATACAAAGACAGAAACAACAAAAGTCCAGAAATTCAGAAGGAGTATGTTGAGTTTGAAGATGATGAAAAGAAGAAAGAAGCTTCAGTCGAAATCCCTAAATCTGGGGATGACTCAACTGACAGTGAGAGCTCAGGGGATAATTCCAGTAATGATTATGAAGATGAAGAAACCAGTCCTCCAACTCCAGAGTCCCCAGTCACACCTCAAGTTCAACTAAGAAGATCTTCCAGAGTCACCAGACCACCAAAAAGATACTCACCATCTGTTAACTACATTCTCCTGACAGAAAATGGTGAACCCCAGTGTTACTCTGAAGCTATGGGGTTGAAAGATTCATTGCAGTGGGAGCTAGCAATGAAAGATGAAATGAAGTCGCTTGAGAAGAACAACACATGGCACTTAACAAAGCTTCCAGTTGGGGAGAAGGCTCTTCAGAATAAATGGGTTTTCAGGGTCAAAGATGAACATGGATGGTACCAAATGGTACAAAGCAAGATTAGTAGTCAAGGGCTTTCAACAGAAAGAGGGAATCGATTTCAATGAAATATTCTCTCCAATAGTGAAGATGACCACTATCAGACTTGTTCTCAGTATTGTAGCAGCAGAAGGTTTGCATCTAGAGCAGCTAGATGTCAAGACAGCTTTTCTACACGGTGAACTAGATGAAGACATTTACATGACACAACCAGAGGGTTTTCAGGTTAAAGGAAAAGAAAACTTGATGTGTAAATTGAAGAAGAGTTTGTATGGTCTGAAACAAGCGCCCAGACAATGGTATTTGAAGTTTGATAACTTCATGAGAAGAGTTGGTTACAAGAGATGTGACAATAATCATTGTTGTTACATCAAGAAGTTTAAGGGTTCTTATATCATTCTACTACTCTATGTAGATGATATGTTGATTGCCGGTTCAGACATGTCAGAGATCAAGAAGTTAAAGAAACAAATGTCTGAAGAATTTGAGATGAAAGATTTGGGAGCTGCAAAACCAAATACTCGGGATGAGTATTTCCAGAAACAAAGAAGATGGCTCTTTGACACTCTCTCAAGAGAAGTACATTGAGAAAGTGTTAGAGAAATTCAGCCTTAAAGAAGCCAAGATCAGAAGCACACCCTTGGGAAGTCACTTTAAGCTTTCTAAAGATCAATCACCCAAATCAGATGAAGACAAAGCAGAAATGGCTAAAGTTCCATATGCATCTGCAGTTGGTAGCCTCATGTATGCAATGGTATGCACGAGACCAGATATTGCTCATGCAGTGGGAGTTGCTAGTAGGTTTATGTCCAATCCGGGGAGAGAACATTGGGAAGCAGTTAAATGGCTGCTAAGATATTTGAAGGGGACTTCAAAAGTGGCATTATTTTTTAAGGGGAAAGATGTTATTCTGAAGGGTTTTGCGGATGCAGACCTTGGTGGTTGCAAAGAATCATACAAAAGCACTACCGGGTATGTCTTTACAGTGGGAGGCACTGCGGTAAGTTGGATGTCCAAATTACAGAAAAGTGTTGCCTTTTCAACCACAGAAGCAGAGTATATGGCAGTTGCTGAAGCAAGCAAAGAACTTATATGGTTGAAGAATTTTCTCATCGAACTTGGCAAAGAACAAGATAATTGTGAACTATTCTGTGACAATCAAAGTGCAATTCATCTTGCAAAGAATCCCGTCTTCCATTCGAAGACAAAGCACATACAGCTGAGATATCACTTCATCAGAGAAAGAATTAATGATGGCACTCTGAAGTTGAATAAGATCAAAGGAACTGAAAATCCAGCTGATATGTTGACTAAGGTTGTCACCTTAGAGAAGTTGAAGCTTTGCATAGCTTCAACTGGCCTTCAGGATAATTGAAGAGAAGGCCGGGTAACTAGGATGGAGTCAAGATCAAAAGTGGTTTACAGAAATACAGATGCATAGTTGAAGCACATGTGAAGATTGTTCCGTGGTTTCAAGTGGGAGATTGTTGAGTGTGAATCCACGTCAAAGTGGTCCACAGAAAAGTTAGTCAAAAAAGGTTGATTAAAAAGGAATGGTAATCCGGTTCTTACGGACCATGTTTTATGGTTTTCCTTTTTCTCCATTAAATCCTATATAAGATTGTATTGTATCTGTAGTTTGATAACACACAAAAAAAGAAGAAATAAAAACTCCTAGTTACCCTCGTGTGGACGTAGGTCAGAAATGGACCGAACCACCTTAAATCATTGTGTTCTTGGTTAATTATAATTCGTGAGCTGAGAGAGAGAGAAAGTTTCGTGTTCGTGTCTCGATCCTAACAGATGATTATTGATCAGGTGCTCTGCTAGGCATATGTGAGGCATGTATACTTCAACATACCAATGAAATCAGGTTCCTTGGTTTCTCCTTGATTAAAATTTGTTTTATTTGCATTTATTTATAAGAAAGTTAACATGTTACCCGACTGCTTGATTAAGAACTTGGCTTTATTTGGCTATTAGATACAATGCAGAAAACAAAGCCATTTTAGAGTTTCAAATCGAATTATTATTATAACCTAGAGCCTAGTTGTTGGGTTATACTATCCAATTTAATCAGGCTATAAAGTTCATTTTGTAGTAGTATTTATATTATAAATTAAAAAAACCCCACCCATTTTCGAAAATTATAATTAATTTGTGACAAAACTGCAAAAATAGTCCATGTGGTATGCATTTTTTTCCGGGTTTTCGTCCAAACCTCGATTTTTTTGGCTTTGTGGTCTTCTTAGCCATGTTTTTAGGAAATTGTCCCTCCGAAAATTAAAATGACTATTATACCCTTTTATTTTTATTTTTACATTTTTTAATATCTATTTTAATAATTAAAACAGTAGAAGGGGTCACACCTCTCTCTCTCTCTCCAACACACCATCACCCTCCTTCCAAAATCAATCAATCATTCCACCCTACAAAACAGAAATTTTGAATCTTCCCAACTATGGATTTTGCATAAAGATTCGGTTTATACGACCCTGGAGAACCTCCAGGTCCATCGTAGTCTGGTGGTGCAGTTAAGCTACCCAAACCCACCGGCGTCGTGTGCTTGTCCACTAAAACAAGCTTGGGGGAGCCTCGAAAAACTCATCGGCCGACTCAGGGTAGCATACGAGGAGAACAACGACAATCAGAATCAAACCCATTTTGTGCGAGAGTTGTGAGGATATATTTGATGGAGGCGAAAGATAGTCAAGCCAAGGCTAGATGTATTTTGTATGATTTCTTGTGTGTGTGTGAGTGTGTGTGTTCATCAGATCTGATTTCGTGTTTGTGTGTGTGTGTGTGTGTGTTTGTTTGCATCTGAAACCCCAAACATGTGTGGGTGTATGGGTATGTGAAGTCGATTCCGGAAAGCAAACATATGAGTGTGTATTTCAAGAACATGTTTATGTCAAGGTGTTCTTAGGTGGATCTGAACTCTGTTTCTTCTCTTTCCTCTCTTCAGGAACAAAATCAAAATTGAACAGGTGAGTTTGTGAATAAAGGGGTTGCTTTGGGTTCATCAGATGTGGACACGATTTTTGGTCTTGGGTGTTCATCATATCTAGATATGATTTTTGGTGAAGGGGGGAAGAAGATGAAGAATACAAATTGATGATGGTGTTTGGTAGTAGCTTCAATGGAGGGTATGGATGGTGTGTGTGTGTGCGCGCGCGTGAGAGAGAGAGAGAGGCCCTCATTTTATTTTTTAAATATTAAAATAAATAAATAAATATTAGATTTTTATAAAATGGAAGAAAAATGGAAAATAAATACACCAAGGATATTAATGGAAAATAAATACACCAATGATATTACAGTCATTTCAAAATTTGGAGGGAGCAAATATGCAATGAAACTAGTTTAAAAATACCACGAAGCCAAAAAAATCGGAGTTTTGATGAAACCCAGAAAAATACATACCATAGGAGTCATTTTGTAGTTTTTTCTTAATTTATAAATGTTTTCACTTAATCTTGCTTTTTTAAGATTCCCAAAACTTAGTGTAAGGTTTTTAATAAAAATAAGGTTTAAATGTGTACAATACACAAATGACAATTATTTAGAAGTTATAATAATAAAAAGTAATATTAATAAAAACGAAAACTATAAAAACAAATTATATAAGTGACCAAACGTTTAACTTTAAAATATAGTAAATGATCAAAGTTGCAACTTATAAGGTACCAATAATTTAACTTTGAAATTATGAGGAATGAAAACGGTTAAACCAAAATTTGTTTAGGGATAAATATGTTTAAGAAATGAAATTTAAGAGGTGGAAATGGAGAATGAAATGCGTTCCTTGTGATTTGTAATTAATATATATATATATATATATATATATATATATATATATATATATATATATATATATATATATGAAATTTACATAAAATTAAGCACGAAAATAAAATAAAATAATATAAAAACGTTGAAACGTAGACAAATTCGAATCTAAACGCCACGTGCATAAAAAAATAAGTAAATTTTTGAAAAAGAACTTAATGAAACAAAAGTTTAAAAAACACATCAAAACATAGATGGTCTTGAATTTTATAAAGTTCAAAATGAAAGGGTCAAAATGATATTTTAAAAAGTAATTGGTAGAAAAACCACAAACTCATGAATTTAAGACATTGAGAAAATTACATATATGGTCCTTATAGTTTACTCATGATCACAAACCTAGTCACCGAATGACCAAATTACGCTCACCGACAAAAACTAACGCTATTAGCAAAATAATCATTCATGCAAGTTTTGGAAACTATAGGCACTATATTCCTCTAAAAATCTAAGAATGTCTAAATTTTTCACTCTTTATAAACTACATGGACCATTTATATAATTTTGTCTAAAAAAACAGCTATCATTGTCATTTTGTAAACAGATCGTTTGGTTCGTTTAGGTGATCGATGAATGAAACATTTGACGCCCTTTCCCACTAATCCCGCATGCTTCCTTCCGAGCGACACCCACATCCAGTCAACTGTTACTTCCATGGAAGCCCCTCCTCCTGCACCGACCTTCCCATCGGAGTTCCTCTTCGGGCGGCACAACAATCGCTCCGCATCCTCCTATTTCTGAATCGTGTCTCTTCATTCATTGCTGAAATTCACGTACCATCTCGTCTCTGCATCTCTGTGGTACCAATTCCACTTCGAAATCATTTTTTGAGTTGTGTTATTTTGTGTTTTATCTTTAATTGTAGTGATATTGGGATGGATTTGTGTTATCTTTGAATGATTTTATGATGTAATACTTAAAAAAACACATGAAAGTGAACCAAAAGGTTAAGCATTCATGATATTTTCTTTTGCTAATACATTTTAATTGGTCTTAAATTCTGTAGGTTTGCATCAGGGGAATCTTAAATTCCTTCTATTTTTGTGTATTTCTTGATTGATGTGGAAATTAAACAAATTCTTCTCTGATTTGAACTACGAGGATGTCAAGTTTCTGATGCTATCCATGTTATGTTTAGATTTAGGAAGTAAGGTGATATTTGAAGATGATTAATTCTCTCAATTATGTTTTCTACTTTGACATACATATGAAGTGTTTGATATAATGCTTGAATGAAATCAATGTTTTTTTTATCTCACAAGACGAGTAAGAAACAAACAAATTCCAGTCATTGTGACATTTGAACGCCCAATTGCAGTTATGCAGACATATGACGATCACCTTTGTGTATTTGAGATTACAAACTATCATTGTGTAGCTATATTACACTTTAAGTTTGGAACCTCGTGGTATTTATTGTTTCATTGTATTAGAAGCTTTTGCAGGATGATAGTTAATGGCTTGGTGTTGTTTCTAATTGTAATTGTTTTTTAATCCTCAATGGTGTCTTGGTGTAGTTGGGATAGTCAAATTCCCTATATGTTGTAGCTTTAATGAAAAATATGAATAGAAAAAGGAAGAACATATTATATGGCTTTCTAGAATACTTCTTTCTAATTCCCTTAATTTTGCTAAGGGGCTGTTTGATAGTTACTGATTGAGTCAGATCTGACTGAGATAGAAGTCTAACTGGGTCTGAAGCTGACTGAATCTATATCTGACTGAAACCACGATGTTTGATTGTACGTCTGACTGATTATGCTGAAGGATAAAAATGACCATTTTGCCCTTAAATTTAAAATACATTCTTTTATCATATTAATTTCATAATTCTATTTTGTTAATTTCTCATTTAGCTTTTACCAATTATTTATTATAGTTGTCACTATGGGCACTTGCAATTTTTTTACTTTGTTTATCATTTATTTATTAATAATTAATTGCAAAAGCAAAAGCAAAACACGTCAATCCCATCGCACCTACACTCTCTTTATTTATATACTTTCTTATCTTTATGGAAACCTAAACCAAAAAACTCATCTGCTAACAATATCATCGCCGACCATCATATCCCTCCATCTCCTACCCCTATTCTCGCCGCCGTTCTATATCATGGAGGAAGATCCAAACATTTGGATTTGAGTTCCAACCTCACGGGTTTTGATTTCTGATGAAGATTCAAACATTTTTATTTTAAAATTTGAGGATTTTTGGTATGTGTTATCATGGAGGAAGACCGAAATCTAAACTACTCTCATTGCTGAAGCTCTCGATGACATCGAACTGAGTCCAGGGTCTTAAGACGGCGACATGGTGCTCTCGGATTTTAGATATGCTAGCAATTGTATCGACAAAAACTTCATCCCTTTGGATTTTGAGTTTTATCGGCAGTGTCGATGGGTAAAATGGGGGGCAAAGCATGTCTTTTTTCTTCATTTAGTCGGTCAACTTTCTTTTTTGGGTGGACCGAGTCAGCCATTTTTATGGACCGAGTCAGTGATATGTGTTGGGTCAGATACAAATCAAACACCTTGACCGGAATCAGACAAAAAGGTCTGACGGGACCGGTCAGAACCAAATCAAACAGCCCCTAAGTTGTCTAAATTTTTATGGAGATAATGAGTTATGTTTGGCTTAAGGTAAATTTTTATGGAGATAATGAGTTATGTTTGTCTTAAGGTTCTTAGGCAATTAGTTATCTTTGTGTAACACCTGTTTATTTAATAAATAAATAGGCGAATTAATAAATGAATAGTAGCCCTAAAAGCGGAATGGTGTAGCAAGGAGTTAGTTTTGAGGGTTAAAAAGTTATGATTGAAGGTTTAGGGGGTTAAATGGTAAATTTCGGACTCAATTTGTAAAGAGTTTTGAGGGGTGGGGTTAAAAGGGTAACATATGGACTTTATTTGAGAATAGTTTGTAAAGGAGAGGCTGAATGGCAACTGTGGGACAAAATATGAAAGGAGTTATGTGAGCAGGGGTGAGAAGAGTAAAATATAGCCTTGGTTTGAAAGAAATTGAGAATATGAGGGACCGATTTTGCCACTTCTGTTATAAGTTTGTATGGGAGTGGGATTTAACCGAGGACCCCTTACCCTCCTGTTACATTGGCAAACCCTAAGCCTCGCTCGTGAGATCAGCCGCTGCTACCCTTGGAACACCTCCAGTCGCCGCTGCTTCGCTGAGGAACTCCGTCGTCACAGCTCCGCCACCAGAAATGTCGTGTACAACCGAAATGGTCGCTAAAGACCGACAACTGAGCTAAGTTTGTTGCTGCGTGGTCGTGTGAGGTCAGAAACCCATAGGTAAGTCATCTGCCACATCTCTTTCTCTCTCTCTTCTCCTTCGCTCTTATTAGTGGACTGATGCCACGTTCATCGGTGGTTGACGTCGGTGGCCCCATGGCCGCCGTTTTTACTTGTTCCAGCCTCCTCAGCCGCCTAAACAGTGGTTGAGAGTTGTGGTTTCATGTCTGAAATAGATGAGTAATGTTTTTGGACCTGTGAAATGCTTGTGGGAGCTTGATTGGCCCGAAAACTCAAGGAAAACCACCATGGCTGCCACTGTGTCATCTCGTTTTGCCGCCACCAGCCACCATATGGAGGTGGCTGTGTGCGTGAATTGTTGTGTGTATGAACATATCCTGTGAGAATAATGTTGTGAAGATGTTTGCTTGCCTAGGAATCGGATGGAAACTCATCCCCACCGCCTGCTGCCGCCACTCTGCTACGGTTAGCCACCATCTCGGGTGGCTGTGGGCTTTCGGGTGCGTTTGGATCGATATTTGGAGTACCTTTGTTGTTGTATTGGCCGAAGATCATAGTAACCACCACCGTGAGGTGGTGCCTGCCGCCATGTACCACCAAGGTGGTTGTGTGTGTGTGTGTTTAGCTTAGTTGTGTGTGTGTGCTAATTGAGAGTTGTATGTGTGTGCTAATTGTGTGTGTGTGCGCTAATTGAGAGTTGTATTGTAAAATGTAATTATGAATTGGAATAATGAAAAGAAACCCTAACCACCACCGTGAGGTGGTGGCTGCCGCCACCGGCCGCCGTGCCGGGTGGCGGTGTGCCTTGTTTGGATTGTTACTCGTTTGGAATGTTTGGACAAAGGGACTAAACCCTAATGGGCCTAATAAAGCCTAGTGGGCCCAATGAAACCCTACAATAAAGCCATAATTGACCTAAAAGCCCAAACATGTGACTAATGGGCCTAATGAACCCTAATTGATCAAAGGACTTAACTATTGGGCCTATTGGGGTGGCATTGGGTTGGAAACCCTAATTAGGGTTTAGAAAACCCTAATATTGGATTTATGGGCTTGGACTCATCGGGACCCATATTTGGGCCATTGGAATGGAATTGTATAATAAGCCCAATCACACCATGTGATTTATTTTGCAGAGTGATGGACTTAGTGGATTAAGTCCTTAATAGGTTAAGTGAGAAACACTTAATCCTAATTATCATTTTATGTGAAACCCTAATTTCACTTGGGTTTATTGTTGGGCCTTTCTATTGGGCCTTGATGATTAGGTTATTAATGGGTCATCCAAGATCAAGCAAATGGACTAGAATAATTAATGGGCTTTGAGGTAAGGCCCATATGAGGAGTTGGGCCTAATTTGGAATATTGGGTCTTAGATGGGCCATAGTTCGGGCCTTTATGATTATGTGATATTGGGCCATTAGAATGTTTTATGTTGGACTGGACTAAATGGTTGGGCCTTATGGTAAGACTTTATAAAGGTTTGGGCCCAATTTTCCTATGTTAGGCTTTGAGCCATAGTTGAACTTTTGGGCCTTTGGATTGGGCTTTGGGCTTGAATCAAGCCAATATATGGGTAGAGTAGTCTTTTACCCCCAAGCATGGACTTATGATTATGAGTTGGAACCCAATTATTAATTGGGTGTTATTTTGATGTTGACAGTTCGGGAATCTGTCATCCAGCAGCTGGGGATTGGGTCTGCGGGACTTTAGCAGTGTGAGGTGAGTTACCTTCCAGTAGAAGTGGGTCTAAGGCCACAATGTCGGGCCACTAGTAGGAGTTGCTTGTTAGATAATTGTATGTGTGATAATTGGATGGTATGCCACTATCTGGTATGCTTTATGTGCTAGGATGCTATGTTTTAGTAGTAATATGGATGATATAGTCCCCTAGTTACCGGTTGAAATATACCGAAGGGGTAGACAATACCGATGCATGACTAGCAGTATGATCATGATATGTTATTATGTGATAGTGGTAGGGTGGAATAATCCCCAGTTACCGGTTGAAAGATACCGAAGGCAGTTACCGGTTGAAAGATACTGAAGGGGTAGACAGAACCCATGCATGCTTGTCTATATGTTTATGATATGTTAGTATGTGATCAGTATGTTTATGATATGTTATTACGTGATAATGGTAGGGGTGAAATAGTCTCCGGTTACCGGTTGAAAGATACCGAAGGGGGACGTTAGCTCTCGGTTACCGGTTGAAAGACACCGAAGGGGAGGATAGTTCTCGGTTACCGGTTGAAAGATACCAAATGGGAGGTTAGCTCTCGGTTACCGGTTGAAAGATATCGAAGGGGAACACGACTCCCAGTAATGCCATTCAGATACCGGTTGAAAGATACCGAGGGATGGGCAATATGTTGTATGTGGTATGATGGGGGAACTCGCTAAGCTTTGTGCTTACGGTTTTCAGTTTTGGTTTCAGGTACTTCTTTTTCAAAGGAAATGAGCCGGCTTGATTGCAGCGCATCATACTATGATTTTCCGCACATGAGATCATTAGGATTACACTATGATATTGTTTATGATAACATGTTTTGATTATTGTCACTTTGGTTTTGACATGATCTGTTATTATGGATGTTTTCTTATACTCTTGGTTTTATAATAACCTAAATAAAAATGAAATTTTTGGTCTTAAATTTTGGGATGTTACAGTTTGGTTTAAGGTTCTTAGGCATTTTATTGGCCATTTCACAGATAAAATATTGACATTCCACTCACACCTATAGATTGCAAACGCGTTTTATAACATTAAAGATGGATATAGGAATTAAAAAAAAAAGTTAATCAATGATAAAAAAAAATTGTTGGTTTGTGTTCTAGTGTTCTAGTAATTTTTGTGTGTATTAATGTTACTGATATAAATAGAGGTTTCTACATAATTTAAAAATAAACGAGAAGTCAAAATATGGTTCCATTTTCTATAAATGATTAATAAAATATTGTATTATATGTATTTGAAGTTTTTTTTTGTTAGAATTGTAAATGTTAATTTTTCTCACATCTATTCACCAACCATACTAAACAACAGTGGATCAGGCCTTTTAATGATTTAGACCTCTTGATGGTTCAACATTGAATCATTAAGTTTCTACCAAACAATCCCTAAGTTATTTTTTTCACTTTGTTTAATTACCCCCAAGGTTTTCTTCTTTTAATAGACACATACACCAACTAAGTTTATTCCCGGAAATTGTCATAAACGCTAAACCCATTTTCTGTTTCTTTGTCTTCATGGTTGTTTAGCTAATGGATTTTATCTTCTTAATGTATTGCTGAGAAAATAATAAGGGATGAGATGTAATTACCTTTCTCTTGGTTTTACCTTGATTTAATTCTAATGATTATGTTTATGTCACTTTGTCGTTAGTGTTTATGTTACTTCTACGTTAGTATCGATGAATGTTAATGTCAATGTAGAATCTCATAAATGATTTTATTTGTTTGTGCTCAAGCATTGTCACATGATTCACCAAACATGCCACGATTTGCGATCCAATCGATGCGTTCCCAAACGTGGTATGATTGCGATCCAACCATACTAAACCATACTAAACAACAGTGGATCAGGCCTTTTAATGATTTAGACCTCTTGATGGTTCAACATTGAATCATTAAGTTTCTACCAAACAGTCCCTAAGTTATTTTTTTCACTTTGTTTAATTACCCCCAAGGTTTTCTTCTTTTAATAGACACATACACCAACTAAGTTTATTCCCGGAAATTGTCATAAACGCTAAACCCATTTTCTGTTTCTTTGTCTTCATGGTTGTTTAGCTAATGGATTTTATCTTCTTAATGTCTTGCTGAGAAAATAATAAGGGATGAGATGTAATTACCTTTCTCTTGGTTTTACCTTGATTTAATTCTAATGATTATGTTTATGTCACTTTGTCGTTAGTGTTTATGTTACTTCTACGTTAGTATCGATGAATGTTAATGTCAATGTAGAATCTCATAAATGATTTTATTTGTTTGTGCTCAAGCATTGTCACATGATTCACCAAACATGCCACGATTTGCGATCCAATCGATGCGTTCCCAAACGTGGTATGATTGCGATCCAATCGTGGTCGGGATTGTATCTTGATATGTGAAGCCATCGTTCCTCAATTCATTTTGGATCGATGATGAAATCGTGTTTGGATCATTCCATAGATGGCCCAATCGTGAATTGGGCCTCTAAATCATGCGTTCATGTCATCGATTTCAGTATGGCGTGAAATCTCGAGACTTTAGAAAATCGCATTGTTTCGATTTCCATTATATCGCTTCAATTTCCGATTCTTCACATTTCAGTATCAATTAATTGATTAAAGTGTCTTACGCTTTGAATTGTATATATATGGGCTAAGGCACATACAATCGAATCTGTTTACCCTGGATTCTATTAATTTGACAAAAGATATTAGAGTAAATTACTGAAATCGTCCCTATGGTTTGGTCAAAATTGCACGTTTGGTCCCTAACTTTTTTTTTTGCATTCGGATCGTCCCTGTGGTTTGATTTTATTGCGTTTTTCGTCCCTATGGTTTGGTCAAAATTGCACGTTTGGTCCCTAACTTTATGTATGTAAGGAACGAAAAACGCAACAAAATCAAACCACAGGGACGATCCGAGTGCAAAAAAAAAAAGTTAGGGATCAAACGTGTAATTTTGACCAAACCATAGGGACCATTTCAGTAATTTACTCAAGATATTAATTAGTTCATCCCATCCAGGTGGCACCACCTCATGAGAGATAAAGACCAAAATGCCCTTACTACACTATTATTAAAAGTAAAAGAAAATAACCTACTAAAGCATAAAAGTAATAACCAACAAGTTCTTACCACTTCATTCATAGGTAAATCATTTTTTTACCCCTACCGATTCATGTTTCCGATTTTTCAAGTTACTTTCATGTTTATGTTTTTTTGTAACGTTCTTTGTTTTTTAACTGGGTACACGGTATCGGATTGTATGGTACACTGTACCGGGGCATACCGAAATGAACCTACCCCCACCGTACCTGATACGTCCAACCTAGCGAACTGCGCTCCCGATCCTCGTTCCCGTACCGAAGTGATCCGTGAACTATGTGACTATGTGCTCAAGTACAGGGAACATATTGATGGATCATAACAAATTATGTACTAATGTGAACATGAATTTCATATGTTTCATGTTATGTTGCTTATAAGATTTATCCTATTTATTTAATCATCAGGCTGAATTTGTTAGAAAATTTTTGGACATTGGACCTTAAGGACTTTTATCATTCTAAGTTGCAATCAAAACATGTATCGTATATGTTTGTTTTTTGTCAGCAAATATTCTTGACATATTTTGTCTGCACCGACTATATACAGACATTAGTCTTGTTTGCTTTTTAGAAGACTGCATAACTAAAAAGGTCTGTGCGTGCACATCCTCTTTATGGTGATGTGGACTAGAGTCTTCTAATTGTAATTGACAAAGAAACTGTTGTTTTAGCCATGTTTTTGTTTTGATAAAGAGTTTGAGATTTGTTTCTATTTTGGTCTTTTTGGTTGTAAAATGACTTCTTTGCAATAGAAGAAAATTAATCAAAACCGTGTGGTGAAACCCATAAAAGAAAATTAGCAAATAAGAAACTGTCTAGTTATGAATTTGTAAAGCAACTTATTTACAAGAAATCTTAAATGTTTGCTATTTAATTACAAAAACAATAAAAATCATTACTTCAAGAAACGTCGTTTACATATAAACACTACTAAACCTCATAATCAAGCAACAACCCGTCAGTATTTAAATAAATCTAAAGCAATACCACAAAAAACCCGATTGAGGTCTAAGTAATTACTTCGTTTGAATGGATAAAAATATTTCTGATTTAAAATGAAAAGTGAAAACAGATATACACGATTCCCCCCCCCCCCCCCCCCCCCCCCCTAATTAAGTGTTTTCTAAATGGGCCTATACTATAACAGTATAGTAGTGTATTTACGGCTTGCTTTTCATGGGCCCAGGACGCTTGCCTAAACAGCCCATGTTATGCTGTTTGTGGGCCGGGCGGCTAGCAGAGCTCTGCCACGAAATTTACACCAAAAACGCTGAATTCCGACTACAGGAGAGGTGCCGGTAACTGTGAAACAGAAGCAGAAGCAATCAAAGAGGAATCAACACTAAAAGCCCCAAATTTAAGCGTACTGTTTATAATATTGATAGCAAGTCCCTCGTCGAAAATTCGGTATTATCTTTCTCAAATGTTATGTTTTTCTTAGAATTAGAGGCCGATTTCTGAAATTCATGAAGAATAACTTATGTTAATTGGTTAATTGATGCTATGTGAGACTCTTAGTTTGATTTATTGTTCTATATTGCAATCTAAAGCGCTTATAGATTTCATGATCATGTTCAGTTAGCTATAAGAGAATGCATCTAATCTAGCTGTTTTTTCTGGACGCCTCTCTTAGATTTTAAGATCAGATCAGGTTAATCTGTCTACAACATTTCTTCTTACTCTAGCATGGCAACCAGCTACGCAATTCATTAAAAGTCTTGTTGTTCTCATTAGTCATTACATTGTCGAACCAACATTTTGTTCTTTTATTTAGTCAAACACTTCATTCTTTTATACCAAGTACATTACATTATTTTGTGCAAGGACATTGATATGACTAAACATCTTTTATGGTTCCACGTTTCTGAGCTATTCATTCATTTATATATAATAATTAAAGGTGTACTAGTGCTGTTGGCTCTTTTATATTGTTTTGTGTGTGAAAAGAAAAAATTAATTTGTTTGACATAGTACCAATGCTAGGGAAGTCTAGAAAGTGTTGGTGTCCATTCTTTAAATTTGTAGATGTAAAACATTTTAGTATAGACTGATTAATAAAAAGAATTCGTTCAATTATTTTTCAAAATATATGAATTGCAAGTTTGTTAGTGCTACCCTCTTGTTTTAGAGTCACTACTAGTGTAGCACTTTTTACAAAAAAAATTGTTATTTTTAACCATGTAGGAGACCATGGATTAAAACTGAATGGACCAACTTGGCTTGTTTCTAACAAGTTTACCACTTAATTAATTTAAGTGAGATAAGTTCATTTCGTAGTCATTAAATTCTTGGACCCAAATGATATCATATCACTGTACTCATTGATATCTACTATATTTGATTCCATCAGCTCATTTTTAGGGACTCATTTCATATAACTAGAGGATCGAAACTATCATAAGATGGGAAAATATATAATTCATAAATACAAATTTCCAAGACTTGTAATCTATTTTGGGGCAATCTGTTTTCCAATTCATCTTTAATTTGCCTTACATTTTCATTGAAATTTCATAGAAATTACGGATTGTAGGCCCCACACACATAGGCCACCAGTTTGAGGCTGTTCATTTGAATTTTTCGTCTTCACAATTAAGACTATATAAACCCTCATGAGGGGCAGTTTGAATATGCATCACTACCAAAACAAAAAAATCACAAAGATTTGCATTAACATAATGAATCCTTGTGTTTTTTTAATTTTCTCACTTCTCTTGCTAAATGCTGAGACTACAACTTCCAACCAATTGGGAGGAGGAGATGAAAATGGTGTTATTATGAGAAAGTGTTCTGATAAGGAGAGACATGCTCTCCTTGATTTCAAAGCTCGCCTCCAAGACCCCGATGAAACTCTCTCTACATGGAGAGCTGAAGAAGAAGATTATTGTAAATGGAGAGGAGTCAAATGCAACAACCAAACACATCATGTCACAGGGCTTGATGTTGAAGGACTTGGTCTTGTAGGTGAGATTAGCAATTCTTTGCTTAATTTAAGCAGTTTGAATCATCTTGATCTTTCCTACAATTCTTTTAATGGAACCATTTCCACCTTCATTGGTACCATGACTCGTTTAAGGCACCTTGACCTTGGTTGGAATCAGTTTAATGGAATCATTCCCAGGACCATTGGTTCCATGACTCGTTTAAGGTACCTTGACCTTCGTTTCAATCATTTTAATGGAATGATTCCTAGGTCCATTGGTTCCTTGACAGAATTAAGGTACCTTTACCTTTCTGGTAACTCTCTTTATGGAATCATTCCTCGAGAGTTTGGAAACCTCACTAACCTTGTAGATCTTTGGCTTTGAATTGGATCTAGAGTTGAGAACCTCGACTGGTTGTCTCATCTCTCTCATTTGGAGTCACTTGAAATGGATGGGATTTCTCTAGCCAAACAAAATTATTGGGTAGATGTGATTCTGAGTCTCCCAAAACTATCTTCTTTAAGCTTAACAGGATGTGAGCTGTCACAGGTCATGTATCCATATTCTTCTTCATTTCTCAACTCTTCTTCATCTATAAAAACCCTTTTTCTTGGAAACAACAATCTCAACTCATCCATGTATGGTTGGTTGTTCCCATTAACCAGCAATAAGCTTCGCATTCTTGATCTCTCTGACAACATGTTAGATGGGATTCCCAAATATCTTGGTAACCTCTGTAGTTTGCAAATTTTGAGTTTCGATAACAACTCTCTTGTTGTCAATTTTCCTGATTTTCTCAACAACTTGTCATCTGGATGCACATCGCTTACATTACAAAAGTTGCTTGTTGGACATAACCGATTTATAGGGACACTCTCCAATGAGATCCTAACATTCAAAAATCTGGCCACTCTAGATATGAGATCTTGCAATCTAGGGCCTCACTTCCCCAGATGGATTCAAACTCTGAAAAATCTTACATTTCTTGATATTGTCAATAATGGAATTTCAGGCACAATTCCTCTGGGGTTTTGGGACATGTGGCCTTCTCAATTAACACATCTGAATCTCTCTTCCAACAACATCAGTGGGAAAGTACCAGACTTATCTTCAAATTTTGGCAACAATTCTAGGATAGATTTGAGTTCCAACAGATTTTATGGTCCAATAACAAATATCTCTTCAACTGTGGCATTACTAAATCTTTCTAGAAACAAATTCTCTGGAGGAATCTCCTTCATATGCCAATTTGTCGATGGGTTTTTACAATTTCTTGACCTCTCCCATAATGTTCTAAGCGGACAGCTTCCAGACTGTTTGTGGCGTTTAAAAGAACTAAAAATTCTTAATCTAGAAGACAACAATCTATCTGGAAGGCTTCCTACCTCTTTTGGATCTTTGATTAAACTCGAGTCATTGGATTTGTACAAGAACAATTTCTCCGGAGAATTGCCTCTGTCTCTAAAGAGTTGCACGAGCTTAAACTCATTGAATTTGGAGGCCAACAAGTTTTCTGGAAATGTGCCTGTTTGGATTGGGGAAAATTTATCAAGGTTGTATGTTCTTACCCTAAGATCAAACTCATTCTTTGGAACCATCCCTTTACAGTTATGTCAGTTGACTAATCTTCAAATTCTGGATTTGTCAATGAACAATCTCCATGGAACCATCCCCTCGTGTTTGGATAATCTTACAAGAATGGCTCAAGCAGGTTCATTACCAACACATAATGTACATTCCTATACAATTGAATCGTTATCCTCAGGAGATGAGTATGTTCCACTTGCTGATGTGTATGTTGATCATGTGATGATCGAGTGGCAAGGTGATGAACGTGAATTCATCAGAAATTTGGGATTGTTGAAGAGCATTGACTTGTCAAGCAACAACTTAACAGGACAAATCCCATATGAAGTTACCAATCTTTATGGACTGCGTGTACTCAACTTGTCAAAGAATGCTCTACATGGAGAGATTCCGAAAAAAATTGGTCAAATGCGACAGCTTGAAACTTTGGATTTATCTAGAAACAAATTGTCAGGAGAGATGCCATTAAGCATGTCTGGTATGAATTTTTTAAATCATCTAGACGTGTCATATAATAGCTTGTCAGGGAGAATTCCATCCAGCACTCAACTGCAGTCTATTGATCCTTCAAGATACAACGGAAACCCGAGACTGTGTGGACCTCCCCTAACCAAAACATGTCATGGAGATGATGAATCAGAAGTACCACATGTCATTGGTGAGAGTGAGGATGGTGGGGAAGACACAGATGAACTTTGGGGGTGGTTCTATATTGGTGGAGGCACTGGTTTTGCTACTGGATTCTGGATTGCATGTGGTGCTCTACTTCTCAATCGTCGTGGGAGACATGCTTTTTTTCATTTTTATGATAGCTTCAAAGATTTGGTGTATGTGAAGGTGATGGTGGTCTTTGCATATCTGCAAAGGATTGAAATGTAGTTAATGTTGTATTTTTTTTAATAAACAATTTTATGGGCCAATTCTCAATGTAGGTTATCTGTGGAATTGATGCTTGAAGATGGTCCATTCATATACACTCGTTACTAACATGGTTTAATTTATGGGTTATTTACAAAAATTGGCTAGCTAAACTGGACTAATAGACCGATAAACAAAGAACATGAACTCTAAATTTGGGATTTTCAGTTTAGAGTTTCTATGAAAGCAGGATTTGGCTATATACTAGAATAATTATGTCTTTTTGATTGCATTTAATTGGCATGCATTAGGTTTAATACGGAACTCCTCTAATTAGAGTATATTTCATACAGATTCTGTGGTTTTGATGTCTTTCTATGTATTTCACTATTTTCTCAAATTATATTCTATGTTATAAGGTAAGAATGCTTATTAAAAAGGAAAGAATTTTGTATATACCTTTATTAGACGTCTAAATATCATATTTACCCGATCAAAAATCTATATATCATATTTGTCCTTCCTAATATTTTAAAATATCGGATTTTCCGCAATCTATTTTTTAAATAGTTTTTATTATTTAATTATCATTTTTTACATTTTAAAGTCATTAAAATTGAAAAAATATCTAAATGGACTATAATACCCTTAATCTCTATATCGCAGGAATCCCCATTTACCTGTTGGCTGCTGCAATGATCGATTGACATATGATCATCGTGTTTAGTCTTTCTGCGTGCGTCTTCTTTTTGCCTTCTCGCCCAAATCTTTGTTCCAATCGGCTACAGTTTTCTGGTAATTTTATGGTTTTCTTTGTCAATTGAATATTCAATTTGTGATTGCTAGGTCGCCTACGCATCTGGAGTCTCAAATTCTTGAAGCCCCTGTATCAAATTCACAATTCCCTTTTCCATAAATGCCATTCTTTTAGGTCACGAATCAAAATCACATGCTTAATTTTGGTTCTGGATTTCTAATGTTTCATTTATACCACAAGTACAGTGGTGTTGATTTCAAACTATAATGTATTTTTGGTATAGATGTGTTGTTTTCATGTTATTATGTATTATGCTTTACAGGCAACTTTTGCTGAATTAGATGATGGACAATCCTTACCAAGTTTTCTGAAAAGTACACAGCCAATATTGGTAGCTACAGTGAAATACATTGCTATTTATATTATATACTTGTCTTTTCCCATCATCTTTCCGAGTCTGATCAATATTATGAAATTAGTATAGGAAACTGTTACAGAATTGGATGATGAACAATCTGAATCAAGTTTCATCAATAGTGCATAGGAAACAAACATAGATGCCATTTTCAACCATGATAGATAGCAAAAAAGTCTTGATGGACAGGAACCTTCACAAAAACTTTGTGAAAATCTACCTAAGCATGGAACTTTTTTTTTTTTTTTCAAAATACAATGACTTAATAAGAATAAGAAAAAGAAATGGAATGAAAGTGGAATGCTGATAGAGTTTCATGCATGTCCATTTGGTTGATGGTAATTCGGTATCAGTAGACGTTGACATTCCAGATAAGTTGAAACCTAATCATGAAGTTCCCGAAAAGTAGGTGCATTTTTTTTGGAAGTAATATTTGAAAGCTTTTTTGTAAGTTGGACCTAATCATTAAGTACCTGTAATGCAAAATAGCATGAGCCTCATGTTTCATCAAAAAGGTGGATTTTTTTAAATATTTGGTTTTTGTAATTTAGAGTTTAAAAGCTTAAAATGGTTTGGTTTTTATACAACCACATGATTAATGAATATGGGAATTTATGTTGCAGGCCCGTGGAAGTCAAAAGATAAGGTAGAGAAGTCAGAAAGTTGAATGGTAATTCAGGATTTCCTTTTTTGCATCTTTCAAGCCGATACTCCTTCAAATTCAAAGACACAGATGTTGGTTGTTATTTAAAATAACATTATCAAAGTGTGTTGTTTTAAATAGGTGTAGCTGACGTCCGCCTGTTACCTCTTTTTAATTTAGAGCTACCGATGACGATCAATTAGAAGTCGCTCATTATGCATTATTGGGTCAATATTGTTTTTATGTTACATTATAAGTCCAACACCATTCCTTTTATGAAATTGCTTTCCATATTCTACCACCACAATGATATAACTAAATATTTTATATGGTTGTAATTGTATCAATTACTTATATTTAGAAGAATACAAATGTGAGACTAAAAATTGTCATGTAGTTTTCTTCTTTAGCGTATGGCACAGAAAAGTGTATATGTTGGTTCTCATAATGATATTTTCTTGCTAACAAAAAAACATTTTGATATTGTTATCGTCTCAATCTACCCTAATAATCTACTCAAATAAATAAATAACATTTTTGCCAAATGTCATATTCTCATTGTATTTGCCACATGTAATTTTGTGAGTTTTTTTTGAATAAATTTAAATCCAAATGTCATTTTGTGGTTTTTTTAATTAAATTTAATTAATATGCCACATCATACTAATATTTATATTTATATATGTAATGTAATAAATACATTGAATGTGATAATATAGGCAATGAATCGTAGAAAAAAATCTACCATAATAAATAATGATCATTTTTTTTGTCAAATGTCGTCTTCTTATTGAATTTGCCACATATAATTTTCTGATTTTTTTAAATAAATTTAAATCTACATGTCATTTTATGGGTTTTTGAATTAAATTCAACTAATATGTCACATCATACTAATATTTATATGTGTAATATTCAAGGTTCTAAAAAGCTCGTCATGGCTCCGTTATAATGCACCATGGCTCCAAGGCTTGTACCTGCCGCCAAGTTTTATCAAAACACCGCCTTAACTCATATATGTGTAACACCCATAAAATTCAAGCCAATTTAAAACTTTTTAAAACATTTAAATCATTAAGTTATTACAGTTTGTTTTCAAAATAGTTTATACATCAGAGTTTTCCAGAAATCATAATCGTCAAACGAGGAAGTGTACGGTCACGCCTTCGTCTACCCGCGGCCATCTGCTAAACCTGAAACAATAAACTGAAACTGTAAGCCCAAAAGATTAGTGAGTTACCCCCAAAATTCCAACCTCATATAACCATAATCATATCATATCAACAAATACAGAACAACCATGCATCTCGAGTATACAGTGTGGCTGGTCCGCCCGCACCGGGCCATTAGTCCACCTGGTCCACTCTCTGAGTCTACAGTATGACTGGACCGCCCGCACCGGGCCTACAGTCTATCTGGATCTATCCCGAGCCTTCGGTATGACTGGACCGCCATAGGGGCCTACAGTCTATCCGGACCGCTCGTAGGGTATGTTAGCCTTCAGCATAAAGCAAGACCGCCTCAACCCAAACATCAAGCAATTAACCATGTGCACATATAACAGGTAATCACATGACAGTCCATAGACAAACGAACCGATCTAGCAGATCATATAGTATAGCAACACCCTAACCAAGATACCGACCTAACCGATCACTAACATAGCATCATCCTATATACCAGGATACCGACCCTAACTAGGTCACTGACATAGCATCATCCCATATACCAAGATACCAACCTAAACCAGGTCACTGACATAGCATCATCCTATATATTAGGATACCGACCTAAACCAGGTCACTAACATAACACCGTCCTAATTACCAGGACGTTGATCTAACAGGTCAATAAGCACATCAAACAAGTACAAGTGTACAATCCGCAAAGGGCCAGCCTTGGTGCCTTAGACCCTGTTGATAGAGTGAGGATAACTCACCTCGAAATGCCGAACTGAAGAGGTACGATCAAATCCCCCGATCACGGCCACGAACTCTACCACCTAACACTTTGATGAAACCATATATGTAAGTGCCCAAATTACTAGAATGACCTTGGAAGTCAAAATGGTCAACTCTTGGTCAAAGTCAAAGTCCTGGTCAAAGTCAGCCTTCCTGATTGACCCTACTCGCCGAGTCAGCCCGTTGACTCGCCGAGTTCCTAAACTCAGAAAATCCTCATATCACGACTCAACTCGCCGAGTCACTCCATGACTCGTCGAGTTCATAAATCCCCGACTCCTAGCCTGTCCAACTCACCGAGTCACCACTCAACTCACTAATCCTTATCATAACCAGATGGGTTAGGGTTTGCGGCCCGACTCGTCGAGTCCAAGAACAGGCTCGCCGAGTTCACTTAAGCCATCCTCATTCAGACGATTTCAGTCCATCCCACTGCTTCCAACTCATAGATCTGGACTCCTAGGGCTAGTTTTACACGTAAAGTTTCCAACTTTATGTGTATGCAAGGTGATTTTGGCTCAATACAAGTTAGAGAGAAGGTTCAAGATAAGAATGCTCACAAACAAGCTAAAGGGCTGATACTTTATGCCTCCATGGACCAAGATAAGTCTAGATCTGAAGTTGCAACCCCAGATCTAGTCCCAAAACCCGAAATGGATTCCAAACATGCTAAATAGCCCCAAATCATCATCTAAGAATAGATCTAGAAAGGAAGAGCTCAAGGCAACGACTTGTTACCTCCAAAATGTACCCAAGATGAAGTAGATTCTGGATCTACACGAATTCCTTGATGCTAGCCTCTTAATCTACAAGTTTCCTTCACTAGAATCACCTTCTAAAGCTCAAAAACTCTCACTAATGGCTCACACACAATTTTAGGGTTTACTGACTCTCAAGGGGTAACCAAGAGGCTGAGGTGAGAACATAAGATCCTTTAAATAGAATGCAAACCCAAATTTAGGGTTTTCTCTTCCCAGCACTGACTCGTCGAATACCGCCGCCGACTCGGCGAGTCGGGTCACTTCAACACGTGTCCAACACCCGCTCCGACTCGACGAGTTAAGACACCTACTCGTCGAGTCTACCCCTTTATTTACACATAGCACCCCGAACTTATATTCCTGAACTTGGGATGTTACAACTCTCCCCCACTTAAATTAGGCTTCGACCTCGAAGCCTGCTGCAGCACACGATTCTGGATAACACTCCTACATTGCAGTCACCGATCTCCCAAACCAGCCCAAATCTCTTCTGGAACTACTACCGCGTCCCTTCTAAGGCAACTCTTTCCTGAGCAGGATCCCTGCCTATTGCTCCAAGCCTTCCACCTTCCTGTCATGCACGCACTTTCGTGACCGGCGAAGGTTGGTTACTACTATAATTCACGGGGCTCTCTCTCACAATATTAATCGATCCCCCCCTTTCCAAAACTGGCGATAAATCGGGTAACTCGCAATATTGGAAACTCATCCAGTTCCCTTCCTGAATCTAGTCCCTTTCTGCGCTGACAGGATGACGCATCCTTCAGCTTCCGAGCAACTCTCATGAACAATCAGCTATATTGCATAAACTCTCATACCCGGCCCAATCAGCCTCGGGATGGAATTCCAAACACACCAGGTCCAATCAATCATAGGGTCCGGTCATCCTCATGATGGAATACCCTAGATTGGAATACCACTACATACATATCCCCTGTCCATAACCATACTTGGAATCCAAGGATCTATCCTTGCATCTCTTTCAAACTCCTCTGATTCGACATAATCGAGTACAACTTACCCAAATCTCAACCATACATCCAATCCGAACGCGCTCCTACAACAGACATAAACACACAACCTCTATGCCCACAACCTATGACTGGAATACCCTTACGTGGTCCTCAACATAGGTCTGGATTGCCTCTGAGCCCACATCATGAGTCTGGTATGCACTCCTCGTCCCTTAACTCATGCCTGGAATGCTCCCAATGACCGATTGACACTACCGTCGCCACTTCAGTTGCCCAACACTCCGACCCTGCAGATATCCACTTTCCTCTGCCACTCGAAGGGCCTAATCGATGCTCCTCTTATAAACGAACAACATACGATACAAAAACTGCTACCACGCATGAATCCCAAGACATATCACAATAACTCAAACCATCATCAACATACCTACCACTACCGGTTAACCAGTACGACACTCATATCTAACTCATATAACCCCCTTCGGGTTAGAGTACCAACATATCTAATCAATTCAACTATTGAGTTGAAATTCTCAGGGTTTGTTGGCCTACCGCCTCAACCCTACCGCTCCTTTCGAGCCTCTGTGCCTACGATTTACAGTCGACCCGCACCGGGTATCTTGGCCTACTGCATAGAGCAGGACCGCCTCAACCCTAACCAAATACCATAGACGATCATGAGAAAGATCTAACCCAGTTTCCCAAAACCTGAATGACAGGATATTCTAATACCAAACCTTCCCAAAATTAACGAACACCCATTCGGATCCACTCTCGGTCCCCAACTGGAGTATTACCCGATTCAAGAAGATGAAACCTCAGAGACACTCCGAACTGATGAGATCACCAAGATCCTTTGGACTCCGTCCGACCACTAATAACAATTTCCGATCAACCAAAATATACCGAAGTCCTCAGCCTACTCCAGCCGCATGATCAATACTTGGAACAGACCTATTGATTGCTATAGCGTAGCAGCCTACTCAATACCCGAACATAGATCTACAAACATATACAGAGTCTTCAGCATGACTGGACCGCCCTTCCAGGCCTTCAGTCTATCTGGACCGTCCTCCGAGCCTTCGGTCTGACTGGTATGCCCCACTGGCCTTCAGTCTATCCGGACCGCTCTAAACTGTTGAACATCTCCGTGGACCACCCCTCTTGATGCTCTCTCCCATGTATCCTGTTCTCACCCACTTGGGGCTTCGAACTCCTGATCTACTATGTGGACTATATCCCCAGCCAAGCCTTAGGCCTCATGTCGATCGTCCACCCTCTAGGAAATCCGAGGTCTGTTCCATGGCCCGCGTGTCTACCACACACGCTAAATAACCAGCACTCTTTTGCTAAATGCACTGCTGAGCCCTGTGAAACATCCCAAAAATACGACCCAAAAATTTTCGTTTAATTAATAATAAAATCATGCACTGAATGATATATCATAAAAACCCTACGTCAAATATCTCAAACCATAGTAAATATCGTAATAAAAACTGTATCAATCTGTATCATCTCATATCAAAATAAACTGATCAAACTCCCAGGACTAAAACTGAACTGTGGTGTGTGCGATGCCATCATCCCGAGCTCTTCCCTTTACTTGCGGAAGTACCTGAAACCAAAACTGAAACTGTAAGCACAAAGCTTAGTGATCTCCCCCAAACTACCACATACCATACAACATATAAAGCACATACTGGGCCTTGCCCACTGCATCAGACCGAGGTCCGGACTAACTGGGGCCTTGCCCCCTGCATCGGACCGAAGTCCGGAAACTGACTGGGACCTTCTCCCATGCATCGGACCGAAGTCCGGACTAACTGGGGCCTTGCCCCCTGCATCGGACCGAATTCCGGACTAACCGGGGCCTTGCCCCCTGCATCGGACCGAAGTCCGGATCTGACTGGGACCTTTTCCCCTGCATCGGACAGATGTCCGGATCTAACTGAACATAACATAGCATAAACATATCAACTGGCATAAACACATATACTGCATACTGCATCGGACCGAAGTCCGGATCACATAACACAAAACCATGCTTGAATCACAAAGACATCAAGCACACTGAACTACTGCATCAGACCGAAGTCTGGAACTACTGCTAACTAAACGGGCCGACATTGTGGCCGTAGACCCGTTCCTACTGGAAGGAAACTCACCTCGTAACACTGGCTGCTGAGGTACTAAATCTGAGACTGCCTGACCGCTGCTCCGGAACTTCCCGGCTACAAATTCCATAAACACTAAATCAAATACTGATAACTAATCGCAGGGTAAAATGACAGTTTTACCCCCTGGTCAAAGTCAACTTCCTGGTCAAAGTCAACTTCCTGGTTGACCGGACTCGCCGAGTTAGCTCGCCAACTCGCCGAGTTCCTTTTATCTGTTCTAGGCCTGCACTCGTTTCTACTCGTCGAGCTTGGCAAAGACTCGACGAGTTCTTCTTCGATGCATACATACTGAGTCCAAGTTCATCCGACTCGCCGAGTTGAAGAGCAACTCGTCGAGTCTAAGGCAATCTTCATCGGACTCGCCGAGTTTCTCATCCAACTCGCCGAGTTCACGGCTATCTTCATAGGACTCGCCGAGTCCAGCTTTCTACTCGCCGAGTTCATTCAGTCCTTTTTCCATACATACCTAATTTGAGCCATACATCAGCTCAAAATCACAGATCTGGGCTTCTAGGGCATGCTTATCACATAAAGTTGCAAACTTTACGTGCATGCAAGGCTTTAAAGGCTTCAAATGACAAAACTAAGCTCTTAATGAGGTCCTAAGCTCAAGAGGGACCTTAATCTCGAATATAACTGAAACTTTAATCTTCTAGAATGCTATGAGGGTCCAGATCTGAAGTTTCCATCCAAGGAGAGTCTATATCTCAAGTTTATATTGCAAAAAGCTTCCAAAAGAGGCATAAACAAGCATAAAGAGGGTTAAATGGAGGAATAAGCAAGGTAATGACTTTATTACCAGAATATGAAGCAAATGAAGCCTAGAATCTGGATCTCCTTCCTTTCCTTTGGACCTTCTCTCCTTCCTTCTCTTCTTCAACACCAAAATGCACACAAAACACACTAATTAGGAAGAACTCACTCAAACTCAACAATGGGGGCTAGGGTTTACAGGGTGAGACGTTCTGGAGGCTGGAAAGGGGCTATAAGGTTGTTTAAATAGGGTGCAAACCCTGAAGATTAGGGTTTCCTCCTGACTGGCCTACTCGCCGAGTCCAGGCGTGGACTCGCCGAGTAGGTCACTTAAAGCCCGCGTCCAACTCGACATCTACTTGGCGAGTTAGGGCCACAACTCGCCGAGTAGCTCTCCCAAAAAGAAACATTTAAATCAATTAAATACGTACCAGGAACGGGGCGTTACAATTCTCCCCCACTTATCTTAGACTTCGTCCTCGAAGTCTGCTCCTGCTGAATCTGGAAACAATTCGGGGTAATTCTCCCTCATCTCCTCCTCGGACTCCTACGTCCACTCCGAACCCTTCCGGTGCTGCCACTGCACCTTCACTAACTGAACCACCTTGTTCCTCAAGGTCTTCGCCTTTCGATCTAAGATCGCAACTGGTCTCTTGATATAATTCAGGCTGCTATCAACCTGAATATCCTTCAGAGGTACTACTGCTGACTCGTCCACCAAACACTTCCTCAACTGGGAAACATGGAAAGTGTTGTGGATCTGGCTAAGCTCTGCTGGAAGATCCAAACGATAGGCGACCCGACCCACCCGGGCCAAAACCCTAAAAGGACCAATGAATCTGGGACCTAGCTTGCCCCTCTTTCGGAATCTGATGACACCCTTCCAGGGTGATACCTTCAGGAGGACCATGTCACCCACCTGAAACTCCAAGTCTGAGCGCCTCCTGTCGACGTAACTCTTCTGCCGACTCTGCGCAGTCTGCAGTCTACTACAAACCCGCTGGATCAATTCTGTCGTCTTAAGCACCACCTCGGTGCTTCCCATGACTCGCTGGCCGACCTCGCCCCAACAGATCGGGGTCCTGCACTTCCTCCCGTAGAGCATCTCGAAAGGAGGTCGGTCTATGCTGGAGTGGTAGCTGTTGTTATACGAAAATTCCGCTAACGGAAGATACATATCCCAACTGCCACCGAAATCTAGAACACATGCCCGGAGCATGTCCTCGAGAGTCTGAATCGTCCTCTCGCTCTGCCCGTCCGTCTGAGGGAAACGGTGCTGAAATGGAGACGAGCCCCTATCTCGTCGTGAAACCGCTTCCAGAACCTGGAAGTAAAACGGACGTCTCGGTCTGACACCACCGAAACAGGCACTCCATGCCGTGCCACCACCTCTCGCACATAAATATCGGCTAGCTTCTCCGCCGATATGCTCTCCTGGATCGGTATAAAATGAGCACTCTTCGTCAACCGATCCACAATAACCCAAATCGAATCCACTCCACGTGCGGTCCTGGGAAGCTTAGTGATGAAATCCATGGTGATGTCTTCCCATTTCCACACGGGAATGTCTAACGGCTGCATCTTGCCGTGGGGTCTCTGATGCTCAGCCTTGACCTTCCTGCAGGTCAGACACCTCTCTACATACCAAGCTACGTCCCGCCTCATGCATGGCCACCAATAGTCGGGTCGAAGATCTCTGTACATCTTCGTCGCCCCTGGGTGGATGGAAAACCAAGACTTATGAGCCTCGTCCATCAGTACCTGCCGTACTCCTCCCCAGTACGGCACCCATACTCTCCCATGAAGGGTCAACAGTCCTCGACTATCATAGTCAAAGGAAGCTACTCGACCTACGATCCTCTCACACTTCTGCCTTTCCTCCTTGAGGCCCTCAACCTGTTCCTCTCTGATCTGCTCCAACAACGGAGTAATCACTGTCATCCCCAAACATATATCCCGGATTAGGACTGCTGCCGCTCTGCGGCTCAGGGCGTCGGCCACTACATTGGACTTCCCTGGGTGATAAAGGATCTCACAATCATAATCCTTCAACACATCTAGCCACCTGCGCTGCCTCATGTTCAGATTCGGCTGATCCATGAGGTACCTCAAACTCTTGTGATCCGTGTAAATGATACAGCGGACCCCATAGAGGTAATGTCTCCAAATCTTGAGGGCAAACACTACTGCCCCCAGCTCTAAATCATGCGTAGGATAGTTAGCCTCGTGAGGCTTCAACTGTCTCGAGGCGTAAGCTATCACACGTCCTCGCTGCATCAACACTGCTCCCATGCCTGTGATCGAAGCATCACAGTAGACTACGAAATCCTCTACTCCTTCTGGCAGGGTAAGAATCGGTGTCTCGCACAATTTCTGTCTGAGGGTTTCGAATGCTGCCTGCTGCTCAGGCCCCCAGCGAAACACCACCGACTTCTTAGTCAGTCGAGTGAGTGGTACTGCTATCTTGGAGAAATCCTGGATGAATCTCTGGTAGTACCCTGCCAGACCTAGGAAGCTCCGAATCTCAGATGGAGACTTCGGGACCTCCCACTGCATGACGGCCTCTATCTTGGCCGGATCTACTAGAATACCCTTCTGGTTGACGAGGTGACCAAGGAACTGCACCTCGCGCAACCAGAACTCACACTTGGAGAACTTCGCAAAAAGTCTCTCCCTCCTCAAAGTCTCTAGCACCTCTCTCAGGTGCTCCTCATGCTGCCCTTCAGTCTTGGAATAAACCAAGATGTTATCAATGAACACTATTACAGACCGATCCAACATGGGTCTGCATACGCGATTCATGAGGTCCATGAATGCGGCTGGAGCGTTGGTGAGACCAAACGGCATCACCACAAACTCATAATGACCATATCAGGTCCTGAAAGCAGTCTTCTGCACATCTTCATCCCTGACCCGCATCTGATGGTATCCTGACCGCAAATCAATCTTGGAGAACCAAGATGCTCCCTGAAGCTGATCGAACAAATCATCTATCCTCGGGAGTGGGTAACGGTTCTTCACCGTTACCTTATTCAACTCCCAGTAATCTATGCACATACGGTGCGACCCATCCTTCTTCCTCACGAATAGGATCGGGGCTCCCCATGGCGAACTACTGGGTCTGATGAATCCCTTGTCTAGCAGCTCCTGCAGCTGCGTAGACAGCTCCTACAGCTGCGTAGACAACTCCTGCATCTCTGGAGGAGCCAGCCGATACGGCGCTTTGGCTATCAGAGCTGCACCCTGGACCAGGTCAATCCGAAACTCGACCTGTCTCTCCGGAGGTATTCCAGGAAAATCCTCTGGGAATACGTCCGGGTACTCTCGTACTACTGGTACATCCTCAACTGTCACCTTACCCTTCTCTCGGGCATCTATAACATAAGCGACGTATCCTGCACAACCCTGCTGAACATAGCGCCTTGCTCTCGCTGCTGAACACAGAATCGGTCCGCGCTGTGGCCTCTCGCCCTGAATCACTAACTCTCCCCCACTGGGAGTGCGAACCCTCACTAGATGTAGCTCGCAATCAATCACCGCCCCATTGGGGCTCAGCCAATCCATGCCTACTATGATCTTATTCCCTCGCAGAGGAATAGGGACCAAGTCCACCGGAAACTGCTCATCGAATAGCTGAAGGGAACATCCTTTGTGTACTCTCGCAACCCTAACGGTCCTGTCAGCTGCTATCTCAACCTCAAGTGGATAATCCAGCTCCCCGGGTGCTCTGCTAAACCTCTTGCTAAGCGCAAGAGAGACGAATGATCGGGTAGCTCCCGAATCAAACAATAATGTGGCTGATATGCCGTTCACTGAGAACGACCCTATACAAAACATATAACCATAAGAAATAATCAATACTAAATGCAGAGATAAGGGAAAAATACATACCCGTCACCACGTCAGGAGTCGCTCGAGCCTCCTCTGCTGTCAACTGAAAAAGCCCTACTCTCGCCACCGGCATCTCAACTCGGCCCTGACGGCCATCTGTAATCCTCAAAGTAGCAGGGGCAGGTGCTGACACCTTCCCGACAGCAGCTAAACTCGGACACTGGGACTTTTTATGTCCCTTCTGATTGCACTGAAAGCAAATCAGATATGATGATGCAATGGCGGTAGTAGTGGCTGTATAATCTCTGCTCATATGCCCAGTCCGGCCGCACTTATAGCAACCGGCACTCCCTGCCTTGCACGCCCCATCGTGCAATCTACCACACTTACCACACCGACCGTGGCTCTGCTGACCTCTGGACCTGTGATCTGACACCTTGGGCTTTTTGCTCGAACTCCCTGTACCCGAAACCGCCTCCGGCTTCCTCTTCCTCTCCATCTCAAGGTCAATCTCTCTCTCTCTCTCGAGCCTTGGCAATCATGTCATCCAGCGTTTTACAGCTGGATCGGCTCACAAACTGGCGGATATCACTCCGCAGCATCTCATGATAACGGGCCTTCTTTATCTCCTCATCAGCTGCATACTGAGGAACGAGAAGATCCCTCTCCCTGAACTTGGCGGTAATCTCCGCCACTGTCTCTGTAGTTTGGGTAAGATCTTGAAACTCTCTGGCTAACTGCTGCACCTCAATAACTGGTGTGAACTCAGCTCTGAACCTGGTAGTAAAATTAGCCCAAGTCATGGCATCCAAAGCTGCGTCATCCTCGATGACATGGCCAACCTCCTCCCACCAATCTCGTGCCCTGTCCTTCAGAAGACAGGATGCTAGTCTGACCTTGTCCCCCTCGGGACATTTGCTGGTGCGGAAAGCGTTGGCAACATCGGCCAACCATCTGGTACTCGCTATGGGGTCTCGTGCCCCGCGATAATCTGGAGCTCCACAAGCCCGGAACTCCCTGAAAGTAAGCGTACGTCACCCCATCATGGCCGCCACCTCAGCACAGAAAGTGCTCAACCTCTCGTTCATCAACTCTAAGATACCCTCCTTGATCGAACCGAAGATCACAGGAGTCTGCTCAAGTATGGTGCGAGTAATCTCGGAAGAGAGAAACTCCCTAGTCTGCTCATCCAACTGCCTGGCCTCCGGGCCTGATCCTGATCCCCCTCCGGCACCTGAACTACCGACTGCTGGTCTAGGGCGTAATACCACCATTCTGAAAAACACATCATAATAAACGTCAGGAACACTTATATCTCTCGAGGGATCACTACTACCATAAGTTCCCTGGTCTCGTCTCAGCTTTCCTTGATTCGAGTACGGATCCTCTACTTTCAGTAGTACGGGCCCATACTACCTTCCACATCTATATGTACTTTTCCTCAAGTACTGCCTCAACTCCACCAAGTCACTACTACTGCTACTGATCTCTGCTACTCTCGTCTTAGGCTTGCCCTAGGGAAACCTCTGACCTACTCTCCGCCATCAGCCGCATAAGAAGTCCCCGCTTTCCTTCCCTAACTAGCTCGCGAATACCATTACATATTACTCAGACTAGATAATTCTTCGAATGAGAGATCCTACCCTACAACGGTTGGACTCAGACAAGAGCTGCGAAATAGAGCTGGACCCAACCTTCTGAAATTATTTAGTCCTTGCAATATGTAACTTAACATATTCGTTTACTAGTTAGTAAAAGATAGCTAGAACTCCTAAAAGCACAAAGCAAGCAACATTCGAGCCTTGAGTACACACAAAAAAGCATATACTTCTCTGGCTATCATACTGACTAATCTGTACTAGCTTACAATGCTAAACTCATATCATCAGGCATAACCTAAACAGGCTATCCTACTGCTGTCTACTCAATACTAGCATGCAATTCTCATAAAGCTGAAACACATATAGCAGGCACATAAGGCATCCTCCTAGATCCTTAGTCCTATTCTAGCATGATGTTCTACTGAAACTGGAACTGATAAACATAACATAAACTTGTATGGGTAATTTGGGAGTACTTAGTTGAGCTCGGCTAATCGCATGCACCACACCATTTTCCTTTTCTCAAAATTCTTTTCTTTCTAAAAATTCTTTTGCTTTTCTAAAACTCTTTTCTTTTTAAAAACCTTTTACCACTTCCCTAGTTTGAGTTCAGACACACTCGGGAGTGCACCCGAATCCCTCAAACCAAGGCTCTGATACCAACTTGAAACATCCCAAAAATACGACCCAAAATTTTTTGTTTAATTAATAATAAAATCATGCACTGAATGATATATCATAAAAACCTTACGTCAAATATCTCAAACCATAGTAAATATCGTAATAAAAACTGTATCAATTTGTATCATCTCATATCAAAATAAACTGATCAAACTCCCAGGACTAAAACTGAACTGTGGTGTGTGCGATGCCATCACCCCGAGCTCTTCCCTTTACTTGCGGAAGTACCTAAAACCAAAACTGAAACTGTAAGCACAAAGCTTAGTGAGCTCCCCCAAACTACCACATACCATACAACATATAAAGCACATACTGGGCCTTGCCCACTGCATCGGACCGAGGTCCAGACTAACAGGGGCCTTGCCCCCTGCATCGGACAGAAGTCCGGAAACTGACTGGGACCTTGTCCCCTGCATCGGACCGAAGTCCGGACTAACTGGGGCCTTGCCCCCTGCATCGGACCGAAGTCCGGACTAATCGGGGCCTTGCCCCCTGCATCGGACCGAAGTCCGGATCTGACTGGGACCTTGTCCCCTGCATCGGACCGAAGTCCGGATCTAACTGAACATAACATAGCATAAACATATCAACTGGCATAAACACATATACTGCATACTGCATCGGACCGAAGTCCGGATCACATAGCACAAAACCATGCTTGAATCACAAAGACATCAAGCACACTGAACTACTGCATCAGACCGAAGTCTGGAACTACTGCTAACTAAACGGGCCGGCATTGTGGCCGTAGACACGTTCCTACTGGAAGGAAACTCACCTCGTAACACTGGCTGCTGAGGTACTAAATCTGAGACTGCCTGACCGCTGCTCCGGAACTTCCCGGCTACAAATTCCATAAACACTAAATCAAATACTGATAACTAATCGCAGGGCAAAATGACTGTTTTACCCCTGGTCAAAGTCAACTTCCAGGTCAAAGTCAACTTCCTGCTCAAAGTCAACTTCCTGGTTGACCGGACTCGCCGAGTTGGCTCGCCAACTCGCCGAGTTCCTTTTATCTGTTCTAGGCCTACACTCGTTTCTACTCGTCGAGCTTGGCGAAGACTCGACGAGTTCTTCTTCGATGCATACATACTGAGTCCAAGTTCATCCGACTCGCCGAGTTGAAGAACAACTCGTCAAGTCTAAGGCAATCTTCATCGGACTCGCCGAGTTTCTCATCCAACTCGCCGAGTTAACGGCTATCTTCATAGGACTCGCCGAGTCCAGCTTTCTACTCGCCGAGTTCATTCAGTCCTTTTTCCATACATACCTGATTTGAGCCATACAGCAGCTCCAAATCACAGATTTGGGCTTCTAGGGCATGCTTATCACGTAAAGTTGCAAACTTTACGTGCATGCAAGGCTTTAAAGGCTTCAAATGACAAAACTAAGCTCTTAATGAGGTCCTAAGCTCAAGAGGGACCTTAATCTCGAATATAACTGAAACTTTAATCTTCTAGAATGCTATGAGGGTCCAGATCTGAAGTTTCCATCCAAGGAGAGTCTATATCTCAAGTTTATATTGCAAAAAGCTTCCAAAAGAGGCATAAACAAGCATAAAGAGGGTTAAATGGAGGAATAAGCAAGGTAATGACTTTATTACCAGAATGTGAAGCAAATGAAGCCTAGAATCTGGATCTCCTTCCTTTCCTTTGGACCTTCTCTCCTTCCTTCTCTTCTTCAACACCAAAATGCACACAAAACACACTAATTAGGAAGAACTCACTCAAACTCAACAATGGGGGCTAGGGTTTACATGGTGAGACGTTTTGGAGATGATGGAGGCTGGAAATGGGCTATAAGGTTGTTTAAATAGGGTGCAAACCCTGAAGATTAGGGTTTCCTCCTGACTGGCCTACTCGCCGAGTCCAGGCATGGACTCGCCGAGTAGGTCACTTAAAACCCGCGTCCAACTCGACATCTACTCGGCGAGTTAGGGCCACAACTCGCCGAGTAGCTCTCCCAAAAAGAAACATTTAAATCAATTAAATACGTACCAGGAACGGGGCGTTACACCCTGGCAGCTAACAAAACCCTCAATCCATCAATCCAAAAAAACCTCAGAGTCAAGCATACTCTCGACCGAATACTCGAACTGAACTCGAATATTGACCAAAACTCCAACCTGCTTTCCTAACTTCTGCTATCAAGCACCCAGAAGACGTGTTCTTATGTTGGGGAGTTTTGCCGAACCCCCAATCTACATAACCCTCAAACCAAGCAGCCACTAGGGCCTCCATTCTCCCCGTCGGGTTGTGAAACTTATCCCCGTTTCAAAACCTCACCCACTTTCGCATCCCGGGGTAACACTCCCCCACTTAGATTCGACTAAGCCTTCATAATAGATGAAAATTGGAGGATTCTCAATCCTTCTCATTTCCCAACGATCGATCCGATGACAACCAACTCTTCCTCACTAGTGTTCCCTTGCTAGTTAGTCCCAATTCATGACACACTTCTAAGAACCAGATGAGCACTTCCTGAATCCCAGTTAAACCGAAAGCCACTAATTCTTGCATGACCCCACCCTCATGTCCTGAAGACAAAAAAAAAATGCTCCAACTAATACTTCGGCAACGAATTACTTCTCTTGGCGCTTTAGTCCGTCAATCACTAACGGTTGCTAACCACTGAATCCTGACAATGATGAATAACCCTTCTGTGGGACCCTATCCACATGCCTCCCACATAATACCCCATTTCCAAAGGTGTTCCAAACAAGCTTCCCGCTCTCGGGCTCTAGAAATCATTCTCTTCAGGGTTCGCACCCTAACTCACTTACCAGCTCAAACGCCCACAGCTAAACTGCAGCAGCTGAAACAACCTCTGCCCTAAACCGGGTTACACTACTCCCAAGACATATTCTACAATCCCAAAAGTGCAATAGATCGCACAATCAATCCTTTTCTTCCGATACAAGAGATCCAAGGCAAACCGGACCTCACAAATACTTATGCCACATCGACTGTCCTGAGCTCACCGGCGCTGAAATAATGTTGCCTATTCCTGCAACCAACTGACCCCGAGTTGGAATACAACCTGAGAGGGCACAATCCTTGCCCTACAAAACGACGGTCCAATCCATCAATTAACCATTCCACTTCCAGCTGCAAAACCCCAGCTGAACATAATCATCACTCCTTTCTAGAGTTCCCGCGACCCACATTCCGGCCTCGAGAAAACCCCTGAGCCTCGAACCTATAAACGTGCGTTCTAACCTCTTCCGCTCCACCCGCGGAAATATAACGAGTACCGATCATCATCCTGATCCCAACTAACTGCAGCCCTATGCTCATCAGAATATGTCCCAGAACTAGGAAGCTCGACCAGCTCCTCCCCTTGCCATCGTTACAGTTGCTAAAGCTACCGCGACAACCGTCTCAGCAATGGCTGCATGACGCTTGGAAAAATACTCAACCATGGCGGTCTTGAAAGACCCAATCATCTCTGGAATTTATCCCCGAACGATCCTGATCACCTCCTCCCGGATGATCTCCTTGACACGATCCTCTGACAATACTGGCCTATCCTAGCTGCCAGTTCTCGATCCTGATCCGGATCCGGTCTCAAAACGTCTCGAATAATCCATACCATAAATGGGAACCAACTTCCAACTAAACCCCAGGGGTTGTGACTTCCTTGCTACGCGATGGGTCCTGTGGTTTCAGTAATACGGGCCCATACTACCTTCCGCACCTACCCATATTTGTCTCAAGTATCACCACAACACCCTAACAATATACATAGACATAGCGAGCGCTTAAATCCTCGCTCCTAGAGGAATGATAAATATCTCATAACTGGCCTCCCGGCCTCTCACTACTCACCCATCCATGAAACTTCCATCAACCCCTGTAGCACTAGTGTATGCTAGCCATATATAATGTTGGACCCTATAGAATTTCGAATATCCAACCCTACCCTAATCCCTAATCAATAAGAACAGAACATCAGGCCAGATCAAACATTCTCAGGCTATAAGATCTTAATTATATACAACTGTGATGCATACACAAGTAACTACAGTAATGATGTCAATCTCATATAAGGAAAACTCTAAGCTAACAGGCATCATGAAATCAAGCAATTCTATCATGCAATTCCTGAAGATCCCTAGCCTAGTACTAGCATGCTATTCTAACATATCACAATATCAAGTAACAATATGGTATTTTGGGGTCTACTTACTGGCTCCGGCTGATCATACACTTCGCATCCTCTTTTACTTATTTTGAAAACCATTTAAAGTCATTTTGAAAATCTTTCCTTGATTTAAGACTGGATTCACACGAGTGTTCCTCCAATTCACTCAAACCAAGGCTCTGATACCAACTTATAACATCCATAAAATTCAAGCCAATTTAAAACTTTTTAAAACATTTAAACCATTAAGTTATTACAGTTTGTTTTCAAAATAGTTTATACATCAGAGTTTCCCAGAAATCATAATCGTCAAACGAGGAAGTGTATGGTCACGCCTTCGCCTACCCGCGACCATCCGTTGAACCTGAAACAATAAACAGAAACTGTAAGCCCGAAAGCTTAGTGAATTACCCCCAAAATGCCAACCTCATATAACCATAATCATATCATATCAACAAATACAGAACAACCATGCGTCTCGAGTATACAATGTGACTGGACCGCCCGCACTGTCACACCCTAAAACCGGAACGACGAAATACGTTCTGGGGTGGAAGACGTCATGTACAGTATCATAACAATGCATAATAGTAGAGACAAGCAACAACATCCATTGCATTAATATAATAATTGTAATACAAGCGTGTTCTGTATAGTTTGTAAGACACCAAAAATATAATCAAAATAAAAGATGAGTCTTGTATGTGCTCCATCTTCTCAAAAGCTTCATCTCTACCTGTCTACTGATGACCTGAGAATACAAGTTATTTTGAAAGAGTTTATCAGCATAAAGCTGGTGAGTTCATAAGTATTTAGTGTCTTTGCCTGTATAAAAAAAATGTTTGTAACAACACAGTGTAAATGTAGTAATTGGTTTCAAATGATGTGAATAGTATACTCCCTAGAAAATCCCATATTTTCCAGAAAATGTCGTCTTCTACCAAGACCCGACTGTTTGTATGTTTGTTCCTTTGTAATTCTACAAGTTTTTCCCAGTAAAACTATCAGTATGAAAATATAGTTTTTGACCTTATTCATGTAAAGTGATGGGAAAATAATGTTTTACCCCAGCAGTATCACTGCCGGCTAAATGTAATGAAAATGCAGAGTCCAGGTAGTATTAAATGTACAATACACCTCGAGGAGCCTGTTTTGCCTTTAATTCTTAATGTATTAATTAAAGGTTTGAATGTGAACTCGTATGTAACCATACTGATTGACGATCGAATAACTGATGACCCTCCGAGTCATATATAGTGATGTAACATTATGTCACCCCTTGGCCTTTCGACTAGGACTGTAGCTAGCAGTTGGGATGTGGAAGTGTCTGTCCCGTATAGATCTATACACACAATGCCCGCTCTCCCTCCAGGAGACTCTGGTTACAAAGTGATACCACTATGAAGTGTCGTATCGAGAAGTAGTATGTCACATTCTTATTAGAGAAATCAATGTTTGTATAGTATATCATAGTGTAGTAATGTTTTCTCTGTAATAGTATATAGTGTTCTCTTTGTATAGTGTATAGTGTTCTCTTTGTATAGTATTTAGTATTCTCTTTGTATAGTATTTAGTATTCTCTTTGTATATAGTATAGAATGTATTGACTCATAACTGTACTGACTCTGGTAGTGTCATTGTAATAGTAATAATGAGTAGTAACCCTTAACTATACCTATTATAGTTAAATGGTAATTTTTGTTGCATGCATTTGTTACACAAAGGTACTGAACTGAAGTGAAGACTTTTATATCCAGCACAAATATATATGATATATAACTAAGAATTCAACGACAGTCGGATAAATAACAGGATACCCTAAGTCCACAACCAAACAAGGAACAGGAAATAAGGTGAGCTATCAGTCCTAAGTCCTTCAAGTCTTACTTATATAAATATATTGGTATAGATATGGTTTTGAAAATAATGTAAGTTTAAAAGAGTTGAAAACAGTTTTAGCATTTTAAGAGTTTAATAAAAGGTTTGAAACGCTTAAAAATCCATAGTTTGATAGTAATTTGAAAGCAGTAGTAAATCTTGTTGTTTGTTTTAGTTATTAATCACATGTGATTGATATAATAACTATAACAGCTCAACTTGTATCCCCCCATAAAATCATTAAAAATCATTTAAAAGGTTGATTTAGGGGGTATGAACTCACCTGTAGTGAGTGGTTTGGATGGAAGTGTCGGGTAGGATGCTAGGTGTCAAGTGAGGACTTGAACACACACGGATCCTATGTAACATGTAGTGATACATAAATGTATCTAATTAGTTATTTAATCACTAATTAAGCAAGTAAAGACACCCTATTACATAAAAAATACTTTGCTTCAAGTGCTAGGAGTACTAAGGGTTGCATATAAGGAGAGTATGGCCTCACATTGGAGTTTACTCCTCATATGGTAACACCATATGACTTTACGGTTATTGGACCACTTCCCCCATGAGTTTATGGCCGTAAATTCATTGTAATTGGTACATTTGTGTGTTTTAAGGTCTTATACCTCACAAGGAAGGGTTCTAGGTTTGAATCAAAGGCTTACGAAGTGGTTAGGGCTCGAAATGGCTCATCTTTGGAGTTTAAGGTCCTTGGACCACTCCTTGGGAGTTTACAGTCATAAACCCATGAGTTTACAGCCGTAAACTCATGGTCACTCCTTCCATTTCGTGTTTTGGGGTTTCTAGTTCATGCATGCAAGGTTCTAGTCTTTTATCCAAACCATAGAAGGTGTTAGGGGCACCAAAACACCACTTGATGGCGTTTACGGTTCAAGGAGATCCCTTAACCGTAAACACATATGTTCTTGGGGATTTTGATGATATTCCAATGGATTAACAAGTATCCTAAGCAAATAACTAGATAGGAGGAGTGTACTTACTTATAGGAAGCTTGTAAGAGTGTTTAGGGCCCAAGAACACTAGTGCGTGTTCTTGGTGTTCTTGGTGTTTTCAAGAACACTTGAAGATCTAAGTAAAAATGAAGAATTCATGGATGAAATGATGTTTAACAACTAGATGAAAGGTTATAACAACAAATCAAGTGAAGAAAAACTTACATTTTTGGAAGATTAGAAGAGATGGGTGATGATACTTGAGAGAGAAAAGGTGGTGTTCTTGAGGTTGGAAGTGTAAAATGAGGGAGTGGGGAGTAAACTCATGCTATATGCATGAGTTCAAGGTGAAGAGGAGTTTACGGCCCAAACTCCTCTTGTTTGGCCGTAAACACCACACTAAGGTGAAGAGGAGTTTACGGCCCAAACGGACTTTAAACCGGCCAAAAATGTACTGAAATGTATTTGACTATTATTTGTAGTGTTTGACTGCAGAGTTTATACAAATGAAAATTTCGGGTTGTGACATCATCCTCCCGTTAGAGGGAATTTCGTCCCGAAATTAGAGTTCAAGAAACTAAGTTATTACAAAATAACTAACTAAAAAATGAGGATATTTAAGTTTCATTTGATCCTCGTGCTCCCAAGTGAATTCAGGTCCTCGCTTGGCGTTCCAGTGAACCTTCACTATCGGGATACGGCTTTGTTTCGTTCTCTTGACCTCTCGGTCCATGATCTCTACAGGTTCTTCCACGAAGTTGAGGCTCTCGTTGATCTCGATCTCGTCGAGTGGGATTACAAGAGTCTCGTCGGATAGGCACTTTTTCAAGTTTGATACGTGGAAGGTAGGATGTACGTTACTAAGTTCGCAGGGTAAGTTGAGTTTGTAAGCTACGGGGCCGATTCTAGCAAAAATATCGAAAGGCCCTATGTATCTTGGATTCAGCTTTCCACGCTTTCCGAAGCGTATCAAGCCTTTCCAGGGTGAGACCTTCAATAGGACTCGGTCTCCCACCTGGAACTCCAAGGGTTTCCTCCGTTTGTCTGCGTATCTTTTCTGTCGGTCTCTAGAGGCTTTCAATCGTTCCCGAATCTGAACGATCTTCTCTGTCGTTTCCCGAATGATCTCCGGACCCGTGAGAATGCTGTCAGGAACTCGTCCTTTAGCTAATTGAGTGTCACCCACCTCGGCCCAGCACAGAGGGGATCTGCACTTTCGGCCATAGAAGGCTTCGAATGGAGCAGCCTTGATGCTCGTGTGATAACTGTTGTTGTATGAGAATTCGACAAGGGGTAAGTGGGTATCCCACGCTTTACCAAAGTCGATCACACAGGCTCGCAGCATATCTTCCAAGGTTTGGATAGTTCTCTCACTTTGTCTGTCGGTCTGTGGATGGTAGGCTGCACTCATGTCCAGCCTCGTTATTAAGGAGTTTTGTAATGACTGCCAGAATCTCGAAGTGAATCTACTATCTCTATCGGAGATAATATATATAGGAACACCATGCAGTCGTACGATCTCCGTAATGTAGGTTTTAGTAAGTTTCTCCATCTTGTCTGTTTCTTTGATAGGCAGGAAGTGTGCGGACTTGGTCAATCTATCGACGATGACCCATATGGTATCAAGTCCACCCGTTGTTTTGGGTAGCTTGGTTATGAAGTCCATAGTGATCCGCTCCCACTTCCACTCAGGTATCTCCGGTTGCTGGAGTAGACCTGATGGTTTCTGGTATTCGACCTTGACCTTGGCCCAAGTAAGGCATTTACTCACGAAGGTAGCAATCTCTGCTTTCATGTTAGGCCACCGGTATGACTTCCTGAGATCCAGATACATCTTATCTGACCTCGGGTGGACGGAATATCGAGTGTTGTGCGCTTCTTTCATGACCAAGTCTCTGAAGCCACCGTGTTTCGGTGTCGAGATCCGGTCCATGAGATATAAGGCTCCGTCACCCTTGACTTCCAAGTTCTTATCCATTCCTCGCAGGGATTCTCCCGCTACATTTTCAGGTTTCAAAGCTTCAAGCTGAGCCTCCTTAATTTGTGCGGATAGATGCGAATGGATAGTCATTGTTAATGACTTGACTCTTCGACTAGAATATTCTTTCCGACTTAGGGCGTCTTCTACTACGTTGGCTTTACCCGGATGATAACGAATTTCGCATTCGTAGTCATTGAGTAGCTCGACCCACCATCGTTGTCTCATGTTGAGCTCTTTCTGGTTGAATATGTGTTGTAGGCTTTTGTGGTCCGTAAAGATAGTGCTCTTCGTACCATACAGGTAGTGTCTCCAGATCTTTAGGACGAACACAACCGCTCCTAATTCGAGGTCTTGTATGGTGTAGTTGACCTAGTGTGTCTTTAGCTGTCTTGAGGCGTAGGCAATGAACTCACCTCGTTGCATCATAACACAACCAAGCCCCTGATTGGATGCATCGCAGTATACCACGAAGTCGTCTATCCCTTCGGGGAGGGATAGTATCGGTGCGGTGCATAAGGCTCGTTTCAGGGTTTGGAATGCCTTATTTTGTTTCTCTTCCCAGTCGAAGGCCACGCCCTTCGGGGTCAATGTCGTAAGTAGTTTCGCGATTTGAGAGAAGTTTTATATGAACCTGCGGTAGTAGCCAGCGAGGCCTAGAAATTGACAAATTTCCGTAGGCGTCTTCGGTGCTGATCAGTTCTCAATAGCCTTAATTTTGGACGGATCCATGTGGATTCCTTCTTCACTAACCACGTGTCCTAAGAATTCGACTCTTCGGATCCAAAATTCGCACTTAGAGAACTTCGCATATAGCTTCTCCGATCGTAAGGTTTCCAAGACTTGTCGTAGATGATTGATATGTTCCTCCTTACTTCGAGAGTAGATAAGTATGTCATCAATGAAGACGATGACGAATTGATACAAGTAAGGACGACATACTCTATTCATCAAGTCCATGAATACTGCGGGCGCATTGGTCAATCCGAATGGCATCACTACGAACTCGTAGTGTCCGTAATGAGTTCAGAAGGCTGTCTTGGGGATATCCTCCTCCAACACTCATAACTGGTGATACCCGGACCTCAGATCAATCTTGGAAAAGTAGCTCGCCCCTTGTAGCTGGTCAAATAAATCGTCTATGCGAGGAAGAGGGTAACGATTCTTGACTGTAAGCTTGTTGAGTTCCCTGTAATCGATGCACATACAGAATGATCCGTCTTTATTCTTCACGAACAAGACTGGTGCTCCCCAGGGTGAGAAGCTTGGTCTTATAAAGCCCTTGCTGAGCAGTTCGTTAAGTTGGCCGGATAGTTCTTGCATCTCAGCAGGTGCTAGACGATAGGGCAATTTGGCTACGGGGGTAGCTCCTGGGATTAAGTCGATTCGGAACTCGACTTGACGTTGCGGAGGTAAACCCGGTAGTTCTTTCGGAAAGATGTCGGGGAAGTCGCGTACTACGGGGAAGTCTTTTAGGTCTTTTGTTTTCTGGCTCGTATCGACGACGTGTGCAAGGAATGCACGATATACCTCACGCAAGTACTTCTGGGCTTGAATACTTGAGATGATACGAAGGCTCGTACTGGGTTTGTCTCCGTAGATCAACAAGGTTTCGTTATTTGGTAGATTTAGATGGATTGCTTTGTCGAAACACAGAATATCGATACGATGGAGACTCAACCAGTCCATGCCCACAATGACATCGAAGCTCTTGATTGCTACTGGTATGAGGTTGATTGGAAACGAGTAATTATCTAGCGTGAGGGTACAACCTATGTAGATCTCGATGGAACTCTCTGTCTTTTCGTTAGCCATTTCTACGACGAAGGTTTCTTTTAGTGGTTGCGGTGATTGTTTAAGTAAGTGTTTAAAGTTTTGGTTTACGAAACTCCTCTCTGCCCCACTATCAAATAGGATGTAAGCATAAGAATTATCGAGAAGGAACGTACCCGTGACTACTGTAGGATCTGCTACTGCTTCATTGTGGCCGATAGCAAGTAGTCTCCCTGCTGCTCCCACATTCCCAGCCTCCGGACAATTTCTTTTGAAATGCCCTACCTCGCCATAGCCGTAGCAGGCCTGGCTTACTCCAGTACTAGGGACCTGAGAAATGGGTTTGGGCGGTGTTCGGCAAAACCGGGCGGTATGGCCCTTCCGGTCACAGTTAGTGCAGTGCATTTCCTGGCAGGGGCCGTTATGATGGAAAGAGCACTTGGTGCACTTGGGTAGGTTCCCTGCATATGTTTTGGCTGGTACAGGGGCAACAGGAGTAGTAGCAGCATGGACAGCCACCGTTTGTTGGTTCTTGGAAGAGGGTTGGTTTGATTTGCCCTTCCTTCGGTCCCCACACTTCCTTTTGTTGTCGGTCGCGTTGGTTGGTGTGACGGAAACCGTTGTAGTGGTTGATGGAGTATAAGGAACTTCATGATCAATCAGCCTTTGGGCCAATTCCTTGGCACTATCAAAGGTCGTAGGGTGTGATGCTAGAACGTTCCCTCGATATGGGGGCACTAAACCCCAGATGTGTCTTTCAATCTTCTTGGCTTATGTGGGAACCATGTTAGGACATAGAGTCACCAGGTCGCAGAACCTGGCTGTATAAGCTACTATGTCAGAACCCTGCATTTTGAGGTTCCACAGTTCCTCCTCGAGCTTTTGGACTTCGCCCCTCGGGCAGTACTCCCTTGTCAGTAGGTCCTTCAGTGTGTCCCAGCCCATGGCGTTGGCTTTTACCAAGGAGAGTGATTTGACATGGCCATTCCACCACGTCAAGGCCCTTTCGGTGAAGGTGCAAGCAGCGAACTTTATCTTGTTTCCTTCTGGGCATGAGCACATCTCGAAGATGGCTTTGGTTCTTTCGATCGATTGGGACAGTGCAATGATCCCTCCGGTTCCGTTGAAGTACGTGGGTTTGCAGCTCATGAAATCCTTATAGGAACACTCCCGTGTATGAGAGTGGATTTCACCATGGCTGGAGTTGGTGCCTGTTCCAGCTCCACTTGTACCATCGACATTTATTTGAGCCAGAGCTACGGTCACAGCTACGGTCACAGCTGTTTGAAACATCACCGCATCGAACTGCGGAGGGGGTGGTGGTGGTGGAGTTTGATTAACAGGCGTGTTTCTGGTCGTACGCTTTCGGGGCGGCATCCTTTACTGAAAGTTGAAAGAGATGAATGATACTAGTGAGAATCAATTGTAAGCATGATGAGAGTGTTTCATGGACTAAATCGCCATAGTCCAACTGTCAGGTAGTGACATAACAATAGAGTAGGGAGTCACAAGAGTAAGAACTTTCCAACAGATTAGATAACTGCCAATATTACTGGTATTACTGATGTAAAATGAGTTCAGGAAAGTTGACCTAACAGTAGGTCTTACATCAAACCATATGGAAAAATGTTGGCAACTTAGAAGTCTAGTTAGAGTGCTTTTAAAAGTGAGGAATATTTACAGACGAGTGAAACAGAGATACTGAAGAGGAAGGCTATTCTTTTAAGAAAGGAGAGAGGATGAGCAGATAATCTTCTACTGGCGACGAGCACCCTTTGGGCTAACCCTTAAGTCAGCCATGCTATCTACGCGAGAAGAGAGGATATAAAGATCTTGTAATAATAGACGTACTAACCTAAGATAATTATAAGATGATCTTTACCAGTTACTTCAATACTTGCATAGTGCATACCAATTACATGTAACCAAAACAAGATAGACCTTCGAATAAGTGACCCTAACTCTAAATCCACAACCAAACAAGGAACAGGAAGTAAAGCAAAGATCACAGATTCTAAGTCTATACCGTCTTAGTCGCATGTAACCGTAGCGTATCCACTTAGCAACTATTGCTCCACTAGTAAAGACCTTTTTAGTTCTCCAGTAAGTAATTATAGTAGTGCAAAATACTCCTATAGTATTTTAGGTTCATGCTTTGTTCTAATGTTCTTGTTGTAGTAGTGTTGGTAAGTTTTTAGACTTGTTGCAACACCACAACCATTCTTAGGCACATGCTAGTCACTCCTAGGGAAATGTAGTTGATCAGGCTACATCCACCCAGATTTGCCTATATGTCTCTAATCCCAATTGTACTGTTCAACAATCTTAATACTTTTGTTCTGTTCTAGTATGATACTGACCCAGGTATGAATAGATGTATATATATACTTAGTTAAATATTTTATTATTTAAAAATATATATTCTTGGTCAGAGTGTTTTAATCCCGTTGCGTTTATAGTTCGTATATCTTTTATGGGTTGATATACTTGATTCACTATAAACAATGCTCTGATACCAATCTGTCACACCCCAAAACCGGAACGGCGGAATACGTTCTGGGTGGAGGACGTCATGTACAGTATCATAACAATGCATAATAGTAAAGACAAGCAACAACATCCATTCCATTAATATAATAATTATAATACAAGCGTGTTCTGTATAGTTTGTAAGACACCAAAAATATAATCAAAATAAAAGATGAGTCTTGTATGTGCTCCATCTTTTCAAAAGCTTCATCTGTACCTGTCTACTGATGACCGGAGACTACAAGTTATTTTGAAAGAGTTATCAGCATAAAGCTGGTGAGTTCATAAGTATTTAGTGTCTTTGCCTGTATAAAAAAAATGTTTGTAACAACACAGTGTAAATGTAGTAATTGGTTTCAAATGATGTGAATAGTATACTCCCTAGAAAATCCCATATTTTCCAGAAAATGTAGTCTTCTACCAAGACCCGACTGTTTGTATGTTTGTTCCTTTGTAAATCTACAAGTTTTTCCCAGTAAAACTATCAGTATGAAAATATAGTTTTTGACCTTATTCATGTAAATTGATGGGAAAATAATGTTTTACCCCAGCAGTATCACTGCCGGCTAAATGTAATGAAAATGCAGACTCCAGGTAGTATTAAATGTACAATACACCTCGGGGAGCCTGTTTTGCCTTTAATTCTTTATGTATTAATTAAAGGTTTGAATGTGAACTCGTATGTAACCATACTGATTTACGATCGAATAACTGATGACCCTCCGAGTCATATATAGTGATGTAACATTCTGTCACCCCTTGGCCTTTCCACTAGGACTGTAGCTAGCAGTCGGGATGTGGGAGTGTCTGTCCCGTATAGATCTATACACACAATGCCCGCTCTCCCTCCAGGAGACTCTGGTTACAAAGTGATACCACTATGAAGTGTCGTATCGAGAAGTAGTATGTCACATTCTTATTAGAGAAATCAACGTTTTTATAGTATATCATAGTGTAGTAATGTTTTCTCTGTAATAGTATATAGTGTTCTCTTTGTATAGTGTATAGTGTTCTCTTTGTATAGTATTTAGTATTCTCTTTGTATAGTATTTAGTATTCTCTTTGTATATAGTATAGCATGTATTGACTCATAACTGTACTGACTCTGGTAGTGTCATTGTAATAGTAGTAATGAGTAGTAACCCTTAACTATACCTATTATAGTTAAATAGTAATGTTTGTTGCATGCCTTTGTTACACAAAGGTACTGAACTGAAGTGAAGACTTTTATATCCAACACAAATATATATGATATATAACTAAGAATTCAACGACAGTCGGACAAATAACAGGATACCCTAAGTCCACAACCAAATAAGGAATAGGAAATAAGGTGAGCTATCAGTCCTAAGTCCTTCAAGTCTTACTTATATAAATATATTGGTATACATATGGTTTTAAAAATAATGTAAGTTTAAAAGAGTTTAAAATAGTTTTAGCATTTTAAGAGTTTAATAAAAGGTTTGAAACGCTTGAAAATCAATAGTTTGATAGTAATTTGAAAGCAGTAGTAAATCTTGTTGTTTGTTCTAGTTATTAATCACATGTGATTGATATAATAACTATAACAGCTCAACTTGTATCCCCCCATAAAATCATTAAAAATCATTTAAAAGGTTGATTTAGGGGGTATGAACTCACCTGTAGTGAGTGGTTTGGATGGAAGTTCCGGGTAGGATGCTAGGTGTCAAGTGAGGACTTGAACACACACAGATCCTATGTAACATGTAGTGATACATAAATGTATCTAATTAGTTATTTAATCACTAATTAAGCAAGTAAAAACACCCTAATACATAAAAATACTTTGCTTCAAGTGCTAAGAGTACTAAGGGTTGCATCTAAGGAGAGTATGGCCTCACATTGGAGTTTACTCCTCATTTGGTAACACCATATGAGTTAACGTTTCTTGGACCATTTCCCCCATGAGTTTATGGCCGTAAACTCATGGTAATTTGTACATTTGTGTGTTTTAAGGTCTTATACCTCACAAGGAAGGGTTCTAGGTTTGAATCAAAGGCTTAGGAAGTGGTTAGGGCTCGAAATGGCTCACCTTTGGAGTTTACGGTCCTTGGACCACTCCTTGGGAGTTTACGGTCGTAAACCCATGAGTTTACGGCCATAAACTCATGATCACTCCTTCCATTTCGTGTTTTGGGGTTTCTAGTTCATGCATGCAAGGTTCTAGTCTTTTATCCAAGCCATAGAAGGTGTTGGGGGCACCAAAACACCACTTGATGGTGTTTACGGTTCAAGGAGATCCCTTGACCATAAACACATATGTTCTTAGGGATTTTGATGATCGTCCAACGGATTAACAAGTATCCTAAGCAAATAACTAGATAGGAGGAGTGTACTTACTTATAGGAAGCTTGTAAGAGTGTTTAGGGCCCAAGAACACTAGTGTGTGTTCTTGGTGTTCTTGGTGTTTTGAAGAACACTTGAAGATCTAAGTAAAAATGAAGAATTCATAGATAAAATGATGTTTAACAACTAGATGAAAGGTTATAACAACAAATCAAGTGAAGAAAAACTTACATTTTTGGAAGATTGGAAGAGATGGGTGATGATACTTGAGAGAGAAAAGGTGGTGTTCTTGAGGTTGGAAGTGTAAAATGAGGGAGTGGAGAGTAAACTCATGCTATATGCATGAGTTCAAGGTGAAGAGGAGTTTACAGCCCAAACTCCTCTTGTTTGGCCGTAAACACCACACTAAGGTGTTGGTTGTTTTATTTGCTCTCCACTAGTCGTAGAAAATACTTACTTTTATTTGTTCGTTGGACGAAATTTTATTAAAAACATCGAAACGGACTTTAAACCGGCCAAAAATGTACTGAAATGTATTTGACTATTATTTGTAGTGTTTGATTGCAGAGTTTATACAAATGAAAATTTCGGGTTGTCACACGCACCGGGCCTACAGTCTATCTGGATCTATCCCGAGCCTTCGGTATGACTGGACCGCCATACGGGCCTACAGTCTATACGGACCGCTCGTAGGGTATGTTGGCCTTCAGCATAAAGCAGGACCACCTCAACCCAAACATCAAGAAAATAACCATATACACATATAACATGTAATCACATGACAGTCCATAGACAAACGAACCAATCTAACAGATCATATAGTATAGCACCATCCTAACCAGGATACCGACCTAACCGATCACTAACATAGCATCATCCTATATACCAGGATACCGACCCTAACCAGGTCACTGACATAACATTATCCCATATACCAAGATACCGACCTAAACCAGGTCACTGACATAGCATCATCCTATATACCAGGATATCGACCTAAACCAAGTCACTAACATAATATCGTCCTAATTACCAGGACGCCGATCTAACAGGTCAATAAGCACATCAAACAATTACAAGTACATAATTCGCAAAGGGCCGGCCTTGGTGCCTTAGGCCCTGTTGATAGAGTGAGGATAACTCACCTCGAAATGCCGAACTGAAGAGGTACGATCAAATGCCCCGATCACGGCCACGAACTCCACCACCTAACACTTTGATGAAACCATATCTGTAAGTGCCCAAATTACCAGCACTACAAGAAATTTAAGCATTTACCCACACACATTATGTGTAGGTAAAAGCATCTTATGTGTTGGTAGTTGTGTTTACCCACACATAAATTAAGTGTCGCTATGTGTTGGCTCAGGTCTGTAGATATAGATCATTACCCACACATTCGTTATGTGTGGGTATAGTTCTAGTTATACCTACACATGTATGTGTGGCTAAAACTCCTAAGTATGTATGGGTACAAGTAATCTGATTTGTTTGGATGGTCGATGACGTGGCTGCTAACATGGACAATGGCGTGGATAATGACATGGACTACATGGACAACGTGTCAAGTGACATGTCATGTTCCTACAAAATGTTGGTGACACATGTCATAAAATATGTGTGGGTATAAATACTTTTATGTGTAGATAAGATTGGTATATTTGTTGGTCAAATATATTTATTTGTTGCCATTAACCTTGATAAATATATGTAATAATATTCAAATATCCAAGAAATGAAAAATATATGGGAGTAAATAGGAACATATGATACCAAAATGTCATTTTTATTTATAACTATTTAACATAATAATTCAAACGACAAATGAAAACTACAGCTCATAAAACTAACAAAAGAAAAACAAGTTATAAGTAGCTACATAATCAAGATACTGAACATTCTCCTCTTAGAAGTTTTTCTTATTTGTCAGCACGTCATTGACCACACGTAATGCCATGTTTTGCTCCTGTATCACCACTCCTAATTTCTCGTTCCGTTTCTCTAATTGTTGTTTGTTGTTTGAGATCTATCTACATTATAAAACATGTTTGATGGAGATGGGTCTGTTACAACTTGAAGAATTAGTAAAGATCAAATACATTATGTACAAGTAGTAAATAAAAAAACTTATTGTTGGTACTAGTGATTAGAGGAATATAGACTGGAAGGACAGGATTTGGTTGATAGCTTTGAGAATATATCGCTTCTAAGGCTCCTTTGATTTCCATTATCTACAAGAAGAATAAGGGAAATAAAGGATAATCATACATACATATTACCATTTCCTTGTGACATGTTGTAGCAAGCAACAAGTGCAATGTGTATATTAGAAAAGAAACTTCGGGTCTAGGAGATGCAAAAGAACTAATAACAAAGAACAAACACTTACATATAACTGAAAGATTCACAAGCCCTCAATATACTAAATGAATAATTAACGCAAAGGGAATAAAAATAGAAGCACATTAATATAGCAAATAAGTTGCATCAGATTAAAAACAACAAATGAAGTTGCACAATTTCGAAAATTGTTAATATTAATTGTATCCAAACATTAATTTATAAACTTCTGCAGATATAATCATAATTGAACTTTGAAAATGTAATAATTGAACTTTGAAAACTTTACATGAACAAACATTAAAAGAAAATGAAAATCACATTGCAATTAATTTTAAAAAGAACCTAAAATTAAAGAAACTTCACAAGTGGCCTAGAACTGAAGTAAAATTCAATAAAGGAATCCCAAATCCCAAATTAGTGGTTTCGTTTGAAAAAAAAATTAAAGAAAACTCATTGATTTTGTTTACCAAGTGTTGGCGCTCAAACCTGCCTTTTTTGCCTTGATTCATCGAACCTGCTTCAAAATAGGGTTTTGCCGTATTTTGGTGAGATGATCTCAATGGAAAAAATTTCTTATCATATAAGCCCCATGACCTCGTTAATTTAGGATGAGATTACATCCTTCATTTAAAAAAACCAAGTGAATGTCGGACAAGATTATGTTGGGAATGCAACAAAACAAGTTAAGCACTTCTGAAAAATTGATAAATGATTTCGGTAACACTCGCGGAATAAAAATTACTGAAATTTACAAACGAAATTGAACACGGTATTTAACGTGGTTCGGTCTAATCTGACCTACATCCACGGGCGAACGAGAGAGAGGGGATTTTATTAACACCAAGGAAATTACAATCATACAAGGCTAAAACTGCACTTGTAATCTGATCGCTCACTGTAAGATATCACTCGTAATTTTTGGCTGCCAAAAATTAAGGCTCTGCACAAAAATTTATACCTTACTAATTTATATGTGTATCTATTCTCTATGATGTTATATTTTTTATCTGCTTGCTGGTGCACATATTTATACTAACAAGCCATAACTTTAATTTTGATCCACACATATGTGAAATATAAAGCCACAATTGTTGAAATAAATTTGCCGTCCATTAATCCCTTTTGACCATGCACCAATAAATGAATCATAGAAATTTCCTTCTGCCGACATTCACCAATTTACTTCTTCACATGAGAGTCGGTGATAGTGACGTTCACCCAACAATTCAATTCAATTGTTAATTGCCAAGTTACATTTATGGCCCTTTAGCTCTTAGGAACTTGTCAATATGTTCATGACTCCATAAATCTTAACAATCTCCCACTTGGAGGCTTGAACAACTTAGTCTTTCTCTGCCATCCAAAACTTTGCAACATTCCTTATCACTCTCTCACTCTCTCTCTCTCTCTCTCTCTCTCTCTCTCTCTCTCTCTCGTTTTCTGCCATGCCTTTTCTCAAACTTCTGAAAGGGCAGTTGAAACCATACAAAGCTTCAACTTTTCAGTGGTAACCACCTTGGTGAACATATTTGCTGGATTCTTCGTTCCAAGGATTTTCTTCAGATTTAGAGTTCCATCATTAATTAATTCTCGAATAAAATGGTACCTCATCTGAATGTGTTTCGTTCTACTATGAAACACTGGATTCTTTGCCAAGTAAACTGCACTCTGGTTGTCACAATGCAATACACAATCCTTCTGATGCATTCCAAGTTCTGATAGAAAGTTCTTCAACCATATAAGCTCTTTGGCTGCTTCTGCAATAGCCATATACTCTGCTTCTATGGTTGAGAGAGCAACACTCTTTTGTAACCTGTACATCCAGCTGATTGATGTACCTCCAATCATGAACACATAACCCGTTGTGCTCTTTCCTGAATCCACACATCCACCCAAATCAGCATCGGCGAATCCTTCTAAGATCACACCCTTTCTTCTGAAACATAGGGCAACCTCAGATGTTCCTTTCAAGTAGCGTACCAACCACTTTACTCCCTCCCAATGCTCTTTTCCTGGATTTGACATGAACCTGCTCACAACTCCCACTACATGAGTAATGTCTGGTCTGGTGCATACCATAGCATACATCAAGCTACCAACTGCAGATGCGTAGGGAACTTTAGTCATCTGTTCCTTGTCTTCTTCCGTCTTTGGGGATTGCTTCTTTGAAAGTCTCAACTGACTTCCCAAAGGTGTACTTCTGGCTTTAGCATCTGCCATGCTGAACTTTTCTATAACTTTCTTGATGTACTTAGCTTGTGAAAGTTTTAGTGTACCGATAACTCTGTTTCTGGCTATGCTCATGCCCAATATCTGCTTAGCAGCCCCTAGGTCCTTCATCTCGAACTCTCTGGACAACTTCTTCTTAAGCTTGTTGATCTCCTGCATGTCGGACCCATCGATCAACATGTCATCAACATACAATAAAAGGATGATGTATGAGGAGTTGAATTTCTTCAAGTAACAACAGTGATCCATTTCACATCTATTATACCCACTCCTTTGCATGAAGCTATCAAACTTCAAGTACCACTGTCTTGGAGCTTGCTTCAATCCATACAGACTTTTCTTTAGTTTGCACACCAAATTTTCCTTACCAACTGTGGGAAAAACCTCTGGTTGTGTCATGTAGATGTCTTCTTTCAGGTCACCATGGAGAAAAGCTGTCTTCACATCTAGCTGCTCTAGATGGAGATCTTCAGAGGCTACAATACCTAAGACCATTCTGATTGTAATCATCTTTACAACTGGAGAGAAGATCTCATTGTAATCAACTCCTCTCTTTTGTTGAAACCCTTTTACTACCAGCCTTGACTTGTATCGTTTGGTGCCATCAATCTCATATTTAACCCGAAACACCCATTTGTTCTGCAGTGCTTTCTTCCCTGTCGGGAGCTTGACCAAGGACCAAGTATGGTTCTTATCAAGTGAGCTCAACTCGTCTTCCATAGCCTTCTTCCACTGTATGGAATCTTTCATCCTTAAGGCCTCTAGATAAGACGCAGGTTCACCATTCTCAATCAACAACAAGTAATTAGCTGAAGGAGAATACCTGACTGGAGGTCTTCGTACTCTAATGGATCTACGAATAATGGGAGTTTCTGTTTCTGCATCATCTGCAACCTCATCCTCTGAACTACTATCCACTGTGCTCCCACTATCTCCAGATTGATCTGAGCTCCCACTGCTTCCTGAACTTTCACCTATCTCTGGAGTACTAATAGGTTTTACAACATCATCATCTGAGATTTCTTCTAACTCAACTTGATCCTTCTTTTTTGGTTGCTTGTCACCATTGGAGCTTTTTGCAAGTTCATCCTTGTATAGAGCATTCTCGTTGAACACCACATCCCGACTTCTGATAACCTTCTTATTCTCATTATCCCAGAAGTGGTACCCCATGTCATCCAACCCGTAACCTATAAAGGTGCACTTCCTTGCATTTGCCTCTAGCTTGTCTCTCTCCGAGTCTTTAACTTCAACATACGAGACACAACCAAATACCTTCAAGTGTTTGAGCGAAATCTTCCGACCTTGCCATTCCTCTTCTGGAATCTTGAACCCTATGGGGACTGAGGGTCCTCTGTTGATTAAATATGCAGCTGTGTTGACCGAATCTGCCCAGAACATCTTGGGTAAACCTGCATGTAGTCTCATGCTTTTACCCCTCTCGTTCAATGTGCGGTTCATCCTATCTGCTACTCCATTTTGCTGAGGTGTCTCCGGAACCGTCTTCTGCATTCTGATTCCTTGGCCAGCACAATAATCAACAAATTCTTTGTTATTGTATTCGCCCCCATTGTCTGATCTGAAACACTTGATTTTCAAGTTTGTTTCATTCTCTACAATAGCTTTCCATTTCTTGAATATGCTGAAAACTTCAGACTTATGCTTCAAGAAATAAACCCAAACTTTCCTTGTGCAGTCGTCAATGAAAGTAACGTAGTATCGAGACCCTCACACTGAAGAAACTGAAGTGGGACCATAAACATCTGAATGAACTAACTCCAACTTTCTGGACTTGGGAGGATGACCTATCTTTGTGAAAGTAACTTTCTTCTGTTTACCCAGAATACATGCCTCATAGAAGTCAACTGTCACAGTCTTCAGATATGGTATTCTTCCTTTGGAGGCTAGCATCCTCATTCCTTTCTCATTTATATGTCCAGGTCTTTGGTGCCATAGAGTGGATATCCCAACTTCTTCAACAACATGTACTTCAGCATCAGAAACTTCCACCATATATAGTGTACCCCGCTTCAGACCTTTAGCAACAACTAAGTTTCCCTTTGTCACTTTCCACTGATGATCACCAAATGTAACATGGTGACCTTCATCATCAAGCTGCCCCACAGATATTAACATCCTCTTCAAGTCTGGAATGAACTTGACATTCTTCAAAGTCCACTTCGTACCCAAGGTTGTCTTGAGGACCACATCCCCAACTCCAGTAATATCCAGGCTCTTGTTATCTGCTAATTTGACTTTCCCTTTGTACTGCTTGAAATTATGCATTACTTCTCTGGAATGACTAGCATGAAACAACGCACCAGAATCCATGATCCAGGATTCAGTTGAGTTTTCAACACAGCAAATGAGCGCATCATCCTCAGAATCCGCTGCCATATTTACTTCCTTCTTGCCTTTATCTGCCGAAGGCTTTGGGCACTGATTTCTGAAATGACCTTTCTCATTACAGTTCCAACAGGTAATATCTTTTCTGTTCTTCGACTGACCTCTCTTTCTTGACTTCGATCTTCCTCTACCACCACCTCCTCTGTTGGTCTTTCTTCCTATGCCTTCAGTAGTTAGAAGGCTACTGGAAGCTTCTCCGACACTCCTTCTGTGCACATCATCACCAAGGATTAAATCGCGAATACCTTCAAATGATAGCTTGGCACCTCCGGCTGAACTGCTAACGGCCGTCACTGTGTCGGACAAACTATCGGGTAACGATGATAATAGTAGCAACGCCATGACTTCATCTTCAAATCCAATATCAACAGATATCAATCTTGATATTATTGAGTTGAATTCGTTCATGTGGTCTGTCACTGAGCTACCCTCCTTCATCTTTAGATTTACAAGCTGCCGAATCAGGAAAACCTTATTTGTTGCCGAAGGTTTTTCGTACATATTAGACAGCACATTTATCAGATTGTAGGTTGTCTTCGTATTGACAATATTGTAAGCGACATTCTTTGCCAATGACAACCTTATCACTCCGAGTGCCTGCCGATATAACAAGTCCCACTCCTCCTGCGTCATTGCTTCTGGTTTGTCTTTGGACAAAGTTTGGTGTAACTTCTTCTGGTAGAGATAATCTTCGATTTGCATTTTCCAGAAACCGAAATCTTGACCATCAAATTTTTCGATCTTAACTTTCCCATCTTCAGCCATAGCTCTGATACCAGTTTGTTGGGAATGCAACAAAACAAGTTAAGCACTTCTAAAAATTGATAAATGATTTCGGTAACACTCACGGAATAAAAACTACTGTAAATTACAAAAGAAATTGAACACGGTATTTAACGTGGTTCGGTCTAACCTGACCTACATCCACGGGTGAACGAGAGAGAGGGGATTTTATTAACACCAAGGAAATTACAATCATACAAGGCTAAAACTGCACTTGTAATCTGATCACTCACTGTAAGATATCACACGTAATTTTTGGCTGCCAAAAATTAAGGCTCTGCAAAAAAATTTATACCTTACTAATTTCTATGTGTATCTATTCTCTATGATGTTATATTTTTTATCTGCTTGCTGGTGCACATATTTATACTAACTGATGTGTATAAAACCAACTAGTTTTAATCCTACTTTTAATTATAAAATAAACACACAAAGGCAGTGGACCTATCAATTGTGGTAAAGCTAAATAAGTAGGGTATCGAACACAGGGAACGGAGAATTAAAACTAAAAACTAATTTTATCTAAAATTAAGTAATAAGAAGGGGTTTTCTCTAGTTTTACAAGACTAGAAACTTACTAACTAATACTTAGACTAATTAACTAAAAACTGAATAAGCAAAGATTCAACTAAATTCAATGATAAAGGGAACTTCTGTTTAGTTCAACTCAATTGATCCTATGGTTGATATTATGGCAATAGTGCAATGGATTAATTCTTCTATTGGCTACCGATTCAAGTGATTAGATTCATGTTCGCTACACTAATCCTTAGAGAACAAACTAACTCAAACAGTGGCCAGTTGTCTAATTTAATTCAATTCACTAGGTTATTTATTCGGGTTAATTTAGACTTGTAATGGTTAACTAGTTTGGTCCTTTAATTAACCTCTTGTTGATGGTCATCACACAAGCTCACACATGAATTTACCTATTTTTCTATTAATTCTAGTTTCACAGTCGCTAATCCTAGTCATATAATAAAGTGGCCACATAAATTATATGAGGTAACAATTAAGAGATGTTCATGCAGCTTAATTATCTTCCTATTAACAGAAAAATAGTTATCATTCACACATAAGGTTCTTTAACAAGCTAAAATTAACAAAATCACCAATATTAAATCAATCCTACCATAGATCAAACCATAGTTTCAATATTGTCTCCCCAAACAGAAGTTAAAAGGGTTTAGCTCATGATTGAGGTAATTAACAGCACAAAAACGAAATCCAAAAGTCTAAACATGATGAAAAAACAATAGATTGAAGTAAGAATGATGTGAATTTGCCTCAAATATCCTTCGGAATTGGGTTTAGGGTTGTATCTTCGTTCCCCAGATCTCTCCTAACTCTAATTCGCAGCTTGCTTCTCCCCAAAGGTTCCAGAATCCTTGTGTCGATCTGAACAGTCGTTTTTATAGATTCGCACCGACTCGCCGAGTCCATGACTGACTCGTCGAGTCTATCACTTAATTCCCGTGCACGGAAAGTCAGAGAGTCCTCATCTTCTCGATTCTTCGATGCGACTCGCCGAGTAGTCGACCCTACTCACCGAGTACCTTGTATTTTTAGCATTTTTCTTCTTTGTTCAACACCTGAGCTCCCAACCGCTTCTCCTGCTTCCTTTTGCTTCCGAGCTTCGCTTTTGGACTGAAAACATAATTCAACCACTTTTAAGTATCTTTCGTCCATGATATGCAATTAATTAGCTAATAAATGATAGAAATCTATACTTAATATAAGACTAAATATGCAGATATCAAAATACCCCACACTTGACTTTTGCTTCCCCCCAAGCAAAACTGAATTTTAACATATTAGAATCACATAGAACAACTCCAATTGAACCCAGCCATTATGCCAAGACCGCAACGCATGCATTTGTGTCTAAAACTTTCCTAAAACCCCCCAATACTCCAAATACTTACAATCCTCATAAACATTCACCCACTTACTCCGAACAATGCTCATTTTATGCATCCCTCCGAATCCATCCGCAGAAAACCTCCTATCCTCAAGGTATTTTTGGTTGAGCAACCCGAGCATACATAATCTAGAAATTACAATTTATGATACCACATTGGAGCGCTTTGGAATTCTTCACTTCTTTGACATTTGATCTTTAATCTCTTTGAATTCACCACCTTTTCGTTTGATGTTTGGTATCCTCAACTTTTTGAATCTTCGGAATTTTGATCTTTTGATCTTTACTTTGATTGCTCCAAAATTCTTACAACTTTTCTTGTAATTCTCTCTTTTTTTACATATATCTCACTTTTTTTCCACTCAAACCCTACATGCTTAAGCAGGGGCGCTCAACTTCAACCTTTATTGGTTAACGATAATAATTTTTCTGGATACATTTCTGGTACACGATACTAAACTTATCGCATCCTTCGGGCTAAGCGAGGTCGTGTTTTTGTCCCATGATTTCACTGGAATAAGGAAGCCACAAATGCACTAGAACGTATATTGGCTCAACTAAACATTTTGGCCTTCATGCAATCATCAACATAATTCTAACATGGAATCCTAATTTAATTTTTACCAAAATTTTCTAATTTAAATCCTAAGCAACATTTCTGGTATGCAATTTTTTTAAATATACCTAAATTAGGATATTAGAATTCTAAATTTACTAAGATGTAACCAACCCCCTACCCCACACTTAATTCATGCAATGTCCTCATTGCATGTAATGCATGAAAAGAAAAATAAAAATAAAATATATAGGGAATTGGAACAAACTCCCCTGGGGTAGCAGTCGCTAGGCTGATCACCTTCTATTAAGCTCCTACTTCAATCGACTTTAGACATGGGAAAAATCTCATCCATGTATTGGGTATCAAATCGCATGTGGGTAGCTCCAAATGTGCAGAAGCGATACTGGAAAATCTTCAGTAATTGATTACAAAGATAAAGTGGTCAAATGGTGTAGCTAACAGCATCAAATCAGCAGCCCTTGTGGTAGATAAAAGAATAACTCGTCGACTTTAGACATGGGAAAAAGGTCATCCATGAACAACTCGTCGAGTCATAGCACGATAATTTTGAAGTCGTGGAAATATACTGCGACTCGTCGAGTAGGCTAACTGCACTCGGCGAATCATCGATGGGCGGAAAATAATTAAATTCTGTCTTGAATCCAGCTTTTAGTGGACTTCAAAAAAAACTTCCCGTTGCTTCAGTAAGCATTCACTCATAAATCCTTTAGGACCGGACTCGACGCTTAGACTAGGGGGTTGGTTTCTTTGTGAGCGGGCCTTGCGAGTCAAGTAATTGCCTTGTTGTGACATTGACTCCGTCATAGAAGATGGAGACTTCTTGTTGGCTATTAAGGTCATGGTGTGGGAAATTTCTTAGCAAACTTTTGTACCTCTCCCACGCCTCATAAAGGGACTCTCCGGGTTGTTGTTCAAAGTTAGCAATGGCCTTCTTCAACTTGGCTATTTTAGAAGGTGGGCAAAAGTGGTCAATAAATTCTTCTTTCATCTTAGCCCATGTGGTGATGGACCCGGGGGGAGTGACTTGAGCCAATCTTTTGCAGCACCCTTGAATGTGACTGGAAGCATACGAAGCAGCTGGGTCTCGCAAGGCACATTTGGAACATTGAAGTAATCAGCTACATTATTGACTTCATCCAAGTGTTTATAGGCGTCTTCGTGATCTTTTCCGTAGAAGGGAATCTCCTTTAGTTGAGCGAGTATGTGGCCCTTTAGTTCGAAAGTAGCAGTAGCGGGAATTGCGGGTTGCACAAGTCCCTGGCCGGTATCGTCACGCATCTTCTTCTTCCATTCCCCCATGGGGACTTCATCGATGTTAGCCATGATAATGGCTAATTCGTCGTCGAAATCGGAAACGTGCCCGAATGTAGGGTCTTCTTCTCCTTCGGAATCGTACTCAGTATCTTCTTTGATTGGGTCCTCGCTTGCTAAAGAAGCGCTGGATGCTCCTGATTTGCTGCTCTTCTTCTTCCCAAAAACAGTCTTCAAGCTAGACAAAGGCGACTTCTTAGGTGTATTCGAGCTTTCAACGTCTTTGCCTTTGTTCTTCCTCAATGCGGATTTTGGGTCTTCAAAAGGGGGTACCAGTGGAGTGTTGGATCTTCTGGTCATGAAAATCCTGCAACAAAACAAGAGAAACGCATAAAAAGAACGAAAATAAAATAAAAACTAAAACTGTGAACAGCGATGGACTCGCCGAGCTGCTTCGAGTGCACTCGACGAGTTCAAGGCAAAACAGAAAAGTTCCTAATTAAAACAGAATTTTAACAAAACATATCCTAATTACTAAATTACCTAAAAATTAACTTTGTGTAAGATAAATCTCACACAAAGGATCGATAAAAATAGAATTTAGTGCTAATTTAGAACCGTTCCCCGGGAACGGCGCCAAAAACTTGATGTGTGTAAAACCAACTAGTTTTAATCCTACTTTTAATTATAAAATAAACACACAAAGGCAGTGGACCTATCAATTGTGGTAAAGCTAAATAAGTAGGGTATCGAACACAGGGAACGGAGAATTAAAACTAAAAACTAATTTTATCTAAAATTAAGTAATAAGAAGGGGTTTTCTCTAGTTTTACAAGTCTAGAAACTTACTAACTAATACTTAGACTAATTAACTAAAAACTGAATAAGCAAAGATTCAACTAAATTCAATGATAAAAGGAACTTCTGTTTAGTTCAACTCAATTGATCCTATGGTTGATATTATGGTAATAGTGCAATGGATTAATTCTTCTATTGGCTACCGATTCAAGTGATTAGATTCACGTTCGTTGCACTAATCCTTAGAGACCAAACTAAATCAAACAGTGGCCAGTTGTCTAATTTAATTCAATTCACTAGGTTATTTATTCGGGTTAATTTAGACTTGTAATGGTTACTAATTTGGTCCTTTAATTAACCTCTTGTTGATGGTCATCACACAAGCTCACACATGAATTTACCTATTTTTCTATTAATTCTAGTTTCACAGTCGCTAATCCTAGTCATATAATAAAGTGGTCACATAAATTATATGAGGTAACAATTAAGAGATGTTAATGCAGCTTAATTATCTTCCTATTAACATAAAAATAGTTATCATTCACACATAAGGTTCTTTAACAAGTTAAAATTAACAAAATCACCAATATTAAATCAATCCTACCATAGATCAAACCATAGTTTCAATATTGTCTCCCCAAACAGAAGTTAAAAGGGTTTAGCTCCTGATTGAGTTAATTAACAGCACAAAAACGAAATCCAAAAGTCTAAACATGATGAAAAAACAATAGATTGAAGTAAGAATGATGTGAATTTGCCTCAAATCTCCTTCGGAATTGGGTTTAGGGTTGTATCTTCGTTCCCCAGATCTCTCCTAACTCTAATTCGCAGCTTGCTTCTCCCCAAAGGTTCCAGAATCCTTGTGTCGATCTGAACAGTCGTTTTTATAGATTCGCACCGACTCGCCGAGTCCATGACTGACTCGTCGAGTCTATCACTTAATTCCCGTGCACGGAAAGTCAGAGAGTCCTCATCTTCTCGATTCTTCGATGCGACTCGCCGAGTAGTCGACCCTACTCGCCGAGTACCTTGTATTTTTAGCATTTTTCTTCTTTGTTCAACTCCCGAGCTCCCAACCGCTTCTCCTCCTTCCTTTTACTTCCGAGCTTCGCTTTTGGACTGAAAACATAATTCAAACTCTTTTAAGTATCTTTTGTCCATGATATGCAATTAATTAGCTAATAAATGATAGAAATCTATACTTAATATAAGTCTAAATATGCAAATATCACTAACAAGAGCCGTAACTTTAATTTTGATCCACAGATATAAAGCCACGATAGCCGTAACTTTAATTTTGATCCACAGATATAAAGCCACGATTGTTGAAATAAATTTGCCGTCCATTAATCCTTTTGACCATGCACCAATTTAGCTTTTTTGTGGGATGATATCTAGCAAGTGTCTCCTTCTATAAAGCCTATCACTCGTGAAAATAGGAGGATTAGCACCAATTTACACATCGTCATCTTATTTCCATTTTGTTAATTTTTCTTTGATTTTTGTTTTACTTTTAAATCAACTTCAATGTCAGTTTTTTTAATGATATAGTTTTACATACATACTTGATTAACCAATATTATGTGAAGTAATATTTACGATTAGCTACGCATATATATTATATTAATATATATATATATATATATATATATATATATATATATATATATATATATATATATATATATATATGAGTATTTAATTATTTTGAAACGTCATTTTTTGATTTAAAATGTAGTAATAAATTTAATTTCATATTTATAGATAAATTTTATATAGTGGAAGGGGTTGAAGGGGTGGTGGCGGTGTGCGGAGGAGGAGGTAGTTGTGGTGGCAGAGGAGGTGGAGTTAGTAGATGTGGTGGCGGAGGAAGAGGAGGTAGAGGTAAAGGTAGAGGTAAAGGTAGATGTAGAGGTGGCAGAGGTGGCAAAGGAGGTGGTGGCAAAAGTGATGGTGATAGAGGGAGTGATGGTGGCGAAGGTAGTGGTGGTGAAAGAGTGAGTGATGGTGGTGGCGACGGTGGTGGTGGTGGAGGTGGTAGAGGTGGTGACGAAAGGGTGGATGTGGTGGACAAAGGATAAAGTAGCAGTGGTGGTGGTGGTGGTTGAGGTGACAGAGAGGGTGGAATTGGTGAAGTTGGTAGTAGTGGTGGTGGTCGAAAAGGAGGTGATGGTGGTGGTGGTGGCAGATGTGGAAACAAGGATGATGACGATAGTGGTGGTGATGGGATAAATGTGGTAGTGGTGATGACGACGAAGGGGGTGTGGTGGTGGCTGTTAGTAATATGTCTTCGTTTTCGTCCTTGAGGCTTCCTGTAAAGAAAAATTAGATGCTAACGATGTGGCTAAGGCTCGAGTTGGACTCGATTCCCTTAAACAGATCCGTCGTCTGTTCTCAGGGTACAACAACCTAAATAGTATTGTGTACTGCCTGGTATCACCACTTGCCTGAAAGAATCGCCGGAAGCAGGAGTGCAGAGAAGGAAGAAGAAGAAGAGTAATTTCATTCGTATATTTGAATGAGACGGCAAGGTCTTCTTTTATAGTTGAATCGTGAAACAGAAACAAATCACTAATTGATTGAGCGTTTAATGGCAATAAATGTCATTAATTACGCAATTAATGCATCCGTTACAGAATTCAAAAATAGGGACCAAAACTGTCAAGTTTAGAAAAAATGAGGGTAGCGCGCCCGAGTTTTTGGAGCTGCATTCTTGTCTGCAGGTCGCGCCCATGCACGAGTTCGGTGTTTTTGGTCTACGGAACCAAGATTTGCACCCCCCCTGCGCGCGGGTAGGAATAGTAGCATAACCATAGACACAAGCTTGTAAGCCTTCCATGCAATGAAGCTTATAAACCGTGTTGAGTTTGGTCTTTCTACCAATGTGGGACTCATTCCCACATTCCTCTCTTTTGCTAAACTTATTCTCAAATACCCATCTTTGAGTATCGATATCTCATTCACTTATACTCTATTTTGGACATATAATATATCGTTTCGAAGTCCTCATGGAGGAGAACACAAACCCACTTAGAGTTCGTTATAAATAAAACATATGTATATATTTATATATGTCCAAAGTTAGTAAAAATATAAATATTTATACTAAATTTCCAACAATCACCCACATGAATGGAGATCGATCTCTGCACATCCAATTTCCAGACGAAATTTTCAACAGTTGAATCCTGCATAGGATAGGTAGGTATTACCCTTTGAACCCTCCCTTAAGAAGTTACACTTAATCTCGTAGCAGTTAGTAGATCTCGATGTCTTTGAACTAAGCTGCCATTTATGTAGACGACAATGTAAATCTCACAGGACTCTCCCTGACAAGGTCATATCCTCATAGACGTGTTCGTTTTGGTCATGAACACTAACCTGGTTCTGCAAGAGCTTTAGGTATTTTTGCCCCTATAATTCCCTTCGAAGCGACCCCACTTCTCTCTCACATAGTGATTCCAAGAATCATTAAAAACCATATGTTTAGCCTAATTTTGTCACTACATAAAGGAATGGACTAGGAAGAATTGTTGACTCCCCCTCACAATGACCTACCCCACTCATACAATTAGGTTATCCTTTTGAACCCAGATCTTGGGATCTCCAGTCTTCTGGGTAAGGTTTCCTTCGTATGAATTTATTCATTCATGGGCTTTAGTCCCATTCCTCTTGACGACTTATAAACTACATCTCTACTCAAGCCTTTTGTAAGCGAATCCGCAATGTTATCCTTTGACTTCACCCAGTCAACCGTGATAACTCCCGTAGAGATTAGTTGTCGTATCGTTTTATGTCTACGTCTAATGTGCCTTGATTTCCCATTATACATTGTACTTTGAGCTCTACCAATTGCCGATTTGTTATCACAATGTATACATATGGCCGTTACCGGCTTAGGCCATTCGGGAATGTCCTCTACAAATTGACGTAGCCACTCCGCCTCTTCAGCACAAATATCTAAGGCGATAAATTCAGATTCCATCGTGGATCTAGATATAATTGTTTGCTTGGATGATTTCCATGCTACAGCAGCACCTCCAAGTGTAAACACATATCCACTTGTAGATCTGGAATCTTTTATGTCAGATATTCAATTTGCATCTGTGTATCCTTCGATAACTGTTAGATGTCTGCCATAATGCAGTCCATATTCTCGCGTGTATATCACATACCTCAGCAACCTAGTAATACTCTTCCAGTGTTCAGAACTGGGTTTACTAGTGTATCTACTTAGTCTGCTCACAGCATATGCTAAGTCAGGTCTGGTACAACTCATTAGATACATCAGACTGCCAATAATTATTGAATATTCCACTTGATTAACACTATCACCTCTATTTTTACGTAGATGTTGACTAGTGTCAATTGGAGTTCTAGCTATGCTAGTGTCTCCCTTAGCAAATTTTTCAAGAATTTTATCCACATAGTGTGTTTGACTTAAAATCAAACGACTTTGGGTTCTTGTGATCTTCACTCCAAGAATCACATCTGCTAAACCCATATCTTTCATGTCGAACCTGGATTTCAACATATCCTTTGTGGATCTTATTATCTTGTCATCACTACCAATGATAAGCATATCATCAACATACAAACACAAGATGACATAACCATGAGTGGTGTTTTTCACATAGATACACTTATCACACTCATTGATTCTAAAGCCACTTTCCATCATGACTTGATCAAACTTTTGATGCTATTGTTTAGGAGCTTGTTTTAATCCATATAGAGACTTAACAAGTTTACAAACCTTGTTATCTTGTCCTGAGGCAGTTAATCCCTCAGGTTGCTCCATATAAATTTCTTCTTCCAACTCCCCATTTAGGAAAGCCGTTTTTCACATCAATTTGATGAACTTGCAAGTTTCTGATATAATGGATGTTATCCGCGTTACCGGCGAATAGGTATCAAAGTAGTCTAGACCTTCCTTTTGCGTATAACCTTTGATTACTAGTCTTGCCTTGTATTTATCAATGTTGCCATCAGGTTTCATCTTTCTCTTAAAAATCCAACGGTAACCTAGTGGCTTGCTACCTGGAGGTAGATCCACTAGTTCCCATGTATGATTTTGTAAGATAGATTCTACCTCATTTTTTATGGCTTCTTTCCATTGAGGTCCCTTAGAAGAAGTTACCACCTCTTGGTAGGTTTTAGGTTCACTTTCCACCACATAGGTGAAAAAATCATCACCAAATGATTTTTCAACTCTAGCCCTCTTGCTTCTTCTGGGTTCTATCTCTTCCTCCTCTGATCGAGCTTGTTCTTCCTCTCGAACAGCTTCGTTATTTGGTAAAGATGGGCTTTCAACTTCCTTGTTCAAACAGGGAAACACGTATTCAAAGAATGAAGCATTCCTTGATTCCATTATGGTATTCTTGTGTATTTCAGGATTCTTAGAATCATGCACTAGGAACCGATAAGAACTACTACTTTGTGCATACCCAATGAATACACAATCCAATGTTTTAGGCCCTAACTTTTGTACCTTAGGTGGTGGCACTACAACTTTAGTTAGGCACCCCCACACTCGTAAGTACTTATACGATGGCTTTCTTCCCATCCAAAGTTCATACGGTGTTTCGTTCTTTTCTTTGCGAGGTATCTTATTTAAAAGATAGTTAGCCGACAAAATAGCTTCCCCCCACATTGACTGGTTTACACCCGAACTAATTATCATGGCATTGACCATTTATTTCAAGGTACGGTTCTTTCTTTCAGCAATTCCATTGGATTGAGGTGAATAGGGTGATGTGAATTCATGACGAATTCCATTTTTAGCACAAAAATCAGCATAGGGAGAAACATATTCCCCACCCCTATCACTTCTAACCACTTTAATTCTCTTGTTGAGTTGATTCTCAACTTCACTTTTGCACAAGACAAACTTGTCTATTGCTTCATCTTTACTCTTAAGTAAATATTGTTGGATTAGTGTCTAAGTCCATAACTATTTTGGTTTGTACTTGACCCGATTATGAGCATGGTCCTTTTGGGTTACCTTCACCATAGCAATATGTAGGATGAATTAAGGAGAGATAAAGGTTTAATTATGATTTATTAATATATTGTGAGAATAATATATTAAAGGAGAAATCATATTGTTCAATTAATATTAGTCAAGAATTAATTAAGAATTAATTTTGTGGCTAAAAGAGATTAATTAAACTTAAGGGACTGGAATTGTAATTATAAGATAATTACAAAGTTGGGCTTAGGATCCATTAGATGGCAATGGACGAATTCTATATGGAGGACCATAAAGAAATCGTCCAAGGGCCTTCTGGAATGGTCCATTGGACTGCTTAGGGCTTAAGCAGTCAGATTAGGGTTTCCTAGTTGCAAACCCTAATAGCCTACATGTATATATAGATCCCTAAGGCCCCAAAAACGTGGTAAGGAGTTCCTCCAGGGTTTCTAGACATTTTGGGCAGCCTTCTCTCTTCTCCTCTTCATCCAGGTTGCTTAGTGGTGTTTGTGACTCCATTAGAGGTGCAACACTTGAGGCACTAAGCTTTCTGAAGCTAATCAAAGCAAGGATTGATTGTTATTGCTATATAACAATCAAAGGTAATTACTAAACCCTTATTTCAGTTCTTATTTGATAGATCTAGGGTTTGTAAGTCTTGGATTCAAAGCATGTACAATAGAGAAACCTAGATCCAAGCATTAGGGTTTGTATGAGCACATAGGATTGTTTCTTATGTATAAAACTCATCAGTGGTATCAGAGCCTTGATTGGTTTCAATTGTATGTGATGCTTAACTGTTTTGCTTGCTGAAAATCGAGTTTTTTTTGCCTCTGCCTGACTCAACTCGGCGAGTCAATATCTGGACTCGGCGAGTTGGCCCTACTCGGCGAGTCCGGGCGTCAGGCAGAGGGTATTTCGGGATTTTGTTGCTGTTTTGACTTGGATTTGATGCCTAAATCATTTTTTGAAGTTAAAATCCGAATTTTATCTTAATTAAATGATTATCCTTGCCAAAACACAAGATAATTACCAATTGATTAGATAATAAATTCCTTATATGATTAAAATTGATTATTTGTATTAATTTGGTAACTTATCTTGCAAGAAATTGGATTAGATCAAATATAGATAATCACTAAATTAATTTTTTGATTTGTGTTATTTGTTATTTGATCCCTAGTAAGTTTGAATAGTTTCAAATTACTCCCTTTAGGTTTTATAGTTTAAATTTGAACTTAAAAGTTTTGTTTTTGAAATTTAAATAGTTAAACCCAAATGTTTTGAAAAGTTTCAAAACTTGCCCTCAAGTTTTCGAATTTAAAATTTTGATTAAAAGTTTAATGTTGAAATATTTAAATTCTAAAACCTAATGTTTTGAAATGTTTCAAAACTTGCCCTCAAGTTTTGGAATTTAAAATTTTGATTAATAGTTTAATTATGTAATATTTGAATTCTAAAACTCTAGTATTTTGAAAAGTTCAAATTTCACCCTCTTGGTTTTGTTAAGTTAATTAAAGGTTTAATTAAAAGAGAAAGTTAATAAAACCACCTAGTATTTTAAAAAGTGTAAAATACACCCTATACTATATATATGTAAGATTAAAAGTCTAATATTATATATATGAGTAAAGAGTCAGTCTTACCGTTAGTAGGCCTCATTCACGAAGCTGGTCTATAAGGGGTGTTTAAGGAAATTGCCTATAAAATGGCGATTGAATGGGTATCCACTCTTACCCACCGCACTCTTGACTAGTGGAGGGTCGTTAGCCGAACGGGTAGGATAGGACGAAAACCTTCCATTATAAGTATAATGAAGTACAAAGTAACTAAATGCTTTTATAAATTCCCAATCTTAGTTACTTTAGGAAAAATGTGGAATTGTATGCTAATCCATGGAATTACACTTCGTACCCTTGTCAAACGTCGTGTGTGGCTAACCGGCACACTAATTTGGGATTGACGTTGGTGGCGAAGGGTGGCTCGATGTTTGTCATAGATCAATGGAGCGTGTCTGGTTAACCGTCACATTGATTAAGTGAGCATAACGTTGAGTGCACCACGTGATTCGTATGGTTATTCACACCTTGTTTGTGATCCTCGGCATCCCAGTCACAAATAGAAGGGCATAATCGATATTAAACATGCCATTGAAAAGTTCAATGAATCTCAAAAGATCTAGGAGTTTCAATTCATTTAAAACTTAAATTTATTTTTCATTTTTCATGGTGGGAATTGGTAAATCGTCATTTACCTACCTTCAAATATTCTGCAACTAGATTACGACATCCCTCTTCTAGGTTGTAGAATGTTGTGTTGGATCCTAGCCTTGATGTTTCATTTGGGTGTTACATCAAGGATTCTTATAAACTAACTTGAATTTTCTCCCGTTTTGTAGATGTCTAAATCTTACAATGGTCTTCCCAAGTCACTTGGAACAAGCTTTCCAAATGAAGATGACGTTCCACGATACGATCAAGGAAATGAGAGTCATGCTTCACTTCCTAAACCTCCTCCAATTATTCTCCCCAACCCACAAGTTCAAAGGCTTGAAAAGTTCAAGCTCACTCAAGCCCTTTTGGCAAGTAAACACAAAGATGGGAAACCTGTGTGTGCCCACGTCTTAGAGATGAAGTCACACATTGATAGGTTAAGGATGATGGGTGTCGATATCTCAGAAATATTCGCTGTTGACTGGGTTATTCAGTCACTTCCTGAATCATATAGTGAGTTCGTTAGAGAGTACTATATGATGGATCATGACGTGACCCTCATTGATTTGACCTATTTGCTTATAGCTGCTGAATCAGAAATGATTTGGCGTGCTGATCAAGCAAATTTGTCTGGAAAATCAAACTCCCAAACTTCAATGGACATTGAAAATGGTGACATTGGAAATCCAGAAAAGGTAAAATCTGAGATAGTTGCTTGTGCCATTCCAAAAGAGTCCATCTGCTTCTACTGCCTAGAGAAGGGGCATTGGAGACGAATCTGCCCTGTTTACCTGAGAGATCTAAGAGATGGGAGAGTCAAGACGTATGGCTCTACTTCAGGTAAAAATCTATTAACTAACTCTATAAGTTCCTATACTTTGATTCTTAATACATGATGTGATAACATTACATTTTGATGTTTTTGCAGGATCGAAGAAAAGAGAGGAAGCTTAAGGCAGAAGCGTGCTGAATCTGATCATGAAGAAATGGATTTCGATCACATGGACACGAGGATCAGATTTTTGAGCTACTACTCTAGAGTTAGGATAAATTGATAAGAAATATGTAATAGCATAGTTTTCAGTTGAATTACATTGTAAGGACAAGTTTTTCGGCAATAAAATAAATTTTGATTTTGTCTTATTTATTTATCCTTACAATGGTGTGTATGAAAATTGATGTCTGATTGTTTCTATAATGGATTTGATTCTTAGTTATGTTATTTGTGGCAATGTCGAGAATTTGCCAAATAAAGGAAGATTCTCATCGCCCAAGTTTTAGTTGGACAGAAACTTGGAGTTATGGAACTTGGTTGCGTGATGAATGAGAAACTTCATATTTGGAAAATTAGACTAATTCTTTGACAATGTGTCAAGAGAAGGACTAGGAGATCAATTACACTAGGTTGTGCGGTGATCAAGTCCACCACAAAAGTGATAAAGATATTCGTCATGATTTACTAAAGTTTAGTAAATATGGTTGTACTTATAAGATTAAGTATAATTCTGAGTTGATCGAAAGAGTTTCAATCAATAGCAGAACAAATAAGAAGAATCAAGTAGGCAGAAAGATAAAAGTTTCTCCATTCCAAGTAGAAGGGAGAGTACCTTTTATTGTGTTTTATGATAAGTCTTAATGATTAAGAACCATATCTCAATTGATCCTCTAAGTGAGTCTTAGTGCATTTGTATGTCTAAGAAGAGGAATCGAGAATTATGGAAATGGTTAAATCAAGAAGTCAATCATACTTCGTTCCAATATCAAGTCTTAGAGTCAAGATTGTGAATTGAGTGACAAGTCTTAAGTAGGTTTATAACACTCGTCAGATGTGGAATTTGGAAAAGTTTTCTTATTCTTGCACATTTGCAATTGGTAAGTTGTGATGTCTTGGATAAGACAAAGACCAACCAGGACCAATTGTGTGAAGTGTTAAACTTGACAAAAGACTACACTAACTCTTGAATATTTGTTTGTCAAGAAATGTTTCTTGACAAGAGAATATTATATGTCAAGGAGTTAGTGGGAGTCTTAATGGTCTTGAAAAGTTTTAAGAACAAATCAAGAGTAAACCTAGTTGATCATCACTAGTACACGACTTGAGGTTTAAAGCATATCGTGGATGACATACTCTTTTTCTATGCCATTGAGTTCTATGAGTTCTCATTTGAATGCGTAAAGACAAAGCAACTTGATCAATGGAAAGTACATCGATATGTAAGGGTGAGTTGCTAAACCACTTGGAAGACATGGTCGGCACTCGTGTTACCATGAGGCAAGAAATCAAGATTGAACAAGTTCAGTCCATATGGTTTGGGATTTGTCGCAAACTTTCATTTTGACAAATTCACATGGATAGGAACACATACATCATAAAATCTAAGTGTCATAATATTTTCCTCCTTCATGAAAATGATTGTGAGAAAATGCTTTCACTAAGAGAGATTTTAAGAAGATAGCAATTGTGAAAATTGTATTCTCAAATTCGATTATGATTACGGCATCCCTCTTCATAGTTCGAATTGTGGGATTTGACAATTAGTTTGAACAATCGAGACTTATTGCTATATGTTCTGGAATTGTTTAGACACACATGTGAGCTATCTAAGGCAAAGGTGTATAAGCTTAAAGAGCTTAGATAAAGGCTTATCAAAGCATTAGGTATTAGAAATATGAACTTAAGGAATTCAATAAGCATTGTTTTCTAGAAGTTCAATTTTTTTCTGAATACATGTCAAAGCTAGTGGGAGCATAAGTGTTATGCTGGTAAGAAAATAATCATCATGTTAGTGGGAGCATGATTATTATGGTAAGTATTGCAAGTTAGCAATATTAATTATAGAAAACAAAGATTCATTTTGCAAAGTTGCAAGGGTTGAAAAGTCGTTTTGCTATAATTAAGGGAGAGAATATTATACTTCGTTTCAAAATTCTAATGCTTAGAACGAGAAATGTTAATAAATTTAGTCAAGGATACATAGTGCATTCTCAAAATTCGATTATGATTACGGCATCTCTCTTCATAGTTCGAATTGTGGGAACATGGCACATAAAAATATTATGGCAGAAGGATGATAAAGTATCACGTCTTTATGTGAGACATTATGCATCGTGTCCAATACGCTTCGTGTATAGGATCGATTACATATGCTGTAATATTTGACCATTCTAATTTTTCCAAATGCCTAGGGCATTAAGAGGGAAAAAGGACTAGAATCGGTTTTGACTAAAATAATTAAACAACTATCAAAGGACGATCTGAGGTTCACTGAGGATTTGTCGCTTGTGAGTAGTTGGAAGTATTATATTGGATGGACTATATTGACATTATAATGAATAGATAAGATTCTATTAAGAATGAGTTGTCATATGGCAAATATGGAAATGTTTCCATTAATGAGAGTTGGATATTAAGAATCTATGTAGATTAGAAACTTTTATGCGAGAAGGATGTTCAAAGGAATGTAATTTGAATGTGAGACTTCACGTCTATGGAATTGTCTTGTAACAATTTCCGATAGAATACCTTGTAATTTCATTAGTCGGGTCTTAGTGACTTTTGTGCTATGACATTACGAAAGAATCATCGCATAAAATGTTAGAATCTGACATATTCTAAAAGTGGCAATAATTTGGTATTCTTATACTAATAATAAGAATTGGGGATTGTGAAATGAGTTTCATTGGAAAAGTTTTTCAATTGATCTATTTCACAAAGTATGGACCATAGGAAACCAAAGTGTGCATGCTTGGAGCATGGGACAATTGTGGTTATAATTCGAGTAATAAGTTGATTTTCTGAAACAGTAAGCAATGAATAATGAGTAATCAATATGGTGTTTAAATAAAAGTGTTTTTATTTACCCTCAAAAGTTTTGGGACCATATAGGATTAATATTATTATTGCGTTTAATTTTGCATGTTTTGACTTCCAGAATAACTAGGTTATTCAAACATCCACAGTCGGTCATACGTTGGAAGTAGGTATGAAGGAAGACTGCCATGAATCTGTCTGTAGATTGTTTAAAGTGTTTAGACATAGCACAAGTTTGCTGCAGAGTTCATGAGTGCTTTGATAAGATTAGAGTATTGGATTAAACCCACGCTCACTTGAATCACTTCATGGTTTTATCACGAGTGATTGGTGAGACGATAACATTGTATATTCTTAAAACCGAGACGTGTGAGTTGTTATTTGATGGTCGGGTGCACATTGACAATAAGTAAACGCACCAGTAACTTGGTGTTATAAAACTTATTGTTGTGTGTGATTCGATTAGTAGGTGCAAGCAAGCATTTGTGTCGAAGTTTATCCATTCCTTTTACCCAAGGTGGGATAAAAGCGATATCTGTGAGCCCCTCGATGATTTAGTGATGACAAAGGAAAGTGCTTGGTCGGGCCAGGACTGATTCGATTTGTTCAATTAGTCAGTCGTCATAAATCGAAAATCGGGAAATGACACATAGACTGAGAGAATGATTTCAATCCATGTCTCATGTCTATACGATATCTTGAAGAATGGAGGAATATATAATCCCTTATCTAAAGGACACGCGTATCTGATGAGATCAGAGTTGACATCGACTTTTAGAAGCTACGATTGCTGATTAGGTTCTGAAGTCATACGCAGAATAGTTATTAGACTTATCCAAGTGGGAGACTGTTGGATTAGTGTTTAAGTCCATAACTATTTTGGTATGTACTTGACCCGATTATGAGCATGGTCCTTTTGGGTTACCTTCACCATAGCAATATGTAGGATGAATTAAGGAGAGATAAAGGTTTAATTATGATTTATTAATATATTATGAGAATAATATATTAAAGAAGAAATCATATTGTTCAATTAATATTAGTCAAGAATTAATTAAGAATTAATTTTGTGGCTAAAAGAGATTAATTAAACTTAAGGGACTTGAATTGTAATTATAAGATAATTACAAAGTTGGGCTTAGGATCCATTAGATGGCAATGGACGAATTCTATATGGAGGACCATAAAGAAATCGTCCAAGGGCCTTCTGGAATGGTCCATTGGACTGCTTAGGGCTTAAGCAGTAAGATTAGGGTTTCCTAGTTGCAAACCCTAATAGCCTACATGTATATATAGATCCCTAAGGCCCCAAAAACGTGATAAGGAGTTCCTCCAGGGTTTCTAGATGTTTTGGGCAGCCTTCTCTCTTCTCCTCTTCATCCAAGTTGCTTAGTGGTGTTTGTGACTCCATTAGAGGTGCAACACTTGAGGCACTAAGCTTTCTGAAGCTAATCAAAGCAAGGATTGATTGTTATTGCTATATAACAATCAAAGGTAATTACTAAACCCTTTTTTCAGTTCTTATTTGATAGATCTAGGGTTTGTAAGTCTTGGATTCAAAGCATGGACAATAGAGAAACCTAGATCCAAGCATTAGGGTTTGTATGAGCACATAGGATTGTTTCTTATGCATAAAACTCATCAAATATATGTAGCAATATTTCGTGCTATCATCGATGAATGTAATGAAGTGTTTGTTCCCACCTTGAGTAGGAATTGATTTTAGATCATACACATAAGTGTGAATTAAATCAAGAGGTTCGGTGTTTCTTTTGATTGTTTGGAAAGACAATCTAGTTTGTTTGGCTTGAACACATGTGGGGCATTTGTGATTTGAGTCAATATTAAGTTTTGGTATGTATTCTAGTTTAATTAATCGCTTAATTGAATTGTAATTTACATGTCCTAAGCGAACATGCCAAACATTTGAACACTCAAGCAAATAAGCAGAACTAGAACTTTCATTATTCATTTTGTTTGTCACCATTACATTCAATTTGAACATGCCATTCAAGGCATATCCTTTTCCCAAAAACATACCATTTTTGGACAAAACAAACTTGTCCGACTCAAACACTAGCTTAAAACCAAATTGGTTCAACAAACCACCCGACACTAGATTCTTACGAAGTTCAGGAACATACAAAACATCTCTAAGCTTCACTTCTTTCCCCGAAGTCATTTTTAGAATGACATCACCAACACCTTTGATATCTGCGGTAGCTGCATTACACATGTAGAGCTTTTCACCATCTTCAACTTCTTTGTAGGTGTTAAAAACACTCTTGTCATGACACACATGACGAGTAGCTCCCATGTCAATCCACCACTCCTTTGAATTTGTATTCATGAGATTCACTTCAGAAACCATAGCCGTGATATCAGTTATCATGGCCACCAACTCCATGTTATCATTCACCATGTTTGCTTGATGGTTTTCCCTCTTAGGTTGAGGGCACTCCGAAGCCTTGTGACCCGGTTGGCCACCGTTGTAGGACTTGAACTTCTTCTTGAAAGTTCCTACCTTGGGGCCTAGGTTTTTTCCCTTTGCTTTCCCTTTGTGAGGTCCTTTGCCTTTGCTTTTGGAAGTTTGACCAGCTTCCACCATATGAACCTTAGAAGATTCAACTTCACTGCCTTTCTTCAAGGCTATTCTATTGTCTTCTTCAATGCGAAGACGCACCACCAGTTCCTCCATAGACATCTCCTTTCGCTTATGCTTAAGGTAATTTTTGAAGTCTATCCAACCAGGAGGAAGCTTTTCAACCATTGATGCAACTTGGAATGATTCATTAAGATCCATCCCTTCTGCATTGTTATCATGTATGATGACCTAAAGGTCTTGGACTTGACTCATAACAGATCTCGAGTCAACCATTTTGTACTCCAAGAACTTAGCAACAACATGCTTCTTAGTTCCAACATCTTTTGTCTTATACTTCCTTTCCAACGACTCCCATAGTTCCTTAGCAGTTGCAACCTTACAATAAACATTGTAAAGTGCATCTGTTAGCCCATTCAACACATAATTGCAGCATAGAAATTCTGAAAGCTTCCATGCATCCACTGCATTCACAGATTGAGCATCAGCCTGTCCCTCAGCAATTACAGGAGCAGTTTCTGTTAGGAACCGAGACAGGTTCAAGGTGGTCAAGTAGAACAGCATCTTCTGTTGCCACCTCTTGAAGTTCAGACCAGAAAATTTTTCAGGTCTCTCAGCATGATTAGCCATGATGTTTGGAACCGGTGCATTTGGGTTCACAGCAGGTGTAGCACCAACAGCAGGAGTTCCAGTACCAATGGGAGTTGCAGACATTCTAAAAGAATCGTAACCACAATCAAATATATCACAGGAAGAAAAAAAATCGATACAAACTCGAATTTAGAATAAAAGAACAGAAAACGAAAGTTTTAGAACAAAAATAAATCTGTTTAAGACTGTTAGTAATATGTATTCGTTTTCGTCCTTGAGGCTTCCTGTAAAGAAAAATTAGATGCTAACGATGTGGCTGAGGCTCGAGTTGGACTCGATTCCCTTAAACAGATTCGTCGTCTGTTCCCAGGGTACAACAACCTAAAAAATATTGTGTACTGCCGGATATCACCACTTTCCTGAAAGAATCGCCGGAAGCAGGAGTGCAGAGAAGGAAGAAGAAGAAGAGTAATTTCATTCGTATATTTGAATGAGATGGCAAGGTCTTCTTTTATAGTTGATTCGTGAAACGGAAACAAATCACTAATTGATTGAGCGTTTAATGGCAATAAATGTCATTAATTATGCAATTAATGCATCAGTTACAGAATTCAAAAATAGGCACCAAAACTGTCAAGTTTAGCAAAAATGAGGGTAGCGCGCGCCCGAGTTTTCGGAGCTGCATTCGTGTCCGCAGGTCGCGCCCATGCACGAGTTCGGTGTTTTTGGTCTACGGAACCAAGATTTGCACCCCCCAGCACGCAGGTAGGAATAGTAGCATAACCATAGACACAAGCTTGTAAGCCTTCCATGCAATGAAGCTTATAAACCTTGTTGAGTTTGGTCTTTCTACCAATGTGGGACTCATTCCCACATTCCTCTCTTTTGCTAAACTTATTCTCAAATATCCATCTTTGAGTATCGATATCTCATTCACTTATACTCTATTTTGGACATATAATATATCATTTCGAAGTCCTTATGGAGGAGAACACAAACCCACTTAGAGTTCGTTATATATAAAACATATGTATATATTTATCTATGTCCAAAGTTAGTAAAAATATAAATATTTATACTAAATTTCCAACAGTGGCGGCCCCCGAGGGGGCGGGATGGCGGCAGAGGTGCCGACGATGGTGGTGATGGAGGCGGAGGCAAAGGTGGTGATGGTGGTGGTGTGCAATGGGGTGGAATTGGTGGTGGTGGTGATAAGTAAATGGGGGTGGTAATGGTGGCAAAGATGGTTGTGGTAGTGGGGGTGGTAATGGTGGTGGACGGAGAAGGAAGTAGTGGTAATGGTGGTTGCAGAGGTTACGTATATAGTAGAGGTGGTAGTGGTGGTGGCAGAAGAGGCGGTGTCGGTGGTGGTGGTGGTGACGCAAGTGGCAAAAGGGCTGGTGACAACGTTTGTAGTGATGAGGGGTTGAGGTGCTACTAGTGGTGGCAAGTTGGTGTCGGTGGTGGCTGAGGTGGGAATAGTGGTGGTGGAGGTGGGGTGGTCAAGGTGGTGGTGATGTGGGCAATGGTGGTGGCGGCGGTGGTTGTAGAAGTGGCATTTTCGCTAACAAAAGTTATTTGTATGTAATATTTACGTATTATCCACACATATTTTATACCATTAAATTGTGTTGGTATTTCAACTTGCCACATCATCGTCAAATAATAAAATTAAAAACCATTTATTTTATTTACCCACATCTTTGTATATAAATAATATGTGTTGATAAAATTTTTAAAATTACCCACACATATATTGAATTTTTTTTACATGTGTGGGCATTTACTTTGCCACGTCATTTATACAACATCAATTATTATTGTTATTTAATTTAGTTACCAACACACATCTGAAGTAAAATTATGTGTTGGTAAAACAAAATGAATCACCCACACATTGAATTAATTTATATCTATGTAGGTATATTACCTACACATTAAGAAAAATTTAACAAGTGTTGGTAATTTAACATTATGTAAATCACAAATCTTGGATGTAAAATTCACCCCAAAATAAAATGTTATTATAAGGTATTACCTACACATATTAAGTGTTATCTGTTATGAAAATTTGTTATTTTCAAATACCCACACATATGCGAATTATGTGTAGGTATTTACATACACATACCATGTGTGGGTAATTTATGTGTAGGTAAAGACCTCAATTTGTTATAGTGCAGAATGCCCTTGGAAGTCAAACTGGTCAACTCTTGGTCAAAGTCAAAGTCCTGGTCAAAGTCAGCCTTCCTGATTGACCCTACTCGCCGAGTCAGCCTGTTGACTCGCCGAGTTCCTAAACTCAGAAAATCCTCATATCACGACTCAACTCGCCGAGTCACTCCATGACTCGTCGAGTTCATAAATCCCCGACTCCTAGCCTGTCCAACTCACAGAGTCACCACTCAACTCACAGATCCTTATCATAACCAGATGGGTTAGGGTTTGCGACCCGACTCGTCGAGTCCAAGAACAGGCTCACCGAGTTCAGTTAAGTCATCCTCATTCAGATGATTTCAGTCCATCCCACTGCTTCCAACTCATAGATCTGGATTCCTAGGGCTAGTTTTACACGTAAAGTTTCCAACTTTATGTGTATGCAAGGTGATTTTGGCTCAATACAAGTTAGAGAGAAGGTTCAAGATAAGAATGCTCACAAACAAGCTAAAGGGCTGATACTTTATGCCTCCATGGACCAAGATAAGTCTAGATCTGAAGTTGCAACCCCAGATCTAGTCCCAAAACCTGAAATGGATTCCAAACATGCTAAATAGCCCCAAATCATCATCCAAGAATAGATCTAGAAAGGAAGAACTCAAGGCAACGACTTGTTACCTCCAAAATGTGCCCAAGATGAAGTAGATTCTGGATCTACACGAATTCCTTGTTGCTAGCCTCTTGATCTACAAGTTTCCTTCACTAGAATGACCTTCCAAAGCTCAAAAACTCTCACCAATGGCTCACAAACAATTTTAGGGTTCACTGACTCTCAAGAGGTAACCAAGAGGCTGAGGTGAGAACATAAGATCCTTTAAATAGGGTGAAAACCCAAAAATTTAGGGTTTTCTCTTCCCAGACTCGTCGAATATCGCCGCCGACTCGGCGAGTCGGGTCACTTCAACACGTGTCCAACACCCGCTCAGACTCGACGAGTTAAGACACGTACTCGTCGAGTCTACCCCTTTATTTACACATAACACCCCGAACTTATATTCCTGAACTTGGGATGTTACAATATGTATATAAAATAGAATAATAGTTGAAAATACATATAAAAATATTAATTATATAAAAAAATTTCCGTCTTAAGTCACACGTTACAAACGACGTGGCTCGCCAAGGATTGGAAAAGCTTGAGGTTTGACATTGCCGACAAGTCACGCCTTACGTTATTTAGAACCTTGGTAATATTATCATTCGGTTCATAATAACCAATAAGGATCATTTAATTTTTTTTTACAATTAGTGTCAATTTCGATTATAAGGTAAAAAGGTTGAATATTTATGTGAATTTGATAATGCAAATAAATCATTTCATAGATGATGTAAATACATAAGCATAATGTAAAGTGACCGCTTGCAATTTCATGATTAATAGAGTGATTTAGTTTAAGTTATAACAAACTATGGTCGATGCTTCAACGATTTGTTTTTATTAAAAATGGTTACTAATTCCTCATTTCATGATTACTAGAGTGAATTGGTTGCCAATGTGGACTAGCCCAGTTATTAGATGCTTTACATCTTAGATTGGAGGTCCTTAGTTTAATCCAGACGTTGACGAATTTTACTAACTTCTGCCACTAATTGGCCGTTAAGAAAATAGAGTGATTTGGTTGAAGTTATTGCAAACTATGGTTAACTCTTCAACAATTTCTTTTTTAAAGAAATACGTAATAATTCCTTATTTCAGTTAAATCTTATTGAAATATATTGTTTTAAAATTCATTAATGGTTAATCCTTAGTTTTTAATATATATTTTTTTTAAATCAACCCATGTAATACATAGGTTTTAACGGAAGTAGACAAGATATTGTGAATGCTTCATTAAGTTCTTCCACATCTGTTCAAAATGCAAACTTCTAAGATTAACAAAAAAACATGAGGTTAAGTGTTAACATATGATATTGAAGAAACAACAATATTTGCAAACTAGCAATTAAATATAGGAGAAGGAAATATTGGTGGTTTAAATGATGACAAGACAATTATTGATTTTCTGTTGATCCTATTGATTCATTAGTTTAATATGTTTATTTATTTCAAAATTTTATTTTAGAAAATGCTTAATATTTATATCTTGATATTTGATTTTTTTAATCAATCCGTGTGGTATACGGGTCTCACACCTAGTTACATAGTAAATAGAAATATATCACACTCATTGCTGATGGCTTTTTTGCATTGTTTTATGTGTGAAGAAAGTAATTTTTTTTAACATAGTATCAAAAATAGGGAGGGTCTAGAAAGTGCGATCATCCACTCTTTAATTTTTCTTGTGAATGAAGATGTGAAAAATATAGTATAGATGAGAAATCTATACTAATAAATAAAAATCAAATTGGTCACATGTTATTCTCATTAATTTTGACACTTGTAATTTTGTGGTTTTTTTATATTAATAAAATCCACATGTCAAATTCTGGGTTTTTCAATTTTTTTTAATTAAAATCTACATAATACTTCTATTTGTAATGTATTAAATGTTTTAAATGATATGAATGTGCTAGTCAATTCCAATTAATACGTTCTTCCTTTCTGTTCTAAGTCCTTATTTTAAGGCCAATATCATTGATACTCTGCTATCCTTTCCAAAATATTCATGAGTCTTATATCGATATCATTCGAAAACGATATCAATCAGTAGATTTCTAGCATGTTTCAATCTTACAAATCCCTTTCAAAATTCAATTTCAATTTAATGTATATATGACTTCGTTGTTCATTTCATTCTTCATTGCATTACGACCATTACTTTGGTTGAATTTGAAACTGTTTGCTCTACGAAATCATCATCAGCGATTACAACACCTATAGTAGATTAGTAATTCTAGTATCTTTTATGTATACATAATGATTTTTGTTTTGTTTTGAGTTGAACATGAGGTGTAGTTACATCGTGGAGAGTTGAAGATGGTGACTGCTTTAGTTGGTTCGTGCAACAACCAAACAAATCACAAAGCTTGATAATTTCCCGAAAAGATAATATGACAAATCTTGCAGGGGAGATTAGTGATTCATTGGTTAACCTAAGCTACTTGAATCATCTTATGAAAATTATTTTCATGGAACCATTCCCACCTTTATTGTTTCCATGACTCGATTAAGGCACCTCAGTGACTCAGTCTCTGTTGCAATAATCTCAATGGATCCATTCCCAGATCTATTTATACCTTAATCAAATTAAAGCACCTTCCCCTTAGCTATAACAATCTTAATGGAACTATTCCAAAGTTTATTCGTTTGTTGAGTGAATTAAGGAAACTTGAACTTTCCTATAACTCTTTTTATGTAACCATTCCTCTAGAGTTTGGAAACTTCACAAACATGCAAATGCTTACCCTTGACTCCAGTGGAAGGTGTAGTGTTGAAAACATAGAGTGGTTGTCTTATCTATCTCAAATATTGTCTCTAGCTAGTTGAGAGAACAATTGATCCCAAATTATCTTCCCCCACTTATATCTTCAACATAAAAAAGTACACAATTATTTCCATAAAAAATATAACTAATGATAATTATAAATTAGCGGCATGATACATGTTGAAATGATCAAACCAGGAACTCAAATACGATAGGTTGACGAGCCAACCGGCAATTAGAATTTCTTCAACATATTTAATAGACACACAAACTGCATCCTCGTCTGATAACTTATGAAGCAATATGTGGAACACATCAATAGCATGTTGCAGTTTTACATACTCGGTCGTCTTAACCATAAGAAAGACGCATGATCAGAAGGGGTGACCTGAATGCGAGCCTACAAAATATTCACCAAATTGCAAGTTGATGTCAAGGCAAAGGATCTCAAACATCATTTCTTGTACCGGGCTTTGAGGGCTTGTCATAACTTCTTTGTAGATTGTAGAATATGTAATGTATAAACAAATGATCCCCTTTTACCCCGGAAGAAATATCTAAGTATCTAACCACCTACTAAACTAAACAAGCCAAATGATTTTACATATTAAAAGGTTAGCTTAGAGCTAGCAAATACAAAGACAAAAAAATAGAATGTTCTCCTACACATTTTATCAAACATGTGGTGTCCATACCCATTAAAGGAAAACATATAACAAAATTTAAGTTCAAGAAGTCCTTCTCTCTTACTTCACTGGTGGTAATTTATTGCTCATTTAACCATTCAACTACCTCTATCTCTCTACAATCTTCAGTGCTGAAAATTAACAAATTCAAATTATATACGAATGTTCTATTTCAATTTAATCAGATGAACAACGAAAAACACGTAAACAAAAGTGAGCTTTAACAGTTAAACCCAATATAAGTTATAGATTACAACTCCGTGTAAACAAATCCAACTTACACAACCAAAAATCAGAAGTGTAATAGGTTTCTAGCAAAAACAAACAAACAAACAAACAAACAAACATACCATCAATATCGCTGCTGAAGGAAGGATTAAACGAGATTGAAGGTTGATTGATTAGTCTTGTTGAAGCTTGATACTTGGATGATGGAATATGGACGACAAATCAACGTTGTAGTGAAAAAAGCTAGAACACAAGGGCTTAAATCTGAATCCACAAAAAGCCTTAAAAGCATAACTCACATTGGGAATGGTTGTGCTTGAAAACGGAGAAGTCGGTTTGGGAATCAGGAGAACGTTATTGAAAACGGATAAGTCGTTAAAAAAATCCAAATTTTTTTGAAAAATGTGAAGTCGTTAAAAAAAATATATGGAACCGTTGAAAGCAAAGTTCCAACTAAGGTATAAGTTATAAACATTTCATGTGCTTAAACCATCCGACCTACAAATTCCTTTGGTCTTTTACCGCATAATATTCTTTATATTTGCTAAAACTATATATATATATATATATATATATATATATATATATATATATATATATAGTTTTAGCAAATATAAAGAATATTATGCGGTAAAAGACCAAAGGAATTTGTAGGTCGGATGGTTTAAGCACATGAAATGTTTATAACTTATATATATATATATATATATATATATATATATATATATATATATATATATATATATATATATATATACAACTCGTAGGGGCCCGAGATTTGGCGAGGCCCGGGGCGGTCGCCCAGCTTGCCCTCCCTCTAGGGCCGGCCCTGTTACCAAAACACGCATTTTGGAACATAGTCTCGCATAGCGGTCGGGGTCTCAGTTTAGTAAGAATATTCGCAGCAATAGACGGTTTGCAAGATATTGTAAGAGAAACATTAAAAATGTCATCATGCTGCAATAAACAAAGAAAAAATCACTTTCAAGATAATCCTGAACTGTATATGGTGCTCCGTTACTCATGCATTGTGATGAGCAATCCAGACTAGTTCATCGTATTTCAGACTAGTTCGTTGTATTCAAGACATGTTTAGAATTCGTTTGTGTGTTCCGGAATAGGAAAAATCAATGCGGAATAACGTAAGGAGCGAAAAAATTATTTCTCTAATACTTTGGTCTTTACAAACAGTAAAAAAGACCTAATTTAGGCACATTCTAAATATCAACGTAACAATCCGTACCTGTTCTTCGTGTTCCGGAATAATGTTCTTCGTGTTCCGGAATAATGTTCTTCGTGTTCCAGGGTAATTATTCGAGGTCTGGATTAACGATTTTACAATTTTAATCAGAAAATTAAACAACCAGAAGCAAAGGAATCAATAACTAACTCGTAAAACCTCCACCTCATCGTAATAAAATGCCATTTCTTCTTTGCCTACTGAGTCTCAAATATGATGATATTTCCATATGCATTCCGAAATAGGGTATGTAATCCAGAACCCAATCGGAATGGGCTACCATATACAAATAACTGAATAAGTGTAATGGTCAATTCCGAACAAAAAGGTCATTTAATAAAAAAAAAATAAACCGGTTATTTTTTAAAATAAACAATACAAAACTGATTACTTAATTTCCCTAAAAGCTCATTTTGACCAATAATTATTTTTATTAAAAAATAATACTTGTTTGGTTAAATAAACAATCCAAAGCACCCCTTGGCTCAATCAATCAGATATTAGGAGATCGCAAATGAAACATTTGATTTGACCGCCCTTCCCCCTAATCCCGCTTGCATCCTTCTTACCATCTGAGCGACACCAACCTGCGGTCGACGGACGACAGTTCCTTCCAATCGGAGCTCCACTAACAATCGCTCCCCCTTCTCTTATTACGTACATCTCTGAATCACACCTCTTCATTCCCTGCTGAAATTCATGTAACATCTCGTCTCTGCATATCTATGGTACCAATTCGACTTCGAAATCCAAAAAGTTATTTTGTGTTTTATCTTTGGCTAATACATCTTAATTCGTCTTAAATTCTGCAAGTTTGCATCAGAGGAATCTTAAAATCCTTTTATTTTTGTGTATTTCTTGATTGATGTTGAAACTAAACAAATTCTTCTCTGATTTGAAATATGAGGATGTCATGTTTCGGATGCTATCCATGTTATGTTTGGATTTAGGAAGTAATGGGACATATGAAGATGATTAATTCCTTCAATTATGCATATGAAGTGTTTGATATAACGCTTGAATGAAATCAATGTTTTTTATCTGACAAGATGAATAACAAAGAAACAAATTCTAGTCATTGTGTCATTTGAAAGACCTTAAATCGATCTTATGTCAAGGTCAAGTTGTAACTGCTCACTTTATAATAATGTCAACGATTTTAGTCCTGTTTCCTGACTTGCCATTATTAGAGACCAAATACATCGATGCAGTTTGTGATCTTAAGACCTGAGTTTTATGAACTGAGCCTTGAATAAAAAAAAAAACATGTATCATGGTATCATTGGGGCTTGAAATTTTTTTTTTCTTGAGCAAACATCAAGCATGGGCCTAATTAATATTGTATGGCTGTAGGCCTGTATCTTGTCTGCCAATAGCAAAAACATTAGTCACTTTCTTACTTTCCAGCAACTAATCGTTTTCTGATTTGGATGGGAAGATGACAACTACACAGATGAAAAAATCATAACTAGTTGTTGTTCTGTCTTTATGTTTCTATTAGATTTTAAGATCAGATCAAAAAATCAAGAAGGATGATTCTTATGATATATAAAAAAAGTAGTATTGTTGTCTAAATCGGTCTAAAAAAGAAAGAAATATTACTCGCCCTTTAGTAGTTTAGGGCCACCATCATCAATTAGGATTGTCCCTCTTTTTATCTTATTGAGTCAGCATTGCATTTTTTTTATATTATTGAGTCAATCAGTGCATTCTTTTTACATTATTGAGTCAATCAGTGCTCTTTTCTACATAATACCTTCTTCACTTCCCATGGGATTTTCATATTCTAAAATGATAATCTTATAATTAAATGTTTTTTTTTGTAATTTTACGAACTATCTAAATGTGAAAGTAAAAAAAACGTTCTACAGGAATTTTTATTAAATAAAATAACTCAACTTTTGGTTAATAAGTAAAAAATAATTATTGAGTTGTGGAGTCTTTTTCTGGTTCTTGTGTTCTTTATTTTTCTCGCATCAGTTAAATTTGTGTGTGTGTGTGTGTGTGTGTGTCGATCGTAATCATAAACATTAATGTGCGTAAACTATAAGTATACAAGATAGGTTTCGAAAAATAAATTTATTAGGTTTATATGAAATATTTTCTTCTCAACTTTGTGTTTTTTGCGATGGTTATTTTGATGGGTTTGATTTTGTTATAATGAAAATGACTTAAAGAGGATCGGGGTGAAAATTTGGCGATGGTGGCAAGCCGACAGTCCGTAAGCCGCAAACAGTCCAAAAGACCCAAATCGTCATATCCATATTTCATGGATGGTTACTTTATTTGATTCTATCATTTTTTTTTTTTTTTGAATTATATCACATAATTCGACGACCAAAAAATATCACAATATTGGAAAAGATATTTATTTCATAGATGGTCGCTCTATTTGATTCTATCTACTTTGGGCCAATTTAAATTTCATGGAAAGTAAGTGTTGTATGCTCCATGCAGATAGGCCACCAATTTGAGTCCATCCACTTTAATAATTCATTCTTATAGTTATCACTATATAAAACTTCATAGGCACATCTTCATACATACATCAACAAAAAAAAAAAAATTTCACCAACATCTTTATTTACATGATGCATCCTTGTGTTTTTATAATGTTCTCACTTCTCTTGCTACGCCTTCAGGATACAACTGCCAACCAATTGGTGGCAGTGGGAGGAGGAGGAGATGATAATGGTGTTACCACGAACAAGTGTTTGGATAAGGAGAGAGATGCTCTCCTTCAATTCAAAGCAAAACTTCAAGAGCCTGATGGTAGTCCCTCTAAATGGAGACCTGAAGATGGTGATGACTGCTGTAACTGGAGAGGAGTCAGGTGCGACAGCCAAACAGGTCATCATGTTACAGAGCTTGATTTGTACGCCAATGGTCTTGTAGGTGAGATTAGCCATTCATTGGCTAACTTAAGCTACTTGAATGTTCTTGATCTTTCCTCCAATTCTTTTCATGGAACCATTCCCACCTTCATTGGTTCCTTGACCCAATTAACATTCCTTCGCCTTTCTGATAACTCTTTTTATGGAACCATTCCTCCAGAGTTTGGGAACCTCACCAACTTGCAATACCTTTATCTTGAAGACGTTGGCAGATGTAGAGTTGAAAATCTTGAGTGGCTGTCTCATCTATCTCATCTGATGAGACTCTTTATGGATGGGATTTCCCTAGCCAAAGCAAACCGGTGGGTAGATGTGATTTCGAGTCTCCCAAAGCTATCATATTTAAGTTTAGAGAGATGTGAGCTCTCACAGGTCATGTATCCACATTCTTCATTTCTCAACTCTTCTTCATCTATTGAATTCCTTCATCTCGAAAACAACAATCTTAACTCATCCATGCATCGTTGGTTGTTCCCGTTAACCAACAATAACCTTTCGACTCTTGATCTCTCTGGCAACATGTTGGATGGGATACCCAAATATCTTGGTAACCTCTGTAGTCTGATTACTTTGTCCTTTGATAACAACTCTGCTGTTGTCAATTTTCCTGATTTTCTCAACAACTTGTCTGGATGCACATTGCTTTCATTACAATGGTTGTTTGCTCGAAGAAGCCAATTTAAAGGGTCATTGCCTGATGACATCCAAAACTTTTCATCCCTATTATATCTGGACCTATCAGGTAATCACATAAATGGAACCATAAGTGAGAAACTGTGGGAACTACCCAGCCTTGAAGTGATTGACCTTTCTCAAAATCATCTTAGTGGTGCCATCTCTGAAAACATTGGAAATTCGAAGGCTGTTTTTGTAGATCTTTCAAAGAACCCACTCCAAGGAGTTCCTTCCACAGATCATATGTCAAACCTTTCTTATGTAATGTATCTTGATCTGAACTCTTGCAAGCTCGGGCCTCACTTCCCCAAATGGATTCAAAAACTGGAAAATCTTACCCGTCTTGACATTTCCAATACTAGTATTTCAGACACAGTTCCTCCAGAATTTTGGAACATGCAATTCGACTATTTGAATCTCTCTTCCAACAACATCACTGGGGAAGTACCAGATTTATCATCAAATTCTGGATTCAGTCCAGCGATAGATTTGAGTTCAAACAACTTTTACGGTCCAATACCACATCTTCCTTCCAATTTGGAATTGTTAAATCTTTCCAGAAACAAATTCTCTGGAGGAATCTCCTTCTTATGCCAAGTTGTCAATTGGTTCTTCAAATTTCTTGACCTCTCCCATAACTCTCTAACCGGACAACTTCCAGACTGTTTGAGGCACTTCAGACAACTAACAGTTCTTAATCTAGGACACAACAGTCTATTTGGAAAGCTTCCTCCCTCTATTGGATCTTTGATCCACCTTGAGGCATTGTATTTGTACCAGAATAACTTCTCTGGAGAATTGCCTTTTTCTCTAAAGAATTTCACAAGCTTAACCTCCTTGAATTTGGGGGCCAACAAGTTTTCTGGTAATGTGCCTGTTTGGATCGGGGAAAACTTATCAAGGTTGTATGTTCTTATCCTAAGATCAAACAACTTCTTCGGAACCATCCCTTCAGAATTATGTCAGTTAGCAAATCTTCAAATTTTAGACTTATCAAGGAACAATCTTCATGGAAGCATCCCTTCATGTTTGAATAATCTTACAAGAATGGCTCAGGTAGGATTCTTACCGCCACCAAATGTACATCCCTATACATCTAATATGTATTATGGTCTCATTGATGAGGTGTATGTTGACCATGCAATGATCGGCTGGCAAGGAGTTGAGCGTGAATTCATGAGAACTCTAGGATTGTTGACAATCATTGACCTGTCAAGCAACAATTTAACAGGACATATCCCACATCAACTCACCAATCTTCATGAACTACTTGCCCTCAACTTGTCAAAGAATGCTCTACTTGGAGAGATTCCACAGCAAGTTGGTGAGATGAAAAATCTTTTAGCTTTGGATTTATCTACAAATAGTTTATCAGGAGGGATACCATCAACCATGTCTCAAATGACTTTGTTGTGTTACCTAGACGTTTCCTCTAATAACTTGTCTGGGAGAATCCCATCCAGCACTCAACTGCAATCCTTTCAAGCTTCAAGCTACGATGGAAATGCAGGACTGTGTGGACCTCCCCTTTCCAGAAAATGCCCAGGAGATGAAGAACCACAAGTTGGTAAAAATGAGGGTGATGGCGAAGACAGGGATGAAGATTGGGGATGGTTCTATGTTGGTGGGGGCACTGGTTTTTTTACTGGATTTTGGATAGCATGCGGGGCTTTACTTGTCAACCGTCGAGGGAGGCATGTATTTTTTCACGTTTATGATAGCTTCAAAGATTGGGTTTATGTGAAGGTGGTGGTGTTCATTGCAAAATTGCGGAGGATTGCACATATGTAGTTGTCTATATTTAATTCTTCTTTCCTGTTTTGTATGTTGCTTTATAAACCTATTACTGTTCTTATTTTAGGAGTAGACATATAGTAATGTTAGACCATGTTTCACTTGTACTTGGCAGGGGTTTTTAAGTCCCATTTATCAATAAAATTACCACCAACACCATGGGTGGTAATTTCCAGTTGTGTGTAATGAGACATTTTGAAAAGTTCATTATTTCAGTATGTAGTTATTATTTTATTAATTTATTTTATCTTTTAACCAATTCTCAATGTAGGTTATTTGCAAAATTAGCACTTGAAAGATGATCAGTCCATATATACTTGTTACTATCAGGTGTCTTTTTGTAGGTTATTTACAACAAAATTGGAGAAGTTCCTTTGACACATTATGTATGTAGTCTGAGGATAAGATGCAATCTATGAGCTCTAAATTTGGGGGTTTCAACTGAGATTTCTTTTTGAGGAAAACTGCAATCTACAATAGCCTGACTCTAAATTAGATTTATATAAACACAGTTCAAAAGATGAGTTATAACTAATAACGTGTTCGTAGTGCCCTCTGTTTGTACTATCTTACAAAAAGACTTTTTTAATCATAGTAGGCTGTCTTATTCCTATTTATTGATTTGGATCAACTGCAATTGTCATTAGCATAGATATTGTTTGTGACTTCAATTTTCTGATTATGAATAAATAATAAAATCAACTACTATTTTATTTTTTCTGTTTTGCAGATTTTTAAATATATTTTATTTGATTCTTGAGATTGTGGCCTTGGCCGCAACTTTCAGTTAGAAAGGTAATAAATTTAAGTCATACGTGCAATCGTATTTCTTTGAGTACAACCGATTGGTTGACAATTCATGCTTTATATTATATCAGTCTGTTTGATACTATGAAATTCATAGACTAATGGAATTATATTAGTATTTCGTTGAAGCCTTTCTTTCATTGAAAATGAGATGTTATCTGTTGTCTTTTAATCTCAGTTGATTATTGATTAGGTGCTCTGTAGGCATATGCGAGGCAGGTATACTTCAACATACCAATGGAATCAGGTTCCTTGGTTTCTCTTTAATTGAAAAGTGCTTTATTTGCGTTTATTTATAAAAAAGTTAACATGGTACCCGACTGCTTGATATTTTTGCTATTAGATGCAATGCAGAAAAGAAGGGCCTGTTAGAGTTTCATATCAAATTATTATTATAACCTAGAGCCTAGTTGTTGGGTTATGTGTGTAAGAGACACTTGGATACCCCATCCGGTTGGGATGAAATAATATTAGGCTGAGAGGGCCCATCTCCATCATTGTCATCTGAACAAATATTACAAGGAGCCGACGGAGTTGTTGAGGTAGGGGCAGGAGCTTTCGGTGGAGACGAGATCATAGATGGTGCATCGCGAAAGGACTGCAGCGGTAATAAAGAGGCATCTGAGTTTTTATTTTCACCTGAAAATGGTAAAGAGCTTTCATCGAACCGGGCATGACGGGTGATGTAGACACGAGATGTGATGGGATCAAGGCAACAGTATCCCTTATGTTGAGATGAGTACCCCATAAAAATGCAAGGAAGACTCCCAGGGGCTAATTTGTGTGGCGCATAATCATGAAAATATGGGTAAACCCGACAAGCAAATGCCCAGAAGTTTCCATACGATGGCTGGTGAGAAAAGAGAACCTCAAATGGGGACTTTCCGTTTAAAACAGGCGTCGGAAGCCGATTAATAATATACATTGCTGAGGAAAAGCTTCAACCCAATATGTTGTAGGAACATGTCCATTAAATAGCATAGTCAACCCTGTTTCAACCACATGTCGATGTTTTCGTTCAACACGACCATTTTGTTGGGGAGTGTACGGGCACGATAGCCTATGAAATGTGCCATTAGTAGCAAGAATGTTTTGCACACGATGGTTGACAAACTCCGTTCCTCCATCACTTTGAAATAATTTGCGTGAATTGGTTTTGCACAAGGTTTATAAAAATAGACAAAACATCATAAAAGTCAGATTTCGCACGTAGTGGGTAAAGCCAACCAAATCGAGAATAATCATCCACAAAAAGCACATAATATCGGTAATCCTCAGCCGAGGTAACCGGTGAAGGGCCCCATAAGTCATAGTGAATTAAATCTAACGGGTTTGAAGCCCTTTGTTCATTAACATCAAAAGATAAACGTCGACTTTTAGACAATTGACAAGCCGAACACAAGACCGGTTTAGGAAGTATGGAGGTAACACATAAACTATAAAGGCATAAAGGTATGATTGAAAGTATATCTCTATTCAATGAATACGTGCCTTTAAATATGCTAATTACACAGTTAGATGAAGCCTCATATACAGGAGAAATAATAGGATCTAAACTATAAATACAACAAAGATACTTGACTAACTATTTACATGTGATTGTAATCACTTAAGGTGACCCAATGGATCCGGGTGATCCATTCTCTTTGATACGCCCCCGCAAGATGGAGAATCCGTCAGATACACCAATCTTGGATCGATTTCGGAGAAAAGGAGCTCTAGATAAAGGCTTTGTGAGCATATTTGCAAGTTGATCATGAGAGTTGATGTGAAGAACATGTAGATGTCATGCAGTCACATGTTCACGAACAAAATGGTAGTCTAGAGCAACATGCTTCATGCGTGAATGATAAACTGGATTGGCACAGACATACGTGGCTCCTGTACAAAATAACGTGGGAGTTTGTTTTACAGATATACCCAGTTCATGAAGCAGATTCTTTAACCAAATGAGTTCAGCAGAAGCATTAGCTAATGCTTTATATTTTGCTGACTTCTGTCGTGTAGACCTCCAAGAAACTATGTTGGAGCCCAAGTAGAGAATATAGGCAGTAGTTGATCGCCCTGCATCATTAATACCACCCCAATCTGAATCTGAGAAGGTCGAGAGAGTGAAAGGAGATTGACGATTGAGAAAGACACCAAACTGAATGGTGCCTTTTAGATACCTTAGGAGACGCTTTAGAGCTTGCCAGTGCGATTGACGATGTGTGTGCATAAACTGAGATAATTTGTTGATGGCGAAAGAGATATATGGACGAGTAAAAGCCAAGTATTGAAGGGAACCAACAAGCTTACGATAGGGTGTGGCATCTACAGTTGGTGTGTCGTCGTTAAGTGTCAAGGCATCATATGTACTGAGTGGTGTGGACACATCATTGGCACCTTCCATGTGAAATTGATTGAGAACATCTTGGATGTGTCGATGTTGGGAGAGAAATAATCCAGAAGGAGTAGAAATGACTTCTACTCCAAGAAAATGTTGAAGCATGCCCATATCTTTAAGGGAAAACTTATTGCTCAAGGTTGTGATAAAATGGGTGATAAATTTGGACTCACTTCCAGTGAGGACAATATCATATACGTACACAAGAAAATAACAAGTGATGTTATGACGGTTGTAGATAAACAGGGAAGTATCCGCTAAGGATTTAACGAAACCAAATTGTAGAAGAAAAGAAGTTAACTCATTGTACCAAGCTCGAGGGGCTTGTTTAAGGCAATAGATGGATTTCTTGAGGTTACAAATATGAGTGGGAAACTCGGGATGAGCACATAAAAACTTCTTCATGGAGAGTGCCTTGCAAAAACGCATTGTTGATGTCTAGTTGTCTCAATGGCCAATTATGTGATAGAGAAATATAAAGTATGGTACGAATGGTCACTGGTTTTGTGACTGGGCTAAAGTATCAAAGTAATCTCGCCCGTATTGTTGAAGAAAACCTTTTGCAACAAGGTGAGCTTTGTATTTGTCAATGCTGCCATCAGGTTTGCGTTTGACCCGGAATACCCATTTGTAACCAATAGGAGTGTGGGAGGTGGGCGGGACAAGTTCGCATGTTTGATTTTGTAGAAGGGCATTGAATTCCAAGTCCATGGCATTGATCCATTTTGGATCCTTGAGAGCTTCGGTATGTGTGGACGGTTCAAGAGTGGAAGGAATTGGGTGAAGAGTGGTGGAATTAATGAGAAGAGGATTAAAGTATTTGGGATTTTTGTTTCGATGACGATGTGGCGGAAAAGGACTGGTTTGATGATGAATCGAGGTTGAGGGAGGGGGTGACGAAGGTGATTGAGGTGGTGAGGGAAAAGATTGGGTAGGAGTGGAGGAGGGCTCATCAGTGAAGGATGAGTGTGAGGCCTCATTAGTGGCTGTAAGAGTCCTTATAGGTATCATAGGTAGAGGTAGGGGTTGGACATCGAGTTAGTGTCTGGTGGTGGTGGATTAGTGGGTGCTGGTTGAGAGGTAGCGGAAGCGGTAAGGAAATCATCTGTGGTAGGCAGCGGTGAGATTGTAAGGGAAGTAGAGTCATAATGGAATGTGTTTTCAATGAATTCAACTTGTATTGAATGGTAAAGTATATGAGATGTGGAATCATAACATTTGTAGGCAGATTTGGAGGGAGAATAGCCAAGGAATATACATTTGGTGGAGCGGGGTTGAAGTTTGGTCGATGCATACAGGCGTAACCAAGGGTAGCATAGGCAACCAAAGGGTTTGAGCTTGTGGTAACTTGGGGCATGATTGTACAGTTTCTGGTAAGGTGATTTGAAATCAAGGTGTAACACCCCGAATCAGGAAGACTAAGAAAGGAAATGAAAACCCAAGGTCAAGGAGGTCAAGGAGGTCAACTCGTCGAGTCCATAGGTGAACACGACGAGTCGGATCGGGATCCAGGTTAAGGAATAAGTGACCGACTCGGCGAGTCGGTAAATGGACTCGGCGAGTCGATCGAGGAAAACCCTAATCTGAGGGTTTGCACCCTATTTAAAGGACCTTATGTCCTCTCCTTAGCCCCCTTGTCGGCCAGAAGCTGCTATACACGATTCCAAACCCTAAGTTGAGTGAGAGAAAGAAGAAAGTGAGATTGGGGCTTTACAAGAGGAAGATTTGGAGGATTTGACCACTAAGGAGCTGGAGGATCCAACCCTTTTGTTGTGAGCATCAGTTTGAAGGTAACAATCTGTCACCTTGCCTTTGTTGCTTCTAGATCTTCTCATGGATGATGTTTTGGGGCCATTTTGGTATGATTAAGAGCCATTTCGAGTTAGAAGTCCAGATCTGAAGTTGCTACTTCAGATCTAGGTGTGTTTCGGCCTAGAGAACCATAAAGTATCAGTCTTGGGGTGTTGGTGAAGCATGCTTGTCACAAAACCTAGCCCTAGAGTGTTTTAAGCCCATATCTCTTTGGTTTCATGTAAAGTTTGCAACTTTACATGAGGAATAGACTTGGGAAGGGTGGATCTATGAGTTGGAGCCCCTGCATGGCTCGAAAAGCCAATGTATGGATTAAGAACTGAAGCTACTCGGCGAGTCACATGGGTGGACTTGGCGAGTTGGATGAAGATAGGCAGGAACTCGACGAGTTGGAAGAGCAACTCGGCGAGTCTGTTGAATATTTCCATGGACTCGGCGAGTCTGTTCTTGGACTCGACGAGTCAGGTCGCAGAACCCCCAACCTCTTCTGGTTAAGACGCAGATCAGTGAGTTGAGTGGTGACTCAGTGAGTTGGGCAGAAAGGGACTCAGAGATCGTTGAACTCGACGAGTCTTGGGGTGACTCGGCGAGTTGAGTCGTTTTATGGGAGTTTCTAAATGCATGGACTCGACGAGTCTTGGGGTGACTCGGCGAGTAGAGTCAGTCAAGAAGGTTGACTTTGACCAAGGACTTTGACTCTAACCAGAGTTGGCTTAGTTTGACTTCTAGAGTTCAGTTTGGAACTAAGTGTTTTATTGGTATTAGTAGCTCGGAGAGCTAGTGGAGCAGTGATTCAGAAAGTGGTCGGACAGCAGCCAGAGGATTATCAGCAAAGTTCAGCAGTGCGAGGTGAGTCTCCTCACTGTTTGTATGGGTCTACGGCCACAATGCCGGCCCATTTAGTCTATGTATGATAGGAAGACCCGAGGGTTAGCCCTAGGCAATATGCATGAAAGACCAAGAGGCGGCTCCTGGCACACAGTATGTTATTATGTATGATAGGAAGACCCGGGGGTTAGCCCTAGGCAATATGCATGAAAGACCAGGAGGCGGCTCCTGGCACACAGTATGTTATTATGTATGATAGGAAGACCCGGGGGTTAGCCCTAGGCAATATGTATGAAAGACCAGGAGGTGGCTCCTGGCACAATGTATGCTATTGTGTATGAAAGACCAGGGGGTGGCTCCTGGCACACTATATGCTGAGTAGCCTAGTAGAGTAGTCTGTATATTTTTCTTTGTGATACTTGCATGGAAGACCAGGGGGTGGCCCGTGGCACCTGTCTGTAAGACCCAGGGACTGGCCCCAGGCTTGACCAGGAAGACCACGTGCGGCCCGTGGCATAACCACAAGACTATGTTTGGCACATAGCACCTTAGAAAGACTATGTTTGGCACATAGCACCTTAGCGAGACTATGTTTGGCACATAGCACCTTACTTGATTATGGCTATGTATGGCATGTATGGATCAGTTGGATTGTATGGTATGTGGTATCTGGGGAACTCACTAAGCTTCGTGCTTACGGTTTTCAGTTTTGGTTTCAGGTATCTAGTTTTCAGAAAAGGAGCTCGGGAGGGTTGCAGTGCACACACCATGACAAGTTAACCTGGGATGTTTTACTCTGATAATTAAACAAGTGTTTTGGAAATGAAACTATGATTTGTCATATAAACCCTTTTTTTATGTTTGAATGACTTAATACTATGAATTAGTAATGTTTTGAAAAGAAATTTTTGGACTCGAATTTTGGGATGTTACAAGTTGGTATCAGAGCCTTAGTTTGAGGGATTCGGGCACACTCTCGGGTGTGTCTGAACTCAAACTGATGAAGTGGTATAAAATTTTCAAAAGAAAGACCTTATTTATAAAAGGATTTTGAGGAAATAAAATGGTTTTAGAAAAAGCAAAAAGGAACTTTGGAAAGAGAAAAGGGTGTGGTGCATGCGACCAGCCGAGCTCAAGTAAATACCCCAAATTACCCATACAAGTTTATGTTATGTTTATCAGTTCCAGTTTTAGTAGAATAGCATGCTAGAATAGGACTAAGGATCTAGGAGGATGCCTTATGTGTCTGCTATATGTGTATGAGATTTATGAGATGCATGCTAGAATAGATTCCTGAGTAGAGGATAGAGCAATATGATTGGATTATGCGGTTAGATTTTCCCTTGTCTGAATGTTGCTTGCTTTGTGCATTGTGGGATTCTGAGTGATGGGAGTTAGCCATTAGGTGAATACGTCACGTCACATGTGATCAGGGTTGAATAATCTCAGAGTGTTGGATTTGGCCCTATTGCGGATCTCTCGTTTGAGTCTAACCGTTGTAGGGACGCGTCTTTTACTTGAAGGATTATCTGAGCCTCGTCACATGTGATGGTATTCAAGTGATGGCTAATTGGCATCACAAGAAGGCCTTCAGCAGCTGAGGACTGGTTTGAGTTGAGTCAGAGGTTTCCCTAGGGTAAGCCTAGGATGAGATAGTGTTGGGAGCTGTAGTAGTAGAGAAAGGGACCTAATGGAGTCGAAGCAGTTCTTGAGGAAAGTACAGATAGATGTGGAAGGTAGTATGGGCCCGTACTACTGAAAGCAGAGGATCCGTACTCGATTCGAGAAAGGTCGACATGAAACCGGGAAACTTGTAGTGTGTTAGACCTCTCGGGAGTATGTATGATCCTGACATTTACGCGTGTATTTTCAGCATGGTGACCACGCGACACGGAGTAGGAGGATCAGGATCCGGTTCAGGATCAGGTTCGGGCGCGGGATCCGAGCAAGTTGATGATGGGTTACGCGAGTTCATCGCGTCTGAGATTACGAGAGGCATCCTTGAAGGGACCCCGGTCATTTTCGGGTCGATAAAGGAGGGGATCATTGAGCTGATGGAGGATCCCCTCCGAGCTTTCAGGAGTGATATGGCGTCTGGCTAGGCGAGTACGCGCACGCTGTCCTTCAAGGACTTCAGAGGGAGTGGTACGCCGGATTTTCACAGTGTGAAGGACCCCATTGCTACCAGAAGATGGATCGCAGATATTGAGTCTGCACAGTTGACGAGCTTCTGCCCGGAGGGGTCGAAGGCCCGCTTTGCGGCGGGATGTTTGAGAGACAGAGCTAGAGATTGGTGGGAGTCAGTTGGTGACTCATTGGGAGCCTCGGTAGTTGAGGCTATGACCTGGTTAGACTTTGTGACCAGGTTTAAGGCGGAGTTTGCGCCGGCGGTGGAGCTTCAGCAGCTGGCCAGAGAATTCCTTGACATAAGACAGACGACATAGTCGGTGGCGGAGATTCCCGCCAAGTTTCGGGAGAGGGCCTTATTAGTGCCTCAGTATGCAGGGGATGATGAGATGCAGAGGACCCGCTATCATGACATGTTGAGAGCGGATATTCGGGAGCATGTCAGCTTCTCGGCATGGCCGACCCTGGGCTCTATGATTGGCAGAGCTGGGGAAAGGGAGATCGATCTGGAGCATATTGCAAAGAGGAGGTCAGATCAGACGTATACTGTGGAGGGTCCCGGGAAGAGACCCAAGACTTCATATCAGCGATTAGTAGGTCGGCAGGTCCGAAGTCAGTGCAGCACATGCGGGAAACCGCACGAGGGAGTTTGTCGTTCCAGGGGTTCAGGCTGCTACAAGTGTGGCAGTGATGGTCACGTCAGCAGGGATTGCCCACAGGGGGCAAGCCCATTATGTTTTCACTGCAATCAGGTGGGCCACAAGAGGGCCCACTGCCCGACGATGAGGGGAGGAGCAGGGAGTGCGTCTGCCCGGACGACTATGAGGATTATGGATGGGCGAGAGGGTAGGGCCTTGCAGTGACAGATGAGGGAGATCTGGATTACAGCAGGGAATGTTACAGGTACGTATCTATGGCTATTTTCACTCATATGTGAATTAGGGAAGTTCTTACCCCGGACTCAGGTGATAGAATGAATGAGTTGTCTCTCTGCTTGTATTCGGATTGTATTTGGAATTGTTTGTTAGGAATTGAGACAGGGTACACGCAGCGGAAACACTATCACACACACAAACACACGAAGGAAATAAAGCAATAAAGAACACAAGGATTTTACGTGGTTCGGATTCGGTGTAAATCCTACGTCCACGGGCTGCAACTAGATTTTCTTATTAACTCAATAAGATTACAATTTATAACTCTACAAGTTATATTTGATGCACACATACAAAGAGTTACATTGCACATATATATATATATTGAGATGTGCCGTAAACTTTTCTTCAATTCACATATTGTGAATATAATATTGCGGCCGTTCATTACCGAAAGTATGCATAGTCAAAGAAATATTAAACAATTGTTTAATTGATAGCCACCGTCCAACAATATTATTAAACAATTGATAGTGCGTCCAATTCAATATTCAATTGTTTTAATTTCCAAGTTTCATTTATGGCCCTTGAACTCTTAGGAACTTGTCAATTTGTTCAAGACTCCATAAATCTTAACAATCTCCCACTTGGAGGCTTGAACAACTTTAGCTTTTCTCCGCCATTCAACTCTCAATTATTCCAGTAATCTTAAAAAACAACCAAGTCCTTTTAGGCTTCCAGTTCCAATGAACAAGCTAAAACTTAGTCTGATTTCTCTAGTTGCAGCCGCCCCTCATCATCAATTACTAGAAGGGCCAGTTGAAGCTCCCACTAGCTCCAACTCAGCCGTGGCTAATCCCACCACCAACTCATCCTCTGTCTCAACCGGTTTGGACACTCCACCAGATCCAGAGATACACCGAGGACCACTAACACTCTCCCAACTTTGCAAACATTCAACAGGAGAGAATTTTTCAGTCTTAGTCTTCAAAACCCAACGGCTCTTTGTAACTGTACCAGGAACACGTCTCGTGCTCCCACTGTCACAGAATCCCCTGAATGGTTTAGACTTTTGAACTCGTTCAGCTAACATCTCTTTGGCTCCAGAATTCATGTTTGCAAAATGAACTCTCTTAGCCGTAGATTTAGCGAACCAGATTTTGTCTTGCTTAACAGGGACGGTCATACTTCCCTCATCAGGTACCTCAACCATATACAATGACCCACACTTCATACCACGAGCAATCACCAGATCACCATTGACCACCCTCCATTTACCACTTCCAAACCTTACTTCCAGTCCTTGTTTATCCAGCTGACCAACAGAAATCAATTTTTTTCTTCAGCTCCGGAATAACCCTGACATTCTTCAGGCTCCATGTAGTTCCCAATGAAGTAACCAAATCAATATCTTTCATGCCCGTTACTTGAAGCATCTTGTCATTTGCTAACCATACCTTTCCAAAATCTCCTTCTTTTAGATTCACCATCGTTTCCCCGTTGTCCATGGCGTGAAACGAAGCCCCTGAATCCATGACCCAAGAGTCTACAGAACTTTCCATACTGAGTATCAATGCATCATCCTCAGACACACTCTCAGCACCGGTAATGTTCAATTCTTTCTTTGGACATTGACTCTTAACATGTCCCACCTCCTGGCAGTTCCAGCACTTCACATTCTTCTTAGTTCTAGATGAACTTCTTCCCCGACTCCTACTGCTTCCACTATTCCTGCTATTCCCTTTACCTCTTCCGACATTTAATAAATCAGAAGAGGAAGATCCACCTTGATTCTTGCGTCTGATATCCTCACCTAGAACCAAATCTCTAACCCCTTCAAAAGTCATACCACTGGTCCCCACGGAACTCGTAACTGTTCCGGACCAGCTATCAGGTAGAGAAACTAGTAGCAGTGATGCTTGAGTCTCGTTATCAAATTTAATTCCCACAGATGATAATCTGGATAGAATTAAATTTAGATTGTTAATGTGAACCGTAACTGAGCCTTCCTCATTCATCCTTGTAGTGAACAACTCCTTCATCAAGAACACCTTGTTAGCCGCCGATGGTTTCTCATACATATTTGACAGAGCCTCCATCATACCACGTGCCGTGGTTTCATTCATGATGTTGAAAGCAACGCTCTTCGTCAACGACAATGTAATAACCGCCTTGGCTTTCTTGTCCTTTGAGTTCCACGCATCTTCAGCAGCTTTTTCCATTTTCTCCGGTTTGTCTCCGAGTACCATGTCCAAGTCTTTCTGACATAGCAATGCTTCTAATTGCATTTTACACCAGCTAAAATCAGAACCATTGAACCTTTCGATTATAATCTTGTCTTCAGCCATTACGACAAACAAGATACAAATCAGGTACACTCGTGCGTGATAAAAAAAACGATCGTACCCTCCAAAACCTCGCTAACCAGGCTCTGATACCAGTTGTTAGGAATTGAGACAGGGTACACGCAGCGGAAACACTATCACACACACAAACACACGAAGGAAATAAAGCAATAAAGAACACAAGGATTTTACGTGGTTCGGATTCGGTGTAAATCCTACGTCCACGGGCTGCAACTAGATTTTCTTATTAATTCAATAAGATTACAATTTATAACTCTACAAGTTATATTTGATGCACACATACAAAGAGTTACATTGCACATATATATATATATTGAGATGTGCCGTAAACTTTTCTTCAATTCACATATTGTGAATATAATATTGCGGCCGTTCATTACCGAAAGTATGCATAGTCAAAGAAATATTAAACAATTGTTTAATTGATAGCCACCGTCCAACAATATTATTAAACAATTGATAGTGCGTCCAATTCAATATTCAATTGTTTTAATTTACAAGTTTCATTTATGGCCCTTGAACTCTTAGGAACTTGTCAATTTGTTCAAGACTCCATAAATCTTAACATTGTTATATGCCAATTGCATACCAGGAGCTATTAGTAGCTAGTGTAGGTCATCTTTCACTTCGGGTTCGAAGTGTCTAGTATCATCTCAGTTACGGCTGAAAACGGTTCAGGGAGTAGTCAGCCACCATCATCAGTGTTTAATGGTTCTAGTCTTGGCGTTTGGGATAGCTTTTGGAAGCATCAAAGGAAGTGGCCTATCACCGAGGAGGTTGCTCTGAGCAGTAGTTATTCGGACCTTAAGGGAATTAGTTGGAGCTTAGGGGATTATCAGGATCGGGGATGCAGGAGGTGATTGTCTAGTATTCGGTGATCGTACGGTATTAGGAGCGAACCAGTGATGGATCGTTAGCGACATCAAGGCGATGGTAGTTATCATGCCTTTTGTGCAAGGGAGGAAGGAATGGAAATCCTCGGGTTTTCGCGTGCAGTAAAGACTTAGCCGAAGCTAAGTGGGGGAGAAACAATCATGCTATGGAGCAGAAGCGGTTTTGAAACTAGGATAAGTTTCGCTCTCCTGTCAGGGAGAAAGACGGCCCAGGTGGCTGTATGAATTGAGGACAGTATGAATTGGAAGTTTGGAAAAGTTGCCAATTGTGAGACCTCATTTTCGAGATGTCTGGTAGCAGACTGCAGAGGAATCGGATGGGAGTTCCAGTTGGGACATGAGTACCGCTTGGGAGTACTAGATTGTGCTTGTATGATCGACTATGGGTTAGTCGTAGTATCCACTAGCAGCTAGTCGGTGTGAGAAGGTGTTGTCAGACTACCGGATGGCCCGTAGCATTAGTTTAGTAAGACTGCGGTGTGGCCCGTAGCAATCGTATGTGAGGATAGTTAGACTGGGGTGTGGCCCGTAGCATTAGTTTAGTGAGACTGCGGTATGGCCCGTAGCATTAGTTTAGTAAGACTGCGGTGTGGCCCGTAGCAATCGTATGTGAGTATAGTTAGACTGTGGTATGGCCCGTAGCATTAGTTTAGTAAGACTGTGGTGTGTCCCGTAGCAATCGTATGTGAGGATAGTTAGACTTCGGTGTGGCCCGTAGCATTAGTTTAGTGAGACTGCGGTGTGGCCCGTAGCATTAGTTTAGTAAGACTGAAGTGTGGCCCGTAGCAATCGTATGTGAGGATAGTTAGACTGCGGTGTGGCCGTAGCATTAGTTTATTGAGACTGCGGTGTGGCCCGTAGCAATAGTTTAGTAAGACTGTGGTGTGGCCCGTAGCAATCGTATGTGAGTATAGTTAGGCTGTGGTGTGGCCCGTAGCACTGGTTTAGCAAGACTGCGGGGTGGCTCGTAGCTTTAGTTGGCTGGCAGCGTAGAAGTGTTGTAAGACTACGGGGTGGCCCGTAGCATTCGTCGGTCCCTATTCGCTAGTGCGAATGTATCAGGTGTATGATTCAGCGGTAGGGTTTTCAGGTAGTTAAGTTCATGACGGGACAGTCGCCCGGATGTGAGCGGGCCACATTATGATTGGGTATGGAAGACGGTAGGTCGTTGGAGACCAAGAGTGGCATAAGACTGCGGGTAAGCCGTGACATTAATTAGTAGCTTAGTTCGTGGAGTGTGGTCGAGGGCCCGTATGTTCGAGGTAGCATGGGGGAAACCGGCATTCCAGGTAATGGTAGATCAGTTGGGACCAAGGCGGTCTCGGTTCATCCGGTAGGCGGATGGGAGTCAACAGGACTACAGGCAGGAGTGATGGTAAGGGATTCGTGTGAAAATCCATGAGCTGATCAGATAATGCTAAGCTGCTCATCGCGGGATCGAATGATCTCAGAGTAAAGGTTTTGGCTCGGTGACGCCGTTCTCGTCTGAGCCTGAAACGTAGCAGAGAGGGATCTGCTACCCGAAGGATTGTCTGAATCCTCACGATTGGGTGGAGCTTTCAGTATTGGAGCATTGTAAGGGGGTTATTCCGTGAGTACTGGTCTGATGGCCGGCACTGGGAGTGGCCGGGATTGTGGTTTCGGCAGAGGATCGGTCCTCGAAGGAAATTGGGAAGGTTCTTGCTTGTGGAAAGTGCCTTAGAAAGCCCAGTGACAGTGTAGGATAAAAGGGTAAACCCCTTGCGAATCAAGGGTAAGTGTATCAGGAATATCGGTGTGACATGGTTGGATAAAGTGTTGTACTCGAAGGTAGTAAGTAACGGGTTACTCTGAAGATGACATCCTCAATGTTTGGATCGGAAGGGGTGGGGTGTGTACCTTGTGGTAAGTGGCGACCAGATGGTAAGGTAGTTGGCCGTGGCAAACTTCGAGGACGAAGTCTAGTTTAAGTTGGGGAGTGTTGTAACACCCGGAAGCAGGAAGACTAAGAAAGGAAAGGAAAACCCAAGGTCAAGGAGGTCAACTCGTCGAGTCCATAGGTGAACTCGACGAGTCGGAGCGGGATCCGGGTTAAGGAATATGTGACCGACTCGGCGAGTCGGTAAATGGACTCGACGAGTCTGGTCTGATCGAGGAAAACCCTAATCCGAGGGTTTGGACCCTATTTAAAGGACCTTATGTCCTCTCCTTAGCCCCCCTTGTCAGCCAGAAGCTGCTATACACGATTCCAAACCCTATGTTGAGTGAGAGAAAGAAGAAAGTGAGATTGGGGCTTTGCAAGAGGAAGATTTGGAGGATTTGACCACTAAGGAGCTGGAGGATCCAACCCTTTTGTTGTGAGCATCAGTTTGAAGGTAACAATCTATCACCTTGCCTTTGTTGCTTCTAGATCTTCTCATGGATGATGTTTTGGGGCCATTTTGGTATGATTAAGAGCCATTTCGAGTTAGAAGTTCAGATCTGAAGTTGCTACTTCAGATCTAGGTGTGTTTCGGCCTAGAGAACCATAAAGTATCAGTCTTGGGGGTGTTGGTGAAGCATGCTTGTCACAAAACCTAGCCCTAGAGTGTTTTAAGCCCATATCTCTTTGGTTTCACGTAAAGTTTGCAACTTTACGTGAGGAATAGACTTGGGAAGGGTAGATCTATGAGTTGGAGCCCCTACATGGCTCGAAAAGCCACTGTATGGATTAAGAACTGAAGCTACTCGGCGAGTTGGATGAAGATAGGCAGGAACTCGACGAGTTGGAAGAGCAACTCGGCGAGTCTGTTGAATATTGTCATGGACTCGGCGAGTCTGTCCTTGGATTCGACGAGTCAGGTCGCAGAACCCCCAACCTCTTCTGGTTAAGACGCAGATCAGTGAGTTGAGTGGTGACTCAGTGAGTTGGACAGAAAGGGACTCAGAGATCGTTGAACTTGACGATTCTTGGGGTGACTCGGCGAGTTGAGTCGTTTTATGGGAGTTTCTGAATGCATGGACTCGATGAGTCTTGGGGTGACTCGGCGAGTAGAGTCAGTCAAGAAGGTTGACTTTGACCAAGGACTTTGACTCTAACCAGAGTTGGCTTAGTTTGACTTCTAGAGTTCAGTTTGGAACTAAGTGTTTTATTGGTATTAGTAGCTCGGAGAGCTAGTGGAGCAGCGATTCAGAAAGTGGTCGGACAGCAGCCAGAGGATTATCAACAAAGTTCAGCAGTGCGAGGTGAGTCTCCTCACTGTTTGTATGGGTCTACGGCCACAATGCCGACCCATTTAGTCTATGTATGATAGGAAGACCCGGGGGTTAGCACTAGGCAATATGCATGAAAGACCAGGAGGCGGCTCCTGGCACACAGTATGTTATTATGTATGATAGGAAGACCCAGGGGTTAGCCCTAGGCAATATGCATGAAAGACCAGGAGGCGGCTCCTGGCACACAGTATGTTATTATGTATGATAGGAAGACCTGGAGGTTAGCCCTAGGCAATATGTATGAAAGACCAGGAGGTGGCTCCTGGCGCACTGTATGTTATTGTGTATGAAAGACCAGGGGGTGGCTCCTGGCACACTATATGCTGAGTAGCCTAGTAGAGTAGTCTGTATAGTTGTCTTTGTGATACTTGCATGGAAGACCAGGGGGTGGCCCTTGGCACCTGTCTGTAAGACCCAGGGACTAGGCCCAGGCTTGACCAGGAAGACCACGTGCGGCCCGTGGCATAACCTCAAGACTATGTTTGGCACATAGCACCTTAGAAATACTATGTTTGGCACATAGCACCTTAGTGAGACTATGTTTGGAACATAGCACCTTACTTGATTATGGCTATGTATGACATGTATGGATCTGTTGGATTGTATGGTATGTGGTATCTGGGGAACTCACTAAGCTTCATGCTTACGGTTTTCAGTTTTGGTTTCAGGTATCCGGTTTTCAGAAAAGGAGCTCGGGAGGGTTGCAGTGCACACACCATGACAAGTTAACCTGGGATGTTTTACTCTGATAATTAAACAAGTGTTTTGGAAATGAAACCATGATTTGTCATATAAACCCTTTTTGTATGTTTGAATGACTTAGTACTATGAATTAGTAATGTTTTTAAAAGAAATTTTTGGACTCGAATTTTGGAATGTTACACAAGGATAGAGGTAGGTAAACGATTTATAAGGTGAACTGCAGTTTGGAAGGCATGGGACCAGAAAGTTAAAGGTAATTTTGCATGGTGTAGTTAGGAGAGACTGGTTTCAACAATGTGTCTGTGACGTCTTTTAGCTACTCCGTTCTGTTCAGGAGTGTAAGGTGGAGTGGTGAAGTGAGAGATGCCTTGATTTTGAAGATACGATCGATGCAAGTGCAATGTACTCGCCACCATTATATGTAAATAAAGAGATTAGAGGTGTTTGATGATATTTTTCTACCAAAGTTTTGAATTGAGGAAAGAGAGTAGAGACATCTGAATTTCGTTTCATGGGATAGAGCCACGTATATCGGGAGTAATAATCATCGAAAACAACATGGTAATTGTATCCATCATTAGATTGTTGAACAGGCCCCAAACATCCAAATATATATCTCAGAGAGGTTTGGAAACAGAAATATAGTTTACACCAAATGGTAGTTTATGACTTTTATTAATTGAATAAGCATCACAATGAAAAGATAACTTGGACATTTTATGAGAATCTAAATTAAGACTTCTAAGAAGTTGCTTGAAAACTATGACAGATAGATGCCCCAACCTGTGCTGCCAGGAGAGAAGTGAATATGTGGAAATGGTAACAGAGTGGATTTTAGGAAGTCTTTGAAGGGAGTTGATAGATGCATAGTAGATGTCATTAACGTTCACTCCCCGCATTAGGCACGCCCCCATGTTTAGATCCTTAACCAAGAAATAAGAGGGGAAAAATTCAATAGAAACTCTGTTAGATTTACATAACTTGGAAACTGAAACAATATTATTTCTTAATTTCAGAACGTAAAGAACATCATGTAAGTTTAGTGAACGAGAAGAAGTGGGAATAGAAGAATGACCAGTGTGAGAGACAGGGAGACCTTTACCATTTCCTAGGACTATCTCATCGGGGCCACCATATTCTGATAGAGTATGAAATGATGCAGGTATGGAAGCAACATGGTGAGAAGCACCACTGTCAAACATCCATGGTGGTGTTGATGAAGTGCTCACTGATGGTGAAGCAGATGACTGTGTAGAGATGGTGATGTGATTTTCTTTTAGAAAACGAGCAAGTTTCCTGCATTCTTTGGTGTCATGGCCAAAGATTTGACAAAACTGACAACAGATACGAGTGTCACGTGAATTGGAGTTATTTCCACTCCCTAGTCCTTGAAATCGTGACTGTCTGTGTCCAGAATTCTGAAATCTGTTAGACTGACGATTATCATTGATAGATGGCTTAGAGTTGTATCGAGATTGACTCCTTTGGGTATTGTTGACTGTGGCTATAAGTGGTGCGGATGGAGTATCCCTGAGTATTCCTTCATGGTCAACAAGTTTGTAAAATAGATCAGGGAAAGTAATTGTTGTATCACGAACTTTGAGAGCTGCTGCAATGTGTACATAATCTTCACCGAGTTGACTCAAGATGTGAACAACACGATCTTCTTCATTCACAGCAAGAACCAATTCATCTGCGATGTTTTTCATCTCATGGATAAATTCTGCTACAGGGTGAGTTCCTTTAGGGTTATTAGGCAGACGAGATTTGAGGGAGATAATTCTGGATCGAGAGATGCTAGCATAGCTGTTAGTCAAACACTTAAAGGCTTGATAAGAGGACTCATCAGATGAGACGATGGGTTGGATTGTATCGGAGCAGCTGCCTAGTAGAGCGCCAAGTATGATCTGATCTTGGCGGAACCAGGGGCGATACGTTGGATTAGGTTTCGTGGGATCAGTAGCTAGGACCTTTGACGGCACTTCACCTGATCCATCGACATAACTTCCTAAGCCAATACAGATTAGGGTTGCCATGACTTGTTTTCGCCATACAGAGAAATTGGTGGCAGTGAGCTTGATAGAAAAATGGGTGTGTGTGGTAACTTCAATAAATGTCGACATGTTGATTGTGATATAGAAGTATTTGGATCGAAATAGAACTCATAGGAGCTATGAACGCTCTGATACCATATAAAGGTATAAAGGTATGATTGAAAGTATATCTCTATTCAATGAATACGTGCCTTTAAATAGGCTAATTACACAGTTAGATGAAGCCTCATATACAAGACAAATAATAGGATCTAAACTATAAATACAACAAAGATCCTTGACTAAGTATTTACATGTGATTGTAATCACTTAAGGTGACCCAATGGATCCGGGTGATCCATTCTCTTTGATATAAACTCCCCCTTTTATTCAAAAGCAAAATAGTGTCAGGTGATACAGGACCCAACCGCAAATGCCAAATCTCGAAAGATGCCTTTAATTGAGAGGTAAAAACAAGAGCTTGAGGCCCGGAGCATAAAACATACAGGCCATTTTCACATCTTCATTGGGCTAGGACTTGCTTCGACTGGCGGTCCTGAATATAAAAGTACGGTTGCGAAAATAAGACATCCAAAGGATTATCAGTAGTTAGTTTACTAATTGATAGAAGATTTTTTTATAGACTGCACCACCAAAACATCTTTTAATTTGATATTCGGCATAACCGTAGCATAACCAATATGTGATATGGTAAGTTTATTACCATTGTCGAATGTAATAGAGGCTTGCCCAGTATACGGTGTGGCAGAAGTAACACTCTCGGGAGAAGCCGTCATGTGGTCGGTAGCCCCGGAGTCAACATACCAATCAGGGGCAGATGTGGAAACATGACATTATGCTTGAAAAGTGTAACACCGTAAATTTTCAAATAAAATTTTCATTTCAAACACAATAAAACACATGTCGTTTTTCCTCAAAACCACAAGTAACAATTTATCAATACATTTTATTTTTATAATTGATTATCACAAATCTAGGATCCTCCAAACGTAACTCTTTCTCTCGTGTGTAAAATCGAGCCGGTGCCTTCCCGATATCATGAAAAGTACCTGAAACACATGTCACATAACATGTTAAGCACGAAGCTTATTGAGTTCCCCAAAATACCACATACAACACATTAGCCACTTGAGGCTATAACTCTGTAAGACCCTCCGGTCAATGTGTCTCAGTAGGACCCTCGAGTCCCACAACTCTGATGGACCCTCCGGTCCTAACTCTGTGGACCCTCCGGTCCTAACTCTATGGACCCTCCGGTCCTAACTCTGTAAACTCTGAATAACACATAGCATAAATCAAACAGACATAATGCAGTAATATCACAATACTCAAATAAACACATAAGACCCTCTGGTCACACATAGATACCACTCTAGGTAAAGTATAGTCAGAAGACTCACCTCGCAAGAAGGTGAGCAAATAACCTCGCGCTCAAATCTCGAACTAGCCTCCGCCTAACACAAAGGATGAATATCTCTAAGTAATACTCTTTGAAGTGGATAAAAGACCATTTTACCCCTCCATGGTCTCTATTACTCATGTTGACCAAAACCCCAAAGTCAACAGAAGTTAAACTCGAGTCAACAGTCCATGTTTGACCCGACTCGTTGAGTGCACTCTTACGACTCGTCGAGTCCCCTCGTTTCCTTAGAAGTCTCAAGAAAGTCTAGCACAACTCGTCGAGTTGACCCCCGACTTGCCGAGTTATCGTACAATCAACCCATCGGGACAAACCCTCACCGACTCGTCGAGTCAGGCCTTGGACTCGGTGATTCCCTTCGATCAGATTCCTCATTCAGACGATCTAAGGCAGATCCATCACTCCAAACACTAGATCTACCATCCTAAGGGTCGATTTTCACGTAAAGTTGCAAGCTTTACGTTTAAACATTCCATATAAGACTCATAATGCCAATACATGCTCCCACAAGGGCTAGATGCACAAAAACTAGACTCAAGCTCAATAAAGCTTGGATCTTTGGTCTCTCAAGTCCTTCTACAGTCCAGATCTGAGGTTTCAACCTCATGATATGCTCAAATCACTCATTGCCAAGAATGGATGGGAGAAAACCCTCAAAATCTCCCTAAACTAAGATCTCACAAAGGAAAGGTCAAGATAGGAGCTTTTTACCTTTGCATTGAAGCTAACCACTGAAGAACTCTGGATCTACAGCTCCGACTTGATCAAACACACCAAGCTCTCCAAATCTCCTTCAAAGGATGCACCAAAACCACTCACATTAGCTCCTCACTCACTATCTAGCTCTAATGGCAATTAGGGTTTGCTCTCATGGGTGTAGGGTAACTGGTGAGGCGTAAATGGGGGCATAAGTTCCCTTATATAGCCCCCAACCCCGGGAAATTAGGGTTTCTCTGCGCAGAACCTACTCGGCGAGTCGGTTCTCTGACTCGTCGAGTCTGCTCATTAAATCCACATGAGCAACTCGAATCGACTTGGCGAGTTGGACCCTCAACTCGTCGAGTCTCTCCATAATTCTCAAGATTAACATACACAATAATGTACCTGAAAATCCGGATGTTACAATTCTCCCCCACTTGAATTTGATTTCGCCCTCGAAATCGCCCCTCAACAACACATAGATCGAACCCAATAACCCGAAAAGCACCACTGAAAGGATCTCATACCACTCAGATATCTTTCCCCATAGACACCTGAGTCCAAACAGGAACTTCCAAACCTGGAATAAAATGGACCTTTCTGCTGCTACGACACCCCTTCTGACTCTCCAGACTCTAGAAACTCTAGTGGTCTGTCTCACTGCCATACCTCCCTCTCAAGATATCACCATGATATTTCCTCCTTGGATAACATACTCCGATAACTCACTGCCCCTTCGATTCTCTCGTTGTGACAGATAAACCAAGACAATGCACAAAAATCGGCTACCGATTACTTAAACCAGATAATAAAGCAATCCAAATCATACTCAAAGAAATGAAAGGATCACAACACACCAGGGACCCATCCACTGAACTGCAAACAAAACCCATCTGAACGATGAACCCTCAACACCCTGTCCTCAGACACAAGAAAAATGAGCATGCTTGCTCAGAAGTATCCTCTAACATCTAACAATCATAAGCCCCGACTCCCCCTCAGACATCCCTTTCAACCCTAAGCACCAGATCAAATCCCGACCCCATAGCTGAACCTCCAGAGGTTACCCATTGCATGCCCTAAAATGTCTCACTGACTTCCTTCTCACAACAATTATCTCGGCCCATAGTGACACACATGTCACAAAGTTTGCTTTACCCCAAGCAGATACTACAATCTCTAATGAAATCATCTTCCCCTCGACCTCTGTCGTCTACTACTCATTAGTTCCATGCGTCTCGCGGTCCTTCCCATACAACGAACTGACCCACTCAGGCCTAAGGCATCAGATAATACAAAATTCCCCTCAGAATGAAACCCATCACTAAACCCGGAATCTCATTCGCCTACTCAATTCACCACTAAAGCCAAATTCAAACTAGAGAGTCTGGTCCGACACATAATTGGAACCACTCATCCCAATGAAGCACTCAACTCATGACCCATGACCCGCAACCCACGCGTACACCACTTCTCCAATTCCCTTCGATTGCGATAACCACAACTCGACTCAGAATAAAACGATTCCTGACAATTTGGAGACCACAGTCTCGCCCCTGATCCGACCATCAGGTTCCTGAAAACTCAAATAATAAGGCTACCCAAGCCTAAGAACTCTTCTGCGTCATGCTCTGACTACGAATAAGATTGCTCCCCGCAGGCTACGTCACCCTCTCACTGACTCATGAATACTACTGCTCCCCGCAACATCACAACACTCTCTCGCTGACCGGTGAATACTACGGCTCCCCGCAGTATCACAATACTCTCTTGCTGACTGGTGAATACTACGGCTCGCCGCAGTATCATAACACTTTCTTGCTGACTGGTGAATACTACGGATCCCCGCAGTATCACAACACTCTCTTGCTGACTGGTGAATACTATGCCCCCCCCCCTGCAGTATCACAAGACTCTCTTGCTGACTCACCATGGGCTCACTCCATGGTTTTCCTGATAATCCAAAGTGATTACTCCCAATCGGATCCATTCACCCTCTTATCACCCCATAATCTCATCTTGAGTCATCACCCCACTGAGTTCACTATCGAATACTCCACGGTCCAACATAGATAGATACACACACCCACCCGGTTTAAGCACCACCACTCCTGACGACAACTATCGTGACCAAACACTTTTCTCTCTATCAATTACACTCTTAGATACTCCCATTTGATGACAATAACTGAAGGGATCCAGCTGGAACCATAGTCACTTGAGGCTCCACTTGCCATCTCATAACTCAAGTCTCAAAAATGATCCAAAATTCAGGGCATCATACTCGGATACCTCAGTACACCATCACAAAACCTCACGATGCCCTGCCTCAACCACTGACCTCCTATTTACGTCATCATACTCAGATACCACAATGCCTCCCTTCAGAATCTCACAGAAGATCTTCTTCTCATACAACTCGTAACTTCGAAATATTTCAACTCTCAATTTGAAATACAGAGGAATCGCCAATGGCTCAAACATTTCGACGACAATCCAAGACTCCCCCTCTATTGCTCCAAAACCCATGGAAGAGTACTCATACCGACCCTAAAGTTGGTTGCCCAATCAACTTCTCCCCTTTCCAAAGTGCATATAACAACCCATACGTTGAGCCTGAAGTTCTCAACCGCCGAAACTACCCTTCGAGCCAACCACCTCGAATTTACCATTACAACCTTGAAAATTTTCTAACCAGCACAAAAACTCTGACCATCGGCCACCTGCCGTGGAGACACCCGTCCTTTCCTGAACGCGTATATCATACATTATCTCGCTCTGCACCTCACCTCGACTACCAATAAATCTTGGTCTCATGTATGCGCACCGTTGATCTCCATAACCATTTCTCCAACCGCACTTGAACAGATCGCTGATCCCCTCAATAGAATATCCAATCCTCCCCCACTCATGGTTTGAACCATCATCAATTGGCATGCCAATACTCTACTCCATAGACTGTTTCACCAGGCATGTCACCCTTCACTCCTGAAACGTACTACGCAATCACTCAAGGACGTTCCTGATGGAACCAAGCAATCTCTAAATATCCCGCATCTCAGGTAAAACCTCAGAGTCCTCCCAATGTGATTGCCTCCAGTCATCTTGAATGCCTCAGACCGACACACCGCTGAATACTCCGATTGTCCCGACACAGTCCTGACTCTTAATCTGGAAATAATGCACTATCACACACCTCGTTTTTGATTCCTCGACCAGTCTCCCAACGTCATTCAAATCTCATACTGACACACTAATAGACATCTCAACTGTCACGTAGTAGTTACAATTCCCAGTCTGAAAATTAATGAACTATCACACTCCTCATTTTCGAATCCCCAACCGACGTCCCCTCATGAAAATCATCATGATTGCAGAGACCTTAATCCAACACTCGATATCCATCATAGACGATGAGGGCCACCGCCCCGATATACTTCTCTTGACCGCCCAACACAGATGCTAGCATATTGCCTACTATACTCAAATAGGGTATATCCGCGACCCTCTCAGTCCCCACTGATGCCTCTCTCATGTTATAACATTACCCTGCGGCAGACATACTGCCCAGATACTCTAGTGAAAGATCGCAAAAATTGCTACCCCACAGGGTTTACCTTCAAACTCGGAAACTCGAAACTCAATGGCTCTCCTGCTTCTCACAGAAAACGGAAATAGCACAACTCTGGTCATAGAAAGTGACGTCTCTTCTATCGGCCGATTGCTCAACTTAGACCGGAATCCTCCGTAAAGCACCACCTCTACTCATCCCTGAGTCTTGCGACTCCAATTGGCATCTCACCCAAAAATCTCTCAGAAACTAACTCGATTTCCCTCTCAAGGTATGCTCCATTGAAACTCATTCAACATGGCCTTCTGGCCCCACACTCTATCACATCTGATCTTAGTCTAATCAATCACAACGGGATAACTGGTAAAACCGGAAGCACTTAACCACCACGAGTCATGGTACTCAAACCATGTCACCACCTCTTGATCTGATATTAACCATGGTACCTGAACCATGTTATCTCCTCTCAATCTGCTACTTAGAACCTCTAGAATTCTCCCTGTTTCTAGTATGGGTCCTCTGCTTTCAGTAGTATGGGCCCATACTACTTGCCACATCTACCCATACTTTCCACACGGATCACCCCAAATTTCCTAAGTAGCTGCTTAACCACTCTCGATCACCAATCTCGTTACACACGCTCGCCCTCAAGCACATACTCTTCCCCAAAGAGCGTACTCATAGGACTCAACTTACTCACTAGGCTCCCTTAGGTTCTCACACTTCTCTGCCATCAGCTGCTGAAGAACTCCTTATGATGCCAGCCATCTACCTCCTGAATATCGTTATATTCACTTGGTAGATGACTCCCATCATCAAGAGTTCGACAAAGCACAAAGCAAGCATCATTAGGGCATCAAATAACCTCCACTGGCACTAACACACCACTCGAGAACACAACCCCACTTGATTTATTCACAACTCAAAAGGCATCACTGAACTCAGACTATCTCACCTCTCATGGTATCTAATTACTCTTCTCAGCAGACTCCTCAAATTTTCATCTAGGTATCTCTCCTAGATTATCTCTCGACTCGGAACTCCCTCTCTAAGATATTCCTGCTAGATACTCTTACTCAGCACATTCTCAAGGCACATAAAAGACAGCAACAATGCCTAGGCTAAAGCATCACAAATCAGGCAACTCTAACCCTAAATTATGAAATACCTAGCCTACCCTCTAACATGCATAAATAATATCTCATAAAATAAAAAATTTAGGTATTTTGGGAAATCACCATTCGGGCTCTGGCAGATTGTACACACTGCTCCTTCTTGTTTTTCTCTTAGAAACTCTTACTCGTTTTAGAAAAATATTTTCTTTTGAAAACTTTTCTCAAATCCTCAATTTGAGTCCAGACGTACCCGAAGGTGTACCCGAATCCCTCAAACAAAGGCTCTGATATCAACTTGTAACACCGTAAATTTTCAAACAAAATTTTCATTTCAAACACAATAAAACACATGTCGTTTTTCCACAAAACCACAAGTAACAATTTATCAATACATTTTTATTTTTATAATTGATTATCATAAATCCAGGATCCTCCAAACGTAACTCTTTCTCTCGTGTGTACAATCGAGCCGGCGCCTTCCCGATATCGTGAAAAGTACCTGAAACACATATCACATAACACGGTAAGCACGAAGCTTAGTAAGTTGCCCAAAATACTACATACAACACATTACCCACTCGATGCACAAAAGCTAGACTCAAGCTCAATAAAGCTTGGATCTTTGGTCTCTAAATTGCTTCTACAGTCCAGATCTGAGGTTTCAACCTCATGATATGCTCAAATAACTCATTGCCAAGAATGGATGGGAGAAAACCCTCAAAATCTCCCTAAACTAAGATCTCACAAAGGAAAGGTCAAGATAGGAGCTTTTTACCTTTGCACTGAAGCTAACCACTGAAGAACTCTGGATCTACAGCTCCTACTTGATCAAACACACCAAGCTCTCCAAATCTCCTTCAAAGGATGCACCAAAACCACTCACATTAGCTCCTCACTCACTCTCTATCTATAATGGCGATTAAGGTTTGCTCTCAGGGGTTTAGGGTAACTGGTGAGGCGTAAATGGGGGCATGAGTTCCCTTATATAGGCCCCAACCCCGGGAAATTAGGGTTTCTCTGCCCAAAACCTACTCGGCAAGTCGGTTCTCTGACTCGTCGAGTCCGCTCATTAAATCCACGCGAGCAACTCGACTCGACTCGGCAAGTTGGACCCTCAAATCGTTGAGTCTTTCTATAATTCTCAAGCACAACAATGTACCTGAAAATCCGAATGTTACAAAAATACTTGGCAAGATCAACATCAGTGGACACCGCCTTAGTAGCAAACTGAGAAAGATTTGGGCATTGGTTTGCATAGTGCCCATTTTTCCGGCAAAGTTGGCAGTGAGGGGGGCGTCGGCCTCTAGCACGACCACCATTGATACCACCACGAGACCGGGAAGGGTTACGACCTAGAAAGGTGGGTGGGTGGGGAGTGGTGTCTGCTATAAAGGCTATTGGCGGTGAGGTAGATCCATGAAGGTATTTGAGAAACATTTCGTGACCTTCTGCTTGGGCAAGAAGGTCCTTGAAAACTGGTGCCTGTCGAGAGGTGCTCACAGAGGTGGAAAAAGTCTCAAAAGATGGACCCAAACCACACAGAAACCAATGTAATTGATCGGAAATGTCCACCAGAGCCCCACTGCAGCCAGTTGATCACATAAGCTTTTAAACCTTCAGCCAAAATCTGCAACAGAGGCAGGCCCTTTTGACGACATACGAGTTGGTCCCTCAAATTTGGAATGCGTTCGACCGATGAATTGTTGTATGCGGCTTCAAGGGCCAACCAAATACCCCGGGCAGTTGGTAAACCAATAATCTCAGCAACTGCTTCCTCAGTGAGAGAGGCGTTAAGAATAATAACAACCCTCTGGTCATTCAAATACCAAGAAGAAAAGAGACGATTAGGGACCAATTTGTCTCCTTGGGTAATTTCAGGATCAGGAGGGGATGATGATCATCAATATGAGAAATTAGGTTTTGATAGGAGAAGAGAGGGATCATCTAACATCCCTAGATCAGGTATGCCTCATTAACCCTTGTTCTATTGAAATTGTCAAGTTTTACTACTACAAAAAGAGTTAAAGGGTCGATTAAATGAATTAAATGTCTCGGTTTTCAACCGGGTCTTATAGGCCGCGAGTCCTATGTGAAAAAAGAAATAAAACCTGATTTTAAAGTCGGGTCCTATCACCCTCAAAAGAACATGGTTGTTTATAAATCCGGGACCTATAAGGGGATTATAGCGAACATAACCAAGCCATACAAGGAGATTATGTCACGGTTGTACCACTAGAAAACGGGTCATATAGTGAGATTACGTCACGGTTGTAACACTAGAAAACGGGTCATATGGTGAGATTACGTCATGGATTATAGCGAATATAACCGGCGCCTTTCCGATATCGTGAAAAGTACCTGAAACACATATCACAGAACACGGTAAGCACGAAGCTTAGTAAGTTGCCTAAAATACCACATACAACACATTAGCCACACGATGCACAAAAGCTAGACTCAAGCTCAATAAAGCTTGGATCTTTGGTCTCTCAAGTCCTTCTACAGTCCAGATATGAGGTTTCAACCTCATAATATGCTCAAATAACTCATTGCCAAGAATGGATGGGAGAAAACCCTCAAAATATCCCTAAACTAAGATCTCACAAAGGAAAGGTCAAGATAGGAGCTTTTTACCTTTGCACTGAAGCTAACCACTGAAGAACTCTGGATCTACAGCCCCTCCTTGATCAAACACACCAAGCTCTCCAAATCTCCTTCAAAGGATGCACCAAAACCACTCACATTAACTCCTCACTCACTCTCTATCTCTAATGGCCATTAGGGTTTGCTCTCAGGGGTGTAGGGTAACTGGTGAGGCGTGAATGGGGGCATAAGTTCCCTTATATAGGCCCCAACCCTAGGAAATTAGGGTTTCTCTGCCCAGAACCTACTCGACGAGTCGGTTCTCTGACTCGTCGAGTCCGCTCATTAAATCCACGCGAGTAACTCGACTCGACTCGGCGAGTTGGACCCTCAAATCGTTGAGTCTTTCCATAATTCTCAAGATTAACATACACAATAATGTACCTGAAAATCCGAATGTTACAAAAAGCCTTGGCAAGATCAACATCAGTGGACACCGCCTTAGTAGCAAACTGAGAAATATTTGGGCATTGGTTTGCATAGTGCCCATTTTTCGGCAAAGTTGGCAGTGAGGGGGGCGTCAGCCTCTAGCATGACCACCATTGATACCACCATGAGACCGGGAAGGGTTACGACCTAGAAAGGTGGGTGGGTGGGGAGTGGTGTCTGCTATAAAGGCTATTGGCGGTGAGGTAGATCCATGAAGGGATTTGAGAAACATTTCGTGACCTTCTGCTTGGGCAAGAAGGTCCCTGAAAACTGGTGTCTGTAGAGAGGTGCTCACACAGGTGGAAAAAGTCTCAAAAGATGGACCCAAACCACACAGAAACCAATGTAATTGATCGGAAATGTCCACCAGAGCCCCACTGCAGCCAGTTGATCACATAAGCTTTTAAACCTTCAGCCAAAATCTGCAACAGAGGCAGACCCTTTTGACGACAGACGAAGTTGGTCCCTCAAATTTGGAATGCGTTCGACCGATGAATTGTTGTATGCGGCTTCAAGGGCAAACCAAATACCCCGGGCAGTCGGTAAACCAATAATCTCAGCAACTGCTTCCTCAGTGAGAGATGCGTTAAGAATAATAATAGCCCTCTGGTCATTCAAATACCAAGAAGAAAAGAGACGATTAGGGACCAATTTTTCGCCTTGGGTAATTTCAGGATCAGGAGGGGATGATGATCATCAATATAAGAAATTAGGTTTTGATAAGAGAAGAGAGGGATCATCTAACATCCCAAGATTAGGTATGTCTCATTAACCCTTGTTCTATTGAAATTGTGGACCTTTAATTGAGAGAAGGTGGTAAATGAGTACGCGGGGTGTACGTGTGTGTACGCTCAACGTACTCATGTGCGTGGTTTGGACGTGGAGCCACCTACTATGCTGGGCGTACCAAAGGGTACGCTAGGCGTACTAGGCCCGGGGTGAAAACCCTAATTGAGTGATGTGTCCCTATTTAAGGAACATGATGGCCTCATTTCTGGCCACCATTTCCAGTCTTCAACCCTCTTAAAACCCTAATTTTCGTTCCTTGAGTTTGAGTATCCATTTGTGAGATTCTAAGTGTTCTTGTGGTATCCTTGGAGTGAAGAAGGAGCATTGAGAAAGAAAGAGTTGGAGTCTAGGCTTTGGATCTGAGCTTTTCTGTGGTTGGAGCACTAGCTGGAGGTATAAAGCTCAAAGCTTTCTCATCCTTTTTGATTTGTGAATGAAATAGACCATTTTAGGGTTTTTGGTCCCAAAGCTTGAAGTTTTATAAGTTGTTAAACTCCAAAGCCTAATACTTGTCCCATTGAGTGTCTTCAATGGAGTGTATTCATAAAAATGGAGTCTTGGACGTTGAAACCACCCCATGCATGAGATTTGAGCTACTTTGAGAGTAAAGAGTGAGAGTTTTGGTGTTTGGGACTTTATCAGCCATGCAAAGGCTTAAAGTCACGAACTTTATAAAGTATGAGCCTTTAGGAAGTCCATATCTGAGAGTAGAGCCATGGTCTTAACGGGTTAAGACCAAGATGGTGGAAAGAACAAATTTGGAACGTACGCCGAGCGTGATCCCAGTACGCGCAGTGTAGGGTCGAGAATTCCTGATACCTGCATGGCGAGGCAGTACGCCCATCGTAGAGGGGCTGTACGCCCAACGTACGCGCTACAGTTGACTTTTGTTGACTTTTAGGGTTTGGTCAATTTATGGGCTATAGAGGCCATGGAAGGGTAAAATGGTCTTTTATCCTTCTATGAGCTAGTAGAGGGTTTAGCCTAGCTTCCTTGAGGGCCGATTATTAATTAGGTATAATTAATGTATGTGTTAGGCGGAGGCTAGACCGCTGATTCGTGTACAAGGTTCATTTGCTTGCTTACGAGGTGAGTCTTCTCACTATACTTACCTATAGTGGTAATCTATGTGTGATCGGAGGGTATTATGTAACGCCCGTAGATCCGGGCTAGTCAATTTAGAGATGATAAGCATCAAAAATGACTTTTTGATGAAAGATTATTTAGAATGATTAATCTTAACCAAATTGTAGTACATGTCTCAAGGTTTACGAAAATATAAAGAACGCCGAAATCCGAGTTATAACGAAGAAGTTATGACATGTCGAAGTTTCGCGACAGAACAGGCACGACACAGCGCGACGTAAATAGTGAATTTACGATAGAGCGATATTTGGATTTAGCGATCTAAACGAAAGTCGTAGAATACGTTAAACCGAGAGCGTGCATGAAAAGAACGCCCAAATCTGACTTTGTATGAGGAAGTTATGATTTTTCAAAGTTTCGGCTTAGCAGTGTACAGCCCGAAGTTCGAATATGAGATCGAGCGATATTTAGCCGAAACAATCTAAACGAGAATCGAAGATCTCTTTGATAGTAGTCCAACGGTAAAAAGAAATACGAAAATGGACGTCAGATGAAGGAGTAATGAATTTCTAACGGAGTTTTCCTGTCCGGGCCTACTAAAACTAATATAATAAAAATATAATAAAAATAAAATCAAAATTAGCCGACGGAGTCTAAACGAGACTTGTAGAGCATAGTCTCACCTACGCGTCGATATAAAGAACGTCGAAAACCGAGCTCGTATGCGAAAGTTATGAATTTCTGAAGTTCGGGGCGCGAACCACGATACTGTGTCAGAGTTCACGACGTGAACTCAATGATTTAACCTTTCAGAGCCTGTCAAACGCAACCTGTGATGACGCATGCAGTGACGACTAAGTTCACGACGTGAGAACTTAAAATTCACGACGTGAGAGCTGAAAAATGACCCTATAAATAGAATTCAAGGGGCGGCCGATTTTGGTTGTTCAATCTCTTCTCTCCCACTCCCGATACTCTCTCTAAACCCTATTTTAACCCCCCGAAGATCCCGAGAAGAAAAGAGTTTCCGAGCCGAAGCTCTGCCTGCGAGAAGCCCGGTGTGAGAAGATCTTCCAGTTTCACCGAATAAGTACTACTCTTAGAGCCGTAGTGCTGTCCGGTCATCTTCTGATCAAGTGAGTGTATAGTCCCTTTCATAAACACGATCTTAGTACAAGTATTGGTTGAATGTATTATATCTATGTTGTGAGTGAGTGTATAGTTACTTTCATCTAGCATATAAGTATTAAGTATTTGCTACGAAATACGTGTTATGTGTTTATATATTATTGTTTATTTGAGATAAGCATAGAATGGATGTTTTATATAGGTTTTAAATGAGTTAAACTGTATATGTATGTTATATCTACAAATATGTTGGGTAGAACATGGGTAGACGAATTAGTTGGTGTGTGATGACGGATGAGTTTGAGGATGAGACGTAAGATAAACATCGGTAGCTATAGATTTAGTACTGTAAAGATACTCCTCGGTAGCTATGGATTTACTACTGTATAGATGAACCTTGGTAGCTATGGATTTAGTACCGTATAGACGAACCCTGGTAGCTATGGATTTAGTACTGTTAGATAGACGATAATAACTATGGACTTAGTACCTGTTAGATAAACATTGGTAGCTATGGATTTAGTACCCGATGAATGAACCATAGCAGCTATGGAATTAGTTCTTTACGAAAGAACCTTGGCAGCTATTGTCTTAGTGCCTAATAAAGAACCTTGGCAGCTATTGTCTTAGTGCCTAATAAAGAACCCTGGCAGCTATTGTCTTAGTGCCTAATAAAGAACCCTGACAGCTATTGTCTTAGTGCCTAATAAAGAACACTGGCAGCTATTGTCTTAGTGCCTAATAAAGAACCATGGCAGCTATTGTCTTAGTGCCTAATGAAGAACCTTGGTGACTATGGAGTTAGCGCCTGTTAAGTGAACCTTGGTGACTATGGAGTTAGCGCCTGATAGCTATGGATTTAGTACCTGATAGATAAACTTTGGCAGCAATGGACTTCGTGCCAATTCCTTAGGTCAACCCTTAGGAACGAATGAATAAAGGATAGTTGATTCTTAGCGTAAAACCTTAAGAAATAAAGAAGATAATAGGGATGGGTAATTGGGTTGATTGTTTGATGATTAAATATAATAATTATATTATTGTGGGTTGAAAACCCTATATGCTCACCAGGCTCCCAAGCCTGACCCACTCAGTTTTCTTTGCATTACAGGTAATGGCACAAGAGTATACGTTGGTGGACTTGACGAGAGATTTTGGATTATAGATCAGTAGTTATAAATAACTGTTGTAAGGTCTATTTTATACTGTTTATGCTTTTGGTCTGTATCGGAACATGATATCCCGAGATTTTGTTATTTAATGAAAATACATTTCTTTAAAGAAATGCTTTGATAAATTCTTATCACATTTTGTTTTGGGAACAAATTCCGCAACTGTTTTCTGTAAACGATTACTCTGATTTTAAAACAAAGCATAAACAAATCGGTCTTTTCTGGCCGAGAAATTGGGGATGTCACAGTTGGTATCAGAGCACTAGTTTAAGCGAACAAGAAATTTGTAGGATTTCTGATAGTTTCATTTTTATTACTTATTTTTATAGTTTATTTTAGTTTATTTCATTCATATTTTAGTTAATTCTCATGCATAATTTCCTTTTTGTTATTTTATGACTATTTCGGGTACTTTCTAGTTTCGTGAGCTTAATTGCATATTTTAAGGAGACTAGCGGAACGGGATCTTTAAGAAGAAATTGGACTTGGAAGATAACAAGAACTTTGGGCTTGAAAGCTAGTGGAGATGATGCATGGAGGGAACTTGCTTAACAATTGAAGGTTTTGGAATAACATAAATGGGCTACCAAGAGTTGTGCAATTGGGCTGGAGCATAAACTAGAAGAATGGGTTGGTTTGTAATTTTAAATGGCCCAAATTATACCATCAGCTAGACCCACACGGTCCGTGTGAGTCCGTACGCGGTCCGCGTGAATTGTGCTGGAATGATTTCGGGTTTTTGACTTGTTGACTCTATTATTGGATGCTTATTGGGTATCTTTTGGTGGCTTTTTGAATCCGGAAAATGGTCTTTTTGGCTGGAAAATGGGTGCACTTTTCATGCCCATCCCTCATTTAATCATTACTCTTACTATAAAAGAGAGGGAGGGCAATGGAAGAAGGGACAACTACACACTTAGATACAAAAGATGGTATTCTAGTTTCCTTTGAAGATTGGTGTTTCTCTCTTCCATCTATCATGTTGAATAATGTTTGGTATTTCTAAACTCTTTTGCATTTCTTTTATCTTAGCCATGCTTGGCTAAGACTTTCATTTGGTTGGCTTTTGATGTAATTGCTTGAATATTTTGGTTATTTTGAAGAACACCATGAACTTTTGTTTAATGTTTATGATTATATTTTCTATGAAAACTTCCTTGATGTTTATATATCTTTGGTCATGAATATTGATATATGAATGTTATTTTTGTTGGTTAAATTCTTGGCTAAGTAATGGGTCTTCAATTTAACAAGCAACAATTAGTTTAAATGTTTGTTTTCATTTCATTTAAACTAAGGAAATATTTTCTCCATAGTGGTAATGAAAGCAATTGATTACTCTTTGGATTTGGTAACTCGTAAAACTTAATGCTAATTGATTTTCACAAAACTACATGCTTCATTAGTTTTGTGACTTTGATTTAGGAAATGTACTATGAGCTTCTCTAGTCATTTTAATACAAAAGAAGAGTTGAGGCAACTTATGCTTATAAATTGCTATAGCCAAGTTAAATTATAAACACAAGTATTGCACCTTGGCATTCTCATGATTAATTAACCAAATGTTCAAGTAATGAAAGTCCAAAGTCAACCATCTTTCTCTTATTGATTTTACATCAAACTTTATCTTTATTAAAAATGTTTATTTAAATCTTAGTGTAATCATAGTTCTTTCTTAAAAATCTCAAAATATCAAAATCCCCTAATTTTATTTCATTTTAGTTTCACAAGTGTTTGTACAACAAGATTATCATAGAGTCATAAAAATTGGACCAATCTCCGTGGATACGATCCCTTTACCACTATACACTATTTTAGCGTATAATATTTAGGGTATTTATTTTTGTTGGCCTCGACAACCACCAAATTTTGGCGCCGTTGCCAGGGATTGGTTTATTTTTAATCAATTTATTTCTCTATGCCCAGATCTCAACGTATAGGTAACTTGATTTACAACCCGGAAATTGAAAAAGAGGCAAGGCGTTTAACGATGGAAAAACGAGTTAAACGTGGTCAAACTTCTAACCCACGAGGGGACCCGTAGGTTGAAGCTGTTTCACTAAGTGATATAGAACCCGATTCTAGTCCCGACCCTCGCCAAGAAATTCCCGAAACACCACCTCTACAACAAATTCCATCCATTATTGAACCAATTGCAATGGCGGACGGAGGAGAAGTTCCTGAAAGAACTTTGAGGCAAATGATGGAGACCGATGTTACACAAACTCCAACTGGCATCAATTACCCGCTTTTGGAAGGGGGTTCGGAATTGAAGTCAAGTTTAGTCCATCACCTCCCGACTTTTCGTGGGTTAGAAAATGAAGACGCGCATAAGCATTTGAATATGTTCCACATTATTTGCACTAGTATGAAGCCACAAGGGTCAACCGATGACCAAATCTAGCTAAGGGCGTTCCCCTTTTCATTGGACGATAGAGCAAAAGATTGGTTATTCTATCTTCCACCGGGGTCAATCAATTCATGGACCGACATGGCAAGAGTTTTTCTTGATAAGTTCTACCCCGCTTCTAGAGTCTCAAGTCTTAGAAATGAGATTTGTGGAATCCGCCAAGGTCAAAGTGAGACTTTTCATGATTATTGGGAGAGGTTCAACAACTTATGCTATAGTTGCCCACAACACCAAATTCCGGAACAACTCCTCATTCAACACTTCTATGAGGGATTGTTACCAATGGAGAGAAGACTAGTTGATGCCTGAAGTGGTGGTGATGTCTTTAGTAAAACTCCACAACAAACAAGACAACTTTTCAGCACCATAGCCGCAAATTCTCAACATTTTGGCCCGCGCCAAGACATGAAAAGAGATACACAACAAAAAGTCAATGAAGTGGGAACATCAAGTCTTGAATCTCAAATCAAGGATCTAACTTCTGTCGTCCAAAAGCTAACCATGAGACAAACTCCACAAGTGATGGTTTGTGGAATATGTGCAACAATGGGACATCCTACGGATATGTGTCCCATCCTTCAAGAAGATGCGGAGCATGTAAATGCCACGGGGGAGTTCCAAAACTACCCCAACAAGCCATCCGGTTACCAAAATGCATATAATTCAAGTTGGAAGCCAAATCCCAACATGAGCTACAACCCAAGACCAATGCCTCAAAATGTATTGGTTAGACCATCCTATCCACCATCACAACCTCATTACCAACATCAACAACCACACTATCAACCCAAACCGTACCCTCCACATCATCATTAACAACATCCTCAATCTCAACCAAGTAGCTCTGGAATGTCTCTCGAAGACATTGTCAAATCCCTAGCCACTAGTACCCAACAATTCCAAAAAGAAACAAGAACTAGTATCTCCAACCTTGAATCACAAATTGGAGATATAGTTACATCCATAAGCAAGTTGGAGTCCCGTGGGAAATTACCTTCTCAAACTGAAAAGAACCCAAATGTCAATATGGTAACCTTGAGAAGTGGCAAACAAGCCGGAGAAAGTATTTCAAAGAAGAAACCAAGAGATGAAGAGGAAGAAATAGAAGTTATTCCTGTTGAAGAACCTATAGTCAAGAACAAAGCACAAGCTGGGGTTCCAAAGAAGACTACCCCTCTAATAACACCCATAGCCACTCAACCGCCATTTCCCTCCCGACTTGCAACTTCAAAGAAGAATATGGAGGAAAAGGAGATTTTAGACACCTTCCGAAAGGTGGAAGTAAACATTCCTTTACTCGATGCAATCAAACAAATTCCGAGATATGCAAAATTCTTGAAGGAGCTTTGCACCAACAAGAGAAAATTGAAAGGAAATGAGAAAATCTCTATGAATGAAAATGCATCCGCGATTCTACAAAGGAAGCTTCCACCCAAGTGTAAGGATCCTGGAATGTTCACGGTCCCTTGCAAGATTGGAAATGTCACTTTTGGAAGTGCTATGCTTGATCTTGGTGCCTCTATCAATGTCATGCCCTATTCGATGTATGAATCATTGAATGTCGGGCCCTTAAGTGAAACCGGTGTTATAATCTCTCTTGCTGATAAATCAAGTGTATTTCGTAGAGGCGTTTTGGAGGACGTCCTAGTGCAAGTGAACCAATAGGTCTTCCCTGCGGATTTCTATGTCATTGATCTAGATGAACAAGTGTCCTCAAAGTCAGGTCTAATTTTACTTGGGAGACCATTTTTGAAGACGGCTAGAACAAAGATTGATGTTTATGCGGGAAGCTTAACAATGGAGTTTGATGGTGAAACAATAAGTTTTAACATCTATGATGCTATGAGGTATCCTAGTGATGTCTCATCTTTATGCTTTATAGATGTTATCGAACCATTAACTCAGGAACTGTTCGAGTTGTCTAATGATGACATGTTGGAAATGGTTTTGAGCAAGGGATTTGATTATGCGAAATTAGCCGAGAAGTTGAAGCTCTACTCGCTAGACCCCGAAATTGAAAGAATAGTCAACAATTTAGAGATCAAGAAGACCACCCAATTTAATGTGAAGCAAATTGAAGTACCTCAAACTCACACAAGATTGCCACCCTCCCTTGTTAAACCGCCAGAATTAGAATTAAAGGTACTTCCTCACCATTTGAAGTATGCGTATTTGGGAGACAACGAGACTCTTCCGGTCATCATTTCAACTCGCCTAACAAAGTGGGAAGAAGAACAGCTGCTCAAAGTATTAAAGGAACATAAAAAGGCAATGGGTTGGATGATCGCGGATATTAAAGGTTTGATTCCCTCTACTTGTATGCATAAAATCTTAATGGAGGACGATTGTAAGCCAAGTAGGGACGCGCAAAGAAGGCTGAATCCGACAATGATGGAAGTGGTCAAGAAAGAGATATTGAAGCTCCTAGATGCAGAAATGATCTATCCAATCTCGGATAGCAAATGGGTGAGCCCGGTTCAAGTCGTGCCAAAGAAGACGGGAATCACGATGGTCGAGAATGACAAAGGTATGATGGTCCCCACCCGTGTGCAAAACGGGTGGAGAGTATGTATTGACTACCGCAAACTCAATGCAAGCACAAGAAAAGATCATTTGCCATTACCTTTCATCGACCAAATGTTAGAAAGGTTACCCGGGAAATCTCATTATTGTTGTCTAGACGGGTACTCCGGTTTTCACCAAATCCCGGTGGCACCGGAAGACCAAGAAAAGACAACATTTACATGTCCATTTGGCACTTTCGCATACCATAGAATGCCATTTGGATTGTGTAATGCCCTGGCTACTTTCGAACGTTGCATGGTTAGTATCTTTTCCGAATATGGCGAAAACATAATTGAGGTTTTTATGGATGACTTTACAGTATATGGGAACTCGTTTCAAGAATGCTTGACCAATCTTACCAAAATTTTGAAAAGATGCATTGAAACAAATCTAGTTTTAAACTTTGAGAAATGTCATTTCATGGTAAGTCAAGGTCTCATTTTGGGTCACATTGTGTCTGAAAAAGGAATTGAGGTAGATAAGGCCAAGATTAATGTTATTTAAAGCTTACCTTACCTAACTTGTGTTAGGGAAGTTCGTTCTTTTCTGGGTCATGCAGGTTTCTACCGACGATTCATCAAGGACTTTTCAAAGATAACAAGACCAATGTGCCAACTCTTGCAAAAGGAGGTTGATTTCGAGTTCAACGAGGCGTGCAAAGAAGCTTTTGAAAAGCTCAAAGAGTTGCTTACATCCGCTCCCATCATTCAAGCACCAAATTGGGATCTCCCTTTTGAGATCATGTGCGATGCAAGCAACTACGCGATAGGTACCGTTTTGGGTCAAAAGAGTGTGATAGCCTCCCACGTGATCTACTATGCATCAAGGACACTAGACAATGCTCAAAGCAACTACTCTACCACGGAAAAGGAGCTATTATCCATAGTGTTCGCATTGGAGAAGTTTCGGCAATATCTACTTGGCACCAAAGTCATAGTGTATTCGGATCATGTGGCTCTCAAATACTTAATGACAAAGAAAGACGCAAAGCCAAGACTCATCCGGTGGATCTTATTATTGCAAGAATTTGATTTGGAGATCCGAGACAAGAAGGGATGTGAGAACCTTGTTGCCGGTCACTTAAGCCGGATCACCTCAAATGAAACTCCTCTCCCGTTGCGGGACGAGTTTCCGGATGAGCATCTCTTTTCCCTCACTCAATCTATTCCTTGGTATGCCGATATCGTTAACTTTTTGGTCACAAAGAGGTATCCCGACACATTCACACGTGCTCAGAAAGACAAGTTGAAAAGTAATGCAAAATACTATATGTGGGATGAACCTTATTTGTGGAAACATTGTCCTGATCAACTCATTAGGCGATGTGTACCCCAACAAGAGCACCAATCCATTTTGCAATTATGTCATGAATTTGCTTGTGGGGGACACTTCAGACCTAACCGGACTTTGAGAAAAGTCCTTGAGTGTGGATTATTTTGGCCAACTATGTCACGCGATTGCTACTTGTTTTGCAAAACTTGTGAACGGTGCCAAAGAACGGGAAACATTTCGCAAAAGAATCAAATGCCCCAAAATCCAATCCTTGTTTGTGAAATTTTTGACGTATGGGGGATTGATTTCATGGGCCCATTTCCCGTCTCATTTGGCAACGTTTATATTTTGCTCGCGGTTGACTATGTTTCTAAATGGGTTGAGGCCAAAGCCACAAGGTCAGACGATGCCAAAACGGTTATCGAGTTTTTAAAGTCTAATGTTTTTGTGAGATTTGGTGTACCCAGGGCTTTGATTAGTGATCGGGGGATGCATTTTTGCAATAAGATGATGGAGGCCTTGCTGAAAAAGTACAACGTGACCCATCGTGTCTCTACCGCCTATCACCCTCAAATAAACGGTCAAGCGGAAGTTTCGAATCGTGAAGTGAAAAGTATACTTGAGAAAACAGTGAATCCCTCAAGAAAGGACTGGAGTTCAAGGCTTGATGATGCCTTGTGGGCCTATCGGACCGCTTACAAGACCCCGATAGGAATGTCCCCGTTTAGGTTGATTTTTGGAAAGCCGTGTCATCTCCCCGTCGAATTGGAGCACCGTCCATTTTGGGCGGTCAAGCAATGTAATTTCAATATTGATGAAGCGGGGAGACATAGGAAGCTTCAACTCCAAGAGCTGGAAGAATTGAGGAACGACTCCTATGAAAACACAAGGATTTATAAGGAGAAGACGAAGCTATTCCACGACAAGTCCATCACCCGGAAGCATTTTAAACCAGGGCATAGGGTCCTACTATACCATTCAAGATTGAAGTTATTTCCAGGCAAGCTAAGGTCAAGATGGATTGGACCTTTTGTTGTGATAAAAACATTTGATCATGGAGCGGTAGAAATTTAGAGCGAAAAGACAGGGCAAATCTTTAAAGTCAATGGGCATCGATTGAAACCTTTGTATGAAGGTTTTAATACAAATGTCCTAGATGTCATCCACTTGGATGCCCCGGTTTACCAAAATTGAGAGGGAAGTACGTCTCGCCAAAGACGTTAAAGAAGGGCATTTTTGGAAAGCAATGTGCTTTCAAATAAATCTTGAATTGAAAAAAAAAATCACGCGGACCGCGTGTACTCGAGAAACGTCCGCGTTTATAAACAAACGAACCGCGTGTGGTCCCAGAAAACGTCCGCGTCCATCATCCGAAAACAGAAGAGTTACAGTCTAATTCATGCGGACCGCGTGTACTCAGAGGGTTGTCCGCGTGTATATTAAAACGGACCGTTTATGAGCATAGGACTGATTCACGCGGACCGCGTGTACTCGCAGTCGCGTCCGCTTGAGTTGTTGACCAACGTTGACCCGGGTGTTGACCAAGTTTGACCACGAATTAAACCCCTATATGCTACAGTCGGCCCTTCTCCTTCCCACTTCTTCTTCTTCCTTTCCTCCAACCTCCATTAGAGAACCTCCATATCCACCACCAAAACTCAGTTTCCCGTCAAACCGCCGGTTGGAATTTCACGAGACCACCGCCAGTCTTCTCCAATTTCCGAGCTCTACAAACCCCACTAAAAAACTGGTCCAATCTGTTGTTGTAGCTCGGGGCACCACCATCTCTTGACCGCCACTTCCTGGGTCTTTTCCGGCCAACTCCGGCCACTTCTCAAAATTCCGACACCACCATTGTACTCCTCTTGGACAAGGCTACAGAACCCACCATAGGGAGTCGATTGGTGATTTGGATTGAATTATCATTTGTTGAAAATTGTGGTTCGTATAGTGGTTATTTTTCGTGTAGGTTTTCCATGTCTACATCTAGGAAGCGCTCGGCTGCTGCCCGAGGCAAAGCCCCGGCTACAAATCAAAGCAATGCTCCCGATATCCCAAGATTTCGGGATGCCAAGGCAGCCGATAACTACACGAAGAGCTTGACTAGGAAGGTTGCATCAACCAAATTCGTGTGCAGACCCACGCTCATATCGTTAGGGGTTCTTGAAGGGGTCACCCAATTGTTCCGTAACATTGGGTGGGAAAACCTTCTCAACCTTATGGCACACACTTACGAGCTCCCCACTACAGAGTTTCTTGCGGATTGTGGGTATGATAGCAAAAAAAAGAAAGCCGCATTCCAACTTCTAGGGGACCGACGGTACATCGATTTTGCAACGATAAATGACATCTTGGGTTTGCCTTCTTCAAACACATCCACAGTTTTCGATGTCCTACCTGCTGAATTCAATCACGAGACCTTTTGGACGGAGATCACCGAGGGTATCTTTTCATGTGCCGGTCGGGACAAAGCAACCTCTATCATCCACCCATGCCTCCACATTGCCCATCGCATCTTGGTGTGTACAGTTTTTGCCCGCAAAGAAGCAGGCCAGGTCACCAAAAATGAGCTCTTCTTCCTTTGGTGTATGACGAGGCGTGACAGGCCACCAATCCCGGACTTTGCTTCATTCTTTTTCCACAAATGCACACACCTGAGGTCCAAAACATCCGGTGATATTTGCATTGGCGGATTTGTCACGCTTTTGGCTCGCGGTCTTGACATCGAGCTCCCAGATGAATACCATCATGTTGACAACAAAAATCTTTTGGATGAACGCGCTCTAATAAACATGCACCACACGTCGCAGGGATAGGAGCAGCTTCACATGGTATTGTCCTCAAGGGGTCGGGTATCTCGTTCTTCCCGACCCTCGAGTCACCAATTTCACCTTCCACGATCGTAATCAGTGGAGACTCACGAGGACCATCACTCAGTCAATCAATGAAGATGTGCTCCAGGAACAAGACGAGGATGAGATGCATATTGATGACGAGACCGGCGATGAACACGCCCATGGTGCACAGCACCCCCAACCACAAGCTCCTCCCGGGTACTACCAGCTTCCCCCCAATTTTGCCGAACGGTTCGAGACTCTTTGCGTCTCCAACCAAATCATGTCCCAGCAAATGCATCATATGTGGGGGTGGCACCAATCCCAAAACCATTTTGAGAACCTCCCAATTCCACCTCCATATCCATACCCTCCACTCACCCATCCTTATCCACCTCCACCTTACCCTTACCCCTACCCCCAATACCCGTATCCTCCTCCAGATCCCCCGGTTTAGGTACTTTCGCCTCGCCCCAAGCATTGAGGACAATGCTTATTTTTAAGCTTGGGGTGGGGTATTTCCTTTTTACTTTTAACTTTTTATGCATTTTTTTAGTTAGGTTGCATAACATTTTAGTTTTTAAACTAATTTGCATTCAAAAAAAAAAAAAGATTTTATTTTCTTCTTTTCAACTTTTTATTTTCATAACATTTAGCTTAGGGCATTAGCATTCATGCATTTTTGTTTTCTATTTATTCTCACCTCTCTTGGATGCCCTGAAACAGGTTCACAGTTATTGTATCATTATTAGTCCAGGATCTTGTTGCTATCTCAACCATCGAACCGGGACCACTAGTTGCGGTTTGGGATTCCATACTTGGGATCAGATGCTGGAAGCTTAAAGGGATAAGTGATCATGGCCAGGTAGTTTCATGAAGAATTATGCATACAATACTAACAACTGTAGGATATACTATAGCAATGGATGTTCTTAACCTTGCGGTCACTACCGCTGAGAGGATCACACTTGATCATATTTGAACTGTTAGGATGAAGCATTGGTGCTTGTCCCCGAGTAGAATCCATATCCGGTCTCTTTACATCACCATATCTTTTTGCGATTTTCTTAGGATTTTAGAGAGTCTTTTAGTCCGCATATGGACATTTTCATTACTTTTGAAAAAAAAAATAGCATGCGAATTTCCAGCTGCAACTATCTTAAATAGGTGACCGGTTCAATTATTGAACAAATTTTCCAACATTTTGGTCACCCGGCGTTTGATATTCATTTGTATAGGCTTTTTTTATTGTATATAGATCGAGTTGTTTCTTTGCAAATTGGTGATGTTAGGGAGACTGTCGAGTCGGGAGACTGTCGAGTCGGATACTACAGGAGGTTTGGGCCAACACTAAGTGAACCGATTCCTACAACGGTGCCCGAGCGATTAAACCCAATTACACATGAGAGTAGCCGAAAGACGTGAGATCAGAGTGTACACTTAAAAGAAGAGCTCCACACGAGCCCGTCCAGTTGCTTTCTCCCTACTACAGATGTTCTTCATTATATGCATGTTCCATTGAGGCTGCGACTGACCATCCCTCCTTAGTCACCTAAAGGAGTTGTCATGGCTGTGGTTTATGGTCCCATTGTCATCGGATGAAAAAGTTGTGAGATAGCAGTGAGATCAATTCTGACCATGTTGACTAACGTTGAACAGGTTCCATGGTTCTATCCATTCTTTTTATTATTTTTAGGGTAGTTCGTCCCAAGTTCATTTTAGTCTTGTCTTACTTGAGGACAAGTAAGGTTCAAGCTTGGGGTGATTTGATAGTTTCATTTTTATTACTTATTTTTATAGTTTATTTTAGTTTATTTAATTCATATTTTAGTTAATTCTCATGCATAATTTCCTTTTTGTTATTTTATGACTATTTCGGGTACTTTCTAGTTTCGTGAGCTTAATTCCAGATTTTAAGGAGACTAGCGGAACGGGATCTTTAGGAAGAAATTGGACTTGGAAGATAACAAGAACTTTGGGCTTGAAAGCTAGTGGAGATGATGCATGGAGGGAACTTGCTTAACAATTGAAGCCTTTGGAATAACATAAATGGACTACCAAGAGTTGTGCAATTGGGCTGGAGCATAAACTAGAAGAATGGGTTGGTTTGTAATTTTAAATGGCCCAAATTATACCATCAGCTAGACCCACGCGGTCCGCGTGAGTCCGTACGCGATCCGCGTGAATTGTGCTGGAATGATTTCGGGTTTTTGACTTGTTGACTCTATTATTGGATGCTTAGTGGGTATCTTTTGGTGGCTTTTTGAATCCGGAAAATGGTCTTTTTGGCTGGAAAATGGGTGCACTTTTCATGCCCATCCCTCATTTAATCATTACTCTTACTATAAAAGAGAGGGAGGGCAATGGAAGAAGGGACAACTACACACTTAGATACAAAAGATGGTATTCTAGTTTCCTTTGAAGATTGGTGTTTCTCTCTTCCATCTATCATTTTGAATAATGTTTGGTATTTCTAAACTCTTTTGCATTTCTTTTATCTTAGCCATGCTTGGCTAAGACTTTCATTTGGTTGGCTTTTGATGTAATTGCTTGAATATTTTGGTTATTTTGAAGAACACCATGAACTTTTGTTTAATGTTTATGATTATATTTTCTATGAAAACTTCCTTGATGTTTATATATCTTTGGTCATGAATATTGATATATGAATGTTATTTTTTTGGTTAAATTCTTGGCTAAGTAATGGGTCTTCAATTTAACAAGCAACAATTAGTTTAAATGTTTGTTTTCATTTCATTTAAACTAAGGAAATATTTTCTCCATAGTGGTAATGAAAGCAATTGATTACTCTTTGGATTTGGTAACTCTTAAAACTTAATGCTAATTGATTTTCACAAAACTACATGCTTCATTAGTTTTGTGACTTTGATTTAGGAAATGTACTATGAGCTTCTCTAGTCATTTTAATACAAAAGAAGAGTTGAGGCAAGTTATGGTTATAAATTGCTATAGCCAAGTTAAATTATAAACACAAGTATTGCACCTTGGCATTCTCATGATTAATTAACCAAATGTTCAAGTAATGAAAGTCCAAAGTCAACCATCTTTCTCTTATTGATTTTACATCAAACTTTATCTTTATTACAATTGTTTATTTAAATCTTAGTGTAATCCTAGTTCTTTCTTAAAAATCTCAAAATATCAAAATCCCCTAATTTTATTTCATTTTAGTTTCACAAGTGTTTGTACAAAAAGATTATCATAGAGTCATAAAAATTGGACCAATCTCCGTGGATACGATCCCTTTACCACTATACACTATTTTAGCGTATAATATTTAGGGTATTTATTTTTGTTGGCCTCGAAAACCACCAATTTCTAGACTTAAACTTAGAATGCTAAGCGATGATTGTGAGATGAGTGTCTACCATATTTTAAGACACGAGCACTAGTATATTTTAGGAAAGTTGCCTAAAATGATTTTATGTGCTAAAAGTTATATGTTTGCCATATATGATATTATTTGTTCGGATCTATGGTCTGTTGCCGACCGAGTCTGGAAACCTTATGTGTTCAGGATTCTAAGCGTACGACTACGGTATTAGAACTAGCATGTAAACATTTCAGAGTGATAAGGAGATTTATATGTCTATCGTAAATAAAGCTTTCTTATCTTAAATTCTCGACTAAGTACACCGAACGTCTGCTTGGGTGCACAAAACGTTATGATGAAGACTCATAGAGAATTGAGTAAACGGAGGAAATGAAAGGCTTATGATAGTGAATGACACCTATCGGAAGATATCGTAAGAGTGGTATCTTACCTTTAGAATATGTATGATAAAATAACATAACGTTTAGAGGTGTACGATACGTCTGAGGTACACCTTCGATTGGCAGGATGGTGGAACGATTGGTGTAATTCTTGAACTTGTCCCATCGTCTGGAATTTCCATCACCAACCGACTTGGAGTAGAATTGATGATTAAAGATACGCATGGAAGAAGTCATAGTAGAGTCTAGGAAAATTTTTATGATTAATTGGACACATTCGTATGTGTTAAATTGTTTTGTGATTTTAGGACTTGGGGACTGCGAGACAATACTTGGGACGAGTATGAGTAGGTGTTAATAGTAGTAGAGATCTATACTACTGGAAGCACAAGACTCACGCTTGGATCAGGTAAAGTCACAAGGTTACCAAGAAGCTTGTAATTGAGTTCGTTTTTATTCAAGTATGTCGTTACCATTGTTTCGATAATGACTAAAAAGACAACTGATATTCTGACCCTAGTGGTTATATCAAATTGAGTCCGACTACGATGAGTTTGTTACGTGGTTCAGAGAACCAAGTTGGATGTAACATCTGACTTAAGTCAGAAGATTGAAATCAATGTGATCAATAGCATCGCGCTCGTTGTTAATGAAGCTTGTAGCTAGAAATGCTACATGTAAAAATGTGATTATATCACATTAGAATATGAAGGAAGGTATATTCCATTATCGAATTTGACTCTAAGAAACTTGAGTCTAAGCGTTGCATCATACGATGAGAGGTCATTAGAACACGACCCATCGGTCTGTTACAATAGATAAAGGAAAGTACTTATTCTAAGAAGAAGAAGGAGTCCTAAGTAAGGATTTATTTTGTAACTTTAAGGTTACGATTGAAAGTCCAACATAGTACGAAGAGCAGATGCAGGATTGAGCACTACCTGCTATCGAGAAGTCCAAGAGTTAGACACTCTTTCGAGGAAACATAGAACTTACAGTTATTACCTAGGATGAAGATATAACGTATGGAATCATTATACAAGTCCTATTTCGTTGATGATTCCAGGACGTAATCATCCTAAGGGGGAGATAATTGTAACGCCCGTAGATCCGGGCTAGTCAATTTAGAGACGATAAGCATCAAAAATGACTTTTTGATGGAAGATTATTTAGAAGGATTAATCTTGACCAAGTTGTAGTATATGTCTCAAGGTTTCCGAAAATATAAAGAACGCCGAAATCCGAGTTATAACAAAGAAGTTATGACATGTCGAAGTTTCGCGACAGAACAGGCACGACACAGCGCGACGTAAATAGTGAATTTACGATAGAGCGATATTTGGATTTAGCGATCTAAACGAAAGTTGTAGAATACGTTAAACCAAGAGCGTGCATGAAAAGAACGCCCAAATCTGACTTCGTATGAGGAAGTTATGATTTTTCGAAGTTTCGGCTTAGCGGTGTACAGCCCGAAGTTCGAATATGAGATCGAGCAATATTTAGCCGAAACAATCTAAACGATAATCGAAGATCTCGTTGATAGTAGTCCAACGGTAAAAAGACAGACGAAAACGGACGTCAGATGAAGGAGTTATGAATTTCTAACGGAGTTTTCCTGTCCCGACCTACTAAAAATAATATAATAAAAATAAAATCAAAATTATCCCACAGAGTCTAAACGATAGTTGTAGAGCATAGTCTCACCTACGCGTCGATGTAAATAACGTCGAAAACCGAGCTCGTATGCGAAAGTTATGAATTTCTGAAGTTCGGGGCGCGAACCCCGATACTGTGTCAGAGTTCACGACGTGAATATAGTGTTCACGACGTGAACTTAGTGATTTGACCTTTCAGAGCCTGTCAGATGCAACCTGTGATGATGCATGCAGTGACGACTAAGTTCACGACGTGAGAACTTAAAATTCACGACATGAGAGCTGAAAAATGTCCCTATAAATAGAATTCAAGGGGCAGCTGATTTTGGTTGTTCAATCTCTTCTCTCCCACTCCCGATACTCTCTCTAAGCCCTATTTTAACCCCCCGAAGCCCCGGTATCATCCCGAGACACGAAGCAAGTCCCGAAGCCCGAAGATCCCGAGAAGAAAAGAGTTTCCGAGCCGAAGCTCTGCCTGCGAGAAGCCCGGTGTGTGAAGATCTTCCAGTTTCACCGATGAAGTACTACTCTTAGAGCCGTAATGCTGTCCGATCATCTTCTGATCAAGTGAGTGTATAGTCCCTTTCATAAACACGATCTTAGTACAAGTATTGGTTGAATGTATTATATCTATGTTATGAGTGAGTGTATAGTTACTTTCTTCTAGCATATAAGTATTAAGTATTTGCTACGAAATACGTGTTATGTGTTTATATATTGTTGTTTATTTGAGATAAGCATGGAATGGATGTTTTATATAGGTTTTAAATGAGTTAAACTGTATATGTATGTTATATCTACAAATATGTTGGGTAGAACATGGGTAGACGAATTAGATTTAGTACTGTAAAGATACTCCTCGGTAGCTATGGATTTACTACTGTATAGATGAACCTTGGTAGCTATGGATTTAGTACCGTATAGACGAACCCTGGTAGCTATGGATTTAGTACTGTTAGATAGACGATAATAACTATGGACTTAGTACCTGTTAGATAAACATTGGTAGCTATGGATTTAGTACCCGATGAATGAACCATAGCAGCTATGGAATTAGTTCTTTACGAAAGAACCTTGGCAGCTATTGTCTTAGTGCCTAATAAAGAACCTTGGCAGCTATTGTCTTAGTGCCTAATAAAGAACCCTGGCAGCTATTGTCTTAGTGCCTAATAAAGAACCCTGGCAGCTATTGTCTTAGTGCCTAATAAAGAACACTGGCAACTATTGTCTTAGTTCCTAATAAAGAACCATGGCAGCTATTGTCTTAGTGCCTAATGAAGAACCTTGGTGACTATGGAGTTAGCGCCTGTTAAGTGAACCTTGGTGACTATGGAGTTAGCGCCTGATAGCTATGGATTTAGTACCTGATAGATAAACTTTGGCATCAATGGACTTCGTGCCAATTCCTTAGGTCAATCCTTAGGAACGAATGAATAAAGGATAGTTGATTCTTAGGGTAAAACCTTAAGAAATAAAGAAGATAATGGGGATGGGTAATTGGGTTGATTGTTTGATGATTAAATATAATAATTATATTATTGTGGGTTGAAAACCCTATATGTTCACCAGGCTCCCAAGCCTGACCCACTCAGTTTTCTTTGCATTACAGGTCATGACACAAGAGTATAAGTTGGTGGACTTGACGAGAGATTTTGGATTATAGATCAGTAGTTATAAATAACTGTTGTAAGGTCTATTTTATACTGTTTATGCTTTTAGTCTGTATCGGAACATGACATCTCGAGATTTTGTTATTTAATGAAAATACATTTCTTTAAAGAAATGCTTTGATAAATTCTTATCATATTTTGTTTTGGGAACAAATTCCGCAACTGTTTTCTGTAAACGATTACTCTGATTTTAAAACAAAGCATAAACAAATCGGTCTTTTCTGGCCGAGAAATTGGGGATGTCACATATTATGTGCTTATAATGAGTATTGTGATATCATGCATTATGTCTTTGTGATTTATGTTGGGTATTATTCTGTTCTTACTGAGTTAGGACCGGAGGGTCCTCCCGAGTTGTGGGACCGGAGGGTTCCACTAAGACACATTAACCGGAGGGTCTTATTGGAGTATAGCCATGAGAGGCAATTGATATGTGTGTGGTATTTTGGGGAACTCACTAAGCTTTGTGCTTACCGTGTTATGTGTTATATGTTTCAGGTATTTCTCAGGATCACGGGAAGGCGTCGACTTGATTGTACACACGAGGAGGAGTTATATTCGAGGATCTTGGATTTTGTTATTTTGGATATGTGTTTTGATAAATTAAGTTTTGGAGTTTTTGTGACTTATGTTCATAAACATAAAATGGGATTTTTAAATGAAAAAATTTGTTTGAAAATTTACGTTGTTACAGATCATTTGATTGTTCCAAAGGAGATAGTTAGAGGAAGAAAGTTTGATGGTGATCATGTGGAGGAGAATGTTCATGGGTAAGGTAGTATCGTTGGATGAGGAAGACATCACAACACTGGAATAGAAAAAAAATGACAGCAGGAATAAAGAACAGGAGCTGGAAGGAAGAAAGATCGAGAGGTAGGGAGGGAAAGGGTCAAGACCCACTGACTTCTGATACCATGTGTGTAAGAGACACTTGGATACCCCACAATGGAGGGGATCCAATACTTAAATAGAAAAGAAAAGTGAGCAAAGACTACCTTAAGAATGAGTAAAATCCAACTGAAATAAATACAATAACTTATTCTAGCTATTAGGTTATACTATATTACTATCCAATTTAATCGGACTATAGAGTCCATTTTGCAGTAGTATTTATATTATAAATTAAAAACACCCCACCTATTTTTGAAAATTATAATTAATTTGTGACAAAACTGCAAAAATGTCCCTATGGTATGAATTTTTTCCGGGTTTACGTCCAAACCTCGACTTTTTTGGCTTCGTGGTCCTCTTAGCTATGTTTTTATGTGGAAATGGTCTCTACGAAAATTTAAATGACTATTATACCATTTTATTTTAATTTTTACATTTTTTAATATCTAATTATAATATTTTAATAATTAAAACAATAGAAAGGGGCCACAAACATCCTCTCTCTCTCTCTCTCTCTCCCACCCACCATCACCCTCCTTCCAAAATCAATCAATCAATCCACCCAAGAAAACAGAAATTTTGAATCTTCCCAACTATGGATTTGGCATAAGGATCCGGTTCATACGACCCTGGAGAACTTCCAGGTCCATCGTAGCCTAGTGGTGCAATTGAGCTACCCAAACCCACTGGCGCTGTGTGCTTGTCCACTAAAACAAGCTTGGGGATCCTCGACGCACTTATCGGCCGACTCAGGGCACGTACGAGGAGAAAGGCGGCAATTAGAGTCAAACCGGTTTGGCGCGACAGTTATAAGGATATATTTGATGGAGGTGAAAGATAGTCAAGCCAAGGATAGAGGTATTTCGTATGATTTCTCATGTGTGTGTGTTCATCCGATCTGATTTCGTGTGTGTGTGTGTGTGTGTTCGAATCAGAAACCCCAAACATGTGTGGGTGTATGGGTGTGTAAAGTCGATTCCGGAAAACAAACATATGGGTATGTATTTCAAGAACATGTTTCTGTCAAGGTGTTCTTGGGTGGATCTGAACTCTTTTTCGTCTCTTTCCTCGCTTCAGGAACAAAATCAAAATTGAACACGTAATTTTGTGAATGAAGGGGTTTCTTTGGGTTCATCAGATTTGGATACGATTTTTGTTCTTGGATGTTCATCAGATCTAGATATGATTTTTGGTGAAAGAGGGAAGAAGATGAAGAACACAAACTAATGATGGTGTTTGGTGGTAGCTTCGATGGAGTGTGTGTGTGTGTATGTGTGTGTGAGGGAGAGAGAGAGAGAGAGGTGGGCCCTGTTTTTATTTTTTAATTATTAAAATAAATAAATAAATATTAGATTTAAAAAAAATGAAAGAAATATGGAAAATAAATACACCAAGGGTATTACAGTCATTTCAAAACTTGGATGGAGCAAATATGCAATGAAACTAGTTCAAAAGGTCCACGAAGCCAAAAAAAAATCGGGGTTTGGATGAAACCCAGAAAAAATACATACCATAGGGACCATTTTGCAGTTTTTTCTTAATCTGTAAATTTTTCACTTAATCTTGCATTTTTAAGATTTCCAAAACCTAGTGTAAGGTTTTTAATAAAAAAAAGGTTTGATTGTGTACAAATGACAATTATTTAAAAAGTTAAAATAATAATAACTAATATTCATAAAAATGAAAATTATAAAAATGAATTATATAAGTGACCAACACTTAACTTTAAAATATAGTAAATGATCAAAATTGCAACTTATAAGGTACCGATAATTTAACTTTGAAATTATGAGGAATGAAAACAGTTAAATAAAAATTGATTTAGGGATAAAAATGTTTAAGAAATGAAATTTAGGAGGTGGAAATGGAAAATGAAATGAACAGTGCCTTGTGATTTGTAATTAATATATATATGAAATTCACATAAAGTTAAGCACGAAAATATAAAAAAAAATACGTCAAAATGTAGATAAATTCAAATTTAAACGACACGTACATAAAAAACAACTAAATTTTTGAGAAAGAAATTAATAAAACGGAAGTTTTAAATTCACTTCGAAACATAGATCATCTTAAATTTATATCGAAACTTATATAAAAATAAACACATATAAAATCAGTGGCGAGGTTATTTGTTAATATGGTGGGTCACTTGACCCACCTTTTTTTCTAATAACAAGATGTATAAACTTAAAAATTATGACCTGCCTAAAAATAAATAAATGAACGACCTTAATTCCGTTTGTTGACTTGCACCAATTAATTAGCTTGGGCTTTTTTATGCAATAATTATTATTCACGGGTTTTCTTATGTAGTTATTATATATATATATATATATATATATATATATATATATATATATATATATATATATATAGATAGAGGATAGTTCAAATAAAAACAGTAAATATTGTGAGAACGTAAAAACAATTTTTTATGTTATTATTCTACAATTAATTTTGTATCGACAACTTTATGTAATTATTCAGCAAAGAATAAATGAATAGTCAAAGGTTAAAATTAAAATTAGAATTTACTACAAAAATGCACATACATAAGTTTATAATAGAATAATAATATTATAATGAATATATGACTAATCGAAAGTTAATATTTATATTAGAATTATATATATATATATATATATATATATATATATATATATATATATATATATATGTGGTTAAGATCGGTTGACAACTCATAGTTTTCCGAAAACTAGAGAACTAAAGGTGGAACGTTAGATCAAAATTATCTCATTAAGGACATGATCGTCATGTTACCAATCTAATTTAATGTTTAATTTTTTTGTGTATTATTCGAAATATTAATAAAAATGCCTAAAAATTGACATAATACACCAAAATTTTGAATTTTTTTAAAAAATAATATTTTTTGTTTTTTTTTTTAAAATGAAAATTTTGTATTTTTTTGGAAAACATGATTTTTTTTAAAAAATTGAAAAATATATTTTTTTTATAAAAACTATAGTTTTTTTAAAAACCGTAAATTTTAAAAAAAAAACTGGAATAATTAAAAAAAAAAACTATAATTTTTTTTACCAAAAATCAAGATTTTAGGTGTATGTATGCATATATTTTAAAGTGCATATATGAATTTTTCTTATACAAAAAAAACTATAATATTCGTAAGTAAATCACCAAAAAAAAAACTCAATTTTATTTACGAATATATAAACACAATAGTATAAGTATTTTATTCGATACAAAATAAAATTTAAAAAACAAAAAATGCTACAAAATTTCAAAGCGTTTTCATGTCTTCGTGTCAAGATTTTCATATTTTCTTCAATTTATCACTTCTCACCTCTTCAATATTTTCCACAAATTCTTCCAAGTCTAAAAGAAAATTAAAAAAAAAATTTGATTTGTGCAAGAACACTCACAAAAATGCATGTGTGCATATAGACATAATTCATATGTGATGATGTGATTCACTTGTGATTTACATGTGATTCATTTGTGATTTACATGTGATTCATATGTCATTCATTTGTGATTTAAATGTGAATCACATTTAATTCATATGTGATTCATTTGTGATTTACATGTGAATCACCTGTGATTTTCATGTGATTTACATGTGAATCACATGTAATTTATATGTGATTCACTTGTGATTTACATGTGAATCACATGTAATTTACATGTCAATCACATGTAATTCATGTCTAATTCACTTGTGATTGTGATTTATATGTGAATTAGATGTGATTCATGATAGAGATTAAATAAAAAATATTCCTTGGCTACGAAATGAAAGTTAAAAATATGAAAGGAATCACAATGGTCCATTCCATTCCCTCGGGCAAAAAAAAAACAACTTTTTTTCATTTGAATGGAATGAACCATTCCATTCCTTCCCTGAATACAAGCAAGAAGATTACCTAAATTTACCAAATATAGCTCCCAATCAATGAATTATTACAGCTGTAAATGATCAACTTTAGCCCCAAGCCATAGAACACGCATAGTCCATTGTAATTTACCATCAAATCCAAAATTCTGCAGCATTTTGTAACAGCAATTTATCTTTGCCTATTAGTCAAAAAATGGGACATGAACTAGATGCAGATAAAAGAAGCTTACATCATTTTCAGAGCAAAATTAAAAGATAAAATAAACACTATTATTACATCATTCAATTATAATATAAACTTCCATTAGAATCAATAATCATGAAAAAGAGATAAACCTCATACCCATAGGAATATGGTTTGCTTACAAGCTTAATGTTGATGAGATCTTTAGTGTCATCGATATATTCCTTAAGCTACATTTGGATAAATTTCAATCATGTTAAAAGTCATGGTAGATGTAAATCTGTATAGTTGGAGGAATCTTTCTTTTAATCTTTGGACTAAAAGTAACAGTCAAACAGATCCACGATTAGTATATCAGAATCGCACCTTCTTCGATTCCATTCCGTTTGACATCCACGATTCCGGAGTATTTCTCAACAAGTGTTCCGAGTCCTCGGGAGACGTAATCGACTGAGAACATGTGTATTGTTCCATCGGATGATCCGACACAGAGTGCACGAATGATTTAGAGAGATACGAAAGTAAGTAATTACCTCATATTGATCCCAGACTTGATTGAAGGCGACGAAGTCTCCGGAAGCGATGAAGATGTTGACATATCTGAGTACATCAACGATTTCAGGGGAGGATCGTCAGATTCTTTTCTTCTCGGCTCCGACTTTCTTCATTTTCCGTTTTGCTTGACCTAATTTTTTAGTTTTGGTTCCGTAAATGTATCGAAGAGTGAGAAAGAGTAGTTGCCTCTGCAAGGTGTTTTTTCATACCAAAATTGTAGTTGAAGCAACGTGTTTGTGGAGATAGATCCAATAGGGAAAGCCAATAGAATTAAACACTTACAGGGGAAAGTGATGGTCGTTGCAATCGTCGGAGATGGCATCGATGACTCACTATCGTTCGTTGATGTGGATTTCGGAACAGATGTGGCGATTCAGGCGAATAGATTCTGCGAGGTGATTGTGGTGTAGGTTTTAAAGGAGGCGACGATGGTGTAGGTTTGGAGGAGGCGATGGTGGTGATGTTTTTTAGGGGAGATCGGTGGAGTTGATTGTGGTGCTGCAGGTTTTAGAGAGAGATCGTCCACCAGAAAGGTACGATAGTCGGTCTGTAGTTTCATTGAAGAGGGATCTGATAGTGATAGATGTATTCCCTGAATGGGGTCATTTTTTTGTTATCCCTAAAACACCCTCTGTGAAATTTTGTTACTATACCCCCGCCCTTTTATTGATGTATTTATTTACAAAAATACCACAATAAATCTTGACCATCATTTTTTTTATCTAACGGTCCTCTTTTAGTTATCGGGTTCTCGAGAAACTTTGAGTTTTCAAATGATCATCTATATATATATATATATATATATATATATATATATATATATATATATATATATAACCTTATAATGTATTAAAATTTCAAAAATACACTAAACATAGAAAAGGGGAAAAAAAAGGGCAGTAATCGGAAGAACCGGTCTTTGATTTTTAGTTTCACATTCTCACCATCTCACAACTTCTGTTGAATTGTCGGTCCCCACTCATCCCAAAGTAAGTTTGAGTGTTTAAGAATTGATATCTTGATTAATTTCTTATTGTAAAAAGTTTTTTTTTTTTTTAATTCGGTTACTTAATATGGTCATCAAATCAATTGTTTGATTGCTTTCATGTATTTGTTGAGTTTTTAGTTGTTGTTTCGTATTTCATGATTGATGCTACTTAATTAAATTCATGTAGTTGCTGTTTATTGACTGATTTAAGAACTATTTAATATATGATTATATTTTAATATATGTAAATTATACTTGTAAACATATTCTATAATTTATGAATTTTATGTTTTCGTATCAGTAAATTATAGGGTTTTAAAGAGAATCTATAAATTACTATTAACTATTGTTTCAGCGGCTAACAAACACGAAGAATCGCAAATTGCTATTACATAGTGCAATGTGAGCCGCCCTTATTTTAAAATCCTTGCACCGCCCTTAGATCCATGAGCATCAAAAAGACCACGAGGACCAGTATCGTGTGAATTGATAATCGATAATTTAGTTGTAGATTTAATTGCATTCACAATTGTTTTTTTTAATTATTGATTATTAATACTAAATCCATAAGCGTCAAAGCTTTTGAATTTTTTATTATACTTATTCTTCGTCGGGTACAATTGTAAGAACTTAATTTTTTTTCTTATATGATTCGATTTGATCCGAACCTGCAACTAGTACTTTTCGAATTGTATTTTATTTTCTATATGTTTTATTTAAATAGTGAACCATGTGGTTTTACGTTCTAAATTCGCCACTGTATAAAATAGTTGTTTTTTAGGTTAACGAACGAAAGTTATTAAAAAAATCAAATTATATAAAGCAAAAGGTGGAAAAGCCACAAACTCATAAACGCATTGACAAAATTACATATAAGGTCCTTATGGTTTACTAGTGATCACAAACTCAGTCTTGAATAACCAAATTACCCTTACTGACAAAACAAGCTAACGACGATAAGAAAAAAGATCATTAATGCAAGTTTTAGAAACTATAAGGATTATATTCATCAAAAAAAATTAAGAATGACTATATTTGTCACTCTTGTTAAACTATATGGACCATTTATATAACTTTGTCTAAAAATGTAACATCCGGAATTCCACGTATCATATTTTAATTATTTATTTTTGTCAAAAGGGGGGACTCGACGAGTTGATGCCTAGACTCGTCGAGTAGGATCGCGATTTGCTGACTGGAATTAATGAAGGGACTCGACGAGTCCGCGTTGTGGGCAGAAACCCTAAATCATCGGGCTTGTGCCCTATTTAAGAGATCTTATGGCCGTCATTTGCGGCCACCTTCACCCTTGAGAGCACCAGAGAACCTGAGAGCGTAGACAGAGAGAGAGAGAGAGAGAGAGAGAGAGAGAGAGAGAGAGTGAGAGTGAGAGTGAGGAAGAGAAAGAAAGAGGAAGCCATTTTCATCATCTCTAGTGTGATTTCGCAAGGAAGAAGGAATGAGGGCAAGCTAAACGGCTTAAGGAGCTCAGATCTGCTACCATTTTATCAGAGGAGGCTACTAGAGGAGGAGGCTAGGTCGGGATATTCGAGCACGAGAGTTTATCTGACTTCATTCGAGGTGAGTCTTCTCACTATACTTTACCTAGAGTGGTAATTATGCGTGACCGGAAGGTCTTATGTGCTACGAGTAGAATACGATGTATGCTGTTATATGATATGTATGTGTTATGTATGATATGAGTAGTATGATATGGACCGGAAGGTCAACAGTGTATGGACCGGAAGGTCATGATGATGAGGACCGAAAGGTCATATGGGTAGGGCCAGAAGGTCTACCAGGACTGGGATGGAAGTTCCCTGAGACACATGGATCGGAAGGTCCCATAGAGATATGGCTTTGAGTGGCGTGTGTGTTGTATGTGGTATTTTGGGGAACTCACTAAGCATTTATGCTTACCGTGTTATGTGATATGTGTTTCGGGTACTAGCGAGGATCACGGGAAAGCGCCGGCATGATCTGTACACACTGGAAGAAGAGTTGTTTGAGATTCTGGGATTTGTTATTATTATGACATTTGACATTATGAGATTTTGAGAACTATTATATGAGTTATGGATGTTTTTTTAAAATGAAAATTTGTTTTAAATTTTTATGTCGTTACAATTTGGTATCAGAGTCTTGGTTTGAGGGATTCGGATGCACCTTCGGGTGTATTTGAACTCAAACTGAGGATTTGAGAAAGTTTTCCATCAAAGAAATAATTTTTCTAAAAAGTAAAGGAATGTGAGGAAAGCGGAAAGAGGCAGTGTGTACGATCAGCCAGCGCCCGAACTGTGATTTCCCAAAATGCCCTTACATTATGTGTTATGAGATATGATGTGATATGTTATGCATGCTAGAGTAGGCTAGGTATTCCTATTAGGACTAGAGTAGCTTGATTTGTGATTCCTTAGCCTAGGAGATTACTTCTGCTATGAGATGCTTCGAGAGTGAGTAGGTAGCAGTGAGGAGCTTATGAGAAGTCTACCGGAGGGTAGCCTAAGCTTAGCGAGATGTAGAGTACTTGTGATATGGGATCCTAGGAGGAGGACTTGGAATGAATGTTGATGCGGTGTGGAAGGTAGTATAGGGCCCGTACTACTGAAAACACCGGATCAGTGCGCAGTCCAAGTAAAAATCCTTAAGGTACTAGGGAACAAGTAGGGTTGAGTTAATGAGTACGAGTATACTCGAGCAAGTCTCTGATATTTTTATGTTGTATTTCAGAGACATCATGGTTGGGACACGCCACAGACCAGAGACCAGCGGCGTGAGTGACGGGAGATACGCAGCGATTACTGAGGATGTGGCTGCTGCAGCTACTGCAGCTGTGACTGCTGCTAGACCTCAGGGGGGTGACTCGTTCCTATTTCGGGAGTTCAGCAACACAAAGCCACCAGAGATTAATGGGACGCAGGATCCGATTGCTGCGATGAGATGGATTTCTTATATCGAGGGATGCTTCTACACCTGTTCGTGTCCGGAGCATCTGAGGGTTCGGTTTGCGCTGAACCAGCTTCGCTTAGGAGCGAAGGACTGGTGGAACTTTGTGACGGCAAACTTCACTCTTGCAGAGATATCGGAGGTGACTTGGGAGAGGTTCACCACCATGTTCAGAGACGAGTATGTTCCCCCGGTGGAGAGGGAACGGTTGGCATAGGAGTTCTTGTCCCTCAAGCAGGGGACGGAGTCTATGACTATGATTACACGGATGTTCCACGAGAGGGCGTTGTTTTTCCCTGAGCACGTGTCGTCTGAGCAGGCACACATGAGCCAGTATTTGAGCATTCTGAGGAGGGACATTCTGGAGTTCGTGGCGAACTCGACTTACTGGACATTTGCTGAGCTCCACGCAAATGACCGGAAGAGGGAGAATGAGCTAGAGACTCAGGACAGGGAGGAAGCTGAGTCTCAGATGAGGTACAGGTGACCGATATAGGTACAGCCGGCAGCCAAGCGGGCTAAGCCCGCTGATACGAGATCTGGAGGCCAGAAGGGCCGCACTTGTGGGAAGTGCGGCAAGGGACATGAGGGTGTGTGTCGAGCGGGTGCTTGCTACAAATGTGGCAAGGAAGGTCATGTAGCCAAGGACTGCCCCAAGGGATTTATGGTTCGCTTTCATTGCAACCAGACGGGTCACCGGAAGGCCGAGTGCCCACAGCTGTTACAGGGATCAGCGTAGGGATCTGCCCCTACTACTGCAAGAGTTGCTGAGGGTCGGCCAGTAAAGGCCGAGGCACCAAAGGCTCGCGGGAGAGCCTTCTAGTTGACAGTGGAGGAGGTCCGCGCAGTGCCTGATGTCGTGGCTGGTATGTATTCTTTTATTTATTTATGCTGAGTTGAGATATTGTGCTTATATTATGATATGCATAGGTACTTTTCTTGTGAGTTTTGTACCTGCTTTGGTGTTATTTGACTCGGTTGCGAGTTGATCATTTGTGTCGTTAGCGTTTAGTCAGCACATCAGTATTCGACGAGAGGCGTTGAGTCGACCTCTATGAGTTTCCATAGCTGACAAGCGAGCGGTGTATGCTACTGACGTGATTCGAGGATGTGTACTCGAGATCTTCGGTGTTGAGTTCTCGATAGACCTAGTTCCGATTGCGATGGGGGACATTTGCGGTATAGTGGGCATGGATTGGTTGAGGCGATTTGGGGGGATTATAGACTGCGAGCGGCAGATGGTGTCGATACGAGACCCTAGTGGGGGAGTGCTGACTGTATATGGCGAGGGTACCCGACGTGGGTCAGCATTTTGTTCGGCTGCCAGAGCGAGACAGAGTTTACAGCAGGGCTGTAGCGGGTTTGTAGCTTATGTGATGGATACACGAGTGGCCGATCCTTTTTGTCAAGAAAAATGATGGTTCACACCGGATGTGCATTGATTACCGGGAGTTGAACAAGTTGACGGTCAAGAACCGTTATCCATTACCGAGGATCGATGATCTGTTCGATCAGTTACAGGGAGCATCTTGGTTCTCCAAGATAGACTTGAGGTTTGGATATCACCAGATGAGGGTGCGTGATGAGGATATCCAGAAGACGGTGTTTAGGACTCGTTACGGGCATTACGAGTTCGTGGTGATGCCTTTCGGGCTCACCAATGCACCAGCAGCATTCATGGATCTCATGAACAGAGTATGCAGACCGATGTTGGATCGACCGGTGATCGTGTTCATCGATGATATTCTGGTGTATTCGAGATCCCGAGAGCAGCATGAGGAGCATTTGAGGGAGATCCTCGGGGTTTTGAGATCGGAGAGGCTTTACGCCAAATTCTCCAAGTGTTATTTCTGGTTACGAGAGGTCCAGTTCTTAGGGCATCTCGTTAATCAGAATGGGATATTGGTCGATCCGGCCAAGATTGAGGCGGTGATGAGTTGGGAGGTGCCGAGATCCCCCACCGAGATCAGGAGTTTTCTAGGGTTGGCCGACTACTATCGGAGATTCATCAAGGATTTCTCCAAGATTGTCGTTCCACTCACCAGGTTGACCCAGAAAGGCGTTGCTTTTATGTGCGGTCAGAGCAGCATACCTCGTTTGAGACTCTTCCCCAGAGACTGTGCGAAGCCCCGATGTTAGCCCTTCCAAAGGGAATGGAGGATTTCGCGGTATATTGCGACGCATCGATATCGGGGTTGGGTGCGGTACTCATGCAGAGAGGGCAGGTGATAGCGTATGCATCGAGGCAGTTGAAGTCTCACGAGGTGAGGTATCCCACCCACGATTTGGAGTTGGGGGCTGTGGTGTTCGCCCTCAAGATATGTCGTCATTATTTGTATGGGGTTCGGTGTATCATATACACGGACCACAAGAGTTTGAAGTACTTGATGAACCAGCCCAACCTGAACATGCGCCATAGGAGATGGTTGGATGTGGTAAAGGATTATGACTGCAAAATCCTGTACCACCCGGGCAAGGCTAACGTTGTAGTCGATGCCCTGAGCTGCATGGCGGAAAGTGCCCCGATACGAGACATTTGTATGAGGATGACGGTGATGACTCCGGTGTTGGATACCATACGAGAGGCCCAGGAAGAGGCGGTGAGACTGGAGAACCGCAGGAGAGAGCGGGTGATTGGCCAGGTATATGAGTTCTTTACCGATAGCCGAGGGCTTTTGACCTTTTAGGGTCGGATTTGGGTACGGTTTGCGGGCGGGGCACGTACCATCCTGATGGAGGAGGCGCACAGATCGAGGTTCTCGATCCATTCCGGGGCCACTAAGATGTATTTGGACCCGAAGAGGGAGTATTGGTGGCCCTGTATGAAGAGGGATGTGGCGGGTGCTTGACCTGTCGCAGGGTTAAGGCCGAGCACCAACGTCCGCATGGCAATATGCAGCCACTTGAGGTTCCCCCATGGAAGTGGGAACATATTTCTATGGATTTCATCACCAAATTGCCGAGGACCGCGAGGGGTGTCGATGCAATTTGGGTGATCGTTGACCGGATGACGAAGAGCGCTCACTTCCTTGCTATGAGTGAGAGTTTTTCCGCAGAGAGACTGACAGAGATGTATGTGAGAGAGGTGGTATCGCGGCATGTAGTACCGATCTCGATTGTGTCGGATCGAGATGTACGTTTCACTTCCAGATTCTGGAAGAAATTCCATGAGGAGTTGGGTACAAGGTTGCATTTCAGCACCGCTTACCACCCACAGACGGACGAACAGAGTGAGCGGACGATTCAGACGCTCGAGGACATGCTTTGAGCATGTGTGTTGGACTTCGGAGGAAGTTGGGACACATACCTACCATTGGCTGAGTTTTCCTATAACAACAGCCACCATTCGAGTATTGGTATGCCTCCCTTCGAGTTGTTATATGGGAGAAGGTGTCAGACTCCCATCTGCTGGGGAGAGGTAGGGCAGCGAGTGATGGGTAGCGCTGAGATAGTGCTTTAGACGACTGAGCAGATACAACAGGTCAGACAAAGGTTGCTGACAGCTCAGAGTCGCCAGAAAAGTTATGCGGATAGAGCTATCTGCAGAGTTGAGCCAGATACATGATACCTTCCACATGTCTCGGTTGAGAAAGTGTATAGCCGACGAGTCGGCGTTAGTGCCACTAGAGGATATTCAGGTGGATGCGAGCCTGAATTATGTTGAGAGGCTGATCGCGATCCTGGATCGGAGGATCAAGGTTCTGAGGAACAAGGAGGTGCCCCTGGTTCAGGTCCAGTGGCAACATCGGAGAGGGTCCGAGCTGACTTGGGAGCCGGAGTTGGAGATGCGGGAGCAGCATCCAGAGTTGTTTGAAGAGCGAGACTTCGAGGGCGAAGCCTGATTCTAGTGGGGGAGAACTGTAACATCCGGAATTCCAGGTATCATATTTTAATTATTTATTTTTGTCAAAAGGGGGGACTCGACGAGTTGACGCCTAGACTCGTCGAGTAGGATCGCAATTTGCTGACTGGAATTAATGAAGGGACTCGACGAGTCAGGGAGTCGACTCGACGAGTCCGCGCTGTGGGCAGAAACCCTAAATCCTCGGGTATGTGCCCTATTTAAGGGATCTTATGGCCCTCATTTGCGGCCACCTTGACCCTTGAGAGCACCAGAGAACCTGAGAGCGTAGAGAGAGAGAGGAAGCCATTTTCATCATCTCTAGTGTGATTTCGCAAGGAAGAAGGAAGGAGGGCAAGCTAAACGACTTAAGGAGCTCAGATCGGCTACCATTTTATCAGAGGAGGCTACTAGAGGAGGAGGCTAGGTCGGGATATTCGAGCACGAGAGTTTATCCGACTTCATACGAGGTGAGTCTTCTCACTATACTTTACCTATAGTGGTAATTATGTGTGACCGGAAGGTCTTATGTGCTACGAGTAGAATGCAATGTATGTTGTTATATGATATGTATGTGCTATGTATGTTATGAGTAGTGTGATATGGACCGGAAGATCAACAGTGTATGGACCGGTCAAGATGACGAGGACCGGAAGGTCATACGGGTTGGGCTGGAAGGTCTACCAGGAGTGGGATGGAAGTCCCTTGAGACACATGGATTGGAAGGTCCCATAGAGCTATGGCTTTGAGTGGCGTATGTGTTGTATGTGGTATTTTGGGGAACTCACTAAGCATTTATGCTTACCATGTTATGTGATATGTGTTTCAGGTACTAGCGAGGATCGCGGGAAGGCGACGGCATGATCTGTACACACTGGAAGAAGAGTTGTTTGAGATTCTGGGATTTGTTATTATTATGACATTTGACATTATGAGATTTTGAGAACTATTATATGAGTTATGGTTGTTTTTTTAAAATGAAAAATTGTTTTAAATTTTTACGTCGTTACAAAAAAACAACTATTATTGTCATTTTCTAAACAAATCGTTTGGTTCGTTATTTTTAATATTTCAATCTATCAGATTTAGGTGATCGTTGAATGAAACATTTGACATCCTTTTCCCCTAATCATGCGTGCTTCCTTCTTACCATCTGAGCGACACCCACAAGTCGATTGTTCCTTTCATGGGACCCACTTCTCCTCCACGGACCTTCCCATCGGAACAATTGCTCCCCTTCCTCCTATTTCTGAATCACGCCTCTTCATTCCTTGCTGAAATTCACGTACCATTTCGTCTCTGCATCTCTATGGTACCAATTCGACTTCGAAATCAATTTTTGATTCGTGTTATTTTGTGTTTTATCCTTAATTGTAGTGATATTGGGAGGGATTCGTGTTATCTTTGAATTATTTTATGATGTAATACTTTAGAAAAAAGATGAAAGTGATCCAAATAATATTTTCTTTGGCTAATACATCTTAATTCGGCTTAAATTCTGTAGGTCTGAATTAGAGGAATCTTAAATTCCTTCTATTTTGTGTATTCTTGATTGATGTTGAAATTAAACAAATTCTTCTCTGATTTGAAAATATGAGGATGTCAAGTTTGTGATGCTATCCATGTTATGTTTAGATTTAGGAAGTAAGGTGATATTTGAAGATGATTAATTCACATCCATTCACCAACCATACTAAACACCAGTGGATCACGCCTTTTAATGATTTAGACCTCTTAATTGTTCAAACTGACTCATTAAGTTTCTACCAAAGAGTCCCTAAGTTATTTTTGTCACTTTGTTTAATTACCCCTAACGTTTCCTTCTTTTAATAAACACATACACGAACCAAGTTTATTCCCCCAAATTTTCATAAACACTAAACCTGTTTTCTATTTCTTTGTCTTTATCGTTGTTTAGCTAATGGATTTCATCTTCTTAATGTCTTGCTCTGAAAATAATAAGGGTTGAGATGTAATTTCCTCTCTCTTGGTTTTACCTTGATTTAATTCTAATGATTATGTTTATGTCACTTTGGCGTTAGTGTTTATGTTACTTTTACGTTTGTACTGGTGAATGTTCATGTCAATGTAGAATCAATCTGATAAATGATTTTATTTGTTTATGCTCAGGTATGGGGAACATATTGATGGATCATAACGAATTAGGCATTTACTAATGTGAACATGAATATTATATGTTTCATGTTATGTTGCTTACAAGATTTATCCTATTTATTAAATGGTCAGACTGAATTTGTTAAAAAGATTTTGGACATTGGACCTTAAGGACTTTGGTCATTCTAACTTGCAATCAAATATCGTAGGTGTTGTTTGTTTTTTGTTTGCAGATCTTTTTGACATATTTTGTCCACGTCGTGCAGACCACAAACAAACATTAGTCTTGTTTGTTTTTTAGAAAACTGCATACCTAAAAAGGTATGTGTGTGGTGATGTGGACTAGAGTATTGTAATTGTAGTTGACAAAAAAATGTTGTTTTAGCCATGTTTTTGTTTTGATAACGGCCTAAGGTTGAGATTTGTTTCTATTTGGGTCTTTCTGGTTGTAAAATGACTTCTTTGCCATAGAAGAAAATTAATCAAAACCGTATGGTTAAACCCATAAAATAAAATTAACAAACAAAAAACTGCCTAGGTATGAATGTGTACAACTTCTTTACAAGAAATCTTAAACGTTTGGTATTTAATTACAAAAGCAATAAAAATCATTACTTTAAGAAATGTCGTACACATATAAACATTACTAAACCTCATAATCAAGCAACAACCCCTCAATATTTAAATAAATCAAAAGCAATACCAGAAAAAACCCCATTGACATCCAAGCAATTACTTCATTTGAATGGATAAAAATATTTCTGAATCAAAATGAAAAGTGAATATATATGCATAATTTTTTTTTCCCGCAAATAATTGTTTTCTAAATGGGCATTTACTATTAGAGTATAGTAGTATATGTACGGCTTGCTTTTCATGGGCCAGGACGCTTGCCTAAACAGCCCATGTTATGCTGTTTGTGTGCCGAGCAGCTAGCTTAGCTCTCCACGAAATTTACACAAAAAAATAATAAAAAACGCTCCGACTACAGTACAGACAAAGGTGCCAGTAACTGTGAAACAGAAGGAGGAGCAGCCAAAGAGGAACCAACACTAAAAGCCCCAAATTTAAGGGTACTGTTGATAATATTGATAGCAAGTCTCTTGTTCAAAAATTTGGTATTATCTTTCTCAAATTTTATGTTTTTCTTATAAGAGTAAATTACACGAATGGTCCCTATGTTTTGGGGTAATTTGCGCACTTGGTCTCTAACTTATTTTTTTAACTCGGAAGATCCCTACTGTTTTTTTTGTTACGCGATTGGTCCCTATTGTTTGTTTTTGTTACACGCTTGGTCTTTGTCTTACCTAAAAAGACTATTATTTAAATAGGGAAAATGTTGGAGTAGGTAAGGTAAGGTGAGGGGGGTAGGGTTGGGGGTGTGTTTATTTAAATAAGTTAACAAATCTAGGGTAAAATAGTCTTTTTAGGTAAGACAGGGACCAAACGCGTAACAAAAACAAACCATAGGGACCATTCGTGTAATTTACTCTTCTTAGAATTAGAGGCCGTCTTCCGAAACTCATGTAGAATAACTTATGTTAATTGGTTAATTGATGCTATGTGAGACTCTTAGTTTGATTATTGTTCTATATTGCACTCTACAGCGCTTATAGATTTCATGATCATGTCCAGTTAGCTATAAGAGAACGTATCTAAGCCATTTGTTTTTCTGGACGCCTCTCTTAGATTTTAAAATAATCTGTCTAGAGCATTTCTTCTTACTCTACCATGGCAACCAGCTACACAATTCATTACAAGTCTTGTTGTTCTCATCATATTGTCGAATCAACATTTTGTTCTTTTTACATATTTAGTCAAACACTTCATTCTTTTATACCAAGTACATTACATTATATTGTGCAAGGACAATGATATGACTAAACATCTTTTATGTTTCGATGTTTCTGAACTATTCATTCATTAATATATGACAATGAATGGTACTAGTGTTGTTGGCTATTTTATATTGTTTTGTGTGTGAAAAGGAAAAATTAATTTGTTTAACATAGTACCAATGCTAGGGAGGTCTAGAAACTGTGATCGTCCATTCTTTAATTTTGTAGATGTAAAACTTTTTAGTATAAACTGATTAATAAAAAGAATGCATTCAATTATTTTTCAAAATATACAAATTGCAAGTTTGTTAGTGCTACCCTCTTGTTTAGAGTCACTACTAGTGTAGCACCTTCTACAAAAAAAAATTGTTATTTTTAACAATGTAGGAGACCATGGATCAGAGTTGAAATGGACCAACTTGGATTGTTTCTAACAAGTTTACCACTTAGTTAATTTAAGTGAGATAAGTTCATTTCATAGTCATTAAATTCTTGGACCCAAATGATATCATATCACTGTACTCATTGATATCTACTATATTTGATTTCATCGGTTCATTTTTAGGGACTCATTTCATATAATTAGAGGATCGAAACTATCACAAGATGGGAAAAGATATAATTCATAAATACAAATTTCCAAGACTTGTAATCTAATTTGGGGCGATCTGTTTTTCAATTCATCTTTAATTTCTCTTACATTTTCATTGAAATTTCATAGAAATTACGTATCGTAGGCCCCACACAAATAGGTCACCAGTTTGAGTTTGTTGATTTGAATATTTCTTCTTCACAATTGAGACTATATAAACCCTCATGAGGGGTAGTCTGAATATGCAACACTACCAAAAAAAATTTAAAAAAAGATTTGCATTAACATAATGAATCCTTGTGTTTTTATAATTTTCTCACTTCTCTTGCTACGCCTTGAGGCTACAACTTCCAACCACATAGGAAGAGGAGGAGATGGTAATGGTGTTACGATTACGAACAAGTGTTCCGATAAGGAGAGACATGCTCTTCTTGATTTCAAAGCTCGCCTCCAAGACCCCGATGAAACTCTCTCTACCTGGAGCGCTGAAGAAGAAGAAGAAGAAGATGTTAGGATCGAGACACTTAACAGACGACTCTAAACACACACACAGCTCACGAAAAACAAGAACACAAGGATGAACATGAGGGATTTAACGTGGTTCGGTCCTTCTGTGACCTACGTCCACCGGTAACTAGGAGTTTATATTTCTTAGTGCTAATCTGCACTCACTCTATGTTGCATTCTTTTACAATACAGATGAGACTCATATATAGAGTCTGAAATGATAATCTAACAAGAAAAGCAGCCCATGAAACATGCATCTGGAAAACTAGATCACCTATCCTTTTCCCCTTTTTGACTTGCTTTTCTGCCATGTTTTCTGCCACTAATATTGAGTGGCTTCACCTACTCAACAATCTCCCACTTGAAGCCACTGAACAATCTTCACATGTGCTTCACTATGCATCTGTATTTCCGTAAAACTTTTCATCTTAGCTCCTTCCTAGTTACCCAGCCTTCTCTTCAATTTACCTGAAGGCTAGTTGAAGCTTCCGTTAGCTCCAACACATCAGTCATGGCTAAGTCTGCCACTGACCTGTTCTCTGTCTCCACCGGCTCCTACTGAAATGAACTGCCCGATCCTGGAACATCCTGAGAACAAACGACACTCTCCATGTGAAACAGATAATCTGGAGAGACTTTTACAGATGGAATACTGCTTCTCTTAACCCACTGTGTTCTGGGTATTCTAGCTGAAACATAGCCCATGCTCCCACTACTATGAATGCCCTTGACTGGTTTTTCTGAACCGTTCCAAACACGTTCAACCTGAATCTGACCTGTGATTCTGGGTTTGCCATCTGCAAAGCAAACCTTCTTTTGTCCACGAGGCTCTTTGAACCGGATTTTGTTTTTCTTCTGAACTGGGACGGTTACTCCCTCAGATGGTAATCTGGCCATATATAATGAACTCCTCTTATGTCCACGAGCTATCACAATATTTCCTTTGACAACCTTCCACTGCCCATTCCTGAACTTAACCTCGTGTCCCTGTTCATCCAACTGCCCAACAGAAATCAACTGTTTCTTTAGACTTGGAATTACCCGGACATCCTTCAAAGTTCATGGACCAACTGGAGTCTTCAAATCTAAGTCACCTATGCTCGTCACATCAAGAACCTCATCGTTCGCCAGTCTTACCTTACCAAAATCTCCTTCTTTCAGATGTTGCAGTGCTTCACGGCTGTAGGTAGCGTGAAATGAAGCACCCGAATCCATAACCCATGAATCCACATTGCTCTCCACACTACAGATCAAAACATCATCATCTGAATGGTCTACTGCAGCGTTAACTTCTTTCTTGTCTTTTGGACATTGATTCTTGAAATGTCCAACCTCTTTACAGTTCCAACAAGTCACATCATTTCGAGTCCTCGACTGACTCCTTCTCCTGTTCCCGCTCCCACTACCTCTGTTATTTCTTCTACCTCTGACAGCATTCAATTGTTCACTTGATGATTCCCCGGAATTTCTTCGTCTGATGTCTTCGACTAGAATTAAATCCCGAATTCCCTCAAAAGTGAGCTCTTTCGATCCCGTGGAACTAGTAACGGCTGTAACTGTTCCAAACCAACTGTCAGGTAATGATGATAACAATAGTAAAGCTTGAACTTCGTCCTCAAATTTTATTCCCACTGACCTAAGTCTGGATAAATCGAGTTCAAATTGTTGATGTGTACTGTAACTGAACTTCCTTCCCTCATCCTCGTGTTGACTAGTTCCCGAATCAGGAAGACTTTATTTGCTACCGACGGCTTCTCGTACATATTAGACAATGCCTCCATGATTCCCTTTGCCGAGGTCTCCTTCAAAATGTTGAAGGCAACATCCTTTGACAACGTCAGTCTAATAAATGCCTTGGCCTTTTTACCCAAAGTCTCCCAATTTGCCTGTGTCATTGTCTCTGGTTTTTCACCTAAAACTGCGTCCAAGTCTTTCTGCACGAGCAAATCTTCAATTTGCATATTCCACCAACCAAAATCTTTCCCATCAAACTTCTCAATCTGAAGCTTACTGCTTTCTGCCATTTTCTGAAAGAACAATGACCTATCTTGCAATTTTTTGGAAATTCAGGGGCCAAATTGCAAATTTTCAAATCTGCTACAATGTTGCTACAGTGTTGCTACAGTGCCTACTATAGTGTCTGCTGACGTCACCGTAATTGCAACACTGTAGCAGATTTGAAAATTAGCAATTTGGCCCCTGAGTTTCCAGAAAATTGCAAGATAGGTCATTGTTCTTTCAGAAAATGGCAGAAAGCAGTAAGCTTCAGATTGAGAAGTTTGATGGGAAAGATTTTGGTTGGTGGAAGATGCAAATTGAAGATTTGCTCGTGCAGAAAGACTTGGACGCAATTTTAGGTGAAAAACCGGAGGCGATGACACAGGCAAACTGGGAGACTTTGGATAAAAAGGCCAAGGCATTTATTAGACTGACGTTGTCAAAGGATGTTGCCTTCAACATTTTGAAGGAGACCTCGGCAAAGGGAAACATGGAGGCATTGTCTAATATGTACGAGAAGCCGTCGGCAGCAAATAAAGTCTTCCTGATTCGAGAACTAGTCAACACGAGGATGACGGAAGGAAGTTCAGTTACAGTACACATCAACAATTTGAACTCGATTTTATCCAGACTTGGGTCAGTGGGAATAAAATTTGAGGACGAAGTTCAAGCTTTACTATTGTTATCATCATTACCTGACAGTTGGTCTGGAACAGTTACAGCCGTTACTAGTTCCACGGGATCGAAAGGGCTCACTTTTGCGGGAATTCAGGATTTAATTCTAGGCGAAGACGTCAGACAAAGAAATTCCGGGGAATCATCAAGTGAACAATTGAATGCTGTCAGAGGTAGAAGAAATAACAGAGGTAGTGGGAGCGGGAACAGGAGAAGGAGTCAGTCGAGGACTCGAAATGATGTGACTTGTTGGAACTGTAAAGAGGTTGGACATTTCAGGAATCAATGTCCAAAAGACAAGAAAGAAGTTAACACTGCAGTAGACCATTCAGATGATGATGTTTTGATCTGTAGTGTGGAGAGCAATGTGGATTCCTGGGTTATGGATTATGGTGCTTCATTTCACGCTACCCACAGCCGTGAAGCACTGCAGAATCTGAAAGAAGGAGATTTTGGTAAGGTAAGACTGGCGAACGATGAAGTTCTTGATGTGACGAGCATAGGTGACTTAGATTTGAAGACTCCAGTTGGTCCATCGACTTTGAAGGATGTCCGGGTAATTCCAAGTCTAAAGAAACAGTTGATTTCTGTTGGGCAGTTGGATGAACAGGGACACGAGGTTAAGTTCAGGAATGGGCAGTGGAAGGTTGTCAAAGGAAATCTTGTGATAGCTCGTGGACATAAGAGGGGTTTATTATATATGGCCAGATTACCATCTGAGGGAGTAACCGTCCCAGTTCAGAAGAAAAACAAAACCCGGTTCAAAGAGCCTCGTGGACAGAAGAAGGTTTGCTTTGCAGATGGCAAACCCAGAGTCACAGGTCAGATTCAGGTTGAACGTGTTTGGAACGGTTCAGAAAAACCAGTCAAGGGCATTCATAACAGTGGGAGCATGGGCTATGTTTCAGCTAGAATACCCAGAACACAGTGGGTTAAGAGAAGCAGTATTCCATTTGTAAAAGTCTCTCCAGATTATCTGTTTCACATGGAGAGTGTCATTTGTTCTCAGGATGTTCCAGGATCGGGCAGTTCATTTTAGTGGGAGCCGGTGGAGACAGAGAACAGGTCAGTAGCAGGCTTAGCCATGACTGATGTGTTGGAGCTAATGGAAGCTTCAACTGGCCTTCAGGTTAATTGAAGAGAAGGCCAGAGTAACTAGGAAGGAGTCAAGATCAAAAGTTTTTTACAGAAATACAGATACACAGTTGAAGCTATGGTGAAGATTGTTTCGTGGCTTCAAGTGGGAGATTGTTGAGTGTGAAGCCATTGGGCTGGTCAAAAGGTAGAAAACCAGGAGCCATGTTTTGAGTAGTGGCAGAAAACAAGGGAAATGTTTTGAGGCTTTTTTCCCGGTTGTGTTTTTTTTATGATTTCCATCTCTATATAAGAGATTACTCTGTATTTTGTAAGATACCTCCAACATCACAGAAGAAGATAAATAAAACATTCCTAGTTACCGGTGGACGTAGGTCAGAGAAGGATCTAACCACGTTAAATCTCTCGTGTTCATCATTGTGTTCTTGTTTTTCGTGAGCTGTGTGTGTGTTTAGAGTCGTGTGTTAAGTGTCTCGATCCTAACATGATCAAACTCGAGGCACTGTATCTAAACGGGAACAACTTTTCTGGAGAATTGCCTTTGTCTTTAATGAATTGCACAAGTTTAAGTTTTTTGAATTTGGAGGCCAACATGTTTTCTGGCAATGTGCCTTTTTGGATTGGGGAAAATTTATCAAGGTTGTATGTTCTTAACCTAATATCAAACTCGTTCTTTGGAACCATCCCTTTATAGTTATGTCAGTTGGCTAATCTTCAAATCCTGGATTTGTCACTGAACAATCTCCATGGACCCATCCCCTCGTGTTTGGATAATCTTACAAGCATGGTTCAAGCAGGTTCATTACCAACACATAATGTACATTCCTATTCAATTGAATTGTTATTCCCAGGAGATGGTTTTTATACTGAAGTTGAGGTTGGGTATGTTGACCATGCAATGATTGAGTGGAAAGGATGTGAACGTGAATTCATTAAAAATCTGGGATTGTTGAAGAGCATTGACTTGTCAAGCAACAACTTAACATGACAAATTCCATATGAAGTTACCAAGCTCTATGGACTGCGTGCACTCAACTTGTCAAAGAATGGTCTGCTTGGAGAGGTTCCGGAAAAAATTGGTCAACTGAAACAACTTGAAACTTTGGATTTATCTAGAAACAACTTGTCTGGAGAGATGCCATTAAGCATGTCTAGTATGAATTTTTTAAATCATCTAGACGTGTCATATAATAGCTTGTCAGGGAGAATTCCATCCAGAACTCAACTGCAGTCTATTGAACCTTCAAGATACTATGGAAACGCAGGACTATGTGGACCTCCCCTTACCAAAACATGTCACGGAGATGATGAATCAGAAGTACCACATGTCATTGGTGAGAGAGAGGATGGTTGGGAAGACACATATGAACTTTGGGGGTGATTCTATATTGGTGGAGGCACTGGTTTTGCTACTAGATTCTGGATTGCATGTGGTGCTCTACTTCTCAATCGTCGTGGGAGACATGCTTTTTTTCATTTTTATTATAGCTTCAAAGATTTGGTTTATGTGAAGGTGATGCTGTTCTTTGCAAATCTGCAAAGGGTTTAACATAGATAGTCTTGTAAAATCATGCGTCACTTGTATTTGACAGAAGTTTTTATGTCCCCAATATCAATAAAATCGCCACCAACACCATGGGTGGCCATTTTCCAGTTGTGTCCTCAACTAAGGCAACCCGAAAACTTTATATTTTAAATCTGGTTAATTAATGTTGTATTTTTTTTATTGAACAATTTTCCATGTTGGTTATATGTGGAAGTGATATTAAAATATGGTCCATCCATATACAATTGTTACTCACACGCTTTAAGTTGTGGGTAATTTACAAAAAAATTTGGCTAAACTGGACTAATTAACGATAAAGAAAGAGCATGAACTCTAAATTTGGGGTTTTCAGTTTAGACTTTCTACGAAAGCAGGATTTCGTTATATACTAGAATAATTATGTCTTTTTGATTGAACTTAATTGGCATACATTAGGTTTAATATGGAACTCCTCTAATTAGACTATATTTCATACAGATTTTGTGGTTTAGATGTATTTCTATGTATTTTGTCAGATTACGTTCTATATTATAAGGTAAGAATGTTTACTAAAAAATATATCCAAATTCCAAGCAACAAATACATATCTGATTAGATGGCCATCTATTTAGTCATAATACCTCCAAAAAAAAAACTTAATTTATGTGACTGGTGGCCTTTGTTTTTGTATGATATAAGTTTTTTAATTAACAAAATAATCACAAAAACAATAGTCATAAAATGTTTAATTTTACAATTAAATCCATCGTACCAAATTAAAGTAAACTAAATAACGTGCTTATAATATAATTAACAAAAAGCATGTGAAAAGACTAGCATTTTGGTAGATGGTTTTGAGTCCCACATCAACTCAACAAAGAAAGAAGTGCACAAAAGCCGTGAGACCGAACCAAAAAACACCGAACCTTTTCGAGACTTGTGTTAGGTTTGCTAATGTAAGAACTCGAAATTTTAGACCTAGCAAAGCCTAAACCCTAACCCAACACAAGTGAACCTACATTGCACTCCTTGTTGCAATGTGTCCTTTATAGCCTTTAGTGTGAATCAACATTTGGCAGAAGTTTAAGCCTAATACTTAGCTTATATTATATAGATATAATGTATATAAGTTGTTTTCGGTTTTGGGAATCAAATCCCAAAACCCAAACCGAATTCCCTTCTAGGATTAAAGCCTTGACCAAATTCCTTTTGTCCATTTGACTAGAAGCCGAATTCTTCATCCCATTTGACTCAAAACCGAATTCCTTATTCTCCTTTGACTTAGGATCGAATTCCCCATTAAAGCCCACTACGTAGGACCGAATTCACAAGTGTGAGGCCCATTAAGGACTGAACACCCCTCCTATATATATAGTTTCAGTCGATTTCTCAAATCATCTCCCACCGAACACACACCCATTTTGCTCTCAAAAGTCATCCGAAAACTCTCCCGATCTTCAAGTGATTGTGCCCAGAATCTTCAAATCTTCATACATTTCCCAAGAACATTCATAAGTCCCTTCATATCTTCAAGTGATTCACCAAGAACACTAAGAACACACACCACTAACACCATCACACCAAAAACACCCCCAGCCCACCGAAAACTCTATTTTTCTCACCGAAAACGTCATTCAACACTTCCAACTGTTCCAAATTAATTTTGTAAGTATTCCTTACATAATTAATTATTTAACACATTATTTAAATTAATTTATTATTAATTTAAATACGACATCGAATACAATTATTTTAGGATAACGTTATTCGCACGTACGTTAGCCTGAGGATCGTCACTACTGTTTCACTACCGCTACGCTATCCAAACAGGAATATGTGCTAGAGGTGAGTTCATACCCTTACGTTTTCACTATTTTTCCAATGTTTTTAGGGGGCTGAATACAAGTAAAACACAAAGTAATTTTGTGTTAACTTTCAAAAGATTTCAAACAGTTTCAAGCACATCAAGTCGTTTCAACTGATTCAAACTATTTTAAAAGTGTTTCAAACTACTACAAATGTTTTATACTTTCATTTCCCAAAGTACATCTTTATATATATATGCCTTCTGCATATATGAATATAATCTTATCTAAATAAAGTTTTAACCCTTTTGTAACATGTCGAGCAAAAGGGTATCTATCTCATCGTTTTATCGTGTTATACAAACTGTTAATTTACTAAGACTTTCATTGCATACAGGACATACATTTAAACTATAATAAGTATAATTTGTGAATCAATACACTATTTTACTAAGTTCAAGAAATGATACAATAACATACATACAAACTACTATAAGAATACTTTGGGGAAAACACTACATTATTTTACAAAATTCAAGGACACTACACAGAAACAAGTATATAAACTATAATAGGTATAGTTTATGGAACACTACTCTATTTCACTACTACAAGGATTCACTACTAAAATAATGATTTAAGTATAATTATTTTCACTACAAAGTAATACATACAGTTTCAATTACAATAGAACACTATAACGCTACACGTAAACCTGTTAATACAGGGTTGTGAGACACTACTTCGGGTACCCACCAGGGTACAGGTTCAAGTCCTATAAATTATAACCAGAGTCTCCCGAATGGAGAGCGTGAGATTTATGTATAGATCTATACGGGACTGACAATCCTACACCAGAGCTGCTTGCAATAGCTAGGCTGCCAGGCCTGCGGTGACAAATGTCATAATATACCGACACCTGAAGAACGTCGTAGAGGCCACTAGGTCATATTAGCATGGTTATATGAAACTCACAATAGTATAAACAATGTTTACGGGATTAATACTACTTCAAAGGTTTTATTTTAATAATAAATCTTCTCATCACTACTTTCCTAGTACGATACACTTACATTTTTGGGAAATCAATTATACATATGTTTTGATAACTAATCAAACTACAGAACATTATTTTACACTACATCTGGTGGATTCCAGACACTATTACAGACACTATGGATACTACAGACACTACTTCAGTATAAACACCACTATTGGCACTATTGAAATTCACTATTTTCTAGTACCAAGTACAATGATATAATTTACAATCTAAATACAAGTACAACCTGGGTCACTAAATACAAGTACAATTTACTATTTCTAGTACGAAACGTACTATTCCGAAAGAACGCTGAACTAGGTGCATACATACAAACAGGGTTGCATACAAACACATTTGTAATACATTACTTTTATAAGTACAAGTCAACAAAACTTTCAATTCATTACATCAGAAAATATAGGATTTTCTGGAGGAACAAACAAAGGTTTTCTAAGATTCATTAAACTCACCAACTTTAATGTTGACACTTTCAAAACCACTTGTATTCTCAGGACACTAGTAAACAGGTACACGCACATGGTTCTAGAAGACGGAGCATAGTAGCTTCAAGTCTTGTTTTGCTATTTACTTTTTGGAGTCAATCATTTGTGATTCAAATACAATGTAAATTCTATAAATACAATGGTTGTTGTTGCTTTGATTACTATTATACATTTGTTGTGATACTACACATGACGTCCTCCGCCCCGAACGTTTCCGCCGTTCCGGTTTGGGGGTGTGACAGCTAATGTGCATATGAGATTTGTTTTGGTTTTTGTTGTTGCGATTGTAAAACAACTTATTTTCCTAAAAGAAAAATTGTCAAAATGGTGTGGTTAAACACATAGAAGAAAAAGCAGCAAACCAAAAACTACCATGGCATGAATTGTATAGTAATATACATACAAAAAAATCATTACTTCAAGAAAAGTAAATCCAAGATAATCAAGCAATCATGAATATTTAGGTAAAATTAAAGTAATAACAAAAAAATTACTAAATTGTCATCTTAGAAATTAATTGGTTTGAACAAAATATATTTATAAAGTGGAAGAAAACTTACTTTACAAAATCATTGCCCATAGACATTTTAAAGAGTTTAAATTTTTTATAAATATGCCAGTACAATTACATGGTTTTTCTTTGTAGGTGGTGGTACTCATAAAAATTGGAGCTTGGTCTGATCCATCCATGCATGAGCTCTTGAGCAATAGAATGTTTTTATGGACTTATGGTTTTTTTTTCCTTGTGCTCTTTTTTAGCCATGAAAAGGTGTAAAGTCTGAGACTTTACCCCTTAGGAAATTCATTAGATCCAAATACGAGAATTGGATGGTTAGTTTTTGTGTATTAAGAGCATAATAATAAGTTGGTAAATCAACGTATTATGTTGGGCGTAATCTTAGCTATGCTTAGCATAACATGAAATTCCCCTGTATTTTCATTTGAGGCTCTACATTGAGGGTAGAGCATGGTGTTAATGGATTATTGGTCAAGTGGAATGGGTTCTAGTCTTGGAAGGGTAAAATGGTTTTTTACCCCAAGGAGAGTAGCTATGAACTAAGACCCTTGAGTATGGATTATTACCTTACTATCTGATTATTGTTTTATTGTGTATATGATTAGTGTGAGGAGTTCTAGTATCAGCAACTCGAGTGTGAAATTTGTTTTTCTTTAGATTGAGGCGAGTCTTCTCACTATATTATGTATGATGCTAGTTGTCTTTGTGACTCTTGTATTTGTATCTATGTTGGGTTGGACCCATTTTATGTATGTTGGGTTGGGCCCATTTTCATGTTGGGTTGTGCCTATTTGTATGTATGTTGGGCTGGACCTATTTGCCTATTGGGTTGGGCCCATTTGTATGTATGTTGGATTGGTCCCATTTGAATGTAGGTTGGGCCGGGATCATTTGTATGCATGGCTGGGCCATTTATATGGTATGTGGTATTTTGGGGAACTCACTAAACTTTATACTTACGGTTTTGTGGTTTAGCATTTTTAGGTACTTCCAGTACTACAGAAAAGGACATGACTTGATTGCACAACATTTTCCCCTATGATTTTCCGCATTGCCGACTATTGTTTTACTCTGATACTTGAGATACATTTATATCATGTTTGATTTTGGAACATCTGATGTATGAATTTGACGCCTTAAAAATCTAAAAAATTTATTAGCATATTGGGATGCTACATTTATGGTATTAAAGAGTGTTAGGAAACATTATTTAAGCACATCTTTATATCTTTATCTTTATCATACATACTTATAAAGCTAGCATTTTTTCTTGAATCTCATGCATTTGAAACTCCCATTCATTTTTTCCTTTCACCTCATTCATTTGAAACTCTCATTACTTTTCAATTTCTTTCTAATAATGATTATAAGTTGGTTAATAAGGTTAAATAAATATAAAACCTAAAGTGTAATCATATATGAACTAAATTTCTATATTAAAAAAAATATATTTTCTTCTACTTATAAAGTTATGTTTTTAACTTTTAATATATTATACTTAATTTATTAGGTTTAATATGTTGTTGTATGTAAACCATTATCATTTTAAAGCTACAACTTTTGAACAATTTGTATAAAATACTTAAATTGTTAATTTAAATATAACCTCACACGATCAACTTAAATATAAATTTTAGTTCAACTTAAACAACCTAAAAAATATTTTGTAAATAGTTAAAAGTGATAAATTATAGTGTCTTTCTAATAATGATTATAAGTTGGTTATTAAGGTTAAATAAGTATCAAACCTAAAGTGTAATCATAAATAAACTAAATTTCAATATTAAAATAATATTTTTACTTCTACTTATAAAGTTATGTCTTTAACTTTTAACATATTATACTTAATTTATTAAATTTAATATGTTGTTGTATGTAAACCATTATCAGTTCAAAGCTACAACTTTTGAACAGTTTGGACAAAATACTTAAATTGTTAATTTAAATATAATATTACAGGGTTAACTTCAATATAAATTTCAGTTCCACTTAAAAAACTCAAAGAATATTTTGTGAATAGTTAAAAGTGATAAATTGTAGTACTAAATGGAAAAACTAAATTATAATATCAATTTAACTAAAATATTTCCTAAAGATATTTTTATAATCGTTAAAAGTTTTCACATAAGTAGCTTAAAATAACTTACAATAACAATAGTTAAAAATAACTCTATATAAATAATTATTTTGTTACCTTTAAAATAAAAAAAAAATTTGTTTGATGTTTTAAATAATTACAATGATAGAAATTAAGACGTTAAGCAAATAAATTTTAAAAAATTAATTAACAATAACAAAAAATATAAATAACATTAAACCATATATTATATTTTTTTTCATGAGTAACTCGCGGGTAGAAGGCATTCAAACGGTTGAGATTATGCAGTTATAATAGATGTATATATTATCATATAATTCAAAATAATCAATATATTATATCAATTTAGTATATGAATTATTATATCAAATTTAACAACAACGTTATTGTTATATTTAAAAATAAACATATATTTGTAAAGATTTCAAATATATAGGTGTTTTTGCGCAACGCGCGGGCATTCGCCTAGTATACTTATAAAGGAAGCATTTTTCCTTTCACCACATTCATTTGAAACTCTCATGTATTTTTCCTTTCACCACATTCATTTGAAACTTCCATGACTTTTCAATTTCTTTCTAATAATGATTATAAGTTGGTTAATAAGATTAAATATATATTAAACCTAAAGTGTATTCATATATAAACTAAATTTCAATATTAAAAGAATATCTTTACTTCTACTTATAAAGTTATGTTTTTTTTTAACTTTTAATATATTATACTTAATTTATTATTTTAATATATTGTTGGATTTAAACCATTATTATTTTAAGCTACAACTTTTGAACAATTTGTATAAAAAACTTAAATTAAAAATTTAAATATAACATTATAGCGTCCACATAAATATAAATTTTAGTTTAATTTAAACAACCCAAAGAATATTTTGTAAATAGCTAAAAATGATAAATTGTAGTGTCTTTCTAATAATGATTATAAGTTGGTTAATAAGGTTAAATAAATATCAAACCTAAAGTGTAATCATAAATAAACTAAATTTCAATATTAAAATAATATCTTTACTTCTACTTATAAAGTTTTGTCTTTAACTTTTAACATATTATACTTGATTTATTAATTTTAATATGTTGTTGTATATAAACCAGTATCAGTTTAAAGCTACAACTTTTGAACAGTTTAGACAAAATACTTAAATTTTTAGTTTAAATATAACATTAGAGTGTCAACTTAAATATAAATTTCAGTTCCACTTAAAAAACCCAACGAATATTTTGTGAATAGTTAAAAGTGATAAGTTGTAGTGCTAAATGCAAAAACTAAATTATAATATCAATTTAACTAAAATATTTCCTATAGATAATTTTATCATCGTTAAAAGTTTTCAAATAAGTAGCTTAAAATAACTTACAATAACAATAGTTAAAAATAACTCTATATAAATGATTATAATGTTATCTTTAAAATCAAAAAACAATGTTTGATGTTTTAAATAATTATAATGATAGAAATTAAAACGTTAAGCAAATAAATTATAAAAAATTAATTAACAATAACAACAATAAATAACATTAAACCACATATTATATTTAATTTTTATTCATTAGTAACTCGCGACTAGAAATCATTCAAAATGTTGAGATTATGTAGTTATAATACATGTATATACTATCATATAATTTATAATAATCAATATATTATATCAATTTAGTATACGAATTATTATATCAAATTTAACAACAACGTATTGTTATATTTAAAAAAAAAACATAGTTGATTTGTAAAGATTTCAACTACATAGGTGTTTCTGCGCAACGCGCGGGCATTCGCCTAGTTCTAAATATAAACGTAACATTTCGAACCTGTTCTTTGTGTTCCAGAGTAGTTCTTCGAGGTACGAACTAACGATTTTACAATTTTAATGAAAATTAAACATGTAGAAGCAAATGAGTCAAAAACTTACTCATAAAACCTCCAACTCATCGGAATCAAATGCCATATCTTCTTTGCCCACTGAATCTAAAATATCATGATTGGTAAGTATTTCGAAATAGGTTAAGTAATACTATGTATCCAGAACCCAATAGGAAAGGGTCAGACCAAAACATGAGTGCGTAATGATCCATTCTGAACAAGATGATCATTTTTAAAATATAAAAATCAAACCGGTTATTTATTAAAAGAAGCAATCCAAAAATGATTACTTAATTGCCCTTTTTAAAACTCATTTTGATCAATAAATGTTTTTGGGGAAAATGACCTGCGAGGGTAATTACCTTTTCGTCTTGTTCACGTTTAGGTAACTTCATTTTTTTTTACACATTTTACCATTTAACTTGTTAAATATGTTCACATATTACCATTGTCACCTGCTATAGCAAGTGACAATGGTAATATGTGAGCATATTTTACAAGTTAAATGGTCAAATACGTACAAAAAAAAGTTGTCTAAATGTGAACAATTTTTTTTACAAATTTCTTAATTTTTTTTATAATTTCTTACAACATTTTTATGATATTTTTTTCACTTTTTTTTTACAAATTTCTTAAAATTTTTTATAATTTCTTACAACATTTTTTTGATATTTTTTTCTTATAGGTTTTTCTAATGCAATGTCTTAAAGTTTGCTTATAATTCTTTTTTCAACTTTTTTTATACTTTCATATAATTTTAATACAAGTGTTTCTTAAACCAAATATTTTATAAATGTTTTAAAATTCTCTTACAAGTTTTTTACTTGTTATTGACATTTTCATACAATTTTTCTATAACTTTCATACATTTATTTCTAAACTTTCTTTACAATATTTTTAAAGTGTTTCACAGATATTATATGACAATTTAATATTTTTTATAACATTTTAAAAATACTTTTGTTAAATGCTAGTTTAAAACATTGTATTAAAAAAATTAAAAGTTTATAAACTTCTAAGTAAAAAGCATTAAAAAGTTGGAATAATTTTAGAACATTTACATTATATAGACTTTTTTTTATTTGGTAAGTAATATTTTCTTTTTTATTTTTTAAAAGGCTCTCCATACTTATTGTTACATATTTAATTTATTTAATTTTATTGTTACATGCTATTTACTTTAAAAATATTATATTTGCTTCAAAACAAAAGAAAAAATATATATATAAGAGGCTATATAAAACATTTCACAAAATAAAAACATATTTATTGATTAAAAAGTAAATTGATAAATTGATAAATATTTAATTAATATTTATGAAATTATGGATATTTTAAAAATAACGTTTGAAAAAAATAATACAAACAAATATGAAAAATAAAATCGCTATTAAAAATCGGGAAAATGACTTATCATGTTAATTAACTTTTCGTTTTGTTTACATTTAGGCAACATTTTTTTTGTACACATTTAACCATTTAACTTGTTGATTTGTTCACATATTACCATTGTCACCGACTATAGTCGGTGACAATGACAATATGTGAACACATATAACAAGTTAAATACTCAAATGTACACAAAAATAAAAAATTTATCTAAATGTAAACAAAGCAACAAAGATCATTACCCTTATAAGTAATTTTCCCATATTTTTATTAAAAAATAATAATACTTTTTTGGTTAAATTATTAATACTATTTACGACGGTGAGTGGAAAAACCGTCGTCCAAATCCTAGCCCTTAAAACTCCTACAACTTTCGATCGTCACCGTTATAACTCAATATTTGCAGTTAATCGGAGGTTCCAACCGTCTTCCTTCACACGCTCCTTCTTCTTCTTCCCCACGTTCACAGTTATGTAACTTCTGCTTCGATTCCTCCCACGTTCTTACAGTTATTGACCCATTAGTCCTACAAATCAGCCTATTGAGGCCTATAGAAGAGTACTCTTTGAAGTAATTTTGTTAATCAGTTCTATTGCTTCATCGAATCATGGACCCGACGATGTTCTTCAACGACAAACCACAATCAGCCAAAATTGCACCCTCCTTCTTTTTTGCGTCAAGCTCCAGGTTCGCTCTTTTTTTCCCTTTTCTTTCTTCTTCTGATTCGATCACATTGATCGCAGATAAGTTTCAAGGAATTCAAATTAGTATACCCCCTCCTCTCCTTTTCAATCGATCATATGTTCCTCTTCACCCTTATTATTATTATTATTTGGCAGAATTGGTGCAGATCAAAAGATGTTGAAACAGAAATGGATATCTTGGAACAATAAGGTAACGACTAGAAGCTTATTAACCTAATTGCCCCGGAATTGACAGATTATTTGTTCTATGTAGTTAGATTTGTAGCTTAAGAAGTTGGAAACCAAAAGTCTACCAGTGATTCTGTTATGTTTTGATAGATTCATGGGAAGTGGATATCAACCGAAAGGTATGAACTTAGGTGAGTAATTAAAATTGTCATCAATATCCACTCGTAACATCAAAATTGTTGATTTCGTTGTTGTAAAATTCAAAATAGTTGAACATGTTGCCCCATTGAGGTAATGACTTTTCTTTTTAATAATTATGTCGATTTTTTATACTTTGTCTTTTTCATGTTGATTGATCTTGATGACCTTTACAGATTGGGAATAGAAATTGTTAGCGGGTATGTTGAAACCAATTAATTGAAGGAAATAAGCCTGAAGATGAACTTGAATAAACAAAAGAACGACAAAAAAATCCAAGCATCTGATTCCATGCCTAAATGATGAATGAACCCATCTTGGAAGAACCATCTCAGGTAAGTTCATTGTACTTTTTTGTTAATTTTTTTTGTGAAACATCTTCTTATATAAGATCACACACTTAATTTTTCCGAATTCCAGTAAAGTGATATTAATATTTAGTGTGAATATGAGCGTTTTCTTTCAAGGGTATGTGCACATGGTGTCATCTGTTGGGTGGAGAAGATACAATGTTTGGAGGCATGGACATGGTGGAAGCAAGGCATGAGATTGCATTTTTAAGGCGAAATGGTTACAACTTCATGAATTCCCCTTTTAGAAGACTCTTCACCTAAATTGTTGATATAAGTCTCCGTTTCCGGTTGTTGCCATTGGATTTAGACTCAAAATTCTTAAGGTATGTTTTGCAAATCCCAAACACCACTTCACAGTTCAAAGTAGGAAGTAGTTGGTATTCATTATATCTTTTGGAGCAAGTATAAAAGGGGTGTTTGGATTTTCTTTTCTTATGTAATTATTCTGATTTCACGAATTACAATCAGATAACAATTTGAGAAATTTAGGGATAATATGATACTTTTCCATTTATCCTGCAATAAATCTGATTTTGGCACTAAAGATTCTATCATGATGACTTCTTGTACTGGAATTGTTCTGAAAATATCATAACCTCTTTTAGATGCTATTATTGAGAAGAGGGTATCTCTTTCTGAATACAACAATACTGTAACATCCTAAATTTAAGACTATATTATTAAATTAATAAGATAAAAGGCAAAATGGTAGAGAAAAGTCATTAAATTTGCTGGGAAAATTACCCTAAGTCAAGGGGAACAAGGGCATTTTTGGAATTTTACCAAAACTAGGTGGGGTTTTTTCACATGATGTTAATTTGCTGCTGCCCACGTCTCCCCAGAAAAGCTACAATATGGTAGACCATCACCATCCATTTGAACTTTGAAGAAGATGACAATGCAATGTAAGTTTATGTTAATTATTTTCTCTTACTATTTATTTTTGAATTTATGACACTTTGGTTGCATTGAATCTGATCCGGTAGGAATAAAAGGATGAGACAGAAGTCTATTAAGTTAACTAACCATTTTTCATACTTTTAAATTGTGTTTAATTATTTGACAATTTGGTCTATCAAGTGTCATGTTTTTTCTTTGGGTTTGTCCATGTGATCAAATTTTGAAATACAAATTGAATTCAATCTTAAAATTAATTTTCTTTAAGTCAGAAAAAATATTATATTCTACTGGGTACATTAGAACCAAACAAAATTAATTTAGATATGGCTTTAGTTCAGGAATGATGTTTATTTGTCTTATGTTTCATATTTTTTTGCTGAAATTTGGTGTATACAGTTGGTTAATGTAACTGAACATGCAGAAGAATAAACATGCAAGAAATAGCAAGGTACTTCCATTCAAATGTTTAATATAGCATTTTTTTTTAATTATAATGTTGCATTTTCACTTTTTTTCCACATTAACACGTTGCTATTATGAGCAAAATACACATACAAAAAGAAAAAAATGTTATGGAACAGTTATTAGAAACTAAACATCAATGTTATTGTAGGATATGGTGAAGGTTCAAGTGATTCACATTTTTACTCCCGAGAAACCAATTGTGATGATAGAAGTTTTGTACTTTTTTTTATGATACCGTAGTCGCACAAATGGCAGAATAGAAATAATTAAAGTAAAAAACATCTATGTTTGTGTATCATTATGATGTTTTGTTGCTGGGATTTGTGGTAATAATACCCTTATAATGTTTTTGTTTGACCTTTTCTCTATTAAGTATAAACTGTTGAATGTGAAGCCACAGCTGGTCAAAAATGGCAGGAACAAGGTGAAGTTGTGAAGCCACAATTGTTGAATGTGAAGCCACAATTGTTGAATGTGAAGTTTTTTCAAAGGTTGGCTGAAGACCCGGTTGTGTTTTTTGACTACTTCTGATTTCCATCTCTATATAAGAGATTCATCTGTATTTGTAAAACTTGTATCTAGTGTAACACAGAAAGAGTGCAGATTAGCACCAAGAAATGTAAATTCCTAGTTACCGGTGGACGTAGGTCAGAGAAGGACCGAACCACGTTAAATCCCTCGTGTTCATCCTTGTGTTCTTGTTTTTCGTGAGCTGTGTGTGTGTTTAGAGTCGTGTGTTAAGTGTCTCGATCCTAACAAGTGGTATCAGAGCGTTGGTTTAGCTCCAGAGGGTGATTTTCTGTTTTTTGGTCGAAATTTTTTTTTCATCAAAAACGATTTTGGTGTATACCGTTGGAAAGGTCTCGTTCCGAAGATTCCGAAAATATTTTTTTCTGAATTTTTTGACCACCGGAAGACGTCCAAATCGCCGGTCAAAGGTTGCCGGAATAGTTACCGGAAAAACCAGTTTGGCCGGAGAAGACGACACTGTAGCACCGAAGTTCCGCCGGAGAAGACTACACTGTAGCACCGGAGTTCTGCCGGAGAAGACGACACTATAGCAGGAACTGTAGCACGACGTCAACAGACACTGTAGCAACACTGTAGCAGATTTGAAAATTTGCAATTTGGCCCCTGAATTTCCAGAAAATTGCAAGATAGGTCATTGTTCTTTCAGAAAATGGCAGAAAGCAGTAAGCTTCAGATTGAGAAGTTTGATGGGAAAGATTTTGGTTGGTGGAAGATGCAAATTGAAGATTTGCTCGTACAGAAAGACTTGGACGCAGTTTTAGGTGAAAAACCGGAGGCGATGACACAGGCAAACTGGGAGACTTTGGATAAGAAGGCCAAGGCATTTATTAGACTGACGTTGTCAAAGGATGTTGCCTTCAATATTTTGAAGGAGACCTCGGCAAAGGGAATCATGGAGGCATTGTCTAATATGTACGAGAAGCCGTCGGCAGCAAATAAAGTCTTCCTGATTCGGGAACTAGTCAACACGATGATGAGGGAAGGAAGTTCAGTTAGAGTACACATCAATAATTTGAACTCGATTTTATCCAGACTTGGGTCAGTGGGAATAAAATTTGAGGACGAAGTTCAAGCTTTACTACTGTTATCATCATTACCTGACAGTTGGTCCGGAACAGTTACAGCCGTTACTAGTTCCGCAGGATCGAAAGAGCTCACTTTTGAGGGAATTCGGGATTTAATTCTAGGCGAAGACATCAGACGAAGAAATTCCGGGGAATCATCAAGTGAACAATTGAATGCGGTCAGAGGTAGAAGAAATAACAGAGGTAGTGGGAGCGGGAACAGGAGAAGGAGTCAGTCGAGGACTCGAAATGATGTGACTTGTTGGAACTGTAAAGAGGTTGGACATTTCAGGAATCAATGTCCAAAAGACAAGAAAGAAGTTAACGTTGCAGTAGACCATTCAGATGATGATGTTTTGATCTGTAGTGTGGAGAGCAATGTGGATTCCTGGGTTATGGATTCGGGTGCTTCATTTCACGCTACCCACAGCCGTGAAGCACTGCGGAATCTGAAAGAAGGGGATTTTGGTAAGGTAAGACTGGCGAACGATGAGGTTCTTGATGTGACGAGCATAGGTGACTTAGATCTGAAGACTCCAGTCGGTCCATGGACTTTGAAGGATGTCCGGGTAATTCCAAGTCTGAAGAAACAGTTGATTTCTGTTGGGCAGTTGGATGAACAGGGACACGAGGTTAAGTTCAGGAATGGGCAGTGGAAGGTTGTCAAAGGAAATCTTGTGATAGCTCGTGGACATAAGAGGGGTTCATTATATATGGTCAGTTTACCGTCTGAGGGAGTAACCGTCCCAGTTCAGAAGAAAAACAAAATCCGGTTCATAGAGTCTCGTGGACAGAAGAAGGTTTGCTTTGCAGATGGCAAACCCAGAGTCACAAGTCAGATTCAGGTTGAACGTGTTTGGAACGGTTCAGAAAAACCAGTCAAGGGCATTCATAGCAGTGGGAGCATGGGCTTTGTTTCAGCTAGAATACCCAGAACACAGTGGGTTAAGAGAACCAGTATTCCATCTGTAAAAGTCTCTCCAGATTATCTGCTTCATATGGAGAGTGTCGTTTGTTCTCAGGATGTTCCAGGATCGGGCAGTTCATTTCAGTGGGAGCCGGTGGAGACAGAGAACAGGTCAGTGGCAGACTTAGCCATGACTGATGCGTTGGAGCTAACGAAAGCTTCAACTGGCCTTCAGGTTAATTGAAGAGAAGGCCAGGGTAACTAGGAAGGAGTTAAGATCAAATACAGATGCACAGTTGAAGCACAGGTGAAGATTGTTTTGTGGCTTCAAGTGGGAGATTGTTGAATGTGAAGCCACAGCTGGTCAAAAATGGCAGGAACAATGTGAAGTTGTGAAGCCACAATTGTTGAATGTGAAGCCACAATTGTTGAATGTGAAGTTTTTTCAAAGGTTGGCTGAAGACCCGGTTGTGTTTTTTGACTACTTCTGATTTCCATCTCTATATAAGAGATTCATCTGTATTTGTAAAACTTGTAACTAGTGTAACACAGAAAGAGTGCAGATTAGCACCAAGAAATGTAAATTCCTAGTTACCGGTGGACGTAGGTCAGAGAAGGACCGAACCACGTTGAATCCCTCGTGTTCATCCTTGTGTTCTTGTTTTTCGTGAGCTGTGTGTGTGTTTAGAGTCGTGTGTTAAGTGTCTCGATCCTAACATAAACATTATTAGTTTTTAAGAAAGATCTTAGAAGAGTGTCAGCTGAAAGTTTGAGGAATTTGTATAATCATTACGTGGTTATTTGTGTTGGATTAGATGTCTAAGCCCATAACTATTATTGGTATGTACTTGACCCGAGAGTAGCATGGTCCATTTGGGTTGCATATCATCAGGACAATTTGTTAGGATGGACTTTTGAGAGAAGGTTATTTATGGTTTATTAATATATTATAAGTTATAATATATTAATATGAAATCATATGTTTTAATTAGTATCGATCAAGAATTAATTTGGAATTAATTTAGTGATCAAAAGAGACTAATTAAATCTATGGGAATAATTATGATAATTAGTTATATTTATATGTGTTGGGCTTATGATCCATGTTGGACCAAGTTTATGTATGGATACATAAAGAGTTGGGCCACATGAACCATGGATCATAAAACCCATGGGTATGGATTATGGGTTATACCCATGACCCTTGGAATCCTACATATAAATAGGTTACTCCATAGCCAAAATCACTACTTCTTTTCTTAGAGAAATATGGAGGTGTTTTGGTGCATGGAATTCTCTCTCAAGAGCCACCTTTGTCCTAGGTGTGTTGTGATTCCATTTGAGGCAGTTCATACTATTGGTGCTAAGCTCTGAAGGCCAAATACATCAAGTCTTCAAGCCACATAAAAGGTATGTTTCCCTAACTAGTATATTATATGGTTTAGTTATAGGTTTAATGCCTTGGAAACCATTTGCATGTATAATTAGTGAAAACATAGATCCAAGGTATTTAGGGTTGTATGTGCACCATAGGATGTTGTATTATACCAAAAACCAACAGTGGTTTGAATTAGGTCAATTTATTAAAAGATAGAATGATATGATTATTTTATTTGTTTTAAAAGTTTGATCTAAATGGTTTTAAGGAGTTACAAATTGTCATAAAATTTTGGAACTCAAAAGTTTTTTTTTCAAGTTATGATCTTAAGAGTCTTCAAAGGATTAAACCAATTTTGGTCATAAAATTTTGGAACTCAAAAGTTTTTTTTTCAAGTTATGATCTAAATAGTTTTAAGGATGTGAAATGTCTCATTTATTAACTCTTTAGGTTATGAATTCCAAGAGTCTTCAAAGGATAATTGTCAAAGTTTCAAGATTTGTATTAGTTTATATGATTATCTAATTTCTTGAAAATTGTTGATGTGAATTATCTTTACTTATGAGTTTAATCTAGATCATAGAAAAATTATTTGATTATTGTGTTAATTGGAATATTTGATCTTAATGGTTTTTATGAACTCCATAACTTGTCCTCAAGTTATGGAAAGTGAAGAGTTTTTCTTTTTAAAGTGTCATTTAGTCTCATAGGTTATGAAAATAGAAGAGTCGGTATTTTTAATGTCATCATTAAATGATTTAATGTCTTCCATAACTTGTCCTCAAGTTATGGAACTTGAATTTTTTTTTTCCATTAAACCTTAATTAAACTCATAAGTTATGAAAAATCCAAGAGTTTTGAAAGGTTTCAAAACTTGTCCTCAAGTTTTGGAAATTGTAAAGTTACCCCCCATGTATACTTTAATTCCAAACTAGCCCTTAGAATTTTAAAAGTTAAAATTCAACCCTTATACTTTATAATATTATAAGTTAATAATATATATATATATATATATATATATATATATATATATATATATATATATATATATAAAAGAGCAAAGTCGTCTTACCATTAGTCGACCTCATTCACGAAGCCGGTCTATAAGGGGGGTATAAGGTTACTGCCTATAAAATGGCAGTTTAATGGGTGTCCACTCTCACCCACCGCTTCCTTGACCGGTGGAGGGTCGTTAGCCGAACAGGTAGGATAAGGACTATAATTCTCCCTTCATTAAAAGTATTAATGATAAATACTAAGTAACTAAACCTTTTATTAATTCCCAATCTTAGTTACTTAGGAAAATTTGAATAAGGTGCTAATCCATGAAATTACACTTTGCACTTTGTTTAAACTGTTAGTGGAGCGTGTGTGGTTAACCGGCACACTAACCTGGATTTAACAAAGTAGGCAAAGGGTAACTTAATATTTATCATAGTATCGGTGGAGCTCGTGTGGTTAACCGACACATCGATTGAGGGGTAAATATTAAGGGTACCAAGTATATTTGCATGGTTACTTCACACCTTGTTTTGTGATCCTCGGCATCCCAGTCACAAAACCTGAAGGGCACACTCGAGATTGAAACATGCCATTGAAAATTTCAATGAATCTCAAAAGATCTAGGAGTTTCAAATCCAAGTAAAAACCTAATTAAATTATTTCGTTTTTCATGGTGGAAATTGGTAAATCGTCATTTACCTACCTTCAACTATTTTATAACTTGGATTACGGTATCCCTTTCCATTTATAAATAGGTTGTTGGATCCTAGCCTTAATATTTCATATTGGGTGTTATATTAAGGACTTTAGATCAACTATCTTGAATATCTCCCAAAAGATGTCTAGTTCAAACATCTATGATCTTCCCAAATCTCTTGGAACTTTTCTTCCTCCACCTCCTCCAATTATTCTCCCTAACCCACAAGTTCAAGGTCACTCAAGCCCTAATGGAAAGCAAAGTCTATGTGTGATCACATCTTAGAGATGAAGTCACATTTTGACAAGCCGGGAGAGTTGGGTGTCAAAGTCTTGAGAAAGTTGGATGTTCAATCACTTTCTAAGTCACATAGTGAGTTCCTTTGGGACTACTATGAAACAGACTATGACATGAACCTTAATGATCATATCTATTTGCTTGGTGCTGCTGAATCAGCAATGATTTGGAACGATAGTAAAGCAAATTTGATTAGAAGATCAACTTCCCAAAAAAACTTTATGGACAGTGACAATGGTGACACTGGAAATCCAGAAAAAGCATTCTCTTCCCAATGGAAAGGGATTGGCCATAGTCAACCCGGTTGACCAAATGGTAAAGAGAAAGGCTAAGTCTGAGATAGTCCCATTACCAAAGGGTCCATATGTTTATTTTGCCGAAGGAAGGGGCGTTGATTACAAAGCTGCCAAATTTACCTAAGGATGTTAAAGTCAATAAGTTTGACTCTACATCAGGTAGAGCCAATTATCTAACTCTGTTAAGTTCTATTCTGAGATCCTCATTACATGATGTGACTGGGTCACATGTTTATGTTTTAAGAATCAAAGAATAGAGAGAAATCTTAAAGGAAGTATATGCTGATTCTGATCGCCAAGGTGGATTTCGATGGCATCAGAATTTTGAGCAGTTTCTTAAGAAGTTATGATATATTGCTAAGGAATAGATAACAACAATTTTCCATGTGGATTGTAAGGATAAGTTTTTCCGCAAAAGTTTTAAAATAAAAGAAAACTGTTTAATTTTATTTATTTGAAGTATCCTTACAATGGCATTTGTGGAAAATTGTTGCTTATATGATTCCACTGACAACAATATTGGAAAATGGATTTGATTCTTTCATTTGTGGTAGTGTCTAAATTTACCAAATCAGGAAAGTTCCTAATCGGCCAAGTTTCAATTGGACCGAAACTTGGAATCATGCAAGTTGAATAGTATGATGAATGAGAACTTTCAAGCATTGGAAAATCAAGACTAATTACTTGTTCACATGGATGTGTGAGTCAAGTGAAGGACTAAAGGGATCGAGTACACATTCTTGTGCACTGGTCATGTCCACCACAAAGCTCGTTAAGACTATTTGATTTACTAAAGTTTAGTAAATATGGTTATACTTACAAATTTAAGTATAATTCTGAAACATTGGAAAAGTCTCAATGTATGGCAGAACGAATGGGAAGAATCAAATTAGGCAGAAAGAAAAAAGTTTCTCAAATCTGAAAAGATGGGAGAGTACTTTAGTATCATGTTTGTGATCATCTTAATGATTTAGAAATCATATCACAATTAGTCCTCTAAAGGTCATCTTAGTGCATTCTTATGACTAAGAAGAGGAGTCATGAATTGTTGAAATGGTTAGATCAGGAAGATGAGTCATACTTTGTAACTTGAGTGACATATCTTAAAGAAAGGTTTAAAATACTTGTCAAATGTAAGAGTAAAAGTGTCCTACTCTTGTACATTTGAAATTGGTAAGTTGTGATGTTTTGGATAAAACAAAGACCAACTAAGGCCAATTGTGTGAAGTGTTTGTCTTGATAAAGAATCCGCACTATCTCTTGAATATTTGGCAACATAGTCTTATATGTCAAGAGGACAGTGGAAGTCTTAAAGATCCTAAAAAGAATTTCAAGAACTAATCAAGAATAAAACCTGAGGTTCTTCACTAGCACACGACTTGAGGTTTATAACCTATCGTGTTGACATATTCTGTGCCCATTCCAGTTAAAGTTGGCTTTGCATAGGAGTTCTAAAAGTTCTCAATTGGTTGCATAACAACTTGGAAGCAATGACAGGCCCTGTACTGCCAGGTGGCAAGAAGTTAAGATTGCATAAGTTCAGTCCATATGAGTTTGGATTTGTCATTATCCTTGTCTTATGACTATGGTTTTGACGATTCACATGGATAAGAACACATACACCATAAAATCTAAGGGTCATAAGGTTTCTATCCGATTCATGAAAATGATGGTGAGGAAACACTTCCACCAAGTAGATTTGAAGCAGATGGCAAAAGGTCTAAACAATTGAGACTACGATTACGGCATCCCTTTTCATAGTTCCGAAATTGTTTAGACACACATGCATGCTATCTAAGGAAAGGTGTATGATTTTGATAAAGTTTTATCAAAGCATCTCGTATCAGAAATCTGAACTTTGGTAAGAAAGTCAATAAAGTATTGATTTCTAGAAGTCCAGCTGATTTCTGAGTACATGTTAAAGCTAGTGGGAGCATAAGTGTTATGCTAATAATCATCATGTTAGTGGGAGCATGATAATTATTATTAGTGTTCCAAGTTAGCAATGTTAATTATAGAAAACAAAAGTTTCAATTCGTGAGGCTGCAGGGATTGAAAAAGTTGTTTTGCTATAATTAAGGGAGAGGATATACTTCATTTGAGTTCTAAAGGCTTAGATTGAGACCTTAATCATCTTTAGTCAAGAATATATATATATATATATATATATATATATATATATATATATATATATATATGAATTTCATGTCGGATTGGTTCAACTTAAGGAAATTCTATATATTGCGTTCTCAAAATTCGATTATGATTACGGCATCCCTCTTCATAGTCAAATTTTGAAAATATGGCAAATAAAAATATTGTAGCAAAAGACTGGTCTAGAATCATGTCTTTATGTGAGACATCATGAATCGTGTACCATTTGCTTTGGGTACAGGATCGATTGCATGTGCTATAATATTTGTCATTTCTAAATTTTTCCAAATGCCCAGAGGCATTAAGAAGGGAAAAGGTCTAGAATTGGATATGACTAAAATGATTAAGTATTGTCGAGGACAATCTGAGGTTTACTAAAGATTTGTTGCTCAGGGACAGTTAGAAGTATAGTGCTAATTTTGGAAGGACCATATTGACATATTCTGAAAAGAGGCATCTCTTGTTCAGAAGTGATAGTCAAAATGAGAATATGGAGTTGTCTCCATAGGTGGAAGTTATCTGTGTAAGATTAGAAAACTTAATGCAAAAAGCATGTCCAAAGCAATGTACTATGAATATGAGACTTAGTTTCCATGGGGTTGATCTCCATTGGAATACCTTATAATGACTGTTGACAAGTCTTTGTGACTTTGTACATATTCATTACAGGAGGGTCAGTGCATATAAGTTTAAAATCTAAACACATTTCGATAAATGATAGGAATTTGAAATTCTCACATTTTTCGATAAGGATTTGGGAGTGTGAAATTAGAATCATTGAAATTATGTTCAATTGGTTTATTTCACAAAGTAAGGATCATAGACAAACATAGAGTGCATACTTGGTGTATGGCAAAGCTATTGTTTAGAAAAACATAGTGTACATGCTTGGAGCATGGGACAACTAGTGTTTTTTAATTCAGGTATAAAGTTGATAAAACCGAAACAATGAAATAATGAGTAATCAGTATGGTGATAAATAAAAGTGGTCTATTTATATTCATAGGGTTTGATACCATATTTGATTCATTTATTCTTGTGTTTCATTTTGCATGTTTTGACTTTAAGAATAAACTAGGTCATTCTTCCTGAATGACTAAGTTATTCAAACTATCCACAGTCGGTCATATGTTGGAAATAGATATGAATCAAGACTGTCATGGGTTGGCTTGTAGAGGTCTAAGATGTTGGACAAAGCGGTGCTACAACACTCATGAGTGCTCATAAGTTCTGAGTATTGGATTCAACCCACGCTCATTTGAATCACTTCATGGATTTTATCACGAGTGATCATGAGACGATAATATCTTATATTCTTAAAACCTAGAGACATGAGTTGTTACTATGAGTTGGTTATACATTGATTGCATGAAAACATATTGGTAACTCGATGTTATAAAACGTGCCTTTGTGTATGATTCAACAAGTAGTAGAACAAACCATATGAGTCGAAGTTTATCCATTCCTTTTACCTTCGGGATAAAAGCGATAGCTGTGGGCCCCTCGATGATTTAGCGATGACACATGTGAGTGCTTGGCCAAGCCAGGACTGATTTGATTTGTTCAATCAGTCAGTCATCATAAATCGAAAATCGGGAAACAACAAATGGACAGAGAGAATGATTGATAATCCATGTCTCAGTCCATATGATATCTAGAATGGAGGAATATATGATCCTTTATCTAATGGACGCGTCATTTATTTGTTCAGAGTTCGACAGCGGCTTTAAGAGCTACGATTGCTAGTCAGGATATGAAGTCGTACTTTCAATAATAGTTTTAGACTTATCCAAGTGGGAGACTGTTGGATTAGATGTCTAAGCCCATAACTATTATTGGTATGTACTTGACCCGAGAGTAGCATGGTCCATTTGGGTTGCATATCATCAGGACAATTTGTTAGGATGGACTTTTGAGAGAAGGTTATTTATGGTTTATTAATATATTATAAGTTATAATATATTAATATGAAATCATATGTTTTAATTAGTATCGATCAAGAATTAATTTGGAATTAATTTAGTGATCGAAAAAGACTAATTAAATCTATGGGGACTAATCATGATAATTAGTTATATTTATATGTGTTAGGCTTATGATCCATGTTGGACCAAGTTTATGTATGGATACATAAAGAGTTGGGCCACATGAACCATGGATCATAAAACCCATGGGTATGGATTATGGGTTATACCCATGACCCTTGGAATCCTACATATAAATAGGTTACTCCATAGCCAAAATCACTACTTCTTTTCTTAGAGAAATATGGAGGTGTTTTGGTGCATGGAATTCTCTCTCAAGAGCCACCTTTGTCCTAGGTGTGTTGTGATTCCATTTGAGGCATTTCATACTATTGGTGCTAAGCTCCGAAGGCCAAATACATCAAGACTTCAAGCCACATAAAAGGTATGTTTCCCTAACTAGTATATTATATGGTTTATGTCAAATGCATGCTAGTTATAGGTTTAATGCCTTGGAAACCATTTGCATGTATAATTAGTGAAAACATAGATCCAAGGTATTTAGGGTTGTATGTGCACCATAGGATGTTGTATTATACCAAAAACCAACAATTTGTAAAGAATGTGAAAATCTTTTTATAATAATTTTTAATCATTTATTTTTTAATTGCTGATTAATATCCTTTAATGACAAATCTCATTCCAATATCTAAGATTATTTGTATAAGTTGCATAAATTGGTAAAAGAATACGAAAACATTGTTACATAAATAAACATTTAATTGGTGTCAACTACTACATGGTTACCGGTGAAGATGACAATGTAGGGTATAAAGCTTGGTTTCACATCAAAGATTGAGATTTCAGTATACCGACCTAACCTAATACAGGAGGGTATAAATCTTAATCTTTTGCTATTCTTTTATTCATTCGTATGCAATATAATTGGGTACATTGCTAATATGAGAAAAAAATGATGCTATAGGAAAATTTAAAATCAATTTATTGTTTTACATTTGTCCACCTGTCCACCTGACGGGTATGACACCAGTTAACATTTGACATCGTTCCCCCTAATCCAGTTTGCTTCCTTCTTACCATCAGAGCGACACCAACCTGCGGTCGACGGTTCCTTCCCATCGGAGATCGTCTAACAATCACTCCTCCTTCTCCTACGTCCATCCCTGAATCACGCATCTTCATTCCGTGCTGAAATTCACGTACCATCTCGTCTTTGCATATCTATGGTATCAATTCAACTTCGAAATCCAAAAAAGTTATTTTGTGTTTTATCTTTAGTTGTAGTGATATTCGGAGGGATTTGTATTATTTTGAATGATTTTATGACGTAATACTTGCAAAAAAACATGGAAGTGACCTAAAAAGTTAAGTATGCGTGACATTTTCTTTGGCTAATACATCTTAATTAGTCTTAAATTTTGTAGGTCTGCATCAGAGGAATCCTAAATTCCTTCTATTTTATTGTATTTCTTGATTGATGTTGAAATTAAACAAATTCTTCTCTGATTTGAAATATGAGGATGTAAAGTTTCTGATAGCATCCATCTTATGTTTGGAGTTAGGAAGTAAGGGGATATATGAAGATGATTAATTCTTTTAATTATGTTTTGTCACACCCCCAAACCGGAACGGCGGAAACGTTCGGGGATGAATGGCGTCATGTATAGCATCACAACCATTGTATCATAGCAATCATAGTAAACTCAAACATTACATTGAATACATATACGAAAGGTTTACATATGTTTAAGCCTTGTTTAAATACATCAAACATGAAAGTAAAATTTAAGGACATGACTTTAGTTGCTCTAGCTTCTTAAATTCCTAGGAGGTACCTGTCTATAGATTTCCTGAGAATACAAGTAGTTTTGAAAGTATATCAGCATAAAGCTGGTGAGTTCATAAGCGAGGTTATGTAACAAAAATCTTATTCATAAATTTGTAGAAAGGTTGCATGTTTCCAAGAAAATCCAATATTTTCTTAAATAATGAAAAGTAGCCTTAAACCCTAAGGCCCATGGTGAGTTCATTATTGAATTCGGTGATTATTTCTGAAAGTACTTGCCTGAGATCCCTGGCTATCACCAGTAAAGTAAGTATCATATAGTATGAAAACCCTGGTTAATACCAGTATGTATATTAGGTTTATTACTTAAAATAAAACCATTGAAGAGTGAAAATCCGTAAACCAATGATTAGTTTATACTTATTGTAAGTCGTATAACCATGCTTGATATGAACTAGAGACCTTTACAACGTTCTTCAAGTGTTGGTTAAATGACATTTGTCACCTCAGGCATGCCTGCCTAACTGTAGCTAGCAGTTCAGGTGTGGGATTGTCAATCCCGAATAGATCTATTCACAAATCTCACGCTCTCCTTCTAGGAGACTCTGGTCATACTAGGATAGGATTAATTCAGTACCCCTAAGGGTACAGTTTTGAAGTAGAGCCTCACAATATTGTACAATCTAGTTTACATGAAATTCTAAAATGTTTACTTGTATTAGAATCCGTTGGATGCAGTATACGGTAATAATTATACTTAAATAATTATTAAAATGCCATGCTCTTGTAGTAAAGAATACCATAAACTAAATCTGCCACATTTTATATGTTTAGTGGTGATTAACTCTGAATTCATAAAAGTTGTGATTCGAAAACCCCAAACTATACCTATTATAGTTTACATGTATATAATGTAAATGTTGAATCTGAAAAACTATGCAATTTTGGTGGAAAGTTTAAAACGTCCCTTATGCTCGACATAGTACAAAAGGGATATGATATCTAAATATATAAAAATCGTTATCTGAATCAATTGCATGAGTTTTATACTTATTAAAAGTTCTTTTGTATTAGTTCACAAAAGCATTGGTGTTTGGCTTGTATTCCCCCCCCCCCCCTAAAAACATTTAAAAATCATAAAAGCGTAGGGGAATGAGCTCACCTCGAGTGAGTGGTTTGTATGAAAGGATCGATAAGAGATGCTGAGTGTCAAATGAAGCCTCGAACATGATTGGATCCTAATTATCATGTAATAACACATATATGATTCAAATTAGTGTACTTTCACGACTAAGACATGGTAGAAAACCACCCTAAGGACTTGTAAACACTTGGACAAAGAGCTAAAATCACATGTGATTGAGTGAGGGAGGTGTACGGCCACCCTAGGGGTGTGTACGGCCATGGGTGTGCGGCCCATGAGTGTACGGTCGTACACTCATGATGGGATGTGTTTTTAAGGTGTTTCCAAGGCTTATATTAGCATCCATGAAGTGTTCTAGGTCCCATGCTTAGTGATATTGCAAGTTTGAGGCCAAAAATGATCATCAAAGTGGGTGTACGACCATAAGGGTGTGTGTGCGGCTGTACAAAGAGGTGTGCGGCCGTACAGAGGGGTGTGCGACCATACACTCTTCATTTTCATGCCCAAATTGTCGATTTTTGGTGCATCAAGGCTAAGATCATGTCCAACTAGAAGATAGGGGGCAAACCTCACACTTTGGAGAGCCTTTAAGGTGTGTACGACCAACCTTATGAAGGTGTGCGGCCGTACACCTTCAAAGGGATGAAGAACAATGTTGAAACATGAAAAATCAAGAGGTCCTTCAAGTATACCGAGTTAGGGGATGAATTACTTACGTTTTTGAAGCCTTTGGAGGGTTCTTGGATGAAGATTCTAGAGAGAGAAAGTAGTAGTTCGCAGCGAAAAGAAGAAAAGAATGAAAGAAGGGGGTCTCCTCATATATATATAGAGGTGGGTGACCCACCACCCCGAGTGTGCGGTCATGGGGTGGGTGTGCGGCCGCACACCCATGTGTATGGTCGTATACTCCTCCTAAGGGGGTGTATGGCCCGATTTTGCTACTTTACGACTTGATAGATCATCCCAAATCTCACCCTTGGTTGTACTTAAGCTTAGAACACTTAAACGAATCCTCAAATGGTGCTAAAAGGTGATGGAATCGAGTTTAACATTGATAGAATTGACCAAGAGTACAAGATAGAAGTTCCGGGTTGTCACATCATCCCCCCGTTAGAGGGAATTTCGTCCCGAAATTCAAGAATGGAAATACAAATCATGGACTTGGGAAAAGATGAGGGTACTTCTGTTTCATTGAATCCTCGCGCTCCCAAGTGAATTCAGGTCCCTGCTTAGCGTTCCAGCGAACCTTCACTATCGGGATGCGACTTTGTTTTGTTCGTTTGACTTCCCTGTCCATGATTTCAACTGGTTCTTCCACGAAGTTAAAGCTCTTGTCTAGTTCGATTTCATCGAGGGGAATCACAAGTGTCTCATCGGACAGACACTTCTTCAGGTTCGTCATGTGGAACACGGGATGTACGTTGCTAAGTTCTCCAAGTAACTGGAGTTTGTATGGTACAGGACCGATCCTAGCAAGGATCTCGAATCGTGCAATGTATCTTGGATTTAGCTTTCCACGCTTTCTGAAGCGTATCATGCCTTTCCAAGGTGAGACCTTCAAACGGACATGGTCACCAACCTAGAACTCCAAGGGTTTCCATCTCTTATTGGCGTAGCTCTTTTGTCTATCTCGTGATGCTTTTAGTCGTTCTCGGATTTGTACCATCTTTTCCGTTGTTTCATGGATGATCTCTGGGCCTGTGAGAGTACTGTCAGGGAATTGTCCCTTGGCTAGCTGCGTGTCGCCCACCTCAGCCCAACGCAGAGGGGATCTGCACTTACGACCATAGAGGGCTTCGAAAGGCGCAACCTTGATACTAGTATGATAACTGTTGTTGTAGGAGAACTCAACCAAGGGCAAATGGGTGTCCCATGACTTACCGAAATCGATGACACATGCTCTCAACATGTCTTCCAATGTCAGAATTGTTCTCTCACTTTGTCCGTCTGTCTGTGGATGATAAGCCGTGCTCATATCCAGGTGAGTTCCGAGAGCCTTCTGTAGTGATTGCCAGAATCTCGAGGTAAACCTGATATCTCGATCGGAGATAATGGATACAGGTACCCAATGAAGACGAACTATTTCTCGAAGGTATAATCGTGTGAGTCTCTCCATTTTGAAGTTTTCTTTGATTGGTAGGAAGTGGGCGGATTTAGTCAGTCGATCAACAATTACCCAGATGGCGTCGTGCCCACTCGGAGATCTGGGTAACTTAGAAACAAAATCCATTGTAATACTTTCCCACTTCCACTCAGGTATTTCTAGCTGCTGAAGCAAACCTGAGGGCTTTTGATATTCTACCTTCACCTTGGCGCAAGTCAAGCACTTGCCCACAAAGGTAACGATTTCTGCTTTCATGTTCGGCCACCAATAGAGTTGTTTGAGATCCAGATACATCTTATCTGAACCTGGGTGAATGGAGCATCTAGTCTTGTGAGCTTCGTTCATGACAACTTCTTTGTAACCACCGTACTTTGGGGTCCAAATACGGTCCATGAAATAATAAAATCCGTCTCCCTTGACTTCTAAGTTCTTTTCCATTCCCCGCAGAGCTTCATTCAACATGTCCTCTGGTTTTAAGGCTTCCAGCTGAGCCGCTCGGATTTGTGTGGATAATCGGGAATGGATGGTCATAGTCAATGCCTTCACTCTACGACCTGAATACTCCTTTCGGCTGAGAGCATCTGCTACCACATTGGCCTTGCCGGGATGGTAGCGTATTTCTCACTCATAGTCACTGAGTACCTCCACCCATCGTCGTTGTCTCATGTTTAGCTCCTTCTGATCAAAGATATGTTGTAGGCTTTTATGGTCGGTGAATACAGTGCACTTGGTTCCATATAGATAATGTCTCCAGATCTTTAACGCGAAGAACACTGCTCCCAACTCTAGATCGTGAGTTGTGTAATTGACTTCGTGTGTTTTCATCTGCCTCGAGGAATAGGCGATAACCTTTCCTCGCTGCATGAGCACACAGCCTAGGCCCTGATTAGATGCATCACAGAAGAAGACGAAATATTCCGTCCCTTCGGGCAGGGACAAGATAGGTGTGCTGGATAGGGCCTACTTCAACGTTTGAAATGCAGTGTCTTGCTTTTCTCCCCAACTAAAGGTTACACCTTTCTGTGTTAAGGTGGTTAAAGGCTTAGCGATTTTGGAGAAGTTTTGGATAAACCTACGATAATAGCCAGCGAGACCCAAGAATTGGTGGATTTCTGTGGGTGTCTTTGGTGCTAACCAATTCTCAATCGCTTTGCTTTTGGAAGGGTCCATGTGTATGCCTTCCTCGCTAACCATGTGACCAAGGAAAGTTACCTTCCTGATCCAGAACTCACACTTTGAGAATTTTGCGTATAGCTTCTCCGCCCTTAATGTTTCTAGCACGAGTCTCAAGTGCTGTTTATGATCATCTTCGCTCCACGAATAGACAAGTATATCGTCAATGAATACGATAACGAACTTGTCTAGGAAAGGGCGGCACACTCAATTCATCAGTTCCATGAATACTGCCGGCACATTTGTTAGACCGAAGGTAATAACTACGAACTCGTAGTGTCCGTAACGAGTTCAGAATGTTGTTTTGGGAACATCATTCTCATGAACTCGTAACTGGTGGTACCCTGATCTAAGGTCTATATTCGAGAAATAACTAGCTACCTGAATTTGGTCGAAGAGGTCGTCGATTCTGGGTAGGGGATAACGGTTCTTGATGGTCAGCTTGTTCAGTTATAGGTAATCAATGCACATACGAAAGGATCCATCTTTCTTTTTCATGAATAAGATCGGGGCTCCCCAGGGTGAGGAACTCGGTCTTATGAATCCTTTGCTGATCAGCTCATTGAGCTGGCTGGATAACTCTTGCATTTCCGCCGGCGCGAGACGATATGGAGATTTAGGTACATGAGTAGCTCCGGGGATTAAGTTGATACGAAACTCGACTTGGCGCTCGGGAGGAATCCCTGGAAGATCTTCGAGGAAGACATCAGGAAAGTTACAGACTTCGGGGATGCTCTCGAGGTCTTTAAATTTTTGTGTTTCATCTGCGACATGAGCTAGAAATGTATGGCATTCCTTCCGCAGATACTTCTGGGCTTTGATGCATGAAATGATACGAAGGTTCGAACTGAGTTTATCACCGTAAATAGTGAGGGCTTCGCCAGAGGGAAGATTGAGACGAATAGATTTCTCGTAGCAAAGAATATCAGCACGATTGGGGCTCAACCAATCCATACCGATTATGACATCGAAGCTCTTTATTGATACAAGCATAAGATCGATGGGAAAGAAATGATCGCCTAAGGTAAGAGTACAGCCTATGAATATGTCGTTAGTGCTTTCTTTCTTTCCGTTAGCCATCTCGACGGTAAATGTTTCAGTTAAAGGATGGGATTTACATTTGAGAAGATGTTTGAACCATGACTAACAAAACTCCTCTCCGTACGAGAATCGAAAAGAATGCATACATAAGAGTTTTCAAGGAGGAACGTACCCGTAACAACGGTAGGATCAGCGACCGCTTCCTCCTGGCCCATAGCCAGTACCCTCCCTGTGTTGCCAGCGGTTGTTGCTTTGGGGTAATCTCTTTTGAAATGCCCAACCTCTCCATATCTATAGCAGGTTTGACCAGCGCCTGCCCCAGGAGCCTGGTTGGTTGGTTGAACGGGTGTCTTGCAGTATCGAGCCATGTGTCGCTTATTTCCACAGCTGTTGCATTTCAATTCACGGCATGGTCCGTGATGATGAAAGTTACACTTGTTGCACATAGGTAGGTTTCCAGCATAACTACCAGTAGGAGCTTGAGTGGTTGGAACAGCAGCTGGAGTAGCAGCAGGAGTAGTAGCAGCATGAACTGCCACTGATTGTTGTTTCTTGGAGGGCTCCTACAAAGACTGCCCTTTGCGTTTGTTTCATAACTTCTTCTTCTTCTTCTTCTTCTCTCCACTCTCCTTTTATGGTTTAAGAGCGGTAGTCACCTCATCAAGATCGACCCCATGATCAATCAGGGTCTGCGCCAGGCACTTGGCGCTATCAAATGTAGTGGGTCTAGCAGCCAAAATATTTCCTTTGGTTGGGGCCGTCAGTCCCCATATGTACCTTTCAATCTTTTTGATTTTTGGGGTGACCATTCCTGGACAGAGGAGAGCCAGATCACAGAACCTAGCGGTGTAAGCAACGATGTCGGAACCCTTCATCTTCAGGGTCCAAAGTTCATGTTCCAACTTCTGCATCTCGCCCCTTGGACAGTATTCGGCGAGCATAAGTTCTTTCAGACTTTCCCAACCCATGGAATTAGCCACTGGCAGGGTTAGGGATTTGACTTGACCATTCCACTAGGTCAATGCTCTGTCGGTGAAGGTGCAGGCGGAAAACTTCACCTTGTTTGCTTCGGAATAGGTGCAAATTTCGAAGATGGATTCGTTCTTCTCGAACCAGCGAGTCAGGGCAATAACACCTCCATTGTCGTCGAAGGATTTTGGTTTTGCGTTCATGAAGTCTTTATAGGAACACTCCTTTTGATGTCCCTGATCACCGTGGTTCTGGGGATGAGTACCACTTCCGGATCCACCAGAGTTCACTTGCACCATTGCTGCAGTTACGGCGGCTGTAACTGCTGCCTGGAACATAACAGGATCGAACTGGGGAGGTGGTGGTGGCGGAGTGTCGTTGTTCCTTCTGGTGGGTCTTCTTCGGGGAGCCATCTTATTCTAGAACAATCAGGAAGAAGAGGATGATAAGTACCCTGAATCTAAGTCAAGATATATGAAACAAGATATATCTCATTCTGAAAGTTAAAGTGTTCTACGAAGCGATATATAGAGGAGGGTTACTATTGCAAGTAACTATCGATAAGAAAAGAGTATGTAGTAACACTTGAAATGAATATCTATGCTGTATTTGGCTCTAGCTAAAATACTCCTATAGTATTGTAAGTTGTACGCTTTGTTCTACCGTTATCTTATGTACATATACTTGGTAAGTTTTAGGCTTGCTGCAACACTACAGTCACTCCCAAGGACATGTTGGTCATGTCTCGAGTAAATATAGTTGATCAGGCTATATTGACCCTAGACATGATTACATAACTGTTCAGGTTTAACCACAGTGTCCAACATCCAAATACTTTTGTTTTATTCTACCTATGACTCTGGTTCTATTAGGTATGTATATTCGTATATTTCTTATAAAATACTTATATTTTGAAAATATACTTTTAGCTTCAAAGCGCTTCAGCCCCTTAGTGTTTATAGTTGTATACCATGTAAGGTTCGGTGTACTTAGTTCACTATAAACAAGGGCTCTGATACCAATCTGTCACACCCCCAAACCGGAACGGCGGAAACGTTCGGGGATGAATGACATCATGTATAGCACCACAACCATTGTATCATAGCAATCATAGTAAACTCAACCATTACATTGAATACATATACGAAAAGGTTTACATTTGTTTAAGCCTTGTTTAAATACATCAAAAATGAAAGTAAAATTTAAGCACATGACTTTAGTTGCTCTAACTTCTCAAAATCCTAGGAGGTACCTGTCTATAGATTTCCTGAGAATACAAGCAGTTTTGAAAGTGTATCAACATAAAGCTAGTGAGTTCATAAGCGAGGTTATGTAACAAAAATCTTTTTGATAAATTTGTAGAAAGGTTGCATGTTTCCAAGAAAATCAAATATTTTCTTAAATAATGAAAAGTAGCCTTAAACCCTAAGGCCCATGGTGAGTTCATTATTGAATTCAGTTCTTATTTCTGAAAGTACTTGCATGAGATTCCTGGCTATCATATAGTATGAAAACTCTGGTTAATACCAGTATGTATATTAGGTTTATTACTTAAAATAAAACTATTGAAGAGTGAAAATCCGTAAACCAATGATTAGTTTATACTTATTGTAAGTCGTATAACCATGCTTGATATGACCTAGAGATCTTTACAACGTTCTTCAAGTGTTGGTTAAATGACATTTGTCACCTCAGGCATGCCTGCCTAACTGTAGCTAGTAGTTTAGGTGTGAGATTGTCAATCCCGAATAGATCTATTCACAAATCTCACGCTCTCCCTCCAGGAGACTCTGGTTATACTAGGATATGATTTAATTCAGTACCCTAAGGGTACAGTTTTGAAGTAGAGCCTCACAATGTTGTACAATCTAGTTTACATGAAATTCTAAAATGTTTCTTGTATTAGAATCCGTTGGATGCAGTATATGGTAATAATTATACTTAAATAATTATTAAAATGCCATGCTCTTGTAGTAAAGAATACCATAAACTAAATCTGCCACAATTTATATGTTTAGTGGTGATTAACTCTGAATTCGTAAAAGTTATGATTCGAAAATCCCAAACTATACCTATTATAGTTTACATGTATATAATGTAAATGTTGAATCTGAAAAACTATGCAATTTTGGTGGAAAGTTGAAAACGTCCCTTATGCTCGACATAGTACAAAAGGGATATGATATCTAAATATATAAAAATCGTTATCTGAATCAATTGGATGAGTTTTATACTTATTAAAAGTTCTTTTGTATTAGTTCACAAAAGCATTGGTGTTTGTCTTGTATTCCCCCTAAAAACGTTTAAAAATCATAAAAGCGTAGGGGTATGAACTCACCTCGAGTGAGTGGTTTGTATGAAAGGATCGATAAGAGATGTTGAGTGTCAAATGAAGCCTCGAACACGATTGGATCCTAATTATCATGTAATAACATATATATGATTCAAATTAGGGTACTTTCATGACTTAGACATGGTAGAAAACCACCCTAAGGACTTGGAAACACTTGGACAAAATGCTAAAATCACATGTGATTGAGTGAGGGAGGTGTATGGCCACCTTAGGGGTGTGTACGGCCATGGGTATGCGGCCCGTGAGTGTACGGCCATACACTCATGATGGGATGTGTTTTTGAGGTGTTTCCAAGGCTTATACTAGCATTCATGAAGTGTTCTAGGTCCCATGCTTAGTGGTATTGCAATTTTGAGGCCAAAAATGATCATCAAAGTGGTAGAACGGCCATAAGGGTGTGTGTGTGTGCGGCCGTACAGAGGGGTGTGCGGCCGTAAACTCTTCATTTTCATGCCCAAATTGTCGATTTTTGGTGCATCAAGGCTAAGATCATGTCTAACTAGAAGATAGGGGCCAAACTTCACACTTTGGAGAGCCTTTAAGGTGTGTACGGCCAACCTTATGAAGGTGTGCGGCCGTACACCTTCAAAGGGATGAAGAACAATGTTGAAACATGAAAAATCAAGAGGTCCTTCAAGTATAACGAGCTACGGGATGGATTACTTATGTTTTTGAAGCCTTTGGAGGGTTCTTGGATGAAGATTCTAGAGAGAGAAAGTAGTAGTGTGCAGCCAAAAGAAGAAAAGAATGAAAGAAGGGGGTCTCCTCATATATATAGAGGTGGGTGACCCACCACCCCGAGTGTGCGGTCATAGGGTGGGTGTGCGGCCGCACACCCATGTGTACGGCCGTACACTCTTACCAAGAGGGTGTATGGCCCGATTTTGCTACTTTACGACTTGATAGCTCATCCCTAATCTCACCCTTGGTTGTACTCAAGCTTAGAACACTTAAACGAATCCTCAAATGGTGCTAAAAGGTGATGGAATCAAGTTTAACATTGATAGAATTGACCAATAGTACAAGATAGAAGTTCCGGGTTGTCACATGTTTTGTACTTTTACATGCATATAAAGTGTTTGATATAATGCTTGAATGAAATCAATGGTTTTTATTTGACAAGATGAGTAACAAACAAAGAAATTGTTGTCCTTGTGACATTTGAAAGACCATTATTAGAGACCCATTTGAAAGACCTTAGATCGATCTTGTGTCAAGGTCAAGTTATAACTAAATGTCAACGATTTTAGTCCTGTTTCGTGAGTTGCCATTATTAGAGACCAAATACATTGATGCAGTTTGTGATCTTAAGACCTGAGTTTTATGAATTGAAATTTGAACAAAGACTAACATTGTTTGAGCAAATGATTTTCTTACCTTGGTGTTGTTAAGTGTCTGAATCAAACCCTAATATGTCATATATATATATATATATATATATATATATATATATATATATATATATATATAGAGAGAGAGAGAGAGAGAGAGGTAGGTTCAAATGTTTCTAGCAACTATTGTGTGCATGAATGCACCAATAGGAATTTAGGAAAATTAATTAATTAAATAAATCAGTTAAGGGTATTATAGTATTCTTTGCATAGTTAATTATGGAAGACAATTAATATTCCTGATTTCACTCAATAATCAAAGATAAATTTAGAGCATTAGCCCTAAATCGTACTCAGTATCGTTTCTGATTCACCGTTTCTTCTTCTTCTTCTTCTTCTTCTTCTTCTTCTTCTACAATCGATCGCCAACTCCACGGTCTCTTCTCATGATTCATGTTAATCGATCACCTTCTTGATTGTTACCGCTGTGATTGCCACCGTCGAAACCCCTTGCCGCCATCATATCTACTACCAACACCGCCATTCTTCCACCTGCTCGATCAATAAGATTGTCTCCGCCGAAACCCTATGGTATGACGTCCATCACTGTCTCTCTCTCTCCCTCTTTCTCACAAATACACATTCTCATCGATACCAATATGCAATTGATTCACTATGTTGATTTTTTCTGTCGATTTCAAGTTTTGATAATGATGGAGGCAAGGAAGGCGACAATTGTTGAAGGTGGTATGGATGCGTTGATTTTTTATTGTCTTCTGTATTCATTTCTCCATAACCAATTTCGATTCCAATATGCGTTGAATTTTTTATGCACTAGGGGGAGATCGGTCCTCCTTGTTCACTCTGTATTAGGGTCATCTGAGCCTATCTTGCAATTTGTTAGCTGCATTCAGGGGCTTTGTCATGGAAACTGTTCTAACACTATATGTAAGTGTTTGATTTTCCCTAATTTTATTTACCCATTTGATACTATATTCTTGATTTTTTGAGATCCATCATATTAAGATGGTGAAGTCTTCATTCAATGATTCACTTGCTCAACCTGAATTTTACCGGTACATTAGCATATAAGATGGTGAAGTGATCCAAGTTCAGCCACATAGAATTATAAAATAGTTTCAGATAACATATAAAACAATTACTTTATCATGTTTGTATTCTATCTTGTAGCATTTGATATTTGAAAAAGACATTGGTGAAAATTTTATCTCTTATCTTCCTCATGAATATCAAGCACCAAAGGAATAATCTTCAATTAGTAGCAGTAGCAAAATCGCCATGGTATCTAATATGATGAGGGTAATTCTTCCAGATGGAATCTCGAATTCCAATTCTGTTAGAATGAGATCTTGGATTCCAATGCTTAAGTTCCGATTCAACCTAAGCATTGAATTTTGTATGAGCTATCATGTCTAAAACTTGTTATTTTTTCTAAACCTACTCATTAGTTTGTGCATTTTCTTCAATTTTTACTTATCGGTTTTGGTGCAATTCACAACTTTCATTCTATGAGAATATAAATATTACATAAAACATGTGTTTCTAGTAATTATGACAGAATACATTTATACATGCTTTAGAATGTTGATGCATATAGAAGAAAACACTATGATTTAAGTGCATTTTGTAATGTATTCTGTTAGAATTTATTTCTATAAATGCATTCTATTAGAATGTCTTTGAGAATGTTTGTTAACTGGTAATACTAACGAGTAATGTATCTTATTCTTTCAGAATTACATGTAGAAGGAATTCAATATTAATCATACAAGAGAAATATTTGGAATCGAGTTCAACAACAAGTATATATGTGAAGATCAAGTTGATTATATGGACCATTGAAGAGGATCAAGTGTATTTGTTCAATAATTGTATATTCAAGAATGCTATTTTTTAACAATTTTATTCATGTTTGATGATATTCTGTTCGAATATGTATAACTATATTAAAATGTATAAAGATATTAGTCTGTAAGAATATGTATGAATTTGTACTTAATTTCGGATGTATATTAAGAATAAAATCATAGACCAACGTTGGATGTATATGTATAATATCTTGTTCTTAAATCAGGTCGATTAGCAAATACAACTGCATTGGAAATGTATCCTGCAAGAATAAAATCGAAAATATATTTACTAGTTTACGGTTGACATTCTGTCATTCTGACAGAATAAGATCGGATTTTTAAATCTGAATTAATTTAAAATATTCAGATTTTTAAAAATAAAAGAATTAATTATCCCTTAAAATCCGGAAATTTCCTTTTTTAATATACGTAAATTGACCAATATACCCTTATGCTGAAAATTATGTGATTATATGGTGCATGTTACCCTATTCTAATATCATAGACTCTCAGATCATGACCTTTGATTCTATTCCATCCGGTGGTCCAGATCCGTGCATTCTGGCACACAACGACTTTTGTGATTGATTGTGGGAAGCCTGTCGAGGATAAGATCATGGAGATAGCCTCACTCGAGAAGTTTCTTCAAAAGAGAATCAAGGTCGGTGGTAAAGCTGGTAATCTCGGTGATTCAGTTACGATTTCTCGTGAGGAGAACAAGATCTCCGTCACATCAGACAGCAACTTCTCCAAAAGGTACTCAGCATTCCTTAAACTGGTTCAGTTAATTTTCTCCACTTTCATGATATTTTCCTTTAAATGACTCGGGGAGGCAACAGAGCAGGACATCAAGACTTTGTAATGGTTGTTTTTAATTTAATTGACTTGGTTTTTTTATATTTTTGGGTTGTAAACAAGATTTGGTTTCGTTTGACAGGAATTGGTGACTTATTCAGGTGCAAGACAAATGCAAGACATCCCACAGAATCTGACCGTAGTTGACATCGTGGCTAGTGACGATACTCCATACCAACTTTAACAGTTTGAGGCCCATGTTATCAGTGCCTCCGAACCTGCCAGACAAACTGCGGATGACGAAGTGGCAAACAAACTGCCACACCGCAGGCAACTGATTCTTCTTGAATTCGCCTACGCCTTTTAGCTTCTTCTGGTAACCCATCTGGTAAAGTGCAGACAGGATATCGGTTGTGCTTGGTGTGAAGACCTTTGTTGAAGGATGAACTAGCAAATTAATGGCATTAAGAAACTTTTCTTTGGTCAGAATAACCAGAGAATCATTTACTAGATGCAGATGCACTTCTTGAAGGTTATTGAGAGGGCGATATGCAGAGAAAGCACATTTGTATAGGGTTGAAAGTGGTACTACGTCGGTGAAGGCGTCGAATGGACCGAACAACGGATGATTTGACAAGAACTTGATCATCAACTTGATTGGAGCATTGTAAGAAGAATGTACATCAAACACTGCCCTAAAATTGCTTGAAGCAATCGATAGCATTTGGTTTCTTGAGTCTGAGTCTGAACCAGTTGGGTGAACAGAGACAGATGCTTTGGATTGTTTCTTTGAGACACCCGATTTCACCATTTGAAAAAGGTTTGGAGAATTTGCAGAAAAATAGAGTGCAAGAAGATGAAGTTCGTCTTGAGAGTTTTCAGAAAGCGTAAACCTTTCCTGGGAAGAAAAAAAGGGTTTTATAGTGGCGGATTAAAAACTTAATTGATTTTACCCTAAGTAGAGTCGGGTAAAATAAAACGTTTGGGTTTTTATTTGAAAGCAATCTCAACCACATATCATTAAAAGATTTATTTTATATTTTTTTAAATTTTCAAAAGCAGTTGCATTTAATGAAATGTCAGTCCCTAAACCATCACGTTTGAAGAACGTGTGGTGAGGGTGTTAATCCGTTGTATAAAGGAGGAATATGTAACGGATTTGACGTTTTGGGGTAATAAGAAGCGACAGTTTAGAGAAAAAAGATTTCTTAAAAAGAAATATTTATGGAATACTGTTCTTTTTGTCATTATACCTAAAATAGGTCTGACACAAGGTTTATTTGAATAGCAGAACTGAAACGATGATATGCTACATCAAGAATGTTTTATTTGTTTTTTTTTTTTTGGAATGTTTTCTTATTTAATGAAGGATCATTAAATAGCACACAACGTTTCAAGAATTTATGAAGTGGTTGAGAAACTGATCAATGTTATTGCGGATTGAGACTTCATTGCGGATGAATCTTTTATCATTACGGATGGATGGTTAGATGACTGCAGTAGAGAAACTGAGGAGAACACTTGAACAAAAAAAATTAGTAACAACAAACAATAAGGACCATTGAAAGATAGATATGATATATAGTTGTGGTACAAGTGGGATACTGCGGTACATAGAATATATTGCGGTACACAGGTTATACCAAAACTATCTATCATAAATAAGTTCAATTGGGACCGCACCAGAGACCAAGTATGGTCTGCGGTACCTATCAATTCAAAAAGAATTGTGGGTCCAGATTCATCATTCCTAACATTTGTAAGAAACTATTGAGTTTTGTAGAGTCAAGTGCCTTTTTGAATACATCAGCAATCTCTTCATGAGTATGAACAAAAATTAGTTCAATGTTACCTTTCAGGATGTGGTCTTTGATGAAGTGATATCGTAGTTCAATATGCTTTGTCTTAGAGTGATGAATAGGATTGTGAGAAATTGCTATAGCACTTTCAGAGTCACAATAAATTGGTATCCGCAACGTTCTGTAACCGTAGTCCATAAGTTGTGTTTTCATCCACAAGACTTGTGAACAACAGCTGGCTGCGGCCACATATTCAGCTTCTGCGGTAGACAATGATACACAACTTTGTTTTCTTGATGACCAGCTGACGATTCTTCCACCTAGAAATTGACATCCACCTGAAGTGCTTTTTCGATCTAGTCTGCATCCAGCATGATCCGCATCAGTGAATGCTTGTAGGCTGAAGTCATTTTCTGCGGGATACCATTGACTAAGGGTCTTACTACCCTTTAAGTATCTTATATTCTGCTTTGTTGCGGTCATGTGTGACATTTTTGGATCATCCTGGTACCTTACACATACACCTGTTGCAAAGACAATGTCTGGTTGGCTTGCGGTGAGGTACATCAATGAGCCAATTATTACTATATAAGTCTTGTGATCCACTGATTCACCGGAAGGATCAGCAGATATCTTATATCCAAAAGCCATGGGGACCTTGGCCGAAGAGCAATTGTCCATTGAGTATTTCTTCAGTAGTTCCGTGGTGTATTTCTCCTGATGGATGAATATCCCTTGAGGGATTTGCTTTACTTGAAGTCCTAGAAAGAAGTTAATCTCTCTATTCATGCTCATTTTGAACTTGTTGGTCACGAGCTTAGCAAATTCATCCACCAACCCCTGATCAGTTGATCCGAAGATGATATCATCCACATATATTTGTACAAGCATAAGGTGATTACCATTAGCTTTTCTAAATAAAGTGGGATCAATCACTCCTCTTTTGTATCCGGATCAGACAAGAAATTCAGAGAGTGTCTCGTACCATGCTCTTGGAGCTTGCTTTAGACCGTAGACAGCTTTTTCAAGCTTGTAGTAGTAGTCTGGGAATTCAAGACTTTTGAAGCCCGGAGGTTGCTGAAGGTAAACCTCCTCTTTTAATTCACCATTGACAAAAGCTCTTTTCACATCCATTTGATGTACTTTGATGCTCTTGTGAGCTGCGTATGCTAAGAAGATTCGGATGGCTTCCATTCGTGCCACCGGAGCATGCGTTTCATCATAGTCAATACCTTCAAGTTGACTATATCCCTTGGCAACTAGCCTTGCTTTGTTTCTGACGACCGCACCGGATTCATCCAAGTTGTTTTTGTACACCCATCTAGTACCAATAATAGTGTGACTTTGCGGCTTTGGAACGAGTTGCCACACTTTGTTTCTTTTGAATTCTTATAGTTCTTATTGCATTGCGGATATCCAGTTTGGTTCTAGTAATGCTTCTTTGATAGTTTGGGGCTCGACGGAGGACATAAATGTTGCATAGTGACAATGATCAGATAAATCCTTGGAAGATCGAGTCTGGATACCTGCGGATGGGTTACCGATGATTTGACCCGGTGGGTGGTCCTTTGTCCATACGTGAAGACGGGGTTGCAGATGATTAACAGCTGCGGTGGAGGGAATATCTTCGATATCGGAAGATTCTGTGGTTGGAGATAGCAGTTCCCCTGGATTTGAGAACAACCTGCGGAGTCATCTTGGACTGTTGGAGCGAGATTAACATTTTCTATTGGAAGAGGTTCCCCCTGGATTGCTGATGGAAGATCCTCTTGAGCGTGAGAAGGTTCCCCCTGAAGTGTTGGAATTGTGATAACTCTTGGGTTAGTTCTGGTGTCGATATTCTCTATGTTTTCCTCATCCGAGTCCGAAGAAACGTTTGATGGTTGAATTCCTCTGCTGAGAGGGATTGGAGCTGCTTCTTCTAGTACTGAAACCTCGATGGTTGTAGTATGATCCGGAGTTGAGTTTTCCCCCTCAACCGGCAAGGTGGAAGTATTAAGTGATACATCATTGGATGGCGTAGGACCAGATACTTCAGCATGCTGCATTTGAGCTTCAGGAGACACAAGAACTTCAGATAGCTTAGCAGTTTCGATGGGATCGAAGAGATCATCATAGTTAACTTCAACTATGTTCAATGGACCCGATGAGTCAGGAACATCACATTCCAAGATTGTTTTGGTTTCGGTGGAGGGAGTAGTGTTGCGGACATAATAATCATCAAACTTCACATCAAAGCTTTCGATTATTAGTCTCGTACGTCTTATAAGAACCCTAGAGGCTACTTTGTTTGTTTAGTAACCAAGAAAGATGCCTTCATCAGATTTTGGTGCGAACTTGTTGAGATGATCCTTGTTGTTAATCACAAAACATCTGCACCCAAATATATGGAAGAATCGAACATTAGGCTTTCTGTTGTTGAGGCCCTCATATGGTGTTTTGCTGAAACGTTTGCACACAATGTTTCGGTTCTATACAAAGCATGATGTGGCCACTGCTTCGGCCCAGAAGTAGAGTGGAAGGTTGGCAAAATTAAGCATAGATATGGCTGCTTCTACCAGAGTACGGTTCCTTCGCTCTACTACTCCATTCTACTGTGGGGTGTATGGAGCTGAGAATTTGTGACTTATGCCCTTGGAAACCAGGAAACTATTAAGATGATGATTAGTGAACTTGGTTCCATTATCACTGTGGATGCGATGCACTGGTAGTTTGATTTAAAGTTCTATCTCCTTGATAAAATTGATGAGTGCCTGCGGTGTTTCTGACTTGAGTCTAAGAAAGAAGACCCATGTGAAACGAGTGAAGTCATCTACTATAACCAGGATGAATTTCTTATGGTGAAGACTGGCTATGGTGGATGGACCGCAGAGATCAATATGGAGAAGTTCTAGTGGTTCTGAGATTAAGGACTCGATCACCATAGGATGACTTGCTTTGGACTGTTTGCCACACTCACATGCAGGACTGAGAGTGTCATTATGATACTTAAGAATAGGGATACCTCGGACAAGTTCCCCTATGACCAGGTTGTTGATATACCGGAAGTTGAGATGAGCAAGCTTGCGATGCCAGAGCCAGCTAACTTCGGATATGGCTTTTGATAGGAAGCAGAGCTGCGGTTTGCCGATGATCAGAGAGACATCCAGAGGATACATAGTACCTTCGGATCTGGATTTGATTAGGCAAGTGCTCATATCGCTTGTCATTATGTAGCAGAATTGGTTATCAAATTCAACCCGGTGGCCTGCATTACATAGTTGGCCAACACTGATGAGATTGTGTTTGAGACCTTCTACATAGGCTACCTTTTGAATAGAAAAGTTTCCAGTAGTAAGAACACCATAACCTCGGATGATTGCATTCGCATTGTTGCCGAATGTGACGTTACCCCCGTTACAGATTGGCCTGAAATCCCGAAGGTATTCTAACCTTCCGGTCATGTGCATGGAGCAGGCACTGTCGATTAACCATTCTTCTTCTTGGTCCTCCTTGCACAAAGCCTGAGAATTAAACGGTCAGTTTAGGCACCCAAACGAGTTTGGAGCCTGGGGCAACATAAGAATTCTTAATTGATGCATGATATGAAGTTGCAGGGACAGGTTTTGTGTCAACTTTTAGACCTAGTCCTGGGTGTTTGAGATTTTTTGGAGTTTTGTGAGATTGAGAAAAGATACGAGGTTTTTGAAAAGAGCGTGATTTGATATGAGAAGAAAACTTTTGACACTGACATTTGCAAATTGGACTTTTGTCATTTGTTTTTTCCTTTTGTTGAGTTAGTGGTCTTTGTGAGGAAGTATGTTTGTGACCAGTCCGAGGGTTGTAAGGTCTGACAGTAGGATTTGAAAAATCAGATTTCGTAGGTGTAAGAGCACGTGTAGACCTTTTGTGAAGTGATTTCTTAAAACTTTGATGTGAATTTAAGAGTGCTGGCGTTGGCAAAATACCCTTCCATTTTGGATCATCTAAGGAATAGATTTGAAAACCATTACTTTGAAAAGACTTTACTTTCTTCTGGGTTTTGTCAGATGGATTTGGAATGGATTTAGAAACTGTACATTCCTTTTTCTTTGTTTTCTTGACTGCAGAGTTTTTGGACAGGTAATTTGAGAAAACAAGTTTTTCCGGACTTCTATACTTAGGAATTTTGACAAGTTGCTTTTTTTTTGAAAGATTTTCCCGCTTTTTGCCACGGGATTGAATTTCTTCTTTGAAAGCCTTTTTCACCTCGGTTTTAGGGGAACAGCAGTCAGTGACATTTAGTTGCGGTTTCCTTGAAACACTTGGTGATTTTGAAAAACGAGGACTTGATTCATCCGAACTAGAGAGTTCAAGATTCAGGGAAAATTGACCAACTTCAAAGTTTTCGATTGGTAATTCATGATGAATTGGTTGGATGGTCACGGTACTTTTGACTAAGGAATGTGGTTCGGAGCCTTGAACAACCGTAGAGTAAGTATGAGTGGATACATTGGTGTGACAATTGATGGAAGGTAGATGGACAGATTGAGGTTCATGATTACAGTAAGGGATACTGCGTCTGACGACAGAGACGGGAAGTCCATTGAGACTTCGGGACCTTCCGAGATAATCTCCTCATCAGCGATTGATGAAGTCTGAGAACTGGAAATAGTTGTGTTGTCTATAGGATTAGAAAATTCAGGGAGAAATTCCTCGATAACACAATTGTTACTCAGATCGTGAAGTCTACCAAAGTGAGCTTTGATATCTTCAGGAAATGTTTTCTCATTGACAAGAAACAAGAATTCACGGTCCGGAGGGACGTAGGGACGGTCCTTATTGAATCGGGGTGATGAGTCTGTTGCGGTAGAGTACCCATTGGACCAACCCCAATTGTAGGTATTATCAGTAGTCCCATTGTTAACAAGATTCTCGATGGCTTCACTTTCATTAAACAGTTCTTCTATTAAAAGATTTAAACGCACAATTTCACTCTGAGCTAAATCTCTCTGATTCAATGCTATTTGTAATTGTGTTTCACTCAACATTCTTGCATCTTTCTCTAACATTAAGTCCTTTTCTAACATAGCCATTGTGAGTCTTTTGTTGTCCAGTCGTCCTCTTACGTGAAACATCTCTTGGGACGTAATGTTCTTCTCATCTAACGCTTTGTGATAGTCTGTAAGGACGGCAGCACATGTGTCATTAAGGTTGTCTATGAAGGGCTGACAATCATGCATGCTATAATTTAGAGTTTGGATCATAAGTTTTACCCGTTCGACGATGCTGAGTGTCCCATCTTTCACCATATAGTAGTAATTCTTCTCCGTCTTTGTGGATCCATCCTCATCAGCAGTTGCAATCATACAGATCTTTCCCTTTCCTTTGACGTTGCTGATCTCCTCATCTTCATCCCCCGAGGACCAAACCTGATGGTCTCTTTTCACTTGAGCAACATATGCTCTTCCTTTTTCCCTTTCTTCGATCTCTTGAGCCATCCTGAGATAGAATGCTGTATCTTTAACTACATTTGCCTTGCTGTCTTTGGCAAAATGATTCTCTTTGTTGCACTTGTGACAAATCACAACATCACTTTTATCTTCTGAAGGAGTACCAGAGTCCGTAGTTTGGATGGACTGAGGTGCCTCTTTGGGTTGCGTATTTTGAGACTACGGTGGTGGGTAAGGTTTTTTTTGTGAAACGAGAGTGATTGTTTTGAGAGTTATGATTACGGTTGAAAGGTAGCTTGTTGTACTGCTGGTTCTTTCGGAATGAAGGTGGTAATCGGTTGAATTGTTGGCTGATGAGAGCAATTGCATTCTGAAATTCTTCTTCGTCATCATATTCTGAGTCTGCTTCATATGACTGCGGAGGGTTGTCATACGCAGTGGAGTATGATTGAGAGTGAGGGGATTGTGCCATGAGAGCAAGTAGACCACCGAAGTCTGCACAGTCTTTGAGTACTGTAGACTCTTGAGCTTGCAGTTCACCATAGAGCTTATAAAGAGAAAGAGAGTGGATTTTTCTATCCCCTTGAACAATCATTTTGGCAGTTGTCCAGTGTCTTCCTAAACCGTTTAGAAACTGAAGATTTGTTTCATGGTTGCTTCGGATCTAGCCAGCACTGGATAGATTCGTGACTATCAAATTAAACCTTTTAAAGGAATCCTACAAACTTTCACCCGCATGAGCTTTAAAGTCGTTAAACTCATTGAGTGCAGTAGTATGCTTTTTGTCTTGAGCTTGTTCAGTTCCTTCATACAGATTTTTTAGAACATCCCAGATCTCCTTTGCAGATTTGCAATTTATGAATATGTCGAAGTTGTCAGGTTCAACTCCACAAGAAATCTCATAAAAGGAAATAGTGTCATTTTCCATTTTCTCAAGATCGTCCTTGGTGGGACGATTCAACGCTGGTTGACCTCCTCCTAGTCTGGTTGTGGCTCCATCGGTTTGTACTAGAGTAAGAACAGGAACATGAGACCCTTTTTCTACAGATCTCTATATGTCTCTTCCAAGTCTCCTTAAATATCTTTCCATTCTTTGAGACCAGTGATGATATTCATTTGCCACAAGTATTGGTGCTCTATTCGAACCACCAACACTGTTTGATACATTAAGAGATAATGCATGTGCCATATTTCCTTGTTTTGAAAAGGTTTTTTTTGTTTTGTTTTTTTTTTGTAAGAATGAGCTTCAATGGTATAGAAGGCTTTTTGAAAATCAGAGCTTTGCTTCAAAACGCAACCACTTTGGCTTTGATACCAATTGTTGAAAGAAAAACTTGAGACACACTTGAACAAACGTTAGAACAAGTATAGTTGCGGAATAGTTTATCTAAAAGGATCTAAAAGCTCAACAATAATAATAATAAGTTAGAGTTAGATAATTAGAGAGTTAGATGCGGAAATGTAAGGAAATATAATAACATCATGTATTATATCAAGTATACACATAAGTTGATTCTTAACAAGGAATGCATTCAAACCAAGTTAGTAAATGAGATCAAGCTTAGTGATTAAGTCAAGAATGACTTGCTCCGAAGAGAGATGATATCCAATTATGATATGATGAATTTGGAGAGTAAGAAAGAGATGAGAGTAATAACACAAGATATGAGATTTAAGATGCGATGAAACATCCCAAAATACGACCCAAAATTTTTTGTTTAAATATTACTAAAAATCACATCATCGAAAGTCATACATACTAAACCATAAGATGAGTAACTCAAAAGTCAAGTAACTGTGTCAAAACAAATACTGTATCGATCATGACAAAATATCTGAATACAACTCCCAGGATAAAACTGAAACTGTGGTGTGTGTCATGCCATCATCCCGAGCTCTTCCCCTTACTTGCGGAAGTACCTGTAACCAAAAACTGAAATTGTAAGCACAAAGCTTAGTGAGCTCCCCCAAGCTACCACATACATACTATGACATATAAGCAATTACTGGGCCCCGCCCACTGCATCGGGCCCAGCCAGGCATCGGACCGAAATCTGGAACTAGCTTGGGCCCCGCCCGACATCGAACCGAAGTCCGGAATGACTTGGGCCCCGCCCACTACATCGAGCCCCGCCCGACATCGGACCAAAGTCCGGAATAACTTGGGCCCCGCCCACTGCATCGGACCGAAGTCCGGAATGTACTGAACATAACAAAACATAACCTAATCGTATATACTGCATCTGGCTTGCCCGGCATCAGACCGAAGTTCGGATCATATAACACATATCACGAACATGCATGAATCACGAAGACATCAAGCATACATACTACTGCATCGGGCCCCGCCCGACATCGGACCGAAGTCCGGAACTACTATCATCTAAACGTGTCGGCATTGTGGCCGTAGACCCGTTCCTACTGGAAGGAAACTCACCTCGTAATGCTGGCTGCTGAGGTGCTAAGTCTGAGACTGACTGACTGCTGCTCCGGAACTCCCCGGCTACAAATTCCGTAAACACTAAATCAAATACTGATAACTAATCTCAGGGTAAAATGACCGTTTTACCCCTGGTCAAAGTCAACTTCCTGGTCAAAGTCAACTTCCTGGTCAAAGTCAACTTCCTGGTTGACCGGACTCGTCGAGTTGGGCTGCCAACTCGCCGAGTCCCTTTCATCTGTTCTAGTTCTATACTCGCTTCTACTCGTTGAGTTTGGCGAAGACTCGACGAGTTCTTCTTCGATGCATACATCGAGTCCAAGCTCATCCGACTCGCCTAGTTGAAGAACAACTCGCCGAGTTTGAAGAACAACTCGCCGAATTGGATAACAACTCGCTGACTCCCCAGCATGCTATTACTATACAGTTGGTTCTAATCGATTTCAGTGCTTCCAAACCATAGATCTGAGCTTCTAGGACTGGTTTTTCACGTAAAGTTTCCAACTTTACGTGCATGCACAAGGGTATGAGGCTAAAATACCCAAAATCATCAACTACTAAGCACTTAGGGTTTGGAACAAGGCCAAGATTGCATAAAGGTAGCTACTTTGACCTCCTGGAGCTCAATGATAACCATATGTATAGTCTCCATCACAAGGAGACCTCAAATCTCGAGTTTATATTGCAAAAAGCTTCAAAAGAGGCATAAACAAGCATAAAGAGGGTTTAATGGAGGAATAAGCAAGGTAATAACTTTATTACCAGAATATGAAGCTGATGTGAGCTAGTTCTTGGATCTCCTTCTTCTCTTTTGCACCTTCACTCTTTCCTTCACTTCTACCCTTCCAAGAATACACCAAAACACTCAAAAATCAAGAAGGAATCACTCAAGCTCACCAATGGAGGCTAGGGTTTCGAGGGGGAATGCTCTAAGGGTGCTGGAGGCTGGGATGGGGCTATAAGGACGTTTAAATAGGGTGCAAACCCTAAGGATTAGGGTTTCCTCCAGACTGGACTACTCGTCGAGTCCAGGCGCGGACTCGCCGAGTAGATCACTTAAAACCTGCGTCCAACCCGGCATCTACTCGACGATTTAGGGCTACTACTCGCCGAGTAGCTCTTCAAAAAGACATTTAATAAATTAATTACGTACCAGGAACGGGGCGTTACATGCGAAGTGTTATCAGATGTGTATTTAGTTGAGAAAGATTGAGTTCTATATATAGAGACTCAAAGGTTACACTTATTCGTCTATCTAAACGTAGTCATGCAAGGCATACTGGATAAAAGAAAGTATTCTAAGAAAAGCAGATAAAGAGCTAAACTGAGAAAAACTAGATAGTGAACTACTGATGATGATGACTTCGGATGCGGTTGCTGAACTGACTTGATTGCGGATCTTCACACTAGTACAAAAATGACCTACGGTCACACTTTCCGAAAAACGGCCTGTGACACTTTTTCTTAAAAGTGTGGCCAAAGGTCACTACAAAAATTTAGAGACTGGTTTTGGATACATTTAAATTAGAATGTGTGGCCATTAAATAGACAATCAACACTTTTACCACACTTAATTATACCAAATGTGATAAACATTAGTCACACTCGAAAACTGAGATCATAGGTCACAATCAGCCACATGTATGCATTAAGATTGTGATACTTTTTTATGAGAGACAGTAGATAAAAGTATCGTCACATGAGTTAGTTCTCTGTGTGTCTATAACCTGGTGCCTTTTTAGCCACATAACAGACAAAGTAGCTAAAAGGTGATACATATGGTCACACTAAATATTTGTGTGTCCATAGGGCGGTTCTGTACTAGTTGTATTTAGTTTAGGCAAGAAATTAAAAGAAGTTAGTATTGGTTACTTATGGTCATTTACCTTTTATTATATGTGTCAAAATATTATGAATTGGCATTAAGAATAAACAAATATTGTGTGTGTAGGTAGCATTTAGTTACGTTTACAGCTATTATATGTGTCTATATGTAAATATAGTCATAAAAGAAAAATAATGTGTTATCGTTATAATTAGGGGTCGTTCATTGCCCTTTTTGTCATCTATTCTTTTAATTCCACCAAATAATACACCATTAAAAATGAAAAGAATACAACTTATTTTAACAGAATATTATGATAAATAAATGAAGTGAATACAACATAACTTGTTTAACATTGCATAACGAAAGTACATTGCTATTACATGCAGTTTATGTTATAACATGTGTAACAATATAACATAAAAAAAACGAAAAAAAAATATCTTTGAGTTATAAGAATATTACACCAGAATAGTTTGATGGTATAATATGGTAAAAAGACATTAAGTAAAGTACAACGTCATTTTTTGTCATTTTCTTATTCTCCACATAATGATGTGCTCAAGTTTTGGCATTTCCCTTCTACAAACAAAAAATAAAGATCATTAAGTGTTAAAAGAAGGAAAAATATTATCGCTACAGATGTAATTCATGACATTAAGAAACACGTACCGTACGTATAAGAATACCGTGACAATCATTACGAAAATAATCATTTTCCTTCTGCAAGTCAAGTGTGTCTACACGTGGCAATATGTTATCATTATGAGGAACAATAGTACTAAATTCTTCATCTACATCTTCATATGTATCTTTGTAATTTTTGGGAGGTGTCTTGAACACAATAGACATTTTTTGATCAAGTGGGTCTGTCACGTAAAATACTTGTTGTGCTTGTGAGGCCAATATGAAGGGATCACCTTTATGGCCTAATCTTTTTAGTTCAAATAGTGTGTACCCCAATTTATCCCTTTTTACCCCTTTTCTATTGTCAACCCAGGTACACATGAAAATTGGAATTCTTTTAAAATGATAATCTAGTACCCATATCTCTTGTAAAACACCATAATAAGTGTTTTTGGCATATGTTACAACTTCTTTACTGATGTGTGTGTCAGTTGCAACAACACTAACCCCACTGTTTTGGTAAACTTTACCTTCACGAGCTTTTGTACGAAAAGTATATCCATTAATAGCATATACATCGTATTTAATAATGTTCTTATTGGGTCCATGTGAAATCCATCTCAGTGTCTCTGTTATACTTTCTCTACAGGCCCCTAACTCTCTCTCTACCTGAATTGTAATTAGATTATGAATTTAAGAAATCAAGAGAAAAATAACAAAGAACACAACATATTTGAAAAGAATATACCTCCTTTCGTAACCAATGACCAAATGTTTTACTATGCTCTTGTTCTAGATGTGCCTTTCGTTTAGTAGGGTGTAGATGTTCCAAAAATTCCATGTGTCGTCTGTCAATACGTTAATGTTAATATTATTATAAAAAAACATACATGTAAAAAACCTTACTTGATATATGGGAGTACTTCAGATGTATTTTGCAATACAAAGAAATGTGCTTTGCTGAATAGTTCTGCAGAAACTTCTACCGATTTAGCAGTTGATACAGGAGTACCGTCCGTAATAGAGCTACTATCTACACCTTTATGAATTCCACAATTGTTATGATTGTCAGGTGGAATACCAACAGTATCCATCCTTTTAAGGAATTGACTAAAAAACTCAATTGTCTATTCTACAACATTCTCTTCAGCAATGCATCCTTCTGGTCTATTTTTGTTTCGCACGTGCCCCTTAATAACCTTCATATACCTTTCAAATGGGTACATCCATCTAAAGAATATTGGACCGCATAATTTTACTTCCCTAGTGAGATGAACGGTTAAATGAATCATAACATCAAAAAATGATGGTGGAAAGTGTTTCTCAAGAAGACATAAGGTTACACATAACTCCTCTTGCAACTTATCGAGCTCATCCACTATTATTTCTTTGCTACATATTGATTTGAAAAAGAAACAAAACCTTGTAATAGCAACTCTGGTGGGTGGATGCATAATAGATCGAATTGCTATGGGCAAAAATTGTTGCATGAGCATGTGATAGTCATGTGATTTTAGTCCGATCAACTTCCTGTCCTTTAGACTCACCAAAGTAGAAAAATTAGAACAATACCCTTGAGGAACCCTTAAGTTGTATAAAGTCTCACATAATTTGTCTTTTTCCTCTTTTGTCAATGTACAACCTGATGCGGGAAGTGTTGTGTTGTTCCCTTCTATCTGAGGATGCAGCTCTGGTTTTAAACCATAATGAACCAAATCCAATCGAGCTTTATAACCATCTTTCGTCTTCCCGAGAACGTTCAAAACAGTTCCTGTTAAACTCTCACCCACGTTCTTTTCCACATGCATAAAATCTATACAATGTGGAACCAAATTATTGGGCCAATACCTTAGTTGTCTATACCATATATTGAATTTCTTCCAGTATGTATTATTTTGCTGGCCCACATCTGAAGTACCCAGTTGGTGTGATTTTCTCTTTTTTATTCATCTTCCCACCTCTTCCACTTGTTGATTGTTGGATTTCTGCCTCCTTGCCCTTATTAACCTTTCCCCATTTATTAATTATAAATTTTACCCTGTTATATATTTCCTCCCCATTCATAGGTTCTGGAGAGGGTGAGAACTCTTGTTGTCCATTGAATGCCTTCTTTTGTCTTCTGAACGGGTGATCATACGGTAGAAATCTTCTATGACCAGCATAACTCTGCTTATTCGATTCAGGGAGTCTAATGCAGTGTGTCTCTTCACCATACACAACACAACCTTGAAAACCGCTGTATGGGCAACCACTTAATGTACCTAAAGCAGGATAATCATTAATAGTCCATAACACAACTGCGCGTAGTTTAAAATGCTCTTGTGCATATGCATCGTATGTTTCAACTCCAAAATCAAATAATAATTGCATATCATCAATAAAATGTGCTAGGAACACATCAATATCGTTTCCTGGTGTTCCCGAAATCAATAACGAAAGCATGATGAACTTTCTCTTCATACACAACCATGGTGGAAGGTTGTAAATGACAGTTAAAACAGGCCAAACACTATGACTCCTATTTCCTCTGTTCACATCAACCCCGTCCGCCGAAATGCCTAGTCGCAAATTCCTTGGTTCGCTAGCAAAATCAGGATATTTGTCATCAATGGCAGCCCATGCTGGTGAATCAGCTGGGTGACTTAAAACTCCAACATCCACCATTCTTTCTGTTGCGTGCCATGTTAAATCTTTTGCAGTTGTCTTTGACTGGAAAAGATGCTTGAAGCGCGGAATAATTGGAAAGTACCACAAACGTTTTGCAGGAATATTGTTGTAAATTTTATTTTTTTTTGTTCATCAACCTTCCATCTTGATTTACCACAAGTAGGACATGCTGCCAAGTCTGTGTATTCTTTTCTGTAAAGTATACAATTGTTGACACATGCATGTATCTTAGTATACCATGAACCCATTGCCTTAAATGCTTTTTTCGCCTCATATGTACTACTGTACATTTCGTTTCCTTCTGGTAACATGTTTTTTTATCAAAACTAATAACTCTGTAAAGCACTTATCTGATACTCCATACTTACTCTTCAAGTTGAGTAGTTGAATGATTGCAGATAACTTTGTGAAATTATGACACCCTGTGTATAGGGACTTCTCGGCATCCTCTATCAGTTCTCTAAACTTATCAGGGTTCCTAATAAAATTTTCTTCTGCAGCTTCAACCATCTCTACAGTTTCTGCAGCATCTGTTGGTATTTCTGTGTTCATGTTCGTGGAATCTACATCGTTTGACGTATCCATGTCAAAATTATGTTCATATACATAACTTATTGGTGGTTCTTCTGTTTCTCCATGCTTATTCCAATTTGTGTATGTTTGATCAATTCTATTCCTGAATAGATGATCATCTACCACATCCACCGAATGACATATGTTGTTTACACACTTAACACATGGACAGGGAATTCTTATCTTTTTTTTTGGTATCTGCAGGATCCATATGTTTAGAAATCTTGTAATTGTGCACTGCATATTTGATAAATTCTGCAACACCTTTTACATAGGTTTCTGATGTTCTGTATGCTCCCATCCAAGACTTATCCATATTCAGCTTACAACATCGTCAACAAGCAATATACGTTTCCTGTTTATTGACCCATTTTAACAAATAGTTGGTGTGCATAAACAAAATAGATCACATTACTAATAAATCCAATATCTTGAAAGAAAAATACTTGTAATTTCCTGTATTAATTAAATGTAGTATTTGTACCTGTATGAATTTCATTTTGACGCATCAATTTCTGGTTGAAGAAAAAACGTAGTTGCAGTGCCTTTGTAGTTATCAACGATTGAATCGATAGGAATTCATATTGTCTAATTTGCTATATTTACGCAATGAGTCTGGATGATCAGGGGCATGTGGAGAATTGATAAAAAAGTGAATGATCAGGGACGTATCGAGACATTAAAAAAAATTGTTGTTAATTGGTTTCGAACCCATGACACTCCAAAATATACCAATAACTACATTGACACTTACCAAGTGGGGTATCTGGTTGTTTGCAAATAATTGCTTTACCAAAAAAGAAAAACATTAACCAAAAGAGAAAGGAATCCAGTAAAACCGATCTAATACAAACACAGTTAGCAGGAAATTATATAATTTTGTTTGTTTTATCATAATAACAATTAATGGACAGATATACCCTTGCTAACACAATCTTAATTAACATATAAAACATATAATATATAAATGACTGTTATACCCCTGTGTTAGCATAAATACAGGTTACAACTAAGTTTCAAAGTACATTGCCATCTTAATAAAAACTTATCTAAAACAGGGACAAAAAGGCAAGACATGGACATAATTAACATATAAAATATAGAATGATAAGTAATTACCATTTTGCCCATAAGACAATTACATTAAAAACAACATCAAATCTGGACATATAATATATAAATGACTGTTATACCCCTGTGTTAGCATAAATACACGTTACAACTAAGTTTCAAAGTACATTGGCATCTTAATAAAAACTTATCTAAAACAGGGACAAAAATGCAAGACATGGACATAATTAACATATAAAATATAGAATGATAAGTAATTACCATTTTGCCCATAAGACAATTACATTAAAAACAACATCAAATCTGGACATATAATTAACATATAAAATTATTATGATAACTAATTCCGATTTTGCCCCTAAGACATTTATATTGCAAACACAATCAAATTTGGGCATATAACATGTAATAGACTGTTATACCCCTGTGTTAGCAAACAACATTGCCTTTTCCACATCATAATATATCAAAACAGGGACATAATGTAAAACATCAAATGTAGACTTACTATATAATCAAAACAATATGACCTATAGACATAATATATAACAATTCATTAAAAAAAGAGTTTCATATTAAGTACAAAAGTAGAGTATCATATTCACTCTATATTAATCACAAAAAAAGATTACAACATAGTTCACCTAGGCTATGTTTTTCCATGCTGCGACATTTTCTTTCGCCATGTCCATAGCATCCTCCATTTTTTCTCTTGGAATTGTCATGTTTAGCATATGCTGGATGTATGCTATTCCATCATCAACCCATGCCGTTGGATGTTCTGTTACAAACATGTGAATAAGCTTCTCAACACGTTTGGCTGGAGAGTTCATCAAAAAGTGTGGGAAATTGTTTGGAACAAACACAAGCCTGTGTTCAACATAGAGATGTTCAATCTATTTGAATTCGTGGGCCCTAACTAACGTCTTGAATGGTTCCAAACATTCATCATTTAGTATTGGAACCATTGACAACCCACTGTGTTCTCCGATGGGTATATGATACCAGTTCCCCAAACTGGTATACCCAAGGCTTCTAGAAAAACGCCCAAGCAACTCCATGTCTAACAAATCGATGTTCACATGAGAAATGAAGTGAACCTTGGTCTGTTGATACGCCTTGCCTGGGTAGTCTGTAAAGAACCCACCATGGACAACGCGAATGGTGAAAAGTTTGTCGTTTGCCTTCCTGTATTCAACCACCGGTGTGTTTTTTGGTGGTTCTACGCTTACACTCCAGAGATTGAAGTTCGGACGGGCCCACGGATCAGCATTCATCTTCTTTTCTGAAAATCGACGTATTTTTTTTCAAAGAGGAAGAAGGAGTAATCGAAGTTATCGTAACCTAATTAATATGTGAGAATGACGAAATTGACATAAGCGAACGGTTTATAAGGATCATCAGTCGGAGGTGAAGCGACGTCGACTGAGGCCATCACTTCTCCGATTAATTGCAGTCTACAGAGGAGGATTTTGAACGACGGTTATTCGGCTACGATAATGATTACACATTTTTGTATTACACATTAATATATCTAGTATTTACATTAATATGTATTATATTCATTTAAAAAACTATCTACAATATTAATTAAATATAATATCCATACTAGCATTGTTATATTTATCAAACGAAAAAATAAATTTATATATAAATTTTTAATTAATATGCAAAATTAATTTTTTTACTTCAATTGATCATGTATGGGTGTTGGTTGTGGGTTTGGACCTCATTTAGTCATGTATGTTTGTTGGTTGTAGGTTTGGACCTCATTTGGTCATGTCCATAGTGTTGGTTGTGGGTTTGGACCTCATTTGGTCATGTATGGTTGTTGGTTGTGGGTTTGGACCTAATTTGGTCATGTACGTTTGTTGGTTGTGGGTTTGGACCTCATTTGGTCATGTCCATAGTGTTGGTTGTGGGTTTGGACCTCATTTGGTCATGTCCATAGTGTTGGTTGTGGGTTTGGATCTCATTTGGTCATGTATGGTTGTTGGTTGTGGGTTTGGACCTCATTTGGTCATGTATGGGTGTTGGTTGTGGGTTTGGACCTCATTTGGTCATGTCCATAGTGTTGGTTGTGGGTTTGGACCTCATTTGGTCATGTATGGTTGTTGGTTGTGGGTTTGGACCTCATTTGGTCATGTATGGGTGTTGTGTAACACCCCAATTCTGGTATGTTATTTAATTAATTATTTTTCAAGATTTCAAGAGGAACTCGACGAGTCAGTATCCCGAATCGTCGAGTAGAGACGGGATTTTGAGCACGTTTAAGTTGGCGACTCGGCGAGTCTATAGTCCGGACTCGGCGAGTCCGCCAGTCTGGATGAAACCCTAATTTCAAGGGTTTGCACCCTATTTAAACAACCTTTTGTGCCTCATGTCGGCCTCCATCCACCCCAGAACGTCCCTCATGAAACCCTAGCCCTTCCCTTGGTATTTGAGTGTTTTTGGTGTGATTTCCTTGAAGTTTTGTAGAAGAGAAGGAAGGAAGGACCAAAGAAGAAGGAGAAGAGCAAAGGCTTTGAGTCCATTTCAGAGTTTAGTAAGGTATAACTCGAAACCCTTGCTGTTCCTTCATTATTATCTCTTTAAGAGCTTAAGATAGTCATTTTAAGGCCTCTTCTAGTCTTGATCTTTGAGTAATAAGCTTATAATGTTAAGGGACTTCAGATCTAGGCATGATTGAACTCTAGGAGCTCAGATCTAATACCGTTATGGAGCCATATTGCATGAAAAGCCCTAGATCTACACTTTTAGTGCATTTTGAGCCTTTTAACCTTCATTGATGCTTATACACACGTAAAGTTGGAAACTTTACGTGTTAAACAAGCCCTAAGAACCTAGATCTATGAATGGAATGAACTGGATTCAAGCAGAATCGAGTATATAGTGATTGCATGTACTCGACTCGGCGAGTTGTTCTTCGTACTCGGCGAGTCGTGTCGCGAGTCCCCTGTTTTCCCCTTTTCGAGTTATGCCGAGTGGAACCAGTGAGTGAGAGGTGGACTCAGTGAGCTGGAGGTTAGACTCATTCCTGAAAGGACTCGGGGAGTTGTTCATACAACTCGGCGAGTCAGATGAAGATTTTCTGAGTTTTAGTATCAAAGAGGAACTCGTCGAGTCTATGCCAAACTCGACGAGTAGTAGCGGGCAGGATTGAAACATGAGAATAGGGACTCGACGAGTTGGCGGCCTAACTCGACGAGTCGGGTCAACTGAATGTTGACTTTGACCAGGGGTATTATAGTCATGTTAACCTCAGTATAGTTATAAGTATTTGATTGAGTGTGTTTATGGGAAATTGTAGCCGGAGAGATACCGGAGCAGCAGCACACAATTTCCCCAGCAGTTGGTTCAGCAGCCAGATTACGAGGTGAGTTTCCTTCCAGTAGGAACGGGTCTACGGCCACAATGCCGGCCCGTTTAGTTGACAGTAGTTCCAGACTTCGGTCTGATGCAGTAGTTCAGTGTGCTTGATTTCTTTGTGTTTCAAGCATGGTTTTTGTGTTATGTGTTCCGGACTTCGGTCCGATGCAGTATGCAGTATATGTGTTTATGCCAGTAGTTGTGATTATGCTATGCTATGTTCAGTTAGTTCCAGACTTCCGTCCGATGCAGTTTACAGACTTCGGTCCGATGCAGAGGGCAAGGCCCTGGTTAGTTACGGACTTCGGTCCGATGCAGTTTCCGGACTTCGGTCTGATGCAGAGGGCAAGGCCCTGGTTAGTTCCGGACTCCGGTCCGATGCAGTTTCCGGACTTCGGTCCGATTCAGTTTCCGGACTTTGGTCTGATGCAATGGGCAAGGCCCAGTAGTTGCTTTTATGTTATTGTATGGTATGTGGTAGTTTGGGGAAGCTCACTAAGCTTTGTGCTTACAGTTTCAGTTTTGGTTTCAGGTACTTCCGCAAGTAAAGGGAAGAGCTCGGGATGATGGCATCGCACACACCACAGCTTCAGTTTTATTCCTGGAATTTGACCAGTTTATTTTGATATGAGATGATACAGTTTGATACAGTTTTATTACGATATTTACTATGGTTTGAGATATTTGACGTACGGTTTTTATGATATGTCATTCAGTGCATGATATTATTATTAATTAAACGAAAATTTTTGGGTCGTATTTTGGGATGTTACAAGTTGGTTGTGGGTTTGGACCTCATTTGGTCATGTATGGTTGTTGGTTGTGGGTTTGGACCTCATTTGGTCATGTATGGGTGTTGGTTGTGGGTTTGGACCTCATTTGGTCATGTCCATAGTGTTGGTTGTGGGTTTGGACCTCATTTGGTCATGTATGGTTGTTGGTTGTGGGTTTGGACCTAATTTGGTCATGTATGTTTGTTGGTTGTGGGTTTGGACCTCATTTGGTCATGTCCATAGTGTTGGTTGTGGGTTTGGACCTCATTTGGTCATGTATGGTTGTTGGTTGTGGGTTTGGACCTAATTTGGTCATGTATGTTTGTTGGTTGTGGGTTTGGACCTCATTTGGTCATGTCCATAGTGTTGGTTGTGGGTTTGGACCTCATTTGGTCATGTCCATAGTGTTAGTTGTGGGTTTGGACCTAATTTGGTCATGTATGTTTGTTGGTTGTGGGTTTGGACCTAATTTGGTCATGTATGGTTGTTGGTGTGGGTTTGGACCTCATTTGGTCATGTATGGGTGTTGGTTGTGGGTTTGGACCTCATTTGGTCATGTATGGTTGTTGGTTGTGGGTTTGGACCTCATTTGTTCATGTATTGGTGTTGGTTGTGGGTTTGGACCTCATTTGGTCATGTCCATAGTGTTGGTTATGGGTTTGGACCTCATTTGGTCATGTATCGTTGTTGGTTGTGGGTTTGGACCTAATTTGGTCATGTATGTTTGTTGGTTGTGGGTTTGGACCTCATTTGGTCATGTCCATAGTGTTGGTTGTGGGTTTAGACCTCATTTGGTCATGTCCATAGTGTTGGTTGTGGGTTTGGACCTCATTTGGTCATGTATGGTTGTTGGTTGTGGGTTTGGACCTAATTTGGTCATGTATGTTTGTTGGTTGTGGTTTGGACCTCATTTGGTCGTGTCCATAGTGTTGGTTGTGGGTTTGGACCTCATTTGGTTATGTCCATAGTGTTGGTTGTGGGTTTGGACCTAATTTGGTCATGTATGTTTGTTGGTTGTGGGTTTGGACCTCATTTGGTCATGTATGGTTGTAGGTTGTGGGTTTGGACCTCATTGGTCATGTATGGGTGCTGGTTGTGGGTTTGGACCTCATTTGGTCATGTATGGTTGTTGGTTGTGGGTTTGGACCTCATTTGGTCATGTATGGGTGTTGGTTGTGGGTTTGGACCTCATTTGGTCATGTCCATAGTGTTGCTTGTGGATTTGGACCTCATTTGGTCATGTATGGTTGTTGGTTGTGGGTTTGGACCTAATTTGGTCATGTATGTTTGTTGGTTTTGGGTTTGGACCTCATTTGGTCATGTCCATAGTGTTGGTTGTGGGTTTGGACCTCATTTGGTCATGTATGGTTGTTGGTTGTGGGTTTGGACCTCATTTGGTCATGTATGGGTGTTGGTTGTGGGTTTGGACCTCATTTGGTCATGTATGGTTGTTGGTTGTGGGTTTGGACCTCATTTGGTCATGTATGGGTGTTGGTTGTGGGTTTGGACCTAATTTGGTCATGTATGTTTGTTGGTTGTGGGTTTGGACCTCATTTGGTCATGTATGGGTGTTGGTTGTGGGTTTGGACATAATTTGGTCATGTATGTTTGTTGGTTGTGGGTTTGGACCTCATTTGGTCATGTCAATAGTGTTGGTTGTGGGTTTGGACCTCATTTGGTCATGTCCATAGTGTTGGTTGTGGGTTTGGACCAAATTATGCCTACTAGACCATATTATTATTTTTGTTATATTACAATATTTTTCCCTTGTATATATAATTTTTTAACTTTATATATTTTTTATTTCAAATATTCATAAATGTTTTTCCAAAAAATAAATTGTTAACTTAGAAGGACCAAATATGTAATATTTATATTCTTACCAAATAAATCATACTAATTTTGAAAATGCACGAGATGTTTCCAAACCACGATTTTTTCTTTTAATCGTGTGAGATTACTATGAGATCAAAATTTGAAACACATTTGAATCTGTCAAACGAATTTAAACAAAAACTAATGAGTGGAAAATATTTTTTTGTATGGTTTTTGGGCTCCAAATCAAAGCGGGAAATCTTCATCTATCACATCGCCAAAACTATGAAGATCAATCCATCGGATGAAGGAAATCCCGGTAATTTTTGGTAACCTCCATCAATTTAGGACCTGTTAAATCATTTTAATATTTAATAGACTGTCATTTATTCCACCATTGTTTTGTTTAGCGTTTGGTTATATCCCAGAAGGATCATACTTCAGTTCATCATTCATCAAGCTTTCTAGTGTAAGTATATTGTTTGTGTACGTATAGTTTCAATGTTATTGATTGTATTGATCACGGATCATGCATAACACAAAGAATTTTGATTCTTCATATTGGTGTGCTTCTTGTACAGCAACTGTTCGATGAAATGTTTATGTGAGCAATTGTCTGTAATATTATTTGTTCATACATTATCATTAAACTTATAAACAATCAAACTTATTTTCAATCTGTTTTGTCAACATAAGAATCATGGAGGTTGACAAGGAACAACATGAGGATATCCCTGACTATAATACAGAATATGAGCTAGATGATGGAAACCAAGAATATGATTCGCCTATAGAGAATGGTGAAAATAAAGACATTCACTACAATAGCCAATCAGATTCGGAAGAAGAAATCCACAAAACAGTTCCTTCAAAACCAGATAGGAAGAGGGGCATGACTCGATTGCCAAAACTGAAGACTGAATATGTCAATTCTGGTGGAAAAAAACGTGTCAGGTTTGATGAATTTGGTAAGTTTACAGGGAAGAATAATGCAGTCTTTGTTAGCTATTTGGGTGATCTTGTCCGCGAGAAGGTGGGATTAAGTGCTCTTTGCTGGAAAAAAGTTAAACTGGAAATGAAGGACAAACTATGGGAAGAGATAACAGTAAATATTTTCTTCAATTTTTTAATCTGTATAACATAATATATGTAAAAATCAAGTTTTAAATACTAACATTCTCATTGTTTTTTTTAGCGCTATTTTGAGGTTCATGAAAGTGGAAAACAATTTGTGATGAATAGACTTGGTATTATTCTACGGAATTCCAGAAGAAAGTTGTATGCAGATTACATCAAACCACATCTAGGCGATACCAATATGCTTGAAAAAATCCCAGTTCGTTATCGTGCACTAATCACTGAACAAGATGATTGGAACAAATTTGTGACTTATACACAATCTCAAGAGTTTAATGTTAAAATCTTTTTTCAAAACTTATTCATTTATTTATCATAATCTGGGTTCTAAAAGTTCGTGACAAATATGTTACTTTTAATTCACAGAATTTGTCACAAAGGACTATCAAAGCGAGAAAGATGTCAAAGTATGATCATCGGATGGGACGAGGGGGTATACAACTCTTAGGAGGAAGTTGGTAAGCTACATTAACTTCATATCATTTTATTTAACATGCTTTTGTTTCATATTCTTTATAATTTAATTTTTTTTATCAAGATTGAAGAGAATGTGATTTCGAAGGAGGAAATTCTCCCAAGGTCAGTTATGTGGTGTAAAGGGCGTGAAAGTAAAGGAGAATTTAAGGATGAAGATGTTAAAATCATGGCTGATAAACTAGTAACTTCAATACACTTTTCTTTTTCTTTTACTTTAAATATTTTAATCATTGATATTAAGACAATAATTATTAATTTTTTTTTGGTAGATGGAACATGAGAAGCAGATAAAAGAAGGACAAGTAAATGTTGAACCCGGAACGGATGCCATGACCTTAGTTTTTTGGAAAGGAAAAGGGTGGATTTTTAAAGGGTGTCGGCACGGGAGTCACTTACAACAGATATTTCAATGTTCCTCGCAGCAAAGGGTCATCTAAGGAAGAAATTAAAGATCTTAAAGTTGCACTGCATAATGGAAAACTTGAGCTTGAGAAAAAAGATGCTGAACTCAAGGCTTTGTCTACAAAGGTTAATGAACAAGATCAAACACTAAAGCTAGTTTTGGCTCATCTTAATGCAAAAGGAGCTGACTTTCCAAATCTGTCTCATACAATTGTAAGTAATCTTATTGAAAATATATGTTGTCAATGTTAGTTCTAAATTGCATTTCTTTTAAACATTTTTCCTGTTTCTTTATATTTTCTAGGGTATTTCAAGTGAGAAGATTGTACAGAGTAATGAAACGTCTCCTGTTAGTCTCAAAACCAATGAACCTTCAGAACCTGTAACACCAATATGTTATCATCTTATTAGATCAGCGTTGATATATATATATATATATATATATATATATATATATATATATATATATATATATATATATATATATATATATATTTGTTTGTTTGATACTGATTTCTGATTTTTCATGTTGGACTTTATATTATGTAGGTTATTCCAAAACCCAACAAAAAACTTGTTCAAACGAAATCTACAACTGCAGCACCCGATGCAAAATTGATTTCCATGAAATCTGCAACAGTAGTATATACTAACTTTACAGTTTTCAATACTTTTATTTAATCTTTTTGATTAAAATATATGTTTAAATATGTCTTAAATCTTGAAATCAGGCAAATACAAAAACCACCAACAAAACTGTTGAGTCTAAGACTACAACTATCAATCAAAACAAACCAAAAGTTTCACAAAATAATCTCATTCACCAGGTCAGTGTTTTTTTACATGATGAATATACATTTCTGTTTTTTTTTCAGATTTTAACATTACTTGTCATTGAAGCCAATCAAGTGTAGTCTATCATATCCGTATAAAAGGAACATCGTTGCCCGCGGTACAATTCACTTATCATCAGAAAGACAATCCATTCATGGAGTTCCTCTACAAGATGATTTCTATAAAGTTTCCATTGATGAAGTGGTTGTAAAAACTGCATTTCTACCCCATCAAACTGGAGAATTCAAATTAGTTGACGATGCATATAAAAGTTTTGTTCCATGGCCAAAATACCTTGTGCAAACCGAGTCATAGGTTTGTTTCAATATGTCCAATACTTTTTGCATTAAACTTTATTTTCTTCATAAAGTACTATACTAAGTTTATGATGAATTAATTTTATTGGTTTCAATGTTGTTGTTATAGGTACCATAAATTATATCACATCAAAAATCAAAAAATAGGAAACCAACTTACATATCATCTGATGCCCTTCTGAAGAAGACAGGGAGCAATACAAACAAAAATAATGCCTAGCTAGTTATGTTTAGGTTTTGGTTTATGATGTGTTTGATTTTTTAACCGTTATATAAATTCTTTAAATTACGCAAATTTTCCTTTCTTTGATATTTTAATTAGGAATGTAATGTATATATGGATTTCGATTTCAATTATTATTAATATAAAATTTTGAATTTTGTTTGTGTTTCATATTGTTGTGTTTCGTTATTTTAATTTAAAGTATTTTCATGTGTCTAAAATGTATAAAAAGTAACAGAACACGGACATGTTTACCGTAAATTATGTGTCTAAAATATACCCAATAGTCTTAATACGATACCGAATTGTCCTTAATTTTAACAAAATGTGTGACTTTATAATACTTATGATTTTAATTCACTTCTTCGTTTGTGTCTATACGTTAGGTTATAGTCACAAACGTTGATTGTTTTTTGTGACTAATAATTAGCAATTCGTCACATATGAAAGTAAAGTACTTGTGGCCATTTAGCAAACATGGTCACACTCACCATAATTAAAAGTTTACAAAAGATACACAATAGTCTTAATAAAATTTAAATTATGTGACCATATGTAAGAAAACAACTACATTAAAACATCATGAATGTCGCATTTTGGTGATATACAGTCACAACGTTAAATAAATATGTGTGACTAATAACTGTTTAACGCTACAATATTAGATATTTAAGGAACAAAATTCCGTACACATTTGCCACACTTTTATACTACGGCCACATGTTTTCATAGTATACAGACACTACAATTTAAAGTGACCATAAGACCCATACGATGGCGTCACCTTCCGTCACACTTTCAGTGAAAAAAAAATGTCACTATACGCATATAGTCACACTTTTTTGGTGTGACTGTAAGTCATTTTTCTTGTAGTGTCAAGGGGTTGCGGTAGGTCAAGTTTAAGAGGGTCACTTTTATGATTCAACATTATTCATTTTTGTTGATATTCTTTTAGAATATGTATAATTATATTAAAATGTATAAGACTATTAGTATGTTAGAATATGTAAGAATTTGAATTTAAGTTTGAATGTATAAGAATATATTAGAATGTTGTTATTCTTCAACCGGGGATTCAAGAATTATATTATTCTTCAATAATATTCTAATAGAATAAAATTCTGAAAGAACATCATTCTAACAAAAAGACATTCTGACGGAATAAAATGGGTTATGTTTACAAATTACATTAGAATTAAAATTGAATTAATATAAAAAAATCCAGATTTTTAAAATTAGGAGAATTAATTATCCCTAAAATCCGAAATTTTCCTTTTTTAAATACAGTTAATTGTCCAAAATACCCTTATGCTGAAATTTGTGTGATTATATGGTACATGCTATCCCATTGTAATATCATAGATTCTCAGATCATTGATTATATTCCATCCGATAGTCCAGATCTATGCATTCTGGCGCATAATATATGTAAGAAACAAAATAACCTACCATATATATATATATATATATATATATATATATATATATATATATATATATATATATATATATATATATATATATATTCATGTTGGGAAGAGAAATGGTATATAGATGTTGATAGGTATAAGTTATTTACTATTTCCATGGCCTACAAGTAAGTGTTGATTATGCACATGTCATCAGAAAAGTAAGTCCTATTTGATTTTTGTGCTTTGCAGATTTGATTACATTGTTTGTTGCGACTCTCTGCAACTTTCAGCTCCAAAGGTAAAAATTCAAGTCATGCAATTTTATTACTTTGAGAATGATCAATTAATTGTTTGACATGTCATGCTTTGTAATATATTAGTTGGATACATAGACAATGAACATTCTAAAGCATGGATTGAGCTCGTTTACACTCCTATAGCAATTGGAACATTCATGATACTTTTTAGTTAATCAAAACTAAAAAGTTTATTGTTTGATTTAAAATAATTTTTTTTTTTTTTGGAAAAGGATAGGTTCAATTACATAATACAAGAACCTTTTAGAACTTTCATTTATATGTCTTTTATTTACATAATAGTATGTAGTTACAGAAGTAGGTGTTTTAACTCGATTGAATAATCTTATTATTTCAATGTATTAATTTAATTTATTAAAAGTTATAACAATAAGTACGTATTATTCATAACATAGAGACCGGTTGCAAAACTAGATTATATTACCACATCATGTAGTAGTGGACAAAACTCATTACACTCTTGTAGAAATTGCATAATTAATGATGCTCGGCTTAAAATCTTGAACTATCATTGAGATTGCTGACTAATACTATCTCCGTCCCAAATTGATAGTCCACTTTTGACTTTTGAAGTCTTTTTTTTTCAACTTTGACATTAAATAATTTTGTTTTTGATAGATAACATTTGAGTCAAAATATATGAATGGATTGTATTTTAAATGTTTTTTCATTGTTCTAAGTTTTATCAAGTAATATATAACACAAATAAAAATATTTAAGGTCAAATTTGAAGAAAAAAAACTTCAAAAGTCAAAAGTGGACTATCAATTTGGGAAGGAGGGAGTAATAATTTTGACCCAAATACTACCACTATGAGTCATCCATTCGTGAAAGTAGGTCTTTGTTTGTGTTTTTGAAATTATATATATATATATATATATATATATATATATATATATATATATATATATATATATATATATAGTGACGTTCAATAGAGAACCATAATTAACAAGGAACCAAGGAACCAATCGTGAACGTCGGAAATCATAATAATCAACGACCAAAGAAATAGATGTACACTTCTACATTGGACGCATACACACCAGATTATACCAAAAAATTCACCTCTTTACCAAAAAACTCACCTCTTTTTTTCGTTAAAAAAATTTTAGGCCACATTTTTTATCAAAAAGAAAATCGAATATATCTTTGTTCACGATTTTTTGTCCTCTTTCCATAGAGATGGATGGTTATATATAAAAAACAAACTTTTTTTTTTCGAAAAAAACTCACTTTGTTTTGTTTTTTTTTTCAATATTTAAGTTTATTTTTATCCAAAAAAAACTAATTATACCAAAAATATTAATTGTTTGTACTTTATTAATAAACATCAATACAGACTAAAAAAAATAAAATAAATAAAACTCGATCAGTGTAGATTCACACTGTGAAACTAAACTGTAAATATTTCAATTTTTAACATTCACAATGTGAAAAAGCTCGACCAGTTCAGATTTACAATGTAAATCTAAAATGTAAATATTTCAATTTGTAACATTCACAATGTGAATTTGATTTCCTATTTCAACTCTTTGATCATTCGCAAACTAACGTAGTGAAATTTACATATGAATCAAAATATATTCCATGCAGTTTTATAATATTTTAACGTTTTCATTACTCATAAATTAATTTTGTAAAATCAACAAATTGATTTATTCACATTATGAATTTGACTTACTATTATTCACACTGTGAATTGAGCAGGTTCAAATGTGAATCTGAACTGGTTCACAATGTGAATCTGAACTGAAATATCGATTTTTTTTATTTTTTTTAACATCAATATGAAACTCTGTTTAAAGAGTACCAAAAAGTATGAATTTTGATATATTTATTAATTTTTTTCTATAAAAAATAGACCTTAACTTTTCAACAAACAAAGAAAATGAAGTGGTTTTTTGAAAAAAAAAATCATTTTTATATATCAATATGGATCTCTATGGAAAGAGGACGAAAAATCACAAATAATGATACGTTCGGTTTTTTTTTGATAAAAAACATAGCCTAAAAGAAATTAAACTAAAAAAAAGGAAGTGAGTTTTGTTATAATCTGGTGCATGTATTTCTATTGTAAAAGTCTACAACCATTCCTTTTGCCTTTGATCGCTTTAAATTTCGACGCTTTGGATTGGTTCATTGGTTCCTTGATTAATGATGATTCTTTATTGAACTTTTCCATATATATATATATATATATATATATATATATATATATATATATATATATATATATATGGGTCTTCCATTGAAGTCTTGTTGATGCATCTGGGAGGGGAAAAGGAGTTGTTCTGATGCAGGATAACAAGCCCATTGCATATTTTAGTAATGCTTAAAGCAATCAATGTTTGTCCAAATCGGCTTATGAACGTGAAATCATGGCTTGAGTGCTTGTCGTACAACGTTGGAGGTTGTATTTGATGGGGACAAAATTTATTGTTTACACGGATCAAAAAAGTCTTAAGTTTTTATTGCAACAACGCATTACTTCGCCGGATCAACAAAATTGGGTAGGTAAGCTTTTAGGCTACAGTTTTGATATTGAATATAAACCGGGTCGGGAGAACCGTGCAGCTGATGCACTATAAGAAGGGTGGAAACAGGGGATTTAAGTCAATTACAATCTACACCAATTTGGGTTCAAGGGGCACACTTGATAGATGAAGCAAAGCAAGATGACGAAATTCAAAAAATCATACGAGGCTGTCAAGAAACTTCTGATCAACACCCGAGTTCTTGGTGAGAAAAGGGGTGTTGCATTATATATAAGGATCGCCTTGTGATTTTTCGTAAGTCCAAATTTATTCCAGATTGAAGAAAAGATAGGCCCTGTTGCTTACAAGCTTAAATTACCGTCTGCTTCTAAGGTTCACCTAGTTTTCCATGTATCTTACTTAAAAAGGCGGTACAGGCCCCAAGTGAACCCATTTTACCCAACAAATTAGAAGTGGGTCATGAGGATATATTAGTCCCTACAACAGTTTTGGTTACTCGTTTCATTGGATTGCCTTTGCTTTGAAAGACTTGTGTGCGTTTAAACTCGTTGAATTTGGGTGCCGACAAGTTTTTTGGAACGTGCCTTTCTTGATTGGGGAAAGCTTATCAGGGTTGTATGTTCTTATCCTCGGATCTAACTTCTTCTTCGGAACCATTCCCTTACACTTATGACAATTACAAAATCTTCAAATTTTGGACTTGTCAATGAACAATCTTCACGGAACCATCCCCTCGTGTTTAAATAATCTTTCGAGTACGGTTCTAAGAACGATTCTCACCACCACAAAATATAGATCTCTTTTGAATTCGTCGGCAAAAAGCAAAATATATTATTCATACTAACTTCGATGATAATTAGTATGAGTATATTGACTGTGCAATGATCGAGTAGCAAGAAGCTGAAGGTGAATTCATTAGTAATATGAGATTGTTGAAGATGATTGACCTATCAAGCAACAACTTTACTGGACAAATCCTGTTGAATGTGAAGCCACAATTGTTGAATGTGAAGCCACAATTGTTGAATGTGAAGTTTTTTCAAAGGTTGGCTGAAGACCCGGTTGTGTTTTTTGACTACTTCTGATTTCCATCTCTATATAAGAGATTCATCTGTATTTGTAAAACTTGTATCTAGTGTAACACAGAAAGAGTGCAGATTAGCACCAAGAAATGTAAATTCCTAGTTACCGGTGGACGTAGGTCAGAGAAGGACCGAACCACGTTAAATCCCTCGTGTTCATCCTTGTGTTCTTGTTTTTCGTGAGCTGTGTGTGTGTTTAGAGTCGTGTGTTAAGTGTCTCGATCCTAACAAGTGGTATCAGAGCGTTGGTTTTAGCTCCAAAGGGTGATTTTCAGTTTTTTGGTCGAAATTTTTTTTTCGTCAAAAATGATTTTGGTGTATACCGTTGGAAAGGTCTCGTTCCGAAGATTCCGAAAATATTTTTTTCTGAATTTTTTGACCACCGGAAGACGTCCAAAATCGCCGGTCAAAGGTTTGCCGGAATAGTGACCGAAAACCAGTTGCCGGAGAAGACGACACTGTAGCGCCTGAACTCGCCGGAGAAGACGACACTGTAGCAGGAACTGTAGCACGACGTCAGTGGTGACGTCAGCAGACACTGTAGCAACACTGTAGCAGATTTGAAAATTTGCAATTTGGCCCCTGAATTTCCAGAAACTTGCAAGATAGGTCATTGTTCTTTCAGAAAATGGCAGAAAGCAGTAAGCTTCAGATTGAGAAGTTTGATGGGAAAAGATTTTAGTTGGTGGAAGATGCAAATTGAAGATTTGCTCGTGCAGAAAGACTTGGACGCAGTTTTAGGTGAAAAACCGGAGGCGATGACACAGGCAAACTGGGAGACTTTGGATAAGAAGGCCAAGGCATTTATTAGACTGACGTTGTCAAAGGATGTTGCCTTCAATATTTTGAAGGAAACCTCGGCAAAGGGAATCATGGAGGCATTGTCTAATATGTACGAGAAGCCGTCGGCAGCAAATAAAGTCTTCCTGATTCGGGAACTAGTCAACACGAGGATGAGGGAAGGAAGTTCAGTTACAGTACACATCAATAATTTGAACTCAATTTTATCCAGACTTGGGTCAGTGGGAATAAAATTTGAGGACGAAGTTCAAGCTTTACTACTGTTATCATCATTACCTGACAGTTGGTCCGGAACAGTTACAGCCGTTACTAGTTCCGCAGGATCGAAAGAGCTCACTTTTGAGGGAATTCGGGATTTAATTCTAGGCGAAGACGTCAGACGAAGAAATTCCGGGGAATCATCAAGTGAACAATTGAATGCGGTCAGAGGTAGAAGAAATAACAGCAGTAGTGGGAGCGGGAACAGGAGAAGGAGTCAGTCGAGGACTCGAAATGATGTGACTTGTTGGAACTGTAAAGAGGTTGGACATTTCAGGAATCAATGTCCAAAAGACAAGAAAGAAGTTAACGTTGCAGTAGACCATTCAGATGATGATGTTTTGATCTGTAGTGTGGAGAGCAATGTGGATTCCTGGGTTATGGATTCGGGTGCTTCATTTCACGCTACCCACATCCGTGAAGCACTGCGGAATCTGAAAGAAGGGGATTTTGGTAAGGTAAGACTGGCGAACGATGAGGTTCTTGATGTGACGAGCATAGGTGACTTAGATCTGAAGACTCCAGTCGGTCTATGGACTTTGAAGGATGTCCGGGTAATTCCAAGTCTGAAGAAACAGTTGATTTCTATTGGGCAGTTGGATGAACAGGGACACGAGGTTAAGTTCAGGAATGGGCAGTGGAAGGTTGTCAAAGGAAATCTTGTGATAGCTCGTGGACATAAGAGGGGTTCATTATATATGGTCAGTTTACCGTCTGAGGGAGTAACCGTCCCAGTTCAGAAGAAAAACAAAATCCGGTTCATAGAGTCTCGTGGACAGAAGAAGGTTTGCTTTGCATATGGCAAACCCAGAGTCACAGGTCAGATTCAGGTTGAACGTGTTTGGAACGGTTCAGAAAAATCAGTCAAGGGCATTCATAGCAGTGGGAGCATGGGCTTTGTTTCAGCTAGAATACCCAGAACACAGTGGGTTAAGAGAACCAGTATTCCATCTGTAAAAGTCTCTCCAGATTATCTGCTTCACATGGAGAGTGTCGTTTGTTCTCAGGATGTTCGAGGATCGGGCAGTTCATTTCAGTGGGAGCCGGTGGAGACAGAGAACATGTAAATTGAAGAGAAGGTCGGGTAACTAGGAAGGAGTTAAGATCAAATTTTTTAAAATACAGATGCACAGTTGAAGCACAGGTGAAGATTGTTTCGTGGCTTCAAGTGGGAGATTGTTGAATGTGAAGCCACAATTGTTGAATGTGAAGCCACAATTGTTGAATGTGAAGTTTTTTCAAAGGTTGGCTGAAGACCCGGTTGTGTTTTTTGACTAAATCTGATTTCCATCTCTATATAAGAGATTCATCTGTATTTGTAAAACTTGTATCTAGTGTAACACAGAAAGAGTGCAGATTAGCACCAAGAAATGTAAATTCCTAGTTACCGGTGGACGTAGGTCAGAGAAGGACCGAACCACGTTAAATCCCTCATGTTCATCCTTGTGTTCTTGTTTTTCGTGAGCTGTGTGTGTGTTTAGAGTCGTGTGTTAAGTGTCTCGATCCTAACAAATCCCATATGAACTTACCAATCTTTAGGAACTGCTTGCCCTAAATTCATCAAAGAACGCTCTACTCGGAAAGATTCCGTGAAAAATTGGTCATATGAAAACACTTTTAGCTTTAAATTTATCTATAAACAATTTTTCTAGAGAGATACCATCAAGCATTTCTCAAATGACTTTATTGAATGACCTAGATGTCTCATTTAATAACTTATCAGTGAGGATCCCATCTAGCACTCAACTCCAGTCTTTTGCACCTTCAAGATACGATAGGAACTCATGACTATGTAGATCTCCCCTTACCAGAAAATGTCTTGGAGATGAAGAATCAAAAGTGCCATCGGTTCTTGGTAAAAATAAGGGTGATAGGGAAGACAAAGATGAAGTTTGGGAATGGTTCTATATTGGCGAGGGCATTGGTTTTGCTACTGGATTTTGGATAGCATGTGGGGCTTTACTTGTTAACCATCGTGGGAGACATGCTTTTTATCACTTTTATGGTGGCTTCAAATATTGCGTTTATGTGAAGGTGGTGGTGTTCTTCGGAAATCTACAAAGAATTGAACATAGATAGTCGTGTAAAATCATGACAGGGGTTTATAAGTGCCCAATATCAACAAAATTGCCTCCAACACCATGGTTGGCCATTTGCGTGTGTTTTGTGAATTAAGTCATTTTGAAGAATTCATGCTTCTAAAATGTAGTTAATGTTGTACTTTGTGTGATTTAAAGCATCCCGGGAAATCCTCATTTTCAAAATATAGTTGATGGCGTACCTTCTAGATAATTGTTATTATAAGAAACGCTCAACGTAGATTATTTGCAAATTTAAGGCTTGAAAGATAATCCATCCATATATATCTTTTACCACCATTCCCTATTTGTAGGTTCTGTACAAAATTTGGCTAAGCTGAGATAATAGATTCAAAAACTAAGAAAACCCTTAACAGATTCATGTAATCTATGACGTCCAACAATCCATTAACTCTACAATTTGGGGGTTTCAATTGAGAAATAATTCTTAAAAGTAAACATTTTTGTTTTACAAAAGAGTAATAAATGGGCTTTTGCCTATGTCTTTTGGATTGCATTTGAATGGTATAATATTAGATATCATCTTGAACTCCTCGAGTAGAGAATAAGCGTCAGCTGTAACTCATAGTGATTTAACAATTAGGATGACTTTCTTAAATATCATCTCAAAATTACTTTTTATGATGTAATATCTAATTATCTCAAACATTATTTTGTAATTGGTCATTTAATATTGTTTTCCATTTTATAAAAAAGATATAATTAGTTTATATAATTACATAATGGTGTTTCTTTTTATAATTTAAAATCTATTCAAACAACCTCCGATACATTATTAAAAGATTGGACAAATAAAAGCAAATACACAAATGTAATTATTGAAAAAATGACAATGTCATTGTAAGCAAGGAGAGCGGTCATGTGAGCATAGCTAAACCTTTGAAAACCCTAAAATCTACAAATGAATGAAGGGCAGATGACATGTGGGTATCTGCCCTTGACAAAATCCTTTGAAAACAAGGGTACAATCATAGTAGCATTGTACTTCCTTTCCATGGTTTTAGTTTCAGTAAACAACTACCATCATTTAAAAAAGAAGTAAGATGATTTTTCACACTACGTCTGGATAAATATGTTATAGTTCTGAGTGTACATCAAATATCTCATAACCACTTGCTTTGAATGAACTTCTCATAACCACTTCCTTTGATCTAGAAAGGCTACTTTTTGTACATCATTGACCATAGACAATGTCATGCGGATAAGCTACTATTTGCCTTGCCAAACATGAAAACTTAAAAAAAAAAAAGCTCGAAAAGTAAGCTAGCTTGTTCTCTTTTATTCGGTTTCTGATGAGTTTTACCGAAAAACATGGTAATGGTGTCATCGGTGTTAACAAGTAGATCGAGGTCATTAAGTGAGAAGAATGGCGATGGTGCAATTCGTTGGATGAAGCCCATGCAAGGCATGGAGAGGAAAAAAATACCCTAAATTTATAAAATTTGAAAGTATTATATATAATTAGGGTTAAGACAAATATTGATGTCATCAAACAACTGATACATTTGCAAATAAATGAGGAAATATAAAAATTTGTTATAGATGAGAAGAAGGAGATGACGGTGGTTGGATGTTAACTAGTGAAGTGAAAAATAAGGAAGAGTGAAGGTAAATAAGTTGTTTATGTGGACCCAAAAAATACATTAGACATAATTTAAAAAAAAATAATACATAAATAAAGGTAAAATAGTAATTTGCCAAAGACTTAACGCATTTTGTTTTGTTGTGTTAAGTTTGGGGACCAAACCCTCAATGAAAGCCTCAAGTAAGGATCATTTTTGCAAAAGGATCCTTTTTTGGACCTTAGCTACAAAAAAACTGCAAACCATAGGAACCATTTTTGCAGTTTTTTCAAATAAAAACCATGAATATATTGTATAATGATGATTGTGTATTTAATATTTGAAGTTGAAGAAAGTGAAATGTTATTTAATATTTAATAAAATAGAGTAACTAGTGAAATAAATAGATTAACTAGAACCCTAGAGTTAAAAGTCGTCACAACATCGTCTAAATGCTACTAGACACTGTGATGATCTCAACTTCAACCCTTAAGATAAACCCTATTTTACCTTAGTTAATGACACGACAAAAATATCAATTAAAATTTATATCTTGAAATATGCGATCTATAAACAAAGACGAGCTTATAGCATGTCATCTTGATACAATTTGCTAAAATTCTAAGTTATTAATTATTATGAAAATGTTAAACAAGAGTTCATTATGCATCATATAATTAAAGTTTTATGATGGTTAAATGAATTACGTTCAGCTTTTTTTGGTTATATATTTTATATCTTATCATTTTTTTCCTTAAATATGCCTATGACATATCTTAAACGTGTACTTGAATATATTTTGTATATAATAATACATCTTGCCTACTCTTATGATGTTATTCTTATATATTTTTACAGTTTTATTTAAAGTAAAATGTACACAGAGAGAGAGAGAGAGAGAGAGAGAGAGAGAGAGAGAGAGAGAGAGAGAGAGAGAGAGAGAGAGAGAGAGAGAGAGAGAGAGAGAGAGAGAGAGAGAGAGAGAGAGAGAGAGAGAGAGAGAGAGAGAGAGAGAGAGAGAGAGAGAGAGAGAGAGAGAGAGAGAGAGAGAGAGAGAGAGACCCTCTTTTTATTTTTTTAATTATTAAAATAAGTAAATAAATATTAGATTTTTAAAAAATTAAACAAAAATGGAAAATAAATACACCAAGGGTATTACAGTCATTTTAAAATTTGGAGTGAGCAAATATGCAATGAAACTAGTTCAAAAGGACCACGAAGCTAAAAAAATCGGGGTTTGAATGAAACCTAGAAAAAATACATACCATAGGGGCCATTTTTTAGTTTTGTCTTAATTTGTGAATATTTTCACTTAATCTTGCATTTTTAAGATTCCCAAAACTTAGTGTAAGGTTTTTAATAAAAATAAGGTTTGCATGTGTACAATACACAAATGACAATTATTTAAAAAGTTACAATAATAAAAAGTAATATTAATAAAAACGAAAACTGTAAAAACAAATTATATATGTGACCAAACACTTAACGTTAAAATATAGTTTGAATGATTTTATGATGTAATACTTTAAAAAAAACATTAAAGTGAACCAAAAGGATACTATTTTCTTTGGCTAATTGTAAGTCCCCAAAAGGCTTGTGTATCAATCAGATCCGTTTGATGGTGTGGAATCCCAATCAAACGGATGATGTCAGATCAAATAGAAGAGAAGGAGAAGAAGAAGATGATGAGTCTTGTATGTATTGATATGAATGAAGATCCGGATAGAAGATTCAGACACACTAACACACACTCTATTTTCTCTCTCTAGAACACCTTCAAATACACACACATAAGCTCCTCTAGACCGTACACTCTCTTCTGTTCATCAATCCCTCCTCAACCACCTAACACCTATATATATATATATATACTTGAGGAATATGGGCCTAATGGGTTTATGGTCGTAAATGGGTTCACGGCCGTAAATGGGTTTACGGCCGTAAACCTGTTTACGCCGTAAACACAACCGTAAACACTTATATGGCCGTAAACATAGAGTTGTTTACAGTCCTAGACATAAAAATACATTTTCCTAGAAAAGCAAAGTATAAACCATATTTTTTACCCAACAATCTTCCCCTTGGTTTATAGCTTTCTTTTCTTAATTGACCCAACAAGCTCCCCCTAAAAGGTAGCTGGCTTTTCTTGATAATCTTCATTGGGAGCTTGGCTTCAGCATTTATCTTCAATTTCTACACATCATCAAGATGAACTTATGAATCTTCAATGAATGACTTCATCTTGAGCAGTTGGGCTTTTCTTCTGAATTTGGCATTGAACGCACATTGGGTGAGGAGGCTTGATGTACTGATTCTTGAAAGATAGCGCTTTCAGCTTGAGAATCTTCAGAGAGAACATCAGAGAGAACAAATCTTCTGGATCACTTCAGCAGGTTTAAGATAGCAGCAAACTGATTGAGGAGGCTTCAATGCAATCCGTCACATAATCTTCAAGTGCAGCTTCCCCTTGCTTATGGGGTTGAAAGATTGAATGTCGAAAGAATAATCTTCATTTCTTGCTCCTTCGAATGAGAATTTTTCGATGATCACGGATGAAGCCTTGGCTCAGAAATCTTCGACACAAACTCCATGAGTTTCATCTTCACCTGAATTCACTTTTCAAGACAAAACAAAACTAAAAGAAAATTTAGCACACAATATTTTTGGGTTTTTCATATTTTCTGAAAAAAAAAAAACAGAAACAAAAATATTTTTTGGATTTTTGATTTTCTTGAACAAGAAATAAACCAGAATATAACACTATTTTTTTTATTTTTTATTTTCTAATTTTTGTTTGATTTTTGAATTTTTTTAATTCTCCCCCTAAATTTGTGCATAGAGGAAAACTATGAACAAATTTAACAAAAAGAAAATTATTTGGGATCAAAGTTGTGAGACAGCCTGAACTTGTTTATCAGTACCTTCACTTTCAAGAATAGATCTGGTCAATTGTCGGTATTGTGATCCACTTAAACACAAAGGATGTTGACAAATTGGACATGTTATAAGTGACAAGACAGTGAGATTTATATTCTTAAATGGACATTTAGATGACGACGACCAAGGATATTGTTGTCCACTTAGATTAAGCAGCAAGATCTACAGACAACCTATTAAATAGTTCGATTTTAGTTGCACTAGAATGTGTTCCCCACTTCCCGATATACCCTGGTTATCAAGAACTTCCTAAGGACTCCTTGTTGGATTAGTGTCTAAGCCCTTAACCATATTTGGTAAGTACTTGACCCGGTTGTGCATGGTCCTTCTGGGTTGTCTTCACCAAAGCAACTTGACTGGAGAAATAATAGAGAAAGACGTTATTATGATTTATTAATATATTATAAGAATGATATATTAAAAGAGAAATCATATTTGTTTAATTAATATTGGTCAATAATTAATTAAGAATTAATTATGTGATGAAAAGTAATTAATTAAACTAGAGGGGCTGAATTGTAATTATGTGATAGTTGCAAATTAGGGCAATGGATGCCCTATGAATAGGGTGGACGAATTCAAGGGGATAAGGCCCTAGAATTCGTCGAAGGATAAGGCTTCTAGACTTATCTTATGGGCTGCTTGGTGGGCAAGCAACCAGATAAGGATAAGGACTGAAACCCTAATCTCTACCCTATATAAGGACCCCTTGGCTAAGGGAAATCGGCCACTTGATCCCTAGAAGACCTAGAGCCGATTTTTCTGTCTCTTCCCTCTCTCTCTCTTGCCTCTCCATTTGCTCTTAGTGTTTGTGAGCCATTAGAGGTACTACACTTGTGGTACTTGCTTTCATAGAAAAGGAGATTGAAGATTTGAGTTGTCATTACAATATAACAACAAGAGGTATGTGATTCTTTCTACCATCTAAATTTCGAAACACCTAGATGCATGCTAGGGTTCTTCTTGTGTTCATAATGTTGTGTATCTAATAGTGAAAACATAGATCCAAATCTAGGGTTGCATGCACGCATAGGATTGTTTGTATAAAACCCATCAGTGGTATCAGAGCGTATGGTTATTTATTTTCAATTAGAATTATACAATTGTATGAATTTGACACTTTAGGGTTTATGGCCAATAAACCCTAGGAGGCAAGGATTTCGAAATTAGGATTCTTGAACCCTGTTTTTCGAAATTTTTGATAAGGGTTTTCAAATCTTTTTCCTTTGTGCCCAAGATTTCGAATTCTAGGGTTTGCCAACCCTTAAATTTCGAAATTAGCCTCCTCCCCAAGATAAGATCCTAAATTTTAGGGATTTGGATAATCTCATATCTTGTAATTATCTTTTAATGTTTAAATATGGTAATTAAAGATTTTGAATTATCCCATCTCATGATTTTCGAAATCTAGAGGGATTTAAGGGATTAGGATAAATTAATTGTTTAATTTAAGGTAATCCTTTATGATTTAATAATTCAAATTAATTGTTTAATCTAAGATAATTATTAAATCAAGAGTTTTAATATTTAAAATTTTAAATTTAAAAAGTCTTAAATTTCGAAAATTTTAAAATTGAAATTAAAAACCCTAGTATTTTGAAATGTTTAAAATACACCCTATACTATTATATTATTACAAGATTAATATATATATATATATATATATATATATATATATATATATATACATATATATAACTAAAATGCTAGTCTTACCGTTAGTAGGCCTCATTCACGAAGCCAATCTATAAGGGGCGTATAAGGTTATGGCCTATAAAATGGTCATTTAATGGGTATCCACTCTTACCCACTGCTTCATTGATTGGTGGAGGGTCGTTAGCCGAACGGGTATGATAGGGCAATCCTCCCCTCATTAATAAGTATAATGAATCTATATAAAGTAACTAAATGTTTTTACAAAAATTCCTAATCTTAGTTACTTTAGGCAAAAGTGAATTGATGCAATCCCATGAAATTACACTTTGCACCCTTTCTAAGAAGTTAGTGGAGCGTGTGTGGTGAACCGGCACACTAATTGGTTCTAAGAAAAGGTGGCAAAGGGTGACTCATTGTTTGTCATAGGTGACTGTAACAATGAGGGCACCATGTACATTTGCATGGTTATTCACACCCGCTTTGTGATCCTCGGCATCCCAGCCACAAACTAGAGGGGCATATCGAGATTTAAACATGTCATTGAAAAGTTCAATGAATCTTAAATAAATCTAGGAATTTTCAATACATTTAAAACTTAAGCATTTTATGTTTTTCATGGTAGAAAATTAGTGAATCGTCATTCACTTACCTCCAAATTATTTGCATGTTGGATTACGGCACCCCTTTTCTAATGTGTAAATAATGTTGTTGGATCCTAGCCCTAATTTCTCATTTTGGTTGTTTAATTAGGGATTCAATTCTAATCAAACTTTGTTCCTTTCTATTTGCAGATGTCTAACGCAAACGCTAACAACGTTGCTCCTGGTTCATTCTCGCTAATGAGCCTATGTCAAAAAGTGACGTTTGATGGATCGAATTTCAACGAATGGATAAGATACATTCGCATGATTGCTTGTTACGAGGACAAAGAATATGTCCTCGACGAGAAGCTTGAAAAGATCAATCCAGAAATCGCTACTCCCGAAGAAATGGCCGTCTTTGAGACCCACGAGCGTGATGCAACGAAAGTTCATTGCACTATGCTGGCCACTATGAATCTTGAACTCCAAAAGTCCTATGAGGACATGTATCCATACGAAATGCACCAAGATTTACTGGAGAGGTACCACCAAAGTGCAAGGCAAGAGCGCTATGAGATCATCACCAACATGATCACCGCTAAGATGGGGAGTGGAGAGTCCCTAACCTCGCATTTGCAAAAGATACATAGGTATGTTGATCGTCTTCGCAAGTTAAATGTTAACTTTGGGGAAGATCTGGCAATCGACATCATTCTCCACTCCTTTCCCTCGTGCTACAACCAATTTAGGATGACCTACCACATGAACAAAGAAGATGTCACCCTAAGCAAACTCCAAGGGCTCCTAAGGACTGCTGAAAGCAACCTCAAGGACAAGTCTATTGCATTAACTCCCACTCCACCCGCTGCTCCTGTTTTGGCCATTGGGCAAGGGAGGGGCAAGAAGAGGAATGCTCCTTCAAAGAGCCACCACAAGGGAAAGCCCCAAGATGGTACCTCTTCTAGTGGAACCAAAGTTGGTTCTGCTAAGCCCAACTCAAACCCAAAGGAGGCAGAGTGCCACCACTGCCACAAAATAGGGCATTGGAAGAGAAGCTGCTTGGAATATCTGCAAGCCATCAAGGATGGGAAGATCAAGCTGTCTTTCGCAAGTATTTACACAATTAAATCTAATGATTCATCACATGGTATTTCTTGGGTTCTTGATACAGAATGTGGTTTTCACATATGTTCTGATTTGCAGGGACTAAGAAGAGATAGGGATGTGGAGCGTGGAAGAATAAATCTAATCATGAGGAACAGAAGATCGTCACATGTCACCAAGATTGGAGTGTATTCTATAGCGCTTAGTAATGGATTAGGTTTAGATTTAAATAATTGTTTCTATTCGCCAGAAATGGCAAGAAACATCATTTCATTTCATGGTTTGTTTAGACAACGATTTAGATATTCGTTTAATAATGAGAAAGGTTCGATTTATGCTTATCTAAATGGTGTTTTATATTTCGAAGCATTGCCTTGTAATGGAATTTATGAAACTGTTATGGTTGTAGATAACCTAGGAAATGATGTATTGTGTGTGGATTCTTCCAATAGTATGGATAAAGCATGCTTGTGGCATTGTCGTCTTGGACATGTCAATAAGAAACGCATAGCCCAACTCCAAAAGGATGGAGTGTTGGAGTCATTCGACCTTAGGGACGATGACATGTGCGAGTCTTGTTTACTTGGAAAGATGACCAAGTCACCCTTCACTGGCACTTGTGAAAGGGGTGAGGGTGTAGTGGATCTCATACACACCGATGTGTGTAGGCCCTTTAGATCCACCACAAGGGACGCAAACCGCTTCTATGTGACTTTCACCGATGATTATAGTAGATATGGGTACATTTATTTAATCAAGCACAAGTCAGAAACCTTTGAAAAGCTCAAAGAGTTTAAACAAGAAGTGTAGAATCAATTGGGCAGTAAAATCAAGATGCTTCGATCCGATCGAGGAGGAGAGTACCTAAGTCTTGAATTCCACTGTATCTCAAGGAATGCGGAATAGTTTCGCAATTGACGCCGCCTAGGACACCGCAGTTGAATGGTGTGGCTGAGAGGCGTAATTGAACCCTGTTGGACATGGTTTGTTCCATGATGAGTCGTGCTTCACTACCTATCTCATTCTGGGGGTATGCCTTAGAGACTGCCGCCCATATCCTTAACTTAGAAGGTTGCCAAAACACCTCACAAGATGTAGACAGGGAAAGCTCCCTCGTTGGCACATATCAAGGTTTGGGGTTGCGAGGCTTTCGTAAGACGAGTGACTCACGACAAGCTCGAACCTCGTAGTGAGCGGTGTATTTTCATCGGCTACCCGCATAAATCCTTTGAATATCTCTTCAATAGACTGAGTGACAATGTTGTCTTCGTTGCGAGGAGAGGGGTTTTCCGAGAGCGAGAACTCATAAGCCAAGGGGACAGTGGGAGGCAAATCGATCTTGAAGAGATTCAAGAGTCAAGCGATGAAGGAACCTCTAACGCTGGCGCTCAACCCGAGGAGGAAACTCCGGTTGAACCGATTGACGAATCCATACCTCTTAGGAGTTCCGAAAGAGTTATAGTTCAACCCGAGTTATATGGTTTTCATATTACTACAAAAGGGGACACGTATATTAGTGATAGTACACTAATAAATTTAGATGAACCTAACAGCTATAAGGAAGCCACGGCAGGCCCGGAGTCTGCAAAATGGACAGAGGCGATGGACAGCGAGATTCAGTACATGTACGACAACCAAGTTTGGAATTTGGTTGACCATGTGCCCGGACGTAAGACGGTTGGGTGCAAGTGGATCTTCAAGAAGAAGACCGACATGGATGGGAATGTGTACACGTATAAGGTGCGATTGGTTGCGAAGGACTTTACTCAAACTCCCGGAGTTGACTATGATGAGACCTTCTCACCAGTTTCCAAAATAAAGTCTATTAGGGTGATGCTAGCCATTGCTGCATTTCATGATTATGAAATATGGCAAATGGATGTCAAAACCGCTTTCCTTAATGGGAAGTTGGCTGAGGATATTTACATGGCTCAGCCAGAGGGTTTTGTCAATGCAAAGTATCCCAATAGAGTGTGCAAACTTGAGAAGTCCATTTATGGACTTAAGCAAGCATCTCGCAGATGGAATCTTTGCTTCGATGAGAAAGTCAAAGAGTTTGGGTTTGTATGAAGCGAAGATGAATCATGTGTATATGTCAAACCCAGTGTGAGTATAGTTAGCTTTCTCATATTGTATGTCGATGACATACTACTCATAGGAAACGACATCCCAACACTGCAGGAAGTTAAATCCTGGCTCGGGAAGTGCTTCGCTATGAAGGACCTAGGAGAGGCTTCCTATATTTTGGGAATAAGGATAGTGAGAGACCGAAGTAAGAGACTAATAGGACTTAGTCAGAATACTTACTTGGACAAGGTGCTAAAACGTTTTAGTATGGAAAACTCAAAGAAGGGAGAATTACCAATCCAAAGTAATGCCAAGTTGAGTAAGACTCAAAGTCCGAGTACCGAAGCCGAGATAGCAGAGATGAGTCGAGTACCTTACGCTTCCGCAGTTGGCTCGATCATGTATGCTATGACTTGTACTCGCCATCATGTGGCATTCGCTTTAAGCATGGTCAGTAGATATCAAGGGAACCCTGGCAAAGCACATTGGACCGCAGTCAAGAATATTATTAAGTACCTTCGGAGGACAAAGGAATGGTTTCTAGTCCTCGGAGGGAGTGATGACTTAAAGGTGCGAGGGTATAATGACGCTAGTTTCCAGACCGACAGGGACAACTATCGTTCACAGTCGGGCTGGGTCTTTACCCTTAATGGAGGAGCAGTGACTTGGAAAGGTTCCAAGCAAGAAACCGTAGCTGATTCAACGTGCGACTCAGAGTACATTGCAGCGAGTGAAGCGTCAAAGGAGGTGGTATATATGGTTGAAGAACTTCATTGGAGACCTTGGAGTTGTACCTGCCATAAAAGAGCCTATGGAAATTTTCTGTGATAATGAAGGAGCGGTTGCCTTGACCAAGGAACCGAGGGATCATGGTAGATCTCGACATATCGACAGAAAATATCACTTTATTAGACATCGGGTAGAAGAAGGACTCCTCGTAGTAAATAGGGTATCGTCAGAGGATAACCCAGCAGATCCGCTTACGAAGGGACTGAGTAGGGTTAATCACTTGCAGCACGCTAGGAGCATTGGGCTGGAGGACGATATTAGTTTGGATTAGATAGTTTTGAAACATGTAATAGATAAATGTAATTGGCATTTGATGATTAAATAAAGGAGTATTATTTACAGTTTCTGTCTTATGTTAATTGTTTAACTATTGTTTCACTTTGCATATTTTTGACTTCCTGAATAATTGAGTTAATTAAGAATAAACGAATTATTCAAACGGTCCACAGTCGTTCATATGTTGGAAGTAGGTATGAATGAAGACTGTCATGAATTGGTGTAGATTGTCTGAAAGGTATTAGACATAGCAAAGGTTTGCTACAACGTTCATGAGTGCCTATGAATAAGTTTTGAGCATTGGAATAAACTCGCGCTTGCTGGAATCACTTCATGGAATTTATCACGAGTGATCGCAAGACGATAATATCATATGGTCTTAAAACCAAGATATATGGTTTATTGTTTGCTAATTGATTGTGCATTGATAATGCGAAAACGCATCAGTAACTTGATGTCATAAAACGCATTGTTGTGTATAATTTGATTAGTGAATAGTAAATGCATATAAGTCGAAGTTTATCTGTTCCTTTTATCCTAAGAGGGTAAAGGGATATCAGGGCCCCTCGATGATTTGATTTGACTTAAGTTTCGGGCCCGGTCAGGACTGAATTGATGTGTTCAATTAAGTTCTATGTCAAATGAATCTGAGATCGAGAAACAAACTGCTGGACAAGAAGTATGACTATGTTCCATGAGACTGTCCGCACGATATCAAAAACAGAGGACTGTACGATCCCTTATCTAAAGGACAAGTTGTTGATAAGATCAGAGTTCGACAGCGTCTTTGAGAGCTACGATTGCTAATCGAGTTATGTTTGCATTTATGGTTACTAGACTTATCCAAGTGGGAGACTGTTGGATTAATGTCTAAGCCCGTAACCATATTTGGTAAGTACTTGACACGGTTGTGCATGGTCCTTTTGGGTTGCCTTCACCAAAGCAACTTGACTGGAGAAATAATAGAGAAAAAGGTTATTATGATTTATTAATATATTATAAGAATGATATATTAAAAGAGAAATCATATTTTTTTAATTAATATTGGTCAATAATTAATTAAGAATTAATTTTGTGATCAAAAGTAATTAATTAAACTAGAGGGTCTGAATTGTAATTATGTGATAGTTGCAAATTAGGGCAATGGATGCCCTATGAATAGGGTGGACGAATTCAAGGGGATAAGGCCCTAGAATTCGTCGAAGGATAAGGCTTCTAGACTTATCTTATGGGCTGCTTGGTGGGCAAGCAACCAGATAAGGATAAGGACTGAAACCCTAATCTCTACCCTATATAAGGACCCCTTTGCTAAGGGAAATCGGCCACTTGATCCCTAGAAGACCTAGAGCCAATTTTTCTGCATCTTCCCTCTCTCTCTTTTGCCTCTCCATTTGCTCTTGGTGTTTGTGAGCCATTAGAGGTACTACACTTGTGGTACTTGCTTTCATAGACAAGGAGATTGAAGATTTGAGTTGTTATTACAATATAACAACAAGAGGTATGTGATTCTTTCTACCATCTAAATTTCGAAACACCTAGATGCATGTTAGGGTTCTTCTTGTGTTCATAATGTTGTGTATCTAATAGTGAAAACATAGATCCAAATATAGGGTTGCATGCACACATAGGATTGTTTGTATAAAACCCATCACTCCTTACTTTAGGTGAGTAAACAATTATTAAGGAGGAATACAGATTTAGAGATAGATGCATATGTTGTGTCCCAGGTCGGATATATTTCAATCACGCAGGGGGGACAACATATGGCTAACTAGGATAGAGGGATATAGAGATAGTAGGGTGCATATGTTGTGTCCCAGGTCGGATCTTCCGATCACGCAGAGGGGACAGCATATGGCTAACAGATAGAAAGAATTTCATAGATAAGGAGGTGCATAGAAATAGAGTTTCATATGTTGCATTCTAGGTCGGATCTCTTCCAATCACACAGAGGAAGCAACATATGACTGACAGATAGAAAGCAAGAAAATAATTTCTACAGACCTACTTTATCAGAACCCCCTAGTCGCCCTATCAGAACCAGAATTAAGGACATAAGTTCGTACATCAAGGAAGAGTTAAGCCATAGTTCTAGATGCATATTAATTTAGTCTATCTTGTGGGTTCCCGTGTTTATCTCATTGCTCAATCTACCCGAGCATCGTATGGTCAGTCCAAACAGTCCTATCTAAATCCACACTGTCAAATCCTTCGTGCCTACCAACACATTGATCACAGAGTCTAGACAATTCAGATTTAGTCCTTTACACATGTTTTAGACTGCCCGTTATCACATTCTTGATATCACTTCCCAAATAATGCCTACTAACGAAAAACTATAAAAAAATGAAAAATTTTCTTTAAAACGAACCAGAGTAAGATAAACTCAGGAGTATAGAGAAGAAGACGCAAACCGTAAATCCCCGATTGAATTTGTATCCAGAAGGTCTGAGAACGGCACACACAATCTCAGAACAGATCCGAAAATTCTTCATGTCATTAAGAACTAACCCCATTTGTGATCTCTTCCTTTCCTCCCTTCTTTCCTTTCCCGCAAAGGACACATACTCTCAAAAATTCCGAGTGTTGTGCAGTTGAGAGATGCCTCCTATCATGTGCCTGGAACAGCCACTACCAACAAACCGAAGTCTGATGATATGCCTCCATAGCTGCTCCGACACAGAGCGGGATCAGTTGGTGTTTGGAGCCCAGTCCATTTTGAAACTGGGTCGACCTTTTTCATCCTTGCACGATACTCTCTCCCATGACATATCCTGCTTATCAGAAACAGAAGATGTAGAAACGTTAGAGTCATTAGGTGATTTGGGAGATTGAGCCTTCGGAACCCATTTTTAGTTGGGTTTAACCCATTTCTTTTTTGATCTGATGGGTGGCTCAGTACTTGCTTTTGATCTTGATGTCGGCCGTTGAGACGACTTTGACCTAACCGGTCTTTGTTTCACTGGAGCATCTCTTGGATTGGGCTTCTTGGCCGACATTTCCTTTTTGTCCTTGGGATTCGGATTCTTGGCCTTGTGGGTTTGATTCTTGGCCTTCTACGCGTTCCAGTCACCATTGTCTGAACGTGACCTTGAGGGGTTTCTTTTGGATTATCTCCATCTTGGCGCGTTCTGCCACCCTTGTGCATAGTAGAGAACGTATGCGCGATTAGGAAAATTTCTGGCAATGTGTCCAGGTGTTCCACAGTGAAAACATGTATTTGTCTTCACTGTGAAATTTGTTTCTTCCCGCCCCTGGTGGCGTATCCTTGCCTTGTCTCTTATTGTTCCCACAAGCACAGTTACAACAGGCACTCTGTTTCACTGGAATTGGTGGCCTGTATTTCTCAACAGCAGGTTGATCAAAAGCAACTGAGTTCGAACCAACATATTTAGAGTTCAAGGAGATGTTGGTTTGTTCAATGGTGTTCTCCTTGTTCTCATCCTCTGCTACTTTACCTGCACATGAAGTAGAAGCATTAGTATTTTCAACCTGAATACCTCCTGACACAAATCCAGCTGGTTTGCCATATTGAAGATGTGCCTCCCTGTCAATTTCTTCCTTTGTCACAGGGATGGATGTGTAGTTATGATTGAAAGGTGGAGGAACACTATCATACCCTAGACCTTTTTGCTGGTTATTTTTAAATTGCAGACAATGATCTATCATGTTTGCAACTACTTCGCTTGACACATCAAATTTTTTAAAATCAAAATCTACAGTTTCAAATTTGCTTTTTAATGTGTCAAGCTCAGCAGTTAATTCAGCAAGTTGTTTCTTAACATAGTCATAATTTTCACATTTATTACTGTAATCTTCTTGAAGCTTTCTAAAGTCTTTGGTTTTTGCTTCTAATTCAGCCTTCAGGGGTTTCTGTCCTTTCCTAAGTTGATATCCTTCGTATTTTAGGTCCTCGACTTCCCTTTTTATCAAATCATTATGTTCACGAACAATTTTAATTGTTGCTTGTCACACCCCGCTAAAGCGGAAACGCAAGATATGACAGCGATAAAGGTTTCATTGCAAAAGATAAAGATACATCACCATAGTAATAGTTTAAAAGTTTACAACCCATAATTTAAATAAAACAAAATACAAGTTTCCCAAAATAACATTGTTCAAAAGTTAACTTCATAAAATAACTTCCACACGATGCAACATGCTCTATGATGATGAATCTTTATATCCACTTACTAATTATTTCCTGAAAAAGCATGTAAAACGAGCGTCAACTATGAAAATAGTTGGTGAGTTCACAAGTTTATAAAATCAAGATTTGGTATAAGACTTTTCATAAATAAAAGTACATTACTTTAATGAGATACAAAGTTCATTGCTATAATGAGAAACAAATTTGATTGCTATAATTGATATACGAGTTTATTGCCATAATAAATAAGAAGTTTGTATGTGTATGAGCAAACAATGAGTTCTCAACCAAACCTATGACTGAAACCCTATCAAGATCTATGCTTATCGTTCCATAGATTATATGGTATCATGCACTCCAGCAATCGGGCGAGTGAGGAGTTGTCAATTCCTAATAGCGCTATCCATAATGACCATTGGCTTAAAGAGTTAATGGTTAGAGATAAGGGAAGGGCCTTAATACGATAAGTTATCATGTTCCGTGTTGCATAGACATACATAGAGAGATATAGCAATAAATAGCAATCATGTTTGATACAAATCGATTTAAATACGACATTCAAATAATAGTTTTTCGGGACATGCTTTTCCACCCCAAAACATAAAAATCGAAAATAGGGGAGTGCGTGAATACTCACCCTAGAAAGTTTGCGGCTCGGGCTTTGCGGGTTGATGTTGGTGAGTGCGAATCCTAATAGCGTCCTACGGAACAAATAGTCTCTAGTGAGATATAATTCACTAAACCATTATCTAAGTCTACTTATCCTACTAGTGGTGTCATTAAGTGCCCAAAGTTTGTTTGGTTCACTATTATTATTATTGAATTCATGGTGTCTTATATTTAAAAAAAATTCATAAAGGCATGAAAATGAACTCCAAAAATTGTAAAACTTTATTTTGTGTTTCTACAGGAGGGTATTAGTGTCCATAAATTTTATAGACATTTTTGATGGTCGTTTTATATTTATTTGTAATTTAGGATCAAATAATATAGAAAATCCAAATGAATTAGTAAACAGTTTCTAAAATTCCCAATTTAATTTTTACAGGTTCTTATAATGTTCCTAAGGTTGAGAAAAAGATTGGTTAGGAACTTTGAGTCCAATAACCCGAGATTATAATTTCATGCTCCAATTTAATGAAAAATATGGAATAAATAACAAACAGTGTCCAAAATGTCTGAAAATTTACATGGCTTTCTTATTCTGTGATTATATTCATAATAAAAATTTTCAGATTTTTATACCTTCTGAAAATGATTATTTGGAATTTAAAGCCATTAAATAACTATTTTTATAAATAAATAAGGAATTGGATCTAGCCCTTGGTATTTTACAGATTATCACATGCATGTGAGGGCTTTCAAAAGGAAAAATGTTCAAAATTTATTCAGAAGAGAAATAGGGGTATTGAACCCAAACAAGTTAAGAAATGTTGCACATTATAGTGCATGAGATGTAAATGTGGCTAAAGTTCATGAATTTGTGTAGCACATTCTGTGGGGTTTTAAGCCACGAAATTTCAGCCATCATTCACTGGATATGTTAAGTTTCTAAACTATTTTCCCCAGATTTATGGTTGGGTTTAAGGCGACTGATCACGTAAAGCAAAAATGGTGATCACAGAAAAAGAGCTGTTCGCGCAACCATTTTGTAAAAATTGCCAAAAAAATTCGATATTTAATCTTTTACAGTGAGACCAGTTGGGTTTGAAAGTTAACTCGTGGAACTATCCAATACAAAAAGAATATCAGGATTTGGTTAAGTAATGACCGAGTTATGGCCGTTCAAATCGGAACAAAATATTCTGGCAGATTGCATGTCTTCCCTGGTTGCTTTGAGTACATTCTTAGGGCACTTTGACAAGAACAACATGCATGCTTCTGTTAAGGTCCGATTTCTAGCACATGCATGGAGTGAATGAGCATACAATATGTACTAAAAATGTTTGAAATGCTTTTGGTCATGCAAGAACACAAAAGAAATGGAGAAGAAGATGTAATACTCGGTTTTGAAGTCACATGAACACATGTGCATCTTTTTCACTCCTTGCATGGGTTTGATCCTGGATTTTCACCATCTCAAACACATGCATTGTGTTATGGTGAGAATCTACAAACCACAAGGGAAAAAGTAAGGATTTCTAGCCATAGAAGGGCATAGAATCCGAAGAGTAGAGAAGAACCATGAAGAAAAGGAAGTAAAATCATAAAACTATGAGGGAGGATTGTGTTGTTTACCTTTGTTTTTGATCTTGAGAGAAGCAAGAACACTTCAAGACCTTCTCAATTTCGAAATTATGGCAGAGAATGGAGGATTTCCTGGAGGTGTAGGAGAGGTTTTTGAGGTGGGGAATCTTCTTGGAGAAGGAGTGTGGGGTGGAGTGTGTGGGTGGTTCAAATGAGGAGTAATGATAGGTTTTAAGGCATAGGGAAGAGGGAAAGGCCTAATGGCCGAGATTTTAAGAGGGATAGGGTATTTTTATTGGTATTTGATCAATTAATAAAAGCCTCCCTTGAATTTTTATAAATCTAGATTTTAAATTTTATAAAACTCAAACATTTTCATAATCTCCTAAGGTTTTAATTATTGGGTTTTGTTGAGGTATTTACACTTGGTAATAACTTCCAAAAGTTATATTTGTTGAATTAATTTATATAATGATAACATATTATTTAATTATTATAAAAAAAATCAATTTATCATATTTCAACAATTCTAACAAGGATTCATAATATGTGATTGTAAGAATTTGATATTCTTGGATTTTACTTTTGGTTCACATTTCGAATCATGAAGTATATGAATTTGTCATCAACTTTATAGTTGGTTCATATTATGATCTAATTTTTGTTCATATTAGCTTGTGATACTTAACCTTGTTAAGCATCAATTTGTTCTAATATGAAATTTTTAGGGTTAATAACCTACCCTTGAGTTGTAATCTATCGAACATAGTTTTATGTTTAGACTTAAGGTTCAGCTTTGGCACTTTACCACTCAGTTGGTTCCTTTACATATCAATGTAATCGTTCAATGCAACTAAGGTACACTACTTGTTCCGAGAGATCTATTAAGTCACCAACCTAGTTCAACTCGTAACTATAGAGCCAAGTTATGTGTGCACAAAGAAATGACAAGGTTCTAGATGAGTATTGACCTGAGTTTTGGCGGATGTCACAATTTTTAACTAATAAATTTATGACTAATGTTTGATAATTAAATTTTTATACCTTTCATTATATCCCATAACTTAATTATTTAAATTTGATATAATGAGGTTCATAACAAATTTTATATAGTTTTTAGGTTTTAAAATTTATAAATTTGGATTTTTGAGCTCTTTAGGGCTTTTGGAACTTTGTTAGATATTTACCATCATAATGAAATAAAATTAGAAAATTTAATTTATTTTTAAGGTTTTGATACTCTTTTTCAATTGTAACAAATGTTTGGAGTTTATTCTAATTCGGATATTGGCATTTCCTACAGTAGCTAAACAACTTACTAGAATCGTAAGAGTTAAGTATATTAGTCCTAGATTTTAGTTGGATCCTAGTTTATGCAAGATGTTGACCAAATTTATACTACTAGGCCATGGCATGTTGACCAAAAGATGCATGAGTCCGAGAATGACCTGAATTGACAGTTGTCACAGTATCCCCCACTCAAAAAGAATTTCGTCCCGAAATTCATTCTATGTCATCGTTTGTCATCGCATGGAAAAAGTTGTGGATACTTTTCCTTCATGAAGTCCTCACGCTCCCAGGTGTACTCCGGCCCGCGCTTTGAGTTCCATCGAACTTTCACGATTGGAATTCTACTCCGCTTAAGTTGTTTCACCTCTCTGTCAAGGATTCCTATTGGTTCCTCAACAAAGTTTAGCTTATCATTGATCTTAATTTCCTCCAGAGGTACTTTCAATGCTTTGCCGGCTAAACATTTCTTAAGATTCGAGACGTGGAATGTGTCGTGAATGGCGCTTAACTCCTGGGGTAATCAGAGTTTATATGCCACCGGACCAATCCTTTCGATGATCTCAAAGGGTCCGACATATCTTGGGCTTAGTTTTCCTTTCTTACCAAAACGTACAAGCCCTTTCCAAGGCGACACCTTTAGAAGTACCTTGTCTCCAAATTGGAATTCTAATGGTTTTCGACGATTATCCGTATAACTTTTCTGACGATCTCTGGCGGCTTTAAGCCTATCTTTGATGATAGCAATCTTGTCGGTTGTTTCCTGGATAAGTTCGAGTCTAGTCAATTGTCTATCTCAGATTTCTGTCCAGCATAAGGGCGAACGACACTTGCGTCCATACAATGCCTCATATGGGGCACATTGGATACTCGTGTGGTGACTGTTATTGTAGGAAAACTCAATTAGAGGCAAATGAGTATCCCAATTTCCCTTGAACTCAATGACACACGCCCGTAGCATGTCTTCCAATGTTTGTATTGTTCTCCCCGTCTGCCCATCTGTCTGAGGGTGGTAAGCTGTGTTCAAATTTATCTTGGTTCCTAGTGCCTTCTGTAACATCCACCAAAATCTCGATGTAAAACGACTATCTCTATCAGAAATGATAGATAGGGGTACACCATGTAGAGAAACAATTATGTCGATGTAGATTTGGGCCAATTTTTCCATCTTGAAGTCTTCCCGAATGGGGAGAAAGTGAGCAGATTTCGTCAGTCGATCCACTATGACCCAAATTGAGTCGTGACCTTTAGAAGTTCTAGGAAGTTTGGTAATGAAATCCATGGATATCTGCTCCCATTTCCATTGGGGAATTTCAGGTTGTTGCAATAAGCCGGATGGTTTTTGATGTTCAGCTTTGACTATTGAGCAAGTTAAACACTTCCCAACATATAAGGCAATATCCCTTTTCATTCTATTCCACCAATAGTACTCTTCAAGATCCTTGTACATCTTATCCGCTCTAGGGTGGATTGAGTATTTAGATCGATGAGACTCCTTTAGTACTATGTCTCTCAGATTGTTAGCCCGTGGAATCCAGACTCTGTCCTTAAAATAACGAACTCCATCAGGTTTGGTTTCAAATCTCACTTCTAAACCATGTAAGGTTTCACCTGGAAGATTTTCCTTGAATAAAGCCTTCTCCTGGGCATCAATGATTTGAGAATTCAAGTTTGTCTGAATTACCATTCCCAAAGCTCTCACACGGGAAGGTTTCACTATTTCCTTTCTACTAAGAGCGTCGGCTACTACGTTAGCCTTCCCTGGGTGATATCGTATCTCACAGTCATAATCGCTAAACAACTCTACCCATCACCTCTGCCGCATGTTTAACATTTTCTGATCTAGGATATGCTGAAGGATTTTGTGGTCGGTATAAATGATGCACTTGGTTCCGTACAAATAATGCCTCCATATCTTAAGAGCGAAAACTATTGCTCCTAGTTCTAGATCGTGGGTTGTATAATTCTTCTCATGCGGTTTGAGTTGTCTGGAAGCATACGCAATGACCTTATCTTTTTGCATTAACACACATCCTAATCCGTGATGAGACGCATCACAATACACTACAAAGTTCTCTGATCCCTCTGGTAAGGCCAGAATTGGTGCATTGCACATCTTGTTTTTCAGGATTTGAAACGCTTCTTCGTGTTTCTCTTCCCAGAAAAATTTTCTGTCCTTTTGGGTTAAAGATGTTAATGGTTGAGCAATCCTAGCAAAAGTTCTCAATGAAGCGTCTGTAGTACCCAGCTAATCCTAGGAACTGTCGTATTTCTGTCGGGGTTTTGGGGGCTTCCCATTTCTTGATTGCCTCGATCTTAGCTGGATCTACATGAATTCCTCTTTCGCCGACCACATGACCAAGGAAATGTACTTCCCGAATCCAAAATTCACACTTAGTGAACTTGGCATACAATTTCTGCTCCTTCAATAGCTCCAACGCTAGCTTCAGATGTCTCTCATGATCTTCTTTGGTTTGCGAGTAAACAAGTATGTCATCGATAAATACAATTACAAACTTGTCTAGGTATGGTCTACAGACCCTATTCATCAAATCCATGAAAACAGCGGGTGCGTTCGTTAGTCCAAAAGGCATGACTAAGAACTCATAATGTCCATAACGGGTTCTAAATGCTGTTTTGTGAATGTCTCCTTCGTGAACTCTTAGTTGATGATATCCTGATCGGAGGTCGATCTTTGAGAAGTATAAAGCGCCCTGCAACTGATCGAACAAGTCATCTATTCGAGGGAGAGGATATCGATTCTTGATTGTCAATTTGTTCAGTTCTCTATAATCAATACACATTCGGAATGACCCGTCTTTCTTTTTGACGAATAACACTGGGGCTTCCCAAGGTGAAGAACTTGGTCGTATGAACCCTTTGTCTAGAAGTTCTTGAAGTTGTCCGGACAGTTCTTGCATCTCGGATGGCGCGAGGCGATATGGTGCTTTTGCTACCGGTGCCGCTCCGGGAATTAAGTCGATCCGAAATTCGACCTGTCTGTGAGGGGGTAGACCGGGTAATTCCTCCGGAAACACTTCGGGATAGTTTTGAACCACCGGGATCTCCTTGAGTTGCTTAGCTTCAGGTTCTCTTTCTATCACGTGGGCCATGAATGCAATACAATCCTTCTTCAGGTACTTGTGAATCTTCATGCTTGATACAATGTTTAAACTTCTTCCTGGCTTCTCACCGTGTATGATAAGGGTTTCTTCATTGGGGAGAGATACCCTAATGACTTTCTCGTAACAACCAATGTCCGCTCTATTCTTGGATAACCAATTCATTCCTACTATTACATCAAAACTACCTAGCTCTATAGGAATTAGGTTAATGCTAAAGAGTTTATCAGCTAAATTCAGAGTACAGCCAGGAATTATTTCATTAGTCCTAATTTCATACCCATCAGCAAGTTCAATAGTATAAGTATTCCTCATTCCTCATCTTTCTTGATTTCAAGTCAATTATCGGTCTAAATGCTAAAGAAACGAAACTCCTATCTGCCCCCGCATCGAATATTACTGATGCAAAATGATTGTTCAGGAGAAACGTACATGTTATCACTTCAGGGTTCTGACGAGCTTCTTCTGCACCAATCACAAAGGCTACACTTCTTGGCCGCCCACCTTGATTTCCTTGGAAATTTTGCCTAGCTTGGCCTTGTCCATTGTTACCAGGCCCCTTGTTCAGTTTGGGACAAGTACTACGCAGATGATCAGTACTCCCGCACTCGTAACATGCCCTTTTCCCATCCTTATTCATCTTACAATACTTCGGGTAATGGCCTGTCTGTTTACAGTTTTGGCACACTAGGCAAGCTCCCTTGTGATGGAAGTTACACTTATTGCACTTCGGGTGCGGTCCTGAGTACTGCTTTCGCTCCTGCACTTCCATGACTTTCTGTTCCTGAGTTTTCACTGGTTCTTGCTCCTGGGCTCTTACCATAAAGTTTCTTGAGACTTTCTGCTTCCTCCCCGACTTTCCTCCATACTTCTTCTCTCCCTGATCTGCTGGCTTCCTCTTGCTACTAGAGTTTTCCTTTGTCGATGCTCCCGTCCTTATCACATCATAGGTTAGTCGATTTGCTAGACTTACTGCACTTTGAATGGTAGTTGGGTTTGCTGAAGTACCCATTCCCCGAATCTCTGGTGCCAGACCCCAGATGTAACGATCTATCCGTTTCTCCTCAGGAGTAACCATGTGAGGTACCAGTTTTGCTAGTTCATGAAATCGGTCTGTGTACTTCTCTATTTGTGTTCCACTCATAGAATGGTTCCAGAACTTAGATTCAAGCTTCTGAATTTCATCCTTGGGACAATACTCCTCTATCAGTAGTTTCTTCAGGTCTTCCCAAGTCAGCTGATATGCCGCTGCACGGCCTCGGGTTTGCACTAGGGTTTCCACCAGGTCAATGCCCTATCCTGAAGTAGACAAGTTGCATACTCCACTTTGTTGCGTTCGAGACATTTGCTAATGTGAAGGACCGACTCCATACTGTCAATCCATTTCAGCAACCCGACCGCACCTTCCTTTCCATGGAATTCCTTAGGTTTACAGGCCATAAAGGACTTGTAGTTGCATTCTCTTTCATTGCTTCCCAGATTTGTTCCTCTAGTTCCTTGGTTAGCATTAAGACCCGCAGTTACTTGAGTGACAATGTTTGGGATAGCTGCCATGAGTTGTTGTGCTACCACTTGAGCAACATCGGGTGTTTCGTTCTATGGGCACCCACGATTAGGCCTTCCTGACATGGTTCTAAGACACAAGAGAAGAAATACGTATGAATACATAAAATAATGTATAATATTTAGTTCACTACTATTTTGAAAACCATAAGTGTTGTCAAATTAATGGTTTGCATTAATACTACGCATATAGATTTGAGAAAGGAAAGAAAAAGAAAAATCTTTTTATTCAACCATTGACTAAATAGATTCTAGGGTTTGACCTCATAGTAAAAGTTTTCAAACATAAAAATAAACTTCTTCATTACCATTTGAAATAGTCTTAAAACAAAAACAATACATCAATCCCAAAACAAAGTTTTAATGTTTCTCCCAAAAGACACCCTACATGGGTTTTCATTACATGATACGAAAAAATACTAAAATCAGAACCAAGTACGAATCGCTATCCCAACAAGAAACATCCACACCACAATCAGTAACAGCCCTCCAAACACATAACATGCGGTCATCGCACGACCTGCCACTCGTGTAGCGGCACTAGCAGTATCAGCAGCCTCCATCGAATGCTGAAACAGGATGTCCATCCTTGTCAACACTTCATCCAAAACCTCCTGATGCCCAGCTATCACAGCAAGACTGTGACGTAGGTCCGCTGCCATCCACTGCATTCTTCGGGCCTCCTCCGGGGTCATACCTGATTGCCAGACAGGTATCCCTATAACTCGCTGTGGTGGGGGTGCTCTCGGTCCTGCCATGCTGGGTCCTGCCATGCCAAGTCCTGCTGTACTGGTTGCTATCCTTGTCGGGATAGGGACACTCTTCCTTGCCGTCCTCCGAATACGAAGCCCATAAAGTGGTGGATGTGGTAACACCGATGCGGGCGATGCCTCGCAATGCCGACTCGGGGCGCTGTCGCTGCTGACCTCCATTGAGTCTCCCGTGTCTTCCGTGTCTTCCGAGGGCTCTTCTTCCACCGAGGCGGGGGGATCACGTTGAGGGATAACGGTGACATAACCGGACTCATCAGCCGAGGGGGTAGCGCGAGAGGATGACGATGTCGACATAGTGGACTGAGACATATTTTCAATGAGATATGAAATAAATAACAATGAATGCCTATAATATGCAATGCTTACACACACCAAAATTTAGTCCCCCTTTTTTTTTTAGTTTTTGAAATAAAGTTTTCTAAAAAATTTGGTTGAACATATTCCCATTATAATTAGTTCAAGCTTTGTATAAATCTTTCCTTAATTAAACATAGGTGATCAGGCTATGTTTAATTGAGGTCCAACGATACAACTCTCGACCTAATTATATTAGTAATATGTTTGATGTAAAAAAAAATTTATAAGTTTTGGTTATAGGTTGTGTTTTCTTAAAAGAAAATTGATGTTCTCTATAACTTTAGCTCTGATACCATTACTGTCACACCCCGCTAAAACGGAAACGCAAGATATGACAGCGATAAAGGTTTCATTACAAAAGATAAAGATACATCACCATAGTAATAGTTTAAAAGTTTACAACCCATAATATAAATTAAACAAAATACAAGTTTCCCAAAATAACATTGTTCAAAAGTTAACTTCATAAAATAAATTCCACACGATACAGCATGCTCTATGATGATGAATCTTTATATCCACTTACTAATTATTTCCTGAAAAAGCATGTAAAACGAGCGTCAACTATGAAAATAGTTGGTGAGTTCACAATTTTATAAAATCAAGATTTGGTATAAGACTTTTCATAAATAAAAGTACATTACTTTAATGAGATACAAAGTTCATTGCTATAATGAGAAACAAAGTTGATTGCTATAATTGATATACGAGTTTATTGCCATAATAAATAACAAGTTTGTATGTGTATGAGCAAACAATGAGTTCTCAACCAAACCTATGACTGAAACCCTATCAAGATCTATGCTTATCGTTCCATAGATTATATGGTATCATGCACTCCAGCAATCGGGCGAGTGAGGAGTTGTCAATTCCTAATAGCGCTATCCATAATGACCATTGGCTCAAAGAGTTAATGGTTAGAGATAAGGGAAGGGTCATAATACGATAAGTTCTCATGTTCCGTGTTGCATAGACATACATAGAGAGATATAGCAATAAATAGCAATCATGTTTGATACAAATCGATTTAAATACAACATTCAAATAATAGTTTTTCGGGACATGATTTTCCACCCCAAAACATAAAAACCGAAAATAGGGGAGTGCGTGAATACTCACCCTGGAAAGTTTGCGGCTCGGGCTTTGCGGGTTGATGTTGGTGAGTGCGAATCCTAATAGCGTTCTACGAAACAAATAGTCTCTAGTGAGATATAATTCACTAAACCATTATCTAAGTCTACTTATCCTACTAGTGGTGTCATTAAGTACCCAAAGTTTGTTTGGTTCACTATTATTATTATTGAATTCATGGTGTCTTATATATAAAAAAAAATTCATAAAGGCATGAAAATTAACTCCAAAAATTGTAAAACTTTATTTTGTGTTTCTACAGGAGGGTATTAGTGTCCAGAAATTTTATAGACATTTTAGATGGTCGTTTTATATTTATTTGTAATTTAGGATCAAATAATATAGAAAATCCAAATGAATTGGTAAACAGTTTCTAAAATTCCCAATTTAATTTTTACAGGTTCTTATAATGTTCCTAAGGTTGAGAAAAATATTGGTTAGGAACTTTGAGTCCAATAACCCGATATTATAATTTCATGCTCCAATTTAATGAAAAATATGGAATAAATATCAAACAGTGTCCAAAATGTCTGAAAATTTACATGGCTTTCTTATTCTGTGATTATATTCATAATAAAAAATTTCAGATTTTTATACCTTCTGAAAATGATTATTTGGAATTTAAAGCCATTAAATAACTATTTTTATAAATAAATAAGGAATTGGTTCTAGCCCTTGGTATTTTACAAATTATCACATGCATGTGAGGGCTTTCAAAAGGAAAAATGTTCAAAATTTATTCAGAAGAGAAATAGGGGTATTGAACCCAAACAAGTTAAGATATGTTGCACATTATAGTGCATAAGATGTAAATGTGGCTAAAGTTCATGAATTTGTGTAGCACATTCTGTGGGGTTTTAAGCCACGAAATTTCAGCCATCATTCACTGGATATGTTAAGTTTCTAAACTATTTTTCCCCAGATTTATGGTTGGGTTTAAGGCCACTGATCACATAAAGCAAAAATGGTGGTCACAGAAAAAGAGCTGTCCGCGCAACCATTTTGTAAAAATTGCCAAAAAATTCGATATTTAATCTTTTACAGTGAGACCAGTTGGGTATGAAAGTTAACTCGTGGAACTATCCAATACAAAAAAAATATCAGGATTTGGTTAAGTAATGACCGAGTTATGGCCGTTCAAATCGGAACAAAATATTCTGGCAGATTGCATGTCTTCCCTGGTTGCTTTGAGTGCATTCTTAGGGCACTTTGACAAGAACAACATTCATGCTTCTGTTAAGGTCCGATTTCTAGCACATGCATGGAGTGAATGAGCATACAAGATGTACTAGAAATGTTTGAAATGCTTTTGGTCATGCAAGAACACAAAAGAAATGGAGAAGAAGATGTAATACTCGATTTTGAAGTCACATGAACACATGTGCATCTTTTTCACTCCTTGCATGGGTTTGATCCCGAATTTTCACCATCTCAAACACATGCATTGTGTTATGGTGAGAATCTACAAACCACAAGGGTTTTGTTGAGGTATTTACACTTGGTAATAACTTCCAAAAATTATATTTGTTGAATTAATTTTTATAATGATAACCTATTATTTAATTTTTATAAAAAAATCAATTTATCATATTTCAACAATTCTAACAAGGATTCATAATATGTGATTGTAAGAATTTGATATTCTTGGATTTTACTTTTGGTTCACATTTCGAATCATGAAGTATATGAATTTTTCATCAACTTTATAGTTGGTTCATATTATGATATAATTTTTGTTCATATTAGCTTGTGATACTTAACCTTGTTAAGCATCAATTTGTTCCAATATGAAATTTTTAGGGTTAATAACCTACCCTTGAGTTGTAATCTATCGAACATAGTTTTATGTTTAGACTTAAGGTTCAGCTTTGGCACTTTACCACTCAGTTGGTTCCTTTACATATCAATGTAATCGTTCAATGCAACTAAGGTACACTACTTGTTCCGAGAGATCTATTAAGTCACCAACCTAGTTCAACTCGTAACTATAGAGCCAAGTTATGTGTGCACAAAGAAATGACAAGGTTCTAGATGAGTATTGACCTGAGTTTTGGCGGATGTCACAGTTTTTAACTAATAAATTTATGACTAATGTTTGATAATTAAATTTTTATGCCTTTCATTATATCCCATAACTTAATTATTTAAATTTGATATAATGAGGTACATAACAAATTTTATATAGTTTTTAGGTTTTAAAGTTTATAAATTTGGATTTTTGAGCTCTTTAGGGCTTTTGGAACTTTGTTAGATATTTACCATCATAATGAAATAAAATTAGAAAATTTTAATTTATTTTTAAGGTTTTGATGCTCTTTTTCAATTGTAACAAATGTTTGGAGTTTATTCTAATTCGGATATTGGCATTTCCTACATTAGCTAAACAACTTACTAGAATCGTAAGAGTCAAGTATATTAGTCCTAGATTTTAGTTGTATCCTAGTTTATGCAAGATGTTGACCAAATTTATACTACTAGGCCATGACATGTTTTGCATGTATGGTTTTTTTTTATAAAAAGATGCATGAGTCCGAGAATGAGCTGAATTGACAGTTGTCACATTGCTTCACATGATTGAGAGCTTGAAACTTCGTTGACCGGGATGTTTGCAGAACTCATTGTTTTTCCACACTTCAAAGTGTCAAGTTCTTCAATTATAGCAGCAAGACTAAGATGATTGAGGTCTTTTGTCTTCTTGATGACAGCCACGTTCATATCCCACGATTTCGAAAGTGAATTCAGTAGCTTTTTGTTTATCACCGACTTGGTCAAGAAGACCCCATCTATATTCATCTCAGTAGTAAGTGTAGTAAATCTCTGCAACTGAGCTTCCAGGGTTTCTCTAGGGATATAATTGAACATGTTGCAATTTTGTCTTAACATATCCTGATGATTCTCTTTCATGTCTTTATTTCCCTCGTTGACCTTAAAAGTCATTAAAAGCACAACTAGAAGCCAAAATCAAACTTAAAAATCAAACTTAAATTTAAAAATGTCCTTTGACTATAAACCTCAAAAGTCAACCTTAAAAGTCAAATTTAATAAGTCAAACTTGAAGAGTCAAAGTTAAAAGTCAAACCGAAAAGCTAAATTTGAAAATTTAAAAGTTAATGAGAAAGTCAAAGTTTAAAGTCAAAGGTCAAATTTTAAAAGTCAAAGTCAAAATTTTAAGTAAAAAGTCAAAAATAAAAATCAAAATTTAAAAACTAAAATTTTGGGTTGAAAATGAGATTTTAAAATAAAAGAAATTGAATTTTTGGGTTAAAATGACAAATTTGCGAAATTAGGAACCGAAGGTATAATATTTGAGTTAAAATTCGAAGGTTTATAAGAAGTTGCAGTCTAGCCCAACTGGTAAGGCGCCTTTGTTGTGGTTGCGGGTGACCAGGGTTCGAAACCTGGCACCCCCAGAGAAACCTGGCACCCCCAGAAGCCAACTAGCCGTCCACCAAGCCGTCTTCTCTAGCCTTACACCGTCGGCCTTAAACTCCTCGCAGATTACGTGAAAAACAACGTTTTTCACCCCCTTTTTGCTCCAAAACTCGATCAAAAACCCGTTTTTATGAAAAACGCGAAGAACAAACCCCCCTTATTTTTCAGAGATCTATCCAAAAACGCAAAAATCTTTCGAAAATAAGATCAAATAAGCTCCAGATCTGACAAAATTGACTGATACAATCCTTGCTCTGATACCAATTGTAAGTCCCCAAAATGCTTGTGTATCAATCAGATCCGTTTGATGGTGCGGAATCCCAATCAAACGGATGATGTCAGATCAAATAGAAGAGAAATAGAAGAAGAAGACGATGAATCTTGTATGTATTGATATGAATGAAGATCCGGATACAAGATTCACACACACTAACACACATTCTCTTTTCTCTCTCTAGAACACCTTCAAAGACACACACATAAGCTCCTCTAGACCGTACACTCTCTTATGTTCATCAATCCCTCCTCAACCACCTAACACCTATATATATACTTGGGGAATATGGGCCTAATGGGTTTACGGTCGTAAATGGGTTCACGACCGTAAATGGGTTTACGGCCGTAAACACAACCGTAAACACTTATATGGCCGTAAACACAGAGCTGTTTACAGTCCTAGACATAAAAATACATTTTCCTAGAAAATCAAAGTATAAACCATATTTTTGACCCAACACTAATACATCTTAATTCGTCTTAAATTATGTAGGCTTGCATCAGAGGAATCTTAAATTCCTTCTATTTTTTTGTATTTCTTGATTGATGTTGAAATTAAACAAATTCTTCTCTGATTTGAATATGACGATGTCAAGTTTCCGATGCTATCCATGTTATGTTTAGATTTAGGAAGTAAGGTGATATTTGAAGATGATTAATTCTTTCAATTATGGTTTGTACTTTGTCATGCATATGAAGTGTTTGATATAATGCTTGAATGAAATCAATGTTTTTTTATCTCACAAGACAAGTAAGAAACAAACAAATTCCAGTCATTGTGACATTTGAAAGACCAATTGCAGTAATTCAGACATATGACAATCACCTTTGTGTATTTGTGATTACAATCTATCATTTTGTAGTTATATTACACTTCTAGACTACTAGTTTGGAACCTCATCTCATGGTATTTATTGTTTCATTGTATTAGAAGCTTTTGCAGGATAATAGTTAATGGCTTGGTGTTGTTTCTAATTGTAATTGTTTTTCAATCCTCAATTGTGTCTCTGGTGTAGTTGGGATAGTTAAAATTCCGTATTGTTGTAGTTTTAATGAAAAATATGAATAGAAAAAGGAAGAACTGTTGGGGAATTCGAAATAGGGTTATGGAAAATCTGGATCACAAACAGTAATCGTGTAAACACTTTCCTTGTTTGATATTTCGACCCTATATGCCTTGGGTATCACGAAATCCAAACTGGGATAATTCCTGAAGCAACAATTCTGATTTTAGGCACAAAATCAGAATCAATTTTGATAAGATGAATAAGAAGAAGAAGCGTTCGTCGTTTTCTTTGTGTTTCAAAATATATGCCATTTTCCCTAATTTATCCAAACAACGGATAAATGAAAAACAGTACTAATAATGTTCAGTAAATACAAGTATGCACTCCCGCACCTCCTAACTTGTATTATAACTAAAACATTATTCTTGAAACTATTTTAGTGTAACCTTGAATTAACAAACTTAAAAACAAAAGAAACGAAATTAATGCATAAATGAAAATATCGATACGATTGAATTTTCATGTTAGTATATTACACATTTCAAACATTCGAGAAATCAAGGTATCTTAAAGATTGAACCCAACAACTCTTTTGAATATCCAAAGATAATATACACATTAGTTTTACAATCATCTAAAACAAAATAACTTGACACTAATTATAAAGCCGTGTGTCCCAATCCATTCTTGATCGTATAAAAGCCAAGTCCCAAGCTCTTTGAAGTGCGGCTACACTTCACGATCATATAGGTAATTCTTTTATTCATGTACATGTATACATTTTATCAAAAGAATCATTAAGAAATCAAATTCATCCTAGTCTCTACAGGTTCAAACACACGTGCCTTGGGATGGTTATAATGTGTGTTCCAATTCATATAAATAAGCTTTCCTCATTGAATTCAACCTCTAACATTGTATTAGAAGGTAATTGGGTGTCTCATTCATAAGAATTTACAAGGACTTTAAGCCCATCCCTATAACAGACTTGTGCACTAAGTCTCGCGCCAAACTCTTAGTGTGATGTTCCGCCAAATTTTGTTGTGATTTTACAAACTCAATCGAAATCACACCATCCATTATTAGATTTCTAATCATCCCATGTCTAACATCAATGTGTCTCGATTTACCATTATAAACTTGACTATAAGCTTTACTCAAAGTAGAAACACTATCACATCGGATAGATAATGGTGGAATCGGTTTCCTCCATAATGGAATCTCATAAATCAAATTCTTTAACCATTCTGCTTCCTTGCTTGCAGCAGCCAATGCAATAAACTCAGATTCCATTGTTGAACTTGTTATACAATATTGCTTCTTAGATGCCCATGAGATAGCACCTCCACCAAGCAGGAATACCCAACCAGTTGTAGAAGAATGATCTTCTCTATTAGATATCCAACTCGTATCAGAATATCCTTCCAAGACCGAAGGAAATCCTGAATAACACAAACAATAATCCTTGGTTCCTTTCAAATACTTGAAAACACAATGAACCGCTTGCCAATGTTGAGTACTAGGATTATGAGTAAATCTACTCAATCTTCCCACTGCGAAAGCTATATCAGGATGAGTGCAAGTCATAGCATACATGAAAGAGCCAATAGCTTGCGAGTACTCCAGTTGAGAAACTAATCTGCCTCTATTAGGCATCAACTTCATGCTTGAATCCATAGGGGTGCTAACGGGTGTACAATCACTGTAATTGAACCGTTTGAGAATTTTATCAATGTAATGTGACTGTGTAATAGCAAGTCCTTTGTTCACCCGTTTAATCCTTATTCCAAGGATTACATCCGCCTCCCCCATATGCTTCATGGAAAACTTTGAAGACAATAAATTCTTTGTTGCATTAATTTGATTTTGATCAGTGCCAAAAATCAACATATCATCTACATACAAGCAAATGATCACACCAGATCCAGATGAATCAAAACGGCTGTAAACACATTTGTCAGATTGGTTTAAAGAAAAACCATTAGACAAAATAACTTCATCAAACTTCAAATGCCATTGTTTTGGAGCTTGTTTAAGTCCATATAATGATTTCACAAGTCTACACACTTTTTGCTCATTTCCAGGCAGAACAAAACCTTCTGGTTGTTTCATATAAACTTCCCCGTCAACATCACCATTCAAAAAAGATGTTTTAACATCCATTTGATGAATCACTAGATTATGAATAGCTGCCAAAGCAAGCAACAATCTAATGGTAGAAATCCGTGCTACCGGTGCATACATATCAAAATAATCGATATCGGCCTTTTGTCTAAAACCTTGTATGACCAGACGAGCCTTGAATTTATCAATGGGTCCATCTACCTTCATTTTCTTCTTGAAAATCCATTTACATCCCAAAGGTTTAGAACCAGGAGGTAAATCAGATAACACCCAAACATTGTTCTCCATAATGGATGACATTTCTTCATTAACCGCTTCTTTCCAAAACGCAACATCTCAAGACTCCATAGCTTCCTTAAAAGTATTTGGATCAGTCTCAAGATGAGAGCAATATAAGTATTGTTTCTTCACTTTATCCCTCGAACCTTCAACCAAAAATATTTGAAAGTCCTCGCCAAAATTTTTCGCGACTCGACCTCGTTTGCCTTTACGAAGTTGTTGTGTTTCTGGAATTGAAACAACTTCCTTACCATCTGATTTAGGCACCTCACTTGTGCTTGGAATTAGATCCTTTGGTCTTTGAATTGAAGAATACCGCAGCTCATCAAAAATCACATCTCGCGACTCTATAATGGTATGAACGGAATATGCCTCATTAGGTTCTATAACATAAAACCTATAAGCTTTGGAATGTTTTGCATATCCAATTAATACGCAGTCAATTCCTCTTTCACCCAAATTTTTCTTTTTAGGTTCAGGTAATTTCATAACTGCTCGACATCCCCAAATTCGAAAATAATTCAAATTTTGTGCTTTCTTGTGCCAAAGTTCATAAGGAGTAATTTTGTTCCATTTACTAGGAACCCGGTTTAGCACATAATTAGCTGTGAGCATAGCTTCACCCCAACAGCCTTCACTTAAACCCGAAAAAGAAAACATCTAATTTACCATTTCTTTTAAAACTTGATTTTTCCGTTCAGCAACACCATTTTGTTGTGGATTGTAAGGAGCTGTGGTTTCATGAATGATTCTAACCGATTGAAAGTATTCAAAATCCATGTACTCTCCTCCCCTATCCGTCCTAAGACATTTTATCGAAATACCCAACTGTAATTCGACTTCGGTTTTGTATACTTTAAACTTTTCCAAAGCTTCATTTTTGGAATGTAACAAGTACACATAACAAAACCGACTTGAATCATCAATAAAAGTAACAATGTACTCGTTATTTCCCAAGGAAGGTGTAGCATGGAAATCACATAGATCATTATGAATCAATTCCAACACTTCTGATTTTCTATTAACATTTGGAAACAGTTGTTTCGTGATTTTAGTTAACATACAAGTTTTTCATTTTTCAGAATTAATGTCAAATCTGGAATCAATCCGGATTTTGACATTTCAACCATTCTTTTAATATGAACATGTCCTAATCTATTATGCCATCACATAGAATTATCAAGATTACATGCAGAAGTCATAAAAGTAGATTTGACATGTGATGTAAAACAACTTATAACATTTAACTTAAAAACACGGTCACAATAATAACCAAATCCCACAAATATTCCACATTTAGACAACACATACTTATTCGACTTGATAACCTGTTTATAACCCATACAATTCAACAAACCACTAGACACAAGGTTCTTTCGAACCTTTGGAACATATAATACATCAAAAAAACGAATTGTTTTTTCAGAAGTAAACGTAATACTAACAACACCAGTTCCTAAAATTGGCTTTGATCCTTCATCCGCCATGTGTAAGACAAAACCTTTATTTACTTTGTTCAACTTCGTGAACCATCGTTCATCATTACACACGTGATGTGTAGAACAGGTATCAAGCCACCATAAATTTGTATCAGCCCCCTGTACAAAAGAAACTTCTGGAGTTAGTAGCATAACATTGAATTCTGAACTTACAAGATCAATAGTTAATTGACCTTTGGTTGCAGATTGATCATGAGACCCACTGCCACCACCCACATCCTCTTTTCCACTACCACTATCACCTTTATTTCCAAGTTTCAGCCGACAGTCACGTTTCATATGCCCTTTCAGATGGCATCTCCAACACACAAGTTCCTTGGAATCCTTGTATTTTTTGTTGGACTTTTTGTTGTTACCCTCATACTTACGTTTTTTACCCTTGCCCTTGTGTAGAATCCATTACAACCAAGTGAGGAATTCAGTCATCTTTACAGCATTGAAGCTTCTCATCTCCGATATGACGACGACATAATATTAATTCATTTTTTCTTGTGAACCTTGTCCAGATGATTTTGATAGTATCTTTACTGCCACATCCATCCCATTGTCTAGAACGCCCTGCAATTATGATGTGATATTGTTTTTTTTTTAGAAAACTGAAATAACCAAGCCAGAAGTTGGCTGGGCACAAAACTACGTACAAAGGAGTTAGAGCTCTACACAGAAGAGCTAATTAACCAAGCATTCCACTCAATTTTATATTTACTACACCTGCTACTAATCTAATTAAAAGCTACCGCATCCTTACGTGATCAAACACAACATCACAAATTCCCTTTTTGCCATTAAAGAAAGCCTTGTTTCTAACTTTCCTAATATCCGGTGGTTTTGAGTACATCAAGAAGCTAATCCGGATAGTCACACATAGTTTAAAGAGTCAACTTTATCTATGATATGAAGCATTGTAGCTAGAGCTAACACCGATGGTTGATAACCCCCAGATCTTGAATCTTGACTTCAAAGAAAATAAACAAAAACATGATGAATGGAATAAATAACTTTGTGATCTGATATGGATTTTGAATGTTATTTTGGTCAAACTTAAAGAAATATTTTACTTAGACCAATGAATTACCATAGACCAGGGACTCGATTTTCAGAGGAAAAAGAAAAGACAAAAAAAACTAAATATACACATCTGGAACTCGATTTCAGCCTCAAACAGTTCTAGAAGAACTACATTTACGCATCTAGAACGCGATTTTCAGATGAAAAGGAAATGGAAACCTTACCTGCAGAAGCTGGAGGACGCGGAAGCATGAATGGAGAAGTTATCGGAGGTAGAGGGGAAGCCGACGACGGAGGCGGTGCAAATTAGAGGGTGGCGACGACGCTGAAGGGAGGGACGTAGAAGTCTCGGCAATAGGAAAGTTGCACCTAATTCCAAAATTAACAAAATTCCAAACGTAAATCAACCCAAAATCAGGAAAAATGAAGAGTTAAATGACGCTTCTCGATCAATTGAACCCTAATAGTTATAGAATCCGAAGATCTAGGGTTAAATGTGTGATGAAGGATTGAAGGGGAATTGTGAATTCATACCAACAACCTTGACTCTCGATTCAGTATAGGGAATAAACCATACAAGAGCTATCAAATAACCCTTGGAGTGAAATTAAAGAAACCGTGAAGATTTTAGTGGATAGATGAACAGCGATTTTAGTGAAGAGATGAAGAGCTGGGGAAGGGACGAAATCGATTTCTAACTGAAAAGAAAAATCTAATTGAATAGATAAACCTATTAAGGTAGCGGCCAGGGAGGTGAGACGGGACGCAATCACAGGTGTGGTGGAAGAGTCACATTCGTAGTCATCAGTGTGATGGAGGAGTCGCACACCCAATTGAGAGTGAAATGATTCTGTTATAAGTATTAGCTTATCGTTGGTCGATTTGTAATGAGGAAGGCCTGACGTCGCCGGAGGAGAAGTGACCAAAGGCGAAGCAAGGTGAATCGTCCATTGTTTCAGAGCTAAGAGAGATGCAAGAGTGTTTTCGTTCTTGAAAAAAGCCCTAGCTAAAATGGTCACAACGATTTTGTGGAATTTAGTATTTGGTGATGTTTTGGGATTTTGTTGTGCGAGAACAGAGGAGTGGTAATGATATTAGGGTTTTTTGGGTATTGATCAGTGAGGAGAGGGAAGAACGATGGAAATAATGCAGTTTGATGATACTGGAGATGAAGATGAGGGACCTAGGGCTTTTTCTTGCTAAGTAGAAGAGGCGGGGGGATTAATTTTTGGGATTCAATAGGCAGGGATAATTTTCGTCGATTTCATTTCCCGCCTAAAACGCGTATTTCACTTAAAAATTATAAAGCGACACATTTACATGACGCACATTTTATGAAAGGCGCCCTCCGCATTTCTTTTTTTTCTTTTCGGACACTAATGTTAGGGCGCGCACAAATGCGTGCCCTCTATCCTTCAAATTTTGCAAAACTGACATTATCTTTTAGGGCACTTACAAATGCGCGTCGTCTATCAGCGAGTGTCATTGTTTGCGCGTCATTAAAGGGCTGTTTTCTTGTAGTGATATGAACTTGGGGCTGTCCAAATTCAGATTTTCCCTTTCCAGTTCCTTTGTCATTCTCTTGATTACGAAGTCCTTCTTCGATTTTCAAATGACTCCCAAGTTGAATCAAACTTATCTCTTCCTTTCTATGTTTCACATGGTGTTTGAAATCTTTCCATGACGGTGGAAGTTTATCAATCACACTTGAAACAACAAAGGATTCGTCCATGGAGATGTTGTGTTGTTTGAATTGACCATAAATTTGTAGGATTTCATTATATTGTTCCATTATAGATCGTGAATCAACCATTTTATAATTGTTGAAATCAGAAACAATGAACTGTTTACTTCAAGCATCTTTTGCAATATATTTTGCTTCAAGTGTGTACCATAATTCACTTGTTGTTTCAATATTTTGATGAGTGTCAAAGAGGGAATCACACATACCATTCAGAATGTGACCAAGGTAGATGTAGTTATCATTCTCACATTTGCTTCTCCTTCTGATCTGTTCCAGACTTGCATCTTCAACCTCTTCTGGTTTTGGAGTAGAAAGAACATAGAGAACTTTCAAATTGGTCAACCAGAAGTGTATCTTCTTTTGCCAACGTCTGAAATCTTAGCCCTGAAATTTCTCCAATTTGCCAAATGAAGTATTGATGTCTTTCAGTGAATTGCCAGCCATCTTTTCCAGAAAACGAAAATATCAAACAAGATTGTTGGGGAATTCGAAATAGGGTTATGGAAAATTTGGATCACGAATAGGAATCGTGTAAACACTTTCCTTGTTTGATATTTCGACCCTATATGCCTTGGGTATCACGAAATCCAAACTGGGATAATTCCTAAAGCAACAATTCTGATTTTAGGCACAAAATCAGAATCAATTTTGATAAGATGAAGAAGAAGAAGAAGAAGAAGCATTCGTCGTTTTCTCTGTGTTTCAAAATATATGCCGTTTTCCCTAATATATATATATATATATATATATATATATATATATATATATATATATATATAGTGTTAGGTTATTTTGTTTCTAGTAACTATTGTGTGCCAGAATGCACAGATCTGGACCATTGGATGTAATATAATCACAGGTCATGATCTGAGGGTCTATGATAGTAGAATAGGATAACATGTACCATATAATCATACAAATTTGAGCATAAGGGCATTTTAGTCAATTAACCTATATTAAAAAAGGAAATTTTAGGATTTTTAGGGATAATTAATTCCTTTATTTTTAAAAATCTGAATATTTTAAATTAATTTAAAATTAAAAATCCAATTTTATTCTGTCAGAATGATAGAATTTTAACCATAAAGTAGTAAATATATTTTTTGATTTTATTCTGTCAGAATGGCAGAATGCCAACCATAAACTAGTAAATAAATTCTGAAAGAATACACAAATCGATTCTTGAACTAATAATATAACAAGTAATTACATTGTATGATTATGATTCATTGAATAATAACAAAAATTTTGAAAGAATAACAAGTATAATTCTTAAAAAATAACAACATTCTTAAACAATGAGTGTGATCATTCATTAATTCATTCTTCAAGCCTTTCCCATCAGGTCTTCAAGCCATTCTTCAAGCCATTTCTATCAAAAATTCATTGCCAAGTAATCTTTAGTGATACACTTGTAACAACTGCACATTAAACATACAAATAATTAACTACAATTCTATCAGAATACAACAATAATATTCTTACAGAATAAACTATTCTGGCAGAATGGTTTTGAATATTCTTAAAGAATTTGTATTATCAAGAATATACAAATGTAGTTAAAATGCCTCCTGCTTCATCTTCAGAATCTTTAGCTTCAGCCTCCATCTCCAGGTATACTGAATCAAAATCTAATGGAGAAAAAAGTACAAAACTTGCTTGAACCAAAATAACAATTCTAGAAAACAGATGATAAGAGTTACCTAACGATTGTCATATTTGGAGCCTGAATCAAACTTCTAACTATTGTAATTGAGAAATAAGATGATAAACGTTTCTGGCCACTGGATGTCTCCATCGCAAAAAAGGCACAAACCCTAATTTTTTTTACATTCAGTCTACATTTCTCGATTTCTAATGGCTCCTCCTTGTCAATTTATCAATGAACCTGTTCTCAATGGATGTCGTATACAATTTTCATCTCCATCAACGCTACAGTTGACGACCTTCAGTCCCGTTGCACTCGTGTACATCAGTCATCGATATCAGGTAAGGTGCTGGTAAGGATTTTGCACGTGATATCGTCGATGCATAGTACAAGGTTCGTATTTAGAACCAAAATTAGCAAGAACATCAGTAATGGGATTGGATTTGGTTGAAGGATTAAGGAGTGTAACAGGTTCTATGTAAAAAGATGAAGAAGACGACTAGTTGAAGAAGGTGGGTGACTATGGGAACCGGTGGCGAGATGTTTGTGCGTGATGATACGGTCGATGATGATGAAATAGATGAGAAGTCGATATTTTGTAGGGTTTAAAACTGATTTCCTAGTTTAAAGGGATATTAAATGTTTTGAATATTTACTATAATTAAAATTAGCTAACATTACTATTATACCCTTATCTATTTAATAAATTATTTAATTATTTGCTAAATTCTCATTGGTGCATACATGCACACAATAGTTGCTAGAAATATTTGAACCTAGCTATATATATACAAAGGGAGAGAGAAAGAGAGAGAGAGAGAGAGAGAGAGAGAGAGAGAGAGAGAGCTAGGTTCAAATGTTTCTAGCAACTATTGTGTGCATGTATGCAGCCTTTGTCTTGAAGTTCGTGGTAGGATTCATACCTAGTTCATCTCTCATTGTCCCGTGTTCACAAGTCGTATACAATTAAGATTGGCAACGCAGTCGGATGAGTGACTCTTCCCCAGGTCCACAACCATACGAGGTACGGAAAGATAGGGCGAACGCACACATCCTAAGTCAGTAGAATCTTAATTATATAACACCCTTGTATGAACATTATTCATGGATAGATTAACCGTATTTGTCCCTATCCTTTGTGCCCGAACTTGCCTTGTTGTTCGAATGGTAATCCCAGAATGGTCTACCGAGGATGCTTAAGGAAGGTTACGGGTGGATGCCATACTCTTCGCATGAATACGTTCAGGTTTTGGAAGAAAGATAAATTTTCAAGGTTCACATCTAGTTTACCATTATGAGTTACGAGAGTTTTGGGATTCGAGTGGTTTAAGGAAAATGGTCTCCTTAGGGACGTGGGGGTTTGGTATGGCGTAGATTCAATCGGACTAAGCGGGATGACGTCGTAGAGTCGCGCGTTAAGTTAGTTAGGAGGAAGCGTTTTGTTAGATCATTGGTGCCTCTGGGTGTATGTTTCTGGTGTTTTCTGTTTTTGAATCGAAGTTTGTGGGTACTACTAATACGAGGGTTCTGATACTTTGAAATTATAGACTTCTTTTGAAATGATTCTTACTAGGTCTCTCTAGAATTGCTTGGTGCATACAAGTCATGTATATTTAAGATTGGTAAGACCTTTGACTAGTAACCCTGCCCTAAATCCTAAACCAAGCAAGGAAATGAGGTGGGATTACTTACTGAGCCATCATAGTCTACCCATTGAGGCTTCAATTTTTATATGAATATGGTGATTTAATTTGAACGAAAGAGAGAAATCATAATTATCAATAATTATCATGGTTTTGAAAGCGTACCAAAATGTAGCAGGGTTCTTTGGTGCTTCCCCATTCTCTGGGGTCAAACTCCTCCTGCTTCCCTGTCGTTTTTCTCTGTTGGACAGTCTCTCTTGAAATGTCCTACTTCACCACATAGGTGACATATTGGACTAGTCCCAACATTGGTAGTCGAAGTGATGAACTCAACTGGGGTTCTACAGATGCGGGCGGTGTGTCCCTTCTTGTTGCATCTAATGCAATGCAACACTCGGCAGACTCCATAATGATGGTAGTTGCCTTTGATACAGTATGGGAGGTTTCCCAAATATGGTGTGGTCGGTGTTGGAATAACAGGGCTGATGGGGGTGTTGACTGCCCCAGTCGTTGCCTTTCAGTAGGTCCTTGAGTTGAACAACTCCCTTTCTCGTTCGTTAACTTCCGTTTTAGGATATTAGGTTTAAAGTCCGGTGTGTCTTTACCAGCAGACACTTGTTGCTGAAATTGGTTATCACCACGATTAGGATTGCCGTTAACATTTCCACTAACATTTGCGTTGTTAGTGTTAAGGAGAGTCATGGCAGCTGCTACAGCTGTTGTGACTGCAGCTTGAAACGTAGTTGAATCCATCTGAAGGATTGGTGTTTTACTGGTGGGTTGGCTACGTTTCTTCGGAGGCATGATCTGCTACATGTTGAGAAAATGAGCTTGTGAGCAACAATGGTTGTCTCTGGATGTATTCTAAATGTTTATATATGCATGAATTTTTTTTTTCCATTCTGTTATCTGGTTCTCAATGACTCGACCTACATCCCTATGATGTAGTCCTAGCAAGAATAGAAGTAAGTTTCTTGAATGGTTAGAGACTGAGTATCATCCGAACAAAGTTACCTTTGATTGGTGGGTATCGATTTCCAACTTTCGAAAAGATTTTGAAAACAAGTCATAATAAAGCTCACATAAAATAGACTTATGAATTCTTTGCTGATCAGCTCATTGAACTGGCTGGATAACTTTTGTATTTCCGCCGGTGTTAGACGATAGGGAGATTTAGCTACAGGATTAGCTCCGGGGATTAAGTCGATACAAAAATCGACTTGGTTCTCGAGGAGGAAATCCCTGGAAGATCTTCGGGAAGGACATCAGGGAAGTTGCAGACGTCGGGGATGCTTTCGAAGTCTTTAACTTTTTGTGTTTCAATAACATCATGAACTAGAATTGCAGAGCATTCCCTCTGCAGATACTTCTGGGCTTTGATGCATGAAAATTTACGAAGGTTCAAACTGAGTTTATCACTGTAAATAGTGAGGGCTTCACCAGAGGGAAGATTGAGACGAATTGTTTTCTCGAAACAAAGGTTATCAGCATGATTGAGGCTCAACCCATCCATGCCGATTATAACATCGAAGCTCTTTATGGATACTGACATGAGATTGATGGGAAAGGAGTGATCGTCTAGGGTAAGTATACAACCTATGAATATGTTTCGAAGAGGAAATAGTGGTACGACTTTGATAAAGTTACTTAGTTTGCATGCTACCGTTCTAAGTTATATTTTCGCTAATGATGATCTTTAACGGAAATAAAATTGTTGTCACTATAATTGGTATTAAGATTACACAGAGTTTGGAAAATTTGACCTAGGAATAGGTCCATAACATACCAACAAAGGGAAAATTGACAACATAAAGAACTAGTGAAACAGTACTTGCAAGACAGAAATGTCTACAGGGGAAAAGAGCTACTTAGAGCATAGCTATGAAGGCTATTCTTTAAACTAAAAGGAAGGATGAATAGAGCATTTCCTACTGGCGACGGGCACTCCTCGGACGGATCCTTAAGTTAGCCAGCTGGCGCTCCACGTCATGCAGGTGTGTTTCATACACTAACAGACAGGCTCGGTTCTCAATGACATCAGCTCGAGTTGCAGCTAGCTCTTGCTGAAGAGCCTTGTTGTCTCTCATAGTCCTCGCATAAGGAACTTCGAGATTGCGAATGCGGTTTGTGTTGGCATCCGAATCTGTCTCAAGTTCTATAGTTCCCTGAATGGCTGCCACGCTTAGCTCAACATTGCGGGCCACTCGACGGACTATGATTGGAAGAGCTCTGTCTGCGGAGCCTCCCTCGTTCACATTGTAGAAGCGGAGATCCTCATTGTATGGGCGGGGTTGGCCTTGCTCGTGACTCCACCTATTTAGGCTTCCGACCCACATAGGCATTGGGCCTTCAAATACAAGTTGGGGGTTAGGATTTGATATCGGGGCCACTTGAGGTAGGTTCTCGACTTCAGGCTCTGAGTCGGCCTCTTCGGGGAATTGTTCTGCGAAGTCATCGTCCAAGGGGATTTCATGATTTTCTTCTGGTTCTGCGTCGAGCCATCTATCATTTCCTTGGTTAGGAAAATACGGGTCGCCAGGAAGATGGAATCCAGCCATGATATCTATACGAGAATAGAGGCGAAAAGGGATAGTTTAATAAACGTTGAGTCTAATAATACTCCTATAGTATTTTAAGTCGTATATTTTTGTTCTACCGATATCTGATGTACATATACTTGGTAAGTTTTAGGCTTGCTGCAACACCACAGTCGCTCCCAAGCACATGTTAGTCATGTCTCGAATAAATATAGTTGATCAGGCTATATTGATCCTATACATGATTACATAACTGCCCAGGTTCAACCACAGTGTACAACATCCAATTACTTTTATTTTGTTCTCCTTGTGATTCTTGTTCTAGTATATACGTATTCTGAATATATATTTATACTTTTATAACATATTGATATATTTTTAAAGTATAATTCTTGGTTAGAGAGTTTTTATCCCAATGTGTTTATAGTTGTATATCTTTTATGATTGATATACTAAGTTCACTATAAACAAGGCTTTGATACCAATCTATCACACCCCTAAACCGAAACGGTGGAAACGTTCGGCGGCGGATGACGTCACGTAAGTATCACAACACATGCATTATAGTAATCAAAGTACATCCAACCATTGCATTAATAAGTATAAGTTTTACATAGGTGTTTTACACATTTCAAACATTACAGAAGACGACAGGAGTCGCAGTACGGTAATAGGCAGTCTTCTCAAAAGCGTCGGGGGTGTACCTGTCTACTAGAGCCCTGAGAATACAAGCAATTTCGAAAGAGTATCAGCATAAAGCTGGTGAGTTCATAAGCATTTTGTTTTAGAAAGACAATTCTCGGTTCTTTTGAAAAGTGTGATATCTTTCATAGAAAACCTTATGCTATCCGGAGTAATAAACGTATAAAACTTAAGTAAAATGATTCTTTGATATTTGTTGAAAGGGTTCCTCAAGAAAAACCATTTCTTCTATGACTTCTTTGTTCATACTTAACACTCATAAACCAAGGAGTCATGGAAAGAAATATGAATATTCGTTAGTTGATTAATAAACCATCTGTTTATAAAATACTGATGATTACCCTGGGAAATCTTGCATTTCCCTTAAGTGAAGGTTATTCAATTAGTCGTTCTAAATCGGAAAGTACAAGTATCTACCATACTTTATTCGTTTAAGCATCATTCCTTTTGAAAAACCCTGGTTACTCCCAGTGATGTATATTAGTCTTATTACATAAATAAAACTAATTGAAAAGCAAAATCCATACTTATATCGTTTAAGCATTTTTCCTTTTCAAAAACCATGGTTACTCCCAATGATGTATATTAGTCTTATTACATAAATAAAACTAATTGAAAAGAGAAATCCCGTAAACAAATGATTAGTTTATACTTATTGTGAGTCGTATAACCATGCTTGATATGACCTAGAGACCTTTACAACATTCTTCAAGTGTTGGTTAAATGACATTTGTCACCCCAGGCGTGCCCGCCTAACTGTAGCTAGCAGTTCAGGAGTGGGATTGTCAATCCCGAATAGATCTATTCACAAATCTCACGGTCTTCCTCCAGGAGACTCTGGTTATACTAGGATAGGATTTAATTAAGTACTCCTAAGAGTACGGGTTCGAAGTAGAGCCTCACAATCCTGTATAATCTAGTTTACCTGAAATTCTGTTTTATTCTCTTGCCTTTAAATCCGTTGATGCGACATAAGGTAATAATTATACTTAAATAATTAATAAATATTATACCCCTAAGAAAATATATGCTACAAACTAAATATGTCATAGTTTATGTATATTCATTCATAAATGAAATCTGAATTGGTAAAATCTGTATATTGAATTCTCCCAAACTATATCCATTATAGTTTACTTGAAATGATACGGAAATACTTTGTAAAAATCATTCTGAAACTATGAACTTATGTTTTCAAAAATAAAAGCATCCCTTATACTCAACATACTACAAAAGGGATAAAATATCTAAATATTTTATTAGTCGTGGAAATCGTTGAACTGTATTAAAAAGTTTAAAACTTAATAAAATACTTTGTGTTTGGCTTGTATTCCCCCTGAAAACATTTAAAATCATAAAAGCGTAGGGGTATGAACTCACCTCGAATGAATGGTTTGAATGAAGGATCGATATGGGATGATGGGTGTCGAATGAAGCCTCGAACACAATCGGATCCTAATTATCATGTGACAACACATATATGATTCAAATTAGGGTATTTCACGACTAGACATGATAGAAACCACTCTAAGGACTTGGAAACACTTGAATTAAATGTTAAAACCACATGTGATTGAGTGAGAGAGGTGTACGACCACCTTAAAGGTGTGTACGACAATGGGTGTGCGGCCCATGAGTGTGCGGCTGTACACTCATGAAAGAGTGTGTATGTTGAGGTGTTTCAAGGCCCTAAGAAGCATCAAGGAAGTGTTCTAGGCCCCATGCTTGGTTGAAATGCAAGTTTGATGCCCAAAATGATCATCAAAGGGGGTTTGTGGCCCTGGAGAGTGTGTACGGCCGTACAAAGGGGTGTACGGCCATACACCCTCCATGTTTATGCCCAATTTGACGACTTTAAGGTGAAACAAGGCTAGGGCCATGCCCAACTAGAAGATAAGGGTCAAACTCCCACTTTGGAGAGCCTTTAAGGAGTGTACGGACAACCTTATGAAGGTGTGCGGCCGTACTCCTTCAAAGGGTGAAGAACATGATGATTCAAGACTTTGATCAAGAGGTACTTCAAGTATAATAAGCTAGATGATGGGAAACTCACATTTTTGAGGCCTTGGAAGGGTTCACGGTTGATGAAACTTGAGAGAGATAGAGTAGTGTGCAGCCAAGAGAAGAAAGGAGTGAAGGAAAGGGGTCTACTCATATATATAGCGGTGGGTGACCCACCACCTTGAGTGTGCTGCCATGGAGTGGGGTGTACATGTAATACCCGATTCCTGGTATGTATTTAATTCAAGAATTCTATGTATTTCCTCTGGGACTCGACGAGTTGGTGGCCCAACTCGTCGAGTAGAGACGGGATCCGCGGGATGTTTAAGTGACCTACTCGACGAGTCGGAGACTGACTCGGCGAGTAGGTGTTGTTTGAGTGAAACCCTAAATTTGAGGGTTTGCACCCTATTTTAACGTCTTATTGCAGCCTCCATTGTCCCTTATGCTCCCAAAACACCTCATATCGAAACCCTAGCCGCTTTGAGTGATCTAAGGCCATTTTTGGTGCTTTTGGGTGGATTGTGAAGCTTGAAAGGAAGGAAGAAGCTTGGGAATTCGAGTTGGGGATTGTAGATCCAGAGATCTTACTCCATCTTCAGCTCAATTAAGGTAAATACCCCCTGTTTTGGTCTTCCATTTGGTTGTTCATCTTTAGGGCTTAGATTTTGGGTGCATTTAGGGCTTTCTAAGCCATTTTCGGGTTTGTGAAGTGATTCATGGGGTTCTACTTTCAGATCTGAGTCATTGGAGGGGTCTCATGGCATAAAGGTGCCAACTCTATGGCCATGAGAGCCCCATGCACATTGTAGAGTACCTTTTAAGGATTTTTGAGCCAAAAACCCCATTCATGTGCACCAAGTTTTGAACTTTACGTATAAAATGGACATTAGGAGGCCAGATCTATGATTTGGACGTGTTAAGACCCATTTAAATCGACTGTATAGTAAGGGTCAAGAAAGCACTCGACGGGTTGTTCTTGGAACTCGGGGAGTCGGTGTGTAATGACCACTATATCCTTTCTGTGGTTGGACCAGTGGTTTGGGAAGGAAGTCCCGTAAAAGTTTAGACTCGTAAAGGGACCTGGGAATCATGGAACTCGACGAGTGTATGAACAGACTTGGCGAGTCCAAGGCAATTTCCCAACCCTTGAAGATGGGCTCGACGAGTTGTTCATACAACTCGGCGAGTCGTAGACTGAACACGTTCTTATGAGGGAGATGAACTCGCCGAGTTGAAGGAAGAACTCGGCGAGTCGGATGAAGATGGACCCGATGGTTTGAATGAAGGAAAACTCGACGAGTTGGTATACCAACTCGGCGAGTCAGGTCAACTGGGTTGGATCGGGTTAGTGGAGCATGGACTCGACGAGTTGGTATACCAACTCGGCGAGTCAGGTCAACTGGGTGTTGACTTTGACCAATGTTGACTTTGCCTGGTTTTGGTATTGACCCTGGTTGGGTTGTATGTTCGGTTTGATGACTTGAAGGTTGTCGTGTATGGATTGAGGAGTCGAGGAGAGCCGACCTTCACGCCGAGGACAGTTCAGACACTACACGACATCGAGGTGAGTTACCTTCCAGTAGAAGTGGGTCTAAGGCACCAAGGCTGGCCCACTAGTTATTGTTAGTTGGGACGATTATCTTTGTGATAATTGTCTGGTCTGTTATTGTTGGATATGTGAGTATGCTAGATTGCTGGATATGTGAGTATGCTAGTTCGCTAGTTACTATGTTATGTGAGATAGTATCAGTAGTAAGGGACTAGTCCCCAATCCGGTCGCTAGGACCAATAGGTAGGTCGGACACCCCAGATATGTCTGACGGCATGATTATGATATGATATTATGTGTTAGTAGCAGGGGTGAAATAGTCCCCGTGTTCGGTTGAGATAGACCGGAGGGTAGGTGGGCACCCCATAAGGGATTGACATGGGTAGGTTAGCACTCTAGAATAGCTTGACATGGGTAGGTCATCACCCCATAATAGCTTGACATGGGTAGGTCGGCACCCCAGAATGGCTTGACATGGGTAGGTCAGCACCCCAGAATGGCTTGACATGGGTAGGACGGGCGCCCCAGAATTGCCCGGTAGTATGTATGCTATGTGTTTGTGTGCTATGTGGTATGATGGGGGAACTCACTAAGCTTTGTGCTTACAGTTTCAGTTTTGGTTTCAGGTACCTCTTCGTCCAAGGGGAAGGAGCCGGAGGTGTAGCAGCGCATCACACACACACATGGATTCCGTATAGATTTTTCTGGGAATGTACTCTGATTTATTTTACTTTTGACGATATGATTTTCATACACTTTGTTATGTTTGTTTTTACAATGACATGACATGGGAAATGTTTTGGTAAACTTAGTTGTGAAATACTTAATTAAAAATGAATTTTTTTGGGATTGAATTTTGTGATGTTACAAGTTGGTATCAGAGCCCTGGTTTGAGGGATTCAGACACACCCTCGGAGGTGTCTGGACTCAAACCGAGGGATTAAAAGATTTTTCACAAAGAAAACGGTTTTCTAAAATTCAAGTTAAGGAATTTGAGAAAGAACAAGGTGTGTGATGCGTGCGACCGGCCGAGCTCAAGTAAGTTTTCCCCAAGATACCCATACTTGTTATGTTATGACATGTGATATATGATTCTGAGAATTGCATGCCAGACTAGGGCTAACGATCTACGAGGATGAATTGTATGCCTGATATATGATTCTGAGAATTGCATGCTAGACTAGGGCTAAGGATCTAGAAGGATGCCTTGTATGCCTGATATATGATTATGAGAACTAAATGCTAGACTAGGGCTAAGGATCTAGGAGGATGACTTGAACGCCTGTTGTATGAGTTGTATGCTAGGGCAGTCTAGTCAGCAGTAGGATAGCCTGGTTAGGTTATGCTTGATGTGGTTACTCAATGCACGAATGTTGCTTGCTTTGTGCTATTGGGGTCCTGCCTAACTTTAACTAACTAGTGAGCGGATATGTAACAGTATCCGCAAGCTAGTTAGGGAAGGGTGGTAGGGACTCCTAGTGCAGCTGATGGCGGAGAGTAGGTCGGAGAGTGTCCTAGGAAAGCCTAGGATGAGATTAGTTGGATAGGGATATTGGTTAAGGTACTTGGCGAAGTTGAGGCAATCCTTAAGGAAATTACAGATAGATGTGGAAGGTAGTATGGGCCCGTACTACTGGAAGCAGAGGATCCGTACTCGAGTCAGGAAGGTCCGAGATGGAACCAGGAAACTTGGAGAGTGTGTGAGACCTCTCGAGAGTATGTATGATCCTGACGATTGCGTGTTTATTTTCAATATGGTGGTTACACGACATGGAGCAGGAGGTTCTGGATTAGGATCAGGATCGGGCTCGGGTGCAGGGTCCGAGCAGGTTGACGATGGGCTACGCGAGTTCATCGCGTCTGAGATCACGAGAGGTATCCTTGAGTCGACCCCTGTAATTTTTGGGTCGATCAAGGAAGGGATTATCGAGTTGATGGAGGATCGCCTCCGATCATTCAGGAGTGATTTGGCATCTGGCCAAGCGGGTACGCGCGAACTGTCCTTTAAGGAATTTAGAGGGAGTGGTGTGCTGGATTTTCATGGGGTGAAGGACCCCATTGCTGCTAGGAGATGGATCGCAGACATTGAGTCTGCGCAGTTGACGAGCTTCTGCTCGGAGGGGTCGAAGGTCCGCTTTGCTGCTGGATGTCTGAGGGACAGAGCTAGAGACTCGTGGGAGTCGGTTAGTGACTTGTTGGGAGCTTCAACCGTCGAGGCTATGACGTAGTCAGATTTCGTGACCAGATTTAGGGCTGAGTTTACGCCGGCTATGGAGCTTCAGCAGCTGGCCAGATAGTTTTTGGATATGAGGCAGACTACGGAGACTGTGGTGGAGATCACCGCCAAGTTCCGGGAGAGAGCATTGTTGGTACACCAGTATGCGGGGGATGAGGAGATGCGGAAGACCCGCTACCATGATATGTTGAGGGCTGATATTCGGGAGCATGTCAGCTATTCAGCCTGCCCGACCCTGGAGTCTATGATTGCCAGGGCGTGGGAGAGGGAGCTCGATTTGGAGCACGCGAGGAAGAGGAAAGCAGAGACTGAGCAGGTGACAGGGGTTTCGGGGAAGAAACCCAAGGGATCCGATGTTAGGTCGAAGGGCCAGCCAGGCCAGAGCCGCTGCAGGAAATGTGGCAGGCCGCATGAGGGAGCTTGTAGAGCGGGATCGAGCGGCTGCTACAAATGCGGAAAGACGGCGCACTTTGGTAGAGATTGTACTGACCCCGCCCCCACAGTGCAGATGTCAGACCTGATTTTCTTCCATTGCAATCAGAGGGGCCATAAGAAGGCCAACTGCCCTAGATTGACAACAGCGACAGCAGCAGCGCCAGCGGTGGCGCCGACTCTAGTGACATCATGGGTTACGGATGGCCGGAAGGCCAAGGTAGAGGCTCCAGTGGTGCGGAGCCGAGCATTTCAGTTGACAGCCGAGGAGGCACGCACTGCACCCGATGTGGTGATGGGTACGATTTCTTTTTATGCTTTTATGTTATGTCGCTGTGATTTTGATATGCTATGTATGTGCTATGTTTAGGATCGTTCCATGTTTACGGTATCCCAGTTCAGGTATTGTTTGATTCGGGTGCTACCCGATCGTTTGTCTCTCTTGCGCTTAGCAAGAAGTTTCCTGAATCTTCAGGCATGTTGGATTGCCCTTTAGAGGTCGAGATTGCGGACGACCGGTCAGTGCGAGCATCTGAGGTCTACCGAGATTGTGTTTTGAGGCTGTTCGAGGAACGTTTTCTGGTAGACTTGGTTCCCATACCTTTGCGGGGGAACAAGGTTATTATTGGTATGGATTGGCTAAGCCCCAATGGGGCAGTGATTGACTGCGCGCAGCAGTTGGTGCGGATCAGGACCTCAAGTGGGAGAGAGCTAGTGATTCAGGGAGAGAGGCCAGAGCGAGGACCAACTTTATGTTCAGCAGCGAGAGCTAGGCGCTACATGCAGCAGGGTTGCGCAGGATTTGTCGCCTATGTTATGGATACCCGGGAGGCGGGTAAGGCGACAGTGGAAGATATGCCGGTTGTACGAGATTTGCGGATGTATTCCCCGAGGAGTTGCCTGGGATACCTCCAGAAAGGCAGGTAGAGTTCTGGATCGACCTAGTCCATGGTGCAGATCTGATAGCCAAGGCACCGTATCGGTTGGCTCCTCCTGAGATGTAGGAGTTGTCTACACAGCTGCAGGAGCTGTTAGACAAGGGATTCATTAGACCAAGCAGTTCACCCTGGGGAGCCCCGATTCTGTTTGTGAGGAAGAAGGACGGGTCGTATCGGATGTGTATAGATTATCAGGAGCTGAATAAGGTAACTGTAAAGAACCGTTACCTACTCCCGAGGATTGATGACCTCTTTGACCAGCTACAGGGATCATATTGGTTCTCCAAGATTGATCTGCGTTCAGGATATCATCAGATGAGGGTCAGAGAGGAGGATGTGCAGAAGACCGCGTTTCGGACGCGCTATGGTCACTATGAGTTTGTGGTGATGCCTTTCGGGCTCACCAATGCTCCTGCCGCGTTCATGGATCTCATGAACCACGTGTGCAGAATGATGATGGATCGGTCTGTGATAGTTTTCATTAACGACATCTTGGTTTATTCCAAGACTCGAGAGCAGCATGAGGAGCACTTGCGGGAGGTTCTGGATACCTTGAAGAGGGAGAACTTTTATGCGAAGTTCTCCAAGTGCGATTTCTGGTTGCGCGAGGTGCAGTTTATGGGGCACCTTGTCAATCAGAACGGGATTTCGGTTGACCCGGCCAAGGTGGAGGCCGTGATGAGATGGGAGGTTCCGAGGTCTCCATCTGAGATTCGGAGCTTTCTGGGATTGACAGGCTACTATCGGAGATTCACTTAGGACTTCTCCAAGATAACTGTGCCCCTGAACCGGATGATGAGGAAGGTCGTGGTCTTTCGTTGGGGGCCTGAGAAGCATGCTGCGTTTGAGACCTTGAGACAGAGATTGTGCGAGGCGCCAATCTTAGCCCTGTCGGAGGGCATGGAGGATCTTGTTGTATACTACGATGCGTCCATCTCAGGTTTGGGTGCGGTATTGATGCAGAAAGGACATGTGATAGATTACGCTTTGAGGTAGCTGAAGCCTCACGAGGCGAATTACCCGGCGCATGATTTGGAGTTGGAGGCTGTTGTTTTTGCCCTCAAGATTTGGCGTCATTACCTCTATGGGGTTCGTTGTACCATTTACACGGATCACAAGAGCCTGAGGTATCTCATGGACCAACCAAATCTGAATATGAGGCAGCGTCGGTGACTTGATGTGGTAAAGGATTATGATTGCGAGCTCCTCTACCACCTAGGGAAGGCCAATGTCTTGGCCGATGCACATAGCCGCAAGGCAGCGCCGATCAGGAACATTTGTCTGAGGATGACAGTTGTGACTCCGCTGTTGGAGTAGATTCGGGAGGCCCAGAATGAGGCCATAAAGGAGGAACATCAGAAGAGCGAGCGAATTGTGGGCCATGTTTCCTCCTTCGACTAAGATAGCCGAGGATTGTTGACTCTTCACCGTAGGGTGTGGGTCCCGTATCATGGGGGTGTGCGCCAGGTATTGATCGCAGAGGCACATAAGTCCAGGTTCTCTATCCATCCCGGGGCGACGAAGATGTACAGGGATCTTCGTCCCGATTATTGGTGGCCATGTATGAAGAGGGACATAGCTTGGGTTGTGGAAAGGTGCCTGACCTGTAAGAAGGTCAAGGTTGAGCACCAGAGATCTGATGGCAAGGTCCAGCCATTGGATATCCCGCTGTAGAAGTGGGAGGATATTACTATGGACTTCATTACGAAGCTTCCCAGGACCGCGCGAGGAGTGGATTCGATTTGGGTCATCGTTGATCGATTGACCAAGAGCGCCCATTTTATTCCGATTCAGGAGAGTATTTAGGCCTAAAAGTTGGCCGACATCTATATTAGGGAGGTAGTGGTGCGGCACGGGGTGCCAGTTTCAGTGATCTCAGATAGGGATGTGTGGTTCACTTCCATGTTTTGGAAGAAGTTTCACGACGATCTGGATACTCGCCTGCATTTTAGTACCGCCTTTCACCCACAGACGGATGGTTAGAGCGAGCAGACCATCCAGATTCTGAAGGATATGATGCGGGCGTGTGTTTTGGACTTCGGAGGTAGTTGGGATACTTACCTTCCTTTGGTGGAGTTCTCTTATAATAACAATTATCATGCGAGCATTGACCGTCCTCTTTTCGAGATGTTGTATGGGAGGAAGTGCAGGACCCCGATATGCTGGGGAGAGGTCGTACAAAGAGTCATGGGGAGTACCGAAGTAGTACTCAAGACTACGGAGAGGATCCAGCAGGTTCGGAGCAGGCTTCAGACCTCTCAGAGTCGGCAGAAAAGTTATGCCGACAAGCGTAGATCATACCTGGAGTTCCAGGTCGGGGATATGGTGCTCCTGAAGGTGTCGCCTTGGAAGGGCGTCATTCGATTTAGGAAGCGGGGCAAGCTGGGCCCCATGTATATTGGACCCTTCAAGGTTGTAGCCCGAGTGGACAAGGTGGCATATAGGCTAGATCTGCCAGCCGAACTCAGTCAGATTCATAGCACATTTCATGTCTCCCAGTTGCGGAAATGCTTGGTAGACGATTCGGCGGTGGTACCTTTGGCGGATTTTCAGGTTGATGACAGCCTGAACTACATCGAGCGGCCAGTGGAAATCCTTGACAGGAAGTCAAGGGATCTAAGGAACAAGAGAGTGGAGTTGGTAAAGGTGCAGTGGCAGCACCGAAAGGGCTCGGAATGCACCTGGGAGCCGTAGGACGAGACGAAGTCTAAGATAAGTGAAGGAGATTTATAACACCCGATTCCTGGTATGTCTTTAATTAAAGAATTCTATGTATTTCCTCTGGGACTCGACGAGTTGGTGGCCCAACTCGTCGAGTAGAGACGGGATCCGCGGGAAGTTTAAGTGATCTACTCGACGAGTCGGAGACTGACTTGGCGAGTAGGTGCTGTTTGAGTGAAACCCTACATTTGAGGGTTTGCACCCTATTTAAACGTCTTATTGTAGCCTCCATTGTCCCTTATGCTCCCAAAACACCTCATATCGAAACCCTAGCCGCTTTGAGTGATCTAAGGCCATTTTTGGTTCTTTCGGGTGGTTTGTGAAGCTTGAAAAGAAGGAAGAAGCTTGGGAATTCAAGTTGGGGCTTGTAGATCCAGAGATCTTACTCCATCTTTAGCTCAATCAAGGTAAATACCCCCTGTTTTGGTCTTCCATTTGGTTGTTCATCTTTAGGGCTTAAATTTTGGGTGCATTTAGGGCCTTCTAAGCCATTTTCGGGTTTGTGAAGTGATTCATGGGGTTCTACTTTCAGATCTGAGTCATTGGAGGGGTCTCATGGCATAAAGGTGCCAACTCTATGGCCATGAGAGCCCCATGCACATTGTGGAGTACCTTTTATGGATTTTTGAGCCAAAAACCCCATGCATGTGCACCAAGTTTGGAACTTTACGTATAAAATGGACATTAGGAGGCCAGATCTATGATTTGGACGTGTTAAGACCCATTTAAATCGACTGCATAGTAAGGTTCAAGAAGGAACTCGACGAGTTGTTCTTGGAACTCGGGGAGTCGGTGTGTAATGACCACTAAATCCTTTATGTGGTTGGACCAGTGGTTCGGGAAGGAAGTCCCGTAAATGTTTAGACTCGTAAAGGGACTTGGGAATCACGAGACTCGACGAGTGTATGAACAGACTCGGTGAGTCCAAGGCAATCTCCCAACCCTTGAAGATGGGCTCGACGAGTTGTTCATACAACTCGGCGAGTCATAGACTGAACACGTTCTTGTGAGGGAGATGAACTCACTGAGTTGAAGGAAGAACTCGGCGATTCGGATGAAGATGGTCCCGATGGTTTGAATGAAGGAAAACTTGACGACTTCTCGCTAGACTCGACGAGTGGTGTCGGGGTTGGATCGGGTTAGTGGAGCATGGACTCGACAAGTTGGTATACCAACTCGGCGAGTTAGGTCAACTGGGTGTTGACTTTGACCAATGATGACTTTGCCTGGTTTTGGTATTGACCATGGTTGGGTTGTATGTTCGGTTTGATGACTTGAAGGTTGTCGTGTAGGGATTGAGGAGTCGAGGAGAGCCGACCTTCACGCCGAGGACAGTTCAGACACTACACGACATCGAGGTGAGTTACCTTCCAGTAGAAGTGGGTCTAAGGCACCAAGGCTGGCCCACTAGTTATTGTTAGTTGGGACAATTATCTTTGTGATAATTTTCTGGTCTGTTATTGTTGGATATGTGAGTATGCTAGATTGCTGGATATGTGAGTATGCTAGTTCGCTAGTTACTATGTTATGTGAGATAGTATCAGTGGTAAGGGACTAGTCCCCAATCCGGTCACTAGGACCAATGGGTAGGTCGTACACGCCATATATGTCTGACAGCATGATTATGATATGATATTATGTGTTAGTAGTAGGGGTGAAATAGTCCCCGTGTTCGGTTGAGATAGACTGGAGGGTAGGTCGGCACCCCAGAAGGGCTTGACATGGGTAGGTCAGCACCCCATAATAGCTTGACATGGGTAGGTCATCACCCCATAATAGCTTGACATGGGTAGGTCGGCACCCCATAATGGCTTGACATGGGTAGGTCAGCACCCCAGAATGGCTTGACATGGGTAGGACGGGCGCCCCAGAATTGCCCGGTAGTATGTATGCTATGTGTTTGTATGGTATGTGGTATGATGGGGGAACTCACTAAGCTTTGTGCTTACAGTTTCAGTTTTGGTTTCAGGTACCTCTTCGTCCAAGGGGAAGGAGCCGGCGGTGTAGCAGCGCATCACACACACACATGGTTTCCGCATAGAGTTTTCTGGGAATGTACTCTGATTTATTTTACTTTTGACGATATGATTTTCAGACACTTTGTTATGTTTCTTTTTACAATGACATGACATGGGAAATGTTTTGGTAAACTGAGTTGTGAAATACTTAATTAAAAATGAAATTTTTTTGGGCTTGAATTTTGGGATGTTACAGTGCGGCCGCACACCCATGTGTACGGCCGTATACTCCTCCTAAGAGAGTGTATGGCCCGATTTTTATACTTTGTGACTTGGCAACTCATTCCTAATCTCAACGTTGGTTGTACTTAAGCTTAGAACACTTAAACGAACCCTTAAACAATGCTAAAGGCCACAGAAACGAGTTTAGCATTGATTGAATTGACTAGATGCACAAGATAGAAGTTCCAGGTTGTCACATTTTTCAACCTCGGATTCAAGAATTTTGTTATTCTTCAATAATATTCTAATAGAATAAAATTCTAAAAAAACATCATTCTAACAAAAAAATATTCTGACAGAATAAAATCGGTTATGTTTACAAATTACGTTAGAATTAAAATTGAATTAATTAAAAAAAAATCATATTTTTAAAATTAGGAGAATTTATTATCCCTAAAAATCCGAAAATTTCTTTTTATAAATATAGTTAATTGTTCGAAATACCATTTTGCTAAAATTTGTGTGATTATATGGTACATTTATCTCATTGTACTATCATACACCCTCAAATCATGTCCATTGATTAATTTCATCCGTTGGTCCAGATGTGCATTCTGGCACACCATAGTTAGTAAAAATAAAATAACCTAAGTCTATATATATATATATATATATATATATATATATATATATATATATATATATATATATATATATATATATATATATATGAAGTGTTTTAATGTTACTTATATAAATAAAGGTTACTACACAATTGAAAAATAAACGAGAAGTCAAAATATGGTTCAATTTTCTATAATTGATTAATAAAATATTGTACTATATGCATTTGAAGGTTTCTTTTCCCTTTTTTTTCAGAATGGTAAATGGTAAATTTTCTCACATCCATTCAACAACCATACTAAACACCATTGGATCATGTATTTTAATGATTTAGACCTCTTAATGGTTCAATATTGAATCATTAAGTTTCTACCAATGGATCAGGCCTTTTAATGATTGAGGCCTCTTAATGGTTCACTGAATCATTAAGTTTCTACCAAACAGTCCCTAAGTTATTTTTTTTCACTTTTTTAATTACCCCCAATGTTTCCTTCTTTTAATAGACACATACGCCAACCACATTTATTCCCCTAAATTTTCATACACCCTAAACCCATATTCTAGACAAAATTGCAAAAATTGTCTCTTTACTTGTCAAAATTATGTGGTTTTGATCCAAAAAATTTTGGTGATTTATCAGTAGTCCAATTTCGGATACCTTGTATGGTTTTGGTCCTTATTGTTGGTGTTTTTGTGTGGTTTTGGTACATGCCCCACATGAAATGACAAATATAGTTTTTTTAATTTTGTATTGACAAAATTGCAAAAATGGTACCTATGGTTGACAAAAATCTGTGATTTTGGTCCAAAAACGTATATTGGTGTATAAATTGGTCCAATTTTAGATCCTTTTAGTGTTTTTGGTCCCTATTAGCTTAAAAAGACTATTATGCCCTTATATTTATTTTTTATTCTGTTATATCCCTTTTAACTTATTTTTTTTTTATCATTTTTAATATTTATTCTAATTTATATTTTAATTGTTTTATAATTAAAAATAAAAAAACCCACGATATCCACCCCTTCATCTCTCTTAAGAAATCACTTTCTCTGCCGTCTCTCTCCATTGTGTCACCGGAAAATATCTCATCTCCCACCGTACTTCCTCTCCCTTGTCTCACCGAAAACCACTGTCGGCACTGCTATACTCACCGGTAACCACACCAACTCCATCTATCGATCTTTTCATTACCACATCGAAAACCACCACTAACAACGGCTCATCGCCGCCATACTCGCCGAAAATTACTGCCAACTGAAAAACCCTAGTTCTGTTTCTAAAGATTCTTGAAGCCTAGCTTTGCTTCTGAAAACCCCAACTCCGGTGGTGTTTAGATCTTTATGTTGTTTCCTAGCGACTTTTGAATCTCTTTCATCCATGGCAATCAAGCCCTAGATCCGACAACGTTCGGATGACATTCATATCACATTCGTATCTCCAGCCATGATGAGATCTTCTTGATCTCCATCCATGATCTTGAAGTTATGATGAAGTGGTGTCAGACAAATTAATAATGGGAGGCCGAAGGTGGGTTTCGAATAAAAAGAAAGCTTCACCTTTAAATTTCTATACAAAAATCAGTGAGATTCAAATATGGATTTAAACAGGTTAATCGTGAAATCTCCATATTCATTTTCAGTAGACGACGACAGTGTCCGGCAACCACCATCTGACGGTAGTGGTTGGAGGTTCAGGAGGTCGATGGTAGTGGATGTAAGAGAGATAAAGGCGGGCAGAGTAAAGAGAAGGTGGTTGATGGTCGACGATTGAACTGGCTTTAGAGTTGCAAATCGATGGTCGCCGGCCGTCTGGAGGTTTCCGACTACACTAGATAGTGGTCCAGATTTAGTGTTCATCAGTCGAGAGAATAAAGAGGGCGATGGGATAAGGTGTCGTGGGTGGGATCTTTTTTTTGTTTTTTAATTAAAATAATAGAAAATAATTAAAATAATAATAAAATAATTAAAAGAAATTTAAAAATATATATTTAAAGGCTTTTTCATCATTTCAGGTAAGTAAGTTATGGACCAAAACCACAAAAAATGCCAACTATAGGGACCAAGAGCACACGAGGTATCTAAAATTGGACCACTGATGCAACAAGAAACGTTTTTGGACCAAAGTCACAGGTTTTTGCCAACCACAAGGACCATTTTTGAATTTTTTTTTTCTTTTGTATTCTTTTGATTACGAGTGGTATAATAGTCTTTTGAATTTGAAAGGGACCAAAACCAATAAAAAAAATTCAATTTTGGACCATTGGATTGTTAGATATTAAAATGTTTGACAGAAGAATATTTATTTTGACCTATTAGTTTTAGGGTTTTTCAAATTTTAAACCCTAAGACTATAAATAGTTTAGGTCGTTTTTTATTTTAGTGAGAGCCTATTTTTCACTTTTAATTTTCGTTTTTCTCATTGACAGAGAAAGTGAGAGTTCATGTTTTTCATATGAGGTTTCTCTATTGTAATTAGATCTGATGATCATATGAATGAAGAAATATTTCACTGATTTCTTGTTTATCTGAGATTGATTCATCTACTGTTCTTAATTTCCGCATTGTCATCTCATATTGTGTGAATCTGGGTTCCTACAATTGGTATCAGAGCTTGATCTTGAACAATATTTGTTCTTTCAAGTTTTAAAGATAAGAGGTGGCATATTTTTGTAGTTGAATCTTTCTCACGAATCTGGTGTAAGTTTTCTAGTCACTCTGTGATTTATACTCGAAAATTTCTATAACTCGAAAATTTCTATATCTACATCAGATCTGAACAATTTGTGAAGAACCCTCTAGGTTTTCTTTTGAAAACGTTTTTTTTTCTTCCTAGATCTATTTTTTCTCACATCTGATCTTCATTCATTCTATTATAAATCCGTTTTTATTGAAGATACAATGTCAGATCTATGTTTTTCTGATGCTTCATTTGCCCTTTGTGAAAACATATTTCCTGATGCATGGCACATTCAAGGATTTCATGAGTATGAAACGTTTACTGCTAATGAAATATATCATCTCATGAAGAATGGTTTGATTACTAAGGAAGTATGTGTACAAGACATGTTTGGAAAGTGGCATTCTATAGAGAGTGACACACTTCTTGTACATGAACCGGATGTAATCCATTTCATAGTTAAAGATAAAGAAGAAAAGAAATGAAAGTGCAACAGAAACAAGAAGTTGTTAAAGATACTCCAAGTTCAGATGAAGATCCCCAAGTAAAAATGGTTGATAAATCCCCAGAAATAGAGAAGGAAAAAAGATGTTGATGATCCATGTTCTCCGAATGTTGTTGAAGATTCCTGCACCAAAGTTCATGATGTTATACCTGAAAAGAAAGAAGATATTATTAAGGTTCTTCATATTGGTGATACATCAAAGAGAATATCTCCTATATTTCATCCAGATCAAGTAGTTGTTTTGAAGGGATGAAACCTTACAGAAAACCAAAAGACAAGGTTTACCAAAATCGAAAATCAGGTGTATCAAGAAGTTGTGAGAACCGTTTCAGGAAGCCTTATGTGTCTTCATGGACCGGAAATTCATTCTACAAGGCAAGATACAAGAAGTTCAAAAAGAAAAAGGAAAAACCTAAGCAAATGTGGGTTCCAAAGAATAGATCCCCTGAACATGAAACCAAGAAAAACACAGAAGTTAGAAGAAGGTCTCATGAGAAGTTTCATGAAAGAAGATATCTGAAAAAGAAGAGTACTCAACAACTTCAGTTTTGGTTGAATGATATGATGAAGTTTCTTAAATCATTTTCCAGAAGTTCAAAGACTCCAGTGATCCATATAATTTTTGAAGATAACATTGTTTGGAGTAATGAGAAGATGTTAAAAGATCCAAAGTTTTTCCAAACCAACTCTCCAACTTTCAAACAATTTTGGGTTCCCAAAGTGTCTTGTTAAATGCCAAAGAAGATTGGAGAGAGAGAGAGAGAGAGAGAGAGAGAGAGAGAGAAAGAGAGAGAGAGAGAGAGAAAACTTCAAGTTATATTCAAAGCTCTCTTAAAAAAAAGGTATTTTTTAATTTGGTCTGCAATATATAGGGAGATATGGTAGACATTTAAAATTTGAAGGCGTTATTTGGAAATAATATTTATTATATGTGCATGGATCGTATACATGGTGAAGAAGTTCACAAATGATGCCATCAGATTAATCAAAAAAAACGGGGGAGCAAATTTTTGTTAATCTTTCGGTGGGTATAGTCTCAAGCAAAAATAAAGAAAAAGGGAGATATTGTTGGACATGCTGAAACTGATTTTGGCTGAAGCTTTGGTCTTATTGCTTGTTGGTTATTAAATTGGAAGAAATATTGAAATTAAAGATTGCCATCGAGATTTGTTTCAAAAAAAAAAAAAGGGGGGGGGGGTGATGTATGGTTCATTTATGTATCTACGGAGAATAAAGAAACTAAAGAAGACATGGAGAAAATAATTTAAATATTACAAAAGTGATGGCTATTGAAAATATTAAACAAATGGGGTTACAAAGAAAATCAAATGGACATATCGAGCATTATCCATTGATTAAACAATTCAAGATATAAAAGGGTTTGCTTTTATTGATTACCAAGAATGAGAAAGAAGCTTTAAATACTGGCTGCCAACTTTTGTGTATATCCGAGAAACCAACAGATAAGAGTGTAATATTTTACAAAAAAGATCATGGTCAACGTATTGGAAATGCAATGGTACTATTAGAAGCTATGGGTTTTGTATGATGTTGATGTTACAGTAAGTTCAAAGAACAGACAAAAATAGTGAGTTGTCAAAACCCAAGCTTAGGCTGTCGAATTCAAAGCAACAGTAGGAACAAAAGCTGTCATTTTCATTACTTCAATAGGAAAAGTCAAACAAATGACATACTCCTATTTTCAACTCATCAACAGCCGACCCCACCCCCAATTTTGACAAACATCAACCAAGACAACACTGCCACATCACTTTATACAACCACCCACATAGACTTAGCCATGTCACCACAAGTCAAACCTCCATTCTCTTTTGTTCGGTCAAACTGCCAACTCAACACTCATATTTCCTTACCATACCAATCTGGACCCACCTTATAACCCCACTCAACTCAAAATGTTTTTTTTATTTGGTTGACTACAATTTTGACGCTCAAGTTTCCCTCCCAACCACCTTTAATCCTACAAAATTTACCCTTTAACCCTCTCTTTTTATTAAATTTTTGTATGATTTTTTCACCAAAAATCTTGCTATTATCCAATGGTTCTTCGTTTTCCTTGATGGGTCCGAACCAATACCCAGTGGATTTTAGCTTTACGAAGATTTTATGTTTCCTCGGACAGATTTATTTGAAGACGAAGTGCAAATGTCGAGGGGAGACCGGTGTTTAAAATCGTCAATTTCTTTTATTCATCAGTCTAAACATTTAGGGGAGAATTGTTAGATATTAAAATGTTTGACAGATGAATTTTTATTTTGACCTATTAGTTTTAGGGTTTTTCAAACTTTAAACCCTTGGACTATAAATAGTTTAGGACTATAAATAGTTTAGACCTTCAAGTGAGACACACTCGTCACTCACTAAAGTTGAAATGGCTGCATCGAACTATATTGCACTCCTTAACACTGCGGAACAACCCAAAGAAGTTGGAGTTATAGTTGAATATCTGCAACAATGCCCATTGGCATATGCGCTCCTTTCTACTTCTTCAATTCCTCAATATCTTATCTCAGACGTCGTTCCAACTGCAGTCATCTCCCCAAGAGTAAAGTCAAAACAGTTTGATGTTGAATTTGATCTTTTTCAAACTACATTGGTTCTCCCTAAAGAAGAGTTCTCATCCATTTTAGGTCTACCAGATAATTCAAGTTCACCTAAGACATTCGTCACACCGACTTCTGCTCAACTGTTGACGATGTTCAAAGACATGGGGTACAAATTTGAAGACAACAGTGAACCATGTCTCTCAAGAATTAAGAAATCTTGTCTTCCCACACCGTGGCACTTTCTTACCTCCGTCCTCACTCGATGTCTCTTCGGATCAGTTGGTGGACGCAGCAAAGGTAAAACAGACCTTTGGATTCTTATGTACGGGCTTTTCTATGATGTCAATGTTGACTACACGTCTATTCTTTGGGACGATTTCCTTAACTTTCTCCCGGCCTCAAAGAATAAGTTCCTCATTCATCATCCTCGCTGGTGGTCAATCATTCTTCATAATGTCATCAATAATAGCAATCTTACAATAGATGGGATTCCAGAAGGCCCAAAGCCACAATTCTTGTGTATGACCCTATATAGAATGACAATTGCATCTACATCTGAGTCTTCACATCCAGTCATCATTCCAGATACTATAGTTGCAAAAATAGATGCAAATAGTGCCTCTCTACGTTCATATCAGAAATACATCAAAGGCACTATCTCACCTCCCAAAAAGAAGAGGAAGCACTCAGATCATGCATCCAAGAAGTTGGCTAAAAAGAAAAAGCAATCAAAGTTCGTTCCACAGCCTCCTATTCCATCCCCAGACGTCTCTGATGATAATCAAGAAGCAGAATTAGATAATCCTATATCTTCTCCTAAATCTGGTACAACATCTAAGTCACCCTCTTTCTTAGATTCCTTATTTCACGTTCCACGTGATTATGATGAACCACCCTCATCTGCTCCAGTTTCACCAGCACGCGTTCAGTCGGTTCTAGAAAGTCCAAACCATCGTGCTTCCTTGGGTTATGACTCAATTGATAATGATAACCAAGATGATGATAACCAATCCGACCCTGAAACCTTTCCTCAAGGTTCTCCTTTACAAGATCATCAAGATGAGGATACTCCAATACAGACGGTAGATATCCCTTCCAGTGAAGGACTGATAGTCGATGATGAGACAAGTGACATGTCTATTGTCCTTTACTCCAATGCATCTGCCAAAACCTTCAGCATTGATCTTGATGACTACTCTCCTCCAACTCCAAAAGAGTCTCAAGAAAAGGATGACGTTCAGGACGATGATACTCCTAAAGAAACAGATGAAGCCAATACCACAGAACCACAGTCTGAGCGCATCAGACTTACTGCCCAAATGGTAGCTGATGGTATTGCAGAGATTCGCTTTCACACATCTTCTCACTCTAAATATCTGTAGAACTTTCAAGAGAATCTCAAACGTATGGAAGAAAATATGTGTATCCTCAATGAGAAAACAGAAGCACGGGTCACATCACTTCAAGTCACTATTGAAGACTTTGAAGGCACAGCCGCTTATATCAAAGGACAGGTTGCTCGCAACATGCGGAGGATTGAAACTCTAGAGCAGAAAATTCATAAAACTATTGAAGCCTGTCACTCTCCGATGACTCAGAAGATAGATGACTTCATTCAGTCCTTATCCAATCTAGAGTCCGTGTATGAAGCCAAATTGGATCATATGCATAATCATGTTACTGATCAAGACCGCTATATCTCCACTCTTGAGAAGTCCATTGCTGAACTTTCTAAAGCTTCTGTATCATCCTCCACCTCTCCCTTTCAGGCGTTTAGTGAGTAAATTCAACGTCAATTGGATTTGTTAAGCTCTGACATAGCAAATCTATCCAAATCCAATTCTGAGAAAATAAATAGCTCATCAGGTGAAATATCTTCCCTTCAGAAGACTGTTCAGTTGCTAGTCGATGAAGTCAAGGCTATCAAGCAACAATCTTCCTCTTCAGATCTATGTGCTCTTCAACAAAAGGTTGCATCAACTGATTCCAAACTTGACTTGATCTTAGCAAAGATATCTGGTTCAAATGAGAGTCCACCTGAACCAGAGGGGGAAAAGGTTCACAAGACCAGATCAAGTCAGTCTCCTGTTATACATGATATTCCAGACTCACCAAATGAGTTTGAGAAAAGGAGACAAGAGAGATTAGAGTCACTCGACAAAATGGCCGCTGATGCACGATTAAAAGCTCAACAGAACAGAGGAAAGTTAGCTGAGAAAGAAAAGGAACTTGTTCGACGACAAGGGATCAAAGATCCATCTCTAAAAGTTCCAAGAAGGAAAGATGTTAACTTCTCCAAACATGTTATCATATCAGAACCAATCACTCAACCAAAGCTTCCTCAATTTGATCTCCAGGATAAGGGTAAACAGAAGATTATCTTCAAGTCAAAGAAGGAATTAGCTAAAGAAGCTCAAATACAGATAGAAGAAGAATTGGCTAAGCAACTGAAGGCTAAGGAATTAAAGTCTAAACAAGAGATGCTTCTCAAAAAGAAGTCTGCAGAGATCTCGTCTAAAAAAAGGAGTACATGGCATGATAAAGAATTTAGAGTGTCATCACCTAAAAGAACCATCTTCTTTAACCCTGATAGAGATTCCTATCAAAGGGTAAGGTCATCAAGCCCACAAATTCCTTCAAACCTCCTTCATACCTCACTAAAGAAAACTGGGATATTCCTGCACCCCCGAATGGTATGAAGTTTAACTTATGGCCCAGTGCAATTTATCCAGCTGAGGTTGATTTAGACATTGAAGACCTAAAGAAAAGATTCTTTCTGAAGAAATCAATTCAAGTTGTCCCTGTATGGTCAAAGTTCAAGATTGCTTCAATCAGCAAGATTGACATACGGAAATTTAGAAAAATGCCATATGCATTCTTTCAACGAAGAAGGACAGACAACTCTGAGTTCATGTTTTCTGAATCTGATTTCCCTAGAATAAACCAAGCTGGACCCACCTTATAACCCCACTCAAGTCAAAATGTTTTTTTTATTTGGTTGACTACAATTTTGACGCTCAAGTTTCCCTCCCACTATTTGGTTCACCACCTTTAATCCTACAAAATTTACCCTTTAACCCTCTCTTTTTATTAATTTTTTGTATGATTTTTTCACCAAAAATCTTGCTATTATCCAATGGTTCTTCGTTTTCCTTGATGGGTCCGAACCAATACCCAGTGGATTTTAGCATTACGAAGATTTTATGTTTCCTCGGATAGATTTATTTGAAGACGAAGTGCAAATGTCGAGGGGAGACTGGTGTTTAAAATCGCCAATTCTTTTTATTCATCAGTCTAAACATTTAGGGGGAAATTGTTAGATATTAAAATGTTTGACAGATGAATTTTTATTTTGACCTATTAGTTTTAGGGTTTTTCAAATTTTAAACCCTAGGACTATAAATAGTTTAGGTCGTTTTTTATTTTAGTGAGAGCCTCTTTTTCACTTTTAATTTTCGTTTTTCTCATTGACAGAGAAAGTGAGAGTTCATGTTTTTCATGTGAGGTTTCTCTATTGTAATTAGATCTGATGATCATATGAATGAAGAAATATTTCACTGATTTCTTGTTTATCTAAGATTGATTCATCTACTGTTCTTAATTTCCACATTGTCATCTAATATTGTGTGAATCTGGGTTCCTACATGGTGCACCATCGGATTTTTTTGTAGCTATATTATACTTCTAGTTTGGAACCTCAATATTGGACCTTAAGGACTTTCATCATTCTAAGTTGCAATTAGAACATGTGTCGTAGGTGTTGTTTGTTTTTTTGTCTGCAGATCTTTGTGACATATTTTGTCTACACCGTACAAACCATAAACAGACATTAGTCTTGTTTGTTTTTTAGAAGACGGCATACCTAAAAAGGTACAAAAGTCTTCTAATTGTAATTGACAAAAAACTGTTGTTTTACCCATGTTTTTGTTTTGATAATGACCTGTGTTTGAGATTTGTTTTTATTTTGGTCTTTCTGGTTGTAAAATGACTTGTTTGCCATAGAAGAAAATTAATCAAAACCGTGTGGTTAAACCCATAAAATAAAATTAACAACCAAAAAACTTCCTAGGTATGAATTTGTACAACAACTTGTTTACAAGAAATCTTCAATGTTTGGTATTTAATTACAAAAGCAATAAAAATCAATACTTCAAGAAATACCGTTCACATATAAACACTACTAAACCTCATAATCAAGCAACAACCCCTCAGTATTTAAATAAATCTAAAGCAATACCAGAAAAAATCTGATTGAGATCTAAGCAATTACTTCGTTTGAATGGATAAAAATATTTCAGAATTAAAATGAAAAGTGAAAATAGATATACACGTTTTTTTTGTCCGCAAATAAGTGTTTTCTAAATGGGCATATACTATTACAATATACTAGTATATTTACAACTTGCTTTTTGTGGGCCAGGTCTAACGCCTGCTTCCTGGTATGCATTTAACTTATCTATTTATTCATTTTGGAAGGGCTACTCGACGAGTTGGTGGCCCTAACTCATCGAGTAGAAGGCAAATTATGCGCGGGTTTTAAGTGAACTACTCGACGAGTCGGGAGTCTCGACTCGACGAGTAGGACTGTCAGGATGAAACCCTAATCTTTAGGGCTTGCACCCTATTTAAGCATCATATCTGGCCTCCACCCCAGCCTCTATCACCTCCAAACCCTAATCTCGAATCCCTAATTAACCTTGAGTGATCTTGAGCTATTTTTGTTTGCCATTTTTGTGATTTAAAGCTAGAAGAAGGAGGCAAAGACTTCGAGTTGTAGGAGGAAGGCTGAAGATCTAGAGTTTAGGTTACATTTCTGTCTTGATAGAGGTATAAAGCTTATACCTTGGCTCATATTCTCTTAGATCTTCATTTGAGCTTGTATATTGTCACTTTTGGGCCATTTCCAAGGTCATTTCTGAGGTTTGAACCCTTGGTGGTGTAAGGACTTCAGATCGGGCACTCTTGAGCTTTAGAAGCTCAAAGTTGCCACCTTTATTCAGTCATGGCCCTATTCCATGACTTAGACCTCCATTTTTAGCTTGTGGTGGGTGTTTTAGCTTCATAACACCATGCATGCACGTAAAGTTAGCAACTTTACATGTAATGCTAGTCTAAGGAGTCCAAATCTATGAGTTGGAGGCGTTGGAATTGATTAGAATCGATTGTATGGATTTGACATATGGGGGACTCGACGAGTTGTTTATGCGAATCGGCGAGTCGGGTCGTGGTCTCCCAACCTTTTCTCGTTTTGAGTGAACTCGTTGAGTTTAGAAAATGACTCATCAAGATGGATATGATTAGGACTCGGAGACCGAAAAACTCAGCGAGTCCAAGGAGGGACTCGACGAGTGGACTCGTTTTGTCCCAATTCTATACAAGATAGAACTCGACGAGTTGACTCAGTTTATCACGAGACTAGATAGCATAGAACTCGACGAGTTAGGAGATAACCCGACGAGTTGGGTTGACTGGGAGTTGACCTTGACTTTGACCTTGTTAGAACGATGACTTTGACCAAGGGTAAAATGGTCAATTTTATTGGGTTTTTGAGCATTCTAACACTCCTCAGTGTACATGCAACCCTAAATACCTTGGATCTATGTTTTCTCTATTATACATGCAAATATGAATATTCCAAGGTATTATCCTAACTGGCATACAAAACATTGATTCATATGGAATAATATAAGTTAGAAGACATACCTTTTGATGTAGCTTGATTCCATGGAGCTTAAGAGCCTAGTGCCCCATGTGTGACACCTCAAATGGTTCACACAACATCAAATGCACTTGGAATAACTTAGAGACAAATGAACACTTCATGAAATCGGCTAGCCCTCACCATACACACATAGTGCCCGATTTTGTCAAGAATATGATGCTTATATAGTGTGTCACAATTAGGGTTACACCATGTAAACCCTAATTGTCATGGCCTTTCATTTCCATGATCCATGGGTACAAAAACACCATGGAGCATCCATGGAGCATCCATGGAGCATCCTATGGGTTTTAGCCCAACTTGATAATCCATGGAGCATTATCCCACTATACAAGTATGGATGATTTACACAATCAACCCATATATTTAATTAGTCTCCTTTTGATCACTTAATTAATTCCAAATTAATTCTTGATCAATACTAGTTAAATAATCTTATTAATATATTAGAGCTTATAATATATTAATAAACCTTAAGTGTTATTTCTCTCATTTTAGTCTATCCAAATGCATGATGCCATGCAACCCAAATGGACCATACCAATCGGGTCAAGTACATACCAAATATAGTTATGGACTTAGATACTAATCCAACAGTCTCCCACTTGGATAAGTCTAAAACTATTATTGTGTATGACTTCAAAACCCGACTAGCAATCGTAGCTCTTAAAATCTGCTACCGTCGAACTCTGAACAAATCAATGACGTGTCCATCAGATAAGGGATCATATATTCCTCTATTCTAGATATCATATGGACTGATACATGGATTAAAATCATTCTCTCTGTCCATTTGTTGTTTCCTGATTTCCGATTTATGACGACTGACTAATTAAACAAATCAAACCAGTCCTGGCTTGACCAAGCACTTCGGGGTGTCATCACTAAATCATCGAGGGGCCCGCAGATATTGCTTTTATCCCTTTAAGGCTAAAAGGAATGGATAAACTTCAACGCATATGCTTGTTGTGCTACTTGTTGAATCATACACAAAGGCACGTTTTATAACACTGAGTTACCAAATGCGTTTTCATGCAATCAATGTATAACGAACTCATAGGCAACAAGTCATATCTCTAGGTTTGAAGAATATAAGATATTATCGTCTGATGATCACTCGTGATAAAATCCATGAAGTGATTCCAATGAGCGTAGGTTGAATCCAATACTCAGAACTTATGAGTACTCATGAATGTTGTAGCACCACTTGCTATGTCCCATATCTTGGACATCTACAATCCAGCTTCACGACAGTCTTGATTCATATCTACTTCCAACATATGACCGACTGTGGATAGTTTGAATAACTTAGTCATTCAGGAAGAACGACCTAGTTATTCTGGAAGTCAAAGCATTCAAAGTGAAACACTAGAATAATCGAATCCAATATGGTCTTAGAACTTATGAATATAAATAAAACACGTTTTATTTATTACCATATTGATTACACATTATTCATAGTATATTGTTTCAAATTATCACCTTTATACTTGAATCAAAATAATAGTCATGCCATGCTCCAAGCATGCATACTATGTTTGTCTAAACATTAGTTATGCAATACACCAAGTATGCATACTAAGTTTGTCTATGACCTTTACTTTGTGAAATAGATCGATTGAACATAATTCCAATGATTCTCATTTCAAAGTCCCAAATCCTTACCGCAAATGCAAGAATTCCAAATTCATGCCATTTACCGAAATATTGTTAGATTTTAAACTTATATGCATTGATCCTCTTGTAATGATTATGCACAAAGTCACAAAGACTTGTCAACAAACATTACAGAGTATTCCAATGGAGACTAACTCCATGGAAACATCCTTCTTGCATTACGTTTTTCTAATCTTACACAAATTGAATAACTTCCACCTATGGAAACATTTAAATATTCCCATTTTGACTATCACTTCTGAACAAGAGTTGCTTCTTTTTAGAATATGTCAATATGGTCCTTCCAAAAACTTCCAACTGTCCCTGAGCAACCAATCTTTGGTAAACCTTAGATTGTCCTCGACAATTGCTTAATCATTTTAGTCATATCCAATTCTAGACCTTTTCCCTTCTTAATGCCCCAGAAATTTGGAAAATTTTAGAAAGGATGAATATTATAGCACATGCAATCGATCCTATATCCCAAGCATATGGGACACGATTCATGATGTCTCACATAAAGACATGATACTCGACCAGTCCTTTTGCTACAATATTTCTATTTGCCAAGTTCTAATAATTCAGATTATGAAAAGGGATGTCGTAATCATAATCGAATTTTAGAACGCAAATAATGGACCCATATATAGAATTTCCTTATGTTGAGCTGTAACGCCCCGTTTATTTAAATAAATTAATAAATGTAAGTCCCAGACTAATTTGTGAAGGATTTTAAAATTTGGGGGTTAAAAGTATTAGTTCTGGATTTAAGTTGAAAAGTTTTTAGAAGTCAGGGTGCGTTTGGTAATTATGGGACTTGTTTTGAAGGGGGTTTCAGAAGACAGGGAATAAATGGTAAAGTAAGTATCTAGTTGGAAAGAAATTTGTCATGAGGGGTTATATGGTAACTATTGGAGCTCATTTGAAAAAGAATGGATGGGGAGGGAAGAAAAGTGTATATTTGGGCATAAGTTTGAAAGAGACACGAGATATGCCCATATCCCTTCCCCATATCGCATCTTCAACCCTAAGAGAATCAGATGCAGCCGCCACTACCCATGGAACGCTTTCATCGGCCACCACCATCTCCTTCTTCTTCTTCTTCCGACCAAACGAGGCCGTCGCCTGCTGCCTCGCCGACGAGCACCACATCTTTGCTGCTGCCGGTGACGTAAGGGAAGCCGGAAGAGCCACCGAGACTGGCGACTACAGCTGCGTCGTCGATGTGTGGGTTCTGCGTGACCGGGAGGTTCTTGGTAAGGTCATCTGCCGCTTCTTTTCTCATTTCCTCGTTCGTTTTGGTGTTTTGACGCCGTGTTTGAAGGCTGTGAACACCGGCGGCCCTTAAACTGCCAATTCTGCCCACTCCGACGACCCCAGCCTCCTAGTCGGTGGTTGGGAGTCTTGGTCTTGTGTTGTTTTTGGACATGGATTGGTGCCACGAGTTGTATGCGTAAGTCGGGTGTCATTTGGCTTGAAATCCACCGCCACCACCTCATGGTGGTGGCTGCCACCGTTTTCACCCCTTTTTGCCACTACCAGCCACTGTAGGAGGTGATTGTGTGTGTGTGTTTATTAATTGTTATGTAGTATGTGTGATTTTGGGCAGGAACCACCACCACCACCACCATTGGAAACGGTTGTTGTCGCCGCTGTGCCGTTGCTGTTGAATATTGGACCTCCGTACGCCATCGTGAAGTGGGTGGTCGCGTGTATTCCTGAGCAAGAGACGTATTTTATGGCGTGTGTTTTGTCTAGCCGTAAAATCAAGAACAACCACCGCCAGCCACCACTAGGGTGGTTGTATGTGTGTGTGTTTGTGTTAGTTAGTGTGTGTGTTTAGTATTGGTTTAAGCATTGTAATTGTAATTATCAAAGAATAATGAAAAGAACCATAACCACCACCGTAAGGTGGTGGCCGCCGCCGTGAACCGCTGTTGACCACCACTACCCGAGGTGGTAGTGGGTGGTGCCCCCCCTAGCGATCCCTAATGGGCTTAGATATTAGTTTTGGGCCTATTGGGCCATGTTTGGGTGGAAACCCTAATTGTGAGTATTTGGGCCTTGGACTTATTTGGACTCACTTTTTAGCCATTGGGATTAGATTGTGTATTAAGCCCAATTATTCCATATCACTTATCTAGTAGAGTAAAGGACTTAATGGATTAAGTCCTTAATGGGTTAAGTAAGAAACACTTACCCCTAATTATTATTTTATGTGAAACCCTAATTTCACTTGGGCTTTGTGTTGGGCCTTTCTATTGGGTTGTGGTGTTTGGACCAATATTTGGTCATCCAAGAACAATCAAACGGACTAGAATAATTTAATGGACTTAGGGTAAGGCCCATATGAGGGTTTGGGCCCAATTGGAAAATTGGGCCATAGATGGGCCATAGTCTGGGCCTTGATGATTATGAGATGTTGGACTATGAGAATGTCAAGTGTTGGACCAAGAATAAATGGTTGGGCCTTCGAATAATACCATGTATAGGCTTGGGCCCAAATTAGAAAATTGCGCCATATGTTGGGCTTTGATTTCCTAGTTTGACTTTTAGGCCTTTGGATTGGGCCTTGGGTTTAGATCAAGCTAAGATTAGGGTAAAGCAGTCTTTTACCCCAAGCATGGACTTATGGTTATGTATTGGAACCCAATTATAAATTGTGTGTTATTTTGATGTTGACAGATTCGGGAATCTGTCATCCAACAACTAGGGTTTTGTCAGCAGTATGAGGTGAGTTTCCTTCCAGTAGGAACGGGTCTACGGCCACAATGTTGGCCTGTTTAGATAGCAGTAGTTCCGGACTGCGGTCCGATGCCGGGGTGGTCCCAAGAAGTAGTTCAGTATGCTTGATGTCTTTGTGATTCAGGCATGTATATGTGTTATGTGTTCCCGACTGCGGTCTGATGAAGTATGCAGTATATGTGTTATTGTTATATGTTATGATTATGTTATGCTATGTTCAGTCAGTTCCGGACTTCGGTCTGATGCAGTGGGCAAGGCCCTAGTTAGTTCCAGACTTTGGTCTGATGCAGTGGGCAAGGCCCTAGTTAGTTCCGGACTTCGGTCTGATGCAGTGGGCAAGGCCTAGTTAGTTCCGGACTTCGGTCTGATGCAGAGGGCAACGCCCTATAGTCAGTTCCGGACTTCGGTCCGATGCAGAGGGCAAGGCCCTAGTCAGTTCTGGACTTCGGTCCGATGCAGAGGGCAAGGCCCTAGTCAGTTCCGGACTTCGGTCCGATGCAGAGGGCAAGGCCCTAGTTAGTTCCGGACTTCGGTCCGATGCAGTGGGCAAGGCCCTAGTCAGTTCCGGACTTCGATCCGATGCAGTGGGCAAGGCCCAGTATGTGCTTTATATGTTATTGTAATGTATGTTGTAGTTTGGGGGAGCTCACTAAGCTTTGTGCTTACAGTTTTCAGTTTTGGTTTCAGGTACTCAGTTTATACTCTGATATACTTGACAGTTGTTATAATATTTTGAGATACATTGCTTATGATTTTTATATGAGGTTTATCGACTATGGTTTTTATTATTAAATTAAACGAAATTTTCAGACTGTGTTTTTGGGATGTTTCATGAGCCATTCCAACACGAAATTCATAAATATCCTTGACTAAAGATGATTAAAACCTCAATCTAAGCTTTTAGAATGGAAACGAAGTATAATTTCATCTCCGTTAATTATAGCAAAATAACTTTTCAACCCCAGCAACTTCACGAATTGAAACTTTTGTTTTCTATAATTAACATTGCTATCTTGCAATACTAATAATAATTATCATGCTCCCACTAACATGATGATTATTAGCAAAACACTTATGCTCCCACTAGCTTTGACATGTACTCAGAAATCAGCTGAACTTCTAGAAATCAATACTTTATTGACTTTCTTACCAAAGATTCAGATTTCTGATATGCGATGTTTTGATAAGACTTTATCAAAATCACACACCTTTCCTTAGATAGCTCATATGCGTGTCTAAACAATTTTTAGAACTATGAAAAGTGATGTCGTAGTCATAGTCTCAATTGTTTAGACTTTTTCCATTTCTCACAAGTCCATGTTAGTGTGCCGGTTAACCACACACGCTCTACTAATGACTTTGAGAATGCAAATATCACAACTGTTATCTACTTAAAATCTACTTAGTGAAAGCTTTTCCTTACCATCATTTTCATGAATTAGAGAGAAACCTTATGACACTTAGATTTTATGGTGTATGTGTTCCTATCCATATTAATTTGTCAAAACCATATTCACAAGACAAGGTTAATGACAAACCCAAACTCATATGGATTAAACTTGTGCAATCTTAACTTCTTGCCCCTTGGCAGCACAAGGGCCTGCCGATGCTTCCAAGTTGTTATGCAACCAATTGAGAACTCTCAGAACTTATATGCAAAGCCAACTTTAACTGGAATAGGCACAGAAATGTCAACACGATAGGTTATATTCTTGATTAGATCTTGAAATACTTCCAGGATGTAACATCGTGATTTTTCACCCAAATTTTTTTTATTTTTAAAACATTTATTTAACAGAATATGTTGCGGAAGACTTATTATGTTTATTTCAAAAACATCACCAATGTTACTTTCATGTCAAAACAAACCCATCTAAATTTAAAGTTAACAAAAACATAATGATGAAAACCCAACATGTTTAAATGGTATCATAACTAAAGATACTAACTAAGACTACCCAAAAGCTCCCATCCTCACCAAGGCATCATGTCAAGCTACCTGTTCCAACACACAAAGAAAACCAACAAGCAAAGAACAAGTGTTAGCATAAGCTAAGTGAGTCAAGATAGTACAGTGTTAAGAGAACACACATATCATAGCTGGATTCACACAAAATATCCACACTCAGTCAAAGACTCACTAGCAAGACATACAACTCACACCACATAACAAACACATGTTTAGCTCAATTTATTTTAGTTCTTCAGTTAGAGCTTATTTTATTAGTTACTCTCCTCAACACCGCTGTAACTAATTTAATCTTATCGATTCACCGCTTGAATATTATTATATAATATTTTGTTTCTCCGCTTTACATTAATAATTACTCACCGTTCATCGTTATAATTATTAAAGTATTACTTCTTATTTAGGGTCTATTTATTCACCGCAAAAACCCCCAAAGCAAGACCCCGTTCGCTATTAACGTGACCGGCACGACCCAATGCACTAAGTGAGGCGCGACTCTCACCCGTAATCATTGCTCCCGGTGCGCTGCGTTCGCTACTCCGACTGTGCACATACATGTACATGCGTTGTCGTTAAGGACTGGTACGAGCGGTGCCAATTCCAACAGACACACCTCCCAAATCCCACGTGATGTTTGCGCTGGTCCCACTGCTTGACCAACATCACTCCAGTCCCAGTATACCAAGGTGTACCAAGACCATGTCCTGAGTGGTTGTCTAGAAAAACCAGTCGGCGTCACAGTTGGCTTAAGCTCTCTTTCCTATAGGTATCTTTCAACCCACTAGGCCATCATAATATCCGGATTGGGTATTTACCTATGTCTAGGTTTCTATCCTTTGCCCCGCTAATGTGTTCCCCTTTTCTAATTTAATAATGACTAATTAAATAAGGAGTTACACTTTTACCCTTTCAAGTAATCATGTAAATATTATGAATTTTCTTTTATTAACATATTACCTCTTTAAGGGTTATTTTCATGCAAACATGTAATTTCATGAAGTTATCACATTTTACATCACACACTACTTTCATACACAACACATCTATAAAGTTGATACAATACTAGCATGCTTGTCCTAAAACATTTTAAACAAATATTTTCAAACAAGAATTAACATGCTCACATAATGTTCATACACTTCACTCAATATAGCATGACCCTAGATCACAAATCTCACACCAAACAAGGAAGTGTCTAGCATGCAACACCCTAGATATCTTTACACATAAAACATTTCAACAATAATGGCATAACAATCAATCATCAAAAAGGGCACATGCATCCTAGGTAACTAGGTTCATCCCAATCCATCTAAGATATGAGATACTCCTAACAATGTACTATTAAAACCACAAGTTGACTCACCCTTGCCAAAAATGTGACCAACTCACACTTCAAATATTGTATTGGTTGAAGTATTACCCTTGCCCCTATTACATTCAAATAACAAGGTTATTGTAGTTCTACAATGCCAAAGATGACACATTTATAAGCCAAACACATAAATCCACTAGCAAGTAAAATTCCCAGGTTTGAACCCAAAACAGCCACCTGTTTAGAACTGTTTTAGCAAACTTACAACCTGTATAACTTTCGTTTTTATTTCATATTACTGACGTTCAGACTTTTAGATTTTCAGAATGTACTTTTGAAGGTCCAAACGATTTTTCTACAATTTTATATGATTTTTACAAATCTGCCTATCAATGCAGCTAAATTCTGACCAGCTGGTGAAAAAGGCGATTTTCACCTAAATTAGAAGCAACAACAGGTTCTGGAAAATTTCATGGATAAACTAGACTAAAAATGGAAACTTTGAGAGTTTACAGATCATTAATTCGATTCCTGGTGATTTTTCTATAAATTTTCCAATACAGGGACAGATTGATAATTTTTGCTGAATTTTCCAGCTTTGGGTTTTAAAGACTTTTTGACCACTTAACACATTAAGCCATCACTAAGAACACCTATAAGGGTAAAAATTAACTTCTTAACAGAAATAGCATGATTTAATCACAGAAACATATCCATTTGATTCATGGTGGAATTTAACATAAGTTTTAGAAATCATCAAGAAGAATTGTGACACCAAAACTTTGATCAAAACATAAACTTGAGCAATAAACTTAATGACGGTGTTCATAAGCAATTTTGACAGCAATTGAGCCATCACAAACACCCAATAAAAGTGAAATTGAACCATATGAACCTTCAAGGTTTCTAGGAAGAAAAAGATGAGATTGAAACCACCAATTAGAAAAAGAATTGACCACAACAATCATCAATTAACAAGGAATTGATAAATTAACACCACAAAGAGATTAGAATATGATTTTTACCAATTCTTGGCCAAAAACGCAGCCCTCTTCCTCCCCTCTAGGATCGATCAAACAAGACCTCTTCTTCCTCCCTCCTTCCCCTTTGCTCGCTGATCCTTCCTTCCTCCACAATTTGTTCGATTTGTTTTTTTTCTTCTTCTTCTTGCTGTCGATGTCGCACAAACACACAAAGGGAGTTTCGATTTTTTTCTTTATGTGTTCGTATAAGGAGAAGGGAAAAGAACGCACGATTGGTTTTTCTTAACGTTACCCTAATTAAGGAACGAACGAAACATTTACATTTACGTAGCATTGAAATTGTTTTAATTCTCAAGTTACAACATTAACCCTCTATGTATGCTCCTTTGTTCATATCCAACCTTCTATTTTTGTTTGAATTAGTTTTAACCCTGAATTATATTAAACATTTGGCTTATATCAAATAATTTATTTATATACTTTTTTTTAATTTTTAACTAATTTTTTTTAATTTTTAACTAATTCTCTTAGATATCAAATAAAATAAATAAAAATAAAACTTTTTCTTTTTATTTTAAAACTTTGCGGAAAAACTTATCCTTACAATGTAGATGTAAATGAAAAACTTGTTGTCATCTATTCCTAAGCAATTTATCATAACTCTTAAGCAACAACTCAAAATTCTGATCATCGAACCATGCGATCGAAATCCATCTTCGCGGTCAGAATGAACATATACTTCCTTTAAGTTTCTTCACTTTTCTTTGATTCTTAAAACATCAACATGTGACCCAGTCACATCATGTAATACGAATCTCAGAATAGAAACTTAACAGAGTTAGATAGTGGACTTTACCTGAAGTAGAGTCAAACTTCTTGACTTGATCAACCTTATGATCTTTCAGGTAAATAGGCAACTTCGCAATCAATGCCCCTTCCTTTGGCAATATGGACTCTTTGGGAATGGTACATGGGACAATCTCAGACTTATCATTTCTCTTTACCATTTGGTCAACCGAGTTGACTATGGTCGATCCCTTTCCATTGGGAAGAGAAAGCTTTTCTGGATTTCAAATGTTCCATTGTCAATGTCCATGGAAGTTTGGGAAGTCGATCATCCAACCAAATTTTCTTTACTAGTACTCCAAATCATTTCTGATTCAGCAGCACCAAGCAAATAGACAAGATCATTAAGGGTCTTGTCATGGTCTCTCATATAGTAGTCCTAAAGGAACTCACTATGTGACTTAGAAAGTGATTGAAGAAACAAGTCAACAACCAACTTCATCAAGACCTTGACACTCGACTCTCCCGGCTTGTCAATATGTGTCTTTATCTCCAAGATGTGAGCACACATAGACTTTGCTTGCCAATAGGGCTTGAGTGACCTTGAACTTTTCAAGAACTTTAAACTTGTAGGTTAGGGAGAATAATTAATAATTGTAGGAGGTGGAGAAAGCTTGTTCAAGAGATTTGGGAAGATCATAGTTGTCTGAACAAGACAACTATAATGGGAGATATTCAAGTTAGTTGATTTAAGTCCTTAATATAACACCCAATATGAAATATTATGGCTAGGACCCAACAAACTATTTTATATATTGGAAGAGGGATGCCGTAATCCATGTTATAAAATATTTGAAGGTAGGTGAATGACGATTCACCAATTTCTACCATGAAAAATGAAATAATTTATTAGGTTTTACTTGGATTTGAAACTCCTAGATCTTTTGAGATTCATTGAACTATTCAACGGAATGTTTCAATCTCGAGTGTTCCCTTCAGGTTTTGTGACTGGGATGCCGAGGATCACAAAACAAGGTGTGAATAACCATGCAAATATACTTGGTACCCTTAATATTTATCACTCAATCGATGTGCCGGTTAACCACACGCGCTCCACCGATACTATGATAAACATTAAGTTACCCTTTGCCTACCTTGTTAAATCAAGCTAGTGTGCCGGTTAACCACACACGCTCCACTAACCGACTTAAGCAAAGTGCAAAGTGTAATTTCATGGATTAGCACCACATTCACATTTTCCTAAGTAACTAAGATTGGGAATTCATAAAAGTTTAGTTACTTAGTATTTATCTTTAATAATTTTAATGAAGGGAGAATTCTAGTCCTTGTCCTACCCGTTCGGCTAATGACCATCCACCAGTCAAGGACACGGTGGGTAAGAGTGGACACCCATTAAACTGCCATTTTATAGGCAGTAACCTTATACCCCCCTTATAGACCGGCTTCGTGAATGAGGCCTACTAACGGTAAGACTGACTTGCTCTTATACATATATATATATATATATATATATATATATATATATATATATATATATATATATTGTTAACTTATAATACTATAAAGTATAAGGGTTGAATTTTAACTTTTAAAATTCTAAGGGTTTAACTTGGAACTAAAGTATTCATGGGAAAACTTTACAAATTCCAAAACTTGAGGGCAAGTTTTGAAACTATTCAAAACTCTTGGATTTTCATAACTTATGAGTTTAAATAAGGTTTAAAAACATTAATGAAGTGACTCTTGAACATCCATAACTTGAGGACAAGTTATGGAGTCCATAAAACTATTTTATGAGGAAAATACTCTTCATTTTTGTAACCTAAAACATTTTTATGAGTTTTAAGATTCATAAATGTGACTTTTCATATAACTTGAGGACAAGTTACAAAAACACATTTTATGATCAACTTCTAGATCAATTTGGATTGAAAACAATTAACACATAAAATTTTCCATCAATCTAAACTAACTCATAAAATATGGTAACACAAAAAAACTTTTGGTAATCCATAATTTGAGGACAAATTATGGACTCCATTAAAACATATTTAGATCAAGAATTAACTAACAAACACTTTTGTATATAATTCCTATGATCTACCAAAAATCATAAGTATGAACAATCCATATCAACAATTTCAAGAATTACATCAACTTACATAAAACTTGAAATTTTGATTTTAACCTTGAAATGGTTTACTATAATCATTACCACTTTAAAAACAGGTTTTATAAGACTAAAACAACTTAAGGTAATGATTATAGACCAATTCCAACTTTAAAACTCGAAGATATGCTGTCAGGGGGTCCAACTCGTCGAGTGCATGAACCAACTCGGCGAGTTGGATGATTTTTGCCTTGGACTCGGCAAGTCTGTTGAGCAGACAGCAACAAACTTCGATTTTTCAGCCAATTTTGCAAGTATAACAAGAAAACAAACCTGGCTCTGATACCACTGTTGGGTTTTTGAGCATTCTAACACTCCTAAGTGTACATGCAACCCTAAATACCTTGGATCTACGTTTTCTCTATTATACATGCAAATATGAATATTCCAAGTATTATCCTAACTAGCGTACAAAACATTGATTCATATGGAATAATATAAGTTAGAAGACATACCTTTTGATGTAGCTTGATTCCATGGAGCTTAAGAGCCTAGTGCCCCAAGTGTGACACCTCAAATGGTTCACACAACATCAAATACACTTGGAATAACTTAGAGAGAAATGAACACTTCATGAAATCGGCTAGCCCTCGTCATACACACATAGTGGCCGATTTTGTCAAGAATAAGATGCTTATATAGTGTGTCAAAATTACGGTTACACCATGTAAACCCTAATTGTCATGGCCTTTCATTTCCATGATCCATGGGTACAAAAACACCATGGAGCATCCTATGGGTTTTAGCCCAACTTGATAATCCATGGAGGGTTAGCCCACTATACAAGTATGTATGATTTACACAATCAACCCATATATTTAATTAGTCTCCTTTTAATCACTTAATTAATTCCAAATTAAATCTTAATCAATACTAATTAAATAATCTTATTAATATATTAGAGCTTATAATATATTAATAAACCTTAAGTGTTATTTCTATCATTTTAGTCTATCCAAATGCATGATGCCATGCAACCCAAATGGACCATCCCAATCGGGTCAAGTACATACCAAATATAGTTATGGACTTAGACACTAATCCAACAATTTTACCGTGAGAAGGATTGTCAGATTTTGACTAAGTATTGTTGTGATATTGATAACTGGGGAGTCGTTGGAGCAGCTATCAGATATTCCTCACCGCGAGATTTTACAGACAGCTTTGCGAGGTGAGTTTTCTCCTGTAGGAACGGGTCTAAGGCACCAAGGCCGGCTCGTTTAGTTAGTAGTAGTCCCGGACTACAGTCCGATACCGGGCGGGGCCCGATGTAGATTTATATGCTTTTCCAAATCTCGATCCGATGTCGGGGTGGTCCCAAGAGCGCGAGAAAAGGAGTTAGACTTGGAGATGTAGAGGAAGAGGAAACCTGAGGGGGTGCAAACAGTGAGGGCGGGCAAGAAGCCCAAGGTATCAGATCACAGATCGAGGAGCCAACAGGGTCGTAGCCGGTGTGGCAAATACGGCAAGATGCACGAGGGGGCATGCACGGCAGGGAGTTCGGACTGCTTCAAGTGCGGCCGGACTGGTCATATGAGCAGGGATTGTACTGCTACTACCACCACGACATGATCAGATATGATTTCCTTTCAGTGCAATCAGAGGGGACACAAGCAGTCCCAGTGCCTGAGTTTAGCTACAGCAGGACATGTAGCGGTATCTGCTCCTGCCACATTGAGGATTACAAATAGCCGTCAGGGCCGGGCGGAGGCGCCCACAACGAGGAGCAGGGCTTTTCAGCTGACTGCAGAGGAGGCACGTGCGGCTCCCGATGTTGTGACTGGTATGTATTCTCTCCTTATCTCTTTATTTATCGTGATTATCGCTCATGTTTATATGTTTTATTATAGGATCGTTCTTAGTGAACGATATATCTTCTTTGGTACTGTTTGATTCGTGGGCTACCCGATCTTTTGTGTCGCTCGCACTTAGGAAGCGATTAGTTGGAGCTCCGGGGGAGCTAGAGTGTCCATTGGATGTCGAGATATCATATGATAGGATAGTACGGGTCGCAAGGGTTTACCGCGGATGTACACTACAATTGTTTGATGAGCTGTTTTCAATAGATCTAGTCCCTATTCCCTTTAGAGGGAATAAGGTTATAGTTTGTATGGACTGGTTAAGCCCTAATGAGGCAGTGATCGACTGCAAGCAGCAGCTAGTGAGAGTTCGGACTCCTAGTGGGAGAGGGTTAGTGATTCAGGGAGAGAGGCCGCATCATGGGTTGACGCTATGTTTAGCATGATGGGTTTTTGAGCATTCTAACACTTCCTAAGTGTACATGCAACCCTAATAACCTTGAATCTATGTTTTCTCTATATACATGCAAATTTCTTTTTCAAGGTTATTTCCTAACTAGCATGGCATGGGGATTACATAAAACATAAAACTAGTAGAAATACATACCTTGTTGTTGCTTGGATTCCTTCGAGACTTTGTGAGCCTAGCACCCCAAATGTTGTGCCTCAAATGCTTCACACAACACCACAAGACTTGGAATAACTTGAGAGAATACTTCTAGCACTCAAAATTGGTTATGCCCTCTCTAGTAACACTAGGTCCACTAGCTCTCCATTTTGCTAGCCATAGGGTTCCTTTTATAGTGTTGTCATAATTAGGGTTTACACATGAATGCCCTTAATTGTCATGACTCTTGATTTCCCATAACCCATGGATTTGTAACTCCCATGGACTATCTATGGAGCTCCATTTGGTTACATCCATAACCCATAAACCATGGATCATTAATCCACCATAAAAGAATTGATGATTGTCATAATCAACCCTATATATTTAATTAGTCTCACTTTGATCACCAAATTAATCCTAGATTAATACTTGATCAATACTAATTAAATAATACTATTATTAATATATTAGAACTTATAATATATTAATAATCATAAGTGCCTTATTCTCTCATTTAGTCTATCCAAGTATTGCAATGTCATGCAACCCAAATGGACCATGCCGGGTCGGGTCAAGTACATACCAAATAAAGTTATGGACTTAGACACTATATCCAACAGTCTCCCACTTGGATAAGTCTAATAACTATATTTGCAAATATGACTTCAAAATCCGACTAGCAATCGTAGCTCTTTCAAAGTCTCTCGGAACTGAGATGATGATGATACGCCATTTAAGATAAGTGATCATATAATCCTCTGTTCTCATGATATCCGCCGGACAAACACATGGAACATGGTCTTACTTATTGTCCAGCATTTGTTTCTCGATCTCTGATTTGTTTCGACATAGAACTAAATTGAACACATCAATTAGGTTCTGACCGGGCCCGCTACTTAGGTCAAAATCAAATCATCGAGGGGCCCAGATATCGCTTCTATTTGTAGAAGGAACAGATAAACTTCGACTGATATGCTTGTACTAACTACTTGTTGAATTATTCACAAAGGCACGTTTTATAACATCGAGTTACCAATGCGTTTTCGTACAATCAATGAATAACCAACTCATAGTCAACAACTCATATCTCTAGGTTTGAAGATTTATATGATATTACCGTCTCACGATCACTCGAGATAAATTCCATGAAGTGATGCAAGTGAGCGTGGGTTGGATCCAATACTCAGCCCTTATGAGTACTCATGAATGTTGTAGCAACCATTGCATTGTCCAAAGCACTTTTAGACAAATCATACAAGCCAAATTCATGACAGTCTTAAATCAATACTTACTTCCAAAGTTTGACTGACTGTGGATGGTTTGAATAATTACATAATTATTCTGGAAGTAAAAACATGCAAAATTGAAACATAGTAAACAATCAACACAAGATAGTAACACCTTACTCATAAATAACAACTTTTATTTATCATCAAATGTCAATTACATTTTACAAGTTTCAGGAATCTAATTATTGAAACTAATATCATCCTTCAGACCAATGCGCCTCGCATGCTGTAAATGCTTAACCCTGCTCAGTCCATTCGTGAGGGGATCTGCCGGGTTCTCATCTGATGATACCCTCTTAGCCACGAGGAGTCCTTCTTCTATTCGATGTCTGATGAAATGGTATTTTCTGTCAATGTGCCTAGATCTCCCGTGATCTCTTGGTTCCTTAGCCAAAGCAACCGCACTTTCGCTGTCACAGAAAATTTCCATTGGCTCTTTTATAGCTGGTACAACTCCAAGGTCTCCGATGAAGTTCTTTAGCCATATCGCCTCCTTAGCTGCTTCACTTGCTGCTATGTACTCTGATTCACAAGTAGAATCAACTACTGTCTCCTGCTTGGAACTTTTCCAAGTAATTGCCCCTCCATTTAGGATAAAGACCCAGCCTGACTGAGAGTGGAAATTATCCCTATCAGTCTGGAAGCTATCATCGCTATATCCTTCCACTCTCAAGTCATCACTGCCTCCGAGGGTAAGGACCCAATCCTTAGTCCTCCGCAGATACTTGAGAATGTTCTTTACCGCTGTCCAGTGTGCCTTGCCAGGGTTCCCTTGATATCTATTGACCATGCTCAAAGCAAAGGCCACATCAGGGCGAGTACAAGTCATATCATACATGATCGAGCCCACAGCGGAAGCATATGGTATATGACTCATCTCAGCTATCTCAGCCTCTGTACTCGGACTCTGAGTCTTACTTAGCTTGGCATTACTCTGGATTGGTAATTCTCTTTTCTTGGAATCTTGCATACTGAACCTCTTCAGTACCTTATCCACATAAGCACTTTGACTAAGTCCAATTAGTCTCTTACTCCTATCTCTCAATATCTTTATCCCTAGGATATAGGCAGCTTCCCCAAGGTCCTTCATAGCGAAACACTTCCCAAGCCAGGACTTAACCTCCTGCAAGGTTGGGACGTCGTTTCCTATGAGAAGTATGTCATCCACATACAACATCAAGAAGCTAACTATGCTCCCACTAGCCCTGACATACACACAAGACTCATCCTCACTCCTAGAAAAGCCAAACTCTTTGACTTTCTCATCAAAGCAAAGATTCCATCTGCGAGATGCTTGTTTCAATCCATAAATGGATTTATCAAGCTTACACACTCTATTAGAGTATCTTGTATCGACAAAACCCTCTGGTTGAGCCATGTAAACATCCTCAGCCAACTTTCCATTAAGGAAAGCGGTTTTGACATCCATTTGCCATATTTCATAATCATGAAATGCAGCTATGGCTAACAATACTCTAATAGACTTAATCTTAGCTACTGGTGAGAAGGTCTCATCATAGTCAACTCCCGGAGTTTGAGTAAAGCCCTTCGCAACCAGTCGCGCTTTATAAGTGTGTACCTTCCCATCCATGTCGGTCTTCTTCTTGAAGATCCATTTGCACCCAACTGTCTTACGACCTGGTACATTGTCAACCAAGTTCCAAACTTGATTGTCATACATGGACTGAATCTCGCTGTCCATAGCCTCCTTCCATTTAGCAGACTCAGGGCCTGCCATGGCTTCCCTGTAATTATTAGGTTCATCCAAATCTATTAGTGTACTATCACTAATAAATGTATCACCTTCAGTGGTGATGTGATAACCATAATAAAAATCAGGTGTGTTCCTCACCCTAGTGGAACGTCTTGGAGGTACAGACTCATCTATCGGATCAACATGAGTTTCCTCCTCAGGTTGGTCGATAGCATTTGAGGTTCCTTCACCACTTGACTCTTGAAGCTCTTCAAGGTCAATTTGCCTCCCACTGTCCCCTTGGCTTATGAATTCTCTCTCACGAAAGACTCCTCTTCTTGCTACAAAGACCACATTATCACTGGGTCTGTAGAAGAGGTAACCAAAGGATCTCTGTGGGTAGCCGATGAAAATACACCTCTCACTTCGAGGTTCAAGCTTATCATGAGTCTCACGCCTCACGAAAGCTTCACAACCCCAAATCTTGATGTGGTCCAAATTGGGAATTTTCCCAGTCCACATCTCGTGAGGTGTTTTGGCAACCTTTTTAGTAGGGACTAGATTAAGGATATGGGCGGCAGTCTCTAAGGCATACCCCCAGAAAGAGATTGGTAACGAAGCTCGACTCATCATGGAACGAACCATATCCAACAAGGTTCGATTGCGCCTCTCAGCTACACCATTCAACTGTGGTGTTCTGGGAGGTGTCAATTGTGAGACAATCCCACATTCCTTAAGATAGTCAAGGAACTCAATGCTAAGATACTCTCCTCCTCGATCGGATCGGAGCATCTTGATGTTCCTGCCCAATTGATTCTCCACTTCCTGCTTAAACTCTTTGAACTTTTCAAAGGTTTCTGACTTATGCTTGATTAAGTAAATATATCCATATCTACTGTAATCATCAGTAAAAGTCACATAATAGCGATTAGCATCCCTTGTAGCAACTCTGAAGGGCCCACACACATCCGTGTGTACAAGGTCCAACAAACCTTCACCCCTATCACAAGTACCTGTGAAGGGTGACTTTGTCATTTTTCCAAGTAAACAAGACTCGCAACTATCATCTGACTTGAGGTCAAATGATTCCAAGACTCCAACCTTTTGGAGTTGGCCTATGCGCTTCTTGTTAACATGTCCAAGACGACAATGCCACAAGGATGCTTTATCCAAGCTATCTGAAGAATCAATATACAACACATTATTTCCTAGATTGTCTACAACATTCACGGCTTCATATACACCATCACAAGGTAATGCTTTAAAGTAAAATACATCATTGTAATAAACATTAATAGCACCATTTTTATTATCAAATGAAAATGTAAAACCTTGTTTGTACAAGCCATGAAAGGAAATAATATTTCTCGCCATTTCGGGCGAGTAACAACACTTATTCAAATCTAACATTAACCCATTATTAAGCAATAAAGAATAAACTCCTATCTTGGTAACAGGTGATGCTTTCCTGTTGCCCATGACTAAGTTTATCTTCTCGTGCTCCACTTGCTCACTTCTTCTTAGTGCCTGCAAATCAGTACAGATGTGAATACCACAACCTGTATCAAGCACCCAAGAATTAGCATTGGATGAGTTATTAGACAATATTGTGTAAATACCTGCATGGGTGGGTTTAACCTTCCCATCCTTTAGATCTTGCAGATATTTAGGGCAGCTTCGCTTGAAGTGTCCCTTATCCTGGCAATAGAAGCACTGTGCTTCCTTTGGGTTTGAAGAAGGAGTAATGGGACCTTTATTTGTCCCACTTGAAGAGGAACCATCAAGAGTCTTACCCTTGGTACCCTTCGAAGGGCTTTTCCTCTTCTTACCCTTTCCCTGCCCAATAGCCAGAACAGGGGCTGTTGAAGGAGTAGAAGTAACAACCGCTTTACCCTTAAGGCCATTTTCAGCTGTCCTTAAGAGTCCTTGAAGTTTGCTAAGTGTGACTTCCTCCTTGTTCATATGATAAGTCATACGAAACTGATCATAACTTGGAGGTAAGGAATGGAGAATGATGTCAATCGCCATTTCCTCAGGAAAGTCAACATTTAGCTTCAGCAACCGGTCAACGAACCTTTGCATCTTCTGCAAGTGACCGGTGATGGGTTCACCATCCTTCATCCTTGCGGTTATCATGGAGGAGATGATTTCATACCTCTCCTGACGCGTGCTCTGATGGTACCTTTCCATCAGATCCAGGTGCATCTCATAGGGGTAGAAATCTTCATAGGATTTTTGAAGTTCAGGAGTCATGGTGGCCATCATGATGCATGCTACTTTAGTAGCATCCTTTTCATGTGCAACAAACTCCGCAAACTCTTCAGGAGTAGCAGTGGCTTCATTCACAACCTTAAGCTCCCTATCGAGGACATATTCTTTGTCCTCATAGCGGGTAATCATTCTGATGTTTCTGATCCACTCATTGAAATTGGATCCATCAAAGATGACCTTACCACACAAGTTCATAAGGGAAAAGGAGCCTGTTGGGTTTGAGCCAGAAGCATTGTTGGAAGACATCTGAAAGGAAAGAAAGACAAGTTTCATTAGATTAGGAATCCTTAATAATTCACCCAAATGAAATATTAAGGCTAGGATCCAACAAACTATTTATAGTTGGAAGAGGGATGCCGTAATCCATACTATAAAATATTTGAAGGTAGGTAAATGACGATTTACCAATTTCCACCATAAGAACGAAATATTTTATTATTAGGTTTTATTGGTTTTGAAACTCCTAGATCTTTTGAGATACATTGAACTTTTCAATGGCATGTTTGAATCTCGATTGTGCCCTCTCAAGTTTGTGACTGGGATGCCGAGGATCACAAACAAGGTGTGAATAACCATACAAATTGACTTGGTACCCTCAACAATATTACCTAATCGATGTGCCGGTTAACCACACACGCTCCACCGATCTATAATAAGGTCAAGTTACCCTTTGCCACTCTTACTAGTCCATGTTAGTGTGCCGGTTAACCACACACGCTCCACTAACGACTTGGTAAGGTACAAAGTGTAATTTTATGGGCTAGCACCAATTTCACATTTTCCTAAAGTAACTAAGATTGGGAATTTATAATGTATAGTTACTTTATAATTCATTATACTTTTAACGAGTATTTAAAGTCGTATCCTACCCGTTCGGCTAACGACCCTCCACCGATCAAGGAAGCGGTGGGTGAGAGTGGACACCCATTAAGTCACCATTTTATAGGCAACAACCTTATACCCCCCTTATAGACCGGCTTTGTGAATGAGGCCTACTAACGGTAAGAATGACATATTCTTATACATATCTATATAATAAAATTATAATAATAGTATAAGTGTTGATTTTTAAACTTTTTAAAAATCTAAGGTTTAATTTGGAATTAAAGTATTAGAGTGTAAGACTTTTCAAATTCCAAAACTTGAGGGCAAGATTTGAAACTATTCCAAGTCTCTTCAATTTGTAACTTATGAGTTTTAATGGTTCATAAAATGAAGACTCTTCATTTTATGAAACCTCTTTAGTTCTTTAATCACAATTAAAATAAGTGACTTTTGGTTATCCATAACTTGAGGACAAGTTATGGACACCATCATAGCCATTAAGATCATGAATTAAACACACATGGTGGTTACACATAATTCCTATGATCTTCTAAAAACTCATAAGAACACAAATTCATGTCAAGCAATTTCAAGAAATCATATAAACATATACAATACTTGAAAATTGATAAAAGTCATGTAAAATGGGTTAACATAATCATTATCATTTTGAAAAACATATTTTACAAGTCCAAAACAGATTGGGATAATGATCTTAATCCATTTCCAGCAACAAAACTCGAAAAAACTGCCCAGCACGCTCCTACTCGCCGAGTGCACTATTCTACTCGGGGAGTAGAATGAATTTGTTCATGGACTCGGCGAGTCCTCCCCATGGACTCGGCGAGTCCAGTCGTCAGAATGCAGAATTTTCGATTTTTAAGCAGTTTTGCATCAAGTATACAGAAAACAATCCTAGGCTCTGATACCACTGATGGGTTTTTGAGCATTCTAACACTTCCTAAGTGTACATGCAACCCTAATAACCTTGAATCTATGTTTTCTCTATATACATGCAAATTTCTTTTTCAAGGTTATTTCCTAACTAGCATGGCATGGGGATTACATAAAACATAAAACTAGTAGAAATACATACCTTGTTGTTGCTTGGATTCCTTCGAGACTTTGTGAGCGTAGCACCCCAAATGTTGTGCCTCAAATGCTTCACACAACACCACAAGACTTGGAATAACTTGAGAGAATACTTCTAGCACTCAAAATTGGTTATGCCCTCTCTAGTAACACTAGGTCCACTAGCTCTCCATTTTGCTAGCCATAGGGTTCCTTTTATAGTGTTGTCACAATTAGGGTTTACACATGAATGCCCTTAATTGTCATGACTCTTGATTTCCCATAACCCATGGATTTGTAACTCCCATGGACTATCCATGGAGCTCCATTTGGTTACATCCATAACCCATAAACCATGGATCATTAATCCACCATAAAAGAATTGATGATTGTCATAATCAACCCTATATATTTAATTAGTCTCACTTTGATCACCAAATTAATCCTAGATTAATACTTGATCAATACTAATTAAATAATACTATTATTAATATATTAGAACTTATAATATATTAATAATCATAAGTGCCTTATTCTCTCATTTAGTCTATCCAAGTATTGCAATGCCATGCAACCCAAATGGACCATGCCGGGTCGGGTCAAGTACATACCAAATAAAGTTATGGACTTAGACACTATATCCAACACAGCAGCGGGAGCTAGGCGCTACCTTCAGTAGGGTTGCGCAGGTTATATCGCCTATGTTATGGATACCGGGGATAAGGGTAAGGCGACAGTGCATGACGTACCGGTTGTGAGAGTACCCAAATGTATTCCCAGAGGATCTGCCTGGGGTACGTCCAGAGAGGCAGGTCGAGTTCAGGATTGACCTAGTCCCTGGTGCGGCTCCAATAGCCAAGGCACCATATCGGTTGGCTCCTCCCGAGATGCAGGAGTTGTCTATGCAACTCCAAGAGTTGGTAGACAAGGGATTTATCAGGCCGAGTAGTTTGCCATAGTGATGCCCGATCCTATTTGTGAAGAAGAAGGACGGGTCACATCGCATGTGTATAATCTTCATCGATGATATCTTGGTTTATTCCAAGACCCACGAGCAGCATGAGGAGCACCTGAGGGAGGTGCTAGAGACACTGAGGAGGGACAAAATTTTCGCAAAGTTCTCCAAGTGTGAGTTCTGGTTGCGTGAGGTGCAGTTTCTGGGGCACCTTGTAAACCAAAAGGGTATTCTGGTCGATCCGGCCAAAATAGAGGCCGAAGATGCAGTGGGAGATTCTGAAGTCTGCAACTGAGATTCGGAGTTTCCTGTGTCTAATGGGTTATTACCGGAGATTTATTCAAGATTTCTCCAAGATTGTAGTTCCTTTGACCCGACTGACCAAGAAGTCGGTGACCTTCCGCTGGAGGCCTGAGCAGCAGGTAGCCTTCGAGACTCTCATACAGCGGTTATGCGAGGCACAGATTCTGACCTTGCGAGAGGGAGTCGACGACTTCATAGTTTGTTGTGACGCTTCGATCACAGGCATGGGTGCAATTTTAATACAGCGAGGTCACATGATAACTTACGCTTCGAGGCAGTTGAAGCCTCATGAGGCGAAGTATCCGACGCATGATTTAGAGCGGGGGGCTGTGGTTTTCGCCCTCAAGATATGGCGGCATTACCTCTATGGGGTTCGTTGTACCATTTACATGGACCACAAGAGTTTGAGGTACCTCATGGAATCAGCCGAATCTGAACATGAGGCAGCATCGGTGGTTAGATGTGGTGAAGGACTATGATTGTGAGATCCTTTACCACCCGGGAAAGGCCAACATGGTGGCTGATGCCCTGAGCCACAAGGCGGTAGCGGCACCGATACGGGATATTTGTTTGAGGATGACAGTGATTACTCCATTGCCGGAGAAGATCCGAGAGGCGCAGGTCGAGGCATGCAGGAAGAGCGCCGGAAGTGTGAGCGGATCATAGGCCAGGTGGCCTCTTTTGTTTATGACAGTCGTGGGGTATTGACCCTACATGGGAGGGTCTGGGAACCGTACTATGGCGGAGTACATCAGATATTGATGGATGAGGCCCACAAATCCAGGTTCTCCATCCATCCCGGGGCGACGAAGATGAACAGAGATCTTCGACCCGATTACTAGTGGCCCTGCATGAAGCGGGATGTAGCTTGGTACGTAGAGAGATGTATGACCTGCAGGAAGGTCAAGGCAGAGCACCAGAGGCCTCACGACAAGATGTAGCCACAAATCCACTTGTGTGGGCCCCCACAAAACTAAGTTTTCACATTTCTTTCCCACTTCTAGGCCCATTAGGGAACTTAATAGTCCAATGAGTTGGCCATTTTGGAGTGTATCCTTTCGGATACGTTTGATAAGGTCGGGTATTTTGATGGCTCAAAAGTAATGTGAATGACGCGTTTTGGCCTATAGGTTTGGGAACTCTCGCCTTTGGTCCCCGGATAAGCAAACTGGTCCCTCGGTTGATTGGGATGTATACGAATGCTTACCTAGTCAGGACTTTCGGGCTACCGGCACCTCCCCCTTCCAGTTACTACGCGTCCATTACTATGATCCTACCCAACTAGAGTGGATGACTTTGAATTTCCTATGAGCTCTAAGGAATACATATATGTATATACATTTTGTTAAACAACTTGAGTATGTGTGTGATTTTCAGAGAAAGTGGAGAATATTCACAAGTGTATGCACACATATAAGTGTCAGGAGTAATACGTATGCACATAAGGGAGCAATTAACACACAAAGGTATTCCTAGGATTTTCTAAGTGCGAATTGCATGCAGTTGTGTGTGCATTTTATAAACTAGCATACGAGAGGACCCTAGAGGCTATAGACTAGGTCAAGGCAATTAACCTCATTCCCTATAGTCAAGGGCTCTGATACCAATCTATCACACCCCGATCCTTGTCGGAATCGACCAAGGCGTCATATATTGTTCAAAGTCTCATGACAACTATGTTATAATATGATTAGATTCAATTAAGTACTAAGTATGCAAACAAGATCCACAACATACAAATACAAATCCAAATACGAACAACATTTATTACATCAAATTTAACTTGTCTTGTGGATTTCTAAGGCACAACCTATTTTTCATCAATCTTCATTCTTCAAATCTGCATCATGGGTAAAAACAGGTCAACTACGAGAGTTGGTGAGTAATCTAATTTTAGTAGAGAAAGTTGTGAAGTTGAAACATTTATAATTTGAAATTTGTTTTCTTTTGAAGTCGACAAACAATTGTATTTGAGATAACGGTTTATAAATCAAAAATTGATTAACAAATGATAACAACAACAATAAGTCCTCACCCTATATATACATATGTATATATATATATATATATATATAAATATATATAGGATGGAGCATCTAATCATCATACACACTCAACCACGTGCGATCAATCACCTTAGCGTCCCAAGGCGGGGTGGTCAACCCAATAGCGCTATTATTGTCCATAACGTACCTCAAGAATACGGGCATAGTCATGGAGATTAGACTAAAAATGATAATGCACTACAAGTACATGTAGCGTAAACAAACAATAGTTATACAATTAATGATTCACGTATAAATGTCCCAACAATGTCTCAATTGTGATAAAACAATAAAATGAAGTTGGAACATATTAGAACCACATGATACACCCCAAAAGTATTGAAAATTATAAAATATGGGGTAGATTACTCACGTTAGTCCCAAAATGAAATGTGTGTGTCGTACGATAGATGATTCGGGTCAAAATGGCGTAGAACCTAATATAATTAATAGTTTTGGTTTAGGAACTGCTAAACGAGAATGGAGTATTAATACAAATAATTAGACACATATTCTTATATTAGATGAATTAACAATAATTCATTTTGATTATAATATTAAGGTATTTATTTGTTAAATGAATTTTAAATTGAATTACTTACTTTGCATAATTAATTTATATTTTCAATTTAGGCCAGATTTTAATAATTTCTTATTAAAATAATAACTTGCCCAATTATAAGTATTTACAGATTTTAACAATTATTTATATGAAATAATCATTAAAATGCATTTTTACATGCCTAAATACTTAGGAAAATAGTTTTAAATAGTAAACAGTATTGAAAAATTATGAAATTATTAGGAAATCATTATTGCATACAATCTGAATTACTGTAAAATTTGTATATTTTTCTGAACTGTTTTAGTATTTATTTAATATTTTAATGATTAAACAACACAAAATTCGGGAAAAATAGTAAATGATTCTCAAAAAATCTGTAAAATTAACCATAGTTTTATAACATGATGTAGAGCTCCGTGTATAAGTTTCAGATATTTGTGACTATGGGAAGTATTTTTTATATATTTCATTATTAATTAATCAATAAAATCATAAATAATAGTAAACAGTAATATAAATGCATGAAACTTCATAAATTATGTTTAATCAATATATTGGTCATCCCAGAATTTTCTCAGAATTTATTGAATGCAAAAAGTATTTTATGTGAATTATTGCCCTACTTTATTGAAATAATTATAGTAATTCAATAAAAATAAGTTATTTTCTGAAAATTTCCAGAACTTCTTATTTTATTGATGGGATTCTGGGAAAAATCAGGTTTATGCATAAAATGAGTTTTAGATATTTTGGTGGATTTAATTTGTTTCTTGTATGAATTTGAAACTTTTAACAACATACCTTGATGAATGCTTCAAGAGGGATGAAGATTTGAGTATAATAGATTGTTCTTGGCTGGAATATGAGTATTTCTTGGATGAATTTCGAGATTGAGAGTGAGAGAAAGAATAGACAATGTTTAAGTGGTGAAGAGAATAATGTGTTGGGAGAAAAATGAAAGGAAAGTGGATGGGAGGTGTGAGTGGGAGACCATGGGAATAATCTTTTTGCTTTTGGTGGTCTTCATAATTTCCCACTAACACAAGCATCTTTTACATAATTAATATAAGAGTTTTATAAAATTTAATGTAAAGTTTATAAAAATGAAGTTTTATAAAAGATGAGTTATTATTTGATTATAACAATCTACTTTGATTTGAAGTTTAATTATAGCATTCAAGTTTGATTCTTTTAAATTTAATTAGAGCATTATACTTTGATTTGATTTTAATATGGTATCATAATTTAATTTGATTATAGTTATAACGTTGTACTATACTATGTTGCTATTAACGTCAATTTATATCGTAGTGTATGAGTTTTGATCCTATCAGCGTCAAGTAATCTTGAGTAGGGTTTGAATGAGATTGCGAGAGGTTTCGTTTGTGATCTTTTTGAGTGTCCGGCTTCGCAACGCAAGGTCCATAGACCCCGTTAAGCCATGATTTAGTGTCCTACACAATCCCGATGATTGTGCAATAGTGTTTTATCGCTTTGGTTCATTGTTTAGCACTGTTAAGGCTAAGGAAAATCAAACACATGAACTTTCCAAATGATGTTTTCTCATTAAAATAGCGAATTGTACAGTGATTACATAACGTAAACCCTATCATACAAGGGTTAATAGAGTTGACCGGTTTGACTAGTTGACTTTGTTTGACTTTGACTTGACCGAAATTTGATGGTTGTCACATCATCCCCCCGTTAGAGGGAATTTCGTCCCGAAATTTGCATTTTGATTGGGACTTCAAGAGTTTGGAAAAAGATGTGGAAAACTTTTCGTAGTACAAGAAATTGATTATGGTGAGGAACAACCCTCCTGATGTCACATGATGACCTTGGAAATTTCTTATTGTAACTTGAACTGAGTCAATTTAAAAGGAGTTTATTGTTTTGGGATGATAGAGTATTCTATGTGTGCTTTTATACTCCCTGTTTTATCCTTGGTATTACCACTATGAATATTTTATAACTTAGTTAGCGAGTTCCATCATTACGAATGTTTCAACAAATTTTGACGAAATTTGCATTATAAGTCCTACAAGTTCTTTTATAGTCGATTGACGTAAACTAGTCGTATATCATTAAGATTGCAAGGGCATTTTGGATGGGTGACCCCGCCTTAAGCCCACAACCAAACAAGGAACAGGGAATGAGGCGGAATCACACATTCTAAGTCCATAGAATCTTAATGATATATGACCATAATGTTTACACTAGCCCTCATAGATTCCAGGGGCGTAGTATTATTGGGCTAGAAGTAGGAATTGTAGTTCAAAATAAAATAGTTATAAGACTGCTATCTTCAAACTTGGGCTTTGGCCCCTCCCGATTCCTAATTAGAATGGTCCAATACACCCAATTCTCCAAGCGACCAAGCGGTATCAAGAAATCAAAATCGATTCATCCCCATTTTCCCAATTCGCTGCCTATCTCGCCTGCTGTTCGTTTGTCGCTGTCTCGCCAAGTCAGTCGCCTGGTCTCACTCTCGCCAATCGCCATCGCCAAGTGCCCAAGTCCCCATTCTCACTTCACAGAAATCAGGTATGTAATCCCGAGACCCAAATCCTGTTCAGATGTTCTTTCTTTTCTGATTGTAAGATTGTTGATTGTTGGTGTTAACGTATTGCACTGCTGCTGCTGTTTTCTGTCAATTTGTTGCCTATTTATGCGTTACTACTGTCTTACTGAGTTTCCTTTTAATTTGGCTGTCATTTGCGATTTGGCGATTTGCCAATTTGATTTATAATTTATGAACTTATAGATTTGGTTATTGATTTGGTTATGCTTAACAGCTTGTCAGCTTCAAACAAAACTGAAAAGTGACAACAAAGATTGATTTGGTTATTGTTAAATGAGTTATTGGTTATTGTTCTAATTTTGAATTTGATTTTGTTTTGATTGGATCAATTGTTCCTTCATTTTGATTTTTCTAGATATAATCATGGGAAAGATGAAAACATTGAAAGAGAAATTGTTGTCTGCTTACTAATATATCATTCATAATCTGTTTTTAAAGACATTAAAGGCTGTCGGGCTGAGTTGTAATTCTTTTTCTAGGTGTTTTTGGTGTTTATTTGTAGAAAACAATCTGTTTTTTTTTATTTTAATTTCAGTTTATAATATTTTCGCCCCCCCCCCAAGTTAATTGTTCAAGCTCCGCCACTGATAGATTTACTAGTAAAAACCCTGAGTTTTTTTTTTTACATAGATGATAAGACTTATTTGGGTTTTGCCGTGTTCTCAAGATTCATGGTTTATATACTTGAATCGATGCTAGTTTTAGTAATAAAAAGAAATTTTGAATTTAAACGTCGAGGTTAGAAGCTTGTACTGATATTTAAGGGGTTAAAAAATAAAATTTTATTAGTTACCTATAGCGACACACAAGTCATAATTTGCATGTGTGAAGACTTGGAGTACTTTCTAATTGGTTCGTGTGTGAAGACTTGGAGTACTTTCTAACTGGTTCATGTGTGAAGACTTGGAGTACTTTCTAATGAAAAGTGTGCTACTGGGGAAATTTGAAACTGGTACGTAGCTTCAAAGTCAAGAATATGTGGTAGGCATGTGATGTATTAAATGCATGAGGCACATAAGTCATAATTTGCGGCAACATATACGTATATGTGTGTGAATTGAAGAAGAAGGTTACAGTTCAAAGACCATATATATTCATTTCCTCTTTATTTGTTATTAATTACTTCTCCCACTTCACTTATATAAATCATCACATTCTTACCGCAACTTTTAACTTCTCCCTCACAAATGGATCCACCTGCAGATCATCAAAACCCCATAGATGACCTCGATTGGTTTCAGTACTTTGATCATCAAGATCTTTTCAGGTATATATAAACGTCACTCATTACCCCATCTTTCGCACAGAAAAGTGATTTTGTCTATATTGATCAAAACATGGTTTGGATTTGTAGTGATCAAAAAGAGTCTTTCATCATGTTGGATTTGATTATCTTGAGTTTTTTTTTTTTTTTTGGATTTTTGCAGTGGTGACATGCTCGACCATCATGATTACGAGTTGTCGGAAAAATTGCATGAAGTGCTCGATCAGAACGTTTCCACAGTACTTAACAAAGATCAAAACATCATTTCTAGAAATGAGTTTCACGATTTGGATCCCCTTAAAGACATAAGCTTATGGGATTGTTGGGAGGATGATAATTTACCATTGGTTAGTTTCAGTGAAGAATGTAAATCCGGTGGTGAGGCTACAAGTAGTTCTAGTGCTGCCACCACTGATCACGGTGACCGGAAGGTGGCAAATAGATTGAGACCATTGGAGTTTGAAGAGATAGCGAAGTACTTTGAGATGCCGATAATCATGGCAGCAAAGGAACTAGGGATAGGGTCAACATTGTTGAAGAAAAGATGCAGAGAGCTAAACATAAACAGATGGCCTCATAGAAAACTTAAGAGCCTTCAATCCCTCATTCAAAATGCCAAGGTAAACTACGATAATAACCTTCTATACATTACTCATGCATGTATGCATGCACTTGGTAACCAAAGTAGTTTTGGTATTTTCTAAAATTTTAATTATTAGTTTCTTTATAACATAAACATAGGCCCTAGGCATATGCCACATCGAATCAATTGTTTTACTACGATTTCTGATTTATATTTACATAAACTTAACTCATTGTAAATTTTATGAACTCACACGAAAAATATATTGCATCTACCTAAAAAAACTAGGAGTTGGGATTAAAGGAGGAGGTAGAGACGTTAGCAGGGCACAAGAAGATGATGGAGAAATTGCCAGGTATGGAATTGACAGAAAGAACAAAGAAGCTTAGGCAAGCTTGCTTCAAAGCTATTTATAAGAAGAGAGGACTTAACAATCCTTAGTCCTTACCTTTTCTTTTAGCCATTTTGTTATAATTAGTGGATTTTAATCTACATTGTATGTGTTTTTCTCTTGATAGATTGATACCCTTTTTAGTTTCATTGTGTTTGTCTATTGATTTTTTTATGCAGAAAATTTTGTATAATTTGGGTATTATAGTTTGTATTATGTATTTAGCTATATTCTAGATTGCCGACACGACTACGCTGACGACTCTATACCAGAGGTCTATATAAATAGACTTATGAATTTAGTAGGAATAACTTGATTATAATCTTGTGATTTGTTCCATGTCTGATCCACTCCTAAGATTCACTCGACATGCCCCCAGTTATGTGTAATTAAAATTTTATTAGACTGTTGATCCTAATGAGTCTACCCTAAGTCCACAACCAAACAAGGAACATGTCAACTATGAGAAACATGCATATGGACTTGTGAGTTATTTGTAAATTGATTAGGGAAATAAAGTTTTTTTTTTAGACATTGTTGGGTAAAATAATTGTAAAACACTTTTTGGGCCATGGTTAGGAGTGTTGGGCACCTTTTGGGCTTTCCATGGTTACTAAATGTGAAACATGTAGCACTTGTGTGGGCCCCCACAAAACTAAGTTTTCACATTTCTTTCCCACTTCTAGGCCCATTAGGGAACTTAATAGTCCAATGAGTTGGCCATTTTGGAGTGTATCCTTTCGGATACGTTTGATAAGGTCGGGTATTTTGATGGCTCAAAAGTAATGTGAATGGCGCGTTTTGGCCTATAGGTTTGGGAACTCTCGCCTTTGGTCCCCGGATAAGCAAACTGGTCCCTCGGTTGATTGGGATGTATACGAATGCTTACCTAGTCAGGACTTTCGGGCTACCGGCACCTCCCCCTTCCAGTTACTACGCGTCCATTACTATGATCCTACCCAACTAGAGTGGATGACTTTGAATTTCCTATGAGCTCTAAGGAATACATATATGTATATACATTTTGTAAACAACTTGAGTATGTGTGTGATTTTCAGAGAAAGTGGAGAATATTCACAAGTGTATGCACACATATAAGTGTCAGGAGTAATACATATGCACATAAGGGAGCAATTAACACACAAAGGTATTCCTAGGATTTTCTAAGTGCGAATTGCATGCAGTTGTGTGTGCATTTTATAAACTAGCATACGAGAGGACCCTAGAGGCTATAGACTAGGTCAAGGCAATTAACCTCATTCCCTATAGTCAAGGGCTCTGATACCAATCTATCACACCCCGATCCTTGTCGGAATCGACCAAGGCGTGATATATTGTTCAAAGTCTCATGACAACTATGTTATAATATGATTAGATTCAATTAAGTACTAAGTATGCAAACAAGATCCACAACATACAAATACAAATCCAAATACGAACAACATTTATTACATCAAATTTAACTTGTCTTGTGGATTTCTAAGGCACAACCTATTTTTCATCAATCTTAATTCTTCAAATCTGCATCATGGGTAAAAACAGGTCAACTACGAGAGTTGGTGAGTAATCTAATTTTAGTAGAGAAAGTTGTGAAGTTGAAACATTTATAATTTGAAATTTGTTTTCTTTTGAAGTCGACAAACAATTGTATTTGAGATAACGGTTTATAAATCAAAAATTGATTAACAAATGATAACAACAACAATAAGTCCTCACCCTATATATACATATGTATATATATATATATATATATATATATATATATATATATATATATATATATATATATATATATATATATATATAATATATATAGGATGGAGCATCTAATCATCATACACACTCAACCACGTGCGATCAATCACCTTAGCGTCCCAAGGCGGGGTGGTCAACCCAATAGCGCTATTATTGTCCATAACGTACCTCAAGAATACGGGCATAGTCATGGAGATTAGACTAAAAATGATAATGCACTACAAGTACATGTAGCGTAAACAAACAATAGTTATACAATTAATGATTCACGTATAAATGTCCCAACAATGTCTCAATTGTGATAAAACAATAAAATGAAGTTGGAACATATTAGAACCACATGATACACCCCAAAAGTATTGAAAATTATAAAATATGGGGTAGATTACTCACGTTAGTCCCAAAATGAAATGTGTGTGTCGTACGATAGATGATTCGGGTCAAAATGGCGTAGAACCTAATATAATTAATAGTTTTGGTTTAGGAACTGCTAAACGAGAATGGAGTATTAATACAAATAATTAGACACATATTCTTATATTAGATGAATTAACAATAATTCATTTTGATTATAATATTAAGGTATTTATTTGTTAAATGAATTTTAAATTGAATTACTTACTTTGCATAATTAATTTATATTTTCAATTTAGGCCAGATTTTAATAATTTCTTATTAAAATAATAACTTGCCCAATTATAAGTATTTACAGATTTTAACAATTATTTATATGAAATAATCATTAAAATGCATTTTTACATGCCTAAATACTTAGGAAAATAGTTTTAAATAGTAAACAGTATTGAAAAATTATGAAATTATTAGGAAATCATTATTGCATACAATCTGAATTACTGTAAAATTTGTATATTTTTCTGAACTGTTTTAGTATTTATTTAATATTTTAATGATTAAACAACACAAAATTCGGGAAAAATAGTAAATGATTCTCAAAAAATCTGTAAAATTAACCATAGTTTTATAACATGATGTAGAGCTCCGTGTATAAGTTTCAGATATTTGTGACTATGGGAAGTATTTTTTATATATTTCATTATTAATTAATCAATAAAATCATAAATAATAGTAAACAGTAATATAAATGCATGAAACTTCATAAATTATGTTTAATCAATATATTGGTCATCCCAGAATTTTCTCAGAATTTATTGAATGCAAAAAGTATTTTATGTGAATTATTGCCCTACTTTATTGAAATAATTATAGTAATTCAATAAAAATAAGTTATTTTCTGAAAATTTCCAGAACTTCTTATTTTATTGATGGGATTCTGGGAAAAATCAGGTTTATGCATAAAATGAGTTTTAGATATTTTGGTGGATTTAATTTGTTTCTTGTATGAATTTGAAACTTTTAACAACATACCTTGATGAATGCTTCAAGAGGGATGAAGATTTGAGTATAATAGATTGTTCTTGGCTGGAATATGAGTATTTCTTGGATGAATTTCGAGATTGAGAGTGAGAGAAAGAATAGACAATGTTTAAGTGGTGAAGAGAATAATGTGTTGGGAGAAAAATGAAAGGAAAGTGGATGGGAGGTGTGAGTGGGAGACCATGGGAATAATCTTTTTGCTTTTGGTGGTCTTCATAATTTCCCACTAACACAAGCATCTTTTACATAATTAATATAAGAGTTTTATAAAATTTAATGTAAAGTTTATAAAAATGAAGTTTTATAAAAGATGAGTTATTATTTGATTATAACAATCTACTTTGATTTGAAGTTTAATTATAGCATTCAAGTTTGATTCTTTTAAATTTAATTAGAGCATTATACTTTGATTTGATTTTAATATGGTATCATAATTTAATTTGATTATAGTTATAACGTTGTACTATACTATGTTGCTATTAACGTCAATTTATATCGTAGTGTATGAGTTTTGATCCTATCAGCGTCAAGTAATCTTGAGTAGGGTTTGAATGAGATTGCGAGAGGTTTCGTTTGTGATCTTTTTGAGTGTCCGGCTTCGCAACGCAAGGTCCATAGACCCCGTTAAGCCATGATTTAGTGTCCTACACAATCCCGATGATTGTGCAATAGTGTTTTATCGCTTTGGTTCATTGTTTAGCACTGTTAAGGCTAAGGAAAATCAAACACATGAACTTTCCAAATGATGTTTTCTCATTAAAATAGCGAATTGTACAGTGATTACATAACGTAAACCCTATCATACAAGGGTTAATGGAGTTGACCGGTTTGACTAGTTGACTTTGTTTGACTTTGACTTGACCGAAATTTGATGGTTGTCACAGGCCCGATGTAAATTTATATGATTTTCCGGATCTCGATCCGATATCGGGGCGGTCCCAAGGAATGCTTGTATGCTTGATGTCTTTTGTGATTCTTGCATGTGTTTGTTATGTGTTATGTGTTCCGGACTTAGGTCCGATGTCGGGGCAAGCCCGAGGAATGTCTAGTTGATATGTTATGATAGTATGTTTCGGACTTTGGTCGGATGGCGGGGCGGTTCCCGAGGAATGTTAGTATGCTTCCGGATCTCGGTCTGATGTCGGGCGGGGCCTGAGGAATGTTTACATGTTAATATTATGTGCTTATGTTATATGTTAGTTGATATGTTCATATGTATGCCGAGATCTGCTCGATGCCGGGCGGGGCCCGATGCCGAATAGGGTTCGATGTCGAGCGGGGCCCAATGCTGGGAATGCCGATGCCGAGCTTGACTCGATGTAGCAGGGGCTGGGCCCAAGTTATGCTATGTGATATGTGTATGGTATGCGGTAGTTGGGGAGACTCACTAAGCTTCATGCTTACAGTTTTCAGTTTTGGTTTCAGGTACTTCCACTGGCAAGGGGAAGGGCTCGGGATGATCGCATGTCACATACCACAGTTTTAGCCTGGGATGTTCAGACTCTGATATTTTTACATGATTTTGATACAATATTTGATATGATGTTTTGAGACACACGATTTATGATTTTTGTTATATGATTATGGTTGAATTATGGTTTTCTTGAATGATTTAAAAACGAAATTTTTGGCATGTATTTTTGGGATGTTTCACGGGGACGCTTGCCTAAACAACCCACATTATGTTGTTTGTGGGTTGGGCGGGTAGCTGAACTCTGCCATGTAATTTACTCGAAAAACGCTGAATTCCGACTACAGTTAGGGATAAAAATTTCACCAGGCCTGGTGGGGAACCTGGTTGACCCGCCCCAATCGGGGACGAGTATTCCCCGCCAAAACGGGTACCGGGTACGGGGCTGGGGATCCTCATTATGTTAAAACCGGGGATGGGGCTGGGGATCCTCATTATATATATATATATATATATATATATATATATATATATATATATATATATATATATATATATATATATATATATAGTATATTAATCATTTATTGAATTTGAATTAAGTCCACTAAAATGAATTGATCTATATTAGACCATCAGAGATAGAGTTCGCATATCAAATTATGTATAGATAGTATATCGATCATTTATTGAATTTGAATTAAGTCCACTGAAATGAATTGATCTATATTAGACCATCAGAAATAGAGTCCGTATATCAAATTATGTATATATAGTATATTGATTATTTATTGAATTTGAATTAAGTCCAGTAAAATGAATTGATCTATATTAGACCATCAGAGATAGAGTCCGCATATCAAATTATGTTCCCAATTCGAAGAGTTCGTCAATCGTCACTTCGTTCGACGATCTGTATACCAAATCGTCACTTTTCATTTTGATCCTTGTTAAACTTTATTATTGATGTAATATTGATGTAAACAGAATCTGATTATGGCATCTGGTTTTGATCGCTTATTAAACTTGGTTTTTTTTTTTGTAAGTTGAGTTTATTATGTTTATAGATTGTGGATGGGCTGGGGAAAAGCCCAAAATGCAAAGGGGATGGGATTTGATATTCCTCGCATCCGTCGGGGATGAAGATGGGGATGAGGACAAGGTTAGACACTCAAGGATGGGGACAGGGATGGTCAACCCCTCCCCATTTCCATCCCTAACTACACAGTACAAAGGTGTCGGTAACTGTGAAACAAAGCAGAAGCAGTCAAAGAGCAATCAACACTAAAAGCCCCATATTTAAGCGTACTGTTGATAATATTGATAGCAAGTCTTTTGTCGAAAAATCGGTATTATCTTTCTCAAATTTTATGTTTTTCTTTGAATTAGAGGCCATCTTCTGAAATTCATGAAGAATAACTCATGTTAATTGGTTAATTGATGCTATGTGAGACTCTTAGTTTGATTTATTATTGTATATTCCACTCTATAGCGCTTACAGATCTCATGGTCATGTTTAGTTGGCTATAAAAGAATGTATCTAATCTAGCTGTTTTTTCTGGACGCCTCTCTTAGATTTTAAGATCAGATCAGGTTAATCTGTCTAGAGCCTTTCTTCTTACACTAGCATGGCAACCAGCTACACAATTCATTAAAAGTCTTGTTGTTCTCATCACATTCTCGTATCAACATTTTGTTCTTTTTACATATTTAGTCAAACACTTCATTCTTTTATACCAAGTACATTACATTATATTGTACAAGGACAATGATATGACTAAACATCTTTTATGGTTCGTATGTTTCTGAACTATTCATTCATTAATATATGACAATGAATGGTACTAGTGTTGGCTATTTTATATTGTTTTGTGTGTGAAAAGAAAAAATTAATTTGTTTAACACAGTACCAATGCTAGGGAGGTCTAGAAAGTGTGGTCGTCCATTCTTTAATTTTGTAATTAATAAAGATGTTAAACATTTTAATATAGACTGATTAATAAAGAATTAATTCAATTATTTTTCAAAATATATTGCAATTTGCAAGTTTGTTACCGTCGTGTTTTAGAATCACTACTAGTGTACCGCTTTTTACAAAAAAAAATTTATTTTTAACAATGTACAGGACCATGGATCAAAGTTGAAATGGACCAACTTGGCTTCGTTCTAACAACTTTATGATTTAATTAATTGAAGTGAGATAAGTTCATTTCATAGTCATTAAATTTTTGGACCCAATCATATCACTGTTCTCATTTATATCTACTATATTTGATTTCATCGGTTTGTTTTTAGGGACTCATTTCATATAACTAGTGGATCGAAACTATCTCAAGATGGGGCAAGATATAATTCATAAATACAAATTTCCTAGACTTCTAAGTCTTTGAATGTCTAAATTGGGGCAATCTGTTTCAATTCATCTTTAATTTATCTTACTTTTTCATAGAAATTATATATCGAAATTGAGATTGTTGATTTGAATAGGCCACCAGTTTGAGGTTGTTGATTTGAATCTTTCGTCTTCACAATTGAGACTATATAAGCCCTCATGAGGGGCGTTTGAATATGAATCACTACCAAAAACAAATTAAAAAAATATCACCAAGATTTGCATTAACATAATGAATCCTTGTGTTTTTATAATTTTCTCACTTCTCTTGCTATGCCTTGAGACTATAACTTCCAACCAATTGGTAGCAATAGGAGCAGGATATGATAATGGTGTTATGAAAAATTGTTCCGATAAGGAGAGACGTGCTCTCCTTGATTTCAAAGATCACCTCCAAGACCCCTATGAAACTCTCTCTACATGGAGATCTGAAGAAGAAGAATGGTGTAAATGGAGTGGAGTCACGTGCAACAACCAAACAGGTCGTGTCATTGAGCTAATTATTAGCTCCGGTGGCCTTGAAGGTGAGATTAGCAATTCATTTCTTAATTTAAGTAGTTTGAATCATCTTGATCTTTATGGAAATTCTTTTAATGGAACCATTCCCACCTTCATTGGTTCCATGATTCGTTTAAGGTACCTTCGCCTTGGTTCAAATGATTTGGATGGAACCATTCCCAGGTCCATTGGTTCCTTGACAAAATTAAGGCACCTTGACCTTCCGGATAACTCTCTTTATGGTATCATCCCTCTAGAGTTTGGAAACCTCACAAACTTGCAAGTGCTTAATCTTGGATCCCTTGGAAAGTGTAGAGTTTGGAACATAGAGTGGTTATCTCATCTTTCTCATTTAGAGGCACTTGAAATGGATGGGATTTCTCTAGCCAAACAAAATTATTGGATAGATGTGATTTTGCGTCTTGGGAAACTATTTTCTTTAAGTTTAGATGGATGTGAGCTCTCACAGGTCATGTATCCATATTCTTCTTCATTTCTCAACTCTTCTTCATCTATTCATACCCTTATTCTCAACAACAACAATCTGACCTCATCCATGTATCGTTGGTTATTCCCATTAACAAGCAGTAAGCTTCACATTCTTGATCTCTCTGGGAACATATTAGATGGGATTCCCAACTATATTGGTAACCTCTTGGTGGGTGTCGAGGCCAACAAAAATAAATACCCTAAATGTTACACACTAAAATAGTGTATAGTGGTAAAGGGATCGAATCCACGGGGAATGGTTCAATTGTATAACTCTATGATAATCTTTGTTGTACAAATACTTGTAAAATAACAATAAGAATAAAAGATGGGGATTTTGATATTTTGGGATTACTTGAAATAAAACTATAATTAATTGGACAATTCAACAAAAATAAGAAGTCGATATAAAATCAATGAGAGAAAGATGGTTGACATTGGAATTTCATTACTTTAACATTTGGTTAAATAATCATGAGAATACCAAGGTGCAATACTTGTGTTTATGATCTAACTTGGCTATAGCAATTTATAAGCATAACTTGCCTCAACTCTTCTTTTGTATTAAAATGACTAGAGAAGCTCATAGCACATTTCTTTAATCAAAGTCACAAAACTAATGAAGCATGTAATCTTGTCAAAATCAATTAACATTAGGATTTAAGAGTCACCAAATCCAAAGAGTAATCTATTGCTTTCATTACCACTATGGAGAAAATGTTTTCTTAGTTTAAATGAAATGAAAACAAACATTTAAACTAATTGTTGCTTGTTAAATTGAAGACCCATTACTTAGTCAAGAATTTAACCAACAAAACAATATTCATAAATCAATATTCATGACTAGAGAAATATAAACATAAAGGAAGTTTTTATAGAAAATATAATCATAGATATTCAACATAAGTTCATGGAGTTCTTCAAAATAACCAAAACATTAAAGCAATTATATCCAAGTCAACCAAATAAGAATTTAGCCAAGCATGGCCATAACAAAAGAAATAGAAAAGAGTTTAGTGATACCAAACATTGTCTTTAGATATGGAATGGAAAGAGTTTCCACCAATCTTCAAGACTTTAAAAAGCCTTCAACTTCTCTCTAGCTTCTTTGATGATTGTAGTGTATTGTGTTTTCTTCCATTGTCCTCCCTCCCTTTTATAGCAAGAGGAGTAATTATTTGAGGGATGGGCATGAAAAGTACACATATTTTCCAGCCAAAAAGACCAATTTCCGGATTCAAAAAGCCACCAAAAGATACCAACTAAGCATCCAATAATAGAGTCACATGTGAAAAAGTCGGATCCCCATCAGCATCATTCACGCGGGCCGCGGGTCTTCCCACGCGGGCCGCGTGACCTGGGTACATATTTTGGGCTTCCTCATGTCTTGGGCTCCCACAGCTAGTCCATTGGTCCATTTCGAGTCTAATCAGCTTCTAGCCCATTTTTCTTCAATTTTAGCCCAATTTCATCATTGCCTTCCTTAACCAATCGTTTCCCAAAAGTCCTGAACATTCCCGTTCCTCTAGTCTCCAAAAATTTGCAATTAAGCTCACGAAAATAGAAAATACCCGAAATAGTCATAAACTAACAAAAAGGTAAATGTGCATGAGAATTAGCTAAAATATGAATGAAATAAACTAAAATAAACTATAAAAAGAAGTAATAAAAAATGAACTATCAAATCACCCCAAGCTTGAACCTTACTTGTCCTCAAGTAAGAAAAGACTAAAATGAACTCGGGATGAACTACCCTAAAAAAAATAAAAAGAATGGATAGAACCATGGAACCTGTTTATCGTTAGTCAACATGATCAGAATTGATTTTGATGCTATCTCACAACTTTTTCATCCGATGACAATGGGACCATAAACCACAGCTAGGACAACTCCTCTAGGTGAGTAAGGAGGGATGGTCAGTCGCAGCCTCAATGGATCACACATATAATGAATAACATCTGTGGTAGGGAGAAAGCAACTGGATGGGCTCGTGTGGAGCTCTTCTTTTTAGTGTACACTCTGATCTCACGTCTTTCGGCCACTCTCATGTGTAATGTGGGTTTAATCGCTCGGACACCATTGTAGGAATCGGTTCACTTAGTGTTGGCCCAAAACTCCCGTAGTATCCGACTCAACAGTCTCCCTAACATCACCAATTTGCGAAGAAACAACTCGATCTATATACAATAAAACAAACCTATACAAATGAATATCAAACGTCGGGTGACCAAAATGTTGGAAAATTTGTTCAATAATTGAACTGGTCACTTATTTAGGATAATTGCAGCTAGAAGTTTGCATGCTATGCTTTTTTTTTTCTCGATCGAAGGTAATGTATTAACAATCGAAAATTTTTAACAAGAGAACCCTTTGACTCAAAATTTGGCTCCCAAAGGTGTGTAAGTGGAACCGAAAGGGTAGTAATATGATCTGAATGGTCTAAGTGTGAAAATGACCATGTGTGGAGCATAAGCTGTAATGTAAGCTCCTTTTCAAACTTGCAATTTTTCAAAATTAATGAAAATGTCCATATGCGGACTAAAAGACTCTCTAAAATCCTAATAAAATCGCAAAAAAGATATGGTGATGTAAAGAGACCGGATATGGATTCTACTCGGGGACAAGCACCAGTGCTTCATCCTAACAGTTCAAACATGATCAAGTGTGATCCTCTCAGCGGTAGTGACCGCAAGGCTAAGAACATCCATTGCTATAGTATATCCTACAGTTGTTAGTATTGTATGTATAATTCTTCATAAAACTACCTGGCCATGATCACTTACCCCGTTAAGCTACCAGCATCTGATCCCAAGTATGGAATCCCAGACTGCAGCTAGTGGTCCCGGTTCGATGGGTGAGATAGCAACAAGATCCTGGACCAATAATGATACAATAACTTTGAACCTGTTCCATGGCATCCAAGGAGGTGAGAATAAACAGATAACAAAAATGCATGAATGCTAATGCCTTGAGCTAAATGTTATGCAAATAAAAAGTGGAAAAGAAGAAAATAAAATCTTTTTTTTTGACGCAAATTAGTTGAAAAACTAAAATGTTATGTAACCTATAAAAAAATGTATAAAAAGTTAAAAGTTGAAAAACTAAAATGTTATGTAACCTATAAAAAAAATGTATAAAAAGTTAAAAGTTAAAAGTAAAAAGGAAATACCCCACCCCAAGCTTAGAAATAAGCATTGTCCTCAATGCTTGGGGCGAGCCGAAAGTACCTAAACCGGGGGATCGGGAGGAGGATACGGTCTTGGATTAATGGTATCTTGAGGAAAAGAAAATTTTTTTTTTACACGCGGGCGGTCACGCGGGCCGCGGGAAATCATGCGGGCGGTCACGCGGGCCACGGGCTAGGCCGCGTCAATGCTTCCTGATTGAGCCTGTTTTAACTGATATACGCGGGCAGTCACGCGGGCCGCGGGGTGATATACGCAGGCAGTCACGCGGGCCGCGGGTACTGAACGATTTTTTTTTTTGTATGGAAGCACATTGCTTTCCAATGATGCCTTTCTTTAACGTCTTTGGCGAGACGTGCTTCCCTCTTGATTTTAGTATATCGGGGCATCCAAGTTAATGACATTTTTCTTGTACTTGACTTTCTTTTTACGGAAAAACCATACCGGACTTAGACCTTTGATAATAGCAATCATCCAACCATATTCTTTCTTGAACTTGTTTAGTAAGGTGACTAACTCTTCCATCTTTGACATAGTGGTCAAGTTGGTGACCGGTTGGGCGACTTCATTCTCGGCATATGTATCCTTTAAAGGGTCCGACATATTTATCATTCCCGGCTCTTGTGGTTCATCTACCACTGGAGTTAGTTTCTCAATGGTAATGGGTGGCTTGACTTCTCTTTCGTTAACTCCCAACACTTCCTCTATAGTTTCATTGACAACTTTCTCAGTTTCTTCCTTCTCCTTGACAACTTCTTCCACTTCTACTTCTTCTTCCTCTTCTTCATATAACACTCTTGGGCCTTCAAAACGTTTCTCATCTTTTAAAGGAATGACACATGTGCTATGCCATGGGCTCTCTTCGGATGGTAGTTTGTCTTGAGCTTCCATTATACTTATTTTTTTAGCAATTTGTGTTATTTGTTTCTCTAAGCTTTTGAGGCTAGTTTGGGTTGTTTCTTGGAAAATTTGGGTAGATGTGGCGATGCTTTTCACAATCTCCTCTAAGGAAATGCTTGGCGTTTCAAGTTGTTGAGGAGGTGGAGGATATGGATGTTGGAATTGTGGAGTTGGTTGGTATTGGTCACTTGTCCAAGCTTGGTATGGGCTTTGGTATTGGTTGTAACCCCAAGCTTGGTTGTTGTCCCACTAGTGATCATGTTGAGCTTGATCATAACTCCATTGGTTTGACCAGTAGTAGTTTCCCTTCTCTTGCACTTCTTCCCATTCTCCTTGTGAATATGGACACATATCGGAATGATGTCCATTTTGGGCGCAATTATAGCAAGAAAGAGGCGAGGGTTGCACACTTTGGTCACTTTCCATCATCATAACTAACTGAGCTAGCTCAGAAAGTTTATCTTCAATGCAAGGAGTGTTCATTTTAGAATTTTTTTTTTTAAACTGGAGTACCTGCACAATGAGATCTAGGCATAGAGAAACAAACTGATTAAATATAAACCAGTCCCCGGCAACGGCGCCAAAATTTGGTGGGTGTCGAGGCCAACAAAAATAAATACCCTAAATGTTACACACTAAAATAGTGTATAGTGGTAAAGGGATCGAATCCACGGGGAATGGTTCAATTGTATAACTCTATGATAATCTTTGTTGTACAAATACTTGTAAAATAACAATAAGAATAAAAGATGGGGATTTTGATATTTTGGGATTACTTGAAATAAAACTATAATTAATTGGACAATTCAACAAAAATAAGAAGTCGATATAAAATCAATGAGAGAAAGATGGTTGACATTGGAATTTCATTACTTTAACATTCGGTTAAATAATCATAAGAATACCAAGGTGCAATACTTGTGTTTATGATCTAACTTGGCTATAGCAATTTATAAGCATAACTTGCCTCAACTCTTCTTTTGTATTAAAATGACTAGAGAAGCTCATAGCACATTTCTTTAATCAAAGTCACAAAACTAATGAAGCATGTAATCTTGTGAAAATCAATTAACATTAGGATTTAAGAGTCACCAAATCCAAAGAGTAATCTATTGCTTTCATTACCACTATGGAGAAAATGTTTACTTAGTTTAAATGAAATGAAAACAAACATTTAAACTAATTGTTGCTTGTTAAATTGAAGACTCATTACTTAGTCAAGAATTTAACCAACAAAACAATATTCATAAATGAATATTCATGACTAGAGAAATATAAACATAAAGGAAGTTTTTATAGAAAATATAATCATAGATATTCAACATAAGTTCATGGAGTTCTTCAAAATAACCAAAACATTAAAGCAATTATATCCAAGTCAACCAAATAAGAATTTAGCCAAGCATGGCCATAACAAAAGAAATAGAAAAGAGTTTAGTGATACCAAACATTGTCTTTAGATATGGAATGGAAAGAGTTTCCACCAATCTTCAAGACTTTAAAAAGCCTTCAACTTCTCTCTAGCTTCTTTGATGATTGTAGTGTATTGTGTTTTCTTCCATTGTCCTCCCTCCCTTTTATAGCAAGAGGAGTAATTATTTGAGGGATGGGCATGAAAAGTACACATATTTTCCAGCCAAAAAGACCAATTTCCGGATTCAAAAAGCCACCAAAAGATACCAACTAAACATCCAATAATAGAGTCACATGTGAAAAAGTCGGATCCCCATCAACATCATTCACGCGGGCCGCGGGTCTTCCCAGGCGGGCCGCATGACCTGGGTACATATTTTGGGCTTCCTCATGTCTTGGGCTCCCACAGCTAGTCCATTGGTCCATTTCGAGTCTAATCAGCTTCTAGCCCATTTTTCTTCAATTTTAGCCCAATTTCATCATTGCCTTCCTTAACCAATCGTTTCCCAAAAGTCCCGAACATTCCCGTTCCTCTAGTCTCCAAAAATCTGCAATTAAGCTCACGAAACTAGAAAATACCCGAAATAGTCATAAACTAACAAAAAGGTAAATATACATGAGAATTAGCTAAAATATGAATGAAATAAACTAAAATAAACTATAAAAAGAAGTAATAAAAATGAACTATCACCTCTGTAATTTGGAACGTTTGTATTTCTATAACAACTCTGCTGTTGTCAAATTTCCTGATTTTCTCAACAACTTGTCTGGATGCACATCGCTCACATTACAAGGGTTGTATGTTGGACATAACCGATTGATAGGGACACTCTCCAATGAGACCTTAAGATTTAAAAATCTTTCCATTCTTGGTATGAAATCTTGCAATCTAGGGCCTCATTTCCCCAGATGGATTCAAACTCTGAAAAATCTTTCATATATTGATATTGCCAATAATGGAATTTCATATACAATTCCTCTGGGGTTTTGGGACATGTGGCCTTCTCAATTAACATATCTAAATCTTCCTTCCAACAACATTAGCGGGGAAGCACCAGATTTATCATCAAAGGGTGGCTACATTTCAATGATAGATTTGAGTTCCAACAGACTTTATGGCCCGATAACTAATGTCTCTTCCACTCTGACATCACTACATCTTTCTAGAAACAAATTCTATGGTGGAATCTCCTTCTTATGCCAAATTGACCAGGGTTTTTTAGTTATTCTTGGCCTCTCCCATAATTTTCTAAGCGGACAACTTCCAGACTGTTTGTGGCATTTCAAAGTAGGGATGTCAACGAGGGCAAACAGGACGGGGAGTGCATTCCCCGCCCCCGCCCCCAAAATTTTACCGTTCCCGCCCCTGCCCCCGCCCCCGTTCCCCCGCCTCCGATTGATTTTGAGCTGTCTTTTTTTGGGCTAAAAGAAGTTGTTATTTAGGTTAAATAATCTATTTTTAGATAACAAATAATTATTTATAGCAGAATTTTACATGTTAAAAATAAAAAAGTCATGGCATCTTAAAAACATTATACTAACAACTTAAAAACAAATTTTTTGATGAATTTTGGAAGCTCAAAATCATGGTATTGTTTATTATATTTATATAATTAATATATGTAAATATATGTGTAATTTATTAACGGGTCCCCATGGGGGTTTCGGGACGGGATTGCCTACCCCCGCCCCCCGCCCCCAAAATTAAAACGGGGGTTAACCTTGCCACCGCCCCCGTCCCCGCCCCCGATTTTCTAAAAAAAATTCCCCCAAACAGGACGGGGTCCCCCACGGGAGCGGGGTCCCATGGGAATTTTTGACATCCCTATTTCAAAGAACTAAAAATTCTTAAGCTGGAACATAACAATCTATCTGGAAGGCTTCCTACCTCTGTTGGATCTTTGATTAAACTCGAGTCATTGGATCTATACAAGAACAATTTCTCTGGAGAATTGCCTCTGTCTTTAAAGAGTTGCACGAGCTTAAACTCATTGAATTTGGGGGCCAACAAGTTTTCTGGTAATGTGCCTCTTTGGATTGGGGAGAACTTACTGAAGTTGTATGTTCTTATCCTAAGATCAAACAGCTTCTTCGGAACCATCCCTTTACAATTATGTCAACTTGAAGGTATTCGAATTCTAGATTTGTTAGTGAACAATCTCCATGGAACAATTCCCTCGTGTTTGGATAATCTTACAAGCATGATTCAAGAAGGATTTCTACCTACACATAATGTGCATTCCTATATAGTTAAAAAAATTTATTCTGGAGGTTATCTCTATGATGAACGTGATGATAAGTATATTGAACATGCAATGATTGAGTGGAAAGGATATGAACGTGAATTCATTAAAAATTTGGGATTGTTGAAGAGCATTGACTTGTCAAGCAACAACTTAACAGGACAAATCCCATATGAAGTTACCAAGCTCTATGGACTGCGTGCACTCAACTTGTCAAAGACTGGTCTACATGGAGAGATTCCGGAAAAAGTTGGTCAACCGAAACAACTTGAAACTTTGGATTTATCTAGAAACAACTTGTCTGGAGAGATGCCATTAAGCATGTCTAGTATGAATTTTTTAAATCAGCTAGATGTGTCATATAATAGCTTGTCAGGGAGAATTCCATCCAGCACTCAGCTGCAGTCTATTGATCCTTCAAGATACATTGGAAACCTGAGACTATGTAGGCCTCCCCTTACAAAAAAAATGTAATGGAGATGATGAATCAGAAGTACCACATGTCATTGGTGAGAGTGAGGATGGTGGGGAGGACACAGATGAAGTTTGGGGGTGGTTCTATATTGGTGGAGGCACTGGTTTTGCTACTAGATTTTGGATTGCACGTGGTGCTCTGCTTCTCAATCGTCGTGGGAGACATGTTTTTTTTCATTTTTATGATAGATTCAAAGATTTGTTTTATGTGAAGGTGATGGTGTTCTTTGCAAATCTGCAAAGGTATGGACATAGATAGTCTGGTAATTAAATCATGCTTCACTTGTAATTGACTGGTGTTTTTATGTCCCCAGTATCAATAAAATTGCCACCAACACCATGGGTTGCCATTTTCCAGCTGTGTCCTCAACTAAGGCAACCTGAAAACTTTGTATTTTAAATCTGGCTAATTAATTTTGTATTTGTTTTTAGTACACAATTTTATAGGACAATTCTCAATGTAGGTTATCCGTGGAATTGATGCTGGAAGATGGTCCATCCATATACACTCATGCTTTTTTGTGGGTTATTTACAAAAATTGGCCAAACTAGAATAATAGATCGATAAACAAAGAACATGAACTCTAAATTTGGGATTTTCATTAATTTCGACAATGTCAGAATTAATGAACAATGTGGTTACCTCAAAGTAACTTTTGGCTTCACCAATTCCTGTAAAAATAAATTAGTCAATAAAAGTAAATTCAAATAAAAAGATATATATATATATATATATATATATATATATATATATATATATATATATATATATATATATATATATATATATATATATATATATATATATAGACTACAAACCATCCCAAATGTTAAGTTTAGCAAACTACATCACTATAACAACACAATTAACCGTAGGGTTAGTTTTCAGGTACTGTGACATTTGATGTGTTTGAGTTCTAAATATAGTGACCTTTTTAAACAAAGTAGATGCCAACACTTCTGTAAAATCAAATGTTGATGTCATTGCAGAATAAGATACAAATGATGCAGATGAACTGATAGAAGGAAAAAGATGAACATAATACAAAATTATAGCGTAAATAAAAACTAACGTTGATGTTATCTTATTTGTTGTTCACGATGAAAGGAAGGGATGGAGACAATTTTTTGTAGAAGTAAACCGTACACTCGGGGAAAAAGAGAACTTCAAATTATAACAGATATATTTTTTTATGGATATCTCCATAAAAAAGGTAATGATTAAGGAATTCAAAAATTAAATCCCTAATTACAAAGTATAAATATCCGTGTAATCCCTATAATTGTGTTAGAGTAAGTTGGAGAATTGATAACAAATATATTGATATTAGATACCGATTTTAAAGGGATTTGAATTTAAATGATATATAATAACAATAATAATATAATAACAATATTTGCATAATATATTTACGTTTCTTTAATCATTTGAGCATGATCCATGACTAAAAATTCAAAATTTTCTAAAGGTTAATTTACAGAAAACTAATAACACATATTAGGGTAAATAACAAATTTGGTCCCTGTGGTCATTATAAAATGACAAAATTGCAAGAATGGTCCATGTGGTATGGCAAAACTAGCAACTTTGATCCAAAATGGGTTTGACTCACAAAGATGGTCCAATAGTTTCGTTTTGTTGCGAGTTTAGTCCAAACTTTCCATTTTGTTGCGGATTTGGTCCAAGTCGATTTAAACTTTTTTATAATGACGTTTTTGCCCTTACTTTTTTGTTTTTTTTTCAGTTTTTTTTTAATTTATATAAATACATTTTACAATTTACATAATTAAACAAAAATAATACTACCACTATCCCTACCCCACCCCTCCACCCTCTCTAGCATACAACTATTGATTATGTTATCACCACCGCCGTCTGTCACGAGCACTACCGCTACCACCAATGCTGGTCACCAACAATAGCCATTGCCACCGTGACCGCCGGTCACCACCAACACCATCCAATGAATTCAAACATATTTTTTCCACCACTATCATATAAATCTGCATCTACAATTTCAAAATGAAACTCAAGAACTACCACCATCGTATGATGAATTCAAACATATTTTTTTTCCTGATCTTCAACTTCAAAATCAAGAACAACCAGATTTTTAAACCCACAAGAACAATCAGATTTGTAACAAGAACAATTAGTTGGAGTGGGGAATACATGAGATGATTACAAGCGGAGCTGCACCTAATCTTGTTTTAGTAAAATTGCACCTCCCAAAAAACCCTTCTCGTTTCCGTTTTGGCTTCAACGTCACCTGAAACATCATTGGAGCCAAAGACACTACATATACAGAATCGTCGCCTGTATGGAGGTAACGATGGTAGGTACACCTCAAGATTCGCAAAAATTTGGGTATAAGAACCGTATTACAACCGCTACCCTAAAACATAATCTAGTCGCCCTTGTATTAGTCGGAGGAAAAGAAGCACGAACCAACGAAACCCTAATCTTGCCTCCACGATAAAACAACGATGAACCAGATCTGAAAACCCTCACAACCATCGGCGTTTGGGAAGAAGGATAGCAGCGATGACGATAATCCGCCAGAAGCCTCGTTTGACGGAACCCTCTTCACCGGAAGCACCTTCGCCGGAAGCATCTTCACCAGAAACATCTTCGTGAGAAGCCTCATTCGCCCTCTTTACCAAAACCCTCTTCTCATAACGAATAAGATGTGTTTTGTGTAGAGAGAGAGAGAGAGAGAGATTTTCTTTTTTTATTTTTTTATTTCTGTAATAAAAAAATTAAAAAAGGGAAAATACCAAGGGCAGATCCGTCATTATAAAAAGTTTTAAAATTTTTAGACTAAACTCGCAACAAAACGAAACTATTGGACCATCCTTGCGAGCCAAACCTATTTTGGACAAAATTTGCTAGTTTTGACATACCACAGGGACCATTCTTGCAATTTTGTCTTATAAAATTTTGACAGGACCAAAATTGATAGGAAACTAAAAAAATAAGACAAAATTGCAAAAATGGTCCCTGTGGTATACAATTCTTTTGGTTATAGTCCAAACCACGACTTTTTTGGATTGGTGGTCCTTTTGAGGTAGTTTGCTTGTGATTTTGATCCTTCGGTAAACTGAAAAGACTAAATTGCCCCTATTATATTTATTTTCTATTTTTTTTCCTATAAGTATTTATATATAAAAAATAAAAATAGGACCCTCTCTCTCACACACAGAGTGAACCCCACCTGATCTCGTTTCAAACCCGGCCCACATAGATCAAAACTTGTACGATCTGTTACTTATATCTAACATCCATCCACAAATTGGTTCTTGAAATTGAACTTTTTGTTGGATCAAAAAGTCAATTTCCATGGATATTTTGTTCACGCTTTCATTCAAAATGGATTATCTAATCACGATTTCTTCTTCGGTTTATCTCTTGAATCTCAGTTCTTAAAATCATTTTGTGACCGAAGCGATTTAAGATTTCAATCAAGTATTCCTGGTTGATTCGAACTTGATTTTGTTCAGAACAGTTGAAAACTGACGAATTGGAATACAAAGTATCGATTAATAAATGTTCTGAGTTTCTTATATATGATTTGTAATGATTTAAATTGATTTGGAAACTTGCTTACAAAGACAAGTTATGATTCAGGACTAATGATTTGGATGAAGTGATTTGTGATTTGCATTGGTCCCAAATTGAGAAGAGAATTGGATACCCAGCTTGTCGCCTTCATATTGCGATTCAGGGGGATAAATGATTCAGGACTAGTGGTTTGGATGAACGCTATTTATGATTCTGCAATCTCTGATCAAACCTCGACATATGTTTTATTCGTAAACATGTATAGATTTTTGTTACAGATCTGACCCAATGATTAAGGGGTGGCGTCCACACTCCTCATCCTCTTCCTGGCTGCAGGTCATATGGAGTACCAATTATCCCCCATGAATCTAGAGCTGGTTAACGACATCAGTACCGATACAAGAATTGGTTTTTCATCCCATGGATCCTAAATGCACTCTAAGGCTAATTTTTGCATTAGATATATCTACGGATAGAGGTGAGATACGCAGCCAGGAGAAGATTTCCTTTCCAGATGGCTTTCATTGTGAATCAGATCTAAACCCAGAAACAACAATGATACACACAAAGTTCTAATTAAACCCATAAAATAAATTATTTTCATGATTTCATAAACGATTAGATTTGACTATGGGTAATAAGAAGAGAGAGAGAGAGAGAGAGAGAGAGAGAGAGAGACCTATATTTTAATTTAATAAATCATTAAATTAAATAGAAAAAAGATTAAAAAAATATCAGGAGGACATATTAGTCATTTCAGTTTAGCAAAGGATCAAAACCACAACGAAAATACCTCAAAATGACCACCAATCCAAAAATGTCGTGGTTTGGACTAAAACCTCAAAAAATTGCATACCTCAGGGACCATTTTTGTAATTTTGTCAAAAAATAATAAAAAAGGATTGGATTCAAAAGGGTGTTTGTGAAACCAGCAAGATGTTTATATTATTTATAATTTATAATTCAGTTATTATATTTATGATTTTCAAAGTAAATTATTATTTTTGTAATTACAAAATTAAATATATAATACAACCTTTTCGTCGATCCACATTAATGAACTGAGTTGATTGTTAAGGATCCGAACCACCACATCCAGTGGGGCCATACCCATACCATCACTTGCTTCAACGTGTCCTGCCTATTATTATATCCAACATAAACATATTCAAATTAAACATTTTTTTTTTACTTTTCAAAGATGCTTTTTGCATTGCCAAAAAAAATAATAAAGATAAATAACCGGATTGGCATTAAGAGTCTGAATAACAAACTTTATTTGTTCGATCATTTGTTCCATTTCTCTCTCTATGAATTCATCCTGCTCATACCTGAAATTTAGCAAATGAAAACAATAAGAAGCACCTTGTTTGTATTGTACAAAAGACATAAATGCCCTCGACTCCATAAACTTACATTGCATCTCTAGTTGAAGCTGCTTCGTCATCAAGAAGTAAGCCATGTTCATCTTTGTATATTCGCTCAACTTCTTCTTCCACACATTGTTTGTCAACTAACAACAACAATTTATTTAATTATTATTATTATATACCAATTTACAACAACTACCACCCACTGAATCAGTATCATAATATTCAAAATACCTCTTGTTGATGAGTCTCGATAAGTTCAAGCTGGCGATCTGTAACATCCCGAAATTTAGGTACATCTGTTATACCCTTCTTCTTTTTCAAGTTGTCAAGTTTGGGACGGAAGTCCCCTGAGACACATGGATCGGAAGATCCCAGAGAGTTATGGCCTGGAAAGGCGTAGGTGTTGTATGTGGTATATTTGGGGAACTCACTAAGCATTTATGCTTACAGTTGTTATGTGATGTGTTTCAGGTACTAGCGAGGATCGCGGGAAGGCGCCGGCATGATCCGTACACACTTATGGAGTTTTTGATATTGAGATCTTGGGACATGTTTTATGATGTTACAGTGAACACACTATGTTTTTATGTTTGTCGTGTGAATGAAAGTATGTTTTGAAATGAAAAATTGTTTTGAAAAATTAGAGTGTTACAAGTTGGTATCAGAGCCTTGGTTTGAGGAATTGAGAAAGTTTTTCATAAAATAAACAATTTTTCTAAAAAGAGTAAAAGATTTTGAGAAAGGCAGAAGGAAGCAGTGTGTACGATCGGCCAGCGCCTGAACGGTGATTTCCCAAAAATACCCTTACATTATGTGTTATGAGATATGTTATGATATGATATGCATGCTAGAGTAGGCTAGGTATTCATATTAGGACTAGAGTGGCCTGATTTGTGATGCCTTAGCCTAGGAAGGATTTTGCTGCTATGTGATGCTTGAGAGCGAATAGGTAGCAGTGAGGAGCTGATGAGAGGTCTACCGAAGGGTAGCCTATGCCAGTGAGATATAGAGTACTTGTGATTTGGGATCCAAGGAGGAGGAATTAGAGTGAATACTGATGCGGTGTGGACGGTAGTATAGGGCCCGTACTACTGAAGACACCGGAGCAGTGCATACCCTAAGTAAGAATCTTTTGGGTACCAGGGAACAAGTGGGGTTGAGCTATCGAGTGTGAGGTTGCTCGAGCGAGTCTCTGATATATTTTATGTTGTGTTACAGAGACATCATGGTTGGGACACGTCACAGACCTGAGTCGAGCGGCGTGAGTGACGAGGAGCTTCGTCAGATGATCCACGACGAGGTGGCAGCGGCGATCAGGGCCGAGATTCCGGAGATGTTTGGTTCTATCAAGACCACACTGATTGAGACTTTCGATGAGCGGTACGCCGCGGTGACTAAGGTTGTTGCTGCTGCAGCTACTGCAGCTGTGGCCGCTGCCAGACCTCAGGGAGGTGACTCGTTGTTGCTTCGGGAGTTCAGCAACACGAAGCCACGAGAGTTTGATGGGACGCAGGATCCGATCGCTGCGATGAGATGGATTTATGACATCGAGGGATGCTTCTACACGTGTTCATGTCCGGAGCATCTGAGGGTACGGTTCGCGTTGAACCAGCTTCGCTTGGGAGCGAAGGATTGGTGGAAGTTCGTGACGGCGAGCTTCACTCTTGCAGAGATTTCAGCGGTGATCTGGGAGAGGTTCACCACTATGTTCAGAGATGAGTATGTTCCCCCTGTAGAGAGGGAACGGTTGGTTCAGGAGTTCTTGACCCTCAAACAGGGTATTGATTCGGTTACCGTGGTTACCCGGAAGTTTCATGAGAGGACGATGTTTTGCCCTGAGCAGGTGTCTACTGAGCAGGCACGTATGAGCCGGTATTTGGGCGTTCTGAGGAGAGACATTCGGGAGTTCGTGTCGAACTCGACTTACCGGACATTTGCTGAGCTCCAGGCAAATGCCCGGAAGAGGGAGATTGAGTTGGAGACTCAGGCCAGGGAGGAGGCCGAGTCTCAGAGGATGGATCGGCGGCCGGCACAGTCTCAGCCGGCAGCCAAGCAGACCAAGTCCGCGGATACGAGATCTGGAGGCCAGAAGGGCCAAGGGACATGATGGGGTTTGTCGATCGGGTGCTTGCTACAAGTGTGGAAAGGAGGGGCATATCGCCAAAGATTGACCCAAGGGATTTATGGTTTGCTTTCATTGCAACCATACTGGCCATCGGAAGGCCGAGTGTCCGCAACTACATCAGGGATCAGCATAGGGATCTGCACCTGCTGCTAGGGTTACCGGGATTCGGCCAACAAAGGCCGAGGCACCGAGGGCTCGCGGGAGAGCTTTCCAGTTGACAACGGAGGAGGTCCGCGCAGCACCTGATGTTGTGGCTGGTATGTATTTATTTATTTATTTATGTTGAGTTGAGATATTATGCTTATATGATGATATGCGTAGGTACCTTTCTTGTGAGTGTTGTACTTGCCTTAGTGTTATTTGAATCGGGTGCGAATCGATCTTTTGTGTCGATAACGTTTAGTCGGCACATCAGTAGCAGACGAGAGGCGATGAGTCGACCTCTGCGAGTTTCCATAGCTGATGAGTGAGCGGTATATGCTACGGCGGTGATACGAGGATATGTACTCAAGATCTTCGGTGTTGAGTTTCCGATAGATCTGGTCCCGATAGCGATGGGGGACGTGTGTGTCATAGTGGGCATGGATTGGTTGAGCCGATTTGGGGCTGTGATAGACTGCGAGCGACAGTTGGTGACGATACGAGATCCCAGTGGGGGAGTACTTACGGTGTACGGTGAGGGTACCCGATGTGGTTCATCATTCTGTTCGGCTGCCAGAGCAAGACAGAGTTTACAGCAGGGCTGCAGCGGGTTTGTAGCCTATGTGATGGACACACGAGAGGCCGCTAGGAGGCCAAGTTCGGTGGATGACGTTGCGATAGTGTGCGAGTTCCCGGATGTTTTTCCCGAGGAGTTGCCGGGTGTGCCTCCCGAGAGGCAGGTAGAGTTCCGCATTGATTTGGTTCCGGGGGCAGCGCCTATCGCCAAGGCTCCTTATCGCCTTGCGCTGCCAGAGATGCAGGAGTTATCCTCGCAGCTACAGGAGCTGTTGGGGAAAGGGTTTATTCGACCGAGTAGCTCGCCATGGGGAGCGCCGATCCTTTTTGTCAAGAAAAAGGATGGTTCACACCAGATGTGTATTGATTACCGAGAGTTGAACAAGTTGACGGTCAAGAACCGTTATCCATTACTGAGGATCGATGATTTGTTCGATCAGTTGCAGGGAGCGTCTTGGTTTTCCAAGATTGATCTGAGGTCTAGATATCACCAGATGAGAGTGCGTGATGAGGATATCCAGAAGACAGCGTTCATGACTCGTTATGGGCATTACGAGTTTGTGGTGATTCCTTTCGGGCTCACCAATGCGCCAGCATCGTTCATGGATCTCATGAACAGGGTGTGTAGACCGATGTTGGATCGTTTGGTGATCGTGTTCATCGACGATATCTTAGTGTATTCTAGATCTAGAGAGCAGCACGAGGATCATCTGAGAGAGATTCTCGGGGTATTGAGGACGGAGAGGCTTTATGCCAAATTCTCCAAGTGTGATTTCTGGTTGCGAGAGGTCCAGTTCTTGGGGCATCTCGTTAATCAGAAGGGGATATTGGTCGATCCGGCCAAGATTGAGGCGGTTATGAGTTGGGAGGTGCCGAGATCTCCCACCGAGATCAGTAGTTTTCTGGGATTGGCCGGCTACTATCGGAGATTTATCAGAGATTTCTCCAAGATTGTCGTGCCTCTCACCAGATTGACCCGGAAGTGTGTTGCTTTTTCATGGGGTCTGGAGCAGCAAACCTCATTTGAGACACTTCGCCAGAGATTTTACGAAGCCCCTGTGTTAGCCCTCCCGGAAGGGATGGAGATTTTGTGGTGTATTGTGACGCAACGATATCGGGGTTGGGTGCAGTGCTTATGCAGAGGGGGCATGTGATAGCGTATGCATCGAGGCAGCTGAAGCCTCATGAGACGGGGTATCCCACCCACGATCTGGAGTTGGGGGCAGTGGTGTTCGCCCTCAAGATCTGGCGTCACTACCAGTGTGGGGTTCGGTGTACCATATACACGGACCACAAGAGCTTGAAGTATTTTATGGATCAGCCCAACCTGAACATGCGTCAGAGGAGATGGTTGGACGTGGTGAAGGATTACGATTGTGAGATCATGTACCACCCGAGCAAAGCTAACGTTGTAGCTGATGCCCTGAGCCGTAGGGCGGAGAATGCCCCGATACGAGATGTTTTCTTGAGATTTTCAGTGATGACTCCGGTGTTAGACACCATTCGGGATGCCCAGGCAGAGGCCGTGAGACCGGAGAGCCGCAAGAGGGAGCGGGTGATCGGGCAGGCGCCGAAGTTCGTTACCGATAGCCGTGGTCTTATGACATTTCAGGGTCGGGTTTGGGTGCCGTATACAGGCGGGGCACGTACCGTTTTGATGGAGGAGGCGCACAGGTCGAGGTTCTCGATCCATCCCGGGGCCACTAAGATGTATTTGGACCTGAAGAGAGATTACTGGTGGCCCTGCATGAAGAGGGATGTAGCGTGGGTTGTTGAGAGGTGCTTGACCTGCCGCAGGGTTAAGGCTAAGCATCAGCGTCCGCACGGCCAGTTGCAGCCACTTGAGGTTCCCTAGTGGAAATGGGAACATATTTGTATGGATTTCATCACCAAATTGCCGAGGACCGCAAGGGGTGTTGACACAATTTGGGTAATCGTTGACCGGCTGACAAAGAGTGCGCATTTTCTTGCTATCAGTGAGAGCTCTTCTGCTGAGAAGCTGGCAGAGTTGTATGTGAGGGAGGTGGTATCGCGACATGGGGTGCCGATCTCGATTGTGTCAGATCGAGATGTACGTTTCACTTCCAGGTTCTGGAAGAAGTTTCACGAGGAGTTGGGCACAAGGTTGCATTTCAGTACCGCTTACCACCCCCAGAAAGACGGACAGAGTGAGCGGACGATTCACACGCTCGAGGACATGTTTCGAGCGTGTCTGTTGGACTTCGGGGGAAGTTGGGACACGTACCTGCCATTGGCTGAGTTTTATTATAACAACAGTCACCATTCGAGTATAGGCATGCCTCCCTTCGAGTTGCTATACGGGAGGAGATGCTGGACCCCATTTGCTGGGGAGAGGTAGGGCAGCGCGTGATGGGTAGCACTGAGATACTGCTTCGTACGACAGAGCAGATACAGTAGGTCAGGCAGAGGTTACTAACGGCTCAGAGTCGTCAGAAGAGTTACGCGGATAGGCGACGATCCGAGCTTGAGTTCCAGGTAGGAGACTTCATACTCCTGAAGGTATCTCCTTGGAAAGGAGTGATCCGATTCAGGAAGAGGGGCAAGCTGAGGCCCCTATACATTGGTCCGTTCAGGGTGGCTGCGAGGGTAGGCAGAGTATCATATCGATTGGAGCTACCTGCGGAGTTGAGCCAAATTCATGATACCTTCCACGTGTCTCATTTGAGGAAGTGTATAGCCGACGAGTCGGCGGTAGTGCCGCTGGAGTATATTCAGGTGGATGCGAGCCTGAATTATGCTGAGAGACCAATTGCGATTCGGGATCGGAAGATCAAGGTTCTGAGGAACAAGGAGGTGCCGTTGGTGCAGGTCCAGTGGCAACATCGGAAGGGGTCCGAGCTGACGTGGGAAACAGAGTCGGAGATGCGGGAGCAGCATCCGGAGTTGTTTTCGGTATGAGACTTCGAGGGCAAAGTCTGGTTCTAGTGGGGGAGAATTGTAACATCCCGAAATTCAGGTATATCTCTTATACCCTTCTTCTTTTCCAAGTTGTCAAGTTTGGCCCTTAAAAAGGAAATGCTAGGCTTGTGAGTACGCTGGGTGTATTGAGGAGTACGCTGCGCGTACTCGCGCGCTTAATTTGTACGCGGATTCATCCGGGGACACTGGGCGTACCCAAGGTTACGTCGGGCGTAACCGGCCCAGATGCAAAACCCTAATATGACTTGAGGACTATAAAAGGAATGAGATGGCCTTGTCCCTCAGCCACCATTTCACAGAAAGAAACCCTAAGAGAGTATTCCCTTCGTCCCTAGCTTGTGTGTGAGTGTTCTAAGCTTCAAAGTGTCATTTCAAGGTGGTGAAAGAGAAGAGGAGGCCATTGTAGGAGCTAGAAGTTGATGGACAAGAGTAGATCTGAGTTCTACAGAGGTTGGAGCTTCTTCCTGAGGTATAAAGCTCAAAACTTGCCTTGTTATTTGTGTGTGTGCTTCTTGGACCAATTTCTAGGGTTTTTGGTCCCAAGATGGAGACTTTATGAGCAAATAGTCTCCACTGGCCTAGATCTATCATATTTCAGGACTATATGAGTTGTATGTTCATAAAAATGCAATCTTGGACGTAAATGTTGAGCCATGCATGAGATCTAGACTTTTGGAGGAGAAAGGAAAGGTGTTAGAGGGTGTAGGAACCTTTACAGCCATGCAAAGGCTTAAAGGTTTCGACTTTACAGATTAAGAGGTATTAGAATGGCCAGATCTGAAATATGAGCTTATATCTTAACTGTTTAAGACCTAAAATGAAGAAATAAGGAAACTGGGATTTACGCTGGGCGTAATCCCAGTACGTGCCGCGTAGGGGGTCGCGTTCCCCCGATTCTGGATTGCTAGAGTACGCCCTGCGTACAGGAGTTGGTACGCCCCGCGTACTGCTTGCTGTTGACTTTTGTTGACTTTTAGGGTTTTGGTCAACATGTGGACTTTTGAGTCAGGGAGGGGTAAAATGGTCTTTTACCCTTCTGTGGGATTGTAGAAAGGGATTTTAGTATAGCCTTGAGAGCCGTTAATGATTTGAAATGATTACTTTATGTGATTAGGCGGGGCTAGGTCGTTGTTTCGAGATTCAGGGATATCGAGCAAGTGAGTTACTAGACATCATACGAGGTGAGTCTTCTCACTATACTGTACCTGGATGGGTACCTATGTGTGACCGGAAGGTCTTATATGCTATGAGATGTATGAGTTGACCGGAAGGTCTTATGTACTATGAGTTGTATGAGCTGTATGTTGTTATGTGATATGTATGTGTTATGTATGTTATGTATGTTATGGACCGGAAGGTCAAGATGTTACGGACCGGAAGGTCGATACGGGTAGGACCGAAGGTCTACCGGGATTTGGGACGGAAGTCCCCTGATACATATGGATCGGAAGATCCCACAGAGTTATGGCCTGGAAAGGCGTATGTGTTGTATGTGGTATATTTGGGGAACTCACTAAGCATTTATGCTTACAGTTGTTATGTGATGTGTTTCAGGTACTAGCGAGGATCGCAGGAAGGCGCCGGCATGATCCGTACACACTTATGGAGTTTTTGATATTGAGATCTTGGGACATGTTTTATGATGTTACAGTGAACACACTATGTTTTTATGTTTGTCGTGTGAATGAAAGTATGTTTTGAAATGAAAAATTGTTTTGAAAAATTAGAGTGTTACACGATCAAGGTTTGATCGGGTCTCAACAACTTTAGCAACTTCTGCATGTTTGTTTTGTTTATAAACAAAATTCAAAATCAAAAAATAAATAAAAAAAGGTGGATGGCAAAACAAAGAGCTATTTTTTCATTTCCACTCTTGACTTTAACTTTAAGAATAAAAAAGAGTGGGTACAACAACCTACTTACATCTTGTCCCGGTCAGCAATTGCATTAGCTTGCTTCCAGAACTTTCCGGTTTTTTCCTAGAGCTCCACATTCCACTCCTTGATGATCTTTAAACAAAAGAAGAAACCCAACCCAAAATAAATGTAATGATATGCTCAAATTTCACAATACAACAACCTACTTACATCTTTCTAACATTAATATTATAGGCTGTTAACATACTTTATTTTTGCATCTCAGCAATAATCAGTGCCAATTTCAGCAAAAAAAAATTACAATTTTAGCAATAAAATTTTTTACAAGGTTGTTCTTCTATTTCGGAAGGCCATTCAAAGCAATCTCATAATCCAAGTATTCAGATAGGTTGAAGATGAAAGTTGAAACTGTATTCAATAAACCTAATCAAGTTGGAATCGAAGATAAAGCTTGAAAAATCGAACATGCAAAGTCAAAAATCGAAGTTGAAATCAGAAATCGAACCCTGTGGCCAGAGGTAGAACGTCGTCGTCGGTGTGTCTGGCCGGATCAAGATGTGGGAGTAACAACTTAACCTAGATGAGTAAAGTTGCGCAAAGAAGATCGATGTTTACCCGAACGGAAATAGTGGCGCCGGATGCCGGCATATGGGCGTCCTCTTCACCATTGATGAGGGAGTAATCACAATTCAACATAAGCCCTAGTATACATGAGAAGAAGAAACATAGGAGAAGTATCAGAGGTAAAATGGAGTTTATCGTAATCGTAATTGAAACGTAAGGATAAGGGCTAAGGAGAAGGGCAGTGTTGGTATTTCACTTTACAGAGTCGAGCGGGAAAAAATGATTAGGAGGGGCTTAGAAATTGCCATGTGGCAAGAAAGCTCTTATTTATTAGGATACGAGATAATTATGACTTTTTGGTTGCATTTAATTGGCACACATTAGGTTTATTACGGAACTCCTCTAATTAGAATAACTGTCGTACATATTATATGGTTAAGATGTCTTTCTATGTATTTTCTCAAATTACATTTTATGTAATTAGGTAAGAATGTTTATTAAAAATATATACCCAAATTTCAAGTAACAAATACATATATGATTAGCTGGCCATCAGTTTAATTAGTGAAAATACAACACAAACAAAAAACTTAATTTATGTGACCGGTTATTTTTTTTTTCATTTTTATATGATATAATTTACAAAATAATCACAAAAACAATAATCACAAAATTTTTAATTTTACAATTTAATTCATCATACATGATGTTTTGAAAACCGGACCGGTTGTCTTACCGGTTAATGGTTCAAACGACTGGAACGGTCCAAAAAACTGGTTGACATCGTTATTATTTATTATTTATAATTATATATGAAGTTATAAAAAAATATAGGGATATTTGTAACTCTTATCGGGTCCAATAAGATTATGGGGTGTGGTGTAGTGTTTACCATAATCCAAGTCATCAAAAAGCTTACTCAAATTTTTTCTCACTTTGCTACCTTTGAAACTGTATGATAGGAGTGGGAAAAAGGTAAGGGAAGAAAAAAGAAAGAAGATGATTGGTTGATATATATATATATATATATATATATATATATATATATATATATATATATATATATATATATATATATAGAGGCAGGTTCAAATGTTTCTCACATCTATTGTGTGCTAGAATGCACCAATAGGAATTTAGTATTAATTATATGTATATTAAATGTTATCCATACTTATAACTCATTTTTATGGAAACTAATTAAATTCGTCATTAATGTCAACAATAATATTCTTTCAGAATGAATTCATATCTAGAAGAATGAGAGTGTATTCCAGCAGAATGAGAGTGTATTCTAGTAGAATACACTCTTGTTCTTCATATTCCATGCAACTTTATTGTATTTTAAGTGAGTGAGTCCTAAAACAAAATACAAATTCATATATAAAAACCTAGATGCGAATTGATTCTGAAAGAATGTTATTGCTGACATTAATGTCAAATTTAATTAATTTCCATAAAAAGAGAATTATAATTATGAATATTATTTAATATACATATAATTATGGAAATCATTTAATATCTATATTTATTTAATTAAATAATTATTTAATTTACTAAATTTCTATTGGTGCATTCTAGCACACAATAAATGTAAGAAACAAAATAACCTAACCCTATATATATATATATATATATATATATATATATATATATATATATATATATATATATACTAGGCGAATGCCCACGCGTTGCGCAGAAACACCTATACAGTTGAAGTCTTTACAAATATATGTTTATTTTAATATAACAATAACGTTGTTGTTAAATTTGATTTAATAATTCGTATACTAAATTTATATAATGTATTGATTATTTTGAATTATATGATAATATATATACATCTATTATAACTGCATAATCTCAATCGTTTAAATAACTTCTACCCGCGAGTTATATATGAATAAAATTAAATATAATATATGATTTAATGTTATTTATAGTTGTTGTTATTGTTAATTAATTTTTTAAAATTTATTTGCTTAATGTTTTAATTTTTATCATTATAATTATTTAAAACATCAAACATTGTTTTTTAATTTTAAAGGTAAAAATATAATCATTTATATAGAGTTATTTTTAACTATTGTTATTGTAAGTTATTTTAACCTAGTTATTTGAAAACCTTTAACGATTATAAAAATATATTTAGGAAATATTTTAGTTAAATTGATATTACAATTTAGTTTTTGCATTTATTACTAAAATTTATCACTTTTAATTATTTATAAAGTATTCTTTGGTTTTTAAGTGGAACTGAAATTTATATTTAGGTTGACAATGTAATGTTATATTTAAAATAACAATTTAAGTATTTTGTCCAAACTGTTCAAAATTTGTAGCTTTAAACTGATAATGGTTTAGATACAACAACATATTAAATCTATTTAATTAAGTATAATATGTTAAAAGATAAAGACATAACTTTATAAGTAAAAGTAAATATAATATTTTAAAATTGAAATTTAGTATATATTTATGATTACACTTTAGGTTTGCTATTTATTTAACCTTATTACAATTAATCACTTTTAACTATTTACAAAATATTCTTTGGGTTGTTTAAGTTAAACTATAATTTATATTTAAGTTGACCATGTAATGTTATATGTAAATTAATAATTTAAGTATTTTATACAAATTGTTCCAAAATTGTATCATTAAAATGATAATGGTTTACATCCAACAATATATTAAAATTAATAAATTAAGTATAATATGTTAAAAGTTAAAAAAAATCACTTAATAAGTAGAAGTAATATATTATTTTAATATTGAAATTTAGTTTATATGTAATTACACTTTAGGTTTGATATTTATTTAACCTTATTAACCAACTTATAATTATTATTATAAATAAATTGAAAAGTCATGGGAGTTTCAAATGAATGTGGTGAAAGAAAAAATGCTTCCTTTATGATATGATATATATATATATATATATATATATATATATATATATATATATATATATATATATATATATATATATATAGAGGGTGTGGCAAGATTTAGCCGTATACACCAAAACCGCACTCGAGACTGCATTAGGGGCGGTGGGGTGGGGGGGGGGGGGGTTGGGGGTTATTCCCCTGCCATCGTGGAAAAGGATGCGGCCAAACCGTGCCCACTCCCCCGAGCCTAAGAGCTGACCATTTGATTTTACAATTTCTCATTTCTAAATAGGTAAGTATAGGTAAGTAACATCTGATGTGGTCGGCAAAAAAAGAACCGGGTCCTTTTGTAGCAAAATTTCCGTTGTGTGAGATTACGGTATTTTCCCGCAAAAGTTAATTTCTTGGAGAGTTAAGATAGAAAGAAAATGTAAAAAAAAAAAGAATTTTTGGCCATAAAGTCCTCTCATGCACCTTCACCTTCTCTTCCCCCACTCCCAGCCACATGGCAAGCTACCATTGGTTTGTCATTTTTTTCCACCCACTTCATTTTTCACCCATAATTTTTTCCCTTTGAAAAAAAAAATCTAAAAAACCAAAGTTCTTAAAATTTTATTTTCAGCAAAATAGCACAATCATGAAAATTTGAAAATAAAAATTTATCTTTGTAAATACTCGCTTTCGTAAAATGAAAGAACAAATATGCGAACTTTAAAATGTAACTTTGATTCTGGCTCTATCCTCATTCACTTTGAACTTTGAAGATTACTTTGAGGATGTTGTGTTCCACGTATCCAACACTTTTAAACAAGTCAAGTGTCACTTGACAATAATTCGTTTAAATGAGTATTCAGATTCACAAAACACAAGCTTTGTCCATTTTCTATGTTAATTGTTCTCAAATATTGTAATACCAATTTATAGCTTGCGTATTTCGAATGTACGATTTATGCTAATTGTATATTTAAGAAAAATTTGTAAAATCTTGTAATAAAAACATGGTTACCTTTGAAATTGCGTGTAGCTCTTCTTTACCAATTACCAATGCAGTCAATAAAATCCATCACTTGTATTGTGGATACTGTTTTTAAAAAAGATAATACCCACAATACACAAAATTATTCAATATGTGTCAACTTTGATAAAGTTTAGCAAATTGAGCTACTCAACCCTGAGATCTTGGCTTGTGTATTCTTTTCTCGAGCAATTACTGGATTTTATAATTGTTTTCTAAGTAATTTGCATAAATGGTCCACGTGGTTGAACAAAAAATGTTGTTTTTGCCATATTTTTGTTCGGACCTAAGTATGTGATTTTTTTTTAATTTGGGACACCAACATAAACGCCCTTAAGTTTTATAGAAATTGACGGTTTTACCCAAAATTGAAATTTATGTTCATTAATGCCTTAAGTCTTCAATTGTTTTTTTTTTTTTTTCATTTTGAGCTTTTAGCAGGTAAAATCGGTAACCTATATAGGTAGGTGTGACACGTCGACGTTGAGTTTTTCACTTGCTTAAAAATAGAGGCATAGAGGCATGAAAGGGACCGGTGGCGGGATTGGAACCACCACCACCCATATAAAAAATAAGAACTTTAACACTAAGCTCAAAGGAATTTTTATGTCTTTTACCTGTAATATATACTTTAAAATACTGGAAGACATAAAATTCAAATTTTACTGTGATTATATAATAATAATAATAATAATAAGACAAAATTGCAAAAATGGTCCCTGTGGTATGCAAACTTTTGGGGTTTTAGTCCAAACCACGAGTTTTTTGGATCCATGGTCCTTTTGGAGTGGTTTCTATGTGATTTTGGTCCCTGGACTTAACTCCCATTAAGTTGGATCTGTTAATCCCCCTCACGTGCCTCACACGTGAGGGTAATTTCGTCATTTCATATGTTAAAGACCATTTTTGCATGAACGTTTTTTTGGATTAATTCCTTTTTCCCCTCATTTACTTTCCCCAACACTCGTCAACTCCCCAACTCCCTCCTTCTTGCTTCTGCTCCATTGAACCTGCAAAAAACCCTCGTTGCTTATCCAAACAAGATAATCGACACTACACATACAAGGGCATACATTTAATACGAAATGGTGTTCGTAATGTGGCATATCAGACCAAAACACGAAGTTGTTGATGTATCAACTGAATATGGTAAGTTCCTCTGTTTTCTTTAACTTTTATACTTTGCATTTTCTTATTGATTTAGAACAAAAAAATGCAAAATTTTGACTTTGTTAATATGTACAATTTCGATTTTTAGCTGGTGCACCCACATGGTTTAGTACTAAGCTTCATCACGGTGAGAAATTTACTAAGTTACCTGATATAAAGTACGTTGGAGGTGAAGTGAGTTATGTTGATTATGTGGACATTGATGAGTTTTCTGTGCATGAACTTGATGCCATAATGCTTGACCTAGGTTACCCAGACCCACAGAATTCTGAATTCGGTGATGAATCCCCAGTTATATACTACCATTTTAGGATACCCAATGGTGACTTTCAATTTGGTCTTAGAGCTTTAGGGAATGATCAGGATGTGATCAACCTTTCTAAATACATTGCACAGAACAAGCTGATTGAGGTGTACACAGAGCATGGAAAGACAAATTTACTGACTTACTTCATGTCACCAAATGCAAAGGGTAAAGTTGTCATTGAGGAATTACCAGAAAATGATGATCAAGGGGCTGAAGTTGAGGGTCAAGTACATGCAGATTCTCCAATGAAAAATGTGAACCATGGTGATGGTGAGCCTGTTGGTGAGTTCATGTCTCTGATTCTTTTTGGGAGTAAGAATGATAGTTTCTCACCAGAGTATAGAAGGGGTAGGGTTGGAAATTCCAATATAGGTGAAAGTTCTTGTAGCAAGAGGCTTAATTTAGATTATATTGATGAGGGTGTTCACATTTCAAAGGAAAAGAATGATGATCAGGATGGTTCAACTGATGTTCAGGAGGCAGCAACTTGTGTTCATATTGATGAGATAGATGGTGTTAGGGAGGCTGCAACTGTTGTTCAAGAGGCATCAACTGTTGATGAAGGATGCTACAACACCCCCTGTTAATAATGTTGATGAACAAATGAATGAGTTATTTGATAACCTTATGGAAAATTTGATTGGGAGTGATGATGATAATGCAGAGTATGAAGGGGATGGAGAATCTGAAGAGGGTAATCAAGAGTATGAAGAGAATGATGAATCTCACGAAAGTGATCCAAATTTTGAAGAGTATGATGAATCTGAAAATAGTGATCCAGGGTATGAGAGACACATAGAAGATGAAGATCATGTGGATGACATAATGGACGTTGACAACAATATACAGGATGTGGACATGGGAGACTTCACTCTCAATGTTGAAAGTGATGTGGAAGGTTCTTGTATAAATGTTGTTCATGGGCATGAACCTGAAGATATGGAATTGTATTAAATGTTTTTTAATGGTAATGTACACACAGGAAGAGCAGTTTCTGATGTGTTGATATCAAACATGTGTGAAGTGTTTAATGGGAAGATAGAGAAAGGAAGGGATAAACCTGTCATTGGATGTTTAGAATACATAAGGGAGTATCTAATGAAGAGGATATGCAATGTCATGAAGGAAATGAAAAAGGCTAAAGGTCCACTAACACCCACAACAACAGACATCCTAGCTGCAAGAAAAACAGTTGCTTCACAATACATTACTAGGTGGAATGGGGGCGACAAGTATCAAGTCACAGGAGCTTTGCAGGATCAACATGTGGTTGATGTTAGGAACAAAACATGCACTTGTAGAAAATGGGATGAAAACTTGGTTGTTATGTTTATAATATTTTGTTGAAAACTTTTGGTTGGTTGTTATGAAAACTTGGTTGTTATCTTAGGTATGGTAATGTGTCCCTTTTGGTAATGTTTAGAATCTTTGGTTGTTATGTTTAGAAACTGTGGTTGTTATATTACAAATCTTAATGAAATATGCATTTTGGTTATGTACAATTGGTTCTAATATATACATTTTGGTAATACATTCATATCATTTCTATTCATATGTTAATTCTGATACATTCATACCATTTTGGTAAAACATTCATTACACTTGCATCATAAAAGTGTACATATATCATTATCATCATAAGTCACTACAAACATGATTACATATAATTACAACAAAATGACCAAAACACCCTTCAGAGTATACCCCTACACAAACCAATTACAGAAGAATACAATCACAAAAGAAAAACTAACTTCCAAACATGTACATTTTCAGCTTCAAATTGTCATCCTTCAATGCTTTGACATTTGCCATCAACATGTTGTTCCTGCATATCAGTCCATTGCATTGATCCTGTAGCATGTTCATACTTCTAACCAACTCATTGCACCGTTCCTGCACTGAATTCAAATTTCTTAGCAGACCAGGTATGATGGCTTTACCCCTAGCACACATTGGGGGATCAAGCCACCCAATAAACCCACAAACGGAATCATTCATAGGGCATGCAAAAAATCTCCTTCCTGGATTCAGAGGGGTCCAAGACGTTTACATCACAACAAATTTTCCACAAAAACATAGCACCATTTTTGTTGTAGCAGAGCTCAAGAAGAAGGGTAGAAGAAAAGAGACGTTGGGGCACGTTGGGGAAGAAGATCGCAGGAAGTGGGGGTATTTAAAAGGAATTAATCCAAAAAACGTTCATGCAAAAATGGTCCCTAACATATGAAATGACGAAATTACCCTCACGTGTGAGGCACGTGAGGGAGCTTAACAGATCCAACTTAACGGGAGTTAAGTCCAGGGACCAAAACCACATAGAAACCACTCCAAAAGGACCATGGATCCAAAAAACTAGTGGTTTGGACTAAAACGCTAAAATTTTGCATACCACAGGGACCATTTTTGCAATTTTGTCTAATAATAATAATAATATTATTATTATTATTATTATTATTATTATTATTATTATTATTATTATGAATGTATTTTTTAAATAGGTCTTTAAACATATAAATATATTCTTAAATATATATAAATACATTTTATAGGTATTTATATAAAAACGTATGTATTTATATTTCATAGATATAACATATATTTGAAAGCATATGTATACCTATAAAACGTGTCTATGCATTAAATATATATATATATATATATATATATATATATATATATATATATATATATATATATATATATATATATATATATATATATAGCTAGGTTCAAGTATTCTAACTAATTATTGTGCGGATATCGTACGCTATGAGAATTACTAAGAGAATAAATTGTTTAGCAATGCGAATACGTTCAACCTTACAAAAATATCGTCATTTTCATGCATTCTCGCTAATTATTATTTATTTTTGTTCTCACACATCGTTTTTCACTCATTTTCATTCTGACAAAATACGACCCAATAAAGATTCTGACAGGAATGAGAATAATAATAATACGTGTATAATAACCTTATAGATGATTTAATTAGTGAGAATGTGTGTTAATGACAATAGTTATGTAAAATTAAAAGTATTTATATTATCAAACAACATATTTCATTTATCATTCTTATAGCATACGATATCCGCACAATAATTAGTTAGAATAGAATAACCTAAGCATATATATATATATATATATATATATATATATATATATATATATATATATATATATATATATGAAAGCATATGTATACCTATAAAACGTGTCTATGCATTAAAAAATGTATGTATTTATATTTCATATGTATAACTATTTATTTTGTATAAAATTCATATTAAAATTAAAATAGTTATTCATATGGTTTATATTGTTTAAAATACATATTTATGTATTTGTACGTATTAATAAGTAACAATGTGTATTTATTATTTAAAATAGCTTTGTCGGCGTCCACTCAGTCGAAAATGCCAAGTCACATTTATGTGGCACACCTACCTATACTTTACCTTCTAAAAACTCAAAATGGAAAAAAAGTGTGCAAAACTAAGACATTGAACATAAATTTCAATTTAAGGTAAAACTGTCCATATCTGCAAAACTTAAAAGCTTTTATGACAAAACTCTGGTTAAAGGAATAAAATTAAGAAAATTAGTAAACAAAAAATTGTCAAAGTATGAATTTGTACAATAACTTCTATACAGAAAATCCTAAATGTTTGGTATTTACTCAATTACAAAAACAATAAAAAGAACATTACTTCAAGAAATGTCGTATACATATGAACCACTAAATCAGATAATCAAGAAACAAACCCCCAATATTTAAATAAAATCTAAAGCAATACCAAAAAAAAAAAAACCATATGGACATCTTAGCAATTAATGATTTAATTCGTTTGAATGGATAAAAATATTTTTTTAATCAAAATGAATATAGAAAATAGATATACACACATTTTGTTGATTTGTTCCACGGAAAAGTGTTTTATACTAGGATATGTACGGCTTGCTTCACATGGGCCAGGACGCTTTGCTTAAACAACGCCGATTATACAGTTTGTTGGCCGGGCGGCTATCACTGCCGCGAAAATCGTTGAATTCCGACTGCAGTACAGAGGCGCCGGAGACTGTGAAACAGAAGCAGAAGCAGTCAAAGGGGAATCAATACTAAAAGCCCCAAGTTCAAGCGTACTGTTGATAATATTGATAGCAAGTCTCTCGTTGAAAATCCGGTACTATCTTTTTCAAATTTTTTGTTTTTTTGTATAATTAGACCCCGCCTTCGGAAATATATGAAGAATAACTTATGCTAGTTGGTTAATTGATGCTATGTGAGGCTCACATTTTTATAGATCTCATGATCATGTTCAGTTAGCTTTTTTTTTGAACGGCGAGCAAATATTATTAGCACAAAGAGAAAAAGAGACTTAAGTGAGCAGCTCAAGCCTGATTACAAGAGAAACACAACATAGGACACATACACCACATATACCAACCAAGATTACATGACTTAAACCTATTTTTTATCCAATTAAATGTGCAAATACTAATATCATGTTCAGTTAGCTATAGGAGAATGAATCTAATCTAGCTGTTTTTCTTGATGTTACTCTTAGATTTTAAGATAAGATCCAATATTGAGATCAGATCCGGTTAATCTGTCTGGAGCATTTCTTTTCACTCTGGCAGGGCCACCAGCTACACAATTCATTAAAAGTCTTGTTGTTATCATTACATCGTTGAATCAAAATTTTGTTCTTTTTACATTATTAGTCTAACACTTCATTCATTTATAAGAAGTACATTACATTATGGTTGCATGTTTCTGAACTATTCATTCATTTATCTGTTTTATTGTTTTGTGTGTGAAAAGAAAAAATTAATTTGTTTAACTTAGTACCAATGCTAGGGAGGTCTAGAAACTGTGGTCGTCCATTCATTGATTTTGTAGTTAATAAAGATGTTAAACATTTTAGTATAGACTGATTAATAAAAAGAATTCATTCAATAGTTTTTCAAAATATATAAATTGCAAGTTTATTACCCTCTTGTTTTGGAGTCACTACTAGTGTAGCACTTTTTAAAAAAAATGTTATTTTTAACAATGTAGGAGACCATGGATCAAGGCTGAAATCGACCAACTTGGCTTGTTTCTAACAAGTTTAGGATTTAATTAATTTATGTGAGATAAGTTCTTTTCATGGTCATTAAATTCTTGGACCCAAATGATATCATATCACTGTTCTCACTGATATCTACTATATTTGATTCCATAAGTTCGTTTTCAGGGACTCATTTCATATAACTAGAGGATCAAAAACTACCACAGCATGGGAAGATATACAATTCATAAATACAAATTTCCAAGACTTGTAAGTCTTTAAACGTCTAATTTGGGGCAATCTGTTTTTCAATTCATCTTTAATTTGTCTTACATTTTCATTGAAATTTCATAGAAATTACGGATTGTAGGCCCCACACAAACAGGCCACCAGATTGAGGTTGTTCATTTGAATTTTTCGTCTTCACAATTAAGACTATATAAATCCTCATGTGGGGCAGTTTGAATATGCATCACTACCAAAAAAATTGAAAAAAAAATCACAAAGATTTGCATTAACATAATGAATCCTTGTGTTTTTGTAATTTTCTCACTTCTATTGCTACACCCTGAGACTATAATTTCCAACCAATTGGGAGGAGGAGATGATAACGGTGTTATTATGAGAAAGTGTTCTGATAAGGAGAGACGTGCTCTCCTTTGATTTCAAAGCTCGCCTCCAAGACCTGATGAAACTCTCTCTACATGGAGAGCTGAAGAAGAAGAAGAAGATTGTTGTAAATGGAGAGGAGTCACATGCAACAACCAAACACATCATGTCACAGGGCTTGACGTTGACAGACTTGGTCTTGTAGGTGAGATTAGCAATTCTTTGCTTAATTTAAGCAGTTTGAATCATCGTGATCTTTCCTACAATTCTTTTCATGGAACCATTTCCACCTTCATTGGTTCCATGACTCGTTTAAGGCACCTTGACCTTGGTTGGAATCAGTTTAATGGAATCATTCCCAGGTCCATTGGTTCCTTGACATAGTTAATGTCCCTTGACCTTTCCTATAACTCCTTTTATGGAACCATTCCTCCAGAGTTTGGAAACCTCACCAATTTGCAAGACCTTTCTCTTTATTCTGTTGGAAGATGTAGAGTTGAGAACCTCAACTGGTTGTCTCATCTCTCTCATTTGGTGCATCTTGAAATGGATGGGACTTCTCTTGCCAAACAAAATTATTGGTTAGATGTGATTTTGAGTCTCCGGAAACTATCATGGTTAAGGTTAAAATTGTTGTAAAATATGATGGATACGAATTGACTTGAATAATATTAGCTCAATGCGGAATGGGATCAAAAATTATCACAACGAAATACAAATAAAATAAATAGAATAGAGACACAAGAATTTACGTGGAAACCCAAATCGGGAAAAAACCACGGGCGGAGGAAGCCGAGAAACAATTCACTATAATTTGCAGTGTTTACCGGGATTATGAAAGAGATTACAAATAGAGTGGGAGAGCTAAAATACACGGTGGTGTAATATATATATATATATATATATATATATATATATATATATATATATATATATATATATATATATATATTGATTTTTGGTTGTGTTCTTTCCTCTGGCTCATGGCTTAGGCTATTTATAGCCAAAACCAATATAATATGAATTGTAGAAAAAATGTGCCGTCCGAATTCCAATTGTAGGCACCTACCAAAAATTCACCGTCCAAATCAAATTCACATATATATACTACTATTCATAGTCAAGCTATGAATAGTGAAAGATAGACGTCCAATTTCATTTCAATTAACATATATATTACTATTCATAGTCAAACTATGAATAGTAAATGATAAGTTACTGAAATAACCCCTGAACTATTTGCCACTTGCTAATTTTGGAGGCAACTTTTCCACAATCTCCACCTTGACATCAAAATTAAGCAAGTCATGCTTTACGATTAGTCAAAACCTATAACTTATCAAACTCTAAAACTTCCATAAGAACCTGCAAATTTTATATAGAGAAAAAATTGTTTCCGAAAAATAAATAATACTTCCTCCACCTACGAGCCTTCAGGCTCAACTGCGATCAGAAACACCCACCATGTCCAAACATAATTTGAACTTGGCTGTAGGAAGACTTTTAGTGAACATATCAGCGGGATTATAATCTGTATGAATCTTGTCCACAACACAATCACCTTTTTCAATGATATCCCGCACAAAATGATAACGGATATCAATATGCTTTGTTCGGTCATGAAACATTTGATCTTTACTCAAGAAGATAGCACTCTGGTTGTCACAGAAAACTGTGGTCACCTTTATTCTATCATCGAGTTCTCCAAATAACCCCTTCAACCAGATATCTTCCTTAACTGCTTCTGTAATCGCCATGTACTCTGCCTCGGTAGAAGACATGGCAACTGTAGACTGTAACTGGGCTTTCCAACTAACAGCACAACCATTTAGAGTAAACACATACCCTATAATTGATCTTCGTTTATCCAAATCTTTTCCATAATCTGAATCAACATATCCGAACACCCTAGTGTTAGATTTACCAAAACGTAAACACATAGAAGACGTACCACGTAAATAACGAAAAATCCACTGTACTGCTTTCCAATGTTCTTTCCCCGGGTTCGCCATGTATCTACTAACCATGCTAACAGCATAAGCCAAATCAGGGCGCGTGCAGATCATAGCATACATCAAAGATCCAACAGCACTAGAGTATGGAACACGTGCCATGTAAGCCATATCAGTCTCATTAGTAGGACTCAAAGCGGATGATAGCTTGAAATGAGCTGCAAAAGGTGTGTTGACAGACTTTGCTTCGTGCATACTGAAGCGTCTTAGGACTTTCTCAATATAACTTTTCTGAGAAAGATGCAAGATCCTAGACTTCCTGTCACGAATAATTTCCATACCTAAAATCTTTTTGGCAGCTCCTAAGTCCTTCATTTCAAATTCAGCTTTCAACTGGTCTTTTAACTTCTGAATCTCCTTCATATCTTTCGCTGCAATCAACATGTCATCCACGTACAAGAGTAAGTAAATCTTTGAACCATTGTCACCTTTCTTGAAATAAACGCAGCTATCATAAGTGCACCTGCTGAATTTGTGACTGGTCATGAAAGAATTGAACCTCTTGTACCATTGTCTAGGAGACTGCTTGAGGCCATAAAGAGATTTGTTCAACTTGCATACGTAGTTCTCCTTTACAGGAACTACAAAACCTTCAGGTTGTTGCATAAAAATCTCTTCCTCAAGCTCACCATTTAGGAAAGCTGTAGTGACATCAAGTTGTTCTAACTCAAAATCGTTAGAAGCAACCAACCCCAACAATACACGAATGGAAGTATGTTTGACAATTGGGGAATAAATGTCAGTGTAATCAATACCAGGAATCTGACTGTAGCCTTTAGCTACTAACCGAGCTTTGTATCTTGGTTTATCATTTGGGTTGACAGGTTCCTTGAGCTTGTAGACCCACTTGCATTTAACTAGTCTCTTCCCTTTCGGAATAGGAACTAAATTCCAAGTATTGTTTCGCTGCAAGGATTCCATCTCATTTTGCATAGCGAGCATCCAATCATTTGAGTCTTCAGATTTAATAGCCTCGTCATAATTCGCAGGCTTCGTTGCGGACTCAATATTATCAGTAATAATAAAAACATAGGCAACCAAATCAGATTCAGCATACCTCTTCGGAGGAATAATCTGTCTTCTCGGTCTATCTCTTGCAATGCTTGGAGTAGTAGCTTGTGGTTGTGAAGGTGTTGAATCTTCACCAACAACATGCTCATCCGACGAAGAAGAATCTTGATGCTGACTTGTACTCTGATTAGTGGTAGGTGAAGTAGGAAGCTCCACCTCCATTTGAGCATTCTCTTTATTTGCTTCGGATGATACATCTGATGCATCTGTTCTTTTAGAAGAGTCAGCAACTGGTTGAATCATAGCAGACTCATCAAAAGTAACATCTCTTGAGATGATAATTTTCTTCAAATCAAAGCTCCATAACTTGTAACCCTTTACACCTTGATTGTACCCAAGAAAAACGCATTTGATTGCTCTTGGTTCTAGTTTCCCATTGTCAACTCGTGTATACGCTGGACATCCGAATGGTTTTAAATCTGAATAATTGGCAGGTTTATTGGACCATAACTCAAATGGAGTTTTATTCTCGATTGCTCGTGACGGTGATCGGTTGATAACATAGCAAGCAGTCGAAGCAGCCTCCGCCCAAAAAGACTTTGGCAATTTGGAATTAGAAAGCATACACCGGACCTTCTCCATAATGGTGCGATTTATCCTTTCAGCTACACCATTTTGTTGAGGTGAATGGACTACTGTGCGATGTCGAGTAATGCCTTCCTTTTGACAATAGACATTAAACTCTTCTGAGCAAAACTCAAGTCCATTATCCGTACGAAGATACTTTACCACCAAACCTGATTGCTTTTCAACCTGAACTTTCCAATTTCTGAAGGTAGAGAAAACGTCTCCTTTATTTTTTAAGAAGAAAGACCACACCTTCCTGGAGAAATCATCAATAATAGTGAGCATATAAATAGCTCCACCTTTTGAAGCAACTCGAGCCGGTCCCCACAAATCCGAGTGAACATAATCAAGTGGTCATTTCGTTGTATGGATACCACTTGCAAACCTCACTCGTTTTGCCTTGCCATATACACAGTCTTCACAGAAATCCAAATCAACAATCTTTTGTTGACCAAGTAAACCTCTTCGACTCAATTCTGACATGCCTTGAAAACTCATATGGCCGAGTCGAAGGTGCCAAAGACGGGACTGATCTGGATCAGAAAAAGACTTTGAAACAACAGCAGCATCACTCGAAATTGTTTGCCCGTCAAGAAAGTAAAGATATGAGGTTTTTCGTTTGGCTCTCAGTTTGTCGGAACCGTCTTTGAATACCCTGAGAACTCCACCTTTACCAGCAAACTCGTATCCCTTTTTGTCAAAGGAACTGAGAGATAACAAGTTTCTTCTGAGGTCAGGAACATATCTAACATCCCCCATGGTTCGAATAACTCCGTCAAACATACGGATCCTGACTGAACCATGTCCAAGAACTGGACATGTAGTATTGTTACCCATCAACACATAGCCCTGGTTAACCTTTTCAAATGTGTAAAACCAACTTTTGTTGTGACACATATGAAAAGTACAACCAGAGTCGAGTATCCAATCACCAGTGGAATCCAGTTTATCTGAATAAACTGTCAAAAGTTCTCCAATACCTTCAACCTCAGCTACATCGGCTTCACCCGAAGTGCTAGCTTGTTTACCATTTGCTGTCGTCTTCTCTTTTTCTTTATTCTTCAACTTGAAGCATTCTTCAAGCACATGTCCCTTCTTGTGACAATAGTTGCAAAACTTTCGTTTGCCTTTTGACTTGGATCTGGTTCTGTTGGAAGATTGAGAAGTTCTACTTCTCTCTGTTGTTCTTCCTCTGGCATTCAAACCTTCGGCTTTAGCATCACTTGAACCACCACCAGTAATATGCTTCATCTTCTCTTTGGAATCCAAAGCTGTATAGACTTCATCTAAAACTAGAGTGTCACGGCTATAGATAATAGTATCACGAAAATGGCTATAGGATTCTGGCAATGACGACAGTAAGAATAGAGCCAAGTCTTCATCTTCATACTGAACATCCATATTCTCTAAGTTATTTACTAACTCTTTAAATGTGGATATATGTTCAGTTAAAGAGCCTCCTTCAATCATCTTGAGATTGAACAACCGTTGCTTCAAATGCAACTTGTTTGGTAAGCTCTTGGTCATCAACAGTTGCTCCAACTTTAGCCATAAAGAAGCCGCTGACGTTTCTTTTAGAACATCTTGCAAAACATCGTTTGACAAGTGCAAACGAATCTGGGATAAAGCCTTCAGATCTTTCATCTCCTTTTCTTCTTCGGTCCATGTATCAGGCATCTTATTGAAACCCAAGAGCGCCTTATGTAAATCCATCTGAATGAGAATGTCTCTCATATTTACTTGCCACAACGGAAATCGGGTGTTACGATCCAGTAGTGGAATATCGTATTTTACCGAAGACATGATTAATCACTTGATAAAATGATCCCAACGAGCTAATATCACAACCCGGATGCTCTGATACCAATTGTTGTAAAATATGACGGATACGAATTGACTTGAATAATATTAGCTCAATGCGGAATGGGATCAAAAGTTATCAAAGCGTAATAATCACAACGAAATACGAATAAAATAAATAGAATAGAGACACAGGAATTTACGTGGAAACCCAAATCGGGAAAAAACCACGAGCGGAGGAAGCCGAGAAACAATTCACTATAATTTGCAGTGTTTACAGGGATTATGAAAGAGATTACAAATAGAGTGGGAGAGCTAAAATACACGGTGGTGTAATATATATATATGTAATGCTTTATATATATATATATATATATATATATATATATATATATATATATATATATATATATATATATATATATATATATTTGATTTTTGGTTGTGTTCTTTCCTCTGGCTCATGGCTTAGGCTATTTATAGCCAAAACCAATATAATATGAATTGTAGAAAAAATGTGCCGTCCGAATTCCAATTGTAGGCGCCTACCAAAAATTCACCGTCCAAATCAAATTCACATATATATACTACTATTCATAGTCAAGCTATGAATAGTGAAAGATAGACGTCCAATTTCATTTCAATTAACATATATATTACTATTCATAGTCAAACTATGAATAGTAAATGATAAGTTACTGAAATAACCCCTGAACTATTTGCCACTTGCTAATTTTGGAGGCAACTTTTCCACAGGTTAAATGGATGTGAGCTCTCAGAGGTCTTGTATCCATATTCTTCTTCATTTCTCAACTCTTCTTCATCTATTAACTAACAATCAGCTTCGTCTTCTTGATCTATCTAGCAACATGTTAGATGGGATACCCAAATATCTTGGTAACCTCTGTAGTCTGATTACTTTTTACTTCGATAACAATTCTGTTGTTATCAAATTTCCTGATTTTCTCAACAACTTGTCGTCTGGATGCACATCGCTTACATTACATGGGTTGTTTGCTGGACATAACAGATTTATAGGGACACTCTCCAATGGGATCCTAACATTCAAAAATCTTGCTCGTCTTGATATGAGCTCTTGCAGTCTAGGGCCTCGCTTCCCCAAATGGATTCAAAAAATCAAAAATCTAACATATCTTGATATTGCCAACAATGGAATTTCAGACACAATTCCTCTGGGGTTTTGGGACATGTGGCCTTCTCAATTAGCATATCTCAATCTCTCTTCCAACAACTTCAGTGGGAAAGTACCAGATTTACCATTAAATTTTGGCAACAATTCTAGGATAGATTTGAGTTCCAACAGATTTTATGGTCCTATAACAAATATCTCTCCCACTGTGGCATTAATAAATCTTTCTAGAAACAAATTCTATGGTGGAATCTCCTTCTTATGCCAAATTGTCCCTGGGTTTTTAGTTTTTCTTGACCTCTCCCATAATTTTCTAAGCGGACAACTTCCAGACTGTTTGTGGCACTTCAAAGAACTAAAAATTCTTAATCTAGGACACAACAATCTATCTGGAAGGCTTCCTTCCTCCGTTGCATCTTTGACAAAATTAGAGGTATTGTATTTGTATAAGAACATTTTCTTTGGAGAATTGCCTTTGTCTTTAAAAAATTGCACGAGTTTAAGTTTTTTGAATTTGGGGGCAAATAAGTTTTCTGGTAACGTGCCTGTTTGGATTGGGGAAAACTTATCAAGGTTGTATGTTCTTATCCTGAAATCAAACTCATTCTTTGGAACCATCCCTTTACAGTTATGTCAGTTAGCTAATCTTAAAATTCTGGATTTGTCACTGAACAATCTCCATGGACACATCCCCTCGTGTTTGGATAATCTTACAAACATGGCTCAAGCAGGTTCATTACCAACACATAATGTACATTCCTATTCAATTAAATTGTTTTTCCCAAGAGATGGTGTTTATGTTGTACTTGTTGATGAGTATCTTGACCATGCAATGATGGAGTGGAAAGGATATGAACGTGAACTCACCAGTACTCTGGGATTGTTAAAGAGCATTGACTTGTCAAGCAACAACTTAATAGGACAAATTCCATCTGAAGTTACCAATCTCTATGGACTGCATACACTCAACTTGTCAAAGAATGGTCTGCTTGGAGAGATTCCGGAAAAAATTGGTCAATTGGAACAACTTGAAATTTTTGATTTATCTAGAAACAACTTGTCTGGAGAGATGCCATTAAGCATGTCTAGTATGCATTTTTTAAATCATCTTGACGTGTCATATAATAGCTTGTCAGGGAGAATTCCATCCAGCACTCAACTGCAGTCTATTGATCCTTCAAGATACATTGGAAACCCAAGACTATGTGGACCTCCCCTTACCAAAAAATGTCATGGAGATGATGAATCAGAAGTACCACATGTCATTGGTGAGAGTGAGGATGGTGGGGAAGACACATATGAACTTTGGGGGTGGTTCTATATTGGTGGAGGCACTGGTTTTGTTACTGGATTTGGGATTGCATGTGGTGCTCTACTTCTCAATCGTCATGTGTGACATGCTTTTTTTCATTTTTATGATAGCTTTAAAGATTTGGTTTATGTGAAGGTGATGGTGTTCTATGCAAATCTGCAAAAGGGTTGAACATAGATAGTCTTGTAATTAAATAATGCTTCACTTGTATTTGACTGGTGTTTTTATGTCCCCAGTATCAATAAAATTGTCACCAACACCATGGGTTGCCATTTTCCAGCTGTGTGCTGAACTAAGGCAACCTGAACACTTTGTATTTTAAATCTAGTTAATTAATGTTGTATTTGTTTTTAGTACACAATTTTATAGGACAATTCTCAATGTAGGTTATCCGTGGAATTGATGCTGAAAGATGGTCCATCCATATACATTCATGCTTTTTGGTGGGTTATTTACAAAAATTGGCCAAACTAGAATAACAGATCGATAAACAAAGAACATGAACTCCAAATTTGGGATTTTCAGTTTAGACTTTCTATGAAAGCAGAATATCGATATATACTAGAATAATTATGTCTTTTTGATTGCATTTAATTGGCATACATTAGGTTTAATACGGAACTCCTCTAATTACAATAAATATCGTACATATTATGTGGTTAAGATGTATTTCTATGTATTTTCTCAAATTACATTATATGTAATTAGGTAAGAATCACTAGTACAGAAAGCATTTGTTAATGCGGTTAAAATGATTAATTGATACAGGTATTGAACCGGACCAAAAGATATCGCATCAAAAAAATACCCTTATTGGTGTGGTTCAAAAATCGCACCAAAAAATAGCCAAAACCGCACCAACAAATAGCCAAAATCGCACCAAAAAAATAGCCAAAACCGCCTAAAAAAATAGCCAAAATCACACCAAAAAATTGCCAAAACCGCCTCAAAAAATAACAAAAATACACCAAAAAATAGCCAAAACCGCCTAAAAAAATAGCCAAAATCGCACCAAAAAATAGCCAAAACCGCCTCAAAAAATAGCAAAAATCGCACCAAAAAATAGCCAAAACCGCCTCAAAAAATAGCAAAAGTCGCACTAAAAATCTTGCCAAAACCGCCTCAAAAAATAGCCAAAATCGCACCAATAAATAATCAAAAGCCACCTCAAAAAATAGCTAGCTAAAACCACACCATGTTCGCCATTGAGGCACACCACATTACTTATGAAGCTTCATTTCTTGTATTTAGGTATGTTTGGTGAGTGTTTTTAAATCAAATGTTCAATCGTAATTTCCTTTTCTCCAAAAAAGATGGTTTCAATCTCTACAATTTCTTTTTCTCTACCAATTAAAAATCTTTTCTTGGGAAATCACATTTCATCGATGTTGTTTTCATTTTCTTTTTCAACATCTTAAAACTCACTCTACAAAAGCTAGGTTCATACCCATTTATTGAATGTCACCGAAGCAAACATCATAAGTCTTTGGATCCAGTTTTTGAGATATATCACGGAAAAGAGACATCTGTAGATATTCAAAACAAGAAAACATCATTAAAACATAAATAGGACATCCATTTACAATTAATAAGAGAAAAATATAGCCACAAATGCCATTAACGAAAAGAAGATAAATAATTGACATACCTCACATGCGTTTTCAAGCATGGAATCGATAAATATATAATTATAGGAAGAGGTTGCATCTCCAACGTTATATAAAAGAGGGAAGATTGAATAAAAATTTTGAAAAACATGAAAATTTGGAGGGATCTAGTGCGAAATGAAAAATTCGAATGAAATTTTAGAGGAAAGATTAATGCTGCGGTTCAATATTTTTTAGTGCGAATTGTTTTTTGGTGCGGTTCAATGTTTTTTAGTGCGGTTGTAATTGTTTTTTGGGGCGGTTTTCACATGATTTTTGGTGCGGTTTTGGGAAACTGCATCAAAAAATGCTTTAATGGTTCGATTTTGGGAAACCGCACTAACAAAAACTATTTTATGGTGCGATTCTTAGATTTTTTGATGCTGTAAGTATTTAATAATGCGGTTTTTAGAAGGGACCACATCAAAAAATAAAAATCACTCGTACTATTAAATGACTTGTGTAGTAATTTTTATTAAAAATATATCCAAATTCCATGTAACAAATACATATATGATATAATTTACAAAATAATCACGAAAACAATAATCACAAAATTTTTAATTTTACAATTTAATCCATCATACCCAATGTTTTGAAAACCGGACCGGTTGTCTTACCGGTTAATGGTTCAAACGGCTGGACAGGTCCAAAAAACCTGATGACATCGTTGTTATTTATTATTTATAATTATATATGAAATCAATGACTTTTTTTTCACTCTTATCGCGTCCAATAAGACTATGGGGTGTGGTGTCGTGTTTACCACAACCCAAGTCATCAAAAAGCTTGCCAACTTAAATTTCTTTTCACTTTGCCACCTTTGAAACCGTATGATAGGAGTCGGAAAAAGGTAAGGAAAGAAAAAAAGAAGGAAGATGATTGGTTGATTGGTTGATATATATATATATATATATATATATATATATATATATATATATATATATATATATATATATATATATATATATATATATAGAGAGAGAGAGAGAGAGAGAGAGGGTAAAAAGGAGAGAGAGATGAATCAAGAGAGAGGATGTGGCAAGATTTAGCCATATGCGGCAAAACCACACTCGGGACCGCACCGCGGGGGGGGGGGGGGGGGGGGGGACCGTGCCCACTCCCACAAACCTATGAGCCGACCACTTGATTTTACAATTTCTCATCTCTGAATATGTAAGTGGCATGAATAGGTAAGTAGCATGTGATGTGGTCGGCAAAAAAAGAACCGTGACCTGGTCCTTTTGTAACAAAATTTCCTTTGTGTAAGATTTTAGTATTTTCCTGTAAAAGTTAATTGTTTGGAGAGTTAAAATGGAAAAAAAAAAATTGGCCATACAGGCGTTTCATGCACCTTCACCTTCTCTTCCCCACTCCCAGCCACATGGCATGGCAAGGTGCCATTGGTTGGTGATTTTTTTTCCACCCACTTCATTTTTCACCCATAATTTTTTTCTTTTGAAAAAAAAATCTAATAAATCAAAGTTTTTAAAACTTAATTCTCTACGAAATGAGCACAATCATGAAAATTTAAAAATAAAAATTTATTTTTGTAAATACTCTCTTTCGTAAAATGAAAGAGCGAAGATGCGAACTTTAAAATGTAATTACACCATTTTTTTTGCAGATACCCATTTACTTTAACCCTAGCTTTATCCTTAGTCTACCCTCATTCACTTTGAAGAGTGCTTTGAGGATGTTGTGTTCCTCGTATCCAACACTTTTAAACAAGTCAAGTGTCACTTGACAATAATTTGTTTAAATGAGTATTCCAGATCTACAAAACACAAGCTTTGTCCATTTTCTATGTTAATTGTTCTCAAAGATTGTAATACCAATTTATAGCTTGGCGTATTTGGAATATACCAGTTTATGCTAATTGTATATTTAAGAAAAAATTGTAAAATCTTGTAATAGAAACATGGTTACCTTTGAAATTGCGTGTAACTCTTCTTTAGCAATTACAAATGCAGTCAATAGAATCCATCACATGTATTGTGGATACTGTATTTAAAAAAATAATGCCCGCAATACACAAAATTATTCAATATGTGTCAACTTTGATAAAGTTTAGCAAATTCAGCTACTCAACCCTGAGATCTTGGCTTGTGTATTCTTTTCTCGAACAATTATTGGATATTATAATTGTTTTCTAAGTAATTTGCATAAATGGTCCACGTGGTTGACCAAACAATGTTGTTTTTGCCATGTTTTTGTTTATGTGATTTTTTTAATTTGGGATATCGACATAAAAGCTTTTAAAATTAGATTGAATGATGATTTGTCATAATTTTAATGGGTAGGAACAATTGTAAGAATAAAAGGTATGAGGTAATTTAATTTCTCGAAAAGAGAAATTAAATTGTTTCTTACTTTCTATGCCTATAAATGTTAATACCCAATAAAATTATGACAAGAGTCGTTATTTCATATTTACTCAATTACATAAACAATAAAAAAACATTACTTCAAGAAATGTCGTATACATATAAACCACTAAATCAGATAATCAAGAAACAAACCCCAAATATTTAAATAAAATCTAAAGCAATACCAAAAAAAAACTGATGGACATCTTAGCAATTAATGATTTAATTCGTTTGAATGGATAAAAATGTTTTTTTAATCAAAATGAATATAGAAAATAGATATACATAGATTTTGTTCCACGAATAAGTGTTTTATACTAGTATTTGCTTACAATCTCTAATAACTTTAGTAAATGGTGAAGATAAAAGGGTATGTTACCTCAAAGTAGTCTCCTTCATGATATAGATCACCTTGTGAGGTGAATTTTTGTTTAGTCTGATATTTGAAAAGCTACCTTCACAAATAATTTCAAGATCCATACATGTCAAAGGCTTTGAAAAAGACATGTTATGATTAAGCTACTTGTTTTTCTCCTTCTCAATAACAAAAGGAAGAAAGAAGAGAGTGTATTTGCTTACAAATTGAAGTATTTACCCTAGCTTCACAGTCTCTTTGAAATCAAAGGACTCGGCATAGGTTAGATCCATACCCAGCTCTACGAAATCAACACACACATACAGTTAAACACACACATAAACATCGTTAAACACACACATTCAGTTTGAGAAATGGAGGTGGTGGGGTTATTTCCGTAACTTATCATTTACTATTCATAGTTTGACTATGAATAGTAATCTAATATGAAATTGAAAATGAAATTGGACGGAATGGAGGCGCAGACATTATTATATGTGTATAGTAATATGCAATATGAATTTGAAGATTGTAGGCGCAACAATTTTGTCTTGGACGACATTTTTGTTTTCATATTAGATTTGTATTCTCCTCTTTGGCTATAAATAGCCAGAGAGATTTAACCCACATATAACCCAACAATCAAAATATATATATATAGTAAAACATTACATATATATATATATATATATATATATATATATATATATATATATACTGATACACCACCATATATTTTAGCCCTCTCACTTTATTTGTAATCTCTTTCATAATCCCTGTAAACACTGCAAATTATAGTGAATTGTTTCTCGGCTTTCTCCGCCCGTGGTTTTTTCCCGATTTGGGTTTCCACGTAAATTCCTGTGTCTCTATTCTATTTATTTTATTCGTATTACACAACAATTACATTATGGTTGCATGTTTCTGAACTATTCATTCATTTATATATTTTTATTTTTTTGTGTGTGAAAAGAAAAACTTAATTTGTTTAACATAGTACCAATGCTAGGGAGGTCTAGAAACTGTGGTCGTCCATTCATTGATTTTGTAGTTAATAAAGATGTTAAACATTTTAGTATAGACTGATTAATAAAAAGAATTCATTCAGTTGTTTTTCAAAATATATAAATTGCAAGTTTATTACCCTCTTGTTTTAGAGTCACTACTAGTGTAACACTTTTTCAAAAAATTGTTATTTTTAACAATGTAGGAGACCATGGATCAAAGCTGAAATTGACCAACTTGGCTTGTTTCTAACAAGTTTATGATTTAATGAATTTAAGTGATATAAGTTCTTTTCATGGTCATTAAATTCTTGGACGCAAATGATATCATTGTAAGTGTTTGTGATTCGATGCCTCTTTCATTGATATGAGCAGACGATTTAATGAATTTAAGTGATATAAGTTCTTTTCATGGTCATTAAATTCTTGGACCCAATTGATATCATTGTAAGTGTTTGTGATTCGATGCCTCTTTCATTGATATGAGCAGAATATATACAGGATTACAAGGGGGTAATTGAGGAAAGTCTAATCACCTAAAGAGCTATATAAGGAACATATATTGTACAGTAAATACAAAATATACAACATAATTATGCGAATTTTATGGCTGAAATAGTTCTCGCTAATACTCCCCCGCAGTCGAATCTGTAGATGGTCGAATAGAGAGACTGGATCGGAAACGGGTGAAGAGTTGACGTGGCAATCCCTTTGTGAAAATGTATGCATATTGGTAATCTGTTGGGATGTGAAGGACACATACGAAACCCATACGCACTTTTTCTCGAACAAAGTGGATATCAATTTCAACATGTTTCGTGCGCTGATGTTGAATCGGGTTTTGTGTAAGGTAGACCGCTGAAATGTTATCACGGTAGATGATTGTGGCCTGGCGCAACGGGAGATGGAGTTCAAGAAGAAGGTTGCGAATCCATGTCGTTTCATCTGCTGTATTTGTGACACCTTTGTATTCAGCTTCGGCACTTGATCGGGAGATAGTGGGTTGTCTTTTGGATGACCATGAGACAAGGTTGTTGCCAAGGAATACACAATAGCCGGACGTGGAGCGGCGTGAGTCGGGACAACCCCCCCAGTCGGCATCAGAGTAAGCGGTAAGTTTAGTAGACTTGGAGGGATTGATGTGGAGGCTATGATTGGTGGTGCCTTTTAGATATCTCAGAATGTGTTTTAAGAAATTGTAGTGTGGTTCTCTTGGTGCATGTATAAAGAGACAAACTTGGTGAATGGCGTAGGCAATGTCCGGGCGGGTAAAAGTTAAATATTGGAGGGCTCCGGCGAGGCTACAGTATAGAGATACATCATGCATTGGGTTGCCGATGGTGGCACTAAGCTTTGAGTTGGTGTCGGCGGGTGTAGTGCATGGTTTGCAATTTTGCATGTTGGCCCTATGAAGAATGTCATTAACATATTGTTCCTGTGAAAGAAATAATCCTCCATTTTTGTGTTGAACTTGAATGCCGAGGAAATGGTGGAGAGGGCCAAGATCGGACATTGCGAACTCTTTGGATAAAAGATCAATGAAGTACCGAAGAGTAGTGGTGTTGAATGCATTCAAGATGATGTCATCGACATAAATAAGGAGATACGCCATTGTTGCACCGTGTTGGAAAACAAATAGAGAAGTGTCACTGTCAGTGCTTTTGAAACCACATATTTGAATGTATGTGGCAAACCGATAATACCATGCCCGTGGGGCTTTGTAACGTCCCAAAATTTCATTTTTTAATTAATTAACTCATAAAACATTCACTAGAAAATATTGTATAAACACGTCATCTCAAAAGCCAAGTATCATGTTTGAAACCCACAACATAAACCAATATCATATCAGAGTACAATCCCATAAAACTCCGTGCGGAAAATCATAGGTGTGTGTGATGCCATGCTACGCCACCGGCTCCTTCCCCTTAGACGAAGAGGTACCTGAAACCAAAAACTGAAACCGTAAGAACAAAGCTTAGTGAGTTCCCCCATCATACCACATACCATCCAATACCATCGGTATCTTTCAACCGGTAATCATCATCGGTATCTTTCAACCGGCAATCGTCATCTGTATCTTTCAACCGGTAATCATCATCGGTATCTTTCAACCGGTAACTGGGGACTATTCCACCCCCTACCACTAGCATACAATAACAAGATATAAGCATACAGTTAGGCATATCCGGGTACTGACCTACCCCTCGGTCCTAAGGACCACTATTAGGGAAACTATCCCTATCATGCACGTAACATATCATACAGATATAACTCATAACCAAACACATAACCAGACCAAGATAATTATCACAAAGACAATCATCTTCTAAATACTCCTCATTGGTGGGCCGACATTGTGGCCTTAGACCCACCCCTACTGGAAGGTAACTCACCTCGTACAAGTAGCTGCTGATAATCTGTGCGGGAAACCTCGTCCTCATCCGCGACCCTACTCGTCGAGTTGGTCCGTCAACTCGACGAGTTCTTCTCTCATTCGAACGCCACATCAAAACTCATCCGAATCGCCGAGTTGATAAACAACTCGTCGAGTTCACCTTCATCCGATGAACAAGATCTGTCCTCAACTCGCCGAGTTGATGAACAACCCGCCGAGTTCTAAGGAGATTACCTTGGACTCGCCCAGTCTGTTCATGCACTCGCCGAGTCCCATGAACTTCCAGAACAATGGCTTAGTCCAGAACATTGGGTCACCCCCTGGGACCCTGTTAAAACCTTTCCACACTCGACTGGGTCCTTTTCACCCTCAACAGAAAGGGACAAAACCCTTTGTGACAACCGTCAAAATTCGAGTCGGTTCTAGATTTGAATAAACTTAGTTGCACATATAGGCACGACACATAATAGACTTAGTAACTAGAAGCTAAGTTATAACCTACTAGAAACATGGAAACAAGTAGGATCGGATGATAGTGTACTTAGATTTCACATTGATATGTGAATTCTGCTACTACTTAACTGTAGTGACTATCCATATTTGGGTCACTCTTTGACTCAAACACCTTTTCATGAATCATATACACACATTATGCACTTGACCTAGCAGTAGAAATTAGGTTGGAGCCTCATAGAAACTTAAGTCAAAGTTGAAAACTATGACTAGTATACTTGATTCCTCAATTTCGTTTGAATCTCGAAACCACTACATAGAATGCCAATAAACCGATAAAATAAGTTACAAATATTATTTATAACTATAAAAGAGTTATAATACCATAAGATAAATTGAAGTCTCAAAGATTCTATTGATTTTGATATCTAAAGATTTATTAATTCTCAAAACCCTAAAAACCCTAAAACCTAAATTTTATAAAATTTGACATCAAGAATTCTATAAAAATAGTTATGAAACTCATAATATTATCCTAAAACAATTAAATTCAGGGAAATATAATCAAGGAAAATAAAATTTAACTCATTAACATTTACCCTTAATTTATAAATCAAAAATCAAGGTTTTATGAATAAAAACTTGATTTTAGTGCACATTTTATATAAAAATTGAGATATTTTATAAAAGAACTTAAATTTTATAAAAGAAAATGAACGAGAAAGGGGTAGTATACTAAAAAATTCGGATCCCTCTCTCCCCATATCTCTCTCTCACACTCTCATTCTCCAACACACACACATCTCTCTTCTTTCTCTCTCTAGAAAACTCTCTCTACCTTCTCTCTAATTTTTCTCTCCAAACACCACTCCATTCTCTCTTCCTCCCTCTAAGAACCATGAAATTTTCCAGAAAACAAACCCAAGAACACTCCTCAAACTCGAAATTTTCATCATCTTGTGGTATTCTTGAAGGTAAAATCGAATTCTACTTCACTTTTCCTTCAAGTTTTGCTCTTTTTCTTACACTTTCTCCTTCTTCATCTTCTTCAAACTTGTTTTATTTTTGTTAAAATGGTTTTTAGAACATGATGGATGTGTTTTAACACCATGCATGTATGATAAACAAGGTTGCATGTTCATGATCTTAGTGCAAAAATCGATTTTAAGGATTAAAACATCAAACTCAAGTTAAGAGTTTTTGAGAAACAAAATTTTGTTCATAAATGAATGTATACATTTTGATAAGTTTTAATCTTTTGATCTCTGGAAACATGACTAGAATATAAGTTTATCATGATATCTTTTAAAATATTTCAAAAGATTTACTCAAAGAAATGATGAAAACTCATTTTTCTAACTAATCACCATGCATGCAATCTGCCAGATTTCTTTACCTGACTTTAAACTGTCATATCTCACTCATTTCTTAACCAAAATTCGGGATTCGTTTTCTGAAATATAATATTTTGAGTTAGCTTTCAAACCCATCTGACCTCACTGGAAAATTCAAATATTTCGATTTTTAGCAATTTTTACAAAACTGTTGCTCAATCAGCACCTTTTTGTGAATACTAGTTTTGTATTGCATGTTCAAAGATCTTATTCATCACTAAAAATCAAGGAAAAATGAACTTGAGCACTTAACATCATGTATTAAGAGGTATAAAAATATCTTGATTCAAAAGCCTTTGGAACATGTTGCAAAAATTCTCAAAGTAATATCAATAATTTTTACCAAAATCACAAGAATCAAGTTTTCTCTATAATTGTTTGAGCCTTTAGGCATGTTTTTCGACATCAAAAATAAGAAAACAATTTTTCATTGTTATTAAATTGTTTGAAGTTGCATTCTGGAAATTTTCAGCTCAATATATATTTTCTTTATTTTTACATGAAAATAATAATAAAATAGAGTGTTAAAGCATATAAAATACTTAAACTTGTAAATAAATTCTGGAAATATTTGTGGATGACCCTTTAAGTTAATAAACATCTCTCATGAAGTTTCATCGATTTTTGTTACTGTTTAGTATGGTTTTTAATTTTCTTTTTATTTAGCTCTAATAAATCATAAAACCACTTTAGGGAATGTGAAAATATTATTTCTTATTTTTCGCAGCTTGTACCTTATATTTAAGACTCCGAAAAATATTTTGGGAATTTTTGAAAATGTATATCTATTTTTCTTGAATTTTTGTGTTTATAATGGACTAAAAACAGGAAAAATAGTTATACTCATCCAAAATTCATGAAAATTTACCAGAAACTCTTATAATAAGTTAGGATGATACATAAAATTTTGATGATTTTTATCTTATGTATGCTAGTTTTCTTCTATTTTCCCAAGATTTAATACACTTAAATGTACAAAAATCAGAAAAATTGTGTTAAACTTTTTGAAAACACATATTAATATTTTTCCTAGATTATGTACACTGTAAAATAGTTACACAAAAATTACAAGAATTTTTCATGATAATTTACTATTTTTCCATGATTTTATGATTATTCATGGAATTAAATGGTGAAAAATAGTTAGACAAATCAAAAATTCAAGAAAATTTATCTTAAGGTGTTTGACTTCAATTAAAAATGAAATACAAAGTTTGGGAAAGTTTAGAACTAAATTGATTTCGTTTTGAATATTTAATCATTGGAACACCTCTAAAATGTTAAATATTAACATTTCAATAATGGAAATTTTCCACTTAAATTGTTATATAACAATTGATTCTTTGAAACTTAATTTCCACAGAAAAATATTTGTAACTTATCAATATTAAATTTTGACACAATATTGGCATAATTCTATTGTAGTAGTAAGTATACTAGTATTAGATTTCAATTAGAGACTCATTAGTGTGTAACATCGTTGTAGGAAAACGATAATGGTACGAGTAGAGCGTAGATCAAGGCATCATTTGCATCATCTCAATGCATTGTGAGTATTCACGCACTCCCCTATTTTCGGTTTTTATGTTTTGGGGTGGAAAAGCATGTTCCGAAAAACTATTATTTGAATGTTGTATTTAAATTGATTTGTATCAAACATGATTGCTATTTTATTGCTATGTATCTCTATGTATGTCTATGCAACACGGAACATGAGAACTTATCGTACTAAGGCCCTTCCCTTATCTCTAACCATTAACTCTTTGAGCCAATGGTCATTATGGATAGCGCTATTAGGAATTGACAACTCTTCACTCGCCCTATTGCTGGAGTGCATGATACCATATTCATCTATGGAACGATAAGCATAGATCTTGATAGGGCTTCAGTCATAGGTTTGGTTGAGACTCATTGTTTGCTCATACACATACAAACTCGTTTCTCGTTATAGCAATAAACTTGTTATTAATTATAGCAATGAACTTTGTTTCTCATTACAACAACGAACTTTTATTACTGAAAACTTATATACATGTTTTAGCAATGAAATTGTTTGCTCCTTGTAGCAACGAAATTGATTGCTCATTTTAGAAATGAAACTTGTTTACTCGTTTGAGTAACGAACTTTATCTTCCATGAGAATATGAATGTTGCATCTTATTTGGGCAACATACTTTATCTCTCATGATGGCAAAGAACTTTGTTTTTACAAACTTATTTACTCATTTTAACAATATACTTTTATTATTGGAAACTTTTATCAAAACTTTGATTTCAATTCATGGAACCAATATTATTTTGTTTATCTGTGAGTACTCACCAACTATTTTTATAGTTGACGCTCGTTTTACATGCTTTTTCAGGAATCATCGAGTAAGTGGCACTTAGGGACACTTCACTTTTAGGAGCATTCGCATGTGTTGTATTTCAATTTACATTGTAATTTCTTTTAAAAGTTGTTCAAACCCATTGTAAAATTGTAATGATTTTTAATACTATGGTTGGTGTTGTCTTTTAACTTTTGCTATGAAACCCTTTATACTGCCACGCCTCGTGTTTCCGCTTTAGCGGGGTGTGACAGGAAATGGTATCAGAGCCGAAGGTTATAGAGAATACCGGTTTTCCTTTGGAGAACCACAACTATAGCCAAAAAATTTCAAAATGTTTTTAAAATACCGAACATACTCCTGGTATAACTAATTCGAGTACGCATATTGGACTTTAATTAAGTATAGCCTGTCCAACTATGCTTAATTAAGGAAGGTTAATGTGAGGCTGGAAACGGTTATACTAGAATTATGTTCCAAACAATTTTCAACTTAAACTTTTGAAAAACAAAATTTTTCGGTGTGCGTACATGCATTGCATATTATAGGCATTCATCTAGATACACTTAGAAACTAAGTGCACTTTTATAACAATGCCTTTATTTAGAAATATTCTTACCCCTTATCAAGTGCTAGGTTAACCACTTAGGTTATATCACTAGTCACTCTAGGAGCAATGCACTTAGTACTGAGAATGAGTATTCCTCGGTAGCTGTTGACTTTAGATGTAAGGTTAGTAGTTAGATATACACAAGTAATAATCTTAAGTCGAAACCTATTCCAATTATTCCACAATACCTCTTCATCGTCTTCGTACTAGAGTTACAACTAGGAAAAAGCGTTTCGATACCGACACGAATGATAATTGGAGCATCGCGTAAGGACGTAGATGATTCGCCACTAAGTAATCACTTGGATACCATTGGCGGGCATTCCGGATTTGACTCACAAGGAGACACAGAGGTTTAACCTATATGTGAGATCTTATTTCTACGCTACGATTTAGCTCTAGGTTGTTTCCACCTCGAGGTTAAAACTTAACATAGGATATCCCTTTGACCTCTATAAAAGGTCGTCAACTGCATTGACACCATAAAATGTTTTTCAAACAATTTTTCTTGTCCTTTATCTTGGGGAAAAAGACATCGGTACTCCCCTTATACTCGCCTTAGTATTTAGGTACGATCAACTACACTAACATACTTTCTCCTTACTTCTTAATCTTCCATCGAAAAATTATTTCGCTTCATCGGTTTTATTTATCATCGATAAAATATTTTATAACCACTTGAGTCAACTTAGTAGACATTTCCTAACAATGTAAGCCATATTCTCGCTAAAAAAAAATATTTTGACAACTTGCTTTAATTTAACACTTTTCTTCAAAACTCAATTTAACCAATATTGGTTTTAACCTTGCTATTTCAATTTCATTTCAAATTCATTTCAATGGATTGATGTGCTTTTAAGGGCATATAAACCATTTTAAACATTGCTTACCATTTTGACACGTCTTCGAAAAACTAGAAACATTTTCTTTTATAATCGTGTTTAAACTCTTTACTATAAAACTTAAACATATGACGTTAAAGTTCATATTATGTGTAAAAGCTTCATCGGATCTTCAAACCACTTTTGTTTTAAGACTTTTGACTACTTCCCCATTTAGGCATCGTACTTTACTTAAATGTGTTTTCTTGAAACCCAACATGGTATTTTTACAACTTTCTAATCCAAATGTGTTTACAAGACATCACTGATGCCTACATTTCAAAACACACCTTATTTGTTTATTTTATTTCAAATTAGTTTTATAATCTGTGTTTATAAAACTTACAACATTGCAAAACTTAGTGTTCACTTTTAAATTTCCAGTGACACCTTCAACAATGTATAATTACTCTTCTAAATCTATTGAGTCTTTACCTTATATGTTTTAACTATTACTGCACTCCATTCTAAAAAGTCAAATTGTCAAATTTTCAACTACCGTTTGTAGTGCTTCTTCTTTTTCACAAATGGAGTTTAACTTAGTAAGGTAACTCGTGATTATTAGCAAACATTCTAAGACTCTCACATGTCTATTTAATCATCAATATACATCAAATATTAAAGTTTGAAATATATCTCAACCTGGTTTTAATCTACCTATAGGTATTGTTCTTATAATTTTAACAATAACAATCATTGCCGCCGCTATCTTCCTTTTTCTTTCCCCCGAACCTTATTTCTCGCTCTCCTTCTGATTTTAGATCTCGTACGCCATAATATTAACATAATACATTGTCTAACTTTGTTTCTATCTATTTTACTTCTCCTGGTATCATGTTCGTATGCATAAAGACTAGAAGTCTACCCTTTCGGTTTGAGCGATTAATACGTGTATAGTCGTGAGACATAATTTTGATTTAGTCAACTCTGATATATTTAATTACGCCTTTTATCATATACATCTTGTTTTATTTTGAAATCTCTATAAACAAGTGATCCTTATTTACATTTGCTATTTCGTTCTAAATTCAGAAACTTTATATAAAATGCAATTTTCATTGTATTTTTCCTTATAATTAATACACAAGATGAATACTCTTATGCTTATAATTTTTCTATATACGGAACATATAGGTGAAGAATATATTTCCTTATGTTTCTTCTTTTCTTTAAATATATCAAAAGTTTTGAATTTTACGATTATCTATTCTCTAAATGATTGTTTTTGTAGAAACACTAAACTATGAATGCGCTATTTTCAAAGATTAACATTTTTACACCTTTCTTAAAATAGTATTTTACTTTGCAATTTTCAGTGAGTTCCTAAACTCTCAAACTTGTTTTCATAAGTATTCTGACTCCTCGTAAACTTGAATTTGTCCTGACTTAGACAATTGGACAATTTCTCAAAAGTTTAATACAAATATTTCTATACAAATTCCTTTAATGACGACTTAAACCTTTAACCTTAATTAATCTCTATATTATTTTACTACTTTGTTGGATCGCCACACATGTATTTTCACCATTTTGGAATTATTACACATTTTCATAATAGTGAGATTAATTATCATTTCTAAACACACATTTTGATAACAGTGAGATTTTTATCACTTCTAAGCACTTAAAATGCTATCTACACAATGTGATTTAATTTCTCATAAACTTTCATCGCCTCCATTTGCAAAAATGACTCTCTAAATATATTTATTTTTCGAATAAGGTTTTATTATTGTAAGAGTAACTATGGTAGTAAATATTGCTTCGGAAATCCTCGATCGTTTCGTAACTTATTTTATAGACGACACTTAAATAGCCTTTACATTCGAGAGGTACCAAAACTTCGTTGCTTACCCGTAGTGCGTATCTTTAGGAACTTACCCTCGATCGCTTCTTTTTCATTCGTGCTACCCCTTCTTATTTCAGATTATATATATTTTCCATATTTAGTAGCCAACCCGGAAGTGAATAAATTGTTCTTAATCCCTTCTTTATTAGATGGCGAATTTACACTTAGTGCTAATTTAGAACGCGACTTAAGGATCAATGCGGATTTAACGCTCAGTGCAATTAGTGCTTCAGCAAAACTTATAGCTCTCTTAATTCAGATAATATCTAACTAGATGATCTTTTTCGACAAGGTCGCCATGTTTGGATCATGATTTCCATGATCCTAATTTCTCGCAATCTAAATTGTAGAACTCAAATTAAGGAAACATTAATTTGACTATAGCTAAAGAATTGGGTTCTTCCTTTGAGGAAATAAACCCGGAATAATCAAAGAACACTGCAAGTCACCACCTCTCCAGCTATATAATTGTATTCGACTGAGTTCTAATAGAATACGTCACGAATTGAATTTCGGGGCGAAATTCTTTCAACCGGGGGAGAATGTGACAACCGTCAAAATTCGAGTCGGTTCTAGATTTGAATAAACTTAGTTGCACATATAGGCACGACACATAATAGACTTAGTAACTAGAAGCTAAGTTATAACCTACTAGAAACTTGGAAACAAGTAGGATCGGATGATAGTGTACTTAGATTTCACATTGATATGTGAATTCTGCTACTACTTAACTGTAGTGACTATCCATATTTGGGTCACTCTTTGACTCAAACACCTTTTCATGAATCATATACACACATTATGCACTTGACCTAGCAGTAGAAATTAGGTTGGAGCCTCATAGAAACTTAAGTCAGAGTTGAAAACTATGACTAGTATACTTGATTCCTCAATTTCGTTTGAATCTCGAAACCACTACATAGAATGCCAATAAACCGATAAAATAAGTTACAAATATTATTTATAACTATAAAAGAGTTATAATACCATAAGATAAATTGAAGTCTCAAAGATTCTATTGATTTTGATATCTAAAGATTTATTAATTCTCAAAACCCTAAAAACCCTAAAACCTAAATTTTATAAAATTTGACATCAAGAATTCTATAAAAATAGTTATGAAACTCATAATATTATCCTAAAACAATTAAATTCAGGGAAATATAATCAAGGAAAATAAAATTTAACTCATTAACATTTACCCTTAATTTATAAATCAAAAATCAAGGTTTTATGAATAAAAACTTGATTTTAGTGCACATTTTATATAAAAATTGAGATATTTTATAAAAGAACTTAAATTTTATAAAAGAAAATGAATGAGAAAGGGGTAGTATACTAAAAAATTCGGACCCCTCTCTCCCCATATCTCTCTCTCACACTCTCATTCTCCAACACACACACATCTCTCTTCTTTCTCTCTCTAGAAAACTCTCTCTACCTTCTCTCTAATTTTTCTCTCCAAACACCACTCCATTCTCTCTTCCTCCCTCTAAGAACCATGAAATTTTCCAGAAAACAAACCCAAGAACACTCCTCAAACTCGAAATTTTCATCATCTTGTGGTATTCTTGAAGGTAAAATCGAATTCTACTTCACTTTTCCTTCAAGTTTTGCTCTTTTTCTTACACTTTCTCCTTCTTCATCTTCTTCAAACTTGTTTTATTTTTGTTAAAATGGTTTTTAGAACATGATGGATGTGTTTTAACACCATGCATGTATGATAAACAAGGTTGCATGTTCATGATCTTAGTGCAAAAATCGATTTTAAGGATTAAAACATCAAACTCAAGTTAAGAGTTTTTGAGAAACAAAATTTTGTTCATAAATGAATGTATACATTTTGATAAGTTTTAATCTTTTGATCTCTGGAAACATGACTAGAATATAAGTTTATCATGATATCTTTTAAAATATTTCAAAAGATTTACTCAAAGAAATGATGAAAACTCATTTTTCTAACTAATCACCATGCATGCAATCTGCCAGATTTCTTTACCTGACTTTAAACTGTCATATCTCACTCATTTCTTAACCAAAATTCGGGATTCTTTTTCTGAAATATAATATTTTGAGTTAGCTTTCAAACCCATCTGACCTCACTGGAAAATTCAAATATTTCGATTTTTAGCAATTTTTACAAAACTGTTGCTCAATCAGCACCTTTTTGTGAATACTAGTTTTGTATTGCATGTTCAAAGATCTTATTCATCACTAAAAATCAAGGAAAAATGAACTTGAGCACTTAACATCATGTATTAAGAGGTATAAAAATATCTTGATTCAAAAGCCTTTGGAACATGTTGCAAAAATTCTCAAAGTAACATCAATAATTTTTACCAAAATCACAAGAATCAAGTTTTCTCTATAATTGTTTGAGCCTTTAGGCATGTTTTTCGACATCAAAAATAAGAAAACAATTTTTCATTGTTATTAAATTGTTTGAAGTTGCATTCTGGAAATTTTCAGCTCAATATATATTTTCTTTATTTTTACATGAAAATAATAATAAAATAGAGTGTTAAAGCATATAAAATACTTAAACTTGTAAATAAATTCTGGAAATATTTGTGGATGACCCTTTAAGTTAATAAACATCTCTCATGAAGTTTCATCGATTTTTGTTACTGTTTAGTATGGTTTTTAATTTTCTTTTTATTTAGCTCTAATAAATCATAAAACCACTTTAGGGAATGTGAAAATATTATTTCTTATTTTTCGCAGCTTGTACCTTATATTTAAGACTCCGAAAAATATTTTGGGAATTTTTGAAAATGTATATCTATTTTTCTTGAATTTTTGTGTTTATAATGGACTAAAAACAGGAAAAATAGTTATACTCATCCAAAATTCATGAAAATTTACCAGAAACTCTTATAATAAGTTAGGATGATACATAAAATTTTGATGATTTTTATCTTATGTATGCTAGTTTTCTTCTATTTTCCCAAGATTTAATACACTTAAATGTACAAAAATCAGAAAAATTGTGTTAAACTTTTTGAAAACACATATTAATATTTTTCCTAGATTATGTACACTGTAAAATAGTTACACAAAAATTACAAGAATTTTTCATGATAATTTACTATTTTTCCATGATTTTATGATTATTCATGGAATTAAATGGTGAAAAATAGTTAGACAAATCAAAAATTCAAGAAAATTTATCTTAAGGTGTTTGACTTCAATTAAAAATGAAATACAAAGTTTGGGAAAGTTTAGAACTAAATTGATTTCGTTTTGAATATTTAATCATTGGAACACCTCTAAAATGTTAAATATTAACATTTCAATAATGGAAATTTTCCACTTAAATTGTTATATAACAATTGATTCTTTGAAACTTAATTTCCACAGAAAAATATTTGTAACTTATCAATATTAAATTTTGACGCAATATTGACATAATTCTATTGTAGTAGTAAGTATACTAGTATTAGATTTCAATTAGAGACTCATTAGTGTGTAACATCGTTGTAGGAAAACGATAGTGGTACGAGTAGAGCGTAGATCAAGGCATCATTTGCATCATCTCAATGCATTGTGAGTATTCACGCACTCCCCTATTTTCGGTTTTTATGTTTTGGGGTGGAAAAGCATGTTCCGAAAAACTATTATTTGAATGTTGTATTTAAATTGATTTGTATCAAACATGATTGCTATTTTATTGCTATGTATCTCTATGTATGTCTATGCAACACGGAACATGAGAACTTATCGTACTAAGGCCCTTCCCTTATCTCTAACCATTAACTCTTTGAGCCAATGGTCATTATGGATAGCGCTATTAGGAATTGACAACTCCTCACTCGCCCTATTGCTGGAGTGCATGATACCATATTCATCTATGTAACGATAAGCATAGATCTTGATAGGGCTTCAGTCATAGGTTTGGTTGAGACTCATTGTTTGCTCATACACATACAAACTCGTTTCTCGTTATAGCAATAAACTTGTCATTAATTATAGCAATGAACTTTGTTTCTCATTACAACAACGAACTTTTATTACTGAAAACTTATATACATGTTTTAGCAATGAAATTGTTTGCTCCTTGTAGCAACGAAATTGATTGCTCATTTTAGAAATGAAACTTGTTTACTCGTTTGAGTAACGAACTTTATCTTCCATGAGAATATGAATGTTGCATCTTATTTGGGCAACATACTTTATCTCTCATGATGACAAAGAACTTTGTTTTTACAAACTTATTTACTCATTTTAACAATATACTTTTATTATTGGAAACTTTTATCAAAACTTTGATTTCAATTCATGGAACCAATATTATTTTGTTTATCTGTGAGTACTCACCAACTATTTTTATAGTTGACGCTCGTTTTACATGCTTTTTCAGGAATCATCGAGTAAGTGGCACTTAGGGACACTTCACTTTTAGGAGCATTCGCATGTGTTGTATTTCAATTTACATTGTAATTTCTTTTAAAAGTTGTTCAAACCCATTGTAAAATTGTAATGATTTTTAATACTATGGTTGGTGTTGTCTTTTAACTTTTGCTATGAAACCCTTTATACTGCCATGCCTCGTGTTTCCGCTTTAGCGGGGTGTGACACCCTTGGACTCGCCGAGTCCAATAATGGACTCGCCGAGTTGGTCACGTCCATACTCTAAATCCTTGATTTCTGATGTACATCCTTTGATCAAAAGATAGATCCAAGCTTCTACAATCGATCTAGCACGTAAAGTTACAAACTTTACGTGCTTGCATGGGACTTTGAGCTCAAAAGGTCATAAAACAAGCTCATAAGGCACATGGGACCTTTCATGGGTGCAAAAGCAACCCAAATCTGCCTAGTGACTCCTTCACTGATGTGATTCAGAAGCTTAAACCCCCAACCATGTTTGCAAACATGGTTGGCCACCAAAAATGGCTCCCAAAAGCCCTAAATCTCCCCAAAGAGGGATCTAACAAATGAATGAGCAAGGTTACAGCTTTTTACCTTCAATGAGCTGTAGAAGGTGCACAACTCAGGTTCCCTTGATCTCTTCCTGCTTCCTCAAGCTTCTCTCCTCCCTTCTAAGATCACAATCACGAAAATCCACCAACAACGCTTAGATTGCTTCAAAAACGGCTAGGGTTTCAGTGAGGCGTGTTTGGGAGCATAAAGGGGTGATGGAGGCTGCATAAGGTCGTTTAAATAGGGTGCAAACCCCTGGATTAGTGATATTTGCATAATTAGCCATATGTTAAGTATAGATTTATATTCATTTTTAGCTAATTATGTGTATAATGTGGACAAAAGGTACTTAATCTTAAATTGTGTTTTCAGTCCAAAAGACATGCATGGAGGTAAAAAGGAATAAGGAGAAGCAATTAGAGACCAAAGAATGAAGAAAAAGGAAAACACCCACACCTACTCGGCGAGTACACGTGCATACTCGGCGAGTGCATGAGAATGTTCCCGAAGAAAAGTCAATAATCCTTGCCGTACACGGATTTTACACGTCTACTCGGCGAGTAGACGACCTACTCACCGAGTTGCCCCTGTTTTGTGATAATTATAAATAACGGATCTTAATCCGAATTGGGAACTTTTCTGGAACCTTTGGGAAGAAGCAAGCTACGAATTAGAGTGAGGAGAGATCTGGAAAACGAAGATACAACCCTAAACCCAATTCTGAAGGGTATTTGAGGCAAATTCACATCATTCTTACTTGAATCTATTGCTTTTCATTATGTTAAGACTTTTAGATTTCGTTTTTGTGCTGTTAATTACTTCAATCATGAGCTAAACCCTTTTAACTTCTGTTTGGGGAGACAATATTGAAACTATGGTTTGATTTATGGTAGGATTGATTTAATATTGGTGATTTTGTTAATTTTAGCTTGTTAAAGAACCTTATATGTGAATGATAACTATTCTTCTGTTAATAGGAAGATAATTAAGCTGTATGAACATCTCTTAATTGTTACCTCATATAATTTATGTGACCACTTTATTATATGACTAGGATTAGCGACTGTGAAACTAGCATTAATAGAAAAATAGGTAAATTCATGTGTGAGCTTGTGTGATGACCATCAACAAGAGGTTAATTAAAGGACCAAATTAGTTAACCATTACAAGTCTAAATTAACCCGAATTAATAACCTAGTGAATTGAATTAAATTAGACAACTTGCCACTGTTTGAGTTAGTTTGTTCTCTAAGGATTAGTGCAGCGAATGTGAATCTAATCACTTGAATCGGTAGCCAATAGAAGAATTAATCCATTGCACTATTGCCATAATATCAACCATATGATCAATTGAGTTGAACTAAACAGAAGTTCCCTTTATCATTGAATTTAGTTGAATCTTTGCTTATCCAGTTTTTAGTTAATTAGTCTAAGTATTAGTTAGTAAGTTTCTAGTCTTGTAAAACTAGAGAAAACCCCTTCTTATTACTTAATTTTAGATAAAATTAGTTTTTAGTTTTAATTCTCCGTTCCCTATGTTCGATACCTTACTTATTTAGCTTTACCACAATTGATAGGTCCACTGCCTTTGTGTGTTTATTTTATAATTAAAAGTAGGATTAAAACCAGTGCATTTCACACACATCAAGTTTTTGGCGCCGTTGCAGGGGAACGGTTCAAAAAAATTAAATATAATTCCTAATTTTATAGATCCTTTGTGTGAGTTTTTCTTGCGCAAAGTTACTTTTTAATAATTCAGTAAGTAGGTTAGGTTTTAGAATTTGTTAGTTTTTTTTAGAAGTTTTTATTTAGTATTTATTTTTTTTTTATTTGGACAGTCTACTCGCCGAGTGCACTCGCACCTACTCGGCGAGTACCTTGCTGATTGACAATTCAATTTTAATTTTCGTTCAGGATTTTCATGACCAGAGGATCCAACACTCCACTGGTACCCCCTTTTGAAGACCCAGAATCCGTATTGAGAAAGAACAAAGGCAAAGACGTTGAAAGCTCGAATACACCTAAGAAATCACCTTTGTCTAGCTTGAAGACTGTTTTTGGGAAGAAGAAGGGCAGCAAATCAGGAGCATCCAGCGCCTCTTTAGCAAGCGAAGACCCAATCAAAGAAGATATCGAGTACGATTCCGAAGGAGAAGAAGACCCTGCATTCGGGCACGATTCCGATTACGGCGACGAATTAGCTATTCCTATGGCTAACATCGATGAAGTCCCCATGGGGGAATGGAAGAAGATGATACGTGATGATACCGGCCCGGGACTTGTGCAACCCGCAATTCCTGCAACTGCTACTTTTGAACTTAAGGGTCACATCCTTGCTCTACTTAAAGAGATCCCCTTCACCAGTAAAGACCACGAAGACGCTTACAGATACTTGGACGAAGTTAATGATGTAGCTGATTACTTCAATGTTCCAAACGTGCCTCGGGAAACTCTTCTACTTCGCATGCTCCCGGTTACTTTGAAGGGTGCTGCAAAGGATTGGCTTAAGTCATTGCCCCCCGGATCTATCACTACATGGGCCCAAATGAAAGAAGAGTTCATTGATCAATTTTGCCCACCATCCAAGATATCCAAGCTAAAGAAAGCCATAGCTAACTTTGAACAACAAACTGGAGAATCACTATATGAACCTTGGGAGAGGTACAAGAGCCTGCTAAGGAATTGCCCACATCATGACCTCAATAGTCAACAAGAAGTCTCCATCTTTTATGATGGAGTAAATGTCACAACAAGGCAATTAGTTGACTCGCAAGGTCCACTCACAAAGAAAGCGCCCTCGGTGATAAAGCAACTAATTGAAGAATTCTCTAAGCATTCTAGAGAATACCACAATCCAAGGAATGATATGACAAGGAGATCGGCTTATGCAGCTTCGGAAGATTTGTCAGCAGTCATGGCTATGTTAAAAACCATGGATAGGAGGATGGATAAAATGGATCAAACGATACATGCTATTCGGGTGGGTTGTGAGAACTGCAATGGGCCTCATCTTACTAGAGATTGTGACTTAGATGAGAATGGCAATAAGAAGGTGCAAGTGTGCTACTCAAGTGGTGACCGATATGATGAAGACTGGCGGAAACCCAAAAAGGAGTGGTTTCCGTATGAGGAGTACAAGAGGGCTAAGGAGGAGAAGTTTAAACAAAAACGAAGAGGTTTTTATCAAAAGGAGGAGCCGGCACAAGAAAGGAAACCAAGTTTGGAAGAGATGCTTACCAAGTTTGTAGCTGCTTCAGAAAAGAGACATAATGACCATGATGCTGCAATACAAGAGACAAGAACAATGCTTAGGAATCAACAAGCATCTATCCACAACATAGAGACACAGCTGTGGCAACTTGCTCAACAAATTACTCAAAGATCACCAGGCGAACTTCCTAGTAAAACCGAAAACAACCCACGAGGCGCGCACATAAACATAGTCACAACAAGAAGTGGGAAGATAGTTACTCCTCTGGCCCCCATTCAGACTGAAGCACCCAAAGAATTGCAAAAGTAGGAAGCAGAAAAAGAAGACCAAAATCAAAAACTGCATGGTACAAACCCTACTTGCCGAGTCCAGAATATGGACTCGACGAGTCCATTGCCAAACTCCAAAAATCAGATTCCTGAAAAGCCCTGTCAGCCTCCAATGCCATATCCAGCCCGAGCTAAGAAAGAAAAGCAGGAAGAGGAGTACCAGAAGTTTCTTGACCATATTAAAGCTCTTCAAATCAACATACCCTTCATCGAAGCAGTCACGCAAATGCCAAAATATGCAAAATTCCTTAAGGAGCTTCTAACCAATAGAAGGAATATGGAAGAGGTGAAAGAAGTAGTACTTAATGAAAATTGCTCAGCTGCCATGTTTAACAAATTACCAAAGAAGAAGGGAGACCCGGGAAGCGTGACTTTGCCTTGCCAATTTGGTAACTTGGCTACCATTTATGCTTTGGCTGATTCGGGAGCAAGTGTGAACGTCATGCCTTATTCATTCTTCAAGAAATTGGATCTCCCGGAACTGAGGCCAATTCGTATGGCAATACACTTAGCAAACAAAACAGTCACATTTCCAAGAGGAATATGTGAAGACTTATTGGTCAAGGTGCACAAGTTTGTGTTTCCCGCAGACTTTATAATTCTAGACATGGAAGCGGATCCTCAAGTCCCGATCATCCTTGGAAGACCTTTCCTCAACACGACAAGTGCTATAGTGGACATGAGAGACTCGAAGCTTACTTTACGAGTAGGAGATGATTCAGTCACTTTCGGGGTTGATCAAGCTATGAAGCATGCAAGGAATAGTGATGACATGACATTCTCGATTGACATGTTTGATGAATTGATGGAGGAATGCGATAATGAAGATCCCAACAAGTCCACTATCTTTGATGAAGAATTTGATGCTGAAAAAGACTTACTGGAGATCGAGAGGCTACTGGAAGAAGCTGAGTACGAAGAAATAATAAAGCAATCTGAGAGAGCTACTCGGCGAGTAGGGTCGATCTACTCGCCGAGTCCGTGTGAAGAAACAACTGAATTCGTGAATTCAGCAGCCGACTCGCCGAGTCCCTCACCTGTACTCGGCGAGTGCAACATACAGAACATAAAAACAGAACTCAAAACATTACCAGATCACTTGGAGTATGCTTTCCTTGAAGATGGTCATCAAAAGCCAGTTATAATAGCCTCTGACCTCTCCGAATCTGAAAAAGAAGAACTAGTTCAAGTCTTAAAGAAGCGAAAGCGGGCAATAGCATGGAGCATTACCGACATCAAGGGAATAAGTCCCTCTTATTGTTCTCACAAGATTAACCTAGATGAAGGAGCAAAGCCGGTTGTGCAGCACCAAAGAAGACTAAACCCAAACATGCAAGAAGTGGTCAAGAAGGAAGTAGTCAAGCTCTTAGATACGGGGATCATTTACTCCATTTCCGACAGTCCGTGGGTAAGTCCGGTCCAAGTGGTGCCCAAGAAAGGAGGGATAACGGCCATAACCAACGAGAAGAACGAGCTTATTCCGACACGAACGGTAACCGGTTGGAGAGTGTGCATCGATTATCGAAAGCTAAACGATGCCACTCGTAAAGACCATTTCCCCTTACCTTTTATTGATCAAATGCTAGAACGATTATCAAGCCATAGTTTTTATTGTTTCTTATACGGCTTTTCGGGTTATTTCCAAATACCCATAGACCCCATGGACCAAGAAAAGACCACTTTAACTTGCCCAAGTGGAACTTTTGCCTATCGTCGCATGCCCTTTGGGTTATGCAATGCGCCCGCGACATTTCAAAGGTGCATGACAGCCATATTCCACGACATGGTGGAAAGATTCATGGAAGTCTTTATGGATGATTTTTCAGTTTTTGGATCTTCCTTCCATGAATGTCTCACTAACCTTGATCTAATGCTTGCTAGGTGTGAAAAAACTGACTTAGTTCTTAATTGGGAGAAATGTCACTTTATGGTCAAGGAGGGTATAATATTAGGCCACAAGGTTTCCAAATCGGGAATTGAAGTGGATCGGGCAAAGATTGACACAATTGCCAAATTACCCCCGCCAACTAATGTGAAGGGCATTAGAAGCTTTCTAGGACACGCAGGTTTTTACCGACGTTTTATAAAAGATTTTTCCAAAATAACTAGACCTCTAACACAATTGCTTTTAAAAGATGCACCATTCAATTTTACTAAAGAGTGTTTAGAGGTGTTTGAATTCTTGAAAGAAAAATTGACTAATGCCCCGATCATTATTGCCCCGAATTGGGATTTACCATTTGAAATAATGTGTGATGCTAGTGACTTTGCATTAGGAGCTGTCCTTGGTCAAAGGGTTGATAAGCACTTTCGACCCATTTATTATGCAAGTAAAACTTTAAATCCGGCCCAAGAGTATTACACCACCACCGAAAAAGAATTATTAGCTGTGGTGTATGCCTTTGATAAATTCCGCCCTTATTATGCAAGTAAAACTTTAAATCCGGCCCAAGAGTATTACACCACCACCGAAAAAGAATTATTAGTTGTGGTGTATGCCTTTGATAAATTCCGCCCTTATTTAGTTTTATCTAAAACAACTGTTTTTACTGACCACTCTGCTATCAAGTATTTGTTTGCCAAGCAGGATGCCAAGCCAAGACTGATACGTTGGGTTCTACTTCTTCAAGAGTTTGACATTGAGATACGTGACAAGAAGGGAATGGAGAATGTAGCAGCCGACCACTTATCAAGGCCAGAAAACCCGAAATTGCAAGAAGATAAAGTTGGAGATGATTTTCCGGACGAGTACATTATGGTGACTACGGGAGAAGAGCCATGGTTCGCGGACATAGCTAATTACTTAGCTAGCAAGTACATCCCAAAAGATCTTACTTACCAACAAAAGAAGAAATTCTTTTCAGAAATAAAATATTATTTTTGGGATGAGCCTTATCTTTTCCGAAGTTGCGCGGATGGAATCATACGAAGATGCGTGTTCGGGAATGAAAGCCGACAAATCTTGGAACATTGTCATAGCGGGCCCACCGGTGGACATCATGGAGCACACTACACTGCTAAGAAAATCTTTGACATTGGGTTTTATTGGCCCGTAATTTTTAAAGATGCAGCCCAATATGTCAAAGAATGTGATGCATGCCAAAGAGCGGGAAACATTTCATCCCGAAATGAAATGCCACAACATAGTATTCAAGTGTGCGAAGTATTTGATGTATGGGGGATCGATTTCATGGGACCATTTCCCATGTCAAAAGGCAACAAATATATATTGGTGGCGGTGGATTATGTATCCAAATGGGCGGAGGCACAAGCTTTACCAACTAATGATGCTCGGGTAGTGGTGCGGTTTTTGAAGAAGCTATTTTCAAGATTTGGAGTTCCTAAAGCTCTTATAAGTGACCGAGGCACTCATTTTGCCAATGATCAACTAGAAAAGGTGTTAAGGAAATATGGGGTAACTCATAAATTCTCTACATCTTACCATCCACAAACTAGTGGGCAAACTGAAGTGACAAATAGAGCCTTAAAAAGAATATTGGAGAGATCGGTGAGGAGCAATCGGAAAGAGTGGTCGGATAAGCTAGATGATGCACTTTGGGCCTTCCAAATAGCTTTCAAAACACCTATTGGTACAACACCATATAGGCTAGTTTATGGAAAGCAATGTCATTTACCGGTGGAAATCGAGCATAAAGCTTTTTGGGCTTTAAAAATGTGCAACTTCAACATAGCGGAGCTCAAGAACAACCGGTTGATGCAAATGAATGCTCTTGAGGAACTTAGAAATGATGCTTACACTAGTTCTTTAATATATAAAGAGAAAACTAAAAGTTGGCATGACAAGAGGATCAAGGGTAATAAAGAGTTTCATGAAGGGCAAAAGGTGTTGCTTTTTAATTCAAGACTTAAACTTCTTCCGGCCAAACTCAAGTCAAGATGGGATGGTTCTTTTCTAGTGAAGAAGGTGTTTCCCCATGGTGTTATAGAGTTATTATCAAAAGATGGTACCCCTTTCAAGGTCAATGGACATAGGGTGAAAAGATATGAAGAAGGAGTCCCAAGGAATGAAGACATAGAAGAAGGGCTGCTGCTGGAGGGAATGGCAGAAACGTAGAACGAAAGGAGCCAAGCTAATGACTCCTTAAAAAGAAGCGCTTTCGGGAGGCAACCCGAGTTTAGAGTTTGCATTTCTTTTCCCTTTGTTTTCTTTTTAATTTCTTAGGATCTGTTTTATTTTCATTCTTCTGCTGAAAATATGTTCAAAATGATTGCTTGAGGGCAAGCAATGCTCAGAGTATGGGGTGGTGGCTGAAAAATAAAAAAAAAAAATTAAAATTTTTTTCAAACTGCAAGCTTTACTCGCCGAGTACCCTCGACCCTACTCGGCGAGTACATGTTTAAAAACCCAGAAAATCGCGAAAACGTGGATCTACTCGGCAAGTACAACTCTTCTGCTCAGCGAGTAGATATTTTACACAGGTTGTTTTCAATCTGTAAATAAGGGGTTTTCACTCATTTTATCCATTACCCTCATACTCGCCGTGCACTTCTTCCTCTCAAGCGATTTCTTTAATTTTTGTTGAATCTCCATCTTTCAAGCATAAAGGTATGATCTTTACTCCCAATACTTGTTAATGGTTGAAGCTTTACCGATTATTAGTCCTTATTTTGCCCAAAACTCAGATTTAGGGGTTTTCTCCAATTCTAGGGTTTTGATTTTACTATGAATTAGGAGGCTTTAGTCAAAATTTCTTATGGATTAGTGTTTAATGGACTTAGTACAGCAAACCCCTATGCAAAATTGGGTGTTTTAATTAACCCATATGGGTCCGAGAGGAATATGGTCCTGATGTTCGTCCTACTCGCCGAGTAGTTCATGAACTCGGAGAGTAGGAGCCTTTACAGATCTGTTTTGTTTAATTTTAATTGTTGGGTGTTGTTTGTTTGAGCTTTCTTAATGATATTTTGCAGAAACCATGTCCAGAAGAGGGCAGACTTCACGGGGAGGAAGCCAGGGAGACATTCCATGGCTTTCTTTTCGCCAAATAACCTCTAAATCCTCACAAGCCCGTGCCAAAAACAAATTGGAAGCTTTAAAGCAGAAGGAGATCCACCTCCCCAATGCAATAAACTAGGACTGGTTGGGACAGATTGGGCTGGAGGAAGAACTGACACCTTACTTGGTGAAATCTTGCGATGTGGGGGATTCTACCATCATTTGTGATGGATGGCTGCAATTATTCAAGATCCAAGAGCCGGTTTTTGCGGAGTTGTGCTGGGAATTCTTCGCTACCATCTCATTCCGGGGTGGTAGTGAGTATTATAATCCCAATGTTATTTCATGTTCACTTGGTGGGGAGCTGCGACGATGCAGCATGGCGGAGCTAGCATGGAGAATTGGCATCTACAATCAAAGTGCCATGTTAAATGAAGATTTTGAAACCTTTTTGGAGCAGTGCCATAAAGACCTCCCTGAAGAGGTTGTTGCTTCCACATGGTGGAATACCATTGCCAACCGGGTATACATTCCATCTTCCGCACAGGAAGGCCATATCCGCTCACCAATTCATCGTCTCATCCGCCGCCTCATTGCTAGCACAATCAATATGCGGAAGGACGACGACAAGGTCCCGACACTTGATATCTTCTATCATTGGAGCATCATTAATCTCGATGTCTTTTGCAACCTTCCTTACTGCTTAGCCAAACATCTCTCGGATGGGCTGTCAAAGAAAAGGTGAACTCCAAAATCAATGGAGGAATGTTCGTAACGAGGCTCGCGAGATCATATGAAATCTTGGATTTACCAGCGGCGGGGGCCCTAACCGTCATTTCTCCTCCTCCGTTCAACAACACTACTTTATATCGGAGGGCACAAATTATAGAAAAATTTGGAGACTCTTATACAATTCCGCATGAGGATGAGGCGGTTGTTCCGGAGGAGCCGGGACGACGGGTGAAGCAAAGGAGTGCACGGGCTAGAGAAGACCCACCGGTTATTCCGGTGGAAGATGAGATTGACGGGTGGAACCAAGTTGAATATCGGAGATACTTGGATGACATCGGGCGAGGTGTCAATTACAACAATTCGTCAATCGAGTATTTTATGCAACAAATGAACATCGCCCCACGACCGGGCCCCGGGTACCCCTATATCATGAATTGGAACGAAAGGATGCTTAGGAACAATGAAGGAGGAGGTAGTGGTGCTGGAGGAGCGAACATGGATGAGGAAGATTGAAGATTGTTTGTTTTGTGTTTTTATTTGTTTTTATGGTGTTTGTTTTTGGATTATTGTTGAACTTGGATAATTATGTTTTTAGGACTTTTATTTGGTTGCTTTTACTTGTGGCTGCATTTTTTTTTCAGGATTGGAAGGTTAGGATGCATTTAGAAGTCCTAAGGGTCAAGGTTCAAGTGAGGAATGCTTAGATGAGAGTGCGAAGTGTTTTCCATTATGGTTGAGTCCGTTTGAGTTGGGAGTGATAGAGTGCATTATTACCGAAGTAATTAGAAGAAGAGTCACTGAATTATCCCAATTCAGCACCTCAGTCAAGAGTAAACAAGCAGGAAATTTTCTTTTCAACTCAGCGCATACTCGCCGAGTGTATCTAGCCTACTCGGCGAGTACATGGGTAATTACACGACATTCCTGCAAGTTGACAATATACTCGCCGAGTACACCACTTACTCACCGAGTACATCAACATTTCTCTATCCCGGAGTTGTTTTGGGCACGATCATTGCAGTCCTTATCCATATATTTCGTGAAGATTCATTATTGGAGGTTTCTAGGAGCTTTGTCCTACATATTTGAGTCATTTGCAAGTCTACCACACGTGACATGACACCCAAGACATGAATGAGCTGTTCCCATGCCTAATGTCATTCGAAGATGGAGCTGAAGAGAAGAGATATCAACCTCGCCACTACTACCCCAGAGGAGTTTGTTCCAATTCTCTCTGTATTTCATGTTTTTATTTTTCATGCATACCATGCAATGGGGACATGGCATGAATTTAGTGTGGGGTAGGGGGTTGGTTACATCTTAGTAAATTTAGAACTCTAATATCCTAATTTAGGTCTATTTTAAAATTTTTGACCTCTTGCATACCAAAAATGTTACTTAGGATTTAATTTAGAATATTTTGGTAAAAAGTAATTAGGATTCTATGTTATAATTGTGTTGATGATTGCATGAAAACCCAAATGTTTAGTTGAGCCTATATACGTTCTAGTGTATTTGTGGCTTCCTTATTCTAGTGAAATCATGGGACAAAAACACAACCTTGCTTAGTTTGAAGGATGCAATATGTTTAGCATCGTGTACCAGAAATGTATCCAGGAAAGTTATTATCTTTAGCCAATAAAGGTTGAAGTTGAGCGCCCCTGCTTAAGCATGTAGGGTTTTGAGTGGAAAAAGTGAGTTACATGAGAGAATTACAAGAAAAGTTTGAAGAAATTTTGGAGCAGTTAAAGTAAAGATCAAAAGATCAAAATTCCAAAGTTCAAAAGTTGAATATACCCAAAAATCAAAGAAAATCAAAAAGGTGGCAAATTTTGAAGAATTCAAAGAAATTAAAGTGCAAACTATCAAAGAAAGTGAAGAATTCCAAAAAGCTCCAATGTGGTATCATAAATTGTAATTGTCTAGATTATGTATGCTTGGGTTGCTCAACCAGAAATACCTTGAGGCTAGGAGGTTTTCTGCGGATGGATTCGGAGGGATGCATAAATTGAGCATCGTTCAAAAGAAGTCGGCGAGTGTTTATGAGGATTGTGAGTATTTAGAGTATGGGGGGTTATTAGGAGAAATTTAGACACAAATGTATGCGTTGCGGTCTTGGCATAATGGCTGGGTTCGATTGGAGTTGTCCTATGTGATTCTAATGTGTTAAAATTCAGTTTTGCTTGGGGGCAAGCAAAAGTCAAGTGTGGGGTATTTTGATATTTGCATAATTAGCCATATGTTAAGTATAGATTTATATTCATTTTTAGGTAATTATGTGCATAATGTGGACAAAAGGTACTTAATAATGCTTAAATTGTGTTTTCAGTCCAAAAGACATGCATGGAGGTAAAAAGGAATAAGGAGAAGAAATTAGAGACCAAATAATGAAGAAAAAGGAAAACACCCACACCTACTCGGCGAGTACACATGCATACTCGGCGAGTGCATGAGAATGTTCCCGAAGAAAAGTCAAGAATCCTTGCCGTACACGGATTTTACACGTCTACTCGGCGAGTAGACGACCTACTCTCCGAGTTGCCCCTGTTTTGTGATAATTATAAATAACGGATCTTAATCCGAATTGGGAACTTTTCTGGAACCTTTGGGAAGAAGCAAGCTGCGAATTAGAGTGAGGAGAGATCTGGAAAACGAAGATACAACCCTAAACCCAATTCTGAAGGGGATTTGAGGCAAATTCACATCATTCTTACTTGAATCTATTGCTTTTCGTTATGTTAAGACTTTTAGATTTCGTTTTTGTGCTGTTAATTACTTCAATCATGAGCTAAACCCTTTTAACTTCTGTTTGGGGAGACAATATTGAAACTATGGTTTGATTTATGGTAGGATTGATTTAATATTGGTGATTTTGTTAATTTTAGCTTGTTAAAGAACCTTATGTGTGAATGATAACTATTCTTCTGTTAATAGGAAGATAATTAAGCTGTATGAACATCTCTTAATTGTTACCTCATATAATTTATGTGACCACTTTATTATATGACTAGGATTAGCGACTGTGAAACTAGCATTAATAGAAAAATAGGTAAATTCATGTGTGAGCTTGTGTGATGACCATCAACAAGAGGTTAATTAAAGGACCAAATTAGTTAACCATTACAAGTCTAAATTAACCCGAATTAATAACCTAGTGAATTGAATTAAATTAGACAACTTGCCACTGTTTGAGTTAGTTTGTTCTCTAAGGATTAGTGCAGCGAATGTGAATCTAATCACTTGAATCGGTAGCCAATAGAAGAATTAATCCATTGCACTATTGTTATAATATCAACCATAGGATCAATTGAGTTGAACTAAACAGAAGTTCCCCTTATCATTGAATTTAGTTGAATCTTTGCTTATCCAGTTTTTAGTTAATTAGTCTAAGTATTAGTTAGTAAGTTTCTAGTCTTGTAAAACTAGAGAAAACCCCTTATTATTACTTAATTTTAGATAAAATTAGTTTTTAGTTTTAATTCTCCGTTCCCTGTGTTCGATACCTTACTTATTTAGCTTTACCACAATTGATAGGTCCACTGCCTTTGTGTGTTTATTTTATAATTAAAAGTAGGATTAGAACCAATGCATTTCACACACATCAATTAGGGTTTTTGTCCAGACAGTGGCTACTCGCCGAGTCCGGGACCCGACTCGGCGAGTCCGTCACTTAAACCCCGCGTTCCTCCCCGCTTCTACTCGGCAAATCTCGCCGAGTCCAAGGCCAAAATATCAAAATCTTTAAAGAATTAAATAAAAGAATATGTACCAAGAACTAGGTGCTACAAATCTCTCCCACTTATTTTAGACTTCGTCCACGAAGTCTGCTGCTCGTTCCTGAAACAGCTCGGGGTAATGCTCCATCATCTCGTCCATCGGCTCCCAAGTCCACTTTGACCCCTTCCGGTGCTGCCATTCCACCTTCACGAGTTCCACTTTCTTATTCCTCAGATCCTTCGACTTCCGGTCGAGGATCGCTACAGGCCGCTCGATGTAATTCAGGCTGTCGTCAACCTGAATGTCCTCTAAGGGTACCACTGCTGAGTCGTCTACCAGACACTTCCACAGCTGGGAGACGTGGAAAGTGCTGTGGATCTGACTGAGTTCGGCTGGCAGATCCAGCCGGTACGCCACCTTGCCCACCCGGGCTACAATCCTAAACGATCCAATATACCTGGGACCCAACTTGCCCCGCTTCCTGAATCGGACGACGCCTTTCCAAGGCGACACTTTCAGGAGAACCATATCCCCGACCTGGAACTCCAGGTCTGATCGACGCTTGTCGGCATAACTTTTCTGCCGAGTCTGTGCAGTCTGAAGCCTGCTCCGGACCTGCTGAATCTTCTCTGTCGTCTTGAGCACTACTTCGGTGCTCCCCATGACCCTCTGGTCAACCTCGCCCCAGCATATCGGGGTCCTGCACCTCCTCCCATACAACATCTCGAAGGGAGGACGGTCGATACTCACATGATAGCTATTATTATACGAGAATTCCGCCAACGGAAGGTAGGTATCCCAGCTACCTCCGAAGTCTAAAACACACGCCCGTAGCATATCCTCCAGAGTCTGGATGGTCCGCTCGCTCTGGCCATCCGTCTGTGGGTGAAAGGCGGTGGTGAAATGCAGACGAGTACCCAGCTCGTCATGAAACTTCTTCCAAAACCTGGAAGTAAACCGCACTTCCCTGTCTGAAATCACCGAAACTGGCACTCCGTGCCGCGCCACCACCTTCTTGATATAGATATCGGCCAATTTCTCGGCCGAGATGCTCTCCTGAATCGGGATAAAGTAGGCGCTCTTGGTCAATCGATCGACGATGACCCAGATCGAATCTACCCCTCGCGCGGTCCTGGGAAGCTTGGTGATAAAACACATCATGATGTCTTCCCATTTCCACAGCGGGATATCCAACGGCTGCATCTTACCGTGCGGCCTCTGGTGCTCGGCCTTGACCTTCCAGCAGGTCAAGCACCGCTCCACATACCATGCTACGTCCCGCTTCATGCAGGGCCACTAATAATCAGGACGAAGATCCCTATACATCTTCGTCGCTCCGGGATGGATGGAAAATCTGGATTTGTGCGCCACCTCCATCAGGACCTGGCGCACGCTTCCATGATAAGAGACCCACACCCTACGGTGAAGGGTCAATAACCCTCGGCTGTCATAGTCGAAGGAGGAAACCTGCCCCACAATCCGCTCACTCTTCCGATGTTCCTCCTTCATAGCCTCCTGCTGAGCCTCCCAGATCCGCTCCAAAAGCGGAGTCACCACTGTCATCCTCAGACAGATATCCCTGATCGGCTCTGCCTTGCGGCTAAGCACATCGGCCACGACATTGGCCTTCCCCGGGTGGTAGAGGATCTCACAATCATAATCCTTTACCACATCAAGCCACCAACGCTGCCTCATATTCAGATTTGGCTGGTCCATGAGGTACCTCAAACTCTTGTGGTCCATGTAAATCGTACAACGAACCCCATAGAGGTAATGACGCCAAATCTTGAGGGCAAACACAACATCCCCCAGCTCCAAATCATGCGTCGGGTAGTTCGCCTTGTGAGGCTTCAGCTGCCTCGACGCGTAGGCGATGACATGCCCTCTCTGCATCAACACTGCGCCCAGACCTGCGATGGATGCATCGCAGTACACAACAAAATCCTCCATGCCCTATGGCAGGGCTAAGATTGGCGCTTCGCACAATCTCTGTCTCAGTGTTTCGAATGCGGCCTGCTGCTCAGGCCCCCAGTGATACACTACCGACTTCTTGGAGAAGTCCTGAATGAATCTCCTATAGTAGCCTGCTAATCCCAGAAAGCTCCGAATCTCAGATGGAGACCTCGGAACCTCCCAACTCATCACGGCCTCCACTTTGGCCGGATCTACCGAAATCCCGTTCTGGTTGACAAGGTGCCCAAGAAACTGCACCTCGCGCAACCAGAACTCACACTTGGAGAACTTAGCATACAAGTTCTCCCTCCTCAAAGTCTCCAGAACCTCCCGCAGATGCTCCTCATGCTGCTCTCGCGTCTTGGAGTAAACCAAGATATCATCAATAAATACTATTACAGACCGGTCTAACATCGGTATACACACGCGGTTCATGAGGTCCGTGAACGCGGCAGGAGCATTGGTGAGCCCGAAAGGCATCGCCACAAAATCATAGTGGCCATAACGCGTCCGAAACGCAGTCTTCTGCACATCCTCCTCTCTGACCCTCATCTGGTGATACCCTGAACGCAAATCAATCTTGGAGAACCAAGATGCTCCCTGTAGCTGGTCAAAGAGGTCATCAATCCCTGGGAGTGGGTAGCAGTTCTTCACCGTTACCTTATTCAGCTCCCGATAATCTATACACATCCGATACGACCCGTCTTTCTTCTTCACAAATAGAATCGGGTCTCCCCAGGGTGAACTGCTCGGTCTAATGAAACCCTTGTCTAACAGCTCCTGTAGCTGTGTAGACAACTCCTGCATCTCAGGAGGAGCCAACCGATACGGTGCCTTGGCTATCGGAGCCGCACCAGGGACTAGGTCGATCCCGAACTCCACCTGTCGCTCCAAAAGTATCCCAGGCAACTCCTCGGGGAATACGTCCGCAAACTCTCGTACCACGGGTACATCGCCCGCCGTTGCCCTACCCACCTCCCGGGTATCCGTAACATAGGCGACATAACCTACGCAACCCTGCTGCAGGTAACGTCTAGCTCTCGCTGCTGAACATAAAGCTGGTCCTCGCTGCGGATTCTCGCCCGGAATCACCAGCTCTCCCCTACTTGGGGCCCTGACCCGCACCAACTGCTGCGCGCAGTCGATCACTGCCCCATTGGGGCTTAGCCAATCCATACCAATAATAACCTTGTTCCCTCGCAACGGTATGGGAACCAAGTCTACCAAGTAGCGCTCCTCAAATAACCTCAGCACACAATCTCGGAAGACCTCAGATGCCCGCACTGACCGGTCGTCCGTAATCTCGACCTCTAGAGGGCAATCCAACATGCCCGAAGACTCAGAAAACTTCTTGCTAAGCGCAAGAGAAACAAACGATCGGGTAGCGCCCGAATGAAACAACACCTGAACTGGGATTCCATTCACATGGAACGATCCTAAATAGAGCATATATCAATAACATAAACGTCATAAAAATAAATCAGAGGGAAAGAAGCATACCCGTCACCACATCGGGTGCAGCGCGTGCCTCCTCGGGTGTCAGCTGAAATGCTCGGCTCCGCACCACTAGAGCCTCTGCCTTGACCTTCCGGCCATCAGTAACCCGCGCCGTCCCTGAGACCGGCGCCGCTGTTGGCGCTGCTGCTGACGCTGCTGTCAACCTCGGGCAATTGGCCCTTTTGTGGCCCCTCTGATTGCAGTGGAAGCAAATCAGGTCTGTCATCTGTACCGCAGGGGCGGGGGCAGTACAATCCCTGCCAAAATGCCCAACCTTGCTATACTTATAGCAGCCCGAACCCGGCCCAGTGCGACAAGCTCCCTCGTGTGACCGACCGCATTTCCCACAGCGGTCCCGTCCTGCCTGGCCTTTCGGCCTACCATCAGATCCCTTGGGCATCTTCCCCGAAGCCCCAGTAGTCAGCCCCTCCACTGCCTTCCTCTTCTGGACGTGCTCCAGATCAATCTCTCTCTCCCTAGCCCTGGCAATCATGGAATCCAAGGTAGGACAAGCTGAAAAACTAACATGCTCCCGAATGTCATCTCGTAGCATATCGTGGTAGCGGGTCCTCCTCATATCCTCGTCTCCCGCATACTGGGGCACTAGCAATGCCCTCTCCCGGAACTTGGCGGTGATCTTCGCCACAATCTCCGTAGTCTGCCTCATATCCAAGAACTCCCTGGCCAGCCGCTGAAGCTCCACAGCTGGCGCAAACTCCGCCCTGAATCTGGTCACAAAGTCTGACCAGGTCGTAGCCTCAACAGTCGAGGCTCCCAATGAGTCACCAACATACTCCCACAATCTCAAGCCCTGTCTCGCAAGCATCCTGCTGCATATCTCACCTTCGACCCCTCCGGGCAGAAGCTCGTCAGCTGCGCAGACTCAATGTCTGCGATCCATCTCCTAGCAGCAATGGGGTCTTTCACCCCATGGAAATCTGACGCACCACTCCCTCGAAAGTCCTTAAAGGACAATGTGCGCGTACCCATCTGGCTAGACGCCATATCACTCCTGAATGCTCGGAGGCGATCCTCCATCAGCTCAACAATCCCTGCCTTGATCGACCCGAAAATGATAGGGGTCGACTCAAGGATGCCTCTCGTGATCTCCGACGCGATAAACTCGCGCAGCCCGCCATCAACCTGCTCGGATCCTGCACCCGAGCCCGATCCTGATCCTGATCCGGAACCTCCTGCTCCATGTCGTGTGGTCACCATGCTGAAAATACACGCATAAATGTCAGGATCATACATATACCCAAGAGATCTAACACACTCTCCAAGGGTCCCGGTTTCATTTAGGCCCTCCTCGATTCGAGTACGGGTCCTCTTCTTTCAGTAGTATGGACCTCATCCTAGGCTTCCCTAGGGCACTCTCCGACCTACCCTCCGCCATCAGCTGCACTAGGAGTCCCTACTACTTCCCCCTAACTAACTTGCAGATACTGTTACATATCCATTCCTTAGTTAGTTGGAAATGGCCAGGACCCCTATAGCACAAAGCAAGCAGCATTCGTGCATTGAGTAACCAAATCAGGCATAACCTACACAGGTCATCCTACTGCTAACTAAACAGTCCTAGCATACAGCTCATACAACAGGCATATAAGGCATCCTCCTAGATCCTTAGCCCTAACTAGCATGCAATTCTCAGAATCATATATCAGGCACACAAGGAATCTTCCTAGATCCTTAGTCCTATTCTAGCATGCAGTTCTGAATCAAAACCATATAGCATAACATAACAAGTATGGGTATCTTGGGGAAAACTTACTTGAGCCCGGCCGGTCGCATGCATCACACACCTTGTCTTTCTTAAAATCCTTCTGTTTAGATTTTAGAAAACCATTTTATTGTAAAAAAAATCTTTTAGCTCCTCGGTTTGAGTCCAGACACCCCCGAGGGTGTGTCCGAATCCCTCAAACCAGGGCTCTGATACCAACTAGTAACGTCCCAAAATTCACGGCCAAAAATTTCATTTTTTAATTAATTAACTCATAAAACATTCACTAGAAAATATTGTATAAACACGTCATCTCAAAAACCAAGTATCATGTTTGAAACCCACAACATAAACCAATATCATATCAGAGTACAATCCCAGAAAACTCCGTGCGGAAAATCATAGGTGTGTGTGATGCCATGCTACGCAGCCGGCTCCTTCCCCTTAGACGAAGAGGTACCTAAAACCAAAAACTGAAACTGTAAGCACAAAGCTTAGTGAGTTCCCCCATCATACCACATACCATCCAATACCATCAGTATCTTTCAACCGGTAATCATCATCGGTATCTTTCAACCGGTAATCATCATCAATATCTTTCAACCTGTAATCATTATCGGTATCTTTCAACCGGTAACTGGGGACTATTCCACCCCTACCACTAGCATACAATAACAAGATATAAGCATACAGTCAGACATATCCGGGTACTGACCTACCCCTCGGTCCTAAGGACCACTATCAGGGAAACTATCCCTATCATGCACATAACATATCATACAAATATAACTCATAACCAAACACATAACCAGACCAAGATAATTATCACAAAGACAATCATCTTCTAAATACTCCTCATTGGTGGGCCGGCATTGTGGCCTTAGACCCACCCCTACTGGAAGGTAACTCACCTCGTACAAGTAGCTGCTGATAATCTGTGCGGGAAACCTCCGTCCGCTGCTACTCCGGGAATCCTCCGGCTACAACCCCACAAATACTCAGTTAGAAACTGATCTCTATACTTAGGGTAAAATGATCATTTTACCCCCAACCAAGTCAAGTCAAATTCAAAGTCAAAGTCAACTTCCAGTTGACCCGACTCGCCGAGTTGGGCCGTCAACTCGCCGAGTCCCTCACTGATAGCTTCATTTTATTTACTTCTTTTTATAGTTTATTTTATCATATTTCATTCACATTTTAATTAATTTCCACGCATATTTTCTTTTTTTTGTTATTTTATGACCACTTTCGGGTACTTTCTAGTTTCGTGAGTATAAATGCAGATTTTAAGGAGACTAGCGAAGCAGGATCTTTTGGAAAGCAACTGGGCTTGAAGAGCAATAGGGGTTTAGTGCTTGATTACTATGAAGGATCGATGATCAAGAGTTTGAAGAAGCCTCGAGTGATTTGGAAGAGTCAAATTGGGCTCAAATGGAAGAGAACTTAAAGAAAAATGGGTTAGAACCTGATTGGACTGAAACTGGGCTAGTGGACTAAGCAATGCAGGCCCAACAAAGGAAGAAGCCCAATCTGCCACACTCTCACGCGGCCCGCGTAGGAAAAGCCCGCGGCCCGCGTAGGTACTCTGCAAAGGGCAATTTCGGATTTTCTACTTTTGGCTCTATTATTGGTTGTTTAGTGGGATACTTTTGACCACATGGACAGCCGATTTTGGGGTTTCTTTTGCTGATTATTGGAGACAATACACCTAGCCATGAATAAAGAATACAACACCAATTGCTTTATGAGGTTATAAAAGGATTGGCAAGGGAAGGACACAAGACACACTAGAATCATCAAAGAAGTTAGAGAGAAGTTGAAGGCTTTTGAAAGTCTTGAAGATTGGTGGAAACTCTTTCCATTCCATATCTAAAGACAATGTTTGGTATCACTAAACTCTTTTCTATTTCTTTTGTTATGGCCATGCTTGGCTAAATTCTTATTTGGTTGACTTGGATGTAATTGCTTTAATGTTTTGGTTATTTTGAAGAACTCCATGAACTTATGTTGAATATCTATGATTATGTTTTCTATAAAAATTTCCTTTATGTTTATATTTCTCTAGTCATGAATATTGATTTATGAATATTGTTTTGTTGGTTAAATTCTTGACTAAGTAATGGGTCTTCAATTTAACAAGCAACAATTAGTTTAAATGTTTGTTTTCATTTCATTTAAACTAAGAAAACATTTCCTCCATAGTGGTAATGAAAGCAATAGATTACTCTTTGGATTTGGTGACTCTTAAATCCTAATGTTAATTAATTTTCACAAGATTACATGCTTCATTAGTTTTGTGACTTTGATTAAAGAAATGTGCTATGAGCTTCTCTAGTCATTTTAATACAAAAGAAGAGTTGAGGCAAGTTATGCTTATAAATTGCTATAGCCAAGTTAGATCATAAACACAAGTATTGCACCTTGGTATTCTCATGATTATTTAACCAAATGTTCAAGTAATGAAATTCCAATGTCAACCATCTTTCTCTCATTGATTTTATATCAAATTCTTATTTTTGTTGAAGTGTCCACTTAATTCTAGTTTTATTTCAAGTAATCTCAAAATATCAAAATCCCCATCTTTTATTCTTATTGTTATTTTACAAGTATTTGTACAACAAAGATTATCATAGAGTTATAAAACTGAGCCATTCCTCGTGGATTCGATCCCTTTACCACTATACACTATTTTAGCGTATAACATTTAGGGCATTTATTTTTTTTGGTCTCGACACCCATCAAATTTTGGCGCCGTTGCTGGGGAACTGGTTTATTTTTAATCAATTTATTTCTCTATGCCCAGATCTCAACGTACAGGTAACTTGATTTATAATCCAGAAATTGAAAAAGAAGCAAGGCGTTTGGCGAAGGAAAAGCGAATAGAACGTGGTCAAACTTCCAACCCTCTCGTGGATCCGGAAAATTTAACCACTTCCTCAAGTGATCCGGAACCCGATTCTAGTCCCGATCCTCGCCAAGAAATTCCCGAAACACCACCTCTACAACAAGATCCATCCATATTTGAACCAATCGCAATGGCGGACGGAGGAGAAGTTCCCGAAAGAACTTTGAGGCAAATGATGGAGACCGATGTTACACAAACTCCAACTGGTATCAACTACGGTATTGGAAGGAGGATCAGAATTAAAGTCAAGTTTGGTCCACCATCTTCCGACTTTCCGTGGGTTGGAAAACGAAGACCCACATAAGCATTTGAAGATGTTCCACATTATCTGCACTAGCATGAAGCCACAAGGGTCAACCGATGACCAAATCAAGCTAAGGGTATTCCCCTTTTCATTGGCCGATAGAGCAAACGATTGGTTATTCTATCTTCCACCGGGTTCAATAAACTCATGGACCGATATGGCAAGAACTTTTCTTGACAAATTCTACCCCGCCTTAAGAGTCTCAAGTCTTAGAAATGAGATTTGCGGAATCCACCAAGGTCAAAATGAGACCTTTCATGATTATTTGGAGAGATTTAACAACTTGTGCTATAGTTGTCCACAACATCAAATCCCGGAACAACTCCTCCTTCAACACTTTTATGAGGGATTGTTACCAATGGAGAGAAGACTAGTTGATGCCTCAAGTGGTGGAGATGTCTTTAGCAAAACTCCACAACAAACAAGACAACTCTTCAACACCATAGCCGCAAATTCCCAACATTTTGGCCCGCGCCAAGATATGAAGAGAGAGACTCAACATAAAGTCATTGAAGTGGGATCATCAAGACTCGAGTCCCAAATCAAAGATTTAACCTCCATTGTTCAAAAGCTCACCATGGGACAAACTCCACAAGTTATGGTTTGTGGAATATGTGCAACAACGGGACATCCTACGGACATGTGCCCCATTCTTCAAGAAGATGCGGAACACGTAAATGCAACGGGTGAGTTTCAAAATTACCACAATAAGCCATCCGGTTACCAAAACGCATACAATTCTAGTTGGAAACCAAATCCCAACATGAGCTACAACCCAAGACCATTGCCCCAAAATACATTGGTTAGACCTTCCTACCAACCACAACAACCTCATTACCAACACCCACAACCACACTATCAATCAAAACCATACCCTCCACCTCATCATCAACCACCTCCTCAATCTCAACCAAGTAACTTCGGAATGTCTCTTGAAGACATTGTCAAATCACTAGCCACTAGTACCCAACAATTCCAAAAAGAGACAAGAACTAGTATCTCCAACCTTGAAACACAAATGGGAGATATAGTTACAGCCATAAGCAAGTTGGAGTCCCGTGGAAAACTGCCTTCTCAAACCGAAAGAAACCCAAATGTCAATGCGGTGACCTTGAGAAGTGGCAAACAAGCCGGAGAAAGTACTTCAAACAAGAAACCAGGGGATGAAGAGGAAGAAATATAAGTCATTCCCATTGAAGAACCTACAACAAAGAATGCCACACAAACTGAAATTCCAAAGAAGATTACCCCTCTAGTGACCCCAATAGCCACTCAACCGCCATTTCCCTCCCGACTTGCAACCTCAAAGAAGAAAATGGAGGAAAAAGAGATTTTGGACACCTTTCGAAAGGTGGAAGTAAACATCCCTTTACTTGATGCAATCAAGCAAATTCCAAGATATGCAAAATTTTTGAAGGAACTTTGCACCAACAAAAGGAAGTTGAAAGGAAATGAGAAAATCTCAATGAATGAAAACGCATCCGCGGTTTTACAAAGAAAACTTCCACCCAAGTGCAAAGATCCGGGAATGTTTACGGTTCCTTGCAAGATTGGAGATACTACTTTTAGTAGTGCCATGCTTGATCTTGGTGCATCCATCAATGTCATGCCCTATTCAGTGTATGAGTCATTGAATGTCGGACCTCTAAGCGAAACCGGTGTCATAATCTCTCTCGCGGATAAATCAAGTGTCTTCCCTAGGGGTGTTTTGGAAGATGTCCTAGTGCAAGGAAACCAATTGGTTTTCCCGGCAGATTTCTATGTGATTGATCTAGATGAACAAGTGTCCTCAAAATCAGGTATAATCTTACTTGGGAGACCATTCTTGAAGACAGCCAGAACAAAGATTGATGTGTTTGCAGGAAGTTTAACAATGGAGTTTGATAGTGAAACAATAAGTTTCAACATTTATGATGCCATGAGATATCCAAGTGAGGTTTCATCTTTGTGCTATGTCGATGTTATTGAACCATTAACCCAAGAGTTGTTCGAATTGTCTAATGGCGACATTTTGGAAATGGTTTTAAGCAAAGGATTTGATTGTGGTAAATTGACCAAGAAGTTAAAGCTCTACTCATTAGATCCAGAAATTGAAAGACTGGTCAACCACTTAGAGATCAAGAAAACCACTCAATTTAGTGTGAAGCAAATTGAACTCCCTCAAACTCACACAAGATTACCACCCTCCCTTGTTCAACCCCCGGATTTGGAGTTAAAAGTCCTTCCTCAACATTTGAAGTATGTGTACTTAGGCAACAACGAGACTCTTCCGGTCATCATTTCAACTCACTTAACCGAAAATGAAGAAGAGCAACTCCTAGAAGTATTGAAGGAGCATAAAGAAGCAATGGGTTGGACGATTGCAGATATCAAAGGGTTGAGCCCCTCCAATTGCATGCACAAGATTTTGATGGAGGAGGATTGCAAACCAAGCCGGGACGCACAAAGAAGATTGAACCCACCAATGATGAAGTGGTCAAGAAAGAAATTTTGAAACTCCTTGATGCAGGTATGATCTATCCAATCTCGGATAGCAAGTGGGTGAGCCCGGTGCAAGTGGTACCGAAAAAGACGGGAATCACAGTGGTCGAAAACAACAAAGGTATGATGGTCCCCACCCGCGTGCAAAACGGGTGGAGAGTGTGTATTGACTACCGTAAACTTAATATAAGTACAAGAAAAGATGATTTCCCATTGCCTTTCATTGATCAAATGTTAGAAAGGTTGGCCGGGAAATCCCATTATTGTTGTCTAGACGGGTATTCCGGTTTTCACCAAATCCCGGTGGCACCGGAAGACCAAGAAAAGACAACATTTACATGTCCATTTGTCACTTTTGCATACCGGAGAATGCCATTTGGATTGTGTAACGCCCCGGCTACTTTCCAACGTTGTATGGTTAGTATTTTCTCGGAATATGTCGAAAATATAATTGAGGTTTTCATGGATGATTTCACGGTATATGGCAACTCCTTTCAAGAGTGTTTGGCCAATCTCACAAAATGTTTGAAAAGATGCATTGAAAAGAATTTGGTTTTAAATTTTGAGAAATGTCATTTTATGGTGAGCCAAGGTCTTATTTTGGGTCACATTGTGTCAAAGAAAGGAATTGAGGTGGATAAGGCCAAAATAGACATTATTCAAAGCTTAGCTTACCCGACTTGTGTTCGGGAAGTTCGATCTTTTTTGGGCCATGCAGGTTTCTACCGGAGATTTATCAAGGACTTTTCAAAGATAACAAGACCAATGTGCCAACTCTTGCAAAAAGAAGTTGATTTCGACTTTAATGAAGCGTGCAAAGAAGCTTTCAACAAGCTCAAGGAATTGCTTACATCCGCTCCTATCATGCAAGCACCAAATTGGGATCTCCCTTTTGAGATCATGTGTGATGCAAGCAATTATGCTGTTGGCGCCGTTTTAGGTCAAAAGGATGGAAGAGCACCCCATGTGATCCATTATGCATCAAGGACACTAGACAATGCTCAAAGCAACTACCCCACCACGGAGAAGGAGCTATTGGCCATAGTGTTCGCCTTGGAGAAATTCAGATAATACCTTCTCGGTACAAAGATCATTGTGTACTCGGATCACGCGACACTCAAATACTTGATGACAAAGAAAGATGCAAAGCTGAGACTCATCCGGTGGATTTTATTGTTACAAGAGTTCGATTTGGAAATCCGAGACAAGAAAGGATGTGAAAATCTTGTTGCCGACCACCTAAGCCGAATCGCTTCCAATGAAACTACCCTCCCGTTGAGGGACGAGTTTCCAGATGAGCATCTCTTTTCCCTTACTCAATCCATTCCGTGGTATGCTGATATCGTTAACTTTTTGGTCACAAAAAGGCATCCTGACACATTCACACGTGCTCAAAAAGATAAGTTGAAAAGTGATGCAAAACACTATGTGTGGGATGAACCTTACTTGTGGAAACATTGTCCCGATCAAATCATTAGACGATGTGTACCCCAACAAGAGCATAAATCAATTTTACAATTTTGCCATGAATTTGCTTGTGGGGGACACTTCGGACCTAACCGGACCTTAAGAAAGGTCCTTGAATGTGGACTATTTTGGCCAACCATGTCACGCGATTGTTACTTGTTTTGCAAAAGCTGTGAACGGTGCCAAAAGACAGGGAATATTTCACAAAAGAACCAAATGCCACAAAATCCAATCCTTATTTGTGAAAATTTTGACGTATGGGGGATTGATTTTATGGGCCCATTTCCTGTCTCGTTTGGCAACGTTTACATCTTACTCGCAGTTGACTATGTTTCAAAGTGGGTTGAAGCCAAAGCCACAAGATCGGATGATGCCAAAACAGTTATCAAAATTTTAAAATCTAATATCTTTGTGAGGTTTAGTGTACCTAGGGCTTTGATCAGTGATCGAGGGACGCACTTTTGCAGCAAAATGATGGAGGCTTTACTGAAGAAATACAACGTGACTCACCGTGTTTGAACCGCCTACCACCCTCAAACGAATGGTCAAGCTGAAGTTTCAAACCGTGAGGTGAAGAGCATACTTGAGAAAACAGTAAATCCCTCAAGAAAAGATTGGAGTTCAAGGCTTGACGATGCCTTGTGGGCCTATCGGACCGCGTACAAAACTCCGATAGGAATGTCTCCGTTTAGGTTGGTCTTTGGAAAACCTTGTCATCTTCCCGTGGAATTGGAACACCGCGCATTCTGGGCGGTCAAGCGATGCAATTTAAATATCGATGATGCGGGAATAAATATGAAGCTTCAACTTCAGGAGTTGGAGGAATTGAGAAATGACTCCTATGAAAACTCAAGAATTTACAAGGAAAAGACAAAGCTTTTTCATGACAAGTCCATTACCCGCAAACATTTCAAACCGGGAAATAGGGTTTTGCTTTACCATTCGCGAATGAAATTATTTCCTGGGAAGTTGAGATCAAGATGGATAGGTCCATTTATCGTACTAAAAGTCTTTGAGCACGGAGCAGTCGAGATCCAAAGTGAAGAAACGGGGCAAGTCTTTAAAGTCAATGGGCATCGTTTGAAACCTTTCTATGAAGGTTTTAACGCAAATGTCCTAGATATCATCCAATTGGATGCCCCGGTTTATTGAAGTCAAAAGGGAAGAACGTCTCGCCAAAGACGTTAAAGAGGGCATTTTTGGAAAGCTATGCTTTCAAATAAACGTGTGTTTTATTTTCAAAAAAAAAAAAAAAAATTGAGGATGAAGGACCCGCGGCCCGCGCACAATTACTGAAGGAGGACATGCGGCCCGCATAGACGAAATACCAATCCTGCCCGTTCAGCACCCGCGGCCGACCCACGACCCGAGCAACACCCGCGTGATGAGTCAGAAGGAAAACTTGATTTCGAGCAAGTTAGACGCGACCTGCACGCGGCCCGTGCCTAACCCGCGTGTAGGTCTTTGACTGAATTCTTGAGCTGTTGACTTTTGTTGACCCGGGTTTTGACCAGCTTTGACCAACATTTTAACCTCAAATATTAGAGCTGGCCCTTCTCCTTCCCACTTATTCTTCTTCTTCTTCTTCCATCTTCTCTCCCAAAAAAACCCTCAACCTCCATTAAAGCTCAAACACAAAAACTCAGTTTCCTGTCAAACCGCCGGTCGGAATTCCGTGAAACCACTTCCATTCTTCACCATTTTTCATCCTCTACAAACCCCACCCAAAATCCGGTCCGATCCGTGGCCGGAATTCCGGGCGACACCACCACCCACCACCACCTTCTTACGCGTTTTCCGGCCAACTCCGGCCATCATTGAAGAATCCGAGCACGGGGTTTTGTTTTTCTACTCAAGGGCTTTCTAATCATAACAATCTTCAAGGAAAAGCTCACGAAAAATTTCCGTCAAATTTCGGGTACCGCCATTCTAATCGACGGAAATTCATCTTCAAGCTCGCTTGAGGGGTTGTTTTAGCGTTTAAAGCATCAAATACGGAGCAAAATTGTAAGCTTGGGGTGTGTCTTGACGACATCCTTTGGGTGGCACTAATCGTCTAAGCAATTTGGTACTTTCACTCCTTAATCTTGATTATTTGCATTAGTGTTGGAATTGTGTGGTATTGTTGATAAAATTTGTCCAAAGAAAATGTCAAAACGTACCAAAACGGGGACATGAGCTACTTCCTCCAAAGGAGGATCAAAAGGAAAATCAAATAATCCCCCGTTTCGTTTGACAAATCGTGAGGATCGAAAGACATATGACTTTCTCGTTTCCAATAAACGACAAGTCAAGTCGACAAAATTCCTCCATAGGGAAACTTTTGACAGTCTTGGAGTACTAGAGGGAGTCCAAGCTTTGTTCAACAACATCGGATGGGGACAATTCCTCTATAACCGAGCAGCAACTTATGTTGAACCTACCTTGGAATTTCTCGCCACATTCAACCCCGGTGACGATATTGAAACCGTCACTTTCCAAATGCTCGGCGAGAGACGATCACTACCACATCGGGTCGTGAACGCCTTGATGGGCACTCCCGTGGACAACCTTTATTATTAACAACAACCATGGCCCGAGGAATTCAATGAACATTACTTTTGGCAACAAATTACAAATGAGCAGCAATATTCATCGTCTTCCTCGAAGGCCTCATCCATAATCCATCCATGTTTGCGCCTAGCGCATCGAGTGCTCACATGCACCATTTTTGCCCGAGCCGAAGTGGGACAAATCTCAAAGGCAGAATTATTCTTCCTTTGGTGCATGACTCGTGAGAATGGCCCAAGGCCAGATTTTGCCTCCTTTTTCTTTACCAAATGTTACAACCTAACGAATATGGATAAAGGAGACATCTTCATTGGAGGATTGATCACTCTTCTTGCTTCACGGCCCCCGCTTCAACTTCATCTTTCTACTCTACCATTTGAGAGGGCTGCCAGACCATCTAGCCTTGACGGCAACGCACTAAGGCGGATGCAACTCATCCGGGATTCGGTGGTTGGTACCATGTGGATCCTCGACAACCAACCATACATCCTTCTTCCACACGAATATATAGGGTGTTTTGATCCAACCGATCCCGATCAATGGATCATTCCTTCTGATTACCCTCCTCCTGTGGATAATGAAGATGATCAGTTCCAACATCCACAGCATCAAGCCGAGCCCCAATTCCAGCCACAGCAGCAGGTGGGACAAGAAATACCACAATATTTCCCCCCTATGTTCTTTGAACAATTCAACACAATGTTCTCCACGGTACAACACATCGATACCCAAACGCAGGAGAACACCAGAGCTATCCAAGATGTGGCTACTCGTGTTGAACGGCTGGAGTAATCATTCCCACCCACTTCCCGCCAGGTCCAAGATATGTGGGACTACCACTATCGCCACGGGCATTTCCCGCCGCCCGACCCGCCGATTTAGGTCATTTCCGCCCTTTCCTTAAGCATTGAGGACAATACTTGTTCTTAAGCTTGGGGTGGGGCACTTCTTTTTTTTTTTCTTTTTATGCATTGTTTTTAACTAGGTTGCATAACATTTTAGTTTTAAGCTAATTTTCATTCAATTTTTAAATTTATAATTCCAAAAAGATTTTATTTTCTTCTTTTCCACTTTTTATTTTCATAACATTTAGCTTAGGGCATTAGCATTCATGCATTTTTGTTATCTGTTTATTCTCACCTCCTTGGATGCCATGGAACAGGTTCAAAGTTATTGTATCATTATTGCTCCAGGATCTTGTTGCTATCTCACCCATCGAACCGGGACCACTAGCTGCAGTTTGGGATTTCATACTTGGGATCAGATGCTGGTAGCTTAACGGGGTAAGTGATCATGGCCAGGTAGTTTTATGAAGAATTATGCATACAATACTAACAACTGTAGGATATACTATAGCAATGAATGTTCTTAGCCTTGCGGTCACTACCGCTGAGAGGATCACACTTGATCATGTTTGAACTGTTAGGATGAAGCACTGGTGCTTGTCCCCGAGTAGAATCCATATTCGGTCTCTCTACAATCACCATATCTTTTTGCGATTTTCTTTGGATTTTAGAGAGTCTTTTAGTCCGCATATGGACATTTTCATTAATTTTGAAAAAAAATTGCAAGTTTGAAAAGGAGCTTACATTACAGCTTATGCTCCACACATGGTCATTTTCACACTTAGACCATTCAGATCATATTACTACCCTTTCGGTTCCACTTACACACTTTTGGAAACCGAATTTTAAGTCAAAGGGTTTAGTTGTTAAAAATTTCGATAGATAATACATTACCTTCAATCGATGCTAAAAAAAAATGATTAAAAAAAAAATACTTAGCATGCGAACTTCCAGCTGCAATTATCCTAAATAGGTGACCAGTTCAATTATTGAACAAATTTTCCAACATTTTGGTCACCCAACGTTTGATATTCATTTGTATAGGGTTGTTTTATTGTATATAGATCGAGTTGTTTCTTTCTGCAAATTGGTGATGATAGAGAGACTGTTGAGTCGGATACTACGGGAGTTTTGGGCCAACGCTAAGTGAACCGATTCCTACAACGGTGCCCGAGCGGTTAAACCCAAATTACACATGAGAGTGGCCGAAAGACGTGAGATCAGAGTGTACACTGAAAAGAAGAGCTCCACACGAGCCCATCCAGTTGCTTTCTCCCTATCACATATGTTATTCATTATATGCATGTTCCATTGAGGCTGCGACTGACCATCCCTCCTTACTCACCTAGAGGAGTTGTCCTAGCTGCGGTTTATGGTCCCATTGTCATCGGATGAAAAAGTTGTGAGATAGCAGCAAAATCAATTCTGATCATGTTGACTAACGATGAACAGGTTCCATGGTTCTATCCATTCTTTTTATTTTTCTTAGGATAGTTCATCCCGAGTTCATTTTAGTCTTGTCTTACTTGAGGACAAGTAAGGTTTAAGCTTGGGGTGATTTGATAGCTTCATTTTATTTACTTCTTTTTATAGTTTATTTTAGCATATTTCATTCACATTTTAATTAATTTCCACGCATATTTTCTTTTTTTTTGTTATTTTATGACCACTTTCGGGTACTTTCTAGTTTCGTGAGTATAAATGCAGATTTTAAGGAGACTAGCGAAGCGGGATCTTTTGGAAAGCAACTGGGCTTGAAGAGCAATAGGGATTTAGTGCTTGATTACTATGGAGGATCGATGATCAAGAGTTTGAAGAAGCCTCGAGTGATTTGAAAGAGTCAAATTGGGCTCAAATGGAAGAGAACTTAAAGAAAAATAGGTTAGAAACTGATTGGACTGAAATTGGGCTAGTGGACTAAGTAATGCAGGCCCAACAAAGGAAGAAGCCCAATCTGCCACACTCTCACGCGGCCCGCGTAGGAAAAGCCCGCGGCCCGCGTAGGTACTCTGCAAAGGGCAATTTCGGATTTTCTACTTTTGGCTCTATTATTGGTTGTTTAGTGGATACTTTTGACCACATGGACAGCCGATTTTGGGGTTTCTTTTGCTGATTATTGGAGACAATACACCTAGCCATGAATAAAGAATACAACACCAATTGCTTTATGAGGTTATAAAAGGATTGGCAAGGGAAGGACACAAGACACACTAGAATCATCAAAGAAGTTAGAGAGAAGTTGAAGGCTTTTGAAAGTCTTGAAGGTTGGTGGAAACTCTTTCCATTCCATATCTAAAGACAATGTTTGGTATCACTAAACTCTTTTCTATTTCTTTTGTTATGGCCATGCTTGGCTAAATTCTTATTTGGTTGACTTGGATGTAATTGCTTTAATGTTTTGGTTATTTTGAAGAACTCCATGAACTTATGTTGAATATCTATGATTATGTTTTCTATAAAAATTTCCTTTATGTTTATATTTCTCTAGTCATGAATATTGATTTATGAATATTGTTTTGTTGGTTAAATTCTTGACTAAGTAATGGGTCTTCAATTTAACAAGCAACAATTAGTTTAAATGTTTGTTTTCATTTCATTTAAAATAAGAAAACATTTCCTCCATAATGGTAATGAAAGCAATAGATTACTCTTTGGATTTGGTGACTCTTAAATCCTAATGTTAATTAATTTTCACAAGATTACATGCTTCATTAGTTTTGTGACTTTGATTAAAGAAATGTGCTATGAGCTTCTCTAGTCATTTTAATACAAAAGAAGAGTTGAGGCAAGTTATGCTTATAAATTGCTATAGCCAAGTTAGATCATAAACACAAGTATTGCACCTTGGTATTCTCATGATTATTTAACCAAATGTTCAAGTAATGAAATTCCAATGTCAACCATCTTTCTCTCATTGATTTTATATCAAATTCTTATTTTTGTTGAATTGTCCACTTAATTCTAGTTTTATTTCAAGTAATCTCAAAATATCAAAATCCCCATCTTTTATTCTTATTGTTATTTTACAAGTATTTGTACAACAAAGATTATCATAGAGTTATAAAACTGAGCCATTCCCCGTGGATTCGATCCCTTTACCACTATACACTATTTTAGCGTATAACATTTAGGGCATTTATTTTTGTTGGTCTCGACACCCCTCACTCTCTACTCGTCCTCATTTGCGCCCCTACTCGTCGAGGTGGTCCGTCAACTCGACGAGTTCTTCTCTCATTCGAACGCCACATGAAAACTCATCCGACTCGCCGAGTTGATGAACAACTCGTCGAGTTCACCTTCATCTGATGAACAAGATCTGTCCTCAACTCGCCGAGTTGATGAACAACTCGCCGAGTTCTAAGGAGATTGCCTTGGACTCGCCGAGTCTGTTGATGCACTCGCCGAGTCCCATGAACTTCCAGAACAATGGCTTAGTCCAGAACGTTGGGTCACCCCCTGGGAGCCTGTTAAAACCTTTCCACACTCGACTGGGTCCTTTTGACCCTCAACAGAAAGGGGCAAAACCCTTGGACTCGCCGAGTCCAATAATGAACTCGCCGAGTTGGTCACGTCCATACTCTAAATCCTTGCTTTCTGATGTACATCCTTTGATCATAAGATAGATCCAAGCTTCTACAATCGATCTAGCACGTAAAGTTACAAACTTTACGTGCTTGCATGGGACTTTGAGCTCAAAAGGTCATAAAACAAGCTCATAAGGCACATAGGACCTTTCATGGGTGCAAAAGCAACCCAAATCTGCCTAGTGACTCCTTCACTGATGTGATTCAGAAGCTTAAACCCCTAACCATGTTTGCAAACATGGTTGGCCACCAAAATGGCTCCCAAAAGCCCTAAATCTCCCCAAAGTGGGATCTAACAAATGAATGAGCAAGGTCACAACTTTTTGCCTTCAATGAGCTGTAGAAGGTGCACAACTCAGGTTCCCTTGATCTCTTCCTGCTTCCTCAAGCTTCTCTCCTCTCTTCTAAGATCACAATCACCAAACTCCACCAACAAGGCTTAGATTGCTTCAAAAACGGCTAGGGTTTCAGTGAGGGGTGTTTGGGAGCATAAAGGGGTGATGGAGGCTGCATAAGGTCGTTAAAATAGGGTACAAACCCCTGGATTAGGGTTTTTGTCCAGACAGAGGCTACTCGCCGAGTCCGGGACCCGACTCGGCGAGTCCGTCACTTACACCCCGCGTTCCTTCCCGCTTCTACTCGACGAGTCAGTCCTTCGACTCGCCGAGTCCAAGGCCAAAATATCAAAATATTTAAAGAATTAAATAAAAGAGTACGTACCAAGAACCAGGTGCTACAGGCTTGCTTGAGCCCATATACTAATTTTTGTAATCGACATACATGGGTTGGGTTTCGCTTGTCTACAAATCCGGGAGGCTGGAACATATACACAGTTTCTTTAAGGTCCCCATGTAAGAAGGAGTTCTTTACATCGAGTTGATGAATAGGCCATGATCGTGATACATCAAGACTAAGAACGGTCCGGATAGTGGTAGGTTTCACGACGAGACTGAATGTTTCATGACGGTCTATTCCGATTTGTTGTGATTTACCATTGATGACTAAGCATGCTTTGTATCTCTCAATATTCCCATTAGCATGAAATTTATGGCGGTAAATCCACATGCAACGTATAACATTAGCATTGTTGGGTCTTGGTACTAATTCCCATGTGTTGTTATCTATTAAAGCCCGGTATTCATTAGTCATAGCGGAGTGACAGTTTGGATCAGATAAGGCATATTTGTCGGAGTCTGGAAGTGGGGAAATGATTTTATGGTTTGTGGTGGTATGAAGGTTAAATGGTTTGGTTAGTTTTGTGATACCAGATCGAGAGCGGGTTGTCATTGGGTGTTGAAAAGTGGGTAGTTGTTAGGTGGATTGTTGTCATGGGTTTCGGCGAGTGTAGGTGAGCGGGTAACGATTGGGTGTGGTGGAGGAGGTTTCAATTGGAGTAGGCTGGGGTGGAGAGGTGGAAAATGTGTTAGAGGTGGTTGGCGGTGGTGAAGTGGGCGGTGTTGGGTCGGCTGGGATAGTAGGTTGGTTATTTGTGATGTATGGTTGGTAAATAAGTGGGGATGGGTCAGTGTCAAGGAAAGAGTAGTTATGTGGCTGTGTAGGTGTGGTATTGGCGTAGGGACATGTATTTTCATCAAAGGTGACATGGCGAGAGAGGATAATTTTACCCGTAGATATGTCAAGGTAGCGATAACCTCGGTATTGGGCTGGGTAACCAAGAAAAACACAAGGAATAGATCGTGGGGAGAGTTTGTGTTGGCGTGTGGCGTTAAGATTGGGGTAACAAGCGCAACCAAAAATCTTTAGGTGGTCGTATGTGGGATTTTTGAGATAGAGAATGGAGGTTGGGGTACGGTTGGGAAGTATTTTGGTGGGTAGGATATTGTGAAGATAGGTGGCAGTGTGGAGAGCGTCGACCCAAAAAGAAGGCGGTGGATAGGCGTGGGTTAAAAGAGATAACAAGAGTTCGTTGATATGACGAATCATGCATTCGGCTGTTCCGTTTTGTTGAGAAGTGTGAGGGCAAGAAAAACGGATATGAAGACCGACAGTAGATGCAAAATAATGAAGTTGGTGATTGTCAAATTCTCCCAGTTTGTCACATTGTAGAGTTTTGAATGTAGTGTTGAATTGAGTTTGTATGTGTTTGTGAAAATGTGTTATCTTTTCATGGAATTCAGATTTGTATTTTAGTCGAAACACCCATATAAAATGGGTGAAATCATCAATCAGAATGAGGTAATATTTAAAACCACTATTCCTTCGGAGTGGTGATGTCCACAAGTCGGCATGGACAAGGTCAAAAGGTTTTATTGTGGTGGATGTGGAGTCAGAAAAAGGTAATCGTTTGTGCTTAGCAATTTGACAAGATTGACAAACGAAATAACGATCAATTTTATTGCAAGAGATGTTTATTTGAACTAAGAAAATTCATTACAGAATGTCCTGGATGACCTAGTCTAGAATGCCAAAAGGATGAACTAGATGAAATAAAAAAAGATAAAGCTTGAGCTATTTCTGGCTTTGTGAAGGGGTAGAGGTCACCATCGCTATTGTGCCTCGTTAGGAGCTTCCCAGTGTTGAAGTCCTTTATAGAAAAACCATATGAATCAAATTCAACAGATAAATTATTAGTTCGACAAAATTGACGTACATATATTAAATTTTCGATGACGTTGGGTGTGTGAAGAATGTTTTTTAGATGAAGTGGTTTATGTGGGTTTGGTAAAAGGGAGTGACCTGATCCAATGACCGGCACTTGAGTACCATTTCCAACAAATACCGATTTTATAGATGACATACTTGGAATTGATATTTTACTTGTATCTCTGGTAAGATGAGTGGTGACTCCTGAATCCATGTACCACTGGTCATCGTTTGGGTCCAAAGTCATTGCCGAGAAAGCTGCCCCGAGTTTTGATGGTTCTAATGGCTTTACTTCTGTAATATGGGCTTGTGGTGGCCGACCTTGTTGCTGCTGTGTGGGAGGGGGGGGGCGATTCTGGCTAGGAGGAAGATTGTACCGATTGTTCTGGTGCACAGGTTGTGGGCGACTAGGAGGCGTTGGATTTTCCATGTTTTGAGAGCGAGATGGTGGGAATCGGCGATTGGAGTTACGTTGCTGGGAAGGACGAGCTTTGTTGGTGAAGTCCCCACGTCTTGGTGGTGGGTTAGAACCTGATTCATGATCAACAGTAGCATCGACTTCCACAGGTGAGTGAGTATCTCAGGCTCGTTGTCTTTGATTCTCGAGTTGTAACATCGAACAGGCAGTATCCCATTTGGGAGAGGTTTGATTTATGTAGGCTGCCACTGTGTCAAATTCATAGGGCAATCCACGGACTAGTTGCAGGACAAGGCGTTTCTTGTTGACAGGGAACTCTACATCATTTACTTGCCCGGAGAGATCCTTCAGTCGTTGACAATACGCTTCAAGAGATGTCATGGCTCGAAGGGTCAAGTTATTGAACTCATGTTCTAGGGCTGCTGGCCGACAACCTTTATTATTTAGGAAGATGTGCTAAAGTTTGGACCAGGCATCGTATGCAGTAGAGTCTGGATCAAGGACCTGACCATGAAGATAATCGGATATGGTCCTTGATCCACTGAAGAACAATTGCATCAATTTCTGACCATGTGTTATATGTTGGATCTATTTTTGCAGGGATGCTGTTCCGTCAATATAGGACAAAACTTTATAGCCTTCTGCGTGTAGTTTCAACAAACCAACCCAGGAGGAATACGTGGCCTTGGTTCCATCAAGTACTCTTACTTTGGTCTGTATGTTGGTAACATTGTAAACGAGATGGATTGCCTTTGTAGGGTTTGTCTCATTTTCACCAGACATGATAAGTAGGGGCTGCTAGAATGAGAAAAAAATTAGAAAGGAAGAAGGTTGCACAGTCATGGCTGTGAAAAAGAAATCAGTCTCGGTATTGAGCCCTTAGCTCTGATACCATGTAAGTGTTTGAGATTCGATGCCTCTTTCATTGATATGAGCAGAATATATACAGGATTACAAGGGGGTAATTGAGGAAAGTCTAATCACCTAAAGAGCTAAATAAAGAACATATACTGTACAGTTAATACAAAAAATACGACATAATTATGCGAATTTTATGGCTAAAATAGTCCTCGCTAATAATCATATCACTGTTCTCACTGATATCTACTATATTTGATTCTATCAGTTTTTTAGGGACTCATTTCAGATAACTAGAGGGTCAAAAACTACCACAGGATGGGAAAATACACAATTCCTAAATACAAATTTCCAAGACTTGCAAGTCTTTAAACGTCTAATTTAGGGCAATCTGTTTCAATTCATATTTAATGTGTCTTGCATTTTCATTGAAATTTCATAGAAATTATGTATCGTAGGCCCCACACAAATATGTCACCAGTTTGAGGTTGTTCATTTGAGTTTTTTGTCTTCACAGTTGAGACTATATAAACCCTCATGAGGGGCAGTTTGAATATGCATCACTACCAAAAAAAAAAATTTTAAAAATCACAAAGATTTGCATTAACATAATGAATCCTTGTGTTTTTGTAATTTTCTCACTTCTCTTGCTACACGCTAAGACTATAACTTCCAACCAATTAGGAGGAGGAGATGAAAATGGTGTTATTATGAGAAAGTATTCTGATAAGGAAAGACGTGCTCTTCTTGATTTCAAATCTCACCTCCAAGACCCCAATGAAACTCTCTCTACATGGAGAGCTGAAGAAGAAAATTGTTGTAAATGGAGAGGAGTCACGTGTAACAACCAAATAGATCATGTCACAGGGCTTGATGTTGATGGACTTGGTCTTGAAGGTGAGATTAGCAATTCATTGCTTAATTTAAACAGTTTGAATCATCTTGATCTTTTTGGAAATTCTTTTCATGGAACCATTCCCACCTTCATTGGTTCCATGACTCGTTTAAGGTACCTTAACCTTGGTTGGAATCAATTGAATGGAGCCATTCCCAGGTCCATTGGTTCCTTGACAGAATTAAGTGAGCTTTACCTTTCTGGTAACTCCCTTTATGGAATCATTCCTCCAGAGTTTGGAAACCTCACCAACCTGGTTGATCTTTGGCTTGGAATTGGATCTAGAGTTGAGAACCTACAGTGGTTATCTCATCTTTCTCATTTGGAGTTACTTGAAATGAATGGGATTTCTCTATCCAAACAAAATTATTGGGTAGATGTGATTTTGAGTCTCCGAAAACTATCCTTTTTAAGTTTAGATGGATGTGAGCTGTCACATGTCATGTATCCATATTCTTCTTCATTTCTCAACTCTTCTTCATCTATTGAATACCTTTCTCTTGGAAACAACAATCTCAACTCATCCATGTATGGTTGGTTGTTCCCATTCACCAGCAATAAGCTTCGCATTCTTGATATCTGTGGCAACATGTTATTAAGGAATGAGATATCACGTATCTTTCATATCTGTATTGTGATTCATATTGTAAATAATTGGTCATATACAGTTGTATTTTACCTGTATCCTTTCCTAGTTTAGTACCTACAGCTGTGATTATATTCTGGATATATAAGTCTCTCATTTGTAATGTTACATATGAAATCGGAATACAAAAATTTATATTTCCATACCTTTATATGGTATCAGAGCACTCCTAGCTCTCACAAGTCCTTCGATCCAACCACTCTTTTTCATCCCAATTAGGGTTCTTCAATGGCCAGCAAACAGACACAAATCACTGCTTCCACTCACTTAACCACGAAACTTACCCCCAACAATTACCCAGTATGGCGCAAACAAGTCGAATCAACGCTCATCAGTCTTGATATTGAAGACCATATCATTGGCGAATCCAACAAACCCTCAAAAACAGTCAACAACAAAGAAGGCAAACCCATTCCCAATCCAGAATACCGTCCCTGGTATCGTCAAGATCAAATGATCTTCAATGCAATCCTTGGAAGCTACTCCGATTCAATCCAACCCCTCATCTACTCTGCATCTACAACACGCCAAGCATGGGAACGACTTCACTCAAGTTTTGCCTCCGCCTCAAGGTCTCGCATCATCTCTCTGAAATCAAAACTCGCTACAAACCCTAAAGGTACTCGATCTGTCACTGAATTTCTACATGAAATGCGATCTATTGCTGATGCCCTAGCCCTTGCTCAAAGTCCAATCTCAGAGGAAGATCTTATGATTCACATTCTCTCCCAACTGGGAGATGATTACAACACTATTACCGCAGCTCTTAAGGTGCGAGAAAATCCCATCTCTTACCCTGAACTATTTGACAAACTCACAGACTATGAACGGACCATTAAAGAAACATCACCCACTCTTGAATCCATCCCCACAACCGTGAACTTCACAGCTCGCCAACAGGGGTCCACCAATCGCAACCCAAACTCCTTCACCAAAAACAATAACAGACCCTATCAATCGGGGACCCACAGAGGTGCTTACCGAAACCAATCCCAATGGTCAAATACTAACCACAACCGTACCAACAGAACTAATGAATTCTGCCAATACTGCAACATATCGGGTCATCTAGCACGTGACTGTCGCAAGCTAGCTCGCTTCCTAAAAGAAAACAATCTCCATCATGAAAAAAACTTCACACCAGTAGCAAACGTGACCACCTCCTCTCCAGCATCACCATCATGGTTATTTGACACAGGGGCCTCTAATCATGTCACATCCGATTGCCACAATCTTCACAGTGTATCTGAATACGGTGGCCCAGATGAAATAGTTCTTGGGGATGGTACAGGACTACCCATCTCTAACATTAGTAACACATATATCAACACTGCTCCCAAACAACAGTTACTATCTAATGTTTTACATGTCCCACGATTACATCGAAATCTTGTTTCAGTTGGCCACTTATGTGATACTAACCTTGTTTCGGTGGAATTCTTTCCATCTCACTTTTTTGAAGGATCTATGCACGGGGGCGCGTCTAATGCGAGGAGAGAGAACTGAAGGGGTATACCACACTTGTCCGACGCCTAGACATCAAGTTCATGCCACCTTCAAGCACACTGCTCTTATTCTCCACCACAAACTTGGTCATCCATCTGCTAAAGTTTTCAAGTCTATTGTTTCAAAGTTAGGCTTAGGCTTAAAAATTGCACCAAATGTTCATTGTCCGTCTTGTTGTATTAATAAAGCCATAAATTACCCTTTGGTCCAAACTCCTTAAGTGCCACTCATCCACTTCGACTTATTTACTCTGATGTTTGGGGACCAGTTCAAAAATCAATTGATGGTTTCACTTATTATGTTATTGACGACATTTGAACCTTTAGAGACGACAAATGTCGTCCCTATAAGTCCCGTTTCTTTTAGTGATGGTTAATAAAAAGAATTCATTTAATTTTTCTAAAATAGTTAGATTATTATCTAGTTGATTATTATCTCTAGATTGAATATAAGCTTTAGGAATTATCTCCTAGATTAGGGTTATCCTTTTTGAACTAAGATAAGTTTTAATTTCCATAAGTATTTATGTTTTCTAGCTTAGAAATTTATGGAGATTGTTTGCTAAAAGCTTTTGTAATTGGCTTTTTTTCCTAAGTGCAAGAAATAGCAATGTACTTTGGTATCAATAAATGCATGTTGATTTGGTAATTGTGTTTGTAATCGTGTTTTTGTCCCAAAGGAAAGAAATAGCAATGTATTTTGGTATTTCTTGTATTTAAGGTTCTTTAGCACAAAATAAGTAGAAAGTAAACTACCATTTCTTGTAAAATAAGACTATTTAATTTCAAAGTCTCATATATCTACATAATGATCAATAAATGCATGTTGATTTATTAATTATGTTTGTCATTGTGTCAATGTTCCAAGTGCAAGGAATAGCAATGTACATTGGTTTTTTGTCCCTGGTCTAAAAATAAAAATGTACTTTTGGCATCTATAAATGCATGTTGATTTGGTAATTGTGTTTATGTCCCATGTGAAATAAATATCAATATACTTTTGGTATTTCGTGTATTTAAGTGCAAAAAATAGCAATGTACTTTAGTAGTTTTTGTTTATTCAGGGAAACCACCAAGTGATGATCAAGGAGGAAACGAGGGGAGTGAAGATGGTGGTTCGTCGAATCAGTTTGTGTTTTGTTAGACTTGTTATGACATAAATTTATAACACGTTTGTTTTTTGTTTTAGTATTTGTTTGAAATTATAACACTTTGGTACTTAATTGGATGCTGTTATGTATTTTTTTTCTGCAAGTAATATTTTTGTGTTTTTGGCGATTAATGTTACGTATCGGTTTTTCTACATCCGAAAAAAGCTGAATTAAAAAAAATGACTATTACCGACAATACTGTTACCGGAGACACACGATTATTACCGGTAACAACCTATTAGCGGCGATAACAGATATCACCGACGACTTCGTTGTTAGTGGAGACAATTAGCTTTTGCGACGATATTTTGAACAATATCGATAGGGCATCAGCGATGAATCATTAGCGTCGACTTGTCGCCGCTATTACATATACTGACGGCTATCTTATATTTAGCGGTGATTTTTGTCGACGCTAATAATCGTTTTTCTTGTAGTGTAGGTCTTGAAACATATGAATATATTTTTAAATATACTAGGGCTCTGATACCAACTTAAAAAAAACATTAGAATATTAATCCATTGAAGGATTCATACATTGGGATATAATTTTCTACAGTAATTGGATGGTTCCATCGTTCTATTATTTCCTTCCGAAAGTCAACCTTGAAAGGTATCAGCTATAGATTTTATGATTTCTTCCATTATTAGGAAAAACATTAGAATATTAATTTTCTAAAATCTTGATTTAACTTGTACAAGAACTTTTGGCATTCTAATTGTTCTTTATGTTTAATAATTTATACTATTCAATTTTATAGCTTAACCAATGGTTACATTAAGTGGAGAAATAAATAAATTCAAATTTTCTATTCAAAATTCCATAATTATATCCACAGTTTAAGGGATCTGGTTTTTAATTAGTGATTAGTTATTGGCAAGATTAGGGGAATTGACTCTTTTAAAACCTAAGATTTAGGAGAGTCCATTTACGCATTTTCTAATTGTACAATATGCTTTGAAATTTATACCACTTAATTTTCAAGAATTGGCTAATATGCTTAATATAGTAGTATAGATAAATAGATTTTACTGGTATTTATAAAAAAATGTTTTTGTAAAACTAAACACATATTTATACATTTGAAAGCATATGCATACGTTTAAAACGTGATTATGCATTAAAAATGTATTTATTTGTATTTATAGGTATAAATATTTATTTTTTATAAAATATATTGTGTACATATTAATATTAAAATAGTTATTCATGTGTTTATATTGTTTAAAATACATATTTATGTATTTATACATATTACTAATTAACAATGTGTATTTATTTCATTTTTATATGTATACAATTCACTTTGTTAGCGCCCACTCAGCCGAAAATCCGTAGTCAACAACGATGTGGCACGCCTACGTCTACATGTTACCAGTTTACCATGTAAAAACTCAAAATGGAAAAAATGTGCAAAATTAAGACATTAATAGCATAAAATTCAATTTAAGGTAAAACTGTCAATATGTGCAAAACTTAAAAGCTTTTATGACAAAACTCTATGGTTAAACCCATAAAAGAAAATTAACAAACAAAAAAGAGAAATTGAATATCCTACTATATTATCTTTCTATTCACCCTCCAATTCATCTTAAATGATGACATGTATTATATTTAATAAAATTAATAATATTTAAATATATTTGTCACCATTTAACATGAGTAAGAGGATTGATAGGAAAAAAAATATAGAAGGATATTTAATTTCTCAACAAAAAAACTGTCAAGGTATGAAATTTTTTACAGTAACTTCTTTACAAGAAATCCTAAACATTTGGTATTTACTCAGTTACAAAAGCAATCAAAAAAACATTACTTCAAGAAATGCCATATACATATAAACCACTAAATTTGATAATCATGCAACAAACCCTCAATATTTATACAAAATATTTTTTAATTAAAATGAAAAGTGAAAATAGATATACACAATATATTTTTTTCCACGAATAATGTTATACTAGTATATGTACAGCTTGCTTTTCATGGGCCCAGGACGCTCTGCCACGAAAAACGCTGAATTCCTACTGCAGTGCAGAGGCGCTGGTGACTGTGAAACAGAAGCAGAAGCAGTCAAAGAGGAATCAACACTAAAAGCCCCAAATTCAAGGGTATTGTTGATAATATTGACAGCAAGTCTCTGGTTCGAAAATCCGATATTATCTTTCTCAAATATTATGTTTTACGTAGAATTAGAGCCCGCCTTCTGAAATTCCTGAAGAATAACTTATGCTAATTGGTCAATTGATGCTATTTGAGGCTCTTAATTTGATTTGTTGTTGTATATTCCACATTATACCGATTATAGATCTCATGATCATGTTCAGTTAGCTATAAGAGAATGAATCTAATCTAGCTGTTTTTCTCAGCGCTCTTCTCTTATATTTTAAGATCGAATCCAATATTGAGATCAGATCAGGTTAGTCTGTCTAGAGCATTTCTTCTCACTCAGCTACACAAGCCATTAAATGTCTTGTTGTTCTTATTTGTTGAATCATCATTTTATTCTTTTTTCATTAGTAGTCAACACGTCATTCTTTTCTACCAAATACATTCTGGGATGTTCATATTCTGCAAGGACAATGATATGACTAAACATCTTTAACAATGATATATGACTAAACATCTTTTATGGTTGCATGTTTCTGAAGTATCCCTTCATTTTTATATAAGAATTAATGGTGTACTTGTGGTGTTGGCTATTTTATATTGCTTTGTGTGTGAAAAGAAAAAATTAATTTGTTTAACATAGTGCCAATGCTAGGGAAGTCTAGAAAGTGAGTGTGGTCGTCTATTCTTTAATTTTGTAACTAATAAAGATGTTAAACATTTTAATCTAGTCTAGACTGATTAATAAAAAGAATTCATTCGATTATTTTTCAAAATATATATATTGCAATTTGCAAGTTTGTTACGGTCTTGTTTTAGAATCACTACTAGCGTAGCACTTTTTACAAAATAAATAAATAAAAATAAAAAATAAAAAATAACAATGTAGGAGACCATGGATCAAAGTTGAAATGGACCAACTTGGCTTGTTTCTAACAAGTTTAAGATTTAATTAATTGAAGTGAGATAAGTTTATTTCATAGTCATTAAATTCTTGGACCCAATCATATCACTGTTCTCATTTATATCTACTATATTTGATTTCATCGGTTTGTTTTTAGGGACTCATTTCATATAACTAGTGGATCGAAACTATCTTAAAATGGGAAAAGATATAATTCATAAATACAAATTTCCAAGACTTGTAAGTCTTTAAATGTCTAAATTGGGGCAATCCGTTTCAATTCGTCTTTAATTTGTCTTACTTTTCATAGAAATTACGTATCACAATTGAGGTTGTTGATTTGAATAGGCCACCTGTTTGAGGTTGTTGATTTGAATCTTTTGTCTTCACAATTGAGACTATATAAACCCTCATGAGGGGCCGTTTGAATATGAATCACTGTGACAACCCGAAATGTCTATCTTGTACAAACCCTACATCTCAATCAAAGTCCAACTTGCTTCTGCTAACTTTTAGCACTGTATAGAATCTGTTGGAGCTTACTGAGCTTAGTACATCAAGGGATCAAATATTAGAATGGGTCAACTAGAGTTACAAATCACTAAACATGCTTTAAACCCTCAAATGAGGAGTTTACGTCCATGAGACCATGGGTTTACGGCCGTAAACTCATGGTGTCAGTAAACTCCATGGCTATATATGAAATACTTGGCTATTTTCATTCATTATCACCCTTTCAAGCCTAGAACTCGGTTTTGCTCTCAGGTATCATCAAGAACTTTCATTCCAATCTTCAATCTAGTAAGTAATCTTTCCATTTTCAACTTGATATCCTTCCATATCTAGTGAATACACATGATTTCATCCATGAAATCTCTTCTTTTGGTTAGATCTTCAAGTGTTCTTCATTTCACCAAGAACACCAAGAACACACACTAGTGTTCTTGAGCCTTAATCACCTTATCAAGCTTCTATATTGTAAGTACTCTTACCTTAGCTTGTTTCATGATTGAATCACTTAGTTTACACCTTGAAAACATCAAGAACACAAGATCAAAAGGGTGTTTACGGCCAAGGCATCTCCCAAGGCCGTAAACCCAAATTCTTGGGGTGCAAAGTTACCACAACACTTTCTTAAGCCATAGAACTAGGTCTAGAACACTTCCTAGTGAACTATAGGACCTTAAACATGAAATGGTATTAGTTACCACGAGTTTACGCCCGTAAGCTCATTGGGCCATAAGCCCATGGGCCGTAAACTCATGTGGTTATTACCATATGGGCCATAAACTCCAATGAGAGGCCTTCCACCCCTTATATGCAACCCTATGTGGTTTAACACTTCGGTATAAGTGTTTCCTAGTCCCTAAGGTTGTTCCATTACATAATTAGTTGTTATAAATACTAATTGTAAGCATATATGTATCATTATATGTTAAATAGGATCCATGTGTGCTCAAGTCTTCACTTGACACTTAGCATCCTTTCCCGATCTTACATTCACATCACTCACTTCAGGTGAGTTCATACCCCTTAACTTATCTTTTAAATGATTTTAAATGCTTTTATGGGGGGGGGGGGGGGGGATACAAGTAGAAAACATGCTAGTTATATAATCAATCACATGTGATTTATAACTGTGTTTCAAACAAGGATTTCATATACTTCAAACTGTGTTTCAAAACAAACTACTTTTAAATCGTTTTATAAACTGACATCAAGTCATTATTTATTTATTGTTCAAAACTCTTTAAATGTATTACAAAACCTCTCTTTAACTTATATACTGTTAAAAGCATGTCTATATATGTATAGTTATATACATAATGTTTAAAGGACATAGGACTGCTAGCTCGCTTTATTTCCTTTTCCTTGTTTGGATGTGGACTTAAGGTATCGGCCAGTTGTCCGAAGATCGTCTAAATATTATATATATATTATGTATACATATGTAGACATAAAAGTTCTATTTAATCAATTCAGTACCTTTGGGTAGCAAAGGTATACATTCATCTATTCATATACATAAGTTACTAGTAAACTATAATAGGTATAGTTTAGGAGAATACTATCATATACAAGTACAATAACAGAGAATACTATAACATAGAATACTATAACAGAGAATACTAGACAGAGAACACTATAACAAAGGATACTATACAAAGGATACTATACGGAGAATACTATACATAGAATACTATTACTATAAAAAGTATACTATAACAAGATTTAGAGATAACATAATGTGAGATCCAACTTCATGACACATCGACCATTTCGTTATGTAACGTTTTGTAACCAGAATCTCCTGGAGGGAGAGCGTGAGTTTGCGTATAGATCTATACTGGATTGACTATCCTACACCTTTGCTGTTCGCTACAGTGGGATTTACAAGTCTACGAGTGCCAAATGTCATTTCTTCCAACGTCTTTCATCATCGTGTTATAGTCAGATTAGTATGGTAACAATCATATCACATTTTGCCTTAATTAAACCATTGGTTTTAAGGTAGTTATTACTTCAGTGATTAATACAAATAATACTGCAGTACACATATACATTTTCCCACTATATTCAAATTGTGATCTTCTCACATAAAGGGTAATATAAAACTATATTTTTGGTAAAGATAGTCATACTTGGGAAAAACATTCACTTTTACAAAGAGACAAACATACATTACAGTCGGGTCTTGGTAGAAGACTACTTTTTATACTAGTAGAAAATGTAGGATTTTCTAGGAGTTTTCAAACATATACGAACATTTACATTGATCAATTACAAATATTTTCATCAAACTTATACAAACATTGACACTAAATACTTATGAACTCACCAGCTTAAATACTGATCTACGCTTTCAAAATAACTTGTATTCTCAGGTCACCAGTAGACAGGTACCGATGATCAGGTTTTGAGAAGACGAAGCATCTTCAAGACTCGTCTTTTATTTTGATTATTCATTTTTGGTGTCTTATTACTATTAAAGAACACACTTGTGTGAAATTATACTATTAATACAATGGATGATGTTTTTGCTTATTTACTACTTTGCATTGTTATGATAATATACATGACGTCCTCCGCCCCAGAACGTTTCCGCCGTTCTTGGTTTTGGGGTGTGACAATCACTACCAAAAAAATATATCACCAAGATTTTCATTAACCTAATGAATCCTTGTGTTTTTATCATTTTCTCACTTCTGTTGCTATGCCTTGAGACTATAACTTCCAACCAATTGGTAGCAGCGGGAGGACGAGATGAAAATGGTGTTATTATGAGAAAGTGTTCTGATAAGGAGAGACGCGCTCTTCTTGATTTTGAAGCTCGCCTAAAAGACCCCGATGAAACTCTCTCTACATGGTGATCTGAAGAAGAAGAATGCTGTAACTGGAATGGAGTCACGTGCAACAACCAAACTGGTCGTGTCATTGAGCTAAATATTAGCTCTGGTGGCCTTGCAGGTGAGATAAGCAATTCTTTGCTTAACTTAAGCTACCTGACTCATCTTGATCTCTTCTCTAATTCTTTTCATGGAATTATTCCCACGTTCATTGGTTCCATGATTCGTTTAAGGTACCTTTGCCTTGGTTTGAATGATTTGAATGGAACCATTCCCAGGTCCATTGGTTCCTTGACAAAATTATGGCACCTTGACCTTTCTGATAACTCTCTTTATGGAATCATCCCTCTAGAGTTTGGAAACCTCACAAACTTGCAAGTGATTAATCTTGGATCCCTTGGAAAGTGTAGAGTTTGGAACCTAGAGTGGTTATCTCATCTTTCTCACTTAGAGGCACTCAAAATGGATGGGATTTCTCTAGCCAAACAAAATTATTGGATAGGTGTGATTTTGAGTCTCCGAAAACTATCTTCTTTAAGTTTAGATGTATGTGAGCTCTCACAGGTCATGTATCCATATTCTTCTTCATTTCTCAACTCTTCTTGATCTATTGATACCCTTATTCTTAGCAACAACAATCTAACCTCATCAATGTATCGTTGTGTAACACCCCGTTCCTGGTACGTATTTAATTTACAAAATGTTTTTCTTTAAGAGCTACTTGGCGAGTTGTAGCCCTAACTTGCCGAGTAGATGTCGGGTTGGACGCGGGTTGTAAGTGATCTACTCGGCGAGTCCGCGCCTGGACTCGGTGAGTAGGCCAGTCTGGAGGAAACCCTAATCCTTAGGGTTTGCACCCTATTTAAACGTCTTATTGCGCCCCAACTTCGCCCCCACTACCCTCAGAGCATTTCTTATCAAACCCTAGCCTCCCTAAAGAGTGTGTGAGTGATTGTTGCCTTGTGAAGGAACTTTTGGTGCATTTTGGAGCAAGTAGAAGAAGGAACAGGTTGAAGAGTTCAAGGTGTTGGATATACTGTCTAAGTCCATAACTTTATTTGGTATGTACTTGACCCGACAGGGCATGGTCCATTTGGGTTGCATGACATTGCAATACTTGGATAGACTAGATGAGAGAATAAGGCACTTATGATTATTAATATATTATAAGTTCTAATATATTAATAATAGTATTATTTAATTAGTATTGATCAAGTATTAATCTAGTATTAATTTGGTGATCAAAGTGAGACTAATTAAATATATAGGGTTGATTATGACAATCATCTATTCTTTTATGGTGGATTAATGATCCATGGTTTATGGGTTTGGTTATAACCATATGGAGCTCCATGGATAGTCCATGGGAGTTACAAACCCATGGGTCATGAGAAGTCAAGAGTCATGACAATTAAGGGCATTCATGTGTAAACCCTAATTGTGACAACACTATAAAAGGAACCCTATGGCTAGCAAAATCGTGACCTAGTGTTACTAGAGAGGGCATAACCGATTTTGAGTGCTAGAAGTATTCTCTCAAGTTATTCCAAGTCTTGTGGTGTTGTGTGAAGCATTTGAGGCACAACATTTGGGGTGCTAGGCTCACAAAGTCTTGAAGGAATCCAAGCAACAACAAGGTATGTATTTCTACTAGCTTTTATGTCTTATGTAATCCCTATGCCATGCTAGTTAGGAAATAACCTTGAAAAGGAAATTTGCATGTATATAGAGAAAACATAGATTCAAGGTTATTAGGGTTGCATGTACACTTAGGAAGTGTTAGAATGCTCAAAAACCCATCAGTGGTATCAGAGCCTAGGATTGTTTTCTGTATACTTGATGCAAAACTGCTTAAAAATCGAAAATTCTGCACTCTGACGACTGGACTCGCCGAGTCCATGCCGAGTGCATTATTCTACTCGCCGAGTAAGATGAATTTGTTCATGGACTCGGCGAGTCCATGGGGAGGACTCGCCGAGTCCATGAACAAATTCATCTTACTCGGCGAGTAGAATAATGCACTCGGCGAGTAGGAGCGTGCTGGGCAGTTTTTTCGAGTTTTGTTGCTGGAAATGGATTAAGATCATTATCCCAATCTGTTTTGGACTTGTAAAATCTGTTTTTCAAAAATTATAATGATTATGTTAACCCATTTTACATGACTTTTATCAATTTTCAAGTATTGTATATGTTTATATGATTTTCTTGAAATTGCTTGACATGAATTTGTGTTCATATGAGTTTAGAAGATCATAGGAATTATGTGTAACCTCCATGTGTGTTTAATTCATGATCTTAATGGCTATGATGGTGTCCATAACTTGTCCTTAAGTTATGGATAACCAAAAGTCACTTCTTTTAATTATGATTAAAGAACTAAAGAGGTTTCATAAAATGAAGAGTCTTCATTTTTATGAACCATTAAAACTCATAAGTTACAAATTGAAGAGACTTGGAATAGTTTCAAATCTTGCCCTCAAGTTTTGGAATTTGAAAAGTCTTACACTTTAATACTTTAATTCCAAATTAAACCTTAGATTTTTAAAAAGTTTAAAAATCAACACTTATACTATTATTATAATTTTATTATATAGATATGTATAAGAATATGTCATTCTTACCGTTAGTAGGCCTCATTCACGAAGCCGGTCTATAAGGTGGGTATAAGGTTGTTGCCTATAAAATGGTGACTTAATGGGTGTCCACTCTCACCCACCGCTTCCTTGATCGGTGGAGGGTCGTTAGCCGAACGGGTAGGATACGACTTTAAATACTCGTTAAAAGTATTATAAAGTAACTATACATTATAAATTCCCAATTTTAGTTACTTTAGGAAAATGTGAAATTGGTGCTAGCCCATAAAATTACACTTTGTACCTTACCAAGTCGTTAGTGGAGCGTGTGTGGTTAACCGGCACACTAACATGGACTAGTAAGAGTGGCAAAGGGTAACTTGACCTTATTATAGATCGGTGGAGCGTGTGTGGTTAACCGGCACATCAATTAGGTAATATTGTTGAGGGTACCAAGTCAATTTGTATGGTTATTCACACCTTGTTTGTGATCCTCGGCATCCCAGTCACAAACTTGAGAGGGCACAATCGAGATTCAAACATGCCATTGAAAAGTTCAATGTATCTCAAAAGATCTAGGAGTTTCAAAACCAATAAAACCTAATAATAAAATATTTCGTTCTTATGGTGGAAATTGGTAAATCGTCATTTACCTACCTTCAAATATTTTATAGTATGGATTACGGCATCCCTCTTCCAACTATAAATAGTTTGTTGGATCCTAGCCTTAATATTTCAATTGGGTGAATTATTAAGGATTCCTAATCTAATGAAACTTGTCTTTCTTTCCTTTCAGATGTCTTCCAATAATGCTTCTGGCTCAAACCCAACAGGCTCCTTTTCCCTTATGAACTTGTATGGTAAGGTCATCTTTGATGGATCCAATTTCAATGAGTGGATCAGAAACATCAGAATGATTACCCTCTATGAGGACAAAGAATATGTCCTCGATAGGGAGCTTAAGGTTGTGAGTGAAGCCACTGCTACTCCTGAAGAGTTTGCGGAGTTTGTTGCACATGAAAAGGATGCTACTAAAGTAGCATGCATCATGATGGCCACCATGACTCCTGAACTTCAAAAATCCTATGAAGATTTCTACCCCTATGAGATGCACCTGGATCTGATGGAAAGGTACCATCAGAGCGCACGTCAGGAGAGGTATGAAATCATCTCCTCCATGATAACCGCAAGGATGAAGGATGGTGAACCCATCACCAGTCACTTGCAGAAGATACAAAGGTTCGTTGACCGGTTGCTGAAGCTAAATGTTGACTTTCCTGAGGAAATGGCGATTGACATCATTCTCCATTCCTTACCTCCAAGTTATGATCAGTTTCGTATGACTTATCATATGAACACGGAGGAAGTCACACTTAGCAAACTTCAAGGACTCTTAAGGACAGCTGAAAATGGCCTTAAGGGTAAAGCGGTTGTTACTTCTACTCCTTCAACAGCCCCTGTTCTGGCTATTGGGCAGGGAAAGGGTAAGAAGAGGAAAAGCCCTTCGAAGGGTACCAAGGGTAAGATTCTTGATGGTCCTCTTCAAGTGGGACAAAGAAAGGTCCCATTACTCCTTCTTCAAACCCAAAGGAAGCACAATGCTTCTATTGCCAGGATAAGGGACACTTCAAGCGAAGCTGCCCTAAATATCTGCAAGATGTAAAGGATGGGAAGGTTAAACCCACCCATGCAGGTATTTACACAATATTGTCTAATAACTCATCTAATGCTAATTCTTGGGTGCTTGATACAGGTTGTGGTATTCACATCTGTACTGATTTGCAGGCACTAAGAAGAAGTGAGCAAGTGGAGCACGGGAAGATAAACTTAGTCATGGGCAACAGGAAAGCATCACCTGTTACCAAGATAGGAGTTTATTCTTTATTGCTTAATAATGGGTTAATGTTAGATTTGAATAAGTGTTGTTACTCGCCAGAAATGGCGAGAAATATTATTTCTTTTCATGGCTTGTACAAACAAGGTTTTTCATTTTCATTTGATAATAAAATGGTGCTGTTAATGTTTATTACAATGATGTATTTTACTTTAAAGCATTACCTTGTGATGGTGTATATGAAGCCGTGAATGTTGTAGACAATCTAGGAAATAATGTGTTGTATATTGATTCTTCAGATAGCTTGGATAAAGCATCCTTGTGGCATTGTCGTCTTGGACATGTTAACAAGAAGCGCATAGGCCAACTCCAAAAGGCTGGAGTCTTGGAATCATTTGACCTCAAGTCAGATGATAGTTGCGAGTCTTGTTTACTTGGAAAAATGACAAAGTCACCCTTCACAGGTACTTGTGATAGGGGTGAAGGTTTGTTGGACCTTGTACACACGGATGTGTGTGGGCCCTTCAGAGTTGCTACAAGGGATGCTAATCGCTATTATGTGACTTTTACTGATGATTACAGTAGATATGGATATATTTACTTAATCAAGCATAAGTCAGAAACCTTTGAAAAGTTCAAAGAGTTTAAGCAGGAAGTGGAGAATCAATTGGGCAGGAACATCAAGATGCTCCGATCCGATCGGGGAGGAGAGTATCTTAGCATTGAGTTCCTTGACTATCTTAAGGAATGTGGGATTGTCTCACAATTGACACCTCCCAGAACACCACAGTTGAATGGTGTAGCTGAGAGGCGCAATCGAACCTTGTTGGATATGGTTCGTTCCATGATGAGTCGAGCTTCGTTACCAATCTCTTTCTGGGGGTATGCCTAAGAGACTGCCGCCCATATCCTTAATCTAGTCCCTACTAAAAAGGTTGCCAAAACACCTCACGAGATGTGGACTGGGAAAGTTCCCAATTTGGACCACATCAAGATTTGGGGTTGTGAAGCTTTCGTGAGGCGTGAGACTCATGATAAGCTTGAACCTCGAAGTGAGAGGTGTATTTTCATCGGCTACCCACAGAGATCCTTTGGTTACCTCTTCTACAGACCCAGTGATAATGTGGTCTTTGTAGCAAGAAGAGGAGTCTTTCGTGAGAGAGAATTCATAAGCCAAGGGGACAGTGGGAGGCAAATTGACCTTGAAGAGCTTCAAGAGTCAAGTGGTGAAGGAACCTCAAATGCTATCGACCAACCTGAGGAGGAAACTCCTGTTGATCCGATAGATGAGTCTGTACCTCCAAGACGTTCCACTAGGGTGAGGAACACACCTGATTTTTATTATGGTTATCACATCACCACTGAAGGTGATACATTTATTAGTGATAGTACACTAATAGATTTGGATGAACCTAATAACTACAGGGAAGCCATGGCAGGCCCTGAGTCTGCTAAATGGAAGGAGGCTATGGACAGCGAGATTCAGTCCATGTATGACAATCAAGTTTGGAACTTGGTTGACAATGTACCAGGTCGTAAGACAGTTGGGTGCAAATGGATCTTCAAGAAGAAGACCGACATGGATGGGAAGGTACATACTTACAAAGCGCGACTGGTTGCGAAGGGCTTTACTCAAACTCCGGGAGTTGACTATGATGAGACCTTCTCACCAGTAGCTAAGATTAAGTCTATTAGAGTATTGTTAGCCATAGCTGCATTTCATGATTATGAAATATGGCAAATGGATGTCAAAACCGCTTTCCTTAATGGAAAGTTGGCTGAGGATGTTTACATGGCTCAACCAGAGGGTTTTGTTGATACAAGATACCCTAATAGAGTGTGTAAGCTTGATAAATCCATTTATGGATTGAAACAAGCATCTCGCAGATGGAATCTTTGCTTTGATGAGAAAGTCAAAGAGTTTGGCTTTTCTAGGAGTGAGGATGAGTCTTGTGTGTATGTCAGGGCTAGTGGGAGCATAGTTAGCTTCTTGGTGTTGTATGTGGATGACATACTTCTCATAGGAAACGACGTCCCAACCTTGCAGGAGGTTAAGTCCTGGCTTGGGAAGTGTTTCGCTATGAAGGACCTTGGAGAAGCTGCCTATATCCTAGGGATAAGGATATTGAGAGATAGGAGTAAGAGACTAATTGGACTTAGTCAAAGTACTTACTTGGATAAGGTGCTGAAGAGGTTCAGCATGCAAGAATCCAAGAAAGGGGAATTACCCGTCCAGAGTAATGCCAAGTTGAGTAAGACTCAGAGTCCGAGTACAGAGGCTGAGATAGCTGAGATGAGTCATATACCATATGCTTCCGCTGTGGGCTCGATCATGTATGATGTGACTTGTACTCGCCCTGATGTGGCTTTTGCTTTGAGCATGGTCAGTAGATATCAAGGGAACCCTGGCAAGGCACATTGGACAGCGGTAAAGAACATTCTCAAGTATCTGCGGAGGACTAAAGATTGGGTCCTTACCCTCGGAGGCAGTGATGACTTGAGAGTGGAAGGATATAGCGATGCTAGCTTCCAGACTGATAGGGATAATTTCCGCTCTCAGTCAGGCTGGGTCTTTATCCTAAATGGAGGGGCAATTACTTGGAAAAGTTCCAAGCAGGAGACATTAGCTGATTCTACTTGTGAATCAGAGTACATAGCGGCAAGTGAAGCAGCTAAGGAGGCGATATGGCTAAAGAACTTCATCGGAGACCTTGGAGTTGTACCAGCTATAAAGGAGCCAATGGAAATTTTCTGTGACAGCGAAAGTGCGGTTGCTTTGGCTAAGGAACCAAGAGATCACGGGAGATCTAGGCACATTGACAGAAAATACCATTTCATCAGACATCGAATAGAAGAAGGACTCCTCGTGGCTAAGAGGGTATCATCAGATGAGAACCCGGCAGATCCCCTCACGAAGGGACTGAGCAGGGTTAAGCATTTACAGCATGCGAGGCGCATTGGGCTGAAGGATGATACTAGTTTCAATAATTAGATTCCTGAAACTTGTAAAATGTAATTGACATTTGATGATAAATAAAAGTTGTTATTTATTTATGAGTAAGGTGTTACTATCTTGTGTTGATTGTTTACTATGTTTCAATTTTGCATGTTTTTACTTCAAGAATAATTATGTTATTATTCAAACCATCCACAGTCAGTCAAACTTTGGAAGTAAGTATTGATTTATGACTGTCATGAATTTGGCTTGTATGATTTGTCTGAAAGTGCTTTGGACAATGCAATGGTTGCTACAACATTCATGAGTACTCATAAGGGCTGAGTATTGGATCCAACCCACGCTCACTTGCATCACTTCATGGAATTTATCTCGAGTGATCGTGAGACGGTAATATCATATAAATCTTCAAACCTAGAGATATGAGTTGTTGACTATGAGTTGGTTATTCATTGATTGCACGAAAACGCATTGGTAACTCGATGTTATAAAACGTGCCTTTGTGAATAATTCAACAAGTAGTTAGTACAAGCATATCAGTCGAAGTTTATCTGTTCCTTCTAGAAATAGAAGCGATATCTGGGCCCCTCGATGATTTGGTTTTGACTTATGTACCGGGCCCGGTCAGAAACTAATTGATGTGTTCAATTTAGTTGTATGTCGAAACAAATCAGAGATCGAGAAACAAATGATGGACAATAAGTAAGACCATGTTCCATGTGTTTGTCCGGCTGATATCATGAGAACAGAGGATTATATGATCACTTATCTTAAATGGCGTATCATCATCATCTCAGTTCCGAGAGACTTTGAAAGAGCTACGATTGCTAGTCGGATTTTGAAGTCGTATTTGCAAATATAGTTATTAGACTTATCCAAGTGGGAGACTGTTGGATATAGTGTCTAAGTCCATAACTTTATTTGGTATGTACTTGACCCGACACGGCATGGTCCATTTGGGTTGCATGGCATTGCAATACTTGGATAGACTAGATGAGAGAATAAGGCACTTATGATTATTAATATATTATAAGTTCTAATATATTAATAATAGTATTATTTAATTAGTATTGATCAAGTATTAATCTAGTATTAATTTGGTGATCAAAGTGAGACTAATTAAATATATAGGGTTGATTATGACAATCATCTATTCTTTTATGGTGGATTAATGATCCATGGTTTATGGGTTTGGTTATAACCATATGGAGCTCCATGGATAGTCCATGGGAGTTACAAACCCATGGGTCATGAGAAATCAAGAGTCATGACAATTAAGGGCATTCATGTGTAAACCCTAATTGTGACAACACTATAAAAGGAACCCTATGGCTAGCAAAATCGTGACCTAGTGTTACTAGAGAGGGCATAACCGATTTTGAGTGCTAGAAGTATTCTCTCAAGTTATTCCAAGTCTTGTGGTGTTGTGTGAAGCATTTGAGGCATAACATTTGGGGTGCTTGGCTCACAAAGTCTTGAAGGAATCCAAGCAACAACAAGGTATGTATTTCTACTAGCTTTTATGTTTTATGTAATCCCCATGCCATGCTAGTTAGGAAATAACCTTGAAAAGGAAATTTGCATGTATATAGAGAAAACATAGATTCAAGGTTATTAGGGTTGCATGTACACTTAGGAAGTGTTAGAATGCTCAAAAACCCATCACAAGGAAGGGGAAGTAGATCCAGAACACATTCATTTGAGGTCATCCTTTCTGGTAATAAAGTTTCCATCTTGCTTATTGATCTATTAGATCTTGTTTGTCCCCAAATTGTTGCTTTTAAGCCCAAAAACCTCTAATCCTTTGTAGAGAAACCTTATGGTCGGGTTACACTTCAGATCTGGACCCTCATTAACTTATAGAAGTGTAAAGTCTCAGTTATGTTCGTGATTCAGGTCCCTATTGAGCTTAGAACCCCATTAAGAGATTATTTTTGACATTTGAAGCCTTTAAAGCTATGCACGCATGTAAAGTTTGCAACTTTACGTGATAAGCATGGCCTAGAAGCCTAGATCTGTGATTTGGAGCCGCTGCATGGCTCAAATCAGGTCTGTAACTCGGCAAGTCTCAAGCTGGACTCGCCGAGTCCTATGAAGATAGCCGTGAACTCGACGAGTTGTTCTTCAAATCGACGAGTTGTTCTTCAACTCGGCGAGTCGGATGAACTTGGACTCGATGTATGCATCGAAGAAGAACTCGTCGAGTCTTCGCCAAACTCGACGAGTAGAAGAGAGTATAGAACTAGAACAGATGAAAGGGACTCGGCGAGTTGGCGAGACAACTCGGCGAGTCCGGTCAACCAGGAAGTTGACTTTGACTAGGAAGTTGACTTTAACCAGGAAGTTGACTTTGACCAGGGGGTAAAACAGTCATTTTGCCCTGCGATTAGTTATCAGTATTTGATTTAGTGTTTATGGGATTTTTAGCCGGGGAGTTCCGGAGCAGCGGTCAGACAGTTTCAGAGTTAGCACCTCAACAGCCAGCGTTACGAGGTGAGTTTCCTTCCAGTAGGAACGGGTCTACGGCCATAATGCCGGCCCGTTTAGTTAGCAGTAGTTCCAGACTTCGGTCTGATGCAGTAGTTCAATGTACTTGATATCTTTGTGATCCAAGCATGGTTTTTGTGTTATGTGTTCCGGACTTCGGTCCGATGCAGTATGCAGTATATGTGTTTATGCCAGTAGTTGTGATTATGCTATGCTATGTTCAGTCAGTTCCGGACTTCGGTCCGATGCAGTTTCCGAATTTCGGTCCGATGCAGAGGGCAAGGCCCTGGTTAGTTCCGGACTTCGGTCTGATGCAGTTTCCGGACTTCGGTCCGATGCAGTGGGAAAGACCCTAGTCAGTTCCGGACTTCGGTCCGATGCAGTTTCCGGACTTCGGTCCGATGCAGTGGGCAAGGCCTAGTAGTTTCTTTATATGTATTGTATGGTATGTGGTAGTTTGGGGGAGCTCACTAAGCTTTGTGCTTACAGTTTTTAGTTTTGGTTTCAGGTACTTCCGCAAGTAAAGGGAAGAGCTCGGGACGATGGCATGGCACACACCACAGTTTCAGTTTATTCCTGGGAGTTTTATTCAGATATTTTGATATGATTGATATAGTATTTGTTTTGACACAGTTATATGACTTTTGAGTTACTCAGTTTATGGTTCTTAGTATGTATGATATTTGATGAGATGGTGTTTAGTAAAAATTTAAACAAAAATTTTTGGGTCGTATTGTTGGGATGTTTCAAGTTCGTATTAGAGCCTTGGTTTGAGGGATTCAGGCACACTCTCGAGTGTGACTGGACTCAAACTGAGGAAATGGTAAAAAGATTTTCAAAAGGAAATGTTTTCAAAGGGATTTTTGAAAAAGAAAACCTAGAAAGAAAGGAGTTTTGAGAAAAGGAAAAGGGTGTGGTGCATGAGATCAGTCGAGCTCAAGTAAGTACTCCCAAATTACCCATACAAGTTTATGATATGTTTATCAGTTCCAGTTTCAGTAGAACAACATGCTAGAATATGACTAAGGATCTAGGAGGATGCCTTATGTGCCTGCTTTATGTGTTTCAGCTTTATGAGAATTGCATGCTAGTATTGAGTAGACAGTTGTAGGATCGCCTGTTTAGGTTATGCCTAATAATACGAGCTTAGCATTGTATGCTAGTACAGATTAGTCAGTATGATAGCCAGAGTAGTATATGCTTTATTATGTGTACTCAAGGCCCGAATGCTGCTTGCTATGTGCTTTTAGGAGTTCTAGTTGTCTTTCACTAACTAGTAAACGAATATGTTAAGTTACATATTGCAAGGACTAAATAATTTCAGAAGGTTAGGTCTAGCTCTATTTCGCAGCTCTTGTTTGAGTCCAACCGTTGTAGGGTAGGATCTCGCATTCGAAGAATTATCTAGACTGAGTAATATGTAATAGTATTCGCGAGCTAGTTAGGGAAGGAAAACGGGGACTTCTTATGCGGCTGATGGCGGAGAGTGGGTCAGAGGGTTCCCTAGGGCGAGCCTAGGACGAGAGTAGCAGAGATCAGTAGCAGTAGTAGTGACTTGGTGGAGTTGAGGCAGTACTTGAGGAAAGTACAGATAGATGTGGAAGGTAGTATGGGCCCGTACTACTGAAAGCAGAGGATCCATACTCGAATCAAGGAAAGCCGAGATGAGACCAGGGAACTTGCAGTAGTAGCGATCCCTCAAGATATATCAGTGTTTCTGACATTTTGTCGTGATGTGTTTTCAGAATGGTGGTTTTACGCCCTAGACCAGCAGTCGGCAGTTCAGGTGCCGGGGAGGGATCAGGATCAGGCTCGGGGGCCGGGTAGATGGACGAGCAGACTAGGGAGTTCCTCTCTTCAGAGGTTACTCGCATCATACTGGATCAGACTCCTGTGATCTTCGGTTCGATCAAGGAGGGTATTTTAGAGTTGATGGACGAGAGATTGGGCACCTTCCGTGCCGAGGTGGCGGCCATGTTGGGATCGCGCACACTCACTTTCAGGGAGTTCCAGGCTTGTGGAGCTCCAGATTATCATGGGGCGCGGGACCCCATAGCGAGTACCAGATGGTTGGCTGATGTTGCCAACGCCTTCCGCACCAGCAGGTGTCCCGAGGGGGACAAGGTCAGACTAGCATCCTGTCTTCTGAAGGACAGGGCACGAGATTGGTGGGAGGAGGTTGGGCATGTCATCGGGGATGACGCAGCACTTGATGCCATGACTTGGGCTGATTTTACTACCAGGTTCAGAGCCGAGTTTGCACCGGTTATTGAGGTGCAGCAGTTAGCCAGGGAGTTTCAGGACCTCACCCAGACTTCAGAGACAGTGGCGGAGATTACCGCCAAGTTCAGGGAGAGGGCTCTTCTTGTTCCTCAGTATGCAGCTGATGAGGAAATGAAGAAGGCCCGCTATCATGAGATGTTGCGGAGTGATATTCGCCAGTTTGTCAGCCGGTCCAGCTGTAAAACGCTGGATGATATGATTGCGAGGGCTCCAGAGAGGGAGATAGATCTGGAGATGGAGAGGAAGAGGAAGCCAGAGGTGACTTCTGGTACAGGGAGTTCGGGCAAAAAGGCCAAGGTGTCAGATCACAGATCCAGAGGGCAGCAGAGCCACAGTCGGTGTGGGTGTGGGAGATTGCACGATGGGGCATGCAAGGCAGGTAGTGCCGGTTGCTATAAGTGCGGCCGGACCGGGCATGTGAGTAGAGATTGTACAACTACTACCACCGCCACTGCACCAGCTGATCTGATTTGCTTTCATTGCAATCAGAGGGGACATAAAAAGTCCCAGTGCCCGAGTTTAGCAGCAGCAGGGAAGGTGGCAGCACCTACCCCTGCTACCTTGAGGATCACAGACGGCCGTCAGGGCCGGGGAGAGACGACATTGGCGAAGAGTAGAGCTTTCCAGATGACAGCAGAGGAGGCGCGAGCGACTCCTGATGCGGTGACAGGTATATATTTTCCTTTTATCTCCTTATGGATATTGATTGATTCTTATGGTTGTATGTTCTTGTATAGGGTCGTTCTTAGTGAACGGCATTTCAGCTACAGTATTGTTTGACTCGGGGGCCACCCGATCATTTGTGTCTCTTGCGCTTAGCAAGAGGTTTAGCAGAGCTCCAGGGGAGCTGGATTGCCCACTAGAGGTTGAGATAGCAGATGACAGGACCTTCAGGGTCGCACGAGTTCATAGGGCGTGTTAGCTGTAGTTATTCAATGAGCAGTTTTCAGTGGACTTGGTTCCCATTCCCCTGCGAGGGAATAAAGTTATAGTGGGTATGGATTGGCTGAGCCCCAATGGAGAAGTGATTGATTGTGAGCTGCAGCTAGTGAGGTTTCGCACTCCCAGTGGGGGAGAGTTAGTGATTCAGGGCGAGAGGCCACATCACGGACCGATTCTGTGTTCAGCAGCGAGAGTGAGGCGCTATGTTCAGCAGGGTTGTGCAGGGTACGTCGCCTATGTTATAGATACCCGGGAGAAGGGTAAGGCGACAGTTAATGATGTACCAGTAGTATGAGAGTACCCGGACGTATTCCCAGAGGATTTGCCTGGAATACCTCTGGAGAGACAGGTCGAGTTTCGGATTGACCTGATTCAGGGTGCGGCTCCGATAGCCAAAGTGTCGTATCGGCTGGCTCCTCCAGATATGCAGGAGTTGTCTACGCAGCTGCAGGAGCTGCTAGACAAGGGATTCATCAGGACGAGTAGTTGACCATGGGGAGCCCCGATCCTTTTCGTGAGGAAAAAGGATGGGTGGCACCGTATGTGCATAGATTATCGGGAGTTGAACAAGGTAACGATGAAGAACCGTTACCCACTCCCGAGGATAGACGATTTGTTCGACCAGCTTCAGGGAGCGTCTTGGTTCTCCAAGATTGATTTACGGTCAGGATATCACCAGATGGGGGTCCGGGATGAGGATCTGCAAAAGACCGCTTTTAGGACCCGCTATGGTCATTATAAGTTCGTGGTGATGCCATTTGGGCTCACCAACGCTCCAGCCGCGTTCATGGACCTCATGAATCGCGTATGCAGACCCATGTTGGATCGGTCTGTGATAGTGTTCATTGATGACATCTTGGTTTATTCCAAGACTCAGGACCAGCATGAGGAGCACCTGAGAGAGGTGCTAGAGACACTGAGGAGGGAGAGACTTTTTGCAAAGTTCTCCAAGTGCGAGTTCTGGTTGCGTGAGGTGCAGTTCCTTGGACACCTCGTCAACCAGAAGGGTATACTAGTAGATCCGGCCAAGATAGTGGTTGTGATGCAGTGGGAGGTCCCGAGGTCTCCAACTGAGATTTGGAGCTTCCTAGGATTAGCAGGATACTACATGAGACTCATCCAGGATTTCTCCAAGATAGCAGTTCCGCTCACCCAACTAACCAAGAAGTCGGTGGTTTTTCGCTGGGGGCCTGAGCAGCAGGTAGCATTTGAGATCCTCAGACATAGATTATGCGAGGCGCCGATTCTTACCCTGCCAGAGGGTGTAGAGGACTTTGTAGTCTACTGTGATGCTTCAATCACAGGTATGGGAGCAGTGTTGATGCAGCGAGGCCATGTGATAGCATACGCCTCTAGACAGTTGAAGCCTCACGAGGCTAACTATCCGACACATGACTTAGAGTTTGGGGCAGTAGTGTTTGCCCTCAAGATTTGGAGACATTACCTCTATGGGGTCCGCTGTATCATTTACACAGATCACAAGAGTTTGAGGTGCCTCATGGATCAGCCGAATTTGAACATGAGGCAGCACCGATGGTTAGATGTGGTAAAGTATTATGACTGTGAGATCCTTTATCACCCGGACAAGGCCAACGTAGTGGCCGACGCCCTGAGCCGCAAGGTGGTAGCCGCCCCGATCAGGGATATTTGTCTGAGGATGACGGTGATTACTCTATTATTGGAGCAGATCAAAGAGGCTCAGGTTGAGGGCCTGAAGGAGGAGAGACAGAAGTGTGGGAGGATCGTGGGCCGAGTAGCTTCCTTTGACTACGACAGTCGAGGATTGTTGACCCTTCATGGGAGAGTTTGGGTGCCGTACTGGGGAGGAGTACGACAGGTACTGATGGATTAGGCCCACAAGTCTCGGTTTTCCATCCACCCAGGGGCGACGAAGATGTACATGGATCTTCGACCCGACTATTGGTGGCCCTGCATGAAGGGGGACGTGGCTTGGTACATTGAGAGATGCCTGACCTGCAGGAAGGTCAAGGCGGAGCATCAGAGACCCCACGGCAAAATGCAGCCGTTAGACATTCCCGTGTGGAAATGGGAGGATATCACCATGGATTTCATCACTAAGCTTCCCATGACCGCCTGTGGAGTTGACGCGATTTGGGTCATAGTGGATCGGCTGACCAAGAGCGCGCATTTCATACCGATTCAGGAGAGTATATCGGCCGAGAAGCTAGCTGATATTTATATGCGCGAGGTTGTGGCACGACATGGAGTGCCTGTCTTGGTGGTGTCAGACCGAGATGTCCGGTTTACTTCCAGATTTTGGAAGCGGTTTCATGACGAGATGGGTCCTCGTCTCCATTTTAGCACTGCTTTCCACCCTCAGATGGATGGACAGAGCGAGAGGACGATTCAGACTCTCGAGGACATGCTTCGGTCATGTGTGCTAGATTTTGGTGGCAGTTGGGATACGTATCTTCCGTTAGCGGAATTTTCGTATATCAACAGCTACCAGTCAAGTATAGACCGATCTCCCTTCGTGACGCTCTACGGGAGGAAGTGTAGGACCCCAATCGGTTGGGGTGAGGTCGGTCAGCGAGTCATGGGGAGTACAGAGGTGGTATTCAAGACCACATAGTTGATCCAGCAGGTCTGTAGCAGACTGCAGACTACGCAAAGTCGGCAGAAGAGTTACGATGACAGGAGGCGTTTGGATTTGGAGTTTCAGGTGGGCGATATGGTCCTCCTGAAGGTATCACCCTGGAAGGGGGTTATCAGGTTTCGGAAGAGGGGCAAGTTGGGCCCCAGGTTCATTAGTCCATTTAGGGTTGTGGCCCGGGTGGGTCGAGTCGCCTATCGGTTGGATCTTCCAGCAGAGCTTAGCCAGACCCACAACACTTTCCATGTCTATCAGTTAAGGAAGTGTTTGGTGGATGAGTCACCAGTGGTACCATTGGAGGATATTCAGGTTGATAGCAGCCTGAACTATATCGAGAGACCAGTCGCGATTTTAGATCGGAAGACGAAGACCTTGAGGAACAAGGTGGTTCAGTTAGTGAAGGTGCAGTGGCGGCACCGGAAGGGTTCAGAATGGACACGGGAGGCGGAGGAGGAGATGAGGGAGCACTACCCAGAGTTGTTTCCAGAGACAGCAGACTTCGAGGACGAATTCTAAGATAAGTGGGGGAGAATTGTAACGCCCCGTTCCTGGTACGTATTTAATTTACAAAATGTTTTTCTTTAAGAGCTACTCGGCGAGTTGTAGCCCTAACTCGCCGAGTAGATGTCGGGTTGGACGCGGGTTGTAACTGATCTAGTCGGCGAGTCCGCGCCTGGACTCGGCGAGTAGGCCAGTCTGGAGGAAACCCTAATCCTTAGGGTTTGCACCCTATTTAAACGTCTTATTGCGCCCCAACTTCGCCCCCACTACTCTCAGAGCATTTCTTATCAAACCCTAGCCTCCCTAAAGAGTGTGTGAGTGATTGTTGCCTTGTAAAGGAACTTTTGGTGCATTTTGGAGCAAGTAGAAGAAGGAAGAGGCTGAAGAGTTCAAGGAAGGTTAAGTAGATCCAGAACACATTCATTTGAGGTCATCCTTTCTGGTAATAAAGTTTCCATCTTGCTTATTGATCTATTAGATCTTGCTTGTCCCCAAATTGTTGCTTTTAAGCCCAAAAACCTCTAATCCTTTGTAGAGAAACCTTATGGTCGGGTTACACTTCAGATCTGGACCCTCATTACCTTATAGAAGTGTAAAGTCTCAGTTATGTTCGTGATTGAGGTCCCTATTGAGCTTAGAACCCCATTAAGAGATTATTTTTGACATTTGAAGCCTTTAAAGCTATGCATGCACGTAAAGTTTGCAACTTTACGTGATAAGCATGCCCTAGAAGCCTAGATCTGTGATTTGGAGCCGCTGCATGGCTCAAATAAGGTCTGTATGGAAAAGAGACTGAATGAACTCGGCGAGTCGCAAGCTGGACTCGCCGAGTCCTATAAAGATAGCCGTGAACTCGACGAGTTGTTCTTCAACTCGGCGAGTCGGATGAACTTGGACTCGATGTATGCATCGAAGAAGAACTCGTCGAGTCTTCGCCAAGCTCGACGAGTAGAAGCGAGTATAGAACTAGAACAGATGAAAGGGACTCGGCGAGTTGGCGAGCCAACTCGGCGAGTCCGGTCAACCAGGATGTTGACTTTGACCAGGAAGTTGACTTTGACCAGGAAGTTGACTTTGACCAGGGGGTAAAACAGTCATTTTGCCCTGCGATTAGTTATCAGTATTCGATTTAGTGTTTATGGGATTTTTAGCCGGGGAGTTCCGGAGCAGCGGTCAGGCAGTTTCAGAGTTAGCACCTCGACAGCCAGCGTTACGAGGTGAGTTTCCTTCCAGTAGGAACGGGTCTACGGCCACAATGCCGGCCCGTTTAGTTAGCAGTAGTTCCAGACTTCGGTCTGATGCAGTAGTTCAGTGTGCTTGATGTCTTTGTGATCCAAGTATGGTTTTTGTGTTATGTGTTCCGGACTTCGGTCCGATGCAGTATGCAGTATATGTGTTTATGCCAGTAGTTGTGATTATGCTATGCTATGTTCAGTCAGTTCCGGACTTCTGTCCGATGCAGTTTCCGAATTTCGGTCCGATGTAGAGGGCAAGGCCCTGGTGAGTTCCGGACTTCGGTCCGATGCAGTTTCTGGACTTCGGTCCGATGCAGTTTCCGGATTTCGGTCCGATGCAGAGGGCAAGGCCCTGGTTAGTTCCGGACTTCGGTCCGATGCAGAGGGCAAGACCCTGCTTACTTCCGGACTTCGGTCCGATGCAGTTTCCAGAATTCGGTCTGATGCAGAGGGCAAGGCCCTGGTCAGTTCCGGACTTCGGTCCGATGCAGTTTCTGGACTTCGGTCCGATGCAGTGGGCAAGGCCCAGTAGTTGCTTTATATGTATTGTATGGTATGTGGTAGTTTGGGGGACCTCACTAAGCTTTGTGCTTACAATTTTCAGTTTTGGTTTCAGGTACTTCCGCAAGTAAAGGGAAGAGCTCGGGATGATGGCATGGCACACACCACAGTTTCAGTTTATTCCTGGGAGTTTTATTCAGATATTTTGATATGATTGATACAGTATTTGTTTTGACACAGTTATATGACTTTTGAGTTACTCAGTTTATGGTTCTTAGTATGTATGATATTTGATGAGATGGTTTTTAGTAAAAATTTAAACAAAAATTTTTGGGTCGTATTGTTGGGATGTTTCACGTTGGTTGTTCCCATTAACAAGCAATAAGCTTCGCATTCTTGATCTCTCTGAGAACATGTTAGATGGGATTCCCAAATATCTTGGTAACCTCTGTAATTTGGAAAGTTTGTATTTCTATAACAACTCTTTTGTTGTCAAATTTCCTGATTTTCTCAACAACTTGTCTGTATGCGCATCGCTTACATTACAAAGGTTACTTGTTAGACATAACCGATTGATAGGGACACTCTCAAATGAGACCTTAACATTTAAAAAGCTCTCCATTCTTGGTATGAGATCTTGCAATCTAGGGCCTCACTTCCCCAGATGGATTCAAACTCTGAAAAATCTTTCATATCTTGATATTGCCAATAATGGAATTTCAGACACAATTCCTATGGGGTTTTGGGACATGTAGCCTTCTCAATTAACATATCTCAATCTCTCTTCCAACAACATCAGCGGGAAGGCACCAGATTTATCATCGAAGTGTGTCTACCTTTCAATGATAGATTTGAGTTCCAACATATTTTATGGCCCGATAACTAATGTCTCTTCCACTCTGACATCACTACATCCTTCTAAAAACAAATTCTATGGTGGAATCTCCTTCTTATGCCAAATTGACTTGGGGTTTTTAGTTGTTCTTGACCTCTCCTATAATCTTCTAAGCGGACAACTTCCAGATTGTTTGTGGCATTTCAAAGAACTAAAAATTCTTAATCTAGAACACAACAATCTATCTGGAAGGCTTCCTACCTCTGTTGGATCTTTGATTAAACTCGAGTCTTTGGATCTATACAAGAACAATTTCTCCAGAGAATTGCCTCTGTCTTTAAAGAGTTGCACGAGCTTAAACTCATTGAATTTGGGGGCCAACAAGTTTTTTAGTAATGTGCCTACTTGGATTAGGGAAAACCTATCTGGGTTGCATGTTCTTATCCTAAGATCAAACAACTTCTTCTGAACCATCCCTTTACAATTATGTCAACTAGAAGGTATTCTAATTCTATACTTGTCAGTGAACAATCTCCATGGAACAATCCCCACGTGTTTGGATAATATTACAACCATGGTTCAAGCAGGATTTCTACCTCGACACAATGTGCATTCCTATACACTTAAATTGTTTTATTCTGGAGGTTATCACTATGGTGAACGTGATGATAAGTATTTTGACCATGCGATGATTGAGTGGAAAGGATACGAACGTGAACTCATCAGTACCCTGGGATTGTTGAAGAGCATTGAGTTGTCAAGCAACAACTTAACAGGGCCAATTCCATATGAAGTTACCAAGCTTTATGTACTTCATGCACTCAACTTGTCAAAGAATAGTCTACTTGGATAGATTCCTAAAACAATTGGTCAAATGAAACAACTTGAAACTTTGGATTTATCTAGAAACAACTTGTCTGGAGAGATGCCATCAAGCATGTCTAGTATGAACTTTTTAAATCAGCTAGACGTGTCATATAATAGCTTGTCATAGAGAATTTCATCCATCACTCAACTGCAGTCCATCGAAGCTTCAAGATACTATGGAAACGCGAGACTATATGGACCTCCCCTTACCAAAAAATGTCATGGAGATGATGAATCAGAAGTACCACATGTCATTGGTGGGAGTGACGATGGTGGGGAATACACAAATGAACTGTGGGGGTGGTTCTATATTGGTGGAGGCACTGGCTTTGTTACTGGATTCTGGATTGCATGTGGTGCTCTATTTCTCAATCGTCGTTGGAGACATGCCTTTTTTCATTTTTATGATAGCTTCAAAGATGTGGTTTATGTGAAGGTGATGGTTTCTATGCAAATCTCCAAAGGGTTGAACACATATAGTCTTGTAATTAAGTCATGCTTCACTTGTATATGACAAGAGTTTTTATGTCCCCAATATCAATAAAACCACCACCAACACCATGTGTGGCCGTTCTCCAGCTGTGTGCTCAACTAAGGCAACCTAAAAACTTTATATTTTAAATCTAGTTAATTAATGTTGTATTTGTTTTCAATAAATAATTTTATAGGACAATTCTCAATGTAGGTTATCCGTGAAATTGATGTTAAAAGATGGTCCATCCATATACACTTGTTACTTACATGCTTTAGTTTGTGGGTTATTTTCAAAAATTGGTTAAACTTAACTAATAAATCGATACACAAAGAACAAGAACTCTAAATTTGGGATTTTCATTTTAGACTTTCTATGAAAGTAGGATTTCATTATATGCTAGAATAATTGTCTTTTTTATTGCATTTAATTGGCATACATTAGATTTAATACGAAACTCCTCTTATTAGAGTATATTTCATACAGATTCGGTAGTTAAGATCTCTTTCTATGTATTTTCTCATATTACATTTTATATTATAAGGTAAGAATTTTTATGAAAAAGAAATATCCAAATTCCAAGCAACAAATACATATATGATTAGATAACCATCAATTTAGTCATAATACCTCTCAAAAAAACTTAATTTATGTGAATGGTGATTTTTTTTTGACAAAATTGCAAAAATGGCCTTTGTGGTATGCAAGTTTTTGGGGTTTTAGTCCAAACCCCAAGTTTTTTGGATTCATGCTCCTTTTGGAGTGGTTTGTATGTGGAATTGGTCCTCGGACTTAACTCCCTTTAAAAAGGATCTGTTAACCCCCTCATGTGCCTCACACGTGAGGGTAAGTCCGTCATTTCATATGTAAGGGACCATTTTTGCATAAACCGTTTTTGGCTTATTTGACCTTTACCCCTCATTAACTTTCCCAACACCCGTCAACTCTCCAACTCCCTCCTTGCTTCTGCTCCATTGAACCTGCAAAAAATCCTTGTTCCTTATCCAAATAAGTTAATCGATGCAATACTTGCAAGGCCATACGTTTAATACGAAATGGTGTTCGTAATTCGGCATATCAGACCAAAACATGAAGTTGTTGATGAATCAGCCGTATATGGTAAGTTGCTTTGTTTTTTTAACTTTCATATTTTTCATTTTCTTATTGATTTAGAACAAAAAATGCAAAATTTTGACTTTGTTAATATGTACAATTTCGATTTTTAGTGGGTGTACCCACATGGTTTAGTATTAAGCTTCATCACGGTGGGAAATTTACTAAGTTACCTGATATAAAGTATATTGGAGGTGAAGTGCGTTATGTTGATTATGTGGACATAGATGAGTTTTTTTGTACATGAACTTGATGCCATAATTCTTGACCAAGGTTATCCAGACCCATAGAATTCTGAATTCGCTGATAAATCCCCAGTGATATACTACCATTTTAGGATGCCCAATCATGGCTTTCAATTTGGTCTTAGAGCTTTAGGGAATAATCAGGATGTGATCAACCTTTCTAAATACATTGCACATAACAAGCTGATTGAGGTGTACACAGAGCATAGGAAGACAAATTTACTGACTTACTTCATGTCTCCAAATGCAAAGGGTAAAGTTGTCATTGAGTAATTACCAGAAAATGGTGGTTAAGTGGCTAAAATTGAGGGTTAAGTTCACGTAGAATCTCCATCGAAAAATATGAACTGTAACATCCATAAATTTTACACCAAATTTAAACTTTTCCAATCACAATTTAAACCCAAATAGTGTTTGTTTACAAATTGTTTTCAAATCATTATTCATCAGAGTGTCCCAAAAACAGATCGTAAGGATGAGGAGCGGTACGGTCACGCCTTCGCCTTGCCACGGTCTCCTGAAGTACCTGAAACAATAACTGAAAACTGTAAGCTCAAGGGCTTAGTGAGCTACCCCCAAAATACCAACACCACACTGATAATATTATATCAGTAATAATCAATCAATCAATATGAATATTGGGCCATCGGCCCGACTGGACCGCCTATAGGGCCTACAGTCTAACTAAATCTATACCGAGCCTTCGGCATGACTCGACCGCCACGTGGGCCCACAGTCTCCCCGACCGTTCATAGGGTATGTTGGCCTTCAGCACAAAGCAGGACCGCCTCAACCCAACCAACAAACAAATAATCATGTGCGCATAACTAACATATACTGGCATGTACAGACATCAAACATATTTATCTTACGGATCTTGAATCATGGCAATCTCTCATAACTAGAGCACAGGCCCAGCACGTCACTAACATACCAATCCCTAAGGATCATAAAACATAACATACTGTCTATCCTGATTCCAATCTATCAGATCATAATCGCATACATCATATCATAACCATAACAACTAAAGGGCCGGCCTTGGTACCTTAGACCCTTTTGATACAGTGAGGATAACTCACATCGCAGATGTCGACTCGGTAGATAAATCCCAACTCTCGGATCACTCGCCAAAGACTCCTCCACCTATTACCATAGTACGAGCATACTCATAAATCCTCAACCTCATAAGTACTCCATAAACCAACCAGTCAACCTCAGGTCAAAGTCAAAGTCCTCAGTCTAGGTCAACAGTCCCTGTTGACCTTAACTCACCGAGTACCCTCGGCTACTCGCCGAGTTCTTTGAAGTTCTTTCCCACTCGCCGAGTCATCGGGTGACTCGTCGAGTTCTTACGATTTTCGATCGAAACCCTAAGACCACCCGTCGAGTTTCCTTCTTGCAACACGTCAGCTACACACACATTCATAAATCGGGGAAAACTCATCCGACTCGCCGAGTTGTTCATACAACTCGTCGAGTCTAAGGAAATCTTCATCGGACTCGCTGAGTTGTTCTTAAACTCGTCGAGTTCAATGGCCATCTTCATATGACTCGCCGAGTCAACCTTGCGACTCGTCGAGTTCCTTCAGTCCTTAAGCCATGTAATGGCTCCAAATTACAGATCTAAGCTTCTAGGACATGCTTTTCACGTAAAGTTGCAAACTTTACGTGCATGCATGACTAAAAATGTTCTTAATGCCAAATCTAAGCTCTTAATGGGGTTTCATGCACAAGGAGGGCCTCGACCACGACCAAAACTAAAACTTAATGATTCTAGAACTTGAGAAGGGTCCAGATCTGAAGTTACAACTTCAGATCTAGCCCATAGCTCACGAATATGACTCCCAAAAATCCATAAAACCCTAAAACTCAACCACAAAGAGATCTAGAAGAAAAGGGAAGTAAAGATTGCAACTTGATACCTCCAAAAGATGCTAGATGAGGTAAGTTCTGTTTCCCACACCTTCCTTGCCTCAACTCCTTTGCTCTTCAAGCTCTTCTCTCCAAGCCAATCTTCTTTCCAAGGTCTAAAACACATCACAAGGAGTACCACACGAATTAGGGTTTCATTGAGCTCTCAAAGACTGTAAGGAGGTCAAAGGAGGCTGAGGCTTCCTTAAATAGGGTGCAAAACCCCGAGATTTAGGGTTTCCTCTGCCAGCTCTTACTCGTCGAGTCCCTCCCTGGACTCGACGAGTAGGTCACTTAACACGCGATCTCACTGTTGGATAAGGTGTCTAAGTCCATAACTTATTTGGTATATACTTGACCCGACCCGGCATGGTCCATTTGGGTTGCACTTCACCCGAACTATTTATGTGGATAATATTATGAGAAGAGTATATTTGCGGTCCATTAATATATTATAAGTTATAATATATTAATATAAATTCATGTTATTTAATTAGTTTTAATCTTGAATTAATTATGAATTGATTTAGTGATTAAAAGGAAGACTAATTAAATCATGGGCTATCATATTTATATGGTGTGGGCTAATGCTTATTTGTTAATGGGCTAAGCTAATATGGAAGTCCATGGATGATCCATGGAGCTTTTAACCCATGGATCCTTGGAAGAGGAAAAGGCATGGGTTATTAGGGTTTCACCCTAACCATGCACACTATATAAACAAGCTTATGGCGCATGAAAAGGACTACTAGTGTGTGTGTAATAGTGGTGGCAAATTACTAAGTGTTAGTATACTCTCTCATAGTTTTTCCAAGTTTGTGGTGATTTGTGATTTCCATTTAAGGCATTCACATTATTGGTGCTTGGCTCTCAAACTCCAAGGAATCAACAATCAACAAAAGGTATGTAATTCATCTAGTCCTTTTATGTTTAAAAGTACCCCATGTATGCTAGATAGGTTATAAACCTTGAAAAATAATATTTTGCATGTACCTTAGACAAACATAGATCCAAGGTTTATTAGGGTTGCATGTACACTTAGGAAGTGTTAGAATCCTCAAAACCCAACAGTGGTATCAGATCCTAGGCTTGTTTGTTTGATACTTGATGCAAAATATGAGAAAAAATTTGATTTTTTGCTGTCTGCTTGATGAAATCGCCGAGTCCATGGGGGGACTCGCCGAGTTCATGTGAAAACTCATCCTACTCGGCGAGTAGTTTCGTGCACTCGGCGAGTAGGAGCCTCAGAATGCAGATTTTCGACTTTTGCTGCTGGAAATGGACTAGAAACATTACCCTAAACTGTTTTGGTGTTTTAAAACTTGTTTTAGTTGGTGTAATGGTTGTTCTAATCCATTTACAATAGCATATATCAAAATTTCATGCTTTGTATGTGTTCATATAATTCTTGAAACTTTGATAATCATGTTCATGTTCTTATGAATTTAGAAGATGATAGGAATTATTTGCTGAATTGTTTAGGATTAATTCTTGATCATTTATGTGTTTTAATGGAGTCCATAATTTGTCCTCAAGTTATGGATATCCAAAGGTCACTTCTTTTAAACACATACTTAAACACATAGGTTACATGAAAATGAAGAGTCTTCATTTTTATGAACCTTTAATTCATAAGTTATGAAATGAAAAGTTTTGAATGGTTTCAAAACTTGTCCTCAAGTTTTGGAATTTGTAAAGTTTCACACACTTTAATAAACTTTAATTCCAACCCTTAGAGTTTTAATAGTTAAAATTCAACACTTATACTATTTATAACATTAATGGTTAATTATTATATATATGTATAAGAATAAGTCATTCTACCGTTAGTAGGCCTCATTCACGAAGCCAGTCTATAAGGTGGGTATAAGGTTGTTGCCTATAAAATGGCAACTTAATGGGTGTCCACTCTCACCCACCGCTAGCTTGACTGGTGGAGGGTCGTTAGCCGAACGGGTAGGACAATGACTTTAAATTCTCATTAAAAGTATAATGATTATTATAAAGTAACTAAATATTATAATTCCCAATCTTAGTTACTTTAGGGAAAATGTGAACATGGTGCTAGTCCATGGAATTCACACTTTGTACCTTACCAAGTCGTTGGTGGAGCGTGTGTGGTTAACCGGCACACTAACTTGGACTAGTAAGGATCACGAAGGGTGACTTAATGTTTGTCATAGATCAATGGAGCGTGTGTGGTTAACCGACACATTGATTAGGTGATAATATTAAGGGTACCAAGTGAATTAGTATGGTTATTCACACCTTGTTTTGTGATCCTCGGCATCCCAGTCACAAAACTTGAAGGGCACAATCGAGATTGAAACATGCCATTGAAAAGTTCAATGAATCTCAAAAGAATCTAGGAATTTCAAATCCAATTAAAACCTAATAATTCATTTCGTTTTTCATGGTGGAAATTGGTGAATCATCATTCACCTACCTTTCAAATGTATTATTACTTAGATTACGGCATCCCTCTTCTAAGTATAATATATTGTGATTGGATCCTAGCCTTAATATTACATTTGGGTGTCTTATTAAGGACTCTATATATCTAATCTAAACTTGCTTTCTTCTTTCAGATGTCTTCCAACACTAATGCTTCGGGCTCTAACCCTACTGGCTCCTTTTCCCTCACGAACCTTTGTGGGAGGGTCATCTTTGATGGTTCCAACTTCATGGATTGGATCCGGAACATCAGGATGGTTACTCGTTACGAGGACAAGGAATATGTCCTCGATAAGGAACTAAAGGAGCTTGATGATTCCACTGCTACTCCTGAGGAGGTCGCTGAGTATCAGGCACATGAAAGAGATGCCACCAAGGTGGCATGCATCATGATGGCCACCATGATAGCTGAACTCTAAAAGTCCTATGAGGACTTCTACCCTTTTGAGATGCACCAAGACCTGATGGAAAGGTACCATCAGAGTGCTCGTCAGGAGCGGTATGAAATAATCTCCTCCATGATAACAACCCGCATGAAGGATGGTGAATCCATCACGGGCCACATGCAAAAGATGCAAAGGTATGTGGACCGTTTGCTCAAGCTGAATGTGAACTTCCCTGAGGAGTTGGCAATTGACATCATTTTGCACTCCTTACCTTCTTGTTATGACCAATTTCGTATGACATATCATATGAACAAGGAGGAAGTTACTCTTAGCAAACTTCAGGGACTCTTGAAGACCGTTGAAACCGGTCTTAAGGGCAAGTCGGTTGTTACCTCTACTACTCCTACATCTACCCCTGTTTTGGCTATCGGGCATGGCAAAGGGAAAAAGAGGAAGTCCCCTTCGAAGGGTACCAAGGGAAAGTCTCTTGAAGGCTCCTCATCAAGGACCAAGAGCGGTTCTGTCACTCCTTCTGCCATCCCCAAGGATACTGATTGCTACTATTGACAGGACAAGGGGCACTGGAAGCGAAACTGCCCTAAGTACTTGCAGGATCTAAAGGATGGGAAAGTGAAACCCACCCATGCAGGTATTTACACAATATTGTCTAATTACTCACCATATTCTAACTCTTGGGTGCTTGATACAGGATGTGGTATTCACATATGTTCAAATTTGCAGGGCCTAAGAAGAAGTGAAGATGTGGAGCATCGAAAGATAAACTTAATCATGGGGAACAAGAAGGTTACACCTGTTACCAAGATTGGAGTTATACTTTGATGCTAGATAGTGGGTTAAAGTTAGATTTGAATAAATGTGTGTACTCGTCTGAAATAGCGAGAAATATTATTTCCTTTCATGGTTTGTACAAACAAGGTTTTACCTTTTGGTTTGATAATGAATGTGGTGGTATTAATGCTTTCTTTAATAATGTGTTTTATTTTAAAGCATTACCTTGTGATGGCGTGTATGAAACTGTGTCGATTGTAGACAACTTAGGAAATAATGTGTTGTATATTGATTCTTCTACTAGCCTAGATAAAGCATCATTGTGGCATTGTCTTCTTGGACATGTAAACAAGAAAGGCATAGGCCAACTCCAAAAGAGTGGAGTATTGGAGTCATTCGACCTTAAATCGGATGATAGTTGTGAATCTTGTCTACTTGGAAAGATGACAAAATCACCCTTCACTGGTACATGTGAAAGGGGTGAGGGTTTGTTGGACCTAATACATATTGATGTATGTGGGCCATTCAAAACCGCCACAAGGGATGCTAATCGGTATTATGTGACTTTTATTGATGATTTTAGTAGATATGGTTATGTCTACTTGATCAAACATAAGTCAGAAACCTTTGAAAGGTTTAAGGAATTCAAACAGGAAGTAGAAAATCAATTGGGTAGGAACATTAAGATGCTTCGATCCGATCGAGGTGGTGAGTATCTTAGTACTGAGTTCCTCGACTATCTTAAGGAGTGTGGGATTGTCTCACGATTGACACCTCCCAGGACACCACAGCTGAATGGTGTAGCTGAGAGGCGTAATCGAACCTTGTTGGACATGATTCGCTCTATGATGAGTCGAGCTTTGCTACCAATCTCTTTTTGGGGGTATGCCTTAGAGACTGCCGCCCATATACTTAATCTAGTCCCTACAAAGAAGGTTGCCAAAACACCTCATGAGATGTGGACTGGGAAAGTTCCCAATTTAGACCACATCAAGATTTGGGGTTGCGAGGCTTTCGTGAGGCGCGAGACTCATGACAAGCTCGAACCTCGAAGCGAGAGGTGTATTTTCATCGGCTACCCACAGAAATCCTTCGGTTACCTCTTCTACAGACCCAGTGAGAATGTGGTCTTTGTAGCAAGAAGAGGGGTCTTTCGTGAGAGAGAGTTTATGAGCCAAGGAGACAGTGGGAGGCAAATTGATCTTGAAGAAATTCAAGAATCAATTGGTGAAGGAACCTCAGACACTAGCAATCAACCTGAGGAGGAAACTCCTGTTGAGCCAGCTGATGAGTCTGTACCTCCGAGGCGTTCCACACGGGTTAGGAACACACCTGAGTTTTATTATGGTTTTCATATTACTACGGAAGGTGATACATTTATTAGCGATAGTACACTGGTAAATTTGGATGAACCTAACAGTGTTAAGGAAGCCATGGCAGGCCCGGAGTCTGCTAAATGGAAGGAGGCTATGGACAGCGAGATACAGTCCATGTATGACAATCTTCAAGAAGAAGACCGACATGGAAGGAAAGGTGCACACTTATAAGGCTCGACTGGTTGCGAAGGGTTTTACTCAGACTCAGGGTATTGATTATGATGAAACCTTCTCACCGGTAGCAAAGATTAAGTCTATTAGGGTCATGCTAGCCATTGCTGCATTTCATGATTATGAAATATGGCAAATGGATGTCAAAACCGCTTTTCTTAATGGAAAGTTGGCTGAGGATGTGTACATGAATCAGCCAGAGGGTTTTGTCAGTGCAGAATACCCTAATAGAGTGTGCAAGCTTGAGAAATCCATTTATGGATTAAAACAAGCATCTCGTAGCTGGAATCTTTGTTTCGATGAGAAGGTCAAAGAGTTTGGCTTCTTGAGAAGTGAAGATGAGTCTTGCGTGTATGTAAGAGCTAGTGGGAGTATAGTTAGCTTCTTGGTACTGTATGTAGATGGCATACTACTTATAGGAAATGACATCCCAACCTTGCAGGAGGTTAAGTCCTGGCTTGGGAAGTGCTTTGCTATGAAGGACCTAGGGGAAGCTGCCAATATCCTAGGGATAAGGATATTAAGAGAAAGGAGTAAAAGACTAATTGGACTTAGTCAGAGTACCTACTTGGATAAGGTGTTGAAAAGGTTCAACATGCAGAATTCCAAGAAAGGAGATTTACCGATCCAAAGCAATGCCAAACTGAGTAAGACTCAAAGTCCGAGTACAGAGGCTGAGATAGCAGAGATGAGTCGATTACCGTATGCTTCCGCTGTGGGCTCGATCATGTATGCTATGACTTGTACCCGCCCTGATGTGGCCTTTGCTTTGAGCATGGTCAGCAGATATCAGGGGAACCCTGGCAGGGCTCATTGGACCGCGGTAAAGAACATTCTCAAGTACCTGCGGAGGACTAAGGATTGGATCCTTACCCTTGGTGGGAGTGATGACTTGAGAGTACTAGGGTTTAGTGATGCTAGTTTTCAGACTGATAGGGATAACTTCCGCTCTCAGTCGAGTTGGGTCTTTACCCTAAATGGAGGGGCAATCTCTTGGAAGAGTTCCAAGCAGGAGACGGTGGCTGATTCAACTTGTGAATCAGAGTATACAGCAGCGAGTGAAGCAGCGAAGGAGGCGATATCGCTGAAGAACTTCATTGGAGACCTTGGAGTTGTACCAGCCATTAAGGAGCCTATGGAGATTTTCTGTGACAGAAATAGTGTTGTTGCCTTAGCCAAGGAACCGAGAGATCATGGCAGATCCCGACACATTGACAGAAAATATCACTTCATAAGACACAAGATTGAAGAAGGACTCCTCGTGGCAAAGAGGGTATCGTCAGATGAGAACCCTGCGGATCCCCTTACGAAGGGACTGACGAGGGTTAAGCATTTGCAGCATGCGAGGCGCATCGGGCTGAGGGACGATATTAGTTTTACAGATTAGATAGTCTTTTCTGAAACTTGTAAAATGTAATCGACGTTTGATGATGAATAAAATTTGTGATTTATTTATGAGTAAAGTGTTACTATCATTGTCAATTATTTACTATTGTTTCAGTTTTGCATGTTTTGACTTCCAAAATAATTAATTTATTCAAACCTCCACAATCGGTCATACGTCGGAAGTAGGTATGAATCAAGATTGTCATGAATTGGGTTTGTAGATGGCTAAAGGTGTTTGGACATGGCAATGGTTGCTACACCATTCATGAGTGCTCATAAGTTATGAGTATTGGAATAAACCCACGCTCACTTGTATCACTTCATGGAATTTATCTCGAGTGATCGTGAGACGATAATATCATATAAGTCTTCAAACCTAGAGATATGAGTTGTTACCTATGAGTTGGTTGTGCATTGATTGCACGTAAACGCATCAGTAACTTGATGTTATAAAACGTGCCTTTGTGTACAATTCAACAAGTAGTAGAACAAGCATATGAGTCGAAGTTTATATGTTCCTTCTAGAAATAGAAGTGATATATGGGCCCCTCGATGATTTTGTGTTGACCCATGTACCGGGCCCGGTCAGAACTAAATTGATGTGTTCAGTTAAGTTCTTTGTCAAACAAATCGGTAATCGAGAAACAACTGCCAGACAATAAGTAAGACATTGTTCCATGTGTTTGTCCGGCTGATATCATGAGAACAAAGGATTATATGATCACTTATCTAAAATGGCGCTTCATAGTTCAACAGAGTTTTCGAGAGCTACGATTGTCGGTTGGTTCCTGAAGTAATATAGGCAAATACAGTTATTAGACTTATCCAAGTGGGAGTCTGTTGGATAAGGTGTCTAAGTCCATAACTTATTTGGTATATACTTGACCCGACCCGGCATGGTCCATTTGAGTTGCACTTCACCCGAACTATTTATGTGGATAATATTATGAGAAGAGTATATTTGCGGTCCATTAATATATTATAAGTTATAATATATTAATATAAAGTCATGTTATTTAATTAGTTTTAATCTTGAATTAATTATGAATTGATTTAGTGATTAAAAGGAAGACTAATTAAATCATGGGCTATCATATTTATATGGTGTGGGCTAATGCTTATTTGTTAATGGGCTAAGCTAATATGGAAGTCCATGGATGATCCATGGAGCTTTTAACCCATGGATCCTTGGAAGAGGAAAATACATGGGTTATTAGGGTTTCACCCTAACCATGCACACTATATAAACAAGCCTATGGTGCATGAAAAGGACTACTAGTGTGTGTGTAATAGTGGTGGCAAATTACTAAGTGTTAGTATACTCTCTCATAGTTTTTCCAAGTTTGTGGTGATTTGTGATTTCCATTTGAGGCATTCACATTATTGGTGCTTGGCTCTCAAACTCCAAGGAATCAACAATCAACAAAAGGTATGTAATTCATCTAGTCATTTTATGTTTAAAAGTACCCCATGTATGCTAGATAGGTTATAAACCTTGAAAAATAATATTTTGCATGTACCTTATACAAACATAGATCCAAGGTTTATTAGGGTTGCATGTACACTTAGGAAGTGTTAGAATGCTCAAAACCCAACACTCACCCCACTGCTACTCGACGAGTAGGGCAACCAACTCGTCGAGTAGGACTTAAAACCAAAGAACTTTTTATTTAAATCCATACCTGAGAATCGGGGCGTTACAATTCTCCCCCACTTGAACTAGACTTTGCCCTCGAAGTCCTTTGAAATAAACAATGCCGGGTAATGCTCGCGCATCTCCGCCTCCGGCTCCCATGTCCACTCGGATCCCCTCCGGTGTTCCCACTGCACCTTCACCAAAGGTATTTCCTTGTTCCGAAGAATATTCTTCTTCCTTTCCAAAATGGCCACCGGCCTCTCCACATAATTCAGGCACTCATCGACCTGAATGTCGTCCAATGATACTACTGCCTCATGATCTATAATGCACTTTTGCAACTGTGAAACATGGAACGTGCTGTGGATCCGGCTAAGCTCCTCCGGGAGCTCGAGCCTATAAGCCACCTTGCCAACCCAGGCAATGATCCTGAATGGCCCAATATAACGGGGACCCAATTTTCACCTCTTCCTGAAGCGAATCACACCCTTCCAAGGTGAGACCTTCAGAAGTACCATGTCACCTACCTGAAATTCCAACTCAGATCGGCGTTTGTCGGCATAACTCTTTTGCCGACTCTGAGCGGTATGCAAACACTGTCTAATCTGTTGTATCTTTTCGGTAGTTTGTAGAACTACATCTGTCCGCCCCATCACCCTGTGCCCAATCTCACCTCAGCAGACTGGGGTTCTACACTTCCGCCCATACAACAGCTCAAAAGGCGGGGCGCCAATACTGGAATGATAGTTGTTGTTTTAGACGAACTCTGCAAGCGGTAGGTGGGAATCCCAACTCCCACCAAAGTCAATGACACATGCTCTCAACATATCCTCGAGGGTCTCGATGGTCCGCTCACTCTGCCCATCGGTCTACGGATGGAATGATGTACTAAAATGCAGTCGCGTACCCAGTTCCTCATGGAACTTCTGCCAAAAACGGGAAGTAATCCTGACATCCCGATCAGAAACGATAGAAACTGGAACCCCATTGCGAGAGACAATCTCACTGACATACATGTCGGCCAATTTCTCAGCCGACAAACTTTCCTGTATGGCCAAGAAATGGGCACTCTTGGTCAACCGATCCACGATGATCCATATAGTATCAAACCCATTCACCTTCCTCGGCAACTTCGTAATAAAATCCATCGTGATCTGCTCCTATTTCCACATGGGAATTTCTAGAGGCTGCAGCTTACCATGTGGCCTCTGATGCTCGGCCTTGACCATTCTACAGGTCAAGCACCTCTCAACATACCCAACAATTTCTCGCTTCATTCCGGGCCACCAATAACTTAAAATAAAATCACGATACATCTTGGTGGCCCCGGATGAATAGAAAAGTGAGACTTATGAGCCTCCTCCATTACTGTCTGCCGAACTCCTCCGGACATCGGAATCCAAACCCGACCGTACCGGGTCAACAACCCGCGGCAATCCTGAACAAACCGGGCGCTCTCGCCCTTAATTCTCTCCAACTTCCAGATCTCCGGTCTCATACCCTCAACCTGGGCATCCCTAATCAAGCTCACAAGCGGGGAATCCACCGCTATCCTCATACACCTTGCTGGGTAAAAGACCCAGCTGACTTGCGGCTCAAGGCATCCGCAACCACATTCGATTTACAATGATGGTAAAGGATCTCATAATCGTAGTCCTTGACCACATCCAGCCACCTGCGCTGCCTCATGTTCAGGTTCGGCTGATCCATGATGTGTCGCAAACTCTTGTGATCTGTATATATAGTGCAACGGACACCGTACAGATAATGCCTCCAAATCTTGAGATCGAAAACCACCGCTCCCAACTCAAGATCGTGCGTAGGGTATCTCGTCTCATGCGGCTTCAGCTGCCGCGATGCATAAGCTATCACCCGTCCCCTTTGCATGAGGACTGCCCCCAAACCCGAGATGGATGCATCACAATATACTACAAATTCCTCGACTCCCTCGGGGAGTGTCAACACTGGCGCCTCACATAAACACTGCCAGAGGGTCTCAAACTCCCTCTGCTGCTCAGGGCCCCACCGGAAATCCACCCCCTTCCTCGTAAGACGAGTGAGGGGTACTGCAATCTTGGAGAAATCTCGAATAAATCTCCGGTAGTACCCTGCAAAACCCAATAAACTCCTAATGTCTGAGGGAGATTTCGGAGTCTCCCACTGCATAACCGCCTCCACCTTGGTCGGATCGACTAAAATCCCCTCCTAATTAACGAGATGTCCGAGGAACTGGACCTCTCGTAACCAAAACTCACACTTCGAGAACTTGGCATACAACCGCTCTCGCCGCAGAACCTCCAACATCTCCCTGAGATGCTCCTCATGCTGCTCTCGGGTCTTGGAATATACCAAGATATCGTCTATAAACATAATGACCGAGCGATCGAGCATCAGTCTGCAGAATCGATTCATCAAATCCATAAACACTGCCGGAGCGTTGGTGAGCCCAAACGGCATCACCCCGAACTCGTAATGACCATAACGATTCCGAAACACAGTCTTCTCCACGTCTTCCTCCCTCACCCTGACCTGGTGATATCCAGATCTCAAATCGATCTTGGAAAACCAAGATGCACCCTACAGCTGATCGAATAGATCATCTATCCTAGGGAGTGGATAACGGTTCTTCACCGTTAACTTATTTAACTCCCTATATTCAATGTACATCATGTGCGAACCGTCCTTCTTCCTGACGAAAAGGATCGGTGCTCCCCAGGGTGAACTACTCGGACGAATAAACTTCTTACCCAACAGCTCCTGCAACTGAGATGATAGCTCCTGCATCTCAGGCAGTGCCAGACGGTATGGCGCCCTAGCGATAGGGGCCGCACCCGGCACTAGGTCAATCATGAACTCAACCTGCCTCTCCGGAGGCACTCCGGGTAACTCCTCCGGAAACACGTCAACAAACTCTCTAACTACTGGGACCTCCGAAACCGAGGGCTGATCCCTAACCCGCGTATCCATCACGTACGGTAAATAACCGGAACACCCATGCTGAATATACCGTCGAGCCCTGGCCGCCGAACAAAACCCTGATCCCATCCTGGTGCCCTCGCCATATACCACCAGTTCTCCCCCACTTGGGGTTCGAACCACCACTCGCTGTCCTTAACAGTCGATCATGGCATCAAATCGACTTAGCCAATCTATCCCTACGATCACACATACTTCCCCCATGGGAATAGGAATCAAATCTATCGGTAAGGACACCCCGAAGATCTCCAACTCACATCCCTGACAGATCGAAGAAGCAGAGACCCCGTGCTCGTTGGCGATCGAAACCCGCAACGGATACTCAAGCTCATCTACCGGCACACTAAACCCTCTACTGAAAGTCTGAGATACAAACTACCGACTCGCCCCCGAATCGAATAAAACCAAAGCAGGCAAAGAGTTTACTAAAAACGTACCTAAACACAGGTACAACCAATAAGCATACACAGATAAAATACTGGAACAGAAAATAGAAACATACCAGCAACCACATCCGGTGTTGCCTTGGCCTCCTCGGCCGTGAGCTGGAAAGCGCGACCCTGAGCCTTTGGAGGCTCCACCTTGACTGGCCTCCCATCCCCAATCCTCACAGTAGCCGGTGCGGAACCCTGCGCCGGCTTGGCGGCGAGCTGCGTACAGTTGGTCTTCACATGACCAACCTGATGACAATGATAACAAATCCTCATATATATATATATATATATATATATATATATATATATATATATATATACACACGTTGAAACGTAGACAAATTCGAATTTAAACGACACATGCATAAAAAAAGGGAAATCTGCGAAAAAGTCCCAAAATTTTGCCCCAATTTATGATTTAGTCCTAAATTAAATTTTACTTATGAAAAAGGACAGGTTACCGGCTAATACACTCAGTTTGGCCCTAAGAACCGGTAATACTTATAAGAGTCGGTTACCCCAGCTCATTGACCTTATCACCCTCCATTAAACACCTCCTCTGTAAAAACCCCTTCTTTACCTCCATCGAAGTAAGACTGAGAAGAATCAAAGGTAAGAAAATCCATGTGGTTCTCCAATATCGTGTTTCCCTTAAAATATTTGATTAATTTTTGTTTTGTAGTGATAATGGAGACGGTAGATGACTTCGATACCATTGACGTGGAATTGGATGAGTTTTTTAAACACAAACAAAGAAGTCGATGCAAAGATGAGTTCCTAAATACTCTCACAGATGAAGCGCTTGACGAATGCACCATACCTGAGATAAACCTAAATGATTTTGAAGGAATGTCAGAAGATGAAGCACCGCAGGACAAGCAGAGTGATAATGAAGGTGACGATGAAGACAAATTGCAGTTTCAATACTCAACCCATGATCCGAAGGTGAAATGGAACAATATGAAGCCAGTTCTTGGAGAGAGGTATGAATCACCACACCAACTGAAGCTTTGTTTGACAAATTACTCTATAAGTAGGGGTTATCCAATTAGGTTCAAGAAATGTGATAGTGTAAGGCTCGTGGCTGTATGTGCAAGTGACCCTGAGAAATTTGAATGTCCCTTTGTTGTAAGGGCCTCATGGATGAGCACTGAAAGATCATTCCAAATCAAAAAAATGGTTGAGCAACATACCTGTGTTAGGAATTTCTGTAGTGCTAATCTTATGGATCCCACATGGATAGCTAGGCAGTTTCTGAAGGAGATGATTAGGAAACCAAATCTGAAATGTAAGGAAATGCAAGCTATTATTCAAAGCAGGTTCCATTGCAAGGTTTCATGGTCAAAATGTTATAGAGCAAAGTGTAGGGCAATTTCTTTAATAGATGGAAAGTTGAGTGATCACTATGCAAAAGTTTGGGATTATGGACATGAATTGATGAGGTCCAATCCAGGGAGTACAATTCAAATATCTGTCACTATAAACCCTGATAACACTACTACTTTCCATAGAATGTATACATGTTTTAAGGCTATCAAAGAAGGATGGAAAGTTGCTTGTCGAAGAGTTATAGGGCTTGATGGGAGTTTTTTGAAAGGACAATGTAAAGGTGAGCTGCTAACTGCCATAGGGAGGGATGCAAATAACCATGTGTATCCCATTGCTTGGGCAGTAGTTGAAATTGAGAACAAGCCCAACTGACAATGGTTCTTGGAACTATTACATGATGACCTGGAATTACAAGGAGGTTTGGATTTGTGTGTTATTTCTGATCAACACAAGGTAATGTTTTCAATTATCTACTTTTTTTTCATTTCATTTATACATGGATCAAGCAGTTAGTAATGATATTTTTTAATGTAATTGATAGGGTCTTTTGGAAGCTGTAAAGGTTGTATTTCCACGTGTGGAGCACAGACAATGTGCAAGACATGTGTATGCAAATTTCAGAAAGGTCTTCAGTGGTATAGAGTTCAAGAATATGTTTTGGACAGTTGCCAAGTCAACTGTTGAAGGGGACTTCAAATTGAATATGGAGAAGATCAAAGAAGTCAATCATGCTGCTTATGATCATTTGATGGCAAGGGAGCCTAAATCTTGGTGCATGGCATTTTTTAAAGGTGGAATGGCATGTGAGGCTGTTGAAAATGGAATGGTAAAGTGTTTTAATGCCATCATACTTGATGCCAGAAAGAAGCCTTTGTTGGCCATGCTTGAGGAGATTAGACTATATATGATGGAAAGGTTATTTAACTTGAAGCAAGAAGCACGTAAATGGGTGAATAATGTGTGTCCAGGAGCTATTAAGAAACTGGATGAGTTTGCTTTTGATATCAAGTAAGTATTATGTTCATCCTAGTGGTTTGAAACTATTAATGTGTACAATAATTAAAACTGTTAATGTGTTTGCAGGACTTGGTATGTTCATCCTAGTGGTTTGAATGCTTTTGAAGTGAGAAATGGCTTCCAATCATATGGAGTGAACTTAGAGGGGATGTACTGTACATGCAGACTTTGGGAGTTATCTGGGATCCCATGTGTCCATGCCCAAGCAACCATAATTTACACACAACAGGATCCAGCTAGATTCATCAGCACATGGTTTGGTAAGGACAAGTTCTTAGCTACTTATGAGTCTAACATCCTTCCTGTTAATGGCAGTAATATGTGGGAACCAACACCTTACACCAAACCACTACCACCTATTGAAAGAAGGATGCCAGGAAGGCCTTGTATGAAAAGGAAAAGGCATGTCTCTGAGCATCAAGACAGGTTTTCCCAAGTCTCCTCTAAGGGTAGAACTGTCCAATGTCAGAATTGTATGCAAACGGGGCACAATAAAGTTTCTTGCAAGAATCCCCCAGTCCAACCAACACCAAAGCCTAAGAAGAAAATAGGAAGGCCAAGGTTGAATCCAGAATTGACCAATTGCACTAGACTTGGGAGAGGTAGTGGAAGAGGTGGTAGAAGAGGTGGAAGAGGTGGAAGAGGTGGTGGAAGAAGTGGTAGAAGAGGGGGTAGAAGTGGTGAAAGAGGGTCTACCAGTGTTTATGAAGAAGGTGAAAGTTCTGGGAAAAAAGAACCTGGGATTGAGACTCAATTTTTCACCCAAACAACACCTAATGTTGAGAGTCAATTTGTCACCCAAACAGCACCTACTGTTGACAGTGAACATGTACCAGAAACACAGGAAGCTGATGTTAACATTGATGATGAAGGTGATGGTATTGATATGGCTGATCTGGATCAAATACTGAGTGATTTGAGTTACCTTAGAGAGTCAAAATACAGTGAAGCAGAGATCCTTATGTGTCTTAATATCACCCAATCACAACTGAAAGGATTTGATGCTTTGATTCACCAATCCAAACAAGCTGCAAAGGTATATATTATAACATTGACAGTGAATTTTATTTTTCAATAACATAACTAACTTGTATTCTTTCCAATGCAAGGATGTGCCTTATGTGAGTGAACATGTACTAGAAACACAGGAGGACAATGGTGAAGATGGAGCTGCAGAATCACAGGAGGACAATGATGAAGATGGAGCTGCAGAATCACAGGAGGACAATGATGAAGATGGAGCTGAGGATGATGAAGAGGGAGTTGATGACACTCAAGTTAGGGTTAGAACTCAAGTCAGGGTTAGAACAAGAAAAACTTCTGAAAGGATCACTGAAAACATGTTGAAGAAAATTGTGAATGACAAGAAAGGAATAGGAATGGCTCCAGAAAAACCTCTTACTTTGGATTAGATTGGTTAGGATTTAAGCAGTTATATGGGCTACTTGGGCAACTTTGTTAGGAAGCCCTTTTTGGTTAATTTGTTAATATGCCCTTTCTTTTGTAAACAATACACAATATGGCTGCATTGTTAACACTTTGGGACTTTAGATTGGTTAGGATTTAAGCAGTTATATAGGCTAATTGGGCAAATTTGTTAGGAAGCCCTTTTTGGTAAATTTGTTAATTGGGATATGCCCTTTCTTTTGTAAACACTTTGGCTGATTTTGGTATGTATAACCTACATCCATTTTGTTCATTATGTTATATTGAAAAACATCCTTCATTTGCTCACATCATACACTTACAATTGTACATTGCTCAAACAGTAGGTATCCAATAAACCATTTTTCATTCAACAACATACAACTTACATCCAACTGTCATTTAAAAGTTTTACAACAACTTAAAACTACTTCAACATAATCCACACAATCACCAACAAACACAAAAAAACCCAATCTTCCATTTTTCACCTTCACCTTGTACAGGAACCTCTTGAATGCCATTGTTGTGAAAATCCACAGCTTCTTCCACAAATTCTTCTGCAAACTCATTGTGTACTTGAATGTGATTATTGTGAAACTCCATCAACAAGTTTCTATACCAGTTGTTTGGTAATGGGGGATCGAACCAAGCAAAATACTTGCAATCTTTTTCCTCATCCTGTAATATGGGAAATAAAACCTAATTGGAAGAGATTTGAGATGTAATTAAAGAGGTTTAAGGGATACTTACCCGGAAATTAGGGCAGCCGATGAACCTCCTGCCAGGGTTTGTTGGCCTCCATGATGTCCACTTACCAACGGGGTCTTCACAAAAGCATGATGAACCTACTTCCCACTGAGCTTGAAGATGCCATTTTGCTTCGATGGGGGGTAAGAAAGGATTTTTACATAGGAGGAGTTGATGACGGGGTGTTTAATGGAGGGTGATAAGGTCAATGAGCTGGGGTAACCGACTCGTATAAGTATTACCGGTTGTTAGGGCCAAACTGAGTGTATTAGCCGGTAACCTGTCCTTTTTCATAAGTAAAATTTAATTTAGGACTAAATCATAAATTGGGGCAAAATTTTGGGACTTTTTCGCAGATTTCCCATAAAAAAACAAGTAAATTTTTGAAAAAGAAATTAATGAAACAAAAGTTTAAATTCATATCGAAACATAGATCATCTTGAATTTATACCGAAACATATATAAAAATAAACACGTAAAAAATAGGTTTTTAAGTTAACGAACGAAAGTTATTAAAGAAAATTAAATTATATAAAGTACGAGGAGTAAACATGAAAGTTTAGAAAATAAACAGATGAAAACAAAATTTAATAAAGTTCAAAATGAAAAGCTCAAAGTGACATCTTAAAAAGTAAATGGTGGAAAAATCACAAACTCATAAACATAAGACATTGACAAAATTACATATATGGTTCCTATAGTTACTCATGATCACAAACTCAGTCACCGAATGATATTACCCTCACTGACCAAAAGTAACGGTGTTAGCAAAAAAAAAATTTTTAATGCAAGTTTTGGAAACTATAGGGACTATATTCGTCTAAAATTTAAGAATGACTAAATTTGTCACTCTTGGTAGGGTGTTCGTTTGGATGGATCGGTTCAATCTGATCCAATTAACTAAATCCAAATTGATTTCTGTTTTTAAAATATAGATCTGAATAGTCTAAACTAAAATCTAATCCGATCCGATCCAATCTAATTACAATTCGTTTGCATTGGTTTTTATAATTCGGTTTTCAAAAACCAATACATTTTAAAATGACATATAATTATAATATTATCCAATTTTTACAAAAGAAGCACAAAAATTTATTTAGTTGTAATTTAAAATTTATAAACTATTAAGAATGTATAATATAGTTTAATATTTAATAGTTAAAAAACTTTTGAGAGAAAATGCATATTAATGTTTTTTATTAGATGAAACTTTTCGAACTTATTTAAAAAAATAAATTATAAAATTAATAAATAGTAATAGTTATATTAAAAATAAATAAATAACAAATTGTTATTCGGTTTTTTTTACTATTATGTTCATATTTCATAAACCAAAACCAATCCGAAATCCAAAATAATAATTCGGTTTTGTTGAAAACCAATCCAAAAATCCGAATATTCGAACCAAATAGTTCAATCCAAATTGTCCAATTGTCCAATTTGGTTTTATCCAAATAGTAAACAACCGTAACTCTTGGTAAACTACATGGACCATTTATATAATTTTCTCAAAAAAAAAAAAAAACAGCTATCAGTGTCATTTTGTAGTTTTGTAAACAGATAGTTTGGTTCGTTTAGGTGATCGATGAGGGTGTTAGGTGTGGGCAACGCCCATGGGGTGTTTTTCCACCTTATAACATGACAAACACCGCCCCTCCTTCCCGTTATTGCGCATTATCAGCCTGCACATTGCTTCCGGTTATCACCACCACATCCTATAACGCCCGTTTTCTTGTTTTTTCTTCTAAAAACGTAGGTGGACGTTGCCCACTCCGACCCGTCTGAATGAAACATTTGACGCCTTTTCCCCCTAATCCCGCGTGCTTCCTTCTAAGCGACACCCACATTCAATCGACGGTTCCTTCCATGGGAGCCCCACCTCCTGCACCGACCTTCCCATCGGAGTTCCTCTCTGGCGGCACAACAATCACTCCCCTTCCCCCTCCTATTTCTGAATCGTGCCTCTTTATTCATCGCTGAAATTCACGTACCATCTCGTCTCTGCATCTCTGTGGTACCAATTCGTCTTCGAAATCAATTTTTGATTTGTGTTATTTTGTGTTTCATCTTTAATTGTAGTGATATTGGGAGGGATTCGTGTTATCTTTGAATGATTTTATGATGTAATACTTTAAGAAAAACATGAAACTGAACCAAAAGGTTAAGCATTCGTGATATTTTCTTTTGCTAATGCATCTTAATTCGTCTTAAATTATGTAGGTCTGCATCAGAGGAATCTTAAATTCCTTCTATTTTTGTGTATTTCTTGATTGATGTTGAAATTAAACAAATTCTTCTCTGATTTGAAATATAAGGATGTCAAGTTTCTGATGCTATCCATGTTATGTTTAGATTTAGGAAGTAAGGTGATATTTGAAGATGATTAATTCTTTTAAATATCTTTTGTACTTTCACATGCATATGACAATCACCTTTGTGTATTTGTGATTACAATCTATCATTTTGTAGCTATATTATAGTTTTAGTTTGGAACCTCATCTCATGGTATTTATTGTTTCATTGTATTAGAAGCTTTAGCAAGATGATAGTTAATGAAATTGGTGTTGTTTCTAATTGTAATTGTTTTTCAATCCTCAATTGTGTCTCTGGTGTAGTTGGGATAGTCAAAATTCTGTATTGCTGTAGTTTTAATGGAAAATATGAATAGAAAAAGGAAGAACATATTATTTGGCTTTCCAGAATACTTCTTTCTAATTCCCTTAAGTTAGGTAAGTCACTGTCTAAATTTTTATGGAGATAATGAGTTATGTTTGGCTTAAGGTGTTTAGGCATTTTATTGGCCATTTCAAGGATAAAATATTGACATTCCACTCACACCTATAGTTTGCAAATAGGTTTCATAACATTAAAGATGGATACCGGAATTAAAAGAAAAGGTTAATCAATGATTAAAAAAAAAATTGTTGGTTTGAGTTGTAGTGCTCTAATATTTATTATTTATTTTTTTTTGTGTGTCTTTTAATGTTACTGATATAAATACAGGTTACTACATAAATTAAAAATAAACGAGAAGTCAAAATATGTTTCTATTTTCTATAAATGATTAATAAAATTTTGTATTATGTGCATTTGAAGTTTTTTTTTTTTTTTTTTTTTTTTTTTTAGAATGGTAAATGGTAATTTTTCTCACATCCATTCACCAATCACCAACCATACTAAACACCAGGCCTTTTAATGATTTAGACCTCTTAATGGTTTAATTCTGAATCATTAAGTTTCTACCAAACAGTCCGCCAGTGGATCACGCCTTTTAATGATTTAGACCTCTTAATGGTTCACTGAATCATTAAGTTTCTACCAAATAGTCCCTAAGTTATTTTTGTCACTTTTTTTAATTACCCCCAACGTTTCCTTCTTTTAATAGACACATACGCCAACCACATTTATTCCCCCAAAATTTCATAAAACCTAAACTCATTTTCTAGACAAAATTGCAAAAATTGTCCTTATGCTTGTCAAAATTTTGTGGTTTTGATCCAAAAACGTTTGGTGATCCATCCATGGTCCAATTTCGGATACCTTGTATGGTTTTGGTCCTTATTGTTGGTATTTTTGTGTGGTTTTGGTACATGCCCCACATGAAATGACAAATATGCCTTCCAGTTTTATTAATTTTGTATTGACAAAATTGCAAAAATGGTCCCTATGTTTGGCAAAAATATGTGATTTTGGTCAAAAAAAAAACGTATCTTGGTGCATCATTGGTCCAATTTTAGACCCTTTTAAGTAATGTGTGTTTTTTTGAGGCAAAATGTCTGCAGTTTGCGGACCACATTTGTAGACCTCTGCAGCAGAAGAGGTGGCCCAAACGTCTGTAGTCTGAAAAAAGAAGACGGTTTATTTTTTTAACATCTGCAGGCTACTAAAATAAACTAAAATCTAAATAAACTGATTTTGTAAACTACAAAGTGATTTTTTAATATATTTATGACTTTGTTATAAGTAATTAACAAATCTAAATCAACTTTTATGTATTATTGTATAAAAAGTGAAAATAAAAATGGTACAAATTAATGTATATATTTGATAAAAACCAACAATTTTGGTCGCAAAGTTATGCCTAAACATTGTAATTAGGAATCAAAGAATTTGATATATAAATGAAAGGAAATAAACTTCGATTTTTCAATTAAATCAATTAAAAACGTGCCATAAATATTTTTTCTAAGAAATTGACGATGCTTTATTAAATAATATTTTATAAAATTTGGCACAAAAAATATAAGAATATATATATTTTTTTCATATTTATACTTCAACGACCATTATTGTAATAAACTTTTATTTATAAATTTGTCAAAAAGTATCATGTTTGTGTCGTCGAATTTTTTTTTTTAGTATTGTACCTTTTTTTTTACAAATTGTTTATCACTAATAAAGTTGGAATAAATATAAATTCAAAAAAATTAAAAGGAAAAAATAAAGTATATGTGTTTTTTTAGGCTAGAAGATGTTTGAAGATGTTAGAAGACTCTTGTCTACATCTGCACCATGAAGAGGGGGCGCATACATTTTTAGATCTGCAGTCTTCAAAAAAACAAACAGTCTGCGAAGGCTAATGTCTGCACGTGGTCTGCGCCATGCAGACAGAAGAGGCCAGGAAGATCTGCGGATAAAAAACAAACACTACCTTAGTGCTTTTGGTCCCTATTAGCTTGAAAAGACTATTATGCCCTTATATTTATTGTTTTTTCTATTATATCCCTTTTAACTTATTATTTTTTTGTTTTCATTTTTAATATTTATTCTAATTTGTATTTTAATTGTTTCATAATTAAAAATAAAAAAGCCCACGATATCCACCCCTTCAACTCTCTTAAGAAATCACTTTCTCTGTCGTCTCTCTCCATTGTGTCACCGGAAAATATCTCATCTCCCACCTTACTTCCTTTCCCTTGTCTCACCGAAAACCACTGTAGGTGCTGCTATACTCACAGGTAACCACACAAACTCCATCTATCTATCTTTTCATTACCACATCGAAAACCACCACTAACAACGACACAACACCGCCATACTCGTCGGAAAACACTGCCAACTGAAAACCCTAGTTCTTTTTCTAAAGATTGTTGAAGCCTAGCTTTGCTTCTGAAAACCCCTACTCCGGCGACGTTTAGATCTTTATGTTGTTTCCTAGCGACTTTTGAATCTATTTCATCCATGGCAGTCAAGCCCTAGATCCAACAACGTTCGGATGACATTCATATCACATTCGTATCCACAGCCATGATGAGATCTTCTTGATCTCCATCCATGATCTTGAAGCTCTGATGAAGTGGTGTCAGGCAAGTTAATGGGAGGCGGAAGGTGGGTTTCAAATAAAAAGAAAGCTTCACCTTTAAATTTATGTACAAAAATTAGTGAGATTCAAATATGGATTTAAACAGGTTAATTGTGAAATCTCCATTTTCATTTTCATTCACATATGGTAGACGACGACGGTGTCCGATAACCACCATCTGAAGCAATGGCGGTAGTGGTTGAAGCAATGGCAACCACGGGGACCATTTTTGCAATTTTGTCTTTTGTATTCTTTTGATTATAAGGGGTATAATAGTCTTTTTAAGTTGATAGGGACCAAAACCAATAAACATATTCAATTTTGGACCATTGGTGCACCATCAATTTTTTTTAGCTATATTACACTTCTAGTTTGGAACCTCAATTTTGGACCTTAAGGACTTTGATCATTCTAAGTTGCAATCAGAACATGTGTCGTAGGTGTTGTTTGTTTTTGTCTGCAGAACTTTTTGACATATTGTTTCTTTTTTAGAAGACTGCATACCTAAAAAGGTATTAAAGTCTTCTTATTGTAATTGACAAAAAAATGTTGTTTTAGCCATGTTTTTGTTTTGATAAAGACCTAAGGTTGAGATTTGTTTCTATTTTGGTCTTTCTGGTTGTAAAAGACTTCTTTGCCTTAGAAAAAAATTAATCAAAACAGTGTGGTTAAACCCATAAAAGAAAATTAGCAAACAAAAGACTGCCTGGTTATGAATTTGTACAGCAACTTCTTTACAAGAAATCTTAAACGTTTGGTATTTAATTACAAAAGCAATAAAAATCATTACTTCAAGAAATGTCGTTCACATATAAACACTACTAAACCTCATAATCAAGCAACAATCCCTCAATATTTAAATAAACCTAAAGCAATACAAGAAAAAACCCGATTGAGATCTAAGCAATTACTTGGTTTGAATGGATAAAAATATTTTTGAATTAAAATGAAAAGTGAAAGTAGATATACACGATTTCTTTTTCCTGGGCCAGGACGCATGCCTAAACAGCCCATGTTATGCTGTTTGTGGGCCGGGCGTCTAGCTGAGCTCTGCCACGAAATTTACACGAAAAATGTTGAATTTCGACTACAGTACAGAGGTGCCGGTAACTGTGAAACAGAAGCAAGCTGTCAAAGAGGAATTAACACTAAAAGCCCCAAATTTAAGCGTGTTGATAATATTGATTTCAAGTCTCTCGTTTTAATTCGGTATTATCTTTCTCAAATTTTATGTTTTTCTTAGAATTAGAGGCAGTCTTCCGAAATTCATGAAGAATAACTCAAGTTAATTGGTTAATTGATGGTATGTGAGACTCTTAGTTTGATTTATTGTTGTATATTCCACCCTACAATGTTAAGATTTATGGAGTCATGAACAAATTGACAAGTTCCTAAGAGTTCAAGGGACATAAATGAAACTTGGAAATTAAAACAATTGAATTGTTGAATCGACCGTGGAATCAATTGTTTAATATTTATTGTCACTATCTCTAATGTGAACGCAACAATTGAACATTTGAATTGGACGCGAACTTTCGGTGGAATAATCAATGGACGGCTAAAGAAAAATCTACGCATTTTTCAATCTTTGCGGCAATCTTGTGCATATTGCGGCTCACAAATATACCTATATATATGCATGTATGTTTTGCATATTTTGTGTGCAAAAACTTGAGAGAACATCAAGTGTAGAGTGTCAAGCCAATTGTAATCTTGTGAGTTTTAATAAAATTCTCTAGTTGCAGCCCGTGGATGTAGGATTTGCAACGAATCCGAACCACGTAAAATCCTTGTGTTCTTCTTGCTTTATTTTCGTGAGTTTGTGTGTGTGTGATAGTGTGTTTCCGCTGCGTGTACCCGGTCCGGTTCCTAACAACTGGTATCAGAGCCAGATTAGCGAGGTTTGGAGGGTACAATCATTTTTTTTATCACGCACGAGTGTACCTGATTTGTATCTTGTTTGTCGTAATGGCTGAAGATAAGGTTGTAATCGAAAAGTTCAACGGTTCTGATTTTAGCTGGTGGAAAATGCAATTAGAAGCATTGCTATGTCCGAAAGACTTGGACATGGTACTCGGAGATAAACCGGAGAAAATGGAAAAAGCTTTTGAAGATGCGTGGAACTCAAAGGACAAGAAAGCCAAGGCGGTTATTACATTGTCGTTGACGAAGAGCGTTGCTTTCAACATCATGAATGAAACCACGGCGCGTGATATGATGGAGGCTCTGTCAAATATGTATGAGAAACCATCGGCGGCTAACAAGGTGTTCTTGATGAAGGAGTTGTTCACTACAAGGATGAATGAGGAAGGCTTAGTTACGGTTCACATTAATAATCTAAATTCAATTCTGTCCAGATTATCATCTGTGGGAATTAAATTTGATAACGAGACTCAAGCATCACTGCTACTAGCTTCTTTACCTGATAGCTGGTCCGGAACAGTTACTGCTGTTACGAGTTCCGTGGGGACCAGTGGTATGACTTTTGAAGGGGTTAGAGATTTGGTTCTTGGCGAAGATATCAGACGCAAGAATCAAGGTGGATCTTCTTCTTCTGATTTATTAAATGTCGGAAGAGGTAGAGGGAATAGCGGGAGCAGTGGGAGTCGGGGAAAAAGTTCTTCTAGAACTTTGAAGAATGTGAAATGCTGGAACTGCCAAGAGGTGGGACATGTTAAGAGTCAATGTCCAAAGAAAGAATTAAACATTGCTGGTGCTGAGAGTGTGTCTGAGGATGATGCACTGATACTCAATATGGAAAGTTCTGTGGACTCTTGGGTCATGGATTCAGGGGCTTCGTTTCACGCCATGGACAACGGGGAAACGATGGTGAATCTAAAAAAATGAGATTTTGGAAAGGTACGATTAGCAAATGACGAGATGCTTCAAGTAACGGGCATGGGAGATATTGATCTAGTTACTTCATTGGGAACTACATGGAGCCTGAAGAATGTCAGGGTTATTCCGGAGCTGAAGAAAAAATTGATTTCTGTTGGTCAGCTGGATAAACAAGGACTGGAAGTAAGGTTTGGTGGTGGTAAATGGATGGTGGTCAATGGTAATTTGGTGATTGCTCAAGGTATGAAGCGTGGGTCATTGTATATGGTTGAGGTACCTGCTGAGGGAAGTATGACCATCCCGATTAAGCAAAACAAAATCTGGTTCGCTAAATCTACTGCTAAGAGAGTTCATTTTGCAAACATGAATTATGGAGCCAAGGGGATGTTAGTTGAACGAGTCGGAAATTCTAAACCATTCAGGGGATTCTGTGACAGTGGGAGCACAGGGTGTGTTCCGGGTACAGTTACAAAGAGCCGTTGGGTTTTGAAGACTAAGACTGGAAAATTCTCTCTTGTTGGATGTTTGCTATGTTTGGAGAGTGTTAGTGGTCCTCGGTGTATCTCTGGATCCGGTGGAGTGTCCAAACCAGTTGAGACAGAGGATGAGTCGGTGGCGGGATTAGCCATGGCTGAGTTGGAGCTAGTGGGAGCTTCAATTGGCCCTTTCTAGTAATTGATGATGAGGGGCGGCTGCAACTAGAGAAATCAGACTAAGTTTTAGCTTGTTCTTTGGAACTGGAAGCTTGAAGGACTTGGTTGTTTTTTTTTAAGATTACTGGAGTAATTGAGAGTTGGATGGCGGAGAAAGACTAATTTGTTCAAGTCTCCAAGTGGGAGATTGTTAAGATTTATGGAGTCATGAACAAATTGACAAGTTCCTAAGAGTTCAAGGGACATAAATGAAACTTGGAAATTAAAACAATTGAATTGTTGAATGGACGGTGGAATCAATTGTTTAATATTTATTGTCACTATCTCTAATGTGAACGCAACAATTGAACATTTGAATTGGACGCGAACTTTCGGTGGAATAATCAATGGACGGCTAAAGAAAAATCTAGGCATTTTTCAATCTTTGCAGCAATCTTGTGCATATTGCGGCTCACAAATATACCTATATATATGCATGTATGTTTTGCATATTTTGTGTGCAAAAACTTGAGAGAACATCAAGTGTAGAGTGTCAAGCCAATTGTAATCTTGTGAGTTTTAATAAAATACTCTAGTTGCAGCCCGTGGATGTAGGATTTGCACCGAATCCGAACCACGTAAAATCCTTGTGTTCTTCTTGCTTTATTTTCGTGAGTTTGTGTGTGTGTGATAGTGTGTTTCCGCTGCATGTACCCGGTCCGGTTCCTAACATACAACGCTTATAGATCTCATGATCATGTTCAGTTAGCTATAAGAGAATGTATCTAATCTAGCTGTTTTTTCTGGACGCCTCGCTTAGATTTTAAGATCAGATCAGGTAAATCTGTCTAGAGCATTTCTTCTTACTCTAGCATGGCAACCAGCTACACAATTCATTAAAAGTCTTGTTGTTCTCATCACATTGTCGAATCAACATTTTCTTCTTTTTACATATTTTGCCAAACACTTCATTCTTTTATACCAAGTACATTACATTATATTGTGCAAGGACAATAATATGACTAAACATCTTTTATGGTTCCATGTTTCAGAACTATTCATTCATTTATATATAACAATTAAAGGTGTATTAGTGCTGTTGGCTATTTTATATTGTTTTGTGTGTGAAAATAAAAAATTAATTTGTTTAACATAGTACCAATGCTAGGGAGGTCTAGAAAGTGTGGTTGTCCATTCTTTAAATTTGTAGATGTAAAACATTTTAGTATAGACTGATTAATAAAAAGAACTCGTTCAATTATTTTTCAAAATATATAAATTGCATGTTTGTTAATGCTACCCTCTTGTTTTAGAGTCACTACTAGTGTAGCACTTTTTACAAAAAAAAAGTTGGTTATTTTTAACAATGTAGGAGACCATGGATCAAAGCTGAAACGGACCAATTTGGCTTGTTTATAACTAGTTTACGATTTAAATTAATTTAAGTGAGATAAGTTCATTTCATAGTTTGTTTTTCAGTTCATCTGTTTTTCATATCATCTTTAATTTGATTCCATCAGCTCATTTTCGGGGCAATCTGTTTTTCAATTCATCTTTAATTTGTCTTATATTTTCATTGAAATTTCATAGAAATTACGGAGTGTAGGTCCCACACAAACAGGCCACCAGTTTGAGGTTGTTCATTTGAATTTTTTGACTTCACAATTAAGACTATATAAATCCTCATGAGGGGCAGTTTGAATATGCATCACTACCAAAAAAAAATCACAAAGATTTTCATTAACATAATGAATCCTTGTGTTTTTGTAATTTTCTCACTTCTCTTGCTACATGCTGAGACTATAACTTCCAACCAATTGGGAGGAGGAGATGAAAATGGTATTATTATGAGAAAGTGTTCCGATAAGGAGAGACGTGCTCTTCTTGATTTCAAAGCTCACCTCCAAGACCCTGATGAAAGTCTCTCTACATGGAGTGCTGAAGAAGAAGAAGAAGATTGTTGTAATTGGAGAGGAGTCACTTGCAACAACCAAACAGGTCGTGTCATCGAGCTAAATATTAGATTCGGTGGCCTTGAAGGTGAGGTTAGCAATTCTTTGCTTAACTTAAGCTACCTGACTCATCTTGATCTTTCATTCAATTCTTTTCATGGAACCATTCCCACCTTCATTGGTTCCATGACTCGTTTAAGGTACCTTCACCTTGGTTGGAATGAGTTTAATGAAATCATTCCCATGTCCATTGGTTCCATGACTCATTTAAGGTACCTTAACCTTGGTTGGAATCATTTGAATGGAGCCATTCCAAGTTTCATTGGTTCCTTGACAGAACTAACGTTCCTTGACCTGTCAAATAACTCTCTTTATGGAACCATTCCTCAAGAGTTTGGAAACCTCACCCACTTGCAATACCTTTACCTTGAAGACGTTGGCAGATGTAGAGTTGAAAACATAGAGTGGTTGTCCCATCTTTCTCATTTGGAGGCACTTGGAATGGATGGGATTTCCCTTGCCAAACAAAAGTATTGGTTAGATGTGATTTTGAGTCTCCGGAAACTATCATGGTTAAGTTTAGATGGATGTGAGCTGTCACAGGTCATGTATCTATATTCTTCTTCATTTCTCAACTCTTCTTCTTCATCTATTGTTACCCTTGATCTCCGAAACAACAATCTTAACTCGTCCATATATCGTTGGTTGCTCCCATTGACAAGCAATAAGCTTCGTTTTCTTTATCTCAATGGCAACATGTTAGATGGGATACCCAAATATCTTGGTAACCTCTGTAGTTTGGAAACTTTGGTGTTCCATAACAACTCTGTTGTTGTCAAATTTCCTGATTTTCTCAACAACTTGTCGTCTGGATGCACATCGCTTACATTACAAGGGTTGTATGCTGGACATAACCGATTTATAGGGACACTCTCCAATGAGATCCTAACATTCAAAAATCTTTCCATTCTTGATATGAGCTCTTGCAGTCTAGGACCACGCTTCCCCAAATGGATTCAAAAAATCAAAAAACTTACCGCTCTTGATATTGACTACAATGGAATTTTAGACACGATTCCTCTGGGGTTTTGGGACATGTGGCCTTCTCAATTAGTATATCTGAATCTCTCTTCCAACAACCTCAGTGGGAAAGTACAAGATTTATCATCAAATTTTGGCAACAATTCTAGGATAGATTTGAGTTCCAACAGATTTTATGGTTCTATAACAAATATCTCTTCCACTGTGGTATTACTAAATCTTTCTAGAAACAAATTCTATGGTGGAATGTCCTTCTTATGCCAAATTGTCCATGGGTTTTTAGCTGTTCTTGACCTCTCCCATAATTTTCTAAGTGGACAACTTCCAGACTGTTTGTGGCATTTCAAAGAACTAGTTGTTCTTAATCTAGAACACAACAATCTCTCTGGAATGCTTCCTCCCTCCATTGCATCTTTGATAAAATTGGAGGTATTGTATTTGTACAAGAACAACTTATTTGGAGAATTGCCTTTGTCTTTAAAGAATTGCACAAGGTTAAGTTTTTTGAATTTGGTGGCCAACAAGTTTTCTGGTAACGTGCCTGTTTGGATTGGGGAAAACTTATCAAGGTTGTATGTTCTTATCCTGAAATCAAACTCATTCTTTGGAACCATCCCTTTACAGTTATGTCAGTTGGCTAATCTTCAAATTCTGGATTTGTCACTGAACAATCTCCATGGACCCATCCCCTCATGTTTGGATAATCTTACAAGCATGGTTCAAACAGGTTCATTACCAACACATAATGTACATTCCTATTCAATTAAATTGTTTGTCCGAAGACATGGTTCTTATGCTGAACTTGTTGCAAAGTATGTTGACCATGCAATGATGGAGTGGAAAGGATATGAACGTGAACTCACCAGTACTCTGGGATCGCTAAAGAGCATTGACTTGTCAAGCAACAACTTAACATGACAAATCCCATCTGAAGTGGCCAAGCTCTATGGACTGCATGCACTCAACTTGTCAAAGAATTGTCTACTTGGAGAGATTCCGGAAAAAATTGGTCAACTGAAACAACTTGAAACTTTGGATTTATCTAGAAACAACTTGTCTGGAGAGATGCCATTTGGCATGTCTAGTATGAATTTTTTAAATCATCTAGACGTGTCATATAATAGCTTGTCAGGGAGAATTCCATCCAGCACTCAACTGCAGTCTATTGATCCTTCAAGATACATTGGAAACCTGAGACTATGTGGACCTCCCCTTACCAAAAAATGTCATGGAGATGATGAATCCGAAGTACCACATGTCATTGCTGAGAGTGAGGATGGTGGGGAAGACACATATGAATTTTGGGGGTGGTTCTATATTGGTGGAGGCACTGGTTTTGCTACTGGATTCTGGATTGCATGTGGTGCTCTACTTGTCAATCGTCGTGGGAGACATGTTTTTTTTCATTTTTATCATAGATGCACAGATTTGGTTTATGTGAAAGTGATGGTGTTCTTTGCAAATCTGCAAAGGGTTGAACATAGATCGTCTTGTAAAATCATGCTTCACTTGTATTTGACAGGGTTTTTAAGTCCCTAATATCAATAAAATTACCATGGGTGGCCTTTCTCCATTTGTGTGAACTAAGGCAACATGAAAACTTTATATTTTAAATCTATTTAATTAATTTTGTATATTTTTAATGAACAATTTTATAGGACAAATCTCAATGTAGGTTATCTGTGGAAGTGATACTAAAATATGGTCCATCCATATACACTTGTTACTCACATGCTTTAATTTGTGGGTAATTTACAAAAAATTGGCTAAACTAGACTAATAGATCGATAAACAAAGAACATGAACTCTAAATAAAGCAGGATTTCATTTTAGACTTTCTATGAAAGCAGGCTTTTATTATATACTAGAATAATTATATCCTTTTGATTGAATTTAATTGGCATACATTAGGTTTAATACGGAACTCCTCTAATTAGAGTATATTTCTTACAGATTATGAGGTTATATCTTTCTGTGTATTTTCTCAAATTACACTTTATGTTATAAGGTAAGCGGTGTTGTAAAAATCCCGATTAGGTCCCGATTAATCTCCGATTAATCCTTAGACGCTACTTAACCGATTAGAGAGCGCCTATCGATTAATCCATGCATACAAAATGACTAAAACAATAGAACCCGATGAAATTTTAACACTCTGAAGAAATTATATTTCAATAGAAACTATTTGAGGTATGATTAGTGTTGTATTTATCATATTAACCTATTTTGTTATGATATTAGTGGTATTTATGAACTTTTATATGATATTAGTCATATTTAATTTTTTTAAATCTAACAAATTAGCAATTAATGGTCCCCGATTAATCTCCGCCTAGCCGATTAATCCATTGACCCCAGTCCACCGACTAGCTAACGTCGGACGATTTTTACAACCTTGAAGGTAAGAATGATTATTAGAAAAATATATCCAAATTCCAAGTAACAATTAGATATCTGATTAGATAGCCATCATTCTAGTTATAATACCTCCCAAAAAGTTAATTTTTTTTTCATTTTTATATGATACTAGTTTTTAATTTACAAAATAATCACAAAAACAATAATCTTAAAATGTTTGATTTTACAATTTAATCCATCATAGCCAATGTTTTAAAAACTAGATCGGCCATCTTAAACAGTAGGTCCAAAAACCCGGATGACGTCCTTGGGGGGGGGGGGGGGACGGGGAACTGGGCAGCCACAAATGGCCTAATTTTTTTATTATAGATTTTTATTTAAAAATAAAAACTTAGAATAACGATAAGAGCCCATTTTTTCTAGAGCGGCCAGGACCTTTGATGATATTTGATTCCTCATCACCGGCGCTAACGATATCATTATTATTTATAATTAAATATAAAATTATAAAAAAAATACAAAATATAAAAATAACCTCCTTGCAGCCGGTGGATGAAAATTTCACAGAAAAAACCTTCACTTATTGATTTATAAGAAGAGTCCTCTTTACATATTTCTAAATAATGTGATTAATATAATAATAAAAAAACATGTGAAGAGAGATCAAAGGGAATATGTAGCATTTTGGTGGATTGTTGTGTGTCCCACATTTTGACTCAACAAAGAAAGAAGTGGACAAAAACCGTAAGACCGGACCAAAAAAAACCCAAACCGGTCCAAAAAAAAGACTGAACCTTTACGAGACCGGTCAGGGTCTGCTAATGTGTGTATGAGATTTGTTTTGGTCTTGGTTGTTGTGATTGTAAAACGACTTGTCTACCTCAAAAGGAAAATCAATCAAAATAGTGTGGTTAAACCCATAGAAGAAAAACGCGCAAACAATAACTACATTGGTATGAATTGTACGGTAATAGTCACATACATACAAAAAAATTACCACTTTAAAAAAGTTGTATACATATAAACCAGTAAATCCAAGATAATCAAACAATCATGACCCAATCCTCAATATTAATTGGTTTGAACTGATAAAAATATATTTAGAAAGTGGAAGTAGACTTACTTGACAAAATCATTGCCCATAATCATTTTTAAGAGTTTTTAACTTCTTTTTTTTTTGGTATGGGCCGGTACTATTACATGGTTTTTCTTTGTAGGCGGTGGTAGTTTATTCTTTGCATGTTCCCATATTTTTTATTGTTATGTAATTGTAATCATTCACTAAGTATGGGGCTTGCATTTAATGGGCCCTAACGCATTTGCCAAGCAAAACAGGCTACACTGTTTGTGGGCCACTTCGTCTTACTGCTTTTTGGTTCGATGAATTTCGAGCTATAGAGGCACCGGTGAGAGTGAACTTATGAAAGTGAAATAAACGCAGTAGCAGGAAAAAGAGAAATCAACACTTAAAAATCCCAAATTCAAGCTTACTATTGATCATAGCTCATATGTTCTCCAAGATCTGGTACCATGTTTCTTATCATTACATTGTTGAATCACCATTGCATTCCTTTTACATTATTAGTCAACACTACATTCTTTTCTACCAAATACATTCTAATTGTTCATATTCTGCAACGTTCATAACATGATTAAATTTTATAGTTAACAAAAATGTAATTAAAATGTTAAAATTTTATAGTTAATAAAGATGTAATTAAAATGTTAAAAAGTTTTGTATAGATGGTTAATAACAAGAATTCATTTAATTTTTCTAAAATAGTTAGATTATGATCTAGTTGATTATTATCTCTTGATGGAATATAATCTTTAGGAATTATCTCCTAGATTAGGGTTATCCTTTTTGAACTAAGATTAGTTTTAGTTTCCATAAGTTTTTATGTTTTCTACCTTAGAAATTTATGGTTATTGTTTTTATACTTACATTGATTTGTGATTAATCAAAAATGAAAAGGTTATTCATTATTTTGTTCTTCACTACTTATTGGCTACTGTTGCCACATCTTTCTGCATTAAGTGGTACCAGAGCTAGTAAATTTCATTTGCTCATCTTTATTGGTTTTCACAGTAATTTTTAGTGCATAATATCAGAAACATATGAAGTTTTCATGCCTACAAAGAGTGATCTTGATAATAGTCACCATGGTCAATTAAAAACTCTAAAATCATGCCACAACATCCTAATTAAAAGGAACTGAATGAAAACTTCTATTAATTCAAGAAACAAAACTATTATTAAGTTAGTGACATGTGTTAGGATCGAGACACTTAACACACGACTCTAAACACACACAACTCACGAAAAACAAGAACACGAGGGATTTAACGTGGTTCGGTCCTTCTCTGACCTACGTCCACCGGTAACTAGGAATTTATATTTCTTGGTGCTAATCTGCACTCTTTCTTTGTTACACTAGATACAAGTTTTACAAATGAAAGGAAGAAGCCTATTTATAATATTTTGAGTCGTAAGCCTTTTCTTCCATTCACATACATGTGAAATTGATAAGGCCACCATTGTTGAAATTCTGCAGCCGTAACAATTTTTCCATGTTCACATGAGAGTCCTTATTTCCTGCCACTTCTTTTGACTAACCCAATGGCTTCACACTCAACAATCTCCCACTTGAAGCCACGTAACAATCTTCACCATTGCTTCAACTGTGTATCTGTATTTCTGTAAAAAATTTTGATCTTGACTCCTTCCTAGTTACCCTGGCCTTCTCTTCAATTTACCTGAAGGCTAGTTGAAGCTTCCGTTAGCTCCAACACATCAGTCATGGCTAAGTCTGCCACTGAACTGTTCTTTGTCTCCACCGGCTCCCACTGAAATGAACTGCCCGATCCTGGAACATCCTGAGAACAAACGACACTCTCCATGTGAAGCAGATAATCTGGAGAGACTTTTACAGATGGAATATTGGTTCTCTTAACCCACTGTGTTCTGGGTATTCTAGCTGAAGCACAGCCCTTGCTCCCACTGCTATGAATGCCCTTGACTGGTTTTTCTGAACCGTTCCAAACACGTTCAACCTGAATCTGACCTGTGACTCTGGGTTTGCCATCTGCAAAGCAAACCTTCTTCTGTCCACGAGACTCTATGAACCGGATTTTGTTTTTCTTCTGAACTGGGACGGTTACTCTCCCAGACGGTAAACTGACCATATATAATGAACCCCTCTTATGTCCACGAGCTATCACAAGATTTCCTTTGACAACCTTCCACTGCCCATTCTTGAACTTAACCTCGTGTCCCTGTTCATCCAACTGCCCAACAGAAATCAACTGTTTCTTCAGACTTGGAATTACCCGGACATCCTTCAAAGTCCATGGACCAACTGGAGTCTTCAGATCTAAGTCACCTATGCTCGTCACATCAAGAACCTCATCGTTCGCCAGTCTTACCTTACCAAAATCCCCTTCTTTCAGATTCTGCAGTGCTTCACGGTTGTGGGTAGCGTGAAATGAAGCACTCGAATCCATAACCCAGGAATCCACATTGCTCTCCACACTACAGATCAAAACATCATCATCTGAATGGTCTACTGCAACGTTAACTTCTTTCTTGTCTTTTGGACATTGATTCCTGAAATGTCCAACCTCTTTACAGTTCCAACAAGTCACATCATTTCGAGTCCTCAAATGACTCCTTCTCCTGTTCCCACTCCCACTACCTCTGTTATTTCTTCTACCTCTAACGGCATTCAATTGTTCACTTGATGATTCCCCGGAATTTCTTCGTCTGACGTCTTCGCCTAGAATTAAATCCCGAATTCCCTCAAAAGTGAGTCATTTCGATCCCGTGGAACTAGTAACGGCTGTAACTGTTGCAGACCAACTGTCAGGTAATGATGATAACAGTAGTAAAGCTTGAACTTCGTCCTCAAATTTTATTCCCACTGACCCAAGTCTGGATAAAATCGAGTTCAAATTGTTGATGTGTACTGTAACTGAATTTCCTTCCCTCATCCTCGTGTTGACTAGTTCCCGAATCAGGAAGACTTTATTTGCTGCCGACGGCTTCTCGTACATATTAGACAATGCCTCCATGATTCCCTTTACTGAGGTCTCCTTCAAAATGTTGAAGGCAACATCCTTTGACAAAGTCAGTCTAATAAATGTCTTGGCCTTCTTATCCAAAGTCTCCCAGTTTGCCTGGGTCATCGCCTCCGGTTTTTCATCTAAAATTGCGTCCAAGTCTTTCTGCACGAGCAAATCTTCAATTTACATCTTCCACCAACCAAAATCTTTCCCATCAAACTTCTCAATCCGAAGCTTACTGCTTTCTGCCATTTTCTGAAAGATTAGGGGCTAAACTGCAATTTTCTAAAAATTCAGGGGCTAAACTGCAATTTTCTGAAAGTTCAGGGGCTAAACTGTAATTTTTCAAATCTGCTACAGTGTTGCTACAGTGCCTGCTGGCGTCGCCGCTGACGGCGTGCTACAGTGTCTGCTGACGTCACCACTGACGTCGTGCTACAGTGTCGTCTTCTCCGGCGGAACTTCGGTGCTACAGTGTCATCTTCTCCGGCGATTTCAGGTACTACAGTGTCGTCTTCTCCGGCGAAACTGGTTTTTCCGGTTACTATTCCGTCAAACCTTTGACCGGCGATTTGGACGTCTTCCGGTGGTCAAAAAATTTAGAAAAAAATATTTTCGGAATCTTTGGAACGAGACCTTTCCAACGGTATACACCAAAATCGTTTTTGACGAAAAAAAATTCCGACCAAAAACTGAAAATCACCCTCTGGAGCTAAACCAAGGCTCTGATACCACTTGTTAGGATCGAGACACTTAACACACGACTGTAAACACACACAACTCACGAAAAACAAGAACACGAGGGATTTAACGTGGTTCAGTCCTTCTCTGACCTACGTCCACCGGTAACTAGGAATTTATATTTCTTGGTGCTAATCTGCACTCTTTCTTTGTTACACTAGATACAAGTTTTACAAATGAAAGGATGAAGCCTATTTATAATATTTTGAGTCGTAAGCCTTTTCTTCCATTCACATACATGTGAAATTGATAAGGCCACCATTGTTGAAATTCTGCAGCCGTAACAATTTTTCCATGTTCACATGAAAGTCCCTGTTTCCTGCCACTTCTTTTGACTAACCCAATGGCTTCACACTCAACAACATGTATATGTAATCATATACACTAGTTAACACTCGCTTACATACATATATACATAAATCAGCATATCAACTTATCAAGAATACAATCATTTATTTCAACTAACTTTCACTTGGGCATTTCTACAAACACATTGTATGCATATCAACGTTCCTCAAGACCTACAGTGTTATTCATACAATTGCCACAAAAATGTATCTAGAACGCATTTAATTAGTTAATTTCATCTGAAAAAAAAGGACTGTGTACCTTATCAAAAAGCGAATATACAACTGATTATCTGTGAACTTGTGAGGAAGATTGAACATGAAACATTGAAACCTTTGGGAGGAGAAGAAGAACAAAAGGAAGAACTACGACATGCCAAATCAATAGCTACTTCTTTGAAACGACCTAAAACAGATTATAAAGGTTAGAACTAACGACATCAACATGTATTAGTGATACTAACAAAAACCAATAACCAACTCACTGGTAACCCAAGAAGCAATCCATAAAGTAAGAACTGCAGAGTGATTACTAGTGCTTACACATTTTAGGCTCTTTGTGTTGGGGATGCAGTAAGGTGATATATATAGCATCCATCCAGCTTCATTCCCTCAAATGTTCCATGCATTGTAAAGTGTTTCCCCTTCCTGCAAGAAATCCAGAATGCATCTAAATGATTGATCAGAAAACAATTTATTAGCAACGAAAGAGTGATGCACGCTAGGTCTTTTTAAATCAGTTGATAAGAGTTTAGGCCTACAAGCATTCAAACACCAATAACACTAATACATACATAAAGCAATACCAGCCATTGTTCTCTAATTAAGCTACTGATTTGATACATCAGCTTCAGTAAACTGAGTTCCCTCCTTCCCCGTTCAGCAACTTATACAACGTGTACCAGTAATCTTGCCCACCATCGTGGTGCTGCCTCCCCCCACTCGATCAGCAAGTTATACATGTACATTTATGTTCCTTTTTTTGATAAATTTTTTTCATTAATTTATCTAATTATAAAATAGAGCGTGTTATTGTGACCTATGTGTATGTTTGGTGTTTGTTTATCTATTACGAACTTGATGTAGTGTTATTTTTGTTCATTAATTCATTTAACTAGGTTTTGTAATATTCATTAATTCCTATGCCTAGCTAACTTTATTAGTTTTACTTTGTAATTTTTCATATAGGTGTTCTTTGTTTATCTAATTACTTGTGCTAATTAGAGTTTTTAACTGTGATGGTGAATATTGAGGAAGAAAACTTCTTAAGTACTATTAATTTACGTATTGAGTTGTTCACGATATAAAACATGTTTCTCATTTTCAATTTGTCTTTCACTTGAACAATTTGCCCAGATCTTAAAAAGTAATATATAGAAATGTTAACCAATAGTTTGTGCATACATCAGTTGAAGTTCTATGTTTGTTAAATGAATTATAATTATAATTTTTTTGGTTATATAATTAATATTTTTTTTTGGAAAGGCAAATACAAATATATACTAAATTACTCGTAAATTATTCTACATATGTCCAAAGTGGGACTTGAACCTTCGACCTCAAGGAGTGAGGGCAACACCAGCAATATTTCAAGACTATAAGGCTTTTTATTAGTTTATTGAAGAGAAAATTTGGAGAGAAAATTCAACTTTCATAAAACTCATGAATGACCATTCACATTACAACATCACCACTTAAGTAGGAATCAATAGTTTCTAGAAGCAAAGTAACTCTTTGATAATTTAAAGACGAAGACATTTGTCCATATTATACATCCTACAAAATAGCAGGAAAATTACGATAAACTCTGAGCTAATTCATGAGGACATCAAGCCTTGAGACACTAATCCTTATATAAACTAGCAAGTTGCTTCTCTTGCTCAAGGCATATACCATCCGATGCTTATGTGACACCTTATTTTGATTGTGAATGTTCATTAAAGAATCAAGAGCTATGAACAAAACAAACTCCTTGTGAAACAATGTTTTACATCTTAAGCAGTTATTAAGCTTTGTAATTGTTTTATGTGTAAATTACAGAAGAGAAAATTCATGAAATAACCAAAATTGAGGGGGTGTTTTAAGCATTTAACCAAGAAATTTTGAGTTTTGGAAAATGACCACGAGATCCGCAGAGGGACTCTGCTGATTGCTTTAAACCTCTTGGGAACGATGAATAGTACCGATGAGTTGACGTGACATCGCTAAATGACAAAACATATTGGGGTATAATGGTTCCGCAGAGGTGTCTCTGCTGATCCATTTAACACCTCTGCGGATCGCTAATTTTCATAGAGGAACGGTCGAATAAGGGGTAAAATCGGAAAATTGCCAAAACAAACCCATTCCTAATACCCTTACTGTGGAAGATTGTTGTGGAAAGAGGAAGGAGGTGAATCGAACACGCTGAATCGATCATTCCGATGGTTTGCCGATCGCGGATTGTGGAACAACTACACTTGGATGTGTTATCCGATGCCTATGGAACACATGTAATTTTTTTTTTCCACCTTTTGAAATTGTATGAAACCGTAATTGCCTGATTTTTGAATTAATTATATGTTTGTGAGGGTGCATGATACTTTAATTGATTAGTAAATCCTGATTTTTTGCCAGGAAAGTCTTTTTTCTCCGAAGAACATATCTGCAGAGCTGTATTGATGAAGAACAGATCCGCAGAGGAGCCTTCTGCGGATCGACGTTCATCTTTGGGGAATTCATATTTTTTTTATTATATATGCAGAATTGGTATTATTAATTTTTTATTTTTCGATTTTGAGTTACATACTCTATTAAAATGCGAAATGGTCATAAGGCAACACCATGGGTGGCCATTCTTCAACTTTGTGCTCAACTAAGGCAACCTGAAAACTTTATATTTTAATTCTAGTTAATTATTGTTGTATTTGTTTCTGATAAACAATTTATAGGACAATTCTCAATGTAGGTTATCCGTGGAATTGATGCTGAAAAATGGTCCATCCATATACACTTGTTACTAACATGCTTTAGTTTGTGGGTTGTTTACAAAAATTGGCTAAACTGGACTAATAGAGCGATAAACAAAGAACATGAACTCTAAATTTGCGACTTTCAGTTTAGAGTTTCTATGAAAGCTGGATTTCGTTATATACTAGAATAAACTATGTCTTTTTGAATGCATTTAATTGGCATACATTAAGTTTAATACGGAACTCCTCTGATTAGAGTATATTTCATAGAGATTATGTGGTTAAGATGTCTTTCTATGTATTTTCTCAAATTACACTTTATGTTATAAGGTAAGAATGTTTATTAAAAAAATGTATCCAAATTCCAAGCAACAATTACATATTTGATTAGATAGCCATCATTCTAGTTATAATAGCTCCCAAAAAAACTTCATTTATGCGATTGGTGATTTATTTATTTTTTTCATTTTTATATGATACAAGTTTTTAATTTACAGAATAACCACAAAAACAAAAATCGTAAAATGTTTAATTTTACAATTTAATCTACCATACCCAATGTTTTAAAAACTGAATCGGTCTTTTTATTGGTTCGATGGTCAAATAGTCGGACCGGTCCAAAAAAACCGGATGACATCATCATTATTTATATAAAATATAAAATTAAAAAAAAAACAAATACAAAATATAAAAATAACCTCCTTGCAACCAGTGGATGAGAGTTTCACAAAAATACCTTCACGTATTGTTTTATAAGAAAAGATATCTTTTCATATTTTTGTAATATAATTAAAGTAAAGTAAATAATGTGATTATAATATAATTAAGAAAAAGCATTGAAGAGACGTAGCATTTTGGTGGTTTTGAGTCCCGCATCGACTCAACAAAGAAAGAAGTGCGCAAAAACCGTAGACCAGACCAAATAATGACCGAACCATTTCGAGACCAGTGTTAAGTCTGTTAATGTGCATATGAGATTGTTTTGGTTTTGGTCGTTGTGATTGTAAAACAACTTCTTTGCCTCAAAATAAAAATCAATCAAAATGGCATGGTTAAACCCATACAAAATAACAACAAACAAAAACTAAAACGGTATGAATTGTACAGTAACCTACATACAAAAAAATCACTACTTCAAGAAAAGTTGTATGCATATAAACCAGTAAATCCAAGATAATCAAGTAATCATGAACCAATCCTCAGTATTTAAATAAAATTAAAGCAATAACAAAAAAAAGAAAAAAAAAACTAAATTGTCATGGTTCTTTTTAATCAAGTAAAGACTTTTTAACTTTTTTTTTTAAAATGAGCCGGTATAATTACATGGTTTTTCTTTGAAAGTGTTGGTAGTTTTTTCTTATGTCCCCATATTTTTTTTTGTTATGTAATTGTAATCATTAAGTAAGTACGGGCTTGCATATCATGGGCTCTGACATATTTTCCTAGAAAAATAGGTAACACTGTTTGTGGGCCACTTCATATTATTGTTTTTTGGTTCAATGATGTCAGCTACAGAGAACTTATGAAGGTGAAACAGAAGCAGTAGAAGGCAAAAGAGAAATCAGCACTAAAAAACCCCAATTCAAGCTTACTATTGACCATAGCTCATATCTTCTCCAAGATCTGGTACCATCTTTCTTATTGTTTGTAAATTTAGAGGCTGCTTTCCAAAATTCATGTTGAATAACCCATGTTCATTGGTTAATTGATGCTATCTGAGACACTTAGTTTGATTTACTTTCTACATTCCGTTGTATAACTCTTATATGAGTATTGATCATGTTCAGTTAGCTATAAGAGAATGAATGGATCTAATCTAGATGTTTTTCTTAATGTTTCTCACATATTTTAAGACCAAATCCAATTATAAGATCAGATTTGGTTATCAAGAAGGATAATTTCTTAAGATATAGAAAAAGTTGTATTAGTGTCCCAGACTCTCTAGAGTGTTTCTTCTCCCTCGTTCAGGGCCACACCCACTACAATTAATCAAAAGTTTTGTTGCCCTCATTACATTGTTGAATCACCATTGCATTCTTTTTACATTATTAGTCAACACTTCATTCTTTTCTACCAAATACATTCTGAGTTGTTCATATTCTGCAACGTTCATAACATGATTAAATTTTATAGTTAATAAAGATGTAAAATGTTAAAAAGTATAGTACAGATGGTTAATAAGAAGTTTTGATGCCTCCAAATAGAGATCTTGATAATAGTCACCATGGTCACATAAAAACTCTAAAATCATGCACGATATGGTTAGGGATGTTTTGTTTGACATATTTAAGCGTGCCGGGGTTTCCGCTAAGAAAGAGGCACTTGTTAATTTCTTGACTGACCCGACAGAAGGAAGGTCAACCCTCAGACCGGCTGACATTTTGATTTTTGGATGGGTCGGAGGGAAACACGTATGTGTGGATCTTACAGGGGTATCCCCTCTCGTGGGCCTGAGGGCTGGGGGTTTCACGGCGGGACATGCTGCTTTAAAAGCAGCTACAGGCAAAGTCACCAAACATGAGAGATCGTGCATGGAAAATCAACACGTGTTCATACCATTTGCATTTGATACGTTTGGTTTCCTCGCACCGGATGCGGTAGAGCTTCTTAAAAGAGTACAACGAATCATGCATAGTAATGTTATATCCCCTACATCTTCGGATGTAGTCTTTAAACGAATTAGCTTTACCATTCAAAAAGGCTTAGCGGCACAGCTTGTTGCCCGTTTGCCATCTCACTCATTGTACGATGACAATTTTTAATGACCGGGGATAAACTAATGTTTAAAAAAAAATCATGCCACCAACATCCTAAAAAGAACTAAACGAAAACTTCTATTGATTCAAGAAACAAAACCAATATTAAGTCAATGACATGTATAAGTAATTATACACATAAATCCCCCGTGCTTCCTTCTTACCATATAAGCGACACCCACATCCAGTCGATTGTTCCTTCCATCGGAGACCCTCCTCCGGCGCCGACCTTCCCGTCGGAGTTCCTCTACTGCGGCAAAACAATCGCTCCTTTTTTCCTCCTATTTCTGAATTGTTGGGAAGTTTAGGGTTTGTGGTGGAGATCTGGATACCAACTTGGATCGTGATATCACATTCCGAACTGATATTTCTACCCTATGCCTGGGTTACAAGAAATTCAGCCTAGGATAATCCAAGTGGACACTTACGTTTCTAGGCACAGAAAACGCAAGCCAATATGCTAAAGATTCTGTGAATGTGGGATGAAAACGAGAGCTAAAAATGTAACCCTCTTCTGGAAAGGAAGAGGTGTTTATATACTAAACACGATTAGGGTTTCATTAGATTCGGGCCGTCATTAATTGCTTTGGAAACAAGTAATATTAATCCGGATTAGGGTTACCAAAACTAACGAGTTTCGTTAGTTTTACCATAATCACCTCTTCTGGAAAGGAAGAGGTGTTTATATACTAAACACGATTAGGGTTTCATTAGAGTCGGGCCGTCAGCGGGACCCCAGCCAGGGGCTCTGCCCCTTGGCCCCCGCTAGGGGCGCTGCCCCTAGACCCCGCCAAAGGGGCGCCGCCCCTTTGGAAACCACGGACCCCCGACTAGTCGTCGAACCAGCTTCTGACTCGATCTTATACATGCGTGCACTCCGCACAACCCCATACATATATTAGAGTACAAATCATGAAGCCCCTTAGCTCACATGTTAATTGCAGTTACTTAAAATTACATGGTGACACTAAAATCACCAACAATCCTCCCCCATTTTAGTGTAACCCTTGAAAAAACATAACCTTATCAACAACAAACCAAACTAGTACATAATGAAAATATCGAAACGATTGAATTTCCACTTAGTATCATATAGTTGCAAATACTCGAGAATCAGGGTGTTCTAAGAATTGAACCCATCAACCCATTTGAATACCAAAAAGTAAAATACATACTAGTTTATTGAATTTCTAGCATAATACAACTTGACACTATTATAAAGCCGTGTGTCCCAATCCTCTCATGATCGTATCAAGGTCAAGTCCACAACCTCTTGAAATGCGGCTACACTTCACAATCACGTAGGTAACTCCTTTCCATGTATATGCACATACATTTATCAAAGGAATTATTAAGAAGTTAAACTTCAACCTGGCTAACTTGCAGAACCGAACACACACCTGGGATGAATACTTCATGTGTTCCAATCTATAAGTATGAGCTTTCCTCATTGAATTCAACTCCTAACATTATATTAGGATGGAATTAGGTGTCTCATCATTATAGAACTAAATGGAGTTTAATCCCATCCCGATTACAGACTTGTGCACTAAGTCTCTTGTCAGACCTTTAGTCAAGTGATCTGCCAAATTTTGTTGCGATTTCACAAACTCAACTGAAATCACACCATTCATGATTAGTTCTCTAATCATACTATGTCTAATACCTAGGTGTCTAGACTTGCCATTATAAACCTGGCTATATGCCTTAGCCAAAGCGGTAGCACTATCACAAAGGATAGAAATAGGTGCTATCGGTTTAGACCACAAAGGAATCTCATAGAAAAAATTCCTTAGCCACTCTGCTTCTTTACCAGCAGCTGCTAACGCAACAAACTCAGATTCCATTGTCGAGTTTGTAATGCAATATTTCTTCTTGGAAGCCCAAGAAATGACACCTCCCCCAAGCAAGAATACCCAACTAGAAGTTGAGGAATGGTCCTCCATGTTGGTAATCCAACTTGCATCTGAATGACCTTCTAAAACCGAAGGACTCCCTAAGTAACTCAAACCATAATTCATGGTTACCTTGAGATACTTAAACACTCTATTCACTGCCTGCCAATGTTGAGCACTAGGATTGCTAGTGTACCTGCTCAACTTACCCACAACAAATGCAATATCAGGTCTGGTACTTGTCATGGCATACATCAAGCTAGCAATAGCCTTAGAGTATTCCAACTGTGAAATGGGAATACCATTGTTTGGCATTAATTTCACACTTGGGTCCATAGGAGTACTCACAGGAGAATACTCGGTAAAATTAAACCGCTTGAGAATTTTCTCAATATAATGACTTTGAGTCATTACCAATCATTTGTTCATCCTCTTAATTCTTATTCCAAGAATTACATCAGCCTCTCCTAAATCTTTCATGGAAAACTTGGATGACAACAATTTCTTTGTTTCATCCACTTGATTTTGGTCAGTACCAAAAATCAACATGTCATCTACATATAAGCAAATGATCACTCCAGCCCTAGTAGCATCATCAAATCTACTATAAACACATTTGTCACATTGGTTTGTTTTGAAACCAAAAGACAAAATCACCTCATCAAATTTTTGATGCCATTGTTTAGGCACTTGTTTCAGCCCATACAAAGATTTGACAAGTTTACAAACCATATGCTCTTTACCGGGCATAATAAAACCTTCTGGTTGTTTCATGTAAACTTCCTTGTCAAGATCACCATTTAAAAAGGCTGTTTTCACATCCATTTGGTGAATAACCAGATTGTGGATACTTGCCAAGGCAACCAACAATCTAATAGTAGAAATACGTGCAACTGGAGTATACGTATCAAAATAGTCAATACCGGGTTTTTGTCTAAAACCTTGAATGACTAACCGGGCTTTGAATTTGTCAATAGTCCCATTAACATTCATTTTCTTTTTGAAAATCCATTTGCAACCAAGAGGTTTAGAACCCGGAGGCAAATCAGACAACACCCATGTGTTGTTCTCTGACATTTCATCATCAATTGCTTCCTTCCAAAAGGCACTATCACGAGACTCCATGGCCTCTTGATAAGTCTCAGGATCATCTTCAATACTATATCAATAAGAGTATTCAAGACTAATTTCATCCCTTGAACCTTCCACCAAGTACAGTTGGAAGTCGGATCCGAAAATTTTCACAATATTGCCTCTTTTGCTTTTACGAAGCTCTTGTGGTTCTTGCACATTACCACCATCTTGACTTTCTGAATTTTCCTCTTTAGGAGCACCAAAAGTCAGATCCTTAGGCCTTTGAATTGATGAAAACCGCATCTCATCAAAAATTGCATCTCGTGATTCGATAACAGTGTTAACCGAAATCGAATCATTAGGTTCTATTACATAAAACCTATATGCCTTGGAATGTTCAGCATATCCAATGAATATGCAATCAATTCCACGTTCTCCCAAATTCTTCTTTTTGGGCTCGGTGAGTTTTACAACTGCCTGACATCCCCAAACCCGAAAATAACTCAAATTCGACTTTTTCTTGAACCATTCATATGGGACTGTTTTGTTCCTTTTATTTGGAACCCTATTTAACAAATAGCAGGCCGTTAACATGGCCTCTCCCCAGAATCCTTCACTCAATCCCGAGTAAGATAGCATCAAGTTTACCATTTCCTTTAAAAATCGATTTTTGTGTTCAGCAATGCCATTCTGTTGAGGCGTGTAAGGTGCCGTGGTCTCATGAATGATACCCACTGATTGGAAGTATATGGGATCCATATATTCACCTCCCCTATCAGTCCTGAGACATTTAACCGGAATGCCCAATTGCAATTCCACCTCGGTTTTGTATATTTTGAATTTATCTAAGGATTCATCTTTAGAGTGCAACAAATACACATAGCAAAACCGAGTGCAGTCATCAATAAAAGTGACTACATACTTTTTATTCCCCAAAGAAGAAGTGGAATGAAAATCACACAGGTCACTGTGTACAAGTTCTAAAACAGCTGAATTTCTAGTGACACTAGGAAAGGGCTGTTTTGTCACTTTTGTAAGCATGCATGTTTTACATTTATCAGATGTCATATCAAAGGCTGGAATTAATCCATCTTTTGACATCTCATGCATCCTTCTAAAGTTGACATGACCTAATCTTACATGCCAAAGCATAGATTTATCAACATTAGAAGCAGAAGATACAAATGCAGAATTCTGAACAGATAATAATTTGTCAACAATATTTAAACGAAACATTCTATTATTTAAATATCCAAAGCCAACAAACATTCCACCCTTAGACAAAACAAATTTATCCGACTCAATAACTTGTTTAAAACCATCAGAATTCAAACAATCAGAGCTAACAAGATTCTTGCGAATATTGGGAACAAACAAAACATCAAATAATCTAATTGTCTTTCCAGAAGTAAATTCAAGACACACGACACCAAAACCACAAATAGGAATAAATGAATTGTCTCCCATTTTCAGCACCGACCCATCTTCAAGCGGAGTTAATGTTTCAAACACCCGTTTATCCTTGCATACATGGTTCGTTGCTCCAGAGTCGATCCACCAAGCAACATCATCATCCTGCACATAGAATGATTCAGGGATAAATGAAACATAATAAACATAATTCTGATTAGAATTATCAAAGTTAGTCAAAAACTGACCTCCTTTAACTTGGGCCGAAGACCCGTTCACTTTCCCATTGGCTCCACTGTTTCCAGCACCATTGTTGCCCAAATTCACACGACAATCACGCTTGCAATGCCCAACTTGATTGCACCTCCAACAAACCAAATCCTTTCTCTTTTTGTTGGAGTTGCTTGGGACATGTTCCTGCTTACGTTTGCCATGTCCTTTGTGGTTCTGGTTCCTTGGTTTGTTTTCAACCATATTAACCGAGGGCTGTCCAGGTTCAACTTTTCCTTTGGGTTTTTCAGATTTGTCACTTTCCTTCGCACGAAGAGATTCTTCAATACGAATGTGACTAGCAAGTTGAACCAATGACAGTTCCTCCTTTTGATGTTTCAAGTTATGTTTGAAGTCTTTCCAGGACGGAGGCAGTTTGTCAATGATAGTGGACACAGCTATGGATTCATCCATATTCATTTTGTGCAGTTTAAACTGTCCATATATGCCAAGGAGTTCATTGTACTGTTCAGTGACAGACCTTGAATCTTCCATCTTATAATTATTAAAGTCACTAACCAGAAACTTCTTGCTAGAAGCATCCTCAGTAATGTATTTCAGTTCAAGGGTATCCCACAACTCCTTGGCACACAAGGCTTCACTATGGATATAAAATAAAGCATCAGACATACCGTTCAGAATGTGACCTTTGCAGATGTAGTCATCATTGTCCCACTTCTGTCTCTTTCTCGTCTCTTCAGCCGTCTCAACAACACCTTCCTCAGGCTCTGCTGGTCTTGGAGTAGTCAGCACATATGCTGCTTTCAGAGTAGTCAGCATGAAGTGCATCTTCTTCTTCCAAGGCCTGAAGTCGACACCTTCGAACTTCTCCAGTTTGGCAAATTTGGTAGTCATCTCGCAGATTGAGTCACCCATCTCCAGAAACAGAATATCAGTTCGAATGTTGGGAAGTTTAGGGTTTGTGGTGGAGATCTGGATACCAACTTGGATCGTGATATCACTTTCTGAACTGATATTTCTACCCTATGCATGGGTTACATGAAATTCAGCCTAGGATAATCCAAGTGGACACTTACGTTTCTAGGCACAGAAAACGCAAGCCAATATGCTAAAGATTCTGTGAATGTGGGATGAAAACGAGAGCTAAAAACGTAACCCTCTTCTGGAAAGGAAGAGGTGTTTATATACTAAACACGATTAGGGTTTCATTAGAGTCGGGCCGTCATTAGTTGCTTTGGAAACAAGTAATATTAATCCGGATTAGGGTTACCAAAACTAACGAGTTTCGTTAGTTTTACGATAATTACCCTCAAGAAATTGAGTTTTTCCATTATGTTCCCACATGCAAAATTCGTTGAGGTTTTGGGGCGCTGCCCCTGGACCCCATCCAGGGGCTCTGCCCCTTGGACCCCGCTAGGGGCGCTGCCCCTAGACCCCGCCAAAGGGGCGCCTCCCCTTTGGAAACCCCGGACCCGGGGGCGCTGCCCCCGGACCCCCGACTAGTCGTCGAACCGGCTTCTGACTCGATCTTATACATGCGTGCACTCCGCACAACCCCATACATATATTAGAGTACAAATCATGAAGCCCCTTAGCTCACATGTTAATTCCAGTTACTTAAAATGACATGATGACACTAAAATCACCAACATGAATCGCGTCTCTTCATTCCTCGCTGACATTCAAGTACCATCTCATCTCTGCATCTCTACAGTACCAATTCGACTTCTAAATCCATATTTGATTTGTGTTATTTTGTGTTTTATCTTTAACTGTGATGATATTGGGAGGGATTTGTGTTATCTTTGAATAATTTTATGATATAATACTTCCAAAAAAACATAGAAGTGACCAAAAAAGCAACGCATTCCTGATTTTTTCTTTAGCTAATACATCCTAATTCGTCTTAAATTTTGTAGGCCTGCATCTCAGGACTCTTTAATTCCTTCTATTTTTGTGTGTTTTATGATTGATGTTGAAATAAAACAAATTCTTCTCTGATTTCAAATACGAAGATGACAAGTTTCTGATTCTATCCACGTTATTTTTGATTTTGGGAAGTAAGGGGATGTTTGAAGATGATTAATTCATTTAATTGTATTTGTACTTTTACATGCATATGAAGTGTTTGATATAATGCTTGAATGAAATCAATGCTTTTTATTTGACAAGATGAGTAAGAAACAAACAAATTCCAGTTATTGTGACATTTGAAAACCAATTCCAGTTATGTAGACATACGACAATCACCTTTGTGTATTTCTGATTATAATCTGTCATTTTGTTGATATGTTAATTAGGCTTTTAGTTTGGAACCTCATGGAATTTATTGTTTCATTGTATTATGTTGGGGTTGTAGAGTTATTTGTTTTTATATCTCTTGGTTTTGATCTCAAGCATGTTTCTCCTAGTTCCCTCAATGCTCCAAAACTCAAAATTTGTTGCTATTCTAGGTGGTTAGAACTTAGAAGCTTTTGCTGGATGATAGTCAATGGCTTGGTCTTGCTTGTAATTGTAATTGTAATTGTTTTTTAATCCTCAATGGTATCTCGGTGTAGTTGAGATAGTCAAAATTCCCTATATGTTGTAGTGTTAATGATTAATATCAAAGAAAAAGGAAGAACATATATTTGGCTTTCCAGAACACTTCTTTCTAATTTCTTTAAATTTGTGAGTTGTTGTCTAATTTTTTATGGAGATAATGAATTATGTTTGGATTTAGGTGCTTAGGCATTTTATTGGCCATTTCACGGATAAAATCTTGTCATTCCACTCAGACCTATAGTTTGCAAATGGGTTTCATAACATTAAAGATGGATATAGGAATTAAAAAAAAAGTTAATCAATGATAAAAAAAAATTGTTGGTTTGAGTTGTAGTGTTCTAATATTTTTTTTATTTTTATTTTTATTTTACTTTTTTTTTGTGTGTGTGTGTATTAATGTTACTGACATAAATAGAGGTTACTACATAATTTAAAAATAAACGACATGGTTCCATTTTCTATAAATGAATAATTGTATTATATGCATTTGAAGTTTTTTTTTTGGTTAGAATTGTAAATGTTAATTTTTCTCACATCCATTCACCAACCATACTAAATAACAGTGGATCAGGCCTTTTAATGATTTAGACCTCTTGATGGTTCAACATTGAATCATTAAGTTTCTACCAAACAGTCCCTAAGTTATTTTGTCACTTTGTTTAATTACCCCCAATGTTTCCTTCTTTTAATAGACACATACACCAACCAAGTTTATTCCCCCAAAATTTCATAAACGTTAAACCCATTTTCTATTTCTTTGTCTTCATCGTTGTTTAACTAATGGATTTCATCTTCTTAATGTCTTGCTCAGAAAATAATAACGGCTGAGATGTAATTACCTTTCTCTTGGTTTTACCTTGATTTAATTCTAATGATTATGTTTAAGTCACTTTGTCGTTACTGTTTATGTTACTTCGTTTGAATGAATAGAAATATTTCTGAATTAAAATGAAAAGTGAAAGTAAATATACATGATCTTTTTTATTCGCAAATGGGCCTTTACTATTACAGTATATCTAATCTAGCTGTTTTTCTGGACGCCTCTCTTAGATTTTAAGATCAGATCTGGTAAATCTGTTTCTTACTCTAGCATGGCAATCAGCTACACTGATTAAAAGTCTTGTTGTTCTCATTACATTGTCAAATCAACATTTTGTTCTTTTTACATATTTAGTCAAAAACTTCATTTTTTTTATACCAAGTACTGTAGACAAATCGACTATAATAAATAATCGATAACTTCAAGATCGAAGTATAAAACCCAAATATCACGATAGCGATTCAACGGAATATAAAACTATTTGAATAATCAACCAAGAATAAATCGAACGATAAAAAGAAAAAACATGCGATATTTACGTGGAAACCCAAATCGGGAAAAACCACGGGCGGAGGAAGCCGAGAACCAATTTACTATAATATTCAGTGTTTACAGAGATAGAGGAAAGAAAAACAAATATATCAAATATATATTTGTATGAATATGAGAGAAAAATGAAGATGTAATTTGAGTTGTGTTGTTTTTTAATAAGCTTGGTTTCATTTCCTTTTATAGGCAAATGAATGTATGAATTCAATTGTCTATTACCATCCAAGCTTGACAAACATGCTACCATCCATTCTTGACAAACATGCTACCACCCATTCTTGACAAATTAAAACCACATGTGTAGAATGGTATTCTAGAAATCATCCAATGTTGAAGTTTGAAGGAAACTTCTACAATCTCCACCTTGACTTCAAATGAGACAGGATGAAAAAACTTTAACTTGCACAATGATCATGCAAAACAGTTTATCAACAGCTCATCATACTCCAAATCTCTATAAGAATCTGCAAACACCATATGAGAAAAAATTGATTTCGAAAAGTAAATATACTTCCTCCACCACGAGCCTATCAGGCTCAAATGCGATCTGAAACACCCACCAAATCCAAACATGCTTTGAATTTGGCTATTGGAAGACTTTTAGTGAACATATCAGCAGGATTATCATTGGTGCTGATCTTGTTTACTGTAATATCGCCTTTAGCAATAACATCTCTGATGAAGTGATAGCGAACATCAATATGCTTCGTTCGATCATGGAACATTTGATCCTTCGTCAGAAATATTGCACTTTGATTGTCACAAAAAACAGTGTTAACAGATAACTTGTTTGAAAGCTCACCTATCAACCGTTTCAACCAGAGGGCTTCCTTCACTGCTTCCGTAGCAGCCATGTATTCGGCTTCAGTGGTGGATAACGCTACAGTAGATTGTAACTGCGCTTTCCAGCTAACTGCGCAATCACCCAAAGTAAACACGTACCCTGTAATCGATCGTCTTTTATCCAAGTCCTTTGCATAATCGGAATCCACATAACCAAGTACTCCATTATCGGTTTTTCCAAACCGCAGACATAAAGAGGAAGTACCTCGCAAGTAGCGAAAAATCCATTTAACAGCAACCCAATGCTCCTTTCCTGGATTCGCCATGTATCTGCTCACCATGCTTACCGCATATGACAAATCTGGACGTGTACAAATCATAGCATACATAAGAGATCCTACAGCGCTGGAGTATGGTACCTTTGCCATGTATGCTATATCTTCTTCGGTGGTAGGACTTAAGGCGGATGATAGCTTGAAGTGGGCTGTGAAAGGAGTGCTGACTTCTTTTGCATCATGCATATTGAAACGGTGCAGAACCTTCTCAATGTAGCTTTGTTGAGAAAGGTATAGAGTTCTTGCACTACGGTCTCGCACTATTTCCATTCCTAGAATTTTCTTGGCAGCACCCAAGTCCTTCATATCGAACTCAGCATTCAACTGGTCTTTTATCTTTTGAATCTCCTTTATATTCTTCGCTGAAATTAACATGTCATCCACGTATAAAAGTAGATAGACCATTGAACCATCGTCACACTTTTTGTAGTAAACGCAGCTGTCGTAGGTGCACCTTTTCAGCTTGTGACTGGTCATAAATGAGTCAAACCTTTTATACCATTGTCGAGGAGATTGCTTGAGGCCATAAAGAGACTTCTTCAATTTGCACACGTAGCTTTCCTTGCCAGGAGCTACAAAACCTTCAGGTTGTTGCATATATATCTCTTCCTCAAGCACACCATTTAAGAATGCTGTAGTAACATCAAGTTGCTCTAATTCATAGTCATGAGAGGCAACTAATCCCAACAAGACACGTATTGACGTGTGTTTCACAACCGGAGAGAAAATGTCGGTATAATCGATACCTGGGATTTGACTGTAGCCTTTGGCTACCAAACGAGCTTTATATCTTGGTTTGTCACCAGGGTGGATAGCCTCCTTCAACTTGTAGACCCATTTGCACTTAACTGTCTTCTTACCCTTTGGAGCTGGAACGAGATCCCATGTGCCATTTTTCTGAAGAGATTCCATCTCCTCGTGCATGGCAACCATCCACTTATTAGAATGTTTGGATTGAATGGCCTCGTTGTAGCTTGTGGGCTCCAGAACAGACTCAACTTCATTGGCAACTGTAAGTGCATAAGCGACAGAATTGGCTTGAACATATCTCTTTGGAGGTACAATCTGTCTACGAGGTCTATCTCTTGCAATGGAGGGACTGTGAGGTTGGCTTGGAGCTTCGGCTGGCTCATGAGAAGAGGAATGTTGATTATTCGAGGGTTGAGAAACCTCGACACCTTCATGAGACTGATCCTCGAAAGATGAATTTAAAGGAAACTCCACCTCCACTCGAACTTTGTCTTTTTCCGAATTTTCATTTTCTCTGGTCTGAATGTTGGAGACAGGATGAAGCATGGCCTTTTCATCGAAGGTCACATCTTTAGATGTCAAAACCTTGCTTAGCTCCGGGCTCCATAATTTGAACCCTTTAACACCTGTCGGATATCCGAGAAAGACGCATTTAATTGCCCTCGGTTCCAATTTACCGTTATCAACTCGGGCATATGCTGGACATCCAAATGGAATCAATTTCGTGTAATCAGCAGGTTGGCCGGACCAAAGCTCAAATGGGGTCTTCTTTTGAATAGCACGAGAAGGGGAACAGTTGATAATGTAGCATGCGGTTGAAGCGGCCTCGGCCCAAAAAGACTTCGGCAACTTCGAATGAGATAGCATGCATCGGACCTTCTCCATGATGGTGCGGTTCATACGTTCCGCTACGCCGTTCTGCTGTGGTGTATGAACTACGGTGCGATGCCTCGTAATTCCTTCCCTACGGCAATAGGAGTTGAATTCTTCAGAACAAAATTCCAGTCCATTATCAGTACGAAGGTATTTCACTTCAAAACCTGATTGCTTTTCAACCAATACTTTCCAATCTCTAAAAGTTTGGAATACTTCTCCCTTTGACTTCAAGAAGAACGACCATACCTTTCTTGAGAAATCGTCAATGATCGTGAGCATATAAGAGGCTCCACCTTTCGATGTAACCTTCGCTGGTCCCCATAAATCAGAGTGTATGTAGTCAAGTGGCCCTTTCGTCGTATGTTTGCCACTGATAAAACTCACTCGCTTCTGCTTTCCAAATACACAATCTTCACAGAATTCAAGTTCGATTGATTTGTGCTCCCCGAGCAACCCCCTTCGACTTAGTTCATTCATACCATGGTATGACATGTGAGCGAGCCTGAGGTGCCATAGACGAGAGTGATCAGCGTTGGAGAGGGATTTAGAACATACCGAGACTTCGCCGGATATAACTTGCCCATCCATAATGTAAAGGTTTGCGGATTTTCTAACTCCTCGGATGACCACAGAACCTTCCTTGAAAATATGGAGTTTCCCGTCTTTGCCAACAAACTCGTAACCTTTCTTCTCGAAAGTACCGAGACTTAGTAAATTTCGCCTAAGACCTGATACGTGCTTCACATCTTGAATCGTTCGAACAACGCCATCGAACATGCGGAACCTGAGTGTACCCCGTCCAATAATACGACACGAAGTGTCGTTACCCATTAGAACGTGGCCTTCGTTAACCTTTTCATATGAATGAAAAACGCTTCGGTTGGAGCTCATATGAAAAGTACACGCTGAATCAAGTACCCACTCACTCGTGGTCATTAAACCGTAGTCTGAAACGGATAGAAGCTCGCCATCGGAACCAGTTTCGGCAACATCGGCTTCAACGGTGTTATAGGTTGTTTTTCCCTTTGCGATTGCCTTTGCTTTCTCCTTGTTCTTTAACTTGAAACATTCATCGATCAGATGTCCCTTCTTGTGGAAATAATTGCAATACTTGCGATTGGCTTTGGACTTAGATCTAGATCGGTTTTGTGAAGAGCTACCTCTCTCGTTAGGTCTCCCTCTGATGTTGAGACCTTCGGCTTTAGAATCGCTGCTACTGTTCCCAACTATCAGCTTCATCTTTTCCTTTGAATCAAGAGCAGTCATTACCTCGTCAAGGACAAGAGTGTCCCGAGAATAGATAATGGTGTCACGAAAGTGATCGTAGGAGTCTGGGAGAGAAGATAATAAAAATAACGCCAAGTCTTCATCTTCGTATTTGACGTCCATATTCTCCAGATTTCCTACAAGCTCTTTAAAGGTAGAGAGGTGATCAGACAAAGAACTACCTTCACCCATCTTTAGGTTAAAAAGTCGTTGCTTCAAGTGTAGCTTGTTGGGCAAGCTTTTCGTCATAAGTAGCTGCTCGAGTTTTAGCCAGAGAGCCGCTGCGGATGTCTCTTTCAACACATCTTGGAGAACGTCGTTAGAAAGATGCAGACGGATCTGCGACGACGCCTTCAGATCTTTCATCTCCTTTTCCTCAGTCGACCAAGTTGCCGGCATTTTCTCCATTCCTAATAGTGCTTTGTGGAGATCCATTTGGATCAACACATCTTTCATCTTTACTTGCCAGAGAGGGAATCTTGTGTTTCTGTCAAGTAAAAGAATATCGTACTTCATCGATGACATGGTTGAAAATAGTTTTTTACGAATCGTTATCGGAAAACCCGGATAGCTCTGATACCAATTGTAGACAAATCGACTACAATAAATAATCGATAACTTCAAGATCGAAGTATAAAACCCAAATATCACGATAGCGATTCAACGGAATATAAAACTATTTGAATAATCAACCAAGAATAAATCGAACGATAAAAAGAAAAAACACGCGATATTTACGTGGAAACCCAAATCGGGAAAAACCATGGGCGGAGGAAGCCGAGAACCAATTTACTATAATATTCAGTGTTTACAGAGATAGAGGAAAGAAAAACAAATATATCAAATATATATTTGTATGAATATGAGAGAAAAATGAAGATGTAATTTGAGGTGTGTTGTTTTTTAATAAGCTTGGTTTCATTTTTTTTATAGGCAAATGAATGTATGAATTCAATTGTCTATTACCATCCAAGCTTGACAAACATGCTACCATCCATTCTTGACAAACATGCTACCACCCATTCTTGACAAATTAAAACCACATGTGTAGAATGGTATTCTAGAAATCATCCAATGTTGAAGTTTGAAGGAAACTTCCACAAGTACGTTACATTATATTGTGCAAGGACAATGATATGACCAAACATCTTTTATGGTTCCATGTTTATTAACTATTCATTCATTTATATATAACAATTAATGGTGTACTAGTGCTGTTGCCTCTTTTATATTGGTTTATGTGAGAATTGAAAAGAAAAAATTAATTTGTTTAACATAGTACCAATGCTAGGGAGGTCTAGAAAGTGTGGTTGTTCATTCTTTAAATTTGTAGATGTAAAACATTTTAGTATAGACTGATTAATAAAAAGAATTGCATTCGATTGTTTTTCAAAATATATAAATTGCAAGTTTGTTAGTGCTACCCTCTTATTTTAGAGTCACTACTAGTGTAGCACTTTTTACAAAAAAAAGTTGGTTATTTTTAACAATGTAGGAGACCATGGATCAAAGAAGAAACCGACCAACTTGGATTGTTTCTAACTAGTTTATGACTTAATTAATTGAAGTGAGATAAGTTCATTTCATAGTCATTAAATTCTTGGACCCAAATGATATCATATCACTGGACTCATTGAGATCTACTATATTTGATTCCATCAGTTCATTTTTAGGGACTCGTTTCATATAACTTGAGGATTGAAATCTATCACAAGATGGGAAAAGATATAAATCATAAATACAAATTTCCAAGACTTGTAAGTCTTTAAATGTCTAATTTGGGGGAAGCTGTTTCAATTCATCTTTAATCTGTCTTACATTTTCATAGAAATTACGTATGATAGGCCCCACACAAATAGACCACACAAATTGTGAATTTTTCAACTTCACAATTGAGACTATATAAAACCCTCATGAGGGGCAGTTTGTATATGCATCACTACTAAGTTTGTATATGCATCACTACTAAAAAAAAATCATCAAGATTTTATTAACATTAATACATAATGAATCCTTGTGTTTTTATAATTTTCCCACTTCTCTTACTAGGCCTTGAGACTACAACTTCCAACCACATGGGAAGAGGAGGAGATGATAATGTTGTTATGAAAAAGTGTTCCGATAAGGAGAGACGTGCTCTTCTTGATTTCAAAGCTCGCCTCCTAGACCCCGATGAAACTCTCTCTACATGGAGATCTGAAGAAGAAGAAGATTGTTGTAACTGGAGTGGAGTCACATGCAACAACCAAACAGGTCGTGTCATCAAGCTAAGTATTATCTCTGGTGGCCTTGAAGGTGAGGTCAGCAATTCTTTGCTTAACTTAAGCTACCTGACTCATCTTGATCTTGTCGATAATTCTTTTCATGGAATTATTCCCACGTTCATTGGTTCCATGACTCGTTTAAGGCACCTTGACCTTGGTTTGAATCATTTTAATGGAACCATTCCCAGGTTCATTTGCTCCATGACCAAATTAAGGTACCTCAACCTTGGCAATAATGATCTTAACGGAACCATTCCCAGATGCATTGGTTCCTTGACAGAATTAAGGCACCTTGACCTTTCTGGTAACTCTTTTTATGGAATCATTCCTCCAGAGTTTGGAAATCTCACCAACTTGCAATACCTTTACCTTGGAGTTGTTGGCAGATGTAGAGTTGAGAACCTACAGTGGTTATCTCATCTCTCTCATTTGGAGCTACTTCAAATGGATGGGATTTCTCTAGCCAAACAAAATCATTGGGTAGAGGTGATTCTGAGTCTCCGAAAACTATCTTCATTAAGCTTAAGGGGATGTGAGCTGTCACAGGTCATGTATCCATATTCTTCTTCATTTCTCAACTCTTCTTCTTCATCTATTGAATTCCTGTCTCTTGAAAACAACAATCTGACCTCATCCATGTACCATTGGTTGTACCCATTAACCGGCAATAAACTTCGTGCTCTCTATCTCTCTAGCAACATGTTAGATGGGATACCCAAATATCTTGGTAACCTCTCTAGTTTGGAATATTTTGCATTTGATAACAACTCTGCTGTTGTCAATTTTCCTGATTTTCTCAACAACTTGTCGTCTGGATGCACATCGCTTACATTACATGAGTTGTCTGCTGTACATAACCGATTTATAGGGACACTCTCCAATGAGACCCTATCATTGAAAAATCTTGCCACTCTTGATATGAGCTCTTGCAATCTAGGGCCTCACTTCCCCAGATGGATTCAAACTCTGAAAAATCTTTCGTATCTTGATATTGCCAATAATGAAATTTCAGACACAATTCCTTTGGGGTTTTGGGACATGTGGCCTTCTGAATTAACATATCTCAATCTCTCTTCCAACAACATCAGCGGGAAAGCACCAGATTTATCATCAAATTTTGGCAACAATTCTATCATAGATTTGAGTTCCAACAGATTTTATGGTCCAATAACAAACGTCTCTTCCACTGTGGCATTACTAGATCTTTCTAGAAACAAATTCTCTGGTGGAATCTCCTTCTTATGCCAAATTGTCCATGGGTTTTTACTTGTTCTTGACCTCTCCCATAATCTTCTAAGCGGAACACTTCCAGACTGTTTGTGGCATTTCAAAGAATTAAAAATCTTAATCTAGAAGACAACAATCTATCTGGAAGGCTTCCTACCTCTGTTGGATCTTTGATAAAATTAGAGGTATTGTATTTGTACAAGAACAACTTATCTGGAGAATTGCCATTGTCTTTAAAGAATTGCACAAGGTTAAGTTTTTTGAATTTGGAGGCCAACAAGTTTTCTGGTAACGTGCCTGTTTGGATTGGGGAAAACTTATCAAGGTTGCATGTTCTTATCCTGAAATCAAACAACTTCTTCGGAACCATCCCTTTACAGTTATGTCAGTTAGCTAATCTTCAAATTCTGCATTTGTCACTGAACAATCTCCATGGACCCATCCCCTCGTGTTTGGATAATCTTACAAACATGGTTCAAGAAGGTTCATTAGCAACACATAATGTGCATTCCTATTCAATTGAATGGTTTTCCTCAGTAGCTGGTATTTATTTTGTACTTCTTAATAAGTATGTTGACCATGCAATGATGGAGTGGAAAGGATATGAACGCGAACTCACCAGTACTCTGAGATTGTTAAAGAGCATTGACTTGTCAAGCAACAACTTAACAGGACAAATCCCATATGAAGTTACCAAGATCTATGGACTACGTGCACTCAACTTGTCAAAGAATGGTCTACATGCAGAGATTCCTGAAAAAATTGGTCAACTGAAACAACTTGAAACATTGGATTTATCTAGAAACAACTTGTCTGGAGAGATGCCATTAAGCATGTCTGGTATGAATTTTTTAAATCATCTAGACGTGTCATATAATAGCTTGTCAGGGAGAATTCCATCCAGCACTCAACTGCAGTCTATTGATCCTTCAAGATACATTGGAAACACAGGACTATATGGACCTCCCCTTACCAAAAAATGTCATGGAGATGATGAATCAGAAGTAGCACATGTCATTGGTGAGACTGAGGATGGTGGGGAAGACACAGATGAAGTTTGGGGGTGGTTTTTTATTGGTGGAGGCACTGGTTTTGTTACTGGATTCTGGACTGCATATGGTGCTTTACTTCTCAACCGTCGTGGGAGACATGCTTTTTTTCATTTTTATGATAGATGCAAAGATTTGGTTTATGTGAAAGTGATGGTTTTCTTTGCAAATCTGCAAAGGGTTGAAGAACATAGATAGTCTAGTAATTAAATCATGCTTCACTTGTATTTGACTGGTGTTTTTATGTCCCCAGTATCAATAAAATTGCCACCGACAACAAGGGTTGCCATTTTCCAGCTTTGTGATCAACTAAGGCAACCTGAAAACATTGTATTTTAAATCTAGTTAATTAATGTTGTATTTGTTTTTAGTACACAATTTTATAGGACAATTCTTAATGTAGGTTATCTGTGGAATTGATGCTGAAAGATGGTCCATCCATATACACTTGTTACTCACATGATTTAATTTGTGGGTAATTTACAAAAGATTGGTTAAACTGGACTAATAGATCGATAAACAAAGAACATGAACTCTAAATTTGGGATTTTCAGTTTAGACTTTCTATGAAAGCAGGATTTGGTTATATACTAGAATAATTATGTCTTTTTGATTGAATTTAATTGTCATACATTAGGTTTAATACGGAGCTCCTTTAATTAGAGTATATATCATACAGATTATGAGGTTAAGATGTCTTTCTATGTATTTTCTCAAATTAAACTTTATGTTATAAGGTAAGAATGTTTACTAAAAAAATATATCCAAATTCCAAGTAACAATTACATATCTGATTAGATAGCCGTCATTCTAGTTATTATACCCTAAATGTTATTATTATTATTATTATTTTCCTTTTTATATGATATAAGTTTTTAATTTACAAAATAATCACAAAAACAATAATCTTAAAATGGTTGATTTTACAATTTAATCCATCATAGTCAATGTTTTAAAAACTGGATCGGTCATCTTAGTTGTTCGATGGTAAAACAGTCGGACCGGTCTAAAAACCCAGATGAAATCATTCTTATTTATAACTAAATATAAAATTATAAAAAAGGTACAAAATATAAAAATAACCTCTTTGTTTATAAGAAGAGGTTATTTTATAAGAAGAGTCCTCTTTACATATTGTTTTATAAGAAGAGTCCTCTTTACATATTTCTAAATAATATAATGTGATTAATATAATTATAAAAAAGCATGTTAAGAGAGATCAAAGGGCATGTGTAGCATTCATTTTGGTGGATAGCTGTGTGTCCCACATTGACTCAACGAAGAAAGAAGTGCACAAAAACCGTATTCCCGGACCAAAAAAACCAAAACCTGTCTAAAAAAAGACTGAACCTTTTCGAGACCGGTCTTGGTCTGTTAATGTGAATATGATATTTGTTTCGGTCTTGGGCGTTGAGATTATAAAACGAATTGTCTACCTCAAAAGGAAAATCAATCAAAATGGAGTGATTAAACCCATAGAAGAAAAACGCGCAAACAAAAAACTACAATGGTATTATTCGTACAGTAACATACATACAAAAAAAATACTACTTCAAGAAAAGGTGTATACATATAAACCAGTAAATCCAAGATAATCAAGCAATCATGACCCAATCCTCAATATTTAGATAAAATAAAAGCAATAACCAACAAAAAAAAATTACAAATTGTCATCGAAATTAATTGGTTTGAACTGATAAAAATATATTTAGAAATGGAGGTAGACTTACTTGACAAAATCATTGCCCATAATCATTATAAAGAGTTTTTAACATTTTTTTTTTGAAATAGGCCGGTACAATTACATGGTTGTTTTTTTTTGGTAGGCGGTGGTAGTTTATTCTTTGCATGCTCCCATATTTTCTGTTGTTATGTAATTGTAATCATTCAGTAAGTATGGGGCTTGCATTTAATGGGCCCTAACGCATTTGCCTAGCAAAACAGGCTACACTGTTTGTGGGCCAATTTGTCTTACTGTTTTTTGGTTCGATGAATTTCAAGCTACAAGGCACCGGTGAGAGTGAACTTATGAAGGTGAAACAGAAGTAGTAGCAGGCAAAAGAGAAATCAGCACTTAAAAATCCCCAATTCAAGCTTACTATTGATCATAGCTCATATCTTCTCCAAGATCTGGTACCATGTTTCTTATCATTACATTGTTGAATCACCATTGCATTCTTTTTACATTATTGGTCAACACTACATTCTTTTCTACCAAATACATTCTGATTGTTCATATTCTGCAACGTTCATAACATGATTTAATTTTATAGGTAATAAAGATGTAATTAAAATGTTTAAATGTTTAGTATAGATGGTTAATAAAAAGAATTCATTTATTTTTTCTAAAATAGTTAGATTATGATCTAGTTGATTATTATCTCTAGATTGAATATAACCTTTAGGAATTATCTCCTAGATTAGGGTTATCCTTTTTGAACTAAGATTAATTTTAATTTCCATAAGTATTTATGTTTTGTAGCTTAGAAATTTCTGGAGATTGTTTGCTAAAAGCTTTTGTAATTGGCTTTTTTTTTCTAAGTGCAAGAAATAGCAATGTACTTTGGTATCAATAAATGCATGTTGATTTGGTAATTGTGTTTGTAATCGTGTTTTTGTCCCAAAGAAAAGAAATAGCAATGTATTTTGGTATTTCTTGTATTTAAGGTTCTTTAGCTCAAAATAACTAGAAAGTAAGCTACCATTTCTTGTAAAATATGACTATTTAATTTCAAAGTCTCATATATTTACATAATGATCAATAAATGCATGTTGATTGATTAATTGTATTTGTCATTGTGTCAATGTTCCAAGTGCAAGGAATAGCAATGTACATTGGTTTTTTGTCCCTGGTCTAAAAATAAAAATGTACTTTTGGCATCTATAAATGCATGTTGATTTGGTAATTGTGTTTATGTCCCAAGTGAAAAAAAATATCAATATACTTTTGGTATTTCTTGTATTTAAGTGCAGAAAATAGCAATGTACTTTGGTAGTTTTTGTTTATTCAGGGAAACCACCAAGTGATGCTCAAGGAGGAAACGAGGGGAGTGAAGATGGTGGTTCGTCGAATTACTTTGTGTTTTGTTAGACTTGTTATGACATAAATTAATAACACTTTTATTGTTTGTTTTGGTATTTGTTTGAAATTATAACACTTTGGTACTTAATTGGATGTTGTTATGTATTTTTTTTTTCTGCAATCAGAATGTGAAACAGAAGCAGAAGCAGTGTTGTCCGTGACATAAATTAATTGTGTGTCTCCGGTAATAGTCATTTTTTTTAATTAAGCTCTTTTCAGGTGCAGAAAAACCGATACGTAACGACATTAATCGTTGAATTCCTACTGCAGTGTAGAGGCGCCGGTGATTGTGAAACAGAAGCAGAAGCAGTCAAAGAGGAATCAACACTAAAAGCCCCAAATTCAAGGGTATTGTTGATAATATTGATAGCAAGTCTCTCGTTCGAAAATCCGATATTATCTTTCTCAAATTTTATGTTTTACGTAGAATTAGAGCCTGCCTTCCGAAATTCCTGAAGAATAACTTATGCTAATTGGTCAATTGATGCTATTTGAGGCTCTTAATTTGATTTGTTGTTGTATATTCCACTTTATAACGATTATAGATCTCATGATCATTTTCATTTAGCTATAAGAGAATGAATCTAATCTAGCTGTTTTTCTCAGCGCTCTTCTCTTACATTTTAAGATCGAATCCAATATTGAGATCAGATCAGGTTAGTCTGTCTAGAGCCTTTCTTCTCACTCAGCTACACAAGCCATTAAAAGTCTTGTTGTTCTTATTTATTGAATCATCATTTTATTCTTTTTACATTAATAGTCAACACGCCATTCTTTTCTACCAAATACATTCTGGGATGTTCATTATCTGCAAGGACAATGATATGACTAAACATCTTTAACAATGATATGACTAAACATCTTTTATGGTTGCATGTTTCTGAAATATCCCTTCATTTTTATATAAGAATTAACGGTGTACTTGTGGTGTTCGCTATTTTATATTGTTTTGGTGTGAAAAGAAAAATGTAATTTGTTTAACATAGTACCAATGCTAGGGAAGTCTAAAAGTGTGGTCGTCTATTCTTTAATTTTGTAACTAATCCCAAACATTTTAATCTAGACTGATTAATAAAAATAATTCATTCAATTATTTTTCAAAAAGTATATATTGCAATTTGCAAGTTTGTTACCGTCTTGTTTTAGAATCACTACTAGTGTAGCACTTTTTACAAAATAAATAAATAAATAAATAAATAATTATTTTTAACAATGTAGGAGACCATGGATCAAAGTTGAAATGGACCAACACTTGGATTGTTTCTAACAAGTTTACGATTTAATTAATTGAAGTGAGATAAGTTCATGTCATAGTCATTAAATTCTTGGACCCAATCATATCAATGTTCTCATTTATATCTACTATATTTGATTTCATCGGTTTGTTTTTAGGGACTCATTTCATATAACTAGTTGATCGAAACTATCTCAAGATGGGAAAAGATATAATTCATAACTACAAATTTCCAAGACTTGTAAGTCTTTAAATGTCTAAATTGGGGAAATCCGTTTCAATTCATCTTTAATTTGTCTTTACTTTTTCATAGAAATTACGTATCACAATTGAGGTTTTTGATTTGAATAGGCCACCTGTTTGAGGTTGTTGATTTGAATCTTTTGTCTTCACAATTGAGACTATATAAACCCTCATGAGGGGCCGTTTGAATATGAATCACTACCAAAAAAAAAAATATCACCAAGATTTGCATTAGCATAATGAATACTTGTGTTTTTATCATTTTCTCACTTCTCTTGCTATGCCTTGAGAGTATAACTTCCAACCAATTGGTAGCAGCGGGAGGAGGAGATGATAATGGTGTTAGGAACAAGTGTTCCGATAAGGAGAGACGTGCTCTTTTTGATTTCAAAGCTCGCCTCCAAGACCCGGATGAAACTCTCTCTACATGGAGATCTGAAGAAAAAGAAGATTGTTGTAACTGGAGTGGAGTCACGTGCAACAACCAAACTGGTCGTGTCATTGTGCTAAATATTAGTTCTGGTGGCCTTGAAGGCGAGATAAGCAATTCTTTGCTTAACTTAAGCTACCTGACTCATCTTGATCTCTTCTCTAATTCTTTTCATGGAATTATTCCCACGTTCATTGGTTTCATGACTCGTTTAAGGTACCTTCACCTTGGTTCGAATCATTTGAATGGAACCATTCCCATGTCCATTGGTTCCTTGAGAAAATTAAGGCACCTTGACCTTTCGGATAACTCTCATTGTGGTATCATCCCTCTAGAGTTTGGAAACCTCACAAACTTGCAAGTGCTTAATCGTGGATCCCTTGGAAAGTCTATAGTTTGGAACCTAGAGTGGTTATCTCATCTTTCTCATTTAGAGGCACTTGAAATGGATGGGATTTCTCTAGCCAAAAAAAATTATTGGATAGATGTGATTTTGCGTCTCCAGAAACTAATCTCTTTAAGTTTAGATGGATGTGAGGTCTCACATGTCGTGTATCCATATTCTTCTTCATTTCTCAACTCTTCTTCTTCATCTATTGAATCCCTTATTCTCAGCAACAACAATCTGACCACATCCATGTATCTTTGGTTGTTCCGATTAACAAGCAATAAGCTCCGCATTCTTGATCTCTCCGGGAACATATTAGATGGGATACCCAAATATCTAGGTAACCTCTGTAATTTGGAACGTTTGTATTTCTATAACAACTTTGATGTTGTCAAATTTCCTGATTTTCTCAACAACTTGTCTGGATGCACATCGCTTACATTACAAGGGTTGCATGTTGGACATAACCGATTGATAGGGACACTCTCTAATGAGACCTTAAGATTTAAAAATCTTTCCATTCTTGGTATGAAATCTTGCAATCTAGGGCCTCACTTCCCCAGATGGATTCAAACTCTGAAAAATCTTTCCTATCTTGATATTGCCAATAATAGAATTTCAGACACAATTGCTCTAGGGTTTTGGGACATGTGGCCTTCTCAATTAACATATCTGAATCTCTCTTCCAATAACATCAGCGGGAAAGCACCAGATTTATCATCAAAGTGTGGCTACATTTCAATGATAGATTTGAGTTCCAACATATTTTATGGCCCAATAACAAATGTCTCTTCCACTCTGACATCACTGCATCTTTCTAGAAACAAATTCTATGGTGGAATCTCCTTCTTATGCCAAATTGACCAGGGGTTTTTAGTTGTTCTTGATCTCTCCCATAATTTTCTAAGCGGACAAATTCCAGACTGTTTGTGGCATTTCAAAGAACTAAAAATTCTTAATCTAGAACACAACAATCTATCTGGAAGGCTTCCTACCTCTGTTGGATCTTTGATTAAACTTGAGTCATTGGATCTATACAAGAACAATTTCTCCGGAGAATTGCCTCTGTCTTTAAAGAGTTGCACGAGCTTATACTCATTAAATTTGGGGGCCAACAAGTTTTCTGGTAATGTGCCTCTTTGGATTGGGGAGAACTTACTGAAGTTGTATGTTCTTATCCTAAGATCAAACAACTTCTTGGGGACCATCCCTTTACAATTATGTCAACTTGAAGGTATTCGAATTCTAGATTTGTCAGTGAACAATCTCCATGGAACAATCCCCTCGTGTTTGGATAATCTTAAAAGCATGGTTCAAGAAGGATTTCTACCTACACATAATGTGCATTCCTATACACTTAAATTGTTTTATTCTGGAGGTTATCACTATGGTGAACATGATGATAAGTATTTTGACCATGCAATGATTGAGTGGAAAGGATACGAACGTGAACTCATCAGTACTCTGGGATTGTTGAAGAGCATTGACTTGTCAAGCAACAACTTAACAGGGCCAATTCCATATGAAGTTACCAAGCTCTATGGACTTCATGCACTCAACTTGTCAAAGAATAGTCTACTTGGAGAGATTCCTGAAACAATTGGTCAAATGAAACAACTTGAAACTTTGGATTTATCTAGAAACAACTTGCCTGGAAAGATGCCATCAAGCATGTCTAGTATGAATTTTTTGAATCATCTAGACGTGCCATATAATAGCTTGTCAGGGAGAATTCCATCCAGCACTCAACTGCAGTCTATTGAAGCTTCAAGATACTATGGAAACCCGAGACTAGGTGGACCTCCCCTTACCAAAAACTGTCATGGAGATGATGAATCAGAAGTACCACATGTCATTGGTGAGAGTGAGGATCGTGGGGAAGATATGGATGAACTTTGGGGGTGGTTCTATATTGGTGGGGGCACTGGTTTTGTTACTGGATTTTGGATTGCATGTGGTGCTCTACTTCTCAATCATCGTGGGAGACATGCTTTTTTTCATTTTTATGATAGCTTCAAAGATTTGGTTTATGTGAAGGTGATGGTGTTCTTTGCAAATCTGCAAAGGGTTGAACATAGATAGTCTTGTAATTAAATCATGCTTCACTTGTATTTCACATGAGTTTTTATGTCCTCAATATCAATAAAACCGCCACCAACACCATGGGTGGCCGTTCTCCAGCTGTGTACTCAACTAAGGCAACCTGAAAACTTTATATTTTAAATCTAGTTAATTAATGTTGTATTTGTTTTTAATAAACAATTTTATAGGAGAATTGTCAATGTAGGTTATCCGTGGAATTGATGTTAAAAGATGGTCCATCCATATACACTTGTTACTTACATGCTTTAGTTTGTGGGTTGTTTACAAAAATTGCTTAAACTGAACTAACATACACAAAGAACATGAACTCTAAATTTAGGATTTTCAGTTTAGACTTTCTATGAAAGTAGGATTTCGTTATATGCTAGAATAATTGTCTTTTTGATTGCATTTAATTGGCATACATTAGATTTAATACGAAACTCCTCTCATTAGAGTATATTTCATACAGATTCAGTAGTTAAGATGTCTTTCTATGTATTTTCTCAGATTACATTTTATATTATAAAGTAAGAATGTTTATTAAAAAGAAATATCCAAATTCCAAGCAACAATTACATATCTTATTAGATAACCATCAATTTAGTCATAATACATCTCAAAAAAACTTAAATAATGTGAATGGTGATTTTTTATTTTCATTTTTGTTTGATATAAATTTTTAGTTTACAGAATTATCACAAAAACAATAATCATAAAATGTTTAGTTTTACAATTAAATCCACCGTAACCAATGTTTTGAAAATCGGACTGGCTGTCTCACAAAAAATAGGATGACATCATTGTTATTTATAATTAAATATAAAGTTACAAAAAAAATACAAAACATAAAAATAACCTCGTAGCAACCAGTGGATTAGAGACCAAAAAAAAACTTCACATATTGTTTTATAAGAAAAGTCCTATTTTCATAATATTTTAATATAATTAATTAAAGTAAACTAAATAATGTGATTATAATATAATTAACAAAAACCATGTGAAGAGACGTAGCATGTTGGTGGATGGTTTTGAGTTACGCATCAACTCAATAAAGAAAAAAGTGCGTAAAAACCATGAGACAGGACCAAAAAAAAGACCGAACTTTGTCGAAACCGGTGTTGTGTCTGCTAATGTAAAACGACTTCTTTGCCTCAAAATAAAAATCAATCAAAATGGTGTGGTTAAACCCATACAAAAACAACAGCAAACAAAAAACTACCAATGGTATGAATTATACAGTAACATACATAAAAAAAAATCATTACTTCAAGAAAAGTTGTATACATATAAACCAGCAAATCCAAGATAATGAAGCAATCTTGAACCAATCCTCAATATTTAAATAAAATTAAAGCAATAAGAGAAAAAAAATTACTAAATTGTCTTCTTAGAAATTAATTGGTTTGAATTGATAAAAATATATTTAGAAATTGGTTGTATACTTACTTAACAAAATCATTGCCGATAATCATTTTAAAGAGTTTTTAACTTTTTTTTAAAAAAAAATTTTAATTTTTTTTATTTTTATAAATGGGCCAGTACAATTACATGGTTTTTCTTTGAAGGCGCTGGTAGTTTTTTCATTGCTTCATATTTGCATGTCTCCATATATATTTTTTGTTATGTAATTATAATCATTAGGTAAGTACGGGTTGCATTCATTTTCCTAGCAAAACAGGTTACACTATTTGTGGGCCACTTCGTCTTATTGTTTTTTGCTTCGATGAATGATGAATTCAGCTACAAAGGTGAACTTATGAAGGTGAAATAGAAGCAATAGCAGGCAAAAGAGAAATCAGCACTAAAAAAAATCCCCAATTCAAGCTTACTATTGATCATAGCTCATATCTTCTTCAAGATCTGGTACCATCTTTCTCATTGTATGTAAATTTAGAGGCCGCTTTCCAAAATCCATCAAGAATAACCCGTATTCATTGGTTAATTGATGCCATCTGAGACTCTTAGTTTGATTTACTTTCTACATTCCATAGTAAATCATGAAGATCAATGAACAAAAAGAATCACCAAATCAAGATAGCCATCAAGGATCAATTCTTGATCCAATCAAGAACACCCGCTCTGATACCAATTGATGAATCAATGAATCGAGTACGAAATTAATCAGAGTTGATATTGAAGAATGAATGAGTAATTGAATGCAAGATGTAAATAAGATTTCGCTTCAGCTCTATTACGCTTTAAGTGTTTACAGAGAAAAATAGACAATGCTATTCACGTTTTCTAACTCTAGTAAATGATCCTATTTATAGGATACACAAAGCGTACAAAAATATACTAAGACATTAACACTTAAGCTTCGAACAAAAAAGCCCTAGTAAAATACATTACAAATCATACGAAGAGTACAAAATAAGCTTTGACTAATTACAACAAAACAACCCTTACATAATCATTCAACATTAAGAGATTGGAAACTTTAATTGGGGTTTAGAAAACCCTAATATCAAGAGAACCCTAATTTTGGAGTTGGTCGGGACCTGCGTTAAAACTATTAATTAAACCTAAAATAATACTTAATAATTATCCACAATTAACTCGACGCAATACTGGACTTAATGGATTAACTAATTAATGGGTTAATTTAGAAACAATAACCCTAGTTATCCTTTTATGTGAAAACCCTAGAATCGAGGAACTTTATTTTGGGCAATAATCGGAGTATCGGACGCGTAATTGGGTTGTTGACTAGATTATTATTTCAACCGAGAGTGACTAAGTCCTAATCGTCCTTTTAAATTAAGCCCTAAATGTCATTTCATGTGAGGTGGTCATTGTTGCAAGTGACTATAACCTGTGATCGGGTATTGACTCAAGTGTCATCCTTTAGGTGTTTGGAAGTGAGTTGAAGCTTGTAGAGCCCTTCATTGCTACAGTGCTTATCTACGCATATATCGAGGTTAGTATTCCTTACTGTGCTCAAGGGTCTAAGGCACCAAGGTAGGCCCTTTGGATTATTATCCTGGTTCATCTTGTGATTGAATATTGTTATGATCTATTAGATCCGTGTTCTGGTATCGAGTATGTTGCTATGTTGTAGTGATCAATTAGATCTGTCTCCTCATATTGAGTATGTTGCTTTGTGGTAATAAACTGTAGAGTTGTATGTTATTTGTGCTTGCTGGTTATCATCTATGGAGTGCCCTTAGGGACTGTCGATGGTCATGTAGGATAGCCTGAGAAATCTTGGTCTAGGATATCTTGCTTGTTCCTCGTTTGGTTGTGGCTCTAGAGTAGGACCATCTGTTCGGGTGGCTAGTTCACCTCTGGTTACTTATGGTTACGCATTCTATAGGGGTTAACTGGTAGTGGGACTGTACGTTGTGAGAGGATTAGTAGGTAGTAGTGAGTTGTATGATTGTTGTTTGCCTGTATTATGTGCCTAATTGATCCTGATTGTTTATATGTCGACATATTGTGTTTGAATGGGTTGAGGCGGTCCTACTTCGTGTTGTAGCCAAAAAACCCTGGAGTATGCCAGATATGAGATGAGGGCCAGGGAGGGCATGCCAGACTCATACTGAGGACTCATTAGCATTTCAGATGTGAGCTGAGGGCCGGGTAGGGCAAACCAGATTCATAATGAGGGCTTAGTGGTATCTAATTATATGTGCATGATATTATATGCTATATGTCGACATATTATGTGGGTTGGGTAGTGGTTGTACTGCTCCGTGATGTAGCCGATAAACCCTGGAGCATACCAAATATGAGTTGAGGGCTAGGGAGGGAATGCCAGACTCATAATGAGTGCTCATGAGCATTCCAGATACAAGCTGAGGGCCGGTAAGGGCATGGCAGACTCATACCGAGGGCTAATAATTGGTATTCCAGTCCAAGGACTGAGGGAGCAAACCACACATAAGTTATGAGTCAAGGAGAAACCAGACTTATGTTGTGGGCTAGGGACCAAGCCAGATATGAGCTGTGGGCCGAATTCGCAAGCCAGACTCATACTGTGGGCTCAAGAGGTAATCCGATATTTTAGCTGTGGACCCAATACATGTTGTTATTTATATATGTTATCTGTTGTGTAGTGGTACTTTGGGGGGAAACTCACTAGACTTTGTGCTTACAGTTTTAGTTTATTATTTCAGGTGATTCTGATTATTTTGGCAAGGCGAAGGCGTGACCATACACATCCTTGGTTTTACAACAGATTAGATCTTGGGAAACACCTATTTTCAAATAATGTTTCAGAACACTATTTTTATAAACATTTTGTTAGTAAAAGGATCGCTTTGAAAAGTTTAAATTCGTTGAAATTTTTGGGATGTTACATGATTTGACTTATTTTCCTAAAATTTAGTTAATTTAATTTCTCTATTAATAAAATGATATATTTACCCTTATAATTAATAAAGTGTAATTGTATAGTAAATGCAAGTCCATCTTCATAACATGTACCGTACATTCACACCTTTTAATTCTTCTTAAATGACTCGTTCAAACAATACTTATGATTCCGTTTTGATCCTGGCCATATATATATATATATATATATATATATATATATATATATATATATATATATATATATATATATATATATATATATATATACAAGCAGTTTCATGCGAAAACATAAATATTTTGGGAAAATGCAAAAATAGATTTTATCTAATAAAAATCAAACACATGTACTATAAAATTATAATTTATTAGCAATAAATTAAATATAATAAGTTTATATTGGATGATGTTGTGGTAATATAGATTTAAAGAGGGTTTTAACGATTGTTTTTTCACGTCGTTAAACACTTTTAAATTCAAGTTTTCATAATAAAAATGTAAAAAATCATGCTTTGCTAATATGAAACAACTTCTCATGTATCATCCATTATCTTCATGTAGTTCAAAGTTTGGATGGATTATTTTCCAAAATATAAGGTTGAGGTGACACAATCTCATAGGGTTTTCTTGTTTTCGCGTTTTCGTAAATTATTTGTATTTTCGCATGAACTATATATATATATATATATATATATATATATATATATATATATATTGTCACACCCCGAAACCAGCGGCGGAAACGTTCCGGGGCGGAAGACGTCATGCGTAGTATCACAACCATTGTACATAGTAAGCATAGTAAACATAACCATTACATTACATATGAATATTTACATTTGTTTCAAAGTGGAGAAATACATAGTTATATACATCAGTATAATCAAAAGTAAAAGACAAGACTTCTATATGCTCCGTCTTCTCCAAAAGTAAGCGAGGTACCTGTCTAACGTGAACCTGAGAATACAAGCAGTTTTAAAAATATCAGCATAAAGTTGGTGAGTCCATAAGCGGTTGATTCTGGTGAAAGAAAATGTTCCTTTGATTCCATGAAAAGTTGTTTCCCAAGAAAATCTCATATTTTCTTATGAAAGAAGTTTGGTTATCCAATTGTTAAATAGCCTGTTTATGAAAAGTTAAGTTATCCCAGGAAAAACCTATATTTTCCTTAAAAGTCAATGGTTGGTTATTGATCCAGAAATGAAGTGTACAAGTAATCACAATACTTGTATCGTTAGGTGCAGTTTCCTTGAAAGTTCGGTTACTCTCGATGAGGTACATTAGTTTTAATACACACATAAAACTAATAAGTAGATAGTGAACTAATTCTTAGGGGTATTGCTGATACCCTCTAGTAATCAAAACAATTATTACTTTGAGGTTAGTTCACTAGGTTCATTATTACTGAAAGTAAATCTCCATTATCTAAGTTGCGAGTTCTATAACCATACAATAAACTAGATATGGCTCGTAACGGGGGCCAGTATCATTTTATGACTTTGTCACCCGTAGACCTGTCAGTCCCACTGTAGCTGGCAGTAAGGTGTGGGGTAGTCAGTCCCGTATAGATCTATACACACAAGTCACGTTCTCCCTCTAGGAGATTCTGGTTACAGGGTCGGTCCTCCACTCTCGTATCTATGGGGAGTGTTACCGAGGACTTGTCTCCAATCTTAAGAATAACGAATTTACAAGTAATAACATGGAAAATCCCGTTTTATGATTGGCATGAATCCTTTGTAAATTATGAAATATAACATAAAATATAACATTTTATAGTGAAATTTACAAGTTCCTTGTTTTGGTTTTGAAAACTAACTCTACAAGTTAATTTCTTAATCGGTTGGTAAAACGGTTTTCAGTGTTAAAAGCATGCTGAACATGTAAGTATTTCATACGAAATAATAGGTTTTGAGTACAAGTTCACTTGTACTTTTGCTTGTATTCCCCCCTGAAAACATGAAAAACTCGGAAAAAGGTGTAGGGGTATGAACTCACCTGACGTGGGTGTGCCGGGTAGGACGCTAGGTGTCAATTTAGGACTTGAACACACGCGAGGGTCCTATGTAACATGAAGTGATATATAATTGTATCTAATTAGTCATTTAAACCACTAATTAGGCAAGTAAATACACTCCAATGCGTGGAAACACTTTATTTCAAGTGTTAGGAATGATACGGGTTGCATCTAAGGAGTGTATGGCCTTGTTAAGGAGTTTACTCTTCAAGTGTAAGCCCTTAGGGGGTGTTTATCGTTTCAAGACCATATCCCCATGAGTTTACGGCCGTAAACTCATGGGAGTGGTGTTATTGGGTGCTCAAAGGTCTTATGCTTCAAAAAGAAAGGTCCTAGGGTTGAATCAAAGGTTATGGAAGTGTTTGGGGCTTGAAATGGACCTTTTATGGAGTTTACGTTCTTTGGAACACTCCCTTGGGAGTTTACGGTCGTAAACACATGAGTTTACGGCCGTAAACTCATATTTGTCCATTTTTATGTGTTTTGGTGGTTGTAGGTTAAGCATGCAAAGTTCTAGACCCAAATATAAGCCATACAAGGTGTTAAGGGCACTTAAACACCCTTTGGAGGTGTTTACGGTTTTGGGAGATCCCCAAACCGTAAACTCATGTTTACCCCCTTCAATTCATGTTTTGGGGTTCTTAGATCATTCATGCAAGTTTCTAGGTCATAAGCCAAGCATTGGAAAGGTTTTGTAAGGGTTTTGGGGCATAAAAACCCCCTTTTAGGGTGTTTACGGTTTTGGGACGTTCCCAAACCGTAAACACATGTTCTTGAGGTTTTTGGATGATTAAATCACGATTTTTCAAGTATGTTAGGCTAAACCACAAGCTAGGAAGGTTAACTTACAATTGTGAAGCTAGAAGGGGCGTTTCTAGATCGAATCCCAAGTTGTAGAGAGAGAGTAGAGAGTGAAAGCTCTAAGGTGTGTGAAAAATGTTCAAATAGAGACCACTCAACGCTTATATAGGGTTGAGTTCACGGCCAGGTGGGGATCCACCCAATCCCGACATCAAACGGAGTTTAAGATTGTACCCGATTAAATGGTCGTAACCCGACTTAGTCGTGAACTAGAAATTTTTCCGAAAGAATTCGAGGGTATTTCACGTGATTGTATTGCTTTCAGACGCATATGAAAAATACAACAATAACCCAAAGGGATTTACTTAACTCAAAAGTTAATGGAAATTTTTTAATAAAAATAAATTTTATTAACGGGAGTGGGTTACATTGACTAAATTTCGGGTTGTCATATCATCCCCCGTTAGAGGAAATTTCGTCACGAAATTTGGAAATAAGATACAAATCATGGATTTGAAAAGAGATGCGGATATTTTTGTTTCATTGAATCTTCGCGCTCCCAAGTGAATCCGGGTCCCCGCTTGGCATTCCAGCGAACCTTCACTATCGGGATGCGGCTTTGTTTCGTTCGTTTGATCTCCCGATCTATGATTTCAATTGGTTCTTCCACAAAGTTCAGATTTTCGTTGATCTCGATCTCATCAAGAGGGATCACAAGGGTTTCATCGGATAGACACTTTTTAAGATTAGAGACGTGGAAGACATGGTGGATGTTGCTAAGTTCTTGAGGTAATCGGAGTTTGTAGGCTACGGGACCAATCCTAGCAAGGATCTCAAAAGGTCCTATGTACCTTGGGTTCAATTTCCCGCGCTTTCCAAAGCGTGTCATGCCTTTCCAGGGCGAGACCTTCAACAGGACACGATCTCCAACCTGCAATTCCAAGGGTTTTCATCGTTTATCGGCGTAGCTCTTTTGTCTGTCTCGTGAAGCTTTCAGTCGTTCTCGGATTTGAATGATCTTTTCGGTGGTTTCACGGATGATTTCAGGACCAGTGAGAGTACTGTCGGGGACTCGACCCTTGGCTAGCTGCGTGTTGCCCACCTCAGCCCAACACAGAGGGGATCTGCACTTGTGACCGTAGAGGGCTTCGAACGGCGCAGCCTTGATACTGGTGTGGTAACTGTTGTTATAAGAGAACTCAATCAAGGGTAATGAGTATCCCACGACTTTCCGAAATCGATGACACATGCTCTCAACATGTCTTCCAAGGTCTGGATAGTTCTCTCACTCTGTCCATCTGTCTGAGGATGATAAGTTGTACTCATATCCAACTTAGTTCCAAGAGCTTTCTGAAGGGACTGCCAAAATCTTGAGGTAAACCTGCCATCTCGATCGGAGATAATGGACACAGGTACACCGTGCAGTCGGACTATCTCTTGAATGTAGATTCGCGTGAGTCTTTCCATCTTGAATGTTTCTTTAATCGGTAGGAAATGAGCGGATTTTGTCAATCGATCGACAATTACCCAAATGGTATCGTACCCACTCGGAGATTTGGGTAATCTGGTAATGAAATCCATAGTAATCATCTCCCATTTCCACTCAGGTATCTCAGGCTGCTGGAGTAGACCTGAGGGCTTCTGATATTCGACCTTCACCTTGGCGCAAGTCAGACATTTGCCCACGAAGGTAGCAATTTCGGCTTTCATGTTTGGCCACCAGTATAGTTTCTTGAGATCCAGGTACATCTTATCCGAACCTGGGTGCACGAAGTATCTAGTCTTGTGAGCTTCGTTCATGACAACCTCCCTGAAACCTCTGAACTTTGGGGTCCAGATTCGATCCATGAAACAATAGTGTCACACCCCAAAACCGAGAACGGCGGAATACGTTCTGGGGTGGAGGACGTCATGTACAGTATCATAACAAAGCATAATAGTAAAGACAAGCAACAACATCCATTGCATTAAGATAATAATTGTAATACAAACGTGTTTAGTACAAATGTTAGACACATAAATACAATCAAAATAAAGTGGAGTCTTATATGTGCTCCGTCTTCTCAAAAGCTGCATCCGTACCTGTCTACTGATGACCTGAGAATACAAGTTATTTTGAAACGTTTATCAGCATAAAGCTGGTGAGTTCATAAGTATTTAGTGTCATTTCCTGTATAAAAATATTCACAATTATACATTTGTAAAAGAAAGTTTCGGTGTTTGAAAATAGTATGAGCCCTAGAAAACCCTATGTTTTCCAGAAAAAAAGTAGTCTTCACCAAGACCCGATGGTTTGTTTGTTCCTTTGATAATGTACAAGTTTTCCCAGTATTTAATAGTTTGAAAATATAGTTTGACTTTATCCATGTATAGTAATGAGAAAATGTTTTACCCCAACAGTATCACTGTCGGCCATATGTAATGAAATGCAGACTCCAGGTAGTATTAAATGTACAATACTCCTCAGGGAGTCCGTTGCCTTTAATTCTTATAGTATTAATTAAAGGTTTGAATGTGAACTCGTACGTAACCATGCTGATTGACGATCGAATCCCTTTGACCCTCCGAGTCATATGTAAATGTGACATTTTGTCACCCCTGGGCCTAGACGGCTCGAACTGTAGCTAGCAGTCGGGATGTGGGAGTGTCTGTCCCGTATAGATCTATACACATAATGCCCGCTCTCCCTCCAGGAGACTCTGGTTACGCGGTGATAGCACAAAGATGTGTCGTATCGAGAAATAGTATGTCACATTCTATTTTAGTAAGTTCTCTTGTATAGTATGTAGTGTTCTCTTTGTATAGTATATAATGTTCTCCTTGTATAGTATATAGTGTTCTCTTGTATAGTATGTAGTGTTCTCTTTGTATAGTATATAGTGTTCTCTTGTATAGTACATAGCATATATTGACCCACAACTGAATTGACTCTAGTAGTTGTCATGGCAATTGTAGTAGTGAATAGTATCCCTTAACTATACCCATTATAGTTAAATAGTATTGTTGGTTGCATGTCTTTGAATATCCAAAGGCATTGAACTGATATGAAAACTTTTATATCTGACACAAATATATAAGATATATAACTAAGAATTCAACGAGAGTCGGACTAATAACAAAATACCCTAAGCCCACAATCAAACAAGAACAGGAAGTAAGGCGAGTTATTAGTCCTAAGTCCTTCAAGTCTTACTTATATAAATATATTGGTGTAGATATGGTTTGGGAATAAAAATAGTTTAAAAGAGTTTTGGAAATAGTTTTTGTAATGACTTAACATGAAAATGAATTTGGTAATCATTTGAAAGCAGTTTAATTGGCAATATAGTTGGAAATATAGAAAATCCCTTTTCGGTGGTAAAAACAGTTAATAGTGTAGAAAATCCTTTTGGTTGCAAGTTATAATTCACATGCGATTGTTACTATAACTTATTTGGTTCAACTTGTATTCCCCCCCCCCCCCCCATAAAACAGTTAAAAACATTTAAAAAGGTTCATTTAGGGGTATGAACTCACCTGTAGTGAGTGAAGTGGATGGAAACGCCGGGTAGGATGCTAGATGTCAAGTGAGGACTTGAACACACACACGGATCCTATGTAACATGTAGTGATGTATAAAGTATCTAATTAGTTGTGTAATCACTAATTAAGTGAGTAAAGGCACTTCAATGTATGAAAACACTTTGTTTCAAGTGTTAGAAGTGCTAAAGGTGGCATCTAAGGAGTGTATGGCCTCACTATGGAGTTTACACTTCACTTGGCCACACTTAAGTGTGTTTACGGTTGGGAGACCATTTCCCCCATGAGTTTACGGCCGTAAACTCATGGAAATGGTGAGTTTGTGTGTCTAAAGGTCTCATGCATCACAAGGAAGGCTTCTAGGATCAATTCGAAGGCTTGGGAAGTGATTAGGGTTCAAATGGGTACTCCCTTGGAGTTTACGGTCCTTGGACCACTCTTTGGGAGTTTACGGTCGTAAACTCTAGGAGTTTACGGTCGTAAACTCTAGGGTTTACGGCCGTAAACCCTTGACCACTTCAACCATTTCATGTTTCGAGGTCTTAAGCTTATTTACACTAGTTTCTAGTTCATCAAACAAGCTAAGGAAAGGTTTAGGGGCACCAAAACACCATTTGAGGTGTTTACTGTTTTTGGGTTTACGGTTTTTGAATGTTCAAGAACCGTAAACTCAAGTTTATGGCCAAAAGTCATGATATTGGGTTCCTTTGTCCATGCATGCAAGTATCTAAGCTATATCTAAGCATTAGAGAAGGTTTGGAAATGTTTTTGGGGCTTCTAAACCCCTTTTCGGGAGTTCACGGTTTTGGGAGGCTCCCCAAACCGTAAACACATGCATGTTAAGGCATTTGGATGATTCAAACTTGAGATGGCATGAATACTAAGTTAAACAACATGTTAGGAAGATTACCTTTGATTTTTGAGCTTGAATGAGGTGATCTTTTGGCCAAACCCGATTTTTAGAGAGAGAAAGTAGAGAGAGAAAGCTCCAAGGTGGGAAAAGGCTCTAAAGGTGGACACTCCTCCTTTATATATGGCTGCCTAGTGGGGACCCACCATACACTGTCGTTTAAACGGAGCTAAATGTTTTTACCGGGTAAACTAACCGTAACCCGACTTAGTTGTTTTTATTCCGTCATTATATATTATTTATTTTAATAACTCAAAATGAATTATTTTAATAAATAAGAGTTAACGGAAAATTTTAATAGAACTAACTTTTGTTAACGGAAACGGGTTACAGTGACGGAGTAAATTTCGGGTTGTCACAAATAGACTCAGTCACCTCTGATCTCAAGATTCTTATCCATTCCCCTCAAGGCTTCATTCAACACGTTCTCTGGTTTTAGGGCCTCCAACTGAGCCTCTCGGATTTGTGCGGATAAGTGGTAATGGATGGTCATTGTCAGTGTCTTCGCCTTGATGCCTGAGCTTTCCTTTCGGCTAAGGGCATCTGCTACCACATTGGCCTTGATGGGATGGTAACGGATTTCGCACTCATAGTCACTGAGCAGCTCTACCTATCGCCGTTGTCTCATGTTTAAGTCTTTCTGATCGAAGATGTGTTGTAGGCTTTTATGGTCAGTGAAGATCGTAAACTTGGTTCCGTAGAGATAATGTCTCCAAATATTCAGTGCGAAGACCACTGCTCCTAACTCCAGGTCGTGAGTTGTATAGTTGACTTCGTGTGCCTTCAGCTGTCTTGAGGCATAAGCAATAACTTTCCCTCGCTGCATGAGCACACAACCTAAGCCCTGATTGGACGCATCGCAGTAGATAACAAAGTCCTCCGTCCCTTCGGGCAGGGACAGGATAGGTGCGCTACACAAGGCTCACTTCAACGTTTGGAATGCAGCATCTTGCTTTTCACTCCAACAAAAGGGTACACCTTTCTGTGTCAGAGTAGTTAAGGGTTTGGCAATTCTAGAAAAATTCTGGATGAACCTATGATAATAGCCGGCAAGACCTAAGAATTGACGGATTTCTGTGGGCGTCTTCGGTACCGACCAATTCTCTATCGCCTTGATTTTGGAAGGGTCCACGTGTATGCCTTCCTCGCTTACCACGTGACCTAGGAAAGTTACCTTCCGAATCCAGAATTCACACTTGGAGAATTTCGCGTACAGCTTCTCCGTCCTTAGGGTTTCCAACACTAATCTCAAGTGTTGTTTGTGATTTTCCTCGCTTTTGGAATAGACGAGTATGTCGTCAATGAACACAATAACGAACTTGTCAAGAAAAGGACGACACACCCGGTTCATCAGGTCCATGAACACTGCCGGTGCGTTGGTTAGACCAAAGGGCATCACTACAAACTCATAGTGTCCATATCGAGTCCTGAATGATGTCTTGGAAACATCACTCTCATGAACCCGTAGCTGATGGTACCCTGTTCTAAGGTCTATTTTTGAAAAGTAACTGGCTCCCTGAAGTTGATCGAAGATGTCATCTATTCGAGGAAGAGGATAACGGTTTTTAACGGTCAGCTTGTTCAGCTCACGGTAGTCTATACACATCTGAAAGGATCCATCTTTCTTCTTCACAAATAACACCGGGGCTCCCCAGGGTGAGGAACTTTGTCTGATGAACCCTTTGCTGAGCAGCTCATTAAGCTGACTAGATAACTCCTGCATTTCTGCTGGCTCTAAGCGATATGGAGACTTGGCTACGGGGGTAGCTCCAGGAATTAGGTCGATGCGAAACTCGACTTGGTGTTCGGGAGGAATTCTCGGGAGCTCTTCGGGAAAGACATCAGGAAAGTTGCAGACTTCGGGGATGCTCTCGAGGTCTTTAACTTCCTGTTTCTCGTTAATTACATGAGCTAGGAATGCATGGCACTCCTTTCGCAGGAGCTTTTGGGCTTTGATGCATGAAATGATGCGAAGATTGGAACTAAGTTTATCGTCGTAGATCATGAGGGTCTGGCCAGAGGGAAGATTGAGACGGATAGCTTTTTCGTAACAAAGGATATCATCATGATTGGGACTCAACCAATCCATGCCAACGATAACATCAAATCTCTTTATGGACACCGGCATAAGGTCGATGGGAAAGGAATGGTCGTTTAAGGTAAGGGTGCAACCTATGAATATATCATTAGCGTTTTCTTTCTCGCCGTTAGCCATCTCGACGGTAAACGTTTTGGTTAATGGTTGAGGACTATGTTTAAGAAGATGTTTGAATGAATGGCTAATAAAACTTCGTTCCGCACCAGAATCGTAAAGGATGCATGCATAAGAGTTGTCAAGAAGGAACGTACCCGTGACAACGGTGGGATCGGCGACTGCCTCCTCTTGCCCCACAGTTAGAACTCTCCCGGTGTTGTTGGTTGTTGTTGCTTTGGGGCAGTTTCGCTTGTAATGCCCGACCTCACCACAACCGTAGCAGGTTTGACTGACACCTGCTCTGGATGCTTGATTTGTTGGTTGGGCTGGTGTTTTGCAGTTCCGAGCAGTGTGGCCCTTTTTGCCACAGTTGTTGCAGAGCATCTCACGACATGGGCTGGAAGTGAGATGATGGTAGTTGCACTTGTCGCACCGAGGAAGGGTACCAGCATATCTACTGGTAGGTGCTTGAGTGGCAGGAGTAGCGGCAGGGGTAGTAGCAGCGTGGACTGCCACTATTTGTTGTTTCTTTGAGGGCTCTTGCGAAGACTGACCCTTCTTCTGTTTCCAGAATTTTCTTTTCTCACTACTCCCTTTAGCCGGTTCAGGAGTGGTGGTCACTTCATCGAGATCGACTCCATGATTGGTCAGAGTCTGCGCCAGGCACTTAGCGCCGTCGAAGGTGTTTGGCCTAGCAGCCAAGACATTTCCTTTGGTTGGCTGGGTCAGCCCCCAAATGAATCTTTCAATCTTTTTGCTTTCCGCGGTGACCATTCCCGGACAAAGGAGCGCTAGGTCTTCAAACCTAGAAGTGTAGGTGGCAACATCGGAACCCTTCATCTTTAGGTTCCAGATTTCGTGCTCTAGTTTCTACAGTTCACCCCGTGGGCAATACTCGGCAAGCATAAGCTCCTTCAAGCTCTCCCATCCCATAGCATTGGCTACTGGTAGGGTTAAGGATTTAACTCGGCCATTCCACCAAGTCAATGCTTTGTCAGTGAAAGTGCAGGCGGCGAATTTTACCTTGTTGGCTTCCGAACAAGAACAGATTTTGAAGATAGACTCGATCTTATCGAACCATCGAGTCAGGGCAATAACACCTCCAGTGCCATTGAAAGATGTGGGTTTCGCATTCATGAAATCATTGTAGGAACACTCCTTCTGGTGTCCCTGACCACCTTCCTGGTTTTGGGGATGAGTACCACCTCCTGGCCCGCCAGAACCACCGGGGTTCATCTGTGACATTGCAGTAGCCACAGCAGCAGTAACGGCTGCTTGGAACATGGCGGGATCAAATAGAGGAGGTGGCGGAGGAGGATTGTTGTTCTTTGAGCTGGGTCTTTTCTTTGGAGGCATCTTGATCTAAAATGATCAGGAAAGAGAGGATGGTAAGTCCTCTGGATAGAATCAAGAGATATGAAATAAGAGATATCTCATTATGGCAGATAGAGCGTTCTACTAAGCGATAGAACAGGAAAAAGTTACTAAAGCAAGTAAACTATCGCTAAGGAAAGAATGAGTAGCAACACTTGGAATGAATTTCTACAATATATTCGGCTTTGGCTAAAAAACTCCTATAGTATTTTATGTTTTGTTGCGACGATGACTTGTTGTTTGGATATTTGGTAAGTTTTAGGCCTGCTGTACACCACAGTCACTCCCAAGCACATGTTGGCCGTGTCTCGAATGAATATAGTTGATCAGGCTATATTGACCCTAGACACGACAACATAACTGCCCAGGTTTAACCGCAGTGCCCAACACCTAATTACTTTTGTTTTGTTCTAATCGTGGTTACTGTTTCTGATATTTAGGTATTCTAGTATACTTTTTGTAAAATACTTGTATTTTAAAGTATACTTTTAGTTCAGAGCACTTCGGCCCCTTAGTGTTTATAGTTATATACCATGTAAGGTTTGGTATACTTAGTTCACTATAAACAAAAGCTCTGATACCAATCTGTCACACCCCGAAACCAGCGGCGGAAACGTTCCGGGGCGGAGGACGTCATGCGTAGTATCACAACCATTATACATAGTAAGCATAGTAAACACAACCATTACATTACATATGAATATTTACATTTGTTTGAAAGTGGAGAAATACATAGTTATATACATCAGTATAATCAAAAGTAAGCGAGATTCATGTCTAACGTGAACCTGAGAATACAAGCAGTTTTAAAAATATCAGCATAAAGTTGGTGAGTTCATAAGCGGTTGATTCTGGTGAAAGAAAATGTTCCTTTGATTCCATGAAAAGTTGTTTCCCAAGAAAATCCCATATTTTCTTATGAAAGAAGTTTGGTTATCCAATTGTTAAATAGCCTGTTTATGAAAAGTTAAGTTATCCCAGGAAAAACCTATATTTTCCTTAAAAGTCAATGGTTCGTTATCGATCCGAAAATGAAGTGTACAAGTAATCACCATACTTGTATCATTAGGTGCAGTTTCCTTGAAAGTTCGGTTACTCTCGATGAGGTACATTAGTTTTAATACACACATAAAACTAATAAGTAGGTAGTGAACTAATTCTTAGGGGTATTACTAATACCCTCTAGTAATCAAAACAATTATTACTTTGAGGTTAGTTCACTAGGTTCATTATTACTGAAAGTAAATCTCCATTATCTAAGTTGCGAGTTCTATAACCATACAATAAACTAGATATGGCTCGTAACGGGGGCCAGTTTCATTTTATGACTTTGTCACCCGTAGACCTGTCGGTCCCACTGTAGCTAGCAGTAAGGTGTGGGGTAGTCAGTCTCGTATAGATCTATACACACAAGTCACGTTCTCCCTCCAGGAGATTCTGGTTACAGGGTCGGTCCTCCACTCTCGTATCTATGGGGAGTGTTACCGAGGACTTGTCTCCAATCTTAAGAATAACGAATTTACAAATAATAATATGGAAAATCCCGTTTTATGATTGGCGTGAATCCTTTGTAAATTATGAAATATACCATTTTATAATGAAATTTACAAGTTCCTTGTTTTGGTTTTGAAAACTAACTCTACAAGTTAATTTCTTAATCGGTTGGTAAAACGGTTTTCAGTGTTAAAAGCATGTTGAACATGTAAGTATTTCATACAAAATAATAGCTTTTGAGTACAAGTTCACTTGTACTTTTGCTTGTATTCCCCCCTGAAAACATGAAAAACTCGGAAAAAGGTGTAGGGGTATGAACTCACCTGACGTGGGTGTGCCGGGTAGGACGCTAGGTGTCAATTTAGGACTTGAACACACGCGAGGGTCCTATGTAACATGAAGTGATACATAATTGTATCTAATTAGTCATTTAAACCACTAATTAGGCAAGTAAATACACTCCAATGCGTGGAAACACTTTATTTCAAGTGTTAGGAATGATGCGGGTTGCATCTAAGGAGTGTGTGGCCTTGTTAAGGAGTTTACTCTTCAAGTGTAAGCCCTTAGGGGGTGTTTACGGTTTCAAGACCATATCCCCATGAATTTACGGCCGTAAACTCATGGGAGTGGTGTTATTAGGTGCTCAAAGGTATTATGCTTCACAAAGAAAGGTCATAGGGTTGAATCAAAGGTTATGGAAGTGTTTGGGGCTTGAAATGGACCCTTTATGGAGTTTACGGTCTTTGGACCACTCCCTTGGGAGTTTACGGTCGTAAACACATGAGTTTACGGCCGTAAACTCATATTTGTCCATTTTTTATGTGTTTTGGTGGTTGTAGGTTAAGCATGCAAAGTTCTAGACCCAAATATAAGCCATACAAGGTGTTAAGGGCACTTAAACACCCTTTGGAGGTGTTTACGGTTTTGGGAGATCCCCAAACCGTAAACTCATGTTTACCCCCTTCAATTCATGTTTTGGGGTTCTTAGATCATTCATGCAAGTTTCTAGGTCATAAGCCAAGCATTGGAAAGGTTTTGGGGCATAAAAAACCCCTTTTAGGGTGTTTACGGTTTTGGGACGTTCCCAAACCGTAAACACATGTTCTTGAGGTTTTTGGATGATTAAATCATGAATTTGCAAGTATGTTAGGCTAAACCACAAGCTAGGAAGGTTAACTTACAATTGTGAAGCTTGAAGGGGCGTTTCTAGATCGATTCCCGAGTTGTAGAGAGAGAGTAGAGAGAGAAAGCTCTAAGGTGTGTGAAAAATGTTCAAATGGAGACCACTCAACCCTTATATGGGGTTGAGTTCACGGTCAGGTGATGATCCACCCAATCCCGACATCAAACGGAGTTTAAGATTGTACCCGATTAAATGGTCGTAACCCGACTTAGTCGTGAACTAGAATTTTTTTCGAAAGAATTCGAGGGTACTTCACGTGATTTTATTGCTTTCAGATGCATATGAAAAATACAACAATAACCCAAAGGGATTTACTTAATTCAAAAGTTAACAAATTTGTAATAAAAATAAATTTTATTAACGGAAGTGGGTTACATTGACGGAATAAATTTCGGGTTGTCACACACACACACACACATATCTATATATATATATATATATATATATATATATATATATATATATATATATATATATATATATGCTTAGGTTATTCTATTCTAACTAATAATTGTGTGGATATCGTATGCTATGAGAATTACTAAGAAAATAAGTTGTTTAGCAATTCGAATACGTTCAATCTTACATAACCATTGTCCTCAACACACATCTCACTAATTAAATCGTCTATAAGGTTAGTATATATACTTATTATTATTATTCTCATTTCTGTCAGAATGTTTATTGGGTCGTATTCTGTCAGAATGAAAATGAGTGAAAAACGATGTGTGAGAACTAAAATAAATTATAATTAGCGAGAATGCATGAAAAAGATGATATTTTTGTAAGGTTGAACGTATTGATATTGCTAAACAACTTATTCTCTTAGTAATTCTCATAGCATATGATATCCGCACAATAATTAGTTAGAATAGCTGAACCTAGTTATATATATATATATATATATATATATATATATATATATATATATATATATATATATATATACTAATAGGTTGAAACCTTTAGGGAGTCGTGATATCAGGTGACATAAAGAAAATCCTCCAAATCGAACAAATGACTCCAATAACCTGAAAATATATAGCAGATTATGATTTAAACATTAGAGTTTGCTTTATGTATATAATAAAATTTGGAACTTTTGAGACGTATTATTCGAAGTATCACCTGGATTTTGGTAATATTTAAGCCATGACAGGTTTGATAGAATTAATAGGAACAACATAGAGGTTCCTCTCTTAGTCAACGGTAGGAAAATTCTTGAAATTATGCATACAAGTCTCATGGCTTTTTGTAGATCCAATCAACCTGGCACCATGAACCGCCAGCAAACGACCCAATTTCTTTACCAGAAAGCTAATGGTGTCCGATTAATTAATTCCTATTAAAGCCTTCAAATCTCTATATTCAACTACAACACCAGGACCTATGCTCTGCTTCACAACATTACACACCTCCCCTAACCTTTATTCCAACAAGGTCGCCCCTGAATTTCCATTACTAATATTAAGAATCTCATCTTTAATGGAAATAACAGTTACAACTGATAATTCTAGTGGGCAAAACGAAAAGGCATCGATTTTGGGTTTCTGTAACACATCTAAGAAAATCTCAGTTGCATCAATGACGGAATGACCAACAAGTAGTGGGTTATTCCAGGTTTTTCCATGGTTTCTAACGAGAAGTTCATTCATTCTTTTACAAATTTCATTGTTTTTCTAAAAACCTATTAAAAGGAAAACTGAAATAAAAAGCCCTAATTCAAACCGACTATTGACGATATTAAACCTCGTCTCCGAGATACTGTAACCACTTTCTCAAACTTTAATTTTTTCTCGTAAACTTACTCCGTTTTCCGAATTTCATGAAGTTTAACCTGTGTAGATATAATTGATGCTATGGCCAATGTGAGAGTCTTAGTTTGATTTTTCTCTTCATATTTTTATTTTCCGTAGTATTCTTTCTTGTAGATCTCATCGTTTCCCATAATATTCAGTTAGCTATAAATGAATGAATATAAACTAGGTTTTTTTTTCTTGATGTTTCTCTTATATTGGAAGATCAGATCCAATAATCAAGAACGATGATTCTTACGATATAAAATTATTTGTGCTGTCTCAGTCTTCTATAGCATTTCTTACAGTATAAAAAAAGAAAGAAGTCTCATTCGCCCTTTAGTGGTTTAGGGCCACCATCGTCAATTAGGATTGTCTCTCTTTTTATCTTATTGACTCAGCATTGAATTCTTTTTACATTATTGAGTCAATCAGTGCATTCTTTTCTACATCGTACCTTCTTCACTTCCCATGAGATTTCCGTATTCTAAAATGATAATATTATAATTAAATCTTTTTTTTTTGTTGTTGCAATTTTACGAACTATCTAAATGTGAAACTAAAAAAAACGGTTACAGATATTGTTAACAATAAATGTCAAAAATCAATATTGTAACTGTTGAGTTGTGAGTTTTTTTGGCTCTTCAGTTGGGGTGTGAATGTGAGATGGTTGTTGGAGGAACGTGCGTGGAGGGATGGAGAGCTGTGAATGTAAGACAACCTGATCGTATGTGAATCTTGTGCTCTTTATTTTTCCCCATCAGTTAATCGTGTGTGTGTTTGTCAATCATAATTATAAACATTAATTAATCTACATAAACTATAATTAAATATACAAAAAAGAGTTTCAAAAACTAAATTTAGTAGGTTTAGATGAAATATTTTCTTCTCAAATTGTATTTTTCACTATATATGGTTATTTTGATGTGTTTGATTTTGTTAAAATGAATATGACTTAAAAGGGATGAAAATCGGTGATGGTTGCGAAGTGCTAAATCAGTAAAAAAAAATATGAAAAAAAAAAGAAATTTTCATTAAACTAATTAAGTTGGGTATCTAGATTGAGCCCGGACAGGACTATAGCTCCTGGCACATTATATAGTTATTACATTCTTAAATCCAAATCTTCATAACCGTATTTCATGGATGGTTACTCTATTTGATTCCATCATTTTGTTTTTTTAGAATTATATCACATAATTTGATGACCAAAAAATATTACAATATTGGAAAAGATATTAATATTAAATACAAAGTGCCATGACTTGCAAGTCTTTGAAGGTCTACTTTGGGTCAATTTAAATTTCATGGAAAGTAAGTGTTGTATGCCCCATGCAAATAGGCCACCAATTTGAGTCCATCCACTTTAATAATTCATCTTCAAGGTTGGCATTGGCTCTATATAAAACCTTCATAGGGGCATATTTGTATATGTATACATCAACACAAACAAAATTCACCAACGTACATCTGCATTTACATCATGCATCGTTGTGTTTTTATAATTTTCTCATTTCTCTTGCTATGCATTCAGAATACAACTACCAACCAACTGGTAGCAGCGGAAGGAGGAGGAGGAGATGATAATGGTGTTATCACGAACAAGTGTTTGGATAAGGAGAGAGATGCTCTCCTTCAATTCAAAGCAAACCTTGAAGACCCTTATGGTAGTCTCTCTACATGGAGACCTGAAGATGATGAATGTTGTGAATGGAGAGGAGTCATGTGTGGCGATGAAACAGGTCATCATGTCACATGGCTTGAGATTAGATCTTTTGGTCTTGTAGGTGAGATTAGCCCTTCATTGGTTAACTTAACCTACTTGAATCATCTTGATCTTTTCGGAAATTTCTTTAATGGAACCATTCCCAAGTCCTTTGGTTCCTTGACCGAATTAATGTTCCTTGACCTTTCAAATAACTCTTTTTATGGAACCATTCCTGAAGAGTTTGGAAACCTCACCAACTTGCAAAACCTTTATCTTGATTTTTTTGGAAGATGTAGAGTTGAAAACCTACAGTGGTTGTCCCATTTATCTCTTTTGGAGACACTTGAAATGGATGGGATTTCTCTTGCCAAAGCAAACCACTGGGTAAATGTGATTTCGAGTCTCCCAAAACTATCACGGTTAAGTTTAGAAGGATGTGATCTCTCAAAGGTCATATTCTTCTTCATTTCTCAACTCTTCTTCATCTATTCAATCCCTTTATCTTGGAAACAACAATCTCACCTCATCCGTGTATCGTTGGTTATTCCCATTAACCAGCAATAGCCTTGTCCTTCTTGATCTGTCTAGCAACATGTTAGATGGGATACCCAAATATCTTGGTAACCTCTCTAGTTTGGAATATTTTGCATTTGATAACAACTCTGCTGTTGTCGATTTTCCTGATTTTCTCAGCAACTTGTCTGGATGCACAGCGCTTACACTACAAGAATTATATGCTCGAAGAAACCAATTTAAAGGGTCACTGCCTGATTTCATCCAAAACTTTTCATCCCTATCATTTCTTGGCCTATTAGATAATCACATGAATGGAACCATAAGCGAGAAACTGTGGGAACTACCCAACCTTAAAGAGATTGACGTTTCTCAAAATCATCTTAGTGGTGCCATCTCTGAAAACATTGGAAAGTCGAAAGCTCATATTATAAATCTTTCGAAGAACCCACTCCAAGGAGTTCCTTCCACAGATCATATGTCAAACCTTTCTTATGTAGAGCACCTTGATCTGAGCTCTTGCAACCTAGGGCCCCACTTCCCCAAATGGATTCAAAAACTGGAAAATCTTACCCTTCTTGATATTTCCAACACTAGAATTTCAGATGCAGTTCCTCCACAATTTTGGAACATGCAATTCAGCTATTTGAATCTCTCTTCCAACAACATCAGTGGGGAAGTACCCGATCTATCAAGTTTTGCCAAAAGTAAATTGATAGATTTGAGCTCCAACAGCTTTAAGGGTCCAATACCGGATCTTCCTTCCAGTTTGGCATTGTTAAATCTTTCCAGAAACAAATTCTCTGGAGGAATCTCCTTCATTTGCCAAATTGTCGATGGGCTTTTACAATTTCTTGACCTCTCCCATAACTCTCTAACCGGACAAATTCCAGACTGTTTGTGGCATTTCAAAGAACTAAAAGTTCTCAATCTAGGACACAACAGTCTAGTCGGAAAGCTTCCTCCTTCTATTGGATCTTTGATAGAACTGGAGGTGTTGTATTTGTACCAGAACAACTTCTCTGGAGAATTTTCTTTGTCTTTAAAGAATTGCACGAGTTTAAGTTTTTTGAATTTGGGGGCCAATAAGTTTTCTGGTAATGTGCCTTTTTGGATTGGGGAAAACTTTTCAAGGCTGTATGGTCTTATCCTAAGATCAAATAACCTGGTCGGAACCATCCCTTTACAGGTATGTCAATTACCGTATCTTCAAATTTTAGACTTTTCAAGGAACAATCTTCATGGAAGCATCCCCTCATGTTTGAATAATCTTACAAGAATGGCTCAAGAAGGATTTTTACCACCACCAAACGTGCATTTCTATACAGCACCTTCACCTTATTCATTTTATATTGATTCATTTCGCATTGATGTGGAGTATGTTGACTATGCGTTGATCGAGTGGCAAGGAGATGAGCGTGAATTCACCAGTAATCTGGGATTGTTGAAGAGCATTGACCTGTCAAGCAACAATCTAACAGGACATATCCCATATGAACTCACCAATCTTCATGAACTGCTTGCCCTGAACTTGTCAAAGAATGCTCTCTTTGGGGAGATTCCACAGCAAGTTGGTCAGATGAAAAACCTTTTAGCTTTAGATTTATCAAGAAACAATTTGTCAGGAGGGATACCATCAAGTATGACTCAAATGACTTTTTTGGGTTACCTAGATGTGTCATGTAATAACTTGTCAGGGAGAATCCCATCAAGCACTCAACTCCAGTCCTTTGAACCTTCAAGCTATGATGGAAATGCAGGACTCTGCGGACCTCCCCTTTCCAGAAAATGTCCAGGAGATGAAGGATCACAAGTACCATCAATCCTTGGTAAAAGCGAGGGTGATGAGGAAGACATACATGAACTTGAGAGATGGTTCTATATTGGTGGGGGCACTGGTTTTGTTACTGGGTTTTGTATGGCATGTGGCGCTCTACTTCTCAACCGTTGTGGTAGGCATAAGTTTTTTCATTATTTTGATGGGTTCAGAGATTGGGTTTACATGAAGGTGGTGATGTTCATCGCAAATTTGCAAAGGGTTAGACATACATAGTTTTTCTTTTTAACTTATTTTCTAGTATGTATCTTATCTTGAACAGACCGTTACTGGTCTTTTTAAGGCTAGGGTCATAGTATTGTAATTTGGCAGGGGTTTTTAAGTTCCCAATATCAATAAAATTGCCACTAACACCATGGGTGGCCACTTTATCGAATAGGGTGAAATAAGACATGCTGAGAGTTCATACTTTTGTAGCAAATAAACAAAAGATGAAAATGAAGTTAATGTTGTATATTTTAATAATCAATCTGGAAATTTTCCACCCTCTTTACAATTCTTAGATTCCTTTAGTGTAAGGCTTTTAATCAAAATCTTTATTTGTCGCTACATCAAAGCGATGGATTGAACTCATTTACACTCCTATAGCAACTGCAACACTCATCTTTAGCATTAAATCTTGAACTACAATTCAGATTACCGAGTAATATATATAATAATGATCTTGAAAACTCTACCACTATGGGTCATCCATTCACAAAGTGTTTTTATTTTTATTTTTATTTTAATGTGTGTGTGTTGTGGAATCTAGACTTTGTCTTCCGTTCACAAAAGAAGTTGGGTCCATTTTCTTGGTCCATTAACAAAAAGTATTTTTAATTTTTTTTTTATCATTCTTATTGTTTTTTTGAAAGGAAACTACCCTAATAAGGGTTTCCAGGCAAGCTTTTGCACACCGATTAATCCTCCGCTGCAAACATGAGGCTTTGACTCATGCCCTGAAGTCACTGCAGGCGAACCTCCATGACCACAAGGGCTAAGTGGTGCTAGGATTGAACATGGGTCAATAGATTATCCACCATATCTTCGACCTGCCTTACCAAGTCACCACAAGCCAAGTGGTTTTTATTATTTTTATTTCATATTTCAATGTATTAATTTAAACTATCGGAAAGATATATCATAAACTATGTACTATTTTCAACAAATTAAATCATAAAAAAGAGATCAATACATTCAAAATGAAATCATGTTACTGATATTTACACAATATGATAGATCCAATAATATGATATATCCAACAACACTCATAGTTTAAATGTGTGATGGTTGATTAATTCAGAATTTGTATCATTATACCTTGGATTTGGAAAACTCCAAGTTTGTGAAATGGTTTTGAGGGACATTTTGGACTGATTTTGGTGATAAGAATGCATGTATGGGATCTCTTTGAACCATTCATGCAAGCCATAGCCTTTACGGCTTTGATTTGGATCTAGGGTTGGAGTGGGTCATGTTGAAGCTTCCATGTGGACATTAAGAACCTCATTTGATAGTTTTTTGGAAAGTCTTAGCTTTTGTCTTAATGGAATAAGTGCTTAAAAAAGAAATAGATATGCCTTAAAAAACGCAACGCGACAAAGGAATAGTCGCGACACAAAGTTTGAAGAGGAGTTGCGACTGTTTTGTCGCCTAGTCGTCACGACACGACCAGGAGATCGGTCGTGACAGATTGACCATTGACTTTGTCAGTTGAATTTTTGACACATTTGACTTTTGGTCAAACTTTGATGGACCATGGGTTTTGGAATGATGTTTGACCTCTGTTTAGTATGGGATTACTGAATTATGCCTAATGGTGATTTAGGTGATTCGTATAGTTGATTCTCTCAAGGACTTGTGTGTGTGGATTCAACTCTTAATTTCAGGTGAGTTTTCTCGCTATATTACATATGACAATTTTCCTTTTTATAAATTGACTAAAATACTCTTACAATTGACTAAAATACTCTTACAGTTAAATTAGATGATATTTTTCAATTATCTTTAATTAAATAATATTTATTAATCACTTTCTTAAAATAACTAAAATTATTGGTCCACAATCAAACATACAAATACACAATAGATAGTTAGAATACAATAACATAGCTCTCTCTCTCTATATATATATATATATATATATATATATATATATATATATATATATATATATATATATATATATATATATATATATATGAATTTTTTAATATGTGCCCTAAAGGCACAAATAAGAACTATAATTATAGAAAATATTATCATAATTGAATATTAAATGCATTAATTATGATAATATTCCCCATAATTAATAGCTCAATTAATTCTTTTATGTATGCCTAGGGCACATGTTAGAAAACCCCATATATATATATATATATATATATATATATATATATATATATATATATATATATATATATATATATATATATAGGTAGCTTCAAATGTGGATTGATATCTATTGTGCGGACGTGTGGACAATCTTATTCTCTGAGAATGACAAAGAAAATATGTTGTTTGGTAATGTGAATACATTCAATCTTACATAACTATTGTCATTATCACGTATTCCCACTAACTAAATCGTCTATAAGGTTATTATAGACTTTTTTAATATTATTCTCATTCTGTAAGAATGTTGTTATAATGTTTATTGAGTCGTATTCTGTGAGAATGAAAATGAGTAAAAAACAATGTGTGAGAACAAAAACGAATAAAGATTAGTGAGAATACATGAAAATGACGATGGTTGTGTAAGGTTGAACGTATTGACATTAGCAAATAACCTATTCTGTTAGTAATTCTCATAGAATAGCATTGTCCACACGTCTGCACAATAGTTGCCCATCCACATTATAACCTAGCCATATATATATATATATATATATATATATATATATATATATATATATATATATATATATATATATATACTAATTTATAATGCGTGGATAATAGGAGTCCAAAAGTTTTTAAGACCAAAGTCTTAAAAACAAGGAGAGTAACCATTAATTTTAAAATGAGTGGTATAGATTATCTATGTTAATTGGTGATCCTTGTGAATTAATTTAAACCAATAAGAACACAACATTTTAAAATACAACTCCTATTTAATGAATATATCACAAACAAGGCCTCAACTTTCCTTTTTCTCTCTACGAAATGATTCCTTATCCGCCCAATTCTATGGCGATCAATAAACACCAAAAACTTGATGATCGATTATGTTCATATATGTTATGATCTTTCGTCACCTTTAACATTATCCACTACCACTTCAACACTTCTGTATCCACCCTCTAACATTTCACAAACCTACTGAAAATTAAGAATCTAAAGCATCAAGATAACGCTCTCATATTTTCACGGCCAAACCGCTTAGGTTAAACAACACCACCGAACTGCCACGACTACAACTCACCTTCATCTCTGCTCTCTTTCTCCCCTTCAATATGTTTTCTGATACGAATCTCCTTTTGTTGTTATATAAGTGTAGATTTTTATTTTTTTGTAGTCAGAAATATGTAGATTTTTAGTTTTTGATGAAGTATTTTGGTTGCGAAAATAACATCTTTATTGTTTTATATTTTTTTTGAAAAATAGTTTCAGATCTATAGGAAAAATTATTTTTATATGAAAATGGTTTTCCAATGTGCATATACTTTCTAAAAAGTTACATCATCTTTGAATATAGTTTGGCTTGTTGATACTTTTTTTATCCTTCATTTACTTGATTTTTTCTTTGATTTTGTTTTGTTAGCTTCCATATATATATATATATATATATATATATATATATATATATATATATATATATATATATATATATATATATAGGCTTAGGTTATTTTGTAGTATCTATTGTGTTATTGTATGCATAAATGTGAGCCAATCAAATTTACATATTTTAAGAAAGTGATTAATATATATTATTGAATTAAATATAATTGAAAAATATCATCTTAATTAATTATAAGGGTAATTCAGTCAATTAATATAGACTTAATAAAGGAAAATTGCATTTTTTTAAGGGATCATAGATTCTATTAATTTTAAAAATCCGATTTTAAGAATTATAATTATTTTAATTTGGACATTCTGACAGAATATGTTTATGAGTATATTCAAAATTAAAAATATTCTTGAAGCATAAATAATAAAAATATTCTTGAACCTATTTCTTGATCATGAATTTAAGAACTTCTTGTAGAATAACAAATTCTTGAACAATCACTAGAAGAATAAAAACAAAAAATACATTATTTCTTATAGAATACGGGTAAAAATTGTTAATAATTACATTTATTGTTAAAGAATAAAACTAAAAAACAATCAAAACCGAAAAGAATACATCAAAATCTAACAACGACTAATACATTCTAAAAGAATAATGTGGTTCGTTTCAATTTTGTGGTCCGTTCTTCAAGCATCAACTACTGTGATTACAACAGAATTGGAATTCGTCATTCCATTCCAACAGAATTGGAATTCGTGATTTCATCATCATTTTCCCGGCTCTGTAAGTAATCAACATCTCCAACATATTCAGTGATTATTGTCCAGTCTTTGATACATTTATCAGCTTCTACGGTGAATCTGCAACAATAACATATATATATATATATATATATATATATATATATATATATATATATATATATATATATATATATATATATTAATATCAAGAACACCAAAGGTTTAGGCATAAAAACCCACTTACCCTTCTACAGGATAAAAAACAACCATAAGTGGAGGGAATTCCCCTCTCCTCATCATGCTCTTGCACAGATTCAAGGCCTCATGTTGCAATCCAAAATATAGGTGGTGAAAAGAATTATAAATCTTGCCAAAGATCAGATATGGGGATCAAGGAACTCTGTTACCTATAAACTGAAAGAGTTTTGTAATACTTACATTTGCAGGATTCATTGAAGGACCTGTGTAGCTTGAACCAACAAGAATCACCACCCTAGTTGCCATGGAAAGCATCCAATTTTTCAAGAACAAGCTGTTAGGACCCTTGATGATGATCAAGAGAACAACAAAAGTGATAACGAAAGTCAAAACTCCCTCAGCAATGGCTCCAGTATGCAAATCTACTTTTAGAGTAGGTCCTTCTAGCAGATGTTTGTACTCTAATGGCATCAACTTCAAAAAGACATCACACCACCAGCTGCACCAATCGTCTGTCAACAATTCAGAAACCAAATACTATTTTTACATGTTTAACACCAATAATCAACAAATACTGATCCAATTCTGCACTATTCATAGTTGAATGTAACGATCTGTTTTCGCAATTTCAACTGTAACCTAACAATTTGGGGAATTGGAAACCCTTAATTCGTCAAAAATCACGACTATGAAAAGTAATTTTTGGTTAAATTACCTGAGCATGAAAGCGGACGGCGGTGGACATGAGTGTATCATCGTTGCCACCGGCACCGGCGATACTAAACGCAATTGTACCGATCGCATTGAAGCTAGCGCCACCGAAGGCATCGGCAATCAATCGAAACACGATGGAAGCCAGCCCTCCGGCACCCATCAAAAGAAGAACAGAAGAGAAGATAGAGAGAAGACTGAAGGTTTGCTGCCGCCTGCGCCCTGCTGTGCTGTGTTGCGTCTGCTGACTGCTGGTGTCGACGCCACCTCTTCGAAGTCATCCAACACCGGTAATTGAATGAGGCTGGTGCATCGATTCAGTTGCTAAGGTTTCTGTCCTTGCCGCTTGTTCTAGCACTTCAAGTAAGAGCATTACAGAGAGTGTCTATGGGGTCGTTGTCAAAAAGGGTTGATTAGGGTTGATGGGTGGAGAAAACTAAGTCAATTGTTACCTTAATTATAGGATATTATATGTGGAAAGTAATTATCAAATTACCTATTTACCCTTATTTATTTATTTAATTATTTATTTTTATTTTAATTTTTGATTGGCCCACATTTATGCATACAATAACACAATACTTACTTTAAACAAATGAACATATCTCTCTCTCTCTCTCTCTATATATATATATATATATATATATATATATATATATATATATATATTATTGTGTGTTCAGGTTTTGATGATAAAAAAGTACGAAGTCTATAAAATGAAGAGCTTATGTTATTATAGGTTGAATATAGAAAGGGAATTTGACTTATTAAGATAACTAAATATTTCTTATGTTCACATATGGGTAATATTGTTTTTTTTGTACTCATTTACCCAAATAACTTTTTTCAGCCATTCACAAATAACCAACATTACCGGTTATTACATGATTTAGCCGGTTGCATTGATTTAGCTTAGTTAAAACACATTACGTGGAATATTACGTGGCCATTACACCCCCTTCTCATTTTATTAGGGTTCGTCATCGTCAGTTTAGGACAAGCTCCAAAACACTCCCCGATTACCTTCTTCTGTGAGAAATCAATCGATACAACAAATCGATGATTAGGGTTTGGAACTGAATTTGGAATTGAAGGTACGAGTTCAAGTCGACTGTTAACATGGAATCCTCATCTACAGGTATGTATGTAGCTGTAGATTTTCATTACTATGGAATGTTTTCGCCAAACCCGTTGGTGTACTTAGACCCTGTAAAAACAAGTGTACGTGATGTGGATTTTGGGGGATTTACGTATAAAGAGTTTCTTTTGTGGCTTACAAAATTAACCAAATGATCTTGTGATAATGTATACTGCTGTATTAGAAGGAAAGCTTGTGTGAGGGTATTAGATGAATCGATAGTGATGCTGATTATTAGGAGTTTGTGGAAACTGTTTATAGTCTTGAGAGTGAGTTAGATGTGTACATTGACCACCAAAATGAACCACTTCTTGATTGGGCTGATAACGAGTTGTTAGCAGATGTTAAAGGGTATGAGTTGGATGAGTTTGATGAAGATGGTGACAAGGATTCTGAACTTTCAGAGAGAATGGAATATGAATATTAATGTGATGAAGAGCTCTATACTTTTGATAAGACTATTGGAGACCCATTCTTAGACAAACTTTCAAGGCATATAAGTGATGATGATGAAGAGGAAGCAAACAATGGAAAATTAAGGATGTTGTGTTCCCTGTCCATAATGAGAATAAAGAATGGGAGCAAATGGTGCCAGTTTTGGGTATGAAGTTTTCTAACCCATTGGAATTGAAGTTGTGTGTCACCAACTATGTAGTCAAAAATAGATATGATTTATGGTATGAAAAAAGTGATCATCAAAGGATATTGGTAAAATGTTGTAAAGGTAAGACAAATAAGCAGAATAAAGGTTGTCCCTTTAGGTTCTAGGCAACCTGGATGACCAGTGAAAAATCATTCCAGACTAAATCTCTAAATGATAGGCATAATTGTGCAAGAGTCTTCAAATTTGGGTCTGTTGTTACCTATAAATGGATAGGAAATCATTTCATGAATCAGATACTTTAGAAACCAAAGATGAGTATAAGATAATTCCATTCAACTCATCATCCAAGATTACAACAGAACTTCGAAACATAAACAGAAATTGCAGATGAATACCATCACTACTGGAATTGACTAAATAGAAGAACCGATAACTCAAACCTCGGTCTCCGTGGGTCCTTCCATCCAACGACGAACGTTGGGGAGCTACTAAGCTAAGGGTGTAGGGCCTAGCACCTCACCAAAAATGAGAAAGGGACAACGAGCACTGTTGTGGCCCTTTTGGCTGCAATGAAAGCAAACTCATGTACTCTGCCTGCAATTTATACCAAAATGACCCTCCTCGCTACACCTGAGACATATAAAAGATTGACACCTCTCATAATGGAACTTATCGCATTTGCTACCCTCGGAACTCATCCTCTTAGCTGATCCTGAACATGGGTTGGCGGACCTGAACCACTTGGCTACCGACTGATACTGTCCTAAAACTGTCTCTTCCTCTCTCTATTGAAACTCCAACTTAATATCCCTCCTCTTGGCGCTTGGCTAAGGTCCGGTATTAATGAGTAGATACAAACTCTCGAATCTATATCTTGAACATTCTCAAGTATCGTGACATTTGCGCCTGCTCTGAAGCGACATACTCGGCAGAAAGGAGCTCTCTATTAACATCTTGGTGATATCCATCACCGAATCCGGCGTCTGCTTGAGCGACAGGTACTCCTATGTCAATATCTCTCGCTCCACAAGAGGAACATACTCTACATGAAACATATCCAGAAACTGTTCCCAAGTCACCATGGCTCACTTGGCATGCAAAAGCCCTAAGTCACCAATTCCCAACAATCCTTTGCACCCCAACGAAGAAGGTTAAGAGAAAACTTCACCTTCTAGTTCCCGGAAACATACATGTGAAGAAACATCCCTACACATCAAAAATTCATCTCAAAGTGATAATCGGGTCCATGTCGCCTTTGAACTTTAGAGGCTTCGTATCACTGAACTCTTGATACTGCATCACCTGCCCCTTTGAAATCCTGTAATTGCGATAATTGTTGTGGCTACGGCAGTAGTTCTTTAGTAGCCTTGAGGTTCCTCCTGAATCTCATACGGATGTTGTGCTTTCAATAGTACGAGCCCATACTGCCTTCCACACCTATCCGTAGTTGATTCAGAATTCATCCCAAGGTCCTAAGTCCCTGCACTAGACTACTTCTATATGTGCTAATACCCACGTGCTCCTACGAGCTACAACTTACTTCCTAGGTACACGTCCTAGGATTATCCTCACTCCGCACTATTGGTTGCTTTTGTGCATGGTAGTTGTACACAATATAGGATTAGATAGATTGTCGAATAATCTACTTTGCCCTAAGTCCACAACCAGAAAAGGAACAAGAAATAAGGCTAAGTCGATCATTCTAAGGCTATTTTATCCTGCCCATATACAACTAATCAACATACACTTAGCAATCACACAATAATGTAATATACATCAATCAACTCAGGAATCACCACAATCAGGGACTTCTATCCAACATTTCCTAAAGGAACCTTACCTACTAGCATGACATTCTAACAATCCATATATCAACAATAATCAAAACTCAACACATGTAACAACTATGGGTATTTTGGGAACCACTCTCCTGTGTGGGCTCTGGCTGACTGTATAAGTTGCATCTTCCTATAAAACAAATGTTAAGCCAAGGTCCATGCTCCCGATCCCAAGCCAACTTCCCCTTTGCTCAAACCTAGTTTTCGAGTTTGGATTCTCACAAGTGTTCCTCCAATTCGCTCAAAATAAGGCTATTATAACAACTTTTAACGTCCCATTCTCACAACCAAAAAATTTAATCTTTATTAAGGTAAAACTCCATATAATAAGACTCGTATTAAGAAAAGAATTTACTCTAGATTAAATTCATAAAATCAGAGTAATATTTAAACGTGGAATCTTCATTGCTACTGATGAATGTGTACAATCACGCCTTCACCTTCCGATGATAACCGATGATACCTGAAACAATAAGCAATCGGGTAAGCACAAAGCTTAGTGAGTTGACCCCAAAATACTCCAAACAACAAACATACTAGCATGCATAGCGTGCCTACATTCCTCGGATTAGAAAACCCTGGTCCAATCAGTCATCGGACTGGAATGCCAACATGTCACGGGTCCAATCAGCCATCAGGCTGGAATACCCAGGGTTTGTTGGCCTGCCGCCTCAACGCAACAGCTCATCCCCGGGCCTCCATGCCTATGGCTTACAGCCAGCCCGCAGTAGGTATCTTGGCCTACAACACAAAACAGGATCGTCTCAACCTTAATCACTACCATTTGTCGACATATAACAAACAAGGATCAAGTAGGCACATAATATAGGAAATATCAATCATACAGTTCGCTACCACCTACTAGATCTCTCACAGCACACTGCTCTTCTACCAGCTAAACTCAATGGCATATGTAACCATAAGTAACTAGAGGTAAGACAGCCACCCGAACAGATGATCCTACTCTAGAGACACAACCTGATACATCCCAAAAATCATGACCAAAATTTTCATTTTTAATTATTAAATAAACCATAGTCACCAAAATCATTTCATCCAAAAACATAAGTCATCGTATCAAATCAGAGTAAAATATCAAAACACATGTCAATGTATCAGAGTAAAACATCCCAAGCTAAACAAAACGGTGTGTGCACTGCAGTCATCCGGAGCTCTTCCCCTTGTTACCAGAAGTACCTGAAACCAAAACTAAAAACTGTAAGCACGAAGCTTAGCGAGTCTCCCCAAACTACCACATACCTTACACATAATCATATAATCACATAATAACATAACATGGGCCTTGCCCGCTACATCAGCCCCCGCCCGACATTGGACCGAAGACCGGAATTGGGCCCCACCTGGCATCGAGCAAAGCTCGGTATACATATAAACATATCAAAAAATACACATACATAATCACATAACATAAACATATAAACATTCCTCGGGCCCCGCCCGACAAAGGACCGAAATCCGGAAACATATAAACATTCCCCGGGCTTTCCCCAGCATTGGGCCGAAGTCCGGAAGCATACAAAACAAACACATGTAGGAATCATAAAGACATCAAGGATACAAACATTCCTCGGGCTTTCCCCGGCATTGGACCGAAGTCCGGAAACATATAAACCTACATAGGGCACTTCCCGACATCGGACCTTAGTCCGGAATATACTAACATACATAAATGGGACGAAATTGGTAACTTAGACACGTTCCTATGGGAGGAAACCCACCTCTCACTACTGAATTCGCGAATAAAACTCTAACTGTTGGATGACAGATTCACAAACTGTCAACATCAAAACAAAACCCAATTAACCATTTAGGTTTCAATGCATAACCATAAATCCACACTTGGGGTAAACGGACCATTTTACCCCTAACCTATCTTAGTCCAAGACCTAGGCCCAAACTCATTCTATGAAGGCCCAAAAGTCAAATAATTAACCACGACCAGAAAATAACATGCAAAAGGAACAACCGCAATGAACGACGAAGGCAGTGGTTTGATGTGAACTAACTGTTGCGGGACATAACAGAAGTTCAAGGAGAAGGGGCTGATGCAGCGGGGAACAGAGGTTGCGCCTCTACCAAAACACGAGAACGGTGGCTACGAGCTCTTATCTTCCGACTTCTCACTGCCACGACATTGGCTCGTCGGTGTCAGCGTACGCCGGCAGTAGCGACGATGGTATCGACCACGACGACATTGGCGGTCAATGGTGGCTATGAACTGGTACTCCTACTCCCTACTGAAACGAAATCCACCATTGGTATTTGTCTTCAGCAACCACGTAATACTGCCGGCGGTACTCGACTGGTGGTTTTTCGGCTCCAACAACGGTGGCGGCGACCGGAGGTGAAGGGAGGCATACCGGGGGGGGGGGGGGGTGGCGGTTGATGTTTTAGAAGTAGGGTTAGGGTTTGAATGCAAGGTGGTGATGCGTATATTCCCGTTCATATGAGATCTTCACTCATAATTACATTTCCAGCCCCACCATGCCAAATCTTTTCAAATTGAGTCCGAAATTTACCCTTTAGCCTCTGCCTTCAAAAATCCTTTCATAATAAGTTCAAAAATTACCAATCGTACCCTGACTTCTGAAATCCTTCTCAAATTAAATCCATAATTTACCAAACCGCCCTCAACCTTCAAAATTCTTTACAGACTAGTCCGTAAATTACACTTTAACCCCTAAAGTCCAAATTATATCATTTCACCCCCAAAACCAACACCTTTCTAAATTATTCCAAATTTAGGGCTACTATTCATTTATTAATTTTATCTATTTATTTATTTAATAAACAGAATGTTACAATTCTTCCTCACTTAAATTAGATTTCGTCCTCGAAATCATTCCTTACCATTCATATCACGCCAAGCAACTTGAGCGACATGGCCACATTCCCACGTGTACCCCAGCCTTCCCAAGGCAACCAAAACCAACCCACGCAGGGCTCTACAAATCGAAGGTGAAAAAATTCCTTGAAACATAAACACATTTACTCAATCTGAAACCTGAAGTCTCAAGATGGTTTGACTCCCTAACAGACCATCCATATTGAATCATTATTATTGAACCCAATCCACTTATCTCTCAGCTGGCTACTCAATTTTTGATAACTTGAGGTTCCCACGAGAAACAGTGTCTCATACCATATGTACCTGTGGAACACTTATACTTGACAGAAGGCTAAGATAATCCTGCTATGAGTGACTTAGCATAACCCAAGCAATCTGTTACTTTATCCATATATGAAATCCTAAAACACTAATACTGCCCGAAACAGCGTGCTGCCACCTGGCTGCTTTCCAAAATCCACTAAGACCTCCCTGGTCCCAATTCGTCAGTCAGTCACCTGAAATATCGGGTTCTATCCTGTTCGTTGGGCTTAAAAGACTCCCACAGAGTCTCCCCCACACGTATTTCGAACTAAATCATCCTCTGTCAATAGTTACCATTACTTGTCTTGCCACTATGGCTCTAACGACCTCCTGATCCAACTGATCGAGTCCACACGTCGAATCCTGACGTCACCAAATCCAAGGCTAAAAGTGATTGCTACTTGACCAAGGGTAGCCTTATATCACAAACAACCTTAAACGGTCCATTTCTTCCTTGATCCCATGACTGTAGTGGTGTTCCTATGGTCTTATCACTAGCTCAACCAGGTCTAATTCATCTGGGGAAATCCATAAACCAATATGTGGATTTAGCACGCCGTCACTACTGCACCCAAACTGGTGGGTACTACTGTTCCTTCCATGATCTAACAATACTCCCATGTGATCTACCAACCTAGTGAATGATATGGCTACATCCGCAGTCTTACAACACTCTAGCATTATCTACCAACCTTGTGAATGCTACGGCTACACCCGCCGACTTACAATAATCTTGCACTATGTAACACCCCAAATTACAGAGGTGCTATTGAAGGACTTCAAGTGTAAATTAAGGAAAAGGACTCGACGAGTAGGCACGCTTACTCGCCGAGTCGGAGCGGGAATCTGTCACGGATTAAGTGGCCAACTCGTCGAGTCGGCGGCTTGGACTCGACGAGGTGGTGATGTAGAGAGAAAACCCTAATCCCAGGGGTTGTTCCCTATATAAAGAACATTATAACCCACCCTTAGCCTCCTTACTACCCTGAGAGTTCCAGCAAACCCTAGTTCGTATGAAACACCATTGATTGAGGAGATTGGAGCTTGGAAGAAGATTTTGGTGTAAGAGGCTTGAGGAATTAGAGGCTAGCATCAAGGGGCATGTGTAGATCTGGAATCTACAGTAGTTTGGGCACATCTCAGAGGTAAGAAGCCTTTATCCTAAGCTATTTCCTTTATGGTGGTTGATTTGGGGTCCCTTAGCTTGTTTGAGATCCATTTCGGGTTTAGAGGCTAGATTTGAGGTTGCAACTTCGGATCTATGTTAGTTTTGAGCTATGAGAGGAGAAAGCATCATCCTTTGGGTTTGTTTGAAAGGATCCTTGTCTCAAACCCAAGACCTAGAGTGATTTGGAACTTTAAATCCTTGGTTTCACATAAAGTTTGCAACTTTATGTGAGGGTTGGATTGTAGAAGGGTGGATCTATGGATTGGAGCCCCTGCATGGCTCGAAAAGCCACTGTATGGATTGAGAACTGGAGAGACTCGGCAAGCCACATGGGTGTACTCGACGAGTTGTATGAACATATGCATGGACTCGGCGAGTTGGAAGAACAACTCGGCGAGTCTGTTGAAGATTGCCTTGGGCTCGGCGAGTCAGGTCGCTGAACCCCTAACCTCTTCTGGTTAAGACGCAGATCAGTGAGTCGAGAGTTGACTCAGTGAGTTGGACAGGATGGGACTCGGAGATCATTGGACTCGACGAGTCTTGGGGTGACTCGGCGAGTTGAGTCGTGTTCTAAGAGTTTTCAGAGTATAAGGACTCGACGAGTCAACGGGTTGACTCGGCGAGTAGGGTCAGTCAGGAAGTTGACTTTGACTGAGAACTTTGACTTTGACCAAGAGTTGACCAGTTTGACTTCCAAGGGTATTTTGGTAATCTTGGTATTGGTCATTTGGTAGTGTCCTGTGGTGAAGTTCGTGTCGGTGGTCAGAGCAGATTGGTCGTATCTCTTCAGTCGGCAATTTCAGGTGAGTTATCCTCACTATATCGACACGGTCTACGGCACCAAGGCCGGCCCTTTATCGGATGGAAATCCGGGTATTGTTTGTTATGTTATTGCTTTGCTAGATCTGTATCCTGGTACATAGGATGGTGTTATGTTAGTGACCTGGTTAAGGTCGGTACCCGGTATATAGGGTAATGTTATGCTAGTGACGGGTTAGGTCGGAATCCTGGTTAGGATGTTGATATGCTATGTGATCTGTTAGACTGTTTGTCTGGTTAAGAATTTGTTATGCGTTTGATTGTTTTATGTGCACATGGTTGTTTGACGGGGGTTGGGTTGAGGCGGGTCCTGCTTTGTGCTGTAGGCCAACATACCCAGGGCGGACCGGATATTCTGAAGGCCCAATGAGCGGTCCGGATAGGCTGAAGGCCCAAGAGGGCGGACCAGACGTGCCGAGGCTCGGAGAGTGGACCAGGCCGACTGAAGGCCCGGTGCGGGCGGACCAGTCATACTGTAGACTCAGAGAGTGGACCAGGTGGATTGAAGGCCCGGTGCGGGCGGACCAATCACACTGTATACTCGATGTATATGGCTAGACTCGGAGGGTGGACCAGGTGGACTGAAGGCACAGTGCGGGCGTACCAGTCACACAGTAGACCCGATGTGCATGACTGTTCTGTTTGTGATATGTTATGAGTATGTTTATGTGTGGTTGGTATTTTAGGGGTAACTCACTAAGCTTTCGGTATGTTTTATGATTTATGTGATATGGTTCTGGGGGATACTCTGATGTTTAAACTATTTTGAAAACGAGATGTATGAACTTAATGGTTTTTGAATGAATTAAAATGTTTTAAATTGGCTTAATTTTTATGGGTGTTACAAGTTGGTATCAGAGCCTTGGTTTGAGTGAATTGGAGGAACATTCGTATGAATCCAGTCTCAAATTAAGGAGAGATTTTCAAAATGGTTTTGAAAAGGTTTTCGAAATATGTAAAGGAGGATGTAGAGGGTACGATCAGCCGGAGCCAGTAAGTAGACCCCAAAATACCATACAGTTAATTGATATTGTGATATGTTAGAACAGCATGCTACTACTAGACTAGGTATCTTCAGTAATTGCATGATAGAATTGCCTGATTACATGATGCCTGCTAGCCTAGGGTTTCCTTTATGTGAAATTGACATCATTACTGTAGTTACTTGTGTATGCATCACAGTTGTATATAATTAAGATCTTATAGCCTGAGAACGTTTGATCCGGCCTTATGTTCTGTTCTTATTGATTAGGGCTTAGGGTAGGAATGGATATTCGAAAGTCTATAAGGTCCAATGTTATGTATGGCTAGCATACACTAGTGCTGCAGGGGTTGATGGAAGTTTCATGGATGGGTGGGTTGTGTGAGGCCGGGAGGCCAGTTATGAGATATTTAGCATTCCTCTAGGAATGAGGACTGAGCGCTCGCTATGTTGATGTACATTGTTAGGGCGTTGTGATGATACTTGAGACAAATATGGGTAGGTGTGGAAGGTAGTATGGGCCCGTACTACTGAAAGCACAGGACCCATACGCGTAGCAAGGATGTCACGACCCCTAGGGTTGGGTAGGGAGTTGGTCCCCTGTCATATTATGCATTATCAGAGATCCTTCTGGTGTCTTACTAGAATGGTGGTTACGAAGCGTCTTGAGAACAGATCCAGGTTAGGATCGGGAGTTGGCAGCTAGGATGGGCCAACATTGATTATAGGATCGTGTCAGTGGGATCATCCGGGAGGAGGTGATTGAGATTGTTCGGGGACCGTTGGCGGAGATGTTTGGGTCTATCAAGACCGTTATGGTCGAGTATTTCGACGAGCGCTATACAGCTAGTGCCGAGACGATTGCAGTGGCAGCTATAGCAGCTGTAACAACGGCAGGCGGAGGAGCCGGTTAGGCTTTCCAGTATTGGGACTTCGATAATGCAAAGCCCTGACTTTTGATAGGCTTTAGGACCCGGTTATAGCCATGAGGTAGCTATATGATGTGGAGGGATGTTGTTTTACATGTTCATGTTCTACTGACCAGAAGGTAAGACACACTCTAAACCTGCTAAGGTTCGGGGCGAAGGATTGGTAGGGACTTGTTATTGGGACGTATTCTGAGGAGCAGAGAGATGTAGCTACTTGGGATCAGTGAGGTGTGCTGTACTTGTTACAGTCTGCGGGTTAAGCGGGAGAGTCCAGAACATGCGATTCCAGATTGAGACTTCGAGGGTTTTATTCGAGGCCAGAATGTGAGTCGCGGGGACTCCGTAAAGGAGCAATGATTATGTTCAGCTGGAGTTATGCAATTGGAATTAAAATGGTTTATTTTCTTGGGCAAGGATTGTGCCCTTTCTGTTTACGAGCTCGAAGGATTAAGCAGGCTTGTGACCCCAGGATCAGGTTGTATTCTAAGTCGGGGTTAGTTGGTCATCGGGATTGGCGACAATGGTTTAGCGCTGGTAAGCGTAGGTGGGTCGATGTGGTATAAGTATTTTGGAGGTCCATTTCGCCTTGGATCTCTTGTATCAGACTCTAAGGATTGATGGTGCGATCTGTTGCACTTTCGGGATTATAGACTACGTCTTGGGAGTGATTGTAGTCTGGTTTAGGGCAAAGGCTGTTTCAGCTACTGCAGTTCAGCTGTGGATGATTGAGCTGGTGAGTGAGTCAGGGTGCAAGGCCCTGAATGATGAGTTTTGGAGTCGAAAGCGGGAGGATTGTTGGAATGCTTTGGGAAGAAGGGTATTATGTGGGAGGTATGTGGACAGGGTCCCACAAGATGGTTATTCATCATTGTCAGGATTCAGTGGTTTTAGTAAGCATTATTGATTGGTGGAGGAAAGCGCCAAGGGGAGTGGTTCGTGGCTGGGGTATTATTTGCAGAATTTATCTTTTGGACATGAGGGTGGGGCCATTCAAGCATTAGTGACTGTCGATTGCACTGGGATGCAGAAAGTGTCCATCTGGTTACTAAAAGTGTGTGATAAATTGGGAAAGAGTTGGTCGTCATCGGATCAATTGTGGGAAAGTGAGAAGGGTTAGGACCTTCCCCAATGTCCATGTATTATGAAGACTTAGTCGAATCTAAGTGGGGGAGAATCATCTCGGGATACAGAAGCAGGAGTGGTGTTGAAAATGGGATAGGTCTCGCATCGTTAGCAGGAAGGAAGACAAATCAAGTGGCTGTTTGGTTGGAGGATTGTGTGAGTTGGGAGTTTGGTAAAACTCCCCAACATGTGTATCACAGATTTCCAAGAGGGTGGACAATCGACATGAGGCCTAGGGTTGGGCTGGGGATATAGTGCATAGAGTAGATCAGGAGTTCGAAGCCCCAAGTGGGTGAGAACAGGATGCATGAGAGAGAGCATCAAGAGGGGTGGTCCAGGGAGATACTCAACAGTTTAGAGCGGTCCTCATAGACTAAAGGCCAGTGGGGCGTACCAGTCAGACCGAAGGCTCGGAGAACGGTCCAGACACGCTGAAGGCCCAGAGAGGCGGTCCAGACATGCTGAAGGTTCTGAGAGTGGTCCAGATAGACTGAAGGCCTGGTAGGGCGGTCCTGTCATGCTGAAGACTCTGTGTATGTTAGTAGAACTATGTTCGAGTATTGAGTAGGCTGTTATGTCATAGCAACCAATGGGTTTGTTCCAATTTGTGAACATGCGGTTGGAGTAGGCTAAGGACTCCGGTGTATTTTGGTTGATCGGAAGTGTTAGTAGTGGTCAGACGGAGTTTAAAGGATCTTGGTGATATCATCAGTTCGGAGTGTCTCCGAGATTTCATCGTCTTGGATCGGGTAATACTCTAGTTGGGGACTAAGAGTGAATCCGAATGGGTATTAGTCAGTTTTGGGAAGGTCTGGGATTAGAATATCCTGTCATTCACGTTTTGGGAACCGGGTTGTATCTTTTCTTGATCGGTTATGACATTTGAATGGGGTTGAGGCGGTCCTGCTCTACGCAGTAGGGCAAGATAACCGGTGCGGGCCGACTGTAAGTAGTAGGCACGGAGGCTCGAAGGGAGCAGTAGGGTTGAGGCGGTAGGCCAGCAAACCCTAAGAGTTTTCGACTCGATAGTTGGATTGATTAGACATGTGGGTATGCTAACCCGAAGGAAGTGGTATGGGTTAGGTATGAGGGTCGTGCTGGTTGGCCGGTAGTGGTAGGCATGTTGTTGTCGTTTGAGCCATGCCAGTTTTGGGAACGGTGGTTAGTAATCGATGCACTAAGTGGGGGAGAATTGGAAAATTCTCCCGGTGGAACAACATGCATCCAAGGATGGTTCGCTGTTCAGATTTATCAGAATTGTTAGCCGAGAGTGTGGCATGATTGGAGAAAGTGATAGACAAGTGGGGCAGGGAACAGACCGTGGGTTCAGTTAAGGTAGTTGGTCGATGTGAGGCCTGGGTTTAGGCCATGGAAAGGATTCCGGGAACGGAACGGGAATTCGGAACCCCAAGAGGGCTAGAACAGACTGCATGGGAGAGATTTTCGGGGAGGACGGTTCAGGGTGACGTATGATGTTTTTGAGCGGTCCGGATAGACTGAAGTCCGGAAGGCGTACCAGTCAGGCCGAAGGCTCGGGGAACGGTCCAGACAGGCTGAAGGCCCAGGAGGGCGGTCCAGACATGCTGAAGGTTCTATGAGTGGTCCAGATAGGCTGAAGGCTTGGTAAGGCGGTCCAGTCATGCTGAAGACTCTGGATGTGTTAGGAGACCGGTATGTGGAGAATGAGTGAATATGTCGCCATGCAATAGTAATCGATATGGTCTGGCCCCAAGTATTGATCATGATGATGAAGTTGGCTGGAGGCCGTGCGTGGGCCTTGTTAGTTATGTGATCGGATTCGGAATATATGGGAGTTCGAGGATAGCAGTTGCTCTACATGGATAGTATAGAGTGGAGTTTAGCAGGGTGGCACTTATATGTGCGGTAAGGGTTGTTGAGTAGACTTCCTGGAAAGGAAAGGTATGTAGCTTCAGAAGGAGTTTGGGCCCTCTGAGAGGAAGGCATCAGGGTAAAAGGAGGATCGAAAGTGCTTCAGTTATTGGTAGTCATCACTGGGATTGTACCAGATATATGGAAGCACATAGGGGTTGGATGCCCGTTGAGATTGTGGCAATGTTGGATGATGCGCAGGCATGTTTTCAGTCTCCTTGGAAGAGGAGGAGGATAGTGGTTCCAGATTGGGGAATGGGACAGAGGAAGGTGAGTCACCAAGATAATAGACTCAGCAGCAGTCTGGACCGATGCTGAGGACTGCGTAAGGATATTACAGTCGGGTTCGAGGGTGACGCAAGGACAAGGTCCTTAGTTTCGAGTATGGTTGTAGGCTTGAGTTATGTATGTGGAGGTATTCCAACCTGGGGTATTCCATCATGAGGATTCGTTCCAGGTTGCAAGTTATCAGGGTTATCGCCAATTTTGGGCGAAAGAAGATGGATTAGTTCTTAGCAGAGCTCAGTGGGTGTTTGTGGTATCTAGCGTTCGCAGGGCGCGAGGGCGTGTTCCTGATTGGAAGGGATGGTATCATCGGGTGATACGTGGTTAATATGTAGTGCTATTGAGCTAAAAGGCCGATGTTCGGCTTAGAGTAGTGGCAAGGATGTCACGCGAGAATAAGCCATTTTAAGAGAGATGCAGAAGTACGGCCTGTAAGAGCATGAGTTGATTGAGAAATCGGAGTCTGCAGTGCAAGGGGTTTGTTCTGAAACGTATACTGCAGCATGCCTCGGGGACGAAGCCTAATTTAAGTGGGGGAGAGTTATAACACCCCAAATTCCAGAGGTGCTATCGAAGGACTTAAAGTGTAAATTAAGGAAAGGGACTCAACGAGTAGGCACGCTTACTGGCCGAGTCGGAGCGGGAATCTGTCACGGATTAAGTGGCCAACTCGCCGAGTCGGCGGCTTGGACTCGACGAGTTGGTGATGTAGAGAGAAAACCCTGATCCCGGGGGTTGTGCCCTATATAAAGAACATTATAACCCACCCTTAGCCTCCTTACTACCCTGAGAGTTCCAGCAAACCCTAGTTCGTATGAAACACCATTGATTGAGGAGATTGGAGCTTGGAAGAAGATTTTGGTGTAAGAGGCTTGAGGAATTAGAGGCTAGCATCAAGGGGCTTGTGTTGATCTGGAATCTACAGTAGTTTGGGCACATCTCTGAGGTAAGAAGCCTTTATCCTAAGCTATTTCCTTTATGGTGGTTGATTTGGGGTCCCTTAGTGTCACAAGCCAAAACCGGAAAGGCGGAACGTTCGGGGGTGGATGACGTCATATACAGTATCACAACAATACAAAGTAGTAAACAAGCAACAACATCATCCATTGCATTAAGAATATAATTTCATACATGTGTGTTCTGTCAAGTTATATAGACGCCAAATATAATATACATCAAAATAAAAATGAGTCTTGAACGAGCTCCATCTACTCAAAAACCTAGCTCCGGTACCTGTGTACTGGTGACTTGAGAATACAAGTTATTTTGAAAGAGTTTATCAGCTTTAAAGGTGGTGAGATCATAAGTATATTAGTGTCTGAGTTTGTATGAAAGAATTTGTAAGATGTTTGTAATGTATAAGTTTTGTAAAAGTTTGTATTTGTTTGACTCCCCTAGAAAACCCTATGTTTCCTACTAAAAGTAGCCTTCCACCTAGGCATCTAGTATCTATGTGTCTGTCTCTTGAAGAGTGTGTATTTTCCCAAATATCACTATCATTAACCAAAAATATAGCTTTTACATTATTGTTTATTGTGTGAATATCACAAAGTAAATGTAATGGGAAAAATGTTATAGTACTGTAGTTTTGTATTAAGTGACTACTGCTGTATTAATTACTTTAAACCTCTTTGTTATTTAAAGTACCATGTGATCGGCCTGTATCCTGCTACCGACTCTAGTAAAACAACGATGTAAGACGTTGTAAGAAATGACGTTTGGCACCCGTAGACTTGCAAGTCCCACTGTAGCGAGCAACAAGGTGTAGGATAGTCAATCCAGTATAGATCTATACACAAACTCATATGCTCTCCACTTAAGGAGATTCTGGATACAAAAACGGTCATGGCAGGTAGTGCCATGCCCCGTTAGGTGGCTCACATAAATATATATGTAATGAATGTGCTAGCTGTATTGTATGTTCTTCCTCTATCTAGCATGTATGTTCTCTATATGGTATTGTTTGTTATCCCGTTCTCTGTATGGTATTGTATGTTATCCCGTTCTCTGTATGGTATTGTATGTTCTCTACTCTGTATGGTATTGACTCATGTATGAACTGACTCTTTGTATGTTTAATTGTTCTAGTAATAGTATTAGTATCTTCCTAAACTACTCCTATAGTATCTTACTAGTAATGTTGTTTGTGTAAATGAACATATATGTATACCTTCACTACCCAAAGGTATTGAACTGGATGAAAGAACTTTTATGACTATATATATATATATATATATATATATATATATATATATATATATATATATATATATATATATATATATATATATATATATATATATATATATATATATATATATATACATGATATACAACTAATATTTAAACGACCTTCGGGCGGATAACCGATGCCCTAAAGCCACATCCAAACAAGGAAAAGAAATTAAAGCGGGTTAGCCTTCCTAAGTCCTTTAAACATTACTTGTATAACTATACATATATAGGCATGCATTTAACAATATAAAAATATAAAAGAGTTTAATAAAAGTATTTGATATGAAAAAGAGTTTGTAAGACAGTTTGAAGTAAAACAGTTTGGTAACACAGTTTGAAAAGTAAGAAATTCACTTGTTTGGTAGTTATTAATCACATGTGATTGATATAATAACTATAATAGATCAACTTGTATTTCCCCCCATAAAAGCATTTAAAAACATTTAAAAGGTTAATTAAGGGGTATAAACTCAACTGTAGTGAGTGGTTTGGATGGACAGACTGAATGGGATGCTAAGTGTCAAGTGAAGACTTGAACACACCCAATGATCCTAGTTAACATATAATATCACATATATGTATCCAATTAGTCTTTAAACAACTAATTAACAAGGTTAAGACATTCTAGGGCATGATAAACACCTTATATAAGTGTTATAAGTGCTAAGGATTACATCTAAGTGTTGCAGAACATTGCTATTGAGTTTAGGGTTCAAGGGTAAACTCCCCTTGAGTTTACGGTTTTGAGACCATCACTCAATGAGTTTACGGTCGTAAACCCATGAGTTTACGGCCGTAAACCCATGTCACTTTGACCATTTTGTGATTTGAAGCCTTAAATATCAAGAGAAGCATTCCTACTTCATGGTTAAGCCTTTGGAAGAGACTAGGGCACCATTTCACTCCTTTGGGGAGTTTACGGTTTTTGGACCATTTCCTATTGGGTTTACGGTCGTAAACCCTTATGGTTTGTGGTCATTTTGATGTTTCAAGTTCCAAACCCATCAATGAAGGGGGTCTAGACTAGTTTCCAAGGCTTAGGAGGGACTAGGGCACACTTTGGCACCCTTTTTAGGGTTTACGGTCCAAGAACATCTTGGACCGTAAACACCTTGTTCTTGGTGTTTCTTGGGTGTTTTATTGATGTTTAGAAGTATAACAAGCTCTATGATACTCTAGGATAGAAGTACTTACTAGTTAGAAGCTTGAAAAGATGCTAAAAGTCCAAGAACACTAGTGTGTGTTCTTGGTGTTCTTGGTGAAACTAAGAACACTGGAAGATCTACCTATATGGAATGATTTCATGGATGAAATCATGTTAGATCACTAGCTTAAGGTAGATATCAAGTAAATAAGGAAGAAAACACTTACTTTCTTGAAGCTTTTTGAAGAACCTTGGATGATACTTGAGAGAGAATCGATTCTAGACTTGGAAGGGTGGAAAAGTTTTTTAAAAATAAACTAAGGGTCACTTATATAGTCATTAGGGTTTACGGCCCAAATACCATTTGGGCCGTAAACTCCAAACTCTTGGAGTTTTTGGAACTTTATTGAAGCACAATAAACCCTAGGGCATCCTCTCTCCTAATATCTCCTGAGGTACTAATCTTAAAACACTCAAACTTATTCCAAAAAGCTTGAAAGTTTGCAGAAGTTGTTCTGACTTCTATTCAAGTGAATGGTGGTACAGAATAGAAATTTCGGGTGGTCACATCATCCCCCCGTTAGAAAGAATTTCGTCCCGAAATTAGAATTTAGGTAAAAGAGTAGGCATGATTAATCGAGACAAGAAGTGGGGATACTTCCTATTCGATTTATTCTCGCGTTCCCAAGTGAATTTAGATCCTCGGTTGGCATTCCAGCGAACCTTCACTAATGGGAAGCGGCTCTGAATCGTCCGCCGGACCTCTCGGTCCATGGTCACTGCTGTTCTTCCACAAAGGTGAGGCTCTCGTTGGACCCTATCTTGTTGAGTGGAATTACAAGAGTTTCGTCGGACAGATTCTCTTTCTAGTTCGAGACGTGGAAGGTAAAATGTATGTTACTGAGCTCTCGAGGTAGGTTGGATTTGAGAGTTATCGGGCCGATTCTGGCAAGAATCTCAGAGGTCCTAACTATCTTGGATTTTAGCTTTCCACGCTTTCCGAAGCGTATTAAGCCTTCCCAGAGTGAGACTTCAAAATGAAGTTGGCCTCTCTCTTGGAATTCCAAGGGTTCTTTCCTTTTACTTCTCTTCCCAGTCCAGGGCCGCTCCATTCTGGGTCAAAGTCGTAAGAGGTTCCGTAATTTGCGAGGAGTTCTAAATGGATTATGATAGTAGGTCAGCGAGACTTAGAGTTTGACGAATTCCCGTCGGCGCCTTTGGTGATGACAAATTCTCAACGGTTTTGATTATTTGGAAGGGTCCTCAAGAATTCCCACATCACTAAAAGTGTGTCTTAGGAATTTGACTCTTCAATTCCAAAACTCGTATTTAGAGAGCTTCGCGTAAAGCTTCTCTGATCGTATTGTTTCCATGGTTTGTTGTAGATGCTCTTTATGACTTCCTTCTTACTATGAGAGTAGATAAGTAAGTCATTTACAAGGATAATGACGAACTGATCCTAGTAAGAATAGTATACCCTAATTATTTAAGTTCATGAATACTACGGGCGTATTGGTCCTATCCGAGGGGTATCACTACGGACTCATAGCATCCGTATCGAGTTTGGAAGATTGTCCTCGGGACATCCTTCTCTAATACTCGCAACTGGTGATATTCGGATCTTAGGTCCAATTCTGAAGGGTACATCGTTCCTAGCGGTTGGTCAGCCATCTCCTCTATGTGAGGCAGAGATAATGATTTCTAATGGAAATCTCGTCGAGGTCTTCGTTTAGTCGATGCTCCTACGAAACAATCCATCTACCTTCCTGAAGAATAAGTGTAACATCCCGATTCCCAGGTATTTCATTTTAAAGTATTAATGTTGAGTTTTGAAGAGGGACTCGGCGAGTAGTCGCTCAGACTCGCCGAGTAGGGACGCGTGTGGTTGGACTGGATTAGTGGTGGACTCGGCGAGTACATACGTGGACTCGGCGAGTCCATGCTGTTTAATGAAACCCTAATTTCTTGGGTTTGGGGCCTATTTAAAGGCCCTTATAGCCTCCATTTACGGCTACCTGTTCTCAGAGAGAAACCCTAGAGTGCTTGAGCAATTTGGTAGGGAAAGGAAGCCATTATTGACTTGTGTGGTGTTGTTTAGCAAGAAGAAGGAGCTCCAAGGCAAAGGGGACCAAAGGGAATTTCTATTCAGTGGATTGGAAGCTTGGATCATCACTTTTGAGGTAGTAATTCGACTCTCCTTCTGTTCTTATGATGATCTTATGGGTTTAGGGTTCTTAGACCCTTTATTGGATAGATTTGAGGTCCAAATAGTCCCTTATGATGATGAGGCTTTGGATCTGGATCCATAGAGGTCCAGAGAGCCTTATTCATTAAGCTTTATGAATAACAATGGAGGTTGTGACCTTAGGTTGTGGTATTTGGGGCTAAATAATCACATTTGGAATAGATGATGTTTGGGCATCAAGATAGAAACTTTACGTGGTTATTGGGATTGCGAATGATAGATCTATGGGTTAGAGGACTGGATCTGACCTCAGAAGACTGTTTGAGGTTGTGCATGGAATGGACTCGCCGAGTCCATGAATGGACTCGCCGAGTTGAGTCGGGTTGCCCCACGACTCGCTACCTATGACGAACCATGGAGCAAAGGGTTGACCCAGTGAGTCAAGAGGGAACCAAGAGCGAAGAGGACAGGCGTGGACTCGCCGAGTCACCTTAGTGCACTCGGCGAGTCGGGTCCAATGTTGACTTTCGTTGACTTTAGGGTTTTGGTCAACATGGGGACATTCGAGTCAAGGAGGGGTAAAAAGGTCGTTTACCCTTCTGTGGGATTGTAGAGAGGAATTTAGTCTAGCCTTGAGAGCCGTTAATGATTTGAAATGATTAGCTTATGTGATTAGGTGGGGCTAGGTCGTTGCTTCGAGGTTCAGGGATATCGAGCACGTGAGTTACTAGACAGTAATCAAGGTGAGTCTTCTCACTATGCCTTACCCGATGGGGTAATTATATGTGACCGGAAGGTCTTATGTGTAGGATGTATATGTGATGCATGTTATATGTGATATGTTATGATATGAGTATGATGATGTGGACCGGAAGGTTAAGATGATATGGACCGGAAGGTCAACATAGTTATGGGATGGAAATCCCCTGAGACACTTGGATCTGAAGATCCTATGGCCTGGAAGGGCGTATGTGCTATAAGTGGTATTTTGGGGAACTCACTAAGCATTTATGCTTACCGTGTTATGTGTGATATGTGTTTCAGGTACCAGTGATGATCGTGGGAAGGCGCCAGCTTGATCTGTACACACTTGCAGTTGACATGTTCTTGAGATCTTGGGATATGGATTATGTTATGTATTTTTGAGATAACATTGGATACTTGATTTTGAATGATATGGAAGTGAAATGTTTTATTAAATAAATCGAAAAATTGTTTGAAATTTTTACGGTGTTACAAATTGGTATCAGAGCCTTGGTTTGAGGGATTCGGATTCACCTTCGGGTGTATTTGAACTCAAACTGAGGATTTGAAAAAGATTTTCAATAAATAAACAATTTTTCTAAAAGAGTAAAAGAATTTGAAAGATACGCGACGAAGCAGTGTGTACGATCAGCCAGCGCCCGAACGGTGATTTCCCAAAATGCCCTTACATTATGTGTTATGAGATATTATGTGATATGCTATGCATGCTAGAGTAGGCTAAGTACTCATATTAGGACTAGAGTGGCCTGATTTGTGATGCCTTAGCCTAGGGAGATTTCTACTACTATGAGATGCTTGAGAGTGAGTAGTTAGCAGTGAGGAGTTTATGAGAGGTCTATCGGAGGGTAGCCTATGAGATGTAGAGTACTTGTGATCTGGGATCCAAGGAGGAGGACTTAGGGTGGATACTGATGCGGTGTGGACGGTAGTATAGGGCCCGTACTACTGAAGACACCGGAGCAGTGCACACTCTAAGTAAGAATCCTTTGGGTACCAAAGAGCAAGTAGGGTTGAGTATCGAGTGCGAGTATACTCGAGCGAGTCTCTGATTTCTTTTGTGTTATATTTCAGAGACATCATGGTTGGGACACGTCATCACCCAGGAGGCAGTGGTACCAGCGGTACCAGTGATGAGGTGATTCGGAGGATGATTCATGATGAGGTGGCTGTTGCCATCCGCGCTGAGATTCCAGAGATGTTCGGGTCAATCAAGACCACGTTGATCGAGACTTTCGATGAGCGGTACGCCGCTCTTACTGATGCTGCTGTTGCTGCAGCCACTGCGGCCGTTGCTGCTACCAGGCCGCAGGGGGGTGACTTGTTGTTGTACCGGGAGTTCAGCAACATGAAGCCACCAGAGTTTGATGGGACTCATGATCCGATAGCAGCGATGAGGTGGACCTCAGACATTAAGAGGTGCTTTTACACATGTTCATGTCCGGAGCTCCTGAGGGTTCGGTTCGCACTGAACCAGTTTCGCTTAGGGGCGAAGGATTGGTGGAAGTTCGTGACAACACATTTTTCTCCAGCAGAGCTTGCTGCGGTGACCTGGGAAAGGTTCACCGCTATGTTTCGTTATGAGTACGTTCCCCCGGTGGAACGGAAGCGTTTGGCTCAGGAGTTCTTGACCCTCAAGCAGGGTACTGAGTTAGTTACTGTGATTACCCGGATGTTTCATGAGAGGGCGATGTTCTGCCCTGAGCACGTGTCGACCGAGCAGGCACGTATGAGCCGATATCTGAGCATTCTGAGGAGAGACATTCGTGAGTTCGTGGCAAACTCATCGTATCGGACATTTGCTGAGCTTCAGGCAAATGCCCGAAAGAGGGAGATTGAGCTGGAGACTCAGGCCAGGGAGGAGGTCGAGTCTCAGAGCAGGGATCGTTTACCGATACAGTCTCAGCCGGCGGCCAAGCGGGGGAAACCCGCTGATTCGAGATCGGGGAGCCAGAAGGGCCGCACTTGCGGGAAGTGCGGCAAGGGTCAAGATGGAGTTTGTAGAGCGGGTGCTTGCTACAAGTGTGGCAAGGAGGGGCATATCGCCAAGGATTGCCCCAGGGGATTCATGGTTTGCTTTCATTGCAACCAGACTGGACACCGGAAGGCGGAGTGTCCACAGTTGCGGGGAACAACACAGGGAGCCTCTCAGGGATCTGCCCCTGCTACTGCAAGAGCCATTGAGGATCGGCCGCTGAAGGCCGAGGCGCCTAAGGCGCGAGGGAGAGCGTTCCAGCTGACAGCGGAGGAGGTCCGTGCAGCACCCGACGTCGTGGCTGGTATGTATCCTGTTCATGATTATTTATGATGTTATGAGATATTGTGTTTATATTATGTTATGTGTAGGTACTTTTCTCGTGAATTCTGTACCTGCTTTGGTGTTGTTTGACTCGGGTGCGAGTCGATCTTTTGTGTCATTAGCCTTCTGTAGACATATCCGTACCCAGCGAGAGGTGATGAGTCGACCTCTATGTGTTTCTATAGCTGACGAGCGGGCAGTATATGCCACGGACGTGATATGAGGGTGTGTACTAGAGATCTTCGGCGTTGGGTTTCCGATAGATCTGGTTCCGATTGCGATGGGGGATGTGTGCGTTATCGTGGGTATGGATTGGATGAGCCCTTTTGGGGCGGTGATAGACTGCGAACAGCAGCTGGTGACTATCCGAAATCCTAGTGGGGGAGTGTTGACGGTTTATGGTGAGGGAACTCGTAGCGGGTCAGCATTCTGTTCGGCTGCCAGGACGATGCAGAGTTTGCAGCAGGGCTGCAAGGGATTCGTAGCTTATGTGATGGATACGTGGGAGGCCACTGGGAGGCCAAGTTCAATTGATGATGTCCCGATAGTGCGTGAATTCCCGGATGTATTTCCCGAGGAGTTGTCGGGTGTGCCTCCCGAGAGGCAGGTGGAGTTTCGCATCGATTTGATTCCCGGGGCCGCACCTATCGCTAAGGCGCCTTATCGCCTAGCACCGCCCAAGATGCAGGAGCTATCCTCACAGCTGCAGGAGCTGTTGGGGAAGGGGTTCATTCGTCCGAGCAGCTCGCCTTGGGGAGCGCCAATTCTCTTCGTTAAAAAGAAGGACGGTTCGCACCAAATGTGTATTGATTACCGGGAGTTGAACAAGTTAACGGTTAAGAACCGTTATCCATTGCCGAGGATTGATGACTTGTTTGATCAGCTACATGGGGCGTCTTGGTTTTCCAAGATTGATTTGAGGTCTGGATATCATTAGATGAGGGTGCGCGACGAGGATATCCAGAAGACGGCATTCAGGACGCGCTATGGACACTATGAGTTCGTGGTGATGCCTTTTGGGCTCACCAATGCGCCAGCAGCATTCATGGATCTCATGAACAGAGTATGTAGGCCGATGCTGGACCGATCGGTGATCGTGTTCATTGATGATATCCTGGTGTATTCGAGATCTCGAGAGCAGCATGAAGAGCACTTGAGAGAGGTTCTTGGGGTGTTGAGGTCGGAGAGGCTCTATGCCAAATTCTCCAAGTGTGATTTCTGGTTACGGGAGGTCCAGTTCCTGAGGCATCTCGTTAACCAAAATGGGATTTTGGTAGATCCGGCCAAGATTGAGGCAGTGATGACCTGGGAGGTACCGAAGTCTGCCACTGGGATCAGGAGCTTTTTAGGGTTGGCCGGCTATTATCGGAGATTCATCAGGGATTTCTCCAAGATCGTCGTGCCACTCACCAGGTTGACCCGGAAGGGTGTTGCTTTTTCATGGGGCCCAGAGCAGCAGGCCTCCTTCGAGACACTACGCCATAAATTATGCGAGGCCCCAGTGTTAGCCCTTCCGGAGGGAATGAAGGACTTCGTAGTGTATTGTGACGCGTCGATATCGGGGTTGGGAGCGGTGCTTATGCATAGGGGGCATGTGATAGCATACGCATCGAGGCAGCTGAAACCTCATGAGTCGAGGTATCCCACCCACGACCTGGAATTGGGGGCAGTGGTGTTCGCCCTCAAAATCTGGCGTCACTATCTATATGGGGTTCGGTGTACCATATACACAGACCACAAGAGCTTTAAGTACTTGATGGATCAGCCCAACCTAAATATGCGCCAGAGGAGATGGTTGGACGTGGTAAAGGATTATGATTGTGAAATCCTGTACCACCCGGGCAAGGCTAACGTTGTAGCCGATGCCCTGAGTCGTAGGGCGGAAAGCGCCCCGATACGGGACGTTTGTATGAGATTGACAGTGATGACTCCGGTGTTGGACACCATTCGAGGGGCCCAGGCTGAGGCCGTGAGACCGGAGAACCGCAAGAGAGAGCGGGTTATCGGATATGTATCAGAGTTCGTTACCGATAGCAGAGGGCTTATGACCTTCCAGGGTCGGGTTTGGGTGCCATTCGTAGGCGGGGCACGTACCATACTGATGGAGGAGGCACACCGATCGAGGTTTTCGATCCATCCCGAGGTCATTAAGTTGTATTTGGACCTGAAGAGAGACTATTGGTGGCCCTGTATGAAAAGGGATGTAGCATGGGTCGTTGAGAGGTTCTTGACCTGTCGCAGGGTTAAGGCTGAGCACCAGCGACCGCACGGCCAGTTGCAGCCACTTGAGGTTCCCCAGTGGAAATGGGAACAAATTTGTATGGATTTCATCACCAAATTGCCGAGGACCGTAAGGGGTGTTGATGCGATTTGGATGATTGTGGACAGGTTGACGAAGAGAGCTCACTTCCTTGCTATCAGTGAGAGCTCTTCCACTGAGAGGTTGGCAGAATTGTACGTGAAGGAGGTGGTAGATCGGCATGGTGTGCCGATCTCGATCGTCTCAGATCGAGATGTGCATTTCACTTCCAGGTTCTGGAAGAAATTTCACCAGGAGTTGGGTACGAGGTTGCACTTTAGCACTGCATACCACCCGCAGACCGACGGGCAGAGCGAACGGACGATTCAGACGCTCGAGGACATGCTCCGAGCATGTGTACTGGACTTCGGAGGAAGTTGGGACACGTATTTACCCTTGGCTGAGTTTTCCTATAACAACAGCCATCATTCGATCATTGGTATGCCACCCTTTGAGCTGTTATATGGGAGGAGGTGTCGGACCCCCATTTGTTGGGGAGAGGTAGGGCAACGTGTGATGGGTAGTACGGAGATTGTACTTCAGACGACCGAGCAGATTCAGCAAGTCAGGCAGAGGTTGCTGACGGCCCAGAGCCGTCAGAAGAGTTGTGCGGATAGACGACGGTCAGAGCTTGAGTTCCAGGTCGGCGACTTCGTACTCCTGAAGGTATCTCCTTGGAAGGGAGTGATCCGGTTCAGGAAGAGAGGTAAGTTGGGGCCGCGGTATATTGGTCCTTTCAGGGTGACCGCCAGGATGGGCAAGGTAGCATACCGTTTGGAGCTACCTGCGAAGTTGAGCCAGATTCATGACACCTTCCACGTGTCCCAGTTAAGGAAGTGTATAGCCGATGAGTCGGTGGTGGTACCACTGGAGGATATTCAGATGGATGCGAGCCTGAATTATGCTGAACGACCAATCGTGATTCGGGATCGGAAGATCAAGGTTCTGACGAACAAGGAGGTATCATTGGTTCAGGTCCAGTGGCAACATCGGAAGGGGTCCGAGCTGACTTGGGAACCGGAATCGGAGATGCGAGAGCAGTACCCTGAGTTGTTTGACGAGCAAGACTTCAAGGGCGAAGTCTAATTCTATTGGGGGAGAATTGTAACATCCCGATTCCCAGGTATTTCATTTTAAAGTATTAATGTTGAGTTTTGAAGAGGGACTCGGCGAGTAGTCGCTCAGACTCGCCGAGTAGGGACGCGTGTGGTTGGACTGGATTAGTGGTGGACTCGGCGAGTACATACGTGGACTCGGCGAGTCCACGCTGTTTAATGAAACCCTAATTTCTTGGGTTTGGGGCCTATTTAAAGGCCCTTATAGCCTCCATTTGCGGCTACCTGTTCTGAGAGAGAAACCGTAGAGTGCTTGAGCGATTTGGGAGGGAAAGGAAGCCATTATTGACTTGTGTGGTGTTGTTTAGCAAGAAAAAGGAGCTCCAAGGTAAAGGGGAGCAAAGGGAATTGCTATTCAGTGGATTGGAAGCTTGGATCATCAGTTTTGAGGTAGTAATTCGACTCCCCTTCTATTCTTATGATGATCTTATGGGTTTAGGGTTCTTAGACCCTTTGTTGGCTAGATTTGAGGTCCAAATAGTCCCTTATGATGATGAGGCTTTGGATCTGGATCCATAGAGGTCCAGAGAGCCTTATTCATTAAGCTTTATGAATAACAATGGAGGTTATGACCTTGGGTTGTGGTATTGGGGGCTAAATCATCACATTTGGTCAAATAGATGATGTTTGGGCATCAAGATAGAAACTTTACGTGGTTATTGGGATTGGGAATGATAGATCTATGGGTTAGAGGACTGGATCTGACCTCAGAAGACTGTTTGAGGTTGTGCATGGAATGGACTCGCCGAGTCCATGAATGGACTCGCCGAGTTGAGTCGGGTTGCCCCGCGACTCGCTACCTGTGACGAACCATGGAGCAAAGTGTTGACCCAGTGAGTCAAGAGGGAACCAGGAGCGAAGAGGACAGGCGTGGACTTGTCGAGTCACCTTAGTGCACTCAGCGAGTCGGGTCCAATGTTGACTTTCGTTGACTTTAGGGTTTTGGTCAACATGGGGACATTCGAGTCAGGGAGGGGTAAAAAGGTCTTTTACCCTTCTGTGGGATTGTAGAGAGGAATTTAGTCTAGCCTTGAGAGTCGTTAATGATTTGAAATGATTACCTTATGTGATTAGGCGGGGCTAGGTCGTTGCTTCGAGGTTCAGGGATATCGAGCACGTGAGTTACTAGACAGTAATCGAGGTGAGTCTTCTCACTATGCCTTACCCGATGGGGTAATTATATGTGACCGGAAGGTCTTATGTGTAGGATGTATATGTGATGCATGTTATATGTGATATGTTATGATATGAGTATGATGATGTGGACCGGAAGGTCAAGATGATATGGACCGGAAGGTCAACAGAGTTATGGGATGGAAATCCCCTAAGACACTTGGATCGGAAGATACTATGGCCTGGAAGGGCGTATGTGCTATAAGTGGTATTTTGGGGAACTCACTAAGCATTTATGCTTACCGTGTTATGTGTGATATGTGTTTCAGGTACCAGTGATGACCGTGGGAAGGCGCCAGCTTGATCCGTACACACTTGCAGTTAACATGTTCTTGAGATCTTGGGATATGGATTATGTTATGTATTTTTGAGATAACATTGGATACTTGATTTTGAATGATATGGAAGTGAAATGTTTTATTAAATAAATCGAAAAATTGTTTGAAATTTTTACGGTGTTACAATAAGACTGGAGTTCTCCAGGGTGAGGAGCTTGGTCTTTCAATTCCATTGCTGAGTAGTTCGTTAGGTTTGACATGACAGTTCTTGCAGCTCGGGGGGGGGGGGGGGGTAGACTGTAGGGCGATCTGGTTATAGGAGTCGTACTGGGTTCTAAGTTTGTTCGCATAACGATGCGATTACTCGTAGTCCCAGGCAGTCTCCGTCCTAAAGTTCATATCAGAATTCATACATGGTTCATCAATCACCGTCTCGTGTATACGAGTCGTATATAATTAAGATTGAAAAGGTAGTCGAATAAATGATTCTTCTTTAAGCTCACATCCCAACGAGGAAAAGAAGTTAAAGGGGAATCGTCAATTCTAAACCTGTAGAACCTTGATTATATACCTCCCTTGTGTATACATTCTTCATCGATAGATTAACCGTAAGAGTCCTTGCATTGAACTTGACGTACTGTACGAGTGGTACTCCGGGGAGGTTTTCTGTGGTTTCTTCGGAAAGGAGAAGAAACAGGAGGTACTCTACGCACGAGTACTTCGGAGTTCTGAAATGACGGTTTTTGCTAGGAAGACGATTTCGGAGAAAACGATTTACACACAAAACAGGTATTGCGAGGGTCGAACTGACTCAAGTTAATTGACAATGTCGGACTACTCGGAATAAAGACATTAGACTTGTTTATAAAGGCGTTACAGACGAAACCCAACAGTGCAACTTTTAACAGAGTTACAGTACTATAGATTTACTACAAGACTATTGTTGCGAACAAGGTATACTACAAAAGACAAGTATACGCAGCATGAGGGTACCTTAATAGACGGGATCTCACAAAAAATAAGACTCAAGTTACACTAGTTTTAAACAGTTTATGAGTCTGTTACAACGAACGCCTTAGATACTTTAATGTGGGTCCGGAGTAGTCTCTCCTGCGGCAGTGATCCTTAGTATCTTCCCGACTGTGCCGGAGTTCCTTGCTATTGGATAATCCTTCTCGAGGTTCCCTATCTCACCGCATATGTGGCATATCTGGCTAGCACCAGCATCTGTGGTGGAAGTGAGGTGTCGAGTCAGAGTTATGTGGACACGAGTGTTTTCCTTATTCATCCACTTTGAAACTTTCCTTTTATAGGGTCCAGCTTTATCACCACTTTCGTGTGTAGGGCTAGTCCCGATGTCAGGGGATTGAGAAATGGGTCGTGTCGGTGCTGAAATGGCAAGAGTTGCCACTTGTTGTTGTTGCCTGGCAAGTCTTTGGGATCGCTTTCGCTCCTTCTGGGCTTGGCGCTTTCGTTTCCCGTTCTCTGTTTTTTGGCTTTGCACGTCGGTGACTGTTATCATTTGATGGTTTCCCGGATTGATACCACGATCGGGATCGTCAACTCCTTTGTCAGCCTTGCTTGTGTTGTTAGCGTTGCGGTTTGCAAGAACAGCTGCCACGTCAGCTGATAATGCGGCTTGGAAAGTAACGGTGTCCATAGGAAAGGTAGGGGTTTCGTTGTTCGGCTGACTATTTCTGGAAGACGGCATGATTCTGTAACATGAAAGATAAGGAGTTCGTGAGTGATTATGGTCGACCCTAGATGTATTTCGATCGTTTATGAAAAGAATGGAAGTGTGTTATCGAAGGTTTGACCTACATCCCTATGATGAAGTCCTAGTACATAGTAGAAGTAAGCTCATAGAATGGTCATAAGATGCTTGACGTCTAAACCAGGGTACCATCGGTTGGTAAATAACATGATCCAACCTTTGGAAGAGAATTGGGAAGGATCCCGGAGCTAAATTACCCTAGTTCAACAACTTGCCTAGAGTGGGTTTCAGATAGACTCCCATGATAGTATGATGAAAGTATTTGAACAAAGAATGACACAGAAGTTAGCCGACTGTCAATATCATTGATGTTTATGAAGTAATAAGTTCGGAAAAAATTGGCCTTTTAGAAGGTCTTACATCATATTCAGAGTAGAAAGGTTTTGGCCGCATCAAGGCCTAACTAAAAGTACCTACAGTACAAGATAGATTCATAGAAAAATGCCTCATAGGACATAGACAGGAAAACGATTCCTTTTTAACAGGGAAGGAAAGTAAGGCATCTACTACTGGTGACGGTCATCCCTCTGGTAAAACCTCAGTTCAGCCAGTTGACGTTCCATATCAAGCAGGTGTCTTTCGTACACCCTATGGCGTACTCGGATTTCTATGACTTCGACTCGTGATTCGGCCAGTGTTTGGAGCAGAGTTTCATGGTCTCTCTCAGATCTCTCACGAGCATCTTCCAGGTGAATAGTGCGGATCGTATGCATTCTCGCATTGGCGACAACTTCCATAATTTGATGGAGGGTTGTCCTGCCTTGAATCTCATTTCGGGCCACTCTGCGGACCAGGATTGGCAAGACTCTGTCTGCTGAGCCCCCCTCGCTTAGGTCATAAAAGCTTCGGTCTCCATTAAATGGCATGGGCTGATCCTGCCCTTGGCTCCATGTTTCCAAGCTTTCCACCCATGGAGGCGTCGGGCCTTGGAAAGCCGGCCGAGGTTAGGATTTGGAACAAGTGCCATCGGGGGTAGGTTCTCCACTTCAGGTTCGGAGTCAGAACCATCAGCAAAGCCTTCAACTTGGTGACCATCCATAGGGATTGGGTGGTCATTCCCTGGTTCCTCTTCAAGCCATCCAACATTGTCGTGGGGATGGAATCCAGCCATGAAGTCTACGCGAGAAAAAGGATATAAGAATTAACTAAATAGACGGACTAATTAGATAATTATAAGATGATATTTATTAGTTACTTCAATACTTGTTTAGTGCATACCAGTTATATGTATTCAGGACATGATAGACCTTCAAATAAGTGACCCTAACTCTAAGCCCACAACCAAACGAGGACAGGAAATAAAGCAAAGATACACAGATTCTAAGTCTATGACATCCTAGATACATATAACCTTAGCGTATCCACTAAACAACTATTGACATACTAATAAAGACCTTTAGTTCTCAGATAAGTAATTAATAGTAACACAAAATACTCCTATAGTATTTTAAGTTTATGTTCTGTTCTACTGTTCTTGTTGTAGAAGTGTTGGTAAGTTTTTAGACTTGTTGTAACCTCACAACCACACTTAGGCACATGCTAATCACTCCTCGGACAATGTAGTTGATCAGGCTACATCTTCCCAGTTTTGACCATATGTCTCTAAATCTACTTGTGCTGCCCAACAATCGTAATACTTTTGTTCTGTCCTAGTGACACTGATTTTAATATGAATGCAGGTATGTATACTTGGTTAAATATTTTATTATTTAAAAGTATAAACACTTTATCAGAGTATTTTAATCCCGCTTGTGTTTATAGTTCGTATATCTTTTATGAGTTGATACACTCGATTCACTATAAACAATGCTCTGATACCAATCTGTCACACCCCAAAACCGGAACGGCGGAACGTTCGGGGGTGGAGGACGTCATGTACAATATCACAACAATGCAAAGTAGTAAACAAGCAACAACATCATCCATTGCATTAAGAATATAATTTCATACATGTGTGTTCTATCAAGTTATATAGACGTCAAAAATAATATACATCAAAATAAAGATGAGTCTTGAACGAGCTCTATCTTCTCAAAAACCTGGCTCCGGTACCTGTCTACTGGTGACCTGAGAATACAAGTTATTTTGAAAGAGTTTATCAGCTTTAAAGCTGGTGACATCATAAGTATATTAGTGTCTGAGTTTGTATGAAAGCATTTGTAAGATGTTTGTGATGTATAAGTTTTGTAAAATATTGTATTTGTTTGACTCCCCTAGAAAACCCTATGTTTCCTACTAAAAGTAGCTTTCTACCAAGGCATCTAGTATCTATGTGTGTGTCTCTTGAAGAGTGTGTATTTTCCCAAATCTGACTATCATTAACCAAAAATATAGCTTTTACATTATTGTTTATTGTGTGAATATCACAAAGTAAATGTAATGGGAAAAATGTTATAGTACTGTAGTTTTGTATTAAGTGACTACTGCTGTACTAATTACTTTAAACCTATTTGTTATTTAAAGTACCATGTGATCGGCCTGTATCCTGCTACCGACTCTAGTAAAACAACGATGTAAGACGGTGTAAGAAATGACGTTTGGCACCCGTAGACTTGCAAGTCCCACTGTAGCGAGCAACAAGGTGTAGGATAGTCAATCCAGTATAGATTTATACACAAACTCATACGCTCTCCACTTAAGGAGATTCTGGATACAAAAACGGTCATGGCAGGTAGTGCCATGCCCCGTTAGGTGGCTCACATAAATGTATATGTAATGAATGTGCTAGCTGTATTGTATGTTCTTCCTCTATCTAGCCTGTATGTTCTCCGTATGGTATTGTTTGTTATCCCGTTCTTTGTATGGTATTGTATGTTATCCCATTCTCTGTATGGTATTGTATGTTCTCTACTCTGTATGGTATTGACTCATATATGAACTGACTCTTTGTATGTTTCATTGTTCTCGTAATAGTATTAGTATCTTCCTAAACTACTCCTATAGTAGCTTACTAGTAATGTTGTTTGTGTAAATGAACATGTATGTATACCTTTGCTACCCAAAGGTATTGAACTGGATGAAAGAACTTTTATGACTATATATATATATATATATATATATATATATATATACATGATATACAACTAATATTTAAACGACCTTCGGACGGATAACCGATGCCCTAAAGCCACATCCAAACAAGGAAAAGAAATTAAAGCGAGTTAGCCTTCCTAAGTCCTTTAAACATTACTTATATAACTATACATATATAGGCATGCATTTGACAATATAAAAGTATAAAAGAGTTTAATAAAAGTATTTGATATGAAAAAGAGTTTGTAAGAGAGTTTGAAGTAAAACAGTTTGGTAACACAGTTTGAAAAGTAAGAAATCGACTTGTTTGGTAGTTATTAATCACATGTGATTGATATAATAACTATAACAGATCAACTTGTATTCCCCCCCCCCCATAAAAGCATTTAAAAACATTTAAAAGGTTAATTAAGGGGTATGAACTCACCTGTAGTGAGTGGTTTGGATGGACGGACTGAATGGGATGCTAAGTGTCAAGTGAAGACTTGAACACACCCAATGATCCTAGATAACATATAATATCACATATATGTATCGAATTAGTCTTTAAACAACTAATTAAGAAGGTTAAGACATCCTAGAGCATGATAAACACCTTATATAAGTGTTATAAGTGCTAAGGATTGCATCTAAGTGTTGTAGGACATTGCTATTGAGTTTAGGGTTCAAGGATAAACTCCCCTTGAGTTTACGGTTTTGAGACCATCACTCAATGAGTTTATGGTCGTAAACCCATGAGTTTAGGGCCGTAAAGCCATGACACTTTGACCATTTTGTGATTTGAAGTCTTAAAGATCAAGAGAAGCATTCCTACTTCATGGTTAAGCCTTTGGAAGAGACTAGGGTACCATTTCACTCCTTTGGGGAGTTTACGGTTTTTGGAACATTTCCTATTGGGTTTACGGTCGTAAACCCTTATGGTTTGTGGTCATTTTGATGTTTCAAGCTCCAAACTCATCAATGAAGGGGGTCTAGACTAGTTTTCAAGGCTTAGGAGGGACTAGGGCACACTTTGGCACCCTTTTTAGGGTTTACGGTCCAAGAACGTCTTGGACTGTAAACACCTTGTTCTTGGTGTTTCTTGGGTGTTTTCTTGATGTTTAGAAGTATAACAAGCTCTATGATACTCTAGGATAGAAGTACTTACTAGTTAGAAGCTTGAAAAGATGCTAAAAGTCCAAGAACACTAGTGTGTGTTCTTGGTGTTCTTGGTGAAACTAAGAACTCTTGAAGATCTACCTATATGGAATGATTTCATGGATGAAATCATGTTAGATCACTAGCTTAAGGTAGATATCAAGTAAATAAGGAAGAAAACACTTACTTTCTTGAAGATTTTTTAAGAACCTTGGATGATACTTGAGAGAGAATCGATTCTAGACTTGGAAGGGTGGAAACGTTTTTTAAAAATAAACTAAGGGTCACTTATATAGTCATTAGGGTTTACGGCCCTAATACCATTTGGGCCGTAAACTCCAAACTCTTGGAGTTTTTGGAACTTTATTGAAGCACAATAAACCCTAGGGCATCCTCTCTCCTAATATCTCCTGAGGTACTAATCTTAAAACACTCAAACTTATTCCAAAAAGCTTGAAAGTTTGCAGAAGTTGTTCTGACTTCTATTCAAGTGAATGGTGGTACAGAATAGAAATTTCGGGTTGTCACACTTAGCTTGTTTGAGATCCATTTCGGGTTTAGAGGCTAGATTTGAGGTTGCAACTTCGGATCTAGGTTAGTTTTGAGCTATGAGAGCAGAAAGCATCATCCTTTGGGTTTGTTTGAAAGGATTCTTGTCTCAAACCCAAGCCCTAGAGTGATTTGGACCTTTAAATCCTTGGTTCCACATAAAGTTTGCAACTTTATGTGAGGGTTGGATTGTAGAAGGGTGGATCTATGGATTGGAGCCCTGCATGGCTCGAAAAGCCACTGTATGGATTGAGAACTGGAGAGACTCGGCGAGCCACATGGGTGTACTCGACGAGTTGTATGAACATGTGCATGGACTCGGCGAGTTGGAAGAACAACTCGGCGAGTCTGTTGAAGATTGCCTTGGGCTCGGCGAGTTTGTTCTTGGACTCGGAGAGTTAGGTCGCAGAACCCCTAACCTCTTCTGGTTAAGACACAGATCAGTGAGTCGATGGGTGACTCAGTGAGTTGGACAGGATAGGACTCAGAGATCATTGGACTCGACGAGTCTTAGGGTGACTCGGCGAGTTGAGTCATGTTCTAAGAGTTTTCAGAGTATAAGGACTCAACGAGTCAATGGGTTGACTCGGCGAGTAGGGTCAATCAGGAAGTTGACTTTGACTGAGGACTTTGACTTTGACCAAGAGTTGACCAGTTTGACTTCCAAGGGTATTTTGGTAATCTTGGTATTGGTCCTTTGGTAGTGTGCTGTGGTGAAGTTCGTGTCGGTGGTCGGAGCAGCTTGGTCGTATCTCTTCAGTCGGCAATTTCAGGTGAGTTATCCTCACTATATCGACAGGGTCTACGACACCAAGGCCGACCCTTTATCGGATGGAAATTCGGGTATTGTTTGTTATGTTATTGCTTTGCTAGATCTGTATCCTGGTACTTAGGATGGTGTTATGTTAGTGACCTGGTTAAGGTCGGTACCCGGTATATAGGGTAATGTTATGCTAGTGACCGGTTAGGTCAGAATCCTGGTTAGGATGTTGATATGCTATATGATCTGTTAGACTGTTTTTCTGGTTAAGGATTTGTTATGCGATTGATTGTTTTATGTGCACATGGTTGTTTGACGGGGGTTGGGTTGAGGCGGGTCATGCTTTGTGCTGTAGGCCAACATACCCAGGGCGGACCGGATATTCTGAAGGCCCAGCGAGCGGTCCGGATGGGCTGAAGGTCCAAGAGGGGGACCAGACGTGCCGAGGCTCGGAGAGTGGACCAGGCCGACTGAAGGCCTGGTGCGGGCGGACCAGTCATACTGTTGACTCAGAGAGTGGACCACGTGGATTGAAGGCCCGGTGCGGGCAGACTAATCACACTGTAGACTCAATGTATATGGCTAGACTCGGAGGGTAGACCAGGTGGACTGAAGGCCCGGTGCGGGCGGACCAGTCACACAGTAGACCCGATGTGCATGGTTGTTCTGTTTGTGATATGTTATGAGTATGTTTATGTGTGATTGGTATTTTAGGGGTAACTCACTAAGCTTTCGGGCTTACAGTTTCAGTGTATCGTTTCAGGTACTTCAGGAGGTCGTAGCAAGGCGAAGGCATGATCGTACCGCTCCTCATGTTTTATGATTTATGTGATATGGTTCTGGGGGATACTCTGATGTTTAAACTATTTTGAAAACGAGATGTATGAACTTAATGGTTTTTGAATGAATTAAAATGTTTTAAATTGGCTCAATTTTTATGGGTGTTACACACTATCTTCCAACCTTGTGAATGCTACGGCTACACCCGCAAACTTACAACACTCTAGCACTATCTACCAACCTTGTGAATGCTACAGCTAACACCCGCAGACTTACAACAATTTCCACATTGTCTCTATAACGTCGAGCACACACACGATCTATCATCCCAACCTGAACTCATGTACTGACTGGAATCCCCCACATGCTTCCCTAAAGCCTGCTATCAAACATTCTGAGAACGCGGTCTCATTATTGGCAAGTTTTCCGAACTTCCAACTTACACTATCCTCAATCCATATAGCCGCTTGGACTGTCTTCCTTCTTGACAAGGATGCAAAACTTATCCCAGTTTCAAAACTACTCCTTCTTCTGAATCCCTGGACAATTCTCCCCCACATAGATTCGACTAAGTCTTCACAATACATGAAAATTGAAGAATTCCCAATCCTTCTCACTTTCCAACGATCGATCCGATGAAAACCAGCTCTTACCAACTAGTGCTCCATTACTAGCCAATCCCAAAAAAAATCACACAACTTCTAAGAACCAGATGAACACTTCCCACATCCCATCGAAACCGATAGCCCCTGATGCTTGAAATGATACCACACTCGAATCTTGAAGACCAAAAGATAGATGCTCCAACTAATACCTCATCAACGAGCCACTTCCCTTGGCGCTTCCATCAACCAATCAATAACGGTTACTAAGACCACCGAAGCTACGACTACACCAGCAGACTTACAACACTCTAGCACTATCTGCCAACCTTGTGAATGCTACAGCTAACACCCGCAGACTTACAACAATTTCCACATTGTCTCTATCACTGAGTACCAATCCGAACACATCCAACGTCGAGCACACACACGATCTAACATCCCAAACTGAACTCACGTCCTGACTGGAATCCCCCACATGCTTCCCTAAAGCCTGCTATCAAACATTCTGAGAACGCGGTCTCATTATTGGCAAGTTTTCCGAACTTCCAACTTACACTATCCTCAATCCATATAGCCGCTTGGACTGTCTTCCTTCCTGACAAGGATGCAAAACTTATCCCAGTTTCAAAACTACTCCTTCTTCTGAATCCCTGGACGATTCTCCCCCACATAGATTCGACTAAGTCTTCACAATACATGAAAATTGAAGAATTCCCAATCCTTCTCACTTTCCAACGATCGATCCGATGAAAACCAGCTCTTACCAACTAGTGCTCCATTACTAGCCAATCCCAAAAAAATCACACAAGTTTAAGAACCAGATGAACACTTCCCACATCCCATCGAAACCGATAGCCCCTGATGCTTGAAATGATACCACACTCGAATCTTAAAGACCAAAAGATAGATGCTCCAACTAATACCTCATCAACGAGCCACTTCCCTTGGCGCTTCCATCAGCCAATCAACAATGGTTACTAAGACCACCGAATCCTGACGATGCTGGATAACCATCCTGCGGAACCCTGACCGCAGACCTTCCACATAATTCCCGTGAAACAATCTCGACCATAAACCAAGATAATACTGAGCACTCCCATCCCGCAAATAGGGAAATGACTTTCCGCCAAACACTAATAGTTCTCGGTATGCAAATGACATATGACATCACTTGAAGATATAAACCTAACACAAACAGGGAAGCAACCCAAGTGTACACTTACCCAAGCCCTTGGAACGAAAAACTACATTGTGCAGTTTCCCGCAAGTGTTGCACTGAATATGGCCCTGCTAGCCTCTCAAAAACTGGTCCAAAATATTGGGTCGCTTTTAGGGACCCTCGAATATATGCACCTGATCTAGTCCCCTCTTCCTACTGTGCTCCAAATCAATCTCCCGTACTCGGGCTCTAGAAATCATATTATTCCGGGTCTTGCACCCCGAGACATTCACGATCTCCCTGATATCATTATGTAGTATGTCATGATACCTTACCTTCTTCATTTCCTCATTTGCTGCATACTGCGGTACCAAATAAGCCATCTCCCGAAACTTGGCAGTAATCTCTGCAACAGTCTCACCAGTCTGGCGGAGATCCAGAAACTCTCACGCCAACTGTTATGCCTCAATCGCCTGGGCAAACTCCGCCTGGAATCTGGTCGAAAAGTAATCCCATGACATAGCATCAACCGCATCATCACCCAACTCACTACCAACCTCTTCCCATCAATCACATGCCCTATGTTTCAGGAGGCAGAAGCAAGTCGAACCTTGTCCTTCTAAGGACAACGACTGGTACAAAAAGCGATGGCGACATCTGCCAACCATCCGCTGCTAGCAATGGGCTCCCTAGTCCCATGATAATCTAGAGCTTCACAAGCTCTAAACTCTCGAAACGTCAACGTATGCGTCCCTATCATGGCCGCTATCTCAGTGTGGAATGCACTCAGCCTCTCATCAAGAATCTCCAAAATTCCCTCCTTGACCATACCAAAGATCACAGGAGTCTGGTAAGTGATATTGTGCGTAATCTCAGATGGAATGAACTCCCTCTTCTGATCATCGAGCTATCTGACTCCAGTGTCCGAGCCTGATCCCTCGCCGGCACCAGAACTACCATCTGGTCTACCACGTAGCATCACCATACTCGGAAATATACCATAACAATCATCAGAATACTCATCATAAGTTGAGGGATCTCACACACTACAAGTTCCCTGGGTTCATATCAGCCTTCCTTGATTCGAGTGTCGATCCTTTGCTTTCAATAGTATGGGCCCATACTACCTTCCACATTTATCTGTACTTTCCTCAAGAACTTCCTTGACTCCACCAAGTCCCTTCTACTACTACTGCTTTACGTGCTAATCTCATCCTAGGCTTGCCCTAGGGTAATCTCCGCCCCACTCTCCGCCATCAGCTGCATAAGAATTCCTTGATATCTCCCCCTAAATAGCTTGCGAATACCATTACACATCACTAAGACCAGATAATTCATCGAATGAGAGGTCCTGCCCTACAACGGTTAGACTCAAACAAGAGCTGTGAAATAGAGCTAAACCTACATTCTGAAATTATTTAGTCTTCATAATATGTAACTTAACATATTCGTTTACTAGTTAGTTGAAGATAACTAGAACTCCTAAAAGCACAAGCAAAAGCATCCAAGCATTGAGTAAACATAATCAAGCATATCCTACTTAGGCTATGATATTACTAACTAATCAGTACTAGCATACGGTTCAATAAGCTCATATAGCAGGCATATAAGACATCCTTCCTAGATCCTTAGCCCTAACAATCATGCAGTTCTCATACATATATAATAGGCATACAAGACATCATTCCTAGATCCTTAGCCCTAATCTAGCATGCAGTTCTCATAATCATTACATAACAAAATTGTACGGGTATTTTAGGAGAACTTACTTGAGCTCGGATGATTGCATGCACCACACCCTTTTCTCTTTTCAAAATCCTTTTTGTAAAAATGGGTTTTCTTTTCTTATTTTATACCAAGTCCTCAGTTTGAGTTCAGACACACCCGAGAATGTGCCTGAATCCCTCAAACCAAGGCTCTGTTACCAACTTGATGTTGGGTTTTGAGCATTCTAACACTCCTAAGGTGTACATGCAACCCTAGAAACCGTGGATCTATTTTTTACTATGATACATGCAAAATTGATTTTCCAAGGTTCTTAACCTATCTAGCATACCATGGGGAACTTTTAAACATAAATGCTAGAAGAAGAGCATACCTTTTATAGTTTGGATTCCTTGAGAACCTTATGAGCCTAGCACCTCAAGTGTGATGCCTCAAATGTCTCACACAACACTACAACTCTTGGAATAGACGTGAGAGAAGTTCACTTACACCTCAAAATCGCCTAGCCCTCTATCTTGTACAAGTAGTGCCAATTTTGCTAGACTAGGGGTCTTTATATAGTAGTGACACAAGTAGGGTTACACCATGTAAACCCTAATTGTCATGGCTTTTCATATTCCATGATCCATGGATTTGTAACCTCCATGGATTATCCATGGAGCACCTTATGGGTTTTAGCCCAATCCATACAAACCATGGATCATTAGCCCACTATATAAGAATAGATTATTTATACAATCAACCCCATATATTTAATTAGTCTCTTTTTGATCACTTAATTAATTTCAAATCAATTCTTTGATCAATACTAATTAAATAATATTATTAATATATTAGAACTTATAATATATTAATAATCCTTTCTCTCATTTAGTCTATCCAAGTGTTGCAATGCCATGAAACCCAAATGGACCATGTCAACTGGGTCAAGTACATCCCAGAAATAGTTATGAACTTAGACACCTAATCCAACAGTCTCCCACTTTGATAAGTCTAATAACTATATCTGCAAGAATAACTTCAGGAACCGATCAGTAATCGTAGCTCTTTCAAGTTCTTGTGGAACTGAGATGATGATGATACGTCATTTAAGATAAGTGATAATATAATCCTCTGTTCTAGATATCAGCCAGACAAATACATGGAACAATGTCTTACTTATTGTCCAGCAGTTTGTTTCCCGATTTCCGATTTGTTTGACATAGAACTTAATTGAACACGTCAACTTAGTTCTGACCGGGCCCGGTACATGGGTCAACACAAAATCATCGAGGGCCCAGATATCGCTTCTAATCCAAGAAGGAACAGATAAACTTTGACTCATATGCTTGTTCTACTACTTGTTGAATCATACACAAAGGCATGTTTTATAACATCGAGTTACCAATGCGTTTTCATACAATCAATGTATAACCAACTCATAGGCAACAAGTCATATCTCTAGGTTTGAAAACTTATATGATATTACCGTCTCATGGTCACTCGAGATAAATTCCATGAAGTGATACCAGTGAGCGTGGGTTGAATCTAATACTCAGAACTTATGAGCACTCATGAATGTTGCAGCAACTCGTGCTATGTCCCATACCTTGGACATCTGCAATCCAGCTTCATGACAGTCTTGATTCATATCTACTTCCAACATATGACCGACTGTGGATGGTTTGAATAACTTAGTCATTCGGGAAGAATGACCTAGTTATTCTGGAAGTCAAAACATGCAAAGTGTAACACAAGAATAATCGAATCAAATATGGTTTCAGAACTCATGAATATAAATAGAACATCTTTTATTTATCACGATATTGATTACACATTATTCATTACATACTGTTTCAAACTATCAAATTTATACTCGAATTAAAACAATAGTTGTCCCATGCTCCAAGCATGTACACTATGGTTTTTTTTCTAAACACTAGTCATGCCATACACCAAGTATGCACACTATGTTTTTCCAAACATTAGTTATGCCATACGCCAAGTATGCACACTAAGTTTGTCTATGATCTTTACTCTGTGAAATAGATCGATTGAACATAATTCCAATGATACTCATTTCACAATCCCAAATCCTTACCGCAAATGCAAGAATTCCAAATTCCTGTCATTTACCTAAATCTGTTAGATTCTAAACTTATATGCATTGGTCCTCTTGTAATGATTATGCACAAAGCCACAAAGACTTGTCAACAGACATTACAGAGTAATCCAACGGAGATCAACTCCATGGAAACGAAGTCTCATATTCAAAGTTCATTGCCTTTGAACATTCTTCTTGCATTAAGTTTCCCAATCTTACACAGATTTAATGAATAACTTCCACCTATGGGAACATTTCCATATTCCCCTTTTGACTATTACTCCAGAACAAGAGTTGCCTCTTTTAGAATATGTCAATATGGTCCTTCCAAAATTAACACTATACTTCCAACTGTCCCTGAGCAACCAATCTTTGGTAAACCTTATATTGTCATCAACAATTGCTTAATCAAATTAGTTATATCTAGTTCTAGTACTTTTTCCCTCTTAATGCTTTGGGCATTTGGAAAAATTTAGAACAGATGAATATTATAGCACATGCAATCGATCCTATATCCTAAGCATATGGGACACGATTCACAAAGACATGATACTAGACCAGTCTATTGATATAATATTTCTATTTCTATTTGCCAAGTCCTCATAATTCAGATTATGAAAAGAGAAGCCGTAATCATAATCGAATTTTAGAACACAAATAATGGACCCATATATAGAATTTCCTTATGTTGAGCCATTCCAACATAAAATTCATATATATATCCTTGACTAAAGATGATTAAAACCTCAATCTAAGCTTTTAGAATTAAAAGAACGCAAATAATGGACCCATATATAGAATTTCCTTATGTTGAGTAATTCTAACATAAAATTCATATATATATCCTTAACTAAAGATGATTAAAACCTCAATCTAAGCTTTTAGAATTGAAATGAAGTATAATTTCGTCTCCCTTAATTATAGCAAAACAACTATTTCCCAATTGAAACCTTTTGTTTTCTATAATTAACATTGCTAACTTGCAACACTTATTATAATTATCATGCTCCCACTTGCATGATGATTATTAGCATAACACTTATGCTCCCACTAGCTTTGACATGTACTCAGAAATCAGCTGGACTTCTAGAAATCAATACTTCATTGACCTTCTTACCAAAGTTCATATTTCTGATACGAGATGCTTTGATAAAACTTTCTTTATCAAAATCATACACCTTTCCTTAGATAGCACACATGTGTGTCTAAACAATTTTAGAACTATGAAAAGGGATGTCGTAATCATAGTCCCAATTGTTTAGACCTTTGCCATTTCTCACAAGTCCATGTTAGTGTGCCGGTTAACCTCACACGCTCCACTAACGAATTTGAGAATGCAAATATCACAATTGCTATCTACTTAAAATCTACTTAGTGAAAGCGTTTCCTCACCATCATTTTCCTGAATCGGAGAGAAACCTTATGACACTTAGATTTTATGGTGTATGTGTTCCTATCCATGTGAATTTGTCAAAACCATAATCACTACAAGGTTAGTGACAAATCCAAACTCTTATGGATTGAACTTATGCAGTCTTAACTTCTTGCCACCTGGCAACACAAGGGCCTGCCATTGCTTCCAAGTTGTTATGCAACCAATTGAGAACTCTGAGAACTCATATGCAAAGCCAACTTTAACTGGAATGGGCACAAAAATAGGAATATGTCAACATGATAGGTTATAAACCTCAAGTCGTGTGCTAGTGATAAACTATAGGTTTTTCTTATTGATTAGATCTGGAAGCTTTTCCAAGATCTTTAAGACTCCCACTGTCCTTTTGACATATAAGACTCACTTGTCAAATATTCAAGAGATAGTGCGGATTCTTTATCAAGACAAACACTTCACACAAGTAGCATTAGTTGGTCTTTGTTTTATCCAAAACATCACAACTTACCAATTTCAAATGTACAAGAATAGGACACATTTTACTCTTACATTTGACAAGTGTTATATACCTTTCTTTAAGATATGTCACTCAAGTTACAATCTTGGAGTATGACTCTAAGATTTATTTTTGGAACGAAGTATGACTCATCTTCTTGATTTAACCCCTTCTACAATTCATGATTCCTCTTCTTAGCCATCAGAATGCACTAAGATGTCCTTAGAGAACCAATTGTGATATGGTTTCTTAATCATTAATATGATCACAAAACATGATACTAAAGTACTCTCCCATCTTTTCAGATTTGAGAAACTTTTATCTTTCTGCCTAATTTGATTCTTCTCATTCATCCTGCAATACATCGAAGCTCTTCAAATGTTTCAGAATTATACTTAAACTGGTAAGTATAACCATATTTACTCAACTTTAGTAAATGACAAATAGTCTTATCGATCTTTTGTGGTGGACCTTGACTAGTGCACAAGAATGTGTACTGGATCCCTTAGTCCTTCACTTGACTCACATATACATGTAAACAAGGAATTGGTCTTAATTTTCCGAAGATGAAAATTCTCATTCATCATACTATATAACTTGCATGATTCCAAGTTTCGGTCCATTTGAAACTTGGTTGATGAGAATATTCTTTATTTGGTAAATTTAGACACTACCACAAATGAAAGAATCAAATATACATTTCCATTATTGCTAGAACCATACAAACATCAATTTTTCATAAAATGCCATTGCAAGGAGATATAATAAAATAAAACAAAATTTTATTTATTTATAAATGCGGAAAAAAAACTTTTTCCTTACAATGCAACTTTAAATGAAAATTATTCTATGACATATTTTCTAGCAATCTATCATAACTCCTAAGTAGTAGCTCAAGAATCCGATCTTCGAACCATGCGATTGAAATCCATCTTCGCGATCTGATTCAGCATACTCTTTCTTTAAGTGTCCTTCCCTTTGCTTGATCCTGCCAAACACCAAAATGTAATCGGGTCACATTTTGTATTAAGAATCATCAATAAGGAACTTAATAGAGCTAGATAATGGACTTACCTGAAGCTGAGTAATTTTTTTTTGATTTTTCCATTTCTCTTAGATCTTTCAGGTAGTAAGGGCAGTTTCGCAACCAATGCTCCTTCTCTTGACAATGAAAACATATAGACTCTTTGGGAATGGTACACGGGACTATCACAGACTTAGCTTTTCCCTTTACCTTTTGGTCAACAGGGTTGACCAAGGCCAATCCCTTTCCATTAGGAAGAGAAAGCTTTTCTGGACTTCTAATGTTACCATTATCAATGTTCATGGAAGTTTGAGAAATAGACCTTCCACCCATATTTGCTTGACCATTACGCCACATCATTTCTGACTCAGCAGCAAAAGGAAAATAATATAGATCTATTAGGGTCATGTCATGATCTGTCACATAGTAGTTCTTAATGAACTCACTATATGACTCAGGAAGTGACTGAAGAACCCAGTCAATAGCCAACTTCCTTGGGACAACGACACCCAACATTCTTAACCTATCAATGTGTGACTTCATTCCTAAGACATGAGTGCACACAGGTCCTCCATCTTTATGTTTCATTGCTAGCAGGGCTTGAGTGACCTTGAATTTTCCAAGTCTTCGAGCTTGTGGGTCAGGGAGAATAAATGGAGGAGGTGGAGGCAGAGAAGTATGATTTCCATGAGATTTGGGAAGATCATAGTTGTCTAAACCAGACATCTACAATGGGAGATATTCAAGTTAGTTGATTTAAGTCCTTAATATAACACCCAATATGAAATATTAAGGCTAGGACCCAACACAATATTTTATAACTTAGAAAAGGGATGTCGTAATCCAAGCTATAAAATATTTGTAGGTAGGTGAATGACGATTCACCAATTTCCACCATGAAAAACGAAACAAATTATTAGGTTTTAATTGGTTTTGAAACTCCTAGATTCTTTGAGATTCATTGAAATTTTCTATGGTATGTTTCAATCTTGAGTGTGCCCTTCAGGTTTTGTGACTGGGGTGCCGAGGATCACAAAACAAGGTGTGAAGTAACCATGCAAATTACTTGGTACCCTTAATGTTTACCCCTCAATCGATGTGTTGGTTAACCACACGCGCTCCATCGATACTATGATAAACATTAAGTTACCCTTTTCCTACCTTGTTAAGTCCAGCTAGTGTGCCGGTTAACCACACGCACTCCACTAACCGACTTAAGCAAAGTGCAAAGTGTAATTTCATGGGTTAGCACCTTATTCACATTTTCCTAAAGTAACTAAGATTGGGAATTTATAAAACATTAAGTAACTTTGTATTTATCATTAATACTTTTAATGATGGGAGAATTCTAGTCCTTGTCCTACCCGTTCGGCTAACGACGCTCCACTAGTCAAGGAAGCGGTGGGTGAGAGTGGACATCCATTAAGCTGCCATTTTATAGGCAGCAACCTTATACCCCCCCCCCCCCCTTATAGACCGGCTTCGTGAATGAGGCCTACTAACGGTAAAACGACTTTTTCTTATACATATACAATTATTATTAAACTTATAATATTATAAAGTATAAGGGTTGAATTTTAACTTTTAAAATTCGAGGGGTTGGAACTAAAGTTTTTTAAAGTGACTTTACATGTTCCAAAACTTGAGGGCAAGTTTTGTAACTTTCAAAACTTTTCATCTTTCATAACTTATGAGTTAAATGGTTTATTAAAATGAGAGACTTTTCATTTTATGTAACCTATGTGTTTCTTTAATGGACTTTAAAAGGATGACTTTTGGTAATCCATAACTTGAGGACAAATTATGGATTCCATTAAAACACATAATGATCAAGAATTAAACTAACAAGCAAGTTACAAATAATTCTTATGATCTTCTAAACTCATAAGTTCATGAACATGCATATCAACAATTTCAAGAATCATAAAATTAACCAAATAAAACTTGAAATTTTGATAATAGCTATTGAAAATGGATTAGCATAACCATTACACCATCTAAAACAAGTTTTATAAAGCCAAAACAGTTTATGGTAATATTTCTAATCCATTTTCAGCAGTAAAACTCAAAAATATGCATTCTGGGGCTCCTACTCGTCGAGTGCACGAACCTACTCGACGAGTAGGATGAATTTAGTCATGGACTCGGCGAGTTCATGCTACAGAGTGCAGAAAAACTGAGTTTTTTTTCACAATTTTGCATCAAGTATCAAACAAACAAACCTAGGCTCTGATATCACTATTGGGTTTTGAGCATTCTAACACTCCTTAGGTGTACGTGCAACCCTAGAAACCTTGGATCTATGTTTTACTATGATACATGCAAAATTGATTTTCCAAGGTTCTTAATCTATCTAGCATACCATGGGGAACTTGTAAACATAAATGCTAGAAGAAGAACATACCTTTTGTAGTTTGGATTCCTTGAGAACCTTGTGAGCCTAGCACCTCAAGTGTGATGCCTCAAATGTCTCACACAACACTACAACTCTTGGAATAGACATGAGAGAAGTTCACTTACACCACAAAATTGCCTAGCCCTCTATCTTGTACAAGTAGTGCCAATTTTGCTAGACTAAGGATCTTTATATTGTTGTGGCACAAGTAGGGTTACACCATGTAAACCCTAATTGTCATGGCTTTTCATATTCCATGATCCATGGGTTTGTAACCTCTATGGATTATCCATGGAGCACCTTATGGGTTTTAGACCAATCCATACAAACCATGGATGATTTGCCCACTCTATAAGAATAGATTATTTACACAATCAACCCCATATATTTAATTAGTCTCTTTTTGATCAATTAATTAATTTCAAATCAATTCTTTGATCAATACTAATTAAATAATATTATTAATATATTAGAACTTATAATATATTAATAATCATTAAGTGTCCTTTCTCTCATTTAGTCGATCCAAGTGTTGCAATGCCATGCAATCCAAATGGACCATGCCAACCGGGTCAAGTACATCCCAGAAATATTTATGAACTTAGACACCTAATCCAACACTTGAAACATCCCAAAAATCATGACCAAAATTTATTTTTCAATTATTAAATAAACCATAGTCACTAAAACCATTTCATCCAAAAACATAAGTCATCGTGTCAAATCAGAGTAACATATCAAAACACATGTCAATATATCAGAGTAAAACATCCCAGGCTAAACAAAATGGTGTGTGCATTGCAGTCATCCCGAGCTCTTCCCTTTGCTACAGGAAGTACCTAAAACCAAAACTGAAGATTGTAAGCAAAAGCTTAGTGTGTCTCCCCAAACTACCACAAACCATACACATAATCATATAATGACATAATAACATAACATGGGCCTTTCCCGCTACATCGGGCCCCACCAGACATCGGACCGAAGTCCGGCATCGGGCCCTGATACCAACTTGAAACTTCCTTAAAACCAGGACCAAAATTTTCATTTTTAGATATTAAATAAACCATAGTCACCAAAAGCATTTCATCCAAAAACATAAGTCATCGTATCAAATCAAAGTAACATATCAAAACACATGCCAATACATCAAAGTAAAACATCCCAGGCTAAACAAAATGTTGTGTGCACTGCAGTCATCCCGAGATCTTCCCCTTGCTACCGGAAGTACATAAAACCAAAAATGAAAATTGTAATCACGAAGCTTAGTGAGTTTCCCCAAACAACCACATATCATACACATAATCATATAATCACATAATAACATAACATGGGCCTTGCCCGCTACATCGGGCCCCGCCCGACATCAGACCGAAGTCTGGCATCGGGCCCCGCCCGACATCAGACTGAAGTCCGGCATCGGGCCCCATCCGGCATCGTACAAAGCTCGGTATACATATAAACATATCAACAAATACACATAGATAATCACATAACATAAACATATAAACATTCCTCGGGCCCCGCCCGACATCAAACATAAATCCGGAAACATATAAACATTCCTCGGGCTTTCCCCGACATTGGATCGAAGTCCGGAAACGTACAAAACAAGCACATGCAAGAATCACTAAGACATTAAGCATACAAACATTCCTCGAGCTTTCCCCGACATTGGACCGAAGTCCGGAAACATATAAACCTACATAGGGCACTGCCCGACATCGAACCTTAGTCTGGAATATACTAACATACATAAACGGGCTGGCATTGGTGCCTTAGACCCGTTCCTATAGGAGGAAACTCTCCTCATACTGCTGAAGTCCCGCAGATAAAACTCTAACTGCTAGATGACAGATTCCCGAACTGTCAACATCAAAACAAAACCCAATTAACCATTTGGGTTTCAATGCATAACCATAAATCCACTCTTAGGGTAAAAGGTCCATTTTACCCCTAACCTAGCTTGGTCCAAGACCCAGGCCCAAACTCATTCTCTAAAGGCCCAAAAGTCAAATAATCAACCAAGGCCCAATTATGGACTAATTTTCCAAATTAGGCCCAAAACCCTCACATGGGCCTTACCCTAAAGCCCATCCAAATATTCTAGTCCATATACTTGTTCTTGGATGGCCCATCATAGCCCAATCACCAAAGCCTAAAAGAAAGGCCCAACTCAAGGCCCACGCAAAATTAGGGTTTTCACATAAAATGACGATTAGGGTTAAATGTTCTTACCTAACCCATTAACGACGTAATCCATTAAGTCCATTACTCCACTAGGCTAACACTCAATGTAATCGGGCTTAAGTCATAACTTCAATCCAATGGACCAAAACGCAGGTCCCGGCAATCCAAATCTAACATCTTCCAAAATTAGGGTTTCTAACCCAAGCACATGCCAATTAGTCAAAAGGTTAGGCTTTTAGATCAATTAGGGCTTCATTAGGTCAATTAGGGTTTCATTACGTCGAGCACCACCCACTGCCACCTCGGCCGGTGGTGATCGACGGTGGCACACGGCGGCAGCCACCACCTCATGGTGGTGGTTATGATTCTAGTCCAATCATGTCCAAGCATCCCAAAAGCAATACCATCACACGCAAATGCACACTGCCACCCAATACGACAACTAGTGGCGGCAAAAGGCGGAAACTACCACTTCACGGTGGTGGTGGTGGTGGGTTTCTTCGGATTTTCCGGCCATTCAATACATTATACAACATAATATCCCAAATAAAACACACATAATGTAACACACACACACGCTTAGCCACCCTTGTAGCGACAGACAGTGGTCGGAGGTGCTAGCCACCACCCCACAGTGGTGGTGATGGCTTCACTTTTTGGTTCCCGGTCAAGCAACCACACACACCAACGCAAAACAACGATGCAACACACCTACACGTCACAACATGCGATATCTCTAGAAACAAACCCACAGCCACCATCTTGGTGGCAACCACGACCGGAAAATAACCTGCAAAAAGAACAGCCGCAATGAACGACGGCGGCAGGGGTCGGATGCGAACTAACTGCTGCGGGACGGACCAGAAGTAGAAGGAGAAGGGGCTGATGCAGCAGGGAACGGAGGTTGCGCCTCCACCGGAACATGACAACGGTGGCTACGAGCTTTGCTCTTTCGACTTCTCACTGCCACGACGTTGTCCTTTCGGTCTCAGCGTACGTCGGCAGCAGTGGCGGTGGTATCGACCTCGACGGCATTGGAGGTCAATGTTGGCTATGACTTGGTTCTCGTACTTCCGAATGAAACGACATCCACCATTGGTCTTTGTCTTCAGAAACCACGGAATAGCGGCGACGGTACTCGACTTGTGGTTTTCCAGCTCCAACAGCGGTGACCGGAGGTGAAGGGAGGCATAAGGGGGTGGTGGCTGATGTTTTAGAAGTAGGGTTAGGGTTTGAATGCAAGGTGTTGACAGGTATATGCCCGTTCATATGAGATATTCACTCATAATTACATTTCCAGCCCCTCCATGCCAAATCTTTTCAAGTTAAGTCCGGAATTTACCCTTTAGCCCATGCCTTCAAAAATCCTTTCATAATAAGTTCAGAAATTACCAATCGTACCCTAACTTCTAAAATCCTTTTCAAATTAAATTCATAATTTACCAAACCGCCCTCAACCTTCAAAATTCTTTACAGACTAGTCCGTAAATTACACTCTTAACCCATAAATTCCAAATTATATCATTTAACCCCTGAAACAACGCCTTGCTAAATTATTCCGAATTTAGGGATATTATTCATTTATTAATTTTATCAATTTATTTGTTTAATAAACAGAATGTTACACAACCAAACAAGGAACATGCAAGAAAGCTTAGATCAAGAGTTCTCAGGCTATCTTACATGACTACATACAGTCCCTAGAACACTCCAGTAGATAATAACAAGCCTACTAGTACTCTAACCAGTATACCACTACTGTTACATCCTATCATACTTGGATATACATATACAAATCTAACAGATCACTACAACATAGCGACATCCTATACATAAGGATACATCACTAACTATGCAAGGAATGCGTAACCATATGTAACTAGATGCGAGATAGCCACTTAGACAGATGCTCCTATTCTAGAGCCACAACCATACAAGGAACTTGCAAGAAAACCTAGATCAAGAGCCTTCAGTCTATCTATGTGACTACATACAGTCCCTAGGACATCCTTCTAATAAATAATAACCAAAAACTAGTGGGAAGACATTTGTGCCTTCAACCCATGGGTACAGTGAAGAGAAACTCAACTAAAATGAAGAACCCTGAAATACTGAGACGCATTTCCCTTTCTGCACTGCTTGCTCCCATGAATCCAATAATCACTAATACCATGTAAAAACCTCAATTAACAGACGAAAACCCTCAAGTTTGACCCAAAGTCAAACTTTGTCAAAAAGTCAATAGTCAACGGAAGTCAACGAAAGTCAAAATCCAAGGCTGGCTATATACTCCCAGCATACTCAACCTACACCCAATGTACGTGACCTAAGGTCAATACGTGCATCATACTCTCAGGTACGCCTAGCGTACTCAAGCTAGTTCCAATATTCCATTAAGCACTTCATCTCTTAAGACCTTTTGTCCGGAGCTTAGTTCCAGGTCTAACTTAACACACTAAGGGGTTGTTTAGCAAGATCTGAATTTTTAAGAGGTTTGAATTTCTAAGAGGGTCTGAATTTTTAAGATCTGAGTTTTTAAATGTTATTTGGTTGGAACCTATGAATTGTTGTGCTGAATGATAAAAATAACCATTTTACCCTTTGTATCATTTTCTTTCAATTACAACATCATACCTTTGAAAAAATTAGATTTCCTCAAACTAGGATGCTACAAATGAACATCATACATGTTAAATATATTTTTTCATCAAAGTAGGATGCTAAATATAAACATTACACCCATGTAAACAATGTACCTATCAAGGATTCAAAAAGGAGGAAGTGCGATTTGGGGTGGGTGTCGATTGGATTCTGGGAACAGGAAAGAACTAAACGCAAAAAGAGGAGGCATCAATTTCGTACCTGAACAATAGAGGAGATCGGATGACGCATGGTGGAGACTATCATTGTCGAGGGCGGCGCTGTCGGGCCCAGGCGTCGGAGGTCTGACCTTGGTGGTGTGAGTCGATTGATATCAGAACGTGGGGTCAACGATGCGAGGCGGTGATGTCGACGATAGGGTGGCGATGCAGTATGGGGTCGACGATGTGAGGAGGTTTTGGAGGGTAGCGACGGCCGGAAAAGGGGTTGTGACTGGCGTTAGAAGTAAAGGCGATTGTGGGAGGCGAGGAAGAGATGAACGAGTGTGGGAGGGCACGAGGATAAGCGCGTCTTTTTTTAGATGCCCTTTTAGATCTTACCGAATCATATGTATTTTTAATTTTCAGATCGTTTTTTAAGAGCTAAACAAACAAGCTGAATCTTTAAGATTCAGACATAGCCTCTTTTAAGAGGCATTAAGTGGTAAACAAACAACCCCTATATCATAAAGTTTCCAACTTTATGATTTTGCATGGCAAGGAAGAGTCCAACTCCAAAACCCTAACTTATCATAAGATTCTAAGCTTCATAACACATGCATGAATGGAAGGGAAAGATCAAGAATGCATGTTTATGATTTAATACCATCAAATACACCTATAAAAGCACCTTACAAACTCTGAATAATTCACACTCAAATGGATCAATTTGAGGGACAAAAAGGACATAACTTGTAACATCCCAAAAATCCAGGGTAAAAATTTTCATTTTTATTATAATCAAAACACTATTATAACTTTGTGCAAACATTGAAAAGCATTTTAAATAAAAACATTTATCAAAGTTCTTTCCCAAAGATCACATGTTGCAGAAAATACAGTTTATGCACTACACTCGTCCCGAGCTCTATCATTTGAAAGCTAGAGTACCTGAAACACAAATAGAAAACCGTAAGCATAAAGCTTAGTGAGTTCCCTAAATACCACATACCATACATATCAGACAATCCTCACTTATCATAAATAACCATGAACCATACATATCAATCATATACCATAATCAATAAGGGTGTTATGGGCCAACCATAGTCTTGCCATTATGCCACGATCCATCTCGTGGTCTTCCATGCCAGGCCCGGAGGCCACAACCCTAGGTCTTACAGACTAGTGCCAGGAGCCACCTCCTACTCTTCCATGCAAGTATCACATGGAAAACTAGCATACAATCTACCACTACATAACTAATATTTGCCAGAGCTCATACTCTGGTCTTGCATACAGTGTGCCAGGAGCCACCTCCTGGTATTTCATACATAATGCCAAGGTCTAACCCTCAGGTCTTCCTACAACACATAAACCAAATATGCCGGCATTGGGGCCTTCGATCCATAGAACAGTGAGGAGACTCAACTCAAATGCAGAAACTCACTAAACGAATTCCCTAGTTACTGCCCTGACGAGACTTCTGAACTATCATATCAAAATAACACCCAATTAGCAATTGGATTCCATTCCAAGGCATACTAGCCATGGTTGGGGTAAAATGACCATTTTACTCCTGACCCAAATATGAACCAAATCTGGGGCCCAAAACCAAACCAAAAGGCCTAAAACCAAAAGATCCACAAAGGCCTGCTAATAGCCTAATTTTCTAAATTGGGCCCAATCTCATATGGGCCTTATCTTAAGCCCATATTTTCCTTAAATACAAATTAGATTACCTCCAGCATACCTTGGGACAAACTTGGTCAAAGACATAAGTCAAAGGTCAAAGTCAACGTTTCAAGTTGACCCAACTTGCTCAGTTGTCCTTCAACTCGCCAAGTTTCTCCTTTAGACTGCACAGTCAGGAAGAAACTGATCCAACTCGCCGAGTTTATCAATAAACTCGTTGAGTTCTCCAGAAATCCAACCTCTTAATCCATTAAGTCAATATTATCAAGACTAAGGGCTTCACAACTTAGAACTCAACTAAAATAACATCTAGAAATGTAAAGTTTCCAACTTTACCCCTACGAACCACCAAAATGGGTTCAAAACCAAAACCCTAAGCTTAAAAGAGTGAGGGCTTTATCAATAAGCACTTACTCACCAAAGGCACTGTAACACCCCGACTCTCAGGTATAAAATTTAAAGCTTATATTCACATTCTTGGACCTACTCGACTAGTTGGATGCCCCAACTCATCGTGTAGAAGAGGATCAGGCCGCGTGATTTATGAGGTCTACTCACCATGATGGAGGACCCCAACTTGACGATTAGGAGCTGGAAAATGAAACCCTGATTTCCATGGTTTTACACCCTATTTAAGGGGTCATTATCCTCCCTATGTCTCCCTTATCGTCCGCCCTTGAGCTCAGAAAACCCTAATCGCGCCTAATCTCCATTTTTGTGTGTTAAGAAGCTTGGAAGGTGGATTTTGTGAAGAGAGCTTGAAGTCTAAGGAGCTTGGAACACGGAGAAGCTTGTGGATCTGATTTCTACTGCATCTTAGCATCATCTTGAAGGTAACAAGTCATTACCTTGACTTCTCTCTAGTTAGATCTCTTCATGCAAAGGTTTAGGGCTATTTCTAGTTTGTTGTGGAGTGATTTCTGGTTTTGGGCATGATCTGAAGTTGTAACTTTAGATCTGGACTCTTCTAGCCCGTTATAGTCATAAATTTCTAGTCTTTAGCAAGTTATGGCCTTCTCCGTACCTAAAACTTTTTCCTTATCTTGGTTTTGGCCTTTAAGACCTTGCATGCACGTAAAGTTCGCAACTTTACGTGGTAACTATGCCCTAGGAGGCTAGATCTACAATTTGGAGCTTTATGGTAACTTAAAAATGTTTGAATGAGAAATGGATTGAAGGGACTCAATGAGTTGCATGGTCAACTCGATGAGTCAGATGAAGATGGGCCATTTTTGGTTCTACATGGACTCAGCGAGTCAGTGAGATGACTCGACGAGTTAGTTAGGGTTTACCCGACATTTGGACACCGCATGGACTCGACAAGTTGTCTGGAAACTCGGCGATTCAACTAGGGTTTTCATGATTTCTCGAGTACTAGAAGAACTCGATGAGTCAGTAGGCTACACTCAATGAGTTGGGTCAACATGGACTGTTGACCTTGACCGTTGGCATTGACTTTGACCAAGGGTTGACCAGTTTGACTTCTGGGGGTATTTTAGTAAAATTGGAAATTTATGGAAGTGGATCACTGGTGGATGTAGGTGATTGAGTTTGGAGCTGTATTTGGAGAGTTGACATTATCATCATGAGCTACTTTTGAGGTGAGTTGTCCTCACTATACTAACAGGGTCGAAGGCACCAATGTCGGCCCTTTTCGGATTTGTATCCTGGTTTATTGCATGTTGATATGTTAGTGACATGTTAGGTCGGTATCCTAGTATATAGGATGATGTTATGCTAGTGACCTGTTAGGTCGGTTTCCTAGTAAATAAGATGATGCTATGATTAGTGATTTCTTAGATCGGTTGAACTGTTATATTTGCTAGCGTGTGATATTTATGTGCACATGATTGTTTGATTGGGGGTTAGATTGAGGAAGACCTGCTTTGTGCTGAAGGCCAACATACCTAGGGAAGACCGGATAGAATGCAGGCCCGGTTAGCGCGTACTAGTCAGGTCGAAGGCCCGACGAGCGGTCCGGATAGGCTGAAGGCCCTGAGAGGTGGTCCAGACGTGCTGATGGCTCGGAGAGCGGTCCAGATAGACTGATGGCCCTATTAAGTGGTCCAGTCAGGCTAATGGCTCATTATGCATGTTGTTTGTATATATGATAATAATATGGCTTGTATAGGGTTAGTATTTTAGGGGAACTCACTAAGCTTCGGGTTTGCAGTTATTGATTATGTTTCAGGTACTTCTGATGATCGCGGGAAGGCGAAGGTGTGATCGTGCACCTCCTTATGTTTATATGATTTGATTTTGGGATACTCTGACATGAAACTATTTTGAAAACAAATTTATAATAACTATTGGTTTTTGAATGATTTAAAAAGTTTTAATTTGGCATGATTTTTATGGGTGTTACAAGTTGGTATCAGAGCCTTGGTTTGAGTGAATTGGAGGAAACACTCGTGTATCTCCAATCTCAAACTAAAGACAAGATTTTAAAATGATTTTTTCAAATGGTTTTCAAAATACTAAAGGAGGAGGCAAGTGTACGATCAGTCGGAGCCAATAAGTAGACCCCAAAATACCTTAAGGATTATTTGATTTTGTGATAAGTTAGAACAGCATGCTAGTACTAGGCTAGGGATCTTTAGGAATTGCATGATAGAATTGCCTGATTATATGATGCCTGATAGCCTAGGGTTTTCCTTATATGAAATTGACATCATTACTGTAATTTCTTAGTGTATGCATCACGACTGTACATAATTAAGATCTTATAGCCTAAGAATGTTTGGTTTGGCCTTATTTCCTATTCTTTTTTTATGAAGGGCTTAGGGTAGGATCAGGTCTTTGAAGGTATATAGGGTCCAGCGTTATGTATGGCTAGCATACACGAGTGTTGCAGGGTTGGTGGAAGTTTCATGGGTGAGTTGTGAGGGGTTAGTCGGCCAGTTATGAGATATTTAGCCTCCTATAGGAGTGAGGATTAAGCGTGTGCCATGCATATGTATATTGTTAGGGCATTGTGATGATACTTAAGACAATATGGGTAGGTGTAGAAGGTAGTATGGGCCCATACTACTGAAAGCACAAGACCCATATGCGTAGCAACGAAGTCACAACCCCTAGGGGTTTGTTGGAAGTTGGTTCCCGAATTATTATATGGAATGTCTGAAATCTTCTTGGTATATATTCATCATGGTGGTTACTAGACGATTTGTGATTGGATCCGGATCAGGATCAGGAGATGGCGGTCAAGAGGGACCGACAGTGCCCGAGGTTATTTGTCAGATGAGGTCAGATGAGCTGGACGTCGGGATTCAAGACATCCTGCATGATGAGGTTCTTACTCTGTTCCGGGAACAGTTGTCGTAGATGTTTGGGTCTATTAAGACCACCATGGTTAAGTATTTTGATGAGCGTTATGCAGCCATTGTTGAGACGGCTGCCGCAGCAGCTACAACAGCTGTAACGGCGGCATGAAGAGGAGCCAGTCGGGCTTTTTAGTATCGGGATTTCGATAACACGAAGCCCCCGACTTTTGATGGGGTACATGATCTGATTGTAGCCATGAGGTGGCTGTCCGACATGGAGGGATGTTTCTTCACGTGCTTATGTCCTGCTGACCAGAAGGTCAGATGTGCGCTGAACTTGTTGAGGTCCGGGGCAAAGGACTGGTGGAGGTTGATGACAGGGACATACACTGATGATCAGAGAACTGAGGTTGCTTGGGAGCAGTTCAGGGATATGTTCCGCACTCGCTACATTCCGCGGGTCGAGCAGGAGCGGTTAGCTCAGGAGTTTCTGGATTTGAGGCAGGGTGTGGAGTCGGTGACAGAGATCACCCGTATGTTCACGGAGAGGTTGATGTTCTGCCCGAAATTTGTTTTTGAGCAAGCTTAGATGACACGTTATCTAAGCATACTCAAGACTGAGATCCGTTAGTTTGTTGCTACCCAATGTTGTGATACACTGCTAGAGTTATAGGAGGGCGCTAGGCGGCATGAGCTTGAGATCGAGTTACAATTACGGGGACAGAGGCAGACCCCGACGCAGACACAGCTGGCGTGAAAGCGGTCTAAGACCGCTGATTCCAGGTCGGGAGGACAGCAGGGTCGCACTTGTGGCAAGTGCGGGAAGGGTCAATCGGGGGTTTGTAGATCGAATAGTGCGTGCGAAAATGCGCCAAGGAGGGGTATTTTATGAGGGATTGTCGCCAGCCAGCCCCGGTTCAAGATATGAGGATATGCTACCACTGCCATTAGGTTGGTCACGTGAAGACCAACTGTCCACAGCTTGCTGCCAGGCCGGCGCAGGCTCCAGTGTCGGCTACACTGAGGATTACTGACAGGAGTCAGGGTAGAGCAATGCCCCCGAGTGGTCAGGGACGCGCCTTCCAGCTTACAACAGGGGAGGCTAGGGCAGCACCAGATGTGATTTCTAGTATGTTTCTATCCCTTATCTTACTGACTATATTTGTTTTATGCTTATATGTGTTATACCATGTTAGGTACATTCTTAGTGAACTCCTTAACTGCTTTGGTATTTTTTGACTTGGGGGCGAGTTGGTCGTTTGTCTCTCAGTCTTTCAGTCTTTCAGTAAGGAGTTCGGTTTGCCAGTAGGAGAGCTAGAGTGTCCGTTGCGAGTCTCTATCGCCAACGAGCACGGTATTTCTGCTTCTTCCGTCTATCGGGGTTGCGTTTTGGAGATCTTCGGGCTATCTTTCCCTATAGACTTGATTCTGATCCCCATGGTTGTTGTATGTGTCATTGTAGGTATGGATTGGCTTAGTCGCTTCGGTGTCATGATCGACTGTGAGGGTCAGCAGGTGGTAGTTCGAACCACAATTGGGGGAGAACTGGTTATCTTTGTCGAGGGCACTAGGTCGGGTTCACGGTTTCGCACAACCGCCAGGGCTCGACAGTATATTCAACACGGGTGTGCGGGTTATCTAGCATACATGGTGGATACGTGGGTATGGGATCAGACCATGGTTTTAGAGGTTCCAATAATTAGGGAGTTCGCTGACATGCTTCCGGAGGAGTTACCCGGAGTGCCTCCGGAGAGGAAGGTCGAGTTTAGGATCCACCTAGTGTTAGGTGCGGCCCCTATCACCAAGGCTTTGTATCTATTGGCACCACCAGAGATGCAGGAGCTGTCATCACAGCTGTAGGAACTGTTGGGCAAGCAATTCATTCGTCCGAGCAGTTCTCCGTGGGGAGCACCGATTCTCTTCATCAGGAAGAAGGATTGTTCACACCGGATAATCATTGACTACCGAGAATTGAACAAGTTATGGTGAAGAACCGTTATCCACTCCTGAGGATAGATGAACTTTTTGATCAGTTGCATGGAGAGTCTTGGTTCTCCAATATAGACCTGAGGTCCGGGTACCATCAGGTCAAGGTTAGGGAGGAGGACGTGGAGAAGACCGTATTTCGGACTCGTTATGGACATTATGAGTTTGTGGTGATGCCGTTTGGGCTCACCAACACGCAGGTGGTGTTCATGGACCTGATGAATCGGGTCTTCAGATCGATGCTTGATCGCTCGGTAATCGTGTTCATAGACGATATCATAGTGTACTCCAAGACCCAAGAGAAGCATGAGGAGCATCTTCGGGAGCTATTTGGAGTTTTGAGACGAGAACAGCTTTATGGTAAGTTCTTGAAGTGCGAGTTTTGGTTACAAGAGGTTCAGTTCCTTGGACATCTCGTTAACCAGGAGAGGATTTTGGTCGATCCGGCCAAAATTGAGGCAGTTATGCAGTGGGAGGTTCCGAAATCTCCCTCGGATATCAGGAGCTTCTTGGGATTGGCAGGGTATTACCGGATATTCATACAAGATTTCTATAAGATTGTAGTACCCTTCACTCGTCTGATGAGGAAGGGGTGGATTTTCGGTAGAGCCCTGAGTAGCAGAGGGCATTTGAGACCCTCAGACAGCGACTTTCCGAGGCTCCAGTCTTGACTCTCCTGGAAGGAGTTGAGGATTTTGTAGTGTTCTGTAATGCATCCATCACGGGACTGGGAGCGGTCCTCATGCAGACAGGATGGGTGATAGCCTACGCGTCGCGGCACTTGAAGCCGCACAAGGCGAGATACCCTACTCATGATCTGGAGTTGGGAGCGGTGGTATTCGCTCTCAAGATTTGGAGATATTACCTCTATGGGGTCCGTTGTACCATATACACATACCACAATAGTTTGAGGCACATCATCGTTCAGCCGAACCTGAACATGAGACATCGCAGGTGGCTTGCCATGGTCAAGGATTATGACTGCGAGATCCTTTACCATCCTGGTAAAGCGAACGTGGTTGCGGATGCTCTGACCCGCAAGCCAGCTGGATCTTCTACTCTAGTGACATGTATGAGGATATCAGTGGATTCTCCACTGGTGAGTTTGATCAGGGAAGCTCAGGCTGAGGGTATGCGGCAGGAGAATTGGAAGCTTGAGAGGGTTAGGGGTGAGAACACCTGGTTTGTGGAGGATATCCGGGGATTGTTGACCCGTTGCGGTCGGGTCTGGGTTTCAATGTCTGGTGGGGTCAGACAGATTGTTCTGGAGGAGGCTTATAAGTCTAGCTTATCTATTGACCCAGGGGCCACCAAGATGTACCGGGATTTGTGATTGAGTTACTGGTGGTCGTACATGAAGCAAGAAATCGCTTGGTACGTGGAGAGGTGCTTGACCTACAGGGTGGTCAAGTCCGAGCACCAGAGGCTGCATGGCAAGATGTAGACTCTAGAGATTCCCATGTGGAAATGGCAGCAGATCACGATGGATTTCATCACTAAGCTGCCGAGGACGACGAAGGGATGTGATGCTATATGGGTCATCGTGGATCGATTGACCAAGAGCGCCCACTTCTTAGCGATATGGGAGAGTTCATCGGCCGACAAGCTGGCCGACTTGTATATCCGCGTGATCGTTGCTCGCCATGGGGAGTCGGTCTCTATTGTCTCCGACCGCGATGTTCGGTTCACCTCCTGTTTCTGGCAGAAGTTCCACAAGGAATTGGGCATGTGGATGCACTTCAGTATAGCCTATCATCCACAGACAGACGGCCAGAGTGAGCGGACCATACAGACTCTCGAGGATATGCTGAGAGAATGTGTTATTGACTTCGGTGGGAGCAGGGACTCCTACCTACCTCTTGCAGAGTTCTCCTACAACAACAACTTTCATTCCAGTGTTGGTGCTCCACCATATGAGTTGTTGTATGGACGGAGATGTCGAACCCTAGTCTGTTGGGGTGAGATCGGTCACAAGGTGATGGGACAGACAGAGGTAGTTCTGTAGACTACCAAGAGGATTCAGCAGATCAGACAGCGGCTGCAGACCGCTCAGAGTTGGCAGAAGAGTTACGTTGACAGATGCCGATATGAGCTGGAGTTCCAGGTGGGAGACATGGTATTACTGAAGGTCTCACCCTGGAAGGGTGTGATTCGCTTCAGGAAGAGAGGGAAGCTGGGTCCTCGATATATTAGAACGTTTCGGGTTATTTCCAGGGTTGGCAAGGTGGTATATAGACTAGACCTCCCGGAGGAGCTCAGTCAGGTTCACAACACTTTCCATGTCTCGCAGCAGCGAAAGTGCATATCGGATGAGGAGGCAGTAGTATCGTTGGACGATATACAGGTCGACGAGCGCCTAAATTACGTGGAGAGGCCAGTGGCAGTTCTTGAGAGGAAAGTGAAGGTTCTACAGAACAAGGAAGTACCTTTGGTAAAGGTACAATGGCAGCATCGGAGGGGATCCGAGTGGAGTTGGGACCGGAGGCGGAGATGCGGGAACATTACCCCGAGTTATGTACTGCAGCAGACTTTGAGGAGACAGTCTAGTTCAAGTGGGGGAGAATTGTAACACCCCGACTCCCAGGTATAAAATTTAAAGCTTATATTCATATTATAAGACCTACTCGACGAGTTGGATGCCCAAACTCGTCGTGTAGAAGCCGATTAGGCCGCGTGATTGATGAGGTCTACTCGACGAGTTGGAGGACCCCAACTCGACGAGTAGGAGCTGGAAAATGAAACCCTGATTTCCATGGTTTTACACCCTATTTAAGGGGTCATTAGCCTCCCTCTGCCTCCCTTATCATCCACCCTTGAGCTCAGAAAACCCTAATCGCGCCTACTCTCCATTTTTTTTGTTAAGAAGCTTGGAAGGTGGATTTTGTGAAGAGAGCTTGAAGTCTAAGGAGCTTGGAGCAAGGAGAAGCTTGTGGATCTGATTTCTACTTTACCTTAGCATCATCTTGAAGGTAACAAGTCATTACCTTGACTTCTCTCTAGCTAGATCTCTTCATGCAAAGGTTTAGGGCTATTTCTAGTTTGTTGTGGAGTGATTTCTGGTTTTGGGCATGATCTGAAGTTGTAACTTTAGATCTGGGCTCTTCTAGCCCCTTATAGTCATAAAGTTCTAGTCTTTAGCAAGTTATGGCCTTCTCCTTACCTAAAACGTTTTCCTTAGCTTGGTTTTGGCCTTTGAGACGTTGCACGCACGTAAAGTTTGCAACTTTACGTGGTAACTATGCCCTAGGAGGCTAGATCTACAATTTGGAGATTTGGGTAGCTTAAAAACGTCTGAATGAGAAATCGCCTGAATGGACTCGACGAGTTGCATGGTCAAATCGACGAGTCGGATGAAGATGGCTCGTTTTTGGTTCTACATGGACTCGGCGAGTCAGTGAGATGACTCGACGAGTTAGTTAGGGTTTACCCGACATTTAGACACTGCATGGACCCGACGAATTGTCTGGAAACTCGGCGAGTCAAATAGGTTTTTCACGATTTCTCGAGTTCTGGAAGAATTTGATGAGTCAAGGGGCTACACTCGACGAGTTGGGACAACATGGACTGTTGATCTTGACCGTTGGTGTTGACTTTGACTATGGGTTGACCAATTTGACTTCTGGGGTATTTTTGTAAAATTGGAAATTTATGGAAGTGGATCATTGGTGGATGTAGGTGATTGAGTTTGGAGCTGTATTTGGAGAGTTGACATTATCATCTCGAGCTACTTGTGAGGTGAGTTGTCCTCACTATACTAACAGGGTCGAATAGAGATGGCAACGGCACCGGGAATACAGAGGACCCCATCCCCGAATGATCATACCAATCCTCATCCCCATCCCCATCGGGGAATATAAATAAACCCCCATCCCCACCCCCAATGGGGAATGGGGATCCCCAATGGGGAATCGGGGATTTCTTTTGCTCTTTTAATATGAAAACTTTTCGTAAAGAAAAACTCTAAATTTCCATTTTTCTAGCATAAGTTTAAAGATTTTCCAAAATATAAAAATACCCTTAGATTGCATAAAAAATATAAACAAATTTTCTACCAAATTTAAATAAATTCATGAAAATCAAGTAGAAAAAATTATCCGAGTGATATTTGAGGTAAAACAGATAAACTAAATAGAAAAAAAAATTATACACGAGTTTAAGTTAGATAAAAGAAAAAGAAAAAGTATAATTTCAACCAAGTAATTACTAATGAGTTAGGTTACTTGGATTAAATTTTATGTATTGTAATTTTTACTATAAATATATGTGTTGTATTATTTTTATATATTACTATATATCGGGGGTGGGTCCAGGGTCGGGGATTAGGGGTATCCCCATCCCCATCCCCACATTTTTATTCGGGGATTACCTATCCCCGTCTCCATCCCCAGTCAACTTGGGGATTCCCCAGTCAAAACGGGTGCGGGTTTCAGGTTCCCCATTGGGTATGGGGCTTTTTGCCATCCATAGGGTCGAAGGCACCAATGCCGGCCCTTTTCGGATTTGTATCCGGGTTTATTGCATGTTGATATTTTAGTGACCTGTTACATCGGTATCCTGGTATATAGGATGATGTTATGCTAGTGACCTATTAGGGCGGTATCCTGGTAAATAGGATGATGATATGATTAGCGATCTGTTAGATCGGTTGAACTGTTATATATGCTAGCATGTGATATTTATGTGCACATGATTGTTTGATTGTGGGTTAGGTTGAGGCGGTCCTGCTTTGTGCTGAAGGCCGATATACCCAGGGCGGACCGGATAGACTGCAGACCTGGTTAGGGCATACTAGCCAGGCCGAAGGCCCGACAAGCGGTCTGGATAAGCTGAAGGCCCTGAGAGGCGGTCCAGACGTGCCGATGGCTCGGAGAGCAGTCCAGATAGACTGATGGCCCTATGAGGCGGTCTATTCAGGCTGATGACTCATTATGCATGTTGTTTGTTTATATGATATTGATATGCTTTGTATAGCGTTGGTATTTTGGGGGAACTCACTAAGTTTCGGGCTTACAGTTGTTGATTATGTTTCAGGTACTTCTGATGATCACGGGAAGGCGAAGGTGTGATCGTGCACCTCCTTATGTTTTCATGATTTGATTCTGGGATACTCTAACATGAAACTATTTTGAAAACAAATTTTTAATAACTATTGGTTTTTGAATGATTTAAAAAGTTTTAATCATGATTTTTAGCCTTGGTTTGAGTGAATTGGAGGAAACACTCGTGTGTCTCCAGGAGCCAGTATGTAGACCCCAAAATACTAAAGGAGGAGGGGAACTTCCAGATCCAAATTTCCTTCAAGCTTCCAAGCACTATCACCACCTTTTCCTCCAACTCCCTCAGCTCAGCCTTCTTCCTGTCAAACCAGTTTTTCCATCTTGCTATTTTTCATTTTTTGCCAATTTAAAAAACAACCTACGAACATAAGCATCATAGTAACAAGTATATATGGATATAATGTCTTTTAAACACTAATTCTTCAAATACTCTACACTGAAAATTATCCTAGAAATAGTCTTTTAAAAAAAAATACAAGATCTTGTGTTTATATGGTTCAAAGATATGAACTTTTCAGGATGTTATTTTACACAGCGCGATAAAATGGCCACCCATAGTGTTTGTGGCAATCTTATTAATATTGGGGACTTAAATGCCCATGCCAAATTACATTCCTATGTCTCTAGCCCTAAATAAGAACAGTAATAGGCGTGTTCAAAACAACATATTTTACATACTAGAAAACAAGATGAAAAACTATGTCTGTCTAACCTTCTGCAAATTTGCAACAAATACAACCACCTTCACATAAACCCAATCTTTGAAGCCATCAAAGAACAGAGAAAAAGCATGTCTCCATCGACGGTTGAGAAGTAAGACACCACATGCTATCCAAAATCCAGTAGCAAAACCAGTCCCTACACCAATATAGAACCATCCCCAAACTTCATCAACACCTTCCTCATCTCCCTCATTTCTACCAACAACAACAGGTGGTTCTTCAAGTTCTTCATCTCCATGACATTTCTTGTTAATGGGAGGTCCACATAGTCTTGGATTTCCATCGTATCTTGATGGTTCAAAGGACTGAAGTTGTGTGCTAGATGGGATTCTCCCTGACAAGTTATTATATGACACATCCAGGTAACCCAAAAAATTCATTTGAGACATGCTTGATGGCATCCCTCCTGACAAATTGTTTCTAGATAAATCCAAAACTGAAAGGTTTCCCATCTGACCAATTTTCCATGGAATCTCTCCAACTAGAGTATTCTTTGATAAGTTCAATGCAACCAGTTCAACAAGAGTGGTCAATTCAAGAGGGATTGTTCCTGTCAAGTTGTTGCTTGACAGGTCAATGGTCTTCAACAATCCCAGATTAAATCTGATGAATTCACGTTCAGCTCCTTGCCACTCAATCACTGCATGGTCAAAATAACTTGTTGAACCATGCCAAAAATGTGAAATTGAATAGAAAAAATGTCCGATTTGTGTAGCTAAGAATCCTCCTTGAACCATGCTCGTAAGATTATTCAAACACGAGGGGATGGTTCCATGGAGATGGTTCCTTGACAAGTCTAGAATATGAAGATTCGGTAGTTGACATAATTGTAAAGGGATGGTTCCAAAGAAGTTGTTTGAGCTTAGGATAAGAACATACAACCCCCATAAGTTTTCCCCAATCCAAACAGGCACATTACCAGAAAACTTATTGGCCCCCAAATTCAACGAGGTTAAACTCGTGCAATTCTTTAGAGACAGAGGCAATTCTCCAGAAAAGTTGTTCCTGTATAAATACAATGCCTCCAGTTTGATCAAACATCCAACAGCTAGAGGAAGCCTTCCAGATAGATTGTTGTTTCCTAGATTAAGAACTTTTAGTTTTTTGAAATGCCACAAGCAGTCTGGAAGCTGTCCGGTTAGAAAGTTATCGGAGAGGTCAAGAAATCTTAAATAGCCATCTTCAATTTGGCATAAAAAAAAGATTCCTCCATAGAATTTGTTTTTGGAAAGATTTAGCGATTGCACAGTGGAAGAAACATTTGGTATCAGACCGGAAAAGTTGTTAGATCTCAAATCTATCACTGAATTGTAGTCAAAATTTGACGATAAATCTGGTATTTTCCCGCTGATATTGTTCGAAGAGAGATTCAAATATTGTAATTGAGAAGGCCACATGTCCCAAAACCCCAGAGGAATGGTGTCTGAAATTCTAGTGTTGGCAATATCCAGACGGGTAAGATTTTTGAGTGTTTGAATCCATTTGGGGAAGTAAGGCCCTAGTTTGGCAGAGCTCACATTAAGATACTCTACATAAGAAAGGTTTGACATGTGATCTAGGGAATGACCTCCTTCGAATGAGTTTTGTGAAAGATCTATATCAAGAAGGTTGGGCAGTTCAAACAATTTCTCATTTATAGTGCCATTTAATTGATTACTGGATAGGGACAATCTTTCTAGGGAAGAAAATTTTTCAATCATATCTGACAGTGGCCCTGTAAAATGGCTATGAGAAGCTTCCAACTCTGCTAATGTACACAATGTGCATCCAGACAAGTTGTTGAGAAAATCAGGAAAACTGACAACAGCAGAATTGTTATGAAATTCAAAATGTTCCAAACTACAGAGGTTACCAAGATATTTGGGTATCCCATCTAACATGTTTCTAGAGATATCAAGATGACGAAGCTTATCGCTGGTCAATGGGGACAACCAATGAAACATTGATGATGTAAGATTGTTGTTTCCGAGATAAAGGAAAGATATAGATGAAGAAGAGTTGAGAAATGAAGAATATGGATACATGACATGTGAGAGCTCACATCCCAATAAACTTAAATGTGTTAGTTTCTGGAGACTCAGAATAACATCTACCCAATGATTTTCTTTGGCTAGGGATATCCCATCCATTTCAAGTTGCTGTAGATGAGAGAGATGAACCAGCCACTCTACATTTTCAACTCTACAACTTCCAAGATCTCGAAGATAAAGCATGTGCAACTTGGTGAGGTTTCCAAACTCTGAAGGAATGATTCCATAAACAGAGTTATAAGAAAGGTCAAGGTACCTTAATTCGGTCAAAGAACCAATGGACCTGGGAATGGTTCCATTGAAAGAGTTGCGGGAAAGGCCAAGGTGCATTAATTGGGTCAAGGAACCAATGAAGGTGGGAATGGTTCCATGAAAAGAATTGCCAGAAAGATCAAGATGATTCAAGTAGGTTAAGTTAACCAATGAATAGCTAATCTCACCTCCAATATTATAGTCGCTGATATCAAGCTCCGTGACATGATGACCTGTTTGGCTGTGGCACCTGACTCCAATCCAGTTACAGCAGTCATCTTCTTCGGTTCCCCATGTAGACAGACGACCATCAGGGTCATGAAGGTTTGCTTTGAATTGAAGGAGAGCATCTCTCTCCTTTTCCAAACACTTGTTCATATCACCATTATCATCTCCTCCTCCTCCCAGTGTTACCAATTGGTTGGCAGTTGTATTCTTTAGGCATAGCAACAAAAGTGAGAAAATTATAAAAACACAAGGATGCATGATGAAAATGCAGATGTTGGTGATTTTTGTTTGTGTTTAGGTATATATGAAGATGCCCCTATGAAGGTTTATATAGTGCCAACTACTGTGAAGATGAATTATTAAAGTGGATGGTCTCAAATTGGTGACCTATCAGTGCAGGGCATCGAATACTTATGTAAAAAACATGGCAACTGATACATGCAAATAATTATAATATTATCATTTGAGAATATAGAAATCACATGGCAACTGAAGAATGTATTATGTAAAAAACAATGCACTCTTGACTCAATAATGTAAAAGAGGGACAAGACTTCTAATTGTCAATGGTGGCCCTAAAGGAGTGAAGGGCGAGTGAGACATCTTTCATTTTTTTTATACTGTAATAAATGCTCTAGACAGATTGATCTTAAAATCTAAGAGAACCATCAAGAGAAAACAACAACTAGTTTAGATCCATGAATTTATAGCTAACTGGATATTATAGGAGACTGGTGAGATCTATAAGAATTACACTAACGATAATAAAAAAATAAAGAGAAAAATCAAACTAAGGTGGTGTTTGTTTTGGTAGTGGCAAAATGTCTTTAGTCTTTTTCCGTTTTTCCGTGTCTGCAGGAAGAAGACGTGGACCAAAAGTCTTTTCTATGTATTCATACAAAAAGTCTTATTACAAAAGGATCTTGGGTTTTTTGTGGTACACAAAATAAACGGTCTTTTTAGTAAACATCTATCCGTCCTAGACATAAGTGCCCAAAAAGTCTTTTTGCCAAAAAACAAACGAGCCCTTAAGAGTCTCGCATAGCATCAATTAAGATCAATTAACAATGTACACAGATTATTCTTCATGATTAGCGGAAAGAGGCCTCTAATTTAAAAAATAAATAAATAAATAAATAAATAAAAATATATATATATATTTGAGAAAGAAGGTATCGGGTACTAGAGAGAGGGGTTTTCTATTATGAATAGTCGGCTTGAATTAATCTTACCTTCACCGGCCTCTCTGCAGTCGGAATCCATCATTCGTTTTGTGTAGTTTCCGATTCTCGAACCACGACGAGACGCTGTACGTTGGGGTGGTCAGTTCTCTACGTTTACATGCGTACAAACCCATTATTTGCTCAAAAACACAATTGGAGGGCCTAATTTGATAGGGGATATAAAGCCCAATAGTCATCAAACATATGTTTTCTTTTTTAATATTGTATATGCCTTTTTATTTATACTTCATAAACTTTCAAAAATAACAAATTTGCCCAAAATCTTATTCTTCGATATTTGATAATTATTTTAAATTCTTATTTTATCAGTTAACTGTTATACCCTTTCATGGATTTATGTTTAAAATATCATCTACATCATGTTTAAACTTTAGACACAAGAGCATCTAACGCGTGGACTTTTTTTAGACAAATTCAAAGTCTTAAAACCATCATCAACAATTTTGAGGTTTGTCATTCTTGCTTACATTACACCAATTTAACAATGGTGACAGAGAAGTTGATATGATCGCCTCAATTGATTAGAGTTGATGCCAGAGATGATGTTTACTCGATTCTATTCCTGCATAGATCAACAAATATCCATATAAAATAATAAAACTTGAAGGTTATTAATTAGAGTTTATGTATGTGTTTATTGTTAAGTTAGAAAAGATTGATGATACTACTTTGAGTTTGCGCGATATATTCGTCTTAATCTCGTCTTACTGGAATCTCACGATGATGCTTCCCAATGTTAGATTCGGCTCGATCGTTATTACGTCGGTATGTCGTTCCTCGTGAACAACTTCGACCTCTCCTAGGAATTGATATTCGGAACATATATATATATATATATATATATATATAAAAGTCCCCCTAGTTTGGATTATTACTAATAATGGGTCGAATTAGGACCGCTACCGCCGACCCACTCTCTTTAACGGATAAGTCTAAATTTACCATAAATGGTGAAGAGACAGTTCTGCAAGCCTAAGTTTCATCATTACCCTATCATGTCGCAACTGTGGCTTCAAATATATTCACCAAATTCTCTCTATTAAAGGTAACCCATAAATTTAAACTGCTCACTCTACGGTTTTCCCCTTCGCTTCTTTTGCTCTTTTTTTCTTTTCTTCTTCCTTCCGATTACTCTAAAAAACCTACCAACGTCAACGATAACCAAGGTGTTCAATCAATGCTATCTTCCAGCGAAACAATTAAATGGCATCGTCAAACTTTATAAGATTGATCATCGCTTTAAGCCATAACTCCCTTCTTCGTCGCAGAAGCTTACTAACTCTCGCTTACGGTACGTGGGGGTACATCATCAGTTCTTTCGGCCCGGTCTCCAGATACTCGCCTTCAATTTCCTGAAGGTGGTCCTTGATCACTACAATCAACATATTGTCCAACTTACCCCTAACGGTTTTCAAAATATCATCTTCTTCGTGATGCTTTGCAAAGCTTTGAACATTATTCCTAGCCTTGCTCTGATTCGTCATTTTCACGTAACCATCATAAGTAACGACCGGATATTATTCTCTCTTCGTAAGGATAGGATTGATATTTGTGATGGGTTTCCTTCTTCTATCAAGCAATGGAAGAACTTGACCCCCCTCTTAAACACCGAGGGAGACGTTCACCCCGAACTTGACTCTAGCACTGATTGCCCTCTTAACACTGAGGCCAAAGGTTCCCTTATTCATGTTTCCTCGAAAGGTGGGAAGAAACTAGTCATATCTTGAACAATTGGGTAGCAAACCGCCTACATTTTCCTCGGGATAAACTACAAAAACGCACATGCCCCACAAGAGGAAAGAAGCAGCTCCTTCTATCAGTATAAGAGCAGGAGCAGGGGACGCCGAGGATGAGAAGACTCTGTCATTGGAGGAGATAGATGAACGTATGTATGAATCCACAAACATCTCCCCTCTCAAGCGTCGACGGACTCAACGTTCTTTAAAGGGAAAAGACTATGGATGATATCATGCACGAAACTCCCAACCTCCTATGATTAGTTCAAAAGTGAGCGAGACTATCAGATTACATGAGTGTCCCATTCACTCCGATCCCATCCTAACTGATACATGTGACATCGTTACTGGACTTACTGCCTTGGTTGTTTCTTTTAAGGTTTCGGGAGAGGTGTCTCACCTTCAATACTTTCATTGTTCTATCGGTGTTACTAATTTTCCTGCCAATGTTGAAAGATAAGCTTTTTACTAGAAGCTCTTTGGTTTGGTACTTGGTTCTGGGAGTTCCAAAACCAATGTCTTTGAAGTTGGTATCATCTCCGGTTGTTCCTATTATAATGGATGGTTCACACCGGATGTATATTGATTACCGGGAGTTGAACAAGTTAACGGTGAAGAACCGTTATCCCCTTCCACGGATTTATGACCTATTTGATCAGTTGTAGGGTGCATCTTGGTTCTCCAAGATAGATCTGAGGTCTGGGTATCATCAGGTGAGAGTGAGAGAGGAGGACGTGGACAAGACCGTGTTCCAGACTCGTTATGGGCATTACGAGTTTGTGGTGATGCCATTTGGGCTCACTAATGTGCCTTATGTATTTATGGATCTGACGAATCGGGTATGCAGGCCGATGCTCAACCGATCTGTTATTGTGTGCATTGATGGTATCTTGGTGTCTTCCAAGACTAGAGAGCAGCATTAGGAGCACCTTCGGGAGCTTCTGGGGGTTTTGAGGTGGGAACGGTTTTATGCCAGTCTCTGGGACACCTCGTTAACAAGGATGGGATTTTGGTCGATCCGACCAAGATCAAGGCTGTGATGTAGTGGGAGGTTCTGAAATTTCCCTCGGAGATCAGGATTTTCTTGGGTTTGGCAGGGTACTATCGGAGATTCATTCATGACTTTTCCAAGATTCTGGTACCCCTTACTCGCCTGACGAGGAAGGGGGTGGATTTCCGATGGGGCCCTGAGCAGCAGTCAGCATTTGAGACTCTTCGATATAGGTTATGTTAGGCCCCGGTATTGACCCTCCTGGAGGGAGTCGATGATTTTGTGGTATTTTGTGATGCATCCATCACTGGTTTAGGAATGGTCCTCATGAAAAGAGGACGAGTGATTGTTTATGCTTCACGGCAGCTGAAGCCGCATGAGTTGCGATATCCCACACATGATCTGGATCTAGTCCTTTTCGTGATTGCCAGGGTTGGCCTGGTGTGATACACTTCAGGAAGAGGGGGAAGTTGGGCCTTCGGTATATTGGGCCTTTTCGAGTGATTGCCAGTGTTGGCAAGTTAGCTTACAGGTTGGATGTACCTGAGGAGCTTAGTCAGATTCATAGCACTTTCCATGTTTTGCAGTTGCGAAAGTGCGTATTAGATGATAAGTGTTGGATTAGTGTCTAAGTCCATAACTATAATTGGTATGTACTTGACCCGACTCGGCATGGTCCATTTGGGTTGCATGGCATCGGAACATTTGGATAGACCGTTTATGAGGAAAAGACATTTTGTGACATATTAATATATTATAAGTTCTAATATATTAATATGAAATCATGTTATTTAATTAGTATTGATCAAGAATTAATTTGGACTTAATTTAGTGATCAAAAAGAGACTAATTAAATATATGGGGAATGATTATGTAAATCATTCATTCTTATATATGTGGGCTTATGATCCAAGATTCCTTTATGTTGGGTTTAACCCATGTGGTGATGCATAGATACTCCATGGAGGTTAAAACCCATGGAGCATAAGGAATGGGTAAAGTCATGAGTTACATGGTGTAACCCTAATAGCCACACTATATAAGAACCCCTTTAGTTCAAGAAATTGGCACTAGTGATACATATTTTGAGGGCTAGCCGATTTGAACATGTATGTCTTCTTCTCATGGTTATTCCAAGAGTTCATGATGTTGTGTGAACCATTTGAGGTGTCATACTTGGGGCACTAGGCTCTCAAGCTTCATGGAGTCAAGCAACAACAACAAGGTATGTATTCTATCTATTTTATTATCCTAGTATCAATGTTTTGGTATGCTAGTTAGGATAATACCTTGGATAATCATATTTGCATGTATAATAGAGAAAATATTGATCCAAGGTATTTAGGGTTGCATGTACACTTAGGAGTGTTAGAATGCTCAAAACCCATCAGTGGTATCAGAGCCTAGGCTTGTTTTCAATTATACTTGATGCAAATTACTGAAAAATTCTGAAAAAGTCGAATTTCGGGCATTCTGGGCACTGGACTCGCCGAGTCCACTGATGAACTCGCCGAGTCCATGAAGAAAATCATCCTACTCGGCGATTAGGTTGATACACTCGACGAGTAGGAGCCCCAGACAGCATATTTTCGAGGTTTTTGGCTAGAAATGGACTAGGAACATTACCCTAAGCTGTTTTTGGACTTATAAACTTGTTTTTGATGTGGTAATGTTCATGCTAATCCAATTTCAAAGATAATTGTCAATAGATTCATGTTTTGTATTAGTTTAGCGATTAGGCTAATTACATGAAAAAGTTTGATTTGAATTATCTTGTTCTTATGAGTTGCTTAGATTAATAGAAAAGTTGATTGATTATGTGTTTTCAATCCATTTTAATCTAAGAGTTGATTCTAAAATGTGTTTTTGTAACTTGTCCTCAAGTTATATGAAAAGTCACATTTAAGTTTCATAAAACTCATAAAAGTTGGCAATGGTTACAAAAATGAAGAGTCTTGTCCTCAAGTTATGGAGGTTCAAGAGTCACTTCATTAAGTAATAAAATGTGTAACCTTAGTTAATTCCATAAATTACAAAATAAAGAAAAGTTACATTCTTTTATTAGTTTAAAGTCTTCCATAACTTGTCCTCAAGTTATGGAACGTGAAGAGTTTTTTTTAATTAAAACTAATTTAAACACATAAGTTATGGAATTAATTAGTTTTGAATAGTTTCAAAACTTGCCCTCAAGTTTTGGAATTTGAAAAGTTTCACTTATGAATATTTTAATTCCAAGTTAGCCCTTAGAATTTTAAAAGTTAAAATTCAAACCCTTATACTATTATTATAATTTTAATTATATAGATATGTATAAGATAAAGTCAATCTTACCGTTAGTAGGCCTCATTCACGAAGTCGGTCTATAAGGGGGGTATAAGGTTACTGCCTATAAAATGGCAGTTTAATGGGTGTCCACTCTCACCCACCGCTTCCTTGACTGGTGGAGGGTCGTTAGCCGAACGGGTAGGAAAGGACTATAATTCTCCCTTCATTAAAAGTATTAATGATAAATACTAAGTAACTAAACATTTATAAATTCTCAATTCTTAGTTACTTAGGAAAATGTGAAATTGGTGCTAGCCCATAAAATTACACTTTGTACCTTACCAAGTCGTTAGTGGAGCGTGTGTGGTTAACCGACACACTAACATGGACTAGTAAGAGTGGCAAAGGGTAACTTAACTTTATTATAGATCGGTGGAGCGTGTGTGGTTAACCGGCACATCGATTAGGTAATATTGTTGAGGGTACCAAGTCAATTTGTATGGTTATTCACACCTTGTTTGTGATCCTCGGCATCCCAGTCACAAACTTGAGAGGGCACAATCGAGATTCAAACATGCCATTGAAAGTTCAATGTATCTCAAAAGATCTAGGAGTTTCAAATCCAATTAAAACTTAATTATATTTCGTTTTTCATGGTGGAAATTGGTAAATCGTCATTTACCTACCTTCAACTATTTTATAACTTGGATTACGACATCCCTCTTCCAGTTATAAATAGGTTGTTGGGTCCTAGCCTTAATATTTCATATTGGGTGTTATATTAAGGACTTTAAATCAACTCTCTTGAATATCTCCCAAAAGATGATCTTCCCAAATCTCTTGAAACAAGCTTTCCTAAAATGAAGATGATGTCCCATGGAAATCATACTTCTTTCACCTCCTCCAATTATTCTCCCTAACCCACAAGTTCCTGAAAAGTTTAAGGTCACTCAAGCCCTATTGGCAAGCAAAGGTCTATGTGTGATCACATCTTGGAGATGTAGTCACATATTGACAAGCCGGGAGAGTTGGGTGTCAAAGTCTAGAGGAAGCTGATTATCAATCACTTTCTAAGTCACATAGTGAGTTCCTTTGGGACTCCTATGAAACAGACTATGACAAGACCCTTAATGATCTTATCTATTTGCTAAGATCAACCTCCTAAAACTTTATGGACATTGACAACGATGACATTGGATATCCAGTAAAGCTCTCTCTTCCCAATGGAAAGGGATCGGCCATAGTCAACTCGGTTGACCAAATGGTAAAGAGAAAGGCTAAGTCTGAGATAGTCCCATTATCAAGGGTCCATCGCCAAAGAAAGGGGCATTGGTTGTGAAGCTGCCAAATTTACCTAAGGATGTTAAAGTCAATAAGTTTTATTCTACTTCAGGTAAAGTCCACTATCTAACTCTGCTAAGTTTCTATTCTGAGATTCTTGATACATGATGTGACTGGGTCACATGTTTATGTTTTAAGAATCAAAGGAAAGGTGAAGAAACTTATAGAAAGAATATGTTGAATCTGATGGCATAGATGGATTTCTATCGCATAGTTTGAAGATCGGATTCTTGAGCTACTTCTTAAGAGTTATGATATATTGCTTAGGAATAAATAACAACAAAGTTTTCATGTTCTTTTGCATTGTAAGGATAGTTTTTCCGCAAAGTTTTAAAATAAAAGGTAAATCTTTTGATTTTATTTATTTTAAAATATCCTTACAATGGCATTTGTGAAAAACTGTGTTGCTTATAAGATTCCATTAAGAGCAAGAATGGAAATATGAATTTGATTCTTTCATTTGTGGTAGTGTCTAAATTTACCAAATAAGGAAAGATTCTCATCACCTAAGTTTCAGTTGGATAGAAACTTGGAATCTTGCAAGTTGTATAGCATGATGAATAAGAACTTTCAAGCATTGGAAAAATTAAGACTAAGTACTTGTTCACATGGATGTGTGAGTCAAGTAAAGGATCGAGTACACATTCTTGTGCACTGATGAAGCCCACCACAAATAATCGTTAAGACTATTCGTCATTATTTACTAAAATTCAGTAAAGATGGTTATACTTACAAGCTTAAGTGTAATTCTGAGACATTGGAAAAGGTTTCAATGTATGGCAGAGCGAATAAGAAGAATCAACTTAGGCAGAAAGATAAAAGTTTCTCAAATCTGAAAAGATGGGAGAGTACTTTAGTATCATGTTATATAATCATCTTAATGATTAAGAGACCTTATCACAATTCATCCTCTAAGTGCATTCTGGTAGCTAAGAAGAGGAGCTATGAATTGTTGAAGTGGTTAAATCAAGAAGATGATTTATACTTCGTTCCAAAAACAATTCTTAGAGTTATACTCTAAGATTGTAACTTGAGTGACATGTCTTAAAGAAGGTTTAAAACACTTGTCAAATGTAAGAGTAAAAGTTTTCTACTCTTGTACATTTGAAATTGGTAAGTTGTGATGTTTTAGATAAAACAAAGACCAACTAAGGCCAATTGTGTGAAGTGTTTGTCCTGATTAGAATCCACACTATCTCTTGAATATCTGACAAGAAAGTCGTATGTGTCAAGAGGACAGTGGGAGTCTTAAAGGTCTTGAAAGTCTCAAGAACTAATCAAGAATAAAACCTGAAGTTCTTCACTAGCACACGACTTGAGGTTTATAACCTATCGTGTCGACTTGTCTGTGCCTATTCAAGTTGGCTTTGCATAGGAGTTCCGAGAGTTCTCAATTGGTTGCACAGCTACTTGGAAGCAATGGCAGGCCCTTGAGCTGCCAAATGGCAAGAATTTAAGATTGCACAAGTTTAATCCATATAAGTTTGAATTTGTCATTATCCTTGTCTTGTGACTATGGTTTTGACAATTCACATGGATAGGAACTCATACACCATAAAATCTAAGTGTCATAAGGTTTCTCTCCGATTCATGAAAATGATGGTGAGGAAACACTTTCACTAAGTAGATTTTAGCTAGATAGCAATTGTGATATTTGCATTCTCAAAGTCGTTAGTGGAGCGTGTGTGGTTAACCGGCACACTAACATGGACTTGTGAGAAGCGGTAAAGGTCTAAACAATCGAGGCTATGATTACGGCATCCCTTTTCATAGTTCTTAAAATTGTTTAGACACACCTGTGAGCTATCTAAGATAAGATGTATGATATTGATAAAGTTTTATCAAAGCAATCTAGTATCAGAAATCTGAACTTTGGTAAGAAAGTCAATAAAGTATTGATTTCTAGAAGTCCAGCTGATTTCTGATTACATGTCAAAGCTAGTGGGAGCATAAGTGTTATGCTAATAATCATCGTGTTAGTGGGAGCATGATAATTATGATAAAGGTTGCAAGTTAGCAATGTTAATTATAGAAAACAAAAGTTTCAATTCGTGAGGCTGCAGGGGTTGAAAAAGTTGTTTTGCTATAATTAAGGGAGAGAAAATTATACTTCATTTCGATTCTAAAAGCTTAGATTGAGATTTTAATCGTATTTAGTCAAGGATATATATATATATATGAATTTCATGTTGGAATGGCTCAACATAAGGAAATTCTATATATGGGTCCATTATTTGCGTTCTAAAATTCGATTATGATTACGGCATCCCTTTTCATAATCTGAATTATGAGAACTTGGCAAATAGAAATGGAAATGTTATAGCAAAAGACTGGTTTAGTCTTTATGTGAGACATCATGACTCGTGTCCCATATGCTTCGGATATAGGATCGATTTCATGTGTTATATTCATCCTTTCTAAAATTTTCCAAATGCCTGGGGCATTAAGAAGGGAAAAGGTCTAGAACTGGATATGACTAAAAGGATTAAGCAATTGTCGAGGACAATCTAAGGTTTACCAAAGATTGGTTGCTCAAGGACAGTTGGAAGTATAGTGTTAATTATGGAAGGACCATATTGACATAATCTGTAAGGAGGCAACTCTTGTTCAGAAGTGATAGTCAAAATGGAATATGGAAATGTTTCAAAGTTGGAAATTATTCAATATGTGTAAGATTAGGAAACTTAACGCAAGAAGGATGTTTCTAAGGAGTTGATCTCCTTGGAATGCTTTGTAATGTTTGTTGTCAAGTCCTTGTGACTCTGTGCATAATCATTACAGGAGGATCAATGCATATAAGTTTAGAATCTAACAGATTTCAGTAAATGGCATGAATTTGGAATTCTTGCATTTGCAGTAAGGATTTGGGACTGTGAAAGAGGATCATTGGAGTTATGTTCAATTGATCTAATTCACAAAGTGAAGATCATAGACAAACATAGTATGCATACTTGGTGTATGGCATGACTAGTGTTTAGAAAACATAGTGTACATGCTTGGAGCATGGGACAACTATTGTTTTAAATTCAAGAATAAAGTTGATAGCTGAAACAGTATACAATGAATAATGTGTAATCATATGGTGATAAATAAAAGGTGTTTTATTTATGTTCATAGGTTTTGATACCATATTAGATTCTATTATATGATTCAACAAGTAGTAGAACAAGCCATATGAGTAGTAGTCATAAATCAGAAATCGGGAAACAAGCCATAAATCGGAAATCGCATTCAGTAACTCGGTGTTATAAAACGTGCCTTTGTGTATGATTCAACAAGTAGTAGAACAAGCCATATGAGTCGAAGTTTATCCATTCCTTTTACCTTCGGGATAAAAGCGATATCTGTGGGCCCCTCGATGATTTGATGATGACAAATGGAAGTGCTCGGCCGAGCCAGGACTGATTTGATTTGTTAAATTAGTCAGTCGTCATAAATCGGAAATCGGGAAACAACAAATGGATAGAGAGAATGATTATAATCCATGTCTCAGTCCATATGATATCTAGAATGGAGGAATATATGATCCCTTATCTAATGGACAAGTCATTGACAAAGGTCAGAGTTCATCTACAAGGTCAGAGTTCGACAGCGGCTTTTGAGAGCTACGATTGCCAGTTGGTTTCTGAAGTCATACGCAATAATAGTTTTAGACTTATCCAAGTGGGAGACTGTTGGATTAGTGTCTAAGTCCATAACTATAATTGGTATGTACTTGACCCGACTCGGCATGGTCCATTTGGGTTGCATGGCATCGGAACATTTGGATAGACCGTTTATGAGGAAAAGACATTTTGTGACATATTAATATATTATAAGTTCTAATATATTAATATGAAATCATGTTATTTAATTAGTATTAATCAAGAATTAATTTGGACTTAATTTAGTGATCAAAAAGAGACTAATTAAATATATGGGGAATGATTGTGTAAATCATTCATTCTTATATATGTGGGCTTATGATCCAAGATTCCTTTATGTTGGGTTTAACCCATGTGGTGATGCATGGATACTCCATGGAGGTTAAAACCCATGGAGCATAAGGAATGGGTAAAGTCATGAGTTACATGGTGTAACCCTAATAGCCACACTATATAAGAACCCCTTTAGTTCAAGAAATTGGCACTAGTGATACATATTTTGAGGGCTAGCCGATTTGAACATGTATGTCTTCTTCTCATGGTTATTCCAAGAGTTCATGATGTTGTGTGAACCATTTGAGGTGTCACACTTGGGGCACTAGGCTCTCAAGCTTCATGGAGTCAAGCAACAACAACAAGGTATGTATTCTATCTATTTTATTATCCTAGTATCAATGTTTTGGTATGCTAGTTAGGATAATACCTTGGATAATCATATTTGCATGTATAATAGAGAAAACATAGATCCAAGGTATTTAGGGTTGCATGTACACTTAGGAGTGTTAGAATGCTCAAAACCCATCAATAAGGCAGTGGTCTCCTTGGACGATATTCAGGTCGATTAGCGCTTGAACTATGCTAAGAGGACGGTAGCTATTTTGGAGAGAAAGATGAAGATTTTGCGCAACAAGGAGATACCTTTCGTAAAGGTATAATGACAGCATCGGAGAGGCTCCGAGTGGACTTGGGATTCGGAGGCGAAGATGCGAGAGCCTTATCATGAGTTATTTATCACGACAGACTTCAAGGGCGAAGTCTAGACCAAGTGGGGGAGAATTGAAACATCAAGATGTGAGCTACATCTAAATTTAACCCTTTGATTCTATTATGTTGCATTTTGGTCCCAAGTTCAAGATATCTATGCAAAAAGGGCCTTAATGGCATTGTTGTAAGTTTAGGCCTTTGGAATATGCCATGCGTACGTGGTGTAAATTGGGCGAACTAGGGTGCGTCCTAGTACATTGGGTGTACATCAGTATATGTTGCGCATACTTGCCAGATGAGGAAACCCTAGTTTTTTGGGTTTGTCTGGTATTTAAGCACTCTTATGGCCTCATTTCCTTCACCTTATCTGCCTCCACTCTCTCATTTGTGTTTGTAACCCTAATCTCCCCTTGAGGTGTAACATCCCAAGTTAGAATCAAGTGTTCAGGGGGTAAAGTGTAAGTTGGAAAAGAGGGACTCGACGAGTAGGAGCTGCAAGTCGTCGAGTCTAAGCGTGTGTCGGGCACATGTTAAGTGATCGGACTCGCCGAGTCGGAGGCTGGACTCGACGAGTCTGTGCTGGAATGAGAAACCCTAATTCCTAGGGTTTGTACCCTATTTAAAGAATAATATGCCTTCATTTCAGCCTCTATCTTCCCTGAGTGTTCCAGAGAAACCCTAAATCGTGAGAGACTCCATTGTTGAGAAGATTGAAGCTTGGAAGAAGAAATTGGTGAAGAGAAGTTGGAGGAATTTGAGGATAGCATCAAGAGAGCTTGTGGATCTGAAGTCTACGTCAGTTTAGACTCATCTCTAAGGTAAGAGGACATTACCTTAAGCTACTCCCTTGTTATTTCATGAATGATGGTTGATTTGGGATCCATTAGCTTGTTGGGAGCTATCTCGAGTTTGAGGCTTAGATCTGAAGTTGCTACTTCAGATCTAGACTTGTAATGGCCATTAAGTTCATAAAGTTCCTGTCTAAGAGTCATTGGTGAAGCCCTTTGTCTTTAACCCTAGCCCTAGAAGTGTTTTGGGCTTATATCTCCATGCTTTCACGTAAAGTTTGCAACTTTATGTGAGGGTTAGGCTGTAGAGGAGTGGATCTATGGATTGGAGACCCTGCATGGCTTGAAAAGCCTCTGTTTGGAATGAGAACTGAAGAGACTCGGCGAGTCACATGGGTGCACTCGACGAGTTGTCTGAATATGTGCATGGACTCGACGAGTTGGAAGAACAACTCGGCGAGTCTGTTGAAGATTACCTGGGACTCGGCGAGTCTATGCTTGGACTCGGTTAGTCTGGTCGTGGAACCCTAGCCTTTTCTGGTTGAGCTGTGAATCGGTGAGTCGAGGGATGACTCGGTGAGTTGAGCAAGAAGGGACTCAGAGCTTGTTGGACTCGACGAGTCTTGGGGCGACTCGGCGAGTTGAGTCGTGGCATGGGAGTTTCTGAGCATAGGAACTCAACGAGTCGACGGGTCGACTCGGCGAGTTGGGTCAACCAGGAAGGTTGACTTTGACTGAGGACTTTGACTTAGACCAAGGGTTGACCAGTTTGACTTCCAAGGGTATTTTGGTAATTATTGGTGTTTATTGGTTTTGGTTATTTGGTAGTGATCAGTGGTGGAGTTCGTGCTGGTGGTCGGAGCAGCGTGGTCTTATTTCTTCAAGTCGGCAGTTGCAGGTGAGTTATCCTCACTATATCGACAGGGTCTACGACACCAAGGCCGACCCTTTATCGGATGGAAATGGGTAGTTGTTGTTATGTTATTGCTTTGCTATGTCTGCATCCTGGTAGTTAGGATGGTATGTGTTAGAGACCTGGTTAAGGTCGGTACCCGGGATATAGGGTAATGTTATGCTGGTGACTGGTTAGGTCGGAATCCTGGTTAGGATATTGATATGCTATGTGATCTGTTAGACTGTTTGTCTGGTTGAGGATTGTTATATGATTATATGTTTATGTGCACATGGTTGTTGGACTGGGGTTGGGTTGAGGCGGGTGCTGCTTTGTGCTGTAGGCCAACATACCCAGGGCGGACCGGATATTCCGAAGGCCCAGCGAGCGGTCCGGATAGGCTGAAGGCCCCAAGAGGGCGGACCAGACGTGCTGAGGCTCGGAGAGTGGACCACGCCGACCGAAGGCCCGATGTGGGCGGACCAGTCATACTGTAGACTCAGAGAGTGGACCAGGTGGATTGAAGGCCCGGTGCGGGCGGACCAATCACACTGTAGACTCGATGTACATGGCTAGACTCGGAGGGTGGACCAGGTGGGCTGAAGGCCCGGTGCGGGCGGACCAGTCACACAGTAGACCCGATGTGCGTGGCTGTTCTATTTGTGATATGTTATGAGTATGTTTATGTGTGGTTGGTATTTTGGGGGTAACTCACGAAGCTTTCGGGCTTACAGTTGTAGTGTTATGTTTCAGGTACTTCAGGAGATCGTGGCAAGGCGAAGGCGTGATCGTACCACTCCTCATGTTTTATGATATGGTTCTGGGGATACTCTGATGTTTAAATACTTTTGAAAACGAGATGTATGAACTTAATGGTTTTGAAATGAATTAAAATGTTTTAATTTGGCTTAAATTTTTATGGACGTTACAAGTTGGTATCAGAGCCTTGGTTTGAGTGAATTGGAGGAACATTCGTGTGAATCCAGTCTCAAATCAAGGAGGGATTTTCAAAATGGTTTTCAAAAGGTTTTTAAAATAAGTAAAGGAGGATGCAGAGGGTACAATCAGCCAGAGCCAGTAAGTAGACCCCAAAATACCATACAAGTTATTTGATTATGTGATATGTTAGAATAGCATGCTAGTGCTAGGCTAGGGAATTTCAAGAATTGCATGATAGAATTGCCTGATTATGTGATGCCCACTAGCCTAGGGTTTCCTTATATGAGATATTCAGCTTTCCTCTAGGAGTGAGGATTGAGTGGTGTGTATATGGTTAGAGTGTTGTGGTGATACTTGAGACAAATATGGGTAGGTGTGGAAGGTAGTATGTGCCCGTACTACTGAAAGCACAGGACCCATACGCGTATCAAGGAAGTCACAACTCTCTAGGGTATCGGTTATGAGATAGTTCCTCGGGTGGATATGTGATGTGTCTAAGGGTCTCGTTGGTGTATTGCAGTATGGCGATTACGAGGCGTGTCGTGACTGGATCCGGATCGGGATCAGGACAGGGTGAGCAGGAGGCCCCAGTGGCACCTGAGATTATCGGCCAGGAGGGGCCAATGTTGACAGAGGATCGGGTCAGGGAGATCATCCGCGAGGAGGTGGTCGAGATTGTCCGGGGTCAGATCCCGGAGTTGTTTGGGACTATTAAGTCCGCTATGAGAGAGTACTTCGATGATCGTTCTGCAGCTCTTACTGAGACGGGTGCTGCGGCAGCTACAGCGGCTGTAGCAGCGGCAGGGGGAGGATCCGGTCGAGGTTTTCAGTATCGGGACTTCGATAATACGAAGCCCCCTACTTTCGATGGAGTTCAGGATCCGATCATTGCTATGAGATGGTTGTCAGACGTGGAGGGTTGTTTCTTCACGTGTTCATGCCCTGCGGATCAGAGGGTGAGGTGTGCTCTGAACCTTTTGAGGCTCGGGGCGAAGGATTGGTGGAGGTTGACTACGGGATCTTATTCTGATGCGCAGCGGGCTGCGGTTACTTGGGATCAGTTCCGGGAGATGTTCAGTACTCGTTATGTTCCGCAGGTTGAGAGAGAGAGGTTGGCTCAGGAGTTTCTGGAGCTGAAGCAGGATTTAGAGTCGGTGACGTAGATCACCAGGATGTTTACTGAGAGGGCGATGTTTTGCCCGGAGTTCGCGTCGGAGCAGGCTCAGATGTCCCGGTATCTGAGTATGCTCAAGAGGGATATTAGACAGTTTGTGTCTATGCAGAGGTGTGATACCTTGTTGGAGTTGCAGGAGGCCGCCAGGCGGCGTGAGTTGGAGATAGAGTTGCAGTTGCGAGAGCAGAGGCAGGCCCTGGTGCAGTCCCAGCCGGCGTCAAAATGATTCAAAACCGTTGACTCCAGGATTGGGGGTCAGAGCAGCCACACTTGTGAGAAGTGTGGGAAGGGTCATACCGGAGTTTGTAGGTCCGGTGGTGCGTGGCGTAAGTACGGGAGAGAGGGGCATTATGCGAGGGATTGCCGACAGTCAGCCTCGGTTCAGGGTATGAGGATTTGCTATCATTGCCATCAGGTTGGACACTTGAGGGCCAACTGTCCACAGCTTGTTGCAAGACCGGTGCAGGCTCCAGCACCGGCCACTTTGAGGATTAATGGCGGAGACCAGGGTGGAGCGGAGCCTCCGAGGGCTCAAGGACGTGCATTCCAGCTTACAGCAGAGGAGGTCAGGGCAGAGCCAGATGCAGCTGCGGGTATGTTTCCATCTTGTTGTCTTGTTATTTGTGTGGCATTGTAAATCTGTCTGCATTGTTCCGCATGTTCGCAGTATGATTGAGGATCTTAGTAGTTAAGAGTTGTACTTGGTTAGCGTCCAGGAGGATTATGATCGGAAGACAAGTTATGTGATCTCGCTGCTAGGAATAGCGACGACGATATGAGGAGGGTTCAGTTGAGATTCGAACTTCCTTGGAGTTCGGGTGTGCGATGACGGAAGGGTTATTCGGTGAAGGTTACTTACTCCCGAGGGAGTTAGTTCATGGATAAGAGGGAATGAATAGAGTAAGGGCGATTGAGCTATGCCGGTTTTGAGCATCGGTGGTTAGTAGTCGATGCACTAAGTGGGGGTGAATTGGAAAATTCTCCGGTGGAACAACATGCATCCAAGGATGGTTAGCTGTTGGATTTCAGCGTTGTGTTAGCCGAGAATGTGGAGATAGACACGTGGGGCAGGGAACAAACAGACCATGGTTTTCAGAGAAGGTGATTGATTGTTGAGAGGCCTGGGATCAGGCCGGGGTAAAAGATTCATAGAACGGATGTGGAGTTCGGAACCCCTAGAGGGATAGAACAGACTACGTGGGAGAGATTCCCGGGAGGAATAGATCAGTGTGATGTGCGACTGCCTTTGAGCGGTCCGGATAGACTGAAGGCCGTTGGGCGTACCAGTCAGGCCGAAGGCTCGGGGAACGGTCCAGACAGGCTGAAGGCCCGGGAGGGCGGTCCAGACAGGCTGAAGGTTCTGAGAGTGGTCCAGATAGGCTGAAGGCCTGGTAAGGCGGTCCAGTCATACTGAAGACTCTGGGTGTGTTAGGAGATCGGTATGTGGAGAATAAGTGAATATGTCGTCGTGCAATAGTAATCGATATGGTCTGGCCCCAAGTATTGATCATGATGATGGAGTAGGCCGAAGGTTCAGGGAACGGTCCAGATAGGCTGAAGGCCCAGGAGGGCGGTCCAGACATGCTGAAGGTTCTGAGAGTGGTCCAGATAGGCTGAAGGCCTGGAAGGGCGGTCCAGTCATGTTGAAGACTCTGTATGTGTTAGTGGATCGGTAGAGTGGAGTTTAGCTTAGTGGAACTTATAGGTGCGGTTATGGTTGTGGAGTAGACTTCCTGGAAAGGAAAGGTATGTAGCTCCGGAAGGAGTGTGGGTCCTCTGAGAGGGAGGCGGCAGAGTAAAAGGATGATCATAAGTGCTTTGGTTACTGGTAGTAAGCACTGGGATTGTATCAGATATACGGGAGCACATACGGGTTGGATGCCCGTTGAGGTTGTGGCAATGTTGGATGATGCGCAGGCATGTTTTCAGTCTCCTCGGAAGAGGAGGAGGAAAGTGGTTCCAGATTGGAGATTGGGACAGAGGAAGGTGAGACAGCAGGTTGACAGACTCGGGAGTAGTCTGGACCGGAGCTGAGGACTGTATAAGAATATTACAGTCAGAGGTCAAGGACCTAGAGATCGTGATAGGGATGTGCGAGTGGGTTGCACTCCGTCGTGTCGAACCGAAGGGTTCGAGGGTGACGCAAGGTCAAGGTCCTTGGTTCCGAGTATGGTTGTAGGCTTGAGTTGTGTATGAGGAGGTAGTTCAATATGGGGTATTCCGTCATGAGGATGACCGGACCCTATGATTGATTGGACCTGGTGTGTTGGTATTCCAGGTCGAGGCTGTTTAGGCCAGGTACGAGTGGTTACGTGATATGGTTGGTTGATGGGTTATGAGAGCTGAAGGATGCGGCATCCTGTCAGAGCGTAAGGGATAGAACCCGAGGGTGGAACATGATTCGTTCCAGGTTGCAGTTACCAGGGTTATTGCCAATTTTTGGGCGGAGGAAGATGGATTAGTGTCTTGGCAGGAGCTTAGTGGGAGTATTATCTAGAATTGTGTGCTGCAGCAGGCTTCGAGGACGAAGCCTAATTTAAGTGGGGGAGAATTGTAACATCCCAAGTTAGAATCAAGTGTTCAGGGGGTAAAGTGTAAGTTGGAAAAGAGGGACTCGGCGAGTAGGAGCTGCAACTCGTCGAGTCTAGGCGTGTGTCGGGCACATGTTAAGTGACCGAACTTGTCGAGTCGGAGGCTGGACTCGACGAGTCCGTGCTGGAATGAGAAACCCTAATTCCTAGGGTTTTCACCCTATTTAAAGAATAATATGCCTTCATTTCAGCCTCTATCTTCCCTGAGTGTTCCAGAGAAACCCTAAATCGTGAGAGACTCCATTGTTGAGAAGATTGAAGCTTGGAAGAAGAAATTGGTGAAGAGAAGTTGGAGGAATTTGAGGATAGCATCAAGAGAGTTTGTGGATCTGAAGTCTACGTCAGTTTAGACTCATCTCTAAGGTAAGAGGACATTACCTTAAGCTACTCCCTTGTTATTTCATGAATGATGGTTGATTTGGGATCCATTAGCTTGTTGGGAGCTATCTCGAGTTTGAGGCTTAGATCTGAAGTTGCTACTTCAGAACTAGACTTGTAATGGCCATTAAGTTCATAAAGTTCCTGTCTAAGAGTCATTGGTGAAGCCCTTTGTCTTTAACCCTATCCCTAGAAGTGTTTTGGGCTTATATCTCCTTGCCTTCACGTAAAGTTTGCAACTTTATGTGAGGGTTAGGCTGTAGAGGAATGGATCTATGGATTAGAGATCCTGCATGGCTTGAAAAGCCTCTGTTTGGAATGAGAACTGAAGAGACTTGGCGAGTCAAATGGGTGCACTTGACGAGTTGTCTGAATATGTGCATGGACTCGACGAGTTGGAAGAACAACTCGGCGAGTCTGTTGAAGATTGCCTGGGACTCGGCGAGTCTATGCTTGGACTCGGCGATTCTGGTCGTGGAACCCTAGCCTTTTCTGGTTGAGCTGTGAATCGGTGAGTCGAGGGATGACTCGGTGAGTTGAGCAAGAAGGGACTCAGAGCTTGTTGGACTCGACGATTCTTGGGGCGACTCGGCGAGTTGAGTCGTGGCATGGGACTTTCTGAGCATAGGAACTCGACGAGTCGACGGGTCGACTCGGTGAGTAGGATCAACCAGGAAGGTTGACTTTGACTGAGGACTTTGACTTGGACCAAGGGTTGACCAGTTTGACTTCGAAGGGTATTTTGGTAATTATTGGTTTTGGTTATTTGGTAATGATCAGTGGTGGAGTTCGTGCTGGTGGTCGGAGCAGCGTGGTCTTATTTCTTCAAGTCGGCAGTTGCAGGTGAGTTATCCTCACTATATCGACAGGGTCTACGGCACCAAGGCCGGCCCTTTATCGGATGGAAATGGGTAGTTGTTGTTATGTTATTGCTTTGCTATGTCTGCATCCTGGTAGTTAGGATGGTATGTGTTAGAGATCTCGTTAAGGTCGGTACCCGGGATATAGGGTAATGTTATGCTGGTGACCGGTTAGGTCGGAATCCTGGTTAGGATATTGATATGCTATGTGATCAGTTAGACTGTTTGTCTGGTTGAGGATTGTTATATGATTATATGTTTATGTGCACATGGTTGTTGGACTGGGGTTGGGTTGAGGCGGGTCCTGCTTTGTGCTGTAGGCCAACATACCTAGGGCGGACCGGATATTCCGAAGGCCCAACGAGCGGTCCGGATAGGCTGAAGGCCCTAAGAGGGCGGACCATACATGCTGAGGCTCAGAGAGTGGACCAGGCCGACTGAGGGCCCGGTGTGGGCGGACCAGTCATACTGTAGACTTAGAGAGTGGACCAGGTGGATTGAAGGCCCGGTGCGGGCGGACCAATCACACTGTAGACTCGATGTACATGGCTAGATTCGGAGGGTGGACCAGGTGGACTGAAGGCCCGGTGCGGGCTGACCAGTCACACAGTAGACCCGATGTGCGTGGATGTTCTATTTGTGATATGTTATGAGTATGTTTATGTGTGGTTGGTATTTTGGGGGTAACTCACTAAGCTTTCGGGCTTACAGTTGTAGTGTTATGTTTCAGGTACTTCAGGAGATCGTGGCAAGGCGAAGGCGTGATCGTACCGCTCCACATGTTTTATGATATGGTTCTGGGGATACTCTGATGTTTAAATACTTTTGAAAACGAGATGTATGAACTTAATGGTTTTGAAATGAATTAAAATGTTTTAATTTGGCTCAAATTTTTATGGACGTTGCATGAGGAGCCATTTCTAAACTTGTGTGTGTGTTTTGTTGCTTTTGAAGAAGAAGGAAGGAAGAGAAGACCACCTTCAAGGAGTGGAGCTTTCTAGATCCAAGATCACACCACCTTTTGGAACCATTTTGAGGTATCAAGTTCTAAACTTGGTGTAGTTTCTTGTAGATCTTGTTTTGGGTTAGTTTTGGGTTCTTTTGTCCCAAATGTGGTTTTTCATGAACAAAGCATGTTCTTGACCCATTAAGTTGTCCTTTCAGACCCTTCGGAGGGTCTTGAGTCATATAAATGGGTTTCAAATGGTTGGTTTTGTTCCATGCATCTTCTAGAATGTTTTAATGGATTAAGAATTTGAGATAAGCACTTCATGGGCATGTAAATTTGTAACATCCATAAAATTCATGCCAATTTAAACTTTTGAAACATTTCAAAAACCATTAAACATTACAAAACTTGTTTTCAAAATAGTATAATATCAGAGTATCCCAGAAACATAGTCATAAAAGTGAGGAGTTGTACGATCACGCCTTTGCCTTCCCGCGATCATCTGATGTACCTAAAACAAAAACTAAAACTGTAAGCCCAAATCTTAGTGAGTTCCCCCAAAATACCGATACACAGAAAATAGCACATATACAAATAACAGCATGTAATTGGTCCATAGTTTTACGGACTGGATTACCCCTGGGTACACAGTGTGAGTCTGGCTTTCCTTTCGGGCCCACAACTCACATCTAGATTGCCACTGAGCCCACAGTACGAGTCTAGTATGCCCTACCCAGCCCACAACTCGTATCTGGAATGCTCCCAAGCCCACAGTACGAGTCTGGCATGCCCTGCCCGACCCTCAGCTCGTATCTAGAATGCTCATGAGTCCTCAGTATGAGTATGGCATGCCCTACCCGGCCCTCATCTCATATCTGGAATACTCTAGGGTTTGTTGGCTACCACACGAAGCAGTACAACCTCAACCCATCCCACATAATATGTTGACATATAACATAACTAATGCACATACATATAATCAGGTAATAACACAGGTAGTCCTACAGATCTACCAACGGGCATAGTAACTAGCATGTGTAACTAACTCATACTCCACATAATACAAATGCTAGGATATCATATCCAATGGGCCGGCATTGGTGCCTTCGACCCCTTAGTGTAGTGAGGATAACTCACCTCACAGCTTTCGAACTGAAGTGATAAGCTCAAATTCTTGAACCACCACCACGAACTCCACCCCCTATATTTACCATAAGACCATTTCCATAAATTTCCAATTTACCAAAATACCTCCAGAAGTCAACTAGTTAACCCTTGGTCAAAGTCTAGGTCAACGGTCAAGGTCAACAGTCCATGTTGACCCGGCTCGTCGAGTGCAGCTCACTGACTCGTCGAGTTCTTCCAGAACTCGAGAAGTCGTGAAACCCCCAGTTGACTCATTGAGTTTCCCTACAACTCGCCGAGTTCATGCATGTCCAAATGTCGGGAAAACCCTAGCTGACTCGTCGAGTCATCTCGTTGACTCGCCTAGTTCATGCAGAACCTTCAAGGTTTATCTTCATCGGACTTGTTGAGTCCCTTCAGTTCTTCTCTATTCAGATTATTTTAAGCCACCCCAAAGCTCCATATTGCAGATCTAAGCTCCTAAGGCATACTTCTTATGTAAAGTTGCAACTTTATGTACATGCAAGGCGATAATGACCCAAATCAAGCTAAAGAAGAGGTTCTAGGTAAGGAAAAAGGCATTGCCTTACTAAAGGCTGAAACTTTATGATTATAAGGGCCAAGATGAGCCTAGATTTGAAGTTTCAACTTCAGATCATGGTTCAACAGCCGAAATGGAACACCAACATGCTAAAAATGGGCCCAAATCTCCATATAGAAAGATCTAGATAAAAAAAGATCAAGGTAACGACTTGTTACCTTCAAGTGATGCTAAACTGGGGTAGACTTCAGATCAACAACCGCTCATTGCGTCAAACTTCTTGATCTTCAAGCTCCTTGCACCAAAACCTTCCTTCTAAGCTTATCAACACAAAATGGAGAGAAAACATGATTTAGGGTTTCTGAGCTCAAAGGGCGGTGAGGGGAGGCCAAGGGAGGCGAATGATCCTTTAAATAGGGTGTAAAACCCCGGAATTAGGGTTTCATCCTCTAGCTCCAACTCGTCGAGTCGTGTCCTCCGACTCGTCGAGTTGATCACTTAAGTTACGTGGCCAAATAAGTTCCTACTCGACGAGTCAGGGCATCCAACTCGTCGAGTCGACCTTTCAAAGTGAGAAAAATAAAGCTGAAAAGTTAATACCTGAGAGTCGGGGAGTTACAATTATCCCCCACTTGAACTAGACTTCATCCTCGAAGTTCACTGCGGTGAACAACTCCGGATAATGCTCCCGCATCTCACCCTCCGGCTCCCATGTCCACTCAGACCCTCTTCGGTGCTCCCATTATACCTTACCAAAGGTACTTCCTTGTTCCGTAGAACCTTCACTTTCCTCTCTAGTACGGCCACTGGTCTCTTTATGTAATTCATGCGCTCGTCGACATGTATGTCCCCCAAGGACACTACTACTGCCTCATCTAATACGCACTTTCACAACTGTGACACATGGAAAGTGTTGTGGATCTGACTAAGCTTCTACGATAGCTCTAGTCTATATGTCACATTTCCAACCCTGTCAATGATCCTGAACGGTCCGATGTATCGGGGACCCAATTTCCCCCTCTTCCTGAAGCGGATCACACCCTTCCAAGGCGAGACCTTCAGGAGTCCCATGTCACCGACCTGAAACTCTAACTCTAATCGGTGCCGGTCGGCGTAGCTCTTCTATCTACTCAGTGCGGTCTGCAATCGCTGTCTAATCTGCTGAATCTTCTCGGTAGTTTGCAAAACTACCTCTATCCGCCTCATCACTCTGTGACCAACCTCTCCCCAATAGACCGGGGTGCGACATCTCCGCCCGTACAACAGCTCAAAAGTTGGGGCGCCAATACTTGAATGATAGCTGTTGTTGTAGGCGAACACTGCAAGGGGTATGTGGGAATCCCAGCTCCCACCGAAGTTGATGACACAAGCCCTCAACATGTCCTCGAGGGTATGTATAGTCCGCTCACTATGGCCGTCGGTCTGCGGATGATAAGTTGTACTAAAGTGCAGCCGCGTGCCCAGCTCCTTGTGGAACTTCAGCCAGAAGCGGGAGGTGAATCTAACATATCGGTCGGAAACAATAGAGTCTAGAACTACGTGGCGAGCAACGATCTTGCGGACATACACGTCGGCCAACTTCTCGACCGATGAGCTCTCCCGTATGGTCAGGAAATGGTCACTCTTGGTCAATCGATCCACGATGACCCATATAGCATCAAATCTCTTCACCGTCGTCGACAACTTGGTAATGAAGTCCATCGTGATCTGTTCCCATTTCCACATGGGAATCTCTAGAGACTACAGCTTGTCATGCTGCCTCTGATGCTCGGTCTTGACCATCCTGCAGGTCAAGAACCTCTCGATGTACCAAATGATTTCTCGCTTCATGCACAGCCACCGGTAGCTCAAACTCAAATCCTGGTACATCTTAGTGGCTCCCGAGTGAATAAAGAAGTGAGACTTATGAGCCTCCTCCATAACCGTCTTCCTGACCTCACCAGACATCGGAACCCATACCCGACCGCATCGGGTCAAAAATCCTCGACTATCCTGCATAAATCGGGTGTTCTCGCCCCTGATCCTCTCCCGTTTCCAGCTCTCTGGTCGCATGCCTTCAGCCTGAGCCTCTCTGATCAAACTCACGAGTGCAGAATCTACCAATATCCTCATACATGTCGCTGGTGTGGAAGACCCAGCTGACTTGCGGCTCAGAGCATCCGCCACCACATTCGCTTTACCTGGGTGGTAAAGGATCTCACGGTCGTAGTCCTTGACTACATCTAGCCACCCTCGCTTATACACTGAATAGTGATAGGTGGGTTGTATTCTTCCTTAGCCTCTATGCTCGAACTTGGTCTGTTGGACGAGTGGTATTTCGGAAAGGTCTGTTGAACATACGGCGACAAGGCTTCGGAGGGAAAAGTACTCTTCGCACGAGTACTTCGGGGTTTAGAATACGAGGGACAAAGCTGAGGTCTAGGTCGGACTGTCGTTACGAATGATGAAAGTTTCGTGAATTTGACGGTCGTGGCGTTGGAAACATATGAACTTAGTATGGTGAGGACCACGCCAACTCATGAAGAATGATAGAAACGGACTCTTTACTGAACAAACTTTGGCCGATTTGAAAGAAACGTCTGTTATACGATGATATACTCCTAGTGTGCTCGACAATGTACTCTTTGTAAACGTTCTAGTGCTTTCTGATTTCCCCTTGATGTTAACACTTCTACGTATCGTACCGCGATGAGCGAGTACATACTGTGAAAGTGCTTTGATAACTAGTGTCGATACTTTATACTACGATCCTCCTTGGTGCCACTACGATCGCCTGGAATATACGAGTTATGAATAACTAAGATGTATTAGACAATCGACTGAGTAACTCTGCCTCAAATCCACAACCAAACAAGGAACAGGAATTAAGGCGGAATCACTCACTCTAATTCTGCAAAATATTAGCTATGCACAACCTTGATGTACATACTAAGCCATCATAGCTTCTCTGAATGGATCTTTTAGTTCTTCTGAATACTGTGACTTGTTCCGATAAGTGAGTTATTTTAATTAATTTTAAGTGTTTTCCCCAAGTTTTAATCTTATATAAATATAAATTAATTTTTAAAGTAATTCTTATTTTATTTTGAAACCGTACCGATGCTCGTTGGCGACTTCGGGGTTGACTCTCCTGCGGTGATCATCAGAATTCGTCCATCCGCTCCTGAGTTCTTTGTTATCGGGCAGTCCCTCCTATAGTGTTCTGTCTCACCACAGCCATAGCAGGCTTGGTTTTCTTCAACTCCGGGGACTTGGGAGATCGGTTGAGTCGGTGCCCTGCAGAAACGGACTGTGTGTCCCTTTCTGTGGCAGTTCAGACACTGCATTTCCCGACATATGCCAATGTGGTGATAGTTGCACTTTCCACACTTCGGGAGGGTTACAACATATCGACTGGCAGGTGCTGGAGTACCAGGTGTTGTGGTGGCGTACATAGTACCCGTTTGTTCTCTTCTTCTTCCTCTTGTTCCCCGACATGTGTTTATAGTCCTCTCCGTTTGATGGATCGGGAACGGGGACTTCCATGCCATGGCATAGTGTTGGCAGGTCGCTAAACCTGTCAGTGTTGGCTATTATGTCTGAGCCGACCATAGTGAGCTCCCATAGTTCTTGTTCCAGCTTTTGAACTTCGCCCCCCGGGCAGTATTCTTCCAGCATTAACTCTTTTAGGTTCTCCCAACCCATTGATTTAGCCACTAATAGGGTCAGTGGCTTAACATGGCTATTCCACCATGTCAGGGCTCTGTCAGAGAAGGTGCAGGCAGCAAACTTCACTTTGCTCTCTTCTGGGCACGAACAGATTGCGAAGACCGAATCTGTTTTCTCGAACCATCGCATCAAAGCGATGACTCCACCATTTACATTAAAGGAATTAGGTTTGCAATTCAGGAAATCCTTGTACGAACACTCCCTTGGGTGTTCGTGAGTAACTTCGAGGTTGGTTAAGTGGGTACCGCTACCAAATCTGAAGGTACCACTTTCGCCGAAATGAGCTAGAGCAGTTGCCACTGCGGAGGATATCGCTGCTTGGAGAGCAGAAGGATCGAACTGTGGCGTTGGAGTTGGAGTTATCAGAGTAGTGCGTCTGCTTGATCTGCGAGGAGGCATATTTGCTAAAAGAATACAAAGACGAGATGGAATAAGTCTATAGCAGTGGATATAAGCCGAAAGCTGAAAGACAAGGTTATCCTAGTTCTGAGTGTATCGGGTCCTGACTTCCACAGGGTTTTGGAAACAATTCATAAAAGAGTCTATACCAAGAAAAAACTTTATGAATTAGAAATGGCTATCCTCGAATGAATATCTGTGACCTGAATAATTGTTACCATTTGTATGAAACAAAATAATCCTAACACATAATGTGATCAGTGTTTCCACTAACTCATTAAGTTAAACAATATTATTATTTATTAGTGAGACGCATAAGACGTTTTGGTTACTTCGGCTGATTCTTCTTTGAAAACTTCTCCTGAACCTGATCTTGTTCCTCTCTGACTCTTCTGTTGTCTACTATGAGGAAGTGGTTACATCTATCTGGGTTTGTCGTGCGAGAATGGAAGTGTCTAAAGAATCTATGAGATTTAAGTGAAACATTATGGGGTGATCCTTACAGGGTCCTCCTATAATTGCACAATATATACAAGTTGTATATAATTTAAGATTAAATAGACCTTCGAATAAGTGATCCTAATCCAAGACCACAACTAAACAAGGAACAGGTAGTGAAGCATAGATCACAAATTCTAAATCTATAAAATCTCAATTATATAAAACCTTGGGAGTATGCATTTCAAGATTATAGACCTATCCGTAAGGGTCTTTTAAGTTATCACATAAGTTATTTATATAGTGCCTAAAATACTCCTATAGTATTTTAATGTAATGTACTTGGTATGTTTTAAACTTGTTATCGTGTTATAGTATCATAAAATACTCCCATAGTATCTTATCATTATGTACTGATCTAGAAATCCCTTGACTAGCGTTAGGTAAGTTTTAAGACTGTTGCAACACCACATCACTCCCAAACACATTTCGGTCACATCTCGAATGAATATAGTTGATCAGGCTATATTGATCCTAGCTATGATTACATAACTGTCCAGGTTTGACCACAGTGTTCAACCTTTAAATACTTATGTTATGTTCTTCTTGTGATACTTGTTCTAGTATGTATATATGTATAAGCACGTATGTATACTTTTATAAGGTATCGTTATATATTTAAAATATATTATTATGCAGGGCACTTCGGCCCCATTGTATTTATAGTTGTATATCTTTTATCGGTTGATATACTTAGTTCACTATAAATAATGCTCTGATACCAATCTGTCACACCCCAAAACCGGAACGGCGGAAACGTTCGGGGGTGGAGGACGTCATGTTTAGTATCACAAGTCATGCATCATAGTAATCAAAGTAATAAACAACCATTTCATTTGAAAGAAAGTGTTTAGAAAGTATGTGGTTCACATAACATAGAATACAAAGTAAATAACAAAAAGACATGAAGCTATTATGCTCCATCTTCTGAATCCCAGTGCGCGTACCTGTCTACTAGTCTCCTGATAATACAAGTTATTTTGAAAGTGTAGATCAACATTTAAGCTGGTGAGTTCATAAGATTTTAGTGATGTAATGTAAGTTGTAAGAAAGTTGTAGTAAGTTGTAAGTTTTTAGAAAAGTTCGCCTGTTCCTCCAGAAAATCCTATATTTCCTGCTTTGATGAAAGATAAGTAAAAATGACTCTACAATCCTTTCTATGAGTACTAAATGGATACAAGTTATATAAAACCTAGAGTAAACAAACAATCGGTTGTATGTATCCACCCTAAGCCCACAACAAAACAAGGAACAGGAAATGAGGCGGAAGGCACACATCCCATTGGTTGTTAGATCTTCATTGTATATAACCCTGGTGTATTTACTTGGTACTCACGAAGTTAACTGTAATAGTTCCTTTATATTTGATGAAAACATTGTTTAAGAAAATCCTTATTTCTTTTAGTAAAAATGCTAACCAAAATGGTTCCTTCTATAATCACTTAGTTTATACTAGCTATATATAATCTAATATCGAATAGATAGTTAATTGTGTGAATCTGCCCTAAGCCCACAACCAAACAAGGAACAACAAATGAGGCGGAAAGCACACATCCAACTACCTATCGGGTATTAATTATATATAACCCTGATGTATAAACTAAGGTATTATAGAATTAACCACCTAAGGTCCTTTAAGTTATCCTGGTTTAATAAATGGATTAAACCGTTTGCTGGTAAGTTTCTAGTTTTGTATACCCAATGTTCTATTTGAAAAGTATGTTTTGTACTAGAAAACGGTGCATTGAATTAGTGTCCTATGCCCTGACCCATACATGGTACCCCTTATGATTACTTGGTGTATACGGAACATATATATAGCTAAGATCGGATAGATAGTAGGTTGGGTGATCTGCTCTAAGCCCACAACCAAACAAGGAATAGGAAATGAAGCGGAAAGCACACATTCTACTACCTGTCGGATCCGATTAACATATATTCCTGATGTATAAACTAAGGAATCATAAAGTTAGCATTATAGGCCCCTTTCTATTGAATGTACTAGACTCGACTGTTCTGTTTGTCGTTTGTAAAATGTAAGTTTTCCTTAGTTTATAACTATCTTAACTCGAAAATAGTTTGCATTAACTTTCAAGTGGAACTGTCACAATATGAAAGTAATGGGAAAATGTAAGTACACAGTTATCTTTTGAATTGACATCCTGAAGTACTGATTACCTTAAAACATGTTTGTTTTATTAAGGTCATAATTTGATGAGTAGTACCCATACTATACGCTCTCTCTGCAAGAGATTCTGGGGACCAAATGCGACTTCCACAAACAAATTGCTAGGCCGTGTAAATTCACATTAAAGTTATATGATCATGTATACCCAATTTACTATCACCTTTTGTTTAGAACAATGAGTTAGTGATTATTGGTATAATTAGATCTTGTATTGTTCTTCTGCTATAGCATTTAGTATGTTCTTTCTGTTATAGTGTATAGTATGTCTCTCTGTTGTATTGTATCTTCCTCCTTGTTTCTCTTTATAGTATGTTCTCTATGTTATCGTGTATTGTATCTACCTCCATGTTTCTCTTTATAGTATGTTCTAGTATCTAGTATGAACTGAACCCATAAACTATACCTATTATAGTTTACTAGTATGTTTACTTGAACTGTTACTGAAAAGACTCATTTATCTACTAAGTTATGATTGTACTTTAAAAACGGAGTTTTGTAAACAATAAAGTAACATAACTTAAAAAGAGTTTTTGAAATGTTTTGATCACTTATAAAAACATAAGCAATCCTTTTAAATATGTTTATAACAAACATTTACACAATTAACATTGTGTTCAACTTGTATTCCCCCCCCCCCTAAAAGCATTTAAAACAGTTTAAAAGATTGATTATAGGGGTATGAACTTACCTTATGTGGGTGATTCAAACGAATATGCGCGTAAGGATGAGAAGTTCCACGAATGAAGTCCCGAGACACCAAAGAGTCCTAAATGACATATAATGGCATATATTGGCATGAATATAGTGTTTAAAAGCAACTATATGCAAGGAAACACCTTTAGGGACTAGCAAACACTTGGACCAAGTGTTAGAATCACATGTGATTCATCTAAGGGGAGTGTACGGCCACAATGAGTAGTGTGCGGCCATAGGTGTACGGCCATGGAGTGTATGGTCGTACACTCATGGTAAAAAGTCCACAAATGTGAGTTTGAATGATAGGGAAGCTTGTGGGACTATTGCTCATCAAGTGTTGAAGCTAGATTTGTATTTTGGAGGCCCTTTAGGGGTGTTTTGAGGGGTGTACAGCCCCGTACTCCTTATGTTCTTGAGTTTTGGACAATTTTAAGGTGTTAATCAAGTGTTCCTAACATGAACTAAGCATGGGGAAGGAGTACTTACGATTTGGAGGCTTGAAAAGGGTTCACAATCACCAAGAACAAGTGTGTGTTCTTGGTGTTCTTGGTGAAATGGATGAAGATTTGAAGATCTATTCAAAAGATGATTTCCATGGATGAAATCAAAGGGTGTTACTAGTCTAAGAAGAATAACAACAAATCAAAATGGAAGAAAGGCTTACATTCTTGAAGATCGGGGTGAAAAGCTTGATGATAGTTGAGAGAAAAATCGAGTTCTTGACTTGGAAACTGAAGAAATGGCTTAGGGATGAAGGGATATCACTCTTATGGAGGGGGGTGTACGGCCAACATGGGTGTACGGACGCACACACATGTGTACAGCCGTACACTCATGTGTACGGCCGTACACTCCCTCTAATGGAGTGTTCGGATCGATTTCAATGCGAAGAACTTATGCAACTAAATCCTATACCCAATGCTTGAATGTACTGAGCTTAGAACCCTTAAACAGATTCTAAACAATGCTAACTAATAACAGGAACGGATCTGACACTCGGTTGAGTTGAATGGTTGAACTTACAAGGCAAAGATTTTCGGGTTGTCACACCTTACTTGTCCTCAAGTAAGACAAGACTAAAATGAACTCGGAATGAACTATCCTAAGAAAACTAAAAAAGAATGGATAGAACCGCGGAACCCGATCACCGTTAGTCAACATGGTCAGAATTGATCTTGCTATTATCTCATTACTTTTTCATCCGATAACAATGGGACCATAAACCACAGCTAGGATAACTCCTCTAGGTGAGTAAGGAGGGATGGTCAGTCGCATCCCCAATGGAACATGCATACAATGAAGAACATATATAGTAGGGAGAAAGCAGCTGGATGGGCTCGCGTGGAGCTCTTCTTTAAGTGCACACTCTTATCACGAAAGTTGCGTGATCTCACATCTGTCGGCCACTCTCAAGTGTGATTAGGTTTTATCGTTCGGGCACCGTTGTAGGAATCAGTTCACTTAGTGTTGGCTCAAATCTCCCATAGTATCCGACTCAAAAGTCTCTTTAACATCACAAATTTGTGAAAAGAAACAAATCGATCTATATACAATAAGACAAATCTATATAAATGAATATCAAACGCCGGGTGACCAAAATGTAGGAAAATTTGTTCAATAATTGAACCGGTCACCTATATAAGATTATTGTAGCTTGAATTTTTTTTCAACTTGAAGGTAATGCACTAACATATCGATTTTCTTTTCAAGAAAACTTTTTGACTCGAAATTTGGTTCCCAAAAGTATGTAAGTGGAACCGAAAGGGTAATAGTAATAATCTGAATGGTCTAGGTGTGAAAATGACCATGTGTGGAGTGCAAATATGCAAGCTCCTTTTTGAACTTGTGATTTTTCAAAAATAATGAAAATGTCCAAATCTGGACTAAAAGACTCTCTAAAATCCTAAGAAAATCGCAAAAAAAAAAAATTGGTGATGTAAAGAGACCGGATATGGATTCTACTCGGGGACAAGCACTAGTGCTTCATCCTAACGGTTCAAACATGATCAAGTGTGATCCTCTCGGCGGTATGGACCGCAAGGCTAATAACATCCATTTCTATAGTATATCCTACATTTGTTAGTATTACATGCATAATTCTTCATGAAACTACCTGGCCATGATCACTTACCCCTTTAAGCTTCCAGCATCTGATCCCAAGTATGAAATCCCAAGCTGCAGCTAGTGGTCCGGATTCGATGGGTGAGATAGCAACAAGATCCTGGACCAATAATGATATAATAACTATGAACCTGTTCCATGGTATCCAAGGGGGTGAGAATAAACAGATAACAAAAATGCATGAATGCTAATTTCCTAAGCTAAATGTTATGCAAAAAATAGAAAGTAGAAAAGAAGAAAATAAAATCTTTTTGGAATTAAAAAAATAATAATAATAAATGCAAATTAGCTTAAAACTAAAATTAAATGCAACCTAACTAAAAAATGCATGAAAAAATAAAAGGGAATACCCCACCCCAAGCTTAAGAACAAGCATTGTCCTCAATGCTTAAGGTAAGGGCAGAAATAACCTAATTTGGTGGATTGGGAGAAGGATAAGGGTTTGTAGAGGAGGAAAAATGGTGAATAATGGAGGTGGTCTCGCGGGATTACGACTGGTAGATCTCCCGTAAATCTAGTTTTTGTGTGGAGCGCGGGCGGGGCGCGGGCTACGTAGAGGCCACATATATTTTCCTTATTGTTCCCTCGAGTGAACAGAAGAGCCATAACTATTTTTGGTATGAGGCACACGGGCCGCGGGCTGGCCGCACGGAGGCTGCGGGACCTGAAGCTTGAAAATGGCAAAGAATCAAAAATATGTGCGGGCCGCGTGGAACCCACATGCTGGCCGCATGAGCTGAACACACAAAAAAATCTTTTTGTAGGATCTGCGCTGGCAAGGCGCGGGCCGCACAAAGTGTTACGCGGGCCGCGTGGAACCCGCACAACTTCCTGCACTTCAAAATTTGAGAATTTTCTAAAAACTTGATTTTTAGCCAAAATTATTCCCGTAAAGCCCGGTTTCAAAAACACAACAAAAGTTTGGACCAAATGTGAGAATAAAGCTTGAAATTTTTCAAAAATGAACACTTTCAAAACAAAAAAAAACATTTTCAAAATCATTTTATTCGGTTTATAAAAGACGAAAGCACAATGCTTCTCAAAAATGCCCTTCTTTAACGTCTTTGGCGTGACGCCTCCAAACTTCACTTTAACACTTTGGGGCGTCCAAATGGACGAGATATTGGACTTCTAACTCAAAACCTTCATAGAATGGCTTCAACCGATGTCCATTAACCTTTAAAACTCGCCCCGTGTCAACATTTTTTTAATTTCCACACCTCCTTTGGGACTCTTTTCTTGTATTTGACTTTCTTTTTACGGGAGAACCATACTGGACTTAGACCTTAGATAATAGCAATCATCCAACCATATTCTTTCTTGTACTTGTTCAGTAAGGTGACTAACTCTTCCCTCTTTGAAATGGTGGCCGAGTTGGTGATTGGTTGGGCGTCTTCCTTCTCGGGATACATATCATTTAAAGGGTCCGACAAATTTATCCTTTTTGGCTCTTGTGGTTGGTCTACCACTGGAGTTAGTTTCTCAATGGTAGTGGGTGGCTCAAAATCTCTTTTGTTAACACCCAACACTTCCTCTACAGTTTCATTGACATATTTCTCAATTTCTTCTTCCTCCTTGATAGCCTCTTCCACTTCTACTCCTTCTTCCTCTTCTTCATATAACACTCTTGGGCCATCAAAACTTTTCTCATCTTTCAAAGGAATGGCACATATGTTATGCCATGGGCTATCTTCAGATGGTAGTTTGTCTCGAGATTCCATTATACTTACTGATTGAGCAATTTGTGTTATTTGTTCCTCTAAGCTTTTGAGGCTAGCTTGGGTTGTTTCTTGGAAAATATGGGTAGATGTGGCAATGATTTTCATAATCTCCTCTAAGGACATGCTTGGCGTTTCAAGTTGTTGAGGAGGTGGAGGATATGGATGTTGGAATTATGGAGTTGGGTGGTATTGGTTATTTCCCCAAGCTTGGTTGTTGTCCCACCATTGAACATGTTGAGGCTGATCATAACTCCATTGGTTTGACAAGTAGTAGCTTCCCTTCTCTTGCACTTCTTCCAATCTTCCTTGTAAATATGGACACATGTTGGAAGGATGTCCATTTTGGGCGAAAAAATCACAAATAAGAGGCATGGGTTGCATACTTTGGTCACTTTCCATCATCATAACTAACTGAGCTAGCTCAGAAAGTTTATCTTCAATGCAAGGAGTGTTCATTTATGAACCATACTTTTTTCAATTTTTGAGTTTTAAACTAGAGTACATTCACAATGAGATCTAGGCATAGAGAAACAAACTGATTAAATATAAACCCATCCCCCGCAACGGCGCCAAAATTTGGTGGTTGTCGAGGCCAACAAAAATAAATAACCCTAAATCTTTTACACTAAAATAGTGTATAGTGGTAAAGGGGTCGATCAACGGAGATTGGTTCAATTTATAATTCTATGGAAAATCTCTTTGCAAAAGTACTTGTAAAATGACAATAAAATAAAAATGGGGGTTTTGATCTTTTTGAAATACTTAAATTAAAACTAGAATTAAACTAGAACTTAAATGAACAATTTCGCAAAAATAAGAATTTGATGTGAAACCAATAAGAGAAAGATGGTTGACTTAAGGTTTCCTCACTTTGACTTTTGATGCACATATCATTAGAATCCAATGGTGCAATACTTGTTTTAAATCCTTAATTTGGCTATAGCAATCCAAGAAGCTTGAGCTTACCTAGACTTTTCTTAATTGTTAAAATGGTTAGAGAAGCTCATAACAATTTCCTTAATCAAAGTCACAATTTTCATTAAGCACGTAATTAGTGAAAGTCAACTAGCATTAAGAACCAAAAAGTCACCAAATCCAAGAGGAGTCAAAAACTTCCACTACCATGTTGGAGAAAATGTTTTTCTGATTGTGTGAAGTAAAACCAACAGAAAATTCACTTGTTGCTTGCTAATTTGGAGATCATTTACTTAATCAAGAAATTAGCCAACTAATCACCACAAACACATTTAAACTCATCAATAAAAACATATAAGTAGTGACAAGATGTTAAAACTCAAAACATTCTCATAAAGATTCAAACACAAGTTCATGGAATCTTCAACATTCAACAATTAGTCAAAGGATTTCACCAAAGTCAACCAATATTTGTTTAGCCAAGCATGGCTAAACTCAAGAAAACAAAGTTAGATAAGATTGTACCAAACATTTGACAAGAATCAAGAGATGAAAAGATGAAGTTCTTCAAGGTTTTTGGTCTTCAAAGTGCTCCAAAACTCCAGAGAGATTGTGTCAAAATCGGATGTTCAAGATTAGACTAAAGAGGCACACCAACCTTCCCAATATAGAGCTCCAAATAAAATCCTGAATTTTCCCCTGCAGAAATCCACGCGGGCCGCATGGAAATCTTACGCGGGTCGCATGACTATGACGGAGTTTTGGGCTTATTCAAGTCTTGGGCCCCCACAGCTATTGCATTGGCCCAGTTTGAGTCTGATCAGCTTCTAGCCTATTTTTTCTTCACGTTCTCTTCAATTTGAGCCCAATTTGACTTTTCCAAATCCTCCAAAGCTCTCGTAATCTCCCGATCATCAATCTCTGCACACTCGAAAATTCTCCTGCATCTTGCAAATTTAAAGTTTAATTCTTCCAAGCCTTCAAGTAATTGACAAGCCCACTTCATGCATCATCTCCATAGCCATCAAGCCCAAAATCCTCGTTGTCCTCTGTTGGGTTTTGAGCATTCTAACACTCCTATTGTGTACATGCAATCCTATAAACCTTGGATCTATGTTTTCTCTATTATACATGCAAATATTAAATATTCCAACGTTTCATCCTAACTAGCATATTATGAAGCACCTATACTACAAAGTTCTAGTTATATGACATACCTTTTGATGTAGCTTGATGTCTTCAAGCTTTAAGAGCTTAGCCCCAATAGTGTGGAAGCCTCAAGTGGAATCACAAATCACCAAAACACCTTGGAAAACCTTTAAAGAATATGGATACTTGGCTCACACTATGAAATCGGTTACTGCCCTCTTTAGTGTATCCACACTAGCCACTAGCATAATTTCATGAACCATAAGACCCTTTATATAGTATGGAGGATTAGGGTTAAACCCTAATACCCATGACCTTTCATTTCCTAGGAACCATGGGTTAAAGCTCCATGGACTATCCATGAAGACTTAGCCCAACCTAAATGAACTTGGCCCACTACACACACACACACACACACACACACACACACATATATATATATATATATATATATATATATATATATATATATATATATATCTAAGAGTCCATATTTAATTAGTTCTTTTTGATCACTTAATTAATTATAAATTAATTCTTGATCAATACTAATTAAATAATATGATTATATATTAATATATTAGAACTTATAATATATTAATATAAATCATAAATATACTATTCTCAAAAGACTATCCATATAAATTGTATCGGTGAAGTGCAACCCAAATGGACCATGCCGGGTCGGGTCAAGTACATCCCAAATATAGTTATGGACTTAGACATTAATCCAACACTCTCCCACTTGGATAAGTCTAAAACTATTATTGAGTATGACTTCAAAAACCAACTGGCAATCGTAGCTCTTAAAGCCGTTGTCGAACTCTGATCTTGTCAATGAACTCTGACCTTTGTCAATGACTTGTCCATTAGATAAGGGATCATATATTCCTCCATTCTAGATATCATATGGACTGAGACATGGATTATCAATCATTCTCTCTGTCCATTTGTTGTTTCCCGATTTCCGATTTATGATGACTGACTGATTGAACAAATCAAATCAGTCCTGGCTTGGCCAAGCACTCACATGTGTCATCACTAAATCATCGAGGGGCCCACATATATCGCTTTTATCCCGAAGGTAAAAGGAATGGATAAACTTCGACTCATATGGCTTGTTCTACTACTTGTTGAATCATACACAAAGGCATGTTTTATAACATCGAGTTACCAAATGCGTTTTCGTGCAATCAATGTACAACCAACTCATAGTAACAACTCATATCTCTAGGTTTGAAGAATATAAGATATTATCATCTCATGATCACTCGTGATAAAATCCATGAAGTGATTCAAATGAGCGCGGGTTGAATCCAGTACTCAGAACTTATGAGCACTCATGAGTGTTGTAGCACAACTTTGTACACCAACTTGGACCTCTACAAGCCAACCCATGACAGTCTTGATTCATATCTACTTCCAACATATGACCGACTGTGGATGGTTTGAATAACTTAGTCATTCCGGAAGAATAACCTAGTTATTATGGAAGTCAAAACATGCAAAGTGAAACACAAGAATAAATGAATCAAATATGGTATCAAACCCTATGAATATAAATAGACCACTTTTATTTATCACCATACTGATTACTCATTATTCATTGTTTCGGTTTTATCAACTTTATACCTGAATTAAAAACACTAGTTGTCCCATGCTCCAAGCATGTACACTATGTTTTTCTAAACGATAGCTTTGCCATACACCAAGTATGCACTCTATGTTTATCTATGATCCTTACTTTGTGAACTAGATCGATTGAACATAATTTCAATGATTCTCTTTTCACACTTCCAAATCCTTGTCGTAAATGTAAGAATTCCTAACATTTATCGAAATCTGTTTAGATTTTAAACTTATATGCACTGTTCATCTTGTAATGATTATGCACAAAGCCACAAAGGCTTGGCAACAATCATTACAGAGTATTCCAATGGAGAGAAATTCCATGGAAACGATGTCTCAAATTCAAAGCGCATTGCTTTGAACATGCTTCTTGCATTAAGTTTCTTTAACCTTACACAGATTGCTTCCACCTATGAAGACAACTCTATATTCCCATTTTGACTACCACTTCTGAACAAGAGTTGCCTCTTTTCAGACTATGTCAATATGGTCCTTCCAATATTAACAGTATACTTCCAACTGTCCTTGAGCAACCAATCTTTGGTAAACCTTAGATTGTCCTCGACAATTGCTTAATCACTTTAGTCATATCCAATTCTAGACATTTTCCTCCTTAATGCCGCAAGGCATTTGGAAAATTCATAAAGGATAAATATTATAGCACATGTAATCGATCTTGTACCCAAAGCAAATGGGACATGATTCATGATGTCTCACATAAAGACATGATTCTAGACCAGTCTTTTGCTACAATATTTTTATTTGCCATGTTTCCAAAATTTGACTACGAAGAGGGATGCCGTAATCATAATCGAATTTTGAGAACACAATATATAGAGTTTTTCCTTATGTTGAACCAATTCAACATGAAATTCATATATATATTCTTGACTAAAGATGATTAAAATCTCAATCTAAGATTAAAATCCCACTCTAAGCCTTTTAGAATTGACATGAAGTATAATTTCCTCTCCCTTAATTATAGCAAAACAACTTTTTCAACCCCTGCAACCTCACGAATTGAAACTTTTGTTTTCTATAATTAGCATTGCTAATATGCAATACTTATCATAATTATCATGCTCCCACTAACATGATGATTATTAGCATAACACTTATGCTCCCACTAGCTTTGACATGTATCCAGAAAACAGCTAGACCTCTAGAAGTCAATACTTTATTGACATTCTTACTAAAGTTCAGATTTCTGATACTAGATTGCTTTGATAAGGCTTTATCAAAATTATACACCTTATCTTAGATAGCTCACAGGTGTGTCTAAACAATTTCAGAACTATGAAAAGGGATGCCGTAATCATAGTCTCAATTGTTTAGACCTTTGCCATTTCTCATAAGTCCATGTCAGTGTGTCGGTTAACCACGCACGCTCCACTAACGACTTTGAGAACTGCAAATATCACAATTTCTATCTACTTAAAATCTACTTAGTGAAAGAATTTCCTCACCATCAATTTCATGAATCGGAGAGAAACCTTATGACACTTAGATTTTATGGTGTATGTGTTCTTATCCATGTGAATTTGTCAAACCATAATCACAAGACTAGGTTAGTGAAAAATCCTAACTCATATGGATTGAACTTGTGCAATCTTAACCTCTTGCCACCTAGCAGCACAAGGGCCTACCATTGCTTCCTAGTAGTTATACAAACAATTGAGAACATGTAGAACTCAAATATATATAGCCAACTTAACTGGAATGGGCACAGAAATGTCAACACGATAGGTTATAAACCTCTAGTTGTGTGCTAGTGATGAAATACAGATGTTATTTTTGATTACTTCTTGAAACCCTTTCAGGATCTTTTAGACTCCCACTGTCTCCTTGACCTATAATACTTTCTTTCCAAATATTCAAGAGATAGTGTGGATTTTAATCAAGACAAACACTTAACACAATTGGCCTAAGTTGGTCTCTGTTTTATCCAAAAACATCACAACTTACCAAATTCAAATGTACAAGAGTAGAAAACCTTTTACTCTTACATTTCACTAGTGTTAATAAACCTTCTTTAAGATGTATCACTCAAGTTACATTTGTGGTGGGCTTGATCAGTGCACAAGAATGTGTACTCGATCCCTTAGTCATTTACTTGACTCACACATCCATGTGAACAAGTAATTAGTCTTAATTTTCCAATGCTTGAAAGTTCTCATTCATCATACTATACAACTTGCATGATTCGAAGTTTCTATCCAACTGAAACTTGGGTGATGAGAATCTTTCCTTATTTGGAAAATTTAGACACTACCACAAATGAAAGAATCAAATTCATATTTCCACTCTTGCTATTAATGGAATCATATAAGCAACAATTTTTTTTTCCTTTTCACAAATGACATTGTAAGGATATTTTAAAATAAATAAAAACAATTTTTTTTCTTTTATTTTAAAAACTTTGCGGAAAAACTATCCTTACAGTGCAAAAGCACATGAAAAACTTTGTTGTTATCTATTCCTAAGCAATATATCATAACTCCTAAGCAACAGCTCAAAATTCTGATGACAGAACCATGCGATCGACATCCATCTTCGCGATCAGAATCAGCATATACTTTCTTTAAGTTTCTTCACTTTTCTTTGATTCTTAAAACATCAACATGTGACCCAGTCACATCATGTAACAAGAATCTCAAAATAGAAACTTAACAGAGTTAGATAGTGGACTTTACCTGAAGTAGAGTCAATCTTCTTGACTTGATCAACCTTATGATCTTTCAGGTAAATAGGCTGCTTCGCAATCAATGCCCCTTCCTTTGGCAAGAGAAACATAGGGACTCTTTGGGAATGGTACATGGGACTATCACAGACTTAGCATTTCTCTTTACCATTTGGTCAACCTAGTTAACTATGGTCAATCCCTTTCCTTGGGAAGAGAAGGCTCTTCTAGATATCCAATGTTACCATTGTCAATGTCCATGGTAGTTTGGGAAGTTGATCTACTAATCAAATTTGCTCTCCTAGTGCTCCAAATTATTTCTGATTAAGCAGCACCAAGCAAATAGATAAGATCATTAAGGGTCATGTCATAGTCTATTTCATAGTAGTCCCAAAGGAATTCACTATGTGACTTAGAAAGTGATTGAACCACGAACTTTCTCAAGAGTTTGACACCCAACTCTCCCGGCTTGTGAATATGTGACTTCATCTCCAAGATGCGATCACACATAGACCTTGCTTGCCAATAGGTCTTGAGTGACCTTGAACTTGTGGGTTAGGGAGAATAATTGGAGGAGGTGGAGGAAGTGAAGTTCCAAGAGATTTAGGAGGATCATAGATGTCTGAAACAGACATCTTTTTGGGAGATATTCAAGATAGTTGATCTAAAGTCCTTAATATAACACCCAATATGAAATATTAAGGCTAGGACCCAACAAACTATTTTATAACTTGGAAGAGGGATGTCTTAATCCAAGCTATAAAATATTTGAAGGTAGGTGAATGACGATTCACCAATTTCCACCAAGATAAACGAAATGTATTATTAGGTTTTAATTGGTTTTGAAACTCCTAGATTCTTTTGAGATTCATTGAACTTTTCAAAGGCATGTTTCAATCTCGAGTGTGCCCTTCAGGTTTTGTGACTGGGATGCCGAGGATCACAAAACAAGGTGTGAATAACCATGCAAATATACTTGGTACCCTTAATATTTATCCCTCAATCGATGTGCCGGTTAACCACACACGCTCCACCGATACTATGATAAACATTAAGTTACCCTTTGCCTACCTTGTTAAATCAAGCTAGTGTGCCGGTTAACCACACACGCTCCACTAACTGACTTAAGCAAAGTGCAAAGTGTAATTTCATGGGTTAGCACCAAATTCACATTTTCCTAAGTAACTAAGATTGGGTATTATTAAGAGTTTAGTTACTTAGTATTTATCATTAATACTTTTAATGAAGGGAGAATTATAGTCCTTGTCCTACCCGTTCGGCTAACGACCCTCCACCGGTCAAGGAAGCGGTGGGTGAGAGTGGGCACCCATTAAACTGCCATTTTATAGGCAGTAACCTTATACCCCCCTTATAGACCGGCTTCGTGAATGAGGCCTACTAATGGTAAGACAAATTTACTCTTATACATATATATAAATATTATTAACTTATAATATTATAAAGTATAAGGGTTGAATTTTAACTTTTAAAATTCTAAAGGCTTAATTTGGAATTAAAGGATTCATAAGTGAAAACTTTACAAATTCCGAAACTTGAGGGCAAGTTTTTGAAACTATTCAAAACTTTTCATTTCATAACTTATGAGTTTAATGGTTCATTAAAATGAAGACTCTTCATTTTTTATCTAACCTCTTATTCCTTAATAACACTTTTAAAGAAGTGACCCTCAAAATTCCATAACTTGAGGACAAGTTATGGAGTCATAATACTATTTAATGAAAAAGACTCTTCATTTTTTTGTGTAACCTATGACACTTTTATGAGTTTTAAGATTCATAAATGTGACCTTTTATGTAACTTGAGGACAAGTTACAAAAACACATTTTATGAACTACCTCTAGATTAATTAGGATTGAAAACAACTAAAACACAATTTTTTTTTCCATTAATCTAAACTAACTCATAAATCAAGGAAACATAAACACTTTTGGTAATCCATAACTTATGGAGTTAAATGCTTGTTTTATGATGAAACTTTTCATGTTCCATAACTTAAGAATAAGTTATGGAATTCTTTAAAACATTAACACCAAATTTTGTAACTCCATAAAAACTTTGAATCAATTTTTTTAAAACCTTTTCATATCCATAACTTATGGAGGTTTCAAAACACTTAAGATCACAACTTAAAAAAAAAAACTTTTGGGCTCCAAAATTTTATGACAAAATTTGTAACTCCTTAAAACATTTAGATCAAACTTTTAAAACTAATAAAATAATCATATCATTTTATCTTTTACTAAATTTGACCTAATTCAACTCATATAGCAAATGATTCAAATTTTACAAATAATTAGTTTTTCGAAAAACAAGTAATTATCTTAAAATTTGACAAACTTCATGTTTTTTTTTCTTTTTTTTTCAACTTTAAAAATCAAACATTTGCATGAATATAACAGAAAACAACCCATGACTCTGATACCACTGTTGGGTTTTGAGCATTCTAACACTCCTATGGTGTACATGCAACCCTATAAACCTTGGATCTATGATTTCTCTATTATACATGCAAATATTAAATATTCCAAGGTTTCATCCTAACTAGCATATTATGAAGCACCTATACTACAAAGTTCTAGTTAGATGACATACCTTTTGATGTAGCTTGATGTCTTCAAGCTTTAAGAGCTTAGCCCCAATAGTGTGGAAGCCTCAAGTGGAATCACAAATCACCAAAACACCTTGGAAAACCTTTAGAGAATATGGATACTTGGCTCACACTATGAAATCGGTTATTGCCCTCTTTAGTGTATCCACACTAGCCACTAGCATAATTTCATGAACCATAAGACCCTTTATATAGTGTGGAGGATTAGGGTTAAACCCTAATACACATGACCTTTCATTTCCTAGGATCCATGGGTTAAAGCTCCATGGACTATCCATGAAGACTTAGCCCAACCTAAATGAACTTGGCCCACTACACATATATATCTAAGAGTCCATATTTAATTCGTTCCTTTTGATCACTTAATTAATTATAAATTAATTCTTGATCAATACTAATTAAATAATATGATTATATATTAATATATTAGAACTTATAATATATTAATATAAATCATAAATATACTATTCTCAAAAGACTATCCATATAAATTGTGTCGGTGAAATGCAACCCAAATAGACCATGCCGGGTCGGGTCAAGTACATACCAAATATAGTTATGCACTTAGACATTAATCCAACATCCTCCAAGTCTAATTGCTTTCCAAAAGATCCCGCTCCGCTAGTCTCCTTAAAATCTGCAATTATACTTACGAAACTAGAAAGTACCCGAAAGCGGTCATAAAATAACAAAAAGGAAAATATGCATGGAAATTAACTAAAATGCGAATGAAATATGCTAAAATAAACTATAAAAAGAAGTAAATAAAATGAAACTATCAGTAATCAATGCACATCCGGTGTGAGCCATCCTTCTTCCTGACAAAGAGAATCGGTGCTCCCCATGGAGAACTGGTCGGCCGAATGAACTGCTTGCCCAACAGTTCTTGTAGCTGTGATGACAACTCGTGCATCTCCGGTGGTGCCAACCGGTACGACGCCTTGGCGATCGGGGCCGCACTTGGCACTAGGTCGATCCTAAACTCAACCTGCCTCTCCGGAGGTAGTCCTGGTAACTCCTCCAGGAACACGTCAGCAAACTCCCTGACCACTGGAACCTCTAAAACTGAAATTTGATCCCTGACCCGCGTATCCACCACATACGCGAGATAAACCGCACACCCGTGCTGAATGTACTGCCGAGCCGAGGCAGCTGAACAAAAACCTGATCCCGATCTGGTACCCTCGCCATAGACAATCAACTCTCCCCCACTTGGGGTTCGAACCCCTACCCGCTGACCCTCGCAATCGATCATAGCACCAAATCGACTAAGCTAGTCCATACCCACAATCACAAATACATCCCCCATGGGGATCGGAATCAAGTCGATCGGGAAAGACACCTCGAAGATCTCCAACTCACATCCCCGATAGACAAAAAAAGCAGAAACCCCGTGTTCATTGGTGATAGAGACTCGCAACAGACACTCTAGCTCTCCTACTGGCATGCTGAACTCCCTACTAAATGATTGAGATATAAACGACCGACTCGCCCCCGAGTCAAATAAAACTAATGCATGTAAGGAGTTCACTAAAAACATACCTAATCACAGGTACAAATAGATAAGCATAAAATATATATAATCAATAAGATAAGGGAAAGAAACATACTAGCAACCACATCTGGTGCTACCCTGGCCTCCTCTGCTGTGAGCTGGAAGGCGCGTCCCTGAGCCCTCGGAGGCTCTGCTCTACCCTGTCTCCCATCTGTAATCCTCATAGTAGTTGGCGCGGGAGCCTGCGCCGTCTTGGCAGCAAGTAACAGACAGTTGTCCTTCAAGTGGCCAACCTGATCACAGTGATAACATAACCTCATACTCGGAACCGAGGCGGGTTGGCGACAATCCTACACATAATGTCCCTCCTTGACACACGTGTGGCACTTGCTACCCCCTCAACAAACCCCAGAATGACCATTGTCGTACTTTCCACAAGTGCGGCTCTGTTGACCACCGGTCCTTGAATCAGCGGCTTAGACCGCTTCGGCGTCGGCTGTGATTGTGTCGGGGCCTGCCGCTACTCCCTCAACTGCAGCTCGATCTCCAACTCACGCCGCCTAGCAGCCTCCTGCAACTCCAGTAAGGTATCACATCGCTGGGTAGACACAAACTGACAAATGTCAGTCTTGAGCATGCTTAGATAAGGTGTCATCTGAGCCTGTTCAGAAGCAAACTCCAGGCAGAACATCACCCACTTTGTGAACATGCGGGTGATCTCTGTCACCGACTCACCATCCTGTCTCAACCCCAAAAACTCATGAGCTAGCCATTCCCGCTCAACTCGTGGAATGTAACGAGCGTGGAACATATCCCTGAACTACTCCCAAGTAACTGCAGCTCTCTGATCATCCGAGTATGACCCAGTCGTCAACCTCCACCAGTCCTTGGCCCCGAACATCAGCAGGTTCAGGGCACATCTGACCTTCTGTGCTTTCAGTAGTACGGGCCAATACTACCTTCCACACCTACCCATATTTGTCTTAAGTATCATCACAACGCCCTAACAATATACATATGCATGGTGGTCGCTTAATCCTCACTCCTATAGGAAAGCTAACTGTCTCATAAATGACCTACCAGCCTCACACAATCCACCCATGAAACTTACACCAACCCTGCAGCACTCGTGTATGCTAACCATACATAACGATGGACCCTATACACATTTGAATACTCATTCCTACTCTAAGCTCACAACCAAACAATGAATAGGAAATAAAGCTAAACCAAATATTCTCAGGCTATAAGATCTTAATTATGTATAGCCGTGATGCATACACTAAGCAACTACAATAATTATGTCAATCTCATATAAGGAAAACCCTAGGCTATCAGGCATCATACAATCAGGAAATTCTATCATGCAATTCCTGAAGATCCCTAGCCTAGTACTGGCATGTTGTTCTAAAATATCACAATATCTCAATATCACATAACTGTATGGTATTTTGGGGTCTACTTACTGGCTCCGGCTGATCGTACACCCTGCATCCTCCTTTATTTATTTTGAAAGCCTTTTAGAAAAAATCCTTTTGAAAAAATCCTTTCCTTGATTTGAGACTGGATTCACACGAGTTTTCCTCCAATTCACTCAAACCAAGGCTCTGATACCACCTTGTAGCATCCATAAAATTCATGCCAAATTTAAACTTTTGAAAATTTTCAAAAACCATTAAACATTACAAAACTTGTTTCAAAATAGTATAATATCAGAGTATCCCAGAAACATAGTCATAAAAGTGAGGAGTTGTACGATCACGCCTTGCCTTCCCGCGATCATCTGATGTACCTGAAACAAAAACTGAAACTGTAAGCCCAAAGCTTAGTGAATTCCCCCAAAATACAGATACACAACAAATAGCACATATACAAATAACAGCATGCAATGGGTCCACAGCTTTACAGACTGAATTACCCCTTGGCCCACAGTGTGAGTCTGGCTTGCCTTCCGGGCCCACAGCCCACATATGGATTGCCACCGAGCCCATATTACGAGTGTGGTATGCCTTACCCCGGCCCACAACTTGTATCTGGAATGCTCTCGAGCCCACAATACGAGTCTGGCATGCCCTACCCGACCTTCAGCTCGTATCTTTAATGCTCCTGAGTCCTCAGTATGAGTCTGGCATGCCCTGCCCGGCCCTCATCTCATATCTGGAATACTCTAGGGTTTGTTGGCTACCGTACGGAGCAGTACAACCTCAACCCATCCCACATAATATGTTGACATATAACATAACTAATGCACATACATATAATCAGGTAATAACACAGGTAGTCCTACGAATCTACCAACGGGCATAGTAACTGGCATGCATAACTAACTCATACTCCACATAATACAAATGCTAGGATATCATATCCAATGGGCCGGCATTGGTGCCTTCGACCCCTTAGTATAATGAGGAGAACTCACCTCGCAACTGTCGAACTGAAGTGATAAGCTCAAACTCTCAAACCACTGCCACGAACTCCACCACCTATATTTACCATAAGACCATTTCTATAAATTTTTAATTTACCAAAATACCCCTAGAAGTCAACTAGTCAACCATTAGTCAAAGTCTAGGTCAACGATCAAGGTCAACAGTCCATGTTGACCCGACAAGTCGAGTGCAGCTCACTGACTCGTCAAGTCCTTCCAGAACTCGAGAAGTCGTGAAAACCCCCAGTTGACTCATCGAGTTTCCCTGCAACTTGCCGAGTTCATGCATGTCCAAATGTCAGGAAAACCCTAGCTGACTCATCGAGTCGTCCCGTTGACTCGCCGATTTCATGCAAGACCTTCAAGGTTTATATTCATCGGACTCGCCGAGTTGACCATGCAACTCGCCGAGTCCCTTCAATCCTTTCTCCATTCAGATGATTTTAAGCCACCCCAAAGCTCCATATTGCAGATCTAAGCTCCTAAGGCATGTTGGGTTTTGAACATTCTAACACTCCTATGGTGTACATGCAACCCTATAAACCTTGGATCTATGTTTTCTATATTATACATGCAAATATTAACTATTCCAAGGTTTCATCCTAACTAGCATATTATGAAGCACCTATACTACAAAGTTCTAGTTAGATGACATACCTTTTGATGTAGCTTGATGTCTTCAAGCTTTAAGAGCTTAGCCCCAATAGTGTGGAAGCCTCAAATGGAATCACAAATCACCAAAACACCTTGGAAGAACTTGAGAATATATGTATGCACACTAAAATCGGCCCACTCTTATTTTCACACACTTGTATCAATTTTGTGAGCCAAGGACCCCTTTATATATTATGGAGGATTAGGGTTACATCCATGTAAACCCTAATACCCATGACCTTTCATTTACATAGGATCCATGGGTTAAAAGCTCCATGGACCATCCATGAAAGCTTAGCCCAACCTAAATGAACTTGGCCATTCCATATATATATAAGAGTCCATATTTAATTAGTTCTTTTTGATCACTTAATTAATTCTAAATTAATTCTTGATCAATACTAATTAAATAATATGATTCCATATTAATATATTATAATTTATAATATATTAATATAAATCATAAATATACTATTCTCAAAAGACTATCCATATAAATTATGCCGGTGAAGTGCATCCCAAATGGACCATGCCGGGTCGGGTCAAGTACATACCAAATATAGTTATGGACTTAGACATTAATCCAACAGTCTCCCACTTAGATAAGTCTAAAACTATTATTGAGTATGACTTCAAAATCTAACTGCAATCGTAGCTCTTAAAGTCGCTGTCGAACTCTGACCTTGTCAATGACTTGTCCATTAGATAAGGGATCATATATTCCTCCATTCTAGATATCATATGGACTGAGACATGGATTATAATCATTCGCTCTATCCATTTGTTGCTTCCCGATTTTCGATTTATGATGACTGACTGATTGAACAAATCAAATCAGTCCTGGCTTGGCCAAGCACTCACATGTGTCATCGCTAAATCATCGAGGGGCCCACATATATCGCTTTTATCCCGAAGGTAAAAGGAATGGATAAACTTCGACTCATATGGCTTGTTCTACTACTTGTTGAATCATACACAAAGGCACGCTTTATAACATCGAGTTACCAATGCATTTTCATGCAATCAATGTATAATCAACTCATAGTAACAACTCATATCTCTAGGTTTGAAGAATATAAGATATTATCGTCTCATGATCACTCGTGATAAAATCCATGAAGTGATTCAAATGAGCGTGGGTTGAATCCAATAATCAGAACTTATGAGCACTCATGAGTGTTGTAGCACCACTTTGTCCAACATCTTAGACCTCTACAAGCCAACCCATGACAGTCTTGATTCATATCTACTTCCAACATATGACCGACTGTGGATAGTTTGAATAACTTAGTCATTCAGGAAGAATGACCTAGTTTATTCTGGAAGTCAAAACATGCAAAATGAAACACACGAATAAATGAATCAAATATGGTATCAAACCCTATGAATATAAATAGACCACTTTTATTTATCACCATACTGATTACACATTATTTCATTATTTCGGTTTTATCAACTTTATACCTGAATTAAAAACACTAGTTGTCCCATGCTCCAAGCATGTACACTATGTTTTTTCTTAAACAATAGCTTTGCCATGCACCAAGTATGCACTCTATGTTTGTCTATGATCCATACTTTGTGAAATAAACCAATTGAACATAATTTCAATGATTCTAATTTCACACTCCCAAATCCTTATCGAAAAATGTGAGAATTTCAAATTCCTATCATTTATCGAAATCTGTTTAGATTTTAAACTTATATGCACTGACCCTCCTGTAATGAATATATACAAAGTCACAAAGACTTGTCAACAGTCATTATAAGATATTCCAATGGAGATTAACTCCATGGAAACTAAGTCTCATATTCAAAGTACATTGTTTTGGACATGCTTCTTGCATTAAGTTTTCTAATCTTACATAGACAACTTCCACCTATGGAGACAACTCCATATTCTCAATTTGACTATCACTTCTGAATAAGAGATGCCTCTTTTCAGAATATGTCAATATGGTCCTTCCAAAATTAGCACTATACTTCCAACTATCCCTGAGCAACCAATCTTTGGTAAACCTCACATTGTCCTCGACAATTGCTTAATCATTTTAGTCATATCCAATTCTAGACCTTTTCCCTTCTTAATGCCTCTGGGCATTTGGAAAAATTTAGAAATGACAAATATTATAGCACATGCAATCGATCCTGTACCCAAAGCAAATGGTACACGATTCATGATGTCTCACATAAAGACATGATTCTAGACCAGTCTTTTGCTACAATATTTTTATTTGCCATGTTTTCAAAATTTGACTATGAAGAGGGATGCCATAATCATAATCGAATTTTGAGAACGCAATATATAGAATTTCCTTAAGTTGAACCAATCCAACATGAAATTCATATATATATTCTTGACTAAAGATGATTAAGGTCTCAATCTAAGCCTTTAGAACTGAAATAAAGTATATCCTCTCCCTTAATTATAGCAAAACAACTTTTTCAATCCCTGCAGCCTCACGAATTGAAACTTTTGTTTTCTATAATTAACATTGCTAACTTGCAACACTAACAATAATTATCATGCTCCCACTAACATGATGATTATTAGCATAACACTTATGCTCCCACTAGCTTTGACATGTACTCAGAAATCAGCTGGACTTCTTGAAATCAATACTTTATTGACTTTCTTACCAAAGTTCAGATTTCTGATACGAGATGCTTTGATAAAACTTTATCAAAATCATACACCTTTCCTTTGATAAAACTTGTAAGTATAACCATATTTACTAAACTTTAGTAAATCAACTAGTCTTAACGAGCTTTGTGGTGGACATGACCAGTGCACAAGAATGTGTACTCGATCCCTTTAGTCCTTCACTTGACTCACACATCCATGTGAACAAGTAATTAGTCTTGATTTTCCAATGCTTGAAAGTTCTCATTCATCATACTATTCAACTTGCATGATTCCAAGTTTTGGTCCAATTGAAACTTGGGTGATGAGGAACTTTCCTGATTTGGTAAATTTAGACACTACCACAAATGAAAGAATCAAATCCATTTTCCAATATTGCTGTGAGTGGAATCATATAAGCAACTATTTTCCACAAATGCCATTGTAAGGATACTTCAAATAAATAAAATTAAACAATTTTCTTTTATTTTAAAACTTTGTGGAAAAACTTATCCTTACAATCCACATGGAAAATTGTTGTTATCTATTCCTTAGCAATATATCATAACTTCTTAAACAACTGCTCAAAATTCTGATACGATCGAAATCCACCTTCGCGATCAGAATCAGCATATACTTCCTTTAAGATTTCTCTCTATTCTTTGATTCTTAAAACGTCAACATGTGACCCAGTCACATCATGTAATGAGGATCTCAGAATAGAACTTAACAAAGTTAGATAATGGGCTCTACCTGATGTAGAGTCAAACTTATTGACTTTAACATCCTTAGGTAAATTTGGCAGCTTTGCAATCAACGCCCCTTCCTTTGGCAAAATAAACATATGGACCCTTTGGTAATGGGACTATCTCAGACTTAGCCTTTCTCTTTACCATTTGGTCAACCAGGTTGACTATGGCCAATCCCTTTCCATTGGGAAGAGAATGCTTTTTCTGGATTTCCAGTGTCACCATTGTCACTGTCCATAAAGTTTTTTTGGAAGTTGATCTTCTAATCAAATTTGCTTTATTATCGTTCCAAATCATTGCTGATTCAGCAGCACCAAGCAAATAGATATGATCATTAAGGTTCATAAAATAGTCTGTTTCATATTAGTCCCAAAGGAACTCACTATGTGACTTAGAAAGTGATTGAACATCCAACTTTCTCAAGACTTTGACACCCAACTCTCCCGGCTTGTCAATATGTGACTTCATCTCTAAGATGTGATCACACATAGACCTTGCTTGCCATTAGGGCTTGAGTGACCTTGAACTTGTGGGTTAGGGAGAATAATTGGAGGAGGTGGAGGAAGAGAAGTATGACTTCCATGAGCCAAACTCGGGAAGTCATATTCATTAGGAAAGCTTGGTTTGGGAAGATCATTGTTCTCTAAACCAGACATCAACAATGGGAGAAATTCACGTAAAGTTGATTTAAGTCCTTAATATAACACCCAATATGATATATTAAGGCTAGGACCCAACAAACTATTTTATAACTTGGAAGAGGGATGCCGTAATCCAAGCTATAAAATATTTGAAGGTAGGTGAATGACGATTCACCAATTTCCACCAAGATAAACGAAATGTATTATTAGGTTTTAATTGGTTTTGAAACTCCTAGATTCTTTTAAGATTCATTGAACTTTTCAATGGCATGTTTCAATCTCGAGTGTGCCCTTCAGGTTTTGTGACTGGGATGCCGAGGATCACAAAACAAGGTGTGAAGTAACCATGCAAATATACTTGGTACCCTTAATATTTACCCCTCAATCGATGTGCCGGTTAACCACACACGCTCCAACGATACTATGATAAACATTAAGTTACCCTTTGCCTACCTTGTTAAGTCCAGGTTAGTGTGCCGGTTAACCACACACGCTCCACTAACAGCTTAAACAAAGTGCAAAGTGTAATTTCATGGATTAGCACCTTATTCACATTTTCCTAAGTAACTAAGATTGGGAATTTATAAGTGTTTAGTTACTTAGTATTTATCATTATACTTATAATGAAGGGAGAATTATAGTCCTTGTCCTACCTGTTCGGCTAACGACCCTCCACCGGTCAAGGAAGCGGTGAGTGAGAGTGGACACCCATTAAACTGCCATTTTATAGGCAGTAACCTTATACCCCCCTTATAGACCGGCTTCGTGAATGAGGCTTACTAATGGTAAGACGACTTGCTCTTATACATATAATATATTAAACTTTTAATATTATAATAGTATAAGGGTGTATTTTAGACATTTAAAATACTTGGTGGTTTAATCTATTAATTAAACTATACTCTTAATTTAATTAAATTTAAACCATGTCATTATGGAATTATTAATTCTCTTTTAATTAAACACTTTAATTATCTATTAATAAAGTCCATAAGAGTTAATTGAATTATTCAATAAAAACATCATAATTCAAATTATTAAATTCAAAATTAAAACCATTTAATTAATTGTTTAAGTTATGAACCCAAGAGTTTTGGAATTCAATTCTTTTTTTTTTATCATAAAAAAACTTTTTTCAAATTTCAAAACTTGAGGGCAAGTTTTGTAACTCTTGAAAACTTTTGGATTCCATAACTTATGGAGTTAAATAATTGTTTTATGATGAAACTTTTCATGTTCCATAACTTAAGAACAAGTTATGGAATTCTTTAAAACATTAAGACCAAGTTTTGTAACTCCATAAAAAACTTTGAATCAATTTTTTTTAAAAACCTTTTCATATCCATAACTTATGGAGGTTTCAAAAAACTCTTTAGATCAAACTTTTAAAACTAATAAAATAATCATATCATTTTATCTTTTACTAAATTTGACCTAATTCAACTCATATAGCAAATGATTCAAATTTTACAAATAATTAGTTTTTCACAAAAACAAGTAATTATCTTAAAATTTGACAAACGTCATGTTTTTTTTTCTTTTTTTTTCCAACTTTGAAAATAAAACATTTGCATCAATATAACAGAAAACAACCAGGCTCTGATACCACTGTTGGGTTTTGAGCATTCTAACACTCCTATGGTGTACATGCAACCCTATAAACCTTGGATCTATGTTTTCTCTATTATACATGCAAATATTAACTATTCCAAGGTTTCATCCTAATTAGCATATTATGAAGCACCTATACTACAAAGTTCTAGTTAGATGACATACCTTTTGATGTAGCTTGATGTCTTCAAGTTTTAAGAGCTTAGCCCCAATAGTGTGGAAGCCTCAAATGGAATCACAAATCACCAAAACACCTTGGAAGAACTTGAGAGAATATGTATGTACACTAAAATCGGCCCACTCTTATTTTCACACACTTGTATCAATTTTGTGAGCCAAGGACCCCTTTATATATTATGGAGGATTAGGGTTACATCCATGTAAACCCTAATACCCATGACCTTTCATTTACATAGGATCCATGGGTTAAAAGCTCCATGGACCATCCATGAAAGCTTAGCCCAACCTAAATGAACTTGGCCCATTCCATATATATAAGAGTCCATATTTAATTAGTTCTTTTTGATCACTTAATTAATTCTAAATTAATTCTTGATCAATACTAATTAAATAATATGATTCCATATTAATATATTAGAACTTATAATATATTAATATAAATCATAAATATACTATTCTCAAAAGACTATCCATATAAATTGTGCCGGTGAAGTGCAACCCAAATGGACCATGCCGGGTCGGGTCAAGTACATACCAAATATAGTTATGGACTTAGACATTAATCCAACAAGGCATACTTCTTACGTAAAGTTGCAGCTTTATGTATATGCAAGACGATAATGACCCAAATCAAGATATAGAAGAGGTTCTAGGTAAGGAAAAATTCATTGCCTTGCTAAAGGTCGAAACTTTATGATTATAAGGGCCAAGATGAGCCTAGATCTGAAGTTGCAACTTCATATCATGGTTCAACACCCGAAATGGAACACCAACATGCTAAAAATGGCCCTAAATCTCCATATAGAAATATCTAGATAAAAAGAGATCAAGGTAATGACTTGTTACCGTCAAGTGATGCTAAACTGGAGTAGACTTCAGATCTACAACCGCTCCTTGCCTCAAACTTCTTGATCTTCAAGCTCTTTGCACCAAAACCTTCCTTTCAAGCTTATCAACACACAAAATGAAGAGAAAACACGATTTAGGGTTTCTGAGCTCAAAGGGACGGTGAGGGGAAGCTAAGGGAGGCTAATGATCCTTTAAATAGGGTGTAAAACCCCATAAATTAGGGTTTCATCCTCCAGCTCCAACTCGTCGAGTCATGTCCTCTGACTCATCGAGTTGGTCACTTAAGTTACGCGGCCAAATCAGTTCCTACTCGACGAGTCAGGGCATCTAACTCATCGAGTCGACCTTTCAAAGTGAAAAAATAAAGCTGAAAAGTTAATACCTGAGAGTCGGGGTGTTACAAAAGTCATAAAGTTGGAAACTTTATGACTCTAGACTGTGTTTTAGCCTTGGATCTGAATAATATACGTAAGTGCTCAGGCCATTAAACTCTTATTGGAATTTTTGGACCTGCGACGGTACGCCCCGCATACTCGAAGTACGCCCAACGTACGACGTCAACCACCCAGATAGTGGTCAACCCGCAAGTCTTCGTGTATGTACAGCATGCCTCCAGAGTACGCCCCGCATACGCATCCTAAGCTGACTCGGTTGGGTTGGCTCGGCTGGGTTGACTCAGTTGACTTAGTTGGTTTGACCAGCTGACTTTGACTTTTACCAAGTTTGACCTTAAGGGTATTTTGGGAATTCTAATTGAGATTGGTTATTTGGTTGGAATAGGAGGCGATTGGAGCTGAGATTCGGATTTGAGACCTCATCAGCTTCTATTCAAGTTGCAAGGTGAGTTTTCCTCACTATACTTATGGGTCGAATGTAACAAGGTCGACCATTTGGATTGATATCTTGGTTTACCGTATGTTGCTATGTTGTAGTGATCTGTTAGATCTATATCTTGGTATATAGGATGTTAGCATGTGGTAGTGATCTGTAGATCTGCATGTTTGTCTAATGATTGGTTATATTTTTATCTGTTATGTATATGTCGACATGTTATGTGTGGTTGGGTTGAGGCGGTTTGGCTTTGTGTTGAAGGCCAAGATACACGGGGCAATCCGGATAAACTGTAGGCCCTACGAGGCGGTCCAATCAGGCCGAAGGCCCGACGAGCGGTCCAGATAGGATATAGGCCCTGCGAGGCGATCCAGTCATGCCGAAGGCTCGGGAGCGGTCCAGATAGGATGAAGGCCCTGTAAGGCGATCCAGTTTGGCTGAAGGCTCATTTATGCATGCTGTTGTTTGTTATTATGTGTATGTGGTGGTACTTTGGGGGATCTCACTAAGCATTGGCTTACAATTTTGGGTTATGTTTCAGGTACTTCGGATGATCGTGGGAAGGAGAAAACATAACCGTACACATCCTCATGTTTTTGACTTATGATTTTGGGAGACTCTCATGTCGAACATATTTTGAAAACTATGATTGTAAATAATTTGTGATTTTTGTTGGTTTTAAAAAGTTTAAATTTATCATGATTTTTTATGGATGCTACAATATTCTTCTTTTTTTTCTCACTTGTGCAGAATTAGTCAACATAAGACCCATTCTCAATAGAGAACGACTTCAACCAAGCTTAAGACCCAGGAATACCAAGTCAAACAACATGCAAATACTTGTTCAAGGAGGATCCTGAAAATATCAGACTTCTTGTTACTTATATTAGACTATACATAACACACCTGTAAATTGCACATTACACACATGAAAAACTCTACTATTTCACTTATACTCGTATTATCTTCATTTTCACTATAAACCTACTTTGATACTAATAAACATAACAAGGCAGGTGATCATTATCACCTCCGAAGGTTTTATGTCGGAGATCCTAGCAAGGATCAAGGGCATTCCTTGTAAACTCGATTGTGTCATTTATACTTCATTAGCATATTCATTTTGATCACAACACCACAGCCTCTCATACAATTTGGTTGATTTTTAACCAAAGCAGTAGTTAGCCAAATCTATTCAGATAGTTTGCATTTGTAGGTTTCTTGAAGAGACACACACACACACACACACAGAGAGAGAGAGATTAATCGTTGGAAAGGGGTGGTGGGGTATATACACTAAAGTCCTAATATTTTCAACGATTTATATACTAAAATAAATAAATAAAAAGTAAAAAAGAAATGAAAAAGGCAAATTTGACATTTCAAGTCTTTGAGGATCAAAACCACAAAAAATTCTTTGTTTGGACCTTTCATTCAATTTGAAATTTTTTTTGGGATATACACACTACAGTCCTAATATTCTCAACGATTTGAGAATAAAGTCCTAAAATAATTTTTTTACAGTAAAGTACTAACTACCGACAGTTTTTGACATGTTTATCCTTTTTGCCAGTTAGCCGGTAATTAAGGCTTTGCTTTCAATAAAATAAAGTTTGGGACTTTCTTGTTAAATCGTTGAAAATATTGGGACTTTAGTGTATATATCTCTTATTTTGTTAGAAATTTAATAGTATGATAGTCTTTAAGCAAAAGAGTTATTGGAATCTAATGATAAGGAGAAATATCCTCCTAAATCTTCCCCTATATAAAAGTGATTCTGAATATATTCTATATTGATATAATTGCTTGTGTATATTTGTTTGTTATTTAGTTTCCTAAGTTTAGTGCAATCTCCTTAACTGCAAATATCCTCTGTAATATGTGTGTAATATACGTTGGGATGTTTTTGACTATTTAAAGTCATCTCCCCTGTTAATGAAATAATCATCTTACTCTCAACCCTTTCATGGTATCATAGCTTTATTGATCCTCCTCTATACTCTCAAACACTTTTCATCAACCAGACCAACAACAATGATGCTACCATTCCCAACAGCAACGAACCTACAAAACCCTTCACCATAATAAACTTCAACAACACAATCAAGCTCACTCCAAGCCATTACATTCCATGGAAATCTCAAACTCAAGCAACCCTAATTGGCTAGGATCTATACAAATTTGTAGATGGTACTCATCCACCACCCTCCCCTAAAATCACAACCAATTCTACTACAACTGAAAACCCAGCTTATTTAACATGGGTGCGCCAAGATAAACTCATTTTTGGTGCTCTTCTTGGAACTCTCTCTCAGCCACTGTTGTACCTCTTGTATCCCACTCCTCAACTTCTGCTGAAATTTGGGGCATCCTTGCATCAACAAATGCCAACCCATCTCATCGTCATCTCTTTCAAATCAAAAACAATCTCAATCGACTCACAAAACTCTCCACCCAAAGTATCACTGAGTACATGCAATCCATCAAAACCCTCACCGACCAACTCTCTATCATGGGGAAACCCATGGACCATGAAGACATTATCTCCAAAGTTTTAAGAGGTCTAGACTATGAAGCATACAGATCAGTCATTGATGCTACTAATGGGCGAGATACAACCATCTCCTTTGAAGAACTTCATGAAAAACTCATCCCACATGAACTTACCCTTAACCAAAACAACATCACTCCTTACCCCGCTTCTGTCCATGCTGCCTAAAAACCCACAATCCACGCAATCATAACCAGCCTCGCACACCATATACACCTGGACTTCTTCCAACTCCTACAAATATGTCAAACCGGGCTTCAAAACCCTTCCTTGGAAAGTGTCAGTTTTGTCGCATCCCAGGTCATGTTGGCTCACAATGTCACACCTTCAAATGCACTTATCCTTAAGTTGTTTTCCCTAATGCACCTATACCATCAGGTCGACCTCATGCTCCTCAAGCACATGTTTCCACAGTTACTACACCACTCTCGTCATCGTGGCTTCTCGATAGTGGTGTCACTCATCATATTACCAATGATCTGCCAAACCTATCATTTTATGCACCATATGATGGATCTGATGAACTAATCATTGGGGATGGATATGCTATTCCTATTTCTCACATCGGTTCCTTGTCTATCTCTACTTCAACTCACACCTTTATATTCAAAATTGTTTTATATGTTCCATCTATCTCTCGAAACATTCTCTGTATCTCACAATTCTGTCATGATAACTCTACATCTTTTGAATTCTTACCCTCTACTTTCCTTATTAAGGAACTTTCAATGGGGTAAACTCTTCTCACGGGACAACCTAAAGGCGGAGTTTATGACTGGAAAACGCCTTCTCCAACACTTTTCTCAAGCTATGCAAAATCATGTCGTGACTGGCATCATCGCCTTGGTCACCCATCTATCACTATTATCAAGCATCCCAGATCACAATGTCCATTAAAAGATTTCTGCTTACCTCAATCAAGTTGTAATTCTTGCAATATTAATAAAATCCATAAGCTACCATTTTCTCAATCAACTCTAGTCATACATTCACCTTTAGAATTAATATTTTTTGATGTGTGGACATCTACAGTCCAGTCTTATGACAACTTTAAATACTATGTCATCTTTGTTTATCACTACACTAAATACATATGGTTTTACCCTTTACAACGAAAATCTGATACACAATCAATATTTCTTCGCTTCAAAGCATTAGTAGAAAAAATATTCAATAAACTCATACTCCAATTGTTTTCGGATAATGGTGGAGAATACATAAAACTCGACTCCACTCTTCAGTCCACTGGAATATCTCATCTCACCTCCCCACCACACACACCATAACATAATGTTTATGCAGAACGCCAACACCGTCACATTGTAGAAACAGGCCTTACACTTCTCTCACATGCCTATATTCCAACCACCCATTGGCCTCATGCTTTTGCCACAACTACATACCTTATAAACCGCCTTCCTACACTTACACTACAATATCAATCTCCATATCTCAAACTCTTCCAAAATCCTCCTAACTACTCCAAAGTAAGAATTTTTGGATGTCTATGTTATCCATGGTTACGTCCTTACCGTCACCATAAAATGGAGCCAAGGTCTACTCCTTGCATTTTTGTTGGTTATTCATCATCTCAAAGTGCATATTATTGTTTAGATCCAACCAAAAACAAAGTGTATGTATCACGCCATGTAAAATTCATTGAAAATGAATTTCCTTTTTCTTCCTTATCCAAATCCAATGCAATAACAACCTCCCCCACAGACTCTTGGTGCACCATGCCTCTTCCCTTTACTCCTCCTCTTCCAAATCAACCTTTACCCACCATTGATTCTCCTGTTAATTCCTCCTCTAGCTACACATCTCCTACCCCCTCAACACTTACCCCTCCCATATCAGCCCATGTGTCACCTTCCACAACATCATCTAACCAATCACCATTCCCTCCTCTTCCTCCACCTTCTCGCACCATCATCACACGACTACAAAACAATATTACCAAACCTAACCCAAAGTATTCTCTCACTGCAAAACAAACATCCTCTATCATCCCCACAGAACCCATCAATGCCACACAAGCGCTCAAAAATCCGATTTGGCATACATCCATGCATGCTGAATTTGATGCTCTAACTTCCAATAAAACATTACATCATGTTCCCCCTCACACATCTCAAAACCTTATCGGTTGTAAACGGATATTTCAGACCAAATACACACCTGATGGTTCTGTTGAACGTCACAAAGCCCGCCTTGTTGCCAGGGATTTTACCAACGCCCTGGCATCGACTAATCTGATACTTTTAGCCCCGTTGTAAAGCCGACTACAGTTCGAACCATACTATCCCTTACCACTAGCCAGTCGTGGTCATTATGATAACTCAACATTAATAATGCATTCCTTCAAGGTGCTCTCTCTGAGATCGTTTATATGGCTCAACCTACTGGATTCAAGGACAAAGATCATCTTGACTATTTTTGCAAGTTATCCAAGGCCATCTATGGCCTCAAACAGGCACCACGGGCATGGTACAATGAACTCAAAAACTACTTACTCATGTATGGATTCTGCAACTCATTAGCTGACCCTTCCCTCTTCATTTATAGTCATGGCTCAACACTTATTTATCTTCTTGTCTATGTTGATGACATCATTGTCACCGGTCCTTCAGTTTCTCACCTTAATAGTTTCATTTCCAATCTTTCTAAACGCTTCTCTCTAAAAGACTTGGGTTCCCTTTCCTACTTCCTTGGTGTTGAGGTTATTCCTAACAAACATGGTCTTTTACTAAACCAAACCAAATACATTAACGACATCCTCATCCGCCACAACATGTTTGATTCAAAACACGTTCCCACTCTCATGGCTGTCTATCCTTAACTTTCCCAAGAAATGAGGTCCAATCTCCAAAACCCCACTGAATATCGTGCATTGGTTGGTAACCTTCAATACCTCTCTCTTACATGTCCCGATGTCGCATATGTTGTCAACAAACTCTCTCGGTACCTTCATCAACCCACCGATGTTCACTGGACTGCACTAAAACGTTTACTTCGCTATCTCAATGATACCTCATCTCATGGTATCCAACTTCATCGAAATTCTCCCCTTACTTTACATGATTTTACTGATGCTGATTGGGCACGTGACATAGATAATTCCCTCTCCACTACTGGAAACATCGAGTAATTAGGTTGTAATCCTATCTCCTGGAGTTCCAAGAAAAAATGAGCTATTGCTCGATCCTCTACTGAAGCCGAGTTCCGAGCTGTAGCCTCAACCATAGTTGAAATTCTCTGGTTACGTTCTCTTCTCACTGAACATGGTCTATCTAAGAACACTTGTCCAACCATCTACTGTGACAATCTCGGTGCAACACACTACTCAGCAAATCCCATTTTCCACTCTCGTATGAAGCACCTTGCCCTGGCGTTCCATTTTGTGTGTGAGCAAATTCAACTTGGCACACTTCGGGTACAACACATTTCAGGTGATGATCAACTAGCTAATGCCTTGACAAAACCTCTTCCCAAACATCGATTCAGCTCTCTGGTTTCCAAGATTGGCCTTACCCATAGGTCGTTCATCTTGTGGGGGCATGATAAGGAGAAATATCCTCCTAAATCTTCCCCTGTATAAAGTGATTCTGCATATATTTTATATTGATATAATTGCTTGTGTATATCTGTTTGTTATTTAGTTTCCTAAGTTTAGTGGAATCTCCTTAATTGCAAATATCCTCTGTAATATGTGTGTAATATACGTTGGGATGTTTTTGGCTATTAAAAGTCATCTCCCCTGTTAATGAAATAATCATCTTACTCTTAACCCTTTCATCTAACCAATCTACTTTAGTCAGCTAGACCATATTGAAATCTTCAACATTTGCTTCTTGTTAAACAGTTTTTTTAGTCTCAACAAACCGACATTGAAAAAAATGAAGATAATCAAGAAAAAAAGAAAGAATCAGGGTTGTGTTGGCTTTTTGCAATCCTAAAAATGGGGAACTAAGAAACCGGAAAAGACGAAACTGTATTTATTACCCTTTCTCCACATTCACACCCTTTTCGCTAGGCGTATGTTGTTTGTGTTTGTTTAATCTATCCCCTCTTTTCGGTTCAAGATTTGGCAGCGAACCAAGAAGAAATTTTTACAAACCTTCTCTCTCTCTCTCTCTCTCTCTCTCTCTCTTGCATATGTTTCCCCTAATCGTGATTCGTGATTGTAGCATGGTAAAGATGATGATGGTAAGAAAAACAGTGGTGTTGCAACAAAAATCACAACTAAAAGTTCTTGGGATAGAAATTGGGTCTCACAAGGCTAATAAAATTATTTGTTTCTAAGAAAACCAAGACAATACACTAAAGTCCAAATATATTCAACGATGAAAAGAAAGTCTTAAACTTTTTTTTTATAGTAAAGTCCTAGTTCACGATTTGACAAGAGTCCTAAAGTTTATTTTTTTACAGTAAAGCCCTAATTACCGGCTAACCAACAAAAAATGGTAAGTGTGTCAAAAATTGTCGGTAGTTAGGACTTTACTGTCAAAAAATAAAGTTTAAGACTTTCTTGTCAAATTTTTGAAAATATTAGGATATTAGTATATATATCCGAAATTTTTTAGACTTTGTACACAGTTTTTGGAAAACCACAGGACCAATTTTGTAGTTTTGTTAAAAAAAATTCACGTCTATTCAGTTTTTTGTTGTTTTCTTGAATAAATATGAAGCCGTTGTAACTATTTTCTCAAAGGGAAAATCTTTTCATTTGTTGCTATATTATTGATAAGAAAAGCCCACTTATAGAAAAATTAGCCCACATCGGTTAATTGACTTTGTTTGAGCCCCTACCACTTTTTTAAATAACAATTATTTTATATATATACAAATAATAAAATGAGTTGGACATGAGAATTAGGAGGGCGCATCCATCCATGTCTATTTTACAACGACCACCTCACCATATATATATATATATATATATATATATATATATATATATATATATATATATATATATATATATATATATATATATATATATTATTTAAGTGGTTATTAGATATGACCATATGAATCAATACCCACACCAAAATACCCCATTTGTTTATAAAAAAAAAGGTTTGTTAATCGACCCTTCATCAAGGGTTCAACTTTCAAGAGAGTACGCAGCTATTGTTATTCATCGAAGTGGTTAAATTTGTTTTTCGGCAAAACTGTTACAACGATTTCAGTTATTTAATTAAGTAGGTCAATTTTATTTTTTATTGCATATTTTATTTATTGTAATTTGTAATTAATAATTTAATTATGGTTTTATAATTTGGTTTGTTATAATTATAAATTTATAGGATAAATTATGATCAAGAAAAGAGCTATCGATTCTTTTTTCAAACGAACAGAGGATGTGCGTGATCTACAATTGCATCCTGTTAGTGATAATATTGAAGAAGGTGTTCAAAATACACACCCACAACCTGATTGGAATAGTAACACTGAAGAGCCCAATAATATTGAACATGAAAAAAATAATATGTCAGATTCTTTGATTCGTGATCTAGGAGAACGACCTTCAATCTTAAGCTATCCAAGTAACCAGCATGATGAGATTATACGATTATATATTAAACTTGGACCATACCAATTACAAAAAGCAAAGTATCCATTCAGTCCTAGTGGTCCAAGAGGATCTATGCGCAGTTTTCAACAAGCTTGGTTCAAGAATTTTTGGTGGTTAGAATACTCTGAGAAAAAGATGTTGCATTTTGCTTCCCTTGCTTCCTTTTCAATAAAAAAACCTATTGAAAAATTCGGGTCAGATACATTTACCATATCAGGGTTTAATAAATGCAAAAAAAGGTAAATTGTGGTAAAGACTGTGCTTTCATTGTACATGAAGGTAAGACTCCAGCCTCAGCGCATAATTTTTCTATTAGGTGCTATAAAGATCTAAAAAACCAATTATGTCATATAGAGAATGTGATAGAGAAGCAAACGACTCAACAAGTTATGGGCAATAGACTACGCCCTAAAGTTTCTATTGAAGCCATTAAATGGCTCACATTTCAAGGATGTCCTTTAAGAGGTCATGATGAACGAGCTAACTCAAGAAATCAAGGGAATTTTCTTGAATTAATAAAGTTCATTGCTTCTTATAACAAGACTGTTGCTGATGTTGTGTTAGAAAATTCTCCTCAAAATGCAAAGTACACATCACTAGATATCCAAAAAGAAATTTTACATGTTTTAGCTATAAATGTACAAAAAGCAATTCGTGATGAAATCGGGATGTCAAAATTTTGTTTAATAGTTGATGAGTCTCAAGATGAATCTAAGAAAGAGCAAATGACTATTGTCGTGAGATTTGTTGACCAAGATGGGCATGTCAAAGAAAGATTTTTGGACTTAATTCATGTTAAAGATACAACTTCATTGACCTTGAAAAATGAGATATTATGTTCTTTATCTTATCATAAACTTAGTGTTCAAGATATTTGGGGTCAATGATATGATGGGGCTAGTAACATGCGTGGAGAATGGAATGGGTTGCAAGCTTTATTATTAAAGGAATGTCCATACACTTATTATATACATTGTTTTGCACATCAACTACAATTGGCTCTAGTAGCAGCGTCTAAAGATGTGACTGAGGTACATAACTTCTTTAAAACCTTAAACTTTGTAGTTAATGTCATATCTTCTTCTTCCAACCGTAATGATCAATTGCAAGATGCTCAAATTCATGAAATTTCTCATTTAACTGGGGTTGAAGAAATTGAGAGTGGAAAAGGGATAAATCAAATACAAACATTTCAGAGGCCTGGAGATACTAGGTGGAGCTCTCATTTCAAATCAATATGCATTTTGATGAGATTGTTTGGTCCATCTTGTGTAGTATTGAATGACATTGCTATAAAAGGTTCTACATCTTCTCAAAGAGGCGATGCGGCATATGCACTTACACATGCCTTATCATTCGATTTTGTCATTGTTATGCACATGATGAAAGAAATAATGGGGATAATTGACAAGCTTTGCCAAACTTTACAACAAAAATCTATTGATTTGTTAATGCTCTATCATTGGTTTCTACAACAAAAATATTGATTCAAAAGTTGAGAGATGAAGGTTGGCAATCGCTTTTGGACCAAGTGGTTTCTTTTTGTGAGAAAAATTGCATTCTTGTCCCTAACATGAATGAAACTTATAGATATGTAATTCGCCAACGTCGTGAAAAAGACAATATACCCACAGAGCATCACTATCGAGTTGAAGTATTCATTGCTGCTATTGATAGTCAGTTGCAAGAGTTGAACTCTCGATTTAATGAGTCTGCAACAGAGCTTCTCTGTCTCAACGTTATGCTAGATCCAAGAAAATCCTTAAATATTGAGGATATATGTAAATTGGCAACATCATATTATCCTATGGACTTTACGGAGCACGAAAGGAATTTGTTGAAACTTCAGTTACAACATTATGAACTAGATGTGCAAAATCACCTAGAACTGAAAAATTCTTCTACAATTTCTGAGTTGTGTAGAGGCCTACATGAAACAGGAAATCAGGTACTTATCCTTTGCTTGATAGATTGATTTGTCTTGTATTGACTCTCCATGTTTCTGTTGTTTCTACTGTGACATCTGAAAGAACATTTTCAACAATGAAAATTTTGAAAACACGACTTCGAAATACCATAAATGATGATTTTCTTAAAAGTTGTTTTCTTGTTAACATCGAGAGAGAAATTGTCGATACATTTCCTACGGATGATATTATAGATGATTTCTATTCCATTAAACAAAGACGAGCATAACTGAAAGTGTATAAGGTACTATTTCTTATGTTTATATATTTTTTAATTTTGTAAAATGAACCATATGTATCTATGTTATAATTACTTATTTTAATACTTGCAGGTTAATGGATGAATATGAGTAGATGCTTTTAGTTAGTTGAAAACGTTTGAAGATTCAGGCTAATGGAGACAAATTTTTAATTCTTTGTCATTTTTTTTAAAAAAAATTAGACCTATTACTTTATGCGGGTATAACATTATATTTTAATATATTATTACGATGTGAGCCCCCCTTAATCTTAAATCCTGGCTCCATCCCTAGGTGTTGTTAAGATATTAAGTTATATTTTTGTTTCGATTTCTACAAATTTCCCCTGTATACATATGACTTGTGATGTCTTGAAAGTACATTGTTGTAAAATTAGTATAAATCTTATGATTCTTAAGAGTGGGGATAATCGTCTTGAAATTGCATTGCTGTAAAATGAGTAAAAATAGTATGATTCTTAACAGATGGTATAAAGGTTTTGAAAGTACATTACTGTAAAGAGCCACACTGTGTGCCTTGCTTTTTATTGAAATGACTTCAACATGCAACCAAACTAAAACTTGTGTTGGATATGTTATTTTGTATATATATGTCATTTTGCAGATGTTAAATTATAAAATTTTGGATATGTTAAGTTATAAAATTTTGCATATTTTAAGTTATCAAATTTTGCATTTATAGTTTATATATTGTCTTTGTTCTTTTATTTGATTATGTGACTTGCTAATCTTTGACTTTGGCTTTTGCAGTGCTTAAACCTTCAACAACTTGACTTTGGCTTTCACATCAAGAATGTTGTTCTCAACAGATGGCGCACTTAGTATAATTGTTTACTTCAATGCTGAAGAAGTAATTGAGGAATATGTGGTTGATGAAGAGGTTGGAGTTGAGGAACAAGTGGGGGAAGTCTTGAAAAATCATGTCACCTTAATTTAGGATATGTATTTTAAATTAGTATTTATGTTTGATATATATATATATATATATATATATATATATATATATATATATTGAATATTTTGTATCTACTTTATGGCATCGTAATTATATCAGGTTATAAAAACAAGAATATAAGGGGAGGACCAAATTTCTTGTTTTCTTTTTACTTTTTAGTTAAGGTTTATCATAATTATAGGACATCAAAATAATGACCAAAACTGTGATAAAAAAAATGTGACCAAAAGTGTGACACAGAGACTGTGGGTTTTGCAGCAACTGATTGTTGGTTTATGTTTAAAAAAATGTGACCAAAAGTCTGAATCAATTATGAATGAAAAAATGATAGCAGCAACTAGTTTTACATGAAAAAAAATAACAGTTGGTGCAGTTATAACCAAAATGACAAATATGCCCTTTTGTCCCTATTGTTGAATTGTGGGTTTTGCTGCATTTATAAGGAAACTGCCCCTGTTTGTTGGTTTTTGCTATAATTATGACCAAACTATCCCTGTTTGTTGGTTCTGTTGCATTTATGACCAAACTACCCCTATACATTTTTGCACTTGTAAGAAAATTTAAACCATTTTTTAGCATTAAACAAGAACTAACAACATACTTTTATACATCCTAGTAACTTCCTTTTCTTGCTTATTGTTTAAAAGTGTGTTGCTATTCAAGATTTAAAGTATATTTCTATTTCTTGATGCATCCCTTTATACCAAATTGCCCAACAACCATTTTATCAAGATTGAAAGTACATTGCTATTTCTTGATGCATCCCTTCTTTCTATTTTACATCAATTACAACAATCTACTTTCATAACCTGTTATAAAGCAGCCATTTTTATCAAAAAGAAAAATCATTTTTTATGTATTATTTTCCCATTAACCATTTTGCCCCTGATGTTGTTGAATATTAGAAAGAAATATACAGTTTTGAATTTTGATGCTTATGGACCATTTTACCCATGTATTATTACTCAATGATGTTGCCTTGAATCTGTACAATCATTTCAGATAAACTTGCCCAAATCTACTTTCATAACCTGTTATAAAGCAGTTATTTTTATAAAAAAAAAACATTTTTATGTATTATTTGCCATTTAACCATTTTGCCCTGATGTTGAATATTATTAAGAAATATATAGGGGGTGTTTGGCTAATCTTATTTATGGCTTATTTTCCAAGCTTATTTTTTATAAGACTAGTGGGTGTGGGCAACTAGTTAAAGAGTGTTATCACACCCAAAAATTGTCACCTCACATACCATGTCATTTTGGTGTTATAACACCAAATGGAGGAAATGGACAACTAGTGATAACATCTTTAACTTTCCATGTCATCATTTCTTTTTTAATTTTTTTTTCGGTTTTTCAATTTAATTTGTTTTTGATTGTTTTTTTTTCATTATATTTTTTTTAATCACATTAGATTAATAACAAAAAAAGCATGCAATTTAATTAACTCCTAGATTAACCATAACATTAAAATTTAAAAAAAACATTACACACACAAAAAAAACACGATGAAGAAAAAAAAACAAACGTCCTAAAAAACTAAAATCGATCAACTAGTCATCCAAATATTGTCTTTCATTTTCTCCGTCATCTTCCGGAGCACTAGCGCTTCTCGTGGTCCCATATTTGCTTCACTGGTCTGGGGAATGGCTAAATCCTTCGTCATCTGATCTTTCTCAGCTTGCTTACGAAGAAACTCCAAGTGCTCACGTTGCACATCAACCTTCTGTTGGGCAATCAGATTGTGTTTGTCGAAATTTGCTTTCATTTCCGCAAACTCTTGTGTCCTTCTATCAATTTCTTCTGCGTGACGTTGAGCACGTTTCGCTTTGTCTCGTCCGACCGGTCGACGTGGGGGAGGGGGGGGATATCTCTTCGATGTCGTCGGGGATATCATCAGTGTCTATGTTGAGGTCGACGTTTGTTCGCACGTCGGAAATGTCAAACGAACTAGAATTGTGGGACCTCTTTGATTGTGCCTCCCCCGATGTCAGCTGTGATGTAACGCCCGTAGATCCGGGCTAGTCAATTTAGAGATAATAGGGTCGAAAATGACTTTTCGACAAAAGATTATTTAGAATAAATAATCTTAACCAAGTGGTAGTATATGTTCCAAGGGTTCCGTACATATAAAGAACGCCGAAATCCGAGTTATAACGAAGAAGTTATGACCCGTCGAAGTTTCGCGACGGAACCGGCACGGCACCAGGAGACGTAAATAGTGAATTTACGGTAAAAGACTTTTTAGCCTTAGTAATCTAAACAGAAGTTGTAGTATACATTAAACCGAGAACATACAAAAAAAGAACCCCCAAATCTGACTTCGTATGAGGAAGTTATGAATTTTCTAAGATTTGGCATAGCAGTGCACGGCCCGAAACTCGAATTTTAGTTCGAGCGGTTTTTGGCCTACGCGACCTAAATGAGAGTTGAAGATCTCATTAATAGGAACTCAACGATAAAAAGACAGACGAAAACGGAGTCCGTATGAACGAGTTACGAATTATTCGCGGTCATTTAACAGTCTAATCTCCTCGTACTGTTAAATTTAAGATCGGTCGAGAATTAGCCGATGGAGTTTAAACGAAAGTTGCAGATCTTGTTTTTAACTACGCGTGGAAAAAAAGAACGTCGAAAACGGAACTCGTGTGCGAAAGTTACGGGGTTTAGAAGTCGGCAGGGTGCTGCTGCAAAAGGGGTGACGTGGCTGATTATGGGCCAAGGCTTTCTCCCCAAGGCAAGCCACCAGAAGGTGACATGTGGCATGGACTCGACGAGTAGGAGGACCTACTCGATGAGTAGAGCTGTTTTCCAGCCTATAAATAGAGGTGTCGGGTTCCCTCATTCTTCACACCTTTCCAAACCATTCTTTCTCTCTCTAGACTCTCTCTAGCCCCCAAACCCCCCAAAAAGCCTAGGGAACCTCCCTAGCACCCGAATGATGCCCTGAGGCTCCCAGAGTCCCGAGAAAAGAGCCTTTCGGCTCAGAAACACTGCTCCAGCGAAGCCCGGTTTTGAGAAAAACCCGCTGTAAGTGAGCTAAACCTAACCTATCTTTAGTATAGCTTATGTTTTAATATAGTAATGTTATTAGGACCTTATAATAAGTACTTGGGCTATTATTATGGGTTATATAAGTATCGTTTAACGCTTATATAATAGTAATAATAGCTAGACTATTAATTAGTCTCGGTGGATATTAGACTAAATTCTAGTGGTAATGATACTAGGTTTTGTCCGAGGAAAATTGTGTTAAGAGTAATGAAGTGTTGTCCGAGTACCGAGTCACCACCTAATCAGGTGAGTGCATAGTTACTTCCATCTTACACATAGATATGAAGTATTGAATATAAATTACGTGCTATGTGTGAATCTTATCTGTATACTTGCTATATATGTTGGATGAACAATTCTATACATGCTTTAAATGATTTAAACTGTATATATATATATATTTTTATCTACAAAATATGTTGGGTAAACATGGGTAGATGAAATATGATTCGGATGATGAGGTGGGAGGTAAAATAGACCATGAGGTGAGGGTGATAGGTGGACGATGTGAGAAACCTTTTACCCAAATGCTGGCCCCGTTATCTAGCAGAGTATAGATGACAACCATAGACTATTCTAGACAGTCCAGTGGAACACTAGCAGGCTCACAACCTGTAGGTGTTGTGAACGATGTGTTCACCGGTGTACTCTAAAAACCCATTGACATGTATTGCGAGTGGATTTCTCGGAAACGATACTGTTGATAAACGAAATAGCCCTGACAGCTATGGATTTAGTGCCTGTTGAGTAAACCCCGGCGACTATGGAGTTAGCGCCTGTTGAGCAAACCTTGGTAACAATGGATTTAGTGCCCGTTGAGAAAACCCTATCGTGCCGATTCCTTAGGATAATCCTTAGGAATAAATGAACGAGGAATAGTTGATTCTTAGGGTAGAATAAAGAAGATAATGGGGATGGGTAATTGGGTTGATTGTTTAATTGTTTAAACATAATAATTATATTATTGTGGGTTGAAAACCCTATGTACTCACCAGGTTTCCCAACCTGACCCACTCAGTTTATTGACCCACTCAGTTTATTTGTATCATAGGTGTCGATATGAAGTTACATTGCACTGAGAGATTTAAAAGGGATGTAGATCACTAGTGTAAATAAATGTAAGTTCTGTTTATGCTTATGTTCCTGTATTGACGATGACATCCCAAGGTTTTACAATGAATAAAAATACATTTCTTCGGAAATGCTTTGATAATGTATTTATCATGTTTTTTTGGGAACAAATTCCGCAACATTTTTATTAAAAGAAGTACTTTGATTTTTATAAAGCATAAACAAAATCGGTCTTTTCTGACCTTGAAAATGGGGATGTCACAGTTGATATCAGAGCATTAGTTTAAGCGAACTAGGAATAAGGATTTATTTCTAGACTTAAATTTAGAATGCTAAGCAATGATTGTGAGGAGTGTGTCTAATATATTTTAGGTAGTAAACCTAAATAGACACAAGCACTAGTTAATTTAGGGAAAATGCCTAACATGCTTTTATGTGCTAAATGATTTATGATGCTAAATATATGTTCGGATCTATGGTCTATTTCCGACCGGATCTGAAAATTTTATGTGTTCAGATTTCTAAACATTTAATTACGATATTAGAACTGACATGTAACTTTTCGGAGTAATAGGGGAATTTATACGTCTATTGTAAATAAAACTTTCCTATCTTAAATTCTCGCCTCGGTACACCGAATGTCTGCTTTGATGTACAAAACGTCATGGTGAAGACAGACTAGGAAATATCTGAGGAAGATGACAACCTGAGCCAAAGAATGTGATGGGTCATGCATCGGTCGTTGCGCCTGCACCCGAACCTATCACAATGACAGAAGTTCAGGAAGTGATGCGAACCATGATAGACTGATAAAATAGAGGAAATAATAAGGCTTACGATAGTGAATGATACCTATCGAAAGATATCGTAAGAGTGATATCTTGCCTTTAGAACGTGTCTAAGAAATAATATGTCTAGTACGGGAGAAGTACACTTTCGATTAGCAGAAAGAAAGATTTTTGGTATAATCCGTGAAGTTATCCCATCGTCTGACATTTCCATCACCAACCAAGTTGAAGCAGAATTGATGATTGAAGATATGTGTGGAAGAAGTCCTAGTAGAGTCTAGGGAAAATTATATGATTGTTTGGACACATCTGTATGTGTTAAAATTGTTTTTTGTGATGATGACTTGGAGAACTGCGAGACAATACTTGGTACGAGTATGAGTAGGTGTGAAAGGCAGTAGATGCATATACTACCGGAAGCACAAGACTCACGCTTGGATCAGGGAAAGTCACAAGGTTACCAAGAAGCTAGTAATTGATTTCGTTTTATTTAAGTATGTCGTTACCATCGTTTCGGTAATGAATAAGAAGATGATTGTTATTCTGACCCTAGTGGTCATAACGAATTGAGTCCGACTACAATGAGTATGACACGTGGTTCAGAGAACCAAGTTCGATGTAGCATCCGACTTAAGCTGGAAGATTTAAAATAAAAGATAATCAAAGCGATCAGTAGAGGTATCGCGAAAAATTGCTTGTAGCTAGAAATGCTACCTTTTAAGATGTGATTATATCACATTAGAACATGAAGGAAGGTATAGTCCGTTCCGAAATTTGACTCTAAAAGACCTGAGTCTAAGCGTTGCAACATACGATGATAGGTCATTACAATATGACACATCGGTCCATGGTAGTAATCCTAATATTGTTAAGAAGAAGAAGCAGTCTCCAGTAAGGATCGAGATTGTGACTTGAAGGTCATAATTTGGAGTCCAACGTGAGATAGGGAGCAGGTGCAAAATCAAGCACCGCCTGCAGTCAGGAAGTCTTAGAGTTAGATACTCGTTCGAAGAAACATAAAAGTTACGGTTAATACTTAGGATGAAGAGATAACATATGGAGTCATCATGTGAGCCCTGTTTTGTTGATTATTCCGGGACGTAATCATTATAAGGGGGAGATAATTGTAACGCCCGTAGATCCGGGCTAGTCAATTTAGAGATAATAGGGTCGAAAATGACTTTTCGACAAAAGATTATTTAGAATAAATAATCTTAACCATGTGGTAGTATATGTTCCAAGGGTTCCGTACATATAAAGAACGCCGAAATCCGAGTTATAACGAAGAAGTTATGACCCGTCGAAGTTTCACGACGGAACCGGCACGGCACCGGGAGACGTAAATAGTGAATTTACGGTAGAAGACTTTTTAGCCTTAGTAATCTAAACAGAAGTTGTAGTATACATTAAACCGAGAACATACAAAAAAAAGAACGCCCAAATCTGACTTCGTATGAGGAAGTTATGAATTTTCTAAGATTTGGCATAGCAGTGCACGGCCCGAAACTCGAATTTTAGTTCGAGCGGTTTTTGGCCTACGCGACCTAAATGAGAGTTGAAGATCTCATTAATAGGAACTCAACGATAAAAAGACAGACGAAAACGGAGTCCGTATGAACGAGTTACGAATTCTTCGCGATCATTTAATAGTCTAATCTCCTCGTACTGTTAAATTTAAGATCGGTCGAGAATTAGCCGATGGAGTCTAAATGAAAGTTGTAGATCTTGTTTTTACCTACGCGTGGAAAAAAAGAACGTCGAAAACGGAGCTCGTATACGAAAGTTACGCGGTTTAGAAGTCGGCAAGGTGCTGCTGCAAAAGGGGTGACGTGGCTGATTATGGGCCAAGGCTTTCTCCCCAAGGCAAGCCACCAGAAGGTGACATGTGGCATGGACTCGACGAGTAGGAGGACCTACTCGATGAGTAGAGCTGTTTTCCAGCCTATAAATAGAGGTGTCGGGTTCCCTCATTCTTCACACCTTTCCAAACCATTCTTTCTCTCTCTAGCCCCCAAACCCCCCAAAAAGCCTAGGGAACCTCCCTAGCACCCGAATGATGCCCCGAGGCTCCTAGAGTCCCTAGAAAAGAGCCTTTCAGCTCAGAAACACTGCTCCAGCGAAGCCTGGTTTTGAGAAAAACCCGATGTAAGTGAGCTAAACCTAACCTATCTTTAGTATAGCTTATGTTTTAATATAGTAATGTTATTAGGACCTTATAATAAGTACTTGGGCTATTATTATGGGTTATATAAGTATCGTTTAATGCTTATATAATAGTAATAATATCTAGACTATTAATTAGTCTCAGTGGATATTAGACTAAACTCTAGTGGTAATGATACTAGGTTTTGTCCGAGGAAATTGTGTTAAGAGTAATGAAGTGATGTCCGAGTACCGAGTCACCACCTAATCAGGTGAGTGCATAGTTACTTTTATCTTACACATAGATATGAAGTATTTAATATAAATTACGTGCTATGTGTGAATCTTATCTGTATACTTGCTATCTATGCTGGATGAACAATTCTATACATGTTTTAAATGATTTAAACTGTATATATATATATATATATATATATATATATATATATATATATATTTATCTACAAAATATGTTGGGTAAACATGGGTAGATGAAATATGAGTCGGATGATGAGGTGGGAGGTGAAATAGACCATGAGGTGAGGGTAATAGATGGACGATGTGAGAAGCCTTTTACCCAAATGTTGGCCCCGTCATCTAGCAGAGTATGGATGACAACCACAGACTATTCTAGACAGTCCAGTGGAACACTAGCAGGCTCACAATCTGTAGGTGTTGTGAACGATGTGTTCACCGGTGTACTCTAAAAACCCATTGACATGTATTGCGAGTGGATTTCTCGGAAACGATACTGTTGATAAACGAAATAGCCCTGGCAGCTATGGATTTAGTGCCTGTTGAGTAAACCCCGGCGACTATGGAGTTAGCGCCTGTTGAGCAAACCTTGGTAACAATGGATTTAGTGCCCGTTGAGAAAACCCTGACAACGATGGATTTCGTGTCGATTCCTTAGGATAATCCTTAGGAATAAATGAACGAGGAATAGTTGATTCTTAGGGTAGAATAAAGAAGATAATGGGGATGGTAATTGGGCTGATTGTTTAATTGTTTAAACATAATAATTATATTATTCTGGGTTGAAAACCCTATGTACTCACCAGGTTTCCCAACCTGACCCACTAAGTTTATTTGTATCACAGGTGTCGATATGAAGTTACATTGCACTGAGAGATTTAAAAGGGATGTAGATCACTAGTGTAAATAAATGTAAATTCTGTTTATGCTTATGTTCCTGTATTGACGATGACATCCCAAGGTTTTAAAATGAATAAAAATACATTTCTTCGGAAATGCTTTGATAATGTATTTATCATGTTTTTCTGGGAACAAATTCCGCAACATTTTTATTAAAAGAAGTACTCTGATTTTTATAAAGCATAAACAAAATCGGTCTTTTCTGGCCTTGAAAATGGGGATGTCACATGTGACAACCCGAATTTTTTTTTTTTTTTGCTTTATAAGTCAAGCTAATCAACCTTAAGTCAGACTCACTCCTGCTATCATTTGGCACTGTTTGGAGTCTGTTTGAGTGTTTTAAGCCTAGTACACTTAAGGAGTGAGTGTTAGATTGTACCTGCTAGAGAAACTGTGCAATATTCGAGCCTTAATCCTCATCAAAAGGAGTTCACGGCCACAACACTTGATTTTACGGCCATAAACTCAAGGTGGGCCGTAAACTCCCTCCATATAGGCTCATATCCTTCAACTTTCTTCATTCTTTCACTTTCAAACTCAAGAGCTTCCAATTCTCTCTCACGTATCATCGAGTTCATCATCTTAGATCATCAAAAACGTAAGTGTTCTAACCTTTGATTAGTAGTTATCCTTCATTATCTAGTATTATTCCATGATTTCATCCATGAAATCATTCCATTTTGTTAGATTACCAAGAACACCAAGAACACACACTAGTGTTTTTGGACCAAAATCAACTCTTCAAGCTTCAATATCGTGAGTACTCTTCCCCTAACTAAGTTGTATGCTAGAAACACTTGGTCTACACTTTGAAAACATCAAGAATGCAAGACTAAAAGGAGTTTACGGCCAAGCAATCTCCCTTGGCCGTAAACCCCTATAAAGGTTCCATTTGAGCCTTAAACTCTTCCTAAGGCTTAGATTCGAGACTAGAACACTCCCATGTGCTTAGTAAGACCTTGAAACATCACCAAACTCATCATTTAGAGAGTTTACGGCCCAAGAGTAAACACCCTTGGCCGTAAACTCCAATTATGGTCAAGTCTTGGACCTTAAACACATCTAGACCTTTGCTAACCTTTGGGACACTTAAGCCTTTGAAACTCCTTGCCTTTAAGACCCAATAAGACACCACTTGGAAAGTTTACGGCCATAGGGTTTATGGTATGGCCGTAAACACCTCAACACCCTCCTATAAGTTGGTCTTTCCCATCCTTGTGTAGAGCAATAGTCCCTCAAGTTTCCCTAGCCTTCAAACACACACTTATGCATGTTTGACCATGAGTTTACGGCCGTAAACTCCCTTGGCCGTAAACACCAAACCATGGCCTTAAACACCCTTTAGATGAATCACATGTGATTCCAACACTTGATCAAAGTGTTTCCAAGTCCCGGAAGGTGTTTCCTTTCATGTAGTTGCTTATTAACACTATATTCATGCCAATACATCTCATTATATGTCATTTAGGACTTGTTGTGTCTCGGGACTTCACTCATGGAACTTCTCATCCTTACGCACACATTCATTTGAATCACCCACCTAAGGTGAGTTCATACCCCTATAATCAATCTTTTAATTCATTTTAAATGATTTTAGGGGGGGGGGGGGGGAATACAAGTTGAACACAATGACAATTATGTAATTATTTGTTATAAATATCTTTCAAAAGATTGCTTATGTCTTTTATAAGTGATCAAACCATTTCAAAAACACTATTAAAGTTATGTTATTTATTGATTTATAAAACTCTGTTTTTTAATAGAATCATCATAACTTGGTAGCTAAACAAGTCTTATTTCAAGGAAATAACAATTCAAATAAACATACTAGTAAACTATAATTAGTATAGTTTAGGGGTCCAGTTCATTCTATAACAAGTATAGAGAGTCCATACTATAACAAGTACAAAGGGTTATTCTATAACAAGTACAGAGAGTCCAATCTATAACTAGTACAGAGAGTCTATACTATAACAAGTACAAATGGTCATTATATAACAAGTACAGAGAGTCCATACTATAACAAGTACAAAGGGTCATTCTATAACAAGTACAGAGAGTTCATTCTATAACTAGTGTAGAGAAGAACATACTATAACCATAACAGTGGAAACATTCTACGGAACAAAGCAATACGTTATACCGAGTTTCAATAATAACGGTACAAATTCAACGTACCAGGGTTAGCAAACTTGATGTATGACACCTACGTTATACCGAGTTTCAATGATAACGGTACAAATTCAACGTACCAGGGTTAGCAAACTTGAAGTATGACACCTACAGTTTACTGAGTTGTTGCTGATAAAGGTACAAATACAACGTACTAGGGTTAGTGAACATGAGTATGATACATGAATTATTTATAAAGGTACATCTACAAAGTACCGGACAATAATAAATAAAACACATGAATATATACAAAACTCACAGTAGTTTCGAGTAAGGCGTTAAGAGTACTGGATTTCATTACTTCTAGTAATTTTCCAAATATTAGAACAACGCCTCATACCTTATTCATAACATGAACATTCAGATAGAAGGTGACTTATGATGCTAAATTTATGATTTCTCGGTAGATACATCAAGGATATATATTAATTGAGTTCAACAGATAGTAGAATGTGTGTTTTTCGCTTCATTTCCTGTTCCTTGTTTGGTTGTGGGCTTAGAGCAGATGCACCCAGTCTACTATTTACTCAAACTTAACTATAAATATATATATATATATATATATATATATATATATATTCTATATACACCAAGAAATCATAAGTAGTACCGGGTATAGGTCAAGTCATAGTATACAAATTCAATACATCGTTTTCTAGTACAAAAACATACTTTCAGATAGAACATTGAGTAAACTAAACTAGAAATTTAACAATGAAAGGTTTAATCCATTTTATTAAACCAGTACAAATTAAAGGACCTTAAGTGGTTAATTTTGTAATACCTTAGTTTACACATCAGGGTTATATATATTTAACTATCTGCTTGATATTAGACTATATATAACAAGTATAATCTAAGTGACTGTAGAAAGAACTATTGTGGTTACCATTTTTATTCATAAAGAAATGAGGGTTTTCTTACAAGATGTTTTCATTAAAATAAAGGAACTATTACTATTAACTCCGTGAATACCAAAGGAATGCATAAGAGTTATATTCAGTAAAGATCCAACAAACAATGGAATGTGTAACTTCCACCTCATTCCATGTTCCTTGTTTGGTTGTGGGTTTAGGGCAGATTCCCACAATCGATTATTTGTTTGATCTGTATTCAATATAACTTATATTCATTTAGTATTCATAGAAAGGATTGTAGAGTCATTTATACTTATCTTTTAATACATCAGAAGATATAGAATCTTCTGAGGAACAGGCGAACTTTTCTAAACAAAACTTACTACAACTTACTATAACTTTCTACAACATTCTACAAACTTACTTACTACTCACTTACTATATCACTAAAATCTTATGAACTCGCCAGCTTAAATGCTGATCTATGCTTTCAAAATAACTTGTATTCTAAGGAAAATAGTAGACAGGTTCGCACGCTGGAATACAGAAGATGGAGCATAGAAGCTTCATGTTTTGTTTTTACAATTACTTTTGTAATCTATCTTTTGTGAATCAAATACTTTGTAAACACTTTATTTCTAATGAAATGGTTGTTTATTACTTTGATTACTATGATGCATGACTTGTGATACTAAACATGACGTCCTCCACCCCCGAACGTTTCCGCCGTTCCGGTTTGGGGGTGTGACAGATTGGTATCAGAGCATTGTTTATAGTGAACTAAGTATATCAACCTATAAAAGATATACAACTATAAATACAATGGGGCCGAAGTGCTCTAGATAATAATATATTTTAAAGGTATAGCAATACCTTATAAAAGTATACATACATGCTTATACATACTAGAACAAGTATCACAAGAAGAACAGAACAGGAGTATTTAAAGGTTGAACATTGCGGTCAAACCTGGACAGTTATGTAATCACATCTGGAATCAATATAGCCTGATCAACTATATTCATTTGAGATATGACCAACGTGTGTTTGGGAGTGATGTAGTGTTGCAACAGCCTTAAAACTTACCTAACTCTATTCAAGGGATTTCTAGATCAGAACATCAAGTTAAAATACTATAGGAGTATTTTATGATACTATAAGACAACAACAAGTATAAAACATATCAAGTTCAATACATTAAAATACTATAGGAGTATTTTGGCACTATAACCAACTTATGTGAGAACTTAAAAGATCCTTCTGGTAGGTCTATGATTCTAGAGTGATGCTTTCAAAGTTTTATATAATTGAGATTTTATAGACTTAGAATTTGTGATCTATGCTTCACTTCCTTTTCCTTGTATGGTTGTGGTTTTGGAGTAAGATCACTTATTCGAAGGGTCTATTTAATCTTAAATTATATACAACTTGTATACATTGCACAATTATAGGAGGACCTGGAAAGGATCACCCCATAATGTTACACTTAAACTCATAAGTTCTTTAGACATTCCTATTCTCTCACGACAAACCCAGAAAGATGTAACCACTTCCTCATAGCGATCAGCAGAAGAGTCAAGGAGGGACAAGAAACAGATTTATGAGAAGTTTTTCAGATAAGAATCAGCCAGAGAAACTAAAACATCCTATACATCACACTAATAAATAATAACCTTAATTGACTTAGTGAGTTAGTGAATACACCACTCACACTATGTGTTAAGATTATTACTTTCCCTGTAAACCTGTAACAGATATTCAGTTCATAGAAATTCATTCAAGGATAACCACTTCCGATTCATGAAGTTTATTTTATATATAGACTTCCATTATGAATTGTTTTTCAGAACCCATGTCTGGTTGATGAACCAGATACACTAGGAAACAAGGACAACTTAGTTCGAATAATACACGTACAATACCCAGTTCTACATACTATCATGGACATATCTCAGAAATGTTGACAGAAACATTGAGACTAGTCCAGCAAAGCGTAAAATTGTTTAATACATTTAAGTTGATGGGATACATCTAGTGATGACCATCATTACTCACGAGATCATTCTTCGCCATGCAACAGAATTATGTCTTCACAAGGAGCAAACCAACCAATAGGCGAGACACCAATTTTGCAGATAGACTCTGCTACTTTTCAGGCTGCAGTCACAGCTGCTGTGACAGCCATCATGGCACATTTCAATAACACCAGCGGAAGCGGAAGCGGTGCTGTTCATGCAAATCGTAGTAACAATCAAGGGAAACAACGAGTGTCAGTTAACAAGGACACCCCAGACCATAAACCTAAGAACAAGAAACGAAAGTTTGCGGATAAAAAGGGGAAAAAGTCGACTCAAGGTTCTAACAAGAGACGACAGCCTGTGACTACCCCTGTGGTCACAACAACAGTCTCAATATCTGGCACTTCATCTGCCACCACAAACCCCGTCAAACGATATGCAGGAAATCTTCCAATGTGCAACAAATACAACTACCACCATCACGGAGATTGTCGAGAGATACAATGTAAAAATTGTAACAGGAAGGGGCACAATGCCCGTTTCTACAGGGCACCGGTACAACCAATCTTCCAAGTAAAACAAGTTTGTTTCAAGTTAGGCGACTCTGGACACTTCAGAAAGGAATGTCCAACGGAGAGAAAGGACGAAGGAGTTCACTTTTGTAGAACTCCGACTCAGCACAACACTTCAACCACCGATGCTAGTATAGTGCAGGTATGACATGCATGTGGTGAAGTGGGACATGACAAGAAAGACTGCCCAACAGAGAAAGGTGACAAAGGAGAAGGAGGAATCTAACGACTTGACATAAAGGAGTAACGAAAAACCCCGCTTTTGAAATTTTTGGTACGTTTCTTAAAGTAAAATTTCTTCAAAAATTTTATATTTATATAAGATTAAAACTTGGGGGAAGACATTTAAAAGTAATTATAACAACTCATTAGTCTGAACAAGTCATAGTATTCACAAGAGAACTAAAGATCCGTTCAGGGAAGCTATAATGGCTTAGTTTGTACATCAGAGTTATGCATAACTAAGATCTTGCAGACTTAGAGTGAGTAATTCCGCCTTAATTCCTGTTCCATGTCTGGTTGTGGATTTAGGGCAGAGTTACTCAGTCAACCGTCTTATTTATCTTAATTATACATAACTTGTACATGCCAGGCGATCATAGAAGTACCAAAGAGGATCGAAACATAAAGTACTGACACTAGTTATCAAAACACTTGCACTATTAGTACTTGCTCATCGCAGTACGATTTGTGACAGTGGTAATATCAAAGAGAAAACTGAAAACACTATAACGTTTATACAGAGTACATTTTCAAACACACTCGAGATACATCATCACATAACAAGTGTTTCTTCAAATCGGCCAAACTATTGTTCAATAAAGAGTCTGTTTCTATCATTCATCATGAGATGGCGTGGTCCTCACCATACTAAGTTCATATGTTTCTATCGCCACAATCGTAAAATTCACGAAACTTTTATCATACGTAACGACAGTTCGACCTAAAACTTACTTTTGTCTTTCGTATTCTAAACCCCGAAGAAATTGTGCGAAGAGTACTTTTTCCTCTGAAGCCTTGCCGTCATATGTCCGCAGACCTTTCCGAAATACCACTCGTCCAACAGACCAAGTTCAAGCACAGAGGCTAAAGGATGAATACAGCCCACCTATCACTATTTAGGGTATACGCGAGGGTAGTATATGATTATGATTACGCAGATCTAGAATGTGTGTTTCCGCCCTATCTCATGTTCCTTGTTTGGTTGTGGACCTAGGGCAGAGTCGCACATTCGACCGTCTTACTAATCATAATTACATACGACTTGTATACACAAAGTAATGATAGATGGACCAAGTATGAATGCTATCATGAACAGTGGGGCAAAGTTGCCAGGTCTACGAGTAGGTATTCTGCCAATCAGAGGAGCGTGACCCCAGTAATACTGCTAAGAAAGCTAATTTCGGGACGAAATTCCATCTAACGGGGGGATGATGTGACAACCCGAATTTTTTTTTTTTTGCTTTATAAGTCAAGCTAATCAACCTTAAGTCAGACTCACTCCTGCTATCATTTGGCACTGTTTAGAGTCTGTTTGAGTGTTTTAATCCTAGTACACTTAAGGAGTGAGTGTTAGATTGTACCTGCTAGAGAAACTATGCAATATTCGAGCCTTAATCCTCATCAAAAGGAGTTCATGGCCACAACACTTGAGTTTACGGCCATAAACTCAAGGTGGGCCGTAAACTCCCTCCATATAGGCTCATATCCTTCAACTTTCTTCATTCTTTCACTTTCAAACTCAAGAACTTCCAATTCTCTCTCAAGTATCATCGAGTTCATCATCTTAGATCATCAAAAATGTAAGTGTTCTAACCTTTGATTAGTAGTTATCCTTCATTATCTAGTATCATTCCATGATTTCATCCATGAAATCATTCCATTTTGTTAGAACACCAAGAACACCAAGAACACCAAGAACACCAAGAACACACACTAGTGTTTTTGGACCAAAATCAACTCTTCAAGCTTCAATATCGTGAGTACTCTTCCCCTAACTAAGTTGTATGCTAGAAACACTTGGTCTACACTTTGAAAACATCAAGAATGCAAGACTAAAAGGAGTTTACGGCCAAGCAATCTCCCTTAGTCGTAAACCCCTATAAAGGTTCCATTTGAGCCTTAAACTCTTCCTAAGGCTTAGATTCGAGACTAGAACACTCTCATGTGCTTAGTAAGACCTTGAAACATCACCAAACTCATCATTTAGAGAGCTTACGGCCCAATAGTAAACACCATTGGCCATAAACTCCAATTATGGTCAAGTCTTGGACCTTAAACACATCTAGACCTTTGCTAACCTTTGGGACACTTCAGCCTTTGAAACTCCTTGCCTTTAAGACCCAATAAGACACCACTTGGACAGTTTACGGCCATAGGGTTTATGGTATGGCTGTAAACACCTCAACACCCTCCTATAAGTTGGTCTTTCTCATCCTTGTGTAGAGCAATAGTCCCTCAAGTTTCCCTAGCCTTCAAACACACACTTATGCATGTTTGACCATGAGTTTACGGCCGTAAAATCCCTTGGCCATAAACACATGGCCGTAAACACCAAACCATGGCCTTAAACACCCTTTAGATGAATCACATGTGATTCCAACACTTGGTCAAAGTGTTTCCTAGTCCCGGAAGGTGTTTCCTTTCATGTAGTTGCTTATAAACACTATATTCATGCCAATACATGTCATTATATGTCATTTAGGACTTGTTGTGTCTCGGGACTTCACTCGTGGAACTTCTCATCCTTACGCACACATTCATTTGAATCACCCACCTAAGGTGTGTTCATACCCCTATAATCAATCTTTTAATTCATTTTAAATGCTTTTAGGGGGGGAATACAAGTTGAACACAATGACAATTGTGTAATTATTTGTTATAAATATCTTTCAAAAGATTGCTTATGTCTTTTATAAGTGATCAAACCATTTCAAAAACACTATTAAAGTTATGTTATTTATTGATTTATAAAACTCTGTTTTTAATAGAATCATCATAACTTGGTAGATAAACAAGTCTTATTTCAAGGAAATAACAATTCAAATAAACATACTAGTAAACTATAATTGGTATAGTGTAGGGGTCCAGTTCATTCTATAACAAGTATAGAGAGTCCATACTATAATAAGTACAAAGGGTCATTCTATAACAAGTACAGGGAGTCCAATCTATAACTATGTCACACCCCCAGCCATCGGTGGAAACCCCGGGTAGTGTAACGTTATTCTTCGTATCACAGTTATATAACATACATTGAACAGTACTAAAGAAAATACATACCTTTAATTATAACTGAAAGTTACATAACTGTTTTTCTAGGACCTATTGCATAATATCCGACTATGGCATATTTCTTAATGAACAGAAAGGTAATAGTAAAACTTCTTCTGTTCGAATACATACCAGCTTTTCAAGTCCCTGAAAACACATGCATTTTAAAATACGTCAACATAAAATGTGCCATGCCGAATTCCTATACGTTTTGGATCACCAAAAAGTTTTAGTCTATCAAATATTACTCCCAAATTACATAGTTCATATGATCTGATCATAATAAAATGTAGTTGCGCACCTACACCTAGTTGTGATAGGATATATGCACATATAAACTTTAGGTGGAATATTTGATCTAAATCCTTGAGATCAAAAACATTTCGGGTATTAAGGTGTATTCTCACCGCGGGTCTGAGTCTTTATATATGACTCTATATTCTTATTTATTGTATTCACGCTTTAACTATTGTTTGTTACTTCAGGTCTATCTGATAAGGCTCCGGCCAGTCAGGACAGTCGAAAGGGCAGGATCATTTTAGCATATAGCCGTTCTGAAATCCAGCAACCCAAATCAACATGTCTATCCTTGTCACCGCTCCCGTAAGTAGTCCTTCAGTAGAATAATTAATAATACTTTTTATTTATAGGCTAAGGGATATACCTAAACCTAATAGAGTAAGTCCTAAACTATAGATGTGCTTTCCTAAGAAAGTACTAGTTCACTATAGTTAATAGCTCTGATACCAATTCTGTCACACCCCCAGCCATCGGCGGAAACACCGGTTAGTGTAACGTTATTCTTCGTATCACAGTTATATAACATACATTGAACGCTACTAAAGAAAATACATACCTTTATTGATAACTGAAAGTTACATAACTGTTTTTCTAGGACCTATTACATAATATCCGACTATGGCATATTTCTTAATGAACAGAAAGGTAATAGTAAAACTTCTTCTGTTCGAATACATACCAGCTTTTCAAGTCCCTGAAAACACATGCATTTTAAAATACGTCAACATAAAGTTGGTGAGTCCACAGGTTTTGACTCCATAAAATAATACATTTTCCACATTCAAAAGAATAGTTTTGAAAGTATCATTTTGACTCTCCAACATTTAGTATGTATATTAGGTATCATAGCTTACTTATCAATTAAGTGTTATACCTAAACATTCCTTAACCCTAAGGTATAAGTAGGGGGAAACTTATACTTAACATTAATACTTGTATACGACAAAGTATAATGTTTCTAACAATTTGCTACCATGAGCCTGTAACCGCGACTGTGACATAATATCTATGATAAAATACACTCATGATTTACCATGAGAAACAAACACACTGATGATTTATCATGAGAACAACACCGTACGCTTCATCGACGTCGGAACAATAACAAATAAAAGGATAATTCATCACTTGCTTTTGGTTGACCGTAGCTAACAGTCACAAGTGGGGTGGTCAACCCGTATACTAATTATACACGACTTCCTCGCTCACACGGGATTAACGGTTACAGTTCAGAGGATTTCCGCTAAGATCCCCAATCTTAGTTGATGAATACAATTACTCATGTAGACTTTGACGGCTTCCTATAGCTCTAACAACAAAAGCATCTTCTTGTCTAAAACCCTAAGTTACTAGACTATGCTTTTAAACATTACTCCTAACTTCATAATATTTAGGCAGTATAACAGCTATATCTTGAAGTAAAACCAGGTTTTATCTTGACCAAAAACCAATAATAACAACATACAATGTTCCTAGTTTTATCTTGACATAAAACTATCAATAACAATACCAAGTTTTATCTTAACATAAAACTAACAATAACAACATATAACATATCCACTTTTATCTTGACATAAAACCAATAATAGCAACATACTTTATAACTTAACATATAGAACTTCCGAATATAACTTCGGAACTATATCGCACACAACATATATATAGAATCCTAAGTATAACTCAAGATCTACATTAGTAAATTAACATACTGATAAGTTGATAATAGTTGTATATATTCAAAATATTATATTTAGAACAACTATACCCCGGCTATTATAACTATATACTATCATATAGACATAATAATAACATATATATAATATCTAGCATGCGTTTTCTCCGGAAATATTAGAAAGTGGGGCCGTGAAACTCACCCTAGTAGCGTGATTTTATGTTATCTAAGCAAAAACGGTCAGCGTACGAGGTCGTCGGGGCTCGGGATGCAAGAGGGCCTCAGCAAAGGAGAGAAAGGGAAGAAGTTTAGGTGTAAGAATGGTTGAAGTCAGACCTGCTATTTATAGTAAGGATTTTAGAACCTAACGTCGTGAGTTTTATATGCTCACATCGTGAGTCCTGCATGCTCATCCTGTAGACTTGCCATTTGCGTCCCTAGCTTCGGAAGGTGGCCATGTGACTCCTCACGTCGTGAGATATCCTTGCTCACGTTGTGAGTTTGGATCTTATCCCCTCGCAGCCTCGTCACACACCTTCTAGATTCCGAGATATGGATAAATGACTTCTCACATCGTGAGTCCTGTGCTCACGTCGTGAGCTCAGTCAGATTAGGGTTTCTGACAGCTGAATCTTCGGAAGGTCGTAACTTTCACATACGAACTCCGTTTTTGACGTTCTTTATATGCACGTGTAGGTATTTACAAGTATTACAACTCTCTTTTAGATTTTAATAGCTAGTTCTAAGTATATTTTAAATTCCTCTTACTATAGAGATTTATAGTGTTCGGTTTATCATAACTTCTTTTATGCGAAGTCAGATTCAGACATTCTCTATATTTTTGGAATCGTATGGACGTATACTTGGAGTTGTATCATAAAGAAAGTTAATATTTGTATTAGAAATTATCATGAACTACATAACATTCTTATCACATTACTAGTTTAACAAAATCACATTACACGATTGGCATAATCACATGTGATTGTCTATTGACCTATTTTGACTAGTGTTACATTCTCCACCCGTTAGAATAATTTCGTCCCGAAATTTATCTTATGGATGGGGTTTTTCCAAATAATTGTGGGTATTTTTCTTTCATCTGATCTTCACGTTCCCAAGTAAATTCAGGTCCTCGTAAAGAGTTCCATCAAACATTCACTATGGGAATACGACTTTGCTTTAATCGTTTGACTTCTCGATCCATGATCTCAATAGGTTCTTGTACAAACTTGAGTTTCGTATTGACTTGTATCTCTTCGAGATGTATAACAAGAGTGTCATCGGATAGACATCTTTTGAGTTTTGATATGTGAAAAACATCGTGCACATTACTTAGTTCTTGAGGCAACTTGAGTTGGTATGCGACAGAACCAATTCTTGCCAGAATTTCAAAAGGTCCTATATACCGCGGGTTTAGTTTACCTCGTTTCCCGAATCGAATTACACCTTTTCAAGGAGAGACCTTCAACATTACTTTATCTCCAACTTCGAATTCTAAAGGCTTACGTCTTACGTCAGCATAACTCTTTTGACGATCACGTGCAGCCTTTAATCGATCCTTAATTTGCACGATCTTTTCAGTTGTCTCGTGGATTATTTCTGGTCCAGTATGTAAGGTATCACCTGTACGTTCTCTAGCCATCTGCGTATCTCCAACTTCTGCCCAACATACTGGGGAACGACATTTTCGTCCATAAAGAGCCTCAAACGGAGCAGTATTGATGCTGGTGTGATGACTATTGTTGTAGGAAAACTCAATTAACGGTAAATGAGTATCCCACGCATTTCCAAAGTCTATTACACAGGCTCGGAGCATATCTTCTAAAGTCTGAATGGTTCTCTCACTCTGTCCATCAGTCTGTGGATGGTAAGCTGTACTCATATCTAGACGTGTTCCTAAGGATTTTTGTAGAGATTGCCAAAATCGTGAAGTGAATCTACTATCTCAGTCAGAAATAATAGAATTTGGAATTACATGCAATCTGACAATTTCCTTAAGATAAATTCTAGTTAGCTTCTCCATCTTGTCGTTCTCCTTAATTGGTAAGAAATGGGCGGACTTAGTTAATCTATCGACTATTACCCAAATAGTGTCGGACCCACTAGGAGTTTAAGGTAACTTAGTAATGAAGTCCATTGATATCTGCTCCCATTTCCATTAAGGTATTTCCGGTTGTTGAAGTAAACCTGAAGGCTTTTGATGTTCTGCCTTTACTCTAGAACAAGTCAAACATTTGCTCACATAAGTAGCAATTTCTGCCTTCATGTTTGGCCACCAATAATGTACTTTTAAATCCAAGTACATTTTGTCAGAGCCTGGATGCACAGAATATCTGGACTTGTGGGCTTCTTCTAAGACCAAGTCCCTGACTCCACCGAACTTAGGCGTCCAAATTCGGTTCATAAAGTGTCGCGTTACGTCATCTTTTTGTATAAGTTGCTTTTCCATTCCTCGCAAAGCTTCGTTCTTAATGTTTTCTTCTTTTAGAGCCTCAAGCTGAGCTTCTCTAATTTGTGCGGTAAAGTTAGAATGGATAGTTATAGTTAATGCTCGTACCCGTCGGGGTTTAATATATTCTTTCCGGCTCAAGGCATCTGCTACCACGTTTGCCTTTCCGGGATGATAACGAATCTCACATTCGTAATCATTCAACAATTCAACCCATCTTCGTTGTCTCATATTAAGATCTTTTTGGTCTAAGATGTGTTGGAGACTCTTGTGGTCGGTAAAAATAGTACACTTAGTACCGTATAAGTAATGTCTCCAAATTTTGAGTGCAAAAACTACAGCTCCCAATTCAAGATCATGGTTAGTGTAATTATTCTCATGCAACTTAAGTTGTCGTGATGCATAGGCGATAACTTTTCCTCTTTGCATCAACACACATCCTAATCCTTGATTTGATGCATCGCAGTATACAACAAAATCTTCTGTTCCATCTGGAAGGGATAGGATTGGTGCACTACACAACATTTGCTTCAGTTTCTGAAAAGCAGCTTCTTGTTTGTCTTCCCAGTTGAACTTCGTATTCTTCTGGGTTAGTGTTGTAAGTGGCTTGGCTATTTTGGAGAAATTCTCTATGAATCTACGGTAATAGCCAGCAAGTCCTAGGAATTGACGCACCTCTGTTGGCGTCTTTGGTGCTTCCCAATTCCTGATTGCTTCAACTTTGGATGGCTCAACATGAATTCCTTCGTTGCTAACTACATGACCTAAAAATTGTACTTCTCTAATCCAAAACTCGCATTTGGAGAATTTAGCATACAACTTTTCTTTTCTTAGTAGTTCCAAGATTATTTGAAGGTGTTGACCATGTTCTTCCTTGGTTCGTGAATATATCAATATATCATCGATAAATACGATCACAAATTTATCCAAGTATGGTTTGCAAACGCGATTCATGAGATCCATAAACACTGCTGGGGCATTGGTTAATCCAAAATACATAACTAAGAACTCATAATGACCATAACGAGTTCTAAATGCTGTTTTTGGAATGTCGTCTTCTTGTACTCTGAGTTGATGGTATCCTGATCTAAGATCTATCTTTAAGTAGTAGCTGGATCCTTGCAGTTGATCGAATAGATCATCAATTCTCGGAAGCGGATAACGATTCTTGATCGTTAGATTGTTCAGCTCCCGATAATCAATACACATTCGAAAGGATCCGTCCTTCTTCTTGACAAACAAGATTGGTGCTCCCCAAGGTGAAAAACTTGGTCGAATAAAGCCTTTGTCAAGAAGTTCTTGTAGTTGGCTAGAAATTCTTGCATTTCAGATGGAGCCAACCGATAAGGAGATTTCGCTACTGGTGTTGCTCCTGGAATTAAGTCAATACGAAACTCGACTTGTCGGACGGGAGGTATTCCAGGTAGATCTTCAGGAAACACGTCAGGGAAATCACATACTTGAGGTATGTCCTTGATTTCTTTTGTCTTTCTCTTCCTATCTACAATGTGGGCTAAGAATGCGCTACATTTCTTATGTAGATATTTCTGGGTCTTTGTACAAGAGATAACTTTGAGGTTCTTCCCAGATTTATCACCATAGATAATTAGGGCTTCGCCGTTTGGTAATGGTAGTCGTATGGCTTTTTCATGACATAGAATTTCGGCGCGGTGTGAAGATAACCAATCCATGACAATTATGACATAAAAACTCCCGATAGGCATTGGCATGAGGTTGACGTGAAAAAGGTAATTATTAAGAGTTAACAGACAGTTTTCTAAGATTTCATGTGTTTTCTCAGTTTGACCGTTAGTGATTTCTACTTCATAGATTTCTTTTAATCTGCTAGACTTATGACTTAACAATTTTCTAAATTTCGGAGTTATAAAACTTCGATATGCTCCAGAGTCGAAGAGTATAGTAGCATATAAATTATCTATAAGAAACGTACCAGATACGACCGAAGGGTCCTGGATAGCCTCTATGCTTCTAATCACAAACGCCCTACCACGTCCTATGCCTCCTTGACTCCTTAACTTTGGACATTCTTTCTTGATGTTTCCAATCTCCCCACACTCATAGCACTTTCTTCCTTCACCATGGCCTGCTCCAGTATTTGTTCCCTGATTTACTGTTGCAGGTGTTGCGCTCCTGTAGTAACTAGCAGTATGCCCCTTTTTCTTGCACTTTGTGTAGACAAAACAGTCACCTGGATGATGACGGTTGCACTGATTGCACCATGAAGATTTTGGTTGCGTAGGTACTGCTGTCGTGGCTGCATAATTGGTTACCACTTCTTGTCTTTTCTCAGATGATTGTTTGGGATTCTTCCTATTAAACTTGCGCTTGTTTGTACCAGATTTGGGAGACTCCGCCTTTGAGACCACTTCTGTTCCTTGGATCTCTGTGAGGGTTAGCTGATGAGCTATCCTCTTGGTGCTGTCATAAGTCGTAGGCTTTGATGCGATCACCATGCCTTTGATTTGCGATGCTAAACCCGAGATATATCGCTCAATCTTTTTATATTCAGGGGTTACAAGTGCTGGACACATTACAGCAAGATCATTAAATCTAGCGGTATAAGCTTTTATCTCTGAACCCTTCATGGTTAGGGTCCAAAGTTCTTGTTCCAGTTTATGTACCTCCTCCCTAGGACAATACTCCTCTACTAGCATCATTTTTAGCTCCTCCCATTTCATGGAATTTGCAGTATCAATTCCCATGGTATTCACATGGTTGTTCCACCATGTGAGTGTTGCATCAGCGAAAGTACATGCTGAAAATCGTACTTTACAATCATCTGGACAAAAGCTTATTTGAAAGACGGACTCTGTCTTTTCTATCCACCTCGTCAAATTAACTACCCCTTCATTTCCTTGAAAGCTTTTTGGCCTGCAATTCATAAAATCTTTGTAGGTGCATGTTCTAGCGGTCCCTACATGGCCTTCATTTCTAACTCCATCTCTTGTGACATTAGATAGAGCCGCAACAATTCTTTGAGCAATGATTTCTTCAAGTTGTATTGTACTTATTGAGGGGTTTATTTCTGGTGGTGGTTGCGGTTGTTGTTGTTGTGGTGCTGATGGTCGGTTAGGGTTTAGCCGATTACTCCTTCTAGGCATTTTGTTTTAGTTCCTATTATAAATAATAAGAATTTTATGAGTTTTGTTAATCATTTAATACACGAGTACTAAATATTCCAGTTATTATTCATAGTGTAAAACATAATAGACAACACAATGATTACTGTAACGTATGCTTCATATTATTACCAGCGGTTACATCAGTTTATTTAGGTTTATAAGAGAAAAGTTTCTATAAACATTGCAAAATTTGCAACGTTTTCTACATCCTTGCTATAAACTTTCCTCTTTTCGCCTTAACTAGTCTGATTTTCTCTATTTACATAACCACTAGTTGTAGCTTATCTACCAGAAACCTAAGTGATGACCCAGCACGTCAGTGACATTAACCACTTGCTCTTTAAGTGCTTGAGTTCTCTGCTCAAGACTTCCCGTGCGTTCTTCATTTCTTGAGGTTTGATTGTAGAGCTCTAACTCTACAATCCTGGTATCGTGAGTAATCATGTCATATAAGCAAAATTTATACGATGATGGACATCCATCATCGATTCCTGATCTCGTGTCCTTTGTCCTTCTAGCCTTCGCACTCTTCTAGAGAGATGAGTAGCCCTCCCTTCGATAATTTCCATCTTGTCTTCAATTTTCACACTTTTCTCAAACAATTGAGATAAAGTGTTATCTTCAGAAGAATATGGGAGATGTGGTCGAGATGATTGACCAGTCTCATACATCTTGGCAGCTCTTTCCTCCGCCACCCACCTATCAACGGTTTGTGTGATCCGTGCAGGTTCATCTTGAACTCTATGACTTCCTGAAGATGACGCCTTCTGACTCTTCTTAGTCTTTTGCCATATCGGTATGGATTTACGTGCCGTGCGTTTCATTTTTACTCCTCCTGGAACTTTACGGTAAAGAGTGTTCAGTGGTGGTAAAGATGATGCCACCGACTTTGTCTCTTCCATGGATTCACTTTCTTCCATTGGTTCACTCTCTTCCCATTCGTTGGAGCGTAAAGGTGCTCCATCGTCAGAAGGTATTGGATGAAAGGTGGTTGGATTTATAGGGTAGTAAGGATCGCCTACCATCATGGGGAATGAAACTTCCTCTTCTTCATCCGTGTCCTCGATGATTATCCATTCTCTTGAATGTGCCATACCGAATTCCTATACGTTTTGGATCACCAAAAAGTTTTAGTCTATCAAATATTACTCCCAAATTACATAGTTCATATGATCTGATCATAATAAAATGTAGTTGTGCACCTACACCTAGTTGTGATAGGATATATGCACATATAAACTTTAGTTGGAATATTTGATCTAAATCCTTAAGATCAAAAACATTCCGGGTATTAAGGTGTATTCTCACCGCGGGTCTGAGTCTTTATATATGACTCTATATTCTTATTTATTATATTCACGCTTTAACTATTGTTTGTTACTTCAGGTCTATCTAATAAGGCTCCGGCCAGTCAGGACAGTCGAAAGGGCAGGATCATTTTAGCATATAGCCGTTCTGAAATCCAGCAACCCAAATCGACATGTCTATCCTTGTCACCGCTCCCGTAAGTAGTCCTTCAGTAGAATAATTAAAAATACTTTTTATTTATAGGCTAAGGGATATACCTAAACCTAATAGAGTAAGTCCTAAACTATAGACGTGCTTTCCTAAGAAAGTACTAGCTCACTATAGTTAATAGCTCTGATACCAATTCTGTCACACCCCCAGCCATCGGCGGAAACACCGGGTAGTGTAACGTTATTCTTCGTATCACAGTTATATAACATACATTGAACAGTACTAAAGAAAATACATACCTTTATTGATAACTGAAAGTTACATAACTGTTTTTCTAGGACCTATTACATAATATCCGACTATGGCATATTTCTTAATGAACAGAAAGGTAATAGTAAAACTTCTTCTGTTCGAATACATACCAGCTTCAAGTCCCTGAAAACACATGCATTTTAAAATACGTCAATATAAAGTTGGTGAGTCCACAGGTTTTAACTCCATAAAATAATACATTTTCCACATTCAAAAGTATAGTTTTGAAAGTATCATTTTGACTCTCCAACATTTAGTATGTATATTAGGTATAATAGCTTACTTATCAATTAAGTGTTATACCTAAACATTCCTTAACCCTAAGGTATAAGTAGGGGGAAACTTTTACTTCACATTAATACTTGTATATGACAAAGTATAATGTTTCTAACAATTTGCTACCATGAGCCTGTAACCGCGGCTGTGACATAATACCTCTGATAAAATACACACATGATTTACCATGAGAAACTAACACACTGATGATTTATCATGAGAACAACACCGTACGCTTCATCGACGCCGGAACAATAACAAATAAAAGGATAATTCATCACTTGCTTTTGGTTGACCGTAGCTAACAGTCACAAGTGGGGTGGTCAACCCATATACTAATTATACACGACTTCCTCGCTCACACGGGATTAACGGTTACAGTTCAGAGGATTTCCGCTAAGATCCCCAATCTTAGTTGATGAATACAATTACTCATGTAGACTTTGACGGCTTCCTATAGCTCTAACAACAAAAGCATCTTCATGTCTAAAACCCTAAGTTACTAGACTATGCTTTTAAACATTACTCCTAACTTCATAATATTTAGGCAGTATAACAGCTATATCTTGAAGTAAAACCAGGTTTTATCTTGACCTAAAACCAATAATAACAACATATAACGTTCCTAGTTTTATCTTGACATAAAACTATCAATAACAATACCAAGTTTTATCTTAACATAAAACTAACAATAACAACATATAACATATCCAATTTTATCTTGACATAAAACCAATAATAGCAACATACTTTATAACTTAACATATAGAACTTCCGAATATAACTTCGGAACTATATCGCACACAACATATATATAGAATCCTAAGTATAACTCAAGATCTACATTAGTAAATTAACATACTGATAAGTTGATAATAGTTGTATATATTCAAAATATTATATTCAGAACAACTATACCCCGGCTATAATAACTATATACTATCATATAGACATAATAATAACATATATATAATATCTAGCATGCGTTTTCCCTCGAAATATTAGAAAGTGGGGCCGTGAAACTCACCCTAGTAGCGTGATTTTATGTTATCTAAGCAAAAACAGTCAGCGTACGAGGTCGTCGGGGCTCGGGATGCAAGAGGGCCTCAGCAAAGGAGAGAAAGGGAAGAAGTTTAGGTGTAAGAATGGCTGAAGTCGGACCTGCTATTTATAGTAAGAATTTTAGAACCTCACGTCATGAGTTTTATATGCTCACGTCGTGACTCCTGCATGTTCATCCCGTAGACTTGCCATTTGCGTCCCTACCTTCGGAAGGTGGCCATGTGACTCCTCACGTCGTGAGATATCCTTGCTCACGTCGTGAGTTTGGATCTTATCCCCTCACAGCCTCGTCACACAGCTTCTAGATTCCGAGATATGGATAAATGACTTCTCACGTCGTGAGTCCTGTGCTCACGTCGTGAGCTCAGTCAGATTAGGGTTTCTGACAGCTGAATCTTCGGAAGGTCTTAACTTTCACATACGAACTCCGTTTTTGACGTTCTTTATATGCACGCGTAGGTATTTACAGGTATTACAACTCTCTTTTAGATTTTAATAGCTAATTCTAAGTATATTTTAAATTCATCTTACAATAGAGATTTATAGTGTTTGGTTTATCATAACTTCTTTTATGCGAAGTCAGATTCAGACATTCTCTATATTTTCGAATCGGATGGACGTATACTTGGAGCTGTATCATAAAGAAAGTTAATATTTGTATTAGAATTTATCATGAACTACATAACATTCTTATCACATTACTAGTTTAACAAAATCACATTACATGATTGGCATAATCACATGTGATTGTCTATTGACCTATTTTGACTAGTGTTACAAACTAGTACAGAGAGTCTATACTATAACAAGTACAAATGGTCATTCTATAACAAGTACAGAGAGTCCATACTATAACAAGTACAAAGGGTCATTCTATAACAAGTACAGAGAGTTCATTCTATAACTAGTGCAGAGAAGAACATACTATAACCATAACAGTGGAAACATTCTATGGAACAGAGCAATACGTTATACCGAGTTTCAATAATAACGGTACAAATTCAACGTACCAGGGTTAGCAAACTTGAAGTATGACACCTACGTTATACGGAGTTTCAATGATAACGGTACAAATTCAACGTACCAGGGTTAGCAAACTTGAAGTATGACACCTACAGTTTACTGAGTTGTTACTGATAAAGATACAAATACAATGTACTGGGGTTAGTGAACATGAGTATGATACATGAATTATTTATAAAGGTACATCTACAAAGTACCGGACAATAATAAATAAAACACATGAATATATACAAAACTCACAGTAGTTTCGAGTAAGGCGTTAAGAGTACTGGATTTCATTACTTCTAGTAATTGTCCAAATATTAGAACAACGCCTCATACCTTATTCATAACATGAACATTCAGATAGAAGGTGACTTATGATGCTAAATTTATGATTTCTCGGTAGATACATCAAGGATATATATTAATTGAGTTCAATAGATAGTAGAATGTGTGTTTTTCGCTTCATTTCCTGTTCCTTGTTTGGTTGTGGGCTTAGAGCAGATGCACCCAGTCTACTATTTACTCAAACTTAACTATATATATATATATATATATATATATATATATATATATATATATATATATATATATATATATATATATATATATAATGTATACACCAACAAATCATAAGTAGTACCAGGTATAGGTCAGGTCATAGTATACAAATTCAATACATCGTTTTCTAGTACAAAAACATACTTTCAGATAGAACATTGAGTAAACTAAACTAGAAATTTAACAATTAAAGGTTTAATCCATTTTATTAAACCAGTACAAATTAAAGGACCTGAAGTGGTTAATTTTGTAATACCTTAGTTTACACATCAGGGTTATATATAATTAACTATCTGCTTGATATTAGACTATATATAACAAGTATAATCTAAGTGACTGTAGAAAGAACTATTGTGGTTAATATTTTTATTCATAAAGAAATGAGGGTTTTCTTACAAGATGTTTTCATTAACATAAAGGAACTATTACAATTAACTCCGTGAATACGAATGGAATGCAAAAGAGTTATATTCAGTAAAGATCCAACAAACAATGGAATGTGTGACTTACGCCTCATTCCCTGTTCCTTGTTTGGTTGTGGGTTTAGGGCAGATTCCCACAATCGATTATTTGTTTGATCTGTATTCAATATAACTTATATTCATTTAGTATTCATAGAAAGGATTGTAGAGTCATTTATACTTATCTTTTAATACATCAGAAGATATAGGATCTTCTGAGGAACAGGTGAACTTTTCTAAACACAACTTACTATAACTTTCTACAACATTCTACAAACTTACTTACTACATCACTAAAATCTTATGAACTCACCAGCTTAAATGCTGATCTATGCTTTCAAAATAACTTGTATTCTAAGGAAAATAGTAGACAGGTTCGCACGCTGGAATACAGAAGATGGAGCATAGAAGCTTCATGTTTTGTTTTGATAATTACTTTTGTAATCTATCTTTTGTGAATCACATACTTTGTAAACACTTTCTTTCTAATAAATGGTTGTTTATTACTTTGATTACTATGATGCATGTCTTGTGATACTAAACATGACGTCCTCCACCCCCGAACGTTTCTGCCGTTCCGGTTTGGGGGTGTGACATCAGCGTCTTATTCCATTTTGGATCTAGCCTAACAATCTCCCATATTTTTTCAAACTCAAAAGCATGCCCCATTTCCACTTGATATTGTTCCCTCGCGGCTTTGTAAACATCAAAATCATTCGCACCACTTTGCCTTTGCAATTTTACTCTCATGAAAATACCATTAAACTTGGTGCACCGTCGACTGATCGCAGTCCATTTGCTGCTAAGCATGTCGATATTCCCGATACGGCTGTTTCTTCATAAGTGTGTGGAATTTGCCGAGCACGACTTCCCAAAACCCAACTCTTCGCATATCATTTCCTTTGGTTGGATTCTTTGAAGTCCTGCTCCACACTTCCGCTAAAGAATACTCCTCCTCCGCTGTCCACCATAGTGGAGGTTCTTCTTCCTTATCCCCGACTGCCTTCCCTTTCCCTTTCCGTTTCCCTTTCCCTTTCCCTTTCCCACTGCCTCCCGCTTTTGTTTCAGGAACAATTTCTGGTGGTGGTTGTGTGGCTGTTTGTTGCATGGAACTGAAAGCATTGAAAAGTTTTTGTTGAAGATTTGGGTTTTGCTGCATGTAAGGGGATGTAGGAAATTGCATTGGGGATGTAGCAAATTGTATTGGGGGTGAGTTTGAGGTGAGAAGGTTCATATAACTTCCGTATTGCGCGAAACCCATTGGGATGGACGTGTTTGTGTTTGTGTTTGGTGGCGGGGTGTTCGGGTTTTGCTTCATAGTTGGTTGAAAGGAAAGTTGGGTTTTTTTTTGTGAATAGAATAAAGATGAAGATGAGAAAAGGTTGTAAAAAATATTATGTTTGTGTATGTATATATAGTTGAAATAAAATGGTTAATTTTTTTTTAAACTTCTCAACGGTTAAAAATCCGACCGTTTCACGCGTTATGAAACGTTGAGAGGGCAACGAAGGGCAACAGATTGGGTCATAACGCTGGATAATGAATTGGGGGGGGGGGGGGGGTGGTGTTCCGCGTTACAACGTCGTTGAGGGGCGTTCCACGTCACAAAAATGGCTGTGGGGGTTGCCCACACCGTGCATTCTAAGCCGATTTTTTCTAACTTATATTTCAACTTCTGAGCTTATTATGACTTACACTAAGAAAATAAGCCGAATTCATGAAAAATAAGTCAAAAAAAAAATAAGCTTATAAAATATAAGCTCGGAAAATAAGCTTAGCCAAACACCCCTATAGTTTGATGCTTATAGACCATTTTGCCCCTGTTTTATTACTCAATGAATCTGCCTTGAATCTGTACAATCATTTCAGATAAAACTTGCCCAAATCAAAAAATTTGTATCTTTATTCTATCTTATAAGCAGGCAATCGATCTAGTGGCAGGGGTGGAAGCCATTATAAGCCATTTAGTGGTGAAGCATTTCAAGATCCCTTGTGCAGATACTCCTATCTATCCTATTACCTTCTCCACTCACCAAGTCTTTATGTCCAAAATCTTTTGCTGAAGAATTGAGTTGATGCTTACGTAGAAATGTTCATATAATCATACATATAAGCAATTTTGAAACGGTTGGGATATACGTTCTTGCCATGTGTTGAACGATTTTGGAAAATTTTGAGCTTGAGTTGGAGTTTAACGATTTACAGGGAGAATCCATAAAGGTTGAAGAAGGCGATCGATCTAGAGAGCCGTATGCATCTGTACCCTAAATCGTTTTATTAGGGTGGATTATTTCTCATTTAATTTAATGTTGACTTGATATACCAGCTCACCAATTAAATATGCCAACTCAGCTAAAATATGTCAACTCATCGGTTCATATGAATGATCCGGTTACCCCAAGGTGAGATTTAAACAAAAGGTATACTTTGTTGGTGTTTTAAACATTCTTATCCTTATAAGTCACTAGGTTATAACCCGTGGACACCACGGATAAAAAATTTAAAATTAATTTTATTTTATTATAACTTAATTGTTGAGTAATGATCATAAAGTAATACTAATTGGGGATATATACCGGTGAAAGTTATGTAAATATTTTTAACAGAGAAAATGAGAAAAAAAATTATTTAAACAATTCATATAAGTATTTTTATGTATATAATGTTTTTATTTACAAAAATATTAATTTTTATTTTAACAAAATACCCACCAAAAACATAGCACTTATCAGCCAACCCTACCCCCCCCCCCCTCTCTCTTTGGCTATAATAGAGGGTGTTTGGGAATGCTTTAAAAACAACATTTTGACTTTTCAATTTTCAAAAAAATCAAAAAAGTGCAAAAGATGTTTGTCTAAGTTAAAAAGTTCTTTTTAAACAACTTTTGAGCAAAAGGAAAAAAAAAGGCTGATTTCAAAAGTCACAAAAACGTGATGTTTGAGACTTTTGTACTTTTTAAAAGCAACTTTTGTCTTTGTACCATCAAAACACATTTTAAACCATAACTTTTGGAAAAACACCTTTTACAAAAAGTCCTTTTATAAAAAGGACTTTTTGACCTGAAAAAGTTATCCCAAACACCCCATAGAAACGAAGACCTAGAATTATCCCCAAATCGATCTTTCCGCCAACACCTGAAACATCTCCCTCGTATTCATTTCAGAAAGGGTATGGAAGTTTCTCCATTGCTGTCGATGAAGGCAGATACGAATATACAACCATAGAAGAAGATTTAACTGAAGAGAAACTTATGTTGATTAATATCCGATGTAGAACTCAGAGAATGAAGAAACGAAACATTGGGGGTTGAAGACAGGAAAATGTTCGGTAAGAAATTATCTAAATCTTTGTTAATCTAAGTTTTTTTTAACAGAACATACATTAGTTGGAAGATAATTTTACTTGATTATTTTTTGTAGAAATGTTGTCTTTGAAGATGTTAGCAAATACTGAAGTGGTAGTAAGGAATAACTCGAAATACTTTAAGAACGGAGACACAATTAGGTACCTTTCAATTTGCTTGAAATCTTGAATTTCATACAGTGTGAGTATTTGTTTGAATCAGGTACCTTCCAAATTAGATTGACATGGTAATTGTACATATATAAGATTAAGATTCCACTTACAAATTTCAGATTTTGGGTGTATAAGAATGTAGTGTATGAAGGAAAAATCTTGAAATGGAGTAATAACAATTTGTCCTATTATGCTTTTTTAAAATACAAAATGATTTGTTGTAACTATCTATCGATGATTTGTAGGTTTAGTTTGAGTTTGTGTATGAAGGAACCATTTTTGTTATCTTATTATACCACAGGTTGAGTTTGAGTTTTGTTGTAACTATCTATCGATGATTTGTAGGTTTACAAGAGTGGACCATTGTTGTTATCATCAAAAGGTGATTTTTCTTCATCATTCAGTCTTTAAAAATGTTACACCTATGTTTTTCTGCTATTATGGAAAATCATTGCATGGTTATAAACTTGGGAAGCACTTAGAGTGCTTATCAATAAGAAGTAAAATTTGTTAAATCATTTATCATTTATTGTTTAATATTGTTAAGAGACTACATGAATTAGTTTGTGCCACGAATTAGTTTAAGAACAAATAATGATCCTTTCAATGTCTCTTTCTTAATCTTTCATACACTTTGATTTTCTTATTTTCCAAAAAAAAGGTTGTTAATATAATTTAATTAATGCATTATTTTCCAAATAAATTTATGTCTTTTATTAGGCGATGGAAATATTTATTGGTTTTTCATATTGCAAGTAGTTACAGTTTTACATGGCATGCATGTTAGTTACTTGTACAATTATGCTAATTACACATTAGAAAAAGTACATTGTTGTTTTTGGTAAATGAAAAAAATATGTTAAATCTTGAAGTTTCACGAGTACTTTGTGCTTGGCTTTATCGATATATTTTTAAATAGTTATTAGGCATTTTTAAGTACACATAGGCCGAACAGAATACAAACAATGAAAACAAATGGCAACATTAATAGAAAAGGGCATGATTGTAATTTTCTATGTCAAATAAATAATAATTGTTTTATCTTTTGTTTTTTTTTATAGGAATTTGACCTTTTTGCCCTTTGGCTAAAAAACTGCCGTACATAAAAGTTACTTGGTATAAGATTATATAAATATAAGAAGCATTGTACTTTTACAATGCTATAATTTTTAAAACATGATATATGCTAAGTAGAATGCTATGAATGGTCTAAACTTATAATTACAACACCAGTGAAGATATTTACAATAAAAGACAAACCACACAAAAAACATAAGTATATGCAAAAGGATAATGCTTTATTAAGAATTACCCTATATTTGTATAAGATAATATAAAAGGGCATAATTGTCATTTTATATTAAAAATAGAACTATGGCAGTTTTATTGTTTGTTGTTGGTACAGGATATTGTCATAAGCATATTCAAAAGCGGGTTGACTGATGTGAACAAACATTTATTTGGTATAATATAATATAAAAGGCAGAATTGTCATTTAAAAAAACAATAATTGCAGTTTTATAAACAACAAATAAAAGAAAAGGTATATTTGCTATTACTTAGAAAGTAATGTAAGTATCAATAGGTATCTGTCACAATGACCTATTGAAATCGTTAACATAATCAATAGATATTTGTGCTATTACTTAGAAACTAATGTAAGTAGAATGCTATGAATTGTCTAAATTTAAAAGTACAACAACAGTTAAAATATTTAGAATAAAGGACAGATTAATTCTTTCATTTAAATCGTGAGCATATTATGCTACTATGCTAATAGTTATAGACCGATCAATGTTTTTTCATATACTTTAAGTTAATTTATTTAACGTGTATAACTATAAGATATTACATACACAAAGGAACAAACATAAATACACATATATATGTTTATACGATGGTACATAAGAGGGGTAACAGAAGGAGTAGAAGATAGAAATTATCAAAATAAGGAAAAATAATATACAAATAAAAAATCGACATGGTTGTTTAGAGGATGCTTTATCAAGAATTGCATAGATGAAGAAGCATATAAGAATCAAATGAGAAAGATGGAAAATGTTGGAAAAACATTTAGGGGTCGGTATTTATAGTTGTAATGAATAGAATAAAGATAATATTGTAATCATGATTGCATTCCTATTATGATTGTTGTAAATTTGGTAAAAGATTAATGAATTCAAAATAATTGCTGATTATATGGGATATTGTTGACTTCATTCTAATGTATTTGAAATTGAATTTGAATGCAGGGATAACATGGTAACCGAATTTCCACCAAATTCGGCAGCTGAAGTTTAGGGATACAAATTTGATTACCGATTTGATATCGATTGATGAATTGGGTGGGAGAAAATAGATAGAATTGCTGGAGAGAATGCCACGTGGGAGAAGATTGGTTTAAAAAATGGACACGTGGCATGTAGGAGAGGTTTTTATTAATAACTAGGTTAAAACCCATGGAAATCCACGGTTGATAATTTGAAATAGAATTATAATTTTCATTTTGGTTGTGTAATAAAAAAACATATCAAAGTTTACAAAAAATGAAGAATAGTGATATTGTAATTAACATGAATAAATGAAATGCAATAAAGTATTATAAATTATTTAATTAATATGATGGATGAAATATTATTTTTGAAAAGTAAATAAAAGATGGTACAAAAACACTGTTTATAAATTCTAGAAAACTTCTTTATAAACAACATTGGAAGTTTGATTTGTGAGGCTATCGTCCTTATCTAAAATTAATAATTTGAATCTCTCTCTGCTTTGAACTGTAGATAAGGCAACATACAATTGGCCATGTGAAAACACGGGATGTTTGAGAAACAACCCACCCTTGGAATAAAACACGGGATAATGATTGTCCCTGACTCTTATTAATGGTCATTGCAAAACATACAGTCAATGGAAACTGTCTTCTTCGGAATTTGAAAGGAATCTTCTTTTTTGATGGAGTTAAAGACATTCTTGGAATAAAAGTACGGTTTCCAATATTAGTTCCAGATATGATACGCGCCTCAATAACACGTTTGCCCAATGATATCACCTGGAGTCTTGTCCCATTACATAAGCCATTTTTCTCAGCAATATTCATTATTTCATTATTTCATTTTTACTGTCAATATAAAATAAAAAACACATATTAAATGAAACCAATGAACATCTGACGTGTTTTCTTTCAACCAAGGACATGCTCGAAAACAGAAAAATAGAATAAGTTAGCATAAAAGCTAAAGTTTGTTGGTATTCCTTCTAATATGCAGTAAGAACATAAAAGAGAATGAAACAGACTTTGTGCAAATAATATGCAGTATTTAAATAATACGAATTTGTACTTTTTAGATGTTTATGTTTTAAAAATGAGAACAAATTCTGCACATTCAAGTGAAGTGACATGTGATAACTACATAATGAACAAACCAAAAGGAATAAAAGGTAAGAAGAAAATGGGGACCAAAATTAAGAACAATGACGAATATTTTAATATGCTAGCCTGATTGTTAAGTGAATAATAATGTTGATTATATGATGTTCAGAAACGTGAAACAAAATAACATAGTAAATGACATTAGAGTACTGAAAAAATTGAGCCAATGTAATTTCAAGAAACAAATATGAAAATCATAAAATTCCCAGAAAACCACCTTAAAAAAACAAACTTAAAAATGTAAACGGCTTAGGAGTCTATGATGCTGAAACAAAATTAACCACGAACTAAGATTGTTTGTAGAAGTAAAGTGCATTTACTTTTCTTTCTTGGGTACCAAAAGAGGGATTGGTTGTTCATCTGGTGTTGGCAACCGAGGAGTTTTAGAGGTAGACATATTCTCCATTTCATCAAGATCTATGCATGTAGCAAGGTTTCTTTTCAATTCTGTTGGTGTAGAAAACAACTTTGTAGGACTTGTTGCAGTTGAGTTGTCCCTAGCACACGGTGTTAAATTTTCACCTGTGTGTGAAAAAGAATCCTAGAAGAAATTTTAGTTAGTTGTTATACATTAAATTGAAATATTTCAAAATTATATTTTAAAAAGTAGAACCTTGACAACTTTGGTCTCTTGGGAGGCAATATCTGAAGAACCAATCATGAATGAATCTGAATTAGCAGGCTGCATTATAAGATCAAAAGAAAATGTTATTTTAGTCATATATAGTTGGGCCAATGTGGTAAAAATATATATATAATTGTTGACAAAAACTTGTGAATTCAGATTCTTTTTCTCCAGTTCATCAATTATGTTTGCTTTCTCAGTCAATCTTGCTATCCCATAAATATTACTTTTATTATCCACATTGTAACTTGTGATATCAATTTTAATTGCCAACTTTTTGTCAACCACAACTTTCAACTCCATTGGATACAAATCCAAACTGATGCCAAGCTAAAATATAAATAAATATTGTTAGATATTTTGTATGTAAAACATATAATGTATAACATAAAGAAGTAATTAAAAACTATAAAATAATACCTTCTTGTTTTTATCATACAACTCTTTAGCTGTGTATTTAAATAACTTCTTTGCTTCTTGATCAAATAAGGTTAAAGTCAAGGTTCATGTGTTGTCTTAAACACGAAGTGGGATTTTAAATCTAAATAAAGTATAAAATCATATTAGATTACACAATTATGATAAACATATATTATTTTTATATAAAATAAATATTTAATACCTTCGAATAACCGAAATTTTGATATTTTTGCAATTAGGATTAGCACATTCATAAGTAACAATTTCAGCCACTTCATGAGAACCATCAACCTTATCAGTAGAAGACTCTTTTTCTTTTGCCGACTTTTTGCAGTTGCTACAAGCAAGGTAATATCATCGTATGTTTTGACGTATTCCCTTAACAGTACCAACAATAATGACCGTTTTCTCCTTGAAATTTAAATAATGTTCAATGTTAATAAATGTTAGTATGCAAAAGTGTATGCTACTTTCGTTATAACAATATACTTTGTTTGTTTCTTACTCTTTTAAAAGTTAAAAAAAAGGTGCATTAAAGTAACAACTTTAAAAATAATGTAAAGTACCTCTAAAGGTTCAAACAAATCATCAATGTTAGAAAACAGATGATTTTTCATAAAGTCATCGTGTTTCGTGTCTTGTTTTGATGCAATCATCTTGATTCCACTTGATGAAAGTTGTTGTCCATTTTCAAAAACCAATCTATTAATTTATAAGAAAAAAATAATTAAATTTAATACATTATGAAATAAATAAATCTGAAAATACAACAGTCATTATAAATGAAAATACTTGTTTTTGTAGCTTGTAATCTCATCGATATAATTGTTTATGAACAACCTACTAACATCAAAGTAGGTGGAGGAAAAAGGACGACCTGCAAAAATAATTTTGATTAATTAATTATATATAAAATTTTAAAAAATAGCTTTTAAAAATAATTACAAACCATTAATAAACTTGACTCTGGCAAACTGAGCAATAACAACAACCGGAGCAAGGCTGTTATTATTAGCAAGAAAATCTGACATGTAGTATGCATTATGACCCCCACAAAGTTACCTTAAGCTTAGTATCCCTGAAAACAATAAAAAATTATTATAGATAATATAAAAGAAAGTGTATTATTTGTTTGTAATAATGGTAGATACTCTATATCTTGAAGATGCAAGAGCATTTTGTGTTTTGATTTATCTTCTTCAGATGTATCCGTACACCCATATTCAAATATGTGTCTAATAATATCTACAAAAGCAACAAAATAAATTGCTTAAGTTAAAAAAATGATCAATTTGTAGTACAAATAAAGAAAGTAGGATGTTATATAACAAAAGTTAATATTAAATGAAATAACCAAAAGAGTTTGACTCCAGGATGTTGTTCGAAACGATCGTATTGAAGTCAACAAAATCAAAGCCGTGTGCAGATCCAGAAAAGTTTTCACACTCTTTCACAGTTGTATCGTGGTAAAAGTTAAGTTTTCTTTCTGGATCAGCAAACTTAAATTTTAAAGTATTTGGTGCGACGTTAGGTTTCTTCACATATATTGAACTATGTTCTTTAAGATAGCGTTTGAATTTTGGAAACCATTTTTTCACACAAGATGCATGAATTTTCCTTCCCTAAAAAATCAACAAATAACAAATATTTATATATAATGGCTTATGAATATGAATAAATTTTTTCAAAAATAATAATTGAATATATAAATCATATACCTCCTCATCCATCAAAATCATTTCTGTCGGTTATCTTTCGTTTGCATTAAATTTTGACTTTTGAGTCCAAAGATGTATGATTCGAACTTTAATTGTGAAATCATCCTTGATTGAGTCAATTTCCTTTATAGGAGTAATATGTTCCATTGTACCTTGCAATTAAAAAAAACCTTGTTTTGTTAACAAAAATGTTCAAATATAAAAAGAAAAATCGAAAAGCATTTATTTATTTATTTATTTATTTATTTATTTATTTGTCTTAATTGTTAACTGCCATGTATCAAATACTTTTCAACTTAGGGGCAATATGGTCTTTTTGGAGTAAACGAAGTGGGAAAGGGTAACATGACAGTTATAAAAAATCGAAAACTATATCATAGACTATAGTAGAAGTTTTATTATTCAGAATACATAAAAAAAACTAAAAAAAAATACAAATAGCAATGTACATTCAGTTTTTTGTTTTCAAATTAAGGCATTATGGTCTTTTCTAAAGAAAATGAAGTTGATAATGAGGTCACATTATCGTTTAAAAATTTGTATAACAGTTGTGAGTTTTAGAAAATATAGTTATATATAAGATATGTATAAAGCATTGAAAGTAAAATAATACAATGAAAAAAAAATCAAAAACTATATCATAGGCTATAGCAGATTTTTTATTATTCAGAATACATAAATAAAAAAAAACAAATAGCAATGCACATTCAGTTTATTGTTTTTGATACTATAATTATACAGAAACAGCAATGAAGGGGAAACAGTCAAATACCTACCGATAACAGGTAAAGTATATTGTTGCTATGAATTGAAATGAAGGCGATGGAAATAGTAAAATAGTAAAATACATAGTAGAAGTTTTATTATTCAGAATACATAAAAAAACAAAAAAAAAAAGTAGAAATAGCAATGTACATTCAGTTTTTTGTTTTCAAATTAAGGGCATTATGGTCTTTTCTACAGTAAATGAAGTTGATAATGAGGTCACATTATCGATTAAAAATTTGTATAACAGTTGTGAGTTTTAGAAAGTATAGTTATATATAAGATATGTATAAAACATTGAAAGTAAAATAATATAATGAGAAAAAAAAATCGAAAACTATATCATAGACTATAACAGAAGTTTTATTATTCAGAATACATAAATAAAAAAAACCAAATAGTATTTTACTAATTCAATTTATTGTTTTTGATACTATAATTATACAGAAACAACAATGAAGGGGAAACAGTCAAATACCTACCGATAACAGGTAAAGTATATTGTTGCTATGAATCGAAATGAAGGCGATGGAAATAGTAAAATAGTAAAATGCATATAGAAGCAGAAATTATATACCACAGAAAGAGAGAATGAATATACGTAACAAACCTAAACCTGGTTGATTATGCAGTCCACAAAAAGAAGGCGATTGGTATACCCTGAATATAGGAAAAAACAGATTGAAAAAAAAAAAATCGATGAGTATAAGATCGATATATGAAGAACAAAAAGAAAACAATGTAGTATCCCTTACCAGACGATGAATATTCGATTTATTCTTATTGAAAGAGGAACGTAGCTGTTTCTGTATATACATATATTTAAATTTAAATTAGGAAGACTTTGCCTGATTTTTTGGGATTGTTATTCGATTGACTGATTATTTGGGATTGAGATAAAGTTTAGCACATATTTTCTTCCTAATTTGTTGCAGATTTATATGGTATAATTGATAATTAAAATTTTAAATTTCAAACTTGCAGTATTTGTCCGGATTTGCAGTATTTTTGGAACGGAAGGGCAAAGTGGGAAATTCAGTTAAGACTATTGAGCGGGAAAATGAAAAGAGTTGGACGCAAGGGAGTGACACGTGGCGGTAATGGTACTGTTTTATTAGGAGAGTAGATGGAGATGGAGATTTTCCCTTTCTCAAATAATCATCGGGCCAAACAGGCAAGTAGAGAAGAAAACGATGGTTAGAGTAGGCACTGGGTCTTATCTTTTTTTTTTTTTTTTGGTTTGAAAATCGGAGAAAACTACACAAAAGAATGATGCTAGAGTAGCCAGTGATGGTGAAGGTGAAGCAGAAGGCAAAAAGAAATCAGCATTAAAGATCCCCAATTCAAGCCGCTTATTCATAATTGATAGCAAACCCCATCTACACGATCCGGTACCCTCCTCTTTATTATTATTATTTCTTTTTTGTACAATTAGAGTCCGTTTTCCTAAATGCATTAAGAATAACCTGCCTACATTGGTTAATTGATGCTATGTGAGAACCTTAGTTTGATTTTTGTCTTTATTTTTTTTATTTTCAGTAGTATATTATGGGTCCCATCGCTTCAGATTATGTGTAATCTAGTTGTTGTTTTTTTCTTGGTGTTGCTTTTAGATTGTTACATCAAGACCAATAATTGAGAAGGAGGATTTCTTACAATATAGAAAAAGTCGTACTGTTGTCCTAGTCATTGAGTTAATATTGAGCACTAAAAATAGCCACCTGTCATTGACGAAGTCATACCACTATCAGTTTAGTTTTCTTCTTACGGGATACTCAGTCAGTACTCACTACTAGTGTACGGTTTTTTATCCACTCTTTAATTAGATAGCAATACATGATACTCAGTGCTAGTGCCTATTTTACATTGTTTTGTCTGAAAAAAATTAATTTAATAGTGTCAAAGCTAGGGAGGGTCTAGATAGTTATTTTAGTTAATAAAGATGTAAAATTTTTAGTGTAGATGATAAACTGAAAGAATTCATGCCTTGCTATTTTGAGATTTATAATAATTTTGTAAATTTCTTACCCGCTTTTTTAGTCACCGCTAGTCTAAGGTTTTTTTTTTTTAATCAAAATATTTATTTTTAACAATGTAGTAGGCCGTGGATTAAATGGACCAACATGGCTTTGATTCAAACAAATTCACAATAAATAATTAAAATGAGAAAAAGTCGTTTCATAGTTATTAAATGCTTAGTCCCAATTGATATCATATCAGATCTTCATGTATGGTTACTGTATCTGATTCTAACAGTTTTTGTTTTCTTGGGATTTGTATTACATAACTTGAGGACAAAAAAATATCATACCATGGGAAACGATATTTATAAAAAATACAAATGGTCAAGACTTGTAAGTCTTTGAGCATCTAATTTGGGGCAACTAAATCCAATTTTATATCCAATTTCATGAAAATGAAGTATTGTATGCTCCACACAAGTGGGCCACCAATTTGAGGCCATCCACTTAGAACCCTTCATGTCACAGAAGACACTATATAAACCCTCCTGGGGGCAGTTCATATATGCATCAATACAATCCAAAAACTCACCAATATTTGCGTTTACATTATGTATCATTGTGTTTTTATTATAATTTTCTCACTTCTCTTGCCAAGTCTTGAGACCATAATCGCTAACCAATTGGTAGTAGTTGGAGGAGGAGATGATAATATTGTTATAAACAAGTGTTTGGATAAGGAGATACATGCTCTCCTTCATTTCAAAGCCCTCCTTAAAGACCCCAATGGTATTCTCTCTACATGGAAAGATGACGAACATAACTGTTGTAAATGGCTTGGAGTCACATGCAACAACCAAACCGGTCATGTCACAGGGCTTGATATCGGTTTGTGTAGTCTTGAAGGTGAGATTAGCCATTCATTGGCTAACTTAACCTACTTGAATCATCTTGATCTTTCTGGCAATTCTTTTCATGGAACCATTCCCAGGTCCATTGGTTCCTTGACTGAACTAAGGTTCCTTAGCCTATCAAATAACTCTCTTTATGGAACCATTCCTCCAGAGTTTGGAAACCTCACTAACTTGCAATGGCTTTACCTTGGATTTGTTGGAAGATGTAGAGTTGAAAACCCAGAGTGGTTGTCTGGCCTATCTTATCTGGAGGAGCTTGTCATGAATGGGATTTCTTTGGCCAAAGCAAATCACTGGGTGGATGTCATTTTGAGTCTACGGAAACTAAATTTCTTGAGTTTGCAGAGTTGTGAGCTGTCACAGGTGATGTATCCATATTCTTCATTTCTCAACTCTTCTTCATCTATTGAAATCCTTGGTCTTGTAAACAACAATCTCACCTCATCCATGTATCGTTGGTTGTTCCCATTAACCAGCAATAAGCTTCATGAACTTTATCTCTCTAAGAACATGTTACATGGGATACCCAATTATCTTGGTAGTCTCTGTAGTTTGAAAACTTTTTTCTTCATCAACAACTCTGCTGTTTTCAAATTTCCTGATTTTCTGAAAAACTTGTCCGGATGCACATCACTTGCATTACAATCATTGGATGCTTCTTATAGCCAATTTACAGGGTCATTGTCTGATGACATCCAAAAGTTTTCATCCCTAAACATTTTGAGCCTGTCTCATAATCACTTAAATGGAACTATAAGTGGGAAATTGTGGGAACTACCCAAGCTTAAAGTTCTTGACGTCTCTTTCAATTATCTTAGAGGTGCTATCTCTGAAAAAATCGGAAATTCCAAGGCAATTATTATAAATCTTTCGAAAAATTCAATTGAGGGAGTTGCATCTACAGATCACATGTCAAACCTTTCTCATATAGAGTATGCTGGTATGAGCTCTTGCATGCTAGGGCCCAACTTCCCCAAATGGATTCAAAAATTTAAAAATCTCACCCGTCTTGATATTGCCAATAATGGAATTTCAGACACAATTCCTCTGGGGTTTTGGGACATGTGGCCTTCACGATTAACATATTTGAATCTCTCTTCCAACAACATCAGTGGGCAAGTACCAGATTTATCATCAAATTTTGACTATCGGTCAGTGATAGATTTGAGTTCCAACAGATTTTATGGTCCGATGCCGAATGTTTCTTCCACTCTAGTATCATTAAATCTTTCCAGAAACAAGTTCTCTGGAGAAATTTCCCTTCTATGCCAAATTGTCGGTGGGTTGTTGCAATTTCTTGACCTCTCTGATAACTTTCTAACCGGGAAACTTCCAGACTGTTTGTGGCATTTCAAAGACCTAAAAGTTCTTAATCTAGGAAACAACTATCTATCTGGAATGCTTCCCGCCTCTTTAGGATATTTGGTTCAACTTGAGGCGTTGTATTTATTCAACAACGACTTCTCTGGAGAGTTGTCGTTGTCTCTAATGAATTGCACCAAGTTAAACTTCTTGGATTTAGGAGCCAACAAGTTTTTTGGGAAGGTACCTGTTTGGATTGGGGAAAGCTTGACAGGATTGTATGCTCTTATCCTAAGATCAAACCACTTCTTTGGAACCATCCCTTTGCAGTTATGTCACTTACAAAAGCTCCAAATTCTAGACTTGTCGATGAACCATCTCCATGGAACCATCCCCTCATGTTTGAACAATCTTACAAGCATGGTTCAAGACAGATTCTCACAAGTAGAAAATGTACATCATCATTTCTCATGGTCTATCGATATATTTAGTTTTGATGCTGCATATGTTGACCATGCGATGATCATGTGGCAAGGAGCTGAACGTGAGTTCATTAGAAATCTTGGATTGTTGAAGAGCATCGACCTGTCAAGCAACAATTTAACAGGAAAAATCCCATATGAACTTACCGATCTCTATGAAGTGTTTGCACTAAACTTATCAAAGAATACTTTTCTTGGAGAGATCCCATCGCAAATTGGTCTGATGAAAAAACTCTTGGCTTTGGATTTATCAAGAAACAATTTGTCAGGAGGGATACCATCAAGTATGACTCAAATGACTTTTTTGGGTTACCTTGACGTGTCATGTAATAACTTGTCAGGGAAAATCCCATCTAGCACTCAGCTCCAGTCTTTTGAACCTTCAAGGTACAATGGGAACACCGGACTATGTGGACCTCCGCTTAACAAAAAATGTCCTGGAGATGAAAAACCTGAAGTGCCACCCGTTATTGGTAGAAGTGAAGGTGTAGATGAAGTTGAAAGATGGTTTTATATTGGTGGGGGCACTGGTTTTGTTACTGGATTTTGGATAGCATGTGGTGCTTTACTTCTCAATCGTCAAGGGAGACATGCTTTTTTTCAGTTTTATGATAGCTTCAAAGACTGGGTTTATGTGAAGGTGGTGGTCCTCATTGCAAATTTGCAAAAGGTTGTACATAAATAGTTTCTCATCTAATTTTTCTTTTTGACTTGTTATATGTGAACAGACCTATTCATATTATTATCAATTAGGGCTAGAGGTATAGTATTGTAATTTGGCACCCGTTTTTAAGTCCCCGATATCAATAAAATTTCCACCAAAGCCATGGATGGCCATTTTCTGCACTGTGTGAATTGAGGCATCCCGAAGATTTTTTATTTTTAAATGTAGTTAATGATGTATCTTTTAATGAACTATTTTTCAAGGTCAAATTCTCAATGTAGATTATTTGGAGAATTAATGCTTGACAGATGATCTATACATTGAAACTCGTTACTACCATCCAGCTATTTGTAGGTTTCTACAAAATTGCCAAAACTGGAAAAATAGCAATTTTCCAAATGGCCCGAAGACCTCTAGGTTATCTTGATTAATCTCAAACCATTTGAGCAAACATACACAAACAAACATATTTTTCTAATAACAAATTAATCATCAACAGTAAGAAATTAGGGTGACATAATAGGGTAACAAACTATCTAACCTGTTTTAAAATACCATTAGACTAATAAACAGATGTGACCGGTAATAGCCCTTTCTCCCGGACACATGGTTTATTATAAACAAAAGTTATATTTTGTTACCGTTTCAAAGATTACTTATTTTTTTATTTATTTCTTTCTCTATTTATTTATTTTTTCAGTTTAATGGTGTTGACTGAAAATTGAAGGGGGCGACTCACTTTCTGGGAAAGCTGTAAGCTAGAGACACTACATCAGTTTTCCGAGTCCGGTTGCACTGCCCTTTTGTCAAGGATATTTAAGCACTTCATTCAGAGAGTGATAGTTTTTCTTTCTCAAACATTCTTTCTACTTGATTTTTCTCTCTCGAGTTCCTCGCTAACACTTAACCCATCTTCTTGGGTGAAGCACTGATTCTCTTAGACTTTGTCTTTGTTGGGTTAATCGGTTTGTTCGCATATCATGCGGGTCACGGATCAGCGGATCTGCAGGTGTTGTGAAAAATTCAAAAAGGATTGAGAGAAGACCTTGGATGTGACCGGGGTGGAGGTCGGGTGTCCGGGAAAGGTCAAGAATCGAGAGAGTTCAAAAAGACGAGATGAACAAGTTGCTAGGAATGAAGATGTGTGGGATTCTGGATTAAGGGGGAGATTGTTGGATTAATTCATAATCGGGGTTACCTATTTAAGTTTCGTTTTATTGTTTTAGAGTTTGACTAGGATACTATCTTAATTAGTATAAATAGTTGTAGTCGTTGTTTTGTTAAGGTATTCCAGTAACTAAGGTTTTCCAGTTTATTATTGATAGCCCTGACCTGTGTGATTTTCGTAAGAATATCGAGAGAAAAAGATAGAAGATGGGTACTCTCCATGTTCCTAGAGAACTTTTATAAATTTTCAGCATGCCAATACAGGACCTGGGGACCAACCTACTGGCCAAGGAACCTGCACCTACTAGAATGTCCCCCATAACAGAAAGTGTGGGTGGAGCATTACACAAACAAAAAGGACTGAATACTAAAAGATAGAATTCAAAAGGAAAGACAAGAAAACTGTAAGCAGGCCTAATCCAAACGAATTAGGTTGAAATGGGCTTCTTCTTTCTCCTGCTGTAGACAAAGTGGTCCATGGGCTTATCAATACCTGTCTCCCAAACTTGAACCTTGCCCTCAAGGTTGAATTCTGGAAATTGCACTTGCATCTTGTCGAAGGCCTCCCAAGTGGCCTCAGATTGTGAAAAATCCTTCCATTGAATCAATACTTCTCTCCCTTGATCCTTCTCATTCCCAGGTCTGACTCCTTTGAGCATTTACGGTTGCATGATTAGCTCCAGTTCAGATGTGAGTTGAGGGGGCAATTCCTTGCTGATGTGAGGTTCCCCATGGACTGCCCTTATTTGGGACACGTGGAACACAGGGTGAATGGAGGTAGTGGGAGGAAGTTCAAGTCTGTATGCCACTTTCCCCAGTTTTTGAGAAACTTTTTAAGGCCCATAGTACTTGGGTGACAACTTCTCATATCTCCTTCGTGCCAAGCTCTGTTGACGATAAGGTCGTAGCTTCAAAAACACCATGTCCCCTTCCCTAAACACGACCTCCCTTCGGTGCTTATTAGCTTGTAAAACCATTTGTTGTTGAGCTCGGAGCAGGTTCATGCGGAGGTCGTCTAGGATGGCATCTCTATCTTCCAAAAGCTTATCAATTGCATCCATATATGTGTGCTGTCCTTCATATCGGTTTATTACCGGTGGCTCACGGCTATACAGAGCCTTGAAGGGGGTACATTTAGTGGCTAAGTCGTGGGAGGTGTTGTACCACATCCCAGCCCAAGGCAACGACCAGCTCTTGGGTTTTTTGGAGCAGAAACGCCTCAGGTAGGTTTCCAAACACCGATTAACCACCTCCGATTTCCCATCCGTTTGGGGGTGGTACGCGGTGCTCCTCTTTAAGTTAACTCCATGCAGCCTGAACAATTCTTGCCATAGTTGACTAATAAAAATGTGATCCCTGTCACTGATAATCACTGTGGGGAAGCCATGTAGACGAACAACTACTTTGATGAACTCACCCGCTACCTTAGCAGCAGTGAAAGGATGTTCCAGGGAATAAAATGAGCATAATTTGTTAGGCGGTCCACCACCACCCAAATTGTATCCCAACCATCGGGCAGCCCTTTGATGAAGTCTATAGTGACTTCATCCCGAGTTTGCAGGGGCAAGGGAATCGGTTGTAATAACCCCACTGGTGAGGTCTTAAGGGCCTTATGGGTTTGGAAAACTTGACAATTCCTCACGTAGTCAACTATGGTGGTGCGCATACCCTGCCAATAAAATTCAACTGCTACCCTCATGTATGTTTCCTTCTCTCCGGAGTGCCCCCCAATCGGAGAGTTGTGGAAGACTGCAATGATTTTTTTTGGAGGAGTGGAGATGTAGAGGGGACAACTAGTCTTCCTTTGTACAAGAGGTTCCCTTGGTACACAACGAAACCTTTGTGAGATCCAACATCTTCTTCCACATCAGCCTTCAATTTCTAAATGAACTCATTTTGTGACAACTCTTCCTTCAACTGGTCCCAGAATTTCCAAACTCCTATGTCGAGAGTTTTGCATCGCATGGGTGGTTCTCTTCGTGAAAGAGCATCCGTCATCCGGTTGCTGGCGCCTGGACAGTACCGTATGTCGAAATCAAAACCCATGAGTTTGGAGACCCATGTCTGATAATCGCTTCCCACCATTCGTTGCTCCAAGATGTATTTCAGGCTTAGTTGATCCGTACGGACAATGAATTTTCTCCCTAAGAGATAGGGACACCACTTTAGGATCACCATAACAATTGCCATAAGCTCTTTCTCATAGATGGACTTTAATATAGCTTGAGCTCCCAAAGTGGAACTATAATAAGCTATGGGGTGTTGTTCCTGCATTAAGACAACTCCTAGACCATGCCCTGGTGCATCAGTCTCAATGATGAACACTTTCTTGAAGTCCGGCATGGCTAGAACCGGGACCTTGGTCATGGCTTCTTTTAACTATAGGAATGTTGCCTGGGCTTCATCATCCCACCCAAATTTGTCTTTTTTTAGCTGATTTGTTAGGGGTTTTGCAATGTTCGCATACCCTTTTACAAACTTTCGGTAGTATCCCGTGAATCCCAAGAAGCCTCTTAGAACCTTGATGTTTGTGGGTGTTGGCCACTCTTGCAACGCCTGAATCTTATTGGATTTCGTGGACACCCCTTCAATAGATACTTCATGAACCAAGTAAGACAGGCGAGTCTTTCCAAATTAGCACTTCTTAAAGTTCACAAACAGTTGGTGTTCTTTGAGCTTTTCTAAGGCAGTCACCACGTGAAAATAATGCAACTCTTCACTCGGGCTGTAAATCAAGATGTCGTCGAGGAAGACGAGAATAAACTTTCAAAGGTAGGGGCGGAAAACATCATTCATCAGGGCTTGAAAAGTGGTTGGGGCGTTTGCAAGGCCAAAAGGTTGTTGGGTTAATCGGTTGGTTCAACGGGTCATGGGGCTGCCATCACAGCGGAAGTCGGGTGGTTGGCAGTGACCTTTTTGTTACGGGGAGCAGAAAACTGAAGGTCTTATCGCACAAGGAGGTTCGAGAAAGAAGAGGCTGTGAAGGTGCTGGCATTTTTCAATGGTTAATGGCAGAAAAGGTGTTTCAGTTGGTGGGTTTCTTGTCGGCTGTCTTTAGTTTTTGGTGGTGTCCGACAAGGTGGTGATTCCAGCGGTAGTTTGTGGGTATGTCACCGGAAAATGGAGAGAGTTACCGAAGTTGCGTGAGAAAACGAAAAGAAAAGATCCGTCAAAGCAGGTGGCTTTGGGTTTGTTTCGTTTTGCAGGTGAAAGAATACGGGAAAAGCGGGTTGCTTTGTTTTCTTGATCGGTGGAAGAAGGCTCTCGTTTCACAGAAGTGTTAGGTGAAAACGGATTCTATGTGGTGACAAACAACAGCCGGGTATGAAGGACTTTGGACGTGACCGAGGTGAAGTTCGGGTGTCCGGGAAAAGTCGGGATTGGATGAAGACTTTGGACGTGACCGAGGTGGAAGTCGGGTGTCCAGGAAAGGTCTTCAATTGAGATGAAAAGAGGGTGATTAAAGGCTGCTGTGAACATGTCACACCCCCAAACCGGAACGGCGGAAACGTTCGGGAGTGGATGACGTCATGTTTAGTCTCACAACCATTGTATCATAGCAATCATAGTAAGACAACCATTACAGTGAATACATATATGAAAAAGGTTTACATCAGTTTAAGTCTTTGTTTGTATACATCAAAAGTATAAGCAAAAGTATGAAAACGTGACTTTTATTGCTCCGTCTTCTCAAAATCCAGGAGATACCTGTCTACTGATTTCCTGAGAATACAAGCAGTTTTGAAATAGTATCAGCATAAAGCTGGTGAGGTCATAAACATGTTTTTGAAATGAAAACATGTTGATGAATCCGTGAAAGTGTTTGTATGTTTCCAAGAAAATCCAAAATTTTCTTAAGTAATGAAAAAGTAGTCTTATACCCTAAGACCAATTGTAAGTTCGTTATTGAATTCTGTTCTTGTGTCTGAAGGTAATTATATGTGTGCCTGGTACCACCAGCTGTATTGTATTGTTTTGTATGAAAGTTTTTGTATGAAATCCCTGGCTACCACCAGTAATGTAAGTAATGTATAGTATGAATACCCTGGCTAACACCATTAAGATTTGGGGTTGCGAGGCTTTCGTGAGACGCAAGACTCATGATAAGCTCGAACTTCGAAGTGAGAGGTGTATTTTCATCGGCTACCCACAGAAATCCTTTGGTTACCTCTTCTACAGACCTAGTGAGAATGTGGTCTTTGTAGCTAGGAGGGCGTTCTTTCGAGAGAGAGAGAGAGTTCATAAGCCAAGGAGACAGTGGGAGGCAAGTTGACCTTGAAGAAATTCAAGAGTCAAGTGGTGAAGGAACTTCAAACCCTAGCACTCAACTTGAGGAGGAAACTTCTGTTGAGCCAATTGACAAGTCTGTACCTCTAAGGCGTTCCACAAGTGTTAGGAATGCACCTGAGCATTACTATGGATTCCATATTACTGCGGAAGGTGATACACTTATCAGTGATGAGACACTGATAGGTCTGGATGAACCTAACAGTTACGCGGAAGCCATGGCAGGCCCTGAGTCAGCCAAGTGGAAAGAGGCAATGGACAGCGAGATACAGTCCATGTATGACAATCAAGTTTGGAACTTGGTTGAGAATGTACCAGTTCGTAAGACTATAGGGTGCAAATGGATCTTCAAGAAGAAGACCGACATGGATGGTAATGTACACACTTATAAGGCACGACTGGTTGCAAAGGGTTTCTCACAAACTCCAGGAGTTGATTATGATGAGAACTTTTCTCCAGTGGCCAAGATTAAGTCTATTAGGGTTCTGTTAGCCATAGCTGCATTTCATGACTATGAAATATGGCAAATGGATGTCAAAACCGCTTTCCTTAATGGAAAGTTGGTTGAGGATGTTTACATGAGTCAGCCAGAGGGTTTTGTCAATACAGAGTACCCTAATAAAGTGTGTAAGCTTGAGAAATCCATTTATGGGTTAAAGCAAGCACCTCGCAGATGGAATCTTTGCTTTGATGAGAAAGTCAAAGAATTTGGCTTTTCTAGGAGTGAAGATGAATCTTGTGTATTATGTCAAGGCTAGTAGGAGTATAGTTAGCTTTTTGGTATTGTATGTGGATGACATACTACTCATAGGAAATGACATCCCAACTCTGCAGGAAGTTAAGTCCTGGCTTGGGAAGTGTTTCTCTATGAAGGACCTAGGAGAAGCTGCCTATATTCTAGGGATAAGGATCTTGAGAGACCGGAGTAAAAGACTAATTGGACTTAATCAGAGTACCTACTTGGATAAGGTGCTGAAGAGATTCGGCATGCAGGACTCCAAGAAAGGAGAGTTACCCATCCAGAGTAACGCCAGATTGAGTAAGACACAAAGCCCTAGTACTGAGGCTGAGATAGCAGAAATGAGTCGAATACCTTATGCTTCGGCTGTAGGATCGATCATGTATGCTATGACGTGTACTCGACCTGATGTAGCCTTTGCTTTGAGCATGGTTAGCAGGTATCAGGGGAACCCTGGCAAGGCACACTGGACTGCGGTAAAGAATATCCTCAAGTACCTACGGAGGACTAAGGACTGGGTCCTTACCCTCGGTGGGAGTGAAGACTTGAGAGTTGTAGGGTATAGTGATGCTAGCTTTCAGACTGATAGGGATAATTTCTGCTCTCAGTCAGGCTGGGTCTTTACCTTAAATGGAGGAGCAATTTCTTGGAAGAGTTCCAAGCAAGAGACAGTGGTTGATTCAACTTGCGAATCAGAGTATATAGCAGCTAGTGAGGCAGCAAAGGAGGCGATATGGCTGGAGAACTTCATTGGAGACCTTGGAGTTGTACCAGCTATTAAAGAGCCAATGGAAATTTTCTGTGATAGTGAAAGTGCAGTTGCCTTAGCCAAGGAACCAAGGGATCACGGGAGATCCAGACACATCGACAGAAAATACCATTTCATCAGACATCGAATAGAAGAAGGACTCCTCGTGGCAAAGAGGGTATCATCGGATGAGAATCCAGCAGATCCCCTCACGAAGGGACTGACTCGGGTTAAGCATCTCCAGCATGCTCGGAGCATAGGGCTGAAGGATGATATTAGATTTAGTAGTTAGATAACCTTGAAATTTGTAAAGTGTAATTGACATTAGATGATGAATAAAAGGTGTTTTATTTATGAGTAAAGTGTTGCTATCTCTTGTCGATCGTTTACTATATTTCTTTTGCATGTTTTGACTTGCAGAATAATTATGTTTGGTATATCATATTATTCGAACCTCCACAGTCGGTCATATGTCGGAAGTAGGTATGAATCAAGACTGTCATGATTGGTTGCAGAGGTCTAAGTTGTTGGACATGGCTACAACACTCATGAGTGCTCATAAGTTCTGAGCATTGGACTCAACCCACGCTCACTGGAATCACTTCATGGAATTTATCTCGAGTGATCGTGAGACGGTAATATCATATAAGTCTTCAAACCTAGATATATGATTTGTTACTTATGAGTTGGTTATGCATTGATTGTACGTTAACGCATTGGTAACTCGATGTTATAAAACGTGCTTTTGTGTATAATTCAATGAGTGGTAGAACAAACATATGAGTCGAAGTTTATCTGTTCCTTCTTGGATTAGAAGCTGATATCTGGGCCCCTCGATGATTTTGTTTTGACCTATGTACCGGGCCCGGTCAGAACTAAGTTGATGTGTTCAATTAAGTTCTTTGTCAAACAAATTGGAAATCGGGAAACAAACTGCTGGACAATAAGTAAGACATTGTTCCATGTATTTGTCCGGCTGATATCTAGAATAGAGGATTATATGATCACTTATCTTAAATGGCGTATCATCATCTTCTCAGTTCCGAGAGACCTTGAAAGAGCTACGATTGCCGATCGGTTCATGAAGTATTGTAGTTATAGTTATTAGACTTATCCAAGTGGGAGACTGTTGGATAAGGTGTCTAAGTCCATAACTATTTCTGGTATGTACTTGACCCGACCCGGCATGGTCCATTTGGGTTGCATGGCACCATGCAATTGGATAAACTAAAATGAGAGAAATAACACTTATGGTTTATTAATATATTATAAGTTCTAATATATTAATAATATTATTTAATTAGTTTGATCAAGAATTAATTTAGAATTAATTAAGTGATCAAAAGATAACTAATTAAATATATGGGTAGATTATGTAAATCTTCCATATCTTATATAGTGGGCTAAGAGGCTCCATGGATTATCAAGTTGGGTTCCACCCATAGGATGCTCCATGGGAGTTACAAACCCATGGGTCATGGAAATGAAGAGTCATGACACATTAGGGTTTACATGGTGTAACCCTAGATGTGTCAACACTATATAAGAAACCCATTCTCCACCAAAATCGGCGACACTAAGAAACAAGAGGGCTAGAGCCGATTTTGCAAGTGTAAGATTCTCTCAAAGTTTACTCCTTTGCATTTGGTGTTGTGTGAAGCATTTGAGGCATCACACTTGGGGTGCTAGGCTCACAAGGTTTCAAGGATCATAATCAACAACAAGGTAAGTTATTCTATCTTTCATTCAAGTTAAAAATGTTCCCCATGTATGCTAGATAGGAATATAACCTTGGAATTCAACTTTGCATGATTATTAGACAAACATAGATCCAAGGTTATTAGGGTTGCATGTACACTTAGGAAGTGTTAGAATGCTCAAAACCCATCAGTGGTATCAAAGCCAGGTTCGTTTGTTGTTTTTTTTTGTGTGCAAACAGCTTGGAAAAAAAATCGTTTTTCTGTTTTCTACTCGTATGAAAGTTTGCACATTTGTTGCTGGAAATGGACTAGAACATTACCCTAAACTGTTTTGATGTTTTAAAGCTTGTTTTAGATGGTGTAATGTTTATGCTAATCCATTTACAATGGCAATTATTAAAATTACAAGTTTTTTTAAGTGTAATTTTTGATTCTTGAAAGTGTTCATATTCATGTTCTTGAACTTATGAAGATTAGATGATCATAGGAATTGTTTGTAACCTTCATAGTAGTTTAATTCATGATCATAATGTGTTTTAATGGAGTCCATAACTTGTCCTCAAGTTATGGAAAACCAAAAGTCTCACTTTTATTAAAGCCATTAAAAGAACACAAGAGTTATAAAAATGAAGAGTCTTCATTTTTATTACTCAATTAATTCATAAGTTATAAGAAATGAAAAGTTTTGGACGTTTACAAAACTTGCCCTCAAGTTTTGGAACATGTAAAGTCTTGATTAAAACTTTAGTTCCAACCCTTAGAATTTTAAAAAGTTAAAATTCAACCCTTATACTTTATAATATTATAAGTTACTAATATATATATGTATAACGTCAAGTCGTCTTACCGCTAGTACGCCTCATTCACGAAGCCGGTCTATAAGGGGGGTATAAGGTTGTTGCCTATAAAATGGCAACTTAATGGGTGTCCACTCTCACCCACGGCTTCCTTGATCGGTGGAGGGTCGTTAGCCGAACGGGTAGGACAAGGACTTATAAATTCTCATTAAAAGTATGATGAATATTATAAAGTAACTAAATGCTTTTATTAAATTCCCAATCTTAGTTACTTTAGGAAAATGTGAATAAGGTGCTAATCCATGAAATTACACTTTACACTTTGTTTAAGTCGTTGGTGGAGCGTGTGTGGTTAACCGGCACACTAACTTGGACTTAACAAGGTAGGTAAAGGGTGACTTAAGGTTTACCATAGCATCGGTGGAGCGTGTGTGGTTTACCGGCACATCGATTGAGTGATAAACCTTGAGGGTACCAAGTGATTTGCATGGTTACTTCACACCTCGTTTTGTGATCCTCGGTATCCCAGTCACAAAACTTGGAGGGCACACTCGAGATTGAAACATGCCTTTGAAAAGTTCATTGAATCTCAAAAGAATCTAGGAATTTCTAAGAACCAATTAAAAACCTAATATTTATATTTCGTTTTTCATGGTGGAAATTGGTGAATCGTCATTCACCTACCTTTCAAATATGTTATAGCTTGGATTACGGCATACCTCTTCTAAGTTATAATATATTGTGATTGGATCCTAGCCTTAATATTACATTTGGGTGTTTTATTAAGGACTCTCTTAATATCTAAACTAATCTTGTTCTCTTCTTTCAGATGTCTTCAAACAATGCTGCTTCTGGCTCTAATTCTAATGGCTCCTTTACCCTTATGAACTTGTGTGGGAAAGTCACTTTTGATGGATCCAACTTCAATGAATGGATCAGAAACATCAAGATGATTACCCGCTACGAGGACAAAGTATATGTCCTTGACAAGGAGCTTAAGGAGATTGATGAGACCACTGCAACTCCCCAGGAGATTGCTGACTTCCGGGCACATGAAAGGGATGCTACAAAAGTGGCATGCATCATGTTGGCCACCATGACAGTGGAACTCCAAAAGTCCTATGAGGACTTCTACCCTTTTGAAATGCACCAAGATCTGATGGAAAGATACCATCAAAGTGCACGACAAGAGAGGTATGAAATCATATGCTCTATCATAACAACCATGATGAAGGACGGGGAATCCGTCACGAGCCACATGCAGAAAATGCAAAGGTATGTGGATCGATTGTTGAAGCTTAATGTGAACTTCCCTGAGGAGCTTGCAATAGATATCATTTTGCACTCCTTACCATCGTGATATGATCAATTCCGCATGACATATCACATGAATAAGGAAGAGGTCACACTCAGCAAACTTCAGGGACTCCTCAAGACCGCAGAAACAGGTCTTAAGGGTAAGTCGGTTGTTAACACTCCTACTCCAAACTCCGCCCCGGTTTTGGCAATCGGGAAAGGTAGAGGGAAGAAGAGGAAGAGCTCTTCGAAGGGTACCAAGGCTAGGACCCTTGATGGCTCTTCTTCAAGTGGAACCAACAAAGGTTTCGTCACTCCTTCTGACCCAAAAGAGGCTGAATGCTTCTATTGCCATGAAAAGTCACATTGGAAGCGGAACTGCCCAAAATACCAGCAAGATGTGAAGGATGGGAAAGTTAAACCCAACCATGCAGGTATTTACACTATCTTATCTAATAACTCACCCCATTCTAACTCTTGGGTCCTTGATACCGGTTGTGGTATTCATATCTGTTCTGATTTGCAGGGACTAAGAAGAAGTGAGAATGTGGAGCATGGAAGAATAAACTTAATCATGGGGAATAGGAAAGCTTTACCTGTCACCAAGATTGGAGTTTATACTTTATTGCTAAGTAGTGGGTTTAGTTTAGATTTGAATAAGTGTTGTTATTTGCCAGAAATGGCAAGAAACATTATTTCCTTTCATGCATTGTATAAACAAGGTTTCACCTTTTCATTTGATAATGAAGTTGGTTCGATTAATGCTTTCTTTAATAATGTTCTTTATTTTAAAGCATTACCTTGTGATGGCGTGTATGAAACTGTATCTGTGGTTGATAACTTAGGAAATAATGTATTGTGTATTGATTCTGTTAATAATAATAACTTGGATAAAGCATCATTATGGCATTGTCGTCTTGGACATATAAGCAAGAAACGCATAGGCCAACTCCAAAAGGATGGAGTATTGGAGTCATTTGACCTAAAGTCAGATGATAGTTGCGAATCATGCTTACTTGGAAAAATGACAAAGTCACCCTTCACAGGTTCTTGTGAGAGGGGTGAAGGTTTGTTGGATCTTATACACACGGATGTGTGTGGGCCCTTCAAACATGCCACAAGGGATGCTAATCGTTATTATTTGACTTTTACTGATGATTACAGTAGATATGGATATGTCTACTTAATCAAGCATAAGTCAGAGACTTTTGAGAGGTTTAAAGAGTTTAAACAGGAAGTCGAGAATCAATTGGGCAGGAACATTAAGATGCTTCGATCCGATCGAGGTGGTGAGTATCTTAGTTCAAAGTTCCTCGACTATCTTAGGGAATGTGGGATTGTCTCACAATTGACACCTCCCAGGACACCGCAGTTGCATGGTGTAGCTGAGAGGCGTAATCGAACCTTGTTGGATATGGTTCGTTCCATGATGAGTCGAGCTTCGCTACCAATCTCATTTTGGGGGTATGCCTTAGAGACTGCCGCCCATATCCTTAATCTAGTTCCCACAAAGAAAGTTGCCAAAACTCCTCATGAGATGTGGACTGGTAAAGTACCCAAACTAGACCACATTAAGATTTGGGGTTGCGAGGCTTTCGTGAGACGCAAGACTCATGATAAGCTCGAACCTCGAAGTGAGAGGTGTATTTTCATCGGCTACCCACAGAAATCCTTTGGTTACCTCTTCTACAGACCTAGTGAGAATGTGGTCTTTGTAGCTAGGAGGGCATTCTTTCGAAAGAGAGAGAGAGTTCATAAGCCAAGGAGACAGTGGGAGGCAAGTTGACCTTGAAGAAATTCAAGAGTCAAGTGGTGAAGGAACTTCAAACCCTAGCACTCAACTTGAGGAGGAAACTTCTGTTGAGCCAATTGACAAGTCTGTACCTCTAAGGCATTCCACAAGTGTTAGGAATGCACCTGAGCATTACTATGGATTCCATATTACTGCGGAAGGTGATACACTTATCAGTGATGAGACACTGATAGGTCTGGATGAACCTAACAGTTACGCGGAAGCCATGGCAGGCCCTGAGTCAGCCAAGTGGAAAGAGGCAATAGACAGCGAGATACAGTCCATGTATGACAATCAAGTTTGGAACTTGGTTGAGAATGTACCAGTTCGTAAGACTATAGGGTGCAAATGGATCTTCAAGAAGAAGACCGACATGGATGGTAATGTACACACTTATAAGGCACGACTGGTTGCAAAGGGTTTCTCACAAACTCCAGGAGTTGATTATGATGAGAACTTTTCTCCAGTGGCCAAGATTAAGTCTATTAGGGTTCTGTTAGCCATAGCTGCATTTCATGACTATGAAATATGGCAAATGGATGTCAAAACCGCTTTCCTTAATGGAAAGTTGGTTGAGGATGTTTACATGAGTCAGCCAGAGGGTTTTGTCAATACAGAGTACCCTAATAAAGTGTGTAAGCTTGAGAAATCCATTTATGGGTTAAAGCAAGCACCTCGCAGATGGAATCTTTGCTTTGATGAGAAAGTCAAAGAATTTGGCTTTTCTAGGAGTGAAGATGAATCTTGTGTATTATGTCAAGGCTAGTAGGAGTATAGTTAGCTTTTTGGTATTGTATGTGGATGACATACTACTCATAGGAAATGACATCCCAACTCTGCAGGAAGTTAAGTCCTGGCTTGGGAAGTGTTTCTCTATGAAGGACCTAGGAGAAGCTGCCTATATTCTAGGGATAAGGATCTTGAGAGACCGGAGTAAAAGACTAATTGGACTTAATCAGAGTACCTACTTGGATAAGGTGCTGAAGAGATTCGGCATGCAGGACTCCAAGAAAGGAGAGTTACCCATCCAGAGTAACGCCAGATTGAGTAAGACACAAAGCCCTAGTACTGAGGCTGAGATAGCAGAAATGAGTCGAATACCTTATGCTTCGGCTGTAGGATCGATCATGTATGCTATGACGTGTACTCGACCTGATGTAGCCTTTGCTTTGAGCATGGTTAGCAGGTATCAGGGGAACCCTGGCAAGGCACACTGGACTGCGGTAAAGAATATCCTCAAGTACCTACGGAGGACTAAGGACTGGGTCCTTACCCTCGGTGGGAGTGAAGACTTGAGAGTTGTAGGGTATAGTGATGCTAGCTTTCAGACTGATAGGGATAATTTCTGCTCTCAGTCAGGCTGGGTCTTTACCTTAAATGGAGGAGCAATTTCTTGGAAGAGTTCCAAGCAAGAGACAGTGGTTGATTCAACTTGCGAATCAGAGTATATAGCAGCTAGTGAGGCAGCAAAGGAGGCGATATGGCTGGAGAACTTCATTGGAGACCTTGGAGTTGTACCAGCTATTAAAGAGCCAATGGAAATTTTCTGTGATAGTGAAAGTGCAGTTGCCTTAGCCAAGGAACCAAGGGATCACGGGAGATCCAGACACATCGACAGAAAATACCATTTCATCAGACATCGAATAGAAGAAGGACTCCTCGTGGCAAAGAGGGTATCATCGGATGAGAATCCAGCAGATCCCCTCACGAAGGGACTGACTCGGGTTAAGCATCTCCAGCATGCTCGGAGCATAGGGCTGAAGGATGATATTAGATTTAGTAGTTAGATAACCTTGAAATTTGTAAAGTGTAATTGACATTAGATGATGAATAAAAGGTGTTTTATTTATGAGTAAAGTGTTGCTATCTCTTGTCGATCGTTTACTATATTTCTTTTGCATGTTTTGACTTGCAGAATAATTATGTTTGGTATATCATATTATTCGAACCTCCACAGTCGGTCATATGTCGGAAGTAGGTATGAATCAAGACTGTCATGATTGGTTGCAGAGGTCTAAGTTGTTGGACATGGCTACAACACTCATGAGTGCTCATAAGTTCTGAGCATTGGACTCAACCCACGCTCACTGGAATCACTTCATGGAATTTATCTCGAGTGATCGTGAGACGGTAATATCATATAAGTCTTCAAACCTAGATATATGATTTGTTACTTATGAGTTGGTTATGCATTGATTGTACGTTAACGCATTGGTAACTCGATGTTATAAAACGTGCTTTTGTGTATAATTCAATGAGTGGTAGAACAAACATATGAGTCGAAGTTTATCTGTTCCTTCTTGGATTAGAAGCTGATATCTGGGCCCCTCGATGATTTTGTTTTGACCTATGTACCGGGCCCGGTCAGAACTAAGTTGATGTGTTCAATTAAGTTCTTTGTCAAACAAATTGGAAATCGGGAAACAAACTGCTGGACAATAAGTAAGACATTGTTCCATGTATTTGTCCGGCTGATATCTAGAATAGAGGATTATATGATCACTTATCTTAAATGGCGTATCATCATCTTCTCAGTTCCGAGAGACCTTGAAAGAGCTACGATTGCCGATCGGTTCATGAAGTATTGTAGTTATAGTTATTAGACTTATCCAAGTGGGAGACTGTTGGATAAGGTGTCTAAGTCCATAACTATTTCTGGTATGTACTTGACCCGACCCGGCATGGTCCATTTGGGTTGCATGGCACCATGCAATTGGATAAACTAAAATGAGAGAAATAACACTTATGGTTTATTAATATATTATAAGTTCTAATATATTAATAATATTATTTAATTAGTTTGATCAAGAATTAATTTAGAATTAATTAAGTGATCAAAAGATAACTAATTAAATATATGGGTAGATTATGTAAATCTTCCATATCTTATATAGTGGGCTAAGAGGCTCCATGGATTATCAAGTTGGGTTCCACCCATAGGATGCTCCATGGGAGTTACAAACCCATGGGTCATGGAAATGAAGAGTCATGACACATTAGGGTTTACATGGTGTAACCCTAGATGTGTCAACACTATATAAGAAACCCATTCTCCACCAAAATCGGCGACACTAAGAAACAAGAGGGCTAGAGCCGATTTTGCAAGTGTAAGATTCTCTCAAAGTTTACTCCTTTGCATTTGGTGTTGTGTGAAGCATTTGAGGCATCACACTTGGGGTGCTAGGCTCACAAGGTTTCAAGGATCATAATCAACAACAAGGTAAGTTATTCTATCTTTCATTCAAGTTAAAAATGTTCCCCATGTATGCTAGATAGGAATATAACCTTGGAATTCAACTTTGCATGATTATTAGACAAACATAGATCCAAGGTTATTAGGGTTGCATGTACACTTAGGAAGTGTTAGAATGCTCAAAACCCATCAGTGGTATCAAAGCCAGGTTCGTTTGTTGTTTTTTTTTGTGTGCAAACAGCTTGGAAAAAAAATCGTTTTTCTGTTTTCTGCTCGTATGAAAGTTTGCACATTTGTTGCTGGAAATGGACTAGAACATTACCCTAAACTGTTTTGATGTTTTAAAGCTTGTTTTAGATGGTGTAATGTTTATGCTAATCCATTTACAATGGCAATTATTAAAATTACAAGTTTTTTTAAGTGTAATTTTTGATTCTTGAAAGTGTTCATATTCATGTTCTTGAACTTATGAAGATTAGATGATCATAGGAATTGTTTGTAACCTTCATAGTAGTTTAATTCATGATCATAATGTGTTTTAATGGAGTCCATAACTTGTCCTCAAGTTATGGAAAACCAAAAGTCTCACTTTTATTAAAGCCATTAAAAGATCCAACATATGACACTTGGTCAGAAATTGATGCTATTGTCCTTCAGTGGATCTATGGGACCATATCCGATGATCTTCTTGGTCAGGTCCTTGATCCAGACTCTACTGCATACGAAGCCTGGTCCAAACTTCAGAACATCTTCCTAAATAACAAAGGTTCTCGGGCAACAGCCCTAGAACATGAGTTCAATAACTTGACCCTTCGAGCCATGACATCCCTTGAAGCGTATTGTCAACGACTGAAGGATCTCTCCGGGCAACTAAACGATGTAGAGTGCCCTGTCAACGAGAAACACCTCGTCCTGCAACTAGTCCGTGGATTGCCCTCTGAGTTTGACACAGTGGCCGCCTACATCAATCAGACCTCTCCCACATGGGATACTGCCTGTTCGATGTTACAACTCGAGAATCAAAGACAACGAGCCCGAGATACTCATTCACCTGTGGAAGTCGCTGCTACTGTTGATCATGAATCAGGACCTAACCCACCACCAAGACGTGGGGATTTCACCAACAAAACTCGTCCTTCCCAGCAACGTAACTCCAATCGCCGATTCCCACCATCTCGCTCTCAAAACAGGGAAAATCCAGCGCCTCCTAGTCGCGAACAACCTGTGCACCAGAACAATCGGCGCAATCTTCCTCCTGGCCAGAATCGCCCCTCATGGTCCACTTACCCGCCTCCTTATTGGGCAGCTCCTTGGTGGGCTTCACCGCCACCATGCCCATATCCTACTCAGCCTGGTTGGGCCTCACCTTGGCCTGCACCTCCCACACAGCAACAACAAGGTCGACCACCACAAGCCCATATTACAGAAGTAAACCCACTGGAACCATCAGAACTTGGAGCAGCTTTCTCGGCAATGACTTTGGACCCAAACGATGAACAGTGGTACATGGATTCAGGAGCAACAACTCATCTTACTGGAGATGCAGGTAAAATCTCAATTCCAAGTATGTCATCTATAAAATCGGTATTTGTTGGAAATGGTAATCAAGTGCCAGTCATTGGATCAGGTCACTCCCTTTTACCAAACCCACATAAACCATTTCATCTCAAAAACATTCTTCACACACCCAACGTCATCAAAAATTTAATATTTGTACGTCAATTTTGTCGAACTAATAACTTATCTGTTGAATTTGACTCCTATGGTTTTTCTATAAAGGACTTCAACACTGGGAAGCTCCTAACGAGGCACAATAGCGATGGTGACCTCTACCCCTTCACAAAGCTAGAAACAGCTCCAGCTTTATCTTTTTTTATTTCATCTAGTTCATCCTTTTGGCATTCTAGACTAGGTCATCCAGGACATTCTGTAATGGATTTTCTTAGTTCAAATAAACATATCTCTTGCAATAAAATTGATCGTTCTTTTGTTTGTCAATCTTGTCAAATTGCTAAGCACAAACGCTTACCTTTTCCTGCCTCCACATCCACCACAATAAAACCCTTTGACCTTGTCCATGCCGACTTGTGGACATCACCACTCCGAAGCAACAGTGGTTTTAAGTATTATCTCATTCTGATTGATGATTTCACCCATTTTATATGGGTGTTTCCACTCAAATACAAATCTGAAACCCATGAAAAGATAACACATTTTCACAAACACATACAAACTCAATTCAACACTACATTCAAAACTCTACAATGTGACAAAGGGGGAGAATTTGACAATCACCAACTTCATCATTTTGCATCTACTGTCGGTCTTCATATCCGTTTTTCTTGCCCCCACACTTCCCAACAAAACGGAACAGCCGAACGCATGATTCGTCCTATCAACGAACTCATGTTATCTCTTTTAACCCACGCCTCTCTACCACCTTCTTTTTGGGTCGACGCCCTCCACACTGCCACCTATCTTCACAATATCCTACCCACCAAAATACTTCACAACCGTACCCCAACCTCCGTTCTCTATCTCAAAAATCCCACATACGACCACCTACGGATTTTTGGTTGCGCTTGTTACCCCAATCTTAACGCCACACGCCAACACAAACTCTCCCCATGATCTATTCCTTGTGTTTTTCTTGGTTACCCAGCCCAATACCGAGGCTATCACTGCCTTGACATCTCTACGGGTAAAATTATCCTCTCCCGTCATGTCACCTTTGATGAAAATACATTTCCCTACGCCAATACCACACCTACACAGCCACATAACTACTCTTTCCTTGACACTGACCCATCCCCACTTATTTACCAACCACACATCACAAGTAACCAACCTACTATCCCAGCCGACCCAACACCGCCAACCTTACCACCACCAAACACCTCTAACACTCATACCACCTCTCCACACCATCCTACTCCGATTGAAACCTCCTCAACCACTCCCAATCATTACCCGCTGACCTACACTTGCCGAAACCCACAACAACAATCCACCCACCCACCACCAACTTTTCAACACCCAATGACAACCCGCTCTCGATCTGGTATCACAAAACCAACCAAACCATTTAACCTTCATACCACCACAACCCATAAAGTCATATCCCCACTTCCAAAATCCTAAAATATGCCTTATCTGATCCAAACTGGCACTCCGCTATGACTAATGAATACCAGGCTTTAATAGATAACAACACATGGGAATTAGTACCAAGACCCAACAATGCTAATGTTATACGGTGCATGTGGATTTACTGTCATAAATTTCATGCTAATGGGAATCTTGAGAGATACAAAGCACGCTTGGTCATCAATGGCAAATCTTAACAAATCGGAATAGACTGCCATGAAACATTCAGTCCCGTCGTGAAACCTACCACTATTCGGACCGTTCTTAGTCTTGTTGTATCACGATCATGGCCTATTCATCAACTCGATGTAAACACCGCCTTCTTACATGGGGACCTCAAAGAAACTGTGTATATGTTTCAGCCTCCCGGATTTGTAGACAAGCAAAACCCAACCCATGTATGTCGATTACAAAAATCACTGTATGGGCTCAAGCAAGCCCCACGGGCATGGTATCATCGGTTTGCCACATACATTCAAACCTGTGGTTTCAAAAGCACTAACAGTGACATTTCTCTATTTGTTTTCCAACACGGTGCAACAATGGCGTATCTCCTTCTTTATGTCGATGACATCATCTTGACTGCATCTGACACCACTACTCTTCGGTACTTCATTGATCTTTTATCCAAAGAGTTCGCAATGTCCGATCTTGGCCCTCTCCACCATTTCCTCGGCATTCAAGTTCAACACAAAAATGGAGGATTATTTCTTTCACAGGAACAATATGTTAATGACATTCTTCACAGGGCCAACATGCAAAATTGCAAACCATGCGTTACACCCGCCGACACCAACTCAAAGCTTAGTGTCACCATCGGCAACCCAATGCATGATGTATCTCTATACCGTAGCCTCGCCGGAGCCCTCCAATATTTAACTTTTACCCGCCCCGACATTGCATACGCCGTTCACCAAGTCTGTCTCTTTATGCATGCACCAAGAGAACCGCACTACAATTTCTTAAAACGCATTCTGAGATATCTAAAAGGCACCACCAATCATGGCCTCCACATCAATCCCTCCAAGTCTACTAAACTTACCGCTTACTCTGACGCTGACTGGGGGGGTTGTCCGGACTCACGTCGGTCCACGTCCGGCTATTGCGTATTCCTTGGCGACAACCTTGTCTCATGGTCATCCAAACATCAACCTACTATCTCCCGATCAAGTGCCGAAGCTGAATACAAAGGAGTCGCAAATACAGCAGCTGAAACAACATGGCTTCGCAACCTGCTTCTTAAACTCCATCTCCCGTTGCGCCAGGCCACAATCATATACTGTGATAACATTTCAGCGGTCTACCTTACACAAAACCCAGTTCAACATCAACGCACAAAACATGTTGAAATCGATATCCACTTCGTTCGAGAAAAAGTGCGTATGGGTTCCGTACGTGTCCTTCACATCCCAGCAGATTACCAATATGCAGATATTTTCACAAAGGGATTGCCACGCCAACTCTTCACCCGTTTCCGCTCCAGTCTCTCTATTCGACCATCTACCGATTCGACTGCGGGGGAGTATTAGCGAGAACTATTTCAGCCATAAATTTAGCATAATTATGTTGTATATTTTGTATTTATTGTACAGTATATGTTCCTAAATTAGCTCTTTAGGTGATTAGACTTTCCTCAATTACCCCCCTGTAATCTTGTATATATACTAGCTCATATCAATGAAAGGGGCATCCAATCTCAAACACTTACAAAACATAGTTTATGGCACGTGTAATAGGTGTGGAATTGGTCGCGACCCATCCACTTTTAGAACAAGACAACCTTCTGCTAATTATGCAGATTTTCGCTCACAAGCATCAACTTCTTGGCTCTCGGATACAGGGTCAAACAACCATGTTGCACCTGATATGACAGGTTTCAATTCAGCCGAATCCTACTATGGAGATGACAATTTGCATGTTGGCAACAGTAAGGCCCTCCCTATCCTTCACATTGGTTCTTCCCAACTTTATTCACCAAACAAAACCTTTTACCTAAATAATATCCTTCATGTTCCTGAAATTAAGAAACATCTCCTTTCCGTTCAAAAGTTTTGTCACGATAATCATGTCTATTTTGAATTTCACTCCTCCTTTTTTGTTGTTAAGGACAAATCTACTCACAATACCCTCCTCATGGGTCCAAGTGACGGTGGACTCTACTCAATCAACCTGCCAACAAATCAATCGCTTCCAAAATTCACCTTCTCAGCAACCACATGGCATCAACGATTGGGACACCCACATTCCCAGTTGTTTAAGACTATGCTTTCCAAATATCGTTTACCTATTTCAACTAAGACATTTGATTTTCACTGTAATTCATGTTCTATTGGAAAATCTTCCAAACTAAATTTATTGTCTTCTACTTATAAAAGTACTCATATTCTAGATTTAATTTTTTGTGATGTTTGGGGCCCGGCACCAATAACTTCATTTGATGGTCATACCTATTTTCTCCTATGTGTCGATCATTATTCAAAATTTATGTGGTTGTTTCCTTTAAAACGCAAATCTGATGTGTTTGATGTATTCAAACGGTTTGTCACCATGGTTGAACGACAATTTTCAACCAAACTTAAAACTGTTCAAACTGATTGGGGGGGGGGTGAATTCAGAAACTTATCCCAATTTTTCTCCTCTATTGGCATCATTCACCGTCTCTCTTGCCCGCATACCAGTGAACAAAATGGTGTTGTCGAGAGACGTCATCGTCATGTTGTCGAAACCAGGCTTACTCTCATGGCACAATCTCACGTCCCTCAACGTTTCTGGCACTTTGCCTTTGAAACTGCAGTCTACCTTATAAACTGAATGCCCTCACGAACAAACTCCACTATTTCTCCGTTTGAACATCTTTTTAAACAGAAACCCGACTTCTCCTTTTTATGCATTTTTGGATGTCAATGCTACCCTCATATCCGCCCATATAATCAAAACAAGATGGATCTCCGATCTACTTCTTGTATCTTTCTTGGCTATAGCACTGCACACCATGGATATCGGTGTTTTGACCCCGACACTGAACGTATTTACATTGCCCGTCACGTTCGATTCAACGAAAACTCTTTCCCTTTTTCTACACCTCATAAAGATCCCTCAATACCTGCTCCTCACAGCCCCTATATCTCCTTGTATCCTGCTATCATACCACCATCTTCTTCACCAAACCTCCCTTTTCAACCCAACACTCCTGTTCACACTACTCCTACCGAACCAACCAGCCCCGTTCATACTACTCCTGCCGAACCTACCAGCCCCCTACCAGCCCATACATACTCCCGTCGCACCTCCACAGAACAATCTAACACCACAATCTCCACCTTTGACCGATATACAAGCACTCAACCACCCACCAATTCAATACCGGGCCACCAACATCATTCCTCTACCTCTACTACTATCCCTCCCTCACAACACTCGCGACCAGCTCACCTCCGACAAAATCTGAAAAAGAAAATACCATATGACCCCTCAGATTTTCACACATCCACCAATACATCCGTTCAAGAACCCACCACATTTACCGTTTCCAACAAAGATCAGAACTGGCGTAAAGCCATGGAAGATGAATATTCGGCGCTAATTCGCACTAGAACTTGGACTCTGGTTCCCCGTGTTCCTAATGCCAATGTGGTCAATTGCAAATGGGTCTATAAAATTAAGACGGATCAACATGGGGCGATCCAACGCTATAAAGCACACCTAGTTGCTAAAGGTTTTAACCAACAACCAGGCATCGACTATACAGATACCTTCAGTCTGGTGGTGAAGCCTACTACTATCCGGGTTGTTCTATCACTCGCGGTTACCAAACAATGGTACCTACGCTAACTTGATATCCAGAACGCATTTCTACATGGCAATCTGAAGGAAATTGTGTATTTACAACAACCCCAAGGCTTCGTTGACCCACGTAAGCCGAACCCATGTGTGTCTTATTCACAAGTCTCTGTACAGTCTTAAACAAGCACCGAGAGCTTGGTTCCATCGACTCTCTTCAACCTTGATTTCTCTTGGCTTTCGGGGTTCCAAAATTGATCCCTCATTATTTATCTACTCGGCTCATGGTACGATTATGTATATGCTTGTATATGTTGACGACATTATTTTAACCGGAAACAACAATAAAGCTATTGATCACATTGTTTATATCTTGAGTAAGTCGTTTGCAGTGCAAGACATGGGGCCTCTATCATATTTCTTGGGAATTGAGGTTGTCCATAAAGCTTCCGATATTATTCTTTCTCAACAAAAATATATAAATTAGTTGTTGGCAAGGGCAAACCTCTCTCACTCAAAACCAGTTCCGTCGTCGTGCACCACGAGCGCAAATCTCTCTTTGGGTGACAGTGCTCCTTTTGATGATCCACTGAAATATATAAAAATGGTGGGTGCCTTACAATATGTTACATTATCACGTCCTGACATTACTTTTGCGGTTAATAAAGTATGTCAATTCATGCACTCACCCACTACGAATCATTGGTCTGCGGTCAAACGTATTTTGCGCTATCTACGGCAAGTCATGGTCTCTTAATCTCTCGATCATCATCATCGGTGTTGCATGCCTATATTGATGCTGCATTCAACGCCTTTAGTGCCTTTTCTAATGCAGATTGGGTTGGATGCCCTGATGAACGTCGATCCACGGGAGGATATTCAATATATCTTGGATCTAATCTTGTTTCGTGGTCTGCTAGAAAACAAAAGATTCTATCTCGGTCATCTACGGAATTGGAGTACAAAGCATTAGCGGATACGGTTGTTGAATTAACTTGGTTTGAGACTCTGTTACGAGAACTTCTTGTTCCATTAAAATCTGTTCCAACTCTATGGTGCGATAACTTGGGAGCCACATATTTTTCTGTTAACCTGTCTTCCATGCATGAACAAAGCATGTAGAAGTTGATTTTCACTTCGTTCGGGAAAAAGTTGCACAAGGAAGACTGTCAGTTCAATTCATTTCTACACACGATCAAATCATCGATGTTTTCACAAAGCCTCTGTCTTCTGAGCGTTTCCTCTTCTTGAAGTCCAAGCTAAGAGTCTATACCCGGCCTTAGCTTGCGGGGGAATATTGGACAAATACTTATATTTATGTTATTAGAGGGTGTGTTATGTAAATATGTCCACTATATATTCAGATGTATTATGTCGATTATGTAACACAAGATACCTTTTTTTATTAAGATTTAATTTTTCTGCAATTAGATTCCTTTTTTATGTTTTTTTAGAGTGTTCAGGTCTGGTGTTTTGACCTTGTTTTTACCTCAGTCGATCGATTTGATCTGTGTATTGATATCTATGTTCAGCAGATTGGTAAGGTCATTTCTACTATATTAGATTTTATTTTCTTGACTTTTGTAGATCCATTGGTTTTCTTATGAGATTGAGTTGGATATGTTTTCTGTTGTATCTATATTTTGCAAGGTTCTAAATAGCGTAAGGCGTGACTTGGCGGCAATATCAAGCCTCAAGCTTTTCCGAGCCTTGGCGAGCCACGTCGTTTGTAAGGCGTGACTTAAGGCGGCAATTTTGTATATAATTCATATTTGTATATGTATTTTCAACTATTATTTATTTTTATATACATATATGAGTCAAGGCGGCGTTTTGGTAAAGCTTGGCGGCACATACAAGCCTTGGAGCCATGGCGCGCCATGGCGGAGCCATGACGAGCTTTTTAGAACCTTGGTATTTTGTTACTAGACCTGTTTTTCGCCCTTGTTTTTCCGCATTTTATCGTTTAGATCTATCTATTGTTATCTGCTATTCAGCAAGTTTTGAAAGGTTATTTATACATTGATTGGCTAAACCACTTTCGTGTTTTCTGCTTTCTATTGTCTCGTATCTAGTGTGTTTGGTTTGTTCATACCTATTATCTCGATATTTTCCTTATCCTATATTACTTTGTTAAAGTTTTGTTTTTCTTTATGATCTGGTGCGTCGGGCTTAATTCAGACATTTTATCTCATTTCTGGTCCTATTCCATATTTTTCTGATCCATTTTAGACACTTATTATATGTTTTGTTGTTTATCTAATAATATACTTTCTACGTATTGTTTGTTAGGGTTACGATCATCAAGTTACTATTCATTGACCAAAACAAACAACAAGCGTGTCTGTAGTTGTTTCCGCCCATTGTAAGTATTCTTCCTTCATTGTGGTAGCAAGGGTGTTGTTCAACTGTCGTCTGCCTACACATCCCCTTTGCCTATGTGTGTCTATATATATATATATATATATATATATATATATATATATATATATATATATATATATATATATATATATATATATATATATATATATATATAGAAGTAGGTTCATTTAAAAACCTAAATTAGTGTGAATACATGAGGACGATTTACAGTCAATCAAATTTTATCATCTAAAAAAATAATTAAATTTAATTTAAATGGTAAACATGTCAATTTACACAACAGTCAAAGAAGTAATTAAAACAAATTGCCTGAAAATATGTTGATTGATCTTTCCATAATCCACAATTGAAACTCGTGTATTATTCATTTCGTATTCAGTCTTACAATCATCGTACTATTATTGTTATTGTTATGTTAATAGTCTGATAAATTCTGGTTATATATCATATCGTTCTAGAAACGATTTGATTCTTCTATTGATCCATATGGAATGTTATACATAAGACGGCGGCCATGCTGATTTAGTTTCAAATCGGTATCAACAATACTATGCTGATTTCGATTCAATGCAAGATGGAATAGATTATACTTCTCATGAGAGTTCCTTCGATTACCAACAACATGGAATTAATCAAAATCCAGGTTTAATTTTGTATCCTTATTCGTAAATGTTAATTTTCTTTTTTTTTATTCGAGGCATATACTTTATGTTAATTCATCATCATTTCTTTTAAGGAGAAGATTGTGATAATTATGATAATATTGATGAAGATGTGAACGATTTACATGACGATGATATCATTTCAATTGAAAATGAGACATTGGGTGGATGTGATGATGATTACAGGGTCGATGAATTTAAAAATCAAGATAATGTTGACAGTTCAGGTAATTCGGATTTTTATTACTTAATATCAAAATGTTTTGTGTTAAGTAATCTATTATTGGTTGATACATTCAATCACAGTGTAAATTCATTGTTTTTTCCTGTAGATGTTAATCAATCTAATGATATTCATGAACATTCTAATCATCAGCATATGATTATTAATGGAAAACGGTACTAGATTCCAAAGGTACCTGATGAAGTTCAGCCAAAACTCAAAGGCCATTACAAGTCGTATGAAGATATAACATATATGTATTACAAGTACGGTCTTGCAACAAGTTTTGATGTTAGGAAAACGACGAATAGAAAAAATATGCATGGTATTATTAGATTGAGATACCTTATGTGTAACAAACAAGTTCTTCCTAATACGGGTCATGTTGATACATTGAACCCAAACAAAAGTAAGATTCAAAGAAGGACCGGATGCATGTATCAGATTTAGTATGATAAAAGGAAGCTCTACATGGTTGCTATATGAGTTTGTAGAGGCACATAATCATGAACTAATGTCTCAAGATAACATGTTTTCCCGATACCATAGACAACTTAATTCATGGAAGAAATCGTTCATTATCAGTCTTTCTAATCAGAAAGTGACATCCAAGATCACATGCTCTTTACTGCTATTAATGGTGGATACAATATTATTGGAGGCATGGTTAATGATTTTAAAATTTTGATGAGGAATCTTAATTGCTTCATAGGTGGGACTGATGCTCAGATGTTAGTCGATAAGATAACTAACAGAACAAAAAATGTTCCTAATTTTTCATTCGACTTTAGAGTTGAAAATAAGCAACTCAACGCTATATTTTGGGTTGACGAGACCTCAAAGATAAATTATAAAGAGTTTGGTGATGTTGTTTCCTTCGATGCCACATTCCGAACTAATAGGTTGTGTATAATTTATGTTTATGTTTTGTTTTAATTTTAATTCCTTAAACTTTTCAATGTAAAATTTTCCACTCTTTAGGTATGACCATTGTATTTGTTCCTTTCATCGGAATCGACAATCACAAAAAGTGTGTTACTTTTGGTGTCGGCTTGCTAAGCAAAGAGGATATCGACTCATACACATGGTTGTTGAAATCTTTTCTTAAAGCTTTTGGTAAACAACCAATATTGGTGTTATCTGATGAAGACCCAGCGATGAAAAACGCTATAGCCAAGGTTTTCCCAGAATCAATTCATAGGTTGTGTATGTGGCACATCACTTCCAAATTACCACTGAAGGTTACAAGCTTTAATTTAATAAGCTTTCAGTCAACATTGCATTCAGTATGAATCATTATTATTTTTATTTTATGTTCTGAAAATAATCATTGATAATATTTTTGTATCTCCAACATAAAGTTGTACATTGAGTACTATTTATAGAAGATATTATTATACATCAATAATATTATTGTCGTTTGCCTTTATATATTCTGGACTGAATTAATGATTGTTATTTTTAACTCTTTGCACATGTTTTCGTAGTAAGGTATCATTGGATATTTTCAACTACGAGGAATTCAATTTACAGTTCAACTCCTTGATTTGGAATTCTAAGCTTGAAGAGAAAGATTTCGAACATGGATGGTAAGCACTATTCGATGGACATGATCCTAACGACAATACTTGGTTAAGGAGAATGTACAACTTGATACATTCATGGATTCCTGCCTTTTTCAAAAGAGTCCCTATGCCAAGTCTCGTGATAACAACATCTCGTTCTGAGAGTCAGAACTCAACCTTTCATCAAAACACTCATTATGGATCCACTTTAGTAAACTTTATGATTTTATTTGAATCTATAATGGAGAAGCTGATGGGTTTTGAGCATTACAACATTCCTATGTGCACATACAACCCTAATTGCTTTGGATTTAGGTTTTTCTCAAGTTATACATGCAACAAAATTTCTAAAGCAATAACCCCAATTCTAATGATATAAAATTGAAACTAATAGGGTTTGGATATTACCTTTCTTGTTATCTTGTAATAACAAATAATCCTTCTTCAATTCCTTGACCTTCGAAAGCCTAGTGCACCAAGCGTTGCACCTCTAATGGAGTCACAAACACCACAAGCAAAGAACAAGGGAGAATGAGGTAAAAATCGGCTATGGCTTCTCTTAGAAGGAAGGCAGGCCGACTTCTTGAGGCTATGGGTTCCTTTTATAGTTAAGGTTGCTAGGGTTTTCAACTGGAAACCCTAATTCCCTTGCTTAGGCCCTAAGCAGTCCATGGACCCCCATATGATAAGCCTTGGACGAAAACTCTATGGGGCTTGCCATAGATTTTCGTCCACTCCCCATCAATATAGTCCAATAGCCTAAAACTATAACTATCACTGATTTACGTAATCAGTCCCCGTTCTTTTAATCAGTTCCTTTAATCACTAAATTAATTCCAAATTAATTTTTTATTAATACTAATTAAATAATATGATTTCTCAATTACTATATTATTCTTATAATATATTAATAAATTATTTATCAACCTCTTTCTCCAAAAGTCATTCTATCAAGTTGTTATAGTGAAGGCAACCCAAAAGGTGCTACTATCGGATCAAGTACATACCAATTATATTTATGGCCTTAGACACCTAATCCAACAGTGTCCCACTTGGATAAGTCTAATAACTATAACTGCCAATGCAACTTCAGAATCTGATTAGCAATCGTAGCTCTCAAAAGTCGTTGTCGAACTCTGACCAAGTCAATGACGCGTCCTTTAGATAAGGGATCATATAATCCTCTGTTCTTCAAGATATCCTGTGGACAAAGACATGGAATAGAGTCATACTCAATTTCCACCAATTTGATTCCCTATTTCTGATTTGTTTGACAACGAACTTAATTGAACACATCAATTTAGTCCCGACCAGGCCCGGCACATAAGTGAACACAAAATCATCGAGGGGCCCAAGATATCGCTTTTAATCGTCTTAGGATAAAAGGAACAGATAAACTTTGACGTATATGCTTGTACTATTTGCTGGGTTTTGAGCATTACAACAATCCTATGGTGCACATGCAAACCCTGATGCTTGGATCTAGTTTTTCCAATTGTACATGCAATAATTGTCCAATACTTGCAAACCTAATCTAGCATACAACAAAAATCGAAATTACATCTAATAAACAAGTTAGAATGTTACCATTGATTGTAGCTTGAAGATCTTGAGCTTTTGAGAACCTTAGCACCTCAAATCGTGTGCTTCTGATAGATCACAAACACCAAATCAATTTGGAGAATATTATAGAGAGGGGGGAAGGTATTTTTGGCTCTTAGAACTCTTCTAGGGTTGGTGTAGCTGAAAATATGAAGCACAAGGGTTCCTTATATAGGTGAGGAATTAGGGTTTCAGTCAAATACTTATATGGTTGCTTAGGCTCTAAGCAGCCCATAAGATCCTTCCAGAATCCCATGCTTGGACGAATTATTATGGGCTTACCATAAGATTTCGTCCACCCTATCTTTAGGGTTCCTCAGCCCACTTTGTAATTATCTTATAATTACAATATCAGTCCCCTTAATTTAATTAATCTCTTTTGACCACAAAATTAATTCTCGACCAATATTAATTAAACAATATGATTTCTCCTTTAATATATTATTCTCGTAATATATTAATAAATCATAATAAATCTCTTTCTCTATTATTCATCCAGTCAAGTTGCTTCGGTGAAGGAAACCCAAAAGGACCATACTACTATCGGGTCAAGTACATACCAAATATAGTTATGGGCTTAGACACCTAATCTAACAGTCTCCCACTTGGATAAGTCTAATAACTATAATTGCAAGTACGACTTAAAAATCCGATTAGAAATCGTAGCTCTCAAAATTTGTTGTCGAACTCTGACACGTCCATTAGATAAGGGGTCGTATAGTCCTCCGTTCTCAAGATATCGTGTGGAGAAATACATGGAACATAGTCATACTTATTGTCCAGCAGTCTGTTTCTCGGTCTCTGATTCGTCTGACATAGAACTTAGTTGAACACATCAACTTAGTCCTGATCCGGCCCGACACATAAGTCAAACCAAATCATCGAGGGGCCCAGATATCGCTTTTACCCTCGTAGGATAAAAGGAACAGATAAACTTCGACTTATATGCTTGTACTATTTACTCATTGAATTATACACAACAATGCGTTTTATAACATCAAGTTATTGATGCGTTTAGGCATTATCAATGCACAACCAACTCGTAAACAACAACTCATATATCTAGGTTTAAAGACTATATGATATTATCGTCTTACAATCACTCATGATTAATTCCACGAAGTGAATCATGTAAGTGTGGGTTTAATCCAATACTCAAATCTTATTTCATAAGCACTCATGAACGTTGCAGCAAACTTTGCTATGTCTAAACGCTTTAGACAGTCTACAAGACAATTCATGACAGTCTTCTTTCATACTTACTTCCAACGTATGATCGACTGTGGATAGTTTAAATAATCTTATTATTTAGGAAGTAAAAACATGCAAAGTGAAACAGTAGTAAATAATTGACACAAGACAATAACTTACTTATAAATAAAACACCTTTATTTAATCATCAAGATGTCAATTACAATTTAACTATTACATGTTTATAAAGGCTATCTAATCACTAAAACTAATATCGTCCTTCAGCCCAATGCTCCTAGTGTGCTGCAAGTGCTTAACCCTACTCAGTCCCTTCGTAAGGGAATCTATTGGGTTCTCTTCTGACGATACCTTCTTCACTACGAGGAGTCCTTCTTTTACCCGATGTTTAATAAAGTGATATTTCCTGTCGATATGTCTGGATCTGCCATGATCCCTCGGTTCCTTGGTCAAGGCAACCGCACCTTCGTTATCGCAGAAAATCTCCATAGGATCCTTTATGGCCGGTACAACTCCAAGGTCTCCAATGAAGTTCTTTATCCATATCGCCTCCTTCGATGCTTCGCTTGCTGCTATGTACTCTGATTCGCACGTTGAATCAACCACGGTCTCCTGCTTGGAACTCTTCCAAGTCACTACTCCACCATTTAGGGTAAACACCCAGCCCGACTGAGATCGGAAATTATCTCGGTCTGTCTGAAAGCTGGTGTCGCTATACCCTCGCACTCTCAAGTCATCACTCCCACCGAGGATAAGCAACCATTCCTTAGTCCTTCGTAGGTACTTAAGAATATTCTTAATTGCGGTCCATTGAGCTCTACCATGGTTCCCTTGATATCTGTTGACCATGCTCAAAGCGAAGGCCACATCAGGGCGAGTACAAGTCATAGCATACATGATTGAGCCAACTGCAGAAGCATATGGTACTCAGCTCATCTCTGCTATATCAGCTTCGGTACTCGGGCTCTAAGTCTTACTCAGCTTGGTATTGCTTTGGATTAGTAACTCCCCTTTCTTGGAATTCTCCATGCTAAAACGTTTCAACACTTTATCCAAGTAAGTACTTTGACTAAGTCTTATTAGTCTCTTACTCCTATCTCTCACTATCCTTATCCCTAGAATATAGGCAGCCTCTCCGAGGTCCTTCATAGCGAAGCACTTCCCAAGCCAGGACTTAACCTCCTGCAAGGTTGGGATGTCGTTCCCTATGAGTAGTATATCATACACATACAGTACGAGAAAGCTAACTATACTCCCACTAGCTTTGACATATACGCAGGACTCATCCTCGCTCCTCGTAAAGCCAAACTCTTTGACTTTCTCGTCGAAACAAAGATTCCATCTGCGAGACACTTGTTTCAATCTATAGATGAATTTCTCAAGCTTATACACTCTATTAGGGTGCTTCACATCGACAAAACCCTCTGGCTGACTCATGTAAACATCCTCAGCCAACTTCCCATTAAGGAAAGCGGTTTTGACATCCATCTGCCATATTTCATAGTCATGAAATGTAGCAATGGCTAGCATCACCCTTATAGATTTAATCTTCGCAACAGGTGAGAATGTCTCATCATAGTCAACTTCAGGAGTTTGAGTAAAGCCCTTCGCAACCAATCGTGCCTTATACGTGTGTACTTTCCCATCCATGTCGGTCTTCTTCTTGAAGATTCATTTGCACCCGACCGTCTTACGACCTGGTACATTGTCAACCAAGTTCCAAACTTGATTGTCATACATGGACTGAATCTCGCTGTCCATCACCTCTTTCCATTTCGCAGACTTCGGGCCTGCCATGGCTTCCTTGTAGTTGTTAGGTTCATCCAAATTTACTAGTGTTATATCACTAATAAACGTATCACCCTCAGTTGTTATATGGAAACCATACAACACCGGTGGAACACTAACTCTACTGGAACGTCTAAGAGGTAGGGACTCATCAACACGTTCAACAAGAGTTTCCTCCTCGGGTTTATCGCTACTGTTAGACGTTCCTTCATCGCTTGACTCTTGAAGCTCTTCAAGATCAACTTGCCTCCCACTGTCCTCTTGGCATATGAGTTCTCTCTCTCGGAAAACTCCTCTCCTCACAACGAAGACAACATTGTCACTCGGTCTATAGAAGAGATATCCAAAGGACTTTTGTGGATAGCCGATGAAAATACACCGCTCACTACGATATTTGAGCTTGTCGTGACTCTCTTGTCTTACGAAAGCGTCGCAACCCCAAACCTTGATATGTGCAAACGAGGGAGCTTTCCTTGTCCACATCTCGTCAGGTGTTTTGGCAACCTTCTTAGTTGGGACTAGATTAAGGATATGGGCCGCAGTCTCTAAGGCATACCCCCAGAATGAGATAAGTAGTGAAGCACGACTCATCATGGAACGAACCATGTCCAACAAGGTTCGATTGCGCCTCTCAGGCACACCATTAAGTTGTGGTGTCCTAGGTGGCGTCAATTGTGAAACAATTCCACATTCCTTAAGATATTCGTGGAACTCGATACTAAGATACTCACCACCCCGATTGGATCGTAGTATCTTTATCTTCCTGCCCAGCTGATTCTCCACTTCTTGTTTAAACTCTTTGAACTTTTCAAATGTTTCTGACTTATGCTTGATTAAGTAGATATACCCATATCTGCTACAATCATCAGTAAAAGTCAAATAGAAGCGATTTGCATCCCCTGTGGTGGATCTGAAGGGCCCACATACATCAGTATATATGTGATCCAACAAACCCTCGCCCCTTTCTCAAGTGCCAGTGAAGGGTGACTTGGTCATCTTTCCAAGTAAACAATACTCGCACGTGTCATTGTCCCTAAGTTTGAATGACTCCAACACTCCATCCTTTTGGATTTGGGCTATGCGCTTCTTATTGACATGTCCAAGACGACAATGCCACAAGCATGCTTTATCCACACCATTGGAAGAATCGATTTGCAACACATTATTTCCTAAGTTATCTACAACCATCACATTTTCATATATACCATTACAAGGCAATGCTTCAAAATAGAAAACACCATTCAAATAAGCATTAATAGAACCAAATTCATTATTAAATGAATATCTAAATCCTTGTTTATACAACCCATGAAAAGAAATAATGTTTCTCGCCATATCAGACGAGTAGCAACGATTATTCAACTCTAATCCTAACCCACTACTAAGCACTAAAGAGTAAACTCCAATCTTGGTGATAGGAAACAATTTCCTATTCCCCGTGATCAGGTTCATCTTCCCATGCTCCACATCCCTACTTCTTCTTAGACCCTGCAAATCAGAACAAATGTGAAAACTACATCCTGTATTAAGGAATCAAGAATTAGCATGTGATGATTTATTAGATTGAATAGTATAAATACCTACGAAGGTGGGCTTTATCTTCCCATCTTTAATGTCCTGCAGATACTTCGGGCAACTTCGTTTCCAATGTCTTTTCTCATGGCAGTAGAAGCACTCTGCTTCCTTGGGGTTGGTAAAGGGGGTAGTAGAACCAACTTTGGCCCCACTAGAAGAGGATCCATCATGGGACTTTCCCTTGTGGCTCTTAGAAGAGCCTTCCTCTTCTTCCATTTCCTTTGCCCAACAGCCAAGACAGGGACAGCAGCAGTAGGAGTCGATGCAACAGACTTGCCTTTTAAACTGCTCTCAGCAGTTCGCAAGAGGCCTTGAAGCTTGCTAAGTGTGACCTCTTCCTTGTTCATATGGTAGGTCATACGAAACTGGTCGTACCAAGGAGGTAAGGAGTGTAGAAGCGCCAGCTCCTCATCGAAGTTAACATTTAACTTCAGCAAGCGGTCCACGAATCTCTGCATCTTTTGCAGGTGGGCCGCGATGGACTCTCCATCCTTCATTTTGGTAGTGATCATCGAGGCGATGATCTCATACCTCTCTTGCCTAGCACTTTGATGGTACCTTTCCATCAAGTCCTGGTGCATCTCGTAGGGGTAGTAGTCCTAGTAGGACTTTTGGAGTTCAGCATTCATTGTCGCAAGCATGATGCAATGGACTTTAGTAGTGTCCCTTTCATGGGCATCATACGCAGTGATCTCTTCAGGAGTAGCAGTGTTAGGGTTAACCTCCTTAAGCTCCTTGTCGAGAACATATTCTTTATCCTCGTATCGAGTCACCATTCATATGTTACGAATCCAATCATTGAAGTTTGTGCCATCAAAAATCACTCTCCCACAAAGGTTCATGAGAGAGAAGGAGGCAGAGGGGGTCGAGCCAGAAGCGTTGTTGTTTGGAGTAGACATCTGAAAAGAAAAGAGACAAAGCTTGGATTAGATACGAATCCCAAATTAAACACCCAAATGAGAAATTATGGCTAGGACCCAACATAATTATTCACAATTCAGAAAAGGGATGTCATAATCCAATTGCAAATAATTTGAAGGTAGGTAAATGACGATTTACCAATTTCCACCATGAAAAACGAAAATGAAAATTAAGTTTTAAATTAGTTGAAATTCCTAGATCTTTTGAGATTCATTGAACTTTTCAATGGCATGTTTAAATCTGATTATGCCCTTCAAGTTCGTGATTGGGATGCCGATGATCACAAAAAAGGTGTGAATAACCATGCAAAATGTGCTTGGTACTCTCGATGTCATTTATCACCTAACCAATGTGTCGGTTAACCGCACACGCTCCATTAGTCTATGATAAACATCGAGCCACCCTTTGTCACACAAACTAGTCCAAATTAGTGTGCCGGTTAGCCACACACGCTCCACTAATGACTTGGGAAGGTGCAAAGTGCAATTTCATGGAATAGCATACAATTTCACATTTTTCCTAAAGTAACTAAGATTGGGAATTTGTAAAAAACATTTTAGTTACATTATCTATTCATTATACTTATTAATGAGGAATTAGTTTGTCCTATCCTACCCGTTCGGCTAACGACCCTCCACTAGTCAAGGAAGCGGTGGGTGAGAGTGGACACCCATCAAACCACCATTTTATAGGCAGTAACCTTATACCCCCCCCCCCCTTATAGACCGGCTTCGTAAATGAGGCCTACTAACGGTAAGACTGACTCGTCTTATATATATATATATATATATATATATATATATATATATATATATATATATATATATATATATATATATATATATATATTATTCTTATAATACTATAATAGTATAAGGGTTGAATTTTAACTTTTAAAACTCTAGGGTTTAGAATTTAAATATTTTCAAAATTAAAACTTTTAATCAAAATTTAAATTCCAAAACTTGAGGGCAAATTTTGAAACTTTTCAAAATATTTTTTAGATCAAATTTGAAAAATAATTAAATAATCATATAAATAATATTTATTACATAATTTGACCAAATCAATTTTACATACAAGATAATTCAAATCAAAAATACAAATAATTAATTTTATTATATAAAGCAAGTAATTATCTTAATTTTGACAATTATCCTTTAATTGGATGAGGATAATCAATACCATATCATAAAATTCAAATTTTATCAGTTAAAAACGTTTATGGTAATTATCCTTAACCAATTTCAGTCAAAATCCCGAAAAATCAGCCTACAGACCAGCGAACTCATCGAGCCAGCTTTGACTCGTTGAGTTGCCAGTGGACTCGGCGAGTTCATCTTTGGACTCGTCGAGTTCAGGATGCTGTTTCAGAATTTCGAACTTTTCAAGCATGAACAATTAGCAAGGCATCAAATACAATAGAAGAACAACCAGGCTTTGATACCACTGTTGGGTTTTGAGCATTACAACAATCCTATGGTGCACATGCAAACCCTAATGCTTGGATCTAGTTTTTCTAATTGTACATGCAATAATTGTCCAAGACTTGCAAACCCTAATCTAGCATACAACAAAAATCGAAATTACATCTAATAAACAAGTTAGAATGTTACCTTTGATTGTAGCTTGAAGATCTTGAGCTTTTGAGAACCTTAGCACCTCAAATGTTGTGCCTCTGATAAATCACAAACACCAAAGCAATTTGGAGAATATTAGAGAGAGAGAGGGAAGGTATTTTCGGCTCTTAGAACTCTTCTAGGGTTGGTGTAGCCGAAAATATGAAGCACAAGGGTTCCTTATATAGGTGAGGAATTAGGGTTTCAGTCAAATACTTATATGGTTGCTTAGGCTCTAAGCATCCCATAAGATCCTTCCAGAATCCCATGCTTGGACGAATTCTTATGGGCTTACCATAAGATTTCGTCCACCCTATCTTAAGGGCTCCTCAGCCCACTTTGTAACTATCTTATAATTACAATATCAATCCGCTTAATTTAATTAATCTCTTTTGACCACAAAATTAATTCTAAATTAATTATCGACCAATATTAATTAAACAATATGATTTCTCCTTTAATATATTATTCTCATAATATATTAATAAATCATAATGAATCTCTTTCTCTATTATTCATCCAGTCAAGTTGTTTCGGTGAAGGCAACCCAAAAGGACCATGTTACTATCGGGTCAAGTACATACCAAATATAGTTATGGGTTTAGACACCTAATCCAACACTATTTACTCATCAAATCGTACACAACAATGCGTTTTATAACACCAAGTTACTGGTGCGTTTACGCATTATCAATGCACAACCAATTTGTAAACAATAACTCGTAAATCTCGGTTTGAAGATTATACGATATTATCGTCTCACAATCACTCGTGATAAATTCCATGAAGTGATTCATATGAGCATGGGTTTAATCCAATACTCAAATCCTATTTCAGGAGTACTCATGAACGTTGCAGCAAACTTTTGCTATGTCTAAGCACTTAGACAATCTACAAGCCAGTTCATGACAGTCTAACCTCATTACTTTCATCCAAAGTATGATCAACTGTGGATAATTTGAACAATCTTATTATTCAGGAACTAAAACATGCAAAAGTGAAACACAAAATAAACAATTGACAAAAGATAGTAAACTTTACTCATAAATAAAACTTTTATTACTTAATCATCAAATGTCAATTACATTTAAATTGTTACAAGTCTCTAATTGTCTATCTAATCACTAAAACTAATATCGTCCCTCAGACCAATGCCCCTAGCATGTTGAACATGCTTAACCCTACTCAGACCCTTTCTGAGGGGATCTGTAGGATTCTCTTCTGACAATGCCCTCTTGACCACGAGGAGCCTTCTTCTACCTGATGTCTGATGAAGTGGTATTTTCTATCAATGTGTCTGGATCTACCATGATCCATTGGTTCCTTGATCAAGGCAACCGCTCCTTCGTTATCATAGAAAACCTCCATAGGCTCTTTTATGGATGGTACAACTCCAAGGTCTCTAATGAAGTTCTTCAACCATATTGCCTCCTTCGACGCTTCGTTCGCTGCTATGTACTCTGGTTCGCATGTTGAATCAGCCACGGTCTCCTGTTTGGAACTTTTCCAAGTCATTGTTCCTCCATTCAGGGTAAATACCCAGCCCGACTGAGAGCGGAAGTTATCTCTGTCGATCTGAAAACTAGCATCACTAGACCCTGTCACTCTCAAGTCATCATTCCCACCAAGGGTAACGACCCAGTCCTTAATCCTTCGCAGGTACTTAAGAATGTTCTTAACTGTTGTCCAGTGAGCTCTACCAGGGTTCCCTTGATATCGGCTTACCATGCTCAAAGCAAAATCCACATGAGGACGAGTACATGTCATAGCATACATGATCGAGCCAACGGCGGAAGCATATGGCACTCGACTCATATCCTCTATCTCGGCATTGGTACTCGGACTCTGAGTTTGGTATTACTCTGGATAGGCAGTTCCCCTTTCTTGGAATTCTCCATGCTAAAACGTTTTAGCACCTTGTCCAAGTAAGTACTTTGACTAAGTTCTATTAGTCTTCTACTCCTATTTCTCAATATCCTTATCCTCAGAATATAAGCATTCTCTCCTAGATCCTTCATAGTAAAACACTTCCCAATCCACGACTTAACCTCCTGCAAAGTTGGAACGTCGTTTCCTATGAGAAGTATGCCATCGACATACAACACTAGAAATCTACCTATACTCCCACTAGCTTTGACATATACCCAGGACTTCTCCTCGCTTCTAGAGAAACCAAACTCTTTGACTTTCTCATCAAAACAAAGATTCCATCTGCGAGAAGCTTGCTTCAATCCATAAATTGATTTCTCAATCTTGCACACTCTATTAGGGTACTTAGCATCTACAAAACCCTCTCGCTGACTCATGTAAACATCTTCAGCCAATTTTCCATTAAGGAAAGCGGTTTTGACATCCATCTACCATATTTCATAATCATGAAATGCAGCTATGGCCAGCATAACGCTGATAGACTTGATCTTAGCCACCGGTGAGAAGGTCTCATCATAGTCAGCCCCTGGGGTTTGAGTAAAGCCCTTCGCAACCAGTCATGCCTTGAACGTGTGTACCTTCCCATCCATGTCGGTCTTCTTCTTGAAGATCCACCTGAACTCGACCATCTTATGACCTAGTACATTTTCAACCAAGTTCCAAACTCGATTGTCATACATGAACTGAATCTTACCGTCCATCGCCTATTTCCACTTTGCAGACTCCGAGCCCGACATGGTTGCCTTGTAATTGTTAGGTTCATCCAAATTTATCATTGTACTATCACTGATAAACGTATCACCCTTAGTTGTTATATGAAAACTATACAACACAGGTGGAACACTAACTCTGTGACATCCCCTAATTTCTCGGCCAGAAAAGACCGATTTAATTTATACTTTTTAAAATAAAATCAGAGAAATCTTTTAAAAGATGTTGCGGAATTGGTCCCCAAAACAAAACATGATAAAAGTTTATCAAAACCTTTCTTTAAGAAATGTATAGTTTCATTTCATATCAAAACCTCGGGATGTCATGTTCCGATACAGATCAAAAGCATAAACAAGACAATATAAGCCTTACAACAGTTATTTACAACTACTGGCCTATAATCCAAAAATCACTCATCATCATCATCCGACTATGCTCGGGGTCCACTACCTGTAATATAAAAAGCTGAGTGGGTCAGGCTTGGAAGCCTGGTGATCATATAGGGTTTTCAACCCACAATAAATAAATGTATTATACTTAAACATCAATCAATCAACCAAATTACCCCAACCCCATTATCTTATTTATTTCTTAAGGATTTACCCTAAGATTCAACTATCACTCACTCCTAAGGACTCATCCTAAGGAATAGGCACAAGGTCACATCATCGCCAGGGTTTATACAACAGGCACTAAATTCATAGCTGCCAGGGTTTTTACAACAGGCACTAAGTCCATAGCTGCCATGGTTTATACAACATGTGCTAAGTCCATAGCTCTTATTTATCGACAGTATTATTGACGGCAATCTCCCTGTCATACATGTCAATGGGTTTTTAGAGTACGACTGATGAACATATAGTTCACACACCTACAGGTTGCAAGCCTGCTAGTGTTCCACATACCGTCTAGAATAGTCCATGGTTGTCATCCATACTCTGCTGAATGACGGGGGCCAACGTTTGGGTAAGGGCTTTTCTCATATTTCACCACTCACCCTCAACTCATGATCTCATTTCACCATTCACCCTCAACTCATGATCTCATTTCACCACTCACCCTCAACTCATGATCTCATTTCACCACTCACCCTCAACTCATGATCTATATCACTGATCATCTCATTTATCCAACTCACCTTTCATCACACACCCACTATTTCATCTACCCATGTTTTACCCAACATTTTTTGTAGATAAAAATACATATACAGTTTAAATTATTTAAAAACCTGTATAAATCATTCCTTCAACATCCATCTCAAATAAACAAACAATATATATTCACACAGCACGTATTTTATATAAAATACTTCATATCTATGTGTAAGGTGAAAGTATCTACACACTCACTTGATTTAATGATAATCGGGCAACACTTCGTTTCCTAAAACGATCGTTTCTAATAAAACCGGGAGTTTTATTGAGAAACCGGGCTCTGCAAGGGTCAGGCTTCGAAACCGAAAAGATAAATTTCCCGAGTCTTCGGGCACTTCGGGACGTGTTCCGGGCGTTTGGTATGGTACCGGGGCTTTGGGGGAAGTGAAAATAGCTAAAATATTGAAAAATGGGTGAAAAGTGTCAATTTTCCAACTTTAGCCGGGAGGGTTTACACCGTCCTATTTATAGTATGCGAGGCTGCTGATCGGACGGCTGAGAGGAAGCCACGCGGCAGCAGATGCGAGGAGGCAGCACGTGGGTTGCGCATGCGAGGGTCTCGCTGGAGGCACCTGATTGGACCGAAGTTCGGGTCCGAGGAGGGGGGGGGGGCGGGGGGGTTCGTGGCACCTACGAAGCTCGGATGGGTCACAGCGACACGGGGCGCGCATGCAAGGTTCCAGCGCATCGGACACATCATCGACTTCGGACACCTGTGCGACACGCGTCGCTTCTCGGACGCGCCACGCAGCTGCTTCGGATACGTGGCCAGCTCAGAGTGAGGGTGACGTGGCTGGCACTATTCATGCGAAAATTCTAGAAAATTGTGCCCAATCTTGTAAAATCCATAACTTTCTCATACGGGCTCCGTTTTTGACGTTCTTTATATGCACGCGTAGGTAAAATTACGCTGTACAACTTTCGTTTAGACTTCGTCGGCTAATTTTGAATTTAATTTTTATATTATTATTTTTAACAGACTGGGACAGGAAATCCGTTAAAAATTCATAACTTCTTCATCCGACGTTCGTTTTCGTCTGTCTTTTTACCGTTGTACTCCTATTGACGAGACCTTCGATTCTCGTTTAGGTTGTTGGCTAAAAATCACTCGATCTAAAATTCGAGTTTTTAGCTGTCTACTGCTAAGCTGAAACTTCGAAAAATCATAACTTCCTCATACGAAGTCAGATTTGGGTGTTCTTTTTATACATACTCTCGGTTTAACGAACACTACGACTTTCGTTTAGATCACCAAGACTAAAAAGTAGTTTATCAAAAACTCACTTTTTACGACATTCGGCACCGTGCAGGTTTTGTCGCGAAACTTCGACAGGTCATAACTTCTTCGTTATAACTCGGATTTCGGCATTCTTTATATATCTGTAATCCTTGTCACGACCACTACAACTTTCTTAAAAAATATCGGCTTTATCTAATATTTATTTTCGACGCTCATTTTTACTTTTAATTAATTAAACCCTAATAATTAAGCATAAAACACATAATTTTCACATAATATTCACATAATTCCTTTTCATTTCTTCTAAATGAGTTACAAAGGTTAACCTAGACTATCATGTCAATATTAATGCCTATCCTTGAAACACGGGCATTACAAACTCTACTGGAACGTCTAAGAGGTAACGACTCGTCAACCGGTTCAACAGGAATCTCTTCCTCAGGTTGAGTGCTAGTGTTAGAGGTTCCTTCATCGCTTGAATCTTGAAGCTCTTCAAGATCAATTTTCCTCCCACTGTCCTCTTGGCATATGAGTTCTCTCTCGCGAAAGACTCCTCTCCGTGCTACAAAGACCACGTTATCATTAGGTCTGTAGAACAGTTATCCAAAGGATTTATGTGGATAGCCGATGAAAATACATCGCTCACTTCGAGGTTCAAGCTTGTCGTGAGTCTCTCTTCTTATGAAAGCTTCACAACCCCGAACCTTGATATGTGCCAACGAGGGAACTTTCCCTGTCCACATCTCGTGAGGTGTTTTGGCAACCTTCTTAGTTGGGACTAGATTAAGCATATGGGTGGTAGTCTCTAAGGCATACCCCCAGAATGAGATAGGTAACGAAGCTAGACTCATCATGGAACAAACCATGTCCAATAAGTTTCGATTACGCCTCTCAGCCACACCATTAAGTTGTGGTGTCCTAGGTGGTGTTAATTGTGAAACAATTCCACATTCCTTAAGATTGTCGTGCAACTCGATACTAAGATACTCACCACTCCTATCAGATCTGAGCATTTTTATCTTCCTGCCCAGTTGATTCTCCACTTCTTGCTTAAATTCTTTGAACTTTTCAAAGGTTTCTGACTTATGCTTGATTAAGTAGATATACCCATATCTGCTATAATCATCGGTAAAAGTCATATAGAAGCGGTTTGCATCCCTTGTGGTGGATCTGAAGGGCCCACACACATCTGTGTGTATGAGATCCAACAATCCCTCACCTCTTTCACAAGAATTTGTGAAAGGTGATTTAGTCATCTTTCCAAGTAAGCAAGACTCGCACGTGTCATCTGACCTAAGGTCAAATGACTCTAATACTCCGTCCTTTTGGAGTTGGGCTATGCGCTTCTTGTTGAGATGTCCAAGACGACAATGCCACAATCATGCCTTGTCTAAACCATTAGACGAATCAATATGTAACACATTATTTCCTAAGTTGTCTACAACCATCACAGTTTCATATACACCATTACAAGGGAATGCTTCAAAATAAAATAAAACATTATAATAAGCATTTATAGAACCAACTTAATTATTAAATGAAAATCTAAAACCCTGTCTGTACAAACCATGAAAAGAAATAATATTCCCGGTCTTAGCTTTGGATCCACTTGAAGAAGATCTATCATGAGACTTTCCCTTGAAGTTCTTAGAGGGAGCTTTCTTCTTCTTTCCCTTCCCATGTCCAATGGTCAGGACTAGGGCAGCAGCAGCAGGAGTGGGCTCGACAGCTTTGACTTTAAGTCCACTTTCAGCAGCTCTCAACAACCCTTGAAGTTTGCTCAAGGTGACTTCCTCCTTGCTCATATGATAAGTCATCTTGAACTGATCATAGCAAGGAGGTAAAGAGTGTAGGACTATATCGATAGCCAACTCTTCGTCAAAGTTGACATTCAACTTGAGCAGACGATCCACATACCTTTGCATTCTTTGCAAGTGGCTTGTGATGGACTCTCCATCTCTCATCTTGGTTGTTATAAACAAGGTAACAATCTCGTACCTTTCTTGACGTGCACTTTAATGGTACCTTTCCGTCAAGTCTTTGTGCATCTTGAAGGACCAGAAACCCTCATAGAACCGTTGCAGCTCAGGAGTCATAGTGGCTACCATGATACACGACACCTTTGTCACGTCCTTTTCATGAGCCCTATACTCAGCCAATTCTTCAGGAGTAGCGGTTTCTTCGTTTATCTCTTTGAGCTTTTTGTCGAGGACGTACTCTTTTTCCTCATAACGCAAGACCATTTGAATGTTCCTTATCTGATCATTGAAGTTGGATCCATCGAAGATGACCCTACCACAAATGTTCATAAGAGAAAAGGATCTTGAGGAGTTGTTGGAGCTAGAAGCGTTGTTTGACCCAGACATCTGAAAAAGAAATAGAACAAGTTTATGATTAGACAAGAATTTCTTAATATAACACCCAAATGAAATATTGAGGCTAGGACCCAACACAATAATTCACAATTCAGAAGAGGGATACCGTAATCCAATTGTAAATTATTTGAAGGTAGGTAAATGATGATTTACCAATTTCACAACGAAAATGAAATTTAACATGAATAAAGTTTTAAATGAAATTCCTAGATTCTTTTGAGATTCATTGAACTTTTCAATGGCATGTTTAATCTCGATTACGCCCTTCAAGTTTGTGACTGGGATACCGAGGATCACAAACAATGTGTGAATAACCATGCAATTTAGTTTGGCACTCTCGATGTCATTTACCACCTAATCAATGTGTCGGTTAACCATACACGCTCCATTGATCTATGCTAATTCTCTAGCTACTCTTTGCCACCCTTGTTAGTCCAAGTTAGTGTGTTGGTTAACCGCACACGCTCCAGTAACGACTTGGCAAGGTGCAAAGTGCACTTTCATGGACTAGCATCATTTTCACATTTTCCTAAAGTAACTAAGATTGGGACTTTTTTAAAACATTTTAGTTACTTTATATTTATCATTACACTTATTAATGAGAGAATTAATGTCTTATCCTACCCGTTCGGCTAACGACCCTCCACCAATCAAGGAAGCGGTGGGTGAGAGTGGACACTCATTCAACCGTCATTTTATAGGCAGTTTCCTTATAACCCCCCCCCCCCTTTCTTATACATCGGCTTCGTGAATGAGGCCTACTAAAGGTAAGACTAACTCATCTTATATATATATATATATATATATATATATATATATATATATATATATATATATATATATATATATATATATATAGGGGTGGAATTGGTACGGTACCAAGTTTTTTTCCACCAAACTGCATACCGTACCAATTATAGTTGGTATAAAGTTTTACCTACCAATACCATACCAACGTTACTTGGTACCAACTTAGTTGGCTACCAACAAATTTGTTTGGTACATATTGGTATTGGTATATGCCAAAAAATTTAAATAATATCTATATCTGAAGAGTTTGAGACTTGGTAATCTATATAAGACTTCACGTTATAATCAATGAATGGTTAGAAAGTTTTCCTAACATGAATATGAGTTGAATTTGTGGTAGTCGCTTGAGTTTAGTAAATCCTTTTAATGTTATGTATCTTCCTTAACTTTGTGTTAGTAATTTCTTTTACTATCCATTTCGTTCAAAAAGAATCAATACCAATAGAATTATATTAGTAACTCCGACTATTACTTGTTTGTTGTTACTCATAATTGAAACTTGAAAAATGTAAGAATTGATATATATATATATATATATATATATATATATATATATATATATATATATATATATATATATATATTAAGCTTTTAATATTCTAAGGATGTATTTTAAACTTTTAAAATACTAGGGTTTTAGAATTTAAATATTTCAAAACTAAACTTTTAATTAAATTTTAAATTCCAAAACTTAAGGGTCACTTTTGAAACTTTTCAAAAACTTCTAGATCAAATTTAAATAATTCAAATTAAGGAAATAATTATTTCATTATCTTAAATTTGACCAAATCTATCCAATTAGATTAGAAAATCAGATTACCATTCAAAAAATTCAATTTATGGTGATAAAAACGATTTATGGTAATTATCCTAATCGAAAATCTAGTTGTTAGACGAGTCAACTCGTCGAGTCAGGGCTAGGCCTCGTTGAGTCGGTCCAACTCGTCGAGTTCAACTTTGAACTCGTCGAGTTCATCAGACACAATGTAAAATCGAATTTCTTCTAGCTTTGAACAAATCACTATTGCATCAAATATAATAGAAAAACATCCAAGGCTCTGATACCACTGATGGGTTTTGAGCATTACAACATTCCTATGTGCACATGCAACCCTAATTGATTTGGATCTAGGTTTTTCTCAAGTTATACATGCAACAAAATTTCCAAAGCAATAACCTTAATTCTAATGATATAAAATCGAAAGTAATAGTGTTTGGATATTACCTTTCTTGTTATCTTGTAATAACAAGTAATCCTTCTTCAATTCCTTGACCTTCGAAAGCCTAGTGCACCAAGCGTTGCACCTCTAATGGAGTCACAAACACCACAAGCAAAGAATGAGGGACAAGGGGGTAAAAATCGGCTAGGGTTTCTCTTAGAAGGAAGGCAGACCGATTTCTTGAGGCTAGGGGTTCCTTCTATAGTTAAGGTTGCTAGGGTTTTCAACTGTAAACCCTAATTCCCTTGCTTAGGCCCTAAGAAATCCATGGACCCCCATATGATAAGCCTTGGACGAAAACTCTATTGGGCTTGCTAAAGATTTTCGTCCACTCCCCATCAATAGAGTCCAATAGCCCAAAACTATAACTATCACTGATTTATATAATCAGTCCCGTTCTTTTAATCAGTTCCTTTAACCACTAAATTAATTCATAATTAATTTCTGATTAATACTAATTAAATAATATGATTTCTCAATTAATATATTATTCTTATAATATATTAATAAATCATTTATCAACCTCTTTCTCCAAAAGTCATTATATCAAGTTGTTATGGTGAAGGCAACCCAAAAGGACCATGATACTATCGGATCAAGTACATACCAATTATAGTTATGGGCTTAGACACCTAATGCAACAGAAGCAAAGTTATACTCAATCCTCTTTGGACTTCAAAACAAAAGACAAATTCCCTAAAATCAGAACATCATTTCCAATAGAAGAAAACGCTTCTCTATTCTACACACGTGAAGTGTTTAGATAGGTTTGGAACGAAATGTACAGGTCAATGACAACATGTTTCTCGTTAAATCACAACATCGTTGACCATGTTCATGAGTTTATGATAAAAGAATTTAGGCCGCATGGATCTTCCACCTCGAATCGACCTGAGTCGGGAATTGACAGTGATGATGATGATGATAAATGGGATAAGCTGCTAAGAGACTCTATATATACGGTATTAATTTAAATTCTGATATCATTTTTTTCTGCACACTAAATTTTGCATATATATGTAATTATTTTTGTATGCAGGTTAAATGTGACAAGAAAGAAGACACTTCATTTGTAGTTGTATGAAGTTTGAACAATTTGGGATTCTTTGTCGCTATATTTTTACTGCAATGAAAGCCTACAACATCCACTTCATACCAGCAAAGTATCTTCTAAGGTGGTGGCAGAAGGATATTATTCCACCTGAATTGTTACAAAGATGCTTCCGGTATTCAAATTCTAATGAGAATATTCAAAAAGTTGCAATCGACATATTTTCAACGGTTGATAACTCTCTTCTTTGAGAACCAACAAAAAAAGACTTGAAGAATATTATGATGCACTTCAAGAATTGGAGACCAAGTTTATGGCTAGCGTTACTATCCATGAACGCCCAAACAAGTCAATGGACTTTGGATATAGACTTGGTGTGTCGATACCCACAGTTGTTCAAATTCAAAACCCCACTGGAATTAGGTGTTGGATAAGGTGTCTAAGTCCATAACTATTTTTGGTATGTACTTGACCCGACCCAGCATGGTCCATTTGGGTTGCATGGCATCATGCATTTGGATAGACTAAATGAGAGAAATAACACTTGTGGTTTATTAATATATTATAAGTTCTAATAAATTAATATTATTATTTAAATTAGTATTGATCAAGAATTAATCAAGGATTAAATAAGTGATCAAAAAGAGACTAATTAAATATATGGGTTGATTATGTAAATCATCCATAACTTGTATAGTGGGCTAAAAGGCTCCATGGATTATCAAGTTGGGTTAAATCCATTGGATGCTCCATGGAGGCTCCATGGGAGTTACAAACCCATGGGTCATGGAAATGAAGAGTCATGTCAGATTAGGGTTTACATGGTGTAACCCTAGATGTGACACACTATATAATGAACATGATACTCACCAAAATCGGCTACACCAAGAACAAGAGAGGGCAAACCGATTTTTACAAGTGTTATACATTCTCAAAGTTTATTCCAAGGCATTTAGTGTTGTGTGAAACATTTGAGGCATCAGACTTGGGGTGCTAGGCTCTCAAGGTTTTCAAGGAATCATAACAACTACAAGGTATGTAATTCTAGCCATCTTTTATGATTAAAGTTCCCCATGCATGCTAGATAGGTTTATGAACCTTGGAAAAAGTATTTTGCATGTATTTTAGACAAACATAGATCCAAGATTTTCTACGGTTGCATGTACACTTAGGGGTGTTAGAAGTTCTCAAACCCCATCAGTGGTATCAGAGCCTAGGCTTGTTTGTTGATACTTGATGCAAAATAGTGAAAAAAAATCGAATATCTTGCTGTCTGCACAGGGGACTCGCCGAGTCCATGGGGGGACTCGACGAGTCCAAGTGAAAATGAAACCAACTCGGCGAGTAAGTTCGTGCACTCGACGAGTTGGCCATGCAGAGTGCAGAATTTCGATTTTTGTTGCTGGAAATGAACTAGAAACATTACCCTAAACTGTTTTGGTGTTATAAAACTTAGTTTAGATGGTGTAATGGTTGTTCTAATCCATTTACAATGGCTAATATCAAAATTGCATGATTATATGTGTTCATATGTTCTTGAAATTTTGATATGATTATTCATGTTCTTATGAGTTCTTGATAGATCATAGGAATTACTTGTTTTTTACTGAATTCATGATCTTTATGTGTTTTAATGGAGTCCATAACTTGTCCTCAAGTTATGTAAAACCAAAAGCCTCTTTGTTTTAAAACCATTAAAAGAACACATAAGTTACAAAAATGAAGAGTCTTCATTTTTAATAACTCATAAGTTATGAATTGAAAGGTTTTGTAAAGTTACAAAACTTGCCTTCAGGTTTTGGAATATGTAAAGTCATCTAATAAACTTTAGTTCCAACCCCTAGAATTTTAAAAGTTAAAATTCAACCCTTATACTTTATAATATTATAAGTTTAATAATATATATATATATATATATATATATATATATATATAAGATCAAGTCATTTTACCGTTAGTAGGCCTCATTCACGAAGACGGTCTATAAGGGGGGTATAAGGTTGTTGCCTATAAAATGGCAGCTTAATGGGTGTCCACTCTCACCCACCGCTTCCTTGACCGGTGGAGGGTCGTTAGCCGAACGGGTAAGACAGTGACTTAAAATTCTCATTAAAAAGTATAATGATTATTATAAAGTAACTAAATGTTTTATAAATTCCCAATCTTAGTTACTTTAGGAAAAATGTGAATAAGGTGCTAACCCATGAAATTACACTTTGCACTTTGATTAAGTCGTTAGTGGAGCGTGTGTGGTTAACCGGCACACTAACTTGGGCTTAACAAGGTAGGCAAAGGGTGACTTAAGGTTTTTCATAGGTCGGCGGAGCGCGTGTGGTTAACCGGCACATCAATTAAGTGAAAAAACATTAAGGGTACCAAGTAATTTGCATGGTTACTTCACACCTTGTTTTGTGATCCTCGGTATCCCAGTCACAAAACATGAAGGGCACACTCGAGATTGAAACATGCCATTGAAAAGTTCAATGAATCTCAAAAGAATCTAGGAGTTTCTAAAACCAAATAAAACCTAATGATTTATATATTTCGTTTTCATGGTAGAAATTGGTGAATCGTCATTCACCTACCTTTCAAATATGTTTTAGCTTAGATTACGGCATCCATCTTCTAAGTTATAATATATTGTGATTAGATCCTAGCCTTAATATTACATTTGGGTGTTTTATTAAGGACTATCTTTATATCTAAACTAAACTTGTCTTTTCTTCTTTTCAGATGTCTACCAACAATGCTGCTCCTGGCTCAAACCCCACTGGCTCCTTCTCTCTCATGAACCTTTGTGGGAGAGTCATCTTTGATGGATCCAACTTTACAGATTGGATCAGGAACATCAGGATGGTCACTCGGTATGAGAACAAAGAATATGTTATCGACAAGGAGCTTAAGGTACCCGAGCCAACTGCTACTCCTGAGGAGTTTGCTGAATATGAGGCACATGAAAGGGATGCTACCAAAGTGGCATGCATCATGATGGCCACTATGACAGCCGAGCTCCAGAAGTCCTATGAGGACTACTATCCTTTTGAGATGCACCAGGATTTGATGGACCGCTACCATCAGAGTGCTCGTCAAGAGCGATATGAAATCATCTCCTCTATGATCACAACCCGAATGAAGGATGGTGAACCCATCACAAGCCACATGCAGAAAATGCAAAGGTATGTGGACCGTTTGATGAAGCTGAATGTGAACTTCCTAGAGGAGTTAGCAATAGATATTATTTTTCACTCCTTACCATCGTGTTATGATCAATTCCGCATGACATATCACATGAACAAGGAACAAGTCACCCTCAGCAAACTTCAAGGACTCCTAAAGACCACAGAATCAGGTCTCAAAGGTAAGTCGGTTGTGACCACTCCTACTACTACTCCAAACTCAGCACCTGTCCTGGCAATCGGGAAAGGTAGAGGGAAGAAGAGGAAGAACCCTTCGAAGGGTACCAAGGGTAAGACCCTTGATGGCTCCTCTTCAAGCGGAACCAAGAAAGGTTTCGTTACGCCTTCTTCTGATCCCAAAGAGGTTGAATGCTTATATTGCCACGAAAAGGCGCACTGGAAGCGGAACTGCCCAAAGTACCAGCAAGATTTGAAGGATAGGAAAGTGAAACCCAACAATGCAGGTATTTACACTATATTATCTAATAACTCACCCTATTCTAACTCTTGGGTCCTTGATACCGGTTGTGGTATTCATATTTGTTCTGATTTAGATAATTTAGGGAATAATGTGTTGTGTATTGATTCTACTAATGATAATAACTTGGATAAAGCATCATTATGGCATTGTCGTCTTGGACATGTAAGCAAGAAACGCATAGGCCAACTCCAAAAGGATGGAGTCTTGGAATCATTTGACCTAAAGTCAGATGATAGTTGTGAATCATGCTTACATGGAAAAATGACAAAGTCACCCTTCACAGGTTCCTATGCTAGGGGTGAAGGTTTGTTGGATCTAGTGCACATGGATGTGTGTGGACCCTTCAAAACTACCACAAGAGATGCTAATCGTTATTATGTGACTTTTACAGATGATTATAGTAGATATGGATATGTCTACTTAATCAAGCATAAGTCAGAGACTTTCGAAGGTTTAAAGAGTTTATACAGGAAGTCGAGAATCAATTGGGCAGGAACATTAATATGCTTCGATCCGATCGCGGTGGTGAGTATCTTAGTACTGAGTTCCTCGACTATCTGAGGGAATGTGGGGTTGTCTCACAATTGACACCTCCCAGGACACCACAGTTGAATGGTGTAGCTGAGAGGAGTAATCGAACCTTGTTGGACATGGTTCGTTCCATGATGAGTCGAGCTTCGCTACCAATCTCATTCTGGGGGTATGCCTTAGAGACTGCCGCCCATATTCTGAATCTAGTCCCTACAAAGAAGGTTGCCAAAACACCTCACGAGATGTGGACTGGAAAAGTTCCTAGTCTAGCTCACATCAAGATTTGGGGTTGTGAGGATTTCGTGAGACGCGAGACTCACGACAAGCTCGAACCTCGAAGTGAGAGGTGTATTTTCATCGGCTACCCACAAAAATCCTTTGGTTACCTCTTCTACAGACCCAGTGAGAATGTGGTCTTTGTAGCAAGGAGGGGTGTCTTTCGAGAAAGAGAGTTCATAAGCCAAGGAAACAGTGGGAGGCAAATTGACCTTGAAGAAATTCAGGAGTCAAGTGGTGAAGGAACCTCAAACCCTAGCAGTCAACTTGAGGAGGAAACTCATGTTGATCCAATTGATGAGTCTATACCTCTGAGGCATTCCACGAGAGTTAGGAATGCACCTGAGCACTACTATGGTTTCCATATTATTGCGGAAGGTGAGACACTTATCAGTGATGAGACACTAGTAAGTCTGGATGAACCTTACAGCTATGTGGAAGCCATGGCAGGCCCCGAGTCTGCTAAATGGAAAGAGGCAATGGACAGTGAGATACAGTCCATGTATGACAATCAAGTTTGGAACTTGGTTGACAATGTACCAGGTCGTAAGACAGTTGGGTGCAAGTGGATCTTCAAGAAGAAGACCGACATGGATGGTAATGTACACACTTATAAGGCGCGACTGGTTGCAAAGGGCTTTTCTCAAACTCCGGGAGTTGATTATGATGAGACCTTTTCACCAGTAGCCAAGATTAAGTCTATTAGGGTATTGTTAGCCATTGCTGCATTTCATGACTATGAAATATGGCAAGTGGATGTCAAAACTGCTTTCCTTAATGGAAAGTTGGCTGAGGATGTTTACATGTGTCAGCCAGAGGGTTTTGTCAGTACAGAATACCCTAATAGAGTGTGTAAGCTTGAGAAATCCATTTATGGATTAAAGCAAGCACCTCGCATATGGAATCTTTGCTTTGATGAGAAAGTCAAAGAGTTTGGCTTTTCGAGGAGTGAAGATGAATCTTGTGTATATGTCAAGGCTAGTGGGAGTATAGTTAGATTTTTGGTATTGTATGTGGATAACATACTACTCATAGGAAATGACATCCCAACCCTGCAGGAAGTGAAGTCTTGGCTTGGGAAGTGTTTCGCTATGAAAGACCTAGGAGAAGCTACCTATATTCTAGGGATAAGGATTCTGAGAGATCGGAGTAAAAGACTAATTGGACTTAGTCAGAGTACCTACTTAGATAAGGTGTTGAAGAGGTTCAGCATGCAAGACTCCAAGAAAGGAGAGTTACCCATCCAGAGTAACTTTAGATTGAGTAAGACTCAAAGCCCGAGTACCGAGGTTGAGATAGCAGAAATGAGTCGAGTACCTTATGCTTCTGCAGTAGGCTCGATCATGTATGCTATGACCTGCACTCGTCCTGATGTAGCCTTTGCTTTGAGCGTGGTTAGCAGGTATCAGGGGAACCCTGGTAAGGCTCACTGGACTGCGGTAAAGAACATTCTCAAGTACCTGCGAAGGACTAAGGACTGGGTCCTTACCCTTGGTGGGAGTGATGACTTGAGAGTTATAGGGTATAGTGATGCTAGCTTCTAGACTGATAGGGATAATTTCCGCTCTCAGTCGGGCTGGGTCTTTACCTTAAACGGAGGAGCAATATCTTGGAAAAGTTCCAAGCAGGAGACAGTGGCTGATTCAACTTGCGAATCAGAATATATAGCGGCAAGCTAGGCAGCAAAGGAGGCGATATGGCTAAAGAACTTCATTGAAGACCTTGGAGTTGTACCAGCTATAAAGGAGCCCATAGAGATTTTATGTGATAGTGAAAGTGTTGTTGCCTTAGCAAAGGAACCAAGGGATCACGGGAGATCCAGACACATTGATAGAAAATACCATTTCATCAGACATCGTATAGAAGAAGGACTCCTCGGGGAAAAGAGGTTATCACCGGATGAGAACCCGGCAGATCCCCTCACGAAGGGACTGGGTAGGGTTAAGCATCTCCAGCATGCAAGAAGCATAGGGCTGAAGGATGATATTAGTTTTAGTAGTTAGATAATTTTTTAAATATGTAAAGTGTAATTGACATTTGATGATGAATAAAAGTTGTGTTTATTTATGAGTAAAGTGTTGCTATCTTTTGTCAATCATTTACTATTATTTCTTTTGCATGTTTTGACTTCCAGAATATTTATGTTGTGTTTTACATATTATTCAAATTATCCACAGTCAGTCATATGTTGGAAGTAGATATGAATTAAGACTGTCATGAGTTGGTTGTAGATGTCTAAGATGTTGGACATGGCCTCAACACTCATGAGTGCTCATAAGTTCTGAGTATTGGATTCAACCCACGCTCGTTGGTATCACTTCATGGAATTCATCTCGAGTGATCGAGAGACGGTAATATCATATAAGTCTTCAAACCTAGAGATATGACTTGTTGTCTATGAGTTGGTTATACATTGATCGTGCGAAAACGCATTGGTAACTCGATGTTATAAAACGTGCATTTATGTGTGATTTAACAAGTAGTAGAACAAGCATATGAGTCGAAGTTTATCTGTTCCTTCTTGGATTAGAAGCTATATCTGGGCCCCTCGATGATTTTGTTTTGACCTATGTACCGGGCCCGATTAGAACTAAGTTGATGTGTTCAATTAAGTTCTATGTCAAACAAATCGGAAATCGAGAAACAAACTGCTAGACAAAAGTAAGACATTGTTCCATGTAATTGTCCGGCTGATATCAAGAACAGAGGATTATATGATCACTTATCTTAAATGGCGTATCATCATCTTCTCAGTTCCGAGAAACCTTGAAAAGAGCTACGATTGCTGATCGGTTCCTGAAGTCACACTTGCATTTATAGTTATTAGACTTATCCAAGTGGGAGACTGTTGGATAAGGTGTCTAAGTCCATAACTATTTCTGGTATGTACTTGATCCGACCCGGCATGGTCCATTTGGGTTGCATGGCATCATGCATTTGGATAGACTAAATGAGAGAAATAACACTTGTGGTTTATTAATATATTATAAGTTCTAATATATTAATAGTATTATTTAAATTAGTATTGATCAAGAATTAATCTAGGATTAATTAAGTGATCAAAAAGAGACTAATTAAATATATGGGTTGATTATGTAAATCATCCATAACTTGTATAGTGGGCTAAAAGGCTCCATGGATTATCAAGTTGGGTTAAATCCATTGGATGCTCCATGGAGGCGCCATGGGAGTTACAAACCCATGGGTCATGGAAATGAAGAGTCATGTCACATTAGGGTTTACATGGTGTAACCCTAGATGTGACACACTATATAACGAACATGATACTCACCAAAATCAGCTACACCAAGAACAAGAGAGGGCAAACCGATTTTTACAAGTGTTATACATTCTCAAAGTTTATTCCAAGGCATTTGGTGTTGTGTGAAACATTTGAGGCATCACACTTGGGGTGCTAGGATCTCAAGGTTTTCAAGGAATCATAACAACTACAAGGTATGTAATTCTATCCATCTGTTATGATTAAAGTTCCCCATGCATGCTAGATAGGTTTATGAACCTTGGAAAAAGTATTTTTCATGTATTTTAGACAAACATAGATCCAAGATTTTCTAGGGTTGCATGTACACTTAGGGGTGTTAGAAGTTCTCAATACCCATCAGTGGTATCAGAGCCTAGGCTTGTTTGTTGATACTTGATGCAAAACAGTGAAAAAAGTGGAATATCTTGTTGTCTGCACAGGGGACTCACCGAGTCCATGGGGGGACTCGACGAGTCCAAGTGAAAATGCAACCAACTCGGCGAGTAAGTTCGTGCACTCGACGAGTTGGCCGTGCAGAGTGCAGAATTTTGATTTTTGCTGGTGGAAATGGACTAGAAACATTACCCTAAACTGTTTTGGTGTTATAAAACTTATTTTAGATGGTGTAATGGTTGTTATAATCCATTTACAATGGCTAATATCAAAATTGCATGATTATATGTGTTCATATGTTCTTGAAATTTTGATATGATTATTCATGTTCTTATGAGTTCTTGATAGATCATAGGAATTACTTGTTTATTGCTGAATTCATGATCTTTATGTGTTTTAATGGAGTCCATAACTTGTCCTCAAGTTATGGATAACCAAAAGCCTCTTTGTTTTAAAACTATTAAAAGAACACATAAGTTACAAAAATGAAGAGTCTTCATTTTTAAAAATTCATAACTTCTTCATCCGATGTCCGTTTTTGTCTGTCTTTTTACCATTGTACTACTATTGACGAGACCTTCAATTCTCGTTTAGGTTGTGTCGGCTAAAAATCACTCGATCTTCATTTCGAGTTTTTAGTTGTACACTTCTATACTGAAACTTAGAAAAATCGTAACTTCCTCATACGAAGTCAGATTTTACCGTTCTTTTTATAAAAGTTCTCGGTTTAACAAAAAATACAACTTTCATTTAGATTGTTAAGGCTGAAAAGCCTTTTATTGAAAATTCAGTTTTTACACTGAACAGTGTTTTGTCGGTTTTGTCGCGGATTTTCGATTGGTCATAACTTCTTCGTTATAACTCGGATTTTAGTGTTCTTTATGTTTTTGGAAATCTTGTTACAATCTCTATCACTTGGTTCATTCCAATCGAGATTGTTTAATAATTTGTTTTTGAGGGTCAATTATGTAAATATACACAGTATGCTAAAATTTCTCTTTATTATATTAAAAGAAATACAAATTGACCTACATTATTACATAGGTTTGAAATAACATTTTGTTACATTATCCCCCCGTTACAGAGAATTTCATCCCGAAATTAGCATTTCAGATAGACTAGGGAAAAAGATGTGGATATTTCTGTTTCATTTGATCCTCCCGTTCCCAAGTGAATTCAGGTCCCCGTTTTGCATTCCAGCGAACCTTCACTATCGGGATACGGCTTTTTTTGGTTTTCTTAACTTCCCTGTCTAGAATCTCTACGGGTTCTTCCACAAAGTTGAGGCTCTCGTTTAACTCGATTTCCTCGAGTGGGATCACAAGAGTCTCATCAGATAGACACTTTTTCAAGTTCGAAACGTAGAAGGTAGGATGAATGTTATTTAGTTCTTGGGGTAGTCGAAGTTTGTAAGCTACAGGACCAATTCTAGCAAGAATTTCGAAGGGTCCTATGTACCTTGGATTCAATTTGTCACGCTTTTCAAAGCGTATCATACCCTTCCAGGGTGAGACCTTTAACAAGACGCGGTCACCAACCTGGAATTCCAAGGGTTTTCTCCATTTGTCAGCGAAGCTTTTCTGTCTATCTCTGGAAGATTTAAGTCGCTCCCGAATTTGTACGATTTTGTCGGTGGTTTCTCGAATGATTTCCGGACCAGTGAGAGCACTGTCAGGAGTTTGACCTCTAGCTAGCTGTGTGTCACCCACTTCAGCCCAGCACAGAGGGGATATGCACTTGCGGCCATAGAGGGCTTCGAATGGAGCAGCCTTTATGCTAGTGTGATAACTATTGTTATAAGAGAATTCACAAGGGGTAAATGAATATCCCATGCCTTTCCAAAGTCTATCATGCAAGCTCGCAACATGTCTTCTAATGTTTGAATCGTCCTCTCACTTTGTCCGTCGGTTTGTGGATGGTAGGCTGTACTCATGTCCAGCCTAGTTCCCAAAGAGTTTTGTAAAGACTGTCAGAAACGAGAGGTGAATCTACTATCTCGGTCCGAAATAATAGATATTGGTACACCATGCAGTCTAACAATATCCCTGAGGTAAGTTCTGGTTAGTTTCTCCATCTTGTCGGTTTCTTTTATTGGCAAGAATTGTGCGGATTTGGTTAATCTGTCGACGATTACCCAAATAGTATCATAACCACCCGAAGTCTTGGTTAATTTGGTTATGAAATCCATTGTAATCCGCTCCCACTTCCATTCAGGGATTTCAGGTTGTTGTAGTAAACCTGAAGGTTTCTGGTACTCTACCTTGACTTTGGCACAAGTAAGGCACTTGCCCACAAAGGTAGCGATTTCGGCCTTCATGTTAGGCCACCAGTATAGTTTCTTAAGGTCCAGATACATCTTGTCTAAACCTGGATGAATGGAGTATCGGGTTTTGTGTGCTTCATTCATAACCACGTCTCTGTAACCACCGAACTTTGGTGTCCAGATCCGGTTCATGAAATAATAGACTCCATCATCCCTGACTTCGAAGTTCTTATCCATTCCTCTCAGAGTTTCACCTGCCATATTTTCGGGTTTCAAGGCTTCAAGTTGAGCTTCTTTGATTTGTGTGGACAGATGTGAATGGATTGTCATGGTCAACGACTTTACTCGATGTCCCGAGTATTCTTTTCTGCTAAGGGCATCAGCTGCTACGTTTGCTTTACCAGGGTGATAAAGAATTTCACATTCGTAGTCGTTCAGTAGCTCCACCCATCGTCGTTGTCTCATGTTCAGCTCTTTCTGATCGAAGATGTGCTGGAGACTTTTATGGTCCGTGAATATTGTGCATTTCGTGCCAGATAAGTAATGTCTCCAGATCTTCAGAGCAAATACCACCGCTCCTAGTTCAAGGTCGTGTGTTGTATAGTTGACTTCATGCGTCTTAAGTTGTCTTGAGGCGTAGGAGATAACCTTTCCTCGTTGCATAAGTACACACCCAAGCCCTTGATTTGAAGCATCACAGTACACTACAAAGTCTTCTGTCCCTTCGGGTAGAGACAAGATCGGTGCACTGCACAAGGCTAGTTACACCCTTTTGCGTCAGGGTGGTAAGCGGTTTAGCGATTCGGGAGAAATTTTGGATGAATCTGCGATAGTAGCCAGTAAGACCTAAGAATTGACGGATTTCTGTAGGTGTTTTGGGTGCTGGCCAGTTTTCAATTGCTTTGATTTTGGAAGGGTCCACGTGTATTCCTTCTGAACTGACCACGTGACCTAGGAATTCAACCTTCCTAATCCAAAACTCGCACTTTGAAAACTTCGCATAGAGTTTTTCTGTCCTAAGGGTTTGTAATACTTGACGAAGATGTTGGCCATGTTCCTCTTTACTTCTTGAGTAGATAAGGATGTCGTCGATGAAGACTATGACGAATTTGTCCAAGAATTGATGACACACTCTGTTCATTAGATCCATGAACACAGCAGGTGCATTCGTCAATCCGAATGGCAACACTATAAACTCGTAATGACCATAACGAGTTCTAAATGCGGTCTTGGGAATGTCTTCCTCCAAAATCCGTAACTGGTGATACCCGGATCTTAAGTCTATTTTCGAGAAGTAGTTCGCACCTTGAAGTTGGTCGAACAGATCGTCAATGCGAGGTAAAGGATATCGATTTTTTATGGTAAGTTTATTCAGCTCGCGGTAGTCTATGCACATGCAAAATGATCCATCCTTCTTCTTTACGAACAAAACCGGTGTTCCCCATGGTGAGAAGCTTGGTCTTATGAAACCTTTACTAAGGAGTTCGTTAAGTTGGCTGGATAATTCTTGCATTTTAGAAGGTGCAAGACGATAGGGGTATTTGGCTACAGGGGTAGCTCCAGGGATTAAGTCGATTCGGAATTCGACTTGTCGTTCGGGAGGTACTCCTGGAAGATCATCAGGAAAGATATCGGGAAAGTTGCAAACCTCTGGAATGCTCGCGATATCTTTCACTTCTTGCTTTTTGTCTACGACGTGGGCTAAGAAAGCAAAATACTCTTTGCGAAGGTACTACTGTGCCTTGATGCAAGAAATGATCTGAAGGTTCGTTCCGGGTTTGTCGCCATAGATAATAAGAGTTTCATTAGTTGGCAAGTTCAAACGAATAGCTCTTTCATAACATAGGATGTCGGCATGGTTGGGGCACAACCAATCCATACCTATTATGATGTCAAAACTTTTGATAGAGACCGGCATAAGGTCTATTGGGAAAGACAAGTCATTCAAGGTAAGGATACATCCTATGTATATATCGTTGGTGGATTCAGATTTCCCGTTAGCCATTTCTACTGTAAACGTTTCATTTAGTGGTTGGGAGTTTTGATTTAGTAGATGTTTAAAATTATGGCTCACGAAGCTCCTCTCAGCACCACAATCAAATAGAATGCATGCATAAGTATTGTTGAGAAGGAACATACTCATGACCACAGCAGGGTCTGTCACCGCTTCTTCATGACCCAGTGCTAAAATTCTCCCAACTCCACCAGAATTTCCAGCTTTTGGACAATCTTTCATGAAGTGCCCCACATCACCGCATTGGTAGCATGCTCGGCCTACTCCATCGGCAGGTGCTTGGTTAAGTGGTTGGGGTGGTATTCTACAGAATCGGGCAGTATGCCCTTTCCTGTTGCAGTTACGGCACTGTATTTCTCGGCAATTTCCGTTGTGGTGAAAATTGCACTTGTTGCATTTAGGGAGGATACCAGCATAGGGCTTAGTTGGTGCAAGGTTATTAGGGACAGCAGCAGGTATAGCAGCGGGTATGGTAGCAGGTACAGTAGTAGCATGGACTGCCACTACTTGTTGCTTCTTTGCAGGTTCCAGAGGAGATTTGCCCTTCGTCTTGTTCCAACCCTTCTTCTTGCTGTTGTTGTTGTTCTCCTTGGGTTGTTCTGGAGCAAAAACCACAGAATTTTGACGGGCTCCGTGGTCGATAAGAGATTGTGCCAGTTCTTTGGCACTGTCAAAAGTAATAGGATTTGAAGCTAAAACACTTGACTGAATTTGGGCCGACATACCCCAAATATATCTCTCAATATTTTTGCTCTCCATAGGGACCATATCTGGACAAAGAATTGCCAGATCACAGAACCTACTGGTATAGGCTGATATGTCAGAACCAACCATTGTAAGAGCCCATAGTTCTTGCTCCAGTTTCTGTATTCCCCTCGCGGACAGTATACCCGCATTAACATGGCTTTTAGGCTCTCCCAGCTGATGGAGTTAGCCACTACTAGAGTAAGTGACTTAATGTGGCCATTCCACCACGTTAGAGCCCTCTCAGAAAAAGTACAGGCAGCAAATTTAACTTTGCTACCCTCTGGACAGGAGCAAATTTCAAAGATTGCTTCCGTCTTCGCAATCCATTGTCTTAGTGCCATAACTCCCCCGGTCCCATTAAAGGTCCTGGGTTTGGCATTAGAAAAATCCTTATAAGTGCATTCTCGCGAATGCCCATGACTTTCGCCATGGTTGGAAGGATGTGCACCGACTCCCGACCCACTAACACCAGGAGTATGAATATGAGATATGGCAGCCGCTACAGCCGCTGTGACCGCCGCTTGAAACATAGCGGGGTCGAATTGAGGAGGTTGTGGTGGGGGTGGCGTTGGTGTTTCATTGATATTGATACGTCTTGGATTTCTACGAGGAGGCATCTCTTGCTATAAAAGTCAATAGATAAAAAGATAGTGAGATATCAAGAATGAATATGAATTTGATATCTCTGAACTAAACAGTTAATTCAACATGAATTTCACAAAGAATTGGAAATAGAAATCCACTGCAAGTACAACTTGCAATAGGATAATATGAAATTGAATGGTTATTTTTCAAAGAGTATGAATGTACATGTCGACTGTATTGGTATATTAAGTATATAAGGTCCAGAAAACTTGACCTTGAAGCAGGATTATAATATACCCCAATACTGAGAAAGTGTCGACATCAAACCGACCTACCGAAAATAACATTTCCGCGATCGTATTGAAAGCATGAAAAATAACACTGGAACATTTTTATGATCCAAAACTTTGGAATAGGATGTCTATGAGAATTGTACTAACTCTTGTTGAAGTAAAGTGCTTATTGTTTTATTGATACTTGGTTTTGTACATATCGTGAAAAGTAGTATATACATTCGATATAGAAGGTAGAAAGTAGAAGTAGTGTGAACACTACTTGCGGCGACTTCTACGACGGTTGATAGGTTCCGCTTCGTCTTGTGCTTTCCGGCGCCTTTCTTGGGCAGCTTGATGCTCCCTCATTTCTCTTATCTCTGATTCAGCAGCATTAAGTTGCCTTTGAAGGGCTTCAGTATGGTGCTGGGTGTCATCTTGCATTTCATCAAGACGAAGGATATCTGTAGTGTTAGCCTGCGCAACCGCATTCACCTCTAGGATCTGATTAATCGACATCCTTGATTGATCGAATTGTCGGGCTATTCGGTTTACTATAACTGGAAGAGCTCTGTCGACTGTTCCTCCTCTTGAGATGTTATAGAAACCTCGTGCCATTCCGTAGGGAGGGCGTTGACCGTCTTGTCGACTCCAATAGTTTATGTATTGGCCCCAATCGGGTATGGGTTCTGCTTCCTCTTGCCTCAGGGGACTCTCCCCAGGGTTGCAGACTTGTGGCTCTGTATCCGTACCACTTGATTCGTTGTCCTCAAAGGGTTCTTCATCCGAGTCTGTGATCCAGCCTGCATTTTGTGGATTGTAGGGGCCTCCCGGTAAATTGGGTTCAGCCATAGGTTCTGTATTAGAAGTAAGGTTAGTAAAATACTCTCCGTAGTATCTTAATCTGTGTGTTCTGTTCTATAGTTCTTCTGTAGGTGTATGGTAAGTTTTAGACATGTCGCAACACCACTATCACTCCCAAACACATGTTGGTCATATCTCAAATCAATATAGTTGATCAGGCTATATTAATTCCAGATATGATTACATAACTATCCAGGTTTGACTATAGTGTTCAACATCCAAATACTTTTAAGTTCTTATGATTGTGATATTGTACTTGTAAGTATGAGTGTGTTCTTATGACTGTGATATTGTACTTGTAGGTATGAGTGTTAGTATACTTCTTATAAAAATACTTAAATCTTTAAAAGTATACTTGTAGTCAGAGTTCCTTGCCTCGATGTATTTATAGTTTGTATATCTTTTATGGATTGATATACTGAGTTCACTATAAACAATGCTCTGATACCAATCTGTCACACCCCCAAACCAGACGGCGGAAACGTCCGGGGGTGGAGGACTTCAATTGTAGTATCACAACACATGCATCATAGTAATCAAAGTACAAACAATCATTGTATTTAAAAGGTATAAGTATTTACATGTGTTCAATCATTGTATATTGAACCAAAATATAGTTATACAAAAGAAGATATGACTCAACATAGCTCCATCTTCTCAAAAAGCTCGGGGAGTACCTGTGTATTATTTCCCTGAGAATACAAGTAATTTGAAAAGAGAGTATCAACATAAAGTTGAGTGAGTGCATAAGTGTTTATGTTTAAAGGATGTCTCTGTATCTTGTATATGTAAATTGTTCCAGAAAATCCTATATTTTCTGTTGTATATGAAAAGTAGTTTTATTCCTATAAAACCGTTCTCTTTGTATCAATGTTTTGTATTTGTATTCCTTTATGAAAAACTTGTACTGAGAGTGTGCCTGGCTCCACCAGCTGTTATTGAAAACTGTTTTGAACCATTGTAGTTTGTATTCTGTAAACTGGTACTTTGAATGTGTACTTTCGTTTAGTTGTTTATACACTAACGTATTGTTAATATCTTTTTAATGAGTTATTATAACCATACTATGACTGATGGCCTGAAAACAAACGCTTTGTGGGCGTTTAAACTGTTGATAACAATTGCCACTCATCGGCGTGTATGCCTGACTGTAGCTAGCAGCCTGAGTGCAGGGTTGTCAATCTCGATATAGATCTACACACAACTTGTTTCGATCCCCGACTGGAGATTCTGGTTATAATGTCAGGGCTTTACCTTTGTTGTCTAAAATGAATTAAACAACCTGAATTGAATGTCTCATAAAAAGCATATAAACGTTACATGTATATTAGTTATGAAAACTCAATTATTCTGAAATAAATGATTGACAGTATGTTCTTGAATTAGTATTCCGAACACGTATGTTCTTGAATCAAAACCCAATCATTCTGAAATAAATGATTGACAGTATGTTCTTGAATTAGTATTCCGAACATGTATTTAATAAGTGTAAACCCCTGATTTGTTCTTAATCAAAACCTTTGTTTCTTGTAAGACAGTGTATTCTAGTATACTTGAATCGTGAATTATTGTTCTATGTATAAATTATACCTATTATAATTTATATGTACTTTCTGAATCTGTATTTAACTATGTTTGCATGTAATCCCTTGCTCAGCATGTTACAAAGGTAGTTAAACTGATGAAATAACTATTATATTTATATACATATACAATTTTATATATAAGTAAAATCTAAATGACACTCGGACAAATAACCGGTGCTATAAGCCCACATCCAAACAAGGAAAAGGACCCAGAATGAGTTATCAGTCCTAAGTCTTTTAAATCTCATTTATATACATATATATATACAAATATGAATTTTGGGGAAAAATATAAGTTTATAAAATAGTTTAATGTTTTGAGTATTTTTAATGATTTAATGTTGTTTTATCATGATTTTATAACACAAAGTTCTTGTGTTATGCTTGTATTCCCCCCCTCCCCCCTTAAAACAGTAGAAATTATGAAAATACGGGGGTATGAACTCACTTGATAGGTGGTGAATCGGACAGGGTTTCGTTTCCCAAAAAGGAGTTTATTTGCCGAGAAACCGGCTTAATTCGGGCAGAGTTTCGACTGGAGAGAGGTTAACTTCTTCGGAATCTCGGGGCTTTGAGGCTTGCTTAGGGTTTGAGGCTTGATACCGGGGCTTTAGGGGTTGTGTATAAGTTTGTGGAAGTGAAAAATATGAAAAAGTGTGAATTTTAGGGTGAAAAGTGTAAAATCCTCGGAAGCCCTCGCATGCCTTATATAGGCCGAAGCCTCGGATCCGAGGCTATGCGAGGCTGACGCGTGTCAGACAGGCGAGGTGTACACAAGGCGAGACTTTGGACATGGCTCGCAGCTGGCATCTTCGGACTGGAGCGGACTTCGGTCCAATAAAAGAGGGCACGGTGCGAAGGGGTGTCCGGGGCGTCTGCGGTGTGTCTCATGCGAGGTTGTCCGAAGATGAGTGGACCGCGGACTTGGTCGAATCAGCAGGTGCCACGCGAGGGTTCGGTCCAATCAGCAGTCGACACGTGGAAGTCTACATGCGATGATGACGTGTCCGAAGGTCATGCATGCGAAATTTCCCGGTTTTCTATTTTTCTTGATTTTTGTGCCAAAAACTTGTGAAAATCATAACTTTCGCATACAAGCTCCGTTTTTTGCGTTCTTTATATGCACGCATAGGTAAAATCATACTCTACGACTTTTGTTTAGACTTCGTCGGCTAATTTTGAATTTATTTTTAATATTATTATTTTAAACAGACCGGGACGGAAATCCGTTAAAAATTCATAACTTCTTCATCCGACGTCCGTTTTTGTCTGTCTTTTTACCGTTGTACTACTATTGACGAGACCTTCAATTCTCGTTTAGGTTGTGTCGGCTAAAAATCACTCGATCTTCATTTCGAGTTTTTAGTTGTACACTGTTATACTGAAACTTAGAAAAATCGTAACTTCCTCATACGAAGTCAGATTTTGCCGTTCTTTTTATGAAAGTGCTCGGTTTAACATAAACTACAACTTTCATTTAGATTATTAAGGCTGAAAAGCCTTTTATTGAAATTCAGTTTTTACACTGAACAGTGTTTTGCCGGTTTTGTCGCGAATCTTCGATTGGTCATAACTTCTTCGTTATAACTCGGATTTTAGTGTTCTTTATGTTTTTGGAAACCTTGTTACAATCTCTATCACTTGGTTCATTCCAATCGAGATTGTTTAATAATTTATTTTTGAGGGTCAATTATGTAAATATGCACAGTATGCTAAAATTTCTCTTTATTATATTAAAAGAAATACAAATTGACCTACATTATTACATAGGTTTGAAATAACGTTTTGTTACAGTTGTAGAGGTCTAAGATGTTGGACATGGCCTCAACACTCATGAGTGCTCATAAGTTCTAAGTATTGGATTCAACCCACGCTCGTTGGTATCACTTCATGGAATTCATCTCGAGTGATCGTGAGACGGTAATATCATATAAGTCTTCAAACCTAGAGATATGACTTGTTGTCTATGAGTTGGTTATACATTGATCGTGCGAAAACGCATTGGTAACTCGATGTTATAAAACGTGTGTTTGTGTGTGATTTAACAAGTAGTAAAACAAGCATATGAGTCGAAGTTTATCTGTTCGTTCTTGGATTAGAAGCGATATATGGGCCCCTCGATGATTTTGTTTTGACCTATGTACCGGGCCCGGTCAGAACTAAGTTGATGTGTTCAATTAAGTTCTATGTCAAACAAATCGGAAATCGGGAAACAAACTGCTGGACAAAAGTAAGACATTGTTCCATGTAATTGTACGGCTGATATCAAGAACAGAGGATTATATGATCACTTATCTTAAATGGCGTATCATCATCTTCTCATTTCCGAGAAACCTTGAAAAGAGCTACGATTGCTGATCGGTTCCTGAAGTCATACTTGTAGTTATAGTTATTAGACTTATCCAAGTGGGAGACTGTTGGATAAGGTGTCTAAGTCCATAACTATTTCTGGTATGTACTTGACCCGACCCGGCATGGTCCATTTGGGTTGCATGGTATCCAGTGGCGGATCCAGGATGGAAATTAACCGGGGTCCATCATATAAAAAATACAAATAAAATTACAACACTTTGAAATTTTAGGATACTTATAGTTTTTCAGTAAAAAAAATTCAATGAGGGACTTTTCTTGTAAGAGTGGGTGCCATTGAGGGTGTTTCTTAGTAAAAGGAAAATTATTTAAGGGTATATATGGTAATATTATGGCTCTAATCCTCTTCCAAGTGGGGTGCTTGGACCCCACCTCTAACAAGCTGGCTCCGCCACTGATGGCATCATGCATTTGGATAGACTAAATGAGAGAAATAACACTTGTGGTTTATTAATATATTATAAGTTCTAATATATTAATAGTATTATTTAAATTAGTATTGATCAAGATATAATCTAGGATTAATTAAGTGATCAAAAAGAGACTAATTAAATATATGGGTTGATTATGTAAATCATCCATAACTTGTATAGTGGGCTAAAAGGCTCCATGGATTATCAAGTTGGGTTAAATCCATTGGATGCTCCATGGAGGCTCCATGGGAGTTACAAACTCATGGGTCATGGAAATGAAGAGTCATGTCACATTAGGGTTTACATGGTGTAACCCTAGATGTGACACACTATATAATGAACATGATACTCACGAAAATCGGCTACACCAAGAACAAGAGAGGGCAAACCGATTTTTACAAGTGTTATACATTCTCAAAGTTTATTCCAAGGCATTTGGTGTTGTGTGAAACATTTGAGGCATCACACTTGGGGTGCTAGGCTCTCAAGGTTTTCAAGGAATCATAATAACTACAAGGTATGTAATTCTAGCCATCTTTTATGATTAAAGTTCCCCATGCATGCTAGATAGGTTTATGAACCTTGGAAAAAGTATTTTGCATGTATTTTAGACAAACATAGATCCAAGGTTTTCTAGGGTTGCATGTACACTTAGGGGTGTTAGAATGCTCAAAACCATCATTAGGAACAAAGGGTCTGGAACTAAAAAAAAGGATTAAAGGTGCTCAAGAAATTGCAGTTCAAAAATCACGTTGTAACTACTATCGTAAGGGTAACGATCATGATTGGCAAAATTGTCCTTCAAGAAAGGAAGATGAGAAGAACAACATTTTTAAAGAAGATCCTGGAAAGAAGCACTAATTTTTTTTATCAGTCTATTAGTATTTCATATTAATTTGTTTGGTTTATTTGTTTTAGGGTAAAACAATTGCTACATTCTCAGTCAATTGTCACTTTTCATTATTATGTTAGTATAACTGATGTAGCCCTTTTACAATTTACTTTCAAAATTTGTTTATATAATAATAATTATGACAAATATAACTACCAATTAATATAAATAAATAATACACATGTAAATATGTTATACATTGTTTAGTAAGTGTCATTCAAATATTTTTTTAAAGCTTATGCACATATTACTTGGTTTTTTTAACCATCCCAACCCTTACAACATTCTTATACGTATACAACAATCAATACAATACACATGTCAATATTTGATTACTAAAGTCATCTTTAAAACTACATTTACTACATAAATTTAAGAATCAGTATATGCACTTCAAAAAGATGTGACTTATTCATTACATACTTGCAAGGCCGATCCTGAGTTATCTTAGGCCCGGTGCAAACACAAAAAAAAGGCCCCCTAAAAATAAGTTTATATAAAAAAAATTATATATATATATATATATATATATATATATATATATATATATATATATATATATATATATATATATAAACAAAATAGGTTATGATGAATTGTACGAGTGAAAACGAAAAACAAAATTGTTTAATAACTCAAAATGTGAAATTGTAAAAGTTAGGAAGGCCAAACTTGTAACTTATGGAAATTGATTTACTAAATGGAATTAAGTACTAAATTTGAGGGGTTGATATGTAACTTCTATTTATTTTAATAAAAAAAAGGGAAAATTTTGAATAGGGAGAGGATCGAATAGGGCTATCAAATCGGGCAGTCGTGTCGTGTTTTTGTCTGACACGACACGACACGACAAGGTTTTGTGTAACACGAACACGACACGACACGATATCGTGTTTTTTTTTCACTAACACGAAAACGAACCAATTAAAACACGACAACACGACACGACACGATAAAGATAACATTACATAACTATTAGTTTATTTAATTCATACTTAATCATATGTAACACGACAAAAACGACAAACACGAAAAACACGACAAACACATGCTCAATCGTGTCAATTTCATGTCGATTTATGAACACGAACACGACACGACACGACATCGTGTTTTTTAAACTTGACACGAAAACGACACGAACACGAATTCGAATTTTGATTTCGTCCCGATTTCGTTTCGTGTCGTGTATTTTTGTCGTGTCGTGTCATAAATTGACACCCCTAGGATCGAACCCACAATAAACGAGAAATAGCACGCACTGGGAGTGAGATTTTGCCGGCTGAGCTAAGTAACATTTACGTTTTGTTATTGATGAAACAAACATATATATATATATATATATATATATATATATATATATATATATATATATATAAAAGTGTATAATATTAATTTTGTTAAATTCGGACCCTATTTTTTCCGAGACCCTGGGCGGATGCACACTCTGCACACCCTTAGGGTCGGCCCTGCATACTTGTTGCATACATAAAATATTGCATACTTCTAAATACAATTATGATAGTTATTCAATTCAAAATTTATACAAACAAACTTTATTACATGATTCTAACGAGAAATATGTTTAATTACTAAATTCATCTTCACTACAATCAATATATAACTTTCATCTCCATTATACGTATTTCTAAATTAAGTATACAGACTTACTCTATGTTCATACAGAAAAGAATCAGCATACGCACTTAAAAAAAATGTCTTATTCATTATATAATTGTTGATAATACCACTTAATACATAGTTAAACTTAGAATTATGGTAGATATTCAGTTTAGAACTTACACATAAAGTTGTATTATATTATTATAAACATGATTTTTTAGTCATTCTTTTTACAATTCCAAATCCAAATTAAGTCTTACAAACTATGGTAATCTAGTAGGAATTTGATGTTTCAAAAAAATTTTAATTACTCACAACATGTATTTCGTTTTAACATCCATATATTCAACCAAAATGTTAGTCCAATAGTTATTTAAGAAACATTTACGTGATGCTTTATAGTATTTACAGTATGCACCACAAAACCATAGATTTAGAATGATATGAGTCATATGTCATATATTAATTGACCTTTGCTCAGTGTCATATACCATATATTATTTCACCCTAATTTACGAAAAAGTCTCAAACTAAAATTTGTTTACGAAAAAGCATGAATTACCGGTAAAAATGGCGATTTGACCTCTTTTTTCCGGTTTACCGGTTTTATTACTTATCTGTTTCACTAAAGTCTCATTATTTTACCCTAATTTGCGAATAAGTCCCAAAATAATTAAAATTTACTGATGATTTGGTCATTTGCTCTATGTAACATACATTTTACCAGTTTCATTGTTGACCCGGACGCCTAGTCATTAAATGAGATGATGAGATGGATATGTTGAGTTATATAATGCTATGTTTAACATAAAACTTGATATCCTGATGTATTGTATATCTTTTTGGAACATAAAATGCATCCAACGAAGACTACAATAATTACATAAACTAACAACAACTGCGTTATTTTTTTACGTTTATAAGAAATATCAAATTGTCTATCTAATCTTATGTAACCCAATATATCCATCTCATCAGACATCAACTCATTTTCTGCCCTTTTTTTCTTGGAAACACACATTTTATTGGTTTCATTCCTGACGTAGATACATAGTCACAAATGAGCCGATGAGATGGATATCAAATTTTACAGTAAATGTGACATTATATAACCCATCGTATTCATTTGATCAACTAATTAAATGACTAGGTGTCTAAGTCAGCAATGAAACCGATAAAATGTATGTTACACGAAGAAAAACGTCAAATCATCAGTAAATTTTATTTTGGGACTTATTCGCAAATTAGGGTAAAATAATGGGACTTTAGTGAAACAGGTAAGTAATAAAACCGGTAAACCGGAAAAAAAAGGGTCAAATCGCCATTTTTACCGGTAATTCATGTTTTTTCGTAAACAAATTTTAGTTTGGGATTTTTTCGTAAATTAGGGTAAAATTTTAGGACTTTTCTGGAGATTTCCCTATGGAATATAAGCAATAACTTTAGGTTCACACCACTTATAACAACCATATTTTCACACATTAAATAAACTCATCACATAGTTTTACTTAGAATACGCCCAACACATACCAATCCAAACAAAATTACCATATTCCAAAAAAACCAACATAACAAAACACTTCAAAGCTCATAAACGATCATCAGTTTTTATAATACTAAAAAACCTAATTAAACACCATCTTCTTCACAAATGATTCTACTGCGTCACACCTATGATTTCTTTCTTCTTACCTTCAATCAGCTTCATCCTTTCAAACCTGTCCATTTTTTTGACAACTGCATAATGCTTCACAAATGTTTGCTTCATAACATTAAAATCCGACATCATCAACTTATACAGATACTTATACCTTAACCATCCCAAAATCTTTTCTTGTATTTTAGAAGCAACACATAGACCGCAATCCCATTTATGTGCCGCTTCTCCCATGTATGTTTCCATGTGTCGCATATGGAAAATTCCACAGTCAACACCAACTATTTTCCTTTGACACTTCATTTTCATAACCACAACTTCTTTTTTAAGTAACACATTTGCTTTTTTGTGTTCAACACTATTCAGATAACAACAAAAGAAACTTTTTTGCATGTCAAATTAAATAATAATTCATATTATAATAAATATATAACAACAATTACGATAATCTATATATGAATTGATGAAGAAAACAACATATCTAACCACGATACGTGGTCTATTCCCATATGCAGACTCAATTGTCCCCGACCTCTTAATGTAATCAAATATATAAAATGCAACCGTTTTCAAGCAAAAACAGACTAGGTAGTAACTATCATCAACAACAATTGGAATGAAAACCTACAGTTAAACAAAATCAACATCAGTACAACATAGATGTGTGATACAAATCATGTATAATTATCGTAACATGTAACAGTTCCATACCGACCATATTAAAATTCATAGCAGAATATGACATAGAACATACATGGTCATATTAAAAACTTACAATCGTATCGCATGTGAAGTACATCCTAGAGTAAGATGCCTCTGACTTCTGTTCCTTAATTTTATTAAGGAAAGCAGTCAACGCGTCTATTACATTGTTATGCACTTTTGTTCTCATAGCTAATGTATGTGCAAATTCCAAATGCATTCCATGACCTTCAATAGTTTTCCATATTATTTCCCTGCATTTGTAGCATAAAACAATAAAACTGTCATGACAAAAACAAATTTCTCATTTCCATTGACTCATATAAAATGTACATTCTTACCCTTTATCTTTTCCCCATGTTATTATGCTTTGAGCCACAACATTTTCATCATCTTTAACCGCCTCATCCACGTCCATAATCCGATCTACATATGGTGAACACCTCAATTGTCCAAGTTTCCCCTTCCTTTTACCTTTTCCATTTTTGAAGTCAACAACATGCACCTTTTCACCTTCCATAATATCTTTTCCATTTCTTTTCTTTAGTTTTTCTTCCGCTACATATTTCTTTGTATATCTAATTACTGCCTTAGTTCCTTCCATATCATCCATATTTTTATCTTCCTTATTCAATTGTGTTATTCTCGAATTGAATGATGGTATGTCATCTTTGCAAAAATCCTTTTTCTTTGTGATGCTCCTTTCCACAATTTCATCAGACATATTCAAAAAACCAGGAGTCAAAACAACTGGACTATCCAACGATGTATTTCCTTTATATTCAAGAAAGAGTACAGAAGGTGAGTCACACACATCCACAACCTTTGTCTTCTCGTTATTCCTTCCGGTAGACTGAACATTGCATATCGGACTACTTCCTTTCACAAAATTACTTTGATCAGAATTGACAACAACTTTAACTGACGTTTTCATTGTCGCTTCATTTGTGGGCGATCTATTATCTCCAGGTTCCATAGTCGTCGCATAAAAAAGTTGATGCACCTTCTGTGACCTCTCTTTTACCTCCTCATCATTTGCATCATTTTCTAACCCCTTCTTAATTGCTTCTTCAATTTTTTTCTTATCATCACAGATCCTACAATATAGCATTTCATTTGTTTCCACATCTACCTGTCATTGCTATTAAGAAGGGGTTACACATTTATCTTATGAATTTTATTGTGATTTTACGCAATTTACATGACATACATAATAAAATAACTTACCAGCTTATCCTCATCATCATCTACATCAATAAGATCCACTTCCTCATCTCCACGAAACTCCAATGTTCCAAATCTTCCCATTTGCAATCCATGCTCCTCCAACATTTCCAAATCCACCGAGTCAATATGTTTTATCAATGGCCATGATCTACGAAGATTATAGCCATTCGAAACTTCTTTGTCCGCATACGTAAGCTATCACAACATAATTAATGAGTTCTCATTACTTATTTTCATTATAGAATTAAAAATAGTACAAACCTAAATGCAAATAATTACAATTACTTACCAGTAAGAGAGTGAGTGGACATGTGTAATAACAGTTTGCATCATTTGGCCTCCATTTGTATTTTGCCTTCTCCAAACATTCCATTATATACTTGCACCAATCAATCTTTTGAATATATTCACACCTTGCTAACTTCTCCAGACAATTAATCCAGCTTGCCCCACTCACCTCTATCTCCGCGAACGTGTTTATGAATTACGTCAGGAAATTAAGCTTGAACATGTCATCCGCCACCTCTGATTGTCTAATCCTCTTCACATAGTTTCCATTATTGAACTTTCCTCCTGGATATTGACTTTTCCATGCTTCAGTCAGTGGATATGTTTTATCACATTCCACCAACTAGTTGTAGTCTAAACCTTCACTTGGCAAGCCAAACATCTCTTCAACCTTTTTCTTTGTAATATTTATTCCCCCTTTCTTAGTCTTAATTGTCGATGTTCTTGCTGTGAATTTGTCCACCAAGTAGTATGTCAATCTAGAAGGTATTGAATCAAACTTTATATCAAGGAACGCACCGAAACCCATTCTTCTCACTATTTCTTTCTGAGTGTATGACATTCCCTTCACCGCCATATATATTGATTTTGGGGACATATGTCATCATAATCAACATCACTACAAAAACTCGATTGTATTCTAGCCCAACGGTATCAGGTGGTGTTCTCCCTCCTTGAGGTTGATGGTTCAAGTCCCGTGGTGGACATAGGTGGAATTAGGTGTTAGTTTAGGAGTAGATTATAATAGTTGTATTTGTCGGTTCAAAAAAAAAATCAAGTGTTTGCAGCAAACTGCTTTCACCTTTGGGCACAAGGAAAATAAGGGAAGTAAACTAAGCTTGCTCTTCAAGTGTTATTAAGAATCAAACGGAAAAGCTAGTACATAAACATCAAATGTTAACTCCTATTTATACTAAAGGAAATTGAAACTTACTCTAATACCATTACACCGGGAAAGATAAAGACAACAAGGAAAATTTCCAAAAACCAAATTCTTGATTATTCCAACAATCATTTTATATACATCAATAGAAAGCAGGAACTTTTGTCAATAAAACATTACCTAAGTAAAGGATTTTGGTTGTGTAAGCCTCATTTTGAACTTTGAAATTCTAAAACCGGCCAAAAGTAACAAACTCATATATAAGGACCCATTCAATACCAACAAAACCCAAACCCCACAATAATACTGTATAAAAAACACCAATAGATAAAAAATAATAAAACAATAAAAAATAAGATTTACCAATACCATGAAACTCATCAATAGGATCCATTCTAAAAGCTGACAAAAGTAGCATGTTTTAAGGCATTTTGCATCTGAGTTCCTACTTTTCCTCAATACAAAGATTCACACCAAATGAATTGTGAAAAGCCCCCGAAATCATAATATAATTACAAAATTATACAAGGTGCCACTTACAACATATTTCAAATCTCCACTAGGTTCATGTTTAATATTAAGAGGCTAAAACAAAATATCAAAACCTAACTCATAAACGTTTTGAATATCCAGAACCTGCACACTTCTTGCAGAGTATCAATCCTACAAAATCACAAATCAATATTCAAATATCGTGCATTTTTTTATAGTAATTGAAGTGACCAAAACTCATACTGTAAGTGATAACATTTTTTACAAAATAAGAACATAAAGCGCCATTAATACCTGCACCCTTGCATACTTTACACTCAACTGAGCCTGTTTCCATTTTCATCTTCCCATCATTACAGAAAACACATTTTGTGCCACCTATTCATCCAACCAGATTGTTAAACACCATCTTTTTCTTATCCATAATGTCAATGTAGTTAAATAAATTTATAGACTTTTTATCCCCTTTTGAAGCTAAAAATCATTCTGTTTATCCTAATGTCAAAAGTGGTGGATCTTTTCTAATCTTACAGAAGAAACGACTTAAATAAAACATAGAAGAATGCAATTTTCCCAAGTTTACAAAATAGAATTAGAAAACTTACCATTTCCAGCACATTTCGCACAAGGAACTGGATCTCCCTACATGAAAATCCAATAATCATAATTCATCATAACCCAAAAAAAACAAAGATCATACATCCTAATTTTTAAAAGAGGGCTGCATTTTCTCGATAAGTTTATAACAAGCGACAATTTAGGACACAAGTTATAGAAGCAATTCAATTTCCAAATCCCATAAATTTAGCCCTAATTATGAACAGGAAGAGTAATGACGTAATTGGGTGACACTCCAATTGTTCGAACATATTTGGGCAAAGATGAATATCTAAAAAAAGAGGGGCGAACCTTGAGACCAAGAAACAGTGAGAGGGAAATCGCAACCAAAACGCTGATTGTGGCAAGAAACGTTTGAGTATCCAAAGGGGGTTTGAATCCACTCGTGTATAATAAAATGGGATCAAAAATGTGTTCTTGTGGAGGAATTAAATGGAGCTTGGACGAGTAAGAAGAAACGGCGGACAAAAGGGTTTTGTTAGGGTTTAAAATTGGGATGTATTGTGAGGGGTTAATGGAGGTTATTGAGCAGAAGATTGAGGAAGACAATGGAGGATGGATTGAAGAGGAGTGAGAAATTGTCGCCATGGATGGAGAGAAAGAAAGGGATAAAATTTGTGAAGCTCCTGCTTTGTGGCCATTTCGTTTCCTCTGTTTTTCTGTTTCTTTGTTATTTTGCCTCCTTTTTCTATAAAGAGTATATTCCAGTCGTTGGATTTTTGTTTTCAATCTATTGGCATATTAAAATATAATTGTTCAAAATAAAAAATCTTCTAAAAATAATTGACATTATTATTTTGTTATTATATTTTATTAAAACTATGAACTATTCTATATTAATTACTTATTACTTAATTTCTAATAATATTTTATATTATAAAATTTTGTTAAGCTAAATTTTTCAAAAAAAAAAAATTTAACTTTGAAGTTTGAAATATAAATTTCATTTTAGTAGTGTTTTAGATAATTAGAAAGATAGATAATATATCTTATGTAAATTATGTTTTCTTATTATGTTAAATATATAACAACTTATATATAACTAAAATTGATGTTTTGGCATGAAATTTGCAGTTTTAATATCTAATATTTCATAAATAATCTATTATCTAACATATTTTGCAAGTTTAGATTGCTTAGAGTTAGGAGGCATGTAGTACTGTAGTTCATTATTTTATTTTATTTTTCAGAATGACAAAGTAGTAAAATAAAATCAGGCCAACCTTACTTCACTTTTCTTTTTCCTAATTTATGTTTGTTTATCAATCAACATTTGAAGATTTTGAACAATAAATAGAAATGTATAAAAGTAAATAAATAAATAACAATAAAATAATAACAATATTAAAATGTCGTCTCTACTCGTGCATACCCAAGAAGATATACACATCCCAACAAATGCGATTTACACTTTCTTTTTTGTAGCCGATCAAGATACAACTTTTTCAACAACACCTCAACAAACATAATAACTACAAATCAACAACCCATAAATACATATACAAACACTCAACAAATCCAACCAAAACGTTCAACTCAAGGATCACTGTTAGGAAGCCTGGTTAAAACAGAGTGTTCTGGCTTATGACTACATTCAAAGTCTAGATGAACAAACGCACGTTCAACTTCCGGAAGCTTTTCAAGCTTTACTTGTAGTGTCTCTCCAATTGCATGAGCTTCTTTCAATGACAAATCTTCTGGAAGCTCAATGTCCACCTATTTCAACAAATATTTTTAAATTAAAACAAAAAAAAAAAATTACACCTAAGAAACAATATTTTCACTAAACCCGTTTAAATTACAAGGAATTACAACCCTTTTAAATCCACATTATATATTCTAAATACAAAATTGGGTGGAGTTATCCACTGACTTTAGTTCACCCCTATACTTTGTACCAATCTACATATTCTACCCCTCTATTCTAGAAAATGACGTTTTCCACTGCTTTATTTTTTTTAAATGTCGCTTTTACCCCCCTAAATTTTGGACTTCCTAAAATTTCACTTTCATCCCCTCTATTTTGGAAAATGACATTTTCCACCGCTTTATTTTTTTTAATGTTACTTTTACCCCCTAAATTTTGGACTTTTTAAAATTTCACTTTCACCCCTTCTATTTTGGAAAATGACATTTTCCACCGCTTTATTTTTTTTAATGTTACTTTTACCCCTCAACTTTAGACTTTTTAAAATTTCACTTTCACCCCCTCTATTTTCCACTCTCTACTTTTTATTGGACTTAAAACTCTCATACTGTGACCATTTATGTAAGTATACCACCATAGGGGCGATTATGTCCACTTACCTCTACAAAATATAGAACTCCGAATGTGTATGCACGAACTGTGTCGACTCGTTTTACTCGAGGATGACGTGTCACAAGATAAGTTAGTTTTTGCAGGACTTCAGGAGGTGCCGATTGTCCCACCAATGAAACTGCATAATCATGTCATATTAATATTAGCCAATCTTGATTCAGACTGGTGTTTAGGGTTTAGGGTTTAAGGGTTTAAGGGTTTTAGGAAAATACCTGCATTTTCAAGAACAGTTCCAGACCAGTTTATGATGGTATAAAGAGCGAGAATAATAGCACCCAAAGGATCAATCCACCAATAGAATCTATCACCAAGAACAGCAGCTACTAATCCAACTACATTTGTTACTACATCAAAGTAATGATCCTGATATCAAATTAGCAAGGAATATTTTTGTTAGATATGGTTTCCATTTTGATTGGAAGGAATGAAATGGTTGAAGTAATAGGAAAGAATTTTTTGTATGGATTTTTTATGTTATATGTAAATACAAGATTTAGTTTTAACACTACTTTATATATTATTTTTACGGTTAATCTCAAAAAAGACCTTAATTTTGGTGTTTTTTTTTTTCGGATTAAACCTCAAATTTATTTTTTGCCTAAAAATGACCTTGTATTTTTTCATTTTTTCCGAAAAAGCCCTCCACTTTGTATTTTTTTCTGAAAAAAACCCTCAACCTTCTAACAGTTCCAAATAAACCCTCAACTTTTTTAGTTTTTCTCGAAAAAAAAAACCCTCACATTTTACAATTTGTTTTGGCAAAAAATGACTAAAAGGGCCAGATCGGGAAAAATGAAAAAATGCAAGGTTTTTTTTAGGCAAAAAATAAATTTGAGGTTTAATCCGGAAAAAACACAAAATATAAGGTGTTTTTTAAGATTAAACCTTATTTTTATTAGAATAAAAAAATTTATTATGTGCAAAACTAAAATAATAAAAGTTCGTTAAAATTATACTAAATATTATTTATTTATTTTTATATAATAATACAATAACTTAAATAAAACCGTGAATTTTAAAATAAATATTAGTTTCACAAAAAAAAAATGGGTTATATTACGATTTTTCATTCCACTAAATGATGAAATAAAAAATAAAAACAAAAAAAAACCATGACAATATCAACAAAATGGAGGGCATCAGATTCCTTCAAGAAACTGTCCATTCCATTCCATTAAACAAAAACAAGCATCTTTTTTCACTTCAATGGAATGAACCATTCCATTCCTTACTCCAATTCCATCATACCTAACACTACCTTGCTATCAACAATTTCAATGACAATTGACACTAAAAAATAGGAAATAAGAACCTTTGCATATGCACGAACAATTTCGTTTCCTGAACTTCTGCAATACAACCATAAGACAAGTTTGACTATTGTTGCAGTCAACATGATGACATATAGCCATAACAACTGAACAGATGTCATTTTTTCAGGAGGTTGGTTTTCAATCAATTGTTCTACAGCCTGAATCAATACCTGAAACCCTAAAAATATACAAAAGTGAACTTTCTTCATCATAAACACACACCAGTTTGTAAAAACACAATCCTTTTACTTAAAACAAACAAATAACAGATTATTAGTCTTCTTTTTTTTTACTTGTTGAATGGTTTCTACTTAAAAGCTAATACAACGTACCAAGTGTAGCCATTATTGCAGCAAAGATGATGATTCCAACAGGCTGCACTCTGAGTTTCCCAATAGGGTATTTATAAATGTTGAGGTTTTGCATAGACAAGTGAGTGAACCAAAGTATGCCACCAGCCATTAGATCAAGTAAAGAATCGAGGGTGGATGCAGCAATGGCAATGGATCCGGTTTCTACTGTAGCATATATCTGTAATATGCAATAGGAATTCAAAATTTCTTTATAAAAATGTGATAACTACATTGAGATTTGAAGCAAAAAGAGATAGGATTAATTACCTTGAATGCTAGTAATAGAACATTGGCATAATTAGAGATCTTCATAGCTCTTTCTTGCTGAAGTTGTTCATCTAAGTCTTCCTCATCGATGCCTTCTGATGAAACTATAGCATCAACTTCTTCAAAAGACTTTAATGTTGCAAATTGCTTTTCATAATACTCTTTTTCACCTGTACACAAAAAGTAGTTTACAGATGTTAGTTTAGATAAGTCTTCTTAGATTTGACTTTTGTTTTGTTACTCAGTGCTTTGAAGTGGTTTCAGTTTTCTCTACTAAGATAGGTTATTCTTCTTCATTCTTACTAAATTGATACAGTTATTAACCTAACTGGTGTATTTTTAAGAAACAATCTTCTGAGAAATGGACAGCTACATAAAAAGGGGCCTTGAGAATTGAGATTCTTATGAAAGGAGACAAATGCAAAATTTATCATCTAAAGAGAGTGATAACATACAGATTGTTCAAGTCGTACATAAAAGGTAATTTTGATCTTGGGAGATTGTATAAGAAAAGAGAGAAATGTACAGACAGTGATTATGGTAGAGAATTGGATGATGATGAAAAGGTCCACTGTGCTACTTAAAATCAAGTCGCATACATAATAACCAAGGCATTGGAACTTGATTTGATCGAATAAGCATTTAATTTTGGTTTGTTACTCAGTAGTTTGAATAATCCATGTTTTCTCTAATAAGATACGTTACGGACATAAATCAATAAAATCGAAGAGAAGCAATGAAGAGAGAAACTGAGGGTAGATATATGATCAAAAACCTTGAGTTAGGGAAGATGATGACTTGGAAGGTAGAGCGAAGGGAGAAGACGATTCAATATCAACCGCAGAACGGACTTTATCGGGTAACCGAGCCAACAAATCGCTCCTGAGTGAGTTCACCGAGTACCGCCGACTCAGCCGTCGTCCCCGCCTACCACCTCCCGGTGTCGTCGGCGACAACAACGCCTCTTTTACCTCCTCCATCCTCTCTGTCTCTATCTCCGGTGGCGAAACAGTGAAGGACGTCCACAGAAAGAATTATACCGACTTTGGAAATGCAGAAAACCAGTTATAAATAACAAAATTAAAAATTATCTTTATCATATAATGTTATTTCTTTCAATTTTTCAAAACCCAGTATTATTTCATTTATTCACATAAATATTACGATATACAGGTATATAATAAATAACAGTTTTATAAGCATAAACATTAGAGTCCAAATTCATGCATATATGATATATTTATTAAAAAAATAAAAGTCAAAGTTAGAATAAAAATAAAAAGGCTTTGTATATTATCGTCATTTTTTACTTTAACTATATGGAATAAATAATTATTTACAACATCTAAAATATAGATTATGTATTTATCTAAATATATTAGTATTAGATGAGTCACTAAGATATTAGTCAGACTCCCAACACAGTTTTATATAGAGATCTAATATGATGCTGAGAATCAATTCTTGGTTGGTTCATACAATTTTAAAATTAACTGTCTTTATTATATTTTTTAAGAAATAATCCAAATAAACTTTATGTAAAATATTCTTTAAATTGATCACGAATTCATAACCATCACAGAATGAAATTATCGGGCTACATGAATATCCGGTGAATTAAAAGATATGTTGAAACAAAAAATATAAATTTACTTAAAAAGGAAAGTATATTTTTTTATTCACAAGAAAGGACAATGATTCATGCCAATCGATTAGCCCTGCCGGCCCAACAGGAGAGGTTTGAAGTTTGAAGTTTGAACAACAGATGGGGTCCTTATAAAAGTCATATAAATAACTCTTGTTTAATTCTTTATTTTCTTTTAACTATGCTCAATGATTTATTTATTTTTATAGATAACTTTTTTAACCAAACGGCTTGGGCATAGTGCTATAAGATGTATTGGAAATGTCAAATTTGTCATTCAACTTTTTTAAGTTGAGGTTTCATTGTAAATAAATGTGTAAAGTAAATTTAGAAGTATCATTAAGATTAAGATGTATGTATGTTAGTCGTTCTAAAAAAATATAACTTTTTATAGTATATGGAAATGAATGAATTATGAACTTGCGAGGCAAACAGGATAAGAAAATGATTTATTATTGCTTTCACCTCTCAACTAAGACATTATCAAGAGAAAAACATGCAGGGTATTGAATTCGATTAAAAGGGTTGGATGTTGGTCTAAGAGTTCCAAGGACATTATGCCGAGAAAGTTTTAAAGTATTACCTATACATGTTAAAGCATCATTACATGGTTGCCTTGAAAGGAAATACTCTTGAAAGAACTTGTTTGGGTGCATTTTCCACATTCACACATCATATGAGAAAATAATTAAGTTACAAAATAAAAATAACAAAAGAGATATTCTGGTAAGTTCAAATGACTTTTGATCCAATGAAAAACTTGTTTGTGATTAGGGAGGATGAAATCATTGAAGTTTGAATAAAATTTCAACTGGAATTGGGATCCAAATCATAGAGAAGGAAAAATAATGATGTTAAACTAGTGAAATCAAGATGCGACACAAGATAATAATGAAACTGAGGCAGAAAATAAACATGTCAATATCAAAGGAATGTTAAACGCATCAATATGCATGGAAAAATAGGAAATAATAGGTAATGAGTTCTCAGGCTCTAGTATACAAACGTGTAGAGCCCGACCTCAAACTCTCATGTATTATGCAGAAACATAAATGCGGAAACATACTTTGTGGATGAAAGAGTATGTGAGTGAAGAGTGATTGTCACAGAGCGATGAGTTATAAGTGTAACACCCGTAATTTAGGGTTAGAAGTTTTTTCTTTATGTGAAATTCCTTACAAAGTAACATGATTTTTCAAAATCAAAATAAATACAAATGATTAAACTAAATAGTTGATTTAAAGTTTTAATTTGGTTAAATAAAAATAATTTAATTAAAATATAATTCACTAGTGAGTTGAAAAGTTAGGTGAAAACCTTAAAGTTTGACAAGTAAGGAATAGCATTTGAGTAAATTAAATTAATTAGAATATAGAATCATTTGTAAGATTTTTATTATTATTATTTAAAGTTGATTTGGAAGAATACCGACTAGAAATGTTAGCTGGGAAGTCATGTTGGGTTAAATAGGAAATTTGAAGGTTGAGGGACCAACCTTGCCAAACATCTGAGTAGAGACTAAGATGTCTTACGATAGATCTAGAGTTGTATATTAAATTTGGTTTTCGTCCATTATGGGTTAGTTGGTCTTGTTGCTTGCGTATTTTTAGAGCCGTTGATGTGATCTATTACTCCGATGCAGTGAGTCTCAAAAAATACTTACCATATATTATAATTCATTCAGTCAAGATCAATGATCAAGGGAATATAAGCCTTGTTGTTTATCTCCTATGGTTTTTTAGAGGATAAGTTGAGGAGCACCATCTTCGACGACCATGGTCATCTACGATAATCATAAATAAGATACTAAGGGGCATAGGCATAGATGGCAACGTAAAGAGGAAACATACACACACACACACACACACAGAGAGAGAGAGAGTAGGGTTAGGGATTTTGCTCACCGATACCATATTAGATAATATTTTTTCCCATATAGCATATATCTTGCATTAATGATAATTATATAAGATTTTACAAAATAACAAACAATGTTTCTAAGGTCAGTGTCATTGCTATAGTGTTATGTTTTTTTTTCCTTTTTTGTTTTTGGTGAATTAAACTTTTCGTTTATATATTTATCAAATAGATAAGATGACATAAATGTTCGTGTGTGAGAAAAAAAAACTTACAAAAATGACCCATGTGTTTCAAAGAGATAAAATGAAAAAAAAAATGTTCATATGTTAAATAAAATCAAAGAATTGTTACCTATGTAACAAAATTGAACAAACAATCACCATCTTAGACTAAATTAATACATAAATAAATAAATATAAAAAAAAAGCCCTATATAGTATAGGAAATAAATGAAGTTACCGAAAGTAGAATTGTCCATGTGTAACACAATTACAAAAATGTGTGGCAGCTTAAAACCCTCATTATATACAAATTAGTGAATTAGTGAATTATAATATGGCTTGATGAGCTAAGGCAATAAAATGGACTAATGATATGCATATTCTTTATACACTAACAAAACTAAATGGAGTCATAAATTAGTGAAACTGGCCCGATAAAATTATAAACAAAAAAAAAATCATAAACATGAGATGATAAATTTGAGCCCATGCCCATACTAGTCAAACCTAGAGAAGCAAATAACCACGAAAAAATATCATTGTGTCTAAACCAATAGCAATTACTATTCCTACTTATGTCTAAAACTTGTAAAAAAAATGCAAGTGTAGACTAATTGACCACACGTTATAAGTACGTGAATGATTAGTTGGAGGCCTTTGCTTTGTGCTAGAAGGCGTTTGTGGTTTTGACTTTTTTTTAAAGCTACCATATTTCCGAAACTATCTTTGGGTTTTAGAAAGGGCCTTAACTAGTATAGCCAAAAACCGATCTATCTGAATGTAAACAGATTAACCAGTTTATTCGGATATCATTTTTCGACATGTCATACTTTAAACGGTAAGAAAAATAATCTTAACGTAGGATGAATGAAACCACATAAACTACCTTTATAGTTTACTTCTTAATATATTTATAGTTTAATCCTTAATATAGTTGAACATCAACAATTCGACATCACTAACAAGAGAAACCATGAACTAGCTTTTTAGTTTACTCATTAATATATTTATAGTTTAATCCTTAATATAATTGAACATAGACATCGTTAACACCTTGTAAAGTTCTATTTTTTATTGTAACATTGACTTTTCATCGATTTTATTTAACAAAAACATATTATCATAATTTTTTTCTAATGATTTTGACTTTTTTTTTCCTTAAAATTAACTGATTTATAACTAATTTATCATTGAGCGTGCCTCATGTTTAAAAAAAATTATCTCAAAAAACCAATTAACCTAAAAAACACTATAATACAAAAAAGTAAAATAGTCTTTTAAGTTATAACTCTATATTTTATTTCGCCTCTACCTATTAGCAAAGTTTGTTCGTTTTAAAACAAAAATCCTTTTTAGCTTTTAAGACTACGAAGCCTTCATTTTTTTTTTCAACATAACAATGACACTATCATATCTCATCTTATAGAGATACAATGCAACAAAAAAAATATATATAAAAAATTAAGTGTCTTTTTCGAATATATGAATAATAATATTATTACATGTACGATCCTAATATCTGATATTAAGGATTATAAATTATAATGATATACTATAAAATATTTAACAAAAAACTACTTTTTTTACTCGATACAATTAAATACAATAATATCAAAAGAACAAGATAATCACAGAAAAACAAAGCCAAAAAACACTTCAATAGTTTGAATATAATATCAACCTTTTGCTACCTTAATGAAGTCAGTATTACATTTTCATTTCATCTATATTTTCCATTTTCATATAGTTGAAGCCAAAAGATCAAGAACACAAGCTTCAAACTGATAACATGGATGAAGACATTATTTAAAAACACTACATTTACACAACACCCAAAATCCTAAAGCTTAACCACATTCTTTCTAAACCCTAAAAAGACAAATAAAGCATGAAATCAAGAACTTACAAGATAAACATGCACCTGTTTTCAACTTCTACCATATCTTCATTCATTATCCTTTTCTTTCAATTCAATAATCCGATTATCATCTTCCATCTTACCTTCAATCTCAACATCTAACTTCTCTTCGTTGTTCACAATATTATCTTCCTTATGAACATCTGATAGGCCTACATCTTTTAACACTTCCATTTCCTTCAATCCCTTTTCACCATTGTTAGATTCTTTTGGTTCAGAACACTGATTCCCATTTCCATCATCATTCTCTTCCATTAGCTCATTAGTATCTTCAACTGACCTTCCATAGCCACGACTCCCACTATCATTCTCAGAATCATTCTCCACAACAACCTCTTCAATAAATCCTTGTCCTCCCTGCATTCCCCTTTCCAAACTATGCAACCTCTTCCTCAAGTTATCAAACTCCCTTTCCATCAAGAACAATCTCTCTTTCAATATCAGATTTTCTTCTTCCAGTTGAGCTATATGTGTATCCTGATCGTCAACTCTGTTCTCCAAAAGATAACTATTATGATCAGCGCCACCGTGGTTTGGGTAAATCATCTCAAATCTGCTCAAATCATGGTCTAATCTCCTCTCCACCTCCAAATGTTCCTCAACATCGCTTTCACTTGATCCACCTTCTTCATCTTCTTCGTCATTTCCAGGAGAACGAAGCCTGATTAACCCTTTCATCGACCCATACCCATCAACACCCCATTCTTCTTTCGCCATGTCAACTAAAACCTCACGAGATGGAGAAAAAATCGGCGTAGGGAGTACAGAAGGAGTAACAGGGCATGGAGAAACCAGAGATGTAATCCCTCCTGCTTTTTTTGCACGAATGAGGAAGGAAGTAGTGTTTCTAGGAGCAAAAGGAGCTGATTTACCACCATGATTGTGTTTCTTCTTTGAAAAGTATCTTCTGGCTTTCAATCGATTTTGTTGCTGTAGTTCCTTGAGTGTAGGCGGATTATAATTACCTACTCCAACATTGCCTAATTCGTTCCAATTATTGTTATTCCGTTTGTCATTTCCCTTCTTCCCCTTCCAGTTTTTGTTGTTTCGTGGCCCCATAGGTTTTGAAGAAGACGGAACAAAACCTGAAGGTTTCGTGTTCGGATTCTGGAACTTGAGCTGCCCCGGTTGCGCCGGCGGCCACATCCCGTAACGACCACCTCGGTTGTTCAACATCCCCTGCGACTGTGACTGATTCATCATCATATGAGAAGGATTAATTAACTGATTCACCAACATCTGGGAGTTCTGATTATTCATCAACCGATGGGATTGCATTATCGGAAGCTGCTGCGACTGATTCATCATCTGAGCTTGATCGTTCATCTCCACTCCGAACTCCGATGACGATTCACTACAACGAAAATTTTAAAACCCTAAAATACCAATTCGCGATCGGAAAACGTAAAAAAGAATCAGACAGAAACTTCTACCAAGATTAAAAAGCTACTGATTACCACGAGATGAAAGACTAAATCGTACATCGGAAATCAGCAAACCCTAAACCTAGCAGAAAAAACAGATCGATTTCGTGATGATTGTATGATCCAAACACTTATCAAATTCAAATTAATAGTCCGATCTAGGCGATCTTTGATTTGATTTTATGTAAGAATTTTGAACTTGTAGAAGTTTTGGTTTCAAATTCTCGTTCTGTTTCTAGAGATTCGAAAAGGGGAACCGGTCATGTGGAGGAGGAAGGTGCCCTTTGGTTGGTTTTATAGGCCAGATGAAGTATGAGATGGACGGTTAGATGATGTATTAATCCAACGGTTGAGATTGGATAACACGCTATTAATGCGTGAGATATAGATCTGAGTCGGTTAAAAGGGGTTACTTGCGCCTGTGATATAAATCGCTTTATTATGTTGCAAATTGTAATTTGATGTAAAATATTTAAATAATATTATAAAAATAAAAATTTAAGTACAAAATTTAAAATCATAAACGGGAGACTCATTTGAATTATTTTGCTAAAAACAAAACAATTACGAATACGGGAAAATAACCCGCGCGAATTTGTAATATCATATTTTCAAATATTTAAGCTATTAATTTCTCGCGTGAGTCATTTAATACTCACGTTTGTCCGATCAATTTCAGAATTAACTAGCGAATAAATGTAGCTAAGATTTAAGTACTCGAAATTAGTTGTGTATATAAACTCGAAGTCGAGGATAAGAATAAAAACAAACCGGTACAATACATCGTATACATAGAAGAAGTTGATATTTTCTTAGGCCGGACGGAATGGTTGTGGGGAAGACCCGCGGGAAGCTTCCCGCCCGGCGGAACACCGCACCGTCGGCACGGGGAAGGGTGGCGCGGGAACGGGTGAGGGGAGGCTCTCCCGCGTTCTCTCTCCATCTGTGATTGGCTGGAGCAATTTTTTTTTTTTTTTTTGTGAATGAGCCGTTGATTAACGGTAAAAAAAATATTTTTTTTAGCAACGGCTAAATGCATTTAACACCAATTCTTTTTGTTTTTTTTTACCTTTTTAAACACCTATAAATACACAACTATTTACCATCAAACAACATTCAAACAAACTCTCTATTCTCTCTATTTTCTTCTCAAAAAAAAAAATGAATCCCGACAATCAAACCCCAACTTCCGATCGAAGGAAAAAAAGTCATGGTTCGAGTTTAAACATCCCTTCTCGAAACATTTTTGCTATCGATTCATCACCACAATGAGTTTATTGCCCCCAACTCGATGCTCCCATTCAATCCCCATTACAATTCCAATACCAAAATGTTGGACAATATTACCCGATCCAAGTTCCAAATGTTTCGCCGCAAATGTTTTCAAACTTTGTTGTGTTCCCGGATCAACAATCGCCAAATCAACCTCAACCCCAAACCCAAACTCAAACTCAAACCCAAACCCAACAACAACGCCAACTTGTCGATGAGTTGGATGACTCGGAAGAAGAAGAGATGGTTCCCGAAACTCAACCCACACCACCCCCACAAAGACGTAAAGGGAAAAAACAAGCGCGCGAGGGTGTCGCACAACCGGGAAGACAAAAGCCGACAGCATGGGTTCCACACGAAGAGCTAGTTTTGGTCAAAGCTTGGGCTGACATTTCTGAAGATTCGATTCAAGGAAACGCACAACCGGGAGACCATTTTGGTTTCGCATTTTAGAACGGTTTCGAGAGGAGCTAGGAAAAGGTGACGACTACCGTACAAAACATCAACTGAATTCGAAGTTTCGAGAAATAACAAAGGGGGTTTCAAAAATAAACGGGTTGTACAACAACCTAAAAACCCAACGAAAAAGCGGCCAAGGCGACGAACAAATACTTCAAGAAGCTTTGCAGTTTTACCTTGAGGAAGTCGGGAAACCATTCAAGTGGCACGATTGTTGGAAATTATTGGTCCGATGTCCTAGGTGGAAAAAATACGAGCAAGATTTTATTTTTGGAGTCCAACAATCAAAGCGAACGAAAACGGGCTCTAGTGGTTACACAACCTCCTCCGATGCTCGGGTCGATCTAGATTTAAATGAGGATGACGAACTTGAGCTAGAAGAAATTGTCCGCCCAATGGGTAGGGACAAAGCGAAGAGAAAGGGAAAAGGGACTTCTTCAGGTGCATCTGATTTCAGCATGGACGTTGACGAAATGCGGAAAATAACAGCGTCGTTTGATCGATATAATCTTAATTTCTCCGAACGTTTGACTTTCGACAAAGAAAAAGAAGAAGCAAAGAAAAAGGATCGGGCGTAGAGACAAGAAATGGAGGATATGAAGTTTTTGATGGAAAACACTGATCATCTCTCGGGACCGGCTCTCGAGCTCGTGATGAAGAAGAGGGAAAAATTCTGAAAAAATATTTTCCGTAGGTCGTTGTTGGTTTGTTTGATTTTTAGTTTGTTTTTTTTATTTTTTTAATTTTCTAGTTTTTTAAATTTTTGGTTTATTGTAATTTTTATTTTAATTAATGAAATGCATTTTCTTTTTAATTAAATTTTTTGGTTATTTTTAATCTAAAAATTATAAATCATAAAAATCAATTAATTTTATTTAAAAAAAATAGTGAGGGAAGTCTTTCCCACCCATTCCTTAGGTTTTAGGCGAGGGAAAGAAAAGTGGGGGAAATGGTGGTATGGCCCACAAAAAGTGAGGGAAACATCCCTCCCATACCCTCCAGTCTTAGAAGAAGTTGATATTTTCTTAAACGATATATATAGAAAATACTAATGCATACGGAGATCGTGATTTACCATGTATTATGAACTATTTCAAGGAAAGTTGTTAAATGATCTTCGGTATTATGTAGTTTATGTTAGGGATGAGTTTTTTAACCGAAAAACCGAACCAAAACCTGTTGGAACCGATTGGTGATATTCGGTTCAGTTCTCGGTTCCTTCAGTTCATCATATTCGGTTTTTGGTTTCGGTTCTGGTTCTGGTCAGTTCCAATTCTTCTGAACACCTTCTTAGATAGCACATTTCATGGTAGAACCAAACTGAATCTGGTTAGTGGTATTTAGTTTGGTTCTCAGTTCCCCGTTTAATCCTTAATTGGTTTTAAGTTCTTTCGGCCTCAGTTTTGTTTCGGACGAATTAACATCCCTAGTTTACATCTCTATTGTTCTGTTGAATAAATATTAACCTTGTTCGTTTTGTTTATTATTTAGTTGAGGATGAGGCAAACAAATAGCATAAAAAGATCTTTATATATGGACATTTTGTGGTCATTTTTGTTGAGTTATGATGATCATAAGAGCACAAAGCAACAAAGCATGAAAATTATAACTTGATCATTATGACACACCAGGACCATCCCAAAGATTTCGATGGCCCTATACAACTTAGTAAAAAATAGGCCCTAAATTTTTAAAAATCGAAAAGTTGTGTGCCAAATTCATTTAACATGATTAACCTATATTTATCCATATGTAAGAATTCCACATTTTTTATGGTGTTTTTCAAAGTCATATGATACATCAAGAATAAGCAATAACATACTTTTTCTATCTTCTTCATTCAATAAAGGAGTTGTTGACACCACTAATATTTTGACTATTTAGTTTCTTTTGAAAAAGCTTAAGCATATGAAATCACCCAGTAAGTCGATATACAGGGTCGACCTCTAGAATTTATATTTTTTTCACTTTTCATTCAAAATAGTACACAAAAAACTTTGTTCTATTTAAAACCTGTAAAAATAACAAATTACAAGAACTGAAATAATAAATTAAAAAACTTGTTTCTAAGACCTCCTCATACTACCAAATCTTATAATTCTAAGACCTTCTAAAAACCTGTAAATATAAGAAATTAAATACTACATTAGAAAGATAAGGAATTATCTTATCATATATGAATCATAAAGAAAGAAAATGTAAAATTCATTTTACCTTATGATTTTCCGAAAACTCAATCTGGATTGAAGCTTTTGAAATCTGTTTTGCTTCTGATTTTCAAAAACATAGAGAGTTAGAGTAGGATATTGTGGCTTTTGATTCAGTGAAATGCTTCTAATTTTGGAGAAGAAAGAAGTAAGATGAAAGAAACTCAAAGCTTCTGATTTTCAAAATCGAAACCTCAAGAAAGCCGGAGTAAATTTATTGTTCAATGCCTTTGATTTCAATGATAATACTTTAGATTTTGGAGAAGAAAGAAGTAAGAAGAAATACATAAGAACCCAAATCTTATTTGAAAAAAATAGAATCGTTAGTTATTTGCTTCTGTCAAGGATTGTTGACGTTTCAGTAGTAACCGTCATTAATTTTGCTCCATGTGTTCAAAAATTGAAGCCCCTCCCCCCCCCCCCCCAACCCCCATGAATTTGATTTCCCACTTATATGTGTGTCACCCTCTTCTTCCAACGATACGTAAGTAGTAACATTAACTTGACCTAATCTTGGCCTAATATGAACATAGGAAAAAAATTAAGGCCTTATGTTTTGGTGTTCCTTATTCATAGGCGCACTTTGAACACCCTTTGGTCGGCCCTATAACCCACCACACATCTTGTTCTAGCAACTTTTAACAACAAAAATCAAAGAAGCATAAATCGAAATTTACCTTCTTGCAAAAGTTATAGAGCTTATTTCTTCTTTATCTAGGACGAGAGAGAGCCAAACTAGAACTCCTCCAATGTAACTGCACCCAAAGACAATGTAATTGCACCCAAAGCATCCTACAAACATAATCGAATGGGATTGCATTGGTGCCTTAGACCCACAAATACAATAAAGAGACTCACCTCGACCGGTGAACGAATAGATCTCACACACGAGCTGCTGGTACTAAGGTCTCTCCCACTAAACATCTCCACAAATCAAACCCTAATTAACAATTAAGGTAATACTCTACTTAATGGGTCTAAAATCTAATGCTAATCCCCATTTGGGAAAAATACATGTAACATCCCGACTCCGAGGTATAATTTTTGAAAGCTTGATGTTCATTTTATTGAGGGAACTTTACGAGTTGGAGGCCCCAACTCGTCGTGTCGATCTAGTCAGCCCACATGAATTATGATACCTACTCGACGAGTCGAAGGACCCCGACTCGACGAGTAGAGGTTGTGCATGGAAACCCTAATTTTTAGGGTTTGCACCCTATTTAAAGGACCTTAAGTCCTTTCCTCCAGCCCCTTACCACCTTTTGACGGCCAGAAGAAACCCTAATCAGTCTAAACCATGTTCTTGTGTGTGTTGAGAGCTTGAAAGGTGTTATTTGTTGATTTTGGAAGGGAAAGTTGAAGAGTGAGGAGCTTGGATCAAAAAGTAAGAAGTGGATATGTCAGCTACTTTATTTTGGCAACCAATCTGAGGTATAAAGCTAATACCTTGACCCTTTCATGCTTAGATCTTCTTCTATGGACATTTATGGTCATTTTTGGGGTTTAATGGAGCCACTCTTGGGTTTGTGCTTGTCACAGGGACATGGTCTCAGATCTGGACTCCTCTAGGCCCCAAATTCATAAAGTTATCAACTTTATCTTGTATTGGCCTTTCCACATGCCCTAAACCTCATTCTAGACTTGGTTTTGGTGTTTTAAGCCTTTAAGACCTTACATGCACGTAAATTTTACAACTTTACGCGGTAACTATGCCTTAGGAAGCTAGATCTACAATTTGGAGCGTTGGTGTAACAACCACAAAATTTACCAAAAATTTTAAACTTTTCAAAACCAATCCAGGTAAATAAAATTATTCAAACACCAACATAGTTCACAAATCATTTTCAAAACAGTTTCATATCAGAGTTCCCAGAAATCCCAACCCATAAAATGTGAGGATGTGTACGTCACGTGTAACGCCCGTAGATCCGGGCTAGTCAATTTAGAGACAGTGAGCATCAAAAATGAGTTTTTGATGGAAGATTATTTAGAAGGAATAATCTTAACCAAGTGGTAGTATATGTTACAAGGGTTCCGTACATATAAAGAACGTCGAAATCCAAGTTATATTGAAGAAGTTATGGTCCGTCGAAGTTTAACGGCAAAACCGGCACGACACCGGGAAGCGTAAATAGTGAATTTACGATAGAAGAATTTTTGGCCTTAGTGATCTAAACAAAAGTTGTAGAATACGTTAAACCAAGAACATACAAAAAAAGAACACCCAAATCTGACTTCGTATGAGGAAGTTATGAATTTTCTAAGATTTGGCATAACAATGCATGACCCGAATCTCGAATTTTAGTTCGAGCGGTTTTTGGCTTACGCGACCTAAATGATAGTTGAAGATCTCATTAATAGGAACTCAACGGTAAAAATACAGACGAAAACGGAGTCCGTATGAAGGAGTTACGAATTATTCGCGGTCATTTAACAATCTAATCTCCTCCTACTGTTAAATTTAAGATCGGTTGGGAGTTAGCCGACGGAGTCAAAATGAAAATTGTAGATCTTATCTTTACCTACACGTGGATATAAAGAACGTTGAAAACGGAGCTCGTATTCAAAAGTTATGAATTTTTGAAAATCGGTTGATTTCCACCCTGTGTGATGCCACGTGTCAGCACCAGGCTGTGCATGGGTGTCTCCAGCTGGCTCACGACGTGAGCATCATAAAACTCACGATGTGAGTGACCCTCCAGCCCCCTATAAATAAGAGGTGAAGCCCTCTTCATTCCTCACACCTCCCATCACTTCTCTCTCTCTATAACTTCTCTCTAGCCCCGAAACCCCCCGAAAAGCCTAGGGAACCTAGCACGAGGCGGAAGCCCCGGAGTGCCCGACGGCTCCGAGAAGAAGAGCCTTTTGGTTCGGAAACGCTGCTCCAAGCGAAGCCCGGTTTTCAAGAAAAGTCGTTGTAAGTGAGCTACGCTTACGCTATTTTTAATATAGCTTCTAATTAATTATAGTAACATTATTAAGACCTTAAAATAATTATTTGGGCTATTATTACGAGTTATATAAGAGTGTTTCTTAACGCTTATATAATAGTAATAATAGCTAGACTATTAATTAGTCGCGGTTAACGTTAGACTAAACCCTAGTGGTATTGATACTAGGTTTTGTCAAGAGAAAATTGTTTTGAGATAACGAAGTGTTGTCCGAGTACCGAGTCACCGCCTTATCAAGTGAGTGCATAGTCCCTTTCATCTTACACATAGATATGAAGTATTTAATATAAATTACGTGCTATGTGTGCATATTTTCAGAATATTTTCTGTCTATGCTGGGTGAAAGATTTTTTTATACATGTTTTAAATGTTTTAAACTGTATATGTATTTTATATCTACAAAATGTGTTAGGTAAAACATGGGTAAATGAAATAGTTGTTGTGTGATAACACGATGAAAGACCTCAAGGTTGACAGTGATCCAGTCATCTAGTGGAGTATAGATGACGACCACGGACTATACTAGACAGTCCAGTGGAACGCTAGCAGGCTCGTAACCTGTAGGTGTTCTTGAATTAGGTGCTCACTAGGTATTTTGAACTGAGTGTGCTCACTGGATATTTTTGAACTAAGTGTTCACCAAGTATTTTGAACTGAGTGTGTTCACTAGGTATTTTTGAACTAAGTGTTCACCAGGTAGTTTGAACTGAGTGTGTTCACTAGGCATATTTGTACTGAGTGTGTTCACTAGGTATTTTAGAACTAAGTGTTCATCAGATGTTTTGGACTACGTGTTCACCAGTTGTAATCCATAAACCCTGGTAACGATGGACTTTGTGCATATTCCATAGGATAATCCTTAGGAATGAATGAACGAGAAATTGTTGATTCTTAGGGTAGACCCTTAAGAGTAAAGAAGATAATGGGGATGGGTAATTGGGTTGATTGTTTGATGTTTAAACATAATAATTATATTATTGTGGGTTGAAAACCATATGTACTCACCAGGTTTCCCAACCTGACCCACTCAAGCTTATTTGTATCACAGGTGTCGATACGAAGCTACTTTACACTGAGAGATTTAAAAGAGATGTAGATCACTAGTGTAAATGAATGTAAGTTCTGTTTATGCTTATGTTTCTGTATTGACGATGACATCCCAAGGTTTTAAAAGGAATAAAAATACATTTCTTCGGAAATGCTTTTGATAATGTATTTATCATGTTTTTCTGGGAACAAATTCCGCAACATTTTTATTAAAAAGAGATACTCTGATTTTTATAAAGCATAAACAAAATCGGTCTTTTCTGGCCATGAAAAATGGGGATGTCACATCACGCCTTGCTTTTCCATGTTACCTGAAGTACCTGAAACAATAATCAATAAATGTAAGCTCGAAGGCTTAGTGAGTTACCCCCAAAATACCAACATATACAACCCAAACAATATAATAACAAACGGTATGCATAATGAGCCTTCAGCATGATTGGACCGCCTCGCAGGGCCTACAGACAACTCACACTCACATACATAAAATGTGAGGATGTGTACGTCACGCCTTCGCCTTTCTATAGTCTTGTTCTCCTTCTCCAACTACTTGATGCAATGTCTTCACCTTCAAGAGTTCAAAATACACACCAACTCACACTCACAAACAAAACTAGGGTTTGGAACGCTTTTTGGGATATGGAGGCTAAGGATAATCAGAGGAAATAAGCTATAAGGGTGTTTATATAGTCCCCAGCCCTAAATATTAGGGTTTTCACCTGACGTGAGTACACCCAACGTACATGAGTGTACGCCCAGTGTACTAGGGCGCGCCTAGTACGCTCAGCTTACCCTTATGTATGCTCAGCGGACTCCTTCCTGACCCCAAGTTGCAACTTTAGCCCTTATACTTCTCATGGCCCAACTCAACTAACTCCAGGGCCTACAAATGGAAAAATAATAAAAAGAGAAGGGAGATTCGAAATAGACCTGCAAAGATCGGGATGTTACAGTTGGAATAGCTTAAAAACGCCTGAATGAGAAATGGACTGAAGGGACTCGACGAGTTGCATGGTCAACTCGATGAGTCGGATGAAGATTGTCTGCATTGGTTCTGTATGGACTCGGCGAGTCAGGAAGATGACTCGATGAGTTGTCTGGAAACTCGGCGAGTCAGCTAGGGTTTTCACAATTTCTCGAGTTCTGGAAGGACTCGATGAGTCAGTGAGCTACACTCGACGAGTTGGGTCAACATGGACTGTTCACCTTGACCGATGACTTTGACTTTGATAAAGGGTTGACCAGTTTGACTTCTGGGGGTATTTTAGTAATTTGGGAATTTATGGAAGTGGATCATTGGTGGATGTATGTGTTTGAGTGGGAGCTGTATTTGGAGAAGTTGACACTATCTTCCCGAGTTGCTTGTGAGGTGAGTTGTCCTTACTATAATAATAGGGTCGAAGGCACCAATACCGGTCCTTTTCAGATTTATATTGTAGTTTACTGCATGATATGCTTATTGATTTGCATCCTGGTAGTTAGGATGGTGATATGCTTAGTGACCTGGTAGGTCGGTATCCTGGTATATAGGATAATGCTATGTTAGTGACCAGTTAGGTCGGTATCCTGGTATATAGGATGTTGCTATGATTAGTGATATGTTAGATCGGTTTGACTGGTATACATGCTAGCGTATGATATTTATGTGCACATGATTGTTTGATTTGGGGGATGGGTTGAGGCGAACCTGCTTTGTGCTGAAGGCCAACATACCCAGGGCGGACCGGATAGACTGCAGACCCGGGAGTGCATACTAGTCAGGCTGAAGGCCCGACGAGCGGTCCGGATAGGCTGAAGGCCCTGAGAGGCGGTCCAGACGTGCCGATGGCTCGGAGAGCGGTCCAGATAGACAGATGGCCCTACGAGGCGGTCCAGTCAGGCTGATGGCTCATTATGCATGGTTTTTGTTTTTATGATATGATTATGATTGTATGTCGTTGGTATTTTGGGGGAACTCACTAGGCTTCGGGCTTACAGTTGTTGATTATGTTTCAGGTACTTCCGATGATCGCGGGAAGGCGAAGGCGTGATCGTGCACCTCCTTATTTTTTATGATTTGATTATGGGATACTCTGACACTAAACCATTTTGAAAACAAATTTGTAACGCCCATAAAATTCGAGCCAATTTAAAACTTTTAAATCATTTAAAACCATTCAGTTATTACAATATGTTTTCAAAATAGTTTAACCATCAGAGTTCCCATAAATCATAATCATCAATCGAGGAAGTGTACGGTCACGCCTTCACCTCCCCGCGGTCATCCGCTAAACCTGAAACAATAAATTGAAACTGTAAGCTCGAAGGCTTAGTGAGTTACCCCCAAAATACCAACCTCATATAACCATATTCATATCATATCAACAAATACAGAACAACCATGCATCTCGAGTCTACAATGTGACTGGTCCGCCCGTACTGGGCCTTCAGTCCACCTGGTCCACTCTCTGAGTCTACATTATGACTGGTCCGCCCACACCGGGCCTTCAGTCTATCTGGCCCACTCTCCGAGCCTCGACACATCTGGACCGCCCTCTCGGGGCCTTCAGCCTATCCGGTCTGCTCGCCGGGCCTTCGGCCTGACTATGTGCCCTCCCGGGTCTGCAGTCTATCCGGTCCGCCCTGGGTATGTTGGCCTACAACACAAAGCAGGACCCACCTCAACCCAACCCCCAATCAAACAACCATGTGCATATATAACAGATAATCACATAACAGTCTATAGACAAACAAACCGATCTAACAGATCATATAGCATAGCAATATCCTATAACCAGGATACCGACCTAACCAGGTCACTAACAAAGCATCATCCTATATACCAGGATACCGATCTAACAGATCATAATAGCATAACATCATCATATAACCAGGACACCGACCTAACCAGGTCACTAAGCATAAGTATATCCCCATCCTAACTACTAGGATGTAAATCAATAACATAAAATGCCATAATCCGAATACAAATCCATAAGGGCCAACCTTGGTGCCTTAGACCCTGTTGATATAGTGAGGATAAATCACCTCGCAAAGCCGATCCGAACTGAAGAAACGAACTCCCGAACCGCTATCTCACCGGAAATCTCGAACTATCACATAATAAATACCAAGTCATACAACATAACAATCTTGACTAAGGGGTCCACACAATCCGTCATGTCCATTCTCTTTTATTGGGCCAAGGCCCAATTCCAATTCCATAACCTTGAAAGTCTTTATGCAAGGCCCATTCTTGGCCCAATTTACCAAATTGGGCCCAACTCCCTAATTGGGCCAATTTCCAAGATCCATTATCAACACTTGGCCCAAATCATAATATTCATAAAGTCCAACAAAGGCCCAAATCCAACTAGTCACAAACAGCCCAAAACCCCAAGCCCAAATGACACAAGCCCAACAGAGGAAGTACGCGGGGCGTACTCCTCTCGTACATTGGGCGTACTCCTCTCGTACGCTGGGCGTACTCTCACGATGTTGACCACCATCGGGGTGGTTGACCCAGTACGCTGGGCGTACTGGATTTACGCGAGGCGTACTCGCGACCGAACCAAAACTCTCCTAAGTGCTTAATGACTTAAGCACTTAATCCCATATTTCAGATCCATCAACCAAAAGTGTCTGGGAACCATAAAGTCTCGAACTTTATCACTTGGGACGTCCAGAAAGCTCTTAATCCAAGGTATTTATCCATTAAGACCTTTCTACTACATGCATGGGACATCTTAAGCCATTGGGACCCCATTTTTACCACTTAAGACCTCAACAAGGGTCTGGAAGGACATCCCATTTCGTCCAAAACATAACATGCACCATTTTGGGACTTTTAGGACAAGAATGCTTCCATAAAGCTAGAAAGACTAGATCTATCTCATACAAGCATAAAGTTCCAAGCTTTTTACCTTCTTGAGCTTCCAAAACAGATGATGAACCAAGATCCACAAGCCAATCTCCCCTCCTTGGCTCCTTGATGCACAAGCTCCTTCTTGAAGGCACCAAAAATACATTTATAAGCTCAAGAATGGTCACTAGGAGGCTAGGGTTCTCTCAATACGGCTGAGGGAGGTGTGGAGTCTAAAAGAGATGAGATGGTATGGACCATAAGGTGCTTAAATACTCCACAAACCCTAAAAGTTAGGGTTCCATCCTGGCACACGTATGCCCCGCGTACACATGTGTATGCCCAGCGTACTAGGGCGCGCCCTAGTATGCTTAGCGTACCACATGTACGCCCGACGTACTACTTAAGTCTCCAAACTTACCATTTTGCCACTAGGGCCTCCTTTTGCCACTTCCTTCTAAATCAAGGGCCAAAATGACCTAATTAAAATCCGAGGGATGAATTTGAAGCTACTGGAAAAATGGGATGTTACAAAATTTGTCATAATTATTGGTTTTGAATGATTTAAAAAGTTTTGAATTGGCATGATAAATATGGGTGTTACAATACCATTTTTCCCTTCCAAGTACTCAACCCATCAAAGTTAACCAATGGTCAAACTGGTCAAAAAGTCAATGATAACGCCAGTTGACTTGCGCCCTACATACCCAAACTACGCTCTGCGTAGTGCTACACCCTGCGTACTGTGTTGTTAAGCCAATTCCATTTTAGCTCTTAATCTATAAAGATTAACCATGTATTGCTCAAAATATGGTCCTAATAAACGTCTACAGTGATAAAGTTCCTAACTTTATGCCTTTGCATGGCTTAAAGGAGAACAATACCAAATCTCAAGTCCAAAACACACTCCAATGCCCAAATACTCATGCATGGAAGGATGAGAGTGACCAAGCTCCCATTTTATCACTCTACAAGCTCAAATATGCTAGAAACTACCACTCATGATGTCTGGCGTAGCTCATACTCAATAGACCCAAGAGCAAGGGACCAAAAAGCTCATAAAACCCATAACAAACTAGATATATCTGATGAATCATCAAGGTTCAAGCTTTACACCTACTGGAGGATGTTGAAGAAGAGTAGAGTCTGGATCTCCAAGCTTTTGACTCCGCAGTCACACCTTCAATGACCTCCTTCTTCACAAATCACACAAGGAAACACTCCAATGCTTCAAAATCTTCACAAGATGGCTAGGATTTCGAGTTGTAGGCTCAAGAGGGTTAGGGCTGATGATAAGAAGGACCCCAAGGGGTTAGAGTCCTTAAATATAGCTCAAAACCCAGAAATTAAGGTTTTTACTCCACATAGTTACACCCAGCGTAACATAGGCTATGCCCTGTGTAGCCCACTAAAAACGTGTCCCAAACGTCAACCACTATGCCCTGCGGAATTAGAGTTCGTCTTGTATAGTTCAAGGCTCCCATTTTCCAGCTTAACTTCAAATAGCCATAACTTCTTCGTTTCAACTCCATATTCGGCGTTCTTTATATGCACAGAAAGGTATTGAAGAGCCCCAAAATTCTATGTAGTTACTTTTAGCTTATCACATACCGAACTAAAACCATAATACATGCAAGAATCCCGATCTATAACCCTTCCCTTTCTACCCTTCAATTCTAGTACACAACTCAAGGGAGTAGATCTCACCACCAACATTATCAACCTTCAATAAGGTCTAAACTTTCCCTTCCTCAAAGCCCAAAGCCTTTTCATGATCGAATTTCGGTCCAAAACCCCGACTAACTATATCAATCTTCAGTAAGGTTTAAACTTCGTGAATAAGAGCTACTAATGATTCAACTGACTTTTCTTATACATATAGTAGTTCAACTTTTAATTACATATAAGGTGTATTTTAAGACCTTTTAAAAATACAAGGTTTAAATATTAATTATCTAAATTAATCATATAATTAATTAATCAATTTAAACCAAGTTGATTTAATATTAATCTTTTAATTAAACAATTAATTAAATTAATTAAATCATTTAGGAATTAAATAACTATCTTAATTAAAATATTAATTAAATAATTCAAATTTAATCCTATCCTTCTAATTAATAAGGCATGGAGGCTAGGGTTTCAAGAAACCCTTGCAAAAGTCAAAAATTACAAGAAGCTAGGGTTTATTTTCTATAAACCCTAATCTTTATCAATTAACCTCATGTGCAATCAATAGAAAACTCCGCTCTGATACCACTGAAGGGTTTTATAGGTTATCAAAACATGTAAAGTCGAAAATCTTAACACTTAAGTTCACATGTAACCAATAAGGATCTATGTTTTCTCTAATTGATAGCAACATTCAATAAACATTGATAGTTTCATTTTATTTACTTCTTTTTATAGTTTATTTTAGCATATTTCATTCGCATTTTAGTTAATTTTCATGCATATTTTCCTTTTTGTTATTTTATGACCGCTTTCGGGTACTTTCTAGTTTCCTAAGTATAATTGCAGATTTTAAGGAGACTAGCGGAGCGAGATCTTTGGAAAGCAATTGGACTTGGAGGACAACGAGGATTTTGGGCTTGATGGCTATGGAGATGATGCATGAAGTGGGTTTGTCAATTACTTGAAGGCTTGGAAGAATTAAAATTTAAATTTATAAGATGCGGGAGAATTTTCGAGTGTACAGAGATTGATGATCGGGCGATTACGAGAGCTTTGGAGGATTTGGAAAAGTCAAATTGGGCTCAAAATGAAGAGAACGTGAAGAAAAATGGGCTAGAAGCTGATCGGACTCAAACTGGGCTAGTGGACTAAGCAGTGCAAACCCAACAAATGAAAAAATGCCCATTCTCCATCAGTTCACGCGGCCCGCGTAAGATTTCCACACGGCCCGCGTGAGTTCCTGCAGGGGAAGATTCGTGATTTTACTTTTGGCTTCTATTTGAGGAAGTTTGGTGGGTTTCTTTTGGAACTCTTGCACACCCGGAAATTCATCAACTCTCTGGAGATTTTGGAGCACTTTGAAGGCCAATAACTTACTTACAAGGGGGTTTTAGCTAGGAGTCGGGATCTGCAGGGGCAGAACTTCGTCACTGAATCTTTCTAAGAAAGATTCGTGCAGCGCTTCAGCGCTCACCTTACTATACTAAAACTACAGAAAGAGAAGTCGAATCACGAGGGACCAAAATGCTCGGGGGATAAGAAGAGAAAGACTCTTGAATCAAGAGAACGGTGCAAGAAATATGAGAGCCCAAGCCTCTTATTTATAGTAATTGAATTTACAAAAACTACCCTCCATAATTACTTAATGACCTTATAGTTATATAAACGACTAAACACCCCTTCATAATACTATTTTAAATAGATTTAACGATATTTGTACTAAACTAATGTCGAAAGTACTCAACACTAGTCTTATAATAACCGCATCGTCGATACCTTTCTAATGATATATACATTTGTATATATATGTGTACGTATATATGATTTATACTTTATTTTAAAACGTAAATATGCTATTATAATTTGTAACTCGTTCATACGAACTCCATTTTTGACGATCTTTATATCCATGCGTTGGTATTTACGAGTACTACAACTTTCATTTAGACGCCGTCAGCTAATTCTCATTCTATCTCAGATTTCCAAAACTGTATCGAATTTATCGCGCTCGAAGAGTAGGGACCAAGTTTCGTCCATATCTTTAACATACAAGCTCTACTCTCGACATTATTTATATCCACGCGTAGGTAAAAACAAGATCTAAAACTTTCATTTAGACTCCGTCGGCTAATTCTCGACTGCTCTTAAATTTAACAGTAGGAGGAGATTATATTGTTAAATGTCCGCGTAAAATTCATAACTTCTACACACGGACTCCGTTTTCATCTGTATTTTTACCGTTGAGTTCCTATTAATGAGATCTTCAGCTCTCATTTAGGTCGCGTAGGCCAAAAACTGCTCGAACTAAAATTCGAGTTTCGGGCCGTGCACTGCTATGCCAAATCTTAGAAAATTCATAACTTCCTCATACGAAGTCAGATTTGGGCGTACTTTTTTTGTATGTTCTTGGTTTAACGTATACTACAAATTTTTTTTAGATCACTAAGGCAAAAAAGTCTTCTACCGTAAATTCACTATTTACGTATCCCGGTGCCGTGCCGGTTTTCCCGTAAAACTTCGACGGGCCATAACTTCTTCGTTATAACTCGGATTTCGGCGTTCTTTATATGTACGGAACCCTTGTAACATATACTACAACTTGGTTAAGATTAATCCTTCTAAATAACCTTCCATCAAAAACTCATTTTTGATGCTCATCGTCTCTAATTTGACTAGCCCGGATCTGCGGGCGTTACATATATCTACAAAATGTGTTGGGTAAAACATGGGTAGATGAAACAGTTGTTGTGTGACAAAAATTATAATGATGAGAAGTGATATAGACCATGAGATAAGGGTGAGAGGTAAACCATGAGAGAAGTTTTTTACCCATGTGTTGGCCCCGTCATTCAGCAGAGTATGGATGACAACCACAGACTATTCTAGACAGTCCAGTGGACACTAGCAGGCTCGCAACCTGTAGGTGTTTTGAACTGTGTATTCACCAGGTGTACTCTAAAAACCCATTGACATGTATTGCGAGTGGATTCTCGGAAATGATATTGTCGATAAACAAACCCTGGCGACTTTGAGACTTAGTGCCTAAACCCTGGCGACTATGCGACGTAGTGCCTGTTGTATAAACCCTGGCGACTATGAGACTTAGTGCCTAAAACCTGGCAACTATGCGACGTAGTGCCAATTGAGTAGACTCTGGCAACGATGGATTTCGTGTCGATTCCTTAGGATAATCCTTAGGAATAAATGAACGAGGAATAGTTGATTCTTAGGGTAGAATAAAGAAGATAATGGGGATGGGTAATTGGGTTGATTGTTTAATTGTTTAAACATAATAATTATATTATTGTGGGTTGAAAACCCTATGTACTCACCACGTTTCCCAACCTGACCCACTCAGTTTATTTGAATCACAGGTGTCGATATGAAGTTACATTACACTGAGAGATTAAGGAGATATAAATCACTAGTGATAATGAATGTAAGTTCTGTTTATGCTTATGTTTATGTATTGACGATGACATCCCAATGTTTTAAAATGAATAAAAAATACATGTCTACGGAAATGCTTTGATAACGTATTTATCATGTTTTTTCTGAGAACAAATTCCGGAACATTTTTATTAAAAGAGGTACTCTGATTTTTATAAAGCATAAACAAAATCGGTCTTTTCTGGCCGTGAAAATGGGGATGTCACAGTTGGTATCAGAGCATTAGTTTAAGCGAACTAGGAATACGAATTTATTTCTAGACTTAAACTTAGAATGCTAAGCGATGATTGTGAGGAGTGTGTCTAATAAATACACATGAATAGACACAAGCACTAGCTCATTTAGGGAAGATGCCTAAAATGTTTTATGTGCTAAATGTTTTATGTTATAGCTATAAAGATGCCTTATATGCTATTATTTGTTCGGATCTATGGTCTATTGCCGACCAGATCTGGAAATTTTATGTGTTCAGATTTCTAAACGTTTAATTACGATATTAGAACTGACATGTAACTTTTCAGAGTAATAGGGAGATTTATACGTCTATCGTAAATAAAACTTTCCTATCTTAAATTCTCGCCTCGGTACACCGAATGTCTGCTTTGGTGTACAAAACGTCATGGTGAAGACAGACTAGGAAATATCCGAGGAAGATGACAACCTGAGCCGAAGAATGTGACGGGTCATGCATCGGTCGTTGCGCCTGCACCCGAACCTATCACAATGGCAGAAGTTCAGGAAGTGATGCGAACCATGATAGACTGATAAAATAGAGGAAATAATAAGGCTTACGATAGTGAATGATACCTATCAGAAGATATCGTAAGAGAGGTATCTTGCCTTTATAATGCGTCTAATAAATAATACATCTAGTACGGGAGAAGTACACTTTCGATTGGCAGAAAGAAAGAATTTTTGGTATAATCCATAAAGTTATCCCATGGTCTTGAATTTCCAATACCAACCGAGTTGAAGCAGAATTGATGATTGAAGATGTGCATGGAAGAAGTCCTAGTAGAGTCTAGGGAAATTTTTTTATGATTATTTGGACACACTCGTATGTGTTAAATGGTTTTGTGATTTTAGGACTTGGGGACTGCGAGACAATACTTGGGACGAGTATGAGTAGGTGTGAAAGGTAGTAGATGCATATACTACCGGAAGCACATGACTCACGCTTGGATCAGGGAAAGTCACAAGGTTACCAATGAGCTAGTAATTCATTTTGTTTTATTCAAGTATGTCGTTACCATCGTTTTGGTAATGACTAAGAAAATGATTGTTATTCTGACCCTAGTGGTCATATCAAATTGAGTCCGACTACGCTGAGTATGTTATGTGGTTCAGAGAACCAAGTTCGATGTAGCGTCTGACTTAAGCCAGAAGATTGAAGTGAATCAAAGCAATCAATAGAAGTATCACGCTCGTTATTAAAGGAGTTGGTAGCTAGAAACACTACGTGTTGAAATGTGATTTTATCACATTAGAACATGAAGGAAGATATAGTCTGTTCCGGAATTTGACTCTAAGAGACCTGAGTCTAAGCATTGCAACATACGATGAGAGGTCATTAGAACGTGACCCATTGGTCTATTATGGAAGTCAAATAACAAAGTTTGAAGAAGGAGTCTCTGATGAAGAGCGAGATTGTGACATGAAGGCCATGATAGAAGGTCTAACATGAAACAGAGGGCGGGAGCAAGATCGAGCACCGCCTGCAGTCAAGGAGTCCAAGAGCTAGATACTCATTCGAAACAACATAGAAGTTACGATTATTACCTAGGATGACGAGATAACGTATGGATTCATCATGTGAGCCCTGTTTCGTTGATGATTCCGGGACGTAATCATCCTAAGGGGGAGATAATTGTAACGCCCGTAGATCCGGGATAGATTTAGAGATAATAGGGGTCGAAAATGACTTTTCGACAAAATATTATTTAGAATAAATAATCTTAACCAAGTTGTAGAATATGTCTCAAGGGTTCTGTACATATAAAGAACGCCGAAATCCGAGTTATAACGAAGAAGTTATGACCCGTCAAAGTTTTACGGCAAAACCAGCACGGCACCGGGAAACGTAAATAGTGAATTTACGATAGAGCGACTTTTAGCCTTAGAAATCTAAATGAAAGTCGTAGAAAACGTTAAACCGAGAGCGTCCATAAAAAGAACGCCCAGATCTGACTTCGTATGAGGAAGTTATGATTTTTCGAAGTTTCGGCTTAGCAGTGTACAACCCGAAGTTCGAATATTAGATCTAGCGGTTTTTAGCCGACACAACCTAAACGAGAATCGAAGATCTCGTTAATAGTAGCATAACGATAAAAAGACAGACGAAAACGGACGTCGGATGAAGAAGTTATGGATTTTTAACGGACCAATCCTGTCCCGGCCTGTTAAAAATATAAAATTTAAAATAAATCAAAATTAGTCGACGGAGTCTAAACGAAAGTTGTAGAGTACGGTCCCGCCTACGCGTGGATATAAAGAACGTCGAAAACGGATCTCGTATGCCAAAGTTATGATTTTTAGAAGTCGGAAAGTGAATTTGCGAAATCTAATGCGAGAATGATGATGTGGCTCGATCTGGGCCGTCGCTTGCTGATCACGGACTCGCCTCGGATGGGTGACAGCTGGCTCGCTACGCAGCGCGTATGAGAGGGTAACGCCCCGCGTTCGGATTCTCTTGGTCTCGGAATGATCCACGTCGCCCCACCCGGATTCGGATACCTGTCTTGTACGAACGCTGGGCGTAGCCGAGGAGCGCCATGCGTCCGAGGAACGCTGAGCGTAGCTCCGAGGAACGCAACGCTTTCAGCAGCCTCGCGTGGCTATAAAAGGGCTGCGAAGGCAGCTCATTTTTCGCACCAAATTCAACCTTTCTTTCTCTCTCTAGGTTCTCTCTCTAGCTCCCTAACCCCCCTAAGCCTAGGTAAACCCCCTAGCACCCGAAGGAAGCCCCGAGGCTCCCGGAGTCCCGAGAAAAAGGGTCTTTCGGTTCGGAAACGCTGCTCCAAACGAAGCCCGGTTTTCTTTAAAATCCGCTGTAAGTGAGCTACGCCTATGAAATTTTTAATATAGCTTTTAAATAATTATAGTAATGTTATTAGGACCTTATAATAATTATTTGAGCTATTATTATGAGTTATATAGTGTTGTTTAACGCTTATATAATAATAATAATAATAATAATAATAGTTAGACTATTAATTAGTCGCGGTTAACGTTAGACTAAACCCTAGTGGTATTGATACTATGTTTTGTCGAGGAAAAATTATTTTGAGATAACGAAGTGCTGTTCGAGTGCCGAGTCACCACCTTTTCAAGTGAGTGCATAGTCCCTTTCATCTTACACATAGATATGAAGTATTTAATATAAATTACGTGCTATGTGTGCATATTGTCTGTATACTTGCCGTCTGTGCTGGGTGAAAGATTTTTATACATATTTTAAATGATTTAAACTGTATATGTATTTTATATCTACAAAATGTGTTGGGTAAAACATGGGTAGATGAAATAGTTGATATGTGACAAAAATTATAATGATGAGAAGTGATATAGACCATGAGATAAGGGTGAGAGGTAAACCATGAGAGAAGCCTTTTACCCATGTGTTGGCCCCGTCATTCAGCAGAGTATGGATGACAACCACGGACTACTCTAGACAGTCCAGTAGACACTAGCAGGCTCGCAACCTGTAGGTGTTTTGAACTGTGTATTCACCAGGTGTACTCTAAAAACCCATTGACATGTATTGCGAGTGGATTATCGGAAACGATATTGTCGATAAACAAACCCTGGCGACTATGAGACTTGGTGCCTAAACCCTGGCGACTATGTGACGTAGTGCCTGTTGTATAAACCCTGGCGACTATGAGACTTAGTGCCTAAAACATGGCGACTATGCGACGTAGTCCCAATGGAGGTGTGGAAATTAAAAAATGTTGACATGGGGCTAGTTTTCAAGGTTAATGGACATCGATTGAAGCCTTTATATGGAGGTTTTAATGCAAATGTCCAATTCATCGTCCATTTGGACACCCCAAAATATTGAGGAAGAGTTGGTAAGACGTCTCGCCAAAGACGTTAAAGAAGGGCATTTTTGGGAAGCATTGTGCTTTCGTCTTTTATAAACCAAATAAAATGATTTTGAAAATGTTTTTTATTGTTTTGAAAGTGTTCATTTAAAAAAAAAATTCAAGCTTCATTCTCACCTTTGGTCCAAACTTTTGTTGTGTTATTCAAACCGGGACTTTACGAGAATCATTTTGGCCAAAAATGAGGTTTTTTGGAAAATTTCAAATTTTGAAGTGCAGGAAGTCAACACGGCCCGCGTAAGGTCCTGTGCGGCTTATGTGCGGCCCATTCCTTGCCCGCGTAGAAGAATTACCTCCATCCCTGTTCAACACATGCGGCCAATGTGCGGGTTCCATGCAGCCCGCGTGGCTGGTTTCAACACTTAGTAATTTTTTGAGATTCAGTTCATTCGGCCTCCACGCGGCCATTGTGTGGCCCGCGTGGTTCGACCCAAAATTCTTCTGAACCTTCTGTGGACTCGAGTGAAAAGAAAGAATGTTACATGCGGCCTCTACGTGGCTCGCGCCCCGCCCACGCCCCACACAAAAACTCGATTTCCCGGAGATCTACCGGTCGGAATCCTGCGAGACCACCGCCATTCTTCACCATTTTTCCTCCTCTACAAACCCCTATCCTTCTCCCAATCCCCCGATTTAGGTCATTTCTGCCCTTACCTTAAGCATTGAGGACAATGCTTGTTCTTAAGCTTGGGGTGGGGTATTCCCTTTTACTTTTTCATGCATTTTTTTAGTTAGGTTGTATATCATTTTAGTTTAAGCTAATTTGCATTCATTTTTTTTATAAAATTCCAAAAATATTTTATTTTCTTCTTTTCCACTTTTTATTTTTGCATAACATTTAGCTTAGGACATTAGCATGCATGCATTTTTGTTATCTGTTTATTCTCACCCCTTTGGATGGCATGGAACAGGTTCATAGTTATTGTATCCTTATTGGTCCAGGATCTTGTTACTATCTCACACATCGAACTGGGACCACTAGCCGCGGTTTGGGACTTGATACTTAGGATCAACTGTTGGAGCTTAAAAGGGTAAGTGATAATGGCCAGGTAGTTTTCATGAAGAATTATGCATGCAATACTAACAACTGTAGGATATACTATAGCAATGGATGTTTTTAGCCCGGCGGTCCATGTCGCCGAGAGGATCACACTTGATCATGTTTGAACCGTTAGGATGAAGCATTGGTGCTTGTCCCCGAGTAGAATCCATATCTGGTCTCTTTACATCACCATATTTTTTTTGCGATTTTCTTAGGATTCTAGAGAGTCTTTTAGTCCACATTTGGGCATTTTCGTTATCTTTGAAAAAACACAAGTTTGAAAAGGAGCTTACATCTTTACGCTCCACACGTGGTCATTTTCACATTTAGACCATTCAGATTATATTATTACCCTCTCGGTTCCACTTACATACTTTTGGGAACCAAATTTTGAGTCAAAAAGTTTTCTTGATAAAAAGCAAAAATTCAATATGTCAGTGCATTACCTTCAAATTTACTAGTATATGTGTTTTAGCATTTAAAAAAAAACTCAAGCAAATTCCAAGCGGCGATTATCTTAGATGGTTGACCGGTTCAATTACTGAACAAACTTTCCTACATTTTAGTCAACCGGCGTTTGATATTTATTTATTTAGATATGTTTTATTGTATATAGATCGAGTTATTTTTCGCAAATTGGTGATGTTAGGGAGACTGTTGAGTCGGATACTATGGGAGTTTTGGGCCAACACTAAGTGAACTGATTCCTACAACGGTGCCCGAGCGATGAAACCCAATCACATTTGAGAGTGGCCGACAGACGTGAGATCACGCAACTTTCGTGATAAGAGTGTACACTTAAAGAAGAGCTCCACTCGAGCCCATCCAACTACTTTCTCCCTACTACATATGTTCTTCATTGTATGCATGTTCCATTGGGGCTGCGACTGACCATCCCTCCTTACTCACCTAGAGGAGTTGTTCTAGCTGTGGTTTATGGTCCGATTGTCATCAGATGAAAAAGTAATGAGAGAATAGCAAGATCAATTCTGACCATGTTGACTAACCGTGATCAAGTTCCGCGGTTCTATCCATTCTTTTTATTTTTCTTAGGATAGTTCATCCTGAGTTTATTTTAGTCGTGTCTTACTTGAGGACAAGTAAGGTTTAAGCTTGGGGTGATTTGATAGTTTCATTTTATTTACTTATTTTTATAGTTTATTTTAGCATATTCCATTCGCATTTTAGTTAATTTCTATGCATATTTTCCTTTTTGTTATTTTATGACCGCTTTCGGGTACTTTCTAGTTTTGTGAGTATAATTGCATATTTTAAGGAGACTAGCGGAGCGGGATCTTTGGAAAGCAATCGGACTTGGAGGAAAACGATGATTTTGGGATTGATGGCTATGGAGATGATGCATGAAGTGGGCTTGTCAATTACTTGAAGGCTTGGAAGAATTAAACTTTAACTTTTCAAGATGCAGGAGAATTTTCGAGTGTGCGGAGATTGATGATCGGGCGATTACGAGAGCTTTGGAGGATTTGGAAAAGTCAAATTAGGCTCAAATTAAAGAGAACTTGAAGAAAAATGGGCTAGAAGGTGATCGGACTCAAACTGGGCTAGTGGACTAAGCAGTGCAGACCCAACAAATGAAAAAGGCCCATTCTCCATCAGTTCACGCGGCCCGCGTAAGATTTCCACACGACCCGCGTGAGTTCCTGCAGGGGCAAATTCGTGATTTTACTTTTGTCTTCTATTTGAGGAAGTTTGGTGGGTTTCTTTTGGAACTCTTTCACACCCGGAAATTCATCAACTCTATGGAGATTTTGGAGCACTTTGAAGGCCAATAACCCTCAAGAACTTTATCATTTTGCTCTTAATCTTGTTGAATGTTTGGTACAATCTTTACTAACTTTGTTTTCTTAAGTTTAGCCATGCTTGGGTAGACAAATTTTGGTTGACTTTGGTGAAATCCTTTGACTTTATGGTTGAATGTTGAAGAATCCATGAACTTGTGTTTGAATCTTTATGATAATGTTTTGTGTTTTAACATCTTATCACTACTTGTATGTTTTTATTCATGAGTTTAAATGTGTTTGTGGTGATTAGTTGGCTAATTTCTTGATTAAGTAAAAGATCTTCAAATTAGCAAGCAACAAGTGATTTTTGTGTTAGTTTTACTTCACACAATCATAAAAACATTTTCTCCGACATGATAGTGAAAACATTTGACTCCTCTTGGATTTGGTGACTTTTTGGTTCTTAATGCTAGTTGACTTTCACTAATTACATGCTTAATGGGAATTATGACTTTGACTAAGGAAATTGTTATGAGTTTCTCTAACCATTTCAATAACTAAGAAAAGTCTAGGTAATCTCAAGCTTCTTCGATTACTATAGCCAAATTAAGGACTTAAAACAAGTATTGCACCATTGGATTCTAATGATATGTTCATCAAAAGTCAAAGTGAGGAAACCTTAAATCAACCATCCTTCCCTTATTAATTTTACATCAAATTCTTATTTTTTTTGAATTGTCCATCTAAATCTTAGTTTAATTTCTAGTTTTATTACAAGTATTTTAAAAGACCAAAACCCCCATTTTTTTATTGTTATTTTACAAGTATTTCTAAAAAGATTTTTTTCATAGAGTTATAAAATTGAACCAATCTCCGTGGATTCGACCCCTTTACCACTATACACTATTTTAGTATAAAAGATTTAGGGTTATTTATTTTTGTTGGCCTTGACAACCACCAAACATCAAGAACCCTAAAGAAACCCTATGAATTTCGAAAATTGAAAGAGTAGGGTTTACATACCTTAAGATTTATTACAACAAATAAACCTATGGATTCCTTCTTTTGCACTTCAGAAAGCTAGCACCAAAAGCTTAGGGTCTCTAATGGCTTGTACGCAAACCCTAGCAACTAGAAGACAAGAGGGGAGAGGTGAGGGGGACAACAAATTCAACTATTCTCTTGAAGAAACAAGTGCACGAAAATAGGTACCCCAAGTGTCCTATTTATAGTTGCTTAAGGAGCCCCCTTGGAAACAAAAGAGTCATTGCATGATTAATTCTAATTAACCTAGAATTAAATCGAAATTAATTCTGATTAATTAATTAATTATTACTATTTTCAATTAATATATTGATCAAATAATATATGAATGAAATATTTCAATTTTCAATTAATTTATTATTCATATAATAAACTAACGAATTATCCTGTCTCTCTAAATGTAATTCTACTTAGTTAGTAGTTATGAGGGCAAACCAAAAAAGGGCTTTGCTTCTGGTTCAAGTATATACCAATTTATTTATGAGCTTAGACACTTTAGTACTACAATATTTTTATCTTATAAATACTCATGAAACTTTCTCTGAGTGTAGGTTACACCAATACTTAATATCGACTAAGTACACATTAGTATTAGTAACATTTATATGATATGTCCATCTATATGGACATTCTACTAATACTTCATGACAACTTTAAATCATTACTTACTTCCAAAAGTATGACCGATTGTGGAGGATTTGAATAATATAGTATTCATGAAGTTAGGTTAACATACAAATGGAACACAATAGTAAACTAATGAAATAACTACTCTCCAATATATATTAAGATCTCCACATAATAATCATCAAATCAGATAAAGATTTATATTGTATAAGTTCCAAATCAAAACAAACTAAATTAAATACTCTCAAGACAATTCATTTGCAAATATAATGTTATATTATGCATGAAAATGCTTATGGTAAGATGTTGGGGGTGTTATTGTTGGATATATGTATACAAATCAAAATAAAGCCACAAAGGTAGCCGAAGAATAAACAAAAACATATCTCAACGAAAGGATGATTGATCCATGTACTAATTGCAACAAATAAACATAAAAGGGGATTAACAAGAAATCATACCCTTATAGCCTTTGATTTCTTTCTTCTTATTGTGTGTTGTGTGGATGATATATGACCTAAAGGAGGGTTCCTCCGATGAATTTGCTCCTAAGAAAATAACCCTTTCAACATTCGACAACCTCTTTTTTCGTGTGATCAAAGCTAGAACACAAACCCTAGAAAACTAGGGTTTTGACTTTTTGGTGCTCAAAACCTAATAGAGAGGAGAGAGAGAGAGAGAGAGAGACGAGAGAGGCATGGGGTTGTAGTAGGGAGCAAGCCAGTGGTGGGGTTTAGGTCCACTTATATAGGGCTATGGTTTTGGATAATTACTTGATAATCAAGTAATTATCCTTAAGCATTTAAATTTCAAAACAGTTTCAAATTAAATCCTTGAGATATACAAGTTTCATATTAACTAATTATTGACTAATAAGTTAACAAACTAGATACTTATCATCCTAATTATCATTTTATGTTCAGATCCTTTTGGTAGTTCAAGAAAAGTGATCCTTAGGCTATCTGAAGTGTGTGGAAGCTTAACAGTGAAGTCTGTCCGAAGTAGCAACCCTTTCCGAGCTACTCCCCTTTTTCGAGAAAAATATATTTACAAGATTATGCTCAACAAAGAATGGACTGATGTTTATTTTGTCCTTTGTATATTTTAGAATAGGGGACAATATCAACAGTAATCTTTGTCAGATGTACTACTCTTGAGCTATAGTTCATGCTTGTTCTACTTGTCTACTTGTTTTTATGTGCATTACTTGCCTATAGATAGGCTAGTCAACCTTTGTAATCGATACACCTTTGAGCACATATAAAAGAAATACATCATTCATTCTTGAACATTCTCTTTGTGTTTATTTCTCACTTTAAATAAATTATTTCTTTCTTCTCATGTAACGTCCCATTTTTACAGTAATTTTTTTAATTTTTAAATAAGATAAAGTACCATTTTCATAAAACGAAACCAGGAAAAACATTTGTTCCAAAAGATAATCATCAAATATCAGGATATAATAATAAATACAGAATCACAAAACACCAAAGTTGCTGATGAGCGTGTACATCACGTCTTTACCTTTCCATGATCATTTGTAGTACGTGAAACATTTAATCCATAATTGTAAGCCAAATCTTAGTGAGTTTCCCAAAATATCACATACAACACAAATAAGGTTGGAGGGAGTGGTGCATTAGATGTCATGCTACCACATCATCTTTTTGGCAGCCATCTCACTGCCACATCACTTTTGCCACAAGACATGCATGGCATGCCATTTACAAGGGTGGGTCAACATAAAAAAACTAAAAAAAAAAGAAAAAAGTAGACATTTACACTCACACTCTATCTCCTCTCTCCTTTCTCTCTCATCAGAACAACAATGCTATTTGACCATGGTTTACTCGGCATGCCACTTTAGGGGGGGTGTTAGTGTATGCATGGCATGCCAAGAAATGCCGAGCATGTGCCATGACCACAACTTCCAATCTAACTATACATAACAACAATGGGTTTGTATCAACCCCGAGTATATATCAATCTACAACAATAGGTCCGTATCCACCTATAACAATGATTCCACATTAACCCCATGTTCATATCAACCCACAACAAAGCATGCAAACATGCAATCAATAAGCAAGACCCTAAAGTTCTAGCTAAATATACAACTATAGCATAACAACTATGAAATAAGTAATACTATGAGATAACACACCTGAAAAACAAGTTAAAAGATTAACACTCGATGAATCACCAACATAGCTACACGAACCTCCTAACCTGCCAGAGGTCAAGCCTCAGTCTATGACTCAAAACCCTTAGTTTGACCAAAAGTCAACTATTGGAAAAGTCAACGTTCAACTGCTAATGACCACCGTGCATGGCCAACCCCATGGTCGTGCCGTGGAAAATATAAGACAAAACAGTCACGACTGAAACATGTCACTGCATTGTGACTGATGACTCACTGCTTCGTGGTGAGCGTCCAAAACAACTTAATGGAGTAAGAACTTAACCCTTAACCTCCAGAGCTCAAAAACTCAAATATGAATCTTCTAAGGGTCTTAATGGATAAAGTTTCCAACTTTATCCATTAGGTCCTCACAATAAGCCAAAATCTAAAAACCTAAGTCCAAAATTGTCATTATAAATGGATGGATTTAAGGCTAGTCCATGCAAGCACCTTTTATTAAATAAAAAAGTCCATAAACCATAAAAATGCGCCAAGAGGTTTTGGAGTTCAGCGAAACTCAAAGAATATAATGGTTTTGGGACCAAAATGAGCATAACAACAATATAACTTAGATCCAAGGAGTAAAGACATAAAGGTGAAGACTTTATACCTTCAAAAAGACCAGCAAAGAGATGAGGTTGATGGATCTATTCTGGAACAAATCCCTCTTGTAATAAAAGGAACTCCTTCTTCCTTCAACCTTCACAAAAAAAGACACAAACACTCAAATTCCACACAATGAGGCTAAGGTTTTGTTTAAGGAGGTTCTCTAGGGTGGTGGCTATCAAAAGTGACGAAACCCTAGGGAAATGTTCCTTAAATAGGTCCAAATCCTAAGGCCCCTAAGGGTTTTCGGCCTAATAGGCCCACCATGTCATGGTCTCATTAAACAACTGCGACACGGTCCGTAACCCAAAACCCTAATCTCAATTTTTAAAGAGATTAAAGGTGTACCTGAACCACATGTGTTACATCTCAATTGTTGCATTGAATATGTTGGTTATTATTGTTCAAGGTATGTCTGGTCCTTCTCCAGACTTGACTGAAATCCATTAATTGCTTCCATTATTGTTATTACAATTTCTATTCATTTCACCTTTCATGCATGTAACCCAAAAGGACTTTACTGTTAATAGTAATATCACCAACTTGTTGTGACTATAGGCATACTTCCAACAATTAAAATCTAACTTAGAGTTATCTGATTTATATGATTCATTTTGTATAATAAGATGATTAGATCATCTTCACTTGTTGGGTAGAAATGAAAACAGTTCTACTAGGACTAATACATATTTATCTATGTAGCCCTTATAGAACTATATATATAGAAATAGTTAAATTACTTTATCTTTGTCTTTTGAGGTTATTTTTCAAAGTATGATGTAATTATCCTCAGTAATTCCAATTAAGTAAGGTTGATACACACCATACGAGTTATGCCATAGGCAAGTTCCTAAGTTGTCTTATTATATGAACTAGAATTGCAAAATCCTACGTGTAACGTATGATTTCTCGCAAATTAGAGTACATATTTATTAAACATACTTGTGTGACATTGTTTTCTACAAATACACCAATAACAAAATGTGTCATTGCTTAGATTTGTAAGTATTTAGAGTGTGCGATCTCTTATAAGAAGAAGCAAGTGGGTTCCTTATACATCTCAAATAAATTAAAAAACACAAAGTATAACACCCTCTATAGTCACTAGTAGATAGCATGTTGAATGGGCACTTGGTTGTAGCGGTGAAACATGAAGCATTTGGCATTTGCATCGACAACTTAAGAAATAAAGATTCCTTTTACATGATATAAAATCTAGACTAGAGGTTTATTGTAAACCAGCTAGCAAAAAAAAAATTACATCAAACATAAAATCTAAGGAAAGCCTGGAAGCATTAATTCTTAGATGCAGTTCATGAAAATAACCAAGCTTAGAACATAGTCAATTTACACTATATGGAAACATTCTCTCTAACTTTTAGCATTAAATTTATTTAGATACTTTTAGTCATATCTAAATTATTAGATTATCAAACATTACAAGTGGGCTTTAGACAATATTCTTGAATAATCCAAAATGTTCTTGAGTCTTAAGTATCCTGCATCTTCATATACTCATTGAAGTAAGCATCTATAAACTTAAGTTTTTATTGATGAGAAGATTGAAAGCGTTTATTTTTCTCATAACTAAGATGCGTTATATGTTGTTGGAAATATGCGCATTGACACACCATAGTTAATAGAAGTATTTATCCTATTGGGTCACACACAAAGTCCAACTTTAAATTGCAAAAATATTTTCCTAAAAATGGTAGCTTGTTAAACATTATTTTGGTGGATTAACTAGAAACTAAAAATAAAAAAGGGACAATATAATATATGTTTAGTTAGTTAGTTAAAGTTCTAACTAATAGTTAATTAAACATTGAAGGGGGATAAGTGTATAGGGTTGAAACATGTACTGATATTTTATACCTCCTTAATGGAGGAAACCCTAGCCACTTCATACTTTCCATCATCTCTCTCTTGAAGCTGCCCCTCCCCCTTCCTCTCTCTCTTATTTTTGGCCAACACATATATAATGTGTGTTCTTGGTGTTCTTGAGAAGCTTTTGAAGAAAAGAATAAATCTTGCAACTTGGTAGAGCTTTGTGTGTACATGCTAGATGAATTCTCATTTTTAATCATCCATAACTTCTTGAAGTTCGATTTCTGTTTCTTATTTTTTATTTTAGTTGCTATTTCTTCTTGCACAATGGATCTTATATGGAAGAAGATGACATGTAAATCGTTTTTGTGTATAAGATTCCATTGCATGTATGTTTTTAGAAATTCATCATCTTACAAAAAATTTTAGATTAGAGCTAGTGGGAACGTTATAACTTTATTGATCTTATATGTTGACATACTTTCAGACACAGTGATTCTCCAACTTTGCAAGACATAAGTTTTTGATTGGAAAATACTTTGCTATGAAAGATCTAGAAAATAAAGGGCATAAATCAAGATCGATATGGATAGATCTAAGCGGAAAATTGATCTCAATCAAAGTACAAAACATTGACAAAATATTGAAAACAATTCAAGTTACAAGACTCCAAGTTTAGATTCATGTCACTGTAACATAATATATTGAAAAAAATTCTCAATGTCATACCACGCCTTTTTTAATAAAAGAAGATGTCAAACCTAAAAACTATTATTTTTTAAATGAAGCATCACATCGATTTGATTTGTAATGACATTCACAAACAAAGCTTTTTAGGAGCTTTTTGAAATGTTGTCTAACCAAAAAGTACTTGAAAAACGAAAATGCTATTAGAAGAGTTCATTCAAACCAAAGGTTTTTCAAGGAGCTTCTTAATTAACAAACTCTTTCAATGATTTGTGGGTCCATATTTGTCAACAAAATGTAACTAGACTACCTATAAAACAACTTATAAAAAGAAAATTAAAAAAACTCTTATATGGTGGAGATATAATGATGTAACGACCCGATTCTCGAATATCAATTTATGGTGATAAATTCTCATAAATTCAAGGTCTACTCGACGAGTTGGTTGCCTGACTCGTCGAGTAGCAGTGGGTTAGGCCGCGCACTTAAGTGACCTACTCGCCGAGTCCAAGAAGGGACTAAACGAGTAGGAGCTGGAGGATGAAACCCTAAATCTTGGGGTTTTGCACCCTATTTAAAGGATCATTTGCCCTTAGCCTCCCTTTGCAGCCTCCAGAGAGTTCAGCAAAACCCTAATACGTGTGTGTGTGCTCCATTGTGTGTTTCAAGCCTTGGAAGAAGATTCTTAGAGAAAGGAACTTGAAGATCAAGTAGCTAGCAGCAAGGTGCTTGTGTGGACCTGAAGTCTACCTCAGTTTAGCATCATTTGAAGGTAACAAGTTGTTACCTTGACCTTGTTCTTCTTAGATCTCTTAATGTTAAATATTAGGGCTTTTTATAGCATGGGTGATAACCATTTTCAGGTATAGGATAGGATCTGAAGTTGCTACTTCAGATCTGAGCTCATCTTGGACTCTAGAGCCATAAAGTCTCCAGCTTTAGCAAGCATGAACCCTTCCCTTTGAGTTAAACTCCATTTCAAGTTTAGTTTTGGCATTATGAGTCATTAGAGCCTTACATGCACGTAAATTTTGCAACTTTACGTGATAAACGTGCATTGGGAAGTTGGATCTACAATTTGGAGCCTTAGCATGGCTTAAAATCGTCTGTATGAATAAAGGACTGAAGAGACTCGGCGAGTTGTATGAACGACTCGGCGAGTCCAATGAATATTGTCGTAGACTCGGCGAGTTTTATGAACGACTCGGCGAGTCCGATGAAGGTTGATGTGGGCTCGACGAGTCAGTCGAGTGACTCGGCGAGTCGGCAAGGGTTTTTCCCAACCTTTGGACACGTATGAACGCGACGAGTTGTAAAGGGAAAACTCGGCGAGTTGGCCAAGGAGTCACGACCACTGACACTAGGATCTCGACGAGTCACACGAGTGACTTGGCGGGTTGGTAAGTTTGGCAAGGAACTCGGCGAGTAGTTAAGGGTACTCGACGAGTTAAGGTCAACATGGACTGTTGACCTTGACAGTTGACTTATGAGGGTATCTTGATAAATTGGATATTTATAGCAAGGACATTGGTGAATATAGGTGTTGGAGTTGGAACTACATTTGGAGGAGTTTGACACTACCTTCCAAGCTACTTACGAGGTGAGTTATTCTCACTATATCAACAGGGTCTACGACACCAAGGCCGACCCTTTATCGGATTTGTATCCGGGTATTTGCATGATATGATTATTGATCTGTTAGATCTGCATCCTAGTAGTTAGGACGGTATTGTGTTTAGTGAGCTGGTTTAGGTCGGTATCCTAGTATATAGGATGATGCTATGTTAGTGACCGGTTAGGTCGGTATCCTGGTGATAGGATGTTGCTATGCTATATGATCCGTTAGATCGATTTGTTCGTCTATAGACTGTTATGCGATTATCTGTTATATATGCACATGGTTGTTTTGATTGGGGGGTTGGATTGAGGCGGGTCTTGCTTTGTGCTGTAGGCCAACATACCCAGGGCGGACCTGATAGACTGCAGACCCGGGAGGGCACATAGTCAGGACGAAGGCCCGGCGAGCGGTCCGGATAGGTTGAAGGCCCCGAGAGGGCGGACCAGACGTTCCAAGGCTCGGAGAGTGGACTAGATAGACTGAAGGCCCGATACGGGCGGTCCAGTCAGACTGTAGACCCAGAGAGTGGACCAGGTGGACTGAAGGCCCGGTGCGGGCGGACCAGTCACACTGTAGACTCGAGATGCATGACTGTCCTGTATTTGTTGATATGATATGATTATGGTTATATGAGGTTGGTATTTTGGGGGTAACTCACTAAGCCTTCGAACTTACATTTATCGACTATTGTTTCAGGTACATCAGCTGACCGTGGGAAGGCGAAGGCGTGACCGTACACTTCCTCGGTTTATGATTATGATTTCTGGGAACTCTGATATTAAACTATTTTGGAAAACCTTTTTGTAATAACTATTGGTATTTTGAATGTTTTAAAAGTTTAAATTTGGCTTGAAATTTATGGGTGTTACAAGTTGGTATCAAAGCCTTGGTTTGAGTGAATTGGAGGAACATTCGTGTGAATCCAGTCTCAAATCAAGGAAAGATTTTCAAAATGATTTCTTAAAAAGTTTTTCAAAATAACAAAGGAGGATGCGAAGTGTACGATCAGCCGGAGCCAGTAAGTAGACCCCAAAGTACCATACAATTATTTGATATTGTGATATGTTAGAACAACATGCTAGTACTAGGCTAGGGATCTTCAGGAATTACATGATGGAATTGCCTGATTACATGATGCCTGCTAGCCTAGGGTTTCTTTTAGATGAAATTGACATCATTACTGTAGTTGCTTAGTGTATGCATCACAGTTATACACAATTAAGATCTTATAGCCCGAGAATGTTTGATTTGGCCTTATGTTCTGTTATATTCTGATTGGGAGCTTAGGGTAGGATTGGATATTCGAAAGTCTATGGGGTCCAGCGTTATGTATGGCTAGCATACACTAGCGCTGCAGGGTTGGTGGAAGTTTCATGGATGGGTGAGTTGTGTGGGACCGGTAGGTCAGTTATGAGATATTTAGTATTTCCTCTAGGAGTAAGGATTGAGCGCTCGCTATATTTGTGTGTATTGTTAGGGCGTTGTGATGATACTTGGGACAAATATGGGTAGGTGTGGAAGGTAGTATGGGCCCGTACTACTGAAAGCACAGGACCCATACGCGTATCAAGGAAGTCACAACCCCTAGGGTTTTTGGTTGGGATTTGGTTCCCGGGTTGTTATGAGGAGTATCTAATATCCTTTGGGTATGTTTTCAGTATGGTGGTTACACGACGATTCGTGGCTGGATCCGGTTCAGGATCAGGAGAGGATGGACAGGAGGCGCCGACAGCGCCCGAGACTATCAGCCAGATGAGGACAGACGAGATGGATGACATGATCCGGGAGATCCTACATGATGAGGTTGCTGCTATGTTCCGGGCTCAGTTGCCGGAGATGTTTGGGTCTATCAAGACCGCCATGGTCGAGTAATTTGACGAGCGCTATGCATCCCTTGCGGAGGCGGCTACCGCGACAGCTACTACAGCTGTAACAGCGGCAGGGGTAGGAACCAGTCGGCTTTTCAGTACCTGGACTTCGATAACACGAAGCCCCCGACTTTCGATGGGATTCAGGACCCTATCATAGCCATGAGGTGGCTATCGGACATCGAGGGATGCTTTTTCACATGTTCCTGCCCTACTGACCAAAAGGTCAGGTGTGCCCTGAACATGTTGAGGTCCGAGACGAAGGACTAGTGGAGGTTGATGACAGGGTCTTATTCGGATGAGCAGAGAGCTGCAGTCTCTTGGGATCAGTTTAGGGAGATGTTCCGCTCCCGCTACATTCCACGGGTCGAGCATGAGCAGCTAGCTCAGGAGTTTTTGGAGTTGAGACAGGATGCAGAGTCGGTGACGGAGATTACCCGTATGTTCACAGAGAGGGCGATGTTTTGCCCGGAGTTTGCTTCCGAGCAGGCTCAGATGACACGTTATCTGAGCATGCTCAAGACTGACATTAGACAGTTCGTTGCTACCCAACGGTGTGATACATTGCTGGAGTTACAGAGGCCGCCAGGCGGCGTGAGTTAGAGATTGAGTTACAGTTGCGAGAGCAGAGGCAGGCCCCGGTGCAGTTGCAGCCGGCGCCAAAGTGGTCCAAGACCGCTGATTCCAGGGTTGGAGGACAGAGCGGCCGCACTTGTGAGAAGTGTGGGAAGGGTCATTCCGGAGTTTGTAGGTCCGGGGGTGCATGTCGCAAGTGCGGAAAAGAGGGGCACTATGCGAGGGATTGTCGCCAGGTGGCCCCCGGTTCAGGACATGAGGATTTGCTATCACTGCCATCAGGTTGGTCACGTGAAGACCAACTGTCCACAACTTGTTGCTAGATCGGTGCAGGATCCAGTGCCGGCTACATTGAGGATTACTGGCGGGGGACAGGGTAGTGCAGAGCCCCCGAGGGCTCAGGGACGTGCCTTCCAGCTTATGGTAGAGGAGGTCGGGACAACGCCAGATGTAGCTGCTGGTATGTTTCTATATGTATCTTATTGTTTATAATTCTATTGTGGATTTTCCATCCCTTTCTGCATATGGCATAGGAGAGTTTGAGGAGTTTAGTATCAAAAAGCCGTAGACGGTTAGGATTCAGGGATGTTTGAGAATGGGAGGTTAGGATATAGGATCACCATTCCAGGGCTAGAGACTGTGAATTGGAGAGGCAGAAGTGTTCAGCTGGGATTCGAGTTCTTTCGAAGTTCGGTTGCTCCACGCCAGGAGAGTGGTTCGGCGGAGATTCTTCGTTTCAGGATTCATCGTTCGATGGGAAGTATGGATATTATTGGCTTGGACGGTTAAGTAGAGTTATGATCTCGCCACTAGTAGGTAGTGTTTAGTGTCCCAAGTGGGGGAGAATTAGAAATTCTTAGAGGGAGCATCGATCATTGAGGGTTCAGTTAGCTGCCAAGGTTGGACAGTACTTCAGCACGCGTATGCGGGATTTCGGAGTATGAGGAAGATATGCAGGTCAGGGATCAGATCACAGTTTTTCCAAAAAGGGTGGACGATCGACATGTGGCCTAGGGTTAGGCCGGGGTTATAAACCCTAGAGTAGATCCGGAGTTCGAAGCCCAAGTGGGTTAGAACATGATGCATGGGAGAGAACATCAGGAGGGGTGGTCCAGGGAGATGCTCAACAGTTTAGAGCGGTCCGGATAAACTGAAGGCCAATGGGGCGTACCAGTCAGACCGAAGGCTCGGAGAATGGTCCAGACAGGCTGAAGGCCCGGGGTGGCGGTCCAGACATGCTGAAGGTTCTGAGAGTGGTCCAGATAGGCTGAAGGCCTGGTGAGGCGGTCCAGTCATGCTGAAGACTCTGCATATGTTTGTAGATCTATGTTCGGGTATTGAGTAGGCTGCTACGCTATAGCAATCAATAGGTTTGTTCCAAGTATTGAACACTCTGTTGGAGTCGGCTAAAGACTCCGGTGTATTTTGGTTGATTGGAAGTTGTTATTAGAAGACAAAAGGAGTTCAAAGGATCTTTGTGATCTCTTTAGTTCGGAGTGTCGCCGAGGTTCCATCTTCTTGGATCGGATAATACTCCAGTTGGAGACTGAGAGTGGATCCGAATGAGTATTCGTTAGATTGGGAAGGTTTGGGATTAGAACGTTTCGTCATTCAGGTTCTGGGAACCGGGTTAGATCTTTTCTTGATCGTTTATGGCATTTGGATGGGGTGGAGGCGGTCCTGCGCTATGCAGTAGTCTAAGATACCCGGTGCGGACCGACGGTGAGTCGTAGGCACATAGGTTCCAGGGTGAGCGATAGGATTGAGGCAGTAGGCCAAGATAACCGGTGCGGGCCGGCGGTAAGTCGTAGGCACAAGGGTTTAGTAGAACAGCGGGATTTAGGGCAGGAGGTTAGCGGACCAGGATGGTCCGGATGGACTGAAGGCCTGGTAAGGCAGCCCAGTCAGGACAAACGGCCAGCGAGCGGACCAGAGAGGCTGTAGGCCCTGAAGGGCGGTCCAGCCATTCCGAAGGCTCGGTGTACGTTAGTTTTTGTAATCTGTGGAGGCACTGAATTGCCGCAGCAGCAGGTAACCTGCGATTCTGTTTTGGTGGGGACCTCGAATTATCAGGATAGAGTGTAAGTGGTATGGAAGTGATAACTGTTCAATAGAGTTGTCTGTCAGGAAGTCAGACCGATTTCGGGATTCCAGGATTCAAGATGCTGGAGCGCGTTCGAATGAATGTTCCGTAAAGGTTCAGGGGAGTTGTACTCGGTTGTGACGAACGAGAGGATTGTGGGTGAGAGGCAAGGATAGATCCTTGGATCTCCAGTTATGAGTAGACCCGAGTTATGTTCATGGAGGTATTCCAATCTAGGGTATTCCATTATGAGGATGACCGAACCCTATGATTGACTGGACTTGATGTTTTTGGTATTCCAACCCGAGGGTTGATTGGGCCAAACATGTGAGGGATACGAGGGTATTCCATCTTAGGGACGATTGGACCGTCGTAGGCCTTCCTGGTAATCCACCCCGAGGATGATTGGGCCAGGCATGAGTATTCGTATTTATTAGTGGACTAAGTATGTATGATATTTTGAGAGCTGAAGGATGCATTATCCTGTCAGCTCAAAGGGTTCACTTCAAGAAGAGGAAAGTTGGGTTTCAGATACGTTGGATCATCAAGATTTTGTTCAGTTGGAAAAGTGGCACGAAGGATAGACCTTTTAAAAAGTTCGGTTGGGATTCACATCACCTTCCACGTTTCGCAATTGCGAAAGTGCATCATGGATCAGAAGGCGGTGGTTTCGTTGGAGGACATTCAGGTCGATGAGCGCCTGAATCATGTTGAGAGACCTGTGGCCTTCTGGAGAGAAGGGTGAAGGCTTTGCGAAACAAGGAGGTACCTTTGGTAAAGGTAGAGTGGAAGCACCAAATAGGGTCCGAGGGGACGTGGGAGCCGGAGGCAGAGATACGGGAGCACTATCCGAGGATGTTCATCGCAGCAGACTTCGAGGACAAACTCTAGTTCAAGTGGGGGAGAATTGTAACGCCCCGATTCTCGAATATCAATTTATGGTGATAAATTCTCATAAATTCAAGGTCTACTCGACGAGTTGGTTGCCTGACTCGTCGAGTAGCAGCGGGTTAGGCCGCACACTTAAGTGACCTACTCGCCGAGTCCAAGAAGGGACTAGACGAGTAGGAGCTGGAGGATGAAACCCTAAATCTCGGGGTTTTGCACCCTATTTAAAGGATCATTTGCCCTTAGCCTCCCTTTGCAGCCTCCAGAGAGTTCAGCAAAACCCTAATACATGTGTGTGTGCTCCATTGTGTGTTTCAAGCCTTGGAAGAAGATTCTTAGAGAAAGGAACTTGAAGATCAAGTAGCTAGTAGCAAGGTGCTTGTGTGGACCTGAAGTCTACCTCAGTTTAGCATCATTTGAAGGTAACAAGTTGTTACCTTGACCTTGTTCTTCCTAGATCTCTTAATGTTAAATATTAGGGATTTTATAGCATGGGTGATAACCATTTTCAGGTATAGGATAGGATCTGAAGTTGCCACTTCAGATCTGAGCTCATCTTGGACTCTAGAGCCATAAAGTCTCCAGCTTTAGCAAGCATGAACCCTTCCCTTTGAGTTAAACTCCATTTCAAGTTTAGTTTTGGCATTATGAGTCATTAGAGCCTTGCATGCACGTAAAGTTTGCAACTTTACGTGATAAACGTGCATTGGGAAGCTGGATCTACAATTTGGAGCTTTAGCCTGGCTTAAAATCGTCTGTATGAATAAAGGACTGAAGAGACTCGGCGAGTTGTATGAACGACTCGGCGAGTCCAATGAAGATTGTCGTAGACTCGGCGAGTTGTATGAACGACTCGGCGAGTCCGATGAAGGTTGCCGTGGGCTCGGCGAGTCAGTCAAGTGACTCAGCGAGTCGGCAAGGGTTTTTCCCAACCTTTGGACACATATGAACGTGGCGAGTTGTAAAGGGAAAACTCGGCGAGTTGGCCAAGGAGTCACGACCACTGACACTAGGAAATCGACGAGTCACACGAGTGACTCGGCGGGTTGGCAAGTTTGGCAAGGAACTCGGCGAGTAGCTAAGGGTACTCGACGAGTTAAGGTCAACATGGACTGTTGACCTTGACAGTTGACTTATGAGGGTATCTTGATAAATTGTATATTTATAGCAAGGACATTGGTGAATATAGGTGTTGGAGTTGGAGCTACATTTGGAGGAGTTTGACACTACCTTCCGAGCTACTTACGAGGTGAGTTATTGTCACTATATCAACAGGGTCTACGGCACCAAGGCCGACCCTTTATCGGATTTGTATCCGGGTATTTGCATGATATGATTATTGATCTGTTAGATCTGCGTCCTGGTAGTTAGGACGGAATTGTGTTTAGTGACCTGGTTAGGTCGGTATCCTGGTATAGAGGATGATGCTATGTTAGTGACCGGTTAGGTCGGTATCCTGGTTATAGGATGTTGCTATGTTATATGATCCGTTAGATCGATTTGTTCGTCTATAGACTGTTATGCGATTATCTGTTATATGTGCACATGGTTTTTTTGATTGGGGGGTTGGGTTGAGGCGGGTCCTGCTTTGTGCTGTAGGCCAACATACCCAGGGCGGACCGGATAGACTGCAGACCCGGGAGGGCACATAGTCAGGCCGAAGGCCCGGCGAGCGGTCCGGATAGGCTGAAGGCCCCGAGAGGTCGGACCAGACGTGCCGAGGCTCGGAGAGTGGACCAGATAGACTGAAGGCCCGGTGTGGGCGGTCCAGTCAGACTGTAGACCCAGAGAGTGGACCATGTGGACTGAAGGCCCGGTGCGGGCGGACCAGTCACACTGTAGACTCGAGATGCATGACTGTTCTGTATTTGTTGATATGATATGATTATGATTATATGAGGTTGGTATTTTGGGGGTAACTCACTAAGCCTTCGAGCTTACATTTATCGAATATTGTTTCAGGTACAGCGGCTGACCGCGGGAAGGCGAAGGCGTGACCGTACACTTCCTCGGTTTATGATTATGATTTCTGGGAACTCTGATATTAAACTATTTTGGAAAACCTTTTTGTAATAACTATTGGTATTTTGAATGTTTTAAAAGTTTAAATTTGGCTTGAAATTTATGGGTGTTACAAATGAACTCTTTTTTAGTTTTATCATTAAAAAATACATTAAAAGTTTTGTCATTATTGATGCTCTTAACCCACATTATGTTTCAATTTGCAGAGAAAACTTGGGGAAGATCCCATCGACTAAGGCCTTTATTATACGTGGGATTAATGTTGGCACAGTTACATGCAACTTTTGTAGTAGGGTAGATGAATGCTCTGCTCACATTCTTCCTGGTTGCCAATTTGCCAAAATAACAATGGAATGAATCTTTTGATGGTGCAGAATAGGTGGATATAATGTGTCAATCGTTGGGGAGTTACTTCAATATACAACAAACTGGGGCAGTGTCCAAAGAAACGTAAAATCTTAACTCTGATATGTTTTGGTATCCTATTGTTAATTTGGAAGGTGATGAATGACCGAATTTTTAAGCACTATTCTATTTCTCCGATGTTGGTGACAGATAACATCAAGTCACTCACTTATCCTTGGTATAAACACAAGGGGGGAGAAATGATAGTAAATTACCCAACTATTTTGTTTTGTTTTTGTTGCCTGCCTAGCTCCTTCTTAGGCTTTAGCTTTTATATACAGGTCATTGCCGTTTCCAAAAAAAAAATGTCATCAATAATAAAAAGACTATGCCATATCGTGATTACAACAATTAAGGTAGTGTTTGTTTTTTGTCTGCAGATCTGCGTGGCCTCTTCTGTCTGCGTCGCGCAGACATTAGCCTTCGCAGACTGTTTGTTTTTTTGAAGGCTGCAGACCTAAAAATGTCTGCGCGCCCTCTTCTTGGCGCAGATGTGGACCAAAGTCTTCTAACATCTTCAGACATCTTCTAGCCTAAAAAAACATATATATCTTTACTTTTTTAAGTTTTTTTATTTATTTATATTTTTTCCAACTTTATAATGATAAACAATTTGAAAAAAAAATTACAAAACTTAAAAAAAAAACGTTCGACGATACAAACATTATATTTTTGACAAATTTATAAATAAAGATTTATTACAATAATAGTCGTTGAAGTTGTTTATATAAATATGAAAAAAAAAATCATAATATATTCTTATATTTTTTTGCCAAATTTTGTAAAACATTATTTAATACAGTATCGTCAATTTTTCGAGAAAATATTTATGGTACGTTTTTAATGGATTTAATTGAAAAAATCGAAATTTATTTCTATCCATTTATGTATCAAATTCTTATCACTAATTATAATGTTTAGTTATAACTTTGCAATCAAAGTTGTTGGTTTTTATCAAATATACACGTTAATTCATACCATTTTTATTTTTATTTTTTATACAATAATACATAAAAGTTGATCTAGATTCGTTAATTATTTATAACAAAGCCATAAAAATATTTAAAAAATCACTTTGAAGTTTAAAAAAATCAGTTTATTTAGATTTCAGTTTATTTTAGTAGCCCGCAGATGTTAACAAACAAACAGTCTTCCTTTTTCAGACTGCAGACGTTTGGTCCACCTCTTCTACTGCAGAGGTCTACAGATGTGGTCCGCAGACTGCAGACATTTTGACTCAGAAAAAACAAACAACACCTAAATGTCAGTTTACTAGAAAATAATGGATTTTTCAAGCGGTTATCTAAATTGAAATAGTTTTTCCATCAAAAATTTATAATTACAAGCTTTTATGACAATTGATCAATATGATGATGTTCTGTTTTTTATACTTATATCATTGTTCTCTGCAACCATTGTGGCCTGCCCACTTTGCGAGGATATGGGATGTAGATCATTATTTGAGCGATATGCTAAGACATTATAGTATACCATCTCCTAATTGAAATCCATGATACTAGAAATCTAGACCTCCTATATGAAGAGGTCATTGTCTTATCCAATAAGCCACTAAGTAAAATATTAATAGAAAATCCAAAACAACATGATGATGAAGATAATAATTTGTGATGATATGTTAATTTTCTTGATATGTATTTTAAAATCTACCTAAAATAATCCTACTAAATATTTAACTTAGAGATGTGTATATACTAACCAATCCAATTATAACCAACTAATTCAATTAAAACCAACCGATAGATACCACATATCCAATTGTAATTGGATCAGTCAATTCTAAACTTTCCATATCAAAATAAAAAATCAAATTGGACAACGTAGATCCACTAAAAACCAAAGTTAATGCAATTATTATTCAATTATCATCATCCTATCATCTAATATCTAGTTATCACAAAATATTAAAACTATTTAATATGTGCACTTATATATTTTTAACTATCTATATATAAAAAAAAATAAGTTAATCGATGGACATTGGATATCCAATCGGGTATATTAGATAACTACAAACAAATATACAATACATAAAACTGATACTATATAATGTTTGATTGGTTCGATAGGACCGGTCCAAGTTAATTTGATGCTCAGGACAAAAGCAAAAAATAAGGCCCTTCAAAATTTAGTAATCGCAAACGATAATACAATGATGTCTACGAAGACGAGTATACAGACACGTGTTATAAAATACTATATATATAATGAATAAAATTATAGTGTCTTTAAAGGATATTAGTTAAAAAAACCAATGACAAATAGAAAAAAAAAGAACAATAAAACAACCGACCAATTTTGAAAAAACCCTATTTTGTTGTTTGGAAAAAAAACAAGAAAAAAAAAATCATATTTTGGTGAAAACTATATATCTTTTTTGAAGGATAACCTACCTAATGGGTATGTTATCATGATTTTTGTTAACAAAGCTACACACAATAGTTATTATATATTAAAAGACTATGCAAGATACCAAACTTTTATATGAAATGTATATTTTAGTGGTTTATAAAAATAATATTAATAATACTCAAGGGACCATTTTTATAACTTGGTTGGTTTGTGAACAATGAAGAAGAATGTAGGGGTTATTTTTCTTAATTTAGATTCCAATGATTAGGTGTATGATTCAAATATAAATTCTTTAAAGTGATACATAAAATAGATTTATAATAAGATGTTGCTCACCATAATCATAAGTAATACATAAAAAAAGATTTTTTTTATCTTCCTCGTTTGATTATGCTAAAATAGAAAGTAATAAAAGAAAAAGGGGGTGTCTTATTTTTCTCCAACATTATGGGCGTGTTTGACACGAAGCTTTTGAAAGCGTTTGAGAGCTTCTAGCTTTTAGCTTTTGACAAAACGCTCTATTTTAAACAAAAAGCTTCGTTTGGCAGTACGAGCGTTTAGCTTTTAGTTTAAACAAAACGCTCCAAATCTAAAAGCTACTTCATGTAGCGTTTAACAAAATGCTACTGAGCTTTTGAAATCAATTTCCATAATTACCCTTAAAAATATATTTATATATTTATTTATTTTTAATCAATTGTCCTTTTATGTAATTTTATATATTTCAAAAGCTTCCAGCTACTTTTGCCAAACACTCATATAACAAATAAAAGCTACAGCTTCCCGCTACATGCTACCCGCTAACCGCTACCAGCTACCCGCCAAACACTCATATAACAAATAAATAATGTATCTTATTACCCATAAAACACATACGAGAATCAAACTTGGAGCTTACAGTAGAACGATACGTTTAGACGCAACATCCTAACGGGCTCAACTAATAAAATCTTGACTTATTATTTAACAAAACTTATATATATATATATATATATATATATATATATATATATAGTATCAAACGAAATTAATTTTAGGGCCTGAACCCGAAGCGAGGACCGGAGCCGTCGCCCAACTTGCCCACCCTATTAGGTCAGGCCTGGGTTCGATTTGGTTTAATTGACGATATTCGATTGAATCGGATCCTGAAAATACATAATACCAAAGGAATCTATAATACCGAAGGAATTATTAATTAGATTGATTTTATTTAAAAAAATATTAATGTAAACGGACAAAATATTTAACTGATTTGATTTGGTTCGATTGACCATATGAATTGGATCCGAAAAATATTTAATATCAAAAGATTGTTAGATTAGGTTGACTAGTTTATATAACCTCTGAGAATCACAGTTATAAAATTAATTAAATTTCATAGTAAAAACTCAAAATTATTAATCAATTATTTCAAATAAATTATTAATTAAGATATTTTTTAATTATATAAAATTATAATCGTTGATTTAAATAAATAAATGAAATTATATCACCTTATAATATATATTAATTTTATTTTATTTTTATTCTATTGTTATAAATTTAATATAATTAGAGTGTGAAATTTAAATTTTGAAATTTGAAATGAAAAATCAATTATTAATCTAATGTAACTAGAATAGGAAATTTAAAATTTAAAATTTGAAATGGAGAATTAATAGGTTGACATGTGGCATGATAGGTGACATATAGTATTAACTAGGTTATAACCCATGGAAACCACAGTCGGTTGATTTAAAAATTTTATATAGATAAAAAATAGCAAATGTCAAAAAAAGAAAGATATTATCGATTGTAAGTAATTATGAATTAATTTGTTAACCAACATAAACATAATAATGTTATTAGGATATGATTTTGTATTTTCAAAATTTGAATTGAATTTGATTTGTTACCAAAAAAAGCAAATAATAAAAATCATAGAAAAATGCCACGTGTCAAAGAAACATTTTAAAAAACTGACACATGTCATTTTTAGGTTTCACTTATTAGAAGAGGTAGATGATGATTTTTAATATTGTGACATTTGTCAATAAGAGAATAAACTTATTCATTTATTAGATTACTAGGTGTAAGACCCGTATATTATACGAGTTAAATTTTTTAAAAAAATTAAACATTAAAATGTAAGCAATAAATATTTTTTAATGTAAAACTTTAAAATAAGAAAGGAAGAAACATATTGATTGCAATTTAATTTCATATATAGTATATTTAATACCTTACATATATAAATATATGATTTTAGTTTTAAAAATTGAAACAAACCAGAAATTGACAAGTGAATAATATTTATTTCAAAAATACCACAAAATGACAAGTGTCAAAAAAAACTTTCATTTATTAGAGAGGATTATATATTAGATTAGATTAGATTAGATTAGATTAGAAGAATAGAGATTTGATTAAAAAAATATGACAAAATTGCAAATTTAGTCCCTGTGGTATGTCAAAACTAGCATGTTTGGTCCAAAATGGGTTTGGCTTGCAAGGATGGTCCAATAGTTTCTATTTGTTGTGAGTTTAGTCCAATGGCTTAACAGCCGTTACCAAGCTCCTGTTAATTTACCCATGCCCCTCTCACTTAAGGGTATTTTAGTCCATTCATCTAGCCCCTTTATTATTTTATTATTATTTAGTCCATAAAAAGACTACAATGTTTCTATTCTCGTCTCCAGCAACAAGCCCTAACTATCACTCCCTCTGTGATTTCATCTTCTCCGTCGATCACCCCCCTGTGATTTCATCTTCTCCATCAACAATGGTGATGTGCTTCTGCAGAAAGTAGGCGATAGTTCGGACATCGTGGACAGATAACAACCCATGGCGCCGATTTTGGGGATGTCCTGACCCGGTAAGTATGTTACACTTTGTTTTTGACGACTGCTCCCTGATGATCTAATGTTTCTTTCTTCTTTTTTTCAAGAATTCGTTATGTGGGTTTATTGGGTGGTATGATGAACCCATGTGTGCTCGTTCCAAATTTATAATACCAGGGCTGCTTAGGACAATCAATAAGCTACGAAAAGCAGTGGATGATATAAAAGAACAAGCAAGTAAGCATGAAAAAGCAGTGGAGAAGATCAAAGAACAAGCAACTATGTTGAAGTATTACCTAGTTTAGAGCTGGATTTTTGTTGTTGTTGTGTTGGTGTTCTTGTTGTATGTCCACAGGTTGATTATGGTTATCTTTTGTAATAGGATAGGGGTATATGTGTCTGGTTTAGGTAGTTTTTGCAAATATAGAACATTGTTGTAATGCAAATTAATGGTAATGAAAATTTGGTATCTATTGACCAATTATGGATTTGTTCTGTTGTTCATACATAACCTTGTAAAGATAACATATAATGCATCCATATGTAGTTAACACAAACGCATACTAAAGACATAGTACCTATGACCATCTTCAAAATACATGTCATAAGTTAATTGAAAACAAAGTTATTGCAACAAAAGACATCCTACATCTAGGAATCAAACCAAAGTTGTTCAATACAGTCAAACAAAAAGATAAAACCAACATAGTCCATCAAGTCCCTCCCTGACCTTTGCATGTCCTGGAGTTGTGCCCTTTGTTTCCACACTTACTACAAGTCACACTAACAAACTTTCTTGTTCGTTTCCCACTACCATGTGGGCCATGACCATGAATCTCACTGGGACCAACATATGACCTTTGACTCTGACTCTAACTCTTGCTTTGACTTCTCTCCTCCATGGATTGCCTTCTCTTCCTCTTGGGTCTCCCAGGTTGATTACGGTGTGGGGGAGGTGTGATCTGCATTGGACACTCACTTCTAGGCCACAGTGCCCGACCTTTAATTGGTTCCACCTTGTACCCATATGCAGTTTTCCAAGTTTGTAGCCAGTGCACGTTGTGGACATAAGTATGAAGCTCGTGTACACACTCACCATGATCTGCTTTGTTATACGACACAGAAATCACATGTCTGCAAGGGATACCTGTTAATTCCCATTTCCTGCAGTTGCATACCCTTTCATGCATATCAACAACATGTTGATCATTCCATGGGCCTTTGACTTGGTATTTTTCATCACCACACCATTCTGCAATGTACTGAGTAGTTGCTGCTTCATTCTTCTCCATGATCTTTGTTGCTGTTGGGGTGAGTGGGCCTACACACCTCTGTTGGACCTTGAGGACATTGCATATCCTCTTCATCATATATTCCCTAATAAACTCCAAGCAGCTAATAATTGGTTTGTCTCTCCCATCAACCAGCTTGCCATTAAACACCTCACAAAGGTTGTTTAATAGCATGTATGTGGTTGCTCTCCCTGTATAGAAAAGGGTAAAAGTGTCATAATGTTGTGGTGGTCATAAAAGGTTAGAAGTTTATCCATTATGTTGTAAAGGGTAAAAGGGTCATAACAGCTTACCTGTGAAATGACTTTTTGCCCAATGTTATGGTGGTATTGACTTCAACCATTCATATGCTGAGTTGTCATATAAACTGAATTGGTGCATGTAATGGTTAAACTCTGGCACTATTGTAGCTGTGACACAATCCCAAAGGTGATCTTTATATTCCTTCGTTCTCCATTGTTTCTTCATGTTCTCATGTATATGTCTGAGACAGAACCTATGCTCAGCACATGGGAACAGTTGACTAACTGCTTGTAGCAAACCCTGACAACAAATTACACATGGTTAACAAATAAACATTAAAAATAATAAATAAACAACCATTACCTTTTGTCTATCAGTAACAAAAGTGAAATTAGACATAACATGTAGATCCAAGTCATCACCAAGACATTCAAGGAACCACTTCCAAGTTTCACAGTTTTCAATCTCTACAATGGCATATGCAAGTGGGTATATGTCATTGTTGGAATCTAATCCAACTGCAGTTAAGATCTGGCCTGGATAAGGGCCTTTCATATGAGCCCCATCTAACCCCAAGAAATCTCTTAAACAAGCTTTGAATCCCTTCTTCATCCCCCCTAGACAAACATAGATTCTTTTGAAACATCTTGAAGTGCAATTCACCAAATTAGATTCTGAAACATCTCCAAGTTCTAATTTGACTGTGGTATCAGGATTGGTTGACTGCAACTCAAGGATATAGTCTCTCAGAACTTCATACAGTTTTTTGTAATCACCCACTACAATATTTTTTGCATCTGCTTTAGCTCTAAAAACTTTATGAATTGAGAAACCCACTCCATACTTCTTCTGTAGTTGTTCTTGGAGAGCTTTAACTAGGATAGTAGGGTTAGATTCTACTTGATCCATAATTTGTTTGGACATAAACTTTGCTGTTGCAGCTCTCACCTTCCTTGTATTCATACAAGTGTGTTTGTCTTCATATGTTTTAATGTACCAACTGCTTGCATCTGTAGACCTCGAGGCATGTAACATCCAAGGACAAGAAGAATTTGCTTTATCCTGACTTGTCCCACCTTGTTTGTCATTTTCTTTACTTTTCCCTTTACTTTTCCCTTTACCTTTCCCTTTACTTTTCTCAGGTTGGGTAGGTCCACCAACTCCATCATTAGTAAATGCCACAAATCCATTACATATTGCCTTCAATCTGCATTTGTCATTTTTTTAAATGCAATATTCGTTTTTGTATCCAATGCATGCATTTTGATTTTCTCTTTCAACTCCTGCTTCCTGTTATACTTTTGACCTATTTTAAAATGACACTTATAAACCTCACCTAAAGAACAACTTTTTTCCTTACTAAGTTGTTTCAAAATTGCTCTTCTGTTCCTGTCCTGATCAGAATCCCCATCCATGGAATCAAAAGCATCATTGTCAATGACATCTAACTCATCAGCCTCTTCATCACTCTCATGTTGTCTAGGATTCCTAGCCCTTTTATCCAAGAACTCTATTTCTGTATCAATGATCATGTTAAAATCCCTCATATCAACTTCAACATCTTCAATTACATTATCTTCATCCACCCAATAATCACTATCATCACTATCATCTTCCTGCTCTGTTTCACTTCCTTCTTTACTTTCAACCTCACTTACATTTTGTTTTCCACTACTATCCATGTTAGACTGAGGTTGGTTTTCACTTCCATCTTGGACACAAGCATCAATTTGATAGTCAAAATCCCAAAAGTCATTCATCTGAGGTTGGTTTTCTTCATTCATCTGATGTTGGTTTTCTTCATCCATCTGAGGTTCATTGACATCATGCATGTCAGGGCCATTGACTCCATCAACATTGCTTTGTAGTATTTTTTGGTAGAGTCCAATATAAAAATCAGTAGTTGCCTCAACAAAGTCTTTGGCTATCTGCTCAGTCTCACAAATATCATCAAAGTATATTTTCTTACTGCAAGATGCCATCACTCCATCCTTGCTTATAACCCTTCTCCTATTATATTCATGTGATAAGGATACGACTTGAACTATTTCATTGACTTGGATTTCAGGTTGGTTTGCTTGAGTGGGCACCACATCAACTAAATTATCAATAGGTGTAGTCATCACAGGTGTTTCCTTTGATTGGTCATCATGAGCTTCATCAATGTGTTGCACATCCTCATGTGCTTCATCTAACTGTACAAGGGTAACCTTGGTAACAGGTTTAGGATTCAAGAAATAAGTGAGTAGTCTTGTTTCACCATGTTCTGTGTATACCTTCATCAGTTTGTGCTCACTGACATATTGAGAAAAGTTTGCAACATCTTCATCATTTCCTAAAGGGCGAAGACTAAAGTGGAAGTCTCCACCAGGCACAAGAAAATGGTAGTATATAACAGGAGGAACCCAATATCTAAAACCTTTCATGATTGCATCGTGCTCATGAACTGAAAACTCATATATATCTACCATTAGGGGTGAGCATGGTGCGGTTTTTGGCCAAAACCGAACCGAAAACCGCAACTTCGGTTTTTTGAAGTTTAGAAACCGCACCGTTCAGTTTTTATGCGGTTCGGTTTTTTTTTGCGGTTTTTTGTCAGTTTTTTTTTGTTTTGCGTTTTTACTAAAACTCAGGTAACTCAGCGCGTTACTTTGACTTGGATGAGGTGTGCTAATCACTTATTGATAAACTTTATATATAGATGAGGAGCGCCAGATTTTTCATCCCCACCAACATGAGATTCCTAAAAAATGTGGGTTAGAAGCCATAGACCTAACTCTCTTATGTAAAATGTGAGAATGGTGAAAGTTTTATCTCAAAGGCGATGTAGAATGCTCTTATAAGGCTGACAAAATGAAAGCACAATTGATATCTTGGAGATGAATCGATATAATCACCTCTTGGTTTGAAATCAAATGTCATAACCATTAATCAAACATGCTTCTAATGTTTGAATATAATACGAAGTAAATATAATATTTGTTTAACAGGTACATATAATAATATCAATTAATGTATTCATCAACATGATATTATCATCAGTAGTACTCTTTATATTTAAATGTTGAAAAATGTCATAAACATTATTTGTTCAAGTAAATATCATTGAATGTATGCTTAAAAATATACAATCATCATCTGATAAGATAGATATTTGTATTTATAGAAAGTTTTAATTGTCATGAGTTCTTCGTTCTTACAAATATTAACACTTAATATATATATATATATATATATATATATATATATATATATATATATATATATATATATATATATATGCGGTGCGGTTCGGTTTTTTGCGGTTTTTGCAAGACTAGAATCCGCACCGCACCGAACATTTTCGGTTTTTGCAAAACTAAAAACCGCACCGTCGGTTTCTATTTCGGTTTCGGTTTTTCGGTTTCGGTTTATGCGGTTTTTTCGGTTTGCGGTTCGGTTTTTGCTCACCCCTATCTACCATGTCAACATATTTTACAGTTTCGTCAATGTAACGGAAATCAGGGTACTTAGTGAACTCACCTCCATGGTATAACTTAATGGTAAACAATGTTGGGTGTCCATCTTCAAAACAAGGAAAAAAACACCTCAGGTGGAGTTACTTCAAAAAAAAAATCAAGAAATCAAAAGATGAAAAAGGGAAAATTACGTACCATAAACAACCTTGGGGTTAAAGGGTGTGTTTAACAACCTTACGTGCCACATTGGTATGTTCATCCACCGATAATCTCTACAAATCGCAGCTTAACTAACATAACAGATTTTGTGTCTAGGGCTTTTATTGATCTTGGTTAAACAACGACGATCTACTTTATTGAGGAGACGAACTGCTTTTATTGAGCTTTAGCGGGAACGGGTACAGAGATGAATGGATTAAAATACCCTTAAGTGAGAGGGGCATGGGTAAATTAACGGGAGCTTGGTAATGGCTCTTAAGCCATTGGACTAAACTTGCAACAAATAGAAACTATTGGACCATCCTTATAACCCAAACCCATTTTGGACCAAACATATTAGTTTTGACATACCACAGGGACCAAATTTGCAATCTTTGTCAAAAAATATTAATGTAGACGGGCATATTTATAACAAAATAATGTATATCCGATTCATAATTACAAGAAAACGATATGCATATAATATTATTATAAAAGCTTTCGAGGCTTCGAGAATAAAAGTTGAAAACGTTTAAAATATAAAATTTTCATTTTCATTTTGTTTTTAATTTAGATTTTCTTTTAAAGTTTGACCAAACATAAAAAATTAATTCAATTGTTGTCAATGGCTTACAAAAAGTTGAAATTGAGAATCAGATTATTATTCTATGAAAAAGGAAAGAAAACGTATGTACGTAGCTATAAACTATGTAATATGTATCATAGAAAGTGTACTAAATTCGATATGCCGCCTTTTGTGGCTCAAACCCCTCTATGATTAATCCCTCCAAAATTTGAAGTCCAAGACCTTCTTTATTGACTTACTTTTTCTATTTTAGCTTTTTCTTTCATCCAAAGCACAATATCCATTCAAAATGCATGCATATATGAGACCTATGTGAGTACATCCATAACATCATGAATTGGGATGATGTGGCAGCGAGCGATGTACCCTAACACCACACCATGAGATGACGGGTGTGTGCAGTGTCGGATTCAGAGATTATTGTAACTGTGGTGCATGGTGTAAAACTACTATTATCATGGGTGCATTAATTGAAAATCAATGAACTTTCTATATAAAAATATACTATGTAAAAAAAGCATGTTTAATGGGGTGCACTACTGGATATGTGGCAAGATCCACCATAGGAATCAAATCCACACCACTTCATTTTTTCTTCTTTCAATGTTTTGTACTTATACAATCCAATATAACGAAGCTTCATATTTATTTAAAATAAATATAAGAAGTGTGAGAAAGCGAGTGAGAGAATCATTTTCTAAGTTCATGAGAGTGAAAAGAAAATGACATTGTGCTTAGGTGGCTGAAAGAAATGAAGGAAGTGGGGGGGGGGGGGGGGGGGGGCAACAACCTCCTTTATGAGTAATAGACAGATTCATTAAGTCTGCAATTTTTTTTCGAAATATCTAAATGAAGGAACTCATGGATTTTCGTTCTTGATCCGCCACTAATTGGTTCGTATGGACAAAAACGGTTTAAAATTCACAGCCCAATCCATATTTCTTTTGACAATCCTTTAGAAGAATTTGTAGTTTATCGTAAATTTTACAAAAGTTAGGCCGAGCATAAACTTTATTCACTTTTTCTAATTTATATTGTCAAGGGCTTTTAGAAAGGTGAAATTTGGATTATGAGTCTATTATTTTTTATAACTAGAAAGGTTACCCCGCTACGCGGGGGCCAGAAGCTTTCAATGTTGTTTCCGAATTGATAAATATGACAGACATAGAAAGTGCAAGGATGAAAAGTCCGGGCTTTGTCCAGGACAAAAAATGTAAAAGTTTTGACTGCAAGGACCAGAAGTGTGAAAATGGCTAAAGAATTAAAGGGGTAGGAATTAGCAACTTTTTAGAAAAGGGATCAAAGTTGTCAAACCGTTAAAGTTTTGTGGCCAAACTTTAAATATTAAAAGGTTCCAAAAAAGTGTAAAAATATTGATTGCAAGGACCAAAAGTGTTAAAATGGGTAAAGAATAACGACCAAAGTTGCCAAAAAACATCCAAATTTAGTATTCCTAACTTCCAACAATAATACAGGGACCAATTCTGCCAAAAAAATGGGAAGTTGAATGGAACACAAACAAAAAGACATGAATAAATTAATTAACGAAGTACATGGACCGTGGCCAAACTTTAAATATTAAAAGGTTCCAAAAAAGTGTAAAAATATTAATTGCAAAGACCAAAAGTGTCAAAATGGGTAAAGAATAATGACCAAAGTTGCCAAAAAACATCCAAATTTAGTATTCCTAACTTCCAACAATAATACAGGGACCAATTCTGCCAAAAAAATGGGAAGTTGAATGGAACACAAACAAAAAGGACATGAATAAATTAATTAAAGAAGTACAGGGACCAGATATGTAAATTAAAGGACCAGAAAGTATTCGAGCTATACTATTCATCTCACAGCTTTAATATATATATAATAATAAAAAGAGAACGGCTTATAAAAACCGGAGTGGATTCAATATGCCAACTTTTGTGGCTCAATCTAAATATCATAAAGCCCTTCAAAATTCGAAGCACAACCTCCTTATTCGCTCACTTTCTTCCTTTTTGACTTTTCTTTAATTGATCCTACCACATCCATCGCAAATATTTAAAGATATTCATAAGATATACTGGGTGTCACCTTTTCCTTTAAATGAACCATTAAAAGAGACATAATCCTCAAACATATACAAAGATGGATGTGTCGAACTTTTATTTTATATTATTTTATTTTATTTTAAATTTATCTAAGTTGTTATGTTTGACAAAGCAAAAAATAACCTAAAACTACTTATAGACTAGTGTTTAACAAATTTATCTGAGTTTTTTTTTTTTTTCAAATATACAATTTATTAATTATAAAAAACCCAATATTAAACCTATCTTTTTTATGTTATTTTACTATATTTTAGCTATAGTATATCAACTTGTTTTTACCAAATGTAATTTTTTATCATCTAATCCGTAACTTTCAGCTAATATACCAAATATAGACTTAAATACTAGATTCCAACATGCCCCTTAGTCTCTAGACTATTTCTAATATTATGTCATCTATGCCCGGTCGTAATATATCGCACTATATAACAGGCATCACACCTAGAACTAACAAGCTCTATGGTCTTAATTAATATAGTCTCAAACCTATAATTAACAAATATATCATGTAAGATTGAAACATTAAATTAGTTGAAAGATCTTCACTTGAACCTTATATCTGTTTAAATTTTGTATCGTGTGATGTTAACTTGTTCATTTCTTATCGAACATGTCTCTTGAGACCCAAAGGTCTAATGAGACTTGCCAATAATTACCATGTTAGACACACAAAGTTCTTGATATATTGAAACTAATAACAACATTACTAGATTTCACAACAACCATACACATAGATCTTACATACTACATAACACCTACATCACTTAAAACATGAAACACGACCAAAAAAACCATAACTCAAAGTACTCGTACTTCGATCCAGATCATCAGTACTTATTCATGTACCAAAACACACCTCCTTTCTTCCCCTCCGGCTCCACATACAAACACTCCTTCGCCTCTCTCCACATCGCCACAAAAAACGGTGTATCATCAAACCGATAATACTCCCCAAGAACAGGCTTCACAGCTTTCGTTGCTTCCATTGCATAATAATGAGGCATTGTAGAAAACAAATGGTGCACCACATGAGTATCCGTTATATTATGAAACACCTTATTAAGCACACCATAGTCACGATCCACCGTTGCCAAAGCCCCCCTCAACCAATCCCACTCCGAATCATCATAATGAGGCAACGAAGGGTGTGTATGTTGAAGATACGTGATCATAACAAGAAACCCGTTCACAACAAGCAATGGAACACCATACACACAAATCACCCACGTGAGACCTTTAAGCAACGCGATACGGTATAGTAGATATGAAATGACGATAATACCCCCGTCGGATATCCAAATTTGGAGACGTTCACGGGTGTTGAAAATAGGGCTGTTTGGAGCGAAGTGGCACGCGAAACGATCGTAGGGTCTACCGGAGACGTTGAAAGCTAGGTATAATGGCCAGCCTAGGGTGAGGGTAGTGAGAAGAGTTATGACACGTCCGGGAGGGTAGTTTAGGTATTTCGCGTACCATGATAATTTTGATTTCGGTTTTGGGACGAAAACCTCGTCGCGTTCTAGGGATGCGGTGTTGGAGTGGTGGCGGCGGTGGCTGTATTTCCATGAGAAGTACGGGACGAGGAGAGCCGAATGGAGGATGAGGCCGACTGTGTCGTCGATCCATTGGTGGTCGCTAAACGCGTGGTGGCCGCATTCGTGGGCGATGACCCAAACTCCGGTGAGGACACAACCTTGTGCTGCCCAGTACACCGGCCAGGCGATGGCGGAGATGGGAGGTGGGAGAAGGTGGAAGTAGGTGGTGAGGTGGTAGAGGAGGAAGGCGGCGGTGAGGTCGTATGCCACGTAGGAGAAGGACCGGAGAAGTGAGCGGTTGAAACAGTGGGGAGGGATGGCTTTTTTTATGTCGCCGACGGTGAACGGTGGTTTTGTGGAGGGGACTCTGTCGAGAGGGTTGTTGGTTTTGCTGACAGCTGGCATCTGCCTTCCTGCTCCCATGATTTAATCTGTAAGTAATTGATTATAAATTAGTTTAATTAATGGCTGAATTCGAAATACATGTAAACTCAACCCAAAAAAAGTCTGGCTCAAGTAGGTGGTTATATTATATTGTTAGGCAAAATGATGGACAACTTGAATGTTAGAGTTACGTGTAAGATTATACGTTTTTTGCCTCAAGTTTGTTGAAAACAAGGTATGGTTAATAAAATCAGCTACTCTTTTGAACATTAATTATGTACATATAAAAAAGGTTAGAATGTTTTGTAAAACTCCAAATAGAGATTAATTAATTTAACTAGACAAACAGACGTATATGAGATATACAACACGCCGATGGTGGATCCAAAAAAGATTTTTACTTATGAACACTCTAAATAGTATTGGTATATATTTATAAATGAAAATATGTATGTTTAGACATGTTAATGTTATAATGTATGTTCAGTTATTGACATTATCCACGGTTAGAAATCTTGGTAAAACATATGTTGTTATGATAAGTGGTTTGACACCTCGAGAAATATATTTAGTTATTTTTAAAAAAATAAACTTATTTAAGAGTTAAAGAGGGTGGGCCCACTAGTGGTGTTGGGGAGAGGGGGGGGGGGGGTGGGGTGGGGGTAATATATACTATTTTGGTTAAAGATTTGAACTTCATAAACACTTAGGGCATATATATATATACCAAGTGGTTTGAAACATTAGTAGAAGTAGAAATATATTTAGTTATTTTTGGGAGTTTTTAGATTTTAGCTTTTATATAAAAAAAATTCAAAAAAAAAAATGGGTGTGACATTAGGTGCTTCTAACTTTTAGCTAAGATAAAAAACTATAAATCTAAAAGTTACTCCAAATATAGTTTAACAAAAAATCAACTATAATAAATGAAGATCCATTTTGCCACATGTCAATCTCTTATTAGTTTTGACATTTGTCATTTTATGATATTTTAGAAATTAAATAATATCCACGTGTCAATTTCTAAGTTTTTTTAATTTTTTAAATTAAAAAGTCACATAATACTTATATATGCAAAGTATTAAATGTAATAAATATGATAGTAATTGTAATTAATACGTTTTTTCTTTCCTTATTTCAAAATTTTATTTAAAAAAATACTTAATGTTTATATTTTAAAATTTTGATTTTTTTTAATCAATCCGTATAATACACAAGTTTTACACCTAGTTCTTTTATAATTTTACAAATTGACTTAATTATTTTAAAAAAAATGAGGTGTTTTTGATAATTCATAAATTATGTAATTTTACATTTTACCGAACATTTATATAAAAAAAACGTAGCTATTTATGTTGAATGGGGTTCATGTTAGCGACGTGCAACAAGAAGAGATGCATAATTGCATATGAAGCAAATTAAACGCCAAAAGCATCAAACCTGAAGAAAGACACATGTCCCATGAACTATTTTATTTACGTGTAGAAATCGTAACGTTCAAACCTTTATTAGGTGAAGGTGATGAAATTCAAAAACCATCTTTTGAGTTGTACTATTTTCATAAACTTATATTATTTACAAACTCAAAGCTTTGTCTTATTACTATTAGATTATAAAACCATACATGCACAAAGTACAACTCGCTACACAGAAGCATCAAATTTTGGTTCTCTATTCAATTGGACTTGAAAACATAACTATATTCTGGTTATTTGAAAAAAATCAATATAAGGATGAACAACACCTCACTAAATATCGACGAATTTGAAAGGAAAAATGGATATTATGACTTTATTTTGAAGATATTTTAGAAAATTTCCGTTTGTGAAAGATAGAATATAATCACTTTTGCATCACTTAAAGAAGTAGTAAAACACAAAACGTCATCTTTATAACAACCTCTTTCTGATTTCAGAAGCAAAATATAAAAGTTTCTTATTTTGGTTTGCATAAAAAGTTAAATATTCTTTTTTTGGAAAATATTCATTTTCAAATTATTTATTTGTGACTAACGATTATTAATCTTGATTGTGGTTTACGAGTTTTTCTTTTAGCATCCTTGAATCAAACATATTAAAGATGAAAATCGAAACAAGTAGTCAGAAATTATATAAAATCGAAATTATTTCACATGCATGTGTATTCAAAGCCAGATATAAACACATCTCTAATGCAACGGAGAAACTAACGAAAATTTGCTGACAAATCAAGAGAAATAAGTCGAAATTGAAAGATCAGATGATCGGAATTCGGAGATCTGTTAATCAATTAAAAATGCAGCTAATCAATATTAAAACAATAACAGAAATCGATTATAATCATCGAAACGTTTTTATTTACGAAATAATCACTGAAGCATAATTCCTGACACGATCATCAATATTCACACATAAATTGATCAATTTAATACATGAAGATAAAGGAGAACGTACCAGAGAAGAGAGGGCTAGAAAACCCTCGGATTTCTTCGTTAAGCAACAATGTTTTGGAGAAGCGCTTTCTCTGTGTGTAACAAGTGTTTCGTCGTCTTCATTCACTGAACACGCGGTTTGTTTATACAGTGACCGAACTGCAAAAAGTACCCTAAAGTTTATGTATATTTCAATCAGGTCCCTTAAATAATAAACATTGGTTAGATAAAGAAGTTGTCTATATGAGAAAACTTCAAGAATGGTAATTGTGGTTTTTTATTTACTTGGTTTCGTCAAAAATCGGACTGCAAAAAGTACCCTAAAGTTTACTTGGTTTTTTATTTAGTTGGGGGCGAAAATATAATATGTATAAAAATCGGAGAACAGGAGGGCCACCGTCAAAAATTTATATTTTTTGGTCTAATATGTATTAAATGAAGGTACATGGGGCTATTTGTAACAAAAAAATCAGGGGGGGGGGGGGCACAGCCCCCCGTGGCCCTAATAAAGCTCCACCCATGGTTGTAGAGGTTGTTGTTGGTAAGGGCGTAACGAATGCGAATCATCAGAGGAAGACGAGATGGATAGTCCACGACACGAACCGGAGGCAGAAAGTGGTCTGGAATAACGTTTAAACCGAAATGATTTCTTGAAATAAAAATGGAAGAAGAAAACTATCCTTCCATATCCAAAGAAGTCGAGTAACCAGAGCTTCTTGAATTGATTAAGGCTATGTTTGATATGCTGCTAACCGAGTCAGATCAGACGTTTTTGGCTGACTCGGTCGGCTGAACCTGTTTGATAAACCATCTGAGCGGGAAATTGAAGTCTGACCCGGTAAGAAAGAAGGATTCGACTGACTGAGAAAGGAAGACATCGTTTCCACTTGTGCCCTTGCGTGTGTATCCCTATACGTGTGCGTGTGTATCGTATCCCATCAGGAAGAATCGATCCAACACCCCCTTTACGATCTCTTTCTTAATAGACACTCAAAATCGATCATCCAACACCCCCTTTGCTTTCATAAAATCGATCACACCCCATCAAGAATTGCACCCTATCCTTCTCTCTAGATCGATCGATGGACTACCTCTCCACTTCGGTTCCAATTTAATTGCAGGTATGTTTCCCCTTCTTACGTGCGTTTATATCTCCAACAGTAGTAAGAAATCGGACCCTACCCCTTCTTCTAAATCGAGTGTGTTTGTTATATGCTTATACTAACAGTTGATAAAATTGGATATAACTAGATATAATTGTTGATTAAATTAGATACAATTGCTGATTCACTCAACAAGTTTGATTGGTGTTGTCAAAATCTGATGGTGCTGCTACGTACATGTAAGACATTGGATGGATACACTTGGATTTGTTTGACCACAATACCTTTGTTACGATTATGTCCCTACAATTGATGTGCCCTGGGATATATCACAAAGTTGCTGGTAATTATCTTGATTTGGACAATTTTACCCCTACACAAGTTTTATCTTGAAAAGCCTTTTGCTCCCCTGTTTAGTAGAGTTTGGTTATATTAGTTTGATTTGGTGATGATGTCGAATCTGGTTTTTATTTGTCTATTTGTTTTTGTTGTTGTACTACTCCTTTGAGTGATTGCTCAATGAAACCAATCCGCCAAATAGAATATGTATATGTTTTGAATGCTTGAATCTGTTTGACTTTTGCTGAAATACATACCTTGTGGAGTGTGGACTTCTATTCCTTTTTTTGTTCTTAAAATTATATTTCTTCTTTTGTTATACACAAAATATAGATAATTATGTATATTATGTGTGTTGGTGAAGCTATATATTATGTATGTTGGACCTTTGTTGCTTCTATTGCATTATTCCGTATATTTTTGGTTTCAAATTAAGTGTCTGATTAGATGTATAATCAAGTAGCAGGGTAAAATGGTCATTTTTCATCGGTCAGCACATTCAGTCAGACGTACAATCAAACAATATGGTTTTTGTAACAGCCCAAAATTCACGCCCAAAAATTTCATTTTTATTTAAATAACTCATAAAAACATCCATTAGAAAATACTGTGAAAACACGTCGTCTCATAAAACAATGTATCATGTCTGAAACCCAAGTCATAAACTAATAACATATCAGAGTACAGTCCCAGAAAACTTCTACGCGGAAATCATGTGTGTGTGTGATGCGATGCTACGCCGCCAGCTCCTTCCCCTTAGACGAAGAGGTACCTGAAACCAAAACTGAAACCGTAAGCATAAAGCTTAGTGAGTTCCCCCATCATACCACATACCATACAACATCATCGGTATCTTTAAACCGGTAATCTTCGTCGGTATCTTTCAACCGGTAAGCATCATCGGTATCTTTCAATCGGTAATCATCATCGGTATCTTTCAACCGGTAATCATCATCGGTATCTTTCAACCGATAACTGGGGACTATTCCACCCCCTACCACTAGCATACAATAACAAGATATAAGCATACAGTCAGGCATATCCGGGTACTGACCTACCCTTTGGTCCTAAGGACCACTGTCAGGGAAACTATCCCTATCATGCACGTAACATATCATACATATATAACTCATAACCAAACACATAACCAGACCAAGATAATTATCACAAAGACAATCATCTTCTAAATACTCCTCATTGGTGGGCCGGCATTATGGCCTTAGACCCACCCCTACTGGAAGGTAACTCACCTCGTACAAGAAGCTGCTGATAATCTGTGCGGGAAACCTCCGTCCGCTGCTGCTCCGGAAATCCTCCGGCTACAATCCCCACAAACACTCAGTTAGAAACTGATATCTATTCTTAGGGTAAAATGACCATTTTACCCCCAACCAAGTCCAAGTCAAAGTCAACCTCCAGTTGACCCGACTCGCCGAGTTGGGCCGTCAACTCGCCGAGTCCCTCACCCTTTACTCGTCCTCATCCATGACCCCACTCGTCGAGTTGCGCCGTCAACTCGACGAGTTCTTCTCTCATATGAACATCACATGAAAACTCATCCGACTCGCCGAGTTGATGAACAACTCGTCGAGTTCACCTTCATCTGATGAACCAGTTATGTCCATGACTCGCCGAGTTGATGAACAACTCGTCGAGTTCATCTTCATCCTTAAGAAGATTGCCTTGGACTCGCCGAGTCTGTTCATGCACTCGCCGAGTCCCATGAATTCCAGAACCATAGCTTAGTCCAGAACGTTGGGTCACTCCCCGGGACTCCCTAAAACCTTTCCACACTCAACTGGGTCCTTTTGACCCTCAACTGATATGGGACAGAACCCCAGGACTCGCCGAGTCCAAGAATGGACTCGTCGAGTTGGTCACATCCTCTCACTAAATCTTCGATTTCTGATGTACAACCCTTGATCAAAAGATAGATCTATGCTTCTACAATCGATCTAGCACGTAAAGTTACAACCTTTACGTGCTTGCATGGGACTTTGAGCTCAAAAGGTCCTAAAACAAGCTCTTACAATGCATGGAGCCTTCTTTGAGTGCAAAAGCCACTCCTTTCTGCCTTGTAACCCCTCTAAGGACCTAGATCCGAAACATCAACCCCAAACCCTGCTTGCAATCATGGTTGGTGACCAAAATGGCTTAGAAAAGCCCCAGAACTCCACAAAATGGGATCTATCAAAAGAACAAACAAGGTATAGACTTTATACCTTCTGTAGACTGCAAATGATGCTCAAAATCAGATCCTTTTAGCCTCCTCTTGATCCTTCAAGCTTTTCCTTCCTTCCTTGGGTCACAAAAGCACCAAAATCACTCCAAATGCCTTAGATTGCTTCAATAACGGCTAGGGTTTCAATGAGAGGTGTTTGGGAGCATAAAGGGGCGATGGAGGCTGCATAAGGTCGTTTAAATAGGGTGCAAACCCTCGGGTTAGGGTTTTTGTCCAGACAGTGTCTACGCCGAGTCCGGGACCCGACTCGCCGAGTACATCACTTAAATCTCGCGTCCCGACCCGCTTCTACTCGGTGAGTTGGTCCCTCAACTCACCGAGTCCAAGGCCAAAAAGCAGAATACTTAGAAAGAAATACGTACCAAGAACCAAGTACTACAAATCTCCCCCACTTATTTTAGACTTCGTCCTCGAAGTCTGTTGCTCGATCCTGGAACAGCTCTGGGTAATGCTCCATCATCTCATCCACCGGCTCCCAAGTCCATTCCGAGACCTTCCGGTGCTGCCATTGCACCTTCACGAGCTCCACCCTCTTGTTCCTCAAATCCTTCGACTTCCGGTCGAGGATTGCCACAGGCCGCTCGATGTAATTCAGGCTGTCATCGACCTGAATGTCCTCTAAGGGTACCACTGCCGAGTCATCCACCAGGCACTTTGACGTGGAAAGTGCTGTGGATCTGTCTGAGTTCGGCTGACAGATCCAACGTATAAGCCACCTTGCCCACCCGGGCTATAACCCTAAAGGGTCCAATATACCTGGGACCCAACTTGCCCCGTTTCCTGAATCGGATGACGCCCTTCCATGGCGACACCTTAAGGAGAACCATATCCCAGACCTGAAACTCCAGGTCCGATCGGCGCTTGTCGGCATAACTTTTCTGCCGACTCTGAGCGGTCTGAAGCCTGCTCCGAACTTGCTGAATCCTTTCTGTCGTCTTGAGCACCACTTCGGTGCTCCCCATGACCCTCTGGCCAACCTCACCCCAACATATCGGGGTTCTGCACTTCCTCCCGTATAACATCTTGAAGGGAGGACGGTCAATACTCGCATGATAGCTATTATTATATGAGAACTCTGCCAACGGAAGGTAGGTATCCCAGCTACCTCCGAAGTCTAAAACACATGCCCGCAGCATATCCTCTAATGTCTGGATGGTCCGCTCGCTCTGACCATCCGTCTGCGGGTGAAAGGCGGTGCTGAAATGCAGACGAGTACCCAGCTCGTCATGAAACTTCTTCCAAAACCTGGAAGTGAACCGCACATCCCTGTATGAAATCACCGAAACTGGCACCCCGTGCCGCGCCACTACCTCCCGAATATAGATGTTGGCCAGCTTCTCGGCCGAGATGCTCTCCTGAATCGGAATAAAATGAGCGCTCTTGGTCAATCGATCGACGATGACCCAAATCGAATCCACCCCCCGCGCGGTCCTGGAAAGCTTTGTGATGAAATCCATCGTAATGTCCTCCCATTTCCACAGCGGAATATCCAACGGCTGCATCTTACCGTGCGGCCTCTGGTGCTCGGCCTTGACCTTCCTGCAGGTCAAGCACCGCTCCACATACCATGCTACGTCCCGCTTCATGCAGGGCCACCAATAATCGGGACGAAGATCCCTATACATCTTCGTCGCTCCGAGATGGATAGAAAACCTGGATTTGTGTGCCTCCTCCATCAGGATCTGGCGCACACCACCATGACAAGGGACCCACACCCTATGGTGGAGAGTCAATAACCCTCGGCTATCATAGTCGAAGGAGGAAACCTGTCCCACAATCCGCTCGCTTTTCCGATGTTCCTCCTTCATAGCCTCCTGCTGAGCCTCCCGGATTCGCTCCAAAAGCGGAGTCACCACTGTCATCCTCAGACAGATATCCCTGATCGGTGCTGCCTTGCGGCTAAGCGCATCGGCCACGACATTGGCCTTCCCCGGGGGGTAAAGGATCTCGCAATCGTAATCCTTCACCACGTCCAACCACCGACGCTGCCTCATGTTTAGATTCGGCTGATCCATGAGGTACCTCAAGCTCTTGTGGTATGTGTAAATCGTACAACGAACCCCATAGAGGTAATGACGCCAAATATTGAGGGTGAACACAACAGCCCCTAGCTCCAAATCATGCGTCAGGTAGTTCGCCTCGTGAGGCTTCAGCTGCCTCGAAGCGTAAGCAATGACATGCCCTCTCTGCATCAATACTGCGCCCAATCCCGAGATGGACGCATCACAGTACACGACGAGATCCTCCATGCCCTCTGGTAGGGCTAAGATTGGCGCCTCGCACAATCTCTGCCTCAGTGTCTCGAATGTAGCCTGCTGCTCAGGCCCCCAACGAAAGACCACGACCTTCCTCGTTAGCCTGGTCAGGGGTACGACTATCTTGGAAAAATCCCGAATGAATCTCCGATAGTAGCCGGCTAATCCTAGGAAACTCCGAATCTCAGATGGAGACCTCAGAACCTCCCATCTCATCACGGCCTCCACCTTGGCCGGATCTACCAAAATCCCATTCTGGTTGACAAGGTGCCCAAGGAACTGCACCTCGCGCAACCAGAACTCACACTTGGAGAACTTAGCATACAAGCTCTCCCTCCTCAAAGTCTCCAGAACCTCTCGCAGGTACTCCTCATGCTGCTCTCGCGTCTTGGAGTAAACCAAGATATCATCGATAAACACTATCACAGACCGGTCTAACATCGGTCTACACATGCGGTTCATGAGGTGCATGAACGCGGCAGGAGCATTGGTGAGCCCGAAAGGCATCACCACGAACTCATAGTGGCCATAACGCGTCCGAAACGCCGTCTTCTGCACATCCTCCTCTCTGACCCTCATCTGATGATACCCTGAACGCAAATCAATCTTGGAGAACCAAGATGCTCCCTGTAGCTGGTCAAAGAGGTCGTCAATCCTCGGGAGTGGGTAACGGTTCTTCACCGTTACCTTATTCAGCTCCCTATAGTCTATACACATCCGATGCGACCCGTCCTTTTTCTTCACAAACAGAATCGGGGCTCCCCAGGGTGAACTGCTCGGTCTAATAAAACCCTTGTCTAACATCTCCTGCAGCTGTGTAGACAACTCCTTCATCTCAGGAGGAGCCAACCGATACGGTGCCTTGGCTATCGGAGCCGCACCAGGGACTAGGTCGATCCTGAACTCCACCTGTCGCTTCGGAGGTATCCCAGGCAGCTCCTCGGGGAATACATCCGCAAACTCTCGTACCACGGGCACATCGCCCACCGTCGCCCTACCCATCTCCCGGGTATCCATAACATAGGCGACATAACCAGCGCAACCCTGCTGAAGGTAACGCCTAGCTCTCGCTGCTGAACATAATGCTGGCCCTTGCTGTGGCCTTTCGCCCTGAATCACCAGCTCTCCCCCACCAGGGGCCCTAATCCTCACTGACTGCTGCGCGCAGTCAATTACTGCCCCATTGGGGCTCAGCCAATCCATACCAATAATAACCTTGTTCCCCCGCAAAGGTATGGGAACCAAGTCCACCAGGTAACGTTCCTCGAACAGCCTCAAAACACAATCCCGGTAGACCTCTGATGCTCGCACCGACCGGTCGTCCGCAATCTCGACCTCTAGAGGGCAATCCAACATGCCCGAAGACTCCGGGAACTTCTTGCTAAGCGCAAGAGAGACGAAGGATCGGGTGGCACCCGAATCAAACAATACCTGAACTGGGATACCGTTCACATGGAACGATCCTAAACAGGGCACATTCATCACATAACCAAAATCACAACAGCGAACCATAAAACATAAATAAGAAGTCATACCTGTCACCACATCGGGTGCAGCGCGTGCCTCCTCGACTGTCAGCTGAAATGCTCGGCTCCGCACCACTGGAGCCTCTGTCTTGACCTTCCGGCCATCTGCAACCCGCGCTGTCGCTGAGACCGGCACGGCTGCTGGCGCTGCTGCTGACGCTGCTGACAATCTCGGGCAATTGGCCCTTTTGTGGCCCCTCTAATTGCAATGGAAGCAAATCAAGTCTGTCATATGCACTGTGGGGGCGGGGGCAGTACAATCCCTGCCAAAATGCCCAACCTTGCTGCACTTATAGCAGCCTGAACCCGACCCAGTGCGACAAGCTCCCTCGTGTGACCGACCGCATTTCCCACAGCGGTCCCGTCCAGAATGGCCTTTCGGCCTACCATTGAATCCCTTGGGCTTCTTCCCCGAAGCCCCAGTCGTCAGCCCTTCCACTGCGTTCCTCTTCTGGATGTGCTCCAGATCAATCTCCCTCTCCCTAGCCCTGGCAATCATGGAATCCAAGGTAGGGCAAGCTGAAAAACTAACATGCTCCCGAATGTCAGCTCGTAGCATGTCATGGTAGCGGGTCCTCCTCATATCCTCATCTCCCGCATACTGGGGCACCAACAATGCCCTCTCCCGAAACTTGGCGGTGATCTCCGCCATAGTCTCCGTAGTCTGCCTCATGTCCAAAAACTCCCTAGCCAGCTGTTGAAGCTCAACAGCTGGCGTAAACTCCGCCCTGAATCTACTCACAAAGTCTGACCAGGTCATAGCCTCAACAGCCGAGGCTCCCAACGAGTCACCAACCGACTCCCACCAATCTCTGGCCCTGTCTCGCAAGCATCCTGCTGCATATCTCACCTTCTACCCCTCCGGGCAGAAGCTCGTCAGCTGCGCAGACTCGATGTCTGCGATCCATCTCCTGGCAGCAATGGGGTATTTCACCCCATGGAAATCTAGTGCACCACTCCCTCGAAAGTCCTTAAAGGACAGTGTGCGCGTACCCACTTGGCTAGACGCCATATCACTCCTGAATGCTCGGAGGCGATCCTCCATCAGCTCAACAATCCCTTCCTTGATCGACCCGAAAATGACAAGGGTCGACTCAAGGATGCCTCTCGTGATCTCAGACGCGATGAACTCGTGCAGCCCGCCATCAACCTGCTCGGATCCTGCACCCGAGCCTGATCCTGATCCTGATCCGGAACCTCCTGCTCCATGTCGCGTGGTCACCATGCTAAAATTACACGCATAAATGTCAGGATCATACATACTCCCGAGAGGTCTAACGCACTCTCCAAGGTTCCCGGTTCTAGGCCCTCCTTGATTCGAGTACGGGTCCTCTGCTTTCAGTAGTACGGGCCCATACTACCTTCCACATCTACCTGTACTTTCCTCAAGGATTGCTTCGACTTCACCAAGTCCCTTTTACCGACACCCTTTCCACTGACCTCATCCTAGGCTTCCCTAGGGCACTCTCCGACCTACCCTCCGCCGTCAGCTGCACCAGGAGTCCCCACTACTTCCCCCTAACTAACTTGCAGATACTGTTACATATCTGCTCCTTAGTTAGTCGAAAATGGCCAGGACCCCCATAGCACAAAGCAAGCAGCATTCGTGCATTGGGTAACCAAACCAGGCATAACCTACACATGCCATCCTACTGCTGACTAAACAGTCCTAACATACAGCTCATACAACAGGCGTATAAGGCATCCTCCCTAGACCCTTAGCCCTAACTAGCATGCAATTCTCAGAATCCTATATCAGGCACACAAGGCATCTTCCTAGATCCTTAGTCCTATTCTAGCATGCAATTTCTGAATCAAAACCATATAGCATAACATAGCAAGTATGGGTATCTTGGGGAAAACTTACTTGAGCCCGGCCGGTCGCATGCATCACACACCTCGTCTTTCTTAAAATCCTTCCATTTAGATTTTAGAAAACCATTTTTTTTCTTTGTAAAAATCTTTTAGTCCCTCGGTTTGAGCCCAGACACCCCCGAGGGTGTGTCCGAATCCCTCAAACCAGGGCTCTGATACCAACTTGTAACAGCCCAAAATTCACGCCCAAAAATTTCATTTTTATTTAAATAACTCATAAAAACATCCATTAGAAAATACTGTGAAAACACGTCGTCTCATAAAACAATGTATCATGTCTGAAACCCAAGTCATAAATTAATAACATATCAGAGTACAGTCCCAGAAAACTTCTATGCGGAAATCATGTGTGTGTGTGATGCGATGCTACGCCGCCCGCTCCTTCCCCTTAGACGAAGAGGTACCTGAAACCAAAACTGAAACCGTAAGCACAAAGCTTAGTGAGTTCCCCCATCATACCACATACCATACAACATCATCGGTATCTTTCAACCGGTAATCTTCGTCGGTATCTTTCAACCGGTAAGCATCATCGGTATCTTTCAACCGGTAATCATCATTGGTATCTTTCAACCGGTAATCATCATCGGTATCTTTCAACCGGTAACTGGGGACTATTCCACCCCTACCACTAGCATACAATAACAAGATATAAGCATACAGTCAGGCATATCCGGGTACTGACCTACCCTTTGGTCCTAAGGACCATTGTCAGGGAAACTATCCCTATCATGCACGTAACATATCATACAGATATAACTCATAACCAAACACATAACCAGACCAAGATAATTATAACAAAGACAATCATCTTCTAAATACTCCTCATTGGTGGGCCGGCATGTGTGGCCTTAGACCCACCCCTACTGGAAGGTAACTCACCTCGTACAAGAAGCTGCTGATAATCTGTGCGGGAAACCTCCGTCCGCTGCTGCTCCGGAAATCCTCCGGCTACAATCCCCACAAACACTCAGTTAGAAACTGATATCTATTCTTAGGGTAAAATGACCATTTTACCCCCAACCAAGTCCAAGTCAAAGTCAACCTCCAGTTGACCCGACTCGCCGAGTTGGGCCGTCAACTTGCCGAGTCCCTCACCCTTTACTCGTCCTCATCCATGACCCCACTCGTCGAGTTGGGCCGTCAACTCGACGAGTTCTTCTCTCATATGAACATCACATGAAAACTCATCCGACTCGCCGAGTTGATGAACAACTCGTCGAGTTCACCTTCATCTGATGAACCAGTTCTGTCCATGACTCACCGAGTTGATGAACAACTCGTCGAGTTCATCTTCATCCTTAAGAAGATTGCCTTGGACTCGCCGAGTCTGTTCATGTACTCGCCGAGTCCAATGAATTCCAGAACCATAGCCTAGTCCAGAACGTTGGGTCACTCCCCGGGACTCCCTAAAACCTTTCCACACTCAAGTGGGTCCTTTTGACCCTCAACTGATATGGGACAGAACCCCAGGACTCGCCGAGTCCAAGAATGGACTCGTCGAGTTGGTCACATCCTTTCACTAAATATTCGATTTCTGATGTACAACCCTTGATCAAAAGATAGATCTATGCTTCTACAATCGATCTAGTACGTAAAGTTACAACCTTTACGTGCTTGCATGGGACTTTGAGCTCAAAAGGTCCTAAAACAAGCTCTTACAATGCATGGAGCCTTCTTTGAGTGCAAAAGCCACTCCTTTCTGCCTTGTAACCCCTCTAAGGACCTAGATCTGAAACATCAACCCCAAACCCTGCTTGCAATCATGGTTGGTGACCAAAATGGCTTAGAAAAGCCCTAGAACTCCACAAAATGGGATCTATCAAAAGAACAAACAAGGTATAGACTTTATACCTTCTGTAGACTGCAAATGATGCTCAAAATCAGATCCTTTTAGCCTCCTCTTGATCCTTCAAGCTTTTCCTTCCTTCCTTGGGTCACAAAAGCACCAAAATCACTCCAAATGCCTTAGATTGCTTCAATAACGGCTAGGGTTTCAATGAGAGGTGTTTGGGAGCATAAAGGGGCGATGGAGGCTGCATAAGGTCGTTTAAATAGGGTGCAAACCCTCGGGTTAGGGTTTTTGTCCAGACGGTGTCTACTCGCCGAGTCCGGGACCCGACTCGCCGAGTACATCACTTAAATCTCGCGTCCCTACCCGCTTCTACTCGGCGATTTGGTCCCTCAACTCGCCGAGTCCAAGGCCAAAAAGCAGAATACTTAGAAAGAAATACATACCAAGAACCAGGTGCTACAGTTTCTTACTCAGTCAGTATTTCTTACCCATACAGACCTTTCCCAATCAGCACTTTCTCAGTCAGCAACTATCAAACGGGACCTAAATGTGTCCAAGGATATGGAACTAAAATCAAAACCCAAGCTTCTTGATTTGCTTAAATGTGTGTTAATGGCTTTATGAAGTGTGAGAAAAATAGATAGAAAAAAACAAATAAAAAGGGTATAAACGTCATTTCAAATATGATAGGGACCAAAACCATAATAAAAAAATCCTAATTTGGACCACTGGTGCAAGTTGATTTTTTTTGGACCGAAAGCAAAGAAAAACGGAAACCATAACACATAGTAAAGCTATTCCACCATAGAAAAGAGTTGTTTTCCATTGTTTTTAGTTGTAAAAATCGGCACAAAAGTGATCATCTTCCAGACCACAAAGCCGCCATCTGATACCTCCTCATGAAAAAAGATTCCAAGCCAAAACTGATAAGGAGGATTTTACTGTTGTAGGAACTCGACATAGAGATTCGCGACAAAAGTAGAAAAGAAAATTTGGTTGCCGATCAGTTAGGCCGAATCATTCCACTGGAAGACCCAACACCGATTTGTGAAACCTTTCCCGCAGAACACCTTTTTGTATCTCAAACACGTCTTGGTCCGCCGACATAGTGAACTACTTTGTTACTAAAGAATTCTTTCCAAATATCACTCGAACACAAAAAGATTAAATAAAAAGGAGGCAAAGAGGTACGTTTAGGACATCTATATTTGTGGAAGTATCGCGCTGATCAAGTAAATAGAAGGTGTGTGTAACAAGATGAGATGCAATTGATTCCGAATTTTTGTCACATTGAAGCTAGTTGAGGGAATTTTGGTCCTTTATAAACAAACCCAAAAGTTTTAGACAGTGGCTTGTATTGGCCTTATATTTTCCATGATGCATATACGTTTTGCAAAAGTTGTGATCGATGCCAAATAATTGGACCCTTGACTTCCCGAAACCAAATACCACTTTCCCCAATTGCAACGTCCTAAATTTCAAACCCAAATTTTCATTTTTAAAATCAAGGAACCACACCATTCTTTCATAAAAGTAAATATTATGTCAAGAAGTAAAGCAGCAAACAAGAAAAACCAAAAGCACACAAGAGATAGTATTTACGTGGTTCGATCAAGGTGACTTATGTCTATGGATAGGATGGGATGATTCTTTATTTCTGAGTTCTCAAACAAAGGCTACAAATACAATTTCACAGAGATTCTCTTATCACTCTACAATACAAGACACCAAATGACTTAACATGCATCCCTATTTATACTTGAGGAATAAGAACTAAAATCCTAATGGGCCAAGCCCATTGGCCTATAGGCCCATGAAAGGTGTCAACCAATTATAATATGCCATGCAGTAGCTTCTAGAACATTCTTCCATGGCATACAACACATGTATATCAACAACACACATGATAGAGCAGCTTGTGCCATAGTGGAACGTCATGATGCACATGTGACGCATCATGGAAACTAGTGGCCCAACATCCATCATGGTGACACAACATGGTGTATTCCTTGAGCATCACAAACTTCTGATCACCATAGAGGACTTCGAGACTCATCAGGGATATCATGGCTCATCAAGGAACCAAGATGGCACAACATGCACCCAATTGGCGCAACTTCTCTTCTAGACGGTGCAACATCATCTATATGGCACAACTTCTCTTCCTCATAGCGCAACATCTCCTATATGATGCAACATCTCTTAAATGTGGTGCAACACCCTACCTCATGGCACAACTTCAGACATGATGGCACACGATCCTATCATTTGGCACAACATCCCTAAGGATGGTGCAACTTATATCTATATGGCACAACATGTTGCTCTATGTTGCTCCAAGTTGCTCCAAGTGCTCCAAGTTGCTCCAAGTTTCTCCAAGTTGCTCCAAGTTGCTTAAAGTTGCTCTCCACCCTCTTTTGGAAGATCCGTTCCTTTGTCTGATGATCAATTCCCTTCTCAGATGATATGTTCCTTGGTCACATGCTCCATGAACCTCATGTGCTCCATTAAACTTAATTACTCCATGAGAATGCTGAAAATGCTCAAGTCATATTTAACAATCTCCACCTTGACTTGAGCATCATTTGAACTCCACCTTAAACAAGAACTTCCTCTCCCTTCTTGCCATTCATCCCTAAAGGGAACTACCTCCTGCGAACATTAACCAAGTCCAAGCAAAGCTTGAACTTCTCCGTGGGTAACGACTTTATTAACATGTCTGCTGGATTCACCTTGGTATCAATTTTCAGTATTAAGGACTTGTCTATTACCAAAATGTCACGAATGAAATTCAATATGACATCACTATGCTTCTTCTTCTCAATGTACTTTTGTTGAGAAATACACAACCGCCCTGCTCTTCTATCCCTTTGAATATCCATCCCTAGTATCTACTTTGCTGCTCCCAAATTCTTCATCTCAAACTCATTCTTTAGTGTCTCCTTCAAGTCATTTATCCCAACCATGTCCTTGGCTGGATGGGCATGTCATCACGTATAACAAAAACTATATGTAGGAATCTGGTGACAATTCCTTTAAGTAAACATAATTGTTAATCTGGTTCCGAGTGTAGCCATGAGGGATCATGAATTAATCAAATCTCTTGTATCATTTTCTTGGAGACTGCTTCAAACCAAACATAGATTTCTTCAGAAAACATACATGATCCTTCTTAGAATCAAGTAACCCTTCTGTTTGGGACATATAAATATTCTCTTCTAAGTTCCCATGAAGAAATGCAGTTTTCACATCAAGCTATCCAAGCTTCAAATCAAATGCACTCACCATGGCCAAAAGAACCCGAATTTTCTTGTGCTTCACGACAGGTGAGAATACATCATGATAATCAATTCCTTCTTTATGAGAAAGACCTTTCGCCACCAACCTTGCCTTGAACCTAGTTGGTTCAACTCTTGGTATCCATTCCTTCTTTTTAGAGATCCATTTGCATCCCACTGGATTTTCCCCATTCGGTAATGGAACTAGACCCCATGTTTCATTCTTCTCCAATGATTTCATTTCTTCATTCCTGGCCATCAACAAATTTTTTGCTTCTTTACTCGCCACCACCTCTTTATACGATTGAGGCTCCTTGGTGTCAATGTCTTCTCCCGTTGCTTAACAAAAAGCAATGGAGTCAAGGTCACCAGCACTGACACATCCCAAAAATTCCATTTTTTATTATTTTTGAAAACATAGTTATCAATTCATCACATAAAATCATAAGCCATTGTATCTCAAAACATCATAACATCTGTCAAACATATCAGAGTAAAACATCCCATGCTAAAATCATGGTGTGTGCACTGCAGTCACCCCGAGCTCTTCCCTTTGCTACCGGAAGTACCTGAAACCAAAACTGAAAACTATAAGCACGAAGCTTAGTGAGTATCCCCAAACTACCACATACCATACATATAACATGCAACTAGGAGATACGGGCCCCCGCCCACACTCAAGGAGATAAGGGTCCCTCCCACACTCGACTATCAATGAGATACGAGCCTCGCCCACACTCACGTAACTATGAGATATTGGCCTCGCCCACACTCAGCTAACTACGAGATACGAGCCTCTCCCACACTCAGCTAACTACGAGATGCGAGCCTCGCCCACACTCTGCTAACTAGAAGATACGGGCCGCGCTCACACTCCGCTATCTAAGATATGCATACAAGTATCACACAGACAACGAGTATAATCAAGCTCTATAATTCTATATCCATGCTAAAATAACGCTAAGATATGGGCCCTGACCACACTTAGCTGCTAATCATCACATACTCAAATAATGCTAAGATACTGGTCCTGCCCACACTTAGCTACTAATCATCACCCATACTATACACAGACCGACATTGGTTCCTTAGACCCATTTAAACTAGGAGGAAACTCACCTCGCAAAACTGAATGCAAAATCTCACGGTAAGGAATATTTAACGGCTGCTCCGACGACTCACCGAGTATCACTATCACAATAACACTTAGTCAAAATCCAATAATCCTTCTTAGGGTAAAATGACCATTTACCCCCTCATCTAATTTGGACCATAACCTAGACCCAATTCCATCTAACCTTTCCAAGCCCACTAATGGCCCAATTTTCTAAATTGCGCCCAACTCCTCAAATGGGTCTTCCCTCAAGCCCAAACATGTCCTTAGCCCAATAACTGGCTCCTGATGGCCCAATAGCTAAGAAGTTCAAAGATTGGCCCAAACCGAGGCCCAACGATGAAGAATCTGAATCCAGTGAGTACGCAGGGCGTACTCCTCTATACGCTAAGCGTACAGGCTGCATGGCTTGTACGCTGCGCGTTCAGGCTTGTACGCCCAACGTACTACCCTGTTAAGCCATAAACTTCAAAAGGGCTTAATCCCTTAAGACCTTAAGCTCCAAACACAGATCTAAGTCCTCTAAAGTGTCTTAACCCTTAAAGTCGATTACTTGGTGGCTTGCAACCCACAAAAAGGACCCAAATTTGAAATGTGATAACTAACTTCCATGGAAAGGACTAGAACTCATGCATGGCCACAAAAGGACCTTCAAGATTGAAACTTTTCTGTTGTTGGGACTCATATAACACTAAGGGTGGCAACCCTAAGCCTAGAAACGGATTTGAACCATAAAAATCCATTCTTGGGACCTAAAAAGGTACAAAACACCATTAACATAGATCTAAGCATTCACGAGGCAAGTTGAGATCTTTTTACCTCAAATGAGTGCTAAATGGTGATGTTATCTCAGATCCTCGAGCTCAAGCTACTCAAGTTCTTCTTCTTCAAGTTCTTCTTCCTCCTTCCAGGCTTTAAATCATAACAATAAGCTTCACAAGGTAAAATCACACAAAGATGAATAGTGGTAGGCGTTCTTGGGTTTCCGAGGTTGAGAGGGTGGTAAGGAGGGTAGGGTTTGGAAGATAATGTTGTATTTATATGGCTTAAACCCTAAAAATTAGGGTTTTGAGTCTGCTTGCATACGCTGCGCGTACTCCTTGGTATGCTGCGTGTACGCGTATGAACCCCCCGCATCCAATGCTGCACTACACCCCGTGTACGCCAACCTTACGCCTAACATACGTCTTCAGGTAGCCCAATAACAAACGACCAAGTGGGACCAACTCAACAATCCACTATTAAACTCATAGTCCAACAATTAAGTATAAAGAAATTAAATATTTATCATTACCTCAAGTCACGGGTGTTACAAGTCTCTTGGGCGAAGTCTCGTGGTGCGACCAAGCGTGAGATTGTCAGTTTCAACGGACGGTTTGGGATTCTACATCCTAGTTGAGTAGAAGGTCATCATGAAATCATAAGATCTCGGATATATTGAATATGAAAATCTGTGGTTATCGAGATGTGATTTATATATTGGTTTGACACTTAGGGGCGAGACTCGTGTTGGGAGTCACCCTTGTTTCCAAATGAAAGGTTTTAACAACGATGAATGGTCAGGGATTATGTTTCCAATTATTAGCAAGATAATTTAGGGTCGGAAGGATTTCGTTCAGTTTGGATTGCAAAGTGGAGTCGTACTGGCTGTGTTCGGAATGGTCATGTCTGTCTGGAAGTCAGAAAAAGTGTTGGGTTTTCCGGATTTCAGGCAGAGTAGTGATGGTTATTCTTCATTGGTTAGGGTTAGTGGGTCAAGGAATCATTCTTCGTCAGGGTATGTGAGTTCTGGCAAGTTTGTCGGGTGTGCTAGAGTAAGTTGTAAGGAATGATTTTTCGAGGACGAAATCTAATTTAGGTGGGGGAGAGTTGTAACACCTGTTTTCCAGGATAGATTGACTTAGGGTTTCAAGGAGTCATGTAACATATTGTTTGAGGACGTTTCTTAATTTAGGATTTGGGGACCATAATGCGACCATGTAAAGGCCTTGGACTTCATTAGAATGGAGTTTAGACTCAATTGGAGGTGTATGATGATGATAAGTGATTTAAACCTTAGATTGTTCGATGGAAGCCGAGGGGTAAAATAAGAAAGGTTATGTTTCGAGCACTCTTGGTCAACCGATCCACGATGACCCATATCGAATCCACTCCACGTGCGGTCCCGGGAAGCTATGTGATGAAATTCATAGTGATATCTTCCCATTTCCACACGGGAATATCCAACGGCTGCATCTTTTCATGAGGTCGCTGGTGTTCGGCCTTGACTTTCCTGCAAGTCAAGCACTGCTCCACATACCATGCTATGTCCCGCTTCATGCAGGGCCACCAATAATCAGGGCGAAGATCCCGGTACATCTTTCTCGCCCCGGGATGGATGGAGAATCTCGACTTGTGAGCCTCATTCATCAGAACATGGCATAAACTGCCCCAGTAAGGAACCCAGACCCTCCGATGCAGGGTCAACAACCCACGGCTGTCATAATCAAATGAGGCTACCTGGCCTACGATTCGCTCACACTTCCGGCGCTATTCCTTCATACCCTCGACCCGCGCCTCCCGAATCTGTTCCAGAAACAGAGTAATCACTGTCATCCTCAAACATATGTCTCGAATCGGAGCCGCTACTGCCTTGCGGCTAAGAGCATCGGCCACCACATTGGCCTTCCCCGGGTGATAAAGGATCTTACAGTCATAATCCTTCACCACATCTAGCCATCGGCGCTGCCTCATGTTCAGATTCAGCCGATCCATCAGGTACCTCAAGCTATTGTGATCCGTGTAAATGGTACAATGAACCCTATAGAGGTAGTGCCGCCAAATCTTGAGGGCGAAAACCACAGCCCCTAGCTCCAAATCGTGCGTTGGGTAATTCGCCTCATGAGGCTTCAAATACCTCGAAACGTACGCTATCATGTGACCCCGCTGCATCAGCACTGCACCCATACCCATGATCAAAGCGTCACAATAAACCACGAAATCGTCGACGCCCTCCAGTAAAGTTAGAATCGATGTCTCGCACAACCGCTGTCTTAGAGTCTCGAAGGCTGCCTGCTGCTTAGGCCCCCAGCGAAATGTCACCAACTTCTTGGTCAGTCGGGTCAAGGGAACATCAATCTTGGAGAAATCCTGGATGAATCTCTGATAGTAACCCGCCAGACCAAGAAAACTCCGAATCTCAGATGGAGACCTCGGAACCTCCCACTGCATCACGACCTCTATCTTGGCTGGATTAACCAGAATACCCTTCTGGTTGACAAGGTGCCCCAGAAACTGCACCTCGCGTAACTAGAACTCACACTTGGAGAACATTGCGAAAAGTCTTTCCCTCCTCAGTGTCATCAGCACCTCCCTCAGGTGCTCCTCATGCTGCTCTTGAGTCTTGGAATAAACCAAGATATCATCGATGAAGACTATTGTCACACCCCCAGACCAAGGATGGCGGAAATGTCCGGGGGTGGAGGACTTCATGTATAGTATCATAACAACAATTGTAATAGTAATTCAAGCAAACCCAACCAACATATATATAATTGAAAAAGTTACATCATTGTATGAATTACATGTTTACGAATCAATTACATTATGTTGACAAAATATGAAATAGTAGACGCCTTAGCGTCCCATCCTCAAATGCACTTGGTTACATGTTTAATGATTTCCTGAGAATACAAGTTGTTTGAAAAAAATGTCAACACAAAGGTTGGTGAGTTCATAAGCTTTTGTTTAGTATTATTAAAAGCCTTTCGTTTATAAAAGTATTATTTGTTTTAGAAAATCCAATATTTTCCTTAAAATGTATATGTAGTCTTAAATCCAAAGACCGAAATGTATAAGTAACTTTTCTTACTTATAATAAATAATGTAAGTTTAAATCGACATAAACTCGTTTAATTTTAATGAAGTTCCCGTAAATTCCAATATTCATTAATACTTTATGTGAGTTTATTAAAGCCTTTTCTTGTAAAAGTAGTGTTCGTTCCAGAAAATCCAATATTTTCCTTAATGTGTAAATGTAGTCTTAAAACCCAAAGACCGAAATGTACAAGTAGTGTTCGTTCCTTATAGTAAAACAATGCAAGTTTAAATCGACATAAACTCGTTTGATTTTAGTGAAATCCCCGTAAATTCTATGTTTGTTTATATTTAATGTGAGTTTATGAAAGCCTTTTCTTGTAAAAGTAGTGTTCGTTCCAGAAAATCCAATATTTTCCTTAATGTGTAAATGTAGTCTTAAAACCCAAAGACCGAAATGTACAAGTAATTTGTTATATTTATAGTAAAACAATGCATGTTTAAATCGACATAAACTCGTTTGATTTTAGTGAAATCCCCGTAAATTCTATGTTTGTTAATACCACATGTGAGTTATTATAACCATGCTATGACCTAGTTGGCATGAAACGACGTTCTTCAGGCGTCGGAAATGTTATGACATTTGTCACCCCAGACCTGTCGGTCTAGCCGTTGCATGCAGCTAAGGTGTGGGTTTGTCAAACCCAATATAGATCTATACACAAGTATCACGCTCTCCCTCGAGGAGACTCTGGTTATAATACAGGACTTATTTGTAAATTGAATCGAATGTCTCACAGAAGTCATTAACGAATTTACGTGTAGTGTAATGAAAACTTGGTACCGTATGGCCGTACCTTGCTTAATGAAAATCTTCTTTGTATAAATGTACCCTTTTTAAATGTATGTGTTATGTAATGTATCATAAACTATACCTATTATAGTTTATCAACCAAGGGTAGTACGTAGTAATGTATGCAAACTATATTCAAAATAGTTTATTAAATGTTTGAATATATCGGTTGTACTTTGATTATAATCACTTGTTATTCTTTATATTCAATATGTCCAAATCCATTTGTAAACTGATGTGTCTAAATATTAAGAAAAAATGTCATATATTGCAATAACATATAATCACATAAAGATATACACCTTGCTCAACATGTTACAAGGTGAAATGAAATTGACAGCAACTTTTTGTTGTATACAGTTTCTGTTACTGTTCTTAGAAAATTTATAGAAAAATCATCAAAGCTCTAAATCCAAATCCGCAAATTCTGAGAGTTTGGAATATGAGTCTAGTTTGTTCGTAAATTTTATCATGATTTTTAGTGATCTCTAACAGTGGTGAAAATGTTCATAATCACAGACTGGTCCGGGTTTGCCTCTGAAATGATAGGCAGTTTTGTAAAAATCACCATAAATTGTAGAAAAATCATATGGAGATGTGCAAGTAGTCATTTTAAAGCTACGAGTTTGAACTACTTGCACCTGGAACAGTTTTGAAAACTAAAATATTTAAGTTGACCAAAACAGTCCGTGATCGAAGTCCATCTTTTCTGATGTAATCTGTTAGAAAAAGTTTAATTGTGTTCTTGATGATTTTACTTGTATTCCCCCCCTTAAAACTTAAGAAAACATGTAAATGTAGGGGTATGAACTCACCTTATGTGGTTTCAGTAGATGAAAGTGAGAGAGAGGAAGTGTTCAACCCAAGAACACTAAGAAGATGTCTTGATGATTCGAGAATCTAACACCGAATAAGATGGAATTTGTGTAAGATATCAATGATTTGAGTAGAATGGAGTTTAATAATTATGTGAATGATGAAGATACTTACTAATTGAAGAAAGAAATCCCTGGAGAAAGCCTTGAAGTTTTTGAAGTTGAGAGAAAAGATGAGAGAATTTTGGAGAGTGTTCTTGGTTGCTAAGTGTAGAATGAAAGGGCTTTTAAGGAGAATGAGGAGAGATGACCAATCCTCCAGCTCTTAGAACGTGGGAAGAGCTGGAGATAGGGTGTAAAGGTCCCCCAAGGAGACAAGGGGTGGTTGGAAAGAATGGCTGATCATAGAGTGAGGTGGTGGTGGCTTGCTTTTGTCATAAAATAAGGAAAAGCAAATATTCCCTCAATAATTAGTCCAACCACCAATTCTTTTAATACATTTTTATAAAAACCCTGGAGATTTATATATTTTGGGGCCTTAGTTTATAAAATAAAGTTTTGGGTGAAAATCCCAAGTTAAAATAATGAAAAACGGAGTTAAAACGAAGTCGTAGTCGAAAAACCGGTAAAAAGGGGCCGTCTGTGAGACCTCTCGCATGGGCTGTCTGAGAGGCTTCTCATGCGAGGCTTCTGTCCTGAGAGGCTTTTAATGAGAGGCTTTGGTCCTGAGAGGCTTCTCATGAGAGGCTTCGGTCCTGAGAGGCTTCTCATGAGAGACTTCGGTCCTGAGAGGCTTCTCATGAGAGTTTTTGCTTCTAATAGGAGGGTTTTGGTTCCTTAAGGTTATTTTACCCGTTTTTACCCCGTTTCAAGTGGTTTTTGACCCGGTTAAGGGTCGGGATGGCCCGAAAGATTACAAAAAGTTAAAGTAACTTTTGAGAGAGATTTGGGAGAGATTTCAAATAGAAAGAGATAGAGTGAAAACGATTTAGAGAGGTTTCGTTTGTGATTAATTTGAGTGTCCGGCTTCACAACGCAAGGTTCGTAAACCCCGTTAAACCGTGTTTTAGTGTCGTACACACTCCCGATGAGTGTGCAATAATTTTTTTTTTATCGTTTTGGTTCAATGTTTACTGCATTTGAGACTTAGGAAATTCAACACACGAACTTTCCAAATAATGTTTCTCTCATTAAAATATTGCATTGTACAGTAATTACATAGTGTAAACCCTAATATACAAGGGTTAATTGAGTCGATTGGTTTTGACTTGTTGACTTTGTTTGACTTTGACTTGACTCAATTTTGACGGTTGTCACAACTATTACAGACCGGTACAACATCGTTCTGCACACGCGGTTCATGAGATCCATAAACGCGGCAGGAGCATTGGTGAGCCCAAACGGCACGAACTCATAGTGACCATAGCGAGTCCGAAAGGCTGTCTTCGGCACGTCGTCGTTCCTGACTCACATCTAGTGATAACCCGATCGCTGATCAATCTTGGAGAACCAAGATGCACCCTGAAGCTGGTCAAATAAATCATCAATCCTCGGGAGGGGATAACGGTTCTTCAGCGTTACCTTATTCAGCTCTCGGTAATCTATACACATCCGATATGACCCGTCCTTCTTCTTCAAAAACAGGATCAGGGCTCCCCATGGCGAACTACTCTGCCAGATAAATCCCTTGTCTAACAGCTCCTACAGCTGTGTAGACAACTCCTGCATCTCGGGAGGAGCCAATCGATATGGTGCCTTGGCTATCGGAGCCGCACCAGGAACTAGGTCAATCCTGAACTCTAACTGCCTCTCTAGAGGTACCCCAGGAAAATCCTGCAGGAACACATCCGGATACTTATGTATGATCGGTACATCATCCACGGTCGCCTTACCCTTATCCCGGGTATCCATAACATAGGCGACATAACCTGCGCAACCCTGCGGAAGGTAGCGCCTAGCTCTCGCTGCTGAACACAAAGTCAGCCCATGTCGCGGCCTCTCACCCTGGATCACTAACCCTCCCGTACTTGGGGTCCGAGCTCGCACTAGCTGCTGCTCGCAGTCGATCACTGCCCCGTTGGGGCTCAACCAGTCCATCCCCATGATAACCTTATTCCCGCGCAGGGGAATGGGGACTAAATCCACAGAAAACTGCTCATCAAACAACTGCAGCGTACATCCCCGATGAACCCTCGCAACCCGAACGGTCCTATCATCTGCTATCTCTACATCAAGTGGGTAGTCCAGCTCCCCTGGAGCTCCTACAAATCGCTTGCTGAGCGTGAGCGACACAAAAGATCGGGTAGCCCCCAAATCAAATAATACCAGAGCAAATATACCATTCACAAGGAACGATCCTATAATGAAACACATAAACATAAGCAACAATCAATATAAATAAAGAGATAAGGAGAAGATACATACCCGTCACCACATCGGGAGTTGCACGTGCCTCCTCTGCTGTCAGCTGGAAGGCTCTACTCTTCGCCATAGGCGCCTCTGTCCGGCCCTGACGGCCATCAGTAATCCTCAATGTAGCAGGAGTGGGTGCCGCCACCCGTCCTGCTGCTGCCAAACTCGAACATTGGGACCTCTTGTGGCCCATCTGATTGCACTGGAAGCAAATCAGATCAGATACTGCAGGGGTGGTGGTGGTAGCAGTACAATCCCTGCTGACATGACCAGTTCGGCCACACTTAAAGCAACCCGAACTACCCGCCCTACGCGTCCCCTCATGCGTCCTACCACACTTGCTGCAGCGGCCTCGACCATGCTGGCTCTTCCCTCATGAATCCACCTTGGGATTCTTGTCCGAACCCTCCATACCAGACGCAACATCTGGTTTCCTCTTCCTCTCCATCTCTAAATCAATCTCCCTCTCCCGAGCCCTCGCTATCATATCCTCCAGTGTCTTGCAGCTGGATCGGATCACAAACTGGTGGATATCACTCCGCAGCATCTCATGATATCAGACCTTTTTCATCTCCTCGTCCACCATATACTGCAGGACAAGAAGGGCCCTCTCCCTGAACTTGGCGGTGATCTCAGTCACCGTCTCATTAGTCTGCCGGAGATCCTAGAATTCCCTAGCAAGCTTTTGCACCTCAATCACAGCTGCAAAATCGGTCTTAAACCTATCCAAGAAGTCACTCCAGGTCATCGCATCAAGAGCTACATCATCTCCAATGACATGTCCAACCTCCTCCTACCAATCACGCGCCCTGTCCTTCAGAAGGCAGAAAACAAGTCGGACCTTGTCCCCATCGGGACAACGGCTAGTACGGAAGGCATTGGCGACATCAGCCAACCACCTGCTGCTAGCAATGGGGTCCTGAGCCCCATGATAATCTGGAGCTCCACAGGCTCGGAACTCCCTGAATGTTATCGTGCGTGCCCCTAGCATGGCCGCCATCTCGGTGCGGAATGCACCCAACCTCTCGTCAAGGATCTCCAAGATGCCCTCCTTGACCGTATCGAAGATCACAGGAGTCTGGTCCAATATACTACGCGTGACCTCAGATGAAATGAACTCTCTCATCTGCTCATCGAGCTGCCTGACTCCTGAGCCCGAGCCTGATCCCTCACCGGCACCTGAACTGCCAACTGGTCTAGTGCGTAGCGTCACCATATTGAATATACACCATAACAAACGTCAAAATACTCATCATAACTCGAGGGATCACACACACTACAAGTTCCCTGGATTCATCTCAGCCCTCATTGATTCGAGTACGGATCCTATGCTTTCAGTAGTACGGGCCCATGCTACCTTCCACATCTATCCGTACTTTCCTCAAGAGTTGCCTTGACTCCACCAAGTTCCTTCTACTACTACTACTCTTCACGTTAATCTCATCCTAGGCTTGCCCTAGGGTAATCTCCGACCCACTCTCCGCCATCAGTTGCACAAGAAGTTCCTGCTATCTCTCCCTAACTAGCTCGCGAATACCATTACATATCACTAAGACCAGATAATTCTTCGAATGAGAGGTCCCACCCTACAACGGTTAGACTCAAACGAGAGCTGCGAAATAGAGCTAAACCTAACCTTCTAAAATTATTTAGTCCTTGTAATATGTAACTTAACATATTAGTTTACTAGTTAGTTAAAGATAACTAAAACTCCTAAAAGGACAAAGCAAGCAACATTCGAGCATTGAGTAAGCAAAACCAAGCATATCCTAATCAGGCCATCATATCACTAACTAATCGGTACTAGCATGCTGTTCATAAAGCTCATACACATATAACAGGCATACAAGGCATCCTTCCTAAATCCTTAGCCCTAATCTAGAATGCAGTTCTCATAAGCATATCATAACAAAACAAACATGTATGGGTAATTTAGGAGAACTTACTTGAGCTCGACTGATTGCATGCACCACACCCTTTTTTCTCTTTTCAAAATCCTTTTTATAAAAATGGTTTTTCTTTTAAAATTTTTATGCTAAGTCCTCAGTTTGATTTTAGACACACCCGAGAGTGTACCCGAATCCCTCAAACCAAGGCTCTGATACCAACTTGTAACATCCCAAAATACGGTCCAAAATTTTCATTTTTTATCATTAATGAAATCATAGTTATCAATTCATCACATAAAATCATAAGTCATTATATCTCAAAACATCATAACATCTGTCAAACATATCAGAGTAAACATCCCAGGCTAAAATCATGGTGTGTGAACTACAGTCACCTCAAGCTCTTCCCTTTGCTACCGGAAGTACCTGAAACCAAAACTGAAAACTATAAGCACGAAGCTTAGTGAGTCTCCCCAAACTACCACATACCATACACATAACATGCAACTAGGATATATGGGCCCCCGACCACACTCAAGGAGATACGGGCCCCGACCACACTCAACTATCAATGAGATATGGGCCTCGCCCACACTCAACCAACTATGAGATACAGGCCTCGCCCACACTCAGCTAACTACGAGATATGGGCCTCGCCCACATTCAGCTAACTACGAGATACATGCCTCGTCCACACTTTAATAACTAGGAGATACGGGCCCCGCCGACACTCCGCTATCTAAGACATGCATACAAGTATCACACAGACAACGAGTATAATCAAGCTCTATAATTCTATATCCATGCTCAAATAATGCTAAGATACGGGCCCTATCCACACTTACCTGCTAATCATCACATACTCAAATAATGCTAAGATACGGGTCCTACCGACACTTAGCTGCTAATCATCACACATACTATACACGGGCCGACATTGGTGCCTTAGAACCGTTCAAACTAGGAGGAAACTCACCTCGCAAAGCTGAATGCAGAATCTCATGGTAAGGAATCTCTAACGGCTGCTCCGACGACTCCCCGACTATCATTATCACAATAACACTTAGTCAAAATCCAATAATCCTTCTTAGGGTAAAATGACGATTTTACCCCCTGATCTAATTTGTACCATAACCTAGGCCCATTTCCATATAACCTTTCCAAGCCCACTAATGGCCCGCTTTTCTAAATTGGGACCAACTCTTCAAATGGGCCTTCCCTCAAGCCCAAACATGTCCTTAGCCCAATAACTGACTCCTGATGGCCCACTAAGGCCCAATAGCGAAGAAGTGCAAAGATTGGCCCAAACCGAGGCCCAACGACGAAGAATGTGAATCCAGTGAGTACGTGGGGCGTACTCCTCTATACGCTAAGCGTACAGGATGCATGGCTTGTATGCTGCGCGTTCGGGCTTATACACCCAACGTACTACCCCGTTAAGCCATAAACTTCAAAAGGGATTAATTCCTGAAGACCTTAAGCTCCAAACACAGATCTGAGTCCTCTAAAGTGTCTTAACCCGTAAAGTTGATTACTTGGTGGCTTGCAACCCACCAAATGGACCCAAACATGAAATATGACAACTAACTTCCATGGAAAGGACTAGATCTCATGCATGGCCACAAAAGGACCTTCAAGATTGAAACTTTTCTATTGTTGGGACTCATATAACAGTAAGGGTGGCAACCTTAAGCCTAGAAATGGATTTAAACCATAAAAATCCATTCTTGGGACCTAAAAAGGTCCAAAACACCATTAACATAGATCCAAGCATTCACGAGGCAAGTTGAGAGCTTTTTACCTCAAATGAGTGCTAAATGGTGATGTTATCTCAGATCCTCGAGCTCAAGCTACTCAAGTTCTTCTTCTTCAACTTCTTCTTCCTCCTTACAAGCTTTAAATCACAACAATAAGCTTCACAATGTAAAAATCACACAAAGATGAAGAGTGGTAGGCGTTCTAGGGTTTCTGAGGTTGAGAGGGTGGTAAGGAGGCTAGGGTTTGGGAGATAATGTTGTATTTATATGGTTTAAACCCTAAAAATTAGGGTTTTGAGTCTGATCGCATACGCTGCGGGTACTCCTTGCTCACATGAACCTCCCGCATCCAATGCTGCACTACGCCCCGCGTACGCCAACCTTACGCCTAGTGTACATCTTCGGGTAGCCCAATAACAAACGGCCCACTCACTAAGGCCCAACTCAACAATCCACTATTAAACTCATAGTCCAACAATTAATTAGAAAGAAATTAAATATTTATCATTACCTCAAGTCACGGGTGTTACAAGTCTGTTGGGCGAAGTCTCGTGGTGCCACCAAGCGTGAGATTGTCAGTTTCAGCGGACGGTTTGGGATTCTACATCCTAGTTGAGTAGAAGGTCATCATGAAATCATAAGATCTCGGATATATCGAATATGAAAATCTTTGGTTATCGAGATGTGATTTATATATTGGTGTGACACTTAGGGGCGAGGCTCGTATTGGGAGTCACCCTTGTTTCCAAATGAAAGGTTTTAACAACGATGAATGGTCACAGATTATGTTTCCAATTATTAGCAAGATAATTCAGGGTCAGAAGGATTTCATTCGGTTTGGATTGCAAAGTGGAGTCGTACTGGTTGTGTTCAGAATGGTCATGTCTGTTTGGAAGTCAGATAAGGTGTTGGGTTTTCCGGATTTCAGGCAGAGTAGTGATGGTTATTCTTTAGTGGTTAGGGTTAGTGGGTCAAGGAATCATTCTTCGTCAGGGTATGTGAGTTCTAGCAAGTTTGTCGGGTGTGCTAGAGTAAGTTGTAAGGAATGATTTTTCGAGGACGAAATCTAATTTAGGTGGGGGAGAGTTGTAACACCTGTTTTCCAGGATAGTTGACTTAGGGTTTCAAGGAGTCATGTAACATATTGTTTGAGGACGTTTCTTAATTTAGGATTTGGGGACCATAATGCGACCATGTAAAGGCCTTGGACTTCATTAGAATGGAGTTTAGACTCAATTGGAGGTGTATGATGATGATAAGTGATTTAAACCTTAGATTGTTCGATGGAAGCTAAGGGGTAAAATAAGAAAGGTTATGTTTCGAGCACTCTTGGTCAACCGATCCACGATGACCCATATCGAATCCACTCCACGTGCGGTCCCGGGAAGCTTTGTGATGAAATTCATAGTGATATCTTCCCATTTCCACACGGGAATATCCAACGGTTGCATCTTTTCATGAGGTCGCTGGTGTTCGGCCTTGACTTTCCTGCAAGTCAAGCACTGCTCCACATACCATGCTATGTCCCGCTTCATGCAGGGCCACCAATAATCAGGGCGAAGATCCCGGTACATCTTTCTCGCCCCGGGATGGATGAAGAATCTCGACTTGTGAGCCTCATCCATCAGAACTTGGCGTACACTGCCCCAGTAAGGAACCCAGACCCTTCGATGCAGGGTCAACAACCCACAACTGTCATAATCAAATGAGGCCACCTGGCCTACGATTCGCTCACACTTCCGGTGCTATTCCTTCATACCCTCGACCCGCGCCTCCCGAATCCGTTCCAGAAACAGAGTAATCACTGTCATCCTCAAACATATGTCTCGAATCGGAGCCGCCACTGCCTTGCGGCTAAGAGCATCGGCCACCACATTGGCCTTCCCCGGGTGATAAAGGATCTTACAGTCATAATCCTTCACCACATCTAGCCATCGGCGCTGCCTCATGTTCAGATTCAGCTGATCCATCAGGTACCTCAAGCTCTTGTGATCCGTGTAAATGGTACAATGAACCCTATATAGATAGTGCTGCCAAATCTTAAGGGCGAAAACCACATCCCCCAGCTCCAAATCGTGCGTCGGGTAATTCGCCTCATGAGGCTTCAACTACCTCGAAATGTACGCTATCACGTGACCCTACTGCATCAGCACTGCACCCATACCCATGATCAAAGCGTCACAATAAACCATGAAATTGTCGACGCCCTCCAGTAAAGTTAGAGTCGATGTCTCGCACAACCGCTATCTTAGAGTCTCGAAGGTTGCCTGCTGCTTAGGCCCCCAGCGAAATGTCACCAACTTCTTGGTCAGTCGGGTCAAGGGAACATCAATCTTGGAGAAATCCTTGATGAATCTCTGATAGTAACCCGCCAGACCAAGAAAACTCCAAATCTCAGATGGAGACCTCAGAACCTCCCACTGCATCACGACCTCTATCTTGGCTGGATTAACCAGAATACCCTTCTGGTTGACAAGGTGCCCCAGAAACTGCACCTCGCGTAACTAGAACTCACACTTGGAGAACATTGCGAAAAGTCTTTCCCTCCTCAGTGTCATCGGCACCTCCCTTAGGTGCTCCTCATGCTGCTCCTGAGTCTTGGAATAAACCAAGATATCATCGATGAAGACTATTACAGACCGGTACAGCATCGGTCTGCACACACGGTTCATGAGATCCATGAACGCGGCAGGAGCATTGGTGAGCCCAAACGGCATGAACTCATAGTGACCATAGCGAGTCCGAAAGGCTGTCTTCGGCACGTCGTCGTCCCTGACTCGCATCTAGTGATAACCCGATCGCAGATCAACTTAGGGTTTCAAGGAGTCATGTAACATCTTGTTTGAGGAAGTTTCTTAATTTAGGATTTGGGGACCATAATGCGACCATGTAAAGGCCTTGGACTTCATTGGAATGGATTTTAGACTCTATTGGAGGTGTATGATGATGATAAGTGATTTAAACCTTAGATTGTTTGATGGAAGCTGAGGGGTAAAATAAGAAAGGTTATGTTTCGAGCTTTTTGCCTAAATTATGGATTTTAGTTTGACATGTTTTTAGTCATATGTATCAAGAAGGAATTGTAGAGATTATCGATAGATTTTCGTAGATATAAAGATCATCGAAAATAGAGTTGAAACGAAGAAGTTATGGATGTTTGAAGTTAATATGGAAAAGGGAGTCTAGCAGTACGTTGGGCGTACTAGCTGTGAGGAGACGCGCTTTTAAGGGGTTATGCTAGGCATAAGTAATGGTACGTTGAGCATACCGCCGCAGTGTTAAAACCCTAATTTCGTGGATTTGAGCCCTATTTAAGGACTCTAACCCCTTGGGGTCCTTCCTAACATCAACCTCCACCCTCTGGAGCCTCCAACTTGAAACCCTAGCCCCTAGAGCAAATCTTGAGCCTTTTTATGTGTTTTGGGTTCATTTTAGTAGAAAGGAAAGTCCAAGCTTGTTGATTCTTGAAGCTCTAGCTTGTGGATCCATAGCCTACATTGCTTTTCTCAACTCCAAAAGGTATAAAGTTGGAACCTTGATGATTCATTTGTTAGATCTAGCTAGTTTTGGGTATTATGAGCTTTTTGTCCCAAAACCTTGGTCCTTGTGGGATTGAGCTCTCTTTAGCCATGTAAAGGAATAAAGTTGGAGACTTTATGGGTTATGATGCCTTTTAGGGACATATCTAAGGTTAGGGTGAAGCATCTTAATGATTAAGAGCTTAAAAAAAATTAAGACTTGGGTTTAGGGTGAGTACACTGAGCGTAAATCTGGCTACGTCCAGTGTAGCCAACTGGGAGCTCGTTTTCAGGATTTGTGCTCTATGCCAAGCGTAGAGCCTTGGTATGCCACGTGTAAGGTCAACTGTGTTGACCTTTGACTTTTTGACCGAGTGTGACTTTTGGCCAAATTGTGAGGGTTTTTTGTATTGGAAGGGGCAAAATGGTCTTTTGTGTAAATTGTGGATTAGACTTGGCCTGGGACTGGTTGAGTTTGGATAATTACCTCAATTGATAATTAGAGTTATTTGGTGCGATTAATAGGTGGAGTCTAGTTTCGACAATTCAGGTTTGAGTGTTATCAGTATTATGTGCGAGGTGAGTATTCTCTCTATACTTGCATGTATGGTAGTATATATATATATATATATATATATATATATATATATATATATATATATATATATATATATATATAGATATATGTGTGTGTGTGTTGACCAGATGGGTCTATTTGTTGTTATTGTGATATGTGTTGTTGTGTGAACTGAGACTTCGGGTAGTCTCCAGGGTTGCTGATAACCCACAAGGCGTGCTTTTTTCCCACTTAGACAATGGGTAATCTCCAGGGTTGCTGATAATCTATAGCTGTTTACTTGTGCTATGTTGTATGTGATATTTTGGGGAAACTCACGAAGCTTTGTCCTTACGATTTGTCGTTCAAATGTTTTCAGGTTTTTTTATATTAAAGGAAGGGCATGCTTCGATTGCATCGCATCCATGGGATATTTGTGCACATGATAACTTTTGATGATACTATGTAAATGTTTTGAGTTAAATGGTTTTAGCTAAGATTTTCTTAAGTTGTTAATTGAATAATCACTTAATTTTCTAAATGAAAATTTTAGGTTGAATTTCGGGGCATTACAAGTTGGTATTAGAGCCTTGGTTTGAGGGATTTGACATACTCACGGGTGTGCCTGAACTCAAACTGAGGGGTTGGTAAACTTTTCTAAAAGAAAACGATTTTCTGAAATGGTTTTTAAGATAAAAGGGGGTGCGATTCGTGCAATCAGCCAAGCTCAAGTAAGTATTTCCCAAAATACCCATACGTGTTTATGATTGATGTTTGATATGAGTATATGAGAATTGAATGCTAGATTAGGGCTAAGGATCTACTCAGTGTTGCATGGTAGGATGTCTGATTAGGAGAGATGCCTTATGCCTGTTGTGTGAGCTGGTAGTTATTAGAGATCTTCAAGAGCTTCTGAGATATGACTACTTGATTATGCAATGCTTTTAGTTCTAGATGCGCGAATGCTTCTTGCTTTGTTCTTTGTAGGACTCATATTGATGTAAGTTAACTATTGGATGAATATGTTAAGTTACATGCTGCAAAGGTTATATAATCTCAGAGTGGTTGATCTGGCTCTATTGCGCAACTCTCTTCTGAGTCTAACCGTTGTAGGGCTGGGTCTTTTAGTCGAAGGATTATTTAGGTTTTGATGCATGTAATTGTGTTCGTAAAGTGGTTGGCTGACATTGATGGGAGTCCTTCAACAGGTGATGGCAGGGTGAGGAGGGACTACTAGGAGAGCCTAGGAAGCGCTTTATTACGAGTGGTGCACTGTTTAGCATATTTTTGAAGCTATCATTATGAGGAAGTGACTTAGGGGATAGGGGATGATTATGAGGAAAGTACGGATAGGTGTGGAAGGTATTGGTCCCGTACTACTAAAAGCACAGGATTCGCACTCGAATCAAGGAAAGTCTCGGAAATTATAAGGAGCTGGTTGAGGGTAGGAACATGGTTTGGCACCATGAATCCGTTTTAGCATTTTGGTATTTATCAGCCTCTCGGTTATGGTTGTCCGGGATGAAGATGGGTCTGGTGATTGTTTGGGCCTTAGTGGCCATGTTAGTTGGGATTGAATGGTGCAGATCTAAATGAGTAGTTAATTTTGAGGTATTGGGGCCTTACTTGGGGTAGTGCCAGTCTGAGTCCTGGGGGATAAAGGAGGGAGCTATTTGGATGAACGGCTTGAGGATTGCAGCCCATGGTTGAGTGATCAGATGATGGCTTATGATGTCGTTTTCTATGTGAGGATTCTGTTCTTCCAGTTTTCTGTATTGGGGGAAAGAGAAAGCGAGTGTATGATTTCAGAATTTGGAGGAAGACCCAATTGGGGAACTAGATGGTTGTGGTATCTACGCCAAGGGTGAAAATGCACAAGACGATTCTTATGGTTTAATCACCTCGAGATATTTCATATGTGGAAAAAGAGTCATTTTCGTAGAGAATGTACAAGATGAGAACAAGGGTATGCCTTCTTTGAGTTCAGTTAGAGTGTGTTCTAGCAGGTTGTTCCAGGTGATCAGGAGAAGTGAATCGGGAACGACAACTTTCATTGTCTATGTTCTATCTCGACTACGAGGATGATGCCTTTTGTCTTTATGATTGATTCTCAGAATGAAGTGATGGTTAGGGATTCAGAGCCGAAGTGTGTGGTAGTCAATTTGTTCCTAGATAGATAATCGATGCTATGAATGGATTATCAGAGTTATTACTTGTGCATCTGCTTGGGATTATTGATGATAGAGGAAATTATGATTGGGAAGTTTCCGAGGTCTCCATCTGAGATTCAGAATGTCTTTGAGTTTACTGAGTCCTTATCTGGGAGATCATCTTGCGATGTGTTATACATTCCAAGAGTGAGGGATGATATATACCTGGTTGATCCAGTTTGAAGTGTGGTTTGTTTTTAATGTCAGTTGGTGATAGTTCGAACCCAAAGTGGGGGAGAATTGGGTATGCTACTTGGAAGATCATCGATCTGTTCGAGTTTATGGTTTTAGAAGAATAGGTTTCAGGGATCGGCGGTTCGGGTATGCAGGACTTTAGTTCAAGATGAGGGTGTAGAGCAAGTTGCCATCAGATGTATGTGCTCAGGAATACATGAGTTGTCTACGCGATAGGAAGTTGTTGGTCAAGGATCTCGTTGTAGCCATTGGCCCCTTTCGGGGATGCCGATGAACTGATCAAGAAGTGGTTTGGTCGCTCGGTTCGAGTATCGGTTGTTGAAGGAATTGTCAGCTTGATGTAGAGATTGCTACCTAAGGTCTAAGATAAGCAGTGGTTGATCAGTCAATCAACTTCAGAGTTTGGTATGTGTAGTTCCGTGTGGGTTTAGTTCAGTAGAAAATTCGATTACTGGGTTTTTGTCAGTGCATTCTCGATCGTTGGATGTTTCTCATTCATCGTCAATAGTTGGGATGCTTCAAAGGTTATGAGCTGTATATGTTGGAGGTCGCTAGGGGTGACAACCTATCTTCAAGTTCTGTTTATGGTATATCTTGGCTTCCAGGTACGTTTGCCCTAAATTGCTGGATTATGGAATTATTGTTTATAGCGGACTTGGGTTTGATTCGGTATTAAGTGGAGAATTGAAGTGATTATATATCTGTTCCAATTGTGGGTATATGGGTTCCTTGTCATTAGTTGGGAGTGTATAAGGATGTGGAATTATATCAAGGGAAGGTACCTTCTTGGTCGTGGGATCTTATTCCAGTAAGCTCAGTGTGGTGGTGGTGGGGTAGGGATGATGTGGGATGGCGCGGTAATCCAATATATTTCCTTTCATGGAAAATACCTTATTGGTCGAATTCTCAATAAGTTTGATGTATAAACCGTGTTCAACGTTCCTCCTGGTGACGTCTTCCTCCTTGTGACGTCTTCCTATCATCTACGACGGGATCAAACGTCGACGTGTATTTTCTCCTCGTCTATTCTGGTAAGTGTCGTGATCCATGGTAGTCTCTAATGCTAGGGCCGGCTTATTCAGGCATCACTCTAATGAAACCCTAACTGAAAATATTGGACATAATGTCTATGTAAGGAATTATCCCGACCATTTTTCTCAACGTGAACTATGGAATACTTGTGCAAAGTATGGGAAGGTATTAGATGTTTTTATTGCAAGACGATTGTCCAAGATGGGTAAGGCTTTCTGTTATGTTAGATTTTCAAAATTGGTGGATATTGATACTGTATTGGCGAACCTTTGTAAGATATGGATAGGGAAACTAAAGTTGTTTGCTAATATAACTCGTTTTCAAAGGGGAGATAAGGGGGTGATTCCACAGTATAATCACAATAATCCATCTCGTTCAAATTTGGTTCATAAGGAGGTTAATGCTAATTCATATGCTTCTGTTTTACGTGGTAAGAAGGATGATAAACCAACTCTGGTTTTAGATGAGGAGTATTTTTTTCATAAAAAAATTGAACTTACTCTTATTGGTGACGTGAAGGACTTTAGATCTCTTACCAATTTATGTGTTATTTTTTGCAATGAAGGCTTTGATGATATAACATTTGGGTATTTGGGAGGAAAATGGGTGTTTATGGAATTTCCTTCCAAGCATGCAAAAAATAAATTTCTTCATCATGTTGGTGTTCGTGCTTGGTTCACTAATATCGAAGAGTGGAAATCTGATTTTGAGATTAAGCACCGAGTTGTTTGAGTTGATGTTGAGGGTGTTCCCCTATTGCATGTACTTCAAAAACTTTCTCCATGATTTCTAGAAAATGGGGAGAAATTCTTTATATGGATAATCCTAATGATAACAATCTTTATAGAAAAATATTATGTATTTCTTCGCTTGAGAAGTCTCTAATTATGGAATTATTTAAGATTTCCATTCGTGGGAGGGTGTATATGGTCAGGGCGAAGAAAATTACGGGTTGGGCTCCGGATTTCATTGAGGATGAATCTAAGATGGAGGTTGAAAATGATGAAGCCCCGGATAATTTTTTGAATAATGAAAATATGGCGGAAGGTGAGTTTGTGAATTCGGTGGTGGACGAAAGTTGGAAAGGAGATGATGAATCACAAGGGGTAGCATATACATTTCACCAATATGATCAAGGGTATGATGGTGTTCAACAAGGAATGGATTCTGATGACCCATTTTATACCAATGATTTGATTGGTAAAGAAAAAGGGACTCACTCGGTGGAAGGAAGTTTGTCTCATCTTCCTGGTTTCACTCCTCAGGTTAGTAATAATCATCAATCAGATTCGGTTCCACAGCAAGAGTTTGAGTAGGAAAAGCGACAACAACAACACAAACAATGACAACAACAGGAGAAACAATGAAAACAACAGGAGAAACAACGACAACATCAACAAAATCAGCGACAACAACAGGAGAATCAGCGACAGCACCCTGCTGTCGCATCTGCTGTCCCATTTTCAGTTGGTGATGGTGCAGGTGCGGTTCAAATGGATGGTGATGTTGGTAAAGGCAGAAATGTGCATGTGCTAAGAGAGGGTTTCAAAGAATCTACTTCTTCTTTTGGCGATTCTGTTCGTAATGTTAAAAAACCACAAGGCTTCTCTCTTATTAAAGAACTAAATGCTTTCATTGATATTAGTCAAGCTATGGGTTAAGCTGTGGATGGTTGTACAAATTATATTCAGGAGATTATTTCGGCATATAGAGGTTCTGATGGTGTATCATGAATTTCATTTCTTTGAACATTCAAGGAATGGGAAAGGGGCCAAAGATGAAGTGGGTGAGGGAGTTATGCAACAAGAATCATATCTCTTTTTTTATCATTGTAGGACACTAAAAGGAAGAATTTGGAGTTATTTCAGGTGAGATCTCTATGGGGGAATAATGATTTTGATTATTCTTGTAGTTTGGCGAGGGGTTTATCCGAGGGAATTTTATGTGTTTGGAACAAATCCATGTTTTTAAAACACAAGGTGTTTTCTGAAGTTAATTTTATTATTGTCGAGGGTAATTGGAGACCGTCCAATGTCCGGTTGCTTGTTATTTATGTGTATGCCCTCAATCAATTTAGGAAAAAATAAAAATTTAGGATCATCTTTCTCGGGTTATGGATTTTTGGGAAGGGGAGGTTATTATTATGGGAGATTTCAATGAAGTTCGTTATGAAGCTGAGCGGTATGGTTCGGTTTTTCATTCTGGTGATGCAGCTCTTTTTAATAATTTTATTAATAATAATTCTCTCTTTGATCTCCCACTTGGAGGTTATGCGTTCACTTGGTCGAACAAAGCAGCTTCAAAAATGAGTAAACTTGATCGGTTTCTTATTTATGAAGGCTTGATTAATGTTTTTCCTAATATTTTTGGGTTAGTTTTGGATCGCCATTTGTCAGATCATTGTCCAATTCTCTTGAAAGAACTGGATTACGATTACGGGCCGTCTCCGTTTAGAGTTTTTCATTCGTGGTTTTCAGATGATGATTTTGTGAAGGTCGTGGCAGATTCTTGGAAAAATGATGGGCTTGTAGAGGCCAGTGGTTTGATGGCTATCATAAAGAAACTTCAAACTTTAAATAAAAATATTAAGGAGTGGGATTCTATTGTTAGAGAGAAGCGATTGAGCAATAAGTATGACCTGATCAATAAGTTGGCAGTCCTGGATAAGCAAATTGATTTGGGTCTCGCTTCTACGATGGATTTGGATAATAGGAAAGTTCTCCTTAAAGATCTGTTGTGTATTGAAAAGCAAGAAATTGATGACTTGGCTCAAAAAGCTAAAGTGATGTGGAATGTTGAGGGAGATAAAAACACAAATTTTTTTCATGGTATCCTTAGTAAAACTAAGCGACAGGTGGCTATTAGGGGTATTCTTAAAAATGGTTGCTGGGTTGACGACTTGTACATTGTTAAGTCTGAATTCTTTGAGCATTTGAGAACCAGGTTTGCAAAACCGGGTGGGAATAGGGCTTTGGTCTCACATGATTTCATTTATAATCTGTCATTTGATCAGGCTTCGTTTTTGGAAGGTGATGTTTCTTCTGAAGAAATCAAAGTGACTATATGGGATTGTGGAGGTGATAAATCCACAGGCCCGGATGGTTTTTCGTTTGATTTTATTAGAAGATTCTGGTATTTGTTGGAAACGAATTTTGTTAAGGTGGTAAAAGATTTTTTTCTCCTATTCTCGCTTCCCGAAAGGATGTAATCCTTCATTTATTACTTTTATTGCAAAAGTGGTTGATGCTAAAAATGTGAAAGATTTTCGCCCCACTAGTCTGTTTGGTTGTCAATACAAGATAGTGGGGAAGATCTTGGCGAATCGATTGTCCTTGGTGGTGGATATTTTGGTTAGCAAGGAACAATCGACTTTTATAAAAGGCAGACAAATTCTTGATGGTAGTTTCATTATGAACAAACATATATCTTGGTGTAAGTTGAAAAATAAATCGACTATGGTGTTCAAAGTTGATTTTGAAAAGGCTTATGACTCGGTGAGGTGGGATTTTTTGGATGATGTTCTTAGAAAAATGGGTTTTGGTGTTAGATGGAGAAGCTAGATTCACGGGTGCTTAATTTCTTCTCGGGGTTCTGTTCTTGTTAATGGCTCCCCTACAGAGGAGTTCCAGTTTCTCAGGGGCCTTAGACAAGGAGACCCTCTTTCTCCTTTTTTGTTTATTTTGGTTATGGAGAGATTACATGTGGCGTTTCAAAGAGTGGTTGATGTTGGTTTATTTCAAGGCATTTCTCTTGATTCGAGGCCAAGTTTGTGTATTTCTCACCTCTTCAATGCGGATGATGCAATTTTTGTGGGAGATGGAAGGGATCCAATATTAGAAATATTGTTCGTTTTTGCATTGATTTTTCTTAGCTTCAGGATTGAAGATTAATCTTTTCAAGTGAAACCTTCTTGGCTTGGGGGTGCAAAGTTTGCAGGTTGAAAAGATGGCGAATCATATTGGGTGTGCTTCTCTGAAAGCTCCCTTTCAGTATCTCGGCCTTCTTGTGGGTCAAAATATGTACCGTATTAGTATTTGGAAAGATATTGTTGCCAAAGTGGTGGCTAGACTTTATAAATGGAAAGTAAAACTCTTTCGGTTGGAGGTAGATTGAATTTGATTAAGTCAGTAGTGGGCTCCCTTCCCACTTTCTTTATATCCTTGTATAGAGCTCCTATTGGTGTTTTGAATTCTTTGGAAGCTATACGTAATAAGTTCTTCATTGGAGCTAATCCGGATGACAAAAAATTAACTTGGGTTGCATGGAAAAATGTTTGAGCTCAAAAAAACTCTGGCGTTCTAGGGGTGAGTAGTTTCTTTGCTGTTAACGGAGCTCTTCTTTTTAAGTGGGTTTGACGTTTCATTTCTTCTCCTAATTCGTTTTAGGTGAAATTTGTCAAAGATATTCATGGGGATAACGCTTGTATTGGTTCTAGATTGCATATTGGTAGAGGTTCGGTGTGGTTAGATATTTTGAGAGCTGTGGACCAGCTGAAAAATAAGGGTATCGACTTGTTTTGTTTTGTAAAAAGAAGGTAGGAGATGGGCCTTTTACTTCCTTTTGGAACGACATTTGTATTGGAAACTCTAATTTAAAAACTCATTTCTCGAGACTTTTTAATTTAGAGTTGGATAAACATGTGATGGTTCAAGTTAAAATGGAACATGGTTCTCTTCTCTTTTCTTTTCGAAGGGCTCCTACGGGTGGAGCCGAAAATACCCAATGGGAAGGTATGGTTCAAATGATGGAGTCTGTCACATTATCTAATATTTCTGATAGGTGGCTTTGGTCTCTTCTGGTATGGGAGACTTCTCTGTCTCTTCTACTAGATCGTTTATTGATTTGAAGTCACTTCCTTCATCTCCTTCATCGACCAATTGGTGCAAGTTGGTTCCTATCAATGTTAACGTGTTTGCTTGGCGTTTGGCTTTGGATAAACTCCCTACTTGGAGTAACCTAGCAAATAGGGGTTTGGATGTTCTGTCAATACAGTGCCCTCTTTGTGATTCTGACATTGAAAACATAGATCATCTATTTTTCAATTGTCATCTTTCTAAGGTTCCTTATTTGCAAGTTTCTATATGGTGGAACCTCGATGATATTGTGATTGATTCCTTTGATGATTGGGTGTCTTGGTTTGCCTTTTTCCGGATTTATGGCGAGGCTAAAAGTTGGTTGGAAGGTGTTTTCTTTTCACTTTGGTGGCACATCTGGGATTTCGAGAATGCTCAGATTTTTGCTAATTCTGGTCCAAGGGCGGCTGTTTTGTTTGATAATTTTGTTACTCAAACCTTCTATTGGTGTATGACTAGGGCTAATAAAAACATAAATTGGGTTGGTTGGCTCCAAAACCCCCAGTTAGCTATTTGCTCTTGATGTACTTGTTGTTGGACTACTTTCTTGCTAGTCTTTTTTTGATTTTCTTTTATAATATCCAACCGTTCTAAAAAAAGATTATGAGGTTATCAGAGTATAGATGAATCCAAGTGGGGGATAATCACTTGGGACCACTGGGGATAGTTCCATGTGCGAGCCATTTTTGAATTTGTACCCATGTCGGGGATTTGGATCGATATATTTTGAGGGAACGCCAGAGTTCCTTGTGGTGAGGAAGAATCCAAGAGAGGTGAGGTTTTGAGTGTAAAGCAAGGCACCGTTAGGCCGACGAGGCCTTGACCGGCTGATCAAGGGGTATGGATAAGATAATTTTTTGAGAAAGGATTAACTGGGAAGTACAGTTAACATGGTATTATCCTAAGACACAACTAGAGAGCCAGTTTTGGCTGCGATAGGGTTCAGGGTTTTAGCAAGGAATAATGTTCTTTGGTCAGTGGTAAGAAGCGGAGCAATGATATGGATTCATAGGTAGGTTTAGGTCTAGGGTTGTGTTAGGAACTCTCTTCCCGTTCTTGTCTGATGAAGGATTTGGGGTTTGAAGCACGACCCGAACACTTGATAGAGTCCAGCAAGGACGTTGTTTTAACTTGCAATGTTTTTGGTTAGGCATTCTTGCGTGTAGTTAGCAAGACCATAGGCTGGGCCCATGGTGGTTGTGTAGGTGATGTAAGACTGCGGAGCAGCCGTAGCATTCACTGGTTGGTAGGAGTTGTGGAAAGTGTTGTAAGATTGCGGAGCAACTGTAACATTCACTAGGTTGGTAGGCAGTTGTGTAAGTGCTGTAAGATTACAGAGCAGACGTAGCATTCACCATGTTGGTATGTGATTGTGGAAGTGTTGTAAGAATGCGGAGCAACCGACATTCCCTAGGTTGGTATGCTGTTGTGGAAGTGTTGAAAGATTACGGAGCAGACATAACATTCACTTGGTTGGTATACAGTTGTGGAAGTGTTGTAAGACTACAGAGCAGTCATAGCATTCAATAGGTTGGTAGGCGGTTGTTATAGTGATGGAAGTCTACGACTTGGCTCGTAGCATTCTCTAGGATGGTTTAGATCATCGTAGGATTGGGTGAAGGGTTGTTAGTGGGCCACAACATTTGTAATACTTGGGTAGATCGTAGGCTGGGTTGGGGCCAAATGTGATGTGAGAATCCGGTTCGACCCTTAAAGTTGGGAGTCAATTTGGTATTCAAACTAGGATTTCCATCATAGGTTCGACCCTTAAAGTTATTACGATCTCCGTAATAACTGAAAGATCCTCCTCTAGCCAATGAGGAGAGGATGCAAAAAGGACGTGACGAAGGATCTTCCCGTAGGAGTCTGCCACGTCACACCCCATGAAGGAATTTCCAACAGAATCAGTTGAGGTCCACATGCCTCTGGAACCAGGTATAAAAGGACCCTTCTTCCCCGTGAAGAAGGGGGAAGTCTCTTTCCAGTGAATATACTTTCCCTTCTTTGAGGAAAAACACTACCTAGATCGTCGGAGCTTCTTCCCGGGAATCCCTCCCGGACATCGACTAACGATCTACTTTCCATTTTTGTACTGTGATATCAGGATAAGGCATCTACACTAAACCCACCGACAATCTCAACACTACTGTCTCCAACATATCACAACATCTGGCGCCATCCGGGCGTATCTCTACAACGATACACTCATGAAACAAATTCACAGAGCAATAATGGCAGGTGAAATCCCAATAGTGTCAGGAATACTGGACAAAAGTCTGATGCGTCCGATGCAATCACTAGAGGGAGGACAACCTTCCGTTCAGGAAGAACACACATCAAACCTCACACCAGTTTCACAAATGCCACCGAGCTCCACAACAACGATGGCAACAACCCTTGCGGCCAATCCTTGGCGCCCGGCAACCGACCCAATCCCACAAGTTGCAATCGTAACTGAAAGTCCGCAAATCGTTGCAACACAACCAAAAGGGATCCCTGTTTCACAACAACAGTCTCTCCCACACACCTCCACACTGGGACTTGGATCCCCCACACCATCCAACCACAACCACAAATTTCCTCCACGATCTACCCACATATCACCATGGCGGGTTTGCCCCATATGCTGCTCTACGTACAACAGCCGCCAATCTTCAACTCATATGTGCAGAAGATCCCAGGTTTCATCCATACACCGACTCAGCCACAAGTCGCAAGCACATATATCCTGGCGGGTCAAGGATCCAGTTCTTCCAGATCTGGCGTTCAGTTCCCAGCTCAGTCCGAAGTCAATCCCCTCGTATAAGCCGCTCATCCGTTCAAGCCGAATGCGCAGCAATACACAGGAGCGCACTCATACACACTTCCCCCAATAGGGCAACACGACATCCAGCAATTCGGGCCGATATCAGACCTGCCTCCGTATCAACCATATATCTTGCCGGCGACCATGCATAGCCAGATGTAAGCAAGCTCGTACCAAATACAGCAGCACATGGCTTATGGCGGGATTTTATCCTCATACATGGACAATCCCATGCAAAGCGCCATCTCTAATTTCAGTCACGAGCTGCTGTAGTACAAGATTCCGCACACATCGATGATCCCACACATGCCCAAATATGACGGTACTACAGATCCAGACGACCACATTGACAATTATGAATGGACGATGACTTCCCTCAAGATGGATCGTCGCTTCACTTGCACTTATTTTCCTTGCACCCTCACTGGCAACGCTGACAAGTGGTTCAAATCTCTGAGGCCAGGCAGAATCTCTAGCATTGAGCAACTGAAATACCTATTCCTCAACAATTTCATGCAATGTAGGAAAGGCAAGGGGGACGCTAACTCTATAATGGGATGCAAGCAGAAAGAGGGGGAATCAATCCGTGAATATTATGACCGGTTCACGATGTCGACATTGAATGTTCCAGGACATGAAAAGTTCCTGGTAACAGGTGCTTTCGCCCAAGGTTTGCTCCCAGGGCCCCTATCGAAGAAGATGCAGGGAACCGTTCCCCGATCCTGGGATGAACTCAAGTTTCGTGTTGAAAAATACCTGAGGCAAATCGAAGGGGAAGAGCGAAAGGAGGCCAATATCAAAGCTATAGCCAATGGATATGCAAAGCAGGAGGAGGCGGTGTCGCAGCCAATCTCGGCCCAGCAGGGAAGGCAAGATGGCGACCAACAACGACACAATCGTCACCCCCGACATATGTCTAGACGGTACAGACCGTTCTACAGGGACGATAGCAAAAGCGGTCATACCGACGTTCACGCGATCAACAAGGCCCCAGCCAAGGAAAACAAAGACAAGCCCAAGTTCTGTGAGTACCATAGAAGCAAAACTCACGATACAAACGAGTGTACATTGCTAAAGAGGAAGATTGATGAAAAACAACTAGTAGGAAACATTGTTGATATAGCAAAAGACCCTAGGGCAAAATTCGACGAGGATAAACATCAGACCAAAAATCAAAAGGACGGAGGAAGAGACCGATAAAAAAGGGCGGAGATACTCAGCATCACCGGGCCTCGCCCATGCACCAACCGCCAAAGCCAATATCCCGATGCAAGGTCATACCACCAAAATATCCTCAACATAGCATTCTCGTTGAATGACCCAAGGTCGGAGCATTGGGATCCCAATGATCCATCATATCACTGGTTTCGTTAGTCGACACCGTGTTGAACAAGTTTACATCGACAACGGAAGCCGAGTCCACATGATCTACGAGCACTGCCTTAGCCAACTGCCCATCGAATGGAAAGAGTACCTCCAACCACCGCGCCAGGGCCTGCTAGTCGGTTTCACTAGTCACCGCATCTGGCCAACGGGAACAGTCAGACTGCCGTTCACTTTGGTTAGCCATGACGAGGCAAAGGAGATAACATGGGTGCTCGATTTCTCGGTTGTCAACTGCCCGACTGAACACAACATTCTCTTAGAACGCCCTACACTTTTCTAGTTGTGAGCAATTCCATCTACCATCCACGACATCATCAAATTCAGCACAAGTAATGGATCAACCACGATAATGGCGACTAAGCCAGCCAACAGGTGTGATGCTCAACAAGAAGCAAGGCAGAAAACCCAATTGCGTCAAAACGGTAGTCACCAAAAGACAGGAACCTCCCGCTGGAAATCTACTGAAGCACAAGCGCCGACCCAAAAATCAAGGAAGAGACGGTGAGACGTGTTTAGTCGGCTCACAACCCCTTCTCCATAGGAAGGAACTAACATTAATCCAAGGATTGCTTAGCTAAAATACAGGGTGCGAAACACACAACGAAGAAACGCTCGCCCACAGACGAATGCACCTGCCTAGACAATAATCCACACCCGTGCCAACCCCGTACAAGAGCAATTTCGAATCCAGAGCAAACCTTGTCTGATGGAAAACGTGAACCAAAGTTCCTCAAAACAGAGGAGGCGAGCACAAGAAACACCACCAACAAGAGAAAAATGTTGTTCCCTATGGCGCGCAAGTCTTCCTAAAGAAGAGCACCAGCAAAGGCCTTTGGAAAGCAAAATAGCTCCTCCGGTAATTCAGCACACTACTAGAGGAGTAGGTGTACCAAACCGCACATATGGAACTCTCACCCAGCCAAGGGGATGCGCCTTCCACGGTTGCAGTGCTCGCCGGGTCAAAGAGAACGGAAGGTGACAACAACCCCAGAGCACATAAAGCGAAACATTGTTCCCCCACGCCGGGCCCCGCCATGGGAAGCAAGAGGAAGCCTCAACCCATGAAGGCCCATCTACATCAGGTGAAGAAAGGACGTCACCGCCCAACATGGAGCATGGTCTAACTCTGCACAGGATAACCATACTCCTGGCGTTGACGCGAAAGTCTGGCATACGCCATGACGCTTAGATACCAAGTGTCTATCGACTTATGTCCTTTCTTTCATTCTAAAAGAATTAATACAATTTGCATTTCGAAAGAGCTTTCCAGAATTCTGTTTAAATTGCAAAAAAAGTAAAAGACGTTACTGCCCAACAGGGAGCATGGTCTAACTCCGCACAGGATAACCATACTCCTGGCGCTGACGCGAAAGTCAGGCATGCGCCCTGGCACTTAGATACCAAGCGTCTATTGACTTGCATCCTTTTTTTTATACTTTGCATTTCGAAAGAACCTTCCAGAATTTTGTTTAAATTGCAAAAATTCAAGAGGTTGTGCATATTTTCCAAGTAGCAACAATGGCTGATCACCTACGCTACTTGAGCAAAATATAAGCAAGAATGCAACCGTAGGTCTTAAAGAGTCATTATCTTTACCTACAATGTGCCGATAACATCTCAAAGCTGAGAATGTACAAATTCCAATTAAAGGCACAAGAAAAAGGGGTTCTAAAAGGTTCATAACCTTTCCCCTGATAATACAATAGTATAAGGACTTGAGGTGACAATCTCGGCCTATGTATTGGCAGCTAGACCATACAGTATAGTCCTCAGTAGTGAATAACATATCGCGGCTTAACACATTAAGCCTGACTGAACACACGAATCAACGAAGCACAACTCAGTAGTAGCAGCTATGTGACGTTTGTGGCACACTAGAGACGTAAACCCTAGAACAAGGGAAAGTATACAAAAACACATCACAATAGAAACATCGAACAACCATAACTTGAATTTATTACAGGAAAAATCATAATGTACATACACGCACGTACAACAAAAGTAAAAAGGAAGAGAGAACTTCCATGACAATGCATGATAAAATGTACAATCCCTTCCCTTGTGAACAGTGCATGGGAAGGCACATCTATTTCAAAACCAACCAAGGGAATATACAAGTCAGCCCTCAGAGTCTGAGGAAGAACCTCCCGGGCTCAGCTTGCCACAAAACTGGCGGAAGCCATCATAATCTAACTCCCTTAAACGGAAGAGGCCAGCAAAATCCGCCTCGACAAAAGACGTAAGGGTAGTGTTGACTTCCTTCGCTCTGCTCGCCACTTGGCCAGGACCCGAAACTTCAGATTTACCGGAAGACGTGGAGCACCCACTCAGTTACCTCCCCTTCTCAAACCTAAGGGCTTCACAAGCCTCACAAACATCTTGGACCCCTTTTGCGAATTCAGTGCTCACAATAACTCTGTCGATTGCACGAACCACTCCCTTATCTAGCACCCATTCCAACTCACCCCGAGAAATGGCACCATCAACACGTGCTCGATCCAGTTGACGTTGGCACCGGGCCAATTTATTCGCCAGTGTGTTCTTTTCTCGGGTCAGAAAGCTTACTTAATCCTCGAGGCGCTCTGTTTGGTCCTCCAGAGTGAGCACATGCTCCTCCAAAATGGCTTTCTCGCAATCCACAACACAATTTTGTTCAGATAGAACGCGATGCTCAACCTCTGCATCCTGGAGTTCCTCCTTCAGGCTTACAATGGTACTACGCAAAGGTCTCAGCCGCGCTTCGGTTACCCCAACACGGCAAACCCGATCGGCAGCTGTAACCATCAGAGCAGAAGCCTGGGCCGCAACATAACGAAGGTCGCCAACGACTTGAACCCCATATTTGCCCGCAAGAAATCTCATCGTAGCTGGGGAATGAGCATAGACACTCCATTACTGGGCATTGGTATCATTCGACAGTAAAGAATGCCCAGTAATCGCCCAGCCTGTGGCATAAGCTTTGGAACATGAGGAACTAGGCGCAACTCCTATTCCGCCCTCCGCTAAAGGCTTCTTTGACTGAATGGAACCCCCAGGTGAACCCAATGCACTCCGAAATATGCAGTAAGAACTAAGATCAATCGGAGAGGCTGTAGCAAACGATAGAGGAGGATACGTCGCAGAATCAGGGATCAACTTGTAACGTGCATAAAATTCAAGCCAATTTAAAACTTTTTAAAGCATTCAAAAACCAATAGTTATTACAATTTGTTTTCAAAATAGTTTCATATCAGAGTATCCCATAAATCAAAATCATAAAATGTGAGGAGGTGCACGATCACGCCTTCGCCTTCCCACAATCATCTAAAGTACCTGAAACAAAATCAACAACTGTATGCCCGAAGCTCAGTGAGTTCCCCCAAAATACCAACGCCATACAAACCATAACAATATCATACAAACAGCACGCATACTGAGCCATCAACCTGAATGGACTGCCTCGTAGGGCCTACAGCCTATATGGACTGCTCCCGAGCCTTCGACACGTCTGGACTGCCTCACAGGGCCTACAGCCTATCCGAACAACTCGCCGGGCCTTTGGCCTGACTGGACCGCCTCGCAGGGCCTTCAGTCTATCCGGACCGCCCTGGGTATGTTGGCCTTCAGCACAAAGCAGGTCGCCTCAACCCAACCCCTAATCAAACAATCATGTGCACATAAATATCATACGCTAGCTAGCATGTACAAATAGTCATAAAGATCTAACAGATCACTAATCATAACATCATCCTATATTCCAGGATACCGATCTAACAGATCACTAACATAGAATCATCCTATATACCAGGATACCGATCTAACAGATCACTAACATAGCATCATCCTATAACCAGGATACAAATCATAAAGGGCCAACCTTGGTGCCGTACCTATTGATATAGTGAGAAGAATTCACCTCGAACGGCAGATAAATCCCACAATTGTTGCAGCTGCTACGAACCGGCGTCCACGAACTGAACCAAAAAATCAAACCATTCTTTAATAATTACCCATGGCAAAACCACCTAACACAAATCCCATAAATGGTCCAACTAACCAAGCCCACAATTGGCCCAAGCCCATTGGTCCCAAACAAGGCCCAACTCCATTGGGCCGACTAAGGCCCAATTTACCATCCAAGGCCCATTAGGGCAAGCCCAACAAGACAAGCCCAACCAGAAGTCCATTACTCTAAAATCCTTAGTCCATTATGAGCCCAAACCAAAAGATAAGTCCAATACCAAGCTAGCCAACAATCAACGAGTCCAAAACTTACACAGGAGCTGCTTACATCGTGAGCACCTTATGCTCACGTCGTGAGGTCGTGATTTCAGCCCAGAAACTTCTTCGAATACGCTCTCACATCGTCAGGCTTCATTCCTCACGTCGTGATTCCAGATCTGACCAAAAATGAGCATTAAGCTCCTAATCCATTAAGACTTAACATGGGACAGTCTAGAGGGTCTTCCTTGACCCCAAGGACCATTAAAATCAAAGCTTTTTAGTCACATATGTCCAACACATGACTTGAACACTAGTTAGGTCAAAAGATGGGTATAACATCAAGATTCAAACTTGGAGCCCATAACTTGCACCAAAATCCAGATCTAAGGGTTCTAGCATAGTAAATGACTCAATGGTCCATAAAGTTGCCAACTTTATGGACCTCATGCGTGATAATCCAAGATCTATACAAGGAAGGTAACCATAATCTAGATCTAGCAATATTAGAAGAGAAAGGTGGGATCTTTGAGACTTATAAGGGATTATGAACTCAGAAGTGCCATTAAAAGGAGCTTATCTCGTCCAAAGGAACCTCCACAAGAGCTTCTTCTTCTTCTTCTTCTTCTTCTTCTTCTTCTTCAAGGAAATCAATATAACATACCAATACCACCAACAATGGCTCAAGGGCTCAAGAAGGCCGAATCTAGGGTTTTTCAGTGACTTGGGAGTGAAACAGGCTGAGGAGAAGCAACTCTAATAATCTCATACCTTTAAATACCCGAAAATAAGGGTTTTGGAGCCTTAGGTGCGTCTCACGTCATGAGCACTTCACGTCGTGAGCACTTCACGTCGTGAGCTTTAAATAAGCTTGGTCAACAAGTCAACAATCACTCACCCGCACCACTCCAACTTCAAACGACCATAACTTCTTCGTTTCAACTCTGTTTTTGACGTTCTTTATATGCACAGAAAGGTGGTGAGAAGCCCTACACTTCTAGAAACTCACCATGGCCTTAAAACTTCCCAAACAAAACCCAAACTCCATAAATGGCCGAGTTATCAAATTACGGCTATACCCTTGGGCTCCGAAACGTCATCGAACACTCAGACTACTTAGACTTCAACACCCTCATCCAAAAAGGGCTAACTCCTTTCTTCCCCAAGGACGAAAATAATCTAATTACAACCCAAGGGATGAATTTGAAAATACATGAACATTGGGGTGTTACAGATCACAACTTTATTTTTCTGTGCAGACGCCGAGAACTTGTTGCCAAGAACATCCCCGATGCTTCCAAGAAGCCTGATCATAGATACAGTCTTGCGCATTTTATGAGGACGAAGACCCATATCATCGGATTTTGTCTCCTCATCCGACGACGGCACCACACACACACTTCGCCTTTTCCGAACAGGAGCAGTAACCCTCCCAGCTTGTGCGCCCACAGGCGAACAAGAATGGACATAATTTAGTGGACGAGCTGGGGAAACGACTCCAACGGCCGGTCGGGAAGGCAATGTAGGCCTGCTAGAGCCAGTATTTCCCCCTTCCGCGGAGATCAATCCAGCTAGCTCTCGCATACGCCTTTCAGACACGGGAGGAGGAAGAGCCTCTACAAGATCGACCTCCTGATGATAGAGCCTACCCCGATAGTGACCACGCAAGGCCATCTCCAAAGAAATCTCGGATTCAGCACCTACACAAATAAGAATCGAATATAAGGACTTATCAGATACCCTGCTCCTCCTCCCCTTTATTTTCAAAAAAAAAAGAAGGGGGGGGGGGGGGAGGGAAGAAAGAGACAAAAGAATACCGCATCTCACGAAGTACAGTTGAGCCATCTTCCTGTGGGCTCGCCAGGCGGCACTCATACCAGCCGCAATGAGAACAGAATCCTCCAAGTTCCCTCCAACAATGGTAATGCCGCCTAGTCTCTTGCCGAGGGTTAGGTTTCTCCCGAACAATTCGAGAATGCGATCAGGAAAGTCTCGTGTTTTGCGATACCCACGCCCCACAAGGTCCCGGTTAACCCAGAGCCATTGCCTTTGCTAATTTTTCTTCGGGACGTCTTGTTCAGAGATTAGCTGATGAATACCCCGCCTTTTTGCCAAAGTACTAACACCAGATTTCGTAGACGAACAAAAGAAGTAAATGAAAACCCAGAAGGTGGGGATACAACCCAAAGATCGACAAATCAGTTCAAAACCGAGGATTTTATTGACGACGCTCGGAGTCAACATGTCGACAGAGAAGCCATAGTGGTCCACGATCATGTTGAAGAAATCAGATGTCGTCAAGCGCAACCCTGCTTCGAATAAAGGGATCTGAACTCCCACCTTCCATTGAGGGCAGTCATGGATTGGTACCCCATTTGCTGGAATCATTACACCATGCTCCGTTAAGAAACCAAAACGATCCTGCAGAAGCTGGAACTCCTCCACAGTAGGGACTCTACCATGACGATCCATTTCCTAGAACAAACGAATGATAGTGAAGGAAAACTCGCAGAATACCCAAAATGAGACAGAGGAAGAAGAGATAGACGATAAGGATGAACGGTCTTGGAAGGGGGGAACTTTAAAGGCATAACTGGCAGCACGGACCGTCCCCATTTTCTCGGGGCTGACGTATGATGACGACACTGTCAAAAACCCGTTCCAAGTTAGAAATAATCCCAGGCGTACACGTGTTGAGAAATAGGATCGAACGTCGATGCTATCAGGCCAACACAAAGGCCTACAAGCCTAGGGACTTGTTAACGTATCCCTCAGAGGGAACGTCAAAAAGAGAAGTCAAAACTAGTACCGAGCTTGGCTTGAGCTGAACTCAGTCGGACCAAGTCCGAAGCTAAGGTCGGGCCTTCGCCAACGCGAAAGACATAGGCGTGACCGTTATGGTGTAGAGCAGCGCTATAGCCTCCTCACCAAGGGATAACATCCCAACGAGCGTGGGACCATTCAGAGCGTCCCACGTGCTCGTCAGACGATAGCCATGATCTCCGTAATAACTTAAAGATCCTCCTCTAGCCAATGAGGAGAGGATGCAAAAAGGACGTGACGAAGGATCTTCTAGTAGGAGTCCGCCACGTCACACCCCATGAAGGAATGTCCAACAGAATCAGTTGAGGTCCATATTCCTCTGGAACCAGGTATAAAAGGACCCTTCTTCCTCGTGAAGAAGGGGGAACTCTCTTTCCAGTGAATATACTTTCTCTTTTCTGAGGAAAAACAGTAACTAGATCGTCGGAGCTTCGTCCCGAGAATCCCTCCGGGATGTCGACTAACGATCTACTTTCCACTTTTGTACTGTGATATCAGGAGAAGGCATCTACACTAAACCCATTGGCAATCTCAACACTACCGTCTCCAACATATCACAACAATATCTGATTCTGCTAAGGTTGGGCCTTGATAGCAGTCTTGGTGATCGGTCTTCGGGTGAGATGATCTATCAGCCTTAATTAGAATTCAATTGGGATCGACTGGTATGGCAGGGGAAGTAGTAAAGAATGATTTTGGGGACGAAATTTGATTTTAATGGGGAGAGTTCTAACATCATGTTTGAGGACGTTTCATAATTTAGGATTTGGAGACTGTAATGTGACAATGTAAAGGCCTTAGACTTCATTGGAATGGAGTTTAGACTCTATTGGAGGTGTATGACAATGATAAGTGATTTAAACCCTGGATTGTTTGATGAAATCTGAGGGGTAAAATGGGAAAGGTTATGTTCTGGGATTATTGCATAAATTAAGGATTTTAGTTCGAAATGTTTTTAGTCATAAGTATCAAGATAGAATTGTAGAACTTGGCGATACCTTTTCGTGGATATAAAGATCATCGAAAATGGAGTTGAAACGAAGAAGTTATGGATGTTTGAAGTTAAGCTGGAAAAGGGAGTCTAGCAGTACGTTGGGCGTACACTAGGAGTACGTTGGGCGTACTGGCTGAGGGGAGGGGCGTGACTAATGGTACGCTGAGCATACCGCCGTAATGTTAAAACTCTAATTCATGGTTTTGAGCCATATTAAGGACTCTAACCCCTTGGGGACCTTCCTAACATCAATCTCCACCATCTTTAGCCTCCAACTTGAAACCCTAGCCCCTAGAGCAAATCTTAAGCCTTTTTAAGTGTTTCGGGAGCATTTTATAAGAAAGAGAAGTCCAAGCTTGTTGATTGTTGAGGCTCCATCTTGTGGATCCATATCCTACATTGCTTTTCTCAACTCCAGAAGGTCTAAAGCTGAAACCTTGATGATTCATTTGTTTGATCTAGCTAGTTTTGGGTTTTATGAGCTTTTTGTCCCAAAACCTTGGTCCTTGTGAGTATAGACTACTCCAGACCATTTGGGCTATCCTTCCAGACGTGTTTGAGTGCATGGTGTTATAAAATGCAAGCTTGATCCTTTTCTTTCATCCATGCATGAGCTATCGAGTTTTTGGTGATGTTAGAAGTTAGGGTTTTGGTATTGAACTTTATTTATCCATGAAAAGGCATAAAGTTGGAGGCTTTATGGATTAGAATGCCTTTTAGGGTCAGATCCGAGGTTAGGGTGAAGTGTCTTAATGATTTAGAGCTTAAAAATTAAGACTTGGGTTTAGGCCGAGTACGTTGAGCGTAAATCTGGCTATGCCCAGCGTAGCCAGCTGGGAGCTCGTATTCAGGCTTTGTGCTCTAAGCCAAGTTTAGAGCCTTGGTACACCACGCGTAAGGTCAATTGTGTTGACCTTTCACGTTTTGACAGAGTGTGACTTTTGGCCAAATTGTGAGGGTTTTTGGTCTTGGAAGGGGCAAACAGGTCTTTTGCCCAAATTGTGGATTAGACTTGGCTTTAGATTGGTTGAGTTTGGATAATTAATTCAATTGCTAATTAGGATTATTTGGTGCGATTAATAGGCAGAGTCTAGTTCTGACAATTCAGGTATGAGATTTATCAGTCTTCTATGCGAGGTGAGTATTCTCTCCATACTTTCCTGTGTGGTAGTATATATATATATATATATATATATATATATATATATATATATATATATATATATATATATATGTTGACTAGCTAGGTCTATTAGCTATTACTGTGATATGTGTTGTTGTGTGAACTTAGACTTTAAGGTTGCGGATATCCCACAGGGCGTGCTGTTTTCCCACTAAGACTTCGGGTAGTCTCGAGGGTTGCTAATAACCCAAAACTGTTTATTTGTGTTGTGTTATATGTGATATTTTGGGGAAACTCACTAAGCATTGTGCTCACGGTTTGTGGTTTAAATGTTTTTAGATTTTCTTATATAAAGGAAGGGGACGACTTGATTGCATCACATCCATGTGAGATTTGTGCACATGATAACTTTTGATGATACTCTGATAAATGCTTTGAGTTAAATGGTTTTATCTAAGATTTTCTTAAGTTGTGAATTAAATAATAACTTAAATTTTTAAATGAATAATGTGGGTTGAATTTGGGCGTGTTACAAGTTGTTAACGTTACCTAACGGCCACGTTAAATGTAACAGAGACGTTACTACCTTGGCTAAGACCCGGTCTTGGCCTAAGAGAGCCAAGCCGGAGCGGCAGCTCATTTCTCGTCACAAGAGAAGAACATTCCATGTGATCTCCTCATTCACTCACAACCAATGAGAAAGCAACGAATAGCCCGGGTGACGCCCAGAACTGACATCACCTGGCGGTTAGTTAGCGTGAATAGATCTCCCAGTAAGAGGAGGCCACGTTTCACGCTCACGAGAGACGGTCCCCACGATCCGTTAGTAACAGGTATTAAAGGATCTCTTCCGTCTCAAGGAAGAGATCCATATTCTCTCTTATGAAGATTACCCTAAAACTTCTCTCTCTCTCCAAAAAACTAACTTGATCGTCAGAGCGATGTCCCGGGAGAACACCCGGTCATCCATTAACGATTCTTTTGTGATTGTGTTTTCAGGGAAGCACCCAAGTCAGACCCATCCTTCAGTATCCAAACCATCTGCGAACATGTCACAACATTTGGCGCCATCCGGACATATCCTCAGAGTGATACAACCAATAGACGACGTTGGTTCCCTGCATAAGCGGTATCTAAGCCCAACAGTATCTAGGATGGCAGTAGAAGCTCTGTTCAGAATGCACGAACCACTCTAGGTGCTGATGACACAGATCCCTCCAATTATGATAAGAATAGCAGAACCAGGGTTCCAGAGGAGTTTCCGGTAATTATCATCGGATATCTCATCACCTCAGATGGCGATATCACATCCCAATCTGCTGCAGACGAATCTATATGACGGCACTGAGGTATTCAATATCTCTAACTCCCGTAAGAGAAACTCACCTCACCACATAGAAAACGAGATAGAGGCACTCTCGAGAAACCTACTCAACATCGGTTTCTCGAGCAGTGATCCCAAACCATCAAAATGGGATCCATGAGGCCCACTCCTCATATCAAGATTCATTCGTAACACGAAGGTCCACCGAATATACATTGACAATGGCAGTTGCTCTTATATACTCTATGAGCACTATTTTTGGCAGCTACCTGACACGTGGGAAGAGGGGCTCCAACCCTCAACTGGTGGACCATTAGTAGGATTCACTGGGCATAGCTTGTGGCCACTAGGAACTATTCGGCTGCCTTTAACGTTGGTCAGCCACGACGAAAGGGACCGGATCACAAGGGCAGTCGAATTCTCTGTGATCCGATACCCAACAGAACACAACATTCTGCTTGGACGATCAGCAATCGCTTTACTGCATCTCGTACCATCGACGATACATGGCATCATTAAATTCAGCACACGCCAGGGGTCGGCGGTGGTCCTCGCCACAAACACCATAGCACAACATTGCCACCAAATCATAGTCGCCCCACAACTCGTGCGCGCGCCAAAGAAGTCCAAGGAGGGATGTTCCAACGAGCAACACCAGATAAACATGGAGTATCCAGAGCAGCTCGTGCGAATCGTCGCCCACTTAACAGACGAAACCAAGGCACGACTGGTGGCGCTCCTGAGGCAATACTCCACCTTCTTCGTCTGGAAGCCAACGGATCTGACAGGCGTCGATCGACAGGTCATATAACACAGCCTCAACATCGCACCTAGGAGTAACCCTGTAAAGCAAAAGAAGCGAGGACAGGTGGCAGACCGCAATAGGGCTATTAATGCATAAGTGGCCGATCTGGTGAGTACTGGCATACTCAGGGAAGTAATGTTCCCAACATGGAAAGGAAACCCATTCATGGTAAAGAAATCCAAAGGGGCATGGCGAATGTGCATATAATATTCAGATCTAAATAATGCCTACCTAAAGGATTGTTATCCTCTCCGGGAGATCGATCAGAAAGTCCAATCGCTTGAAGGCTTCCAATTTAAATGTTTCCTTGACGCATATAAGGGCTATCACCAGGTGCAGATGAAGCGAGAAGATGAAGCAACAACAGCCTCTCATACCGAAAAGGGCACCTTCTGCTATCAGAAAATGCCATTTGGGCTAAAAAACGCGGGTGCTACTTACCAGTGGCTGATGGACAAGGTATTCGCAGACCAAATTGGATGAAATATCGAAGTCTACATCGACGATATGGTAATTAAAAGCCGCAATGAAGAGATGTTACTCCAAGACGTGGAAGAAACCTTCAAAACGCTAGTCAAAGCGCATATGAAGTTAAATCCGGCTAAGTGTACTTTTGGAGTCGAGGAAGGGCAATTCCGTGGCTATCAGGTGACCAGGGAAGGGATCCTACCCAATCCCACCAAAATACAAGAGTTGCTCTAGTCGAAAACTCCCCGCAACCTTAAGGGAGTACAAGAGATCAACGGTAGGTTAACGACTCTTGGAAGGTTCATTGCCAAATCCGCAGAGAATGCGCGTCCTTTGTACCAAACACTCAAAGGATGCTTAGACAAAAAGCAATTCAAATTAAAAGAGGAAGCGGACGTGGCCTTGCAAAAATTGAAAGACGCACTGCAGCAACTCCTGACTCTAGCCTGCCCACTTCCTGGGGAGACGCTACAGATGTACTTAGTAGCATTGGAGGAGGCTATCTCCTCTATGTTAGTGGTGGAAAGGGAAGGCAAGCAAATCCCCATTCATTTTGTCAATAGGTCCCTGCAAGGGCCAGAAGTATCTTACCCGACCTTGAAAAAACTGGTCCTCGCCTTGGTCTACGCAACGAGACATTTACGGAGGTATTTCCAAGCCCACAAGATGGATGTTCTGACCAGTTACCCAATAAAATAAGTGCTGCTAAGGCCGGAAAAGTCTGTACGCCTAGCCAAGTTGGGTGAACACGACATCCAGTACCACCCCAGAACCAGCATCAAAGATCAGGTCCTTGCTAACTTCCTGGTTGAAATCCCAGATACCATCAAGGGAGTGTCGACGACAATATCTGTCGACCCATTAGAGCCTAAAGCCGACAAGGAATTTTGGAAGTTGTATACCGATGGCGCAGAAAGTAAAGAAGGCTCAGGCGCAGGCCTAATCCTCTAAAATCCCCAAAGACGAAGAGATCACCTATGCACTGCGGTTCGACTTCCAAGTATCTAACAATGAAACAGAGTATGAGGCACTACTGGAAGGACTAAGGCTGGCCAAGCAGGTTGGCGCAAAACAACTAGGAGCTCTTAGTGACTCGTTGCTTAACACAAACCAAATAAATGGAGTATACGAGGCAAAGGACCCTAGGATGCAGAAATATCTAGACGCGGTCTGTAATTTAGCCAGCACATTCAAAAGTTTTTAAATAAATCAAATATCCCGGGGGGGGGGGGGGGGGGGGGGAGGGGAGGAATGCAAGTGCAGACGCCCTCAACAAGCTGGCCTCTACCTCGTATGATCATCTCACAAAGATAGTTTTAGTCGAAGTACTCCCGGAAAGGAGTATTGATAACCAAAAAGTCAATACCATATCAGTCCCCACAGAATGGACAAAACCATTTGTTGATTACTTGCGCAATGGCGTGCTTCCGGACGATCCACATGAGGTGAGGAAAGTCAAAGTCAGAGCACCACATTTTTCAATAAGGGACAATCAGTTGTACCGAAGAGGATATTTAAACCCATGGCTCAGGTGCATTTCTAAGACAGTGGGGCAAACTCTTCTCGAAGAAAGCCATTCCGGGGACACAACAGCACATGAAGGCGCTTGCGCACTCACAGGCAAGATACTTCGCCTAGGAGTATACTGGTCAGACGTATACAACGACGCCTCAACCTTAACCAAGAAATGAAAGGAATGCCAAACATTCGCCCCTTTGCAAAATCAACCGGCCATGCCATTGACAAGCATCACTAGCCCCTGGCCTTTCCACCAATGGGGGATCGATATAGTGGGACCATTTCCACCGGCGTCGGGAGGCGTAAAGTTTTTGCTGGTAGCCGTGGACTATTTCACCAAGTGGATATAGGTGGAACCACTGGCCACTGTCACTAGAAAGAAGATGATAAAGTTCATGACAAAGGACATCTTGGCCCGCTTTGGAACTCCTAGGATCCTCATAAGTGATAACGGCACTTAGTTTGAAGGAATTCCCTTCAAGGAATGGTGTGAAGACAAGAAAATCCACCACAGGTTCACATCAGTAGCGCATCCTCAGGCTAACGGACAGACAGAGATATCCAACAAAACCATAGTCAATGGTTTTAAGATATGTCTACTCAGATGAATGTCTGCCTGGATGGATGAGCTCCCGACAGTGCTATGGTCCTATCGCACCACAGCAAGGTCAAGCACAGGAGAAATGCCCTTCAGTCTAACCTATGGGACGAAGGCGGTCCTCCCATTGGAAATAGTCGCTGGCTCCTTGCGAACAGAGAGTTTCGAGGAGGTATCCAACAAAGAAGGGAGACGCCAAGACCTGGACATGCTCGACGAGAAACGCGAAATCACGGACTGAGAACTATTACAACCGCCAAGTCTGGTCCAAGAACTTCAAAGTTAGAGAATGGGTACTAAGAAAGAATGAGTCTAGCCACGTTGAACCAATGGGGAAACTCAGTGTCACGTGGGAAGGACCATACAAAATCGTAGAAGCACATAAGAATGGTGCCTACGTCCTAGAAGCTCAAGACGGGCGCGCCATTCCAAGAACGTGGAATGCGTAGAGCCTGCGCCACTTCTACTCTTAAAACAAGTGTTAAATGTATAACCAGTGCTAGCTAACGCATTGTGTGTTAATTTAATATGTAAATGTAATCAACATAAATTACTTTACTATTTTTAGCCATATTATGCTCTAAACAAAACTAGTGTAAATAGAAAGGGCAACTCAGATGCTCCTTATATCCAAATCTAAGAAACAAAGAGGCTGTGTACATTTACCGTGTGGCAAAAAAGGACTGATCATCCAACGTCACATGAGCGAAATCGTTACAAGAAGGCAGCCAGGGAGTTTACATTAGAAAGGCTCATAACCTTCATCCCAAAACATGTTCATCAATTAAAGAACATGTGACATGAGTGTAGAAGGGTCATAACCTTCCACGAATATACAAAACAAAGAAAACAAAACTGGGTGAGCCTCAAGATGACGATCTTGGCTACACCCAGGGTCTTTAAGCAGCAGATTAGAACAAATCTCTCAAAGATTAGCTTAAGTAAAGCATAAAGAGTTCACTAGAAAGAGAACTCTGACCAGGGGTGTAAACAAACCCTTTGTACATATCATGTGATGGCCAACATAAACCATACACAGAGTAACCAGGTGAAAGAGTATGTGCGATAAAGAGAAACATTCACACCCATAAAAAGCAAACATTGTTCAAACTACCGGACTCCCAACTTACAAGATGGCCACAAAGGGCAGTAAAGACAACAAACAAATAAGGAAAATATTGTCAAAGGGGGTTACATCAAAACAAGCCAAACACAAAACTACTTAATCAACGGGAGTGTTACCATCACCAGAAGGAAAGCTTGAACTAGGGATCGATTCCTCTCTCTGAGACTCCTGGCAGAGATTACGAAGCCCAGCTATGTACAGGGCACCCAGCGAAGATTGCCAGCAAAGTCCATCTCCGTGAAGGTCACCAGGGCGTCTTCCATCTCTCGAGTCCTAGCCGCCACATTCTCCTCAGACTTTGGGTCAACCTCCCCGACGGATACCTGCTCCCAGACAATCCTTTTACCCTGTTCCACACCAGCAGCGACACAAGCTTCTTTCACAAGAACCAAGCCTTGGAGAAATTATGGACTTTCAATCAACCTATCCACAACCAGACTGAGCCTGTCGCTAAGGATCCAAGAAATATCCCTTTCCAGCGCTCCCCTTGCGGCGTTCTCGGTCATCAGATCAACCTCTAGCTCCGCCGTCCGCTTGCTCAGACTGGCATTCTCCAATGTCAGGACACCCACACGAGCGTTCAGGCCCTCCACCTCTTTCCCCAGCTTCGCCGCTTGATCCGCCAAGCTTGCCCTCTCAAGTAACACCGCCTTCAGTTCTTTGCATTCAATGCCCCTCCTGTTCAAGTCGGACTGGAGGGTCTCCATCTCGGAGATGCATTCGGTGGCCGCGACTAAATAAGACGACATTTGGGCGGCAGCGTAACGCAAGCCATCAACCATATGCTCGTCGGACATGACACTTAGGGCCTCAGTCGTGGCAGGAGGAAATGCGTGCTGTCACCACTCGAGAGCGGTGTCATGATCGGAGACAAGATCTTGAGCAGTTAGTCTCCAAGCTGGCTTATAAGCATCCGGATGAGAACCCATCAGCGGGGGGTGGTTGTGGTTTTACCGGAAGAGGTGAAGGCAAGACCATGAGGAGGCGAAGACCCAGTCTTTGTCATGGCTCCTTCGATTGTGGGAACATGGCTGGTTTTCTCGGTGCTTCCTTCTCCCATATGACAGGGCGGTTCAGTCGCCCTGATTTGTGCCCCCTCTAGCAGTTTCGGAGGACCTTCATCGGGTGCACGGTTAGAATCCTTAGAACCTCCCCAGTAAGAGACTTAAATTATGCTTCTTACAAAGAGGGGGCCCGGTGCTAGCTGCCTCAGTTCGACCGCCGGAAGAGGCTTCCAAGAGTACAAAACGCCTCTTAACCAGACGAAGACTCCTCGGGGACCCGGACGGTGTAGGATCCTTCTGAGAAGCACCAGTGATGACAATGTCCTGTATGTCTGGATCCTCACCAACGCCGGTAACACTATCAGAACCGTCAGTCGTCGTGAGTCATTGGCCAGAAAAAGGAGGTGGGAGAGCCTCCACCAGGTTAACGTCGCGAACCTGAAGCTCGCCGTCAAACAGACCCCGAAGACCTTTCTCCAAAGAAATAGTCTCCTCCACACCTGGTAAAAACAAGAAAAAATGCCGGTTAAGCCAAAGCACCGCTCTAAACATGACTTGTCAATCTTTTCATATAAAGGGGGGGGGGGGGGAAGAGGAGAAGCAAAAAAGATACCCTCTTTCTCAACAAAGAATTTAAGCATCTTCCCACGAGCCCTCCAAGCAGCACTCATCCCGTCGGTGGCCAAGAAATAGTCAAGCCAATCCTCACCGGTGATGCTGACCTTCTGCAGGGCATCAGCTAGTTCCCTGTCAGCGCCACACAATATGTGACACCAGTCAAATTTAGGTCAAAAATAAATTGATCAATAATCGTAATTGGGATGAACAAAGTGGTAGAGATTGTAACAAGGTTTCCAAAAATATAAAGAACACTGAAATCCGAGTTATAACGAAGAAGTTATTACCAATCGAAAATCCGCGACAAAACCGGCAAAACACTGTTCAGTGTAAAAAGTGAATTTTCGATAAAAGGCTTTTTAGCCTTAACAATCTAAATGAAAGTTGTAGAATATGTTAAACCGAGAACGTTCATAAAAAGAACTTAAAAATATGACTTCGTATGAGGAAGTTATGATTTTTCTAAGTTTCGGTTTAGCAGTAGACAGCTAAAAATTCGAAATATAAATCAATCGATATTTAGCTGACACAACTTAAACGAGAATCGAAGGTCTCGTCAAAAGTAGTACAACGGTAAAAAGACAGACAAAAATGGACGTCGGATGAAGAAGTTATGAATTTTTAACGGATTTCCTGTCCCGGTCTGTTAAAAATAATAATATTAAAAATAAAGTCAAAATTAGCCGACGAAGTCTAAACAAAAGTTGTAGAGTATAATTTTACCTACGCGGACATATAAAGAAACGCCAAAAACGGAGCTCGTATGCGAAAGTTATGAATTTCGCAAGTTTTTGGCACAAAAATCAAGAAAATGTTGAAAACCGGGAAATTTCGCATGGACCCTCTTCGGCCACGTCACCCTCGTATACGAGGCTTCCAGGTGTCTGCTACGTGGCGTCTTCTGATTGGACCGCAGATGTGCGGGTCACCTGCTGATTGGTCCGAAGTCGTCATAGCGCCTCCTGATTGGACCGAGGCTCGGTCCACTCCTGATCCGACACCACCGAGGAAGCTTCCGAGACCGCCTCCAGCTTCGCTTCTCCTTCTGACGCGTGGCTGCTGAGTCCTCCTCCCCCTCGCATGCGAAGCTGCCGCGTGTCCTGCTAACTCCTCGCCCTCGCCACCTGTACGATGAGTCACCCCTCGGCCGAACCCTCGCACCCCTATATAAAGGGTGCGAGACTTCTCGGATTTGAGAGGTTTTTCATCCCAAATTTCACCATTTTGCACCTTTTCACCCCCTAAACTTTCTCACGACCCCCAAGGCCCCGGTATCGTGTCTAAAACCCGAAGCAAGCCCCGGAGCCCCGGAATTCTCGAGAAGATAACCTCTTTCCAGTCGAAGTGCTGCCCGCATAAAGCCGGTTTTTACTCAAAAACACGCGGTTTCTTCGAGAAAGATCATCAATAGAAACGAAACGCTGCCCAAATCACCACTTATCAAGTGATTTCATACCCCTATAATATACCTTTTTAAATGGTTTTATATGCTTTTTAGGGGGGGGGGGGAATACAAGTTTAACACAATATTAAATTGTGTTAATAACTGTATGTGATAATAATCACACAAAGGCTTTCCTTATGTTTTTAAGGATTTCCAAATACTTCCAAAATGACTTAAAGCCATGTTAAATCTTTAAAGTGATGTAAACTCCGTTAAAATTCTTTGAAAAAGGTTTTATAAACTATTTCAATTTATAAATGCCAAAATCATATTTATATATGTATAAATATATAAATAAGATTTGAAGGGCTTAGGACTAATGAATTATCTTATTTCCTTTTCCTTGTTTCGATGTGGAATTAAGGTTGTGTTATTTGTCCGAAGGTCGTTTCCTTCTTAATTATATATATATTATACAAATATGAATATAAAAGGTTACTTCATTCGGTATCATTACCTTTGTATCATGCTGAGCAAAGGTGTTCATCCATGAGAAATCATGCAAATCAGATAGAACATATAAATTATCATAGGTATAATTTATGATTCAAAACTAAATATACAAGTATGATTCACGATTGTATACTTTCCAAGGAAATTACCAAAATTCATTTATCTATACCAAGATATGTATAATACCTTTAATATATGAACAACATATTAAAGAAATAATAATACATCATACCGGGTTTGCATTAACAAAGGTACAAATACAACGTACTAGGTTTAGCAATCACGAGGTAATAATACATCATACCGGGTTTGCATTAACAAAGGTACAAATACAACGTACCTGGGTTAGCAATCACGGGGTAATAATACATCATACCGGGTTTGCATTAACAAAGGTACAATACAGAGTACCAGGGTTAGCAATCACGGGGTAATAATACATCTTAAATCTCATTGAAACAATAAATTTGTGAGACTCTTCATGGTGTACTTATCTAAGTACGACTTTAAGTCCTGACTTATTAACCAGAATCTCTTATAGGGAGAGCGTGAATTTGTGTATAGATCTATATGGGACTGACAATCCCGCACCTTTACTGTTCGCTACAGTTTGGCCGGCAGGCCTAGGGTGTCAAATATCATATCATTTCCGACGCCTGAAGAACGTCGCAGCAGGCATATCAGTCATATTAGTATGGTTAATAGAACTCACATGGATAAAACAACGAGTAAATTACTAAGTAATATACTTCTCTTAAAACAGTAACAAAAGATAATTACATCCCGACCAAATATACCTTCTGTTAGTTTTTACTTACAGTAAAAACTACGTATCATGAAATCAAGTATGGTAAATATCAAGGTTCTAAAAAGCTCGTCATGGCTCCGCCATGGCGCGCCATGGCTCCAAGGCTTGCACCTGCCGCCAAGCTTTACCAAAACGCCGCCTTAACTCATATATGTATATAAAAATGAATAATAGTTGAAAATACATATAAAAATATTAATTATATAGAAAATTGCCGCCTTAAGTCACGCCTTACAAATGTCGTGGCTCGCCAAGCCTCGGAAAAGCTTGAGATTTGACATTGCCGCTAAGTCACGCCTTACGTTATTTAGAACCTTGGTAAATATACTTGTACTTCTGGTTTTGGAACATTTAAAACCACAAGGCAGTATTATGGATAATTTAATATTTTCCAGGATTAATACTAATTCTTTACTGTAGAACGGATATAACTAAGTATACTTTTACAAATGAAACGGTTTATGAGATTAAACCACTTTTACAAATGAAACGGTTTATGGAATTAAACTACTTTTACAAAGGAAACAGTTTATGGGATTAAACCACTTTTACAAAGGAAACGGTTTATGGGATTAAACCACTTTTACAAATGAAACGGTTTATGGGGTTAAACCACTTTTACAAATGGGAACTTAGTCATTCACTTTCTGTAAAGTAGTATAACATAAAAGACCTTTAGTGGTTAATTCTATAATTCCTTAGTTTTTACATCAGAGTTATACATAAGTAATGTCCGATTGATAGTGAAATGTGTGACTTCCGCCTTACTTCCTGTTCCTTGTTTGGTTGTGGGCTTAGGGCATATACACCCATTTAACTGTCCATTCGATATTGGGTTATATATAATTAGTATAAACTAAGTAATTACAGAGGGAAACTATTGAGGTTATCAGTTAATCACCTCAGGAAATATAGGATTTTCTGGAGGAACCAGTGAACTTATCCAAAGAACTTAGGGTATACTTAACAGAACTAAAATACTTATGAACTCACCAGCTTAAATGCTGATCTACTCTTTCCAAATAACTTGTATTCTCAGGAATCCAGTTGACAGGTACACTCCCGAAGCTTTTGAGAAGACTACCTTGATGAAGCTATGAATCGAGTATGAAATGAATCAGAGTTTAATGATCAAAGTAATATTGCGAGATTTGAACACAGATGTAAATATGATCTTGTTCAGCTCTATTACGCTCTCAAGTTTTACAGAGTACAAGTGACAATCCTATAAAGACTCGTTTTTATGACTCTAGTAAACACTCCTATTTATAGGAGAGGAAAGCGTACAAAAAATTTACTAAGGACTATGCGTTAAGCTTCGAATACAATGCCCTAGTAAAATAGATTACATAAGATACGAAGACTCAGTACATTCGAAGACATGAAACCCGTCGACTAATTACAACTCTATTTACCCTTACAGTCTCCCCCTTTGTAATCAAAGTCGAAGGCTTCAACTTGTAAGCAGTTGAATTGAATACATCATCACTCTTCGTATCTCTGTGTACCATGCAATGACCTTCTTAATCTCCTTCTTGTCTCCTTCATTATTCTTCCTACATTGGTTCATACGAACAATTAAGTTCGTATACTGAGAAGTTGCATATCGCTCTACTTCGCACGTTTGAAACAAGAACCGCTTTGCTCTACCAGCCTTATCTTTTCCAGCGAAGACAATCCCCAATGGCTTTAAGCAGATTTCACCATCTTCATATTTCTTCAGATCTACTTGTTTCTTCGTAGGTGCCATTGGTGCAGTAATTTCAATACCTTTTGCAGTAGCCAATTCCACATCAGTTTGAGCAAGACACTCAAAATAATTTTCAATAAAGATCTTGATGTGTTTGACTCCAAGTTGAAAAACATCTGGCTCTATTTCTTGTAGAAAGGAGAATGACTTGTCTTTCAGGATTAATGCAACTTGTATAAGATCATACAAGTTTATTATCGGAAAATCAGCAATGGTAAACTCATAAACTTTTCCATTTTTTCTGATCACAGTGTATTTGAGATTCTGAATAACATTTTCGAAAATCACATCTCTTTTGATGCTTATCACTTTCTTGATTTTTAACAGTGACCAGACTTCTTCAGGTGCTTTCGCCAACACTGAATGAAAACGAATTTTTATCTTCTTCCCTTCTTCTTTGTCTTTACACATAATTTCTGCTTTAAACTGAGGCATGATGAACATCATTTCATTTATAGGAAAGTCAAGCTGACTTGCATCAGTGTTTGTAACCACATAACTCTGTTTTGGCACCTTTTCGAATGAATACATATGATGAAACATGACTTTTGCCTCAATTGTTTCATAGTTGTATTGCTTCGAAGGATCTCCTTTTTCCATACCCACAAGGTCTTGTGCACGAAGAGCCATAACACTTTGAATACGCCTCATCTTTTCCAACTCCGCATCCACTTCAGCCTTCTTTTCTTCCTTAGTCTTTTCTATGATCTTGGCTTTACCTTTATCTTTAGACTCAGACTCTCCCACCACAATCTTTGATTTCGAAGCACTTCCAGCAGCTTCTCCAATCACAACACCTTTAATTACTGATCTGGTCATCGGAACCGTTGTGACCACAGTTGAAGTAACTGAACCAGCAGATACAATAACAGGCTTTGTAGTTGGGATCTTCGAAGGAAACACTTTTCCCACCACCTTCGAATCTTCTTTACTCGCCTTTACTTCTTCACCAGTCTTCTTAGATTCATCTATCTTTTCTCCCCCTTGCACCCCTGTGAAAGCAGGTGGGGCATCTGATACTGTTGGAAGAAGACTTGAAATGCGAGTAAGAGGAGATAATTGTTTGTGAAGAATAGTTTCGAACTGGATGAATTTTTGAGATAAAAATTCTGGAGTGATAACCGAAGTGAACACTGGTTTCACAGACAACTCCTTCAACTCTTTTAACAAAACAAGCAACTCACCAAAATTCTTGTTCTCCAATTCAGAAAGATGAGTAAGTTGAGGACTCATGCTTTCGTACATTTTGACATATTTGGTGACATCGTCACAAATGTCAACCTTCTGATGGATTGAATTATAACCTTGTTGAACACTTTGAACTTCTTTCTGCATGTCTTCACGAAGTTCACGAATTTGCATGTTGACATCTTCGCGTACCTTCTTAACTTCTTGAACAAAAAGAACATGTTGTTCTTTTGTTGTGCTTTTTAGATGCTTGACCTCACCCATAAAATCAGATCGTTGAGATTTAACACGAAGTTCGTTATTCTGATCAGTGTAGTCAACTTTCTCCAAAATAACAGACTCGAAATCTTTCACCATTCCGGAGACTTTGCTGATTATCCGTGATTCCATCATCTTTAACATAGTATCAACTTCCAGACTTGATACTGATGAACCTCCCCCAAAATCAGCTTGAGATTGAATGATAGCATTCAACTTCGTATTCAAAATTTTGTACTGCTTCATTGTCATCAACATATGATCTGGAAAATTTTCTTCTTCTTCATTAAACTTTAGATCTTCAAAAGTTCCTCCAAAACCTTCGTTATCAGTTTCATCCTCCAGCATCATTGTATCATCGACAGGTGAAGTAGGTTTTGGCGGATCAGTAGATTGTGAAGAAAAGATGGAAGTGAAAGGTTGATCAACAATATGTTCGAATGTTGGGGAATGTGTGGTTGATGTGAGAGGAATAGTGGATAATGGTAACGAAACAATATGTTCAAAAGTAGAGATAGTATGACCTGAAGCTGCATTTTTCGAACTGTCTTCACCCATATCGACATTTGCATCCGTATCAGATACGTGTGCAGGGATGTCTGAAGTTCGAACCGCCTTAGAAACTGACTTGGTAATCGAATCTTCGGGTGGTACAATGTGTGTTTGCTCAGGAGTCGAAATCTGATCATGAATAGTTGGTTCAGGAGTTTCAGAAATTCGTTCATTATCATCTTCAGTCGACTCAGTAGAAATCACCAGCTTTCGGGTCTTCTTCTTCCTTTTCTTTGACAACCTTTTGGCCATATCCTCAGCCATTCGTTTCTTGGACACTGGAGAAACCGGTGCTGGCACCTCTCTAATTAACACACCTTGATGTGTAATTTGGGGTTTTCGAATCATTTGTGGTGTAGGAGACTTGCATTTATGGGTAGACTTCATTTTGATTCTTCGAAACATTCCAGTCTTCGATGGAATATTGACATTCTCTTGAGTTTATGCAATGATAGGCTCAATCACTTGGGTCTCAGCAACAGATACTTCAACAACCACAGGCTTCTTCTTCGGAGATTTCGAAGATTTTGAATCAGTTTCAGTATTCTTCGACTTCTTGGATTTTGTTTCATCGATATCCAGGAGTTTACCAGTTTCAATTGTAGAATCGATGGTCTGCAAATATGCCACCAAGACAGAGTTCGAAGGATCAACTCTTTTAAGCATAGCATCTGGAATTCTAGCAACTGATGGAAAAATATTAGCATTATCGGTGACATCCTTCGGATAGTGGTATGGTTGGAAAACTGCTCTTTCTTCATCATTTGGCACCAAAATTCCTTCCTTATTGTAAAAATGTTGCAAAATCAGACTCCAGTATCTTGCACACGAAATACCGTGAGTGGCATTCGTGTGTTCTATGCCTTTTTGAAATTCTTTCCATAGTTGAGTAGAATAATCTACTTGAAGATCATAAATATACCAGCTACCATGGAATACACTTCCATCCTTCCTTTATCCAGACTAGCAGAACGCCCAGTTAAACACCTTAGAAAGATTCCAAACAGGAAATTCCAGAGTCGTGGAAGACCAGACTTTTTAAAATCACTTATCTTGGACAATGGTGGCTGATAACCCATCTCATTGAACATGTGAACAATTTGGGGAAAAGTAACAGCAACATATGGAGGCGTATTCGGGATATCAAGAATTAGACAGAAAATTTTCTTGGATAACCTGACCTTTTTGTCGTTCACAAGATGAAAAGTGATCGTATCAGAGGCTTTGTTGTAGGTTGCAGTTGATCCTGCTTGTGAAAGCCAGGATAATGGAACCGAGAAAGAATTAAACATCGCCTTTGACAGTACATAATTCTTTAAAGCAACGATTAGCATCTTTAGTTCTTCTGGGTACTGAGAAACTTCACCCTCCAGATAGTAGTTTGTTGCTTGAATCTTCATTAATGGTAATGAACAGACATCTTCAGTGGTATGAGAATTGACATGAGCAGAAGTCACCATCGCTAGGGTTTGAGGATGATGATGAACAAAGAATTTAGAAAGATGTTTGTTTTGATCGCGTAAATTGAAAAGTAACCCTGGAATCCCCTTTTATATGTAACCCTGATTTTTGAATTTGAAGCGGGATGCATTTAATGAGATCCGACGTGGCACCTTGAAAATTGGACCATTACTGCGTAAAAGTAGCCATGCGTCAAAAAGGAACTGTCACATCTCCTAGAGAACCGGACAGAATACCATACGTCATATGCAGACAGCCTGTATTGTTATCCCCAAGATGATTTATAACCGTTATGACTCTTCGTATGGAAGCAAGGCTCTTTCACTTTTGGGTTGAAAAGCGAAGTCATACGCCAGAAGTTCGAAATCATCAGCCTAAGTTGGTATTACTCAGAACCTCAAGGATTTCGTGAGTGAAGTGTTCCAAAGAATATAGACGAAAAACAAATATAAGAAAAATATGGGATAATGTGATGTCAAACCATTGACACAAAAGCAGATTAAATCCCGGGAAAAGATTACTTCATTAATCATTAAGAGAAATGATCAATTGCTTGTGTGGGTTCCCGTGAATTACAATCGAATACTTATTGATAAGTATCAAAGGGCTTCTTTTTATTAGGCTTCGTGGATAGAAAAAAAAATTCGTTACATGTCAACCTAAACATAAGGTGAGAAATTGTAACATAAATTACTTGTTTGACCAGTGTAGTCAGTGACAAGTTGGCTTTGATAAATTTTAACATGACGAGAACATTCGAATGAAACTCACACTGAAATCATATTCAAGAAAAAAAATTTGTGTGCTGGATCTTGTTGGGTAACAAACATCGTGGGTTTCGAATGTTTGATCAAGACCACTCATTCGAAATGAATATGATTTGGAGTTTCGAATTTGGGTACAGAAACAAAAAGTTTCGTGAAAATCTGGAACTTAGTTCCTCGTCAATTCCTTAACAAGATTATGAAAATTGGGTTTCACTTTCATCACGGTCTCATGATGTCAGATCTTAAACACAGATTTTTGATATGTCTAAGTCTCGATTGGTTTGATCAGAGACCTCTCGGACATATGTCTTCGTGTGTGATCGTGTAAGAACTTTTGGGTGAAAAAGATGGATTTAAGACACGAAAAGTACCTCTGTTATTGTTGGACCAAACAGGAAACTCTTAACTCATTTTGAGAAGAGTCAGGTAGCTTAGAGACTAATGTGAATATAAGCCTGATTGGGAAGAAATTTCCGTATGAAGAATTTCATTAAGGCTTTCGTACACACACATTGAGTCATTGGAGGCTTTTGGACAACATGCAGCAGCATGCTTCTAGGGACAACTTAACTAGTTCAAAATGCGAAAAAATATTGATCAATTCACACGAAAAAATTTACCTGACCCTAGAACTGCAAACATATTCCATCTTATATCTTCATGATGTTCTGCCACAAAATAAAACTGAAAATATTTTTGTTGTTTTGAAGTTTTCGAAAATTTGAAATAGAAAACAAAAGAAAATCTTTTTGGATTTTTAATTTTTCGAAAATTTGAAATACAAAACAAAAGAAAATCTTTTTGTATTTTTGATTTTTTGAAAATTTGAAATACAAAACAAAAGAAAATCTTTTTGGATTTTTGATTTTTCTAAAATTTGAAATACAAAACAAAAGAAAATCTTTTTGGATTTTGGATTTTTCGAAAATTTGAAATACAAAACAAAAGAAAATCTTTTTGGATTTTAGATTTTTCGAAAAATTTGCAATACTACTTGTTGCAAAACACAAAATTTTATCATCCCCTGAGAAGTGATTAATATACGAATTCGAAGGGGTCGAAGCGTTGACTATGAACAGTAACCACTGAATCAACCCTTAAAATAAGTGACAAACGTGCGAATTCGAAGGGGTCGAAGCGTTGCATATGAACAGTAACCACTGAATGTTGAATGACTTTGCGTTATCTTTTATTGAACGCCTCTGATTCATGCTTTGTCACCCATTATTCTTCTTTTTCGCATGGAACTGAATTTCCATCGATCATTCCAAGTCCTTCTATAATTCGCACAAGAGATTTTTCATCTAATGCCTTCGTGAAAATATCAGCTAACTGATCAGTTGTTTTCACAAAATGTACTTCAATATTCCCATCCTCCACGTGATCCTTGATAAAATGATAACGAAGAGCTATATGTTTAGTCTTCGAATGTTGCACAGGATTATGACAAATTCGTATTGCACTTTGAGAATCACAATATTATGGAATCTTTTTCATATTAATTGCATAATCACGTAATTGACTTTGAATCCATATTATTTGTGAAGTGCAAGCAGCAGCAGCCACATATTCTGCTTCAGCTGTTGAGATTGATACACATGTTTGCTTTTTCGATTGCCAGCTCACCAATTTGTCATCATGAAATTGACATCCACCACTTGTACTTTTTCGATCAAGATTACAACCACCCAAGTCTGCATCCGAATATGCTTGGACGAAGAATACAGTTTTCGAAGGATACCACAATCCTAACGAAATTGTTCCTTTAAGATAACGAAATATGTTCTTCACAGCAGTGAGATGTGGCTCTCGTGGATTAGACTGATACCTGGCACAATTACACACAGAAAACATGATATCTGGTCTACTTGCTGTGAGATAAAGTAATGAACCAATCATGCTTCGATAAAGAGTTATATCAATGGTTGGTTTATCTAAAGACGGTGTCAACTTTATGCCTGTTGCCATTGGAACACGTAACTTCGTGTTATTCGTCAATCCAAACTTTTCGAGCAGATTCTTCATATATTTTTCTTGATTGATGAAAATTCCATTTCTGTTTTGACGTATATTCAATCCAAGAAAATTATTGATTTTACCGATCATGCTCATTTCGAACTTACTTTTCATCAAATCTTCGAATTCCTTAGACAAAGCAGGGTCAGTTGAGCCAAAAATAATATCATCAACATAAATTTGAACAAGCATTAGATGATTCCCAACTTTCTTTCGAAATAATGTGGGATCAACAGATCCTTGTTTAAATTTAGATTGTTTCAAAAACGAAGTTAGAGTGGCATACCATGCTCTTGGTGCTTGTTTTAAACCATAAACTGCCTTATCTAAAATATAAACATGATTTGGATATTCTTCGTTAATAAAACCTGGGGGTTGTTCCACATAAACAGTCTCTTCAAGCTCTCCATTTAAAATTGCACACTTCACGTCCATTTGATAAACATCAAAATCTTTATGAGCTGCATATGCTAGAAATATTCGAACAGCCTCGAGTCTTGCGACAGGGGCAAAAGTTTCTTCATAATCGATTCCTTCTTGTTGTGAATATCCTTTAACAACAAGTCTGGCTTTGTTTCGAACAATGTTTCCATCTTTGTCGGTTTTATTTTTGAAAATCCATTTTAACCCGACAATCAAAACATTTTCAGGTTTAGGAATTAATCTCCAAACCTTGTTTCGTTCAAATTCAGACAATTAATATTGCATTGCAACAACCCAATCTGAGTGTTCCATTGCAACCTTAATTGGTTTTGGTTCAATTTTAGATATGAAAACATTAAACATGCAAAATTCTTGATGAGTATTCAATACCTCATTCTTTGCACGAATTTGAGCTCTTGTTAAAACTCCCTCTTGTGGATTCCCAATTACTTGATCCTTCGGATGATCTCTTGTCCATTTTTCCATTGGTGGATATGCTGGATCAAATTCCAAAGGAGCATCTTCGTATATATCATCATTCTCAGAACCTGCAATCGAACAAACATCATCAAAATCATTATTATTTGCAATATTTTCTATATGCTCCCCCTCAACTCTAGGCTCCCCCTCAACATTAGCATTCAATCTTTCTTTCTCCCTCTCGAAAGAATGCACTTCGTCATTTAAAGTATTCGAATCCAAGTGCTCCCCCTCCGCTGGATTATTTTGCATACTTTCGCCTTCTTGAGGAGTTGATGTTGATTCATCAGTAAACTTCGCAAATTCTGGTATGTGATTATCAGGATCATGAATTTCAGCATCGATTGCATGATCTGAAATTCCAAAAATCAAATCATAATCAATATCATCCATTTGTAAAGATTCAGTTTCAACTTGTGTGTCTTGTAAAATTGAATGATTTGCAAATGTATGCTCATTTTGTTTAACATAGTAATCATCGAATGTGAGATTGAAAGTTTCTTCCACTTTTCGTGTTCGCTTATTTAACACACGATATGCGACAGAATTGTGCGAATATCTAAGAAAAATCCCTTCATCAGCTTTTGTTTGAAATTTCGAAAGATGATCCTTGAGATTCATAATAAAGCACCTACATCCGAAAACATGAAAAAATTTCACATTAGGTTTATGATTATTCAGAATTTCGTATGGTGTAATATTAAAACGCCTGTGTATGAAAGATCTGTTCTGAGTAGAACATGCAGTGGATATTGCCTCAGCCCAAAGATATTGAGGTAAATTCGCATATGTCAACATGGTTCTTGCTGCTTCACATAGTGAGCGATTCCTTCATTCTACAACACCATTTTGTTGTGGTGTATAAGGAGATGAAAAATTATGCGAAATCCCTTTGTCCACCAAAAATGAATCAAGAACATTGTTCTTAAATTCAGTTCCATGATCACTCTTGATCTTTCGAACAATCTTCTTTAATGTCGTTTCCATCTTTTTGATAAAATCAATCATGATTTGTGCAACTTCGGATTTAAGCCTGAGAAAATAAACCCACGTAAATCTGGAAAAATGATCAACAATAACTAAAATGTACCGTTTCTTGTTGAGAGTTGAAACAGTCGAAGGACCACACAAATCAATATGTAAAAGCTCCAGAGGTGCAACAATTTTCGAATCTATCGTTATTGGATGACCTTGTTTATGTTGCTTGCCAACTTCACAAGCTGCACATAAAGAATCATTATCAAATTTAAGTACAGGTAAACCTCTTACCAGATCTTGTACCACCAGTTTATTGATGTTTCGGAAGTTGAGATGTGAAAGTCTTCGATGCCATAGCCAGCTTAAATCAGATGTGGCTTTCGAAAGAAGGCATACAGCAGGTTTGCCTACAATAGGATTGATGTCCAGAGTGAACATGTCACCTTTCCTTTTGGATTTCAGTAACACTTCGTTTGTGTTGACATTCGAAATAATACTTCCTTCTTCGTTAAAGAGAACTTGATTGCCACTGCCCACAACAAGTTGAGAAACACTTATCAAGTTATGTTGGAGACCTTCAACATATGCAACACGATTCACTGTGAATTGTCCATTTGTAATCTTCCCATATCCTTTGACTTGACATTTGTAATCTTCCCATATCCTTTGACTTTAACTTTGGGATGAGCATATGATGTATCAACAGTTGATTTAAAATGTGTATTTTGAAAGACTTGTTGATTTGAGTTAGATTTATTTGAAAATGCTCTTGATTTGTTAGTGTCAGAAACTTTCGAAAACTTTGGTTGCTTATTCTCTTCAGACCTTGTATGAATGGATTGAGATGAATGGTGAGTTTTTGTTGAAAAAGAAGAATTTTTAGCTTTGAAAACATTTTTGGTTGATTGTGACCAAGACATTTTTTGAGACTCAATATTTTTCCAAAATATTTTTCTTTCTTGCTTGTCGTTTTGAAATGTTGTTTTCCTTCGAAAATTTGTCAATTTGATCTTTAAATTCCTTAGAGTTTAGTTTGACAACTTTTTTATTTTCCTTTTCAACATGTTTTGTATTCCCTTTTTCAATTTTTGATTTTTCAACTCATTGGCTTTGTGGTTTTTGTCGTTGAAACACATACGAATTCTTTGTTAAGTTGTTTTCAACCGTGTTTTGATTTGCGAAAAAACCTTCATCAGTTGTTTTTGAATTATCCTCCTCAACTAATTTCTTTAATTCGGGTTTGATATTTTCAACATTTCCAGTAGTTACGAAAACTTGATTTGGAAAAATGACATCATCTGTACATTTGAAATTTGGATAAACCACTGTATTTGTTTCAAGATAGTGTTCACCTTTTTCATTCATTACTTTTTCGAACTTTTGTGTATCTCCATACACTTGATCAACTACTATTCGAGGAGTTGCCTCTTCTTTTGTAGTTTCATTTTCCTTCTTAATGTTCTTTTCTTCTTCATCATCACTATCATCTGTTTGGCTGTCTTTGACTTCCTCAAAGTCCACATCACAAACTTTCGAAGTTGAGGGTTGATCAGTGTCAATCTCAACCAACAAATCCTTACCTTTTTCTTTTCCTTTAAATGATGATGCAACATTTATAATAGACAACTGAGAACAATCAACATCCTCAATCTCACTGATTTCACTAATATTGTCAGAATTATCCTCAATATCAGCAAAATTAGATTGAGAATCAGATGTTGAATTCTCAGTCTTTTTCAAGATGTGAATTTGTTCAGACTTAGTCAAAGTGTCATTTACAATATTAACCAATTCAGTTGAATCAAGACATTCATCTACTTTGACTATTCCATATCTATACTTATCATTTGGAACTTTGTTAAAATCAGCTATTTTTTTTTTCACAGTCATACGAAATGTTATCTACCGTAGCTCTTTCATAAGCTAAAAATGGCAGCAATTTTCTATGTTGTTCTTTACTGATTTCACATGAATGATGTAGTTCAGTTAATTTCCCATACAATCTTTTAGCCGAATTACAGTAAATGTTCCTCTGTGCTAACAACAGTTTCGATTCACTAGACAAGTTATCCCTATCCACCATGATATTAGTTATTTGAAGTTCTAAACAATCTATCTTAGTAATTTTCGAATCTAGTTTCTTCTGTGTCTCTAGCAACTGCATAGACAGCTTCTTAGCCTCATTGCTAGCAGATACCACAATTGAATCAAAATAAGTAACAGTTTCATCGAAAGATACTAATTCAGAATTATAAGCATGTACTGGAATATTGAAAGATTCAAGAATATTACGTACCTTCGTGGTCATCGGAGATTTGTCAGCAGCTTTTGATACGAAGCATCTCCCATGAACTTCGTATTCCTACTCATCTGAATCTTCTTCCATCTTTGCATACATTGCTCCGTGGGTTGGATTTCGCATCTCCTCATCATCTGATCCAGATGACCAAATTTGATAAGTTCCATCTTCTTCTTGTTCACCACGAGCAACTAATGAAAGATTCTTTGCCTTCGCACACACCTCCTCCAACTTTTCCACATAGTACGCTTCATCCTTCGTCTTATTATTTTTCTCATATTTCTTCCTCAGCATGAAATCATTAGCTAAATGATTAGCCCCGTTGCAATAATGACAATCAATCCCAGCATCTCCCTTTAACTTCTTCTCTGTTTTTCCCTCAGCAAACTTCGTATCTTTCTTCTCTTCCTTCTTCTTCTCATCCCCAACACTTTTACTCATAAAATTCCCTTTCAGAGATCTTCGAAACCAAAGCTAATGGACCTCCCAAACTTGCCTTCGATTCTTCAGCAATTTCGTTCACTTCGCTTTCATGAGACTTCAGCTGATTGTACAAGTCATCAAAGTTGACGTATCAAAGCTCTGTTGATTCTTAACCATCATGCTCACACTACACCACTACTTACGAAGACCCATAACAAAAATTAAATTGAACTCCATGGCTGATCTGGTGATACCATATCGATTGCATCGATAGATTAATTCATTAAGACGATCGTGGTAAACTTCAATCGTTTCACCATCTTTCTGTCTGAAGTCCTTCAGTTCCACTAAGCATTGCTTCACAGAGTTAACTTTTGTCTTCTCACTCCCCTGAAATTTCTCCTTGAGATTGTTCCAGATCTCCTTTGCAGTTGTACAACTCCTCACATAGTTGTAAACAACTAGAGGCAAAGCACCTCTTAGCTCTCTCACGCATCTCTTCTCTAGCTTTTTCAGACGATCAGACTGATTCTCAACTTTGGAACTTCCAGAAGATGATCCAATTGGTTGAACATTCATTGGTGGATTGAGATTGCCAGAAATGCAATTCCACAGTTCTTCATCCAATCCGTTGAGATAATCCTGCATACGATCAGCCCATTGATCGTAATACTCAGGGATTAGCATAGGAATTTTGGTGGATGATCCTAAAAGATGAGAAAATGAAGTCATGGAATTAAGAATGAAAGACGCCATTGATGTACGGAATAAATCCTTGAGAATTTTTGAAGAAACTTTGAGAATTTGACAACAAACTATATGATTCAAATCAGAATCACTAGTAGAACACTCGATTCAATGATTCAAGTGCAGAATCGAATCACAGACTTAGATCCAATGAATTTTTCACTTTCAAAAAGTGCGGAATTTCTTAAACCAAAAAGTTGATTTAAAAACTTTTGAAAAGATAAAAATTAGATCAGAGATATGATTCCTGCTCTGATACCAATTGATGAAGCTATGAATCGAGTATGAAATGAATCAGAGTTTAATGATCAAAGTAAGATTGCGAGATTTGAACACAGATGTAAATATGATCTTGTTTCAGCTCTATTACGCTCTCAAGTTTTACAGAGTACAAGTGACAATCCTGTAAAGACTCGTTTTTATGACTCTAGTAAACACTCCTATTTATAGGAGAGGAAAGCGTACAAAAAATATACTAAGGACTATACATTAAGCTTCGAATACAATGCCCTAGTAAAATAGATTACATAAGATACGAAGACTCAGTACATTCGAAGACATGAAACCCTTCGACTAATTACAACTCTATTTACCCTTACATACCTAGTACCGTACCACGACTCTTGTCTTCTACTGTACCTACTTTGGTGTTTGAATATGTAATGTTTAAACACTTATGTAAAACTTATACTTATTAATGCAATGGTTGTTTGTACTTTGATTACTATATTGCATGTGTTGTGATACTTACCTGAAGTCCTCCGCCCCCGAACGTTTCTGTCGTTCTGGTTTGGGGGTGTGACAGATTGGTATCAGAGCAGTGTTTATAGTGAACTCAGTATATCAGTCATAAAAGATATACAACTATAAACCCATTAGGATAAAAAACTCTAACCAAGAGTTATACTTTAAAAATATAACAATATTTTATAAAAGTATAAGTACATGCAGAATATATATATAGAATAAGTATCACAAGAAGAACAAAACAAAAGTATTTGGATGTTGGACATTACAGTTAAACCTAGACAGTGACGTAATCAAATCTAGGATCAATATAGCCTGATCAACTATATTCATTCGAGATATGACCAACATGTGTTTGGGGAGTGATTGTAGTGTTGCAACAGGTCTAAAACTTACCTAAGTACCAGAAGAATTCTAGAACCAAACATAAAGATTAAAATACTATGGGAGTATTTTAGGATGCTTTAACAAGAAAACTGAAAACTTGTCAAATTCTTATATCTAGAAGTCCAAGAATCAAACTCATAACTAAAATAACATGGAGTTATTTTACATACCTTTGGGGAAATGTTAAAAAGATCTTTTCTGATAAGTCTATAATTACTAAGTGGACACGTTAAGGTTATATATAGCCGAGATTTTATAGACTTAGAATATGTGATTTTCACTCTACTTCCTTTTCCTTGTTTGGATGTGGTTTTAGAGTAGGATTACTTATTCAAAGGTCCATTTGATCTGGATTATATATAATTGGTACACACCATGTGATTATAGAAGGACCAGAAAGTATCACCTTCGTAAAAATTTAAATTTTCTCATAGATTCTTTAGACATTCTCGTGTAGACCCCTTAGATAAACGTAGTTACTCCAGTAATCAATAGAAGAGTCAAGGAGGATCCAACAAAATTTCATTAAGAGAATTCCGAGAAAGAAACAGATGATAAGTAAATAAACTATAGAAATCATTTACTGCCCTTACCCTATTAAGGACACCAATGAGAGATTCGCATGAACTTCCGAGATTCAAAATCTTCATTACGAAGTAATGGGGATCAGTGTCAGAATTGGAAGTAAGACAGCTCGGGAATTCAATATACCTACAGAGGAGAAGGACACCCTATAGATACCAGGAGGAAAGAAATCATTACCACCCAGAATAGAACAGAGAACAAAAGAAAACCACTTGTGATACATGTGAAGTGTTTGAGTGCCTTTTCATCTAAGTAATAACTAGTAAATCGATTCAACCTAGTGAGTTAGTGATTTCATTACTCACATTAGGTTTTGAGCTTATCCTCTTTTCCTGTCACGACTAATAACAATAAATCAGATCACGAAATCTTAATTGATAGTGATTACTTCTAAAATTCATAAGTCTATTTTATGTAGACACTGTTATGAATTGTTTTCGAATATTTTCGAAAGTTGGAAAACGATATCCACCAATCGAAGGTAACTTTGTTCGGATGATACTCGGTTCATAACCATTCTAGAAACTTATTTATGTTCCTTACCAGGACTGCATCATAGGGATGCAGGTCGAATCATTAAGAACAATATAACAAAACGAAAGATTTATACATATATACAAATGGTTAGAATACATCTAGAGACAACGATAGTCGCTCACGAGCTCATTTTCTTATCATGAAACAGAATCATGCCTCCGAAGGAATGTAACCAACCCACCGGCAAAACACCAATCCTTCAAATAGATGCAGCTACGTTTCAAGCTGCGGTCACAACAGCTGTAACAGCTGTCATGGCACACCTTAATGCTAACAATGCAAATGTTAGTAGTAATGCTATCGGCAATCCCGATCGTGGTGATGGCCAAGTACAGCAATGAGCACCTACTTGTAAGGACACTTTCAACCTTCAGCCTAATATCCTGAAACGAAAGTTCGAGAACAAGAAAGGGAGTTGTTCAACTCAAGAACCTAACAGAGGGCAACGAACTGGGGCAGTCAATACCCCCATCAGCCCTATTATTCTAGAACCGACCACGCCGTACTTAGGAAACCTCCCATACTGCAGAAAGTGCAACTACCATCATCATGGAGTTTGCCGAGAGCTGCATTGCAATAGATGCAACATAAAGGGGCATACCGCCCGCATCTGTAGAACTCCGGTTAAGTTCATCACTTCAACTGCCAATGTTGGAACCATTCCCATATGTCACCTTTGTGGTGAAATAGGACATTACAAGAGGGACTGTCCAACAGAGAAGAACGACGGGGGAGCAGGAGGAGTTTGAACCCAATACATGGGAAAGCATCAAAGAACCCTGCTATATTTTGGTACGCTTCCAAAGCCCGATAACTATCTATAATTATGATTAATCTTTCGTTCAAATTAAATCACAACTATTATATAAAATTTGAAACCCTAACAGGTAAGCTATGATGACTTAGTGTATACATAAGGGTCGTTTATAATTAAGATTTGTAAACTTAGAGTGAGTAATCCCACCTCATTTCTTGTTCCTTGTTTGGTTGTGGATTTAGGGCAGGGTTGCTCAGTCAAAGGTCTTACCAATCTTAATTATACATGACTTGTATACACCAAGCGATTATAGAGAGACCTAGTAAGGATCGTTTCATGAAAGTTCATAATTTCAAATTATCAGAACCCTCGTATTGGTAGTACCCACCAATTTCGAATCAAAAGGGGTTCGTAGCGATAATAAAAGAATAAAACCAGAAGCGCTGAAAACTTAGATACATAGGATATCATCCTAGTAATCATTCCTCCCAGAACGACTTAATATCTATTTCATCGAGAAAATTCCGACATCCTCATTCGATATGGTTTGGCCTGGCCCTTACCATGTGAAAATTCTTATGCTGTGTAAGAGAACTTTTTCCTTAATCAGCCGTAAGATGGAATTCTTCCAATCCATAACGCAAACTTTTAGGTTGTCTCTCATTTCAAAACTTCAGAAGTACCCATGCGAAGGGTACCACGCCATTCTAGCCTACTCAGTAGACAGGAAACTTCAAACGAAAAGCACCGAGGTAGTCTTAGAAGTCAGTAACTACCGAAGTAACCCATTAGATCTCGTAGGAAAATCATTGTACCGCAGGTCAAGTTCAAGAATAGAGACTAAGAACTCATTAAGTTAATCTATCGCTGCTAAGTGTATACACGAGAGTAGTATATAATTTAGACTTAACAAGATTTAGGATGTGTAATTCCGCCCTATCTCCTGTTCCTTGTTTGGTTGTGGACCTGGGGCAGAGTCATCCATCCGAACGTTTTGTGAAATCTAAATTATATACGACTTGTATACACGAGGTGATGGTGGATGAGCCAAGTATGAGTCTGATCATGAACTTTGGAGCAAAAGCCTTCATCATATATTCTACCAGGAGGAATTCAACGTGAGACCACGACAGTGGTTTGAGCTACTAAATGACTAAGAATTCGAAATTCGTTATCATCTTGACAAAGCCAATATAGTAGCTGACACCCTAAGTCGGAAAAAGTACTCAGGTCGTAGAGCCAATCATTGACTATGATAACCCATTCAAATCTGTCCACACAAAGTAAGGAGGCTCAACAGGAAGCCTTGAAACCTGAAAATGTGGCAAGTAGAGAAGATAGCTAGAACGTGTGAGTGCACGGTATTCCAATATCTGTTATCTCCGCTGAGATAATAGAATCATCTCCTAGTTCAGGCAGTCACTCAAAAATATCTGGGAACTAGAGTAGTCATGAGCCTATGTGATCGACTATGGTAAAGAATGGGATACCCATTTACCAATTAGTCGAGTCCTTTATCACACTAGCATTCAAGTTGCTCCATTCAAAACCTTCTGCGGTCACAAGTGCAGATCCTATCTGCACTGGACTAAATTAGGTAATACGCAACTAGCTAGAGATTTAATTTCCACACAACACCTTCGCTGATCTGGAATTCATCCGAGAAACTACCGAAAACAAAATACGAATCAGGAAGCGACATAAAGCTTCCAGAGTTAATCAGAGAAGCTACGGCTTCGATAAAAGAAAACCCTTGGAATTCCAGGTTGATGACCTTGTCATATGAAGGTCTCACCCTGGAAGGACAAGATACGCTTGAGAAAGCGTGGAATACTAAATTCAAGGTACATAAGACCATTTGATATTCTTACCAGAATAGGTCTTGTACTTATAAACTTAGACTACCACAAAAACTTAATAACATTCATCCCACCATTCACATATATAATCTAAAGAGGTATCTATCCGATGAAACACTTGTTATTTCACTCGATGAAATCAAGTTAAATAAAAGTCTACACTCTGTAAAAGAACCAATGAAAACCATGGATAGGGAAATCAAGAGAACCAAGCAAAGTCTTATCCCGTTAGTGAAGGTTCGCTGGATTACAAACCGGGGACCTGAATTCACTTGGGAAAGGTAAGATTAGACCTAGTCCATGAGTATCACTTTAGACTTAATTTCGGGACGAAATTCCCTCTAACGAGGGGGGGGGGGGGATAATGTGACATCAGTCAAATTTAGGTCAAAAATAAATTGACCAATAATCGTAATTGGGATGAACAAAGTGGTAGAGATTGTAACAAGGTTTCCAAAAATATAAAGAACACTGAAATCCGAGTTATAACGAAGAAGTTATGACCAATCGAAAATCCGCGACAAAACCGGCAAAACACTGTTCAGTGTAAAAAGTGAATTTTCGATAAAAGACTTTTTAGCCTTAACAATCTAAATGAAAGTTTTAGATTATGTTAAACCGAGAACGTTCATAAAAAGAACTTAAAAATCTGACTTCGTATGAGGAAGTTATGATTTTTCTAAGTTTCGGTTTAGAAGTAGACAACTAAAAATTCGAAATATAAATAGATCGATATTTAGCCGACACAACTTAAACGAGAATCGAAGGTCTCGTCAAAAGTAGTACAACGGTAAAAAGACAGACAAAAACGGACGTCGGATGAAGAAGTTACGAATTTTTAACGGATTTTCTGTCCCGGTCTGTTAAAAATAATAATATTAAAAATAAAGTCAAAATTAGCCGACGAAGTCTAAACGAAAGTTGTAGAGTATAATTTTACCTACGCGGGCATATAAAGAACGCCAAAAACGGAGCTCGTATGCGAAAGTTATGAATTTCGCAAGTTTTTGGCACAAAAATCAAGAAAATGTTGAAAATCGGGAAATTTCGCATGAACCCTTTTCGGCCACGTCACCCTCGCATGCGAGGCTTCCAGGTGTTTTCTACGTGGCGTCTTCAGATTGGACTGTAGATGCGCATGTCACCTGCTGATTGGTCTGAAGTCGTCATAGCGCCTCCTGATTGGACCGAGGCTCGGTCCACTCCTGATCCGACACCACCGAGGAAGCTTCCGAGACCGCCTCCAGCTTCGCTTCTCCTTCTGACGTGTGGCTGCTGAGTCCTCCTCCCCCTCACATGCAAAGCTGCCGCATGTCCTGCTGACTCCTCGCCCTCGCCACCTGTCTGATGAGTCACCCCTCGGCCGAACCCTCGCACCCCTATATAAAGGGTGCGAGACTTCTCAGATTTGAGAGGTTTTTCACCCCAAATTTCACCATTTTGCACCTTTTCACCCCCTAAACTTTCTCACGACCCCCCAAGGCCTCGGTATCGTGTCTAAAGTCCGAAGCAAGCCCTGGAGCCCCGGAATTCTCGAGAAGATAACCTCTTTCCAGTCGAAGTGCTGCCCGCATAAAGCCGGTTTTTACTCAAAAACTCGCGGTTTCTTCGAGAAAGATCATCAATAGAAACGAAACGCTGCCCAAATCACCACTTATCAAGTGAGTTCATACCCATATAATATACCTTTTTAAATGGTTTTATATGCTTTTTAGGGGGGGAATACAAGTTTAACACAATATTAAATTGTGTTAATAACTGTATGTGATAATAATCACACAAAGGCTTTCCTTATGTTTTTAAGGATTTCCAAATACTTCCAAAATGACTTAAAGCCATGTTAAATCTTTAAAGTCATGTAAACTCCATTAAAATTCTTTGAAAAAGGTTTTATAAACTATTTCAAATTATAAATGCCAAAATCATATTTATATATGTATAAATATATAAATAAGATTTGAAGGGCTTAGGACTAATGAATTATCTTATTTCCTTTTCCTTGTTTGGATGTGGAATTAAGGTTGTGTTATTTGTCTGAAGGTAGTTTCCTTCTTATATATATATATATATATATATATATATATATATATATATATATATATATATATTATACATATATGAATATAAAAGGTTACTTCATTCGGTATCATTACCTTTGTATCATGTTGAGCAAAGGTGTTCATCCATGAGAAATCATGCTAATTAAATAGAACATATAAATTATAATAGGTATAATTTATGATTCAAAACTAAATATACAAGTATGATTCACGATTGTATACTTTCCAAGGAAATTACCAAAATTCATTTATCTATACCAAGATATGTATAATACCTTTAATATATGAACAACATATTAAAGAAGTAATAATACATCATACCGGGTTTGCATTAACAAAGGTACAAATACAACGTACCAGGGTTAGCAATCACGGGGTAATAATACATCATACCGGGTTTGCATTAACAAAGGTACAAATACAACATACCAGGGTTAGCAATCACGGGGTAATAATACATCATACCGGGTTTGCATTAACAAAGGTACAATACAGAGTACCAGGGTTAGCAATCACGGGGTAATAATACATCTTAAATCTCGTTGAAACAATAAATTTGTGAGACTCTTCATGGTGTACTTATCTAAGTACGACTTTAAGTCCTGACTTATTAACCAGAACCTCTTGTAGGGAGAGCGTGAATTTGTGTATAGATCTATATGGGACTGACAATCCCGCACCTTTACAGTTCGCTACAGTTTGGCCGGCAGGCCTAGGGTGTCAAATATCATATCATTTCCGACGCCTGAAGAACGTCGCAGCAGGCATATCAGTCATATTAGTATGGTTAATAGAACTCACATGGATAAAACAACTAGTAAATTACTAAGTAATATACTTCTCTTAAAACAGTAACAAAAGATAATTACATCCCGACCAAATATACCTTCTGTTAGTTTTTACTTACAGTAAAAACTACGTATCATGAAATCAAGTATGGTAAATATACTTGTACTTCTGGTTTTGGAACATTTAAAACCACAAGGCAGTATTATGGATAATTTAATATTTTCCAGGATTAATACTAATTCTTTACTGTAGAACGGATATAACTAAATATACTTTTACAAATGAAACGGTTTATAGGATTAAACCACTTTTACAAATGAAACGGTTTATGGAATTAAACTACTTTTACAAAGGAAACGGTTTATGGGATTAAACCACTTTTACAAAGGAAACGGTTTATGGGATTAAACCACTTTTACAAATGAAACGGTTTATGGGATTAAACCACTTTTACAAATGGGAACTTAGTCATTCACTTTCTGTAAAGTAGTATAACATAAAGGACCTTTAGTGGTTAATTCTATAATTCCTTAGTTTTTACATTAGAGTTATACATAAGTAATGTCCGATTGATAGTGAAATGTGTGACTTCCGCCTTACTTCCTGTTCCTTGTTTGGTTGTGGGCTTAGGGCATATACACCCATTTAACTGTCCATTCGATATTGGGTTATATATAATTAGTATAAACTAAGTAATTACAGAGGGAAACTATTGAGGTTATCAGTTAATCACCTCAGGAAATATAGGATTTTCTGGAGGAACCAGTGAACTTATCCAAAGAACTTAGGGTATACTTAACAGAACTAAAATACTTATGAACTCACCAGCTTAAATGCTGATCTACTCTTTCCAAATAACTTGTATTCTCAGGAATCCAGTAGACAGGTACACTCCCGAAGCTTTTGAGAAGACTACCTAGTACCGTACCGCGACTCTTGTCTTCTACTGTACCTACTTTGGTGTTTGAATATGTAATGTTTAAACACTTTTGTAAAACTTATACTTATTAATGCAATGGTTGTTTGTACTTTGATTACTATATTGCATGTGTTGTGATACTTACTTGAAGTCCTCCGCCCCCGAACATTTCCGCCGTTCTGGTTTGGGGGTGTGACACAATACGGGGGCACGGTCGACGTACACCTTAGTCCTCGGGTAACTGAGTACCACGAGATCGTTGTTCACCGATAAGAACTTCTCTTGCCAGTTCTTCTTAGACTTCTTATCATGGATAAGAATAAGGACTCCCCGTCGGCGAGAAAGGGTTCGAGTCCCCGACTGAGTGGATACGTTAAAGAAGTGCTTGAAAGCAGGAACAATCGGCAGGCGGCCTAGGGAACGACAAAGGAGTTCAAATCCGACTACCTTGTTTATAGCGATAGGGGTCAACTCTCTTACTGAAAACCTGTATTCCCGGAGGATCAAGTTGAAGAAATCGGTGGTAGGCAAGCGCAGACCTGCCTCGAACAAGTTGAAGAAATCTTACTGAATTTTCCCTCAGGAGGACTGCACAAAGAGGCATCAGGCAAGGGGATTTGTACCTCGTGCTCAGGAACAAACCCGAACCGGAATTGAAAAGACTCCCACTCTTCAGCAATGAGATTTCTTCCCAAAGAGTGAGAAGTAGCCATAGAAGAGTTTGGAGGAAAAAACAAAAAGGTTTCTTTAAAAAAGAAGTGTAAAGGAAGCTAGGTAACAGGTGAGGAGGATGTGCCAGGGAAGGCAGAGGCTTAAATACAAAGAAAGGGGCAGCGAACCATCTTCATGATGAAACCGCTGAACAACAGCGATTTCGCTCTGCCATCAACATAGGCTATCAATAGCAGCTCGCCACGTATCTGTGAGTAGACCAGAACAACTCTGCTACGTCATGAACGCAGAGGCCTACTAGTGTAAGGGACTTGTTAACGTTACCTAACGGCCATGTTAAATGTAACAGAAAATGTAACAGAGACGTTACTACCTTGGCTAAGACCCGGTCTTGGCCTAAGAGAGCAAAGCCGGAGCGGCAACTCATTTCTCCTCACAAGGGAAGAACATTCCATGCGATATCCTCATTCACTCACAACCAATAAGAAAGCAATGAATAGACCGGGTGACGCTTAGAACTGACGTCACCTGGCAGTTAGTTAGCGTGAATAGCTCTCCTAGTAAGAGGTGGCCACATTTCACGCTCACGAGAGACGGTCCCCACGATCCGTTAGTAACAGGTATAAAAGGATCTCTTCCGTCTCAAGGAAGAGATCCATCTTCTCTCTTATGAAGATTACCCTAAAATTTCTCTCTCTCTCTCCAAAAAACTAACTTGATCATCGGAGCGACGTCCCAGGAGAACACCCGGTCGTCCTTTAACGATTCTTTTGTGATTTTTTTCTCAGGGAAGCACCCAAGTCAGATCCATCCTTCAGTATCCAAACCATCTGCGAACATGTCACAATACAAGTCAAAAGGTTGATTTTTGAGAAAATTGAGTGTCACGACGTGACCATTGAGTGGTCACGACATGACAAGGGTAAATATGAGAAATGTGTTTCAGGACCAATCTCACGACGCGAGACATAAGGTCTCACAACATGAGAACTGTTGCAGCCCAAGCCCATAATATTTTAGGATTTCCTTCATATTTAAACCCCTCTAAGCCAATCTTAGGGTTCATTATCAGCCTCCAACACCCTTTTACCTCAGAAAAACCGTAGCCCTAATTTCCTTGGTGGATTCTTGGTCTTTTGGAGCATTTATTGGTTTGAAGAAGAAGAGAAGAAGGAGAATAAGGTGTTCTAATGGTGGAGCTTGCAAGGAAACATCATCATCATCATACCATTTTGTTTATGGACCTTCGTAAGTGGAAAAATTCATAAACTTTATTGTTTAAGGTGGTTAGATATAAGTTGTTGTCCTATTGCTTTCGTGTCTAAGCAAGTTTGAATGGAAGAAATACATAAAGCTGGAAACTTTATGCATTCAAAGGTTGCATTGAGTATGACATTGTTCAGATCTAGGAGTTGGTTCATTATTGGACCCATGCATGAGGATTTTTGTTTAATCTCTTCATTTTGACCTAAACTAGATGGAAGACATGCATGTCCATCAAGTAATCATTTTTATGGACCTTTGGAGTCCTCTTTGGCTTTTGGAAAAGTTAGAGTGAAAGACTTGATGGATTAAGTACTTAAATCCTTGGATTTTGGCTACAGACCGTAGTCATGATGTGAGACATAAGGTCTCACGACATGAGAATGAACGTTCCCATTTTATGTTGTGCTTTTTGGAGCTCACGATGTGACAACAAGATGTTTACATCGTGAGGTCAGCTCATATGATTTTTCCATAATTGAGTGGGCTAAGTTGGGGCGTGTCGAGTTGGAATCGGATCAAGTGGACTCTCACGATATGACCGAGGGCTGGTCACGACATGAGGCTAGATAGTTGGCATTGTGGGCTGTTGACTTTGACTTTGATCGTTCACTTTTGGCATGGTATGACTTTTGGTCAAATTTCTATTTTTTAGAAGGTAGACTTAGGGTTTTCCTTGTGTGGATTGTCAGGAGGTGTTTAGCACCCATTTGTTGGCGGTGAGAGCTGTAAGTTGTGGTCAACGCAACTTTGAGTTGGGTTTTAGTCGGCGTTGTGATTCAGGTGAGTCTCCTCACTATACTCGTGGGTCGAAGTCACTAGTGTCGTCCCTCTAGAAGTGTTATGTAGGATGCTAGCTATCTTTGTGACTCTTGCATTGATGTGTTGGGCTGGGCCTATTGGCATGCATGTAGGGCTGGGCCCATTTGCATGAGTGAGCTGGTCCCATTGTATGTTGCGCTAGGCCAATTATAGGTCGGGCTAGGCCCATTCGTATGTGGGGCTTGACCCATTGATTAAAAAGGGCTAGACCCATTATTATGGGTTGAGCCAAATATGTAGGCTAGGCCTAATGATACGTATGGTATGTGATATTTTGGGGAACTCACTAACTTTGTGCTTACGGTTTTATGTTTATGGTTTCAAGTACTTCCGGTTCCAAAGGGAAGGGTTCGACGTGACTGCACAGCATCCCCTAGAGTTTTTCATATTGGCTATTTATGATATTACTCTGATGTTTAGATGATATAATCACTTTGATTAGTTTTGGGAACAACTCATATTGTATCGTTTATTATTTTAAAAATGAAAATTTTACTATGAATTTTTTTGAGACGTTACATATAAGTCACGACCAACCACGATCGAAATTGAAATAACATGAATCTTCCATGAAACCAAAAAATTAAGGGACTAAAATTAATATTCTGGAAAACTACATACACAACAAAAAACGAAGCCTATAGCTACGACAAAAACGTCGCAATTGATGCCCCTTGTCCTCACTAATACCTTTAGTGACAACATTTCGTCACTAAAGGGTCGTCGCAAATAGCATCGTCTCTAATACGCGTCGTCGCTAAATGGTCAATATCGTCGCTATTGACGTCGTCTCTGTTGATATTTCGGCCACCGGTCGGAGTTTTTCTGGCTACTGTTCCCGGAATCAGTAGCGTCGCAATTGGTCAATGCCGTCCCTAAAGGTGTCGCTGCTCATGTTTTTTTTTTTTTTTTTTTTGGAAAAAAAAATTGTTTATTGTATTAGTTTGTATATATTATAAAATGCATATTTGATAAAAATACAGTGTAACACCCCGAATCCTGGATGAGAAATTTAAGAGTTATATGCACCTTGGAGGACCTACGCGACGAGTAGGTTGGCCCCGAATCGTCATGTAGGGGCTGAGCTGGCCACGCAGATTATGAAGCCTACTCGTCGAGTCGAAGGGCTGGACTCGACGAGTTGAGTTTTTATTGAGAAAACCCTAATTTTAGGGCTTGCACCCTATTTAAATACCTTTAAGCCTCATTTCCGCCTCCCTCATCATTTTACCACTCTGTGAAGAACCCTAATCGAGTCATAGCCTTGTGTGTGAGAAAGACAAGCTAATGTTGTGATTTTGGTGCACTTTTGGAGGAGAAGTGGAGAGCATCAAAGCTTGGATCGAGAGGAGGCTTTTGGATCCAAAGATTCTTCAGGGATTTGCTTAAGTTGGAGGTAAAAAGATGCTAACTTTGTCATTTCTTTATGAGATCTTGGTTTAGGGAGTTTTTAAGGTTTTCTCCCACCCATCTTGTGTTATTGAGTCACTTGAGCATGTCTTGAGGTTGAAACCTCAGATCTAGACTGTAGATGGTCTTGTGAGTCCAAAGACCCGAGCTTTATTGAGCTAGAGGCAAGTTTTTGTGCATCAAACCCTTATTGGAGTTTGTATTAGCATTATGAGCCTAATATGCCACGCAAGAACGTAAAGCTTGCAGCTTTACATGATATTCGAGCCTTAGGAAGATAGATCCGGAGTTTGGGGCATCATTTTTGCCTTAAAACGTCTGCATGAGATTGGCACTTAAGGGACTCGACGAGTCGGTTAGGGTTTGTCCCGATGTATCTGGATGTGCTGTGACTCGGCGAGTTGACGGGTCAACTCGACGAGTTGATTTGGACTTTCATGAGGTTTATGAGGAAATAGAGGGACTCGACAAGTTGCATAGATGCACTCAACGAGTTGGGTCAACATGGACTGTTGACTCGAGTATTGACTTCTATTGACTTTAGGGTTTGGTCATTCATGAGTGATGGAGGTAGTGGAGGGGTAAAATGGTCTTTTACCCATCCCAAGAGCTAGAGAGGGTCTAGCATGAGTTTATTTAGAGTTGTGGGTTTAATTGTTAATTAGAGATGCTTATTACATGTAGGCGGGGATTAGACAGTTCGAGGAGTATTCAGTTTCCTTGCTTGCTTACGAGGTGATTCTTCTCACTATACTTACCTTGAGTGGTAATTTGTGTCACCGGAGGGTCTTGTATGCTATTATTGAGTATTGTGATATCCTGCATTATGTCTTTGTGATTTATGTTGTGTATTATTCTGAGCTATACTGAGATAGGACCGAAGGGTCCACCCGAGTTGTGGGACCGGAGGGTTCCACTGAGACACATTGACCGAAGGGTCTTATTTGAGATATATCCATGAGAGGATACTGAGTTATGTGTGGTATTTTGGGGAAATCACTAAGCTTCGTGCTTACCGTGTTATGTGATATGTGTTTCTGGTACTTCTCAGGATTGCGGGAAGGCGTCGGTTTGATTGTACACACGAGAGAAAGAGTTATGTTTTGAGGGTCCTAGATTTTTAATCAACCAATTATGGAGTTTGTGTTTTGTTAATTAGATACTTGGGGTTTTGTGAAGTGTGTTTATGAGAATTATGTGATTTTAAAATGAAAAATTTGTTTGAAAATTTACGGTGTTACAAGTTGGTATTAGAGCCTTGGTTTGAGGGATTCGGATGTACCTTCGGGTGTGTCTGGACTCAAACTGAGGATTTGAGAAACATTTTCAAAAGAAATGATTTTTCTAAAATGAGAAAGAGTTTTAAGAGAAAACGAGTTGGAGCAGTGTGTACAATCAGCCAGAGCCCGAACAGTGATTTCCCAAAATACCCTTACTTATTTGTGTTATGAGATATTAGTGATGCATGCTAGAGGATAGGCTAGGTATTTCATATTTTAGGGCTAGAGTTGCCTGATTTGTGATGCCTTAGCCTGGGAGTTGTTTCTATCTGTTATGTGCCTTGAGTATGTGTTGAGTAGGAGTATCTAGCAGGAATCTTTTAGAGAGAGCCTCGAGTAGTGGAGTAATCTAGGAGAGATACCTTGATGTGCTTTTAAGGAATCTACTGAGAGGGTAGTTAGATGTCACAAGGGGTAGGGTTTCTTGAGTCGGCGATGCCTTTTGAGTTGTGGATAGAGCGAGAGGAGTTATATGCCATAGTGGTTTTACGTGCTGGTGGAGGTTAATCGATGCCCAAATGCTGCTTGCTTTGTGCTTTGTGGAACTCTTGATGATGGGAGTCATCTACCGAGTGAATATAACGGTATTCAGGAGGTAGATGGCTGGCATCATGAGGAGTTCTTCAGCAGATGATGGCAGAGAAGTGTGAGAACCTAAGAAGAGCCTGGGGAGTGACTTTAGTCAGATGAGTACGCTGATGGAGGAGAGTATTCGCTGGAGAGCGACCATGTGTAACGGGATTGGTGATCGAGAAGGTTGAGCAGCTACTTAGGAAACCTGGGACGATCTGTGTGGAAAGTATGGGTAGATGCGGCAGGTAGTATGGGCCCGTACTACTGAAAGCAGAGGACCCATACTCAAAGCAGGGAGAATACCATAGGTTCTAAATAGCAGGTTAAGGGGAGGTAACATGGTTCAGGTACCATGATTCGTAGCAGAGTGTATTTTTATCTTTACCAGTTATCCGACGATGGGTGTTCATATTGAGAAAGGATATGGTAAAATGTGGGGCCAGAGGGCCATGTCGATTGAGCTTCGATGGAGTTTACCTTGAGATGGAATTGAGTTTAGATCCCGAGGAGTTGACTGGTGGGATGCCAGTTGGAGTCGCAGGACTTGAGGAAGAGTGGAGGTGATATGATGAGGAGAATTTCGGTCTGGGTTGAGTGATCGACCGATGGTTGAGATGTCACATCATGTGACGAAGATTACACTATCTCCGCTTCTCGTGTGGAGCGAACGAGATAACGAGCTTCTGGTTCAAGAGCTTGGAGGTAATCCCGTGGGGTAACATGTAGTTGCGATGTTTTCACCAGAGTAATTGTGGTATGTTGTTGTGAGGTATTTCTCATATCGTGAAAGAGTCATTAGTGGGGACTGAGATGGATGAGGACAAGGAGATGCCTTAGTTGAGTAACGCATACTTTTTAGATGCAGTTCCAGGTGATCAAGAGGAGTCTGCCAGGGCGGCGGCCCTTATTGCCTACGTTTTGTATCGATTGTGAGAGTGAGCTATCTTGCTTGTATGATGATCTACGCGATGGAATGTTGGTTGAGGGATCGGAAACGAGGTGTGTGATAGTGCATTATTTCCAGATTGAGAGTCGAGACTAATTCGGGACAGTTGGGATATCTGGTGGTGTGTCGGTATGAGATTTCGGGATGAGTAGAGGCAGTCACGTTGGGAGGATTCCGAGGATTTCATCTGAGATTCAGGATGTTTGGAGTTGCTTGGTCTCTATCGGGAAGATCATCAGGTGTTACACTGTATGTTCCAAGAGTCAAGTGTGATGTACCTGGTGAAACAGTCTGTGGAGTAAACTGTTGGTATACCAATTGGTGATGGTTCGAACCCTGAGTGGGGGAGAACTAGGCATTCTATTGAGAGGATCAATGATCTGTTCAAGTGCGGTTAGAGAACTGGTTATGGAGATCTGCGGTACGGACACATGAGCCTTGGGTTATTGGTGGATGAGGCAAAGTGCAGAGCGAAATGATGCATGTTGTACGTGTTCAGGAAAGGATGAGTGTATCCACAATGAGTAGCCATTGGTCAGGGACCTTATTGTGGTTAGGAACTCTTCGAGTTTGTAGTGGTTGAGTTCGAGGCGGTTGGCTTGTCGAGATCCAGTTTCGACTGTTGAAAATTTCTAGTTCGATGTATGGGTTGTTATATGCACTCCGGGAAGGGCAGCAGTTGATTTGGCAACCAACTTCAGAGTCGGTATGAGTATTCTCGCATGGGTTTTGAGGAGTAGAGGATGGAGTTTCAGATTGTCGTCAACGTCTTTTTAGTCATTGACGATTCCTCCGTGTTTCAAATTGTGAGTTGGAGTATTTCGAGGTTACGAGTTGTGCGAGAGGAAGATCAGTGGTTAAGGCAAGACATTGTGAGATCCTAAGAGGGTGTATTGCGGTATCTGAGTATGATGTCGTGAGTGGAAGATCAGTGGTCGAGGAAAGACATTGTGAGATTCTGAGAGGGTGCATTGCGGTATTCGAGTATGATGTCGTGAATGGAAAATCAGTGGTCGAGGCAAGACATTGTGAGATTTTGAGAGGGTGCATTGCGGTATCCGAGTATGATGTCGTGAATGGAAGATGAGTGGTTGAGGCAAGACATTGTGAGGTTCTGTGATGGTGTACCAAGGTATCAGAGTATGATGCCCTAAATTTTTGGATTATTTTGAGACTTGAGTTTGTGAGATGGCAATTGAGTATCGAGTGACTATTGTCCCATTGAGAGCCCTTCAGCTAATTGTCATCGGATGGGATTATCCAAGAATGAGAATTGTAGCGAGAGAAAGTATTTTGTTGCGACGATTGTCGTCAGGAGTAGTGATGCTTAATCTGGGTGGGTGTGTGTACTGTTAGGCGTGTCAAACCCAACAAATAAAGGGGTACAAAATGACTCCAAAACACTGTTACTTTGCACTAAAAATGTAATACAAGGTAAGCAGGGTCGATCCACAGAGACACGGGACAAGTGCTTATACCTTTTTGCGTAAGGTACAAAAATGGTCACGGAATGGGGGGAATTAATAAGCAATGATTTAAACAATAGAATAAAGCAATAAGTAAATAATTGATTAAATGAAGTAGATTCAAGATTTGTCAGGACTCCAACTCCATGCAAGACAAATTAGCAATGTGATTCCAAGGATGAAATGATATTTGTTCAATTCTATCTAAATTGGTACTTGGAAATGCTAACAAGCTCTAGCACCTCCCATTCACCACATTGATTAACCAAAATAAGCTCTTTGATTAATCCTAACCTTACCAATCTAATCTAAACAAGCTCTTAGGATTAGGTTGAAAGATTGCATTAAACTTTACATGAATATTCCCAACAACACTCAATACTCCTCATAAGCTCGGGAGCATAAGAATATGTGAATAAGATTTACACTAAATTCATTCAATAGAAATCAGTTTAGTGCTTGTTACCTAGTCCAATTTACCAAACAATAACGGATTTTGCAACTAGATAACTTGAATGATCTAACCCTAATTCAAATGGCCAATAAGAATCACAATTAGAATCAAACATTCGATTGAAACAAAATCAAATTCACTAAATAGAAAAATTGAAAGCAAACATCAAGTCATATGATTGAAATCACAACTAGAAGTCAAGACATAAAGTTGGAGAATCTAGGGTTCTAGTCATTCATGACTAGAACAAGATCACAAATCTAGAAAAAGAAATTAAAGTTCTTACAAAATGAAATCAAATGTTCCCAAGTGTTAATAAACTCCAAAATCCTCCAGAAAATCGCCTTCTCTTCTCCCAAAATCGACTCCTCTTAAAAAAATCGGTTTCCCCTTTAAGAATGGTGAAAAACTGCTTTAAAACCAGCATTTACGTTTACACGGCCCGCGTAAATTAACACTGTCGTTTACGCGCCCGCGTAAACGCAAAAATACACTGCGCAGAAATCTACGTTTACAAGGGCGTGTAAACGCAAGGCTTCCATTTACACGGCCGTGTAAATCTTTGTAAAGCCAAAATCTTCATTTCTTTGATATCTTGCTCCTCGGTGCTCCGCAAGTCCCGAAATTTTGTCTGCAACTCTTATTTACCTCCTCCAACAATATCCTACCTCCAAAAGTCCCTGAAATATCACAAAAAAGTGTGAATGAAATTGCCTCATGAAAAATCCCGAAAAACATGCAAAATGCATGAGTTTAAACCTAAATGCAATGCACTTTTATGGAGTAAAACTACAAAATGGATGCATGAAATGCATCTAACAAATCTCCCCAAGCTTGAACCTTTCTTGTCCTCAAGAAAGAACAAGAAAAATTTAAACTAGAGAAAATAAAATAAAGGAGAAGAAAAGAAAATCAAAGTCAAAATTTTTTGAAACTTAATGCAAGAAATCAAAACAAACATGAAAAAGTATCGAACCCAATTAACCTTGTTTTTGTACCATAGTTGAGAATGTACCTGTCGTGCCTTGAGTCAACTTGGCTTTAGTCTCAAATTATATAACAATAGAAATAAGACTTTAGCCACTCCCTAATGCAACTTAATAGAATCAAAGATCACAACACTTGTTCCCTTTCAAAAGCATCAAGTCAATTCATGGAACAAATTATGGTCTTACTCTCGTGAAATTGTATGTGACAAAACATGCTCAATCATCTTTGTTTTACAAAATATGACAATGACCGACTCCAGCTATTTGTTGATTAACAACAATCTTTTTCTAAAAAAATATCTTCTAAAAATTCCCTAGTATTTACCCAGATTGGTTACAAATTTCAAACCACTTACACCAGTCAAAGTAATTAACATTCAGTCCTAATGTCATAAGTTCAAATCCAATTCCAAAGGAATATTTTGGCAGCCAAGCATTTTTCCTAAATATATTATTCAATTAAACTATAAACACAAATATATACAAACATTCTAATTACATTTTTCTACAAATAAAGCTCATGGCTTTCTTTGAAATCCGTGTAACGGGCTTCCAACCAACACATCCAGATCAAATGACCTTAGTGTGCTAAATTTAAAGAAATCCATCGGGTTTACTTGCCCGAACCTCAAAGGCCACAGATTAGCTTTATTTTGTTATTATTAAGTTCATGACTTTCTATGGATCCCGTGTAGCGAACTTTCAACACAATCAGTCCCAAACAATTTAACTTTAGGCGATTAGGTGTAGAACACCCCTCGGAGTTTACTTGTTCGAGTCCCAAAGGTCACATATTAACTTAATAATAAATTTGTTTATTTATTTATTTATTATTATTTATTTATTTATTTTGTGTTTATTTAAAAAAAACAAAACAAAACAAAACAAAGATAACATATAACACTCTTATAAATTTATTTTCTAGGCCTATTTCTTTATATTTTCATCCTTGACTTTTCTATTGTGGGACATCTCACGGTCTATTACCGTGAGTGGCTTCCAGACATTTTTCGGGGGACCCAAGTTAACATGCAAAGACCCGTAGGTATAGTTTGAAACTATGTTCCCAAACAGGGTATATAAAAGGGAATGAGTAGAAAGGACTTTTTAGAGCGCTGGAAGGCTCGGAACATTGAAATATTATATTCTTTTTATACTTTCTTGAAATTGGCATTTTGGGTCTAATTGAGCACTTACTACTCATAAGACCGGTCATGTGTCCCAAGGATTGACTCATACCTGTCGTTATGCTCCGTTTTTGAAAACCATTTCATTTTCTGTTTTGCACGAGTAGCTTCGGGAGGTGTGTTTGTGTGTGATTAGCTTGTTTTGAGATTTTCAATAAAAAGAGCAAGTCTAATCTCAAGGCATACACTACTCACTTACCAACTCAACTGTTTTAAGAAGATTCGGCTGCTTGGGATTAGATCAAATAAAACATAGAATAAAAGTTTTTTTTGGAAATTTTTTTATGCATGCAATGCAAAAATTGAGATGCCAAATGCAAAATATTAAAAATAAAATCTTTTTGGTTTTTGACAAATTTTAGATGCAGAAAACGAGAGCAAAATAAAAATAAAAAATTATGCAATATGTACAAAACTGCAACCTACATGCAACGGGATCTATGCATGGATGGATGCCCCGCCCCAAGCTTAAAATAAGCATCGTCCTCGATGCTTGAAGATGGGTAAACCATCTAATTATCGGGGGTTGGTGGAGGATGGTAGTCGGGTTGGGAATGGGTCCACAATAGTCACAAATGCATACCAATTGAATTTTTAAGCAAAATATGAACGACTAAAGATATGGAAAGAATTTACCAAATCGTTCTTGGAGCCTTGCAATTGTGGTGAGAACCTCCTCTTCATCATCCCCAAGCTATCCGTGAAATATTTTTGAAGGCGGAGATTCATTTTCTAGGCATAGAAAAATAAGTTTAAAACCATTTGGGACATTAAAAAAATTGAAATTTACCAAAGACTAAAAAGTTTAAAAAGAAAGGACAAAAATACCCCCGGGTTGCCGCCCGGTTAGCCGCCCTTTTTTAAAGTCGTTGGCTCGACATGACCCCTGAATATGCATCAATCTAAGTATGTGGGGCTCTCCATTACATTAACCTTCTCACCACTTCCTTCAATGGAACATTTATCTTGTACTTGACTTTCTTTTTGTGTGGGAACCATGCTGGACTTAGACCCTTAATGACAAGAATCGTCCAACCGACCCCTTTCTTGTACTTGTCCAGTAAGGTGATCAAACCTTCCTTATTTGATAGGGTGGTCGAGTTGATGACCGGTTGGGTGTCTTCCTTCTCAGCATACATATCCTTTGAAGGGTTTGGCAGATTTTTCATTTCCGGCTCTTGTGGTTGCTCTACCAGTGAAAGGAGTTTATCATTGGTAGTGGGTGGCTCAGCCTCTTTTTTGTCAACCTCCAACACCTCCTCTATAGCTTCCTTGACATCCTTCTCCACTTCTACTTCTTCCTCTTCTTCCTCGTCTTCAAATTGCAATCTTGGATCATCAAAAAATTTCCTATCGTTCAAGGTAACGGTAGAAACGATATTCCTTGGGTCCTCTTCAGTTTGCAATGTTAATTTGCCTTGAGCTTCCATTATACTCATAGATTAAGTAAGTTGTGCAATTTATTGCTCTAAGCTTTTGAGGCTAGCTTTGGTTGTTTCCTGGAAGATTTGGGTAGTAGTGGCAATGCTTTTGACAATGTCTTCAAGGACATGCTCGAATTTTCAGTTTGTTGGGGAGGTGGAGGATATAGTTGTTGGAACTGTGGAGTTGGTTGGTGTTGGTCATTTCCCCAAGCTTGGTATGGGTTTTGGCATTGGTTGTTTCCCTAATCTTGGTTGTTTTACCACCATTGATCATGTTGAGTTTGAACATAACTCCATTGGTTTGGCCAGTAGTAGCTTCCCTTTTCCTGCACTTCCTCCCATTCCCCTTGTGAATATGGACATATGTTGGTATGATATCCATTTTGAGAGCAAAAAGCATAAGGAATAGGTGTGGGCTGCCCACTTTGGTCATTTCCAATCATCATAACTATCTGGGATAGCTCAGAAGGTTGGTCTTTAATGAAAGGAGTGTTCATTTCCGAGCCACACTTTTTGTTTTTTTTTGTTGTTTTTTTATAGAGATGTACCTGCTCACAAAAATCTTGACATAGACAATTAGTAACACCGTGTCCCCGGCAACGGCGCCAATTTGTTAGGCGTGTCAAACCGTTTTAATGGGTGTGCAAGGATAGCCTTGGAGGGTCAACTATTGGATCGAGATCTGACCTGGTGCACGGTGTTGGGAGAGATATTTGAGAGGAAGCGGGGGCTTATGAGTATAGATGTCAGAGGATAGTTCCGAGCGGGTATGGTCATTTTATTGTGTCTGAGGACAGAGTATTGAGGAGCATTTTCAGATGGGTTCTGATAGCAGTACAGGTGGTGGGTCCCTGGTGAGATATGACCCTTCCGTTCCTTTTGAACTACGATCTGGATCGATTGGTATATCTGATATGAGTGATCGGTAGCCAATTATCGGTCAACGACTTGTTTTCATCAGTCGCAACAAGAAAATCAGAGTTGGTAGTGTGTTATCGGGGTCTGTTATTCGATGAGCAAGGGACATGATGATATCTTACAGGGGCTGTCTAGCAGGGAGACAGACCACTAGAACATCCAGGTGCTGGAGAGTCATAACTGGTACCGCAGCGGCAGAGGGGTCCATCCTGTTTCGGGATTGGGAGTTCTTGATTAGGTTCGAGTGTCTTGGAAGGGAGGATATTGTATGATATGAGATTTTCGGTGGTGCTTCTCGGTTTATTGGGTTTGATCTATGTGTTGTCAAGGAGCGATTTCGAGGGCGAAATATAATTCAAGTGGGGGAGAATTGTAACACCCCGAATCTTGGATGAGAAATTTAAGAGTTATATGCACCTCGGAGGACCTACTCAACGAGTAGGTTGGCCCCGACTCATCGTGTAGGGGCTGAGCTGGCCACACGGATTATGAAGCCTACTCGTCGAGTCGAAGGGCTGGACTCGACGAGTTGAGTTTATATTGATAAAACCCTAATTTTAGGGCTTGCACTCTATTTAAAGACCTTTAAGCTTAATTTCTGCCTCCCTCATCATTTTACCACTTTGTGAAGAACCCTAATCGAGTCATAGCCTTGTGTGTGAGAAAGAGAAGCTAATCTTGTGATTTTGGTGCACTTTTGGAGGAGAAGTGGAGAGCATCAAAGCTTGGATCGAGAGGAGGCTTTGGATCCAGAGATTCTTCAGGGATTTGCTTCAGTTGGAGGTAAAAATATGCTAACTTGATTATTTCTTTGTGAGATATTGGTTTAGGGAGTTTTTAAGGTTTTCTCCCACCCATCTTGTGTTATTGAGTCACTTGAGCATGTCTTGAGGTTGAAACCTCAGATCTAGATTGTAGATGGTCTTGTGAGTCCAAAGACCCAAGATTTATTGAGCTAGAGGCAAGCTTTTGTGCATCAAACCCTTATTGGAGCTTGTATTCGCATTATCAGCCTAATATGCCACGCAAGAACGTAAATCTTGCAGCTTTACGTGATATTCGAGCCTTAAGAAGATATATCCAGAGTTTGGGGCATCATTTCTGCCTTAAAACGTCTGAATGAGATTGGGACTTAAGGGACTCGACGAGTCGATGAGCCGACTCGACGAGTCGATAGGCTTTGTCCAGATGTATCTGGATGCACTGTGACTCGGCGAGTTGACGGGTCAACTCGATGAGTTGAGTTGGACTTTAATGAGGTTTCTGAGGAAACAGAGGGACTCGACGAGTTGCATAGATGCACTCGACAAGTTGGGTCAACATGGACTGTTGACTCGAGTATTGACTTCTGTTGACTTTAGGGTTTGGTAATTCATGAGTGATGGAGGTTGTGGATGGGTAAAATTGTCTTTTACCCATCCCAAGAGCAAGAGAGGGACTAGCATGAGTTTATTTAGAGTTGTGGGTTTAAGTGTTAATTAGAGATGCTTATTACATGTAGGCGTGGATTAGACTGTTCGAGGAGTATTCGGTTTCCTTGCTTGCTTACGTGGTGAGTCTTCTTACTATACTTACCTTGAGTGGTAATTTGTGTGACCGGAGGGTCTTGTATGCTATTATTGAGTATTGTGATATCCTGCATTATGTCTTTGTGATTTATGTTGTGTATTATTCTGAGCTATATTGAGTTAGGACCGGAGGGTCCACCCGAGTTGTGAGACCGGAGGGTTCCATTGAGGCACATTGACCGGAGGGTCTTATTTGAGATATAGCGATGAGAGGCTACCGAGTTAAGTGTGGTATTTTGGGGAAATCACTAAGCTTCGTGCTTACCGTTTTATGTAATGTGTTTCAGGTACTTCTCAGGATCGCGGGAAGGCGTCGGCTTCATTGTACACACGAGAGAAAGAGTTATGTTTTGAGGAACCTGGATTTTTAATCAACCAATTATGGAGTTTGTGTTTTGTTAATTAGATACTTAGGGTTTTGTGAAGTGTGTTTATGAGAATTATGTGATTTTAAAATGAAAAATTTGTTTGAAAATTTACGGTGTTACATACAGAAATAAATACAATACCACATTACATAAAACATAAAATATACCACATTATCTAATAAATCCAAAATAAACATCAAATATATCATCCATAAACTATCTAATAAATCCAAAATAACATCATCCATAACATAAAAGAAGAAATACTATGTTTCTTCGTCTTCCGCGTCGTTGTTTTTTTCGTTGTTGACTTGGTTCGTGAACGAGCGAATAATATCTCCAACTGCCGTCACAAACGCCGGGTTTTGAAGTAAAACATTCACATGAACATCCTACAATTAAGTCACAAGCACATTAAGTCATTAACAATTTAACAAACTATCAAACTATCAAACCGCTAAATGAATTAAGTCGTTAACAATTTCACAAACTATTAAACCACCAAATCAATTAAGCCTTTAACAATTTAACAAACTACAAAACTACCAAAAATTACTATAAATGCATCAAGTTCTTAACAATATAGCAAAGCTACCAAATTCTTTAAGAATTTAACAAGTACTTGTGTTGGTTGCGATGCTAGTGACTGTGACGGCCATTGGGATGGAACACTTGTACTCGCTGAAGAAGGAGGTTTAGGCCCAATGCATCTCACATGTTCCCTTTGAGCACCTAACACCTTAAATATTGCGATCCAATCAATGGTGTATGGATCACCACCAGAGTCACCTATGTGATGAGTCTGTAAAGCAACCTCAACAACTAAGGCATTCTGTATTTCACAAAGATTGTCAATTGACGCTAAAACTAACACAAAGAAAAAAACAATCTACTTCATTTTTAAGTAATAATAACTTACATATTGGTCTCCAACCAAAGGATGAACAAATTGCCCTTTTTTATTCACATGCCCACGATGAAATGCTTCAAGTCTATTAAAATTCCATTTAACATTACAAAATATGTTATACTTTATTAAACATTAAAAAATATGTTATAAACTGAATAAGCATTATTGTAACTTACGTTCTTAAAACAAGCACTACCGGAGTTGCACGTCCCTCCACGATTCTTAATCACTTGCTTCTTCCGACATTCTTTGTTTCCAGTGGATCGTTTTTTATGCTTTTCTATTAAGAAGTGGTCAATAACATCACTCCAACGTTGTGGATCCATACCCGCATGGGCTTGAGCCCTTGCTGCTTCCACGTCCCCTTCAAAACCAGTAAAACGAGTTTTTAAAACAATTTTGCGGCCTCTATACCACGCACATATCCGGTTGTTCAGTGACGCCCAATAAACTGGAGCCATGGGATCATTTGTAATCGGTCCAAAATCAAAGCATGGCTACAAAAAAATAGAGAAATTAAAAATAAATCAAAATTAAACATATTAAATTATAACTTTATAAATAATTTACCGAAAGATACTGGAACATGCCAACCCTTTCGGCATCAGAAACGTCATTCCATGTGTCCTTATCGAAACTGATGTCGCACCACATATAGCTCCCAACCTACCGAATGAAACATTCGTATACTTCCCCAATCGGCATGTGAGTATTTATGTCAAATATTATCTTCATAGGCTGGTTGCCCTTAGCTGCAAATAACTTCTACATTTTTTGTTTACTGCCATGCCTTTTTCTTTTGGAGGCACCGTTACATAAAAAAATATTATTCAAAATAATTTTTTATATACATACAATATGAAATACAATGAATTAGAATAAATCTTAATTACCATCGATCTAGTGATCACCAAAACCTCCACGGAACGGATGTGGTGGCTCGTCACCTCCATGACCCATGAGAAACAGCCATGAGATGGAGCAATGCAATCCAAAAAAATGACATCCTGAAAAAATTATAACACAATATGAATATATATATATATATATATATATATATATATATATATATATATATATACATAATATGATATGATTACAACAAATACAAACCTTATTTTACAAGTAAAATGTAAAGATTTTTTAATCATTCTCGTCCTCAGACACTTCAGTGTCTTCTGACACATCACTATCATAATCGGAATCCTCCTCATCATAATCAGTCTCACAGTCAGACACATTATTGATGATACCCGTTGGTGGACCAACTTCAATATCATCTTCAACCGATTGAGAATTTTGAAGGTACTGGATAAAGTCGATTGAAAGAGTGAAATTAGAAGAAGCATTACTAAGAACGACATCGGTTGAATCATTGTCGACATTTTCAATGGGATCATGGTCGACATCGTTCATCGGTAGATCCCAAATTCTTCTATGATTAACATTTTCAACAACCCACCGTTGTTTTCTCATTTTCATCACTTCGAGAAGGTTCTTGGATGTAAAATACTTGCTTGGCTTGCGTAGCAAATATGAGTTGATCTTCGCTACTCAATTCGCGTTGTTGGTCGATACTGGTGAAATTATTATCAGATTTAACTCCTGCAATATCGAACCACTTGCAACGAAAAATTACAGTGGAATATTTATGAGGATAATGCAACTCGACAATCTCTTCTAGCTGACCATAATATTTCTGCTTATTCTCTCCCTCAGTTACAACCCCCAAGTTTTGCTTTTATCGTTGGGCGTCACGCATAAGTACTATATGTTGGATTAGTGTCTAAGCTCGTAACTATATTTGGTAAGTACTTGACTCGGTTGTGCATGGTCCTTTTGGGTTGCCTTCACCATAGCAACTTGACAGGGTGATTTGTGAAGAGAGAGAAGATATTATGATTTATTAATATATTATGAGAATAATATATTAAAGGAATAATCATATTATTTAATTAATATTAGTCATAAATTAATTAAGAATTAATTTGGTGACTAAAGAGATTAACTAAATATAGGAGACTGAACTGCAATTATTGGATAATTGAGTTATTAGACTGGGGAACCCAATGGAGCAAGGGGTGAACGAAATTATGATGGGAGTCCATCATATTTTTGTCCATGGCCTTAATCCAGAAGGTTTCATGGGCTGCTTGGTGATTAAGTTGTCCATTAGGGTTTTGGCCGAAACCCTAGAAGCTCACAGTATAAATAGACCCCTTGGGTTGTGTAAATCGGCTACACTTGCTTCCTTGGAACCCTAAGAGCGGATTTTATACCTCTCTCCTCTCTCCAAATCATCCTCTTGCTAGTTGGTGTTTGTAAGCCATTAGAGGAGTGACAATTATGACTCTAAGCTCCAAGACAAGATGATTCAAGCAAGCTACAAGAGGTAATCATATAGATCTGAGTTTCTTATATCAAATTCGAATTGTATACACTAGATCTAGGGTTTGCAAGACTTGGATAAACTGCATGTCCAATAGAGAAACCTAGATCCAAGCATTAGGGTTTGCATTTGCACATAGGAAAGCTCTTATGGCTCAAACCCATCACTATAAACCTAACACCATTCACTATGCAAGCAGTATAAGTAAAGGCATTCTCATGCGCACCAATTGAAAGAGCCGATAACTCCTTGTTAAACTCTGGAGATTTTTGTTTTTGCATATCATAGACCTTATGAAGGAACCATTTAGAGAATTTGGTTTTTTCATCACTTTCAGGATGTAATGATTTGAATTCACTACATTGATGAAATATATATATATATATATATATATATATATATATATAGTAAAAAGGAGAAATTAAAAACAGACAATGAATTAAAAGATAAGAACACTTACGCAATATACTTTCTGACTTCGTCACAACTATCGCGGTTGGTATCATTTTCAATCACACCCCCATAATATCAGCAATAACATCGGCCATCTCGTTACTACGCGGTATGTCTTCGACAACCGGATGAACTATATTTTCGCCGCGATACTTCCATATAATATAATGTGGATTAAAACCATGTTGAAGTAAATGGAATTTCATTATGGCTAGTAGTATAAATTTATTGAAATTACATTTGTTACATGGGCATCTGATTTGACCTTTGTTATCGACGTGTGGTTTGGACCTCTCGAGAAAAGATTCGAGTCCTTGTTGGAACAAGGTAGAGTTACAGTTTTTAATAGTAGACCAGGTTTTATCAATAGACATGTTGCAACTGAAACATAAGTTAGGTTTTAGTGTTTACTCTACAAGAACTAAAATTAGGATTGAATATTTATAAGGATAGAGTAACCGCTCAATCGGATAGAGTATTCACAAGGTTAGGATTCTAAACCCACGTTTTGAATACATTACCTTATATGTGAATGTGTATTACCTGATTGACCGTTTAAGAAAAATCCGGCAGCATTTTCCCTAAGCTCCTAAGTATATATAGAAATATATACTCGAGGAGCAAAGAGAAAATAACAACTGAATCTTTCTTAAACAATCAATCATGTAATATATATTAACATCCTAAATGATATAAAATATTCAAAAAACAGTCCCAAATCGGGGACAACCCAAAATTAATTTCAAAATCAATTTCAGGCGGGTATGTCTAGACTCTTGATAATTTAAAAGGAAAATAAAGGAAGATACTTAAACTAAAAAACCTACTTTTTATCTGTCACACCCCCGAACCGTCAGAAATAACGGCGGAAACGCTCGGAGGCGGGTGACGTCATGCGTAGTATCACAACAGTTGTCTCATAGTAAGCAAAGTAAACACAACCATTACATTACAATATGATTATTTACATCTGCTTGAAAACATAGTTTGTACATAAGAGTATATAACAAAAGTAAAAGACGTGACTCCAAATGCTCCGTCTTCTCCAAAAGTTGATAAAAGTACCTATCTATTGCTGCCATGAGAATACAAGCAGTTTGAAAGAGTATCAACATAAAGCTGGTGAGTTCATAAGTATTTAGTTCTGGTGAGAAATGTTTCTTTGATCCTTTGAAAAATGTTTCCCAAGAAAATCCTATATTTTCTTATGAAAGATGTTCGATTATCCATTAGTTATTTGTTAACAGTCCGTTTATGAAAGGTTGAGTTATCCCAGGAAAATCCTAAATTTTCCATAAAAGTTGATGGTTGGTTATCTGTTTCTAGTCTGAGGTGTACAAGTATCTACCATACTTATATCGTTAGGCGTAGTTTTCTTGAAAACCCTTGTTAGCTCCCTGTGAGGTGTATTAGCCTTATTACATAAATAAAACTAATAAATAAGTGGTGAACTAAATCCTAAGGGTGTTATTAATACCCTCAAGTAATCGAATCGGTTATTAATTTGAGGTCAGTTCACTTGATTCATTATTACAAAAGTAAATTCATGTTATTTGGGTTGTGGGTGTCATAACCGTACTTAAACTTGATATGGCACGTAACGGGGCCAATATCATTTTATGACTTTGTCACCACAGGCATGTATGCCTAACTGTAGCTAGCAGTTTAGGTGCGGGATAGTCAGTCCCGTATAGATCTATACACAACAGTCTCGCTCTCCCTACAAGAGATTCTGGTTATAAGTGCTAGTCCTACACTCTCGAATTCGGTGGGAGTGTTACCAAGGACGTGTCCCCAATTTTAGACTAACAATTTACAAGTAATAATACTAAAAATCCTGTTTATAATCTGTATGATATACATTTTACGAAATGTTTCACGAGTTCATTACTTTAGTTTGAAAACTGTTTCTACGAGTTGATTTCTTAATCGTTTGGTAAAACTGTTTTCTGTGTTTAAAAGCATGCTGAAAATATAATTATCTTATACAAAATAATATACTTTGAGCACAAGTTTCCTTGTACTTTTGCTTGTATTCCCCCCCCCCCTGAAAACGTGAAAAACTCGGAAAAAGCGTAGGGGTATGAACTCACAGTTTGACGTGGGATTCGAGTGTAAGTTGCTAGGAATTACTGAGTGTCAAATAAAGCCTCGGGCACAAACGGATCCTATTTAGCATGTAGAAGTACATACATGTATTAGGTGCGGGCATAACACTATTTGTTATGGAAAGAACCACCTTAGGGACTAGGAAACACTTAAAACTAAGTGTTAGAATCACATGTGATTGAAAAGGGGAGTTTGCGGCCGTAATCAGGAGTGTACGGTCATGGGTTTACGGTTCCATGGGTTCACGGTCTAATGACCTTACGGTCATAAGGTTTACGGTCTAATGACCTTACGGTCATAAGGTTTACGGTCCATGGGTTTACGGTTCATTGGGTTACGGTTCATGGGTTTACGGTTCATTGGTTTACGGTTTATGGGTTTACGGTTCATGGGTTTACGGCCCATGAATATACGGTCATTGAAGGGTGTACGGTCTAAGGAGATACACTAGACCGTAAACACCTTTTGTTCATGGAAAAGTGATGATTTCAAGGCAAAACTCAAGAATCCTAACTAGATATAAGTATAAGAGGATGATACTTACGATTTGAAGGAAAAGAAAGGTGTTTTCGGTCCAAAACACTAAGGTGTTCTTGAGGATTCTTGAAGATCTAGATAAATGATGAGATTAATGAGATAGGAACATGGATTTACCACTAGATAGAGGAATGAAGCAACAAATAAAGGTGAAAAACACTTACAACTTGAAGATCTTGGAGGAAACTCAATGAAGGTAGAGAGAGAAAGCCTTTGAAGTGTTTAAAGTGTGAAAGGAAGGCCAAATACTCTATATATAGGGTAGAGTTCTCGGTCAAAAGGGGGGGGTCCACCTGACCGTAAACGGGTTTACGGTCTACACGAGTTTACGGTCGTAAACTCCCATTTTCAATCACATGTGATTCTAACACTTATGTACTTTAAATAATTAAGTTATTAGATTACAACTTAGTAGATTTACCGTCTTATGTTTTACGTTTTTGTTTTGTATCATAACATTTTACTTTAAACAGTTGTAGTATATATATATTTTTTATATCATCTTTTCGTTCTGTTCCAAATCAACATTCAAAACAGCAAAAAAGTGACAGCAAATGGATTAGTTACGAATTATTGCTATAAAATATGTAAGTATTGTCGTTGAACCTCAAACAATGGTTTACGTATTTCATTTGACATCATTGATATTTTAACATATAAAGAAGAAGTTGTTTGATGTGTTTTTTTGTTTAATTATAAACTGGATATTGTATTTGTTTTTTTTGTTTTTTTTTTTTTTGTAAGTATTGATATTGAAGAGATAAAGTTAATGAATATGATGGATTAAGTAACGGCTTGGATTGTGATATGTTTTAACGTTGACTACTTTTTTTAGTTAACTAATTGTTAGATTATAATAATCAAAAAAAATTATAATGGTAAAATAATAATATATTTGATTAGATTGCAACGTCTTAAACTCTGAATGTCAATACACTTAAAGTGATTTTCGATGCGTTAAATTCATTTAATCTAATTTTTTATTTAAGTTTTTTTTTTCATATTAAGATTGTTTATTTGTTTTTACTTTTTTGAGTTAAAATTTTCATATATAATCATTGTTTATTTGTTTTTACTTTTTTGAGTTAAAATTTTCATATATAATCGGTAGATTAGTGATTTTATATAAGGTTAGATTAGTGATTTTATATAAGGTGGTTCATGAAACTATATGTAAATACATACGCTTAATGTATTTGGGTAACTAATATGATTTTAAATTAATATTTCAATAACTAATTTATAAATAATATAATTAGTTTATTATGGTTGTATTATTGAATAATAAATATCATATTCTTAGAAATATTTGACAATATTCATTTTATTATGCCATTTTTAGAAAAACAAATAAAAACAAATAAAACATTACAAATTTTGTTTTCTTTTAAATACAACTTTACCATTAATTATTGGTTTTCTTTTATTTGTTGAAGTCATTATTTACATGCCAAAGCTGGTAAACATATCAAAATTGTTTAACCAACATAAGGCACATCATAGTGAACATTTTTGGGATAAAAAATGGGTTGTTTTGGATAAATTTTACATATACATTCAACAATGCATACATTTTTACATACACATTCAACAGTTTCACATAAGGCACATCGTTGTTAAGGTTTTTAATTTATTCGCTATTATTGTTTTTTTGAAAGTTTCATACAATTACATACCTTAAACAAATATGGTGGCCAGAAGTTGAAGGAGATATTGATTTTGATTTCCCACTAGGAAATTACAGTTTATATACATCAATTTTTGTCTACATTCAATAGTTTCACATATATACATCAATATACATCAACTTTTGTCTACATTCAATAGTTTCACATATATACATCAATTACAGTTTATATTCTCATCTACATTCAATAGTTTCAAATATATACATCAATTTTACATATACATTCATAAATTCATACAATGATTAACATATCCACACACATACAATACACATTCAGAAGTGAAAAAGAAAAACTAACTTGTGCTCGTCGGAAAATGTAGCTGCAATCGGTGGTGAAGTGTCCTTATCGGAACCTTTAAAACAGAAAAAAAAAATCGACAATTATGTATGTCCCAGTCGTAACCGGTGGTCAGAAAAGAAGAGAAAGAGAAATGGGTAGAGAAAACGAACGTGGCCGATGGTAGCAGGTCGTAACCGGAGGTGACAGTCAGCAAGCGGAGGTGGTAGTCGGCAGGAGGTGGTAGTCGGCAGGAGGTGGTAGTCGGTGAAGGAGGTTAATCGGCGGTGGCAGTCGGCGATCGGAGTAGGGTGGAGAGCAGTGGCGTCAGTGGAAGCTGCGGTGATGTCGCAAATCATCGCCAGAAAGAACCATGGGAGTGTTTTGGCAGATTAGATGTCATCTGGTGCGAGGAAGCTGAACAAAAGGGGTAACCCTTTAGCGATGACGCTAATAACGGCGACCTAGAGGGTATTAGCGGCGACAAGCCGGAGGGAACTGAACGCGCCTTTTCTGGAGATTATTGACCGCTGGATCGTGTAAGAATCGTAAGGCCAAGATTTCGTTCAATTTGGGTCAACGGATCGACACCAATAGCAACGACAGGTCGCCGCTAAAGGTGTCGCCGCTATTTCCTTCCGTAGGAACGGACCCTATGCGTTGGATCATGTTCCAAACCAAGGGCCAAGATTGAAAGTGGCGTGTCTCCGACGGATCTCCGATCCATGCCTTTAGCGACGACTCTTTTAGCAACAACATTGTCTTTCAGCGGCGACACAAGCGTGGCTTGTCTGGTGTCGTCGCTAAAAGCGGCGTCCCTAATACTCTGCTTTCTTGTTGTGATAGACCATTTAAGAATATTTGTTTTTTATTTATTTAAAACTTCATAAATGGTTCCATGGTTTGTATAGGACAAATCTGTCCAAGAGAGACCGTATTAGTCATAAACACGATCTATGAAAAGTTTTTAAACCATGAATACCATCTTTGAAGACAAAAAATTTAAAAACTAAATTCAATATTTTAAGAAACCACAAAAACCATTGATAAAGATTTGCCTTTTTAATAAAAAAAGGCGTTTATTTGTTATACAAAACAGTTAAGTTTATGCACGGTTTGGATCGTCACCATAACTATTAACTAATGAGCTAGATACGCCAGCCATGTGTCAGTTTGTGTTCGAATCTCAGATCTCACACGTCACCCCGTTACCCTTTACTTGCCACAGTGAGTTTGTTCTTTGTTGTGTTTGATGGACGGCTGTGAGACTGTTTGTACAGCTGGGGGTCTGGAGAAGCTGCTGTAGGAGAAATAGCATGGCCTCCTTACTCGTAGGACACGTGACAGTGACACGCACCTGGAATTCCTAGTCTTATACGGAATGGAGGCCCATAGTGTAGCATATGCCCATTGAAACCCTCTAAAACTGGAAATAATGTCTCTTTGTCATTTTGTTATAAACAAACTATGTTTTGCTCTAAGAAAAAAAATTCAATGTTGCAAAAAAATAATAATAATAAAATAAAATAAATAGAAAAAAACTAACGTGAGTACGTGACCTCTGTGACACTGTTGATGGTTCAGCAAATTACCATAATTATGATGGTCTTTTTTTTCTATTATAGTCACCTAATTTTAACATATGTTTCTGATTTAACCATCAATACCTAGTTTTTGTAAGTTTCGTATATATATTTTTTATAGGTGATATTATTTTTTTGTCAAAAAAAAGAAATTATTGAAATTAAAAAAATTATTAATGACGGTATTTTGTTGTATATTTTGTATTTTTTTACAAATAGGACATTTGTTCTCGTAATAACAATTTTTAGTATTTTAATTTATTATGTGATATTATTCTTGATATTAATCTAAGATATATTATTTTTAGATTATTTGATATTGACATTTTTTAAAAATTTTTTAATGTGGACCCAACGTAAAACAAATACCCAACACATCCTTCATTTAGCTCTTTCTCATTTTCATCCTTATTGAAGATGAAGTGCAAGTTAAAAATTCCACAATTCTGTAGCCTCATAAACAAGTATGTTTAAAGCTATTTTAATCACGTCAACATATCTATACTTTTTCCTGGTCTTACTGCTGGATATTTAAATATGAGTTCTTAGTGTAAACACCATCGAAAGAATTCATAGAGCGATACTGTGAATGGTATGTGACATTTGTTTTTTTGTGTCAACAACCAAAAGCTACTAAAAAGTAGTCAAATAATGAAGATTTTTGTGTTGGGATATTTTTACCACAACTAACAGTTTTAATCCCTGGAAGAAAAATCTTCACATTGTGGTGCTCTTTTTTTTCTTTTTTTTTTAAATGAAAAAAATTACAAAAAATGAAACAAAATACCACATTTAATAATTTTTGTAACAAAAAGCTACCACCATTTACGAAAAAAGGGTATTTAAAAAGGTTGTTATAGTCAAATACAAAAAAATGTTAAAATTTGGTGGTTTTAGTAAAAAAGGTTATATTATCATATGATAACTTGTTGAAAAGGCAATGAGAAGTATGGCGGTCAAATTTGACTTTATTTATTTATTTATTTTTTAATTATTAATTTTTTTAAAAATTTTAAATTTTATTATTATTTATTTTTTTGCAAACATGTGATTTTTCCATAACAAACTATAATGTTTATATCGGATTTTGGCCAAATTATAGTTTTTTTTACGTGATTTTTTCCTTTATTTTACTCCATGTGTGATTTAGTATATGGTTTAATTTGGATCACAATATCAATTACAAATTAACAAAATTAAGTAATTAATATGTATAAAGCCATATTCAAATTTACTTACAAAAAATAGTTAATCTTAATACAAAGATAATTAATTACATATTCCTCTATCTCTTTTTTGCTTTTATTAATATTAGTAATTAGTGATGAGCCCATGCGTTGCACCTGTCAGATTCTTTTTGTTGATGTTTCGTGGGTCACGAAAGTAGGACGCTATAATATCATCCAAATACAAAGCAATTGGATGCCGCTATAGTTGGATAGATTAAATAGAGTATAGCGTCCTAAGAAAATAAACTAAAAGTAGAATGCCTTAATAAGAAAATAAACTAAAAATACAAAAAATCTCCTCCAAATAATGTAAACAACCCAAATGAAACCACAATGACAACCATTGGGTTAACTCTTAACATTATAGCCAAATGTATGTTTCACAAACTATATGCATCGACCACTGTCACTTTTTTTTTCTGTTGGTTAAAACACTTGAATAATACATCTTAGACATGTGAATTGTTCGAGAACAAAATGCACTAATCAACACTCATTAATGAAAAGCACCACCACTAATACACGGATCAATAACTATTTATTTTCTTAAAATCCAGAAAACACTTATTATTACACCATTGTATACCATTTTTCAAAGTACAGTGCTTAAATAAGAAATAAATATTACCTTTCCGTATTGTAGATTTGAAGCTCCACGATGGAATTCTAGATCTGCTTCCTTCCTTTTATTGTATTCTTCAAGGTAAACAACCATCTTTTTAGTCGGTCTCTAGCATGCAACATACAACGTTTTCTGATTAAACACTGTTGACAAAAAAATAAAATAATAAATAATATTTTCTTCGCTTTATCAATGTGTTGGTCTTTAGGTTGGAGAGAGTGGTGCCACCGAAACCGCACTCCATTCACTGCTACATATGCGGCACGTCACTTTTTACCACACCAGTGTGGTTTCTTGCCACACCCAGGGAGTGGTGCCACACTTTTCTTTTCTTTTCTTTTTTTGTTTTTTTTAAATAATTTAATTTAATAAAACTTCTTTTTTAATAAAAAAAACCCTAATTTTTCATTACTTGAAAATTAAAAAAAACATTACATTGCACTACTAAAAAAAAAACAAAAAAAAAAAACCACACATGACATTAAAAAAATCCTATAAACTTAAAACAACACAAATAAAATAACTAAACCATACTACATAAAGTCGTTCTCCGAGAACTCGTCTTCTGAGTCATCCGGTGGATCCAAATTAAGGTTAATGTGTTGAATCCCGTAAATGTGTTCCACCAAGTCCGTGTGAAGATTGTAAAATGTTTTTGTACAACGTATCTCTGCTCTCCTGTTCATATACTCTTCGCCACCAATTTCTATTGGTTGTGTCTCGGGTATCGTTTCTTCCTCGTCAAACGCACATATTGCTCTTTCTCATGTTATGTAATATGAGACATGTATACATGATTTTTTGAAGTTTTTCCTCGCCAAAATAAATTGCTGGTTTTTTCAATATGAACCAACATTTCTTAAGAGCTCAAAAAGCACGCTCGACATCCTTCCTAGCTCTTTCTTGAGCTCTCTTGAATTTTTTTCATCTAGAACCATATGGACACGTAAACGATTTAACAAACACAGCATACTCCGGATCGATTCCATCGACCAGATAATAGCCATACTTATATGACGTTCCACGCACTTCAAAAGAAGAATTTGGTGCAGATCCATCATATATGTTGTTAAATATAGGTGAACGACTAAGAACATTGATGTCATTAATCGAACCAGGAGAACCAAAAAAAACATGCCAAATCCACAGATCCTATGATGCAACTGCTTCAAGTATGACCGTTGGGTGACCATGATCACCTCGGGTAAATTGTCCATGGTGTGAGGTAGGGCAATTTTCTCATGGCCAATGGAGACAATCTAAACTTCCTAGCATTCCAGGAAACCCATGCACACTAGCATGATAAGCTTGCAATTGTAAGATGTCATTACGTGTAGACTTACGTAAATATTTTGGACCATAAAACTAAATCACAGTTTTGCAGAAATAGTGGAGACTGTCTCGTGCGGTCCTAGCAGACATCCTAAAACTCTCGTCCAACGCATCAGGCGTAACGCCATATGCTAACTGACGAAGTGCGGTCGTGCATTTTTGTAAGGAAGTGAAACCGGGTGTACCTCTAGCATCGTAACGTTGTTGGAAAAAATTGCACTCCCTCGTTACATCTTCAACTATACGTTCGTATAAACGTTTGAACATTTTGAAGAGCCTACGAAAATAGTACCATTGATAAGTGACATTCTCTTGAAAGTAGTCTTGTACTAAATGTTGGTTGGTTTCTTCACGATTTCTGCAAATATATCTTCGTGTTCTCTGTTGAGAACTTTCAGTTGTGTTATTGCATAAAGCATCATATGTTTGTTTCGCCATTTGAGCACACGCAACAGCGGCATCAAAAATAACTTGAAATTCTTCAGAAGATGAAGAAGATGACATTTTGAGAGAGAAGGGTGAATTTTTTTATTAAATTTGAGAGAGAAGGGTGTTTTTTGTTTGAAAAATAATGAAGTGTATGTAGTATAATTTATAGGAAAGAAAGGAAAAATGAAAGAAAAAAAATATTAAATGTTCGAAATTTTGACCGTTCAACGGTCCTATCCCATCAACCAATCACATTGCACGGCTAGAAAAGGCTACACTGCGGCCGAAACCGTAGGAAACCGCACCCAGGGGGTGGTGTTCGTGGTCCAGGTGGCAAAACCGCGGTTTGGAACCGCACCCACTCCCCACAGCCTTAGTCTTCACTGAATACACATGTTGTATATATGTTTATAGTAAGCGCACATATATATGTTGGTAAGAAGATCAAGTGTTGGTTTCCTTTTTTACATCTTAATATAATACATACAACACGTCTGAATTAAGGGTTAAATGAGGGGAGGGAGCCTTTATCCATTTTAGAACACTACCCTTTTTGCTTTCTTCACTACCCAACACAAAATCCACACACCCATGACCCATCAGTGTTAAATCCATTTTTTTTTTAATTTCTTATTTTCAAAGGTTTGACTAATTTGTAAAAAGGACTCAAAAGGAAGAATCTCTAGTAGAATATGTCAGATTCATTGTAATTCAAATTATACTCCCACCATGAATGAAATAATCCGCTACCTTTAATTTTATAAATTCAACATTAAATCTTGAATAGAATAAACTAAAACACATATATCATACCATATCCACATGGTGCTAAGGTTGACAGAAATTTAAAAGATCAGGGTTATAACAACTCAATTTTCCATGTTATTTATGCCCATAATAAGTAAACATAATCAAATAGTCTCTTGTGCTCATATCCATAGATCAACATTCATAATAGAAACCTCTAGGGACGGTCCTAGACAATTTGGGGCCCGGGGCAAAAAAAAAATTTGGAGCTTTTATAATTTTTTTTTGTAAAGGAGGGCGGCACCTTCAGAAATTTTTATTAATTAAAAAGAAATAGATTAAATTACACGAATGGTCCCTATGGTCTGGGATAATTTGCGCGCTTGGTCCCTAACTTATTTTTTTAACTCGGAAGGTCCCTATTATTTGTTTTTGTTACGTGTTTGGTCCCTACTGTTTGTTTTTGTTATACGTTTGGTCATTGTCTTACCTAAAATACTATTATTTAAACAGGAAAAAATGGTAAGGTAGGTAAGGTAAGGTGAGAAGGTGAGGTTGGGGTGTGTTTATTTAAATAAATTAAAAAATCAAAGGCAAAATAGTCTTTTTGGGTAAGACAGAGACCAAACGTGTAACAAAAACAAACAGTAGGGACCTTTCGAGTTAAAAAAATAAGTTAGGGATCAAACATGCAAATTACCCTAAACCATAGGGACCATTCGTTTAATTTAATCAAAGAAATAATACAATTGAAGGCTGGGGACTCCCCCACCTATGAAAAAAAGGGTTTCCGGACAGGCCCGAGAAGCCAAACAACCTAGCAACTATTAATACAAAAAAAAACAAAATTAAAAGGCCAGAACATGCTCTGAAGTCTGAACCCTAATACATAAACATACCAAAGAAAAAACTAAAGAAATTTACATTTACGAGCTTTTTTAGATGCGAAGTCATAAATTATAGAATCAAGTTCAATATGATCCAACAAATCTTTTTCAATGCATAACATAGCCAAACAATTTAATCTTTCTTCTGACATTGATGATCTCAAATAATTTGGTAATAATTTTAGTTTTAAAAAATTTATTTCTACTTATGCTACAGTAACATGTATGGTTAATAGGATTTTGTATGCAATACAAACATTTGGATAACAATCTTTACCTTTGGCAAACTCTAAAATTTCAATCGATGACATAACAACATTTGGCAAAGTCTTTTTTAATACTTTAAGTTCCGTAAAAAATCATTTAAATCCACATCACATAAGTCATTATGAGTAAACTTATTTACAAAAATAATACAACTTTTTTTAAGTTCAATGTCATCCAATGACTTTAACCTTTTTGAATCATATAAAAATCCAAAAAATATTTTCAAAGTTTGTTAATTGCTCAAATCTACTCTCTAATGACACAATTGTCACATCAACAATATATATAAGATACTCGGTTCCAAATGATTCTTCGGGTGATAGTAATTTAATTTCACAATTAGTTTCATCAATTTGTTTTGTTCAAATAATTTGGCATTTTTTTTTGAAATATAGGTTCAACATCCATATCCGATGCGATGGCCTTAACATTATCTATGCTAAGGGTATAACCTTTATTTCTATAATTTTTAAAAAATGTCATCATATTTTTTTATAGATCAATTGTGGCATCAATACACATAGTTTTGGTTTGTATTTTTTTAATGACTTTATTTATAGCAAATAAAATATCATACCAAATTACCATACCAAGTAAAAATTCATAACTTTCAATAGCATTAACTAAACTTTCAGCTTTACTTTTAGACTTTGCATCATCACATGATAAACATAACTCTACCAAGGCATCCCTTATATGAGGAGCTTAAAACCTAATGACTTTGACACTTTTTATTCGACTTGTAACGACTTAAATTTTCAACAATTTTTTTTTTCGTTTTTCAAACACAATAAAACTCATTTCATAATTCTCAAAATCACATATGTCTCAAATGTCAACAAGTAAAACACAATCCCATAATCATAAAAACAATCTCTCGCCAGTGTGTACAATCATATCGGTGTCTTGCCGCGATCCTCGGAACTACCTGAAACACATAACACATGACACGGTAAGCATAAAGCTTAGTGAGTTCCCCAAAATACCACACAGCACGTCATCCAATCGAGGCTATAACTCAATAAGACCCTCCGGTCAATGTGTCTCAGTGGGACCCTCCGGTCCCACAACTCGGGTGGACCCTCCAGTCCTAACTTAGCAAACTCATAATAATACACAACATAAATCACATAGACATAAGGCAGGATATCACAGTACTCAATATAAACATATAAGACCCTCCGGTCACACATAGATACCACTCATGGTAAAGTATAGTGAGAAGACTCACCTCGTAAGCTAGCAAAAGAAAACCTCGAACTCGGAATCTCGAACTCTACCCACCAGTCTAGCCTCCGCCTAACACGTAATAATTATCCCTAATCAATATTAGCTCTCAAGAACTAGACTAACCCTTTTACACTCACAGAAGGGTGAAAAGACCATTTTACCCCTCCATAGGCTTAATAGTCCACACTTTTGACCAAACCCTAAAAGTCAACAAAAGTCAACGGCAGGAAGTACGCTGCGCGTACTTGATCCCTACGTTGTGTGTACTCGGCTGCCATGCAGGTATCGAGGATGCTCGACCCTTACGTCGCGCGTACGGGGTTTACGCCCAGCGTATGCCCCAGTTTCACTCTTCTCACATTTTTGGTCTTAACCAGTTAAGACATAGGCTCATATCTCAGATCTGGACTCTCTAATGTCTCTTAATCCATAAAGTCATTGACTTTAAGCCTTTGCATGGCTGATTAGGCACCATCCTCCAAAATATGCACTCTTTTGTCTCAAGGATCTCATAACTCATGCATGGAGTGATTTCACCAACCAAGATTGGATTTTTATGACATAACACTACTCATACACTCAAAAGGGGTTGGTCCTAGACTCTGGAGTTCAGGATCTCACCAAGACTCCACCTTTTTGGGACAAAACCCTAAAATGCTCAAATAACATGCTCATAGCAAAAGAAAGGCAAAGTCTGAAGCTTTATACCTCAATAAGAAGCTTCCCACTCGGATTTGCTCAGATATAGAAGCTTGGACTCCAACTCCTCCTTCTTCAAGACCTTCTCTTCTCTTCAAAACCACACAAACACTCTCTCAAGGCTAAAACACACACACACACATGCTCTAGAACAGAGGTTAGGGCACTTTTAGGGGAATCACCCCAAATTAGGTGGCCAGAAATGAGGCCATCATATCCCTTATATAGGGGAATCACCCCAAATTAGGGTTGCACTCTGGGCCTAGTACGCCCAGCGTACTCACGGGTACGCCTAGCGTACTAGGTGGCCTCCGCGTCACATGCATGCTGACGAGTACGCTAAGCGTACACCTCAGGTACGCCCCGCGTACTCGTTTTTCACTCCTTTAAAATAAGGACCAAAAATGACAATAGCTTAAAAGATCAAGGTTCTCGAAGTATACCTGGACTCGGGATGTTACACGACTCTCCCAACGTGTATTAGATAAAGATGTTACCGTTAAGTTAGGAACTTTATCAAGTAATATTGACCATCTTTTTGTTGAACTCGAAAATAATACAAAAATGCATTGCAAAACTCCGAAAAAAGAAATGGCTTTAGCACAAAAATGAACTGTATCACTAATCGTGAGGTTAAGACTATGACAAGCACATGACATAAACAATGCTTTCAGATTAATTTCAAGTAATCGTTTTTGAACCCCTTGGTGTTTTCCTTTCATGTTAGAACCATTATCATAACCTTGTCCTCTTACATCATCAATATTAAGACAATATGATTTTAATTGCATTTAATAACTCATTAAAAAGTCCTAAATCCGATATATTTTCTACTTTCAAAAATTCAAAAAAAAATTCTTCAACTTTTATTTAATTATTAGACATGTTCACACATCAAATAACTATATTCATTTGTTCTTGATGGCTAACATCGGGGGTACAATCAAGGATAATGGAAAAATCTTTTGACTCTTTTATAATATTAATTATAGAATTTCTAACTTTATTAGCTAAAATAGAAAATTATTTCATTTTGAAATTTGTGACCTAAATATTGAATATGAGTTTGATGATTTTCTATGTGTCTTATTAAGCATATAGAGCCCAAAGATACAGAGCCCAGTGATAATACACAACAGCCCAGCTCATGAACACAATACGTGCACAAGAATTACCCAGTTGTTATTCAGTTGTATATTCAATTGTATAGTCAATATAGTTCCTATATGTACTCATATAGAATAGCTTCGTATTCAACTGTGTATTTAGCCTATATAAGGCATCTATATCAATTGAATAGATAAATAAATTCATTCCCAATTATATGCTTTGATATGGTAACAGAGCTCATATAGCTCCTTTGAGTCTTCCCAAAATCTCGATCCTTCAAAACTTCCACTCAAATTAAAAAGCACTATGACGTCCATTGTTGAAGTCACCACTCATACTCACTTTCCAATCAAACTCACCGCCTCCAATTTTCCTGTCTGGCGAAAGCAATTGGTCGAAACCCTAACCGGGCTTGGACTTGACGACTACATAAAAGACTCTACTGAATCAAACTTACCGCCACCAAAATTTCTGTCCACCGACAACACAAAATCAAACCCAACTATCTCTATTGGTTCCTCCAAGATCAAATTATTCTTGGTGCTCTACTTGGAAGTTGTTCAGAAACTATCCACCCAATTGTCTCATCTGCTGAGACTGCATAACAAGCATTTAAACGTCTCACTGAAAGTTATGCTAGCGTCTCTAGGTCTCGTATAATATCATTGAAGTCCAGATTGACAAACAATCCCAAAGGTACCCGCTCCATCACTGAATTTCTTTTTGATATGAAGAACATAGCAGATGATCTTGCTTTAGCTCAAAGTACTGTTGATGATGAAGACCTAATTGTCCACATACTGGGACAACTAGGTGAAGATTATACACATATCTCCTCTGCCCTTAAAATCAGAGACACACCCATCACTTTTCCTGATCTCTTTGACAAACTAGTAGATCATGAACGCACCCAAAAAGACACTCAACCAACACCGGTCATTACCACAGTCAACACCACTCAAAAGTACTCCAACAAATATTCACCCAGATCCAACTATGACAACCGAAACTCAAACAGGTACAATAACCTAGGTGCAAGATCATATCGCCCTCCTGGTCAACGCAATGGAAGCAACAACTATCAAAGAAGTAACCGCAATCCTAGCTACTGTCAATATTGCAATATCCATGGGCACGAAACTAAAGATTGCAGAAAGATTGCACGATTTCTCAAAGAAAACAACATCACAATCAACATGAGCTCTTCATCAAATCCAGTGGTCAACACCACTTCAGTAAACTCCTCTTCGTCTCCACCACTATGGATGTTTGACAGCGGTGCATCTAATCATGTAGCATCTAAGCCCGCATCGTTCCACACTCTATCAAAATATGGAGGACCCGATGAAATTGTGTTGGGTAATGGTAAAGCCCTATCTATCTCTCACACTGGTCGTTCCACTCTTTCAACTTCCTCCCGTCCCTTAAATCTTCATAATGTTTTATTCGTTCCTCAGTTAAGAAATAATCTCATCTCAGTAGCTAAACTCTGTAAATCTAACCATGTTTCTGTTGAATTTTTCTGCACTTTCTTTCTTGTCAAGGACCTGCGCACAGGAACAATACTCATGCGGGGAGTGAACGTCAATGATGTATACTATGCAGCCATCTGTTCCCTTCGCAAGCTACCACAAATAAACTCAACGATCATCTCCAATAAATCAATCCTTTCCTGGCATCACAAGCTTCATCACCCGTCTATCAAAGTTTTCAAGTTTCTTTTAAGTCATTTAGGATTATCATGTAATAAAGTATCATCAATTTTGTTTCATTGTGATTCATGTTCTATCAATAAAAGCCACAAATTACCTTTTGGTACAAACTCTTTCAAAGCATCTAAACCACTGGAACTTGTTTATTCAGATGTATGGGGTCCAGTACAACTTTCAAATGATGGCTACACTTACTATGTCACATTTGTTGATTTCTACTCCCGTTATATTTGGTTATACCCAATGAAAAATAAGTCTGATGTCTCCACTTTGTTCCCACAATTTCGAACCCTTTTTGAAAAATACTATAATACCCCTCTTGTCTCTTTATTCACTGATAATGGAGGAGAATTCATTAAACTCACCTCATACCTCCAGCAACATGGAATATCTCATTTTACTACTCCTTCTCACACGCCATAACAAAATGGCATAGCTGAAAGACGCCATAGACATATAGTTGAAACCCGAATCTCCCTGTTACATCACGCTAATCTCCCTCTCACAGTCTGGACCCATGCGTCCAAACAACTGTTCATCTTATCAACCGAGTACCCACACCAGTTCTCGCTTTTCAATCACCCTATGCCAAACTACATAACACATCTCCCACATATCAAAAGCTCAAACCCTTTGCCTGCTTTTGTTACCCATGGTTGAAACCTTATTCCTCCTCCAAACTTCATCCAATATCCAAGAAATGCATCTTTCTTGGTTATTCTTCCTCCAAATCAGCCTATAAATGTTATGAACCTACCTCTCATCGCTTATATCACTCTATCTATGTTGAGTTTGTTGAGGATATTTATCCGTACCAAACTGAAACGTCTTTTTCGCTACCCACTTCCGATAATTTTTGATCTACATCTTCTATTGAGTCTAATGTGCCTCCTACCTCCACAAATCCACCTTGTTGTCCTCCATCTTCTATCACTAACACCATACCCATCTCTACTTCACCAACCAACTCCACTACCATATATGATGATAACTCATCTCCTCCATCACCACCGCCGCATTCGTCATCTCCTCAACCCTACTCCCCCTTACCACCACCTGTTCACATGGCCCCTCCAACATCCCCACTAATTGCAGCTATATTTGATCACCCAATTCAAAACAGAAAACGCAACCCAAAGTACTTCAATGCGAATATCATTAACACCACTACCCTACATCCAATACCCTCGTCCCTCGAGAATTCTACCCACAACCAAGCGCTTAAAGATCCTAAGTGGCGACATACTATGGACGTAGAATACAATGCATTACTTCAGAATCAGACATGGGTTCTCATTCCTTCTTCCAATCATACACCTATCGGATGTAAGTGGATCTTTCGAATCAAAAGAAATTCGGATGGATCTGTTTCCAAATACAAGGTCTGTCTTGTCGCCAAGGGCTATCTTCAATAATATGGAAATGATTACTTTGACACATTTAGCGTTGTCACCAAACCTGTCACCATTCGAACTATTCTCTCCATAACACTTGTAAACAACTGGCCCCTACGTCAATTGGACGTAAACAATGCCTTTCTTCACGACACACTTCATGAAGAAGTGTTCATGTCCCAGCCACCTGGATATATTCACCCTCAATATCCCAACCATATTTGCAAACTAAAAAAAATTATCTATGGTTTAAAGCAGGCCCCACGTGCTTAGTATATCAAACTTACTACCTTTCTCCTTCATTTCGGATTCAAAAAATCCTTAACCGATGCTTCCTTATTCATCTATCAAAATCAAGGAGTCACTTGCTATTTTATGGTCTATGTCGATGACATAGTTATCACGAGAAACAACTCCAAATTTATTGACTCCTTCATTCAAGCCTTAAGCACAAAATTCTCTCTCAAAGATCTTGGAATGCTCCATCAATTTTTAGGAGTAGAAGTCATTCCACTTCCTACAGGCCTCTTCCTTTCCTAACATAGACATATCCGAGACATTCTACTCTAGTATCATATGGATGGAGCCAAAGACGTGACCACACCCTTAAGTTCTACTGAACCTATGTCTCTTGCAGATTAGTCACCCACAGTTGATGCTACTCCATACCGAAAAATTGTAGGTTCTCTACAGTACTTAGCCTTCACTCGCCCCGACATTTCATTCGCCATAAACAAACTCTCACAGTTCATGCATAATCCCCGTCAAACTCATTGGCAAGCCTTCAAACTGGTTCTTCGTTATCTTAAAGGCATCATTCATCATGGGCTTCTCCTGAATAGAAACTCTTATTTAACACTATCGGTCTTTTCAGATTCTGATTGGGGTGGTGTTCATAGTGCGGGAAGATCAACTACAAATTATTTACTATATCTTGGTACCAATATAGTTTCCTGGAAATCAACAAGGAAAAAGTCTGTTTCTCGCTCATCCACGGAAGCTGAATACAAGGCGCTTGCAAATGCATCAGTTGAACTAATTTGTCTAAAAAACTTATTAAGTGATATAGGGGTACCTACAACCACTACTCCAACATTGTTCCGAGACAATGCTGGAGCTACTTACCTATGCGCCAATCCTGTGTATCACTCTCGAATGAAACATGTGGCCCTTGATTATCACTTTGTTAGAGAACAAATTGCTGCTGGTCTTCTCAAAGTTCTTCATGTAAATTCTCAAGACCAACTTGCAAATATGTTAACCAAGCCTGTCACTTGAGCACCATTTCTTCGTAACAGATCCAAGATTGGAGTATCCGATGGATCCTCCATCTTGTGGGGGCATATTAAGGATATAGAGCCCAAAGATACAGAGCCCAATGATAATACACAACAGCCCAGCTCATGAACACAACACATGCACAAGCATTACCCAGTTGTTATTCAGTTGTATATTCAATTGTATAGTCAATATAGTTCCTATATGTACTCCTATAGAATAGCTCGTATTCAACTCTGTATTCAGCCTATATAAGTCATGTAAATCAATTAAATAGATAAAGAAATTCATTCCCAATTATATGCTTTGATATGTCTAACATGCTTTTGTATTATAAAATCAAATTCCGCCATCATTTGAACTGCTCCTAAAAAATTACCATTAGATTCTTGAAAAAGTTATTCATTACAACCTCGAAAAGCCAAATTGTATTTTGCCAAATATTTGCTGACAACAATTATTCTTTTTAAAACTTGCCTCCAACGTTCTTTTTCAGTTAATGTTATATTTTGTAAATCTTTATCAATTGTTTTATTATCATCCAATCTTGCTTTTAGTTCATCCCAAGAATCCATACAAAAAAGATGTTGGGAACTATTTTCATGTTCTTTAAGTCTATCAAATAGATGTTTCCAATCATTAAATCCATCATCCGCTAAAGCAATTTTATTAACATAATTATTAGGTTTAAACAATTTATAACAAAAACAAAACACTCTATCAACTTGCTTTGAGTAAACTAGCCATTTTCGATCACTCGTCTCACCATTAGTTAACTTTCTAGTATAAGAAGCATAAGAAAAATGTCTAGAAAGATTATCTTTAGGATACACAAAATTTGATTCTCTTATTTGCCCTTTTTTAATCAAAATATCTTTTAAGTTATTATCAAGATTATCCCAATTACTAGGATCATATATATCTAAAGGTGGAATATATTGTTCATTATTATCATTCATGACATTTTCATTTTCATTCTGTAATATTAACATTTTCATGAGTGAAAGTAACACCTTCATTATTAATAATTTCATCATCAATAACAATATTTTCATTTGAAACATTTTCATGTATGACATTATCTTCTTCATCTAAAACATTTTGATGTGCAACATTATCTTCTACATTAGAAGTATTTACCTTTTTAACAAACTTATTCATAGTTCTTTTTAAGAATCATTAAATTGTTCAATTTTTTGTTTTATTTTTTCGTTTTTCACTTCCATAAATATATTTTCTAGGAGACATTTTTTACAGATAACAATCAAGATAGCAGATAGCCAAAAATCACACAGATTCACAAAAAAAAACAAATTAACAAACTAAAGGGAAAAGAGACTACTTGATGGCTAATGTGGCTGCTCAGCAGTTGGCTTTTTGTTGATTGTTTATATGATTATATCCCCAGTTCTTTGAGCCCAAAGCAATGAGAAATCTGAAGATTAAAAATACAAAATCATCTTCATATATCATAAATTTCAAATTTAGCAAAATCGCAAAAAATAGATTAACAATTTTTTTTTAAAAAGAAACTACCTGTAGGCTGTAACCTACTTAGCTGTTAATAATCTTGGAGCAGCCCAAAACAGAAATGAGATATCTCAAATCTAATTATCTGAAGATAGAAAACAGTTAAACACAGAAATCAGGAAATTAATTTCATATCTGATTGTCTCAAATCTCAAATCTGATTATCTACAAGTAAGCAGCGATTCATACAAAATCGAAATAAGAAAATTTATTTCAATAAACAATGGTTAATCATTCGGAATAAGAAAATTTATTCCATTGCAGATTCTTAACAAAATAGTTCCCAAATTAAAAAATTAGACTTACACTTATTAAAAAATACGAGTTGTCGAGTTCCGATTCTAAGATAGTACTACTATATTGTACGTCTGTACTCTACTTCAAAGTTCATACGAAATCGGAAATCACCATTCACCAAACGATTCTGAAATATTGAAAGAGAACCAGCTATTTCATAAAAATGAAATCAGAAAATAGAAGAGAATGAGTATTGTGTAATCGACTAATCGGCGATGGCGAATCAGAAAATCAAAATTCAGAGAAGAGGAGATTGCAGAAGGGTAACTGATTAACTTGAAGTCTTGAACTAGAAATCGAAGAAGGAGAATTGAGAACTAGCCGTTAGAGATGGTTTCGTTTGTGTTTTCCATGGAAGCGAAGCTGAAGAGAAGCTGTCGATTGAATTGCGATTTGAGCCTTGGAAATTGGAACTGAGAAACACAAACGCGGTAGGTCACACTCCCGCTTCTTCAATTTGGGCACAACTCGCAAGTGTTAATACTGGGCCAAAAAATATGGATTGTGACTAATATAGGCTTAAAAAATATGGGTTGTGACTAATATAACCCAATAACAGACATAAATATGAGGCCCTTTGGCATTTGGGGGGTCCAGAGCGGTCGCCAACTTGCCCGAGCCCATAGGCCGGCCAAACCTCATAAGAAGACCTTCAAATATGTAGTCAAGAAAACATATATACATGTCAAAGGGAAAACCAATATACCTGTAATGCGAAGTCATATTCTTCCCTCATATTAAAATACCAATCTGTTCATCGATCTGCATGCGGAAGCAACCAAAGTCCGACATCAAATCTGAGCAACCAAACAATACAAAAGGAAGGATATTCAAAATAGAGTTACCTAAACTGAATCAATGAAATCTGTTCCATTCCATGTGAGATGTTGTTGGTGTAGATAGCAACAAAAACGACACCCTTGCAAACTGAATAAAACAAAATGGAAGGTTTTGTGCTTCAATAAACTGTGATATTCTGCCGCCTTGTTAGATATCAAACTGATGATGCCTTGGTTCCTAAGGAAGAAATTAATGAACAAGAAAGATACAAGGGAGAACAGAAGAATAAAAGAAAAAACGAGAGAACTTTGAGGATTTTTTTTAAATCCTATTAAAACTAACGGGTACAACCCCTTATTTATACTAAAACTAATAGACTTTTACTCTAATACAAACTCTTGAAAGAAACTTAAAATACTAATAAAAAAGGAAACTTTTCTATTGCTTTTCAAACAACCGATTAACCCAACAATCACCCCCTTAATCGGTTTGGTCATACGAGCCACTCGTCCAAAACAATGCCGGTTCCTCTTCAATTAGACCCGCTTCTTCCTTTTCCCATTTAGGACACTCGTTTTTATAGTGACCAAGTTCATCACATTTGTAACATCTAACGTGACTTTTATCCCGGACACGTTCATTACCATCTCGACTCCTCCCGCACTCCCGACCTCTTCCCCGGCCACGTCCAAAGTCATCCCGATTTGAACGTCCATTACCACAATGCTTACAAACATGTGACTTTTCCTCACTAGCCAACAACAACCCACCTTGAGTGTCCTCCACTTTCTCGGTTCCTCTTATACGCTCCTCGTATGCCTTCAATCTACCAACCGCTTCATCAAATAACATTGAATCCAACTCGAAACATTGCTCTATTGAAGCCACGATTTGAAGAAACGACTTAGGCATCGAATCAAGTAACCTTTTTACCAAATCACCTTCTTCAAGCTCATATCCAAGACTCCTTACTTTTGACGCTAAACCGGATAATTTCATCACAAAATCATCAACCGTTTCACCCTCCTTCATACGTAAACTTTCAAGCTCCCTTTTTAAGGTTGCAAGTCGAGCCGTTCTCACCCGATCCACTCCCAAATACCGTGTTTTTAGCCCATCCCACACTTGCTTTGGGTCGGTGTAACTCGCCATTTGCAACACCATGTCTTCGGGTATCGCTTGAAACAAAAAAGTAAGAGCTTGTTTTGATTTCTTTTGATCTGGTGCTTTATCTAACGTCTTCGGTTCGACCGTCTCCCATATGCCATGTGCATCCATAATCGACTTGACTTTGACTGCCCACACCGGATAATTCGTTGGAGTTAAAACTAGAACTTGATATGTCAAAGAACCTTCTTCTTTAACCAACGACATCATTTTCTCCTTAACCCCGACTTCTTTAATCAAGCTTGTTCCGAGAGCACTCTTCCACCGGACAACAAGACAAGGTCACGACCACCTTTACCGTCTTTCGTCACCCTCAAAACGAACCGAATCAAAGCCGCCCGCTTTGACGTCTTCCCGTCCGTTTATTCCGCGCCTCCGGTTAGTCTCTCACAAGCCCGATTAAAAGAAACCGGGGTTGCTTGTAATCAACTTCGAATCACACCACCTTCAACGAAACCGCTCTGATACCAAGTGTTAGATATCAAACTGATGATGACTTCGTTCCTAAGGAAGAAATTAATGAACAAGAAAGATACAAGGGAGAACAGAAGAATAAAAGAAAAAACGAGAGAACTTTGAGGATTTTTTTTTAAAATCCTATTAAAACTAACGGGTACAACCCCTTATTTATACTAAAACTAATAGACTTTTACTCTAATACAAACTCTTGAAAGAAACTTAAAATACTAATAAAAAAGGAAACTTTTCTATTGCTTTTCAAACAACGGATTAACCCAACACGCGTCACCTGTTGTTGTGATACGCTTCTTTTGTCCACCAAGAGTTATCAACGGTCAACACATGGTCAGAAGGCAGAAATCAGAAGAAGGAAAAAAACAACAAACCTAAAAAAAGAGCAGGAGAAAGCATAATACATCGTCGATTTCAGGTATGGAGCATGAAACACCACACAACACCCTAAAATTGATTACTTGGATTCAACCTGCAAGAAAGTGAACAACTTACGGCGAGAAGGAGAATAAAAAACAATCTAAACAAAAATAAAAGCCACTTACTTCCGTTAAATGTCGGTGGTGGTCCTCTTACGGTTTTTAATCCTATGGAAGAAAGAGCGTTGTTGAAGAAGAAACCCACACCATCAACTGTTGTAGGTATTGTTTCCGCATCGTGAGTTCCTTGAGAACTTGGGATTTGGTTTCCTGAAAGGGTAGATGAGCAAAAAGGCGATGAATCATTGGAAGTGGGTATGAGAAATCAAAGATTAAGCTGTTGCGTGTGTCGGTGCCTGCATCTTCATTCTTAACATCTCTAGTCGATTCCTCCTCTTCAACAAATAAGGGTTCAGAATCGAGGGGCTAACCCCTCCTACTTCGCTCAATCTAACAACCTCCCTCTTTTTGTTTCAGCGATGTCGATGTTGGCAGGAGGAGGCCAATAGTGTACGATGGATGTGGAATCTGACAATCAATGATAATCGATGTATGCAAAATTTATCCAGTTCCACCGAACAATTCCGATCACCCAAAAATAAATAGAACAACCAAATAATTAGCCGATGAACAATAGAAAGCTAGCTGGTAAAAAAAACCATTAAGCGATAAACTGTAAAAGGCCAGCCGATGAATAGTGTTTAGCCGCCAAAAATATTACTCAGCCGATGGAGAGTACTGTTCATAAGAGCATGTTTGAAATTAATTTTAGACAAAATTGCAAAAATGGTCTCCGTGGTATGCATTTTTTTGGGGTTTTAGTCCAAACCTCGACTTTTTTGGATTGGTGGTCCTTTTGGGCTGATTTCTTTGCGTTTTTGGTCCCTCAGTAAACTGAAAAGACTATTATGCCCTTCTGATATATATTTTTTTTATGATTTTTCTATTTAATTTAAATGAAAAATAAAATAATTACCTAATTTGGGGCCCACATCTCTCTCTCTCTCTCTCTCTCTCTCTCTCTCTCTCTCTCCTTTGACGATTGTTTTTCTCCCCGATCAAACCTTGAAACCACTATTTTTTGATGAAAATGGAAGCTGTAAACCAAAATAAGAACCTAAATCAACAACCCAAATCCCGAACCCATTTCTCCTTCTTCACACCCAAAGCTTTGATAAAATAAACCAGCTCCAAACACCCTTCTTTTCATTTAATTGTTGTTACCATCAAGAAGAAGAACAGGAGGCAGTTTCCTCTTCTACTTCGCCTGTCTTCTCCTTCGTTTCCTGTTATGAAATGTGTGACTCGTCTTGGAGATCGGAAAACAGAGACTGGTTCGAGGCAACAGCCCCTTGTTGCTCCACCCTTTTACCTGTCGATCGTAGTCACTAAACTCCCCCTAAAGACTGTTGCGACCGTTTCTGCCTTTCCCCCTTTCATCCTCCATTTCTTCTTCGTTCCCTGGCCTGAACCCACCACCTAAGTGGGTGTTTCCTCGGAGCAAACATCGGAGGCGGCAGCCCATTTTTGATTCCCCACCTTCGCACCTTCCTTCTGAGACAGAAGAAGCGTAGGAGCTGAAGGCGGTGACAGGCTCGAAGATGATTGAAGCATCGAAGGTGATGGCAATATGGTTGCTCCGTTGCTCCTCTCGAATGCTTTCCCCTTTTGTTGTCGGCTGTGGAGGTGAGTAGCACACGAAGTGAACGGATGGTGTTTGGGCTATTTGATCGACGGGAAAGAAAATGAAGGAGGAAGGGAGTTGCAGAGGTGGTGGCAGCCACCAGTTCTTCTTCCCTTGCTGGTGGTATCCAAGAACAAGAGAGAGAGAGAGAGAGAGAGAGAGAGAGAGAGAGAGAGAGAGAGAGAGAGAGAGGTGGGCCCATTTTTATATTTAATAATAATAATAATTTTAAAAATAGAAAGAAAAATAAAAACTAAATTCATTAAGGGTATAATAGTATTTTTAGTTTGGAGAGGGACAAAACTGCATGTAAACCAGCCCAAAAGGACCACCAATCCAAAAAAGTCGAGGTTTGGACTAAACCCCCAAAAAAATGCATACCACAGGGACCATTTTTGCAATTTTGTCTTAATTTTATATATAATTTATTATACATGACCTTGGTGTTTATGTTTATATTCATAACATTGTCGACCTTTTTTCTTAATTATTGTATGCTAGTATTTTCTATTATGGTGCAAGGAGAGTGGGCTTGACGCAAAAATCTCATAAGAATAAGGTAAGAACATTTGGTGTGGGCAATTAGATATAACACCAATTTGGTGCCACCTTACATACCACATAAGCAATGATGTTATAACACCAAACAAATAAATGTTTTTCATGTTATAACATCAATATTTTCCATGTTATATTTTTCATTTTGAATTTTTTTTCGAGTTTATTTTCTTTTTCTTGTTCTTTTTTTTTAATTAATAAAAAAATTATTTTTATAAAACATAATATTAATAAAATAAAAAAGACATAATTTTTAAAAACTAAAATTAAGATTACAATAAAAAAACATTAACATTAAAAGACAACATTTTTTTCGTGTTCCTAATTAACTCAAATAACATTTAAATTAAACCTAAAACTATAACATTTTGCTACTAATCCTAATTAACCAAAATACTTCTTCCTAATTTGATCATTCATCGCTTGTAGAACCGCTAGGTCTTGAGGCGACAAACCCTCCTCGCTAGTCCGAAGAATTGACAATTGCTCTGTCATTAGTTCTCTATCTTTTTACTCTTGCTTCTCCCGTGCATGCCTTTGAAGAAACTCCAAGTGGCGACGTTTCAACTCATTTTTTCTTTTTATAATAAATTGTGCTCATCGAATTTCCCTCTCATTTTCGCTGCATCTCTTGCTTTCGCATCAACCTGCTCCGCATGTCTTGCAGTGCGCCTCACTTTGTTGCGTCCGGGCGGTCGTGGTGGTGGGGAGATGTCCTCGATATCATCCGGGATGTCATCGGTTTCGGCGTTTTGGTCGATGTGAGTCTGTGCGTCCTACACGTCGACCTAGCTCTCATTTCGAGACCTTTTGGATTGAACCTCCTCCAATGTAGGGGCTTTAAGCCATTTTTAGATCAAATTGCACCAACTCCCATGCTTTCTCAAACTCGAACACATGTCCTATCTCGAGCCGATATTGTTCTTTTGCAAATTTTGCAACAAATCAAAGTCATTGGTTCCGCTTGGTTGTTGCACCTTAAGCCGGTTGTAATTACCATTGAATTTTGTGCACCGCTTGCTAATTTGAGTCCATTTCCTACTAAGCATGTCTATATTGTGATACGGTTTTTTCTTCAATATAGTGTGGAATTTTTTGAGTACCGCCTCCCAATAAGCACCTTTCTTCATCCCATTTCCGCGACATTCGTCTTTTGAAGTACCACACCACGCTTGCGCCAAAACATTTTCTTCTTTAGGTGTCCACCAATGTGGAGCTTCCTCATTTTACATGTCAACCGCTATAGGTTCCCTTTTTGTCACTTCCCCGAACCAGATGGCGGAAACGACCGGGGGGGGGGGGTGACTTCATCTTGTAATATCATCACAGTGTATATAAATAAATCAAAGACAATATCATCATCGTACATGAAATATAACAACCATCATATTTTACATCAAAGTGTTGATTTACAAATTACATCCCAAATGTTAAATGTATGATGAAAACAAAAATACAACAAAAGTCCACGTTTCATTGACGACCGACTTGATTAACAAGTCCATGAGAATACAAGTTATTTTGAAAATGTCAAAACATATAAGGTTGGTGAGTTCATAAGCATGTTTGTATGAAAAGTTTAGTATCATTTTGTAAAAACCAAAAATCCGATATTTTCCGTAAAAGCAGTTGAAAGTTTTGTAGGAAATATAGTATTAAAGCATGTATGTTCCTGTTTTGACAGTGTAAAAAGAGAGTAACCCAGAAAATCCTATATTTTCTGTAAAATGTAATATATAGTGTATAAAATCCCATATTTTCTGTTTATAAAAGTATTGTGGTCTTAAAACCCTAAGACCCGAGTAATGAAAATGTATAATTTGTACTTTGTATCACGAGTATAGTATTTGTATTCCGTAAATTTATTATGTTTGTTAATCTCTATGTGAGTCGCTATAACCATACTTGATATGACTGATATGCCTGTCATGACGTTCTTCAGGCGTCGGTTACGGTAAGACATTTGTCACCCTAGACTGGCCCGTCTAGCTATAGCGAACAGCTTAGGTGTGGGTGTGTCAACCCCGTATAGATCTATACACAAATTCGCGCTCTCCCTCCATGAGACTCTGGTTATAACTAGAGGGCTTATGGTGTACGCTAGGTAGGTACGATTGAAGGCATGTCTCACAAGAGCCTTAACTAAATTTACGCGAATAGTGTATCCCATTATCTAGCGCTTTAAATAATGTTTCGAGTATGTATTTTGGATAAAATGCATCGGTGACAAAAATATATTTATTTTTATCAAAATGTCAACTATTTATTATTATCGACCCGATTAACATAGTATGTGTTGTAAAGGCCCAATGAGAAAATACATAGGTATACAAGGCCCAATTAGGAATAAACTTCCAAACATGGCCCAATAAGCATGTAAGGCCCAATAAACATGTAATTGGGTATATAAGGCCCAATCAGAGTAAGAATGTCGTAAATAGTCCGTTTGTTATCAAAATGGCCGTTTTAGCTCAAATAGTACCAAAATGACATAAAAGGTCCACTTTTATCAAAAATGGCTATTTTGGCCCAACAAAATTGAAATCGACAATAAAGGCCCACTTTTTGTTAAAATTGCCATTTTTGGCCCCTTAAAGCCGAGAAATTACAATCAAGGCCCATTTTTATTAAAAATTACATTTTAGGCCCAATAAAACCATGTTTTGTCAAATAAATCCCATTTTATGAAAAATGACACTTTTGGCCCATAAAATTGTAAGTTTGTCAAATAAGGCCTATTTTATCAAAAATGACATTTTTAGCCCATGAAACCGTGAATTTCCAAATAAAGCCCATTTTTATGGAAATTTACACTTTAGGCCCATAATAACCGTGAGTTGTCACGTAAGGCCCATTTTTATGAAAGTTTACACTTTTGGCCCATAAAACCGTGATTTGTGAAGTTAGGCCCATTTTTATGAAAGTTTACACTTTTGGCCCATAAAACCGTGAGTTGTGAAGTTAGCCCATTAAGAACCGAAAATGGCACTAAAAGCCCATATTGTTTATCTTTATTGTTAAGAATGGTCGTTTTATGTACATTCTTTGGATTTTCTAGTAACTTTTTCATGTTTAATCTTTTCAACATTTTACAAAGTTACTTCTAATAGTTTTCTTACAAATATCACCAATATTTGGAAGAAATTTCGAATTTTGTGAGTGTTTAACAAGTTTTCATGACATATTCACACCATATAACATGAAAATACACACATACATGCATAATACTTAAGATTAACACAAAACTAACTTGTATTCTCCCCAAAACATAGTAAAACTCGAAAACAAGGGGGTATGAAGCTCACCTTGGTATTAGATCGGTTTTGAAGAGAATGAAAGGAGGTGTTTTCGGCCTAGCTTGCTCCTTTAGGAAGAGTTTTCGAACTTAAGGAGTTCTAGGAAGCTTGAACACGAAATAAAGTGTTTATGAGTGAGAATCTTAACATGAAATGGAAACAAGTCATTTGAGAGTGATAATAACTTACTTAGTGTTGATATTTGATGAAGAATTCTTGAAGTACACACACAAACTCACGAAAATTTGATGGGATGCATGGAGGAGTTTTCTTGTGCTAGAGAAGGAGAGAATTTGAATAAATTTGCATTGAAGAGTGAAGAGTGATAGGGTCTTCGGCCGAGAGTTTAAGGAGAGAAGAGAGAAGAGAGATTAAGGTCCTTGCTTAATGGTTAATTACTCATTGGCCTAGATATTTGATGGACATATTGCATGGATGTCCTCTATGCAAAAATTATGTGTCACCATTAGAATTAATACAACATTTTCCTTTTTTTTTCTTTACATATATAGGGCCGAGAATTAGGAGAGGGGAAGAGAAAAAGAAATATTGGGCTTGAATTGGATAGCAACTGAGATCATATAGCCCAATAAGAAATCTTTCGGCCCACTGGGCCCACACATAAGTTTACGGCCTAAAAGAGTAAAAGAAATGGGTTTTCGGCCCAATGTGATTAAATAATTGGGTTTTCGGCCCACGGAGACAAAGTGAGTGGTTTTTGGCCCAATAAGGCCCATGAAGGGTCTTATAGCCCAAAATACTATTACTTAATGAATGTGGGTCCAACTAGGGCCCAAATGAGGATTTTTAGCCCAAAAGAACCAAATTGAGGGGTTACTGGCCCATTAGGCCCCATAAGAGAATCCTGGTCCAATAAGAGGTTTGAACTGGGAAGTTAGGGTTTCAAGCCCAATGCAGCGTATTGAATTAGGTTTAGAGCTTTCACGAGTGTGTTTTGACTTGAATTGTTATTTTTGAATGATCCATTTGCATAATAACAAAATTAGGGTTACAAGATACGCTAGGAGTTATTTACACATGAACATAATTTCCTAGCCCAAAATGCTAGTTGTGACATCATCCCCCCGTTAGAGGGAATTTCGTCCCGAAATTCTTTTGAGAACTATTCTTAGGAACTAGAGAAAAGGTGAGGGTACTTTTGCATCATTTGATCTTCGCGTTCCCATGTGAATTCCGGTCCGCACTTTGCATTCCATCGAACCTTCACAATCGGAATGCGACTTTGTTTCGTACGCTTAACTTCCCTGTCCATGATTTTAACCGGTTTTTCGATGAACAGGAGATTCTCGTTCACCTCGATCTCATCTAAGGGAACAATGAGGGTTTCATCTGATAGGCACTTTTTCATATTTGACACATGGAATACGGGGTGCACGTTGCTAAGTTCTGAGGGTAGTTGTAGCCTGTAAGCTACCAGACCGATTCGGGCAAGGATCTCGAATGGCTCGATCTATTGTGGATTTAGTTTTTCCCGCTTCCCAAATCGGATCATCCCTTTCCAGGGAGAGACTTTCAGTAGCACGCGATCACCTACTTGGAATTCTAGAGGCTTTCGCCTTTTATTAGCATAACTCTTTTGTCGGTCTCGCGATGCTTGAAGTCGTGCCCTGATTTGAACTTTTGTTTCCGTTGTTTCCCGAATGATGTCAGGTCTTGTGAGTGTGCTGTTCGGTACCTGTCCCCTTGCCAACTGGGTGTCTCCTACCTCAGCCCAAAGAGGGGCGATCTACATTTTCGACCGTATAAGGCCTCGAAGGGAGCGACTTTAATGCTTGTGTGGTAGCTGTTGTTGTATGAGAATTTGATTAGCGGCAAGTGAGTATCCCATGCCTTGCCAAATTCTATCACACAAGCTCGGAGCATATCTTCCAGTGTTTGAATGGTTCGCTCACTTTGGCCTTCGGTCTGGGGGTGGTAGGCAGTACTCATATCAAGTTGGGTCCCCATTGCTTTCTGGAGTGATTGCCAGAATCGTGAGGTGAATCTACTATCTCGGTCAGAGATGATAGATCTCAGCACCCCATGAAGTCTCACCACCTCCTTGATGTAGATCCGAGTTAATCTCTCCATTTTGTATGTTTCTTTTATTGGTAGGAAATGGGCGGATTTAGTCAACCGATTGACAATCACCCAAATGGCATCCAACCCATCAGCCGATTTAGGCAATTTGGTTATAAATTCCATTGTTATTCGTTCCCATTTCCACTCGGGTATCACTAGTTGTTGTAATAGTCCTGAGGGCTTTTGATATTCTACCTTAACCGTTGAGCAAGTCAGGCACTTGCCCACGTAAGTAGCAATCTTTGCTTTCATGTTTGGCCACCAATAATGTTAATTAATATCAAGGTACATCTTATCCGAACCCGGATGGACGGAGTATCGAGTTTTATGAGCTTCGTTCATGACGACGTCTCTGAACCCACCAAAATTTGGGGTCCATATTCAATTCATGAAATAGTAAACTCCATCTTCCTTGATTTCAAGATTCTTTCCATCCCACGCAGTGCTTCACTCGTGGCGTTCTCAGGTTTCAAGGCTTCCAGCTGAACCTCCTTGATCTGTGAAGACAAGTGGGAATGGATGGTCATTGTCAGTTTTTTTACTCGATGGCCCAAGTATTCCTTCCTGCTTAAGGTGTCGGCCACCACGTTAGCTTTGTCGGGATGGTACTTAATCTCACATTAATAGCCGTTGAGCAGCTCGATCCATCTTCGCTGCCTCATATTTAGCTCTTTCTGATTCAAGATGTGATGAAGGCTTTTGTGGTCCGTGAAGATGGTGCACTTTGTACCATAAAGGTAGTGCCTCCAAATTTTTAGGGCGAAGACCACAGCTCCCAGTTCGAGATCATGTATGCTATAGTTTACCTCGTGAGTCTTCAATTGCCTAGACGTGTAATCTATCACTTTTCCACGCTGCATAAGAACACAACCTAACCCTTGATTTGAAGCGTCGCAATACACTACGAATTCTTCCGTTCCCTCAGGTAAAGATAATACCGGAGCACTACAGAGGGCTCGCTTCAGGGTTTAAAAAGCAGCTTCTTGTTTGTCAGTCCAATTGAAGGGTACGCCTTTTGGGGTTAGAGTGGTGAGAGGCTTGGCGATCTTGGAGAAATTCTGAATGAATCTTCTATAATAGCCAACAGGGCCCAAGAATTGTCTGATCTCCGTTGGCGTTTTCGGGATTGCCCATCCCTCAATAGCCTTGATCTTAGAAGGGTCCACATGTATCCCTTCTTCACTAACTACGTGCACCAAGAATTCCACCCTGCGAATCCAGAACTCGCATTTGGAGAATTTTGCGTACAACTTCTCTGCCCTTAGAGTTTCCAAGACTTGCCTTAGGTGTTAACTGTGCTCTTCCTTGCTTCGCGAATAAACGAGTATGTCATCGATGAAGATGATTACAAAATTGTCGAGGAATGGTCAGCAAACTCGGTTCATGAGGTCCATGAATGTTGCAGGTGCATTCGTTAGACCGAAAAGCATTACTACGAAATCGAAATGACCGTAGTGAGTTCGGAATGCAGTTTTGGGAATATCTTCTTCTCGGACCCGTAGTTGGTGATAGCCGGACTGTAGATCTATTTTGGAAAAGTAACTGGCTCCTTGAAGCTGGTCGAATAGATCATCAATCCAGGGAAGTGTGTATCGATTCTTAATAGTGAGCTTGTTTAATTCCCGATAATCGATACACATTCTGAAAGATCCATCCTTTTATTGGATATAGTGTCTAAGTCCATAACTTTATTTGGTATGTACTTGATCCGACCCGGCATGGTCCATTTGGGTTGCATGACATTGTAATACTTGGATAGACTAAATGAGAGAAAGGACACTTGTGATTATTAATATATTATAAGTTCTAATATATTAATAATAGTATTATTTAATTAGTATTGATCAAGTATTAATTTAGAATTAATTTGGTGATCAAAATGAGACTAATTAAATACATAGGGTTGATTATGACAATCATCTAATCTTTTATGGTGGATTCATGATCCATGGTTTATTGTGATTTGGAGCTCGATGGATATGGGAGTTACAAACCCATGGATCATTAGAAATCAAGAGTCATGACAATTAAGGGCATTCATGTGTAAACCCTAATTGTGACAACACTATAAAAGGAACCCTATAGCTAGCAAAATCGGCTACTAGTTGATTCTAAGAGGGCATAACCGATTTTGAGTGTTAGTGACATTCTCTCAAGTTATTCCAAGTCTTGTGGTGTTGTGTGAAGCATTTGAGGCACAATATTTGGGGTGCTAGGCTCACAAAGTCTTCAAGGAATCCAAGCAACAAGAAAGGTATGTACTTCTACTAGTTTTTATATTACATATTCTCCATGCCATGCTAGTTAGGAAGTAAACCTTGAAAAATCAAATTTGCATGTATATTAGAGAAAACATAGATTCAAGGTTTATAGGGTTGCATGTACACCATAGGAGTGTTAGAATGCTCAAAACCCATCAGTGGTATCAGAGCCTAGGATTGTTTTCTGTATATTTGATGTAAACTGCTTGAAAAATCGAAAAACTATTCATTGTTCGACTGGACTCGCCGAGTGCAAGGGGAAAACTCGACGAGTCCAAGACAAAATTCATCCTACTCGTCGAGTAGGATCATGCACTCGACGAGTAGGTGCGTGCTGGGCAGTTTTCCGAGTTTTGTTGCTGGAAATGGGCTAGAATCATTATCCCAAACTGTTTTGGACTTGTAAAATCTGTTTTTAAAAGCGGTAATGATTATGTTAACCCATTTCAAATAACTATTATCAATTTTCAAGTTTTATATGAGATTTCTTGAAATTGCTTGATATGAATATTTGTTCTTATGAGTTTTAGAAGATCATAGGAATTGTGTGTAACCTACATGCTAGATTAATTCATGATCTTAATGCTTATGATGGTGTTCATAACTTGTCCTCAAGTTATGAATAACCAAAAGTCACTTCTTTAAAAGTTGTCATTAAAGAATAGTAGGTTTCATAAAATGAAGAGTCTTCAACTTTATGAACCATTAAAACTCATAAGTTACAAATTTGAAGAGTCTTGAAATAGTTTCAAAACTTGCCCTCAAGTTTTGGAATTTGTAAAGTCTTACACTTTAATATTTTAATTCCAAATTAAACCTTAGATTTTTAAAAGTTTAAAAATCAACACTTATACTATTATTATAATCTTATTTATATAGATATGTATAAGAATAAGTCATTCTTACCGCAAGTAGGCCTCATTCGCGAAGCCGGTCTATAAGGGGGGTATAAGGTTGTTGCCTATAAAATGGCAGCTTAATGGGTGTCTACTCTCACCCACCGCTTCCTTGACTGGTGGAGGGTCGTTAGCCGAACGGGTAGGATAAGACTTTAACTCTCATTAAAAGTATAATGAATTATAAAGTAACTATACATTATTAATTCCCAATCTTAGTTACTTTAGGAAAATGTGAAATAGGTGCTAGCCCATAAAATTACACTTTGTACCTTACCAAGTCGTTAGTGGAGCGTGTGTGGTTAACCGACACACTAACAAGGACTAGTAAGTGTGGCAAAGGGTAACTTGACTTTATTATAGATCGGTGGAGCGTGTGTGGTTAACCGGCACATCGATTAGGTAATATAGTGAAGGGTACCAAGTCAATTTGTATGGTTATTCACACCTTGTTTGTGATCCTCGGCATCCCAATCACAAACTTGAGAGGGCACAATCGAGATTTAAACATGCCATTGAAAAGTTCAATGTATCTCAAAAGATCTAGGAGTTTCAAATCCAATAAAACCTAATAATAAAATATTTCGTTCTTATGGTGGAAATTGGTAAATCGTCATTTACCTACCTTCAAATATTTTATAGCTTGGATTACGGCATCCCTATTCCAACTATAAATAGTTAGTTGGATCCTAGCCTTAATATTTCATTTGGGTGACTTATTAAGGACACTTAGTCTAATGAAACTTGTCTTTCTTTTCTTTCAGATGTCTTCCAACAATTCTTCTGGCTCAAACCCAACATGCTCCTTTTTCCTTATGAACTTGTGTGGGAAAGTCACTTTTGATGGATCCAACTTCAATGAGTGGATCAGAAACATCAGGATGATTACCCGCTATGAGGACAAGGAGTATGTTCTCGATAGGGAGCTTAAGGTTGTGAATGAAGCCACTGCTACTCCTGAAGAGTTTGCGGAGTTTGTTGCACATGAAAAGGATGCTACTAAAGTAGCATGCATCATGATGGCCACCATGACTCCTGAACTTCAAAAATCCTATGAAGATTTCTACCCCTATGAGATGCACCAGGATCTGATGGAAAGGTACCATCAGAGCGCGCGTCAGGAGAGGTATGAAATCATCTCCTCCATGATAACAACCAGAATGAAAGATGGTGAACCCATCACCGGTCACATGCAGAAAATGCAAAGGTTCGTTGACCGGTTATTGAAGCTCAATGTGGACTTTCCTGAAGAAATGGCGATTGACATCATTCTCCATTCCTTACCTCCAAGTTATGATCAGTTTCGTATGACTTATCATATGAACAAGGAGGAAGTCACACTGAGTAAACTTCAAGGACTTTTAAGGACAGCTGAAAATGGCCTTAAGAGTAAAGCGGTTGTTACTTCTACTTCTACTCCTTCAGCAGCCTCTGTTCTTGCGATTGGGCAGGGAAAGGGTAAGAAGAGGAAAACCCCTTCGAAGGGTACCAAGGGTAAGCCCCTTGATGGTTCCTCTTCTAGTGGGACAAAGAAAGGTCCCATCACTCCTTCCTCAAACCCAAAGGAAGCACAATGCTTCTATTGTCAAGAAAAGGGGCACTGGAAGCGAAGCTGCCCCAAATACTTGCAAGATGTAAAGGATGGGAAAGTTAAACCCACCCATGCAGGTATTTATACAATATTGTCTAATAACTCATCTAATGCTAATTCTTGGATGCTTGATACAGGTTGTGGTATTCACATTTGTACTGATTTGCAGGGCCTAAGAAGAAGTGAGCAAGTGGAGCACGGGAAGATAAACTTAGTTATGGGCAACAGGAAAGCATCACCTGTCACCAAGATAGGAGTTTATTCTTTATTGCTAAATAATGGGTTAATGTTAGATTTGAATAAATGTTGTTACTCGCCAGAAATGGCGAGAAATATTATTTCTTTTCATGGCTTGTACAAACAAGGGTTTACATTTTTATTTGATAATAATAATGGTGCTATTAATGTTTAGTACAATGATGTATTTTACTTTAAAGCATTACCTTGTGATGGTGTATATGAAGCTGTGAATGTTGTAGACAATCTAGGAAATAATGTGTTGTATATTGATTCTTCGAATAGCTTGGATAAAGCATCCTTGTGGCATTGTCGTCTTGGACATGTCAACAAGAAGCGCATAGGCCAACTCCAAAAGGCTGGAGTCTTGGAATCATTTGACCTAAAGTCGGATGATAGTTGCGAGTCTTGTTTACTTGGAAAAATGACGAAGTCACCCTTCACAGGTACTTGTGATAGGGGTGAAGGTTTGTTGGACCTGGTACACACAGATGTGTGTGGGCCCTTCAGAGTTGCTACAAGAGATGCTATTCGCTATTAAGTGACTTTTACAGATGATTATAGCAGATATGGATATATCTACTTAATCAAGCATAAGTCAGAAACCTTTGAAAAGTTCAAAGCATTTAAGCAGGAAGTTGAGAATCAATTGGGCAGGAACATCAAGATGCTCTGATCCGATCGGGGAGGAGAGTATCTTAGCATTGAGTTCCTTGACTATCTTAAGGAATGTGGGATTGTCTCACAATTGACACCTCCCAGAACACCACAGTTGAATGGTGTAGCTGAGAGGCGCAATCGAACCTTGTTGGATATGGTTCGTTCCATGATGAGTCGAGCTTAGTTACCAATCTCTTTCTGGGGGTATGCCTTAGAGACTGCCGCCCATATCCTTAATCTAGTCCCTACTAAAAAGGTTTCCAAAACACCTCACGAGATGTGGACTGGGAAAGTTCCCAATTTAGACCACATCAAGATTTGGGGTTGTGAAGCTTTCATGAGGCGTGAGACTCATGATAAGCTTGAACCTCGAAGTGAGAGGTGTATTTTCATCGGCTACCCACAGAGATCCTTTGGTTACCTCTTCTACAGACCCAGTGATAATGTGGTATTTGTAGCAAGAAGAGGAGTCTTTCGTGAGAGAGAATTTATAAGCCAAGGGGACAGTGGGAGGCAAATTGACCTTGAAGAGCTTCAAGAGTCAAGCGGTGAAGGAACCTCAAATACTATCAACCAACCTGAGGAGGAAACTCCTGTTGATCCGATAGATGAGTCTGTACCTCCGAGGCGTTCCACTAGGGTGAGGAACACACCTGATTTTTATTATGGTTATCACATCACCACTGAAGGTGATACATTTATTAGTGATAGTACACTAATAGATTTGGATGAACCTAATAATTACAGGGAAGCCATGGCAGGCCCCGAGTCTGCTAAATGGAAGGAGGCTATGGACAGCGAGATTCAGTCCATGTATGACAATCAAGTATGGAACTTGGTTGACAATGTACCAGGTCGTAAGACAGTTGGGTGCAAATGGATCTTTAAGAAGAAGACCGACATGGATGGAAGGTACACACTTACAAAGCGCGACTGGTTCCGAAGGGCTTTACTTAAACTCCGGGAGTTGACTATGATGAGACCTTCTCACCAGTAGCGAAAATTAAGTCTATTAGGGTCTTACTGGCCATAGCTGCATTTCATGATTATGAAATATGGCAAATGGATGTCAAAACCGCTTTCCTTAATGGAAAGTTGGCTGAGGATGTTTACATGGCTCGGCCAGAGGGTTTTGTTGATGCTAAGTACCCTAATAGAGTGTGTAAGCTTGAGAAATCCATTTATGGATTGAAACAAGCATCTCGTAGATGGAATCTTTGCTTCGACGAGAAAGTCAAAGAGTTTGGTTTCTCGAGGAGCGAAGATGAGTCCTGTGTATATGTCAGGGCTAGTGGGAGTATATTCAGCTTTTTGGTGTTGTATGTGGATGACATACTACTCATAGGAAATAACGTCCCAACCTTGCAGGAAGTGAAGTCCTAGCGTAGGAAGTGTTTCGCTATGAAGGACCTTGGAGAAGCTGCCTATATCCTAGGGATAAGGATATTAAGAGATAGCAGTAAGAGACTAATTGGACTTAGTCAAAGTACTTACTTGGATGAGGTGCTGAAGAGGTTCAGCATGCAAGAATCCAAGAAAGGGGAATTACCCATCCAGAGTAAATCCAAGCTGAGTAAGACTCAGAGTCCGAGTACAGAGGCTGAGATAGCTGAGATGAGTCATATACTATATGCTTCCGCTGTGGGCTCTATCATGTATGCTATGACTTGTACTCTCCCTGATGTGGCCTTTGCTTTGAGCATGGTCAGTAGATATCAAGGGAACCCTGGCAAGGCTCACTGGACTACGGTAAAGAACATTCTTAAGTATCCGCGGAGGACTAAGGACTGGGTCCTTACCCTCGGAGGCAATGATGACTTGAGAGTGGAAGGATATAGCGATACTATCTTTCAGACTGATATGGATAATTTCCGCTCTCAGTCAGGCTGGGTCTTTATCCTAGATGGAGGGTCAATTACTTGGAAAACTTCCAAGCAGGAGACAGTAGTTGATTCTACTTGTGAATCAGAGTACATAGCAGCGAGTGAAGCAGCAAAGGAGGCGATATGGCTAAAGAACTTCATCGGAGACCTTGGAGTTGTACCAGCTATAAAGGAGCCAATGAATATTTTCTGTGACAGCGAAAGTGCGGTTGCTTTGGCTAAGGAACCAAGAGATCACGGGAGATCTAGGCACATTGACAGAAAATACCATTTCATCAGACATCGAATAGAAGAAGGACTCCTCGTGGCTAAGAGGGTATCATCAGATGAGAACCCAGCATATCCCCTCACGAAGGGACTGAGTAGGGTTAAGCATTTACAGCATGCAAGGCGCATCAGGCTGAAGGATGATATTAGTTTCAATAATTAGATTTCTGAAACTTGTAAAATGTAATTGACATTTTGATGATTAAATAAAAGTTGTTATTTATTTATGAGTAAAGTGTTACTATCTTATGTTAATAGTTTACTATGGTTTCAATTTTTCATGTTTTGACTTCCAGAATAATTATTTTATTCGAACTCTCCACAGTCGGTCATATGTCGGAAGTAGATATGAATCAAGACTGTCATGAATTTGGTTTGTATGATATGTCTAAAGGGTATTAGACATAGCAATAGTTGCTGCAACATTCATGAGTGCTCATAAGTTCTGAGTATTGGATTCAACCCACGCTCACTTGCATCACTTCATCGAATTTATCTCGAGTGATCGTGAGACGGTAATATCATATAAATCTTTAAACCTAGAGATATGAGTTGTTGACTATGAGTTGGTTATCCATTGATTGTACGAAAACGCATTGGTAATTCGATGTTATAAAACGTGCTTTTGTGCATAATTCAACAAGTGGTCAGTACAAGCATATGAGTCGAAGTTTATCTGTTCCTTCTAGAAATAGAAGCAATATCTGGGCCCCTCGATCATTTGGTTTTGACTTATGTATCGGGCCCGGTCAGAACCTAATTGATGTGTTCAATTTAGTTCTATGTCGAAACAAATCAGAGATCGAGAAACAAATGCTGGACAATAAGTAAGACCATGTTCCATGTGTTTGTCCGGCTGATATCTTGAGAGCAGAGGATTATATGATCACTTATCTTAAATGGCGTATCATTATTATCTCAGTTCCGAGAGACTTTGAAAGAGCTACGATTGCTAGTCGGATCCTGAAGTCATATCTACAAATATAGTTATTAGACTTATCCAAGTGGGAGACTGTTGGATATAGTGTCTAAGTCCATAACTTTATTTGGGATGTACTTGAGCCGACCCGGCATGGTCCATTTGGGTTGCATGGCATTGCAATACTTGGATAGACTAAATGAGAGAAAGGACATTTATGATTATTAATATATTATAAGTTCTAATATATTAATAATAGTATTATTTAATTAGTATTGATCAAGTATTAATTTAGAATTAATTTGGTGATCAAAATGAGACTAATTAAATACATAGGGTTGATTATGACAATCATCTAATCTTTTATGGTGGATTCATGATCCATGGTTTATTGTGATTTGGAGCTCCATGGATATGGGAGTTACAAACCCATGGATCATTAGAAATCAAGAGTCATGACAATTAAGGGCATTCATGTGTAAACCCTAATTGTGACAACACTATAAAAGGAACCCTATAGCTAGCAAAATCGGCCACTAGTTGATTCTAAGAGGGCATAACCGATTTTGAGTGTTAGTGACATTCTCTCAAGTTATTCCAAGTCTTGTGGTGTTGTGTGAAGCATTTGAGGCACAATATTTGGGGTGCTAGGCTCACAAAGTCTTCAAGGAATCCAAGCAACAAGAAAGGTATGTACTTCTACTAGTTTTTATATTACATATTCCCCATGCCATGCTAGTTAGGAAGTAAACCTTGAAAAATCAAATTTGCATGTATATTAGAGAAAACATAGATTCAAGGTTTATAGGGTTGCATGTACACCATAGGAGTGTTAGAATGCTCAAAACCCATCACCTTTTTCTTGACAAACAAAACCGGAGCTCCCCAGGGTGAGAAGCTCAGCCTGATGAATCTTTATCGAGGAGTTCGCTTAGTTGGCTAGATAACTCCTGCATTTCCGCAGGGGCTAACCTATCGGGTGATTTGTCAATTGATGTGGCTCTAGGTATCAAGTCAATTCGAAATTCAACCTGTCTCACAGGAGGTATCCCCGGGAGGTCTTCCGGGAATACGTCTGGAAAGTCGCGCACATCCGGAATATCGTTGATGTTCTTTTCCTCTTTCTGTTTGTCCACTACGTGGGCTAGAAAGGCATGATTTTTCTTGTGCAGGCACATTTGTGGCTTGATGCACGAGATAAGACGAAGATTTACACCAGGTTTATCACTGTAAATGATTAGAGTTTCGTTGGTGGGTAGGTGAAGGCGAACGACCTTCTCGTGACACATAATATCGACATGGTGGGGCCTTAACCAGTCCATACCGATTATCACATCAAAACTTCGAATATTAACCGGCATTAAGTCGATTAAAAATGAGTGGTTATTCAGTGTTAACGTGCATCCTACGTATATATCTTTGGTTGTTTGATTCTTCCCATTAGCCATCTCCACCGTGAGGGCTTCACTTAGCTTTTGGGGTTGTTGATTTAGTAGGTGTTTGAATTTATGACTCACAAAACTTCGCTCAGCCCCACTATCAAATAGAATACATGCGTAAGTGTTGTTGAGGGGAAACGTACCAGTAACCACTACCGGATCTTGAACCGCCTCCCCCTGCCCCATTGTTATGACCCTGCCTGATCCTCCTGCACCCTGAGTGTTGGCTTTGGGGAAGTTTCGCTTAAAGTGACCAGTGTCTCCACATCCATAGCAGGTTTGACCGGCCCCGACGTTGTTGTGGGGCTGCTGATTTTGCTGAGGCTGAGACCTGCAGTACCAGGCAGTGTGTCCTTTGAGGTTGCAGTTGGTACACTGCATGTCTCGAAAAGCACCGTTGTGGTGATAGCTGCATTTGCCACACTTGGGCAAAGTACCAGCGTAAGGCTTCGTAGGAGCTGGTGTGGTTTAGACTGGAGCGAATGGAGCTGGTGTGGCTTGAGTGGTAGCAGCGTGAACTGCCACTGTTTGTGGTTTCTTGGAAGATCCTGAAGACTGTCCCCCTTTCCTTTTATTTCCTGAATTTTTCTTGTTACTCCCTTCCTTCTTGGCTTCAGTCTCAGTAGTTTTGGTACTTTTCTTATTTCCATGATCATAAAGCTTCTGAGCTAGACGCTTTGCACTGTCGAAAGTTTCAGGGTTTGCTGCAATTATGTATCCCCTAAATTAGAGGAGTTAACCCCCATATGAAACGTTCGATCTTCTTTCCTTCTGAGGTGATCATACCCGGGCACAAAAGTGCTAACTCACTGAATCTAGCGATATGAGCTTCAATATCTGAATTTTGCACTGTGAGATTCCATAACTCCTGTTCCAACTTCTGTATTTCTCCACGGGGACAACATTCAGCCAACAACATCTCCTTGAGTTCTTCCCACGACATGACATTTGCAACTGAGAGTGTTAGGGCCTCAACGTGGCCATTCCACCATGACAGTGCTCGATCGACAAACGTGCAGACTGCGAATTTTACCTTGCTCTCTTCAGGGCATTCACATATTTCAAAGACCGACTCGATCTTCTCAATCCAGCGCTTCAAAGTTATGAATTACCCCACCGGTTCCATTGAATGTTTGGGGCTTTGCATTACAGAAATCTTTGTAAGTGCAGACTTTTGTAGACCTTTGGTTCATTCCCTGGTTAGAGCTTCCTGTTCCCTGACCGTTTCCGCCACCATGGTTTCCATTTTGAATGTGAGCCAATGCTGTAGTGACTGCAGCCGAGACTGCTGCCTATAAAGCAGCAGAGTTTACCTCCGGTGGAGGCGGTGGTTGCGGCTGTGTGTTGTTGTTTCTACGAACGTACCTTCGAGGCATCTTCTGTCATGGAACAGAAGGATGATGAGCACTTAATATTTGTTTCGATGATTTGATTTGTGTTTATAAGCGAAATCATATAATATCATGAAATAATGAAAGTAGAACTAATAGCAGATAACAACATCAAAAATAAAACACACACTTGTTTCATTAATGACAAGGATTTAGTACATGTTTTATGAAAATTTGGCCTTTATAAGCCCTACAGTATACATGGAATAATAGTCAAACAGCGTAACAACCCCATCGAGTAGTGTGATCACTTAATCGAGGGGTTAACCCTACATGTATAACATAAAACCAAGAAGATAACATCGAGAGGATGTGGCAGGTAGGATGGGTCCTACTCGCGGTGTGAGGTATCTGGTGGTGCTGATGATGAAGCGGATGCTCCTTGAAGTCTGGCCAACTGGCGCTCCGTGACACGTAGCCGGGCTTCCAACGCTGCCTGCCTCTCCTGGTAGTCCCTCAATACCTCCTGAGTCTGTCTCTCGGCGTGCTCCACCGCAGCTCTCATTGCTTCCATCTGAGCGGCAGTCGTCTGGGCCTGCTCCCCAATGTCTCGTGTCCTCCTGACAATAATCGGGAGTGTGCGGTGTCGGATTAATGTCTAAGTCCATAACTATATTTGGTATGTACTTGACCCGACCCGGCATGGTTCATTTGGGTTGCACTTCACCGGCACAATTTATATGGATAGTCTTTTGAGAATAGTATATTTATGATTTATATTAATATATTATAAGTTCTAATATATTAATATGGAATCATATTATTTAATTAGTATTGATAAAGAATTAATTTGGAATTAATTAAGTGATCAAAAAGAACTAATTAAATATGGACTCTTATATATATGGAATGGGCCAAGTTCATTTAGGTTGGACTAAGCTTTCATGGATGGTCCATGGAGCTTTTAACCCATGGATCCTATGTAAATGAAAGGTCATGGGTATTAGGGTTTACATGGATGTAACCCTAATCCTCCATAATATATAAAGGGGTCCTTGGCTCACAAAATTGGCACAAGTGTGTGAAAATAAGAGTGGGCCGATTTTAGTGTGCATACATATTCTCTCAAGTTCTTCCAAGGTGTTTTGGTGATTTGTGATTCCATTTGAGGCTTCCACACTATTGGGGCTAAGCTCTTAAAGCTTGAAGACATCAAGCTACATCAAAAGGTATGTCATCTAACTAGAACTTTGTAGTATAGGTGCTTCATAATATGCTAGTTAGGATGAAACCTTGGAATAGTTAATATTTGCATGTATAATAGAGAAAACATAGATCCAAGGTTTATAGGGTTGCATGTACACCATAGGAGTGTTAGAATGCTCAAAACCCAACAGTGGTATCAGAGCCATGGGTTGTTTTCTGTTATATTGATGCAAATGTTTTATTTTCAAAGTTGAAAAAAAAAGAAAAAAAAACATGACGTTTGTCAAATTTTAAGATAATTACTTATTTTGTGAAAAACGAATTATTTGTAAAATTTGAATCATTTGTTATATGAGTTGAATTAGGTCAAATTTAGTAAAAGATAAAATGATATGATTATTTTATTAGTTTTAAAAGTTTGATCTAAATGTTTTAAGGAGTTACATATTTTGTCATAAAATTTTGGAGCTCAAAAGTTTTTTTTAAAGTTGTGATCTTAAGGGTTTTTGAAACTTCCATAAGTTATGGATATGAAAGTTATTTTTAAAAAAAAAAATTTGATTCAAAGTTTTTATGGAGTTACAAAATTTGGTGTTAATGTTTTAAAGAATTCCATAACTTGTTCTTAAGTTATGGAACATGGAAAGTTTCATCATAAAACACCATTAATTCCATAAGTTATGGAATCCAAAGGTTTTCAAGAATTACAAAACTTGCCCTCAAGTTTTGGAATTTGAGAAAAGTTTTTTATGAAAAAAAGAATTGAATTCTAAAACTCTTGGGTTCATAACTTAAACAATTAATTAAATGGTTTTAATTTTGAGTTTAATAATTGGAATTATGATGTTTTGTTGAATAGTTCAAATTAACTCTTATGGACTTTATTAATAGTTAATTAAAGCGTTTAATTAAAAGAGTATTATTAAATCCATAAATATATGGTTTGAGTTTAATTAAATTAAAAGTCTAGTTTAATTAATAGATTAAACCACCAAGTATTTTAAATGTCTAAAATACACCGTTATACTATTATAATATTAAAAGTTTAATATATTATATGTATAAGAGCAAGTCGTCTTACCATTAGTTGGCCTCATTCACGAAGCCGGTCTATAAGGGGGGTATAAGGTTATTGCCTATAAAATGGCAGTTTAATGGGTGTCCACTCTCACTCACCGCTTCCTTGACCGGTGGAGGGTCGTTAGCCGAACAGGTAGGACAAGGACTATAATTCTCCCTTCATTATAAGTATAATGATAAATACTAAGTAACTAAACACTTATAAATTCCCAATCTTAGTTACTTAGGAAAATGTGAATAAGGTGCTAATCCATGAAATTACACTTTGCACTTTGTTTAAGCTGTTAGTGGAGCGTGTGTGGTTAACCGGCACACTAACCTGGACTTAACAAGGTAGGCAAAAGGTAACTTAATATTTATCATAGTATCGGTGGAGCTCGTGTGGTTAACCAGCACATCGATTGACGGGTAAATATTAAGGGTACCAAGTATATTTGCATGGTTACTTCACACCTTGTTTTGTGATCCTCGACATCCCAGTCACAAAACCTGAAGGGCACACTCGAGATTGAAACATGCCATTGAAAAGTTCAACGAATCTCAAAAGATCTAGGAGTTTCAAATCCAAGTAAAAAACCTAATTAAATTATTTCGTTTTTCATGGTGGGAATTGGTAAATCGTCATTTACCTACCTTCAACTATTTTATAACTCGGATTACGGCATCCCTCTTCCAGTTATAAATAGGTTGTTGGATCCTAGCCTTAATATTTCATATTGGGTGTTATATTAAGGACTTTAGATCAACTATCTTGAATATCTCCCAAAAGATGTCGAGTTCAGACATCTATGATCTTCCCAAATCTCTTGGAACTTTACTTTCTCCACCTCCTCCATTTATTCTCCCTAACCCACAAGTTCAAGGTGACTCAAGCCCTAATGGCAAGCAAGGTATATGTGTGATCACATCTTAGAGATGAAGTCACATATTGACAAGTCGGGAGAGTTGGGTGTCAAAGTCTTGAGAAAGTTGGATGTTCAATCACTTTCTAAGTCACATAGTGAGTTCCTTTGGGACTACTATGAAACAGACTATGACATGAACCTTAATGATCATATCTATTTGCTTGGTGCTGCTGAATCAGCAATGATTTGGAACGATAGTAAAACAAATTTGATTAGAAGATCAACTTCCCAAAAACTTTATGGACAGTGACAATGGTGACACTGGAAATCCAGAAAAAGCATTCTCTTCCCAATGGAAAGGGATTGGACATAGTCAACCCGGTTGACCAAATGGTAAAGAGAAAGACTAAGTCTGAGATAGTCCCATTACCAAAGGGTCCATATGTTTATTTTGCCAAAGGAAGGGGCGTTGATTGCAAAGCTGCCAAATTTACCTAAGGATGTTAAAGTCAATAAGTTTGACTCTACATCAGGTAGAGCCCATTATCTAACTCTGTTAAGTTCTATTCTGAGATCCTCATTACATGATGTGACTGGGTCACATGTTGATGTTTTAAGAATCAAAGAATAGAGAGAAATCTTAAAGGAAGTATATGCTGATTCTGATCGCGAAGGTGGATTTCGATCGCATCAGAATTTTGAGCAGTTGCTTAAGAAGTTATGATATATTGCTAAGGAATAGATAACAACAATTTTCCATGTGGATTGTAAGGATAAGTTTTTCCGCAAAGTTTTAAAATAAAAGAAAATTGTTTAATTTTATTTATTTGAAGTATCCTTACAATGGCATTTGTGGAAAATTGTTGCTTATATGATTCAACTGACAGCAATATTGGAAAATGGATTTGATTCTTTCATTTGTGGTAGTGTCTAAATTTACCAAATCAGGAAAGTTCCTCATCGACCAAGTTTCAATTGGACCGAAACTTGGAATCATGCAAGTTGAATAGTATGATGAATGAGAACTTTCAAGCATTGGAAAATTAAGACTAATTACTTGTTCACATGGATGTGTGAGTCAAGTGAAGGACTAAAGGGATCGAGTACACATTCTTGTGCACTGGTCATGTCCACCAAAAAGCTCGTTAAGACTATTTGATTTACTAAAGTTTAGTAAATATGGTTATACTTACAAGTTTAAGTATAATTCTGAAACATTGGAAAAGTCTCAATGTATGGCAGAACGAATGGGAAGAATCAAATTAGGCAGAAAGATAAAAGTTTCTCAAATCTGAAAAGATGGGAGAGTACTTTAGTATCATGTTTGTGATCATCTTAATGATTTAGAAATCATATCACAATTAGTCCTCTAAAGGTCTTCTTAGTGCATTCTTATGACTAAGAAGAGGAGTCATGAATTGTTGAAATGGTTAGAGCAGGAAGATGAGTCATACTTCGTTCCAAAACAATTCTTAGAGTCATACTCCAAGATTGTAACTTGAGTGACATATCTTAAAGAAAGGTTTAAAACACTTGTCAAATGTAAGAGTAAAAGTGTCCTACTCTTGTACATTTGAAATTGGTAAGTTGTGATGTTTTGGATAAAACAAAGACCAACTAAGGCCAATTGTGTGAAGTGTTTGTCTTGATAAAGAATCCGCACTATCTCTTGAATATTTGGCAAGATAGTCTTATATGTCAAGAGGATAGTGGGAGTCTTAAAGATCCTAAAAAGAATTTCAAGAACTAATCAAGAATAAAACCTGAGGTTCTTCACTAGCACACGACTTGAGGTTTATAACCTATCGTGTTGACATATTCTGTGCCCATTCCAGTTAAAGTTGGCTTTGCATAGGAGTTCTGAAAGTTCTTAATTGGTTGCATAACAACTTGGAAGCAATGGCAGGCCCTGTACTGCCAGGTGGCAAGAAGTTAAGATTGCATAAGTTCAGTCCATATGAGTTTGGATTTGTCATTATCCTTGTCTTGTGACTATGGTTTTGACGATTCACATGGATAAGAACACATACACCATAAAATCTAAGGGTCATAAGGTTTCTCTCCGATTCATGAAAATGATGGTGAGGAAACACTTCCACCAAGTAGATTTGAAGCAGATGGCAAAAGGTCTAAACAATTGAGACTATGATTACGGCATCCCTTTTCATAGTTCTGAAATTGTTTAGACACACATGCATGCTATCTAAGGAAAGGTGTATGATTTTGATAAAGTTTTATCAAAGCATCTCGTATCAGAAATCTGAACTTTGGTAAGAAAGTCAATAAAGTATTGATTTCTAGAAGTCCAGCTCATTTCTGAGTACATGTCAAAGCTAGTGGGAGCATAAGTGTTATGCTAATAATCATCATGTAAGTGGGAGCATGATAATTATTGTTAGTGTTGCAAGTTAGCAATGTTAATTATAGAAAACGAAAGTTTCAATTCGTGAGGCTGCAGGGATTGAAAAATTTGTTTTGCTATAATTAGGGGAGAGGATATACTTCATTTCAGTTCTAAAGGCTTAGATTGAGACCTTAATCATCTTTAGTCAAGAATATATATATGAATTTCATGTTGGATTGGTTCAACTTAAGGAAATTCTATATATTGCGTTCTCAAAATTCGATTATGATTACGGCATCCCTCTTCATAGTCAAATTTTGAAAACATGGCAAATAAAAATATTGTAGCAAAAGATTGGTCTAGAATCATGTCTTTATGTGAGACATCATGAATCGTGTACCATTTGCTTTGGGTACAGGATCGATTGCATGTGCTATAATATTTGTCATTTCTAAATTTTTCCAAATGCCCAGAGGCATTAAGAAGGGAAAAGGTCTAGAATTGGATATGACTAAAATGATTAAGCAATTGTCGAGGACAATCTGAGGTTTACCAAAGATTGGTTGCTCAGGGACAGTTGGAAGTATAGTGCTAATTTTGGAAGGACCATATTGACATATTCTGAAAAGAGGCATCTCTTGTTCAGAAGTGATAGTCAAAATGAGAATATGGAGTTGTCTCCATAGGTGGAAGTTATCCGTGTAAGATTAGAAAACTTAATGCAAGAAGCATGTCCAAAGCAATGTACTTTGAATATGAGACTTAGTTTCCATGGAGTTGATCTCCATTGGAATACCTTATAATGACTGTTGACAAGTCTTTGTGACTTTGTACATATTCATTACAGGAGGGTCAGTGCATATAAGTTTAAAATCTAAACAGATTTTGATAAATGATAGGAATTTGAAATTCTCACATTTTTCGATAAGGATTTGGGATTGTGCAATTAGAATCATTGAAATTATGTTCAATTGGTTTATTTCACAAAGTAAGGATCATTGGACAAACATAGAGTGCATACTTGGTGTATGGCAAAGCTATTGTTTAGAAAAACATAGTGTACATGCTTGGAGCATGGGACAACTAGTGTTTTTAATTCAGGTATAAAGTTGATAAAACCGAAACAATGAAATAATGAGTAATCAGTATGGTGATAAATAAAAGTGTTCTATTTATATTCATAGGGTTTGATACCATATTTGATTCATTTATTCTTGTGTTTCATTTTGCATGTTTTGACTTCCAGAATAAACTAGGTCATTCTTCCTGAATGACTAAGTTATTCAAACTATCCATAGTCGGTCATATGTTGGAAGTAGATATGAATCAAGACTGTCATGGGTTGGCTTGTAGAGGTCTAAGATGTTGGACAAAGCGGTGCTACAACACTCATGAGTGCTCATAAGTTCTCAGTATTGGATTCAACCCACGCTCATTTGAATCACTTCATGGATTTTATCACGAGTGATCATGAGACGATAATATCTTATATTCTTAAAACCTAGAGATATGAGTTGTTACTATGAGTTGGTTATACATTGATTGCACTAAAACGCATTGGTAACTCGATGTTATAAAACGTGCCTTTGTGTATGATTCAACAAGTAGTAGAACAAGCCATATGAGTCGAAGTTTATCCATTCCTTTTACCTTCGGGATAAAAGCGATATCTGTGGGCCCCTCGATGATTTAACGATGACACATGTGAGTGCTTGGCCAAGCCAGGACTGATTTGATTTGTTCAATCAGTTAGTCATCATAAATCGAAAATCAGGAAACAACAAATGGACAGAGAGAATGATTATAATCCATGTCTCAGTCCATATGATATCTAGAATGGAGGAATATATGATCCCTTATCTAATGGACAAGTCATTGACAAGGTCAGAGTTCGACAGCGGCTTTAAGAGCTACGATTGCCAGTAAGGTTTTGAAGTCATACTCAATAATAGTTTTAGACTTATCCAAGTGGGAGACTGTTGGATTAATGTCTAAGTCCATAACTATATTTGGTATGTACTTGACCCGACCCGGCATGGTCCATTTAGGTTGCACTTCACCGGCACAATTTATATGGATAGTCTTTTGAGAATAGTATATTTATGATTTATATTAATATATTATAAGTTCTAATATATTAATATGGAATCATATTATTTAATTAGTATTGATCAAGAATTAATTTAGAATTAATTAAGTGATCAAAAAGAACTAGTTAAATATGGACTCTTATATATATGGAATTGGCCAAGTTCATTTAGGTTGGGCTAAGCTTTCATGGATGGTCCATGGAGCTTTTAACCCATGGATCCTATGTAAATGAAAGGTCATGGGTATTAGGGTTTACATGGATGTAACCCTAATCCTCCATAATATATAAAGGGGTCCTTGGCTCACAAAATTGGCACAAGTGTGTGAAAATAAGAGTGGGCCGATTTAGTGTGCATACATATTCTCTCAAGTTCTTCCAAGGTGTTTTGGTGATTTGTGATTCCATTTGAGGCTTCCACACTATTGGGGCTAAGCTCTTAAAGCTTGAAGACATCAAGCTACATCAAAAGGTATGTCATCTAACTAGAACTTTGTAGTATAGGTGCTTCATAATATGCTAGTTAAGATTAAACCTTGGAATAGTTAATATTTGCATGTATAATAGAGAAAACATAGATCCAAGGTTTATAGGGTTGCATGTACACCATAGGAGTGTTAGAATGCTCAAAACCCAACATGCGGTCCGCTGGCCCTCCATGTCGGAGGTCGTACATTCCCTCGTGCATGCCAAAGGGTGGTCACACCCCTTGCTGTCTGCTCCATCGCCAAATATCGTGGGCCTATGGAGGCATCGGGCCATGGGGGCCCATCCTGAACGCTAGCACTCATGTCATGTATGGTGGGTTGATGACCTCAGACTCCGCATCCGAGTCATCCTCATCACTCTCGTCGAGTTCATCCTCATCAATGTCTATCACTAGTTCCGCGGGTTCCTCTTCCAGTTCTTCAGGGTCCTCCATGGGTTCTTCTTCTGGCTCCTCCTCTGGCTCTGGCTCCAGCCACCCCCCATTCCCCTGATTGGGGAAGTAGGGATCACCAGGAAGGTGGAAGCCAGCCATAGAGTCTGTACGAGAATATAAACACGAAAGGGAATATAAGGAAATTACAATAAAGGTTTCCCTTACTGTTAAAATACTCCTATAGTATTTTATTTGTTTATGTTCGGTTCATCAATCCTTTGGGTATTAGGTTGACAAGTTTGAGATTCGTTTTCCACCCTTATCACTCCCAAATACATGTTGGTCGTATTTTGAATAAATATAGTTGATCAGGCTATATTTATCCCCAATACGATTATATAACTGCCTAGGTTTAATCACGATGTCCAACTCCTCCGAAAACTTTTATTGTTTTCTTATCTTTGTTCAGAGTGTTTTAGTCTCAATGTATTTATAGTTGCATATCTTATATGATTAGATATGCCAGTTCACTATAAACATTGCTCTAATACCAATCTATCACACCCCGAACCAGACGGCGGAAACGTCCGGGGGCGGGTGACTTCATCTTGTAATATCATCACAGTATAAATAAATAAATCAAAGACAACATCATCATCGTACATGAAATATAACAACCATCATAGTTTACATCAAAGTGTTGATTCACAAATTACATCCCAAATGTTAAATGTATGATGAAAACAAAAATACAACAAAAGTCCACGTTTCCTTGACGACCGACTTGATTAACGAGTCCCTGAGAATACAAGTTATTTTGAAAACGTCAACATATATAAAGTTGGTGAGTTCATAAGCATGTTTGTATGAAAAGTTTTGTATCATTTTGTAAACACCAGAAAATCTGATATTTTCCGTAAAAGTAGTTGAGAGTTTTGTTGCAAATCTAGTATTAAAGCATGTGTGTTCCTGTTTTAACAGTGTATAGAGAGAGTAACCCAGAAAATCCTATATTTTCTGTAAAATGTAATATATAGTATATATTCCCCAGAAAATCCCATATTTTCTGTTTATAAAAGTATTGTGGTCTTAAAACCCTAAGACCCGAGTAATGAAAATGTATAGTTCGTACTTTGTATCACGAGTATAGTATTTGTATTCCGTAAATTTATTATGTTTGTTAATCTCTATGTGAGTCGCTATAACCATACTTTATATGAATGATATGCCTGTCATGACGTTCTTCAGGCGTCGGTTACGGTAAGACATTTGTCACCCTATACTGGCCCGTTTAGCTGTAGCGAACAACTTAGGTGCGGGGGTGTCAACCCCGTATAGATCTATACACAAATTCGCGCTCTCCATCCATGAGACTCTAGTTATAACTAGAGGGATTACAGTGTATGTTAGGTAGGTACGAATGAAGGCGTGTCTCACAAGAGCCTTAACTAAATTTACGCGAATGGTGTATCCCATTATCTACCGCTTTAAATAATGTTTTGAGTATATATTTTGGATAAAATGCATCGGTGACAAAAATATATTTATTTTTATCAAAATGTCAACTATTTATCATTATCGACCTGATTAAATTAGTATGTGTTGTAAAGGCCCAATGAGAAAATAAATGGGTATACAAGGCCCAATTAGGAATAAACTTCCAAACATGGCCCAATAAGCATGTAAGGCCTAATAAACATGTAATTGGGTATATAAGGCCCAATTAGAGTAAGAATGTCGTAAATAGTCTGTTTGTTATCAAAATGGTCGTTTTAGCTCAAATAGTACCAAAATGACATAAAATGCCCACTTTTATCAAAAATGGCTATTTTGGCCCAACAAAATTGAAATCGACAATAAAGGCCCACTTTTTGTTAAAATTGCCATTTTTGGCCCCTTAAAGCCGAGAAATTATAATCAAGGCCCATTTTTATTAAAAATTACATTTTAGGCCCATTAAAACCATGTTTTGTCAAATAAAGCCCATTTTATGAAAAATGACACTTTTGGCCCATAAAACTGTAAGTTTGTCAAATAAGGCCTATTTTATAAAAAATGACATTTTTAGCCCATGAAACCGTGAATTTCCAAATAAAGCCCATTTTATGGAAATTTACACTTTAGTCCCATAATAACCGTGAGTTGTCAGGTAAGGCCCATTTTTATGAAAGTTTACACTTTTGGCCCATAAAACCGTGACTTGTGAAGTTAGGCCCATTTTTATGAAAGTTTACACTTTTGGCCCATAAAGCCGTGAGTTGTGAAGTTAGCCCATTAAGAACCGAAAATGGCACTAAAAGCCCATATTGTTTATCTTTATTGTCAAGAATGGTCATTTTATGTACATTCTTTGGATTTTCTAGTAACTTTTTCATGTTTAATATTTTCAACATTTTACAAAGTTACTTCTAATAGTTTTCTTACAAATATCACCAATATTTGGAAGATATTTCGAATTTTGTGAGTGTTTAACAAGTTTTCATGACATATTCACACCATATAACATGAAAATACACACATACATGCATAATACTTAAGATTAACACAAAACTAACTTGTATTCTCCCCAAAACATAGTAAAACTCGAAAAACAGGGGGTATGAAGCTCACCTTGGTGTTAGATCGGTTTTGAAGAGAATGAAAGGAGGTGTTTTCGGCCTAGCTTGCTCCTTTAGGAAGAGTTTTCGAACTTAAGGAGTTCTAGGAAGCTTGAACACGAAATAGATTGTTTATGAGTGAGAATCTTAACATGAAATGGAAACAAGTCATTTGAGAGTGATAATAAGTTACTTACTGGTGATCTTTGATGAAGAATTCTTGAAGTACACACACACAAACTCACGAACATATTGGGCTTGAATTAGATAGCAACTGAGATCATATAGCCCAATAAGAAATCTTTCGGCCCACTGGGCCCACATACAGGTTTACGACCCAAAAGAGTAAAATAAATGAGTTTTCAGCCCAATGTGATTAATAAGTGGGTTTTCAGCCCATAGAGAGAAAGTGAGTGGTTTTCGGTCAAATAAGGCCCATGAAGGGTCTTATAGCCCAAAATACTATTACTTAATGAATGTGGGTCCAACTAGGGTCCAAATGAGGATTTTTAGCCCAAAAGAACCAAATTGAGGGGTTACTGGCCCATTAGACCCGATAAGAGAATCCTGGTCCAATAAGAGGTTTGAACTGGGAAGTTAGGGTTTCAAGCCCAATGCAGCATATTGAATTAGGTTTACAGCTTTCACGAGTGTGTTTTGACTTGAATTGTTATTTTTGAATGATCCATTTGCATAATAACAAAATTAGGGTTACAAGATACGCTAGGAGTTATTTACACATGAACAGAATTTCCTAGCCCAAAATGCTAGTTGTGACACTTTTCGCTCTTCCTTTCCCTCTCCCTCTCTTACTACCTCTCGCTTGCATTTCAACAGATGGTTGTGTTGGAGGCGGTGGTTGTGCTTGAGGTTGCGTGGGAAAAAGATTTTGTTGTAAACTTGAAATTTGGCCGAAAAGATTTTGTTGAAGATAAGGTGAGTTAGGAAATTGGAGTGGTGGTGATGTGGGATTACAAAAGGCTCCTTGGTATGGGATTTATGGTGAAGCTTGAGACGATAGAAGGCTACAATAGTACTCATAACCGGCAAACCCGATAGGAGATGTTGTGTGTTTGGGTTTTGGTTTGGTGGAGGGGTGCTTGGATTTTGGTCCATTTTTTTTGTTGTTGACGTAGAAGTAGATTTTATAAAAATAGGAAGAAAGAAAGAAAATGTGTATAAAATGTATGAGAATGAAATGTATTTATAATAAGAAAATATATATTTTTTTTATTTAATCAAGTGATTGTTGTATAAGTTCCTAAAGCGTGTGCATGCATTGACAGTTGTACGTTCGCAGATGGAACATCAAAGGAAATCGCAGATGAACTTAGTTCATTTGCGATTTTGCGTAATTTTTTTAATATATATATATATATATATATATATATATATATATATATATATATATATATATATATATATATATATATATATATAAATTTTGCAAAATCGCAGATGAACTAAATTCATCTGCGATTTCCTTTGATTTTCCATCTACGAACGTACAACTGTCAATGCATGCACACACTTTAAGCACTTGTACAACTATCACTTGATTAAATAAAAAAAATATATTTTTTTTAATTATAAATACATTTCATTCTCATACATTTTATACACATTTTCTTTATTTCTTCCTATTTTTATAAAATCTACTTCTACTTCAACAACAAAAAATAGAGCAAAATCCAAACACCCCTCCACCAAACCAATACCCAAACACACAACCATACACAACATCTCCTATGGACGATTTCATGTAAAATCGTAGTCAAACCCTATCATTTTCGTAATCAAAATTATATATATATATATATATATATATATATATATATATATATATATATATATATATATATATAAAGTCAAAATCGTAGATCAACTCATAAAATCGCAGATGGACTGAGTCCATCTACGAACATACAACTGCCAATGCATGCCCACGCTTTAAACACTTGTACATTCGCAGATCAAATGCCAAAATCGCAGATGGCTCTAATCCATCTTCGATTTTGATGTCTAATTTTATAATCTGGGTTTTTTGGCTATTTTTTGCAAAGTAATTAAGAAAAATAGCTAAATTTGTAATTTTCTCAAAATATAAATGCATAATTAAATAAATTAAATAGGAAGTAATGATTGATGATTAAAGGGGAAATATGTCTGATCAATAAGGTAAGATCAAACTAAATTATGAGAATAAACGTGACCACCATATACATATAGAAAATAATAAAAGTGATTAGTAGCAATAAGGCATGAAGAAAACACTAGCAGTATATGAGACTAAAATCGTCATTTCATAAAAAGAAATAAAAAATCCTCATGCATTTTATTCTTACTTATCCTCCTATAATATCAAATGTTGATATATGTCAAATGACACATTTAATAAAATTGTCAATATTTTAGTCCAGTCACCATTTAATATCGTTAGGAGTATAATAAGAATAAAATATAAGATGATTTTTAATTTCTCTTTCATAAAATTTAACGCAAATTGGAAAAGGATTAAAATTAGAGTTCAAAACCACAACAAAACATCTCGATAATTACCTTCTATTCAAAAGAACAAATTTAGATGCTTGAACCCTAGTTTTTTAACGAACAAAAGCACAAAATATAGGTTTTTTATTTTTTTATTTTTTTTAATTGAAATGTAAAAATGAAGAGATGGAAATTTGAGGTTTGTGGGATGAACAATCTATAGTGAATTGAGATGATGTTTAAAGATGAAAGTAAATTAATGAAAACAATGGAAGAAGATGGGACGAATTATGTGATCATGACGAGTCACAAGTGTACATAGAATTTGAAGAGCAAGTTTAGAATTTCTTTATTTTGTAACACTTCGAGCAGTTCAAATCTCCCCTAGATTTTTGTAAAGATGACTAAATCAGCGGACAGAAAATATAACGGAAATAATAACGGGAGCTTAAACTGGCGCGTAATCGATGGAATACACCACCGAATTTTCCTCACGATTCCGGCCACCGACACCGACACCGCCTCACGGCCTTCCAGTTTCTCATCGCAAATGTAATACGCATACCTGTATTTTTTGACAAAAAAGAAAAAGAAACTGCATCAATTAATTCAAAGAATATTGGCTCGTTGAGAAGATTGATCTCACCAACTTTCAGTTCTCCCTTTTCATTGATTTCTGAAAGATTTCGTGATTAATTTACATTTCTTCCAATTCACTCATTGTCATCAACATTCGCTAGGTTCAGATTCTTAGGTACTCACTGTTGGAACTTTGTCTTATTCTTTGATCGGTTCAAATAGGTATTATCTTTTCCTTTTCTAAATTATTTGATATACATGTACATATACCTAAAACAGTTCAAATAGGGTTAATTAAGAAAAACGAAGAGGATTTTGGAGGAAATTAAAGGTAGTTATAATGGGGGTTGAATTGATGAAAGAGTATGTTGGCATTGCAATGACGGGTTGCCATAGATCAGCTTCGAGGCACCCATTGTTGGCTTTTATGATTCTGGTTTTGATTTGGATATACCGATCGTTCCCTACATTATTTGCTCTTTTGGTTGATGCTTCTCCTGTTATTGTATGCACTACTGTTCTTCTTGGAATTTTGTTATTTTTTGGTCAATCAAATGCATCTGAAATTCAAAAAGAAGAAAAACCATACCACCATAAGATCCATCATTTAAAGTTTGGCGTTATGGGTGATACTGAAATTGATTGGAGAGGTGAAAGACCTCGAAGGCGAGAAAAAGCGTCTAGGAAGAGAACTCGTGTTGTTCATAGGGTGAATATTAATGATAATCATCATATGGGAAGTTCCATTGATAAGAAGTTTATACAAGAAGCAAAGAGTCGAGTTGGCAATCAAAAAGAGAAAATTGTTTTGGTGAAGCCATTAGAGGCAAAAGATTGTGCACACAGAAACGAGGATGATAGAGGATGGGAGACAGGATCCGAGCTTATAGAAAGTACATCCCCAACTTCTTCCATGGCTGACTTTTCAATGCTTGATGAGCTTCATCCGATTCATGATTACCCAAAAGTTTCACAGCATGCTCACATGTCTAATATTACCACAGATGCTGAATCGAGTAATTCTGAAGGGAATGACCCTGGTGATATACAAGTTAAAGACGATCAAATGAAAAAAGAAGAAGAAAAAGAAGAAGACCAAAAGAATCTCATGCATCCTTTTGATCTTCCGTACAATCCAAGTAGACAGGAATCTGATCCTGTAGATTCCGCACCCTTAAAACCAAACAATCAATTCGGTCATCAACATGAGAGCTTTGAAAAGGTTACTTCCACTTTAATGGTTTCCAATCAAGGGAAACAAGGAAATAATTTAGGACCACAATTTGTACCTGAACCAGAAACTTCTGATGCCACAAACTATTCTTCCATGCATAGAGAGATGGATGAACTTAGTAACTCGAAAGTGAGCTCTACGCCTGATAAAAAATCAGTTGGTTTCCTTCTTACTGAAGATGTTCCTTCTCAAGAAGCTGATTCGAATTCCAAAGAGGGTTTTCATGCAGAATCATTTGGTTCATCTCATTATGAAGATGATCCTCCTCGAGTGTCTGATTTGATTTCAGTAAAGGAAGGTCATTATGAAGATGATTCGGCTTCCATAAAAGAGGGTTCTTTTCCAGAATCAGTTGGCTCATCTCATTATAAAGATGACCCTTCTCAAGAAGCTGATTCAACTTTGGTAAAAGAGGGTTTTTATTCACAATCAGTTGGTTCATCTCATTATGAAGATGAAACTTCTCGAGAATCTGATTTAACTTCCGTAAAGGAAGGATATCATGAAGATGATTCGGCTTCCATAAAAAAGGGTTCTTATCAAGAATCAGTTGGCTCATCTCATTATGAAGATGAACCTTCTAGAGAATCTAATTTGACTTCAGTTAAGGAAGGTTATCATGAAGATGATTCAGCTTCCATAGAAAAGGGTTCTTATCCAAAATCAGTTGGCTCAACTCATTATAAAGATGACCTTTCTCAAGAAGCTGATTCAACTTCGGTAAAAGAGGGTTTTTATTCACAATCAGTTGGTTCATCTCATTATGAAGATGAAACTTCTCGAGAATCTGATTTGACTTCAATACAGGAAGGTTATCATGAAGGTGATTCGGCTTCCATAAAAAAGGGTTCTTATCCAGAATCTGTTGGCACATCTCATTATGAAGATGAAGCTTCTCAAGAATCTAATTTGACTTCAGTAAAGGAAGATCATTATGAAGATGATTCGGCTTCCATAAAAAAGGGTTCTTATCCGGAATCAGTTGGATCATCTCATTATGAAGATGAACCTTCTCGAGAATCTAATTCGATTTCCGTAAAGGAAAGTCAATATGAAGATGATTCGGCTTCCATAAAAAAGGGTTCTTATCCAGAATCAGTTGTCTCATCTCATTATGAAGATGAACCTTCTCGAGAATCAAATTTGACTTCAGTAAAGGAAGGTCATTATGAAGATGATTCGGCTTCCATCAAAAAGGGTTCTTATCCAAAATCAGTTGTCTCATCTCATTATGAAGATGAACCTTCTCGAGAATCTAATTTGACTTCAGTAAAGGAAGGTCATTCTGAATATGATTCGGCTTCCATAAAAGAGGGTTCTTATCCAGAATCAGTTGGCTCATCTCATTGTGAAGATATCTCTTCTCAAGCAGCTGATTCGACATCGGTAAAAGAGGGTTCTTATCCAGAATCAGTTGACTCATCTCATTATGAAGATCACCCTTCTCAAGAATCTGATTTGATTCCAATAAAGGAAGGTCATTATGAAGATGATTCGGCTTCCATAAAAAAGGGTTCTTATCAAGAATCAGTCGGCTCATCTCATTATGACGATAACCATTCCCATGTAGCTGATTCGATATTAGTAAAAGAGGGTTCTTATCCAGAATCAGTTGGCTCATCTCACTATGAAGATGACCCTTCTAAAGAAGCTGATTCGACTTCTGTAAAAGAGGGTTTTTATTCACAATCAGTTGCTTCATCTCATTATGAAGATAACCCTTCTCGAGAAGATGATATGATTTCAGTAAAAGAGGGCTATGAAGATGATTCTAATTCGATGAAGGATGGTAATTATGCAGAATCAGTTGCTTCAGTTTATACTGATGTTGACCCGTCTCCAGAAGATGATACAAATTCGGTGAAAGAGGGTTATTGTGTTTCTGAGATAAGTGATTATGTCAGCCAAATCAGTGGATCATCTGACGATGATGACACTGTGAAGCTCCATCATGATGGCAGACCTGATGAGGTTAAAACAAATGGTGGAAGTGAGACAGGTAATACAATTGTGGTTTTCTGAAGTTGGTAATCTCATTTTCTTTTTTCTTTTCAGAAAAAAAAAACTTTACAGAGATAGGCTAACTTTAATATCTTATACACAAACAAGTTGGAATTGGATAAGGGCCTACCTCTAAATCAACTGATTTGTAGATATTATAATGATTTCTTTGTCACTAAATCAGCCTTATCTCTTTTTATAAAACACCTAGTCAGCTCATATCAAACGACATTCATTTGAATCCAGGTTATCAAGGGAAAAGTAGAAGTGAATCGAGTTCATCACCAATTTCTGATATAACTGGGCATGTAGATGATGATGAAGATGAGTATCGCTCCACAATCATGCCATTGACATCACATTCAGAAAACGAAAAGGTATAACTAAAGAGTAGAGCATTGTTTCTGAATCCTTTCTTTTTAATATCAAACACATTACATGACATTTTCTATAATAACTAATTACTTATTACTTATTCAAAGAGATTACAATGAGATGATTATTGTGTATTTAAGCTAAAAATGTTTCATAAGAATAGCAATAGACTTAAGTATAAAAACTTTAACAGGAGATAACATTCTTATGAAACTTGTTGTGTCGCTAAGGTTTTAATTGATCATCATTTTAATACAACTATGTACCTTTCAAACGTTGAACTTAAAATTTTGATTTAACCACGTGCCTAATTAGACTATGAGTTATTTAAGAACAAGGAAAGTAGTTTTTTACGGGGAAGAAAACTAGATAATGGGCGTCTTCTATTTAGTTTTCAGTCATTTGGGATCTTTCGCAGATCTAGAGAATCTATGCCCAACACTAGTTTCACATGCTTTGGACAAATTTTAGGCCAGCACAAGTAACACTTAATGAACTGATAGTACATGCGGGATTTGAATGAAAAACCTATAATAATTCAAGTTATAAGCATTGCCTATGAAGTCAACCTCTTTTAGTTGGGTGCCAGTTACTTCACATGAAGGAGAAATTAAGGCGGGACACAAAATGCAGAACATAGGAAATCCATACTAGTATTCTTAAGTTTTCATAGGTTTGTCAAGTATTGGTGCATTCCTATGTTCTTCATATGTCTTTTCAACTGTCAAAAATTTGATATTATCAATGTCTTTTAAAGAGACTTAAACTTACAGAAATGACTTATAGAGAACAATAACCGTAACATTGGACGATTTACAGATCCAAGATCAAGGAAAGGAGGCTTCACTAAATATCAACTCTGCAACAACTGCTGAAGCCGTTGATTCTGGTGTTCATGATTTTGAATCAGATTATGATCATAAGCAGGATGATAAGAACCCCAAATCGGAACAAGATGACTCTGATTCCAGTGGTCATGATTCTGAATCGGATTCTAAAGTTAGCAAACCTAATGAAGGCCTATTGCCTCAAAGGTTGAGTCAAGTGCAACAGGGTTTAACCTCATGGTTTAGATGGAAGGCGTGATGTCACAATTGTCAAGGTGTAGTTCAAGCTCCAACATTTTTACTTGACACTTGAATCTTTATATATTATATTCTGAAAATATTGATTTTATATTCATTCTATGAACAAAGTATTATTTTTCACTCATATGATTCAACTAAATTGCTAAAACTACAAACCGTAATGACGAAATTCTTAAATTCATAAGTATTGTTAGTCAAGATTATGCATTGCATGTTGAGTGTGAAGCCATTGGGCTGGTCAAAAGGCAGAAAACATGGCAGAAAACATGGAAGAAAAGCAAGTCAAAAAGGTGGAAAAGGAGAGGTGATCCATATTTCCCGGATGCATGTTTCATGGCTGCTTTTCTTGTTCAATTGTTTACTTCAGACTCTATATATGAGTCTCATCTGTATTGTAAAAATAAGCAACAAAGAGTGAGTGCAGATTAGCACCAAGAAATATAAACTCCTAGTTACCGATGGACGTAGGTCAGAGAAGGACCGAACCACGTTAAATCCCTCGTGTTCATTCTTGTGTTCTTGTTTTTCGTGAGCTGTGTGTGTGTTTAGAGTCGTGTGTTAAGTGTCTCGATCCTAACAAGTGGTATCAGAGCACAGGCTCACTTATACACCGTACACATCGTCGGAGTCGTTTTCCGGCAGGAGGAGGATCAAATCTTGTCGGTCTCCAGTAGTTGTCGCATCTCACATCTGGGAGAAGATTGCCAGCAAGAAGAGCAGCAGCAGAATTTTTTTTGGGTGTGCTTGCGTCGCCAGGAACAAAGAAAGAAGAAAGGTGGAGGAAGTTTTCTTTTGTTGAGCACGTTCCTGGAACAAAGAAAGAAGAAAAGTGGAGGAATCTTTTTTGGTGGAGCCAAGTGAAGAAATAAATAATAAAAAAAAAGGTGGTGGAGATTACCTGCAAAGCAAACGCATGCGCAAAGCAAACACACGCTTTGTCTAAGTTTTTTTATTATTTTCAGAAAATTGCAGTTTAGCCCTTGAACTTTCAGAAAATTGCAGTTTAGCCCCTGAACTTTCAGAAAATTGCAGTTTAGCCCTTGAACTTTCAGAAAATTGCAGTTTAGCCCCTGAACTTTCACAAAATTGCAGTTTAGCCCCTAAACTTTCAGAAAATTGCAGTTTAGCCCTTGAAGTTTCAGAAAAGTACAAAATGGCAGAAAACAGTAAGCTTCAGATTCAGAAGTTTGATGGGAAAGATTTTGGTTGGTGGAAGATGCAAATTGAAGATTTGCTCGTGCAGAAAGACTTGGACGCAGTTTTAGGTGAAAAACCGGAGGCGATAACACAGGCAAACTGGGAGATTTTGGATAAGAAGGCCAATGCATTTGTTAGACTAACGTTGTCAAAGGATGTTGCCTTCAACATTTTGAAGGAGACCTCGACAAAGGGAATCATGGAGGCATTGTCTAATATGTACGAGAAGCCGTCGGCAGGAAATAAAGTCTTCCTGATTCGGGAGCTAGTCAACACGAGGATGAGGGAAGGAAGTTCAGTTACAGTACACATCAACAATTTGAACTCGATTTTATCCAGACTTGGGTCAGTGAGAATAAAATTTGAGGACGAAGTTCAAGCTTTACTACTGTTATCATCATTACCTGACAGTTGGTCCGGAACAGTTACAACCGTTACTAGTTCCTCAGGATCGAAAGAGCTCACTTTTGAGGGAATTCGGGATTTAATTCTAGGCGAAGACGTCAGACGAAGAAATTCCGGGGAATCATCAAGTGAACAATTGAATGCGTTCAGAGGTAGAAAAAATAACAGAGGTAGTGGGAGCGGGAACAGGAGAAGGAGTCAGTCGAGGACTCGAAATGATGTGACTTGTTGGAACTGTAAAGAGGTTGGACATTTCAGGAATCAATGTCCAAAAGACAAGAAAGAAGTTAACGCTGCAGTAGACCATTCAGATGATGATGTTTTGATCTGTAGTGTGGAGAGCAATGTGGATTCCTGGGTTATGGATTCGGGTGCTTCATTTCACGCTACCCACAGCCGTGAAGCACTGCAGAATCTAAAAGAAGGAGATTTTGGTAAGGTAAGACTGGCGAACGATGAGGTTCTTGATGTGACGAGCATAGGTGACTTAGTTTTGAAGACTCCAGTTGGTCCATGGACTTTGAAGGATGTCCGGGTAATTCCAAGTCTGAAGAAACAATTGATTTCTGTTGGGCAGTTGGATGAACAGGGACACGAGGTTAAGTTCAGGAATGGGCAGTGGAAGGTTGTCAATGGAAATCTTGTGATAGCTCGTGGACATAAGAAGGGTTCATTATATATGGTCAGATTACCATCTGAGGGAGTAACCGTCCCAGTTCAGAAGAAAAACAAAATCCGGTTCATAGAGTCTCGTGGACAGAAGAAGGTTTGCTTTGCAGATGGCAAACCCAGAGTCACAGGTCAGATTCAGGTTGAACGTGTTTGGAACGGTTCAGAAAAACCAGTCAAGGGCATTCATAGCAGTGGGAGCAAGGGTTGTGCTTCAGCTAGAATACCCAGAACACAGTGGGTTAAGAGAACCAGTATTCCATCTGTAAAAGTCTCTCCAGATTATCTGCTTCATATGGAGAGTGTCGTTTGTTCTCAAGATGTTCCAGGATCGGGCAGTTCATTTCAGTGGGAGCCGGTGGAGACAGAGAACAGGTCAGTGACAGACTTAGTCAGATGTGTTGGAGCTAACGGAAGCTTCAACTAGCCTTCAGGTAAATTGAAGAGAAGGCCAGGGTAACTAGGAAGGAGTCAAGATCAAAAGTTTTTACAGAAATACATATACACAGTTGAAGCTATGGTAAAGATTGTTTTGTGGCTTCAAGTGGGAGATTGTTGAGTGTGAAGCCATTGGGCTGGTCAAAAGGTAGAAAACATGGCAGAAAACATGGAAGAAAAGCAAGTCAAAAAGGTGGAAAAGGAGAGGTGATCCATATTTCCCGGATGCATGTTTCATGGCTGCTTTTCTTGTTCAATTGTTTACTTCAGACTCTATATACGAGTCTTATCTGTATTGTAAAAATAAGCAACAAAGAGTGAGTGCAGATTAGCACCAAGAAATATAAACTCCTAGTTACCGGTGGACGTAGGTCAGAGAAGGACCGAACCACGTTAAATCCCTCGTATTCATTCTTGTGTTCTTGTTTTTCGTGAGCTGTGTGTGTGTTTAGAGTCGTGTGTTAAGTGTCTCGATCCTAACATTGCATGCATTTAGGATTTTTACGAACGATTAGATTTGTTTACATTTTTTACAAAATGAGATATTTGAGATTAAAATTTATGTCTAAAAACTCCATCCATAGTGTTATGTTGCTAGAGTGATTTGGTGCACCACCTTCTACATTTCCTTGTTGGATCATCTTTTGTCTTAGGTGGGTTCAAGAGGTTATCCAAGGAGATATCTGGAGTCATCGAAGCTATAGTTTTTTCTTTTATTTGAGTGCTTTGGTATTATAGGTACAAGACTCTTCATATTGTCACGACTTCGTCCCATAGGCTTCTTGGGAATGAGGTACAACATGTCTTCTTCCATTTGTTACAGTCCCAAAAGAAAAGGCCTTTTCTATTAATTGGATAAATTCGTGTTGTGACCGGTTTCTCAATGTAATGTTGGTTTGTTCTCCTATCTCTTTGCTAGCTTTGTTTTTGCAATAAATTATGTTTAGAAAAAAAGTGTCATAATTTTATTTGGTTAAAGTGTTCTTTAATGAAGACATGTTGGATTAATTTATCTAAAATGATACACAATGGTGATAATCTACCCTAATAAATGAAAATCTTTTTGCCACATGTCACATTCTCATTGATTTGACCACATGTTATTTTCTGGTTAAAATTTTTTCCAAATGACATTTTATGTTTTTTTATTTTATTTTATTAAATTCCCCATAATATTTAAATTTAATAATTGCAATAAATGTAATAATAAATGCATATCAATTTCATTAATTGACTTTCATTTTAATTTCAAAATTTCAAAATTAAAGTTTGTTTTTTTTATTTATCTAAATTATCTATTTAAATTTAAAAGAGAAAAAAACACGGTGATTTTAATAATTCAATATTTTTCTTTTGGGAAAATGACATATATACCCTATTAAGTTTCTATGGTTTACCCATTTAGCCACTTAACTTATTTTGTGGCTTTACGAGGGAACAAATTATTTGTAACCTAGTAATCTAATCCCTTTCACTTATTGTAGCCGGTTTCCATTGCCACATAAGCATAAGCTAACATGTAAGCAATGACATGACAAGAATTCAAAGCGTCCCCAACAACTCAAACTACTGGTTTACCTCTTTCTCTTTCTCATCAAAAAACCCTCGTACCCTTTCTACAATCCAAAACCAGACATAAAAACGAGAGGACCGATGATCGGAAAGTACCCATCAATAAATGAAATGGTGAAGTCGGCGCCAGATACGGAATCATAAAGCACAACCGGAAACCCACCTTCAACCTCCAGTTCCACCCCGTCGATTCCCACCTTCTACAGTGACTCAACTTTCGGCTATTCTGAATCAATCGCCTATTCTGAATAAATAGCAGGTATACCCCTTTGAAACGGTTTAATCGTACGTATACCTTTTTTTTCTATTCTGAATCAATCACAACCGATCCCCCTTCTCTAGAATTGAGTGATGCGACAGTGAATGAAGCGAAGTTACTAATTGATAATTTCGAATGTTGGAATTCTTGTTCGCTTCTTGTTGATCGTGGATTCTTCCTTGTTAGATGGAAAGACATATCTGCCTTCTCTGTTTCTGGTTGGAAGTTTATATGGAAGTTTATATGACAGATGGAAAGATGTTATTATAATGATAACATCAGATCTGATATGTTTGTCCTTTTAAGCAGGCTGATTGGCATCTAATTGCCATTGAAGAAATCAATAACAGGGTTACTATCCAGTTGTACATTTCAATTGTATTTTAATCGCAAGATTCGTGATTGTATTGCATTCAGGTTAGTGATGTTATCTTTAAAGCAATTGGATATTTGTAAACTTGAAGATGATGATCGTTCTTCCAAGTTTGAGGAACTCAGAAAAGATGAACAGGAACTGGTGCAGGAGGTGACATTTTTGGGTAAATGAAGCTTTACAATTTGTGTTTATCGGTTTCTTTAAGGAGATAAAAGATAGTTTTCTTTATTTTTAATTGATTCAGATGTAGAAGACGATCGAAGAGAAAAGAGAGAGTGTAATAAATAAAAGGTGGTGTAAAGGGTAGTTTTGTCATTTTATAAATTATTTTGTCATATACACCTGTACATGTAGATTAACACAAAGTGAAAGGAAAAGTGAACTTTTGAAGGTAAAAGTGGACTTTTGAAGGTAAAAGTCCACATCATCAAAATAACCAGATGACCGCTTCATTTCTTCAAAAAGGACTTAATGGACCCGACAAAAATAAGTTTGTTCCCTAATAAAGCACGAAAAATACATTAGGGACTAAATGAGTAAACCCTACAAACTTAATAGGGCATATATGTCATTTTCCCTTTTCTTTTTTTTTCTTATAAATTCAAAATTTTCAAATGTTTAAAATTTCATATTTACTTTTTTATTTAAATGAACCCATGTAATACATGAGTCTTACACCTAGTTATTAGTAAAAGGTATATTTTAGAAATCGTTAGTTATTCGGATCAACTGAGGACTAACGACTAATCCACCAAGGCATGGACTAGTTAGCTAACGTAAACTGTAACACAGTTAACTTTATGAAAATTAAATAAGACAAATAACTATAAAAATATGCATGTTCAAGTGTTCAAATACTCAACTATTGAAGTCATTATCCATATGGATGGCGCAGTGGCAATTTGAATCCATTCTATTAAACATGTTGAAAATCTCAACCTAACCTAACCTAAACTAAACTGCTACGATTTTCCAACTCTAGCCGACTTGAAAAACAAAACATGTTTAATGAAAATTCAAACCAAGTGTTCAAACTTCTAGTAACAATAGAAATGTGTATTTTCTAATCAAATCGACTTTCAGTTTCAACTGATTTCATAACCGGAGGGTGACAGTATAATTTGATTCCATCAATCGAGAATTAAGAGAGACTAACATCATGGTTAAGTTGAGATCATGACTCATATAGGAATGATGCATCGAGGTTGTGAGGGGCTTAGTTATGATTTGGCTTCATGACTTAAAAAAAGTAAGAACATGAGATCGTACTTAAAATCCCTAGTTTCAAGAGACATTTGCAAGTCTCCAACTAGCTCAGTTGAGTGCAAAGTAGGTGTTGAATATGTCTCCTAAACATAGCATCAACACGAGAGACACATATATCATGCGCCACCAGTATCCTTTGACATTTTTCAAGCCGCATTTGCAACTCAAGTATGATTTTTTCCTTAACTATTGCCGGTCCTATTTCTAGTGGAGGTCTTGGGTCTTATTGATATGAACCTTTTGTCGGCATCACATCCTTTGTGGTTTTGTGGAAGCTCATAATGAGGTGATGATGTTAGAGACGATGTCCGAGGATCAGCTGACCAAGGCACGGCATCACTTTCAATCCATTGCTATAAGATTACCGGGCAAAACAAATCTCATCCAATGTTGGCTCTAACTCCTCTATATGCTTATTATCCTCCTAACACAATTTTATATCGATTGTTAACAACATTATACATACCGGTAAAAATGGAAAGTTTATATAAATAATGATACCCGATTAACATCAACGATCACATTACAACTTTTCTTTGTATCCGAGTAAGCTTGGACCATGAAATGCCTTGAGGGATGGCATTCGGTAGCGAGGTACTAAACAAAAGGCTTACCGAAAAATTCTATAGAATCCATATCTAAAAAAATCATGTAGATATAGGCGGGTTGTATGTATCAAAAACTATTTTTACATGTTTTGGTTTTACCGAATCACTCGTCCTGACCGTAGGAAACACATGTAATCGTAAGGCGTGACCAAAATTTTTGGCTACTAAAAAACCGCCAAATTGGAAGCTGGTGACAACGTAGAATTCTCTCCTCCCAAAGGTCAACTCATAGTCCCTATCTCAAAAAATCATTTCCTGGTGTACACTTGGTAACATTCTATTTTATAAATAGATTTACATACCTCCTAAACCGGTGAGGTGATTATACTAATTAGTATACATAGTATCATCAGCCTAAAAAGGAGTGATTCTTCCCCTTGTTCATCGGCCCTTCCCAAGAGTCGATTTCTTCTTCTTATCCTTTTTGGCCCTACTAAAACCTTCCTCTCATCTTTGCTTGCTATTTGATCATGTCTGGCTCCTCTTCCAGGCAATCTAATGGAACCCTCCCCATGTCTACTATCCTTTATATGATTCCTATCAAACTAAATTCTTCCAATTAACAACTTAATTTGGCGTAATCAGATGATACGGCTGCTTTCATATCATAAACTCTTATCTCATGTTGATGGATCGGCTCATCCTCCTCATAATACTCTAATTTTCGACAACAAAGTGGTTCCAAATCCCGCTTATGTTACCTTATGTGAAACAGATAAGATAGTCGACATTCTAATCAACATGTCTCTCTCGAAAGAAGCTGCCTCCGAGATTTAAGGTCTCACACTTTCCTCTCAAATATGGACTTCACTTCGAGATGCGTATAGTTATTCCTCGGTTGAATGGATCCACAGTCTCCGCAATCAATAACACCAACTAGTTAAATGTTCGTCTTCTGTTTCAGAATTTGGACAAAACTTTAAAGCTTTATGCGATCAATTATCGGCTATTAGTCATCTGGTCGCCGACAAGGACAAGATTCATAGGATTTTATGTGGTCTCGACCCTTCGTTTGAGACTTTTTCTATAGAAATCCGAATTATCAAACCGGGCTCATGTTCCATGATCTTCTATCCCAAACAGAGAGTCATGAGCTTTTTGTAGAATCGATGAATGGTTCAAGTTCTACCCCCGTTTTTGCTTTCTTCGCAAAACATTCTCGGTCTTCATCATACTTTCGAGGTCAGGGTAGATCATCTCGTGGGGGTGGATGGGGTCGTGGTCAACGTTCACAACATTGTTAACTTTGTTGGAAAGACGAGTGTTATGTATCTCAGTGCCTTAGTTTTACTTCCATTGCTATTAAAGCTGCAACAATGGATGCTAATCTTGTTGGGTGATCTTGACATAGATGGGCTGATTTGAATAATAGGTATGAGTCAAAAAGATTAATTTTTATTTGTTTTATCAAGTATTTGAATAAAAGAGATTTGACCAGGTTCAAAGCAAGAAAAAAACGTGGTGTACATGGTCTTATAGAGTCCTATTCTAGTAGCTAGGTTTTAGTTTGTTTTTCTTTAATTTCCGTTGTGTATTGTAGGCTATTTATAGCCCCATTTACTTTTGGATTTATGCGAGAGCAGCTTTTGAAAGCAAACAAAAAGTCTCCATCTGTTTTTCTTCTTTTCTTTTCGTGTGCAACAACAACGACAGGGAACACCTGTTTTCTTTCCTTCTTATTGTTCAGAGGTTTTAGGGGCTGTTCTAAAATTTGGTATCAGAGCCCTAGGCTCAACATGTGGGATCTTTGAAGAGGTTCTATGTGAACCTGTTGCTGTTGCAGTTTTGTGTGAGCCGAAGCTCTGTGTAAGCCGAGTTCCTAATCCTAGAATCTATGTGAAGAGAGTTTTGAACAGCAATCTGGGTGAGATTAATCTGTGTGAGAGAAAGGCTATGTGCTGAACGAGTTCAAAGGCAGAAATTTATGTGAAGAGAGTTTTTGAAGATCTATCTGTGTGAGTTGAAGCAAAGGTTGTGTGCTGGATCGATTTGAAGTTCTCAATGAACCAAGAAGATAAGGAACATGTTTGATAAAGCTAACCTGTGTGAAGAAGCTAGTCAAAGGGAGAAAGAAGATCAGAAGACAAGTTTTTGGTGCACCTGCAAGTGTATGTGGGTGGTTTGAAGAAAGAAAGATCTTAAATAATTCAGATCTGTGTGATATGTGTGTGTGATCTGAATTGGTTGGTTCTGTACAAGAAGAAAGGGTCAAATTAAGGAAGATGCCAACAACAAACCCGGGAGGATCAAGTCAGATTGTACCCGTGACCAGTCAAAGTATCCCGCTGCAATGCCCCAAGTTAACAGCTACAAATTATACAAGTTGGTCGATTATGGTGGAGTCGATCTTACAAGCATACGGCTTATGCGAAGCGGTTATCATCACTAGCCCAATAGAACAAATATTATCTAGAAGACTTTAGCTTGCTCTAGAACGCTCTAGAAGATTCTAGAACATTATGGAAGACTATGGAAGACTCCGGAATATACCGGAAGAGTCTAGAATACTCTAGAACGACATGGAAGACCCTGGAAGGTTATTGATCATTCTAGAAGACACTGGAGCAACCTAGACCTCTCCAGAACATGATAGAATATTCTAGAAACATATGGAAGCATATAGAGTATGTTAGATAGTTCTAGAGTTATCTAGTATGTAGTAAGTGTATACTAGTATCTAGAACCTTCCTAAGAGGCCTATAAATAGGTGTGGAGCTCATTTGCTCCAAACCATCCAAGAAAGCCTCAAAGAGAGCAAAGTGTGTAGTAGTCTCACAAAGTGTAAGGTCTTCTTAAGTATCTTAAATAAAAGTCTTGTTGTTTCCCATACAAAGAGTCGTGTTCAACAATCTGGTATCAGAGCAAGGTTTCTTGATAGTGAGAACGAGTGATTCTCGTTGTATCGTGAGTAGTTTGTGACTCTGCAAGTTTAGTATCGAAACTAGCTTGTTTGGTATTACCGAGATACTGCCAACATGATGGGTGATCTCCAAGTCGTCGGAGGAATCAAGAAACTCAACAACAACTACAAAACGTGGGAAACATGTATGAAGTCCTACTTACAAGGACAAGATCTATGGGAGGTCGTTGGTGGAAGCGAAACTACGCCACCAGAGGAAGACGTTAATGGTGCTTTGCGCAAATGGAAAATCAAAGCAGGCAAAGCAATGTTTGCCTTGAAGACCACAATCGAAGAAGAGATGTTGGAGCATATTCGGGGTGTACGTTTGTGATGCTTTTCTCAAAGAAGAATGATACGAGACTACAACTTTTGGAGAACGAGCTATTATCAATCTCACAACGTGACATGACGATTGCTCAATATTTCCACAAGGTCAAATCGATATGTCGGGAGATTACTGAACTAGATCCGCAATCCGTCATTGCAGAAGCTCGAATGAAGAGAATCATTATCCATGGACTGAGGCCGGAATATAGAAGCTTTGTTACTGCTGTACAAGGATGGCCCGTTCAACCATCACTTGTAGAGTTTGAGAATTTGTTGGCCAGCCAAGAAGCTATGGCTAAGCAAATGGGAGGCATCACGCTGAAGAGTGAAGAAGAAGCACTCTACACAAGTAAAAGTCGGAGGAATTTCAAGCCACCTTCTAAAGAAGGATACAAAAATGCTGACAAAGGGAAGAGTCAACCAGGAACCTCACAACCATGGAGATCTCAAAAGACCGACAATAAGAGTTCTCGGGGGAGGAGGTTCGAAGGCAACTGCAACAACTGTGGAAAGTGGGGCCACATGTCCAAGGATTGTTGGTCAAAGAAAAAGTCTGTGGAAATCAATGTCGTAACTTCCAAAAAAAGAAATAGAGGATGAATGGGATGCTGAGGCATTATGTGCCATAGAAGAAAACGAGTTGGCACTCATGACAATGATGGGAGAGCGTGTCAACTATGAGAATGACTGGATCATTGATTCAGGATGCTCCAATCACATGACTGACGATCAGAACAAACTACAAGACGTGAAGGAGTACAAAGGGAGTCGCATGGTACTTACAGCCAACAATGCACGACTTCCAATTGCTCAGATTGGAAAAACGACGATCATGCCTGGTAATAAATCTGACATGGTGTCACTACATAATGTCTATCACGTGCCAGGTATGAAGAAGAACTTGTTGTCGGTATCGCAACTAACATCGTCAGGCAACTACGTCTTGTTTGGCCCACAAGATGTGAAGGTCTATCGAGATCTTAAAATATCAGAAAAGCCAACAATGGAAGGACGGAGAGTGGAGTCCGTCTATGTGCTCTCCGCAGAGTCTGCCTATGTAGACAAGACTCGTAAGAACGAGACAGCAGATCTATGGCATGCACGGCTGGGACATGTTGGTTATCACAAGTTGAAGTATGGTAAAGCTCATCAATTACCATACAAGGAGTCAAACTTTAGAGCAAAGAAGCCACTAGAGTTAATTCACTCAGATGTGTTCAGTCCAGTCAAGCAGACATCAGTTAGCGGGATGCGGTACATGGTGACGTTCATTGATGATTATTCGAGATATGTGTGGGTTTTCTTCATGAAAGAAAAATCTGAAACATTCTCAAAGTTTCTAGAATTCAAGACAACGGTCGAAGGAGAAGTGAGAAAGAAGATTCGGTATCTACGCTCAGACAATGGAGGAGAATACACCTCGAAAGAATTCAATCGCTATCTAAAAGAATGTGGTATACGTCATCAATTCACATGTGCCAACACACCTCAACAAAATGGTGTAGCTGAGAGAAAGAATCGACATCTTGCAGAAATTTGTCGAAGCATGCTACACGCGAAGAATGTCCCAGGAAGATTTTGGGCTGAAGCAATGCGAACTGCTGCCCATGTGATCAATAAACTTCCCCAACCAAGGTTAGGTTTCATCTCACCATTTGAGACACTATGGAACATGAAACCTACTGTTAGCTACTTCCGAGTATTTGGTTGCGTCTGCTACGTATTTGTACCTAGTCATTTACGTAGCAAGTTTGACAAGAAAGCATTCAGGTGTATATTTGTTGGATATGGCAATCAAAGAAAAGGATGGAGGTGTTGTGATCCAACAAGCGGAATGTGCTACACTTCAAGAGATGTAGTGTTCGATGAAGCATCTTCATGATGGTCCTCAGAGAAGAAAGTATTACCAGACTCGGAAAATATTGAAGAAGTTTTAAAACAAAAGATGGGGGAGCAAACTGCACACATTTGGTTAAGTGTTGATACACCTGAAGATCTGAGCGACACTGATGTCATTGAGCAAGAAGTAACTCAAACAAGTGATGCCGGTGAAAGGGAGACGCCGCCTCCACAACTTCGAAGGACGGAAAGAATCCGAAAACCTAATCCCAAGTATGCTAATGCGGCCATTTTAGAAGACGGTGTTAAAGAGGCAGAGACATATGAAGAAGCAATTAAGAATAAAGCTTGGCAGAAGGCAATGGAAGAAGAAGTTACAGCCTTAAAGCAGAATCAAACGTGGGAACTGGTACCAAGACCGAGAGATATAAAACCCATTTCCTGTAAGTGGGTTTATAAATTAAAGCGACGCACAGATTGATCAATTGAAAGATATAAGGCTCGTTTGGTGGCTCGAGGGTTCTCACAACAATATGGACTGGACTATGATGAAACATTTAGTCCAGTGGCGAAGATCTACATGAACCAACCAAAGGGATTTGAGGATGCAGTTAATCCCACTCATGTGTGCAAGCTGAGAAAAGCTCTTTACGGATTGAAGCAGGCACCAAGAGCCTGGTATGGTAAGATTGTTGAATTTCTTACCCGAAGTGGTTATTCAGTTGCACATGCAGACTCAAGCCTGTTCGTCAAAGAAAAAGAAGGGAAGTTGGAAATTGTGTTGGTTTATGTGGATGACTTGATCATCATCGGGGATGACGAAAGAGAAATCCATCAAACAAGAGAAAATCTATCGGTGCTATTCCAAATGAAAGAGCTGGGGGAGCTTAAACACTTCTTGGGGTTAAAAGTTGATCGTACAAAGGAAGGGTTGTTCCTTTGCCAACAAAAGTATACAAGAGATATACTTCAAAAGTTTGGCATGTTGGAGTGTAAGCCAGTATCAACACCAATAGAGTCAAATGCCAAGATATGTGCTCATGAAGGAAAAGAGTTGGACGATGGAACGATGTATCGACAACTAGTAGGTAGTCTTATCTACCTAACTTTATCTCGGCCTGACATTGCTTATGCAGTTGGAGTTATGAGTCGATACATGCAAAGTCCGAAGAAACCTCATTTGGATGCTGCCCGACGGATCTTGAGATATGTCAAAGGTACAATTGACTATGGTCTCTTGTATAAAAGAGGAGAAGACTGCAAGTTGGTTGGATATTGTGATGCTGACTATGCAGGAGACCATGATACCCGAAGATCAACCACTGGGTATGTGTTCAAGCTTGGGTCGGGACCAATATCATGGTGTAGTAAAAGACAACCAACCGTATCATTGTCAACCACAGAAGCGGAGTACAAAGCAGCGGCCGTAGCAGCTCAAGAAAGTACATGGTTGGTACTCCTAATGAAGGACTTACATCAAAAAGTTGACTATGTGGTACCACTTCACTACGATAATCAATCTGCAATTCGGCTGGCAGAAAATCCAGTATTTCATGCTAGAACAAAGCATGTGGAAGTGCATTATCACTTTATCAGAGAGAAAGTCTTGATGGAAGAAATTGAGATGCGACAGATCAAGACCGATGACCAAATAGCAGACTTGTTCACTAAAGGACTGAGTATTGGAAAATGTGAAGGTTTTCGCTATCAGCTTAACATGGTACGAAGAATGAGGGCTAGTGCTGAGGGGGAGTGTTAAAGATCATCACTAGCCCAATAGAACAAATATTATCTAGAAGACTTTAGCTTGCTCTAGAACGCTCTAAAAGATTCTAGAACATTATGGAAGACTATGGAAGACTCCGGAATATACCGGAAGAGTCTAGAATACTCTAGAACGACATGGAAGACCCTGGAAGGTTATTGATCATTCTAGAAGACACTGGAGCAACCTAGACCTCTCCAGAACATGATAGAATATTCTAGAAACATATGGAAGCATATAGAGTATGTTAGATAGTTCTAGAGTTATCTAGTATGTAGTAAGTGTATACTAGTATCTAGAACCTTCCTAAGAGGCCTATAAATAGGTGTGGAGCTCATTTGCTCCAAACCATCCAAGAAAGCCTCAAAGAGAGCAAAGTGTGTAGTAGTCTCACAAAGTGTAAGGTCTTCTTAAGTATCTTAAATAAAAGTCTTGTTGTTTCCCATACAAAGAGTCGTGTTCAACAGTTAATCCGGAAACTGGAAAAGCGATTGAGGCAAAGAAAAATATGATGGCAAGAGCATTTGTGTTTCAAACTCTACCTGAAGATATATTGCTTCAAGTGGCTAAGCATAAGGATGCAAAAGATGTGTGGGAAGCGCTTCGTGTGCGGTATTTGGGAGCCGAAAGAGTTCAAAAGGCGAGACTTCAAACATTTAGAACCGAGCTAGAGATGTAAAGATGAAAGAGGGTGACACTATTGATGAGTTTTCGGGAAAACTTAGTGAGATTGCATCCAAATTCAAGAGTCTTGGGTCTAGTTTGGAGGATGAGGTGGTAAGAAACTACTAAATTCAGTTCCTAAGAAATTTTTGCACATTGTTGCATCTATTGAGCAATACTCAGAGATAGAGGACATGTCACTTGAGGAAGTTGTGGGAAGGTTGAAGGCATATGAAGAGAGAGTCAAGGTTCTTGATGAAGATGATAATGATCAAAATCAAAACAAGCTTTTATTATCAAAAGAGGAATGGGAAGAGAGCACCAAGCGTGGTAACTTCAATCAAGATCAATCTGGACAAGGAAGAGGTCGAGGTCAAGGAAGGGGTCGTGGTAGAGGTCGAGATGGTCGGTTCCAAAACTATGAAGATCGAAGGGAGGAAGGTATGTATCGAGACAAGAGACATATTAAATGCTATAATTGTCAAGAATATGGACATTATGCAGCTCAGTGTCCTAAGAAAGAAATAAAAGAAGAAGTTAATTTCACTCAAGATGATGATGAACCTGTAGCACTGCTTTGAAGAATCAGATTATTGTCAAGCTTAAGGGGGTGAGTGTTGGGTAATCTTGACATAGATGGGCTATTTGAATAATAGGTATAAGTTAAAAAGATTAGTTTTTATTTGTTTTATCTAGTATTTGAATAAAAGAGATTTGACCAGGTTCAAAGCAAGAAAAAAACATGGTGTACCTGGTCTTATAGAGTCCTATTCTAGTGGCTAGGTTTTAGTTTGTTTTTCTTTAATTTCCGTTGTGTATTGTAGGCTATATATAGCCCCATTTACTTTTGAATTTATGTGAGAGAAACTTTTGAAAGCAAACAAAAAGTCTCCATCTGTTTTTCTTCTTTTCTTTTCGTGTGCAGCAACAACAACAGGGAACACCTATTTTCTTTCCTTCTTATTGTTCAGAGGTTGTAGGGGCTGTTCCAACAAATCTTGCCAAGCCTTTCATATGCAATGCCACGTTACTGATGCTACCTTATTTCGGTATGTGGTAGATACAGGCGCATATGCTCATATGAAGGACTCTCCTAAGCGTTTACACGATCTTTCCTCATATAAGGGTAATATAAATGTCTCTTTTAGTAATGACAACTACCTTAATATTTCTCATACGGGTGATACATATATTGCTAACAATCTCTAGTTATGTGATGTCTTAGTTGGTCCTCATCTAACTAAGAATTTAATCTCTGTTAGCAAACCTACAACTGAGAATACGGTTAATGTTTTAACTCAACCCTATTTTATTATTCAGGAAAGGAAAACGAGAAAAGCTCTAGCACGAGGAAAATGTGAAAATGGCCTCTATGTGATAAATGATGACCATCATGCATTGGTGGTTGTTTCCTCAGTTAAAGCTTTTTATGAGACTTGGCATAAAAGACAAGGCCATGTCTCCTTTAATATAATATCTATTTCGAATAAATCAGGTGTTTATCAGTTGCATTTGTAAAGGACATCGTTTGTCATTTGATTTAAATATAAAACGTTCTGAACATCCGTTGTATTTGATTCATTGTGATTTGTGGGGACCTACATATCTCATATGTTGATGATTATAACTATTATGTTGCTTTTATGGATGATTACTCACGCTTTACTTGGTTCCATTCACTTAAAGGTAAATCAGGATTTTTTTTTTCGTGTTAGCTGTTTTTCTCACATTTTTTTAAACACATTTCTCCGAGAAAGTTACGGTATTCCAAAGCGATGGTGGCAAGGAATTTGTGAATCATGCGGTTAAGAAGCTTTTTTGAGGAAAATAGGACTTTACATCATCTATCTTATCCTTATATGCCGCGGCAAAATCGTTGAGCCAAACGAAAACATCGAACCATTGTAGAAATTGGGTTAGAAAAACATGTTCTAGCCTCGTATTGGTTTGGCACCTTTAGATCGGTAACCTACATTTTTAGTCGTTTGCCTAGCACCATTCTCGAAGGAAAAATTGATGGGTTTTCTAGGTTACAAAAATATGTAAATTCGTGGAAATCATAAAACAATTTATGGGAACATGCAACCTAGAATCTATGTCATTTTCTCATTATAGCAACATACTATGAAGCAATTATCTAATCTATTTATTTACAATGAAAACTCACATTCACACACCTTTGCTATAAATCGAATATAACTACTTTTGGATCTTTAATCTCACCTTGGAAAGCAAGCACCAATAATATAGATGCCTCTAATGGCTCACATACAATACCCTAGGAACGAAAAAGAGAGAGGAGAGAGGTTAAGAAATCCGATTTCTGATTTGTGAAGTCTAGGGCTCGAAATGGCGAGGCCGAGGGTCCCTATTTATAGCCGGTGGATTTCCAAGATAAACCTTAGTTTGAATAAATAAATAATAGGATTTAATCTATTCAAGGTAATTATCCTTATCAGTTAGCAGGGGCTTCCAGAATGATTCTACACCTCCTAGAAACCATCCACCTCTCGGATGGTTCTAGAATTGCGTTTTTTTGCTTAATTATGAACAATTAAAATTCAATCCTAACACCATAAATTAATTCTTATTATTCCAAATTAATTTCCAATTAATTCTGATTAATTTTAAATTAATTCTAAACAATTCCTAATTAATTTATTAATCATATAATAAATAAAGAAATTATTTCCTCACTCTCCTAAAGTCTTTTCTAGCTATTTCTAGTTATTAAGGGCAACCCAAAAAGTATTTTTCTTTTATTCCATAAAGTTATACCAATTTATTTGTGACCTTATACACCTAATCTAACAGTCTCCAACTTGGATAAGTCATCAACTACAATTGCAAGTATAGACTACGAATTACCAGCAAAGTGTGCTTTCCAAATCCACTGTCCAACTCTGAATCCTATCAGCCACTAGCCCTAAGATAAGTGATCATCTATTCATGCGTTCTACAAGATATCGTAGGGACACGAGACATAGATACAAATCAATCTCATAGTCTAAGATTCTGTTTCCGGATTTCAGATTTATGATGACCTTTACTCATCTTTCCATACATGGAACTACATTTTATAACTTCCATTTATGGTTGCGTTTATGTAATACCAATGCATAACAGAATTCTAAACTATAACTTATGTATCTTTTCTTGATGAATAGAAGCCATTATCATCTTAGAATTACTTATGATTGAATCCATGAAGTAATCTCTAAGCGTGGGTTTATCAAATACTTAAAATCCTTAGTTAAGTATCATGAGTAAGAACATCAATCTCTATGACATGCCTAATCATAATGAATAATATACTAATACTCAATGACAACCTTAAATCACTACTTACTCCCAAAAGTATGACCGACTGTGACATTTTGAATAATTTAATACTCGGGACGTAAACATGCAAAATGAAACAAAAGAATAAATAATTGAAGATGATAGTTAACAAACTCATAAACAAATCTCTATTATTTATTGACAAAAACAATTACAATTTATTTTTTTTACATTTTTCAAAACATCAACTAAACACTAAAACTAATATCGTCTCTTAATCCAATGCTCTTAACATGCTCGAAGTGCTTATTCTTACATAACGCCTTTGTAAAATGACCAACAGGATTATCCTTTGATGATACTCGATTCACCACGAGGTCGCCATCTTCAACTTTATGTCGAACGTAATGGTATTTTCTTGTAATGTGCCTTGACCTCCCATGATCGTTTAGTTCTTTTGTTAAAGTAAAAACACCTTCATTGTCACAGACAATCTCTATGGGTTCTTGGATTGATGGAACAACTCCGAGATCATTAATGAAATTCTTTAACCAAGTCACTTTCTTTGTTGCCCCACTCGATGCATTGTACTCTGACTCACAAGTAGAATCAGCCACCATTTTCTGCATTGAACTTTTCCAAGTCACCGCTCCCCCATTTAGTAAGAATACCCAGTCGGATTGTGAACAAAAGTTATCACTATCCGTTTGAAAGTTGACATCACTATAATCACTCACTCTTAATTCTTCTTTTCCATCGAAAACTAAGAACATTTCTTTGGTTTTCCACAAATACTTAAGAATATCGACTACCCATGTTTATGGAATAAGACACATCAGAATGAGTAGAAGTCATAACATCCATGATCGATCCTGTTGTCGATGTGTATGATAATTGAATCATAGCATCTATCTATTTATCACTACTAGGATATTAACTCTTGCTCAATTTGACAGTATGGTATATGGGCAAATCCCCTTTCTTGGAATTCTCCACACGAACGACTCCCTTTCGAGCTATAAAGACCACATTTTATTTGGGCCTGTAGAGCAAGTATTCAAAGGACTTTTGTGGGTAACCAATGAATATTCACTTCTTGGCTCTAGGCTCCAGTTTGTCTTGGGTCTTGCACCTAATGAGAGCCTCAAAACCCCATACCTTGATATGTGCGAGTGAGGGAGGTTTTCTACTCAACATATCATGAGGTGTTTTGGAAAACCTTTTGGTAGGACAAATATTTAGGATACGGGCGGTAGTCTATAAGGTATACACCCAAAATGATATAGGAAGTGAAGCTCAACTCATCATGGAATGAACCACGTCTAGCAAGGTTCAATTTCTCCTTTATGCAACATTATTCAGTTGTGGTGTTCTAGGTGGAGTCAATTGTGAAACTATTCCACATAATCATAACTATTGTAGTCGTCAGTAAATCTCAGATAGTAGGGATTAGTATCCCTTGTGGTGGATCTAAAGGATCCGTGCACATAGGTGTGAATAATGTCCAACAATCCCTCTTTCACAAGTCCCTACTAAATATGACATAGTCATCTTTCCTAATAAACAAGATTCACAAGTCCCTAAGTTAAATGATTGCAACAATTCATCCTTTTGGAGTTGGGCATTGTGCTTCTTACTTATATCCCCAAGACGACAATGTCATAAGCAAACTTTGTCTAAACCATTAGAACAATCAATATTAAATACACCATTGCTCATATTATTCACATACCCAACAGTTTCATACATCTCATTACAAGTATAAGCTTTAAAAACAAAGACACCTCTTATAAACAAAAATTATACGATTATCATTATTAAATGAATAACGAAATTCTTGTCTAAATAAAGTATGAAATAAAATTATGTTCCTTGTCATATAAGACGAATAACAACAATAAATCAAATATATCCTAACACCACCATCAAACATAAGCTCATAAATCTTGATCCTTGTAAAAGGCGCAATACGTCTATTTCCAATGACCAGGTTCAACTCTCCATGCTTGAGTTTCTCACTTTCCTTTAGTCCTTGCATATCTGAACAAATGTGAAAACCACATCATGTATCAAGGACCCAATAATTAGAAACTTGTTTGTTATTGAATTCAATCATGTATATACCTAATGAAGAACCATATACTTTGATTTTTCCTTCTTTAATCTCTTGGTGGTATTTCAGGAAGCTTCTCTTCCAATGCCCCTTTTGGCCATAGTGAAAGAAAATGGCCTCCTTCGTATAGTTAACATGGGGAACTTCATAGTTGGCTTTCCCCTTTGACCTACAACTAGAGTCTCGATCATGGGCTTTCCCTTTCCATTCGGGTTAGGCGACAACCTTCCTTTTCACCCCCTTTGCTTGATGAATGGTCAGGACAAGAAAAGTAGTAATATTAGGGGCATGAGACTTCCTCATACCTACTTCAATAGTTTGCAAAAAATTATGGAGTTACATCAATGTTGTATCAGTGTTTTTCAATGATAACTCTTTGTCGTAATTTACATTGAGCTAATCAAGCCTTTCCACATGTCTCTAAGTCTTCTGCACGCGAGCACACATAGATTCTCCTTCCTTCAATTTATACGCCATAAGGGACTTGACGAATTCAAAGAGTTATATTCTTTCTTTCTTGTGAAAGATTTCAGCACGTTCCATGTAACATCCGGATCCTCGAGGTATGGAAATTGAAGTAAAATTATGATTATTGTGTTGGCCATGACGTGATGAAGGTATCATCATGACGTGACATGGAAATATGAGGCGCGTTTTCTATTGAGGTGTCATGATGTGACACTCTATTTGTCACAACATGGCATCTGATCAGGAGCAAACACTAATTTTCGGGCTTAAGACCTATGTAAAGGAAGTGAGGCCTATTTTCCTCCAACCTCAGCCTCCATCACCTCCTAAACCCCCCTTAAATAAACCCTAATCCATCTTCTCCATTTTTGAGCTCATCTTGGTGGTTCTTGGTGGAAGAAGAAGACCTTTGTGGTGAAACGAGCATCTTAGCCAACATTGAGACTTCATTTGGGCATCTCTGGACCTTTGTAAGTGTTTAAGATCCAAGATTTATTGTTCTATGTTGCTAGATCTAGGGTTTTGTCTTGTCTTTTTTAAATATAGTTTGGGTGGAAGGATTCCATAAATTTGGAAACTTTTATGGATCCTTGAGGTCCTCTGTAGGTTATATGCTTAGGATGTTCGGCTTAATGGATAACGGGATTAATGAATTAACCAAGTACGATTCTCACGACTTGACCACATGGGTGTCACGACTTGACGATGATAATTCATCGATTGTTTTGGACGGACGCTGTCACGATGTCGTGGCAAGGCCATCATGACGTGACATTAGATTTGAACGAGATTGAGTTGAATCGTGACCAAGTTCGTTTTCCCATGATGTGACCATGGACTGGTCACGACGTGAGGGTCACCAGATACCAAAGGGCTTCTAGCCCAGCGGTATCAGATGGTGCCCTCCCTCTTTGAGGTCGAGGGTTCAAGTCCCGTTGTGTACCTAGGTGGAATTAGGTGTTAGTTTAGGAGTATATTATATATTTGTATTTTCCGGTTAAAAACAAAAGACTTGTTGACCTGGGTTGACTTTTGGTCAAATTGCTAGTAGAGTATATACTAAGGTAGGACCTTGTTTGATTCGATTGGTAAGTTGTAGCACCTATTTTGTGGCTTTAAGCTATATATGGTTTGTCTGACTTCATGAGAAGGTGAGTCTTCCCACAATACTGTGTAAGATTATAGCTATCTTTGCGACTCTTGCATTGTATGTTTAGCAGGGCCCGTTTGTATGCTAGGTTGGGCCTTTTTGTATGTCAGGATGGGCCTGTTTGTATGTTGGACAGGGCCCGTTATGATTGGAAGGGCCCGATATGTGGGTGGGGCTCGATTGGGTAGGGCCTGATGTTTTGTATGGTGTGTGGTATTTTGGAAAACTCACTAAGCTTTGCGCTTTCGTATCTGTGGTTTAAATATTTTCAGCTACTTCCAGTTCCAAAAAGAAGGACTTGGCTTGACTGTACAACACCCACTGATAGCTTTTCCACTTTGATTATTATCATTTTACTTCGATGTTTGAGAGATAATGTTACTATGATTCTTTTTGGAATAAATGATGGTATGGTTTGAAAATGAAATATTTTATTAGTATTTTTGGGACGTTACATGCCGATTTCATTTCATATGGCCAGTAGTCTTCATAAAAGTTTTAGAGTTGTGGTGACATAGTGACTATCATGATACATGCAACTTTTGTAGCATCATCACCATGTTCAGCATTAGCAATAATTTCTCCAGGAGTAGCAATTTCCATGTCAATTTCAGGAATTTTGTTATGGAGAACATACTCCTTGTTCTCATAATGCAAAGTCATTTTTAGATTCTGCATCCAGTCCATGCAGTTTAGACCAGTAAGATTTTCCTTCGACAAAATTGACAGAAGGATGAAGTTTGAACTTTGAGTGGTGGGAGGAGGAGGAGGAAGATCACCATTTCTATACATTTATATAAGAGAAAGTTTTAGTTACTACATTTCAATCCTTAATATATTTTAACCCAAAGTTTATATACTTATGCTTAGGATCCATATTCTTAATTTGTAATATGAAGAGAGATGTCGTAATCAAATTGTGAATCTGTTTTAAGTAGGTAACATATTTTACCGATTTACATCACAATGAAACTCCTAGAACTCATGAGATTCATAGAACTATCAATATCATGTTTAATATCAGAATATGCTCTTACTTTTTTAATTGGGATACCGAGGATCACAAACAAGATGTGAATAACCATGCAAACTCGAATGCTACCCCCGTTCTCATTTACGATCTCACATTATTATGCCGGTTAATTACACACGGTCCAACAATAATCATAAAATCGAGTTGTTCAATCATTTTTCACTTTTTAGTCCCAAATTAGTATAACGGTTAACTACACATGCTCCATCAATAATCATAAACTCGAGTTGTTCAAACATTTTCACTTTGTAGTCCCAAATTAATGTGCGTCTTCATGGATCAACATACAAGTTCATATTTTTCCAAATAACTATAGTGGGATTTTTATGTTCTATTACTTTATGTTATACTTTTAACAAGATTTTCGTCTTATCGGAACCCTTTTGGCTAACGACAATCCACCACAAAAAGAAGCGGTAAATGAAAAGGACACTCATTCAATGGTAATTTTATAGGTTGTTTCCTTTTATTTCTCTTATAGTATGACTTCATTAATGAGGCCTAATCTTGATTCGACTGTCGATTTATTATTGTTTTACACATACTATTATATATATATATATATATATATATATATATATATATATATATATATATATAGACACACACACACACGCAAGGGTGTATATCAAACTTTTTAATAACACAAGGTCTAAGCCTTATCTACTTAATTAACATTTAATTAATTAATATTTAATCCATTTAAAATTAGTAATTATCTTTTAATTAATAATTTAATTAATTATATTGAATCTTTTAGGAATCAAACAATTTCTTTTCTTTATACATTTAATTAAATAATATTAATTCAACCCCTTCAATTTTGAATTTAGGGCTTGACTAGTTATCTAGGTCAAATGTTCCGATTTTAGGCAATTAAAATTACCATTATGATTAATAATTATCATACATTCCATCAGCAGCAATGAATATTCCACGTTATCATATTACTCTGCTTTTTAACAAATATAATTTGGAATAAATGGTTTTCTTAATACGGATTTTATAATACAGAGTTTTACCTTAATAAGATGAAAATTTTTTGTTGTGAAAATGGGACGTTACACTCACCCCCACCCTTCTATCAATTCTGAAAGAAACTTCTACTAATGTCAACTAACTATCTTAGGAATACATTTACATGTAGAAAAACTTAAATAGTCTTTCGACTAAAAGACCTAACTCCGCAACGGTTAGACTCGGACGAGAGCTGCGCAATAGGGCCGAATCAATAATTCTACAACCATTTAACCTTTGTAACATGTAACTTAACATGTTCACATAATAGCTAACTAACATCAATATAAGTTTCGCATAGCACAAAGCAAGCAACATTTGAGAAGAAAAATCAATAAGCAACAAGGCATCATAAGGATCAAGAAATTCTAACACGCAATTACTAAGGATCCTTAGCCTACATACTATCCTGCATCGCTAATAGCTCATTTATCACATACAAAGGCATCTCTACTAAATAGACACTCTAGCATGCAATCCCTGAATAGATCCTTAGCCTAACTTATAACATGCACATCATACTATAACACATATAATAGCAAGTGAAATGCAACATATAAAGCAAGTATGAATATTTTGGGAAATTACTCTTTGAGCTCCGACTATCTATACACATCGCATCTTCTCTTTTCTTTTCTTGGAATGACTCTATTCCAAAAATGTTTAGTAAAACTCTCAGTTCCATAGTTTGAGTTTAGAATCCCATGAGTGTTCATCCAAATCACTCAAACCAAGGATCTGATACCAATGTGTAACATCCCAAAATGTCAAGCTAAATTTTTCATTTTAAAAATAATATAACTTCCATATTTAATAAATTAGCAACCATTTGTTCATAAACTATTATTCCAAAATCAAAGTTAATAAGAAGACAATGTGGAATCTCAAATCATAAATTTGTTGATATGTTTGTGTATATTCCCATCTTTGCAAGCCGATAAGTACCTGCAAAATATTTAATCCACAACTATAAGCACAAATCTTAGTGAGTTCCCCAAATAGCACATACAACACATCATAATAATTAGCGAAGTGTTAACCGTAAATATCTGGAGACTATCAGCGGTCCCAATGGGTAACAACATGCCATGTGGATTAATAGCACACCTTACGAGTTATCAGTAACCCTGGGTACTATCAGCAATCCCATGGACTTACAGCAGTCCAGGAGTTATCAACAACTCATTTCACATATAACAGAAATAAACAAATAAGACCCGGCTGGTCGACATGCATATACTACCACACATGCAAGTATAGTGAGAAGACTCACCTCACAAGTAGCACGTAAACAACACAGCTCTCAGCCAGAAAAGACTGATCCTACATGGCACCTAACAACAATAAAGAATACCCTCTCAGTCTACATTCCAAAAAACTTATTTTGACTAAAAGTCAACCCATGTCGTAAGTCAACGATCAAGGGTCAGCCCCAAATCACGTACACACAACATAGCATGCAGCTCTACACTTAGCGTAGAGCATAACATGGCTAAGCGGCCAAAAACGAGGCTACACCCAACATAGCTTACCTAAGCCATGCATACGATAAAATTTCCAATTTCCAGTCCAACTTCAAATACCCATGACTTCTTGGTTTCAACTCCATTTTCGGCATTCTTTATATGCATGGAAAGGTATTGACGAGCCCCACAATCCTATCTGGTTACCTTTGGCTTAACACACCTCGAACTAAAACCATAATCCAGCCCGATATATAACCTTTACCATATTAACCCTTTCTTCGAAGCTCAATTTGAGAGCTTTAAACATAACCAAACATTGCCATCATCCGATATGGTCTAAACTATATTTCCTTGAAGTCCAAGACCTTTACTCGATCCATATATGGCCTACTATCCCGATAAAAGAAACATCCAAAAACTAGGTGTTACATTAAAGATCATTACAATGTGGTTAGATTACTCAATTTCCCTTTTTTTTTATTAAAGTGCTACTCATGTAAAAAGTAATGTTCAATTGGCTCGGCTAAGCATAGCCCATCAATCCTTCAACTTCATCAAACCGATAGCCAATAAATAGCTTCTTTTGGCGCTAGCCAAGACAACGATAATGTTGGATTAGGTGTCTAAGCCCATAACTATTTTTGGTATGTACTTGATTTGATTATGAGCATGGTCCTTTTGGGTTGCCTTCACTCATGCAACTTGATAGGATGACAAGAGGAGAGAGTGTAGGATTTATTATATGAATAATAAATTGGTACTCAAAATGGTTTTATTAATATATTACAAGATTAATATATTATTTGGAAATCATATTATTAATTAGTAATTAACCAGAAATTAATCTAGTATTAATTTTGGGATTAAAGGAACTGATTAATAATGGAGGGACTGATTATGTAAATCAGTAATAGTTGTAGTTTGGGCTAATGAACCTTATTGAAAAGAGGTGGACGAAAATCTATGGGAAGCCCATAGAGTTTTCGTCTAAGGGCCTTTCATATGGGGGTCCATGGATTACTTAAGGCCTAAGTAAGGAAATTAGGGTTTCCACCTGAAAACCCTAATATCCCCAACTATATATAACCCTCTTGCTTAAGGATTTCGACCTAATGGTTTCCTAAGAGATACTGGCCGAAAATCCTGCCTGTCCTTCTTCATCCTTTGCATTGGGTCTTTGTGACTCCATTAGAGGTGCAACACTTGGGTCACTAAGCTTTCAAAAGTCAAGGAGTTCTTGTTATTGCTACATAACAAGTGAGGTAATGATCTAACCCTTTCATACATGTAATTTTCGAAATTGGTATGCTAGATTAGGGTTTATGCTTTGGATATTTATGTAAAACCCATCAGATAATACTCATATTCTTTTCGCTTTATAATTCTTTCATTTTCCATTTCGTCTTCATTAAGTCGATGTGGGATGGCTACCAAGTGTCTCTCCCTTACACCCTAAGTAAGTGTAGGGAAACTTATGAAAAATGGTTTATTAGAGGTTTCCTACCGTAATAAATTATTTATATCAGAACATTTTTTAACTTGTAGGGTGCTAATAAGCTAATAAGTTGTATTAATAAGCTTAGCCAAACACTATGCAGATGACTGATGATAGAAATGGGAAAGGACAGACGAATCCAAGGAATCCAATTCCTTCAAAACGTGTGCGTAACTTCCGATTTTGCCCTCTAGGGTGTCAATTTCCGTTTAATCACAAGAGGTCATCAACAAAATCGACATTCAAAGGTTTGCATCATTTAAATTCTACTTATTGCATTGTAGGGTATGAGTTCTTGGTGCTTATTGATTCAAAATTTGTGGTGGAATATGATTGTTTGTGTGGTACATATATTATAGAACTATTGAGTGAATAGCATACCGAGTGTATTTAAAAGATGTTTTTAAGTAATTATATAATAAATCGGTGTTTTTGGTTTGGTACTCTGGTACAGATTCTTGCTGATGATGTCTTCAGTTACCAAAGTCATAGAGAAGCTGCCATCAGGATCTTAGGAGTTTTGAAAAGAAGGAGAGCATGTCTCTCCATATCCAAACACCTGTTCATAAGTCATAACACCATTACAATCTCCTCCTCCCACTTCCACAGGTACCAACTATGGTACCAACTGGTAAGTTGTCTCAAGAGGTAGCATGATAAGTAACAAAATTGTAAAAACAAAAGGATGCATGATGTACGTAGATGTAAATATTTATATTTTCTTATTTGTGTTGATGCATATATGAATTGCCTCCCATGATGGCTTATATAGTCTACACTCTTGACTGTGAAGATGAAGGATTTCAGTAGATGGCAACAAAAAGGTGGTGTATATTTGTGGAGCGTACTGTCACAACAAGAAACAAGTCCTTTAGCGACGCCGTCTATAGCGACGACGTTACCCTTTAGCGACGACGAAGGATATTGTTGCCGCTAAAGGCTAATGTCGTCGCTAAAAGTATTTCACCGGAGATCCTCCTACGCCACATGCCATTTGATCATGGCCGTACTTTGCTACACTGATCCATCGGTTGGGGTTTAATCTGATGGAAGGTAATAGAGGCGACGTCAATTGCGACGAATATCACCATTTTCTGTTTCTCTTGTTTTCTTAACATTATTTAACCCTAATTATGTTATTTTGGTGCTTTTAAGGTAACTCTTCGTATATTCTGGTGAATATCACCACCACAGCTGCAGATTCCGGCGACTACTCGTTTTTTCCGGCGATCCTTCTCATTTTCCGGTGACAACATGTTTTTCTTTCTTTTTTCTCTTCTTAATGCATTGGTATGTGAAATGTATATATGTTGGTATGTGAAATGTATGAATATGTATGTAAAAATGTATATGCAAATGTATATGTGTGAATATTTATGAAAAAATGTATATGTATGTGTATGTATGAAATAGTGTATGTGAAAATATGTGTTTGAGTGTATTTCTATGTAAAATGTATGTAAATGTGTATATATATGAAAAAATGTATGTGAAAAAATGTATGTGAAAATGTATGCATATGAAATGTAGGTATTTTTATGTGAAAATGTAGGTGTTTGTATGTGAAATGTATATATGTATTTCTATATGAACTGTATTTGCATGTATGAAAACATATATGTGAAAATGTGTGTATAAGTGCATTTGTATGTGTGTGTATTGTATGTTATGATAGAATTGTGTATATTCTATGTATATGTGTGTATAATGTATGTAATGATAGGATGTTATAATTGAAAAAAAAGGATGTTATAACTTACAATGTCTTTTTAAAGTATTATACTATAGTAAAAAAAACAAAATAACTAAGATAATATAAATAAAAATAAAAACGAAAAGGTATAATGTCATAATAAAAAAATAAAAACAAGAATAAGTTGATACTAAAAATCATAATATGGAAAAAAAAGATGATATAAATAAAAAATGCTATAATTTAGTCATAAAAGAAAAATAAAAACAAAAAGGTATAATGTATTTCATATTGTATGTATATAAAAAATTATTTTGACTAATATTTTTTTATGTAGCGGTGCCTTCGAAAGGAAGAGGCATGACACTAAATAAAAAAATGCACAAACTATTTGCAGCTAACGGCGACCAACCTCTGAAGATAATATTTAACATAAATACTAACATGCCGATTGGGGAGGTATACAAATGTTTCATTCGGGAGGTTGGGAGCTATATGTGGCGGGACATCGGTTTTGATAAGGACACATGGAATGACGTTTCTGAAGCCGAAAGGGTTGGCATGTTCCAGTATCTTTCGGTAAATTATTTATAAAGTTATATATTTAATATTGTTTAATTTTGATTTATTTTTAATTTCTCTATTTTTTTTGTAGACATGGTTTGATTTTGGAGCAATTACAAATGATCCCATGGCTCCAACTCATTAGGCGTTATTGAACAATCGGATATGTGCGCGGTATAGAGGCCGCAAAAATACTGCAAAAAATTGTTTGACTGGTTTTGTAGGGGATGTGGAGGCAGCAAGGGCTCAAGCCCCTCTGCAATATTGGAATGCTGCTATTGACCACTTCTTAACAGAAAATCATCAAAAAACAATCTATTGGAAACAAAGAATGCCAGAAGAAGCAAGTAGTTAAGAATCATGGAGGGACGTGCAGTTACGGTAGTGCTTGTTATAAGAAAGTAAGTTACAATAATGTTTATTCAGTTATAACATATTTTTTTAATGTTTATTCAAGTATAACATATTTTGTAATGTTAAACAGAATTTGAATAGACTTGAAACATTTCATCGTGCGCATGTGAATAAAAAACGGGAATTTGTTGATCCTTTGGTTGAAGACCAATATATAAGTTATTATTAGTTAAAAACACTACTTGAAAACAGCCCTTTAATGACATGTAAACAATGACACACACTGATAGAGGACATGCATTTGTGCATGCCCTAAAAATTAATGTTAGTTTTCCAAAATTTGAAGGATAGAGGACACGCATTTATGTGTGCCCTAAATTAGTGTCCAACAAAAAAAAAACACGGAAGGCATCTATCACAAAAAGCGTGTCGTGTAAAACTGTCGTTTTATAAGTTTTTTCATGAACGCTCGTTCTCTAATTCATATGTTGTAAAATCCTCTTCGATCAAAAGAAACCCTAAAAGCATTGTGTGGCTTCCTGATATGCGATTTTTAGATGTGAAGTTCCTGAAATCATATTTTTGACTTCCTGATATGCGATTTTTCCGAATTGGTATTTGGTGCGTACAAGATCGATAATTTCATATTTTTGAAGTTTCTAAAATCCTCTTCGATCAAAAGAAACCCTAAAACCCCGCCTGATACCCACTTCCACCACCTCCAACCCACACTGACTCTTCAGGCCTCGCACGACGACGATTTACCGGCCTTATCAACCAACACTTCATCCACCATCACCGTTTGCAGCTCTCTCACCCCATCCTCAAGGAAACCAAAATCGATTCTCGATCTCGATGCCTCATCTTTACAACCTTATCGCATCTCTGCCACCACCATCTACAACCACTCACCTGTCACCATTTAATTCTTCATCAATCCAGTAATTCAACTTCCTATGTACACCGATTCACATAATTTTGGAAGTTTCAATAGACTCGCTTCTCCACTTCATGTCTGGACGACCATGCTCCTCCTTCGGTTCCTACCACATTTAAGCGATTCTCTCCAACATTGATGAAAATACCAGGTACACCTTAATTTCAAGATTTAGGCATTTCTCCCCAATACATGTTTTTAACAATTTGCCCTAATCTGGTGGTGATGGTTATCTTATCGGTTGTCTCAAGGTAGTCCCTTTCTGATATACCCTCATCGATTCTTAATTTCCATAAGAATTAATTTGGTAAGGAACTATACTCTGTCAAAATCACTACTTATTTACTATTTCCCCTGAAAAATGAATAAGAAACTACATAACCTAAATTTTGGGGTGTTGTGTTTGACAATAAAGTGCAAGAGTTTTTGTTGTTCATAAGAAGTGCGTTATCACCTTACCAGGTTTTCTATTTTTCAATTGGTTTAACATTATAAACATTGTTTTAGATTTGAATTGATCTTACACAATAATGAGATTTTTTGTGAAATATGTTGTAGGGTTTTCAATTTTGTTGTTGTTTGTGACTTTTATAGGAAAAGATCATTGGATGACATGTTCGAGAACAAGCAGCTGGGATGTACTCTGCATTACCATATGCCATGGCTCATGTTAGATGAAATTATGGTTCTTTCTGTTTCTTAATTCTTATCCAAAATCCTTACTCCTTATGCTATTAATATTATATGGATTCATAAATGTTGTAAATAAACTCTGTTAAATATTGTTATTTTCAGCCATGCAATTCTTATCTATATCTGTAGTGCATTTCTAGGAGTAGCTAGTCATTGGTGTATCAAACAGCAGGTTTCTGTTAAATGTTTGTTTTCTTAATCGCATTCTTTTACAGCTGTAGCAACTATGTAGAACCTGTTTATGCAAGGTTTAATTGTTTTGAAAGATCCATCACCGGAAAACTTAGCTTTGAAAGTCTTCCCCAATCCTATAACTGTCACCACAGTTCAGTTTGCTGTTGGAAGTGTCATTGTATTTTTGATGTGGACATTAAATCTTCTTAAGAGTCTTGTCTTCCCATCAGAAGCCAACAGACAATAGTAATGTAATTATAAAGCTATCCTCTTTAGACTCCAGGCACCTCACACCAGATCTTTAGAGAAGAATATGTTAATATATTATGGTTATACAAACAACACAGATTATGATATTTCTGATCACTTATATAATTCATTCATCATTGGTGTTATTAACTTTTTTATAATTTTTCAGAGTCACAAGGATGTCGAAGGGTCTCTCTTTGTGGTCCTAAGAGTCTTGTCTTCCCAGCCTGCAAAGAAGAAACCACAATCCCATAAATCCCCCTCATTTGATTCCTTCTAGACCTTAAAAACTTCTCAACACTTCTAAGTTTATCTTCTAAAACTCCCATAGCATCAACAGAAAGCCTACACCCAACAATCCCATCTATACTTCCATCAGAAACCATAACAGGAAGCTCCCACACAGGCAAAAGTAGCCTTGAAGCTCACAAACAAACCCCTTCACGAGCCCCTGAAAACACTGGTTCAGCTTCTTGTACAACTTGCCCCATGCTAAACCCACCAAGGGCAGTTCGGGTATTTCACAATGCCACACCACTACCTTCAAGTTGAGGCACCCCAACAACTCTCGGATCCTAAAAAGCCTCGGTAGCCTTTTCAACCACAACATTGTTTATAAAATTTTCTGTATGAACTACCCTTGAAGCCAACATTAAACACATAGCAGCAGCTTCACCGGATCCAAATCGGTTAAAAAAGTCTTCCAATATTGCCCTTGGTGTGTTGGACTCCAACAATTTTCTTAAAATATCAACCCGACGTAAAAACAACTTCCATCATTCCCATTGTACTAAAAACAATGATTCGTTTCCTCGGTAGGATATGCTGAGTTGGCAGGTCGCCTCTTCCCCAATGTTTTCCGGCCAACTTTTCCGGCGACTCGCCGAAGTTGTCATATCCAGAAAACTCTAACTGTGAGTAGAGTGACTGGACTGTGGCGGCTGTTTCAGGTAAGGGTAACACCTAGATGCATATGAAAAATAATATTTTTGAAGAACGATCCTATCAGTTGACTTTCGTCATTTTTTTCATATACACACACTAGATGCATATGAAAAATAATATTTTGTTTCTGCTGTCTTTTGGGGTCTTTTTTTGTTCTTTTCCCCTTTCTGTTTAGGAACTAAACTTATATCAACTACAGAGAGAGAGAAAGCAAGTATTCTAGGTGATGCGATTGAGTATATCAAATTTCTGCAAATACAAGTCCAGGTATTTCAGTTTATCATAGTAGCACTTGAGTTAATGAATGTAATGTAATCTTATCAATACAATACAAGTAATTTATAAATTATATTACATATCTTAATTGTTAAAACATATAACTTAATAATAAAAATTGTTATTACAATATAACAACTAATTTAATACAAATCTTCATTATTTATAAAATAATAAAGTTATGTAATAAGATAGTTTAATAACTACACATAAATGATATAATAAAATAGTAATTAATTTACTAAACGTAATTAAATAATGTAATATCATAATATAAAATAACAAATAAATGGTTACATGGCATTGGAAAATGAATCAACAAATAAAAATGCTTTTGGTAATCTTGATGAATATTGCACCATTCGAAAGGGTATTTACTTTCCCATGGAGATGTTCTAAGAATGAGCATTTTGGACTCTGAAGTCACAGTAATTTCCCACTTTTTACATATATATGCACAATATAATGTTTATTACAACTAGTATTTTTACATTTATATGCACAATATAATGTTTATTACAACTAGTTTTGCAATGCATATGGAAATGATATGGTTTAAATATCAATAACTTAGTTAGTATTTTCCTTGATCTGCTGTTTTGTAGTTCTCATGGGTATAGTTTACTGTTGTTTTTTCCATAATCTCTTTTTACCATTGTGTATTATTTTTTTTCTCTCAGTTTCCTGCACCAAAGCGAGGCGAGATTGTTAGACAGAAAGGTGATCCACTAAGAACCAAGCTTCAGTACCTTGGTAGGCTTCTATCACTTGCAATGGGACAAATTCTTCCGGGATGAATAGGGGAAGTTCAAGTATGTACTTAATCACTTTTAATTATCATCACATCTTATTAAGTTGTATCTTATTAAATAAAGTTTTTTCATGGCAGGAAGTCATTGATATGTGCGACTTTGCAGTGGGCTTAAGCCAACAATTAAACGGATCTGTGATACCTTCTGAACGTAAGCTCTATTCCCATTTCCTTTCATATTTCAAAAATAAAGAAAACTAACATTACAACCTTAATTGGTTACCCTGAATACTAACCATGGTTGGTTTGTTGACAGGTCCAAATCATATAAAAACCACACAGAAGTGTATGCATGATGACTGTAATTTCCATAACCTGCACTTAAAGGATTGTGATTGCCACAATGTGTGTACACGGGCTTCAATAATAATGCAGGCCAACTGTTTTGATGATATGGTCAATTGACTTTAAAGCTCAAACTACTCCCACGTTTGTATAAGCATAAATAGACCATATTTAACATCCTTTACATGTTTCAGTTATCAGGAATTTACAAGTTCCACTTTTTTGACTTCTTCTTTCTTAGGATAGCCATTTTTACACGATTGTTTTCAGCAAAACAGGACCAGTACATATGTTCTTCGAGTTTCTATAATATATTAACAAATTCAGAGTCATTAATCTCTCAACAAAAACACTAGAGGGTGGTTAATGGTTTCTGAGTTATAATGATCTTCTTTCTTCATTTTTTCATTTGCTGTATCCTTGCAGGTTTTGTTCTTGTTCATGCATAAGTTCAAATAGGTTTGCCCCATGAACTTAGTTATCTTTTGACTTTATTCTGTTACAATACGCGTATCCAAACAACCCAATGCTTCCTCAGCCTCTTTCTGATCTAAGAACCTTTCCTAAAGGGGACAAAAATTGTTACACAATAAGACCAAATAGTGCAAAAAGGAGTTTAAATTTGATTCGAGCCACTTTCATGAATGGAAATTGGGATGGAGAAAACAAACCACCAGAATTCGATCTTTATCTTGATGTGAATCTTTGGTTATCTGTTAAATTCAAAAACAATTCTCATGTTGTTACTACAGAAATAATTAGTGTTTCTTCCGAATTCTCATGTCGATCTTTATCTTTATGTGAATCTTAGGTATTTTACTTATTTCAACTTAGAATTTGATTAAGATAATCTTTTTTTTAATTTATTTTACAATTTTCTTTTAGGTGATTTTGTAAAGATGGAAATGGTTAACACTAATGGTCCAAACCATTTGCCTTCTTTTGGGCAATTGATTGGCAATCTTACTGAAGATATACCACTTCTTTCTGTAAGCATCAACTTCAACTAATAAAATTTACCAAAAAGCTATTCAAATAACTTCCACTTCCATTCTTGAATTTACTTCATATAGGCAATAACCACAATAATTCCAAGAGAAACTCTTGATTGGAGGATTAAGCTTCTTGAATCAGTTGCTGGAATTGCGCGCGTGTGTGTGTGTATATATATATATATATATATATATATATATATATATCTTCTGTCAATTTGCCCTCTTCTTGTGTTTGTGTTTGTGGGTGGATATTTTTTCCCTTTGGGTAAATGGAGTTAAATTAAAACTAAATTGAGATTTCCTCAATTGAATCATCCTTATTTTATGTCCTCTTAGTATTTTTTTCTTTTGTTTTGCAACTTATTTATTGTTAGAAAAATAACATGTTTCATTGTCTTTCAGGCATCGGGTAGTGGATTTGCACAGTTGTCACAACCTGTTTTTCAGAGATGCTTAGACATTATCCATACTCAACAGCTGGCCAAGGTTCTAGATATAAAATTTTATTGTTTTATGAATAACTCATGTCATATACAGTTTTCTGTTTGTATGCCATTTGTGATGCCATGTCATCTTTGAAACTCAGCTTCTGATTAATTTGGTGTATTATTTTGGCAGGTTGATCCTGCTACATGGCCAATAATGATCTCTAGGGTCTGCTAGAAGGATTGGAGATTGCAGTTAAGTGTCTATCAAAGACTTCACGCCAAGGAATTGATGAAATTAAGCTAGCAATGTTTTACTTGATTTGGACATGAACCCTAAGATATAATGTAACACCTAGTTCTATGTATGCATTTAATTCAAGTCAAACTTCATGTTTTACCCTTGGACTCGACGAGTTGGAGGCTCAACTCGTCGAGTAGGATCGACTCCGGGTCGAGGAACTAAGTGACCTACTCGACGAGTCGGAAGACCGACCCGACGAGTAGGAGCTGTCTGATGGAAACCCTAGTTTTAGGGTTTGTCCCCCTATTTAAAGAAACATAACACCCTTGTGGCCTCCCTTATCACTCCCTCAACGTCCAGAAAACCCTAAACCGCCACCCTTGAGCTTTGTGAGTATTTGGGTGCCATTTCCTTAAGTTATTTTGTGTGTTTGAAGTTAGGTGAAGAAGAGGAAGAGGGAGGACTTCAAGCGAAGATTTCAGATCCAGAATCAGTACCATCTTCTCCTCATTTTCTGGTAATAAAGCTTCACACTTAACTTATGAATTCCTAGATCTTCTTATGGCTATTTTGGGATTTGAAGCTTGATTCTTGGGATTTGGACATCCCAAGTTGATACACCTTCAGATCTGGACCTTGAAGGGTCCTCATGGCATAAAGGTGCCACCTTTATGGCCATGAGAACCCCCATGCATGCTATTAACCCCCCATTTCGACCTTTTAAGCTCAAATGCTTCATACATGCACGTAAAGTTTATGACTTTACGTGTTATATCGGCCTTAGGAGCCCAGATCTACCTTTTGGTTAAGTTTCGCACATCAGAAATCGAGTTATGGACTTGGATATGCATAGACTCGACGAGTCGTTCTTGGGACTCGGCGAGTCGTGGGATGGTTCCCAAAACTTTTATGATTCAGAGGAACCCAGTTGAGTTTAGAAGGGATTTAGAGGAGTCCAGGGAAGGGACTTAGCGAAATAGGCATAGCCATGGATCTGGAAACCATGGGACTCGGCGAGTGCAGGAACGGACTCGGCGAGTTCAAGGCCATCTCCCAACTTATGAAGATGGACTCAACGATTTGTTCATACAACTCGGCGAGTCACAGACTGGACATGTTCATATGATGAAGATAGATTCGACGAGTTGTTCATATAGTTCGGTGAGTCGATTAAAGGTTGTCCCGGTGTCATGAATGAAGGAGAACTCGTCGAGTTCTTGCTAAACTCGGCAAGCAGAATCGGGTTGAGGACAAATAAAGGACTAGGGGACTCGACGAGTTGGCGGGCCAACTCGGCGAGTCAGGTCAATAGGAAGTTGACTTTGACCAGGATGTTGACTCTAGCCAGGAGTAAAAGGGTCATTTTACCCTGATAATAGTTATCAGTGTTTGACTAAGTGTCATTGTGGAAATTATAGCCGGAGAGTCGCCGGAGCAGCAGTCAGACATTTCACGCTCAGTATTTCAGCAGTCAACTACGCGATGTGAGTTTCCTTCCAGTAGGAACGGGTCTACGGCCACAATGCCGGCCCGTTTAGATGTTAGTAGTTCTGGACTTCGGTCCGATGCCGGGGTTAGCCCGATGTAGTTTATATGTTTCTGGACTTCGGTCCGATGCCGGGGCGGTCCCGAGAAGTAGTTTAGTATGCTTGATGTCTTGGTGATTCATGCATGTATATGTGTTATATGTTATGTGTTCCGGGGTAAGCCCGATGTATGTTAGTTAATATGCTATGTGATTATGCGTTCCGGGGTAAGCCCGATGCCGGGGCAAGCCCGATGTATGTCAGTTATTATGCTATGCATGATATGTTTCGGGGCAAGCCCGGTGTATGCTAATTTATACGTTATGATTATATGTTCTGGACTTTGGTCTGATGCCGGGGCAAGCCCGATGCAGATCATGTGATTATGTTATGTGTTTATGTGTCGGGGTAAGCCCGATTTCAGGACAAGCCCGATGCCCGATGCGGTCAGATGCCGGGGTGAGCCCGATGCTGGGCAGGAGTCCGATGTCGGGTAAGCCGATGTCGGGATTCGTCCCGATACAGTTGGGAGTAGTCCCAGAGTTATGTTAATTGTTATATGTGATTTGTATGGTATGTGGTAGTTTGGGGGAGCTCACTAAGCTTCGTGCTTACAATTTTAGTTTTGGTTTCAGGTACTTCAGCTAGCAAAGGGAAGGGCTCGGGATGATCGCATGGCACACACCACAGTTTTCAGTCTGGGAGTTTTACTCTGATATGTTGTTATGAGATTTTCATATGGGACATATTTTATGATATGATTATGATACACGACTTACGCTTTTACCTATGATTATGGATGTTTATAGTTTTTTATATTATTTCCAAAACAAAACTTTTGGGCCGTATTTTTGGGATGTTTCAAGTTGGTATCAGAGCCTTGGTTTGAGGGATTCGGGTACACTTTTGGGAGTGTCTGAACTCAAACTAAGGAAGTGGTATGAAATTTTCAAAAGAAAATCATTTTTTTTCAAAAGGATTTTGGAAATAGAAAAGAACTTTGAAAAGAGAAAGGGTGTGGTGCATGCAATCAACCGAGCTCAAGTAAGTTCTCCCAAATTACCCATACAAGTTTATGTTATGAGTATTAGAACTGCATGCTAGATTAGGACTAATGATCTAGGAAGATGCCTTATGTGCCTGCTTTATGTGTATGAGCTTTATGAATTGCATGCTAGTACAGATTCCTGATTAGATTATAGAACAGCTTGATTGAATTATGTGGTTAGCTTTCCCAATACCCGAATGCTGAATGCTTTGTGCTATTAGGAGTTCTAGTTATCTCTAATTAACTAGTAAACGAATATGCTAAGTTACATATTGCAAGGACTAAATAATTTCAGAAGGTTAGGTCTAGCCCTATTTCGCAGCTCTCGTTTGAGTCTAACTGTTGTAGGGTAGGACCTCTCATTCGAAGAATTATCTAGTCTAAGCAATATGTAATGGTATTCACGAGTTAGTTAAGGGGAGATGATAGGGACTTCTTGTGCAGCTGATGGCAGATAGTGATTTGGAGGTTACCCTAGGGCAAGCCTAGGATGAGAGTAGTGCTGGGAGCAGTGTTAGTAGTAGTGAAAGGGACTTGGTGTAGGCGAGGCAATTCTTGAGGAAAGTACGGATAGATGTGGAAGGTAGTAGGGGCCCACACTATTGAAAGCAGAGGATCTGTACTCGATTCAAGAAGGGCTGAGATAAGACCAGGCAACTTGTAGTGTATATGATCCCTCCAGTTATATTAGTGTTCTGATGTCTGTTATGATGTGTTTCAGAATGGTGGTTTTACGCCCTAGACCAGCAGTGGGTAGCTCAGGTGCAGGAGAAGAATCGGGCTCAGGCTCTGGAGCCGAGCAGTTAGATGAGCAGACCAGGGAGTTCATCTCCTCGGTGGTCACACGCATCATACTAGACCAGAATCCTGTGATCTTTGGATCGGTCAAGGAGGGTATCTTAGAGCTTCTGGATGAGAAGCTGAGCGCGTTCCGTACTGAGATAGCAGCCATGATGGGATCGCGCACCTTGACTTTCAGGGAGTTCAGAGCTTGTGGAGCTCCTGACTACCATGGGGCTCGGGATCCCATTGCGAGCACTAGATGGTTGGCAGATGTCGCCAACGCGTTCCGTACCAGCAAATGTCCCGAGGGGTACAAGTTTAGATTAGCATCCTGTCTTCTGAAGGACAGGGCACAAGATTGGTGGGAGGAGGTCGGGAGAGCCATTGGAGATGACACTATGTTGGATGCTATGACCTGGAGTGATTTCACGAGCAGGTTCAGAGCCGAGTTTACACCTGTTATTGAGGTGCAACAGCTTGCTAGGGAGTTTCAGGACCTCCAGCAGACTACAGAGACTGTGGTGGAGATTACTGCCAAGTTTAGGGAGAGGGCTCTTCTTGTTCCGCAGTATGTGGCGGACGAGGAGATGAAAAGGCCCGATATCATGAGATGTTGCGGAGTGATATCCGCCAGTTTGTGAGCCGATCCAGCTGTAAGACGCTAGAGGATATGATAACAAGGGCTCGAGAGAGAGAGTTGGATTTAGAGATGGAGAGGAAGAGGAAGCCAAAGGGGGTTCAGTCAGGAGGTTCGGGCAAGAAGCCCAAGGTATCAGATCACAGATCTCGGAGCCAGTAGAGCCACGGCCGTTGTGGAAAATGCGGCATGATGCACGAGGGGGCGTGCAAGGCAGCGAGTTCGGGCTGCTACAAGTGCGGCCGAACAGGTCACATGAGCCGTGATTGTACAGCTACTACCACCACCACACCAGAATCAGACCTGATTTGCTTTCAGTGCAATCAGAGGGGACACAAGCGGTCCCAATGCCCAAGCTTAGCAACAGCAGGGAAGGTGGCAGCACCTTCTCCTGCGACCTTGAGGATTACAGATGGCTGTCAGGATCGGGCTGAGGCGCCTACAGCGCGGAGCAGGGCTTTTCAGCTTACTGCAGAGGAGGCACGAGCAGCTCCTGACGTGGTGACAGGTATGTATTTTCCTCTTATCTCTGTTTTTGATATTGTTTGTTTCTCATATCTATGTCTTTACGTATAGGTTCGTTCTTAGTGAACGACATTTCAACTATGGTATTGTTTGATTCGGGGGCTACCCCATCATTTGTGTCGCTCGCGCTTAGCAAGCGATTTAGCAGAGCTCCGAGGGAGCTGGATTGTCCACTTCACGTGAAAATAGCAGATGACGGGACCGTCAGGGTCGCGAGAGTTCATAGAGGATGTACACTGCGGTTATTTGATGAGCAGTTCCCAGTAGATTTGGTTCCTATTCCCCTGCGAGGGAACAAGGTTATAGTGGGTATGGATTGGTTGAGTTCCAATAGAGCAATGATAGATTGTGAGCGAGAGTTGGTTAGAGTTCGCACTCCCAGTGGGGGAGAGTTAGTGATTCAGGGCGAGAGGCCACAGCGCGGACCGATTCTTTGTTCAACAGCGAGAGCGAGGTGCTACTTTCAGCAGGGTTGTGCGGGGTACGTCGCATATGTTATGGATACCCGGGATAAGGGTAAGGCGACGGTTGATGATGTACCGGTGGTACGAGAGTACCCAGATGTATTCCTGGAGGATTTGCCTGGGATACCTCCTGAGAGACAGGTTGAGTTTCGGATTGACCTGGTTCTTGGTGCGGCTCCGATAGCCAAGGCACCGTATCGGTTGGCTCCTCCCGAGATGCAGGAGTTGTCTACGCAGCTGCAGGAGCTACTAGACAAGGGTTTTATCAGGCTGAGCAGTTCACCATGGGGAGCCCCGATCCTGTTTGTGAAGAAGAAGAACGGGTCGCACCGTATGTGCATAGACTACCGGGAGCTGAACAAGGTAACGGTGAAGAACCGTTACCCACTCCCGAGGATAGACGATTTGTTTGATCAGTTGCAGGGAGCATCTTGGTTCTCCAAGATTGATCTACGGTCCGGATATAACCAGATGCAGGTCAGAGATGATGATGTACAAAAGACCGCTTTTAGGACCAGCTATGGTCATTATGAGTTCGTGGTGATGTCGTTTGGGCTCACCAATGCACCAGCCGCGTTCATGCACCTCATGAACCGCATGTGTAGTTCGATGCTGGATCGGTCTATGATAGTATTCATTGATGACATCTTGGTCTACTCCAAGACAGAGGAGCAGCATAAGGAACACCTGAGGGAGGTGCTAGAGAACTTAAGGAGGGAGAGACTTTTCGTAAAGTTCTCCAAGTGTGAGTTCTGGTTGCTTGAGGTGTAGTTTCTGGGGCACCTCGTCAACCAGAGGGGTATATTAGTTGATCCGGCCAAGATAGAGGTCGTGATGCAGTGGGAGGTCCCGAGGTCTCCATCCGAGATTCGGAGCTTCCTGGGCCTGGCAGGGTACTACAGGAGATTTATCCAAGATTTTTCCAAGATAGCAGTACCATTGACCCGACTTACCAAGAAGTCGGTAGTGTTTCGCTGGGGTCCTGAGCAGCAGACAACATTTGAGACGCTCATGCAGCGATTGTGCGAGGCGCCGGTTCTCACCCTGCCAGAGGGAGTAGACGACTTCGTAGTTTACTGTGACGCTTCGATCACAGGCATGGGAGCAGTGTTGACGCAGCGGGGGCATGTGATAGCTTACTCCTCGAGACAGTTGAAGCCTCACGAGGCTAACTACCCGACGCAAGATTTAGAGCTGGGGGCAGTGGTGTTCGCCCTCAAGATCTGGCGGCATTACCTCTATGGAGTCCGATGTACTATCTACACAGACCACAAGAGTTTGAGGTACCTCATGGATCAGCCGAATCTGAACATGAGGCAGCGTCGGTGGTTAGATGTGGTAAAGGATTACGACTGTGAGATCCTTTATCACCCCGGCAAGGCCAACGTCGTGGCCGATGCCCTGAGCCGCAAGGCGGTAGCGGCTCCGATCTTAGATATCTGTCTGCGAATGACAGTGGTTACTCCATTACTGGAACAGATCTGAGAGGCACAAGTTGAGGGCCTGAAGGAAGAACGCCAGAAGTGTGAGAGGATAGTAGGCCGAGTAGCTTCGTTTGATTATGATAGCCGAGGATTGTTGACCCTACATGGGAGGGTCTGGGTACCGTACTGGGGCGGAGTACGACAGATATTGATGGATGAGGCCCACAAGTCCAGGTTCTCCATCCATCCGGGGGCGACGAAGATGTACCGAGATCTTCGACCCGATTACTGGTGGCCCTGCAAGGAGCGGGATGTAGCTTGGTACGTAGAGAGATGCCTGACTTGCAGGAAAGTCAAGGTAGAGCACCAGAGGCCCCACAGCAAGATGCAACCATTAGATATTCCCGTGTGGAAATGGGAGGATATCACTATGGATTTTATTACTAAGCTTCCCAGGACCGCACGAGGGGTTGATTCGATATGGGTCATCGTGGATCGGTTGACCAAGAGCGCACATTTCATACCGATTCAGGAGAGCATCTCGGCTGAGAAGCTGGCCGAGATTTATGTGTGAGAGGTAGTGGCACGCCATGGAGTGCCTGTATCAGTGGTGTCAGACCGAGACGTCCGGTTTACTTCCAGGTTTTGGAAGCGGTTTCACAACGAGATGGGTACTCGTCTCCACTTCAGCACCGCTTTCCAACCTCAGACGGACGGGCAGAGCGAGAGGACGATTCAGACTCTTGAGGACATGCTTCGGGCATGTGTGTTAGATTTCGGTGACAGTTAGGATACGTATCTTCCATTAGCGGAGTTTTCGTATAACAACGGCTACCACTCCCGTATAGACCGGCCTCCCTTCGAGATGCTTTACGGGAGGAAGTGTAGGACCCCAATCTGTTGGGGTGAGGTCGATCAACGAGTCATGGGGAGTACAGAGGTGGTACTCAAGACCACGCAGCAGATTCAGCAAGTCCGGAGCAGACTCCAGACTACTTAGAGTCAGCAGAAGAGTTACGCCAACAAGCGGCGTTCGGACTTGGAGTTTCAGGTGGGCGATATGGTCCTCCTGAAAGTGTCACCCTGGAAGGGTGTTATCAGATTTCGGAAGCGGGGCAAGCTGGGCCCCATGTTCATTGGTCTGTTTAGGGTTTTGGCCCAGGTGGGTCGGGTTGCTTATCGACTAGATCTTCCAGCAGAGCTCAGCCAGATCCACAGCACCTTCTATGTTTCTCAGTTGCGGAAGTGTTTAGTGGATGAGTCAGCAGTGGTACCCCTTGAGGGCATTCAAGTTGACGATAGCCTGAACTCTATCGAGAGACCAGTGGCGATTTTGGATCGCAAGACGAAGGAGCTGAGGAACAAAAGGGTAGAGTTAGTTAAGGTGCGGTGGCAGCAGCGCAAGGGTTCGGAGTAGACGTGGGAGCCCGAGGAAGATATGAGGGAGCACTACCCCGAGTTGTTTTCGGAGACAGCAGACTTTGAGGACGAAGTCTAAGACAAGTGGGGGAGAATTGTAACACCCAGTTCCAGGTATGCATTTAATTCTAGTCGAGCTTCATGTTTTACCCTTGGACTCGACGAGATGGAGGCTCAACTCGTCGAGTAGGATCGACTCTGGGTCAGGGAACTAAGTGACCTACTCGACGAGTCGGAAGACCGACACGGCGAGTAGGAGCTGTCTGATGGAAACCCTAATTTTAGGGTTTGTCACCCTATTTAAAGAACATAACACCCTTGTAGCCTCCCTTATCACTCCCTCAACGTCCAGAAAACCCTAAACCGCCACCCTTGAGCTTTGTGAGTATTTGGGTGCCATTTCCTTAAGTTATCTTGTGTGTTTGAAGTTGGGTGCAGAAGAGGAAGAAGGAGGACTTCAAGAGAAGATTTCAGATCCAGAATCAGCACCATCTTCTCCTCATTTTCTGGTAATAAAGCTTCACACTTGACTTATGATTTCCTAGATCTTCTTATGGCTATTTTGGGCTTTGAAGCTTGATTCTTGGGATTTGGACGTCCCAAGTTGATACACCTTCAGATCTGGACCTTGAAGGGTCCTCATGGCATAAAGGTGCCACCTTTATGGCCATGAGAACCCATGCATGCTATTAACCCCCTATTTTGACCTTTTAAGCTCAAATGCTTCATGCATGCACGTAAAGTTTATGACTTTACGTGTTATATCGGCCTTAGGAGCCCAGATCTACCTTTTGGTTAAGTTTCGCACATCAGAAATCGAGTTATGGACTTGGATATGCATAGACTCGACGAGTCGTTCTTGGGACTCGGCGAGTCGTGGGATGGTTCCCAAAACTGTTATGATTCAGAGGAACCCAGTTTAGTTTAGAAGGGATTTAGAGGAGTCCAGGGAAGGGACTCAACGAAACAGGCATAGCCATGGATCTGGAAACCATGGGACTCGGCGAGTGCAGGAACGTACTCGGCGAGTTCAAGGCCATCTCCCAACTTATGAAGATGGACTCAATGATTTGTTCATACAACTCGACGAGTCACAGACTGGACATGTTCATATGATGAAGATAGATTCGACGAGTTGTTCATATAGCTCTGTGAGTCGGTTAAAGGTTTTCCCAGTTTCATGAATGAAGGATAACTCGTCGAGTTCTTGCTAAACTCGGCAAGCAGAATCGGGTTGAGGACAAATAAAGGACTAGGGGACTCGACGAGTTGGCGGGCCAACTCGGCGAGTCAGGTCAATAGGAAGTTGACTTTGACCAGGATGTTGACTCTAGCCAGGAGTAAAAGGGTCATTTTACCCTGATAATAGTTATCAGTGTTTGACTAAGTGTCATTGTGGAAATTATAGCCGGGGAGTCGCCGGAGCAGCAGTCAGACATTTCACGCTCAGTATTTCAGTAGTCAGCTACGCGATGTGAGTTTCCTTCCAGTAGGAACGGGTCTACGGCCACAATGCCGGCCCGTTTAGATGTTAGTAGTTCTGGACTTCGGTCCGATGTCGGGGTTAGCCCGATGCAGTTTATATGTTTCCGGACTTCGGTCCGATGTCGGGCGGTCTGGAGAAGTAGTTTAGTATGCTTGATGTCTTGGTGATTCATGCATGTATATGTGTTATATGTTATGTGTTCCGGGGTAAGCCCGATCTCGAGCAAGCCTGATGTATGTTAGTTAATATGCTATGTGATTATGCATTCCGGGGTAACCCCGATGCCAGGGCAAGCCCGATGTATGTCAGTTATTATGCTATGCATTATATGTTTCGGGGCAAGCCTGGTGTATGCTAATTTATACGTTATGATTATATGTTCCGGACTTTGGTCCGATGTCGGGGCAAGCCCGATGCAGATCATGTGATTATGTTATGTGTTTATGTGCCGGGGTAAGCCCGATGCCGGTGCAAGCCTGATGCCGGGGTGAGCCTGATGCCCGATGCGGTCGGATGCCGGGGGGAGCCCGATGTCGGGCAGGAGTCCGATGCCGGGTAAGCTGATGCCGGGATTCGTCCCGATCCAGTTGGGAGTAGTCCCAGAGTTATGTTAATTGTTATACATGATTTGTATGGTATGTGGTAGTTTGGGGGAGCTCACTAAGGTTTGTGCTTACAGTTTCAGTTTTGGTTTCAGGTACTTCAGCTAGCAAAGGGAAGGGCTCGGGATGATTGCATGGCACACACCACAGTTTTCAGTCTGGGAGTTTTACTCTGATATTTTGTTATGAGATTTTCATATGGGACAAATTTTATGATATGATTATGATACACGAGTTACGATTTTACCTATGATTATGGATGTTTATAGTTTTTATATTATTTCCAAAACGAAATTTTTGGGGCGTATTTTTGGGATGTTTCATATAATACTTTGGCATGGCTAGAATCTTTGGAGGAAACGAGATTCAAGCAAAAGCAAACATACACAGAGTTGTTGGAACATAGTAAGCTAGATAATGCAACCGTATATAAATTCTGCTTCTCTTGAGTTCATTTTTTTATTACATTTACTCACTATTGGAATAATTATTTGTATTTGACATATTAGTGAAATGAATTATCTTTGTTATTTATGGTATTTTATTTTGTATTATGAGAATTTTAATGTGTTATTTAATTTGAAAATTACTAAATCTATCAACATATATAATTTTTAAAACATTTAACTTTATGACACGCAAAATCTGTGTCGTCTTTCTTTATGACAGAGGCCTTAATGATACGCAATGCGAGTCGTAAATGTGCATCGTAAGGTTACGACACGCAAATGCGTGTCGTCTTCTTTATGACAGGGCCTTCCTTGACACGCATTGTGTGTCGTAAGAGCGCGTCGTAAATGCGTGTCGTAAATAGACGACGCGCATTTGCATGTCGTCTTTCGTTATGACAGGGCCTTCCTTGACATGCATTTGCGTGTCGTATGAGTGTTTTACGACACGCATTGCGTGTCGTAAAAGGCTGTTTTTCTTGTAGTGAAATGAAGTAGATTGTTGGTTTTTTTTTTTTTGTGTGTATGTTAGTTTTAACGTATATTAACAATCTTTGTGAAATACATAATGGCTTAGTTGCTGAGGTTGCTCTACAAACTCATCACATAGCCGACTTTGGTGGTGATCCAGACACCATTGATTGGATCGCAATATATGAGAAGGTGTTGGGTACACGAAGGGCGCATGTGAGAGACATTAGGCCTAAACCTTCTTCAGCTGCGGATACAATTGCTCCATCCCAATGGCAATCACAGTCACAAGCACCGCAACCAACACATGTACTTGTTAAATTCTTAAAGAATTTGGTAGCTTTGTTATATGGTTAAGAACTTGATTTATTTGTAGTAATTTTTGGTAGCTCGGTAGTTTGTTAAATTGTTAAAGACTTAATTGATTTGGTCGTTTAATAGTTTGTTGAATTGTTAACAACTTAATTCATTTGGTGCTTTGATGGTTCGATAGTTTGTTAAATTGTTAATGACTTAATGTGCTTGTGACTTAATTGTAGGATGTTGAAGTTAATGCTTTTCTTCAAAACCCGACATTTGTGACGGCCATTGGAGACATTATCCGCTCGTTTAAAAACCAAGTCAACAATGATGGGGAAGATGAAGGCACATAGTATTTCTTTTTTTATGTTATAGATGATGTTATTTTGGATTTATTTGATAGATTATGGATGATATATTAGATGTTTATTTGAGATTTATTAGATAGTTTATGTAATATGATATATTTGATGTTTTATGTAATGTGGTTTGTATACATTTATATATTTTTATCAAATCTACATTTTATAATATACATAAACTAATATCATAAAAAATATGTTTTTTCTCAAAAAAAAAAAAAAAAAAAAACCATTAGCAGCGACACCTTTAGGGACGACGTGGACCAATTGCGACGACCCATAACTCCGGGAAGCTTTTCCGGAAAAACTCCGGCCGGTGGGTGGAATTTTAATAGAGATGACATCAATAGCGACGACAAACGACAATTAGAGACGCCGCTATTTGCGACGATAAACGAGTATTTGCTACGAGGTAATAGCGACGGCCTTTTAGAGACGACTTGTCGTCGCTAAAGGTATTAGCGACGACAAGAGGCATCAGTTGCGACGATTTTTGTCGCCGCTAAAGGTTACGTTTTTTGTTGTGTGTACTTCATTTCCATGCAATTGGAACTAAATTAGACGTTTAAGACATGAAAATTTGTATAAGACAAATTAAAGATGAAGAATTGGAATAAATTGTCTGAAATTAAATGTTCAAATACTTACAAGTTTTGACGATTTGTATAAGACGAATTAAAGATGAAGAATTAGCAAAAATTGCCCCAAATTAGACATCAAAGACCTACAAGTCTTGATAATTTGTATAGGACATACAGATGAAGAATTGAAATAAACTGCCCCAAATTAGATATTCAAACACTTACAAGTCTTGGCTATTTTTATTTATTAGGGACTTAAAAACCCCTGACAAACTACATTAACAAACCTCTAAACCCAAATAAGAGTAGCTATAAGTCTATTCAAGACACCATACATACATGAATATAAGAAGTTGAAAAAAACAATAGATGAGAAACTACCTACGTATAACCTCTGGCAAATTTACAACAAACACCATCACTTTCACATAAGCCCAATCTTTAATGCTATCATAAAACTGAAAAAATGCATGTCTCCCACGGCGATTAACAAGTAAAATGCCACAAGCTATCCAAAATCCAGTAGAAAAACCAGAAGCCCCACCAATATAAAACCATCTATCAAGTTCATCTATGTCTTCCCCATCACCCACATTTTTACCAAACACCAATGGTACTTGTGATTTTTCATCTCCTGGACATTTTCTGGAAAGGGAAAGTCCACATAATCCAGGGTTTCCTTCGTATCTTGCAGGTTCAAAGGACTGGAGTTGAGTGCTAGATGGGATTCTCCCTGACAATCTATTATATGACACGTCTAGGTCATTCAATAAAGTCATTTGTGACATGCTTGATGGTATCCCTCCTGATAATTTGTTTTTAGATAAATCCAAAGTTAAAAGCTTCTTCATCTGACCAATCTTCAATGGAATCTCTCCAAGTAGACAGTTCTTTGATAAGTTTAGTGTAATGAGTTCACAAAGATCGGTAATCTCATATGGAATTTCACCAGTTAAATTGTTGCTTGACAGGTCAATGGTCTTCAACAATCCCAGATTACGGGTGAATTCACGCTCATCTCCTTGACACTCGATCATTGCATGGTCAACATACTCACCATAAGTAATTCATGCATAACACCTGAACGATACCAGCTAGTTGAAAAGGAATGTACGTTTTGTGTCGGTAACATTCCTTGTTGAACCATGCTTGTAAGATTATTCAAACATGAGGGGATGCTTCCATGGAGATGGTTCATTGACAAGTCTAGAATTTGAAGATTTGGTAAATCACAAAACTGTAAAGGGATGGTTCCAAAGAAGTTGTTTGATCTTAGAATAAGAACATACAACCCCCATAAGTTCTCCCCAATCCAGACAGGTACATTAATAGAAAACCTATTTGCTCCCAAATTCAACGAGGTCAAACTCACGCAATTCCTCAAAGACAAAGGCAATTCTCCAGAAAGGTTGTTCTCGTATAAGTACAACACCTCAAGTTCTATCAAAGATCCAATAGAGGAAGGAAGCCTTCCAGATAGATTGTTGTGTCCTAAATTAAGAAATTTTAGATATTTGAAATGCCATAAACAGTCTGGAAGTTGCCCGGTTAGAAAGTTATGAGAGAGGTCAAGAAATTCTAAAAACCCATCAACCATTTGGCATAAAAAAGATATTCCTTGATAAGGGTGATGTTAAGCTTCGTAATGGTGAAATAAGAAAATGTAATACACAATGCAAGATGAAGGATGGAATCAAGAGGAACGAGTGTATTTGATTAATCAATCCGAAGATTGCCCAGGGAATGGTCCCTCTCTCACTGAAAATAGAATTTCAGGAGCCAATACAATTACAACAAAAATAACATGATGATATCAAGAAATTATTCCCCACTCTATTTATTTCTCTCTGCTGGGATAACTAACTTCTTAGCCACTTTCCTCTTTTGCCCTCCTCCCCTTTCTAGAATATACCAATAGTGGTTTTTGTGTGACCTCTCTTGTGGTCCCCTTATACGTATTTGTATCATTACTCCCTCCTTCAAAAGGAGTCTTGTCCTCAAGACTCAAGTTAGGAAACTGGCCTTTAATCATTGCAGCATCTTCCCAAGTAGCATTCTCCTCGTCCTGTCCTTCCCACTGAATTAACCATTGTTCCATCTCAGCTTCGTGATCCTGAATAACACGAGTGGCCAGCACAGTCTTTGGTTGTACTATGTCATCCAATCCCATTTCTAACTCAAGAGGTAACACCTTTTCTGTAGGAGCTTGAACAGCCTTTTTCAAAAGTGAAACATGAAATACTGGATGTATTTTAGAAGTGTGAGGTAAATGAAGCTTATACGCGACTGGACCCACTTTGTCTGCAATCTAAAACTGACCGAAAAACTTCGCAGCCAGTTTAGGATGGATTCGACGGGATACTGACATTTGTCGGTAAGGTTTTAACTTCACATAGATCCATTCTCCCACCGTGAATTGTACCTCCCGATGCTTCTTATCAGCTGATATCTTCATCTGGTGCTGAGCTTGAGCCAAATGGATGCGTAACTGCTTTAAAGCCTCATCACGATCTTTGTTTTCCAGGGCGACAGCCTGTACACGCACTTCTCCAAGAACAAACTGTATGACATTTGGTGGTTTGCGACCATAAACAATCTCAAAAGGGGACAAACCAGTAGAACAATGAAAAGTGGAGTTATACCAAAACTCAGCCCAAGGAATCCATATAGCCCAAGATCGAGGTTGGTCCACAACGAAACAACGTAAGTAAGCCTCCAGACAACGGTTAATCACTTCCGTCTGTCCATCCGACTCAGGATGATAGGCTGAGCTCATGTTTAACTTGGTTCCCTGTAAACAACAAATCTCCTTCCAAAAATTGCTAATAAATAAAGGGTCTCGATCGCTCACTATGGATTTAGGAATGCCATGAAGACGAATTACCTCCCGAACAAATAATTCCGCGACTGACTTTGCCGTATACGGATGTTTAAGAAGGAGAAAATGGATGTATTTAGATAAACGATCCACCACGGCAAGAATTGTATCAAACCCTTTTGACTTAGGTAAACCCGTAATGAAATCCATAGATAAGTCTTCCCACACAGCAGTAGGAATCTCCAACGGTTGTAATAGCCCACCCGGAACCAACGAACTAGCTTTACATCGTTGACATACATCACAAGCACGTACAAATTCCTTCACACGCCCAATCATTCCTGGCCAATATAAGTTGCTGGCAAAGCGACGATAAGTACGGTAGTATCCGGAGTGACCTCCTGAAACGGATGTGTGGAACTCGTGTAATAAGTCGGGAATGAATTTGGAATTGCGAGCTATAACCAAACGGTCCTTATAGTAAAGAATTCCTTGTTTAACTGTGAAACATGGGTGTCGGGAGGGGTTTTCACCACAGAAACGAATGAGATTTTGGATCTCCATATCCGCCTGTGCCTCGGCGACCAATTGAGCGCCTTGAGTCCATACGGGTGCAGAAACCATTTGAGACAGATCACCATCGTTGTCCCGTCGAGATAGGGCATCCGCCGCCCTATTCTCACGTTCCGGTTTGTATTGGATTTCAAAATTGAATCCAAGTAGTTTTGCAACCCAATTCTGTTGGTCCGGAGTTGTAATTCGTTGTTGAAGTAAGAACTTAAGACTCTTCTGATCAGTATACACCACAAAAGTTGTGCCCAATAAGTAGGCCCGCCAATGTTGAACAACCAAAACTAAAGCCATAATTTCTCTTTCATAAGCTGACTTTGCGAGATTTCTGTCACTTAAAGCTTTACTGAAGTAAGCAAGGGGACGGTTGTTTTGCATGAGCACTGCCCCAATTCCTCGACCAGAAGCGTCACATTCGACCACAAACGGAGAATTGAAATCCGGAAGAGCCAGTAGAGGAGCAGTCACCAGGGCGTGTTTGAGTTGTTCAAAAGCAATTTGAGCTTCATCATGCCAAAGGAAAGCATCCTTCTTTGTTAAGTTGGTTAGAGGTCTCGCAATGCTTCCATAATTCTTAACAAATTTCCGGTAATAACCCGTAAGCCCAAGAAAACCACGTAAACCCTTAATATTCTTTGGAACAGGCCAGTCCACGACATCTGCAATTTTGCTAGGGTCCATGGTAACACCTTTCCCATCAATAATATGGCCCAGATAATCAACAGAAGTTTGCCCAAAATGGCATTTTTTTATTGACCACAAATTGGTGCTGTAATAGAATGCTCAAAACAGAAGACAAATCGTGCAAGTGATCATTCCAGGTAGCACTATAAACAAGAATGTCATCAAAGAAAATTACCACTTTGCGACGTAACAGAGGACGAAAAACCTCATTCATCACCGCTTGAAAAGTTGAAGGAGCATTCATTAAACCGAACGGCATGACAAGATACTCATAATGTCCCTCATGAGTCCGAAAAGCAGTTTTGTCTATACTATCAGGATGCATCCGAATCTGATTGTATCTGATTGTATCCAGACTTCAAATCCAATTTGGAGAAGAAAGCGGCACCATGCAACTCGTCAAGGAGTTCTTCAACAACCGGAATCGAAAACTTGTGGGGAATGGTGGCTTTGTTAAGTGCTCGATAATCCACACACATACGCCAGGAGTCATCCTTTTTACGCACGAGAATGACAGGGCTTGACTACGCACTTCTACTAGGACGGATCATCCCTAAAGATAACAATTCAGCAACTTGTTTTTCAATTTCTGCCTTCTGCATATGTGGATACCTGTGGGGTCGAACGCAAATCGGATTGTGAGGATGCATCAGATTAATGCAATGGTCATGTGGGCGTGATGGGGGAAGACCCGTAGGGCTTTGAAAAACCGTGGTGAATTGTTCCAATATCTGTTGAAGTTCCTCCTGTTGTCCCACCTCCAACAGGGCAGAAAAATGGTCAGAACGGAGATCAAGTTGTTCATCAGAAAGATGGTTTTGCAAATCCAACCATTTGTGTAAGGAGGTTTGAGATCGTTGACCTGTAGGTAGTCCTTGAAGGACAATTTCCCGGCCCTCCCATACAAACTTCATCCAAGCCTCCTTCCAATTGTGAATGACTTCACCCAAAGAATTCAGCCACGACATGCCTAATATCAAATCAGAATTCCCTGTATCAAACACAAGGGCGTTGACCACAAAACACACGGTCCAATCTGAATTTGCAATCCCAGACACCTCTCTGTAACGTGAACAACAAACCCATCACCCAATTTGATTCTGATGCCCGAAAAACCCACCGAAGCGAGACTGAGAGCCACCACCAATTGTCGAGAGATGAAATTGTGGGTTGCACCATTATCCACCAAAATGATTGTCGGAATACCCCCAATTGCACCGTCAAACTTGAGGGTGTTACCCCCTATGGTATCTCGTTTGAGATTCCAGAAAATTCCAAGGCGGAACACACACCTTCAACTGGTATTTCAATCTCCGGATTGACGGAGAAACAATTCCCCATAACTCTTTCAATCTCCGGATTGTCGGAGAAACAATTCCCCATAACTCGTAGTTGGTCCTCTGTGTCGTCGTTGTCTTCATCATCGCCCAACAGTAAGATTCGCAACTTCCCCGCAGCGCACTTATGAGTCGGCCCATATTGTAAGCCACAACGAAAACATAGCCCTTTCTTCCAACGTTCTTCCCATTCAGTACGCGTCAAAGAACGAACACCACGGTCACGATTTTGCCCTATAGCCGGGGAAGGAGAGGATGACGACTTAGGGAAAAGAGGCCGACTGGAATCCTTACGTCCCACAAATGTTTTGTCATTCATTTGAGAAGTAATGGGCCTTGTAATTTCAGAACGACCCAACACTGTATTGGGTTCCGGAAAAAATCCATTGGACACCCCAAAACGGTTCAAATAGCGAAATCGGGTCTGAGAAACATTACCGGACGTTGGAAGGAAAAGATCGTCCACATCCTTGGCGGCATACAGGACCTCCATAGTCGATCGAGGACGTTGCAAACGAACCCAACGGCGAACTTCATCTTGTAATCCAGCCATAAAATACCCAATAGATTGGGCTCGGGTAGTTTGGGAACAAGCGACAGTAGATATTCGAAATCGTCAATGTAGTCCAAAATGGAGTCAGACTGCTGGATGGATGCAAGTTGTTCATAGGGATTTTGTAGCTCCAAACCGCTAAATCGTTGGAGAAGCTCCGTCTGAAATTGCTCCCATGTCAGATCTTGGTGAAGTTGTCGCACAATTGTGAACCAGTGTTGCGCAACACCAACCATACTCAACTGTGCCAATCGTAAACGAAAATGGGAAGGGGTACCATTGATTTCAAAGAAGAGCGTCGCCTTCTGAATCCACCCTTGAGGATCGAAACCATTAAACTCAGGCAATTTGATTTTCTTCACCGTCCATGGAAGACCGGAAGGTGGTGGCGTGATAAAATCGGGTGGCATGGGCCGATCTTCCCCCGGGGTAAGAGTAGATCCGGACAGTAATGGAGGAGTTTGTGGAAAAAGGATATCAGATCCGGACGCACCAGATCCTGCGGCAAAGGATTGTTTCTCCTGATTCTTCATCCAGGTTGATACTGCTTTTTGAAAAGTGGCATTCTCCTGTTGCACTTTGGCATTCTCCTGTTGCGCTTTCTGCATATTGTTGTGCATCGCATCCATATGCAGTTTGACTTCTGTGATGTCAGCTTGAATGTTGGAAAGCAACTCATCGTGATCATCCAAACGTTGGGTAGCAGAGCGAGTAGTCGCCATAGCCACAGTTCCAGCAGATCAGCAGCAGGTCGGACCAATGATAAGGGTGATGTTAAGCTTCGTAATGGTGAAATAAGAAAATGTAATACACAATGCAAGATGAAGGATGGAATCAAGAGGAACGAGTGTATTTGATTAATCAATCCGAAGATTGCCCAGGGAATGGTCCCTCTCTCACTGAAAACAGAATTTTAGGAGCCAATACAATTACAGCAAAAATAACATGATGACATCCAGAAATTATTCCCCGCTCTATTTATTTCTCTCTGCTGGGATAACTAACTTCTTAGCCACTTTCCTCTTTTGCCCTCCTCCCCTTTCTAGAATATACCAATAGTGGTTTTTGTGTGTCCTCTCTTGTGGTCCCCTTATACGTATTTGTATCATTCCTCCACTAAATTTGTTTTTGGAAAGGTTTAACAATGCCACAGCTGAGGAGATATTCTGTATCGTACCATAAAATTTGTTGGAACTCAAATCAATCACTGAGTTGTTGGCAAAATTTGATGATAAATCTGCTGCTTCCCCTAAGATGTTGTTGGAAGAGAGATTCAAATATCTTAATTTAGAAGGCCATGCATCCCAAAACTCCAGAGGAATTGTGTCTGAAATGCTAGCATTGGAAATATGAAGACGGGTAAGGTTTTTCAGTGTTTGAGTCCATTTGGGGAAACGAGGCCCTAGATTGCAAGAGCTCATATCTATAAACTCTACATAAGAAAGGTTTGACAAGTGACTTGTGGAAGGAACTCCTTGGAGTGGGTTTTCTGAAAGAAATATAGTAACAGCCTTTGACTTTCCAATATTTTCAGAGATGGAACCTCTAAGAAAATTTGAAGAAACGTCAATAACTTTAATCCTGGGTAATTCCCACAATTTCTCACTTATAGTGCCATTTAATTGATTATTCGATATGTACAAATATTTTAGTGATGAAAACTTTTCGATATCATCAGACAATGACCCTGTAAACTGGTTATAAGATGCACCCAACCATTGCAATGTGAGGGATGTGCATCCAGATAAGTTGTTAAGAAAATCAGGAAATTTGACAGCAGCCGAGTTGTTGACAAAGTCTAACCATTCTAAACTACATAGGTTAGAAAAGTATTTGGGTATCCCATCTAACATGTTATGTGAGAGATAAAGAACACGAAGCTTATTGCTGGTTAGTGGGAACAACCAACTGTACATGGATGAGGTGAGATTGTTGTTTGCAAGTGAAAGGGTATGAATAGATGAAGAAGAGTTGAGAAATGAAGAAGAATATGGATACATGACCTGTGAGAGCTTACATCCATCTAAACTTAAATATGATAGTTTTCTCAGACTCAACATTACATCTACCCAATGATTTTGTTTGGCTAGGGAAATCCCATCCATTCTAAGCTCCTCCAAGTGAGAAAGATGAGACAACCAATTTAGGTTTTCAACTTCACATCTTCCAACAGATTCAAGAAAAAGCTCTTTCAGGTAGGTGAGATTTCCAAACTCTGGAGGAATGATTCCATAAAGAGAGTTATAGGAAAGATCAAGGTACATCAATTTGGTCAAGGAACCAAAGGACCTGGGGATGGTTCATGGTTCCATTAAGATTATTGTGATGGAGGGTGAGGGACCTTAATCGAGTCATGGAACCAATAAAGGTGGGAATGGTTCCATGAAAAGAATTGTAGGAAAGATCAAGAATAATCAAATTGCTTAAATTAAGCAACGCATGACTAATCTCACCTCCAAGATTACAGTGGCTGATATCAAGCTCTGCAACATGACCTGTTTGGTTATTGCACGTTACTCCAAACCATCTACAACAGTCTTCTTCTTCAGCTGTCCATGTCATGAGACGACCATCAGGGTCTTGAAGGAGAGATTTGAAATAAAGGAAAGCATGTCTCTCCTGATCCAAACACTTGTTCACAACACCATTATCATCTCCTACTCCTCCCACTGCTACCAACTGGTTGGCAGTTGTCTCAAGAAATAGCAAGATAGGTGAGAAATTTATGAAAACACAAGGATACATGATGTAGATGCAAATACTGAAATTTTGTTATTTGTATTGATGCATATATGAACTGCGCCTGTGATGGCTTATATAGTCTCTACTCTTGACAGTGAAGATCAAGGATTCTAGTGGATGGCCTCAAATTGGTGGTATATTATTTGTGTGGGGCATACAATAATTCATTTCAATGAAACCTGAACCAAATTAGACTTTCAACCACTTACAAGTCTTGACAATTTGTATGAGACAAATTAAAGATGAAAAATTGGAATACATTACCCTATATTAGACGTTAAAGGCTTACAAGTTGTGACAATTTGTCAATTTGTATAAGACAAATTAAAGTTAAAGAATTTGAATAAACTGCCCCAAATTACACGTTCAAAGACTTACTAGTCTTGACAATTTGTATAAGACAAATGAAAGATAAAAAATTGGAATAAATTTCTCAAAAGTTAGACTTCAAAGACTTAAAAGTCTTGACAATTTGTATAAGACAAATCAAAGTTAAAGAATTTGAATAAATTGCCCCATATTAGACGTCCAAAGACTTACAAGTCTTGACAATTTGTATAAGACAAATTAAAGATGAAAAATTTGAATAAATTTCCCAAAATTAGACTTCAAAGACTTAAATGTCTTGACAATTTGTGTAAGACAAATCAAAGGTGATGAATTGGAATAAATTGCCACAAATTAGACATTCAAACACTTACAAGTCTTGGATATTATATTTATTATATATTTTTTCCTATCTTGTGATATCATTTGGTCCTCAAGTCATGTGATATAAACCACCTAAAAAAAACAAACTAATTACTTGAAATTATGGTCTATTTGCTGGGGGAATACAATACTTAATTTCTATGAAATTTGAACCGAACAATAAGACAAATTAAAGATTATGGATCAAAATAGAATGCCCCAAATTAGATCTTCAAAGGCTTGCAAGTCTTAGGAATTCGTATTTGTTATACATATCTTTTGATATTCATTTGTCCTCAAAATTATGTGATATAATTCCAAATAATAAACTGGACTCAAATACACCAAGCATCCATGAAAATGGATATGGTATTATTTGGGTCTAGGATTGTGATGACTAAAAAATGAACTTTTCTATTAATTACAATATTGTGACTTGTTTGAAGAATCCAAGTTGGTACATTTTAATTTAGTCCATGGTCATTTACATTGTTGTTAAGAGTAAATATTTTTATTTACAGTGCTACACTAGTAACGAGTCTAAAACATTACAAATAGGATAACAACCTTACAAACGTATATATAATAGTTTTTTGAAAGGCTGGAATTCTGTTAGTTTATGATCTATACTTTTTTTTTAGTAAGTATTGAATAAAAAATTGTTGTATGGATAAGTGATGCCAATATCCAAAAAGTGGTAAATGAGAAAAGTATGTTTCTTTTGAAAATAACCAGTATGAATGAGAGTAATGACCATTTACCGTTATATATAAAAGTGGTGTGGAATAAAAATTAGACTCCATCTGAGAACTGTTATAAACTGAAATTACAAATCACTATTATGCAACTTGAATAAGACCTTTCTTATAGATGTTTTAGCTTATTTGTGTCATCTTCCATAAATTCACTCGGCTCGAGATAACAAAATCAGAATGTTGATGAGTTGCAGCATTTGCAAGCATTAAATTAACCCCAATTTAACAGCAAATTAGGCATTTCATATTCTCCGACCATTTTGATATTTATTAGAATAGTTACAGAAACATATTATGATGTCAATTAAAATTTTTAAACAGAACAGAAACCGAAACCCACATATTATGATTAAAATTAAAATTTTTAGCCGTACTCTGGACCCGCGAGCTGTGAAACTGAATACAAGTATTTGTGGAGGAAGAATTCTACCGTATTTTTCATATATCCAATAATTAACAGGGGAATACATTTATACAAGAAACAAAGAATAACAAACTATCCTAGTTTACAGCCTTAATGAAAAGATATCAATTACTTATCTTATATAACAACCATTTCCCATGTTTGACCTTATCTACACCAGGTCTTGCTCTCGTCAACACTCCCCCTCAAGGTGGAGAATGTATATCCTTCATTCCCAGCTTGCTAAGAGAGCACTTAAACACTCTTCCGCAAACTGCCTTTGTTAACATATCTGCAAGTTGTTCATTACATGCCACATGTGGAAGTTCAACCGTTCTCTTTTCAAGATGATCTTTAATGAAATGCCTGCCCAGTTCCACTGGATTGTTAGAAATTCATAGAGCAGCTTCATTGTCACAATACAACTTCATAGGAAACTTTTGTTCAATTCCCAAATCACGTAGGACTCGTTTTATCCATAGTAACTCACATATGCCATGTACTAAGCCCCTAAGCTCTGCCTCTGCACTTGATCTTGCCACCACCTTCTGTTTCTTACTCCTCTATGTGACAAGATTCCCATAAATGAACGTAAAGTATCCAGACGTAGACTTCCCATCATTACGATCACCACCCCATTCTGCATCCGTATATCCACATACCCCATGACCTTTGTTTTTTCCAAAGAACAATCCTTTCCTAGGTGAAGACTTGAGATACTTCAAAATTCGATATACCGCGTTCATGTGATCTTCGTGTGGTGCTTGCATGAACCTACTAACTACACTCACAGCATACACAATATCCGGTCTCGTGTGAGATAAGTAGATTAGATTCCCAACCAGTCTTTGATATCTTTCTTTATTTGTAGGAACCTGATATGAGGAATTCGACAGTTTATGATTTACTTCAATTGGTGTTTCTACTTGTCGACAATCAATCATTCCTGTTTCTGTGAGTAGGTCAAGTATATACTTCCTTTGGCACATTGTGATTCCAGTTTTTGACCTTCCTACCTCTATCCCCAAAAAATACTTCAGTTGCCCCAGATCCTTGAGTTCAAATTCTTTTTCAAGTAAGGTTTGAAGTTCTTTCATCTCATCAGGGTCATTTCCGGTAACTACCATATCATCCACATACACAATTAAGGTAGTGATCTTTCCAGTGTTTTTTACAAACAGAGTGTGATTGGCATCACTTTGTTTATATCCTATCTTCTTCATAAAATTAGAAAATCGACTGAACCACGCTCGAGGAGATTGTTTTAGACCATACAATGCTCTTTTTAATCTACACACTTTCCCGCTACAATTTATCCCCGGTGGTAGATCCATGTACACCTCTTCTTCTAAATACCCGTTGAGGAAGGCATTCTTTACATCAAACTGCTTCAGTGGCCAGTCTTCATTAGCAGCAATGGAAACTAGGATTCTAATCGTGTTCATCTTCGCTACAGGTGCAAACGTGTCACTATAATCGATTCCGTACTTCTGCGTATATAATTTTGTGACTAGCCTCGCTTTATACCGATCAATATTTCCTTTTTCATCTAGCTTAAAGGTGTAAATCCACCTACACCCAACTGTTTTCTCTCCGGGAGGAAGCTTCACAAGATCCCATGTTTGATTCTTTTGCAATGCCTCCATCTCATCATTCATGGCAGTCTTCCATCTCGAATCTTTCAAGACTTCTTGTACATGATTAGGAATGGAGACAGTGGACAACTCTTTCACTAGCAATGCATGGGAGGTTGCTAGTCGATGTGATGAGATGAAGTTGTTGATTGGGTACTTAGACTTTACGTTAATGTCTGGTTCATACTGCTTCTTTGGCATTCCTCGGTTAGCTCTAGCCGGTAACCTTGATTCTGTTCTTGTTTCTGGTTCCTGCAAAATATCACCAAGGGTATTTTTGGAATTGTTAGTTAATAATGGTTCCGGCATGGCAACATATGTGTTTTGGTTCTGCTCTTCGACGGGTTCTTCTTCACTTGTTTCAGCCTCATTGTGATAATTTTCAAAATGGATGTCATTTTCAAGATCAACATCATACTCGTTTTCAAGATTAACATCAGAATTAACATTTTCACTCTCTATTAGTGAGTCTATAGGGCTGTTAACAGAGAACTCACTGTGTTCCATTTGGTGATGTGTATTCGTTTTATTACTCGTCTCCCCCTGACAAGAAGACTCATTACCAAAGTATGATTCTGATTCATGAAAGGCGACATCCCGGGTTACATACATTTTATTGTTTGAGGGATCATAACATCTGTAGCCTTTTTTCTGATCAGCATATCCAACAAACATGCATTTGACAGCTCGAGGTTCAAGCTTCCCTATGTTTTGGTGGACATATGCACTACATCCAAATACCCGAGGTTCAAGGCCATTGGTTTCAGGCATATTTGTGAGTTCCTGCATTTTTTGTAATGGGGTTTTGAATTCGACGACACTTGAGGGAGTTCTATTCATCAAGTATGTTGCGGATCGTACGTCCTTTCCCCAATATTTCCGCAGTACTTTCATATCAAATAAGGATGCCCTTACAATTTCAAGTATTTGCCTGTTCCTTCTTTCTGCTCGACCGTTCTGTCGAGGAGATCTAGCACAAGAAGTTTGATTTTTGATGTGATTCTCTCTACAGAACTGTTGTATTCTGTTGTTTATGTATTTGCCCCCATTGTCTGATTGTAACACATGTATTTCTTTCCTGTACAATTTGTTAATCACGTGACGTAATTCTTGAAATTCATGGTAAACTTCATCTTTGGTTCTAAGTAGGGATTTCTAGATCATCCTTGTACATTTGTCAATAAAAGTCACAAAATATTGAGAACCATTAGGTGTAGGAAACTTTTCCGGTCCCCAAACATCAGAGGGAATCACCATAAAAGGAACATCGGTTTTATTATTACTAGAAAAATAGGAGACGTGTTTGCTTTTGGCTAACTCACACACACCACATTTGAACTCTTCTCCATTACATTCAAAAATAAATTTGGTTTTAACTTCCTAAGATACGAAAATAATAAATGTCCTAGTCTTCGGTGCCACAGCCATGCCACAAATTTATTTTCTTGCCTAATCCCAGTATTAAGAGCTTGACTTTGATGATTCTCTTCAAAGTAATATAGTCGTCCCCGTCTAGTACCATAACCAAGAATCCCATGAGTCACTATATCCTGAAACACACAGTTGTTTGGCCCAAAAATCACATAACAATTTAAAGCCTCAGTTATTTGACTAACATATAATAAATTTGAGGATAAGGAAGGTACTACTAGGAATGTATCTAAGTCCATTATACTAGACAATTTTACGGACCCTTCACTGTAGCAGGTGCCATACCTCCATTTGCTGTACGTACCTTAGGTTGTTTAGGGATGTGTGAGGTAATCAACTTTGATGAGTTATTAATTATGTGATCGGTTGCCCCTGTATCTATTATCCAAGTATCATTTCAAGTAAGGTTACTTTGAGACATACCGGTGTGAGTGGATGTGTGAGCAGGACGTTCGGTTCATTATATTGAGGAGTTGTGGCAACAGTAGTTTGGCTGATCTACTTACGGGGTTTCTTTGTGAAGTCCCACAATTCGGGGTACCCAATAATCTCATAGAATCTGAGCTTGGATTGTCCCTCTTCCCCACAATGTGTGCATGTGTGTGTGTTTCCTTTGCTGTTCGAATTCTTTCCTTTTTTAATACGATTTCTAGTAGCCAAATGAACCATGCTATCAGGTTCATGTTTTTGTTCCTCTGTGGTCTGTCTTTGGCTTTGATCTTTCCGGATATAGGCATAACAGGATTCCAAACTAATAGGAGGATCTTTTCTGAGAATTTCACTTCGAGCCTGATTGAATTCAGGGTCCAGTCCAGCCAGGAAGATATGCACACGGAAACGAGATATGGTGTTGTTCACATAGACAGTTTCGCCCACTGATTCTTCTTGGGTGGTTAAGCGAGTATCGATTTCTTGGAAGATGCTCACTAACTCATTGTAATATGTTGATAAGGCGCGTCCAGATTGTCGTGTACTGAATGATCTTCTGTTTAGTTTGAACAACTGAGTTTCATCTAGGGATATCAACGGGGGCAAACGGGACGAGGAGTGCATCCCCCGCCCCCACCCCTGAAATTTCCCTGTTCCCCCGTCCCCACCCCCGCCCCTGAAATGTTCAGCCTTTCGATCCTCGCCCCCTCCCCCAAATCCCCTTTATTACCCCTGTCCCCGCCCTCATTCCCCCGCCCCCAATTGATTTTGGGTTTGTTGGGATTAAAAACCTAATTAGATTTGATGAACAAGATGCGGAAAATAAGAACACACACTATAAAGATATGTCGAATGATCACTCGATTTATTCAAAACATGAGGAGTAAATTACACTTTCAGAATAGACTAGAGAATCTAACTCTACATAAGAAACCTCACAACGTGGCGGCTACATTTTGCCTCACTCTTAACCATAATTATGAATAATACATGACTATTTATAGGGAAAAGACAAGTCTTGGGCTTTTAACCTACACTTCATCAAGGGGGCCCATTGCCATAATCCATGGAGTACTTTGAAACCCTACAATCTCCCCTCAAAGTATGGAATGGATGACAATGATTCAACTTCCAAAAAAAGCATCTAGCAAATAAGAAATGATCTCACAACGAGGAATATTTGAAACAATCCAAGAATCTTGATTTTTCAATAGTCTTTAAAAACGGGTTCTAGGATATATGAACTAAGCACTGAAGTAATGTCTTTAAACTTCATTTTCTAATGTAATCCCAAAGATCTTCAAGAAATCCAAACCCGCCATAAAAACCCATTTCAGAATTAAGAAACCGAATCAATTCTTGTCTTTGAAGAAATCCCCCTCCAAGTCACAATGATCTTCAAACAAGCTAATGATATAAGCCACCAAAAATTATCTTGTAACAACCCAAATTTTAAGATTCGTAACGCCACTTGATCGAGAAAATACTAGAAGTCGGAGATATAACAAGTCCTTAGAAGAGCTCGATGAAGAACTGCTACTGTAAAGGATACTTCTCTGTAAAAGCTTTAGAAGAGCTCGATGAAGAACTGCAACTGTAAAAACTACCTTCATAATTCTACCACAAGCTTTATAAAAAATCTTCAAATTTGAAAAGTCACAAATCCAATTTCGAATGGCCATACCAAATTCTCCCCCAATTTATAATAAAAACGTGATTATAAAGCCTTCAAATGGTCATGAAAATGATCTTGAATGGATAAAAAATTACTATGCTCCCCCGCGACAAAATGATATAAACGATGAAGTATAAAATCCGAAAAAGTCGAAAACATTTGACGTTATCACGAAAAACGACTTTCCGAACCGCCAAGACTTGATAGAATCCTTAATTTTCTAGTAAACAGTGATGAACAGTAACATAATTGTCCATGAACAGTTGCTTGAACAGAATTTTGATTCCAAAACACCAATAATCTTCAATAACTTGTGCAGAAAATCATCAAATCAAGAACCGATACTTCAAAAATCAATAGATCTTCAAAGACCCGCTCTGATACCACTTGTTGGGATTAAAACCCTAATTAAGATTTGATGAACAAGATGCGGAAAATAAGAACACACACAGTAAAGATATGTCGAATGATCACTCGATTTATTCAAAACATGAGGAGTAAATTACACTTTTAGAATAGACTAAAGAATCTAACTCTACATAAGAAACCTCACAACGTGGCGGCTACATTTTGCCTCACTCTTAACCCTAATTATGAATAATACATGACTATTTATAGGGAAAAGACAAGTCTTGGGATTTTAACCTACACTTCATCAAGGGGGCCCATTGCCATAATCTATGGAGTACTTTGAAACCCTACAGGGTTGTCTTTTTTTTTTGGCTAAAAGAAGTTTTTATTTAGGCTAAAAGAAACTATTTTTTAGGTAACAAATAATTATTTATAGTAGAATTTTACATGTTAAAAATAAAAAAGTTATGGCATCTTAAACACATTATACTAACAACTTAAAAACAAGTTTTTTGATGAATTTTGAAAGCTTAAAATCATGTTATTGCTTATTATATTTATTTAATTAATATATGTAAATATATGTGTAATTTATTAATGAGGTCCCCATGGGGGTTTCGGGATGGGATTGCCTATCCCCGCCCCCGCCCCCGAAATTAAAGCGGGGGTTAACCTTGCCCCCGCCCGTACCCGCCCCCAATTTCGTTTAAAAATTTCCCCCAAACGGGACGGGGCCCCCATGGGAACGGGGTCCCACGGGACTTTTTGACATCCCTAGTTTCATCATTCCCATCGTAGAAACTCTTGGAGACTACATCCTATATTTATGCTACTGTTTGGAGACGGATGAATCGGCGGATGAATCGGCGGATGAGAGACGGAGTCATTGAGTCAATCAGCCAGCTTTTTACTTTGTTATTATCAATCAGCCATGTTTCGATTTCTTTTTCACCTTCTTTAGGCTTCAGTGTTTTTCCGGTAAGATAACCAGATTTGTTCCGATCTCCGATCCTCATCTCCATTAGTTGAGACCACAAGGGGTAGTTTGTGTCATCGAAAATGACTCCTCCAGTTGGAAATGGCGTATCTTGTACATTTTGAACGATAACTTGTGAGGGATTTGACGATTCTCCTTTGTTACCCATTCTTCAAGGCTTCGATAATACGTATGAGGTCCTTCGATTGGATCAGGTATGCTCTGATACCATGTGAAACTGAATACAAGTATTTGTGGAGGAAGAATTCTACCGTATTTTTCATATATCCAATAATTAACAGAGGAATACATTTATACAAGGAACAAAGAATAACAAACTATCCTAGTTTACAGCCTTAATGAAAAGATATAAATTACTTATCTTATACAACAGCCATTTCCCATGTTTGACCTTATCTACACCAGGTCTTGCTCTCGTCAACACGAGCCGTACCCGGACCGGTACCAGTTTAGAACAGGTTTGGTTATCGGTTCCTTTTACAGTGTAAATTCATTCCATTTATTTTACCATTTTGGTCTGGCCGGTTCCACGGTATTGGAACAATTTTGATGGAAAATTTAAAAGCCTCAATACAATGTAATATGTGAAATTTCTAAAAGATGAATATATTGTTTGTTTAAAGTTGGATTCACATTAAATCTTTTTTTTAGGATGTATTTTAGAGCTTGTACTTGAGTTTAAGCTCTAATTTCATCAGTTTTGGTTTCATATTCAATGAGTTACATATAAACTACTCAACAATGAAGAGAAAGTCCGGCTAGGGTTTTATTATTATGAAAGAAAAGTATAATTACAAAGAAATAGAAAGACTAAATAAATAGGAAAACTAATTAGGTTAAACTTGAATAAAGGGCTAAACATAGAGCCCAAACAGAAAAGATGCAATAGACTTATTAGCATAATATCACGAAGATATCTCAAACAAAGAACAACTCCCCAGTGAACAATAGAAGAATCAGTGACAATTTGGTTAACCACATGAATTGCACGATCAATATATGACCTAATGATATTAAGGTAAACCAAATTTCCTATAATGGTATGATAAAGGCTTGTATTTGATAAAGGAACGCTGTGAGTTACAGAACACTTGGAGGTTAAACAACTTCAATCCCCAAGAAATAACACAGTAATCCCAAGTCTTTCATAGCAAATCGGTAAGGCAAATCACACTTCACAGGCTATATACCATCATGATCATCATCATTAATAATCATGCCATTAACGTATATGGAAAGAAGGATCTGACATGTAATCGTACATCTAAAAAATAAAGTGGAATCATGATTACTAGGACGAAAACCAAGTGAAGTAATTATGATAGAAAATTTCACAAACAAAGAACGAGGGGCCGGTTTGAGACAATACAATGATTTCTGAAGCCAACAAACTTCACCTATTTCGTGAGAAATACACGGGGATGAGAAACGTATATTACCTCATGAAGATCACTATTTAAGAAACATTGTTGACATCCTTATGATAAATCTTCCATTGCTTAAAAAAAGAACAACAATCAGTGTAACAACATACATCATTTTTGCAACCGGAGCAAAAGTATCCTCATAATCCATACCATACTTTTGCGAATATATTTTTGCAACAAGTTTGGATTTATAACATTCAACGAACCCATCATACTAAGTTTTGATCTTGTATACCTAAATATAATCAATCATGTTCTTTCTACGAGGGAGCGGAACGAAATCCCTTGTGTGAGTGTGCTAAAGAGTTGTAACTTCTTCAATCATAGTTTTTTGATAAAAGGGATCATGACGACCTCCTTGTAGGACGATGGTTTAGAGAGACAATGTACATTTACAATAAAGGAGGGAAATGTTGTTAGCTAAGCAGTTATCACGGTCAAAAATAGAATAGCGGTCACCGGCCGCTATTTGAAATCGCGGTTTTCGCGGCGGTATAGCGGTCATATAGCGTTTTTATATTATTTTGAATTTATATATACTCATATTAATCAGTAAATCATACTTTAACGTTCAACACAATCCAGTTGATTAGTTAATCAGTAAATCATAATTCACGTATCATATTTAGTTAATCATACTTCACATATCATAATTAGTTAATCATACTTCACGGATCGGTTACCAATGCCTCAGTTAATCATACTTTAACACAATTAACAAGAAAACATATGAAATACTTACTATTTTATCATACTTTAACACAATTACAGTTATCAAATAAATGATTAAGCAATTTGATAGTTAATCATAATGGAGTACTTCAAGTTTTCAACACAATTAGCAACACAACACATACATGGTTTCAATGGAAGTCATGACAGTCACAAAATTACAATTTTATTCAATGGAATGACACAAAAGTTTTAGTTAGGGGCTAAGAAAAAACAATTTTATTCAATGGAATGACACAAAAAAATGTTTTTTATATGTAAAATAGCCCAAAAATGGAATTTATTAAAATAGCGGTTATAGCGCCGCTATAGCGGTGACCATAATCGCGGTAAATAGCGGTAAATTGCGGCGCTAATAGCGTCGCCGCTATTCTAAACCGCTATTTCGAAATAGCGTTTCCTTACCTCCACTAACCGCTATAGCGCCGCTATAGCACCACTATAGCGTCGCTATTGACTACATAGGTTGTTAGTAAGAGAAATATGCAAATTTTGGAAGCTTGGTGGACTTCCGATTACGAGTAGGCCTTAATGACGGGGGATCCTAAATAGTAATAGTTGAGTGGTCCTAAGCGGAAACGGGTGTGGGATCAGGCGTTTTAGGTCTATTTAAAAGCTTTAGAACAAAAATGATCATTGTTAATGCTAAATGGGTCAATAGTCTGAAGTTTCGATTATGTCACGTCGTGTAAACAATCATGCATGCTATAGAATGGGATGTGCTCCAAAAAGGTGACATGTCAAGAAACATACAACTTTTGACTCGTCGGGTTGTAACAAAGTAGTACATACAATATCGTAGTCTAATAATACACATTGAGCTTATTTTGGAGACAATTTGTTCTGCTCTGCGTGAAGTCGTAAAACAAAGCAGTACACCAAAATCTCATAATAAAGAATAATCAAGAAGTTTTCTGTATAGTTTTTAGAAAGGAAACATCCTAGAATTATATATAGTGGAAATTGATTAACATGGGAAGCGGTAAGAACAAGTCATACTAGGGACCTAAGAAAATAGAAGCTAGGACCATGTAGTTTCAACAAGGGAATGGTGTTTTCTTTATAAAATACCATTTTGTTGAGCATGATGGCTGATGCATAGTCTAATGCACGTAACTCAATAAAATCATTAGAGGTATATTCCCATCAAGATAGGATCGTTTGTAATTAGACAAATATTGTGTGTATGTGTAACACAATGTGAGCCAACCATTTTAAAAATCAAGATAAGGGCTTAATAGTAAGTTAACATATAATCCAATTAGTTATATATTAATTTAATCTATTGATTATAATTAACTTCCAAAATTGAAACACTCAAAATGTGGAAAAAATCTCCTATAATTTGAAGCCCTAGCACGATATTCTTCATTTTCTCTTGTCTTCATCTTCTTCTATCCATTAGGTCGTCTATTTTAATTTGTCCATCAACAAAAATAGAGGTCATTCTTCCTCCAAATCACATGTATGTATAACATGTACACACACCATTGGTAGTATTTGTATTCGTTGATTGGGTTAGTATGTCAGTAACACCTATTTTTCCCTTGATTTCCTATGTACTTTCATTCTCTTGATTGGGATACAAGAATACTCAGCCACCATCAAAATCATTGTAAATACCAACACAGATGGATAACTGATAAGAATAATCCCTTCTAAATACTAATTTCTAAGGTTTTGCATATATGTATAGTCTCTTGGGCACCTTCTACAGTATGTTTCGTTTCGTCCCTAATCTTAGTCACATATTCATCATCTTTATATGGTGCTTAATCATTAATCTTGAAAAAATCGGCTAGCTACATAAAATTTGATTGGCTAAGGTGTATTGTGGATGGGTTTTTGGTTTGATTAGTTGTGGGTTTTGGTCTTAGTGTCAAATTCGTTTTGAGTGAATCTTTTGAGTTATATCTTTAACATCTTCAAAAACTTTCCTAATAGATTGCTTCATCATTCTACTATGGATTTGTCTTTTTGGTTAGGTTTCCTTCGATTGGCCTCATATATTATAAGTCGTTTCTTGTAAGAATATGGGTGATTTTGTTTGATAAATAGGTGTGTGATTTAATTTGTATGACACACACACACACACACACACACACACACACATATATATATATATATATATATATATATATATATATATATATATATATATATATATATATATATCATTCTTTAGCATTTTTTGTTAAATTAATTATCGTTTTAACTGTATGATGTGAATATCTGTAGCGGTTGAATAAAGCTAGATGGTCTATATTAGTGGTGTAAATTGAAGGGATGGGGAGATCAAAACATTTATTGGGTTGTCACCTTGGTGGTGAAACATTGAGCTGCCATTTTGCTGTGAAAGCTTGTAGGGTGTTTGATGAAGAAAGGTACATATCTCTGGTTTATATAATCAAGTAATATATAGCATTTTTCATATTCGATTAAACATGGAGTCTAGGAATATATTATTGAAGGAAAATAATGTTCTTTATTCCCAATTATTATACTTTATAGTATTATATATTTTTATGAGTAGGCTTTATGATGAGATTTTCGATTTAAGGGTCAAGGTAAATTTTCCGATTGTCGTTTTGAGTCTTGACAAGAAAATCCCATGTGTGAGTGTGCTAAAGAGTTGTAACTTCTTCAATCATAGTTTTTTGTTAAAGGGGATCATGACGACCTCGTTGTAGGATGATGGTTTAGAGGGACGACGTACATTTACAATAAAGTAGAAAATGTGGTTAGTAAGTGAAATATACAAATTTTGGAAGCTTGGTGAACTTTCGATTACGAGTAGGCCTTAATGATGGGGGATCCTAAGTAGCAGTAGTTGAGTGGTCCTAAGCGGAAACGAGTGTGGGATTAGGCGTTCAAGGGCTATCTGAAAGATTTAGAACAAACATCATCATTTTTAATGCTAAATGGATCAATAGTCTGAAGTCTCGATCATGTCATGACGTGTGAACAATCATGCACGCTATAGAATGGGATTTGCTCCAAAAGGTGACATGTCGAGAAACATACCATTTTTGACTTGTCGGGTTGTAACAAAGCAGTACACACAATATCGTAGTCCAATAATACAAATAGAGCTTATTTTGGTGAATTATGTGTAGTGGAAATGGATTATCATGGGAAGCGGTAAGAACAACTTCCCCCCACAAAATATTTTGGACCTAAGAAGATAGAATCAAGGACCATGTAGTTTCAACAAGGGAATGGTGTTTTCTTTATACAATACCATTTTGCTAAGCATGATAATTGATGCATAGTATGATCTAATGTATGTAACTCAATAAAATCATTAGTGGTATATTCCCCTCAAGATAGGATCATTTGTAATTAGACAAATATTTTGTGTATGTGTAACACAATGTAAGCCAACCATTTTAGATAAGGGCTTAATAGTACGTTAACATATAATCCAATTAGTTATATATTAATTTAATCTATTAATTATAATTAACTTCCAAAATTGAAACACTAAAAATGTGGAAACAAACTCCTATAATTTGAAGCCCTAGCACATTATTTTCACTTTCTCTCATCGTCATCTTCTTCTATCCATCAGGCCGTCTATTTTAATTTGTCCATCAACAAAAAAAGAGGTCATTGTTCCTCCAAATCGCAGGTATGTATAACATATATACACACCATTGGTAGGCTTTGCATTTGTTATTTGGGTTGGAATTTATGTCAGTAACACCTATTGTTTCCCTTGATTCACTATGTACTCTCATTCTCTTGATTGGGTTACAAGAATACTCTGCCACCATCAAAATCACTATAACTACCATCACAGATGGATGACTGAAAAGAACAATCCCTTCTAAATGCTAATTTCTAATGTTTTTCATATATGTCTAGTCTCTTGGTCTCCTTCTACAATATGTTTCATTTGATCCCTAATCTTAGTCACATATTAATCGTCTTCATATGGTGTTTAATGATTAATCTCGCAAATTTGGCTAGCTACATACAATTTGATTGGGTAAGGAGTATTTTCGATGGGTTTTGGGTTTTGATTGGTTGTGGGTTTTGGTATTAGTGTCAAATTCTTTTTTAATGGATCCTTTGAGTTATATCTTTAACGTCTTCAAAAAATTTCCTAATATATTGGTTCATCATTCTCTATGGATTTTTCTTTTTGGTTAGGCTTCCTTGGGTTGGCCTATTATATATATATATATATATATATATATATATATATATATATATATATATATATATATATATATATATATATATATGATGCGACTTGGTCACCGGAAGATTACACCTTGTACTTCTGATTGTTCTGATGAGCATGCAAAGTCACAACAGGAAACCGTCATCCATTCTCCTGGAGGAGGCTTACGGGAAAACGCTCCGATGGTGAATTCAGTGGATAGACTTGGGTGTATTCTAGAGTGAATTGGGAGAGAGTGACTTATTTTCCAAGGTACCGGAGGAGGCCTTTTATATTCAGTCATTCAGCTAGTCCATACAGGAGAAAGGTGTCAGACCCGACATGATCGGGGGTGCTGATTGGGTAATCGTGCTTCTTGATCTGTCAGGGCCAACTATTGGTTCAGGTGATAATGATCTGAGCATCTTCCTTGTTGCTAGGAGTCGTTATACTTTGTCGCATAGTAGAAGGCGCCCCTGGCAGGGTCGAGCATTCTCTGCGGGCGACCTGCTCTTAGGCGTGTCTGCCAGCGCGAGGTTCCGTCGGGCTTCTTCACCAGATGCCTACATCATTGCGACAAGGATTTTGAATATCTCGACTTTCGTTTTTCGTTATAATGTTAAAGGCTTTTCCTATCAACATAACCTCTTTCTCTTATTTCTCGTTCTTGTTTGACTAGGTTTTTCTTTGCTTCCCCCTTTGGTTTAATGGTTGTTCAATCCAGCATTGTTCCTTCTGAGGCTAAGTTCAAACTTCTCGTCGAAACTTACGGCTTCTCTCTGGTTGATGGTGTAGAGTTTCCATCGGCCAACTCGATGATCCTTTCTCATCCTTCCAGCAAGGTAGGTATTTATTTGAATACCTTTGATGTTGTTTTGCACCTTCCTCTCATTGACTTCCAGGAAGAGCTTCTTTAGAGGCATGCTTGTAGCATCTAGATGCTTACCCCAAAGGGCGTCAATAAGGTGGTGGCATTTGAGATGATCTATCGGGCGAATGGAGCTCTTCGTGGCTTCTTCGTCTTCAAGTTCTTCTTTCGGTTCAGCGCTACTGGTGACAAGTACACGACCTATGCTCAGTGTGGAGGTCATGTCTTGGTTCCTGATGGCAAGACTCCGAAGAACTTGCAAGACAAATGACTATGGGTTAACCAGGATCGAGTCGGTCGCGGGCGCTACCGAGCAAACAATTTCTCTGACATCACTCCCAAAGTGTTTCCTCATAACAAGGCTATTTTTGATCTTCTGAAGACCATATAGATCGTGCATGAGGAGTACTCAGAGGTTCTACTTGTCGGAGTTGGGATGAGCCCCTCTTGGAGATGTCGGGGGAAGACTCCCATCTTTTACACCGTTATTGATGATAGGCGGATCTACCTTTGTTTCCTTTCTGTTATTCTTCCTTCCTCTCCCCCACCCTTTTTTGAAAGGGATTTACATTTTGGAATGATGATTATTATGCTTATAAAATTTTGTCTTTTTTTCATTTTTGCAGGTGTTCAGTCCCCTCTTTCTATGGACGATGTCCTGCGAAAGCGGTATCAGGGGAAGCTGGAGCATCGAGAGACTGATCTTATCGAAACTATTCCTTCGCCATGCCGGGATGATTAGCTCACCGCGACTTCTCATCCGATGACCTTGGATTTGGAGGGTTCTTTTTCAATCGTCGGTGAACGGCCTTTGACTGCGCAACCTATTACTACGGCTGCCTCGTCTCTTGTCGTTGATTCTGGTTACGTACAGATGGTTGAGGATAGCAATGATGGCATTATATCTGATGTACGGCGAGCCATAGCTAAGAGGAAGGTCGTCTTGGCCTTGGGGGAGACCTCCACTGATGTCTTTAACATCGGGAGGCGAGTTCAATCGAGGCATAAATTTACTCGTTTGTTGAACTCAATCTCCTCCACGCCGGAGGCTATTGTTGTGATCCCTGATGATGACGTTCAACAGTATGAGGGGGATTGGAGGGCGACTAAGCTGTCTGTTGTTTCAATCCAAATTGTTCGACAATCCACTTTTGATCTTTCCCCCTGGGGGCCCTAGTGGGGCCCTGCCTCACCAAGCTCCTCCGAGTGAGGGGTCTCCAGCTAGAAATAATCCTAGTTCTAATATCTTCGTTCCCACATGGACTTTGCGAAATGATTACTACATGTCTGTTCGTACCAATGCCATAGAGTTTGCCCGCCATGCATTTCCACCTACCGCCGTCATGATATGGAAACTATAGGCAACCCCGTATTGGCCCACAACATGTTGTATGCTGCTGTTCAGGTGATGTTTTATTTGGTCGTCGGTTCTCACCATATCCAGTTGTTGAACGAGATGGAAATCACCCATGCTATTTGTAGCGACCGAGAGGTTGAAATTAAGCGCCAAGTCTCTGAGATCGAGAAGGATGTTCGAGGCTCCGACCAGAGGTATGCCTTGTTGCCATCAGAGAAAACTGCTGCTGAGGAGATTCGATCTGCATTGGAAATGAAGGTGGACTCGCTGACCCAAGCTAATGAGGATTTAATGATTCAAAATGAGAGCTTAAAGCCGGATGTTAGCCATCGTGATAAACTCTTTGAGGAAGCTCGAGCTGAAGCAGGGGTTGTACGTCGTGACCGAGACTGGCTCTTACAAGTGGGGGTTTTGCGCATCATGGCTAAACTAATTAAGCACTCGGAGTTTACCAGTGCGGTTAGCTGTATCCGGCATGCTGCATTCATTTCTGGTGAAGAGTCCGACTGCGGTGGACTGAAGGTGGAGATAGACTCCGAGGATTATGATCCCAATGCCAGTGATTCCCGATCCAGCCATGCTACCAGCCTCAATGATGCGCTACTTGATTTTTCTACAATGGATCATGCTTCTCTCTTGGGCTTGGGGCATTTAGATATGGTGGTGATGCTTGAATTTTGTGCCTTGGAGGATGTGGGTAAGGTTCCTATGACATTTTGATTTGTGGAGCAGGCGGAAGCGGTCGCGGTGATGATGGTGGTGACGATGCAGCGATAGGGGGTGGTGGTGGTGGTGGCGTGGAAGCTAGTGGTGGTGATGATGCAGTTGGTTCTTAAGGTACTTGTGTGCCGTGTGCTGCCCTTCGGGGTGTGAAGAAGAACGTGAAGCTTGTTCTCTTTTTGCCTGTTTACTTGTTTCAACTTTGCAGGGTTTTTGGTACTATCAAATGTCAATGGCCCTTTGGCCTTGCTTGTAATGACTTTAGCATGACTTTTGATAATGTAAAGCGTGTTTCCCTATGCTTGTTGTTGTTATTTTGTGTGCGACTCATTGCATTTTTTCTGTGTGGTTTGGCTCTAACCTCTGTTATTGTCGCTTTTTTCCCTTCGAGTGTAAGATGATTGTATAACACTTAGGCAGTTGCTTTGGATTATGCAAACGTGCTAAGCTTTTGTGATGACTGTCTGCATTAAGTGGCTTGCTATGAGGTTATTGCATTAGAACTATCAAGTGTACTGAGTGTTAACACACTCTTTTTTTCCCAATGAATATTTCATATGTTTGATAGGGTGACTATTTTAAGCCTTGCAAATATGCTAAGTATTATAATGAAATGGCTATTCTGTACCCGGGAAATACGCTGAGTATTTTAATAAAATGGTTGTTCTGTGCCCATGAAATACGCTAGGTATTATAATGAAATGGTTGTTCTGAGCCTACGAAATACACTGAGTATTATAAATGACTATTTAGAATAATACACTAAGTATTTTAATAAAATGGTTGTTCTTAGCCTTAAGAATACACTGAGTATTTCTAATGATATGGCTATTATGAGCCCTGCAAATACACTGAGTATTTAGATAAAGTGGCTATCCTGAGCCTTGCAAATACACTAAGTATTTTGTTCTTTCCAAAAGAGAAAATAAAGAGAAAGGCAAAGGTATGCTAAGCCTTGGATATTGAGTGTCAGCCCAGGTGATCAGTCCAGGTGATGAATTTCTTCTTTTAGAAATGAAACTTCCTTAGGTTCCTGGTATATCATGTTCTTGGGATTTTCCTTCCCTCCATTGCTTCGGGTGCATATGTGTCGTTGCGGTGGGCCTTGATGACCTTGTATGGTCCTTCCCATGTAGGGCCTAGCTTTCCTTGTGAGTGGACATGGCTTGCCTCCTTTCGGCTTAGGACATAATCCCCTATCTTGAAAGCTTTTTCTTTGACTCTCTGGTTGTAGTATCTTTCGACGACATTTTTGTAGTCCGCTTGGCAGACGTTTGAGCACTCATGCCTCTACTTAACGAGGTCCAAGTTTACCCTCAGATCTTTATCATTGTTTTCTTCTTCGAAGTAGGTCGTGCAGGGCGAGCCAACTGTTATTTCAACCGGCAACATTGCTTATGTGCCGTTAGTTAGGCTAAAGGGCGTTTCCTTCATGCTCGTTCTTGGCGTTGTTCAATATGACCAGAGTACTCCCGGTTGTTTTTCGACCCGGTAGTCTTTAGCTCTCCCTAGGCGTTTCTTGATTCCGTTTACCAATGTCCTGTTGGATACTTTGGTATGGCCGTTAGCCTAGGGATGTGCTACTGATGTGACCCGTTGCTCAATCCCTTTCTTGGCACACAAAGTTTGAAACGGGTTTTCAGAAACTGTAACCCATTGTCATTGATGAGTACCCTAGGTGTTCCAAACCTTGTCATTATGCTCTTCCATATGATTTTGATCATCTGTGTTCCGGATATGCACGCTAATGGCTCGGACTCTATCCACTTGGTGAAGTAGTCAACTGCGACTACTAGGAATTTCACTTTTCCGAGGGCATCTGGGAATGGTTCGACGATATCGATTCCCCATTGGTAGAAAGACCATGGACTAGAAATGCTCGCCAGGGGTGCCTAGGGAACCCCTTGAACCGGAGAGTAAGTTTGGCATTCCGCACATATTCGCATTGCTTCCGCCGCGTCTTAGTGTATGGTTGGCCAGTAGATGCCCATCCGATGTATCTTCCCTATGAGGGCCCTTTCTCCTTCATGCTCGCAAGTTAGGCCTGCATGTGCCTCTTTAAGTGCTTCTTTTCCCCTGGCTTCATCTATGCATTTTAGCCACGACGTCATGAACCTTTTTCGGTATAGTACTCCTTCTATGATTGTATATAATGGTGCCTTAATTCTTGCTCTTCTAGCTTCTTCATGGCTATCTGGTAGGATGCCATGCCGAAAGTACTCGACGGTCGGTGTCATCTAGGTGTTCCATGCTAGTGTCAAAGTGTTTACATGTCGCTCATCTATGCTCCATTCCTTGAGTACCTCCACCAAACCCTTCTTGGATAGGTGGTCGAAGCATTTCGATGCGAGCTTGCTGAGGGCATATGCTCTTCCGTTCTCCCCTCTTGGAATTTTCTTGATGGTGAACTCTTTGAGGGGGTCGACGAGCTTTAGAATAGCCTTGAAGTACTTCTCCATTCGCTTGTCTCTTGCTTTGAAATCTCCATTAATATGGTTAACTTCTAACCTAAAGTCCGTCAGGGCTGTTATTGTGTCTATGCCTATCTGTCTTGTCATTCGTAGGATGACAAGCAATGCTTCATACTCGGCCTCGTTGTTAGAGGGATGGAAGTTGAAGCGAAGGGCTTAATGTTGGGTTTTGAGCAAACTAACACTCCTAAGGTGTTCATGCAACCCTAGAAACCTTGGATCTATGTTTGTCTAAAATACATGCAAAATAATTTTCCAAGGTTCATAACCTATCTAGCATACACGGGGTACTTTTAAACATAAAAGATACTAGAAGAATTACATACCTTTGTTAGTGAGTTGATTCCTTGGGAGTTTGAGAGCCAAGCACCAATAATGTGAATGCCTCAAATGGAAATCACAAATCACCACAAACTTGGAAAACTTATGAGAGAGCACTCTAATACTCTAGAAATCGGCCACACCTTATGCACACACACATAGTGTCTTCTCAAGCACCATAAGCCTCTTTATATAGTGTAGATGATTAGGGTTATGAACCATGCAAACCCTAATAACCCATGTCTTTTCCTATTCCAAGGATCCATGGGTTAAAAGCTCCATGGATCATCCATGGACTCCCATTCAAGCTTAGCCCATTTCCTTATGAGTGTTAGCCCACACTATATAAGTACAATAGCCCATTATTTAATTAGTCACCTTATGATCACTAAATTAATTCATAATTAATTTAAGATCAATACTAATTAAATAATACAATTTCATATTAATATATTATAACTTATAATATATTAGTAGGCCGCAAATATACTCTTCTCATAATGTTATCCATATAAATAGTTCGGGTGAAGTGCAACCCAAATGGACCATGTCGGGTCGGGTCAAGTATATACCAAATAAGTTATGGACTTAGACACCTTATCCAACAGTCTCCCACTTTGGTAAGTCTGATAACTGTATTTGCCTATATAGCTTCAGGAACCAACCGGCAATCGTAGCTCTCGAAAACTCTGTTGAACTATGAAGCGCCATTTTAGATAAGTGATCACATAATCCTCTGCTCTCATGATATCAGCCGGACAAATACATGGAACAATGTCTTACTTATTATCCAGCTGTTTGTTTCCCGGTTTTCAATTTGTTTGACAAAGAACTTAATCGAACACATCAATTTAGTTCTGACCGGGCCCGGTACATAGGTCAAAACAAAATCATCGAGGGGCCTAGATATCGCTTCTATTTCTAGAAGGAACAGATAAACTTCGACTCATATGCTTGTTCTACTACTTATTGAATTGTACACAAAGGCACGTTTTATAACATCAAGTTACTGATGCGTTTACGTGCAATCAATGCACAACCAACTCATAGGTAACAACTCATATCTCTAGGTTTGAAGACTTATATGATATTACCGTCTCACGATCACTCGAGATAAATTCCATGAAGTGATACAAGTGAGCGTGGGTTTATTCCAATACTCATAACTTATGAGTACTCATGAATGTTGTAGCAACCATTGCTATGGCTAAACACCTTTAGTCATCTACAATCCCAATTCATGACAGTCTTGATTCATACCTACTTCCGATATATGACCGACTGTGGAGAGTTTGAATAAACTTATTATTCTGGAAGTCAAAACATGCAAAGCTGAAACAATAGTAAATAATTGACAATGATAGCAACACCTTACTCATAAATAAATCACAACTTTTATTCATAATCAAACGTCGATTACATTTTACAAGTTTCAGTAATAACTATCTAATCTATAAAACTAATATTGTCCCTCAGCCCGATGCGTCTCGCATGCTGCAAATGCTTCACCCTCGTCAGTCCCTTCATAAGGGGATCCGCAGGGTTCTCATCTGACAATACCCTCTTTGCCACGAGGAGTCCCTCTTCTATCTTGTGTCTTATGAAGTGATATTTTATGTCAATGTGTCGGGATCTGCCATGATCTCTTGGTTCCTTGGCTAAGGCAACCGCACTATTGCTGTCATAGAAAATCTCCATAGGCTCCTTAATAGCTGGTACAACTCCAAGGTCTCCGATGAACTTAATCAGCCATATCGCCTCCTTTGCCGCTTCACTCGCTGCTATGTACTCTGATTCACAAGTCGAATCAGCTACAGTCTCCTGTTTGGAACTCTTCCAAGTGATTGCCCCTCCATTTAAGGTAAAGACCCAGCCCGACTGAGAGCAGAAGTTATCCCTATCAGTCTGAAAGCTAGCATCACTATACCCTACTACTCTCAAGTCATCACTCCCACCAAGGGTAAGGATCCAATCCTTAGTCCTCCGCAGGTACTTGAGAATATTCTTTACCGCAGTCCAATGAGCTTTGCCAGGGTTCCCCTGATATCTGCTGACCATGCTCAAAGCGAAGGCCACATCAGGACGGGTACAAGTCATATCATACATGATTGAGCCAACAGTGGAAGCATAAGGTAATCGACTCATCTCAGCTATCTCATCTTCTGTACTTGGGCTCTGAGCCTTGCTCAGTTTGGCATTGCTTTGGATCGGTAATTCCCCTTTCTTGGAATTTTGCATGTTGAACCTTTTTAACACCTTATCCAAGTAGATACTCTGACTAAGTCCAATTAGTCTTTTACTCCTTTCTCTTAATATCCTTATCCCTAGGATATAGGCAGCTTCTCCAAGGTCCTTCATAGAAAAGCACTTCCCAAGCCAGGACTTAACCTCCTGCAAGGTTGGGATGTCATTTCCTATGAGTAGTATGTCATCCACATACAGTACCAAAAAGCTAACTATACTCCTACTAGCTCTGACATACACGCAAGACTCATCTTCACTTCTTGAGAAACCAAACTCTTTGACCTTCTCATCGAAACAAAGATTCCAACTTCGAGATGCTTGTTTCAATCCATAAATGGATTTCTCAAGCTTGCACACTCTATTGGGGTACTCTGTACTGACAAAACCTTCTGGCTGATTCATGTAAACATCCTCAGCCAACTTTCCGTTAAGGAAAGCGGTTTTGACATCCATTTGCCATATTTCATAATCATGAAATGCAGCAATGGCTAGCATAACCCTAATAGACTTAATCTTTGCTACTGGTGAAAAGGTTTCATCATAATCAATACCCTGAGTCTGAGTAAAACCCTTCGCAACCAGTCGAGCCTTATAAGTGTGCACCTTCCCATCCATGTCGGTCTTCTTCTTGAAGATCCATTTGCACCCGACTATCTTACGACCTGGTACATTGTCAACCAAGTTCCAAACTTGATTGTCATACATGGACTGTATCTCGTTGTCCATAGCCACCTTCCATTTAGCATACTCTGGACCTGCCATGGCTTCCTTAATACTGTTAGGTTCATCCAGATTTACCAGTGTACTGTCACTGATAAATGTATCACCTTCCGTAGTAATATGAAATCCATAATAAAATTCAGGTGTGTTCCTAACCCTTGTGGAACGCCTCGGAAGTATAAACTCGTCAGCTGGATCAACAGGAATTTCCTCCTCAAGTTGATTGCTAGTGTCTGAGGTTCCTTCACCAATTGAGTCTTGAATTTCTTCAAGGTCAATTTGCTTCCCACTGTCTCCTTGGTTTATAAATTCTCTCTCTCGAAAGACCCCTCTCCTAGCCACAAATACCACATTCTCATTGGGTCTGTAGAAGAGGTAACCAAAGGATTTTTGTGGGTAGCCGCTGAAAATACACCTTTCACTTCGAGGTTCGAGCTTGTCATGAGTCTCGCGCCTCACGAAAGCCTCGCAACCCCAAATCTTGATATGGTCCAAATTGGGAACTTTCCCAGTCCACATTTCATGAGGTGTTTTGGCAACCTTCTTTGTAGGGACTAGATTAAGGATGTGGGCGGCAGTCTCTAAGGCATACCCCCAAAAAGAGATTGGTAGCGAAGCTCGACTCATCATAGAGCGAACCATGTCCAACAAAGTTCGATTACGCCTCTCAGCTACACCATTCAGCTGTGGTGTCCTGGGAGGTGTCAATTGTGAGACAATCCCACACTCCTTAAGATAGTCGAGAAACTCAGTACTAAGATACTCACCACCTCGATCGGATCGAAGCATCTTAATGTTCCTGCCCAATTGATTTTCTACTTCCTGTTTAAACTCTTTAAACCTTTCAAAAGTTTCTGACTTATGTTTGATTAAGTAGACATAACCATATCTACCAAAATCATCAATAAAAGTCACATAATAGCGATTAGCATCCCTTGTGGCGGTTTTGAATGGTCCACATACATCAGTATGTATAAGGTCCAACAAACCCTCACCCCTTGCACAAGTACCAGTGAAGGGTGATTTTTGTCATTTTTCCAAGTAGACAAGACTCACAACTATCATCCGACTTGAGGTCGAACGACTCCAAGACTCCATCCTTTTGGCGCTGGCCTATGCGTTTCTTGCTTACATGTCCAAGACGACAATGCCACAAAGATGCTTTATCCAAGCTAGTAGAAGAATCAATACATAATACATTATTTCCTAAATTATCTACAACCGATACAGCTTCATACACACCATCACAAGGTAATGCTTTAAAATAAAGAACATTATTAAAGAAAGCATTAATACTACCAACTTCATTATCAAAAGAAAAGGTAAAACCTTGTTTGTACAAAGCATGAAAGGAAATAATATTCCTCGCCATTTCAGACGAGTACACACATTTATTCAAATCTAACTTTAACCCACTATCTAGCAACAAAGTATAAACTCCAATCTTGGCAATAGGTGCAACCTTCTTGTTCCCCATGATTAAGTTTATCTTTCCGTGCTCCACATCCTCACTTCTTCTTAGGCCCTGCAAGTCACAACAGATGTGAATACCACAACCTGTATCAAGAACCCAAGAATTAGAATATGGTGAGTTATTAGACAATATAGTGTAAATACCTGCATGGGATGGTTTCACTTTCCCATCCTTGACATCCTGCAAGTACTTTCGGCAGTTTCGCTTCCAATGCCCCTTATTTTGACAGTAGAAGCATTCAGCATCCTTAGGGATGGCAGAAGGAGTGATAGAACCATCTTTGGTTCCAGATGAGGAGCCTTCAAGGGACTTTCCCTTGGTACCCTTCGAAGGGTGCTTCCTCTTCTTCCCTTTTCCTTGCCTGATAGCCAAAACAGGGGTAGTAGTAGGAGTAGGAGTAGTAACCGACTTACTCTTAAGACCACTTTCGGCAGTCTTCAGAAGTCCTTGAAGCTTACTGAGTGTGACTTCCTCCTTGTTTATGTGGTATGTCATACGAAATTGATCATAACACGATGGCAAGGAGTGCAAAATGATATCAATTGCCAACTCCTCAGGGAAGTTCACATTCAGTTTCATTAGACGGTCCACATACCTTTGCATTTTCTGCATGTGGCTCGTGATTGGTTCGCTATCCTTCATACGGGTAGTGATCATGGAGGAGATTATTTTATACCGCTCTTGACGAGCACTCTGATGGTACCTTTCCATCAGATCCTGATGCATCTCAAAAGGGTAATAGTCCTCATAGGACTTTTGGAGTTCAGCTGTCATGGTGGCCATCATGATGCATGCCACCTTGGTGGCATCTCTTTCATGTGCCTGATACTCAGCGACCTCCTCAGGAGTAGCAGTGGACTCATCAAGCTCCTTTAGCTCCATATCGAGGACATATTCCTTGTCCTCGTAACGAGTGACCATCTTGATGTTCCGGATCCAATCCATGAAGTTGGAACCATCAAATATGACCCTCCCACAAAGTTTCATGAGGGAAAAGGAGCCAGTAGGGTTAGAGCCCGAAGCATTGTTGTTGGAAGACATCTGAAAAGAAGAAAACAAGTTTAGATTAGATATATCGAATCCTTAATAATACACCCAAATGTAATATTAAGGCTAGGATCCAACACAATATATTATAACTTAGAAGAGGGATGTCGTAATCTAAGCTATAACATATTTGAAGGTAGGTGAATGACGATTCACCAATTTTCACCATGAAAACGAAATGAATTATTAGGTTTAATTGGTTTTGAAATTCCTAGATTCTTTTGAGATTCATTGAACTTTTCAATGGCATTTTTCAATCTCGTTTGTGCCCTTCAAGTTTTATGACTGGGATGCCGAGGATCACAAAACAAGGTGTGAATAACCATGCAAATTCACTTGGTACCCTTAATATTATCACCTAATCAATGTGCCGGTTGACCACACACGCTCCACCGATCTATGATAAACATTAAGTCACCCTTCGTGATCCTTACTAGTCCAAGTTAGTGTGCCGGTTAACCACACACGCTCCACCAACGACTTGGTAAGGTACAAAGTGTGAATTTCATGGGTTAGCACCATATTCACATTTTCGTAAAGTAACTAAGATTCGGAATTTATTAAAGGTTTAGTTACTTTATAATATTCATTATACTTTTAATGAGAATTTAAAGTCATTGTCCTACCCGTTCGGCTAACGACCCTCCACCGATTAAGGAAGCGGTGGGTGAGAATGGACACCCATTAAGTTGCCATTTTATAGGCAACAACCTTATACCCCCCTTATAGACCGGCTTCGTGAATGAGGCCTACTAACGGTAAAACGACTTAATCTTATACATATATATAATAATTAACCATTAATGTTATAAATAGTATAAGGGTTGAATTTTAACTTTTAAAACTCTAAGGCTTTGGAGTTAAAGTATATTAAAGTGTGTGTAACTTTACAAATTACAAAAACTTAAGGACAAGTTTTGAAACTATTCAAAACTTTTCATTTCATAACTTATGAATTAAAGGTTCATAAAATGAAGACTCTTCATTTTCATGTAACTTATGTGTTTTAAGTGTGCATAAATGAAAGTGACCTTTGGAAATCCATAACTTGAGGACAAATTATGGACTCCATTAAAACACATAAATGATCAAGAATTATCAATAAACAATTTAGCAAATAATTCCTATGATCTAACAATAATTCATAAGAACATGAACATCATATCAAAAATTCCAAGAACATATGAACACATATCATCATGCAATTTTGATATAAGCCATTGTAAATGGATTAGCATAAACATTACACCATCTAAAACAAGTTTTATAACACCAAAACAGTTTAGGGTAATGTTTCTAGTCCATTTCCAGCAGCAAAACTCGAAAATCTGCATTCTGAGGCTCCTACTCGTCGAGTAGGTTCGTGCACTCGACGAGTAGGATGAATTTACTCATGAACTCGGCGAGTCCCCCCATGGACTCGGCGAGTTCATGCTGCAGAATGCAGAAAACTTGAGTTTTTCAACAAGTTTGCATCAAGTATCAAACAAACAAGCCTAGGCTCTGATACCACTGTTGGGTTTTGAGCAAACTAACACCCCTAAGGTGTTCATGCAACCCTAGAAACCTAGGATCTATGCTTGTCTAAAATACATGCAAAATAATTTTCCAAGGTTCATAACCTATCTAGCATACATGGGGTACTTTTAAACATAAAAGATACTAGAAGAATTACATACCTTTGTTAGTGAGTTGATTCCTTGGGAGTTTGAGAGCCAAGCACCAATAATGTGAATGCCTCAAATGGAAATCACAAATCACCACAAACTTGGAAAACTTATGAGAGAGCACTCTGATACTCTAGAAATCGGCCACACCTTATGCACACACACATAGTGTCTTCTCAAGCACCATAAGCCTCTTTATATAGTGTAGATGATTAGGGTTATGAACCATGCAAACCCTAATAACCCATGTCTTTTCCTATTCCAAGGATCCATGGGTTAAAAGCTCCATGGATCATCCATGGACTCCCATTCAAGCTTAGCCCATTTCCTTATGAGTGTTAGCCCACACTATATAAGTACAATAGCCCATTATTTAATTAGTCACCTTATGATCACTAAATTAATTCATAATTAATTTAAGATCAATACTAATTAAATAATACAATTTCATATTAATATATTATAACTTATAATATATTAGTAGGCCACGAATATACTCTTCTCATAATGTTATCCATATAAATAGTTCGGGTGAAGTGCAACCCAAATGGACCATGCCGGGTCGGGTCAAGTATATACCAAATAAGTTATGGACTTAGACACCTTATCCAACACTTAAGTGATCTCTTACCCCTCTGGTATTATTAGGATCAGGCCCGTTCCTGATCCTTCTTTGCTAGATGCCCCATCGGTATACAAGGTCCATCTTTGGCCGTCCTTTGGCTGGCTTGGGCCTGGTAACTCTTTTTTCTGAGCGGCTACTTTCACTTCTCCTGGGAACTTCAGGAGAAAATATGCCAAGGCTTTCCCTTTGATGATGGTACGTGGGCGGTAGCTAATGTCATGTTCCCCCAGCTCGATTGCCCATTTTTCCAGGCGTCCGAACATTTCTGGTTTGAGCAGATAGTTTGTTTATACATCTATCTGATGTGCTTGGAAGTAGCGTCCCAAGCGTCGTGTTGCATAGATTAGTGCGATCACCAATTTTTCAAAGATAGGGTAGTTGGTCTCTGGGCCCTGTAAGGCTCGACTAACAAAGTAGACCGAAACTTACCTTCCTTCCCTTTCTACTACCAATACCGAGGAGATGGCCTCATTTGAGACTGAGAAGTATACCTATAGCGTTTCACCTTGAACGGGGGATGACAAATGTGGGTAATTTGTGTAGGGATTCCTTAATTTTTTGGAGTGTTTTTTATGATGTCGGCGTCTACTGGAAATTGCTCTTTTCGATGCATCCCTATAGAGTATGGAAAATTGACATGGCTTTCTCTGCCAACTTGGAAATGAAATGGCTTAGAGCAGTCAGTTTACCATTCAGCCCTTCAGTGTCCTTGAGTGTGTGGGGATGGTACTTCTATCAGCTTATCCACCTTGGTTGAGCTGGATTGTATTCCTTCAGTGGTGACATAGTATCCTAGGAATTGGGCTTCCTCGACACGGAAGGTACACTTCCCCGGGTTCAACTTCATCTTGACCTTTTCTAATGTCTTGAATGCTTCTACCATGTATTTTAGTAATATCCTGTCATCTGGGCTCTTTATGACCATTTCGTCGATTTATGCTTCAATGTTCCTTCCAATTTCCTTGGCAAAGATGGAATCGGCGAGGCGCTGGTAGTTGCACCTGCGTTCTTCAAGCCGAACGAAATTTTGGTGTAGCAGAAAGCCCCATGGTCTGTGTAAAAGGCTGTCTTCTCTTCCTCTTCTTTGCGCATCAAGATCTGGTGGAATCCCTTGTACGCATCTAGAGAACATTTTAGTCTGAACCCCTGTATGGATTCACTTTTTGATCGATTTCTGGTAGGGGGTACCAGTCTATTGGGCAAACCTTGGTTAGATTGGAGTAATTGATGCACATGCCCCACGTGCCGTCGTGCTTTTTAACCATGATAGGGTTTGCGATCCAGGTCGGGAAGACTACCTCCCGGAGTATTCCTTCTTTGGTTAGGTTGACGACCTCGGTGTTGATTGCCATGTTCTTGTCTCCCCCTTGAACTCGTTTTTCTATTTTATTTCTTTGGCGCCCGGTTTGATCATGAGCTTGTGCTCTATGACCTCCATGTCTACTCTTACTATGTCCGTAGGAGTCCAAGCAAAGACATGCTTGTATTTATTTAAAACTGTAACATCCCAAAAATTCAATAAATTTAAAACTTTTCAAAACAACCCTTTTTCTAATAGAAGTGTTACAAAACCATTATTTTCAAAACATTATTTAAAATCATAGTCTCCCAATACCAAATCAGTTCAAAACCAAGGATGTGTACGGTCACGCCTTCGCCTTGCCACGGTCCACTGAAGTACCTAAAACCATAAAACAAAATTGTAAGCATGAAGCTTAGTGACTTCCCCCAAAATACCACCACATACACATAATAACAAACAAACAACATGTTAGGTCCGATCATCCTCGGGATGGAATACCCCATACAAAATGCCAATATACAATGGGTCCCCAAACTATTGAGGTTGGATTTCCCCCGACCCACAACCTATCGAGGTTGGAATGCCCATAAATATTGGGTCCACAATCTATCAAGGTTGGATTATCCCCAACCCATAACCTATCGAGCTTGGAATGCCCATACAGTATAGGTCCACTCAACCATCGGGTTGGAATACCCCAGGCCCCTCAACCATCGGGTTGTAATGCCAATCCACTACAGTGATGGGTTTTTGAGCATTCTAACACTTCCTAAGTGTACATGCAACCCTAATAACCTTGAATCTATGTTTTCTCTATATACATGCAAATTTCTTTTTCAAGGTTATTTCCTAACTAGCATGGCATGGGGATTACATAAAACATAAAACTAGTAGAAATACATACCTTGTTGTTGCTTGGATTCCTTCAAGACTTTGTGAGCCTAGCACCCCAAATGTTGTGCCTCAAATGCTTCACACAACACCACAAGACTTGGAATAACTTGAGAGAATACTTCTAGCACTCAAAATCGGTTATGCCCTCTCTAGTAACACTATGTCCACTAGATCACCATTTTGCTAGCCATAGGGTTCCTTTTATAGTGTTGTCACAATTAGGGTTTACTCATGAAGACCCTTAATTGCCATGACTCTTGATTTCCCATGACCCATGGGTTTGTAACTCCCATAGACTATCCATGGAGCTCCATATGGTTATAACCAAACCCATAAACCATGGATCATTAATCCACCATAAAAGAATTGATGATTGTCATAATCAACCCTATATATTTAATTAGTCTCACTTTGATCACTAGATTAATACTAGATTAATACTTGATCAATACTAATTAAATAATACTATTATTAATATATTAGAACTTATAATATATTAATAATCATAAGTGCCTTATTCTCTCATTTAGTCTATCCAAGTATTGCAATGCCATGCAACCCAAATGGACAATGTCGGGTCGGGTCAAGTACATACCAAATAAAGTGATGGACTTAGACACTATATCCAACAGTCTCCCACTTGGATAAGTCTAATAACTATATTTGCAAATATGACTTCAAAATCCGACTAGCAATCGTAGCTCTTTCAAAGTCTCTCGGAACTGAGATGATGATGATACGCCATTTAAGATAAGTGATCATATAATCCTCTGTTCTCATGATATCAGCCGGACAAACACATGGAACATGGTCTTACTTATTGTCCAGCATTTGTTTCTCGATCTCTGATTTGTTTCGACATAGAACTAAATTGAACACATCAATTAGGTTCTGACCGGGCCCGGTACATAGGTCAAAACCAAATCATCGAGGGGCCCAGATATCGCTTCTATTTCTAGAAGGAACAGATAAACTTCGACTGATATGCTTGTACTAACTACTTGTTGAATTATTCACAAAGGCACGTTTTATGACATCGAGTTACCAATGCGTTTTCGTGCAATCAATGAATAACCAACTCATAGTCAACAACTCATATCTCTAGGTTTGAAGATTTATATGATATTACCGTCTCACGATCACTCGAGATAAATTCCATGAAGTGATGCAAGTGAGTGTGGGTTGGATCCAATACTCAGCCCTTATGAGTACTCATGAATGTTGTAGCAACCATTGCATTGTCCAAAGCACTTTTAGACAAATCATACAAGCCAAATTCATGACAGTCTTAAATCAATACTTACTTCCAAAGTTTGACTGACTGTGGATGGTTTGAATAATAACATAATTATTCTGGAAGTAAAAACATGCAAAATTGAAACATAGTAAACAATCAACACAAGATAGTAACACCTTACTCATAAATAAATAACAACTTTTATTTATCATCAAATGTCAATTACATTTTACAAGTTTCAGGAATCTAATTATTGAAACTAATATCATCCTTCAGCCCAATGCGCCTCGCTGCTGTAAATGCTTAACCCTGCTCAGTCCCTTCGTGAGGGGATCTGTCGGGTTCTCATCTGATGATACCCTCTTAGCAACGAGGAGTCCTTCTTCTATTCGATGTCTGATGAAATGGTATTTTCTGTCAATGTGTCTAGATCTCCCGTGATCTCTCGGTTCCTTAGCCAAAGCAACCGCACTTTCATTGTCACAGAAAATTTCCATTGGCTCCTTTATAGCTGGTACAACTCCAAGGTCTCCGATGAAGTTCTTTAGCCATATCGCCTCCTTAGCTGCTTCACTTGCTGCTATGTACTCTGATTCACAAGTAGAATCAGCTACTGTCTCCTGCTTGGAACTTTTCCAAGTAATTGCCCCTCCATTTAGGATAAAGACCCAGCCTGACTGAGAGCGGAAATTATCCCTATCAGTCTGGAAGCTAGCATCGCTATATCCTTCCACTCTCAAGTCATCACTGCCTCCGAGGGTAAGGACCCAATCCTTAGTCCTCCGCAGATACTTGAGAATGTTCTTTACCGCTGTCCAGTGTGCCCTGCCAGGGTTCCCTTGATATCTACTGACCATGCTCAAAGCAAAGGCCACATCAGGGCGAGTACAAGTCATAGCATACATGATCGAGCCCACAGCGGAAGCATATGGTATATGACTCATTTCAGCTATCTCAGCCTCTGTACTCGGACTCTGAGTTTTACTCAGCTTGGCATTACTCTGGATTGGTAATTCTCCTTTCTTGGAATCTTGCATACTGAACCTCTTCAGTACCTTATCCACATAAGTACTTTGACTAAGTCCAATTAGTCTCTTACTCCTATCTCTCAATATCCTTATCCCTAGGATATAGGCAGCTTCCCCAAGGTCCTTCATAGCGAAACACTTCCCAAGCCAGGACTTAACCTCCTGCAAGGTTGGGACGTCGTTTCCTATGAGAAGTATGTCATCCACATACAACACCAAGAAGCTAACTATGCTCCCACTAGCCCTGACATACACACAAGACTCATCCTCACTCCTAGAAAAGCCAAACTCTTTGACTTTCTCATCAAAGCAAAGATTCCATCTGCGAGATGCTTGTTTCAATCCATAAATGGATTTATCAAGCTTACACACTCTATTAGGGTATCTTATATCGACAAAACCCTCTGGTTGAGCCATGTAAACATCCTCAACCAACTTTCCATTAAGGAAAGCGATTTTGACATCCATTTGCCATATTTTATAATCATGAAATGCAGCTATGGCTAACAATACTCTAATAGACTTAATCTTAGCTACTGGTGAGAAGGTCTCATCATAGTCAACTCCCGGAGTTTGAGTAAAGCCCTTCGCAACCAGTCGCGCTTTATAAGTGTGTACCTTCCCATCCATGTCGGTCTTCTTCTTGAAGATCCATTTGCACCCAACTGTCTTACGACCTGGTACATTGTCAACCAAGTTCCAAACTTGATTGTCATACATGGACTGAATCTCGCTGTCCATAGCCTCCTTCCATTTAGCAGACTCAGGGCCTGCCATGGCTTCCCTGTAATTATTAGGTTCATCCAAATCTATTAGTGTACTATCACTAATAAATGTATCACCTTCAGTGGTGATGTGATAACCATAATAAAAATCAGGTGTGTTCCTCACCCTAGTGGAACGTCTTGGAGGTACAGACTCATCTATCGGATCAACAGGAGTTTCCTCCTCAGTTTGGTCGATAGCATTTGAGGTTCCTTCACCACTTGACTCTTGAAGCTCTTCAAGGTCAATTTGCCTCCCACTATCCCCTTGGCTTATGAATTCTCTCTCACGAAAGACTCCTCTTCTTGCTACAAAGACCACATTATCATTGGGTCTGTAGAAGAGGTAACCAAAGGATCTTTGTGGGTAGCCGATGAAAATACACCTCTCACTTCGAGGTTCAAGCTTATCATGAGTCTCACGCCTCACGAAAGCTTCACAACCCCTAATCTTGATGTGGTCCAAATTGGGAACTTTCCCAGTCCACATCTCGTGAGGTGTTTTGGCAACCTTTTTAGTAGGGACTAGATTAAGGATATGGGCGGCAGTCTCTAAGGCATACCCCCAGAAAGAGATTGGTAACGAAGCTCGACTCATCATGGAACGAACCATATCCAACAAGGTTCGATTGCGCCTTTCAGCTACACCATTCAACTGTGGTGTTCTGGGAGGTGTCAATTGTGAGACAATCCCACATTCCTTAAGATAGTCAAGGAACTCAATGCTAAGATACTCTCCTCCCCGATCGGAATGGAGCATCTTGATGTTCCTGCCCAATTGATTCTCCACTTCCTGCTTAAACTCTTTGAACTTTTCAAAGGTTTCTGACTTATGCTTGATTAAGTAAATATATCCATATCTACTGTAATCATCAGTAAAAGTCAAATAATAGCGATTAGCATCCCTTGTAGCAACTCTGAAGGGCCCACACACATCCGTGTGTACAAGGTCCAACAAACCTTCACCCCTATCACAAGTACCTGTGAAGGGTGACTTTGTCATTTTTCCAAGTAAACAAGACTCGCAACTATCATCTGACTTGAGGTCAAATGATTCCAAGACTCCATCCTTTTGGAGTTGGCCTATGCGCTTCTTGTTAACATGTCCAAGACGACAATGCCACAAGGATGCTTTATCCAAGCTATCTGAAGAATCAATATACAACACATTATTTCCTAGATTGTCTACAACATTCACAGCTTCATATACACCATCACAAGGTAATGCTTTAAAGTAAAATACATCATTGTAATAAACATTAATAGCACCATTTTTATTATCAAATGAAAATGAAAAACCTTGTTTGTACAAGCCATGAAAAGAAATAATATTTCTCGCCATTTCGGGCGAGTAACAACACTTATTCAAATCTAACATTAACCCATTATTAAGCAACAAAGAATAAACTCCTATCTTGGTAACGGGTGATGCTTTCCTGTTGCCCATGACTAAGTTTATCTTCCCGTGCTCCACTTGCTCACTTCTTCTTAGTGCCTGCAAATCAGTACAAATGTGAATACCACACCCTGTATCAAGCACCCAAGAATTAGCATTAGATGAGTTGTTAGACAATATTGTGTAAATACCTGCATGGGTGGGTTTAACCTTCCCATCCTTTAGATCTTGCAGATATTTGGGGCAGCTTCGCTTGAAGTGTCCCTTATCCTGGCAATAGAAGCACTGTGCTTCCTTTGGGTTTTAAGAAGGAGTAATGGGACCTTTCTTTGTCCCACTTGAAGAGGAACCATCAAGAGTCTTACCCTTGGTACCCTTCGAAGGGCTTTTCCTCTTCTTACCCTTTCCCTGCCCAATAGCCAGAACAGGGGCTGTTGAAGGAGTAGAAGTAGCAACCGCTTTACCCTTAAGGCCATTTTCAGCTGTCCTTAAGAGTCCTTGAAGTTTGCTAAGTGTGACTTCCTCCTTGTTCATATTATAAGTCATGCGAAACTGATCATAACTTGGAGGTAAGGAATGGAGAATGATGTCAATCGCCATTTCCTCAGGAAAGTCAACATTTAGCTTCAGCAACCGGTCAACGAACCTTTGCATCTTCTGCAAGTGACCGGTGATGGGTTCACCATCCTTCATCCTTGCGGTTATCATGGAGGAGATGATTTCATACCTCTCCTGACGCGCACTCTGATGGTACCTTTCCATCAGATCCAGGTGCATCTCATAGGGGTAGAAATCTTCATAGGATTTTTGAAGTTCAGGAGTCATGGTGGCCATCATGATGCATTCTACTTTAGTAGCATCCTTTTCATGTGCAACAAACTCCGCAAACTCTTCAGGAGTAGCAATGGCTTCACTCACAACCTTAAGCTCCCTATCGAGGACATATTCTTTGTCCTCATAGCGGGTAATCATTCTGATGTTTCTGATCCACTCATTGAAATTGGATCCATCAAAGATGACCTTACCACACAAGTTCATAAGGGAAAAGGAGCCTGTTTGGTTTGAGCCAGAAGCATTGTTGGAAGACATTTGAAAGGAAAGAAAGACAAGTTTCATTAGATTAGGAATCCTTAATAATTCACCCAAATGAAATATTAAGGCTAGGACCCAACAAACTATTTATAGTTGGAAGAGGGATGCCGTAATCCATACTATAAAATATTTGAAGGTAGGTAAATGACGATTTACCAATTTCCACCATAAGAACGAAATATTTTATTATTAGGTTTTATTGGTTTTGAAACTCCTAGATCTTTTGAGATACATTGAACTTTTCAATGGCATGTTTGAATCTCGATTGTACCCTCTCAAGTTTGTGACTGGGATGCCGAGGATCACAAACAAGGTGTGAATAACCATACAAATTGACTTGGTACCCTCAACAATGTTACCTAATCGATGTGCCGGTTAACCACACACGCTCCACCGATCTATAATAAGGTCAAGTTACCCTTTGCCACTCTTACTAGTCCATGTTAGTGTGCCGGTTAACCACACACGCTCCACTAACGACTTGGTAAGGTACAAAGTGTAATTTTATGGGCTAGCACCAATTTCACATTTTCCTAAAGTAACTAAGATTGGGAATTTATAATGTATAGTTACTTTATAATTCATTATACTTTTAACAAGTATTTAAAGTCGTATCCTACCCGTTCGGCTAACGACCCTCCACCGATCAAGGAAGCGGTGGGTGAGAGTGGACACCCATTAAGTCACCATTTTATAGGCAACAACCTTATACCCCCCTTATAGACCGGCTTCGTGAATGAGGCCTACTAACGGTAAGAATGACATATTCTTATACATATCTATATAATAAAATTATAATAATAGTATAAGTGTTGATTTTTAAACTTTTTTAAAAATCTAAGGTTTAATTTGGAATTAAAGTATTAGAGTGTAAGACTTTTCAAATTCCAAAACTTGAGGGCAAGAATTGAAACTATTCCAAGTCTCTTCAATTTGTAACTTATGAGTTTTAATGGTTCATAAAATGAAGACTCTTCATTTTATGAAACCTCTTTAGTTCTTTAATCACAATTAAAAGAAGTGACTTTTGGTTATCCATAACTTGAGGACAAGTTATGGACACCATCATAGCCATTAAGATCATGAATTAAACACACATGGTGGTTACACATAATTCCTATGATCTTCTAAAAACTCATAAGACACAAATTCATGTCAAGCAATTTCAAGAAATCATATAAACATATACAATACTTGAAAATTGATAAAAGTCATGTAAAATGGGTTAACATAATCATTATCATTTTGAAAAACAGATTTTACAAGTCCAAAACAGATTGGGATAATGATCTTAATCCATTTCCAGCAACAAAACTCGAAAAAACTGCCCAGCACGCTCCTACTCGCCGAGTGCATTATTCTACTCGCCGAGTAGGATGAATTTGTTCATGGACTCGGCGAGTCCTCCCCATGGACTCGGCGAGTTCAGTCGTCAGAGTGCAGAATTTTCGATTTTTAAGCAGTTTTGCATCAAGTATACAGAAAACAATCCTAGGCTCTGATACCACTGATGGGTTTTTGAGCATTCTAACACTTCCTAAGTGTACATGCAACCCTAATAACCTTGAATCTATGTTTTCTCTATATACATGCAAATTTCTTTTTCAAGGTTATTTCCTAACTAGCATGGCATGGGGATTACATAAAACATAAAACTAGTAGAAATACATACCTTGTTGTTGCTTGGATTCCTTCAAGACTTTGTGAGCCTAGCACCCCAAATGTTGTGCCTCAAATGCTTCACACAACACTACAAGACTTGGAATAACTTGAGAGAATACTTCTAGCACTCAAAATCGGTTATGCCCTCTCTAGTAACACTATGTCCACTAGATCACCATTTTGCTAGCCATAGGGTTCCTTTTATAGTGTTGTCACAATTAGGGTTTACTCATGAAGACCCTTAATTGCCATGACTCTTGATTTCCCATGACCCATGGGTTTGTAACTCCCATAGACTATCCATGAAGCTCCATATGGTTATAACCAAACCCATAAACCATGGATCATTAATCCACCATAAAAGAATTGATGATTGTCATAATCAACCCTATATATTTAATTAGTCTCACTTTGATCACTAGATTAATACTAGATTAATACTTGATCAATACTAATTAAATAATACTATTATTAATATATTAGAACTTATAATATATTAATAATCATAAGTGCCTTATTCTCTCATTTAGTCTATCCAAGTATTGCAATGCCATGCAACCCAAATGGACCATGCCGGGTCGGGTCAAGTACATACCAAATAAAGTGATGGACTTAGACACTATATCCAACATACAGGTCCTGTAATCCTCGGGATCAAATACCATCAAGCCCATTTAACCATCGGGTTGGTATGCCCCTCAGCCTATTGGTTTACGGACAAAGTAGTAAAGCCTCAGCCACCGATCAAATATGTGCACATATAACAGATAATCATATAACAGTCTACAACCAGTCACACAGATCTATAGATAACTAAGCATAGTATCATCCTATATACCAGGATACTGATCTAACAGATTACTACAACACAATAGCATACATAACAGGATATCAAATCCAAAGGGCTGGCCTTGGTGCCTTTGACCCGCAAGTACAGTGAGGAAAACTCACCTCGATCCGCTGATAATCAAATAACTGCTTGGACCGCCGAACCAGATAACCTCGCGCCAACTAACAATAAATACAATTTTAATCAATAATTAACCCAATAGCCCAAAATACCCTTAGGTCAAACTTGGTCAACCCTGTCCAAAGCCAAAGTCTACGGTCAAGGTCCAAATGTCAATATTTCTTCCCAGCAGAATACACCCTGTGTACCAAGAGAGTACACCCATCGTACTCTGATGTTGACCAATAGCGGGGCGTTGACCGCATACGTGCAACGTACCACCAGATATACCCAGCATACTCATCCTAGTCCCAAAACTCCATTAAGAGCTTATTCCATTAAGTTCTTACATCCAAAACTCAGATCCAATCCCAAAACTATGTCCTAAGTCAAAAAGTTTCCTACTTTATGACTTTACATGCCTATAATGTGCTTAATATCCAAAACCCTAAGTTCTAAACCCAATAAGACATCACAACTCTTGTGTGGATGGGATAGAAGGGCCCAGATCACATATTTATAGTTCATAATAGCTTTATAATGGATAAAGCTTCCAAATTTATCCATTACAATGGTCCCAACAAACAAGATCTAGTCTTTAAATCTCAAAGGGACCTAAAAGTTCATTTTTTTTCAACTGAATCCATTACGTACAAGTCTCCAAATTTCTGATCTGAATCAAAATGATGTTTAGATGGATAAAGTTTCCAACTTTATCCATAACAAGGTCACAAACTTTCAAGCTCTAAACTTTATGAACTAAAATGACCAAAAGCTCATAACATCCAAAACTAGTTAGATCTAACAAATGAATCATCAAGATTCAAACTTTATACCTCTAGAAGATAGATCAAGGTGGACAAAGTCCAGATTTACAAGCTCCAAAGCAACCAAAAATTCTCCAAGAAGTTCCTTCTTCTCCAAGGTGCACCATACATACTCCAAAGGACTCAAAAACACCTTCTTTTAGCACACAAGGCTCAACTAGGGTTAGTGTTTCATGGAAGGGGTGTTGGAGGGGTTTAAATAGGGCTCATACCAAGAAAATAGGGTTTGGGCATTGATTGTGTATGACCAACGTACTTCTAATACACCCAACGTACTCAGGGTGCCTCAGTATGCCCAACGTACTCCCCTTTGTACGCCCAACATACTCAACACAACCTAAAACCGACCAAACTTCAAACGGGCATAAATTTTTCATTCTAACTCCGATTTTGACGTTCTTTATATCAATGGAAAGGTAACGAGAAGCTCTACACTTCTATCAACTCATCATTGCCTTAAAACATTCTGAACAAAAATCCAAAATTCATAAAAGCCCGAACTGACACTTTATCGAAATACCCCTTGGCGCCAAAACACAGACCGAACTCCTGCATCATCCAAATTACATTACCCACACCCAAATGGGTCTAAATCTCTTTTCCTCAAAGGCCCTAAGCCTGATAATACTAGATCTTTAGGTCACCACCCCCATATAGGAAACGATTCGAAACAAGGCGTTACAACTCTCCCCCACATAAATTAGATTTCGTCCTCGAAATCACTCCTTACCCCCTTCCTAAGAACCAACGTTCCAAACAAAAACTTATAGTGTTGAAAAAATCACTAAACCCATAATTGTCGATCCAAAACACTGATTTTATAATTCTGAAGCCCCATAAGTTTCCTGACCTTCATACATGTAGAACCATTCTGAAACACAATCACAAGGTCCTCCTCCTACCATCAGAATTGAAACATCCTTTTGACCTTGAACCTTCCAATTGATAACCTGACATACAGATTCCTAAATCCATAACTTGCTGAGATATAAATTTTGCACTTATACACTAAGGATTCCCGATGCGAATCTCAACCAAGAGCCAACTTGGTATATAACCCATAACCTGAGATACAAGGATTTACACTTGCGTTTCACCCGAACGCTTCTGATTCGCGACAACCATTCCTGAAACTGGGATATAAAATCCCCACACCACCGTTGAGACTGCCAGTCTCGCACCTTGTCCAGCTACCAGGTTCTTGAGAGTCCAATAGATAAGGTTATTCTAGCCTATACACCACTCTATGCCACTCCCTGGCCACATAATCATCCTACTAAAACCATAATCCAATTCCTTGACCTAACCGGTCTCCACCAGGTCTCACCTACATTGCCATAATCATACGAGCCTTGTCCACGGGTCTCATCCAGTGAGAGCTACACAGGCCCAACCCGTCTCAGACCGCAATGGTCCTATTTTCCATAACAAAGATATACTCTCCGACCCCACTATCCGCCTTGCCCAAGGCACGAGCTGATCCTCCTTTATATTCACGACAACCCCAACGATGGTTTACCTCAATCTGGTGAACGCTACGATCCCATCTCAGACTTACAACACTTCCATACTATCTGCCAATCCAGTGAATGCTATGGCCACCCTGCAGTCTTACGACACGTCTATCCAGCCATGGTCACCACCCATGGTCTTACCACACACAATTCCTTTCATAGAACACGTTACTATCAATGCAAAATACAACGAAATCATGGCCGTACATTACCCGATAATAGGATAAACGATCATATTCTTAATCAAATTCAAAGGCCATAACAAAAAAGAACCATGCATATAATTCGAACCAAGTGCTCCAATGCTATCTTGTCCAGTCACATACACCCCTCTCAGCAATACATATAATGAATTTACCACAATGCACATCCTTAGGGAACCCATAACTTCATCTAAAAGGGAAGAAATACCAGTGTCCTATTGAAACGGCACCTCAATCAATAACAGAAGGCATCCTCATGATCGCTCGAAACAAGATCCCATACTTGATTGAGACTAAACAGATTCCATCAATACATAACTAGCTAGAGAAGAGTTCCATGGTAATCCTGAATGCTACGATAACCTGAGCCTACTATAGACTAAAATTCCACACCACCATTGAGGGTAAACATACCCAGAAATAAAAGGGGCATAAAACATACTGAACTTGATGATAGGTTGACACATCCATTGAACTTCAACTGTCACAAATTGAAAATTTCGGAGAACCTATGATGAATGACGAACGATGCGACCAGAAATCAAGTACGCATTGACATTAGATCAAATGATCTAAAACCCGCGCAGAACTGATCGCACCTAATTCTGAAACTGATTCCCTGATCGACCTCTGAACAAACTAGACTATAATTAGAAATCCATGCAACGAGCTGAGAAATTCCATCCGTAACCAATACTCAAACTGAGTGGTCCTAGCGGCTCCTCATCTATTCTTTGGCACCCCCACAAGAAACCAATAGCTGCAACGAGCTCCTTTACCAAACACTTCCTTCTGAGGGATAACTCATGTGTCTCCTAAACACATACATCCGATTGCCACCTACTATATACCCCTGCCTTCAGCAAATCCTGAACCAAGATCCCACATACTTGCACCGCAGATCCCTAGGAACCATTCCTTCAATACGACGAACCTGAACAGATCGATGATCCTTCAAGCCGACTACCCAGTTCTCCCCTACTTATGGTTTGAACTACCACCTATTAGTGTTGTAACCAAACCATAACTCAAATCGGCTTAACCAGGTACAACCATCCTTGACCATGGAATGAATAACACACACAGGATGATCTTCTATATAACGATCAAACAAAGCCCAAGAGAATTCCTGAATTTCGGCTGAAGAACTCTGAAATTTCCCCAATCTTGCCCACTTTAACATTAAGGATTCCTTTCAAGAGCATAATCCAACACCGACTTACGATCCAAAACATGCCTTCCTGGCCTACAATCCCAACCTTCAATCTGGTACCTGACCTTCCTGTAACCTAAGAACTTGAATCCGTGATTGCATCACAAGGCATCCATACCACATCCATCCACCTGCATACTTCTACATTGACATATTGTTGCCAAACATCGTGGCCAACAGACCCCATGTTGGGTTTACATCCCAACTCTGATAGTCACAAGCCTGCTCATTCCTTCTTCAAACTCGGAAAACTAAAAGGGCATAATCCTTGCCGCATATAGTGAAAATCCAATCCATCAATCCACCACTCAATCTCCATCTGCAATTCCCTAGCCGATCAAAACAATCGCTTCCTTCTTGAGTCTCGTGACTCAATGCACGGCCTCGAGCAAAATCCTCAAGACCTCAAAACTAACAAACTCATCGAGGTTTTAACCAATCAACCCAAACCGCTATCGCCACTGGCATCCAAAACAATTACCAGACCCATCCTTATGCCTGAGCATCCATAACTGAAAGGTTGAACGATACGGGACCACTGCCATGAATCATGATATCAAACCATGCTATATACCCCAATGAGCCCTTAGAACCCCCAAAATTTTCCTCGATTCGAGTATGGATCCTGTGCTTCCAATAGTACGGGGCCAATACTACCTTCCACACCTATCCATACTTACCTCAAGAATCATCTAGGGTCGTCTAAGACCTATTCATAAAATTCTCCCAAAACCCGCTCAACAGCGAAACAACCGCACTAAAATACTCCCTAGGCTCTCCTAGGATTCCCCGCCTCCCCTTCCATCAGTTGTTGAGGGGCTCTGATCAAAGCTAGCCAACCACTTCATGAATACAATTACATGCAATAAAACTTAAAATAAACTTTCGACTAAAGGACCCACACCCTCAACGGTTAGACTCAAACGAGAGTTGCGCAATAGGGTCAAATCCTTCACTTTATGATTATTTAACCTCCATAGCATGTAACTTAATGTATTCATTTGATAGTTAGCTCCCATCAATGTGAGTCCCACAAAGCACAAAGCAAGTAGCATTCGAGCAGTGGAGTCGACTTGCACTAAAACACAATAAAATCAGACAGATCCTCACACGAAATCCCCGATCTCTATCTCCCAGCATCTTGGATGCACCTTCTCCCTGCCCTTACTCTCTTAAGAGTGGCTAATAAACCTCATGCTGACCCGCCATATACTGCACCCACTCATGAAACTTCCACCAACACTACAGCACTTGTCTATGCTAATCATACATAACACTGGATCTCATAGACAGTCGGATATTTGATCCTACCCTAAGCCATTCATCAGACAAGAACAGGAAATAAGGCCAAACCAAACATTCTCGGGCTATAGAATCTTAGTTATGTACAAATATGTTGCACAAACTAAGAAACTACAGTAATGATGACAATTTCATAAAAGGAAGATCTTAGGCTATCAGGTATCATATAATCAGGCAATTGTATCATGCAATTCCAGAAGATCCCTAGCCTATCACTAGAATGATGTTATAACATATCCTAATATCAGGTAAAAGAGTGGTAACTTGGGGTCAACTTATTGGTCCCGGCTGATCGTACACATAACATCCTCTTTGATTATTTTGAAGAACAATTTCAATATCATTTATAAAACCTTTATCCTTAGTTTGAGACTGGATTCACATGAGTTTCCTCCAATTCATTCATACCAAGGCTCTGATACCAACTTGTAACATCCCAAAAATTCAATAAATTTAAAACTTTTCGAAACAACCCTTTTTCTAAAAGAAGTGTTACAAAACCATTGTTTTCAAAACATTATTTAAAATCAGAGTCTGCCAAGATCAAATCAGTTGAAAACCAAGGATGTGTATGGTCACGCTTTCACCTTTGCACAGTCCACTAAAGTACCAGAAACCATAAACCAAAACTGTAAGCACGAAGCATAGTGAGTTCCCCCAAAATACCACCACATACACATAATAACAAACAAATAGCATGTCGGGTCCGATCATCCTCGGGATGGAATACCCCAGACAAAATGCTAATATACAATGGGCCTACAACCTATCGAGGTAGGATTACTCCCGGCCCACAACCCATTAAGGTCGGAATTATTGGATAAGGTTTCTAAGTCCATAACTATATTTGGTATGTACTTGACCCGATTTAGCATGGTCCATTTGGGTTGCATGGCATCAGAACAGTTTGGATAGAATTTTGTGAGAAGAGGATATTTATGATTTATTAATATATTATAAGTTCTAATACATTAATATAAAATCATATTATTTAATTAGTATTGATCAAGAATTAGTTTGGAATTAATTTTGTGATCAAAAGAGACTAATTAAATAAATGGGGATTGATTTGGTAAATCATTCATTCTTATATAGTGGGCTTATGATCCATAGTTCTTCATGTTGGGCTAAACCCATGTGGTTACCCATGGATACTCCATGGAGGTTAAAACCCATGGATCATGAGGAATGTGGAAAGGAATGAGTTACATGGTGTAACCCTAATGTGCACACTATATAAAGAAGCCTCACACTAGTAAAATCGGCACTTAAGATACACAAGTGAGGGCTAGCCGATTTTGGTGCAATATAATCTTCTCTCAAGTTATTCCAATTGTTGGTGGTGTTGTGTGAAGCATTTGAGGCATCACACTTGGGGTGCTAGGCTCACAAAGTCTTAAGGAATCAAAGCTACAAGAAAGGTATGTCATTCTACTAGAATTTTGTATTACATATATCCCATGATATGCTACTTATGATGAAACCTTGGAAAAATCAATGTTTGCATGTATAATAGAGAAAACAGAGACCCAAGGTTTCTAGGGTTGCATGCACACCATAGGAGTGTTAGAATGCTCAAAAACCAACAGTGGTATCAGAGCATAGGCTTGTTTTCAATTATACTTAATGCTACTTGCTAAAAAAATCGATTTTCTGCTCACTATTCAGTCTACTCGCCGATTCCATAGGGGGACTCGACGAGTCCATGTTAAAATTTATCCAACTCGTCGAGTTGGTTCATGCACTCGACGAGTTAGAGGCCCTGAGGGCAGAATTTCGAGTTTCAATGCTGGAATTGGACTAGGATCATTACCCTAAACTGTTTTTAGATTGTTAAACCTGTTTTTGATGTGGTAATGATTGTGCTTATCCAATTTCAAAGATAATTGTCAATGTTTCAAGTTTTATATTAAGTTCATATGATTCTTGAAAATTGTTGATATGAATTATGCGTGCTTATGAGTTTTGTTAGATCATAGAAATTATTTGACATGCTTGATAGTTTAATTGTTGATCTAAATGCTTTTTAATGGACTCCATAACTTGTCCTCAAGTTATGGAATTCCAAGAGTCTTTTCCATTAAAATCATTAAAACTCATAAGTTATAGAAATGAAAGGTTTTGAATAGTTTCAAAACTTGCCCTCAAGTTTTGGAATTTGTAAAGTCACTTTAGAAAACTTTAATTCCAAACCCTAGAATTTTAAAAGTTTAAAATTCAACCCTTATACTATTATATTATTAAAAGTCTAATAATTATATATATGTATAAGAACAAGTCAGTCTTACCGTTATTAGGCCTCATTCACGAAGTCGGTCTATAATGGGGGTATAAGGTTGTTGCCTATAAAAAGGCAGCTTAATGGGTGTCCACTCTCACCCACCACTTCCTTGACTGGTGGAGGGTCGTTAGCCGAACGGGTAGGACAAAGACTATAATTCTCATTAAAAGTATAATGATAAATATAAAGTAACTAAAACTTTTATAAATTCCCAATCTTAGTCACTTTAGGAAAATGTGAAATTGATGCTAACCCCTGAAATTACACTTTGTACCTTGCTAAGTCGTTAGTGGAGCGTGTGTGGTTAACCGGCACATCGATTAGGTGATAAAATTAAGACTACCAAGTTAATTTGCATGGATATTGACATCTTGTTTGTGATCCTCGGTATCCAGTCACAAACTTGAAGGGCATAATCGAGATTTAAACATGACATTGAATTGTTCAATGAATCTCAAAAGATCTAGGAGTTTCAATCCAATTAAAACCTAATAATTTGTTTCGTTTTTTATGGTGGAAATCGGTAAATCGTCATTTACCTACCTTCAAATATTTTGTAGCTTGGATTACGACATCTCTCTTCTAAGTTATAAAATATTGTGTTGGGTCCTAGCCTTAATATTTCATTTGGGTGTCTTATTAAGGACTCTATATCTAATTTAAACTTGTCTTTCTTCCTTTGCAGATGTCTTCCAACAATGCTTCTGGCTCAAACCCTACTGGCTCATTTTCTCTCATGAATCTTTGTGGCAGAGTCATCTTTAATGGGACTAATTTCAATGATTGGATTAGGAACATAAGGATGGTCACTCGCTATGAAGACAAGGAGTATGTCCTTGATAAGGATCTAAAGGTTATCGATGAGTCTTCTGCTACTCCAGAGGAGAATTCTGAGTACACTACCTATGAGAAGGATGCCACTAAGGTATCTTGTATCATGTTGGCTACCATGACAACAGAACTCCAGAAATCCTATGAAGATTTCTGCCCTTATGAGATGCACCAGGACCTGATGGAAAGATACCATCAGAGTGCTCGTCAGGAAAGGTATGAAATCATCACCTCCATGATAACAACAAAAATGAAGGATGGAGAGTCTATCATGAGCCACCTGCAGAAAATGCAAAGATTCGTGGATCGGTTGCTAAAGTCAAATGTGAACTTTGATGAGGAGTTAGCAATAGATATCATTCTACACTCCTTACCCTCCTGTTATGATCAGTTCCGCATGACCTATCATATGAACAATGAGGAAGTCACACTTAGAAAACTTCAAGGACTTTTTAGGACTGCTGAAAGTAGTCTCAAATGTAAGAATGTTGTTGCCACTCCTACCACTGCCCCTGTTCTGGCAATCGGGCAAGGTAAAGGGAAAAAGAGGAAGACCCCTTCGAAGGGTAACAAGGGAAAGTCTCTTCATGGCTCCTCTTTGAGTGGAACCAAAGGAGGTTCTGCCACTCCCTATTCCAACCCGAAGGATGCACAATGCTTCTACTGTCAGGAAAAGGGGCAGTGGAAGTGTAGCTGCCCCAAGTACTTCCAGGATGTTAAGGATGGGAAAGTAAAACCCACCCATGCAGGTATTTACACTATATTGTCTAATAACTCACCACATACTAATTCTTAGGTCCTTGATGCCGGGTGTGGAATTCACATTTGTTCTGATTTGTAGGGCCTAAAAAGAAGTGAGGATGTGGAGCACGGGAAGATAGACTTGATCATGGGGAATAGGAAAGCTTTACTTGTCACCAAGATTGGAGTTTATTCTTTATTGCTTAGTAGTGGGTTAATATTATATTTGAATAAATGTTGTTACTCGTCTGAAATGGCGATAAATAATATTTCCTTTCATGGTTTGTTCAAAGAAGGTTTTACTTTTTCATTTGATAATGAATGTGGTGGTATTAATGCTTTTTATAATGGTGTTTTTTATTTTAAATCATTACCTTGTGATGGTGTATATGAAACTGTGTCGGTTATAGACAACTTAGGGAATAATGTATTGCATATTGATTCTTCCACTATTTTGGATAAGGCATACTTGTGGCATTGTCGTCTTAGACATGTCAACAAGAAGCGCATAGGCCAACTCCAAAAGGCTGGAGTCTTGGAGTCATTTGACTTAAAGTCAGATGATAGTTGTGAATAATGTTTACTTGGAAAAATGACTAAGTCACCCTTCACTGGTACTTGTGCTATGGGTGAGGGTTTGTTGGATCTCATACACACCGATGTGTGTGGGCCCTTCAGAACCGCCACAAGGGATGCTAACCACTTCTATGTGACTTCTACTGATGATTATAGTAGGTATGGCTATATCTACTTAATCAAGCATAGTCAGAAACCATTGAAAAATTCAAAGAGTTTAAACACGAAGTGGAGAATCAGTTGGGCAGGAAGATAAAGATGTTCCGATCCGATCGAGGCGGTGAGTATCTTAGTATCGAGTTCCTTGACTATCTTTAGGAATGTGGAATTGTTTCACAATTGACACCTACTAGTACCCCACAGCTGAATGGTGTGGCTGAGAGGCGCAATCGAACCTTGTTAGACATGGTTCGTTCCATGATGAGTCGAGCTTCGTCACCAATCTCATTCTAGGGGTATGCCTTAGAGACTGCCGCCCATATCCTTAATCTAGTCCCTACCAATAAGATTGCCAAAACACCTCACGAGATGTGGACTAGGAAAGTTCCCACTTTAGACCACATCAAGATTTGGAGTTGTGAGGCTTTCGTGAGGTGCGAGACTCACGACAAGCTCGAACCTCAAAGTGAGCAGTGTATTTTCATCGGCTACACACAGAAATCTTTTGGTTATCTCTTCTACAGACCGAGTGACAATGTTGTCTTCGTGGCGAGGAGAGGAGTCTTTCGTGAGAGAGAATTCATAAGCCAAGGAAACAGTGGGAGGCAAATTGACCTTGAAGAACTTCAAGAGTCAAGTGGTGAAGGAACCTCAAACACTAGCAGTCAACCTAAGGAGGAAACTCCTGTTGAGCAGATTGATGAGTCTGTACCTCTAAGGCGTTCCACGAGAGTTAGGAGCACACCTGATTTTTATTATGGTTTCCATATTACTACAGAAGGTGATGCACTTATCAGTGATAGTACACTGATAAATTTGGATGAACCTAACAGCTTCAAGGAAGCCATGGCAAGCCCTGAATCTGCCAAATGGAAGGAGGCTATGGACAATGAGATTCAGTCCATGTATGAAAATCAAGTTTGGAACTTGGTTGACAATGTATCGGGTCGTAAGACAGTCGGGTGCAAATGGATCTTCAAGAAGAAGACCGACATGGACGGGAAGGTACACACTTATAAGGCGCAGCTTGTTGCGAAGGGCTTTACTCAAACTCTGGGAGTTGACTATGACGAGACCTTCTCACCAGTAGCGAAGATTAAGTCTATTAGGGTTATGCTTGCCATAGCTGCATTTCATGATTATGAAATATGGAAAATGGATGTCAAAGCCGCTTTCCTTAATGGAAAGTTGGCTGAGGATGTTTATATGAGTCAGACAGAGGGTTTTGTCGATGCAAAGTAACCTAATATAGTGTGTAAGCTTGAGAAATCCATCTATGGATTAAAACAAGCATCTCGCAGATGAAATCTTTGTTTCGATGAGAAAGTCAAAGAGTTCATTTTCGAGGAGCGAGGATGAGTCTTGTGTATATGTTAAGGCTAGTCGGAGTATATTTAGCTTTTTGGTATTGTATGTGGATGACATACTACTCATAGGAAATGACATCCCAACCTTGCAGGAGGTTAAGTCCTGGATTGGGAAGTGTTTCGCTATGAAGGACCTTGGAGAAGCTGCCTATATCCTAGGGATAAGGGTATTAAGAGACAGGAGTAAGAGACTAATTGGACTTAGTAAAAGTACCTACTTGGATAAGGTGCTGAAAAGATTCAGCATGCAGGATTCCAAGAAAGGTGAATTACCAGTCCAGAGTAACGCCAAACTGAGTGAGACTCAGAGCCCGAGTACAGCGGCTGAGATAGATGGGATGAGTCGAGTAACATATGCTTCCGTTGTAGGCTCGATCATGTATGCTATGACTTGTACTCGCCCTGATGTGGCCTTTTACTTTGAGCATGCTCAGTAGATATCAAGGGAATCCTTGCAAGGCTCACTGGACTGCAGTGAAGAACATTCTCAAGTACCTGCGGAGGACTAAGGACTGGGTCCCTACCCTTGGTGGGAGTGATGACTTGAGAGTAGTAGGGTATAGTAATGCCAGCTTTCAGACAGACATGGATAATTTCCGCTCTCAGTCGGGCTGGGTTTTTACCTTAAATGGAGGAGAAATTACTTGGAAAAGTTCCAACCAGGAGACAGTAGCTGATTTAACTTACGAATCAGAGTACATAGCAGCAAGCGAGGCGGCGAAGGAGGCAATATGGATGAAGAACTTCATTGGAGACCTTGGAGTTGTACCAGCTATAAAGGAGCCTATGGGGATTTTCTGTGATAACGAGAGTGCAGTTGCCTTAGCCAAGGAACCAAGGGAGCACGGCAGATCCATGCACATCAACAGAAAATACCACTTCATTAGACATCAAATAGAAGAAGGACTCCTCGTGGCAAAGAGGGTATCATCAGATGAGAACCCAGCAGATCCCCTCACGAAGGGACTGTGTAGGGTTAAGCATTTATAGCATGCGAGGCGCATTGGGCTGAAGGATGATATTACTTTTAGTAATTAGAAAGCTTTCGAAATTTGTAATAGTTGAAAGGTAATTGACATTTGATGTTTAAATAAAAGGGGTTATTATTTACTAGTATGGTACTATCTTGTGTCAATCATTTACTATTGTTTCGTTTTTGCATGTTTTGACTTCCAGAATAATTATATTATTCAAAATGTCCACAGTCGATCATACTTTGGAAGTAGGTATTGAAATAATGTTGTCATGAATTAGGTTTGTAGATTTGTTTGAATTGTATTAGACATAGCAATTGTTCCTGCAACATTCATGAGTACTTATAAGTTCTGAGTATTGGAATCAACCCACGCTCACTTGTATCACTTCATGGAATTCATCTCGAGTGATCGTGAGACAGTAATATCATATAAGTCTTCAAACCAAGAGATATGAGTTGTTGACTATGAGTTGGTTGTACATTGATAGTATGAAAACGCTCTTATAAAACGTGTTGTTGTGTACAATTTGATGATTAGTCAGTACAATCATATGAGTCGAAGTTTATCTATTCCATTTAGTCCTTGGAGGATTAAAAGCGATATCTTGGGCCCCTCGATGATTTTGTTTTGACTTATGTGTCGGTCCCGGTCAGAACTGAATTGATGTGTTCGATTAAGTTCTATGTCAAACAAATCGGAAATCCGGAAACAAACTGCTGGACAATAAGTACGACGTTGTTCCATGTATTTGTCTGGCTGATATCTTGAACAGAGGATTATATGATCACTTATCTAAAATGGCACAACTTAGTTTCACGAGACTTTTAAGAGCTACGATTGATGGTCGGATCCTGAAGCCGTACTTGCAGCTATAGTTATTAGAATTATCCAAGTGGGAGATTGTTGGATAAGGTGTCTAAGTCCATAACTATATTTGGTATGTACTTGACCCGATTTAGTATGGTCCATTTGGGTTGCATTGCATCAGAACAGTTTGGATAGACTTTTGTGAGAAGAGGATATTTATGATTTATTAATATATTATAAATTCTAATATATTAATATGAAATCATATTATTTAATAAGTATTGATCAAGAATTAGTTTGGAATTAATTTTGTGATCAAAAGAGACTAATTAAATAAATGGGGATTGATTTGGTAAATCATTCATTCTTATATAGTGGGCTTATGATCCATAGTTCTTCATGTTGGGCTAAACCCATGTGGTTACCCATTGATACTCCATGGAGGTTAAAACCCATGGATCATGAGGAATGTGGAAAGGCACGAGTTACATGGTGTAACCCTAATGTGCACACTATATAAAGAATGCTCATACTAGTAAAATCGGCACTTAAGATACACAAGTGACGGCTAGCCGATTTTGGTGCAATATAATCTTCTCTCAAGTTATTCCAATTGTTGGTGGTGTTGTGTGAAGCATTTGAGGCATCACATTTGGGGTGCTAGGCTCACAAAGTCTTAAGGAATCAAAGCTACAAGAAAGGTATTTCATTCTACTAGAATTTTGTATTACATATATCCCATGATATGCTAGTTAGGATGAAACCTTGGAAAAATCAAAGTTTGCATGTATAATAGAGAAAACATAGATCCAAGGTTTCTAGGGTTGCATGCACACCATATGAATGTTAGAAATCTAAAAACCCAACAGGAATGCCCATACATATTGGGTCCACAACCAATCGAGGTTCGATTACCCCGACCCACAACCTATCGAGTTTGGAATGCCCATACACTATAGGTCCAATCAACCATCGGGTTGGAATACCCTAGGCCCCTCAACCATCGGGTTAGAATGCCAATCTACAACGGTTCCTGTCATCCTCGTGATGGAATACCCTCGGGCCCATTCAACCATCGGGTTGGTATGCCCCCTGGCCTGTTGTCTTACGCACAAAGCATTAAAGCCTCGGCCACCGACCAAATATCTACACATATAACAAATAATCATATAGCAGTCTACACCTAATCAGATAGATCTACAGATCACTAAGCATAGCATCATCCTATATAGTAGGATACCGATCTAACAGATCACTACATCACAATAGCATACATAACAGGATATCAAATCCAAAGGGCCAGCCTTGGTGCCTCGACTAGCAAGTACGGTGAGGAAAACTCACCTCGATCCACTAATAATCAAATAATTACTCGGACCGTCGAACCGTATAACCTCGCGCCAACTAACAATAAATACAATTTTAATCAATAATTAACCCAATAACCCAAATTAACCTTAGATCAAACTTGGTCAACCCTGGCTAAAGCCAAAGTCAACAGTCAAGGTCCAAATGTCAATATTTTCTGCCCAGTTGAATACACCCTGCGTACCAAGAGAGTATGCCCAACATACTCTGATGTTGACCAATAGCGGGGCGCTGACCGCATACGCACAGCGTACCACCGAGGTACGCCCATCATACTCATCCCAGGCCCAAAACTCCATTAAGAGCTTATTCTATTAAGTTCTTACATCCGAAATTCATATCCAAGCCCAAAATGATGTCCTAAGTCATAAAGTTTCCAACTTTATGACTTTTCATGGCTATAAAGTGCTTAATGTCCAAAACCCTAAGTTCTTAACCTAATAAGACATCCAAATTTATCGATTAAAATGGTCCCAAAAAATAAGATCTTGTCTTTAAATATCAAAAGGACCTAAAAGTTCATCTTTTTCAACTTAATCCATTACGTACAAGTCTCTAACTTTCTGATCGGAATCAAAATGATGTTTAGATGGATAAAGTTTCCAAATTTATCCATAACAAGGTCACAAACTTTCAAGATTTAAACTTGATGAACTAAAATGACCAAAAGTTCATAACATCCAAAACTAGTTCGATCTAACAAATGCATCATCAAGATTCAAAGTTTATACCTCTAGAAGATAGATCAAGGTGAACAAAGTCCAGATTTACAAGCTCCAAAGCAACCAACACATCTCCAAGAAGTTCCTTCTTCTCCAAGGTGCACCATGCATACTCTAAAGCACTCAAAAACACCTTCTTTTAGCACACAAGGCTCACTAGGGTTAGGCTTTCATGAAAGGGGTGTTGGAGGGGTGGAGGCTGAGAATGGAGTGGGTTTGGGGGAGTTAAGGAGCTTATATAGGGCTCAAACCATGAAAACAGGGTTTGAGCACTGATTGTGTATGCCCAACGTACTCACGGTGCCTCAGTACACCCAATGTACTCCCTTTTGTACGCTCAGCGTACTCAGCACAACCCAAAACCGACCAAACTTCAAACGAGCATAACTTTTTCGTTCTAACTATGATTTTGACGTTCTTTATATCCGCTGAAAGGTAACAAGAAGCTCTACAATTATATCAACTCATCCTTTATTAAAACTTTCTGAAAAAAATCCAAAATTCATAAAAACCCGAACTGACACTATACGAAAATACCCCTTGACGCCAAAACACAGACCAAACTCCCGGATCATCCAAATTACATTGCCCACATCCAAATGGGTCTAAATATATTTTAATCAAAGGCCCTAAGCTTGATGATACTCGGTCTTCGGTTTACCACCCCCACATAGGAAACGATTTGGAGCAGGATGTTACAAAACTATTGATCAATGCATGTCTCGTCGTCGGGGGAAGTTTGGTACCTATGCCGACTGGTTGGTCCGGGTATTCCCTATTAATGATTTCACTACCACTTGTTGGCTCCGCCCGTGAGCTTTTTCTTTCCTGCATGATCTCTTTCAGCTACATAATCTCATAACATCGTAATTGTCTTGGTGTCGTTTCCAAGATCGTCCCCGGCCCTTCTGCTGTACTAAATTTGACTATTCCATACATTATCGATAGGATTGCTCCGAATTTGAGTAGGGTTGTCCGTCCAAGGATGATGTTGTGTTCTGTTGGGTGCCGAATTACGACAAAATCTATGAGGGTTTTTTTCTTATTTGCCTTGACATGGATGGTCAATGTGAACGACAGGTGGATCGTGCCTAGGGGTCAAGCCTTGCATGGATTTGGTAAGGCTGTCTGCCCCATCGTATTCTTCTTGCCTTTCCCGCTTTGACCTAATCATCAGGATTTCATGAGACTCCGCGCTACCTCTATGAGGTTCCCTTTTGGTTGTTTATCCTCTATTTCCCTTTTTTAATACTAAATAGTTGATGGTGTCGTGTATCTTGCTCTTGTGGGATTCATAGTACTGTCCATTTCCTCCCTCCACTGGTTGTTTATCAGAGACTGTGTAGATGTCTGGTTGCCTGCCTCTTCTTTCATCTCTTAGAATGGCCTAAAACGTCCTTATGGGCACTTTCCTTGCCCCGAAGTGTCTTCCACCACCCAGGGTTTCCAAGTGGTGCGATGGTGAGCTGTGACATTTTGTGGATGAGGCGGTCATGGCGTTCAAGTATGCTTGCTTCGTTGCATCCCCTTCCTCTTGTCTCAGTTAGCATTCTACCTTCTCTTTTAGCTCAGCCTGTGTCTGGGGTTTCTTCCCTATGAGCTTCTTGGACAGCAATCCTGGGAGGAGGCCCTGCATGAAGGCGCCTGCTATTAACCCTTCGTCATGCCCTCGGACATCTAATGTGGCCTTAGTGAACCTGGTGAAGTATTCTCGCACCGTCTCTCCTTTCGTCTGTTTGCAACCGATGATTGAGTGTGAATCTCCTTTGTATTTATGCAATTGCATGAAATTTGTCAAGAAAAGGTACTATAGTTGGGCAAAATTGTAAATGCTCCTTGGCTTTAACATCTTGAACCGTGTTCTTGCGTTGTCATCTAAGGTTGTCGGGAAATACGTATACCAGAATTGCTCGTCCAATTGTAAGGAGGTCAATGTACACTCGTAAGTATCGATGTGATTATCTGGATATGTGGCTCCATTGTAGGTCTTGAGGTGTAGTAACTTCGCTGTATTTGGGATCTCGTAGTCTAGGAGTTCTTTGGAAAATGAAGGTATTACACTTTGCGATAAATCATATTGGTTTGGGATGGAGAAAACACATTGCGAGTTATATTGCTAGGCGGTGAGGTATGGTTGCATTATCATGCTATTGTATGCCGAGAGGTGCCCATGGTTTGGGCTGTAAAAGGTTCGCTATTGAAATGGGAAGATTAGTGTTTGGGTTGATAGGAGGGGTGGGTTTTGTGCGAATGATTTTTTTGACAAGAATGGATGATGTTGTGGGATTATGGTATTGAAAGGCGTGTTTGTAACAAACAAAGGTGTTTGGAAAGCCATCGTTTGTTTTCTCACCATTAGGCTTAGCGGCGGTGTTTGTGAGATAACTGTCACGTCGTTGACGTTGTCCGTTATTAGTGGTGTTATGCTACTTGAGATCACCGTCAACGGTGGTTCTTACATGTACGCACTTTGTGCCGTTGCGGTGACAGAGGATGTTGGTCCTTCGGCAGTCGACCTCCATAATTCATTTGTTGGAGTAGTGGTCCTCGTTGATCTGCCTTGTCGTGATGTTTCACTGGTAACTGGTGTGAGAATTGGGTGATAACCAGTTCCAATGACATCATAGGCCTGATGGGGATCGTCGGTGTCCCACCAGTCCTGCCGGTGTCAATGGATGCCATATTCGAGTGTTGACGACTGTGCTTTTGGTTTGTTGTTCGTCGCACCGCGGATGGTGCAAAATGATGCGACTTGGTCACCAGACGATTACACATTGTAATTTTGATTGTTCCGATGAGCCTGCAAAGTCACAACAGGAAGAAATCATCAGCCGTTCTCGGGGAGGAGGCTCCAGAGAAAATGCTCCGACGGTCAAGTTAGTGGATAGACTTGGGTGTATTCTATAGTGAATTGGTAGAGAGCGACTTACTTTCCAAGGTACCGGAGGAGGCCTTTTATACTAAGGCCTTCTACTAGTCCGTACAGGACAAAGGCATCAGACCCGACAGGATCGGGGGAGCTGATTGGGTAATTATGCTCCGTGATCTGTCAAGGCCAACTATTGGTTCAGGTGATAATGCTCTGCGCATCTTCCTTGTCGCTTAGAGTCATTTTACTTTGTCGTTGAGTAAAAGGTGCCCTTGGTGGGACCGGGCCTTTTCCACGGGCGCCCTGCTCTTAGGGGCGTCCACAAGCGCGAGGTTCCGTCGGGCTTATTCCGCCAGGCGCGTCTTGCCTTGGGGATTTCTCTGGCGCGTCTAAGAATTGATATATATATATATATATATATATATATATATATATATATATATATATATATATATATATATATATATCATTCTTTAGCATTTTTTGTTAAATTGATTGTTGTTTTAAGTGTATGATGTGAACATATGTAGCAGTTGAATAAAGATAGATGGTCTACATTAGTGGTGTAAATTAAAGGGATGAGGACATCAAAATATTTTTTGGGTTGTCACCTTGGTGGTGAACCATTGAGGTACCATTTTGGTGTGAAAGCTAGTAAGGTGTTTGATGAGGAAATATATATTTCTCTAGTTTATTTAATCAAGTAATATATATCATTTTTCATATTCAATTAAACTAGGAGTCTAGGAATATATTATTGAAGGAAACTAATGTTCTTTATTCCTAATTATCACACTTTATAGTATTATATATTCTTATGAGTAGGCTTTATAGTAATATTTTCAGTTTAAGACTCAAGGTAAACTTTCCGATTGTCGTTTTTATTCTTGACAAGAAAATGTGTAAGACGATCGTGCTTTCGTTTAGAGATTTGAACATAAAAAAGCACACATAGAGAATATTGCAGGTTTTATGGAATTTGGTGGCTGCATTTCATGTAGAAGAATAGGGATCGACAATTATATTGATTTTTTTAAGATGCAATCTAGGTCAACAAAAAGGGATATTGGTGTCATTTTGAAGAAACTAGAAAAAAAAAGGTTAGTATTTCAAGAAGCATTGGATTTACTAGTAAACAAATAGAAAATAAGAGAAGGTACCAGAGAAATATCCTCCAAAAGACAATAATAAATATTGTGAGCATCACTCAATTCGTGGTCATGATACAACAGAGTGCAATGTCTTGAAGAAAGAAATTGAACGTTGCCTGAAGTCCATGCAATTGAATAGTTACACCATGGATATGAAAAAGAAAAGTTATAAAGATAAATGACCAAGAGACAAAGAAGAAACCAGAAAGCATAATGAGAAGGAGATTTTAATGATCATGTCAAGAGATGTTAAAGAAAGAGATGACCTTAGTCGTCCCAGCGGGGGAAACATTACATTTACCAAAAATGACCCTATCCCTAAAGACCATAGGGGAGACGAGCCCCTCTGTATCTAAGGAGTAGTAGATAGAGTTCAGGTTCACAATATATATGTCTATTGAGGCAACTCGTCGGAGGTGATATTCGAACATTGTTTCCAATATTTCCCAGCAAATACAATAGCAAAAATTAAAGATTCTTTATCCCCTCTCATTAGCTTCGACGGACACTAACTTTGGCCACTTGGCACCATTACTCTCCCCCTCGCAGTGGAGGACTATAAGGAAAGCATAAAGAAAACAATTGACGTTGAATTTGTTGTGGTTCGGGCACCTTCCCCATACAACATCATCCTCTATCAAGCAGTTTTAAGGAACTTCAAAGTTGTTCCTTCTGTGTTGCATGGGTTAGTTAAATTATCCATGCTTAATGGGGCTTGGATCATGGTATGCATCCCAATGATCACTGTCACACCCCGGCCGTCAGCGGAAACACCGGGCGGTGTAACGTCATTTCTTGTATCATAGTTATCAAGTTCCTGAAAACACATGCATTTTAAAATACGTCAACATAAAGTTGGTGAGTTCACAGGTTTTGACTCCATATGAAAATAATACTTTTTCTAAGTTCAAAAGTTTAGTTTTGAAAGTATCATTTTGACTCTCCAACATTTAGTATATATATAAGGTATCATCGTTTACTTATTAAATATGTGATATACTTATAAGTTTCACATATTATGAATAAATGATTGTAATAACATACAAACTAAGGTTGCTACATATAAATCTTATTTCAATTCTATACGAGTAAAACCACTATGTATAAATCTATTTCAATTCTATACGTGTAAAACCGCTACGTATAAATCTATTTCAATTCTATACGAGTAAACCGCTATGTATAAATCTATTTCAATTCTATACGAGTAAGTGTGCTAGGTATAATTGTCTACTTAATGAGCAAGTAGTATACCTACAATTTCCTTGTACTTAGAGTATAAGTCTTTGGGAAACTTATACTTAGCATTCATACTTGTATATCGACAAAGTATAATGCTTCTAAAGTTGTGCTACCATGAGTCTGTAACCGCTTCTAGACATACAAACCTCTGATTAAAAGATATCCTACCAATGGTTCCTCCATTGGTGCCACAATAAAACCGCCATTAGTGCCATAAAGGATTCCACCAAGGTAAATATTTCCCCCGTACGCTTCATCGACGTCGGTCCATAACAATCAATAGGACAGTTCGTCACCCGCAGACCGTTGGGTTGTAGTTAGCAACCACGGGTGGGGTCGTCAACCCGCATAGATCTATAGTCCACCGTAAAACCGATTAGGTTGTAGCCAACAACCACGGATGGGTCGTTAACCCACATAGATCCATACACAACTTCCTCGCTCACACGGGATTAACGGTTACAGGTCAGAGGATTTCCACTATGATTCCCAATCTTAGTTGATGAATGAGGTAGCTCATGTAGACTTTGTCGGCTTCCTATAACTCTAACAACAAAGCATATTCGTGTCTAAAACCCTAAGTTACTAGACAATGCCTTTAAACATTACTCCTAATTTCATAATATTTAGGCAGTATAACAGCTATAACTTGAGCTAAAACCAGGTTTTATCATAAAACCAACAATAACAACATATAACATACCAAGTTTTATCTTGTCATAAAACCAATAATAGCAACATAATTTATAAATTAACATATAGAACTTCCGAATATAACTTCGGAACTATATCGCACACAACATATATATAGAATCCTAAGTATAACTCAAGATCTACATTAGTATAATAACATGCTAACAAGTTGATTATACTTGTATATTGTCAACATATTATATTTAGAACAACTATACCCCGGTTATTATAACTATCTACGTTGATACTAATATATTATCATATAGATATAATAGTAATGTATATACAATATTTAGCATGCGTTTTCCCCGAAATATTAGAAAGTGGGGTCGTGAAACTCACCCTAGTAACGTGATCTATAGAATCTAAACGGCCAGAGGCTCGTCGTTGTCAGGCTCGGGAAGGAAAATGGCCTTCGGAAACGAGAGAGAGCGAGAAAAGAATTGGTGTAAGGATTGAATAAGCCGAACTTGCTATTTATAGGGTATTCTGGGGCCATTCACGTCGTGAACTTCCATGAGTCATCCCGTAGCCTTAACGCGTGTTTTCTAGCTCCGATTAGTGTCTGTTGAATCCTCACGTCGTGAGTTTTTATGATCACGTCGTGAGTTCAGTCAAATTAGGGTTTCTGACAGCTATATCTTCGGAAGGTCGTAACTTTTGCATACGAACTCCGTTTTTGACGTTCTTTATATCCACACGTAGGTATTTACGAGTACTACAACTCTATTTTAGACTCTAATAGCTAATTCTAATTCTATTTGAAATTCCTCCTATTATAGAGATTTATAGTGTTCGGTTTATCATAACTTCTTCACGTGAAGTCAGATTTAGACGTTCTCTATATTTTTGGAATCGTGTGGACGTATACTTTGAGTTGTATCATAAAAGTTCATACTTGTATTAGAATTTATCACGAATTACATAGTAATTTTGTCACTTTACTAGTTTAACAAAATCACATTACATGATTGGCATAATCACATGTGATTGTTATTTACCTATTTTGACTGGTGTGTAAAATCACACCATGCTGCAACCATATAATGGACTCTGAACAGTTTAACCTCATACATAAACGACAACAAGATCGTGAAGACGAAGAATTCATATATAAGAAGTACCCGGATCAAACGATAAAGATAGGAGTTTCACTTCCCCCGTCACTTAAAAAGGAACTCCGAAAACTCCTTAAAGACAAAATGGATATTTTTTCTTAGACAACTTCTGATATGGAAGGAATATCCGGAAACTTGGTTGAACACAAGATTAGCCTTATCCCAAAGGCTCGTCCCATCAGGCAAAAGAAACGCATGTTGGTAGGTGAAACGAGCAAGACAGTGAATGAAGAGGTCGATAAACTGGTCAAGGCAAAGATTTTAAGAGAATCCCTATTCCATGTATGTATATCTTACATGGTCTTGGTTAAGAAAGGAGACGGATCATTGCGTATGTGTGTAGACTATACAAGTCTCAATAAGTCTTGTCCTAAGGATTGCTACCGCATCCCCGAAATCGACCAAAAAGTTGAATCTCAAGAAGGCTTCCAATGAAAGAGTTTCGTAGATGCGTACAAGGGATATCATCAAATTCACATGGCAAAATACGAGGAAGATAAAACATCATTCCATACAAATCGAGGCATCTTTTGTTACACTAAAATGCCATTTGGTCTAAAGAATGTAGGAGTCACTTACCAATGCATGGATGATAAAGTTTTAAAAGATCAAATAGGACGCAATCTGGAGGTCTATGTGGATGACATGGTTATATAAAGCAAGGGGGAGGAAACCTTTATTAGCGACATCAATGAAACATTTTGTAAGCCAAGAGAAGTAAAGATGAAGCTAAACCTAGCTAAATGCACGTTTAGTGTGGAAGGGGGAAAGTGTTTGGGGTACATAGTCTCTAACAAGGGAATCCAATAAAATTCTAACAAAGTGGAGGCCCTAGCCACCATGCGACCCCGAAGAACTTTGAAAGAGATACAAGGTCTCAATTGAAAACTGGCAGTGCTAGGCCGGTTCGTTGCTAAGTCAGTAGAGAAGTCGTTACCTGTATTTCAGACCCTCAAGGGATGAATTGATAAGAGAGATTTTTGTTAGACAGAAGAAGCCGATGAAGCCTTCACCAAGTTAAAAGAGAAACTCAAACAGCTCCCAACGTTGGGTTGTCTAATTCTTGGGGAAATTCTAATGATCTATCTTTCCGCTGCGTCAGAAACCATTAGCACAATGTCAGTCACGGAAAGAAACAAAAAGCATGTCCCTATCTACTTCTTCAGTCAAGCATTGCAGGGCCCAGAGATAAACTACCCCCAATGGAGAAGATAACGCTGACTCTTATTAATGTGGAAAGACGATTTAGACATTATCTTCATGCACATCCCATACAGGTGCTCACTGATCAACCTATTCGATAGGTATTACTTAAACCAGGACGTTTTGGAAGGATGGCCAAGTGGGCGGTCGAGCTTAGTGAGCACGACATTGAGTACCGTCCAAGAATAAGCATTAAGGGACAAGTATTTGTAGATTTCCTTGCTGAGATCCTGCATGATACAAATGCCCAAACCACCCTAGAGTCCCATATGAAAGATCAGAGCAGTCATCATGATGGTCGCAAAGAAAAGGAAAATATTAAAGAAGAAAATTATTGGATATTGTTCACAGATAGGGCGTCGAACAATGATGGTGCGGGGGTAGGTCTTGTACTCAGTAGCCCCAGTGGAGAAACCATCACGTACGCATTACGTTTTGACTTCGAAGCTTCCAACAATGAGGCTGAGTACAAAGCCCTTATTGCGGTACTAAAGTTGGCACAAAGCCTTGGAGTAGAACACTTAAAGGCATTTAGTGATTCCATGTTGGTGGAAAACCAAGTAAACGGGTCATATAAAGTACGCGAGCCACATATATGCAAGTATTTGAATAAGGTAAAAAAATTATTAGCATGTTTAATAAATTTATGATTAAGCAGGTTCCCCGATCAAAAAACAAGTAAGCAGATGTGCTAAGTAAAATGGTGGCTAGAACTTTCCCCCATCTCACAAAGGAAGTGCTCATGGAAATACTGCAAAAACGTAGCACAAGAAAAAGAAGTCAATGTTATCGGCTCCACCACTCAGAAAGACTGTTGGAAGACTCTTATCCAGAATTACCTAGTCCATGGAATCCTACCCAACGATGATGGAGAAGCCAGGAAGATCATAATCAAATCCCCCAAGCTTTTCATGAGGTAAGGAGTGCTTTAAAAGAAGGGGTATTTAATGCCATGGTTACAATGTGTTGACCATGACGAAGCCAACTATGTCCTAAGGAAAAATCACGAGGGGATATGTGGATCTCACTGAAGGGGAAAAGACACTTGATAAGAAGATAATCACTTGGGGTCATCATCTCTAGCCCTTGGCTATTTCATCAACGGGGAGCGCACTTGGTTGGACCCTTTCCAGAAGCGCCTGGAAAGCTGAAATTTCTTATAGTAACAGTTGAGTACTTCACGAAGTGGGTAGAAGCAGAGCCATTAACAGTAATAAATGGGAAAAATGTTATCAAGTTCTTTTGGAAAAATATAATTAGCAGGTTCGGCATGCCAAATACCATATTAAACTATAATGGTAAGCAGTTTGCAGAAAATCCTTTCAAGCAATGTTGCATCGATATGAAAATAGAACAGAAGTTCACCTCAGTAGCACACCAATAGGATAATGGTCAAACTGAAATTACTAACAAAACCATTGTTAATGGGCTAAAAACAAGGCAATCCAATTCTCATGTATGGTGGGTTAACGAGCTCCCTAGTGTTCTATGGTCATACTGAATGACAGATAGGATCGCTACTAATGAAACACCATTTAAACTCGTCTACGGATCCAAAGCCATTCTTCCCTCGAAAATAGGACTTCCAACTGATCGAGTGCTCAATTTCAAGATAGATGGATCATAAACAGATTTATGGGAAACTCTAAGATAAGCAGGAGGTGGCAACTCCGAGTCAAGAAACTTATAAGTCCCATACAAAGAAGTATTGCAACAGTCGCGTTAAGGAAATAGTATGAAAGGTAGGGGACTTAGTGCTTAGACGAAACGAAGCGAGTAGAGTTGTAGATCAGGGGAAGCTAAGCCATTATTGGAAAGGCCCTTACAAAGTGATAGAAGCTCACCAAAATAGGTCTTATGTGCTTGAAACACTCCAACGAACCCCAATGCCTCGCACGTGGAACATCATAAACCTAGGTAAAAATGACTTCTAGAAAGAAGAGTATTCTCCTTCATCCATAAGTTTTAGTATTTACATTATTTTTTGTTTCTTGCACATCTGAATTTGAACTCTCTTACTTATGTCCCACATTTACATTTGGTACTTCACAAGTTTGAATCGCAACATTTCAGTGCTTCGAAAAATTTCAAATGTGAACTTTTGAATGTGATTAATTTTAGCAATTTCTCCCATTATCTTGCATATGGTTGATCACATGAGACATATTCTGGGTGACCTTCACACCTAGTATAGACAAACTTCCTTAGGTTATCCAAATAACCTAGTAGTCACTCTCGACAACATGAGAGAGTTTGAACATTATACATTACACAACTCACCCTTTTACGGGGGAAAAGCATGCTCTATACTCTCTCCCCATGCACTGAAGAGTATACAATCATCATAATTGTTTTGATTTAAAAATACCCAACGACATTCATTACAAATGAAAAAAGCATACACATTCATTACAAATGAAAAAAGTATAAACATTCATTACAAGGTTACACAACAAGACATTTTAGAAGAATCGTAGATCATTCTTCTTCCTCAATCAAAGAGGCCTTAAAAGCCTCAAAACTAGATCGGTCCAGTATAGATGATGCCACATAATCTTCATTGAAAAAGACTGCCAGAGATTGTTACAATTCTTCGGAATGCCCACTCGGCATCTCATGGTCCAGGATCTGAAATCCATACTTTTCTTTCATTAATTTGCATCCTTGATCTATGTTATAATCATTATATTCTTTGTAAAATATTTTGGAATTACTCACAAATGTCTTAGAATACATGGCTTTATCAAAAGATTCTGAAATACCTTCTTGAAGCATCCAACCCATATCATTCCTTGATTGGGCGAGTCGACGATTTAACTCACTATCGTTAGCACATAGATTGGTTACTTCGAGTTCTAGGTTGGAAACCTGATGAACCAAACGATGATGTTCCTCTTGTTGGTTTTTCTTGGTAAGCTCATATTTGGTTGTAACGCCATGTTCCGAATCGATTTCCTAATTCGGGACTGTGGCCTGAGGATAGGTTATCATAAGGCTTAGGGCCTTTGGAAAGAGAGATATAGACCCATTCAGGTACGGATAATGTAATTGAGGTGATCTGGGAGTTGGGTTGTGTCTTGGAGCCAAAGGGTATATCGGTAAAGTGGCAGTTCGAGCTCTTTATGAATTTGGGTTTTATTCGGAAGGCTTTAAGGCTTGGGTGTGTTGCTAGGAGCGTAGGGCTTCTCGCCACCTTTTGTAACACCCATAAAAATTGAGCCAAATTAAAACATTTTAAATCATTCAAAAACCATTACGTTCATACAACTCCTTTTTAAAATAGTTTAAACATCAGAGTATCCCCCAGAACCATATCATACAAATCATAAAACATGAGGAGCGGTACGATCACGCCTTCGCCTTGCCACGATCTCCTGAAGTACCTGAAACATAACACTACAACTATAAGCCCGAAAGCTTAGTGAGTTACCCCCAAAATACCAACCACACATAATCATACTCATAACATATCACAAATAGAATAGCCACGAACATCGGGTCTACTGTGTGACTGGTCCGCCCGCTCTGGGCCTTCAGTCCACCTGGTCCACCCTCCGAGTCTAGTCATATACATCGAGTCTACAGTGTGATTGGTCCGCCCGCACCGGGCCTTCAGTCGGCCTGGTCCACTCTCTGAGTCTACAGTATGACTGGTCCGCCCGCACCGGGCCTTCAGTCGGCCTGGTCCACTCTCCGAGCCTCGGCACGTCTGGTCCGCCCTCTTGGGGCCTTCAGCCTATCCGTACCGCTCGCTGGGCCTTCGGAACATCCGGTCCGCCCTGGGTATGTTGGCCTACAGCACAAAGCAGGACCCGCCTCAACCCAACCCCAGTCCAACAACCATGTGCACATAAACATATAATCATATACAATCCTCAACCAGACAAACAGTCTAACAGATCATATAGCATATCAATATCCTAACCAGGATTCCGACCTAACCGGTCACTAGCATAAGATTACCCTATATCCCAGGTACCGACCTTAACCAGGTGTCTAACACATACCATCCTAACTACCAGGATGCAAACATAGCAAAGCAATATCATAACAACAACTACCCGGATTCCCATCCGATAAAGGGCCGGCCTTGGTGCCGTAGACCCTGTCCATATAGTGAGGATAACTCACTTTGCGACTGCCGAAATACTGCTGGTACCCTTCTGGCAGCTATCTGACAATCCCGGCACTGCTGCTCCTCTAGCTCCCCGAACTATCAATGCCACAATAACACTTAGCCCAAAACAATATCCTTCTAAGGGTAAATTGACCATTTTACCCTTAACCCAATCTGGTCCATGACTAAGGCCCAACACCATAATATGAAGGGCCCAACACTAGGTAAGCTTCTCAAGCCCACTAGTGACCCACTAATGGCCCAATTTGCTACATTGGGCCCAATCCCTTAATGGGCCTCACCCTAAGCCCAAAATATATTCCTTGGTCCATATAATATGATTTCTGATGGCCCACTAAGGCCCAAATACCCAAACATGCCCCAAACCACGGCCCAAAAACTCACGATCCATACAGACAGAGTACGCGGGGCGTACCCCCCATGTACGCTAAGCGTACAGGCAGAATGGTGAGTACGCTGGGCGTACATCACTTTACGCGGGGTGTAAACTCGCTGAACTAAAAGTCCTCATAAGTTCTTAATGGCTTAAGCTCTTAAGCCCAAACTTCAGATCCATCGACCAAACATGCCGAGGATCCATAAAGTCTCAAACTTTATCACTTGGGACGTCCATAAAGCTCTTGACTCAAGGTCTTAATCCATTAAGACCCACCTACATCATACATGAGACAACCAAAGCCATTGGGACCTCATTTTTCTCACTCAAGACCTCTCCTAAGGTCTGAAAGGACAGCTAATCTCAACCAACTCACATCATGCATCACTTTAGGGTTTTAGGACAAAAAATGATGTCAAAACTTCATAACACCAAGATCCACACAAAATAGATGACAAGCAAGAGACTTTATACCTCAAAAGGGCTCCAGAAGATGATGCCTTCCCAGATCTACGAGCTCCAGCCACCCAACTCCTTCCTTGACAACTTACTCTTTTCCTCTTCCAAGCTTAAACCACCAAGATGAGCTTTCCAAGGCCAAGATCTCTAAAAATGGAGGTTGGAACGTTCTAGGGTTTCTTCTGAGGTTAGGGAGGCTGATATGGGGGCTAGGGTTGAAGCCATTATGTTCTATATATAGTGGCTCACCCTCAAATTAGGGTTTAAAGACTCTGGACGTACGTTGGGCGTACATCCTGTACGCTGGGCGTACGCCCCCAACACTCGCGTTCATTTATCCACTCTACGCTGGGCGTAACCTAGCTTACGCTAGGCGTACCCAGCCAATTACACGCATGCACTCCATGCATGCCTAGGACCCCTTTGCCAGATATTTCCTTTAGGGACCATTGTTGACACTATCTTCAAAGTGTCATAACTCCTTTATTCTAAGTCCGCTTCCGACGAACTTTATATCCACGAAAAGGTGGCGAGAAGCCCTATGCTTCTAGCAACACACCCCGACCCGAAACCTTCTCGAATAAAACCCATTGCCCATAAAAGACCGAAACGCCCTTACTCTTGATCGCGGAAGTTCATAAATAAGTACTTTTCGAACGAGGCGTTACACCTTTTCATGGATACAAGGTTCGTCGGGAACGGACCTCGGATGAGGAAGATATGACACTTTGAAGTTATTGGCAATATTGGTCCCTAATGGAGAAAAGTGGCAAGAAGAGACCATGCATGCAAGGTGGCCAGCGCGGAAGTACGCCCAACGTAAGTTAGGGGTACGCCCAGCGTAGAGGACTAAATGGATGCGGATGGTGGATGCGTACGCCCAGTGTACGTTCAGAGTCCCTAAACTCTAATTTTTAGGGTTAAGCACTATATAAAGAACATTATGACTCAAACCCTAGCCTCCTTACCAGCCTCTCAACCTCATAAACCTTAGATAGCCTTTCATTCCCCGTCCTTGTGTGTGTTTGGCCTTGTGAAGATCACCGTGGTGTTTAGAAGTTTGAAAGGAGAAACAAGAAGTTGAAGAAGAAGAACTTGAGTAGCTTGAGCTCAAGGATCACAAATAATACCACGATTTGGCACTCATTTGAGGTAAAAAGCTTTCAACTTGCCTCATGAATGCTTAGATCTATGTTAATGTAATTTTGGACCTTTTTAGGTCCCAAGTATGGATTTTTATGGTTCAACTTCGTATCTAGGCTTAGGGTTGCCACCCTTAGTGCTATATGAGTCCCAATAACAGTAAAGTTTCGATCTTTAAGGTCAATTTGTGGTCATGCATGATTTCTAGCCATTTCCATGGAAGTTAGTTGTCATATTTCAAGTTTGGGCCCATTTGGTGGGTTGCAAGCCACCAAGTAATCGACTTTATGGATTAAGATGTTGAAGAGGACTTGGATCTATGATTATAGCCTTTGGATTAGTGTATTAAGTGCTTAATAGGAAAGGTAGCTTAACAGAGCAGTACACTGGGCGTACATGCATGTACGCGCAACGTACAAGCCATACAGCTATACGCTTAGCGTACAAAGGAGTACGCCCCGTGTACGCAACAGATGTGGGTTTTGCATGTTTTGGGCCTCGGTTTGGGCCATACATTGGACTTTGTTTCTTTGGGCCATCAGAAGTCAGATATTTTGGGATAAGAATATATTTGGGCTTTAAGGTAAGGCCCATTAGAGGGGTTGGGCCCAATTTAGCAAATTGGGCCATTAGTGGGACTGGGAAGTCTACCTAGTAGTGGGCCTTGCATATTATGGTTTTGGGCCTTAGTTTGAGGCCCATGTAAAGGGATTGGGCCCAATTAGAAATTGGGCCATATATTGAGACTTATGGAAGTGTTTATCTTTTGGGGCAAGGTTTAGGTAGAGTTTCATTTGGGAAAAGAGTATGTGAGGGGTAGAATGGTCTTTTACCCCCGGTGAGGACTTATGGCTAAGTTATGAGAATCTCGGACTTATTTAATTTGTATGATGATCATTAACTCGGGGAGTCGAGAGATCAGCAGTTCGGGGATCTGCCAGCTAGCAGCCAGAGGTTTATCCGTGGGATTCTGTAATTAGCTTGTGAGGTGAGTTTTCTCCAGTAGGACGGGTCGAAGGCACCAATGCCGGTCCGTTTATGAATGATTGTATTGTAACGCCCGTAGATCCGGGCTAGTCAATTTAGAGGCGATAAGTGTCGAAAATGACTTTTCGGCAAAAGATTATTTATAATAAATAATCTTAACCAAGTTGTAGAATATTTCTCAAGGTTTCCGTACATATAAAGAATGTGACAACCGTCAAATTTCGGTCAAGGCAAAGTCAAACTAAGTCAACAAGTCAAACCGGTCAACTCCCTTAACCCTTGTATGTTAGGGTTTACGTTATGTAATAACTGTACAATTCGCTACTTTAATGAGAAAACATCATTTGGAAAATTCGTGTGTTTGATTTTCCTTAGCCTTTATAGTGCTAAACAACATTGGAAATTTAATAAACCCTACTCAAGATTACTTGACGCTAATAGGATCAAAACCCATACACTACGATATAAATTGACGTTAATAGCAACATAGTATAGTACAACGTTATAACTATAATCCAATTAAATTATGATAGCATATTAAAATCAAATCAAAGTATAATGCTCTAATTAAATTAAAAGAATCAAACTTGAATACTATAATTAAACTTCAAATCAAAGTAGATTGTTATAATCAAATAATAACCTATCTTTTATAAAACTCTATTTTTATAAACTTTACATTAAATTTTATAAAACTCTTATATTAATTATGTAAAAGATGCTTGTGTTAGTGGGAAATTATGAAGACCACCAAAAGCAAAAAGATTATTCCCATGGTCTCCCACTCACACCTCCCCTCCACTTTCCTTTCCTTTTTCTCCCAACACATTATTCTCTTCACCACTTAAACCTTCTCTATTCTTTCTCTCACTCTCAATCTCGAAATTCATCCAAGAAATACTCATATTCCAGCCAAGAACAATCTATTATACTCCAATCTTCATCCCTCTTGAAGCATTCAACAAGGTATGTTGTTAAAAGTTTCAAATTCATACAAGAAACAAATTAAATCCACCAAACTATCTAAAACTCATTTTATGCATAAACCTGATTTTTCTCAGAATCCTATCAATAAAATAAGAAGTTCTGGAAATTTTCAGAAAATAACTTATTTTTATTGAATTACTATAATTATTGCAATAAAGTAGGGCAATAATTCACATAAAATACTTTTTGCATTCAATAAATTCTGAGAAAATTCTGGGATGACCTATATATTGATTAAACATAATTTATGAAGTTTCATGCATTTATATTACAGTTTACTATTATTTATGATTTTATTGATTAATTAATAATGAAATATATAAAAAAATACTTCTCATAGTCACAAATATCCGAAATTATACAATGGGCTATATATTATGTTATAAAACTATGGTTAATTTTACAGAATTTTTGGGAATCATTTATTATTTTTCCCGGATTTTGTTGTTGTTTAATCATTAAAGTATTAAATAAATACTAAAACAGTTCAGAAAAATATAAAAAATTTACAGTAATTATTATTGTATGAAATAATGATTTCCTAATAATTTCATAATTTTTCAATACTGTTTACTATTTAAAACCATTTTCCTAAGTATTTAAGCATGTAAAAATGCATTTTAATGATTATTTCATATAAATAATTGTTAAAATCTATAAATAATTATAATTGGGCAAGTTATTATTTTAATAAGAAATTATTAAAATCTGGCCTAAATTGAAAATATAAATTAATTATGCAAAGTAATTAATTCAATTTAAAATTCATTTAACAAATGAATACCTTAATATTCTAATCAAAATGAATTATTGTTAATTCATCTAATATAAGAATATGTGTCTAATTATTTGTATTAATACTCTATTCTCGTTTAGCAGTTCCTAAACCAAAACTATTAATTATATTAGGTTCTACGCCATTTTGACCCGAACCGTCTATCGTACGACACACGCATTTCGATTTGGGACTAAAGTGAGTAATCTACCCCATATTTTATAATTTTCAATACTTTTGGGGTGTATCATGTGGTTCTAATATGTTCCAACTTCATTTTATTGTTTTATCACAATTGAAACATTGTTGGGACATTTATACGTGAGTCATTAATTGTATAACTATTGTTTGTTTACGCTACATGTACTTGTAGTGCATTACCATTTTTAGTCTAATCTCCATGACTATGCTCGTATTCTTGAGGTACGTTATGGACAATAATAGCGCTATTGGGTTGATCACCCCGCCTTGGGACGCTAAGGTGATTGATCGCACGTGGTTGAGTGTGTTTGATGATTAGATGCTCCCTCCTATATATTTATATATATATATATATATATATATATATATATATATATATATATATATATACACATATGTATATATATATATAGGGTGAGGACTTATTGTTGTTGTTATCATTTGTTAATCAATTTTTGATTTATAAACCGTTATCTCAAATACAATTGTTTGGCGACTTCAAAAGAAAACCAATTTCAAATTATAAATGTTTCAACTTCACAATTTTCTCTACTAAAATTAGATTACTCACCAACTCTCGTAGTTGACTTGTTTTTACCCATGATGCAGATTTGAAGAATGAAGTTGATGAAAAATAGGTTGTGCCTTAGAAATCCACAAGACTATTTAAATTTGATGTAATAAATGTTGTTCGTATTTGGATTTGTATTTGTATGTTGTGGATCTTGTTTGCATACTTAGTACTTAATTGAATCTAATCATATTATAACATAGTTGTCATGAGACTTTGAACAATATATCACGCCTTGATCGATTCCGACAAGGATCGGGGTGTGACAAAGAACGCCAAAATCCGAGTTATAACGAAGAAGTTATGGCCCGTCGAAGTTTTACGGCAAAACCGGCACGGCACCGGGAAGCGTAAATAGTGAATTTACGATGGAGCAAATTTTAGCCTTAGTGATCTAAACAAAAGTTGTAGTATATGTTAAACCGAGATCATATAAAAAAAACACCCAAATCTGACTTCGTATGAGGAAGTTATGAATTTTCTAAGATTTGGTTTAACAGTGCACGGCCCGAAACTCGAATTTTAGTTCGAGCGGTTTTTGGCTTACGCGACCTAAATGAGAGTTGAAGATCTCATTAATAGGAACTCAACGATAAAAAGACAGACGAAAACGGAGTCCGTATGAAAGAGTTATGAATTCTTCGCGGTCGTTTAACAGTCTAAACACCTCCTACTGTTAAATCTAAGATTGGTCGAGAATTAGCCGACGGAGTCTAAACTAAAGTTGTAGATCTTGATTTTACCTACACGTTGAAAAAAATAACGTCAAAAACGGAGCTCGTATGCGAGAGTTATGATTTTTCTAAGTTTGAAGGCTGATACGCGATAGGGGGTGACGTGGCACCACCAGAATTGGACACGTGGCACCACCAGAAGGCTGCCACATGCCCCAACTCGGCGAGTAGGTCCTCCTACTCGGCGAGTCCATCAGTCAGCACCCCTATAAATAGAGGTGTCGGGTTCCCTCACTTCCTCACACCTTCAAACCCTTCTTTCTCTCTCTAAACTCTCTCTCTAAGCCTCCCTAACCCCCCAAAGCCTAGGGTAACTCCCTAGCACGAGGCGGAAGCCCCGGAGCGTCCGACGACTCCGAGAAAAGAGCCTTTCGGCTAGGGAACGCTGCTCCAGCGAAGCCCGGTTTTGCGAAAAACTCGCTGTAAGTGAGCTACGCCTACGCTATTTTTAATATAGCTTCTAATTAATTATAGTAACATTATTAGGATCTTAAAATAATTATTTGGGCTATTATTATGAGTTATATAGTGTTGTTTAACGCTTATATAATAATAATATCAGCTAGACTATTAAATTAGTCCCGGTAAATACTGAACTAAACCCTAATGGTAATGATACTAGGTTTTGTCGAGGGAAATTGTTTTAAGAGTAACGAAGTGCTGTCCAAGTACCGAGTCACCACCGTATCAGGTGAGTGCATAGTCCCTTTCATGAACATGATTTTAATACAAGTATTTATTGAAGTATTAATTATATGTTTATGTGCGAGTTAATTGATGTTGCCTGAAATACGTGTTAAAGAACATACCTGATTATATATGATAATTTAGGATAAAGAGTAAACCTAAATTAATTATGAGGAACATTGGGTAGTATTTTCTTATGAGTACAAGTGAGTTATAATTAGAGAGTAGAACTTTAGTATATGTCATTGATCCAGGAGCACGGATTAGACATAGTCATTGTCCCTAGTATGAGAGTATGGATTGGACATAGTCAACTGTCATTAATCCGAGAGTATGGATTAAGACATAGTCAGTTGTCCTTAGTCCGGGAGTATGGATTAAGACATAGTCAGTTGTCCTCAGTCCGGGAGTATGGGCAGGACACAGAATCCGTTATTAATCCGGGAGTATGGATTTGGACATAGACCAATTGTCCCTAACCCGAGAGTATGGAATGGGCGCAATTATTTATCCGAGAGCATGGATTAGATCCGAGAGTATGGATTAGGTAAGAGGTAAAATTTAAGGTCCGAGAGTATGGATAGTCTCGTTGTGAGGATTAACGGGGTGGGGTAAGAGTTGATTATATATATATGGGGAAATTGTATATTTTGTGTTCTAAATTATATATGATATAACATTGTGGGATTGAAATCCCTATATACTTACCAGGTTTACCAACCTGACCCACTCCAGCTTATTTGTATCACAGGTGTCGATACGATGTTACTTTGCACTGAGAGATTTAAAAGAAATGTAGATCACTAGTGTAAATAAATGTAAGTTCTGTTTATGCTTATGTTCCTATATTGACAATGACATCCCAATGTTTTAAAAGAATAAAAATACATTTCTTCGGAAATGCTTTGATAACGCATTTATCATGTTTTTCTGGGAACAAATTCCGCAACATTTTTATTAAAAGAAGTACTCTGATTTTTATAAAGCATAAACAAAATCGGTCTTTTCTGGCCGTGAAAATGGGGATGTCACAGTTGGTATCATAGCATTAGTTTAAGCGAACTAGGAATATGGATTTATTTCTAGACTTAAACTTAGAATGCTAAGCAATGATTGTGAGGAGTGTGTCTTAGGTAATACACCTGAATAGACACAAGCACTAGCTTATTTAGGGAAAATGCCTAACATGCTTTTATGTGCTAAATGATTTATGATGCTTTATGATATACATTATATGATCGGATCTATGGTCTATTGCCGACCGGATCTGGAAACTTTATGTGTTCAGGTTTCTAAACGTTTAAATACGGTATTAGAACTGGCATATAAATTTTCGGAGTAATAGGGAGATTTATACGTCAAACGTCAATAAAATCTTTCTTATCTTAATTCTCGTCATTACACATCGAACGTTTAAATGGGTGTATAGATCGAAATGGCAAGAACCCGCAGTGGAGTCGGGAACGCAAATGGGAATAGGAATCAACCACCAGTGGTTAAGCGAATACATGTGGTGGTAGCCGCTCCTGAACCAATCACAATGGTCGGAGTGCAAGCGATGATCCAGACAATGTTGGATCGTCAAATGGAGGAAACAAGACGATTACTTCAACAGAATCGGGATAAGCCCACGATACCTGTTGAACAGCCCGAGCTGAGTGAGGGGCAGTCTGAGGAGGGAAACTACAGCAGGTCTGTGGGCCAAGCTGATCCGCCAGTGATTAGGAGAAACGATCAGGATAATGTAGTCAAGGGAATCAGATGCAAGTACAAGGATTTTCTGACTTGCAAGCCATCGACCTTCACTGGGAAGGAAGATTCGATCGGAGTCATGGATTGGATCTCAGAAATTGAGTTAGCTTTTATGACATGCGGTTGCAGAGGCAAGTTACAGACTACCTTTACAGTACGTCAGTTTCGAGGAGGAGCAGTGCGCTGGTGGAACACTCTGGGGAAGACTTTAAGCCCCAATGAGCCCCTACAGCTGACATGGGCAGAATTTTTAGTACAGTTCAAGCGCAAGTACTGCTCAGCCCAAAACTTGCTTGAGCTAGAGAACCAATTCCTGACCTTAAAGAAGGGACGCATGTCAATTGACGAATACACCAACAACTTCACCGAGAAAATGGAGTTTGCCTTGCGATTTATCCCAGATGAGCTGACAAAAATCGACAAGTACGCCAAGGGACTTCCATGGGAGTATGCAGTGCCAGTACGTCAGGCACCTACTTTGGAGGCAGCTATTTGGGCTGCCAAGTCTGTTGAAGATATGATAAAGGGAAGAGCCGCCAGCAAGGTTGAAGTAGGCGATAAGAGAAAATTTGAAGGATCCACAAGGTCCGACGAGAAGAGAAAATTCTCGAAGTCTGGAGAAGGAACACCATGGTGTGACAAGTGCAGAAGGAAGAACATTGGGAAATGCTCTAAAGAGATGACCTGCTTCAAATGCGGGAAGACTGGTAATTACGCCAGCGAATGCACAACCAAGAAAGAAGTCTGCTTTAAGTGTGGTGAAGAAGGACACTTCAAGCAAGACTGCCCAAGGAAAGAAGAAGCTGCAAAACCAAATGTGCCGCCAAAGCCGAAGGCAAGGGCATTTCAGATGATCCTTGACGATGATACAAGGAATCAAGAGTGAGGACTTGATATCCAAAGATTTAGTGATGCAGTAGCCATATAGATAGTATCGTATGATGTAGCCTAGTAGAGGCATAGTCTAGGGTGAACTTGAACACCCATGTAATCGTTGCAAGAAATAATATAAGACCTTCGTTTTGCTATCCGATGTGTTAAGTGATTATCTGATTTTCTTGTATGGTGACTTGGATAAGCTGCGAGACAATACTTGGGACGAGTATGAGTAGGTGTGAATGGTAGTAGAGATCTATACTACCTGAAGCACAGGACTCACACTTGGATCAGGGAAAGTCACAAGGTTACCAAGAAGCTAGTAATTGATTTCGTTTCATTCGAGTATGTCGTTACCATCGTTTCGGTAATGACTAAGAAGATGATTGTTATTCCGACCCTAGTGGTCATATCAAATTGAGTCCGACTACGATAAGTAGGTTACATGGTTCAGAGAACCAAGTTTGATGTAGCGTCCGACTTAAACCAAAAGATTGAAATCAAAGCGATCAATAGAAGTATCGCGATTGTCGCTAAAGAGGCTTGTAGCTAGAGATGCTAAGTTTTAAGATGTGATTATGTCACATTAGAACATGAAGGAAGGTATATTCTGTTCTGGAATTTAACTCTAAGAGATTTGAGTTTAAGCACACGATGAGAGGTCATTAGAATATGACACATCGGTACGTTGTAGTAACAGAGGAGCTTATCTTAAGCTTTCTAAGACGAAGAAGGAGTCTCCATCAAGGATCGATATTGTGACTCGAATGTCATAGTTTGGAGTCTAACGAGCAGGTGCAAGTTCGAGCACCGCTTGCAATCAAGAAGACCAAGAGTTAGATACACATTTGAAGGAACATAGAAGTTACGATTGATACCTAGGATGAAGAGATAACGTATGGAGTCATTATACAACCCTGTTTCGTTGACGATTCCGGGACGTAATCATCCTAAGGGGGGAGATAATTGTAACGCCCGTAGATCCGGGCTAGTCAATTTAGAGGCGATAAGTGTCGAAAACGACTTTTCGGCAAAAGATTATTTATAATAAATAATCTTAACCAAGTTGTAGAATATTTCTCAAGGTTTCTGTACATACAAAGAACACCGAAATCCGAGTTATAACGAAGAAGTTATGGCTCGTCGAAGTTTTACGGCAAAACCGGCACGGCACCGGGAAGCGTAAATAGTGAATTTACGATGGAGTGACTTTTAGCCTTAGTGATCTAAACAAAAGTTGTAGTATATGTTAAACCGAGAACATACAAAAAAAGAACACCCAAATCTGACTTCGTATGAGGAAGTTATGAATTTTCTAAGATTTGGCTTAACAGTGCACGGCCCGAAACTCGAATTTTAGTTCGAGCGGTTTTTGGCTTACGCGACCTAAATGAGAGTTGAAGATCTCATTAATAGGAACTCAACGATAAAAAGACAGACGAAAACGGAGTCCGTATGAAAGAGTTATGAATTCTTCGCGGTCGTTTAACAGTCTAAACACCTCCTATTGTTAAATCTAAGATTGGTCGAGAATTAGCCGACGGAGTCTAAACGAAAGTTGTAGATCTTGATTTTACCTACGCCTTGAAAAAAAGAACGTCAAAAACAAAGCTCGTATGCGAGAGTTATGATTTTTCTAAGTTTGAAGGCTGATACGCGATAGGGGGTGACGTGGCACCACCAGAATTGGACACGTGGCACCACCAGAAGGCTGCCACATGCCCCAACTCGGCGAGTAGGTCCTCCTACTCGGCGAGTCCATCAGTCAGCATCCCTATAAATAGAGGTGTCGGGTTCCCTCACTTCCTCACACCTTCAAACCCTTCTTTCTCTCTCTAAACTCTCTCTCTAAGCCTCCCTAACCCCCCAAAGCGTAGGGTAACTCCCTAGCACGAGGCGGAAGCCCCGGAGCGCCCGACGGCTCCGAGAAAAGAGCCTTTCGGCTCGGGATCGCTGCTCCAGCGAAGCCCGGTTTTGCGAAAAACTCGCTGTAAGTGAGCTACGCCTACGCTATTTTTAATATAGCTTCTAATTAATTATAGTAACATTATTAGGACCTTAAAATAATTATTTGGGCTATTATTATGAGTTATATAGTGTTGTTTAACGCTTATATAATAATAATATCAGCTAGACTATTAAATTAGTCTCGGTAAATACTGAACTAAACCCTAGTGGTAATGATACTAGGTTTTGTCGAGGGGAATTGTTTTAAGAGTAACGAAGTGTTGTCCAAGTACCGAGTCACCACCTTATCAGGTGAGTGCATAGTCCCTTTCATGAACATGATTTTAATACAAGTATTGATTGAAGTATTAATTATATGTTTATGTGCGAGTTAATTGATGTTGCCTGAAATACGTGTTAAAGAACATACCTGATTATATATGATAATTTAGGATAAAGAGTAAACCTAAATTAATTATGAGGAACATTGGGTAGTATTTTCATATGAGTACAAGTGAGTTATAATTAGAGAGTAGAACTTTAGTATATGTCATTGATCCAGGAGCACGGATTAGACATAGTCATTGTCCCTAGTCTGAGAGTATGGATTGGACATAGTCAACTGTCATTAATCCGAGAGTATGGATTAAGACATAGTCAGTTGTCCTTAGTCCGGGAGTATGGATTAAGACATAGTCAGTTGTCCTCAGTCCAGGAGTATGGGCAGGACACAGAATCCATCATTAATTCGGGAGTATGGATTTAGACATAGACCAATTGTCCCTAACCCGAGAGTATGGAATGGGCACAATTATTTATCCGAGAGCAAGGATTAGATCCGAGAGTATGGATTAGGTAAGAGGTAAAATTTAAGGTCCGAGAGTATGGATAGTCTCGTTGTGAGGATTAACGGGGTGGGGTAAGAGTTGATTATATATATATGGGGAAATTGTATATTTTGTGTTCTAAATTATATATGATATAACATTATGGGATTGAAATCCCTATGTACTCACCAGGTTTCCCAACCTGACCCACTCCAGCTTATTTGTATCACAGGTGTCGATACGAAGCTACTTTGCACTGAGAGATTTAAAAGAGATGTAGATCACTAGTGTAAATAAATGTAAGTTCTGTTTATGCTTATGTTCCTGTATTGACGATGACATCCCAATGTTTTAAAATGAATAAAAATACATTTCTTCGGAAATGCTTTGATAACGCATTTATCATGTTTTTCTGGGAACAAATTCCGCAACATTTTTATTAAAAGAAGTACTTTGATTTTTATAAAGCATAAACAAAATCGGTCTTTTCTGGCCGTGAAAATGGGGATGTCACATGTATGTTCCGGACTAAGGTCTGATGTCGGGCAATGCCTGATGTAGGTTATTATGTTTCCGGATTCTAATCCGATGTCGGGCGATGCCCGAGGAATGTTTGTATGCTTGATGTCTTCTTGAATCTTGCATGTACTTGTTTTATATGTTTCTGTACTTTGGTCCGATGTCGTGGAATACCCGATGAATGTTTGTATGATTCCGGATTTTAGTCCGATGTCGGGCGGGACCCGAGGAATGTTTATATGTATGCTTCCGAACTACGGTTCGATGCCGGGTGGTACCCGATGAAGGAATGCATGTCTAGTTATACTTGTTGTCTTTGTGATACTTGTATGCGCCTGGTAGGGAGGTGAGTGTGGGCGGGGTCCCGTATCTCATGTCTAGCCTAGAGTGGACGGGGTTCCATATCTCATCATTAGCAGAGTAGGGACGTGACCCATGATAGGCGAGGCGTTAGGACTAGAATATATAGTATTGTTTATGATTCTTTATGTACTAGCATGATTATATGTTAATGTTTGTATGTGTATAGCGGACGGGGCCTAGAGACAGGCGGGGCCTGGTAGAAACAGATCTATATATCGAGCGAGGCTTGATGGCAGGCGGGGCCTGATGTCGGACACTGTCTGATGCCGAGCAGGGACCGAGGAAGGTGTGGGGGCCCAGTTTATGTGATTATGTGTATGGTATGTGGTAGTTTGGTGAGACTCACTAAGCTTCGTGCTTACAATTTTCATTTTTGGTTTCAGGTACTTCGGGTAGCAAGGGGAAGAGCTTGGGATGACTGCAGTGCACACACGATGATTTTAGCCTAGGATGTTTTTACTCTGATATGTTTTGACAGATGTTTATGATGATTTGAGAAAGAATAACTTATGATTTTCATGTGATGTTTGATAGCTATGGTTTTATTAATAATTAAAAATGAAATTTTTGGACCTTATTTTTGGGATGTTTCATTGGTCTTGTACTCGGATGATTTAGTGGAGGCCACGACTGCTAGACCTCGAGCCTCTTCAAGTTCAATTTTGTACTGTCTATCAAACACCACATTATAGGCCATGGACTGCACTATGTGCGCATGACATCTCCTAGTTAACTCCCATGGCTACTCCTCACATACTCTTACATGGATACTCCTAGTGGTACCGCTTTGAACGAAGGGAACCTCCGTGGCTACACCTTACATGGCATTCATAAAAGCAACTATGCTTTTACCACCAGAACCTTGACGGTGCTCTACGTCTATCATATTGGTAGTGGACACCAATTGAGCATAGTCTTTTCTCTTCTTTCTGGATGGTGTGTTAGAAAACTGGGCAAAGCCTGACATAAAAGTGGTTTGTCTTACAGGGCTAACAGATGGACATGCGTCATCATTGTCACTCTAGTCATTGGTATTGTCTTCATTAACATCCAATTTTGCTCTTATTGTCTTCATCACAGGCTCTTCCCCATCATTAACCTGGTAGAAATATGGGGATACAATATTTGCCTCTAGTTCATATTCCTTCCGGTAATCACATAGAAGAGCCCTTAACGTATTAAAATATTTTTTTTTCTAAACACAACAAGAAAAGATAATATAAAAATCACACTTCAAATCATGGGTAATAGTTGTTAAAAATTACAGTCACTTACCATTAATCCTCACGAATAACATGGGGACCATGAGTCTGTTGTGTCGATCACACACAACCCTTTTTTCACCACTAGCAAGAACGAGTCATTGACCATAATACCCTTCTGTTTTGCTTAAGTCCTTACGAAGTTGAGGGTTGATAATTTTTATGGTCGGGTCATTGACCATCTTTGATGTGTCACCAAAGAATATCCCTTGGGGTACGAGGTTTTGGCTCACCCAAAAGAACTCTTGTTTCCATTTCCTATATGGTATTTTTGGATTTGATGTAATTTGTCTCTCTTTATCGTGGTCATAGAAAATATACTAATCTTCACTAAGATAACTTGTAGAAAACACAAAATAGAGGAATAGAAGGCTCAATCTTTTTTTCCTTACACAGGAGTTCAAATGCCACGATTTTGAACATTGCTTTTGCCTTTAGTTGTCTTATGTTTATAAAATAGTAAGATAATAAATCCTCAAGAAACTTGGATATTGGGAAGCGAAGGCCTGCCTCCATAGTTGTGACATAAATACCCACTTTATCTGGGGTGGATCCTTGATATGCCGAGTGGGACCAGGTAGAATAAGTCCATCCGACAAACGCAATCCATATTGGCTAGCCACCCTTTCTAAACCTGCTTGCAAATGAGTTGAGAATATTTCTTTTATACCTAGTTCACGAGACGTGTTCTCATTACTCATGTTTTTCTAGATATTTGGTAGGTGTGGTATGTGATTATTAATTCATGCTCTTTTTATAGATGTTATATATGGGTGGTATGTGAGATCTTTTTATAGATATTATATATGTGTGGTATGTGATTCTCTGCAGTTGCAATCAAAGATTCCTTCTCCAATTGACATCGACATAAGCATGCCACTTCTTCCAATGATAATATTGTTTATATTATTGATATTGACACATGCATGCGAAGATTCCTTTTCCCAATTGACATCATCCTATGCATGCCACTTCTTCCAATTGACATTGACATATGCATGCCAAGAGTCTTTTATCGCATATACCTCTTCGCTTTATGTGGCACACTTAACTAAGTTATATGTATACTGGGCTTCTTATTGAAATTAATCGTACATGGTTTATTTTTCTCCAATACGTATGGATGTTGGAGTGAAAATGTTTGCATATTATTAGTATGAACTCAAATGTGTACTACCCATATCACTTCATACTGGGGGGCTCACGACGGACAGAAATACATAGCCCAACATGCATGGCCCAACGTGAAATCCTAGAATGCATGACCAAAAATGCATAGCGACCAAAAATGCATGGCCCTCACATTTTACTTCAATATTTAATTTTGTCAATTTTGTCAGGCTCATGCACACTCATATATTATATTATATTATATTATATTATATTATATTATATTGTTACTTTTTGATCAGAACGTTTTGGTTGAGCATATCAGAATATTTAGAGCTAAAAGATGATCACGATTAAAACTGATGAACATATTCTCCACTTAATTCGGATGACAGGTTTACATTCTGGGAAAAGGGCAAGAGACTCTAATACCCTACTTTCAGCTTTGATCGATTTCTCTCATTGAAAACATACTTTACCATCAGAGTGTCATCTCGGGTCCCCACCCGAGATTGTTTCAGGTATCACCATCACCAGAGTCAAGGCTGAACGAAGGATAAAGTGAAGATTAATGCCAAGTCTCTTTATATCAACTGTCTAGGGAACCTAGGTATTCATCACATATCTCACACGAAAATCTTCTCTATTCACATATTTTCTTTTATAGATCTTAAACCTTTTGAAACAAGCTGATTTTAGTGATCTTCAACAAATCAAAACAAAAGTTTTTAGTAATAGATTCGTGTAGACTTTGATACCAATTGTTGGTTATTTTAATAACCAAAACATAAACACGGAGGCTTTTAGATCTTAATCTTGAATCTGAAGAAAAGAAACTTAAAAAAGAAAGAAGATTACATACCCGCTTCCATTGAAGCTTTTGGAATTGAAGAAGAAGCTTGCTTTTTTAGTTGATCTCAAGACAACCTCTAAAAGAAACGTCAACAATAAGAAAGCGAATTTGTTTTAGTAATTTCGTATATGTGATCAGCTCCTCATCACATGTATATATAGATGGAGATATACCCTAATGTGAGAGATGGAAGGGATATTAAGGATCTTGTGTTAAACCAGGAACTCAAGCCACAAATGGTAAGTGAATATCGTTACATTAACAATCTTATGCGCTTACTATATTATTTCTGAATTTAAAATGATAACCCTATAATGTGCATTTATGAAATGGTCCCATGATTTTCTTACAACTAATGCAACTATTAACGTAATTGGTTTTTAAGTTCACTAAAAATGAGTTAAGTACAATTTCTCTGTATCAACGATCAAATTGTAGCTCATTTTTGTATTTCTACTCTTTTCATCATCTGTTTTGGAGCAACATCGATTGATATAATCACCTCTGTGTTAATAAATAATATACTTTGAGGATGAACGTGAAATAACACCAAATGGCCATTTGATCTTTCTCTCTTGGAGCTTTCCTTGATTGAAATACTAGGCATGACGAGACTTTTGAGTTGAATCATGTAAATGTTAATCTTTATACCAATTACCAAATGTGCAATTATTGCTTAAGGCATGAAGGTTATTGTTTTAGTTGACTCTCTTTAACATCATAAGAATGCAACCATCAAATTAAGAGGTTGTTTGGTAAGTCTTTTAACTAAACGATTAAGAGGTAGTTTCATTCATTTAGTTTAGTTACTATCATCATAATTAAAATTTAATAAAATGTAGGAGGCGTTCAAGTAAAAATCAAGTCTTTTGGGGTGATAGTTGAGTGTTTTTTATGGAGATAAGCTAAGAACATTGAGAAATAAAATCAATGGAACATTGGTATTGCTTTCTTGAACCAAATGATTGAATTCAAAATGATAAAATCATAAAGAACCTAATGGTTACCCCATACCAAAGCTTTAGAAACGATACATACTCAAAAGACAAATTCAAAAGGATAAACAAGAAGAAAATCATCATCCAGTACTAGTACTAAATAGATCTCATCTCACTAACATCCTGAATGCATATGATAGTCCCCTTATGAGTAGATACGTGTGATTCTTTATGCTTCCTTCTTCTGTATACCTTCTAAGACATGGGCTCGATGGGCTCATTGTGAATGGTTTGGCGTTATGAGGAGACTTCAGCAGAATCTTTATCAATACCACTTTCTTTAAATGAAAGGTTGAAATCTTGGAATTCACATTGAATATGGAATCCATCTTCCAAGGTAGCGCCATAAGTAGAGTATGTATCCCACTGGATTAACTATTGTAGTGTTTCTGTTCCCAAGTTGGAGATTTCGCGAATAGCCAAACATTATTTTTGAGTGGGCAACTCGGTGGGAATCATCTCGAGTTCCTTAGGAAGTGTAGGCTTAACTGTGTGGTTTCCTCAGGCTCGTTTAAGGAGCAACGCATGAAAGATAGGATAGACCTTGGCCTCTGTATGGAGTTGTAACTTATAGGCGACCAGTCCGATTTTGGCGATGATTTGAAAAGGCCAATAGAAACGGGCTAATGGCTTTTGGTTAATCCTTCAGACCACAGATTGTTCCCCATGAGGGCGGAGCTTGAGATAAACCCAATCTCCAATCGAGATGGATTCGTGATGCTGGTGTTTATCGGCTGCCAGTTTCATTCGTTCTTGGGCTCGATTGTGGTGGTACTTCATCTGTTTTAAAGCCTCATCTCGGTCTATCAAGTCATGTGACACCGCCTCACATTGTATTTCTCCAGTAACAAATTGGAGAATCGATGGAGGGGGTCTGCCATAAACTATTTCGAAAGGAGATGTGTTTGTAGACATGTGGAAAGTAGTGTTGTGCCAAAACTTGCCCATGGCAGCCAAAATGACCTAGTTTTTGGCTGTTCGGTAGCAAAACACCTGAGGTATGTCTTGAGGCTTCTATTAACCACCTCAGTTTGATTTGCAAGTATCTAAGTGGTAAACTGAGCTAAATTTCAATTTTCTTCCATGTAAAGCAAATATCTCTTTCCAGAAAGTGCTAAAAAATAATTGGTCATGGTCGCTCATAACCGTTTTCGGGATGTCGTGAAGCCTGATAATTTCTTTTAAGAATACATCAGCTAAGATCTTGGCAGTATATGGGTGTTTTAAGGGCATAAAATGGTAGTACTTGGATAAACGGTCGACGATGATAAGTACCACTTCATAACCTTTCGATATGGGTAATCTCGTGATAAAGTCTAAAGAGATGTATTCCCAAATTAGTTGCAGGATAGGTAGAGGTTGCAAAAGGTCATTAGGAGACAACGTGGAAGATTTATACCTTTGGCAAATGTCGCACCTTCTAACAAACTTCTTGAACGATTTCGTAATACCGGGAAATTAAATTCTTGCTGCCAACCTTCTATAGGTCATGTAATACCCGGAATGGCCTCCTGATGGGTTGCTGTGCAACTCGTCTAAGAGCTTGGGGATCCACGGGGAAGAGGAGGAAATTACCAAACATGCCTTGTAGTATATTTTCCCATTATTGATGGAGTATTCAAGTTTAGAAGAGGGATCGGCGGTCAATGAGTAAACCAACCGTTGCATGTAAGGATCCTTGTCGGCACCTTCGAGTAGTTGTTCTTTATATAGCCATATCGGGATAGATATTCATGTTTAAAGCTCTCATTCGGGAATCCTTGAGAGAGAATCGACATCTCTGTTCTCGCTTCCAGATTTATAAACAATTCGGAGATGGTACCCTGGTCAATGAGGCTACCCAATCTTATTGATTTGTAGTTGTGATTCGTTGTTCTAAAAGGAATCGAAGGGTTTTCTGTTCTGTCGACATGATAAAGTGCCTCCCAATCAAGTAGGGTGGCTAATGTTGAATCGTGAACACCAACGCCATTAACTCCTTGTCGTAGGCAGACTTGTTTAGATTCTGATCATAGAGGGCTTTGCTAAAGTAAGCTATTGGGCATTTAGATTGCATAAGGACCATTTCTAACCCCTGTCCTGAAGAATCACATTGAATCATGAAAGGGGAGAAGAAATCTCGTAGGGCTAGTACGGGAGCACTCGTCATGGCATGCTTTATTTATCGGAGGCCTCGTGTGTTGATGTTTCCCAATTGAACCTATCCTTTTTGGTTAACTTAGTTAGATGTTTGGCAATCTTCCCATAATCCTTGTTGAACTTTCTGTAGTAGCTGTTTGACCCGAGAAATCCTCGCACCGCCTTTACGGATTTTGTGGTCGGCTAATTGACAGACGTGGCCTTATAAGGGTCCATAGAAACCCCACTGCCATCCAATACGTGTCCCAGGTACTCCACAGATCGCATTCCAAAAGAGCTCTTTTTTTAATAACCACCAATTGATGTGACTGTGATACGAATATCGGGGGGTGTTGGTTTCTTTTAGGATTTTTTGATTTTATGAACGCATCGGAAAATAAGAAATAAGAATAAGAAAGATAAGAAGATAAGAAGATAACAAAAGGGATAGATTTGATAGACAAACTGGACCTATAGATTGAGTATCGGGTGAAAACAAGTTAAGACCTATTAACTTGAATTCCTATCAAGATCATGACAGCATCCATCAAATGATATTTGATGTCAAGCCATAATCTATTGACTTGAAATCGAGCTAGGAATGCGAAACACGTCCCAAACAATGACGAGAACCCAAATTATACCCAATAATTCAAGAAAGCAAGAACAAATGTTCAAAATTCAACTTCAATTTTATTCCATCGATTACAATGCTTTAAGGGGCTATTTTATAGCCTTACAAGATATTACAAAAAGAAAGAACACTAACAGGCCCAACCCAGACGGCGAGCAACCTGGGCGATCACCCAGGGCCCATGTTTGTAAAGGGCCCAAAATTCACAGAGCATATGGTATATAGAGAGAGAAAAAATTAACTTTTCTAAAAATGCTATTAACATAATTTTTCTTTAAATTACTTGTTTTTGTAATTTTGTTGCTATATTTGTGTTTCTTTAATATTAATAGTGAATTTTTTTAATAGCACGTCTATATTTGATATAATTTTTATTATATTTATGACTTTGGGGAACCCATTATTTCTTATCGCCCTGAGCCCGCTATATCTTTAGACGGGTCCTGGAAACTAATTACAAAAAGGAAACTACCTAATAAAAGTTTAAAAGAAAATAAAATAAAACCGTTCCCAAAAATAAGGAAGAGTCTAGAATATTCGTCATTAAGATAACCATGCAAAAGTCCACGTGCTAGGAATTGCTCCTAACTAACTTTTGCATCCACCAACATCACATCCATTAGTCTGTTTGCATCCAATAGTCATTCGCATCTATTACTCATCCACATCCAACCATTAGTAGCACATCTCCTATTGTCACCTTCTCATCCAAGTCTATATCGGAATTGCATGAGAAATGGATAGCCTCCGAGATTCGCAACTAGTATTGTTCCGGCGTTCGCATCCACCACTTGTTTATAACCAATGAGTAGTAGCATATCTCCTGTCGGGACCTTCTCATCCAATTCTACATCGGAATTGCATGAGAAAGGTATAGCCTCTGAGGTTCGCAATTAGTCTTGTTTCGACATTCGCATCCATTCATAATCCATCGCATCCAAACCCATCAGAACCAAGCTACACCACTTCGATCCAGACATGTGTCGGAATTGCATCGTATCCCATTCTGAAGCGGTTCACAACCATTTGACTGCGATGGGTTGCGATCGTTCGCATCCATTCACACCCATTCTCATCCAGTAACACTCTGAGGCTTGCATTCACATCTGAAAGTATTGGAGTGCGATTCATTGCGACCGTTCACACTCAATCACAACCATTCGCAACTAAGGCTTGGCTCGAAACTTGAACTCATCTTGGATTTGGAATTCATCTCGGAATTTGAACTCATCTTAGATTTGGAACTCATCTCGGACTGTGAACTCATATTCGTATCCGAAGTAGCATAAGTACGTTGTTGAAAAGGGACAAATGATTCCACTAGTCACTGTTGTATACTAGAACATCGTCAAAGAAAACGAGCACTCCCTTCCTCAAATGTTGTCGGAACACGTCTTTCATTATTGATTAGAATGTTATCGTGGTGTTGGTTAGCCCGAACGACATTACGAGGAATTCGTAATGTCCATTATGGGTTCTAAAAGAGGTGTTCCATAGATCTTCCTCACAGACTCGAACTTGGTAGAAACATGATTTTAGATCGATTTTTTTTAAATCTGTAACAACCCGATATTTCAAGTCAATGTAATGATCTAAAGTCAAGTAATGTAACCTATTTGGAAATAATAATAATAGCGTCAAAAATGAAATATTCAAAAATCTCAATTTGTAAGTATGAATTGATGGATATTGTAACAAGGTTTTCAGAAATATAAAGAGCACTAAAATCCGAGTTATAACGAAGAAGTTATGATCAATCAAAGATCCGCAACAAAACCGGTAAAACAATGTTAAGCGTAAAACGCGAAATTTCAATAAAATACTTTTTAGCCTTAGGTATCTAAATGAAAGTCGTAGATATCATTAAACTGTAAGCGTACATAAAAAGAACGTCCAAATATGACTTCGTATGAGGAAGTTATGATTTCTCTAAGCTTCGGATATAGAAGTAGACGGCTAAAAACTCGAAATAGAAATCGAGCGACTTTTAGCCGACACAACCTAAACGAGAATCGAAGATCTCGGCAATAGTAATACAACGGTAAAAAGACAGACGAAAACGGATGTCGGATGAAGAAGTTATGAATTTTTAACGGACTTTTCCTGTCCCGGCCTGTTAAAAATATATTATTAAAAATAAATTCAAAATTAGCCGACGGAGTCTAAATGAAAGTTGTAGAGCATAATCTCACCTACGCGTGGATATAAAGACCCTCAAAATCGGAACTCGTATGCGAGAGATATGAATTTTTGATGTTCGGGACACGAAACCCCACACTGTCAGGGAACTCACGACGTGAGCTTGTAAGTGATGGGTGCCAGACGGGCTATCAGACGTCGGGTCTATGGAAGGGATAAGAACCAAACTCACGACGTGAACCATCCCATGTTCACGACGTGAATATGAAAAACGCACCCTATAAATAGAAACTGATGGCTTCGGTTTTGGCTGCTCATTTCTATCCTCTCTCCTACTTTTACTCTGTGTTAAGCATCTCGAGACTACCCCGACGCCCCGGTTACGTGTCCATGCCCTGACGAAGTCTCGAAGTTCCCGAGAAACTTGCTTATTTCCAGTCGAAGTGATGCCCGAGTTAAACATCGTCTTCATCAAACCTTCACTCTTACCAAGTGAGTTCATACCCCTATGACTACACTTTCAAATGCTTTTAAACACTTTAAGGGGGGAATACAAGTAAACACACGGTTAAAATCGTGTGAAAACATCAATCTTTTACTATAAACTCCTTGTTGTTGTTATAACTATCATACGAAAATGTTAGCATGCAAAACATCTTACGATACCATTTTACCCTCTCGGGATGAAATGTGTTTTTAAATAGTAACATGCTTTATCTATATGTTTGCATAACATATCATGACAAGGGTAACCATTTTCAAACTAACATTACGTATAGATATGAAAATACATATCTTTATTATGCCTTTATCACCATAGTAAAAAGGGTAATCATTTCGGACATAAACACATTCATTTCAAAAATATGTGACTTAATTGAGAATATGTTAGTCATTTGTCTTCATCGTACCTATCAAGGTATACAAGAAAGCCCTGTTTTATAACCAGAGTCTCCGTCCGGAGAACGTGATAAGTGTGTATAGATCTATACGGGACTGATGATCCCGCACCCTGGTTGTTAGCTACAGTCAGACCGGCAGGTTAAGGGTGACAAGTGTCATAACATTTTGACGCCTGAAGAACGTCGCTATAGGCAAATCCATCATAGTACGGTTATGAAAACTCACAGGATAGACATTTATTATGGTATTATGTTTTACGGGAAAAGTAATATTATAGTGATTTTACGTAAAAATACAGGCTTCCTATAGTTTTGTTCACTAATAAAACTATACATTTTTAGTATAAGTATGTCATATTTACTTACAAATTAAAGTCTTGGAGATTTAAGACTGCTTCTCACTTATAGAAAAATATAGGATTTTCCTGGTTCAATACATTCCTTTCATACAAACAACGATTCATAACTCATTTTATAAGAAAATATCAGATTTTCTGGAAAATAAACGTGAACTTTCGAATGGCATACATTTACACAAATAACTACTTATGAACTCACCATCTTAATTGTTGACAATTTTTCTTTGAAATAACTTGTATTCTCAGGAAATCGCTAAACACCAGGTTAGCAACTGCTTTTGGGGACTAATGCTATGACGTTAGTAACATCTTTTGGAACATCATATTGTATTTGACATTTGAAACATGTAATACAACAATCATGTAAACTTTTCAAATATATATTATGGTGGTGTGTACTTTCTTTATTATTTAATTGTTATGATATTGTACATGACGTCCTCTGCCCCCGAATATTTCTGTCGTTCAGGTTTGGGGTGTGACAGATTGGTATCAGAGCATTTTTTATAGTGAACTAAGTATATCAAAACCATTTTTGATATACAACTATAAACACAACTGGGCAAAAACACTCTGATTAAGAGATATACTTTTAAAAATATAGTTTTATTAAAAGTATACATGCATACATTACATAACAGTGACAGTATCATAAGGAAAACAATATAGAAGTATTATAGATGAGTTGTGCACTACGAGTATGCCTTGGAATATGTAATCGGGATTGGGTTGAATATAGCCTGATCAACTATATTTAACCGAGGGCCGACTAACATATGCCAGGGAATAGCTGCGGTGGACAACAAGTCTAAAACTTACCAAACATATAATCTTTAGAATCAAACATAACATTTAGAATACTATAGGAGTATTTTGTAAATGCAATAGTTTAAGCTTGATGTTCAAATTTATATGCTTTAGTGTTTAGACAATTCTCATATCCCTGTTCTCGTACAGACACAATGGCCGGATTCCACTTACCAGGGGACCCTTACTACCCGAACCAAGGTAATGGAGGTTGGGTGGAAGATGATCTGGAAGAGGATCCCAAGGAAATTGTGGATGAAGAGGAAGAAGAAGAAGAACACATGGAAGAAGAAGAAGAAGAAGAAGAAGAAGAAGAAGAGTCTGAGGGGACTGATACAGAACCCGAAGTGTACAATCCCCCACCAGTCGTCCGACCTCCTGCAATCAAGAGAGGTTTTCAAGGACCGACTCCCGTTTGGGGAAACCTCATTCACCACTGGAGCCGACAACAAGGAGTGCGCCTCCCTATGGGATGTGCCGAGACTTCTACAATGTTAGCAATGGGGGTTCAGCTGACAGGGCACTCCCTATCATCGTGGACAAGATAGCTAACCAAATCGATCAGGCGAGGATTTCGACAACCCGAATCCGGGAAATAATTGCAATGGCACAAAGCATCACTTCTGATATATGTCGCCTGGACGAACTACATGATGAGACCCGAATTCACACCGGGGCACTCCAGAGGCAAATGGATGCAACCCTCGCTAAAATAAGGGAAATGAGGGAACAACAAGCCATCCTTGAAAGGCGGCTAATGGGAGCCAAACACTCGGAAGCAGAGTCTAGTACTCGGCGCAGTACGCGTCGCAAGTAGTGCTTGTACAACTCCAAATTTTGTTATAGACTAGGACCACAGCTAAATGTTTTACTTTTATTAACTTTTGGTACTGTAGACCTGTAGATAAGGTCAAATTTTCCCAACATTAAATTCAGTCAGGCTATATATATATATATATATATATATATATATATATATATATATATATATATATATATATATATATATATATATTAAAGTATTTACTTTGCGTGTTAATTCCTTGGGTATCACTCAAATTCATGTGTTTATCTGTTATTATATAAACTACTATTATGAATCGAACACAAATCACTGTTTAAGTCGAATCTTAATACATGAAGAATCTAAAAGAGTTAACTTTTTAACACTCGACTTTCAATCATCAAAGACTTATTGTCTTTCATTGTTAATTCTTTGGCAGCAAGATGCCTCCTCGCAAATCTGGTAGACGCGTCAACAATGCAACACCGACACCACCGCCACCACCTCCACAATATGATCCCGTCATGGTACAGGTTGTTATCACTGCAGCAGTAGCAGCTGCTCATACACAAATAAACACTAACGACGCTGGCGGAACTGGAGCCACTACAAATCACTTGAATCGTGGCACTGCCCACGGTCACACCAGGGAATGCACATACAAAGAATTTTCAAATGCGAAGCCAAAGACTTTCAATGGGGTAGGAGGAGTCATTGCACTTATGCAATGGTTCGAGAAGATCGAAACGGTCTTCAAAATCTGTGCATGCCCGAAAACAAGCAAAGTCAAGTTCGCTGCTTGCACTTTCTCTGATCGAGCCCTGACTTGGTGGAAGGGCCATGTGAAAGCCATGTCTCTCCCAGTGGCTAATGTCATGAGCTGGGAAGATCTCAAAATCTTGATGCTGGAAGAATACTGCCCGAGGGGCGAAATCCAGAAGTTAGAGCATGAGTTATGGAACCTGAGGAGGACTGGATCGGACCTAGCCAATTAACCCAGGTTCAATGATTTGTCAGCCTTGTGCCCAGGTATGGTAAACCCGGAACCGAAGAAGGTGGAAATGTACATTTGGGGATTGTCACCTCAGATCCAAGGGAGATAGAGGACCAAAGGAAACCCTGGAACAAGAGAAAGGGGAAAACCACACAGGAAAACCCTAAGAAACAACAAATAGCGACAGCCCACCCCATTACTATCCCGACCACCCCAGTACCAACAGAGTCGTGCATCGGCAACCTGCCGAAGTGCAATAAATGCAACTTCCATCATCACGGACCCTGCCATGAAATGCATTGCACTAGGTGAAACAGGAAGGGACACACCGTCCGCTTCTGCAAGGAACCGACCCAAACGGCCGCTCCAGCCACAAATGTCGGAGTAGGTCGTACCTGTTACAAGTGTGGAGAAACGGGGCACTTCAAAAGGGACTGTCCGAAAGCAAACAACAGGAATGCTGGTGGAGGGGGCAGAGTATTCGCAATGGGCCAAGAGGAAGCCATTGCCGATCCCACAGTGGTTACGGGTATGTTTCTACTCGATAACTCTTATGCATGCATTCTATTTGATAGTGGAGCGGAGAGGAGTTTCGTGAGCCATAATTTTAAAAATCTACTCAAACAAGCACCCCAGTCATTAAGCGAAACATTCATAGTAGAAATGGCTAACGGAAAGACAGAAGGCGCTAAAGAAATATACTTAAACTGTACTCTCGCACTAAACAACAATTCTTTTCCAATCAACCTCATGCCAGTTTCAATAAAAAGTTTCGACGTTATCATAGGCATGGACTGGCTGAGTTCTCATCGTGCGAACATTTTATGTTACGAAAAGGTCGTTCGCCTTAATCTGCCAAATGGCGAAACCCTCGTTATTTATGGCGATAAACCTAGTACCACTCTTCGTATCATCTCCTGTGTCAAAGCTCAAAAATATTTACGCAAGGAATGCCATGCGTTCTTGGCACACATCGTAGATGTGAAGCGAAGAGTAGAAGACATCAAGTGCATGCTTGACATCTGTCATTTTCCCGATGTCTTTCCCGAAGATCTTCCAGGAGTACCTCCTGCAAGACAAGTCGAATTCAGAATCGACTTGATTCCTGGAGCCACCCCTGTAGCCAAAGCACCGTATCGTTTAGCCCCAGCAGAGATGCAAGAATTATCCAGTCAACTGAACGAACTGCTCAGCAAAGGATTCATCAGACCAAGCTTCTCACCTTGGGGAGCACCAGTGTTGTTCGTGAAGAAGAAATACGGATCGTTCAGAATGTGCATCGACTACCGAGAGCTAAACAAACTCACCATTAAGAACCGGTATCCCCTGCCACGAATAGACGATCTATTCGATCAACTTCAAGGGGAAAATTACTTTTCAAAGATCGATCTAAGATCGGGATATCACCAGCTACGAGTCCTAGAAAGTGATATTCCTAAGACGGCTTTCCGAACAAGATACGGTCACTATGAATTTGTAGTGATGCCTTTCGGACTAACCAATGCACCCGCCGTATTCATGGACCTAATGAATCGGATATGTCGTTCATTCCTGGAAAAATTTGTGATTGTGTTCATAGATGACATACTCATTTATTCAAGGATTAAAGAAGAACATGGTCAGCACCTGAGACGAGTCTTGGAGACACTACGAGCAGAGAAGCTTTACGCAAAGTTCTCGAAGTGCGAGTTTTGGATTAGGAAAGTGGACTTCCTAGGTCACGTGGTCAGCGAAGAGGGAATCCACGTGGACCCTTCCAAAATCAAGGCAATCAAGAATTGGTCAGCACCGAAGACGCCAACCAAAATTCGCCAATGTCTAGGCCTTGCTGGCTATTACCACAGATTCATACAGAACTTCTCCAGCATCGCCAAACCCCTTACTACCCTGACCCAGAAGGGTGTAACCTTTAAATGGGGAGAAAAACAAGATGCTGCATTTCAAACTCTAAAGCAAGCCCTGTGCAGTGCACCTATTTTGTCTCTTCCGGAAGGGACAGAAGACTTCGTAGTATATTGCGATGCATCCAATCAAGGTCTGGGTTGCATGCTGATGCAGCAAGGGAAGGTTATTGCTTACACCTCACGACAACTAAAAATACACGAGGTCAACTACACCACACATGACCTAGAGCTTGGAGCAGTAGTGTTCGCCCTTAAGATTTGGAGGCACTACCTATACGGAACAAACTACACCATCTTCACGGACCACAAGAGCCTTCAACACATATTCGACCAGAAGGAGCTAAATATGAGACAACGACGATGGGTGGAACTACTCAATGACTACGAATGCGAAATTCGTTATCATCCGGGTAAAGCCAATGTAGTGGCGGATGCCCTAAGTCAAAAGTAGTACTCTGGTCGAAGAGTGAAATCGCTAACTATAACAATCCATTCACACCTGTCAACGCAAATCAAGGAAGCCCAACTAGAAGCCTTGAAACCAGAAAACGTGACAGGTAAAGCACTTAGAGGAGTGGACAAGAATCTAGAAATCAAAAGTGACGGAGTTCGTTATCTCATGAATCGAATCTGGACACCGAAATTTGGTGGATTCAGAGAGGTGGTCATGAATGAAGCACACAAGACTCGATACTCCGTACACCCAGGCAATCTCCCAACCCATGAAGACGGACTCGATGAGTTGTTCATACAACTCGGCGAGTCATGGACTGAACACGTTCGTATGAGGGAGATGAACTCGACGAGTTCAAAGGGAACTCGGCGAGTCGGTTGAAGATGGTCCCAATGCTATGAATAAAGGCGAACTCGTCGAGTTCTTGCTAGACTCGACGAGTAGAGTTGGGGGTTGTATCACTTTGAAAGGATAGGGACTCGACAAGTTGGTGGACCAACTCAGCGAGTCAAGTCAACTGGATGTTGACTTTGACCAGGGTTTGACCTTGACTTTGACTTGGATTTGGATTGACTCTTGTAAGGGTTATGAGTATGCAATAGTAATCGGAAAAGGGTTGTTGTGTAGGGATTAGGGAGTAGAGATGAGTTGATTCCCGTGCCGAGGACCGTGCAGATGCTACACGACATCGAGGTGAGTTACCTTCCAGTTGGAGTGGGTCTACGGCCACAATGCCGGCCCACTAGTAGGAGTTGCTTGTTAGATGATTGTCTTTGTGACAATTATCTGGTGTGGTTATCTGATATGCTTTATGTGCTAGGATGCTATGACATATGTGTAGGGGTGTAAACGAGCTGAGCCGAGCACGAGCCTAACCAAGCTCGAGCTCGGCTCATTTAATTTTGAAGAAGCTCGAGCTCGAGCTTGAGCTCGATTCGAGCCTTAAAATGAAGCTCGAGCTCGGCTCGTGAACAATTTAGTGAGCTCGCGAGCCTAAACGAGCTTAAACGAGCCTATATATATATATATATATATATATATATATATATATATATATATATATATATATATATAGGCTCGTTTAGGCTCGTTTAGGCTCATTTAGGCTCGCGAGCCCACTAACTGAAGCTCGGCTCGAGCTTGTTTAATAAACGAGCCTCATATTTAGGCTCGAGCTCGGATCGGGCTCGTTTAATTCGATCTCGAGTCGAGCTTTTAACGAGTCGATCCCGAGTAGCTCGACTCACTTACACCCCTACATATGTGTTAGTAGTGGTAGGGGTGATATAGCCCTAGTTACCGGTTGAAAGATACCGAAGGGGTAGATAGTACCCATGCATGTCTAGCAGTATGATCATGATATGTTATAATGCGATCAGTATGTTTATGATATGTTATTATGTGATAGTGGCAAGAGGGAGAAATAGTCCCCGGTTACCGGTTGGAAGATACCGAAAGGGAGGTTAGCTCCCGGTTACCGGTTGAAAGATACCGAATGGGAGGTTAGCTCCCGGTTACCGGTTGAAAGATACCGAAGGGGAGATTAGCTCCCGGTTACCAATTGAAAGATACTGAAGGGGAGGTTAGTTCCCGGTTACCGGTTGAAAGATACCGAAGGGGAGGAGATTCCCGATTACCGGTTAAAAGATACCGAAGGGGAGCCCAGCTCCCAGTTATGCCAGACAGATACCGGTTGAAAGATACCGAGGAATAGGCATTATGTGGTATGTGGTATGATGGGGGAACTCACTAAGCTTCATGCTTACAGTTTTCAGTTTTGTTTCAGGCACCTCTTCGGCGAAGGGGAAAGAGCCAGCGCGGTAGCGGCACATCACACTCACACATGATTCCGCATTGAGTTTTCTGGGATTGTACTCTGATTTTTATTACTATTGATGATATGGTTTTGAGACACGTTGTTACAGTTTTATAAATTGTTATGACATTGGCAAGGTTTTTGGTAAACTATTTTATGAGTTACTTAATTAAAATGAAATTTTTGGCCTTGAAATTTGGGATGTTACAAGATGGTATCAGAGCCTTGGTTTGAGGGATTCGGACACACCATCGGGGGTGTCTGGACTCAAATCGAGGGCTTGAAAGATTTTTACAAGAAAATAGTTTTTCCAAAATTAAAGTACAAAGGTTTTAAGAAAAAGAACAAGATGTGTGATGTGCGCGACCGGCCGAGCTCAATTAAGCTTTCCCCAAGATACCCATACATGTTATGTTACGATATGATTATGAGAACTGCATGCTAGATTAGGGCTAAGGATCTAAGAAGGATGCCTTATATGCCTACTGTATATGTATGAGAACTGCATGCTAGATTAGGGCTAAAGGATATAGGAAGATGCCTTATGTGCTTGTTATATGTGCTTATTGGATTATATGTTAGAGCTGATTGATCAATGGAGTGATGGCCAGAATAGGATATGTTTGGTATGGTTACTCAATGCTCGAATGCTGCTAGCTTCGTGCTTTTAGGAGTTCTAGTTATCTTTAGCTAACTAGTAAACGAATACGATAAGTTACATATTGCGAGGACTACATAATTTCAGAAGGTTAGGTCTAGCCCTATTGCGCAGCTCTTGTTTGAGTCTAACCATTGTAGGGTAGGACCTCTCATGCGAAGAATTATCTGGTCTTAGTGATATGTAATGGTATTCGCGAGCTAGTTAGGTAAAGGTAGCAGGAATTCCTTATGCAGCTGATGGCGGAGAGTATGCCGAAGAGTTACCCTAGGGTAAGCCTATGATGGGATTAGCAAAGAGAGGAGCAGTAGTAGAAGGGACTTGGTGAAGTCGAAGCAATCCTTGAGGAAAGTACGAATAGATGTGGAAGGTAGTATGGGCCCGTACTACTGAAAGTAGAGGATCCGTACTCGAGTCAAGGAGGGCTGAGATGGAACCAGGAAACTTGTAGAGTGTATGAAACCTCCCGAGGTTTATGTACGATTCTGATGATTATGTGTTATGTTTCAGAATGGTGATGATCACACGTCATGGAGGGGGAGGTTCAGGATCAGGATCCGGTTCAGGATCGGGCTCGGGGTTAGGCTCCGGGCCAGTGGACGAAGGACTACGCGAGTTCATCACGTCTAAGATCACGAGAGGTATCCTTGAGTCGACCCCGGTGATTTCCGGGTCGATCAAGGAAGGGATCATTAAGCTGATGGAGGATCGTCTCTGGGCATTCAGGAGAGATATGGCATTCAGTCAGTCAGGATCACGCACACTGTCCTTCAAGGACTTCAGGGGCAGTGGTGCACCGGATTTTCATGGGGCTAAGGACCCCATCGTAGCCAGGAGATGGATTGCAGACATTAAGTCTGCACATTTGATGAGCTTCTGCCCTGAGGGGTCGATGGTGTGATATGCCGCAGGTTGTTTGAGAGATAGGGCCAGGGATTGTTGGGAGTCGGTTGGCAACTCATTGGGAGCCTCAGCTATTGAGGCTATGACTTAGTCAGACTTTGTGACCAGGTTCAGGGCTGAGTTTGCGCCAGCTGTGGAGCTTCAACAGTTGGCCAGGGATTTCCTGGATATGAGGCAGACGACAGAGACGGTGGAGGAGATTACCGCCAAGTTCCAGGAGAGGGCATTGTTGGTGCCCCAGTATGCGGGAGATGAGGATATGCGGAGGACCCGCTATCACGACATGTTGAGAGCAGATATTCGAGAGCATGTCAGCTTCTCAGCATGTCCGACCCTGGATTCCATGATTGCCAGGGTGAGGGAGAGAGAGATAAACTTGGAGCACATCAGGAAGAGGAAGGCGGAGGAGGGACAGGTTATAGGGGCTTCAGGGAAGAAGCCCAAGGGATTCGACTCTAGGTCGAAGGACAAGCAGGGCCGGGGCCGCTGTGGGAAATGCGACAGGTCACACGAGTGGGTTTGCCGTACTGGGCCGAGATCAGGCTGCTATAAGTGCGGCAAAACTGGGCACTTTGGTAGGGATTGTACTGCCCCTGCCCCCACTTTTCAGACATCAGACCTGATTTGCTTTCATTGCAATCAGAAGGGCCATAAAAAGGCCAATTGCCCTTAGTTGACAGCAGCAGCGCCAGTGAAGGCGCCAGCTCCAGCGACCCTGCGGATTACTGATGGCCGGCAGGGCAAGACAGAGGCTCCAGTGGTGAGGAGCCGAGCCTTCCAGTTGACTACCGAGGAGGCACGCGCCGCACCCGATGTGGTGACGGGTATGATTTCTTCTCCCTAGCTTTTATTTTATGTTGCTTATGATATTGATGTGTCATATGATATGTCTTGTTTAGGATCGTTCCATGTGAACGATATCCCAGTTCAGGTGTTGTTTGATTCGGATGCTGCCCGATCATTTGTCTCTCTTGCGCTTAGCAAGAGGTTCCCTGAGTCTTCGGACATGTTGGATTGCCCTCTAGAGGTCGAGATCGCGGATGATCGATCAGTGCGAGCGTCGGAGGTTTTCAAGGACTGTGTTTTGAGGTTGTTCGAGGAGCGTTATTTGGTATACTTGGTTCCCATTTCGTTGCGTGGGAACAAGATGATTATAGGCATGGATTGGTTGAGCCCCAATGGGGCAGTGATCGACTGCGCACAGCAGATGGTTCGGATCAGAACCCCGAGTGGGGAAGAGCTGGTGATCCAGGGCGAGAGGCCACAGCGCGGACCAGCACTATGTTCAGCAGCGAGGGTTAGGCGCTATATTCAGCAGGGCTGCGCTGGGTATGTCGCCTATGTTATGGATACCCGGGAGGCGGGTAAGACGACGGTAACAGATGTTCTGGTGGTGCGAGATTTTGCGGATGTGTTCCCAGAGGAGCTGCCCGGGATACCTCCGGAGCGACAGGTGGAGTTCAGGATCGACCTAATCCCTGGTACGGCTCCGATAGCCAAGGCACCATATAGGTTGGCTCCTCCCAATATGCAGGAGCTGTCTACGCATCTGCAGGAGCTGTTGGACAAGGGATTTATCAGGCCGAGTAGTTCGCCTTGGGGGGCCCCGATCATGTTTGTCAAGAAGAAGGACGGGTCGCATCACATGTGCATAGATTGCCGGGAGCTGAATAAGGTAACAGTGAAGAACCGTTACCCACTCCTGAGGATAGATGATTTGTTCGACCAGCTTCAGGGAGCGTCTTGGTTTTCCTAGATAGACTTGCGGTCAGGATACCACCAGATGAGGGTCAGAGAGGAAGATGTACAGAAGACTGCTTTCGAACTCGGTATGGCCATTACGAGTTCGTGGTGATGCCCTTCGGACTCACCAACGCTCCTGCCGCGTTCATAGATCTCATGAACCGCGTGTGCAGGCCGATGTTGGATCGGTCCATGATAGTTTTCATTGACGACATCTGGGTTTATTCCAAGACGCAGGAGCAGCATGAGGAGCACTTGCGAGAAGTGTTAGATACCCTGAGGAGGGAGAGCTTGTATGCCAAGTTCTCCAAGTGCAAGTTCTGGTTGCGCGAGGTGCAGTTTCTTGGGCACCTTGTCAACCAGAACGAGATATTAGTCGACCCGGCCAAAGTGGAGGCCGTGATGAGATGGGAGGTTCCGAAGTCTCCATCTGAGATTCGGAGTTTCCTCGGACTAGCAGGCTATTATTGGAGATTCATTCAAGACTTCTCCAAGATAGTCGTACCCTTGACCCGGCTGACGAAGAAAGTCGTTGTTTTTCGCTTGGGGCCTGAGCAGCAGGCAGCGTTTGAGACGTTGAGATAGAGACTGTGTGAGGCGTCGATCCTCGCCCTGCCCGAGGGCATGGAGGATTTTGTGGTATATTGTGATGCGTCCATCTCAGGGTTGGGTGTGGTATTGATGCAGAGAGGACACGTTATCGCTTACGCTTCGAGGCAGCTGAAGCCTCACGAGGCGAACTGCCCCACACATGATTTGGAGTTGGGGGTGGTCGTCTTCGCCCTCAAGATTTAGCGACACTACCTCTATGGGGTCCGTTATACCATCTACACGGACCACAAGAGTTTGAGGTACCTCATGGATCAGCCGAATCTGAACATGAGGCAGCGTCGGTGGTTAGATGTGGTGAAGGATTACGATTGCGAGATCCTTTACCACCCGGGGAAGGCCAATGTGGTGGCCGATGCTCTTAGCCGCAAGGCTGCCCCGATCAGAGACATTTGCTTGCGGATGACGGTGGTGACTCCACTTTTGGAGCAGATCCGAGAGGCCCAGCAAGAGGCTATGAAGGAGGAACATCGGAAGAGCGAGCATATTGTGGGCCAGGTTTCCTCCTTCGATTGCGACAGCCGTGGGTTATTGACACTACATCGTTGGGTATGGGTTCCCTATCATGGAGGTGTGCGCCAGGTTCTGATGGAGGAGGCACACAAGACCCGATTCTCGATTCATCCCGGGGCGACGAAGATGTATAGAGATCTTCGACCCGATTACTGGTGGCCCTGCATGAAGCGGGACGTCGCCTGGTACGTAGAGCGATGCTTGACTTGTAGGAAGGTCAAGGCCGAGCACCAGAGGCCACACGGCAAGATACACTCGCTAGACATTTCCATGTGGAAAGGGGAAGATATTACTATGGATTTCATCACCAAGCTTCCCAGGACTGCACGGGGAGTGGATTCGATTTGGGTCATCGTGGATCAGTTGACTAAGAGTGCCCACTTCATTCCGATACAGGAGAGCATATCGGCCGAGAAGCTGGCCGATATCTACATCCGAGAGGTAGTAGCTCGACCGGAGTGCCAGTTTCCATGATTTCAGACAGAGATGTACGGTTCACTTCCAGATTATGGAATAAGTTTCACGACAAGTTGGGTACTCGTCTGCACTTCAGCACTGCCTTCCACCCACAGACGGATGGTCAGAGTGAGCGGACTATCCAGACTTTGGAAGACATGTTGCGGGCATGTGTTATAGACTTCGCTGGTAGTTGGGATACTTACCTTCCTTTGGCTGATTTTTCCTATAATAACAGCTATCATGCGAGTATCGATCGTCCTCCCTTTGAGATGTTGTACAGGAGGAAGTGCAGGACCCCGATATGTTGGGGTGAAGTCGAATATAGGGTCATGGGGAGCACCGAAGTGGTGCTCAAGACGACAGAGAGGATTCAGCAGGTTAGGAGTAGGCTTTAGACTGCTCAGAGTCGGCAAAAAAGTTATGCCGACAAGCGCCGTTCGGGATTGGAGTTCCAAGGTCGGGGATATGGTCCTCCTGAAGGTGTCGCCTTGGAAAGGTGTCATTCGATTCAGGAAGCAGGGCAAGTTGGCCCCCAGGTATATTGGACCTTTCAGGGCTGTCCCCCGGGTGGGCAAGGTGGCGTATAGACTGGACCTGCCGGCCGAACTCAGTCAGATTCATAGCACGTTTCACGTTTCCCAGTTACAGAAGTGCTTTGTGGACGACTCGGAAGTGGTGCCCTTGGAGGATATTCAGGTGGATGACAGCCTGAACTACATCGAGCGGCCAGTAGCGATCCTTGACAGGAAGTCGAAGGATCTGAGGAACAAGAGGGTGGAGCTGGTGAAGGTGCAATGGCAGCACCGCAAGGGGTCAGAATGGACTTGGGAGCCAAAGGAAGAGATGAGGGAGCACTACCCCGAGCTTTTTCCAGATTCTGCAGTAGACTTCGAGTACGAAGTCTAAAATAAGTGGGGGATATTTGTAGCACCCAATTCCTGGTACGTGTTTAAATTCAAGAAATACTGCAATTTACTTTGGGACTCGGCGAGTTCGGGGCCCAACTCGTCGAGTAGACTCGACTGTTAATCAGGGGTTTAAGTGACCTACTCGACGAGTCGGAAGACCGACTCGATGAGTAGGAGATGTCTGGACAAAACCCTAATATTTAGGGTTTGCACCCCATTTAAACAACTTAACTCATCCCAAACCAGCCTCCATCGTCCCTCTCACTTCCAGAATACCCTAACTCGAAACCCTAGCCTTGTTTGAGTGCTCTCAAGCCATTTTGTGCATCTTTTTGTGTGTTTGAAGTTGGAGAAGGAGAAGGAAGTTTGGAAGTTCAAGTAGAAGCAAGGAGATCCAGAAGTTTTACTTCATTTTCAGCTCATTTAAGGTAAAAAGCTGGAACCTTGACCATTTATCTTTTAGTTTTTGTCTTGGGGTTGTTTCTACCCTTTTAATGAGTATAGAGGAGCAAAAATCGAATTTGGTGGATGTGCTTAGAGTTTCACTTCGGATCTGGGGCTAATGGGGGTCTTTATGGCATAAAGGTTCCAACTTTGTTGCCATAAACACCCCATACATCTTGTAGACCTCCTTTTATGGCTTTTTGAGCCAAAGGCCCCATGCATGTGCATCAAGTTTGAAGCTTTACATATAAAATGGACCCTAGGAGGCCAGATCTATGGTTTTGACGCGTTAAGACCCAATATAATCGATTGTATAGTGTTGGACAAAGAGGGACTCGGCGATTCACTTGGGTGACTCGGCGAATCGGGACGCTTTTTCCCCAAAAACGACTTCTGGAAAAGGTTTTGGTTGAGTGGAAGGAACACTCCGCCTGCTAGGGGTTTGTTTTGAAACAGGAAATCATAGGACTCGGCGAGTGTATGAACAGACTCGGTGAGTCCAAGGCAATCTCCAAACCCTTGAAGACGGGCTCGACGAGTTGTTCATACAACTCGGCGAGTCATAGACTGAACAAATTCGTATGAGGGAGACGAACTCGACGAGTTCAAAGGGAACTCGGCGAGTCGGTTGAAGATGATCTCGATGCTATGAATAAAGGGGAACTCGTCGAGTTCTTGCTAGACTTGACGAGTAGAGTCGGGGGTTGTATCACTTTGAAAGGATAGAGACTCGACGAGTTGGTAGACCAACTCGGCGAGTCAAGTCAACTGGATGTTAACTTTGACCAAGGTTTGACCTTGACTTTGACTTGGATTTGGATTGACTCTTGTAAGGGTTATGAGTATGCAATAGTAATCAGAAAAGGGTTGTTGTGTAGGGATTGGGGAGTAGAGACGAGTTGAATTCTGTGCCGAGGACCGTGCAGATACTACACGACATCGAGGTGAGTTACCTTCCAGTAGGAGTGGGTCAACGGCCACAATGCCGGCCCACTAGTAGGAGTTGCTTGTTAGATGATTATCTTTGTGACAATTATCTGATGTGGTTATCTGATATGCTTTATGTGCTAGGATGCTATGACATATGTGTTAGTAGTGGTAGGGGTGATATAGCCCTAGTTAGCGGTTGAAAGATACTGAAGGGGTAGATAGTACTGGGCCTTGCCCACTGCATCGGGCCCTGCCCGACATCGGACCGAAGTCCGACATAATTTAGGCCACGCCCACTGCATCGGGCCCCTCCCGGCATCGGACCGAAGTCCGGAATAATTTGGGCCCCGCCCACTGCATTGTTACATCCCCTAATTTCTCGGCCAGAAAAGACCGATTTAATTTATGCTTTTTAAAATAAAATCAGAGAAAATCTTTTTAAAAGATGTTGCGGAATTGGTCCCCAAAACAAAACATGATAAAAGTTTATCAAAACCTTTCTTTAAGAAATGTATAGTTTCATTTCATATCAAAACCTCGGGATGTCATGTTCCGATACAGATCAAAAGCATAAACAAGACATTATAAGCCTTACAACAGTTATTTACAACTACTGGCCTATAATCAAAAATCTCTCATCATCCTCCGACTATGCTCGGGGTCCACTACCTGTAACATAAAAAGTTGAGTGGGTAAGGCTTGGGAGCCTGGTGAGCATATAGGGTTTTCAACCCACAATAATAATAAACTTATTAAGTTCACCAATCAACAATAACCCTGATTACCCATTCCCGTTGTCCTCACTTTACGTCCCTAAACACCTATCACAAGGGAACTAGCCTAAGGAATATCATTGGGATGGACACTACTGCTAAGGGGACTCCTCAGCCATACATTTCCTAAAGGCAACCATGAGGGGGATGGAGTACACCAATGAACATTTAGTTCATCAACACCTACAAGTTGCGAACCTGCTAGTGTGCCACTGGACTGTCTAGAAAGGTCTGTGGTCGTCATCTATACTCCGCTAGACGACTATAACAACAACAACAACAACAACAACATCGAGGCCTCTCACCATTTTAACACACATCGACTATTTCGTCTACCCATGTTCTACCCAATATATTTGTAGATAAAATACATATACAGTTTAAAACTTATATAAAACATCTGTTCAACAGTCACCTCAAATAAACACTTAATATAATTACACATAGCACGTATTTTATAGAAAATACTTCATATATAGGTGTAAGATGAAAGTGACTACACACTCACTTGATTTGATGAAAATTGGGCAGCAATTCGTTTCCTAAAACGTTCGTTTCTAATAAAACCGGGAGTTTTATTGAGAAACCGGGCTCTACGAGGGTCGGGCTTCAAAACCGAAAAGATAAATTTCTCGGGCTTCTCGGGCACTTCGTGGCGTATTTCGGGGGTTATAATTGATAACGGGGCTTTGAGGGATGTTAAAATGAAAGAAATATGAAAAAAGAGGTGAAAATGGACAATTTCTTAAAAGTATCTGAGAAGGCTCGCAGCCTTCTATTTATAGGAGGAGGCTGCTGATCGGACGGTTGGAAAGAAGCCACGCGGAAGCAGATCCGAAGGTGCGCAGGTGGCTCGCACGTGGGTTGTGCATGCGAGGGTCTCACTGTCGGCCTCTGATTGGACCAAGGTCTAGTCCGAGGAGAGGGGTTCGTGGCGCCTGGTGCGAAGGTCAGATGCATCATCAGAAGGCACGCATCGGACACCCATTGGACCGCGACTTCGGATGCGAGGGCAGGCGACACTTCTTCGGATGACTCAGCGGATTTCGTACACGTGGCATGATTTGAGCGAGGGTGAGGTGGCCGAAGTCCACGTATGCGAATTTTCTCGGTTTTGACATTTTTTCTCGATTTTCGCGCCAAAACTTCTAAAATCCATAACTTTCGCATACGAGCTCCGTTTTTGACGTTCTTTATATGCACGCGTAGGTAAAATTACGCTCTACAACTTTCGTTTAGACTTCGTCGGCGAATTTTGAATTTAATTTTTATATTATTAGTTTTAACAGACCGGGACAGGAAATCCCTAAAAAATTCATAACTTCTTCATCCGACGTCCGTTTTCGTCTGTCTTTTTACCGTTGTGCTAATATTGACGAGACCTTCAATTCTCGTTTAGGTCGTGTCGGCTAAAAATCACTCGATCTAAAATTCGAGTTTTTAGCTGTCTACTGCTAAGCTGAAACTTCGAAAAATCATAACTTCCTCATACGAAGTCAGATTTGGACGTTCTTTTTATACATACTCTCGGTTTAACGAGCACTACGACTTTCGTTTAGATCACTAAGGCTAAAAAGTAGTTTATCAAAAACTCACTTTTTACGACATTCGGCACCGTGCCGGTTTTGTCGCGAGACTTCGACAGGTCATAACTTCTTCGTTATAACTCGGATTTTGGTATTCTTTATATATCCGTAATCCTTGTCACGACCACTACAACTTTCTTAATAGATATCGGCTTTATCTAATATTTATTTTTGACGCTCATTTTTATTCTTAATTAATTAAACCCTAATAATTAAGCATAAAACACATAATATTCACATAAATCCTTTTTCATTTCTTCAAAATGAGTTACAAAGGTTAACCTAGACTATAACATCAATATTAATGCCTAGCCTAGAAACACGTGCATTACAATTCTCTCCCCCTTAGGATGATTCCGTCCCCGGAATCACATATCAACAAACAACTGCGGGTAGCGACTCATCATGTCACTCTCTGTTTCCCAGGTGAGATTTGGCCCATTCGTATGTTTCCAATGCACAAGCACTAAATTGACCATCTTGCGTCGTAACTTCTTAGTTTTACGGTCAACGATTGCCTTAGGTTCTTCAATCAACCTCTTGTTTTCATCCACCCTTAATTCAGAAATGGGAATTATGTCGGGCACATCTCCCATGAACTTTCTCAAATAACACACATGAAAGGTGTTATGAATACCCTCCAGTTCTTCCGGTAATTCTAGTTTGTAAGCTTGATTCCCGATCCTCTGAAGACCTTTAAATGGTCCAATAAACCTTGGACTCAGTTTTACCCTTTTACCAAATCTTATAAGTCCCTTCCACGGCGAGACTTTAAGTAAAACCGAATCTCCAACTTCGAAGGATATCGGTTATCTTTTCTTGTCAGCATAACTCTTTTGTCGATCTTGAGCTCCTAACATCCTTTCCCTAATCACTTTCAACTTTTCAGCAGTCTGATGGACTATTTCAGGTCCCATAAACTGCTTTTCCCCAGCTTCCAGCCAACATGACGGCGTTCGACACTTTTCCCCATACAAAGCGTGATAAGGTGACATCTTGATGCTTGAGTGGAAACTATTATTATAGGAAAATTCTACTAAAGGTAAGTGTTCATCCCAGTTACCTTGGAATTCTAGGGTACATGCTCTCAGCATATCCTACAATGTTAGAATTGTTCGTTCGCTCTGACCATCAGTTTGCAGATGGTAAGCTGTACTCAAACACAACTTGGTACCCAATTCCTCTTGTAGACTCCTCCAAAACCTTGAGGTAAAACGGCTGTCACGATCAGATACAATCGTTAACAGAACACCGTGAAGCCTCACAATTTCCTTCACCTAAGAATTCGCAAGTTTATCCATAGACCATTTCTCGTTAGCGGCTATGAAATGCGCACTCTTAGTGAAGCAATCAACGACCACCCAAATCATGTCGTGACCGTTCCTTGTTCTGGGCAGTTTAGTCACAAAGTCCATGGTGATGTCTTCCCATTTACCCATGGGTACAGGTAAAGGTTCTAAACTCCCATACGGTTTCTGATGTTGTGCCTTAACCCTAGCACAAGTTACACACTCGGCCACATACTTAGCAACATCAAGCTTCATCGTCGGCCACCAGTAATAGGGTTTTATATCCCTATACATTTTTGTACTGCCGGGATGAATCGAGTACATGGTTTTGTGAGCTTCTTCCATCAGAAGATCTCTTACTCCTCCCGTCTTAGGTACCCAAATCCTATCTTTGAATACCTTCAGCCCTTGACCGTTTGTATCAAACACCAACATTTTACCCAAACGTTCCTCCTTCCGGTCATTTTTCTCTAAAGCTTCCTCCTAAGCTTTCTTTATACTTTCCACAATTGTCGAGACAACTTCAATTCTCAACGCTCTTGGCCTTTTCTTTTCAAAATTCATCTTCCGACTGAGAGCATCAGCAACAACATTTGCTTTACCAGGGTGGCAAACTATCTCACAGTCATAGTCCTTGAGTAATTCTAGCCAGCGCCGTTGCCTCATGTTCAATTCCTTCTGATTAAGGAGATATTGAAGACTCTTATGATCAGTGAAAAGTTTGCACTTAGTACCATAAAGATAGTACCTCCATATCTTTAAGGCGAATACTACCGCTGCCAACTCCAGATCATGAGTGGGGTAGTTCTTTTCATGCTCTTTCAATTACCTCGATGCATACGCGATCACTTTATCCCTTTGGGTTAGAACACAACCTAACCCAACTCCAGAGGCATCACTATAAACTGCGAAGTCATCAACTCCTTCAGGTAACGAAAGAATCGGTGCTTCACACAATCTCTTCTTCAACTTCTCAAAGGCTTCCTTATGCTTCTCATTCCAAGTATAAGTAGCCCCTTTGTGGGTCAAAGCTGTTAATGGAGTAGCAATCGAAGAAAAGCCTTGGATAAATCGGCGGTAATATCCGGCTAATCCTAAAAAGCTTCGAATCTCCGTAGGACTTTTTGGTTGTTCCCACTTCATTACAGCTTCAATCTTTGCTGGGTCAACCATTATTCCTTCTTGGTTAACCACATTACCTACAAATTGGACTTCTTGAATCCAAAATTCACATTTGGAGAACTTTGAATAGAGCTTCTCCTTTTTCAGAACTTCTAGCACTTCACGCAGATGCTTTTCATGCTCCTGCTTGCTTTTCTAATAAACCAAGATATCGTCTATGAATACTATCACGGATTTATCAAGGTATGGTTTACAAACCCTGTTCATCAAATCCATGAAAGCTGTTGGGGCATTGGTTAGTCCGAACGACATAACCAAAAATTCATAGTGTCCATATCTTGTTCTGAACGCAGTCTTTTCGATATCCTGCTCTCTCACCTTTAGTTGATGGTATCCTGACCTAAGATCGATCTTCTAGAAATAGCTCGAACATTGCAACTGGTCGAACAGGTCATCGATCCTCAGCAACGGGTACTTGTTCTTTATTGTCGCTTTATTCAGCTCTCTGTAATCGATGCACATTCTCATGCTCCCGTCTTTCTTCTTTACAAATAACACAGGGGCTCCCCAGGGTGATGAACTAGGTCGAATGAAACCTTTGTCCAATAACTCCTTGAAGTTGTGTCATAAGTTCTTTCATCTCTGTTGGTGCTAATCGATACGGTGCTTTTGCTATCGGCGTCGTTCCTGGTAACAAGTTGATACGGAATTCTACTTGTCGATCAGGGGGCAATCCGGGAAGATCTTCGGGAAAGACTTCCGGATAATCACACACCACCGGAATATTCTGCACCTCCTTCTTTTCCTTCTTAGCATCGATCACGAATGCTAGGTATGATGTACATCCCTTGGCCAAACACTTTCTGGCTTTCATTAGGGAAATGATTCCAGAGTTTACTCTGCGTTTGTCTCCATACACCATAAACGACTCTTTCCCTGGCGGGTTTACTTTTACTATCTTCTTCCTACACAATATTTCGGCATCATTGGCGCTAAGCCAATCCATTCCTAAAACTACGTCGAATCCATTTAACTCGATAGGCAATAATTCCTCGTGGAACTTATTACCATCCAAGTCAGTGAGGATGTTTTTCATACGATGGCTAACAGGTACAAACTTGTCACTAGCAATCTCGACTATTATAGCATTAACTAGTCTATCTACAGGCAAAGCTAGTTTTCTACCAAATTCATGCGAAATAAAGGAGTAATTGGCTCCAGAATCAAACAAAATTTGGGCAGGTAATTCGTTTACGAGAAAGGTACCTGAAGCGACATCGGCTTCTTCTTTTGCAGCTTCAAGTGTCATCTGAAAGGCTCTCGCCTTCGGCTTTGGTGGAAGATTGGGTTTTGCTGCGTCCTTTTTCTTCGGGCAATCCCTCAAAATATGCCCTTCTTCATGGCACCCAAAACAAACGTTCTTATCGAAGGTGCATTCATTGGCATAATGCCCTGGCTTTCCACACTTGTAACAAGTGACTTCCACGCTACACTTCCCAGCATGTTTCTTCTTGCACTTGTCACACCACTTGGCTTCGGCTCCTCCTCCGAATTTTCTCGAACCAGTCTTCGAGAACTTGTTCTTTTTATTGGAACCTGAAGTTCCTTCAAACTAACTCTTTTCGCCAACTTCAACCTTGCTGGCGGCTCTCCCCTTAATAATATCTTCAACAGACTTGGCAGCCCAGATAGTTGCCTCCAAGGTAAGTGCCTGACGTACTGGCACCGTATACTCCCATGGAAGTCCCTTTGCGTACCTGTCAATTTTTGCCAGCTCATCTGGGACAATACGCAAAGCAAACTCCATTTTTTCTGTGAAGTTATTCGTATATTCGTCAACGGTCATACTCCCTTTCTTCAATGTTAGAAATTGGTTTTCTAACTCAAGCACGTTTTGGGCCGAGCAGTACTTGCGCTTGAAGTGCACCAAGAACTCTGCCCAAGTCAGTTGCAGTGGCTCATTAGGGCTTAGGGTTTTCCCCAGAGTGTTCCACCAACGAGCAGCACTACCCCTGAACTGACGCACTGCAAATGTGGTTTGTAACTTGCCTTGGCAACCACAAGTCATGAAAGCCAATTCCATTTCTGAGATCCAATCCATTACTCTGACATGATCTTCTTTTCCAGTGAAGGTTGATGGCTTGCAAGTCATAAAGTCCTTATACTTGCACCCATTTCTCTCCACTCTATCCTCGTGGATATTTCTCCCAACCACAAGCGGTTCACTATGACCAACCGATCTATTGTTGTTTCCTTCTTCAGATCGATCGTCATTCAATTCACGTTGTTCAACAGGAACTGAAGGCTCATCCCTGTTGTTCAGCAACATTTGTCTCAATTCCTCCCTCTGTTCAGCCGTCATGGTCTGAATCATAGTTCGTACTCCAGCCATGGTGATGGGTTCGGGTGCAGCTCCTACTATAGGCACCTGTTCCACCACTTGAGGTTGAGGTTGTTGGTTTCTGTTTGCATTTCCCGCTCCACTTCGAGTTCTTGCCATTATAATCTATATACCGAATAAGGCGAATTTAGGTCTTTATCCTTAATAGATATTTCAATTCCCTTATCACTCCGAAACATTTACATGTTAGTTCTAATCTCGTAATTATACGCTTAGAATCCCACCCACATAAGGTTTCCAGATCCAGTCGGCAACAGACCATAGATCCGAACAATTAATGGCATATATGGCAAACATATAGCATTTAGAACATAAGCATTTTAGGCATCTTTCCTAAAATAAACTAGTGCTCGTGTCTAAAATATGGTAGACACTCATCTCACAATCATCACTTAGCATTCTAAGTTTAAGTCTAGAAATCCTACAATTTCTTAGTTTGTTTAAACTAATGCTCTGATACCAACTGTGACATCCCCTAATTTCTCGGCCAGAAAAGACCGATTTAATTTATGCATTTTAAAATAAAATCAGAGAAATGTTTTTAAAAGATGTTGCGGAATTGGTCCCCAAAACAAAACATGATAAAAGTTTATTAAAACCTTTCTTTAAGAAATGTATAGTTTCATTTCATATCAAAACCTCGGGATGTCATGTTCCGATACAGATCAAAAGCATAAACAAGACATTATAAGCCTTACAACAGTTATTTACAACTACTAGCCTATAATCAAAAATCTCTCATCGTCCTCCGACTATGCTCGGGGTCCACTACCTGTAACATAAAAAGCTGAGTGGGTCAGGCTTGGGAGCCTGGTGAGCATATAGGGTTTTCAACCCACAATAATAATAAACTTATTAAGTTCACCAATCAACAATAACCCTGATTACCCATTCCCGTTGTCCTCACTTTACGTCCCTAAACACCTATCACAAGGGACCTAGCCTAAGGAATATCATCGGGATGGACACTACTGCTAAGGGGACTCCTCAGCCATACATGTCCTAAAGGCAACCATGAGGGGGATGGAGTACGCCAATGAACATTTAGTTCATCAACACCTACAACTTGCGAACCTGCTACTGTGCCACTAGACTGTCTAGAAAGGTCTGTGGTCGTCATCTATACTCCGCTAGACGACTACAACAACGACAACAACAACAACATCGAGGCCTCTCACCATTTTAACACACATCGACTATTTCGTCTACCCATGTTCTACCCAACATATTTGTAGATAAAATACATATACAGTTTAAAACTTATATAAAACATCTATTCAACAGTCACCTCAAATAAACACTTAATATAATTACACATAGCACATATTTTATAGAAAATACTTCATATCTAGGTGTAAGATGAAAGTGACTACACACTCACTTGATTTGATGAAAATCGGGCAGCATTTCGTTTCCTAAAACGTTCGTTTCTAATAAAACCGGGAGTTTTATTGAGAAACCAGGCTCTGCGAGGGTCGGGCTTCAAAACCGAAAAGATAAATTTCTCGGGCACTTCGTGGCGTATTCCGGGGGTTATAATTGATACTGGGGCTTTGGGGATGTTAAAATGAAAGAAATATGAAAAAAGGGGTGAAAATGGACAATTTCTTAAAAGTATCCGAGAAGGCTCGCAACCTTCTATTTATAGGAGGAGGCTGCTGATCGGGCGGTTGGAAAGAAGCCACGCGGCAGCAGATCCGAAGGCGCACAGGTGGCTCGCACGTGGGTTGCGCATGCGAGGGTCTCGCTGTCGGCCTCTGATTGGACCGAGGTCTAGTCCGAGGAGGGGGGTTCGTGGCGCCTAGTGCGAAGGTCGGATGCATCATCAGAAGGCACGCGTAGGACACCCATTGGACCGCGGCTTCGGATGCGAGGGCAGGCGACACGTCTTCGGATGACTCAGCGGATTTCGTACACATGGCATGATTTGAGCCAGGGTGAGGTGGCCGAAGTCCACGTATGCGAATTTTCTCGGTTTTGACATTTTTTCTCGATTTTCGCGCCAAAACTTCTAAAATCCATAACTTTCGCATACGAGCTCCGTTTTTGACGTTCTTTATATGCCCACGTAGGTAAAATTACGCTCAACAACTTTCGTTTAGACTTCGTCGGCTAGTTTTGACTTTAATTTTTATATTATTATTTTTAATAGACCGGGACAGGAAATCCGTTAAAAATTCATAACTTCTTCATCCGACGTCCGTTTTCGTCTGTCTTTTTACCGTTGTGCTACTATTGACGAGACATTTGATTCTCGTTTAGGTCGTGTCGGCTAAAAATCACTCGATCTAAAATTCGAGTTTTTAGTTGTCTACTGCTAAGCTGAAACTTCGAAAAATCATAAGTTCCTCATACGAAGTCAGATTTGGACGTTCTTTTTATACATACTCTCGGTTTAACGAGCACTACGACTTTCGTTTAGATCACTAAGGCTAAAAAGTAGTTTATCAAAAACTCAGTTTTTACGACATTCGGCACCGTGCCGGTTTTGTCGCGAAACTTCGACAGGTCATAACTTCTTCGTTATAACTCGGATTTTGGTATTCTTTATATATCGTAATCCTTGTCACGACCACTACAACTTTATTAATAGATATCGGCTTTATCTAATATTTATTTTTGACGCTCATTTTTATTCTTAATTAATTAAACCCTAATAATTAAGCATAAAACACATAAAACACATAATATTCACATAATTCCTTTTTCATTTCTTCAAAATGAGTTACAAAGGTTAACCTAGACTATCACATCAATATTAATGCCTAGCCTAGAAACACGGGCATTACATGCATCGATCCCCGCCGGCATCGGACCGAAGTCCGGAATAAATTGGGCCCCACCCACTGCATCGGGCCCCGCCCGGCATCGGACCGAAGTCCAGAATAAGCTGAACATAACATGAGCATAAACATATAACATATAACATAAACATATAACTGTTGCATCGGGCTTGCCCGACATCGGACCGATGTCCGGAACACAAAACATAAACATATAACTGTTGCATCGGGCTTGCCCGACATCGGACTGAAGTCCGGAACACATAACACATAACATAAACATGCATGAATCACAAAGACATCAAGCATACATAACTAATTCTCGGGACCACCCCGGCATCAGACCGAAGTCCGGAAACATATAAACTACATCGGGCTAACCCCCGACATCGAACCAAAGTATGGAACTACTAACATCTAAACGGGCCGGCATTGTGGCCGTAGATCTGTTCCTACTGGAAGGAAACTCACCTCACACTACTGAACTCCCGCTGATCAGTCCATGTTTGGGGGTAAAAGTCTACTCTACCCCTAACTTGGCTTGATTCAAGCCCGAGGCCCAATCCAAATGCCCAAAAGTCCAACATTTGGTATTCTAATGGCCCGATATCTCATAATCATAAAGGCCCAAACTATGGCCCATTTATGGCCCAATTTTCCAAATTGGGCCCAACTCCTCATATGGGCCTTACCACCATGCCCATTAATTATTCTTGTCCATTTGCTTGATCTTGGATGACCTATTATTATCCCAATCATCAAAGCCCAATAAAAAGGCCCAACTTAAGGCCCAGGTGAAATTAGGGTTTCACATAAAATGATGATTAGGGTTAAGTTTCCTACTTAACCCATTAAGGACTTAATCCACTAAGGACATAATCCATTAAGTCCAATATGGCCTTAGGTTAATTTGGAATGATTATTAATTAATATTTTAATTAAATAAACGATTCTAGTGTGGGTCCCGATTAATCCCAAATTAGGGTTTCATGGCATTAGGGTCTTCAAACCCTAATTAGGGTTTCCAACCCATCTTAGCCCAATAGGCCCATTAGCTAAGTCCTTTGACTAATTAGGGTTCATTAGGCCCATTAGTCACGTGCTTGGGCTTTTAGGTCCATGAAGCTTCATTGGGCCCATTAGGGCTTACAAGGACCATTAGGGTTTTAGTCCCTTGTCCGAACATCCCAACTAGTCACTATCCAACAAGGCACACCGCCACCCGACACGACGGTCGGTGGCGGCAGCCACCACCCTAAGGTGGTGGTTTTCAATTTCTTTCATTATTCCATTTTTGAATTACATTTTACAACTCAAAATAAACTCACTAAAAGGAAAATAAACACACACACACAGCCACCAAGTGGTGGCCGGTGGTGGCGCATGGCGGTAGCCACCACCCTATGGTGGTGGTGGTGGCATTTTCTCAATTTTTCGGCTAGACATAACACACACACATACTTCAGATTGCATAATACACGTCAGCCTACCACCTGGTGGTTCAAGACGGCGACAGCGGTGGTTTTGGGATGGCAGTGGCGGCGATCACCATGGCTGGCGGCCATGGTGGTTCTTCCCCTCGATTTCTGGCCAGCAACGCACGCACCATACGTCTTGGATTCAACAACAACACCCATCCAAACATACCTCGAGACCATAGCTTCCGACTAATGACTCGACGGCTAGACAAAATGAAACAGCAACCAAGGGCCACTTCCGGTGGCAACAGCGGCCTGTACAACGTCGAACACCTTAAGAGGGCGGAGATGCGAGATGAGGTTGGCCTAACCGAAGGTTATGGTCGTTCACAACCTGATCTTCTTCTTTGTTCATGGCCCACGCTTGGTCTCAGTGGGGTTTCCCAGCCACTCACAGCATTACAGCGACATCAGGCGGCTGAAAGTCCATGCTCGTTGACGCGGCAGCAGGTGGAGCAGCAGCGCTACGGTGGCGCCTACAGCGGCAGTCGAAGAAGGAGAAGAAGAATGAGAATGGTGGAGGCTTGGTGTCCGCTTAGCAACCGCTGGCTGATCGGAATGGGTGGCAGCGTCGACGATGGGAGGCATAAGGGTGGTGGCGGCGACTGCATCCTTCCCTAGGGTTAGGGTTTGATAATCGGAGGTGTTAGGGTTATATACCCGGATCTTTTATGCTCTTTCCCATAATCGCAGAAATGGTCCCTCTCTCTATTATTCTTTCCAAATAAAATCTCGAATTTACCATATCTACCCTAATTTCAGAAATTCTTTACAACTCCAATCCAGAATTTACCCAACAGCCCCTAGCTCTCCAAAATCCTTCATAATAAGTCCCAGAAGTTACCATTTAGTCCCTGCCTTCATTAATAATTACAAATTAATTGCGGATTTTACACTTTTAACCCCCAATATCTTAAAGTGTGACAATTAGCTCCTCAAGATCAACCTTTTAAATATAATTATTTATTTTAGGGCTACTATTCGTTCATTAATTTATTTATTTATCTAATAAATAAACAGGGTGTTACAACTCTCCCCCACTTAAATTAGATTTGGTCCTCGAAATCATTCCTTACCATCTCTTATGCGCCGAACCACTCAAGTAACATGGTCACCATCATGGGCACACCCTAGTCTTCCCCAGGGTAACCGTGACCATCCTTCGCAAGGCCCTAAATTCTACAGATGAACGAATTCCTTGCAACAAGATCACATCTACTCCGTCTGAAATCTGTTGTCTCGAGATGGTCTGAATCCCTGACAGACCTCTCATACTAAATCATTATAGATGAACCTCGCGGTGGGTGACTTAGCATTACTCAGCAATCTGTTACGCTTACCATACATGAGATCCTCACATACCATTACTGTTGGAGACCCAAAACTGTCTGAAACACTGATCTGCTTGAAAACACTGAACTGCCTGAAACACTGACTGCCTGAAACACTGAGCTGCCAGAACACTGAACTGCCTGGAACACTGAACTGCCTGAAACACTGAACTGTCTCTACATGACCGATTTCCAAAATCTATCGAGACCTTCCCGGTCTCAATTCATCCGTCAGTCATCTGAAATACCGGGTTCCAACCTTACTGTGGAACCAAAGGGCTCCCACATAGTCACCTCACACGACTTTCGTACGAAATCCTTGTCTGGAACTAGTTTCCACTAGTTATCATGCCACTGCGGTTCTAACAACCTCCTGATCCAACCGATCAGGTTCATGCGTCGAATCCTGACGTCACCAAATCCAAGGCTAAAAGTGATTGCCACCTAACCAATGGTAGCCTTATATAACAAGCAACCTTAAGCAATTCGTTGCTTCCCTGATCCCATAACTGTAGTGGCGCTCCTACAGTCTTATCACTGGCTCAACCAGATCTAATCCATCTGGGTAATTCCGAAATCCAATCTGTGGATTTCCATATCCTCACTGCTGCACCCGAACTGGTGGGTACTATTGTTCCTTCCGCGTTCTAACAACACGCTCATGCTATCTACCAACCAAGTGAATGCTACGGCTACACCCGCAAGCTTACAACTCTCTATCACTATCTGACTGCTAGTGAATGCTACGGCTACACCCACATACTTACAACACTCTCATTCCGGTCGATCCCGCACTCGACCTAACACTCAACTGAACTTCAGTCCTAACTGGAGCTCTAACCTGGTTCCCAAAACCTGCTATCTGATGCCAAGAAAAGCTATCTGATGCCAAGAAAAGCATGAACCAAACATTGGAACGTTTTCTAAACTTCCAACTCACCCAATCCTCCACCTAGACGGCCACTCGACCGCCTTTCCCCCTGACCGGGGATGCGAAACTCATCCTAGTTTCACATCCATTTCTGCTCCTGGACACCTGATCGATTCTCCCCCACTTAGCTTCAACTAACATTCCACAACACACAACACTGGAAGGATTCTCAATTCTTCTTACCACCGATGACCAATCTGCTAGAACCCACGCTTACCATTGCTAGTGTTTCAACACCAGCTAATCCAAAAGATCACACAACTTCTAAAAATCCAAATAATTCTCAGGTAATAACCCGCTAGACCCAGGAAGCTCCAAATCTCAATTGGAGACCTCGGAATCTCCCACTGCATCACGGCCTCTATCTTGGCCGGAACGACTAGAATACCCTTCTGATTGACAAGGTGCCCAAGAAATTACACCTCGCGCAACCAGAACTCACATTTGGAGTACCTTGCAAAAGGTCTCTCCCTCCTCAAAGTCTCTAGCACCTCCCTCAAGTGCTTCTCGTGCTGCTCCTCAGTCTTGGAATAAACCAAGATGCCGCTATACTCTCCCAATCCCGCAATTTGGGAAATGATCTTTCGCTATCCGCTAATAATTCTCGGTATGCAATTGGCATATGCCATTTCTTGGAAGTATAATGCAAACACGAACAGAGGATAACTCAGAGTCACACTTACTCAAACCCTTGGAACGAATGGCTCCCTTGTGCAGTTTCCCGCAAGTGCTACACCGAATCTGGTCCTGCTGGTCTCTACCGAAAGTTAATCCTAAATCTAGGGTCTCCTCCCAAGACCCTTCAATATAAGCAACTGACCTGGTTCCCTCTTACCATTGTGCTCCAAGTCCATATCCCGTTCTCAAGCTCTAGAAGTCATATCATTCAGGATCTTGTACCCCGAGATACTCACGATCTCCCTGCTATCATTCTACAGTATGTTCTGATAACTTACCTTCTTCATTTCCTCATTTGCTGCATACTGTGGTACCATATAAGCTCCTTCCCGAGACTTGGCAGTGATCTCTGCCACAGTCTTAGTCGTTTGGCACAGATCTAACAACTCTCACGCCAACAGTTGTGCCTCAATCGCCTGGCAAACTCTGTGCGGAATCTGGTCGAAAAGTCATTCCATGACATAGCATCAACCGCTTCATCACTCAACTCACTACTAACCTCTCCCTATCAACCTCGTGCTCTGTCCCTCAGGAGACAGGGAGTAAGTCAGATCTTGTCTCCTTTCGAGACAACGTCTGGAACGAAAAGTGTTGTTTACATCTGCCAACCATCTGCTGCTAACAATGATGTCCCTATCCCTCATGACAATCTGAAGCTTCACAAACTTTGAATTCCCGAAACATCAACGTACGGGTCCCTATCATGACTGCTATCTTAGTGCAGAATGCACTCGGCCTCTCATCACAAATCTCTATAATGACCTCCTTGATCATACTGTGTGACATCCCCATTTTCACGGCCAGATAATACCGATTTTGTTTATGCTTTATAAAAATCAGAGTACCTCTTTTAATAAAAATGTTGCGGAATTTCTTCCCAGAAAAACATGATAAATACGTTATCAAAGCAATTCCGAAGAAATATATTTTTATTCATTTTAAAACACTCGGATGTCATCGTCAATACAGAAACATAAGCATAAACAGAACTTACATTCATTTACACTAGTGATCTACATCTCTTTTAAATCTCTCAGTGTAAAGTATCTTCATATCGACACCTGTGACACAAATAAGCTTGAGTGGGTCAGGTTGGGAAACCTGGTGAGTACATAGGGATTTCAATTCCACAATGTCATATCATATATACAATTTAGAACTCACAAAATATACCATTTCACCATATATTAATAGCAACTCTTACCCCACCCCGTTAATCCTTACAACGAGACTATCCATACTCTCGGACCTTAAATTTCACCTCTTACTTAATCCATACTCTCGGACCTAATTCATGCTCTCGTATCGATAATAGTTCCCATTCCATACTCTCGGATTTAGGGACAAGTGTTTATGTGTAAATCCATTCTCCCGGATTAACGACGAATGACTATGTCCTATCCATACTCTCGGACTGAGGACGACTGACTATGTCTTAATCCATACTCCCGGACTAAGGACAACTGACTATGTCTTAATCCATACTCCCGGACTAAGGACAACTGACTATGTCTTAATCCATACTCCCGGACTAAGGACAACTGACTATGTCTTAATCCATACTCCCGGATTAATGACAGTTAACTATGTCCAATCCATACTCTCGGACTAGGGACAATGACTATGTCTAATCCATGCTCCCGGATCAATGACATATACTAAAGTTCTATTCTCTGAGTATACTCACTCGTACTCGTAAGAAAATACTACCCAATATTCCTCATAATTAATTTAGGTTTACTCTTTATCCTAAATCATCATATATAATCAGGTATGTTCTTTAACACGTACTTCAGGCAACATCAAATAACTCGCACATAAACATATATTTAATACTTCAATCAATACTTGTATCAAAATCATGTTCATGAAAGGGACTATGTACTCACCTGGTTAGGTGGTGATTCTGAACTCAGACAGCGCTTCGTTATCTCAAAACAATTTTTCCCTTGACAAAACAGCGGGTTTCATAGAAAACCGGGCTTCGCTTGGAGCATCGTTTCCGAACCGAAAGACCATTTTTCTCGGGACTCTAGGAGCCTCGGGGCTTCTTTCGGGTGCTAGGGGGTTCACCTACCCTTAGTAGGGGGTTAGGGGTGCTAGAGAGAGAAACTAGTGAGAGAAAGAAGGTGGAAATGTGCAAGGAAGTCGGCAGCCCTCGCATGCCTTTTATAGGCGCGCGCCCTCTCGGAACGTTGGGCGTTCAGAAATGCTATGTGGGGCGTAGCTTCGGATAAGGTGCTATGTGGCAAGACTTCGGTGGTGTTACGTGGAGCTTGTTGGACCGAGGAAGGGTTTCGTACGCGACGCGTGGTCAACTTGTACGCAAGGCGTACCTCGGACGTTGGGCGTTCCGAGCTTGGACTCGGGGCGTAATGCTAGGTGATGTGTCACAATCCGAAGCAGGTACCGAGGTCAGCGATGGAAGGTCCAGATCGAGTCACGTCATCATCTCGCACTAGGTTTCGCAATTTCCCTTTCCGACTTCTAAAAATCATAACTTTCACATACGAACTCCGTTTTCAACGTTCTTTATATCCACGCGTAGGCGGGAATGTACTCTACAACTTTCGTTTAGACTCCATCGGCTAATTTTGATTCTATTTTAAAAGTTATATTTTTAACAGGCAGGGACAGGGTTGGTCCGTTAAAAATTCATAACTTCTTCATCTGACGTCCGTTTTCGTCTGTCTTTTTATCGTTATGCTATTATTAACGAGATCTTCGATTCTTGTTTAGGTTGTGTCGGCTAAAAACCGCTCGATCTAATATTCGAACTTCGGGTTGTACACTGCTAAGCCGAAACTTCGAAAAATCATAACTTCCTCATACGAAGTCAGATTTGGGCGTTCTTTTTATGGACGCTCTCGGTTTAACATTTTCTACGACTTTCGTTTAGATTGCTAAGGCTAAAATTCGCTTTATCGTAAATTCACTATTTACGTTTCCCGGTGTCGTGCCGGTTTTGCCGTAAAACTCTGATGGGTCATAACTTCTTCGTTATAACTCGGATTTCGGCGTTCTTAATATGTACGGTACCCTTGAGACATATTCTACAACTTGGTTAAGATTATTTATTCTAAATAATCTTTTGTCGAAAATTCGTTTTCGACCCCTATTATCTCTAAATTGACTAGCCCGGATCTACGGGCGTTACAATTATCTCCCCCTTAGGATGCTTACGTCCCGGAATCATCAACGAAAACAGGGCTCACATGATGACACCATCTGTTATCTCTTCATCCTAATTGATAACCATAACTTTGATGTTTCTTCGAACGAGTATCTAACTCTTAGACTCCTTGACTATAGGCGGTGCTCGATCTTGCACCTGTTCCCTATTTCGCATTAGACTCCAAATTATGACCTTCAAGTCACAATCTCGATCCTTACTGGAGACTCCTTCTTCTTCTTGACAAACTTAAGAATAAATTCTTTGATTTCTATAATAGATTGATGTGCCTCGTTCTAACGACCAATCGTCGTATGTTGCAACACTTAGACTCAGGTCTCTTAGAGTCAAATTCCAGAACAGACTATACCTTCCTTCATGTCTAATGTGATTTAATCACATCCTAGCACGTAGCACTTCTAACTACAAGTTTCTTATTTTAACAACGATCACAATCGCTTTGACTATCTTTTACTTCAATCTTCTGGCTTAAGTCGGATGCTACATCAAAATTGGTTCTCTGAACCACGTAACATACTCATCTTATTCGGACTCGATATGATATGACCTCTCGGGTCGGAATAATAATCATCTTCTAAATTATTACTGAAACAATGGTAACGACATACTCGAATAAAACGAAGTCAATTACTAGCTCCTTGGTAACCTTGTGACTTTCCCTGATCCAAGTGTGAGTCCTGTGCTTCCGGTAGTATAGGCCTCTACTACCATTCACACCTACTCGTACTCGTCCCAAGTATTATCTCGCAGTTTCCCCAAGTCACATACAAGAAAAACACATAACAGTTTAACACATCACATAACAAAACGAAGGTTTTATATTATTTCTTGAAACGATTGCATGGGTGTTCAAGTTCACCCTAGACTATGCCTCTACTAGGCTACATCATATGATACTATCCACATGGCTACTGTATTACTCAATCTTCGGATATCAAGTCCTCACTCTTGATTCCTTGCATCATCATCAAGGATCATCTGGAATGCTCTTGCCTTTGGTTTTAGCGGCACATTTAGTTTTGCAGCTTCTTCTCTCCTTGGGCAGTCTTGCTTGAAGTGTCCTTCTTCACCACACTTAAAGCAGACTTCTTTCTTGGTTGTGCATTCGATGGCGTAATGACCAGTCTTCCCACATTTGAAGCAGGTCATCTCTTTAGAGCATCTGCCAATGTGCTTCCTTCTGCACTTGTCACACCATTGTGTTCCTTCTCCAGACCTTGAGAATTTTCTCTTCTCGTCGGACCTTGTGGATCCTTCAAACTTTCTCTTATCGCCAACTTCAACCTTGTTGGAGGCTCTTTCCTTGATCATATCTTCCACACACTTGGCAGCCCATATAGCTGCCTCTAGAGTGGGTGCCTGACGTACCGGCACCGCATACTCCCAGGGAAGTCCCTTCGCGTACTTGTCGACTTTTGTCAGCTCGTCTGGGACAAGGCGCAAAGCAAACTCCATTTTGTCCGTGAAGTTGTTGGTGTATTCATCGATGGACATGCTTCCTTTCTTCAAAGTTAGGAATTGGTTCTCCAGCTCGAGCAGGTTTTGGGCTGAGCAATACTTGCGCTTGAAATGCACCAAAAACTTTGCCCATGTCAGCTGCAGGGGCTTATTGGGGCTTAAGGTCTTCCCCAGGGTGTTCCACCAACGAACAACGCCTCCCCGGAACTGGCGCACTGTGAATGTGGTTTGTAGTTTGCCTCTGCAACCACACGTCATGAAAGCCAACTCGATCTCCGAGATCCAATCCATAACTCCGATCTGATCGAGGTCGTTGTCTCGGCCAAAAATAAACCAACTAACCTAAGTAGATAGGGTAAGTCGGGTCGAATCCACAAGGAGTTCGTGGTTAAACTTTGTGTCAAAGCAATCAATAAAAAGAAAAGTATTACTAGCAATTGTCACGAAAAAGATTAAAACAAAATTCAAACAAAAGCTTGGAAATTTATTAATTAAAAGTAAAAATCTCAATGAGAAAACTAGAGTACTCCCGGTTCAGTTATGGACAGTTTAGATTCACACACTTTCTTCCCTAGAATCCTAATTCAATTACATAGATGCAATTGGGGTTGATTAACTTGTAACACATAGTTTTGGGTACACTAGATGTTCATTCAACTAGTTGTCTTACTCATTTATGTCTAAATGGATTAGGGACAATTAGTGAACTAGTAATAAAATGCCTTACAACTACCTATTACCGCATTAACATTCAATATCATAAGTTGGAATAATATATGTTGATTCAATCACTTGTCTTTATTTCTAAACTAACTGAACTTGGAACAAATGATGAATTGACAATAGACTATCTTAATTATGACATCAAACAATTCATACAACCCAATTTCACTTATCATTACCAAAGATCATCATATGAAGCATAAAATAACAATTGAAATTAATTAGAATCAAGTAATAATCAAGTGTGTTCATCCAAAAGTCATAAACATCCCCGGAAGTAACCCTAACGGTTTAGCCTTCCATTGAGTTCATAAAACAAATAACTTGATTAAAATGAATAAAATGCATAATAGAATTCATAAACAAACGTAGAATCATCAAACAAATGTAGCCTAATGATTATCAAAGTATAGAACAAATAAACCTTGGGGAAGAAGAAATAATTCTGGAAAATAAAGAATTGATGAAGATTAACCAATGAAATGATCTTCACTTATAGCTTGATGATGAATTGAATCGAATCTTGCCTTGAATCCGGATTGAAATGGAATGGACTTGTGTTTCGAAATGTTTCCAAGGGTTTTAGAAGCCTTAAAAACGCAGGAAAAACTCCGAAAATCGCAGGTGGTAACCCTCAAAACGAATGCACAAGTCCCTATTTATATTATTTGACAGAAAAGAGTGAAATTAGGCGATGTGAGACGTTGGACGTCCTAGGAGACGTCTTAGACGTTGTGTATAACGCCCAAGCGTTCTTTGTACGTCCTAACATGTCTTCTTCCGTCCTTGAAATACACTAAAAAATGGCCAAAAACGTCCGACGTATTAGGAGACGTCTTAGACGCGTTCTAGGACGCCCTTCCTTGATTTCCAAACTTTCCGAAACACACCGTTCCAACACGGGACGTCCCTAAAACGCCAAAACGTCCTAGGGGACGTCTTAGACGCCATGTAAGACGTCGACGGGGTTCTTCCTTCTTTTCTGCTCTGAAATAACGACGAAATGCTGACCGTTTGACCTGGACGTCCTAGGGGACGTCTTAGACGCCTAGAGGCGTCCTTCATCTTCCGTGCAAGTTTTGGTGGTCAAAACGACATAACTAGCAGAAACACAAAACACGAAAGTTGTAGCAAATCTTGTCTAGTTTCCAGAAATGCTTTACTCATGTCAATCGGAGCTCCAGAACTTGAGATATGACCAAAACATTGAAGCATGGTCAATTTTCCCAGCAACGTTTCATCATTCCTTTAGCAATCCATTTTACTTGCAGGTTCCGCCCACTTTTAGTACAATATATTGACCTGCATATGAAGTTCAACAACTCATCAAAGTAGTTCCATTCTTGGACAATTATACATCAATTCAACAGATTTATGACAATTTAGTACATTCATAAAATGGACTTATCACGATCGGGTCTTCCTTCCCGGTGAAAGTCGATGGCTTGCAAGTTAGAAAGTCCTTGTACTTGCATCCATTCCTCTCGACTCCGTCGTCCTGGTTGTTCCTCCTAATTACCGGTGTATCATCTTGACCAACGGTCCTGCTGTAGTTTCCCTCCTCAGACTGCCCGTCACTCAGCTCGGGCTGTTCAACAGGCATCGTGGGCTCATCCCGATTCTGTTGAAGTAATCGCCTTGTTTCCTCCATTTGACGATCCAACATTGTCTGGATCATCGCTTGCACTCCGGCCATTGTGATTGGTTCAGGAGCGGCTACCTCCACGAGTATTTGCTCAACCACTGGACGTTGGTTTCTGTTCCCATTTGCATTCCCGGCTCCACTGCAGGTTCTTGCCATTTTGATCTATACACCGAATAAGGTGAATTTAGATCTTTATTTAGGATAGTCGTTTAAACCGTCCTTATCACTCCGAAACGTTTACATGTTAGTTCTATTATCGCAGTCGTACGTTTAGAATCCTAAACACATAAGGTTTCCAGATCCGGTCGGCAACAAACCATAGATCCGAACAAATAACAGCATATCAGGCACAAAGCATTTAGCACATAAAAGCATTTTAGGCACAATTCCTAAAATAAGCTAGTGCTCACACCTCACAATCATCGCGTAGCATTCTAAGTTTAAGTCTAGAAATCCTACGAATTCCTAGTTCGCTTAAACTAATGCTCTGATACCAACTGTGACATCCCCATTTTCACGGCCAGAAAAGACCGATTTTGTTTATGCTTTATAAAAATCAGAGTACCTCTTTTAATAAAAATGTTGCGGAATTTGTTCCCAGAAAAACATGATAAATACGTTATCAAAGCATTTCCAAAGAAATGCATTTTTATTCATTTTAAAACATTCGGGTGTCATCGTTAATACAGAAACATAAGCATAAACAGAACTTACATTCATTTACACTAGTGATCTACATCTCTTTTAAATCTCTCAGTGTAAAGTAGCTTCATATCGACACCTGTGATACAAATAAGCTTGAGTGGGTTAGGTTGGGAAACCTGGTGAGTACATAGGGATTTCAATCCCACAATGTCATATCATATATACAATTTAGAACTCACAAAATATACCATTTTACCATATATATAATAGCAACTCTTACCCCACACCGTTAATCCTCACAACAAGACTATCCATACTCTCGGACCTGAAATTTCACCTCTTACTTAATCCATACTCTCGGACCTAATTCATGCTCTCGTATCGATAATAGTGCCCATTCCATACTCTCGGATTTAGGGACAAGTGTCTATGTGTAAATCCATTCTCCCGGATTAACGACGAATGACTATGTCCTATCCATACTCCCGGACTGAGAACGACTAACTATGTCTTAATCCATACTCCCGGACTAAGGACAACTGACTATGTCTTAATCCATACTCCCGGACTAAGGACAACTGACTATGTCTTAATCCATACTCCCGGATTAATGACAGTTAACTATGTCCAATCCATACTCTCGGACTAGGGACAATGACTATGTCTAATCCATGCTCCCAGATCAATGACATATACTAAAGTTCTATTCTCTGAGTATACTCACTCGTACTCGTAAGAAAATACTACCCAATATTCCTCATAATTAATTTAGGTTTACTCTTTATCCTAAATCATCATATATAATCAGGTATGTTCTTTAACACGTACTTCAGGCAACATCAAATAACTCGCACATAAACATATATTTAATACTTCAATCAATACTTGTATCAAAATCATGTTCATGAAAGGGACTATGTACTCACCTGGTTAGGTGGTGATTCTGAACTCAGACAACGCTTCGTTATCTCAAAACAATTTTTCCCTTGACAAAACAGCGGGTTTCATAGAAAACCGGGCTTCGCTTGGAGCATCGTTTCCGAACCGAAAGACCATTTTTCTCGGGACTCTAGGAGCCTCGGGGCTTCTTTCGGGTGCTAGGGGGTTCACCTACCCTTAGTAGGGGGTTAGGGGTGCTAGAGAGAGAAACTAGTGAGAGAAAGAAGGTGGAAATGTGCAAGGAAGTCGGCAGCCCTCGCATGGCTTTTATAGGCGCGCGCCCTCTCGGAACGTTGGGCGTTCAGAAATGCTATGTGGGGCGTAGCTTCGGATAAGGTGCTATGTGGCAAGACTTCGGTGGTGTTACGTGGAGCTTGCTGGACCAAGGAAGGGTTTCGTACGCGGCGCGTAGTCAACTTGTATGCAGGGCGTACCTCGGACGCGGGGCGTAATGCGAGGCGACGTATCACAATCCGAAGCAGGTACCGAGGTCAGCGATGGAAGGTCCAGATCGAGCCACGTCATCATCTCGCACTAGGTTTCGCAATTTCCCTTTCCGACTTCTAAAAATCATAACTTTCACATACGACCTCCGTTTTCAACGTTCTTTATATCCACGCGTAGGCGGGAATGTACTATACAACTTTCGTTTAGACTCCGTCGGCTAATTTTGATTCTATTTTAAAAGTTATATTTTTAACAGGCCGGGACAGGGTTGGTCCGTTAAAAATTCATAACTTCTTCATCCGACGTCCGTTTTCGTCTGTCTTTTTATCGTTATACTACTATTAACGAGATCTTCGATTCTCGTTTAGGTTGTGTCGGCTAAAAACCGCTCGATCTTATATTCGAACTTCGGGTTGTACACTGCTAAGCCGAAACTTCGAAAAATCATAACTTCCTCATACGAAGTCAGATTTGAGCGTTCTTTTTATGGACGCTCTCGGTTTAACATTTTCTACGACTTTCGTTTAGATTGCTAAGGCTAAAAGTCGCTCTATCGTAAATTCACTATTTACGTTTCCCGGTGTCGTGCCGGTTTTGCCGTAAAACTTTGACGGGTCATAACTTTTTCGTTATAACTCGGATTTCGGCGCTCTTTATATGTACGGAACCCTTGAGACATATTCTACAACTTGGTTAAGATTATTTATTCTGAATAATCTTTTGTCGAAAAGTCGTTTTCGACCCCTATTATCTCTAAATTGACTAGCCCGGATCTACGGGCGTTACATATTGAGGATCACAGGAGTCTGGTCAATGATATTGCGCGTAATCTCAGATGGAATGAACTCCCTCAACTGATCATCGAGCTGCCTGGCTACAGAGTCCGAGCCTGATCCCTCGTCGACACCGGAACTACTATATGGTCTACCACGTAGCGTCCCTATACTCGGAAATATACCATCGCTAACATCACAATACTCATATAAACTCGAGGGATCTTTCACACTACAAGTTCCCTGGTCTTATCCCAGCCTTCCTTGATTCGAGTACGAATCCTCTGCTTTCAGTAGTACGGGCCCATACTACCTTCCACATCTATCCGTACTTTCCTCAAGAACTGCCTTGACTCCACCAAGTCCCTTCTACTACTACTACTGTTGCTGATCTCATACTAAACTCTTCCTAGGCTTGCCCTAGGGAAATCATCAACCCACTCTCTGCTATCAGCTGCATAAGAAGTCCCTGCTACCTCCCCCTAACTAGCTCGTGAACATTATTACATATTACTAAGACTAGATAATTCTTCGAATGAGAGATCCTACCCTACAACGGTTGGACTCAAACAAGAGCTACGCAATAGAGCTAGACCTAACCTTCTAAAATTATTTAATCCTCGCAATATGTAACGTAACATATTCATTTACTAGTTAGTAAAAGACAACTAAGACTCCTAAAAACACAAAGCAAGCAGCATTCGAGCATCGAGTAAACATAATCAATCATATTTCTCTCAGGTTGTCCCTGACTAATCTGTACTAGCATGCAGTTCATAAAGCTGAGATACATATAACAGACACATAAGGCATCCTTCCTATATCGTTAGTCCTAAACTAGCATGCAATCCTCATAAAGCCGATACACATATAATAGGCACATAAGGCATCCTTCCTAGATTCTTAGTCCTAAACTAGCATGCAATTCTCATAAGTTGATAAACATAACATAACATAAACTTGTATGGGTAATTTGGGAGTACTTACTTGAGCTCGGCTGATTCCATGCACCACACCCTTTTCTCTTTTTCAAAGTCCTTTTTGCTTTTTCTAAAACTCTTTTTATTTTCTCGAAATCTTTTTATAAACACGGTTTTTTCTTTTGAAAACTTTCATACAAATTCCTTAGTTTGAGTTCAGTCACACCCGAAAGTGCAACCGAATCCCTCAAACCAAGGCTCTGATACCAACTTGTAACATCCCAAAAATACAAGCCAAAAATTTTGTTTTGAAAAATATTATAAAAACTATAAACATCCATAATCAACAAGAAAACCAAGTGTTATGTATACCAAAATCTCATATCAATACTGTATCAAAAACAACTGAGAAAATATATCAGAGTCTCAATCAATCCCAGGCTGCAAACTATGGTGTGTGCCATGCGATCATCCCGAGCCCTTCCCTTTGCTAGTAGAAGTACCTGAAACCAAAACTGAAAACTGTAAGCACGAAGCTTAGTGAGCTCCCCCAAACTACCACATACCATACAATAACACATATGACACGTATCGGGCCTTGCCCACTGCATTGGGCCCCGCCCGACATCGGACCGAAGTTCGGCATAATTTGGGCCCCGCCCGGCATCGGACCGAAGTCCAGAATAATTTAGGCCCCGCCCACTGCATCGGGCCCCGCACGACATCGGACCGAAGTCCGGAATAAATTGGGCCCCGCCCACTGCATCGGGCCCCGCCCGGCATCGGACCGAAGTCCGGAATAAACTGAACATAACATGAGCATAAACATATAACATATAACATAAACATATAACTGCTGCATCGGGCTTTCCCGGCATCGGACCGAAGTCCGGAACACATAACATAAACATATAATTGTTGTATCGGGCTTGCCCGACATCGGACCGATGTATGGAACACATAACACATAACATAAACATGCATGAATCACAAAGACATCAAGCATACATAACTACTTCTCGGGACCACCCCGGCATCGGACCGAAATCCGGAAACATATAAACTGCATCGGGCTAACCCCCGGCATCGGATCAAAGTCCGGAACTACTAACATCTAAACGGGTCGGCATTGTGGCCGTAGACTCGTTCCTACTGGAAGGAAACTCACCTCACACTGCTGAAGTCCCGCTGATAAAACCCTAGCTGCTGGATGACAGATTCCCGAATCTGTGAACATCAAAATAACACCCAATTAATAATTGGGTTCCAATACATAACCATAAGTCCATGTTTGGGGGTAAAAGACTACTCTACCCCTAACTTGGCTTGATTCAAGTCCGAGGCCCAATCCAAAGGCCCAAAAGTCCAACATTTGGTATTCTAATGGCCCGATATCTCATAATCATAAAAGCCCAAACTATGGCCCATTTATGGCCCAATTTTCCAAATTGGACTCAACTCCTTATATGGGCCTTACCACAAAGCCCATTAATTATTCTAGTCCATTTGCTTGATCTTGGATGACCCATTATTATCCCAATCATCAAAGCCCAATAGAAAGGCGCAACTTAAGGCCCAAGTGAAATTAGGGTTTCACATAAAATGATGATTAGGGTTAAATTTCCTACTTAACCCATTAAAGACTTAATCCACTAAGGACTTAATCCATTAAGTCCAATATGGCCTTAGGTTAATTTGGAATGATTATTAATTAATATTTGAATTAAATAAACGATTCTAGTGTGGGTCCCGATTAATCCCAAATTAGGGTTTCATGGCATTAGGGTTTTCCAAACCCTAATTAGGGTTTCCAACCCATCTTAGCATAATAGGCCCATTAGGTAAGTCCTTTGACCAATTAGGGTTCATTAGGCCCATTAGTCACGTGCTTGGGCTTTTAGGTTCATGAAGCTTCATTGGGCCCATTAGTGCTTACAAGGCCCATTAGGATTTTAGTCACTTGTCCAAACATCCCAACTAGTCACTATTCAACAAGGCACACCGCCACCCGACACAGCGGCCGGTGGCGGCAGCCACCACCCTAAGGTGGTGGTTTTCAATTTTTTTCATTATTCCATTTTTGAATTACATTGTACAACTCAAAATAAACTCACTAAAAGGGAAATAAACACACACACACAGCCACCAAGTGGTGGTCGGCGGTGGCGCATGGCGGTAGCCACCACCCTATGGTGGTCGTGGTGGCCTCTTCTCAATTTTCCGGCTAGACATAACATACACACATACTTCATATTGCATAATACACATCAGCCACCCACCTGGTGGTTCAAGACGGTGACAGCGGTGGTTTTAGGATGGCAGTGGCGGCGACCACCATGGCTGGCGGCCATGGTGGTTCTTCCCTTCGATTTCCGGCCAACAACGCACACACCATACATCTTGGATTCAACAGCAACACCCATCCAAATATACCTCGAGACCATAGCTTCCGACTAATGACTCGACGGCTAGACAAAATGAAACAGCGACCAAGGGCCACTTCTGGTGGCAACAACGGCCTGTACAACGTCGAACACCTTGAGAGGGCGGAGATGCGAGATGAGGTTAGCCTGACCGAAGGTTCTGGTCGTTCACAACCTGATCTTCTTCTTCGTTCACGGCCCACGCTTGGTCTCGATGGGGTTTCCTAGCCGCTCACGGCATTACAGCGACATCAGGCGGCGGAGAGACCATGCTCATCGACGCGGCAGCAGGTGAAGCAGCAGCGCTACGGCGGCGCCTACAGCAGCGGTCGCAGAGGGAGAAGAAGAATGAGAATGGTGGAGGCTTGGTGCCCACTTAGCGACCGTTGGCTAATCGAAATGGGTGGCAGCACCGACGATGGGAGACATAAGGGTGGTGGCGGCGGCTGCATCCTTCCCTAGGGTTAGGGTTTGATAATCGGAGGTTTTAGGGTTATATACCCGCATCTTTTATGCTCTTTCCCATAATCGCAGAAATGGTCCCTCTATCTATTATTCTTTCCAAATAAAAGCTCGAATTTACCATATCTACCCTAATTGCAGAAATTCTTTACAACTCCAATCCAAAATTTACCCCACAGCCCCTAGCTCTCCAAAATCCTTCATAATAAGTCCAAGAAGATACCATTTAGTCCCTGCCTTCATTAATACTTACAAATTAAGTCCGGATTTTACACTTTTAACCCCCAATCTCTTAAAGTGTGACAATTAGCTCCTCAAGATCAACCTTTAAAATATAATTATTTATTTTAGGGCTACTATTCGTTCATTAATTTATATATTTATCTAATAAATAAACAGGGTGTTACAAGGTTAGCTCCCGGTTACCAGTTGAAAGATACCGAAGGGGAGGTTAGCTCCCGGTTACCGGTTGAAAGATACCGAAGGGGAGGTTAGTTCCCGGTTACCGGTTGAAAGATACCGAAGGGGAGGAGATTCCCGATTATCAGTTGAAAGATACCGAAGGGGAGCCCAGCTCCCAGTTATGCTAGACAGATACCTGTTGAAAGATACCGAGGAATAGGCATTATGTGGTATGTGGTATGATGGGGGAACTCACTAAGCTTCATGCTTAAAGTTTTCATTTTTGTTTCAGGTACCTCTTCGGCGAAGGGGAAAGAGCCAGCGCGGTAGCGACACATCACACTCACACATGATTCTGCATTGAGTTTTCTGGGATTGTACTCTGATTTTTATTACTATTGATGATATGGTTTTGAGACACGTTGTTACAGTTTTATAAATTGTTATGACATTGGCAAGGTTTTTGGTAAATTATTTTATGAGTTACTTAATTAAAATGAAATTTTTGCCCTTGAAATTTGGGATGTTACACTAGCATCAAGATTTCTCCATTTGAAGCTCTCTACGGTCGCAAGTGCAGATCACCTCTGTGCTTTGCGGAAGTGGGTGACACGCAGATAGCGAGAAGCCTAGTCCCTGATAGCACTCTCACTGGCCCGGAAATCATTAGAGAGATGACTAAAAAGATTGTCCAGATCCGTGAACGACTGAAAGCCTCAAGAGATAGACAAAAGAGCTACGCCGACAAGAGAAGAAAACCCTTGGAATTTCAGGTTGGTGACTGTGTCCTACTAAAGGTCTCTCCCTGGAAGGGCATGATACGCTTTGGGAGGCGTGGAAAACTAAACCCAATATACATTTGACCCTTCGAAGTTACCGCAAGGATTGGTCTAGTAGCTTATAGACTCCAACTACCACTCGAACTTAACAACACACAACCTGTGTTTCACGTGTCTAATCTGAAGAAGTGTCTATCTGATGAAACTCTTGTAATACACTCGAGGAGATCAAATTGAACGAAAATCTTAACTTTGTGGAAGAACCCGTCGAAATCATGGATATGGAAGTCAAACGAACAAAGCAAAGTCGCATACCAATAGTGAAGGTTCGCTGGAACGCTAAGCGGAGACCTGAATTCACTTGGGAGCGAGAAGATCAGATGCAATAAAAGTACCCGCATCTCTTCCCTAGTCCATAAAGACTTACTTTGTAAATAATTTTGGGACGAAATTCCCTCTAACGGGGGGATGATGTAACAATCTGATATTTCAAGTCAATGTAATGATCTAAAGTCAAGTAATGTAACCTATTTTGAAATAATCATAATAGCGTCAAAAATGAAATATTCAAAAATCTCAATTTGTAAGTATGAATTGATTGATATCGTAACAAGGTTTTCAGAAATATAAAGAGCATTAAAATCCGAGTTATAACGAAGAAGTTATGACCAATCAAAGATTCACAACAAAACCGGTAAAACACTGTTAAGCGTAAAACGCGAAATTTCAATAAAATACTTTTTAGCCTTAGGTATCTAAATGAAAGTCGTAGATATCATTAAACCGTAAGCGTACATAAAAAGAACGTCCAAATCTGACTTCGTATGAGGAAGTTATGATTTCTCTAAGCTTCGGATATAGCAGTAGACGGCTAAAAACTCGAAATAGAGATCGAGTGACTATTAGCCGACACAACCTAAACGAGAATCGAAGATCTCAACAATAGTAATGCAACGGTAAAAAGATAGACAAAAACGGATGTCGAATGAAGAAGTTATGAATTTTTAACGGACTTTTCATGTCTCGGCCTGTTAAAAATATATTATTAAAAATAAATTCAAAATTAGCCGACGGAGTCTAAACGAAAGTTGTAGAGCATAATCTCACCTACGTGTGGATATAAAGAACGTCAAAATCGGAACTCGTATGCGAGAGATATGAATTTCTGAAGTTCGGGACACGAAACCCCACACTGTCAGGGAACTCACGACGTGAGCTTGTGACTGATGGGTGCCAGAGACGGGCTATCAGACGTCGGGTCTATGGAAGGGATAAGAACCAAACTCACGACGTGACACATCCCATGTTCACGATGTGAATCCCAAAAAATGCACCCTATAAATAGAAACTGATGGCTTCGGTTTTGGCTGCTTATTTCTATCCTCTCTCCTACTTTTACTCTGTGTTAAGCATCCCGAGACTACCCCGACGCCCCGGTTACGTGTCCAAGCCCTGACGAAGTCTCAAAGTTCCCGAGAAACTTGCTTATTTCCAGTCGAAGTGCTGCCCGAGTTAAACATCGTCTTCATCAAACCTTCACTCTTACCAAGTGAATTCATACCCCTGTCACTACACTTTCAAATGCTTTTAAACACTTTTAAGGGGGGGGGGGGGAATACAAGTAAACACACGGTTAAAATCGTGTGAAAACATCAATCTTTTACTATAGACTCCTTGATGTTGTTATAACTATCATACGAAAATGTTAGCATGCAAAACATCTTATGATACCATTTTACACTCTCGGGATGAAATGTGTTTTTAAATAATAACATGCTTTATCTATATGTTTGCATAACATATCATGACAAGGGTAACCATTTTCAAACTAACATTACGTATAGATAAGAAAATACATATCATTATTATGCATTTATCAACATAGTAAAAAGGGTAATCATTTCGGACATAAACACATTCATTTCAAAAATACATGACTTAATTGAGAATATGTGAGTCATTCGTCTTCTTCGTACCTATCAAGGTATACAAGAAAGCCCTGTTTTATAACCAGAGTCTCCGTCCGGAGAACGTGATAAGTGTGTATAGATTTATATGGGACTGATGATCCCGCACCCTAGCTGTTAGCTACAGCCGGACCGGCAGGTTAAGGGTGACAAGTGTCATGACATTTCGACGCCTCAAGAACGTCGCTATAGGCAAATCCATCATAGTACGGTTATGAAAACTCACAGGATAGACAATTATTATGGTATTATGTTTTACGGGAAAAGTAATATTACTGTTATTTTACGTAAAAATACAGGCTTCCTATAGTTTTGTTCACTAATAAAACTATACATTTTCAGTATAAGTATGTCATATTTACTTACAAATTACAGTCTTGGAGATTTAAGACTACTTCTCACTTATAGGAAAATATAGGATTTTCCTGGTTCAATACATTCCTTTCATACAAACAACGATTCATAACTTATTTTATAAGAAAATATCGAATTTTCTGGAAAATAAACGTGAACTTTCGAATGGCATACATTTACACAAATAACTACTTATGTACTCACCAACTTAATTGTTGACACTTTTTCTTTGAAATAACTTGTATTCTCAGGAAATCGCTAAACACCAGGTTAGCAACTGCTTTTGGGGACTAATGCTCTGGCATTAGTAACATCTTTTGGAACATCATATTGTATTTGACTTTTGAAACATGTAATACAACAATCATGTAAACTTTTCAAATATATATTATGGTGGTGTGTACTTTCTTTATTATTCAATTGTTATGATACTATACATGACGTCCTCCGCCCCCGAATGTTTCCGTCGTTCAGGTTTGGGGGTGTGACAAAATCTGATGTTATGCAATTTATCGAGAAGCTCTTCTACCACCGGTATTGGATATTTGTCAAGAATTATGACACGATTCAAGTCTCGGTAATCTATGCATAACCTCCACTAAGAGTCCTTTCTCACAAGGGATAACCGGAGTGGAAAATGAGCTTTGACTCAGTCGTATGATCCCTTATTCAAACATTTCTTACTCCTGTCGGTGAATCTCGTCCTTGTGTAGGTGTGGGTAATAGTAGGGCCTCACGCAAACAGATAGTGTCCGTCAATGAGACTTATTTTATGTTCTATTTTTCGAGCCAGTGGAAGCCCCTTTGGTGTTGAGCATAGATCAGTGAAGTGTCTCAGTAGGCAGTCTAGTTGTCAGCGTTGGTCGTTATTTACCTGGGCTCCTTTGAGGAGTGATGCAGTTTCCCAGTAAGATCTTTAATGCCCTTGAGAAGGGAGGAGAGGCCCTCGTGAGAGGGGGGGTACACTGATAGAGGCCCTTTTGAGATGGCTAAACTCCCAGAAATCAAAAGAAGAACAAAGAAGCTTGAAGCAATTTTCTTAATCATATTCCCCAAAAGAAAGTACAGTGCAATGCATAAATAAAACTACTAGCTAGAAACAGGAAACGTGAGCTAACAAGAAGAAACATGAACTATAACCAGTTCTTTGAAGGACGTGGTCTCATACGTGATGCAAATAAGATATAATGAAAACTAGGGTTACCGTCTACTTTATTCATGAAAGTGATGTGTGGTATTTCATTTGGGCTTTATGTTGGGCTCTTCGGGTGGAGTTGGGGCTGTTTCATTTGGTCTCGTATCAATACCCCTACCATAAGAATGGACCTTGTCCTCAAGGTCTGAAACTGGTGCTGCATTTCGACGAAAAGGGAACGGAAGTGGCCCTTGCAAAGTGATGGTGTTGCTGCCATGCCGAAATGTAAGTGAAGGAACCAAAAAGTCAGCTGTAACAGGACCCAAGGAACGTAACCAATTGAACCCAAGAATAACATCAAAGCCTTTGAATGGTAAACCAAACAACTTGACCTTAAATGGAGCCTCATTGAGTGTGAGGGAAACTTCTATGCAATAGTCGGTGCAAAGGAGTGTGTTGCCTTTGCCGATGAGGACCGGAAAGGGTGATGCAGACTGAACCAGAAGGTGCGAATTAGCAGCTACTCCGGGCTGAATCAGATTATGAGTGCTGCCGGAATCAATGTGAATTTGAAGCGGTTGGTGATTGACAAAGCCCATGAGACGTAAGGCGATTGTGGGTGCAATACCATAAAATGTTGTTGGGGATAGAGCGAGAAAGTGTGGAAGGTTTGTTGCCTCTTCCAGAACAGTAACGTGTGGTTGTGTAGAAGGGTGAGGAGCTTCCGATTCATTATCGGTTATGAGCAGGAATTGTGGTGGATCACATTTGTGTCCGGGGTGGTACTTTTCAGGACAATGAAAGCAAAGACTCGAGGCACGGCGTTGTTGTAGTTGCTCGGGTGACAAGCGGGCAATAGTAGGGTGGTTGGTGGTTGAGGTTACCGGAGCCGGCAACAGTGGAAGGTTGTGTGGCAACTGGGGTGAAGAGGTGGGTGAGTGGACTTCGGTAGGCAACAGTGTGGAAACGGATGCAGAAACTGGGGAACACCCAAGCTTGTCTTCAATTAATTTAGACAACCCATAAGCTTAAGCTTGATGTAGGGTAGTGGGGCGTAACACCGCTAATTTGGTTTGGATTTCCTATGTAAGGCTCGAGATATAGCAATTAAGGAGAGCCTCATTAGAGAGTCCGATGAACCGGTTACACAATTTCTCAAACACAGCTTGATAGGCGGTGATAGTGGTGAGTTTTTTGAGTTTGAAGAGGGAGGCTTGGTGGTTTTCATAATCGGATGCGCCGAACCGGAGTACGAGAGCCCGGGAAAATTCTGGCCATGTACCTAGAAGTTGGTTGTTGGCAAGGCACTTATACCAACTCAAGGCGTCTCCGGTGAAGTAAAATTGGGCCAAAGAGAGGCGTTGTGGTGGTGGAACGGAGTAATAGGTGAAGTAGTTTTCTGCTTGAAAAAGCCAATCAAGGGGATTGGATTCGTCGAATGTTGGGAGGTGTATTATAGGGGGCGGAGGTTGGTGTGCGGTGGCGGCGGCTATGGTGGTGGCCCGTTGATGTTGTTGGCGGGGAGGAGTTGGACAATGGTGTCATTTTGTTTGGCGATATTAGCGGCTTGAGTAGCGAAATGAGTGGTGATTGTGTCTAGGCGATGGTTGGTAGCGGTGGAGAGGTGGATGAGAACTTGTGTAATTGATCGTTGAGGGCGACAGTGGGGTGGTCGAAGGTGGCCTTGGTGTTGTCAGAGGTGGAACCGGACTTGACTTTGGGAGGCATGTTGATGATAACGAAAGCACCAAATTGATAGAGGCCCTTTTTGAGATGGCTAATCTCCCAGAAATCAAAAGAACACCAAATTGATCTGCATTTTGATATGGTTTAGTCCTTTTGGGTTGAATCCAAATTTGAAAGAACCTGATAGAAGGATCTTCATTGTTTTTCATTTAGCAAACACAAAAAGAAGATCTTTGTTAGTTGTTTCGTTCATCATATACTAAGAATTGTTTCGATGTCAATAATTGGTGAGACATATATTTGCAGATGCATTCCCTTTATTTTAATATCACATATGTCATGAGATGAAATAATCCCCAAAGGAAGACTATTCGATGTTTACTAAAAAGGAAACTAACCACCGAAACAAAATTATTCGTAAATATAAACTAATTCACGTAGCCTTAAGTACAAAGATATTATAAATGATATTTGTAGATTCTTTCAATAAAAATACTTTTTACCGAAAAAACTATACAAACTCCGTCCCCACCCTTATGGCCGTCCGCCGCGTGTGTATATATATATATATATATATATATATATATATATATATATATATATATATATATATATATATATATATATACACGCGCCGAGGGGGTGATACATTTAACCCGAGAGAGATGGCGACCTGCTTTGACAAGAAATTATGAGTGGCACCATTATCCACAAGAACTAAGACCGAGAAGCCGCACTTTGTGAGTTTAATCGTTGATAGCTCTAGGGATTTGTTCCATGGTTCCAGAGAGGAGCACTCGTCCTCGATAGTCTCGTCCTCTTCCCTGATTTCAGCGCGACAAGCCTCTCAGTCTTCGTCAAGAGTCTCGCTGTCTGCAAGCAGGAGGATGCGTAGGCCTCTGTTGGCGCACTTATGCTAGGGAGGGTACTTCAATCCTCATCCTCATTTGAAATATAACCCTCGTTTCCTTTTGTCTTCCCATTCCGTACAAGTTAAGTGCCTCATATAAGGGATCCCATTTATAATTGTGGGACCCGGCTTATTAGGTGGGCAGATATGGGCCGGACTCAAAAACCCAATGGAGTAACTAGGCTTATGAATGGACTAGGTAAATGGACGTGGACTCGGAGGTGGAGATTAGGGTATGGTTTCAAATAACTGACCCTGTACTTCCAGAAGTTGGTTTGGATTTTGAGGGAGTCGAGGTTAATTGGATGTTTGCTATCATTTTCTCCATCGTTGCCTCCATCTACTTGGGTAGATCAGTCATTAGAGTCTGCAAAGCACGAACAGAGCCTGTTAAATCTTTCATCTGGTCGCTAAGTTGATTAAGCCTCTCTTCATGGGAGTGGATCGTGGTTTGCAACCTGGTTTGAATCTCTGCTTCAGTGGGTTGTACCATGGTGGAGAAAGTGGAGGAGTCTATTCGATTTCCCGGCAAGGGAGCCAAAATGATGGAGATAAGCTAAGAACTTTGAGAAATAAAATCAATACAACAGTTGTATTGATTTCTAGAACTGAATGATTCAATTCAAAATGATAAAATCAAGAAGAACCTAAAGGTTTCCCCTTGCCCAAGCTTTACAGCCGATACATACTTAAAAGACAAATTCAAAAAGATAATTTGTTAATTTGTTAATTTGACTTTTGCGATACAATATTTTGGATTGTTTATTATAACATTACACTAATATAAAGTGGGAAAAACTAATGCTTTGTAGGTTACAGAAGCTGATATTGAAGAGTTTGAATCCAATTACAGAGGTCATCTGTGTGATTTGATGGATCTTTACAAGAAGTTCAAAGGTCATATGAACAGGTATATTCATTTCTCTAAGGCTATATACAAGAAATAGCAATGTACTTTCATGTTTTTTTATAGGGACATCTTAAAAAAGTTATCTGCTATATTTATCATCCTTTTTGTTTCTTTTTAACTAAAAAACAAACATTGCCTAAAATAAGAAATGGGATAAAGTTATGTGCATTTACCCAACCTTCAAATAACAACAACTAGTGTGGTTTACATGTGGCCCTCTTTCTTTCCTTTTTCCTATTAAGTGATGTATGGATAATTTATCTTTAAAAAATATTTAAGAAAATTACGACACATTTGGGTAAATGAGGAAAATCTCATTTCCCTGGCTTTTTCTATTAACCTGTTCATTTTGCTTTTTGACCTAATACAAACATAATGACTTAAGTCCAGTGTGAAGGGTAAAATGGTCATTGACTGTTCCTTACTATGTAGCTAGTTATATATAATGGATTTGTGCTTGTTGTAAGATCTATTATTGAATGAGTTTGTTGTTCTGGACAAGTGTTGAATTATTGGGCATTGAGAACTAGTTGTCATTTGAGGCTTCTTGTAAGCTGGATTTGTGTGGCAGATTTTTTCTTTTCTATATATACTCACATATTGATAATATTACTATATCTAGCTGTAGTAAACTAACATGATATGAATTACAAAGTTGTACATTGTATGCAATTGAGATTTCATGGATTGGTGTACAGATGATATGGGTACTGCTGAAAGGAGAGTTGCAAAGAGTCCTGCTTATTTCAAGCATGGGGATTATGTTCTTGGATTAAATGTCAGTTTAGTCTTTTTTCTGTTCTGGGCTACAAACATTATAATGTAACTTATACATGGAATGAAATTAAATTAAAAGACATGAATTTATATGGATAAACTTGAATTTAATATAAACGTTCCTCTTAAACTAGAGCCAAAATAATGCACGAAACCCGAACAGTTTCAGTTAGAGAGCATGGTGAGACATGAAGAGGAAATGCAATGGGATACGGAAGAAAGAAAGAGGCTGGAAGAGGAAGAAGCTAATATGAGATTGTTCAAGGCCTAACCATACTTAAAAAAGTAAGAAAAATAAGTGAATGCCAAAAATAGCAACACACTCTCATTCATCTATTTGTTGTATATTTAGAAACAAAAGTACGTTTCTATTTATTTAGCAATAAACTTTGCTTCAAAAAATGCTTACTTTTTTTACTTGCAAGGATCCAACTCCAATTCCCGAGAATATCCGTAGTGTGACTGAAGTTCAAGAATTCGAATTAAAAACCATAAATTTTGATATATTTTTCATAATTTTTAGTAGGTATATAATTTAATAAACAATAAAAAAACAAAAACAAAACCTGGCCAATCAGAGGAGGAGAGAGAATGCGGGGAGCATTTCCCTCACCACCTTTCCCACACCCTCGGTGTGGTGTGCTACACTCCGCACAACCTTATGAGAAAAAAAATAAATAAATAAATAAAAATTTCTAGGGTACCTTCTTTCATGCAACCAGGGGAAATAGCCACCCATGGTGTTGAAGGGAAATTTATTGATAAAGGGCACTTAGAAACCCTACCAAATACAACTAAAACATGAAAGGTCTTACATTACTACACCTTTAGTCCAAAATAAGAACACTTATATAGGTTATAAAAAAATCATACATGATACAAAAGAAGTACTAAATATATAGACAACTACATATATGCAACCCTCCGAAAATTTTCAATGAATACCATCACCTTCCCACAAACCCAATCTTCGACGCCATCATAAAAGTGAAAAAAAACTCGTCTCCCATGACTATTGATAAGTAAAGCTCCACATGCTATCCAAAATCCAGTAGCAAAACCACAGCCCTCACCAATACGAAACCAATTCCAAACTTCATCCACGTCTTCCCCCTCACCCTTGCTTTTACCAACCACCAATGGTACTTCTGATTCTTCATCTCCTATACATCTTTTGGAAAGGGGAGGTCCACATAGTGCTGCATTTCCATCGTATCTTGAAGGTTCAAAAGACTGGAGTTGAGTGCTAGTTGGGATTCTCCCTGAGAAGTTATTAAATGACACGTCTAGGTAACTCAATAAACTCATTTGAGACAAACTTGATGGTATCCCTCCTGATAAAACGTTTCTAGATAAATCCAATGTTAAAAGTTTTTTCATCTGACCAATTTTCAATGGAATCTCTCCAAGAAGACTGTTCATCGATAAGTTGAGTGCAATTAAGTCATAGAGATCGGTAAGTTCATATGGGATTTTTCCTGTTAAGTTGTTGCTTGACATGTCAATGCTCTTCAACAATCTCAGACTTCTGCTGAATTCACGTTCATCTCCTTGCCACTCAATCGTTGCATGGTCAACATACTCGCTGGAATTTGAATAACCATTTCCTGACTTTTTCATTATCCAATCAGTTAAAATGGAATATATGTTGGGTGGTGGTGGTAAGAATCCTTCTTGAACCATGCTTGTAAGATTATTCAAACATGAGGGGATGGTTCCCTGGAGATTGTTCATTGACAAATCCAAAATTTGAAGATTTGCAAGATAACATAACTGTAAAGGGATGGTTCTGAAGAAGTTGTTTGATCTTAGGATAAGAACATACAACCCGGATAAGTTTTCCCCAATCCAAACAGGCACATTACCAGAAAACTTGTTGGCCCCCAAATTCATTAAGTTTAAACTCGTGCAATTCTTCAAGGATAATGGCAATTCTCCAGAAAAGTTGTTCTTGTATAAATCCAGCACCTCAAGTTCTCTCAAATATCCAATTGATGGAGGAAGTCTTCTAGATAGATTGTTGTGTCCTAGATTAAGGACTTTTAGTAGTTTGAGATGCCACAAACAGTCTGGAAGTTTTCCGGTGAAAAGGTTATGGGAGAGGTCAAGAACTTCCAAAAACCCATCAACCATTTGGCATAAAAAAGAGATTCCTCCATTGAATTTGTTTCTGGAAAGGTTTAACAGTGCCAAAGTCGAAGAGACATTCTGTAGTGGACCATAAAATCTGTTGGAACTCAAATCTATCACTGAATCGTTGTCAAAATTTGATGATAAATCGCGTGCTTCACCGCTGATGTTGTTGGAAGAGAGATTCAAATATCTTAATTGAGAAGGCCACGTGTCCCAAAACTCCGGAGGAATTGTGTCTGAAATTTTGGAATTGGCAATATGAAGACGGGTAAGATTTCTCAGTGTTTGAACCCATTTGGGGAAATGAGGCCCTAGATTATTGCAAGAGCTCATATCAATAAGCTGTACATAAGAAAGGTTTGACATGTGATCTGTGGAAGGAACTCCTTGGAGTAGGTTTTCTGAAAGATATATCTCAAAAGCCTTCGACTTTCCAATGTTTTTAGAGATGGAACCTCTAAAATAATTGGAAGAAACATCAATCTCTTCAAGCATGGGTAGTTCCCACACTTTGTCACTTATAATGCCATTTAAGTGATTATGAGATACCCATAAATGTCTTAGGGATGAAAACTTTTGGATGTCATCAGACAAGGACCCTATAAATTGGTTATAAGAAGCATCCAAGTCTTGCAATGTAAGTGATGTGCATCCAGACAAGTTGTACAGAAAACCAGGAAATTTGACAACAGCAGAGTTCATATCAAATCTTAAACTTACCAAACTACAAAGGTTACTAAGATATTTGGGTATCTCATCTAACATGTTGCTAGAGAGATCAAGAAAGTGAAGCTTATTGCTTGTTAATGGGAACAGCCAATGATACATGGATGAGGTGAGATTGTTGTCTGCAAGTAGAAGGGATTCGATAGATGAAGAAGAGTTGAGAAATGAAGAAGAATATGGATACATGACCTGTGACAGCTCACATCCCTCTAAACTTAAATATGATATTTTTCTCAGACTCAAAATTATATCTACCCAATGATTTTGTTTGGCTAGGGAAATCCCATCCATCCCAAGTTGCTTCAAATGGGATAGAGGAGACAACCAATCTAGGTTTTCAACTTCACATCTTCCAACAGATTCAAGGAAAAGCTCTTGCAGGTAGGTGAGATTTCCAAACTCTAGAGGAATGGTTCCATAAAGAGAGTTATAAGAAAGGTCAAGGTACCTCAATTTGGTCAAAGAACCAATGGACTTGGGGACAGTTCCATTAAGATTATTGGAATTGAGTTTGAGGTCTCTTAATCGAGTCATGGAACCAAAGAAGGTGGGAATGGTTCCACGAAAAGAATTGTAGGAAAGATCAAGAAAGTTTATGTAGCTTAAGTTAAGCAATGAATGGCTAATCTCACCTCTAAGATTATAGTCGCTGATATCAAGCTCTGTAACATGACCTGTTTGGTTGTTGCAGGTGACTCCTTTCCATTGACAGCAGTCATGTTCATCAGGTCTCCATGTTGAGAGACTGCCATCAGGATCTTGAAGGGGAGCTTTGAAAAGAAGCAGAGCATGTCTCTCCATATCCAAACACTTGTTCATTACACCATTAGTATCATCTCCTCCTCCCCCTTCCACCGCTACCAATTGGTGGTAGCCATATACTGTTTCAAGGCGTAGCATCATAAGTGACAAAATTGTAAAAACACAAGGATGCATGATGTACGTAGATATAAATATTGATATTTTCTTATTTGTGTTGATGCGTATCATGAATTGCCCCCCCATGATGACTTGTATATATAGTCTCAAACTCTTGACTGTGAAGATGAAGGATTCTAGTGGATGGCTTCAAATTGGTGGCCCCATCATGTGGAGAATACAATACCTAATTTCCATGACATTAGAACCAAATTAAAGTTCAAAGACGTACAACTCATGGAAATTTCTACGAGACAAATTAAAGATGAAGAATTGGAATAAACTGCCCCAAATTAGAAGTTCAAAGACTTACAAGTCCTGGAAATTTGTATTTATTATATATTTCTCCATTTCGTGATACTTTTTGGTCCTCAAGCTAATGTGATATAAACTCCCAAAAAGACACACATAATCCAACACAGATCCACAGTGAAATGATATATTTGGGTTTATAATTTAGCGACTATGCAATGAAATTTTCTCACTTAGATTATTAAATCGTGAACTTATATAAATGATGCCAAGTTGCTCCATTTCGTTTGATCACTAGTACACAAGTCATTTAATAGTATGAGTGGTTTTAATTTTTTGATGCGGTCCCTTCTAAAACCGTTTTATTAAATATCTATAACATCAAAAAGTAAGAGAACCGTACCATAAAATAGTTTTGTTAGTGCGGTTTCCGAAAATGGCACCATTAAAGCATTTTTTGATGCGGTTTCCCAAAACCGCATCAAAAGATCATGTGGAAACCGCACCAAAAAACAATTACAACTGCATCAAAAATTATTCGCACTAAAAAACATTGAACCGCACTCAAAAACAATTCACACTAAAAAATATTGAACCGCACCATTAATCTTTCTTCTACAAATTTCTTTCGAATTTTTCATTTTGCACTAGATGCCACCAAATTTCATTCAAAATTTTCATGTTTTTCAAAATTTTCGTTCAATCTTTCCCTCTTTTATATAACGCTGGAGATGCAGCCTCTTCTCATAATTATAGATTTGTCGATTTCATGCTTGAAAATGCATGTGAGGTTTATCCATTATTTATCTTCTTTTCATTAATGACATTTGTGACTTCATTTTTCTCTTATTAATTATAAATGGATGTCTGATTTTAAGTTTTAACGATGTTTTTTTTTTCTGAATCTCTGCAGATGTCTCTTCTTCCGTGATATATCTCCAAAAAAGGGTCCAAAGACTTATGATGTTTGCTTCAGTGACTTTCATTTAATGGGCATGGAGCTAATTTTTGCAGAGTGAGTTTTAAGATTTGTCGAAAAAGAAATTGAAAACAACTTCGATGAAATGTGATTTTCGAAGAACAGATTTTTAATTGGTGGAGAAAAAGAAATTGCAAAGATTGAAACCACCATTTTTGGAGAAACTAAAATCAATGAAAGGGTCAACTAGAACCTCTAACTGACCTGCAGTTGAGGAAAGGAAAGTTGATGTAATCATAGATAGAAAGTTCAAAAACTAGATTAAGATATTACGATTGAACCATTGATTGAAAAACACTCACCGAACATACCTAAGTACAAGAAAAATAAAGCTTCATAAGGAGCGTGGTGTGCATTGACAAACATGTTAATTGGTTTTAGCTATCTATTTTTTGAGGCGGTTTTGGTAATTTTTTGGTGCGAATTTGGCTATTTTTGAGGCGGTTTTGGCTATTTTTAGTACGGTTTTAGAACCGCATAATTAAATTAAGGTATTTTTTTATGCGATATTTTTTTGTACGGTTCACTACCCGCATCAGTTAATGATTTTAACAGCATCAACACATGCTTTCTGTACTAGTGGATCCCTCGTCTTTTATATCGGTTCTAAAAATAAATACTTTTATGAAATAGTGGTATAATTGTGTCAATGTTAAAAGAGAATCGGATCTTTATAATTTTATCATCTTTTTGAAAAGGGAAGAATTATATTAATTTATGATATATAGAGGGGCGTGTTTCTTTTTCCCATTTTATGCTGAAAGGATCAAATATTGTATAGATAAATAATGTATGTTCCAAGAAACTGCTGAACAATAATTATTTCTTTTCTGAGGTGAACAAACCGCGTGACCGTTTTACACATCTATCTTAAAGTAATATTAAAAAAATTATTCATTTGAGAACTGTAATATATCATTTTACCGGTCTATCTTAAAGTGATACCGAATAAAAACGTATATTTCTTTTCTGGAGTGAACAAAATGTGACCATTTTACCGGTCTATCTTAAAGTGATATTAAAAAAAAAAGGTTATTCATTTAAGAACTGTTATAGACCATTTTACCCTTCTATCTTAATGTGTTACAAAACGAAAAAAAAAATAAAAATTTGTATTTATTTTCTCGAGTGCTCAACAATGATTATGTATGGCTTCTATGTATCGTTTCGGAATAAATTATATATATATATATATATATATATATATATATATATATATATATATATATATATATATATAAAGGGTTATTTGGAAAACAAAAAAACCCTAAAAATCATAAAAATGCATAAAAAAAATACTTAGAGATCACAAAACTTTTTTTTGAATTTTTTTATGAAAAAATCACAACTTTTTTAATAAAATCGCTGAAAAAAAAGATCAATTTTTTTTTATAAAAAAAATGGTTTTTTTTCAAAAAAATTTCAGCGATTTTGTATTAAAAGCAGCGATTTTTTCAAAAAAAAATTCAAAAAAAAGTTTTGGACTTTTTTTTACCAAACAATCGCAGGTTTTCTTACAAATTTGCTGAAAAAAAATTAAAAAATCGATTTTTTTTGTTTTTTTTCAAAAAAAAAATTTATTGAATTTAATGAAAAAGTAGCGATTTTTGTATATATAAAGTCAAAAAAAAAATTTATTTGTGATCTGTAAGTATTATTTTATGCATTTTTATGATTTTTATGGTTTTTGTTTTCCATACAACCTAAACCTATATATATATATATATATATATATATATATATATATATATATATATATATATATATATATATATAAGGGTTATATGGAAAACAAAAAAACCCTAAAAAAAACCACTAAAAATCATAAAAATGCATAAAAAAAATACTTACAGATCAAAAATCTTTTTTTTGACTTTTTTTACCAAAAAATCGCAAATTTTCTTACAAATTTGCCGAAAAAAAATTAAAAATTAGATTTTTTTTGTTTTTTTTTTAAATTTCATCGAATTTAATGAAAAAGTAGCGATTTTTATATATATAAAGTCAAAAAAAAAAATTATTTGTGATCTGTAAGTATTTTTTTATGCATTTTTATGATTTTTAGGGTTTTTGTTTTCCATACAACCTAAACCTATATATATATATATATATATATATATATATATATATATATATATATATATATATATATATATATATATATATATATATATATATATATATATATTCAGGTTCATTTGAGACCATGTTAATTTTGTGAAACCGTGAGATGCAATCTAAAGATAATTTTAAAATGCAAAATAAAAGGAAAAATCCGAAAATTCTTTTTTTATTTTCGTCATTTTCTTACCTAAAAAAATTACCGCTTTTTTTTAGGGGTGGAATTGGTACGGTACTGTTGAGTATTTGAGATATTGAAACTGATTTGACATATTTGGTTATTTAGGGAAGCCTTTTTAGGGTTAATCATTGTATGATTCCCTACGATGCCTTTACAGTAGATGTTCTTAATCGAGCTCTTCTAAGGCATTGGTTTTATATTAGGCATAGATTTTATATTTATGGTATATATTTATTGTTCCCTATAAATAATCATTAGGTTAACTTTTGGTGTAAGCTTTTGACCAGATTAGGGTTTTCTCTGTACGTTCATCTCATAATCAATACAAGAAAAACGTTTATCAGATTACTTGCATATTGTGGTGATTGATTCTGATTGTTCTTGATATTCCGCATTCGTCTTCTCGGATTTATTCCTAACAAGTGGTATCAGAGCGGGTTCTTGTAGATCTCAACGATTTTTGCAATAATCGATCTTGTTAATGGCGATGTTTTATCATGAATCTCACCTTGTTCTTCAAGTTTTGTAAGTTTTCTGAAAAGAAAAAGCCTATACCTCGTTTTTATTGAAAAATCTTGTTCAGATCTGTTTTCTTCAACTCATTATTTCATCTGATTTGTTCATGAATCGTGTTCTAGAAGAAAATTAGAAGAAAATTTCGTGTTTATTTGAATTTTCGTGTTCAGATCTACTTTATCTCTCTAAAAATCGTTTTAGATCTGTTTTCTCTCTTTAGAATCTTTATCAGATCTATTTTCTCTCTCTTCAAGTTCTATCATTTGTTGAAGATCTAATGGATCTTTTATTCTATAACTCCATTTTAAAACTTGGATTAAAGGTCACTAAACCAATCTATGGTGTAAACAAATCAACTTTGTTTCATGTTCTTGGTGATTCTACGTTGAGGAATGTTACTAAGTTATATAATTCTTTTGTTGATAAGAAAATAAATCTATACTCACGGGTTGATGAACGTGAATTGCAAAAGAATGAGAGAATAGTAGAACAATTTCGTGTTATCTATGAACATTTAGATCGGGAACATAAACAGATGTTGAAGATAAAAAGGGCTGAAAAAGAAAAAGAAGAAGTTCATAATGTTTCTCATGTTTCTGAAGAAAAGATGGCTCCAGATGTTCTTGTTGAGGGAGAGTCAAGTGGTTCATGTTTTTCAGTAGAGTTACATTCCGAATCAGGTACTTTAGATTCTGTTATATTGGAACTCAAACAGTTGGTTCTTTATGTTCTGATGATATCTTTGAAGGAATGATTCCTTACAGAAAGCCAATTCTTCAAGAAATTCAGATTTACCAAACTCCAAAAGTTTGTGTGTCAAAGTCTTCAAATGTTCAGATTCAGAAAGAAGAAAAAGATGTTCAGATCCGAAATTTGTTTCTGAAGCCTAGAAATAAGAAAAGGAGGAAGAAGAGAAAGAACAAGAGTAAAATGAAGAAAGTTTGGATGCCCACAGTACAAGTACCCAATGCTTGTGGAAAAGTTCAGAAAGCTGAAGTCAAGAATGTTCAAAGAAAGTTCCATTCACATTTTTCTTCAGATGAATATAGTAAAAGTTGGAGAAAAGAGAAAAGAGTATTTTGTTGGTTCAATGAAGTTTTTGGAAATTTTTGTTTTCCAACTAAAAAGAGGGTATTATTTTTAGAAGATGATAGATTTTCTTCAAATAAGTGGGTGTGCAAGAAACTAACTTCAATGTTGAACCTTAAATGGGTACCAAAAGTCCCATAAAAGTTTTGTCCTTTAAAAAAAATGGGGACAAAATCTTGGTGAAATATGGTGGATTTGGTTCAAAGATATGATATTGTGTTGAAGAAATCAAATTTATTGTTTTTTTTGTGTTGGAATTGACAAAAGGCTGAAAAAGTTGAAAAATGGGTGAAAAGTGTCATTTTTCTGCAAAAAGAAAGCTGCCTTCTGACACTTTTCTGCTTAAAGGGTACAAGCTGACAGTTCTTTGCAATCAGGAGGGTCAGATTCACATTTATGCAAATATTGGAGTTAGATTCGGGGTTATTGACAAAAATTGTTGAGTTTCGGTGTTAAGGGCGAAATTAGTCATTTTATTAAAATACAAGGGATGTTTTCCGGGCATTTGGCCATTTAATTGTATCTCGTTCCTGTGTTCATTTCTTGAAATGGAGATAACGAACAGCGTATAAGCCAAAATAATGAAGCCAATGTCAGGCAGCAAAAGTTATAGAAGCGAACTTGGTTTCCCTTTTTGGGTGTGCAATCAACAGAACGAACTCACAAGCATACAAACGAACTCAGGTCAAGAAGCGAAAGTCTCGTTCTTTGCAGTGGAATTGTCAAACAATAAGCGAAAGTGAACAAGCGCCTTGCAAAAATTGGAACCGAAATAGACCGAACGTTCGGTCTATTTCGCTTTGGGTATGTATTTGAAGCGAGCCTCATGAATAAAAACCGAACTCACAAGAACCGAACCCGAACCTACTGTTCATAGCCGAACGTTCGGTTGATTTCGCTTTGGGTATGAAATTGAAGCAAACCTGTGATTCACTTTCGGTCCTTGATTAGCTTTCAGTCCCTGATCGATTGACAAGATCCGCATCTTGTGCTTGGAACAATAGTGTAACCGGTTGTGTAATTGATGGAACGAATCTGTAATTGGCCTTGAAGCGAACCTAAGACTCGCTTTTACTCCATGGTCAACTGAATAGGAACGAAACTCAGCAGGTTACTCTCGCTCAAATCAAAAGAGTTCGATTTCATATGTGGATATTGAAAGCAAAACGAAACTGGAATCGGAGGTTCAATCAGAATCGTTTTTACTAACCAAAATCGGACCTTCACAATCCTTGGTCTCGAAGTCGGAATCTTAAATCGGAACTAATATCATACTTCAAAATTGAAATCACATTCGGAATTGAACCATGTTTGGAGTTGATGATTTGAACGAAGGATTTCGTCACACTATTACAAGCCTGCGATCCAATTCAATTTTGACTTTCAAAGTCAAACGACGTGCGTTTCATCCGTTCCAGTGAAGAAGATGATTCAAGTTACATTCTTGGTCTCTGCAACTTCAGCACTTTGATGGTTCCAGTCCCCAAATGTTTACAAACTTTACAGTTTCTACCCCCTTTGGAAGATGTTCTTAATTTCAGCGTTAAAAAGAAGAATATGGGTTATTTTTTCAAATTTTGCCCCCTGACTTTCAGCACTTCACAGATTTTACCCCATATCCGAAATTCTTTTCAAATTTCTCGGATTTTTACCATTTTTATCTCTTCTTTCCAAAATATTTTAGTTTCTAATCTTTTCTTTGGTCTTATTCTTTTTAAACCCTTCTAAATAATTGCTTCTTATTCTATTCTTTTGTCTAAATTTAAAAATCGAAAAATACAAAATTATTTTTTGTTAATTTTCCGGTTTTAATTTTTGAAGATTGGGTTTATTCTAAAGGGATTTATTTCATCAAATCTGACGGGTTTGAAGATTGTTGGTGATTCTTCTTAACTTTTCGGATTCTCTCCATGGTATTTGTTGAAGATTCAAGGGGGAGTGATGATTATTCAAGGGGGAATTCATATTTGGAAGATTATTTCTATTTCTCTCGCTTTTGAAGACCCCATGTGCTGATGAGTATCACAATTTAGGGGGAGAAATGCCAAGAAGATCGGAAATCGTGATCTTCATCAGTTTTAACATCTAGGGGGAGATTGTTGAGTATTTGAGATATTGAAACTGATTTGGCATATTTGGTTATTTAGGGAAGCCTTTTTAGGGTTAATCATTTTATGATTCCCTACGATGCCTTTACAGTAGATGTTCTTAATCGAGCTCTTCTAAGGCATTGGTTTTATATTAGGCATATATTTTATATTTATGGTATATATTTATTGTTCCCTATAAATAATCATTAGGTTAACTTTTGATGTAAGTTTTTGACCAGATTAGGATTTTCACTGTACGTTCATCTCATAATCAATACAAGAAAAACCTTTATCAGATTACTTGCATATTGTGGTGATTGATTATGATTGTTCTTGATATTCCGCATTCGTCTTCTCAGATTTATTCCTAACAGGTACCAATTCGTTTTTCCTTAAACCGTGTACCGTACCAATTATAATTGGTATAAAAAATTTGCTATTGGTACCATACCAAGTCTATTTGGTACCAATATATTTGGCTACCAACAAGTTTGGTTGGTACAAATTGGTAATGGTATATATCGACTTCTTTTAATAGTCCATTGTAAGAATTTAAAATAAGCAAATACATCGGATAATTTAGACGTCTATAAAAGAATTTTGGTATGCAGTTCTTTTAATTTACAAAAGAATTCTATTGAAAGTAACGCTAAAGTAATGTTTTAATTTTGTGATTTAACGTGGTAAAAACTATTGACTAATGCGACCAAATAACTTATATAACGTTCTTAAAAATATAAACAGTAAACACAATTAACAATTGAAATTTACGATTTCGTTTATATATATATATATATATATATATATATATATATATATATATATATATATATATATATATATATATATATAGGTAGGTTCAAATGTGGATTGACAATTATTGTGTGGATGTAAGGATTAATGAGACTAATCATTTTAAAAACCTAGAAAGGTAATTTGGTAATCTTAAAAATAATTATTTATGGTAAATTGTTAAATTAATTAATATCCTTTTAAAATAGGAAATCAATTTTAATTCTCGCCTAATTTATCTTCATCAAAAAGTCATTAGAAATAGACCCATCAATTTGATTCACCCTAGATGCCACCACCGCCGTTTCTCATCTTCCCATATCGTCTTCCACGACAAGATCGGCCTTCAACTTTCTTCTCTTCTGGTTCGGTTTCTTCATAGGTACCAAGGCACCTTAGACAGGTGATGCCTCTACCCTAATCACCGATCGTCGGTTACCTGCTGCTTTCTTTTTTCGCCTCAAACAGATTGCAGTTAGGGTTATTAACTTCGTTGAGAACCATCGGTGTTTCCGAAAAAATTGATTTATCAAACTTTCTGCTTTTCCTTTTCTCCTCCTTTAAATTTATATGGATGGTTGTCTATTTATTTTTATTCAACAAGAATTCAATGGAAGTGAAGTTTCGCCCACCTTATCTCATGCTCCAGTCATAGTCATGGTCATGGACCACATATAGACACAATCAATGGTATTCTTCTCTTCCCTTCATGTTTCTGGCATGTTATGTTTAATCATAATAAAGATCTTTCTGAATAGGCTGTTGAAGAATTCAAATAAAGTAATGGTAATTCTATGGACAAATTTTAAGTTGTCTCTAACCCATGGCATTGAAAAAAATAATGACAGACTTGTTTAATGTTGTATAACTAACAACCATGGATATGAGCACCCCTTCCAACCAAGTTCAAGCTTTGTCTAAATTGCAAGAGACAACTTCGGGTTATGTAATTACCAAAAGGAGAGTGGATGTATTGAAACAAATTGTAGCAATTGGTTCCCTTTTGAGTTGTGCGTAACATATAACAAATGGGGAATAACAAAATTGCATTCATGACAGGTACTTTTTTATTCATTTTGACTATTTGTATGTTTTATTAGGTTGCATCTGATTTCTGGTTTTTTACTTGGAGGTTTAATTTTAATTTTAGTTCTAATTTTCTAAGTGGATTGTCTCAGGTTGGTGAGGTATTGCAGAAAAGGAACTTGTGTATTCTTCAAGAATGTATTCTTCATGAATGCATTCTTTAAGAATGTATTGTCCATACATGTAAAAGAAAGGGCGAGGATTGAGTTTTATCAATAGAAAAAGAAGGGGGGTTTTTAAGATAGTCATTTTTTTTCTTTTTTGTCATTGGATTATGTTAGAACATGTATAAGTGTATAAAAATGTATAAGTCCATTATTTTGTATGAATATATATGAATTTGTATTTTAGTCCGGATTTCTATGAACGTATAAAAAATGTTGTATTTATTTCATTTATGGTTCAAGAATGATGTTATTCTTAAAGATGTCAATTCTGTTAGAATATATTTTAATCAAAATATGTATTCTATAAGAATATGCATTCTTTTTTAAATCTAGTCTAAAATTTCCACAAAAATCAGATTTTTGGGATTAAAAAAAAATCCATTATCCCTTAAAATCTGGAATTTCCTTTTTAAAATCTAGTTTAAATGACTAAAATACCCTTACAAGGATATTAGTGATATTATATTGTACATGCTCTCCCATTTTAATATCATTCACCCTAAATCAAATCCCTTCAATTTTTTTCATCCATTGGTTCAGAGTCATTCCTACGACCACACAATACTTGTTGTCCACATTATAACCTAGCCCTATATATATATATATATATATATATATATATATATATATATATATAATATGAATTGGTTGGTACGGTATTACAATGGTATTCAAACTTTTGTACCATTACCGTACCAGATTGTTCAATTGGTACGGTACTACCAACCAAACTTGTTGGCTACCAAATATATTGGCTACCAACTTTCTTCGTTCGGTTGGTAGCATGTTGGTTGGTTTTCCGTGGTACAATTTTGACAGCCCTAGTTTTTTTTATAAATACGTGAAATATTCTAATAAAATATTACACTGTAAACATTTCAATATGATTTTTAGAATGTTAGAATATTTTAATATTCTAGTAGATTTGTCAAATATATAAAATATTCTAATATTCTACTAAATATTCTAATATTCTACTAGAATATTTCATAGATATGTCAAAAAAATACGCTAATTGTTTTATTTTATTTTATTTGGATAAAAAAAGTGAAGAAAATAATATTTAAAAAAAAATTTCGAAAATTTTCAATTATTTTGCATTTTAAAAATGTTTTTTTTTATCTACAAAATGAGTGACTAGGATTACGTCTCCCCGTCTCACAAAATATAGTGGTCTCACATCAACACTCCACTGATGTAGGAATGATTGTGGGTCAATCAAAATTAAATAAAAATTTAAATAATTAAATAAATAAACAAGGATAGTTTAGTAATTTAATAAATAGCTTCCACAAATAGTCCCTATAATCATGCTAGCATTTACTTTTAACCTAATTTCTCCCTCATCCTTAAACATCACAATAAAGCCACCGTGGATACAACACCACAAATAGTTAATTATAAAAGTTTTGTTTGAATTATTTTAAAAGTTTTGATTTCCCTGAAATTTTCAATTACCCCCATCAACACAACCACCAAAAATTTCAATTCCCTAAATCCCCCCACAGTCTCCAAAAATTTTGGTTAGACAATCCCCATGGCAGCATCCCGTCCGGCACATGAGACACTCGTTTCAGTGTACGCAATCCTAACTCAAAGAATGTTCTCTGCTACAAACGTAACGAGTTTATGCACGTCGTTGGCAAAGAGGCGGTCCGATGGCGAAGACCACAAGGTCGAAGGCAGGGCAGGAGCCGATAGAGGAGGCGGCATAAGGGGGTGCAAAGGGTCGCATTTGGTCGATCGATTCGCGAGGAGGTCGTTTCCATAATCGACGAGGCCGAAGCAGTAAAGGTGGGAAGAATCCATGAAGCCCACTTCCTGCTCTGATGGTGATGTGCGAAGGGGGAAAAGAAAGCATCGACCTTGTGGACCGATGGTTCGGTGGTGGCTAAGGATTGCGGGGAGTGAGCGCCTCCGGTATTTGGCCAACAGTCCTTGGTTGCTTCTTCTTGTTGTCGACAGCAAGAAAATCGGGGAAAAGAAACAACAACAGATGGCGGTGAAGAGGTGTTCGGTGGCTGTTTTGGAGTTTGCAAAAGGAGGTGAAAACGAAGGTAGCAAGGGATTTTAGGCGGTGATTCTTCCACAGGATATGAACAGGATCAACAACACAGGTAACCTTCTTACTCTATTATTATTATTATTATTATTATTATTATTATTATTATTATTAATATAATTTTGTGATTTGGAATCCCCATTATGATGATGAAACAAGCAGAAGGGTCGATCAAGGGGGTGTTTGTTTGATTTTGATTTTGTTTTTCTTTCCTATGTTTTGACAAAAAATCAGTGGAGTGTTGATGGGTTCTGGGTTTGATTGTTCTTGATAGAAATGGATAAATGGAATGGATTTATGGGGTTAATGTTTTATAGGAAATTGTTTGTTTTGCTTAGCAGAATTCGATGTGGTGTTTATTGCTTGAAATTGCCATGGAAAGAAGATGAAGCAATAACAATGAGTGGTTGCATTTCTCATTTGCAGGTATACATGAAATCAAGAACAAGAATGTTCTTGTTTTCTAGGCTGGGAACGAAACAAGAGATATCGAAGCAAAACAGGGTACATATGAACCTTACAGCATTCTATTGGAATGGAATCTTGAATTCTGATTCTGTCAGAATAGAATCTTGAATTCCAAGTTTTCTTAAGCAGTGAATTACCAAACACACCACATAATGTAATTTTGTTTTAGAATGTCAATCTCACACAATGTGATCGTATTTTGAAATGACTTAGGGATCAAGATGCTATAAATGAACCAACAAGAAGGAGAGGGCCTAAAGGTTGGATAACATTGTATGAGATGAAGATGAACAATGACCACCAATCTTCCAAAAAGAATGGATTGTTCTAGCAGAATAATATACAATATATTGAAAAAAACTATATGTAATAGTATATTCTGGTAGAATGATTTATATATTGTGTTTCTTGAACATCCAATGACCAACCACTTATGAATCTAACACCCGCAACTGACACTACCATCTTCATGCTACCAGTCCTGTCTTAGCAACGGTAGTGCCTTGAACTCTAAGGTTCATCCATAGACAATTGTCGACCATACTTGAACCATGATAGAACCACTGAATGCTGACTTCACTGGAGAACTATCTCTCTAACCCTGACCGAGTATCCTCTACATATTACTCCTGCACAGATCCCGACAAAGATCTGGAATGATAACGGTACACGCAGAACCCACTCCGCACGATGCGTCCCTCTGTGGGTTCATCAAGGACTTTTCGGCATACATGATGACATATATATGATCCTTGATAACCCCGACACCAGCTGAAAAAACCGACCCGAGATCGGACTTATCCAAACTCACTCACAATTCCAAAGCGATACGTATTCCCAACATCCATACAGTAGCAGTAGAAGATGACATACCCGCAACATCTGGAGGAATCCTAATCACCTTTTGCTGACATGCCCAACCCCGCTACCCCGTAGTAGCCAAAACCCTTGGAGCGACAAACCCCCCTTGTGCACTTTCCCGTATGTGCTGCACTGACTCCGGCCCTGCTGGCCTTTCACCCGATGATCAGAAGTCATGGGTCTCTTCCCGGGACCCTCTACTATACGCACCTGGCACGACCCTCTCTTCTCAAAGTGCTCCAAATCGATCTCGCATCTGCAACTTCTTGGAAATCATATCCTTCAGGGTCTGACACCCTGCCATGCTCACTAACTCACTTGCCAATGGCTAAGCTGCAACAACTGGAACATCCTCTGTCCCCAAACCGGGTCATAAACTTCTCCCCAAAGCTTCTCAGATTCTCCAAGACTCTCACCGATTCGAGTATGGATCCTGTGCTTTTAGTAGTACGGGCCCAATACTACCTTCCACACCTATCCATACTTTCCTCAGCAATCCTCTCGAATACTCCAAGTCACTTCCTCAAACTGGTATACCCAAGTCTCACTGAACCTCACTACTAACCCACTGTAACATATCCTAGGCTTTCCTAGATTCTCGAACCCACCCAATCCTCAGTTGCTGAAAGATTCCCAGTAATGTGAACTAGCTACCTCATGAATATAGCCACATGCAACAGAGATCAGATGATCCTTCGAGTAAAAGACCCACCCCTAGAACGGTTGGACTCAAACAAGAGCTGCGCAATAGGCTCAAGTCCATCACTCTAAGATTATTCGGCATGTGTCCCATGTGACTTAGCATATTCACTTAGTAGCTAACTCACATCACTAAGAGTCCCACAAGGCACAAAACAAACAACATTCAGACAATGAAAAAATCTAACCATCATACTCCAATCAAACCATTCTATCCTCTAATCAGGAAACTGTACATGCAATTCAAAGGCTCATACAATCAGGCATAACCTAAATAGGCTATCCTATCAGTGACTGATCAGTACTAGCATGCAAGTCTTTAAGCACATACAATAGGCATATAAGGCATCCTCCTAGATCCTCAGCCCTAATCTAGCATGTAGTCCTCATAATCATATCATAACATAACATATCATAACATGTATGGGAATCTTGGGAAAAACTTACTTGAGCTCGGCTGATTGCGCGCATCACACATCTTGTTCTTTTTCAAAGTTCCTTTTTCTCTTTTCAAACTTCTTTTTATAAAATGATTTTACTTTTGAAAATTTTTCATACCAAGTCCTTAGTTTGAGTCCAGACACACCCGAAAGTGTGCCCGAATCCCTCAAACCAAGGCTCTGATACCAACTTGTAACATCCCAAAATTCAATACCAAAAATTTCATTTTTAATTAGGTTATTATAAAACCATCAGTATAAAAACATCTATAAAATCATCCCATGTCAAAACCAAAGTGTCAGTAATCAAAGCATATTATCATAAAACAATATCAGAGTGTAATCCCAAAGATCTCATGTGCGGAAAATATGGTGTGATGCGTTGCGATCGCCGACTCCTTTCCTTTGAAAACGAGGTACCTGAAACCAAAACTGAAAACCGTAAGCACGAAGCTTAGTGAGTTCCCCGATCATACCACATACCACATAATGCCTATCCCACGGTATCTTTTAACCGGTATCTGTCTGGCATAACTGGGAGCTGGGCTCCCCTTCAGTATCTTTCAATCGGTAACCGGGAACTAACTTCCCCTTCGGTATCTTTCAACTGTTAACCGGGAGCTAACCTCCCCTTCGGTATCTTTCAACCGGTAACCGGGAGCTAACCTCCCCTTGGGTATCTTTCAACCCGTAATCGGGGACTATTTCACCCCTACCACTATCACATAATAACATATCATAAACATATTGATCTCATTATAACATATCATGCATGGGTTCTGTCTACCCCTTCGATATCTTTCAACCGGTAACTGCCTTCGGTATCTTTCAACCGGTAACCGGGGACTATTTCACCCTTACCACTATCACATAAATAACATATCATGATCATACTGCTAGGCGTGCATGGGTACTATCTACCCCTTCGGTATCTTTCAACCGGTAACTAGGGACTATATCGCCCCTACCACTACTAACACATATGTCATAGCATCCTAGCACATAAAGCATATCAGATAGTGGCATACCCTACTACCACTATCACATAACATCATATCATGCTAACACATAAAACATATCAGGTAGTAGCAAACCTAGATAATTATCACAGAGACAATCATCTATCAAACAACTCCTACTAGTGGGCCGACATTGTGGTTGTAGACCCACTTCTACTGGAAGGTAACTCACCTCACATTGTTGAAGTCCCGTAGACAAAACTCTAGCTGTTGGATGACAGATTCCCGATCTGTCAACATCAAAATAACACGCAATTAATAATTGGGTTCCAACACATAACCATAAGTCCATGCTTGGGGTAAAGGACTACTCTACCCCTAACTTGGCTTGATTCAAGCCCAAGGCCCAATCCAAAGGCCTAAAAGTCAACTATGAGTCCAAGCCCAACATAAGGCCCAATTTTCCAAATTGGGCCCAAACCTTTACATGGTCTTACCCTAAGGCCCAACCATTATTCTAGTCCAACATTTGATATTCTAATGGCCCAATATCATATAATCATTAAGGCCCAAACTATGGCCCATCTATGGCCCAATTTTCTAAATTGGGCCCAAACCCCTCACATGTGCCTTACCCTAAAGCCCATTAAATTATTATAGTCCATATGATTGTTCTTGGATGGCCCATCAATATCCCAATCACCAAAGCCCAATAAAAAGGCCCAACTCAACGCCCAAGTGAAATTAGGGTTTTCACATAAAATGACGATTAGGGTTAAGTGTTTCTCACTTAACCCATTAAGGACTTAATCCATTAAGTCCATCACTCTACTAGATAAGTCATATGGTGTGATTGGGTGTAGTTCATAATTCCATTCCAATGGCCCAAATGTGGGTCCGATAAGTCCAAGGTCTATATACCAAAAATAGGGTTTTCTAAACCCTAATTAGGGTTTCCAACCCAATCCCAACCCAATAGGCCCAATAACTAAGTCCTTAGATCCATTAGGGTTTCATTAGGCCCATTAGGGTTTCACTAGGCCCATTAGGGTTTCACTAGTCGGGCACCACCCAGTACCACCTCGGGTAGTGGTAGCCAACGGCGGCTCACGACGGTGGCCACCACCTTACGGTGGTGGTTTAGGGTTCTAGTCCACTCGACTCCAAGAACTCCAAAAGCAATCCAACACCAACTAAGCACACCACCACCCAACACGGCGGTTGGTGGTGGTAGGAGGCGGCAGCCACCACCTTACAGTGGTGGTTAGGGTTTCTTTTCATTATTCCAATTTCTAATTACATTTTACAATGTTAAAACTCAAATAAACACACACACCCACTAAGATACACACACACACACGGTGGTACATGGTGGCAGCCACCACCTCACGGTGGTGGCGGTGGCTGTTCTTGCGATTTCCGGCCAAACAAAGCCACCCACGACACACTCGCACAAAAATAACACACACATGCACGCCTTCTTGCTCGGAGGATGAGTTCAACCACCCACCTGGTGGTGCATGACGATGGCAGTGTGTGGAACAACCGCTAGGCGGCGGTGGCGGTCGACACGGAAAGACATGCAGCAGCAAGGAGCGACGCCGACGGTAGCTGGAGGCGGTAATAGCGATGACCATCGGTGACAGAACGAAGATGAAGAAGAAAGAGAACGGAGGCAGGGAACGGCGTCCACATTTGCGCCTACAGCCGGCGGCTCTCGGCGTTGATGACGATGGCGACGACTGGTCACGAGCGACGGTGGTCGGCTGGCAATGAAACAGTAGCGGTGAACGCCCTCGCCGGCAGATGTGATGGTCGAGGTGGCCGGAAGTTGAATGTGGAGAGGGTGGCGGCAGCTGGGAGACATAAGGGTGGAGAGGTGGCGGCTGGGGATAGTCAACATTAGGGTTAGGGTTCGCTTCTATATATATGGAGGCCGCCGGTTAAGTATCTTCCCCATAATTACAAATTTGGTCCCTCCCCCCCCCCCCCTTTTCTTCAAAATGAGTCCATAAGTTACCCTTTTAACCCCTGATTCTATAAATCTTTACAATATAAATCCAGAATTTACATTTTATCCCTTGGTTCCATAATTCCTTCCATATTGAGTCCTAGTTGTTACCAAGCAGCCTCTGTCTTCAACATTACTTGCAAATTAAGTCTAGATTTTACACTTTAACCCCCGCCTTCTAAAACTATGACAGTTAACTCGTCGAGACCAACACCTTGCTATATACTTATTAATTTTAGGGCTACGATTCATTCATTAATTTGTTTATTTATTTATTAAATAAACGGGGTGTTACATACTTGATCTTTAATAGGGGGGGGGGGGGGGATGGGAGACATGGAGTTCTTGCTTGTGAATCCAATCACAAGGCATGAACTTTATTACCTTGTTTCCGATTTAATTATAATATTTTAGATAAACAAGTTAGGGGCATTGTTGTCTTTTCACATTCCATATCTCGGTGGGTGTTTGTTATGATAGTTAATACCACCAGAATATGTTTTTGTATTGCTGGTCAAGGAAGATGGAAATGTGTATCTTCAAATTTTCCTATAGTTGATTTAGATGCTTTCAATGGGACAATATATCCTAAACAACGCTTGTCATTTATGTAGATTGAAACTCAATCCAAATCCCAAGTTGACATTGGTTGAAACCAAGAATTTTCCAATCTTTGCTAGATATCAGCATCTGGTAAGCTCGTGTAAAAATCTTTATGTGAGAGAATATTTGTCAGAAGATTGTTACAAGTTTCACAAACTAGATTTTGACGAAATGAGTTGGGTGTCCTGTGAAAAGACCAAAGAAGAATATGCATTGATTAATTGGGGGAAGCATGGAAAAAGTAAGTTGTTTACTCAAAGCATGTTATATATCCCCATGATTGTTTCAATGTTAATCTATTGAGAGGGATGACTTATTGCACTCTTATGTTTTTTTTTTCTATTCATATGTTTAAGCAATTTCAAGATGGTTAGAACTTGTGTCAGTTGATTTGTAATTTGCAATTTATTGTTTTTATAGCTCTCAAATTATTTGGTTTGGTGTCCTTTTCTTTAGTTTTTTAACTAATGCATTGCATGTATCACTAACATGTTGATGCCTATGAATGAGCTTTTTATGGTCTTTTCATCTGCATACAATGGTGTAGTTAATAAATTAAAGATGCTTCTCTGGTCTCGTTTTGTTGGTTATGTATGGAATTATGGACATCGAACCCACAAAATTGAAATCACAAAAGATGGAATACGCAACATTATAGAACTCAATATTTCAAATCCTCGAATTTAAGAAACTTATGTTAAACTGGAGTTGAACCGATTAAAAAGGTTTGTTGTTTTATACAATAGTAATACTAGTGAAGCAATAGAGGTGAAATTGTGGGAACTTGAGGAATGGCCCAAGAGAATTTGTTGTTTGGATGATGTAAGATATTTAGAATCATAAGACTATTGGGTCTGGGCAACATGTTATTAATTACATGCTATCACACCCAAAATGTCCACCTCATCATCCTAGTCATAATTTAGGTATCATAACACCCAATGTGAAAATGGGCAACACAAAATAACATGTGGTAACACCTACCATTTTCTATTTATTTATTTATTTTTTGATGTTTTTAATTTATATTTTTCTAATTTGTTTTATTTTTTTTTAATTTATGTCATAATATTTAAAAAAACATATAAATTAAGAAAACATAATTAAATTAAATACTTAATTAAACATACAATTTTAAAAATAAAAACGACATTACAAAGGAAAAAAAATATTGATCGAAAACATACGATAGTCCTAATAATTTTAAAAACATAAAACCGATACACCATTGTCCGCCTAAATATTTCTGCTCGATCTTCGCTTTCATTTTTCGGAGCACCTCCGCCCGTCTTAGTGGCATATTTTCCTCGCTAGTTTGAAGAATTCTCAAATCTTCGTAAAGCGATCTTCCTCGGCTTCAAGACGAAGGAACTCCAAATGCCCAAGTTGCAACTCATATCTTTTACACGCGATTTCGTTGTGGTCGTCAAATTTCGGTTTCATTTCCGCTTGCTCTCGAAGTCTAATTTTTCTTTCCTCCGCATGTCATTGAGCTCGCCTCGCTTTGTCGCGACCTATCAGTCGTCGAGGCGGGGAGATCTCTTCGATGTCCTTGAATTCGTTCGGTATCTCATCCGTGTCCGCATTGAGGTTGATGTTCGTGCGTGCGTCCGAAACGTCGACCGACCCCGAGCCACGAGACCTCTTGGATTGTTCCGAAAACGTGTCCATTTTATTTTTATTTTGGGTCTTCCTTGACAATCTCCCAAATCTTTTTGTGCTCGAAAACGTGCCACGTCTCGACATGATATTGGTCCTTCGTCGCTCTATAAACATCAAAATCATTCACACCACTTTACTTGTGCGGCGAAAGTTTGTTGTGTATGGAATTGAACTTAGTGCACTTCTTGCTTATTTGACTCCACTTGCTACTTAACATATCGTGATTGCGATAATTTTAATCAATCTGCAAAATGTTCAGAAATTTCCCCGATCACAGCTTCCCAAAAAGCGACTTTTCTCATATCCATTCCTTGAGTTGGATTTTTTGATGTCCCGGACCATGACACCGCCAACGCGTATTCTTCCTCCGTAGTCCACCATGTAGGAGGTTCTTCTTTCGATTGATCCACCGTGACTAACATAATTGTAATCTGTGTTATATTATTAATGATGTACACGGTTCAATATTATATATGTATATACTAATTACATTTAGATACCCTCTATTTTATCTATATTATACATATGTCTAATACGCCCCCGCAAGCTAAGGCCGGGAAATGACCTGAAGTTTGGATCTTAGAAAGAGGAATCTTGGAGTCGGCAACGGTTTTGTGAAAATGTCTGCGATTTGATCTTGCGTAGATATGAACTGAACCTGGAGTTCTCCTCTGGCAACTTTTTCCCTGACAAAGTGGAAATCAACTTCTATGTGTTTTGTTCTTGCATGAAACAAAGGATTGGCTGAGAGATATGTTGCTCCAAGATTATCACACCACAGAACTGGAGCAGATGAAGTTTTAACACCTAGCTCTCCAAGAAGTGCTTGAAGCCATGTGAGTTCAGCGGCGGTATCTGCAAGAGCTTTGTATTCAGATTCTGTGGAGGAGCGAGATACAGTGCATTGTTTTCTAGCTGTCCATGAAATTAGATTAGAACCGAGATATATGGCAAACCCCCCGTGGATCGACGGTCATCCGGGCAGCTGGCCCAATCGGCGTCAGAGAAAGCCGTAAGAGATGAGGGAGAGTTTGTGGATCCTTGCCAGTGAGAATCAGTGAAGGCCTGAAGACAATGATCGGAGGACTGGTGAATAAGCATGCCATGATCAAGGGTGCCCTTTAGATAGCAAAGAATGTGTTTGACAACAGACCAGTGATTTTCAGTAGGAGCATGCATGAACTGACATACCTTGTTGACAACGAATGTAATATCCGGGTGAGACAATGTGGCATATTGAAGGGCGCCAACGGCTTGTCTGTATTTTGCTGGATCAGAAAAGGCTGGACTGTCACTGATAGATAGCGGGGGAGAGGTGATCATCGGAGACGGTGTCGGCTTGGAGTCCGAAAGGCCCATTTTCTGAAGAAGGTCCAATATGTACTTTTTTTAAGAAAGAATGAAATTGTCTCCGTTTGGCACGATTTCAATTCCCAAAAAATAGTTTAGACGCCCAAGATCTTGGATGGAAAAGGTGTTCCCAAGTTTGGTAACAACATTGTTTATCGCATCACTATTGGTTCCTGTGATGATTATGTCATCAACGTAAATCAACATGTAGAGGAGAGTACCACCTTTGGAGTAAATGAAAAGTGAGGGATCTGTCTTGGATCCGTGAAAACCGAGAAGAAGCAGTGCTTGAGTGCGACGTTGAAACCAGGCCCGAGGGGCCTGTTTCAGGCCATATATGGATTTCTTAAGCAGACAAACATGATCTGGATGCTTCAGATCTACAAGACCCGGTGGTTGTTTCATGTAGACTGTTTCGGCAAGGGTCCCATGAAGAAAAGCATTCTGGACGTCAAGTTGCCGTAAGGGCCATCGTTGTGTGATGGCAATAGATAAAACAGCTCGTATGGTGGTAGATTTTACCACAGGACTGAAGGTCTCCTGGTAGTCAATCCCTGCTTGTTGTCGGAACCCTTTCGCAACAAGTCTCGCCTTATAGCGAGTTATGGCCCCGTTTTTGTCACATTTTAACCTGTAAACCCACTTACAATCAATAAGGTTAGAATTTGGAACAGGGGGCACTAAAATCCAAGTGCCATTTTTTATAAGAGCATTGTACTCATCCGCCATTGCCTGACGCCATTCTGGAAATTTGTTCGCAATAGAAAATGATGATGGTTGAGATATGTTGGTGACAGTATGGTAGGCGGAGGGATGGAAGGGAACACGCGGTTTTGGGTTTTGCCTAAGGTTGGCGGTACGAGGACGAGGGACAGATGTTGGAGGAGGAGGTGTGGGAGGGGGAGATGTAGCGGTGGATTCAGTAGGTTGATCAACCGAGTTTTGGGTATTGTTAGGACTGGAAGATGGATGATCAACTGAGGGTTGTGGGTCAGTCGAGGCGGGGAGAGGTGATATATCAGGAATCTCGTGTGGAATGGAAAGGAGGATTCATCAAAACGAACATGACGTGCAATATAGATTCGTTCAGATGATAGATCAAGGCAACGATAGCCATGATGAAGAGGGCTGTATCCAAGAAAGATACATGGAGTTGACCTGCAATCCATCTTGTGAGAATTGTACGGTCTTAAATGTGGAAAACATAGACACCCAAAAACCCGTAGGAAGGAGTAATCAGGAGGACGGTTGAAAACATGTTGAAAGGGAGATTTATTTTGAGAGGTGCGAGAGGGCATGCGATTGATAATGTAGACAGAAGTTTCGAAGGCAAAGTGCCAGAAGCGCTGAGGTGTGTGAGATTGAGCCATAAGGGTAAGACCGGTGTCAACGACATGTCTATGACGTCTTTCAACAAATCCATTTCGAGCACTTGTGTGAGGACAAGAATGCTGGTGAATAATACCTAAATTGGTAAAGAGATTGGATAGGGAGCAAAATTCTCCACCCCAGTCAGTCTGAACACGCTTAAGTTTTGTGGAAAATTGTCTTTCGACCATTATGATAAATTTTTGAAAGAGATTGAATACATCAGGTTTTTGAGACATAGGGAAGAACCATATGTAACGAGAGTGATGATCAACACATAATAGAAAATAATGATGGCCATTAGAGGAAAGAACAGGAGCGGGCCCCCACACATCACAATAAACCAAATCAAGTATTTTATTACTACGAAAAGAAGATACAGGTAAATGTAGTTTTGAAGATTTTCCAAGTTGACATGATGAACAAAAACTAGAAGTAGACTTGTTTGTAACAGGAATTGAAAAATTGGAAACATAAAATTTAAAAGACTCTGATGAGGATGTCCAAGTCGTCGATGCCATATGTCTGAAGATGCACGGGCGGCAGAGAAAGCAACGGGAGAAGTAGACTTGGACTGGAACGACTGAGGCTTGAGCTTGTAGAGACCATTTTCACTGGGGCCCGTGAGAAGAGTAGTATGTGTAGACATGTCCTTAATGACAAAAAAAGAAGAGTGAAATTCAAAAAAGATATTATTATCTAAGCAAAAATTTTGAACTGAAAGAAGTTGTTTAGTGATGTGTGGAACATGTAAGATGTTTGTGAGTTGAAAGGTTTTATTTGGTGAGAAGATACGAGAGGAACCAATGTGGAGAATAGGAAAACCCTTACCGTCACCAACATGTAGACTGTCATTACCCTGGTATGTGCGAGAATCGTCCATGCTGGCAAGATCATGCGTGATGTGAGCATTGGCACCGGTGTCAGGAAACCATGAGTTGAAGCCTGTGGAGGCATGACTCTCAACAAGGTTGGCAGTGTTGCGCAGGCGGATGGTAGCTGGATCTCTGTTTGGACATTGTGATGGAAGATGACCAATGCCACACCGATTTCATGTGCCATAGACGGTGTTTTGGTTTGAGGCCCAGCTGAATTGGCGGTCACCTCATCCACGATTGTTGTTAGGGCGAGATGATCCACGTCTTCCACGAGTATAGGAGCCACGATTGCTATTTCGAGATCCATAATAAGCTTGAGGACTTGTTGATTGAGAGTCAGGCATTGAGTTTGGTACAATGTTGAAGCCGAGGGAGTTGAGGGCAGTAGTAAGAGAGCCTAGTTGGGCTACCAATGCTGATGTTGAGGGTGTTGAGGCAGCATTCGTGGTTGTATGGAATTCTTGAGCAACAGGTGTGGTAGGATTTCGTGTTTTCCCTATCATGAAGTCATGATCACTGAGAAGAGCACGGAGTTCGGTGAATGTGGTGGGACACTGCCTAGCTGTGATTGTAGATTTGAGACTGTTGTACTCTTCTCGTAAACCAGAGACGACAAGCATGACCAGATCTTTGTCTGATAAAGGAGATCCAATGGCTGCTAGAGCATCAGAGTACTCTTGAGCGCGATTCAAATAGGCATTATCAGATTCATCTCCCTTCATCTTGATTCTCAATAATTGTGTTTTGAGAGTGTATTCTCGAGATGAGGAGTGTGGAGCATATGCACGTTCGAGAGCAAGCTAGAGTTCTTGAGAGGTGGTACCTTGTACATGTCGAAAAGATGCTTCTGAAATTGTGGAGATTATCAACATGTGTACGTGGGCATCATTAGAAACCAAAATAGAGTAGTTAGGGTTGTCTCTTGGTTCAGGTTTCGGATCAGCAGCTGTGGCTGCTGCAGCAGGAAGTTGTTTTGCAGGGCACAAGATTGTACCGTCTACATAGTCATAAAGATTGTTTGTAAGAAGAAAGGGTTTGATCATGGCTTTCCAATATGCGTAATTGGTTGGAGAGAGGGTAAAAGCAAACTTATGAGTGTTGTGAGAATGCTTCTCAGCAGTAGTGAAGCTAGCGAGAAGAGCCATGGAGAATGATTAGCAGCTGACAATCGATTGTAGGAGAAGATGATTTGATCGACAATTGTGTGGCCGACATAATTATTTTTAGGGTTAGATCCTGCGCTCTGATACCATAACAGAATTGTAATCTGTGTTATATTATTAATGATGTACACGGTTCAATATTATATATGTATATACTAATTACATTTAGATACCCTCTATTCTATCTATATTATAAATATTCTAATAGTGACCGCTTCCCATTCCTTCTTGCTCTCCCTTTGTTGACCGTTTTTTTGCTCCCCCCGCTTGCGTCTCGGGTACCATTTCTTGTGTGGTATTTTGTTGCATTGTAGCGAATGTGTTGAAAAGGTTTTGTGGAAGGGTTGTAGGGAATTGTGGTGGGGTGAGGCGGGATTGAAAAAGATGCCGGAAATTGGAAGTTGGAGTGTGCCTTGAGTGTTGAGGATGTTCACGTACAACTCACATTGTGCAAAACCGAGAGGCCGAGATGTATTTGTGTTTGGAGGAGGAGTGTTGGGGTTTTGATCCATAGTGATGAAATGAGAAATTGTTTGATAATTTATAAAATAAGATGAGAGAAAGAATTTGGATTGTAGGTAAAAAAAATAAATTTAGATGTGTATATATAGGTGTAAAAATTAGAATTAAAGTTGAATTTTTTATTTTTTTATTTTTTATTTTTTTACATTTTTGACCGTTTAAAAACGGTTCAATTTATTACCGTTTGAGAAATTCTATCACAAATGAAGTCGTTTCTACCTCTTACCACACTAACGCCACCTAACGAATGTCGGATAACGCCTGTCGGGGGTGGTATAGCCGGCGTTATACCGGCGTTTTTTGTGTGCCATGTCGGATTAACGGGACTTCCCGTTGCCCGCTCCCACCCGTCTAACGCTTAGTTTTTTGAAAGGTGTTCTTTGAGAGAAGTTATTAAATCATATAATAAAATCATAACAACTTCATGAATATTATATTAGTGGCAAATTTATAGATAACGGGCAATTTGAAAATCCCTTGCAGTAAATGAGATGCATTGTCTTGTATGTTTTCAGCACCCAAAAAAGCAAAAAGGTATGTTGTAGAATACACCGTGAATATAACCATCAAGAAGCCAAATAAAATAAGCATGAAACACTAGTACTAACGGCTACAAATCTACGCTGAAAACGGCCACGAAAATAAATCTAATCTTTCATGTTTTCTAGAAAGAAGAAAATAGCATCAACAAGAAGCGAAAAAAAAAAGCATGAAACACAAAGCTACAAATGTGCACTAAAAACACCAGCGTTACATAGATCCAATCTCTGAAGTTGTACACAAGAAAAGGGTGCTCTCACGCTGACTGGGAAACAAACCACTACATGCTATGAAAAATTTACCACTATACGTTAAGGGTTCAAAGAATTGAAGTTAAGTGGTAGATGGAATTATTCTTAATATTTTTTAATGAAGTCAATTAAGAGACGCTTGATGGTATTTCTCCTAAAAATGTTTACAGATAAATCCATTGTTATATGTTCTATCATTTAACCAATTTTCCACCAAGTAGATGGAGTTCAATGCAAGCAATACATAGAGATTGGTAAGTTAACGTTAGATTATTAGCTTATTGCTTGATAGATCATGCTCTTCAACAATCCAAAGATTGCTGCCGAATTAACACACAATCCCTTGCCAAATTCTGGAATTCCTGGATTGGAAGTCATTGTAGAGTACATTTGTGTAGAAAGGACTTGTTAGTTTGTTCATATATTCTTTATATTATGGAAAACTTTGTAAGTAACCTTGAAAAAAAAGCATGGTAGTAACAAGTATATATAATAGGATAATATCCAAGCACTAACCTTGTAATAATTACAATAAGAATTGACCTAGTAAAATAATTCAGTAGAAGAGACAATGTTAAGTACATTATGAACATTCGGGATGTCTTATTTCACACAACGCTACAATGGTGTTGGTGGCAATGTTATTGATAAGGGGGAACTAAAAATTCCTGCCAAATACAAGTGAAGTATGGTTTTGCATGACTATGTGTGTTCAACCCTTTGCAAATTTGCAATGGACACCACCACCTTCACATAAATCCAATCTTTGAAGCTATCATAAAAGTGAAAAAAAGCATGTCTCCCACGGCGATTGAGAAGTAGAGTGCCACATGCTATCCAAAATCCACTAGCAAAACCAGTTCCCCCACCAATATAGAACCATCCCCAAAATTCATCTACGTCCTCTCCATCACCCTCACTTTCACAAATGATGGATGGTAATTTTGAATCTTCATCTCCAGGACAAGCTTTGGTAAGAGGAGGTCCACAGAGTCTTACATTTCCCTTGTATCTTGAAGGTTCAAAGGATTGGAGTTGTGTGCTAGATGGAATCCTCCCTGACAAGTTATTAAATGACACATCTAGGTCATTCAGTAAAGTCATCTGAGACATGCTTGATGGCATCTGCCCTGAAAAACTGTTTCTAGATAGATCCAAAGTTAACAGCTTTTTCATCTGATCAATTTCCCGTGGAATCTCTCCAAGTAGAGCGTTCTTTGATAAGTTTAGTGAAACCAGTTCATGGAGATTGGTAAGTTCATATGGGATTTGACCTGTTAAATTGTTGCTTGACAGGTCTATGCTCTTCAGCAATGCCAAATTCCTTATGAATTCACGTTCATCTCCTTGCCACACGATCATTGCATGATCAAAATACTCCTTGTAAGAGGGATAAATCAGAACCGTAGCATCATATGATGGAATTGAAACGCGATGTACGTTTTGTGCCGATAAGACTCCTTCCTCAACCATGCTCGTAAGATTATTCAAACATGAGGGGATGATGCCATGGAGTTTGTTCATTGACAAGTCCAGAATACGAAGATTTGGTAATGACATAATTGCAAAGGGATGGTTCCAAAGAAGTAGTTTGATGTTAGGATAAGAACATACAACCTTGATAAATTTTCACCAATCCAAACAGGCACATCACCAGAAAACTTGTTGGCCCCCAAATTCAACAAATTTAAACTTGTGCAATTCTTTAATGCCAAAGGCAATTCTCCACTGAAGTTGTTCTTGTATAAATCAAATACCTCAATTTTAATCAAAGATTCAACAGAGGAAGGAAGCCTTCCAAAGAGACTGTTGTGTCCTAGATTGAGAACTTTAAGTTCTTTGAAATGCCACAAACAATCTGGGATGTGTCCCATTAGAAAGTTATGGGACAGGTCAAGAAACTCTAAAAACCCATCGACAATTTGGCATAAAAAGAAGATTCCTCCATTGAATTTGTTTTTGGAAAGATTTAATAAGACCAAAGTGGAAGAAACATTCGGTATTGGACCAGAAAAGTTGTTGGAGCTCATATCTATCACCGAATTGCCATCAAAATTTGATGATAAATCTGGTATTTCCCCACTGATGTTGTTGGAAGAGAGATTCAAATATCTTAATTGTGAAGGCCACATATCCCAAAATTCTAGAGGAATGGTGTCTGAAATTCTAGAATTGGAAATATGAAGACGGGTGAGATTTTTCAGTGCATGAATCCATTTGGGGAAGCCAGGCCCTAGCTTGCAAGAGCTTAGATCAATAGACTTTACATAAGAAAGGCTTGATATGTGATCTGTGTAAGGAACTCCTTGGAGTGGGTTTTCTGAAAGATCTATACTAATAAGCTTGGACTTTCCAATGTTTTCAGAGATATCACCTCTAAGATAATTGAAAGAAACATCCACAATTTCAAGCCTTGGTAGTTCCCACAATTGCTCACTTATACTTCCATTTAATTTATTCCTAGATAGAGTCAATACTTCTAGGGAAGAAAACTTTTGGATATCATCAGAAATAGACCCTGTAAATTGGCTTGTTGAAGCCTCCAACGTTTGTAGAGTAAGTGATGCGCATCCAGACAAGTTTTTGAGCAAATCAGGAAATCTGACAACAGCAGAGTTGTTATTGAGTGTCAAACTTTCCAAACTACAGAGGTTACCAAGATATTTGGGTATCCCATCTAACATGTTGCTAGAGAGATAAAGATTGCGAAGCTTATTGCTGGTTAAGGGAAACAACCAATGATACATGGATGAGGTGAGACTGTTGTTTTGGAGATCAAGGGTAACAACAGATGAAGAAGAGTTGAGAAATGAAGAATATGGATACATGACCTGTGACAGCTCACATCCCGCTAAACTTATAATTGATAGTTTTGGGAGACTCGGAATTACATTTACCCAATGATTTGCTGTGGCTAGTGAAATTCCATCCATAACAAGCTCCTCCAAATTAGACATATGAGACAACCACTCTAAGTTTTCAGCTCTACAACTTCCAATGGAACCAAGGAGAAGTCTTTGCAAGCTAGTGAGGTTTCCTAACTCTGGAGGAATGGTTCCATAAAGAGAGTTATCGGAAAAGACAAGGAATGTTAATTTTGTCAATGAACCAACAGACTTTGGAATGGTTCCATAAAGAGAGTTACTGTAAAGATCAAGGTATGTTAATTCAGTCAAGGAGCCAATGGACCAGGGAATAGTTCCATTAAGATTATTGTTTCCGAGGATAAGGCGCGTTAAAAGAGCCAAGGAACCAACTGACCTGGGAATGGTTCCCCTAAGATTATTGCTGCTGAGGTCAAGGTACCTTAATCGAGTCAATGAACCAATGGATGTGGGAATGGTTCCATGAAAAAAATTGAGGGAAAGATCAAGATGATTCAGATAGCTGAAATTAAGCAACGAAAGGCTAATCTCACCTACAAGATCACAGACTGTAATTCCAAGCTGTGTGACATGACCTGTTTGCTTGTTGCACATGACTCCTTTCCATTGACAGCAGTCATCTTCATCGGCTCTCCATGTAGAGAGACAACCTTTGGGGTCTTGAAGGTTTTCTTTGAATTGAAGGAGGGCATGTCTCTCCTTATCCAAACACTTGTTTATAACACCATTAGCATCATCTCCTCCTCCTTCCACCGCTACTAACTGGTTGGCAGTTGTAGTTTCAACAAGGTTTAGAAAGAGAAGTGAGAAAAATATAAAAACACAAGGATGCATAATGTAAATGAAAATCTTGGTGATTTTTTGTTTGTATTGATGCATATATGGACTGCCTTCCCTACGAGGGTATATATCTTGTAAAGATCAAGATATCTCGACAGCGGAGATGAAGGATTCAAGTGAATGGCCTCATATTGATGGTTTATTTGTGTGGGACATTCGATACTTTATTCTCTAAATCTGAACCAAACAATAATAAAGATAAAAAAAACTGGAATTATTTGCCCCCAAGTAACGTTCAAAGACTTGCAAGTCTTGGTAGTTGGTATTAATTCATATACGACTTACAAGACTTCCTATACTTCATTTTGTGATTATATTAATTAAATCTGTGAGTTTGTTTAAATGGACCCAAGTCAATCCATGTTGACTTAATAGTTAATACATTCACTTTTACATTGTTAAAAATAGAAATTATTGAAAGTGCTACTAGCAGCGACTCTAAGGAAGGAGGGAGTCATTCCCTCCCTAACCCACTGAACCCACTGCCACATCACTTTTTCTCTTTTATTTTTCTTCATCTTTCCCAACCCACAACACATGAAACCCTATCTTTTTTAATCCACTCAACTCATTCAATTAAAAAAAATACAAATCAATCAAGGTAAAATTTTTTAATTAGCAATAGAGTTAACGCCGGTACCACTCCCACTTCAACGAGTTGTTTAATTGGTTTCACTAACCCACTTCATCATCTTTCTCTACTTTCTCTCTCTCATTTTCTCTTGTACTATATGTTTTAAAACCTGTACCTTAGTTGTTTTGTATTGTTTTTAATTGAGTGGGTTGAGAAAGATAGGAATGACTCCCTCCTCCCTAAAATAGAGGGTAAGAAAATTTAAATTTTTATTATACTAAAAAAACTATATGATTACTTTTAATACATCATTTAAACTAAATTTTTTAACATCTTTATTAACTACAAAAACTAAAGAGCTGAAGACCACACTTTTTAGACCATCCCTACCTTTGGCACTATGTTAAGCTTACAAATTAACTTTTCCACAGACAAAACAATTAAAATAGCAACACTCACTACTAACATACATTGTTATGTAATTGAAACGATGATGATTTGAAAATGAAGTTTTTTAATCACCAAAAAATGTTATTTTGAGAACCAACTAAGATGAAGAAAAACAAAATGAAATTAGTTATTGTGAGAACGTACTAACACTCGTCCTGATCTCCAAAGATGAAAACCAAAGTGATCCACTTTTTATCCCATCTGGTTCACTCTTAGTCTGGGGCCTGGGCATTAGTCCTGTCCGTTTAGTCAAAGATTTTTATTTATTCATTGTCAATTGAATACATCATGCATAGATTAGTTATACATTATTAATTTCCCATACATTATCAAACTGTAATAATTCTTACCTTATCACAGTTACTGCTTTTGAGCTTTCTACAATATAGAGTATTATTAAGTACTAAATATTAACAAGTTTGTTTGTTTTTAGTTGTAGACTTTTAGTCAATTAGTCTCACATTAATATGGTTCTAATAGGAACTTGCCTGTATTCTTGAGCAGATAATTAATCTCCCAATAACCGCAATGGTCTTATTTTATTAATTGCATGACAAGAAAAATAAACTATGGAGCACTAAATTTATAGTGTCCTGCTAAACACAATCCCAAAAAAAACTCAAAATAAGTAAACTGAAATTAAAACAAATACTTTCATAAAATATACCTATCTCCTTGCTACCCAAGTAATTATCTTGTTGGGTAAGCAATTATCCCCTGCACCTCTGGTAAATCTTACTAAACCGTCCCAAACTTGGATGCACACTCAAATTCGTATCATTACTCCCCTCCCAAAGACGCACCAATGGCCGGTCCATTGTTTTTTACTACTAGGGGCAAGACAAAAATTTTATGCCCTTGTATATTTACCGTACGATAGAGAAAACATATATATAAAAAAAATTATAAAATCAAAAATGAAGTAATTTTTATAACCAAACAAATAATACAAACAAAACCTACAAAAATCACTTAAAACGATGTTTTCGTGCATTTTTCGAAGAAAAAACATCTTTTATTTTAGATTAGTCAATATTTTTAAAAAAGTCACTTTCAATACTTAAAAAATACATTCAATCTTTCTTAAGTCATCATACTTCGGAGATACGACAAAAGCTTCAATTTTGAGCACCTAATGGTTGGTTGTTTTCGGGGAAACATATTAAAAACTTAAAAAATCTAGTTATAAAAACTAAATAATGAAAGATACAACATGACCAGATTTTATGAAATAAGGCCTCTAGAAATCAGATATTTGATTAGAAATGATCTTTAGGCAGCAAAGTCAGAAATATAGCTCCTGTTTCACATAACATAAACAATAACACAAAAGTTTAGAAATAATATTTAGACAACAAATATTGAAACAGTATTGTAACATTCGTAAAATTCTTGAAAATTTTAAACTTTTTAAACAGTCACAAAACCATCATTTATTACAATTTGTTTTCAAAATAAGTTTCACATAAGAGAAATCCCAAAATCGTAAAACAAAACATAAGGAGGTGCACAATCACGCCATCGCCTTGCCGCGATCCCCTAAGGTACCTGAAACACAATCCAAAACTGTAAGCCCAAAGTTTAGCGAGTTTCCCCTAAAATACCGATGCATAACAAAGAGCACAAATATAATAACAACATGTGATGGGTCCACAACTTAACAGACTCAATTACCCCTGAACCCACAACATAAGTTTGGCTTACCCTCAGCCCAAAGCTTATGTCTGGCTTGCTCCCCGGCCTGATCAGTCCTTGGACTGAACATCACTAAGACCTCAGTACGAGTCTGGCATGCCCTTTCCGGCCCTCAGCCCGTATATGGAATGCTCATGAGTCCTCAATATGAGTCTGGCATGCCCTCCCTGTCCCTCAGCTCATATCTAGCATACTCCAGGGTTGTTGGCTACAGCACGAAGCAAGACAACCTCAACCCACCTCATACAATATGTCGGCATATAACAGATAATATCATATACATATAAACGGATAACTTCACAAGTAGTCCTACAGATCTACCAAACTAGCATAACAAAACTAGCATGCATATCTATTCCATACTCAGTATATCCACAATATCGGGTTATCAAACCAATGGGCCGACCTTGGTGTCATCGACCCCTACGTATAATGAGGACAACTTACCTCACAAGTAGTTGAACTGATAAGATCTAAATCTGAATCTCAGCTCCTGAAACAAATGCCTACAACCATCATGTGACCAATTCCATTAAAACCCCGAAATACCCAAAATGCCCTCAAAGGTTAGCTTGGTCAACCATGGTCAAAGTCAAAGTCAAATGTCAAGATCAATAGTCCATGTTGACCCAACTCGTCGAGTGCACCCACCAACTCGTCAAGTTTCTACAGTACTCAGAAAGTCGCGAAAACCCTAACCAACTCGTCGAGTTGGCTGGAAAACTCGCTGAGTTTTTCCCAGCTTAACACATTCAGATGATTCTTCGATTCCAAAGACTCTAAGGCTCAGATCTGAACTCCAAATGTGTCCAAAAGGATAAAGTTTCCAACTTTATCCTTTGGGGCTACTCCAAATACTCAAAAACCCTTCCAGATGGCTTGAAAACTCAAAGGCTTAACCATTAAGCACAAAATCCTTGAGATCTGGAACCCAACTTTTATAGAAGAGATCCTAGCCTCACAAACGTCCCAAAGGTTGGTTCTTTATAGACATGCATGTCCAATGCATGTCTTAAACTCAAAATGGGCCAAAAAGGGAAATATGACCTAAACTCCATGCATGACATCTAAGCTTGGATAAAGACCAGATCTAACCCACCATAAGGTCACCTTGAACTGGAGATTCATAAAGTTGCAAACTTTATGAAGTCCATCCATTGCAACATTAAAGAATAAGGAGAAAAAGGGACAAAACTCAAGATCTAACTACATAGATAGATAAAAATCGGATCTTGAATACTTACAACGGTCCAAAAGAGTGTCAAACCGAAGATGAGAGCTTAGCTTGCTAGATCCTTGCTTCTTTCTTCCAACTTCTTCTCCTTTTGCCCCAAAAGAACCACACTAAAACACAAAATGAGAGGGAATGGTGATTAGGGTTCACTAGGACCACAAAAAGGGTTTGGAGGCTGATAAAGGATCAACCCTAGGGACTTAAGGAGATTAAATAAGGTGCAAAACCCTTAAATTTAGGGTTTCTCACCCAGCCGCCAACTCGTCGAGTTGGTCCAAAAAGATACGCAGCCCAAAAGCCTTTCAACACGTCGAGTTGAGGTCATCAACTCGTCGAGTTCCAAGGGAAACTTGTCTTTTAAAGAATAAATCTCATACCTGGAAATCGGGATGTTACAAGTATATACAAATATGATTGCTAAAATAATAGAGAAATCAGATATAAATCTGATTTCACAGCTCAAATTTAGAGAAAACAGTAGAGAAATCACCCAAATCTGATTTCAGAAACACTAGAGAAATCAGATACAAAAAAAAACAATAACTATAAATATGAGAGAAGAAATCAAATATACAAGAAATAAATAAGATTTCTGAAACAAAACTAAATTAAAACATATTTCAAGATTAAAACTTACCCAAATATAATTTCTGAAACAACAATATTGAGCACAAACACAATTAGAGGAGAAATCTGATTTGGTTTCTGAAGAACTGAAACAGCCAAGTAACCAACTTGTTTCGAATGATTTCAAAACAAAAATATGATTTCTAAAACATCAAATTTCGAATGAATGATTGAACTCTTTTAGACTTTGACTATTTTTTCCTGTAATGAAGTAGAGAAAAAAAATCAGATAAATAAGAAACAAAGTAGATTTCTGAAACAAACCTAAATAAACACAAGTTTTGAATGAACTCACCCAAATTGGATTTCTGAGACAACCAACAAGAAACGAATCATACCCAAATCAGTGAATAACTAAATCATAAATTCAAAATCGATTTATTGTGTATCAGATTAGAGAAAACCAGACTTACATCACATCTAAATCAAATTCGCTTTTTGCTATGTAATATCGATTATCAACTGTCGACTGGAATGAGAAAAAATAGAAATTTGTTCTTACTTTTTATTTATGGTAGACGTATTCAAGGTATTATTGATTTCTCCCATCGACTGCAACACCATCGCGTTTCCAGACAGAGGCGTTTGGTTTCTCTACGAGCTGATGATCAATGGACAATGATTGTGCATCTAAGGCTGGAGCGAGTGGTGTCACACTCCCTCATTTTGACACAGTGCCACGTAGGTGACACATCGGCATTTACCACAAAAGTGTGGCTTCATGCCACACCTAAGGAGTGGTGTCACACTCAGTTATTTTTTAGTTTAATTAAAAATAAAATATTTCATTAATTAAAAATAAAAACTCATTACACTGCAATACTAGTTGTGGTGCCACACTTTTTTTTTAGAAAATTTAATTTAAATAAAAACTTTAAATTTTATTTAACTTACACACACACACACACACACACACACACACACATATATATATATATATATATATATATATATATATATATATATATATATATATATATATATATAAGCATCAATATTAATAAAAAAATGTCCTACAACCACTTTGTTTCATCACGTGAACAAATATAAACCCAAAACATTAAATACTTGTCATATTTTATTCATTATCTAGAAATAACACAAATTATATATATATATATATATATATATATATATATATATATATATATATATATATATATATATATATATATATATATATATATATATATATATATATATATATATATATATATACTCACGTTGATTTGTTTTGATTTGTGTGTTTTGTAGCCCAATAGAAGCTTTAAACCAGCCCGAGATGAAAAATAACCCAGCAGAGAGTGAGTGAGTGAGTGAGAGAGAGAGTGAGAGAGCAAAAAGGCAGTTTAGAGAAAGAGAAGTATTGTGCGGTAGTAAACAGTCCTAAAAGGAGGGAGTGCGGTTCAAACAACACACAAGGGACGGTGTGTGTAACATCCCGTTATTTTCTACTTGTAAAAGTCAATTTGGTCAACTAAGGTCAACTTAAATCTTAATCTATCTTAAATGGGTTAGAATTATGTTTTATAAGTGTTTACACCTTGTATTCAAGGTGATTCATGTTCAAGAAGGGAATTAGTTAAAAACCGAGAAATCTCGAATCTTTTCTTCTTTCTTCCCTTCGGACCACACACTTCGGGCCGCAAAAGGTTCACGACCGTGAACTCCTCGGTTCGTGAACCCTCGCAGCCGTGATCAACTTCGGGCCGTGAACTATTAGCCGACTTTGGACCGTGAAATATATATATATATATATATATATATATATATATATATATATATATATTGGCTGATTTTAAGTCATTTCTACACTTTCAAACGAAAATCCAACCCTTTTCTCTCAAGTATCATCAGCCAAGAACATGCTCTCTCCTCAAGAACATGCTAAAGTCATCCTTTCTCATCATATTCGTGCGATAATCACTAGTTCTTCATAGGATCTAACATGTATCATTTCTTGATCTTGTTATCATTTAAAAAACATCCTTCAATCTTCTTAGACTAGACTGAAACCCGTTAATTTCACTAGTTTTCACGAAGAAGACGCGAAGAACACGCGACCGAAAACCTTTGAATCTTCTTAGAAACTTGCTTAGGATCTTCAGGTGTTCTTCACTCATCAAGAACATTGGGTCGTGAACACCCATCTGGGCCGTGAACCCTTCTTGAACCGTGAACCCTTCTTGGGACGTGAACACATATCATCCTTCCATTTTCGGTTCTAATACTTCTTTGGTAAGTGTTTCTTACACCATAGGCTGTTTCCTATACACCTTTGTGATTATGAACACTAAATGTATACACATTTATATCATAATATGCTAAATAGGACTCGTTTGTGCTGCGGGATTTCATTTGAGAAACTTGCAATCCTAAATCAAATCACTCACGAAAGGTGAGTTCATACCCCTATATTTTTATGATTTTCAACTGTTTTAGGGGGGGATACAAGTGAAACACAATAAAATTGTGTTAATATCTCAAAAGATTTTTAAATATTTTAGTATATTTAAAATTGTTATAATTGTGTAAAATTAAAATATTTATATCTGTGTAAATTATATAATTTGGATTCAGAAGATTTAGAATATGTAATTTGACCCCATTTCATGTTCCTTGTTTTGTTGTGGGCTTGGGGTAAAGTTATTTAATCGAAGATCTAGTTAATCCCAATTATATAAATATTACATTTTTATAAATATAAAATGATTTTCAAACTGTTTGATACTACATGGGAACAAATAGAGAATTTTCATGGAATAACAGTATTACTTATTTTTACAGTAAAACAAACAGCTAAACTATAATAGGTATAGTTTAGAGGACTCATTCATTGGTTTCAAGTTTCAAAGTACATAACAGGAAAATGAACATAGTACATAACGGAAAACAAACACATGATAACTACGGGAAAACAAACAGATTACCTTACTGAAAACAAACTTATAACCTATATTCTATACAATTTATGAAACTTACTTACAGTGTATTTATTACAAAGTAATGTTTCAATATTCTACGCGTAATCATCAATATAGCGTTTGTGAGACAACCTTCATGTACTTTTCTAAGTACCAACCAAGTCTTGACACTATAACCAACGTCTCTTGGAGGGAGAGCGCGTCACTTGTATATAGATCTATATGAGACTGACAATCCCACACCTGAACTGCTAGCTACAGTTAGGCAGGCATGCCTGGGGTGACAAATGTCTTACATATTACGACGCCTGAAGAACGTCGTGTTCAGGCGATCATACATCATCTAGTATGGTTATAATAACTCACACTTTGATATTGAACAAAATGATTAGTGTATGAATAAGTAACACTTCACATAGTTTTATTTAATTATAAGACTATAATACAGTATGACTACAAGAATAAACACAGATTGCTATTTCAATACAGAGAAAACATACTTTTCATGGTTTTATGAGAACTAAACTACATTTTACAAATTCATTGGACAGAAAGTATCACACATTTTGCTTACAAGATAACATAGCATAAAATATAGGATTTTCTGGGAAAAACATGTTTACTTTACCAATGAACAAGAAAACATATTTCAGTTGCAAACATACTTATAAACTCACCAACTTAATTGTTGACACCTTTTCAAAACCTACTTGTATTCTCAGGGAAAAAGTAATGCAGGTACATCCACAGCTTTTGAGAAGACGGAGATCTACAAACTCATGTCTTTTAAACTTGTACTTTTGAGTTCATATATATCATGTTTTGAACACAGTTGTAAAACTTATAACTTTGTAAATACACTGGTTGTTGTTGTACTTTGATTACTATTATGCATTGTTGTGATACTACAAATGAAGTCATCCACCCCCGGACGTTTCCGCCATTCTGGTTTGGGGGTGTGACAGAGTGCTACTTGCTGAGGTGGCAAAACCCTGGGTGCTACCGCACCCACTCCCTCTAGTCTAGAAAAGGTCCAAAAGCCGAAACCTTAACTTATTAATCCATTAAGACATCATGACACTTTCATAGAAGGAATAGAAGGATAAAGATCACATTTTTATGGATCCTAAAAGCTCCATAATACATAAAGTTTCCAACTTTATCCATTAGAATGGCTAAAACCACCACGATCTAGCCTCTAAGTATCAAAGGGGCCAAAAGTGCATCTTTTTCAACTTAATCTATTAAGTACAAGTCTCCAACCTTCAGATGTGAATCACAATGATGTTTAGATGGATAAAGTTTCCAACTTTATCCATAACAAGGTCCCAAACGTTCAAGATCTAAACATTATGAACTAAAATGACCAAAAGCTCATAACATCCAAAACTAGCTAGATCTAACAAATGCATCATCAAGATTCAAACTTTATACCTCTAGAAGATAGATCAAGGTGAACAAGGTTTGCATCTACAAGCTCAAATGCAACCAACACTTCTTCAATGAGATCCTTCTTCTCCATGGTGCACCATGAACACTCCAGAGCACATAAAAACACCTTCTTTTTGCTCACAAGGCTCAATCTAGGGTTAGGGATACAATAGAGGGTGTTGGAGAGGTGGAGGCTGAGAATGGAATTGGTTTGGGGGAGTTAAGGAGTTTAAATAGGGCTCAAACCATGAAAATAGGGTTTAGGCATTGATTACGTACGCCCAACATAATCTTGTTATGCCCAATGTACTCATGTCATACTCTTGGTATGCCCAATGTACTCAGGTTTCCCTAGTACGCCAATCGTACTCCCCCGTGTATGCCCAACGTACTCAGCCTAACCGAAAACCGTCCAAACTTCAAATGGTCATAACTTCTTCGTTTCAACTCCAATTTCGACGACCTTTATATCCACAGAAGGGTACTAAGGAGATCTACAACCCTATCTATTTACTTTTAACTTAAAACACATCCAACTAAAATACATAATTCATAAAACAAGTCTAAAACACTACTTTCCCATTTTACCCTTTGACTCCAAAATACAAACCGAACTCTTGGATCACACAATCTACATTACCCACATCCAAATGGGTCTAAGCATATCGTTACCAAAGCCCGGAGCATTATGATACTTGATCTTCGGGTTACGACCCCGAATTATGAAACGAACCGAAACAGGGTGTTACAACTCTCCCCCACTTAAATTAGATTTTGTCCTCGAAATACTTTCTTACTATCTCTTTTGCTGAACCAAATGATCATTACTGAACTCCTTGAATCATGAAGACGACTAGGAAAGTCACCTCACTCTGATAACCATCCACCCTTACTACTGTCGAACCCAAAAGAGCGGAAATCACAAGCCCTAACAGAGTATGAACCTCAACTTGCTCTAAGCCCACGAGTGTCCAACTGCTATGCCGAAAACAGAAAACCCTGATTGATGTCTGACTCCCAGGAAGGAAAAACCACTCCAAACCATTTCCAACTACACTCTCGGAGTTTAGTTTATTATTTGTGCTTGAAACATCAAGTACTTGTAATGTAAATAATGTTTTCTTCGAACAATGTATGTTTTAAATTTAGCATGTCTAAATATATGTTTGAATTAATTTATTAAAATTTTATTATTTGTTTAAATCATTCTTCATAATGATAATATTAATATTTTGAAATGATTTACTTCAATTTATGAGACTAGATCTCATAATAGAATTATAAAGTAAATATCAATCTTTTCTAAAAAACAAGTTCTATATGCAAATACTTTTGACTTAAATTTGTTTTGAATCAAACTTATCTAAAACATTGTTATATTTATTATATAAATGAAATACACATATTCCAACTTCAAATTAGGGATCTCTGAAGGAAAATAATGTAGTTTATTTGATATATGTGGATCAAATTTATACATATAAAAGATTACTGATGATATTTTCACTAATCTCTAAAGAAAATAATTACTAAGGAATTATACATTGTGATGTATGATTTCCTATCTAATGAATGTCTAAGATTTAATGCAAGATAGCAATCAACTTTATTAATAACTATAGTAGTCATAATTATATTTTTCATTGTAAAGCATAATTGTGAAATATTGGTTGAAGTTTTATAATATAAAGTTAAGATACAATCCAATAACACCATCTAAAGCTTTAGTGATAGTAAATGACGAATTGAACCTCACTAAATAAATTTTACTTTCTAATCGGTTGAAATTATCTTCCTTTATGCTCTTGCGATTATACCTTAATCTCTATCAACTATACTTTGAATACAAACACCAACTAATAAGTAGATAAAGATACTTTATAATATTTTGTATGGAAAGGCTCCATCCTTATCTTACTTAATGTTTTATGGATTTATGCCTATGCTAGACTATAGTATATAGTACTAAAATCTACTAAGTACATATTTGTAGAATACTCTAAAAGGTTGTTTAGATTATTATATACAAACCCACCAAGAATAATTTATCATATTCCTCTAAATGCTAAGTTAGCAGAAAGCAAGCTCATAATAACAAAGTAAGTGGGATGCACATAGAACATGAAGTAGCTCAAGAACCATATCCGAACGTTGTAAGAGTTAGAACTACATTTAATAAGAAATTGTTAAACATGAAAAATAGTTATTCATAAACACAAATTGTTATTAGTAGAAATCATTTAGGACTTGAAAAATGTGGAATATCTCATTGAAACGATTTTCTCATACACATTTAGCAAGGCTTATTATGAAACGATTTTCTCATACTCATGACAATGACTATGATCAAACCTTTTCGCAAGCAAATATAACTAGATGAACAAGGTTATTATTTACTATAACTTCATACTCTTAATCTAATATATAGAAAATAGATTTCAAGAAAAACAACTTTTCTTTATAAACATCTACTAGAAGATATCTTCATCGCTTAGCCTGGAGGTTTTCATAATCCACGTTATCCTAAAAAATGTAGAAGGCTTAAGATCCACTAGTGGATACAAAGAAGACATATCACAATTGGAATCATGATTTTAATATATGAATACCAGGTGTACTTTTATATCAAAATGAAGATGACATTTGTGTTTACTATGAACTAGTGGGAGCATAGTGATATTCCTAATCTTGTCTGAATGAGACGTTCTTAATCATAAGAGATTACATTCCGAATATGCAATGCTCTTTTTTTTAACTCGAAAAGTATTTCTAAGATGAAAGACTTAGGAATGACATGATACATTCTTGGAATCTAAAATCTATAGAGATAGATAAAGATGAATGTTAATGTTTTCAAATGTTGATGCATATATCGATAATGTCATGAAAGAGATCAAGATACAAGATTCCTTTGGAAGACTCTTGGCATTGCCACATGACACTAAGTTTTAGCTAGCCTCAAAAGGACCTAGCACATTGGTGTGAGCTAGATAAAATTATTTATATTTAGTTTGCTTGGAAAAATGAATCTGACATTTATGCCATATTATGCATAAGACCTAGTATATGATCATGCTATGAACATATCATAAGATACCAATTTGATACATGGTTAAGTCAATAGATGACTATAAGGAAATCTAAGAGTACTTAAGAAGAACTAAGAGAATTTATATGAGATAATTAGTTTAAAAGAAGATCCTTATGTAAAGAGCTACACAAGATGCTGATTTTAAAGCATATATATATATATATATATATATATATATATATATATATATATAATTATGAACTATAATCAGATTATGACTTCATTCTGGAATGAAGAGTAAGTTTTTTAGGAATTACATCCAAGAAAAACAAATTTTCACAACTTATTAAATAAGAATAGACTAATATGTTAGAAGTTGAAATCAGATATGATTGGATGAATGAGTTCATTGAAAAACTATGTTGGTTTTTGCCATTCAAGGATCACATTTTTTTTTTACTTTGAGAGTATACTTAATCAGGCTAAGAGACTTTATGTCACGTAAGAACACTAGTCATATTCTTGTACATATTTAACTATACTTAGAGTAAAGTTAAATATGGAGATGATAGTATCCACAAAATTAACATAAATTTAATTTAGTTTGACACATTAATAAAGTCCTTCCCTTTAAGCTAAATATGAGTGGTCACACTTTAGAAATTGGTCTTCATTATTCTAGAAATGAGATTTTGATTTGAATTTAGTATTTGGATATTGGAACATTAAAAACAATAACTATTGTTTTAATATATTGGGATATGATCACCACAACAATACTTGTTGTGTTCTATATTAACATGTTTAATCCATGAATAATCTTATTATTCTAAAAGTTCATAGTCGGTTATAACTGTGGGAGCAATTATGAAGCAAGAAATAAATGAATTGGATTGGTTGACTCTCACCAGATGAAAGTAGGAAAGTAGTTGTAACCAAATTTCATAGGTACTTGTCGAGAACCAGTACTGAATGGACCCGCATCAAGATCATCTTATAGATTGCAACTATGATTGATACTTGATTAAAAGGTACTACCTTTGTCTCCTTAACACCTGAGATACATAGTGGGAATTAAGTGAAGGAGTGATATGCTTTGATATGGCCAAATGCTAATCCTTAGACGGGCAGCTATAAAAGCCATTTTTAGGTATGGTGTGAACTACGCAAGAGGCTTCTATAGTGAAGATGGGTTTTGTTTCTCTTATGTGTCGAAAGTTAGACATCTACCGTGGTACCTAAAGTTGGACTATAAATAAGATTGATTGCGATTAAAGTCTCATGTTCAATAGAACATCTGTAACAAAGGGATAACTGATAAACATGCCTTATAAAACAGTTAATGCTTTGAGCTTTTCGTAATTGTAGGTTGTTGATTGGCACTAAGTCATATATTACTAGTGGTAATGAAATGTTGCTAGACGTTCAGCACTATTTATATCAATTTATGATGATTCATGTGTAAGTGTGAGATTGAAAGATCTTTATTCCCAAGAGACATTATATACTGATATTGCTAGATAATATAAGATCCTAAACGGTCACACTAACAACAACTTGATATAAATGTATTATTTATAAGTATTTGATTCTTGATAAATAAATAAATAAATAAATAAATAAATAAATAAATAAATATATATATATATATATATATATATATATATATATATTGGAAATAGTTGGAACTTAATTATTTCATGAAAATATTATTTTTGAATGTTAAGTATCATAATATATCATAATATATAATAAGGTATGATTTATTATGTCATGTACATCTTTTTGGACTAAAAGGACTTTTGTCTTTTAGCTAGTTGGATAAGGGTTTTAACATATAAAAGCATGATAGATTTTTTATAAGAACTCCTTTTATTCATTAAAGCCAAGAATGCATGGGAGATAAGGAATACTTGCTTTTGATTAATTTATTCAATACACCATGCTCCTGGAAACCATGGATAGTTGATTTGATAAAGCATGTGTCTTAAAGCTTAAGACCCATGGGATACATGCATAAAGTTAAGAGCATATAAACTAGTTATATCTATCCCTTCCTTTACTAAGCCAAAACCACGAAATTTGGTACTTCCCATCTCCATATTCTCCCTAATTTTTGTCTCTTAAAATGTTAAGAACATAAAGATGAAGATGATACTTGAATACTCTCTTTTAAGGCAACTAGTTTCTTTATCTTAAGAGCTTAAGAGATTATTTTATTACAAGAAGAAGATTAGCATCTTATAAAGTTGGCTAATTGTTGGTGGATACTTCTAGAGAATTTCTGCTTGGAGTTTTAAAGCCATCTTCATCAACTTCCTAATTGCCATGAGGAACCAAAGTCTTTAAAGGTTATTATACTCTCTTCTTCTTTGCTTATGTTTAATCTTTCTAAGTTCTTCCAAAATGATCCTACATGGGTTAAAATGGTCTTAGTTCATTCCAAAAAAAATGTTTCTGTTGTTAATTATGTCTAATTTAGTGTTTATAATTGGACTATTTTGAATAAAAACCCAACATTAATCGCATTTGTTAAAAAATTAAAAAAATTTGGATTTTTTTTTTATCGCGAAGAGTCCTTCAATAAGCGTGGAGAGCCCTGTCCTATGGGTTGAATGTTCTATTTAGGGTTTTGGGGTATATAATGTCCATTAGCCCCTACGATTATATCATTCTTAACCGCCAACACAACATGAATAACACTTATGAAATCCTAGCCTCCATTGAAGGGTTTTGAGCTCAATCTTTCTCCTAATATCCATTTTTGGTCCTCATTTAGTAATCTTTGGTGCTTTAAAGTGAAGTAAACAAGAAAGATTAATCAAGGGAGCCTTGCATACGATGTATTCAACCTTCATTCATGTTTTGGACCTTTCTAAGTCATAAAGTTCCAAACATTATTGTGTTTCATCATTAGATCTATGAGTATTTGTTATTTTGGTCCATTAGAATTAGGTCTTTTCCCTTTGTGAATGGTTCCATGGAGTTTAAAGAACTCCGTTAGTTTTGGTTCGTGTTTAAAGTTAAGATCTAGTGATTTGGTACAATAAAGAGTATATGAAAGAACTCCCTTTACTCCATGCATGAAGAAAATGGGGTGTTGGACATTTCTTAGCTTAGGATGTTAAATTTTGAAAGTTGGTTGAATTATTATAGAGAACTTTGGATACTTCATCCATTTAGACATTATATTGATTCAGATTTGAAACTTGGTGGCTTGGACTTAATGGATTGAGTCGAGAAAGATACATTAGTAGACTCGTTGAGACTTCACATTTTAGATCTTAGTTGTTTGGACCATCCAAATGGTTAAAGTTGGAAAGTTTATCCATTATGAAGCTATTATGTCCTAGATTTGAAAAGTTGGAGGATGGACTTGATGGAATAAGTCAAAATGCCTTTTGGTAAGAGGATAGTCGTGGTGTATTTGTTAAGGGCGCAAGGCGCTTTTTGATTTGTTATGAAACATGTATGTCTAATTGTTAGGTGCATTTCATGCACCCATCTTGTAGTTTTATTTCATAAAAGTGCATTGCATATAGGCTTTAACTCATGCATTTTGCATGTTTTTCGGGATTTTTCATGAGGCTATTTCATTCACACACTTTTGTGATATTTCAGGGACTTTTTGAGGTAGGATCTTGCTTGAGGGGGTAAATAAGAGATGTGGACAAAATTTCGGGACTTGCGGAGCACTGGGGATGAAGATATTGAAGAATTGAAGATTTTTGGGAATTCATCGATTTACACGGCTGTGTAAACGTAAGGCATGAGTTTACGCGGGCCGCAGATTGAATCTACAAAGGCAGTTTGAGCGTTCTACTTTTTGTGTTTACGCGGGCTGCGTAAACGACAGTGTTCATTTACGCGGGCCTTGTAAACGTGGTTGTGGGTTAAAAAGCATTTTTATTCTCTCTTAAAAGGTGGAACCGATTTCTTACTTTGGGGGGTCGATTTTTGGAGCAGAGAAGGCGATTTTCTTGAGGATTTTGGAGTTGATTAACACTTGGGAACATTTGATTTCATTTTGTAAGAAATTTAATTTCATTTTCTAGATTTGTGATCTTGTTCTAGTCATGAGTGGCTAGAACCCTAGATTCTCCAACTTTATGTCTTTACTATTGAGTGTGATTTCAATCATGTGAGTTGATGTTTGTTTCTAATTTCTATCTAGTGAATTTGATTTCGTTTCAATCGAATGTTTGATTCTAATTGTGATTCTTATTGGGCATTTGAATTAAGGTTAGGTCATTCAAGTTACCTAATTGCAAAATCCGTAATTGTTTTGTAAATTGGACTAGGTAACAAGCACTAAACTGATTTCTATTGAATAAATTTAGTGTAAATCTTATTCACACATTCTTACGCTCCCGAGCTTATTAGGAGTATTGAATGTTGTTGGGAATATTCACACAATGTATAATGTAATCTTTCCACTTAATTCTAAGAGCTTGTTTAGATTAGATTGGTAAGGTTATGATTAATCAAAGAGCTTATTTTGGTTAATCAATATGGTGAATGGGAGGTGCTATAGCATGTTAGCATTTGAAAGTACCAACATAGATAGATTTGAACAAATATCGTTTCATTCATGGAACCACATTACTAATTTGTCTTGCATAGAGTTGGAGTACCTATAAACCCTGAATTCATTTTAGTTAGTTAATCGTTTACTCATTACTTTGGTCTTTTGTTTGAATCCGTGCATATAAATCCCCCCACTCTTGTGACCACATTTGTACCTTACGCAAAAAGGGTATACACACTTGTTCCGTGTCTCCGTGGATCGACCCTACTTACCTTGTATTACATTTTTAGTGCAAAGTAGTAGTGTTTTTGCAGTCATTTGTACCCCCTTTATTTGTTGGGTTTGACATGCCTAACACATTGGCGCTGTTGTCGGGGACACGGTGTTACTAATTGTTTATGTCAAGATTTTTGTCAGCAGGTACATCTCTATTATAAAAAAGGTGTGGCTCGGAAATTAACACTCCTTACATTAAATACAAACTTTCTAAGCTAGCCTAGATAGTTATGATGATTGGAAATGACCAAAGTGTGCAGCCTACACCTATTCCTTGTGATGTTTTCACTCAAAAAGGACATCATACCAACATGTGTCCATTTTTACAAGGGGAATGGGAGGAAGTGCAGGAAAGGGGAAGTTACTACTGGCCAAAGCAATGGAGTTATGATCAACCTCAACATGATCAATGGTGGGAAAACTATTGGATTAGTGTCTAAGTCCATAACTATAATTGGTATGTACTTGACCCGAGAGTAGCATGGTCCATTTGGGTTGCATGGCACTAGAACAATTTGGATAGACTTTTTGGAGAATAGGATATTTATGATTTATTAATATATTATAAGTTCTAATATATTAATATGAAATCATATTGTTTAATTTGTATTGATCAAGAATTAATTTGGAAATAATTTTGTGATCAAAAGAGACTAATTAAATATATGGGGATTGATTGTGTAAATCATTCATTCTTATAAAGTGGGCTTATGATCCATATATCTTTATGTTGGGCTACACCCATGTGGTGAACCATGGATAATCCATGGAGGTTTAAACCCATGGAGCATGAAGAATATGGAAGTTCATGCACATTAGGGTTAGCATGGTGTAACCCTAATGAAGCCTCACTATATAAGGACCCCTTGAGCTCAAGAAATTGGCACTTAGTGATGATACATGAGGGATAGTCGATTTTGAGTGTAAGTAATCTTCTCTCAAGTTATTCCAATTGTTGGTGGTGTTGTGTGAACCATTTGAGGTGCAACACTTGGGGCACTAAGCTCTTAAAGGTTCAAGGGTTCAAGCTACATCAAAAGGTATGTCATTCAACCATATTTTGTAGTATAGATACTCCATTGTATGCTAGTTAGGATGATACCTTGGAAACTTGATATTTTCATGTATAATAGAGAAAACATAGATCCAAGGTATATATGGTTGCATGTACACCATAGGAGTGTTAGAATGCTCAAAACCCAACAGTGGTATCAGAGCCTAGGCTTGTTTTCAATTATACTTGATGCAACGTATTTTTCAAAGTTGAGAATCTGCGCAGACTGAAAACTTGATGAGTTCAATCAATAAACTCGACGATTTGATGAGTTAAAGCATGTACTCGACGAGTTCCTTATACAACTCCACGAGTTGGTCCCCCTGTGTGCAGATTTTCGAGTTTTAAGGCTGGAACTGGACTAGGATCATTACCCTAAACTGTTTTTGAACTTATAAACCTGTTTTTGATGTGGGAATGATCATTCTTATCCAATTCAAAAGATAATTGTCAAAATTTTCATGTTTTGTATTAGTTTAATGGTTAGGCTAATTACATGAAAATTGTTTGATTTGAATTGTCTTGTTCATATGAGTTTAATCTAGATCATAGACATTATTTGACATGCTTGTTAGTTTATTTGATGATCTTTATGGCCTTTAATGTACTCCATAACTTGTCCTCAAGTTATGGAAAATGAAAAGTTTCTTTTTAAAATAATTCATTAAACTCATAGGTTATGGTTTTGAAGAGTCTTTTCCATAAATGTTTTTATGAACTCCATAACTTGTCCTCAAGTTATGGATTTTCAAAGAGTCTTTTCATTAAAGCCTATATTAAACTCATATGTTATGAAAACCAAAAGTTTTTGAATAGTTCAAAACTTGCCCTCAAGTTTTGGAATTTGTAAAGTTACCCCCTCATGTATACTTTAGTTCCAAACCCTAGAATTTTAATAGTTTAAAATTCAACCCTTATACTATTATATTATTATAGGTTTAATATTTGTATATATGTATAAGAGTAAAGTCAGTCCTACCGTTAGTAGGCCTCATTCACGAAGCCAGTCTCTAAGGGGGTATAAGGTTACTGCCTATAAAATGGCAGTTTAATGGGTGTCCACTCTCACCCACAGCTTCCTTGATTAGTGGAGGGTCGTTAGCCGAATGGGTAGGATAGGAATCTAATTCTCCCTTCATTAAAAGTATAATGATAAACATAAAGTAACTAAACTTTTATTAAATTCCCAATCTTAGTTACTTTAGGAAAAATGTGATTATGGTGCTAATCCGTGAAATTACACTTTGCACCTTGTTAAGTCGTTAGTGGAGCGTGTTTGGTTAACCAGTACACTAATCTGGGACTGAAAATGCGTGGCAAAGGGTAGCTTGATGTTAATCATGGATCAATGGAGCGTGTGTGGTTAACCGGCACATTGATTAGGTGGTTGTAACATTAAGTGTACCAAGTTAATTTGCATGGCTATTCACTCCTTGTTTGTGATCCTTGGCATCCTAGTCACAAACTTGAAGGGCACAATCGACATTTAAACATGCCACTGAATAGTTAAATGAATCTCAAAGGATCTAGGAGTTTCAATCCAATTAAAATTTAATTTCGTTTTTCATGGTGGAAATTGGTAAATCGTCATTTACCTACCTTCAAATATTTGGTAGCTTAGATTACGGCATCCCTCTTCCAAGTTATAAAATATTGTGTTGGGTCCTAGCCTTAATATTTCATTTGGGTGTTATATTACGGATTTAAATCAACTAACTTGAATTTCTCCCTTGTAGATGTCTAGTTCAGACAACTATGGTCTTCCCAAATCTTTAGGAACAAGCTTTCCTAATGAAGATGGTATCCCACATGGCAATCAAGGTGAAAGATTAATCCCTTTGTCGTGCATTAATGGGACTGGAAATCATACTTCACTTGCTCCACCTCCTCCAATTATTCTCCCTGACCCACAAGCCCGAAGACTTGAAAATTTCAAGATCACTCAAGCCTTATAGGATAGAAAACACAAGGATGGAAAGTTTGTGTGTGCACATGTCTTGGATATAAAGTCACACATTGACAGGCTGAGAATGTTGGGTGTCGTTTTCCCAAGGAAGTTGACTATTGACTGGGTTCTTCAGTCACTTCCCGAGTCATATAGTGAGTTTGTTAAAGACTACTATGTGACAGATCACGACATGACCCTAATTGATCTTACCTATTTGCTAATTGCTGCTGAATCAGCAATGATTTGGCGCAATGGTCAAGCAAATTTGATTGGAAGGTCTGTCTCTCAAGCTAACATGGACATCCCAGAAATGATTCCTTCTCTTAAAGGAAAGGAATCGGCCATGGTCAAAAGGTTTGAACACAAGAGGAAGGCCAATTATGAGATTATTCCAAGTGAACCTGTGTGTTTCTATTGCCAAGCAAAGGAACATTGGAATCGAAGCTTCCCTGACTACCTAAGAACTTTAGTCAGACTGTATGGTTCCGCTTCAGGTAAGTCCACTATCTAACTCTATTAAGTTCCTATTGTTGATTCTTAATACACGATGTGACAAGGTTGCATTTTGATGTGTTGTAAGATCAAGCAAAGGGAAGGAAGCTTAAAATAAGAGCATGCTGAATCTGAACGCGAAGATGGATTTCAATCGCATGGTTCGAAGATCAGATTTTTGAGCTCCTGCTTAAGAGTTGTGATAGATTGCTTAGAAATAAGTAGTGACATAGTTTTCATTTGTAATTGCATTGTAAGTAAAAGTTTTTTTCTACACTTTTTAAATGAATAAAATTTTGTTTTATTATTTTATATTTCCTTGCAATGGCATTTTTGAAAATTGGTGTTTGTATATTTCTATTGTTAGCAATATGAATTTGATTCTTTCGTTTGTGGTAGTGTCATAATTTACCAAATAAGGAAAGATTCTCATCACCCAAGTTTCAGTTGGATAGAAACTTGGAATCATGCAACTTGTATTGCATGATGAATGAGAATTTTCATCTTTGGGAAATTAAGACTAAATCCTTGTTCACATGTATATGTGAGTCAAGTGAAAGACTAGGGGATCAGGTACACTAGGTTGTGCGCTGGTCAAGTCCACCACAAAGATCGATAAGACTATTCGTTATGATTTACTAAAGTTTAGTAAATATGGTTATGCTTACAAGTTTAAGTGTAATTCTGAAACATTGGAAAAGTTTCAATGTATGGCAGAACGAATGAGAAGAATCAAATTAGGCAGAAAGATTGAAGTTTCTCCAATCTCAAAAGATGGGAGAGTACTTTAGTATTGTGTTTTATGAATATCTTAGTGATTATGAAACCATATCACAATTGATCCTCTAAGGACATCTTAGTACATTTGTGTGGCTAAGAAGGTGAATCGTGAATTGTTAAATTGGTTAAATCAAAAGGTGAATCATACTTCGTTCCAGAATCAGATCTTAGAGTCATACTCCAAGATCGAGCCTTGAGTGACATAATCTTAAGAAAGGTTTACAACACTTGTCAAATGTAGAGTAAAATGTTTTCTACTTTTGTACATTTGAAATTGGTAAGTTGTGATGTTTTGGATAAAACAAAGACCAAGTAAGACCAATTGTGTGAAGTGTTTATCTTGATAAGAATCCGCACTAACTCTTGAATATTTGTTTTGTCAAGGAATGGTTCTTGACAAGAGAATCTTATATGTCAAGAGGACAGTGGGAGTCTTAAAGATCTAGGAAAAGTTTCAAGAACTAATCAAGAATAAGACCTATTGTTAATCACTAGCACACGACTTGAGGTTTGGAACCTATCGTGTTGACATATTCTTGTTTCTATGCCCATTCCAGTTGAAGTTGACTATGCCTGTGAGTTCTATGAGTTCTCAATTGTTTGCATAACAACCTGAAAGCAATGGTAGGCCCTTGTGCTGCCAGGTGGCAAGAAATTAAGATTGAACAAGTTCAGTCCATATGAGTTAGGTTTTATCACTAACCTTCTCTTGTGATTATGGCTTTGACAAATTCACATGGATAGGAACACATACACCATAAAAATCTAAGTGTCATAAGGTTTCTCTCCGATTAATGAAAATAATGGTGAGGAAACGCTTTCACTAAGTAGATTTTAAATAGTTAGCAATTGTGATACTTGTGTTTCTCAAATTCGATTATGATTACGGCATCCCTCTTCATAGTTCGAATTGTGACAAATGGCAAAGGTCTAAACAATTGAGACTATGATTACGACATCCCTCTTCATAGTCCTAAATTTGTTTAGACACACATATGTGAGCTATCTAAGGAAAGGTGTATGATTTCAAGAAGCTTAGATAAAGTCTTATCGAAGCATCTCGTATCATAAATCTGAACTTTGGAAAGAAAGTCAATAAGTATTGATTTCTAGAAGTCCAGTTGATTTCTGGATACATGTCAAATCTAGTGGGAGCATAAGTGTTATGCTAATAATTATCATGTTAGTGGGAGAATGATTATTATGTTAAGTGTTGCAAGTTAGCAATGTTAATTATAGAAAACAAAAGTTTCAAATTTGCAAAGTTGCAGGGTTTGAAAAGTTGTTTTGCTATAATTAAGGGAGATAAAATTATACTTCATTTCAATTCTATAAGCTCAGATTGAGATTTTTATTAAATTTATTCAAGTATATATATGAATGTTATGTTGGAATGGTTCAACATAAGGAAATTCTATATATGAAAATGTTTATTGTGTTCTCAAATTCGATTATGATTATGGCATCCCTTTTCATAGTTCGAATTGTGAGAACATGGAAAATAGCAAAATTATAGCAAAAGACTGGACTAGTATCATGTCTTTATGTGAGACATCATGAATCGTGTCCCATATGCTTCGGATATAAAATCGATTATATATGCTATAATATTCATCCATTCTGAATTTTCCAAATGCCTAGGGCATTAAGAGGGAAAAAGGACTGGAACTGGATATGACTAAAATGATTAAGCAATTGTCAAGGACAATCTGAGGTTTAACTAAGATTGGTTGCTCATGGACAGTTGGAAGTATAGTGTAAATTTTGGAAGGACCATATTGACATATTCTGAATAGAGGCAACTCTTCTTCAGAAGTGATAGTCAAAATGGGAATATGGAAATTTGCCATAAGTGGAAGTTATTCTTTAAATTTGTGTAAGATTGGAAAACTTAATGCAAGAAGGATGTTCAAAGGAATGTACTTTGAATATGAAACTTCGTTTCCATGGAATTGCTCTCGATTGGAATACTTTGTAATGTCTGTTGCCAAGTCTCTGTGACTTTTGTGCATAGTCATCACAAGTGGATCATTGCATGGAAGCTTAGAATCTAATAGATTACAGTAAATGGCAAGAATTTGGTATTCTTACATTTACGATAAGGATTTGGAATTGCGAAATGAGCATCATTGAAAAGTTTTCAATTGATCTATTTCACAAAGAGAGGACCATAGGTAAACATAGTGTGCATGCTTGGAGAATGGCATGACTATTGTTTTAATTCAAGTATTAAGTTGATTATTCGAAACATTATACAATGAATAATGAGTAATCAATATGGCGACCAAAAGTTTTGGGGCCATATAGGATTAGTATTATTCTTGTGTTTCACTTTACATGTTTTGACTTCCCGAATAACTAGGTTATTCAAACCATCCACAATCGATCATACTTTGGAAGTAGGTATTGAGGCAAGACTGTCATGAATGGGTCTGAAGTTTGTCTAAGTGTTTTAGACATAGCTGCAGTATACATGAGTGCTCCTGGAATAAGATTCGAGTATTGGATTCAACCCACGCTTATATATATCACTTCATGGATTTTATCACGAGTGATCATGAGACAATAATATCTTATATTCTTCAAACGGAGAGATATGAGTTGCAGTTTACAAATCGGTTGCACATTGATAATGTGAAAACGCACCAATAACTTGGTGTTATAAAACGCATTGTTGTGTGTGACTTGATGAGTAGATGGAGCAAGCATATGAGTCGAAGTTTATCCATTCCTTTTACCCTTAGAGGGATAAAAGCGATATATGTGGGCCCCTCAATGATTTAGTGATGACAAACCTAAGTGCTTGGCCAATCCTGGACTGATTTGATTTGTTTAATTAGTCGGTCGTCATAAATCGGAAATCGGGAAACAACAAATGGACAGAGAGAATGATTTTAATCCATGTCTCAGTCCTGATGATATCTAGAATGGAGGAATATATGATCTTTTATCTAATGGACGCATCATTGACTAGATCAGAGTTCGACAGCGGTTCTTTAAGAGCTACGATTGCTAGTCGGGTAGAAGTCGTACTTGCAATAATAGTTATCAGACTTATCCAAGTGGGAGACTGTTGGATTAGTGTCTAAGTCCATAACTATAATTGGTATGTACTTGACCAGAGAGTAGCATGGTCCATTTGGGTTGCATGGCACTGGAACAATTTGGATAGACTTTTTGGAGAAGAAGATATTTATGATTTATTAATATATTATAAGTTCTAATATATTAATATGAAATCATATTATTTAATTAGTATTGATCAAAAATTAATTTGGAATTAATTATGTGATCAAAAGAGACTAATTAAATGTATGGGGATTGATTGTGTAAATAATTGATTCTTATAAAGTGGGCTTATGATCCATATATCTTTATGTTGGGCTAAACCCATGTGGTGACCCATGGATAATCCGTGGAGGTTTAAACCCATGGATCATGAAGAATATGGAAGGTCATGCACATTAGGGTTAGCATGGTGTAACCCTAATGAAGCCTCATTATATAAGGACTCTTTGAGCTCAAGAAATCGGCACTTAGTGATGATACATGAGGGCTAGTCGATTTTGAGTGTAAGTAATCTTCTCTCAAGTTATTCCAATTGTTTGTGGTGTTGTGTGAGCCGTTTGAGGTGCAAACACTTGGGGCACTAAGCTCTTAAAGGTTCAAGGGTTCAAGTTGTTGGGTTTTAAGCATTCTAACACTCCTAAGGTGTACATGCAACCCTAAATACCTTGGATCTATGTTTTCTCTATTATACATGTAAAATTGAACTTTCCAAGGTATTACTCTAACTAGCATACAAAATATTGATACTTGGGTAATAAAACAAGTTAGAAGAGATACCTTTTGTTGTAGCTTGTTGCTTGGATCTTTAAGAGCTTAGTGCCCCAAGTGTTGTCCCTAAAATGGAATCACACAACACCACCAACAATTGGAATAACTTGAGAGAATGATACTTCCACTCACAAATCGGATAGCCCTCTTATATCTATAACTAGTGCCAATTTCATGAGCCTTGGGGTTTCTTATATAGTGTGCACATTAGGGTTACACCATGTAACTCATTACTTTCCACATTCCTTATGATCCATGGGTTTTAACCTCCATGGAGTTGTTGGATAAGGTGTCTAAGTCCATAACTATTTCTGGTATGTATTTGACCCGACCCGGCATGGTCCATTTGGGTTGCATGGCACCATGCAATTGGATAAACTAAAATGAGAGAAATAACACTTATGGTTTATTAATATATTATAACTTCTAATATATTAATAATATTATTTAATTAGTTTGATCAAGAATTAATTTAGAATTAATTAAGTGATCAAAAGATAACTAATTAAATATATGGGTAGATTATGTAAATCTTCCATATCTTATATAGTGGGCTAAGAGGCTCCATGGATTATCAAGTTGGGTTCCACCCATAGGATGCTCCATGGATGCTCCATGGGAGTTACAAACCCATGGGTCATGGAAATGAAGAGTCATGACATATTAGGGTTTACATGGTGTAACCCTAGATGTGTCAACACTATATAAGAAACCCATTCTCCACCAAAATAGGCTACACTAAGAAACAAGAGGGCTAGAGCCGATTTTGCAAGTGTAAGATTCTCTCAAAGTTTACTCCTTTGCATTTGGTGTTGTGTGAAGCATTTGAGGCATCACACTTGGGGTGCTAGGCTCACAAGGTTTCAAGGATCATAATCAACAACAAGGTAAGTTATTCTATCTTTCATTCAAGTTAAAAATGTTCGCCATGTATGCTAGATAGGAATATAACCTTGGAATTCAACTTTGCATGATTATTAGACAAACATAGATCCAAGGTTATTAGGGTTGCATGTACACTTAGGAAGTGTTAGAATGCTCAAAACCCATCAGTGGTATCAGAGCCTAGGTTTGTTTGGTGTTTTTTTTGTGTGCAAACAGCTTGAAAAAAAATCGTTTTTCTGTTTTCTGCTCGTATGAAAGTTTGCACATTTGTTGCTGGAAATGGACTAGAAACATTACCCTAAACTGTTTTGATGTTTTAAAGCTTGTTTTAGATGGTGTAATGTTTATGCTAATCCATTTACAATGGCAATTATTAAAATTACAAGTTTTTTTTAAGTGTAATTTTTGATTCTTGAAAGTGTTCATATTCATGTTCTTGAACTTATGAAGATTATATGATCATAGGAATTGCTTGTAACCTTCATGGTAGTTTAATTCATGATCATAATGTGTTTTAATGGAGTCCATAACTTGTCCTCAAGTTATGGAAAACCAAAAGTCTCACTTTTATTAAAGCCATTAAAAGAACACAAGAGTTATAAAAATGAAGAGTCTTCATTTTTATTACTCAATTAATTCATAAGTTATAAGAAATGAAAAGTTTTGGAAGTTTACAAAACTTGCCCTCAAGTTTTGGAACATGTAAAGTCTTGATTAAAACTTTAGTTCCAACCTTAGAATTTTAAAAGTTAAAATTCAACCCTTATACTTTATAATATTATAAGTTACTAATATATATATGTATAACGTCAAGTCGTCTTACCGCTAGTACGCCTCATTCACGAAGCCGGTCTATAAGGGGGGTATAAGGTTGTTGCCTATAAAATGGCAACTTAATGGGTGTCCACTCTCACCCACCGCTTCCTTGATCGGCGGAGGGTCGTTAGCCGAACGGGTAGGACAAGGACTTATAAATTCTCATTAAAAGTATGATGAATATTATAAAGTAACTAAATGCTTTTATTAAATTCCCAATCTTAGTTACTTTAGGAAAATGTGAATAAGGTGCTAATCCATGAAATTACACTTTACACTTTGTTTAAGTCGTTAGTGGAGCTCGTGTGGTTAACCGGCACACTAACTTGGACTTAACAAGGAAGGTAAAGGGTGACTTAAAGTTTATTATAGGTCGGTGGAGCTCGTGTGGTTAACCGGCACATCGATTGAGTAATAAACATTAAGTGTACCAAGTGATTTGCATGGTTACTTCACACCTCGTTTTGTGATCCTCGGTATCCCAGTCACAAAACTTGGAGGGCACACTCGAGATTGAAACATGCCTTTGAAAAGTTCATTGAATCTCAAAAGAATCTAGGAATTTCTAAGAACCAATTAAAAACCTAATATCTATATTTCGTTTTTCATGGTGGAAATTGGTGAATCGTCATTCACCTAGCTTTCAAATATGTTATAGCTTGGATTACGACATACCTCTTCTAAGTTATAATATATTGTGATTGGATCCTAGCCTTAATATTACATTTGGGTGTTTTCTTAAGGACTCTCTTAATATCTAAACTAATCTTGTTCTCTTCTTTCAGATGTCTTCAAACAATGCTGCTTCTGGCTCTAATCCTAATGGCTCCTTTACCCTTATGAACTTGTGTGGGAAAGTCACTTTTGATGGATCCAACTTCAATGAATGGATCAGAAACATCAGGATGATTACCCGCTACGAGGACAAAGAATATGTCCTTGACAAGGAGCTTAAGGAGATTGATGAGACCACTACAACTCCCCAGGAGATCGCTGACTTCCGGGCACATGAAAGGGATGCTACAAAAGTGGCATGCATCATGTTGGCCACTATGACAACGGAACTCCAAAAGTCCTATGAGGACTTCTACCCTTTTGAAATGCACCAAGATCTGATGGAAAGATACCATCAAAGTGCACGACAAGAGAGGTATGAAATCATATGCTCTATCATAACAACCATGATGAAGGACGGGGAATCCGTCACGAGCCACATGCAGAAAATGCAAAGGTATGTGGATCGGTTGCTGAAGCTTAATGTGAACTTCCCTGAGGAGCTTGCAATAGATATCATTTTGCACTCCTTACCATCGTGCTATGATCAATTCCGCATGACATATCACATGAATAGGGAAGAGGTCACACTCAGCAAACTTCAGGGACTCCTCAAGACCTCAGAAACAGGTCTTAAGGGTAAGTTGGTTGTTAACACTCCTACTCCAAACTCCGCCCCGGTTTTGGCAATCGGGAAAGGTAGAGGGAAGAAGAGGAAGAGCTCTTCGAAGGGTACCAAGGCTAGGACCCTTGATGGCTCTTCTTCAAGTGGAACCAAGAAAGGTTTTGTCACTCCTTCTTCTGACCCTAAAGAGGTTGAATGCTTCTATTGCCATGAAAAGTCACATTGGAAGCGGAACTGCCCAAAGTACCAGCAAGATGTGAAGGATGGGAAAGTTAAACCCAACCATGCAGGTATTTACACTATCTTATCTAATAACTCACCCCATTCTAACTCTTGGGTCCTTGATACCGGTTGTGGTATTCATATCTGTTCTGATTTGCAGGGACTAAGAAGAAGTGAGAATGTGGAGCATGGAAGAATAAACTTAATCATGGGGAATAGGAAAGCTTTACCTGTCACCAAGATTGGAGTTTATACTTTATCGCTAAGTAGTGGGTTTAGTTTAGATTTGAATAAATGTTGTTATTCGCCATAAATGACAAGAAATATTATTTCCTTTCATGCATTGTATAAACAAGGTTTCACATTTTCATTTGATAATGAAGTTGGTTCGATTAATGCTTTCTTTAATAATGTTCTTTATTTTAAAGCATTACCTTGTGATGGTGTGTATGAAACTGTATCTGTGGTTGATAACTTAGGAAATAATGTATTGTGTATTGATTCTGTTAATGATAATAACTTGGATAAAGCATCATTATGGCATTGTCGTCTTGGACATATAAGCAAGAAACGCATAGGCCAACTCCAAAAGGATGGAGTATTGGAGTCATTTGACCTAAAGTCAGATGATAGTTGCGAATCATGCTTACTTGGAAAAATGACAAAGTCACCCTTCACAGGTTCTTGTGAGAGGGGTGAAGGTTTGTTGGATCTTATACACACGGATGTGTGTGGGCCCTTCAAACATGCCACAAGGGATGCTAATCGTTATTATTTGACTTTTACTGATGATTACAGTAGATATGGATATGTCTACTTAATCAAGCATAAGTCAGAGACTTTTGAGAGGTTTAAAGAGTTTAAACAGGAAGTCGAGAATCAATTGGGCAGGAACATTAAGATGCTTCGATCCGATCGAGGTGGTGAGTATCTTAGTTCAGAGTTCCTCGACTATCTTAGGGAATGTGGGATTGTCTCACAATTGACACCTCCCAGGACACCGCAGTTGAATGGTGTAGCTGAGAGGTGTAATCGAACCTTGTTGGATATGGTTCGTTCCATGATGAGTCGAGCTTCGCTACCAATCTCATTTTGGGGGTATTCCTTAGAGACTGCCGCCCATATCCTTAATCTAGTTCCCACAAAGAAAGTTGCCAAAACTCCTCATGAGATGTGGACTGGTAAAGTACCCAAACTAGACCACATTAAGATTTGGGGTTGCGAGGCTTTCGTGAGATGCGAGACTCATGATAAGCTCGAACCTCGAAGTGAGAGGTGTATTTTCATCGGCTACCCACATAAATCCTTTGGTTACCTCTTCTACAGACCTAGTGAGAATGTGGTCTTTGTAGCTAGGAGGGCGTTCTTTCGAGAGAGAGAGTTCATAAGCCAAGGAGACAGTGGGAGGCAAGTTGACCTTGAAGAAATTCAAGAGTCAAGTGGTGAAGGAACTTCAAACCCTAGCACTCAACTTGAGGAGGAAACTTCTGTTGAGCCAATTGACAAGTCTGTACCTCTGAGGCGTTCCACAAGGGTTAGGAATGCACCTGAGCATTACTATGGATTCCATATTACTGCGGAAGGTGATACACTTATCAGTGATGAGACGCTGATAGGTCTGGATGAACCTAACAGTTACGCGGAAGCCATGGCAGGCCCTGAGTCAGCCAAGTGGAAAGAGGCAATGGACAGCGAGATACAGTCCATGTATGACAATCAAGTTTGGAACTTGGTTGAGAATGTACCAGGTCGTAAGACTGTAGGGTGCAAATGGATCTTCAAGAAGAAGACCGACATGGATGGTAATGTACACACTTATAAGGCACGACTGGTTGCAAAGGGTTTCTCACAAACTCCGGGAGTTGATTATGATGAGACCTTTTCTCCAGTGGCCAAGATTAAGTCTATTAGGGTTCTGTTAGCCATAGCCGCATTTCATGACTATGAAATATGGCAAATGGATGTCAAAACCGCTTTCCTTAATGGAAAGTTGGCTGAGGATGTTTACATGAGTCAACCAGAGGGTTTTGTCAACACAGAGTACCCTAATAGAGTGTGTAAGCTTGAGAAATCCATTTATGGGTTAAAGAAAGCACCTTGTAGATGGAATCTTTGCTTTGATGAGAAAGTCAAGGAATTTGGCTTTTCTAGGAGTGAAGATGAATCTTGTGTATATGTCAAGGCTAGTGGGAGTATAGTTAGCTTTTTGGTATTGTATGTGGATGACATACTACTCATAGGAAATGACATCCCAACTCTGCAGGAAGTTAAGTCCTGGCTTGGGAAGTGTTTCTCTATGAAGGACCTAGGAGAAGCTGCCTATATTCTAGGGATAAGGATCTTGAGAGACCGGAGTAAAAGACTAATTGGACTTAGTCAGAGTACTTACTTGGATAAGGTGTTGAAGAGATTCGGCATGTAGGACTCCAAGAAAGGAGAGTTACCCATCCAAAGTAACGCCAGATTGAGTAAGACACAAAGCCCTAGTACTGAGGCTGAGATAGCAGAAATGAGTCGAATACCTTATGCTTCGGCTGTAGGATCGATCATGTATGCTATGATGTGTACTCGACCTGATGTAGCCTTTTCTTTGAGCATGGTTAGCAGGTATCAGGGGAACCCTGGCATGGCATACTGGACTGCGGTAAATAATATCCTCAAGTACCTACGGAGGACTAAGGACTGGGTCCTTACCCTCGGTGGGAGTGAAGACTTGAGAGTTGTAGGGTATAGTGATGCTAGCTTTCAGACTGATAGGGATAATTTCCGCTCTCAGTCAGGCTGGGTCTTTACCTTAAATGGAGGAGCAATTTCTTGGAAGAGTTTCAAGCAAGAGACATTGGCTGATTCAACTTGCGAATCAGAGTATATAGCAGCTAGCGAGGCAGCAAAGGAGGCGATATGGCTGAAGAACTTCATTGGAGACCTTGGAGTTGTACCAGCTATTAAAGAGCCAATAGAAATTTTCTGTGATAGTGAAAGTCCAGTTGCCTTAGCCAAGGAACCAAGGGATCATGGGAGATCCAGACACATCGACAGAAAATAACATTTCATCAGACATCGAATAGAAGAAGGACTCCTCATGGCAAAGAGGGTATCATCGGATGAGAATCCAGCAGATCCCCTCACGAAGGGACTGACTCGGGTTAAGCATCTCCAGCATGCTCGGAGCATAGGGCTGAAGGATAATATTAGATTTAGTAGTTAGATAACCTTGAAATTTGTAAAGTGTAATTGACATTAGATGATGAATAAAAGGTGTTTTATTTATGAGTAAAGTGTTGCTATCTCTTGTCGATCGTTTACTATATTTCTTTTGCATGTTTTGACTTCAAGAATAATTATGTTTGGTATATCATATTATTCGAACCTCCACAGTCGGTCATATGTCGGAAGTAGGTATGAATCAAGACTGTCATGATTGGTTGCAGAGGTCTAAGTTGTTGGACATGGCTACAACACTCATGAGTGCTCATAAGTTCTGAGCATTGGACTCAACCCACGCTCACTGGAATCACTTCATGGAATTTATCTCGAGTGATCGTGAGACGGTAATATCATATAAGTCTTCAAACCTAGAGATATGATTTGTTACTTATGAGTTGGTTATGCATTGATTGTACGTTAACGCATTGGTAACTCGATGTTATAAAACGTGCTTTTGTGTATAATTCAATGAGTGGTAGAACAAACATATGAGTCGAAGTTTATCTGTTCCTTCTTGGATTAGAAGCTGATATCTGGGCCCCTCGATGATTTTGTTTTGACCTATGTACCGGGCCCGGTCAGAACTAAGTTGATGTGTTCAATTAAGTTCTTTGTCAAACAAATCGGAAATCGGGAAACAAACTGCTGGACACAAAGTAAGACACTGTTCCATGTATTTGTCCAGCTGATATCTAGAACAGAGGATTATATGATCACTTATCTTAAATGGCGTATCATCATCTTCTCAATTCCGAGAGACCTTGAAAGAGCTACGATTGCCGATCGGCTCCTGAAGTATTGCAGTTATAGTTATTAGACTTATCCAAGTGGGAGACTGTTGGATAAGGTGTCTAAGTCCATAACTATTTCTGGTATGTACTTGACCCGACCCGGCATGGTCCATTTGGGTTGCATGGCACCATGCAATTGGATAAACTAAAATGAGAGAAATAACACTTATGGTTTATTAATATATTATAAGTTCTAATATATTAATAATATTATTTAATTAGTTTGATCAAGAATTAATTTAGAATTAATTAAGTGATCAAAAGATAACTAATTAAATATATGGGTAGATTATGTAAATCTTCCATATCTTATATAGTGGGCTAAGAGGCTCCATGGATTATCAAGTTGGGTTCCACCCATAGGATGCTCCATGGATGCTCCATGGGAGTTACAAACCCATGGGTCATGGAAATGAAGAGTCATGACATATTAGGGTTTACATGGTGTAACCCTAGATGTGTCAACACTATATAAGAAACCCATTCTCCACCAAAATAGGCTATACTAAGAAACAAGAGGGCTAGAGCCGCTTTTGCAAGTGTAAGATTCTCTCAAAGTTTATTCCTTTGCATTTGGTGTTGTGTGAAGCATTTGAGGCATCACACTTGGGGTGCTAGGCTCACAAGGTTTCAAGGATCATAATCAACAACAAGGTAAGTTATTCTATCTTTCATTCAAGTTAAAAATGTTCCCCATGTATGCTAGATAGGAATATAACCTTGGAATTCAACTTTGCATGATTATTAGACAAACATAGATCCAAGGTTATTAGGGTTGCATGTACACTTAGGAAGTGTTAGAATGCTCAAAACCCATCAGGAGTATCCATGGGTCACCACATGGGTTTAGCCCAACATGAAGAACTATGGATCATAAGCCCACTTTATAAGAATGAATGATTTACCAAATCAATCCCCATTTATTTAATTAGTCTCTTTCGATCACAAAATTAATTCCAAACTAATTCTTGAAAAATACTAATTAAATAATATGATTTCATATTAATATATTAGAACTTATAATATATTAATAAATCATAAATATCCTCTTCTCACAAAAGTCTATCCAAATTATTCCGATGCCATGTAACCCAAATGGACCATGCTTCTCTCGGGTCAAGTACATACCAATAATAGTTATGGGCTTAGACACCTAATCCAACAGTTTCCCACATGGATAAGTCTAATAACTATTATTGCAAGCATGACTCCAACCCGACGAGCAATCGTAGCTCTTAAAAGCCGCTGTCGAACTCTGACATGGTCAGTGACGTGTCCATTAGATAAGGGATCATATATTCCTCTATTCTAGATATCATATGGATTGAGATATGGATTATAATCATTCTCTCTGTCCATCTATTGTTTCCCGATTTCCCGATTTCCGATGTCATATGGATTGAGACATGGATTATAATCATCGAGGGGCCCTCAGATATCGCTTTTATCCACACGGGGTAAAAGGAACGGATAAACTTCGACCCAAATGCTCGCTTGTACTTACTCATCAAATTACACACAACGATATGTTTTATAACATCCAAGTTACTGGTGCGTTTACATATGTTAATGTGCAACCGACTCGCAACTACAACTCACACGTCTCCGTTTGAAGAATATAAGATGTTATCGTCTCATGATCACTCGTGATAAAATCCATGAAGTGATTCAAATGAGCGTGGGTTGAATCCAATACTCGAATTTTGTTCCAGGAGCACTCATGAACACTGTAGCCACCTTGTCCTAGACAAACTACAGACTCATTCATGACAGTCTTGCCTCAATACCTACTTCCAAAGTATGATTGACTGTGGATGGTTTGAATAACCTAGTTATTCGGTAAGTAAAAAAATGCAAAGAGAAACACAAGAATAATACTAATCCTATATGGCCCTAAAACTATTGATCCATATTGATTACTCATCATTCATTGTATAATGTTTCAAATAATCAACTTAATACTTGAATTAAAACAATAATTATTCCATGCTCCAAGCATGTACACTATGTTTTTCCAAACAATAGTTAAGCCATGCACCAAGCATGCACACTATGTTTGTCTATGGTCCTTACTTTGTGAAATAGATCAATTGAAAAACATTTCAATGATGCTCATTTCAAAATTCCAAATCCTTATTGCAAGTGTAAGAATTCCAAATTCTTGTCACTGCTAGAAAGTGTTAGATTCTAAACTATCATGCAATGATTCTTTTGTAATGTCTAGGTGCCAAAAGTCACAAAGACTTGACCAATGATATTACAAAATATTCCTTTGGAGATTGTTGCAAGACAATTCCATGGAAATGAAGTCTCAAATTCAAAGTACATTCCTTTGAACATCCTTCTTGCATAAAAGTTTCTAACTTTCTCACCTATTCTTCAACTCCCAATATGGAAACATTCCATATTCCCATTTTGACTATCACTTCTGAACAAGAGTTGCCTCTCTTCAGAATACGTCAATATGGTCCATCCATTTTTATACTACCAACTGTCCTTAAGCGACCAATATTCAGCGAACCTTAGATTGTCCTTAACAGTTGTTTAACCACTTTAGCCATATTCGGTTCTATTCATTTTTCTCTCTTAATGCCCTAGGCATTTGGAAAAATTTAGAACACGAGAATATTATAGCATATGCAATCGATCCTATACCCGAAGCATATGGGACACGATTCATAATGTCTAATATAAAGACATGATACTTGATCAGTCTTTTGCTATTATATTTCTATTTGCCATGTTCTCAAAATTTTGATTATGAAGAGGGATGCCGTAATCATAATCAAATTTTGAAAACGCAATTAACATTTCCATATATAGAATTTCCTTATGTTGAACCATTCCAACATAACATTCATATATATATTTGACTAAATGTGATTAAAATCTCAATCCAATCTTTTTAGAATTGAAGTGAAGTATAATTTCCTCTCCCTTAATTATAGCAAAACAACTTTTCAAAACCTGCAACTTTGTGAATTGAAACCTTTGTTTTCTATAATTAACATTGCTAACTTGCAACACTTACCATAATAATTATGCTCCCACTAGCACAGTAATTATTATCTTACTAGCATAATACTTATGCTCCCACTAGCTTTGACATATATTCAGAAATCAGTTGGACTTCTAGAAATCAATACTTATTGACTTCCATTACCAAAGTTCAGATTTCTGATACGAGATGATTCGATAAGACTTTATCTAGGCTTCTCAAACTCATACACCTTTCCTCAGATAGCTCACATGTGTGTCCAAACAATTTAAGAACTTACATCAATAAGTCTCAAATGTTTAGACCTTTTACCATTTCTCACAATTCGAATTATGAAAAAGGATGCCGTAATCATAATCGAATTTGAAAATGCAAATATCACAACTGCTATCTCCTTAAAATCCACTTAGTGAAAGCGTTTCCTCACCATCATTTTCATGAATCGAAGAGAAACCTTATGACACTTAGATTTTATTGTATATGTGTTCCTATCCATGTGAATTTGTCAAACCATAATCAAAAGACATGGTTAGCGATAAATCCAAACTCATATGGACTGAACTTGTTCAATCTTAATTTCTTGCCACCAGGTAGCATAAGGGCCTGCCATTGCTTCCAAGTTTTTGTGCAAACAATTGAGAGCTCATAGAACACACATGCATAGTCAACTTTAACTGGAATGGGCACAGAAACAAGAATATGTCAACATGATAGGTCACAAAACTCAAGTCATGTGCTAGTGCTTAACAATAGGTTTATTCTTGATTAGTTCTTGAAACTTGTCAAGATCTTTAAGACTCCCACTAACCTCTTGACATATATGATTCATTTTGTCAAGGAACATTACTTTACAAACCAATATTCAAGAGTTAGTGCGGATTCTAATCAAGACTAACACTTTACACAATTGGCCTTAGTTGGTCTTTGTTTTATCCAAAACATCACCCATTTCAAATGTACAAGAGTAGAAAACATTTTACTCTACATTTGATAAGTGTTATAAACCTTTATTAAGATTATGTCACTCAAGGCTCAATCTTGGAGTATGACTCTAAGACTTGTTTTGGGAAAGAAGTATGACTTATCTTCTTGATTTAAACTATTTCAACAATTCACAATTCCCCTTCTTAGCCATACAAATGCACTAAGATGTCTTTAGAGGATCAATTGTGATATGGTTTTTCCATAAACATTAAGATGATCATAAACACGATACTAAAGTACTCTCCTATCTTTTCAGATTGGAGAAACTTTTATCTTTCTACCTAATTTGATTCTTCTCATTCGTCCTGCCATACATTGAACCTTTTCCAATGTTTCAGAATTATACTTAAACTTGTAAGCATAACCATGTTTACTAAACTTTAGTAAATCATGACGAATAGTCTTATCGATCTTTGTGGTGGATCTTGACGAGCGCACACCCAGTGTACCCGATCCCCTAGTCCTTCACTTGACTCACATATACACGTGAACAAGTAATTAGTCTTAATTTACCAAAGATGAAAATTCTCATTCATCATACAATGCAAATTGCATGATTCGAAGTTTCTGTCCAATTGAAACTTGGGTGATGAGAATTTTTCCTTATTTGGTAAATTTTGACACTACCGCAAACGAAAGAATCAAATCCATATTGCTAACATAGAAACATACAAACATCAATTTTCACAAATGCCATTGCAAGGAGATATAATAAAATAAAACAAAATTTTATTTATTTATAAAATGCGGAAAAACTTTTCCTTACAATGCAATTACAAATTAAAACTATGTTATTACATATTTCCTAGCAATCTATCATAATTCCAAAGCAGCAGCTCAAAAATCCGATCTTCGAACCATGCGATTGAAATCCATCTTCGCGATCAGATTAAGCATACTCTTCCTTTAAGCTTCCTTCCCTTTGCATGTTCCTACAAAACATCAAAATGCAACCTTGTCACATCATGTATTAAGAATCAACAATTAGGAACTTAATAGAATTATATAGTAGACTTACCTGAAGTAGAGTCAAACTTTTCGATTCTACCTTTTCTCAGATCAACTATAAGGCTTGAGTGATCTTGAACTTTTCAAGTCTTCGAGCTTGTGGGTCAGGGAGAATAATTGGAGGAGGTGGAGGAACTGAAGTATGATTTCCAGTCCCATTAATGCACGACAAATGGATTAATCTTTCACCTTGATCGCCATGTGGGATATCATCTTCATTAGGAAAGCTTGTTCCTAAAGATTTGGGAAGACCATAGTTGTCTGAACTAGACATATACAATGGGAGAAATTCAAGTTAGTTGCTTTAAGTCCTTAATATAACACCCAAATGAAATATTAAGGCTAGGACCCAACACAATATTTTACAATTTGGAAGAGGGATGCCGTAATCCAAACTGCAAAACAATTGAAGGTAGGTAAATGACGATTTACCAATTTCCACCATGAAAAACAAAAAAGAGTTTTAGGTTTTAAGTGATTTGAAACTACTAGATCCTTTGAGATTCATTGAACATTTCAATGGCATGTTTAAATCTCGATTGTGCCCTTCAAGTTTGTGACTGGGATACCGAGGATCACAAACAAGGTGTGAATAACCATGCAAATTAGCTTGGTACACCCAATGTTACAACCACCTAATCAATGTGCCGGTTAAACACACACGCTCTATTGATCTATAATTAACATCAAGCTACCCTTTGCCACACACTGTCAGTCCCGATTAGTGTGTCGGTTAACCACACATACTCCACTAACGGCTTAACAAGGTGCAAAGTGCAATTTCAAGGGTTAGCACCATATTCACATTTTCCTAAGCGACTAAGATTGGAATTTTTTGTAAGTGTTTAGTTACTTAATATTTATCATTATACTTTTAATGAAGGGAGAATTAGAGTCCTATCCTACCCGTTCGGCTAACGACCCTCCACCAGTCAAGGAAGCGGTGGGTGAGAGTGGACACCCATTAAACTGCCATTTTATAGGCAGTAACCTTATACCCCTCTTATAGACCGGCTTCGTGAATGAGGCCTACTAACGGTAAGACTGACTTTACTCTTATATATATATATATATATATATATATATATATATATATATATATATATATATATATATATATATATATTAAACCTATAATATTATAATAGTATAAGGGTTGAATTTTAAACTTTTAAAATTCTAGGGTTTGGAATTAAATGTTTCAAAAGTTAGACTTTTACATTTAAAAATTCCAAAACTTGAGGGCAGGTTTTGAACTATTCAAAAACTATTGGAATCCATAACTTATGAGTTTAATATAGGTTTTAAGAAAAGACTTTTGACATTTCATAACTTGAGGACAAGTTATGGAGTTCATAAAACCATTTATGGGAATGACTCTTCATTTTTCTATAACCTATGACTTTTAATGATCCATTTAAATGAAAAATTTTTCATTTTCCATAACTTGAGGAAAAGTTATGGAATTCATCAAAATCATTTAGATCAAAAAATTCTAACAAGAAACATCAAAAACTTTGACAATTATCTTTTATTTGGATAAGGATAATCATTACCATAGCAACAAAATCAAATTTTATGAACAAAAACATTTTGTGGTAATGATCCTAATCCAAATTAAGCCAACAAATCCAAAAATATGCCAGACCCGTCACCACCTCATGGTAAAATTTACCACCTCGTGGTGATGAGGCAGAGTCCAAAAAAACGATTTTTTTAGCTTTGAAAAACAAGTAGCATCAAGTATAATGGAAAACAAGCCTAGGCTCTGATACCACTCTTGGGTTTTGAGAATTATAACACTCCTAAGGTGTACATGCAACCCTAAATACCTTGGATCTATGTTTACTCTATTATACATGCAAACTTGAACTTTCCAAGGTATTACCCTAACTAGCATACAAAACATTGATACTTGGGTAATAAAACAAGTTAGAATACATACCTTTTGTTGTAGCTTGTTGCTTGGAGCTTTAAGAGCTTAGTGCCCCAAGTGTTGCACCCCAAATGGAATCACACAACACCACCAACAATTGGAATAACTTGAGAGAATGATACTTCCACTCACAAATCGGTTAGCCCTCTTATCTTTATCACTAGTGCCAATTTCATGGGCCTTGGGGTTTCTAATATAGTGTGCACATTAGGGTTACACAATGTAACTCATGACTTTCCACATTCCTCATGATCCATGGGTTTTAACCTCCATGGAGTATCCATGGGTCACCACATGGGTTTAGCCCAACATGAAGAACTATGGATAATAAGCCCACTTTATAAGAATGAATGATTTACCAAATCAATCCCCATTTATTTAGTTAGTGTCTTTTGATCACAAAATTAATTCAAAACTAATTCTTTATCAATACTAATTAAATAATATGATTTCATATTAATATATTAGAACTTATAATATATTAATAAATCATAAATATCCTCTTCTCACAAAAGTCTATCCAAATTGTTCTGATGCCATGCAACCCAAATGGACCATGCTACTCTCGGGTCAAGTAGATACCAATAATAGTTATGGACTTAGACACCTAATCCAACACAAGCTACATCAAAAGGTATGTCATTCAACCATATTTTGTGGTAAAGATACTCCATTGTATGCTAGTTAGGATGATACCTTGGAAACTTGATATTTGCATGTATAATAGAGAAAACATAGATCCAAGGTATATAGGGTTGCATGTACACCATAGGAGTGTTAGAATGCTCAAAACCCAACAAAAACAACCAAGCTTGGGGAAACAACCAATGCGAAAACCCATACCAAGCTTGGGGAAATGACCAATACCAACCAACTCTACAGTTCCAACAACAATATGCTCCACCTCCCCCAACAAATTGAAACTTCGAGCATGTCCTTGGAAGACATTGTCAAAAGCATTGTCACTACTACCCAAATCTTCCAAGAAACAACCAAATCTAGCCTCAAAAGCTTAGAGCAACAAATTACACAACTTACTCAATCTGTGAGTATAATGCAAGCTCAAGGTGAATTACCATTACAAACTAAAGAGGACCCAAGGCATATCGTTTCTACCGTAACCTTGGACGATAGGAAAATTTTTAATGACCCAAGATTACAATTTGAAGACGAGGAAGAAGAGGAAGAAGTAGAAGTGAAGGAGGATGTCGAGGAACATACAGAAGAGGTGTTGGAGGTTGAAAAAAATAGGTTGAACCACCCACTACCACTGAGAAACTCCGTTCACTGGTAGACCATCCACAAGAGCCGAAAACGATAAATCTACTGGACACTTCAAAGGATACGTATCCCGAGAAGGAAGATACCCAACCGGTCATCAACTTGACCACCCTATCAAAGTAGGAAGATTTGATCACCTTACTGGACAAGTACAAGAAAGGGTTCGGTTGGACGATTGTTGTCATTAAGGGTCTAAGTCCAGCATGGTTCCCACGCAAAAAGAAAGTCTAGTACAAGATAAGTGTTCCATTGAAGGAGGTGGCGAAAAGTTTACTGAGTTGGAGAGCCCCACATACTTAGATTGATGCATATTTAGGGGTCATGTCGAGCTGACAACTTAAAAAAAGGGCAGCTAACCGGGAGGCAACCCGGGGGTATTTTTGTCCTTTTTTTTTTGAAAATAGTCTTTGGTAAATTTCACATTTTTTAATGTCCCAAATGGTTTAAAACTTGTTTTTTTATTCCTAGAAAATGAATCTTGGACTCCAAAAATATTTCGCAGATAGCTTGGGGAAGATGAAGACGAGGTTCTCACCATAATTGCAAGGCTCAAAGAACGATTTGGTAAATTCTTTCCATATCTTTAATCGTTCATATTTTGCTTAAAAATTCAATTGGTATGCATTTGTGACTATTTTGGACCCATTCCCAACCCGACTACCATCCTCCACCACCCCCCGATAATTAGATGGTTTAGCCCTCGTCGAGCATCGGGGACGATGCTATATTTTAAGCTTGGGGAGGAGCATCCATCCATGCAAATAGATCGCGTTGCATGTAGGTTGCAGATTTGTACATATTGCATAATTTTGACTTTTTCATCTTTTTTCTCTCGTTTTCTGCATCTAAAATTTCTTCAAAATCAAAAAGATTTTCTTTCTATTCTATTTTTAATATTCTTGCATCTTGCATCTCAATTTCTGCATTGCATTCATTTCTTAATAAAAAAAATCAAAAATATTTTATTCTATTATTTTCGTCCAATCCTAAGCAACCGAATCTTCTTAAAACAGTTGAGTTGGTAAGTGAGTTGTATGCCTTGAGATTAGACTTGCTCTTTTTATTGAAATCTCAAAGCAAGCTAATCACACACGAACACACCTCCCGAAGCTACTCGTGCAAAACAGAAAATGAAATGGTTGTCAACACCGAAGCATAACGACAAGTATGAATCAATCTTTGGGACACGTGACCGATCTTATGAGTAGTAAGTGCTCAATTAGACCCAAAATGCCAAATTCATGAAATCATAAAAAGAATATAAAATTTTAGTGACCCGAGCCGTATAACGCTCTAAAAAGTCCTTTCTGTCTATTCCCTTTTATATACCCTACTTGGGACATAGTTCCAACTATACTTACGGGTCTTTGCGTGCTGACTTCAGTCCCCCGAAAAATGTCCTACAACCCCTCACGGTAATAGACCGTGAGATGTCCCACAGTAGAAAAGTCAAGGACGTAAATATAAAGAAATAAGCCTAGCAAATAAATTGAAAAAAAAATTAAAAAGATAATTATTATTAAGTTAATCTGTGACCTTTAGGACTTGAATAAGTAAACTTCGAGGGGTGTTCTACGCCTAATCGCCTAAGACTGAATTGTTTGGGACTGATTGGCTTGAAAGTTCACCACACGGGTTCCATAGAAAGTCATGAACTCAATAATAACAAATATATATATATATATATATATATATATATATATATATATATATATATATATATATATATATATATATGTTTAGGTATTCAAATAAAGCTACTATGTGGCCTTTGAGGTTCGGGCAAGTAAACCCGAGGGATCTCTTTAAATCTAGCACACTAAGGTCATCTGGTCTGGATGTGTTGGTTGGAAGCATGTTACATGGATTTCAAAGAAAGTCATGAGCTTTATTTGTCGGAAAATATAATTAGATAGTTTGTATATATTTATTTTTATAGTTTAATTGAATAATATGTTTAGGAAAAATGTTTGGCTGCCAAAAGATTCCTTTGGACTTGGACTTGAACTTATGACATTGGGATTGACTGTTAACTACTTTTACTGGTGTAAGTGGTTTGAAATTTGTAACCAATCTGGGTAAATTTTAGGGAGTCTTTAGAAAAGATTTTTTAGAAAACGATTGTTATTAATCAACAAATAGCTAGAATCGGTCATTATCATATTTTGTAAAACAAAGATGATTGAGCATATTTTTGTCACATACATTTTCACGAGATTAAGACCATAATTTGTTCCATGAGTTGGCTCGATACCAACAAGAGGGAACAAGTGTTGTGATTTTTGATTCTGTTGAGTTGCATTAGGGAGTGGCCAAAGTCTTGTTTCTACTACTATATAATATTTTGAGACTAATGCCAAGTGGACTCAAGGCACGAAAGGTACATTCTCAACTATGCTACAAAAAATGAGGTTAATCGGGTTGGATCGCTTTCATGTTTGTGTTGGTTATTGCATTAAGTTTCAAAAGCTTTGATTTTGATTTTTTCTTCCTTTTCTTTTACTTTATTTTCTCCGGTCTAAATTTTTCTTGTTCTTTCTTACGGACAAGAAAGGTTCAAGCTTGGGGAATTTGTTAGGTGCATTTCATGCACCCATTTTGTACTTTTATTTCATAAAAATGCATTACATATAGGCTTAAACTCATGCATTTTGCATTTTTTCGGGATTTTTCAAGAGGCTATTTCATTCACACACTTTTATGATATTTCAGGGACTTTTGGAGGTAGGATCTTGCTTGAGGAGGTAAATAAGAGATTTGGACGAAATTTCGGGACTTGCGGAGAACCAGGGATGAAGATATTGAAGAATTGAAGATTTTTGGCAATTCAGGGATTTACACGACCGTGTAAACGTAAGGCATGAGTGGTTGTGGTGGTGATACACGAAGACGAGCACTTTATTTATAGAGTCTCAAAAGTTACATCTTGAATAAACAAATAATAAAGTTACAGACTAACATGGCCATGCAAGGTCCATTGGATAAAGAAAATCTAACACGCTAAGTCAGTTGACGTAACAAAAAGACTTCATTGCGGTAGAGTGGTTGTGGTTCACATCTTGAGACTGAGGTAGACACACTTCATTTCGGTAGGAAGAACTGATTGCGGTATGAAGAAGAGTTGCAGTAGAAGAAGATAACTGCGGATCACCAAGTTTAAGAGGGTCACTTTTTATTCTAACAATAATTATTTGGTTTATTTTTTAAAATTTAAATTATTTAATTTTCGTAATTTAAATATAAACCTAGTATTTGTAAAATAGTTTTAAAATACACCTTATACTATATGTAAAATTAAAATTTTAATTATTACTATATATATAAGAAAAAGTCATTCGAACCGCTAGTACGCCTCATTCACGAAGCTAGTCTATAAAGGAGGTATAAGGAAACTACCTATAAAATTGTAGTTGAATGGGTGTCCACTCTCACCCATCACTTCCTTGATTAGTGGAGAGTCGTTAGCCGAACGGGTTTGATAGGACAATTAATTCTCCTTAATATGTATAATTCGATTAAAAGGTAACTAAACTATTTTATTTAAATTCCAATCTTAGTTACTTTAGAAAAAATGTGAATTTCTTTGCTAACCCATGAAATTACACATTATACTCTATAGTAGTTAGTGGGGACGTGTTATTAACCGGCACACTAATAGTGACTATGAAGAGTAATAATAGGTATCTTAAAAATTATCGTTGATTAATGGAGTGCATGTGATTAACCGGCACATTAAAATGAGATGATAAATGACATCAAGAGTGTCAAGCTAATTTGCATGGTTATTTACATCTCATTTGTAATCCTCGGCAACCCAATTAGAAAAATGAGACTATAATATGAGATTAAACATTCCATTGATAAGAATCCATGAATCTCAAAAGATATAGGAATTTCATAAGATTAAAATTGGTAAAAGCCTTACCTACCTAAAATAGATTCGAATTTGATTACGGTATCCCTCTTCAAAGTTTTAATCGAAAATATGGGTCTTGGCCTTAATTTAAATTTTGTAGGCTAATAATTAAGGATTAAAATCAACTAACTTGAATTCTCTTTTTCTCCTAATTTTAGATGTCTTATGAAGATAGAAATGGTCTTCCTCGTTCTTTTGGAAATGGTTTTCCTCTTCCATCTAAAGATGATCATCTACATTCTAATCAAGGTGAAAATGGTTTCTCTTCTTCGGGAAATGGTGGAATTGGCCATCATGCTTCTTTAACTCTTCCACCTCCTCCTCGAGTGACTCTCCCAACATCACGTTTTCCTCAAGTTGAAAGATACGAAACTACTCAAGCCCTATTGGCATGTAGACATCAAGATAGAAATTATGTGTGTGTGCATGTTTTGGAAATGAAATTGTAAATTGACAAATTGGATAGAATGGGTGTCGTTTTCCCAAGGGAGAAAGCCATTGATTTGGTTCTTCTTTCGCTTCCTAAGTTATATGGTCGGTTCATTGAGAACTTTCATATGAAGTATATCAATATGACCCTAATTGATCTAACACATATGTTGATTGTTGCTGAAGCATAAATGCTTATAAGCACAAGTGAAGAAAAGGTGCTTGAAAGGTCTAATTCCAAAGTTTCCATGGACATTGACAATGGTGACAATGGTGGTCCAAAAAAGATTTATCTTCCCATTGGAAAGGGGTCGGCCAAGGTTAAACAGTATGATCTCATGGTAAAGAGAAGGTCAGTTCTAAGATAGTTTCATGTGTTATCCCCAAAGAGTCCATTTGTTTCTATTGCCAATTAAAGGGACATTGGTTGCGAAGCTGCTCGCAGTATCTGAAAGATCTCAGAGATAATGAAGTCAAGATCCTTGACTCTACTTCAGGTACATTCATTATCTAACTCCATTATTCCTATTCATAGACTCTTAGTTCATGATTTGATGATGATTATGATCACATTTTGATGTCATTACAGAATCTAATACAAAGAAGGAAGCTTAAGCATAATGAGCTAAATCTGATCGTAGGAATGGACTTCAGTTACATGGTTCGATGATTGGAATTTCGAGCTACTATTTAGGAGTTAGGTTAATTTAATAGATTGATATTGCTCTTAGGAAATGTTTAGAAACATAGTTTTCATTTCATACGTTGTAAGGACAAGTTCCAATTTTTCATTTATTTTCAATAAAAGTGAAATATTGGTTCATCTGGTTGCCTTAGTTTATATTTCCTTGCAAATGACATTTATGAAAGTGTTTGTTACATTTCTAATAATAGCAATATTAATTGTGGATTTGATTTAAATGATATGGCTTGTAGGTATTGTCATATTAACCAAGTGAAAAGAGTTTTCATCACCATGTTTCAAAATGTATAGAAACTTGGAGTCATGCAATTCGAATTGCGTAGTGTATGAGAATCTTGTTCATTGCAAAATTATGACTAATTCATTGATCACGTGTTTATGTGAGTCAAAGTGAAAGACTAATGGATCTAGTACCTATTGATATGGACTCATCAGATCCACCACAAAAGGACGATAACACTATTCATCATAATTTATTGATGTTTCAGTAAGTATGGTTACGTTTATTAGATTAAGCATAATTCTCATACTTTGAAAAGATTCAAAGAGTAGCAGAACGAATAGAAGAATCTATTAGGCAAAAAGATAAAAGTTTCTCCAATCTGAATGGAAAAGAGAGTACTTTAACATCATGTTTTATGATCATCTTAATGATTGTGGAATTATCACAACTAATCCTTGTAGAACACCTTAGTCCAACTGTTTGACTAAGAAGAGGAATCAGATATTGTTGAAATGGTTCAATCGAGAGATGAGTCATACTTTGTTTCCAATCAATATTTAGAGCCATGCTCTAGTTACTACAAATTGTATCTTGAAACTTATTTTATACTAAGTAGGTTTATAACACTTCTTGAAATATGGAGTAATAATGCTTTCTTACTCTAGCACATTATGAATTGGAAGTTGTGATTTTTGGTTAAAACAAAGGATGAACTAAGACCAAATTACATGAAGTGTTTCTTGTCGAGAATCCACACTAACTTTTGAATATTTTTTTAGCTCGTCAAGGAATGTTCCTTAAAAGGAAGAACTTATATGTCAAGAAGTCAGTGGGAGTCTTATTAATCTCGAGAGTTTTAGGAGTCAATTGACAATGAACCTTTTTAGTTATCATTAGCACACGATCTGAAGTTGATAACCTATCGTGTTCAGTTGACACATTCTTTTTTCTGTGCACCTTCCAGTTGAGTTGGTAATGTTGATGAGTTCTATGTTTTTCATTTAACTGCAAAAGAAAAGCGCATGGGTCACTAAAAGCACATTTATCAATATGGGTGAGATGCTAACAACACGGAAGCACTGGTAGGCCCTTGTGCTACCACAGGGCAAGGAATTTAGAATAACGAAGTTCAGTCCAAGAAGGAAAGTTAATTTTGAGTTTAGTTTTTTCCTAAACCTTGTCTTATGATTGTAGGTTGGAAATGATATATTCACATGGATGGAAACGTATGCACCATAAAATCTAGGTGGCAAAGTTTTTCGCTCTAATTCGTGAGAATTATTATGAGGAAACCTTTTCGCTAGTAGATTTTAAACGATCTGGTAAATATCAGTGTGTATATTAGTTATGATAATTTCATTCTCAAATTCACAATATAATTACGACATCCCTCTTCATATTTCGAATTGTGAGAAATGGCAAGGAATTGTTTGAACCTTCAAGAATTATAGTTATGAGTTATGAAAGGGTTTGAACATACACATACTCTATCCAATGAAGGTGTATAAGCTTAATAAGTCTAGTTGGAGACTTATCGAAGCATCACCTAACAGAAATCTGTACTTCGGTAAGAAAATCAAGAGTGTTGATTTCTAGAAGTCAAGTTGATTTCTGGGTACATGTCAAAGCTAGTGGGAGCATAATTATTATGCAAAGTATTGCAATTTGGCAATATTTTTGGTAGGGAACAAGGTTTTCAATTTACAAATTGAAAAAGTTTAAGAATTATTTCGATACAATAGGTTTAATGAAGAGGGCACTCATACTTTGTTTCGAATCTAAAGGATTAGATCGTATAGTTTAATAGAACTTAGTCATATACATATATGAAGATCATGTTGAAATGGTTCAACATAGGAAATTCTACATATGGACATATTATAGTAAGATATAACAGATATGAAATCCTTATGTAAGACATAATGAATCGAGTCCCATATGCTTCGGTTATAGGATTGATTACATATGCTATAATATTCACTTGTTTTGATTTTTCCAAATGGATTAGGCATTGAGAGGAAAAAGGACTAGAACTTTGTGTGACTAAAGTTGTTCAACAACTATCAAGAACATTCTATGGTTATACCAAAAGATTGGTTACTTGTAGACAATTGGATGTATGCTATTGTTTAGAGGACCATAGTGACATGTTTTAGATTGTGATGATTCTTGGTCAAAATTGATGGTCGTATGGGAATAAGGAACTGTTTTCATAATGGGAGTTTATTATTAAGTCTACATGTGAATTGGAAACTTTCATGCAAAAAAAGGTGTTCAAGGAGTGAATCTTAAATTTGAGACTTCATTACCATGGAATTATTTCTATTGACAAAGTTCCAATGGGACATTATGTAATATCGTTGGTTCAGTCTCTGTGACTTTGAAGCCTTGACATCACAGAAGGTCAGTGCATGAAAGGTTGGAATTCCAATACATTTCAGTGAGACGAATTTGGAATTGTTAAATGAGCATCTTTGGAATAGTGTTCAGTCGATCTGTTCATAAAGGAAGGACCATAGAGATACATAGTACACATGTTTACAACATGGCATGACTGATGTTATTTAATTCAAGTGATTAGTTGATTACTAGAAATATTATACAATGAATAAAGTCGTAATTATTATGGTTATTAAATAATAAGAGTTTTATTTATATTCAATAAGTTTTGAGACCATAGTTAATTATTTTATTATTGTGTTTCACTTTGCATGTTTTACTTCCTGGATAATTCGATTATTCGAAATTCCACAGTCGCTCATACTTTTGGAAGTAAGTAGTGAATTAAGACTGTCATAAATTGAATTGTAGATTGTCTATGAAGATTAGACATTTCAATAAGATTGCTACAATGTTCATGAGTACATAGAAAATGGATATTTGAGTATTGGATAAACCCACGCTCATAGAGTTACCTCATGGAATTTATCAAGAGTAATTCTGAGATGATAATATCTTAACAATCTTAAAACGGAGATATATGAGTTGTAGTTTACAAGTCAGTTGTGCATTGATGATATATAAACACATCAGTAACTTGATGTTATAAAACGTATTGTTGTGCATGATCTGATGATTAAATGGTGCAAGCATATAAGTCAAAGTTTATTCGTTCCTTTTTCCCTAATGGGAAAAGTGATATCTTTAGGCCTCTCGATGATTTGGTGTTGACTTATAATGTTGGGCCTAGCCAGGACTAAATTGATGTGTTCAATTAGAAGTCCTATATCATCACAAATCAAAAATCAGGAAACAAAGTCTTGGACAATGAGATTGATACTATTCCATTTCTAATGTCCGAATGATATCTTGTAGAATGGAGGATTATATGATCACTTATCTTAGGAAACGTAACTGACTAGGTCAAAGTTCGCCAACGGCTTTTGAAAGCTACAATTTGCTGATCGATTTAGAATTTATATTGACAATAATAGTTATATACTTATCCAAGTGGGAGACTGTTGGATTAGGTGTCTAATCTCATAACTAAAATTGGTATATACTTGAATTGATAGTAGCACAATCCTTTTGGGTTGCCCTCAAACCTAGCAATTGGACATGATGACTTTGAGAGAGAGAGGGAGAGAGAGAGAGAGAGAGAGAGATTAACTTATTATGTGAATAATAAATTAAATAAATGATTTATTAATGTGTTATGAAAATAATATATTAATTAGAAATCATATTATTTAATTAATAATTAATTAGAATTAGTTTTGCGATTAATTGGATTAATTAAAAGTGCGGGAACTGTTTTGTTATTTATTATTAGTTGGGAAAGGAAGGCTCTAGAACCCCATGGAAGAGGTGGACGAAAATCTCTAGGGAAACCCTAGGAGATTTCATCCAAGGCCCCTTTGACAAGGGGTTATGGACTACTTGGTCACCAAGCAAAGGATCTAAGGGATTTCCCTTTAACCCTAGCTCTGGCACCAAGTTTCCTCAACTATATAAGGAGGTCCCTAGCCCATAATTTCATCCATACCTTCCCTCTACAAGACTTGGACAAAATCTTGGCTCTCTTCTCCTCTCTCTATAGTTTTCCTTTTTCTAGTTTGGGTGTGATTCTATTAGAGGCACGACACTTGTGGTGCTTGCTTCCAAGAGATCAATAAAGGATAATTCTAGTTGTTTGCTATAATAACTAAAAGGTATGTAACCCTAAACCTTTTCTTTAGTAACTTTTAAATTTTACTAGGGTTCTTAGGGTTTCTTTTTGATGTTCTTAGTAATAGGTTCAATAGAGAAAACATAGATCCCTATTAGTGTTGCATGCACACTTAAGAGTTTAAGTTTATTTGTTTTGCATAAAACCTATCATTGGTCTCGATTGTCATTATTAGGTTTCTTATGTTAGTTATTCTAGAATGGGGTTGTTGGTGGGATTCTCTTTTTAGCTCATATGAGTTTGCTCACTATATTTGGTATTGGAGTGTGGCTCCTCTGTATGATAGGATGTTGATATGATGTAGTGAGTTGTTAGGAAGGTAGATTTGTTTAATCATTACATGTGGTTGCTTGTTTGGTAGTTGTCTGTTATATATATATATATATATATATATATATATATATATATATATATATATATATATATATATATATATATATATATATATATATATATATATATATGGACATGTTATGGGTGAGTTGATGGCGGACCAGTAGTATGTTGAAGGCCAATATACTTAGGCCAAAGGGAGCGGACTAGCTTTATGCTATAGGCCAAAGGGGCGGACCAACCTTGTGCTAAAGGCCATTGTGTGCATGCGTTGTATGTGTATTGTTTTCTAAGGTATTTTGCATAAGTCATGAAACTTTAACTTACTTTTGGGGATTAAATGTTTTTAGGTACTTCATCAAATCGTGGGATGGCGAAGGCATGATTGTACACACATATGTCAACAATATTATGAGTTGAGATTCCACGAAACTTTGGTTACAACTCTAATTTATGGATTTAGTTTTATGAGCAAATGGTTTTGCTTTGAATTTACTATTATGAAAATGAGTGTTTATCCTAAATTAAAAATGAAAATTTTATTCTAAAAATTGTGATGTTACACATTCACAAAGCTTCCACAGGTCATTCACATTAGCCATGAAAACATTGACAAAAATATCCTCCTGTTTCTTGTAGTCTGGTTGATGTATATTGACACCATTACTTCTCCTTTGGGGATCATCGATTCATGTTTGATGTTTTCCTAATCTCCATTTCCACCCTTTGTTCATTTGTTTCGTTCTCATACTTAGGTTAAATGCAACACAGTGAAAAATTGAACAACATACTAGTATCTTCGCTTGCTGAAATTGGCTAGGGTTTTCCTAAATTTCTTTTCGATTTGGTTTCGTATTCGATTGTTATTTGATATTATTAAATTTATTATTTTTCAAGAGTATGAAATTACCAAGGTTCTTACCTAACAGCCACATAAGCTTCAAACTGGTATGTGGGAGATTAGGTTAGTGGACTAGATAAGATAAGTGTAGGTCATAACCCACCTTCTTCCCCCAGAAAGCCAAAAAAAATAGTTTAGAGACCACTTAAACCAAAGATGAAAAGTTTGATGGAATACAATGTCATTAACTCTAACTTTTATTTAACTAATCTCATTTATAGATGTTACCATAATCATAGAATAATTCTCTAATAATAATTATTAAATTTAAATTTAAATTAATATTATTTTCCATCTTCTTATTGATCCCCTTGCTTGTTTCAGATGTACCGAAGACATGGTAAGAAATTCATAGCGTTAGCTCTTACCAAAATTTTCGTTGAGGAAAAAACAACTAATAGTTTATTAAATATAAATTAAAACTATTATTAATATTATTAGTTAAATCAAATCAATAAATTGTTCCCATACAAGAATTCCACACCCTCACATATCTATATGGTTACATAAACATTGAACACCAAAAAAATTTAATCTAAACTTCTCAAATCATAATATTAAATCTAAGTACATAAAAATCTTATGCGTATTAATTAATATGCCAACTTACAAACTATAAACTACGATAATACATAAATGAAATATTCTTATCCCTTTATCTTTATATTTGTAAATTCTAAATTATAACAAGATACTTGTAGATCTTTTCTTCTATCGTGGGTTTCGCTTTTTTGAAGGATGATCTTATTTCCACATATTATTAAAAAAATAAAATATATTTATATGACGTGAAAATAATTAATTGTTATGAAGAACATGAAAAATATGTAATATAAGTCGTTGAATATTATTTGGTACTTAAATAACATAAACATTGAAGTAATTAGAACAAAAACTTTCAAATCATATAAACTAAACCTCGCTTGAAACATTTAGGACACTTTGGGTTGGAACCACACACCATCACATAAATGTAGCATCTAAGACAAATCATTAAAATTAGTTCTGACTCATCGGCAAGTTCGGTTCGAGACACATTCAAATCGAAATCATTAAGACTTGATGAGTTGTTGTTGAAACTTTGTTCAAAATTGATGTCGCAACTGCTTTTCACCTTGTCTGTTGAATCCATTGGGATCTACAAAAGTATAGAGGGTTAATAAGTAGCCAATTCAGATTAGTAATGTGAGGAATAGATTGAAACACTTATTATAAATGCCTACTGAGTTGATTTTGATCCAATAAATAATAAGATCAAGAAAATTAACAACAACGGAAAAAGAATAATGAAGTGATAGTTACCTTATCTGACTTCTTCCTATTTCCAGAGTTGGAATTATACCGAACATCCATTTCAACCTCCAAAAACCTTATATTTGAATGACAATTTCTGATATCCGATGAGAGGATTGGGTACAATCCACTCAAATTTGTATATGATTCTATGGTGTTTGTATAGTTTAATCGGAGGAAATAATGTTTTACAATTTGCGTGAAACCTTTCTTTATCTTATATAAGAGTGAAGAAGATGTCATTGTTAATGAATTTGTTGCAATAAAAACTGTGACGTAAGATTTCATTTATTCGTAATAACCATATTTCTGACTTTGGCGATTTCACACAGGAAATATAATATAATATAATATAATATATATATATATATATATATATATATATATATATATATATATATATATATATATATATATATATAGGGTTGGGATCTTTTGTGAACCCAAAGATTATCGTGAAAGCGCGAACTTTTTCGTGTGAGAATTTACAAAAAAAAAAGTGACATAAAACATCTAATCAGTCCTATATAAGCACATCCGCACAAAAAAAATTCAAAAAAATATGCATATACGATAGGTGAATATGTGTAAAAACGTCGGAAAATGCAAACGTGCAGCACCTTTTTTAATATTTTTTTGTGCGAATGTGCCTCTATAGGACCGGTTAGATTCTTTGTTTCACTGTTTTTTTTAATATCACATGAAAAAATTTGCAGGTTCATGGGAATCTTTAGGTTCGCAAAAAGATCATAACACTATATATATATATATATATATATATATATATATATATATATATATATATATATATATATATATATTCCACATTGAATAACGAAATGTACTTAACATTGAATGGGAGTTTATCCATATCATTGGTGATGGTTTCTATTCTATGACATAGATCATTAGGAGTTGATATAAAAAACTGATAAATGTGAAAAGGTCCACATGAATGATGTAAATATATCTAAAGGATATATAAAATTATATGTATAAGAAGAAAAATATTCATAGCTAACTGTATACACTTGTAAACTTTGAAAATTTATGTACCCAATAAAAATATCAACTACACAATTGATTCATATATATATATATATATATATATATATATATATATATATATATATATATATATATATATATATATATATATATATATATATATATAAATAAGTGATCGTTCAAATGATAACACTAACTAAAGTGAAGACATGAATACACTAAATTTAGGTTATTATTCTCCTATGAAGTTTGTATATTTGTTGTATTGTAGTAAATTTTAATGTGAGTGTTAACATATGATATTCGTATGTTCATTTGTTGCTAATTCATAAATTAAGACTATTAATATTCATTGTTGAAAAATAACATTAGGCATTATCTATAATATTCATAGCAGAATAATAAAATAAAGCTAGTGTCTTCACGTCTTCTCTTTATTTAGTGTCTTCAATTGAACTTTTATATATATATATATATATATATATATATATATATATATATATATATATATATATATATATATATATATATATATATACACCCATTTTTTCCCGCGAACCACTTTTAAAAAAGGAATTTTTTGTGACATTTTTTTTTCAAAAAAGTGACATAAAGCAGCAAATCGGACATATAGAAGGACATTCGCCAAAAAATCTCAAAGAAAATGTGTGTGTACGATAGGTGCATATGTGCACAAACGTCGAAAATTCATAAAGTTCATAAAAAATGCACATATGCACCTATCGTATGTGCACAACTTTTTTGAGAGTTTTTTTTTTCTTTTTTTTTTGCGAATGTGCTTCTGTACAACCGATTTGATGATTTAAGTCATTTTTTTTTGAAAAAAAATACCACACAAAAAAGTTCGCATTTTAAGAGTGGTTCGTAGGAAAATATGGGTTCATAAAAGATCTTTTATATATATATATATATATATATATATATATATATATATATATATATATATTCACACCCTGGCTGGTGGTGGAAACATCTATGTTTTTTTTCTACATAGTGCTTTCCAACTTTTATATATATATATATATATATATATATATATATATATATATATATTGCTAGGTTCAAGTTTTTAAAGTAATTATTGTGTTATTGTATGCATAAATGTGGGCCAATAAAAATTTAAAATAAAAATAAATAATTAAATAAATAAATAAGGGTAAATAGGTAATTTGATAATTAGTTTCCACAAATAATATCCTATAATTATGGTAACCATTGCCTTTTTAAAACAACATCCAATGTAAAACGTAACCCTAATCAAACCATCTCTAGCCGTCACCTCCACCCTTATGCCTCCCACCACCGGCCGCCACTCTACCCTCTTGCTCCTCCGACCACCGTATCCACCGCCATGTCGAGGGTTGTTGTTGCTATCTTTTCGTGAAGGCTGAAGACAGAGACCGACGAGGGGTTGCGCCATTTCAGTCGTGTGTAAGGAGGAATGCACCACAACCGCCTGTCGCTGCACTTGCTGCCGCTCGGAGACGCGTCCATCACCGGACGCCGCAACGTTCTTGCCTAAGAAGGGAGCTGTGGAGGAGCCGCTGCCATTGGTTGAAGTCCGCTGCCATCATTCTTCTTATTCTCTTCTTCCACTAGCTGCCACGTGTGTCAATGACCTTCTTCTTATATGTAAAGTACAAAGTGAAGGTAGTTTGTCACTATTTTCATATCAAATTTACTTCTTCTTATATGATAAAAATCAATTTGTTTATGTAGATGATTCAATGGATGATATTGGTGAGATTCCAATTCTATTGGAATGGAGTCACGAATTCCAATTATGTTGGAATGGAATCACGAATTCCAATTCTGTTGGAATCACAGAAGTGGATGCTTGAAGAACGGACCACAAAATTGAAAGTGATTCTAAGCAACATTATTCTTTTAGAATGTATTACTGTCGTTGTTAGATTTTGATGTTTTCTTTCCCGTTTTGAAAGTTTTTTTTAGTTTTATTCTTTAACAATAAATGTAATTCTTCACAGTTGTTACTCGTATTCTATAAGAAATAATGTGTTTTTTGTTTTTATTCTTCAATTGATTGTTCAAGAATTTGTTATTCTACAAGAAGTTTTTAAAGTCATGATCAAGAAATAGGTTCAAGAATATTTTTATTATTTATGGTTCAAGAATATTTTTATTTTTGAATATACTAATAAACATATTCTGTCAGAATGTCCGAATTAAAAGAATTATAATTCGTAAAATCGGATTTTTAAAATTAATAGAATTTATGATCCCTTAAAAAATGCAATTTTCTTTTATTAAATCTATATTAATTGACTAAATTACCCTTGTAATTAATTAAGATGATATTTTTCATATATTTAATTCAATAATATATATTAATCACTTTCTTAAAATAAGTAAATTTGATTGGCCTGCATTTATGCATACAATAACACAATAATTACTTTGAATAGAATAACCTAAGCCTATATATATATATATATATATATATATATATATATATATATATATATATATATATATATATATATATATATATGTATCTTACCCTAAACTATCGTTTTACTATATATAAGTATTGTTTCGTCTTATACATTTATTTACTTTTATCCATGTGTATCGATGTTACCATCAGTTCCTATAATCAACATGTTGACAAGTTGTTGACCCTCATCACGCTTCATCAGACGTAGTGTTTAGACAGTTATCATCCGTGACTTGACAGTCGTTGGTTGTAGCTTTCAACCGCATGTGGGTGTGTCATCTCGTATAGATCTATACATAACATACTTTTCTTATGCATTTTAATGTATAATATTATATTTTCATCAAAAAGAAATAAACATTATACATTAGCTCTATTACTTTGAAGTTCGTCATGTTTGCGATCAACGATCGTTGACCAAATTTTGATGGTTGTCACATTCTCCCCACATTGAAAGAATTTTTCCCAAAATTCAGATTGTAGTGCACGCAACCGGGGCACCATTGAACTATTGGCAGTATTTTTGTTTCATCTGATGTTTGGGCGGTTCCTTTATAGTCTCTTTGTGTTTACAAGTCATATGTATTCTAGGATTGGATGGACTGTCGAATTAATGATCTCACCCTAAACCCAAAACCAAATGAGGAACAAGGAATAAGACAAAATCTAACGATATAAAGTTATAGTATCCTAGTTATATATAAATTTACAACATACACTTAGCAAGTATGGAATGCTAGAACGGTTTCTCATCTTTTAATTGTTAAAGTTGATTTCCTCGAGTTTTTCAATGAAGTGAAGTTTAGATTTGATTTGATATTCATTGAGAGGGATTACACGAGTGCTATCGGACAAACATTTCTTGACATTGGATGCGTGGAAAGTATCGTGTACATTTTTGAGTTCTTGAGGCATCTTTAGTTGGTAGGCTACCAGACCCAATGTAACAAGAATTTCAAATGGTCCTATATACTTAGTATTTGGCTTGCGTCGCTTTTCAAATCTTATGACACCTTTCCAAGGAAAGATTTTAACATAACTCAGTCTTTGACTCTTGCCCAGCAATTCGGTAATTAACACTCGTGCCCATACAAGGCCTCAAACGATGCGACTTTAATATTAGTGTGGTAACTATTAATGTAGCAAAACTCAGGCAAATGTAGATGAATATCCCATGCATTTTAATGATTTCACATAAACACGGACCATGTCTTCCAAATTCTGAATGTTCCCTTGACATTGACCATCTATTTACGGATGGTGAGTCGTGCTCATGTCAAGGCGTGTTCGTATTAACGTTTGGAATATTTCTAAAATTACAACGTGAATGTTCTAAATCTATCTGAGATTGCAGAAATCAGTACCTCATGTAATTTTTTGGTTTCCTTAAGTACATTTTGGGTTAACTTATGTATCATATATGTTCTAATTGATTGGTAGGAAGAGGGCGGACTTAGTTAAATGATAGACTATTACCCAAGTAGTGACGTAACTACTAGGGGGCTTGGGTAGCTGTAACTCCCGTGTTTCTGGGATAAGCATTAATACAGTGATGGAATAGTCAGGTCAACCATTGTAACCTATTTTGAAGTAATAAAGATGAATTATTTGAGTAATACGTGAATTATGTGAATTTATGTGCTTATTACTTGTTTATAATGTTATAATAAATAAAGGATAAAAATAAGCGTCAAAAATAAAGTGTTAGATAAATCCAATATCAATGAAGAGAGTTGTAGTGGTCGTTACAAGGATTCCGAACATATAAAGAACGCCGAAATCCGAGTTATAATGAAGAAGTTATGACATGTCGAAGTTTCGCGACAAAACCGGCACGACGTTGTATGATGTAAATAGTGAATTTATGATAAAGGACTGTTTAGCCTTAGTAATCTAAACAAAAGTCATAGTATACGTTAAACCAAGAGCGTGCATAAAAAGAACGCCCAAATCTGACTTCGTATGAGGAAGTTATGATTTTTCTAAGATTTGGCGTAGCAGTGCACCGCCCGGAATTTGAATTTTAGATCGAGCGGTTTTTGGACAACATAACCTAAATGAGAATTGAAGATCTCATTAATAGGAACTCAACGAAAAAAAGACAAACAATAACGGAGTCTGTATGTAGAAGTTATGAATTTTAAGCAGTCATTTTAGTATAATCTTCTCATACTGTTAAATTTAAAATCGGTCAAGAATTAGCCGATGGTGTCAAAAGGTAACTTGTAGATCTTGTTTTTACCTACGTTTGGATATAAAGAACGTCAAAAACAGAGCTCGTATGCGAAAGTTACGGATTTTAGAAGTCGGAAGTGTGCTGTGCGAAGATGGGTGACGAGGCACAATCCTGGCCATTGCTTTCTCCCCAAGGCTTGCCACTAGATGGTGACATGTGGCACCAATATGAGCCCTATTTCACCCTATAAATACAACCCCTTCCACCCTCATTTCTTCACACCTTTCCCATTCTTTCTTCTCTCTACTCTCTCTCTCTAAACCTCCCAAACCCCCCCCCCCTCTCCCCTAAGCCCTAGGGAACTCCCTTAGCGCTAGAAGAAAGCCCTGGAGCGCTCGACGGCTCCGAGAAGAAGAGATTTTCGGCTTGGAAACGCTGCTCCAGCGAAGCTCAGTTTTTAATAAAATCCGATGTAAGTGAGATACGCCTACCATACTTTAAATATAGCATATATATATATATATATATATATATATATATATATATATATATATATATATATATATATATATATATATAATATCGTTATTATGAACCTATAAATAAGATTTATCAGTGATTCAAAGTCGTTATACTGATTGATCTACTTACGGGAATGATGTCTAGGCTGTGATTTAGTGAGGTGTTTAAAGTGGGATTTCCAAACAGTATACTTCGTATACCAAACGGACCCTACCTCCAATATGATCCTACCTGGTTGTTCCTTACTTGATAGATCATGAAAGTAGACTTTGAGTTAATGATGAATCTAGACTAATAATTACTCGCAATAAATATTAGACTAAAATCTAGTGATAATGATACTAGGTTTCGTCGAAAGAAAATAAATTAATAGAAGCGAAGCGCTGTCTGAGTTCGGAATCACCACCTTAACAAGTGAATGCATAGTTACTTTCATCTTACACATAGATATGAAATATTTTATATACATTACGTGCTATGTGTGCATATTGTCTGAATACTTGCTATTTATGCTGGATGAAAGATTTTATACATGTTTTAAATGATTTAAACTGTATATGTATTTTATATCTACAAAATGTGTTGGGTAAAACATGGGTAGATATAATAGTTGGGTGTGATGAAATAAAATGATGAGAGGCCTCGATGTTGACAATGTTTCCAGTCATCTAGCGGAGTATAGATGACGACCACAGACTTTTCTAGACAATCCAGTGGAACGCTAGCAGGCTCGCAACCTGTAGGTGTTTGTGAACAATGTGTTCACCGGTGTACTCCATCCCCCTCATGGTTGCCTTAAGGACATTTATTGCTGAGGAATCTCCTTAGCAGTAATGTCCATCCCAATGATGATCCTTAGGCTAGGTCCCTTATGATAGGTATTTTAGGGACATAAAGTGAGGATAACGGGAACGGGTAATCGGGTTATTGTTGGTTGATGAAATTAATAAACTTATTTATTGTGGGTTGAAAACCCTATGTGTTCACCAGGCTCCCAAGCCTGACCCACTCAGTTTCTTGTATTACAGGTAGTGCCACTTGAGCATAGATGTGATGTTTGGATGAGGGATTACGGATTATAGGCCTGTAGATATGAATAAATGTTGTAAGGCTTATAATGTACTGTTTATGCTTTTGATCTGTATCGAACATGACATCCCGAGGTTTTTAATGAAATACATTTCTTCGGAAATGCTTTGATAAATCTTTATCGTATTTTCTTTTGGGAAAAATTCCACAACACTTTTCTTTAAAATGTTACTCTGATTTTTAAACAAGCATAAACAAAATCGGTCTTTTTTACCCGTGAAAATGGGGTTGTCACAGTTGGTATCAGAGCATTAGTTTAAGCGAACTAGGAATTTCTAGGATTTCTAGACTTAAACTTAGAATGCTAAGCGATGATTGTGAGATGAGTGTCTAGTATATTTTAGACACAAGCACTAGTTTTTTTAGGAAAGATGCCTAAAATGCGTTTATGTACTATATGCTGTTATTTGTTTGGATCTATGGTCTGTTGTCGACCGGATCTGGAAACCTTATGTGTTCGGGATTCTAAACGTATGACTACGATATTAGAACAAACATGTAAATGTTTCGAAGTGATAAAGATGATTCAAAATGGCAAGAACCCGAAGTGGAGTCGGGAACGCTCATGGAAATAGGAATCAGCCCCCAATGATTAAGCAAATACCTGTTGTAGCAGATGCTCCTGAGCCAATCATGATGGCCGGAGTACAAGCGATGATCCAGATGATGTTGGATCATCAGATGGAGGAGACAAGACGATTGCTCCAACAGAATCAAGAGGAACCTACGATGCCAGTTAAACATCCCGAATTGAACGATGGTCAGTCAGAAGGAGGGAACTACAGTGGGACCGTTGGTCAAGCCAACCCACCAATAGTTCGACGAAGCAACCAAGATAACGGAGACGAAAGGAATGGATGCAAGTACAAAGATTTTCTAACTTGCAATCCATCGACCTTCATTGGGAAGGAAGATCTGATTGTAGTTATGAATTGGATCTCAGAAATGAAGTTGGCCTTCATGACGTGTGGTTGCAGAGGCAAGTTGCAGACCACATTTGTAGTACGCCAGTTCAGGGGAGACGCGGTTCGTTGGTGGAACACCTTGGGGAAGACTTTGAGCCCCAATGAGCCCCTACAGCTAACGTGGGCAGAGTTTTTGGTAGAATTCAAGCGCAAGTACTGCTCAGCCCAAAACCTGCTCGAGCTTGAGAACCAATTCCTAACTTTGAAGAAAGGGAGCATATCCATCGATGAATACACCAACAACTTCACAGACAAGATGGAGTTTTCCTTGTGCATTGTCCCGAGAGAGCTTGCAAAAATTGACAAGTACGCTAAGGGACTTCCATGGGAGTATGCGGTGCCAATACGTCAGGCACCTACTTTAGAGGCAGCTATCTGGGCTGCCAAGTCTGTGGAGGATATGATCAAGGGAAGAGCCTCCAGCAAGGTCGAGGTTGGCGAGAAGAGGAAATTCGAAGGGTCTGCAAGACCCAATAAGAAAATCAAGTCTGGTTCAAGGAAGTTTGGAGGAGCAGGAGGAGCCGAAGCGAAGTGGTGCGACAAGTGCAAGAAGAAGCACTCTCGGAAATGTGACGGAGAAGTCACTTGTTTTAAATGTAGAAAGCTCGGGCACTATGCCAACGAGTCCACGTTCAATAAGAAGGTTTTGTTATGGGTGCAACGAGGAAGGGCACATCTCGAGGGACTGCCCGAACAAGAAAGAGGCAGCAAGACCCAACATTCCACCAAAGCCGAAGGCGAGAGCCTTCCAGATGACGCTAGAAGTTGCGAAGGAGGCAGTAGATGTCGCTTCAGGTACCTTTCTTGTAAATGGATTACCTGCCAATATACTATTTGATTCGGGAGCGAACTACTCCTTTATATCGCATAAATTTGATAGGAAACTAGCATTACCTGTTGAAAAACTTGATAATGCCCTAGTTGTGGAATTTACCAGTGGCAAGTTCGTACCTGTTAGTGATCTTGTTAAGAACATCGTCATCGACTTAAACGGAAACGAATTCCACGAAGAGCTGTTACCCATAAAGTTGAACGGTTTTGACATCTTTCTGGGAATGGATTGGCTTAGCGCCAACGATGCCGAGATACTTTGTAGAAAGAAGATAGTAAGAGTAAACCCACCCGGAAAAGAGTCATTTATGGTGTATGGGGACAAACACAGAGTGAATTCTGGAATCATCTCCCTGATGAAAGCCAAGAAATGTTTGTCCAAGGGATGCACAACATATTTGGCATTCATGATTGATGCAAAGAAGCAGAAAAAGGAGGTGCAGAGTATACCAGTGGTGTGTGATTATCCGCAACTCTTTCCCAAAGATCTTCCCGGATTACCGCCTGATAGACAAGTGAAGTTCTGAATAGACTTGTTACCAGGAACGACACCAATAGAAAAAGCACCGTCGGAGATGAAGGAGCTTATGACGCAACTTCAGGAGTTGTTGGACAATGGTTTCATTCGACCTAGTTCATCACCTTGGGGAGCTCCAATGTTATTCATGAAAAAAGAAGGACGGAAGCATGAGAATATGTATAGACTACCGAGAGTTGAACAAGGCAACGGTGAAGAACAAGTATCCATTGCCAAGGATTGATGACCTATTCGATCAGCTCCAAGGTTCGAGCTATTTCTCAAAGATCGACCTTAGGTCAGGATATCATCAGCTAAAGGTAAAAGAGCAGGATATTGAGAAGACTGCATTCAGAACAAGATATGGACACTACGAGTTCTTGGTTATGTCATTTGGACTAACCAATGCTCCAACAGCGTTCATGGATTTGATGAACAGGGTTTGTAAACCATTCCTCGATAAATCCGTGATTGTGTTCATAGATGACATTCTGATTTACTCGAAAAGTCAAGAGGAGCATGGCAGACACTTACGGGAAGTGTTAGAAGTATTGAAGAAGGAGAAGTTGTATGCAAAGTTCTCCAAATGTGATTTTTGGATCCGAGAAGTCCAATTCCAAGGTCATGTGTTTAACCAAGAAGGGATAATGGTTGACCCAGCAAAGATCGAAGTTGTGATGAAGTGGGAATGACCGAAAAGTCCCACGGAGATTCTAAGCTTTCTGGGATTAGCTGGATATTACCGAAGGTTTATCCAAGGCTTTTCTTCGATAGCTGCTCCATTGACAGCTTTGACCCATAAAGGAGATACTTATACATGGAGTGAGAAGCATGAAGAAGCATTCGAGAAGTTAAAGAAGAAATTATGTGAAGCACCGATTCTTTCTCTACCCGATGGAGTTGAAGACTTCGCAGTCTATAGTGACGTATCTGGAGTCGGGTTGGGTTGTGTTCTGACCTAAAGAGAGAAGGTGATAGCATATGCATCTCGACAATTGAAAGAACATGAGAAGAACTACCCCACTCATGATTTGGAGTTGGCAGCGGTAGTATTTGCCCTAAAGATATGGAGGCATTATCTCTATGACACGGAGTGCAAAATTTTCACTGACCATAAGAGTCTCCAGTATCTCTTTAATCAGAAAGAATTGAATATGAGGCAACGACGTTAGCTAGAGTTACTCAAGGACTACGACTGTGAGATACTTTACCATCCTGATAAAGAAAATGTTGTCGCTGATGCTCTCAGTCGGAAGGTAAACCTTGAAAAGAAATGGCCAAGAGCGTTGAGAATAGAAGTTGTCTCGACTATTGTGGAAAATATCAAGAAAGCTCAGGAAGAAGCTTCAGAGAAAAATGACCGAAAGGAAGAACGTTTGGGCAAAACGTTGGATTTCGGTATAAACAACCAAGGTTGAAGGTATTCCAAGACATGATTTGGATACCTAATACAGGAGGAGTAAGAGATATTCTGATGGAAGAATCTCACAAGACCATGTACTCGATTCATCCCGGCAGCACTAAAATGTATAGGGACCAAAAACCCTACTACTGGTGGCCGATGATGAAGCTCGATGTTGCAAAGTATGTGGTCGAGTGTGTAACATGTGCAAGAGTTAAGTCACAACATCAAAAACCGTATGGGAGTTTAGAACCTTTACCTGTACCCATGGGTAAATGGGAAGACATCACCATGGATTTTGTGACTAAACTTCCCAGACCGAAGAACGGTCACGACATGATTTGGGTGGTCGTGGATCGATTCACTAAGAGTGCACACTTCATAGCCGCCAATGAGAGATGGTCTATGGATAAGCTCGCAAACGCTTACGTGAAGGAGGTAGTAAGACTTCACGGTGTTCCTCTAACGATTGTATCGGATCGTGATAGTCATTTCACCTCAAGGTTGTGGAGAAGTCTACAAGAGGAATTAGGTACAAAGTTGTGTTTGGGTACAGCTTACCATCCACAGACTGATGGTCAGACCGAAAGAATGATTCAAACACTGGAAGATATGCTGAGAGCATGTACCCTGGAATTCCAAGGTAACTGGGATGAGAATTTACCTCTGGTAGAATTTTCCTACAACAACAGTTTCCAGTCGAGCATCCAGATGGCACCTTATCAAGCTTTGTATGGACAGAAGTGTCGTACACCATCTTGTTGGCTTGAGGCTGGAGAAAAGCAGTTTATGGGCCCCGAGATAGTCCATCAGACTGCTGAAAAGTTGAAGGTGATCAGGGAAAGAATGTTAGCAGCTCAGGATCGACAAAAAAACTATGCTGACAAGAAAAGACGACCGATGACATTCGAAGTTGGAGATTCGGTTTTGCTTAAAGTCTCACCGTGGAAGGGACTTACAAGATTTGGGAAACGAGGAAAGTTGAGTCCAAGGTTTATTGGACCGTTCAAAGTTCATCAGTGGATTGGGAACCAAGCTTACAAGCTCGAATTACCCGAAGAACTAGATAGTATTCATAACACATTCCATGTGTGTTATTTGAGGAAGTTCACGGGAGAAGTTCCTCGACATAATTCCAATCTCAGAGTTAAGGATGGATGAGAATAAGAGGCTAATCGAAGAGCCCGAGGCAATTGTTGACCGTAAGACTAAGAAGTTACGACGCAAGATGGTCGACTTAGTGGTAGTCCGTTGAAAACATACGAATGGGCCGAATCTCACCTGGGAAACAAAAAGTGACATAATGAGTCGCTACCCACATCTGTTTGCTCATGCATGATTCCGGGACGGAATCATCCTAAGGGGGAGAGAATTGTAACGCCCGTGTTTCTGGGCTAAGCATTAGTATAGTGATGTAATAGTCAGGTCAACCATTGTAACCTATTTTGAAGTAATAAAGATGAATTATTTGAGTAATACGTGAATTATGAGAATTTATGTGATTATTACTTGTTTATAATGATATAATAAATAAAGGATAAAAATAAGCGTCAAAAATAAAGTGTTATGAAATGTCGAAGTTTCGCGACAAAACCGGCACAACGCTGTGTGACATAAATAGTGAATTTATGATAGAGGACTTTTTAGCCTTAGTAATCTAAGCAATAGTCATAGTATACGTTAAACCGAGAGCATGCATAAAAAGAACGCCCAAATTTGATTTCGTATGACGAAGTTATGATTTTTCTAAGATTTGGCATAGCAGTGCACAGCCCGGAATTAAAATTTTAGATCGAGCGGTTTTTGGCCAACGTAACCTAAATGAGAATTGAATATCTCATTAATAGGAACTCGACGACAAAAAGACAGACGAAAACGGAGTCCATATGTAGAAGTTATGAATTTTATGCAGTCATTTAACAGTATAATCTTCTCATACTGTTAAATTTAAAATCGGTCGAGAATTAGCCGACGGAGTCAAAGGGAAAGTTGTATATCTTGTTTTTACCTGCACGTGGATATAAATAACGTCAATAACGGAGCTCGTATGTGAACGTTACGAATTTTAGAAGTCGGAAGTGTGCTGTGCGAAAATCGGTGACGTGGCACAATCCTGGCCATTGCTTTCACCCCAAGGCTTGCCACCAGATGGTGAAATGTGGCACCAAGATGAGCCATATTTCACCCTATAAATACAATCCCTTCCACCCTCATTTCTGTTGGATAAGGTGTCTAAGTCCATAACTTTATTTGATATATACTTGACCCAACCCGGCATGGTCCATTTGGGTTGCACTTCACCCGAACTATTTGTATAGTTAAACCTTTGAGAATTGTATTTTTATGATTTGTTAATATATTATAAGTTATAATATATTAATATGAAATCATATTATTTAATTAGTATTGATCATAAATTAATTTAGAATTAATTTGGTGATCAAATGGATGACTAATTAAATATGGGCTCTTGTATTTTATGTAGTGTGGGCTAATACTCATTTGGAATGGGCTTGGCATGCATGGGAGCCCATGGATAGTCCATGGAGCTTTTAACCCATGGATCCTTGCAAAGGAAGAGTCATGGGTATTAGGGTTTACATGGATGTAACCCTAATTCCCCACATTATATAAAGGAGCTTATGATGCTTGAAATGGCACTAGTTGTGTGTGTACAAAGTGGTGGCCGATTTCTATAAGCTAACATACACTCTCATAAGTTTTTCCAAGTTTGTGGTGATTTGTGATTTCCATTTGAGGCATCCACATTATTGGTGCTTGGCTCTCAAACTCCAAGGAATCAACTCACTATTGAAAGGTATGTAATTCTTCTAGCTTTTTATGTTTAATGTTCCCCATGCCATGCTAGATAGGTTATGAACCTTGGAAAATCAAAGTTGCATGTACTCATAGTAAAACATAGATCCAAGGTTTCTAGGGTTGCATGTACACCATAGGAGTGTTAGGATGCTCAAAACCCATCAGTGGTATCAGAGCCTAGGATTGTTTTCATGAATACTTGATGCAAACTGTGAAAAAAATCAAAAAATTGAGCTGTCTGGATAATGGACTCGCCGAGTCCATGGGGGGACTCGACGAGTCCAAGTGAAAATTCATCCTACTCGTCGAGTAGGTTCCTGCACTCGATGAGTAGGAGGCACAAACTGCAGTTTTTTCGACTTTTGCTACTAGAAATGGACTAGAAACATTACCCTAAACTGTTTTGATGTTTTAAAACTTGTTTTAGATGGTGTAATGGTTGTGCTAATCCATTTACAATGGCTTATATCAAAATTCCGTGTTTTATATGTGTTCATATGATTCTTGAAATTTTGATATGATATTCATGTTCTTATGAGTTATTGTTAGATCATAGGAATTACTTGCTAAATTGTTTAATGATTAATTCTTGATCAATTATGTGTTTTAATGGAATCCATAATTTGTCCTCAAGTTATGGATTTCCAAAGGTCACCTCCTTTTAATGAACATTTAAAACACATAAGTTACATAAAAATGAAGAGTCTTCACTTTTATGAATCCTTAACTCATAAGTTATGAAATGAAAACTTTTGAAGAGTTTCAAAACTTGCCCTCAAGTTTTGGAATTTGTAAAGACACACACACTTTAAATTCCAACCCTTAGGATTTTAAAAGTTAAAATTCAACCCTTATACTATTATAAGATTAATGGTTAATATTTATATATATATGTATAAGATCAAGTCGTTTTACCGTTAGTAGGCCTCATTCACGAAGCCGGTCTATAAGGGGGGTATAAGGTTGTTGCCTATAAAATGACAGCTTAATCGGTGTCCACTTTCACCCACCGCTTCCTTGATCAGTGGAGGGTCGTTAGCCGAATGGGTAGGACAATGACTTTAATTCTCATTAAAAGTATAATGATTATTATAAAGTAACTAAATGTTTTAATAAATTCCCAAGCTTAGTTACTTTAGGAAAATGTGAAATGGTGCTAACCCATGAAATTCACACTTTGTACCTTACCAAGTCGTTGGTGGAGCGTGTGTGGTTAACCAGCACACTAACTTGGACTAGTAAGGATAACAAAGAGTGACTTCATGTTTATCATAGATCGGTGGAGCATGTGTGGTTAACTGGCACATCGATTAGGTGATAATATTAAGGGTACCAAGTGAATTTGCATGGTTATTCACACCTTGTTTTGTGATCCTCGGCATCCCAGTCACAAAACTTGAAGGGCACAATCGAGATTGAAACATGCCACTGAAAAGTTCAATGAATCTCAAAAGAATCTCAAAAGAATCTAGGAATTTCAAACCAATTAAACTTAATAATTCATTTCGTTTTCATGGTGGAAATTGGTAAATCGTCATTCACCTACCTTCAAATATGTTATAGCTTAGATTACGGCGTCCCTCTTCTAAGTTATAATATATTGTGTTGGGTCCTAGCCTTAATATTACATTTGGGTGTCTTATTAAGGACTCTATATATCTAATCTAAACTTGTCTTTCTTCTTTTCAGATGTCTTCCAACAATGCTTCGGGTTCTAACCCTACTGGCTCCTTCTTTCTCATGAACCTTTGTGGGTGAGTCATCTTCGATGGTTCCAACTTTATGGATTGGATCCGGAACATCAGGATGGTCACTCGTTACGAGGACAAGGAATATGTCCTGGATAAGGAGCTTAAGGATCTTGAGCCGTCTGCTACTCCTGAGGAGATCGCTGCATATGAGGCACATGAAAGAGATGCTACCAAAGTGGCATCCATCATGTTGGCCACTATGACAGCCGAGCTCTAAAAGTCCTGTGAGGACTACTATCCTTTTGAGATGCACCAGGATTTGATGGACCGCTACCATCAGAGTGCTCGTCAAGAGCGATATGAAATCATCTCCTCCATGATAACAACCCAAATGAAGGATGGTGAACCCATCACAGGCCACATACAGAAAATGCAAAGGTATGTGGACCGTTTGCAGAAATTGAATGTTAACTTCCCTGAGGAGTTGGCAATTGACATCATTTTGCACTCCCTACCCTCGTGTTATGATCAATTCCGCATGACATACCACATGAACAAGGAGGAAGTTACACTCAGCAAGCTTCAAGGACTTCTGAAGACCGCCGAAAGTGGTCTTAAAGGTAAGTCGGTTGTTACTACTCCTACTCCTACAACTACCCCTGTTTTGGCTATCGGGCAAGGCAAAGGGAAGAAGAGGAAGATCCGTTCGAAGGGTACCAAGGGAAAGTCTCTTGATGGCTCCTCATCAAGTGGAACCAAAGGTGGTTCTGCTACTCGTTCTGCCATCCCTAAGGATGTTGATTGCTTCTATTGCCAGAATAAGGGGCACTGGAAGCGAAACTGCCCAAAGTACTTGCAGGATGTCATGGATGGGAAAGTGAAACCATCCCATGCAGGTATTTACACTATATTGCCTAATAACTCATCATATTCTAACTCTTGGGTCCTTGATACAGGTTGTGGTATTCACATATGTTCTGATTTGCAGGGCCTAAGAAGAAGTGAGGATGTGGAGCATGGGAAGATAAACTTAATCATGGGGAATAGGAAGATTTCACCTGTTTCGAAGATTGGAGTTTATACTTTGTTGCTAAGTAGTGGGTTAAAGATAGATTTGAATAAATGTGTTTACTTGTCTAAAATGGCGAGGAATATTATTTCCTTTCATAGTTTGTACAAACAAGGGTTTACCTTTTCTTTTGATAATGAAGTTGGTAGTATTAATGCTTTCTTTAATATTGTTCTTTATTTTAAAGCATTACCTTGTGATGGTGTGTATGATACTGTGTCGGTTGTAGATAACCTAGGAAATAATGTGTTGTGTATTGATTCTTCTACTAGCTTGGATAAAGCATCATTGTGGCATTGTCGTCTTGGACATGTAAACAAGAAACGCATGGGCCAACTCCAAAAGGATGGAGTCTTGGAGTCATTTGATCTAAAGTCAGATGATAGTTGTGAATCTTGTTTACTTGGGAAAATGACAAAATCACCCTTCACTGGTTCTTGTGAAAGGGGTGAGGGTTTGTTGGACCTTATACATACTGATGTATGTGGACCTTTCAAAACCGCCACAAGGGATGCTAATCGCTATTATCTGACTATTACTGAGGATTATAGTAGATATGGTTATGTCTACTTAATCAAGCATAAGTCAGAAACTTTTGAAAGGTTTAAAGAGTTTAAACAGGAAGTAGAAAATCAATTGGGCAGGAACGTTAAGATGCTTCGATCCGATTGAGGTGGTGAGTATCTTAGCACAGAGTTCCTCGACTATCTTAAGGAGTGTGGGATTGACTCACAATTGACACGTCCCGGGACACCACAGCTGAATGGTGTGGCTAAGAGGCGTAATCGGACCTTATTGGACATGGTTCGCTCCATGATGAGTCGAACTTCGCTACCAATCTCTTTTTGGGGGTATGCCTTAGAGACTATCGCCCATATCCTTAATCTAGTCCCTACAAAGAACGTTGCCAAAACACCTCATGAGATGTGTACTGGGAAAGTTCCCAACTTGGACCACATCAAGATTTTGGGTTCTGAGGCTTTTGTGAGGCGTGAGACTCACGATAAGCTTGAACCTCGAAGTGAGAGGTGTATTTTCATCGGCTACCCACATAAATCCTTTGGTTACCTCTTCTACAGACCCAGTGGGAATGTGGCCTTTGTGGAAAGGAGAGGGGTCTTTCGTGAAAGAGAGTTCATGAGCCAAGGAAACAGTGGGAGGCAAATTAACCTTGAAGAACTTCAAGAGTCAAGTGGTGAAGGAACCTCAAATCCTAGCAATCAACCTGAGGAGGAAACTCCTGTTGATCCGATTGACGAGTCTGTACCTCTGAGGTGTTCCACGAGAGTTAGGAATGCACCTGAGCATTACTATGGTTTGCATATTATTGGGGAAGGTGATATACTTATCAGTGATAGTAAACTGGTAAATCTAGATGAACCTAACAGCTACATGGAAGCCATGGCAGGCCCTGAGGCTGATAAATGGAAAGAGGCTATGGACAGCAAGATACAGTCCATGTATGACAATCAAGTTTGGCACTTGGTTGACAATGTTCCAGGTCGTAAGACAGTCGGGTGCAAATGGATCTTCAAGAAGAAGACCGACATGGATGGTAATGTACACACTTATAAGGGGCGACTGGTTGCAAAGGGCTTTTCTCAAACTCCGGGAGTTGATTATGATGAGACATTTTCACCGGTAGAAAAGATTAAGTCTATTAGGGTTATGTTAGCCATTGCTGCATTTCATGACTATGAAATATGGAAAATGGATGTCAAAACTGCTTTCCTTAATGGGAAGTTGGCTGAGGATGTTTACATGAATCAGCCAGAGGGTTTTGTCAGTACAGAGCACTCGACTAGAGTGTGTAAGCTTGAGAAATCCATCTATGAATTGAAACAAGCACCTCGCAGATGGAATCTTTGTTTCGATGAGAAAGTCAAAGAGTTTGGCTTTTCGAGAAGTGAAGATGAGTCCTGTGTATATGTCAGAGCTAGTGGGAGTATAGTTAGCTTCTTGGTGTTATATGTGGATGACATACTGCTCATAGGAAACAGCATCCCAACTTTGCAGGAGGTGAAGTACTGGCTTGTGAAGTGTTTTGCTATGAAGGACCTTGGAGAGGCTGCCTATATCCTAGGGATAAGGATATTAAGAGACAGGAGTAAAAGACTAATTGGACTTAGTCAGAGTACCTACTTGGATAAGGTGTTGAAAAGGTTCAACATGTAGAATTCCAAGAAAGGAGATTTACTGATCCAAAGCAATGCCAAACTGAGCAAGGCTCAGAGCCCGAGTACAGAGGCTGAGATAGCTGAGATGAGTCGATTGCCATATGCTTCCGCTGTTGGCTCGATCATGTATGCTATGACTTGTACCCGCCCTGATGTGGCCTTTGCTTTGAGCATGGTCAGCAGATATCAGGGGAACCCTGGCAAGGCTCACTGGACTGCGGTAAAGAATATTCTCAAGTACCTACGAAGGAGTAAGGATTGGATTCTTACCCCGTGATGACTTGAGAGTAGTAGGGTATAGTGATGCTAGCTTTCAGACTGATAGGGATAACTTCCCCTCTTAGTCGGGCTGGGTCTTTACCCTAAATGGAGGGGCAATCACTTGGAAGAGTTCCAAGCAGGAGACGGTAGCTGATTCAACCTGTGAATCAGAGTACATAGCAGCGAGTGAAGCAGCAAAGGAGGCGATATGGATGAAGAACTCCATCGGAGACCTTGGAGTTGTACCAGCTATTAAGGAGCCTATGGAGATTTTCTGTGACAGCAATAGTACGGTTGCCTTAGCCAAGATACCGAGAGATCATGGCAGATCCAGACACATTGACAGAAAATATCACTTCATAAGACACAAGATAGAAGAAGGACTCCTCGTGGCAAAGAGGGTATCATCAAAAGAGAATCCTGCAGATCCCCTTACGAAGGGACTGACGAGGGTTAGGCACTTACAGCATGCGAGGCGCATCGGGCTAAAGTATGATATTAGTTTTACAGATTAGATAGCTATTTATGAAACTTGTAAAATGTAATCGACATTTGATGATGAATAAAAGGTATGTTTATTTATGAGTAAGGTGTTACAGTCTTTTGTCAATTATTTACTATTGTTTCAGCTTTGCATGTTTTGACTTCCAGAATAAATTACTTTATTCAAACTTCCACAGTCGGTCATACGTCGGAAGTAGGTATGAATTAAGACTGTCATGAATTGGGCTTGTAGATGACTAAAGGTGTTTAGCCATAGCAATGGTTGCTACAACATTCATGAGTGCTCATAAGTTCTGAGTATTGGGATAAACCCACGCTCACTTGCATCACTTCATGGAATTTATCTCGAGTGATCGTGAGACGGTAATATCATATAAATCTGCAAACCTAGAGATATGAGTTGTTGCCTATGAGTTGGTTATGCATTGATTGCACAAAAACGCATCAGTAACTTGATGTTATAAAACGTGCCTTTGTGTATAATTCAACAAATAGTAGAAACAAGTATATGAGTCGAAGTTTATCTGTTCCTTCTAGTCCTTGGAGGATTAGAAGCGATATATGGGCCCCTCGATTATTTTGTTTTGACCTATGTACCGGGCCCGGTAAGAACCTAATTGATGTGTTCAATTTAGTTCTATGTCAAATAAATCTGAAATCGGGAAACAAACTGTTGGACAATAAGTACGACGTTGTTCCATGTATTTGTCCGGCTGATATCTTGAGAACAGAGGATTATATGATCACTTATCTAAAATGGCGCTTCATAGTTCAACAGAGTTTTAAGAGCTACGATTGTCGGTTGGTTCCTGAAGTAATATAGCCAAATATAGTTATTAGACTTATCCAAGTGGGAGACTGTTGGATAAGGTGTCTAAGTCCTTAACTTTATTTGGTATATACTTGACCCGACCCGGCATGGTCCATTTGGGTTGCACTTCACCCGAACTATTTGTATGGTTAAACCTTTGAGAATTGTATGTTTATGATTTGTTAATATATTATAAGTTATAATATATTAATATGAAATCATATTATTTAATTAGTATTGATCATAAATTAATTTAGAATTAATTTGGTGATTAAAAGGACGACTAATTAAATATGGGCTCTTGTATTTTATGTAGTGTGGGCTAATATTCATTTGGAATGGGCTTGGCATGCATGGGAGTCCATGGATAGTCCATGGAGCTTTTAACCCATGGATCCTTGCAAAGGAAGAGTCATGGGTATTAGGGTTTACATGGATGTAACCCTAATTCCCCACACTATATAAAGGAGCTTATGATGCTTGAAATGACACTAGTTGTGTGTGTGAAAGTGGTGGCCGATTTCTATAAGCTAACATACACTCTCATAAGTTTTTCCAAGTTTGTGGTGATTTGTGATTTCCATTTGAGGCATCCACATTATTGGTGCTTGGCTCTCAAACTCCAAGGAATCAACTCACTATTGAAAGATATGTAATTCTTCTAGCTTTTTATGTTTAATGTTCCCCATGCCATGCTAGATAGGTTATGAACCTTGGAAAATCAAAGTTGCATGTATTCATAGTAAAACATAGATCCAAGGTTTCTAGGGTTGCATGTACACCATAAGAGTGTTAGGATGCTCAAAACCCATCAATTTCTTCACACCTTTCCCATTCTTTCTTCTTTCTACTCTCTCTAAACCTTCCAATCCCCCCCCCCTCCCCTAACCCCTAGGGAACTCCCCTAGCGCTAGACGAAAGCCCCAGAGTGCTCAACGGCTCCGAGAAGAAGAGATTTTTGGCTCGGAAACGTTGCTCCAGCGAAGCCCGGTTTTTAATAAAACCCGTTGTAAGTGAGATACGCCTACCATACTTTAAATATAGCTTATATATATAAATATAATATCGTTATTATGAACCTATAAATAAGATTTATCAGTGATTCAAAGTCGTTATACTGATTGATTCACTTACGGGAATGATGTCTAGGCTGTGATTTAGTGAGATGTTTAAAGTGGGATTTCCAAACAGTATACTTCGTATACCAAATGGACCCGACCTCCGATATGATCCTACATGGTTGTTCCTTACTAGATAGATCATGAAAGTAGACTTTGAGTTAATGATGAATCTATACTAATAATTAGTCGCAATGAATATTAGACTAAAATATAGTGATAATGATACTAGGTTTCCTCGAAAGAAAATAAATTAATAGAAGCGAAGCGCTGTCTGAGTTCGGAATCACCACCTTAAAAAGTGAGTGCATAGTTACTTTCATCTTACAAATAGATATGAAGTATTTTATATAAAGTACGTGCTATGTGTGCATATTGTCTGAATACTTGTTGTCTATGCTGGATGAAAGATTTTATACATGTTTTAAATGATTTAAACTGTATATGTATTTTATATCTATAAAATGTGTTAGGTAAAACATGGGTAGATATAATAATTGGGTGTGATGAAATAAAATGATGAGAAGCCTCGATGTTGACGATGTTTCCAGTCATCTAGCGGAGTATAGATGACGACCACAGACTTTTCTAGACAGTCCAGTGGAACGCTAGCAGGCTCGCAACCTGTAGGTGTTTGTGAACGATGTGTTCACCGGTGTACTGCATCCCCTTCATGGTTGCCTTAAGGACATTTATTGTTGAGGAATCCCCTTAGCAGTAATGTCCATCCCGATGATGATCCTTAGGCTAGGTCCCTTATGATAGGTATTTTAGGGACATAAAGTGAGGACAACATGAACGGATAATCGGGTTATTGTTGGTTGATGAAATTAATAAACTTGTTTATTGTGGGTTGAAAACCCTATGTGCTCACCAGGCTCCCAAGCCTGACCCACTCGGTTTCTTGTATTACAGGTAGTGGCACTCGAGCATAGATGTGATGTTTGGATGAGGGATTACGGATTATAGGCCTGTAGATATGAATAAATGTTCTAAGGCTTATAATGTAATGTTTATGCTTTTGATCTGTATCGAACATGACATCCCGAGGTTTTTAATGCAATACATTTCTTCAGAAATGCTTTGATAAATCTTTATCATATTTTCTTTTAGGAAAAATTTTGCAACACTTTTCTTTAAAATGTTACTCTGGTTTTTAAACAAGCATAACAAAATCGGTCTTTTCTGGCCGTGAAAATGGGGATGTCATAGTAGCTTTGTTATGAAGTCCATTGAAATCTGATCTCACTTCCACTCAAGTATTTATTGTTGTTGTTATAATCTCGAGGGATTTTGGTATTATGCTTTTGACATTGGAACCAATATAGTATCTTCAGATCTAGATACATCTTTTCGGAGCTAGGATGGATGGAATACATTGATTTGTGAGCTTCATCCATAAAGTCCTTTGTTATTTCCGATAGTGGTAGGATTGGCGCACTACACAACATTTGCTTCAACTTCTGAAATGCAGACTCATGTTTCTCTTCCTTGACGAACTTTGTTTCTTTCTATGTTAATGTAAATAGAGGTTTGGCTATCTTGGGGGAAGCTCACAATGAATTTCCAATAATGGCCTACAAGTCTAAGAATTGGTACACTTCTGTTGGCGTCTTTAGTGCTTCCCAATTCTTGATTGCTTCTATATTTGGAAGGATCGACATGAATCTCATTGTTGCTGACCACATGCCCATGAAATCTTACTCCATAATCCAAAATTCACATTTAAAGAATTTAGCATACAACTTTTATTTCCACAGTAGTTATAGGATTGGTTGCAGGTGTTGTCTGTGTTCCTCCTTGGTTTGTGAGTGTAACATCGACAAATACAATCATAAATTTGTCCAAGTACGGTTTTAATACACAGTTCAAGAGGCCAATGAAGACTAATGTTGTATTAGTTAGTCCGAACTACAAAAGTAGGAAATCATAGTAACCATAGAGAGTCATGAATGTCATATTCATAATGTCTTCTTCTTGAACTCGAAGTTAGTAGTATCCTGAACTTAGATCGATCTTTGTGTAGTAGTATGAATCTTTGTATTTTATCGAATAGATCATCAATTCTCAAGAATGGGTGTTAGTTCTTTATGGTCATCTTGTTTAGTTCCTATAATCAATACATATTCGGAAGGATCCATCCTTGTTCTTGAAAAATAGAACTAGTGCTCTCCAAGGTGAGAAGCTTGGTGTTATAAATTCTTTTCCAAGAAGTTCCTAAGGTTGGCTAGACAACTCTTACATTTTGGGTGGTGCCAATTAGTAAGGTGACTTTGCTATTACTCCTGCTCCTAGAATTAAGTCGACTCTAAACTCGACTTTTTTGGCTAGTTGTTATCCTAGTAATTCTTTTAGAAGTAGATCAGGATACTCTACCTATGGTATGTCTTTGATTTCTTTTTCTTTGCCTAGTTTATCTATGTCGTGTACTATAAAAACGTAGTACTTCTTGTGCAGCCCCGGATTAACCGTTAGTCGTCTCTACTACATAACTTTCCTTAAGTTTACTGGATTTATGAATCAATAGTTGTCTAAACTTAGGGCTATAAAACTCCTACCTGCCACTAAATCAATTAGTATGGTAGCATACAGTTTTGTTAAATAGGAACAAACTAAATGTTGTTGATGGTTCCTGAAGTCTATCTTATTTATTTTTTTATGAATGCTCACCCTCGAGCATTTCTTCCTTGGTTTTGAAGTTTCAAGAATTACTCTTTGAAATGTCCTAGATGGCCATATTCAAAACATCCCTTTCTTTTACCAGTACTTGTCTCATTGTTTTTTTGTAGGCGTTTGGTGTCAATAGAGTTGATTGACATGACCTTTCTTGTTACAATGGTGACAGAATGGCTCCTTGTAGTCTCTCATATGATGACAGTTACCATGGTCACACTTGGGGGTTTCCAATGTAAACTTTCTGTGGAGTGACAATTGCGGCATGAATTTTCCCAACGTCTTGCTCCTTCTACAAGGATTATCTTAAGTTACCCTTGGAATCGTTATCAAACATCCTTGATTGAATCCAATGCTATCATAAACTGTTTTGAGTTGGTGATCAAGACGAGCTCAACATGCTACTTGTCACACCCCGCTAAAGAGAAAACACGGGGGTGCAACAGTATAAAGGGTTTCATAGAAAAAGATAAAGGCATTGCCAAACATAGTATTAAAAAGTGTTACAATTTACAATAACTTTTGAACAATTTTTAAAAGAAATTACAATTTACTAAAAAACAACACACGTGAATGCTAATACAAGTGATGTGTCCTTAGATGCCACTTACTCGATAATTCCTGAAAGAGCATGTTAAAATGACCGGTTAACTACCAAAATAGTTGGTGAGTTCACATTTTTATAATATAACATCATTTTAAAATCATGGAAGCTCAAAATATTGATAAAGGTTTCCATAACAAAAGTACATTGATAACATGAGCAATAAAGTTTGTTGCTAAAATGATGTAATAAAGTTTTCAATAATAAAAGTTCGTTGCCATAGTGAGCAAACAATTTTTTGTCACTATAATGAGAAACAAGTGTATAAACAGTAGTTCGTTACTAAAATGTGTAAACAACTTCATTGCTAAAATGAGTAAACAAGTTCACATAACAAAGCTCATTACTATCAGGTGTAATAAAGTCCATTAACATTATGAGAAACAAAGTTTGATTCTAACATGCGAAACAAAGTTCATTGCTAAAATGAGAAACAAATTTCGTTGCTATAGTGAGAAATAAAGCTTGTTAACATCACGAGAACCAAAGTTCGATGCTAACCTAAGAAACAAATTATGTATGTGCATAGTGAACAAACCATGAGTTTACAAAATAAGCCTAACGACCGAGGGGTTCCTTACAGAGATCTACGTGTATCGCTACATAGATAGAAATTGTAAAATGCACTCCACGAACTGTGCAAGTGAGGAGTTGCTTAACTCCTAATAGCGCTATCCATAATAACCATTGTCTCAAAACAGTTAATGAGTTATGTGAAATGATTCCAGGGACTTGACCGTGATAAGGCCTCATGAATTTACATTAGCATACAGATACATAGAAAATCACATTTGACACAATTTAAAATAAGTATAACGAATATAATTGAATAACCGACATGTTTTTCCTCCCTAAAATATTAAAAACCGAAAATAGGGGTCGTGAATACTCACAACTTACTTCGTGACGATGCTAACGATGCATTGAACTAAATTACGCTCGTACCACTACCGATGTCCTACAATAATGGTATACACTAGTGAGTCTATAATCGAAATCTAATACTAGTATACTTACCACTACAATAGACTTATTCCAATATTGTATCAAAATTTTGATATCGATAAGTTACAAACATTTTTCCTATGAAATCTAGATTTCTATGAATCCATTTTTTATATAACAAATTCAAGTGGAAATTCTCATTATTGAAATGTTAAAATTTCACATTTTAGGATGTGTTCCAATGATTAAATATTAAAAAACTAAATCAATTTAGTTCTAAAATTCCAAAGTTTAGATTTCAGTTCTTACTATAATTTAGAACCTTGTTGTAGTTTTTTATGATTTTTAAATATGTTAAACTATTTTTCCACCATTTACTTCTTTGAAAACGTCATAAAATCGTGAAAAATACTAAACAATTTAGGAAAATTACCAATCTAATTTTACAACTGTTATACAATGTACATAAGATGGGAAAAATATAAAAAGTGATATTTAAATAGTGGAAAACCATTTTTGGATTTATGGGTGTTTAATATTAGGAAATTGAATATAAATAGCAAACAGTTGAAATAAATCCTCAAACTTTTTGTAAAAATATTATATAATGTATTAAAACTGAGAAAAATATAAAAATTGATTTTTAAATACCTTAATCGGATTTTATGATTTTTGTGTATTTATTCTTACAAAAAAAGGAAGTAAATATTAAACAGTTTAGAAACTGCCCAAACTTTTTATTTGGGGTTAATAGACTAGTTGACAAGTTGTTGACCCTCATCAAGTTTCATCAGACGTTCTAGTGTTTAGACAATTATCAATTATCACCCGTGACTTGACCGTCGTTGGTTGTAGCTTTTAACCGAAAGTGGGAATGTCGTCTCTTATAGATCTATATGCATTTTTATGTATAATATTATATTTTCATCAAAAATAAATAAACATTATACATTAGGTCTATTACTTTGACGTTCTTCATGTTTGCGATCGAGGATCATTGACCAAAATTTGACGATTGTCACATTCTCCCCACCTTGAAGGAATTTTGTCCTGAAATTCAGCTTGTATTGCTCACAACCGGGGCACCACTGAATTTTTGGGGGTATTTTTTCATATGATCTTAACATGGTTCCTCAATAGTCTCTTTGTGTACGCAAATCATATGTATTCTAGGATTGGACGGACGGTCGAATTAATGATCTTACCCTAAACCTAAAACCAAACAAGGAACAACGAATAAGACGAAACCAAACATTCTAAAGTTATAGTATCCTAGTTACTGTAGTGACAAAGAACATGGTTTGGCATGCGGAATTAAAGTTTGCACAATGAACATGGTGATTTGGGTGTTCAAGAGATGTATTGAATATGTATGGTGTTACAAAAAGGGACATAGATCTACATCTAAATAAATAACACACACTTACACACTCACTTTTACATCTCTCAAGCACACCTCTACAAGTGGTATGAACCCACTATTTATAGAGGTGTTTACATGTCTCTCTCTCACTCTCACTAACACATGGGTCTAAAGGCTAATGCACCACATGCAAGTGGGTCTACAAGAGTCAAACCATTACAAAGTCATACATGAAGAAATTTGCACCCCAACATTCTCCCCCTCAAAGTTAGGAATAGATGACCCACTTCAAATCTTCCAAAATCGAGCAACTACGCGACCCGAGCCTCAAGCGTGACACATGTCGAAACGAACTTCAATCTTCAATTCTTCCATGATTCTTCAATTTGGGCTCTAGGATGTGAAACCATACAAACCGAGCAGCAACGAATGATTAACTCCAAATAATCACCCAAAAGTTGCGCATAAAAACACATCCCAAAAATCTTCAATAAAACCAAACCCATTTCGAAAATAAATCATTTCCGAACTTCCAATTGCATCATTTCGTAAGCTTCAAAACTTCAAGATCACTTCGGTCTTCAAATCCGCGTAATATGAAAAATTCAAGTTCGAATTTCCATATAAAACTTCTCCCCCTTTTTATAATCGAAATTTGATTATAAAACACCCAAGGAAAAAGAACGTGCTCTATTCGGAATTTTTCGAGTTAAAACTCCCCCTTAACATGTGGCATAAACTTTGTGCTTCAATCCGGAAAATCCAAAAAATATTGAATTTTTAGCTTCGTTCACGGATCGCCTTTGACAAAATTTCTCAAAAATGGGTAGAAATTGTCAATTTCAAAATTCTGCAGTGACCCGGTGCGCCTAAAACAGCCAAATATGCAAAACTCTCCCCCTTTTTCAAAGCTGGGTAGAAAGCGTCAATTTGCACAAACTGCAGGGGCTTGAAATGCATTTTCTTCAATTTTCAGCAAAAACAATCCTTTTTCGAATTTGGGTATGAACCGCCAAATATTCGAAGCCTTAGGGACTATTTTCGAAAATTCTGCCATTATGCACCAAACATACGAAGAGTTGTCCCAAAAATTCGAAATTTCAGAAAATTTTCGAATTTGGGTGAAAAGTGTCAAATATTCGAAACTTGCATTAATTTTCGAAGTGTCAAAAATTCGAAGGTTCAGGGGCTGAAATCGAAAATTCTGCATTTTGATCAAAACATACGAAGACTTTTGCTCGATCATACGAAGCCTTTTTCCAATTGACAACCATTCGAAATTTGAGGGACTATATTCGAAAATTTTGGTTTTGCTTCCAAACATACGAAATTTTGCCAAACATACAAAAATTTTCCTTCTCTCTCCCCTTCGTATGAAAACCCAAACACCAGTGCTTACAAATCCAAAATACCCCCTTCGTATAAATCACAAACAAATACCCCTTCGTATATATTCACAAATCCTTCGTTCAAACTCCCTTATACCCCTTAGAATCAAAATCACCAATCACAGTCTTTGAAAATAATTAACCAAACCCTTCGTCTAAATTTCAAATACCCTTCGTATATTCAAAATCCAAACCCAAATCAAGTTCAATACCAATCAAGAACTGTTGACTATCGAGATCCATTATCGACTCCAAAACAATTTTTGTTCGATACTAACGATCCCAAGAAAATCATCACTTCATGAAATCAATTTCTCCATATGCATCGAAATCACAATTCTTTCTTCCTTGTAGATGCAAATCATCTATCAACCACAACAACTCAAATCGGAATAATCAAAGAACCTCACATCAACATCAACAAGTCGATATTATCTCAAGCCTTCGATCTATAACCCCAACACGTCAAGTCGATGTGAACAAAATGGAGATTTTAATTCCAAAACTCAAATTCATTCACAAATCGATTCTTAAAATCAGTTAATTCAACTCAAATCGATTCTTTACCCATTAAATTTTCTTTCGAATTTTGAATTATGGATTCATAAGAATCAATCGTTGACTTTTCTTGTTTGATTCTTCATCCATCTTCAAGAACTTCATTTGCCCAGCCAAGAACAGATTCAATCATCGATTCAATCATTAAGCATGAAGAATCGAAATCATCATTCAAATCGATTTCGATTATCACAAATCAGATTAAAATGAGATTCGTAAGACACGAAATGAACAGATTTGAAAATACGATCACAAAAAAAATTGGATTGAATCACCAATCAGTTGATTCTTGAAATTCTATGAAGAATGTAAATCATTATGAATATTAATCTTGAATCGAATGAGTAGATGGAACAAACAGATCAAGAATAAACGAGATATGAACAAAGAAAAATCGGAACAAATTAATCTATATCATAAATTGGGCTTTTCAATGAGATGAACAGTAAAAGATTATTATCATTTGGGCTTAAAAACTCGATCAACTGAACAGTAAACAGCTCGAAACATTTGGATTTGAATGAATGAAATGAATTAAAACTTGTGATTGGGCTTGATCTTAAAAAAAATTTGTTGAATCACCAATGGGGTAAAAACGGATTAGATTCAACGAAACAAATCGATCCGAATTCAAAAACGTAACGCACGAATTCAATGAGATTAAGAGAGATCATAGAGAGAGACTCACCAAAATTGCTTCAATTGTGACAAATGTTGCCAAACCGAGAATCGTTCTTCAAAAATCACCTTGATCTTGAAGACCCGCTCTGATACCAATTGTAGTGACAAAGAACATGGTTTGGCATGTGGAATTAAAGTTTGCACAATGAACATGGTGATTTGGGTGTTCAAGAGATGTATTGAATATGTATGGTGTTACAAAAAGGGACATAGATCTACATCTAAATAAATAACACAAACTTACACACTCACTTTTACATCTCTCAAGCACACCTCTACAAGTGGTATGAACCCACTATTTATAGAGGTGTTTACATGTCTCTCTCTCACTCTCACTAACACATGGGTCTAAAGGCTAATGCACCACATGCAAGTGGGTCTACAAGAATCAAACCATTAGAAAGTCATACATGAAGAACTTTGCACCCCAACAGTTACATATAACTCTACAACATACACTTAGCAAGTATAGAATGCTAGTATGGTTTCTCAGTTTTTAATTGGATGAGTTGATTTCCTAGAGTTCTTCTACGAAGTGAAGTTTAGAATTGACTTGAGTTTCATCAAGAGGAGTGGCAAGAGTGCTATCGGACAAACATTTCATGAGGTTGGATGCGTGGAAAGTACCGTGTACATTTTTGAGCTCTCCATGCAACCTTAGTTGGTAGGCTACCGGACCCATTGTAACAAGAATATCAAATGGTCCTATATACTTAGGATTTGGCTTGCGTCGCTTTTCGAATCTTATGACACCTTTCCAAGGAGAGATTTTAACATAACTCAGTCTCCGACTCTTACTCAACAATTCAGTGACTAACACTCTTTCCCCTACAGAGCCTCAAACGATGTGGTGTGAATGTTGGTGTGATAACTATTATTGAAGAAAAACTCAATCAAATGTAGATGAGTATCCCATGCATTTTTAATGTTTTTCACATAAACGAAGACCATGTCTTCCAAATTCTAAATGGTCCTTTTACATTGACGATCTGTTTGTGGATGGTGAGTCGTGCTCATGTCAAGGCGTGTCCGTATTAACGTTTACAATATTTCAAAAATTACAACGTGAATCTACTAACTCTATCTGAGATGGAAGAAATATGTACCCCATGTAATTTTATGGTTTCCTTAAGAAAAATATTGGTTAACTTATTTATCTTATCTGTTCTACTTGATCGTTACGAAGTAGGCGGACTTAGTTAAATGATATACTACTACCCAAGTAGTGACATAACTACTAGAGGTCTTGGGTAGCTTTGTTATGAAGTCCATTGAAATCGGATCCCACTTCCACTCAAGTGTTTCTGGTTGTTGTCATAATCCCGAGGGCTTTTGGTATTAGGCTTTTGACTTTGGAACAAGTCAAGCATTTACCCATGTAAGTTAAAACAAAGGCTTCCATGTTTGGGAACCAATATAGTAGCTTCAGATCTAGATACATCTTTTTGGAGCTAGCATGGATGGAATACTTTGATGTGTGAGCTTTGTCCACGAAGTCCTCTGAAACGCACTACACAACAGTTGTTTTAACTTCTGAAACGCAGACTCATGTTTGTCTTCTGATAGCTTCATTTTATTTACTTCTTTTTATAGTTTATTTTAGCACATTTCATTCGCATTTTAGTTAATTTCCATGCATATTTACCTTTTTGTTATTTTATGACCGTTTCGGGTACTTTCTAGTTTCTTGAGCATTATTGCAGATTTTTTTGGAGACTAGCGGAGCGGGATTTTTGGGAGGCGACTGGACTTGAAGGGCAATGGAGATTTCGAACTTGATGGTATGTAGTTGATTCATGGAGTGGGCTTGTCAATTGCTTGAAGGCTTGGAAGATTTTAATTTTAAATTACAAGGCGCGGGAGAGTTTTCAAGTGCGCGGAGATCGATGATCGGGTGTTTGCGGAAGCTTTGAGTGATTTGGAGAGGCAATTTCGGCTCAAATTGAAGAAATCTTGAAGAAAAATGGGCTAGAAGCTGATTAGACTCGAACTGGGCCAATGGACTAGCTGTGGGGGCCCAAGACTTGAAGAAGCCCAAAAATCCGTCACACTCACGCGGCCCGCGTGGATTCCTGAAGGGGCAATTTCAGGATTTTCTCTAGAGCTCTATTTTGGGAAGGTTGGTGTGCCTCCTTAGCCTTATCTTGAACATCCGATTTTGACACATTCTCTCTGGAGTTTTGTAGCACTTTGAAGGCCAAGAACCCTCAAGAACTTCATCATTTCACCTCTTGATTCTTGTTAAATGTTGGGTACAATCTTTACTAACTTTGTTTTCTTAAGTTTAGCTATGCTTAGCTAGACAAATTGTGGTTGACTTTGGTGAAATCCTTTGACTAATTGTTGAATGTTGAAGACTCCATGAACTTGTGTTTGAATCTTTATGAAAATGTTTTGTGTTTTAACATCTTATCATTACTTGTATATTTTTATTCATGAGTTGAAATGTGTTTGTGGTGATTAGTTGGCTAATTTCTTGATTAAGTAAAGGATCTTCAAATTCGCAAGCAACAAGTGATTTTTGTGTTATTTTTACTTCACACAATCATAAAAACATTTTCTCCAACATGGTAGTGGAAGCTTTTGACTCCTCTTGGATTTGGTGACATTTTAATTCTTAATGATAGTTGACTTTCACTAATTACATGCTTAATGGAATTTGTGACTTTGACTAAGGAAATTGTTATGAGCTTCTCTAACCATTTCAACAACTAAGAAAAGTCTAGGTAATCTCAAGCTTCTTGAATTACTATAGCCAAATTAAGGATTTAAATCAAGTATTGCACCAATGGATTCTAATGATATGTTCTTCAAAAAGTCAAAGTGAGGAAACCTCAAGTCAGCCATCTTTCTCTTATTGATTTTACATCAAACTCTTATTCTTGTTGAAATTGTCCATTTAAATCTTAGTTTAATTCTAGTTTGTTTCAAGTATTTCAAAAAGACCAAACCCCCATTTTTACTCTTATTGTCATTTTACAAGTATTTTTACAAAGAGATTTTTCATAGAGTTATAAAATTGAACCAATCTCCATGGATTCGACCCCTTTACCACTATACACTATTTTAGTGTAAAAGATTTAGGGTTATAAATTTTGTTGGCCTCGAAAACCACCAATTTTTGGCGCTGTTGTCGGGGATTGGTTTATATTTAATCAGTTTGTTTCTCTATGCCTAGATCTCATTGTGTAGGTACTCTAGTTTAAAACTCAAAAATTGAAGAAAAAAGTATGGTTCGGGAATGAACACTCCTTGCATTGAAGATAAATTTTCTGAGCTACCTTAGTTAGTTATGATGATTGAAAGTGACCAAAGTGTGCAACCCACAACTCTTCCTTGCGATATTTGGGCCCAAAATGGACACCATTCCGATATGTGTCCATATTTACAACGAGAATCGGAAGAAGTGCAATAAATGGGAAGCTACTACTAGTCAAACAAATGGAGTTATAATCAACCTAAACATGATTAATGGTGGGACAACAACCAAGCTTAGGGATACAACCAATACCAAAGCCCATACCTAGCTTGGAGAAGTGACTAATACCAACCAACTCCACAATTCCAACATCCATATCCTCCACCTCCTCTACAACCTGAAATTCCAAGCATGTCCTTAGAGGACATTGTGAAAAGCATTGCGACATCTACCCAAGTTTTCCAGGAAACAACGCAAGCTAGCATCAAAAGCTTGGAGCAACAAATAACACAACTTGCTCAAACAATAAGTATAATGGAAGCTCAAGACAAACCACCATTTGAAGAGAGCCCATGGCATAACACATGTGTCATTCCTTTGAAAGATGAGAAAAGTTTTGATGGCCCAAGAGTGTTATATGGAGAAGAGGAAGACGGAGTAGAAGTGGAAGAGGTTATTAAGGAGGAAGAAGAAATTGAGAAAGATCTCAATGAAACTATAGAGGAAGTGTTGGGTGTTAACGAAAGAGAGGTTGAGCTACCCACTACCATTAAGAAACTAACTCCAATGGTAGAACAACCACAAGATCCGGAAATGATAAATCTATTGGACCCTTCAAATGATACATATCTCGAGAAAGAGGACGCCAAACCGGTCACTTACTCAACCACCATGTCAAAGAGGGAAGAGTTGGTCAACTTACTAAACAAGTACAAGAAAGAATATGGTTGGATGATTGCTATTATCAAAGGTCTAAGTCTGGTATGGTTCTCCCGTAAAAAGAAAGTCAAATACAAGAAAAGAGTCGCAATGGAGGTGTGGAAACTAAAAAATGTCGACACGGGGCAAGTTTTCAAGGTTAATGGATATCGGTTGAAGCCTTTCTATTTGGACACCCCAAAATATTGAAGAAAAGATTGGAGGAAGTCTCACCATAGACGTTAAAGAAGGGCATTTTTGGGAAGCATTGTGCTTTCGTCTTTTAATAACCGAATAAAATGATTTTGAAAATGTTTTTTTTAAGTGTTCATTTTTGAAAAATTTCAAGCTTTATTCTCACCTTTGGTCCAAACGTTTGTTGTGTTTTTGAAACCGGGACTTTACGAGAATCATTTTGGCCAAAAATGAAGTTTTTAGAAAAATTTCAAATTTTGAAGTGCAAGAAGTCACGCGGCCCGCATGAGAATCCCACGCAGCCCGCGTAAGGTGTACATGCGGCCAGCATGCGGGTTCCATGTGGCCCGCATGGCTGGTTTCAACACTTAGTATTTTTTGAGCTTCAGTTCACGCGGCCTTTATGCGGATATTGTGCGGCCCGCGTGGTTCGACCCAAAATTCTTCTAAACCTTCTGTGGACTTGAGAGAAAAGAAAGAATGTTACATGCGGCCTCTACACGGCCTTCGCCCCGCCCGCGCTCCATACAAAAACTCGATTTCCCGGAGATCTACCGGTCGGAATCCCGCGAGACCACCACCATTTTTCCTCCTCTACAAACCTCTTTCCGCCGCCCGACCCTCCGATTTTGGTCATTTCCGCCCTTTCCTTAAGCATTGAGGACAATGCTTGTTCTTAAGCTTGGGGTGGGGTATTCCCTTTTACCTTTTCATGCATTTTTTAGTTAGGTTGCATTTCATTTTAGTTTTAAGCTAATTTGCATTCAATTTTTGTTTGATTTTTTTCAAAAATTACAAAAAGATTTTATTTTCCTCATTTCCATTGTTTTTTATTTTTTTGCATAACATTTTGCTTAGGGCATTAGCATTCATGCATTTTTGTTATCTTTTTATTCTCACCCCCCTTGGATGCCATGGAACAGGTTCACAGTTATTGTATCATTATTGGTCCAGGATCTTGTTGCTATCTCACCCATCGAACCGAGACCACTAGCTGCAGCTTGGGACTTCATACTTGGGATCAGATGCTGGAAGCTTAAAGGGGTAAGTGATCATGGCCAGGTAGTTGTTGGATTAATGTCTAAGTCCAAAACCATAATTGGAAAGATTTGACCCGACCCGGCATGGTCCATTTGGGTTGCATGGCATCGGAACATTTGGATAGAATGTTTTATGAGAAGAGGACATTTGTGACATATTAATATATTATAAGTTCTAATATATTAATATGAAATCATGTTATTTAATTAGTATTGATCAAGAATTAATTTGGACTTAATTTAGTGATCAAAATAGACTAATTAAATATATGGGGATTGATTGTGTAAATCATTCATTCTTATATATGTGGGCTTATGATCCATGATTCCTTATGTTGGGTTTAACCCATGTGGTGACCCATGGATACTCCATGGAGGTTAAAACCCATGGAGTATAAGGAATGGGTAAAGTCATGGGTTACATGGTGTAACCCTAATGTGCACACTATATAAGGATCCCTTTAGCTCAAGAAATTGGCACAAGTGACAAACATATGAGGGCTAGCCGATTTGAGCATGAGTGTCTTCTTCTTATGGTTATTCCAAGTGTTGATGATGTTGTGTGAACCATTTGAGGTGTCACACTTGGGGCACTAGGCTCTCGAGCTTCATGGAGTCAAGCTACATCAACAAGGAATGTATTCTATCTATTTTATTACCCAAGTATCAAAGATTGTATGCTAGTTAGGGTAATACCTTGGAATATTCATATTTTCATGTATAATAGAGAAAACATAGATCCAAGGTATTTAGGGTTTCATGTACACTTAGGAATGTTAGAATGCTCAAAACCCAACAGTGGTATCAGAGCCTAGGCTTGTTTTCAATTATACTTGATGCTATTTGCAAGAAAAATCGTTTTTTTTTTTTGGAATCTGCCAGTTCACCACGAGATGATAAAATTTACCACGAGGTAGTGACTGTTCAGTGAAAAAAAATCAATTTTTTTGGCCTGTTTTGGATTAGAATCATTACCACAAAGTGTTTTGTTCATAAAACTTGATTTTGATGTTATGGTAATGTTTATTCTCATCCAAATAAATGATAATTGTCAAAGTTTCAAGACTTTATTTTGTTTATGTGATTAGCTAAGTTCTTGAAAATTGTTGATATGAATTATCTTGTTCTTATGAGTTGCTTAGATTAATAGAAAAGTTATGTGAAATTGTTGTTTTGAATCCAAATTAATCTAAGAGTTGGTTCTAAAATGTGTTTTTGTAACTTGTCCTCAAGTTATATGAAAAGTCACATTTAAGATTCATAAAACTCATAAATATTTCCATAGGTTATGAATAAAGAAAAGTCATATTCTTTTAATAGTTTAAAGTCTTCCATAACTTGTCCTCAAGTTATGGAATTGAAAAGTTTTTGAATAGTTCAAAACTTGCCCTCAAGTTTTGGAATTTGAAAAGTTTTCTTTCATGAATACTTTAATTCCAAATTAAGGCCTTAGGATTTTAAAAGTTAAAATTTAACCCTTATACTTTATAATATTATAAGTTAATAATATATATATATATATATATATATATATATATATATATATATATATATATATGTATAAGAGCAAGTCGTCTTACCATTAGTAGGTCTCATTCACGAAGCCGGTCTATAAGGGGGTATAAGGTTACTGCCTATAAAATGACAGTTTAATGGGTGTCCACTCTCACCCACCGCTTCCTTGACTGGTGGAGGGTCGTTAGCCGAACGGGTATGACAAGGACTATAATTCTCCCTTCATTATAAGTATAATGATAAATACTAAGTAACTAAACACTTATAAATTCTCAATCTTAGTTACTTAGGAAAATGTGAATAAGGTGCTAATCCATGAAATTACACTTTGCACTTTGTTTGAGCTGTTAGTGGAGTGTGTGTGGTTAACCGGCACACTAAATGGTTTTAACAAAGTAGGAAAAGGGTTTCATAAAGTTTATCATAGGCCGGTGGAGCGTGTGTGGTTAACTGGCACATCGGTTGAATGATAAACATTTAAGAGTACCATGTAATTTGCATGGTTACTTCACACCTTGTTTTGTGATCCTCGGCATCCCAGTCACAAAACCTGAAGGGCAAAATCGAGATTGAAACATGGCATTGAAAATTTAAATGAATCTCAAAAGAATCTAGGAGTTTGAAAAACCAATTAAAACCTAATAAATTATTTCGTTTTTATGGTGGAAATTGGTGAATCGTCATTCACCTACCTTCAACTATTTTATAGCCTGGATTACGGCATCCCTCTTCCAAGTTATAAAATATTGTGTTGGGTCCTAGCCTTAATATTTCATATTGGGTGTTATATTAAGGACTTAAATCAACTTACTTGAATATCTCCCATATTAGATGTCTGGTTTAGACATCTATGATCATCCCAAATATCTTGGAACAATCTTTCCTATAGAAGATGATGTCCCATGGTTGGTTTATGGAAATCATACTTCTTTTCTGTCACCTCCTCCAATTATTCTCCCTAACCCACAAGTTCTTGAAAAGTTTAAGGTCACTCAAGCCCTATTGGAAAGCAAAGTCTATGTGTGCTCACATCTTGGAGATAAAGTCACATATTGACAAGCCGGGAGAGTTGGGTGTCAAAGTCTTGAGGAAGTTGGATGTTCAATCATTTTTTAAGTCACATAGCGAGTTCCTTTGGGACCACTATGAAACAGACTATGACATGACCCTTAATGATCTTATCTATTTGCTTGGTGCTGCTGAATCAGAAATGATTTGAGGACTAGTAAAGCAAATTTGATTAGAAGATCAACTTCCCAACCCTTCAATGGACATTGACAATGGTAACATTGGATATCTAGAAAAAGCTTTCTCTTCCCAATGGAAAGGGATCGACCATAGTCAACTTGGTTGACCAAATGGTAAAGAGAATGGCTAAGTATGAGATAGCCCTACCAAAGGGTCCATATGTGTCTATTGCCAAAGGAAGGGGCATTGATTGCGAAGCTGCCTATTTACCTGAAAGATCATAAGGTTGATCAAGTCAAGAAGTTTGACTCTATTTCAGGTAAACTCCACTGTCTAACTCTGTTAAGTTTCTATTCTGAGATTCTTATTACATGATGTGACTGGGTCACATGTTGATGTGTTAAGAATCAAAGAAAAGTGAAGAAACTTAAAGGAAGTATATGCTGATTCTGATCGCGAAGATGGATCTCGATCGCATGGTTCAGTGATCAGAATTTTGAGTTGTTGCTTAGGAGTTATGATATATTGCTTAGGAATAGATAACAACAAGTTTTTCATATGCTTTTGCACTGTAAGGATAAGTTTTTCCGCAAAGTTTTAAAATAAAAGAAAAAGGTTTTAATTTTATTTATTTTAAATATCCTTACAGTGGCATTTGTAAAAATAAAAAAATGGTTGTTTATATGATTCCACTGATAGCAATAATGGAAATATGAATTTGATTCTTTCATTTGTGGTAGTGTCTAAATTTACCAAACAAGGAAAGATTCTCATCACCCAAGGTTTCAGTTGGATAGAAACTTGGAGATCATGCAAGTTGTATAGTATGATGAATGATAATTTTAATCTTTGGAAAATTAAGATTAATTCGTTGTTCACATATATATGTGAGTCAAGTGAAGGACTAAGGGATCGAGTACACATTCTGGTGCACTGATCAAGTCCACCACAAAAGATCGATAAGACTATTCGTCATGATTTACTAAAGTAACTTTAACAAATATGATTATACTTACAAGTTTAAGTATAATTCTGAAACATTGGAAAAATTTCGATGTATGGCAGAGCGAATAAGAATAATCAAATTAGGCAGAAGGATAAAAGTTTCTCAAATCTAAAAAGATGGGAGAGTACTGTAGTATCATGTTTTTTGATCATCTTAATGATTAAGACACCATGTCACAATTAGTCCTCTAAGGACATCTTAGTGCATTCTTATGACTAAGAAGAGGAATCTTGAATTGTTGGAATGGTTAAATCAAGAAGATGAGTCATACTTCGTTCCAAAGCAAGTCTTAGAGTCATACTCCAAGACTGTAAGTTGAGTGACATATCTTAAAGAAAGGTTTATAACACTTGTCAAATGTAAGAGTAAAAGTGTCCTACTCTTGTACATTTGAAATTGGTAAGTTGTGATGTTTTGGATAAAACAAAGACCAACTAAGGCCAATTGTGTGAAGTGTTTGTCTTGATAAAGAATCCGCACTATCTCTTGAATATTTGGCAAGATAGTCTTATATGTCAAGAAGACAGTGGGAGTCTTAAGGATCCTGCAACAGTTTCAAGAACTAATCAAGAGTAAAACATGTGTTTCATCACTAGCACACGACTAGAGGTTTATGACCTATCATGTTGACATTTCTGTGCCCCATTCCAGTTAAAGTTGGCTATACATTTGAGTTCTACATGTTCTCAATTGTTTGCATAACTACTTGGAAGCAATGACAGGCCCTTGTACTGCCCGGTGGCAAGAAGATTGCACAAGTTCAGTCCATATGAGTTTGGATTTGTCACTAACCTAGTCTTGTGATTATGGTTTTGACAAATTCACATGGATAGGAACACATACACCATAAAATCTAAGGGTCATAAGGTTTCTCTCCGATTCATGAAAATGATGGTGAGGAAACACTTCCACCAAGTAGATTTTAAGTAAGATAGCAATTGTGATCTTTTCATTCTCAAAGTCGTTAGTGGAGCGTGCGTGGTTAACCGGCACACTAATATGGACTTATGAGAAATGGCAAAAGTTTAAACAATCGAGACTATGATTACGGCATCCCTTTTCATAGTTCTAAAATTGTTTAGACACACCTGTGAGCTATCTTAGATAAGGTGTATGATTTTGATAAAGTCTTATCAAAGCAATCTCGTATCAGAAATTTGAACTTTGGTAAGAAAGTCAATAAAGTATTGATTTCTAGAAGTCCCGCTAATTTCTGAGTACATGTCAAAGCTAGTGGGAGCATAAGTGTTATGCTAATAATCATCATGTTAGTGGGAGCATGATAATTATGATTAGTATTGCAAGATAGCAATGTTAATTATATAAAAACAAAAGTTTCAATTCCGGAAGTTGCAGGGGTTGAAAAGTTGTTTTGCTATAATTAAGGGAGAGGAAATTATACCTCATTTCAATTCTAAAAGGCTTAGATTGAGTTTTTAATCATCTTTAGTCAAGAATATATATATATATATATATATATATATATATATATATATATATATATATATATATATATATATGAATTTTATGTTGGTTTGGTTCAACTTAAGAAAATTCTATATATTGCGTTCTCAAAATTCGATTATGATTACGACATCCCTCTTCATAGTCAAATTTTGAGAACATGGCAAATAAAAAAATATTGTACCAAAAGACTGGTCTAGAATCATGTCTTTATGTGAGACATCATGAATCGTGTCCCATTTGCTTTGGGTACAGGATCGATTGCATGTGCTATAATATTCATCCTTTCTAAATTTTCCAAATGCTCTGGGCATTAAGGGGGAAAAATCTAGAATTAGATATGACTAAAATGATTAAGCAATTGTCGAGAATAATCTAAGATTTACCAAAGATTGGTTGCTCAGGGACAGTTGGAAGTATAGTGTTAAATTTTGGAAGGACCATATTGACATACTCTGAAAGGAGGCAACTCTTGTTCAGAAGTGACAGTCAAAATGGGAATATGGAAATGTTTCATAGTTGGAAGTTATTCAATCTGTGTAAGATTAGAAAAACTTAATGCAAGAAGGATGTTTCCATGGAGATGATCTCCATTGGAATACTCTGTAATGTCTGTTGACAAGTCTTTGTGACTTTGTGCATAATCATTACAAGAGGATCAATGCATATAAGTTTAAAATCTAACAGATTTCGGTAAATGATAGGAATTTGGAATTCTTACATTTTCGATAAGGATTTGGGAGTGTGAAAAGAGAATAATTGAATTTATGTTCAATCGATCTAGTTCACAAAGTAAAGATCATAGACAAACATAGAATGCTTACTTGGTGTATGGCAAAGCTATTGTCTAGAAAAACATAGTGTACATGCTTGGAGCATGGGACAACTAGTGTTTTTAATTCAAGTATAAAGTTGATAAAACCGAAACAATGAATAATGAGTAATCAGTATGGTGATAAATAAAAAGTGTTCTATTTATATTCATAGGTTTTGATACCATATTGGATTCAATTATTCTTGTGTTTCATTTTGCATGTTTTGACTTCCAGAATAAACTAGGTCATTCTTCCGGAATGACTAAGTTATTCAAACCATCCACAGTCGGTCATATGTTGGAAGTAGATATGAATCAAGACTGTCATGAGTTGGCTTGTAGATGTCTAAGATGTAGGACATAGCAAAGTATTGCTACAACACTCATGAGTACTCATAAGTTCTGAGTATTGGATTCAACCCGCGCTCATTTGAATCACTTCATGGATTTTATCACGAGTGATCATGAGACGATAATATCTTATATTCTTCAAAACTAGAGATATGAGTTGTTACTATGAGTTGGTTGTACATTGATTGCGCGAAAACGCAATGGTAACTCGATGTTAAAAAACGTGCCTTTGTGTATGATTCAACAAGTAGTAGAACAAGCCATATGAGTCGAAGTTTATCCATTCCTTTTACCTTCGGGATAAAAGCGATATTTGTGGGCCCCTCGATGATTTAATGATGACACATGTGAGTGCTTGGCCAAGCCATAACTGATTTGATCTGTTCAATCAGTCAGTCATCATGAATCGGAAATCGGGAAACAACAAATGGACTGAGAGAATGATTGATAATCCATGTCTCAGTTCATATGATATCTAGAATGGAGGAATATATGATCACTTATCTAATGGATAAGTCATTGACAAAGGTCAGAGTTCATCGTCAAGGTCAGAGTTCGACAGCGGCTTTTGGGTGCTACGATTTCTAGTCGGGTTATGAAGTCATACTTGCAATAATAGTTTTAGACTTATCCAAGTGGGAGACTTTTGGATTAATGTCTAAGTCCATAACTATAATTGGTAAGACTTGACCCGACCCGGCATGGTCCATTTGGGTTGCATGGCATCGGAACATTTGGATAGACCGTTTTATGAGAAGAGGACATTTGTGACATATTAATATATTATAAGTTCTAATATATTAATATGAAATCATGTTATTTAATTAGTATTGATCAAGAATTAATTTGGACTTAATTTAGTGATCAAAAGAGACTAATTAAATATATGAGGATTGATTGTGTAAATCATTCATTCTTATATATGTGGGCTTATGATCCATGATTCCTTATGTTGGGTTTAACCCATGTGGTGACCCATGGATACTCCATGGAGGTTAAAACCCATGGAGTATAAGGAATGGGTAAAGTCATGAGTTACATGGTGTAACCCTAATGTGCACACTATATAAGGATCCCTTTAGCTCAAGAAATTGGCACAAGTGACAAACATATGAGGGCTAGCCGATTTGAGCATGAGTGTCTTCTTCTTATGGTTATTCCAAGTGTTGATGATGTTGTGTGAACCATTTGAGGTGTCACACTTGGGGCACTAGGCTCTCGAGCTTCATGGAGTCAAGCTACATCAACAAGGTATGTATTCTATCTATTTTATTACCCAAGTATCATAGATTGTATGATAGTTAGGGTAATACCTTGGAATATTCATATTTGCATGTGTAATAGAGAAAACATAGATCCGAGGTATGTAGGGTTGCATGTACACTTAGGAGTGTTAGAATGCTCAAAACCCAACAGTAGTTTCACGAAGAATTATGCATGCAATACTAACAACTGTAGGATATACTATATCAATGGATGTTCTTAGCCTTGTGGTCACTACCGCAGAGAGGATCACACTTGATCATATTTGAACCGTTAGGATGAAGCACTGGTGCTTATCCCCTAGTAGAATCCATATCCGGTCTCTTTACATCACCATATTTTTTTTTGTGATTTTCTTAGGATTTTAGAGAGTTTTTTGTCCACATTTGGACATTTTCATTATTTTTGAAAAATCGAAAGTTTGAAAAGGAGCTTACATCTTTACGCTCCACACATGGTCATTTTCACATTTAGACCATTCAGATTATATTATCACCCTCTCGGTTCCACTTACATACTCTTGGGAACCAAATTTTGACCGGTTCAATTATTGAACAAATTTTCCTACATTTTGGTCACCCGGTGTTTGATATTCATTTATATAGGTTTGTTTTATTGTATATAGATCGAGTTGTTTCTTTTCGCAAATTGGTAATGTTAGAGAGACTGTTGAGTCGGATACTACGGGAGGTTTGGGCCAACACTAAGTGAACTGATTCCTACAATGATGCCCGAGCGATGAAACCCAATCACCTTTGAGAGTGGCCGACAGACATGAGATCACGCAACTTTCGTGATAAGATTGTACACTTAAAGAAGAGCTCCACACGAGCCCATCCTGCTACTTTCTCCATACTACAGATGTTCTTCATTGTATGCATGTTCCATTGGGGCTGCGACTGACCATCCCTCCTTACTCACCTAAAATATTTTTCCTAGTTGTGGTTTATCGTCCCATTGTCATCGGATGAAAAAATCGTGAGAAAATAGCAAGATCAATTCTGACCATGTTGACTAACGACGATCAGGTTCCGTGGTTCTATCTATTCTTTTTATTTTTCTTAGGATAGTTCATCCCGAGTTCATTTTAGTTTTGTCTTACTTAAGGACAAGTAAGGTTTAAGCTTGGGGTGATCTTCCCAGACAAACTTTGTTTCTTTCTGTGTTAATGTAAACAAAGGTTTGGCTATCTTGGTGGAAGTTCTCAATGAATTTCCGATAATAGCCTGCAAGTTCTAAGAATTGACGCACTTCTGTTGGCGTCTTTGGTGCATCCCAATTCTTGATTGCTTCTATTTTTGGAAGGATCAACGTGAATCCCATTGTTGCTGACCACATGCCTGTGAAATTTACTCTCTAATCCAAAGTTCACATTTAGAGAATTTAGCATATAACTTTTATTTCCACAACAGTTATAGGATTAGTTGCAGGTTTTGTCTGTTTTCCTCCTTGGTTTGTGAGTATAACATCGATAAATACAATCATAAATTCTTCCAAGTATGGTTCGCATACACGGTTCATGAGGTCCATGGATGGAATACTTTGATGTGTGAGATTCGTCCACGAAGTCCTCTAAAACACACTACACAACAAGTGTTTCAACTTCTGAAACGCAGACTTATGTTTGTCTTCCCTGACAACCTTTGTTTCTTTTTGTGTTAATGTAAACAGAGGTTTGGCTATCTTGGTGGAAGTTCTCAATGAATTTTCGATAATAACATGCAAGGTCTAAGAATTGACGCACTTCTGTTGGCGTCTTTGGTGCATCCCAATTCTTTATTGCTTCTATTTTGGTAAGGATCAATGTGAATCCCATTGTTGCTGACCACATGCCCGTGAAATTTTACTCTCTAATCAAAAATTCACATTTAGAGAATTTAGCATACAACTTTTATTTCCACAAAAGCTATAGGATTAGTTGCAAGTTTTGTTTGTTTTCCTCCTTGGTTTGTGAGTATAACATCGATAAATACAATCATAAATTTGTCCAAGTATGGTTTGCATACATGGTTCTTGAGGTCCTTGAAGACTAATGGTGTATTGGTTAGTCTGAACGACAAAACTAGGAAATCGTAGTAACCATAGAGAGTCCTAAATTTCATATTCATAAAGTGTTCTTATCGAACTCGAAGTTAGTGGTATCCTGAACTGAGGTCGATATTTATGTAGTAGAATGAATCTTTGTATTTCATCGAATAGATCATCAATTCTCGGATTAGGTATCAGTTCTTGATGGTAGATTCTTTTGTTCCGATAATCGATACATGTTCGGAAGGATCCATCTTTGCTTTTGAAAAATAGAACTAGTGCTCTCCAAGGTGAGAAGCTTGGTCATATAAATTCTTTTCCAAGAAGTTCCCGAGTTTGATTAGATAGCTCTTGCATTTTGGGTGGTGCCAATCAGTAAGGTGACTTTGTTATTGTTGTCACTCCTAGAATTAAGTCGATTCTAAACTCAACTTTTTTGGCTGGTTGTTATCCAATTAGTTGATTTAGTAGTAGATCAGGATACTCGCATACATGTGGTATGTATTTAATTTATTTTTCTTCTCTTTGTTTATCTATAACGTGTGCTATAAAAACGTTGTACTTCTTGTGTAGCACCGGATTGACTGTTAGTCATCTCTACTACATAACTTTCCTTAAGTTTACAGGATTTGTGACTTAATAGTTGTCTAAACTTAGGGCAATAAAACTCCTAACTGCCCTTGAATCAAATAGTATGGTAGCATATAGTTTATTTAAATAGGAACAAACTAAACGATGTTGATGGTTCCTGAAGTGTATCCTATGTGTTTATTATGAATTTTCAGCATCGAGCATTTCTTCCTTGGTTCTGAAGTTTCAGGAATAACTCTTTGAAATGTCCTAGATTTCCATATACAAAACATCCCTTTATTTTACCAATACTTGTCTCATGATTTTGTTGTAGGCATTTGGTGTCGATAGAATCGATTGATATGACCTTTCTTGCTGCAATAGTGACAGAACGGTTCCTTGCAGTCACCTAGATGGTGACAGTTGCCTTTGTCGCACTTGGGGGTTTCTAATGTACTATTTTTGTGGAGTGACTGTTGCGGCATGAATTTTCCCAACATATTGCTCCTTCTACAAGGATTATCTTGAGTTTCCCTTGGTATTGTTATCAAACTTCCTTGATTGAATCCAATGCTATCATAAATTGTTTTGAGTTGGTGATCAAGACAAGCTCTACATGCCACTTGTCACACCCCGCTAAAGCGGAAACACGGGGCGCAACAGTATAAAGGGTTTCATAGTAAAAGATAAATACAACACCAACCATAGTATTAAAAAGCGTTACAATTTAAAATAACTTTTGAAAATTTTTTAAAAGGAATTACAATGTACTAAGAAAACAAAACACGTGAATGGTCCTATAAGTGATGTGTCCCTACATGCCACTTACTCAATGATTCCTGAAAAAGCATGTAAAATGAATGGTCAACTACCGAAATAGTTGGTAAGTTCACATGTTTATATATAACATCATTTTAAAATCATGGAAGTTCAAAATATTGATAAAGGTTTCCATAACAAAAGTACATTGCTAACGTGAGTAATAAATTTTGTTGCTAAAATGATGTAATAAAGTTCTCAATAATAATTTTTTTTTTGCTATAGTGAGTAATCAATTTTGTTGCTATAATGAGAAACAAGTGTATAAACAGTACTTCATTGCTAAAAAGTATAACAAGTTCATTGTTGTAATGAGTAAGCAAGTTCGCATAACTAAGTTTATTGCTATCATGTGAAATAAAGACGTTGACATCAGGAGATACAAATTTCGATGCTAACATAAGAAACAAAGTTCGTTGCTAAAATGAGAAACAAAGTTTGTTGCTATAATGAGAAATAAAGCCCATTAACAGCATGAGAAGCAAAGTTTGATGTTAACATGAGAAACAAATTTCGTATGTGCATAATGAACAAACCATGAGTTCAAAACCCAATCCTAATGCCCGAGGGGTGCCCTATTGGGATCTACGTGTATCACTCACATAAATAGAAATGGTAAAATGCACTCTGCGACATGTGCGAGTGAGGAGTTGTCTACCTCCTAATAGCGTTATCCATAATAACCATGGGCATAAAAGAGTTAATGAGTTGTGTGAAATGATTACAGGGACTTGACCATGATAAGGCCTCATGAATTTACATTAGCATACACACACATAGCAAATCACATTTGATACAATTTAAAATAAGTACAACGAACATAATTAAATAACCGACATGAATTTCCACCCCAATATATTAGAAACCGAAAATAGGGGCCGTGAATACTCACAACTTATTTCGTGTTGATGCTAACGATACCTTGAACTAAATTTTGTCCATACGAATACTGATGTCCTAAAATAATGGTATATACTAGTGAGTCTTTAATCGAAATCTAATACTAATATACTTACTACTACAATATAATTATGCCAATATTGTGTCAAAATTTTGATATAGATTAGTTACAAATATTTTTCTGTGAAATTTAGATTTTTATGAATCAATTTGCTATGTAACAAATTCAACTGCAAATTCTCATATTGAAATGTTAAATCTTGACATTTTAGGAGGTGTTCCAATGATTAAATATTCAAAAACTAAATCAGTTTAGGTCTAAAAATTTCCAAACTTTAGATTTCAGTTATTACTGTAATTTAGAACCTAGTTGTTATTTTTCAAGATTTTTAAATATCTTTAACTATTTTTCAACCATTTAATTCCTTGAAAATATGATAAAATCATGAAAAAATACTAAACAATTTAGAAAAATTACCAATGTTTTTGTACAAATGTTATAAGACGTATATAAGATGGGAAAATATAAGAAGTCATATTTAATTTGTGTAAAATCATTTTTGGATTTATGGGTGTTTAATCTTAGGAAATTGGAAATAAATAGCACACAGTTGAAATAAATCCTCAAACTTTTTGTAAAATTGTTATATAATGTTTACAAACTGAGAAAAATATCAAAATTGGTTTTTAAATAGTTTAATCTGATTTTATGATTTTTGTGTATTTGTACCTACAAAAATGGAATTAAATATTAAACAGATTAGAAAATTGTCGAAACTTTTTATTTGTAATAATCAACCTGTTGACAAGTTGTTGACCCTCATCACGCTTCATCAAACATTATAGTGTTTAGACAGTTATCAGTTATCACCGATGACTTGACCGTCGTTGGTTGTAGCTTTCAACCATAAGTGGGCATGTCATCTCATATAGATCTATACATAACACATATTTATTATGCATTTTAATATATAATATTATATTTTCCTCAAAAATAAACAAACATTATACATTAGGTCTATTACTTTGACGTTCATCACCTTCGCGATCGACGATCGTTGACCAAATTTTGACGGTTGTCACATTCTCCCCACGTTGAAAGAATTTTGTCCCGCAATTCAGCTTGTAGTGCTCGCAACCAGGGCACCATTGAATTGTTGAGGTATTTTTGTTTCATATGAGGTTTGGGTGGTTCCTCTCTAATTTCTTTGTGTATGAAAGTCATATGTATTCTAGGATTGGATGGACGGTTGAATTAATGATCTTACCCTAAACTCAAAACCAAACGAGGAATAAGGAATAAGATGAAACCAAACATTCTAAAGTTATAGTATCCTAGTTACATATAACTCTACAACATACACTTAGCAAGTATGGAATGCTAGCATGGTTTCTCAGTTTTTAATTGGATGAGTTGATTTCTAGAGTTCTTCTACGAAGTGAAGTTTAGAGTTGATTTGAGTTTCAACAAGAGGGATCGCAAGAGTGTTATTGGACAAACATTTCTTGAGGTTGGATGTGTGGAAAGTATCATGTACATTGTTGAGTTCTCGAGGCAACATTAGTTGGTAGGCTACCAGACCTATTGTAACAATAATTTCAAATGGTCTGATATACTTAGCATATGTCTTACGTCACTTTTCGAATCTTATGACACCTTTCCAAGGAAAGATTTTAACATAACTCAGTCTCCGACTCTTACTCAGCAATTCGGTGATTAACACTTGTGCCCAGACAGATCCTCAAACGATGCAACTTTAATATTGGTGTGATAACTATTATTGTAGGAAAACTCAATCAAATGTAGATGAGTATTCAATACATTTTTAATGTTTTTCACGTAAACACGGACCATGTCTTCTAAATTTTGAATGGTCCTTTTATATTGACCATTTGTTTGCAGATGGTGAGTCGTGCTCATGTCAAGGCGTGCTCGTATTAAAAATTGCAATATTTCTAAATTTACAATGTGAATCTACTAACTCTAACTGAGATGGAAGGAATATCAGTAGCCCATGTAATTTTATGGTTTCATTAAGAACGGTATTGGTTAACATTTTTATCTTTTCTGTTCTACTTGATTGGTAGGAAATGGGCGGACCTAGTTAAATGATATAATACTACCTAATTAGTGTCGTAACTACTAGAGGTCTTGGGTAGCTTTGTTATTAAGTCCAATGAAATCTGATCCCACTTTCTACTCAAGTGTTTCTGGTTTTTTTCATAATCGCGAGGGCTTTTGGGGTAACACCTTGTTTTGAAAAGTACTTCGGTTGTGGTTTCGGAGGCCCTAGGTATAAGCGATTCGGTCTTTTGTGGATCTCAAGTTTTATTTGAAAGGTTTTAAGGATCCGGTGTGTAGTTAGGAGCGTAGCGCTTCCCGCCACCTTTCGTGGATATAAAGTTCGTCGGAAACAGACTTAGAATGAAGAAGTTATAGCACTTTAAAGTTATTGGCAGAATTGGCCCCTGAATGGAAAGCTTGCATGCAAGGTGGCAACTAGGTGTGTACGCCCAGCGTAAGCTGGGTTACGCCCAACGTATAAACAAGAATGATCGCGGGTGCTTTAGGCGTACGCCAAGCGTACGTCCAGAGTCCAGAAAACCCTAATTTTTGGGTCAAGCACTATATAAATAACATAATGGCTTAAACCCTAGCCTCCTTATCTGTCCCTTAACCTCAGAAAAACCCTAGAACGCCTCATCCCCTCATTTTTGTGTGAGTTTAACCTTAAAAAGCCCATCTTGGTGGTTTTAAGCTTGGAATAAGAAAGAAGAAGTTTGCAAGGAAGAACGTGGGATAGCTTGAGTTCATAAATCTGGGAAAACATCATCATTTGGGACTCTTTGGAGGTATAAAGTTCATAACTTTACCTAAGAATGCTTAGATCTAGTGTAGTTTGGTTTTGGAGTCATTTTGGTCCCAATAATGGACCTTTATGGTGCAACTTCATTTTTGGAGCTTAGGGTTGCCACCGTCGGATCTAAAAGTGTCCTATAGGCAGTAAAGTTTCAATCTTGATGGTCCACTTGTAATCATGCATGAGATCTAGCCCTTTTTATGGAAATAGAAGATCATTTTCGGAGTTTGGGCTTATTTGGGTCATGTAAAGTCACCAAGTCAGTGACTTTATGGATTAAGACGTGGAAAAGGACTTGTTGGGTTTTTATTCAAAAATCCGGTTTCACAACCGGTAAAATGGACAACGGAAGCTTTAAAAATGTTGAATAAAACTAAAACTATTTTACCCACCTAGGATCATTTTGCAAGAGTTAGAAAGATTAAAACAACCATAGAAGGAAAAAACATAACAACCTTTGAAGACTTTGATCCTCATGGGAGGTTGGAAGTTGATGAAGTCTGGCATGAAACTCTAAAGCAAGAGTTCTCTATAAGTATCCACCAAGCAAGAGTAGAACCATCAAAACATGCTAGTATTCACTTGTAATTTGTTGTTCAAAAGCCTTTGAAATATATACCAAATATATATTCAAAGGTGAAGCAACAAAGGGACCTTTTCTAGCATCAAAATGTAAGAGAATGGAGGAGAATAAGAGGGCATAAATCTCGAAAATTTGGCAGCCCCATAGAGCACTTGTTGCTCTCGGTTTAAAGGCCAAAAGAAGAAGAAGAAGAAGAAGCTTGCAAGAAGTTTTGTTTTTCCAAACCCTTCCATGCCCTCCCTTATATAATGCACAAAAAGCAAAGCGAGACCATAAAGTAAAAGAGGGACAACTTTGTCCCCAAGCATGGCATGAATAGACAAGGCATGCATGCCTTGTCTCCTCCTTGATTTCGAGAAAAGCATGTCCAAAAGAAGACAAAAGTTGTCTCATGGCTAGTTTATATACACATACATGTTATCTTTATAAAAATAAATTATTTTCGTAAAGAATTCCCAACATATATATTTATATAACTAGTCATATATAAATATCTTATTTTATACAAAACTATCTTTCATATATATTGTAACTAGCTTATTAAGATATAAATATAACTTATAAATAATCATACTTTATGATATATTTCATAAGTTGTTATTTCTCCAATAAATATTATATCCACAAATAAAAAAAAATCCAATTAGTAAAATATTATTTCCATGAAATAATAATTTTCCAATTAAATACAAGTGTTGATTTATTTATTAATAATCAAATTATACTAATAAATAATCAATTGACGGTAACTTGCTATATGGTGTGACCCTATAGGATCATATATTATTAGCAATATCATTCTATAATGACTCTTGGGCATACTAGATCTTTCAATCTCCCACATGCACAAGACTCATCATAGATTGATATAGACAGTGGTGAACGTCTAGCAACATTTCATTGCCCCCAATAACATATGACAAAGAATTCCATTCATCAACATCCAATTCCCAAAAGCTCTAAGCTTCAATTGATGTATTAGGGTAAGTTTATCAATTATCCCTTTGTTATAGACATCCTGTTGAAATATGAGCCTTGGATCGCAATCAATCTCATTTGTAATTCAACTTTGGGTAATGTGCGTTAGATGTCTAACTCTCAATGAATAAGAGGAATAAATCCCATCTTGACTACATAAGCCTCTTGCATAGTTCACACCATACCCGAATATGACTTTTATAACTACCCGGTTAAGGAACAACATTTGGTCATATTAAAGCACGGTACTCCCTATACTTAAGTCCCACTATGTATCTCAGGTGCTAAAGGCACAAAGATATTACCTTTTAATCAAGTATCACTCATAACTGCGATCTATGAGATGATCTTGATGCGGGTCTGTTCAGTACTAGTTCTCTGACAAGTACCTATGAAACTTGGTTACAACCACTTGCCTACTTTCATCTAGTGAGAGTCAACCAATCCATTTCATATTAGTCTTACTTCATTATTGCTCCCACAATCATGACCGACTATGAACCTTTAGAATAATAGGATTATTCATGGATTAAACATGTTAATATAGAACACAACAAGTATTAATGTAATGATCATATCCCAGTATATCAAAACATTATTTAATAGTTTTTGTTACAATGTTCCAATATCCAAATACTAAATTCAAATCAAAATCCCATTACTAGAATAATAAAAGTCTAATGGTTGAAGTGTGACCACTCATACTTAGCTTAAAAGGAAAGACTTTATCAATGGGTTCTACTAAATTTAATTTGTTTGAATTATGCGAATACAATCATCTCCATATTTGACATTACGCTATGTATAGTAAAATATTTTGGAGAATATAATTGGTGCTCTTATGTGACATAGAGTTTCTTAGATTGATTAAGTACACTCTATTACTCACAAAAGATTTCTAGGTTATCCCTGAATGGAAGGATTCAACCTAGTTTTTCAATGATCTAGTTCATCCAATTATATTTGATTTCAACTTCTGAAAAGTAGTGTATTCTTATTTAGTAGATAGAGCTATTTTGTTTTTGCTTGGATCTTATTCCAATTAAACTTACTCTTCATTCCATAATGAAGTCATAATCCAATTATAATTCATAATTATCAATATTTATTTAGAAATTAAAATCGTATGTAGCTCTTTACATTAAGATTTTATTCAAAACTAATTATCTCATATACATTCTCTTAGCTCTTCTTAAGTACTCTTAGAATGTTATCACAGTCGTCTAGTGACTTAACCATTTATTCAATTTGTATCTCATGATATGACATGATGTATTCATTTTCCAAGAAAATAGAATAAAAATAATTTCATCTAGCTCAACCTATGTGATAGGTCCATCTGAGACAAACTCAAAATGGGGTCATGTGACAATGTCAACAATCTTCCAAAGGAATCTTGTATCTTGACCTCTTTCAAGATATTATCATTTCATGCAAAAGAATTTTAAAACCTTTAACATTCATCTTTATCTATCTCTCATAGATTTACATTCCAAGAATGTATCTTGACATTCCTAAGTCTTTCATTTTACAAATACTTTCCGAGTCAAGGTGAAAACCACCTTGCATAGTCGGAATATTATTTCAAATGATTAACTATGTATCTTTCATACAAGATTAGGAATATCACTATCCTCCCACTAGTTCTTAGTAAACACACATGTTCTTTTTCATTTTGATATAAAAGAATACCTTGTATCTTTATATTAAAATGACTATTCCAATCTTGAGATGTTTGCTTTATATCCATAGGTGGATCTCAAGCCTTACACATTTGGTTAGGATAACATGGATTAAGAAAAGCTCTAGGCTAAGCTATATAGATATCTTGTAGTAGATGTCTATTAAGAAAAGCGGTTTTTCTTGAAATCTATTTGCTATATCTCATATTAAGAATATGAAGTTATAGTAAATAATATCCTTGTAGATCTAATCATAGCTACTTGTGAAAAGGTTTGATCATAGTCAATGTCATGAGTATGATAAGGACCATAGTCAATGACATGAGTATGAGAAAATCCTTATATAACAAGTATTACTAAATGTGTATATACATCCATGTATATATTCTTTCTAGAAGAATCTCTTACTCCTTCTAGCCTTGCTATAGAGAGGAAGATTAATCAGGCCCATACTTGATTATTAAACATGGATTACATCTCAATGTTTATCACTCTAAGTCATTTGTCAGATTCAAGATCTAATATAATATTTTGGTAGTTGATGGTTTAACTAGAAGACATCAAGAACTCATCAATGAGAGATTCCACAATTCTCAAGTCATAGATGTTTTCTACCATTATTGTGAACTATTGTGTTTATGAATAAATATTATTCATGTTTAACATTTTCTAGTGCCAACAATTGTTACATCAGGCTATGGTTCTTGAACCACTTCAACTTCCATGTGCCTCCCACTTGCTTTGTCATTAGAAGCTTGCTTTCTGCTAACTCAGCTTTCAGAGGAATAAAGGAACTTATTCTTGGTGAGTTTGTATATAATTATCTAAATGCCCTTTTAGAATATTCTACAATTATGTAATTAGTTGGAGTTTGTATTCTAGATACAATTAATAGTGATTAAAGTATAATCCCAAAAAAGTTAAAAGGAGGACATTTCTACTGATTAGAAAGTAAACTGTTGAGTCCATTTGTGTTGCGTCATGGGCCTTACATTTTGCATCCGGATTAGGCCTGTCCTTCCGTGATTATCTAGATTAGCTAGTAGGGTTATACTATATATATATATATATATATATATATATATATATATATATATATATATATGCATGCATGTATGCATTATATGATATTGATTATCACGTTCATAACTTTTGTAACCCTAAACACCTCTACAGTAGCAGTTCTTAATCGAGCTCTTCTGAGGTGTTAAAGTTTTAATCATTCGACACATTCAAAGTCATTCTTGTATTCGTTTTTACATTCTTGATTGTTTGCTTGCTAAGAATCTAACGATCCTAATAGAACTTTGTTCTAACAATTGGTATCAGAGCAGGAGACTGTGTGATCAATACACATTCCTTCTGTATTCAGAATTCCTTAGGGTTTCCGCTTTTATCGTATAAATAGAAGCCGTCTTCTTCATATCGACGGTAACTCTGTTTCTGATAAAACCCTAATCTCAACTTTACAGGTTTGATTCTAGCAGCTCACCATGTCTCACGAAGATTCGCAAACAAATCCCATCAACATCTCAAACAGCATTGGATCTACAACCAGGATACCCATTCTCTACACTCAAGACTACGAAGTATGGGCTCATCACTTTGAAGACTACGTGGTTGGATCTGAAGATAATGGCTATCTCATCTGGGAAGCTATCACACTTGGGCCGTTTGTTCACTCAGGAATGAACACTACTGTCAAGTCCCAAAAGGAATATAACAAGCTGGTGGCGGATGTAGACAAGATGCCATAGGACGAGAAAGACAAATTGCTATGTAATGTGAAGGCCATGAGGATGATCAGATTCGCCTTGCAATCTGACACCTTTCGGTTGGTTGGTTCATACACGACGGCCAAAGAAATCTGGGATAGGTTGAAAGAACTCTATTCGACCGATGAAGATCTAGAACACTCCATTCAAACCTTGCTGCTGTCAGATTTTGGAGTTTTCGAACAGAAACCTGAGGAGAAGCTCATACAGACTTTCGATCGGTTCAATCATCTCCTAAGTAAGATGATCAAGCATGGAATAGAGAGAAAGTTGATCGAGCAGAAAGTAACTTTCATGAACGGGCTAAGACCGGAATGGATGGCTGTGGTTTCTACTGTGAAAGCGCATGAACAGTTTAAGTCTTACTCGCTAGCGAAACTTGTCGGAATACTTAAGTCCCATGAAAGTGTAGTAACTAAAGAAGCGAAAGTAGTTTCTGGTGTGGGATCGCTAGCACTTGTCTCAAAAGTGAAAAGCATTGCAGAAGAAGAAGAAGAGTCTGATATATCTGAGTGTGACCTTACAAGCGAGGAGTATGCATTGATGGTCACCAATCCTAAGAAGTTTGCACGAAGAAAATTTCCTGTCAACAAGAACCGAAACTGGCAGGGAAGTTACAGCTCTGAGAAAGTGAAGGATGAAGCGAAAGTGCCTTCTCAAAAGGATGGAGACAAGAAGGAAAGCAAGCTTACAGGAGACTCTGGGTTCGACTGCAACTACTGTCACGGCAAGAACCATTTTGCCAAAGACTGCATGCTAAGGAAAATGGCTGAGAAAAGAGATGGTGAAGATGATGAGGCGTACTACATGCGCAAATTGGAAGAGATCAAGAAAAAGAAGACGACTAACAGCTCTATGAATGCCTTGATCGTGCAGGAGGATGCAGGTGAAGATGAGTTCGGTGGCGTCGAAGTTTGGTCAACCGATTCTGAAGATGAAGAGGTAAGAAAGCCCACTCATGGAAGGGCGTATGTGGCAAAGGAAGTAGGTTCGGCTGGTAGATGTTTAATTGTAACAGCCGGTTCATCAACCGAAAGTGAAAATGAGGAACCGAACTTGACTGAGAACAAGTGTTTTGCAGCCAAGCCTGTTAGTGAGAAGATCAACGACTGCGATCGGCTGATCAAAAAGGTACAATCCATCCTTGAATCACTTAAAATTCCAATAACAGATTATGAAGAAGAATTAAATGAGTTAAAATTTAAATTTTCTAACTTAAGTGGTAGTCTCATGCAAACTCGCTTAGCGAATTCTAACCTAACTGACCAACTCAGCAGGGTTTCTTCAAAAAGTGAGGAGAGAAGGATGTGGATTGAGCTGAAGGAGGCGGAGTTAATTAGGGCTTGAGAGGAAAGTATTTATTTACAAAGAGATAATTTAAAGTTTTTAAAACAAAGGAATGTTTTTTGTTTAATAGCTAAGCGTCTATACTTTAATATTTCTCAATTGCATTTAAGTTGTGAGATAGGAAAGAAGATTCATAAGATGATTTTACCCTTCCTTGAATTTAAGGAGGATGAGATCATAGCAGAATGTGAATCAGAAGTATCATCAGAAGAAACATCTATTCATTACAAAATTGGACTGGACAAAATAGAATCCTTCATTGACTCTAAGGAACATAAAAGTATGCTCAAAGATCTTTTAGATGAAAATGATAGGTTAAAATTAAAGTCCGAAACCATTGAATCATTTGACTCGTCTAATGCAAAATTGCTTTATGAAAATAAAATAAACTTAGAAAATACGTCTGAATTTGATGAGGAGAGTGAGATGAGCGAAATCTCAGTGGAAGATGTGATTGATTGCTCAGAGTTTATGAAAAGTGAAACCGAGAATGAGCAACCACTCATATCTGAAAATTCGGTTGAGTTCGCTCGCTTATCAAAAGACAAGACAAAGAAACTCAAGGAAAAAGCAATAGTCTACCAAAAGGTTCAAACGGTGCCGAATCAAGTGTATGCAGTTACAGGAATCACTGCTAAACAAACAGCAGAATTGCAAATCTTGGTCGACAAAGACAATGCTGAAGGATGCGACGATTACTTCTGGTCTGCCCCTATCGACAACGCAGACGAAACTGTAGGCTTATCTGAGCAGACTTCATGGAGGGTTAAAGGAAGATATGTTGTTGAACCCATCAACAAACCCTCGAGCTTTGACAAACCAAGCACAAGTGGAACCAAAGAAATCCCTGAAGAACCAATGGTAGAACCGAAAGTTCCAACCAAGACTATGACAGAACCACATGTTCCAACAAAGACACCCGAAAGTCAAAAGGGGAAGCCAAAGTCTAGCTTCAATATCCACAAATCACAGAAGGAGTTAGCTGAACAGAAACGCTTAAGAAATCAGAGATATGCCAAGAATCTGAATGAACGAAAAAGGCACTGGAATTCTCAATATTCCAACTATGAGCCTCCCAAGAAAGAATCAACGGACAAAGGAAAGGAAAAACTAAAGGAAAATTTCAGTCCAAATTCCTACTATTCCAAAACCCAGAACCAAAAGTCTAGTTTCGGTTCCAACACCGTCACTAAGAATCCAAAGTCAAGTTACGGTCCCAACACCAGTTTCGGTTCTAAGACCAGTTTCGGTCCCAACACCAGTTTCGGTCCTAAGACCAGGTTCGGTCCTAAGGTTGGTTTCGGTCCTTCTAATTCTCAAAGCAAAACAAATTATGTGAAGGACATCAAAGGAAAGGGAAAGCTAACATCAGATTTTGAGTTTTATAGGAAAAAGTCAGCTAACCCTAGGATTCATAAGAAAAATTCTAAACCATCAAACAACACACCAACTATTGCACCAAAAATTAAACAAGATAAAACTAAAATCAAGGTGTATACCATTAAAAGAAAAGATCAAACCACTCTAGTAAAACGAACATATATGGTTGATATTTCTTATGTAATTCCTTTTTCTGTGAAAGTCTCACCAGGACCCAAGAAACTTTGGGTTCCTAAATCTGCTTGAATTTGCAGGTAATAAGTGACGAGCAGTTCGATGATGAATGGTATATAGACAGTGGCTGCTCGCGTCACATGACAGGAAGGAAGGAAGAGCTGAGGGATTTTCGGTCCCTAAAAGATGGTGGGTGTGTAAAGTATGGTAATAATTCTTATGGAACAATTAAGGGATATGGAATGATAACCAATGGAGATTTCTCAATTCGCAAAGTGGCATATATGGAAGGACTGCAACACAACCTCATTAGTGTGTCACAACTAGTTGTGGGCACAGGTTTGAAAGTGTCCTTTGATGATGAGGGTTCTGAAATAATTGAAAAGCAATCGAAAAAGGTTCTGCTAAAGTCTGAACGTAAGGGAGAGATGTATCCTTTGAATCTCAATCCAATACGAGGAAAACCAGCAATATGTCTGCTATCAAAGGCAAACACTGATGAAAGCTGGTTGTGGCATCGATGATTATCGCACCTGAACTTCAAAGACATTAATAAGTTGGTGCTTGGTGATCACGTTCGAGGCCTCCCTCTTCTCAAGTTTGACAAGGAGCATCTGTGTGCAGCATGTGAGATGAACAAACAAAGCAGGAAGAGCCACCCTACACGAATCAATACGAAGATTGTTTAGGCTCTTGAACTTCTACATATTGACTTATGTGGACCTTCTGCTATTGAGAGCATCGGTGGTAGTAAGTACATTCTAGTTATTGTAGATGATTTTTCACGTTTCACCTGGGTTTTCTTTCTTAAACAGAAGTCAGATGCAACTCCCAAGTTGAAGACATTCATCAAGCAAGTGGAGGTGCAGCTGAGAAAGACGGTGAGGAATATCAGAAGTGACAACGGTCTGGAATTCAAGAATAACGAGTTTGAGGACTTTCTGGCTGACAAGGGGATAACTCACAATTTTTCGGCCCCTTATACACCTCAACAGAATGGGATTGTTGAAAGACGAAACCGTTCTTTGTGTGAGGCTGCTAGAACCATGCTTAGTTTCGCCTCTCTTCCTCTATACTTCTGGGCTGATGCAGTTGCAGCCGCGTGCTACACTCAGAACCGATCATTGCTTAACAAGAGATTTTCAATTACTCCATATGAGATCATAAACAACCGAAAGCCCAACATCAAATTTTTCCATGTGTTCGGTTCAAGGTGCTTCATATTCAATTCAAAGGAGAACCGAAACAAGTTTGACGTCAAAGCCGATGAGGGCATCTTTCTGGGTTATTCGCTATCATCAAAAGCATATAGAGTGTTGAATAAACGCTCTAAACGAATTGAAGAAACCTATTATGTCACCTTTGACGATAATTACATGAAGAAAGTTCAAAGAAGTGAATGTGACTTAGGTGAAATATTTCCAGAATCTGGACAAGTATCGGTTTCCATATCCAACTTGTTTGAAGAGTACATTCGGCTGTTTGATGAACTAGAGAAAGCGACACACTCAGAGGCGAAAGCAGCAGACAACCAAATTGATAATCTCAAAAAGATCATAGATGAAGCTGCCAAAAATATGGGAACCGAACCTCCTAAAGCTGCGACTGCTCAACCCTCAACTGACTCTCCAAGCAATGGCTCACAATTCAAGGGGGAGAGTTCAACAGCACCAAAAACAACCGGAGTATCTTTCGAGGGGGAGAATCCAAATCCTTCCCTGATTCATAAAGATCCAACCGAAGGGGATAATTCAGCTCCAACACCACCCAATAGTAGTCCAATTAAGGGGGAGAATCCAACTCCCATAGAGGATGCAAACTCTGATGCTGCCACCGGTTACACTTCGCCAGTCGAGGGGGAGAAAGAGAAAGAAACTGACGAAGGCGAGGATGATCAATCAGAATTTGAAGAAGAAGTTAATGTTGAATTGGATCCAGCATACGATCCAAACTATCCTCCGTTAGTAAAATGGACCAAGGACCATCCCAAAGCACAGATTATTGGTGAATCTTCTGAGAAAGTTCTTACTCGTTCTCAACTGAAAGCGAAACAAACAGCATTATTCTCTAAAGTTGAATTTTGTATGTTTAACTCGTTTATCTCCAAGATAGAACCGAAAACAGTTAATGCTGCTCTTGATCATTCTGATTGGGTGCAAGCAATGCAGGATGAGCTCCATGAGTTTGAACGCAACCGGGTTTGGAGGTTGATTCCTACACCAAAAGATGCTTCTGTGGTCGGCTTGAAATGGGTATTTAGAAATAAATTGGACAAAGAAGGAAACGTCATTCACAACAAGGCTCGGTTGGTGGTGAAAGGATATTGCCAAGAGGAAGGAATAGACTATGAGAAAACCTTCGCTTTGGTAGCTAGGTTGGAATCAGTTAGAATTTTCTTGGCATATGCTGCTCACAAAAATTTCGAAGTTTTTCAAATGGATGTCAAATGTGCTTTCTTGAATGGAGAACTAGAAGAGACAGTATATGTTGAGCAACCTCCCGGATTCGTAAACGATAAATTTCTTGATCATTGCTATGTGCTGGATAAATCGGTTTATGGGTTAAAGCAAGCACCAAGAGCCTGGTTTGAAACTCTAACTCGCTTTCTGAAAATGTCGAAATTTAAGCAAGGTTCGGTTGACCCAACCTTCTTTCGAAAAAAGGAAGGCGAACATCTTATGATAGTTCAGATTTATGTCGATGACATCATCTTCGGCTCCACGAATCCTAGCTTAACAGCTGAATTCAGGAAGTTGATGGAGACTAAATTTGAAATGAGCGCAATGGGTCCGATTAATTTTTTCCTTGGTTTGAATATTAGACAGGGACCAGAAGGTATCTTTATCAACCAGGAGGCGTATACAAAGACCCTACTAACAAAATTTGGCATGACAGGAGACTCAAAAGTGAAGGTTCCTATGGCATTTGGCACCAAGTTAACACCATCTCTGGAAAAACCTACTGTTGACATAACACTTTATCGACAAATGATAGGGTCCCTCATGTATCTAACAGCTAGTAGACCGGACATTATGTTTTCTGTTTGTTATTGTGCCAGGTTTCAAGCTAATCCAAGAGAACCTCACATGGTGGCAGTGAAAAATATCTTACGTTACCTGAAGCGAACCTCATCTCTCGGTCTCTGGTATCCTGCAAGATCTGGATTCTTCATTCAAGCCTTTTCTGATGCTGATCTATGAGGATGTGGACTGGATAGAAAGAGCACTACCGGTGGATGCCAATTTCTTGACGAAAAACTTGTTAGCTGGCAGTCCAAGAAGCAAACCTGCGTGTCACTATCCACAGCCGAAGCTGAGTATATAGCTGCAGCATCTTGCACTTCTCAAGTAATTTGGATTCAAAGCCAACTGAGAGACTATGGGCTGAGTATGAAGAAGATTCCTCTCTACTGTGACTCAGAAAGTGCAATAAGGATTTGTCACAATCCGGTACAACACTCAAAAACTAAGCACATTGCACTTAGATATGACTTCATCAAGGATCACGTAGAAGATGGGAATGTGGAAATGCATTTTGTTCGATCCTCTGATCAATTGGCCGACATATTCACCAAAGCCTTACCTGAAGCAAGTTTCAATAATATTCTTCAAGGCTTGGGAATGATGGAGGCAGAGTCGGTACCGAATCCTTAAATCTCTATCAAAATTTAGACAAGCGAAATGGAGCGACCGCTCGGTCTATTTCGGCTCTGGAATTTTAAGGAACTGAAATGAACCGACCGCTCGGTCTATTTCGGCTCTGGAATTTTAAAGAACCGAAATGAACCGACCGCTCGGTCTATTTCGGCTCTATAATTTTCGAGAACCGAAATGAACCGACCGCTACGTCTATTTCGGCTCTGGAATTTTAAGGAACCGAAATGAACCGACCGCTCGGTCTATTTCGCTTCACTCATTTAAGATAAGGTTTCGGTTGTAAAATATGTACATTCCTTTCTCTCGTCTTTAATATGGTTTATGCTTATTTATTTTAACTTCTGTTTTTATTCTTTTTCAGAAAATTTCAAAAATCCAAAAATATTTTCTATTTCTGTTTTTATTTTTTTTAGAAAAACTCAAATCTTCAAAAATATTTTTCGTTTTGCTTGTTTGTTTTGTTTGTCTGGTGTGTTTGTTGGTTTTTACTTTAATTAGGTCACAAGAGTACCAGTACAACTGAATTTGGAGCTAAGGCATGTATAATTATTTCCATAAGAGAACTAGTTACGGGTCCCTAGAAGCATGCTGCTGCATGTTGACCAAAGCCTCTATGACTTTGAGCAGGCCTTAATGATTTGATCTATACCTATCGTTTCTTCCCAATTAGGCTGTTAACATCAACTCGGTCTAGAGCTACCTTACTCTTCTCATATGAGTTAAGAGTTTTTCTGCCTGTCACGTCTTTATAGCAGAAGGTACTTTCGGTTCTTTAGCCACCTTCCTTAAATTCTCCATCTACTTTCGGTTCACCATTGTAACCCTTGAGACTCTCGGTCCTTACCACTGAGGTTTATGGTTGCATAAAATCTGTGTTAGTGATCTTAGATACGTATACCACGTGCTGAGTGAAACCCAAAATCCAACACCTATAATGAATTGATGGTGAATTATTATATTCAAGAACTTACTGGTTACTCAATGAAATCTCTTTTTTTTTGCGTGGTCTTTTATGAAATTGTCTACAACCAAGGCTTTTCTTCCCAAAAGATCCAGTTTATTTTTGTTTTTGAGATTTCTATTACTTTATATGTCACTCCAACTTATATCCCACCTACTTGTTCAACAGACTACATTGGTCTCACAAGTACTTCTTCCAATGTTCGATCTTCTATTAAGACTCGATATTCAGTTGAAGATAAGCTACCCTAAGCCTGATATTTAAAAGAAGCCTTTCAATGTTTATTAACAAACACTTGATCGTATTTTTCGGGAAACCACACAAGCACTTCAAGTCTCTCTTGACTCTGAAGGAAGCGATTCTTCCCCGGAATCACCTGCTTTCTGTCTTATAATGGGACATCACTCACATCCCATACACATTTGCTTTATTTCTTTATCTTGTGTCACCCTTTTGCACGAAAATTTTATTTTCCAACATTCTGGTTGATTCGATCTTTGTTTATCTATTGAAGTCAAAAGAGGGGTTACTCAGAATTTCAAACGACGATTGAGGATAAGATTTGGCCGCTTGAATTTGAACGGTTTCTATACCCATGCGTGCTGAAGTATACCTAGGAGTAACCACACTGTCACATCGCGCTTTTTCAGGCGACGTTTCAGTGATCGCGTCATTATCATCATGATTTTTTCTCTCTCCTGGCATTGGTATATAAAGGGTTTCTCGTTTTATTTGTCTTTTACCAGCAACAAATTCTCTCAAAATTACAAGGCAAAAATCAACTGTTCATCTTCCTTCTTCGATCAACAATGGCGACTTCTTCCTCAGTTCACGATCAGACTGTGTCGTCTACATTGCTTTCAATCAAGCCAAATCAAAATATGATCATCGAACTTAACCCGTTTTTGTATGATTCATATATGCTGCACGTTGTTGAATGTTTGAAGTACTCACCGCTAGTTTTAGCCCTAACGTAGGTTGAAGCTGTCCCGATGTCGCTCTTATCGCAAGTTTATTCTACTGCGACATATGACAAGAACAAAGAACGCATCTACTTTCAAATACACAATAAAAAGGCTTCTATTTCCAAGGGAAGATTTTGTTCGTTAATGCATCTTGCCGTAGATTCCTCTATCATCCCGCCGGATTTTATCACGACGACTCAATTATTCTCGATGCTCTACGAGATGGGGTATACGGATGTGCTGACCACCATTACAAAAGTTAAGAAGTCCTATTTACCATCTCACTGGAATGGTTTGCTTACTCTCCTTATTAAGGGTTTGGCAGAAAGAAGTGGTGGATCAGATGGCACCAGCAAGGGTTTCCTGACCCTTCTTTATGGTCTTTACAACGGTATTAATCTTGATTATGGGACGATTATCTGGTCTCAGGTGGTGCAGAGCCTCAATACTTCTACGAGGCATTCTGAAGTATCGTGTGGAAGATTTTGGACTCTCATTACGAGAAGGGCGATCAATTCATTGGAAATTCCGGTTATGAAAGATGCTCTGCTTGTATCTATCGCTACCTTTCACACGAAGAAGATCATTATTTCGGATCCACTCAAGTTCCCTCACAATGGATCAATTCCTGAGTCGATGTATCGGTGTGTCACAGCCGAGAGTCACGTTATGGCTGACTATCGCAAACTTACTCCTACTAGACCGAGAGTTCTTTCTCCAGAACAGCAGGCTGCCCTGGATGTTATGGATAAGCCTAACAACCGAGGGAAAAGGATTTCCAAGAAAGCGCCGACAGAGGAGGGAAAGTCTAAGTCTTCTAAGTCAACAAAGCGAAAGTCTGATGCTGGGGATTCTTCCAAGCCCAAGAAGATCAAAAAGATGGCAAAAAGATTAAAGAGTCCTACTCCTCCAAGCTCAGACAATGACGAGGAAAATGAAGAAGAGGAAATTCGTCAAGACTCCCCGAGAGGTAACACTCCTCTCAGATCTCCTACTCCAATCGAATCTCCTCATCACAAGGTTCCAACCCCACCTCAATCACCGAAACAGACAGTACCTGTCTCTGTTCCTATTATTCCTCCACCTATCACTTCTCAAGAAACAACTTCTTTACCACCACCACCACCAATTACTTCCATTCCTCTTTCTACAACTCCTTTATCACCTCCCATAATTTCACAATCGACCATTACTACTATTCCTGACCCAACAGTAGGAGTCAACGTATCTGATACGGGGGCAACTACTGCAACTGCAACTCCAGTCATCACTAAACCTCTTTCACCTACCAACTCAACCGATTCTGGTGCCACTCTCGATGGAGAGAATGATGAGTATGACTCTACCTACTTCAGTCCATATCGGCTTCCAACTGATGAAGATAATGATGTCCCTATCAACATCCAACACTTGCAAGGAATTCATGAAAAGCTGGATCGATTGCTTGAAGACAGCAAGGCTTATAGTGGTGTGGTTCTCAAAGCTTTCCTGGAGACTGCCATAGAACAATACACATCGTATTGAAAAATCTACTAAAGCCATTGATGAGTCTACTTCTTCTTGTAAAAAGGCAACCAATGATGTTACTGAGATTGTTCATACAACTCAGATTTTTCTTGAATCTTTGAAAGTTCATGCTGATACAAGTGCAGCGAAAGTACAAGCCTCTGTGGAATCATTTTCTAAGTCCCTTCAGGAAGAAAGCACCAAGTTTGAAGCTGTGCGTTCATCTATCCAAACCGAGAACACTTCCTTTTTAAGTTTAGTGAATTCTCGTTTTGCCTCTCTTCACGCTGACCTGGCAACCGAAAGTGCTCTGAAGGCAGATCTTGCCAAACAAGCATCTACTATTGAAGTCCAGCAGGTGCAGCTAGCCCAAGCTGAAAAAGAAATTTCTTTATTAAAGATAGAACGGGTTGTATTTCAAAGCTATGCAGGAGATGTAAAGGACATGTTGACCAATCTCCTTGGTGCTCATGATCCCATTCTAACTCTCACCATCAGAAATCATCTCACAACTAAACTGCTTCCTGCCCTTGCAATGCTCCATGAAATGAAGGGTGTTTCTGAAAGGTTCATACCTCTGAAACAAGGGGGAGAAGGTGCTCGTGTTGTTCAACCGAAAGTAATTGTAAAGACAGAAGGTGCTTAACCGAAAGTCTCAACCGAACTGAAGGATAATGTAGCTTCAGGTTCTGGTTCACAAACTAAGCGAAAGAAGATCAATGATGACAGTGAAAGTGATGTGGAAGAAACAATTGCTGAAGCTCTCCAAAGAAAGAAGAGAGAACGAGAGCTGAATGAAAATTTGAAAATTGCGAAGGAAGCAGAGGAGAGGGAAAGGAGAAACAAGGAAGTAGAAGAAGGCTTGAATTGTAAAAAGGCCTTGTTTCCCTTGTAGACGAAAGAGACACTTATCAATCAGGCGATAGAATTTCCAAGTTTTTATTGGTTGGAACCTGTTGCTTCATTTGACTGTGATAACTCTAAGGACTCGTAGTTCGACATGTCAATTACAAGAAAATCATTCACGTTCCATTGCTTTGATTCGACTGCTGAGGTTCCTTTTCCACATCCTAAGGTTGACCGAGAGCTGATTGACTTCTATTTGAAGTATGGGCAACCGCAGTACTTGACTTGGAGTGCACAGAATATCATTACAGTCAAGGTACTGAAACCGACACTTGCTGGGAGATTTATCAATGTCAATTTCAAGATCACTCGTGGTACAGCAAACACGGTGTCGACTATCTCTCTAGCAGACCTTCCTAATCTCCATCCCCATGATTGGATTTTGCTATATAACATTCTGCTCACTAATCCGAAGGAATATGAGCCCATTCTAGAACATTTGAAGAGAATGTTAGCCTCCTACATCCATGAAGTTGCTGCTATGGATCAGGAGATAGCAAAGGTTATGAACAAGAAGCCAACAGTCAAGCCTACACCAAAGCCAAGGGATGTGAACAAGATGAAGATGGGCCAAATAGATTCAACACATCTCACTGTGATGTTTACCAAAGGCGAAGCTCACAGATTTTTGTTTGCTCTGGTTGATAAGCATTTATTTTCCACAGACTGCTTGGAGCACATCATCAACATACATCGGTGCAAGCAGAATTCAGAGGCTGACAAGAAGAATTTTACAGACATGCTTCGGTGGTACATTACATTTCGCTATCATCTTTTGGCAATCATACCGAAGGTGTTTAAGACTGTGAAGAAGACTTCTGTTGTTCAACAGAATTAAGGTTTCGGCTCCAAAGATGCAAAGGGGGAGATTGTTCAGTCCATTTGTGTTGCGTCATGGGCCTTACGTTTTGCATCCGGATTGGTCCTGTCCTTCCGTGATTATCTAGATTAGCTAGTAGGGTTATACTATATATATGTATGCATGTATGCATTATATGATATTGATTATCACGTTCATAACTTCTGTAACCCTAAACACCTCTACAGTAGCAGTTCTTAATCGAGCTCTTTTGAGGTGTTAAAGTTTTAATCATTCGACACATTCAAAGTCATTCTTGTATTCGTTTTTACATTCTTGATTGTTTGCTTTCTCAGAATCTAACGATCCTAATAGAACTTTGTTCTAGCATAAACTATATCAAGTAAAGTTTAATTTACCCTTTATCATCATGAAGGCTTTAGATGGTACTAATGGGTTGTATCTTGTGCTTAATCATAGGAATTTATTAGAAAGGAATTCATACACCAAAGTGTATAGTTCCTTAATAATTATTTTCTCTACACTTTAGTGAAAATATTATTAGGAATCTTTTATATATAAATAAGATTCACATATGTCAAATAATCTACATTATTTTCCTTCAAAGATCCCTTTCTTGAAGTTGGAATATGTGTATTTCATTTATACAATAAATATAATAATGTCATGGATAAGTTTGATTTAAAACAAGTTTAAGTCAAAAGTGCTTGCATATAGAACTTAATTTTATTTATAGAATGTTGATATTTACTTTGTAATTCTATTAAGAGATCTGGTCTCAGAAATAGAATTCAATCATTTCGGAATATGAGTATTATCGTCATGAAATACGATCTAGTAAATAATCAAGCATTTAAATAAATAATTGAGACATAAATATTTAGACATGCTAAATTTAAAACATACATTGTTCCAAAACAAATATTGTTTTATGTTGCAAGCAATTTATGTTCTAAGCATAAACTTCGAGAGTGTAGTTCCAACTTGCTTGTGCTCAGCTAGTTACTCTTCTGTAAATATTTGCAATCAAGTTAGAAATATTAGATTATCATTTAAGTATTAAGTACTTGAGTGTTACATAAAAAGTATATGTTCTATCCCGCAGATACATGAAGTACTAGTCTCTTCCAGACTTTCTTTCTAGATAAGAGGAGCAGTTCCTCTACCAGTGTCCAGTTTCTTCACAAAAGAAACAATATCCATCTATGTGGGCCTTATTGAATTTTGTCACACCCCAAAACCGGAACGACGGAAACGTTCTGGGGTGGACTTCATGTACAGTATCATAACAATGCATAATAGTAAAGACAAGCAACAACATCCATTGCATTAATATAATAATTTTAATACAAGCGTGTTCTGCATAGTATGTAAGACACCAAAATGAATGATCAAAATAAAAGATGAGTCTTGAATGTGTTCCATCTTCTCAAAAGCTTCATCGGTACCTGTCTAATGATGACCTGAGAATACAAGTTATTTTGAAAGAGTTTATCAGCGTTACGCTGGTGAGTTCATAAGTATTTAGTGTCATTGCTTGTATGAAAATGTTTATAACAACATAGTGTAAATGTTCGTAATTGTCTACAAATGTTTGGAAATGGTTGAACTCCGTAGAAAATCCTATATTTTCTACTGAAATGTAGTCTTCTACCAAGACCCAACCATTTGTATGTTTGTTCTTTTGTAAATGTAAGAGTTTTTCCCAGTGAAACTATCATTATAAAAATATAGTTTAAGTCATCATTTATGTGAGATGATTACAAATAAATGTAATAGGGGAAAATAATGTTTTACCTCAGCAGTGTCACTGCTGGCTATAAAGTGATAAAAATGCAGACTCCAGGTAGTATTAAATATACAATACACCTCGGGGAGTCTGTTTTCCTTCAATTCTTAGTCGGTTAATTAAAGGTTTAAATGTGAACTCGTATGTAACCATGCTGATCGACGACTGAATAACTGATGACCCTCCGGTATCATATGTAGTGAGGTAACATTTTGTCACCCCTTCGCCTTGTCGGCTGGGACTGTAGCTAGCAGTCGGGGTGTGGGAGTGTCTGTCCCGTATAGATCTATACACACAATGCCCGCTCTCCCTCCAGGAGACTCTGGTTACGAAGTGATACAACAATATAGTGTCATATCGATAAGTAGTATGTCACATTCTGATTATCGTATTCAAATGTTTGTATAGTATGTCATAGTGTAGTAATGTTTTCTCTGCACTAGTGTATAGTATATCCTCTTGTATAGTGTATAGTATGTTCTCTTGTATAGTCTATAGTATGTATTGTTTCTCATTATAGTATGTATGTAATGACTCGTAACTGTACTGACTCTTGTATGTGTCGTTGTAATAGTAATAGTGGGTAGTGATCTCTTAACTATACCCATTATAGTTAACTAGTACTGTTGTATGTATGCCTTTGCTACCCAAAGGTACTGAACTGAAGTGAAAGCTTTTATATCCTAACACATATATACGATATATAATTAAGGTTTCAACGACATTCGGACAAATAACAAGATACCCTAAGTCCACAACCAAACAAGGAACAGGAAATAAAGTGAGCTATCAGTCCTAAGTCCTTCAAACCTTACTTATATAAATATATATGTATAGATATGAGTTTGACAATAATGTAAGTTTAAAAGAGTTTGATAAAGGATTTAGCATTTAAAAGAGTTTAATAAAATGTTTTGAAGTGTTTGAAATCCATAAGTTTGATAACAATTTGAAAGTAATAGAAAATCTTCCTGTTTGTTCTAGTTATTAATCACATATGATTAATGCAATAACTAGAATGCTTCAACTTGTATTCTCCCCCCATAAAAGCATTTAAAATCATTTCAAAGGTTGATTAAGGGGTATGAACTCACCTGTAGTGAGTGGTTTGGATGGAAGATCGATATAGGATTGTTGGGTGTCAATTGGAGTCTTGAGCACAAACGAATCCTATTTAACATATAATTACACATATATGAATGCATTCAATGTATATAACCACTAATGGTGATAGGGACATGCCTTAAGGACATAAAAACACTTAGAATTAAGTGTTTCCAACACATATGGTTGCACATAAGGGGTGTATGGCCCTATATTGGAGTGTAAGGCCACAAAATCATGGGTTTTGTGTGTGTGCGGCCAGAGTGTGCGGCCAAGTGTGTGTGCGGCCGCACACTCACTATGAAGTGTGTCAAAAACGTGTTTCCAAGCCTTAGGAATGTTCTTGGGAAGGTGTTTTGACCATTGCTTAGTCGGAATGGAAGTTTGTTGCTATTTTGGACCCTTAAAAGGGTGTGTGCGGTCACCCATGGTGTGTACGGCCAGGTGTGTGCGGCCGTGGATTGTGCGGCCGCAAACTCCTAGTAAAAATGGTCCAAAATGTATTTTCAAGGTCATATTTTGTATCCCCTAAGTGTCTTTGATCATGTGCTAGAATACTACTTGAGTTTGAGGTCTTAAAGCACCAAAATAAGGGGTGTACGGCTACATGAATGTGTGCGGCCGCACACTCCTTGCAGATCGAGTTTTGGACGTTTTTTAAGGATCAAACATAGCTAATAACATGTAGGAGAAGGGTACTTACAATGTAGAAGCCTATAGGGGTGTTTGGAGCCCAAGAACTTAGTAGGTGTTCTTGGTGTTCTTGGTAAATTTGAAGAACACTTGAAGATCTATTAAAATAGAGTGATTTCATGGATGAAATCATTGATCTAAGCTAGATGGAATAAGGAATCAACAAATCAAAGGATAGAAACACTTACCACTTGAAGATCTAGCTGAAAAATCGGTAGCTACTTGAGAGAAAACGAGTTCTTGGCTAGGAGGGTGAAAAAGTGCTGAATGAAGGCCAAGACTCTATCATATAGCATCGAGTGTGCTGCCAGACGAGAGTGTGCTGCCGGAGGAGGGGTGTGCGGCCGCACACCCAGGTGTACGGCCGTACACTCCTTGAGTTGGAGTGTTTGGCAACTTTTTGTGTCGGGTGAGCTTGCGGAACACAAATCCGAACTTCTAACTTGCATCTACTAGTCTTAGAACACCCAAATGACTCAAAACAATGCTAGAAAATAGCAAAAAAACGAGTCTAACTTTAATTGATTTGAATAATAGCACTAGATGAAAATTTTGGGTTGTCACATCATCCCCCCGTTAGAGGGAATTTCGTCCCGAAATTAGAGTTCAAGCAACTAAGTTATTACAAATAACTAAGTAAAAAGATGAGGATATTTAAGTTTCATTTGTTCCTCGCGCTCCCAAGTGAATTCCGGTCCTCGCTTGGCGTTCCAGCGAACCTTCACGATCGGGATACGGCTTTGCTTGGTTCGTTTGACCTCTCGGTCCATGATCTCTACAGGTTCTTCCACAAAGTTGAGGCTCTCGTTGATCTCGATTTCGTCGAGTGGAATTACAAGAGTCTCATCAGATAGGCACTTTTTCAAGTTCAAGACGTGGAAAATAGTATGTACGTTACTAAGCTCGTGGGGTAGGTTGAGTTTGTAAGCTACAGGGCTGATTCTAGCGAGAATCTCGAAAGGCCCTATGTATCTTGGATTTAGCTTTCCACGCTTTCCGAAGCGTATCAAGCCCTTCCAGGGTGAGACTTTCAAAAGGACTCAGTCTCCCACCTGAAATTCCAAAGGTTTCCTTCGTTTGTCTGCGTAGCTTTTCTGTCGGTCTCTGGAGGCTTTCAGTCGTTCCCGAATCTGAACGATCTTCTCTGTCGTTTCCCGAATGATCTCCGGACCCATGAGAGTGCTGTCAGGAACTCGTCCTTTAGCTAACTTAGTGTCACCCACCTCAGCCCAGCACAGAGGTGATATGCACTTCTGGCCATAGAGGGCTTCAAATGGAGCAGCCTTTATGCTCGTGTGATAACTGTTGTTGTAGGGAAACTCGACAAGGGGTAAATAAGTATCCCATGCCTTTCCAAAGTCGATCACACAGGCTCGCAACATGTCCTCCAAGGTTTGGATAGTTCTCTCACTTTGTCCGTCGGTCTGTGGATGGTAGGTTGTACTAATGTCCAGCCTCGTTCCTAAGGAGTTTTGTAGCGACTGCTAGAACCTCGAAGTGAATCTACTGTCTCTATCAGAGATAATGGATATAGGAACACCATGCAGTCGTACTATCTCCCGAATTTATGTTCTTGTGAGCTTCTCCATCTTGTCAGTCTCTTTGATGGGTAGGAAGTGTGCGGACTTGGTGAATCTGTCAACGATGACCCAAATGGTATCCAGTCCACCCGTTGTCTTGGGTAGCCTGGTTATGAAGTCCATTGTGATCTGCTCCCACTTCCATTCTGGTATCTCTGGTTGCTGTAGTAGACCAGGGGGTTTCTGGTATTCGACCTTGACCTTGGCGCAAGTAAGGTATCTACTCACGAAGGTAGCAATTTCTGCTTTCATGTTAGGCCACCAATATAACTTCTTAAGATCCAGATACATCTTATCTGAACCTAGGTGGACGAAATATCGAGTGTTGTGCACTTCTTTCATGACCAAGTGTCTGAAGCCACCGTGTTTCGGTGTCCAGATCCTGTCCATGAGATATAAAGCTCCGCCACCCTTGGCTTCCAAGTTCTTATCCATTCCTCGCAGAGATTCACCCGCCATATTTTCAGGTTTTAAGGCTTCGAGCTGAGCCTCCTTAATTTGTGTGGACAGATGCGAATGGATAGTCATAGTTAATGACTTGGCTCTTCGACCAGAATATTCTTTCCGAATTAGGGTGCCTGCTACCACGTTGGCTTTACCTGGATGATAACGAATTTCGCATTCGTAGTCATTGAGTAGTTCGACCCACCGTCGTTGTCTCATATTGAGCTCCTTCTGGTTGAATATGTGTTGTAGGCTTTTGTGGTCTGTAAAGATAGTGCTTTTCATACGATACAGGTAGTGTCTCCAGATCTTCAGGGCAAACACAACTGCTACTAATTCGAGATCGTGCGTGGTGTAGTTGACCTCGTGTGTATTCAGCTGCCTTGAGGCATAGGCGATGACCTTACCTCGTTGCATCAGAACACAGCCGAGCCCCTGGTTGGAGGCATCGTAGTATACTACGAAGTCTTCTATCCCTTCGGGGAGGGATAGTATCGGTGCGGTGCATAAGGGTCGCTTCAGCGTTTGAAATGCCTTATCTTGTTTCTCCTTCCAGTCAAAGGCCACACCTTTCTGGGTCAGTGTCGTAAGAGGTTTTGCAATTCGCGAGAAGTTCTGTATGAATCTGCGATAGTGAATTTCTGTAGGCGTCTTCGGTGCTGACCAGTTCTCGATGGCTTTAATTTTGGAGGGGTCCACGTGGATTCCTTCTTCGCTAACCACGTGACCTAAGAATTCGACTCTGCGGATCCAAAATTCGCATTTAGAGAACTTCGCATAGAGCTTCTCCGATCGTAAGGTTCCTAGGACTTGTCGTAGATGATCGCTATGTTCCTCCTTACTTCAAGAGTAGATAAGTATGTCATCGATGAAAACGATGACGAACTGATCCAAGTAAGGACGGCATACCCTATTCATTAAGTCCATGAATACTGCGGGCGCATTAGTCAATCCGAAGGGCATCACTACAAACTCGTAGTGTCCGTAACGAGTTCGGAAGGCTGTCTTCGGAACATCCTCCTCAAGCACTCGTAACTGGTGATACCCGGATCTCAGATCAATCTTGGAAAAGTAGCTCGCCCCTTGCAGCTGGTCGAATAAATCGTCTATGCGAGGAAGAGGGTATCGATTTTTGACTGTAAGCTTGTTGAGTTCCCTGTAGTCAATGCACATACGGAACGATCCGTCTTTCTTCTTCACGAATAAGACTGGTGCTCCCCAGGGTGAGAAGTTGGGTCTTATAAAACCCTTGCTGAGTAGTTCGTTAAGTTGACCGGACAGTTCTTGCATCTCTGCAGGCGCTAGACGGTAGGGCGATTTGGCTACGGGGGTAGCCCCTGGAACTAAGTCGATCCTGAATTCGACTTGACGTTGGGGAGGTAAACCCAATAGTTCTTCTGGAAAAACGTCAGGGAAGTCGCGTACTACGGGGAGGTCTTTTAGGTCTTTTGTTATCTGGCTCGTATCGACAACGTGCGCCAGAAATGCACGATATTCCTTACGCAAGTACTTCTGGGCTTGAATACTTGAGATGATACGAAGGCTCGTACTGGGTTTGTCTCCGTAGATCAACAAGGTTTCGTTATTCGGTAGGTTTAGACGGACTGCTTTGTCGAAATACAGAATATCGGCGCGATAAAGACTCAACCAGTCCATGCCTACAATGACGTCGAAACTCTTGATAGCTACGGGTATGAGGTCGATTGGAAATGAACGATTATCTAGTGTGAGTGAACAACCTCTGTAAATCTCGTTAGCACTCTCTATCTTTCCGTTAGCCATTTCTACGACGAAGGTTTCTTTTAGTGTTTGTGGTGCTTGATTAAGTAAATGATTAAATTTTTGGTTCACGAAGCTCCTTTCTGCCCCACTATCAAATAAGACGCATTCATATGAGTTATTGAGGAGGAATGTACCCGTGACTACTGTGGGGTCTGCCACTGCTTCATTGTGGCCAATAGCAAGTAGTCTCCCCGCTCCTCCCACATTCCCAGCTTTAGGATAGTTTCTTTTGAAGTGCCCTATCTCGCCACACCCGTAGCAGGTCTGGCTCACTCTTGTACCAGGGACTTGGGTGATGGGTTTGGGTGGCGTCTTGCAAAACCGGACAGTATGGCCCTTCCGGTTGCAGTTGGTGCAGTGCAATTCCCGGCAGGGGCCGTTGTGATGGAAATTGCACTTAGTGCACTTGGGTAGGTTCCCTGCATATGGCTTTGCTGGTACAGGGGCAACAGGAGTTGTGGCAGCATGGAAAGCCACAACCGGTTGGTTCTTGGAAGAGGGTTGAGTTGATTTGCCCTTCTTTCGGTCCCAACGTTTTCTCTTGTTGTCGGCCGCTTTGTTTGGTGCTGAGACAGCAGTTGTGGTTGTTGTTGGAGTAGAAGGAACCTCGTGATCGATAAGCCTTTGGGCCAATTCCTTGGCACTATGAAAGGTCGTAGGGTTCGATGCTAGAACGTTCCCTCGATACGGGGGTACCAAACCCCAGATGTATCTCTCGACTTTCTTGCTTTCAATGGGGACCATGTTGGGACATAGAGTCACCAGGTCGCTGAATCTGGCCGTATAAGCCACTATCTCGGAACCCTTCATCTTGAGATTCCACAGTTCCTCTTCAAGTTTTTGAACTTCGCCCCTCGGGCAGTACTCCTTTGCCATTAGATCCTTCAGTGTCTCCCAGCCCATAGCGTTAGCTGCTACCAGTGAGAGTGATTTGACATGGCCATTCCACCATGTCAGGGCCCTTTCGGTGAAGGTGCAGGCAATAAATTTTATCTTGCTTCCTTCAGGGCAAGAGCACATCTCAAAGATTGCTTCTGTTCCTCGATCCATTGGGACAGCGCAATAATCCCTCCGGTTCCGTTAAAGTACGTTGGTTTGCAGCTGATGAAGTCTTTATAGGTACACTCCCGTATACGTGGTTGGATTTCACCATGGCTAGAGTTGGTGCCCGTTCCAGCTCCACTTGCACCACCAGAATTTACTTGAGCCATGGTTGCGGTCACAACAGCCTGAAACATCACCGCATCGAACTGCGGAGGAGGTGGTGGTGGTGGAGTTTGATTTACAGGCATGCCTCTGGTCGGACGCTTGCGAGGCGACATCTTTTACTGAAACTTGATAGAGATGATGATAGTAGTAAGAATCAATTGTAAGCATAATGAGAGTGATTCGTGGACTAAATCGCCATAGTCCAAACATCAGATAGAGACATGACCATAGAGTAGAGATACACAAGAGTAAGGACTTTCCAACGGATTAGAAAACTGCCAATATTACTGGTATTAATGATGTAAAATGAGTTCGGGAAAAAATGACCTAACTGTAGGTCTTACATCAAACCATAAGGGAAAATGTTGGCAGCTCAGAAGTCTAGTTAGAGTACTTTAAAAGTTAGGAATATTTTTACAGACAAGTGCTCCATAGAGCACAGAAAAGAAAGGCTATTCCTTATCCCCAAAGAAAAGATGAGTCGACATCTTCTACCGACGATGGGTATCCCTCAGGCGAACCCTCAGATCTGCCAGTTGACACACCACTTCTTGAAGATGTCGCTCATGCGCCCTCTGACGCACTCGAAGTTCCATGACTTCAGCTCGGGATGTAGCCAGTTGTTGCTGCAAGGGCTTGTTGTTTCTCCTAGTCCTTTCCATAGCCTCTTCGAGTTGGCGGATGCGGACCGTGTTAATGCCAGAGTTGGCATCAACTTCCATGACTCGGTCGATGGCTGCTCGACCTTGCTCTACATTCCGAGCAATCCTGCGGACCATAATGGGCAGGACTCGGTCAGCTGAGCCTACCTCGCTTATGTTGTAAAAGCTTCGGTCTCCGTTGAAAGGTAAGAGCTGACCCTGCTCATCACTCCAACGGTTCAAGATTGTCGCCCACAAGGGAGTGGGGCCTTGAAATGCAGGTCGGGGGTTGAGATTTGGGTTTTGAACTTCCTGAGGTAGGTTGTTGACTTCTGGTTCGGAGTCAGAACCATCCGAAAAGCCTTCTGCGAGGTGATCATCCAAAGGGATTGGATGATCATCTTCTGGCTCTTCATCAAGCCATCCAACATTGCCCTGATTGGGAAAATACGGATCGTCGGGGAGATGGAAGCCAGCCATGCTATCTACGCGAGAAAAAGGGGGTATAAGAACCTTATAATAATAGACGTACTAATCTAAGATAATTATAAGATGATCCTTATCAGTTACTCCAACATTTGCGTAGTGCATACCGGTCATATGTAACCAAAACAGGGTAAACCTTCAAATAAGTGATCCTAACTCTAAGTCCACAACCAAACAAGGAACAGGAAGTAAAGCAAAGATCACAGATTCTAAGTCTATGACACCCTAGTTACATATAACCGTAATGTATCCACTCAGCAACTATTGACATACTAATAAAGACCTGTTTAGTTCTCAAATAAGTAATTATAGTAACACAAAATACTCCTATAGTATTTTAAGTTTATGTTCTGTTCTAATGTTCTCATTGTAGCAGTGTTGGTAAGCTTTTAGACTTGTTGCAACACCACAACCATTCTTAGGCACATGCTAGTCACTCCTCGGAAAATATAGTTGATCAGGCTATATCCTCCCAGGTTTGACTATATGTCTCTAAGCCTAATCGTGTTGTTCAACAATCGTAATACTTTTGTTCTGTCCTAATGACACTGATTTTAGTATGAATGCATGTATGTATACTTATTTAAATATTTTATTAATTAAAAGAATAAACTCTTGGTCAGAGCTTATTAATCCCGTTGCGTTTATAGTTTGTATATCTTTTATGGGTTGATATACTCGATTCACTAAAAACAATGCTCTGATACCAATCTGTCACACCCCAAAACCGGAACGGCGGAAACGTTCTGGGGTGGAGGACTTCATGTGCAGTATCATAACAATGCATAATAGTAAAGACAAGCAACAACATCCATTGCATTAATATAATAATTTTAATACAAGCGTGTTTTGCATAGTTTGTAAGATACCAAAATGAATGATCAAAATAAAAGATGAGTCTTGAATGTGCTCCATCTTCTCAAAAGCTTCATCGGTACCTGTCTACTGATGACCTGAGAATACAAGTTATTTTGACAGAGTTTATCAGCATTACGCTGGTGAGTTCATAAGTATTTAGTGTCATTGCTTGTATGAAAATGTTTATAACAACGTAGTGTAAATGTTCGTAATTGTCTGCAAATTTTTGGAAATGGTTGAACTCCCTAGAAAATCCTATATTTTCTACTGAAATGTAGTCTTCTACCAAGACCCGACCATTTGAATGTTTGTTCTTTTGTAAATGTAAGAGTTTTTCACAGTGAAACTATCATTATAAAAATATAGTTTAAGTCATCGTTTATGTGATATGATTACAAATAAATTTAATAGGGGAAAATAATGTTTTACCTCAGCAGTGTCACTGCTGGCTATAAAGTGATAAAAATGCAGACTCCAGGTAGTATTAAATGTACAATACACCTCGGGGAGTCTGTTTTCCTTTAATTCTTAGTCGGTTAATTAAAGGTTTAAATGTGAACTCGTATGTAACCACGCTGATCGACGACTGAATAACTGATGACCCACCGGTATCATATGTAGTGAGGTAATATTTTGTCACCCCTTGGCCTTGTCGGCTGGGACTGTAGGTAGCAGTCGGGGTGTGGGAGTGTTTGTCCCGTATAGATCTATACACACAATGCCCACTCTCCCTCCAGGAGACTCTGGTTACGAAGTGATACAACAATGTAGTGTCGTATCGATAAGTAGTATGTCACATTCTGATTATCGTATTCAAATGTTTGTATCGTATGTCATAGTGTAGTAATGTTTTCTCTGCACTAGTGTATAGTATATCCTCTTGTATAGTGTATATTATGTTCTCTTGTATAGTGTATAGTATGTATTGTTTCTCATTATAGTATGTATGTAATGACTCGTAACTGTACTGACTCTTGTATGTGTCGTTGTAATAGTAATAGTGGGTAGTGATCTCTTAACTATACATATTATAGTTAACTAGTAATGTTGTATGTATGCCTTTGCTACCCAAAGGTACTGAACTGAAGTGAAAGCTTTTATATCCTAACACATATATACGATATATAATTAAGGTTTCAACGACATTCAGACAAATAACAAGATACCCTAAGTCCACAACCAAACAAGGAACAGGAAATAAAGTGAGCTATCAGTCCTAAGTCCTTCAAACCTTACTTATATAAATATATCTGTATAGATATGAGTTTGACAATAATGTAAGTTTAAAAGAGTTTGATAAAGGATTTAGCATTTAAAAGAGTTTAATAAAATGTTTTGGAGTGTTTGAAATCCATAAGTTTGATAACAATTTGAAAGTAATAGAAAATCTTCCTATTTGTTCTAGTTATTAATCACATATGATTAATGCAATAACTAGAATGCTTCAACTTGTATTCTCCCCCCATAAAAGCATTTAAAATCATTTCAAAGGTTGATTAAGGGGTATGAACTCACCTGTAGTGAGTGGTTTGGATGGAAGATCGATATAGGATTGTTGGGTGTCAATTGGAGTCTTGAGCACAAACGAATCCTATTTAATATATAATTACACATATATGAATACATTCAATGTATATAACCACTAATGGTGATAGGGACATGCCTTAAGGACATAACAACACTTAGAATTAAGTGTTTCCAACACATATGGTTGCACATAAGGGGTGTATGGCCCTATATTGGAGTGTAAGGCCACAAAATCATGGGTTTTGTGTGTGTGTGGCCAGAGTGTGCGGCCAAGTGTGTGTGCGGCCGCACACTCACTATGAAGTGTGTCAAAAACGTGTTTCCAAGCCTTAGGAATGTTCTAGGGAAGATTTTTTGACCATTGCTTAGTCGGAATGGAAGTTTGTTGCTATTTTGGACCCTTAAAAGGGTGTGTGCGGTTACCCATGGTGTGTACGGCCAGGTGTGTGCGGCCATGGAGTGTGCGGCCGCAAACTCCTAGTAAAAATGGTCCAAAACGTATTTTCAAGGTCATATTTTGTATCCCCTAAGTGTCTTTGATCATGTGCTAGAATACTACTTGAGTTTGAGGTCTTAAAGCACCAAAATAAGGGGTGTACGGCCACATGAATGTGTGCGGCCGCACACTCCTTGCAGATCAAGTTTTAGACGTTTTCTAAGGATCAAACATAGCTAATAACATGTAGGAGAAGGGTACTTACAATGTAGAAGCCTATAGGGGTGTTTGGAGCCCAAGAACTTAGTAGGTGTTCTTGGTGAATTTGAAGAACACTTGAAGATCTACTAAAATAGAGTGATTTCATGGATGCAATCAGTGATCTAAGCTAGTTGGAATAAGGAATCAACACACTTACCACTTGAAGATCTAGCTGAAAAATCGGTAGCTACTTGAGAGAAAACGAGTTCTTGGCTAGGAGGGTGAAAAAGGGTTGAATGAAGGCCAAGACTCTATCATATAGCATCGAGTGTGCTGCCAGATGAGAGTGTGCTGCCGGAGGAGGGGTGTGCGGCCGCACACCCAGGTGTACGGCCGTACACTCCTTGAGTTGGAGTGTTTGGCCACTTTTTGTGTTGGGTGAGCTTGCGGAACACAAATCTGAACTTCTAACTTGCATCTACTAGTCTTAGAACACCCAAATGACTCTAAACAATGCTAGAAAATAGCAAAACAACGAGTCTAACTTTAATTGATTTGAATAATAGCACTAGATGAAAATTTCGGGTTGTCACAAATTTCTTGGGCTTAAAGATGTTTAGTCCATAAAACATGGGCCTTTTAGATCACACAAGGTGACCCTTTTAGCCTTGCATTATTCCATTGTTTAAACTAGCTTTAAATAAAATATCACTGTATTTATTGGAATATTGTTTGACCTCTTATATCATCAGATATATGCTTAAATTGTCCAAGTCTTCCTAGAAGTCATAAATAACTATTCCTAGCTTGATGTTAGAAGCATCTTGAGCATCACATTGATGCCTTTACTAGGTAGCATATTTAGGTCTATTACTCAAAGTAATTTGTTTAGGATTAGGACCTTCAAGTGTATACAATTTCATATCTCTCATGAGATTGTCTCTTAAGACATGAACCCATTCATTGAAGTTGTATCTATTAAATGTTATTGTTTCACTAAGTCATTTAAAGAGAAATGACATTTCATGGTTATGAGAGTGGATTATATATCTACAAAATTTTTAACAAAATTCATTTAGTATTTTCAATATTTAATCTTTAATAATTAATACCCTTTTAGTTTCTAAAAACATTAATTATCAAAGTCTAGGATCCAAGTTGCAAAACAGATAAATGGTTAGGTATCATTTATCCCATCCATCCGAATTCAGCCCGGTAGATATCGATTATCAATTATATCTTACCATATAATTCCTAGATTTATGGGATCGCTAATAACAAATTTAATTAGACATGTTTGATCTCATCTATGCCTCAGAACTCTCTTGCTTAGGTATCCTTTATCACAAGAGATTTTCGATCAAATCATCCAATTTGAAAAACTTGTGTAATCGGCTCATAACTTGGTTATAGAAATCACGAAGACACCTCGGCCATCTAAAGATAACACTAAGTGGTTAGGTATCCTTTATCCCACTAGTGCATACAAAAGACGTGCGAGTGTTCTTTTAAAAAAGGATTCCACAGATTTGAGGTTTGTAAGGGGTCTTTGATGTTTTTATGATTCTAGTTTAAAAAACATGTTATATCATGGTTATTGCATGCATTCAATAAACCATGGTATACTTTAAAAAAATCTTATTTCATGTAAAATCTCATTTTTTTTTATCAATGTTCTACATATAAAACTCGGTTTTATATTATTGACGTGATCAAAGTTTTAAATTAATAACTAGTATTAAGTTATATTGTTTGAGCGCTTTAGAACATTTGGAAACCTTTTAATAAAACTTCATTTTATAAAATAAGGTTTGGAGTTTGATAAGTTTACAAATTTCTATTTTAAACTTATACAATTTTAATCCTGAACTTTTACCGATTACTAGTTTTAACGATAAAGCTTGTTTTATTGTAAAACTATTTTAGCATCTTATGTTAAAAGGTAAATTTCATTAAAACCAAACTCTTTGTGATGTTTATTTATGTTCAAATATTATTTTGCATTTGAAAAACTAATTTATCAACCATAACATAATAATAATAATATTAACATAAAACATTACAAGCATGCATAACAATTATAATATATGTGCATAAACTAAGCCATTAACTAGTAATAATTTTGTGAGTCATCACAAAATTGACAAGTTCATTCCTAAAGGGACATAAGGGACATTTATCTTGTAAAGTGTTCATGTGCTCCTACTTGCTTCAACACATTGAAGCAAGTTTATAAAAATAATTTTATAAAGTTTGAGAAACTTTAATAAAATCAAGTTTATACACTTTTGATATTCAAAATGGCCACCATCTTCATTCTTGTTACATTTTTATAAAACAAACTATTTCGAAAACTAATATATTACTTACAAAAATTAACAAATGAAAACTATCTATTTAATTATTACATACCATATGAATAAATAAATATTTACAACCATTTTAAATAAATCAACACATGCAAAAACACAAAGGTACATGGCTAGTTTATGCACATCATACATATTTATATATTCAAAAATATATAAAACAACTCTTTGTTTTTCTAAAACAACTTTTATGACCAAAAAGATGCATGTAAACTTTTGGTCAAAAAATAACAATTATAAACATTTTAAAGTTGTCACAAAAAATATGTATGGATTTTCTTGCAAAGAGAAAATCATCCATGTTTTGCAAAAACAAAGATTTCATCAACTAAACAAATAATCTAACTAATCTTGCAAAAATGACTCTGATACCAATTGTTGGGTTTTTATTCAAAAATGTGGTTTCACAACCGGTAAAATGAACAGCGGAAGCTTTAAAAATGTTGAATAAAACTAAAAATATTTAACCCACCAAGGATCATTTTGCAATAGTTAGAAAGATTAAAACAACCATAGAAGGAAAAAACATAACAACCTTTGAAGACTTTGATCCTCATGGGAGGTTGGAAGTTGATGAAGTGTGGCATGAAACTCTAAAGCAATAGTTCTCTACAAGTATCCACCAAGCAAGAGTAGAACCATCAAAACATGCTAGTATTCACTTGTAATTTGTTGTTCATAAGCCTTTGAAATATAAACCAAATATATGTTCAAAGGTGAAGCAACAAAGGGACCTTTTCTAGCATCAAAATGTAAGAGAATGGAGGAGAATAAGAGGGCATAAATCTCGAAAATTTGGCAGCCCCATAGAGCACTTGTTGCTCTCGGTTTTAAGGTCAAAAGAAGAAGAAGAAGAAGCTTGCAAGAAGTTTTTTTTTCAAACCCTTCCATGCCCTCCGTTATATAATGCACAAAAAGCAAAGCGATACCATAAAGTAAAAGAGGGACAACTTTGTCCTCAAGCATGGCATGAATAGACAAGGCATGCATGCCTTGTCTCCTCCTTGATTTCGAGAAAAGCATGTCCAAAAGAAGAAAAAAGTTGTCTCATGGCTAGTTTATATACACATACATGTTATCTTTATAAAAATCAATTATTTTCATAAAGAAATCCCAACATATATATTTATATAAGTAGTCATATATAAATATCTTATTTTATACAAAACTATCTTTTATATAAATTGTAACTAGCTTATTAAGATATAAATATAACTTATAAATAATCATACTTTATGATATATTTCATAAGTTGTTATTTCTCCAATAAATATTATTTCCACAAAAAAAAAATCCCAATTAGTAAAATATTATTTCCATGAAATAATAATTTTCCAATTAAATACAAGTGTTGATTTATTTATTAATAATAAAATTATACTAATAAATAATCAATTGACGGTAACTTGCTATATGATGTGACCCTATATGATCATATATTATTAGCAATATCATTCTATAATGACTCTTGAGCATACTAGATCTTTCAGGACTTGGATCTGTGATTGTAGCCTCTGGAGTGGATTATTAAGCGCTTAATGGAAAATGACTTAATAGGGGGTGTACGTTGAGCGTACATGCTGGTACGCCCAGCGTACGCACCATCTAGCTTGTACGCTTAGCGTACATAGGAGTACGCCCAACGTACTCATCAGTTTTGGGCTTGTTATGTTTTGGGCCTTGGTTTGGGCCATGCTTTGGACTTTGGGTCTTTGGGCTCTGTTGGGCCACCAGAAGTCAGATATTTTGGGCCAAGAATATGTTTGGGCTTAGGGTAAGGCCCATTAGAGGGATTGGGACTAATTTAGCAAATTGGGCCATTAGTGGGCCACTAGTGGGCTTGGGAAGCTTACCAAATGTTGGGCCTTTTCTATTATGGTTTTGGGCCTTAGATATGGACCAAGTTGGACTAGGGGTGAAATGGTCATTTTACCCTAAGAATGATTACTAAATTGGACTAGGTGATATTTTGGTATTGGTAGCTTGGGGAGCCGAAGGATCAACAGTTCGGGAATTGCCAGTTAGCAGCCAGAGGAGTTTCAGCAGTGCAAGGTGAGTCTCCTCACTGTGTGAATGGGTCTAAGGCCACAATGTCGGCCCATGTAGTTTATTAGTAGCAAGACCTGGGGGTTAGTCCTAGGCACTGTATGCTAGTATGATATTCCGGACCAAGGTCCGATGCCAGGCGGGTGCCCGAGGAAGGTTTAGGTGTATGAGATTTCAGACCAAGGTCCGATGTCGGGGGGAGCCCCAGGAATATATTCATGTTAGATTATACTTGATGTATGTGTGATACTTGTATGTGCCTAGTAGGGAGGTGAGTGTGGGCGAGGTCCCGTATCTCACCACTAGCAGAGTATGGACAGGGTTTCGTATCTCATTAGTAGCAGAGCGAGGGCGAGGCCCGAGATAGGAGAGAGGTGAGTGTGGGCGGGGGCCCGTATCTTACTATCAGCAGGAGCATGGACGAGGTTCAATGACTCACTAGTAGCAAAACAGGGGCGTGGCCCAAGAAAGGCGATGCCTTAGTATAGGAATACAGTAGAGTATGTTTAGCTTATGTGTTATGTGCTATGATTATATGTTTGTATATGTTTAGTGGGCGGGGCCTGGATACAGGCGGGGCCTAAGAGAAACAGATCTGTATATCGAGCGGGGCTCGATGCCAGGCGGGGCCTGATTCCGGACGGGCCCGATGCCGGAGCAAGTCCGATGTCAGGCAAGTCCTGATGCAGCGGGCGGGGGCCCATTATGTGGTTATGTGTATGGTATGTGGTAGGTTGGGGAACTCACTAAGCTTCGTGCTTACTGTTTTCAGTTTTGGTTTCAGGTGCTTTCGGTGGCGGAGGGAAGAGCTCGGGTTGACTGCATCGCACACACCAAGAAGTTTTAGCATGGGATGTTTACTCTTTTAAAATGAACATGTTTTGAAATGATACTTTGATTTGATATAACGAATTATGTTTATGATTTATCAATTATGGCTTGATGAATGATTTAAAAATGAAATTTTTGGTCTTGATTTTTGGGATGTTACAAGTTGGTATCAGAGCCTTGGTTTGAGGGATTCGGGCACGTTCTCGGGTGTGCCTGAACTTAAACTGAGGACATGGTATGAAAGTTTTCAAAAGGAAATCATTTTTCTTTTACAAAAGAACTTTGAGAAAAGGAAAAGAATTTTGAAAAGAGAAATCGACTGAAAAAGAGAAAAGAGTGTGGTGCATGCAATCAGCCGAGCTCAAGTAAGTACCCCAAAATACCCATACAAGTTTATGTTATGATATGTCTATAAGAGCTGCATGCTAGATTAGGACTAAGGATCTAGGGAGGATGCCTTCTGTGCCATGTATATGTGTATGAGCTTTATGAATTGCATGCTAGTACAGATTCCTGAGTAGGGAATAGAACAGCTGGATTGGATTATGTGGTTAGTTTGTTTTCCCATTGTTGATTTGTTCTTTGTGGGACTCTTAGTAATGTGAGTTAGCTATTAAGTGAATATGCTAAGTCACATGTGGCACAGGCTAGATAATCTCAGAGTGATGGATTTGACCCTATTGTGCAGCTCTCGTTTGAGTCTAACCGTTCTAGGGATGAGTCTTTTACTCGAAGGATTATCTGATCTCTGTTGCATGTGGCTATGTTCGTAAGGTAGCTAGTTGACATTACTGGGAAGTCCTTCAGCAACTGAGCACGGAGTGAGTTGGAGGGTACCCTAGGGCAAGCCTAGGATGAGATTAGTGCTGGGAGCAGTGTTAGCAGAAGGGAGCTGGTGGAGTCAAAGCAATTCTTGAGGAAAGTATGGATAGATGTCAAAGGTAGTATGGGCCCGTACTACTGAAAGAAGAGGATCCGTACTCGATTCAAGAAGGTCCGAGATGAGACCAGGGAACTGGTAGTGCGTCTGTGGACCCTCGATAGTGATGAGTATTCTGATGGTCGTTGCGTTATCTTTTCAGCATGGTGACGTTGCGTGAGAGGCCAGTGGGCGGATCAGGAGCCGGAGAGGGATCAGGCTCGGGTTCAGGAGCCGAGCAGCTCAAGGAGCGGATGAGGGAGTTTATTTCAACCGAGGTTACGCGCAGTATTCTAGACCAGACTCATGTGATCTTTGGTTCAGTCAAGGAGGGTATTTTAGAGCTTCTGGATGAGAAGCTGGGAGATTTTCGTACTAAGATGATGGCCATGATGGGGGCGCGTACCCTGACATTCCGAGAGTTTAGAGCTTGTAGAGCTCCAGATTACCATGGGGCTCGGGACCCCATCGCTAGCAGCAGGTGGTTGGCCGATGTTGCCAACGCTTTCCGTACGAGCCGATGTCCCGAGGGGGACAAGGTCCGACTTGCCTCCTGTATTCTGAAGGACAGAGCATGGTATTGGTGGGAGGAGGTTGGACATGTCATTGGTGATGATGCCGCGTTGGACGCGATGACATGGAGTGATTTCTCGGCCAGGTTCAAGGCCAATTTTGCACCAATAATTGAGGTGCAGTAGCTAGCGCGGGAGTTTCAGGATCTCCGGAAAACGACTGAGACTGTGGCGGAGATTACCGCCAAGTTTAGGGAGAGTGCTCTTCTTGTCCCGTAGTATGTCGCGGACGAGGAAATGAAGAAGGCCCAATATCACGAGATGCTGCGGGCTGACATCAGGGAGTTTGTGAGTAGGTCCAGCTGCAAGACGCTGGAGGATATGATTTCTCGAGCCAGGGAGAGGGAGATCGACCTGGAGCACATCGGGAAGAGGAAGGCTGAGACTGAGCAGACGATGGGGGTTTTGGGCAAGAGGCCTAAGGGGTCAGACTCAAGATCGAGGAACTATCAGAGTCGCAGCCGTTGTAGCAAGTGTGGCAGGACGCACGAGGGTGCGTGTAGCAGTGGCAGTAGTGGTGATTCGGGTTGCTTCAAGTGCGGTTGGACTAGTCACTATAGCAGGGATTGTACTGCAACCACCACCGAGGGTTCTGACCTGATCTATTTTCACTGTAGTTAGTAGGGCCACAAGAAGGCCCAATGTCCGAGTCTGGTTACTGCTGGACAGGTGGTAGTACCTGCCCCAGCGACGTTGAGGATCACCGATGGTCGTTAGGGCCGAACAGAGGCGCATGTGGTGAGGAGCAGGGCTTTCCAGTTATCTACAGTGGAGGCGCATGTAGCTTCCGATGTTGCAGGTGTATATCTTTTACCTTACTATCAGTTTTTATTTATGATTGTATTTCCATTTTCTCTCGCATTCATATGAGTAGTTGTATCATGGGATTGTATACCATGTTTATGTTCGAATCATATGCCAGCTGCATACCATCGTTCGTAGGGTAGTAGCGTGGGGACGTCTCCGTATAAGTGGATTCTCAGGATGCAGTCACTGTAGCATTTGTGACTGGGGCTCGGGAGGTGTTTTGCTAGTCTTCAAGAGTGGTTCCGATTTGGTATTGGTTAGTTTTAGAGCAGCTAGCAGTGGTAAGCGTTGGTTGTCAGCAGGTCGACCATTAGATGGGGAGAAGGATTGGGAATCCTTTCTAAGCTGGGAGCTGTAGGGATCTAGTTGAATCAAAGTGGGGGAGAACTATCCTAGTGGTCAGAAGCAAGGGTAAGTGCAAAATTAGGATGGGTTCGCAACTTTGTTGGGGAGGAACGCAGCCCAAGTGGCTGTTTTGAGAGAGGAGTGCGCGAGTTGGGAGTTTAGGAAACTTCCCAACACTGAGTTCGTGTATTCATGGTCGTTGATAACTGGTTGGGAAATTGGTTGGAGATTTTCTCGGCAGGATGCGAGTTAGTCAGGATGTAAGACTACGGGATCGTCATAGCATTCCCTAGCAGTTAGGCAAAGTGAGAAGAGTAGTAAGAATGTGGGATAGCCGTAGCATTTCGTTAGTAGCTAGTTAGAGGAGTGTGGGCATGGGCCCGTATCTCCTAGTTAGAATGATAGAGATCGAGAAAGGATAGTTCGTTGAGTTTCGGGATGGAGTTGGTCCTGCGTAGCCCTAGATAGGTGAGACCTGTGGGGGAGGCCACTCCGAGATGTAGTTTGGGCGAGACCCGTGGGCGAGGCACGTGTGTTTATAGCAGCGCAGGTGGGACCTGGTAGAGACCTTAGGGTCAAGAAAGGGGATCGAGGATCCTAGGACTTAGAGAGCCAGAGTAGCAAGGTAGATAGAGCAGTTTTAGAAAGCCAAAGTTTCTTCGGAAGTCGCTGGGAGCGACTGAGAGTTTGAGCTTGGGTTCAGTAACCGGAGAGAATCCGGTATTCCGGATAGTGGAAAGATAGGTTCGGACCTGGAAGGTCCCAGTTCTTTCAGAAAGAAGGCGTGAGGCAGCATAGTGTTTGGGCAGAAGTGACTATCATGAGTGTTCTTGTGTGCGAAGTAGCTTGTGGATCGTAAGAGATAATCCACTTGTAGCAGGATTAAATAATCTCAGAGTAGTGAATTTGACCCTATTGTGCAGCTCTCGTTTGAGTCAAACCGTTGCAGGGATGTGTCTTCTACTTGAAGGATTATCTAAGCCTCCAGTCAAGTATAATTGACCGACAGATGGTTGTGCAGGAGTAGTCGGTCAGGGAGATAGACCGGTTTTGGATTCGGACGCTAGGAAGATAGATGTGGTTGAGTAGGCTTGAAGTTCGTTTTCTTCAGAATGGAAGACCGATTTTAAGTAGGCTTTCAATCGTCTTGGGGATATCGTTTCTCACGTAGAATCATCTGTTGCGTTCCTCAGATCTGTTGTTGGGTTATGGGTGTTAGTAAGGAGAGACTTCGAGGACGAAGTCTAGTTTAAGTGGGGGAGACTTGTAACACCCTGTTTTGAAAAGTACTTCGGTTGTGGTTTCGGAGGCCCTGGGTATAAGTGATTCGGTCTTTTGTGGATCTCGGGTTTTATTCGAAAGGTTTTAAGACTCGGATGTGTAGTTAGGAGCGTAGGGCATCCCGCCACCTTTTCGTTGATATAAAGTTCGTCGGAAACGGACTTAGAATGAAGAAGTTATAGCACTTTAAAGTTATTGGCAGAATTGGCCCTGAATGGAAAAGCTTTCATGCAAGGTGGCAACTAGGTGTGTACGCCCAGCGTATAAAGAAGAATGATCGCGGATGCTTTAGGCGTACGCCTAGCGTACAGGAAGTACGCCCAGCATACGTCCAGAGTCCAGAAAACCCTAATTTTAGGGTCAAGCACTATATAAAGAACATAATGACTCAAACCCTAGCCTCCTTATCTGTCCCTTACCCTCAGAAAAACCCTAGAACGCCTCATCCCCTCATTTTTGTGTGAGTTTAACCTTGAAAAGCCCATCTTGGTGGTTTTAAGCTTGGAAGAAGAAAGAAGAAGTTTGCAAGGAAGGACTTGGGATAGCTTGAGTTTATAGATCTAGAAAAACATCATCACTTAGGACTCTTTGGAGGTATAAAGTTCATAACTTTACCTAAGAATGCTTAGATCTAGTGTAGTTTGTTTTTGGAGTCATTTTGGTCCCAAGAATGGACCTTTATGGTGCAACTTCGTTTTTGGAGCTTAGGGTTGCAACCCTCAAAGCTAAAAGTGTCCCATAAGCAGTAAAGTTTCAATCTTGATGGTCCATTTGTAATCATGCATGAGATCTAGTCCTTTTTAAGGAAGTAGAAGATCATTTTTGGAGTTTGGGCTTACTTGGGTCAAGTAAAGTCACCAAGTCAGTGACTTTATGGATTAAGACGTGGAAAAGGACTTGGATCTATGATTGTAGCCTCTGGAGTGGATTATTAAGCGCTTAATGGAAAATGACTTAACAGGGGGTGTACGTTGAGCGTACATGCTGGTATGCCCAGCGTACGCACCATCTAGCTTGTACGCTTAGCGTATATAGGAGTACGCCCAGCGTACTCATCAGTTTTGGGCTTGTTATGTTTTGGGCCTTGGTTTGGGCCATGCTTTGGACTTTGGGTCTTTGGGCTCTGTTGGGCCACCAGAAGTCAGATATTTTGGGCCAAGAATATGTTTGGGCTTAGGGTAAGGCCCATTAGAGGGATTGGGCCTAATTTAGCAAATTGGGCCACTAGTGGGCTTGGGAAGCTTACCTAGTGTTGGGCCTTTTATATTGTGGTTTTGGGCCTTAGATATGGACCAAGTTAGACTAGGGGTGAAATGGTCATTTTACCCTAAGAAGGATTACTGAATTGGACTGGGTGATATTTTGGTATTGGTAGCTCGGGGAGCCGAAGGATCAGCAGTTCGGGAATTGCCAGTTAGCAGCCAGAGGAGTTTCAGCAGTGCAATGTGAGTCTCCTCACTGTGTGAATGGGTCTAAGGCCACAATGTCGGCCCATGTAGTTTATTAGTAGGAAGACCTGGGGGTTAGCCCTAGGCACTGTATGCTAGTATGATATTCCGGACCAAGGTCTGATCCCAGGCGGGTGCCCGAGGAAGGTTTAGGTGTATGAGATTCCGGACCAAGGTTCGATGCCGGGGGGAGCCCCATGAATATATTCATGTTACATTATACTTGATGTATGTGTGATACTTGTATGTGCGTGGTAAGGAGGTGAGTGTGGGCGAGGTCTCGTATCTCACGACTAGCAGAGTATGGACGGGGTTTCGTATCTCATTAGTAGCAGAGAGGGGACGAGGCCCGAGATAGGAGAGAGGTGAGTGTGGGCAGGGGCCCGTATCTCACTATCAGTAGGAGCATGGACGGGGTTCCATGACTCACTAGTAGTAAGACAGGGGCGGGTCCCAAGACAGGCAAGGCCTTAGTACAGGACTACAGTAGAGTATGTTTAGCTTATGTGTTATGTGCTATGATTATATGTTTGTATATGTTTAGCGGGTGGGGCCCAGATACAGGCGGGGCCTAAGAGAAACAGATATGTATACCGACCGGGGCTCGATGCCAGGTGGGGCCTGATGTCGGGCGGGGCCCGATGCCGGAGCAAGTCTGATGCTGGGCAAGTCCCGATGCAGCGGGCGGGGGCCCAGTATGTGGTTATGTGTATGGTATGTGGTTCGTTGGGGAACTCACTAAGCTTCATGCTTACGATTTTCAGTTTTGGTTTCAGGTGCTTCCGGTAGCAGAGGGAAGAGCTCATGTTGACTGCATCGCACACACCAAGAAGTTTTAGTCTGGGATGTTTACTTTGATAAAATGAACATGTTTTGAAATGATACTTTGATTTGATATAACGACTTATGTTTATGATTTAGCAATTATGGTGTCACACCCCCAAACCGGAACGGCGGAAATGTTCGGAGGTGGATGACGTCATATGTAGTATCACAACAATTGCATCATAGTAATCAAAGTAAACACAACCGTTACATTGAATATATAAAAAGGTATTTACATCTATTTGATTCATATCTATATACATCAAAAGTAGAAAAATAAAGACGTGACTCTATATGCTCCGTCTTTTCAAAAGTCTGCAGAGGTACCTGTCTACTGATTTCCTGAGAATACAAGCGGTTTTGAAAAGAGTATCAGCATTAAGCAGGTGAGTTCATAAGCATGTTTTTGGTAATGAAAACCTGTCATTGAATCTGTAAATTGTTTGTATGCTTCCCAAGAAAATCCAATATTTTCTAACATATATGATTATTACTGTGTTCTGTAGTAGAGTATAATGTTTTAGTTTGTATGTTTGGTTACCACCAGCTGTATTGTATCACGTTGTTTTGAATGAAAAATTACTTTGTATGAAAACCCTGGCTATTACCAGTAATGTATAGAATGTTCTGTTTGAAAACCCTGGTTACCACCAGTATGTATAGTAGTTTCATTACTTAAAATAAAACTATGAGTTGAAATCCCTGGAATCCTCTCGTTGTATTATGAACTAGTTTTATTAATGAAAATAAAACTTAAGAAGAATGAAATCCCGTAAAAAATAAGGTTAGTTTATACTATTGTGAGTCGTATAACCATGCTTGATATGACCTAGTGACCTTAACGACGTTCTTCAAGTGTCGGATAAATGATATTTGTCACCCCAGGCATGCCTGCCTAACTGTAGCTAGCAGTTCAGGTGTGGGATTGTCAGTCCCGAATAGATCTATTCACAAATCTCATGCTCTCCCTCCAGGAGACTCTGGTTATACTATGATAGGATTTAACCTGTACCCAAAAAGGTACAATTTGAAGAGTTGTCTCACAATCCTGTATTAACTAGTTTACGTGTGGTTCTGTATTGTTCTCTTGTATTTGACTCTGTTGTATACTTGTAGTGTAACAATAATTATACCTAAATAATTATCTAATGTAGTACTCCCGAATTTCGAAAGTAGTAGTGTATATCATAAACTAAGTCTGTCATAGTTTATATGTGTTTTAATGTATAAGCTCTGAATTTGTAAAATTGTATATTAAAATCTCAACCTATACCTATTATAGTTTGCATGTATGTTGTGTACTTAATTCGTGTATTGATCTGAAAACTATGCAATTATGGCTGTACGTTGAGAACGTCCCTTATGCTCAGCATGTTACAAAAGGGATAAAGTATCTAAATATTTTATAAAACATGGAAATCTTTTGGTTGTATCAATTGCATAAGTTTTAAACTTGTTGAAATTCTTTTGTATAAGTTCACAAAATCATTTGTGTTTAGCTTGTATATCCCCCTAAAAACATTAAAATAGTAAAAGCATAGGGGTATGAACTCACTATTGGTCGTGTGATTAGTCGGATAGCGAGACTGGGAGTGAAAACCATTGGTTGGATGCACGCGGTATTTAACGGGATCCTAATCAACAATTAAATACATAATTGTATTTTTCTAGCGAAACTATTATTTATAGTGTTAGAAAAACACTTGTTTCGGTTTAGGAATGTTACCGGGATTCGATTGAATCGATGAAAGCGGGTTTTCAGCCAAATTCACCACTTAAGAAGGGTTTGCGACCGTGTGACAACCCGAAATTTCTATTCTGTACAACCATTCACTTCAATTGAAGTCAGAACAGTTTCTGCTAACTTTTGAGCTGTGTAGAGTCAGTTTGAGTGTTCTAAAGCCTAGTACTTCAGGAGATAACAGGAGAGAGGATGTCCTAGGGTTTATTGTGCAACAATAATGTCCCAAAACTCCAAGATTTTGGAGTTTATGGCCTAAACAAGGTGTTTATGGCCGTAAACCCTAAGGGGGTATAAATATGACACTTAGTCATATTTACCACTTTTTCACATTTTCAAGATCCAAAACTCAAATCCTCTCAAGTATCATCCGATTTTCCTTCTTGATCTTCAACTTTGTAAGTGTTTCTTGCCCTAATAAGTTGAAGTCTTACTTAATCTAGTGATCTTACATGATTCCATCCGTGAAATCATTCCATATGTGTAGATCTTCAAGTTTCACCAAGAACACACACTAGTGTTCTTGGACTTTTAACACCCTTTCAAGCTTCTACATAGTAAGTACTCTTACCTTGGATTGTTATAAGGATTGTTACACTTCTAAATCATCTAGGAAACACAAGGAAACACAAGATCAAAGGTATTTACGGTCCAAGAATACCTTGGACCGTAAACCCTAATGAAGGGGCCAAAGGGTGCCCTAGTCCCTTACCAAGCCTTGGATACTAGTCTAGAACATATCCTTAAAGTGCTTAGGACCTTAAACATCAAAATGACCACAAACCTTTTGGGTTTACGGCCGTAAACCCAAGGAGAAATGGTCCATGGACCATAAACTCCACAAAGGAGTGAAATGGTGCCCTAATCACTTCCAAAGGCTTAGGCTTCAAGTAGGAATGCTTCTTATGACCTTTAAAGCTTCAAAACACAAAATGGTAAAAGTACCATGAGTTTACGGCCGTAAACTAATGGGTTTACGACCGTAAACTCAAATGGAGTTGCTCCCAAAACCGTAAACTCATAAAGAGTTTACCCTTGGACCCCAAACTCAATAACCAAGTCCTACAACCTTTAGATGCAATCCTTAGTACTTATAACACTTAAATAAAGTGTTAATCATGTCTTAGGATGTCTTAACTTGGTAAATTATTTGTTTAAATGACTAATTGAATACATATATGTGTTATTATATGTTAACTAGGATCCTTGTGTGTGTTCAAGTCTTCACTTGACACTTAGCATCCTATAACATCAGTTCATCCAAACCACTCACTACAGGTGAGTTCATACCCCTTAATCAACCTGTTAAATGATTTTAAATGCTTATATGGGGGGAATACAAGTTGAACTATTATAGTTATTATATCAATCACATGTGATTAATAACTACCAAACAAGTGGATTTCTTACTTTTCAAACTGTGTTATCAAACAAACTACTCCAAACTGTTTTACAAACTCTTTTACATGTCAAATACTTTTATTTAAACTCTTTTAAACTTATATTCTGTTAAATGTGTATCTATATAGATATAGTTATATAAGTAGGATTGAAAGGACTTAGGACTGATAGCTCACCTTACTTCCTGTTCCTTGTTTGGTTGTGGACTTAGGGTATTCAGGTTATTTGTCCGAAGGTCGTTTGAATCCTAGTTATATATTATGTATATGTACATAGATATAAAAGTTCCTTCTTCCATTCAGTTCAATACCTTTGGGTAGCAAAGGTACACTAACATGTTCATACACAAACAACATTACTAGTAAACTATAATAGGTATGGTTTAGGGAGATACTAATACTATTACTAGAACAGTGAAACATACAAAGAGTCAGTTCATACATGCGTCAATAACATACAGATAGAGAATACTATGATGAGGAACAAACAATACCATATAGAGAGAACATACAATACCATACAGAGAGAACATACAATACCATACAGAGAGAACATACATACATGCTAGACAGGGAGAGAACACACAATACAGCTAGCACATACATATACTAGAACATTACTACAGTTATGTGAGCCACGTAATGGGGCATGGCATCACCTGTCATGGCCCGTTTTGTATCCAGAATCTCCTTAAGTGGGGAGCGTTTGAGTTTGTGTATAGATCTATACTGGATTGACTATCCTACACCTTGCTGCTCGCTACAGTGGGACTTGCAAGTCTACGGGTGCCAAACGTCATTTCTTCTGACGTCTTACATCGTCGTGTTTATAGTCGGTAGCAGGGTACAGGCCGATCACATGGTACTTTAAATAACAATTGGTTTAAGGTAGTTAGTACAGCAGTAGTTACTTAATACAACACTACAGTACTATTTCATTTTCCCATTGCATTCACTATATGATCTTCACACAATAAACAGTAATGTAAAAACTATATTTTTGAATAATGATAGTCAGATTTGGGAAAATACATACTCTTACTAGAGTCTTACACACAAACAGTTGATGCCTTGGTAAAAGGCTACTTTTAGTAGGAAACATAGGGTTTTCTAGGAGAATTCAAACAATTACAAACTTTTACAAACTTATACAATTATAGACTTACAAACACTTTCATACAAATACAGACACTAAGATATTTATGATCTTACCAGCTTTAAAGCTGATAAACTCTTTCAAAATAACTTGTATTCTCAGGTCACCAGTAGACAGGTACCGGAGCCAGGTTTTGAGAAGATAGAGCTCGTTCAAGACTCATCTTTTATTTTGATTCATATTTTTGGTGTCTATATAACTTGACAGAACATACTTGTATTAAATTATATTATTTATGCAATGGATGATGTTGTTGCTTGTTTACTACTACGCATTGTTGTGATACTGTACATGACGTCCTCCACCCCCGAACGATTCCGCCGTTTCGGGTTTTGGGGTGCGACAGATTGGTATCAGAGCATTGTTTATAGTGAATCGAGTGTATCAACCCATAAAAGATATATAAACTATAAACACAGCGGGATTTAAAATACTCTGATAAAGAGTTTATACTTTTAAATAATAAAATATTTAACCAAGTATACATGCCTGCATTGATACTAAAATCAGTGTCACTAGGACAGAACAAAAGTATTACGATGGTTGGGCAGCACAAGTAGACTTAGAGACATATAGTCAAAGCTGGGAAGATATAGCCTGATCAACTATATTATCCGAGGGTTGACTAGCATGTGCCTAAGTGTGGTTGTGAGGTTGCAACAAGTCTAAGAACTTACCAACACTACTACAATGAGAACAGTAGAACAGAACATAAACTTAAAATACTATAGGAGTATTTTGTGTTACTATAATTACTTATCTGAGAACTAAAAAGGTCTTTATTAGTATGTCAATAGTTGCTGAGTGGATACGCTAAGGTTATATGTAACTAGGACGTCATAGACTTAGAATCTGTGATCTTTGCCTTACTTCATGTTCCTTGTTTGGTTGTGGGCTTAGAGTTAGGGCCACTTATTCAAAGGTCTATCATGTCTTGGTTACATATGACTGGTATGCACTACGCAAATGTTGAAGTAACTGATAAAGATCATCTTATAATTATCTAATTAGTGTGTCTATTTAGTTATTTCTTTATCCCTTTCCTCGCGTAGATAACATGGCTGGATTCCATATCCCCGGAGACCCGTACTATCCCAACAACGGCAATGCAGGATGGCTTGGAGAAGATCCAAAAGATGATCACCCAATCCCATTGGATGATCACGAAGCTGAAGGCTTTTCTGATGGATCTTATTCAGAGCCAGAAGTCAACAACCAACCCCCAGCAGCTCAAGACCCAAACCCTCACCCAGCATTTCAAGGACCCACACCTCTGTGGGCCACAAACTTGAATAGATGGAGTTAGGAACAGGGTCAACCCATTCCCTACAATGGAGACAGAAGCTTCTACAACCTCACCGAGGGAGGTTTAGCTGACAGGGTCCTACCCATCATGGTTCGTAGGATTTCTCGGAACACCGAGCAAGGTCGAGCAAATATCGACCGAGTCCTGGATATTGACGCCAACTCTGGCGTTAACACGGTCAGCATTCACCAGCTAGAGTCTGCTCATGAAAGGACTCATGTCCGCAATGCAGCTCTGTAGAGGGAACTCGCTGAAACCCAAGCTGAAGTCAGGGAACTTCGAGCTCAGCAAGCAAGATCTGAAAGGCGCATAAGGGACATAAAACGTCTTCTGTCGGAGTCAAGAACTCACTCTAGTAGTTCTCGTCGCCGATAGAGTCTCATCGATTTCTCTTTTGGATATAACTTAGTTATGTAAAAACTCTAGTCTAATTTCCTATCTTTGTAAATCTTGGACCTGTTAGGTCTTGATTAGGTCATAGTTTTGTCAAAATTTTCCCATCTTGGTTGATGTAAGACCTACTTCTAGGTCATTTTTCCCGAACTTGTTACATCTGTAATACCAGTATTATTGACAGATATCTAATCTCGCGGAAATTATTATCGAAATGCTATCATCTGTTAGTACTAGATCTACATTCGATCGTGCTATTCAATTATGTTGTTGGACTATGGAGAGTTAGTCCATGAGGCATTCTCATCAAATTCTCCCTATTAAATTCTTATCAATCTCTTCATCTTTGTAAACTTATAGTTGAAAGATGCCTCCACGTCGATCAATGAGACGCGATCCTCCATCAACTGCAACACCCCCTGCTCCTCAAATCGATACGGCAGCACTAAATGCTGATGTAGCTGCGGCTGTGGCAACAGCCATGGCTCAATATCATTCTTCTGGTTCCACTAGGGGAGGAACCTGTTGGATTAATGTCTAAGTCCATAACTATAATTGGTAAGACTTGACCCGACCCGGCATGGTCCATTTAGGTTGCATGGCATCATGCATTTGGATAGACTATAATGAGAGAAATAACACTTAAGGTTGGTTAATATATTATAAGTTCTAATATATTAATAAGGTTTTTTAATTAGTATTGATCAAGAATTAATTTGGAATTAATTAAGTGATCAAAAGGAGACTAATTAAATATATGGGTTGATTGTGTAAATCATTCATTCTTATATATGTGGGCTTGTGATCCAAGATTCCTTATGTTGGACTAAGTCCATGGGGTGACCCATGGATAATCCATGGAGGTTAAAATCCATGGAGCATAAGGAATGGGTAAAGTTATGAGTTACATGGTGTAACCCTAATAGCCACCATATAAAAGAATCCCATCGCTCAAGAAATCGTGCACTAAGTGAATATGAGGGCTAGACGATTTCAAGGAGTGTTCCATTTCTCTCAAGTCATTCCATGTGCATTTGGTGTTGTGTGAACCATTTGAGGTGTCACACTTGGGGCACTAGGCACTCAAGCTTCATGGAGACAAGCTACATCAAACAAAGGTATGTATTCTATCCATTTGATTACCCAAGTATCAAGTATTGTATGCTAGATAGGGTAATACCTTGGAAAGTTCATAATTGCATGTATAATAGAGAAAACATAGATCCAAGGTATTTAGGGTTGCATGTACACTTAGGAGTGTTAGAATGCTCAAAACCCATCAGTGGTATCAGAGCCTAGGCTTGTTTTCTTGTTATACTTGCAAAATCTACTTAAAAATCGAAGTTTTTTGCTGTCTGAACAGCAGACTCGCCGAGTCCCTAAAGGGACTCGACGAGTCCATGCCTTAAAAGTGTTCAAAACGATCCAACTCGCCGAGTTGGTTCATGCACTCGACGAGTTGGACCCCCTGACAGCATATCTTCGAGTTTTTTGGTTGGAAATGGACTAGGAACATTACCATAAGTTGTTTTTGAACTTATAAACTTGTTTTTGATGTGGTAATGTTCATGCTAATCCAATTTCAAAGATAATTGTCAATAGATTCATGTTTTGTATTAGTTTAAGTGTTGTGCTAATTACATGAAAAAGTTTGATTCCAATTATCTTGTTCATATGAGTTGCTTAGATTAATAGAAAAGGTTGATTGAGTATGTGTCTTTGATCCATTTTAATCTAAGAGTGGATTCTAAAATGTGTTTGTGTAACTTGTCCTCAAGTTACATGAAAAGTCACATGAAAGTTTCTTAAAACTCATAAAAGTTGGCAATGGTTACAAAATGAAGAGTCTTGTCCTCATTAAATGGTTTTATGACTCCATAACTTGTCCTCAAGTTATGGAGGTTCAAGAGTCACTTCATTAAGTAATAAAATGTGTAACCTTAATTAGTTCCATAAGTTACAAAAATAATGAAAAGTTACATTCTTTTATTAGTTTAAAGACTTCCATAACTTGTCCTAAAGTTATGGAACTTGAAGAGTTTTTTTTAATTAAAACTACTTTAAACTCATAAGTTATGGAATTAATTAGTTTTGAATATTTTCAAAACTTGCCCTCAAGTTTTGGAATTTGTAAAGTTTCCCTTAAGAATACTTTAATTCCAAGTTAAGCCCTTCGAATTTTAAAAGTTAAAATTCAACCCTTATACTTTATAATATTATAAGTTAATAATATATATATATATATATATATATATATATATATATATATATATATATATATATATATATATATATATATATATGTATAAGAGCAAGTCAGTCTTACCGTTAGTAGGCCTCATTCACGAAGCCGGTCTATAAGGGGGGTATAAGGTTACTGCCTATAAAATGACAGTTTAATGGGTGTCCACTCTCACCCACTGCTTCCTTGACCGGTGGAGGATCGTTAGACGAACGGGTAGGACAAGGACTAGAATTCTCCTTTCATTAAAAGTATTAATGATAAAATACTAAGTAACTAAACTCTTATTAATACCCAATCTTAGTTACTTAGGAAAATGTGAATATGGTGCTAACCCATGAAATTACACTTTGCACTTTGCTTAAGTCGTTAGTGGAGCGTGTGTGGTTAACCGGCACACTAACCTGGAATTACCAAGGTAGGCAAAGGGTAACTTAATATTTATTATAGTATCGGTGGAGCGTGTGTGGTTAACCGGCACATCGATTAAAGGGTAAATAATTAAGGGTACCAAGTATATTTGCATGGTTACTTCACACCTTGTTTTGTGATCCTCGGCATCCCAGTCACAAAACCTGAAGGGAACACTCGAGATTGAAACATGTCATTGAACAGTTCAATGAATCTCAAAAGAATCTAGGAGTTTCAAAAACCAATTAAAACCTAATAATACATTTCGTTTATCTTGGTGGAAATTGGTGAATCGTCATTCACCTACCTTCAAATATTTTATAGCTTGGATTACGGCATCCCTCTTCCGAGTTATAAAATAGTTTGTAGGGTCCTAGCCTTAATATTTCATATTGGGTGTTATATTAAGGACTTTTAATCAACTATCTTTAATATCTCCCAAAATATGTCTAGTTCAGACATCTATGATCCTCCCAAATCTCTTGGAACTTCACTTCCTCCACCTCCTCCAATTATTCTCCCTAACCCACAAAGTTCAAGGTCACTCAAGCCCTATTGGCAAGGCAAGGTCTAGGTGTGATCACATCTCGGAGATGAAGTCACATATTGACAAGCCGGGAGAGTTGGGTGTCAAAGTCTTGAGAAAGTTGGTGGTTCAATCACTTTCTAAGTCACATAGTGAGTTCCTTTGGGACTCCTATGAAACAGACTATGACAAGACCCTTAATGATCTTATCTATTTGCTAAGATCAACTTCCTAAAACTTTATGGACATTGACAATGAAGACACTGGATATCCAGTAAAGCTCTCTCTTCCCAATGGAAAGGGATCGGCCATAGTCAACTCGGTTGACCAAATGGTAAAGAGAAAAGCTAAGTCTGTGATAGTACCGGTACCATTACCAAAGGGTCCATATGTTTATATTGCCAAAGGAAGGGGCATTAGTTGCGAAGCTGCCAATTTTACCTAAGGATGTTAAAGTCAATAAGTTTGACCCTACTTCAGGTAAAATCCACTATCTAACTCTGCTAAGTTTCTATACTGAGATTCTTGATACATGATGTGACTGGGTCACATGTTGATGTTTGTAAGAATCAAAGAAAAGTGAAGAAACTTAAAGGAAGTATATGCTGATTCTGATCGCGAAGATGGATTTCAGTCGCATGGTTCAGTGATCAGAAATTTTTAAGCTGTTACTTAGGAGTTATGATATATTGCTTAGGAATAGATAACAACAAGTTTTTCATATGCATTTGCACTGTAAGGATAAGTTTTTTCCGCAAAGTTTTGAAATAAAATAAAAGCTTTTAATTTTATATTTATTTTAAATATCCTTACAAGTGGCATTTGTGAAAAAATTGTTGCTTATATGATTCCATTAATAGCAAGAGTGGAAATATGAAATTGATTCTTTCATTTGTGGTAATGTCTAAATTTACCAAATAAGGAAAGATCCTCATCACCCAAGTTTCAATTGGACCGAAACTTGGAATCATGCAAGTTGTATAGCATGATGAATGAGAATTTTTCATCTTTGGAAAATTAAGACTAGTTCCTTGTTCACATGTATATGTGAGTCAAGTGAAGGACTAAGGGATCGAGTACACATTCTTGTGCACGGGTTAAATCCACCACAAAAGATCGATAAGACTATTCGTCATAATTTACTAAAGCTCAGTAAATATGGTTATACTTACAAGCTTAAGTGTAATTCTGAGACATTGGAAAAGGTTCCAATGTATGGCAGAGCGAATAAGAAGAATCAAATTAGGCAGAAATATAAAAGTTTTCTCAAATCTGAAAAGATGGGAGAGTACTTTAGTATCATGTTTTGTGATCATCTTAATGATTTAAGAACCACATCACAATTGGTCTTCTAAGGACATCTTAGTGCATTCTTATGACTAAGAAGAGGAGTCATGAATTGTTGAAATGGTTAAATCAAGAAGATAAGTCATACTTCGTTTCAAAACAAGTCTTAGAGTCATACTCCAAGACTATAAATTGAGTGACATATCTTAAAGAAAGGTTTATAACACTTGTCAAATGTAAGAGTAAAAGTGTCCTACTCTTGTACATTTGAAGTTGGTAAGTTGTGATGTTTTGGATTAAACAAAGACCAACTAAGGCCAATTGTGTGAAGTGTTTGTCTTGATATAGAATCCGCACTATCCCTTGAATATTTGACAAGAGAGTCTTATATGTCAAGAGGACAGTGGGAGTCTTAAAGGTCTTGAAAGTCTCAAGAACGAATCAAGAGTAAAACCTGAGGTTCTTCACTAGCACACGACTTGAGGTTTATAACCTATTGTGTTGACATACTTCTATTTCTGTGCCCATTCCAGTTAAAGTTGGTTTTGCATATGAGTTCTTAGAGTTCTCAATTGGTTTCATAACAACTTGGAAGCAATGGCAGGCCTTGTACTGCCAGGTGGCAAGAAGTTAAGATTGAGTTCAGTCCATATGTGTTTGGATTTGTCATTATCCTTGTCTTGTGACTATGGTTTTGACGATTCACATGGATAAGAACACATACACCATAAAATCTAAGGGTCATAAGGTTTCTCTCCGATTCATGAAAATGATGGTGAGGAAACACTTCCACCAAGTAGATTTGAAGCAGATGGCAAAAGGTCTAAACAATTGAGACTATGATTACGGCATCCCTTTTCATAGTTCTAAAATTGTTTAGACACACATGCATGCTATCTAAGGTAAGGTGTATGATTTTGATAAAGTCTTATCAAAGCAATCTAGTATCAGAAATCTGAACTTTGGTAAGAAAGTAAATAAAGTATTGATTTCTAGAAGTCCAGCTGATTTCTGAGTACATGTCAAAGCTAGTGGAAGCATAAGTGTTATGCTAATAATCATCATGTTAGTGGGAGCATGATAATTATGATAAGTATTGCAAGTTAGCAATGTTAATTATAGAAAACAAAAGTTTCAATTCGTGAGGCTGCAGGGGTTGAAAAAGTTGTTTTGCTATAATTAAGGGAGAGGAAATTATACTTCATTTCAATTCTAAAAGCTTAGATTGAGATTTTAATCAAATTTAGTCAAGAATATATATGAATTTCATGTTGGAATGGCTCAACATAAGGAAATTCTATATATGGGTTCATTATTTGCGTTCTAAAATTCGATTATGATTACGGCATCCCTTTTCATAATCTGAATTATGAGAACTTGGCAAATAGAAATGGAAATATTATAGCAAAAGACTGGTTTAGTCTTTATGTGAGACATCATGAATCGTGTCCCATATGCTTCGGATATAGGATCGATTACATGTGCTATATTCATCCTTTCTAAAATTTTCCAAATGCCTGGGGCATTAAGAAGGGAAAAGGTATAGAACTGGATATGACTAAAACGATTAAGCAATTGTCGAGGACAATCTAAGGTTTACCAAAGATTGGTTGCTCAGGGACAGTTGGAAGTATAGTGTTAATTGTTGGAAGGACCATATTGACATATTCTGAAAAGAGGCAACTCTTGTTCAGAAGTGATAGTCAAAAAGGAAATGTGGAAATGATCCCATTGGTGGAAGTTGTTCAATAAATCTGTGTAAGATTAGGAAACTTAATGCAAGAAGGATGTTTCCAAGGAGTTGATCTCCTTTAGAATGCTCTGTAATGCTTGTTGTCAAGTCTTTGTGACTTAGTGCATAATCATTACAAGAGAATCATTGCATATAAGTTGAGAATCTAACAGATTTCGGTAAAATGGCATGAATTTGGAATTCCTGCATTTGCCATAAGAATTCGGGAGTGTGAAATTAGAATCATTGAAAGTTTGGTCAGTTGGTTTATTTCACAAAGTAAGGGTCATAGACAAACATAGAGTGCATACTTGGTGTAAGGCAAAGCTATTGTTTAGAAAAACATAGTGTACATGCTCGGAGCATGGGACAACTATTGTTTTAATTCAAGAATAAAGTTGATAGCTGAAACAGTATGCAATGAATAATATGTAATCATATGGTGATAAATAAAAGGTGTTTAATTTATGTTCATAGGTTTTGATACCATATTAGATTCAATTATTCTTGTGTTTCATTTTGCATGTTTTGACTTCCAAAATAAACTAGGTTGTCCTTCCGGAATGACTAAGCTATTCAAACCATCCACAGTCGGTCATATGTTGGAAGTAGATATGAATCAAGACTGTCATGGGTTGGCTTGTAGAGGTCCAAGTTGGTGGACAAAGTTGTGCTACAACACTCATGAGTGCTCATAAGTTCTGAGTATTGGATTCAACCCGCGCTCATTGAAACCACTTCATGGATTTTATCACGAGTGATCATGAGACAATAATATCTTATATTCTTCAAACCTAAATATATGAGTTGTTACTATGAGTTGGTTGTACATTGATTGCACGAAAACGCATTGGTAACTCGATGTTATAAAACGTGCCTTTGTGTATGATTCAACCAGTAGAAGAACAAGCCATATGAGTCGAAGTTTATCCATTCCTTTTACCTTCGGGATAAAAGCGATATCTGTGGGCCCCTCGATGATTTAGCGATGACACATGTGAGTGCTTGGCCAAGCCAGGACTGATTTGATTTGTTCAATCAGTCAGTCATCATAAATCGGAAATCGGGAAACAACAAATGGACAGAGAGAATGATTGATAATCCATGTCTCAGTCCATATGATATCTAGAATGGAGGAATATATGATCCCTTATCTAATGGACAAGTCATTGACAAAGGTCAGAGTTCATCGACAAGGTCATAGTTCGAAAGAAGCTTTTGAGAGCTACGATTGCTGATCGGTTCCTGAAGTCATACGCAATAATAGTTTTAGACTTATCCAAGTGGGAGACTGTTGGATTAATGTCTAAGTCCATAACTATAATTGGTAAGACTTGACCCGACCCGGCATGATCCATTTGGGTTGCATGGCATCATGCATTTGGATAGACTATAATGAGAGAAATAACACTTAAGGTTGGTTAATATATTATAAGTTCTAATATATTAATAAGGTTTTTTAATTAGTATTGATCAAGAATTAATTTGGAATTAATTAAGTGATCAAAAGGAGACTAATTAAATATATGGGTTGATTGTGTAAATCATTCATTCTTATATATGTGGGCTTGTGATCCAAGATTCCTTATGTTGGACTAAGTCCATGGGGTGACCCATGGATAATCCATGGAGGTTAAAATCCATGGAGCATAAGGAATGGGTAAAGTTATGAGTTACATGGTGTAACCCTAATAGCCACCATATAAAAGAATCTCATCGCTCAAGAAATCGTGCACTATGTGAATATGAGGGCTAGACGATTTCAAGGAGTGTTCCATTTCTCTCAAGTCATTCCATGTTCATTTGGTGTTGTGTGAACCATTTGAGGTGTCACGCTTGGGGCACTAGGCACTCAAGCTTCATGGAGACAAGCTACATCAAACAAAGGTATGTATTCTATCCATTTGATTACCCAAGTATCAAGTATTGTATGCTAGATAGGGTAATACCTTGGAAAGTTCATAATTGCATGTATAATAGAGAAAACATAGATCCAAGGTATTTAGGGTTGCATGTACACTTAGGAATGTTAGAATGCTCAAAACCCATCAGTGGTATCAGAGCCTATACTTGTTTTCTAGTTATACTTGCAAAATCTGCTTAAAAATCGAAGTTTTTTACAGTCTGAACAGCAGACTCGCCGAGTCCATAAAGGGACTCGACGAGTCCATGCCTTAAAAGTGTTCAAAACGATCCAACTCGCCGAGTTGGTTCATGCACTCGACGAGTTGGACCCCCTGACAGCATATCTTCGAGTTTTTTGGCTGGAAATGGACTAGGAACATTACCATAAGTTGTTTTTGAACTTATAAACTTGTTTTTGATGTGGTAATGTTCATGCTAATCCAATTTCAAAGATAATTGTCAATAGATTCATGTTTTTTATTAGTTTAAGTGTTGTGCTAATTACATGAAAAAGTTTGATTCCAATTATCTTGTTCATATGAGTTGCTTAGATTAATAGAAAAGGTTGATTGATTATGTGTCTTTGATCCATTTTAATCTAAGAGTGGATTCTAAAATGTGTTTGTGTAACTTGTCCTCAAGTTACATGAAAAGTCACATGAAAGTTTCATAAAACTCATAAAAGTTGGCAATGGTTACAAAATGAAGAGTCTTGTCCTCATTAAATGGTTTTATGACTCGATAACTTGTCCTCAAGTTATGGAGGTTCAAGAGTCACTTCATTAAGTAATAAAATGTGTAACCTTAATTAATTCCATAAGTTACAAAAATAAAGAAAAGTTACATTCTTTTATTAGTTTAAAGTCTTCCATAACTTGTCCTCAAGTTATGGAACTTGAAGAGTTTTTTTTAATTAAAACTACTTTAAACTCATAAGTTATGGAATTAATTAGTTTTGAATATTTTCAAAACTTGCCCTCAAGTTTTGGAATTTGTAAAGTTTCCCTTAAGAATATTTTAATTCCAAGTTAAGCCCTTCGAATTTTAAAAGTTAAAATTCAACCCTTATACTTTATAATATTATAAGTTAATAATAATATATATATATATATATATATATGTATAAGAGCAAGTTAGTCTTACCGTTAGTAGGCCTCATTCACGAAGCCGGTCTATAAGGGGGTATAAGGTTACTGCCTATAAAATGACAGTTTAATGGGTGTCCACTCTCACCCACCGCTTCCTTGACCGGTGGAGGATCGTTAGCCGAACGGGTAGGACAAGGACTAGAATTCTCCTTTCATTAAAAGTATTAATGATAAAATACTAAGTAACTAAACTCTTATTAATACCCAATCTTAGTTACTTAGGAAAATGTGAATATGGTGCTAACCCATGAAATTACACTTTGCACTTTGCTTAAGTCGTTAGTGGAGCGTGTGTGGTTAACCGGCACACTAACCTGGAATTACCAAGGTAGGCAAAGGGTAACTTAATATTTATTATAGTATCGGTGGAGCGTGTGTGGTTAACCGGCACATCGATTAAAGGGTAAATAATTAAGGGTACCAAGTATATTTGCATGGTTACTTCACACCTTGTTTTGTGATCCTCGGCATCCCAGTCACAAAACCTGAAGGGAACACTCGAGATTGAAACATGTCATTGAACAGTTCAATGAATCTCAAAAGAATCTAGGAGTTTCAAAAACCAATTAAAACCTAATAATACATTTCGTTTATCTTGGTGGAAATTGGTGAATCGTCATTCACCTACCTTCAAATATTTTATAGCTTGGATTACGGCATCCCTCTTCCGAGTTATAAAATAGTTTGTAGGGTCCTAGCCTTAATATTTCATATTGGGTGTTATATTAAGGACTTTTAATCAACTATCTTTAATATCTCCCAAAATATGTCTAGTTCAGACATCTATGATCCTCCCAAATCTCTTGGAACCTCACTTCCTCCACCTCCTCCAATTATTCTCCCTAACCCACAAAGTTCAAGGTCACTCAAGCCCTATTGGCAAGGCAAGGTCTAGGTGTGATCACATCTCGGAGATGAAGTCACATATTGACAAGCCGGGAGAGTTGGGTGTCAAAGTCTTGAGAAAGTTGGTGGTTCAATCACTTTCTAAGTCACATAGTGAGTTCCTTTGGGACTCCTATGAAACAGACTATGACAAGACCCTTAATGATCTTATCTATTTGCTAAGATCAACTTCCTAAAACTTTATGGACATTGACAATGAAGACACTGGATATCCAGTAAAGCTCTCTCTTCCCAATGGAAAGGGATCGGCCATAGTCAACTCGGTTGACCAAATGGTAAAGAGAAAAGCTAAGTCTGTGATAGTACCGGTACCATTACCAAAGGGTCCATATGTTTATATTGCCAAAGGAAGGGGCATTAGTTGCGAAGCTGCCAATTTTACCTAAGGATGTTAAAGTCAATAAGTTTGACCCTACTTCAGGTAAAATCCACTATCTAACTCTGCTAAGTTTCTATACTGAGATTCTTGATACATGATGTGACTGGGTCACATGTTGATGTTTGTAAGAATCAAAGAAAAGTGAAGAAACTTAAAGGAAGTATATGCTGATTCTGATCGCGAAGATGGATTTCAGTCGCATGGTTCAGTGATCAGAAATTTTTAAGCTGTTACTTAGGAGTTATGATATATTGCTTAGGAATAGATAACAACAAGTTTTTCATATGCATTTGCACTGTAAGGATAAGTTTTTTCCGCAAAGTTTTGAAATAAAATAAAAGCTTTTAATTTTATATTTATTTTAAATATCCTTACAAGTGGCATTTGTGAAAAAATTGTTGCTTATATGATTCCATTAATAGCAAGAGTGGAAATATGAAATTGATTCTTTCATTTGTGGTAATGTCTAAATTTACCAAATAAGGAAAGATCCTCATCACCCAAGTTTCAATTGGACCGAAACTTGGAATCATGCAAGTTGTATAGCATGATGAATGAGAATTTTTCGTCTTTGGAAAATTAAGACTAGTTCCTTGTTCACATGTATATGTGAGTCAAGTGAAGGACTAAGGGATCGAGTACACATTCTTGTGCACGGGTTAAATCCACCACAAAAGATCGATAAGACTATTCGTCATAATTTACTAAAGCTCAGTAAATATGGTTATACTTACAAGCTTAAGTGTAATTCTGAGACATTGGAAAAGGTTCCAATGTATGGCAGAGCGAATAAGAAGAATCAAATTAGGCAGAAATATAAAAGTTTTCTCAAATCTGAAAAGATGGGAGAGTACTTTAGTATCATGTTTTGTGATCATCTTAATGATTTAAGAACCACATCACAATTGGTCTTCTAAGGACATCTTAGTGCATTCTTATGACTAAGAAGAGGAGTCATGAATTGTTGAAATGGTTAAATCAAGAAGATAAGTCATACTTCGTTTCAAAACAAGTCTTAGAGTCATACTCCAAGACTATAAATTGAGTGACATATCTTAAAGAAAGGTTTATAACACTTGTCAAATGTAAGAGTAAAAGTGTCCTACTCTTGTACATTTGAAGTTGGTAAGTTGTGATGTTTTGGATTAAACAAAGACCAACTAAGGCCAATTGTGTGAAGTGTTTGTCTTGATATAGAATCCGCACTATCCCTTGAATATTTGACAAGAGAGTCTTATATGTCAAGAGGACAGTGGGAGTCTTAAAGGTCTTGAAAGTCTCAAGAACGAATCAAGAGTAAAACCTGAGGTTCTTCACTAGCACACGACTTGAGGTTTATAACCTATTGTGTTGACATACTTCTATTTCTGTGCCCATTCCAGTTAAAGTTGGTTTTGCATATGAGTTCTTAGAGTTCTCAATTGGTTTCATAACAACTTGGAAGCAATGGCAGGCCTTGTACTGCCAGGTGGCAAGAAGTTAAGATTGAGTTCAGTCCATATGTGTTTGGATTTGTCATTATCCTTGTCTTGTGACTATGGTTTTGACGATTCACATGGATAAGAACACATACACCATAAAATCTAAGGGTCATAAGGTTTCTCTCCGATTCATGAAAATGATGGTGAGGAAACACTTCCACCAAGTAGATTTGAAGCAGATGGCAAAAGGTCTAAACAATTGAGACTATGATTACGGCATCCCTTTTCATAGTTCTAAAATTGTTTAGACACACATGCATGCTATCTAAGGTAAGGTGTATGATTTTGATAAAGTCTTATCAAAGCAATCTAGTATCAGAAATCTGAACTTTGGTAAGAAAGTAAATAAAGTATTGATTTCTAGAAGTCCAGCTGATTTCTGAGTACATGTCAAAGCTAGTGGAAGCATAAGTGTTATGCTAATAATCATCATGTTAGTGGGAGCATGATAATTATGATAAGTATTGCAAGTTAGCAATGTTAATTATAGAAAACAAAAGTTTCAATTCGTGAGGCTGCAGGGGTTGAAAAAGTTGTTTTGCTATAATTAAGGGAGAGGAAATTATACTTCATTTCAATTCTAAAAGCTTAGATTGAGATTTTAATCAAATTTAGTCAAGAATATATATGAATTTCATGTTGGAATGGCTCAACATAAGGAAATTCTATATATGGGTTCATTATTTGCGTTCTAAAATTCGATTATGATTACGGCATCCCTTTTCATAATCTGAATTATGAGAACTTGGCAAATAGAAATGGAAATATTATAGCAAAAGACTGGTTTAGTCTTTATGTGAGACATCATGAATCGTGTCCCATATGCTTCGGATATAGGATCGATTACATGTGCTATATTCATCCTTTCTAAAATTTTCCAAATGCCTGGGGCATTAAGAAGGGAAAAGGTATAGAACTGGATATGACTAAAACGATTAAGCAATTGTCGAGGACAATCTAAGGTTTACCAAAGATTGGTTGCTCAGGGACAGTTGGAAGTATAGTGTTAATTGTTGGAAGGACCATATTGACATATTCTGAAAAGAGGCAACTCTTGTTCAGAAGTGATAGTCAAAAAGGAAATGTGGAAATGATCCCATTAGTGGAAGTTGTTCAATAAATATGTGTAAGATTAGGAAACTTAATGCAAGAAGGATGTTTCCAAGGAGTTGATCTCCTTTGGAATGCTCTGTAATGCTTGTTGTCAAGTCTTTGTGACTTAGTGCATAATCATTACAAGAGAATCATTGCATATAAGTTGAGAATCTAACAGATTTCGGTAAAATGGCATGAATTTGGAATTCCTGCATTTGCCATAAGAATTCGGGAGTGTGAAATTAGAATCATTGAAAGTTTGGTCAGTTGGTTTATTTCACAAAGTAAGGGTCATAGACAAACATAGAGTGCATACTTGGTGTAAGGCAAAGCTATTGTTTAGAAAAACATAGTGTACATGCTCGGAGCATGGGACAACTATTGTTTTAATTCAAGAATAAAGTTGATAGCTGAAACAGTATGCAATGAATAATGTGTAATCATATGGTGATAAATAAAAGGTGTTTAATTTATGTTCATAGGTTTTGATACCATATTAGATTCAATTATTCTTGTGTTTCATTTTGCATGTTTTGACTTCCAAAATAAACTAGGTTGTCCTTCCGGAATGACTAAGCTATTCAAACCATCCACAGTCGGTCATATGTTGGAAGTAGATATGAATCAAGACTGTCATGGGTTGGCTTGTAGAGGTCCAAGTTGGTGGACAAAGTTGTGCTACAACACTCATGAGTGCTCATAAGTTCTGAGTATTGGATTCAACCCGCGCTCATTGAAATCACTTCATGGATTTTATCACGAGTGATCATGAGACAATAATATCTTATATTCTTCAAACCTAAAGATATGAGTTGTTACTATGAGTTGGTTGTACATTGATTGCACGAAAACGCATTGGTAACTCGATGTTATAAAACGTGCCTTTGTGTATGATTCAACCAGTAGAAGAACAAGCCATATGAGTCGAAGTTTATCCATTCCTTTTACCTTCGGGATAAAAGCGATATCTGTGGGCCCCTCGATGATTTAGCGATGACACATGTGAGTGCTTGGCCAAGCCAGGACTGATTTGATTTGTTCAATCAGTCAGTCATCATAAATCGGAAATCGGGAAACAACAAATGGACAGAGAGAATGATTGATAATCCATGTCTCAGTCCATATGATATCTAGAATGGAGGAATATATGATCCCTTATCTAATGGACAAGTCATTGACAAAGGTCAGAGTTCATCGACAAGGTCATAGTTCGAAAGAAGCTTTTGAGAGCTACGATTGCTGATCGGTTCCTGAAGTCATACGCAATAATAGTTTTAGACTTATCCAAGTGGGAGACTGTTGGATTAATGTCTAAGTCCATAACTATAATTGGTAAGACTTGACCCGACCCGGCATGATCCATTTGGGTTGCATGGCATCATGCATTTGGATAGACTATAATGAGAGAAATAACACTTAAGGTTGGTTAATATATTATAAGTTCTAATATATTAATAAGGTTTTTTAATTAGTATTGATCAAGAATTAATTTGGAATTAATTAAGTGATCAAAAGGAGACTAATTAAATATATGGGTTGATTGTGTAAATCATTCATTCTTATATATGTGGGCTTGTGATCCAAGATTCCTTATGTTGGACTAAGTCCATGGGGTGACCCATGGATAATCCATGGAGGTTAAAATCCATGGAGCATAAGGAATGGGTAAAGTTATGAGTTACATGGTGTAACCCTAATAGCCACCATATAAAAGAATCTCATCGCTCAAGAAATCGTGCACTATGTGAATATGAGGGCTAGACGATTTCAAGGAGTGTTCCATTTCTCTCAAGTCATTCCATGTTCATTTGGTGTTGTGTGAACCATTTGAGGTGTCACGCTTGGGGCACTAGGCACTCAAGCTTCATGGAGACAAGCTACATCAAACAAAGGTATGTATTCTATCCATTTGATTACCCAAGTATCAAGTATTGTATGCTAGATAGGGTAATACCTTGGAAAGTTCATAATTGCATGTATAATAGAGAAAACATAGATCCAAGGTATTTAGGGTTGCATGTACACTTAGGAATGTTAGAATGCTCAAAACCCATCAGTGGTATCAGAGCCTATACTTGTTTTCTAGTTATACTTGCAAAATCTGCTTAAAAATCGAAGTTTTTTACAGTCTGAACAGCAGACTCGCCGAGTCCATAAAGGGACTCGACGAGTCCATGCCTTAAAAGTGTTCAAAACGATCCAACTCGCCGAGTTGGTTCATGCACTCGACGAGTTGGACCCCCTGACAGCATATCTTCGAGTTTTTTGGCTGGAAATGGACTAGGAACATTACCATAAGTTGTTTTTGAACTTATAAACTTGTTTTTGATGTGGTAATGTTCATGCTAATCCAATTTCAAAGATAATTGTCAATAGATTCATGTTTTTTATTAGTTTAAGTGTTGTGCTAATTACATGAAAAAGTTTGATTCCAATTATCTTGTTCATATGAGTTGCTTAGATTAATAGAAAAGGTTGATTGATTATGTGTCTTTGATCCATTTTAATCTAAGAGTGGATTCTAAAATGTGTTTGTGTAACTTGTCCTCAAGTTACATGAAAAGTCACATGAAAGTTTCATAAAACTCATAAAAGTTGGCAATGGTTACAAAATGAAGAGTCTTGTCCTCATTAAATGGTTTTATGACTCGATAACTTGTCCTCAAGTTATGGAGGTTCAAGAGTCACTTCATTAAGTAATAAAATGTGTAACCTTAATTAGTTCCATAAGTTACAAAAATAAAGAAAAGTTACATTCTTTTATTAGTTTAAAGTCTTCCATAACTTGTCCTCAAGTTATGGAACTTGAAGAGTTTTTTTTAATTAAAACTACTTTAAACTCATAAGTTATGGAATTAATTAGTTTTGAATATTTTCAAAACTTGCCCTCAAGTTTTGGAATTTGTAAAGTTTCCCTTAAGAATATTTTAATTCCAAGTTAAGCCCTTCGAATTTTAAAAGTTAAAATTCAACCCTTATACTTTATAATATTATAAGTTAATAATATATATATATATATATATATATATATATATATATATATATATATATATATATATATATATATATATATATGTATAAGAGCAAGTCAGTCTTACCGTTAGTAGGCCTCATTCACGAAGCCGGTCTATAAGGGGGTATAAGGTTACTGCCTATAAAATGACAGTTTAATGGGTGTCCACTCTCACCCACCGCTTCCTTGACCGGTGGAGGATCGTTAGCCGAACGGGTAGGACAAGGACTAGAATTCTCCTTTCATTAAAAGTATTAATGATAAAATACTAAGTAACTAAACTCTTATTAATACCCAATCTTAGTTACTTAGGAAAATGTGAATATGGTGCTAACCCATGAAATTACACTTTGCACTTTGCTTAAGTCGTTAGTGGAGCGTGTGTGGTTAACCGGCACACTAACCTGGAATTACCAAGGTAGGCAAAGGGTAACTTAATATTTATTATAGTATCGGTGGAGCGTGTGTGGTTAACCGGCACATCGATTAAAGGGTAAATAATTAAGGGTACCAAGTATATTTGCATGGTTACTTCACACCTTGTTTTGTGATCCTCGGCATCCCAGTCACAAAACCTGAAGGGAACACTCGAGATTGAAACATGTCATTGAACAGTTCAATGAATCTCAAAAGAATCTAGGAGTTTCAAAAACCAATTAAAACCTAATAATACATTTCGTTTATCTTGGTGGAAATTGGTGAATCGTCATTCACCTACCTTCAAATATTTTATAGCTTGGATTACGGCATCCCTCTTCCGAGTTATAAAATAGTTTGTAGGGTCCTAGCCTTAATATTTCATATTGGGTGTTATATTAAGGACTTTTAATCAACTATCTTTAATATCTCCCAAAATATGTCTAGTTCAGACATCTATGATCCTCCCAAATCTCTTGGAACCTCACTTCCTCCACCTCCTCCAATTATTCTCCCTAACCCACAAAGTTCAAGGTCACTCAAGCCCTATTGGCAAGGCAAGGTCTAGGTGTGATCACATCTCGGAGATGAAGTCACATATTGACAAGCCGGGAGAGTTGGGTGTCAAAGTCTTGAGAAAGTTGGTGGTTCAATCACTTTCTAAGTCACATAGTGAGTTCCTTTGGGACTCCTATGAAACAGACTATGACAAGACCCTTAATGATCTTATCTATTTGCTAAGATCAACTTCCTAAAACTTTATGGACATTGACAATGAAGACACTGGATATCCAGTAAAGCTCTCTCTTCCCAATGGAAAGGGATCGGCCATAGTCAACTCGGTTGACCAAATGGTAAAGAGAAAAGCTAAGTCTGTGATAGTACCGGTACCATTACCAAAGGGTCCATATGTTTATATTGCCAAAGGAAGGGGCATTAGTTGCGAAGCTGCCAATTTTACCTAAGGATGTTAAAGTCAATAAGTTTGACCCTACTTCAGGTAAAATCCACTATCTAACTCTGCTAAGTTTCTATACTGAGATTCTTGATACATGATGTGACTGGGTCACATGTTGATGTTTGTAAGAATCAAAGAAAAGTGAAGAAACTTAAAGGAAGTATATGCTGATTCTGATCGCGAAGATGGATTTCAGTCGCATGGTTCAGTGATCAGAAATTTTTAAGCTGTTACTTAGGAGTTATGATATATTGCTTAGGAATAGATAACAACAAGTTTTTCATATGCATTTGCACTGTAAGGATAAGTTTTTTCCGCAAAGTTTTGAAATAAAATAAAAGCTTTTAATTTTATATTTATTTTAAATATCCTTACAAGTGGCATTTGTGAAAAAATTGTTGCTTATATGATTCCATTAATAGCAAGAGTGGAAATATGAAATTGATTCTTTCATTTGTGGTAATGTCTAAATTTACCAAATAAGGAAAGATCCTCATCACCCAAGTTTCAATTGGACCGAAACTTGGAATCATGCAAGTTGTATAGCATGATGAATGAGAATTTTTCGTCTTTGGAAAATTAAGACTAGTTCCTTGTTCACATGTATATGTGAGTCAAGTGAAGGACTAAGGGATCGAGTACACATTCTTGTGCACGGGTTAAATCCACCACAAAAGATCGATAAGACTATTCGTCATAATTTACTAAAGCTCAGTAAATATGGTTATACTTACAAGCTTAAGTGTAATTCTGAGACATTGGAAAAGGTTCCAATGTATGGCAGAGCGAATAAGAAGAATCAAATTAGGCAGAAATATAAAAGTTTTCTCAAATCTGAAAAGATGGGAGAGTACTTTAGTATCATGTTTTGTGATCATCTTAATGATTTAAGAACCACATCACAATTGGTCTTCTAAGGACATCTTAGTGCATTCTTATGACTAAGAAGAGGAGTCATGAATTGTTGAAATGGTTAAATCAAGAAGATAAGTCATACTTCGTTTCAAAACAAGTCTTAGAGTCATACTCCAAGACTATAAATTGAGTGACATATCTTAAAGAAAGGTTTATAACACTTGTCAAATGTAAGAGTAAAAGTGTCCTACTCTTGTACATTTGAAGTTGGTAAGTTGTGATGTTTTGGATTAAACAAAGACCAACTAAGGCCAATTGTGTGAAGTGTTTGTCTTGATATAGAATCCGCACTATCCCTTGAATATTTGACAAGAGAGTCTTATATGTCAAGAGGACAGTGGGAGTCTTAAAGGTCTTGAAAGTCTCAAGAACGAATCAAGAGTAAAACCTGAGGTTCTTCACTAGCACACGACTTGAGGTTTATAACCTATTGTGTTGACATACTTCTATTTCTGTGCCCATTCCAGTTAAAGTTGGTTTTGCATATGAGTTCTTAGAGTTCTCAATTGGTTTCATAACAACTTGGAAGCAATGGCAGGCCTTGTACTGCCAGGTGGCAAGAAGTTAAGATTGAGTTCAGTCCATATGTGTTTGGATTTGTCATTATCCTTGTCTTGTGACTATGGTTTTGACGATTCACATGGATAAGAACACATACACCATAAAATCTAAGGGTCATAAGGTTTCTCTCCGATTCATGAAAATGATGGTGAGGAAACACTTCCACCAAGTAGATTTGAAGCAGATGGCAAAAGGTCTAAACAATTGAGACTATGATTACGGCATCCCTTTTCATAGTTCTAAAATTGTTTAGACACACATGCATGCTATCTAAGGTAAGGTGTATGATTTTGATAAAGTCTTATCAAAGCAATCTAGTATCAGAAATCTGAACTTTGGTAAGAAAGTAAATAAAGTATTGATTTCTAGAAGTCCAGCTGATTTCTGAGTACATGTCAAAGCTAGTGGAAGCATAAGTGTTATGCTAATAATCATCATGTTAGTGGGAGCATGATAATTATGATAAGTATTGCAAGTTAGCAATGTTAATTATAGAAAACAAAAGTTTCAATTCGTGAGGCTGCAGGGGTTGAAAAAGTTGTTTTGCTATAATTAAGGGAGAGGAAATTATACTCCATTTCAATTCTAAAAGCTTAGATTGAGATTTTAATCAAATTTAGTCAAGAATATATATGAATTTCATGTTGGAATGGCTCAACATAAGGAAATTCTATATATGGGTTCATTATTTGCGTTCTAAAATTCGATTATGATTACGGCATCACTTTTCATAATCTGAATTATGAGAACTTGGCAAATAGAAATGGAAATATTATAGCAAAAGACTGGTTTAGTCTTTATGTGAGACATCATGAATCGTGTCCCATATGCTTCGGATATAGGATCGATTACATGTGCTATATTCATCCTTTCTAAAATTTTCCAAATGCCTGGGGCATTAAGAAGGGAAAAGGTATAGAACTGGATATGACTAAAACGATTAAGCAATTGTCGAGGACAATCTAAGGTTTACCAAAGATTGGTTGCTCAGGGACAGTTGGAAGTATAGTGTTAATTGTTGGAAGGACCATATTGACATATTCTGAAAAGAGGCAACTCTTGTTCAGAAGTGATAGTCAAAAAGGAAATGTGGAAATGATCCCATTGGTGGAAGTTGTTCAATAAATCTGTGTAAGATTAGGAAACTTAATGCAAGAAGGATGTTTCCAAGGAGTTGATCTCCTTTGGAATGCTCTGTAATGCTTGTTGTCAAGTCTTTGTGACTTAGTGCATAATCATTACAAGAGAATCATTGCATATAAGTTGAGAATCTAACAGATTTCGGTAAAATGGCATGAATTTGGAATTCCTGCATTTGCCATAAGAATTCGGGAGTGTGAAATTAGAATCATTGAAAGTTTGGTCAGTTGGTTTATTTCACAAAGTAAGGGTCATAGACAAACATAGAGTGCATACTTGGTGTAAGTCAAAGCTATTGTTTAGAAAAACATAGTGTACATGCTCGGAGCATGGGACAACTATTGTTTTAATTCAAGAATAAAGTTGATAGCTGAAACAGTATGCAATGAATAATGTGTAATCATATGGTGATAAATAAAAGGTGTTTTATTTATGTTCATAGGTTTTGATACCATATTAGATTCAATTATTCTTGTGTTTCATTTTGCATGTTTTGACTTCCAGAATAAACTACGTTGTCCTTCCGGAATGACTAAGTTATTCAAACCATCCACAGTCGGTCATATGTTGGAAGTAGATATGAATCAAGACTGTCATGGGTTGGCTTGTAGAGGTCCAAGTTGGTGGACAAAGTTGTGCTACAACACTCATGAGTGCTCATAAGTTCTGAGTATTGGATTCAACCCGCGCTCATTGAAATCACTTCATGGATTTTATCACGAGTGATCATGAGACAATAATATCTTATATTCTTCAAACCTAAAGATATGAGTTGTTACTATGAGTTGGTTGTACATTGATTGCACGAAAACGCATTGGTAACTCGATGTTATAAAACGTGCCTTTGTGTATGATTCAACCAGTAGAAGAACAAGCCATATGAGTCGAAGTTTATCCATTCCTTTTACCTTCGGGATAAAAGCGATATCTGTGGGCCCCTCGATGATTTAGCGATGACACATGTGAGTGCTTGGCCAAGCCAGGACTGATTTGATTTGTTCAATCAGTCAGTCATCATAAATCGGAAATCGGGAAACAACAAATGGACAGAGAGAATGATTGATAATCCATGTCTCAGTCCATATGATATCTAGAATGGAGGAATATATGATCCCTTATCTAATGGACAAGTCATTGACAAAGGTCAGAGTTCATCGACAAGGTCATAGTTCGAAAGAAGCTTTTGAGAGCTACGATTGCTGATCGGTTCCTGAAGTCATACGCAATAATAGTTTTAGACTTATCCAAGTGGGAGACTGTTGGATTAATGTCTAAGTCCATAACTATAATTGGTAAGACTTGACCCGACCCGGCATGATCCATTTGGGTTGCATGGCATCATGCATTTGGATAGACTATAATGAGAGAAATAACACTTAAGGTTGGTTAATATATTATAAGTTCTAATATATTAATAAGGTTTTTTAATTAGTATTGATCAAGAATTAATTTGGAATTAATTAAGTGATCAAAAGGAGACTAATTAAATATATGGGTTGATTGTGTAAATCATTCATTCTTATATATGTGGGCTTGTGATCCAAGATTCCTTATGTTGGACTAAGTCCATGGGGTGACCCATGGATAATCCATGGAGGTTAAAATCCATGGAGCATAAGGAATGGGTAAAGTTATGAGTTACATGGTGTAACCCTAATAGCCACCATATAAAAGAATCTCATCGCTCAAGAAATCGTGCACTATGTGAATATGAGGGCTAGACGATTTCAAGGAGTGTTCCATTTCTCTCAAGTCATTCCATGTTCATTTGGTGTTGTGTGAACCATTTGAGGTGTCACGCTTGGGGCACTAGGCACTCAAGCTTCATGGAGACAAGCTACATCAAACAAAGGTATGTATTCTATCCATTTGATTACCCAAGTATCAAGTATTGTATGCTAGATAGGGTAATACCTTGGAAAGTTCATAATTGCATGTATAATAGAGAAAACATAGATCCAAGGTATTTAGGGTTGCATGTACACTTAGGAGTATTAGAATGCTCAAAACCCATCAGAACCCCTGTTCAATCTACTCATGGTGAAGCTCCTGTGCGCTTGAGAGAGTGCTCCTATAAGGACTTCACTAACTGCAATCCCAAGTCCTTTAGAGGCACTGGCGGAGTCATTGCCCTCTCGCAATGGTTCGAGAAGACCGAATCGGTTTTCGAAATCTGCTCTTGTCCAGAAGGGAGCAAGGTCAAGTTCGTTGCTTGCACCTTTGAAGACAAAGCCCTAACATGGTGGAATAGCCATGTCAAGTCACTATCTCTTGTGGTGGCTAATGCTATGGGCTGGGAAACTTTGAGAGACCTCATGATTGAGGAGCACTGCCCGAGGGGCGAAATCCCAAAACTGGAGGAGGAACTGTGGAGCCTAACCATCAAGGGCTCCGACATAGTCTCCTACACCGCCATGTTTTGTGAACTGGTGGCCCTCTGTCCCAACATGCTTCATACAGAGGGGAATAAGATAGAGAGATACATATGGGGACTGGTGCCTCCATTCCAGGGAAATGTTTTGGTTTCAAACCCCACTACATTCGATAGTGCCAAGCGATTGGCACAGCGGCTTATTGACCATGGGGTTCATACCCCGGCCGCAACAACAACCCTGGCCATCTCGGAACCTTCCAGAACCGTTGATTCCAAGCGGAAGTTCTGGGATGATAAGAAAAAGAAGAAGGCTGCCAAAAAGCAGCAGGTCATGGCAGTACATGCTGCGATAGCACCTGCCGCTGCTGCTCCGGTAAAGCAGTACGATGGGAGTTTTCCTAAGTGCAACAAATGCAACTTCCACCACACAGGAGCCTGCCAGGAAATGCAGTGTTCAAACTGCAACAGGAAGGGGCACACTGCCCGTTTCTGCAAAGCGCCGGCGAGGCCACTCAACCAAGTCCCCGGCGCAGGAGTGGGCCAAGCTTGCTACAGTTGTGGCGAGGTGGGCCACTACAAGAGGGACTGCCCTAAGGCAAGGAATGCTGGTGGAGTGGGAAGGGTTCTAGCCATAGGCCACGAGGAGGCGGTTGCCGACCCCACAGTGGTCACTGGTATGTTTCTCCTCGATAACTCTTATGCATGCATAATGTTTGATAGTGGAGCGGAGAGGAGTTTCGTGAACCAAAAATTTGCTAATTTACTTAAGCAAAAATCACGACCACTTAAAGAACCGTTCACTGTAGAAATGGCTAATGGAAAGACGGAGAGCACTAGCAGTATATTTATAGGGTGTACCCTAACACTAGATAGTCATTCATTTTCGATCGACCTCATGCCGGTCTCAATTAAAAGTTTCGACGTCATTATCGGCATGGATTGGTTGAGTCTTCATCGTGCCGACATCATGTGTTACGAAAAGGCAGTTCGCCTTAATCTGCCGTCTGGCGAAACTCTAGTAGTTTATGGCGACAAACCCGGCACGAACCTTCGTATCATCTCGAGCATTCAAGCTCAGAAATTCTTGCGAAAGGAATGTCGCGCATTCCTTGCTCATGTGGTCGATGTGAGCCAAGAAACGAAATACATTCAGAACATTCCAGTAGTACGCGACTTTCCCGACATCTTTCCAGAAGAACTCCCAGGATTACCTCCGCAACGTCAAGTCGAGTTCAGAATCGACTTAGTTCCAGGGGCTACCCCCGTAGCCAAATCGCCCTATCGTCTAGCACCTGCAGAGATGCAAGAACTGTCCTGTCAACTTAACGAACTGCTCAGCAAGGGCTTTATAAGACCAAGCTTCTCACCCTGGGGAGCTCCAGTCTTGTTCGTAAAGAAGAAAGAAAGATCGTTTCTTCTATGCATCGACTACAAGGAGATCAACAAGCTAACCGTCAAAAAATTTTACCCTCTGCCTCGTATTGACGATTTGTTTGACCAACTTCAAGGGGCGAACTTCTTTTCAAAAATCGACTTAAGATCCGGATATCACCAGCTACGAGTACTAGGGGAGGATGTTCCGAAGACAACCTTCCGAACTCGTTATGGGCACTACGAATTCGTAGTGATGCCGTTCGGATTAACAAACGCGCCCACAGTATTCATGGATTTAATGAATAGGGTGTGTCGTCCTTACTTGGATCAGTTCGTCATCGTCTTCATCGATGACATACTTATCTATTCTCGTAGTAAGGAGGAGCATAGTCAACATCTGCGACTAGTCTTAGAAACTCTACGTTCGGAGAAGCTCTATGCGAAGTTCTCAAAATGCGAATTTTAGATTCGAAGAGTCGAATTCTTAGGGCACGTGGTTAGCGAAGAGGGGATACACGTGGACCCTTCCAAAATCAAAGCCATTGAGAGCTGGTCAGCACCGAAGACGCCTACAGAAATACGTCAATTTCTAGGCCTCGCTGGCTACTATCGCAGGTTCATTCAGAACTTCTCACGAATTGCAAAACCTCTCACAATTTTGACCCAGAATGGCGTGGCCTCTGACTGGGAAGAGAAGCAGGAGAGAGCGTTCCAAACGCTCAAGCGAGCCTTGTGCACCGCACCAATACTATCCCTCCCTGAAGGGATAGAAGACTTCGTTGTCTATTGCGATGCGTCAAATCAAGGGCTCGGATGTGTTTTGATGCAGCGAGGTAAGGTCATCGCCTATGCCTCGAGACAGCTGAAGACACACGAGGTCAACTACACCACACACGATCTTGAGCTAGGAGCAGTTGTGTTTGCTCTGAAGATCTGGAGACACTACCTGTATGGTACAAAAAGCACTATCTTTATAGACCACAAAAGCCTACAACATATATTCGACCAGAAGGAGCTCAACGACGGTGGGTCGAGCTACTCAGTGATTACGAATGTGAAATTCGTTATCATCCGGGTAAAGCCAACGTAGTAGCTGACGCCCTAAGTCGGAAAGAATATTCTGGTCGTAGAGTCAAATCACTGACTATGACTATCCATTCACACTTGTCCACACAAATTAAGGAGGCTCAGCTCGACGCTTTGAAACCTGAAAATGTGGCGGGTGAATCCCTGAGAGGGATGGATAAGAACTTGGAAGTCAAGGGTGGCGGAGCTTATTATCTCATGGATCGGATCTGGACCCCGAAACACGGTGGTTTCAGAGACCTGGTCATGAACGAGGCGCACAACACTCGTTATTCCGTCCACCCAGGTTCAGATAAGATGTATCTGGATCGTAAAAAGCTATACTGGTGGCCTAACATGAAAGCAGAGATTGCTACCTTCGTGAGTAAATGCCTTACTTGCGCCAAGGTCAAGGTCGAATACCAGAAACCGTTAGGATTACTCCAGCAACCAGAGATACCTGAATAGAAGTGGGAGCGGATCACTATGGACTTCATAACCAAGTTGCCCAAGACAACTGGTGGACTTGATACCATATGGGTCATCGTCGACAGATTGACCAAGTCCGCACACTTCCTGCCTATCAAAGAAACAGACAAGATGGAGAAGCTTACAAGAACTTACATACGGGAGATTATACGACTGCACGGTGTTCCCATATCCATTATCTCGGACAGAGATAGTAGGTTCACTTCGAGGTTCTGGCAGTCGTTACAAAGTTCCTTAGGAACTAGGCTGGACATGAGTACAGCCTACCACCCACAGACCGACGGACAAAGTGAGAGGACTATCCAAACCTTGGAAGATATGTTGTGAGCCTGTGTGATTGACTTTGGGAAATCATGGGATACTCATTTACCCCTTGTCGAATTTTCCTACAACAATAGTTATCACACGAGCATAAAGGCTGCTCCATTCGAGGCCCTCTATGGCCGAAAGTGCAGATCCCCTCTGTGCTGGGCTGAGGTGGGTGATACCCAGTTAGCTAAAGGACGAGTTCCTGAAAGCACTCTCACGGGTCCGGAGATCATTCGGGAAACGCCAGAGAAGATCGTTCAGATTCGTGAACGATTGAAAGCCTCTAGAGACCGAAAGAAAAGCTACGCTGATAAACGAAGGAAACCGTTGGAATCCCAGGTGGGTGACCGTGCTCTATTGAAGGTCTCACACTGGAAGGGCTTGATACGCTTTGGAAAGCGTGGAAAGCTGAATCCAAGGTACATAGGGCCTTTCGAGATTCTTGCCAGAATCGGCCCTGTAGCTTACAAACTTAACTTACCTCGCGAGCTCAGTAACGTACATTCTACTTTCCACGTCTCGAACTTGAAAAAGTGTCTGTCCGACGAGACTCTTGTAATCCTACTCAACGAGATCGAGATCAACGAGAGCCTCAACTTCGTGGAAGAACCTGTAGAGATCATGGACCGGGAGGTCAAGCAAACGAAATAAAGTCGTATCCCGATAGTGAAGGTTCGCTGGAACGCCAAGCGAGGACCTGAATTCACTTGGGAGCGAGAGGATCAGATGAAACTGAAATATCCTCGTCTTTTTACTTAGTTATTTGTAACTACTTATTTGCTTAAACTCTAATTTCGGGACGAAATTCCTTCTAACGGGGGGATGATGTGACAACCAGAAATTTCTATTATGTACAACCATTCACTTCAATTGAAGTCAGAACAGTTTCTGCTAACTTTTGAGCTGTGTAGAGTCAGTTTGAGTGTTCTAAAGCCTAGTACTTCAGGAGATAACAGGAGAGAGGATGCCCTAGGGTTTATTGTGCAACAATAATGTCCCAAAACTCCAAGAGTTTGGAGTTTATGGCCTAAACAAGGTGTTTACGGCCGTAAACCCTAAGGGGGTATAAATATGACACTTAGTCATATTTACCACTTTTTCACATTTTCAAGATCCAAAACTCAAATCCTCTCAAGTATCAATCTTCAACTTTGTAAGTGTTTCTTGCCCTAATAAGTTGATATCTTACTTAATCTAGTGATCTTACATGATTCCATCCGTGAAATCATTCCATATGTGTAGATCTTCAAGTTTCACCAAGAACACACACTAGTGTTCTTGGACTTTTAACACCCTTTCAAGCTTCTACATAGTAAGTACTCTTACCTTGGCTTGTTATAAGGCTTGTTACACTTCTAAATCATCTAGGAAACACAAGATCAAAGGTGTTTACGGTCCAAGAACACCTTGGACCGTAAACCCTAATGAAGGGGCCAAAGGGTGCCCTAGTCCCTTACCAAGCCTTGGATACTAGTCTAGAACATATCCTTAAAGTGCTTAGGACCTTAAACATCAAAATGACCATAAACCATTAGGGTTTACGGCCATAAACCCAAGGAGAAATGGTCCATGGACCATAAACTCCACAAAGGAGTGGAATGGTGCCCTAATCACTTCCAAAGGCTTAGGCTTCAAGTAGGAATGCTTCTTATGACCTTTAAAGCTTCAAAACACAAAATGGTAAAAGTACCATGAGTTTACGGCCGTAAACTCATGGGTTTACGACCATAAACTCAAATGGAGTTGGTCCCAAAACCGTAAACTCATAAAGAGTTTACCCTTGGACCCCAAACTCAATAACCAAGTCCTACAACCTTTAGATGCAATCCTTAGTACTTATAACACTTAAATAAAGTGTTAATCATGTCTTAGGATGTCTTAACTTGGTAAATTAGTTGTTTAAATGACTAATTGAATACATATATGTGTTATTACATGTTAACTAGGATCCTTGTGTGTGTTCAAGTCTTCACTTGACACTTAGCATCCTATAACATCAGTTCATCCAAACCACTCACTACAGGTGAGTTCATACCCCTTAATCAACCTTTTAAATGATTTTAAATGCTTTTATGGGGGCAAATACAAGTTGAACTATTATAGTTATTATATCAATCACATGTGATTAATAACTACCAAACAAGTGGATTTCTTACTTTTCAAACTGTGTTATCAAACAAACTACTCCAAACTGTTTTACAAACTCTTTTACATGTCAAATACTTTTATTTAAACTCTTTTAAACTTATATTCTGTTAAATGTGTATCTATATAGATATAGTTATATAAGTAGGATTGAAAGGACTTAGGACTGATAGCTCACCTTACTTCCTGTTCCTTGTTTGGTTGTGGACTTAGGGTATTCAGGTTATTTGTCCGAAGGTCGTTTGAATCCTAGTTATATATTATGTATATGTACATAGATATAAAAGTTCCTTCTTCCATTCAGTTCAATACCTTTGGGTAGCAAAGGTACACTAACATGTTCATACACAAACAACATTACTAGTAAACTATAATAGGTATGGTTTAGGGAGATACTAATACTATTACTAGAACAGTGAAACATACAAAGAGTCAGTTCATACATGAGTCAATAACATACAGATAGAGAATACTATGATGAGGAACAAACAATACCATACAGAGAGAACATACAATACCATACAGAGAGAACATACATACATGCTAGACAGGGAGAGAACACACAATACAGTTAGCACATACATATACTAGAACATTACTACATTTATGTTAGCCACGTAACGGGGCATGGCATCACCTGTCATGGCCCGTTTTGTATCCAGAATCTCCTTAAGTGGGTAGCGTTTGAGTTTGTGTATAGATCTATACTGGATTGACTATCCTACACCTTGCTGCTCACTACAGTGGGACTTGCAAGTCTACGGGTGCCAAACGTCATTTCTTCCGACGTCTTACATCGTCGTGTTTATAGTCGGTAGCAGGGTACAGGCCGATCACATGGTACTTTAAATAACAATTGGTTTAAGGTAGTTAGTACAGTAGTAGTTACTTAGTACAACACTACAGTACTATTTCATTTTCCCATTGCATTCACTTTGTGATCTTCACACAATAAACAGTAATGTAAAAACTATATTTTTGGATAATGATAGTCAGATTTGGGAATATACATACTCTTACAAGAGTCTTACACACAAACAGTTGATGCCTTGGTAAAAGGCTACTTTTAGTAGGAAACATAGGGTTTTCTAGGAGAGTTCAAACAATTACAAACTTTACAAACTTATACAATTACAGACTTACAAACACTTTCATACAAATACAGACACAAGATACTTATGATCTCACCAGCTTTAAAGTTGATAAACTCTTTCAAAATAACTTGTATTCTCAGGTCACCAGTAGACAGGTACCGAAGCCAGGTTTTGAGAAGATGGAGCTCGTTCAAGACTCATCTTTTATTTTGATTCATATTTTTGGTGTCTATATAACTTGACAGAACACACTTGTATTAAATTATATTATTGATGCAATGGATGATGTTGTTGCTTGTTTACTACTACGCATTGTTGTGATACTGTACATGACGTCCTCCACCCCCGAACGATTCCGCCGTTCCGGTTTTGGGGTGCGACAGAACGTGAAGGGATTACGGTCGTAAACGGTTCTTGGCTGTGAACAATCCCTTGAAGGGTTTACGGCCGTGAACGGTGTTTTTGAAGGAACTTTGAAGATTTGAAGGATGTAGGGCCGTAAACGGTTTGCGGCCCTTGAAGATTTAAAGATTTGAAGCGTGTACGGCCGTAAACTCAAGAAAAATGATGTTGGATTCGATGAAAAACGCGTTTTAGATGCTCCAAAACAACCTCCAAAGATGATTCTTGATGATTTTTGGAAGAAAAGAGGGTGTTTTGGTGTTTACGGTTGAGAGGTTAGAGAGAGAGTGGGAGAGTTTTCGGCCAGAAAAGCGTAAATGAGGGGTAGATGCTCATATTTATAGGGGGTTCCATGGTCGGTAGTGGGGGCCACCTGTCGCTGGTCGTAAACGGGTGTACGACCGTAAACGAGTTTACGGCCGTGAACATCACTCAAGCCAAAAACTATAGATTTTTCAAAGAAAACTCGGGTTTTTCGCGTGATTTTGGTTCCGACTCATATATCTAAAATTCAATTATATAATTAAATGATTTTCCAAACCAAAGGAATTTGACGGAACTCAATAAAATTCAAATTTTATTAATGGAAATTGGCTAACGGTAACGGGAAAAGGTTCGGGTTGTCACATCATCCCCTTGTTATAGGGAATTTCGTCCCGAAATTCAAACACAGAATACAAATCATGGACTCGGAAAAAGATGAGGGTATTTCTGTTTCATGGAATCTTCTCACTCCCAAGTGAATTCAGGTCCCCACTTGGCATTCCAGTGGACCTTCACTATCGGTATGCGACTTTGTTTTGTTTGTTTGACTTCCCGATCCATGATTTCGACTAGTTCTTCCACAAAGTTGAGGTTCTCGTTGATCTCGATCTCATCAAGAGGGATCACAAGGGTTTCGTCGGATAGACACTTTTTAAGGTTCGAGACGTGGAAGACGGGATGGATATTGCTAAGATCTTGGGGTAAACGAAGTTTGTATGCTACGGGACCGATCCTAACGAGGATCTCGAATGGTCCTATGTATCTCGGATTCAGCTTTCCACTCTTTCCAAAGCGTATAATGCCTTTCCAGGGTGAGACCTTCAAAAGAACACGGTCACCAACCTGGAACTCCAAAGGTTTTCGTCTCTTATCAGCGTAGCTCTTTTGTCTATCTCTTGAAGCTTTTAGTCATTCCCGGATTTGTATAATCTTTTCTATAGTTTCTCGGATGATTTCTGGGCTTGTGAGAGTGCTATCGGGGACGTGACCTTTAACTCGCTGCGTGTCACCCACCTCAGCCCAGCACAGAGGGGATCTACACTTACGGCCAAGGGCAAATGGGTGTCCCACAACTTACCAAAGTCTATGACACATGATCTCCACATGTCCTCCAATGTCTGAATGGTCCTCTCACTCTGCCCGTCTGTCTGTGGATGGTAAGCTGTGCTCATATCCAGCTTAGTTCCAAGAGCCTTCTACAGTGACTGCAAAAATCTCAAGGTGAATCTGCTATCCCAATCGGAGATAATGGACACAAGTACACCATGCAGACGAACTATCTCTTGGATGTAGATTCATGTAAGTCTCTCCATCTTGAATGCCTCTTTGATTGGCAGGAAGTGGGCGGCTTTAGTCAGTCGATCGATAATTACCCAGATGGTATCGTACCCACTCGGAGACTTGGGCAACTTAGTGATGAAATCCATCGTGATCCTTTCCCACTTCCACTCAGGTATTTCTGGCTGCTGAAGTAGACCTGAGGGCTTTTGATATTCCACCTTCACCTTGGCGCAAGTCAGGAACTTGCCCACGAAGGTAGTTATCTCTGTTTTCATGTTTGGCCACCAATAAAGCTTTTTGAGATCCAGGTACATCTTATCCGAACCTGGGTGAACGGAGTATCTAGTCTTGTTAGCTTCGTTCATGACAACCTCCCTGTAACTGTCGAACTTTGGGGTCCAGATCCGGCTCATGAAATAGTAAACTCTGTCTCCTCTAATCTCCAAGTTCTTTTCCATTCCCCTCAAGGCTTCACTCGATATGTTCTCTGGTTTTAAGGCTTCTAGCTAAGCCTCTCTGATTTGAGCAGACAGATGGGAATGGATGGTCATTGTCAGTGCCTTCACTCTACGACCTGAATACTCTTTCCGGCTGAGAGCATCCGCTACCACATTGGCCTAGCTGGGATGGTAGCGTATTTCTAACTCATAATCACTAAGTAGCTCTACCCACCGCCGTTTCCTCATGTTCAATTCTTTCTAATCAAATATATGTTGTAGGCTCTTATGGTCGGTGAAGACAGTTGTTGAATCATGAAAGTGACCCTCTTGAACTTCAGCTACCGCAACCATTTCTACTACCGCAACGGTTCAGCACCCGCAGTCATATTGTTCATCAGCAACCACAACCGCACCCGGAGTCAATCTACAGCAGTCAATTTAGCTAGATTACTTTACTTGTTTTTATTGTAATACACTCTATGGTCCAGTATGCCTTGCATGGCTACTCATAGAAATGTAATCTAGTGTTCTTCATGAGTCTCTATAAATAAGAGCTCATTCTCTTGTATTCAGCATGGATAACTTATGCATTCTATCTTAATACACATTTCTGAAGTTATCTTTTCTATCTCTCCATTACTCATCTCTTTGTACTTACCAGAATTCATCTGAATATAATCTCTCTTCGGAGCAAGTCTTCTGTGGCTTAATCACTAAGTTTGATCTTCCTTATTAACTTGGTTTGAATGCATTCCTCGTTATGAATCAACTTGAGTGTATACTTGATATAACAATTGTTGTCATTTCTATTTCTTTACTTTTCCGCAACTAACTCTCTAACTATCTAACTATAACTTATTAATATTATTGTTGAGCTTTTAGATCCTTCGAGATTAACTATTCCGCATTACTACTTGTTCTAACGTTTGTTCAAGTGTGTCTCAAAGTTTTTCTCTCAACAATTGGTATCAGAGCCATAGTGGTTGCTTTTTGAAAACGGAACTCTAATTTTTCAAAGGGCCTTCTATACCACTAAAGCTCATTTCTTTAAAAAAAAAATCTTCAAATGGCACAATCGTTATCTCTGAATGTTTCCAACAGTGTTGGTGGTTCTAACCGAGCCCCAATACTGGTAGCAAATGAATATCATCACTGGTCACAAAGAATGGAAAGGTACTTGAGAAGACATGGTAGAGATGTATGGCGATCCGTAGAAGAAGGACCACACGTCCCAGTCCTTACACCTGTTCAAACCGACAGCGCTACAACCAGATTAGGAGGAGGTCAACCAGTCATGAGCCGTCCCACCAAGGATGATCTCGATAAAATGGAAAATGATGATGTTGCTTTTTATGAAATCTCCTGTGGAGTTGCTCCTGACAACTTCGATATTATCATAAATTGCAAATCAGCAAAAGAGATCTGGGAAGTTCCCAAGAATTTGTACGAAGGCTCAGAACAAGCACAAGACAAGAAGCTCACTACCGCACTCAATGAGTTCAACAACTTCAAAGCTCATACTAGAGAAAGTTTAGAAGACTCCTTCAAAAGGTTCAATCTGATAGTCACCAAGTTATCCAATGCGGGCACCATCCACAGTAACCATGAAACAAACCTTCAGTTTCTTAATGGTTTGGGAAGACATTGGACTACGGCTAAGATGATAGTCCAAGGCGACAGAAAGATTCACTCTTTGTCACTCTACAAGCTCTATGGAGAGCTGCAAGCACAATAATCCACCGTACTCAAAGACTGTGCTGACTTCGGAGGACCACTTGCTCTCATAGAACAAGCTCCACCGCAGTCACCTCACTCTTCCTTGTATGACACTTCACCGCAGTCATACGAAGCTGATTCAGAGTATGATGATGAAGAAGAATTTCAGAAGGCTATTGCTCTGGTTAGCCAACAGTTTAACCGTCTACCACCTCCTTCCTTCCGCAAGAATCAACAGTTCAACAAACCTCCATTCAACCGTAACTTCGGTTCCCAGAATAACCATTCTCGATATCCCAAAACTTCTCATCTACCACCGCAATCTCAAAATAATCAACCAAAGGAGGTACCGCAGTCTCCTCAAACCACTGACTCCGGTACTCCTTCAAAAGACAAGACTGATGTTGTAATTTGTCACAAATGCAACAAAGAGAATCACTTTGCAAGAGATTGTAAGTCCAATGTAATGAAAGACAGAGCATTCTACCTTAGAATGGCTCAAGAGTTGGAAGATAAGGAAAAAGCAAGGGCATACGTGACCCATGTCAAAAGAGACCATCAAGTTTGGTCATCCAGAGACGAAGATGAAGCCATCAGCAATGTCAAAGGAAAAGGGAAAATTTGCATGCTGGCCACTGCGGATGATGATGGGTCTACAATGCTGAACAAGAACTACTGCTACATGGCAAAGGATGGAACTCTAAGCATCGTCGAACAGGTAAAACTCATGATCCAAACTCTAAATTATAGCATGCATGACTGTCAACCCTAAATAAATGATCTTAATGACACGTGTGCTGCCGTCCTTACAGACTATAACAAAGCCTTAGATGAGAAGAACATTGCGTCCCAAGAGATGTTCCACGTAAGAGGACGACTGGATAACAAAAGACTTAAGATGGCTATGTTAGAGAAGGACCTAGAGTTAGAAAAGGATGCAAGAATGTTAAGTGAAACCCAATTAGAGATAGCTTTGAACCAGAGAGATTTAGCTCAGAGCGAAATTATACGCTTAAATCTCTTAATTGAAAAATTGTTTAATGAAAGTGAAGCTATTGAAAATTTGGTGAACAATGGAACCGTGGACAATACATACAATTGGGGTTGGTCAAATGGATATCCTACCTCAATGGATTCCTCACCCCGGTTCAACAAAGACAGACTGTATGTCCCTCCTGACCGAGAATTTCATTTCCCAGTCAATGACAAGACCTTTCCCGAAGATATCAAAACTCACTTCGGTAGACTGCATACTCTAAGCAATAACTGTGTCATTGAGGAAATTGTGCCTGAAGTTTCGGGTCACACATGTGATCTAATCCCTATCTGTGGCACCATCTACCCAAATTCTCAAACATCATCCATAGTTGATGAAGAAATTATCATTGAAGGTCCCGAAGTCTCAAAAGACTTTCCACTGATGTCCTCAGATTGTAGTGAATCACACTGTAGCCAAAAGTTCCACAAAAGTCCCACTGCAGTATCAGCTCAGACATACTCTGTAGTAGTTAAAACGTCACTACCGCAGTCCTCAGCAAAAGGAACTGTGACTCTTCAGGCGATTCATCATGAATTACCTATAGAGAACTTTGAAGTGGGACAATGCTCTCACATCCTAGAATCTTCAAGTTCAGATGACTCAAGCCCACGTTTTCACAATCATTCTAAGAATTCCAAGAAACCGGAGTTGAACAACAATGACTGCGGTTCACCAAAATCCTTGGCCAAAAAGGCCTTCAAAGAGGAAATTAGATCTCGAGGCACAAACAGACAAATTTTTTCAAAAATTAAGAAGCATGTCAGAATTCCAAAGTCCAAGAGTCCAGAAAAATTTGTTTTCTCACACTACATGTCAAGAAACTCTCCTACCAAGAAAACAAACAATAAGGAATGTCAAGTTTCATCAGTCATTCCTAGATCCTCTAACAAAAATCAAAAGAGTGTGAAGTCTTTTCAAAACAATGGTTTTCAAGTGTATTCCTTGGACGACCCAAAATGGAAGGGTATCTTACCCATTCCAACACTTTTAAAGTCACATCAGAATTTCAAAAGATGGAAAGGTATTCTACCAACTCCACCAAAAAGAACTCAGAGATCTACACATGCCAAATCTTTTCAAAAACAAACTTTTTCAAAACCCAACAACACTCATGTCAAGAGTTACCCACCTCGGACCGGTAACAAGTCCAATTCATCCTTTAAACCGCTGACTAAACATAGTGTCAGATCAAAAAACAAAACCTCCTTTTGTAAATGTCAGTGTAGTTGTCAGAAGGATTTATCTTATGTCAAATCCAATCGGAGTCAGAAACCTCATACTTTTTCAAAAACTCACAACACTCCAAATCTGCTCAAACACCCAGGACTAGGATCAAAAGTTGACAAGAGACCTGTCCCTGCAACCTCAGTCCATGCATCATTCAGAAACGCATCAGTAGTCCCAGGCTCCAAACTAGTTTGGATGCCTAAACTAACCGTGTAATTCTCAGGCTTTGTGCAAGGAGGAACAAGAAGATGAGTGGTTAATTAACAGTGCCTGCTCCTTGCACATGACCGGAAGGTTAGAGTACCTTCGGGATTTCAGGCCAATATGCAATGGTGGAAATGTCACATTCGGCAACAATGCGAATGGTGTCATCCGCGGTTACGGTGTTCTCACTACGGGGAACTTTTCCATTCAGAAGGTTGCTTATGTAGAAAACCTCAAACACAATCTCATCAGTGTTTGCCAACTATGTAAAGCAGGACATCGTGTTGAATTTGATGATCAATTTTGCTACGTAATGACAAGTGACATGAACACATGCCTGATCAAATCCCGATCCGAAGGTACCATGTACCCTTTGGATGTCTCTCTGATCATTGGTAGACCGCAGTTGTGTTTCCTATCCAAAGCTGTATCTGAAGTCAGCTGGCTATGGCACCGCAAGCTAGCTCATCTCAACTTCAGGTACATCGATAATCTAGTCACCGGAGAACTAGTCCGCGGTCTCCCTATTCTCAAATTCAGCAACGATACTCTCTGTCCGGCTTGTGAATGTGGTAAACAATCGAAAGCAAGTCACCCTCTGATAATGGACTCTTCTATTTCTAAACCACTGGAGCTATTGCACATTGATCTTTGCGGTCCATCAACCGTAGCCAGTCTCCACCACAAGAAGTACATACTGGTTATTGTTGATGGCTATACACGCTTCACATGGGTCTTCTTCCTTAGACTCAAATCAGAGACACCGCAGATTTTCATCAACTTCATCAAAGAAATCGAACTTCAGATCAAGCTTCCAATTAGACGCATCCGCAGTGATAATGGCACTGAGTTCACTAATCATCTTCTCAACAGTTTCTTGGTGTCAAAAGGCATCACTCACAACTTCTCATCCCCATATACACCGCAACAAAATGGAGTAGTTGAAATAAGGAACCGCATACTAGTAGAAGCAGCCAGATCCATTGAAACCACTGCAATCATGGAAAGCGATATTCCTGAAACCACTGTAATCATGGAAAGTGATATTCCTGCCATCCACTGAAACCACTGCAATCATGGAAAGCGATATTCTTGCCTCTTCAGGTCCCTTGAATCTAGTTGAAGTCAATTATGACGATCTTTTCGATCCTGTTGAAACGGCGAAACTATCCGAAGTTCTTGTGTCACCCGTAGCTCAACAACAACATGCTGATATTTCTAGTCCATCTCTATCTGAAGTAGCATCTCTCAATACTTTCACCTCTCCGGTTGAGGGGGAAAGCTCTACTCCGGATCAAGCACCAACCGTCGAGGTTCCAGTACCTGATGCTGTTCAAAGTCCCACCCGTAGAGAAGCATTACCATCAAACGTATCTTCGGATTCGGATGATGAAATCATAGAAAACATTGACACTAGAACCGATCCAAGGATCCGTAGTCCAGGGGGAACCTTCTCAGGTTCCAGAGGAACTCCCATCAGCAATCTAGGGGAACCTCTCCCAACTGTTCAAGAAAACTCCACTCTCGTTCCAACAAACCAAGATGACTCAGCAGGATGTTCTCAAATCCAGGGGGAACTGCCATCTCCAACCGCAGATTCTTATGATATTCAAGATATTCCCTCTACCGCAGCTGCTGATCATCTGCAGCCCCGTCTACATGCATGGACGAAGGACCACCCACCAGGTCAAATCATCGGCAACCCATCGGCAGGCATCCAAACTCGATCTTCCAAGGACCTATCTGACCACTGCCACTACGCAGCATTCATGTCCTCGGTAGAGCCCAGAACGATCAAAGAAGCATTTCTTGAACATGACTGGATAGCTGCAATGCAAGAAGAGCTAGAAGAATTTCAAAGAAACAAAGTTTGGCAGCTCGTTCCGAAGCCACGTGGTCACTCCATTGTTGGCACTAGATGGGTGTTCAAAAATAAGCTGGATGAATCTGGTGCGGTAGTCAGAAACAAGGCAAGGCTAGTTGCAAAGGGGTATAGTCAACTTGAAGGCATTGACTACGATGAAACATATGCTCCGGTAGCACGCATGGAAGCTATCCGGATCTTCCTTGCATACACAGCCCACAAGAACGTCAAGGTACACCAAATGGACGTTAAGAGTGCCTTTCTCAATGGGGAACTAAAAGAAGAGGTTTATCTTCAGCAACCTCCAGGTTTTGAAAATGTTGAATTCCCAGACCACTACTATAAGCTTGAAAAAGCAGTCTACGGTCTGAAGCAAGCCCCAAGATCATGGTATGAGACTCTTTCTGAATTCCTCGTCTCATCCGGGTACAAGAGAGGAGTGATTGACCCCACGTTATTTAGAAAAGCAAATGGTGACCACCTTATGCTTGTATAAATATATGTGGATGATATCATCTTCGGTTCGAGTGATCAAGGCATGGTGGATGAATTTGCTAAGCTCATGACCAACAAGTTCAAAATGAGCATGAATAGAGTGATCAATTTCTTTCTAGGACTTCAAGTGAAACAAATTCCACAAGGGATATTCATTCATCAAGAGAAATACACCACTGAACTTTTAAAGAAATATTCCATGGACAACTGTTCTTCTGCTAAGGTCCCCATGGCCTTCGGTTATAAGATCTCTGCTGATCCCGCAGGCGAATCTGTGGATCACAAGACTTATCGAGGTATCATTGGTTCTTTGATGTACCTCACCGCAAGCAGGCCAGACATTGTCTTTGCAACTGGTGTATGTGCAAGATATCAGGCGGACCCAAAAGTGTCACATATGACTGCATCCAAACAGATATTACGGTACCTAAAAGGAAGCAAATCTCTTGGTCTATGGTACCCCGCAGGAAATGACTTCAGCCTGCAAGCTTTCACAGATGCGGATCATGACGGATACAGATTAGACCGCAAAAGTACTTCAGGAGGATGTCAATTTTTGGGTGGAAGACTTGTCAGCTGGTCTTCAAGGAAACAAAGTTGTGTTTCTCTATCTACCTGCAGAAGCTGAGTATGTGGCCGCAGCCAGCTGTTGCTCTCAAGTCCTTTGGATGAAAACTCAACTAATGGACTACGGGTATAGAATGTTGCGGATACCGATATATTGTGACTCTGAAAGTGCTATTGCTATTTCTCACAATCCAATTCAGCACTCCAAGACTAAGCATATTGAACTACGGTATCATTTCATCAAATACCACATCTTGAAAGGTAACATTGAACTCATCTTTGTCCCTTCTCATGAAGAGATTGCTGATGTGTTCACAAAAGAGCTCGACTCCCCAAAGCTTAACACCTTCCTACAGATGTTAGGAATGATGAATCCATACCCGCAATTCTTTTTGAGTTGTTAGCTACCGCAGACCATCCTTGGTCTCCGTTGCGGTTCTAACTGAGAGTTACTTATGATAGATGGTTTTGGTACCGCAGTCTAGGTACCGCAACCATATATCATACTTATCTCTCATGGGTCTTTATTGTCTGTTATTACTAATCTTTGTAGAAGTGTTTCTTCTCAGTTCCTCACTGCAGTCTTTTCCTTGTCCATCCGCGATGACGTTCCCAACTGCAATGAAATTTCCATCCGCGATGACGTTCCCAACCGCAATGAAATTTCCATCCGCGATGACGTTCCCAACCGCAATGAAGTTTCCATCCACGATCATTGTGATAATTTCTCAAATGTTTCATCAACGCTTGAACCTTTGTGTGCTATTTAATGATCCTTCATTAAATAGAACATTAAATAAAAAAAAACATTCCCTTGAGAAACTGTCTCATTCTCTTTCTGAATAAACCTTGAGTCAGACCTATTTTAGGGATGATGACAAAAAGAACGAGTTTCCATAAACTCATCCTTAATCTGTCTTTTCCTCTCCCCAGCACGTCCCATCCGTTACAACTTCCTTTCCCCTCACCCCACGATTACCTGACACATTGATAGGTGTCTGACTTTTCATTAAATGCAGCCCTCTTTTAGTAGATCTCCCAAATCTTTTTAAACCGTTTTAATTATTTGTGGCTGAGATTTAATCCCAAATTCAAAGATTCCCCCCAAATACCAAACGACGTTTTTACCTTATCTTTACCTTTTACCTAGGGTTAAAATCTTTCAACCCTTTATAAACCCATCTTCTTCCCCAAATTTACTTTACGCTTTCTGAACATCGATCATTCCCTCTCAAAAAAAAACCTTCAAGAACTCTGTTTTCTACTTTTTCTCTCAAACTCCAACAATGGTGAAATCAGGTGCATCAAAGAAGCAATCCAAGGCTTCAGGCTCAGCGAATCCCATCGGTTCCGACTCTCCAACAATCGCGTCAAGCAATTTCCGAGCAGTGTTTGAAGATCATTCTTCATACAACGCTCCAACCAAGCTTATGATCAAATTTCTGATGAACCATCCACTCTTTGGTCCCTTCGACGCATTTACAGATGTTGTTCCAGTCTCGACCCTCTTCAAGTGTGCATTCTCAGCTTATCGCCCAAACGAAAACCCCCAAGAAGTTCATCTCAACCTAATAAACGATTCTTTGGTCTTATTGTCCAAAGAAAAGTTTCTTACCGCTATAAACCTTCTGCTTCATCCATCCATCAATATCTTTTCTCCTTCAATGGCGGACATTACCTCTGCACTCTACCAAATGGTGTATCAGAAACCAATTCGAGGGATTGGTGAATTCAAGAAAAATCAGCTACCTGCGGTATGGCAGTTTGTGTGTCATTTTGTCATCCGCTGTCTATCCGGCAGAACCGGAGGCATAGACAACATGGGACTCAAGCTATTGGAATATGTGTGGAGCATATTCACCGGACACGACGTAAACTACGGGCAGATCCTATGGGACGATTTCCTTCAATACATTCCCAAAGAAAGCCCAAGGGAGAACCCAACCGAGCGCACATTTGCACGATTCTGGTCACTCTGCATCTCAGACCTGCATGCGGACGCTGGAATTGATATGGGCAGTGACATCAACTTCTTTTTCACTAAGGATCTCAAAAGGTACAATCCTTCTTCTAATCAATCTGTTTTTGGACCTATTCGCAGACTCCCTACCCACATTCTTACAACACTTGGTCTTGAGACTGCTGATGTCTCAGACCACATTGAGGCAACGGAAGGTATTGCCCCATACCCTCCTACCCCGCCTCTTCCACAACTATCCGCAATTGTTAACCCTGAAGGTACCGCAGTCCCTTCTGCCACTACACTCTCCAATCTTTCTCAAAGAAGAAAGCAATTGGCAACCAAGAAGAAACAAAAAAACCCCTAAGAAGGATGCTCCTAAACGAACCGCACCCACCAAGAAACGTAAAATCACACCTCCCACAATCTCTTCTAGTAGTAATTCTGATGAGGATAGGCAACCAATTGCTATCCTTAAGAAAAGAAAAACCGATTCCCCTGGCCAAATGCGTGACCGGACCTATACTGAAGCCTCTCAAAAGGCTCCAGTAGTCCTTGGGGTGGCCGCAGACCCATTCAACACCACCATCGAATACCACTCAAGCTCAGAAAGTGAGTTTGTTTCATCACATCGTGGAGACTCCCCCCCAGTTCACTCCCAAGGGGATGACACTGGTACACGCCCTAAGGTCTCCAGGACTTCCCGACTGCATTTCTTTTCACCCGAGTAGTTGCGCTCCATCCTTTCGAACGTCACCCAAACACTGCAAACACCTTCCCAACCGCAGGGCACTTCTTCCGCCCATGCCAGAACTGAGCCAAGGCCACACTTGACCACGGGTCAAGGAGACCGAGGAAGCTCAGGAAATCCTACTCTGCTTACATCCGCAGCAGGTGGTTTAGGCACGGTGAGCACAAACGTGCAAGGATCCGTGGACCCGAAGGACACTTCGGTGCGTTTCCAAGGATTTGACGGAGAAGAATCTAATGACTCATGGTTACGGTACACACCTGTAACCGAGTCAGACAAAAAGAAATATGCTGCCTTCAGAAGGGCATTCCAAGCCCGCAAGGAACAACAGATCAAGCAGCAACAGCAAAAGGAGCAGGAAATCCAGTCCGTGGCACGGTATTGGGCAGACGCAACCAATAATGCCAATACCGTAGCCACCATTCTCAAAGTTCAATTCCCACTCCATCAGTCCATGGATCACAAGACGAAGGAACCGCAATCGAACTCAGTTCAGCTCCCACCTTCGGTCTTGATGATGACGACGTACAGGAAGTCAACAAGCCCAGCCCTTCTGATGATGACCTCATGATGTTTGATGAGGAAGAGGAATCTGGCGGTTCTCAACATTCAACTTCCAAGCCAAAAGAAAAGAAGAAAAAGAAGAAGAATGTTGTCACCAGGAAGGAGTTCATGAGCTTACAAGCCAAAGTTGATCAGATTCTAGCTGCGGTCAAGCCAACACAACCGCAACAAGAAGACACCCTGGGACCGCAGTCCCTGATCGAACGTATTGAACGTCTGGAAAAAAGGGAACGCATGGCTGCAGAGAGAATTTCTCTCAAAGTGGAGATGGGGATCCGGTCCCTTGACAATAACCGCAAGGCCAAACACAAGGAATTTATGGCTGCAGCGGAACGCCTCATCACTGAGGTGACCGCAATCAAAACGGATCTCCAAGCGGCCATCGCGGATCAAGCCACTCAGTCTAAGAAATTGATAGATGAGACTCATACTGCTTATGAGTCCACTATCTCTGTTCTTCAAGCCACAATTAACAGACTGCAGAAATCCCTGTCCTCCAACTTCCATGGTCCCGAGATCCTCCAGCTCACAAAAGAAATCCATAAGCTTCTCTTCAGCTCCTCCATTCTCAACAATCAACAATTGGCAGAAGCCCTCAAAGCTCAATTCCAAGAAGTCTATGCCAAGGTTGATGGACTTAAACAATGGCTTGAGGAAGCTCCTCTGTTGCATCCCTCAAGAGGGGGAAGTAAAGAAGAAGAAGAAGTCCATCACTCTGAGCAATCCATCTCTCAACATCAGAGCCCTCCCATCATCACAGAAAAAATTCCCACACCACAGCCTTCACCGCAACCATCTCAACATACTCCATCTCCTCACACTTCACCTCAAAAGGAGTTCACTCCCAACAAGCCAGAGACTCCTCCTCACTTCAAAAACCTTGCGGAGAACATGTCATCTCCAAGCTCAACAGACTCCCCTGCCACCGCCCAAAGGAAACATGACTGGAAGGCAGCCAAACTGGCAGAGCTTATCTGGAGAGAATGCGGTTTTGATACCATGATGGATGAATCCTTGATAAATTATTGGATCAATCCTCACCGCAGGTTGCTGGATGAAGACTACCGACCTCACCTTACCTACGCTGAACCCCCCTCGGACGGTTACTGGGATGTACCAATTTCACCAAATGCCAAATACTTCACAGTATTTGAGCAATTCGACCGCAGCCTTCCTGACCACAAGAGACTGCCAATGGAGTTTGAGGGACTTAGTCTTTTTCACGCTAAACATGCCTCCTCCATTGAAAATATTATTGGATAAGATGTCTAAGTCCATAACTTATTTGGTATATACTTGACCCGACCCGGCATGGTCCATTTGGGTTGCACTTCACCCAAACTAGTTATGGATAATTTTATGAGAGTTGTATACTTACGATTTATTAATATATTATAAGTTATAATATATTAATATAAAATCATGTTACTTAATTAGTTTTAATCTTGAATTAATTATGAATTAATTCAGTGATTAAAAGGAAGACTAATTAAATCATGGGCTATTATATTTATATGGTGTGGGCTAACACTCATTTGGGAATGGGCTAAGCTTATATGGAAGTCCATGGATGATCCATGGAGCTTTTACCCATGGATCCTTGGAAGAGGAAAAGACATGGGTTATTAGGGTTTCACCCTAACCATGTACACTATATAAACAAGCTTATGTTGCATGAAAAACACTCTAAGGTATGTGTAAGTGTGGTGGCCAAAATCAAGAGTTAGTATACTCTCTCATACATTTTCCAAGTTTGTGGTGATTTGTGATTTCCATTTGAGGCATTCACATTATTGGTGCTTGGCTCTCAAGCTCCAAGGAATCAACAATCAACAAAAGGTATGTAATTCATCTAGTTCTTTTATGGTTAAAAGTACCCCATGCCATGCTAGATAGGTTATAAACCTTGGAAGATAATATTTTGCATGTATCTTAGACAAACATATATCCAAGGTTTAATAGGGTTGCATGTACACTTAGGAAGTGTTAGAATGCTCAAAACCCAACAGTGGTATCAAATCCTAGGCTTGTTTGTTTGATACTTGATGAAAAATTTTGAAAAAAGTCGAATTTTTTGCTGTCTGCCTGATGAACTCGCCGAGTCCATGGGGGGACTCGCCGAGTTCATGAGTAAACTCATCCTACTCGGCGAGTAGGTTCGTGCACTCGGCGAGTAGGAGCCTCAGAATGTAGATTTTCGACTTTTGCTGCTGGAAATGGACTAGAAACATTACCCTAAACTGTTTTGGTGTTTTAAAACATGTTTTTGGTTGGTGTAATGGTTGTTCTAATCCATTTACAATAGCATATATCAAAATTTCATGCTTTGTATGTGTTCATATAATTTTTGAAATTTTGATAATCATGTTCATGTTCTTATGAATTTAGAAGATGATAGGAATTATTTGTTGAATTGTTTAGGATTAATTCTTGATCATTTATGTGTTTTAATGGAGTCCATAATTTGTCCTCAAGTTATGGATATCCAAAGGTCACTTCTTTTAAACACACACTTAAAACACATAAGTTATATGGAAATGAAGAGTCTTCATTTTTATGAACCTTTAATTCATAAGTTATGAAATGAAAGGTTTTGAATAGTTTCAAAACTTGTCCTCAAGTTTTGGAATTTTTAAAGTTACACACACTTTAATATACTTTAATTCCAAACCCTTAGAGTTTTAAAAGTTAAAATTCAACCCTTATACTATTTATAACATTAATGGTTAATTATTATATATATATGTATAAGATCAAAGTCGTCTTACCGCTAGTACGCCTCATTCACGAAGCCAGTCTATAAGGTGGGTATAAGGTTGTTGCCTATAAAATGGCAACTTAATGGGTGTCCACTCTCACCCACCGCTTGCTTGACTGGTGGAGGGTCATTAGCCGAACGGGTAGGACAAGGACTTATAAATTCTCATTAAAAGTATGATGAATATTATAAAGTAACTAAACCTTTTATAAATTCCCAATCTTAGTTACTTTAGGAAAATGTGAATATGGTGCTAACCCATGAAATTCACACTTTGTACCTTACCAAGTCGTTGGTGGAGCGTGTGTGGTTAACCGGCACACTAACTTGGACTAGTAAGGATCACGAAGGGTAACTTAATGTTTATCATATATCGGTGGAGCGTGTGTGGTTAACCGACACATTGATTAGGTGATAATATTAAGGGTACCAAGTGAATTTGCATGGTTATTCACACCTTGTTTTGTGATCCTCGGCATCCCAGTCACAAAACTTGAAGGGCACAATCGAGATTGAAACATGCCATTGAAAAGTTCAATGAATCTCAAAGGAATCTAGGAATTTCAAAAACCAATTAAACCTAATAATTCATTTCGTTTTCATTGTGGAAATTGGTGAATCGTCATTCACCTACCTTCAAATATATTATAGCTTAGATTACGGCATCCCTCTTCTAAGTTATAATATATTGTGTTGGATCCTAGCCTTAATATTACATTTTGGTGTATTATTAAGGATTCGATATATCTAATCTAAACTTGTTTTCTTCTTTTCAGATGTCTTCCAACAACAAAGCTTCGGGCTCTAACCCTACTGGCTCCTTTTCCCTCATGAACCTTTGTGGGAGGGTCATCTTTGATGGTTCCAACTTCATGGATTGGATCCGGAACATCAGGATGGTTACTCGTTACGAGGACAAGGAATATGTCCTCGATAAGGAGCTAAAGGAGCTTGATGAGTCCACTGCTACTCCTGAGGAGGTCGCTGAGTATCAGGCACATGAAAGAGATGCCACCAAGGTGGCATGCATCATGATGGCCACCATGACAGCTGAACTCCAAAAGTCCTATGAGGACTATTACCCTTTTGAGATGCATCAGGATCTGATGGAAAGGTACCATCAGAGTGCTCGTCAAGAGCGGTATGAAATAATCTCCTCCATGATCACTACCCGTATGAAGGATAGCGAACCAATCACGAGCCACATGCAGAAAATGCAAAGGTATGTGGACCGTCTAATGAAACTGAATGTGAACTTCCCTGAGGAGTTGGCAATTGATATCATTTTGCACTCCTTGCCATCGTGTTATGATTAATTTCGTATGACATACCACATGAACAAGGAGGAAGTCACACTCAGTAAGCTTCAAGGACTTCTGAAGACTGCCGAAAGTGGTCTTAAGAGTAAGTCGGTTGCTACTCCTACTCCTACTACTACCCCTGTTTTGGCTATCGGCCAAGGCAAACGGAAGAAGAGGAAGCACCCTTCGAAGGGTACCAAGGGAAAGTCCCTTGAAGGCTCCTCATCTGGAACCAAAGGTGGTTCTATCACTCCTTCTGCCATCCCTAAGGATGCTGAATGCTTCTACTGTCAAAATAAGGGGCACTGGAAGCGAAACTGCCCAAAGTACTTGCAGGATGTCAAGGATGGGAAAGTGAAACCATCCAATGCAGGTATTTACACTATATTGTCTAATAACTCACCATATTCTAATTCTTGGGTTCTTGATACAGGTTGTGGTATTCACATCTGTTGTGACTTGCAGGGCCTAAGAAGAAGTGAGGATGTGGAGCACGGAAAGATAAACTTAATCATGGGGAACAAGAAGGTTGCACCTGTTACCAAGATTGGAGTTTATACTTTGTTGCTAGATAGTGGGTTAAAGTTAGATTTGAATAAATGTGTGTACTCGTCTGAAATGGTGAGGAATATTATTTCCTTTCATGCTTTGTACAAACAAGGTTTTACCTTTTCTTTTGATAATGAAGTTGGTTGTATTAATGCTTTCTTTAATAATGTTCTTTATTTTAAAGCATTACCTTGTGATGGTGTGTATGAAGCTGTATCGGTTGTAGATAATTTAGGAAATAATGTATTATATATTGATTCTTCTACTAGCTTGGATAAAGCATCTTTGTGGCATTGTCGTCTTGGACATGTAAGCAAGAAACGCATAGGCCAGCTCCAAAAGGATGGAGTCTTGGAGTCGTTCGACCTCAAGTCGGATGATAGTTGTGAGTCTTGTCTACTTGGAAAAATGACAAAATCACCCTTCACTGGTACTTGTGCAAGGGGTGAGGGTTTGTTGGACCTTATACATACTGATGTATGTGGACCATTCAAAACCGCCACAAGGGATGCTAATCGCTATTATGTGACTTTTATTGATGATTTTAGTAGATATGGTTATGTCTACTTAATCAAACATAAGTCAGAAACTTTTGAAAGGTTTAAAGAGTTTAAACAAGAAGTAGAAAATCAATTGGGCAGGAACATTAAGATGCTTCGATCCGATCGAGGTGGTGAGTATCTTAGTACTGAGTTCCTCGACTATCTTAAGGAGTGTGGGATTGTCTCACAATTGACACCTCCCAGGACACCACAGCTGAATGGTGTAGCTGAGAGGCGCAATCGAACTTTGTTGGACATGGTTCGCTCTATGATGAGTCGAGCTTCGCTACCAATCTCTTTTTGGGGGTATGCCTTAGAGACTGCCGCCCACATCCTTAATCTAGTCCCTACAAAGAAGCTTGCCAAAACACCTCATGAGATGTGGACTGGGAAAGTTCCCAATTTGGACCACATCAAGATTTGGGGTTGCGAGGCTTTCGTGAGGCGCGAGACTCATGACAAGCTCGAACCTTGAAGTGAAAGGTGTATTTTCATCGGCTACCCACAAAAATCCTTTGGTTACCTCTTCTACAGACCCAGTGAGAATGTGGTCTTTGTGGCTAGGAGAGGGGTCTTTCGAGAGAGAGAGAGAATTTATAAGCCAAGGAGATAGTGGGAGGCAAATTGACCTTGAAGAAATTCAAGACTCAGTTGGTGAAGGAACCTCAGACACTAGCAATCAACTTGAGGAGGAAATTCCTGTTGATCCAGCTAACGAGTCTATACTTCCGAGGCGTTCCACAAGGGTTAGGAACACACCTGAGTTTTATTATGGATTTCATATTACTACGGAAGGTGATACATTTATCAGTGACAGTACACTGGTAAATCTGGATGAACCTAACAGTGTTAAGGAAGCCATGGCAGGCCCAGAGCTTGCTAAATGGAAGGAGGCTATGGACAGCGAGATACAGTCCATGTATGACAATCAAGTTTGGAACTTGGTTGACAATGTACCAGGCCGTAAGACAGTCGGGTGCAAATGGATCTTCAAGAAGAAGACCGACATGGATGGGAAGGTGCACACTTATAAGGCTCGACTGGTTGCGAAGGGGTTTACTCAGACTCAGGGTATTGATTATGATGAAACCTTTTCACCAGTAGCAAAGATTAAGTCTATTAGGGTTATGCTAGCCATTGCTGCATTTCATGATTATGAAATATGGCAAATGGATGTCAAAACCGCTTTCCGTAACGGAAAGTTGGCTGAGGATGTTTACATGAATCAGCCAGAAGGTTTTGTCAGTGCAGAGTACCCCAATAGAGTGTGCAAGCTTGAGAAATCCATTTATGGATTGAAACAAGCATCTCGAAGTTGGAATCTTTGTTTCGATGAGAAGGTCAAAGAGTTTGGTTTCTCAAGAAGTGAAGATGAGTCCTGCGTGTATGTCAGAGCTAGTGGGAGTATAGTTAGTTTTTTGGTACTGTATGTGGATGAAATACTACTCATAGGAAATGACATCCCAACCTTGCAGGAGGTTAAGTCCTGGCTTGGGAAGTGCTTTGTTATGAAGGACCTTGGAGAAGCTACCTATATCCTAGGGATAAGGATATTAAGAGAAAGGAGTAAAAGACTAATTGGACTTAGTCAGAGTATCTACTTGGATAAAGTGTTGAAAAGGTTCAACATGCAGAATACCAAGAAAGGAGAATTACCGATCCAAAGCAATGCCAAACTGAGCAAGGCTCAGAGCCCGAGTACAGAAGATGAGATAGCTGAGATGAGTCGATTACCTTATGCTTCCGCTGTTGGTTCGATCATGTATGCTATGACTTGTACCCGTCCTGATGTGGCCTTCGCTTTGAGCATGGTCAGCAGATATCAGGGGAACCCTGGCAAGGCTCATTGGACTGCGGTAAAGAATATTCTCAAGTACCTGCGGAGGACTAAGGATTGGATCCTTACCCTTGGTGGGAGTGATGACTTGAGAGTAGTAGGGTATAGTGATGCTAGCTTTCAGACTCATAGGGATAACTTCCGCTCTCATTCGGGCTGGGTCTTTACCTTAAATTGAGGGGCAATCACTTGGAAGAGTTCCAAACAGGAGACTGTAGCTGATTCGACTTGTGAATCAGAGTACATAGCAGCGAGTGAAGCGGCAAAGGAGGCGATATGGCTGAGGAACTTCGTCGGAGACCTTGGAGTTGTACCAGCTATTAAGGAGCCTATGGAGATTTTCTGTGACAGCAATAGTGCGGTTGCCTTAGCCAAGGAACCAAGAGATCATGGCAGATCCCGACACATTGACAGAAAATATCACTTCATAAGACACAAGATAGAAGAGGGACTCCTCGTGGCAAAGAGGGTATCGTCAGATGAGAACCCTGCGGATCCCCTTACGAAGGGACTGACGAGGGTGAAGCAGTTGCAGCATGCGAGGCGCATCGGGCTGAGGGACGATATTAGTTTTACAGATTAGATAGCCTTTTCTGAAACTTGTAAAATGTAATCGACGTTTGATGATGAATAAAATTTGTGATTTATTTATGAGTAAAGTGTTGCTATCATTGTCAATTATTTATTATTGTTTCAGTTTTGCATGTTTTGACTTCCAGAATAATTAATTTATTCAAACTCTCCACAGTCGGTCATATGTCGGAAGTAGGTATGAATCAAGATTGTCATGAATTGGGATTGTAGATGACTAAAAGTGTTTAGCCATAGCAATGGTTGCTACAACATTCATGAGTACTCATAAGTTATGAGTATTGGAATAAACCCACGCTCACTTGTATCACTTCATGGAATTTATCTCGAGTGATCGTGACACGGTAATATCATATAAGTCTTCAAACCTAGAGATATGAGTTGTTACCTATGAGTTGGTTGTGCATTGATTGCACGTAAACGCATCAGTAACTTGATGTTATAAAACGTGCCTTTGTGTGCAATTCAATAAGTAGTAGAACAAGCATATGAGTCGAAGTTTATCTGTTCCTTCTAGAAATAGAAGTGATATTTGGGCCCCTCGATGATTTTGTGTTGACCCATGTACCGGGCCCGGTCAGAACTAAATTGATGTGTTCAGTTAAGTTCTTTGTCAAACAAATCGGAAATCGAGAAACAACTGCTAGACAATAAGTAAGACATTGTTCCATCTATTTGTCCGGCTGATATCATGAGAGCAGAGGATTATATGATCACTTATCTAAAATGGCGCTTCATAGTTCACAAGAGTTTTCGAGAGCTACGATTGCCGGTTGGTTCCTGAAGTAATATAGGCAAATACAGTTATTAGACTTATCCAAGTGGGAGTCTGTTGGATAAGATGTCTAAGTCCACAACTTATTTGGTATATACTTGACCCGACCCGGCATGGTCCATTTGGGTTGCACTTCACCCAAACTAGTTATGGATAATTTTATGAGAGTTGTATACTTACGATTTATTAATATATTATAAGTTATAATATATTAATATAAAGTCATGTTACTTAATTACTTTTAATCTTGAATTAATTATGAATTAATTTAGTGATTAAAAGGAAGACTAATTAAATCATGGGCTATTATATTTATATGGTGTGGGCTAACACTCATTTGGGAATGGGCTAAGCTTATATGGAAGTCCATGGATGATCCATGGAGCTTTTACCCATGGATCCTTGGAAGAGGAAAAGACATGGGTTATTAGGGTTTCACCCTAACCATGTACATTATATAAACAAGCTTATGTTGCATGAAAAGCACTCTAAGGTGTGTGTAAGTGTGGTGGCCAAAATCAAGAGTTAGTATACTCTCTCATACATTTTCCAAGTTTGTGGTGATTTGTGATTTCCATTTGAGGCATTCACATTATTGGTGCTTGGCTCTCAAACTCCAAGGAATCAACAATCAACAAAAGGTATGTAATTCATCTAGTTCTTTTATGGTTAAAAGTACCCCATGCCATGCTAGATAGGTTATAAACCTTGGAAAATAATATTTTGCATGTATCTTAGACAAACATAGATCCAAGGTTTAATAGGGTTGCATGTACACTTAGGAAGTGTTAGAATGCTCAAAACCCAACAAATATATGGTCTAACGATAGACCATCCGCAGTCAAGAACTACAAAGTCTGGAAGTTCATGAAGGCTGACTACATCCAGTACACCCTCACGAGAAGGGAGCATGACTACGTCCGCACCCAGGCAGACTTCCCTTACATGAATCCGGAAGAAATCTTCCTCATTGCCAAGGTGTTTCAAAACAAATCAGAAAAGCACCCCAAAACGAAGATTGCGCTTGAAAAGGCCAACACTTTTTTGAAGGAAACTGTCTGCGACTTTGCCAAGATAGATGCTGATATCTACCCCACCATCCTCAAGAAGTTTGACCTCCCACCTCTTGAACCTGTGCCAATGCCTACCGAAGGCTTTCAAGAAAGATCTCTAGGCGCAACAAACTTTCCTGAACTTGGAGTCATATTCAAAAGGAAGACTGACAATGTCAAATACTTCATTCCTATGACTGCCATGCATCGCCTCACCAGGAAACAACTTGACATCTACCGAACCGCAGTTGAAAGATCGAAGCACACCACCGCAGAAGTCAAGTTCGAGATCTCAAGAAGAATCACCTGGCTGGAAAACGTCAGGAAGTTTTGGTGGATTTTGATCAAGTTCCTCAAACTTGATAGTTGAACCGAAGTTAAAGAGGTCACTTAGGGGGAAATTGTTGAATCATGAAAGTGACCCTCTTGAACTTCAGCTACCGCGACCATTTCTACTACCGCAACGGTTCAGCACCCGCAGTCATATTGTTCATCAGCAACCACAACCGCACCCGGAGTCAATCTACAGCTGTCAATTTAGCTAGATTACTTTACTTGTTTTTATTGTAATACACTCTATGGTCCAGTATGCCTTGCATGGCTACTCATAGAAATGTAATCTAGTGGTCTTCATGAGTCTCTATAAATAAGAGCTCATTCTCTTGTATTCAACACGGATAACTTATGCATTCTATCTGAATACACATTTCTGAAGTTATCTTTTCTATCTCTCTATTACTCATCTCTTTGTACTTACCAGAATTCATCTGAATATAATCTCTCTTCGGAGCAAGTCTTCTGTGACTTAATCACTAAGTTTGATCTTCCTTATTAACTTGGTTTGAATGCATTCCTCGTTATGAATCAACTTGAGTGTATACTTGATATAACAATTGTTGTCATTTCTATTTCTTTACTTTTCTGCAACTAACTCTCTAACTATCTAACTATAACTTATTAATATTATTGTTGAGCTTTTAGATCCTTCGAGATTAACTATTCCGCAATACTACTTGTTCTAACGTTTGTTCAAGTGTGTCTCAAATCTGTGATAGTAGCCAGCGAGACCCAAGAATTGATGGATTTCTGTGGGCGTCTTCGGTGCTGACCAATTCTCAATCGCTTTGATTTTGGAAGGGTCACGTGTATTCCTTCCTCGCTAACCACGTGACCAAGGAAAGTTACTTTTCTGATCCAGAATTCTCACTTTGAAAACTTTGCATAAAGTTTCTCCGCCCTTAGTGTTTCTAACACTAGCCTCAAGTGTTGTCTTTGATCTTCCTCACTCCGACAGTAGACAAGTATATCATCAATGAACATGATTACGAACTTGTCTAGGAAAAGGAGGCACACCCCATTCATCATATCCATGAATACCGCCGGTGCATTGGTTAGACCAAAGGGCATTACTACAAACTCGTAGTGACCATACCGAGTCCGAAATGATGTCTTAGGAACATCACTCTCATGGACTCGTAGTTGATGGTACCCTGATCTTAGGTCTATCTTTGAGAAATAACCGGCTCCTTGAATTTGATCGAAGAGTTCGTCGATTCTGGGTAGGGGATAATGGTTCTTGATGGTAAGCTTGTTCAGTTCACGATAATCTATGCACATCCGAAAGGATCCATCTTTCTTTTTCACGAACAAGACCGGGGCTCCCCAGGGTGAGGAACTTGGTCTGATGAATCCCTTGCTGAGTAGTTCATTGAGCTAGCCGGATAACTCTTGCATTTATGCCGGCGCTAGCCGGTATGGGGATTTAGCTACGGGCGTAGCTCCGGGAATTAAGTCAATATAGAACTCGACTTGACGCTCGGGAGGGATTCTGGGAAGATCTTCGGGGAAGACATCTGGAAAGTTGCAGACTTCGGGGATGCTCTCGAGGTCTTTAACTTTTTGCTTGTCATCAATGACATGGTCTAGGAATGCATGGCACTCCTTTCGCAGATATTCATGGGCTTGGATGCATGAAATGATACGAAGGTTTGAGCTGAGTTTATCACCGTAAACTATGAGGGCTTCGCCCGAGGGTAGATTGAGACGGATGGCTTTTTCATAGCAAAGGATATCAGCATGATTGGGGCTCAACCAATCCATGCCGATGATGACGTCGAAGCTTTTTATGGAAACTGGCATAAGGTCGATTAGGAAGGAATGGTCATTTAGGGTAAGGGTACAGCCTATGAATGTGTCGTTAGTGCTTTATATCTTTCCCTTAGCCATTTCAACGGTAAATGTTTCGGTTAAAGGTTGGGGTTTATGCTGGAGTAGATGCTTAAATGCATGACTAACAAAACTTCTCTCTGCACCAGAATCGAAAAGAATGCATGCATAAGAGTTGTTGAAGAGGAACGTACCCGTAACAACGGTGGGATCAGCAACTGCATCCTCTTGGCCCATCGCTAGCACTCTCCCGGTGTTACCAGCTATTTTTGCCTTGGGGCAATTTTTCTTGAAGTGCCCAATCTCTCCACAGCCATAAAAGGCTTGACCAACGCCCTCTCCAGGAGCCTGATTGGTTGGTTGGGCTGGTGTCTTGCAAAATCGAGTTGTGTGCCCCTTCTTGCCACAGCTATTGCATAACATCTCGCGGCACTGCCCATGATGATGAAAGTTGCACTTGTCCTACCTTATAAGGGTACCAGCATATCTACTGACAGGTGCTTGAGTTGTAGGAACAGCGGCAGGAGTGGTGGCAGCATGAACTACTACTACTTGTTGTTTCTTGGAGGGCTCCTGCGAAGACTGGCCCTTTCGCTTGTTCCAAAACTTTTTCTTCCCAACATTCGCCTTTGGTGGTTCGGGAGCAGTTGTCACTTCATCAGGATCAACCCCGTGATCTATCAGGGTCTGCGCCAGGCACTTGGCGCTGTCAAAAGTGGAAGGCTTAGCAACCAAGACATTTCCTTGTGTTGGGGGCGTCAATCCCCAAATGTATCTCTCTATTTTCTTGCTTTCCGGGGTGACCATTCCCGGACAGAGAAGAGCCAGATCACAGAATCAAGCTATATAAGTAGCGATGTCGGAACCCTTCATCTTCAGATTCTAGAGCTCGTGCTCTAACTTCTGCATCTCTCCCATTGGGCAGTACTCAGCAAGCATAAGTTCTTTTAAGCTTTCCCAACCCATGGCATTCGCTACTGGCAGAGTTAGGGATTTAACTCGGCTATTCCACCAAGTCAATGCTCTATCAGTGAAAGTGCAGGCTGCAAACTTCACCTTGTTTGCCTCAGAACATGCGCAAATCTCGAAAATGGATTCGATCTTCTCGAACCATCAGGTTAGGGCAATGACTCCTCCATTACCATCGAAAGATTTAGGCTTGGCATTCATGAAGTCCTTATAGGAACACTCCTTCGGGTGTCCCTGATTGCCATCAAGATTCTGGGAATAGGTACCACTTCCTGATCCGCTAGCACCACCAGGGTTTATTTGTGCCATCGCGGCAGCTACAGCGGCTGTAACTACTGCCTGGAACATAGCAGGATCGAACTGAGGAGGTGGTGGCGACGGAGGGTCGTTGTTCTTCCTGTCGGGTCTCTTTCTGGGAGGCATCTTTTTCTAAAAGATACAAGGGGAAAATGTCGATAGGCTCCTATATGATCATGAATTGAATACTTTCGAGCAAGATACACAATAATAAAGACCTATAATGATAGCTACTAACAATAACAAGGAATTTCAGGTCTTTCGTTTATAAGAATTTATACTGGTAGTGATGACTCTGTGCAGTGTTATAGAACCATAAAATACTCCTATAGTATTTTAACTTTGCTTCATTTGTATATGATTTGGTGAGTTTTAGACTTGTCGCAACACCACAGTTACTCCCAAACACATGTTGGCCATATCTCAGACAAATATAGTTGATCAAGTTATATTGGCCCCACATATGACTACATAACTATTCAGGTTTAACCGCAGTGTCCAACTCGCCCTAAATACTTTTATGTAGTTCTTACTATGATAGCTTCTTGTACGTATGTATAATTGTATACTTCTTGTAAAAATACTTGTATTTTTAAAGTATACTTTTAGTTTCAGATCACTTCGGCCCCTTTAGTGTTTATAGTTGTATACCATGTAAGGTTCGTATACTTAGTTCTCAACCAATCTGTCACACCCCCAAACCGGAACGGCGGAAACGTTCGGGGTGGATGACGTCATATGTAGTATCACAACAATTGCATCACAGTAATCAAAGTAAACACAACCATTACATTGAATATATAAAAAGGTATTTACATCTATTTGATTCATATCTATATACATCAAAAGTAGCAAAATAAAGATGTGACTCTATATGCTCCGTCTTCTCAAAAGTCTGTTGAGGTACCTGTCTACTGATTTCCTGAGAATACAAGTGGTTTTGAAAAGAGTATCAGCATTAAGCTAGTGAGTTCATAAGCATGTTTTTGGTAATGAAAACCTGTCATTGAATCTGTAGTAGAGTATAATGTATTAGTTTGTATGTCTGGTTACTACCAGCTGTATTGTATCACGTTGTTTTGAATGAAAAATTACTTTGTATGAAAACCCTGACTATCTCCAGTAATGAATAGAATGTTATGTTTGAAAACCCTGGTTACCACCAGTATGTATAGTAGTTTCATTACTTAAAATAAAACTATGAGTTGAAATCCCTGGAATCCTCCGGTTGTATTATGAACTAGTTTTATTAATGAAAATAAAACTTAAGAATAATGAAATCCCGTAAACAATAAGGTTAGTTTATACTATTGTGAGTCGTATAACCATGCTTGATATGACCTAGTGACCTTAACGACATTCTTCAAGTGTCGGATAAATGACATTTGTCACCCCAGGCATGCCTGCCTAACTGTAGCTAGCAGTTCAGGTGTGGGATTGTCAGTCCCGAATAGATCTATTCACAAATCCCACGTTGTCCCTCCAGGAGACTCAGGTTATACTATGATAGGATTTAACCTGTACCCCCCAAAAGGTACAATTTGAAGAGTTGTCTCACAATCATGTATTAACTAGTTTACGTGTGGTTCTGTATTGTTCTCTTGTATTTGACTCTGTTGTATAATTGTAGTGTAACAATAATTATACTTAAATAGTTATCTAATGTAGTACTCCTAAATTTCGAAAGTAGTAGTGTATATCATAAACTAAGTTTGTCATAGTTTATATGTGTTTTAATGTATAAGCTCTGAATTTGTAAAATTGTGTATTGAAGTCCCAAACTATACCTATTATAGTTTGCATGTATGTTGTGTACTTAATTCGTGTATTGATCTGAAAACTATGAAATTATGGTTGTACGTTGAGAACGTCCCTTATGCTCAGCATGTTACAAAAGGGATAAAATATCTAAATATTTTATAAAACATGGAAATCTTTTGGTTGTATCAATTGCATAAGTTTTAAACTTGTTGAAATTCTTTTGTATAAGTTCACAAAATCATTTGTGTTTAGCTTGTATTCCCCCCCTAAAAACATTAAAAATAGTAAAAGCATAGGGGTATGAACTCACTGTTGGTCGTGTGATTAGTCGGATAGCGATATTGGGAGTGAAAACCCTCGGTTGGATGCACGCGGTACTTAACGGGATCCTAATCAACAATTAAATACATAATTGTATTTTATTAGCGAAACCATTATTTATAGTGTTAGAAAAACACTTGTTTTCGGTTTAGGAATGTTACCGGGACTCGATTGAATCGAGGAAAGCGGGTTTTTAGCCAAATTCACCACTTAAGAAGGGTTTGCAACCGTGAAGGGATTACGGTCGTAAACAGTTCTCGGGCGTGAACAGTCCCTTGAAGGGTTTACGGCCATGAACGGTGTTCTTGAAGGATCTTTGAAGATTTGAAGGGTGTACGGCCGTAAACGGTTTGCGGCCCTTGAAGATTTGAAGATTTGAAGCGTGTACGGCCGTAAACTCAAGAACAATGATGTTGGATTCGATGAAAAACGCGTTTTAGATGCTCCAAAACAACCTCCAAAGATGATTCTTGATGATTTTCGGAAGAAAAGAGGGTGTTTTGGTGTTTACGGTTGAGAGGTTAGAGAGAGAGTGTGGGAGTGTTTTCGGCCAAAAAAGCGTAAATGAGGGGTAGATGCTCATATTTATAGGGGGGTTCCATGGTCGGTGCTGGGGGACACCTGTCGCTGGCCGTAAACGGGTGTACGGCCGTAAACGAGTTTACGGCCGTGAACATCACTCAGGCCGAAACTATAGATTTTTCAAAGAAAATTCGGGTTTTTCGCGTGATTTTGGTTCCGACTCATATATCTAAAATTCAATTATAAAATTAAATGATTTTCCAAACCAAAGGAATTTGACAGAACTCAATAAAATTCAAACTTTTTTAACGGAAATTGGCTAACGGTAACGGGAAAAGGTTCAGGTTGTCACATCTGGCTTGATGAATGATTTAAAAATGAAATTTTTGATCTTGATTTTTGGGATGTTACATTTGGTATTATGCTTTTGACTTTGGAACAAGTCAAGCATTTACCCATGTATGTTAAAACATATGCATCCATGTTTGGGAACCAATATAGTATCTTTAGATCTAGAAACATCTTTTTGGAGCTAGGATGGATGGAATACTTTGATGTGTTAGCTTCATCCATGAAGTCCTCTGTTCTTTCTGGTAGTGGTAGGATTGGCACACTACACAACATTTGTTTCAACATCTGAAATGCATACTCTTTTTTGTCGTCCCTGATAAACTTTGTTTCTTTTTGTGTTAATGTAAACAGGGGTTTGGGTATCTTGGGGGAAGTTCTCAGTGAATTTCTAATAATAGCCTGCAAGGTCTAAGAATTGACGCACTTCTGTTCTCGTCTTTGGTGCTTCCCAATTCTTGATTGCTTCTATTTTTGGAAGGATCAACATAAATCCCATTGCCGCTGACCACATACCCACGAAATTTTACTCTGTAATCGAAAATTAACATTTAGAGAATTTAGCATACAACTTTTACTTCCAAACCAGTTATAGGATTAGTTGCAGGTGTTTTCCGTGTTCCTCCTTGGTTTGTGAGTATAACATCGATAAATACAATCATAAATTTGTCCAAGCATGGTTTGCATACACGGTTCATGAGGTCCATTAAGACTAATGATGTATTGGTCAGTTCGAACGACAAAACTAGGAAATCGTAGTAACCATAGAGAGTCCTAAATGTCGTATTCATAATGTCTTCTTCTTGAACTCGAAGTTAGTGTTATCCTGAACTTAGGTTGACCATTGTGTAGTAGTATGAATCTTTGTATTTTTCTCGAATAGATCATCAATTCTCGGGAATGGGTATCAGTTCTTGATGGGCAGCTAGTTTAGTTCCTATAATCGATACATATTCGAAAGAATCCATCCTTCTTCTTGAAAAATAGAACTAGTGCTCTCCAAGGTGAGAAGCTTGGTCTTATACATTCTTTTTGCAAAAAATTCCTGAGGTTGGCTACACAGCTCTTACATTTTGGGTGGTGCCAATCAGTAAGGTGACTTTGCTATTGCTGCTACTCCTAGAATTAAGCCGATTCTAAATTCGACTTGTTTGACTGGTTGTTATCCAAGTAGTTCTTTTAGAAGTAGATTAGGAAACTCGCATACCTACGGTATGTCTTTGATTTCTTTTTCGTTGCCTTGTTTATATATGACGTGTGATAGAAAAAATAGTACTTCTTGTGCAGCCCCAGATTGACCGTTATTCATCTCTACTACATAACTTTCCATAAGTTTGCTGGATTGATGACTTAATAGGTTTCTAAACTTAGGGCTATAAAACTCTTACTCGCCCCTTAATCAAATAGTATGGTAGCATATAGTTTTCTTAAATAAGAACAAACTAAACACTGTTGACGGTTCTTGAAGTGTATCCTATGTGTTTATTATGAATGCACGGACTCGAGCATTTTTTCCTTGGTTCTAAAGTTTTAGGAATTACTCTTTGAAATTTCCTAGATTTCCATAATCAAAACATCCCTTTATTTTACCAGTACTTGTCACATGGTATTCTTGTAGGCATTTGGTGTCGATAGAATCGAATTATATGACATTTCATGTTGCAATGGTGACAGAATGACTCCTTGCAGTGACCCAGATGGTGACAGTTGCCTTGGTCACAATTGGGGGTTTCCAATGTACTATTTTTGTGGAGTGACTGTTGCGGCATGGATTTTCCCAACGTCTTGCTCCTTCTACAAGGATTATCTTGGGTTTCCCTTGGAATCGTTATCAAACTTCCTTCATTGAATCCAATGATATCATATACTATTTTTAGTTGGTGATCAAGACGAGCTCTACATGCCACTTGTCACACCCCGCTAAAGCGGAAACACGCGGCGCGACAGTATAAAGGGTTTCACAGCAAAAGATAAAAACAACATCAACGATAGTAATAAAAAGCGTTACAATTTACAATAAATTTTGAACAATTTTTACAAGAAATTACAATGTACTAAAAAACAACACAAGCGAATGGTCCTACAAGTGATGTGTCCCTACATGCCACTTACTTGATGATTCCTCAAAAAGCATGTAACATGAGCTGTCAACTACAGAAATAGTTGGTGAGTTCACACGTGTATAATATAACATCACTTTAAAATCATGGAAGTTCAAAATATTGATAAAGGTTTCCATAATAAAAGTACATTGTTAACGTGAGCAATAAAGTTTGTTGCTAAAATGATGTAATAAAGTTCTCAATAATAAATGTTCTTTGCAATAGTGAGTAAACAAGTTTTTCGTTGTAATGAGAAACAAATGTAAAAAGAATAGTTTGTTGCTAAAATGATTAAACAAGTTTTTTGCTTTAATGAGTAAACAAGTTCGCATAAAGTTCATTGCTAACATGAGAAAGAAATTATGTATGTGCATAATGAACAAACAATGAGTTCATAACCCAAGCCTAATGACCGAGGGGTGCCATATATAGATATATGTGTATTACTCACATAGATAGAAATGGTAAAATGCACTCCGCAAACTGTGCGAGTGAGGAGTTCTCTACCTCCTAATAGCGCTATCCACAATAACCACGGGCTCAAAAGATTTAATGAGTTGTGGGGAAATTATTCCAGGGACTTGACCGCGATAAGGCCTCATGAATTTACATTAGCATACACACACATAGCAAATCACACTTGATACAATTTAAAATAAGTACAATGAACAAAATTGAATAACTGACATGTTTTTCCATAGCAAAAGATTAAAAACTGAAAATAGGGGTCATGAGTACTCTCAACTTATTACGTGATGATGCTAAGAATGGCTTGAACTAAAATCTGCTCGTACCACTACCGATGTCCTACAATAATGGTATACACTTGTGAGTCTCTAATCGAAATCTAATACTAGCATAGTTAGTACTACAATAGAATTATATAAATATTGTGTCAAAATGTTTATATTGATAAGTTACAAACATTTTTCTATGAAATTTACATTTCTATGAATCAATTTGTTATATAACAAATTCAAGAGGAAAATCTCATTATTGAAATGTTAAAATTTCACATCTTAGGAGGTGTTCCAATGATTAAATATTCAAAAACTAGATCAATTTAGTTCTAAAAAATTCCAAACTTTAGATTTCAGTTCTTACTGTAATTTACAACCTCGTTGTAATTTTTCATAATTTTGAACTATGTTTAACTATTTTTCCACCATTTAATTTCTTGAAAACATCATAAAATCGTGAAAAATACTAAACGCTTTAGGAAAACTATTAGTATATCTATGCAAATGCTATACAATGTATATAAGATGGGGAAAATATAAAAAGTCATATTTAAACAGTGGAAACCCATTTTTGGATTTATGGGTGTTTAATCTTAGGAAATTGGAAATAAATACCAAACAGTTGAAATAAATCCTCAAACTTTTTGTATAATTGTTATATAATGTAACTTTGTTAGTTGATCATAATTGTTCTTGATGAAACATTTGCATCCGAATATATGTAGAAACGAGATATTGGGCTTCCACCCATTCATTACTTCATAAGTTGTCATGTAGAGACTTCGATTGATGATGCTATGATTTTGAGTGAAGCAATCCATGGAAACTGCTTCAGCCAAAATATAGAGAGATAGATTGGCAAAGTTTTGCATCGATGGAGCAGCTTCAACAAGTGTTCGTCTTCTCCGTTCAAGGAAACCATTATGTTGTAGACTGTAGTGTAGGGAGCAGAAAAGTTTTGTTTAATGCCTTTGTCAACAAGGAATTTTTCAAGTGTGCTATTTGTCAACTCATTTCCGTTGTTACTACGAACTCTTTGGACAGTTAGTTTGGTCTGAACTTCGAATACCTTGATGAAATTTATGTTTTTGGAAGCGGTTTTCGACTTCAATCTTAAGAATACAACCGAAGTGAATCTTGTAAATTCATAAATGATCACAATAATGTATTTATTGTGGTGTATACTTTCCACTGTAGAAGGACCATATAGGTCAATTTGAAGAAGTTCAAGTGGCTCGGAAACGGGCTTCTCTATCATAAGATGATGACCTTTCTCGGATTTTTTTCCCACATTTTCATGCATCACAAAGATTATCATTATCAAATTTGAGGAGTGGCAATCCTCGAACCATTTCACAAGAAACCAGATCATTCATATAGTGAAAATTCAGATCAGCGAATCTTTGATGCCATAACCAACTGACATCAGGAACTAATTTGGTTAGAAAACACATTTGTGGCTTTGCAACAATCATATTGATATCTAAGGGATACATATTCTTATTCTGATCTAATTTGATGAGACATTCTTTCTAATCTTCCGTCATAACATAGTTGTGCATTTGTAGAACTCAACTTGTCGATTTGCATTGGTAACTTGGGTGACCATTATCAAGTTGTGTTTGACATCAGCTACATAAGATACATTTTATATATATAAGTGTTGGATTGGTGTCTAAGTCCATAACTATAATTGGTATGTACTTGATCGGATTGGCATGGTCCATTTGGGTTGCATGGCATCGGAACAATTTGGATAGACTTTTGTGAGAAAATGATATTTATGATTTGTTAATATATTATAAGTTATAATATATTAATATGAAATCATATTATTAATTAGTATTGATCAAGAATTAATTTAGAATTAAATTTGTGATCAAAAGGAGACTAATTAAATATATGGGGATTGATTGTGTAAATCATTCATTCTTATATATGTGGGCTTATGATCCATAGTTCTTCATGTTGGGCTAAACCCATGGAGTAACCCATAGATACTCCATGGAGGTTTTAACCCATGGAGCATGATGAATATGGAAAGACATGAGTTACATGGTGTAACCCTAATAGCCACCATATATAAGGACCCCATGGCTCAAGAAATTGGCACTAGTGTGTGTACACATGAGGGCTAGCCGATTTGAGCATAGGAACCTTTTCTCTCAAGTTATTACAAGATGTTGGTGATGTTGTGTGAACCATTTGAGGTGTCACACTTGAGGCACTAGGCTATTAAGCTCCATGGAATCAAGCTAGATGAAAAGGTATGTCTTCTAACTTGTTTATATTACCCCAAGTATCAATGATTGTATGCTAGTTAGGGTAATACCTTGGAAAGTTCAAGCTTGCATGTATAATAGAGAAAACATAGATCCAAGGTATTTAGGGTTGCATGTACACCTTAGGAGTGTTAGAATGCTCAAAACCCTTTAGTGGTATCAGAGCCTGGGCTTGTTTTCAATTATACTTGATGCAACTTGCTGAAATAGCTTAATAATCGAAAATTCTGGCTTTCTGGGCATTGGACTCGCCGAGTCCACTGATGGACTCGCCGAGTCCATGAAGAAAATCATCCTACTCGTCGATTAGGTTCATACACTCGACGAGTAGGAGCCCCAGACAGCATATTTTCGAGGTTTTTGGCTGGAATTGGACTAGGAACATTACCCTAAGCTGTTTTTTGATCTTGTAAACCTGTTTTTGATGTGGTAATGTTCATGCTAATCCAATTTCATAGATAATTGTCAATAGATTCATGTTTTGTATTAGTTTAATGGTTAGGCTAAATACATGAAAAGTGTTTGATTTGAATTAACTTGTTCTTATGAGTTGATTTAGATTAATAGAAAAGTTATGTGATAATATGTTTTCAATCCAAATTAATCTAAAAGTTGTTCATAATATGTGTTTTTGTAACTTGTCCTCAAGTTATATGAAAAGTCACATTTATGATTATTAAAACTCATAAGATTTCCATAAGTTATGAAAAATGGAGAGTCTCATTTTTAAATGTTTTAAAGTCTTCCATAACTTGTCCTCAAGTTATGGAACTTGAAGAGTTTTTCATTAATACTACTTTAAACACATAAGTTATGGAATTGAAAAGTTTTTGAATAGTTCAAAACTTGCCCTCAAGTTTTAGAATTTGTAAAGTTTCCCCTCATGAATACTTTAATTCCAAGTTAAGCCCTTAGAATTTTTAAAATTAAAATTCAACCCTTATACTTTATAGTATTATAAGTTAATAATATATACATATATATATATATATATATATATATATATATATATATATATATATATATATATATGTATAAGAGCAAGTCAGTCTTACCGTTAGTAGGCCTCATTCACGAAGCCGGTCTACAAGGGGGTATAAGGTTACTGCCTATAAAATGGCAGTTTAATGGGTGTCCACTCTCACCCACCGCTTCCTTGACTGGTGGAGGGTCGTTAGCCGAACGGGTAGGACAAGGACTAGAATTCTCCCTTCATTAAAAGTATTAATGATAAATATAAAGTAACTAAACCTTTTATAAATTCCCAATCTTAGTTACTTTAGGAAAATGTGAATTTGGTGCTAACCCATGAAATTACACTTTGCACTTTGATTAATTCGGTTAGTGGAGAGCGTGTGGTTAACAGGCACACTAGCTTGATTTAACAAGGTAGGCAAAAGGTAACTTAATGTTTATCATAGTATCGGTGGAGCGCGTGTGGTTAACCGGCACATCGATTGAGGGGTAAATATTAAGGGTACCAAGTATATTTGCATGGTTATTCACACCTTGTTTTGTGATCCTCGACATCCCAGTCACAAAACTTGAGAGGGCACAATCGAGATTGAAACATGCCATTGAAAAGTTCAATGAATCTCAAAAGATCTAGGAGTTTCAAATCCAATTAAAACCTAATAAATTATTTCGTTTTCATGGTGGAAATTGGTGAATCGTCATTCGCCTACCTTCAAATATTTTATAGCTTGGATTACGGCATCCCTCTTCTAATTTATAAAATATTGTGTTGGGTCCTAGCCTTAATATTTCATATTGGGTGTTATATTAAGGACTTTAAATCAACTATCTTGAATATCTCCCAAAAGATGTCTGGTTCAGACAATTATGAGCTTCCCAGACTCTTGGAACAATCTTTCCTAATGAAGATGATGTCCCGGAAATCATTCTTCACTCCCTCCACCTCCTCCAATTATTCTCCCTAACCCACAAGTTCTTGAATAGTTCAAGGTCACTCAAGTCCTATTGGCAAGCAAGGTCTATGTGTGCTCACATCTTGGAGATGAATTCACATATTGACAAGCGGGGAGAGTTGGGTGTCAAAGTCTTGAGAAAGTTGGTTGTTCAATCACTTTCTAAGTCTCATAGTGAGAGTTCTTTGGGACTACTTTGTAAAAGACTATGACATGACCCTTAATGATCTTATCTATTTGTTTGGTGTTGTTGAATCAACAATGATTTGGAGCACTAGTAGAGAAAATTTGATTAAGAAGATCAACTTCCCAGACTTCCATGGACAGTGACAATGGTAACATTGAATATCCAGAAAAGCTTTCTGTTCCCAATGGAAAGGGATCGGCCATAGTCAACTCGGTTGACCAAATGGTAGAGAGAAATGCTAAGTCTGAGATAGTCCCATGTACCATTTCCAAAGGGTCCATATGGTTCTATTGCGAAAGGAAGGGGCATTGGTTGCGAAGTTGCCCTAACTACCTGAAAGACCTGAGAGAAGGTCAAGTCAAAAAGTTTGACTCTACTTCAGGTAAGTCCACTATCTAACTCTCTTATGTTCCTATTTGAAGATTCTTAATACATCTTAATGTATGGCAGGATCAAGCAAAGGGAAGGGAACTTAAAGAAAGAGTATGTTGAATCTGATCGCGAAGATGGATTTCAATCGCATGGTTCGAAGATCGGATTCTTGAGCTACTACTTAGAGAGTTATGATAGATTGCTAGGAAATATTTAATAGCATAGTTTCCATTTAAAGTTGCATTGTAAGGAAAAAGATTTTTCCGCATCTTATAAATAAATAAAATTTTTGTTTTATTTTATTTTATCTCCTTGCAATGGCATTGGTGGAAAATTGATGTTTATATGTTTCTAGCAGTAATGTAAATATGAATTTGATTCTTTCATTTGTGGTAGTGTCTAAATTTACCAAATAAGGAAAGATTCTCATCACCCAAGGTTTCAATTGGACCAAAACTTCGAATCATGCAAGTTGTATAGTATGATGAATGAAAATCTTCACCTTTGGAAAATTAAGACTAATTCCTTGTTCACATGTATATGTGAGTCAAGTGAAGGACTAAGGGATCGAGTACACATTCTTGTGCACTGGTCAAGTCCACAACTAAAGATCGATAAGACTATTCGTCATAATTTACTAAAGTTTAGTAAATATGGTTATACTTACAAGTTTAAGTATAATTCTGAAACATTGGAAAAGTTTCGATGTATGGCAGAACGAATGAGAAGAATGAAACTAGGCAGATAGATAAAAGTTTCTCAAATCTGAAAAGATGGGTGAGTACTTTAGTATCATGTTTTGTGATCATCTTAATGAGTTAGAAACCATATCACAATTAGTCATTTAAGGACATCTTAGTGCATTCTTATGACTAAGAAGAGGAGTCATGAATTGTTGAAGTGGTTAAATCAAGAAGATGAGTCATACTTCGTTCCAAAACAAGTCTTAGGGTCATACTCCAAGATTGTAATTTGAGTGACATATCTTAAAGAAAGGTTTATTAACACTAGTCAAATGTAAGAGTAAAGTGTGTCCTACTCTTGTACATTTGAAATTGGTAAGTTGTGATGTTTTGGATAAAACAAAGACCAACTAAGGCCAATTGTGTGAAGTGTTTGTATTGATAAAGAATCTGCACTATCTCTTGAATATTTGGCAAGTGAGTCCTATATGTCAACAGGACAGTGGGATTCTTAAAGATCTTGAAAAAGCTTCAAGATCTAATCAAGAAGAAAAACCTGTATTTTATCACTAGCACACGACGTGAGGTTGATAACCTATCATGTTGACATATTCCTATTTATGTGCCCATTCCAGTTAAAGTTGGCTTTGCATATGAGTTCTGATAGTTCTCAATTGGTTGCATAACGACTTGGAAGCAATGGTAGGCCCTTGTGCTGCCAGGTGGCAAGAAGTTAAGACTACACAAGTTCAATCCATATGAGTTTGGATTTGTCATTAACCTTGTCTTGTGATTATGGTTTTGACAAATTCACATGGATAGGAACACATACACCATAAAATATAAGTGTCATAAGGTTTCTCTCCGATTCATGAAAATGATGGTGAGGAAACGCTTTCACTAATAGATTTTAAGTAGATAGCAATTGTGATATTTGCATTCTCAAAGTCGTTAGTGGAGCGTGTGTGGTTAACCGGCACACTAACATGGACTTGTGAGGAATGACAAAGGTCTAAACAATTGAGACTATGATTACGACATCCCTTTTCATAGTTCTGAAATTGTTTAGACACACATGTGTGCTATCTAAGGAAAGGTGTATGATTTTGATAAAGTTTTATCAAAGCATCTCGTATCAGAAGTCTGAACTTTGGTAAGAAAGTCAATAAAGTATTGATTTCTAGAAGTCCAGCTGATTTCTGGTTACATGTCAAAGCTAGTGGGAGCATAAGTGTTATGCTAATAATTTTCATGTTAGTGGGAGCATGATAATTATAATAAGTGTTGCAAGTTAGCAATGTTAATTATAGAAAACAAAAGTTTCAATTGGGAAAAGTTGTTTTGCTATAAATAAGGAAGAGGAAATTATACTTCATTTCAATTCTAAAAGCTTAGATTGAGGTTTTAATCATCTTTAGTGAAGGATATATATATATATATATATATATATATATATATATATATATATATATATATATATATATGAATTTTATGTTGGAATGGCTCAACATAAGGAAATTCTATATATAGGTCCATTATTTGCGTTCTAAAATTCGATTATGATTACGGCATCCCTTTTCATAATCTGAATTATGAGAACTTGGCAAATAGTAATAGAAATATTATAGCAAAAAGACTGGTCTAGTATCATGTCTTTATGTGAGACATCATGAATCGTGACCCATATGCTTCGTGTAACGACCCGAATTTGTTTTCGTCAAAGATGTTAGCTTCCGTTAGACAAATATGTATTTTCATGTGATTAATTCATTTTTAAGGTTATACAATGAAATAAATTAATAAAAATAGTGTTAATTAATATGTAAAATAATTAGTTAAAGGATAATACATAAATGATTTCATGGAGAAAAAATATTTGTATATATAAATAATATATATGAAGGTCAAACATAATTCAATAAAAATGGAAGGGGAGATTATGAACAAAGAAAGAAATATGGAGGGTAAATGTTGTAACTTAGCTCTAATTTTCGTTATTTTATCATAAGTATGGTTTTAATATTGAAAGTTATTAAAGTGGGAAGGGTAAGTTATGTACAAAATAAGAGAGTCTAAGTATTAAATACGTAACTTCAAAATTAAACCAGATTAATCTGGCCTTATGAAACGCAACTTTAAACTTTTTGCATTATATGGAGTAAAAGCCTTGTTCGTTTTTCCTAAGCCTATGTACGTTTCTTGAGCCCTCTCCAATTCTCTTGGGCTGTTACACAATCAACAAGAACGTCTTCAATTTATTTGTGGGTTGTTGAAGCATCAACGAGAGGAGAGGAAAAAAACGAACTTGAAGGAGACAAGGGGAAGGAGATCACAAGAGGAGAGAAAGAGACGCGACTAAATTGAAGGAAAGCTTGATGGATTTGGTGGAGCCTAGAGGCAGTGAAGTCGACACACACCTGGTGAGATTCTTGATTTTTTTTCTTGCCTACGAGTTTTTGATTCTTTTGCAAGGGTTATGGACGAAAAAGATGAAGCATTCTCGTGTGTGTGTATGTGTGCGGTTTGAACATCTTTTATCCCATTCTTTTCCATGAGTGTGAGGGTTTTTTCTTGTTGTCCCTGGGCTACTATGAACCATACTTTAGGTTCTCTAAATAGCCCCAACACACCCTGTCGTGTTTGCTTAAGGACAACTTCGATTATCTAGTTTCAAAGTTCATAGAATGTTCGGTTTTCTATCTCCCGTTTATGTTCTGAATGCGAATTAAGGTCTGAAGTACACAACCTATATGCCATCTTATATTCACCTAAAGGTCACCTAAGAATAAACCAATGATCGGACATAAAAACCCTTGCTAGAAGAAGTGTCAAAAGGAGTACTAAAATGGCTAGTATAGTTTATACACGTGGGAGTAAGGGAATGGATGGTAAAGAAACCAACAAACCACCATTGTTAATTCTGAATATGTGAATGTCGGTTTGAGTTTCATCAAAATTTAATATGGGTACAATTGAGTGAGTGGAAGCTGGTGCAAAATGTTCTAAAGAATGCAAATCGGGAAGACAGCAATCTAATCCGTTCTTGCAAGCTCTTCTGTGAAAAATGAGAGCAAAATTGGACAGAGCGCGTGAGATAAAGAATTGTAGGAAATTGAGTCTAGTTTCCAGAATGTCCGGAATCAGCTCAATTAGAGTTACGAATTCTGTTTTATACTTAAAACACTGAACGGGGGTTGGGCTGGGAAATTATAAAAAAATAATATAAAAGTTAGAATAAAGTGGTATTTTTGAAACATATACTTTATTTGTTAATTGCTTGTTATGTGTGGTGTTTAGGTGGGGCCTTGAGAATTTCAAGTAAGTTCAAGACTTGGAATAGAAGGAGGATTTCTTCAAGGCTAAAGGTGAGTTCATAGTTTTAACTCACTAAGGTTGCATTATTGAAACGTGCAATCCGTAGATGGTGATTTGATTCACTTTAGGATGACCATGTAATTACTTGTGCTTGATGATGAAATGATATTTGTGATGCTAATATATGATTTGTGCTAATGCCATGATATGACGTAATTGCTATGTTGCTTACACTTTGATGTACTTGATGTATATGACATGCTAGCTTAAGTTGCTTGAAATATGATGTATGGTTATGTTTTGATGTGCTGGTTATGAATACATTGCATGTTTAATACACATTCATATGGTATGCATTATATGACTTGCTTAATTTATAAATGACATTGCGGGGTTATGCGTAGAGGGTTTTGGTAGTTCATGATCTTTGCCTAAAACCTTATCCGGATCATTGAGGGTGCCTACTAGGTTGAAAGAGTACCTATAGGAAGAGCTATAGCCACAATGGTGATTATTTGCCGGTCTTTCTAGATGACCGTGTGACACATGGTTTGCGGGCACTTCGGTTGGTCCCTCGTTCGCGGCCAGCGCAAACATCACGTGGGAATCGGGAGGTGTATCGGTGGAATTGGCACCGTTTTTACCGATCCTAAACGACACCGCGGGGTACTTGTACTTTGCAAAGTCGGAGTAGTGAAAGTGGAGTCACGGGGTTGGTGTTTCGGGTGGAAGTCATGAGCCACTCAGAGCATTCGGCTGGCCGTGCACACAAGTAGTGAACGGGGTGCTTCTCTTGGGTTAGGTAGCACTAAGAGACACTTTTTTATCAATCGGTTGGATAGATATAATAAAAGATTGAACATGTAACAAACGGTTGGTTGTATATTAAAAGGTTTAATATATAACAAATGTTGGTTATTAATAAAAGGTTGGTTGCATATTAAAAGGTTGAATATATAACAAAGGTTGTTTATCAATAAAAGGTTGAACAATTAAAGGTTGCTTAAATATGAAATGTGATTAATTATATGTTATGCGGTTGCTTATGTGGTATTTGATTGATCATATATGTTATGTGGTAGAATTGTGATTAAACATATATGCATGTATGCGGTTGAATAATTATGATATGCGGTTGTTTTGTAAGTTGTATTTATCTATCATCTTTATGCTTTATCATAAAATGAATGATTGACCCATTTGGGGTTTGTATGTTTTATATGCAACTTTATGAACTCACTCAGCAGGGGCTGACACTTGTATCTTTTCTCTTTTGTGCCTTATGATTGGTGCAGGCAGTTTAGAAGATTGGCCTTGGTGAGAGGGGTTCTTATGGGTAGTAGATTTATATTAATGATACCACTCTTGGACACGTTTTTGATTATTTACTTTAAAGTACTATTGTTTACATTTTAAATGGTTTGGAATTATGTTTGAATTTTTAAAGTAACGTTGTGGTTTTGAAAATGTTTTGAATAAAAAAACTAAGTCTTCCGCTAACGTATTCTGTTAAATAAATGTTTTAAAAAGAAAAAAAAATTATGGTAAGATTAGAAAACTTAATGCAAGAAGGATGTTTAAAGCAATGTACTTTGAATATGAGACTTCGTTTACATGGAGTTGATCTTCGTTGGAATACTCTGTAATGTATGTTGACAAGTCTTTGTGACTTTGTGCATAATCATTACAAGAGGATCAATGCATGTAAGTTTAAAATCTAACAGATTTCGGTAAATGGCAGGAATTTGAAATTCTTGCATTTGTAGTAAAGATTTGGGATTGTGAAATGAGAATCATTGGAATTATGTTCAATCGATCTATTTCACAAAGTAAAGATCATAGACAAACTTAGTGTGCATACTTGGTGTATGGCATAACTAATGTTTGGAAAAACATAGTGTGCATACTTGGTGTATGGCATAACTAGTGTTTAGAAAACATAGTGTACATGCTTGGAGCATGGGACAACTAGTGTTTTAATTCAAGTATTAAGTTGATAAATTTGAAACATTATAATGTGTAATCAATATGGTGATAAATAAAAGGTGTTCTATTTATATTCATAAGTTCTGAGACCATATTGGATTCGAGTATTCTTGTGTTTCACTTTGCATGTTTTGACTTCCAGAATAACTAGGTTGTTCTTCCTGAATGACTAAGTTATTCAAACCATCCACAGTCGGTCATATGTTGGAAGTAGATATGAATCAAGATTGTCATGAAGCTGGTTTGTAGATGTCCAAGGTAGTGGACATAGCAAGAGTTGCTGCAACATTCATGAGTGCTCATAAGTTCTGAGTATTGGATTAAACCCATGCTCATTTGACTCACTTCATGGATTTTATCACGAGTGATCATGAGACGATAATATCTTATATTGTTCAAACCTAGAGATATGAGTTGTTGCCTATGAGTTGGTTATACATTGATTGTACGAAAACGCATTGGTAACTCGATGTTATAAAACATGCCTTTGTGTATGATTTAACAAGTAGTAGAACAAGCATATGAGTCAAAGTTTATCCATTCCTGTTACCCTTGAAGGGATAAAAGCGATAATTGTGAGCCCTTCGATGATTTAGTGATGACACCCCGAAGTGCTTGGCCAAGCTAGGACTGATTTGATTTGTTCAATTAGTCGGTCGTCATAAATCGGAAATCGGAAAATAACAAATGGACAGAGAGAATGATTATAATCCATGTCTCAGTCCATATGATATCTAGAATGGAGGAATATATGATCCCTTATCTAATGGACGCGTCATTGATTTGTTCAGAGTTTCACAGCAGCTTTTAAGAGCTACGATTGCTAGTCGGGTTTTGAAGTCATACAAAAATAATAGTTTTAGACTTATCCAAGTGGGAGACTGTTGGATTAGTGTCTAAGTCCATAACTATAATTGGTATGTACTTGACCGGATTGGCATGGTCCATTTGGGTTGCATGGCATCGGAACAATTTGGATAGACTTTTGTGAGAAAAGGATATTTATGATTTGTTAATATATTATAAGTTATAATATATTAATATGAAATCATATTATTTAATTAGTATTGATCAAGAATTAATTTAGAATTAATTTTGTGATCAAAAGGAGACTAATTAAATATATGGGGATTGATTGTGTAAATCATTCATTCTTATATATGTGGGCTTATGATCCATAGTTCTTCATGTTGGGCTAAACCCATGGAGTAACCCATGGATACTCCATGGAGGTTTTAACCCATGGAGCATGAAGAATATGGAAAGACATGAGTTACATGGTGTAACCCTAATAGCCACCATATATAAGGACCCCATGGCTCAAGAAATTGTCACTAGTGTGTGTACACATGAGGGCTAGACGATTTGAGCATAGGAACCTTTTCTCTCAAGTTATTCCAAGATGTTGGTGATGTTGTGTGAACCATTTGAGGTGTCACACTTGAGGCACTAGGCTATTAAGCTCCATGGAATCAAGCTACATGAAAAGGTATGTCTTCTAACTTGTTTATATTACCCAAGTATCAATGATTGTATGCTAGTTAGGGTAATACCTTGGAAAGTTCAAGCTTGCATTTATAATAGAGAAAACATAGATCCAAGGTATTTAAGGTTGCATGTACACCTTAGGAGTGTTAGAATGCTCAAAACCCTTCAATAAGTTGCCATTGGTCAAGATTCAATAACCTTGTATCTTGGAATTTGTGTTGTTTCCATAAGTAACGTAACCTACTTTTAAAGTTAATTTGATATCTCATAGAAAATCTTTATTCCCAGTTAAGTGCATAGAACGAGGGACTTTAGCAAGGGCTTGGGACATGGCTTTGGATTTCCAAACTGCTGGCATCTCGGATTGTACTGTTCAAGATTCTTTTGGGAAGAAGCAAAATGTCAAAGTCTTTTCATTTATCCAAAAATAATATTCAACTTTTGGTGGGTTGGAAGTTATTTTCTTCAGAAGACTAGTTTTCCAAGCTTGTTTTGGAAGAGTTTTTTTATGAGATTTCATTGGAATGACAGTTTTCTTGACTTTCCATTCATATTTCGGAATAGAGTTTTAGAAAAACTTTTAATATATGAATTTTGAATATCTTTACCCTTATTAACAAATGTATTAGGAAAATTTGATTTCGGAATCTATTTTTGTTTTAAAATATTGCCTTTAGAGGGAGCAGTGAATACTAGAGAGGATACTTTCTGAAGAGAATTACTTCTTTTTGGTGAGATACCAACTATAAGAACATGGGATATCAATGATAATCTGATCGTGTGGACTCAAAGGACAACCACTTTGGATATGATACCAACTATAAGAACATGGGATATCCGAAGATATCTAGGACAAAGTTTAATAACTTAAACTTTAAGATAAACACAACAATCAAGGCAAATAATCTATTCCATTCAAGTTTGGATAATACCAATCAATCCTTGAAGAGATATATCAACAAATCATAGAAGTAATATAATAATATTGAATAATATGAACAATAACAAGAACTAAAGAATAAATAGAATGATATGATTGATTGAATGATTCTTTGATTGATGATTCAAAAGGGTGTATCGAATTACATGGGGTGATGGTCCTATTTATACTAACCTAGAACCAATCGCAAAATAATACAATATTACTAAATGTGGGACTGTACATCAACCACGAGACATATCATTCAGTCTTCACATAATATCGAAACCTTTAATACTTTAGAATGTTATAACTTCAGACATTCTACCTTCTCGGAAACATTGTTATCTCGGATTGTCTAAGAATCACTTTTCATGCACTTACAAGTCTACGTTTATTTGTGGTTCAACCCATATACTGCCAAACTTAGCTAAGGTATTTTATGTAAATCTTTTTCATCGAGGTTCCAAGTTTTTATATATATAACTCTATATCTTTTGTTTGTTGTGTGTATAGTAAAAAAAATTTAGTACTTCAAGATTATCTAATATGTATGAACCAGTCAGGACAGTAACCAATAAATAATTTAATTAATAATACTTTTCTACTTAGGTTTAACGGGTAAACCTAATATGATTTTTGAGCCCTAAATCTATAGTTGTAATCTTCTACGAAGATACGAGTTCTCTATGTGTGTGTGTGTATTTTAATCAAAAGTAGTGTTTTATTATATATAAGTATTGTTTCAACTTATATATATATATATATATATATATATATATATATATATATATGTGTGTGTGTGTGTGTGTGTGTATGTGTGTGTGTGCTTTTAGGTGTGTTTATCAATGTTACCAGGAGTTCCTATTGACGAGTTGTTGCCACTCACGACGCTTTTAGGTGGTTGTATCCAGCAACCAAAGGTGGGGGTGTCAACCCGTATAGATCTATACATAACTCTCCCACCCAATTAAGATTAAAGATTGAAGGCGAAAAATCATATAAAGATATATGATGTCAAGATGCATGTCAGACATATACAATATTTTTAAGTTTTTTACCGAAGTTTTCTAAAATCTACTAGTGAAAGTGTTTCCTCAAAATTATTCTCATAAATTAGAGCGAAACCTTTTGCCATCTGGATTTTATGGTGTATACGTTCCCATCCATGTGAATTTATCATTTCCTGCCTACAATCATAAGATAAGATTTATGACAAAATAACCAAATTCAAATTTAGTTTTTCTTTCATGGACTGAACTTCGTCATTCTACATTTCTTGCCCTCTGGTAGCACAAGGGCTTACTAGTGCTTCTGTGTTGTTAAGCAGCTCACCCATATTGATCAATGTTCTTTCACTGACCAATGTGCTCTGCCTTTTGCAGTCAAATGAGAACCATGGAACTCATAAGTATTGCCAACTCAACTGGAAGGTGCACATAAACGAGTATATGTCAACTCAACACGATAGGTTATCAACCTTAGGTCGTGTGCTAGTGATAAGTAAAAGGTTTATTCTTGATTAACTCATGAAACTCTCAAGATCAATAAGACTCCCACTGACTTCTTGACATATAAATTTCTCTCTCAAGGAACATTCCTTGGCAAGCTAAAACAAATATTCAAAAGTTAGTGTGGATTCCCGACAAGAAAACACTTCACGGAAGTGGTCTTACTTTATCCTTTGTTTTAACCAAAACATCATAACATACAGTTCCAAATGTGCTAAAGTAAGAAAACATTATTACTCCACATTTCAAGAATCTTTATAAATCTACTTAGTATAAAATAATTTCAAGATACGATTTGTAGTAACTAGAGCATGGCTCTAAAACTTGATTGGAAACGAAGTATGACTCATCTCTCGATTGAACCATTTCAACAATATTTGATTCCTCTTCTTAGTCATATAATTGCACTAAGATGTTCTTCGAGGATCAATCGTGATATAGTTCCACAATCATTAAGATGATCACAAAACATGATACTAAAGTACTCTCCTTTCCTTTCAGATTGGAAAAACTTTTATCTTTCTGCCTAATAGATTCTTCTAATCGTTCTGCTACTCTTTGAGACTTTTCAAAGCATCAGAATTATGCATAATCTTATAAACATAATCATATTTACTAAAACATCAGTAAATCATGACGAATAGGGTTTTCATCCTTTATGGTGGATTTGAATAGTCAACATTAACATCTACTAGATCCATTAGTCATTCATTTAACTAACATAAACATGTAAACAATGAATTAGACATACTCTTCCAAAGATCAAGAATTTCATACATCTTTAAATTCAAATTGCATGACTCCAAGTTTCTATCCAAACGAAACTTGGGCGATGAAAATTCTTCATCACTTAGTCAATTATGACATTTCCATGAGTGATGTATAACAAGAATCTAATTAAAATTGCCAATAATAGAAATGTAATCAACGCTTTCACAAATGTCATTGTAAGGAAATATATAAGTAAGCCAACTAGATAAACCAAAATTTCACTTTTATTGAAAATAAAAGAAAAAATGGAACTTGTCCTTACAATGAATAAAAATGAAAAATATGTTTCTAGACATATCCTAAGAAATCTATTAAAGTATCCTAACTCCTAAGCAGTAGTTCCAAATTCTGATCATCGAACCATGTGACCAAAGTCCATCTCTCACGATCAGATTTAGCTCACTCATCTTAAGCTTCCTTCTTTCTCTTATATCCTATAATAACATCAAAATGTGATCATCACATTCATGCATTAAGAGTCTATTAATAGGAACTTGTTAAGATAATGGATGTACCTGAAGTATAGTCACACGACTTGAATTTACCATCTCTGAGATCTTTCAGATACTTTGGGCAGCTTCGCATAGGACTGTTCAATATTTGGATAAAACCGAATTGGACAATTGGACAATTTGGATCGGACTATTTGGTTCGGATATTCGGATTTTTGGATTAGTTTTTAGCAAAACCGAATTATTATTTTGGATTTCGGATTGGTTTTGGTTTATAAAATAAAAACCGAATAGTCCAAAAAAACCGAATTACAATTTATTATTTTGTTCTTTTTAATATATATCTTTAATAATTTATAAATTTACTAAATTATTCTTTTAGTATATTAAATTTTGTATCTATTATAATACTTTAATATGTACTTCTTATCAAAAAAAATTGTCTATAAAGTAGTAAACTATAATATATTTTTCTTGATAGTTATTTATAAGTTTTAATTCACAACTAATTAAACAATATTTTTAGTTTATATTATAGAGTAAGTTAATACTAAAGTTATATATTTGTTGAAATGTCTTGATTCTTGAAAACCGAATTGTAAAAAACCGATCCAACCGAATTATAATTTGGTTGGATCGGAGCGGATTTGAATTTAGTTTGGACTATTTGGATCTACGTTTTGAAAACCGAAATTAATTTGGATTCACTTGATCGGATCGGATTAAATCGATCCATCCAAACGAACATCCCTAGCTTCGCAACCAATGTCCCTTCAATTGTCAATAGAAACATATGGACTCCTTAGGGTTAGTACATGGAACTATCTCAGAACTAGCATTTGTCTTTACCATACGATCAAAGGGTTTGACCTTGGCCGACCCCTTTCCTTTGGGAAGAGAAATCTTTTTTGGACCACCATTGTCACCATTGTTAATGTCCATGGAAACTTTGGAATTAGACTCTTCAAGTACCTTTTCTTCATTTGTGCTCTTAAGCATTTCTACTTTAGCAACAAGCCAACAATCAATATCTGGGTCAGATCAATTAGGGTCACATCGAGGTTCCTCATATAAAAGTTCTCAATGAACCGACCATATAACTTAGGAAGCGAAAGAAGAACCAAATCAATGGCTTTCTCCCTTGGGAAAACAACACCCATTCTATCCAATTTGTCAATGTACGATTTCATTTCCATAACATGCGCACACACAAAATTTCCATCTTGATGTCTACATGCCAATAGGGCTTGAGTAGTTTTGTATCTTTCAACTCGACGAAAATGTGACGTGGGGAGAGTCACTGGAGGAGGAGGAGGAAGAGTTGGAGAAGCATGGCATCCAGTACCACCATTTCCCAAAGAAGAGAAAATATTTTCACCTTGATTAGAAAGTGGAAGACCATCTTCTGGAGGAAGAGGAAAATCATTTCCAAAAGAATGAGGAAGACCATTATTTTCTTGACTTGACATATACAATGGAAGAAAAGAGAGTTCAAGTTAGTTGATTTTAATCCTTAAAAAAATCCTTAATTATTAACCCATAAATTTAAATTAAGGCTAGGATCTATATTTTTGATTCGAACTTTGAAGAGGGATGTCGTAATCAAATTCAAATCTATTTTAGGTAGGTAAGGCTCTTACCAATTTCAATCTTATGAAACTCCTAGATCCTTTGAGATTCAATGAATCTAATCAATGGCATGTTTAATCCCGGATTATGCTCTCACTTTTGTGACTGGGATGCCGAGGATCACAAACGAGATGTGAATAACAATGCAAAACCGCTTGACAATCTTGATGTCATTTATCATCTCACATTGATGTGTCGATTAACCACACACACTCCATCAACAATGATAATTTTCAAGATGTCCATCATATCTCTTTATAGTCCCCTATTAGTGTGCCATTTAACCACACACGTTCCACTAACGGGATATAAAGCATGGTGTGCGTTTTCATGGATTAGCATACATTTCACATTTTTCCTAAAGTAACTAAGAGTGAGATTTAAAAGTTAGTTTAGTTACTTTATATCATTATACTTATTAATGAGATTATGTCATATCAAATTTGTTCGACTATACCCTCCACCACACAGGAGAGCGGTGATGAGAGTGGGCACTCATTCAACAACCATTTTATAAGTCGGTTCCTTATACCCTCTTTATAGCATGGTTTCGTGAATGAGGCGTACTATCGGTTTCACTGAATATTCTTATACACATAATATATATTAAACCTTTAATTATATATACATAGTATAAGGTGTATTTTAAAACATTTTAAAATTGCAAGGGTTTAATCTTTTAATAAATCAAACTTTTAATTTAATTAAATCTAAACCATTTTATGGATTTATTAATTAACTTTTAATTAATCACTTACTTAAATTGATAATGACATCCATAAGGATAATGATTAATGTTACGTGTATTTTAAACTTTTCAAAAATACTAGATTTATAATAAAATTCAAAAATTAAAATAATTTAAATTTAAAATAAACCAAATAATATTTGACATTAATTATTAAGTTCAATTAATATCTAAATTAATTATTTATACACTTAAAAAATCAATCATATTAATCAACGAATAATTAATCAAGTCAAAGACTTATCTCCTAACTTCTAGGCTTTTATTTTATCATGATATATTCAGTAAAATCGGATTTGGCAAATAAATATAACAGATAATCATCACATATAAGCAGATTAGGCAGATAAGCATCAAAAATCTGGATCTGGAGTGAGCTCACGACATGAGCATGCATGCTTACGACGTGAGCTACGACAAATCCAAAAACATGTTTCCTTTTTCTTTGATCAATACACAAATGTGCAAATACATAAAAGATAGTCATAGGCTCTGATACCACTGATGGGTTATGGAGGTTACAAAACAATGCACTAAGCAGGAAAAACATTTAACAATTAAATGATTAGGGCACATGCAACCTAATAAGGATCTATGTCTTTCACATATAAGCAACATACTATGAACTATCATCCTACAAAACTTTTGTATATGAAACCTAATTCATAAGGATAAAAACTTACCTTGATGATTGTTGTAACAAACAATCTTGAATTCCTTCTTCAAAGCTTTTGGCAACAAGCACCACAAGTGTTGTGCCTCTGATGGTTCATACCCAAGATAATAATTAGGATATTATGGAGAAAGGGAAGAGAATTTCGGCCTTGCTAAGAGGGAATCTAGTGACCAAAAATATGAAGGCTAATGGTCCTTATATAGTACAAGTAGGAAACCCTGATAACCCTAAAACCAATAAAATAGCATTATCTTATTTTGGTAACTATCCAGCTTCCTAATTATCCTCCAAGGATAATTCTTGAGCTCCAAGAAACCTCATAAAACCGTCCATACCATAAGGGAGGTTCTAGAATGCCTCTTGCTCAACTGTTTAATAATTACACTTTAGTCCCTGCACTTTTAATTAATTATATTAATCCCAAAACTAATTTCAAATTAATTGTTAATTAAATATTACTATTTCTAATTAATATATTATTCTCATATTACATTAATAAATTATTTATTCTAATTTATTATTCAAATAATAAGTTAACTCTCTCTCCAAAAACATCTTGTCCAATTGCTAGGCTTAAGGGTAACCCAAAACGATTATACTACCATTGATTCAAGTTTATACCGGTTATAGTTATGGGCTTAGACACTTAATCCAACACCCTAACCATCACATCCTTTAAATAGGGCCTCAAGGCAAAAAAAAACTAAGGTTTTTCACATCTGTTGCCACCATGTCGTGGCAAGCATCATGCCACGGCGTGGTGTTCTAAATGAAACATGCGTTTCATGCAAAAAAAATCCACGCCGTGGCCAACCACAAATTTCAAAATTAAAAAGTGTAATTCATACCTGAAACCGGGCATTACAATATCCAGGCAAATTTACCTTTATGTTTTAAAAACACAAAAGTCGACAATTATATTTAAGTTGGCAACATATGTATTGAAAATATTTAAGCAACCTATATAACCTATGTATTTAAACTATATGAGGGATTTTAATAAAACATGTAAGATAGATAATAGATAAATTAGTTAATTTTATAAAAAGATTTTGAAAAGGCTAACAGAGAAGGGTTTGACAAAAACTTTTTGTTAAAAATATTAATATAAAGATAATATGACAAAAGTAATAAGTCTTTAGGTTAACATATATAATCTAACCAATAATTTTTCTATTTAACAAGCTGCAATAGATTTAATAAAAAAACCAACAACAAATTATTTTGTTTACATTTTGTATATCAAATCATATAGAAATCCATTACACATCCTCCTAAAGGATTTCAAGGTTAAGACCTTCACATGACGGATTAAGATCTCAACAATGCGCTTCATTGATTAGTGGAACTTCCTCTATATGCTTCAATCATCACAAAAACATTTAAATTTGTGGGTCTTGGTTCCCTATTTGAGAATATGATGAGTTATTAGATAGGATAGTGTAACTACCTGCCAATGTTGGCTTCACCTTGCCATCCTTGATATCTTGCAAGTATTTTGGGCAACTTTGTTTGTAATACCCCTTGTCATTGAAATAAAAGCAAGTGGCCTCCTTGGGGTCAAAGACAGGGGTAATTCATAAAAGCTCATGATGCAGCTACCTTTTCTTTCGTGTTACAGAATCATGTTGCCGAAGAAAGGTGATCAACCCATCAACCAAATGCCGACTCTTCAGATTGATGCAGCTACCTTTCAAGTTGTAGTCTCAGCTGTCGTGACAGCTGTTCTGACTCACCTTAACGCTAACAACGCAAATGCTAGCGGAATGGTTATCAATAATTCCAATGAAGGTAACAACCAAGTACATCACCGAGTAACGAACTACCACAACACTCCTAATCTCAAGCCCAAGAATAACAAGCGAAAGTTCAGGGATAGAGTCCAAGGCAAATCACCCCAAGGGGCGAGCAAAAGACAACCACCTGTGGCAGCCTTCGCGGCCACGACATCTGTACCTCCTACTGCCATTCCTTCTAGTATCCTAGCTATCCCTAACCCAGCCAGACAGTATGCTGGCAATCTCCCAGAGTGCAACAAATGCAACTATCACCATCATGGACCATGTCGGGAAATGCAGTGCTTAAACTGCAACAAAAAGGGACACACCATCCGTTACTGCAAGACTCGGATCCGACACATTACTTCAACCACCAATGTCGAAATTTCTCGAATATGCCATCTATGTGGTGTAGTGGGACATTTCAAAAGGGACTGCCCAACAGAGAAGGGTGACGGGGGAACAGGAGGAGGTTGACCCCAGAAACAACAAAAGACAGCAATGGTCCCTACTATAGTAGAGGAAAGCTTCCAATCGGCAGTATTTTGTATGCTTTCAAACAGTTTAAAATTAGTGCAACTTGAGTCTTATCTTTTGCGAGGTCCCGTCATTCAAAGGGACCCTCGTGTTGCGTATACTTGCCTTATGTAGTATACCTTGTTCGCAGCAGTAGTCTTGTAGCTAATCTAAAGTACTGTAACTCTGTTAAAATTTGCACTGTTATGTTTGTCTGTAACGCCTTTTGGATCTAATCTAATGCCTTTATTTTTCCGAGTAGTCCGATACTATTAGATAACTTGAGTCATTTCGACCCTCGCAATGCCAGTTTCGTGCGTAAAACTCTTTCTCTGAAATCGTCTTTCTAGCGAAGCCGTCATTTCAGAACTCCGAAGTACTCATGCATAGAGTACCTCATGTTTCTTATCCTTTCAGAAGAAACCTCAGCAAACCTCCCCGAAGTACCACTCGTACAGTACGTCAAGTTCAATCCAAAGACCCGTACGGTTGATCTATCACTGAAGAACGTATACACAAGGGTGGTATATAATCAAGGTTCTACAGGTTTAGAATTGATGATTCCACTTTAACTTCTTTTCCTCGTTGGGATGTGAGCTTAAAGAAGAATCATTTATTCGACTACCTTTTCAATCTTAATTATATACGACTCGTACACATGAGACTGTGATTGATGAACCACGTATGACTCCTAATATGAACTTCAGGACAGAGACTGCCCAAGACTACGAGTAATCGCATCGTCATGCGAACAAACTTAGAACCCAGTACGACTCCTGTAACCAGATCGCCTACAGTCTAACACCAACCGCAAGGAACGATGTACCCTTCAGAAATGGACCTGAGATCCGAATATCACCAGTTGCGAGTATTAGAGAAGGATGTCCCGAGGACAATCTTCGAAACTCGATGCGGACGCTACGAGTCCGTAGTGATACCCCTCGGATAGGACCAATACGCCCGTAGTATTCATGAACTTAATGAATAGGGTACGCCTTTCTTACTTGGATCAATTCGTCATTGTCCTTGTAAATGACTTACTTATCTACTCTCGTAGTAAGAAGGAATTCATAAAGAGCAGCTACAAAAAACCATGGAAACAATACGATCAGAGAAGCCTTACACGAAGTTCTCTAAATACGAGTTTTGGAATTGAAGAGTCAAATTCCTAAGACACACTATTAGTGATATGGGAATTCTTGAGGACCCTTTCAATTAATCAAAACCGTTGAGAATTTGTCAGCACCGAAGACGCCGACGGGAATTCGCCAAATTCTAGGTCTCGCGGACCTACTGTCATAGTTCATTTAGAACTCCTCGCAAATTACGGAACCTCTTACGACTTTGACCCAGAAGGGAGCGGCCCTTGACTGGGAAGAGAAACAAGAAGAAGAAACCTTTGGAATTCCAAGTGAGAGACCAAATTCTTTTGGAAGTCTCACTCTGGGAAGGCTTGATACGCTTCGGAAAGCGTGGAAAGCTAAAATCCAAGATAGTTAGGACCTCCGAGATTTTTGCCAGAATCGGCCCTGTAACTCACAAATCCAACCTACCCCGCGAACTCAGTAACGTCCATTCTACCCTCCACGTCTCGAACTTGAAAAAGTATCTGTCCGACGAGACTCTTGTAATCCCACTCAATGAAATCGAGTTCCACAAGAGCCTCACCTTCGTGGAAGAACTGTAGTGACCATGGACCGAGAGGTCAGGCGAACGATTCAGAGCCGCTTCCCATTAGTGAAGGTTCGCTGGAATGCCAACCGAGGACCTGAATTCACTTGGGAACGCGAGAATAAATCGAATAGGAAGTATCCCCACTTCTTGTCTCGATTATTCATGCCTACTCCTTTACCTAAATTCTAATTTCGGGACGAAATTCCTTCGAACGGGGGGATAATGTGACAACCCGAAATTTCTATTATGTACAACCATTCACTTCAATAGAAGTCAGAACAGTTTCTGCAAACTTTCAAGCTTTTTGGAATAAGTTTGAGTGTTTTTAAGTTAGTACTTCAGGAGATACAAGGAAAAAGGATGCCCTAGGGTTTATTGTGCAACAATAATATTCCAAAACTCCAAGAGTTTGGAGTTTATGGCCTAAACAAAGGTGTTTACGGCCGTAAACCCTAAAAGGGGGTATAAATATGACACTTAGTCATATTTTACCATTTTTCACAAATTCAAGATCGAAATCTCAATTCTCTCTCAAGTATCATCCAACATTTCTTCAAGATCTTCAACATGTAAGTGTTTCTTACCCTAAAAAGTTGATATCTAGCTTAATCTAGTGATCTTACACACTTCCATCCGTGAAATCATTCCAAAATGTGTAGATCTTCAAGTTTCACCAAGAACACCCACTAGTGTTCTTGGACTTTTAGCACCTTTTCAAGCTTCCAACTAGTAAGTACTTCTATCCTAGAGTAGTATAAGGCTTGTTACACTTCCAAACATCAAGAAATCACCAAGGAAACACAAGATCAAGGTGTTTACGGTCCAAGGTGTTCTTGGACCGTAAACCCTAAAAAGGGTGCCAAAGTGTGCCCTAGTCCCTTTTAAGCCTTGGAAACTAACCTAGATCCCTTCCTTGATGAGCTTAGGACTTGAAAACATCAAAAGACCATAAACCATATGGGTTTACGGCCGTAAACCCAAAGGGAAATGGTCCAAGGACCGTAAACTCCATTTAGGAGTGAAATGGTGCCCTAATCACTTCCATAGGCTTATACTTCAAGTAGAAATGCTCCTAAAGGACTTGTAGAGCTTCAAAACAACACATGATCAAAGAAGCATGAGTTTACGGCTGTAAACTCATGGGTTTACGACCATAAACTCAATGAGTTATGGTCATAAAACCGTAAACTCAAATAAGGGGTTCCCTTGAACCTTAAACTCAATAGCAATGTCCTACAACACTTAGATGCAATCCTTAGGACTTATAGCACTGTTATAAGATGTTTTACATGTCCTAGGATGTCTTAACGTTGTTAATTAGTTGTTTAAAGACTAATTGGATACATATATGTGATATTGTATGTTAACTAGGATCATTGAGTGTGTACAGGTCTTCACTTTTCACTTAGCATCCTATGTAGTCCGTTCATCCAAACCATTCGCTACAGGTGAGTTCATACCCCTTAATCAATCTCTTAAATGTTTTTAAATGCTTTTATGGGGGGGAATACAAGTTGAATCATACTAGTTATTATATCAATCACATGTGATTTATAACTAGTATACAAATGGATTTACTACACTTTTAGCTGTTTTACCAAACAGATTACTTTAAAGGGGCTTTCTCAAACGTTTTTACATGTTGAAACCCTTTAAGAAACTGTCTTACAAACTGTATGTTCCCTTTCAAAATCTGTTACAGTTGTGTTTCAAACAAAGGTTTTCTTACACTTAAACTGTCCTGTCAAACTGTTTTCAAAGCATTTTATAAACTGACATCAAGTCATAAATTCTTATTTATTAATCTTTTCAAAGGTTTTACAAAACTTCTTTTATACTTTGATATTGTTAAATGCATGCCTATATATGTATAGTTATATAGGAAATGTTTAAAGGACTTAGAATGGTTAGCTCGCCTTATTTCCTTTTCCTCGTTGGGATGTGGCCTTAGGGTATCGGTTATTCATCCGAATGTCGTCTAAATATTAGTTATATATCATGTATACCTATATAGACATAAAAGTTCCATCAGTCAATTCAGTACCTTTGGGTAGCAAAGGTATACTTCCGATTATACTCGTACATTACTAGTAACTATAATAGGTATAGTTAGGAGATGCTACTTGCCATTCCTAGTACAAGGAATCACACCAGAGTCAGTTCATTCATGAGTCTATACTAATACATCAATATGAAGAAATACTAATACATCAATATGAAGAGATACTAATACATCAATATGAAGAGATACTAATACATCAATATGAAGAGATACTAATACATCAATATGATGAGATACTATTACATGGATACTTGTACATAGATACTTCTACATGGATACTGTTACATTGATACTATATGATGAGATACTATTACATATTATATGTGTAGATACTATTATATATATACCTTACGGGACTAACCATTCCTACACCAAGCTGTTAGCTACAGAGGAAAATGCACATCTACGGATGTCTACGGTTAATACTATTCGGCAATTACTATGCCGTGATTGTCCTAGTACCAAAGGATAATACTTCAGTTATTATATTATTACCTTTGTTTTGTGACACATTCACATAACCGATAAGGTAGATTAGCTTTGTTTATCCTAGTACCAAAGGATAATACTTCAGTTATTATATTATTACCTTTATTTTGTGACACCTTCACATAACCGATGAGATATATTAGATTTGAATAATAATAGTTGTGCAAGGAAAAACCTTCACTTATGTAGAGATTCAAACTTTCAAAACATTCGGGTCTTGGTACAAGACTACCTTTTATACTAGTAGGAAATATGGGATTTTCTAGGGTTTTCTCACTTATATCAAATGTTTCATCAACAATTGCATGTCTTTCATAACAGCTTTCCAAATCAATGACACTAAAATACTTATGAATTCACCAGCTTTATGCTGATCTACACTTTCAAAATAACTTGTATTCTCAGGTCGCCAGTAGACAGGTACGATGATCAGGTTTTGAGAAGACGGAGCACAGACAAGACTCGTCTTTTATTTTGATTACATATTTTGGTGTCTTATTACAACGAAAGAACACTCATGTATTAAAACATTACTTTCAATGAAATGGATGATGTTGTTGCTTGTTTACTACTTTGCACTGTTATGATACTTTACATGACGTCCTCCACCCCAGAACGTTTCCGCCGTTCTCGGTTTTGGGGTGTGACAACTTGTAGGAGATGAGGCAATACCCTTTCCCTTCTTTCCTGCTTTAGCTATTCGAAGGAGGTTGTGCAAGTGTGACAAAGTAGTTTCATTGTTGTTGTTCAAATGATAGGACAATATGAACTGATCATAACAACTTGGCAGAGAGTTCAACACTATGTCGATTGCCATCTCTTCGTCAAAATTCACATTGAGCTTGATTAGCCTATCCATATATTGTTGCATTCTCAAAACGTGGTTGCTCACAGACTCTCCATCTTTCATCTTTCTAGCAATGAGGGACTTTACCACCTTGTACTTTTCTTGAAGATATCGCTTATGGTATTTCTCCATAAAGTCATTGTTCATCTCGTACGACCAGTAATCCTCATAGTGCCTTTGCAATTCTGGAGTCATTGTCCCCACCACGATGCACACAACTTTTGTGGCATCATTATAGTGTTTTCTGTAGTCGACCATTTCTTCAGGAGATCCCTTCGTTTCATCAATCTCATCTAAAGGTTTTTCAAGGACATATTCCTTGTCTTCAAAGCGAAGGGTCATTTTGATGTTGCGCATCTGATCGTTGTAGTTGGTGCCATTCAATTGCACCTTTGAGCAGATGTCTAGCAGAGAGAAGTTGTTGTTGGAGGAGGAGGAGGAGGAGGAACCATAAGCATCAGTTGGAGTAGACATCTGAAAGAGTAGAAAGGAAAGTTTTAGTTAGATAAGAATAATCCTCAATATATGTGACAACTGTCAATTCAGGTCATTCTCGGACTCATGCATCTTTATAAAAACCATTCATGCACAACATGCCATGGCCTAGTAGTATAAATTAGGTCAAAATCTTGCATAAACTAGGATCCAACTAAGATCTAGGACTAATATACTTGACTCTTACGATTCTAGTAAGTTGCTTAACTACAATAGGAAATGTCAATACCATAATTAGAATGAAACTTCAAACTTTGTTACAATTGAAAAAGGGTATAAAACCCTAAAAATAAATTAAAATATTCTAATTTCATTCCAATATGATGGTGAATATCAAACAAAGTTCCAAAAGCCCTAAAGAGCCCAAAAATCCAAATTTATAAACTTTAAAGCTTAAAAACTTTATAAATTTTGCTATAAACTTCCTAATATAAAAATTTTATTACTCAAATTATAGATTTTAATCAATGACATAAAAATTTAATTATCAAACATTAAACATAATTTATTAGTTAAAAACAAAGATTTTTAAATAAATCAAGAATTACATAAAGAAGCATTTTTATAAAATTAGGGTTTTATAAAAATTGAAGAGGGAATGCATATAATTTGAATTTTAGGAGAGAGGGAGCCTCTCTCACTCATAAATTCGTGCATCCTCTTCCCCATGCCCTCTCTCTTCCCAAAACTTCAATCATTAAAACACAATCCCCACTCTTCCACTTCTCTCTTCACTCTCTCTCACACTCCACCCTTTCAACTCTCAAACTCTCCTCCTCACTCTCCAAACCCACGAAAATCATCAGCCAAGAACACCTCTCCACACTCAAATCTTCATCTTCTAAGGTTGTTCTTCAAGGTATTCACGAAAATCCTTCATTTTCCTTACTTTTCCTTCTTGTTTTTAAAGGGTTTTCTTGTACTTCTCCTCCTTCTACACCATTCTTTATGAACATTCATGAACATGTTCATGAATGTCGTGTTTGATGATGATGGTGGTAGGGTTTCACCCAAGAACAACATGCATGTTGTTTAATGGTGAAATCCAAGGACCAAAACCTATGTCAAACACTAAAGTTCTGATTTTTACAAGTTTTAAAGGTTCATACACCTTATGCATTCAAGTATTTCCTTTAAAAACATCACTATGACAAACATATGTCCATGCATGGTCTTCAAACCGTGATGCATGTGATGAACACCAAGCTAAAGAGCTTGGTGATCAAAGTACATTGTTAATAGTGCTTGTAAATGATTTTGTCTATAAAAATATCTAAAAGTTCTTTTATGTTCAAATCAAAAAATTTCCAGATTCCCATTAAGGTAATATGAACATCTGGAAAATCCCAAGAGTTTTTATCGTTTCCTTGATTTATTAAAATTGTTGCAAGAAAACAAGGGCATAAATCACATAAAATACTTCCAGAGGTCTATAAATCCGGAATAAATTCTTCGATGACCCCTATGGTGAATAATGACCTCTCATTAAATTTCATCGATTTATGTTGCTGTTTAGTATGATTTTCGATTTTCTTTTTGTTTGGGTGCAATAAATCCCAAAACCACTTTAAAGAGTGTGAAAATTGTATCTAACAATTTTCGCAGCTCTTACCTGTGATGGGAGACTCAGAAAAATAATTTCAGACTTTTTCATCATGCCTTTCTATTTTTCCCAATTTTTGGTAGTTATAATAGCCTAAAAATAGGAAAAATAGTTCTGATTATCCAAAATTCATGAAAATTTACCAGAATATCATGTTGTACATTAGGAGGTTACATAAAACTTTTGATGATTTTCCTCTACTGTATACTATTTTTCTCCTATTTTCTAAGGCTAAATACACTTAAATACACTTAAATACACATAAATACCCAAAACCGGATTATACAACATGAAAACCACTTTTGGTATTTTTCCCAGATTACTTACACTGTAAATGATGTTACAAAAGTTTTTGGTAATTTATTTTAACTGTTTATTATTTATTCTTCAATTAATGATTATTTAAGGGGATAAAACAAGAAAAAATAGAAATACCCACTGAAAAATATCTTTTATATTTTTCCCAGCCTAGTTATGTATAATAACAATTAAATAAAAAGTTTGGGTAATTTTGGAAACTGTTTTCTATTTATTTCAATTTTTATTAGAATAAATGCTCAAAAATCATAAAATATAATTAAACAGCTTGGAAACCCATTTTTATATTTTTCCTAGCTTAGTAATGTGTAATAACAGTAAAATAAAAAGTTTGAGGATTTTTATTCTTTGAATGCTATTTTTCATGAATTTATGTTGTTATGAAGGCTTAAAAATTTGGAAAATAGTTAACCATATCAAAAATTCAAGGAAAATTTTCTAGAAAACCTCTATTGTATTTAGAATGAAAAATACAAGGTTTGACAATTTTTGGAAACTATTTGATAGTATTTTACATTTTTAGGAATTTAAAACACCTTTAAATGTGTTGAAACACCCTTAAATTTATATTACTAAATCTGAAAAATTAATATCTCAAAGTTGTATTTATCGCTTGACTTGTAGAATTTCATCATTTCAGAAAAAGTGTAACCAATTAATATAAAATCCAATATTAGAACATAAATTGGCATTTCACTATATGTAGAGTTTAGTATATTAACATTAGATTTCGACATGGAAACTCACTAGTGTGTGTTTGATGTCGTAGGATCCCGGCATTAAGACGTTGGTGTATTCCAAGGCACCACTTGTATCTACTCGAAACATTGTGAGTATTCACGCACTCCCCTATTTTCAATTTTTATGTTTTGGGGTGGAAAAGCATGTCCCGAAAAACTATTATTTGAATGTTGTATTTAAATTGATTTGTATCAAACATGATTACTATTTTATTGCTATGTCTCTCTATGTATGTCTATGCAACACGGAACATGAGAACTTATCGTACTAAGGCTCTTCCCTTATCTCTAACCATTAACTTTTTGAGCCAATGGTCATTATGGATAGCGTTATTAGGAATTGACAACTCCTCACTCGCCCTATTGCTGGAGTGCATGATACCATATTCATCTATGGAACGATAAGCATAGATCTTGATAGGGCTTCAGTCATAGGTTTGGTTGAGACTCATTGTTTGCTCATACACATACAAACTCGTTTCTCGTTATAGCAATAAACTTGTTATCAATAATAGTAATCAACTTTGTTTCTCATTAAAACAATGTACTTGTATTTATGAAAAGCCTTATTCCAAATCTTGATTTTATAAACTTGTGAACTCACCAACTATTTTCATAGTTGACGCTCGTTTTACATGCTTTTTCAGGAAATAATTAGTAAGTGGATATAAAGATTCATCATCGTAGAGCATGCTGCATCGTGTTGAAGTTATTTATGAAGTTATATTTTGAACAATGTTATTTTGGAAAAACTTGTACTTGTTTCTTTTAAGCTATGGTTGTAAACTTTTGAATATTGCTATGGTGATGTATTCTTTATCTTTTGCAATGAAACCATTATCGCTGTCATACCTTGCGTTTCCGCTTTAGCGGGGTGTGACAATATAACACCAAAAATGAAATATCAAGGCTAGGATCCAACTAAATAATTTACAACTTAGAAAACGGATGTTGTAATCTGATTGTAAATTACATAAAGGTAGGTAAATGACGATTTACCGATTTCACCATCAAAAAACGAAATTTTAACAAAATTGGTTTTAAATGAAATTCTTAGATTCTTTTGAGAATCATTGAAATTTTTAATGGCATGTTTAATCTCGATTATGCTCTTCCATTTGTGACTGGGATACCGAGGATCACAAATAAGATGTGAATAACCATGCAAATTAACTTGGTACTCTCAATGTCATTTACCATCTCATTTTAATGTGTCGGTTAGCCACACGCGCTTCATTAATCAATGAAAATTTACGAGACACCCATCACCACTCTTTATTCATCCCTATTAGTGTGTCGGTTAACCACACATGCTCCACTAACGACTCATAAAGTGCAATGTGTTATTTCATGGTTTGGCATACAAGTTCACATTTTTCCTAAACTAACTAAGATTGGGAATTTTATAAAAACCGAAATTTGAGGATCTGACAGTCTAACACATCGTGGTAAACAATCACCACGTCGTGTTAGACGATTTCGCATGACAACACGTTGTGGTGGAAGAACACTACATCGTGTTTGCGGAACAGAATGGCGATTCTGTTTGCTCTTTCTTGTTCAAGTTCAACCATTGTATCAATTCAATAGAAAACTAAACCTACGCTCTGATACCACCGATGGGTATTATACAAAACATATAATCTTATGTGTGCATGCAACCCTAAATAATTTTATCTATATTTTCTCTAATTGAACATACAACTTGAACAACAAAATAGAAAACCCTAGGATGCTAGTATATAATCAAAATACACAATAAGGGTTATATGATTCATACCTTGATTGTTATATTATAATAACAATCCAAAACCTTGTGTTGTTGAAGCCTTGAGAGCAAGTGTCATAAATGTCACGCCTCTAGTGATTCACGCCCAACACTAGCAATGGAAGATGATTTAGAAAGAGGAGATAGGCTTCAAAATTTTGGTGGCTATTCAAGAGAATGAGAGGCCGAAAATTATAGAGTTCAGTTTGTTTATATAGTGCAGTTAGGAAACCGTAATCCAAGATAATCTTAAACTGGGTAGTTATCTACTTTCCTGTTTATCTACCAAAGACCATTCTAGAAACCCTTTGGCCAGAAGAAAACCATACAAGGCCTATGGAGGGTTCTAGATTGCCTCTTGCTCAGCTATTAAACAATTGCACTTCAGTCTCTGCACTTTTAATTAATTCTTTTAATCCCAAAATTAATTCCAGTTAATTTCTGATTAAATATTAATTAAATATTAATGTCTCTAATTAATATATTATTTTCATAATATAATAATAAATCATTTATTTCAATTTATAAATCAAATAATAAATCAACCTCTTTCTCCAAAATCATCCTGTCTAGTTGCTAGTTTTAAGGGCAGCCCAAAAGGACTGTGCTACTATCAATTTAAGTACATACCAATTATAGTTATGGGCTTAGACACCTAATCCAACATGTGGGAGTGGGCGTATGTGTATGGCGGTAGGGTTAGGTGGGCAGACGTGTTATGGAAGAGATAATAATAATTTATTTTCAGATGAATTATGGCTAAAATAAATGGTAATTATCACTATAGTCCAACTATGTTATAACTTTTGGTTTAAATGGTCCCTTTTGTTTTTTTAGATTTTAAGGGGTACAAAATGTTATTTGACTAGCTAAATAGGTCATTTTACCTATTTTAAAAGGTTTCACATACTAGACACAATCCATACAAGCTACTAAGTTAACTCTGAGTCAACTCGTTGTACATGTCATTGAGTTGAAGCCGGTTTTTTGCTTGGGCCTTATGGGTTACTGTGGACACTATGCTCTTAGAAAGAATCGTATTTTCAAGCAAACCCTAATAGTTTATTCCATTTTCGGCCAAACCAAATCCAAAAAATAGACAACTTTTTTTCACGATAATCACGAGATGGCTACTCCGCCACCATAATCACTTGATGCCATATCAATAAATTCTTGTGATAGGCTCAACTTTGGCGATTTTCATACTATCTTTTGCGACTATGGGGCACAGATTTCCGAGCAGAAGATCGAATTCGATCGAACTAAAGGACGAAATGAGTCATGATATGGTCATTATGAGGGCTCGCTATACATAGTTGTTTAAAGTGTACAAAAGAAAAAGGTGCAATCTTTGACTGTGTTGGTGGTGGGAATGATGGTGTTGATGTTTGGTTTCATGGTGGACAAAGTTCACTATCTAATGAACAAGTGATCTTTAGGTGTCGATGTGTTTCTTTTGATTAGGTATGATTGTGTCTATGATCTTTACGTAGTGATGTGTTTGTGTTAGGGTTAATATGTTATGTTGTTGTTTAGTGGTGTGTTGTTTATGTTGTGATGGTGGAGGTGGAAGACCTGTGTAAGCACAGGAAATTTTGTATAAACTAACTAAATGTAACTTTGTTCATCGAAATGGAATCGAAGACCTAATTAAAGTCAGGCTATGTTTTATGTTATTTTATGGAATGTGTTTGTTTTAGATTAAGCCACTAACCCTCATTGAGTACCGTTGGAGGTAATTTGGTCTTTTCACCTTTTAGTCTCGAATATATACAGATGAGAGTGCTATCTGCCCATTTTACCCTCTTTTGCTCTCTGTTGTTCTTGTTTCTTTGAAAGTAACATTACGAACATGAAGGGATCGATGAAATCAGTTGAATGTTCATGTGGATTTGATGTCATATTACGAACCTCAACTATTTAGTCCAATCCTAGATGACCCTTTTATGCTTGCCCTAAAAAGGTATTATTTGATTGCATTTTCCTTCAACTTCAACTGTAGCCCTAGACTTGAAAATGGTTATTTCCCTTTTCGTATCTTACTCGCAATTGTTTTATGTCAAGGTCTCCGTGATGGGTTTATATGTTGGGCAACCGAACTGGACTCTACAAACACAAGTGGTGAGGCACGGTTGATTACAAGTTTAGTTAGGTCAAATAAGAAGCTTCACTCAGATTTTAAGAAGTTTAAAGTTTTCTTACTTCTTAGTTAGGTTATTTTCTTTGTGATAATAGGTTACAAGTTGTAAGGGATTGGTATTGGTATTTTCTTGTGATGTTTAATAAGTGAATTATGGGTCTGTAATTGTATTTCACGTTAATGAAAATGCCATTTATTTTGATGTTTAGTAAGTACATTCTTTGGACCCACAAAGACATACAATAATAGAGAACATGCACTTATTTGCACTACTAATGGGAACATGCATCAAATTAAAACCACACACGCCCATTACATTACATATAGTCATAGATTCAAACATGCAAACAACAACACACTTATTATTGTAACAACCAACTCTAGTACATAACATGCATCAAACATTCAAACTTAAATCCAACATCATTCAATCATTACGAGATAGTGATACAAAATGACACTTTTTCCCTATTCAACAACCAAAGGTTTATCACCTGTATTGCCTTCTCCATTTTTTCCTTAAACCCTTTTACCTAGTTTTTTCTTCATAACCCTTTTAGAAATCTTCCTTTTTCGTGTACCCTCTTTTCCTTTCTCTTAAGGTCTTGCATCTTCATTTGGTTTTGCTCCACTTATTCATTCCCCTCCATTACCATCTTTACTAGTTGATCTCTTTCTCTTCTTCACCTTGAGCTTTTTGGGCTTCTCAACTTGAGGACATGTAACCTTGTTATATCCAACTTGCTTACACACACTGCATAGAATTTTCTTCCCAACCTTTGACACAGTGTGTCTTGTAGTCTTTACACTTGGGTCCTTTCTTCTATTAACTTTTGGTCTGCCTGACATTCCTCCTCAAAGGTGGCAGTGGTGGGATGAATTTAGTAGAAGGCCACATATTGCTACCAGTCATCCCATGCATTGGAAATTTGTAAGTGTTCCTATAAAATGCTATCTAGTACATGGGATACACATAACTTCCAACGTCTCCATTCAAGTAGGATATGGTTGCAACTGAATGCACACACCCATACCCATTTAATTGCCACACTCTACAAGAACATGTCTTCTTGTCTACATCTACAATAAAGCACTCTGCCAAGCTCCTTGTCTCAAACTGGAGTAAACCAGTTGGTAAAACGTGCCAATATCTAATGACAGAATCTAATTTTGTGATTGAGTAAAATTGTGATTGTTGGACATGGTTTAAATTTAGGTTGTAACATCCCGAGAATTTGGTAGGTATTCCCGAACCCTCTTATATCATTACCTTGCCATTTATGTTCCTTGGGGTTGAAAGTGAAGAGCCAATATAAGTTTAAGGACCAAGTTTGCAAACTTGGGTCAAAAGGGAGTACGTTGCGCGTACATAAGAGTATGCTAAGCGTATTAAGGTCCGCTTTAGTATCCTGGGCGTACACTTGAGTACGCTGGGCTTACTAATGTCTGGGTGAAACCCTAATATTTAGGGTTTGGGGCCTATATAAGCAACATAATGTGCACCAACACCTCTTTTACCTCAGCCTCCACAGATCAAGCTCGCCTCTCTCAAACCCTAGCCTCCCCTTTGTGTGTTAAGCTCATTTTGGTGTGTTCTTGAGTGCCTTAGGAGGAAACCATTGCATCAAAGAGTTGAAGGAAGAGACCAAGCTTGTAGATCTGAAGTTAGCTCATGCACAAGAAGCTCCAGAAGGTATAAAGTCCCAAACTTTATTCTTATATGATTAGATCTGTCATTTTGCTTTAAAAGACCCATTTCTTGTCCCAAAAACCACAAGGTGGTGCATGTTGTGTTTTGAACGAAAAGGAATGTCCTTCTGGACTCTTAAAGGGACCTTAAGTGATAAAAATGAGGTCCCATTAGCTGAAGGTGTCCCATGCATGGAAGGATAAGGTCTTAATGGATTAAGACCAAGCATTTAGAACTTTTTGGACGTCCAAAGTGATAAAGTTCATGACTTTATGGATCATAGGCATGTTAAATCTCTGGATCTAAAGTTTGGGCTTAACTGCTAAAGCCATTAAGCACTTAACAAGGTTTTGGCAAACTATCCAGTACTCCTAGCGTAAATCCAGTATGCCCAGCGTACTGGGTCAACCACCCCGATGGTGGTCAACGTTTGGATGAGTACGCCCCGCGTACGTCTTCTGTTGGGCGATTGGCAAATGAGATTCGGGTTTTGGGCTGTCTATGGACTATCTGGATTTGGGCCTTTGCTGGACTTTGTAAATAAGATGTTTTGGGATAGTTGGTGGTAGTGGATCATGGGGTTAGGCCCAATAAGGAGGTTGGGCCCAATTTAGTAAATTCGGAGATTGGGCCCAACCTCCGAGGTTGGACTTTGTAAATAAGATGTTTTGGGACAGTTGGTGGTAGTGGATCATGGGGTTAGGCCCAATAAGGAGGTTGGGCCTAATTTAGTAAATTCGGCCAAATAGTGGATTTATGCTTATGGACTTTCAAGTTAAGGACTTGGTGTGGGGCTTTGGCCCAACAAAAGGGAATGGACTTAATGAGTTATGAGGACACTTAATCAAGGGAGTAATATGGGGTATTAACCTAGTATTTATTATTATATGACAGTTCGGGATTCCCGGTGAGTCAGCAGCCAGAGATTTGCAGTATTTCAGCACTACCTGCGAGGTGAGTTACCTCACTATACTAAGTGGTCTAAGGCACCAAGGCCGGCCCATTGGATATGATATCCTAGCAGTTGGTAGTATGTTGAGTATGAGTTAGTGTTGCATGATAGTTGATATGCCAGTTAGGTATATCTGTAGGACTACCTGTGTTATTATGTGATTATCTGTATGCGCATTAGTTGTGTTATATGTCGACTATGTTTTGTGGGGTGGGTTGAGGTGATACTGCTCTGTGCGGTAACCAACAAATCCGGGAGCATTCCAGATACGGGCTAAGGGCCAGGTGGGGCATGCCAAACTCGTACTGTGGGCTCGGAGCATTCCAGATATGAGCTGAGGGAGACTCGTACTATGGGCTCGGTGGCAATCCAGATGTGAGATGTGGGCCCGGAAGGCAATCCATACTCACACTGTGGGCCCAGGGGTAATCCAGTCTGTAAAGCTGTGGACCCAGTACATGCTGTTATTTGTATATGTGTTATGTGTAGTGTATCGGTATTTTGGGAGGAACTCACTAAGCCTCGGGCTTACAGTTTCAGTTTATTGTTTCAGGTACATCAGGGGATCGCGGCAAGGCGAAGGCGTGATCATACAGCTCCTCATGTTTTTTTTATGTTTCTGGGAAAACTCTTATATTAGACTATTTTGAAAACGAATTTGTAATAACTGCTGGTTTTAAATGTTTTGAAAAGTTTTAAATTTGCTTAAATTTTGCGGGTGTTACATGTTGGTATCAGAGCCTTGGTTTGAGTGAATTGGAGGAACACCTGTGTGAATCTAGTCTCAAACCAGGGAAAAGATTTTTAAAATGATTTTTTTTTAAGTTTTCAAAATATCAAAGGAGGATGTAGGGTGTACGATCAGCCGGAGCCAGTAAATGGATCCCAAAATACCATACAGTTATATGATATTGTAATATGTTAGAACAGCATGCTAGTGCTAGGCTAGGGATCTCAGGAATTGCATGATAGAATTGTCTGGCTACGTGATGCCTGCTAGCCTAGGGTTTTCTCTATATGGAATTGACATCATTACTGTAGTTGCTTAGTGTATGCATCACGATCGTACATAACTAAGATCTTACAGCCTGAGAATGTTTGGTTTGGCCCTGTTCTTGTTTGATGAAGGGCTTAGGGTAGGATCAAGCATTCGAAAGTCTATAGGGTCCAGCGTTATCTATGATTATCATACACTAGAACTGCAGGGTTGGTGGAAGTTTCATGGACGGGTGGGTTGTGCAAGGCCAGGAGTCCAGTTATGAGATATTTAGCATTCCTCTAGGAGTGAGGATTGAGTGCTCGCTGTGTTTATATATATTTGGTTAGGGTGTTGTGGTGATACTTGAGACAAATATGGGTAGGTGTGGAAGGTATTATGGGCACGTACTACTGAAAACACAGGACCCATACGCGTAGCAAGGAAGTCACAACCCCTAGGGTATAGTCGGGAGTTGGTTCCCAGTTATTATGTGGATTATCTGATATCGTTTGGTATGTTTTAGAATGGTGATGACGAGACGCTTTGTGACGGGATCCGGTTTAGGGTCAGGATCAGGAGACGGAGGCCAGGAGGGGCCAACAACACCTGAGCCTGTGGTGCAGATGGGTATAGAGGAGTTGGATGCCAGGATTTGAGAGATTCTGCATGATGAGGTTGCTGCTATGTTCCGGGCACAGCTGTCGAAGATGTTTGGGTCTATTAATACAGCTATGGTTGAGTATTTTGACGAGCGTTACGCAGCCCTTGTAGAGACGGCTGCCGCTGCAGTTGCCTCAGCTGTATCAGTGGCAGGAGGAGGTGGAGCCAGTCGGGGATTCCAGTACCAGGACTTCGATAACACGAAGCCCCCTACTTTTGATGGGACACAGGATCCCATGAAGGATATGAGATGGATCTCAGATGTGGAGGGGTTTTTCTTTACCTGCTCGTGTCCTACTGACCAGAAGGTCAGGTGTGCTCTGAACTTGCTAAGGTCCGGGGCCAAGGACTGGTGGAGATTGGCGATTGGGTCGTATACTGATGATCAGAGAGCTGCTGTTACGTGGGAGCAGTTCAGGGATATGTTTCGCGCTCGATACATTCCTTGGGTTGAGTGGGAACGATTGGCTCAGGAGTTTTTGAGTTTGAGATAGGATGGAGAGTCGGTGACAGAGATCAACTGGATGTTCACTGAGAGGGTGCTGTTATGCCCGGAGTTTGCCTCAGAGTAGGCCCAGATGACATGTTAGCTGAGCATGCTCAAGAATGACATCCGTCAGTTTGTTGCCACACAGCGATGCGATACTCTACTGGAGTTACAGGAGGCCACTAGGCAGCATGAGTTGGAGATTGAGCTGCAGATGAGGGAGCAGCAACAGGCCCCGACACAGTCTCAGCCGACGCCAAAGCGGTCTAAGACCGCTGATTCTAGGGTTGGGAGCCAGCAGAGCCACACTTGTGGAAAGTGCGGAAAGGGTCATTATGGGGTTTGTCGGGCGGGTAGTGGGTGCCACAGGTGTGGCAAGGAGGGGCATTATGCGAAGGATTGTCGCCAGCCTGCCACGGTTCCGAGTATAAGGTTATGTTATCACTGTAATCAGGTTGGCCACTTGATAGCCAACTGTCTGTTGCTGGCCGCTAAGCCGGCACAGGCTCCCGCCCCAGCTACATTAAGGATTACGGACGGGAGGTCAAGTAGAGCAGAGCCCCCGAAGGCTCAGGGGCGCGCCTTTCAGCTCACGGCAGAGGAGGCCAGGGCAACACCGAATGTGGTTGCTGGTATGTTTCTATCCTTTATCTCATTTATTATATTTGTGTCATGCTTATCTGTTGTACCTGTGTTTAGGTACGTTTTTAGTGAACTCCTTGCCTGCATTGGTTTTATTTGACTCGGGTGCGAGTCGGTCTTTCGTATCTCAGGCTTTTAGTAGGGAGTTCAGTGTGTCAGTAGGCGAGCTAGAGTGTCCGTTGCGAGTCTCCATCGCCAACGAACACGGAGTTTCTGCTTCTTCGGTCTACCGAGGATGCGAGTTGGAGATCTTCGGAGTATCCTTTCCGATAGACTTGATTCCTATTCCCATGGGGGAAGCGTATGTGATTGCGGGGATGGATTGGCTTAGCCGATTCGGTGCTATGATAGATTGCGAGGGCCAGCGGGTGGTAGTTCGAACCCCAAGTTTTATGGCGTATGTGGTGGATACACGAGCCAGGGATCAGATTTCAGTTTCAGAGGTTCCAGTAGTCAGGGAGTTTGCAGATGTGTTTCCGGAGGAGTTGCCAGGAGTACCTCCGGAGAGGCAGATCGAGTTCCGGATCGACCTGGTGTCGGGTGCGGCTCCTATCGCCAAGGCGCCGTACCGGTTGGTTCCACCCGAGATGCAGGAGTTGTCATCGCAGCTGTATGTTGGGCAAGCAGTTAATTCGACCTAGCAGTTCTCCATGGGGAGCACCGATCCTCTTCGTCAGGAAGAAGGACGGTTCGCACCGAATGTGCATTGATTATAGGGAGTTGAATAAGTTGACGGTGTAGAACCGTTATCCACTCTCGAGGATAGATGACATCTTTGATCAGTTATAGTGTGCATCTTGGTTCTCCAAGATAGATTTGAGGTCGGGGTATCATCAGGTCCGGGTCAGAGAGGAGGACGTGGAGAAGACCTCGTTTCGGACTCGTTATGGTCGTTACGAGTTCGTGGTGATGCCATTTGGGCTCACCAACACGCCAGCAGTATTTATGGACCTGATGAATCGGGTCTGCAGACCGATGCTTGATCGCTCGGTCATAGTGTTTATTGATGATTGATGTGTGTGAAACGTACTAGTTTTAATCCTACTAACATAAACAAAAAAAAACAAACACACAAAAGGCAGTGTACCTATCGATTAGTAGTTTAGTTCAGGTAAGTAGGGTATCGAACACAGGGAACGGTAAACAATTAAAATAAATGCTAATATTATCTAAATAAAACAATATAAAAGGGGGTTTCTCTAGTTTTGCAAGACTAGAAACTTAAACAATCAATTAACACTCAAACAAAATACAGTTAACAATTAAGAAGAACAAGAAAGGACAACTAGATTCAATGATAAAAGAGACTTCTGTTCAGATTTGATTCACTTATTCCTATGGTTGATTTCGTGGCAAGTGCAATGGATCAATATGTCAATGGTTACCGATTCCTAATATGATTGGGTTCATGTTCACTATTACCAATCCTTTAGTAGACAAGTTAATTCAAACAGTGGCCAGTTGATTAAACTAACAAGTTTCCTAGTGTCCAGTTCGTATCAACTAAGACTTGTAATAATAGCTAATCAAATTTGTTCAATTCAATCAACTCATATGTGGTTGTTCATCACACATGCTCACACATTGATTTACATATTTTCTAGTTAACCCTAGTTTCATGTTCACTATTACAATCTTGTATTCTCAAAATTATATGAATCAAGTAATCAAGAAGATGTTCATACAACTTAATAACTCACTTATTAACAGAAAATATTTATCATCAATACATGAGGATCTTTAACAAGCTTAACAAGATAAATAACCAAATTAATATTAATCCAACCACTCAATCAAACCATGTTCATAAGATTATCTCATCCAAACAGAAGTAAAAAGCTTTTAGCTCATATCTACAGCAAATAATAACCTAAAATCAAAATCTAATGATTCAAACATGGTTCAAAACAAAGATTAAGAAAAGAAGAATGATTATTTGCCTTTGATTCTCTTCTAAATTGTCTCTTATGTTGCAATCTCGAAAACTGAAGCTCAAAGAATCCTTTTGATCTTCAAAAGTCGCAGCTAGCCTCCAGTAAAAGTTAGGTTTTCGAGCATAGAAGATATCTATTTATAGTTACCAAAAATCGATCCAACTCGTCGAGTTTTTTAGAATAACTCGACGAGTTTTTTCAGTAATTCGCGCATACAGCGTGTACGGCAAGGCATCCTTAAATCGAGAATATTTTGACCAACTCGTCGAGTTTGTGCTATTAACTCGTCGAGTTCCCTTTTTTTCAGCTTCTTTCTTTAATCTTTAATCTCCAAGCTTCCAATCACTCAATCCTCTTCCTTTTTCACCCGAGCATATCTTTTATTGCTGAAATTGAAATATTAAGCTAATTAAGTACCTTTTGTCCATAAAATGATGTAAAATCAACAATAATTAATAAGATAATGGATGATTTCTATGACTAAATAAGCCCATATCAATGATATCTTGGTATATTCCAAGACCCGAGAGCAGTACGAGGAGCACCTCAGGGAGTTATTAGGAGTTCTGAGACGAGAACGTCTGTATGCTAAGTTCTCAAAGTGTGAGTTTTGGTTACGAGAGGTCCAATTCCTCGGACATCTCGTTAACCAGGAGGGGATTATGGTCGATCCGGCCAAAATCGAGGCAGTCATGCAATGGGAAGTGCCGAGATCTCCCTCGGATATCAGGAGTTTTCTGGGATTAGCAGGGTACTACCGGAGATTTATTCGGGATTTCTCCAAGATTACAGTACCCCTCACTCGTCTGACGAGGAAGGGGTGGATTTCGGGTGGGGCTCTGAGCAGCAGAGGGCATTTGAGACCCTCTGTCAGCGTTTGTGCGAGGCTCCAGTTTTGACACTCCCGGAGGGAGTTGCGATTTTGTGGTGTTCTGTGATGCATCCATCACAGGCTTGAGGGCGGTGCTCATGCAGAGAGGACGGGTGATAGCCTACACGTCGCGGCAACTGAAGCCGCATGAGACGAGATATCCTACTCATGATTTAGAGCTGGGAGCGGTGGTGTTCGCTCTCAAGATATGGAGACATTACCTATACGGGGTCCGTTGTACCATATACACAGATCACAAGAGCTTGAGACACATCATGGATCAGCCGAACCTGAATATGAGGCAGCGCAGGTGGCTGGATGTAGTCAATGACTAAGATTGCGAGATCCTTTACCACCCCGGTAAAGCGAATGTGGTGGCGGACGCCTTGAGCCGCAAGTCAGCTGGGTCTTCCACCCCAGCGATATGTATGAGGATAGCGGTAGATTCTCCGCTTGTGAGTTTGATCAGAGATGCTCAGGTGGAGGGCATTCGACCAGAGAACTGGAAACTGGAGATGATCAGGGGTGAGAACACCCGATTTGTGCAGGATAATCAGGGATTATTGACCCGATGCGGTCGGGTATGGGTTCCGATGTCTGGTGGGGTCAGACAGACAGTGATGGAGGAGGCTCATAAGTCTCACTTCTCTATTCATCCGGGGGCCACCAAGATGTACAGAGACCTGATCTTGAGTTATTGGTGGCCATGTATGAAGCGGGAAATCGCTTGGTACGTCAAGAGGTGCTTGACCTGTAGGATGGTCAAGGCCGAGCATCAGAGGCCATATGGTATGTTGCAGCCCCTAGAGATTCCCATGTGGAAATGGGAACATATCACGATGGATTTCATTACCAAACTGCCAAGGACGGCGAAGGGGTTTGATGCTATATGGGTCATCGTAGATCGATTGACAAAGAGTGCCCATTTCCTGGCTATACGGGAGAGTTCTTCGGCCGAGAAGTTGGCCGACATGTATGTTCACGATATCGAGGATCGCCATGGGGTTCCAGTCTCCATTGTTTCCGACCGAGATGTTAGATTTACCTCCCGTTTCTGGCAGAAGTTCCACGAGGAACTGGGCACACGGCTGCATTTTAGTACATCATTTCATCTGCAGACCGACGGTCATAGTGAGCGGACCATCCAGATCCCCGAGGATATGTTGAGGGCGTGTGTCATTGACTTCGGTAGGAGCTGGGATTCCCACCTACCCCTTGTAGAGTTCGCCTACAATAACAGTTATCATTCCACCATTGGCGCCCCGCCTTTCGAGCTGTTGTATGGGCAGAGATGTTGCACCCCGGTTTGTTGGGGTGAGGTCGGACACAGGGTGATGGGACGGACGAAGGTAGATTTGCAGACCACCAAGAAGATTCAGCAGATTAGGCAGCGACTGCAGACTGCTCAGAGTCGGCAGAAGAGTTACGCCGACAGACGTCGATCTGAATTAGAATTCCAGGTGGGTGATATGGTACTCCTGAAGGTCTCACCCTGGAAGGGTGTGATCCGCTTCAGAAAGATGGGGAAATTGGGTCCCCACTTCATTAGACCGTTCAGGATTATTGCCAGGGTTGTCAAGGTGACATACAGGCTAGAGCTACCTGAGGAGCTTAGCCGGATCCACAACACCTTCCACGTTTCACAATTGCGAAAGTGCATTATGGATCAGGAGGCAGTGGTGTCGTTGGATGATATTCAGGTCTATGAGCACCTGAATTACGAGGAGAGGCATGTGGCTATACTAAAGAGAAAGAAGAAGGTTCTAAGGATTAAGGAGATACCTTTGGTGAAGGTACAATGGGAGCATCGGAGGGGGTCCGAGTGGACGTGGGAGCCCGAGTCCGAGATGCGAGCATTACCCGGATCTATTTGTCGCAGCAGACTTCGAGGGCGAAGTCTAAGTCAAGTGGGGGAGAATTGTAACATCCCGAGAATTTGGTAGGTATTCCCGAACCCTCTTCTATCATTACCTTGCCATTTATGGTCCTTGGGGTTGAAAGTGAAGAGTCAAGATAAGTTTAAGGACCAAGTTTGAAAACTTGGGTCAAAAGGGAGTACGTCGCGCGTACATAAGAGTACGCTAAGCGTATTAAGGTCCGCCTTAGTACGCTGGGCGTACTAATGTCTGGGTGAAACCCAAATATTTAGGGTTTGGGGCCTATATAAGCAACATAATGTGCACCAACACCTCTTTTACCTCAGCCTCCACAGATCAAAATTGCCTCTTTCAAACCCTAGCCTCCCCTTTGTGTGTTAAGCTTATTTTGGTGTGTTCTTGAGTGCCTTAGGAGGGAACCATTGCATCAAAGAGTTGAAGGAAGAGACCAAGCTTGTAGATCTGAAGTTAGCTCGTGTACAAGAAGCTCCAAAAGGTATATAGTTCCAAACTTTATGCTTATATGATTAGATCTCTCCATTTTGCTTTAAAAGACCCATTTCTTGTCCCAAAAACCACAAGGTGGTGCATGTTGTGTTTTGAACGAAAAGGTTGTCCTTCTGGACTCTTGAAGGGAGCTTGAGTGATAAAAATGAGGTCCCATTAGCTGAAGGTGTCCCATGCATGGAAGGATAAGGTCTTAATGGATTAAGACCAAGCATTTAGAACTTTTTGGACGTCCAAAGTGATAAAGTTCACGACTTTATGGATCCTAGGCATGTTAAATCTCTGGATCTGAAGTTTGGGCTTAAGTGCTTAAGCCATTAAGCACTTAACAAGGTTTTGGTAAACTGTCCAGTAAGCCCAGCGTAAATCCAGTACACCCAGTGTACTGGTTCAACCACACCGATGGTGGTCAACGTCTGGATGAGTACGCCCCGCGTAAGTCCTCTGTTGGGCCATTGGCAAATGGGCTTCGGGTTTTGGGCTATCTATGGACTATCTGGATTTGGGCCTTTGCTGGACTTTGTAAATAAGATGTTTTGGGACAGTTGCTGGTAGTGGATCATGGGGTTCGACCCAATAAGGTGGTTGGGCCCAATTTACTAATAGTGGATTTGTGCTTATGGACTTTCAAGTTAAGGACTTGGTGTGGGGCTTTGGCCTATCAAAAGGGAACGGACTTAATGAGTTATGAGGACACTTAATCAAGGGAGTAATATTAGGTATTAACCTAGTATTTATTATTATATGACAGTTCGGGATTCCCGGTGAGTCAGCACCCAGAGATTTGTAGTATTTCAGCACTACTTGCGAGGTGAGTTACCTCACTATACTAAGCGGTCTAAGGCACCAAGGTCGGCCCATTGGATATGATATCCTAGCAGTTGGTGTTGGATAAGGTGTCTAAGTCCATAACTATATTTGAGATGTACTTGACCCGACCCGGCATGGTCCATTTGCGTTGCACTTCACCCGAACTATTTATGGGTAATCTTTTGAGAATAGTATGTTTATGATTTATTAATAAATTATAAGTTCTAATATATTAATATGAAATCATATTATTTAATTAGTATTGATCTAGAATTAATTTAGAATTAATTTGGTGATAAAAAAGGTGACTAATTAAATGTAGGCTCTTGTATTTATATAGTGTGGGCTATTGCTTATTTAGAATGGGCTAGGCTTGCATGGAAAGTCCATAGATAGTCCATGGAGCTTTAACCCATGGATCTCATGGAAATGAAAGGTCATGGGTATTAGGGTTTACATGGATGTAACCCTAATCCACCACACTATATAAAGGGGTCCTTGGCACTTGAAATGGCACTAGTGTGTGTGAGAACTAAGGTGTGGCCGATTTCTAGAAGTGTGTTACTACTCTCTCAAGTTTCCAAAGTTTGTGGTGATTTGTGACTTCCATTTGAGGCATCCACATTATTGGTGCTATGCTCTCAAACTCCAAGCAATCAACCACTACTAAACGGTATGTAATTATACTAGTGTTTTATGATTCAAGTACCCCATAACATGCTAGTTAGCAAGTAAACCTTGGAAAATTATTATTTGCATGTATCTTAGAGAAAACATAGATCCAAGGTTTCTAGGGCTGCATGACACCATAGGAGTGTTAGAATGCTGAAAACCCATCAGTGGTATCAGAGCCAGGTTTGTTTTCTTGATACTTGATGCAAACTTGTTTTTCAACAAGAATCTGCCCAGACTGAAAAACTCGACGAGTTCTGGCCAAAAACTCGACGAGTTCAGGAATTTATACATGAACTCGACGAGTTCCTTATAGAACTCGACGAGTTTGTCTTCCAGTTTGCAGTTTTTCGAGTTTTGCTGCTGGAAATGGACTAGAATCATTACCCTTAACTGTTTTGGACTTATAAAACTTGTTTTTGATGTGGTAATGATTATGCTAATCCATTTACAATGGTAATTATCAAAATTCCAAGTTTTATATGTGCTTTTATGATTCTTGAAATTGTTGATATGAATGTTCATATGCTTATGAGTCTTGTTAGATCATATGAATTATTTGTAAATTGTTTGTTAGTTAATTCTTGATCATTATGTGTTTTAATGGAATCCATAATTTGTCCTCGGGTTATCGATTACCAAGAGTCACTTCTTTTAAAGTCCATTAATAAACACATAGGTTACATGAAAATGAAGAGTCTTCATTTTAATAAATCATTAACTCATAAGTTATGAAGTTGAAAAGTTTTGAAAGTTACAAAACTTTCCCTCAAGTTTTGGAACATGTAAAGTCTCACACTTTTTTTGAAAACTTTAGTTCCAACCCCTAGAATTTTAAAAGTTAAAATTCAACCCTTATACTTTATAATATTATAAGTTAATAATATATATATGTATAAGAACAAGTCGTTTTACCGTTAGTAGGCCTCATTCACGAAGCCGGTTTATAAGGGGGTATAAGGTTGTTGCCTATAAAATGGTAGCTTAATGGGTGTCCACTCTCACCCACCGCTTCCTTGACTGGTGGAAGGTCGTTAGCCGAACGGGTAGGACAATGACTTTAAATCCTCATTAAAAGTATGATGGTTATAAGGTAACTAAATGTTTTTATAAATTACCAATCTTAGTTACTTTAGGAAAAATGTGAATATGGTGCTAACCCATGAAATTACACTTTGCACTTTGCTTAAGTCGTTAGTAGAGCGTGTGTGGTTAACCGGTACACTAACCTAGACTTAACAAGATAGGCAAAGGGTGGCTTAAGGTTTATCATATATCGGTGGAGCGCGTGTGGTTAACCGGCACATCGATTAGGTGATAAACATTAAGAGTACCAAGTAATTTTCATGGTTAATTCACACCTTGTTTTGTGATCCTCGGCATCCCAGTCACAAAACTTGAAGGGCACATTCGAGATTGAAACATGTCATTGAAAATTTCAATGAATCTCAAAAGAATCTAGGAGTTTCAAAACCAATTAAAACCTAATAATTTATTTTGTTTTTCATGGTGGAAATTGGTGAATCGTCATTCACCTACCTTCAAATATTTTATAGCTTGGATTACGGCATCCCTCTTCTAAGTTATAAAATATTGTGTTGGGTCCTAGCCTTAATATTACATTTGGGTGTCTTATTAAGGACTATCTTTATATCTAATCTAAACTTGTCCTTCTTTCTTTTCAGATGTCTTCCAAAAATGCTGCTTCTGGCTCAAACTCTACCGGCTCCTTCTCTCTCATGAACCTTTGTGGGAGAGTCATCTTCGATGGTTCCAACTTTATGGATTGGATCCGGAACATCAGGATGGTCACTCGTTACGAGGACAATGAATATGTCCTCGATAAGGAGCTTAAGGAACTTGATGAGTCGTCTGCTACTCCTGAGGAGATCGCTGAATACCGGACTCATGAGAGAGATGCCACCAAAGTGGCATGTATCATGTTGGCCACGATGACAGCTGAGCTCCAAAAGTCCTATGAGGACTATTACCCTTTTGAGATGTACCAGGACTTGATGGACCGCTACCATCAAAGTGCTCGTCAAGAGAGGTATGACATCATCTCCTCCATGATAACAACCCGGATGAAGGATGGTGAACCCATCACGGGCCACATGCAGAAAATCAAAGGTATGTGGACCATTTGCTGAAATTGAATGTGAACTTCCCCAAGGAGTTGGCAATTGACATCATTTTGCACTCCTTACCTTCTTTTTATGATCAATTTCGAATGACCTACCACATGACCAAGGAGGAAGTTACTGTTGGATTAGATGTCTAAGCCCATAACTATTATTGGTATGTACTTGACCCGAGAGTAGCATGGTCCATTTGGGTTGCATATCATTCGGACAATTTGTTAGGATGGACTTTTGAGAGAAGGTTATTTATGGTTCATTAATATATTATAAGTTATAATATATTAATATGAAATCATATGTTTTAATTAGTATCGATCAAGAATTAATTTGGAATTAATTTAGTGATCAAAAGAGACTAATTAAATCTTTGGGGACTAATTATGATAATTAGTTATATTTATATGTGTTGGGCTTATGATCCATGTTGGACCAAGTTTATGTATGGATACATAAAGAGTTGGGCCACATGAACCATGGATCATAAAACCCATGGGTATGGATTATGGGTTATACCCATGACCCTTGGAATCCTACATATAAATAGGTTACTCCATAGCCAAAATCACCACTTCTTTTCTTAGAGAAATATGGAGGTGTTTTGGTGCATGGAATTCTCTCTCAAGAGCCACCTTTGTCCTAGGTGTGTTGTGATTCCATTTGAGGCATTTCATACTATTGGTGCTAAGCTCTTAAGGCCAAATACATCAAGACTTCAAGCCACATAAAAGGTATGTTTCCCTAACTAGTATATTATATGGTTTATGTCAAATGCATGCTAGTTATAGGTTTAATGCCTTGGAAACCATTTGCATGTATAATTAGTGAAAACATAGATCCAAGGTATTTAGGGTTGTATGTGCACCATAGGATGTTGTATTATACCAAAATCCAACAGTTACACTCAGCAAGCTTCAAGGACTTTTGAAGACCGCAGAAAGTGGTCTTAAAGGTAAGTTGGTTGTTACTACTCCTACTCCTACCGCGGCCCCTGTCTTGGCAATCGGGTAAGGTAAAGGGAAGAAAAGGAAGAGCCCTTTGAAGGGTACCAAGGGAAAGTCCCTTAATGGCTCCTCTTCGAGTGGAACCAAGAGAGGTTATGTCACTCCTTCTGCCAACCCTAAAGAGGTTGAATGCTTCTATTGCCATGAAAAGTCGCACTGGAAGCGAAACTGCCCAAAGTACCTGCAAGATGTTAAGGATGGAAAAGTGAAACCCAACCATGCAGGTATTTACACTATATTGTCTAATAACTCACCCTATTCTAATTCTTGGGTCCTTGATACAGGTTGTGGTATTCACATATATTCTGATTTGCAGGGACTAAGAAGAAGTGAGAATGTGGAGCATGGGAAGATAAACTTAATCATGAGGAATAGGAAAGGTTCACCTGTCACCAAGATTGGAGTTTATTCTTTGTTGCTAAGTAGTGGGTTAACATTAGATTTGAATAAATGTTGTTACTCATATGAAATGGCGAGAAATATTATTTCCTTTCATGGTTTGTACAAACAAGGTTTTACCTTTTTGTTTGATAATGAATGTGGTGGTATTAATGCTTTCTTTAATAATGTTTTTTATTTTAAAGCATTACCTTGTGATGGTGTATATGAAACTGTGTCGGTTGTAGATAACCTAGGAAATAATGTGTTGTGTATTGATTCTTCCACTAGCTTGGATAAAGCATCATTATGGCATTGTCATCTTGGACATGTAAGCAATAAACGCATAGGCCAACTCCAAAAGGATGGAGTCTTGGAGTCATTTGACCTAAATTCGGATGATAGTTGTGAATCTTGTTTACTTGGAAAAATGACAAAGTCACCCTTCACTGGTACTTGTGCTAGGGGTGAAGGTTTGTTGGATCTTGTACACACAGATGTGTGTTGACCCTTCAGAACCGCCACAAGGGATGCTAACCGCTTCTATGTGACTTTTACTGATGATTATAGTAGATATGGATATGTCTACTTAATCAAGCATAAGTCAGAAACCTTTGAAAAGTTCAAAGAAGTTAAACAGGAAGTGGAGAATCAGTTGGGCAGGAACATTAAGATGCTTCAATCCGATCGAGGTGGTGAGTATCTTAGTACAGAGTTCCTTGACTATCTTAAGGAATGTGGGATTGTCTCACAATTGACACCTCCCAGGACACCGCAGTTGAATGGTGTGGCTGAGAGGCGTAATCGGACCTTGTTGGACATGGTTCGTTCCAGATGAGTCGAGCTTCGCTACCAATCTCATTTTGGGGGTATGCCTTAGAGACTGCCGCCCATATCCTTAATCTAGTCCCTACAAAGAAGGTTGCCAAAACACCTCACGGTATGTGGACTGGAAAAGTTCCCAATCTAGATCACATCAATATTTGGGGTTGCGAGGCTTTCGTGAGGCGCGAGACTCACGATAAGCTCGAACCTCGAAGTGAGAGGTGTATTTTCATCGGCTACCCATAGAAATCCTTTGGTTACCTCTTCTATAGACCCAGTGATAATGTGGTCTTTTTAGCAAGGAGAGGAGTCTTTCGAGAGAGAGAGTTCATAAGCCAAGGAAACAGTGGGAGGCAAATTGTCCTTGAAGAAATTCAAGAGTCAAGTGGTGAAGGAACCTCAAACCCTAGCAATCAACCTGAGGAGGAAACTCCCGTTGATCCGACAGACGAGTCTGTACCTCTGAGGCGTTCCATGAGAGTTAGGAATGCACCTAAGCATTACTATGGTTTCCATATTACTGCGGAAGGTGATACACTTATCAGTGATAGCACACTGGTAAGTATGGATGAACTTAATAGCTAATCGGAAGCCATGGTAGGCCCTGAGGCTGCTAAATGGAAAGAGGCTATGGACAGTGAGATACAGTCCATGTATGACAATCAAGTTTGGAACTTGGTTGACAATGTACCAGGTCGCAAGACCGTCGGGTGCAAATGGATCTTCAAGAAGAAGACCGACATGGATGGTAATGTACACACTTATAAGGCGCGACTGGTTGCAAAGGGATTTTCTCAAACTCCGGGAGTTGATTATGATGAGACCTTTTCACCAGTAGTGAAGATTAAGTCTATTAGGGTTATGCTAGCCATTGTTGCATTTCATGACTATGAAATATGGCAAATGGATGTCAAAATCGCTTTCCTTAATGGGAAGTTGGCTGAGGATATTTACATGAGTCAGCCAGAGGGTTTTGTCAACGCAGAATACCCTAATAGAATGTGTAAGCTTGAGAAATTCATCTATGGATTGAAACAAGCACCTCGCAGATGGAATCTTTGCTTCGATGAGAAAGTCAAAGAGTTTGGCTTTTCGAGGAGCGAAAATGAATCTTGTGTATATGTCAAGGCTAGTGGGAGTATAGTTAGCTTTTTGGTATTATATGTGGATGACATACTACTCATAGGAAATGACATCCCAACTCTGCAGGAAGTGAAGTCCTGGCTTGGAAAGTGTTTCGCTATGAAGGACCTTGGAGAAGCTGCCTATATCCTAGGGATAAGGATTTTGAGAGACAGGAGTAAAAGACTAATTGGACTTAGTCAAAGCACCTATGTGGACAAAGTGTTGAAAAGGTTCAACATGCAGAATTCCAAGAAAGGTGACTTACTGATCCAACATAATGCCAAACTGAGCAAGGCTCAGAGCCCGAGTACAGAGGATGAGATAGTTGAGATGAGTCGATTACCATATGTTTCCGATGTTGGCTCGATCATGTATGCTATGACTTGTACTCGTCCTGATGTGGCTTTTGCCTTAAGCATGGTCAGCAGATATCATGGGAACCCTGGCAAAGCTCACTGGACTGCGGTGAAGAACATTCTCAAGTACCTGCGAAGGACTAAGGACTGGGTCCTTATCCTTGGTGGGAGTGATGACTTGAGAGTTGTGGGGTATAGTGACGCTAGCTTTCAGACTGATAGGGATAATTTCCATTCTCAGTCGGGCTGGGTCTTTACCATGAATGGAGGAGCGATTACTTGGAAAAGTTCCAAGCAGGAGACGGTAGCTGAGTCGACATGTGAATCAGAGTATATAGCAGCGAGTGAAGCGGCGAAGGAGGCGATATGGCTGAGGAACTTCATCGGAGACCTTGGAGTTGTACTAGCGATAAAGGAGCCTATGGAGATTTTCTGTGACAGCAATAGTACGGTTGCCTTAGCCAAGGAACCGAGAGATCATGGCAGATCCAGACACATTTACAGAAAATATCACTTCATAAGACATAAGATAGAAGAAGGACTCCTCGTAGCCAAGAGGATATCGTCAGAGGAGAACCCAACAGATCCCCTCACGAAGGGACTGACTAGGGTTAGGCATTTGCTGCATGCGAGGCGCATCGGGCTAAAGAACGATATTAGTTTCACAGATTAGATGGTTTTTGAAATTTGTAAAGTGTAATTGACATTTGATGATGAATAAAAGTTGTTTATTTATGAGTAAAGTGTTGCTATCTTTTGTCAATCGTTTACTATCATTTCATTTTGCATGTTTTGACTTCCAGAATAATTATGTTGTGGTATTTCATATTATTCAAATTCTCCACAGTCGGTCATATGTTGGAAGTAGATATGAATCAAGATTGTCATGAAGCTGATTTGTAGATGTCTAAGATGTTGGACATAGCAAGAGTTGCTACAACATTCATGAGTGCTCATAAGTTCAGAGTATTGGATTCAACCCACGCTCACTTGTATCACTTCATGGAATTTATCTCAAGTGATCGTGAGATGGTAATATCATATAAGTCTTCAAACCTAGAGATATGAGTTGTTGACTATGAGTTGGTTATGCATTGATTGTACGAAAACGCATCAGCAACTTGATGTCATAAAACGTACCTTTGTGTATAATTCAACAAATAGTAGGACAAGCATATGAGTCGAAGTTTATCTGTTCCTTCTTGGATTAGAAGCGATATCTGGGCCCATCGATGATTTGGTTTTGACCTATGTACCGGGCCCGGTCAAAACAAAATTGATGTGTTCAATTAAGTTCTATGTCAAACAAATCGGAAATCGGGAAACAAACTGCTAGACAATAAGTACGACATTGTTCCATGTATTTGTCCGGCTGATATCTAGAACAGAGGATTATATGATCACTTATCTAAAATGATGCTTCATAGTTCAACAGAGTTTTAAGAGCTACGATTGCCGGTCGGTTCCTGAGGTCATGCTTGCAATTATAGTTATTAGACTTATCCAAGTGGGAGACTGTTGGATAAGGTGTCTAAGTCCATAACTATATTTGAGATGTACTTGACCCGACCCGGCATGGTCCATTTAGGTTGCACTTCACCCGAACTATTTATGGATAATCTTTTGAGAATAGTATGTTTATGATTTATTAATATATTATAAGTTCTAATATATTAATATGAAATCATATTATTTAATTAGTATTGATCTAGAATTAATTTAGAATTAATTTGGTGATAAAAAAGGTGACTAATTAAATGTGGGCTCTTGTATTTATATAGTGTGGGCTATTGCTTATTTAGAATGGGCTAGGCTTGCATGGAAAGTCCATGGATAATCCATGGAGCTTTAACCTATGGATCTCAAGGAAATGAAAGGTCATGGGTATTAGGGTTTACATGGATGTAACCCTAATCCACCACACTATATAAAGGGGTCTTTGGCACTTGAAATGGCACTAGTGTGTGTGAGAACTAAGGTGTGGCCGATTTCTAGAAGTGTGTTACTATTCTCTCAAGTTTCCAAAGTTTGTGGTGATTCGTGACTTCCATTTGAGGCATCCACATTATTGGTGCTAGGCTCTCAAACTCCAAGCAATCAACCACTACTAAAAGGTATGTAATTCTACTAGTGTTTTATGATTCAAGTACCCCATAACATGCTAGTTAGGAAGTAAACCTTGGAAAATTATTATTTGCATGTATCTTAGAGAAAACATAGATCCAAGGTTTCTAGGGTTGTATATACACCATAGGAGTGTTAGAATGTTGAAAACCCATCAGTTGGTAGTATGTTGAGTATGAGTTAGTGTTGCATGATAGTTGCTATGCCAGTTAGGTAGATCTGTAGGAATACCTGTGTTATTATGTGATTATATGTATGCGCATTAGTTATGTTATATGTCGACATATTATGTGGGGTGGGTTGAGGTGATACTGCTCCGTGCGGTAACCAACAAACCCGGGAGCATTCCAGATACGAGCTGAGGGCCAGGTGGGGCATGCCAGACTCGTACTGTGGGCTCAGAGCATTCCAGATACGAGCTGAGGGAGACTCGTACTGTGGGCTCGGTGACAATCCAGATGTGAGTTGTGGGCCCGGAAGACAATCCAGACTCACACTGTGGGCCTAGAGCTAATCCAGTCTGTAAAGTTGTGGACCCAGTACATGTTGTTATTTGTATATGTGTTATGTGTAGTGTATCGGTATTTTGGGAGGAACTCACTAAGCCTCGGGCTTACAGTTTCACTTTATTGTTTCAGGTACATCAGGGGATCGCGGCAAGGCGAAGGCGTGATCGTACAACTCCTCATGTTTTGTTTATGTTTCTAGGAAAACTCTGTTATTAGACTATTTTGAAAACAAATTTGTAATAACTGTTGGTTTTAAATGTTTTGAAAAGTTTTAAATTTGCTTGAATTTTACGGGTGTTACACAGGTCATGAACTACCTTTCATGCTCAAATTAAACCGTATTTCCATAACATACAATCTAATTTCTTCTAGCATTGTGATGATTGGTTTTTTCCTTGCATCTCTTGTGACATTGATAAAGTTATCAGATAATTTGTTTTCTACTGCATCACACATCCCTCCCTATTGAAAAAAAGCTCTACACCATGACTGTGGGCGGGGCCGGCTCTACCCTTTGCAAAACTAAGCAAGGGCTTAGGGCCCCCAATTCTAAAGGGCCCCTAATTTTAAAGCTTATTTTGTTATATATGTATATATACGTATTTCTTGGGTTACAAAGACAAGTTGAAGCTTGGCTTAGTGGTAAAAACACTCGTTTATAAAACTAAAGGTCTCAAGTTCGAAACTGCTTGCTTACTTGAAGGGCCCCAATTTTTTTTTGCTTAGAGCCTCCAAATTGGTTGAGCCGCCCCTGACTGTGGGTTCTTCTCCATAAGATAATCAAAGGCTGCAGGATTAAGAACTTGAATTTCCTTCATTGTTTCATTAAATAAAGGCTCAGTGGATGCCTTGCATGCCTTCTAGAACATCTTTTCATAGTGTACTCCAATGAATCTTTTCCTGAAGTTGGCAAGAATATGCCTAACACACTGTCTGTGTTCAGCAGTAGGCAATATCTCTTGCACAACTTCCAATAGCCCCTACACAATATTTTTCATTTGTAAAATCAATACAACATACATGTAGTTAATATGATATTAAAGAGTAAGTGACATACCTTATGTTGATCTGACATCAAAGTAAAACCAAAACCATTTGCCATTTCTAAGTCATCCTTTAAATTCTCCAAATACCATTTCCAATTTTCTTTGTTTTCCACACAAACAACACCCCATGCTATTGGGAAAATATGATTATTAGCATCCCTTCCAACTGCACATATGAACTCTCCAGTACATAACCCTTTTAAGAAACAACCATCCAGGTTTATTACTCTTCTACAACTGCCTCTCCAACCTTGCTTTAGTCCCTTAAAACATACGTAAAACTTACTAAAACATGTCTTCCCATTTAGTATACTATTCACATCCACTTTCATAGTAGATATAGGGTTTGATCTTCTTATCTCTTCACTATATGACTAAAGCTTAGCATAGTGCTCAACCAATGTGCCTTCAATTAGTTGAATAACATGCTTCTCTGCTCTCCTACACTGACCCATACTCACATCAATTCCAAAAGTCTGTTTGACCTCTTCCCTATGCAACATAACACTCATTTTTTGTATATTTAAGAACTCAATTGTGAAATGGCCGCCAATCCAAGCATAACTAATAGTTAATCCTAATTTGAAATTTCTTGCACAGTTATGCTCATCTATGAGAGACTTTAATTTGGAAAGAATGTTCTTCACTCATCCATGAAGCCCACAGTCTAAACTTACACTGCCCAAAACAACAGTTAACTAAAAGGTTCCTAGTATCATTTTTTTTGTAGTATAACTGATACCCATTAACAATAGCGTAATTACATAACATATGCTTTAATTGTTTTGGACTTTCAAATCGCATACTTAACATGAGTTTTTGTTTTTTTTTCAATGGACATTTTCATTATAAGTAGTTACCTCCTCAAGATTTGCCTCATTGTCATCCATCTGAACATGTGGATCCTCATGAGGTGGACTGTATGGGGTTGACTGCTCCTTGGGGCATAGCTTGCTCAAAAACACATCATTTATGGTCTTAGTCATAGCAATGCAATCAACATGTTCAAGATCATCGTAGATATTACCTTTCAATTCTTCTGGGTCATTCTGAAAAGTTCCATCAACAGGTACTTCCTTATTAACTTCAACTACACCAGAATGGTTATCTGAGGGACTACAAACTTCAGTTAGGTCATCAGTAATCCATTGATGTACATTAACACCAAGATGATACATGTATACATCCACGACACAACCACAAGTATATTTTACTTCGATGAACTTCTGGTAGTCCATTTCAGTATCTAATATCCTCAGTACATTATGAAACTCAATATCGAGCATGCAAAAGTAAACATCCACACACATCTCGTTTGTGAATCTTTCAAGAAACACCACAAACTCGTTCCTGTTCATTCCAGCGAAATCGACATCTTCGAACCGTTGTTCCGCTCCACCTACGTAACTACTTGCGGGATATCATGTAAAAATACCAGCAAAATGAAGTTCGAACTTCATATAAACGACCATATTTGAGATTTTTCGGAGGAACAATAAGACAAAAATAGGAAGAAGACAACGACAGAGAATACGTTCAAGATTTTGTAGGGCAAGCTCAATTATTGATAATGTATGTGTGGCAATGGTGGTGGCTTACGTGACATAAGTTTAATTGACGTGTGACACACTACCTACCGACTAGGACGAGGTTAACCGGCACACCCCTTCACTTTTTATATAAGGGCTTTAATAATAAGTAAAATAACATTTTGTATCCCTTAAAAGCTATTAAAAAAAACAAACATAATAGACCATTTAAACCAAAAGTTGTAAAGACTAAGTGACATTTACATAAATAAAAACATAGATAAAAACATAGAGTATGTTGATATTTTTGTTTTTCTTTTAATAAAATATAAAAAATTGAATTATAGTCTTTGTAGCAATGGTAATGGCAGAACTGCCCCTGGCATTTGCATATTATTCCGTAAATATCCAACCCACATAAATAACCACACTCTTCCATCACGCACCAGGCCAAAGCTTAACACAGCCGCCGCTGCTCCTCCCAGCCCACCACCCGCCCTACCTCCGAACGTCGTCATCGTTGCTCCACATAGCGTTAAATTACATGGGTTCGAAGAAGAAAGGTTTATTCTCTATTCTACTTTGATCAAGTTCGTCGGTGTTTTGGCCTTTTGTACTACTGTAAAAAAAAGGTTATGATACTGATTTTTCATACTATTTTCCATGCTAATTTTAGACAGGAAACCGAAGAAGGTTTCCGGCAAAGATGAACAGAAGGAAGATAATACAGAGGAAGTACCTATAAAGTCTGTGGAAAATGCAAACGCGCATAAGAGCCAGTTACAAAGGCTTTCAGAAAAGGTGAGCCCAAATTAATTCCTTTTGATTTAGAACCCTAACATCAATTTAATGTGGTTGAAAAATAACCAACAGCGTTATTCAATAGCTTCAGTTTCTTCAAAAAGTTCAAATTGCAATTATTGATTATCGTTTATTTTATGGGTAAACAACAATATAAAAAAAAACTTTGTTTAATGCTTCAGCTTTTTTGCTACTGATTATCGTTTGTGGAGTTAGGGTTAGGTTTACAAGCCCCTTTAATTTGAGATTCTGTAGATTATATATTAGTTTTCCTTCTTAATTACTTTTTAATGATTGCAAATTCTGCTTCAGTCTGTATAATTTACACTCTGGCTACATTGTAAACTTTATAAGATAGTTTAAGCCCTCTAGTAACCTACATTTCTTATGGTTTCAAACATGAAATCAAATATGAATACGCCTTTAACAATGTTGAAAACTCGTGTTCCTTTAGTTGTTATTCTCAGATTATGAAACAATTTTGATTCTTCTTTCATTACGAACCATTTGAGTATTGATAAAATCACATTTTTACCCCTACAGGATCCAGAGTTTTATGAATACTTGAAGGAACACGACAAAGAGCTTCTTGAATTCGATGATGAGGTAATTCAAATATAAGCTTCTTTAATACCATGTATAAGGAATCCTCTGTGTAGATTGTAAACTAATTTTCTTTTCATCCATAGGAGGATGGAGAAACAGACATGGATGATGATGATAACACACAAGAAGGTCAAGATGAAGGTCAAGATGAAGAAGCTGAAACTCAATCTTCCACAAAAAAAGACAAAGAATCCTCCACAAAAGCAATAACAAGTGAAATGGTGGATTCATGGATTAAAACCATTCATGAAGAACGAAGAATAGGTGCAATTCGATCAATCATGAGAGCTTTTAGGAGTGCATGTCATTGTGGTGATGATGATAGTGAATCAAAGATGAGCTCAATGTCTTTTCCTGTTTTCAATAAGATTTTGTTGTTTGTGTTGAGTGAGATGGATGGGATTTTGAGAACAATTCTGAAGCTTCCACTTTCGGGTGGAAAGAAGGAGATGATTGTTGAGTTGATGAACACAAGAGCATGGAAAAACTACAACCATTTAGTGAAGGCGTATCTTGGAAATGCCCTTCATGTTTTGAATCAAATGACAGATACAGATATGATTGCTTTTACATTGAGACGTTTGAAGTACTCTTCTTTATTTCTTGCTGCTTTTCCAAGCTTACTAAGGAAGTATATAAAGGTGCGTGTTTTCTTGTTTTCAAGCTTTTGTTTTTTTTGTTGTGGATTATAAATGTGCTTTGACTAAAGTATATCATCGGTTGACTATTTGCAAATGAGTATGAAATTACCAAAATATCTTTTTTTACTGGTTGATTCCAAGATTTTATTTTAACACCCATGGAATTCAATTCCAATTATTTCCCACTTGTTAAAATTACCAAAATTCCCTTTTAACCCTAGAATTCTACAAATCAAAGAGAAATATACATACAAACCCTTCAATAGTTTTTTTTTTTTATTCAAACCAAACAGAGATATACAAAGGAATGGATTTTTGATGTGCTTTGACTAAAATATATCATCAGTTGGCTATTTGCAAATGAGTATGAAATTACTGAAATACCCTTTTTAACTGGTTGATGTCAAGGTTCCATTTTAACACCCTTGGAATTCAATTCCAAGCATTTCCCACTTGTTGAAATTACCAAAATGCCCTTTTTACCCTAGAATTCTACAAATCAAAGAGAAATATACAAACCCTTTGATAGTTTTTTTCAAAACCAAACAGAGATACAGAAAGGAATGGATTTTTTATGTGCTTTTGTCTAAAATATACCATCAGTTGACTATTTGCAAATGAGTATGAAATTACCAAAATACCCTTTTTTGACTGGTTGATTTCAAGCTTCCATTTTAACACCCATGGAATTCAATTCCAAACATTTCCCTCATGTCAAAATTACCAAAATACCCTTTCTAACCCTAAATTCCACAAATCAAAGAGAAATACACAAACCCATTGATACTTTTCTTAAATCAAACAGAAATACACAATCGAATGGAGTTTCATTTCATTTCATTTTCTTCCATCCAAACACATAACAAATTTCAATAATTTCATATTCCAATTCCTTTTCTTCTGATTATATGACAGGTTGTTCTTCATTTTTGGGGCACTGGTGGAGGTGCACTACCAATAGTTTCATTACTATTCCTTAGAGATATATGCATTCGTTTAGGATCCGATTGTATAGACGAATGTTTCAAAGGAATATACAAAGCATATGTCCTAAATTGTCATTTTGTAAACCCAAGCAAACTTCAACAAGTACAATTTCTTGGAAATTGTGTCAATGAGCTTTATAGAGTTGATCTTCCATCTGCATATCAACACGCCTTTCTTTTCATTCGCCAATTATCCGTGATTTTACATGAAGCACTTTCAACAAAAAGAAAGGTAAACAAATAAATTCTTTAATTCTTTCACAAAAAACACTAATCAACTTCTTGTTGTTTCAGTGTCTGTTTTATTATGCTTATAGGTTTTGTATTTGGATTAATCTCATAAAAGAGCTTATATTTTGTGATTTTTTTTTTCCGGATTAAACCTCATATTTAATTTTTTACCTGAAAAAGACCTTGTATTTTTCGTTTTTCCCAATTTGGCCCTTTTTTTTTATGCAGAAAAGTCTCATTATTTTTTGATAAAGTCCTAAAAATAATTTTGAACAGAAAAGTCCTGATTATTTAATATTTTGCCGAATTTAACGAAAAAGTCTTTATTTTTATTTTAACAGGAAATGACAGATTATCGTGTAAAGTTAAAATAATCAGGACTTTTCTGTTAAATGTTTTTAGGACTTTATCAAAAATCTTCCCAACAGAATGAGACTTTTCTGCATAAAACCCCAAAAAAAATTTGTAAAATATGAGGGTTTTTTTTCGAGAAAAACTAAAAAAGTTAGGTTTAAAAGAATTTTTTTCGGAAAAAAATTACAAAGTTGAGGGCTTTTTCGGAAAAAATGAAAAAATACAAGGTCTTTTTCAGTCAAAAAATACAGATCCGTTAAAAAAACACAAAATCTAAGGTCTTTTATGATTTCAACCCTAATTCTTTCACAAAAAACACTAAAGGGTCTGTTTTATTATGCTTATAGGCTTTATATTTTGGTCTTTTAACAGGAAATCTTTAGGAAAGTTTATGAATGGAAGTATATGAATTGTCTTCAACTTTGGACTGGAGCTATTTGTGCATATGGATCAGAAGCTGATTTTAAGCCACTTGCATATCCATTAACTCAAATTATTTCTGGAGTTGTGAGATTAGTTCCAACTGCTCGATATCTTCCACTAAGATTAAGATGCATTAGGATGCTGAATCAGATTGCTAATGCTACAAACACCTTTATTCCAGTTGCTGTTCTTCTTTCTGACATGTTGGATATGAAAGAACTGAATAAACCTCCAACTGGAGGTGTTGGAAAAGCTGTTGATTTGAGAACTGTTCTAAGGGTAAGTTTTGCAACTTTGTTTTATGAAAAAAGGGTTGATTACAAGAAATAGCAATTTGATTTTGTTTATTTGTGTGTGAGATTTCATTTTGAAGTTGAAGAGGACTTATTGACTTATGAAGGTGGAAAAAAGGAGTTTTTAAAAGTGTTTGGATTAGCTTTTTAGTGGCAAAAGTCAATAAGTTAAAAAGTGTTTGGCTTAAAATTGTCTATTTCTTGCATTTACCCTTTATAAAAAAACAAACTTTTTACATTTTTGAATGATTTGAAAATGTGCAGGTTAGCAAGGCGACTATAAAGACACGATCTTTTCAAGAGGCATGTGTTTTTAGTGTTATTGAAGAACTTGCTGAACATTTAGCACAATGGAGTTATTCTCCTGCTTTCTTTGAGCTTTCTTTTATTCCAGCTGTTCGTATGCGAAGCTTCTGTAAATCTACAAAAGTTGAGAGATTTAGGTGTGAAATGAGGCAATTCATTCGTGAGGTGAACAAATTTTTATTATTATCATTTTGTTTCTTGAAACTAATGGGCTTTGATTTTGATGATTAATATCTTTTCTTGGTTGTTTTATGATATGCACAGATTGAAGCTAACTCTGAGTTCACTAATAAAAAGAGAATGTCAATTTCTTATCTACCAAATGATCCTTCTGCTTCATCGTTTATGGAGGTTTGCATATTTTTGATGCTATAGTGTGAGACTTTTTAAAGTATATTTATGTGAAGTCAATGGTGTGTTTGACTTGAAACAGGAAGAGAAAAAGAAGGATGTTAGTCCTCTGTCTAAATACGTTGCCATTCTTCGTCAAAAAGCACAACAAAGAAACGATTCATTGGTTGAGTCCAGGTTTGTTAACTTAAATGTTTCATTTTTTTTTTAAATATTTTTTACAAAAAATTATATTTGTATCTACATATAATATAAAAGATTTATATGAAATTGATTTGGGGTATGTTTTTTTCAGTATAATTGTGGGTGAAAAAGTATCAATCTTTGGTAAAAAGAAACGTAAAGATGATGATGATGATGATGTGAATGTTGATGGTGCTGCTGTCTTTAGTTCTACATGGTTACCAAGTGGTGATCGCAAGTATGTTTATTTTTTCTAACTTTCTTGATCTCTTTCTATCATTTTACTTGTGTTTAAAAACACGAATTGTTTTTTTTATAGGGCGAAGAATCTTGAAGAGGATGAAAAGGATAAAAAGGAAAAGAAGCGACAGAAGCAGAAAGGTGTTGGGAAAAAGGGTGCTACTGATGAAGATGTTGTGGAGGATTTTGTTCTTAGTTCAGATGAAGAAGAAGAAGAAGAAGAGCTGAGTGATGATGAGAATCCTATTGAAACAGAAGATGTTAAAGCAAAAGCAAAAACACAACACAAGAAGGGGTCTGGAAAATCGTCAAAAAGAAAGGGAAATTTTAGAACCAAGAATAGGTCTAAGAAAAGAAACAAGGCAAACTAGAAAAAATTATTTATAGCATGATATCATGATATTGTTGTTATGCATCTGAATCTTATTGATTATGGTGCAACTTTTTTTTTTTTTTTTTTTATTATGTTTATTTGGGGATTGAGATCCTGCAATTTTGACTTTTGAGCTTTGAATCGAACAGAAGTTGAAGTGTAAGTTGAGTAACAGTGTAGTTTTTTTGGTCATTAACACTAGTTTTTTTTTATCCTTTAAAAGACAGTTGATTCTCATTGGGTTTGTATTTGGCTTTTGCTATTAATGTTTGTTTTCTTTATTCTTAATGGCAAAAACACAGCCACTAATCATACTCATAATTAACGTCAAAATTTTTATTTGTTTCTTTACTAATAATAGTACTCATATGGATAGAGAAAGATAACTTGCTTGGCTCTTATTAAGAAAGAAAAGTATTTTTGCTTTTATTGATCACAAAAACAAAATAACATTGTAATTATGGCAAAAATGATATATAAGAATGTTTGTGTTTTGGGGAAGAAAATATAAATACCTTGTTAATATAGATAAAAAGTAAAAGGTATATTTTTCCAACTTACATTTCCAATTTATAGACTTAATATCTTAATCTCAAATTAAAACGTTTCAGACAAATATAAGTTATAACCAACCGTTTGCAATCCTGATCTCTTTAGAACTACCATTTTTTACCCTCATCCCATCCTTAACCATGTGACACAACGCAACAACACACCAATACATCAATCCAAATTTTAACAACTTTTTTTTTTTTTTTTCTAAAAATCTGAAACAAAAAAAACCTAATACCAACTTTAAAAACTCACAACTATCCTCAACAATCAACATCTCAGATACCCCAAAACATCATATGTTCTAAAAAAATCCTCAAAATCAAGCTCCAGAACTACGCAACTCTTCAGCCCCATGAGCAAAATGACACCTCTCCCCAAAAGTACAAGTCCCTTTCGCAAAATTCTCGCAAAGCTTCGTCTTAAAATTCCCCGCCGGACCACCACCACCACCACCACCACCACCCGCCTTTCCAAAGCTCTTTTGTGGCGGCAGTGGTCCAGAAGCCGAACTTATATTCACAATAAGCTCACGCACCATTTGACTCGCATGTTTAATCTGATCAAAAGTCCCTTCCAATTCAATATTTCTCAAATTCGGATCCGATTCATGATCTCTTATTGACAATTTTGCTCCAGTCAACCGACTAATTTGCTTAGAGTTGACTCCGCTTTTTCCAATAATAGCTCCCGCTAGTGACGCGTTGACACTGATTTTGGCGGTTGCAGAGGCGCCAAAACTGGCGGCGGCGGCGTTGTTTGCCGCCGGATTGAAATCATTCCGCCCACCACCGCCGCCAAATCTAGCCATGGCGCGTGGGTCTTCGTGGTGAGATGGGGCGGTTGGTTTCCCGAGTTCCCATTCACCATGGGCGAAATGACACTTGTCACCAAATCGACAGCCTTCTGCGGTGTTGAATTTGTTGCAGAGGCGGCTTTTGACAGCTGGCGGTGATGACCCGTCCGGGAAGGATGGCGGGAGGACAGGTGGTCTGGCGGTTGGTGGTAGCGCCGGGTGGTTGCCGCCAGTCATTTGGTTTACAGCTTTCAAACCTCCAGGAACATAGTGCAAGAAATGACACCCTTCGCCAAATGGGCATCCAGATGTGCTGCATATCAAAATAAAAAACAGAATAGAGAATGTTGTGTCAAAAGTCAAAAGTCAAAAGTCAAAACTAAAATGACTATTATGCCCCTGTGTTAGTTCTATGTAAATTAAGTGCAATATAAACCAAAATCAATGTAATTATCTAGAAGTATTATTAAGAAAGGTAAACCTTTGATATGATGTATTGAGCTTTATATGTTATGTATATAACGTGTAATTTTAGTTTCCAAATACGAATTTCCCTGTATCATGGCCATAGATGATAATATGATATTGAAAATAAAAATTTGAAGTATTAAGATGTATTAAAGATTGGAATTAATGTTTCTTTCATGAAACGATGATTTCTGTAGTTCTGTTCTGTACTCCTTGTTATGATGGTAGTTGTTATCTTGATTATGTGTGTAGATATCATATCATATAACCTGTATCAAAACTTTAGATTTCCAAGCCATTAGTCCAGATGATACATATTTTAATTGTGCCGTGTAATTTTCATGAAATTAATAAGCATTACAATATATGAATAATTTAATTTACAAGATTGATTTTAGCCAAGTTAGAATTTAAACCTGAAAAACTTTGTGCATGGCTTCGATTTGCTTCCTAAACCAGATTGAAACGACTCCGTGTCTGTTACATCACATTAATTATTTTATCTCAGTTGTAATTTCAAGATTTACAAAGTTGCAGACGCTCTGCTCTAAGAGCTTATCATTAATTAATTCCTCTCACACTCGACAATTTCTCTTCGGACAACGACTTAATAAGTTATTTAACTTCGTTGAACGAAAGCTCGAACGCTAGAAAGAAGAAAAAGAAATTATTCGACGATGAATATTGAACAACTTGTTTGAATGACAGTTCCACATAGGTACTACATTTAAAATGAAAAAACTAGACGGGAGATCGAATGGGAAAAGGAAATCTTCAAGCATTAAACATTATCGAAACCCTAGATCTAGATTGAAGAAGAGAGATTCGATGTTACCTTGTTTGGATTTCTTGAATCCACCGTTGCCATTCAAACCAGCTGGCCTCCCTCGTTTTCTAGCGAGGCCGAATTCCATGGCGAATCGTTGCAGAGAGTTAGGTTACAAGGGGGAAAGTGGGAGAGTGATGAAGATCGGTTAGGGTTTGCAGAGGGCGAAGGGGCTTGAAAAAGGGGGAAAATGATAGAGATCTAGAACGTGTAGATTTAGTAGAGTGATTGGTCAAAGTCGTCGTTTTTTACTTTTAATTAACATTTATATGGGCCTTAAATGAAACCAATCATATATTGGGCTTTACCAGACACTTGCAATAAGAGATTAAATGTTAAAATTCCACCTGTTTTAAATATTTTATTTTGGGAAAAACATTACGATTTCAAGGATAAACAAAGAGAACATTAGTTTGTCTTTTTCATGACATTGTATTTTTTTTTATTATTATTTTGTCTTTTTATTTAATGAGGTGTGGAGAAGTATTATTATTGTGAAATTAGTTTCGTTATGAGATTAGTGGGCCGATATTGGTGCCTTCGACCCACAAGTACAGTGAGGAAAACTCACCTAACAGTCTGAAAGATAGCTGAACTGATCACTGCTCCAAATAATGTCTCTACAGGTCACGTATACAATAAACAGGGGCCTAATCTCAATCCAATATTCAATTTACCCAAAATAACCTAAGTAAAACTTAGTCAAAAGTCAATGGTCAATGCCAAAATTCAAAAGTCAAAGTTCCAAGTCAGGTTGAGGTTGAGTACGCCGTGCATACTCCATATCTACTAGGGATGCAAACGGGGGCGGATATTGACGGATACTGCAATACCCGTCCCCGTCCCCGTCCCCGCTTCGTCTAATCCCCGACGGGTGCAGGTAAAAATATACCCGCCGGATACGGACAACCCGATAAATACCCGTTCAGTAAAAAAAATAAAGGAAAATAACATTTCTAAATCTATATATCAAATGATATCACAATTAAGAAGAAATTTAATAGTCATACAGATTATACATACATGCAACTGATAGAGTATTAGATGATACAGATTATACATACATGAAAATGACACAAAAATAAGATCACATCAATTTACAAAAGAAATTCGAAGCAATAAGATCATATTAAAAAGAAATCGATAACCACTCAGCTATACATACATTCTATAACCATTCGATCATTCGGTAATAACTAAAATCGATATACATTCAGCCATTCAGTCATTCGTTATATAGATGCGACATACATTTAATAACCACTTAGCCATTCAACCATTCATATGATACATATATACAATACATACATATATAAAAATCAGATGAATAAATGATATCACAATTCAAAAAAAAAAGTTATTTAATAGCCAAAAATGTTCGATTATTTCAACAAAATCCACAAAAAAATCGAAGAAATAACAGGATAATCGAAACAATAACATTAGAAGAAAACAAGAACAACGAAATCGAGTGCAGAAAAAGAGTCAAAGAAAGAAAAATCGAGTTGAATATTTGAGTGCTTGGCTTTTGAGACTTGAATCAAGAAAATCGAGCTTCTTCCGACTTAAGTCTCGAGGAGTTGAAGTCTTGACTCCTTGAATTGCTTGGAGATTGTGAAGCTAGTGGTGTTGGCGAGAAAACTGAAGAGACAATAACTCGTGACTAACTTTAATCTTGGAGGAATAAATACGATTGTATATTAAAAGGGATTAGGAAGATAGTAAAGTTATCTCCTAAAGGGTGAATGGTGAAGCCTGGAGAATTGAAAAGTCGGAGCATGCCATCGTGTGTGCTTATGTGAAACTTTAAATCTATATATCAAATGATATCACAATTAAGAAGAAATTTAATAGTCATACAGATTATACATACATGCAACTGATAGAGTATTAGATGATACAGATTATACATACATGAAAATGACACAAAAATAAGATCACATCAATTTACAAAAGAAATTCGAAGCAATAAGATCATATTAAAAAGAAATCGATAACCACTCAGCTATACATACATTCTATAACCATTCGATCATTCGGTAATAACTAAAATCGATATACATTCAGCCATTCAGTCATTCGTTATATAGATGCGACATACATTTAATAACCACTTAGCCATTCAACCATTCATATGATACATATATACAATACATACATATATAAAAATCAGATGAATAAATGATATCACAATTCAAAAAAAAAAGTTATTTAATAGCCAAAAATGTTCGATTATTTCAACAAAATCCACAAAAAAATCGAAGAAATAACAGGATAATCGAAACAATAACATTAGAAGAAAACAAGAACAACGAAATCGAGTGCAGAAAAAGAGTCAAAGAAAGAAAAATCGAGTTGAATATTTGAGTGCTTGGCTTTTGAGACTTGAATCAAGAAAATCGAGCTTCTTCCGACTTAAGTCTCGAGGAGTTGAAGTCTTGACTCCTTGAATTGCTTGGAGATTGTGAAGCTAGTGGTGTTGGCGAGAAAACTGAAGAGACAATAACTCGTGACTAACTTTAATCTTGGAGGAATAAATACGATTGTATATTAAAAGGGATTAGGAAGATAGTAAAGTTATCTCCTAAAGGGTGAATGGTGAAGCCTGGAGAATTGAAAAGTCGGAGCATGCCATCGTGTGTGCTTATGTGAAACTTTGGAAAACAGTAACTATTAAATTGAATTTAATGGGTTGAAGATTTTCGATATATATATATATATATATATATATATATATATATATATATATATATATATATATATATATATATATAATCGGGTATGTAACAGGAAGGATAGTGTCATACCCGTCCTCGCTTCGGGTATGTAATTTAAGCTCCACCCCCGTCCCATTACCCGTTAAGACAGGTAATACCCGATCCGTTAGGGTCGGATACCCACGGGTACCCGAATCCACGGGTCAAACTTGCATCTCTAATATCTACGCATGACACAAAGAGTGTCTGCCCAAATTACATGTCTTCAATACAGTACGTGTTGTATACTTCTATGGTACACCCTACGTACTCAGTCAGATTCAAATATCCTCATTAAGTGCTTATTCACTTAATTCCTTACATCCAAATCTCATATATAACCTGGAATAACCTCCTTCATCATAAAGTTTCCAACTTTATGACTTTTCATGATTAGGAAATGTCCAAATCTACAAACCCTAACATATCACAAGATTCTAAGCCCCAATACTCATACATGGATGAAAGGAAAGGATCAAGATAATATTTTTATGACTCCATGCACTTCAAAACATTCGAAAAGGCTAGGTCTGGAGTACCTCATACTCAACTAGACCAAGATTATGAGACCAAAATGCACAAGAACCTTAGAACTAACAAGATATAGTGAAGTATTCATCAAGTTCAGAACTTTATACCTTCTGGAGGTTGCTAAAGAGATGAAATGTCCATATCCACAAGGCTTGAAGCTTCCCAAGTGCACTCAAATGATCTTTTTCCTTCAAAGATGAACAGAAAACACTCAAATAGCTCAAAAACTCTCAAATGAATATTAGGGTTTACAAGGGGTTGTTTGGGAGGATGGAGGTTGAAGGTGGAAGGGATTTATGAGGGTTAAGGTGTTTAAATAGGGATCAACACCCCAGTTTCAAGGTTTGCAGATCAGCCGTGTACGCCTTGTGTACCCCTTGAGTACGCCCAGTATACTTAAAAGCATTCGTGTTACCTTTTAATGACTTACGCTCAATGCACGCCCGGCGTAAGTATTAAGGAATAATTAGAATATCTTGAATATTCTAAATATTCACGTTGTTGTATATTCCAATAGATAGCTTAGTCAATGTAGTTAGTTTTTGTTTCCTGTTTATTAGCTTATCTTTAGCAAGTTTGTTTTGGATCATCACATCCACTATGTAAATTCTAGATAGCTACGCTGCCTATTTAAAGGCAATCTCTGTTTAATATGAAGTATTTAAAATCTTCCATAACACTTATATGGTATTAGAGCTAAGACGATCCTAACCTTTTTTTTTTCAAACAACATCATGTTTGATACAATCATCCCCAACAACACAGAACCTACCAAACCTTTTACCAATATACAAATCCATAACTCCATTCAATTAACCTCTGTAAACTATGTTGTGTGGAAAACTCAACTCCAAGAAACACTCCTAGGCTATGATTTGTGGAAGTTTGTAGATGGCAGCCACAAATCGCCTTCAGCCTCAATCACAGTCAATAGTGCTTCTGTGGCTAACCCAGAGGCTCTCACTTGGTTCCGTCAAGATTGTCTGGTATTTGGTGCAATTGTTGGCACCCTCTCTCAAAATCTTGTGCATCTCATATCTCAGACCAACACTGCTCACGAGGCATGGAAAGTTCTTGCTGCAACCTATGCTAATCCCTCAAGGGGTCACTTCAAGCAAATCAAAAGTAATCTCAGCCAGATCACTCACTCCAACCAATCTATCACAGAGTATATGCAATCTATCAAACAATGCACAGATCAATTAACTTCAATGGGAAAACCGATGGATCATGAGGACATTATCGATAAGGTATTGCTTGGTCTTGATTATGAACAATATCGATCTGTTATTGATGCAGTAAATGCTCGTGATACTACAATATCTTTTGAAGAACTTCATGAGAAGTTGATCACCAAAGAACTCACTGCTTCCGCCAAAGTTTCTCCCCTGACATTTCTTGCTACTGTGAACCTCACTCAAAATCACACTCGGGCTTCCAACTCTCATGGAAATCAGTCAGCTTCATCTTGGAATTCACAAACTCACAATAATACCTAGGATCCACGCCAACCATGCCCCTATCTTGGTAAGTGTCAATGGTGTCGCGAGCAAGGTCACTCTCTTAGTCAATGTACAGTCTTCAAGAGTCATTTTCCTGCTATTCAAGTACCCACTGCAGTTCCTGTTCATTCTGCAACAAAGGGCTCCCAATCACCTTTTCGAGCTCCTCAAGCTCATGCTGCAACAGTTAACTTACCTCAGTCAAACTCCTAGTTACTAGACAACGGTGCCTCTCATCATGTTACAAATGACCATGCAAATTTGTCTCTCCATGCCCCATATGATAATACTGAAGAACTTGTAATTGGTGATGGTTGCACTCTTCCTATCTAAAACACTGGTTATGTAACGCCCCAGAAATTTCAACAAATTTTAAACTTTTCAAAACGATCCTTTTACTAATAAAATGTTTACAAAAATAGTGTTCTCAACATTAATTGAAAATCAGAGTTTCCGAAGACCCAATCTTTTGTAAAACCGAGGATGTGTACGGTCACGCATTCGCCTTGCCAAAATCATCAGAAGCACCTGAAATAATGAACTGAAACCGTAAGCATAAAACTTAGTGAGTTTCCCCCCAAAATACCCCCACGTAAAACAAGCATAAACACAAATACCCATGCCTGGCTCAATCAGCCTCGGGCTGGAATACCAGACATGTCCATGATGGGTCCAGTCATCCTCGGGATGGAATACCCTCATATCATAAGAATATTGGCTCAATCAGCCTCGGGATGGAATACCAATATGTCGGGTCCAATCAACCATCGGGTTGGAATACCTAGGGTTTGTTGGCCTACCGCCTCAACCCTACCGCTCCTCCCGAGCCTCTGTGCCTACGGCTTACAGCCGACCCGCACCAGGTATCTTGGCCTACCGCACAAAGTAGGACCACCTTAACCCAACCAAACACAATATGTCGACATATAAACAATCATGATCAAATAGGCACATAATACAAGAAACAACAATCATACAACTCACTACTGCCTACTAATCCTCTCACTACATACAGTCCCGCCACCAGCTAACCCCATAGAAGGTGTAACCATAAGTAACCAGAGGTGTGATAGCCACCCAAATAGATAGTCCTACTCTAGAGCCACAACCAAACAAGGAACATGCAAAAGAGCCTAGACCAAGAGTTCTTAGGCTATCCTACATAACCACCGACAGTCCCTAAGGGCACTCCATAGATGATAACCAGCAAGCACAAATAACATACAGTTCTATAGGTTATTACCACAAAGCAACAGAATCAATACCAGGAGACAGATTTAACTGATCACTACATCATATCAGCATACTCAATACTAGAACACAGATCTAGTAGGTCACTACAGCATAACAACATACTCAATACCAGAACACATATCTAATAGATCACCACAGCATAACAACATACTAAATATCAACAATCCAAGGAATGCATAACCGTATATACTCAGAGGTGAGATAGTTACCCGGACAGGTGATCCTACTCTAAAACCATAACCAAACAAGCAACAGGTAAGAGAGCTTAGATCAAGAGTCATCAGTCTATCCTGCATGACTATATACAGTCCCTAGGGCATCCCTCTACTAGCAGATAATCAATACTAATGAGCCGATATTGGTGCCTTCGACCCACGGGTACAATGAGGCGAAACTCACCTCGATGTGCGTGCAAAACCCACTATAGCAATGAATGATTCTACCAGCTTCAACTCACTTCCAATCACCTACAGGAAGATACTTGAGTCAATACCCGATCATAGGTCAGAGTCACTTGCAACAGTGACCATTTCACATGAAATGACGATTAGAGTTTCACATGAAATGACGATTAGGGTTAAGTAGGAACACTTAACCCATTAAGGACTTAATCACTTAAAGGTATGATTCATTAAGGTTTGACTTAGTTGTTTTCGGGTGAAATAATAATCCAGTCAACAACCCAAATACACGCCCGATTATTACCTAAAATAAAGCTCCTCGATTCTAGGGTTTTTACATAAAATGATAACTAGGGTTAGTGTTCTTCACTTAACCCATTAAGGACTTAATCCATTAAGTCCAATATTGCATCAAGTTAATTAAGTTAATTGTGGAGAATTATTAAGTATTATTTTAGGTTTAATTAATAGTTTTAATGTCGGTCCCGACTAACTCCAAAATTAGGGTTTTCTAAACCCTAATTAGGGTTTCCAACCCCTGAATTTAATAGATTATCTATTTAAATAAATAAATATATAATTAATAAATTGGGCACCACCCACTGCCACCTCGGGCAGTGGTGGTCGGCGGAGGTCCATGGCGGCAGGAGGCGGTAGCCACCCGCACACGGCGGCGGTTTGAGTAATATTCCAACAATCCAATACATACACAATTTCTTACAACACACACACTAGCACCAAAAAAATAAGAAAATCCCAATACAACCACCAAAAATGGTGGCCGACGGCGGCAGGAAGTGGCAGCCACCACCTCAAGGTGGTGGCGGTGGGTTCTCTTTTGGTTCCAGGTCAAGCAAACACACACCAATACATTAACAACAACACACCACATACATACACGTGGCACACACACACTAATAAACGCACACAACCACCCACATATGGTGGCTGATGGTGGTAGAAAAACGGAAATGGCGGCAGAAAGAGCATCACGGGCGGTAGCCACCATGGTGGCCCCTTGCATTTTCCAGCCAAACAACACACCCACACCACGACCCCAACTGAAACCCGTACACACACATCGACCTAAGCTGAAACACATACACATATGAAATTACAAACAAACACAGCTACCCATGCGGCGGCAGGTGGCGGCAACGGAATAGCAAAATAGAACGGAGGTGGAGACGAGAAAGGTTCGTACGTCAGCTCGTGGTTCGTCGTCGTCAGTAGCAGCGGCGGCGTCGGCTTGGTGGTTCACCATAGCGGATAGGGGGTTGGCAGCGTCCCTCTCCGGTCTTGACGGATCCTCCTAAAAATCCTCGACGTCGCCGGCGGTAGGAGCAGCGATGGTTCGGCGCAGCAGAGGGTGGATGATGGCGTCGACTGAGATCGTTTAGGGTTAGGGTTTGTGATGGGTGCGATTCAAAAATGAAGGGGAGATGGAAGGGTGACGGGTATTAACCCGTCTCTTATCAACTTCTGCTAAAATTTTACTTTCAGTCCCTCCCACATCCATTTTTCTCAATTCAAGTACATAAATTACCAAACAGACCTTGTTTCATGAATTTCTTTACATTTCAAGTCCAACTGATACAATTTAGACTTCAAATTCCTAAAATTATAACATTCAACTCCCCTGCTAACACTGGTCAATTATTACTGCTTTAAGGTTATTATTTATTCATTTTATTTATTTAATTATTATTGATTTATTTAATTTTATTTATTTATTAAATTATTATTTATTTATTTAAATTTATTATTTATTAAATTTTAAACGGAATGTTACAGGTTATTTCTCTCTCGCTACTCTTTCTACAAAATTTCACTTTTTGAATGTCTTGCATGTCCCATCTATATTTGTATCTCAATTTTTTTCGTGCGAATAACAGTAGTATTGAGTTCTTACCCTCTCTTTTTCGTGTCAAGGAGCTTTTGAAGGGCACAACACTCATACAAGGTCCAACTAGAGTCGGTGTTTATGAATGGAGTCCAAGTTCACCCCAAGTCCTTATGTCTCTCAAACTACCCAAACATGATTGGCACCATCGTCTTGGTCACCCTTCATTATCTGTTCTTAGGTCTAAATTCTAGTTTTAATCTAGCAATTTCTGATTTTTTGATGTCTTATTGTAATTCTTTCAATTTGAATAAAAGTCACAAATTACCTTTCTCTTGTTCATCTTTAGCCTCAAATGCTCCCTTGGAACTCATTTATTCAGATGTTTGGACTTCGCCTATACTATCTCTTGATAAATTCAAATACTATGTCATCTTTGTCGACCACTTTACAAAATATGTGTGGTTTTATCCATTGAAAAAGAAATCTAACACATTTGATGTTTTCATCCGATTTAGGGCTCTTATTGAAAAATACTTTGATTGTAAAATCATCAAATCTCTCAGATAATGGTGGTGAGTATGAAAAATTGACTCCATACTTGACATTAAATGGAATATCTCATCTAACTTCTCCTCCACATACTCCACAACACAATGGTTATGTGGAACAACGTCATCGTCACATTGTTGAAACTGGATTGTCTTTACTGACGCATGCCCACATACCCCTGGCATATTGGCCTCATGCTCTAGCCACTGCCACATATCTTATTAACCAGCTTCCCACTCCAACTCTCAACAATATTTCACCATATTTCAAACTTTTTGGTACTGCTCCAAATTATTAAAAATTAAGAAGTTTTCGTTGCCTCTGTTATCCGTGGTTAAAGCCATATTCATCCCACAAGCTAGATCCTGTTGGATTAGGTGTCTAAGCCCATAACTATAATTGGTATGTACTTGAATTGATAGCAACACAGTCCTTTTGGGTTGCCCTCAACCTAGCAACTGGACAAGGAAATTATGAAAGGAGAGATATTAATTTATAAGATTAATAAATTAATATAAATGATTTATTAATATGTTAAAAGATTAATATATTAATTAGAAATCATTATGTTTAATTAATAGTTAGCCAGAAATTAATCAGAATTAATTTTGGGGTTAAAAGTATTAATTATAAATTGCAGGGACTAGTTTGCAATTATCTAATAGTTGAGTGGAAGGCTCCAGAACCTCCTTGGAAGGAGGTGGACGAAATCTATAGGGGAAACCCTAAGGATTTCGTCCAAGGGGCTTTGGATAAGGCCTTTGGATTAGCTTAGGCCCCAAGCAAAGGAGTATTAGGGTTTTCCCTAAACCCTAGATCCCTCAACTATATAAGGAGCCTCCCAGCTCCTAAAATCGGCCACTCCTACCTTGGAAGAAACCCTAGGCCGATTTTTGCATACCCTACCCTCTCTCCTTCAAGTTTCCTTCTTGCTAGTTCTTGGGTGTGATTCCATTAGAGGCATTACATTTGTGGTGCTAGGCTTCCAAGAAGATCAAGTTCAAGAGGATTAACAATTGTTTGCTATAACAACTGAAAGGTATGTAATTCTAAAACCCTATTTTGTTAATTTCGAAATTAGCCTCTCTCCTCTAGGGTTCTTGTTTGCAATTCAAAGTTATATGTTCAATAGTTAAAACATAGATCCAAAGTAGGTTGCATGTGAACTTAGGAATTGTTTTTTCTAGTTTATTTGTTTTACCTAAAACTCATCAGTGGTATCAGAGCCATTGTTTGTTTTAAATTGAATTGCTATAATAGTTTAATTGCAAATTAGGGTTTATAGCCATTAAACCCTAAAGGCCAAAATTTCCGTTTTTAGGGTTTTTGGTTCAAAGGGTTTTTCGAAAAACCCTAGCCTCCATGAACCCTAATCGAAATTAGGGTTAGGGTTTTGGAAAACCCTAGCCTCCTCCCTTGAATTTCGAAATTTGCTTGTTATTTTAGGGTTTTATCTTATTTGGGATAATTATTACTTGATTGGATAATTATTGCCTAATTAGATAATTGAGAAAAATAAGGAAATTATCTTTTACCCTAATTTTCGAAATCTAGAGGGATAAGGATTAGGATTAAATTAATTGTTTAATTTGATTAGATAATCCTTACAAAATTTAATAAATTAATTAAAAGTTAATTAATAGATAATTATTAAATCTAGTTCTTTGGTTTATTTTAAATTTAAATTAATAGTTTAATTTTTCGAAATTTATATAAACCTCAAAGTTTTAAAAAGTTTAAAACACACCTTATATATGTATTATAATTAAAAGTTTAATATTATATATGTATAAGAATATGGTAAGTCAAATCGCTAGTATGTCTCATTCACGAAGCTAGTCTATAAGGGGGGTATAAGGAAACTGCCTATAAAATGGTAGTTGAATGGGTGTCCACTCTCACCCACCGCTTCCTTGATTAGTGGAGGGTCGTTAGCAGAACGGGTTTGATAGGACAACTACATCTCATTAAAAGTATAATGTTATTAAAGAAAGTACTAGAACATTATTTTACAAAATCCCAACTGTAGTTACTTTAGGAAAAATGTGAAAAGTATGCTAATCCATGAAATTGCACATTATGCTTTATTGGTCGTTAGTGAAGCGTGTGTGGTTAACCAGCACACTAAAAGGCATTAATAAAGAGTAGTAATGGGTATCTCATAATTGTCATTTTGATGGAGCGTGTGTGGTTTACCAGCACATCAATAGTTAATGATAAAGACAATGAGGTTACCAAGCACATTTGCATGGCTATTCACATCTTGTTTGTGATCCTCGGCATCCCAGTCACAAATAGAAGAGCATAATCTGAGATTAAAACATGCAATTGAATAGTTTCAATGTATCTCAAAAGAATTAGGAATTTCACTTCGTTTATTTCGTCTAATGGTGGAATTGGTGAATCGTCATTCACCTACCTTTATGAAATTTACACTTGGATCTCGGCATCCCATTTCTAAGTTGTGAATCTTCATAGTTGGATCCTAACCTTAATATTATATCTTTGGGTTATTATATTGAGGTATCTTGAAATCTAACTAAAACTTTCTTTCCTTTCAGATGTCTACTCCTGGAAAAACTTCTGCTTCATCATCCTCCAACCACAACTTCTCTTTGCTCAACATTTGCTCCAAAGTCGTTATGGATGGCTCTAACTATAACGATTGGATGCGTAACATCAAGATCGCACTTCGATTTGAGGACAAAGAATATGTCCTTGAAAAGGAGCTCAAAGAGCTTGATGAGTCTAAAGCTACTCCTGAAGAATATGCTGCCTACAAGAAACATTATGATGATGCTACCAAAGTGGCATGCATCATGGTCGCAACCATGTCCCCAGAACTGCAGAGGTACTATGAGGACTACTGGCCCTTTGAGATGAACAAGGACCTTATGGAGAAGTACCATAAGCGAGCTCGTCAAGAAAAGTTTGAAGTAGTCAAGTCACTCATGGCTTGCAAGATGAAAGAAGGGGAGTTGGTTGTGTCTCATGTGAAAAGAATGCAACGCTACAAAGAGCGTTTGGTCAAGCTCAACATTCACTTTGATGAGGAATTGGCCATTGACATGGTCTTGAACTCATTACCTGATTGTTATGGTCAGTTTATTCTAACTTACCATTTGAACAACACTGAGCAGACACTGGCCCAATTGCATAACGTGTTGCAGACAGCTGAAGCAGGGATGAAGGGTAAAAGTATAGCCTCCACTCCTGCAAGTGCCCCTGTCTTGGCTATTGGACAGGGAAAGAGGAAAAAGAGGAAAGGTCCTCCTAAGCAAAACTGGAAGAACAAGGCTCAAGCCGGGTCATCTAGTAATGGCCCAAAGGCTAAGCCCAGTGCTACCATTCCCCATGTTTCTGATCCAAAAGATGTAGATTGCTTTTATTGCAATGACAAAGGGCACTGGAAGAGAAGCTGCCCAAAATATCTGCAGGACATCAAAGATGGCAAAGCGAAGCCATCTTCAGCAGGTATTTACACTATTTCTTCTAATAACTCATTATCTTCTCGTTCATGGGTCCTTGATACAAGATGTGGTTTTCACATCTGTTCTGATTTACAGGGGCTAAAAGAAAGTGAGGAGATAGAGCGAGGAAGGATAAACTTGATCATGAGAAACAAGAAGTCTTCACCAGTGACCAAGATCGGAGTTTATCAACTTTTGCTTAGTAATGATGTTAGATTAGATTTATTAAATTGTTGCTATTCGTCTGAGATGAAGAGAAACATTATTTCATTTCATGCATTATTCAGACAAGGTTTTAAATATTCTTTTAATGATTTGAATGGTTCAATTTCTGTTTATAAGAATGGTGTTTTTGTATTTGAAGCTTTGCCTTGTGATGATGTGTATGAAACAGTGACTTGTGTTGATAGCTTAGGAAATAGTGTATTTAATATTGACTCGTCTAATAGTGTAGACAAGGCATGCTTGTGGCATTGTCGTCTTGGACACATTAACAAGAAACACATAGCCCAACTCCAAAAGGATGGAGTGTTGGAATCATTTGACCTAAAATCAGATGATATGTGTGAATCTTGTCTTTTGGGAAAGATGACAAAATCACCATTCACAGGGTCTTGTGAAAGAGGTGAAGGTCTGTTGGATCTCATACACACAGATGTGTGTGGGCCCTTCAGATCAACTACAAGGGATGTTAATCGATTCTATGTGACTTTCACTGATGATTATAGCAGATATGGCTATATCTACTTAATCAAACATAAGTCAGAAACCTTTGAAAAGTTCAAAGAGTTTAAGCATGAGGTCGAAAATCAATTGGGCAGGAAGATAAAGGTACTTAGATCCGATAGAGGCGGGGAGTATCTTAGTATCGAGTTCAACGACTATCTGAAAGAATGTGGGATAGTCTCACAATTAACTCCTCCTAGGACACCACAGTTAAATGGTGTAGCTGAGAGGCGTAATCGAACCTTGTTAGACATGGTTCGTTCTATGATGAGTCGTGCTTCGCTTCCTATTCACTTCTGGGGGTATGCCTTAGAGACAGCCGTACACATCCTCAATCTTGTCCCTACAAAGAAGGTTGCCAAAACACCTCACGAAATGTGGACGGGGAAAGTTCCCTCGTTAGCACATATTAAAGTCTGGGGTTGTGAAGCTTTCATAAGACGGGAGACTCACGACAAGCTAGCAGCTAGAAGTGAGAAATGTGTTTTCATTGGTTACCCAAAACAGTCTTTTGGATATTTGTTCTACAGACCTAGTGAAAACGTGGTCTTTGTAGCACGAAGAGGAGTCTTTCTAGAAAGAGAGCTCATATTCAAAGAGGACAGTGGGAGCACCATTGACCTTGAAGAAATTCAAGAGTTAGCCAATGAAGGAACCTTAGATGACACTAGCACTCAACCAGAGGAAACAATTCCTGTTGAACCAGTTGATAACTCATTACCTCTTCGAAGATCCACTAGGGTGAGTGTGCCACCTGAGTTGTATGATTTTCATATTACTTCAGACGGTGACACATTCATCAGTGATAGGACACTGGTAAATTTAGATGAACCAGTCACTTATAAGGAAGCAATGGCAGGCCCAGAGGCTTCCAAGTGGAAAGAGGCAATGGACAGCGAGATTAAGTCCATGTATGACAACCAAGTTTGGAATTTGGTTGATAGTGCACCAGGTCGTAAGACAGTTGGGTGCAAATGGATCTTCAAGAAGAAGACAGACATGGATGGAAATGTGCACACATTCAAGGCTCGACTGGTTGCAAAAGGTTTCACTCAAGCCCCAGGGGTTGACTATGATGAGACCTTCTCGCCAGTAGCTAAGATTAAATATATTAGGATATTGCTCGCCATAGCTGCCTTTCATGACTATGAAATCTGGCAGATGGATGTCAAGACTGCTTTCCTTAACGGGAAGTTGGCTGAGGATGTTTACATGAATCAGCCAGAGGGTTTTGTTGATGCAAAGTTTCCCAATAGAGTGTGCAAGCTTGAGAAATCCATTTATGGATTGAAACAAGTATCTCGCAGCTGGAATCTTTGCTTCCATGAGAAAGTTAAAGAGTTTGGTTTCTCTAGAAGTGAAAATGAGTTTTGTGTGTATATCAAGGCTAGTGGGAGTCTAGTAACTTTTTTGGTGTTATATGTCGATGACATATTACTCATTGGTAACGACGTTCCAACCTTGAAAGATGTTAAGTCTTGGCTTGGAAAGTGTTTTGCCATGAAAGACCTTGGAGAAGCTGCCTATATTCTTGGGATTAGAATATTGAGAGATAGAAAGAAGAGACTAATTGGACTTAGTCAGAGCACATACTTGGATAAGGTACTAAAGAGGTTTAGTATGGAAAATTCCAAGAAGGGAGAGCTACCTATCCAAAGCAATACCAAATTAAGTAAGACTCAATGCCCAAGTACAGATGAGGAAATAGCAGACATGAGTCGTGTACCTTATGCTTCCGCTGTCGGATCGATCATGTACGCTATGACATGTACTCGCCCTGATGTGACATTTGCTTTGAGCATGGTGAGTCGCTATCAGGGAAACCCGGGTAGAGCTCATTGGATAGCGGTTAAGAATATAATCAAGTATTTACGAAGGACAAAGGACTGGGTCCTTGTGCTTGGTGGCAATGATACTTTGAGAGTAGATGGTTACAGTGATGCCAGTTTTCAAACGGATAGAGATAACTTCCGTTCTCAATCTGGCTGGGTATTTTTACTGAATGGAGGAGCGGTTACTTGGAAAAGTTCCAAGCAAGATACAGTGGCTGATTCTACTTGTGAATCAGAGTACATAGTAGCAAGTGAAGCGTCGAAAGAAGCAGCTTGGTTAAGGAACTTCATCGGAGATCTCGGAGTTGTTCCAACCATCCAGGAGCCTATGGAACTGTTCTGCGATAATGAGGGAGCGGTTGCCTTAACAAAGGAACCGAGAGATCATAGTAAAACCAGACATATCGACAGAAAGTACCATTTTATCAGACATAGAGTAGAAGAAGGCCATCTTGTAGTAAAGAGGGTGTCATCTGAAGATAACCCAGCAGACCCCCTCACAAAGGGTCTGAGTAGGGTTAAGCATATTCAGCATGCTCGGAGCATAGGACTGAAAGATGATATTAGTTTTAGTAGTTAGATTAGTTCTGAAACTTGTAACAAAGTAAATGTAATTGAATTTTGGTGATTAAATAATAAAGTATTATTTATGAGTTTGTTTGCTGCCTTTTGTCAATTGTTTATTGTGTTTCATTTTTGCATGTTTTACTTCCCGAATAATAAGATTATTCAAACTCCACAGTCGCTTGTACTTTTGGAAGTAAGTAGTGAATTAAGACTGTCATGAATTGGATTGCAGATTGTCTGAGGATAGACATTGTAATAGAATTGCTGCAATGTTCATGAGTACTCAGAAATTGAGATTTAAGTATTAGATAAACCCTCGCTCAGAGTATCACTTCATGGAATTCATCACGAGTAATACTGAGACGATAATATCTTATAATCTTGAAACGAAGATATATAAGTTGTAATTTACAAAGTCGGTTATACATTGGTGATACGAAAACGCATCAGTAACTTGGTGTTATAAAACGTATTGTCATGTATAATTTGATGAGTAAAAGATACAAGCATATGAGTCAACGTTTATTCGTTCCTTTTGCCCTAACCGGAAAAGCGATATATGTGGGCCCCTCGATGATTTGGTGTTGACTTATGTGCTGGGCCCAGCCAGGACTAAATTGATGTGTTCAATTAGAATTCCTACATCATCACAAATCAGAAATCGGGAAACATAGATTCTGGACAAAGAGATTGATTACATTCCATGTCTTATGTCTGGGGATATCTTGCAGAACGAAGGATTATATGATCACTTATCTAAGGACACATAACTGACTGGGTCAGAGTTCAGCAGCAGCTTTTGGAAGCTACAATTTGCTGGTTAAATTTAGAAGTCATACTAGCAATTATAGTTACAGACTTATCCAAGCGGGAGACTGTTGGATTAGGTGTCTAAGCCCATAACTATAATTGGTATGTACTTGAATTGATAGCAGCACAGTCCTTTTGGGTTGCCCTCAACCTAGCAACTGGACAAGGAAATTATGAAAGGAGAGATATTAATTTATAAGATTAATAAATTAATATAAATGATTTATTAATATGTTAAAAGATTAATATATTAATTAGAAATCATTATGTTTAATTAATAGTTAGCCAGAAATTAATCAGAATTAATTTTGGGGTTAAAAGTATTAATTATAAATTGCAGGGACTAGTTTGCAATTATCTAATAGTTGAGTGGAAGGCTCCAGAACCTCCTTGGAAGGAGGTGGACGAAATCTATAGGGGAAACCCTAAGGATTTCGTCCAAGGGGCTTTGGATAAGGCCTTTGGATTAGCTTAGGCCCCAAGCAAAGGAGTATTAGGGTTTTCCCTAAACCCTAGATCCCTCAACTATATAAGGAGCCTCCCAGCTCCTAAAATCGGCCACTCCTACCTTGGAAGAAACCCTAGGCCGATTTTTGCATACCCTACCCTCTCTCCTTCAAGTTTCCTTCTTGCTAGTTCTTGGGTGTGATTCCATTAGAGGCATTACATTTGTGGTGCTAGGCTTCCAAGAAGATCAAGTTCAAGAGGATTAACAATTGTTTGCTATAACAATTGAAAGGTATGTAATTCTAAAACTCTATTTTGTTAATTTCGAAATTAGCCTCTCTCCTCTAGGGTTCTTGTTTGCAATTCAAAGTTATATGTTCAATAGTTAAAATATAGATCCAAAGTAGGTTGCATGTGAACTTAGGAATTGTTTTTTCTAGTTTATTTGTTTTACCTAAAACCCATCAGATCCTTGGTCTCTCCCATGTGTTTTCATTGGGTACTCCTCGATTCAAAGTGCATACTATTGTTTACATCCTCCTACTAACCGTATTTATACCTCAAGACATGTGAAATTTGTAGAAAACATTTTTCCCTTTTCTGATTGGTGCAGGAACTTCCCTTCATCACAAACATCCTCTATTGATGAATAGATTGTGCTAAATTTCCCTATTATGCCTACTGTAACAACCCATGTGCAGCCCCATGAGTCTACTTTACCCGCCACCGTGACAACAAACACTTCACCTGCTCCATCTCAAACAAACTCCCTCCCATGCCCCTCACGGAAAATGGTCACCGGGTCACTAAATAATATTGTGAAACCTAACAAAAAAATATGTTCATCTCACCACTATTAGTAATACTCCAAATGAGCCTACAAACATTACCCAGGCCTTGAAAGATCCACAATGGCGGGCTTCCATGACTGATGAGTTCACTGCTCTCACCCGACATCGGACTTGGGATCTTGTTCCACGACATCCTTCTCAAAATCTGATTGGTAACAAATGGGTCTATCGAATTAAGTACAACTTTGCAGGTGCAATCGAACGTTACAAATCCAGACTTGTGGCCAAGGGTTTTCATCAAAGGTCGGGTATTGATTTTTCAGAAACTTTTAGCCCAGTTATCAAGCCTACAACAGTCTGGTTGATACTTACTCTAGCTGTTACTCATGGATGGCCCATCATACAATTTGACATAAATAATGCTTTTCTTCAAGGCGCTCTTAAGGAAGAGGTTTAAATGTCTCAACCTCCTGGCTTTCTTGATAAGGATCATCCGACACATGTTTTCAAGCTTCACAAAGCAATCTACGGTCTTAAACAAGCACCGCGGGTGTGGTATAATGAGTTGCGTACATATAACTTATCATTTGGGTTTACAAACTCAATAGCCAACTCCTCATTATTTATGTATCATTAACATGGTATATCATTTTATTTGCTTGTTTACGTTAACGATACCATTATTACCGGCCCTTCACCAAATGCCTTGCAGGACTTCATAACTTATTTAGCGTCCAGATTCTCCTTGAAAGACTTGGGTCCTTTGTCTTACTTTCTTGGAGTAGAAGTTCTCTCTCATGCTAAAAGTTTATATCTCAGTCAAAAGAGGTATATTGGTGACCTCCTGACTCGTGCAAATATGTCTAATGCTAAGGTCGTTTCAACGCTAATGGTTTCTCATCCACCACTCACTCTAGATGTTGGGTCGCCTTTGTCAAATCCCACTGAATACCGTGCTTTGGTCGGTAGTTTACAATACCTAGCTCTCACTCGCATGGACATTGCCTTTGCTGTAAGTCGGTTAGCTCAATTTATGCACAAGCCTAGTGATTTACATTGGGCAGTTCTTCGACGCCTTCTTCGTTACCTTAATGGTACTATTGATCATGGTGTCATTCTTCATCGTGATTCTCCTATGACTGTCCACACCTACACTGATGCGGATTGGGCAGGTGATCATGACAATTTTGTCTCCATATCTGGTTATATTGTGTACTTAGGTCGGAATCCTTTGTCGTGGAGCTCGAAGAAACAAAAAGGTGTTGCTCGCTCTTCTACCGAAGCAGAATTCCGAGCAGTGGCTTCCACTACTGCTGAGTTGATGTGGCTACAATCTCTCCTCTCTAAGCTTCGCATTAAGTTTCCCTCTACACCAAGAATCTACTGTGGCAACTTGAGTGCAACTCACTACTCTAAAAACCCGGTCTTCCACTCTTGTATTAAACACTTAGCTCTTGCCTTTCACTTTGTGCGTGAGCAAGTACAGTTGGGAAAGCTTTGGGTTCAACACATTTCAGGTGATGATCAACTTGCAGATGCTCTGACTAAACCTCTTGCTGTGGCTCGCTTCACTAATCTATTATCCAAGATTGGCCTCATCAAGAGACTGTCCATCTTGAGCGGGTATATTAAGGAATAATTAGAATATCTTGAATATTCTAAATATTCACGTTGTTGTATATTCCAATAGATAGCTTAGTCAATGTAGTTAGTTTTTGTTTCCTGTTTATTAGCTTATCTTTAGCAAGTTTGTTTTGGATCATCACATCCACTGTGTAAATTCTAGATAGCTACTTTGCCTATTTAAAGGCAATCTTTGTTTAATATGAAGTATCTAAAATCTTCCATAACACTTATAGTAAGGACCATTTTTTCAACAAATAAATACTTTTAGTAAAGAATGGAAATACCTGATTTGGTTTGGTGTTACAATTCCCAATTCAAATCTTTTTCTTATCTGCTACCAGGAGGCTTCCAGAAACCCTAGAAGCTCCTCTAAAATTGTCCATACCATGGAGGGTTCTAGAAATGCTTATTTTTTTCAACTATTGAATTATTACAATTCACCCTTGCACCGTTAATTATTTCTAATTAATCCTTAATTAATTCTAGATTAATTCTGATTAATAATTAATTAACTACAACAATTTCTAATTAATTCAAAATTAATTATTAACTATTTCTAATTAATTTATTAATCATACAATATATTAACAAATCATTTTATCTCTCTCCTAATATCAATTCTAGCTATTTCTAGTTATGTGGGAAACCCAAAAAAGACTTTACTTTTATTCACTAAGATTATACCAATTTAGTTAAGACCTTAGACACATTAATCCAATAGTCTCCCACTTGCATAAGTCATCAACTATAATTAAAAGTATATACTTTGAATAACCAGTAAAGAGTGATTTCCACAACCACTGGTGAACTCTGATAAAATCAAACGTTGGCCCTAAGATAAGTGACAAGCTATTCCTTCATTTTACAAGATATTGTATGGACATGAGAGATGGATAGAAATCAATCTCATTGTCTAATATTTTGTTTTTCAATTTCCGATTTATAACAACTGAATTCAGACTACTAATTATAGACATCAATTTAGTTCGGGCTCGGCCAAGCACTTCATATGTTGGCAACAAATCATCGAGGGGCCCAAAGATATCGCTTTTCTTGTTAAAGCAAAAGGAACGAATAAACTTTGACTATATAATCATACCTTTTACTCATCATTCCATACATGGAATTATATTTTATAACATCCAATTACGGATGTGCTGAAGAAAAACCAATGCACAATAGATTTGCAAACTATGACTTATATATCTCTATTTGAAGAATAAAAGATATTATCATCTTAGAATTACTTGTGCTTGAATCCGTGAAGTAATCTCTAAGCATGGTTTTAACCAATACTCAAAATCCTTATATTCCAAGTACTCATAAATATTGTAGCAATCCCTATGCAATGTCCAATCCCTATGGACAATCTACAAATGATTCATGACAATCTTTACTCAATACCTACTCTTAGAAGTATGACTGACTGTGGCATTTCGAATAAATTAATATTCAGGAAGTAACACGTAAAATGAAACACAATAATAAACTAATTGTTCTATGGTATCATACTCTTTGAATATAAATAATTTCCCATTAACAACTAAACTTGTCAACATTTTTCATGCCATACTCTTAGCATGCATATCATGTTTTCCTTTGGTCATCACTATTGTGAATGAATCATTGGAAATATATCCACTTCACAACTAGATCTCCATCCTCAACCCTTTTTTTTTATGCAGTGGATTTTTTGGTGTGTCTTATATCTCAATTACAACATCTACAGGTACATGTAGATGTTGTAACTGAGTCGAATTACTTCTATGGTCTTAGGGATCATTAGTCAATGTGACTACACTTTCATAGAACATTTCTAATAGCAATCTGTTACTCAAAAAGATCCAAGGCCAAATATGAAGTTTTCTAGTCCACGTACGCTCCTTGGATGCTTCACTTGCACTAAAGTAATTTGACTCATATAATTGAGTCTACCACCATCTCCTACAAGAAACCTTTCATGTTACCATACTACTATTTAAAACAAATGTCCACTATGACTCAGAGTCATCTCTAAATTTCATGTCACTATAACTCTTCTCAGTCATGTTTTCTACTATCTACAAGCAATCATTCATTAGTATCTTTGAATACCTCACAATGTTCTTGACAGTTGTATAGCAATTCAATAATCAATTTTCTAACAAAATCTCATAATGTTCAAAACAAAATCCCCCCTTTTATAATTTGTTTGTTATATGACTAGTATGTGTCTTGCGCAAAAAGACATTGAATTTTAGGTTGTGTCCTTATGGATTCGACATTGCTTCCCTATGTTACCCATTAGTGCAACCAAGTAGTGATTATTATTTGTTTAAGACGCAACGAAAACATTTTAACAAGTATTATTAGAAGTCAATTGTAACATCCTAAAAATCGTGACCAAAAATTTCATTTTTAAAATCATTAATCAATCCATGATTACCAAGTCTTACATAAACATCATATCGATTCAAGTATCTTTTCCAAAACATATTTATTTTATCAGAGTAAAACAGCCCAGGCTAAATAAACAATGGTGTGTGCCATACGATCACCCCGAGCTCTTCCCTCCGCTACCGGAAGCACCTGAAACCAAAACTGAAAACCGTAAGCACGAAGCTTAGTGAGTTCCCCAACCTACCACATACCATGCATAATCACATACTGCAAGCACTGGGCCTCGCCCGCTACATCGGGCCTCGCCCGTTAGATCGGGCCACGTCCGGCATCAGGCCTCGCCTGGAATCGAGCCCCGCTCGGTATACAGATCTGTTTCTCTTAGGCCCCGCCTGTCTCTGGGCCCCGCCCGCTAAACACATACAAACATATAACCATAGTACATAATACATAAACTAAACATACCCTACTGTATTCCTGTTCTAAGGCCTCACCTATCTTGTGCCTCGCCCCTGTCCTGCTACTGGTGAGCCATGGAACCCCGTCCAAGCTCCTACTGTTAGTGAGATACGGGCCCCCGCCCACACTCACCTTCCTCCTATCTCAGGCCTCGCCCCTGCTCTGCTACTAATGAGATATGGAACCCCGTCCACACTCTGCTAGTGGTGAGATACGGGACCTCGCCCAAACCCACCTCCCTACCAGGCACATACAAGTATCACACAGACAACAAGTATAATCTAACATGCAATCATTCCTCGGGCTCCCACCCGGCATCGGACCTTGGTCCGGAGTAACATACTAGCATACAGTGCCTAGGGCTAACCCTCGGGTCTTCCTACTCTTAACTACATGTGTCACAACTAGGAATTTTGATGCTTTGTAACAACAACAATGATAACATTTGTGAACCAAAAATGTGAAAGCATGTATGATGCTTATTCAATAACAACAAACTTCCATCAAACACTTTATACAAGCACTGCAAATAGTCAACAAAGAATTGGAAACCCTAGAAACCCCGGTTTAAGTCCATTTTGGATTAGGATTTTCTTATTTGGGCCTAATGGACCAATAAGCTTCCAATTTGACTATTTTGGGCTTAGAACTCCTATATGGACTCTAATTGGACTCACTTTCATTTATTTTAACATTTTGGGCCATAATGGGCCCAGAATGAAATAAAATACCCTAAGAGGGCCATAACAAATCTAATTAACTTAAAAAGGCCATAAGACTCATACTTTGATGTAAATTGGGCCCATATCTTGGACTTAAGCACAAAAAGCCCAATTTCTTTTCTTCCTTCCCCTTCTCTCGGCCCAACTACACAAATGGGGGGAAGAGTTGACTTTTTACTTGCCACCTCATAATTATACATGGGGTATCCATGCACCCTTCCTATATTTCCAAGCATCCATCACTTCACACTCTCTTCTCCTCTCTCTTTTCTTCTTCGGCCGAGAACCACGAAAGGAAAGACACACACACACAATTCACTCAAACACTCTCAAAGAACACTCTTCCTTCTTCTTCATCAAAAATTTTGAGATCTAGGAGCTTTCAAGTAGGATTCTCCCTAAGAGTCATCATCTAAGGTAAGTTGATGCTTAAATTCATGATCTAGCTACTTCATTTCATCAAAAATCTCTTCTAAATCTATTCAAACTCGTGATCTTGCATCTTAGAACACATCTAAGCCAAAGATCCACCAAGAAGCTTGTTAGGCCGAGATTTGCATCAAACTTCTTCCATTTTTCTTCTAAACCGAATCCACAAACTCAAGGTGAGTTCATACCCCTCTCTTTTCGGTTTTCATAAGTTTTATGGGAGAGAATACAAGTAAAATGTGTAGATCTATGTGTATGTGTATGCTATGTATGATTTTATGCATGTATGTGTGATTTTATGTGCTTATGTGTTGAATATGTAAACAAAAAGGGAAGAAAACTCGAGATCTATGGCATGAGTAAGAAAACAAACAAGAACTAAGGTATATTACACTAAACAAGTCAAGAAAATTACCCTCCAAGATTATGATAAACATATTGTAACATAAAACTAATTTTTGGGCTTAAATTGTAAAATAAACAAAAGTTGAGTTAAAAATTACCATTCACGGTTTTCTTAAGGGTCAAAAGAGTCAAATCAGTTAAAACAAATGTTTTTATGAATATTATGCTCTTCAAAGGACTTGAAATGTAAAGTTGCAAAAATCATGACTTTCAAAGGGATGAAATGGTAAATTCTTCAAAACAGGGGATAAAAAGTTAAACAAAACTATTTCAAGGGTTAAAATGCTTTTCTTTTCCAAAAAGGATAAAAAATGTAAAGTTTTTGGATTTTGGGCCAAAGTTGTAAAAATTGCGAAAAGTTTGGACTTTAACCGAAAAACACTTTGCTGGAAGGTCTGAAACTGCCAAAGAATAAGTTTTGAGCTAAAAATATCATTTGAACAAGTCTATGATTCAAAAGTGTCAAGAAAATGGTCTAAGGGTTTAAAATGTCTTTTCTTTTGTATAAAGGACTAAAATTGTTATTTTAATTAAAGAAGGGCTGAAAAGGTCAAACCAATATTTTGAACCAATTATTTTATTTTAAGATATTTGAGTCAAAAGAATACCAATTTACAACTTACGAAAACAGAATGAAGAATATACCTATATTTTTAAAAAACATCATTATAAACAACCGAACGGTCTCATGCCGATCCAAAAATAACAATCGTTCAATCAAACCTTCCAACAATTATGCAATACCTAAAACAAGTAAACATTCAAACTTTGGGCTTGAAAGTTCCAATCATGCTAGTTGGACCTTTGTGATCCATTAACATGACCGCTGGGCCCAAGGGATAATGGTAACCAATGTTATTGGGCCTTCTATGACCCAATTCCATATTAAAGGGACCTTCAATGGCTTTTAAGTGCCATTGGGCCTTAGTGGCTCATTAGCATTGCTAGTAAGGTCCAAGTAATCAAATGCGAAATGGGCCATCGTGTCCTTCGTATACCCAACAGCCTAAAATAACTCACGAAAGTAGCAGGACTTTGTATTCCTCTTCTCCTCGTTTTCTAGGCTTATGTGTAATCAAAGTAAACAAATTCAGGTCGTTAATCAATAGTAATCAAGGTGGTTTGGATTAAGTGAGTAATAACGGACGACACCTCTATGGGTCGTTCGTAGTTGGTAGTTATAACCAGTCATTACCATGCATGGTTACAACGACTCACAAAAATTTGATAATATCCGACACCACCCGAGTAATCAAGGAAGAGTAATCAAAAATCATTTGTTGTGGCGGTGTAGCAATTCGTAAACAAGTATATTTCACGTTATCGGAAAACATCGGGTTTTTCGAGGAAATCAAAACCACTCGCTTGTAATTTCTATAACTATAATACAAAACTCCCTTTTATATACACGTTTTGAAATCATTCATGCATCAACTTATGGATCTTCACACTTTGATAAACTATTGCCTTTAAGAAAATATCGGATTTTCTGGGTTTTACAAACTACACAAATCATTTTTATCACAACCTTGCTTATGAACTCACCAACATTTCATATGTTGACGTTTTTCAAAATAACTTGTATTCTCAGGTAACAGGTAAACTGAAGGGTAATATCAAGTATGTTAGGATATTATGTTTTGAAAACTCTCAAACAATTTAGAGTTGTGGATGTGTAATATTTAAAAAATGTACTGGATGTGAACAATATCAGTTGTAATGTATTGATGCATGGTGATGTTTATGTTATGATTCATGTATATTCATTGTGATGATATTCAATTTAAGTCACGTGAGCCCTCGGACGTTTCCGCCGTCTGGTTTCGGGGGTGTGACAGGTTGGTATCAGAGCTTTGTTTATAGTGAACTGGCATATCTAACCACACATTGATATGCAACTATAAACCAAAGAGGGACTAAAACAACTCTGAACAAAACAAAATAAAACACAATGATAAAACATCTTTACTTGTGCGATATAGGAAAAAGAACATAATACCAAATCAAATAAAATAATGCTGACATCTTGGTTAAGTCGGGACTGTTCTTAGTTGTAGTAAGGGGTGGATGTAGCCTGATCAACTACATTTTCTCTGAAGTACAACTATTACATACCCCGGTGAAAACCTCGATGGTCGGTAGACCTAAAAACATACCCCTTTGTTACCAAGAAAAGAACATCAACTCAAATTACATAATAATTAAAACATCTTAGGAATAATGTTAGTACATTTATATACTCTCGCAGACAGTATGGCCGGCTTCCATCACCCCGGAGATCCGTATTTCCCTAATCAGAGAAATAACGGATGGCTGGAGGAGGAACCTGAAGAAGACCCTGAGGAAGGGTCTGAAGAGGAACCTGAGGCGGAAGTCGAGGGCGGACCTGCCGAGCCAGTGGAGGTCCTGGAAGAAGAAGAAGCCGAAGAGGACTTCGAGGAGGAACCTAGCGATGATGATGATTCGGACACAAAGTCCGAAGTCATCAACCCCCCTTACCCGACTAGGGTGCCCGCTCACCGGATGGGCCCGACTGGCCCTACACCCCCCTGGGGTATCGACCTTTGGAGGTGGAGCAGACAGCAGGGACAACGACCTCCATTTGGCATGTCACGCGAGTTCTACGACTTGAGGAAGGGAGGAACAGCTGATCGCGCGCTTCCGGTCATGGTGAGACGATTGCGGAACACTGGCGACCTAGCTCAGAGCACCGTCGATTAGATGCACCAGATGCGGGCTAGAGTTGAGCGTGCAGAATAGGAGACGCGAGAGGTTATCCGAGAGTTCCACTTGAGACAGGTGAGATGGGAGACTCGCCTCCGAGACGCGGAACGACAGGTGGCTCGCCTTCAGGGAGCGTCCACTTCTTCAGCACCACCCCCTGGCGCATCCCACCATGACTAGGACTAGTCATATCTATCCATAGTATTATGCTTATGTGACCTATGCTATGTACCATCGACTCTATGTTTAAGTGATTACACTACTCATAGAGCCGTTACGCTGCCGAACTTGCACCACTAATGTGTGCTCCTTCGAGCAAATTTTCATGTAACAAAAATGCGGATAATATTAATGGAAAAATTTTATGTGTTCTATTGTGATGTTGTTATCTATTATGATTGTATGTTAACATGCGGAACCACTTAAGTATACACAATACACCTAGTTTTTAGGACCACAATCTCACAAAAATCATAGGCGCTCAACATCTTTCCGTTCCATGACAGAAAGATGCCCCAACGACCAACCCGTGGAAACCCTGGACCAACCCCACCCGAAGTCAACTCAGCTGCATTCCAAGTAGTTGTATCTGCTGCGGTTACTGCAGCCATGGTGCAAATCCACCAAGGGAACAATGGTCGAGTCAATGGACAAGGGGCTGGAAGTTCGAACAACAGAATAAATCAAGGACCTACCAAGACATTCTCCTACAAGGACTTCACCAACGCCAAGCCACGAACCTTTAATGGGACGGGTGGAATGATAACCCTAAAGAGATGGATGGAAAAGGTGGAATCAGTATTTGAGATATGTGCATGCCCCGAGGAGGTGAAAGTGAAGTTCGCCGCATGCACATTCGTTGACCAAGCTCTCACTTGGTGGAATGGACATGTAGAGGCCATGACTCTCCCCGTAGCCAACGCTATGCCGTGGGCGGAGTTGAAAGAAATGCTGATGGCTGAGTACTGCCCGCGAGGCGAAATTCAGAAAATGGAGCAAGAGTTATGGAATCTCACCGTCCGAAACTCCGACATAGATGCATACATATCAAGGTTTAGCGAGCTGTCATTGTTGTGCCCTGACATGATTACTTCAGAGGGAAAGAAAATCAAATGATTCATATGGGGATTAACCTCCCCAATTCAAGGAAATGTAATAGATGCAAACCCTGAAACATTCGACAGTGCCAACAGGTTGGCCAAGAAACTATACGATCACAACAACAAGAAGGGCGAGAAGCCAGTGGAAACTGAGAGCAAGAAGGAGAGTGACAACAAGAAAGGAAAGAACAACAAAAGAAAAGGGCGACAAGGCTCAGAGTCGTCAAAGAAGCAACAGATAGTGACAGCCAATGCTGCAACCACCCAAGTACCCTCCACACCACATGCTCCAGCCTCAGCTAATCCAAGTGCCCCTAGGCAGTATTCTGGGAATCTCCCAAAGTGCAACAAGTGCAGTCTCCATCATAATGGTGAATGCAGGGAGATGCATTGTACCAGTTGCAATCGGAAGGGTCACACGGCAAGGTATTGCAGGACCTATCCTCCCCAAAGCCAACAACAAGGAAACAACAACAACAACAACCGCAACAACAGCAACACCAACAACAACGATAATAATGAAGGATCAAGCCCCACCTGCTATGGATGTGGAAAGACTGGGCATATCCGTCGAAACTGCCCCAACATCAACAACCCTGGGAACGGAGGAACAGGAAGGGTGCTAGCTATGGGTCAAGGAGAAGCGGTTCAGGATCCCGCTGTTGTTACCGGTACGTTTCTCCTAAACCACACTTATGCATGCATCCTATTTGATACTGGGGCAGAACGAAGTTTTGTGAGTAATAAATTCAAACACTTGTTAAAACAACAACCCCAGAAGCTTAATGAAACCTTTACGGTGGAAATGGCTAATGGGAAAACAGAATCCACTGGGGAAATCTACATCGGATGTACCCTGACCTTGAACCATCACGTCTTTCAAATAAACTTAATGCCTGTTTCCATTAGGAGTTTTGATGTGATTATCGGCATGGATTGGTTAAGCCCCACCATGCTGAAATTATGTGTCACGAGAAGGCCGTTCGCCTTCGCCTCCCAAATCACGAAACCCTAATTATATACGGAGACAAACCCAGCACGAACCTTCGTCTTATCTCGTGCATTAAGGCACATAAGTATTTACGAAAGAAGGACTTGACGTTTCTAGCTCATATAATGGATAAGTCCAAAGAAGAGATCAATATTCGAAACATCCTTGTGGCTTGCGATTTCCCGGATGTCTTTCCGGAGGATCTTCCAGGGATATCCCCAGAAAGACAAGTCGAGTTCCGAATCGATCTAGTGCCAGGAGCTACTCCCATCGCCAAATCGCCCTACAGATTGGCTCCTGCGGAGATGCAAGAGTTGTCCAGTCAACTCAGTGAGCTTTTGGACAAAGGATTCATCCGACCCAGCTTCTCGCCTTGGGGAGCTCCGATTCTCTTTGTTAAGAAGAAATACGGTACCTTTAGGATGTGTATTGACTATAAGGAACTTAACAAGCTCACTATAAAAAACCGCTATCCACTTCCGCGAATCGACGATCTATTCGACCAGCTCCAAGGAGCAAGTTACTTCTCTAAGATAGATCTGCGATCTGGATACCACCAACTCAAAGTCCGGGAGGAGGATATCCCCAAAACCGCCTTCCGAACTCGTTATGGACATTATGAATTTGTCGTAATGCCCTTCGTTCTAACGAATGCCCCTGCCGCATTCATGGACCTAATGAATCGAATCTGCCGACCATTCCTTGACAACTTTGTCATCGTTTTCATCGACGATATCCTCGTCTATTCTCGAAGCGAAGAAGAACACGGCCGACATCTCCGACAAATCCTAGAAACCCTGCGAACCAAAAAGTTATACGCAAAACTCTCTAAGTGTGAGTTTTGGCTCCGTAGTGTGAACTTTTTAGGTCATGTTGTTAGTCAAGAAGGGATACATGTGGATCCTTCTAAGGTCAAAGCCATTGAAGGATGGGCGATCCCAACAACACCCACATAAATTCGCCAATTTTTAGGCCTCGCAGGCTACTACAGGAGATTCATTCATAACTTTTCCAAAACAGCCAAGCCACTTACCTCGCTTACACAAAAGGGCGTACCTTTTGAATGGACAGATAAACAAGAAGCTGCATTCCGAACTCTGAAGCAAGCACTCTGCAGTGCACCGGTGCTATCACTACCGGAAGGAACATAAGACTTTGTAGTTTACTGTGATGCGTCGAATCAGGGTTTGGGCTGTGTACTCATGCAGCGTGGAAAGGTGATAGCTTATGCGTCCCGACAACTAAAGACACATGAAGTGAATTATACCACCCATGACCTGGAATTAGGAGCTGTGGTCTTCGCCCTGAAAATTTGGAGGCACTACCTTTATGGTACCAAGTGCACCATTTTCACCGACCACAAGAGTCTCCAGCACATCTTAAATCAAAAGGAGTTAAACATGAGGCAACGAAGATGGGTTGAATTGCTGAACGATTACGAGTGCGAAATCAAGTACCACCCAGGTAAAGCTAACGTAGTAGCTGATGCCTTGAGTCGGAAGGATTACTCGAATCGTCGTTTGAAGACTCTCTCAATAACCATCCAATCCCACCTGACCTCGCAAATCAGAGCAGCCCAGTCGGATGCCATGAAGGCAGAAAACAGGACGAGCGAAGCGCTACGTGGAATGGAAAAGAATTTCGAAGTGAAGGAGGATGGAGCATATTACTTCATGAACCGCATTTGGGTCCTTAAACTTGGGGGATTCAGAGAAGTAGTCATGAATGAAGCCCACAAGACGCGATACTCCATCCATCCGGGTTCAGATAAAATGTACTTGGATGTCAAGCAACATTATTGGTGGCCTAACATGAAGGCAGAGATTGCCACTTACGTTAGCAAGTGCCTCACATGTGCTAAAGTAAAAGTGGAATATCAAAAGACCTCGGGATTACTACAGCGACCAGTAATTCCCGAGTGGAAATGGGAAAGGATTACTATAGACTTTGTGACCAAGCTACCCAAGAGGACTGATGGTTTGGATACCATATGGGTAGTAGTTGATAGATTGACAAAATCCGCTCATTTCCTGCCAATAAAAGAATCATACAAGATGGAACGTCTGACAAGGACATATATCAAGGAAATCGTGAGACTCCACGGAGTGCCAATATCTATCATCTCAGATAGAGATAGTAGGTTTACTTCACGCTTTTGGCAATCCCTTTAGAAAGCTATGGGAACACAACTTGACATGAGCACTGCCTACCACCCACAAACGGATGGTCAAAGCGAACGAACCATTCAAACCCTTGAAGATATGCTTCGCGCATGTGTGATAGACTTTGCAAAGTCGTGGGATATCCACTTGCCTTTGATCGAATTCTCGTACAATAACAGTTATCACTCAAGCATCAAAGTCGCTCCTTTTGAGGCATTGTATGGGCGTAAATATAGATCACCGTTGTGTTGGGCAGAGGTAGGGGACACTCAGTTAGCAAAAGGACAAACATCAGACAATGCACTAACGGGACCAGAAATCATATGCGAGACGACCGAGAAGATAATTCAAATCAGAGCCCGACTGCAATCATCACGAGACAGACAAAAGAGCTACGCCGATAAGCGGCGAAAGCCCTTGGAATTCAGAGTCGGGGATAGGGTGTTATTAAAGGTCTCTCCTTGGAAAGGGGTGATTCGTTTTGGGAAACGGGGAAAGCTAAACCCTCGATACATTGTACCCTTCGAGATTCTTGCCCGAATCGGTCCAGTGGCTTATAGACTGCAGCTACCCGCTGAGCTCAGCAGTGTACACCCCGTGTTCCATGTTTCCAATTTAAACAAATGCTTATCCGACGAAACTCTCGTCATTCCATTAGAAGAAATCGAAATCAACGAGAATCTTTTGTTCATCGAAGAACCAGTCGAAATCATGGACATGGAGGTGAAGCGTACTAAGCAAAGTCGCATTCCGATTGTGAAAGTTCGATGGAACGCGAGACGCGGACCAGAATTCATATGGGAACGTGAAGACCAAATGAAGCAGAAGTACCCACACCTATTCTCGCATTCTCAAATCTAGCTTTCAAAAGAATTTCGGGACGAAATTCCCTCTAACGGGGGGATGATGTCACAACTAGGAATTTTGATGCTTTGTAACAACAACAATGATAACATTTGTGAACCAAAAATGTGAAAGCATGTATGATGCTTATTCAATAACAACAAACTTCCATCAAACACTTTATACAAGCACTGCAAATAGTCAATAAAGAATTGGAAACCCTAGAAACCCCGGTTTAAGTCCATTTTGGATTAGGATTTTCTTATTTGGGCCTAATGGACCAATAAGCTTCCAATTTGACTATTTTGGGCTTAGAACTCCTATATGGACTCTAATTGGACCCACTTTCATTTATTTTAACATTTTGGGCCATAATGGGCCCAGAATGAAATAAAATACCCTAAGGGGGCCATAACAAATCTAATTAACTTAAAAAGTCCATAAGACTCATACTTTGATGTAAATTGGGCCCATATCTTGGACTTAAGCACAAAAAGCCCAATTTCTTTTCTTCCTTCCCCTTCTCTCGGCCCAACTACACAAATGGGGGGAAGAGTTGACTTTTTACTTGCCACCTCACAATTATACATGGGGTATCCATGCACCCTTCCCATATTTCCAAGCATCCATCACTTCACACTCTCTTCTCCTCTCTCTTTTCTTCTTCGGCCGAGAACCACAAAGGGAAAGACACACACACACACAATTCACTCAAACACTCTCAAAGAACACTCTTCCTTCTTTATCAAAAATTTCGAGATCTAGGAGCTTTCAAGTAGGATTCTCCCTAAGAGTCATCATCTAAGGTAAGTTGATGCTTAAATTCATGATCTAGCTACTTCATTTCATCAAAAATCTCTTCTAAATCTATTCAAACTCGTGATCTTGCATCTTAGAACACATCTAAGCCAAAGATCCACCAAGAAGCTTGTTAGGCCGAGATTTGCATCAAACTTCTTCCATTTTTCTTCTAAACCGAATCCACAAACTCAAGGTGAGTTCATACCCCTCTCTTTTCGGTTTTCATAAGTTTTATGGGGGAGAATACAAGTAAAATGTGTAGATCTATGTGTATGTGTATGCTATGTATGATTTTATGCATGTATGTGTGATTTTATGTGCTTATGTGTTGAATATGTAAACAAAAAGGGAAGAAAACTCGAGATCTATGGCATGAGTAAGAAAACAAACAAGAACTAAGGTATATTACACTAAACAAGTCAAGAAAATTACCCTCCAAGATTATGATAAACATATTGTAACATAAAACTAATTTTTGGGCTTAAATTGTAAAATAAACAAAAGTTGAGTTAAAAATTGCCATTCACGGTTTTCTTAAGGGTCAAAAGAGTCAAATCAGTTAAAACAAATGTTTTTATGAATATTATGCTCTTCAAAGGACTTGAATTGTAAATATTAGCTTAATGGGCTAATTTTTGGGCTTTTCGGCCCATTAAGCCCAAAGTTGCGAAAATCATGACTTTCAAAGGGATGAAATGGTAAATTCTTCAAAACAGGGGATAAAAAGTTAAACAAAACTATTTCAAGGGTTAAAATGCTTTTCTTTTCCAAAAAGGATAAAAAATGTAAAGTTTTTGGATTTTGGGCCAAAGTTGTAAAAATTGCGAAAAGTTTGGACTTTAACCGAAAAACACTTTGCTGGAAGGTCTGAAACTGACAAAGAATAAGTTTTGAGCTAAAAATATCATTTGAACAAGTCTATGATTCAAAAGTGTCAAGAAAATGGTCTAAGGGTTTAAAATGTCTTTTCTTTTGTATAAAGGACTAAAATTGTTATTTTTATTAAAGAAGGGCTGAAAAGGTCAAACCAATATTTTGAACCAATTATTTTATTTTAAGATATTTGAGTCAAAAGAATACCAATTTACAACTTACGAAAACAGAATGAAGAATATACCTATATTTTTAAAAAACATCATTATAAACAACCGAACGGTCTCGTGCCGATCCAAAATAACAATCGTTCAATCAAACCTTCCAACAATTATGCAATACCTAAAACAAGTAAACATTCAAACTTTAGGCTTGAAAGTTCCAATCATGCTAGTTGGACCTTTGTGATCCATTAACATGACCGCTGGGCCCAAGGGATAATGGTAACCAATGTTATTGGGCCTTCTATGACCCAATTCCATATTAAAGGGACCTTCAATGGCTTTTAAGTGCCATTGGGCCTTAGTGGCCCATTAGCATTGCTAGTAAGGTCCAAGTAATCAAATGCGAAATGGGCCATCGTGTCCTTCGTATACCCAACAGCCTAAAATAACTCACGGAAGTAGCAGGACTTTGTATTCCTCTTCTCCTCGTTTTCTAGGCTTATGTGTAATCAAAGTAAACAAATTCAAGTCGTTAATCAATAGTAATCAAGGTGGTTTGGATTAAGTGAGTAATAACGGACGACACCTCTATGGGTCGTTCGTAGTTGGTAGTTATAACCAGTCATTACCATGCATGGTTACAACGACTCACAAAAATTTGATAATATCCGACACCACCCGAGTAATCAAGGAAGACTAATCAAAAATCATTTGTTGTGGCGGTGTAGCAATTCGTAAACAAGTATATTTCGCGTTATCGGAAAACATCGGGTTTTTCGAGGAAATCAACACCACTCGCTTGTAATTTCTATAACTATAATACAAAACTCCCTTTTATATACACGTTTTGAAATCATTCATGCATCAACTTATGGATCTTCACACTTTGATAAACTATTGCCTTTAAGAAAATATCGGATTTTCTGGGTTTTACAAACTACACAAATCATTTTTATCACAACCTTGCTTATGAACTCACCAACATTTCATATGTTGACGTTTTTCAAAATAACTTGTATTCTCAGGTAACAGGTAAGCTGAAGGGTAATATCAAGTATGTTAGGATATTATGTTTTGAAAACTCTCAAACAATTTAGGGTTGTGGATGTGTAATATTTAAAACAATGTATTGTATGTGAACAATATCAGTTGTAATATATTGATGCATGGTGATGTTTATGTTATGATTCATGTATATTCATTGTGATGATATTCAATTTAAGTCACGCGAGCCCTCGGACGTTTCCTCCGTCTGGTTTCGGGGGTGTGACAACATGGGCCAGCATTGTGGCCTTAGACCCATTCACACAGTGAGGAGACTTACCTTGCACTGCTGAAGCTCTTGCTGATACCCTCCTGAGTGCTATCTGTCAAATCCCGAACTGCTGCTCCTTCGGCTCCCCGAGCTACCAATACCAAAATAATACTTAGCCCAGACCAATAAAATAAAGGCCCAACACTAAGTGAACCTCCCAAGCCCACTAGTGGCCCAATTTGCTACATTGGGCCCAATCCCTTTAATGGGCCTTACCTTAAGCCCAAAACATATTCTTGGCCCATATTAACTGACTCCTGATGGCTCATCAAAACCCAAATACCCAAACATGCCCCCAAACCGTGGCCCAATAACACATAACCCAAACAGACATAGTACGCGGGGCGTACCTCTACGTACGCTAAGCGTACAGACAAGATAGTGAGTACGATGGGCGTACCTTTACGTACGCTCAGCGTAACTCCCCTGATAATTCCTTTTCCCAATAAGTGCTTAATACTCCACTTTAGAAGCTACAATCACAGATCTTGGTCCTTTTCCAAGTCTTAATCCATAAAAGTCACTGACTTGGTGACTTTACTTGGCCCAAACAAGCTCAAACCCCAAAAGTGAGGTATTACTCCCATGAAAATGGTCCTATCTCTTACATGAATCCATTAAGACCATAAAGGTGGAGACTTTACTGCTTATGGATCCCTTTTAGCTCTGAGGGTGGCAACCCTAGGCTCAAAAACGAGATTCCATCATAAAGGTCCATTCTTGGGACCAAAATGACTCCAAAACCCAACTACACTAGATCTAAGCATTCATAGATAAAGTTATGAACTTTATACCTCCAAAGAGTCCCAAATGATGATGTTATCCCAGATCTATGAGCTCCAACTTCCCAAGTTCTTCTTTGCCAACTTCTTCTTTTCCTCTTCCAAGCTTACACCACCAAAATGAGCTTCTTGATGTAAAAAATCACCCAAGGATGAAGAGATGAGGCGTTCTAGGGTTTCTCTGAGGTTTGGGAGGCTGATAAGGAGGCTAGGGTTTGAGCCATTATGTTCCTTATATAGTGGTTGGCCCTAAAATTAGGGTTTCTGGACACTGGGCGTACGCCAAAAAGCTCCCGCGTCCACTTCCTTTCATACGCTGGGCGTACCCAACCAAACACGTGCATGCATCCCTTGCATGCATAGAGCTTACTTGCCAAACATTTCCATTAGGGACCATTTATGCCAATAACTTCAAAGTGTTATAAGTCCTTCATTCTAAGTCTGTTTCCGACGAACTTTATATCCATGAAAAGGTGACGAGAAGCCCTACGCTTCTAGCGATACACCTTGGCCCAAAACTACTCAAATAAAAGCTTCAAGACCTATAAAAGACCGAAACGCCCCTAGCCTCGGCCTCTGAAATCCATAAACAATTACTCTCAGAACAGGGGCGTTACAACTCTCCTCCACTTAAACTAGACTTCGTCCTCGAAGTCCGCTACGACCAACTATCCTGCAACCTGCTTACCATATTCCTGCCCGTTGCATACATCACCTGCTGGGTCCGATCCCCGAAGGACCACTACTATTGGTCTTCCATCCGGTCTCTCCACAAACTAATCCTTGAAGATAAGAACCCCAAGAATACTCTAATCGCCAACAATCTTGAGAACATGGCTTTTACCCAACCGACAATCCTTCCGGTACTCCCCGAGTACTTATGTTGGACATCCTAGGGTTCACCCCTTTTCCTTGCGCGTTCACTAGCCTTCCCAAGGCAACTTTCCATAAACAACAACATCCTCTCTCTGTAAATGATATACCCTTCACTGTAACTACACCTCCAGCCACTCTCAGTGCTGGTTACTTCACTAATACCCACTGAATGCTTCCTCTTACTAAATCCTGGTGCTGAAACCCACCCCGGTGAGTGGATCAGATAATCCTTCGAGTAAAAGATTCATCCCTGCAACGGTTAGACTCATACGAGAGCTGCGCAACAGGGTCAAACCTTTCCCTATGAGATTATTTAACCCTGCTGTGAGAGGCGTAGCACTCCCCGGTCTACTAGCTGCTCCACGCCAAACTTCTCTTATCATTACTACCCCTGACTGAAGATTTTGCTGCCTCTTATCCGCCTTCCGAATGAACCGAGACCACTCTCATCCCAACTAATCTGCCGTCAACCGGGTTACCGGACTCCCACCGGTTACTGAACCCAATCTCAATCGATCAGTCGCTCCCAGCGACCCCCGAAGGAAACTTCAGCTATTTGTCACACCCCCAAACCTGAACGGCGGAAACGTTTGGGGGTGGATGACTTCGTGAGTAGTATCATAACAACGAATACAATAGTGAAGAAAGCAAACACAACCATCATAAATATAATTTAAAAGGTTACATTGTTTCACGAATTACATGTTTCCAAATAAATTACATTATGATGACAAAATGAGTTTTGAACTTAACGCCTTAGCATCCCGTCCTCAAAAGCAGTTGGTTACCTGTTCACTGATTTCCTGAGAATACAAGTAGTTTCGAAAAGTGTCAACAATTAAGTTGGTGAGTTCATAAGAGTTTTATTTGAGAAAGATGTCGTTTTCCTTGTGAAAGTGATATAGTGTGATTCCAGAAAATCCAATATTTTCTTTATAAAATGTGAAATGAAAGCTCCTATGTTAAAAAATAATGTACCCTAGAAAGACCCATAGATTCCTTCTATAATCTCCCAGTGTTTATAAGTTATATAAAATTAAAATTAAATAAACCGTCGAATATAATGGGTCTACCTTAGGCCCACAACCAAACAGGGAACAGGAAATAAGGCGGCCCTACCAATTCTAAGTCGATCGCAACTACATTCTTATATAACTCTAACATATAAATTTAGCAATTATAGCTGAAAACTAACAATTCTTGATGAAATGTAGTTTTAATACCATAAAACCATTTTGTGTAAATATTATTCCACTATATAATAATGTAATATAATTCTAGTTTATAATAAAACATGTAGTATAACCTAGTACTTTGTATTTGTACCCCATTTAGTAAAACCCAATGATTTGCATTTGTACCACTTTTTGTGTAAACCCGGTACTTTGTATTCGTACCCTGTTTAGTGAAAACCCGGTACTTTGTATTTGTAACACTTTTTGTGTAAACCATGTACTTTGTATTCGTACCCCGTTTAGTGAAAACCCGGTACTTTGTGGTGTACCCATTTTTGTGTAAACCCGGTACTTTGTATTCGTACCCCGTTTAGTAAAAACCCGTTACTTTGCATTTGTACCCCGTTTTTACGAAATGAAAACCTTTTGTAATGAGTTCGTAATATAAATGAAACATAAACTATACATATTATAGTTTATCATAATGTTTGTAATGTATATGCAGCCTAACTATACCTATTATAGTTTAGCATATTTGTTTGTGGCGTACAATCGACTTAACTATACCTATTATAGTTTATTATAATTATTGGTAGTGGTAGTAACCCTTTGTATATGATTCATACTTTTCTACTAAGGTAAATAATATGTAATATTAGCAACATGTATTCAAATAATACTATACACCTTGCTCAGCAAGTTACAAGGTGTAAATGGAATCGTTAACTATTTTCTAGTTTTTAACTTTTCTGTTCCTGTTATTGGAAAAATTATAGAAAAATCATCAGAGGTCAAAATTTAGATCCGTAAACTCTGAGAGTTTAGAAAAATTGTCTAGTTTATTCATAATTTTTATCATGATTTTTAGTGACCTTTAACTTGTTTGAAAATGTCCAACTTCATAGACTGGTCCGAAGTGGTTTCTGAAATGATAGACTGTTTTGTAAAAATCGTCATAAATTGAAGAAAAATCGTATGAACTTGTGCAAGTAGTCATTTTAAAGATAGAAATCTGAAATAAATGCACCTTGTACAGTTTTGAAAACTAAAAAGTTTAAGATGTTCAAAACAGTCCGTGAATGGAACTAAACTTTCTTGATGAAAGCTGGAGTTTGAGTTTAAGTTATATTATGATGTTTTAACTTGTATCCCCCCCCCCTAAAACTTGAAGAAAACATGAAAATGTAGGGTTATGAACTCACCTTGAGTGATTTCTTGGGGTGGATGATGAAGAAAATAAGTTTCCAAGTCAAGAACACTTGAAGATTTGAAGATCAAAAGAGAAGGAAAAGCTCAAAAATCCCTGGAGAATCTCGAATTCTTGGAGAGAGAATGAGAGAGAAAAGTGTTGTTAGCTTATTAAGGAAGTGAAAGGATTTAGGAGATGTGAAGGGTATTGATTCTTGGAGTGTGTGGGGATTAATGAAACTTGTTGAGGAAGATTAAAGGCACAAAGAGTAGACAATGTTGATGTGAATAGTGACATAAAGCATGAATAGTAAACTGATGGTGTCATAACTTTATGAGAAAAGTCAAAGAACACCTTTTGTACCTTGAGTTCGTTCTTAAGAGAAATGGGGATTTTATTATAAAAATCCTTAGGATATGCCTATTTGATGATCTTGGAAGGTTAAAAATGATAAAATATGGATTTATACGAAAATCCCGCACGAAAATCATCAAAAACGGGCTTAAAACGAGATCGGGGTCGAAAACCGGGAAAAATGGGTAAGGACCCGAAATGGGCCGAAGGTATCGAAGTAGAGGCGAAATCTGAAGGGGACCCGAAACCAGGTTTTGCTCCCGAAGCACCACACCCGAAACAGTACTTCGGACCCGAAGCCAGGAATAAGCGAACCCGAACTTCGAATGGAGCGAACCCGAATCTGAAGACAAAGCGAAGGAGACTTCGGCCCGAAGGGGACCTTCGGTCCTATGCACTTTTGGTCCGAAAGGGACCTTCGGGTTCGGTTGATGTAGAAGGTTCGGTTATATATTTCGGTTCTTAGGGTTTCGGTTCTAATTGGCTGTTTTTCGCATAAACTTCCCGTTTTGAGCGGTTTTTGACTAAGTTAAGGGTCGAAATGCCCCAATTGATTATGAAAAGTTGAAAGAAGTTTTTGAGAGATATTTGGGATAGATTTGTGAGAGATTAAGAGATACTTCGTTTGTGGCTTTTGTGAATGTTAAGCTTTGCAACGCAAGGTTTGTAAACCTCGTTAAGCCTTGGTAAGAGTGTTACACACCCCCGAAGGGTATGCAATAGTGTTCTATCGTGTTGTTACATCACTTACCCTCATTAGGGTTTAGAATTTCTGAACGCATGAAACTTCCAAGTGATACTTTGTACGCAAGTAGGCAGTTGAGCAATAGTAAACACAATGTAAACCCTAATATACAAGGGTTGGCTAAGTTGACCGGTTTGACTTGTTGACTTTATTTGACTTTGACTAAACCAGAATTTGACGGTTGTCACACTATCTAAAACTGTTCTATCTACCTTGCCACTCTGGCTCTATAAGTCCTGGGATCCCCGATCCCCTAACTTGGCCCTACGGTCTCAACCAGGTCCCACCTGTCTAACTACTGTCGCACGGGCGTCGCCCACGGGTCTCACCCATACCATACTACTGAACAATCCTGCCCCTAGGTCTCAATTGCACTGCTTCCAACATACGGGCCTCGCCCACGGGTCTCACCCTAACTATATCTTGGAGCGGCCTCTGCCAAGGTCTCACCTCTCTAAGGCTATGCAGGCTAACTCCATACTGAATCTCAACGAACTATCCTTTTCTCGATCCCTACCTTGCTATCTAGGAGATACGGGCCTCACCCAACTCCGCTAACTAGGAGATACGTGCCCTCGCCCACACTCCTCTAACTGGCTACTAACGAATGTTGCGACTATCCCACAGTCTCACCACACTCTCCAAGCTGACTATACTCCTGGCTGCTAATCCGAAGGCATCCCATGCCGGACGTCCACATAATCTACATCCTGACTCACTCGAGTCCTACTGGCGATCCTCCGACCTGGTTTCCCCAACCAATCATCAGCTAACATGAATATGCGAACTCAACGTTTGGAAGTTTCCCAAACTCCCAGCTCACGTACTCCTCAATCCAATTAGCCACTTGGACTGCTTTCCTTCTCAACAAGGTTGCGCACTCATCCCAGTTTTGTACTTACTCCTGCTCCTGACTACTCAGAAAGTTCTCCCCCACTTCGATTCAACTAGCTCCTTACAACTTACTACTTGGAGAGGATTCCCAATCCTTCCTACCATCCAATGATCAAACTGTTGAAAACCAACGCTTACCTTTGCAAGCATACCACAACTAACTTTTGTTGGATTAATGTCTAAGTCCATAACTATAATTGGTAAGACTTGACCCGACCCGGCATGGTCCATTTGGGTTGCATGGCATCATGCATTTGGATAGACTATAATGAGAGAAATAACACTTAAGGTTGGTTAATATATTATAAGTTCTAATATATTAATAAGGTTATTTAATTAGTATTGATCAAAAATTAATTAAGTGATCAAAAGGAGACTAATTAAATATATGGGTTGATTGTGTAAATCATTCATTCTTATATATGTGGGCTTGTGATCCAAGATTCCTTATGTTGGACTAAGTCCATGGGGTGACCCATGGATACTCCATGGAGGTTAAAATCCATGGAGCATAAGGAATGGGTAAAGTTATGAGTTACATGGTGTAACCCTAATAGCCACCATATAAAAGAATCCCATGGCTCAAGAAATCGTGCACTAATGTGTGAATATGAGGGCTAGACGATTTCAAGGAGTGTTCCATTTCTCTCAAGTCATTCCATGTGCATTTGGTGTTGTGTGAACCATTTGAGGTGTCACACTTGGGGCACTAGGCACTCAAGCTTCATGGAGACAAGCTACATCAAACAAAGGTATGTATTTTATCCATTTGATTACCCAAGTATCAAGTATTGTATGCTATATAGGGTAATACCTTGGAAAGTTCATAATTGCATGTATAATAGAGAAAACATAGATCCAAGGTATTTAGGGTTGCATGTACACTTAGGAGTGTTAGAGTGCTCAAAACCCATCAACTTTTACTATCACAGTACCTCTCCTGAAGACTAGCGGAACACTTCCCAAGTTCCCGTGGAACCGATCGCTCCTGCTTGCTTGAAATGCTACCATACTCAAACTTTGAAGACCAAAAGTCAGACATTCCAACCCATACCTCAGCAACGAGCCACTTCCCTTGGTGCATCCAACTAGTCCCAACTCAAGAACTGAACTCAACGAATCCTGACGATGCTGGAAAAATCGTCCTGTAGAACCCTCACCGCAGACCTTTCGCATGCTACCTTTGACTGATCTCGACCAAAACCAAGATGATACTAAACACTTCCATCCCGAAAAGGAGAATAACCTTTACCAACCACTAATGATTTACCGGTATGCAATTGGCATATGACATTACTTGAAAATTACAATCCACCCCCAGAAAGAAAATATGACTCCGAGATACACTTACTCGAACCCTTGCAATGAAAACCCCGTCGTGCATCTTCCCGCAAGTGATATACTGAATCCATCATTGCTGGCTGCTCAAGAACTGATCTACATCCTTGGGTCTCTTACCGGGACCCTCCAAAGTCTGCACCTGGTTTAGCCCTTCACTCACCAATGTGCTCCAAGCTATCCTCCACTTACAGGCTCTAGTCTTGCGCCCCCATTATGGCCACCATCTCAACGCGGAAGGCTCCCAGCCTCTCATCCAAAACCTGCAATGTGCCCTCTTTAACTGCACCGATGATCAAGGAGTCTGGTGCAGTATACTGCGTAAAACCTCAGCTGTTACAAACTCTCTCTCCTCTGATCCTCGAGCTGACTGACTCCTGTACCCGAGCCTGATCCCTTACCAGCGCCCGAACCGCCAACCGGTCAATCTTGAAACATCGCCATGCCGCAACACATCATACCCACCATCAAATTACTTAACACTATCGAGGGATCACACACGCACTACCAGTTCCCTGGTCTCATCTCGGCCCTTCTTGATTAGAGTACGGATCATCTGCTTTCAGTAGTACGGGCCCATACTACCTTCCACATCTATCCGTACTTTCCTCAAGAATTGCTTTGACTCCACCAGGTTCCTTTCACTATTACTACCACTGCTCCCAGCACTAGTCTCATCCTAGGCTTGCCCTAGGGTACCCTCCAACTCACTCCGTCCTCAGCTGCTGAAGGCCCTCCCATTAATGTCAACTAGCTACCTCATGAATATAACCACATGCAACAGAGATCAGATAATCCTTCGAGTAAAAGACTCACCCCTAGAACGGTTGGACTCATACAAGAGCTGCGCAATAGGGTCAAATCTATCACTCTGAGATTATCCAGCCTGTGCCACATGTAACTTAGCATATTCACTTAACAACTAGCTCACATTACTAAGAGTTCCACAAAGCACAAAGGAATCAACATTCAGAGAATGGGAAAAAAACTAACCACATAACCCAATCAAACTGTTCTATTCCTAACACAGAAATCTGTACTAGCAGGCAATTCATAAAGCTCATACACATATAACAGGCACATAACGCATCCTTCCTAGATCCTTAGTCCTAATCTAGCATGCAAATCTCATAAGCACATCATAACATAATACAACAAACTTGTATGGGTACTTTGGGGTACTTACTTGAGCTCGGCTGATTGCATGCACCACACCCTTTTCCCTTTTTCAAAGTTCTTTTCCCTTTTTATTAAGTTCTTTTTATAAAAATGATTTTCTTTTGAAAATTCTCATACCAAGTCCTCAGTTTGAGTTCAGACATACCCGAGAGTGTACCCGAATCCCTTAAACCAAGGCTCTGATACCAACTTGTAATATCCCAAAAATCGTGACCAAAAATTTCATTTTTAAAATCATTAATCAAACCATGATTACCAAGTCTTACATAAACATCATATCGATTCAAGTATCTTTTCCAAAACATATTTATTTTATCAGAGTAAAACATCCCAGGCTAAATAAACAATGGTGTGTGCCATGCGATCACCCCGAGCTCTTCCCTCCGCTACCGGAAGCACCTGAAACCAAAACTGAAAACCGTAAGCATGAAGCTTAGTGAGTTCCCCAACCTACCACATACCATGCATAATCACATACTGCAAGCACTGGGCCTCGCCTGCTACTTCGGGCCGTGCCCGCTAGATCGGGCCCCGTCCGGCATCAGGCCTCGCCTGGCATCGAGCCCCTCTCGGTATACATATCTGTTTCTCTTAGGCCCCGCCTGTCTCTGGGCCCCGCCCACTAAACACATACAAACATATAACCATAGTACATAACACATAAACTAAACATACCGTACTGTATTCCTGTTCTAAGGCCTCGCCTATCTTGGGCCTCGCCCTTCTCCTGCTACTGGTGAGCCATGGAACCCCGTCCAAGCTCCTACTGTTAGTGAGATACGGGCCCCCGCCCACACTCACCTTCCTCCTATCTCGGGCCTCACCTCTGATCTGCTACTAATGAGATATGGAACCCTGTCCACACTCCGCTAGTGGTGAGATACAGGACCTCGCCCACACCCACCTCCCTACCAGAAACATACAAGTATCACACAGACAACAAGTATAATCTAACATGCAATCATTCCTCGGGCTCCCACCCGGCATCGGACCTTGGTCTGGAATAACATACTAGCATACAGTGCCTAGGGCTAACCCCCGGGTCTTCCTACTCTTAAGTACATGGGCCAGCATTGTGGCCTTAGACCCATTCACACAGTGAGGAGACTCACCTCGCACTACTGAAGCTCTTGCTGATACTCTCCTGACTGCTATCTGTCAAATCCTGAACTGCTGCTCCTTCGGCTCCCCGAGCTACCAATACCAAAATAATACTTAGCCCAAACCAATAAAATAAAGGCCCAACACTAAGTGAACCTCCTAAGCCCACTAGTGGCTCACTAATGGCCCAATTTGCTACATTGGGCCCAATCCCTTTAATGGGCCTTACCCTAAGCCCAAAACATATTCTTGGCCCATATTAACTGACTCCTGATGGCTCATCAAAACCCAAATACCCAAACATGCCCCCAAACCGTGGCCCAATAACACATAACCCAAACAGACATAGTACGCGGGGCGTACCTCTACGTATGCTAAGCGTACAGACAAGATAGTGAGTACGATGGGCGTACCTGCACGTACGCTCAGCGTAACTCCCCTGATAAGTCCTTTTCCCAATAAGTGCTTAATACTCCACTTCAGAAGCTACAATCACAGATCTTGGTCCTTTTCCACGTCTTAATCCATAAAGTCACTGACATGGTGACTTTACTTGGCCCAAACAAGCTCAAACCCCAAAAGTGAGGTATTACTCCCATGAAAATGGTCCTATCTCTTGCATGAATCCATTAAGACCATAAAGGTGGAGACTTTACTGCTTATGGAGCCCTTTTAGCTCTGAGGGTGGCAACCCAAGGCTCAAAAATGAGATTCCATCATAAAGGTCCATTCTTAGGACCAAAATGACTCCAAAACCCAACTACACTAGATCTAAGCATTCATAGATAAAGTTATGATCTTTATACCTCCAAAGAGTGCCAAATGATGATGTTATCCCAGATCTATGAGCTCCAACTTCCCAAGTTCTTCTTTGCCAACTTCTTCTTTTCCTCTTCCATGCTTACACCACCAAAATGAGCTTCTTGAAGTCAAAAATCACCCAGGGATGAAGAGATGAGGCGTTCTAGGGTTTCTCTGAGGTTTGGGAGGCTGATAAGGAGGCTAGGGTTTGAGCCATTATGTTCCTTATATAGTGGTTGACCCTAAAATTAGGGGTTCTGGACACTGGGCGTACATCCTGTACGCTGGGCGTACGCCAAAAAGCTCCCACGTCCACTTCCTTTCATACGCTGGGCGTACCCAACCAAACACGTGCATGCATCCCTTGCATGCATAGAGCTTACTTGCCAAACATTTCCATTAGGTACCATTTATGCCAATAACTTCAAAGTGTTATAACTCCTTCATTCTAAGTCCATTTCCAACGAACTTTATATCCATGAAAAGGTGACGAGAATCCCTACGCTTCTAGCGACATACCTTGGCCCAAAACTTCTCAAATAAAAGCTTCAAGACCCATAAAAGACCGAAACGCCCCTAGCCTCGGCCTCTGAAATCCATAAACTATTACTCTCTAAACAGGGCGTTACATCAATACATGTCGTTTTTTATGATTTCCTTTCAAACAGTCATTAATGTTAAAACTAGTGTTCTCATTGATATATTAGATAAATTATGTATTTTTCTTCTATATTTCTTCTATATTTCATCCATATTATTCTTTTAAAGAGATTTAACCTTTTCTGTTGTAGCCTATTAAATCAAAGCACTTCCAAATTTGAGGTTGTTATTAGTAACAAGTTGAACTGCATGTTCAAGCAGTTCCCTTACAATATTTACAATAGTCATGGTATTATTTCTTAGATGACTTGATATCGAACCACCATGAGATTTCTAATAAAAAGAGACATCAATTAATGTTAATTACAATATAGAGTTGTATAAACTTGTGGAAGGAGGATGGAGAGGAGCAACATACTATATATCAAAAGAAATTGTTAATAATAATACATGGATGCAAAGAAACTGGTGCTACTCCAATTGCCAAAGACTGCTAGACAGAATGATAGCATTTGGGTAATTGTCGACCGGCTGATTAAGAGTGCATATTTTCTCTCCATACGTGAAACGGCTCCAAATGGAGAAATACGCACAAGTATACTTGGAAGAATTTGTGGCGAGACATGGTGTGCCACTATAGATTATATCCGATCGTGATGCTCGCTTCACTTTTGGGCGAGTATGCAACGAAAATTGGAATCTTGAGTTGTTCTTAGCACAGCTTATCAACCCCAGACAGATGGTCAGAAAGAGAGAACAATCCAAACAGTAGAAGATATGCTTCGTGCACGTGTCTTGGAGTTCGGTGGTAACTGGGATAAGTACTTACCGCTTGTCAAATTTCCGTACAATAACAGTTACCACACTTCAATCAAAATGCCACCATATGAAGCACTATATGGACGTAGATGTCGTACTCCATTATGTTGGCGTGAAGTAGAACAGAAAATCCTAGGAGGCCCTAAAATGATTAAAGACACCACTGATAAGATTCAAATTGTACGAGAAAGAATGAAAGCGGCCCGGGATCGACAAAAGTCATATACGGAAAAGAGGAGATGACCAATAGAATTCCATGTGGGTGATTTCGTAATGCTGAAGGTATCCCCATGGAAAGGTCTTATGCGATTTGGAAAGAAAGGAAAACTAAGTCCTAGATTTGTTGGTCCTTTCAAAATCACCCAGAGGATTGGTAAACAAGCATACCGCTTGGAATTGCCTGAACATTTGGCAGGTATTCATGATGTGTTTCATGTGAGTTATCTGTGTAAATGCTTATGCATATATGATGAAACGGTTCCATTATCCGAGGTGAAATTGGATATTAAGATAAGATATGTAGAAGAACCTGAAAATATTGTAAACGAATGAACAACTAATCTACGTAATATGTAACACCCGGATTTCCAGGTATATTATTTTGATTATTTATTTTTGTGAATCATTGATCTACTCGACGAGTTGGTGCTATAACTCGTCGAGTAGAAGCGGGGTGGCCACGTAAGTTTAATGAACTACTCGACGAGTCCAAGAGTAGACTCGCCGAGTGAAAGGTTAACTGTCGAGTGAAAGGTTAACTCGACGAGTCGAGTGAAGATCTATGAGGATTCGGAAGACGCCTGGACTCGCCGAGTCACACGAGTGCACTCGACGAGTCTGGTCAAAGTTTGACCGTTGACTTGAGTTGACTTCAGTTGACCTTAGGGTTTTGGTCAAGCTGGTTCTAGAGAGAGATCTGGGAGGGGTAGAATGGTCTTTTACCCACTCCTTAGAAATGAGGACAAGAGAAAGTATTGATTAGAGATGTTATTATGTTAATAGGAGGAGGCTAGGTCGGGTTATCGAGCACGAGAGGTTATCCGACATCGTACGAGGTGAGTCTTCTCACTATACTTTACCTAGAGTGGTAATTATGTGTGACCGGAAGGTCTCATATGCTATGCAGAATATGTGATGTATGTTGTTATGGGATATGTATGTGCTATGTTATGTTATGAGTAGTATGGTATGGACCGGAAGGTCATTATGATAATGGACCGGAAGGTCAACAGTGTATGGACCGGAAGGTCAAGATGATAAGGACCGGAAGGTCATTACAGGTAGAGCCGGAAGGTCTACTAGGATTGGGACGGAAGTCCCCTGAGACACATGGATCGGAAGGTCCCATAGAGCTATGGCCTTGAGTGGCGTATGTGTTGTATGTGGTATTTTGGGGAACTCACTAAGCATATATGCTTACAGTGTTTGTGTGATGTGTTTCAGGTACCACTGAGGATCGCGGGAAGGCACCGGCATGATCTGTACACACTGATGTGATTTATGTATTAGAGATCTTGGGATTTGTTTTATTATGATGACATGTGGTACAATGGATTTTTATGATATCTTATGAATGAAATTATGTTTTAAAAATGAAAAATTGTTTTGGAAATTTACGTTGTTACAAGTTGGTATCAGAGCCTTGGTTTGAGGGATTCGGATGCACCTTCGGGCGTATCTGAACTCAAACTGAGGATTTGAGAAAGTTTTCATAAAGGAAACAATTTTTCTAAAAAGTAAAAGAATTTGAGAAAAGCAGAAGGAAGCAGTGTGTACGATCAGCCAGCGCCTGAACGGTGATTTCCCAAAATACCCTTACATTATGTGTTATGAGTTATGTTATGATATGTTACGCATGCTAGAGTAGGCTAGGTATTCATATTAGGATTAGAGTGGCCTGATTTGTGAGGCCTTAGCCTGGAAGATTTCTGCTGCTATGAGATGCTTGAAAGTGAGTAGGTAGCAGTGAGGAGCTTATGAGAGGTCTACCGAAGGGTAGCCTATGCTAGCGAGCTGTAGAGTACTTGTGATCTGGGATCCTAGGAGGAGGACTTGGGGTAAATATTGATGCGGTGTGGACGGTAGTATAGGGCCCGTACTACTGAAGACACCGGATCAGTGCGCAGTCCAAGTAAGAATCCTTAGGGTACTAGGGAACAAGTAGGGTTGAGTGATCGAGTGCGAGTATACTCGAGCGAGTCTATGATATTTTATGTTTGTATTAGAGAGACATCATGGTTGGGACACGCCACAGACCTGAGACGAGCGGCGTGAGTGACGAGGAGCTTCGTCAGATGATCCATGATGAGGTGGCTGCGACGATCCGAGCCGAGATTCCGGAGATGTTTGGGTCTATCAAGACCACATTAATTGAGACCTTTGATGAGCGGTACGCAACGGTTACTGAGGCTGTGGCTGCTGCAGCTACTGCAGCTGTTGCTGCTGCTAGACCTCAGGGGGGTGACTCGATGTTGTTCCGGGAGTTCAGCAACACGAAGCCACCGGAGTTTGATAGGACGCAGGATCCGATTGCTGCGATGAGATGGATTTCTGATATCGAGGGATGCTTCTACACCTGTTCGTTTCCAGAGCATTTGAGGGTTCGGTTTGCACTGAACCAGCTTCGCTTGGGAGCAAAGGACTGGTGGAAGTTTGTGACGGCAGACTTCACTACGGTGGAGCTTACTGTGGTGACCTGGGAGAGGTTCACCACGATGTTTCAAGATGAGTATGTTCCCCCTGTGGAGTGGGAACGTTTAGCCCAGGAGTTCTTGTCCCTCAAGCAGGGAACTGAGTCTGTGACGGTGATTACGAGGATGTTTCATGAGAGGGCGTTGTTTTGCCCTGAGCACGTGTCGTCTGAGCAGGCACGTATGAGCCGGTACTTGAGCATTTTGAGGAGGGATATCAGGGAGTTCGTGGCGAACTCATCATACCGGACATTTGCTGAGCTCTAGGCAAATGCCCGGAAGAGGGAGATTGAGCTGGAGACTCAGGCCCGGGAGGAGGCCGAGTCTCAGGGGAGGGACCGGCGGCTGGCACAGTCTTAGCCGGTAGCCAAGCGGGCAAAGCCCGCCAATTCGAGATCTGGAGGGCAGAAGGGCCGCACTTGTGGGAAGTGCGGCAACGGACATAATGGGGTTTATCGATCAGGTGCTTGCTACAAATGTGGCAAGGAGGGGCACATAGCCAAGGAGTGCCCCAAGGGGTTCATGGTTTGCTTTCATTGCAACCAAACCGGACACCGGAAGGCCGAGTGTTCGCAGCTGCGGGGGACAGCACAGGGAGCACCATAAGGATCTGCCCTTGCTGTCGTGCGAGCTACTGAGGTTCGGCCGGTGAAGGCCGAGGCACCGAAGGCTCGCGGAAGAGCCTTCCAGTTGACAGCGGAGGAGGTCCGCGCAACGCCCGATGTCGTGGCTGGTACTTTTCTTGTGAGTTCTGTACCTGCTTTGGTGCTATTTGACTCGGGTGCGAGTCGGTTATTTGTGTCGTTAGCATTTAGTCAGCACATCAGTATCCAGCGGGAGGCGTTGAGTCGACCTCTACGCGTTTCCATAGATGACGAGCGAGCGCTGTATGCTACGGATGTGATTCGAGGATGTGTACTCGAGATCTTCGGTGTGGAGTTTCCGATTGATCTGGTCCCGATTGCGATGGGGGACGTGTGTGTCATAGTGGGCATGGATTGGTTGAGCCGATTTGGGGCAGTTATAGACTGCGAGCGACAGTTGGTGACGATACGAGACCCTAGTGGGGGAGTACTTACGGTGTACGGCGAGGGTACCCGTTCTGGGTCAGCAATTTGTTCGGCTGCTAGAGCGAGGCGGAGCCTACAGCAGGGCTGTAGCGGGTTTGTGGCTTATATGATGGATTCACAGGTGGCGCAGAGGGGCCGGGTTCGGTTAGTGATGTGCCGATAGTGCACGAGTTCCCGGATGTTTTCCCCGAGGAGTTGTCGGGTGTGCCTCCCGAGAGGCAAGTGGAGTTTCGCATCGATTTGGTTCCGGGAGCGGCGCCTATCGCCAAGGTGCCCTATCGCCTTACGCCACCAGAGATGCATGAGTTATCCTCACAGCTTCAGGAGCTGTTGGGGAAAGGATTTATCAGGCCGAGTAGCTCACCTTGGGGAGCGCCGATCCTTTTTGTCAAGAAAAAGGATGGTTCACACCGGATGTGCATTGATTACCGGGAGTTGAACAATTTAACGGTCAAGAACCGTTACCCACTACCGAGGATTGATGATCTGTTTGATCAGTTGCAGGGAGCATCTTGGTTCTCCAAGATAGACTTGAGGTCTGGATATCACCAGATGAGGGTGTGAGATGAGGATATCCAGAAGACGGTGTTTAGGACACGTTATGGGGACTACGAGTTTGTGGTGATGTCTTTTGGGCTCACCAATACACCAGCAGCGTTCATAGATCTCATAAACAGGGTATGCAGATCGATGCTGGACAGGTCGGTGATTGTATTCATCGACGATATTCTGTTGTATTCGATATCTAGAGAGCAGCATGAGGAGCATCTGAGAGAGATTCTCGGGGTTTTGAGATCGGAGAGGCTCTATGCCAAATTCTCCAAGTGCGAGTTCTGGTTAAGGGAGGTCCAGTTCTTGGGGCATCTCATTAACCAGAATGGGATATTGGTCGATCCGGCCAAGATTGAGGCTATGATGAGTTGGGAGGTGCCGAGATCACCCACCGAGATCAGGAGTTTTCTGGGGTTGGCCGGCTACTATCGGAGATTCATCAAGGATTTCTCCAAGATTGTCGTGCCTCTCACCAAGTTGACCCGGAAGGGCGTTGCTTTTTCATGGGGTCCGGAGCAGCAGACCTCGTTTGAGACTCTTCGCCAGAGGTTGTGCGAAGCCCCGGTTTTATCCCTCCCAGAGGGAATGGAGGATTTTGTGGTGTACTGCGATGCATCGATATCGGGGTTGGGTGCGGTGCTTATGCAGAGAGGGCATGTGATAGCATATGCATCGAGGCAGCTGAAGCCTCATGAGACGAGGTATCCCACCCACGATCTGGAGTTAGGGGCAGTGGTGTTCGCCCTCAAGATCTGGCGTCACTATCTGTATGGGGTTCGGTGTACCATATACACGGACCACAAGAGTTTGAAGTATTTGATGGATCAACCCAACCTGAATATGTGCCAGAGGAGGTGGTTGGATGTGGTAAAGGATTACGATTGTGAGATCCTATACCACCCGGGCAAAGCTAATGTTGTAGCTGATGCTCTAAGCCGAAAGGCAGAGAGTGCCCCGATTCGAGACACTTGTATGCGATTGACGGTGATGACTCCGGTGTTGGACACCATTCGGGAGGCCCAGACAGAGGCCGTGATACCAGAGAACCGCAAGAGGGAGCGGTTGATCGGGCAGGTGTCTGAGTTCGTTACCGATAACCGAGGGCTGATGACCTTTCAGGGTCGGATTTGGGTGCCATATACAGGCGGGGCACGTACCATTCTGATGGAGGAGGCGCACAGATCGAGGTTCTCGATCCATCCCGGGGCCACTAAGATGTATTTGGACCTGAAGAGAGAGTATTGGTGGCCCTATATGAAGAGGGATGTCGCGTGGTTTGTTGAGAGGTGCTTGACCTGTCACAAGGTTAAGGTCGAGCACCAGCGTCCGCATGGCAAGTTGCAGCCACTTGAGGTTCCCCACTGGAAGTGGGAACAAATTTCTATGGATTTTATCACCAAATTGCCAAGGACCGCGAGGGGCGTCGATGCAATTTGGGTGATCGTTGACCGGCTGACGAAGAGCGCTCACTTCCTTGCTATCAGTGAGAGATCTTCCGCAGAGAGGCTGGCCGAGTTGTATGTGAGAGAGGTGGTATCGCGTCATGGAGTACCGATCTCGATTGTGTCAGATAGAGATGTACGTTTCACTTCCAGGTTCTAGAAGAAGTTCCATGAGGAGTTGGGTACGAGGCTGCATTTCAGTACATCATACCACCCACAGTCGGACGGACAGAGTGAGCGGACGATTCAGACGCTCGAGGATATGCTTCGAGCATGTGTGTTAGACTTCGGAGGAAATTGGGACACGTACTTGCCGTTGGCTGAGTTTTCCTATAACAACAGCCACCATTCGAGTATTGGTATGCCTCCCTTCGAGTTGTTGTATGGGAGGAGATGTCAAACTCCCATTTGCTGGGGAGAGGTAGGGCAACGCGTGATGGGTAGCACCGAGATAGTGCTTCAGAAGACTGAGCAGATACAGCAGGACAGGCAGAGGTTGTTGACAGCTCAGAGTCGCCAGAAGAGTTATGCGGATAGGCGACGATCCGAGCTTGAGTTTCAGGTGGGAGACTTCGTACTCTTGAAGGTGTCTCCTTGGAAAGGAGTGATCCGATTTAGGAAGAGGGGCAAGCTGGGGCCCCGGTATATTGGTCCGTTCAGGGTGACCGCAAGGGTGGGCAGGGTAGCGTACCGTTTGGAGCTACCTGTGGAGTTGAGCCAGATACATGATACCTTCCACGTGTCCCAGTTGAGGAAGTGTATAGCCGACGAGTCGGCGGTACTGCCACTAGAGGATATTCAGGTGGATGCGAGCCTGAATTATGTTGAGAAGCCGATCGCGATCTTGGATCGGAAGATCAAGGTTCTGAGGAACAAGGAGGTGCCCCTAGTTCAAGTCCAGTGGCAACATCGAAAAGGGTCCGAGTTGACTTGGGAGCCGGAGGCGGAGATGCGGGAGCAGCATCCTGAGTTATTTGCGGAGCGAGACTTCCAGGGCGAAGTCTGATTCTGGTGGGGTAGAATTGTAACACCCAGATTTCCAGGTATATTATTTTGATTATTTATTTTTGTGAATCATTGATCTACTCGACGAGTTGGTGCTATAACTCGTCGAGTAGAAGCGGGGTGGCCACGTAAGTTTAATGAACTACTCGACGAGTCCAAGAGTAGACTCGCCGAGTAGGCGTTGTGGGTGGAAACCCTAAATCCTCGGGCCTGTGCCCTATTTAAGGGACCTTATGGCCCTCATTTGCGGCCACCTTCACCCTTGAGAGCACCAGAGCACCTGAGAGCGTTGTGAGAGAGAGAAGAAGCTGTTTTCATCATTCTAAGTGTGATTTTGCAAGAAAGAAGGAAGGAGGGCAAGCAAGGAAGATTGAGGAGCTCAGATCTACCACCATTTGATCAGAAGAGACTGCTAGAGGTATTAATCTGTGCTCAATCTCGTGTATTTGGTGATCTACTTGAATCTAGGGTTTTCTTATGCCTTCTTTACCTTGGATTCGAAGTATGTGAGGTCCCAAGGTGGAGTTCTTCTTAGATCTGGACCTTAAGAGGTCCAGAGAGTCCTATCTATCTTGCTTTATGCTACTCCATTAGAGATATGAACCTAGGTTGCCATTTTAGAGGCTATTTCACCAAAAGAAGCTTTATGGACGTTGCATGAGTGTAAAGGTCAGACCTTCACATGATTTATGGGTATGGTAAGGTCAGATCCATAGGTTAGAGAAACAGATCTGACCTCAGAAGGTCATTTGAGTGTTGCCATGGAAGGAACTCGCCGAGTCCATTAGTGCACTCGACGAGTCGAGTCGGGGTTGCCCCGCGATTCATGACTAGTGGTAACCGTCGAGTGAAGATCTATGAGGATTCGGAAGACGCCTGGACTCGCCGAGTCACACGACTGCACTCGACGAGTCTGATCAAAGTTTGACCGTTGACTTGAGTTGACTTCAGTTGACCTTAGGGTTTTGGTCAAGCTGGTTCTAGAGAGAGATATGGGAGGCGTAGAATGGTCTTTTACCCACTCCTTAGAAATAAGGACAAGAGAAAGTATTGATTAGAGATGTTATTATGTTAATAAGAGGAGGCTAGGTCAGGTTATCGAGCACGAGAGGTTATCCGACATCGTACGAGGTGAGTCTTCTCACTATACTTTACCTAGAGTGGTAATTATGTGTGACCGGCAGGTCTCATATGCAATGCAGAATATGTGATGTATGTTGTTATGTGATATGTATGTGCTATGTTATGTTATGAGTAGTATGGTATGGACCGGAAGGTCATTATGATAATAGACCGGAAGGTCAACAGTGTATGTACTGGAAGGTCAAGATGATAAGGACCGGAAGGTCATTACAGGTAGAGCCGGAAGGTCTACCAGGATTGGGACGGAAGTCCCCTGAGACACATGGATCGGAAGGTCCCATAGAGCTATGGCCTTGAGTGGCGTATGTGTTGTATGTGGTATTTTGGGGAACTCACTAAGCATTTATGCTTACAGTGTTTGTGTGATGTGTTTCAGGTACCAGTGAGGATCGTGGGAAGGCGCCGACATGATCTGTACACACTGATGGGATTTATGTATTAGAGATCTTGGGATTTGTTTTATTATGATGACATGTGGTACAATGGATTTTTATGATATCTTATGAATGAAATTATGTTTTAAAAATGAAAAATTGTTTTGGAAATTTATGTTGTTACATAATAAAGAAGTGGAGTTGGTGCTTGTTAAGTGGAAACACCATAGAGGCCCAAATTATACTTGGGAAAATAAGAATGAGATAAGAGAGAAATATCCCCATTTGTTTTAATCGATGTATTTTCGGGGACGAAATCCTCAAAAGGAGGAGGTATTTGTAACATACACGTTCTGTTATCGTGTTGTGTAATTATTAAAAGTGAATAATATTATGAAATATTATATAATTTTGAATGTTGAGTTCTAACAGATAGTTTTTACTAGAAATGAAGTAAAACTATGTTTAGAATCACTCAGAAGGTATTGGAAGTCTTATGTGATTCCAATCAAATGTCAAATAGTGAAATTTAACGAAAATATAAAATTTGAAATAAGTAAAATTTTATTATTGAAATTTGTAGAGAATTTCGTTAGAAACATTTAGGCGAAAACCTCATCGAAATCCGAGTTATAACGAAAAACCAGCAAACACTATTTAGCGTAAAAAGTGAGTTTTCGATAAACTACTTTTTAGCCTTTGTGATCTAAATGAAAGTTGTAGTACTCGTTAAACCGAGAATTTTCATAAAAAGAAACGTCCAAATCTGACTTCGTATGAGGAAGTTATGATTTTTCTAAGTTTCGGAATAGCAGTAGACAACTAAAAACTCGAAATAAAGATCGAGCGATATTTAGCTGACGCAACCTAAACGAGAATCGAAGGTCTCGTCAATAGTAGTACAACGGTAAAAAGACAGACGAAAACGGACGTCGGATGAAGAAGTTATGATTTTTTAACGGATTTTCCTGTCCCGGTCTGTTAAAAATAATAACATTAAAAATAAAGTCAAAATTTGTCACACCCCCGAACCAGACGGCGGAAACGTCCGAGGGCTCGTGTGACTTAAATTGAAATATCATCACAATGAATATACATGAAATATAACATAAACATCACCATGCATTAATACATCACAACCGTCATTGTTCACATCAAGTACATTGTTTACATTACATAATCCCAAAACATAAATTGTTTATCAAATGACATCACAAAAGACATTCAGACACAAGCTTGATAATTTTTCATTCTAACGGTTACCTGAGAACACAAGTTATTTTGAAAACGGTCAATATATAATGTTGGTGAGTTCATAAGCAGGTTTGATATGAAAATGTTTTGTATTGTTTGTAAAACCCAGAAAATCCGATATTTTCTGAAACAGGAATCATTTACGAAAAAGGTGTGATGATCCATAAGTATACGTGTGAATGATTTTAAAACATGTAAAAGTGATATGTTTTTCATAATAGTTTCTTGTACTATAGTTGTTGTAAGTAAAAGTGAATAATATTATTCCCCTGGAAAACCCGATGTTTTCCGATACAAATAGTATGATAGTTTGTATTATTGTATCGTCACCGCATATGAACATGATTTCCCAATTTACTTAGATGGTAATGGATCTCTATGTGAGTCGTTATAACCATGCATAATAATGACTAATTCGCCTGTCTTGGCATTTTATCGAATGCTGGTCTTGAATTAAGATTTTGTCACCCTAGATTGGCCGAGTCTAACTGTAGCGAACAACTTAGGTGTGGGGGAGTCACCCCCGTATAGATCTATACACAAACTCTCGCTCTCCCTCCAGGAGACTTTGATTATAACTACAGACTACGACCGACCCTTATTGGTGTCGCCCGTTATTTCTCACTAAATCCAAATGAAATTGAATAACATTGTTTTACAACCCGATTTATGTTTACTTGTATAAAAGGTAAGCCTAACAGACGAAGAAAAGAGGACAACGAAGGCCCACTAACTTTGTATGTTATTACAGGCTGTCGAGTATGCTACAAACACGTTATAGCCCATTAAGAATATTATGAATGTTTAGGGTCTTATTAGCAATGCAAATGGGCCATTAAGGCCTAATAGCATGTTAAAGCTGACAAAAGCCCATTGGGTGTGTAATTGGGTCACCGGAAGCCCAATAAACATGTGTGATTATATTAGGCCCAATAATCATGATATTGGGTCATAAAGGCCCAATAGCACGAATAGAAGATATTTGAGCCCAACCATTGAATCATTTACAATTTATTGATCTTAAGTTTGTAATGTAGCTATTTGGTGTAAGCGAGATGTTTATTCGAAGTATTAAAATACTCTGACGTTTGATTTATAACGAAGCTTTGGTTATATATATATATATATATATATATATATATATATATATATATATATATATATATATATATATATATATATATATATATATATATAAAACCATGCGTTACAAACTTAATATTTTTGACCCAATAATTTAATATTCGTCTAATTGGCCCAAAAACATTTAGTTTGACCATTTTAGCCACTTTATCTATAAAAATGGCACTTTTAATCCCCTTTTATGAAAATTAACATTTTTGGTCCTTAAACCGTTTTTCTTAACGTTTTAGACCCAAACTTTATTTGAAATAATAAATTCAGCCCAAAACTATTGTATTTGCCATTTCTAGCCCTTAGTTGAAAAAAAAGTTAACATTATTGGCTCAATTTCCGTAAGTTTTACAATTCTGACCCCAAAGTCGAAAACTTTGCATTTTTAGTCCAATTTTTACATCAAAGTCATTTTCAGCCCTTAAAACAGTTTTATTCACGTTTTAAACCCATAGTTTGTTAACTTTTCCATTTCAGCCCCTCAAATACTTCATTTTTCGCAACATTGGGCCCAAAACTCGTAAGGCCCAAATTTAAAGCCCATTAAGCTAAAATTTATGTTTTTGACCCCTAGACAAGTGTTATTTTCATAAAAGTTAGATTTCTATGTAAATAATACTATTTTGTCCTTATAAAACCGAAAATATCATATTTTACCCAAACTTTGATTATTTTTGCAAAAATGACACTTATAAGGATTTTGACTTCGTTTTCACTTCTTAAGCCTAAAGATCCTTAGATCTTTGAAGTAAGTTGTTTATTATGTACATTGTTTATGTATTCTTCACACTTTAGCCATAGATTTCAAGATTTAGCAAATAATATCATATTTTCACAACATAAACCCAAGAAATCACATATAACAAGCATACACACATAGATCAACACATAGTACTTGCATTCTCCCCCAAAAACAAGTAAAAACCGAAAACAAGGGGGTATGAACTCACCTTGATTTGTTGCTCACGGTTTTGAAGAAGAAATGGAAGGGGTTGAGGTGATTATCGGCCCTAGCAAGCTTCTTGAGAAATCTTTGGGCTTAGATGGGTTCTAAGAAGCATGATCATGAATTTGAATGAAGTAAGAGAAGATTTTTGATAAGATATAGAAGTTTATCCATGGATCTAAGTAAGAACTTACAGAGGATTTCTGATATGAGTGAAGAACCTTCTTGAAATGCTTGCAAATCTCGAAATTTTTGATGGAAGAATGAAGGTGTTCTTGAGAGGATTTTGGAAGTATTTGGAAGTGAATTAAGTGTGTGTCTGTGTGTGTTGATGCTCTCGGCCGAGAGTAGAAGAAGAAGAGGGGAGAGAGGGTGAAGTGACATTGCATGGATGTCCACCATACAATAAGGAGGTGGCATGCTCACAATTTTTCTCCTTAATCTATTTTCTCTTAATTCTTCTTCTAATCTTTTCTTTCTTTTTAAATGGGCCGAGAATTGCATTAAGGAGGGAAGAGGATTCATTTTGGCCCAATTCTTGATCCTTACTTGAAATCATGAGGTCCATAAAGGAGTTTTCGGCCCATTGGGCCCTTAGGGGGGTTCACGGCCCAATTAGCATAAAAGATTAGGTTTGCGGCCCATTAGGGCTAATTAGATTAGTTATGGCCCAACAAGGTTAATTAGGCTAGTTATGGCCCAATAAGGCTTATTAGAGTAGTTTACTTCCATTTTAAGCCCAATATGGCCCAAAATGTCAAATATCATGAAGGTGGGTTGAATTAGAGCCCAGTTAAGGGTTCTAAGCCCAAACTAGTCAAATTGGAAAATTATTGGTCCATTAGGCCCACTAAGGAAATCCTAGTCCATAATGGACTTAAACAGGGATTTTTAGGGTTTCCAATCTTTTGTTGACTATCTGAAGTGTTTGCATAGAGTGATTGAAGGAACTTTGGTGTTATTGAATAAACATCATGCATACTTTCAAGTTTTAGTCACCAATGTTATCATTGCTAATGTTTACAAAAGCATTAGAATTCCTAGTTGTGACGTCATCCCTCCGTTAGAGGGAATTTCGTCCCGAAATTCTTTTTGAAGCTAGATTTGAGAATGCGAGAATAGGTGAGGGTACTTTTGCTTCATCTGGTCTTCGCGTTCCCATGTGAATTCCGGTCCACGTTTTGCGTTCCACCAAACTTTCACAATCGGAATGCGACTTTGCTTAGTACACTTCACTTCCCTGTCCATGATTTCAACTGGTTCCTCGATGAACATGAGATTCTCGTTGATTTCGATTTCTTCCAATGGGATGACAAGAGTTTCGTCGGATAAGCACTTCTTCAAATTGGAAACATGGAACACGGGGTGTACACTGCCGAGCTCACCAGGTAGCTGCAGCCTATAGGCCACTGGACCGATTCGGGCAAGAATCTCGAATGGCCCAATGTACCGTGGGTTTAGTTTTCCCCGTCTTAATGGCATCAAACTGGGCTTCTTTGATTTGCGAGGACAGGTGGGATTGAATGGTTATTGAAAGAGTTTTCACACGACGATTTGAGTATTCTTTCCGACTCAAGGCATCAGCTACCATGTTAGCCTTGCCTGGGTGGTACTTGATTTCACACTCATAATCGTTTAGCAGCTCAACCCATCTTCGCTGCTTCATGTTTAACTCCTTTTGATTTAAAATGTGTTGGAGGCTCTTGTGGTCAGTGAAAATGGTGCACTTTGTACCATAAAGGTAGTGCCTCCAAATCTTCAAAGAAAAGACCACAGCTCCCAATTCGAGATCATGGGTGGTATAATTCACCTCATGTGTCTTTAGTTGCCAGGATGCATAAGCTATCACCTTCCCACGCTGCATGAGTACACAACCTAAACCCTGATTCGAAGCATCGCAGTAAACTACAAAGTCCTCAGTTCCCTCTGGTAATGATAGTACTGGTGCACTACAGAGAGCTTGTTTCAGAGTTCGGAAGGCAACCTCCTGCTTTTCTGTCCATTCAAATGGTACGGCCTTTTGTGTAAGCATGGTAAGTGGCTTGGCTGTTCTGGAGAAGTTCTAAATGAATCTTCTGTAATAGCCTGCGAGACCCAGAAATTGACGAATTTTTGTGGGTGTCGTTGGGACTGTCCATCCTTCAATGGCTTTGATCTTAGAAGGGTCCACATGTATCCCTTCTTGGCTGACAACATGACCTAAAAAGTTTACGCTACGGAGCCAGAACTCACACTTAGAGAGTTTTGCGTATAACTTTTCAGCTCGCAGGGTTTCCAAGATTTGTCGGAGATGTCGACTATGTTCCTCTTCGCTTCGAGAATAGACCAGAATATCGTCGATGAAGACGATGACAAAGGTTTCGAGGAACGGTCGACAAACTCGATTCATCAGGTCCATAAATGCGGCATGGTCATTCGTTAGACCGAAGGGCATTACAACAAATTCATAATGTCCATAGCGAGTTCGGAAAGCAGTCTTGGGGATATCTGATGGGTTTTCTACATAAGAACTTTCCTATGTGCTCATGCAAACCCTAAAGCTTGGATCTAGGTTTCTCTATTGAACATGCAATTGAATCCAAGACTTACAAACCCTAATCTAGCATACATATTTTAATCATATTAAATATTACCAGATCTGAAAGTTTACCGCTTGGAACGACCTCTTGAATCTTCTTCTTCTTGAGCTTAGAGTCACAAGTGCAACTCCTCTAATGGCTTACAAACACCACAAGCAATAAGGCAATATTAGAGAAAGGGAAGGAAGCTAATTTCGGCCCTAGGGTTTCTCTTGGGATTCCAGTAACCGAAAATTGCAAGTGGGGCTCTCTATTTATACTGTAGGCTGCTAGGATTTCAGTCTAAACCCTAATGGACAGCTTAGTCACCAAGCAGTCCAAGGAACCTTCTGGAATAAGGCCTTGGACGAAAATATGATGATTCTTCATCATAATTTCGTTCCCCCTTAGTCCATTAGGTTTCCCAGCCCAAAACTCAACTATCACACATTTGACAGTTTAAGCCCCTTTATTTAATTAATCTCTTTTAGTCACCAAATTAATTCCTAATTAATTTATGACTAATACTAATTAAATAAATATGATTTCTCCTTTAATATATTATTCTTATAATATATTAATAAACCATAATATCCTCTCTTTCTCCTTAAATTACCTTGTCTAGTTGCTTTGATGAAGGCAACCCAAAAGGATCATGCTCAACCGGGTCAAGCACATACCAAATATAGTTACGGGCTTAGACACTAATCCAACAGTCTCCCACTTGGATAAGTCTAGTAACTATATCTCACATAAGACTTCATGATCCGGTTAGCAATCGTAGCTCGTATACGCTTCTGTCAACTCTGATTAAAACTTGTCCTTCAGATAAGGGATCATATAATCCTTTGTTCTAGATATCATGCCGACAATACTTATTGTCCAGCATTTTGTTTCTCGATCTCTGATTTGTTCGGCATAGAATTTAGTTGAACACATCAACTTCATCCTGATCGGGCCCGACACATAAGTCAAACCAAATCATCGAGTGGCCAAGATATCGCTTTTATCCTCTTAGAATAAAAGGAACATATAAACTTTGACTTATATGCTTTTATTATCCACTAGCTAAGTTACACACAATAATACGTTTTATAACATCAAGTTACTGATGCGTTTTCGTATCATCAATGCATAATCAACGAGCAAACAATAACCATATCTCTAGGTTTAAAGATTATATGATATTATCATCTTGCGATCACTCGTGATAACTTTCATGAAGTGATACTTGCAAGTGCGGGTTTATTCCAATGCTCAAATCATATTTCATAAGCACTCATAAACTTTGTAGCAAACCTTTTCTATGTCTAAAACCTTTTAGACAATCTACAAACAAATTCATGACAATCTTCTTTCATATATACTTCCAACATATGAGCGATTGTGGACCGTTCGAATAATAGTATTATTCAGGAAGTCAAAACATGTAAAATAGAAGCAATAGATAAATAATCAACACAAGATAGTAACCTTTCTTATAAATAACACACCTTTATTTAATCATCAAATGTTGAATACAAAATTATCTATTACAAGTTTCCTACCTATCTAATCTAAACTAATATCGTCCTTTAGCCCAACGCTCCGAGCGTGCTGCAAATGCTTGACCCTACTCAGTCCCTTCGTAAGGGTATCTGCTGGGTTATCTTCTGACGATACACTCTTCATAACGAGGAGTCCCTCTTCTACCCGATGTCTAATAAAATGGTATTTTCTGTCGATATGTCGGGATCTGCCATGATCCCTTGGTTCCTTGGTTAAGGCAACCGCTCCTTCATTATCACAGAAAATTTCCATGGGCTCCTTTATGGATGGCACAAATCCAAGGTCTCCAATGAAGTTCTTCAACCATATAGCCTCCTTTGACGCCTCGCTTGCCGCAATGTACTCTGATTCGCACGTTGAATCAGCTACTGTCTCTTGCTTGGAACTTTTCCAAGTCACTGCTCCTCCGTTCAGGGTAAAGACCCAGCCCGACTGCGATCGGTAATTATCTCGATCCGTCTGAAAACTAGCGTCACTGTACCCTCGTACCCTTAAGTCATAACTCCCACCGAGGACTAGAAACCATTCCTTGGTCCTTGGTAGGTACTTAAGAATATTCTTGACAGCAATCCAATGTGCTCTACCAGGGTTCCCTTGATATCTGCTGACCATGCTCAAAGCGAAGGCCACATCAGGGCGAGTACAGGTCATAGCGTACATAATCGAGCCAACTGCGGAAGCGTAAGGTACTCGGCTCATATCAGCTATCTCTGCCTCTGTACTTAGGCTCTGAGTCTTACTCAGTTTGGTATTGCATTGAATTGGCAACTCCCCTTTCTTGGAATTTTCCATACTAAAACGCTTTAGTACCTTCTCCAAGTATGTATCCTGACTGAGTCCTATCAGTCTCTTACTTCTGTTTCTCACTATCCTTATTCCCAGAATATATGCAGCCTCTCCGAGGTCCTTCATAGCGAAACACTTCCCAATCCAGGACTTGACCTCCTGCAAGGTTGGGATGTCGTTTCCTATGAGTAGTATGTCATCGACATACAATACGAGGAAGCTCACTATACTCCCACTGGCCTTGACATACACACATGACTCATCTTCGCTTCGCAGAAAACCAAACTCTTTGACCTTCTCGTCAAAAGAAAGATTCCATCTGCGAGACGTTTGCTTTAATCCATAAATGGATTTCTCAAGCTTGCACACTCTATTGGGATGCTTCGCATCGACAAAACCCTCTAGCTGATTCATGTAAACATCCTCAGCCAACTTCCCATTAAGGAAAGCGGTTTTAACGTCCATCTGCCATATTTCATAGTCACGAAATGCAGCTATTGCGAGCATTACCCTGATAGACTTTATCTTAGCAACTGGTGAGAATGTCTCATCATAGTCAACTCCAGGAGTTTGAGTAAAGCCCTCCGCGACCAATCGTGCTTAATAAGTGTGCACTTTCCCATCAATGTCCGTCTTCTTCTTGAAGATCCACTTGCACCCGACTATCTTACGACCCGGTACATTATCAACCAGATTCCAAACTCGGTTGTCATACATGGACTGAATCTCGCTGTCCATTGCCTCTTTCCATTTAGCAGACTCCAGGCCTGCCATGGCTTCCTTGTAGCTATTAGGTTCGTCCAAATTTATTAGTGTACTATCACTAATAAACGTATCCCATTCAGTAGTAATATGGAAACCATACAACTGGGGTGGAACACTAACTCTACTCGAACGTCTAAGAGGTAAGGACTGGTCAATTGGTTCAACAGGAGCTTCCTCCTCAGGTTGAACGCCAGTGTCAGTAGTTCCTTCATCACCTGACTCTTGAAGCTCTTCAAGGTCAATCTGAGTCCCACTGTCTCCTTGACTTATGAGTTCTCTCTCTCTGAAAACCCCTCTCCTAGCGACAAAGACAACATTGTCACTTGGTCTATAAAAGAGATAGCCAAAAGACTTCTGTGGATAGCCGATGAAATAACACTTCTCACTACGAGGTTCTAGCTTGTCGTGAGTCTCTCGTCTTACGAAAGCTTCACAACCCCAAACCTTGATATGTGCTAACGAGGGAGCTTTCCATGTCCACATCTCGTGAGGTGTTTTGGCAACCTTCTTGGTGGGAACTAAGTTAAGGATATGGGCGGCAGTCTCTAAGGTATACCCCCAGAATGAGATTGATAACGAAGCACGACTCATCATAGAACGAACCATGTCCAACAAGGTTCGATTACGTCTCTCAGCCACACCATTCAATTGTGGTGTTCTAGGAGGCGTCAATTGCGAAAATATTCCGCATTATTTTAGATAGTCGTGAAACTCAAGACTTAGGTACTCTCCCCCTCGATCAGATCGAAGCATCTTGATTTTCCTGCCCAACTGATTCTCTACTTCATTCTTAAACTCTTTGAACTTTTCAAAGGTTTCTGACTTTTGCTTGATTAAGTAGATGTATCCATATCTGCTATAATCATCTGTAAAAGTCACGTAGAAGCGACAAGCGTCCCTTGTGGTGGATCTAAAGGGTCCACATACATCAGTATGTATGAGATCCAATACACCCTCACCCCTTTCACATGTGCCAGTAAAGGGTGACTTTGTCATCTTTCCAAGTAAACAAGACTCACACACGTCATCGTCCCTAAGGTCGAATGACTCCAAGACTCCATCCTTTTGGAGTTGGGCTATGCGTTTCTTGTTAACATGGCCAAGGCGACAATGCCACAAGCATGCTTTGTCCAAACTATTGGATGAATCAATATTCAACACATCATTTCCTAAATTATCTACAATCAACACAGATTCATAAATCCCATTACAAGGTAATGCATTGAAATAAAAAACACCATGCAAATAAACATTAATAGAACCATTGCTATTATCAAATGAATATCTGAAACCTTGTCTATATAATCCATGAAAAGAAATGATGTTCCTTGCCATATCTGGCGAATAGCAACAATTATTTAAATCTAGCCCTAACCCATTACTCAACACTAAGGAATAAACTCCGATCTTGGTGACTGGTGATGACCTCTTGTTTCCCATGATCAAGTTTATTCTCCCATGCTAAACTTCCCTACTTTCTCTTAGCCCCTGCAAATCAGAACAAATGTGGAAACCACATCCAGTATCAATGACCCATGAAGTAGCAAGTGATGAGTTATTAGATTTAATTAAATACATACCTGCAAAGGTGGGATTTATCTTCCCATCCTTAATATCTTGCAGATATTTAGGGCAACTTCGTTTCCAGTGGCCCTTCTCGTGGCAATGGAAGCACTCTGCTTCCTTGGGGTCAGAAGAGGGCTTAACAGAACCTGCTTTGGTCTCACTAGAAGAGGAACCATCATGGGTCTTACCCTTTTGGTAGCTCTTAGAATGAGCCTTCCTCTTTTTACCCTTTCCTTGGCCAATTGCCAACACAGAAGCAGTCACAGTAGAGGATGATGCAACATATTTGTCCTTGAGGTTGCTCTCAGCAGTCCTCAGGAACCCTTGAAGTTTACTCAAGGTGACCTCTTCCTTATTCATGTGGTAGGTCATTCTGAATTGGTTGTAGCAGGAAGGCAAGGAGTGGAGGATGATGTCGATAGCCAAATCCTCATCAAACTTAACATTAAGTTTGAGAAGACGATCAACATACCTCTGCATTTTCTGCAAATGAGCGGTTAGGGATTCTCCACTCCCCATCTTAGCGGTGATCATGTTAGTAATGATCTCATAGCACTCTTGCCTCGCGCTTTGGTGGTACCTGTCCAACAAATCTTGATGCATCTCATATGGATACATGTCCTCATAGGACTTTTGGAGTTCGAGGTTCATGGTGGCCAGCATGATGCAATGAACTTTCGTAGCATCACGCTCGTGGGCCTTAAAGGCGGCCAACTCGTCAGGAGTAGCAACTTCTGGGTTGATCTTTTCTAGTTTCTCATCGAGGACATATTCTTTGTCCTCGTAGCGAGTGATCATGCAAATGTATCTCATCCAATCGTTGAAATTCGACCCATCAAATGTCACCTTTTGACATAGGTTCATTAGCGAGAATGACCCAGAAGCGTTGTTGTTTGCGTTTGTGTTAGACATCTGAAATAGAAAGGAACAAAGTTTGATTAAAAATGAATCCCCAATTAAACACCCAAATGAGAAATCAGGGCTAGGATCCAACAACATTATTTACAACTTAGAAAATGGATGCCGTAATCTAAAAGTAAATAATTTGAAGGTAAGTGAATGACGATTCACTAATTTTCACCATGAAAAACGAAAAAGAGATTAAGTTTTAAATGTATTGGAAAATTCCTAGATTCCTTTTGAGATTCATTGAACATTTCAATGGCATGTTTAAATCTCGATATGCACTTCAAATTTGCGACTGGGATGCCGAGGATCGCAAACAAGTTGTGAATAACCATGCGAATCAACGTGGTGCACTCAATGTCTCTATCACCTAATCAATGTGCCGGTTAGCCACGCACGCTCCATTTATCTATGATAAACATCGAGCCACCCTTCGCCACCAATGTCAATCCCAAATTAGTGTGCCGGTAAGCCACGCACGCTCCACTAACGTTTAACAAGGGTACAAAGTGTAATTCCATGGAATAGCATCAATTTTCACATTTTACCCTAAAGTAACTAAGATTGGAAATTTGTAAAAACATTGTAATTACTTTGCAATATTCATTATACTTATAATGAGGAATTAAATGCCCTATCCTATCCGTTCGGCTAACGACCCTCCACCAATCAAGGAAGCGGTGGGTGTGAGTGCACACCCATTAAGCGCCATTTTATAGGCAGCAACCTTATACCCCCTTATAGACTGCCTTCGTGAATGAGGCCTACTAGCGATAAGACTAGCTTATTCTTATATATATATATATATATATATATATATATATATATATATATATATATATATTAATCTTGTAATAAATAAAGTATAAGATTGAATTTTAAACTTGTAAAATTCAAAGGGTTGAAATTTAAAATTTTCAGAATTAAACTTTTAATCAAAAAATTAAATTTCAAAACTTGAGGGAAAGTCTTGAACTTTTCAAAACACAAGGGATCAAATAACAAATAATATAAATTAAACAATTAATTTTATGATTATCTATATTTGACCCAATCCAATTTTATTCACAAGATAATTTCCAAATAATTTAAACAATCAATATTTATCATATAAAGAAACAATTATTTAAAAGATTTGATATTATCTTTTGTTTTGGTAAGGATAATCATTTAAATACAATAAAATTCGGATTTTATCATTAAAAAACGATTTTGGCATTTATCCTTAAGCAAAACAGCAAGAAATCCCGAGATATCCTCTGCCTGACTCCCAGACTCGCCGAGTCACTACCTGAACTCGTCGAGTTGGGCAAACTCGCCGAGTCCAGATACTGACTCACCGAGTTGGGTCGGGCAGAGGCCAGAAAAACGATTTTCAGCAAAAACTCAACAATTACATCACATACAACAGAAACCAATCAAGGCTCTGATACCACTGATGGGTTTTCTACATAAGAACTTTCCTATGTGCTCATGCAAACCCTAAAGCTTGGATCTAGGTTTCTCTATTGAACATGCAATTGAATCCAAGACTTACAAACCCTAATCTAGCATACATATTTTAATGATATTAAATACTACCAGATCTGAAAGTTTACCTCTTGGAAAGACCTCTTGAATCTTCTTCTTCTTGAGCTTAGAGTCACAAGTGCAACTCCTCTAATGGCTTACAAACACCACAAGCAAGAAGGAAATATTAGAGAAAGGGAAGGAAGCTAATTTTCGCCCTAGGGTTTCTCTTGGGATTCCAGTAACTGAAAATTGCAAGTGGGGCTCTCTATTTATACTGTAGGCTGCTAGGGTTTCAGTCTAAACCCTAATGGACAGCTTAGTCACCAAGCAGTCCAAGGAACCTTCTGGAATAAGGCCTTGGACGAAAATATGATGATCCTTCATCATAATTTCGTTCCCCCTTAGTCCATTAGGTTTCCCAGCCCAAAACTCAACTATCACACATTTGACAGTTTAAGCCTCTTTATTTAATTAATCTCTTTTAGTCACCAAATTAATTCCTAATTAATTTATGACTAATACTAATTAAATAAATATGATTTCTCCTTTAATATATTATTCTTATAATATATTAATCAACCATAATATCCTCTCTTTCTCCTTAAATTTCCTTGTCTAGTTGCTTTGATGAAGGCAACCCAAAAGGACCATGCTCACCCGGGTCAAGCACATACCAAATATAGTTACGGGCTTAGACACTAATCCAACAATATCCTCTTCCCGGACCTTGAGTTGGTGGTAGTCGGATCGCAGATCTATCTTAGAGAAGTAATTTGTTCCTGGAAGCTGGTCGAATAGATCGTCGATTCGTGGAAGTGGGTAGCGATTTTTGATAGTGAGCTTATTCAGTTCTCTATAATCGATACACATCCTAAAGGATCCGTCCTTCTTCTTAACAAAAAGGACCGAAGCTCCCCAGGGTGAGAAGCTAGGTCGGATGAATCCTTTGCTCAAGAGTTCGCTGAGTTGGCTTGACAGTTCTTGCATCTCCGCATGAGCCAACCTATAGGGCGATTTGGCGATGGGTGTAGCTCCTGGCACAAGGTCGATTCGGAACTCGACTTGTCTTTCTGGGGGTATCCCCGGAAGATCTTCAGGAAAGATGTCAGGGAAATCGCAAGCCACTGGATGTCTCGAATATTGATCTCTTCCTTGGATTTATCCACGATGTGAGCCAGAAACGCAAAGTCCTTCTTTTATAGACACTTCTGTGCCTTAATACATGAGATAAGGCGAAGGTTCGTACTGGGTTTTGATGGGTTTTGTGCACTACAACATTCCTATGGTGTACATGTAAACCCTAAAGCTTTGGATCTAGTTTGTCTAATGAACATGCAATAATCGTCCAAAGCCATAAACCCTAGATCTAGCATATGATAATCAAATAACATATGAATTAGGGTTTAGATCTTACCTTGATTGTTATGTAGCAATAACAATCTCAATTCCTTCTTGTAATTGGATTCTGAAAGCTTAGTGTCACAAGTGTCACACCTCTAATGGAGTCACAAACACCATAAGCAATAAGGATGAAGAAGGAGAAGAGGAGAGGCACTCAAAAATGTCTAGAAACCCTAAGGAAACTCTTAGCCACGTTTTTGGTGCCCTAGGGGTCCTTAAATAGTGAGGCTATTAGGGTTATCTAACAAGGAAACCCTAATTTGACTGCTTAGGCCCTAAGCAGCCCATGGACTCCTCCTTTAGAGGCCTTGGACGAATTCTAATGGGCTTCCCCATAGATTTCGTCCACTCCATCCTCTATGGAGTCCATTAGCCCAATATCCAACTATCACACAATTGACAGTTCTAGTCCCCTTTATTTAATTAATGTCTTTTAGCCACAAAATTAATTATGATTAATTCTTGACTATTATTAATTAAATAATATGATTTCTCCTTTAATATATTATTCATATAATATATTAATAAATCATAATTAATCTCTTTCTCCATAAATCATCCTATCAAGTTACTTTGGTGAAGGTAGCCCAAAAGGACCATGCTCGTAATCGGGTCAAGTACATACCAAAATAGTTATGGGCTTAGACACTAATCCAACAGTCTCCCACTTGGATAAGTCTAATAACTATTCTGCATATGACTTTAGATCCTGATCAGCAATCGTAGCTTTCAAAAGCCGCTGTCAACTCTGATCTTATCAGATACGCGTCCTTTAGATAAGGGATCATATATTCCTCCATTATAGATATCGTATAGACGTGAGACATGGATTGAAATAATTCTCTCGGTCTATGTGTTGTTTCCCGATTTCTAATTTATGACGACTAACTAACTGAACAAATCAAATCAGTCCTGGCCCGGCCGAGCACTTTCCTTTGTCATCACTAAATCATCGAGGGGCCCACAGATATCACTTTTATCCTACATTGGGTAAAAGGAACGGATAAACTTCGACTCAATGCTCGCTTGTACTTACTCACCGAATCACACACAACAATATGTTTTATAACACCAAGTTACTGGTGCGTTTACATATTATCAATGTGCAACCGACTCGCAAGATACAACTCACACATCTCGGTTTCAAGAATATAAGATATTATCGTCTCACCAATCACTCGTGATAAAATCCATGAAGCGATCCAAGTGAGCGTGGGTTTAATCCAATGCTCAAATCATATTCATAAGCACTCATGAACGTCGCAGCAAACCTTTGCTATGTCTAATACACTTTAGACAATCTACAACCAATTCATGACAATCTTCTTTCATACCTACTTCCAAAGTATGAGCGACTGTGGAACGTTCGAAAAATCTTATTATTCAGGAAGTCAAAACATGCAAAGTGAAACACAATAATAATTGAATCCAATATGGCCCCAAACTTTTGAGTATAAATAAAACTCCTTTTATTTAGTCACCATATTGATTACATATTATTCATTGTATAATGTTTCGAGTAATCAACTTATTACTTGAATTATAACAACAATTGTCCCATGCTCTTAGCATGCACACTATGTTTTCCTATGGTCCTTACCTTGTGAAATAGATCTATTGAGAACATTCTCAACAAAACTCATTTCACAATTCCTAATCCTTATCAATTAGTGTATGATTACAACATTCTCGCCACTACTAGAATATGTTAGATTCTTACACTTTATGCAACGGTCCTTTCGTAATGTCACGGCACAAAAGTCACAAAGACTCGGCCAATGAAATTACAAAATGCTCTATTGGAGATTGTTACAAGACAATTCCATAGATGTGAAGTCTCACATTCAAAGTACATTCCTTTGAACATCCTTCTTGCATAAAAGTTTCTAATCTAGACATAAACTTTTAACGTCCAACTCCCAATATGGAAACATTTCCATATTTTCCATATGACAACTCATTTTAAATAGAATCTTATCTATTCATAATAATGTCAATATGGTCCATCCATGACTATACTTCTAACTGTCCACAAGTGACCAATCCTTGGCGAACCTCAGATTATCCTTGACAGTTGTTTAACTAATTCAGTCAAATCCGATTCTAGTCCTCTTTCCCTCTTAATGCCCTAGGCATTTGAAAAATTTTAGAATGGTCGAATATTACAATGACATGATACTTTACCAGTCTTTTGGTATAATATTTCTATTTCTATTTGCCACGTTCTCACGATTCGAACTATGAAGAGGGATGTCGTAATCATAATCGAGTGTGAGAACGCAACAATTATTTCCATATATAGAATTCTCTTACGTTGAATCCTTTCAACATAACATTAATATATCTTTTTGACTAAATTTGATCAAAATTTATCGATCTAAACCTTTAGATTTGAAACGAAGTATAATATTCTCTCCCTTAATTATAGCAAAACAACTTTTCAACCTATGCAACTTTGCAAAGTGAAACTTTTGTTTTCTATAATTAATATTGCTAACTTCCAATTATAATCATGCTCCCACTAACATGATGATTATATCCATACCAGCATAACATTTATGCTCCCACTAGCTTTGACACGTATTCAGAAAATAGTTGGACTTCTAAAAGACAATACTAATTGACTTCCAAAGTTGATATTTCCAATACGATGTACTTCGATAAGCCTTTATCTAAGCTTCTTAAATTCACACACCTTTCCTTAGACAGCTCACATGTGTGTCTAAACTAATTCAGAACTTATATTACTACGTTCCAAATGTTCAGACTAATTGCCAAATCTCACAATTCGAACTATGAAGATGGATGTCGTAATCATAATCGAATTTGAGAATGCAATTTACATAATCGCTATCTCCTTAAAATCTCTCTTAGTGAAAGCGTTTCCTCACAATCATTTTCATGAAGGAGAGAAACCTTATGACACTTAGATTTTATGGTGCCTGTGTTCCTATCCATGCAAATTTTTCATAAGCATAATCGTAAGATAATGTTTGTGATAAATTCAACCTCTTATGGACAGAACTTGTTCATTCTTAATTTCTTGCCATCAAAGGTCCCACCATTGCTTCCAAGTTATTTAGCAGCTCACCTATGCCAGTCAATGTACTTTCATTGATCAAGGTTTTTTCCCTTATGAATTCAATTGAGAACTAGTAGAACTCATATGCATAATCACTCAACTGGATTGGTACAGAAATAAAATTTTGTCAACACGATAGGTTACAATCCTCAAGTCGTGTGCTAGTGTTTAATAGGTTTACTTCTTGATTTGTTCTTGAAACTTTTCAAAATCTTTAGACTCCCACTGACCTCTTGACATATAAGATTCTCTTGTCAAGAAACATTTCTTGACAAACAAATACTCAAGAGTTAGTGTCTGTCTTTATCAAGACAAACCTACACACAATTTGGTACTAGCTGGTCTTTGTCTTATTCAAGACATCACAACTTACCAAAATGTGCAAATGTAAGAACATTCCTACTTAAGATTATGTCACTCAAGTCACAATCTTGGAGTTTGACTCTAAGACTTGATTTTGGAACGAAGTACGATTCATCTTATTTACTTAACCCATTTTGACAATTCCCGACTCCTCTTCTTAGCCATACTAGTGCACTAAGATGTCCTTAGAGGATGAATTGTAATATGGTTCTTAAGACGATCATAAAACATGATACAAAAGTACTCTCCCTTATTCTTAGATTAGAGAAACTTTTTATCTTTCTTGCCTAATTTATTCTTCTTATTCGTTCTGCCATTCATTGAACTCTTTCAATGATTCAGAATCATACTTAATCTTTTAAGTATAATCATATTTACTAATCTTTTAGCAAATCATGATGAACATTTTATTATTCTTTGTGGTGGACTTGACTAGTGCACAACATTGTGTACCAGATCTCATTATCCTTCACTTGACTCACATTCTTATGTGAACAAGGAATTAGTCTTAATTTTCCAAATACGAAGGTTCTCATTCGTCACACAATACCAGTTGCATGATTCCAAGTTTCTGTCCAATTGAAACTTGGGCGATGAGAATCTTTCCTCATTTGGTAAATTTCTGTCATTACCACAAATAACATAACTAAGAATCAAATCCATTCACAATATTTGTAACGCCCCGTTTATTTAAATAAATTAATAAATATAAGTCCCGGACTAAGTTGTGAAGAATTTTGAAAGTCGAGGGTTAAAAGTGTACGTTCGGGACTTAAATTGAAAAGATTTGAAGGCTTAAGGGTTTATTGGTGATTTAGGGATCTATTATGAAAGAAATTAATGGGATCAAGGTTTAAAAGGTAAGTTTTGGATGCAGTTTGTAAAGATTTCTGAGGGCAGGGTCTATTTGGTATGTTTTGGATTTAGATTGAAAACAAATTGGGGTGGAGGGGCTGAAGTTGAATAATTCGATCATATGTTTGAAATAAGATACGAGATATACCCATATCCCTTCCCCACGTCGCTTCCTTCAACCCTAAACCTAAGAGACCATTTCTTTTACTCCAGCCGCCATCACCATGCGTTACTCTTTCAGCCGCCACCTTCCTCTTGTTCTTCGGACCAGTCAAGAGCGTCGCATGCTGCCTCACCGACGAGTACCACCACATCGCTACCACGAGAGGAGCCGTCGAGACCCACGAAGGAGGCGGTGAACGCTACTGTCGAGTATGAACAACCGAACTTCCGGTTAGTCCACCACAAACCACCCACCTATCCTTCTTCTTTGTTCTTTCTGTGATTAGGTGTTGTGTACGTCAGGTGCTGCCGCCAGCAACCCTATGGTCGCCGTTTAGGGCCGCCGCCGCTGTGGGTCGCCATCTCTAGGGTTCCGTTCGTCGCTTGCCACCCGAAGTGGCTGGGTCGAAGGTGCCTCGGTCTTCAGGCCATGTTTTCGAGTGTGTATGTGCGTTGTTCGAGTGGGGAACAAGAGAACCGCTGCCACCACCGTGAGGTGGTGGCTGTTATCGCAAAAGTCGCCGCTGCTGCTGCCTTTTTAGTGTTGCTGCCGCCACCGTGAGCCACCAAGGGAGGGTGGCTAGACCTTTGTGCAAATAGAAATCGTGTAGGTGTGTGTGTTTTGTTGTAGAAGGTGTTAATGGCCGGAAAACGGAATAGATGCCCACCATGGCCGCCAGCCATGGTGGCTGCCGCCGCGAGCCACCGCCGGCCACCACTAGGGTGGCTGTGTGCGTGTGCATGTTAGTTAGTGTGTGTGTGGTTATTTTGAATTAAAGCAGTGTAATTGTAATTAGCAAGATGAATAATAAAAAGAAACTCAAAACCACCACCGTAGGGTGGTGGCCGCCGCCGTGAGCCGCCATTGACCACCACTACCCGAGGTGGTAGTGGGTGGTGCCCCACTAGCAAACCCTAATGGGCTTAGAGATTGGTTTTGGGCCTATTGGGCCATGTTTGGGTGGAAAACCCTAATTGTTAGCATTTGGGCCTTGGACTTATTTGGACCCACTTTGGGGCCATTGGGATTGGATTGTGTGTTAAGCCTAATTATTCCATATAACTTATCTAGTAGAGTAAAGGAATTAATGGATTAAGTCCTTAATGGGTTAAGTAAGAAACACTTAATCCTAATTATCATTTTATGAAAAACCCTAATTTCACTTGGGCTTTGTGTTAGGCCGTCCAAGAACAAGCAAATGGACTAGAATAATTTAATGGGCTTTAGGGTAAGGTCCATAGGAGGGTGTGGGCCTAATTTGGAAAATTGGGCCATAGATGGGCCATAGTTTGGGCCCAGATGGTTGTATGATATTGGGCCCTTAGAATGAGACATGTTGGACTGGACTGAACAATTGGGCCTTAAGGGAAGTCCATGTAGAGGTTTGGGCCCAATTTGGAAAGTTGGGCCATATGTTGGGCTTTGATCCCTAGTTGACTTTGGGCCTATGGATTGGGCCTTGGGCTTGAGTAAGCCAAGCTAGGGGTAATGTAGTAATTATCCAAAGTATGTATTTATAGTTATGTGTTAGAACCCAATTATTAATTGGGTGTTATTTTGGTGTTGACAGTTCGGGAATCTGTCATCCAGCAGCTAGGGTTGCATCTGTGGGACTTCAGCAGTGTGGGATTGTGTCTACGAGACTTCAGCAGTGTGAGGTGAGTTTCCTTCCAGTAGGAACGAGTCTACGGCCATAATGCAGGCCCGTTTAATTAGCAGTAGTTCCGGACTTCGGTCTGATGCAGTAGTTCAGTGTGCTTGAGGTCTTTGTGATTCAAGCATGTCTTCGTGTTATGTGTTCCGGACTTCGGTCCGATGCAGTATGCAGTATATATGTTTATGCTAGTAGTTATGATTATGATATGTTATGTTCAGTCAATTTCCGGACCTCGGTCCGATGTAGAGGGCAAGGCCCTGGTTAGTTCCGGACTTCGGTCCGATGTAGTTTCCGGACTTCGGTCCGATGCAGAGGGCAAGGCCCTGGTTAGTTCCGGACTTTGGTCCGATGCAGTTTCCGTACTTCGGTCCAATGCAGTGGGCGAGGCCCTAGTTAGTTTCGGACTTTATTCTGATGCAGTGGGCGAGGCCCTAGATAGTTCCGGACTTCGGTCCGATGCAGTGGGCAAGGCCCAGTATGTGCTTTATATGTTATTGTATGGTATGTGGTAGTTTGGGGGAGCTCAATAAGCTTCGTGCTTACAGTTTCAGTTTTGGTTTCAGGTACTCAGTTTTCAAAAGAGGAGCTCGGAAAGATTGCAATGCACACACCATTTGTTCAGCCTGGGATGTTTATACTCTGATATACATGACAGTTGTTATATTATTCTGAGATACATTGTTGTGATTTTTCTATGACGTATGATGACTATGGTTTTATTACCGATTTAAAACGAAATTTTCAGACTGTATTTTTGGGATGTTACAAGTTGGTATCAGAGCCTTGGTTTGAGGGATTCGGGCGCACTCTCGAGTGTGTCTGAACTCAAACTAAGGAAGTGGTATAAAGTTTTCAAAAGAAAAGAGTTTTAGAAAAGCAAAAAGAAACTTAAAAAGAAAAGAGTTTTAGAAAAGCAAAAAGAATTTTTAGAAAGAAAAGAACTTTGAAATGCATGCTAGATTAGGACTAAGGATCTAGGAAGGATGCCTTATGTGCCTATTGTATGAGTATCAACTTTATGAGAACTGCATGCTAGATTAGGACTAAGGATCTAGGAAGGATGCCTTATGTTCCTATTGTACGAGTATCAGCTTTATGAGAACTGCATGCTAGTTTAGGGCTAAGGATGTAGGAAGGATGCCTTATGTGCCTGTTATATGTGTACCAGCTTATTGAGAACTGCATGCTAGTACAGATTAGTCAGTATGATAGCCAAAGTAGTATGCTTGATTATGTGTACTCAATGCCTGAATGCTGCTTGCTTTGTGATTTTAGGAGTTCTATTTGTCTTTCACTAACTAGTAAACGAATATGTTAAGTTACATATTTCAAGGACTAAATAATTTCAGAAGGTTAGGTCTAGCTCTATTTCGCAGCTCTTGTTTGAGTCCAACCGTTGTAGGGTAGGATCTCTCATTCGAAGAATTATCTAGTCTGAGTAATATGTAATAGTATTCGCGAGCTAGTTAGGGGAAGAAAGTAGGGACTTCTTATGCAGCTGATGGCGGAGAGTGGGTTGGTGATTACCCTAGGGCAAGCCTAGGATGAGAGTAGCAGAGAACAGTAGCAGTAGAAGGGACTTGGTGGAGTCGAGGCAGTTCGTGAGGAAAGTATGGATAGATGTGGAAGGTAGTATGGGCCCGTACTACTGAAAGCAGAGGATCCGTACTCGAATCAAGGAAGGCTGAGATGAATCCAGGAAACTTGTAGTGTGTGAGATCCCTCAAGTTTTGATGAGCATTGTGATGTTAGTGGTGGTATATTACCGAGTATAGTGGCGCTACGTGGTAGACCAGATGGTAGTTCTGGCGTCAACGAGAGATCAAGCTCAGACTCTGTAGCCGGGCAGATTGATGATCAGATGAGGGAGTTCATTCCATCTAAGAATTATGCGCAGTATCATTGACCAGACTCCTGTGATCCTCAGTGTGATCAAGGAGGACATTATAGAGATTTGTGATGAGAGGCCGAGTGCATCATGCACTGAGATAACATTCATGATAGAGACTCATACGTTGATGTTTCGGGAATTCAGAGTTTGTGAGGCTTCAGATTGTCGTGGGGGTTAGGGGCCCCATTGTTAGCAGCAGATGGTTGGCAGATGTCGCCAACACTTTTGTCCCAGACATTGTCTCGAAAGGAGACAAGATCTGACTTACTTCCTGTCCCCTGAGGGATAGAGCAGGAGATTGATAGGAAGAAGTCGGTAGTGAGTTGAGTGATGATGCGTTTAATGCTATGTCATGGGATGACTTTTAGACCAGATTCTGGGCAGAGTGTGCCCAGGCGATTGAGGCGTAGCAGTTGGCGCAAGAGTTGTTAGATCTCCACCAGACGACTGAGAATGTGGCAGAGATCACTGCCAAGTCTCAGGAAAGAGCTTATATGGTACCACAATATGCAACAGATGAGGAAATGAAGAAGGTAAGTTATCAGAACATACTGTAGAATGATAGCAGGGAGATTGTGAGTATCTCGAGGTGCAAGAACCTGAATGATATGACATCTAGAGCTCGAGAGCGGGATATTGACTTAGAGAACACAAGGAAGAGGGAACCAGATCAGTTTCTTATAGTGAGGGGTCTCGGGAGGAGACCGTAGATTTCAGATCAGCTTCTGAGAGCCAGCGGGGTCAAATTCTGTGCAGCACTTGAGGGAAACTTCACAAGGGAGCCTTTCGTTTCAAGGTTTTGAGTAGGTGTAACCCTGAGTTATCCTCGGTTTGTGTCTGAATTATATTTTCAAGAGATGTCATATGCCAATTGCATGCCGAGAAGCATTAGCGAATAGTGATAGAGCAATTACCTAGATTACGGGATTAGGAAAGTACAGCGTCATCTTGGTTTATTCCAAGACTGAGGAGCAGCACGAGAAGCACCTGAGGGAGGTGCAAGAGACTTTGAGAAGGGAGAGAATTTTCATAAGGTTCTCCAATTGTGAGTTCTGGTTGCGCGGGGTGCAATTTCTTGGGCACCTTGTCAATCAGAAGGGTATTCTAGTCGATCCGGCCAAGTTAGAGTCTGTGATGCAGTGGGAGATTCCGAGGTCTCCAATTGAGATTCGGAGCTTCCTGGGTCTAGCGGGTTATTACCGGAGATTTATTCGGATTTTTAGAAGTTGTGTGATCTTTTGGATTAGTTGGTGTTGAAAACACTAGCAATGGTAAGTGTGGTTTCTAGCAGATTGGTCATGGGTGGTGAGAAGGATTGGGAATTCTTCGAGTTTGGTGTGTTGTAAGGCATTAGCTGAATCAAAGTGGGGGAGAATCGCCCAAGGATTCAGAAGTGGGAGCAGTTTTGAGTCTAGGATAAGTTTTGCATCCTTGTCTGAAAGGGAGACAGCCCATGTGGTTGTATGGTTCGAGGAGAGTGTGATATGGAAGTTCGGAAAAACTTGCCAATGATGAGACCGCGTTCTCGGAATGTTTGCTAGCAGGCCTTAAGGAATCCGGTTGGGGATTCCAGTCAGGACATGAGTTCAGCTGAGTGCGGGACAAGCGCGTGTTCGATCCAGTATAGATAGTGTTAGAGTGTTGTAAGTCTGTGGGTGTAGCCGTAGCATTCACTAGCAGCCAGATAATGTTAGAGTGTTGTAAGTCTGCAGGTGTAGCCGTAGCATTTACTAGCAGTCAGATAGTGTTAGAGTGTTGTAAGCCTGCGGGTGTAGCCGTAGCATTCACTAGCAGTCAGATAGTGTTAGAGTGTTGTAAGTCTGCGGGAGTAGCCGTAGCATTCACTAGCAGCAGATAGTGATAAAGTGTTGTAAGTCTATGGGTGTAGCCGTAGCATTCACTAGGTTATTAGATAGCGTGAGTGCGTCGTTAGGACGCGGGAAGGACAGTAGTACCCACCAGTTCGGGTATAGCAGTGAGGATATGGAAATCCACAGATTGGATTTCGGAGTTTTCCAGACGGATTAGACTTGGTTAAGCCAGTGATAAGACTGTAGAAGCGCCACTACAGAGAAGAGAGCAAAGAAGCAGTGGACTGCTTAAGGTCATTTATGACATAAGGCTACCAATGGTCATGTAGCAATCACTTTTAGCCTTGGGTTTGGTGACGTCAGGATTCGACGTATGGAACCAATCAGTTAGATCAAAAGGCTGTTAGGGCCACAGTGACAAGGTAACTAGTGGCAACTAGTTCTAGAGAAGGGTTTCGTTCAGAAGTCGTGTGAGGCGACTAGTTAGGGAGTCCTCTGGATCCGCAACTGGGCCGGAACCCGGTATTTCAGATTATTGGCGAAAAATTGAGACCAGGAAGGTCTCGATAGATGTTGGAAAGCAGCCATGTAGCAGCATGCTATTTCAGGCAGTTCAGTATTTCAGGTAGTTCCGTGTTTCAGGCAGTTCAGTGTTCAGGCAGTTCAGTGTTCAGGCAGTTCAGTGTTCAGGCAGTAAGTGTTTCAGGCAGTTCGGTGTTTCAGAAATTTCAATGCTTCAGACAGTCAGTGTCTTAAGCGGTAATGGTATTTGGGGATTTCATGTATGGTTAGAGTCACAGATAGCTTGGGTTATGCTAAGTCGCTTACAGCAGGATTATATGAGTTTTGGCTACATATAAGTGAAGCGCAGGGATAGGGGGTCTGTGATTCTGTTCTTTTAGTAGGAGCCTTGACTTATCAGAAGATGAGTAGGCAAATGAGAGACAAGTAGATTGGAGTCAGCAATAATGATTCACTATGGGCGATCAGTTAGAGGGTCAGATCATCCTAAAACTGCAGATTTCAGAGTGAGTAATGTGATCGTAATGCAAGAAATTCGCTTATCTTCGGGTTCTAGGGCCCTGCGAGGGATAGTTTTGGTTGCCCTGGGAAAGCTAGGGTGTGCCTAGGATTGTGGTCATGATACTTGAGTAGTTGGGCGCGTAAGGAATGGTAAGAAATGATTTCGAGGACGAAATCTAATTTAAGTGGGGGAGAGTTGTAACGCCCCGTTTATTTAAATAAATTAATAAATGTAAGTCCCGGACTAAGTTGTGAAGAATTTTGAAAGTCGAGGGTTAAAAGTGTACGTTCGGGACTTAAATTGAAAAGATTTGAAGGCTTAAGGGTTTATTGGTGATTAAGGGATCTATTATGAAAGAAATTTATGGGATCAAGGTTTAAAAGGTAAGTTTTGGATGCAGTTTGTAAAGATTTCTGAGGGCAGGGTCTATTTGGTATGTTTTGGATTTAGATTGAAAACAAATTGGGGTGGAGGGGCTGAAGTTGAATAATTCGATCATATGTTTGAAATAAGATACGGGATATACCCGTATCCCTTCCCCACGTCGCTTCCTTCAACCCTAAACCTAAGAGACCATTTCTTTTACTCCAGTCGCCATCACCATGCGTTACTCTTTCAGCCGCCACCTTCCTCTTGTTCTTCGGACCAGTCAAGAGCGTCGCATGCTGCCTCACCGACGATTACCACCACATCGCTGCCACGGGAGGAGCCGCCGAGACCCACGAAGGAGGCGGTGAACGCTGCTGTCGAGTATGAACAACCGAACTTCCGGTTAGTCCACCGCAAACCACCCACCTATCCTTCTTCTTCGTTCTTTCTGTGATTGGGTGTTGTGTACGTCAGGTGTTGCCGCCAGCAACCCTATGGTCGCCGTTTAGGGCCGCCGTCGCTGTGGGTCGCCATCTCTAGGGTTCCGTTCGTCGCCTGCCACCCGAAGTGGTTGGGTCGAAGGTGCCTCGGTCTTCAGGCCATGTTTTCGAGTGTGTATGTGCGTTGTTCGAGTGCGGAACAAGAGAACCGCTGCCACCACCGTGAGGTGGTGGCTGTTATCGTAAAAGCCGCCGCTGCTGCCTTTTTAGTGTTGCTGCCGCCACCGTGAGCCACCAAGGGAGGGTGGCTAGACCTTTGTGCAAATAGAAATCTTGTAGGTGTGTGTGTTTTGTTGTAGAAGGTGTTAATGGCCGGAAAACGGAATAGATGCCCACCATGGCCGCCAGCCATGGTGGCTGCCGCCGCGAGCCACCGCCGGCCACCACTAGGGTGGCTGTGTGCGTGTGCATGTTAGTTAGTGTGTGTGTGGTTATTTTGAATTAAAGCAGTGTAATTGTAATTAGCAAGATGAATAATAAAAAGAAACTCAAAACCACCACCGTAGGGTGGTGGCCGCCGCCGTGAGCCGCCATTGACCACCACTACCCGAGGTGGTAGTGGGTGGTGCCCCACTAGCAAACCCTGATGGGCTTAGAGATTGGTTTTGGGCCTATTGGGCCATGTTTGGGTGGAAAACCCTAATTGTTAGCATTTGGGCCTTGGACTTATTTGGACCCACTTTGGGGCCATTGGGATTGGACTGTGTGTTAAGCCTAATTATTCCATATAACTTATCTAGTAGAGTAAAGGAATTAATGGATTAAGTCCTTAATGGGTTAAGTAAGAAACACTTAACCTTAATTATCATTTTATGAGAAACCCTAATTTCACTTGGGCTTTGTGTTGGGCCGTCCAAGAACAAGCAAATGGACTAGAATAATTTAATGGGCTTTAGGGTAAGGTCCATACGATGGTGTGGGCCCAATTTGGAAAATTGGGCCATAGATGGGCCATAGTTTGGGCCTATATGGTTGTATGATATTGGGCCCTTAGAATGAGACATGTTGGACTGGACTGAACAATTGGGCCATAAGGGAAGTCCATGTAGAGGTTTGGGCCCAATTTGGAAAGTTGGGCCATATGTTGGGCTTTGATCCCTAGTTGACTTTGGGCCTATGGATTGGGCCTTGGGCTTGGGTAAGCCAAGATAGGGGTAATGTAGTAATTATCCAAAGTATGTATTTATAGTTATGTGTTAGAACCCAATTATTAATTGGGTGTTATTTTGGTGTTGACAGTTCGGGAATCTGTCATCCAGCAGCTAGGGTTGAGTCTGCGGGACTTCAGCAGTGTGGGATTGTGTCTACGAGACTTCAGCAGTGTGAGGTGAGTTTCCTTCCAGTAGGAACGGGTCTACGGCCACAATGCCGGCCCGTTTAGTTAGCAGTAGTTCCGGACTTCGGTCTGATGCAGTAGTTCAGTATGCTTGAGGTCTTTGTGATTCGAGCATGTCTTCGTGTTATGTGTTCCGGACTTCGGTCCGATGCAATATGAAGTATATGTGTTTATGCTAGTAGTTATGATTATGCTCTGCTATGTTCAGTCAGTTTCCGGACTTCGGTCCGATGCAGAGGGCAAGGCCCTGGTTAGTTCCGGACTTCGGACCGATGCAGTTTCCGGACTTCGGTCCGATGCAGAGGGCAAGGCCCTGTTTAGTTCCGGACTTTGGTCCGATGCAGTTTCCGGACTTTGGTCCGATGAAGTGGGCGAGGCACTAGTTAGTTCCGGACTTCGGTCCAATGCAGTGGGCGAGGCCCTAGATAGTTCCGGACTTCGGTCCGATGCAGTGGGCAAGGCCCAGTATGTGCTTTATATGTTATTGTATGGTATGTGGTAGTTTGGGGGAGCTCACTAAGCTTCGTGCTTACAGTTTCAGTTTTGGTTTCAGGTACTCAGTTTTCAAAAGAGGAGCTCGGAAAGATTGCAATGCACACACCATTTGTTCAGCCTGGGATGTTTATACTTTGATATACATGACAGTTGTTATATTATTCTGAGATACATTGTTGTGATTTTTCTATGACGTATGATGACTATGGTTTTATTACCGATTTAAATCGAAATTTTCAGACTGTATTTTTGGGATGTTACAATATTGCTAACAATAGAACCATTCAAACACCAATTTTCATAAAATCCATCACAAGGAAACATAAATAAGATAAATCAAAATTTATTTTATTGCGGAAAAATATTGTCCTTACAATGCGATTACAAATGAAAACTATGTAAATATAACTTAGCAATCTATCCTAACTCTAAAGTAGTAGCTTAAATATCTGATCCTTGAATCATGCGATCGAAATCCATTTCTTCGCGATCAGACTCAGCTTGCTCCTTCCTTTAAGCTTCCTTTCCTTTCTTCGATCCTTCAAAACATCGAAATGTAATCTTATCACATCATGTATTAAGAATCTCCAAATAGGAACTTAATAGAGTTAGATAGTGGATTTTACCTGAAGCATAGTCATACAGCTTGACTCTCCCATCTCTTAGATCTCTCAGGTAGTCAAGGCAGATTCATAACCAATACCCCTTCTTTTGGCAGTAGAAAACATATGGACTCTCTGGAATGGCACACGGGACTATCTCAGACTCAGCCTTTCTCTTGCGTAGAGAAAACTTTTCTGGACTTCCAATGTTACCATTGTCCATAGAGGGTTGGGATATTGATTTACCAGACAGATTTGTTGACCAGTGCGTCAAATCATTTCTGATTCAACAACAATAAGTGAATAAGTCAAATCAATAAGGGTCATGTCGTGGTCCATCATATAGTACTCTCTAACGAACTTACCATATGATTCGGGAAGTGACTGAAGAACCAAGTCAACAGCCAACTTTCCTTTAAACATCGACACCCAACAATCCCAATCTATCAATATGTAACCTTTTATCTAAGACATGAGCACATATAGACTTTCCATTTTCATGTCTTTTGCCAATAGGGCTTGAGTGACTTTGAATTTTTCAAGTCTTCGAACACGTGGGTCAGGGAGAATTATTGGAGGAGGTGGAGGAAGAGAAGCATGATTTCTATTTCCACAATACAATCGTGGAACATCATCTTCACGTAGAAAACTTTTTCCAACGGATTTAGAAAGACCATAGTTGTCAGACTTTGACATCTATGAAACGGGAGAAATTTCAAGTTTAGTTGATTGAGTCCTTAATGAAACACCCAAATGAGATATTAAGGCTAGGACCCAACACAATATCCTACAAATTGGAAGAGGGATGTCGTAATCCAACTCGCAGAACATTTGAGGGTAGGTAAATGATGATTTACCAATTTCCACCATGAAAAACGAAAAAAAAGGTTAAGTTTTAAATGAATTGAAACTCCTAGATCTTTTGAGATTCATTGAACTCTTCAATGTCATGTTTAATCTCGATTGTGCCCTTCATTTGTGACTGGGATGCCGAGGATCACAAATAAGGTGTGAATAACCATGCGAATGTACGTGGTGCCCTCAATGTTACAGTCACCTAATCGACGTGCCGGTTAACCACACACGCTCCATCGATCTATGACAAACATCGAGTCATCCTTCGCTACCAATGCCAAACCCAACTTAGTGTGCCGGTTAACCACACACGCTCCACTAATTGTCTCGACAAGGGTATAAAGTGTAATTCCATGGAATTGCATCAATTTCACTTTTTCCTAAAGTAACTAAGATTGGGAATTTTGTAAAAACATTTAGTTACTTTATTCATTATACTTTTAATGAGGAGAGGGTTTGCCCTATCCTACCCGTTCGGCTAACGACCCTCCACTAGTCAAGAGTGCGGTGGGTAAGAGTGGATACCCATTCAATCGCCATTTTATAGGCAATTTCCTTAAACACCCCTTATAGACCAGCTTCGTGAATGAGGCCTACTAACAGTAAGACTAGCAGTTTAAGTTATACATATATAATATTAGACTTTTAATGTTATATATAGTACAAGGGTGTATTTTATACTTTTAAAATACTATGTGGTTTAATTTTATAAATTACACTTTTAATTTAATTAAATATAAACCATATGATTATGGATTTATTAACTCTCTTTTACTTATACTTTTAAATAACTTAATAAAACCATAAGGGTATAATTTGAACTTTTTCAAAACTAGGGTTTCAGAATTTAACATTTTAAAATCAAACTTTTGATCAAAATTTAAATTCCAAAACTTGAGGGCAAGTTTTTGAACCTTTTCAAAACATTATTAAGAACATTCTAGATCAACTTACAAATAATAACAATTAAACAATTAATTAGTGATTATCTAAATATGATCTAATTCAATTTCTTGCAAGACAATCTATCAAATAATTCAAATAAATCAAGTTTATCACATAAGGCAATGATTATCTAGTTAATTTGACAATTATCTTCTATTCTAGCAAGGATAATCAATACCAAACATAAACAATCGAATTTTAAGAGTTAAAAACGTTTTTGGTAACTTATCCAAGCCAAATCAGCAAAAAAATCCCGAAGATACCTCTGTCTGACCATTGGACTCGTCGAGTCGGCCTGACTCGCCGAGTTCATCCACTGACTCGCCGAGTCAGTCAGGCAGATAGCAAAAAAAAACGATTTTCAGCCAAAGAATGATCAAATATGCAACAAATCCATCAACAAACAGCCCTAGGCTCTAATACCATTGATGGGTTTTGTGCACTACAACATTCCTATGGTGTACATGCAAACCCTAAAGCTTTGGATCTAGTTTGTCTAATGAACATGCAATAATCATCCAAAGCCATAAACCCTAGATCTAGCATGTGATAATCAAATAACATATGAATTAGGGTTTAGATCTTACCTTGATTGTTATGTAGCAATAACAATCTCAATTCCTTCTTGTAATTGGATTCTGAAAGCTTAGTGTCACAAGTGTCACACCTCTAATGGAGTCACAAACACCATAAGCAATAAGGATGAAGAAGGAGAAGAGGAGAGGCACTCACAAACGTCTAGAAACCCTAAGGAAACTCTTAGCCACGTTTTTAGTGCCCTAGTGTGACATCCCCTAATTTCTCGGCCAGAAAAGACCGATTTAATTTATGCTTTTTAAAATAAAATCAGAGAAATCTTTTCAAAAGATGTTGCGGAAATGGTCCCCAAAACAACATATGATAAAAGTTTATCATGACCTTTCTTTAAGAAATATATAATCTCCTTTTATATCAAAACCTCGGGATGTCATGTTCCGATACAGATCAAAAGCATAAACAAGACATTATAAGCCTTACAACAGTCATTTATAACTACTGGCCTATAATCCAAAAATCACTCATCATCATCATCCGACTATGCTCGGGGTCCACTACCTGTAATATAAAAATCTGAGTGGGTCAGGCTTGGAAGCCTGGTGAGCATATAGGGTTTTCAACCCACAATAAATAATAAACTCTTTAAGTTGATCAAACAACAAATAAGTTATCAATTTCATCAACCAAAAACAACCCTAATTACCCATTCCCGTTATCCTCACCTTACGTCCCTAAAACAATTATCACAAGGGACCTAGCCTAAGGATTTTCATTAGGGGTTACAACATTGCTTCGGGGGTTCCTCAGCAATTTATGTCAAATAAGGCAACCATCGGGGTGACAACTTTGCTTTCCTCAGCAAATTATGTCAAACAAGAAAACCTAACATAAAACAACCAATAAGGTGACAACATTGCTTTCCTCAGCAATTTATGTCAAATAAGGCAACCCATAGGGTGACAACATTGCTTTCCTCTGCAATTTATGTCAAATAAAACGATCACCGGGGTGACAACATTGCTTTCCCTCAGCAATTTATGTCAAATAAAACAAACACCTGGATGATAACATTGCTTTCCCTCAGCAATTTATGTCAAATAAAACAAACACCGGGTGACAACATTGTTTTCCTTCAACAATTTATGTCAAATAGGCACGGAGTCACATTGTCGCCGAGGTTTATACAACAGGCACTAAGTCCATAGCTGCCAACATACTAAATCTATAGCTACCAACGTACATCTATACTGTACTAAATTCATAGCTACCAACGTACATCTATACTGTACTTCTATCCCTCATACTTTATCTACCCATGTTTTACCCAACATAATTGAAGATAAAATATATATACATTTTAAATCATTTTAAACATGTATAAAACATTCATTCAACATCCATCCCAAATAAACAAACAACATATATACACATATCACATATTTTATATAAAATACTTCATATCTATGTGTAAGATGAAAGTGACTACACACTCACCTGATTTAATGAAAATCGGACAGCAACTCGTTTCCTAAAACGTTCGTTTCTAATAAAACCGGGAGTTTTATTGAGAAACCGGGCTCTGCAAAAGGTCGGGCTTCAAAACCGAAAAGATAAATTTTTCGGGTCTTTGGGAACTTCGGAACGTATTTCGGGCTTTAGAAATGATACCAGGGCTAAGGGGAAGTCAAAATGATAAAAAAGATGAAAAATGGGTGAAAAGTGGCAAATTTCGGATTCTACCCGGGAAGTCTCGCAGCCACTACTATATATAGTAGCGAGGCTTGGATCCGAACCGAGGAGGGAATGGCACGCGTCTGCGAGGCTCGGACCAGGTGGCTGCTTCGGCGAGGCTCGGATGCGAGGAGGCTACGTGCCGGCTTCGGATTGGGCCAGCACCTCGGACACGGGGCATCAGCAGCGATGCGCGTCGGAAGCCTATTGGACCGCACCCTCAGTCGAATCAGCATGCAACACGCGAGTCGGGAACGAGCCAAGCATGCGAGGATCACGTGGCCAGCACCATTCCTTGCGAATTTTCTCGAAAATTGTGCCCATTCTTGTAAATTCCATAACTTTTTCATACGGGCTCCGTTTTTGACGTTCTTTATATGCATGCGTAGGTAAAATTACGCTCTACAATTTTCGTTTAGACTTCGTCGGCTAATTTTGAATTTAATTTTTATATTATTATTTTTAACAGACCGGGACAGGAAATCCGTTAAAAATTCATAACTTCTTCATCCGACGTCCGTTTTCGTCTGTCTTTTTACAGTTGTGCTACAAATGACGAGACCTTCGATTCTCGTTTAGGTCGTGTCGGCTAAAAATCACTCGATCTAACATTCGAGTTTTTAGCTATCCACTGCTAAGCTGAAACTTCGAAAAATCATAACTTCCTCATACGAAGTCAGATTTGGGCGTTCTTTTTATACCTACTCTCGGTTTAACGAACACTACGAGTTTCGTTTAGATCACTAAGGCTAAAAAGTAGTTTATCAAAAACTCACTTTTTACGACATTCGGCACCGTGCCGGTTTGTCGCGAAACTTCGACAGGTCATAACTTCTTCGTTATAACTTGGATTTCGGCATTCTTTATATATCCATAATCCTTGTCACGACTACTACAACTTTCCTAATAAATATCGTCTTTATCTAATATTTATTTTCGACGCTCATTTTTAATCTTAATTAGTTAAATCCTAATAATTAAGCATAAAACACATAAAACACATAATTTTTCACATAATTCCTTTTCATTTCTCCAAAATGAGTCACAAAGGTTAACCTAGACTATCATGTCAATATTAATGCCTAGCCTAGAAACACGGGCATTACAATTCTCTCCCCTTAGAATGATTCTGTCCCCAGAATCACACATCAGCAAACAAATACGGGTAGCGACTCATCATGTCACTCTCCGTTTTTCCCCAGGTGAGATTTGGCCCATTCGTATGTTTCCAACGCACAAGCACTAAATCGACCATCTGGCGTCACAACTTCTTAGTCCTACGGTCAACGATTGCCTCAGGTTCTTCAATTAACCTCTTGTTTTCATCCAACCTTAATTCAGAAATGGGAATTATGTCGGGCACATCTCCCGCGAACTTCCTCAAATAACACACATAAAAGGTGTTATGAATACCCTCCAGTTCTTCCGGTAATTCTAGCTTGTAAGCTTGATTCCCGATCCTCTGAAGAACTTTAAATGGTCCAATAAATCATGGACTCAACTTTCCCCTTCTACCAAATCTTATAAGTCCCTTCCATGGAGAGACTTTAAGTAAAACCGAATCTCCAACTTCGAATGATATCGGTTGTCTTTTCTTGTCAGCATAGCTCTTTTGACGATCTTGAGCTGCTAACATCCTTTACTTCAATTCGGCTTAATTCAACTACTACATCGAACTTGGTTCTCTGAACCACGTAATAAACTCATCGTAGTCGGACTCAATTTGATATGACCTCTAGGGTCGGAATAACAATCATCTTCTTAGTCATTACCAAAACGAAGGTAATGAAGTACTCGAACAATAACATAATCAATTTCTAGCTTCTTGGTAACCTTGTGACTTTCCTTGATCCAAGTACGAGTCTTGTGCTTCCGGTAGTATAGGCCTCTACTACCATTCACACCTACTCCTACTCGTCCCAAGTATTTTCTCGCATTTTTCCAAGTCACCATACAAGAATTTCACATGGTCATTCAATTCATCAGATGACAAAACCAGGGTTTATATTATTTCTTAAAATAATTACACAGAGGTTTGAGTTTACCCTATACTACGCCTTTAATAGGCTACACCATAAGTTACTAACTGCATTGCTACTTTATATTTGGGCTTTGGGAATATAAAGTCCTTACTCCTGATCCCTTGTATTTCCATCTGCTTCATTAAGGATCATTTGGAATGCCTTTGGTTTTGGTTTTGGTGGAACATCGGGCATTGCTACCTCTTTCTTCTTTGGGCAGTCTTTCGAAATGTGCCCTTCCTCGTTGCATCGATAGCACATCCTCTTGTTGGATGGACACTCGTTGGCATAATGCCCAGTCTTTCCACACTTGTAGCAGGTCACCTCTTCGCTACATTTCCCGAAGTGCTTCTTTTTGCACTTCTCGCACCATTTTGCTTCGCCTTCTCCTCCTCCAGCCTTCGAGAATTTTCTTTTCTCGTTAGACCCTGAAGTCCTTTCAAACTTTCTTTTCTCGCCAACTTCAACCTTGCTGGCGGCTCTCCCCTTAATCATATCTTCAACAGACTTGGCAGCCCAGATAGCTGCCTCCAAAGTAAGTGTCTGACGTACTGGCACCGCATACTCCCATGGAAGTCCCTTTGCGTACCTGTCAATTTTTGCCAGCTCATCTGGGACAATACGCAAATCAAACTCCATTTTGTCTGTGAAGTTATTCGTATATTCATCAACGGTCATACTCCCCTTCTTCAACGTTAGAAATTGGTTTTCTAACTCAAGCACGTTTTGGGCCGAGCAGTACTTGCGCTTAATGTGCACCAAGAACTCTGCCCAAGTCATTTGCAGTGGCTCATTAGGGCTTAGGGTTTTCCCCAATGTATTCCACCAACGAGCAGCACTACCCCTGAACTGACGTACTACAAAAGTGGTTTGTAACTTGCCTTGGCAATCACAAGTCATGAATGCCAATTCCATTTCCGAGATCCAGTCCATTACTCCGACAGGATCTTCTTTTCCAGTGAAGGTCGATGGCTTGCAAGTCATAAAGTCCTTATACTTGCACCCGTTTCTCTCCACTCTACCCTCATTGTTATTTCTCCCAACCACAAGCGGTTCACTATGACCAACCGATCTGCTGTTATTCCCTTCTTCAGATCGATCGTCATTTAATTCACGTTGTTCAACAGGAACTGAAGGTTCATCCCTATTGTTCAGCAACATTTGCCTCAATTCCTCCCTTTGTTCAGCCAACATGGTCTGAATCATAGTTCGTACTCCAGCCATGGTGATGGGTTATGGTGCAGCTCCTACTATAGGCACCTGTTCCACCACTTGGGGTTGAGGTTGCTGATTTCTATTTACATTTCTAGCTCCACTTCGGGTTCTTGCCATTATAATCTATATACCGAATAAGGCGAATTTAGGTCTTTATCCTTGTTAGACATGTCGATTCCCTTATCACTCCGAAACGTTTATATGTTAGTTCTAATCTCGTAATCATACGCTTAGAATCCTACACACATAAGGTTTCCAGATCCGGTCGGCAACAGACCATAGATCCGAACAAATAATGGCATATATGGAAAACATATAACATTTAGCACATAAGGGCATTCTAGGCATCTTTATATGCATGCGTAAGCAAAATTACGCTCTACAACTTTCGTTTAGACTTCGTCGGCTAATTTTGACTTTAATTTTTATATTATTATTTTTAACAGACCGGGACAGGAAATCCGTTAAAAATTCATAACTTCTTCATCCGACGTCCGTTTTCGTCTGTCTTTTTACCGTTGTGCTATCAATGACGAGACCTTCGATTCTCGTTTAGGCCGTGTTGGCTAAAAATCACTCGATCTAAAATTCGAGTTTTTAGCTGTCTACTGCTAAGCTGAAACTTAGAAAAATCATAACTTCCTCATACGAAGTCAGATTTGGGCGTTCTTTTTATACCTACTCTCGGTTTAACGAACACTACGAGTTTCGTTTAGATCACTAAGGCTAAAAAGTAGTTTATCAAAAACTCACTTTTTACGACATTCGGCACCGTGCCGGTTTGTCGCGAAACTTCGACAGGTCATAACTTCTTCGTTATAACTCGGATTTCGGCATTCTTTATATATCCGTAATCCTTGTCTACAACTTTCTTAATAAATATCGGCTTTATCTAATATTTATTTTCGACGCTCATTTTTAATCTTAATTAGTTAAATCCTAATAATTAAGCATAAAACACATAAAACACATAATTTTTCACATAATTCCTTTTCATTTCTCCAAAATGAGTCACAAAGGTTAACCTAGACTATCATGTCAATATTAATGCCTAGCCTAGAAACATGGGCATTACACCTAGGGGTCCTTAAAAAGTGAGGCTATTAGGGTTATCTAACAAGGAAACTCTAATTTGACTGCTTAGGCCCTAAGCAGCCCATGGACTCCTCCTTTAGAGGCCTTGGACGAATTCTAATGGGTTTCCCCATAGATTTCGTACACTCCATCCTCTATGGAGTCCGTTAGCCCAATATCCAGCTATCACACAATTGACAGTTCTAGTCCCCTTTATTTAATTAATGTCTTTTAGCCACAAAACTAATTCTGATTAATTCTTGACTATTATTAATTAAATAATATAATTTCTCCTTTAATATATTATTCATATAATATATTAATAAATCATAATTAATCTCTTTCTCCATAAATCATCCTATCAAGTTGCTTTGGTGAAGGCAACCCCAAAAGGACAATGCTCGCAATCGGGTCAAGTACATACCAAAATAGTTATGGGCTTAGACACTAATCCAATAGGTTTGTCTCTGTATATAATTAGGGTTTCGTGGTTAGGGAGATGAAGGCGAACGACCTTCTCGCGACACATAATTTCGGCATGATGGGGGCTCAACCAATCCATGCCGATAATCACATCAAAACTCCTAATAGTTACAGGCATCAAGTTTATTTGAAATGCGTGGTGATTTAAGGTTAGGGTACATCCTACGTAGATTTCCTCAGTTGATTATGTTTTCCCATTAGCCATTTCCACCGTAAAGGTTTCATTAAGCTTCTGGGGTTGTTGTTTTAGCAAATGGTTGAATTTATTACTCATAAAACTCCGCTCTGCCCCAGTATCAAACAAGATGCATGCATATGTGTTGTTAAGGAGAAACGTACCAGTGACAACAGCGGGATCCTGAACCGTTTCTCCTTGAACCATGGTCAGCACTCTCCCTGATCCTCCATTCCCTTGGTTGTTAACATTGGGGCAGTTTCGACGGAAATGCCCAGTCCTTCCACATCCATAACAGGTGTGGCCAGCCCCAGCGTTGTTGCCGTGGTTGTTGTTGTTGTTGTTGTTGCGATTGTTGTTGTTGTTTCCTTGTTGCTGGTTCTGGGGAAGATAGGTCCTACAGTATTTTGCCATGTGACCCTTTCGGTTACAACTGGTACATTGCATCTCCCTGCATTCACCATTGTGATGGAGATTGCACTTGTTGCACTTTGGGAGATTTCCTGAATACTGCTTAGGGGCACTTGGGGTGGATGAAGCTGGAGCATGTGGTGTGGAGGGAACTTGGGTGGTTGCAGCATGAACTGTTACTGTTTGTTGTTTCTTCGACGACTCTGAGCCTTGTCGTCCCTTCCTCTTGTTATTCTTTCCATTCTTATTATCACTCTCCTTCTTACTTTCAGTTTCCCCTCCAGCGTCAGCCACAGGCTCCGCAGGCCCGTCTTCGATCCCAACCTCTTGTTCCTCCTTGGGTTCCTCCTCAGACTCCTCCTCAGGTTCCTCCTCAAGCCATCCGTTATTCCCCTGATTAGGGAAATACGGATCTCCAGGAAGATGGAAGCCAGCCATACTGTCTGCAAGTGGGTATATAATTAAACCATTATTAATCCTAAGATATTTTAGTTGTTATAAAATTTGGGTTGATGTTCTCCTCTTGGTTAACAAAAGGGGTATGCCTCAGGTTTACTGACCATCGTGATCGCTCCAGGGCATGTGATAGTTGTATTCTGAAGGGAATGTAGTTGATCAGGCTACATTCATACCTAATACAACTGTGGACAGCCCTGGCTTAACCGAGATGTCAGGATTTTTCCAATTATCTTATTTGAAATGTTATTATGTTTATTTATTTATTTATTTTTCTAAGTCGCACAAGTAAGAGTGTTTATTATTACATTTTAATTGTTTTGTTCAGAGTTATTTAGTCCCTCTTTGGGTTTATAGTTGCATATCAATGTGTGGTTAGATATGCCAGTTCACTATAAACAGGGCTCTGATACCAACCTATCACACCCCCAAACCAGACGGCGGAAACGTCTGAGGGCTCGTGTGACTTAAATTGAAATATCATCACAATGAATATACATGAAACATAACATAAACATCACCATGCATTAATACATTACAACCGTCATTGTTCACATCAAGTACATTGTTTACATTACATAATCCCAAAACATAAATTGTTTATCAAATGACATCACAAAAGACATTCAGACACAAGCTTGATAATTCTTCATTCTAACGGTTACCTGAGAACACAAGTTATTTTGAAAACGGTCAACATATATAATGTTGGTGAGTTCATAAGCAGGTTTGATATGAAAATGTTTTGTATTGTTTGTAAAACCCAGAAAATCCGATATTTTCTGAAACATGAATCGTTTACAAAAAAGGTGTGATGATCCATAAGTATACATGTGAATGATTTCAAAACATGTAAAAGTGATATGTTTTTCATAATAGTTTCTTGTATTATAGTTGTTGTAAGTAAAAGTGAATAATATTGTTCCCCCGGAAAACCCGATGTTTTCCTATACAAATAGTATGATAGTTTGCATTATTGTATCGTCACCGCATATGAACATGATTTCCCAATGATTACTTAGATGGTAATGGATCTCTATGTGAGTCGTTATAACCATGCATAATAATGACTAATTCGCCTGTCTTAGCATTTTATCGAATGCCGGTCTTAAATTAAGATTTTGTCACCCTAGACTGGCCGAGTCTAACTGTAGTGAACAGCTTGGGTGTGGGGGAGTCACCCCCATATAGATCTATACACAAACTCTCGCTCTCCCTCCAGGAGACTTTGATTATAACTACAGACTACGACCGACCCTTATTGGTGTCGCCCGTTATTTCTCACTAAATCCAAATGTAATTGAATAACATTGTTTTACAACCCGATTTATGTTTACTTGTATAAAAGGTAAGCTAACAGACGAAGAAAAGAGGACAACGAAGGCCCACTAACTTTGTATGTTATTACAGGCTGTCGAGTATGCTACGGACACGTTATAGCCCATTAAGCATATTATGAATGTTTAGGGTCTTATTAGCAATGCAAATGGACCATTAAGGCCTAATAGCAAGTTAAACCTGACAAAGGCCCATTGGGTGTGTAATTGGGTCACCAGAAGCCCAATAAACATGTGTGATTATATTGGGCCCAATAATTATGATATTGGGTCATAAAGGCCCAATAGCACTAATAGAAGATATTTGAGCCCAACCATTGAATCATTTACAATTTATTGATCTTAAGTTCGTAATGTAGCTATTTGGTGTAAGCGAAATGTTTATTCGAAGTATTAAAATACTTTGACGTTTGATTTATAACGAAGTTTTGGTTATACGTATATATATATATATATATATATATATATATATATATATATATATATATATATATATATTAAAACTATGCGTTATAAACTTAATATTTTTGACCCAACAATTTAATATTTGTCTAATTGGCCCAAAAACATTTAGTTTGACCATTTCAGCCCCTTTATCTATAAAAATGTCACTTTTAGTCCCCTTTTATGAAAATTGACATTTTTGGTCCTTAAACCGTTTTTCTTGACGTTTTAGACCCAAACTTTATTTGAAATAATAAATTCAGCCCAAAACTATTGTATTTGCCATTTCCAGCCCTTAGTTGAAAAAAAAGTTTACATTTTGGCTCAATTTTCGTAAGTTTTACAATTTTGACCCCAAAGTCGAAAACTTTGCATTTTTAGTCCAATTTTTACATCAAAGTCATTTTCAGCCCTTAAAACAGTTTTATTCGCGTTTTAAACCCATAGTTTGTTAACTTTTCCATTTCAGCCCCTCAAATACTTCATTTTTCGCAACTTTGGGCCCAAAACTCGTAAGGCCCAAATTTAAAGCCCATTAAGCTAAAATTTATGTTTTGACCCCTAGACAAGTGTTATTTTCATAAAAGTTAGATTTCTATGTAAATAATACTATTTTGTCCTTATAAAACCGAAAATATCATATTTTACCCAAACTTTGATTATTTTTGCAAAAATGACACTTATAAGGATTTTGACTTTGTTTTCACTTCTTAAGCCTAAAGATCCTTAGATCTTTGAAGTAAGTTGTTTATTATGTACATTTTTTATGTATTCTTCACACTTTAGCCATAGATTTCAAGATTTAGCAAATAATATCATATTTTCACAACATAAACCCAAGAAATCACATATAACAAGCATACACACAAAGATCAACACATAGTACTTGTATTCTCCCCCAAAAACAAGTAAAAACCGAAAACAAGGGGGTATGAACTCACCTTGCTTTGTTGCTCACGATTTTGAAGAAGAAATGGAAGGGGTTGAGGTGATTCTCGGCCCTAGCAAGCTTCTTCAGAAATCTTTGGGCTTAGATGGGTTCTAAGAAGCATGATCATGAATTTGAATGAAGTAAGAGAAGATTTTTGATAAGATATAGAAGTTTATCCATGGATCTAAGTAAGAACTTACAGAGGATTTGTGATATGAGTGAAGAACCTTCTTGGAATGCTTGCAAATCTCGAAATTTTTTATGGAAGAATGAAGGTGTTCTTGAGAGGATTTTGGAAGTATTTGGAAGTGAATTAAGTGTGTGTCTGTGTGTGTTGATGCTCTCGGCCGAGAGTAGAAGAAGAAGAGGGGAGAGAGGGTGAAGTGACATTGCAAGGATGTCCACCATACAATAAGGAGGTGGCATGCTCACATTTTTCTCCTTAATCCATTTTCTCTTAATTCTTCTTCTAATCTTTTCTTTCTTTTTAAATGGGCCGAGAATTGCATTAAGGAGGGAAGAGGATTCATTTTGGCCCAATTCTTGATCCTTACTTGAAATCATGAGGTCCATAAAGGAGTTTTCGGCCCATTGGGCCCTTAGGGGGGTTCACGGCCCAATTAGCATAAAAGATTAGGTTTGCAGCCCATTAGGGCTAATTAGATTAGTTATGGCCCAACAAGGTTAATTAGGCTAGTTATGGCCCAATAAGGCTTATTGGAGTAGTTTACTTCCATTTTAGGCCCAATATGGCCCAAAAATGTCAAATCTCATGAAGGTGGGTTGAATTAGAGCCCAATTAAGGGTTCTAAGCCCAAACTAGTCAAATTGGAAAATTATTGGTCCATTAGGCCCAATAAGGAAATCCTAGTCCATAATGGACTTAAACCGGGATTTTTAGGGTTTCCAATCTTTTGTTGACTATTTGAAGTGTTTGTATAGAGTGATTGATGGAACTTTGGTGTTATTGAATAAACATCATGCATACTTTCAAGTTTTAGTCACCAATGTTATCATTGTTAACGTTTACAAAAGCATTAGAATTCCTAGTTGTGACATCATCCCCCCGTTAGAGGGAATTTCGTCCCGAAATTCTTTTTGAAGCTAGATTTGAGAATGCGAGAATAGGTGAGGGTACTTTTGCTTCATCTGGTCTTCGAATTCCGATGTGAATTCCGGTCCACGTTTTGCGTTCCACCAAACTTTCACAATCGGAATGCGACTTTGCTTAGTACGCTTCACTTCCATGTCCATTATTTCAACAGGTTCCTCGATGAACAGGAGATTCTCGTTGATTTCGATTTCTTCCAATGGGATGACAAGAGTTTCGTCGGATAAGCACTTCTTCAAATTGGAAACATGGAACACGGGGTGTACACTGCTGAGCTCACCAGGTAGCTGCAGCCTATAGGCCACTGGACCGATTCGGGAAAGAATCTCGAATGGCCCAATGTACCGTGGGTTTAGTTTTCCCCGTTTTCCGAAACGAATCACCCCTTTCCAGGGAGAGACCTTTAGCAACACCTGATCCCCGACTTGAAATTCCAAGGGCTTTCGCCGTTTATCAGCATAGCTCTTCTGTCAGTCTCGTGATGCTTGAAGTCGAGCTCTGATTTGAACTATCTTCTCTGTCATCTCACATATGATTTTTGGCCCTGTTAAAGCATTGTTTGGTGTCTGTCCTCTTGCTAGCTGAGTGTCACCTACCTCCGCCCAACACAACGGTGATCTACATTTACGCCCATATAATGCTTCAAATGGAGCAACTTTGATGCTTGTGTGATAACTGTTGTTGTACGAAAACTCAATTAAAGGTAAGTGGGCATCCCACGACCTTCCGAAGTCTATCACACATGCTCAAAGCATATCCTCAAGCGTTTGAATGGTTCGCTCACTTTGACCATCCGTTTGTGGGTGGTAAGCAATGCTCATGTCGAGTTGTGTTCCCATAGCTTTCTGAAGTGATTGCCAAAAGCGTGAAGTGAATCTACTATCTCGATCTGAGATGATAGATATTGGTACTCCATGGAGTCTCACAATTTCCTTGATGTAGATTCTCGTCAATCGTTCCATCTTGTATGATTCCTTTATTGGCAGGAAGTGGGCGGATTTTGTCAACCTATCGACTATTACCCATATGGCACCCAATCCATCAGTTGTCTTGGGTAATTTGGTCATAAAGTCCATGGTAATCCTTTCCCATTTCCACTCGGGTATTACCGGCTGTTGTAATAGTCCCGAGGGCTTCTGATATTCTACCTTCACTTTAGCGCAAGTGAGGCACTTGCTAACGTAAGTGACAATTTCTGCCTTCATGTTAGGCCACCAATAATGTTGCTTGATATCCAGGTACATTTTATCTGAACCCGGATGGATGGAGTATCGTGTCTTATGGGCCTCATTCATGACTACCTCTCTAAATCCCCCAAGTTTAGGGACCCAAATTCGGTTCATGAAATAATATGCTCCGTACTCCTTGGCTTCGAAGTTCTTTTCCATTCCATGTAACGCTTCGCTTGTTCTGTTCTCTGTCTTCATGGCATCAAACTGGGCTTCTTTGATTTGCGAGGACAGGTGGGATTGAATGGTTATTGAAAGAGTTTTCACACGACGATTTGAGTATTCTTTCCGGCTCAAGGCATCAGCTACCACGTTAGCCTTGCCTGGGTGGTACTTGATTTCGCACTCATAATCGTTTAGCAGCTCAACCCATCTTCGCTGCCTCATGTTTAACTCCTTTTGATTTAAAATGTGTTGGAGGCTCTTGTGGTCAGTGAAAATGGTGCACTTTGTACCATAAAGGTAGTGCCTCCAAATATTCAAAGCAAAGACCACAGCTCCCAATTCGAGATCATGGGTGGTATAATTCACCTCATGTGTCTTTAGTTGCCAGGATGCATAAGCTATCACCTTCCCACGCTGCATGAGTACACAGCCTAAACCCTGATTCGAAGCATCGCAGTAAACTACAAAGTCCTCAGTTCCCTCTGGTAATGATAGTACTGGTGCACTACAGAGAGCTCGTTTCAGAGTTCGGAAGGCAACCTCCTGCTTTTCTGTCCATTCAAATGGTACGCCCTTTTGTGTAAGCATGGTAAGTGGCTTGGCTGTTCTGGAGAAGTTCTAAATGAATCTTCTGTAATAGCCTGCGAGACCCAGAAATTGACGAATTTCTGTGGGTGTCATTGGGACTGCCCATCCTTCTATGGCTTTGATCTTAGAAGGGTCCACATGTATCCCTTCTTGGCTGACAACATGACCTAAAAAGTTTACGCTACGGAGCCAGAACTCACACTTAGAGAGTTTTGCGTATAACTTTTCGGCTCGCAGGGTTTCCAAGATTTGTCGGAGATGTCGACTATGTTCCTCTTTGCTTCGAGAATAGACCAGAATATCGTCGATGAAGACGACGACAAAGTTGTCGAGAATTGCATTAAGGAGGGAAGAGGATTCATTTTGGCCCAATTCTTGATCCTTACTTGAAATCATGAGATCCATAAAGGAGTTTTCGGCCCATTGGGCCCTTAGGGGGGTTCACGGCCAAATTAGCATAAAAGATTAGGTTTGCGGCCCATTAGGGCTAATTAGATTAGTTATGGCCCAACAAGGTTAATTAGGCTAGTTATGGCCCAATAAGGCTTATTGGAGTAGTTTACTTCCATTTTAGGCCCAATATGGCCCAAAAATGTCAAATCTCATGAAGGTGGGTTGAATTAGAGCCCAATTAAGGGTTCTAAGCCCAAACTAGTCAAATTGGAAAATTATTGGTCCATTAGGCCCAATAAAGAAATCCTAGTCCATAATGGACTTAAATCGGGATTTTTAGGGTTTCCAATCTTTTGTTGACTATTTGAAGTGTTTGCATAGAGTGATTGATGGAACTTTGGTGTTATTGAATAAACATCATGCATACTTTCAAGTTGTAGTCACCAATGTTATCATTGTTAATGTTTACAAAAGCATTAGAATTCCTAGTTGTGACAAAATTAGCCGATGGAGTCTAAACGAAAGTTATAGAGTATATTCTCGCCTACGCGTGCATATAAATAACGTCAAAAACGGAGCTCGTATGCGAAAGTTATGGATTTTAGAAGTTTGGGACACAAAATTGAGAAAATCCCGAAATCCGAGGAATTTTGCATGCCTGCCGCGTGTCCGATTCGTGGCACCTCTGAAGACCTTCGCTGATGACGCGTGTTGCATACATGGAGACGTCCGATGCGAGCCACGTCGCCCTTCCCTGCGAGCCGCCCCGTGTCCGAAGCAGTTGCGTCATCCGAAGCGCTGGACCATTCCGAAGCCGACGCGTGTAGCCTCGCGAGTCCGATGCGTTCCCTCCTTATCCCTCCGGATGCGAGATTTCTCGGCTCTATATAATGGGTGCGAGATTTCTCGGGTATTGTTTGGAAATTGGCATATTTTCACCCTTTATTCCATATTTTTACTATTTCAACTTCCCCCGAAGCCCCGAGATCATTTCCAACACCCAAAATACGTTCTGAAGTGCCCGAAGAGCCCGAGAAATTTATCTTTTCGGTTTGAAGCTCAACCTTCGCAAGGCCCGATTTTCAATAAAGCTCCCAGTTTTCAATGAAGAAAGCTATTTATTATAACGAAGTGCTGCTCAAATTACTATTTTAACCCCCAATCATTTCACGGTGAGTTCAATATATAGGAACAATTGTATGTTATGTGTTATATGTGCTATATGCTTTCCCATGTTATTATTCCAGGTTATTTTTCCATGTTATTGTTTTCCGCTATTTTGATAAAAAAGTTATACCTTTGACCATGTGATCAGTGAAACGACTTAGATTCACATTGGTACTGGTATGTAGCCTCTGGCCATGTAGAGCATGTCTCCGTAAGAGAATGACTTCTATTCTATGGCATTGGCAGAAGGTTAGACAGGGATAAAAGCCTGAAATCTACCTAAATATTAATGTTCACGACTTGTAAGATTTCTGATATCGGCTTTGTGCCTTTGGCCATGTAGAACATGACTCGTATCTCGTATGGTATTGACGTAGGGCTATGTAGAGCTGAAAGCTTGTATATTCTAGCAAAATGATAATCAAAATTTGTATGTCATCTGTGTCATTTGGGCTGAAGCTTTATTGATGCATATCAAGTATTGAAATCGTTAAGTCTCATTGATTGTAAATCTTTGAATCTAATCTTGAGTTGATATTGAAAGCCTGACATATGATACGCATATGATATTGTTGTTATCGTTCCTCTTTGCTTCTGTCATATTGATATATATATATATATATATATATATATATATATATATATATATATATATATATATATATATGGCATAAGATTATATTGTATCTATTATTGAACTCACCAAGCGTTATCGCTTATCCCTCTCAATGTTTAACAATTGCAGGTGATAAGCATCCAGTATAGTTTATTACTGCTGGAAGATTTAGAATAGTTAATACTATTTCTTTGTATTTAATGTTCATGTATTTATATGAATAACAGATTCCTGGGTAGTTATGTAATATATTAGACTTAAATAGTCGGTTTGTATCCAATCCTTTGTAATCAAACAATCAATATAAAATATTGTTTATAAATATGCATGTAGCATGTTTTGAGGAAGTAACTTAGACCAAAATGTTTATTATGAAAGGGGTTCTTTCATTTATTGATTTTCTTTTTATGTAATATATATTCTCATTAAATTTCATATTTAATGTCTAATATATTTTCATTTCATCTACCTTTATCATACTTTTTTTGAAGAAATATAACTTCTACATCCCCACTAATTGTCGAGTTATTCGAAAATGTCCGGAATTACATTCAAACTCATCATCCCATAACGTCCTACGACCGAATTTGCAACCGACAACAATTTCATCAAGGTCGCCACTTTCGCAAATGTATAGGAAAGATATGTTAAATGATCTTAATTTTCTTTATGACATTTTGTTTTTTTTCTGATATGTTGTTCCATATAATAAGATACTTTTAAAACAATACCAAGCCCATATGAATCTTGAGTGGTGTAATCAGCTTGGATCGATAAAGTACCTTTTTAAATATATTAACAAATGTCCAGACAGGATCACCGCGTCTTTTAATGACGTCAAAAAATAACAAAAAACAACATAAAGAAAATAACGATCGTGATGAAATTGTTGAATATTACAATTGTCGTTATATTTCTGCTTGTGAGGCATGCTGGAGACTTTTTAGGTATGACATTCATTATAAAACACCACCTGTTGAAAGGTTGTCGTTTCACCTACAAACAATTATATGTCTCGCATGAAGTTGAGCTCATCCGATAAAAAAATTCAATTCTGTTTTCAACGTAGACAATTCCCCATAACAGTTTGTTTTGCTATGACCATTAACAAAAGTCAAGGACAGTTATTATCAAATGTTGGATGATACTTGCGTAGACTTGTCTTCACCCATGGTCAATTATATGTAGTTGTTTCTCGTGTAATAAACAAAAAAAGTTTGAAGGTACTCATATGTGACGAGGAAGGTCGTTCAACTAATAAAACAAAAAACGTTGTCTACAAAAATGTCCTGCAATGTTTATATATATTTATCGATTTCAATGTTTCTTCTTCACATTTCAATAATAACAATAGCCATAAACTTTCTTTTATAATTATTATGCAATATATAAATGTTTTTATATATTTTTTTAATACGTTCCCCCGCGTTTAACGCGGGTTATAATCTAGGTGTTATCTATAACTATATAGTGTAGGTATAAATAAACTAATTTTGTTTTAGGTTGTAAAGTTCTGTATTTAATTTTAAACATCAACATTAGTGGTTAAATACTGATTTTTCATGTAGTTGTTGTTACTGATTTTAATATTATTTTCTTAATATAAAAGTAAAGCTAAATTATACTATTTATATGCTAAAAAAATTTATAAATATAACGTGTTATATAATAATAACATTTATATATACTTGTAAAACAAACTAATTTCAAGTAAAAAGTTTCAAATAAGAAAATAAAGGCTGCTTGTATTTCTTGTTAAAAGAAAATATATTTTTAAGATTAACTAAATTCATAGAAATAAATAATAGTCCTTCCGTCCCATTTTAGTTGTCAAGTATACTATTTTGGTTTGTCCCAAAATTATTGTCACCTACTAAAAAAGACTACTATAATTAACTTAATTTCCCATACTACCCCGGTTATAAATACCACACAAAAATCTAAGTAGCCTAATTACTACCGGCATTAATGGTTTGGAATAGAAAAGCAAAAGGAAATTTTCATCTCATAATGACGCATGCATAGTTACATCTAGTATTTTTTGTTTAGAAATGAGTACATCAAACATTCTCTATTTTTTTTTTCTAAAAAATGACAACGAGGGTTTTACACAGCAAAATTAAAACTTCATCTGCTTTCATGTTTACATATCAGACCAAATACGAAGCTGCTTCATCTATGAGACTTTGTTCACACTCAATTTGTAATGGCAAATTACCTTGTCGTTCCAACCTACTCTTACCGATATGTGGCGTTCGATGGTTATTGCCACCATGAACCTTTAAGACTTCTTTCATGCATGTTTGCAAAGTTAAGAAAACATTCTTAAGCTCATGAGATTGTATCTTGTCAAATGAGGTTTGCACTGCAGAAACTAATTCATCAACCGTATGAAGAACCTCTTGCTCTTGAAGTGATTGAATCGCCCGAAAAAATCAAAGATCTAACACATTTAGATTTGGACTATTTGGGGGTTGAAAGCAAAGACGAATATCAAATCTATCTTGAGACGATGCTTCAATAAACTCACTATCATTAACATCAATATGAGGCTTTGCATTATCTTGTTGAATGAATATTGAACCCGTATGGTTTGATGGCCATTTAGATTTTTAAGCGAGTAAAACTTTTTCTATCAACCACGATCTCGTTATCACTTTAGTAACTGATAAAATCGGTTTTGTCTCTAACATTCCCGCAACACAGTTCTTACTTGAACGCTTAGCGGGTTCTCTTGTTGTAAGTGGGAAAATTCCATTCTTTCTGAAAAAAATTTAATTTCCAAATGCATCAAATCGTGGCCGAGCAAAAGCCGCTAGAAACATGACTTTTGTAATGAATTTTGTCACACCCCCGAACCAGACAGCGGAAACGTCCGAGGGCTCGTGTGACTTAAATTGAAATATGATCACAATGAATATACATGAAACATAATATAAACATCACCATGCATTAATACATTACAACTGACATTGTTCACATCAAGTACATTGTTTACATTACAACATCACAGAACATAAATTGTTTAACGATTGACATTGCACAAAAGAAATTTCAAAAACACGCTTGATGATTCTTTATTCTAACGGTTACCTGAGAATACAAGTTATTTTGAAAACGGTCAACATATATAATGTTGGTGAGTTCATAAGCATGTTTGATATAAAAATAGTTTGTATTGTTTGTAAAACCCAGAAAATCCGATATTGTCTGTAACAAAAACTGTTTACGAAAAATATGTGATGATCCCATAAGTGTATATGTATGTGATTTCAAAACATGTAAAAGTGAATGTCTTTCATAATTGTTCCTTGTATTGTAGTTGTTGTATGTAGAAGTGAATAATGTCGTTCCCCGGAAAACCCGATGTTTTCCAATTTAAATAGTATGATAGTTTTGTATTATTGTATAAATCACTTTGCATCGTCACAGTGTATGAATAAGATTTCCCATGAGTACTTAGATGGTAAGGGATATCTATGTGAGTAGTTATAACCATGCATAATTGTAACATCCAGATTTCAAGGTATCCTAATTTAAGTATTTATTTTTAAGTCAAGAAGACGGACTCAACGAGTTGACGCCTAAACTCGTCGAGTAGGATCGCGACTGATGACTAGGATTAATGAATGGACTCGACGAGTCGGCGAGTCGACTCGACGAGTCCGCGCTGTGGAAACAACCCCTAAATCTTTGGGCATGTTCCCTATTTAAGGGTCCTTATGGCCTTCATTGGCGGCCACACACACACACCTGAAAAACCCTATCGAACCAGAGAGCATAGAGGGAGAGGAAGAGGGCTAATTTCACCACCATAGTACACTCTTGCAAGGAAGGAAGGGAGATTCAAGCTAGGCTGATTCAAGGGGGGCTCAGAACTTCTTCTATTTCATCAAAGGCTTCTGTTTGAGGTAACAATCTATGCCTATTTCGTGTATATAGTAGATCTCATGACTCTGGGGTTTCTATAACCCTTCATTAACTGAGCTATGGAGCATGTGGAGTCCCATTGAGGAATAGACATTAGATCTGGACCTTGAGAGGTCCAGAGAGTCCCAGAAACCAAGCTTTATTCTGTTACATGATAGTATTGAGCCTAGGACACCATTGTAAGGGTTATTTCATCAAATAGAGCTAGAAGTGTGATGCATGGGCATAAATATTGGACCTTTACGTGACTTTTGAGTGTTAGAAGGTCAGATCTATAAGTTAGAGAAACAGATCTGACCTCAGAAGGTCAAATGAGTGTTGCCATGGAGGAAACTCGCCGAGTCCATGAGAGAACTCGACGAGTCGGACCGGGTTGCACCGCGATTCATGATCGGTGGTAACTCGTCGAGTGAAAGGTTAACTCGACGAGTCGAGTGAGGCCTTAGAATGATTTAGAGGACACGCATGGACTCGCCGAGTCACCCGAGTGCACTCGACGAGTCTGGTCAAAGTTGGACCGTTGATTGGAGTTGACTTCAGTTGACCTCAGGGTTTGGTCAAACTGATTCAAGAGAGGCCATGGAGGGGTAGAATGGTCTTCTACCCATTCTTTAGAGATGAGAATATAAGAGAGTATTGATTAGGGATATTATCATTTTGATAGGCGGAGGCTAGATCGGGAATATCGAGCACGAGAGTTTACTAGACATCATACGAGGTGAGTCTTCTCACTATACATTACCTAGAGTGGTATTTATGTGCAGACCGGAGGGTCTTATGTGTTATGTGTATGATTGAGATTATGTGCATTGTGTTATGTGTATGCTATGTGTTATATAGACCGGACCGGAGGGTCCAATGACTTATAAGGCCAGAGGGTCCTCGATTAGACCGGACCGGAGGGTCCAGCGATTTAGACCGGACCGGAGGGTCCAACGATTTAGACCGGGCCGAAGGGTCCAACGAGCTAGACCAGACCGGAGGGTCCAACGAGCTACGGGACTGGAGGGTCCCGCTGAGACACATCGACCGGAGGGTCGTACCGAGTTATAGCCTCGAGTGGCGTATGTGCTGTATGTGGTATTTTGGGGAAACTCACTAAGGATTTATGTTTACCGTGTTATGTGATATGTGTTTCAGGTACTAGCGAGGATCGCGGGAAGGCGTCGGCATGATTTGTACACACATATAGAGTATTATGTATTTGAGATTCTGGGATATGTTTTACTAAGATAACATTTGGTACATTTGAGTTTTGAAGTTATTTTATGAGACATGTTATGTTTTAAAAATGAAAAATTGTTTTGAAAATTTACGTTGTTACAAGTTGGTATCAGAGCCTTGGTTTGAGGGATTCGGATGCACCTTCGGGCATATCTGAACTCAAACTGAGGATTTGAGAAAAAATTTCATAAAAGAAACAATTTTTCTAAAAGAGTAAAAGATTTTTGAGAAAAGCAGAACGGAGCAGTGTGTACGATCAGCCAGGGCCCGAACGGTGATTTCCCAAAATACCCTTACATTATGTGTTATGAGATATTATGTGATATGCTATGCATGCTAGAGTAGGCTAGGTATTCATATCTAGGACTAGAGTGGCCTGATTCGTGATGCCTTAGCCTAGGAGATTACTGCTACTATGAGTTACTTCGAGAGTGAGTAGGTAGCAGCGAGGAGCTTATGAGTGGTCTACTGGAGGGTAGCCTGTGTTCAGCGAGATATAGTGTACTTGTGATCTGGGATCCTAGGAGGAGGACTTGGGGTGAATTCTAATGCGGTGTGGAAGGTAGTATAGGGCTCGTACTACTGGAAACACTGGATCAGTGAGCAGTCCAAGTAAGAATCCTTAGGGTACTAAGGAACAAGTAGGGTTGAGTATCGAGTGCGAGTATACTTGAGCGAGTCTCTGATTTCTTTTGTGTTGTGTTTCAGAGACATCATGGTTGGGACACGCCACACACCAGAGGGCAGCGACGTTAGCGACGAGGAGATTCGTCGGATGATTCACGACGAGGTGGCCGCGGCGATCCGGGAGGCCATCCCGAAGATGTTTGGGTCTATCAAGACCACGCTGATTGAGACGTTTGACGAGAGATATGCTGCCGTTACTGAGGTGGCCGTGGATCTCTGACATCGAGAGATGCTTCTACACTTGCTCTTGTCCGGAGCATCTGAGGGTACGGTTCGCGCTGAACCAGCTTCGCTTGGGAGCGAAGGATTGGTGGAAGTTTGTGACGGCTGATTTCACTTCTGCAGAGATTACAGTGGTGACCTGGGAGAGGTTCACCACCATGTTCCGAGATGAGTATGTTCCCCCGGTGGAGAGGGAACGATTGGCACAGGAGTTATTGTCCCTCAAGCAGGGGACGGAGTCCGTGACTGTGATTACACAGATGTTTCATGAGAGGGCATTGTTTTGCCCTGAGCACGTATCTACCGAGCAGGCACGTATGAGCCGATATCTGAGCATACTGAAGAGAGACATTCGTGATTTCGTGGCAAACTCGACATACCGGACATTTGCCGAGCTCCAGGAAAATGTCTGGAAGAGGGAGATTGAGCTAGAGACTCAGGCCACGGAGGAGGCCGAGTCTCAGAGGAGGGACAGGCGACCGGTACAGTCACCGCCGGCTGCCAAGCAGGCAAAGCCCGCTGATTCGAGATCTGGGGGACAGAGGGGCCGCACTTGTGGGAAGTGCGTCAAGAGCCATGAGGGAGTATGCATGACATGGGTGTGCTACAAGTGTGGCAAGGAGGGGCATTTCGCGAGGGATTGCCCCAAGGGGTTTGCAGTTTGCTTTCACTGCAACTAGACTGGACATCAGAAGGCCGAGTGCCCACAGCTACTTCAGGGATTAGCACAGGGATCTGCACCTGCTGCTAGAGCTATCGAGGCCTGGGCAGCAAAGGCCGAGGCACCGAAGGCTCGCGGGAGAGCCTTTTAGTTGACAGCAGAGGAGGTCCGCGCAGCGCCCGATGTCGTGGCTGGTATGTATCTTTTATTTACTTATACCGAGTTTGAGATATTGTGCTTATATTGTGGTATGCATAGGTACTTTTCTTGTGAGTTCTGTACCTGCTTTGGTGTTATTTGACTCGGGTGCGAGTCGATCTTTCGTGTCATTAGCGTTTAGCCAGCACATCGATATCTGACGAGAGGCGTTGAGTCGACCTCTACGAGTTTCTATAGCTGACGAGCGAGCGGTTTATGCTACTGATGTGATTCGAGGATGTGTACTCGAGATTTTCGGTGTTGAGTTCCCGATAGATCTAGTATCGATTGCGATGGGGGATGTTTGTGTCATCATGGGCATGGACTGGTTGAGCCGATTTGGAGCTGTTATAGACTGCGAGTGACAGTTGGTGACCATACGAGACCCTAGTGGGGGAGAATTTACGGTGTATGGCGAGGGTACCCGATCTGGGTCAGCATTTTGTCCGGCTGCCAAAGCGAGACAGAGTCTACAGTAGGGCTGTAGAGGGTTTGTAGCCTATGTGATGGATACACGAGTTGCCGCAGAGACGCCGAGATCTGTCGGTGAGGTACCGATAGTGCGAGAGTTTCCGGATGTTTTCCCCGAGGAATTACCGGGTGTGCCTCCCGAGAGGCAGGTGGAGTTCCGCATCGATTTGGTTCCAGGGGCAGCGCCTATTTCCAAGGCACCCTATCGCCTTGCGCCACCGGAGATGCAGGAGTTATCCTCACAGCTTCAAGAGTTGTTGGGGAAGGGATTCATCCGATCGAGTAGCTCGCCGTGGGGAGCGCCGATCCTTTTCGTCAAGAAAAAGGATGGTTCACACCGGATGTGCATTGATTACTGGGAGTTGAACAAGTTGACGGTCAAGAACCGTTATCCACTGCCGAGGATCGACGATCTGTTCGATCAGTTGCAGGGAGCGTCTTGGTTTTCCAAGATAGACTTGAGGTCTGGATATCACCAGATGAGGGTGCGTGATGAGGATATCCAGAAGACGGCATCCAGGACTCGTTATGGGCATTACAAGTTCGTGGTGATGCCTTTTGGGCTCACCAATGCACCAGCAACGTTCATGGATCTCATGAACCGAGTATGCGGGCCGATGTTGGATCGATCGGTGATTGTGTTCATCGACAATATTCTAGTGTATTCGAGATCCAGAGAGCGGCATGAGGAGCATCTGAGGGAGATCCTTGGAGTGTTGAGATCGGAGAGGCTTTATGCCAAATTCTCCAAGTGTGATTTTTGGTTACGAGAGGTCCAGTTCTTGGGACATCTCGTTAATCAGAATGGGATATTGGTCGATCCAGCCAAGATTGAGGCTGTCATGAGTTGGGAGGTGCCGAGATCCCCCATCGAGATCAGGAGTTTTCTAGGGTTGGCCGGCTACTATCGGAGATTTATCAGAGATTTCTCCAAGATTGTCGTTCCCCTCACCAAATTCACCCGGAAGGGCGTTGCTTTTACTTGGGGTCCCGAGCAGCAGGCCTCGTTTGAGACTCTTCGCCAGAGATTATGCGAAGCCCCGGTGTTAGCCCTTCCGGAGGGAATGGAGGATTTCGTGGTGTATTGTGATGCGTCTATATCGGGGTTGGGTACGGTGCTTATGCAGAGAGGGCACTGTTGGATTAATGTCTAAGTCCATAACTATAACTGGTAAGACTTGACCCGACCCGGCATGGTCCATTTGGGTTGCATGGCATCATGCATTTGGATAGACTATAATGAGAGAAATAGCACTTAAGGTTGGTTAATATATTATAAGTTCTAATATATTAATAAGGTTATTTAATTAGTATTGATCAAGAATTAATTTGGAATTAATTAAGTGATCAAAAGGAGACTAATTAAATATATGGGTTGATTGTGTAAATCATTCATTCTTATATATGTGGGCTTGTGATCCAAGATTCCTTATGTTGGACTAAGTCCATGGGGTGACCCATGGATACTCCATTGAGGTTACAATCCATGGAGCATAAGGAATGGGTAAAGTTATGAGTTACATGGTGTAACCCTAATAGCCACCATATAAAAGAATCCCATGGCTCAAGAAATCGTGCACTAATGTGTGAGTGTGAGGGCTAGACGATTTCAAGGAGTGTTCAAGTTTCTCTCAAGTTATTCCAAGTGTATTTGGTGTTGTGTGAACCATTTGAGGTGTCACACTTGGGGCACTAGGCACTCAAGCTTCATGAAGACATTCTACATCAAAGAGGTATGTATTCTATCTTGTTATATTTATTATTTTGTATGCTAGATTAGGATAATACCTTGGATGTTCATAATTATATGTATAATAGAGAAAAACATAGATCCAAGGTATTTAGGGTTGCATGTACACTTAGGAGTGTTAGAATGCTCATAACCCAACAGTGGTATCAGAGCCTAGGCTTGTTTTCTTGGTATACTTGCAAAAGTAGCTGAAAAATCTAGTTGGATGCATATATTCGATTGTTTTGGCTGGAATTGGACTAGGAACATTACCCTAAGATGTTTTTGGACTTATAAACTTGTTTTTGATGTGGTAATGTTGATGCTAATCCAATTTCTAAGATAATTGTCATAATTTCAAGATTTGTATTAGTTTGTATGTTCATGCTAATTTCTTGAAGATTGATGATTTGAATTATCTTGTTCTTATGAGGTTCTTAGATTAATAGAAAAGTTGTGTGAATTAGTTGTTTTCAATCCATTTTAATCTCAGAGTTGATTCCAAAGTGTGTTTTTGTAACTTGTCCTCAAGTTATATGAAAAGTCACATTTAAGAATCATAAAACTCATAAAAGTTGGCAAAGGTTACAAAATGAAGAGTCTAGTTCTAATTAAATGGTTTTATGACTCCATAACTTGTCCTCAAGTTATGGAGGTTCAAGAGTCTCTTCATTAAATTAAAAAAAAAGTATAACCTTAATTAGTTCCATAAGTTACAATAAAAAAAAGCTATTTTTTTTATTAATTAGTTTAAAGTCTTCCATAACTTGTCCTCAAGTTATGGAACTTGAAGAGTTTTTTTTTTTATTTAAAACTACTTTAAACTCATAAGTTATGGAATTAATTAGTTTTGAATAGTTTCAAAACTTGTCTTCAAGTTTTGGAATTTGAAAAGTTTTCACTTATGAATACTTTAATTCCAAGTTAGCCCTTAGAATTTTAAAAGTTAAAATTCAACCCTTATACTTTATAATATTATAAGTTAATAATATTTATATATATGTATAAGAGTAAAGTCAGTCTTACCGTTAGTAGGCCTCATTCACGAAGCCGGTCTATAAGGGGGGTATAAGGTTACTGCCTATAAAATGGCAGTTTAATGGGTGTCCACTCTCACCCACCGCTTCCTTGACTGGTGGAGGGTCGTTAGCCGAAGGGGTAGGACAAGGACTATAATTCTCCTTTCATTAAAAGTATTAATGATAAATACTAAGTAACTAAACTCTCATTAATACCCAATCTTAGTTACTTAGGAAAATGTGAATTTGGTGCTAACCCATGAAATTACACTTTGCACTTTGCTTAAGTCGTTAGTGAAGTGTGTGTGGTTAACCGGCACACTAACCTGGACTTAACAAGGTAGGCAAAGGGTAACTTAATATTTATCATAGTATCGGTGGAGCGTGTGTGGTTAACCGGCACACTGATTAAGGGGTAAATATTAAGGGTACCAAGTATATTTGCATGGTTATTCACACCTTGTTTTGTGATCCTCGGCATCCCAGTCACAAAACCTGAAGGGTACACTCGAGATTGAAACATGCCTTTGAACAGTTCAATGAATCTCAAAGATCTAGGACTTTCAAATCCAATTAAAACCTAATAAATTATTTCGTTTTTCATGGTGGAAATTGGTGAATCGTCATTCACCTACCTTCAAATATTTTATAGCTTGGATTACGGCATCCCTCTTCTAAGTTATAAAATAGTTTGTTGGGTCCTAGCCTTAATATTTCATATTGGGTGTCATATTAAGGACTTTAAATCAACTATCTTGAATATCTCCCAAAAAGATGTCTGGTCTAGACATTTATGATCTTCCCAAATCTCTTGAAACAAGCTTTCCTAAATGAAGATGATGTCCCATGGATATCATACTTCTTTCACCTCCTCCAATTATTCTCCCTAACCCACAAGTTCCTAAAAAGTTTAAGGTCACTCAAGCCCTATTGGCAAGGCAAGGTCTAGGTGTGATCATATCTTGGAGATGTAGTCACATATTGACAAGCCGGGAGAGTTGGGTGTCAAAGTCTTGAGAAAGTTGGTGGCTCAACTACTTTCTAAGTCACATAGTGAGTTCTTTTGGGAATCCTATGAAACAGACTAAGACAAGACCCTTAATGATCTTATCTATTTGCTAAGATCAACTTCCTAAAACGCTATGGACATTGACAATGATGACATTGGATATCCAGTAAAGCTCTCTCTTCCCAATGGAAAGGGATCGGCCATAGTCAACTCGGTTGACCCAATGGTAAAGAGAGAGGCGAAGTCTGAGATAGTCTCATTATCAAGGGTCAATAGGTAACTATTGCCAAAGGAAGGGGCATTGGTTACGAAGCTGCCAAATTTACCTAAGGATGTTAAAGTCAATAAGTTTGGCTCTACTTCAGGTAAAGTCCATAGTCTAACTCTATTAAGTACATGTTGCTTCTGATCGCGAAGATGGATTTCAATCGCATGGTTCGGTGATCAGAATTTTGGGCTATTACTTAAGAGTTATGATATTTATATTGCTTAGGAATAGATAACACCAAGGTTTTCATATGGATTGTAAGGATAAGTTTTTTCCGCAAAGTTTTAAAATAAAAGAAAAAGGTTTTGATTTTATTTATTTTAAGTATCCTTACAATGACATTTGTGAAAAGTTGTTGCTTATAAGATTCCATTGATAGCAATATTGGAAAAATGGATTTGATTCTTTCGGTTGTGGTAGTGTCTAATATTACCAAATAAGGAAAGATTCTCATCACCCAAGGTTCAATTGGACCGAAACTTGGAATCATGGAAGTTGTATAGTATGATGAATGAGAACTTTCAGCTTGGAAAATTAAGACTAATTCCTTATGTGAATAAGGAAAGGACTAAGGGATCGAGTACACATTCTTGTGCACTGGTCAAGTCCACCACAAAAGATCAAGAAGACTATTCGTCATGATTTACTTAAGTTCAGTAAATATGGTTATACTTATAAGTTTAAGTATAAGTCTGTAGCATTGGAGAAGTTTCAATGTGAGACAGAACGAATAAGAAGAATCAAAGTATGGCAGAAAGATAAAAGTTTCTCAAATCTGAAAAGATGGAAGAGTACTTTAGTATCATGTTTATGATCATCTTAATGATTAAGATACCATATCACAATTGGTCCTCTAAAGTCATCTTAGTGCATTATTATGACTAAGAAGAGGAGTCATGAATTGTTGAAATGGTTAAATCAAAAAGATGAGTCATACTTCGTTCCAAAACAATTCTTAGAGTCATACTCCAAGATTGTAACTTGAGTGACATATCTTAGAGAGGGTTTGTTAACACTAGTCAAATATAAGAGTAAAAGGTTATCTACTCTTGTACATTTGAAATTGGTAAGTTGTGATGTTTTGGATAAAACAGAGACCAACTTAGGCCAATTGTGTAAAGTGTTAGTCTTGATAAAGAATCCGCACTATCTCTTGAATATTTGACAAGGGAGTCTTATATGTCAAGAGGACAGTGGGAGTCTTACAGCTCTTGAAAGTTTCAAGACTTAATCAAGAATAAAACCTAAAGTCCTTCACTAGCACACGACTTGAGGTTTATAACCTATCGTGTTGAAATTTTTGTGCCTATTCAAGTTGGCTTTGCATAGGAGTTCTGAGAGTTCTCAATTGGTTGCACAACTACTTGGAAGCAATGGCAGGCACCTGAGCTGCCAAATGGCAAGAATTTAAGATTGCACAAGTTTAATCAATATGAGTTTGGATTTGTCACTAACCTTGTCTTGTGATTATGGTTTTGACAAATTCACATGGATAAGAACACATACACTATTAAATCTAAGTGTCATAAGGTTTCTCTCCGATTCATGAAAATGATGGTGAGGAAACACTTTCACTAAGTAGATTTTAGCTAGATAGCAATTGTGATATTTGCATTCTCAAAGTCGTTAGTGGAGCGTGTGTGGTTTACCGGCACACTAACATGGACTTGTGAGAAGTGGCAAAGGTCTAAACAATTGAGACTATGATTACGACATCCCTTTTCATAGTTCTAAAATTGTTTAGACACACATGTGAGCTATCTAAGAGAGGTGTATGATTTTGATAAAGTTTTATCAAAACAATCTAGTATCAGAAATCTGAACTTTGGTAAGAAAGTCAGCTGATTTCTGAGTACATGTCAAAGCTAGTGGGAGCATAAGTGTTATGCTAATAATCATCATGTTAGTGGGAGCATGATAATTATGACAAAGGTTGCAAGTTAGCAATGTTAATTATAGAAAAACAAAAGTTTCAATTCGTGAGGTTGCAGGGGTTGAAAAAGTTGTTTTGCTATAATTAAGGGAGAGGAAATTATACTTCATTTCAATTCTAAAAGCTTAGATTGAGATTTTAATCGTATTTAATCAAGGATATATATATATATATATATATATATATATATATATATATATATATATATATATATATGAATTTTATGTTGGAATGGCTCAACATAAGGAAATTCTATATATGGGTCCATTATTTGCGTTCTAAAATTCGATTATGATTACGACATCCCTTTTCATAATCTGAATTTTGAGAACTTGGCAAATTGAAATGGAAATATTATAGCAAAAGAATGGTTTAGTCTTTATGTGAGACATCATGAATCGTGTCCCATATGCTTCGGATATAGGATCGATTACATGTGTTATATTCATCCTTTCTAAAATTTTCCAAATGCCTGGGGCATTATGAAGGGAAAAGGTCTAGAATTGGATATGACTAAAATGATTAAGCAATTGTCGAGGACAATCTAAGGTTTACCAAAGATTGGTTGCTCAAGGACAGTTGGAAGTATAATGTTAATTCTGGAAGGACCATATTGACATAATCTGTAAGAAGTGATAGTCAAAATGGAATATGGAAATGTTTCAAAGTTAGAAATTATTCAATCTGTGTAAGATTAGGAAACTTAATGAAAGAAGGATGTTTCCAAGGAGCTGATCTCCTTTGGAATGCTCTGTAATGATTGTTGTCAAGTCTTTCTGACTTTGTGCATAATCATTAAGATGATCAATGCATATAAGTTTAGAATCTAACAGATTTCAGTAAATGGCATGAATTTGGAATTCTTGCATTTGCAGTAAGGATTTGGGATTGTGAAAAGAGGATCATTGGAGTGATGTTCAATTGATCTATTTTACAAAGTAAAGATCATAGACAAACATAGTATGCATACTTGGTGTATGGCATGACTAGTGTTTAGAAAACATAGTGTACATGCTTGGAGCATGGGACAACTATTGTTTTAAATTCAAGTATAAAGTTGATAAAACCGAAACAATGAATAATGAGTAATCAGTATGGTGATAAATAAAAGTGTTTATTTATATTCATAGGGTTTGATACCATATTTGATTCATTTATTCTTGTGTTTCACTTTGCATGTTTTGACTTCCAGAATAACTAAGTCGCTCTTCCTGAATGATTAAGTTATTCAAACCATCCACAGTCGGTCATATGTTGGAAGTATATATGAATCAAGACTGTCATGGGTTGGTTTGTAGAGGTCCAAGTTGGTGGACAAAGTGGTGCTACAACACTCATAAGTGCTCATAAGTTATGAGTATTGGATTCAACCCGCGCTCATTTGAATCACTTCATGGATTTTATCACGAGTGATCATGAGACGATAATATCTTATATTCTTCAAACCTAGAGATATGAGTTGTTACTATGAGTTGGTTATACATTGATTGCACGAAAAAGCATTGGTAACTCGATGTTATAAAACGTGCCTTTGTGTATGATTCAACAAGTAGTAGAACAAGCCATATGAGTCGAAGTTTATCCATTCCTTTTACCTTCGGGATAAAAGCGATATATGTGGGCCCCTCAGTGATTTAAAGATGATACATGTGAGTGCTTGGCCAAGCCAGGACTGATTTGATTTGTTCAATCAGTCAGTCATCATGAATCGGAAATCGGGAAACAACAAATGGACAGAGAGAATGATTGATAATCCATGTCTCAGTCCATATGATATCTAGAATGGAGGAATATATGATCCCTTATCTAATGGACAAGTCATTGACAAAGGTCAGAGTTCATCGACAAGGTCAGAGTTCGACAGAAGCTTTTGAGAGCTACGATTGCTGATCGGTTCCTGAAGTCATACGCAATAATAGTTTTAGACTTATCCAAGTGGGAGACTGTTGGATTAATGTCTAAGTCCATAACTATAATTGGTAAGACTTGACCCGACCCGGCATGGTCCATTTGGGTTGCATGACATCATGCATTTGGATAGACTATAATGAGAGAAATAACACTTAAGGTTGGTTAATATATTATAAGTTCTAATATATTAATAAGGTTATTTAATTAGTATTGATCAAGAATTAATTTGGAATTAATTAAGTGATCAAAAGGAGACTAATTAAATATATGGGTTGATTGTGTAAATCATTCATTCTTATATATGTGGGCTTGTGATCCAAGATTCCTTATGTTGGACTAAGTCCATGGGGTGACCCATGGATACTCCATGGAGGTTACAATCCATGGAGCATAAGGAATGGGTAAAGTTATGAGTTACATGGTGTAACCCTAATAGCCACCATATAAAAGAATCCCATGGCTCAAGAAATCGTGCACTAATGTGTAAGTGTGAGGGCTAGACGATTTCAAGGAGTGTTCAAGTTTCTCTCAAGTTATTCCAAGTGTATTTGGTGTTGTGTGAACCATTTGAGGTGTCACACTTGGGGCACTAGGCACTCAAGCTTCATGAAGACATTCTACATCAAAGAGGTATGTATTCTATCTTGTTATATTTATTATTTTGTATGCTAGATTAGGATAATACCTTGGATGTTCATAATTGTATGTATAATAGAGAAAAACATAGATCCAAGGTATTTAGGGTTGCATGTACACTTAGGAGTGTTAGAATGCTCATAACCCAATAGGCACGTGATAGTATACGCATTGAGGCAGCTGAACCCTCATGAGACGAGGTATCCTACCCATGATTTTGGAGTTGGGGGCAGTGGTGTTCGCCCTCAAGATATGACGCCATTATTTGTATGGGGTTCGGTGTACCATATACACAGACCACAAGAGTTTGAAGTATCTGATGGATCAGCCCAACCTGAATATGCGTCAGAGGAGATGGTTGGATGTGGTAAAGGATTACGACTGTGAGATTCTGTACCACCCGGGAAAGGCTAACGTGGTAGCCGATGCTCTGAGCCGCAGGGTGGAGAGTGCCCCGATTCGAGATATATGTATGAGGATGACGGTGATGACTCCGGTGTTGGATACCATCCGAGAGGCCCATGCAGAGGCTGTGAGACCGGAGAACCACAAGAGAGAGCGGGTGGTTGGACAGGTATCCGAGTTTGTGACGGATAGCCGAGGGCTTATGACCTTTCATGGTCGGATTTGGGTGTCGTATACGTGCGGGGCACGTAGCACTCTGATGGGGGAGGCGCATTGATCGAGATTCTCGATCCATCCCGGGGCCACTAAGATGTATTCGGACCTGAAGAGAGATTATTGTTGGCCCTGTATGAAGAGGGATGTTGCGTGGGTAGTAGAGAGGTGCTTGACCTGTCGTTGGGTTAAGGCCGAGTACCAGCGTCCGCATGGCAAGTTGCAGCCAATAGAGGTTCCCCAGTGGAAGTGGGAACAGATTTCTATGGACTTCATCACCAAATTGCTGAGGACCGCGAGGGGTGTTGATGCAATTTGGGTGATTGTGGATCGGCTGACGAAGAGCGCTCACTTCCTTGCTATCAGTGAGAGCTCTTCTGCGGAGAGGCTGACAGAGATATATGTGAGAGAGGTGGTGTCGCGGCATGGAGTGCCGACCTCGATTGTGTCAGACCGAGATGTACGTTTCACTTCCAGGTTTTGGAAGAAGTTCCATGATGAGTTGGGTACGAGATTGCACTTTAGTATTGCTTACCACCCACAGACGGATGGCCAGAGAGAGCGAACGATACAGACGCTCGAGGACATGCTTCGAGCATGTGTTATGGACTTCGGGGGAAGTTGGGACACATACCTACCTTTGGTTGAGTTTTCTTACAACAACAGCCACCATTCGAGTATTGGTATGCCTCCCTTTGAGCTTTTATATGGGAGGAGGTGTCGGACCCCCATCTGTTGGGGAGAGGTAGGGCAGCGAGTGATGGGTAGCACTGAGATACTGCTTAAGACGACTAAGCAGATACAACAGGTCAGACAGAGGTTACTGACAGCCCAGAGCCGCCAGAAGAGTTATGCGGATAGACGGCGATTCGAGCTCGAGTTCCAGGTTGGAGACTTTGTACTCCTGAAGGTATCTCCTTGGAAAGGAGTGATCCGATTTAGGAAGAGGGGCAAGCTGGGGCCCCGATACATTGGTCCTTTCAGGGTGATCACCAGAGTGGGCAAGGTAGCATACCGTTTAGAGCTACCCGGGGAGTTGGGTCAGATCCATGATACCTTCCACGTATCCCAGTTGAGGAAGTGTATAGCCGATGAGACGACGGTAGTGCCGCTAGAGGATATTCAAGTGAATGCGAGTCTGAATTACATTGAGAGGCCGATCGCGATCTTGGATCGGAAGATCAAGGTTCTGAGGAACAAAGAAGTGCCTCTAGTTCAGGTCCAGTGGCAACATCGGAGAGGGTCCGAGCTGACTTAGGAGCCGGAGGCGGAGATGCGGGAGCAGCATCCAGAGTTGTTTGTAGAGTGAGACTTCGAGGGCGAAGTCTGATTCTAGTGGGGGAGAATTGTAACATCCGGATTTCCAGGTATCATAATTTAAGTATTTATTTTTGAGTCAAGAAGAGGGACTCGACGAGTTGACGCCTAAACTCGTCGAGTAGGATCGCGACTGATGACTAGGATTAATGAATGGACTCGACGAGTCGGCGAGTTGACTCAACGAGTCCGCGCTGTGGATAGAAACCCTAAATCTTTGGGCATGTTCCCTATTTAAGGGTCCTTATGGCCTTCATTGGCGGCCACACACACACACCTGAGAAACCTTATCGAACCAGAGAGCATAGAGGGAGAGGAAGAGGGCTAATTTCACCACCATAGTACACTCTTGCAAGGAAGGAAGGGAGATTCAAGCTAGGCTGATTCAAGGGGGGCTCAGAACTTCTTCTATTTCATCAAAGGCTTCTGTTTGAGGTAACAATCTATGCCTATTTCGTGTATATAGTAGATCTCATGACTCTAGGGTTTCTATAACCCTTCTTTAACTGAGCTATGGAGCATGTGGAGTCCCATTGAGGAATAGACATTAGATCTGGACCTTGAGAGGTCCAGAGAGTCCCAGAAACCAAGCTTTATTCTGTTACATGATAGTATTGAGCCTAGGACACCATTGTAAGGGTTATTTCATCAAATAGAGCTAGAAGTGTGATGCATGGGCATAAATATTGGACCTTTACGTGACTTTTGAGTGTTAGAAGGTCAGATCTATAAGTTAGAGAAACAGATCTGACCTCAGAAGGTCAAATGAGTGTTGCCATGGAGGAAACTCGCCGAGTCCATGAGAGAACTCGACGAGTCGGACCGGGTTGCACCGCGATTCATGATCGGTGGTAACTCGTCGAGTGAAAGGTTAACTCGACGAGTCGAGTGAGGCCTTAGGATGATTTAGAGGACACGCATGGACTCGCCGAGTCACCCGAGTGCACTCGACGATTCTGGTCAAAGTTGGACCGTTGATTGGAGTTGACTTCAGTTGACCTCAGGGTTTGGTCAAACTGATTCAAGAGAGGCCATGGAGGGGTAGAATGGTCTTCTACCCATTCTTTAGAGATGAGAATATAAGAGAGTATTGATTAGGGATATTATCATTTTGATAGGCGGAGGCTAGATCGGGAATATCGAGCACGAGAGTTTACTAGACATCATACGAGGTGAGTCTTCTCACTATACATTACCTAGAGTGGTATTTATGTGCAGACCGGAGGGTCTTATGTGTTATGTGTATGATTGAGATTATGTGCATTGTGTTATGTGTATGCTATGTGTTATATAGACCAGACCGGAGGGTCCAATGACTTATGAGGCCAAAGGGTTCTTGATTAGACCGGACCGGAGGGTCCAACGATTTAGACCGGGCCGAAGGGTCCAACGAGCTAGACCGGACCGGAGGGTCCAACGAGCTACGGGACTGGAGGGTCCCGCTGAGACACATCGACCGGAGGGTCATACCGAGTTATAGCCTCGAGTGGCGTATGTGCTGTATGTGGTATTTTAGGGAAACTCGCTAAGGATTTATGCTTATTGTGTTATGTGATATGTGTTTCAGGTACTAGCGAGGATCGCGGGAAGGCGCCGACATGATTTGTACACACAGATAGAGTATTATGTATTTGAGATTCTGGGATATGTTTTACTGAGATAACATTTGGTACATTTGAGTTTTGAGATTATTTTATGAGACATGTTATGTTTTAAAAATGAAAAATTGTTTTGAAAATTTACGTTGTTACAGTAATAGTGACTAATTCGCCTGTCTTGGCATTTTACCAAACGCCGGTTTTGATCAAGATTTTGTCACCCTAGACTGGCCGAGTCTAACTGTAGCGAACAACTCAGGTGTGGGGGAGTCACCCCCGTATAGATCTATACACAAACTCTCGCTCTCCCTTCAGGAGACTCTGATTATAACTACAGGCTACGACCGACACTTATTGGTACCACCCGTTATTTCTCACTAAATCCCAATGAAATTGAATAACCTTGTTTTACAACCCGAATGATGTTTACGTGAATATGAAGTAAGCCTAACAGACATGAAAGAGGACAACGGTGGCCTACTACTCATGTATGTTATTATAGGCTGTCGAGTATGATACGTACACGTTATAGCTCATTAAGCATATGATGAATATTTAGGGTCATATTAGCAATGCAAATGGGCCAATAAGGCCCAATAGCATGTTAAAGTTGATAAAGGCCCATTAAACATGTAATTGGGTCACCAAGGCCCAATAAACATGTTTTGATTATATTGGGCCCAACAATCGTATAATTGGGTCATGAAGGCCCAATAAGCACGAGTAGGAAATATTGGGCCCAACCATTGAATCGATTTCTGTTTGTCGATATAAGTTGTAGTATGGAATTTGGTTTACACTTAGTGTTTACTTTCGATGTTAAAATACTCAATGTTGGTTTATAACGATATTCTTAGTTTTTATAAAAATACCATTTTTAAACCTTCATGTTGTAAAAATTTATATCTTTGATCAAATTGTTTGGAAATTTACATATTTGGCCCAAAATGTTTATTTGACCATTTCAGTCCCTTTTTCATACAAAATTTACATTTTCAGCCCTTAATGGTGCCAAATGACACTTTTAGTCCTTTTTGATGAAAAATGACATTTTAGTCCATTAGATTATTTAACTTAGCATTTTCGGCCCAAATAAAATCTTAAATTATAATTTCAGCCCAAAATACAACTTTTGACATTTTCAGCCCTTATTTGCTAGAAATTTACATTTTTGGCCCATTTGCCGTAAGTTTTACAATTTTGGCCCAAAATCTAAAAACTTTGCATTATTAGTCCAATTTAGCAAAAAGGGTCATTTTCAGCCTCTGAAATAGTTTAATTATGTTTTTGACTCATACTTTTATGAATTTATAATTTCAGTCCCTAAAATTCTTCATTTTCGCAAGTTTGGGCCCAAAAATCCTTGAGGCCCAAATATAAGCCCATTAAGCAAAATTTTATATTTTTGGCCCTTTGAAAAATATTATTTTCATAAAAACCAGCTTTTATATAAATAAATACTTTATAACCCTCATAAAACCGAAAATTATCAACTTTCAACCCAATCTTTGTTATTTTTGCAAAAATGACACTTGTAAATATCTTTGGCTTTGTTTTTCACTTATTAAACTTAAGGACTCTTAGATCTATGATGTATGTTGTTTATTATGTTTTTGTTTATGAATCTTTCACATTTTGGCTATAGATCTCGAAATATAAAGTATTAACACATTATCACAACATAAACCAAAGAAATCACATATAACATGCAAACACACATAGATCAACACATAACACTTGTATTCTCCCCCAAAAACAAGTAAAAACCGAAAACAAGGGGGTATGAACTCACCTTGGGTTTGTGGTTTCGGTTTTGAAGGAAAGATGAAGAGGATGGTGTGGTTTTCGGCCTTAGACACTTTCTTGAAAAGAACTTTCGGACTTAGAGGACTTCTAGGAAGTATGATCACCAAATGAAACCATATAAGAAGGTGTTCTTAACTTATGAATGGAAATCAAGACTTATGTATAATAAAAACTTACCCATGATGGTGATATAAGTGAAAGATCTCATTGAATCACCTCTAATTCTCGAAATTTTGAGGATAAGTAGAAAGATGTTCTTGAAGTATTTGAGAGAATTTGAAGAGAATATTGAAGATGGTGGTGTGGGTTTATTGTTCTCGGCCGAGAGGCAATAAGAAGAAGAAAGGAATAGGTCCTTGGGTATTACATGTAGGATTTGGCATGAAAACATGAGAGGTAATGCATAGATTACCTCTAAACAATTCTTAGGTGTCATGTTTAAATAATTCCTCATTAATCTTTTTTTTTTATTGATGGGCCGGAGGTGAGAAATAAGAGAAAAGAAGAAGTGTCTTGGGCGTTACTTGTTTGGTTATGATCCTATGAGGCCCAAATTCCTAATTCTCGGCCCATTGGCCCCTTTATGAGGGTCCACAGCCCAAATGAAGTCTATTAGGATAAATGAAATCAGTTGTGGCCCATTAGGGCTAATTAAATCAATTATGGCCCAATAAAACTAATTAGGTTAGTTATAGCCCAACAAGGCCCATTAGAAAATTTTATTTCATTTTAGGCCCATTAGTGCCCAAAATGTTAAATCTCATGGAAGTAGGTCCAATTAGAGCCCATTTAAGGGTCCTAAGCCCAAAATAGTCAAATTTGAGGCTTATTGGTCCATTAGGCCCAATAAGAAAATCCTAGTCCATAATGGACTTAAACCGGGATTTTTAGGGTTTCCAATCTTTTGTTGACTATTTGAAGTGTTTGTATAGAGTTTTTGATGGAATTTTGTTGTCATTGAATAAACATCATGCATGTTTTCAAATTTTGGTTACAAATGTTATCATCATTATTGTTACAAAAGCATAGAATTCCTAGTTGTGATAAATTTTTTGCTTTTACACGATCTTGACGGTTCGTCCTCGCCGGGAACGAGGTACTACTGTTTTGATGATTTCGATATGTAAAACCATTTTTCATCAACGTGGACGATGTTAAACATATCATGGAATGTAGGATTTGAATTAGATAAGGACCTCGTAATCATAGATAAACAAAATTCTAACCTTTTTGTTTTATTTGCATGGGTAAGATCTGGCTTGATGGCATTTGTGTGTGGTCTAAGTTCACATTCTTTTATTCTTCTATGTAAAGTTGATTTTGAAACACCTAATGATTTTGCAATAGACCGAATGGTTGTTCGACGACGTAACGGAATTTGTGAAACTTGATTCAAATCGAGTTGAACCCTTTTTCGCCCAACAACTTGTAACTTCTTTGAAGATAGGGACATCTCCAGAAAAGTCCTAAAATTTTAGTCTAATTTATGAAAAAGTCCTAAACTAAATTATGTTTACAGAAAAGTACAGAATACCGGTTAAAACTTCGAAAAAACCCTTTTCGGCCGGTTTCGCAGATTTTGCCGGTATTCTGTCCTTTTTCGTTAGTTTGCTCAAAATTTTGGGACTTTTCCAAAAATTACCTGATAACCAAAATATTGGGACTTTTCTGAAAATTACCATGAAATTAATGGATATTATTATTAACAAATCATTTATAAACATAAAAAATAATTTTATTATAAAAAAAGGAAATTCATTTGTTGCTAATTTCTAGGAATAAATTGGTGGTCTAAGTATTCCTCTATTGCTTCCTAACCACTCAAACTCTCTACGTTCTTCCTATGCATTGTTGTGGATATGATGGTGAGATATATTTAGTTAACGTTCCTCTAATTTAGGTGTTCCTCTTATGTTGTTTAACCTAACTACCACCCAACATTCATCCCTCACATGTTAACAACCATCGACTAACACACATCTATAAAATGTGAAAAGTGAACCGCGAATGATAATTTATATGGAAACAAGTGAAGGGTGATTATCTATTTAAATTGTCATTCAAAGTTTACTTTTCACTCTCGATAGATGTTCGTAATTTTATGGTTGTAACCGGGTAATGTTTGGAGGTTAGGTGGTAGTTAGGTTAAAGAACATAATGAAAGATCTATATGTTCGTGTAATGATATTTTCTAATAACATGTGATCATATAGCATCATGCCTAATAGCAAGTAGACACTTATTGATTGTGTATTAATAAATATTATCAACTCTTGTATTAGTCACGCCTAACAGAGTACTTCTCACTATGACACCCACAACGATACATATGAAGAACATAGAGACTTTGAAGTGGTCAACAAACAATAGAGAAGCACATAGTCGACCATTCTATTCCTAGAAATTAGCAACAAATGTATTTCTTTTGTTTATAATAAAAAATGTTTTATATGTTCATAAATGATTTGTTAATAATAATATTCATTAACTCCATAGTAATTTTCAAAAAAGTCCCAATATTTTGGTTGTCGGGTAACTTTCAGAAAAATCATAATATTTTGAGTAAACTAACGAAAAAAGACAAAATACCGGCTAAATCTACGAAACCAGCCAAAAAGGGTTTTTTTCGAAGTTTTAGCCGGTATTCTATGCTTTTCTGTAAACAAAAATTAGTTTGAGACTTTGTCATAAATTAGACTAAAATTTTAGAACTTTTCTGAAGATTTCCCTTGAAGATAAATCAATTGTTGACTCATTTTCAGCTTGGAGTTTAACCCGCTTCCAAATACAACTTAAGGTCCGCTTAGAAACACCGAAAAGTGCAGATACATCACTTATGGAACCCCTTCTCAACTCTCCATCGGAACTTTGTTGCAGTAAGGCTTGATATATATCTTGACGTTGAGCATGACTTGTGTGTTTTTTAGTCGTTAAAGTTAAAGCGTTCTCCATAATCTATTGTTGTACGTATGGGAAAAAAGGTGAATGGAAATGGTTAAAAAAGATTCATTGAATTGATTATGGAGGGAGAACTTGGAGCCAAAGTTTTTTATCTTATGATTAAAAATTTTCAATTTGGAAGTAAGCCAATTTACAGTAAAAAGTAAAAAAAATTGGTGGGAAGACTTTGCCTCCAATACATAACCATTTTGTTTAACTGAATGAAGCATTTAATGGTTATTTAAATTGTTTAAGCTTTTCTCTTTATTCTATTCGAAAGAAATGGGTGGACGTTCTTATTTGTATTAATGCTTGATTAAGTGTTTTAATTGTTCATACAAGGGTAGATAGGTCATTTTGCTTTAGAAAAGTTGCATTAAATGTATTTTTCTTAAACTATAAACTATATGTTTTTTTATTTGTGGACAACTAAAATGGAACGGAGGGAGTAGTAAAATAACAACAAAACTATTCACATATAATATCATAAAATATATATAAATAACATAGAAAGCGAAGGTTGTACCTTCTTAAAACTCATCGTCTATGAAATAATTTTTTTTCATTTTTTAATTGTTTTATTATTTCAAAGAAATCCAAACATATCAACTTTTTTTGATTTTTTGTTCTATAGGTTCTATGTTTATAGACTTGTTATAGTGAACCACATATTTATACTTAACATCATTTTTCAAATTTATTATTATTTTATTGAACTATGCAAACTACGTTTGAGTTGTTATGATGTATATTTCTCTTTTAGTTACAAAGTAAACATAGTTTGTTAAAATTTTGTTAAGTGAACTCTATCGTGAAGGATATTTTTTTTACTTCAAGAAATCATTTGTTTGTATTTTAGACAATAATATAAACATCCACGCCTTAATATATCTATATAATACTTATAAGTTTATCATCACTCAAAAACACACAATAGGATTATGTTATATACAAGTATAAAATTTTGAAATTATTTCAAACTAAAAATGCGGTTAATTATATTAGGTATATCGTTTTACTTTGGATACATTTTTTTTTCATTTGAAGAATGAAAATCCTAGAAATTACATATTAACATTTATGTGTTGTATATATATATCTTATCGTAGTACTTTATAATGTTTATAATGTATAGATAATAGAAGTTTAAAAGTTTTTAAAACCAAAGTCTTAAAAACAAAGAGATGAAATCTATCAAATTTTAATGGTATAAAATGACAATCCAAGTAATTGAAATCAGCCAATAGAAACAAATTCATGAAATTACCACTTTCAAAACTTTAAGTATCAATCTTAAAGCACAAATAAACACAGGGAAAACAATCACACACTATAAAACGTTGACCAAAGTTCTGCTTTATTTCAAAACCCCCTTTCCTAAATAGAATGTTGTTAACACACATCATCATATACAAGTATAAAATTTTGAAAGGAAATTTTTCTAAATAGAATTTATATTGATCATTGTAATAATCAATCTTCAAATATTTTGAACTTACCATAAGCATCGATTCATATCATCCACTAGCATGCTAGTATTAAAAAAATAGTTAGAATATAGATGCATATGTTTCATTTTAGAAAATTAAAACTAAATAAAAAAAAAGTAGTACCTCGTATATTTGAAGTTGTGTTCATTTTTCTTCCATTGAAATAAATGATCTATATTGTAATTGTGGTTCAAGAATTTTTAAAACTATTTTTTTTGTGATTCATACTATGAGCATAGAAAACAAAATTCTCATTCATAATAATATAATAAATTGCAAAATACAAAATTATTAAAAATGTTATATATTATTACAACAAAAAAACTTAGTCGGGTACGCGCACAAAGCACGGGCGAATGATAGTTTCTTTCGGAAACATGATATATTTCAAGGAATACAAGACAATACATACTGTTATCGATAAAGTTTTTTTTTTATTATAATAGCTACATTAAAACAATTACCAATAGAGTTATGCTAGTAAATACAAAATCAATAAGAAGTAAAAATAAAGAGTTGAAATTGTTTATGTATGCACACATGATTGATTGTAAGTTATCAATAATGCAACACTTATTTATACATCACATTTGATTTATAGACTTCATTAACTTTTATTTTTTCGTTAGACTTCACTAATACTTTTGTATTACCATGTGATATCCCTGCGGACAATGCCACATAAAGTTGATCATGCGAGAAAACTGATATATATATATATATATATATATATATATATATATATATATATATATATATATATATATATATATATATATATATATAAAATAGTGTAAAACCCACCTAAATTAAACATTAGAAAGAATAACACTCGAAGTCTCGTGAAGTCATCTATAGGAACCTCGTAAACCTGACTAGGTCAACCTCATTTTAGAACTCAAAACCCACAACAGTCAAATTCAATATCCGTGCCAAGACGCTTGACTTAATCGCACAGTTACCACAACGTGACAAAATAGACGCGAACAACTTCCTAGATCACGTCGCGACATGCATTATGTCCATGTATGTTAGGATATATGAACCAGTAGGATAGGCTGGTAGTATAGTATCTTTGGGCCTAATGTTATTGTGCTTAAGTTAGTCGGAGGTGGTTGCAGTATGCTATTAGGCAATTAGATTAGTTTAGTTAGTTGCCTGTTTATCTATTTGGTATATATGTGTTGCTATATTATGTGGAGAATTGATATAGTGAACCATCTTTAGGCTGAAGGCAAAGGGGTGAGTTGATGACAATAGCAACTTAAGAGATTATGTGCATAGAAAAGGGCAATAGAAACTTAAGCGATTGTGAGCCTAGATAAGCGATTGTGAGCCAAGAAAATGGAAATAGCAACTTAAGTGATTGTGAGCCTAGATACTCGATATATGCATGTATATGTATTGTGATATATGATATTTTAGGGAACTCACTAAGCGTAGCGCTTACCCAATTGTTATAAATGTTTTCATGTACTTCACTGGTTCGTGAGAAGGGCAATGTTCGACTATACTCACTCGCATTCGCAATCATGTTTCCACATTATACTATGATGTAATTGAATAATCGAATAAATAAAATGAAAAATTTTGGGTTGAAAATCGGAACATTACATTAAAAATGGAAGGTCATCCGAAAAGTTATGGTTTTTACCAAAAAAAATGTTAGGGCTTTTGTCAATTACGCCTGTAAAACTTATGTAAAACTTATGTAAAACTTAGGACTTTTTTTTGGTATTTTCCCCGATTTTAAATTATCAATTGTGTTTTTCTTTTTTACTCGTGGTTTCCACGGGCTTTAAACTAGTTTATTATACATACAAATCGGGCCCTCGTGTGCATTTTGGGACGAAAAAACCCACCCTGATCTCGATCCCGAAAACAAAACGAGTTTTAATCACGCCCCCGATCTTTTTTTTTTAAATCTCACGTACGATATCGGGGTTCCACGAGTATATCTAAAATCCTTACATTGATCAATAAATTAATCATATTAGACTTAAATAATATTAGTAATACAAATCACCAACATATTTTAATATTCATCTTTGTTATTTATGAAGAAAGGGTAAGAATGTGGATTTGTATGTGTTTTTCACTATGAATACATCTACAAAAGTAGTAAGTTTATAGTTAGGTTAGCGGTAAGAAAATGGAATATAACTGTATTTGATTCTACCGTTCTCATCTTTTACTTCTGTTAAGATTATTGAGCCACCAAGACTAAAAATGCATCCTTTATGATGTGCATAGAGCCTTGTCCAAATATGGAGTTCCATGGTAAATCTTCACATCACTACAGGAAAAGTCGTTATTAGTGAGCAATTTTTTAGTGACGACCTAAGATTTGGTCACTAACAACATCATTTAGTTACCAGACATTTTGTCGTCATGGAATTTTGGTAATCCTACAAATTTAATGACCAATTATACGTGGTGGTCACTAAATCGGTCACTAAACCATGAATCAAATTAAAATTTCCTTATCATAATAACTATTAGTGACTAAAAATAATGATCATTGTGTTAGAGGCTTAGTGAAAAAAATAATAATGGTACTAGATTGAAGGTTGAGTGACCAAAAATAATTGTAATTAACTCTTTATTATTCTAAACCATATGCACCTAAACTGTGACCACTCAATAGTGATCACTAAAATGAAAAAACAGTTAACCACTATTAGTTGGAGTTTTTGTCTATAATATAATAATATGATTGAAAAAACTATTTCTCATTTTAGTGTATTTTCAAAAATATTTATTATATATATATATATATATATATATATATATATATATATATATATATATATATATATATATATATATATATATATATATATATATATATACTTTTCAGTTTTTTTATTGTTTTTTTAATATATGATTTTTTTTCCATTTAATTATTTTTTTGAATAACATTTTTTATTTCATTTTTTATACCTTTTTTACTGTTTTTTAAAGAACAGTTTTTATCTATCTTTTTTAATTCTATTTTATTTATTTATTTTAAATATCCGTTTTTCTTATACTAACCATTGACCATCAAATTTTAGCCACCATAAATTAAACATACAATATATTTTAAGGTGCAAAACCTCAAACATTACACATACAATGTTTTTAAGGTAAAAAAAAAACTCAACATTGTTTATTACCAAAAAAATACCACAATTCAAAAAAAAAAAAAAAAAAAACTCCAACATTGTTTGTTACAAAAAACACCACAATTAAAGAAACTCCAACATTCATTGTTACAAAAAGAAAAACATCACAATTAGCTTGAACTTGAACCGGTAACAAATCCTTACCCGCAAAAAAAAAAAAAAAAAAAAGAATAGTCACAACAATACCATAAAAATATTGTCTTTTTAATTACCTTGGCTTAGACGAACAATACCATAAAAAATATTGTCTTTTTAATTACCTTGGCTTAGACGGACATCATTTTTTATTATGATCCGGTTGCCTACAAATTCCGCAACGAGTCACATTTCTTCCTTCTTTAATATCCATATCATTTTTTAGTCTTGTTGAACAAGGACGACCATTTTTGTTTCGTAATAGTTATAAATTTGGAAGTATTGCATTAAATGGTGACTGTGGCCAATTGTAACATCCCGAAATTCAGGTACAACTATTTAGCCCTTCTTTTATTCAAAGTGTCAAGTTAAGCCCTTAAGAGGAATTGGTAGCAAATGAGTACGCTGGGCGTACTCAAGAGTACGCTGCGCGTACTCATGCGCTTATTTTGGACGCGGACTCGCCTGAGTACGTTGGGCGTACTCAGGGTTACGCTGGGCGTAATGTGTCCAGGTGCAAACCCTAATTTCTGACTTGTGCCCTATATATTGGATGCTAAGGCTCATTTCTCAGCCTCCATAGCATTGAGTAAAACCCTAAGAGAGAACTTTTCATCGTTCTTAGTGAGTGTGTGTGATTTTGGAGCTAAAAGTGCCTTGGTGTGCTAGTGAAGAAGAAGGAGAGGAGTTTGTGGAGACTAGAGTTTGAAGTGCAAGTTTGGATCTGAGATCTACAGAGGAAGGAGCTGCATTTGGAGGTATAAAGTTCAAAACTTTCCTCTTCATTTGGTTTGTTGCTTCATGGACCATTTTAGGGTTAAAAGTCCCAAAGGTGGAGACTTTATGAGCGTAATGTGCTCCATGGACCTAGATCTGTCCCATTTCAGTGGTATTTGTGTTATAGATCCATAAAGTTCCCATCTTGGTCGTGGATATGAGATCATGCTTGAGTTTTGGGCTTTCTAGTGTTAGGAAATGGTATATTTTGGGTGTTAGTGACTTGTTCAGCCATGCAAAGGCTTAAAGTCATCGACTTTATGGATTAAGAGGCTTAAAAATGGTCAGATCTAAAAGCTGGACGTGAGTCTTAACTGTTTAAGACCTCAAGAGCTAAGAGACTGAAACTGGGATTTACGTCGGGCGTAATCCCAATACGCGCGGCGTACGGGGTGGCGTTCCCCGATTCTGAGAGACTGCCGGGTACGCCCAGCGTACACATCTGGTACGCGCAGCGTAACCCGGAGGGTTGACTTTTGGTTGACTTTTAGGGTTTGGTCTATAGTGGGGCCTTTGAGTTATGAGAGGGGTAAAATGGTCTTTTACCCTTCTGAGAGTACTAAGAGGAGGAATAGTCTAGCCTTGAGAGATGTATTGATTGAGAGTATTTATTTTACATGATTAGGCGGAGGCTAGACCTGATTTTACAGAGTTCGAGCTTTACCGAGTTACCCGAGGTGAGTCTTCTCACTATACTTTACCTAGAGTGATAACAGAGTTATGTGACAGAGTTATTGTATGCTATCTATGTGATTTGTGGCACGACATTATTTCTATGTGATTTATGCTGTGTGTATACCAGAGTTAGGACCGGAAGGTCCAAAGAGCTAGGACCAGAGGGTCCACAGAGTTAGGGCCCAAGGGCCCACAGAGTTATAGCCTCGAGTGGCTAATGTGTGTTATGTTCTATAGTTATGTGCCAGTGTATTTGTATGCTATTTATGTGTTGAGATTTATTGTGATATGTGATATGCATGATCCGGAGTTATCAGAGTTAGGACCTTTGGGTCCATAGAGTTAGGGCTAGAGAGCCCACAGAGAGTTGGGACTGGAGGGTCCCACTGAGACACACTGACCAGAGGGTCAGCAGAGTCATAGCCTCGAGTGGCTAATATGTGTTAGAGTGGTATTTTGGGGAACTCACTAAGGTTTATGCTTACGGTGTTATGTGTTATGTGTTTCAGGTACCAGTGGTGATCGCGGGAAGGCGCCGGCATGATCTGTACACACACCCGCAGAGTTTATTATGATTTGATCTTGGGATTTGTAGTGAGATAAAATTGATACATTGTTTTTGAAAGCAATTGTGGATGAATTTATATGGTTTTAAAAAGTGAAAAATTGTTTTGAAAATTTGGGTGTTACAAGTTGGTATCAGAGCCTTGGTTTGAGGGATTCGGATTCATCTTCGGGCGTATCTGAACTCAAACTGAGGATTTGAGAGAAATTTTGATGACTAAAAACTTTTTAAAAGAGTAAAAAGAGTTTTGAGACAAACAGAGCAGAGCCGTGTGTACGATCAGCCAGCGCCCGAACGGTGATTTCCCAAAATACCCTTGTAATTAGTGTTATGAGATATATTATGTTATGATATATGATGAGTTATGCTATGCATGCTAGAGTAGACTAGGTATTCTTATTAGGACTAGAGTGGCCTGATATGTGATGCCTTAGTCTAGGAGTTTTGCTGCTAGGGATACTTGAGAGTGTTTAGATAGCAGCGAAGAGTTTATGAGAGAGCTGCTAGTGAGTAGCATATGGTTAAAGAGAGTAGAGTACTTGGGACTTGGGATCCAAGGAGGAGGACTTAGAGTGAATACTGATGCGGTGTGGACGGTAGTATAGGGCCCGTACTACTGAAGACACCGGAGCAGCGCGCACCCTAAGTAAGAATCCATTGGGTACTCAGGAACAAGTAGGGTTGAGTTATCGAGTGCGAGTATACTCGATCGAGTCTCTGGTATCTTCATATTGTGTTTCAGAGACATCATGGTTGGAACACCGCACACGCCGGAGGGCAGCGGTATTAGCGATGAAGAGATTCGCAGTATGATTTTGACGAAATGACCGTGGCGATCCGGAGGATTGTGAGTAGCGGATCGAGGGGTGATGTCATGGTTCGAGTACCATGATTAGTAACAGATCGAGAGGTGATGTCATGGTTCGAGTACCATGATTAGTAGCATATCGAGAGGTGATGTCATGGTTCGAGTACCATGATTGGTGACAGATCGAGAGGTGATGTCATGGTTGGAGTACCATGATTAGTAGCAGATCGAGAGGTGATGTCATGGTTCGAGTACCATGATTGGTGACAGGTCGAGAAGTGATGTCATGGTTCGGGTAACATGATTGGTAGCAGATCAAGAGGTGATGTCATGGTTCGAGTACCATGATTGGTGGCAGATCGAGGGGTGATTTTGTGGTTCGAGTACCATGATTTGAGGCGGGTTGAGAAGAGAGGACATGGTTCGAGTACCATGAAATGTGGCGGTGAGTGCTTCTGGTTTTGCCGGTTATTCCGCAGCGATTATCTAGACCAAGGTCGGATGTGAAGGAGTATGGGCCCAGAAGGCCAGGAAGAACGAGTTTTAGTGGAGCATCCCATGATAGGGAAACCGAGTTAGCTCCAAGGGATTGTTGGTGATATGCCATTCGAGTCGCAAGAATCAGAGTAGAGTAGGGACGGTGCGTTATGGAGGGATACGGTCTGAGCTGGAGAGCCGGCCGATAGTAGATATGTCACTTTCCGTGACCCGAGTGGTGCTATTTCCGTTTCTTGTGGGAGGCGTAAGAGGTGTTGAGATTTCGGTTTCTGAGTTGGAGTGAACCCTGTGGGATCGCACTGATGGTGACTTTTCAATAAGAGTATCCGACAGTAGGTCTTCCACGAGGGAGTGATATAGTTTGAGCAGGTTGACAGTGGAGACTGAAATGGTCAAGGATCAGGATGCACCCTAATTGAGTATAATAGGGCAGGTGTTAGGTGCGGTATTGGGCGATCAAGAAGGGTATATCAGGGCAGTGACTCCTATTATTTCTGAGAGGTATAAGGGGTGGAAATGTGGTTTCGGCTCTTGTGATAAGGAGCATGTTGGAACGTTGGGCAAGGAGTCAAGGATGAGGAGTATGATGGTTCATTATTTCCAGATCCAGAGTTAGTGTTAACACGGGACAGTTGGGAGGTCCGGTGAGAGTATAGTGTGAGGTCCTGAATGACTAGAGGTAGTCACGATGGTAAGTTCTGAAGGTAGCATACGAGACCTTGGTATCTGGAGTTGTTTGATCCTTGTCAGAGAAATCATCAAGCGTTGCATAGCACCTTGCGGAATTAGGTGCGATGTTACTGGTGGAGACAACATTAGGGATAGAGTGTTGGTGCACCAATTGGTGGTGGTTCGAACCCTAAGTGGGGAAGAACCGAGTATTTGAATTGAGGAATCTGCACCTGCTGCTAGAGTTACCGAGGTTCGGCCAGCGAAGGTCGAGGCACCGAAGGCTCGCGGGAGAGCTTTACAGTTGACAGGGAAGGAGTTCCGCGCATCGCCCGATGTTGTGGCTGGTACTTTTTGTGGGTTCCGTACCTGTTTTGGTGATAATTGACTCGGGAGCGAGTCGATCATTTGTGTCAATAACGTTTGGTCGGCACATCAGTAGCCGACGAGAGGCGTTGAGTCGACCTCTACGGGTTTCCATAGCGGATGAGCGAGTGGAGTATGGTATGAATGTGAGTCGAGGATGTGTACTCGAGATCTTCGGTGTTGAGTCCCCGATAGATCTGGTCCCGATATCGATGGGGGACGTGTGTGTCATAGTGGGCATGGTTGGGTTAAGCCGATTTAGGGCTGTCATAGACTGCGAGCGACAGTTGGTGACGATACGAGACCCCAGTGGGGGAGTACTTACGGTGTACAACGAGGGTAACCGATGTGGGTCTGCGTTTTGTTCAACCGCCAGAGCGAGACAGAGTTTTCAGCAAGGCTGCAGCGGGTATGTGTCCTATGTGATGGACACACGAGAGGCCGCTGGGAGGCCAAGTTCGATGGATGACGTTCTGATAGTGCGAGAGTCCCCGGATGTTTTTCCCGAGGAGTTGCCGGGTGTGCCTCCCGAGAGGCAAGTAGAGTTTCGCATCGAGTTGGTTCCGGGGGCAGCGCCTATCGCCAAGGCGCCTTATCGCCTTGCGCCGCCAGAGACGCAGTAGTTATCCTCGCAGCTTCAGGAGCTACTAGGGAAGGGTGTTGTGATGTTACGGGAAGCCGTAGTACTCACTAGTCAGAGAGAGGTTGTTGTGATACTATGGGGAGTCGTAGTACTCACTAGTCAGAGAGAGGTTGTTGTGATACTATGGGGAGCCGTAGTACTCACTAGTCAGAGAGAGGTTGTTGTGATACTATGGGGAGCCGTAGTACTCACTAGTCAGAGAGAGGTTGTTGTGATACTATGGGGAGCCGTAGTACTCACTAGTCAGAGAGAGGTTGTTGTGATACTATGGGGAGCCGTAGTACTCACTAGTCAGAGAGAGGTTGTTGTGATACTACGGGGAGCCGTAGTACTCACTAGTCAGAGAGAGGTTGTTGTGATACTATGGGGAGCCGTAGTACTCACTAGTCAGTAGGAGGTTGTGGTGATGTTATGGGGAGCCGTAATACGCACTAATTAGCGAGAGGTTGTTATGAGGAAGCCTTCTTGATCTGAGCATGACACAGGAGGGTTTTAGGCTTGAAAAGCCCTACGCATGAGTTTTGGGAGCCTGGTGGTCGGACCAGGGGTGAGACCGGGGTCTCCTCAATGATTGGGAATCATTACATTCTGAGTAAGTGTGGACATCCAATCCGAAGGTATTGGATAAGTGAAGTACACATGGGTTGCGGGTCCCCAAGCTATGAGTTGAATGAGTCATTGGAACGAGCGATTCCAACTACGGGCGGACCAAACTCTTGAGTTGAGTTGAGTCCTGGTGGTGTGTTGTACAGACCGGACCGAAGGGTCCAACGATATAGACCGCACCGAAGGGTCTAACGATGAGTATCAGATGATAGAGGTCGGGGTTGAGTCGATCTCTAGTTGGGTACGAGGTTGCATTTCAGTACCGCCTACCACCCACAGACAGACGGGCAGAGCGGGCGGACGATTCGGACGCTCGAGGACATGCTTCGGGCATGTGTATTGGACTTCGGAGGAAGTTGGGACACGTATTTACCCTTGGTTGAGTTTTCCTATAACAACAGCCATCATTTGAGCATCAGTATGCCACCCTTTGAGCTGTTGTATGGGAGGAGGTGCCGGACTCCCATTTGTTGGGGTGAGGTCGGGCAGCGTGTGATGGGTAGTACAGAGATAGTACTTCAGACGAATGAGCAGATTCAGCGGGTCAGACAGAGGTTGTTGAACCACTCAGAGTCGCCAGAAGAGTTATGCGGATAGGCGACGATCCGAGCTTGAGTTCCAGGTTGGTGATTTAGTACTCCTGAAGGTATCTCCTTGGAAGGGGGTGATCCGATTCAGGAAGAGGGGTAAGTTGGGACCTCGGTATATTGGTCCTTTCAGGGTGACTGCCAGGGTGGGCAGGGTAGCGTATCGTTTGGAGCTACCTACGGAGTTGAGCCAGATTCACGATACCTTCCACGTGTCTCAGTTGAGGAAGTGTATCGCTGATGAGTCGGCAGTGGTTCCGTTAGAGGACATTCAGGTGGATGCGAGCCTCAATTATGTTGAGAGACCGGTTGCGATTGTGGATCGAAGGATCAAGACTTTGAGAAACAAGGAGGTGCCATTGGTTCAAGTCCAGTGGCAACATCGGAAGGGTTCTGAAATGACCTGGGAGCCGGAGTTAGAGATGCGCGAGCAGTATCCAGAGTTATTTGTTGAGTGAGACTTCGAGGGCGAAGTCTAGTTCTAGTGGGGGAGAATTGTAACATCCCGAAATTCAGGTACAACTATTTAGCCCTTCTTTTATTCAAAGTGTCAAGTTAAGCCCTTAAGAGGAATTGGTAGCAAATGAGTACGCTGGGCGTACTCAAGAGTACGTTGCGCGTACTCATGCGCTTATTTTGGACGCGGACTCGCCTGAGTACGCTGGGCGTACTCAGGGTTACATTGGGCGTAATGTGTCCAGGTGCAAACCCTAATTTCTGACTTGTGCCCTATATATTGGATGCTAAGGCTCATTTCTCAGCCTCCATAGCAGTGAGTAAAACCCTAAGAGAGAACTTTTCATCGTTCTTAGTGAGTGTGTGTGATTTTGGAGCTAAAAGTGCCTTGGTGTGCTAGTGAAGAAGAAGGAGAGGAGTTTGTGGAGACTAGAGTTTGAAGTGCAAGTTTGGATCTGAGATCTACAGAGGAAGGAGCTGCATTTGGAGGTATAAAGTTCAAAACTTTCCTCTTCATTTGGTTTGTTGCTTCATGGACCATTTTAGGGTTAAAAGTCCCAAAGGTGGAGACTTTATGAGCGTAATGTGCTCCATGGACCTAGATCTGTCCCATTTCAGTGGTATTTGTGTTATAGATCCATAAAGTTCCCATCTTGGTCGTGGATATGAGATCATGCTTGAGTTTTGGGCTTTCTAGTGTTAGGAAATGGTATATTTTGGGTGTTAGTGACTTGTTCAGCCATGCAAAGGCTTAAAGTCATCGACTTTATGGATTAAGAGGCTTAAAAATGGTCAGATCTAAAAGCTGGACGTGAGTCTTAACTGTTTAAGACCTCAAGAGCTAAGGGACTGAAACTGGGATTTACGTCGGGCGTAATCCCAATACGCGCGACGTATGGGGTGGCGTTCCCCGATTCTGAGAGACTACCGGGTACGCCCAGCGTACACATCTGGTACGCGCAGCGTAACCCGGAGGGTTGACTTTTGGTTGACTTTTAGGGTTTGGTCTATAGTGGGGCCTTTGAGTTATGAGAGGGGTAAAATGGTCTTTTACCCTTCTGAGAGTACTAAGAGGAGGAATAGTCTAGCCTTGAGAGATGTATTGATTGAGAGTATTTATTTTACATGATTAGGCGGAGGCTAGACCTGATTTTACAGAGTTCGAGCTTTACCGAGTTACCCGAGGTAAGTCTTCTCACTATACTTTACCTAGAGTGGTAACAGAGTTATGTGACAGAGTTATTGTATGCTATCTATGTGATTTGTGGCACAACATTATTTCTATGTGATTTATGCTGTGTGTATACCAGAGTTAGGACCGGAAGGTCCAAAGAGCTAGGACCAGAGGGTCCACAGAGTTAGGGCCCAAGGGCCCACAGAGTTATAGCCTCGAGTGGCTAATGTGTGTTATGTTCTATAGTTATGTGCCAATGTATTTGTATGCTATTTATGTGTTGATATTTATTGTGATATGTGATATGCATGATCCGGAGTTATCAGAGTTAGGACCTTTGGGTCCATAGAGTTAGGGCTAGAGAGCCCACAGAGAGTTGGGACTGGAGGGTCCCACTGAGACACACTGACCAGAGGGTCAGCAGAGTCATAGCCTCGAGTGGCTAATATGTGTTAGAATGGTATTTTGGGGAACTCACTAAGCTTTATGCTTACGGTGTTATGTGTTATGTGTTTCAGGTACCAGTGGTGATCGCGGGCAGGCGCCGGCATGATCTGTACACACACCCGCAGAGTTTATTATGATTTGATCTTGGGATTTGTAGTGAGATAAAATTGATACATTGTTTTTGAAAGCAATTGTGGATGAATTTATATGGTTTTAAAAAGTGAAAAATTGTTTTGAAAATTTGGGTGTTACACCAATACACTTCATGAGGAAGCGGGGAGAACTCAAATGCTCAAGTAGCACGATAATATACAATCGAGTAGCATTTATCAACATATCGCCAACTATTCAAAGAGAGTTTGACAAATGCACTCAAGACATGAGAACAAGGATATTTAAATGCCTCTCACTTACCACACGTGCAAGTTTTGTGTTCCAAATTAACTACTTGCACATTTCGACCTATTTGAGTTATCAATTCAAATATACATTTTTCTCGATTAAAAGATCTTAAGGAATGTGCACTTGTTTTTGCCATCAAAGCTACTTGTATTGTAACAACATGTGGAGTATGTTCATCTCCATTAGCTTGAGAACTAGATCCTGTCTCACCTCAAAATAATACACCATTCTATAGAATGTAAGTTGCACACAAGCTGTGATTGGTATTGTACTTTCAAAACCAAGTTGAACACGTGGATTTAGCTTTCCAATTTCTTCCATGATGGAGTTGAACTTTCGAATTTGATTCTGACTCCCGGCACGGTAAGCTAAAGCTTTCAGTTATGAATTACGAAATTGTCATAAAAGTTGTTGATGAAATGCTGTAAACAATCCCTTTAAAATAAAAAAATAATGTAAGCTAATGAAGCAAGTTATTGAAATATCATAAATAATACTTAAGAAATATAACAATACCTATGAAAACCATATGAATTTAACCATGAAGATCCATGCTCATTGAAACAGGAAGAATCATAATCGAGTATACCTTTAATCGGGTTGGAGATGAATCGACGACCGGTGGAGGAGACTGCAGGCAGGGCCGTCCCAAGTCAATTTGAGGCCCGGGGCAAAAACTAAAAATAAGGCCCCTCAAAATTTAATAATAAAAAACAATAATACAATGATACGGAGACAAGTACATGAGCATTTGCTATTAAATTAAATATATATGGTATGAAAATAATACAATGATACAATAAACCACTAGGTTAGCACAAAAAAACTAATGACAAAGAAAAAAACACATAATCGAACCATTTTGAAAAACTGCCACTTTGGTGTCTGAAAAAAAGAAAAACAAAAAAGATGAGTGTTTGGAAAAAAAAATCATAGTTTGGTGAAAAACAGGTAGGTTAGCATGATTTTTTATAACAAAACTATAAATAATAGTTATTATATATTAAAAGATGATGCAAGGTAGAAAATTCTATATATAAATAGAAAAATTATCCATGATAATGGCTAGAAAAAGACCAAAATTTTAAATGAAATAAATGTTTGGGTGGTTTGTAAAAAAACAAAGAGTCTAGGAATAATTTCTATAACTTGAATGATTTTTGAATAACAAAGAAGAATGAAGGGACTATTTCTGTAATTTGGATTCAAAACTCAATAAAATACGGTTAGTTTTAAAGGTATTAAAAAATAAATAAAAAAACCCTCCAAAATTTAAAGGTATTAAAAAATAAATAAAAAAAACCCTCCAAAAGATTCGAACCTGTGCGCCTCTCATTACGTGGCACGTTACTAACCATCTAGTCTAAGGAGATGTTGCATAAATTTTAAACACAATTCATATATATAAAGTAGAAGACAGATATAATTTTGGGGCCCCAAACCGTAACGAGGCCCGGGGCCATTGTCCAGCTTGCCCGCCCTATTGAGCCGGCCCTGACCGCAGGTGGCCGGTGATAGGTGGAGGAAGTCGTAGGTGGCCAGTGATGGGCGAGGAGCGACGAATGGAGCCCTAGCTGTCGTTTTCGATTTTTTTCGATGTTTCGTTCGATGGGGATAGGGACAAACGTGTGTGTGTTTTTAAACAATAATATTATTTTTAATTTTATAATAATACTATTATAGTAAATATTTTGAAACTACACTAGAATGAGAAATAGTTTTTTCAATCATCCTACTATGGACAAAAACTCCTATAGTTGTGGTCATCAATTACTCCCTCCGTCCCATTTTAGTTGTCAAGTATACTATTTTGGTTTGTCCCAAAATTATTGTCACCTACTAAAAAAAGACTACTGTAATTAACTTAATTTCCCATAGTACCCCCGGTTATAAATACCACACAAAAATCTAAATAGCCTACTTACTACCGTCATTAATTGTTTGTAATAGAAAAGAAAAAGGAAATTTTCATCTGACGCATGCATAGTTACATCTAGTACTTTTTGTTTAGAAATGAGTACATCAAACATTCTTTTTTTTTTCTAAAAAATGACAACGAGGGTTTTACACAGCAAAATTAAAACTTCATCTGCTTTCATGTTTACATATCAGACCAAATACGAAGCTGCTTCATCTATGAGACTTTGTTCACACTCAATTTGTAATGGCAAATTACCTTGTCGTTCCAACCTACTCTTACCGATATGTGGTGTTTGATAGTTATTGCCACCATGAACCTTTAAGATTTCTTTCATGCATGTTTGCAAAGTTAAGAAAACATTGTTAAGCTCATGAGATTGCATCTTGTCAAATGAGGTTTGCACTGCAGAAACTAATTCATCAACCGTATGAAGAACCTCTTGCTCTTGAAGTGATTGAATCGCCCGAAAAAATCCAAGATCTAACACATTTAGATGTGGACTATTTGGGGGTTGAAAGCAAAGACGAATATCAAATCCATCTTGAGACGATGCTTCAATAAACTCACTATCATTAACATCAATACGAGGCTTTGCATTATCTTGTTGAACGAATATTGAACCCGTATGGTTTGGTGGCCATTTAGATTTTAAAGTGGGTAAAACTTTTTCTATCAACCACGATCTCGTTATCTCTTTAGTAATCGATAAAATCGGTTTTGTCTCTAACGTTCCTGCAATACGGTTCTTACTTGAACGCTTAGCGGGTTCTCTTGTTGTAAGTGGGAAAATTCCGTTCTTTCCGAAAAAATTTCATTTCCAAATGCATCAAATCGTGGCCGAGCAACAGCCGCTAGAAACATGACTTTTGTAATGAATTTTTTGCTTTTACATGTTCTTGACGGTTCGTCCTCGCTGGGAACGAGGTAGTACCGTTTTGATAATTTCGATATGTAAAACCATTTTTCATCAACGTGGACGATGTTAAACATATAATGGAATGTAGGATTTGAATTAGATAACGACCTCGTAATCATAGATAAACAAAATTCTAACCTTTTTGTTTTATTTGCATGGATAAGATCCGGCTTGATGACATTTGTGTGTGGTCTAAGTTCACATTCTTTTATTCTTCTATGTAAAGTTGATTTTGAAACACCTAATGATTTTGCAATAGACCGAATGGTTGTTCGACAACGTAACGGAATTTGTGAAACTTGATTCAAATCGAGTTGAACCCTTTTTCGCCCAACAACCTGTAACTTCTTTGAAGATAAATCAATTGTTGACCCATTTTCAGCTTGGAGTTTAACCCGCTTCCAAATACAACTTACGGTCCGCTTAGAAACACCGAAAAGTGCACCTACATCACTTATGGAACCCCTTCTCAACTCTCCATCGAAACTTTGTTGCAGTAAGGCTTGATATATATCTTGACGTTGAGCATGACTTGTGTGTTTTTTAGTCGTTAAAGTTAAAGCGTTCTCCATAATCTACTGTTGTACGTAGGGGAAAAAGGTGAATGGAAATGGTTATAAAGATTCATTGAATTGATTATGGAGGGAGAACTTGGAGCCAAGGTTTTTTATCTTATGATTAAATTTTTTCAATTTGGAAGTAAGCCAATTTACAGTAAAAAAAAATTAGTGGGAAGACTTTGCCTCCAATACATACCATTTTTGTTTAACTGAATGAAGCATTTAATGGTTCTTTAAATTGTTTAAGCTTTTCTCTTTTTTCTATTTGAAAGAAATGGGTGGACGTTGTTATTTGTATTAATGTTTGATTAAGTGTTTTAATTGTTCAAGGGTAGATAGGTCATTTTGCTTTAGAAAAGTTGCATTAAATGTATTTTTCTTAAACTTTTTATTTATGGACAACTAAAATGAGACGGAAGGAGTAATATTTTTTATTTTTGAAAATGACTGAGAGGTTTGTTTTCTTTAGGACATAATATTCCAAAGACTTATTATATTTTGGTCTTTTTCTAAGTCTTCGTGCACTAAAAATACCCTTTTTTCGAAAGACTCAATTCACATTTCATCAAACCTTTTAGTCTAACATATTTACTATATTACCAACCTTTTAGTCTAACATATTTACTATATTACCCTTACCCTACTATATTACCCTTACCCTTTTCAGGTATGGGCGACCTAAAATTATTCTGAGCCCTTTTGCCTTTTACATTTGTGGTGTTTCATAAATAAAGAAATTATTAATCTTTCTTAGGATGTCCTTTTTCTATTTTCATCGTAATGTTCAAACTCTAGAGTGAAGTCACCCAGCCTCTCGTCAAACACTTCTCTCCTCTTTGCCCTAAATCGACAGTCGATGCACCAACCATCGGCAGTTCGGCACTAGCGTCGCCTGTCCATCAGTGCCGGTCCATCTTCTCCGGTCAATCGTCGCCGGTTCACACCCTCCCATCGACGCACCTCTGTTCTCCACTCGAAGTCAAACAGGTACTCTTTTCTCCGCTCCGACCATTGATGTAGCTACATCTATTGCTCTCATGTGGCATACATCACTTTCCTGCTAATTAATTTTGGCTCCTTGATTCCATTCTACCAGATAGCAGCTAAAACAACCAGAAAAGCTTGATTTCCTATCATTAAATTAGCACATAGTTTACAATCAGCTGCATTTTTGTTTATTCTGCTATTCTACCAAACTGTTGAATTTGACCATGCTCTGAGGTTGTCTCCATGCTTCTCTTTCATCAGTCACAAAGGAAATCCAAATTCCATTCATTCTCAAACCATCTCTCTTACATCAGAAAATTTATCAAGGTTTATTTATTTATTTATTTGGTTGTTTTGGCTGATATAAAGCAAAACATTCTGAAGGGAGATTATCTCTTCCTGCTCGTAACTTCTTGATATTTTTTAATGATTTCCTCCCTCTCCAAGGCTTGCACACAGATAAATATGTTGTAAGTAATCTTTCTTTATTTAAGAGTCATGAAATCTGTGATGGCCTCAATAAGTAATTACATGTATAATGATATTGACTTGTTAAAAATGGTTTTAGTTATGGTGTATTTAGGGAGTGTTTGGATAGGAAAAAAAGAGGGTGTTTATTGCTTATTGTTTATTCCTACCACAATAATCTAAGTTTAAGTGTTTTGATAAAATCCTTAAAAATCAGCTTATTGTGTTAAGAATAAGCTAAATAGGGTGATTTTAATAAGCATCTTCTTCCTTGCTTATTGCTTATTCCCACCCAAATAAACTAATAAGCAATAAGCTTCCAAACACCCCTTAGAATCCCTTGTTTCAGTTGCTACGTTGCATATGAGAGATAGAGATGAGTGTGTCATTCTTTTGACTGATAGCTTACGGAGACGACGACGAGAAGGATAAGCGGGCGACGGCGGAGCGATCTGGAGAGAGGCGAGAGGCGAAATTTGTTATGACATTTCAAATGTTAACCAAACACTTGCAAAAACACTCGAATACCTTGGCGCACATTATTCAAACTTACGCCCAATCCAAACAGCTATCTAATGGAAAGCTACTTCATGCGCAGCTCATCACCTCTGGTTACCCATCATCCATGTATCTTACCAATCATCTCCTGTCCATGTATGCAAGATGCGGTCAACTCGGGTATGCCCACAGGCTATTCGATGAAATGCCTCAAAGAAACTTGGTTTCTTGGACTGCTATGATCTCTGCGTTTTCTCAGAATTCTGAGTTCGCAAAAGCAATTACCACATTTTGTGAAATGTGCGTCTTCGGTGAAAGCCCAAACCAGTTTGCATTTTCCAGTGTGATTCAAGCTTGCTCGTCTCTCAAATCTGTCCAAATTGGTAAGCAAATCCATTGTCTTGCTCTTAAGGTTGGGTTTAGTCATGAGCTGTTTGTGGGTAGTAATTTAGCAGACATGTACTCAAAATGTGGGTCTATCATTGAGGCTTGTATGGTTTTTGAGGAGATGCCTTCTAAAGATGAAGTTTCATGGAACTCAATGATTAATGGGTATGCAAAAAATGGGTATAACGAAGAAGCACTGGTTTCTTTTAAGAAGATGCTGACTGAAGATGTTACAATCGATCAACATCTTCTTTGCAGTATACTTTGTGTTTGTGGACCTTTAAAAACATATAACATTGGAAGATCTCTTCATTCCTTTGTTACAAAATTGGGATTTGAACAACATATTTCTGTTGGAAATACACTTATGGACATGTATTGTAAACTAGGAGACATGGATAGTGCCTCGGAGTTGCTCAACATCAACTCTAAAGGTACAAATATCATTTCCTATACTTCTTTGATTGATGGATATGTTGAATCTGATCAAATCGAGAAGGCATTCGTTATTTTCATTGAGCTAAAAAGACAAAAAATTGAACCTAATGAGTTCACCTTTTCTAGCTTAATCAAATCTTGTGCTAATCATGCTACTCTTGAACAAGGGGTTCAACTTCATGCCCTAGTGTTAAAATACAATCTTGATCAAGACCCTTTTGTTTCTTCCATCATTGTTGACATGTATGGGAAATGTGGTTTGCTTGATCATTCACTTCAAGCATTTGAGAAAATCTCTAAACCAAATGAGTACACATGGAATTCATTGATTGGTGTGTTTGCTCACCATGGATTAGGGCACAAAGCTATAGATGTATTTGAAAAGATGTTATTGCATGACATTAAACCAAATTCAGTCACATTTATAAATCTTTTAAACGCATGTAGCCATTCGGGGTTATTAACAGAAGGATTAAGCTACTTCAACTCCATGGAAACAATCTATGGTGTAAAACCTAAATCAGAACATTACTCTTGTGTTATTGACTTATTGGGAAGATCAGGGAAGCTTAAAGAAGCTGAAAATTTTATAAAAAGTATGCCATTTGAGGCAAACGCATACGCTTGGTGTTCCTTTTTAGCTTCTTGTAGAAAATATGGCGATAAAGAAAGGGGAGAGCTTGCATCCAAAAGTTTAAAGATTATTGACCCTTTAAACAGTGGGGCCCATGTTTTACTTTCGAATATATACGCAAAAGAACAACAATGGGAGGATGTGAAAAGTGTTAGAAAGATGATGAAAGATGAAAATGTGAAAAAACTTAAGGGATGTAGTTGGGTTGATGTTGATAAGAGAGTTCATGTTTTTGGAGTTGAAGATTTGTGTCATGGGGATAAAAAGGAGATTGATTTGAAACTTGATGAGCTTTTGAGGAAGATAATTAAAGTTGGATATGTTCCTGATGTTGATTCTGTTCCATTTGATTTGGATTATGATATGAAGGTGAAGATTTTGAATCATCATAGTGAGAGGATTGCAATAGCATATGCACTTATAAGGATGCCAATTGGGAAACCGATTATTGTGAAGAAGAATTTAAGAGTTTGTGTTGATTGTCATTCTGCAATTAAATTGATGTCTAAAGTTGAAGGGAGAGAGATTATACTTAGAGATAATAGTCGGTTTCATCACTTTGTGGATGGATCTTGTTCTTGCAAGGATTTTTGGTAAGTTTTAAGATGATTTTGTTTGTTTGGAGCTAAACTTTTGAGTAGCTAAAGAACTTTGTATGTCATAGACTCATAGTCAATAGTTAATAGTTGTTCAAAATCATGCATGAAATAGTTGTATCATATGAGGAAAAAAAACATATTTTGTAACTTGTCACTGAGGAATAAAAAACATTGCATTCCATCTTCTAGCTGTCATCTCAAACCTCAAAAACAAATGGTTTAGCTTCTCAAAGCTGCCATGCTTTAAAGTTGGAAGAACTTGTAATAGTCTTAAAAATAACATATTCTAATAAAAAACAAATGCACGGGTGATAATATTTTGTTATAAATATATTAAAAATAATCCATTGTACTTTCCAGAAACTTTTACATGTTAGTAAATTACTTATCATGGTCAAAATAGTATTACTAATTTATATTTATAAGGATATTTTTATTTTATATTTTTTAAAAGATTTCAAAATTGGTGTATGTGTTTTTCCAAAAACAGCATGTTAATAACTTATCTCTCATAAGATTTATGGTAGGTGAGAATATCATGTAATTTGTTGGAAGATTTAATGTCTTTTGAAAATTAATAAAATTTAGTTCTTATATACAAGTTGTGATAGATTATTCGATGAGTTTTCAGGTCTTCTCTTCCTTCATCTCATTGTTTAGGTTCTAGCAACTTGAGTTATATATAGTCGAAGAGTTTTAACTTAGGATGAACCAATATAAATATTCAATCATGTAAGTAGAATAAGTTTAACAATTTCAAATAAATAAGGTTCAATATATATAATAAGAGTTATAAAGATATGATTTAATTTAGGATGAACCAATAGAAATAAACTTAATGATCAATGTAGACAGGCACAATAGCAACATCAAGAACAAATGAGTGTGATTCAATATGATGCAAACACAAAAAAAAGGGGAAGAAAACGCAGCAGACTTAATCTGTAAAATTTTAATTTGTTGAATAAGATTCAATCAACTAAAGTAAACAAATAAATGGTGTTGTTGTTGTTATCATATACAAATTACAAAATAAGGTTAATCTGTATAGTTTTAATTTGTTGAATGAATATACAAACCAATGGAGTTGTTCACTTTCTCCCATTCAACTATCAATATTCAATAACCCTCTTTTACATGCCTCTCTCTCTTTCTCTATGTCATGAAAGATTCACCACACCCACATTGTCCCTTTGAGTTAGGGTTGATAAATACAAACTCTGACCTGTTTCATAACAAGTATAAATAAATAAGAGATAAACAACAGCTTAGTGGTGTATTTGAGATCTTAATTTTGTAGTCAAAAGATACTCTAGTTGAGAATGAAATCATATTAATTGTGTAAATTCCATTTTTATGCAGTTATAAAAGTATTATGTGGATATTGACTGAAATGGAATTATGGAATATTGTTCATTAGGATTAGACTTAATTTTCTGAAGTCGACTCAATTAATTATTTCCTTTATAGAATGAGGGAAGTGAGGATTTAAAGGAATGTTATCTGTTTTGAAAGTTTGTTGTTATAATCAGAAATGGAAGGATAGATAACCAATGTAAATATTGAAGATTGATGGTTAGAGACACTAATGATGATGTTGAAATGATATTCTAAGTAGAAATAATTTATCTGGTAATGAAGGTATGATGTTCGTACCTCAACTTGTCATCTACAAAGTCCATTTTTGTTCCGATAACATGCATCAGAGCTTTTGGATCAATCACAATCTTCACACCTTTGTCTTCAACCAGTTCATCAAACTTTCCTTTTTCATCTACCAAGAAAACCAACAATCTAACTACATGTTGATCATCTAGCAGAATAGCCATGTCTTTAGGATACACCCTCTGATTCTGGTTATGATTTTCTCATCTTTCAGGGACAAAATTATGTGTGATTTCGGAAGAACTAGGTTTAACGATTCACATAAATCTGAAGTTGAACGCAAGCTTTTGAAACTATGAATGATTACAAATTGATTAGACACAAACTAGGGTTTCTTACAAAAAGCCAGAAGGGCCAATTCTGTAGATAACATATTAAAATATAAGTGGATTGCCAACCTGCGTAATTGAGGGTGTAGGATAAGCCATTGCAGCCGCGAGCTTTGACACCGAGCTTGAGAAAGGCGCGTTGGCGATTGTGAAGGAGTTGTCGTATTCTGTCCGCAGCGGCTTCCGTTAGCGTGAAGGCTTGCCGGCGGGCTGCCGAACCCACCTTCGCCGCCGCCTTCGCCAGTACCGGAGACGCCATTCAACGGATCGCGTTTCGTGGTTGGGGAAAATTGTGATGAAGGGAACTTGAATCGAATAGAAATGGAACTTTCTGTTGTTCGGGAACTTTTTGACATTTTTTGGACATCACGTTTGTGATTCATCTAAGATTAGAAAAACACAAAATTAAGACAAAACTGTAAAAATGTCTCGTACTTTTTTCGTGGTTTAATCCAAACTTGTGACCTCTTTTTTTTTTTTTTTCATGGTCTTTTTGGTATAGTTTGTCCATGAAAATGGTCTTCCGACATAACTTCCGTTAAATTGTTGTTGTTAACCACCTCATGTGCCTCCGACATGAGGATAAATTTGTCTTTTCACCTTTTAGGGACCATTTTTGTATCTGAAAAAAATATCTCATTTTTTTTTAAAAAAAAATGAATACCTATTTATTTATTTTAATAATTAAATGATAGAGTAAGTTACACGAATGATCATTATGGTTTGGGTAATTTGCACGTTTGGTCCATAACTTACTTTTTTAACTCGGATGGTTCCTACTGTTTGTTTTTGTTGTGCGTTTGGTCTCTTTTTTACCTAAAAAGACTATTTTACCATTGATTTTTTAATTTACTTAAATAAACACATCCCAACCCCACTTCCACATCACCCTACCTTATCTTATATATCCCACTTTATTTAAATAAATTAAAAAATCAAGGCCAAAATAGTCTTTTTAGATAAGACAGGGCCAAGAGCGCAACAAAAACAAATTGTAGGGACCTTCCGAGTTAAAAAAAAAATAATAAGTTAGGGACCAAACATGCAAATTATCCCAAATAATATGGACCATACGTGCAATTTACAATATATATATATATATATATATATATATATATATATATATATATATATATATATATATATATATATATATATATATATATACACACACACACACACACACATACAAGTAGGTTAATGCGAAAACATAATATTTCGCGAATACATATTTTATCTTATAAAATCAAACACATTGACTATAAAAATTAAATTTATCAGCAATAAATTAAAGATAATAAGTTCACATTGAATTGTGTTATGATAGTATAGATTTAAAGGCTGTTTTAACAACAATTCTTTTTTTGTTTCACGTCCTTAAACACTTTTAAATTCATGTTTTCATAATAAAAATGTCAAAAATCATGCTTTGCTAATATGAAACAATTTCTCATGTATCATCGATTATCATCATATAGTTCAAAGTTTTGATGGATTATTGTCAAAAATATAAGGTTGAAGTGACACAATTTCATAGTTTTTTATTGTTTTCGTGTTTTCGCAAATTATTTGCATTTTCGTATGAACCCTCTCATATGTGTGTGTGTGTCTATATATATATATATATATATATATATATATATATATATATATATATATATATTGTAAATTATATATGGTTAAAATATATTATAAAGTATAGTATAATTGATATATTTAGACAAAACTACAAAAATGGTCTTGTGATTTACCAAATGTCACAAATTCAGCCCCTGCTAATTTTTTTATGCAAATGGTCCTTGTGGTTTGCAAAAGTTGCAGAGATGACCATTTTTACTAACTCCGTCCATATTTAGCCGTTAGGCTATATCATGTGCGTCCCACGTGGAGGTATTTTGGTCTTTTTAGTTTTGTCGTTCATTTAGTTGTACACTTATCATAATCTACGTAATTAAGCATCCCTAACCTGTCTAAATCAAACATCCTCCAAGAAACCCCTTCAGTTGCACTCTTCCCCGATCACCCTCTACGTAGAGGATCAAATCCCCAATTCTTGCCATTTCGATTCCAAAATTTGGGTGTACAAGCAAAAAATGGTAATCAGTATGTGGAATTTATGTGGTCCTCACTCGGTTGAACCGAAAATTGAACAATATTACAGTAAGTTTTTGCATTTTGTGTTTGTAAAGTTTCTTTGGTTTGTATAATGAACATTGTTGATGTTTTCTTTTTCAGATGGTTTTACCTGTTTCTTTACTTTAAAGATACATCATGGTGGGTTTTTTACCAAGTATCCAGGTAGAAAGTACATTAAAGGAAGGTTGGCTTTCTACGACTTTATTGACACTGATCTTTTTAGTGTTCACGATCTAAACGACATGATTCGTGAGTTAGGGTATGCTGAGGATGTCACAATGTACTACCATTTTAGAATTCCTAATCTAGGCTTAAATTTCGGATTGAAGGATCTAAGAAATGATCAAGACGTTATTTCTATGACTCAATATGTCCCTATTACAGAGAGCTTAGTGTGTATGTTGAACATGGTCAAACTAGAGTACACACATACTTCATGTCCCCAACCAAAGTTGTTATTCAACAACTGGATCAGATGATCCTTCTCCTGAACTCATTAGGATTAGGCCTAAGAAGAAGGAAGTTGATTCTTGTAGCAAGAAATTGGACATGAATGTCCTACCTAAACAGTCGTATGTTCAGAATCAGGTAAAAGATAAGTTGTATGATTATTCCATGTCCCTAGTTACTTTTAAGCCATATCAAGTAACTGAATGCAATATGGCACACAAAGAACATGAGGTTAATGATTTGTATGTCCCTGTAACAAAAGAATTTGATACTATGGAAGATATTAGGGTTTATTTTAGTTGCCTTAATCAAAGAGAGAATATATATGATTTTTGATCCTTTCAGTGATAGTGGATATAAAAATATGGGCGAATATGAAGAAGAGGTTGCAGAAGATAAAGAAGATGGTCAACAAGACGAGGAATAAGATAAGAAACAAAAGGAGGAAACAAATGAGGATGATGGTGACTATATTGTAGACCCAGAAGCACTTGTAGATGATTGAGATGTAGATATGAGGGAAGTTAATAGTGTTGTGGATGAGGTTGAATGGTTTGGACAAGCACCAGAAACAAAAGTAGATTTAAACCAAGATGGGGATGAATTAGAGCTTATTAATAATAATGAGTTTGAAAGTGCAGGTTTTGAAGAGGACTCTAGGAAGAAGATGTTGAGAAATTTGAAAAAGAAAGTGCCTTGTTCATATGGAGTAGTCAATGGTAGAACATTTTATGTGGGTCAATCTTTTAAAACAAAGAAAGATGTGCAAGGTCAGATAAAGTTACTATCAATCCATAGTAGGAGGGCCCTACACATGACAAAAAATGAGAAACTGAAAGTAAGAGTAAAGTGTAAGGGAATGGTTACAGATTCGAGTGGTGGGCCCTCTATAGTTAGTAAAGTCACATCCACGGGCAAAATAGTAATTACCAAAAAGGATTCTTGTCCTTTTGCAATTCATATTTCTAGGTCTACCGAAGAGGAGCCTTGGTTGGTGAAAACAATCATTGATGAACATTAATGCTTATAAACAAGAAAACTGAAGTCGTGTACATCTAGATTCTTGGCAACCACTATTCTCCAAAAGGTGGATTCCAACCCTAGAATCCCAGTTTCAACCCTACACGAGTAACTTCAGATGGATTTGGAATTAAGCTTGTCTAAAATGAAGGTGTTCAGAGCTAAATCTATTGTAAAGGATCAGTTGTAGGATGACTTTAAAAATCAATACAGTTTTTTGAGAGATTATTGTTTTGATGGGTTTTGAGCATAACATCATTCCTATGGTATACATGCAACCCTAATTGCTTTGGATCTACGATTTTCTCAAGTTATACATGCAAATAATCATCCAAAGCATAAACCCTAATACTTAGCATACCAATTTCGAAATTGACATATAATTAGGGTTAGAAACCTTACCTCACTTGTTATGTAGCAATAACAAGAACAATCCTTCTTGATATTGACTTCTGAAAGCCTAGTGCCCCAAGTGTTGCACCTCTAATGGAGTCACAAACACTCAATGCAAGAAGATGACTTAGGAGAGAGGTGAAATCGGCTAGGGCAACTCAAAGAAGACATAGAGCCGATTTCTACATGCTAAGGGGTTTATTTATAGTTGAGGCTATTAGGGTTTTTGAGTGGAAACCCTAATTTCCTTGCTTAGGCCTTAAGCAATCCATGGAGCCCTTTTAGAAGGCCCCCTTGGACTAAATCGTTATGGGATTCCATAGATTTCGTCCAATCCCTTCTATTAGGAATCCATAGCCCAACTAGCAACTATCAGATAATTGCAATATCAGCCACCTTTATTTAATCAGTCTCTTTTGATCACCAAATTAATTCCAAATTAATTTCTAATCAATACTAATTAAATAATATGATTTCCAAATAATATATTAATCTTGTAATATATTAATAAAATCATTTTGAGTACCAATTTATTCTTCATATAATAAATTCTACTCTCTCTCCTTTCGTCATCCTATCAAGTTGCATGAGTGAAGGCAACCCAAAAGGACCATGCTTATAATCGGTTTAAGTACATACCAATAATAGTTATGGGCTTAAACACCTAATCCAACATGTTTGGAGTTACAAACCAACAACCCAAGTACAACAGTGAAGTCAGAAGTGTGCAGTGAATCAAATCTCCTCAAGTTCAAACTTGAATATTCAATAGGATATATATCTGCCTTTGAGCACTTAAGGTGGGGTTCAAAGCTCGACAAAGGTAATTACTAGGACTGGACGGGTGTTTTTTGAAAGGATCATTGCTAGGGCAAATACTAATAGTTGTGTGTATTGATTCTAATAATGGAATCTACCTAATAGCTTATGTTGTTGTAGAAGTTGAGTTAAAAGATTCATAGACTTGGTTCTTGGAGTGCCTTGGTGATGATTTGGATTTGGATGCGTCATGTAACTTCACTTTTGTATCTGACAGACAAAAGGTATGAAATAATTTGTTTTGTTGGTTGTGATTGCTTGGTTTATACTAACTTGAATATAGTTAAATGTGCAGGGACTAATACCTTCCATAGAAAAAGTGTATCGAAATGCAGAACATAGATGGTGTTTGAGATACATACATGAAAACATGAAGCTGCAATGGAGGGGTGAAGAGGTTAAAGATCATTTGTGGAATTGTGCTACCAGAACAAACCTTAGCCACTTTGAAAGGGCAATGAAAGAATTGTAGGATTTCAATTTGGTTGCATATGAATGGCTAAGAAAAATTCCTGCAGTTCATTGGCCTAGGTCCCATTTCTCTGGTAAGTTGTTTTAAACATTTTGTCATAGCTAGCCAACATTGTTTGTCATTGTTTAATTCTTATTTATATGTCACAAGTAGAGCACATTCATATTGTTTGCTAAATAACATGTGTGAAGTATTCAACTCTAAGCTAAAGCATGGTATGGGTAAACCTATCATTACCTGTTTAGAGTACATTAGGGTGTATTTGATGAAGAGACATCGCATTGTCCAAAAAGAAATTGATAAATGCAGAAGTACATTGATCCCCACCGCAACAACTATCCTTGACAAAAAATTTTAAAAAAAATCCAACAAATATAGGGCACTATTTTGTGGTTCTGGAAAGTATCAGATGAGTGGTATGATGTTTGATAAATATGTGGTGAACTTGAATGAGAGGACATGCAGCTGTAGGTATTGGGAGATAATAGGGATAGTCTAGAAGCATGCAGTTGCTGTAATTTGGGAACATATTCAAAATGGTGAAAAAGCACAAGACCCTTAACACTGGGTGCATCCTTGTTATAAGCTAAAGACATCTAGGGCAATGTAATTTAACAAGATAGACCCAATCAATGGTAGGAGCATGTGGCCATGATCTAGATGTCCAGCTACTATCTTAGGCCCGAAACATCACATACAAGCAGTGTTGTAAAACTCGCCGAGTTGCCCGATTACTCATCCGAGTACTCGCTACTCGGTCCTTTACCGAGGCGAGTTACAGAATCCCGAGTACTCCCCGATCGGCCCCTTACTGAATTGAGCAGTGTTGTAAAACCCGGTCAACTTGGTGATTAATATGTATAGTATACTTAATGACTTATTATTTAACACACACACAATTGATTATTACTACATATATATCTTAAATTTTCAGCAATTATTCACGAAGTGAGACCATTATGTGTTTTTCAGTTTTTGTGTATTCACATGTATCTAATTTTGTTATATATTTCAATCAACTTATGATTTTAAATTATGATTTTGACATATATAATTTCCCTAAAAATATTTCCACATGAATTACCGAATCCGAGTACTCCTGAGTACTCCCGAGTACTCCTGAGTACTCCCGAGTACTCGCTACTCGGTAGTCGGCCGAACAGGTACCGAGTAACGAGTTCTACAACCTTGCATACCAGTAAGTTAATTACATTATTGGTTGGTTAAAATATTTTGTTATCCATGCAAATAATTGATTTCATTGATCTTCTTGTAGGTTGGAAGGCCTAAGAAAAAAAGGACGAGGGCTATAGATGAGTCTACTAGCCAAACAAGGAATCATTCAAGGAAATTTTTAATTGCCACTTATTCTAAATGTCATAAAAAAGGACATAACTCTAGAACATGTAAGGGACAAGGTAGGGTAAGTCAGAGTATAATGGGTGGTTCAAGTGCAGTGGGTGGACCAAGTCAAACAACAGTGGATGGATCAAGTCATGGTGCAATGAGTGGATCTAGGGCAAAGAAGAAAGATAATGGAAAAGGGCCAGAAGTGCAAAAACAAGGAGCTAAGTGAAGTTGATTAGTGGATCATGATCGAGTATTTTGAATATCTTTTAGTTTAGATTATGTAATGGTAAATGTCTTTTGAGATGTTAGTCTCTAAAACTTGTCTTGCTAACTGGATAATTAGATCTTTTGGTAGTAGCCTAGTAGGTAAATTAAGTGGTTGTGATGATGTTCAATGCTTATAACAGTTTGTATGTCATGCTACAATTCTAGTGTTTTGATGTTGGTTGTTTATGAATAATCAAAGCCAATATATATAACCACAATTCATTACATGTAATCAACATTGATTTTGGTTGTTTATGATTGACCAAAAGTTGATATATATGACCAAAATTCATTATATGTAATCAACATTTCAAGTAACTTAATATGCAATACCATTAACATTGATAACCAAAAGCATACATTACACCATTCTAATACATAAGTCTACATTCCAATACATAATTTCAATCCCAAAATGAACTGCTAATTCCCATTCCACTATATAATCCCCATCCCAAAATACTTCACAAAAAATCCCAAAATACCATACCCTAACACTACCCAAATATCATACCTTTCCACTACCCAAATCTCACTACTACTTAATGCTTACTTATATAAACGAAAAAAAGACCCAAGACAAAACAAGCAACCACTCCATCTTCACAGCATCTGCACGAACTTCATTTAGCATCATTTCAACTTTGTTCTTTGACCTTAGCAAACCAGGAATGATCTCCACAACCCTAGGGCATATTGGATCGTCCACTCACCCAAGAAATGGACAACTTGGACCGTTTTGAGAACAAGACAAAAACCTCCTATTTGGATTGAGGTCCGTCCAAGATGTCACTCTCACAGCTATGCTTCCATACATACAAATCACCATTTTTGCTTCTTCCAATTCTTCAGCTTTTGCGTAACAGAGATAAAGAGAAAGAGAGGGACATAGGATTTATTTGAGCGTTACATTCTAGGGCTTTTTTTAAAGAGAAGTGGATGTCCCAAAAGTAAAAAAACCAAAACACCCCCATGTGGGACACACGTGATATAGCCTAACACCTGAATATGACAGAGTTAGTAAAAAGGGTCATCTCTGCAATTTTTGCAAACCACAGGGACCATTTGCATTAAAAAAAATTAGAAAAGACTGAGTTTGTGACTTTTGGTAAACAACATAGACCATTTTTATAGTTTTGTCATATATTTATGTATAAAATAGTTATAAAAGGACGTTACAAATAAAGATAGCGGCAATACAAGAGAAAACAAATAAAAGTAGTCGGAAAGTTATGCTATTAAAAAAAAGTGGTAAAAAGTAAACAAAAAGGGGGTAAATAGTAAAAAAACACAAAAAAAAAGCTGAAATAAAAAAAAACGGCAGAGTCGTCAAAATTCTAGATTTTAGAAAACTTTGTATAAAATTAGATTGGTCTGTGCAATAAGATTAGGATGATATGTAGAAAAGAATATCCTTATTATTATTATCATTATTATCGATTATGATAAATACCTTGTATAGATTTTGGCAGATTTTGGCACTTTAGTCCATCCAAAAGAACAAAACTATATGATTACACTATAACCTTTTTCACGCATTGATTTGCCCAATATCATTAAATCGTAAGATTGAAATCTTTTCCTCTCATGCTAAATTACGAAATTACCAACACGTTCTTTTATCTAATGTATCACAACTTGTATATAAGAACTAAATTTTATTAATTTTCAAAAGACATTGAATCTTCCAACAAATTACATGATATTATGTCAAATAAAAACTTCAAATCTTATTTATAAAATAGTAATGTACTTTCGAAATATTCTCACCTACCATAAATCTTATGAGAGATAAGTTATTAACATGCTGTTTTTGGAAAAACACATACACCAATTTTGAAATCTTTTAAAAAATATAAAATAAAAATATCCTTATAAATATAAATTAGTAATACTATTTTGACCATGATAAGTAATTTACTAACATGTAAAAGTTTCTGGAAAGTACAATGGATTATTTTTAATATATTTATAACAAAATATTATCACCCCTGCATTTGTTTTTTATTAGAATATGTTATTTTAAAACTATTACAAGTTCTTCCAACTTTAAAGCATGACAGCTTTGAGAAGCTAAACCATTTGTTTTTGAGGTTTGAGATGACAGCTAGAAGATGGAATGCAATGTTTTTTATTCCTCAGTGACAAGTTACAAAATATGTTTTTTTTCCTCATATGATACAACTATTTCATGCATGATTTTGAACAACTATTAACTATTGACTATGAGTCTATGACATACAAAGTTCTTTAGCTACTCAAAAGTTTAGCTCCAAACAAACAAAATCATCTTAAAACTTACCAAAAATCCTTGCAAGAACAAGATCCATGCACAAAGTGATGAAACCGACTATTATCTCTAAGTATAACCTCTCTCCCTTCAACTTTAGACATCAATTTAATTGCAGAATGACAATCAACACAAACTCTTAAATTCTTCTTCACAATAATCGGTTTCCCAATTGGCATCCTTATAAGTGCATATGCTATTGCAATCCTCTCACTATGATGATTCAAAATCTTCACCTTCATATCATAATCCAAATCAAATGGAACAGAATCAACATCAGGAACATATCCAACTTTAATTATCTTCCTCAAAAGCTCATCAAGTTTCAAATCAATCTCCTTTTTATCCCCATGACACAAATCTTCAACTCCAAAAACATGAACTCTCTTATCAACATCAACCCAACTACATCCCTTAAGTTTTTTCACATTTTCATCTTTCATCATCTTTCTAACACTTTTCACATCCTCCCATTGTTGTTCTTTTGCGTATATATTCGAAAGTAAAACATGGGCTCCACTGTTTAAAGGGTCAATAATCTTTAAACTTTTGGATGCAAGCTCTCCCCTTTCTTTATTGCCATATTTTCTACAAGAAGCTAAAAAGGAACACCAAGCGTATGCGTTTGCCTCAAATGGCATACTTTTTATAAAATTTTCAGCTTCTTTAAGCTTTCCTGATCTTCCCAATAAGTCAATAACACAAGAGTAATGTTCTGATTTAGGTTTTACACCATAGATTGTTTCCATGGAGTTGAAGTAGCTTAATCCTTCTGTTAATAACCCCGAATGGCTACATGCGTTTAAAAGATTTATAAATGTGACTGAATTTGGTTTAATGTCATGCAATAACATCTTTTCAAATACATCTATAACTTTGTGCCCTAATCCATGGTGAGCAAACACACCAATCAATGAATTCCATGTGTACTCATTTGGTTTAGAGATTTTCTCAAATGCTTGAAGTGAATGATCAAGCAAACCACATTTCCCATACATGTCAACAATGATGGAAGAAACAAAAGGGTCTTGATCAAGATTGTATTTTAACACTAGGGTATGAAGTTGAACCCCTTGTTCAAGAGTGGCATGATTAGCACAAGATTTGATTAAGCTAGAAAAGGCGAACTCATTAGGTTCAATTCTTTGTCTTTTTAGCTCAATGAAAATAGTGAATGCCTTCTCGATTTGATCAGATTCAACATATCCATCAATCAAAGAAGTATAGGAAATGATATTTGTACCTTTAGAGTTGATGTTGAGCAACTCTGAGGCACTATCCATGTCTCCTAGTTTACAATACATGTCCATAAGTGCATTTCCAACATAAATATGTTGTTCAAATCCCAATTTTGTAACAAAGGAATGAAGAGATCTTCCAATGTTATATGTTTTTAAAGGTCCACAAGCACAAAGTATACTGCAAAGAAGATGTTGATCGATTGTAATATCTTCAGTCAGCATCTTCTTAAAAGAAACCAGTGCTTCTTCGTTATACCCATTTTTTGCATACCCATTAATCATTGAGTTCCATGAAACTTCATCTTTAGAAGGCATCTCCTCAAAAACCATACAAGCCTCAATGATAGACCCACATTTTGAGTACATGTCTGCTAAATTACTACCCACAAACAGCTCATAACTAAACCTAACCTTAAGAGCAAGACAATGGATTTGCTTACCAATATGGACAGATTTGAGAGACGAGCAAGCTTGAATCACACTGGAAAATGCAAACTGGTTTGGGCTTTCACCGAAGACGCACATTCCACAAAATGTGGTAATTGCTTTTGCGAACTCAGAATTCTGAGAAAACGCAGAGATCATAGCAGTCCAAGAAACCAAGTTTCTTTGAGGCATTTCATCGAATAGCCTGTGGGTATACCCGAGTTGACCGCATCTTGCATACATGGACAGGAGATGATTGGTAAGATACGTGGATGATGGGTAACCAGAGGTGATGAGCTGCGCATGAAGTAACTTTCCATTAGATAGCTGTTTGGATTGGGCGTAGGTTTGAATAATGTGCGCCAAGGTATTCGAGTGTTTTTGCAAGTGTTTGGTTAACATTCGAAATGTCATAACAAATTTCGCCTCTCGCCTCTCTCCAGATCGCTCGGCCGTCGCCCGCTTATCCTTCTCGTCGCCGTCTCCATAAGCTATCAGTCAAAAGAATGACACACTCATCTATATCTCTCATATGCAACGCAACAACTGAAACAAGGGATTCTAAGGGGTGTTTGGAAGCTTATCGTTTATTAGTTTATTTGGGTGGGAATAAGCAATAAGCAAGGAAGAAGATGCTTATTAAAATCACCTTATTTAGCTTATTCTTAACACAACAAGCTGATTTTTAAGGATTTTATCAAAACACTTAAACTTAGATTATTGTAGTGGGAATAAACAATAAGCAAGAAACACCCTCTTTTTTTTCGTATCCAAACACTCCCTAAATACACCATAACTAAAACCATTTTTAATAAGTCAATACCATTAGTAACTAATATAAGACGCACCACTTAATTTGAATCATTTAGCCGTCTCTCATAATTGTCTGTGACAACTCTAGTAGATCTAGATGGAGAATCCTTAGGAATATGTTCCTCGATGGTATAAAGATTTATCGTAGAATTAAGCACTACTCTCAACCAACGAGTATAGCTAATATCGTTGAGCTTATCATGACCGATGAAACCTTGTAGTGCAAAGTTTGGAATGACGAACTATCGTTTGATTACATCTATTAAATAGGTTAAACTTTAGTGATTCAATTATAGTACTTCAAAAATAATTACCCACAATTTGTTTTTAACAAGGCTAGGATTCATATTTCATTTTGCCTATTACGAAGAGGGATGTTGTGGACGTAATTTAGGGAGGTAACCATTTTACCAATTTTGACTCAATGAATTTCTTATAATTTTACGAGATTCATTGACTAAATATCAGTTAACATGTTTAATCTCCTTCTACGCTTATCCTTTTTTGTGACAAGATGTCGTAGATCACAAGTCCGAGAGTGAATTGACCAACACATGATATTTGGTTCAAGATTAGTTCATGTATTTATTTCTTAACATGTAGCGTATGATTTTCATTTTATAAATTAGGGGATTGCCACAATGATGCATGCTATTGTGAGCACTATGTTATGGGTGTTATGGTGATTCCAAAATTTTATAATTTTGGAGCCAACAAGCAACAGGAGACAATCTAAGAGACAATAGTTGATTTTTCTTATTATTTGTGTAGGAATAGTAAAATTGCCATAGGTTTTTTTAATCCAAATTCCACTCCCTGATATTATGGTGTAGTTGTCTTTTTCCCTCAATAGCAAAATGGTGTGGTTAACTAGTTAAAAAAAACCAAAGCCATTCACTAACGTTTAGTTTAAGATCAGTTTGTTCGAATATCTTTATCAAACTATTAAAACTTTTATTTTCATCATAAATTTAGTTATAAATTGTTGGTGGAAAGATAAAATTTGATATACTATAAAAACCGCAAATATATTTTTGAAGAATCCAAAATTAATCAAGCTATTTATAATAAAAGAATTAATCTTATTCAAAGATGCAACGTTTTATTTATTTTATTTTTAGGAAAAAGAAGAAACAACGTTTTATTAATCTCAACTTCACTAGAAAACTTTAACAAACCATAATCAACGTACCAAACTATCTTACTTTTTAACATAAACCAACTCTGCTAACAATTTCAAAATACTAAACGATTTACGCTTCTTCCTTCTTGGGCTTATTACCATTTTCCTCGACACTAATGCACTTGTACTTCCTAGCACAATAAACATAGAGCACCAAATCAAATACAGTCAAGATCGCAATAAGGAAATAAAACCGATCCATATGACCATCATTTAAATCCTCCGGAATCCACCCAACTTTATCACCCCTCGCAGTAATACTCATCACCATATGCACCAAAAGGCTACTAACGTAATTTCCAAGCGAAATCGAAGCCATACAAAGTGAACTTCCAAAACTTTTGATCCCATCAGGAGCTTGGCTGTTAAAAAACTCCAATTGTCCAACATACATAAAAACCTCAGAAGCACCAACAAGCACATATTGTGGCACTTGCCAAAATATGCTCATCGAGCTCGTATGTTTCTCGGGAATTGACCGTTTTAGCCTTTCCACCTCCGTGACTCCGGCCGCAATCATTGCTAAAAGACCAATGATTAACCCTATTCCCATTCGTTGTAGCTCAGTTAGACCTTTAGGGTTTCCACTTAGTCTCCCGACTAGGGGGACTAATACTGTACGATAGATCAGTGTGCATACGAGCACACTGACAATGTCGAATATCGACATGCTCGCAGCTGGAAAATGGAACTTTCCAATGTAGGAGTTCATGGCGGCACCTTGCTCCACAAATAGAGACGCCATTTGAGTGAAAATGACTGAGTATATAATCGTACATAGCCAAATTGGTAACATTCTTATAACACATTTTGCTTCTTCGACTTGTGTCACCGTACATAATCTCCAATCATTTTGTGCCCCCATTAAATCGTACTCTGTTATCACCGCTGCCTTATCTAGACATCTAAAACATTAACATCGAAAAGTCATGCTAAAAATATATAAAATCATAGAAGCATAATGGGAAGGGAAAATGACTTACAAGCCCAACGAAGTTTTCAAACCGTTCAAAAAACTTCAATCATGTTTTATCTATTTAAGAAAACACAAAAAACAAAACATTTTGTCTAAAAAGTTTAATGAAGTTTTTAAACCGTTCAAAAAACCATAATCATGTTTTATCTGTTCAAAAGGTTAAGTTCGTTGGGTTTTTTTGAACAGACAAAAATGACTGAGGTTTTTTGAACGTTTTGGAAACTTTGATGGTTTGACAAGTCATTTTCCCGATATGCTAATAAACCATATCATCTGATTCTCTTTTTTGACTTCCATAGAATTGAATAAAATTGTAACTTAGTTGAGCTTTTTTAGACAAAACATAATTGAGGTTTTATGAACGATTAAGAAACTTCATGGACTCGTAAGTCATTTTCCCTAAAGGAAAATGTATATCACGACAACTAGTGTTGTGGCATATCCTAAAAAATTGCTTTAAATTACTAGGAACACTTCACTTTTGGGAGACAATCGAAATGGGATTGAGAGCTTTTTAAGAATAATAAAAATTGGACTACTATTATATTATGGTGTCAATCTTGACTTACTTGAACTCCTCGCTATGGAGAATCTTTCGACTGCCTTTGATAGCCGATTCCAACCCTTCAACTTCATACAATTGCTTCTCATCATCAACACGAACCTTCCATTTCCTACAAGCTGCAACGAATACTTGTCCAACACGTGGCAAGGGATTTCCAGACGCCTTAACATACCGATAATGAAACGAACCACACAAAAACAATAACAGCGCCACCACCGAAGCTGCCATAGACACCCAAAAACCAGTTGTCCAATGACCAATATCTTCATAGTACACCAGAATAGAGTTCGAAAACAATGATCCGATGTTGAGTGCAGCATAGAAGTAAGCAAAGAAAGCACCTTTCGTGCCTTTTTCTTTATGTTTTGGGTCTGATTCATCGAACTGGTCCGAACCAAGGGTGGCTAATGTTGGCTGGTGCCCACCATATCCTAATGCAACCATGTAAATCGATAAGTAAAACATCATTGTTCCTTTAGTTGAAGTTGGAAAACAATGGTTCACTCCATCTCCACATCCGGAAGGTGTCACTAGAAATAGCCATGATGTTAACGATAATAGCACCAATCCCTACACAACACGATTTGTTAATTACTTTACCATAATCAACAAGAGGTTTTAGAGTATTTTGTATGATCTTTTATTATGTGATTACCATGACTAAGATGAATTGAAAGATTGCACAAGTGAGATAGCGACCCCAGTAAGAGTCACTTAGGAAAGCTCCGAGAAGGGAGCACAGATAAACAGTGCCTGTCCATTTGCTAACGCTATTTGCTGCATCTGCATTGCCTTGACCGATGACTCTGGTCAAGAACAAGACCATGTTGACTCCAACTCCGAAGAATGCAAATGTTGCAAGGGCTTGATTTGCTGAAAAAGGAGCAAAAGATTGGAAGAAATTTGAATTGATTAGAGATGAAAATATTGAATCAGTTTACTCACGAGTAGTATGGCTAAATAATGGTTATATTTTGTAAGCAATGGATCAAATATGCAATTTAAAAAACTTAGTTAAAATTGAATGGTCAAATAGATAGAATGTCATAAAAAGTGTACTCAAATGTTTATAACCTTATTTATTATATTGTACACTTTTTTGGCATTTAATAGTTGATAAAAATTGTTCCTTTTGGATGCATGAGAGAATATTTACCAAGAAGGAGAAACGCTGGAGCCCAACCTCCTGCTTTTCGTTTTGGTTTGGGTTGTTGATGAATCGGTGCTCGTTCATCATGCTATTGTCATAAGTACAAGAAAACAAAAGTTATTAGTATAGTGTATAGACAGCAATAAATTCAGAAAATACATGAAAACACGCAAAATCTAATTGAGGATAACTTGAACACCTTTATTAATTATAAAAACTGAAAGAGATAAGGGTAAACTGAAATAAAATAAAATTCTTACAATTATGGAGATCTCCAAGGGGACATTGTTTGAAGCCATTGCAACTTCTCAAAGATTCCTCTAAAAAATTTAGTTGCACGAAACTTGTTAGCATCTTTAGGCATAAAAAATCATAACTGAAGAAGCCTTTTGTGTCACAATTAGAATATCAAGTATCATGAATAATTTTTATCAAGTATTTTAAGAGTTAATGTCATTTGTCGGGATGTTTAAGGTTTGTTTAAATAATGTGGTTTAGTTGGGTAAAAAGCATACGGTATGTTACCATTTAACATCATTGTTGCTTTCAATTACAATAAGAAGAGACCATCACGTAAGAATATATTTTTAGCTATACCCACATGCTTTTGGTTCAAGTAATTAATTGAACTTTGTTCCAATAAATTAAAGATGCATCATAAAATTTAAATATAACTAGGAAAACAAAGGCTAGATGCACAAATAGTATCATTATTTCATCTTCCATATTACAACATTGTAATGTAATTAATTATAATTCTTTGCACTTGTGGAAAATCTATATATCTAAATCTACCAATATAATTATGGTATTGTAATTTCAGTTTACACGACTATCCCAGACTGAATGGTAGCATGTCAACATCAAATAATGCTGTTTGGTAATATGTAGTAAAAATGTTTTGTGTATGGTAACTAATTAAGCCAAAAATATTTTGTAGTAAAACAAAAAGAAATAAGAGAAGGCCATAATATACAAAGCAATGAATGTACATTGTTGTTTATTACATTATACTCTAAAAACAATAATTTATAAATACAAAAATCAAACCTCTTGTATAGCTTTGAGATGGAGAGGATGACAGGTTCACTGGGTGTATATTCCGGCGAGGGTGAGGAGGTTGTGTCGGTAAAAACTGGTGGAGCCACCAGTAGTGCCGGCAAGATTACGACTTGACCTCGACTTGCAGGAAATCTATAAAAACTTGTTGTCATTTACGTTAAAAGAACAATTAGTGATGTAGATCGTACTAGACGAGCACAATCTTTTTTCCTTCAAAAGACGAAATCCAAGAACCCTAATATGAGAAACAAACAAAAACCCAGTAATCTGGAAAGAAGAAAGATGGTACTCCAAGCTTCTTTTTGCCAAAAGATTAGTTATGAATGTAGATACCCTAATTGGGGATATGGAGATCGAGAGGTAGATGGGGAGTGTGATGTATTGTATGAATAATAGGCTATAAGCAAGGGGATTAGAAGTCTTAAACAAGATTAGAGAGTGCGTAACAAACTGCTGATAGAACTCCAAAAACATCTCAAACTTCAACTAATCTCCTTTTGTGCGTGTTTTTTTACCAAAATATTTACAACTTATTATTACTTTTTGAACTCTTTTATGGCCCAGCTGGATTTCACATACAAATTCAAATTGCATCTCCAATTATTTTATTTTATTTTTTTGAAATAAATAAGGTTTTTTTTCCAATCGTCACAATTTTTTTTTTTGATATATATAATTAAGGCTTTTTGTCACAATTTTTTTTAATGATATATATAATTAAGGCTTTGTCTAGCGTCTTAGATGAAAAACTATTTGTTAGCTTATTAATAATTTTAAAATATGTTTGAACAATTTTGTTTTTTTTATTGCTAATATATTAAAAAGATTGTTGAATAATACCATTAAAATCCTACTTAAACTAAACAATAATAGAAAATTTTCAACTAATTCCCATCATATCACAATTTATATTTCCAATATATGTTTAATCTATTCTTAGATGAGGAGTGTAGTCACACCTCACCACTCATTTTTTCTATGACATGTCAGGTTCCACTCACTTATAAACTCACCAAAAACCAATAAATTGTCATCTTTCATTTCCCCTCATTTTTTATTTTGTTTTTAAATATATTTTATACAAATATTATATTTTATTTGTAGAGAATTAAAAACCATAAATTTTAATATATATATATATATATATATATATATATATATATATATATATATATATATATTAAAAGCTAAAAACAATAAAGAAAATACAAAAAATAGAGTTTGGCAATCACACAAGGAGAGAGAGGGTGGGGTACTCTCCCTTCACCATTTCCCCGCATGCCTAAACCACACCCAGTGTGTTGTGTTCCTAGGTATGCTTTCCATTTCCCTTTCACCCTTTCCACTCCATTCCTTTTCGGCATTAATGTGACAATAAGCTACATATCTTGCGTAAAATTTGTTAATAAAGACATATTTATTTAATATATATGATGATCATTATTACTTCCAATCTATTATTTATTTGATTGGCCTATGACCTTCCTTTTTAGTTAAAACTGCGTAATTTTTTTTGGCTTCGTTATTTTATTTGATACGTTACTGTTACTCGATTAAAACATAACATGTGTAAGTCATTGCAAACTCTAATTGTTTTGCCATTTTGATTCATTTGATTATAACCAGTGACAAACTCAAGGATATCGTTCCCTATAGAGCCATAAGATTTGCCAAATTGGTATCATAACTTCCTACGAGATCACTTCCATTGCCAAACGTGTAGTTTATTGAATTGGAGAGCTTCTTTCCAAGGAAAAGTTAAGTGAATCAGTAAAAAAAGAACTCACCTCCAAAAAAGAAGCCAAACAAGAACTTTCATTACAACTTCTTTTTGTCGGAAGTTGACACACATAGTTCCTGATATAAGTTGAATGAATTTGACGTGCACGTGTGTTTGGTCAAGCTAAGAGTCATGAATAGGCTTCTTTTCTATATAAATATTGTTAAAGTTGTTGAGCAACCAAAACTGGTTGAAAATCTTGTCATGCTTGGGTTAGGTCTGAGTGTTAAAATTTACAGATAGATATGGTTTAATTATATGTTTTGTCCCAAAAAAAATGGTAAATGGAAAATTAGGTTTCTATTCAATGTGCCAAATGTGAGATTTTTTTTTTTTGGGAGATAATCATCAAACATTAAAAAGTATTATAAAAATATAAGAGCAAAATATTAGGGAAATATTTGAGTAATCCAACCATTTTATAATGGTATTTTAAAAATAAGAGTAAATTACACAAATGGTCTCTATGGTTTGAGGTAATTTGTGTGTTTGCTTCCTAACTTATTTTGTTAACTCGGAAAGTTCCTACTGTTTGTTTTTGTTACGCGTTTGGTCCCTACTGTTTGTTTTTGTTACACGCTTAGTCCATGTCTTACCTAAAAATACTATTATTTAAATAAGGAAAAATTGTGGGGTATGTAAGGTGAGGTGAGGGCATGGGTCTGAGGGTGTGTATTTAAATAAATTAAATAAATCAATGGCAAAATAATCTTTTTAGGTAAGACAGGGACCAAACGCGTAACAAAAACAAACAGTAGGGACCTTCCGAATTAAAAAAATAAGTTAGGGACCAAACGCAAAAATTACCCAAAACCATAGGGACCATTCGTGTAATTTACTCTAAAAATAATAGTAAGACTAAATTGCAAGAATGGTCCCTGTGGTTAGGTCGAAATTGTCACTTTGGGCCAAACAAGTTTGGACTAGCACTCATAGTCCAAAGGTTTTCATTTTCCTGCCACTTTGGTCCAATTTACTTTAAACTTTTTTGTAATGACGATTTTGCCCTTGGTTTTGCTTTTCAGTTTTATTTATTTATTTATATAGTTTAATATTTAAAAGAAAAACAAAAAAAAATACCTCTCTCTCTCTCTCTCTCTCTCTCTCTCTCTATTCCTCACCTATTTTTGCTAGAATCCTCCAAAACCACCGGTCATCGTCGCCACACCCATGACCACCGATCAACTCCACCACCACAATTGATCAACGTCGACAACAACACCTGTGAACACCTCCACTAACACCTTAGCATCATATGAAAGTCGGATCGAGCTACAGATCTAGACTGAGAAGGCTACAACCACCACTACCAGTCAAAATGTATCAAAAGTGTTTGTTGATCTGAAAACAAAAGAAGGGTGGCGGCGACGATACAACGGATGAACTACGACGAACATATATCTCCAGCGATGACGGGCGACGATACGACCGTTGGAGCTTCTTCAAACGAAGCTAGGGTTTTTAATGATAGGGGTCGGACGGAGCTAGGGTTTGCAAACCCTAAACTGGTGAAGGTGAGAGCAAGGCAGCGACGACATAGTAGTTATCGGCGGTGGCTTCCTACGGTCGAGGTGGAGATCTGGTAATATAGGGTGTTCAACGGATCTTCACCTTCAAATAGCCACTGATCCGACAATGTTGCAGATCTGGTAGGACGACGTTGATCTACACCTGTTACGACGAACATGACGACGTTGAAAACCCGTGGGGGGGTTTTGATGCCTTTCCAATCTTCGTCTTTGAAACCCTTCCCTGCCGCTGCAAACCCTAACAACTCGACGAAGACGATGGTTGAGCCAATGCAAACTATGAAGTTAGGGTTTATTGGCGGCTTGGATTTTCATTTCTTGGTGGCTTGGTCGATTTGTCGGAGCTGGGATGGTTAATTTGTCGGAGCTGAGAACAACAGAACAATGGGTGAAGGGATGGGTGTTTGGTGGTGCTACACGATCGGAGGGAGGCAGGGAAGGGCTGCGAAGGTGGTGGTCGGCAGCCTCCTTTCTTCGTCGAAAGAGATGGTGAGAAATGACCGGGTTAACTGTTTTTTGTTAAGAGAGAGAGAGAGAGAGGTATTTTCTTTTTTATTTTTCTTTTAAATATTAAACTATATAAATAAATAAATAAACTGAAAAAGCAAAACCAAGGACAAAATCGTCATTACAAAAAAATTTAAAGTAAATTGGACCAAAGTGGCAAGAAAATGAAAACCATTGGACCATGAGTGCTAGTCCAAACCTGTTTGGCCCAAAGTGGCAATTTCGACCTAACCACCGGGACCATTCTTGCAATTTTGTCTAATAGTAACCAATTTTTATTTTTTTTGAAAATGACCGCAAGATCTAGAGCGGGTCATTCCGGACTCGTATTTAGTAAATTGTAACGGTTATAAGATCCGACCTGGTTTTGTGGTCCCCCTATAAATACCGTTTCGAAGTTCATTTCGACATCACTTGTGTTCGAACCTACATTTCAGAGACCGTTTCGAACTTAGTAATTTTAGACTACGAATCCAACTACAAATGTCATCTTCTAGCGGTGAAGAGTATCATTTTTTATATGTAAGTTTGTAATTATATGTCTTTACTTTAGATTGTATGTTAAAACCTACATAATTTATGAAATTATATAGGTTTTATTTGTTTTCTATGACTTTTAGTGGTTTAAAGGCAATTATAGGATTACATTTAGTTATATATGTATGCTACATCAAAAAATCTTACAAATATCCTCATTTTGACTAGTCGGGAACGAATCAAAATCCATGTAACACGTCCGGAATACTAATAACTCGTCCAGAATACGAGGAACAGTTCCGGAATATGGATCCATAATTTTTTTATCCAGAATCCTAACCCATAATGTTTTCATCTAGAATCCGTATTCGGAAATGGGATTCAGAATTTTGATCTAGAATTGTGTATTCCGGAATGTCCTCCGAAACATACATACAAAAATGTCTAATTAATGATTCTTTTGAATTTTGTGGCATGACAGAACATACGAAGCGGTTGTGGCTACAACCTGCAGGCCTGAACTTGGGTGGGAAATCATGGCCCGTTTACAAAAGCAAGCACTTTGTGCGACCATGTTTTGGTGATTATGTGAACATGTTGATGGGTGTGGTATATCACCCTTTACTCTGTCACTATCTTATGTTCAAGGAGTATACTACTTTACCTCCAGTTGACCTACATGAGCTTCTATTTCTGGTACACAACTACCGGGTTTTCTTCGATAGGAAAGCATTCTGCTTGATTAACGGCTTGCGGTTCGGGGAGTATCCCCCCCCCCCCCCCGGTTATGATTTTGCACAGTTAAGACAATGTGTATTTCCATTTTTGTTGCTTTCATTTTCGGTGAGAATGGTTGACCTTATGCACATGTTCAATGACTTACTTCATCAGTTAGGTGATGCAGACATGGTGAAAGTCTGATGTATATGCTAGAGCATGGGTTTTTGGGGAAATACCCTCGACGACCAGTTACTAACGAACTTCTTACAATCGTCTCTAATTTAGACAAGTTTAGTAGGTATATAGTTAGTTACATATATTATATCAAATGATACATAAACATATTAAGTGCAATTGTTGACACATGTACCCATGGGGCAGAATGATATGGGATTTCACTTACAAACAACTACGTACTATCTTTGATAAGATTAAGGGGCATTTTGTAGGGTCGAAGATATTCTGATGTATCGAAGTCTTAGGTAGTAGTCGAAGTATTATTTAGTTGTCCATATCGAAGATTTCACAACTTCGATATTGTATGTATTTATCAGGCACATATGTTTGTAACTCTTTTATTGTCGAAGTCCTGATATACTTTTTGTACCTGTGAGTATTATAAATAGTATTGAGTCTAGGTTGTGAGAGATACTTTTTGACGAACTTCATTGTAACTTTCTCTCTCTCTCTCTCTCTCTCTCTCTCATTGTAACCTTGATATCCAGATAATCAGAGCTGAAACCAAATCTTATTTACTTGATCGTGTTCATTTACATTCAGATTACACGATTAATTTCTTGACTCTTCAATTGGTATCAGAGCAGGAATCGTCAAATTGTTTGAGGAACTTCTTTCTCGTTTTCATCAGTTGATTCATTCTTTTTTTATTCAAATTTTTTCCGCATTTGAAAACGTTGTTCTTCGAGCGATCTTTGAGACTTATAGATTCTGCAATCGAGAATCAATCATTTGAATATGATTTCATTCCTTTTCAAGCTTTTCTTCTTTTCTGATCAATTCGATAGAAAATTTGAACGTGAATACGATGATGAACTACGCAAACCTTCTAGGTTCATCTACGAAAATCCCAACGTTACTTCTTGAGTATTATGATCAGTGGTCGCATCGAATGGAGGATTATCTCAACGGTATCGACGAAGATCTATGGCGTTCAATTGATAAAGGTCCATATCGAGCTAATCGTGTTCAAGCAGTGGGAACAACAACGCAAACTAAAGATATGACAGCAACTTGTATAAAGAAAGAAGCTAGCGATAAAAGGTGTATTCGTGAATTGTGAGGAGTCTTACCACCGGTTGTTTACAATTACATTCGTGGATGCAAGACAGCGCAGGAGATTTGGAATACACTTAAGTAAAAATTTCAAGGAAATGAGCATACAAAGAGAGTTATGTGACTCAGTGCTTGTCTGGCCGATTTCAAACAGAAAGAAACAAAGTCAACTGAAGCTTACTACGATAGCTTCAATGAGTTGATTTATAAGTGTTCAAGATATGATGTGGTTCGAACTGGTCTGGAGTTCAACATTGCCTTCATTCTTGGTTTAAGGAATGAATGGAAGAATATCTGCTTAATGATCAAAACGCAAGAGAACTTCGACACTTAATCCTTATCGAATCTCTATAATATACTTAAAGATCATGAGTTTGAGGTTAAAGAAATTGTTGATGAGAAGGAAAAAAATGAATTTTGGAGGTCCTTTGGCTTTAGCCTCAAAAACAAGTGCTAAGGAAGTTTATTCTGATGGTGAAGAAGGTGTTGGAGAAGAAGGTTTGATAATGAATTATGATGAAGAAGCAGTTGCATATTATTCAAACAATAGTGTCAATAAGTTTTACAAGAAGCCTATGAACAAAAATAGTTCATTCAAGAAAACATCTTCGATTTCCAGTTCTAGTTCTGGTGTCCAACACAAAGTTGATGTGAAGGTTGATGAGAAGAAGGAAGAGAAGAAGGTTGAGAAGAAGCTTATTGAAGATTCACTTATTCAGGCTATGATTGCAACTACTGTAATGGAAAGAACCATTCGGCAAGAGATTGCATAGTCAAGAAGGAGGAGGAGAAGCAAGATAAGGTCAAGGATGAGGCCTATTATGCTATGAAAATCGAAGAACTTAGAGCCAACTCTAAGAATCTGTCTCTGGTTGCGAAGAATTTGAGTGAAGATGAAGGTACCTATCAAATTTGGTTGTCTGGATCTGATGCATGGTTCCATGTTTGCGAAGCATCAAGGTAATCAATTTGATGAGAATACTTTGTTTGAAGGATCTTTTGATGGAAGCAAAGAAGAGAGTGATGATTTGTAACATCCCCAAAATCCAAGGTAAAAATTTCATTTTTAAATTAACCAAAAACAACATTCATTCCAAAAGATGGTCATAGCATAATATTCAAAACATCAAAGTAAGAAAACCATAATTAGCCAATCTGGAAATAAAAACTTCGGGGGATGTTGTGCAGTCAGGTCGGGTCATTCCCTTTCGAACCGAAAGTACCTAAAACCATAAACATAAAGTCGTAATCATGAAGCTTAGTGAGTTCCCCAAACTACCACATACCAAACATACATGGATCCCCGCCCGGTACAAATCTGTCAATAATATGTGGTGGGCCCCACCCAACACACTCATCAGGCCCCGCCCGGTATACATACAAACACATGCAAGAGTCACACAGATAGATAGCATCCTATAAACATAAACCAAATGGTCGGCATTGGTGCATTCGGCCCGTAAATACTAGGAGGATACTCACCTCAATCCGAAGATATATGAATCACACATGCAATGCTGCTACAGGGTTCCACACACTGAACATATCCAAAATCGCCCCTAATCAATCATTAGGGTAATAACCCATAATCAAATGTCTAACCAAATTCTATCATGCTAAAGGGTAAAAGACTATTTTACCCTTCCCTTACTTGACCCATCTAACCATGGCCCAAACCCAATAGGACCCAAGGCCCAAAATAGCCTAAATGGCCCTCTAGATAGTACGTCATGCGTACCACCCTATTACGTACCGCGTACTTGGCAATCACAGAAAAGGAAAAACGGGACCAAGAAGCCATACGCGTTGCGTACGCAAATTTACACAGGACGTAATCATAGGGTTCTAAAAACTCATTTTAAGCACTTAATCCTTTAAGATACAACGTCCAATACTTAGATCTAAGTCTTGGGAAGTTCTTAACTGATAAAGTCGACAACTTTAATCTTTTGCATGGCTTAATGAAGCCCAAAACAAAACCCTAGCTTCTTATTAACACTTAATGGCCAATAACTTATGCATGGTTGTACCACAACCATCAAGATTCGATTTTTATGCTACATAAACCTCAGATCTAGCAAGAAATGACACCCTTAATCTCTGGAGTAGCTTTTACCCACAAGAACCAAAACCATGGGACCAAAACATGCCAAATCATAACCCAAAACTAGATCTACATAAAAGAGTCATAAAGTTTGAAGCTTTATACCTCCAGAAGCTTGCAAAGGTGAAGAGAGTTCTGAATCTTCAAGCTCCAAGCTAACCAACACTCCTCCACTGAGTTATTCTTCTTCAAAAGGAACCAAAAATACATCAAACTCACTCAAAGGCTCTAGAATCTCTCAAATGGGGGCTAGGGTTTCATATTGAAGCTTTGGGACAATGGAGGTTGGGTATGGAGAGGTTTCCCAGAAGTTAAGGATCTTAAATAGGGCTCAAACCCTAAAAATTAGGGTTTTCACCCTGCATAAGTACGCCATGCGAACTGGGTGAAGTCTTGTGTTTCATTTGATGATGTACGCCTTGCGTACTCCTATAGTATACCTAGCGTACTATCAGTTTCTCATTTCCAGATAAACCTCAAACATTCATAACTTCTTCATTCAAACTCCAATTTCGATGTTCTTTATATACACGGAAAGGCCTCGAGGAGCTCTACAACTCTATCTTCTTATTTTTGGCTCCCCACAAGTCTAACTAAAAACCATAAACATTCACAAGTGGCCTGACACATAGATTTCCTCATTTCACCCTTGGTTCCAATACACAATTTAAGGGCCTATACCTCCTTAACAACAATAAGATATTTCATTAAAGTCCAAACTTTACTTCCTTAAAGCCCTAAAGGCTTCACATATCTGAATTACAGTCCACGAGCCCTGAATCACAGACAGATCCGAAACAGGTTGTTATATGATGGAGAGGAAATTATCGAAGGACAGTGCTTTATGGCTACCACTTCAAAGTCTCCAATGACTGAGAAGGTACGTGATCTATTAACTTCTCTTAATATTCCTTCGAATTCTTATAATACTGTCTTATCTGATATTGATGATGTTTGTTTTTATTTGAATGACATGTTGATTTCCATGAGTAGTGAATTGGAGACAACTAAAGTTTTGCTTTACAATGCTAAGAATAAGGTGCAGGAGAGGAACTCTAAGATAACAGGTTTAGATTTGAAATTAAAAAATATTATGGTTGATAGGGATTCAATCTGTATGGATAATATTTTGTTAGTTAAACAAGGAAACATTTACTATAATACTACTAAGATGTTGTATGGGAAGCTTACTTTACTCTACCATTCATCAGAAATATGCAAAGAACAACATATAAAACTTTTTCCTTTCATTAATTTCAAAAGAGAATTAGTTGATGAAATTACTTATGATTTTGAAAGAAAAGTTTCTAAGTTTGATCAGGTACTAAATGATTCATATGCTTATGGGATAGTTAATATTGATGAATGTTTGGATGTTGATAATTTGGTGAATATTGTGAATGATACTTTGTCCAAAAATGAATAAATGAAAATTTTGAACAAAACTGAATCGTCAACACAATGTTCTCAACAAAATTTTGTTGATATCGAAGATGATTTTGACAATATTAGTGAAACTGAAGAAGATGAATGTCTTGATTGTTCAGATTTATCTGTCATTAAAATTACTTCATTAGCTAAAACTAAAGAAAATGTTGATTCAAAATCGAAGATTAATAATGATTCATCTTCGACAACCAGAACCGATGATACACAAGAGTCTGATATTGTCGAAGATATAACCAACAATAAAGGTGATAGTAATAATGATTCTGGTGGAAAGGAAATTCCACAAGTTGTTGAAGCACAAGTTCTTGAGGATACAGAAGAATATACAAAACTTTTGAAAGAAAAGGGAAAACATTTTCTTGAACAAAATCTAGTGCTTTATCCACAATTCAAAGATTTTCCAAATCAAGTTTTTGGCACAAAAGGAAATTATGATAAATTTGATCCAAAATTGAATGATTTGTTGAAAGAAGAAAATCTAAAAGTGAATGATGAGGGTTTTTACTCAAATCAAAATGTTGTAGAAAATGGTTTGAATCAAAGATCAAAAAAAATTCCAACGTCAAAAGAGTCAAAAGTCATATTCTATGAAAACAAAAATGTTAAAACTTGAATTTAGGTTATGAAAGGAACTCAATCTTTTGGCGAAGATAAGTCAAAATCTATTGATAAATCTTTGGAAGAAGAGGTGAAAGATCAAACCATGGAGGATAAAAATTCCAAACAGGATGTGGAAAAATCACATTTGAAAAAGGTTCAATCAAACCTAAAGGCTCAAAATAAAGCCTATTGGAAGAAAATAATAGATTTTCAAAAACAAAAACGATCACAACAAAAGTCACAACAGAGTCAACAAAAGAATTTTCCAAATCAATCACAAAATCATTTTTCAAAAGAATCATCAAAAGTTTTTCACAAAGGTGTGAACAAAAGTGTTCAAAAGAAAAATCTAAATGATTTTAGACAAGAGTCGAAGTTTGAACAAAATAAAAAGTCTTAAAATCATGTTTAAAAAGGTGGTCAAATGAATTTTTCACAAAATCACAAAAGTTTTCAACAAGAATCATGTTTTGGATATCAAAAACGATGTCGAACTCGTTTTAAACAAAGATCAGATCAATCATTTACAAAAATGAGTCAATAAAAACCAACAACACATGTAACAAAGAAAAATGTTCCATTCAAACCTGATGGTCGATGATTTCCAAATCCAAATTCAATGTAAAAATCGAAGGTTTCATTTGTGAAAGACAAAAACGAAATGAAGATTTTCAATCATTGGTTTGAGCATAAAGGAAAGAAATATCAATCAAAAGGGTTTTCTCAAACACAAGTCAAATAGGCTTATGAGAATTACTTTTGTGAATCAATGAATGGAAGTACTTCGTCATAAGAGTCATTATCGAAGACATCAAAATGGAGAGAAGTTAAAACAAGTAACAAAATTGAGTTTTCTAAAAGTAAGGTTGAAAAAGAGAGAATTAAAGTGGATACTTTGATACTGAATGATTATACTTCTTTACCACAAACTAATGAGGTTGATTTAATTGAAAAACTCAAATCAAAGGTTTGCAATAGGATTTTTAATTCTACACTTCACATTACATTCCACATTAATACACAAGGAGCCAAAAAGTCTTAGGTACCTAAATCTCTCTAATTGAGTGCATATTCTATGTGACGAGCAATATGATGAGATATGGTATATCGATAGTGGATGCTCACGTCACATGACTGGATAGATGGAGAACTTGAGAGATTTTAGGAAACTGGAGAATGTTGGTGTAGTGAAGTTTGGAAATAATCATAAATGCAAAGTCAAAGGATATGGGAAAGTAACTAATGGGAAAATTACGATTAATCGAGTTACTTATGTCGAAGGTTTGAAGCATAATCTTACAAGTGTTTCTCAGCTAGTTGTGGGAATAGGAAATCAAGTTTTGTTTGATGAGAAAGGGAGTGTCATTTCAAACAAAGAAACGAAGGAAGTTTTGCTTATGTTAAAGAGGAAGGGAGATAAGTTCACTTTGGACTTAAATCCAATAGTTGGCTTACCCTCTGTTTGCTTACTATCGAAGGCTACTTTTGATCTTAGTTGGCTCTGGCATCGAAGATTTCTTATCTTAATTTCAAAATTTTGAATAAACTTGTTTTAAATGATTTAGTTCTAGGTTTACCGATTCTAAATTTTGATAACGATTCTTTTTGTGTAGCTTGTGAACAATGAAAACAACATCGTCAAGGTCATCCAATAATCATCGACTCGAAGATTGTTGAACCATCGAAACTTCTACATATTGACTTATGTGGACCTTCGACTATTGAGTCTATCAATGGGAAGTACATACTGGTCATATTAGATGATTTTTTATGCTTTACTTGGGTTCATTATCTTCTACAAAAATCTGAGATTGCTCAAGTGATGATTGATTTTCATCAAAATCATTGAAATGAGTCTAAATAAGAAACTTCGACAAATCAAAAGTGACAATGGAACAAAGTTCAAGAATTAAGCTCTGTATTCATTTTGAAAAATCTTGGCATTTCTCATAATTTTTCTGCTCCTTACACACCTCAACAAAATGGTGTTGTTAAAAGGAGAAATTGATCTTTGTGTGAGGTTGCTAGAACAATGCTCACATATGCAAATTTACCTTAATATTTTTGGGTAGAGCCTATTTCTACAGCTTGTTTCACTCAAAATCATTCTTTTTTTTTATCGAAAATTTAATACACCCCTTATGAAATCTGTAGTGATTATAGAACATGGTTTGGCATGCGGAATTAAAGATTGCACAATGAACATGGTGATTTCGGTGTTCAAGAGATGTATTGATTATGTATTGTGTTACAAAAAGCGATCTAGATCTAGTCTACATAAATAACACACACTTACATACTCACTTTTACATCTCTCAAGCACACCTCTACAAGTGGAATAAACCCACCTTATATAGAGGTGTTTACATGTCTCTCTCTCACTCTCTATCTCTCATGTGTCATAAGGCTAATACACCACATGCAAGTGGGTTTTACAAAAGTCAAACATTACAAAGTCATTCATGGAAAACTTTGTACCCCAACATTCTCCCCCTCAAAGTTAGGAATGAATGACCCACTTCAAATCTTCCAAAATCGAGTAACTACGCGATCCGAGCCTCAAGGGTGACACATGTCGAAACGAACTTCAATCTTCAATTCTTCCATGATTCTTCAATTTGGGCTCTAGGATGTGAGACCATACAAACCGAGCATCAACGAATGATCACGAGCTTCTCAAACTCGAAATTGATCACCAAAAGTTGAGCACAAAAGCACACTCCAAAAATCTTCAATAAAACCAAACATGAAATTTCTGCATTCTTCACAATTTTTGCTCAATATTCGAAACTGGACCATTTATGCCATATGTCCGAAACTTCAGGAACCAATTCCGAAACATTTTCCATTTTACTTCAAAACATACGAAAGGTTACTCATATTTACGAAATTTCCTCGGGTGAAAAGTGACAAACATACGAAGTGTCAAGGGCCATATACGAAACTTTGCTTTATCATTCCATATATACGAAGAATTCAACCCTTCCTATGAAATCTTGAAAAGGTGTTAAACTAACGAAATTTTAGGGGCCATTTACGAAACATTTGTGTTTCTTTCCCGACAAATTAGTGAAACGTCATCTACCCATTTTCTCTCTCTCCTCTTCGTATGAAACTTCATCACCCTTTTCTCTCTCCCCTTCGTTAGAAATCTATAACACTAAATTAACGAAAATTTTTCTTCCCTGATTTCGTATCCCAGGCATTTGTTCCAATCGTACGAACTCATCTACCCCATTCTAATGAAAATCTTCCATTATAACGAAATCCTTTCCAACTCTTCGTACATTAACGATTTCTTCCCAAAATCAATCCAAAACAAATTATCCCAAATCGATCACCAATACAGTCGAACTTTGACTCCAAAATCGACATCACAGTCTATTTCGTCAACATCAACCCAAGAACAACAATATTCGAAATCAGATCCAACCAACCCTTCGTTACTTTCCATCGATCATTGAAATCATCCACATCAATTTAGCTTCCCAAAATTGAGCCTGTTCGTTCCCAGATCAATTGCTTCGTCCATTCATCAAACAATTTCAATAAAGATCAAATATCTAGACATCGAGCCTTCGTACAAAACACCAAAAACATGAATTTGACTTATCAACTTCAAATCGATCAAATAACAAAGCCCTAACAGCCAAACCAAATCATCGATCATCGTTCTTCAATCAATCATTCTTTGACTTTAGTTTTTCATCCATCCAAACCAAAACATCAATACCATCGATCATTCTTCGATTGTCAATACCAATTGCACATCAATTTCAAAATCATCGTTCTTGACTCCAACTTCGAACATCGACTGTCAATTCCAAATAAATCCAGCAATCGATTCCTACTACTTTCGAAATCAACAATCAATGTTCTTCATCTGTTCATTATCAATCATTGATCATCGTCCTTGATTTCCATTCGAAATCAGTCGAATAATGAACCAAAATCGATTTCAATTTTGACTTTAACACAAACTCGGTTGACATTCAATTGAATCGATTATCGACATCTTGATCATAATCGATTTCTGTGAATGAATACAGTCTATTGAATCGATTCACAAGAACTGAGGAACAAGAAATTCTAATCGATTTTCAGAATCGCTGAAACCAACGTATGACAACACCAAAGATGCAAACAAAAAAAATCGATCGGAATTTGATAAATCTTTGGGCTCACCGAATAGAATTTAAGATTAAAATAAGATTGGGCTCAGTTAAATGTGTATGACATCGAATAATGAACAAATTGTAACCTGGGCTTGATTTTGACTAGATGAACAATAATGATCGGAAATTTGGGCTTAATAAAAAAAATTGTTGAATAGTGATTTGAATTTTTGTTGGACTCGATTAAAATTGTATGAAAAGTAACGAATTGATATTTCACTTGACTTTGGATTTGATTTTGTGATTTGATCGAACAAAAAAATTTATTGAATCTTCAAACGGGTTTGAAACGGATTAGATCCAACGAAACAAGCCGATCAAAATTCAAAAATGTAACGTACAATTCAACGAGATTTAGAGAGATCATAGAGAGAGACTCACCAAAATTGCTCCAATTGTGACAAATTTTGTCAAACCGAGAATCGTTCTTCAAAAATCACGTTGATCTTGAAGACCCGCTCTGATACCAATTGTAGTGATTATAGAACATGGTTTGGCATGCGGAATTAAAGATTGCACAGTGAACATGGTGATTTCAGTGTTCAAGAGATGTATGAATTATGTATTGTGTTACAAAAAGGGATCTAGATCTAGTCTACATAAATAACACACACTTACACACTCACTTTTATATCTCTCAAGCACACCTCTACAAGTGGAATAAACCCACCTTATATAGAGGTGTTTACATGTCTCTCTCTCACTCTCTATCTCTCATGTGTCATAAGGCTAATACACCACATGCAAGTGGGTTTTACAAAAGTCAAACATTACAAAGTCATTCATGGAAAACTTTGTACCCCAACAAAATCATTAACAAAAGGAAACCTAATGAAAAAAAATTTCCATGTTTGTGGTTGCAGGTATTTCATCATGAATTTGAAAGATCATGTCACACCCCCGACCGAGGCGGCGGAACACGTCAGGCTGTGTGACTAAGTTCATGGATCACAGGTAAATTGAATATGTAGCACAAGTACAACAATAAACAAAATAGCATTCGTTTTCCATCTTGATATTTGAATACAAGGTTTTTACAGATAATAATAGTACATGAATTGCCTTAACAGATAGGCTGATATTACAACAACTAGTAAACTAGGTCACCTGTAATTTAATCTGTCTTGAATGTGTGTTTAGTGATTTACACAAGGTTGGTGAGATTTACAGGTTTTCTGCTAACAGCAGTAATACTTTTAAAAGTCTAAAAAAGTAGTTTCTTTGTAAGTATAACAATACTTAAAACTATGATTGTAAAGAGTCTTTGAAAGCCAAAATGTATCTTTGTATAAGTAAATCTATACTTAAAATTGTGCTTGTAAAGAGTCTCTGAAAGCCAAAATGTATCTTTGTATAAGTAAATCCATACTTAAAATTGTGTTTGCAAAGAATCCTTAAATATACTTGAAAACCAAACTGTAATGTTGCGTAGGTAAATCCATACTTAAAATAGTTTTTAAAGCAACCAAGCCCATGGTTTGTAGTGAGAGAGAGAGAGAGAGAGAAAGAGAGAGATTTAAAGTTAATGTTTATAGTGAGTCCTATAACCGAGCTATGTGACTGTATGTACCCCCTACGACACTTCATTGTATGTTGTAGTAACAATAGTAGACACTTATCACCCGTTTTGATTGAGCGGTCGAGGTTGTAGCTAGCAACCGCAGGTGGGGATGTCAACTCTGTATAGATCTATACATATGTATCTCGCTCCAAAGATTAACAATTATAGTAGTGTGGGTATGCTAAGTGTTTAGACTCAACTAATAAATATAGTCTCACTAAAAAGCCATTAACTAAGTTATGTGAATAGCTTTAACTTATTTGTGGATAAGTCACTAGGAAAAATGAATTTCATTGTATAAAGTTAATAAAAGCCGAGTATGCTAACCTCCATATGTACATGAACATATGTGACTTATTTGTGGATAAGTCACTAGGAAAAATGAACATATGTACATGTATAAACTTTATGTAACCTCCATAAAATTCATGAAAAAGTTAAACTTTTAAAACCAATCCACAAATCATCATTGTTTACAATTTAGTTTTCAAAACATGTTTAATATCAGAGTTTTTCCCAAAATCATAAATCAAAACACGAGGAGGTGCACGATCACGCCTTCGACTTCCCGCGATCATCTGAGGTACCTGAAACATAACCCAAAACTGTAAGCCCAAAGCTTAGTGAGTTTTCCCTAAAGTACCAAGAAAACACATAATCATTATAATAACAGCAAACAGCATGCATATAGAGCCTTCTGTGGTCTGAAGGACCACTTCGGTCCGCCCCATAACCCTGTGACCAACCTTGCCCCAACAAATCGGTGTACCACATCTCCGCCCACACAAGAGCTCGAAAGGCGGAGCACCAATGCTGGAGTGATAACTGTTGTTGTACTAAAACTCTGCAATAGGTAGGTAGAAGTCCCAGATCCCACCACAATCGATAACACAGGCCCGCAACATATCCTCAACGGTCTGTATCATCCACTCACTTTGGCCATCGGTCTGTGGATGATAAGCAGTGCTGAAGTGCAACCCTGTGCCCAGTTCCTCGTGGAACTTCTGCCAGAAATGGGAGGTGAACCGAACATCACGGTGTGAAGCAATGGAGACCGGAACCCCATGGCAAGTAACGATCTCGCGAACATACACATCGGCCAACTTCTCGGTCGAAGAACTTTCCCGAATTTCCAAAATTTGGGCACTCTTGATCGATCGATCCACGATGACCCAGATAGAATCAAAACCTTTTGCCGTCCTCGGCAACTTGGTGATAAAATCCATCGAAATATGTTCCCATTTCCACATGGGAACCTACAGAGGTTGCAGCTTGCCATGAAGCCTCTGATACTCAACCTTGACCATCCTACATGTCATGCACCTCTCAACATACCAGACTATCTCTCTCTTCATACACGGCCACCAATAACTCAAATCTTAAAAGTGAAACACGAAGGAAGAACGACGTTCTGGTGGTCATCATATCGAGAAGAAGGAGCACATCTAGTGTACGATTGATTTGAATAAGGGAGAAATCAAAAGCGGAATCTATGGAGGGTTCAATCACAGTCTGATCGATATAAAGGAATGAACAAAAGAGGAAACTTTTTTGGTTCTTATTTGATCGAGGAAGAAAACAAACGACAAAGTCAGGGAGTAATTTTGCTCTGGTGGTTTTGAATTTTATGGATGGTGGGTGAACGAGGATGGAGCACCATTGGGGCTTGTCTGTTTCGAAGAAAGAAGGTGACGAAAATAGCAAGGGATGCCATCGGTTGTTGCAGCTGGGGAGGGAGTGTGCTCCGACAGTTGCATGTTAATGGATGGGGGCTGCTCCGACAGCTCCCTTGTTACCTCCATTCTTTTTTCTTTACAGAAATCAATGGAGCTTTGGTGGGTTTTTGGGTTTAACTTTTGACAGAAGAAAGAAAGAGGGGGGGGGGGGGAAGGAGGGATGTACAGCCTCCTGTCCTTCTTCTTCTTTGGCTGAAGATCCAAAAACGGGAAGGAAAGAGGTGGAAATCGGGAGTGAAAGAAGATATCATTTTTGGAGAGATTTTAATGTACTTTTAGTTGATTTTGAAGTTTTTTGAGAGATTTTAATGTATATTTTGTGTACTTTGAATGAGATTTAGAAGCAACAATGGAAATGATTTTGATCAGATTTTTTGGCTGGAGCACTTGTGATTTAGAAGAGATTGTGTGTGTACACTGCATATCATTCTTACTGTATGTGTTTGTGCAAATTGTGAGTGAATTTGAGGTTGTTTGCGTGAGGGAGAAGTACGTGAGGCGTGATAAGGGTACAGTGTGAAAGTGATTGTAATCGGATCCAATTTTGATCTTCAAGGATTTTGGCAATTTGAAAGATTTACAAATGATTTTGGTTGTACAAAATAAAATGTTGAAAGATATTATATATTAATTTGTAAGGTATACATACACACTCATATTTGGGATTTATTTTTGGTAAATTTAAAAGATATAGGAAGGTTATACATAAGTACATGCAATGTACTTTCAATTTAATATTTAGTGAGGAAATTGTCGCCTGTTTTCAAGATTTTTATGTTAATAGATCCTGATATGTAAAAATCATTATGAATGTGCATGTTTGTTGTTCTAATCGTGTTGATTCCATAAATGCAGACGGAATTCAATTTCGATTTACAGAACCCCGTGAAATGGTGTTTAAAGTTTCGCGATTAATTTACTTGAAACGTGTGATTTTTCGACTTTCGCAAATAATTTGGCTAAAAATATTTTAGTATGAACTTAAATAATAGGCTATGACCTGAGTCCAAAAACGTTCTCGGAATTTCCATTTGAGTTGTGCAAGTCCCTCGATGGATAGAAAATGCTTTAGCAGTTTTAAGAAAATCAGTATTATACTGGTTTGGATTCTTAAAACGGTCGTATCTTTTGCATACGAACTCCGTTTTGGACGATCTTTATATTTTCGGAAATGATGAAACATGTACTACGATACTAGAGTGTTTTTTTTTGCTCACAACTGCTTGATACGAAATTTCTGGGGCGTAGCCTAGTGTACGCCCCGCGTACCCGGTCAGCCACCCCGATGGTGGTTTCTGCGAAGCCTTGTGTACGCCCCGCGTACTCGCATGCATCAACCATTTTCGAGTTAACTCGGTTAGGTTGACTTGGTTGGGTTGACTTAGTGGGTTTATGGACTTTGACCAGTTGACTTTGAGTTTGACCAAGTTTGACTTTTGAAGGTATTTTGGGTATTGTTGGGATTTTGATGGAATTGGTCACTTGGTGGTTGTAGGCATTTGAGTTGAGAGCTGAGATTTGGAGTCGGGCCTCATCAGTTATGTGCTGCTTGGGAGATGAGTTTTCCTTACTATACTTTCAGGTTGAAGGCTCCAAGTCCGGCCTATTGGTTTGATAACCTGATAGTATTGATATGTTGAGTATGGAATAGATATGCATGCTAGTCTTGATATGCTAGTCTGGTAGATCTGTAGGACTACCTGTGATACTGTCTATTTACCTGTATATGATATTATATGTTATATGTTGACATATTGTGTGGGTTGGGTCGAGGTTGTACTGCTCTGTGCTATAGCCAACAAACCTGGGAGCAAGCTAGATATGAGTTGAGGGCTGGGGAGGGCATACCAGACTCATACTGAGGGCTCATGAGCATTCCAGATATGAGCTGAGGGCTAGGAAGGGCATGTCAGACTCGTATTGAGGGCTTTGTGGTATTCAGTATGGGGACTGATCAGGACGGGGAGCAAGCCATACATAAGCTATGGGCCCACGAGGTAAGCCAGACTTATGCTGTGGGCTCAGGGGTAATCCAGTCTGTTAGCTGTGGACCCATTGCATGTTGTTATTATATTTATGCTATTTGTTTGTGTGTTGGTATTTTGTGGGAACTCACTAAGCTTTGGGCTTACAGTCTTGGATTATGTTTCAGGTACCTCAAAGGATCTCGGGAATGAGAAGTCGTGATCGTGCACCTCCTCATGTTTTGTTTCATGATTTTGGGATTACTCAGATATTGAACCTGTTTTGAAAAATATTTGTAAACAATGATGATTTTTGGGTTGTTTTAAAAGTTTAAATTTTTCATTAATTTTATATATGTAACATCGTGCACCTGTTGAATCTGCTATGTGGTCTTAAGCACCACCTCGGTGCTTCCCATGACCCGATGACTAACCTCGCCCCAACAAACCGGAGTGTTGCACCTCTTCCCATACAACATTTCAAATGGTGATCGGTCAATACTAGCATGTTAATTATTGTTGTAGGAGAACTCAGCCAGTGGAAGGTAAGTATGCCAACTCCCTCCAAAATCCAACACACAAGCCCAAAGCATATCCTCGAGTGTCTAGATCGTCTGCTCACTCTGGTCATCAGTTTGAGGGTGGTATGTTGTACTGAAATGCAACTGAGTTCCCAACTCCTCATGAAACTTCCTCCAAAACCTGGACATAAATATCGGCTAGCTTCTCCGTGGATATGCTTTCGGAAATCGGGATAAAATGCGCACTCTTGGTCAGTCTGTCCACAATGACCCAGATAGAATCAACACCACATGTCGTCCTAGGCAATTTTGTGATGAAGTCCATAGTGATCTCCACCTACTTCCACATGGGAATGGGTAACGGATGCACCTTGTCGTGGGGTCTTTGATGCTCGGCCTTGACCTTTCTAAAAGTCAAGCACTGCTCAACAAACCAAGCAATTTTCCTCTTCATGTAGGGCCACCAGTAACTCAACCTCAAATCTCGGTACATCTTCGTGGCCATCAGATGGATAGAAAACTTTGATTTGTGCGCCTCTTCCAAAATCGTCCATCTCACCCTACCTGATGTCGGAACCCAGACTCTACCACACTGCGTCAACAACCCCCATCTGTTTCTGACAAACATAGGAATTTGTCCTCTAATCCGCTCGGTCTTCCAATTTCCCTTTTTCAATACCTCTACCTGAGCCTTCTTGATTAAATCCATCATAGGCAAAGTGACAATCATCCTCATACAGGTATCTCGGATAGATGAGCTTGCCACCTTGTGGCTTATTGCATCGGCCACCACATTGTCCTTCCCAGGGTGGTGTAGGATCTCGCAATCATAATCCTTCACTACATCTAACCACCTCTGTTGCCGCATATTCAAATTCGGCTGGTCCATCAAATATTCAAACTCTTGTGGTCAGTGTAGATAGTACACCGAACCCCATACAGATGATGCCTCCAGATTTTGAGGGAAAACACCACAGCCCCCAATTCCAAATCGTGTGTGGGGTAATTCGACTCATAAGGCTTCAGCTGCCTCGAAGCGTACGCAATCATGTGACCTCTCTGCATCAAAACAGCTCCCAAACCCGAAATAAAGGCGTCATAGTAAACCACAAAATCATCCAAACCCTCGGGGAGCACCAGAATCGGGGCCTCACACAACCTCTGCCTCAGAGTCTCAAAATCCAACTGCTGATCAAGCCCCCAACGAAAGATCAACTTCTCTGTCAAACGGGTCAAAGGCACAACAATCTTGGAGAAATCATGGATAAATCTCCGATAATACCCCATGAAAACTAAGAAATTCCGAATCTCATATGCAGACCTCAGGACCTCCCAACGCATCACCGTGTCGATCTTGGCCGGGTCAACCAAGATTCCCTTCTTGTTGATGATGTGCCCCAAAAACTACACCTCGCAGAACCAAAACTCACATTTGGAGAATTTTTCATAAAGCTTCTTCCTCATCAGGGTCTCCAACACCTCTCGTAAATACTGCTCGTGATACTCCCTGGTCTTGGAATAAACCAGAATATCATCAATGAAAACGATCACAGACCGATACAGCATCGGCCTGCAGATCCTGTTCATGAGATCCATGAACGTTGCGGGTGCATTGGTGAGCCCGAAGGGCATCACCACTAGGCCTGGCAATCGTGTCGTGTTCGGGTTGGCGTGTCGCGGGTTGGCGGGTCAAAATATGTCAACCCAAACACGACCCATTTAAATATACAGGTCACGGGTTGGCGGGTCACGGGTTGGCGGGTTTGGAACATAAACCCATATATGACCCGCCAACCCATTTATTTATACGGGTTCACAGGTTGGTGGGTTCGTGGGTCAGATTCCATAAATAAAATTGACAATTAAATATGAATAAATTTTTGATGGTTGATGCAAACATATCCGAATTTTAGACACTTAAGTCTTAAACATCTAAATGAAGATTTAAAACATTCATAGAAACATGTTCAAACTAAACATTAATACAAACATGGATAATTCAAGTGCTCAAGTAATTTATTATATAATACTTATTAAATATTAATACTTGATACATAAATACATTTAAAAATAAAATAATTTTTTTATTAAAAATATAAACGGGTTGGCGGGTCAACCCGTTTATTTTTTGAGAAACCCATATATGACCCGTTTAACAAATGGGTTGGCGTGTTGGCGGGTTGAAAAACTCAACCCAAACCCATTTATTTTGTGTCGTGTCGCGGGTCGTGTCGATAATTGCCAGCCCTAATCACCACGAACTCGTAATGACCATAACGAGTCCTGAAGGTTGTCTTCTACACATCCTCATCCTTGACCCTCATCTGGTGGTACCCCGATCGCAAATCAATCTTGGAAAACCAAGATGCACCCTGAAGTTGATCAAACAAATCATCAATCATCGGGAGTGGGTACAGTTCTTCACCGTTAGCTTATTCAACTCCCGATAATCAATACACACCATGTGCGAGTTGTCCTTCTTCTTCAGAAACAGGATTGGTGCTCCCCACGGAGAACTGTTCAGACGAATAAAACCCTTGTCTAGTAGCTCCTGCAGCTACGTAGACAACTCCTGCATCTCAGGCGGTGCCATGCGATACGACGCCTTGGCTATCGGAGCCGCACCAGATACCAAATCAATCCGAAACTCAACCTACCTCTTGGGAGGCACTCCTGGAATATCCTCGGGGAAAACATCAGGAAAATCCCGCACAATGGGTACCCTGCTCAACTCTGTTGTGGCCTCAACCCGCTTGTCAGAAATATAAGCTAAGAACCCAGAACAACCATGTTGTAGATATCTCCTGGCCCTTGTGGCTGAACAGATAGCTGGCCCATGTGAAGCTCTCTCGCAAGTAATAACTAGTTCTCCCCCACTTGGGGTTCGAACTCTCACCAGCTGCCACTCGCAATCAATCACGGCCCCATTGGGGCCTAACCAATCCATCCCAATGATAACCTTCGATCCTCTCAAGGGGATCGACACTAGATCAATAGAGAACCTATCGATAAACATGTTCAGGATACACCCACGTAAAACCCTCGAAGCACTCACGGTATGGTCATCTGTAATCTCCACCTCCAGAGGGGAATCCAAAGTCCCAGGATTGTCTCAAAACTTCTTGTTGAGCGCAAGAGATACAAAGGATCGGGTAACCCCCGAATCAAACAAAACATGAGCAGACAAACTATTTACCAAAAAGGTCCCTATACAAGATCATAATAAATATAAGCATAAATAAGGAAAGCAATAAAAGATATGGTTAGAACACATACCATTAACTACATCTGGCGATGCACGGTCCTCGTTGGTGGTCAACTGAAAAGCCCTGCTCTTCACCACATGAGCCTCCGCCTTGCTCTGGCGGCCATCGGTAATCCTCAAGGTGGTTGGCGCAGGCGCCACCACTGTTTTCCCAGGCAATCTTGGATAATCGGCCTTTATGGCCGGTCTGATTGCAATGAAAGCAAATCAGAGCCCCTTGGGGCAATCCCTGCTCACGTGGCCCGACTGGCCACAGCTGAAACATCATGAACCTACTGATCGGTAAGCTCCACTGTGCGTCTTGCCAAACTTGGCGCAACGGCCCTGGCCCTGCTGACCTCTAGTATGGGTATTAGATGTCTTGGGCCTCTTGGCCTGACCCTAGGGGTGAGCATGGTGCGGTTTGGTGCTGTTTTAAGGCCAAACCGAACCGCAAACCGCAAGGTGCGGTTTTTGTATTCTTAAAACCGTTGGATGCGGTTTTCCAATGGTTTGGTTTTGCGGTTTCTAAATGCGGTTTCGGTTTGTATCGGTGCGGTTTCGGTTTTAAACCGATTCTAAAATTTGGTGTGGTCTTTGATGTTTTTTGGAGTATTTAAAAGAAACACAATAACAATGTGCATGTAAGTTTGTGTGGTGCAATTTTTTTTCACTTTTTGAAACCGTTTATTTGTAAATGTTTATTTTCAGTACAAAATGAATTATATAAATCAAAAGTTCTAAATGACTTTATATATAACGGTTGACTAAGAAAAAAAATTTGAATTTTGGTTTACTTGTTATAACCTTATAATATATTGTTAATTAGTGACCTACTCTGTTGTGGTTTTAACTACAAAAATAAAAACAAAATAGAAAATAAGTTTGGAAAATGATTTGGAATCTCGATTAAATGGCTAAAACCAACTATCAAAGTCTAAAGTCCAAATATAATATGTATTAATATTTCTTAGTATTTTAAAAATATGTATATATTATAGAATATAAATATAAATTAGTGATTTATTATTTTATAAATATTCAGTGCGGTTCGATTTTGATGGACTGGTTTCTTGGTAAAAACCGCACCGACCCGCAGACCTTCGGTTTCTGCAAAAATGAAATCCGCACCATTGGTTTTTGCATCGGTTTCGGTTTGTTGGTTGCGGTTTGTTGCGGTTTTGTCGGTTTATTTTTAGTCGGTTCGGTTTTTGCTCACCCCCACCTGACCCACAACTGTCTGAACCTGCTTTGGCTTCCGCTTCGTCCGGAGCTCCAACTCAATCTCCCGCTCACGGGCCTTCTCGATCATGTCATTCAGGGTCTTACACCCCGAGAATCTCAGGAACTCCCTAATGTCATCCCTCAGCATAGCATGGTATCTCATTTTCCTCATCTCCTCATCCGCAGCGTACTGCGGGACCACCAATGCCCTCTCCCTGAATTTGGCGGTGATTTCCGCCACAGGCTCTGTAGTCTGGAGAAGGTCCTGGAACTCCCTCGCCAACCGTTGCACCTCTATAGCTAGTGCAAACTCCCACTGGAACCTCTGAACAAAGTCCTCCCATGTCATCTCTACCACCCCTATCGTCCCCACAGCTCGGGTAACCTCCTCCCACCAGTCCTGCGCTCTGTCCTTCAGTAAGCAGCACGTGAATCCCAACTTTGCCCCCTCAGGGCAAAAGATCGTGCGCTAAGCATTCTCCATGACAGCGATCCAGCGATGGCTAGCGATGGGGTCCTTAACTCCAAATGTGACATCCCCATTTTCACGGCCAGAAAAGACCGATTTTGTTTATGCTTGTTTGAAAATCAGAGTAACCTTTTAAATAAAAGAGTTGCGGAATTTGTCCCAATACAAAAATATGATAAAGATTTATCAAAAGCATTTTCGAAGAAATGTATTTCGTTAAAAGACTCGGGATGTCATGTTCGATACAGATCAAAAGCATAAACAGTACAACATAAGCCTTACTACATTATTTCGTATTTACAGGCCTACAATCCCTTCTCTCTCATCCAAACATCTATGCTCATGCGCCACTACCTGTAATACAAGAAACTGAGTGGGTCAGGCTTGGGAGCCTGGTGAGCACATAGGGTTTTCAACCCACAATAAATAAGTTTATTAACTTTATCAAACCAAACAAACCCGATTACCCGTTCCTGTTATCCTCACTTTACGTCCCTAAAACATCTAACACAAGGGACCTAGTCTAAGGACTTTCATCGGGGTGACAACACATGCTTCGGGGATTCCTCAGCAATTCATGTCAAATAAGGCAACCATGTGGGGGATGGAGTACTGCTGGTAAACACACGGTTCAAATAAACACCTACAGGTTGCGAGCCTGCTAGCGTTCCACTAGACTGTCTAGAATAGTCTGTGGTCGTCATCTATACTCCGCTAGATGATTGGATCATCAATAACATCTATAATGAGGCCTCTCATTATTTTATTTTGTCACACAGCAACTATTACATCTACCCATGTTTTACCCAACACATTTTGTAGATATAAAATACATATACAGTTTAAAACATGTATAAAATCGTTCATCCAGCATAGATAGCAAGTATACAGTTAATATGCACACACAACACGTAATTTATATAAAATACTTCATATCTATGTGTAAGCTGAAAGTAACTATGCACTCACCTGAAAGGTGGTGACTCTGCACTCGAACAGCGCTTCGTTATCTCAAAATAATTTTCCCTCGACAAAACCTAGTATCAATACAACTAGGGTTTAGTCTAACGTTAACCGCGACTCATTAATAGTCAAGCTATTATTATTATTATATAAGCGTTAAACAACACTCTATATAACTCATAATAATAGCCCAAATAATTATTTTAAGGTCCTAATAATGTTACTATAATTAATTAGAAGCTATATTAAAAATTGTGTAGGCGTAGCTCACTTACAGCGGGTTTTCTTAAAAACCGGGCTTTGCTCGGAGCAGCGTTTCCGAACCGAAAGACCCTTTTTCTCGGGACTCCGGGAGCCTCGGGGCTTCCTTCGGGTGCTAGGGGGTTTACCTAGGCTTTAGGGGGGGTTAGGGGGTAGTGAGAGAAAGTTATGGTGGAAGATGTGATAAAACGAGCTGCCCTCGCATGCCTTTTATAGGCGCTCAGCACCTCGGTTACGTTGGGCGTTCGGACACAGCTACGTTGGGCGTAGATCGGATAAAGGTGCCAGCGAGCCTCCAGCTGTCTCGCACTCGGAAGGGATAAGAACCGAAGTACGCTGCGCGTACTTGGCCTCGGACGCGGGGCGTAGCGAGGGGCGACGTGTCCTCCTCCGATGCGATCCTCCGATCAGCGATGGATGGCCCAGATCAAGCCACGTCATCGAGTTTGCATCAGTTTCATAATTTTCCTTCCCGACTTCTAAAATTCATAACTTTCGCATACGAGCTCTGTTTTCGACGTTCTTTATATCCACACGTAGGCGGGAACGTACTCTACAACTTTCGTTTAGACTCCGTCGGCTAATTTTGACTTTATTTTAAAAAGTTATATTATTTAACAGGTCATAACTTCTTCGTTATAACTCGGATTTCGGCGTTCTTTATATCCCCGGAATCCTTGTTTCGACCACTACAACTTTATGTAAAGACATCAGGTTTATCTCACACTTTAATTTTGACGCTTATTTTTATTCTTTATTAATTATACCTTTATAATTAAGTAATAAGCACACAAATACACATAATTCACATAGTATTCAAATATTTCATCTTTATTACTTCAAAAGAGTTACAATACTTGACCTAGACTATTACTTCGCCCAAAAAAATGCTTAGCCCCGAAACCCGGGCGTTACACCAAAGAACTCGGGCGCTCCACACTCCTTGAACTCCCGGAATGAGGGAGTTCGCACCCCAGCCTGCCCTACAGCAATCTCGGCTCGAAAAGACCTGAGCCGCTCCTCCATGAGCTCCAGAATCCTCTCCTTGACGGTACCAAAGATCACAGGGGTAGCGTCAAGAATACTGTGAGTAACCTCGGCTGCAATGAGCTCAATTAGCCTCTCATCAATTGGTCTGAGCCAGAGCCAGAACCTGAACTCGATCCAGAGCCTGAACCAGAACCTCCCGTTCCCAAACGAGTGACCACCATCCTCAAACTGAAACACAAGATATAAACAATCAGCAAACACTCGAGGGAAACTCGCAACACATAGGTACCCTTAAAATCCCCATATCTACACTTGTCTCAGGTACAGATCATGTGCTCCCAGTAGTACGGGCCCAATACTACTTTCCACACCTACCTGTACCTTCCTCAAGGTAAATTCTGATTCCTCTAAGTTACATCACCATAACCAAGAACAACCTATGCTATATAACATACATATCCTAGACTCTTATAGGAACTATCAACTCTCACCACTAGCAGTACAAAGAACCTCAATCAACACCACTAGTTTCCCTATGCATGCAAGTTGTACACAAAATAGGATCGCATAGGCTGTCGAATGAAGATTCTACCCTAAGTCCACAACCAAACAAGGAACATGAAATGAGGCTACATCGATCATTCTAGGGCTATACAATCCTAAGCATATACAACTTTGAAAGCATACACGTAGCAAATAACTGAGCCGATATCGATTCCAAGTAATACATGACATAAAATACTATCGAGCTATAAGGCATCACGTAAATCAGGAATTTCTATTATATGATTCCTGAAGGTATCCTTAGCCCTAATCTAGCATGCAATTCACATATCAAGCATACTAATCACAATACATAGGTATAGGTAACTTGGGAAACACTTACTTGAGCTCGGCTGATTGCACGCATTGCACTCACCTTTTATTAAAAGAATCTTTTTCGAAAATTTAAATTCTTTTCTTTTGAAAAGATTATCATTTCCTCAGTTTGAGTTCTGACACACCTGAAAGTGTGTCCGAATCCCTCAAACCAAGGCTCTGATACTAACTTGTAACAACCAAAAACCAGGATAAAATTTTTTCATTTTAAAACAAGAGTTACAGTCATTAAACTGTTCCAAAAACCATTGCATAATAACAGTGTCAAATCATCAGAGTAACAATATCAATAAGTGCGGAAATAGTGAGGGGAGAATGCTTTGTCATCACGTCAGGTCCTTCCCCTTAGTATCAGAAGTACCTAAAAACATAAATACAAACTGTAAGCAAAAGCTTAGTGAGTTTCCCCAAAGTACAACATACCAAATTTAAATAAGTTAGTGTTATGGGCCAAACCATATTCTTCCAAATAATTTCCTGCCAAGGGCCAAATCCTGGTATTCCTTACAGTTGTTAGGGGCCAGATCCTGGTCTTTTATATAAACGTCGGGGGCCATATCTTGGTCTTTCATACAGTTTCCAGGGGCCGAATCCTGGTCTTTCATATATGTATCTCAAATATAGCTAACACCCTATATCACAAATAATGGGTCGGCCTTGGTGCCTTCGACCCATTGACATAGTGAGAAACTCACCTCAGTCGGCTGATAAATACTAATTGCTCGGCTACCGATCCGGAAGATCCCACACTGAACATACATAAATTACCCTAGTCAGAAATAGGTTAAAAACCATAACCGTGGGCCTAAATCCCAAATCCAGACTCCTAAGATAAGGGCCCATTTATCTTACCCATAATGGGCCTAACCAACCTTTGCCTATAACACAATAATGGGCCCTAAGGCCCAAAAAGGCCCAACTCATACCACTTAAGGCCCACAAAAAGAATTCTGAGGCCCACCCACTCTAAATAGGCCAAAGCCCAAAAACTAGCTAAGGCCCAAAGGTCCAAAGCCCAATCGTAGTCCAAAATCCCACTAAGAGGCGTACGCTCGGCGTACATGCTCTTTTGCCAGTACGCGTTGCGTACCCCTTGGTACGCTCAACGTACTGAGCTGATTACCACCTTAATTCATTTGGTGTTTAATCCTTACAGCCACTCGATCCAACTTTTAGATCTCAGCCATTATGGGGTTCTAGGACATAGAGTTGGCAACTTTATGCCTTAGCATGTCTTAATGGAACCCGACATCCATTTTGTCTAACAAGGCTCACATTAAGGACTTAAATTCATGCATGGACGCATATCAATCGCCAAGATGACATTTTTATGCATCTAACACCTCAAAGGGAATGAGATCTAACACCTCAACTTTTGGAGTTGTCCAAACTCAGAAAAAAGAACTCATGGGACCAAATAAATTCCTAAACAAGCCCTAAACTCTAGCAATCAAAATGGATCATCAAGGTAAGAACTTTTTACCTTCAAAAGCTTCCAAAGTTGATGAAGACTCTGGATCTAGAAGCTCAACCTCAATAAATGTTTGGTCTCCAAGCTCCTCCTTCTTAAACACACACTAAAATGCCACAAAATAACTTCAAAGCTCAATAACACTCAAAGGGGGGTGAAGTAGGGTTTCAAAGGGACGAATGAACAATGGAGGCTGATGAGAGTGAGTGTACATAGGCCATAAAGATGATTAAATAGGGTTCTTGCCCTAAATTTTAGAGTTTGGTCTTGGCTTCCGTACTCCCCGCGTACACCACGTACGCCCAACGTACGTGGTTAAGTCCCCCGCTTCTAACCATGCATGTACGCTAGGCATACCAAATGTACGCCCAACGTACGAGGGACCATTTTTGCAAAGATTATAAAATTAAAGGACCAAACAAGAACATACATGGAATCGAATGTTACAGTTGAATCCCATATGTGTCTACTATGGGATCGATCATGTACGCCATGATACGTACTAGGCCTGACATTACTTGTGCCTTGAGCATGACGAGTCAGTTTTCAGGCCAATCCTGGAAAAAGTCATTGGATCGCGGTCAAGAACATTATGATGTATCATAGGAGGACTGAGGATATGTTCTTGGTCTATGGTGGTCAAGAAGAACTGGATATAAAGGGTTATGTGGATGCAAGCCTCCAAACTGATAGAGATGATTATCGATCTCAGTCGGATTTTGTATTCTTAATCAATGGAGGAGTATTGACTTGGAGAACTTCCAAACAATAGACCATAGAGAGTCAGAGTATATAGCAGTTAGTGAAGCTGCAAAATAGGCAATATGGTTGGAAAAGTTCATCAATGATTTGGGTGTTGTTCCTAGCATATCTGACCCAATTGAGATATTCTACGACAACAAGGGTGTAGTCGCTCTGGCTAATGAACCATGCGATCACAAGCTCTCAAGACATACTTAGAAATGTAATATCCCAAGTTCGGAAGCAAGAAGTTGAAGGGTGCAAAGTGTAAATTTAGGAAAGGGACTCGACGAGTAGGTCCGCTTACTCGCCGAGTCGGTGCGGGGTTCTATCGCGGATTAAGTGGCCAACTCGCCGAGTCGGCGGCTTGGACTCAACGAGTTGGTGCTGGAATGAGAAAACCCTAATCCCGAGGGTTGTACCCTATTTAAAGGACATTATGTCCTCCTCCCAGCCTCCTAATCCCCCAGAGAGTTCCAGAAAACCCTAATTTCGTGTGAGACTTAATTGTTGAGGGGATTGGAGCTTGGAAGAGGAATTTGGTGGAAGGAGCTTGAGAAATTAGAGGCTAGCATCAAGGGGCTTGTGTAGATCCGGGATCTACATCAGTTTGGGCACATCTCAGAGGTAAGGAGCCATTATCTTAAGTTATTTCCTTTTTGGGTTCATCCTTGGTGGTTGATTTGGAGTTCCTTAGCTTGTTTGAGATCTATTTCGGGTTTGGAGTTTAGATCTGAGGTTGCTACTCCAGATCTAAGCTTGTGATGGTCCTTAATGCCATAAAGCTCCTGTCTAAGAGTTATTGGTGAAGCCCCTTTGTCATAAACCCTAGCCCTAGAGTGTTTTGGGCTTATATCTCCTTGGTTTCACGTAAAGTTTGCAACTTTATGTGAGGGTTAGGCTTTAGAAGAGTGGATCTATGGATTGGAGCCCCTGCATGGCTCGAAAAGCCTCTGTATGGATTGAGAACTGAAAAGACTCGGCGAGTCACATGGGTGTACTTGACGAGTTGTATGAACATGTGCATGGAATCGGCGAGTTGGAAGAACAACTCGGCGAGTCTGTTGAAGATTGCCTTGGACTCGACGAGTCTGTTCTTGGACTCGGCGAGTCTGGTCGCAGAACCCAATCTCTTGTGGTTAAAGCTTTGGATTAGTGAGTCGGTTGGCGACTCAGTGAGTTGGGTAGGATGGGATTCCGAGATCGTTGAACTCGACGAGTCTTGGGGCGACTCGGCGAGTTGAGTCGTGTTATGGGAGTTTTCTGAGTATGAGGACTCGACGAGTCGACAGGTTGACTCGGCGAGTAGAGTCAACCAGGAAGGTTGACTTTGACTGAGGACTTGACTTTGACCAAGAGTTGACCAGTTTGACTTCCAAGGGTATTTTGGTAATTTTTGGTATTTATGGAATTGGTTCTTTGGTAGTGTGTTGTGGTGAAGTTTGTATCGGTGGTCGGAGCAGCTTGGTCGTATCTCTTCAGTCGGCAATTGCAGGTGAGTTATCCTCACTATATCGATAGGGTCTACGGCACCAAGGTCGGCCCTTTATCTGATGGAAATCCGGGTATTGTTTGTTATCTTATGGCTTTGCTAGATTTGCATCCTGGTATTTAGGGTGGTGTTATGTTAGTGACCTGGTTAAGGTCGGTACCCGGTATATAGGGTAATGTTATGCTAGTGACCGGATAGGTCGGAATCCTGGTTAGGATGTTGATATGCTATGTGATCTGTTAGACTGTTGTCTGGTTAAGGATTTGTTATGTGATTAAATGTTTTATGTGCACATGGTTGTTTGACGGGGGTTGGGTTGAGGCGGGTCCTGCTTTGTGCTGTAGGCCAACATACCCAGGGCGGACCGGATATTCCGAAGGCCCAGCGAGCGGTCCGGATAGGCTGAAGGCCCCAAGAGGGCGGACCAGACGTGCCGAGGCTCGGAGAGTGGACCAGGCCGACTGAAGGCCCGGTGTGGGAGGACCAGTCATACTGTAGACTCAGAGAGTGGACCAGGTGGATTGAAGGCCCGGTGCGGGCGGACCAATCACACTGTAGACTCGATGTCCATGGCTAGACTCGGAGGGTGGACCAGGTGGACTGAAGGCCCGGTGCGGGCGGACCAGTCACACAGTAGACCCGGTGTGCATGGCTGTTCTGTATTGTGATATGATATGAGTATGGTTATATGTGGTTGGTATTTTGGGGGTAACTCACTAAGCTTTCAGGCTTACAGTTTCAGTGTTTTGTTTCAGGTACTTCAGGAGACTGTGGCAAGGCGAAGGCGTGATCGTACCGCTCCTCATGTTTTATGATTTATGTAATATGGTTCTGGGGGATACTCTGATGTTTAAACTATTTTGAAAACGAGATGTATGAACTTAATGGTTTTTGGATGAATTAAAATGTTTTAAATTGGCTCAATTTTTATGGGTGTTACAAGAAAGTTCCACTACACATAAAGCTTGTGGAATAGTGAGTCGGGTAGCATTTGAGGATAATCCAGTTGATTCGCTCACCAAACCATTGTCACAAATCAAGTATGACACTCATATTAGATTGATAGGCATTAGATTTGCTAGTGAATTGTTTTAATTACTTAGTTTGTAGTTTGATATTTTGGAACTGATAACAGATTTTATTTTATCTGATTTGGTGATTGTTTTATGGAGACTTAATATTAAGCTTTTGCTACCATTTGCATTAATATATTGTGTGGTCCCTTTTGCATGTTTAGAACCACTTCCAGAATATTAATTTATTTAAACATTTCGCAATCGATCCTACTATTGGAAGTAAGCAGTGGTTTAATATTTTCATGGAGCAATCGTAGATTATTCATAAGAATGAACATAGCACAACATGCGACCAATACTCATGAGTACTTGAAAATTGAGATTTTAAGTATTGGAGTAACCACGGTTAGAGATTACTCCATGGATCATGTCATGAGTAATTCAAAGATGGATATATTTCATATTCTTAAAATGGAGATGCATGAGTATCTGTTCTACAATATGTTGTGTCTTGGTTTTTCCACAACATTGTTCGTAATTGTCAACTATACAGGGACTTGTCAGATATTACATAAGGAATAGTTCAAGCATATTTAGTCAAAAATTATTTGACCCTTCTGTCGTAATAAGATAAGTAGATATCTTTGGGGCCCTCGATAATTTGGTGTTGACAATCAAATGCTTATCTGAGTTGAGACTAAGTTGATCAGATCGAGGATCAGTCTGATAAGGTCACCACAAGTCTATATCGAGAAACCTAATTTTAAGCACTAAGATTGACTTATAATCCATGTCTCAGGTTCATATAGATATCATGAAGATCAAAGGAAGTTGAAATCACTATTCTAAGGGTTGTATATTACGGAATGGCAATAAGTACACTAGTTGTAATTGAACTGCACACTCACTGTCTATTGATAGTAAGTATTGGATCAAGATATTGTTGGTGTTTAGTGCAAGTGGGAGCTATTGGAGAATGATGTCCATAGCCACAACAAGTCAGTAATTGATATTGCCATATTTATACATGTTTTTAGGCAATATTTATTTACACTTCTATTAATATTTTGGTTATTCGCATAGAATAATGGTACTTATAAGTTTAATTTGTTATTTTGCAGCCAAACAGAAGCATTTTCGAAGATAGGGACTGAAATTGACAGAATATGGAACTTTGGAGGATTGAAGGAAAGAAGAACGGAAAATCACCCAAAAGACGTTTTCACGAAGTGAACAATTCATGGTTCACGACGTGAGTCGAGAATTCTAGAAGATATGCATGCGGGTGGAAGAGTCCTTGCCGAACACAGTTATCTAATATTCACGACGTGAATCCTTATGGTTCACGACGTGAGCTCAGGAAATCAGAATACTATAAATTCCCTTGCCCATTACGATTTGAGAGACTTTTGGCAGAAGAAAGAGGTTCCAGTAGACGATTTACAGCAGAAGTAAGGTTCTGGAAAAGGTTTCCAACACCAAAAGAGTGAAGGTCCATAATTTAGTTCACTTATTTGATACTTATGAACATGTTTCCTTATAATTTGATTTGTGTTAGTGTGTTAGTTGCTATTATGAGCAGCTGAATCTAGCTACTCTTGTTTAGCTAGATGAAGCTTCTAACTTATGAATAGCTTAATTTTATATGGATTTATTTAGTGGGTAAATTGCTTGTGTTTGGTTTATAATTACCTAGCATGCTTATGGTTGTTTCTTTAGTTGCTTGATTCTATGTTCTGTGTAGCTTAGTGACCATTAACTGCATGAACTGGTTACCTAATGATTTAGTGAACATTAAATTGTTAGGGCTAGGATTGACCAATCTTAGTTAGTAATTAAAGTAAATAAACTTAGCTGTGCTAGAGAACGTAGATTGTGACTATAATTGCGTTTACATAATAAATCTTACATAGCATATTCATATTCATAATTGGTTCTGTGTTTAATTGTGTGTGACCATACATAGTTTTACATTAATTAATTAATTATTGGTAAAGTTAGACTTAAATTACTAATATAATTAAAACCAACTTGATAATCCATAATTATTAGCTAGCCATAAGGACGAAGTGGATTCGAACTAAACAAGAGTGTTTTTACTTATTGATTGAATTTGAGTTAAGTTCGTCTGATCTTGTAAAATCAGATAAAACCCTTTTTAACTTGTTAATAATTAGGTTAATTTGCTAGCAAGTAGATTAATTAGTAACACCGTTGCCTGTGATCGATACCCGACTTACCCAAGCTATACTATAATCTGACTAGGTACAATGCCTATAGGTGCATAGTTAGTCTAAGTTTGTTAGGTTATAAATATTAAAATTAGTCGGTACTTTTGTGAACATCAAGTTTTTTGGCGCCGTTGCCGGGGATCGGCTTAGTTAATTATTAGTTTGTTTGCTTTAAATTAATCGATCCTTTTTGTAGGTTAAAACCTGCAAGAAGTTACTTTTCTGTTTTAATTTTTTTTCTGCATTACAGGACTCACGACGTGAACCTTCAAGATTCACGACGTGAGAACTGAAGTCCTTAGTTTTGTTTATTTCAGTTCGTTTTGTTCAGTTTTACGTTTTATCTTTTTGTTTTATTCCAGGAGTTCATGACCAGAGGTTCCAACACACCTTTGGTGCCACCGCTGGAAGATCTGGAGTCTACGCTGCACAAAAAGAATAATAAAAAGTCGCCTTTACAAGAACTGAAATCAGCCTTTTCAAGGAAGTCAGGAAAGAAAACGAGAGAATCGAGTTCAGCCTCAAAGAGCAAGTTTGAAGTCTTCGATCAAACTCCTAACCCACACGAGACCGAGTACGAATCAGAAACAGGATTTGGACTTTATACGAGTGAACCTGAGAACGAGCCGGTGAACGAAATGGCGAACATTGATGAGATGGCCATGGGGGATTACAAGAAGCGCATTCGAGATGATGTGGGTTCGGGTTTAGTACATCCTACGATTCCTGCCAATGCCACATTCGAGTTAAAGGGGCATATCCTTACTGCACTCAAGGATATCCCATTCTATGGGAAGGATCATGAGGATGCTTTCAAGCATTTAGACGAGGTCAATGATATTGCGGATTATTTTAATACTCCTAATATCCCGAGGGAGACAGCTTTTTTAAGGATGTTACTAGTCACTTTCAAAGGAGCTGCAAAAGACTGGTTGAAAGCTCTTCCATCTGGTACGATCACCACATGGGCCCAATTGCATAAGAAATTTCTAGATCAGTTTTGCCCACCCTCCAAAATCTCTAAACTCAAGAAGGCGATTGCCAACTTTGAGCAAAACCCGGGGGAGTCATTATACGAGGCATGGGAGCGCTACAAGGGGTTGTTAAGGAATTGTCCTCAACATGACCTAAATCTTCAGCAGGAAATGTCGATATTTTATGATGGGGTGAATGGCATGACTAGACAACTCCTTGATTCACAAGGACCACTAACAAAGAAGAACCCAATTCAGGCCAAGGAGCTGGTTGAAGAATTTTCAAAGCACTCTCGTGAGTATCATAACCCAGGGCGTGATGGAATAAAGGGCAGTGGAGGTGCACAAACTGAAAGGATGGCTGCTGTGATGGCAATGCTTAGCACTATGGATAGAAGATTGACCCAAATGGACCAATCAATTCATGCAATTCGAGTTGGTTGCGAGAGATGTAGTGGCCCGCATTTGACAAAGGATTGCAATATGGATGAATATGGAAACAAGAAAGCTCAAGTTTGCTACTCAAGTGGGGACAAGTACGATGAAGACTGGAGGAAACCAAAGAAGGAGTGGCTGCCTTACGATGAATACAAGAAGCAAAAAGAAGAGAAATTTAGGCAAACTGGCAGAGGGTTCTACCAAAGAGAGCAACCACTAGTTGAAAAGAAATTAGAATTAGAGACCATGTTGATGAAATTTATGGAAGCTTCAGAAAAAAGACATGATGCTACTAACACTGCAATGGAAGAACAAAGAGCTATAATGAAGAATCATCACGCAATGATGATAGATCAGCAGGCATTAATTAAAAATCAGCAAGCCTCCATCAATAACCTTAAAATACAACTTGGACAACTCACCACTTTGGTTAATGAGAAGATGTTCCCGAAAAATCCTGAAAAAAAAGACTCAATCTCACGTAATGGCCATAGATACTGAAAAAGAGGCGATTTCTGAGTTCCTAGAAGCCTTAGAAGTGGAGCCACAGCAGCCCGATCCAAAGCCAAAGAAGCTGAAGCTCGAAATTGAAGAATCTGCTAGAATACCCAGTTCACGTCGTGAGCCCGCTATGCTCACGTCGTGGGCTCGGTCTGAACAAAAAAAATCAGTGTCTGTTCCAGCTTATAAATCACCTTTGCCATTCCCGTCTAGAGCTAATCTCAGTCCACTGGAGAGAGAACATCTGGAGTTTATCAAGCAATTGAAGGGTATTCCTATCAATACTCCTTTTATTGATTCACTTGCAAAAGTTCCAGAATATGCTAAGTTCCTACAAGACTTGTTAGACACTCGTCAGCAATTAAAGGAGAATTCTAAGGTGATTCTAAGTGAGCAAAGCTCAAAAGTTGTGTTGGGAGAGATACCTAAGAAGATGGGGGATCCTGGACGACTCACTCTCCCATGTGAGTTTGGGAATAATATGAAGGTTTATGCTTTAGCCGATTCTGGGGCTAGCATAAATTTGATGCCTTATTCGTTTTATCAAAAATTGAATATTCAGAAGTTGAAGGCTATAAAGATGACTATTCACATGGCGAACCGTTCAGTGACACAGCCCCGGGGCATTGTGGAAGATATTCTCGTGAAAATTGGGAAATTTGTTTTTCCAATAGACTTTGTGGTTTTGGATATGAAAGAAGATCCCAATGTACCAATTATTCTTGGTCGCTTGTTACTTAACACTGCTGGAGCTCTGGTTGATATACGCGAGTCCAAGCTCACCTTGAGAGTTGGGGATGAGAAGGAAATTTTTGGAATAGAAGATGGTTTCCAAGGGAGTCATGCTCAAGAAGAGGTTTTCAACATAGATGAAGAGAATGAACGAAGTGGATTCGAACTAAACAAGAGTGTTTTTACTTATTGATTGAATTTGAGTTAAGTTCGTCTAATCTTGTAAAATCAGATAAAACCCTTTTTAACTTGTTAATAATTAGGTTAATTTGCTAGCAAGTAGATTAATTAGTAACACCGTTCCCTGTGATCGATACCCGACTTACCCAAGCTATATTATAATCTGACTAGGTACACTGCCTATAGGTGCATAGTTAGTCTAAGTTTGTTAGGTTATAAATATTAAAATTAGTGGGTACTTTTGTGCACATCAGTAATATTACTAAAAATAACAATGTCATTTTGGGTTACACATAAGAACAAATATGAGCATAACTGAAAAGAGAATAATTTATAAGGACTAGTTTGTTAATTAATTAATAGTTTAATTAATTACATGAACCTAGATATTCTTGAATGTTCCATATAAAGGATTTAAATATCAGGATAAATAAAAAAAGTTAGATATAATTATTATGAGCCCTGATATTTATCTGTTACAGTTTGAATCCTTCCCTTAGATATATAGGGTCATAAAACTGAAAATTAAGCGTTAGAGAAATCAATCAAAACCAAAGAAAATGTGGAGGTGCTCTCAAGTCTCCAAAAAACCTAGATGTAACGCCTGGTTCCTGGTACGTATTTTTAATATAAGTTTTTGCATTTTTACTCTGGGACTCGACGAGTTAGAGGCCCCAACCCGTCGAGTAGATGCGAATTTTGGGACGTGGGTGGAAGAATCTACTTGCCGAGTTAGAAGACCCGAATCGACGAGTAGAACTGTCTTGATGAAACCCTAAATTTGAGTGTTTGCACCCTATTTAAACAACTTATAGGGTCTCCACTCCAGCCTCCATCACCCTCAGACTCCCTTCACGAAACCCTGATCGAATATCGAGTGTTCTTGAGCCTTTTTTGTGCCATTTGTGTGTTTTTGAAGCTTGAGAAGAAGGAGGAGGCTTGGGAGATCAAGAGAAAGCAAGTAGATCCAGAGGTTTTGGCACATTTCCAGCTCAGTTGAGGTATAAAGCTGATACCATGACTATTCATTTCTTAGATCTCCATTTAGGGCTATTTTCTACCTTTTCTAAGTCTTAGTGAAGCCATATCCGGGATTGTGAGTATCAATGGGGTTGTACTTTAGATCTTGAACCTTTAAGGGTTCCCATGGCATAAAGGTGCCAACTTTATGGACATGGGAGTCCCATGCACCATGTAGACTTCAATTTGCGTCCTTATGAGCTAGTTAACCCATGCATGCACGTAAAGTTTGTAACTTTACGTGCTATATCGATCCTAGGAGGTCAGATCTATGTTCTGGTTGCATTAAGCCCGACTGAAATCGACTTGGTAGACTTGGACTTTGGGGGTTCAGCGAGTCGCTCATTGGACTCGGCGAGTCGGGTCATGGTTCCCCAACCTTTTCTGTTTCTGATCGATCTGGTTGAGTTTAGAAGAGAACTCAACAAGATGGACGTGAATATGGACTTGAAGATCAAAGAACTCGACGAGCTCAAAGATGAACTCGACGAGTTCAAGGAAATGTCCCAACTTGTATGAAGAAGAACTCGACGAGTTCAAGTAAGAACTCGGTGAATCAAGGGCTAAACACTTCAACTTGTAAGAAGAAGGACTCGACGAGTTCATGGACGAGCTCGGCGAGTCAAGAGAAAAAAGGTCCCGATTCTGTATGAAGGAGAACTCGACGAGTTCTTGAAAGACTCGACGAGTAGAATCGAAGTTCCAGTATTTTGTGGATTATGGAACTCGACGAGTTGGTGGACCAACTCGGCGAGTTGAGTCAACCAGGTGTTGACTTTGACTAAAAGTTGACTTTGACCAGGGTGTTGACCTTGACTTTGACCTGAGTTGACCCTTGAAAGGGTTACGAGTATGAAATGGTAATTAAGGAAGGTTGTTATGTGTAGGAGTTTGAGGAGAGTTAATCCCAGCACCGAGGACAGTTCAGTTACTGCACGACATCGAGGTGAGTTACCTTCTAGTAGAAGTGGGTCTACGGCCACAATGTCGGCCCACTAGTAGGATTTGATTGTCAGATAATTGTCTTTGTGATAATTACCTGGGTTTGCCACAGTCTGATATGTTTGATGTGCTAGTATGATATGATGTTAGGTGATAGTGTTAGTAGGGGGAATAGTCCCCATGTTTCGGTTGTAAGGACCGAAGGGGTAGGTCGGGCACCCCGGTATGCCTGACAGTATGATTATGTTATATTATTATATGGTAGTAGTAGGGGGTGAAATAGTCCCCGTAACCGGTTGAGATAACCGGAGGGGTAGGTCGGACACCCCGGTATGTCTGACAGGGGTAGGTTAGGCACCCCGGTATGCCTCGCAGGGTAGGTCGGGCACCCAGATATGCCTGGCAGTATGTTTATAGTATGGTATGTGGTATGATGGGGGAACTCACTAAGCTTTGTGCTTACGGTTTCAGTTTTGTTTTCAGGTACCTCTTCTTCGAAGGGGAAGGATCTGGCACGGTAGCAGCGCATCGCACACACACACACACAGGATTTCCGCATTATGAGATTCATGGGATTGCACTCTGACATTGTTACTAGTTTATGATATGGTTTGAGACATGTGATTATGGTTTTATGAAATGATCTGATTCGATGATGTTTTCAGTAAACAATTTAATAAGTTACTTAATTAAAAGAAAATTTTTGGTCATGATTTTTAGGATGGTACAAGTTGGTATCAGAGCCTTGGTTTGAGGGATTCGGACACACCTTCGGGGGTGTCTGGACTCAAATCGAGGGTTTGAAAGATTTTTACAAGAAAATAGTTTTTCTAAAAATTAAAATAAGGAGTTTTGAGAAAGAACAAGGTGTGTGATGCGTGCGACCGGCCGAGCTCAAGTAAGTTTTCCCCAAAATACCCATACATGTTATGTCATGATGTGATATGATTATGAGAATTGCATGCTAGATTATGGCTAAGGATCTAGAAAGATGCCTTATGTGCCTATTATATGTGCTTATTGAGTTACATGCTAGAACTGATTAGTCAGTAATATGATGGCCTGAATAGGATATGCTTGGTATGGTTACTCAATGCTCGAATGCTTCTTGCTTTGTGCTTTTAGGAGTTCTAGTTATCTTTAGCTAACTAGTAAACTGATACGTTAAGTTACATATTGCGAGGACTAAATAATTTCAAAAGGTTAGGTCTAGCCTTATTGTGCAGCTCTTGTTTGATTCCAACCGTTGTAGGGTTGGACCTCTCATTCGAAGAATTATATGGTCTTAGTGATATGTAATGGTATCCGCAAGCTAGTTAGGTAAAGGTGGCAGGAATTCCTTATGCAGCTGATGGCGGAGAGTATGTCGGAGAGTTACCCTAGGGTAAGCCTAGGATGAGATTTGTGCAGAGAGCAGTAGTAGTAGAAGGGACTTGGTGAAGTCAAGGCAATCCTTGAGGAAAGTACGGATAGATGTGGAAGGTAGTATGGTCCCGTACTACTGAAAGCAGAGGATCCGTACTCGAGTCAAGGATGGTTGAGATAGAACCAGGGAACTTGTAATATATGAGACCTCTCGAGGTTATGTATGACCCTGACGATTATGTGTTTTGTTTCAGAATGGTGATGATTACGCAAAACGGAGGAGGAGGTTCAGGGTCGGGATCAGGTTCAGGATCAGGTTCGGGATCGGGTGTCGAGCCAGTTGATGAGGGACTACGTGAGTTCATTGCTTCTGAGATCACTAGAGGCATCCTTTAGTCGACCCCGGTGATTTTTGGGTCGATCAAGGAAGGGATTATCGAGCTGATGGAGGATCGCCTCAGGGTGTTTCGGAGTGACACAGCTGTCATTCAGTCAGGGACACGCACACTCTCCTTCAAGGACTTCAGGGGATGTGGTGCGCCCGACTTCCACGGGGTGAAGGTCCCCATTGTTTCTAGGAGATGGATCGCAGACATGGAGTCTGCTCATTTGACGAGCTTCTGCACTGAGGGGTCGAAGGTCCAGTATGTTTCAGGATGTTTGAGGGACCGAGCTCGAGATTGGTGGGAGGCGGTCAGTGATTCCTTGGGAGCCCCAGCCATTGAGGCTATGACTTGGTCGGACTTTGTGACCAGGTTTAGGGCTGAGTTTGTGCCGGCTGTGGAGCTTCAGCAGCTGGCCAGAGAGTTCATGGATATGAGGCAGACGAATGAGTCGGTGGCGGAGATTACCGCCAAGTTCAGGGAGAGGGCCTTACTGGTGCCTTAGTATGCAGGGGATGAGGAGATGCGGAAGACCCGCTATCATGACATGTTGAGAGCTGACATTCGGAAACATGTCAACTACTCGACATGCCCGACATTGGATGACATTATTACGAGGGCGAGGGAGAAGGAGATTGACATTGAGCACCTCCGGAAGAGGAAGGCAGAGACTGAGCAGGGTACTGGGGTTTCGGGAAAGAACCCCAAGGGGTTCAACTCTAGGTCGAAGGGCCATCAGGGCCGGAGCCGCTGCGGGAAGTGCGGCAAGCCACATGAGGGGGTTTGTAGACTAGGGTCATCGGGCTGCTACAAATGCGGCAAGACTGGGCACTTGGGCAAGGAATGTACTGCTCCTACACCTATCTTCCAGACATCAGACCTGATTTGCTTTCATTGCAATCAGAAGGGCCATAAAAAGGCCAACTGCCCGAGATTGACAGCAGCAGCGCCAGCTCCAGCGACCCTGCGGATTACGGATGGCCGACAGGGCAAGACAAATGCTCCGGTGGTGAGGATCCGAGCCTTCCAGCTGACTGCCGAGGAGGCGCGTGCCGCACCTGATGTGGTGACGGGTATGTTTTCTTCTCCCTAACTCTTATTTCATGTCGATTATGATATTTATGTACTGTGTTTATGTGTATGTTTAGGGTCGTTCCATGTGAACAGTATCCCAGTACAGGTCTTATTCGATTCAGGGGCTACCCGATCGTTTATCTCTCTTGCGCTTAGCAAGAGGTTTTCTAAGTCTTCAGGCATGTTAGACTATCCTTTAGAGGTTGAGATTGTTGACGATCGATCTATCCGAGCATCAGAGGTTTTCAGAGACTGCGTGTTGAGGTTATACGACGAGCGTTACCTCGTAGACTTGGTTCCCATTCCATTACGTGGGAACAAGGTTATCATAGGCATGGACTGGTTGAGCCCCAATAGGGAGGTGATCGACTGTGCACAACAGATGGTGCATATCAGGACCCCAAGTGGGGGAGAGCTGGTGATTCAGGGCGAGAGGCCACAACGAGAACCAGCTTTGTGCTCAGCAGCAAGGGCTAGGCGCTACCTTCAGTAGGGTTACGCAGGGTACGTCGCCTAAGTTATGGATACCCGGGAAGCGGGTAAGGCGAACGTGAGCGATGTGCCAGTTGTGCGAGAGTACCCAGATGTGTTCCCAGAGGAGTTGCCTGGGATACCTCTGGAGAGACAGGTGGAGTTCCGAATTGACCTCGTTCCTGGTACGACACCGATAGCCAAGGCACCATATCGGTTGGCTCCTCCCGAGATGCAGGAGTTGTCTATATAGCTGCAGGAGCTGTTAGACAAAGGATTTATCAGGCCGAGCAGTTCGACTTGGGGATCCCCGATTCTGTTTGTGAAGAAGAAGGATGGGTCCCACCGGATGTGCATAGACTATCGGGAGTTGAACAAGGTAATGGTGAAGAACCGTTACCCACTCTCGAGGATTGACGGCCTCTTCGATCAGCTGTAGGGGCATCTTGGTTTTCCAAGATCGATTTGCATTCAGGATATCATCAGATGAGAGTCAGAGACGAGGATGTACAGAAGAATGATTTTCGGACTTGCTACAGTCATTACGAGTTCGTGGTGATGCCCTTCGGGCTCACCAATGCTCCCGCCGCGTTCATGGACCTCATGAACCGCGTATGCAGACCGATGTTGGATCGGTCTGTGATAGTCTTTATCGATGACATATTGGTTTACTCTAAGACATAGGAGCAGATCGAGGAGCACTTGCGAGAGGTGTTGGATACCCTGAAGAAGGAGAGCTTGTACGTCAAGTTCTTCAAGTGCGAGTTCTGGTTGCGCAAGGTGTAGTTTCTGGGGCACCTTGTCAACCAGAACGGTATTCTGGTCAAACCAGCCAAGGTGGAGGCCGTAATGAGATGGGAGGTTCCGAAGTCTCCATCTGAGATTCGGAGTTTCCTAGGGCTAGCAGGCTATTACCGGAGATTCATTCAGGACTTCTCCAAGGTATCCGTACCCTTGACCCGACTGACGAAGAAGGTCGTGGTCTTTCGTTGGGAGCCTAAGCAGCAGGCAGCATTTGAGACATTGAGGCAGAGGTTATGTGAGGCACCGATCCTAGCCCTGCCAGAGGGCGTGAAGGATTTTGTAGTATACTGCGATGCGTCAATTTCAGGGTTGGGCGCAGTACTGATGCAGAGAGGGCACGTCATCGCCTACGCCTCGAGGCAGCTAAAGCCTCACCAGGCGAACTACCCGACGCATGATTTGGAGTTGGGGGCGGTCGTCTTCGCCCTCAAGATTTGGAGAAATTACCTCTATGGGGTCCGTTGTACCATTTACACTAATCACAAGAGTCTGAGGTACCTCATGGATCAGCCGAATCTGAACATGAGGCAGCGTCGGTGGCTAGATGTGGTGAAGGATTACGACTGTGAGATCCTCTACCACCCGGGGAAGGCCAATGTTGTGGCCGATGCTCTTAGCCGCAAGGCAGCCCCGATCATAGAAATTTGCTTGCGGATGACAGTAGTGACTCCACTGTTGGAGCAGATCCGAGAGGCCCAGCAGGAGGCTATGAAGGAGGAACATCGGAAGAGCGAGCGTATTGTGGGTCAGGTTTCCTCCTTCGACTATGATAGTCGTGGGTTGTTGACACTACACCGTAGAGTGTGGGTTCCATATCATGGAGGGGTGCGCCAAGTTTTGATGGAGGAGGCGCACAAATCCAGATTCTCGATTCATCCCGGGGCGACGAAGATGTACAGAGATCTCCGTCCTGATTACTGGTGGCCCTGCATGAAGCGGGATGTAGCCTGGTACGTTGAGAGATGCCTGACCTGCAGGAAGGTCAAGGCAGAGCACCAGAGGCCTCACGGCAAGACACGGCCGTTGGATATACCTATGTGGAAATGGGAAGATATTACTATGGATTTCATCACGAAGCTTCCCAGGACCGCACGGGGAGTGGATTCGATTTGGGTCATCGTGGATCGATTGACCAAGAGCGCCCATTTCATTCTGATCCAGGAGAGCATTTCGGCCGAGAAGCTAGTCGGCATCTACATTAGAGAGGTAGTAGCACGACACGGAGTGCCAGTCTCCGTGATTTCTGACAGAGACGTGCGGTTGAATTCCAGATTCTGGAAGAAGTTCCACGACGAGTTGGGTACTCGTCTGCACTTCAGCATCGCTTTTCACCCGCATACGGATGGTCAGAGCGAGCGGACCATCCAGACCTTGGAGGATATGCTGCGGGAAAGCGTTTTAGACTTTGGTGGTAGCTGGGATACCTACCTTCCCTTGGCAGAGTTTTCCTACAATAATAGCTACCACGCGAGTATTGACCGTCCTCCCTTTGAGATGTTATACGGGAGGAAGTGCAAAACCCTGATATGTTGGGGTGAGGTTTGGGCAGAGGTTCATGGGGAGTAACGAAGTGGTACTCAAGATGACGGAGAGGATCCAACAGGTCCGGAGCAGGCTTCAGACTGCTCAGAGTCGGCAAAAAAGTTATGTCGACAAGCGTCGTTCGGACCTGGAATTCCAGGTCGTGGATATGGTTCTCCTGAAGGTCTCACCTTGGAAAGGTGTCATCCGGTTCAGGAAGCGGGGCAAGTTAGGCCCTAGGTATATCGGTCCTTTCAGGGTTGCAGCTCGGGTGGAAAAGGTGGCGTATAGGCTAGATCTGCCAGCCAAGCTTAGCCAGATTCACAGTACCTTTCACGTCTCCCAGTTGCGGAAGTGTCTGGTAGACGACTCTGGAGTGGTGCCTCTAGAGGATACTCAGGTGGATGACAGCTTGAACTACATAGAGCGACCAGTAGCTATCCTCGACAGGAAGTCGAAAGACCTGAGGAACAAGAGGGTTGAGATGGTGAAGGTGCAATGGCAGCACCGTAAGGGCTAAGAATGGACTTAGGAGCCGGAGGACGAGATGAGAGAACACTACCCCGAGCTTTTTCCAGATGCAGCAACAGACTTCGAGGACAAAGTCTAAAATAAGCGGGGGAGAGTTGTAACGCCCGGTTCCCGGTACGTATTTTTAATATAAGTTTTGCATTTTTACTTTGGGACTCGACGAGTTGGAAGCCCCAACTCGTCGAGTAGATGTGAAATTTGGTACGCGGGTGGAAGAATCTACTCGCCGAGTCGGAAGACCCGACTCGACGAGTAGACCTGTCTGGATGAAACCCTAAATTTGAGGGTTTACACCTTATTTAAACAACTTATAGGGTCTCCACTCCAACCTCCATCACCCTCAGACTCCCTTCATGAAACCCTGATCGAATATTGAGTGTTCTTGAGCCTTTTTTGTGCCATTTGTGTGTTTTTGAAGCTTGAAAAGAAGGAGGAGGCTTGGGAGATCAAGAGAAAGCAAGTAGATCCAGAGGTTTTGGCACATTTCCAGCTCAGTTGAGGTAGAAAGTTGATACCTTGACTATTCATTTCTTAGATCTCCATTTAGGGCTATTTTCTACCTTTTCTAAGTCTTAGTGAAGCCATATTCGGGATTGTGAGTATCAATGGGGTTGTACTTCAGATGTTGAACCTTTAAGGGTTCCCATGGCATAAATGTGCCAACTTTATGGCCATGGGAGTCCGATGCACCATGTAGACTTCATTTTGCATCCTTATGAGCTAGTTAACTCATGCATGCACGTAAAGTTTGTAACTTTACGTGCTATATCGATCCTAGGAGGTCAGATCTATGTTCTGGATGCATTAAGCCCGAATGAAATCGACTTGGTAGACTTGGACTTTGGGGGACTCAGCCAGTTGCTCATAGGACTCGGCGAGTCGGGTCATGGTTCCCCAACCTTTTCTGTTTCTGATCGATCTGGTTGAGTCTAGAAGAGGACTCAACAAGATGGACGTGAATATGGACTTGAAGATCAAAGAACTCGACGAGTTCAAGGATGAACTCGGCGAGTTCAAGGCAATGTCACAACTTGTATGAAGAAGAACTCGACGAGTTCAAGGAAGAACTCGACGAGTTCAAGGAAGAACTCGGCGAGTCAGGGGCTAAACACTTCAACTTGTAAGAAGAAGGACTCGACGAGTTCATGGACGAGCTCGGCGAGTCAAGAGCAAAAAGGTCCCGATTCTGTATGAAGGAGAACTCGACGAGTTCTTGAAAGACTCGACGAGTAGGATCGAAGTTCCAGTATTTTGTGGATTATGGAACTCGACGAGTTGGTGGACCAACTCGACGAGTTGAGTCAACCAGGTGTTGACTTTGACCAAAAGTTGACTTTGACCAGGGTGTTGACCTTGACTTTGACCTGAGTTGACCCTTGAAAGGGTTACGAGTATGAAATAGTAATTAAGGAAGGTTGTTATGTGTAGGAGTTTGAGGAGAGTTGATCCCAGCACCGAGGACAGTTCAGTTACTGCACGACATCGAGGTGAGTTATCTTCTAGTAGAAGTGGGTCTACGACCACAATGTCGGCTCACTAGTAGGAGTTGCTTGTCAGATAATTGTATTTGTGATAATTACCTGGGTTTGCCACTGTCTGATATGTTTAATGTGCTAGTATGATATGATGTTAGGTGATAGTGGTAGTAGGGGGAATAGTCCCCATGTTTCGGTTGTAAGGACCAAAGGGGTAGGTCGGGCACCCCGATATGCCTGACAGTATGATTATGTTATATTATTATGTGGTAGTAGTATGGGTGAAATAGTCCCTTAACCGGTTGAGATAACCGGAGGGGTAGGTCGAACACCCTGGTATGTCTGACAGGGGTAGGTTAGGCACCCCGGTATGCCTAGCAGGGTAGGTCGGGCACCCAAATATGTCTGGCAGTATGTTTATAGTATGGTATGTGGTATGATGGGGGAACTCACTAAGTTTTGTGCTTACAGTTTCAGTTTTGTTTTCAGGTACCTCTTCTTCGAAGGGGAAGGAGTCAGCACGGTAACAACGCATCACATACACACACACAGGATTTCCGCATTATGAGATTCATGGGATAACACTCTGACATTGTTACTATTTTATGATATGGTTTGAGACATGTGACTATGGTTTTATGAAATGATATGATTCGATGATGTTTTTCAGTAAACAAAACTATAAGTTAATTAAAAACAAAATTTTTGGTCATGATTTTTGGGATGTTACACTAGAAGTTGATTACCGCACCACGAAGAAGGAGTCTCTGCATCACGGAGAGTCGATTCCAGATTCAAATTGTTCTAATTCATGGTGTGCTTTTCGTTAGGCGATTCCAGTTTGTTGTTTGTATCTTGGGTGCAATCACAAGAGAGGGATTCTGCATTGGATCCTCCAAGTCTGATCAATTGGCGAAATCAAAGAAACCAAAGAACTCAAGTGTATGTATTATATCTCTCAATTTTTTGTTTTGTGTACTAGTTGCCTAGATCTGGTGAACAAATGTCCTTTAATGGTTATGTTACTTCCGTTATCCATTTCGTTGTCTAAGGACTCTCATAACCCAACAATATGCACCATTGCTCACCTATACGACACCTTATTTCCTTTTGCCACAAGTACATGTTGACAAATATAAGGGTTGAAGACATCATTTTGGATATAAGGATTGAAGATGTCATTTTGGATCATCTCAACCCGCTTTTACTTTCTCTGGATTGAATGCCTCAACGAAACCTTAACTCAACACAATTCTTCAATTCACCTTATTTTTTCTATCTAATTTATTCTACAAATCTTATTTGGATATGAAGTAGTGATTGATTTGGCAACATCGATGCCAACTACAACTTCTTTGCTCGCTCTTGGGTTTAGGTTTCATCTAACTATTTCCCTCTTCTCTTGCTCTTTTACCCTTCTGTCACACCTACTTTACTCTCTCACTCTAGCCATCAATCTCCATAGAAACCTTAGCTGTCAACTCCGCTCTTTTTCACCAACACCAAATACATTTTGTATAAAATTCTCAATCGTTGGTCATAACAACCATCGCTACCAACCTTCCCCACCACCACTGCCACTAACCATATGTCTTTGTTTACACGCATATACACACCACCGAACTACCTTCATGACCACTTTTATAGACATACACACCACCACATCCTTTCTCTTCGTCTAGGCACTAACACACGCCATCATATCATGGGAAGTTGCGACCTCCATATCATGGGAAAGAGGAGAAACAAAGATGAATGCGACGTGCAGCCAGAGAGAAGGTCGTGGGTGCCTGTGGAGTTGGAAGAGAAAACTGACGAGAAACCGTAAATAGGCAATTAAAATGGACAAGATTGAAAGTTGAGATAATCTAAGATTAAGGAAGTAGTTATCCACTAATCTCTATTAGTATTATATTCATTGTAAGACCGAAGTGGTCTAGACAGATAAAAGAACCACACAACCGAGTGTGTAAAAGACAAAAGAAGAAAACAGACCAGAAGTCCAGAACTCCTAAACCGGTGAGAGAGTGGTATTGTTACTTCTATTATATTCGTGGTAAGTGGTAAACAATCAAAAGCCCAATCATGGCCCATGTAAAATCAACCCTTTCCAGTTCCTCTATCTCACGAGTCACGACTCTCCCACACAGCAAGCGACAGACACAGATCCACCTTTGAGCTTTGGCGCCTCCTGTCGCATAGTAAGCTTCACTTGCTCTCTTTCATGCACAAAGAAATGCAATTCTAGCCTCTCTTTGTTGAAATTCAGGTTTTCTGGTAATTATGTTTGAATATGAACAATTTGAGCCGGAATTTTGTTCCAGTTGTAATGTATATACTTAATCACAGATTCTTCCTATACGAGCTTGGTTTTCTGCTACATAGTGCCACGATATACAGATTTTGTTGAATAATTTATAAAAGGAACGTAAAAATTATGTTGTACTAGATGATTGTAGAAATTCGACTTTACCTTGTTGAATTTCGGGGTTGAAAGCTTTAGTTAGGTTACATTATCGTAATCCTCTTAGACTGTATATAGCAAGTTCCATATCCAAGTGCTCTAGCTAGCTAAAGCATGTGAAATTAGTAATGTGATCCAAACCACATTTTACCAAATTATACTTTTCAACTCTTAGTTTTCAAATATATGCCAGAATGCTTGAATGACCTATTTGAATGTAATGAATTTTGAACAGATTACGATATTATCTCACACTAATTTCCAACTTCTGTTCTCTTTTCCTTGATAGATTTCTATTTCATACACTAAAAATGATGGCGATTGGTGCTTCTGCCCTACAAATAACTTTCACGAGACCCTCTGTTCTTCTTACTCAAAGAAATCTTGGGGTTACCATGGCAAGTTTTGTGCAAGAATCCGATAGAGCTTTATCATCTAAGCTTACAAGCTCTTCTCATCTATCATCCATGTTAAATTCTAATAAAAGTTTCACAATTAATCATCCAAGGTTTCGTAAGTTTGTTACAAGATCAATGTCTGAAGCTTCTGAAACCAAATCCACATCCCAGCTTTCGATTGATTTGAAAGGTTTGAATTTGATCCTCATATTTATCCGTTTTCTTGATACAAACTTCACAAACAGGGGTGTTGTTGTCTTTATATAGATTTGATACAATATATTACTAAGTAAATACTCTTACTTAAAGGTAAAAGGGCATTCATTGCTGGTGTTGCTGATGACAATGGATATGGTTGGGCTATTGCAAAATCTTTAGCTGCTGCAGGTGCTGAAATTCTTGTTGGAACATGGGTGCCTGTAAGTAAAGTAGAATCACTTTTAGCCAAATCTTGACATTATTGCCCCTATTAATCTCACTTTTCTTCATTCACCTTTTAAAATAGGCTTTAAACATATTTGAAATGAGTCTAAGACGAGGGAAATTCGATGCATCACGTGTGTAAGTCTTTAACACATTTTTTTTCTATCTTTCTATAATTTTAATATTTCATTTTCACTTATGTTAACAAAAAATATCATCTTTTAGTTTGCCAGATGGCACTTTGATGGAGATTACTAAAGTTTATCCATTAGATGCTGTGTTTGATAACCCAGAAGATGTACCTGAAGATGTAATGATACATATAATTGTGATAATAAATAAAGTATTAATTATTTAAACAGTTTATAGACGTATAAATAAATGACTTTATTCATGCAGATTAAAGCAAATAAACGTTATGCAGGTGCAAGTAATTGGACTGTACAGGTGTATACTCACACTATTGTCATTTTTTTATGCATTTCATTTTGTTTTATTCAATTATTGATTTTTTATTTTTTTGAGAAATTCAGGAAGTTGCAGAATTAGTAAAGAAAGATTTTGGTAGTATTGATATTTTGGTGCATTCACTTGCTAATGGACCAGAGGTTTGTTATTCATGAACATGAATATATTAAATATAGTAATATACATATACATAATTAATATACACCATTTTTTTGTTATTAAAAAAATGATTAAATTTTTTATTAGGTTACTAAGCCTCTATTGGAGACATCAAGAAAAGGTTATCTAGCAGCAGTATCTGCATCAAGCTATTCATATGTTTCTTTACTCAAGCATTTCCTTCCAATCATGAACCCTGGTATGCCATGTCATCATTTTTTTTTATTAGTATATGTATTTAAATTATATATATTATAAGTTAACAATGTGAATTTTCATAGGTGGTTCTTCAATTTCTCTTACATACATTGCTTCTGAGAGGATCATTCCAGGGTACATTTTTTTATTCTTTTTTTTTTTTAAATTTTGTTTCATTCTTTTACATATTTATTGTATACATTAATAGATATGGTGGAGGGATGAGTTCAGCAAAAGCTGCACTTGAGAGTGACACAAAAGTGAGCTTTCTTCTCATCTTTAAATAATTAAATCTTCTACACTACCAAAAAAAACATTGTTATTAAATTATTAATCTCATGTCAATTTTATATATTTGTTTTATTTAGGTTCTTGCTTTTGAAGCCGGAAGAAAACATAAAATTAGAGTCAACACTATCTCCGCAGGTGATTTTATCACTTGTTCCATGAGGGCATTTATGTCTTTTGCACACATGAGTGATTTTTTGTCTGTAACAAAAAATTTCAATTTTTGTCCCATCGACATTAGTCTCACTCTCACTCCCAGTCAAACACAGTACTAGGCCGTCATGTTCTGCATTTGACTGGGACTGATGTTTATGAATTTTTGTCTCGTCAACATCAGTCTCGGTCCCCGTCAAATGAAAGTCAAACACAGTACTAGGCCGTTCTGTTATGCATTTGACTGGGACTGGGACTAAATGTCTGAGTTTTTGTCTCATCACATCAGTCTCAGTCCCAGTCAAGTCAAACACAGTACTAGACCATCTTGTCCTGTTCTCTTCTGTTTTGTTTTGTTTTGTTCTGTCTGTATCTAAAATGACATGTTTTAGGTCCACTTGGAAGTCGTGCTGCTAAAGCAATTGGTTTTATAGATACAATGATAAGCTACTCTTTTGCTAATGCTCCTCTACAAAAAGAGCTATATGCGGGTAAAAACTGATTGAAATTACTATTATACCCCTATTGTTGGGACGTGTTTCTGAATTTTGAGAAATGGAATGGACAGATGAGGTGGGGAACACGGCGGCTTTTCTTGCATCACCATTGGCTTCTGCCATCACGGGTGCTCTTATATATGTTGATAATGGGTTGAATGCAATGGGTGTGGGGGTTGATAGTCCATTGTTTAAAGATCTTAATATTCCAACAAGTGAGCATTAGTATTGGCAATGTATATGTGTTGAGAATAAAGTTTTGAAGATTCGGCTTGTAGATTTAATGACAGTTTAATTATTATGTAAAAGATGTGGAATATGAACAAAACATGTTTAAATTTTTTGATTTTTGGGATTTTTGTTGAAATTGATTTTTTTTTTTTAGGTTTTTTGAAAAGGGAAATGGAGATTGATCAAAGAGATGATAGCAAACAACAAAATGGTCCTTTTTATAAGCTTAACAGTCCAATGACCAAAATTGAAATGAACCTTTTAAAACAAAGACCCCAAAAAATAACAATAATAATAATATTGAGACCTAAACCAAGAAAAAAGCATTAGGAAATAAAACGAAAGCATCAACAAAAGTTTATACTTTGAATGTACAAGGGATAAGTTTTTAATATTAAATACCTTGCCCTCAGAAAATATATATATATATATATATATATATATATATATATATATATATATATATATATATATATATATTATTTTGTTATCCAGTTGTCCTGAATAATAATAATTCGTATCAAAATTTAACTTTTTACTAGTTTACGATATACTTAAGTTTGATTTTGTATTATAAGTTGTGTTATATAGTTATAAGGTGATAAGTTGTTAAATTGCACAATTAAAATTCTGAAAAACGAATATGGACTCTAATGAAATCCAATTTCGATTTCGGCCGATTAACTTGTACATATATTATATAGCAATGAGAAAGCCCACTAGGGCCTACATTATACATTAATATTATCTTACTATTAGGTCTTCTACTCATCACCCAATCTATTTGCTCTTCTACCCAACGTCTCTCTCTCTCTTACACACACTCATATACCTGAAAACATACGAGGAACATGAAAACTGGAAATTATTATAAGATTAGTTTTGTATGATTGAAATTGGTGACAAATGAACATATCCCCAAATCTCTCCGCTGAAGAACAGAGGATCTTATTTCTTTCTGGGTTCATCTGTCTACAGGTACCTACCGTTTTCTTCAAACTTTATAACCAAATCCTTCAGTTTCTTTTTTTCTTTTTTACATTTTGGGTTTTTTTTTATTAATCCTGTGAAGGCTTAATAATCTTTAATTAGGGTCATAGATCGTTGCCAGGATCATGAAAGCTATTCCAATATCATATTGTTGTTAGGAATCTCGAATATTGTTGGGTAGCTTTCATAATTGTGAAAAGTTAATTGATTTATCGTTGGAAAATGGATTCAATCAATAGAGCTATTAGTTTGTTCCTTTGGATTTCGATATAGAATATTAAACTACAGCTCAGATTCATTCAGATCTATGAATAAGGAAAAGGTTATATGTTTTTTCATAAGTTTCTGAAATCGCATATAAATATAATCATCCATGACCCCAAAATCCTATTATTATTATTATTATTTTAATGTTATCTGTTACATCTTTGTTTCTGATCATAACAGGTTTCATTTATTGAAGCATATGGTGGGGGCAAATGAGTCAATACCACATACAAGATTGAAGATACACAACCATATCATATGGGATAAATTTGTAGTAAAACCATGATAAGAGAAATTACTGAGAAAGATTATTAAATACACAAGAATCAAGATACATTAGATTACAAGGAGGATTGAATTAAACAGCTAATCACAAAATGTATATGATATATATATATATTGTACAAAATACAATCAGATAGTGGAAGCATTAGTTAATTTAAGCCACATTTGTTTGAAGATCTTCTACAGCCAACAGCACCTTATTTCCTGAACCACCCTCACCTCCTTCATGTTTTCTAACTGATTGCTTTTGCACTTGTTCTGATTAATAATACACAATCACAAGTAAATTAGCATCGAGACCCAAGATTTGGATATATATGATTTTGTGTAATTTTATGGCATTTGGATTCATGAATATTGATTTTAAAGTTACAAAAGAAAAAGGATTATTAAAAAAAAAAAAAAAAAAAAACATATTTAACTATTTAGCCAACATGTGCTGATTATTTACATATACTGGTGATTGAATTATACAATAAAAACAATTAACAGCAAACTATTTAGTCATTTCATTTATTACCACTTTCACCATCTGAGGCGCCTTCAAGCTTTGCAATAGCATCCACAAGGGCTTCTTCATGCTCCTAAATTATTATATTAATTATTAAACCATCAACAAAATAGTCGATTAAAAGTTAAAATAGGAATAGCTTCTTACTTTAAGCACTTTTCTTGCCTTCTCAATATCCATTGGATCCGCATTGCTTGAACTAAACACTTTATCCATCTGTTGATCAAACGGAAATTTATTGCTACGATAAATAAAAAGGGCCAAATTGGGTCAATTAGTCAAAACACAAGTCAAAAGTCAAACTTACACCTTTGACTTCTTGGATAAAGAAAAGAAAAAGGACATGAGCATACCTCTTTAACAAGGGTATCTGTGTGAAGCAACTCGATATCATTCAAAGCCCTTTTTGGAACTCCTTTTGTTAATGGAGGTGGTTGAGGTTGTGATTCTTTCTTGGATTGACCCTTGGAGACCACTCTACCCCTTCCGGACCCACCGCCAGCTGTCTCGCCACGAGCCGCCACCGCCGGAGGATTTTTGTTCCCCCGCCCGGTCCCACTTCGCCTGCCGCCTCTATGAGATGCTCCAACATCCTCCCATTTCCAACGAATATCATTCGGAGATATCTATCCAAAAAATAAAAAGTAAAAAAGACTGATGTAAATCAGGTATACAGTGGCCCACTAACTATAACTAACCTCTCGTAGATTAACCCATTCCCAAGCTTCATTTGGTGTATTTGCATCGTATACCAAAGCATGACGCCCCTGTAAATATTTCAAAAGGGTTAAATGCAAGAAATCACAATCTACTTTCATTGATTTGAACAAAAAAAAACTACTTGATCATAGCAATGTGGTCCACATACAAAGCGATATTCAATAATATAATTTGGTGATTTTTCTATGATGTTGCAATTGGGTAGATTTTTCAAAGTGCAATTAACTAATAAGAAAAAAAATACAATGATGTAGTGGAAAGATATGGAATTAAGTGAGGGTTAATTACATAAAAGACTCTATATTATATATTGGGTTGTTTCCAGATTTATCATTTTTAATTTTTTTTCGATTTAGCCCTTTTAGAAAAAAAAAATGTGGATTAATCCCGAAAAAAGAAAAATATAAGGGTCAAAGTCAAACAAAAAAAAGGGTTAATCTCATAAAAGACCTTATATTTTGTGTTTTTTTTTGGATTAAACCTCAAGTTTATTTTTTTGCCTGAAAAAGACCTTGTATTTTTCATTTTTCCGAAAAAACCCTCAAATTTGTCTTTTTTTTCCGGAAAAAAAAACTTAACCTTCTAAATGCTTCCAAATAAACCTTCAACTTTTTTAGTTTTTCTCGAAAAAAACCCTCACATTTTACAATTTTTTTTTTGGAAAAAACTGACTAAAAGGGCTAGATCAGAAAAAATGAAAAAATACAAGGTCTTTTTCAGACGAAAAATAAACTTGAGGTTTAATCTGGAAAAAAAACACAAAATATAAGGTCTTTTATGAGATTAACACTAAAAAATGAGTTTTTTTAGAAAAAAAAATATATTTTTTGTGGTTTAATCCAAAAAAAAACCAAATATATAGGGTCTTTATGTAATTAGGCCATTAAATAAGTTAAACTAGGTTGATATTTGTTGCATTTAGGCCTATTTTAAATTCAAACTCTCATCATCAATCAACATACATATTGAATATTGATTGATATAATATTATTTATTTATTATACCTCAACAGGGTTAAAGTCTGTTATAACAGCCTCATAAAAGTTACTATCTTCAGGCCATCTTGTCCAAACCTTCCTTCCAATCACAGGATCTGAGCTCTTGTCTTCATCAACACCATTTCCATTATAACCACCACCCTTCTTCCCCACTTGATCCCTGCTGTTGAAACTTGAAGAACCAAACTGCAAAACAATTCATCATTATGTTAACATTTTAAAAAAAAGATTTGTGAAACTTGATCTTACAGATTGTGGCTTCTTTCCCCTCAATCCTGAACCAGAACCACCGCGATTCATGGCTGATGAAGATGGCGGCATTGGGTGGTGAGGTGGTGGAGCTAAGGATGAAGAAGGTCCAGATTGGGATGTTTTTTGTTTCTTTTGTGATGATGATGTAGGTTGAAGTTGAACTCCATTAGTCTTCCTCCATTCCCTATGATTTCATTTGATGTAAAATCATATAATCATATGTGATTATTTGATGAAAAATGTGTACCTTATTCTCTTGATGATGTCATCGCCATTTACTCTTGATAGAAGTATTCTGTGTTCTTCATCTGATACTCTCAGCTCCTTCCTAAGATCTGTTATCAAAGTTTCCATCTCCTATAGAAGTAAAAAGAAAAAGGTTAAATTCAATCACTTAAATGGAATGGAATCACTGATTCCATTGATGAAGTGTGTGTTTTCAAGAAAATGATATAAAACAAGGGTTACCACTCACCCAAGTGATAGCATCAGATTGAGCTTTAAAGGCACGAAGAACTGAGGTGTATGCTTCTTGTTCTATAAGGTGGATTTGTGTCTCCATGTCATTTTGAATTCTAGGAGGGACGGGGCCCACAGCCATTGTTCTTCCGTTTCCAGAACTACCCCCGGGCCCACCACTTCGGAATTTGTTCTGATGTGGAGGAGGAAAGTCATCATCTGTTCCTAAAATATTATCAATAAAAAAATTTTGCTTTCAAAGAGAAAACTTAGGCATTATCATTTGTGAAGAGCAGTTTCCTTTGTGTTTCTAGACAATGAAGCAAAATCTGTAATCTGTGTGTGATCTATAACTGTTTGGATGTTTGTTTTTATCAGAATGTGTTTGCAGATCTTCTTATTTCTTGATATTCGTTTTCATGATAACTTTATTAGTAACAGATTACACAGAAAAATACTTTGAACCCTAAACCGCTGTTAAATCAAACCCTAAACCCTAAAAAATCAAAATCATGAATCTTGAACTCCACAAACTGTTCAAACTTTAAATCTGGAGAAAGAATCCTAAATTTCAACTCTTAACATGAACAAATCAAGAAATTAACAAACGGAAATCATAATAAATCCTTCGTTTGTTCATCCAGACGAAAAAACAGGAAAAGGGTTTTTTTCGTCAGAAGGGGTGGAGTGTTAATAACATAATTAGGTGTATGTATGTGCGTATACAGATCTTGAAGAATGATTACTCACCACTGCTGTCTGAAAGCCCGTAGTCCATGGTAGAGCGAAAGTTTCATGAACAATTTGGCACACAAAAGATGACACAGTTCTACAAATTGAACTATAAGAGGGCAAATCAAGGAAATTTCAAACATTACAAGCGAATCGAGAAAATAAAATCATAAGAAAGTGTAAGTTCAAAGGAATTTTGTCGTACCTCTATGCTCAGATGGAGAAGAATAAACGAAAGTAGTGCGTATGCGTCAGTTTCAGACTATGCGTGTGAAAGAAGTGAAAGTGGGAAGAAGTGAGGTGGGTGGCGGTGGTAGAGGAGGTGCAGTGGACGGCAGCACCAGCGACCGGTGCTTCTCCGGAGGAGAGAGAGAGCTTTGGGACTTCGAGTGTTGGAAGTAGAGAACAATGATGAAACGGCGTCGTCAGCTCGAAGAAGTGAAGGTCGTAACAATTTTATTTACTTTTTTACAAATTTGCAAAAATGGTCCCTGTGCTTTGGTGGTGTTTTTAATTTTAGATATCGTAGGTTTGATCCTTATGGTTAGTATTTTTTTTTTTGTGGTTTTGGTCTATATCCTGTATTTCTACCCTACATGAAATGTTATATGTTCTTAAATAATTTTTTCATTTTCTTTTAATTATTTACTTATTATTCTAATTAAAGAAAATATTCCAGTGTCTACCATTATCACTCCTAACCCTCTGTTTAAAACTCTGACCATTTGTACCCTCAACCTCCGTTCAAATTCAAGTTTTCCCAAACACAACTCTCTGGTAGAAGCTTAGTCGTCGTTTGTGTTGTCTTCTGTAACGGCGATTGTCGACCTCCATTAATGATTGGCAAAAAAAAGATTGAAACCGATACACACACACCTATAAGTCGACGAATATCTGTTTGGTGAATCATAGCTTCGATTGAGGGAAAAATATATATTGGCGGTTGCTTGTTTCGTTGTCTAGATTCGAACAAGGGAAGGGGTGGTGGTGGAACTGAACTACAAGAGGGGGAAGCGGTGGTAGAATGGGGGTCATATGGAGAGAAAGGGAAAGAACGAGAGAAACTCAATCGTTGAACCCAAACCCTAACATTGTCGTTGTTGTTTTTGTTTGCATATCATAACTCCGATCTGCAAACTATAACTTCGACAGTGGTGGCTTCGATTTATTTGGGGACGAAGCGAGGTCAGTAGGGTTGTAAATAATGACATCATGTAGTAGGTGGTACATCTTAAAGGCGGTTGCAATGGCTTGGTAAAGCTTGAACAGGTTGAGGAAGATGAGGAACTGGGTGAATTTCGAAAATGGAGGTCGTCGGCAGTGGTTACAGACACCAGTGATGAAAGGTGGAGCTGGTGATGATTGGAATTCACTCCTCCTTAGTATCATACGTATTATGATAGAGGTGATAGGGAGTTAGGTTATTTTTTTAAGTTAATTAAAAGTAAATTAATTTAATTAAAGTATTTCAGCAATTAAAGAAAATGAAAGATATAAATTATAAGGGCATAAAAGTAATTTCATGTGTATAGGGACCAAAATCACTAAAAATATCCACTATTGGACCACTCATGCACCATCAAATATTTTTAGATCAAAACCACATAATTTTGATAATCACATTGATCATTTTTGCGATTTTGTCTTGCTTTTTTAATGTTAGGTTGTTTTTGTTTTTAGAAGAAAAATCAGGTTGTAGACTTCGACAGTAAAAGTGACAAACCAAACGTCTGCAGTGTGTAACATCCATTTCCAAGTATTTTCCATGTATGGATCAAAATATTCAATCTTTGCAAATCCGGTCCTTACGATGGGCGTGAATGAAGTGTACGTCGGGCGTAAGTCATTAAGTGGAACGCGGACTTCATGCAATACATAGGGCGCACTCAAGCTGATCCTAAAACCCTAAATTTTAGGGTTGAGAACCTATTTGCGCACCTTAAGTCCATTGAGGCCTCTTCATGTTCAGCCTCAACTCTCCCCAAAGCGGTCATTTCGAAACCCTAGCTACTTTGTGAGGATCTTGTGCATTTTAAGTGAGTGTTTATGAAGAAGGAAATTATTAAAGGAGCACTGGTGAGCTTGGAGCTTGAAGATCCAAAACTTTCATCCCATTTGCAAGCCTTGGAAGGTATAAAGCTTGAAACTTTATGATTCATTGGTTTAAATATAAGGTAGCTTAGAGTTTTCCATGCTTTTAGTCCCATGGTTTTAGTTCTTGCGAGTAAAAGCTACTACAGAGATTGTGATTATCATACCTTGTCATGTATGAGGATTCTAAGTCATAAAAATTGGATCTTGATGGTTGCTTTTCACTCATGTAAGGGTTTGGAGTCATTAGAGGATGTTAAGGATATAGGGTTTGGTTTTCGACTCCATTAGGCCATGCAAAGTCATAAAGTCAGGAACTTTATGACTTTAGACGTCCATTGGAGTTAGATCTAAGTGTTGTGTGTTTGGTCTTAAGCTATTAAGAGCCTAATGGAGAGTTGGCAATTTATTCGGTTACGTGGGGAATAACCCCTAAGTACGCAGTGCATAACAGGACTTTGCCCCGTTTTTCTTTCTGTGGAAACTCGATACGCATGGCATAAGGAAGGCGTATGCATGGCGTACTCCCAGAAGTGAAGTTAGGTCATTTTTGGGCCTTGGGATATGTTTTGTTGGGTTTAGTTTAGAAAGGGTGGAATGGTCTTTTACCCTAGAGAGAGAAACAGAGTATGTAATGGACCTTTGATTATGATTATTACCATAGTTCTAAAATAGCGTTGGTTTTTATATATGTAATGTGAGGAGATTCTTGGACCAGCAGGTCGGGTGTGAGAGTTATCTGTTATCGATTGAGGTGAGTCTTCTCGATATATTGTAGGACACTAGGTGTCATATGTGCTTGTTGTCTTTATGACTCTTGTTGTATGCATGTATTCCAGAATGTTATATGTATGTGGGGGTGAAATAGACACGAGGGTGAAATAGACTCGTTCGGTTGAAAAACACTGATGGAGCCATAAGGGACTCTAGGGTAAAATAGACCCAGAGGTGAAATAGACTCATTCGGTTGAAAAATATTGATTGAGTCGGAAGGGAATCTGGGGTGAAATAGACCCGTTCGGTTGAAAAATATCGATTGAGTCGGAAGGGTCTCGGTGGTGAAATAGACCTGAATCACCAACTCTCCCCCACTTAGGGTCCGAACCCGAACCAACTGTTGCTCACAGTCGATCACTGCCCTATTAGGGCTCAACCAATCCATGCCCACGATAACCTTGTTCCCACGTAAAGGAATGGGAACCAAATCCACCGAATACCGCTCGTTGAATAGTTAAAGAGTACAACCTCGATGAACCCTCGCAGCCCGGATAGACATATCATCGGCAATCTTAACATCTAAACGACAATCCAGTCCCCTGGAGATCCAACAGATATCTTGCTAAGCGCAAGAGATACAAATGATTGAGTAGCCCCCAAATCAAATAATACTAAAGCAGAGATATCGTTCACCTAGAACGATCCTAAAATAAAACATATAAACATAAGCAACAATTCAATATAAATAAATAGACAAGGAAAAGATACATACCTGTCACCACATCAGGAGATGCACACGCCTCCTCTGTCGTCAGTTGGAAAACCATGCTCTTCGCCACAGGCGCATCTCCCCAGCCCTAACGGCCGTCAGTAATCCTACATGTCGCAAGAGCGGGTGCTGACACCGGTCCTGCTGCAGCCAAACTCGGACAATGGGCTTTCTTGTGGCCCCTCTGATTGCACTGGAAGCAAATCAGATCAGATGTCGGGGTGATGGTTGTGGTAGCAGTACAATCCCTGCTGATATGACCTACCACACTTGCCACATCGGTCTCGACCTTGCTGTCCCTTCCCATTCGTATCAACTATCTTGGGCCTCTTGCTCGAACCCTCAACACTGGACACAAAATCTGGTTTCCTCTTCTTTTCCATCTCCAAATCATTCTCCCTCTCCATAGCCCTCACTATCATGTCTTCCAACGTCTTACAGCTGGATCGGCTAACAAACTGCCTAATATCACTCCTTAGCATCTCATGGCACCAGGCATTCTTCATCTCCTCGCCCGCCACATACTGCAGGACCAGAAGTGCCCTCTCCATGAACATAGCAGTGATCTCAGCCACCGTCTCAATGGTCCGACGGAGATCCTGGAACTCTCGCACCAGCTGTCGTACCTCGATCACCGGTGCAAACTCGGCTCGGAACCTGGTCGAGGAATCACTCCATGTCATCGAATCATCTACAATGGCACACCCTACCTCCTCCCACCAATCACACGCCTTGTCCTTCCATAGGCAGAAAGCTAGTCAGACCTTGTCCCCCTCGGGACAACGACTGGTACGGAAGGCGTTAGCAACATCTGCCAACCACCTGCTGCTCGCAATGGGGTCCCTCACCCCATGATAATCCGATGCTCTACATGCCCGGAACTCCCTAAAAGTTAAAGAGCGCCTCCTGACCAAAGCCACAATCTCAGCGCGAAAGGCACTCAACCGCTCATCAAGAAGCTCCATAATGCACTCCTTGATTGAGCCAAAGATCACATGAGTATGCTCAAGGATACTGCTCGTAATCTCAAATGATATGAACTCCCTCGTTTGGTCATCAAGCTGCCCGACTCCATATCCTGAGCCTGAACCCTCCCTAGTACCGGAACTGCCCACTGTCCTTCCTCACAATACCACCATACTGAAAATAGATCATATAAACCATCAGAATACACATCAATATACATATCGGGGAAATCACAACTCCACAAGCTCCTTGGCTTCATTGCAGCCCTCCTTGAATCGAGTACCGATCCTCTGCTTCCAGTAGTACGAGCCCATACTATCTTCCACATCTATCTGTACTTTCCTCAAGAAGCGCCTTAACTCAGCCAAGTTACTTTATATCCAACAATTCCCTCACAAATAAGGCTCCCAACACTAAATCTCATCCTAGGTTTTCTTAGGGCAAACTCCATACCACTCTCCGCTATCAGTTGCAGAAGCAATTCCCGCTAACTTCCTCTAACTAGCTTGCGAATACAATTACATATCACAAAAACTAGATAATTATTCGAATGAGAGGTCTCACACTACAATGGTTGGACTTAAACAAGAGCTACGCAATAGAGTTCAAACCTAACCCTCTAAAATTATTTAGTTCCAATAATATGTAACTTAGCATATTCGTTTACTAGTTAGCTGAAGCTAATTAAAACTCCTAAAAGCACAAAGCAGGCAACATTCGAGCATCAAGTAATCAGAACCAAACATCACCTAATCAGGCCATCCTATTACTGAATGATCAGTACTAGCATGCAAATCTATAAGCTCATACAACAGGCATACAAAGGCATCTCTCCTAGATCCTTAGCCCTAAACTAACATGCTATCACAATTCTCAATTCAAACATATCATAAACATGTATGGGTATTTTGGTAGAACTTACTTGAGCTCGACTGATTGCACGCACCACACCCTTTATTATTTTAGAACACCTTTTCTTAAATATGTTTATCTTTTAAAAACTTACCAAATCCTCAGTTTGAGTTCAGAAACCCCCGAAAGTGTGCCTGAATCCCTCAAACCAAGCTCTGATACCAACTTGTAACATCCAAAAACATGGTCCCAAAAATTTCGTTTTCATAATAGACAAAATAGTATTTTTCAAATATCATCCATACAACTCAACAAAATCAATGTATCATGTGTTATCAAAATCAGAGGAAATATCAAATGCGGAATCCCCATGGTGTATGTGGTGCAGTCAACTCGAGCCCTTCCCCTTGGAACCGGAAGTACTTGAAACACAAACTAAAATCCGTAAGCACAAAGCTTAGTGAGTCTCCCTAAGATACCACATACCAAACATATCACATACGGGCCCCACCCACACTCGAATAATAGGCCCTGCCCAAATGAGATACGAGCCCCACCCACACTCGCAGTATGGGCCCCACCCACACTTACAATACGTACCCCACCCATATAAGCAAACATATACAAACACATACAAGTATCACATAGACAACAAGTATAACAACATAATCATCAAGAGTCGGCCTTGGTGCCTTAGACCCGCTAAACCCGGTGAGGAAAACTCACCTCGAAAAGCTGAATGAAACAAATGATCTCTGACTGTTGGTCCTACAGCTCCCCGAGCTATCAATTGCCAAAAACAACTAATTAACATTTGGGATCTACATCATTAACCAAAAATCCTTGCATGGGGATAAAAAGACTATTTTACCCCTAACACAACTTAGTCCAAGAATGAAAACCTAAATCACAATCAAAAGGCCCAAAAGTTAAACAATCCATCAAGGCCCAACATATGACCCCAATTTCCAATTAGGCCCAATCTCTTCACATGAGCCTTCCTTAGCTGTAACATCCCAAAAATTCATAGCAAAAAATTTCATTTTTAATTAACTAATTATAAAACAAGTAGCCTGAAACATCCATAGTGTTAACTCATTTCATAATCAAAAACCAGTATTTCAGATAACTAAAACATGTCATAGAAAAGTATTATCATACATATGGTGGTAGATTACATAAGACAATATACCAACATGTGGTGGTAGATTACATAAGACAATATGAAACTTCAAGGGACTACATTATTAAGACACATTTATGTACATTTTCATTGCATTTCTAAATTCTACCACTATTATGCATTATTTGCGAAGCATAATTTTCGTAATGGGAGTCTAAACTAGTTGATTAAACTAGTACTAATAGGTCCAACACACAATTAATCGATAAACACAATGAAAATTAGTAAAAATAAATAAAAGTTAAAGACAATGTTCAATGGTTTTGCAAAATATCCTTAACTTGTGAACTATACTTTCATAAAAACAAGACTAGATTACCAATTAATATACGTGCATAAAGTCGAACTTTAAAAAGTCTAAAATGTACTATTTAACATACGATTTGCAAATTACCCTTTTTCTACGAAAGAAAACTAGAAGAAGAAATTAAGAAAACAAGTAAGAACAATTGCTTTTATATGATATAGTCTTGTGTCCAAAATAGTTGCATAGATGTTGTCACTTAAGAGATTTCGTCTAGAGAGTTTCACATAGTTATTGCCATGGTTGTAAAAATCACATGATTAATCTCTGTTTAATTACTAAGTTGTACGCGACCGACTGCGCGACGTCTACTGATTAATTTCTGTATAGATCATTAGTAAAGTTGTCCAAGCCCATGAATTTTTAACACCTTAATGAATTTATTTTAATAAAAACTATTTAAGAAAATATTAGTGCTGTATTAGTCATATTAACTTATTTTTTTATGATATATATATATATATATATATATATATATATATATATATATATATATATATATTACAACTTAGGATTGTCGACTAATCCTGACGATACCGACTAATCAATCGATAATTGACCAACTTAATACAATCTAGCGATTTTACGGCCTTTATTTTTACAAAATGGGTTAAAAGAAGCGATTTCGTAATGACTGTATTTTTGGTAGAAGAATTCCTAAAATAGTTCGTTGTTTGACCAGATTGTTACTCAATCGTTTCTTTGGGCTACTTATAAGTGTTGTAGCCTAAACTTGAATTTGGTTGTTTGGTTCATGATCCAACTCTTGCTATCTTTTGCATGCAATTTTTTTAGGTTTTTGTCTAGCTTCTTGCTAGTTTTTTTATATCTTTACCGTTCGAAAAAAAAGAAAGAAATAACATACGCCAATGATCATGGAAACCCAATTTTATGATTAATAAAAAACTACTTTAGAACTTTATTATAAAGGATATCAATATCAATATATTATATTGCGTTTGGTCATTTTCATGATTAGCCATATAACTAACCATGAAACAACAAATTTTGTCAAAATCAAACTTCTTGTGTACACGTACAAATGACTAAGCGACTAGGGGAGAATGAGATATGGTATGAACAAAAACATCGACGGGTTTTCATGTGTTTGCAGAAATATATATAAAATATGTACACATTTTGCTTCTAGAAATACAAATTTCCATTGCATATTGTGGTGTCAAATTCATAGCCCTTAATAATCTTGATCAAAAGTCATGTATGCACTACCTTCCTAGCAATGAACGTTGAAAATGTCACAAATACTATTTTCCCTTTTGGTGCACAAGTAAACAAAAACCGCAACAATGTTGTCTCATTTGTGCGCCTCACTCTCTCAGACCTCCTCTTCATCCATCTCCATCTCTTTCACCTCCTCCACCGCCTTCCGCCACCGCCTCCGCCCCCTCTTCTTTTACTCCCCCTCAAAAGTCTTGAAATTACATAAAAAAGTGCCGGCTTTCTCAACGAACGCTTCCATGGAGTCGCCTGTGGGTTTGTCGGTTGATTCGGTCGCCGATGGATTGAAGAAACAGAGTTTGAGCGAAGATAAACGAGTGAAGTTGAACCTTGAGGATTTGAATTGGGACCACTCGTTTGTTCGTGAGCTCCCCGGCGATCCTCGTACGGACATCATGCCCCGAGAGGTGAATCCATTCATCCATTGATCGTTTCCATTTCATTTACTAACATCCCTTTTCCCCCAAATCGATGATTTTCTATGCTTAAATTCGTAGGTTTTTCATTTATCGCATAACGATTCAATTGACATTTAGGTTTTCTAGCTCTCTAAGACTAAACAGTGAATATTAACCTCACTTCCATGGAAATGAGATCGTAAAATCTAAGAACCCTAACAAAACAACTATCGAAATCTCTTAAATTTCCAGGTCCTTCATGCGTGTTATTCAAAAGTATCCCCATCTGTTCAAGTCGAAAACCCCCAACTAGTCGCATGGTCAGAATCAGTCGCGGAAATTCTCGATTTAGATCCTAAAGAGTGAGTTCCTCGAATCCTCTCCCTACACATCAAATCCCATTTTCCATTCTCCCAATCTTGAACTTCTCTTCATGTTCCAGGTTTGAAAGACCCGACTTCCCACTTCTGTTCTCCGGGGCATCTCCATTAGTAGGAGGGTAAGTCTGTCTTCACTCTTCACCTTCCTCTCGACCTTTCACCCGAAATTTCATCATCCCTATTCCATAATCTTTTCAGATTATCTTATGCTCAATGTTATGGAGGGCATCAATTTGGAATGTGGGCTGGACAATTGGGCGATGGTAGAGCCATAACACTAGGAGAGCTTGTGAATTCAAAGAATGAAAGATGGGAGCTTCAATTGAAAGGTGCAGGAAAGACTCCATATAGCAGGTTTGCAGATGGTTTAGCTGTTCTTCGTAGCAGCATTAGAGAATTTCTTTGCAGTGAAGCAATTCATAGTCTTGGAATCCCAACTACTCGTGCACTTAGCCTTGTAACAACTGGAAAATATGTCACCCGTGATATGTTCTATGAGTAAGTTTCTACTATTAAACTATAATTCTTTTTCATTCAAACGAATCTTGAGATTTGAGAGCTTATTTTCTGTAATATATTTACAGTGGAAATCCAAAAGATGAACCTGGTGCAGCTGTATGCAGAGTTTCACCATCTTTTTTACGTTTTGGTTCATTTCAACTACACGCTTCACGAGGAAAAGAAGACCTTAAAATTGTTCAAGCTTTAGCTGATTACACAATCAGACACCATTTTCCTCATATAGAAAATATGAACAAAAGTGATAGTTTATCCTTTTCAACAGGCCAAGAAAACGACTCTGTAGTAGATCTAACTTCAAATAAATACGCAGGTAATGTAAAAAAACTAGGGAAAACTCCATAAAAGTCCTTATATTTTGACCTCATAATCGATTTAGTCCTTATATGTTTTTTTATTCAATTAAGTTTCAAAAACCGCTAATTGTATTTATTTTGACTCTTTTACCTTCATCCAACTTTCAAAATTTACACTTTTGACCCAGATTTTAAATTTTATAACAAATTTGGTCCAAAATTTACACTTTTGGCCCAGATTTCAAATTTTGTTACGAATTCATCATAAATTTAGTTTTTTTACATCTTATTTTTCAAAATTTTGTTTCGAATATGTTTTTTTGCTGTATAAAATCATATTCGTAACAAAATCCTGAAAAAAAAATGTAAAAAAAAACTAAATTTATGATGAATTTGTAACAAAATTTTGAAATCTGGGCCAAAAGTGTAAACTTTACACCAAATTTGAAATAAAATTTAAAATATGAGTCAAAAGTGGGACGACCTGTTGACCGGGTAAAAGGGTCAAAATAAATACAATTACCGGTTTTTGAGACTTAATTGAATAAAAAAAACATATAAAGATTAAACTGAACGATTGTTTTATACTTTTATAGATTTTGACATTTTTGTAAAATTTTACAGCTTGGGCAGTGGAAGTTGCTGAAAGAACTGCTTCCATGATTGCAAAATGGCAGGGTGTTGGGTTTACACATGGTGTGATGAATACAGATAACATGAGTGTATTAGGGCTCACAATTGATTATGGGCCTTTTGGATTTTTAGATGCTTTTGATCCAAGTTTTACACCAAACACTACAGATCTTCCAGGAAGACGATATTGTTTTGCAAATCAACCCGATGTTGGGTTATGGAACATTGCTCAGTTTGCTTCAACTCTTTCATCTGCTCACTTAATTAACGAAAAAGAATCCGATTACGCCCTCGAAAGGTAATTTTACCCTTTTACCCTTTTGCTCCTTCCCCAAAACATTCATTTTTTTTTTGTGTGCAGATATGGAACGAAATTTATGGATGACTACCAATCAGTAATGACAAAAAAACTCGGGCTACCAAAATATAATAAACAACTGATAAGCAAACTGCTTAACAATATGGCAGTTGACAAAGTTGACTACACGAATTTCTTTAGATTACTTTCCAACATCAAAGCTGATTCCAGTACTCCAGAAGAGGAATTGCTGATTCCACTCAAAGCTGCTTTGTTGGATATTGGAAAAGAGCGGAAAGAGGCTTGGATTAGTTGGGTCAAAATTTACATAGAGGAGGTAAAATCTGATTATCTTGAATATTCGTTGACAAATGTCATTAAATAAGTTCAATAATAAAAATAAATAACAACGTGCTTTTGATTTTGATTTTCTAATAATAATAGCAATTTACTTCATTACCTACTTTTTTTTTGCCCATAATAGCAACCTACTTATATTTGTTTATTCATAATAGCAATGTATTTTATTTTTCATATCAGGAAATGCCCTAATTACAGTTTTGGTCCCTATAGTTTTTAATTTTAATAGTTACAGTTTTGGTCAATGTAGTTTATAGTTTACATTAATTAATTTGCGTTCGATACAATTTTGGTCCATGTAGTTTTTAATTTAGGATAATTACAGTTTTGGTCCTCGTATTTTTAATTTGCATAATTACAGTTTTAGTTCCTGTAGACTGTAGTTTCTAATTCCAGTTATTACATTTTTGGTCCCTGTAGTTTTTAATTTCAACAATTACATTTTTGGTCCCTATAGTTTTTAATTCCAATAATTATATTTTTGGTCCCTGTAATTTTTAATGTCAATAGTTACATTTTTGGTATCTGTAGTTTATAATTTTCATCTAAGTACAGTTTTAGTCCCTGTAGTTTTGAAGTTAGGGTGTTTTTAGTTTTGGCCCCTTTAGTTTATAATTTTCATCACCACTCGTTGCTATTATTGGTAAGGAAATCTAAGTATGTTGCTATTATGAGTAAAATAAAGTACATTGCCTATATTGATAGAAAGAGTAAGGTACGTTGCCATTTCCTGAAATTTCCCCTTTTCAAAAACAGTCAAATTTCTGTCATTTGGTAAAAAATAGTTTGACTTTCTTGGGTCATCTCACTTTTAATACAAAAGTACAAAACCAAACCATTTGCAAAGTACAAAACCAAACCATTAAGCTAAAAGTCTAACAAAATGATCTAAGTGAGACATAAATATAAAACAGAAAATTAGATTGCTAATTTGTTTGATTACTTTTATGAACAGCTATTGGCTAGTGGAGTTGGAGATGAGGAAAGAAAAGCTTTGATGAACTCAGTGAACCCAAAGTACATATTGAGGAACTATCTTTGCCAAAGTGCAATAGACATGGCTGAACAAGGGGACTTTGATGAGGTGAGGCGATTGCTTAAAGTGATAGAAAGGCCGTATGATGAGCAACCTGGAATGGAAAAATACGCGCGATTGCCTCCTGCATGGGCTTATCGTCCAGGTGTCCGCATGCTCTCCTGCTCTTCATGAGATTTTTTTTTTTTTTATGGAAATGAAAAAGTGTTCATGAGTGAGCAATGTGGTTGTAGATATATAACATTTGCACATTACAAATGGTGATATGTTGTATGTATGTTTATGTTTGTTGTGGAGATGTAGTTGGTTTTTATACTTGTTAGTTTTTGACTTTGTTTTTGGATTTTAATATTATTTTAGATGGGTGTTAGAATGTAACGTTTGCTTTTCGAGAGAAAAAAAAAAGTATGTACGTAAGCATTAGACCCTTGTGACAATAGGGCGGTAAAATGTCTGTAGTCTATAAACCTCATGAATATGGACTTGAGACAAAGAAGCCACAAAGTTGCAGGAAATCTGCTAGTTTTTATCCTATATATTTTAACTAGAGTTATTTAATTATTTTTTGTTATTTGAGGATTATACACATGTCAAACAATGAGTTATTTTTATAAAAGATCTTATATTTGTCTTTTTTCGGATTAATTTTTTTTTTCAAAATAAACCATCAACTTTGTTTATTTTAGTTTATTTTATTTTTCCAAAAAAGCATCTAATCTTCTGTCTTTTTACAAATAAATCCTAACTTTTTTAGGGTTTTCCGAAAAATGCCTTGTATTTTACAACATTTTTTTGGAAAAAATACTAAAAGATCCAGATCGGAATAATGAAAATACACAAAAAAATAAAAAAAAGTTAAGGTTCAATTAAGAAAAACATAAAATATATTATAAGTATCTATCTATTATATCTATTAGATTAAAGTACTAATTAAAAAAACACAAAATATAATATAAGTATCTATTAGATTAAAAGTACTATTGAACATTGGGCCCTCATCCTTCTCCATTTTCGTCTTATTTATTGTCATTAATTCATCATGGTCTTTCGCCAATTAAAAAAAATATTATCAAAAAAGGTCGCCGTTGCCGGGGATCGAACCCGGGTCATCCGCGTGACAGGCGGAAATACTTACCACTATACTACAACGACTTCGATATCTACTATTTATTTCTTCCAAAAAAGAAAATGGATAGAATAGTGAAAAGGAAATAGCTTTACATTGGAGCAAAAGCGAAGTCAATCACAGACGTCTCCATCTGTCGATCGTTTCCTCCGCGAGACCTCCCCAGTCGCCGCCTTCTCCCCTGTGAAGCCACCGGTCGGAGACCGTCGCACCCCCACAGCAACACTGGAGACCGTCGACCCCACTCCTAGGTTCGTTTTTGTTCAATTTTTCCTGCCATATTCGTTTTTTTTTCCTGCTGTCGATTTTTCCCCCTAGCTTTATTCTTCCTTCTCTTCCCTGGTTTATGTTAGAATACTTTGTTGGTTCACTGAGTTTATCAATTGATGCATAAGAGTTGTAAAATAGAAACATTCACTGTGTCGTTTTTTTCCTGCTATCTTCGTTTTTTTTCCTTGCTTTATTCTTCAATTCTATTATCAATCGATGCGTAAGAGCTGTGAAAGTTGTTTATCTTCCAAAGATCTACACTTTTTCAAATCTTCTTCGTTTCGTTTAGATTGAAAACTGGTGCTCATAACCTGTTTGTTATAATGCCAAAGTGAGTTTCGCTTCTGTGATTCTTCTGTACCCAAATCAAAGTTAGGGAACTAAAATCCGAAAAATTAAAACAAGACATGAGTGCATATCCTTCTACGATCTCAAGCTTTAAATGTGCTATGAGATAATTCAATCTGATATTCTTTTTATCAGGGAATGAGAATTCCTCGGAATCTTGAGGTATGGAAGCTGGGGACACTCAATTACTTAGAAGCCCTTAAATTGCAAGAAAAGCTAGCTTCCGATAGGAAAATCAGTAAGATTTCTGATACCCTTTTATCCTTACAACATCCACCTACATACACACTAGGCAAACGTAGAACAGATTACAACTTACTTATTCCCGAATCTGAGCTTAAATCCATGGGTGCTGAACTTCATTACACACAAAGGGGAGGTGACATTACATTTCATGGCCCTCATCAAGCCATTCTATACCCTATTATTTCCTTAAGAGAAATCGGTTTAGGAGCTAGGAAATATGTTGAAAATCTTGAGTCAACCATGATTGACTTAGCTTCTATTTATGGGGTCAAAGCTCATGGTCAAAGGAAATGTGAAACTGGGGTTTGGGTTGGTGAAAGAAAGATTGGTGCAATTGGAGTTAGGATTTCATCTGGGATTACATCACATGGTTTAGCTTTTAATATTGATCCTGATTTGAGTTATTTTAAACATATTGTGCCTTGTGGAATTGCTGATAAAGATGTCACATCTTTGGCAAAAGAGACTGATATTGTGCTTCCTGATGAAGAAGTGGTTCAAGAACAGTTGGTTTCTTGTTTTGTGAAGTTATTTGGTTATGAAAATGTTGTTTGGAAGAAGAAAGAATTATCAAGATTGATGGATGATTAGTGGAGGTTTAGTTGTTTGATTCATGGAACACAATGTATGTTTGTATTTTTCTGATTCTTTTCTATAATACAAATCAATTTTCACTTCTGTAATTGGGAAGATTTTTCAAAGTATAATGTCTCAAATTGAAGAAAATAAAGATCGAGGACATTAAGTCCTTCTCAAAAGGTATAGAAAAATAAAACTGTTGGCTCCTAATTACTCTTATAAATGATACCTTAGTTATATGCTATTTATTATCGATTTAATGTTGCTTATTGTTATATGTTATCTTTGTAGTTGTATTTATTCAAGAACATCATGTATCTTTTATGGATTTTAATTGTTTCTTTAAGAGCATGTATTGTTAAATTTTTTATCTTAGAGTTGTAATTGTGTTTCATAATGAACTTTATCCTTGAATTAAGCCAATTATTTGAATAATTTGCTCCTGTTTAAATAATTTTGGGCATCAACCGACAAAAATTGTTAAGGATTTGCACTGTTGAAATTTTTTAAAGATTATCGAATTACAATGCCTTAGTAAGAAAAAAAATGAAAGTACAATGTTGTAATAGAAGAAATAAAAGTAGGATGATATAATAAATAAATAAATAAAAGTACGTTGCTATTTATTGCTTTTAACCATATGATTATCTTTCAATTAATCTTTGTTGTTATTTGTAAGAAAAAGAAGTCATGGATATTTTACATTTTTATCGCATCCTACTTTCATATTTTTATTAGGGAAATTAAGAAATCTAACCATTTTTTTAGTGTTTATTTAAAAAAAATAACCAAAAAAAAATATTTTTGGCAAAATAACTACTTGGTCCGGAATGGGCATTCCAGACCAAGAAAAAACATTTTTTCTAACAAAAAAGTATATTCGGACCAATATTCCGGATTCCGGACTAAAACTTTGCATTTTGAAAAAAAAAACAAAAACTCTGGAATTTCAAGAATAAGTCCGAAATCAGAAGAACAATTCCGGAATTTCGAGAAAAAAAAAATTGTTTTTGACTTAAATCTAATAAAAAGTTAAACAAATATAGGAGATGTAAACTATATGTGATATTGGTACTTAAAATCAAATATTTTATTGAAAAAAGATGACATTAAACATTTCGAAATACAATGGTGTGGACCATGCCCGAAGGCATGTGATGCCTTCAATTCTATTAATTTTCATTTTTTTTTAACAATTTCTAGTCAAACATATCACAGTTGATTCATCTACGTATATGATTAAGGCCAAATGCTAGAAATAAACCCATCTATGTTGGCCCTTTTTTTTCCAAAACAACCATTATGGTCCAAAGCTTCCTAATAATAGCCATTTGGGACCAAAAGGCCTTTGGCCTAGCGGTAATGAGTGACTTTCTAAAATGAGAGGTTCTGTGTTCAAGTCTCACTAGGAGACATAGATGGTGTTTAAGAATAGATTAGAAGTATGATAGTTTGACGTTTCAAAAAAAAAAAAAAAAGAAGAAGCCATTTTTGATTATTTTAAAAGGTAAATCACTAGGAGACATAGATGGTGTTTAAGATTAGATTAGAAGTATGATAGTTTGACGTTTCAAAAGAAAAAAAAGAAGAAGCCATTTTTGATTATTTTAAAAGGTAAAAAAATTCAGAATATGACATACTGTCTCAAATCAATAATGAGAAAGAATTATGAGCTCTTTATATGCATTACAATCTCGGCTGCTAATAACTTCCCAAATTTTGAGTCATAAACTTTATTTCTCAATAAGAGTCCAAAGACTACTATATCAACAAACCGTACAAGCTATTCACGTATAACAAACTCTAATGATTAATATAAAGAGAATTTAGAAAGAGTTACAAAGATTTAGCGATGAAGAATCGTTTGATGATGAATCCTAAATTGTCTCAGAGTTTGATGTCACTTAAAATAAAGTGAAAAGTCTAATTAAAGTATTTTTTTTCTTTATATATCTATATTTCTGTCCCTTGTACTGTTGTACTCATGTAGCAACTAACACTTCAGTCTTTTGTTGAAGATTCCTAAAAACAATTATAAAATAATTAGTTTATTAGAGATCCACACTAAATGATTTTTAGAAGTTTTTTCAAACCGAAAACTCTAAATAATAATAAAAAGTCATTGGGGCATCTTTTTTCAAACCAAAGTTTTTCCAAAAAGGTTTTGTCATGAGATTTATCAATAATAATGTAGGTCTTATATGTTTTCCACCAAATTGTAACTAAGTAACAAACTATAGAAACAACCCATAAAAAAGAAAATGAAAAACCTCTACTCTATTACAGAGAAATAACGAACTAGTATTTTTTTTTTTTTTTTTTTTTTAAAATGAAAAAACTCTCATGCATTGTAGACAATGTTTTAAAAACCGGTTCGAGTCGGTCGGTTGACTTGGTCGGACCGGAAACCGGAGATGAGATCGGTTCTACAAAGAGTCAAAGACCGGTTTTATGCCAATTTCTAGACTGGATAGAACCGGACAATTTCTTTAAAACCGTTCGATCCATAAAGTTAACCGGAGTGTACGACTGCCAGATGTAGGTAAATTCTTGGTTTTATATATATCTATGTATATTAATAGAAAATACATAAAAATTATGGAAGCCGGGTTGAACCGGCGATCGAATCGGAAACCAATCACCATATCAGTTCAACCAAAAAACATGTTCTTAAAACATTGACTCTAGATGCACTTTAACATATTTTTCGGCACAGATTGGAAGTTGCATATGCATATACATTTTAACATGATCCAAGGAAGAAAAGAGGTGAAGCGAAGATTGAATGAGTTCATCATCAATTAGAAAGAGGATGAAAAGGGGTCTCACTTTACAGAGGAAGTACATCCACATATGAAAAGAAAAGAGGAGCTTGTGGGGAAAGGGCCATGCCCATGCCAATGCTCTCTTTTTACGTGAAAAGGTTGTAAAGTGAATGATCTAAAACGCGTATTTAGTTCACAAAAAGTATAAACTTTTACAATCTTTGACTCTATGAGACTACACTTTACACTTGTTTCTTTCTTTTCCAATGCTTTATTTTCATATTATATTAGTAATAGGTAACATTACACATGCATGCTTTGTCAGACTCTAGCACAAGCTGCATCTAATAATAAATGGTCTTCCTCTTCCATCTTTCTTAAGAAGGAATCAACTCATTTTCTTCAACACTATCAAGAATCATCATTCATCAACCATGGCGCCTTACAAAGTATTCGTACTTCTGTTTTCTTTGATTTTGTTATCATCATCCTTGTTCTGCCATGGTCAACATGACATTACTTCAGTCAAAGATCGAGCTCAATCAAGAAAGCTACTACTGACGTCTTCTCTCACCACACTTTCTACAAATCCACCTAATAAGCGTAGTGCAGCCATGGAAGACTCTGAAACATCAGCAGAAGCTAGTTTGAGGAAGAGTCCGCCAAGTGGTTCAAACCCGACTCAGAACTAATGATTATAGCTGAAGAAGAGAAACCAAAATTGCTTTTCTTCTTTTCTAACAATTTTGTTTAAATTTAGGGAAGGAGATTTCGATGTATAAAGTCTTGAATTTGAGCTAAAAGTATTATTCTATTTAATTAGTTCATGGGATTTCTTTGGTTTTGTAATATTCTTAAGGCATTCATTTTATTTTTACTAGCAGATCCAGAAATCTGAATTAGGGCATAACTTGTACGAAATAGTTTTTGGGTATGCGGTATAATTAACAAAAAGATCATTTTTTTCACATTAAAGAAAATTACAATTTTTTGTTTCCATGTTATCAGTCTTTTTGTATGTAGTAAAATTGAACTAGCTAGACACATTGTTCAAAAATGATAATTTTAGTTGCATATAACATTTTATCTTGCTAAATGAGAAAAAATCTAATTAAGGTGTTGTGTTTGATATGATAGTATAAAGAAAAGAATAACATTGTTCATTATATTAGAATGAAACAATGTTTGTTTTGTCATAATATTTGATTATTTAAAAAATATGATTTCTTTCTTTTGTTAATTTTCATTCTTTGCTCATTTTTTTTTATTCCGTAATGAAATGATATTTTTTTAATATAACTTATTTTCATTTATGTATTTTTTTTTCTACAAATTACATGATTTTAATTAAAAAAACAAATTCTCGTTTTGAAAAACAATAAAAGATTGTATTTATATTATAATCTCATTTGAAGTTTAATGAACTATTATTTTTTATTTTTGTAGAAAAAATTTATTAGTTAATTTATAATATAGAGTTATAAAGATAAAACTGCACATTTTATTTATACAAAAATAAAAATTCATGTAAAGTTTCATATCATTCTTACTAGCCAATATGAACATGATTATGTACTAATATATTAATTTATTCTATTACCTTAACTATTCTATTACACTGTCCGCTTCATATGTTTCCCTTTCTATCATTATTAAACCAAACGAACCCTAAGTTAATAAATTAGCATCCATATTCTCATCAGATATATCGAAAACCATGGTTTTCATAACATTATTCCTTTATACATTGTCAGCATAAAGCATGTATCATGAGTGAGTGCATGTCTCTTTATTTCTTTTATTGGTTCCTTGTGATCTAATTATGTCATCACCTTAAAAGTAAAGAAGAATTGAGTATCCATGGCTATGATTGTATTTTATTTGAGAAAACAAAGGGCGCTTGCCTCAAGAAATGAAAGGGGCTCAAAATTAATTTGTTATCAACCAATCTATTTTTTTTGTTTATAGTTTGTTATACATTTTACACTACACATTACAGTAGACTTTTGGTGGGACCTTTCAAAGATTGTATCTTATGAGGTCATCATAGGCAAAAAGAATTATGTTCTTTTGATTTATGAAGACAATGACTAGCAAACAACAAACACTCAAACAATTAATGGAAATAGGAATCGTGTTCTTCTGTGAAATTAAAGTCGAATAAGTCAAGAAAGTGAAACATCATTTACGCAATGAACGTACCTAGACCACTACTATTGATGATATACCATCAAATGGAAATGGTCCAAATGAAGAGCATCCCACTTTATGACCATCTATAGCAAACAATGGGGGGTGGGGTGGGGGTGGGCTCTATTTAAGGGGTCAAGAGGAGTTCGATTTCTGTCATCAAATATTTTAGTTTGATAGTATTTACTCTCATTCTTTGCATGATACTACTTTATAAATAACAATTTGAAATCTCTGTATTTTTTTTTCTTCCGAAAAATAGAAATTGGGTCTTATTTATACTTCTATAGCATGCGAAATGGATTTCGAAACATGGTTGTCAGTGGTGCAACGTGGAACGCCGAGTTAGCTCAGATGGTTTATCTCCTAGTAGAATAACTCGGCGTTGTCGTTGCACCACCAATAGCTGTGTTTCTCTTTAAGAATAGGAAACACCTACGATATTATTCATAGGAAATCTGTAGGAGCAGGGCGTTACCTACATAATTCCAACAAAAAACGGTTTGTAGGAAAAATCTTCATGGTTAATTTTTTCCTATGAATTACCTGCAAAGTTTCCTATAGAATATTTTGTCAGAAATTTACTTATGAAATACCTACAAAACACTTTTACTAGGGAGTACTTACGAGTTTATTTGCCTACAGAATGCTTACACGTTACATATCCCTTGTCATCAACGCAATTATTTTGCAACTAGCAAATTGTTGGTTGTTTGTTCGGTAGGTAAGGTATCATTTATATATTTTTGTTCTTTATAGATAATATATCAAGCACAAATGCTCGAAGGAATTTAATTTTATGACCTTTAAGTTACTCTTATACGTTAAATTCTTTTAAAAGAATCGAAATCAGAAGACCGATATTTGATCTTCGCTTGCTTTTACTTTTCAATCATTTTTGGATGCATCAATCTCTCATATATGGTTTTTTTAATCATTCTAGTTATTCCTTTGATTCCAAATATACATTTATTTTGCTAAAAATGCACTAATTTGTTTCTGGTTAATGAGTGTATATATAAGGTTCTTCACAGTTTACAACAAATATTTTCTTTTGATTAGATTTGGAAAATCGAAGTGGATTGATAGAGATCTACTATCACCATCTAATAAACGTACATTTTCTAAGAAAAATGAAGTGTATAAAACGAAATAGTCAATTCCCAACCAACATAGGATACATGATGTGGGTTTTGTGTTCCCCAATGGGAAATGGGCTTTGTGTTTACAGATGGGCTTTTTAGTATTATGTAAGATTCATTAATATCTTGAGTCTGTACAATTCGATTATAAAATAGTGTTGTACTTGATGTTTGATTAAGAGATTTGGAAAACATACTTTTGTGATTGTATTGATTTGCGAACAAGAAAATTAAATCTATATAGTTTAAGTTTTAGAACAAAATAAAAGTGACTTTGGTATATATTTGAGTCGAATCCACAACATTTGTAACATACTTACAAGTTTGAACACAATTTAGTTGTCAAAGATATTTACAAGGGAAAAAGACAAAAACAATTAAAACGTATTAACACTTTATCAAAATTTAAGCAAAAATCAAGTTTTTTTTTTTTTTTTTTTTTTCCCAGAAAATAACCACAATTTCGTAGGTCTCATTAAGAAATTGGCATAGTATTGGAAAATACCAAAACAATATCGATTTGAATGAATTTGCCATGTAACCCCACTTATATGACTAATCATATATAAAATATTTTAGACAAAACTTCAAAAATGGTCCCTGTGGTTTCTGAAAATATCAAGTTTAGTCCCTAATTTCAAAAAACCTCACAGATGGTCCCTGTGGTTTCAAAATTTTTAACAAATGGTCCTTTTCGCTAACACCGTTAGCTTTTGGCCGTTAAGTGAAGGGCATTTCTGTCATTTCACTATTACAAGGACCATTTATGAAGTTTTGTCTTATTTAAAAAATAAAAAAATATAATTATTTAATATAGAAGGGTCCCCTCTCTCTCTCTCTCTCTCTCTCTCTCTCTCTCTCTCTCTCCCCTGGTCATTTGCATTTGCATCTTTAGAACCCAAGTAATTATCGCATTGTTCATATACCTAAATTCAACTTACCCACCCACCCATATCTCTCGCACACACATATACACTCGCATGACCTTCGATCTACCATATTTACTGGTCCTGCTAGCCCTTTCTTTTCCTCTCCAACAAGCTTTAAACTCCAAAATTTCAAATATGATGTTTATGGTGTGGTGTTCGTCTCATTATGCCTAATTGGAATCTAAAGCTCGTTGATTTGTTCCGCTAAAGCTCACCCACTTGCGATATCACCGTCACCCCTTTGTTGCCATACCGCTAGATGAATTCAGTTCGTGATTTTGAAATGCTCAACAATAGATTCCGCCAACAGGTGGATTCAGTTCAAGTGTGACGTCCCGGATCGGACCTGAGATGGATCGAGTCTGGTTAAGTGAAATGCTCGTCTCGTGATGCCTGCTCGAATTTAAAGGCCACCGAGGAAAACAAGGCTCGTATCTTGTCGAGGTTTCTAAATTTGGAGATTATTGTTATGAAATCATTGAGTCAAGAAGAACATAAATCGAAGCAGATCTCTACAAGAATCAAACCCAATTGGAGAAGTCGATGACTGCTATAGGTTTCAGACATTAGGGGTATAAACCCACTTGATTGGGCGCCTAGGTGGTCATCGTTTCATTTATGGAGGTGAGCGGTTTGTTGATTTTGTATCAAAAGTGTGGGTAGTCAGTCAGAGATGATATGGTCGACCTAGGAGGAACTGCCAACAAGTGACCAGTACACATCAGTGTCGACTATTACCATGGTATCCTTAATTTTCCAGAATTTGGTTGTAAACCGTGAATCTGAAATTAATCTTTCTTATGTTATCGATTGGAATTACTATCTTGTTATCATCAATCAACTTTAGATCTTGGTTGAACTTGTTCATTATCGTCGCTTTTAGGATTTTTGTTTTTCCTCCCCTCGTATCCTTCATTTTCCAGAATTTGTCTTATTCAAGTTTGTTTAGATCATTTGGATCTTGATTAATGGCTTTCAATTCGTTGTCAGTGTCTATAGTAGTATCGATTTGCATGTTGAACTTGATTGTAGTTCATTTTGAGAAAAAAATTTGGAACGACACGGTACTTTGATACCCTGTGTTTGATTTGAAGTTCTTGTTTGTGTTTAATGGGTTGAATCGAAGAGGCCATGTTACTGTGGAACAAATTTCACTATGTTGATTCGATGATGGTTTGAAATATGGTATAGAATTTGCAGGTCAAGGAAGAATAAGTTGAATTTATGTGTGTATGTATGTGTGTGTGTGAGAGAGAGAGGGGACCGTTATATATTAAAATAATTATTTTTTTAGTTTTTTTTTTTTTTGAGATAACAAAAACTCATAAATGGTCCCTTTAAAAGTGAAATGACAGAAATGCCCTTCACTTAACGGCCAAAAGCTAACGGAGTTAGTGAAAATGACCATTTGTTAAAAGTTTTGAAACCACAGGGACCATCTGTGAGGTTTTTTGAAATTAGGGACTAAACTTGATATTTTCAGAAACCACAAGGACCATTTTTGAAGTTTTGTCAATATTTTATTTTATTGTAAAAAATTCTATTAGGGGCACATTTCATCAAATGCATTAAGGAACTCTAAATTTTGAAAAGATGAATAAATAGGTTTATAAAAAATGGCTATAAATATTTTTAGAGAGATTATTCTGACTGAAAAAAAAACACCATTTTTGTTGTAGAAATCTTCAAACACCATTCCACAACAAAAAAAGATTTATTTTATAGTTTTTACATGCTAAAATGACAAAACAAATTAATTTTTTTGTAGGTTTGAATTACGAAAAATCCTTATTTCATATATGACCCGTAAAATTTTATGTGAAATACAAAAATCATATGTTTTTAGTCGAAAAAACTTTTTTTTTAATGTTTTAATTTTTTTGTATGTTTCCAAATAAATGAAAACTTTATATTGCTAAAATGAAGTTCATAAAACATATGTGGGTGACCGATCAAGGGGCCATTAGACCCATTTGCGGCCCATTAGCCAGTCGTGGAAGTAGAAGATACCTATGAAATTTAGGGATAATGACTTGAAAGGGTAACGAACTTTCGATTTTGTTCACATTTAGTTACTAAACTTTTTTTCATTATCTATTTGTCACTGAATTATTGAAATTGTTCACATTTTACCCTTATGACCGGTAACAACCGATCATAAGGGTAAAATGTGAACAGTTTCAATAGTTCAGTGACAAATAGATAATGAAAAAAAGTTCAATGACTAAATGTGAACAATATCGAAAGTCCATTACTCTTTCAAGTCATTATCCCAGGAAATTTATGACCATTTCTAGAAGAGACTCTATTTTATTTTTATTTTTAATTCGTGGAAAAACCTTAACTTTTCCTTTTCTATTTCAACAAACATAAAGATAACTTCAAAGGTAGATGTGCCAAAAGGTCGAGCCTAAACCTAACCTCAATTTATTATCAGACATTGTTCATTTTTCGACAATCATTGTACATAAAACAACAATACTTTATCTTTGTATTGATTTCATGATAAATGATAATATTCAGTTGTTTTTTCTAATCATGTCCCTCACCTAAAAGCATTAATTTCATGTTTAAATCAATTAAAAAGAAAGTAGAAAACAAAGAAAAGTTATCCAATGATTCCATATGTGACAAAGTGATGGTCCAACACAAATGAACTATGAAAGCGTTGGGATTTAAGTATGAACCCGAACTATGAATAAATGTTGAAATTCTTTGATTTAGTTGATTAGATATTTAGGCTTTGAAATATAAAGATAACATTTTAGTTTATATTTAATAAAATTGTATACTGTTTTTTATGTAATACCTATCTAAAATCATACTACATATATTGGAGAACAGATAACTATATGGCAAAGCCAATGGTTATCTGGAAAATTAGTAGTAACGAGTCGAGGCTAACAGTTTTTATATTGAGAAAATAGTAAAAATGAAAGAAAAGAATAAGTATTATATTTGAAAACGGAAACTATGTACGTCCATTAATATTCTCTTGGTATAATACCAAAAGTTTATAGGCCATCCTAGAAAAGTTTTAAGCATCAAAGCAAACCTAATTAAAGACAAGACTTTTATCATTGCGAACCATTAGCTTAAACTTTTTATGTTGATTGAATATCACATTTTCTTAAAATGGTAACTTGCACATCATCTTATGTTATAAGAAAGGTTTTAGTGATTAAAATATAGATTACTATTGTTAGGGCATAGAGATTGAATTGTACGTATTTTTATACCAACTTTAGGCCTTTGTACCTTTAGCCCAATAGCCCAATATAGTTTGTATTTATCATACTTGAGCCCAAGATATCCATTAATAGAAAATACTATCAAATATGGTATCAAACCAAGTTTTTTTTTCAACCTTAGCCTCTCTACCTTATCCACGTCTCTCTCCTTATCTCCATTCTCCCAGACTGTCGGCTCCCATTGTAAATAACGACTCTCCTATTTGTCCTAAGTCACCTCCATAGTTGAGAAACCCTATAAGATCACCAAAATCAAGGACTTCATCCCTTTGATCCTCGACCTAAACCACCTAAATTATGAAGCTCTGTGTGAACCTTTTTAGACTCATATTGAATTCGACATCCATATAAAGAAGAACACATATTCTAACTTCAAACAATGGTATTTTGAAGATAAATGAGTCTGATTCATTTGATATATGTGAATCTTATTTACATGGGAAAGTGGTTTTCAAGCGTCTTTATCTATTAGTAGTGAAAAAGCAAAAGAGTTGTTAACGAATCATACATAGTGATGCGTGTGGTCTTTTTAAATCCTATAAATATATATGGTGATATTTACATAATAGACTTACTATAGATTTTTATATGTTATTGTTAAAACATTTGAAATGCTCAAATTGTTTCATAGTGAAGATGAAATACAACTCAATAAGATCATCAAAACCCTTCGTTATGATAAAGGAAACAATCTATAAGCCAAAGTTCCTTAGATCGTCTTATGAGTTGTGGAATCAGATCACATTTCACTTAGGACATCTTTGTATGTATGAGAGGAGGAATCATACCTTATTGGATGTGGTATGCTTAATGATGAACAAAAAAAAATCGTTTCTTTATGTATTTGGAGTTATGTTCATTACAACACATATATTTTGAATATGTTTTCCCAACCAGAATACCAAGATCATCGAACCACTTGAGTTAATGCATGTTGATCTTGGTGGTCCATCGTCAATAGAAAGCATTGACGGTAACAAATATATTTTAGTTATTGTTGATGATTTTCACGATTTTATTGGGTATTCTTTCTTAAACAAAAATCAGAAGCTACTCAGAAGCTGATCGATTTTATCAAGCAAGTAGAGCTGCAGTTGCGAAAGCCTGTTCGGAATATACGAAGCGATAAAGGTTTGGAATTCAAAAATCACGCATTGGAAGAGTTTTTGATGAACAAAGGAATTTCCCACAACTTCTTTTCACCTTACACTCCACATCAGAATGGTGTTGTTGAAAGACGAAACTGTTCTCTCTATGAAGCTGCAAGAACAATGCTCTCGTTTACGAATCTACCTTTGTATTTCTGGGCAGATGCCATAGCTACAATTTGTTTCACTCAGAACCGCTCTTACATAAATAAATGTTATCTGATTACTCCATATGAGATTCTGAACAATCGGAAACCTAATGTTAAATTTTTCCATATGTCCGGATCTAGGTGCTTTATATTCAATTCCAAGGAACATCAGAATAAATTTGATGAAAAAGCAGACGAATGTATCTTTCTAGGATATTCTTTGACATCAAAGGCGTACCATGTTCTGAACAAAAGATCCAAGAAAATTGAAGAAAGCCACTTTGTCACTTTCGATGACAACTACATAAAGAAATATCAGAAGAGCAATTGTCAATCGGATGAGATCTTTACATCAACAAATTCAAAAACTGTTCCACTCATGACTTTATATGAAGACTTTCTGAATTTATTTGATGAACCTGAAAAAGCATTCTCTTCAGAATCCAAAGCCAAAGACAATCAAGAAGATGAATTACTGAAGATAATTGATGATGCTGTTGAAGACATTGAAACTCCGATCCAATAGTTGGATTTGGATTCAACTGATCCTCTATCTCCTTCTGAACCTCATAATACTGCTACATCCGAGGGGGAGAGTTCTACTCCGACTGCTGAACCAAGTTCAAATGTCCAGAGGGAGTATCAAGAGCCTAACGACTCCGACGCTCAATTAGAATTTGAGGAAGTTGTTGCTGAAATTGATCCTATTTACGATCAAAATTTCCCTCCTTTAACTAAGTAGACCAAAGACCATCCGAAATCCCAAGTGATTAGAGACACTTTCTCAGGGGTTCTCACACACGCACAGCAAAAAGCGAAACGGAATGCTTTATTTTCCAAATTAGAATTTTGCATGTTTAGTTCTTTTGTCTCTAAAATTGAACCTAAAACCGTTAATGTTGTGCTTGATCATGCAGATTGGGTTCAAGCAATGCAAGAGGAGCTAAATGAATTTGAAAGAAATAAAGTATGGAGATTGGTTCCCACTCCAGAAAATGCTTCGGTTGTTGGTATGAAGTGGGTGTTCAATAATAAAATGGATAAGGAAGGAAATGTCATTCGAAACAAAGCACGTCTGGTGGTTAAAGGCTATTGTCAAGAAGAAGGCATTGACTATTAAGAGATGTTCGCTCCCGGTGGCAAGACTTGAATCGGTTTAGATCTTTCTAGCATACGGCGCTCACAAAAACTTTGAAGTCTATCAAATGGATGTGAAGTGCACATTTCTGAATGGCTAACTCGAGGAAACAGTCTTTGTGGAACAACCACCAGGTTTCGTTAATGCTAAATACCCCAATCATTGTTACATTCCGGACAAGGCAGTGTATGGTCTGAAACAAGCACCTCGTGCCTGGTATGAAACTCTGACTCGTTTTCTTACAGAATCAAAATTTAAACAAGGTTCGGTTGACCCAACCTTCTTTCGGAAGAAAGATGGTCACCATTTAATGATCGTTCAGATTTATGTTGATGCCATTATTTTTGGATCCACTAATCCAAGATTAACAGCTGAATTCAGAAACTTAATGGAAACTAAATTTAAAATGAGTTCAATGGGTCCAATTAACTTTTTCCTTGGTTTAAACATTAGACAGAGTTCAAAAGGCATATTTATCAACAAAGAAGCCTACATGAAGACTTTGATTGCAAAATTTGGAATGATGGGTGATTCAAAGGTCAAGGTTCCAATGGCCTTCGAAACGAAACTTACTCCGTCCTTGGACAAGCTAGCAACAGATATCACAATATTTCGCCAGATGATCGGATCTTTAATTTATCTAACATCGAGTCGTCCTGATATAATGTTTGCTGTTTGTTATTTTTCCAAGTTTCAGGCGAATCCCTGTGAACCTCATATGTTAGCCGTGAAGAACATATTCCGATACCTCAAAAGAACAACATCTCTCGAAATATGACATCCCTCAAATTTGCAATTCTTCGTGCAAGCATATTCCGACGCTGACCTTGGTGGTTGTGGCCTTGATCGTAAGAGCACATCAGGTGGATGTCAGTTTCTGGATGGCAAGCTTGTCAGCTGGCAATCCAAGAAACAAACCCGTGTGTCATTATCCACATCAGAAGCCGAATATATTATAGCAGCTTCATGTACATCTCAAGTTGTGTGGATTCAGAATCAATTGCGGTACTACGGAATCAACATGAAGAGAATTCCCTTATATTGTGATTCAGAAAGTGCTGTCAGAATATGCCACAATCCAGTGCAACATTCAAAAACGAAGCATATAACGCTGAGATACCACTTCGTAAAGGATCATGTCGAAGATGGTAATGTTGAAGTTCACTTCGGCCGTTCCTCGGATCAGTTAGCTGACATCTTCACCAAAGCATTAACTGAAGCATCTTTCAATCAGATCTTACAAGGGTTGAGGATGATTGAAGCTGACTCGGTTCCAAAATCGTCTTCGCAATAAAGCAGATTACTGTAGCCATCCAAATGGTTCCGAGCTTTGGAATCAGTCGGAATTAACTGTTCACTTTCGAATAATTCCGAGATTCGGAGTCATTTTGAAGTATGTTCATTCGGACTTCAGAGTCATTTATCTTTCAAAATTCAAAAATATATATTTTTTTCCCTGAAAATCCAAATCTCAAACAAATATTTTGTCCATTTCTGCAGTTTCTTTTCAGAAATCCAAAAATCTCAAAATTATTTTCTTTATTTTCTTTTCTGAAAAACCAACAATAACAAAAATATTTTTCTTTCAAGGATTTGCAAAGAAATTCATTTCTGAATTTCAACATGATATAAGGAATTGACGGCCGATTACACAACTTCTTTCTACCATATCTTATCCCATCTTCCACGTAATCCCCTGATTATTGAAACAAAACCAGTTTCGGTATAGGATTACAAAACTCTAGTTCGTGATCGTAAAATCGTCATCACCATGATTTTCGTGAAACTCAACCATTCTACTCCCAATCTATTATTCTCCATCAATTTCGTGTTCACAATCGTAACCCTTAAGACTCTCAGTTATTACCATCGAGGTTTAAGTTACAAAACATTTGTGTTTATGATCTTGAAATTGTTATCACCATGATTTCGAGTGAAACCCAAAATCCGACTACCATTTCTGAATTGACGGTGAACAATTTATTGTTCTAGATTTTTACTTGCTGAATTGACAGTGAACAATTTCTTGTTCTAGTTTTTACCTATTGAATTGACGAATATACTCTTTTTGATTTGTACCAAGAATGTTCGAAATCTCATTTTTCCTTTGTGTGATCTTAATGAAATGTTCTAATCCAAAGTCATTTCCTCCAAATAGATCCAGATTTTTCAAAATTTTTCAAATGAGATTTCCTGTTGAACATTTTCAGAAATACCTAGTTACTTTAAAATAATTCCAAAGCTTACTTGTTCTTATGACTACATCGGTCAAACAAGTACTTCATTCATATTTTCGGACTTATGTTACATTTCGGAATTTCTGTGAAGCTAAAACCACCCTTAAAGCCTAATAAAAGAAGCCTTTCATAGTTTCTTAATAAACTGATGATCGTAATTCAACGGGAAACCACACAAGCACTTCAGAGTCTCTCTTGACTCAGAAGAAAGAGATCGTTGCCCGGGATCATACTGCTTTTTCATATCAAACTTGTTTGATATCACTCATCCCACACTTTAACTTTGCTTAATTCTTTTTCTTTGGCACACTCTTGCTTGCACTAAAAACCTTGCGTTTTTACTCACTCTCGTTTCTGGTTTGTTTACTTTTCTTCATTTAATTAAAAAAAAGGTGTGTGTTCAGTCAAGAGAAATTCTGAAACGATCTGTCTTCGAAATTGAAGGATAATGAAGAGGCGCCACTTTTGAATTTCCTGACACACGTGTGTCTGTTACAACAGCCTCTGACACCAGATGATGAGCTGGCACAATTTTATAGGCTAATTTTTCGGCTACCGGGGAACGTGAAAATACGGTTTCTATTACTCATCATTATCTCATATAAAAGCGTGGTAATCAATTCATTTACCTTTACCGCTTACACAACTCTCAAACTCTCCAAAGGAAAAACCACTCAAGCGTTCAACTATTCATCATCTTCTTCGCTGCAACAATGGCTGCTTTATCTGAAAACATGTCCTTTGCCAACCAATCCCCTTCAGTGATCATGCTCTCCGTGAAGCCAAACCAAAACATGATCATTGATTTAGATGTTGCTCGTTACAATGCCCTGCTTCGCCCTATGATCGAGTGTTTGAAGTTTTCTCCTCTCATGAAAGCCTTAACAATGGCAGATGAAGTTCCTTGGGTGCACCTGTCAAGGGTGTACTCATCAGCCGTCTACAAATTACAAGATGAGGACATTAGCTTCGAGCTAGCTAACCACAAGACATCGATCAACAAGTCCAATTCCTACAAGTTTCTAGGTCTTGCATCTTCTGATGCGTGTGTCGACCCATAATCAATCCCTGGTATTGGCTTGATCGAGATGTTTCACCAAATGGGATATACTACTGATATCTCCCTTCTCTTGAAGTTTAGAAAATCATTCTTGCCACCAATGTGGAATGAACTCTTCACTATTTTGTTCAAAATCCTTTCAGAACAGGTTGCAGGTTCTGACAGTGCTAGCTAGATGTTATACACTCTTCTATTTGGGCTCTTCAATGGCGTTAATTTGGATTTCGATTCCGTTATCTGGGCTCAGTTCGTACAGAGCATTAGCTCGACCACTCGACACACAAAAATTTCGTGTGCTCGTTTCTGGTCAATTGTGGTAAAAAAGGTGTTGCTACACTATAAAGTTCCATTGATGAAGGACTCGGCAATGGCGGAGATCCCCAAGCTGCAAACCACAACATTTTTCATGTCAGATCCATGCAATTTTGATTTCGTAGGTTCATCCCGGAGGTGATGTTAGCAAAACTTCTGATGGACAACGACCTCATCAGGGCGTATCGTTCCTTGCCCTCATCTGGGATCCGCCTAATTCCTGCAGAACTACAACAGGTTATCGATGTAAGAGACAAGCCGAAAAGAGGAGGAAAGAGAAAAGCAAAAGCTTCATCTTCGGAAATTGTGAGGGTTCTGAAGAAAACCACGAAACCTGCTCCGAAACCCCGATCTCCCAGTCCTGTTCTCCAAGAAGATTCAAATGAGAGGACTGTATTGGAAGTACAAGCAACCAACGACCAACATACTGAGGAGGAGGATACAACCCACACTTCAGAACCTCTAACTTCAGAACCTATTCCGAAGGTATCATCTCCTCCCTCCTCATTTGTTCCCACCTCAGATATTTTTGATTTTATTATCTAAGAACTGTTTCTAAACCTCACCACTCCACCTCCACCTCCACCATTTAACCCTACATCTTCTGAAACCACAACATTTCCCATCCCCCCAACAATTCCACCCTTACCCACAGCTGACTCAACAACTACAACTGTTCAAACCTCATTACCCACACTTTCTGTTCCTCTTACCTTAACCATTTTACCGATTCCACCATTCCTACCACCTCATCAGCATCTACTCCACCGGAAGTCCATACATTCAAATCCTTTTTGGAGGAGATACAAACTTCAGGCATTCCTGTCAACGCATCTGATGCGGGGGCAAATATAAATATCGGTGTGACTTCCGAACAAGGCACATCAACTGCCCCTTCTTTCAATGAGGATGAAGAAATCATGTTCGGAGAAAATCAAGAGACGTTTACTGATTTCATATTCAGCCCATTCACTATCAACATCAATAGTGACAAAGATGACACAACGATGACGAAGGGTTAGTTCAAGAGGTTAAATGAGAAGCTTGACTCGATCCTAAAGCATTCCAATGCATTCTCTTCAACAAAGTGGGAGAATCTACTTACCACTCACAGAACCACTATTGAGATGCTCACCTCCACAAATGCAAAATTCATTGAAGAATCTGTTGGATAAGGTGTCTAAGTCCATAAATTTATTTGGTATATACTTGACCCGACCCGGCATGGTCCATTTGGGTTGCACTTCACCCGAACTATTTATGGTTAAACCTTTGAGAATTGTATGTTTATGATTTGTTAATATATTATAAGTTATAATATATTAATATGAAATCATATTATTTAATTAGTATTGATCATAAATTAATTTAGAATTAATTTGGTGATAAAAAAGGTCACTAATTAAATATGGGCTCTTGTATTTATATAAGTGTGGGCTAATACTCATTTGGAATGGGCTTGGCATGCATGGGAGTCCATGGAGCTTTTAACCCATGGATCCTTGGAAAGGAAGAGTCATGGGTATTAGGGTTTACATGGATGTAACCCTAATCCTCCACACTATATAAAGGAGCTTGTGATGCTTGAAATGACACTAGTGTTGTGTGTGTACAAAGAGGTGGCCGATTTCTATAAGCTATCATACACTCTCATAAGGTTTTTCCAAGTTTGTGGTGATTTGTGATTTCCATTTGAGGCATCCACATTATTGGTGCTAGGCTCTCAAACTCAAAGGAATCATCTCACAATTGAAAGATATGTAATTTTTCTAGCCATTATGTTTAATGTTCCCCATGCCATGCTAGATAGGTTATGAACCTTGGAAAAGCATGTATTCATAGTAAAACATAGATCCAAGGTTTTAGGGTTGCATGAACACCTTAGGAGTGTTAGGTTGCTCAAAACCCAACAGTGGTATCAGAGCCTAGGATTGTTTTCTTGAATACTGATGGGAATGTCAAGTCCACCAAGCAAATTACACCCTTTGATTTCTAAATAAACGTAATATAATGGTAAAAAGGGGTATCGATCCTCGGGGAAATGGTTGTATTCAATCACCAATGCAATCTAAAAGAACTATTGTAAATAAACTAACTAACTACAATTAAACTAAAGGGGGGGGGGGTGTTTGATTACTTGAAAACTAAAATACTTGAATAACTAAAAACCTTGCAATTAAGCAAGTTGATGAGATGCTCAAAGGTTGGGAATAATTGGTTAACTAAGGCAATTCAACACAATGAACATTTGTGTGTTTATCATTAGGATCTAATACAAAGCTTATCCTTCATCCCAAATTGGTTATAGCAATCATGAAGCATGATATGCCAAGATTCCTCATAGGTAGTATGGAGGTTGGGGAAGCCCACAACACACCTTCTTAATTAAGATCAAGGGTCAATTGAAGCAATTAATCCCAAGAAATCAATTAGCCTTAAGAATGAAGGAATCCCCAATTCCTAGAGGATGTCAAATGCTTACACATCCATAAAGGAGTTATGATTCATAAGCTAGAGATGATTTCTACCATCATAAAGCCTTTGTTCTAGATAAATTCAATGATCCAATGCAAAATCAATGAAACAAATCAACCATTGCTCAATCAAATACTAAGCTCATGATCAAAGCATCAAATAAGCATAAGAATTGTAAACTAGAATCATAAACATGGAATAAGTTGACAATCAACATAAATCCTTCAAAACCCACAAACATTCATTGGTTTTCAGCCAAAGTCAACCAAATATAAAGAGTTTAGCCACTCATGGCAATAGAACAACAATCACAAAAGTCTAATTGCATAAAGAAACTACCAAAAATCTTGGAAAGATGAAGAGAAATGAGTCTTGAGCTTCCAAAATCGCCTCCCACAGGTCTCCAATGGTGTAAAATCGAAGTTATGGCTGCTAGGTCTGATCCCCCAAGGTAATGGCAAGCCAAATGACCAAAATACCCAAACTGGGCAGTTGCGCGGGTACCCGCGCAGCCAAAATTCCACCCGCGCAAATGCTGCTGGAATGCTATTGGTCCACCATTCCACTACTCCACCCTTCCACTACCAAAGATTCCTTTGGTCCCCCCCTTGTCCATGTAATTTGAATCCACCAATCATCATTTAGCCACTAAATGGATGCTCCAAGCCCAAAATTAGAAATTTATGATCCATCTTCACAAGCCCAAATAATCCAAGCCAATAACTTTCAAAGCCCAATTCTTCTTCTTTGATTCCGCCAAGCCCAATAATGCTTCGGGAGCCCACTAAGTCCGTCTTCACTCTAATCCACAATCGCGATAAGCTCCAAAACCCTGCAAAATACCTCATGCAACATAAAAAGCACCCGGTACGATCCATACTAAAGAAAAATAAATAAAATACAATGCAATAATGATAAAAAGATCTAAAAATCTAAAATAAACTAATAAAAATAAGGAAATAAAATAAGCTATCAAATACTTGATGCAAACTGTTGAAAAAGTCAAAATTCTTGCTGTCTGCACAGGGGACTCGCCGAGTTCATGGGGGGACTCGACGAGTCCAAGCATATATTCAACCAACTCGGCGAGTCAGTTCTTGTACTCGACGATTTGGTCAGTCAGAGTGCAGATTTTCGATTTTTGCTGCTGGAAATGGACTAGAAACATTACCCTAAACTACTTTGATGTTTTAAAACCTGTTTTAGATGGTGTAATGGTTGTTCTTATCCATTTACAATGGCTATAATCAAAATTCCATGTTTATATGTGTTCATATGTTCTTGAAATTTTGATATGGATATTCATGTTCTTATGAGTTATTGTTAGATCATAGGAATTACTTGCTAAATTGTTTAATGATTAATTCTTGATCAATTATGTGGTTTAATGGAATCCATAATTTGTCCTCAAGTTATGGATTTCCTAAGGTCACCTCTTTTAATGAACATTTAAACACAAAAGTTACATAAAAATGAAGAGTCTTCACTTTTATGAACCCTTAACTCATAAGTTATGAAATGAAAAGTTTTGAAGAGTTTCAAAACTTGCCCTCAAGTTTTGGAATTTGTAAAAACACACACACTTTAAATTCCAACCCTTAGGATTTTACAAATTAAAATTCAACCCTTATACTATTATAAGATTAATGGTTAATATTTATATATATATGTATAAGATCAAGTCGTTTTACCGTTAGTAGGCCTCATTCACGAAGCCGGTCTATAAGGGGGGGTATAAGGTTGTTGCCTATAAAATGGCAGCTTAATGGGTTCCACTCTCACCCACCACTTCCTTGATCAGTGGAGGGTCGTTAGCCGAACGGGTAGGACAATGACTTTAATTCCCATTAAAAGTATAATGATTATTATAAAGTAAATAAATGTTTTATAAATTCCCAATCTTAGTTACTTTAGGAAAATGTGAAATGGTGCTAACCCATGAAATTCACACTTGTACCTTACCAAGTCGTTGGTGGAGCGTGTGTGGTTAACCGGCATACTAACTTGGACTAGTAAGGATAACAAAGGGTGACTTAATGTTTATCATAGATCGGTGGAGCGTGTGTGGTTAACCGACACATTGATTAGGTGATAATATTAAGGGTACCAAGTGAATTTGCATGGTTATTCACACCTTGTTTTGTGATCCTCGGCATCCCAGTCACAAAACCTGAAGGGCACACTCGAGATTGAAACATGCCATTGAAAAGTTCAATGAATCTCAAAAGAATCTAGGAATTTCAAACCAATTAAACCTAATTCATTTCGTTTTCATGGTGGAAATTGGTGAATCGTCATTCACCTACCTTCAAATATGTTATAGCTTAGATTACGACATCCCTCTTCTAAGTTATAATATATTGTGTTGGGTCCTAGCCTTAATATTACATTTGGGTGTCTTATTAGGGACTCTATATATCTAATCTAAACTTGTCTTTCTTCTTTTCAGATGTCTTCCAACAATGCTTTGGGTTCTAACCCTACTGGATCCTTCTCTCTCATGAACCTTTGTGGGAGAGTCATCTTCGATGGTTCCAACTTTATGGATTGGATCCGGAACATCAGGATGGTCACTCGTTACGAGGACAAGGAATATGTCCTCGACAAGGAGCTTAAGGATCTTGAGCCGACTGCAACTCCTGAGGAGGTCACTGCATATGAGGCACATGAAAGAGATGATACCAAAGTGGCATGCATCATGATGGCCACTATGACAGCCGAGCTCCAAAAGTCCTACGAGGACTACTATCCTTTTGAGATGCACCAGGACTTGATGGACCGCTACCATCAGAGTGCTCGTCAAGAGCGATATGAAATCATCTCCTCCATGATAACAACCCAAATGAAAGATGGTGAACCCATCACGGGCCACATGCAGAAAATGCAAAGGTATGTGGACTGTTTGTAGAAATTGAATGTGAACTTCCCTAAGGAGTTGGCAATTGACATCATTTTGCACTCCTTACCTTCGTGTTATGATCAATTCCGCATGACATACCACATGAACAAGGAGGAAGTCACACTCTGCAAGCTTCAAGGACTTATGAAGACCGCCGAAAGTGGTCTTAAAGGTAAGTCGGTTGTTACTACTCCTACTCCTACAGCTACCCCTGTTTTGGCTATCAGGCAAGGCAAAGGGAAGAAGAGGAAGACCCGTTCGAAGGGTACCAAGGGAAAGTCTCTTGATGGCTCCTCATCAAGTGGAACCAAAGGTGGTTCTGTTACTCCTTCTGCCATCCCCAAGGATGCTGAATGCTTCTATTGCCAAAATAAGGGGCACTGGAAGCGAAACTGCCCAAAGTACTTGCAGGATTTAAGGATGGGAAAGTAAAACCATCCCATGCAGGTATTTACACTATATTGTCTAATAACTCACCATATTCTAACTCTTGGGTTCTTGATACAGGTTGTGGTATTCACATATGTTCTGATTTGCAGGGCCTAAGAAGAATTGAGGATGTGGAGCACGGGAAGATAAACTTAATCATGGGGAATAGGAAGATCTCACCTGTTACCAAGATTGGAGTTTATACTTTGTTGCTTAGTAGTGGGTCAAAATTGAGTCAAGTCAAAGTCAAACAAAGTCAACAAGTCAAAACCAATCGACTCAATTAACCCTTGTATATTAGGGTTTACACTATGTAATTACTGTACAATGCAATATCTTAATGAGAGAAACATCATTTGGAAAGTTCGTGTGTTGAATTTCCTAAGTAAACATTGAACCAAAACGATAAAACATTATTGCACACTCATCGGGAGTGTGTACGACACTAAAACACGGTTTAACGGGGTTTATGGACCTTGCGTTGCGAAGCCGAACACTCAAAAAGATCACAAACGAAACCTCTCTCAATCTCTTTCGCTCAATCTCTCTCTATTAAAATCTCTCCCAAATCTCTCCCGAATCTCTCTCAAAAGTTACTTTAACTTTTTGTAATCATTTGGGTCATCTCGACCCTTAACCGGGTCAAAAACCACTTGAAACGGGGTAAAAACGGGTAAAATAACCTTAAGGAACCAAAACCCTCCTATTAGAAGCGAAAACTCTCATGAGAAGCCTCTCAGGACCGAAGCCTCTCATTAGAAGCCTCTCAGGACCGAAGCCTCTCATGAGAAGCCTCTCAGGACCGAAGCCTCTCATTAGAAGCCTCTCAGGACAGAAGCCTCGCATGAGAAGCCTCTCAGACAGCCCATGCGAGAGGTCTCGCAGACGGCCCCTTTTTACCGGTTTTTCGACTACGACTTCGTTTTAACTCCGTTTTTCATTATTTTAACGTGGGATTTTCACCCAAAACTTTATTTTATAAACTAAGGCCCCAAAATATATAAATCTCCAGGGTTTTTATAAAAATATATTAAAAGAATTAGTGGTTGAACTAATTATTGAGGGAATATTTGCTTTTCCTTAATTTATGGCAAAAGCAAACCACCACCACCTCACTCTATGATTAGCCACTCTTTCCCACTACCCCTTGTCACCTTAGTGGACCTTTACACCCAATCTCCAGCTCTTCCCACGTTCTAAGAGCTGGAGAATTGATCATCTCTCCTCATTCTCATTAACTTCTTTCATTCTACACTTAGCAACCAAAGAACACTCTCCAAAATTCTCATATTTTCTCTCAACTTCAAGAACTTCAAGGCTTTCTCCAGGGATTTCTTTCTTCAATTAGTAAGTATCTTCATCATTCATATAATTATTACACTCCATTCTACTCAAATCATTGATATCTTACACAAATTCCATCTTATTCGGTGTTAGATTCTCGAATCATCAAGACATCTTCTTAGTGTTCTTGGGTTGAACACTTCCTCTCTCTTACTTTCATCTACTGAAACCACATAGGGTGAGTTCATACCCCTACATTTACATGTTCTTCTTAAGTTTGAAGGGGGGGGGGATACAAGTAAAATCATCAAGAACACAATTAAACTTTTTCTAACAGATTACATCAGAAAAGATGGACTTCGATCACGGACTGTTTTGGTCAACTTAAATATTTTAGTTTTCAAAACTGTTCCAGGTGCAAGTAGTTCAAACTCATAGCTTTAAAATGGCTACTTGCACATCTCCATATGATTTTTCTACAATTTATGGTGATTTTTACAAAACTGCCTGTCATTTCAGAGGCAAACCCGGACCAGTCTGTTATTATGAACATTTTCATCTCTGTTAGAAATCACTAAAAATCATGATAAAATTTACGAACAAACTAGACTCATATTCCAAACTCTCAGAATTTGCGGATTTGGATTTGGAGCTTTGATGATTTTTCTATAAATTTTCTAAGAACAGTAACAGAAACTGTATTCAACAAAAAGCTGCTGTCAATTTCATTTCACCTTGTAACATGTTGAGCAAGGTGTATATCTTTTTCTGATTATATGTTATTGCAATATATGACATTTTATCTTAATATTTAGACACACATCAGTTTACAAATGGATTTGGACATATAAAATATAAAGAATAACAAGTGATTATAATCAAAGTACAACCGATACATTCAAACATTTAATAAACTATTTTGAATATAGTTTGCATACATTACAACGTACTACCCTTGGTTGATAAACTATAATAGGTATAGTTTATGATACATTACATAATACATACATTTAAAAAGGGTACATTTATACAAAGGATATTTTCATTAAGCAAGGTACGGCCATACGGTACCAAGTTTTCATAACACGTAAGTCCGTTAATGACTTTATGAAACATTACATAACACATACATTTAAAAAGGGTACATTTATACAAAGGATATTTTCATTAAGCAAGGTACGACCATACGGTACCAAGTTTTCATTACACTACACGTAAATTCGTTAATGACTTTGTGAGACATTTACTTCAAATTACCATTAAGTCCTGTATTGTAACCAGAGTCTCCTTGAGGGAGAGCGTGATAGTTGTGTATAGATCTATATTGGGTTTGACAAACCCACACCTAAACTGCATGCAACAGTTAGACCGATAGGTCTGGGGTGACAAATGTCATAACATTTCCGACGCCTGAAGAACGTCGTTTCAGGCCAACTAGGTCATAGCATGGTTATAATAACTCACATGTGGTATTAACAAACATAGAATTTACGGGGATTTCACTAAAATCAAACGAGTTTATGTCGATTTAAACTTGCATTGTTTTACTATAAGGAACGAACACTACTTGTACATTTCGGTCTTTGGGTTTTAAGACTACATTTACACATTAAGGAAAATATTGGATTTTCTGGAACGAACACTACTTTTACAAGAAAAGGCTTTAATAAACTCACATAAAGTATTAATGAATATTGGAATTTACGGGAACTTCATTAAAATTAAATGAGTTTACGTCGATTTAAACTTACATTATTTATTATAAGTAAGAAAAGTTACTTATACATTTCGGTCTTTGGATTTAAGACTACATATACATTTTAAGGAAAATATTGGATTTTTCTAAAACAAATACTACTTTTACAAACGAAAGGCTTTTAATAATACCAAACAAAAGCTTATGAACTCACCAACCTTTGTGTTGACACTTTTTCAAACAACTTGTATTCTCAGGAAATCATTAAACAGGTAACCAAGTGCTTTTGAGGATGGGACGCTAAGGCGTCTACTATTTCATATTTTGTTAACATATTGTAATTGATTCGTAAACATGTAATTCATACAATGATGTAACTTTTTCAATTATATATATGTTGGTTGTGTTTGCTTGAATTACTATTACAATTGTTGTTATGATACTATACATGAAGTCCTCCACCCCCGGACATTTCCGCCATCCTTGGTTTGGGGGTGTGACATCAGGCTAAAGTGTATAGTACGAAATAGGGTTTTGCAGCACGGCCTCCGGGCAAACATCCGGTTTCAGAAGTTTCTCCCTTGTACTGTCCTTTATAGTCTACTGTCTCATCGTCAAGGCCTTTTCTCACCAAAAATCAAAAAAATAAAATAAAATAATAAAAAATTCTACTTAACCTAAACTTAAACCTAACAGCTTAAATCTTCAATCTTGAACTTCTGTTATTTGGTCTTCAGCCTCTTTGTTGTTTGATATTCAGTCTTTTTTTTTTTTTTGATCTAAAGCCTTGAACTTGGATTCTTGTTCTTCTTTTTGTGTTGCTCTTTTTCTTCATTTTTTTCTTCTTTGATTTTGTTGCTTTTCTTTAATCTTCTTCATTTTTTTTTTGTGTTTTTTTTGAAGGTCTAAGGAATTTCACCATGTAGCATAGGATGGAGGCTAACATGAACACCTAATGATCATTGACAATGTGCCAAGATCAACTAAAAAGGGTGGGGAATGACTCAAAAATGGGTGTTACCGAAAAGACTTGGTCCCAAAAGATGTGAATTGGGGGACCCACTTCAAAGTTCATCAAGCACCTCAATGCAAGGTGTGATAAACAAAATCTATCTAACTATCTACTCTAGACCCCTAGAAAAATGATGACCTATCTTAAAAAGGTGGTGAGAATCTAACTAAGTAAGGCTCGGACGAGACTCGGGAGTACTAAGGGTTACTCCCTCCAAAACCAAGATGCGAGTCTTCATTATCTTCAATGTACCTTACCGGGCTAATCTTTGCTCGCGCACATCGGTTTGACCAACCACATCCCTCGCACACATCTGACCCCCACACAAGCGGTCTTAAAATGGTCTTTGAGGCTCAAAACGTGTCCCACTTATCAAACACAAGGAATTCCATATCAAGACCCGGGACCAATCTATGATTCAATACATATGACTCGGTGCTCTGGTACCTGTAGGGATGAGAAGACAAGAGAGAACAAAAATGCATGAACTTAAACTAGAATGCATCTAAAAAGTATGAAAATTAGAAAAAGAAAGAAACAAAATATGCAATATTTTTTTGAAATTTTTATGCAATTTTTATGAATGACCTAAATGAGTTACTCTAAATGCAACAATATACAACCTAAATGCAATAAAAAAAATAAAATATAAGAATACCTCACCCCAAGCTTAAAATTAAGCATTGTCCTCAATGCTTAGGATGAGAGTAAGGAAGGATCATACCGGGATCAAGATGGAGGAGGCCCGCGAGGGGGATAACCGCCCTCGGGCTGAAAATGATACCAAAGGTCCTCCATGTAAGTGTTGGTGCGTGCTTGTTGTTCCTCAATGCGGTGGATGGCTGCGGTGTTCTTGTTGCCCTGGAGGCGCAAGGAAGCAAGCTGACTGTAAATATCGAGAGGAAACTCGTGTGCGGGGTCGGGCTCATTGTGTTTCTGGTATGAGTGATAATCATGCTGTGGCTGGAAGTGTTCTCCCGAGGGCTGAGAGTGTGACCCGGAGGCTTGACATGGATAAGGTGGTGGCAACTGGCGGATCGGGAGATCATAATGGTCTTCAGCCTCGAATGGGCTATCAACATTGTCAGGGTCCACCTGCATGTCATCATCCGCTGCTGCAGCATCATCATTTGGCAACTCTTGAGGCAAGAACCATGTTTTGGGGACATTGGTGGTGAAGGCGGAGATACTTGGATTGGGAAAGATGTAAACTGGGTCCTTGACATGGTTGAGCCAAGAGAAATGTCCAGGAAGAGTAGGATGAGGTAGCATTAATTCCATCCGGGTGAGAGTTATGCAATCAAGAAGGTAGAGAGGTGGATCATCCACTGGCATATATTCAGATTCTGGAAATTGAAGGCCCATACCCAAACCAATGAGGGTAATGAGACCTCCAATACAAATGTCACCAGTGGTCTTCGTCCTGAGGCTGTCACATTTGTCTAAAAAGAAGGTGGCGAAATCGGGTAAAGACCAACGTCGGCTCGACATGCAGTAGAGAAAATATAACTCAACGGTGTTGATTTGTCCCGGCTCGTGACGAGCAAAGATAGAAGTGGATAGGATCCGGTGGGCAATTCTCCAGCAAGGATGGATGATAAAGGGGTTTTTTTGGCGACTGGGATTGAACTTGGAAAGGCTCGTGATTTGGGTCCAAAAGTCTACTTTGGGCAAGCTTTTAAATTGAGACCATTGGTAGCTGTAAATGTCGGAGTTGTTGATGTCATATGTGCCCATGATCTTGTTGAGGGTTTTGTACTTGAGTCGGTGCTACCGACCCTGGAGTTTGAAAGTGAGTACCCTCGCCGTGTCATTGCGGGCATAGGTGGAGAGGAAGTCGAGTGTGGGTTGTTTGTAGGTGCGTGCAGAAAGAGCGAGAAACTCGTGCCAACCAATGTTGAAAAATAGTTGTCTCAAGTGGTTTTCAAGGCCGAGGTGCTCCATAGAATCTTGGTGGTAAAATTTTGTGGCGCGGATTGCACGCTTTTGAAGGTTGGATTTGAACTCTCGGATGTGGGCACTCGTGAGGGTAAGGTTCCCATCACGATCAACATTGTCGGTGGACATTTTCTTGGATGGCCCCGAGGATTGAGCTTCACGAGATGAACCATGAGATGCGTGAATGGTCTTGTCCCGTGCCATTGTACCGGTGAATAAACCTAGCAAAGACAAAAACTTGGGCAAAATTATCCCTCACACTCGCCTCACACCAATCCAATCAAATCAGAGAATAAAAATTGGGCAAATATTCCAAACTTGCAATTTTGGGAAAAATCAAATGCAATTCAATTAATTCAAAGCAAACTAAGTCTATTTCTAATCAACCTAATGCATAGCATAAGCTTATGGAATGAGAATTTGAAGGCAATGGAATTAAAAGAAATGTACCAATTTCGAGTGTCAGAAACCCGAAAAGAAATCCGCTAAAACCGCACCCCAAGCTTGAACTTGACCCACAAGGTTGAATCTTTTGAAACTCCGGTGAGAAACAAATTTTTTTTTTGGTCAAAATTAGTGGCGGCGACAGACGGCGGCCGGCGGTGGAGCTAGGTTTTCCGGCGATGAGGTTTTCCCAAATTAATAGTAGATCGGTGTGTGGTGGAGTGTTTGGTAAAGAATGCCCCAAGAATTTTCGAGTTTTGATGGAATGCGGAGGCGGAATGGCCGTTTTACAATTTTCCGGCGAGGGTGGGAATGTGGCGGCAGTTGCTGTTCCCGGCGGAGAAATGGGTGGGGGGGGGGGGGTTCGGAATTAGATGGGGGAAAGGCTGGAGGTGGAGCGCCGTCGAAAGAAGTAATCTGGAAGGTGGAATTAAGTGGAGGCGGTGGTGCTCGCTTTTCCGGCGAGTAAAGAAGGCGGCTGTCGTTGGGTGTGCTGCTGTCGACGGTCGGCAGTGAGCAGCGATGCTGGTAACGTCGGTCGGAATCGGAGGCGGAAGATCGGCGATCGTGGGCGCATTCGTCGGTGGTAGCAGATGCTCTTCGGCGGAGGTTGAAGGCGCGGTGGTCGTCGATGACGGGAGTGACAAGGGTGGGGTACGGGGGTCCGACGGGTGTGAGGTGTTATAAGGTTGGGTCGAGTACCGGGTCGAATCGCGGGTTATCGGGTAAATGGGTGGGTTATCGGGTAAATGGGTAAAATTAGCAGTCGCGCAATGAGGAGTGAAAATTTGGTCTTGGCCGCGCAAAGGGTTTGCGAGGGTGGGAATTGGCCGCGCGCAACAATCAGAGAGCACCCCATGTTAGTGCAATTTGGAACTCGGGACCTGCGCGGCTGGGGTCGGCCGCGCAAAGGTTGCGCGGGTACCCGCGCAAAAGTTAAATTTTTTGGAATTTTTCAAACTTCACCAAAATCACTGGAAGACTGCTATATGCTTATTTTTAGACCAACTTCAAACTTAGAAACACCCAAAACTTCAAACGGACATTATTTATTCACATTGCATTTATTTAACGTCTTTGCCAAGACATAGTCCCGCTTCCATCAACCTTCGTAATTTGGGATTTCCAATGTTACGTTGTCGAATTCTCCCGTATCAAAGCCTTCGTAAAATGGTTTCAAGCGGTGTCCATTCACTTTGAATATTTGATTTGTTTCCAAACTCTTAATTTCAACCGCACCGTGATCAAACACTTTTATAACAATAAAAGGTCCGTGCCATCGAGATCACAATTTTCCCGGAAATAGCTTTAAGCTTGAATGATAAAGAAGAACTTTTTGGCCTGGGATAAAATGCTTACGAGTGATATGTTTGTCATGAAACGCTTTTGTTTTATCTTTGTAGATGCTTGCATTTTCATAAGACTCGTTTCTCAATTCCTCGATTTCTTGAAGTTGCATTTTTCGGTGCTTTCCACTTTCTTCAAGATTGAAATTGCACTTTTTAACCGCCCAGTATGCCTTGTGTTCCAATTCCACCGGTAAATGACAAGACTTTCAATAGACAAGGCGGAATGGAGACATACCAATTGGAGTTTTATAGGCGGTCCGATACGCCCATAAAGCATCTTCTAACTTCAAGCTCCAATCTTTTCGGGTAGTGTTGACGGTCTTTTCAAGAATTTGTTTGACTTCTCTATTTGACACTTCGGCTTGGCCATTTGTTTGTGGATGGTAAGCGGTTGATATCCGGTGTGTGACACCATATCTCTTTGTCATTGCTTCCATCATTTTATTGCAAAAATGAGTGCCCCTATCACTCACCAAGGCTCTCGGTACACCATATCTTGCGAAAATGTTTGACTTCAAGAAGTCAATTACAGTTTTTGAATCATCATGACTTGTAGCCTTTGCTTCAACCCACTTTGAAACGTAATCAACCGCCAAGAGTATATAAGTATAACCAAAAGAAACGGGGAAGGGGCCCATGAAGTCGATTCCCCACACATCAAAGATTTCACAAATAAGGATAGGGCTTTGAATCATCTCATGCCTCATGGATACGGTTCCCGTTCTTTGACATCTATCACAACTCTTGCAAAATAGATAGGTATCTCTTGACATTGTTGGCCAATAGAGTCCGCATTCGAGCACCTTTCGCATGGTTTTGTTTTGACCAAAATGTCCTCCGCATGCATACTCATGGCAAAACTTCAAAATTGACTCAACCTCATTTTGATGAACACACCTCCGTATGAGTTGATCCTGACAATGTTTCCAAAGATAAGGGTCATCCCACACGTAGTATTTGGAATCACTCTTCAACTTGGCCTTTTGGTACTTGGTAAATGCATGAGGAATTTCTTTAGTAGCCAAGTAATTCACAATATCCGCGTACCATGGAATGGAATTTGACATATAGAAGAGGTGTTCATCCGGGAATTCATCAAGGATAGGAGAAGAAGAATCACCAATGTTCAACCGACTTAAGTGATCCGCAACTAGGTTTTCGGCACCACTTTTATCCTTTATCTCAAGATCGAATTCTTGTAAAAGAAGAATCCAACGAATCAACCGTGGCTTGGCATCTTTCTTGGTCATGAGATACTTCAATGCGGCATGGTCGGAATACACAATTACTTTTGTCCCAAGAAGGTATTGCCGGAATTTCTCCAAGGCGAATACAATGGCTAGAAGTTCCTTCTCGGTGGTGGAGTAATTGGCTTGAGCATTATCCAAGGTTTTGGAGGCATAGTAGATGACATGGGATGCTTTGCCCTCTTTTTGACCTAAGACCGCGCCAATAGCAAAATTGCTTGCATCACACATTATTTCAAATGGAAGCTCCCAATTTGGAGGTTGGATTATTGGGGCGGAAGTGAGCAAGTCTTTAAGTTTGTCAAAGGCTTCTTGGCATGCAATATTGAAGTCAAAATTGACATCTTTTTGAAGAAGGAGGCACATTGGTCGCGTGATCTTTGAGAAATCTTTGATGAATCTTCTATAGAATCCCGCATGGACCAAGAAAGATCTCACTTCTCTAACACATGTTGCGTAAGGAAGGGTTTGGATGACATCAATTTTGGCTTTATCAACTTCGATGCCCTTTTTGGAGATGATGTGTCCCAAAATGATTCCTTGATTGACCACGAAGTGACATTTCTCAAAGTTTAACACCAACTTTTTCTTAATGCACCTTTTCAAAATCTTCTTAAGGTTACCCAAGCATTCATCAAACGAATTGCCATACACGGTGAAATCATCCATGAACACTTCAATTATATTTTCAACATACTCGGAGAAGATACTCACCATGCATCTTTGGAATGTGGCGGGGGCATTGCATAATCCAAATGGCATCCGCTTGTAGGCAAATGTGCCAAAGGGGCATGTAAAAGTCGTTTTGTCTTGATCTTCGGGGGCAACGGGTATTTGGTGAAAACCCGAGTATCCATCAAGGCAACAATAATGCGATTTGCCCGCCAATCGCTCGAGCATTTGATCAATGAAAGGAAGAGGGAAGTGATCTTTCCGTGTGCTTGAATTCAACTTTCTATAATCAATGCACACCCTCCATCCATTTTGAACTCGAGTGGGTACCATTACGCCTTTGTTATTCTCAACAACCGTGATTCCCGTTTTCTTGGGAAGTACTTGCACCGAACTAACCCATTTGGAGTCGGAAATTGGGTAAATCATATCCGCATCAAGTAACTTGATTATCTCCTTCTTGACAACTTCCATCATGGGAGGGTTTAATCGTCTTTAGGCTTCCCTCCTAGGCTTGCAATCATCTTCCATGAGTATCTTGTGAGTGCATACATTAGGACTTATCCCCTTGATGTCCGTTATGGTCCACCCTATGGCCTCTTTATGCTCTTTCAAGACTTCAATCAATTGGTTTTCTTCAAAGTCTTTCAATTGAGAAGAGATAATCACCGGTAGAGTCTCATATTGACCTAGATAAGCATATTTCAAATGGCTAGGTAAGACTTTCAATTCAAGTGTGGGTGGTTGGATTATGGAAGGTGGCATCTTGATTGGAGAATGAGATAAGGCAACTTGAGAAACATCCTTCTTTGTGGAATTAGTAATTTCTAGAGCCTTCACAATATCTTCAACTTCGGAATCCAATGTATACAAATCCAAGGTATTCTTCAAACTTTCACCTTCAAGACTCATGTTAAGCACCATCTTCAAAAGATCCCCATTTGATAACTCGAATAATTGTTGGGTGATTGGCTCAATCACATCAACTCGATACAATGGAGATATGTTGCTAGGATATCTCATTGCTTCAAAGATGTTGAAGTGAATGGTCTCTCCATCAAACTCCATGGTGATCTTCCCATTGTGGACATCAATAATCGTGTGAGCGGTATTCATGAAGGGTCTTCCAAGGAGAATCATAGATGACTTGGAAGGAGTCTTTTCTTCAAGGTCAATGACATAGAAATCTGCGGGAAATACTAGTTGATTGACTTGAACTAGTACATCCTCCAACACGCCTCTTGGAAATACACTTGACTTGTCCGCTAATTGAATGATGACTCCGGTTTCTTCCAAAGGTCCAACATTGAGAGATTGAAAAACCGAGTATGGCATGACATTGATTGAGGGTCCAAGATCTAGCATTGCACTTTCAACATGTAAATCACCAATGGTACAAGGTATAGCAAACATTCCCGGGTCTTTGCATTTGGGTGGAAGCTTCTTTTGGATGACCGCGGATACATTTGCATTGACTTGAATCTTCTCATTTGTCTTGAATTTTCTCTTGTTGGTGCACAAATCCTTAAGAAATTTGGCGTAACGTGGGATTTGCTTAATGGCATCCAATAGTGAAATGTTGAGTTGAACCTTGCGGAAAGTCTCAAGAAACTCTTTCTCTTCTTCTTGTTTCTTTGAGGAAGCCAACCGGGATGGAAAAGGCGGTGGTATGACCAATGGTTTGATGGGTTTGTTGGAAGGATCGGGTTGATCAACATTTGGCACAATCGGTTCCTTTGGAGGAACTACAACTTTTGGAGGTTCCACAATGATCACTTCATCTTCGTCTTCTCTTGAAACTCTTTTAGGTTGACTTTCTCCAAGTGTTTTCCCACTTCGCAAGGTGATGGCACTCACATTGGGGTTCTTCTCGGTTTGTGATGGAAGTTTACCCCTTTGTTCCATCTTGTTGAGAGCGGTTGCCAAGTCTCCAATTTGTGCTTGAATGTTGGAGAAAGTATTCTTGGTTTCTTGTTGAAATTGGGTTTGGCTTTGAGCAAGAGAAGTAACGAGTTCTTGAAGGCTCATTTGATGGGTACCACTTGATTGGCCTTGTTGTGGAGGTTGTTGGTAATTTGGAGGGTTATAAGAATTTTGTGGATATGGAGGTTTTTGGGATTGGTATTGTGGATGTTGGGGTCTCATCAAAAGATTTGGTGGATTTTGCTTTGGTGTATAAGGGTTGTTTTGGTGGTTATTCCTCAAATTTGGGTTGAAATTGTTTTGAAATCCCATGGGTCTTGGTTGACTTTGATATCCGCACATTGCATTCACATCTTCCGGTTCACTTCCAAGTGTGGGACACTTATCCGTATAATGGCCCGTCATTGCACAAATACCACATACCATCAATTGTTGACCACTTCCCACCACTATTTGACTTAACACATTAGTCAAATCCAAGAGCTTTGATTCCAAGTGTTGAGTGTTGCTAACTTCACCAACCACTTGTGGAGAATTTCTCTTCATGTCATTTCGAGTCCCAAAATTCCTTTGATTTTGAGAAATGGTACCAAAAAGTAATCGGATCTCGTGAGGGGTTTTGTTGAAGATGTCACCACCACTTGAAGCATCAATCATCCTCCGATCTTTTTCATTCATACCCTCATAAAATTGTTGAAGAAGTAGTTGTTCGGGTATATTGTGTTGAGGACAACTTGTACACAAATTGTTGAAGCGCTCCCAAAAATCATGAAATGTTTCATTTTCCCCTTGACGAATCCCCAAAATGTCACTTCTTTGACTTGAAATGCGGGAGGTGGGATAGAATTTACTATTGAAGGCCTTGAGTAACTCTTCCCATGTGTGAATTGATCCCGGTGGTAAGTTGAATAACCACTCTCTAGCTTTGTCTTCCAAGGTGAGCGGGAATGCGGTTAACTTGAAATCATCCAATGTCACATTGTCGGGCAACATGCTAACACATATCATATGAAAGGACTTCAAATGCTTTTGAGGATCTTCTCTATCCAAACCATGGAACTTGGTTAGTTGATGGATGAAACTTGACTTCAATTCAATCCCTCGGCGGTTTGCGGGATAAACAATGGCAAGAGGTGTATGAGTAACATCTGTCTCCATCATTTGCCGAAGTGTCAACTCTTGAGGGGGATTGGGTGGATTGGGGTTATTGGGATATTGTTGCAAGTAATTGGGTGGTTGTTGGTAAGGTGGATATGGGTATGGTTGATGATTGTAGATTGGTGGTGGATAAGGTTGGTAGTTAGGGTATTGGTTGTAGGGAGGTTGTTGTTGGGGGTACATTGGGTTTTGGTATATTGGAGGGGGTTGGTAATTGGGTTGATTTGGGTAATGTACTTGTTGTTGAACTTGAAAAGCATTGTTTTGAGGTTGGTTGTTTTGGTGGAAGTTTTGGTTTTGTGGTTGATAATTGGGTTGGTTTTGAGGAGGGGCTTGATTCCAAGGTGGCATATCAATGAGAGGTTCTTGTTGTTGTTGTCTTAGTTGATGGGGTGGGGTATTAGCATCTTGATTGTTTGGGTTTGGGTTAGGATTGTGAGGTGGAGTGTGATTCATGGCTATGTGGTTTTCAAACGGAATGTCTTCAAAGGATTGACCAACAATTGGAGAATTCGGCTCGGTGTCGGTATCACTTGAAGTATGAACCTGATCTTCTATGTTGATTAGTGGAGAAGAGGAAGAAGCTTGAACGAGTTGTTGTTGCTTTGCTTGTTTTGCTAACTTTTTCAACCTTTTTGCTTCTTTTTGAATTTCCGGATTGTAGAGTAGTTCACCGGTTCTTGTAGACCTAGGCATAAACAATCAAATAACAATAACCAATTTCCCCGGCAACGGCGCCAAAACTTGATGGGAATGTCAAGTCCACCAAGCAAATTACACCCTTTGATTTCTAAATAAATGTAATATAATGGTAAAAAGGGGTATCGATCCTCAGGGAAATGGTTGTATTCAATCACCAATGCAATCTAAAAGAACTATTGTAAATAAACTAACTAACTACAATTAAACTAAAGGGGGGGGGGGGTGTTTGATTACTTGAAAACTAAAATACTTGAATAACTAAAAACCTTGCAATTAAGCAAGTTGATGAGATGCTCAAAGGTTGGGAATAATTGGTTAACTAAGGCAATTCAACACAATGAACATTTGTGTGTTTATCATTAAGATCTAATACAAAGCTTATCCTTCATCCCAAATTGGTTATAGCAATCATGAAGCATGATATGCCAAGATTCCTCATAGGTAGTATGGAGGTTGGGGAAGCCCACAACACACCTTCTTAATTAAGATCAAGGGTCAATTGAAGCAATTAATCCCAAGAAATCAATTAGCCTTAAGAATGAAGGAATCCCCAATTCCTAGAGGATGTCAAATGCTTACACATCCATAAAGGAGTTATGATTCATAAGCTAGAGATGATTTCTACCATCATAAAGCCTTTGTTCTAGATAAATTCAATGATCCAATGCAAAATCAATGAAACAAATCAACCATTGCTCAATCAAATACTAAGCTCATGATCAAAGCATCAAATAAGCATAAGAATTGTAAACTAGAATCATAAACATGGAATAAATTGACAATCAACATAAATCCTTCAAAACCCACAAACATTCATTGGTTTTCAGCCAAAGTCAACCAAATATAAAGAGTTTAGCCACTCATGGCAATAGAACAACAATCACAAAAGTCTAATTGCATAAAGAAACTACCAAAAATCTTGGAAAGATGAAGAGAAATGAGTCTTGAGCTTCCAAAATCGCCTCCCACAGGTCTCCAATGGTGTAAAATCGAAGTTATGGCTGCTAGGTCTGATCCCCCAAGGTAATGGCAAGCCAAATGACCAAAATACCCAAACTGGGCAGTTGCGCGGGTACCCGCGCAGCCAAAATTCCACCCGCGCAAATGCTGCTGGAATGCTATTGGTCCACCATTCCACTACTCCACCCTTCCACTACCAAAGATTCCTTTGGTCCCCCCCTTGTCCATGTAATTTGAATCCACCAATCATCATTTAGCCACTAAATGGATGCTCCAAGCCCAAAATTAGAAATTTATGATCCATCTTCACAAGCCCAAATAATCCAAGCCAATAACTTTCAAAGCCCAATTCTTCTTCTTTGATTCCGCCAAGCCCAATAATGCTTCGGGAGCCCACTAAGTCCGTCTTCACTCTAATCCACAATCGCGATAAGCTCCAAAACCCTGCAAAATACCTCATGCAACATAAAAAGCACCCGGTACGATCCATACTAAAGAAAAATAAATAAAATACAATGCAATAATGATAAAAAGATCTAAAAATCTAAAATAAACTAATAAAAATAAGGAAATAAAATAAGCTATCAAATACTTGATGCAAACTATTGAAAAAGTCGAAATTCTTACTGTCTGCACAGGGGACTCGCCGAGTTCATGGGGGGACTCGACGAGTCCAAGCATATATTCAACTAACTCGGCGAGTCAGTTCTTGTACTCGACGATTTGGTCAGTCAGAGTGCAGATTTTCGATTTTTGCTGCTGGAAATGGACTAGAAACATTACCCTAAACTACTTTGATGTTTTAAAACCTGTTTTAGATGGTGTAATGGTTGTTCTTATCCATTTACAATGGCTATAATCAAAATTCCATGTTTATATGTGTTCATATGTTCTTGAAATTTTGATATGGATATTCATGTTCTTATGAGTTATTGTTAGATCATAGGAATTACTTGCTAAATTGTTTAATGATTAATTCTTGATCAATTATGTGGTTTAATGGAATCCATAATTTGTCCTCAAGTTATGGATTTCCTAAGGTCACCTCTTTTAATGAACATTTAAACACATAAGTTACATAAAAATGAAGAGTCTTCACTTTTATGAACCCTTAACTCATAAGTTATGAAATGAAAAGTTTTGAAGAGTTTCAAAACTTGCCCTCAAGTTTTGGAATTTGTAAAGACACACACACTTTAAATTCCAACCCTTAGGATTTTACAAATTAAAATTCAACCCTTATACTATTATAAGATTAATGGTTAATATTTATATATATATGTATAAGATCAAGTCGTTTTACCGTTAGTAGGCCTCATTCACGAAGCCGGTCTATAAGGGGGGGTATAAGGTTGTTGCCTATAAAATGGCAGCTTAATGGGTTCCACTCTCACCCACCACTTCCTTGATCAGTGGAGGGTCGTTAGCCGAACGGGTAGGACAATGACTTTAATTCCCATTAAAAGTATAATGATTATTATAAAGTAACTAAATGTTTTATAAATTCCCAATCTTAGTTACTTTAGGAAAATGTGAAATGGTGCTAACCCATGAAATTCACACTTGTACCTTACCAAGTCGTTGGTGGAGCGTGTGTGGTTAACCGGCATACTAACTTGGACTAGTAAGGATAACAAAGGGTGACTTAATGTTTATCATAGATCGGTGGAGCGTGTGTGGTTAACCGACACATTGATTAGGTGATAATATTAAGGGTACCAAGTGAATTTGCATGGTTATTCACACCTTGTTTTGTGATCCTCGGCATCCCAGTCACAAAACCTGAAGGGCACACTCGAGATTGAAACATGCCATTGAAAAGTTCAATGAATCTCAAAAGAATCTAGGAATTTCAAACCAATTAAACCTAATTCATTTCGTTTTCATGGTGGAAATTGGTGAATCGTCATTCACCTACCTTCAAATATGTTATAGCTTAGATTACGACATCCCTCTTCTAAGTTATAATATATTGTGTTGGGTCCTAGCCTTAATATTACATTTGGGTGTCTTATTAGGGACTCTATATATCTAATCTAAACTTGTCTTTCTTCTTTTCAGATGTCTTCCAACAATGCTTTGGGTTCTAACCCTACTGGATCCTTCTCTCTCATGAACCTTTGTGGGAGAGTCATCTTCGATGGTTCCAACTTTATGGATTGGATCCGGAACATCAGGATGGTCACTCGTTACGAGGACAAGGAATATGTCCTCGACAAGGAGCTTAAGGATCTTGAGCCGACTGCAACTCCTGAGGAGGTCACTGCATATGAGGCACATGAAAGAGATGATACCAAAGTGGCATTCATCATGATGGCCACTATGACAGCCGAGCTCCAAAAGTCCTACGAGGACTACTATCCTTTTGAGATGCACCAGGACTTGATGGACCGCTACCATCAGAGTGCTCGTCAAGAGCGATATGAAATCATCTCCTCCATGATAACAACCCAAATGAAAGATGGTGAACCCATCACGGGCCACATGCAGAAAATGCAAAGGTATGTGGACCGTTTGTAGAAATTGAATGTGAACTTCCCTAAGGAGTTGGCAATTGACATCATTTTGCACTCCTTACCTTCGTGTTATGATCAATTCCGCATGACATACCACATGAACAAGGAGGAAGTCACACTCTGCAAGCTTCAAGGACTTATGAAGACCGCCGAAAGTGGTCTTAAAGGTAAGTCGGTTGTTACTACTCCTACTCCTACAGCTACCCCTGTTTTGGCTATCAGGCAAGGAAAATGGAAGAAGAGGAAGACCCGTTCGAAGGGTACCAAGGGAAAGTCTCTTGATGGCTCCTCATCAAGTGGAACCAAAGGTGGTTCTGTTACTCCTTCTACCATCCCCAAGGATGCTGAATGCTTCTATTGCCAAAATAAGGGGCACTGGAAGCGAAACTGCCCAAAGTACTTGCAGGATGTCAAGGATGGGAAAGTAAAACCATCCCATGCAGGTATTTACACTATATTGTCTAATAACTCACCCTATTCTAACTCTTGGGTTCCTTATACAGGTTGTGGTATTCACATATGTTCTGATTTGCAGGGCCTAAGAAGAATTGAGGATGTGGAGCACGGGAAGATAAACTTAATCATGGGGAATAGGAAGATCTCACCTGTTACCAAGATTGGAGTTTATACTTTGTTGCTTAGTAGTGGGTTAAAGTTAGATCTGAATAAATGTGTTTACTCGTCTGAAATGGCAAGGAATATTATTTCCTTTTATAGTTTGTACAAACAAGGGTTTACCTTTTCTTTTGATAATGAAGTTGGTAGTATTAATGCTTTCTTTAATAATGTTCTTTATTTTAAAGCATTACCTTGTGATGGTGTGTATGAAACTGTGTTTGTTGTAGATAACCTAGGAAATAATGTGTTGTGTATTGATTCTTCTACTAGCTTGGATAAAGCATCATTGTGGCATTGTCGACTTGGACATGTAAACAGGAAACACATAGGCCAACTCCAAAAGGATGGAGTCTTGGAGTCATTTTACCTAAAGTCAGATGATAGTTATGAATCTTGTTTGCTTGGAAAAATGACAAAATCACCCTTCACTAGTTCTTGTGAAAGGTGTGAGGGTTTGTTGGACCTTATACATACTGATGTATGTGGACCCTTCAAAACCGCCACAAGGGATGCTAATCGCTATTATCTGACTTTTACTGATGATTATAGTAGATATGCTTATGTCTACTTAATCAAGCATAAGTCAGAAACTTTTGAAAGGTTTAAAGAGTTTAAACAGGAAGTAGAAAATCAATTGGGCAGGAACATTAAGATGCTTCGATCCGATCGAGGTGGTGAGTATCTTAGTACAGAGTTCCTCGACTATCTTAAGGAGTGTGGGATTGTCTCACAATTGACACCTCCCAGGACACCACAGTTGAATGGTGTGTCTGAGAGGCGTAATCGGACCTTGTTGGACATGGTTCGCTCCATGATGAGTCGAGCTTCGCTACCAATCTCTTTTTGGGGGTATGTCTTAGAGACTGCCGCCCATATCCTTAATCTAGTCCCTACAAAGAAGGTTGCTAAAACACCTCACGAGATGTGGACTGGGAAAGTTCCCAACTTGGACCACATCAAGATTTGGGGTTGCGAGGCTTTTGTGAGGTGCGAGACTCACGATAAGCTCGAACCTCGAAGTGAGAGGTGTATTTTCATCGGCTACCTACATAAATCCTTTGTTTACCTCTTCTACAGACCCAGTGAGAATGTGGTCTTTGTAGCAAGGAGAAGGGTCTTTCGTGAAAGAGAGTTCATGAGCCAAGGAAACAGTGGGAGGCAAATTGACCTTGAAGAAATTCAAGAGTCAAGTGGTGAAGGAACCTCAAATCCTAGCAATCAACCTGAGGAGGAAACTCCTGTTGATCCGACTGACGAGTCTGTACCTCTGAGGCGTTCCACCAGAGTTAGGAATGCACCTGAGCATTACTATGGTTTCCATATTACTGCGGAAGGTGATACACTTATCAGTGATAGTACACTGGTAAATTTGGATGAACCTAACAGCTACACGGAAGCCATGGCAGGCCCTGAGGCTGCTAAATGGAAAGAGGCTATGGAAAGCGATATACAGTCCATGTATGACGATCAAGTTTGGAACTTGGTTGACAATGTACCAGGTCGTAAGACAGTTGGGTGCAAATGGATCTTCAAGAAGAAGACCGAAATGGATGGTAATGTACACACTTATAAGGCACGACTGGTTGCAAAGGGATTTTCTCAAACTCCAGGAGTTGATTATGATGAGACATTTTCACCGGTAGCAAAGATTAAGTCTATTAGGGTTATGTTAGCCATTGCTGCATTTCATGATTATGAAATATGGCAAATGGATGTCAAAACCGCTTTCCTTAATGGAAAGTTGGCTGAGGATGTTTACATGAGTCAGCCAGAGGGTTTTGTCAGTACAGAGCACCCGAATAGAGTGTGTATGCTTGAGAAATCCATCTATGGATTGAAACAAGCACCTCGCATATGGAATCTTTGTTTCGATGAGAAAGTAAAAGAGTTTGGCTTTTCGAGGAGTGAAGATGAGTCCTGTGTATATGTCAGAGCTAGTGGGAGTATAGTTAGCTTCTTGGTGCTGTATGTGGATGACATACTGCTCATAGGAAACGACATCCCAACTTTGCAGGAAGTGAAGTCCTGGCTTGGGAAGTGTTTTGCTATGAAGGACCTTGGAGAGGCTGCCTATATCCTAGGGATAAGGATATTAAGAGACATGAGTAAAAGACTAATTGGACTTAGTCAGAATACCTACTTGGATAAGGTGTTGAAAAGGTTCAACATGCAGAATTCCAAGAAAGGAGAATTACCGATCCAAAGCAATGCTAAACTGAGCAAGGCTCAGAGCCCGAGTACAGAGGCTGAGATAGCTGAGATGAGTCAATTACCATATGCTTCTGCTGTTGGCTTGATCATGTATGCTATGACTTGTACCCGCCCTGATGTGGCTTTCGCTTTGAGCATGGTCAACAGATATCAGGGGAACCCTGGCAAGGCTCATTGGACTGCGGTAAAGAATATTCTCAAGTACCTGCGGAGGACTAAGGATTGGATTCTTACCCTTGGTGGGAGTGATGACTTGAGAGTAGTAGGGTATAATGATGCTAGCTTTCAGACTGATAGGGATAACTTCCGCTCTCAGTCGGGCTGGGTCTTTACCCTAAATGGAGGGGCAATCACTTGGAAGAGTTCCAAGCAGGAGACGGTAGATGATTCGACTTGTGAATCACAGTACATAGCAGCGAGTGAAGCGGAAAAGGAGGCGATATGGCTGAAGAACTTCATCGGAGACCTTGGAGTTGTACCAGCTATTAAAGAGCCTATGGAGATTTTCTGTGACAGCAATAGTGCGGTTGCCTTAGCCTAGGAACCGAGAGATCATGGCAGATCCAGACACATTGACAGATGATATCACTTCATAAGACACAAGATAGAAGAAGGACTCCTCGTGGCAAAGAGGGTATCATCAGAAGAGAATCCTGCAGATCCCATTACGAAGGGACTGACGAGGGTTAGGCACTTACAGAATGCGAGGCGCATCGGGCTGAAGGATGATATTAGTTTTACAGATTAGATAGTTATTTCTGAAACTTGTAAAATGTAATCGACATTTGATGATGAATAAAAGGTGTGTTTATTTATGAGTAAAGGTGTTACTGTCTTTTGTCAATTATCTACTGTTGTTTCAGCTTTGCATGTTTTGACTTCCATAATAATTTACTTTATTCAAACTTCCACAGTCAGTCATACGTCGGAAGTAGGTATGAATTAAGACTGTCATGAATTGGGCTTGTAGATGACTAAAGGTGTTTATCCATAGCAATGGTTGCTACAACATTCATGAGTGCTCATAAGTTTTGAGTATTGGCATAAACCCACGCTCACTTGCATCACTTCATGGAATTTATCTCGAGTGATTGTGAGACGGTAATATCATATAAGTCTTCAAACATAGAGATATGACTTGTTGCCTATGAGTTGGTTATACATTGATTGTACGTAAATGCATTGGTAACTCGATATTATAAAACGTGCCTTTGTGTATGATTCAACAAGTAGTAGAACAAGCATATGAGTCAAAGTTTATCTGTTCCTTCTTGGATTAGAAGCGATATCTGGGCCCCTCGATGATTTTGTGTTGACCCATGTACCGGGCCCGGTCAGAACTAAGTTGATGTGTTCAATTAAGTTCTATGTCAAACAAATTGGAAATCGAGAAACAAACTGCTGGACAATAAGTAAGACATTGTTCCATGTATTTGTCTGGCTGATATCTAGAATAAAGGATTATATGATCACTTATCTAAAATGGCGCTTCATAGTTCAACAGAGTTTTAAGAGCTACGATTGCCGGTTGGTTCCTGAAGTAATATAGGCAAATATAGTTATTAGACTTATCCAAGTGGGAGACTGTTGGATAAGGTGTCTAAGTCCATAACTTTATTTGGTATATACTTGACCCGATCCGGCATGGTCAATTTAGGTTGCACTTCACCCGAACTATTTATGGTTAAACCTTTAAGAATTATATGTTTATGATTTGTTAATATATTATAAGTTATAATATATTAATATGAAATCATATTATTTAATTAGTATTGATCATAAATTAATTTAGAATTAATTTGGTGATAAAAAGGTCACTAATTAAATATGGGCTCTTGTATTTATATAAGTGTGGGCTAATACTCATTTGGAATGGGCTTGGCATGCATGGGAGTCCATGGATAGTCCATGGAGCTTTTAACCCATGGATCCTTGGAAAGGAAGAGTCATGGGTATTAGGGTTTACATGGATGTAACCCTAATCCTCCACACTATATAAAAGAGCTTGTGATGCTTGAAATGACACTAGTGTTGTGTGTGTACAAAGAGGTGGCCGATTTCTATAAGCTAGAATACACTCTCATAAGGTTTTTCCAAGTTTGTGGTGATTTGTGATTTCCATTTGAGGCATCCACATTATTGGTGCTAGGCTCTCAAACTCAAAGGAATCATCTCACAATTGAAAGGTATGTAATTCTTCTAGCCATTATGTTTAATGTTCCCCATGCCATGCTAGATAGGTTATGAACCTTGGAAAAACAAAGTTGCATGTATTCATAGTAAAACATAGATCCAAGGTTTTAGGGTTGCATGAACACCTTAGGAGTGTTAGGTTGCTCAAAACCCAACAGAATCCTCCAAGGCTATCCATGATTCTGAAAAGAAAATTTCTGAGGCGACCGAAAAAGTAAAAAAACTACATCAAGACATGCAAACATTCATGAATGATTTCCGAACATCTTCGGACAAAAACACGACCGACATGAGTAGGGTGATAGAAGGATTTCATTCATCGTTGAAAGCCAAGAAAGAAGCTCTATCAAAGATCCATGCCGAAATCAAGCTTGACAATCTTGATCTCAATTCGTCTATCTCAGCACAGATCACCAAGTTGCAATCAGATTTAGCCATTGAAAATAAGATCATGGATGAATTGGTTGAGAAAACTTAGAAAACCAAGGTTCTTAATGCAAAGCTAAAGAATGCTACCCAGAACATTACCCAACTTGAAGAACAGAGATCTTTAATTAAAGGGTGCATTTTTGAAATCAACCAATACCTGATGCGAATTGTTGAAACTCGCGACTCCCCGATCACTGTCTTTGTTAGACAAAATCTCTCAGAAAAGCTTCAACTTGTGTTCGCCATGCTAAATCAGATATAGGGTGTTTCGAGAAGCGGGGCTTCTACGAAACAAGGGGGAGACGAGGTTGAAAAGACAAAGACTGAAACTGATCGGAAGGATAAAGAAGCTTCCGGTTCAGGTAAAGACAAAGGAAAAGGGATCTCTGAAGATGACAATGATGAAAATCCGAAAATGTCTGAGTCAGAAAGGATTGCAATGGAGAAAAGAGACAAAGAGCTTGACGAGCTCAATGCTCTTCGAAGGAAATTTGAGGTAGAAGAAGCTGAAGCCATGAATGCGAAACTTGTTCCTGAAACTTAGAAATCTTTATTTACAGCTTGGTATGATGAGCGCATTCAGAAAGAAGTCATAGATGATCCGAATATCTATTGGTTGGAGCCAACAATCTCGTTCGACTTATCTAACGATGTGGAATGTCAATTTGATTTTCCCATCACTCCAAGGGCATTTCTCTTTCGATGTTTCGAATCGATTGAGAAATCCATGATCTCCGATAATACAGTAAATCGAAAGCTCTTTTCATATTACTTAAAATATGCGAAGCCATAGTATGAGGCATGAAGATTAAAGAGAATCATGGTGTTGAAGGTTGGATTGCCAATTCAGGCTGAAGATTTCTTGAACATCCAATCAAAGGATTTCGAGGTGCCAATCACGTGCTCCATGAGTTCACATTGGCTGACTTGCTATTCATGAACCCCTACGAGTGGTTATCTATTTTCTACATTGTGACGAAGGATGTTCAGAAATATGAGCCTATTATTGAACACTTGAAGCGGATGATCAAGTGTTATATTCTTGAAATTGCGAAGATGGATGTTGAGATAGCATCTGTTCTGAAGAAGAGGCCCATTCTGAACCCGGAAGAACAACCAAAAGATATCCATCACTTGAAGGCAGGGATTATCCGAAAGAACTCCTCGAGCATAATTTACAAGAAAAAAAAGGGTGAAGTGGTTCAGAACTGCATGTTCTTCCTAAGGGACAAACACCTATACGCGTCATCGACTCTCAAAACAATCTTGTCCTCTGCTGAAGCTCACAAAGCCAATTCTGCTGCTGATGTGAAATGTGTTTTGGATATGATATGATGGTATCTGTCAGTTCGTGTCTCTCTTCTGAAAATAATGTCGAAGATCTCTATTGCGCAAAGTCAACCATGAAGACCTCTTGCCATTTTGACACAAAGAAGGAGATTGTTAAGTATATATATTTGTTGTGTTCGAAAATTTGTGTATATTTTCCTAATCCGAGATGGGCCTGTCTATCTTCAGATTCTTAGCTTAGTTTGTCTATAAATAGCGCACTGTTCCTTTGCTTCTATATCAATCTTTTTGTAACCTTCCAGCGAAGACCTCTTGCCATTTTGACACAAAGGGGGAGATTGTTAAGTATCTATATTTGTTGTGTCAAATGGTTGTGTTCGGAATTTTGTGTACATTTTCCTAATCCGAAATGGGCCTGTCCATATTCAGATTCTTAGCTTAGTTTGTCTATAAATAGTGCACTGTTCCTTTGCTTCTGTATCAATCTTTTTGTAACCTTCCAGCACTTAGAATAGTTTCGAATTGCGAACTATTTTTGTGCTTTGTTATTGGAGATTGAGCTTATTTCATTCCACATCATTCTTGTTGTAACATTCCGTTTAAAGATAAAGTAAATAAAATAAAATAAGTAAATAAATAAATAAGGATAATAATAATAAATAAATAAATAATACGCCCTAAGATCACGAGATGTATTTTTTATTTTATTTTATTTTAGCCCTAAATCCTTAGTAATTTATCAATGTTAGCGTTAAGGAGCTAAAAGTTATAATTTCAGGAAGTTGGGGTCCATAGTGTAACATCTGGACCATAACTGCAAAATATTTTACAGAGGAGGAGCTGTTTGGGTAATTAGTAGACTCAATTTGAAAAGAAGAGGGATGGAGGGACTGGAACTGTTAAATCACATAAAGTTCGAATGGGTGGAGGCGGGGCTAAAAACCGTCACCCCCTCTCCCATGTTTCCTCATTGTAACACTATTACATCTAATCCCTAACCCTAAATAACTCCAACCGCCACCCTTATACCCCCTCATCTCCAGCCGTCGCACCCTCCACCATCAAGACCGTAAACCACCGAGAGCTGAGCACCGCCGCTGCTGCTTGCTGTCGACGAAGGCGGGATTCAAGGTCGACGTCGGGGCCGCTGTTGCCTCTACTTTCTCCGGTAAAGTCGAACCCTTTCCCCCTCGTTCTTCTGTCATTTCTCGCGTCCTTCGCCACTGTTGCCGCTCCGGCGGCTGTCCCATCATCACATTTTTTCCGGCAGTTGCATGCTACCGTGAATGTGTGGTCGTGTTGTGCGTGTGTGTTTCTACATGTTGGTGTACGTGTTTCGGTGTACATCAACGTGTGTGTGCGTTGTTGGGCCGGAAAACCGAAGAAAAACCCCCCACCACCACCGTGAGGTGGTGGCTGCCACCTCATGTCGCCGTTTGCCGCCACCAGCCGCCACTTTGGGTGGCTGTGTGTATATGTGTGTGTGTGTGTGTTTAGACGAGTGTTTGGAATGTTTTCACTGTTTTGGCCTAAAAATCATAACCGCGACCACCGTGAGGTGGTGGCTGCCACCATGGACCACCGCTGACCACCACTGCCCGAGGTGGCAGCGGGTGGTGTCCGATTTATACACACATATATGTTTATTTAATTAATTAATTAACTAACTTATGAGTTGTAAACCCTAATTAGGGTTTAGAAAACCCTAATGTCATGAAACCCTAATTTGGAAGTTAGCGGGACCCACATTGAAACTATTTATTAGACTTAAAATATTAATTAATTAATTAACAATTCGAACCATGAAGAGGGATGTCGTAATCATGATCGGATTTGAGAATGCAATTCTCACAATTGCCATCTCCTTAAAATCTTCCTAGTGAAAGCGTTTCCTCACAATCATTTTCATGAAGGAGAGAAACCTTATGACACTTAGATTTTATGGTGTATGTGCTCCTATCCATGTGAATTTGTCATAACCATAATCATAAGATAATGTTTGTGACAAATCCAAACTCTTATGGACAGAACTTGTTCAGTCTTAATTTATTGCCATCAAGGGTCCCACCATTGCTTCCAAGTTATTTAGCAGCTCACCTGTACTAGTCAATGCACTTTCATTGAACAAGGTGCTTGCAGTCAATTGAGAACTCGTAGAACTCATATGCATAAGTAACTTTACTGGAATGGTATAGAAACAAAATTGTGTCAACTAGTAATTAACAATGGTTTACTCTTGATTAGTTCTTGAAACTTTTCAAGCTCTTTTGGGACTCCCACTGACCTCTTGACATACAAGATTCTTTTGTCAAGAAACATTTCTTGTCAAACAAATATTCAATAGTTAGTGCCGTTTCTTATCAAGATAAACACCTCACACAATTGGTCCTAGTTGATCTTTGTCTTATCCAAGACATCACAACTTACCAATTTCAAATGTACAAGAGTAAGAAACTTTTCCACTCCACATTTGATGAGTGTTCTTCAACCTTTTCTTAAGATTATGTCACTCAAGTCACAATCTTGGATTATTACTCTAAGACTCGATTTTGGAACGAAGTATGATTCACTTTTTTTTTTATTAAACCATTTCAACAATTTCTGATTCCTCTTCTTAGCCATAATAATGCAGTAAGGTGTCCTTAGAGGATCAATGGTGATACGGTTTCATAATCACTAAATTAATCATAAAACACGATACTTAAGTACTCTCCCATCTTTTCAGATTGGAGAAACTTTTATCTTTCTGCCTAATTGATTCTTCTTATTCGTTCTGCTATTCAGTGAAACCTTTCCAATGATTCATAATCATACTTAATCTTTTAAGCATAACCATATTTACTAAACTTTTAGCAAATCATGACGAATTGTCTTATCATTCCTTGTGGTGGATCTGATGTAACGCCCGTAGATCCGGGCTAGTCAATCTGGAGATAATAGGGGTCGAAAACGACTTTTCGAAAAAAGATTATTTAGAATAAATAATCTTAACCAAGTTGTAGAATATGTCTCAAGGGTTCCGTACATATAAACAACGCCGAAATCCGAGTTATAACGAAGAAGTTATGACCCGGGGAAGTTTCGCGACAGAACCGACACAACACCGGGAAGCGTAAATAGTGAATTTACGATAGAGCGACTTTTAGCCTTAGCGACCTAAATGAAAGTCGTAGAATACATTAAACCGAGAGCGTCCATAAAAAGAAAGCCCAAATCTGACTTCGTATGAGGAAGTTATGATTTTTCGAAGTTTCGGCTTAGTAGTGTACAGCCCGAAATTCGAATATAAGATCGAGCGGTTTTTGGCCGAAACAACCTAAACGCGAATCGAAGATCTCGTTAATAGTAGCGTAACGATAAAAAGACAGACGAAAACGGACATCGGATGAAGAAGTTATGAATTTTTAACGGACCAATCCTGTCCCGGCCTGTTAATAATATAACTTTTAAAATAAAGTCAAAATTAGCCAACGGAGTCTAAACAAAAGTTGTAGAGTACGTTCCCGCCTACGCGTGGATATAAAGAACGTCAAAAACGGAGATCGTACGCGAGAGTTACAAATTTTTAAAGATTTCACTTGAATTTGCGAAGCTGATGATAGAAGTGCTGACGTGGCGCATTTCCAGCCGTCGATTGCTGATCGCAGATAGCCTTCAGATGAAGGTAACGTCGCCTCACCATTACGCCCCGCGTGCGAGGCCGGGTACGCCCAACGTACTTCGGACCTTATCCATTCCGATGCAAGTGCGAGCCAGCTGGTGCGAGCTGGCACCCTCATCCGAACTACGCCCATCGTAGTGCTGCTGAACGCGCAGCGTAGTCCGAAGGTGCTGATCCTATAAATAGGTGCGAAGGGTTCCGAGGAAAATGCACCAAAATCACTTCTCTCTCTAGTTTCTTTCTCTCTCTAGGATCCCAAACCCCCTCCTAAACCCTAGGTAAACCCCTAGCTCCCGAAGGAATCCCCGAGGCTCCCGGAGTCCCGAGTAAAAGGGTCTTTCGGTTTGGAAACGCTGCTCCAAGCGAAGCCCGGTTTTCTATAAAACCCGCTGTAAGTGAGCTACTCCTACGCTATTTTTAATATAGCTTTTATTTAATTATAGTAACGTTATTAGGAACTTATAATAAGTACTTGGGCTATTATTATGGGTTATATAAGTATTGTTTAACGCTTATATAATAGTAATAATAGCTAGACTATTAATTAGTCTCGGTGAATGATAGACTAAACCCTAGTGGTAATGATACTATGTTTTGACGAAGGAAATTGTTTCAAGAGTAACGAAGCGCTGTCTAAGTTCGGAATCACCACCCTAACAAGTGAGTGCATAGTTACTTTCATCTTACACATAGATATGAAGTATTTAATATAAATTACGTGCTATGTGTGCATATTATCTGTATACTTGCTATCTATGCTGGATGAACGTTTTTATACATGTTTTAACTGATTTAAACTGTATACGTAGTTTATATCTACAAATATGTTGGGTATAACATGGGTAGATGAATGATGTGAGATAAAAGACGATGTGAGTAAACATTGGCAGCTATAAACTTAGTGCCCAATAAATAAACACCGGCAGCTATGGACTTAGTGCCTATTGGACAAACGATGGTAGCTATGGACTTAGTACCTATTAGGTAAACATAGGTAGCTATGGACTTAGTACTTGTTAGGTGTCGGTAGCTATGGATTTAGTACCTGGTAGATATGGACTTAATACCTGTTTGATAAGCGTTGGTAGCTATGGACTTAGTACCTACACTGGTAGCTATGGATTTAGTACCCAATAAATGAACTTTTGCAGCTATGGAATTAGTGCATTGGCAGCTATGGACTTAGTGCCGGTCTTATAACCCTGGAAGTAAGGGACTTCGGAATAAACGAATAGATGACTCTTAGGGTAGACCCTTGAGAGTAAGGAAGATAATGGGGATGGGTAATTGGGTTGATTGTTTGATGTTTAAACATAATAATTATATTATTGTGGGTTGAAAACCCTATGTACTCACCAGGTTTCCCAACCTGACCCACTCCAGCTTATTTCTATCACAGGTGTCGATATGAAGTTACATTACACTGAGAGATTTAAAAGAGATGTAGATCACTAGTGTAAATGAATGGAAGTTTTGTTTATGCTTATGCTTCTGTACTGACAATGACATCCCAAACGTTTTAAAAATGAATAAAAATACATTTCTTCGGAAATGCTTTAATAATGTATTTATCATGTTTTTCTGGGAACAAATTCTGCAACATTTTTATTAAAAGAGATACTCTGATTTTTGTAAAGCATAAACAAAATCGGTCTTTTTTGGTCGTGAAAATGGGGATGTCACAGTTGGTATCAGAGCATTAGTTTAAGCGAACTAGGAATAATGATTTATTTCTAGACTTAAACTTAGAATGCTAAGCGATGATTGTGAGGAGTGTGTCTAATAAATACACATGAATAGACACAAGCACTAGCTTATTTAGGGAAAATGCCTAACATGCTTTTATGTGCTAAATGGTTTATGATATGCATTATATGATCGGATCTATGGTCTAATGCCGATCGGATCTGTAAAATTTTATGTGTTCAGATTTCTAAGCGTTTGATTACGGTATTAGAACTGGCATATAACTTTTCGAAGAGATAAGGAGATTTATACGTCAATCGTAGATAAAATCTTTCCTATCTTAATTCTCGTCATTACACATCGAACGTCTGATTTGGTGTATAGAACGAAATGACAAGAACCCGAAGTAGAAACGTGAATGGAAATAGAAATCAACCGCCTCAACCACCAGTGATTGAGCAAATACCTGTTGTAGTAGCCACTCCTGAGCCAATCACAATGGCTGGAGTACAAGCCATGATTCGGGCTATGCTGGCTGAGCAAGGAGAAGAGATGAGGCAGACATTGAATGAAAATAGGGATGAACCTACTGTGCCCATTGTGCAACCTGAGTTGATCGCTGAACAATCGGAGGAGGGAAATTATAGCCGCACTGTAAGTCAAGTTGAAACCCAAGGGGCAAGGAGGAATGGCCCGGAGAGGGGAAATGACCAGGATGGGCGGATGTATAAGAATTTCTTGGGTGCCAAGCCGCCAAGTCTTTCTGGAAGCCCGAAGCCGGTTGAGATTATGGATTGGATCTCTCAGATGGAGATGGTGTTTGAGAGCTGCAACTGTAGCGAGAAACAGAAGACTGTCTTCGCAGTAAGACAACTGAAAACTGGAGTCTTGAGCTGGTGGAAGCTATTGGCAGATACGATGCCATGAGAAGAAGCCTTAAGGATGTCATGGGAAGAGTTCTTGGAACAGTTTAAAATACAGTACTGCTCAGAGATAGATCTGATAGACCTAAACAACGAGTTTCAGAACCTGAAGAAAGGGAAGATGAGTGTTGATGAGTATGCAACCGCATTCACTGAGAGGATGAAGCTATTTCCCTACTTGGTTCCTACTGAACTCTCCAAGATTGATAGGTTTGCTAACGGACTGCCGACAGACTTTGGCCCAACGGTCAAAATGGCAACTACTTTGAAAACAGCCGTTAGAGCAGCTAAGAACGTAGAGACCCAGATAAGAGAAAAGGGTCTAGAGAAAGATAAGGCAGGAGAAAAGAGGAAGTTTGAAGGATCTTCAAGGTGGAGAGAAAGGTGATGCGAAATGGTGTGATAAGTGCAGGAAGAAGCATAGTGGGAGATGCAACGAAGAAGTGACTTGTTACAAGTGTGGGAGGTTCGGTCACTATTCCAAGGACTGTACACATAATGATAAGGTATGCTACGGATGTGGAGGCAAGGGGAACATGTCCAGAAACTGCCTGAGGAAAAATAAAGCAGCAAGGCCAGAAACGCCACCAAGGCCAAGGGCATATCACATGATCCTCGACGAAGTAGAAAACAACGCGAGGAATCAAGGATGTGGAATTCATACCCGAAGATCGAGTTATGAAGTAGCCAAGGGGATAGAATCATATGATGTAGCCTATTAGAGGCATAGTCTAGGGTGAACTTGAACACCTATGTAATAGTTTCAAGAAATAATAAAACCTTCGTTTTGTTATCTGGTGTGTTAAACTGTTATGTGATTTTCTTGTATGGTGACTTGGAAAACTGTGAGACAATACTTGGGACGAGTATGAGTAGGTGTGAATGGTAGTAGAGGCCTATACTACCGGAAGCACATGACTCACACTTGGATCAGGGAAAGTCACAAGGTTACCAAGAAGCTAGTAATTGATACCGTTTTATTCAAATATGTCGTTACCATCATTTCGGTAATGACTAAGAAGATGATTGTTATTCCGACCCTAGTGCTCATATCTAATTGAGTCTGACTACGACGAAGTATGTTACGTGGTTCAGAGAACCAAGTTTGATGTAGCATCTGACTTAAGCCGGAAGATTGAAATAAAATATAATTAAAGCGATCGGTAGAGGTATCGTGATAGTTGCTTGTAGCTAGAAATGCTACCTTTTAAGATGTGATTAGAACATGAAGGAATGTATAGTCTGCTCTGGAATTTGACTCTAAAAGACCTGAGTCCAAGCAATGCATCATACGATGAGAGGTCATTACAACATGCCCATCGGTCTATTATGATAATCGAAGGAAGAAAATTATATGAAGTTCGTTAAAGAAGGAGTCTCCAATAAAGATCGATATCGTGACATGAAGATCATGATTTTAAATCTAACATGAGATAGAGAGCGGGTCCAAGATCGGGCACCGCCTGCAGTTAGGAAGTCTTAGAGTTAGATACTCGTTCGAAGAAACAAAGAAGTTACGATTATTACATAGGATGAAGACATAACGTATGGAGTCATCATGTGAGCCCTGTTTCGTTGATGATTCCGGGACGTAATCATCCTAAGGGGGAGATAATTGTAACGCCCTTAGGGTTCCGTACATATAAAGAACGCCGAAATCCGAGTTATAACGAAGAAGTTATGACCCGTCGAAGTTTCGCGACAGAACCGGCACGACACCGGGAAGCGTAAATAGTGAATTTACGATAGAGCGACTTTTAGCCTTAGCGACCTAAACGAAAGTCATAGAATACGTTAAACCGAGAGCTTTCATAAAAAGAACGCCCAAATCTGACTTCGTATGACGAAGTTATGATTTTTCGAAGTTTCGGCTTAGCAGTGTACAACCCGAAACTCGAATATAAGATCGAACGGTTTTTAGCCGAAACAACCTAAACGAGAATCGAAGATCTCGTTAATAGTAGCGTAACGATAAAAAGACAGACGAAAACGGACATCGGATGAAGAAGTTATGAATTTTTAACGGACCAATCCTGTCCCGGCCTGTTAATAATATAACTTTTAAAATAAATTCAAAATTAGCCGACGGATTCTAAATGAAAGTTGTAGAGTACGTTCCCTCCTACGCGTTGATATAAAGAACGTCAAAAACGGAGATCATACGCGAGAGTTACGAATTTTTAAAGATTTCACTTGAATTTGCGAAGCTGATGAGAGAAGTGCTGACGTGGCGCATTTCCAGCCGTCGATCGCTGATCGCAGATAGCCTTCGGATGAAGAACACGTCGCCTCGCCATTATGCCCCGCGTCCGAGGCCGGGCACACCCAACGTACTTCGGACCTTATCCATTCCGATGCAAGTGCGAGCCAGCTGGTGCGAGCTGGCACCCTCATCCAAACTACGCCCAGCGTAGTGCTGCTGAACGCGCAGCGTAGTCCGAAGGTGCTGAGCCTATAAATAGGTGCGGAGGGTTCCGAGGAAAATGCACCAAAATCACTTCTCTCTCTAGTTTCTTTCTCTCTCTAGGATCCCAAACCCCTCCTAAACCCTAGGTAAACGCCCTAGCTCCCGAAGGAAGCCCCGAGGCTCCCGGAGTCTCGAGAAAAAGGGTCTTTCGGTTTGGAAATGCTGCTCCAAGCGAAGCCCGATTTTCTATAAAACCCACTGTAAGTGAGCTACTCCTACGCTATTTTTAATATAGCTTTTATTTAATTATAGTAATGTTATTAGGAACTTATAATAAGTACTTGAGCTATTATTATGGGTTATATAAGTATTTTTTTTACGCTTATATAATAGTAATAATAGCTAGACTATTAATTAGCCGCGGTTAACGTTAGACTAAACCTTAGTGGTATTGATACTAGGTTTTGTCAAAGGAAAATTGTTTTGGGATAACGAAGTGCTGTCCGAGTACCGAGTCACCACCTAATCAGGTGAGTGCATAGTCACTTTCATCTTACACATAGATATGAAGTATTTAATATAAATTACGTGCTATGTGTGCATATTGTTTGAATACTTGCTGTCCATGCTGATGAAAGATTTTTATACATGTTTTAAATGATTTAAACTGTATATGTATTTTATATCTACAAAATGTTGGGGTAAAACATAGGTAGATGTAATAGACGATGTGTGATAAAATGATGAGAGGCCTCGATGTTGTTGTTGTTAATTCTGTCATCTAGCGGAGTATGGATGACAACCACGGACTCTTCTAGACAGTCCAGTGGAACGCTAGCAGGCTCGCAAGCTGTAGGTGTTTGTGAACGATGTGTTCACCAGTGTACTCCATCCCCCTCATGGTTGCCTTTAGGACATTTATTGCTGAGGAACCCCCTTAGCAGTAGTGTCCATCCCGATGATGATCCTTAGGCTAGGTCCCTTATGATAGGTGTTTAGGAATGTAAAGTGAGGATAACGGGAACGGGTAATCGGGTTATTGTTGGTTGATGAAATTAATAAACTTATTTATTGTGGGTTGAAAACCCTATGTGCTCACCAGGCTCCCAAGCCTGACCCACTCAGTTTCATGTATTACAGGTAGTGGCGTTCGAGCATAGATGTGATGTTTTGGGATGAGGGATTACGGATATAGGCCTGTAGATATGAAATAATGTAGTAAGGCTTATATTGTACTGTTTATGATTTTGATTTGTATTGAACATGACATACCGAGTCTTTTTAATGAAATACATTTCTACGGAAATTCTTTGATAAATATTTATCATATTTTTATTTTGGGAACAAATTCCGCAACACTTTTATGTAAAATGTTACTCTGATTTTCAAACAAGCATAAACAATATCGGTCTTTTCTGGCCGTGAAAATGGGGATGTCACAGGTAGCTATGGATTTAGTACCTGTTAGATAAACGTTGGTAGCTATGGAATTAGTACCTACACTGGTAGCTATGGATTTAGTACCCGATGAATGAACTTTTGCAGCTATGGAATTAGTGCATTGGCAGCTATGGACTTAGTGCCGGTCTTATAACCCTGGAAGTAAGGGACTTCGGAATAAACGAATAGATGACTCTTAGGGTAGACCCTTGAGAGTAAGGAAGATAATGGGGATGGGTAATTGGGTTGATTGTTTGATGTTTAAACATAATAATTATATTATTGTGGGTTGAAAACCCTATGTACTCACCAGGTTTCCCAATCTGACCCACTCCAGCTTATTTCTATCACAGGTGTCGATATGAAGTTACATTACACTGAGAGATTTAAAAGAGATGTAGATCACTATTGTAAATGAATGTAAGTTATGTTTATGCTTATGCTTCTGTATTGACAATGACATCCCAAACGCTTTAAAAATGAATAAAAATACATTTCTTCGGAAATGCTTTGATAATGTATTTATCATGTTTTTCTGGGAACAAATTCCGCAACATTTTTATTAAAAGAGATACTCTGATTTTTGTAAAGCATAAACAAAATCGGTATTTTCTGGCCGTGAAAATGGGGATGCCACATCTGACCAGTGCATAACATTATGTACTAGATCCTTTAGTCCTTCACTTGACTCTCATGCTTGTGAGAACAAGGAATTAGTCTTAATTTTCCAAAGTACCAAGATTTCCATACATCAAATGACTCAAATCATATGATTCCAAGCTTCTGTCCAATTGAAACTTGGGTGATGGGAATCTTTCCTTACTTAGAAAATTACGACACTACCATAAATAACATAACTGAGAATCACATCCTCTATTATTGCTTATAATAGAAACATACAAACATCAATTTTCACTAACAACATTGCAAGGAGATATAAATAAGACAAAATCAAAATTTATTTTATTTATAAAAGGTGCGGAAAAACTTGTCCTTACAATGCAAATTCAAATGAAAACTATGCTATTACATATTCCTAATCAATCCATCCTAACTCTAAAGTAGTAGCTCAAAAATCCGATCTTCGAACCATGCGAGCGAAATCCATTTCTTCGTGATCAGACTTAGCTCACTTCTTCCTTTAAGTTTCCTTTCCTATATTTGATCCTACAAAACATTAAAATGCAATATTATCACATCATGTATTAAGAATCTACAAAAAGAAACTTACTAGAGTTAGATACTGGATTTTACCTGAAGCAGAGTCATACATCTTGACTCTCCCATCCTCGCGATCTTTCAGGTAAATATGGCAGCTTCACATCTAATTCCCCTTCTCTTGGCAGTAGAAACAAATGAACTCTTTTAGAACAACACATGGGACAATCTCAGGATCAGCCTTTCTCTTTACCATCCGGTCAAACGGTTTGACCTTGGCCGATCCCTTTCCATTGGGAAGAGAAGACGTTTCTGGACTTCCAATGTTTCCATTGTCAATGTCCATGGAAGTTTGGGAGGCTGATCTAATAGACAAATTTTCTTGACCAGTGCGCCAAATCATTGCTGATTCAGCAGCAATAAGCAAATAAGTCAAATCAATGAGGGTCACGTTGTGGTCCATCATATAGTACTCTCTAATGAACTCACTATATGAGTCGGGAAGTGATTGAAGAACCAAGTCAACAGCCAGCTTCCCAGAGACTTCGACACCCAACATTCCCAATCTGTCAATATGCAACTTCATATCCAAGACATGAGCACATACAGACTTTCCATCTTCGTGTTTGTATGCCAATAGGGCTTGAGTGACCTTAAACTTTTCAAGTCTTCGAACATGTGGGTCAGGGAGAATTATTGGAGGAGGTGGAGGAAGTGAAGCATGATTTCCATTTCCACAATCCAATCGTGGAACATCATCTTCATGTGGAAAGCTTTTTCCAAAAGATTCGGGAAGACCATAGTTGTTAGATTTTGAAATCTACAAAACGGGAGAAATTCAAGTTAGTTGATTCAATCCTTAATATAACACCCAAATGAAATATTAAGGCTAGGATCCAACACAATATTCTACAATTCGGAAGAGGGATGCCGTAATCCAATTGCAGAATATTTGAAGGTATGTTAATGACGATTTACCAATTTCCACCATGAAAAATGAAAATGAAAATTAGGTTTTAAATGAATCAAAACTCCTAGATCTTTTGAGATTCATCGAACTTTTCAATGACATGTTTAATATCGATTATGCCCTTCAAGTTTATGACTGGGATGCCGAGGATCACAAACAAGGTGTGGATAACCATGCAAATTAGCTTGGTACTCTCGAAGATGTCTATCACCTAATCAATATGCCGGTTAACCATAAACGCTCCATTGATCTATGATAATCTACGACCTACCCATTGCCATCCTTCATTGGTCCCATATTAGTGTGCCGGTTAACCACACACGCTCCAGTAACGACCAACAAGGTGCAATGTGCAATTTCATGGATTAGCACCAACTCCACATTTTTCCTAAAGTAACTAAGATTTGGGAATTTATAAAATTGTTTAGTTACTTCGTATTTCATTATAGTTATAATGGAATATTGTGTCCTATCCTACCCATTCGGCTAACGACCCTCCACTAGTCAAGAGTGCGGTGGGTAATAGTGGATACCCATTCAATTGCCATTTTATAGGCAATTTCCTTAAACACCCCTTATAGACCAGCTTCGTGAATGAGGCCTACTAACGGAAAGACTGACATTTACTTATACATATATAATATTAAACTTTTAATTCTATATAGTATAGGGGTGTATTTTATATTTTTAAAATACTAGGTGGTTTAATCTATTAACAAATTATACTTTTAATTTGATTAACCTTTAAACCATATTATTATGGATTTATTAATTCTCTCTTTTAATTAAACTCTTAATTAATTTAATAAAATCCATAAGGGTGTAATTTGAACTATTCAAAATACTAGGGTTTTAAAATTTGATATTTCAAAATCAATACCTTTTAATTAAATTTTAAATTCCAAAACTTGAGGACAAATTTTGAAACCTTTCAAAACATTAGGGTTTAACTATTTAAATTTCAAAAACTAAAACTTTTAAGTTCAAATTTAAACTATAAAACCTAAAGGGTGTAATTTGAAACTTTTCAAACTTACTAGGTCAAAAATTTGACTCATAATAATCCTATATTATCCAAATTTAACCAAAACCATTAATTTTGATAAGGATAATCATTCCAAACATAAAAAATAGATTTTAGGCAATAAAAACGAGTTTTGGTAATTATCCTTAACAAAATCTGCTCAAAAAATCGAAAATCCCGGCAACAGCACACTGGACTCGCCGAGTCCACTGATGGACTCGCCGAGTCCACTGATGGACTCGCCGAGTTGGCTTCGCAGACAGCAAAAAATTCGATTTTTTGATCTTTTGGCACTTCACTTTTGCATCTATTCAACTAGAAAAAACAACCTAGGCTCTGATACCACTGATGGGTTATGAGCATAACATCATTCCTATGGTGTTCATGCAACCCTAATTGCTTTGATCTAGGTTTTTCTAATTTGAACATACAACATTGAATACCAAAGCAATAAACCCTAATCTAGCATGCTTATTTCGAAATAGACATAATAAACAAGTTAGAATGATCACCTCAACTTGTTATGTAGTAATAACAAGAACTCCTTAACCTTTGAAAGCTTAGTGCCTCAAATGTTGCACCTCTAATGGAGTCACAAACACCACTAGCAACAAGATGACTTAGGAGAGGGAGGAGAAGGCACAAAATTCGTCCAAGGGCTCTCTTAGAAGGTTATGGACGAATTTGGTGGCCTAGAGGGTTCCTTTTATAGTTAGGCTTCTAGGGTTATCAACTTGGAAACCCTAATCCAGTTGCTTAGTCCTTAAGCAGCCCAATGGATCCTTACAGAAGGCCCTTGGACGATTTCTATATGGACTCTCATATAGAATTCGTCCATTGCATCCTTATGAATCCTAAGCCCAACTTTGTAACTATCTTATAATTACAATATCAGTCCCCTTTATTTAATTAATCTCTTTTAACCACAAAATTAATTCTAAATTAATTCTTGATCAATATTAATTAAACAATATGATTTCTCTTTTAATATATTATTCACATAATATATTAATAAATCATAATTAATCATCTTTCTCTTTAATTCATCCTATCAGTTGCTATGGTGAAGGCAACCCAAAAGGACCATGCTCATAATCGGGTCAAGTACATACCAACACTTTTTACCCCATGTATGGACTTATGGTTATGCATTGGAACCTGATTGTTAATTGGGTTTTGTTTTGACGATTGACAGTTCGGGGATCTGTCAGCTAGCGGCTAGAAATTTATTCGCGGGACTTCAGCAGTGCGAGGTGAGTCTCCTCACTGTTTGTATGGGTCAAACGCACAAATGCGACACATTTAGTTGATGCATGGTAGGAAGACCCGGGGGTTACCCCTAGGCATTATGTATGAAAGACCAGGAGGCGGCTCCTGGCATACTGTATGCTATTATGTATGGTAGGAATACCCGGGGGTTAGCCCTAGGCATTATGTATGAAAGACCAGGAGGTGGCTCCTGGACACTGTATGCTAATTGGCTAAGTAGAGTAATATGTAGGCTAATTGTCTTTGTCATGCTTGCATGGAAGACCAGGAGGTGGCTCTTGGCACTTGTCTGTAAGACCAAGGGGGTGGCCCCCGGCTTGGCAAGAAAGACCACGTGGCGGCCTGTGGCATAATGGCAAGACTATGTTTGGCACGTAGCATCTTTATTGATTATGATATATGTATGGCTCATGCTTATGTATGACAGTATGTGATTTATGTGCTTATATGCTAGACAACATCCGGTTGAAAAAGACCGAAGGGGTAGGCCAGCACCCAAATATGCTAGGAAATATGTTGATATGTATGGTATGTGGTATTTGGGGAACTCACTAAGCTACATGCTTACGGTTTTCTGTTTTGGTTTCAAGTACTTCTTCTTCAAAAGGAAAGGAGCTGGCATGGTCGCTACGCATCACACTATGTTTTCCGCACCTGAGATCTTTGGGATTATACTCTGATGATGTTTCATTATGTCATGTTTTGATTATTGACATATTGGTTTTGATATAGGATGACACTATGGATGTTTTTATACTATCGGTTTTTTTATATTAACTTAATTAAAAATGAAATTTTTGGCCTTGAATTTTTGGATGTTACAAGTTGGTATCAGAGCCCTGGTTTGAGGGATTCAGACACACTCTCGGGTGTGTCTGGACTCAAACCTAGGGTTTAAAAGATTTTTACAAGAAAAATATTTTTTCTAAAATTAAAATCAGGGGTTTTAATAAAGAACAAGGAGTGTGATGCGTGCAATCAGCCGAGCTCAAGTAAGTGGTTCCCAAAATTCCAATACATGTTTGTTATGTGATATGATATGATTATGTGATTCACATGCTATATTAGAGCTAAGGATATAGGAGAGATGCCTTTATATGCTTATATGAGCTTGTTGATTTGCATGCTAGAACTGATTGGCCAGTGGTAGGATGGCCTGTTTAGGTTATGCCTGATTGTATGAGCCTTAGAATTGCATGCTAGTACAGATTCCTGATTAGAGGATAGAATGGTTTGATTGGGGTATGTTGGTTATTTTTTCCATTGTCTGAATGCTGCTTGCTTTGTGCTTTGTGGGACTCTTAACAATGCGAGCTAGATACTAAGTGAATATGCTAAGTCACATGTGGCACAGGTTGGATAATCTCAGAGTGATGGATTTGACCCTATTACGCATCTCTTGTCTGAGTCCAACCGTTCTAGGGTTGAGTCTTTTACTTGAAGGATTATTTGATCTCTGTTACATGTGGCTATATTCATGAGGTAGCTAGTTGACAATAATGGGAATCCTTCAACAGTTGAGGACTGGGTGGGTTCAGGAACCTAAGAAAGCCTAGGATATACTGCAGTGGGTTAGTAGTATGGTTCAATGAGTACTGGCATAATGGTTTGAAGAAGTTCCATAGAGGATTCAGGAGGATTGCTGAGGAAAGTATGGATAGGTTTGGAAGGTAGTATTGGGCCCGTACTTCTGAAAGTACAGGATCCATACTCGAATCGGTGAGAGTCTTAGAGAATCTAAGAAGCTTATGGGAGGTGGATTCTTGAGTATGTTCTTGTAACACCTGGTTTGAATTGGAAAGGATTTGAAAATGGACTCGGCGAGTTGGGAGCTCAACTCGTCGCGTAGGGTCGTATTTTAGGGGCACAAATCAGAAGTGACTCGGCGAGTCAGAAGGCTGACTCGACGAGTCAGGGCTGTTTAATGAAAAACCCTAATTTTGGGGGTTGCCCCTATATAAGCCTCATTAAACGCTCTTGTAGCCTCCCTTAACATCATAAGAGACTGTGTACGGCCGCAAACTCCCTGATGTGTGAAGTGTGTGCATTTGAGAGCTTGACTTTGGGAATTTGGGAAGGAAACCAATCTTGGAGACGAAGAATCAAGCGGAAAACACTGGATCTAGCATCTAGTTCGTCTTGGGCATCAAATTGAGGTATGAATCTGTTACCTTAAGCCTATATTCTAATTGGGAGTTCATGACCCAACTTTGAGGAAATGGAAGCAAGCCTAGATCTGGACCTATCAGAAGGGTTTGGTTCCAGATCTGAACCTCACTAGGTCCCAAATATCATAAAGTTGCATGCTTTATAAGCTTATTCCCTCCCCATGAATGAAAACCTTGTTGGAGGATTAGTTTTGGTGTTTACGGTTATGAAAGGCCCTGCATGCACGTAAAGTTTGTAACTTTACGCGAAATCTACAATAGGAGATGATGGATCTAAAGTTTGGGACCTTAAGTCCCACTGGAAAGGATCGTAATCATGATGAAGTTTGGGGGACTCGACGAGTCGTGCAAGTGACTCGGTGAGTCGAGAGGGTTTTCTCATTTACGGCCAACGGTTTACGGCCAAGGGTGTACGACCAAGGGTATACGGCCAAGGGTGTTCGGCCAAGGGTTTACGGTCAAAGGTGTACGGTTGGTGGTTTACGGCCGTAAACACCAAGGAACTCGACGAGTCTCTCGGGTGACTCGGCGAGTCGATGAGTTAAGTAGGGAACCCGACGAGTGAATGATTGTACTCGATGAGTAAAGGTCAATATGGACTGTTGACCTTGACTATAGACTTTGACTTTGACCAGGGTTGACCCTGGGGGTATTTATGGGACTATGCTGAGATATTTACTCATTGATTATAAACAGTTTGGGAAGAGCAACACATGTATACCTGAATCCAGTTTGCCAGTTCAGCCTTTGAGAGGTGAGTCTTCTCACCATACCAATGGGTCTAAGGCACGAAGGCCGGCCCATTTTGCGATAGTTGGTTTACTTGTTATGTAGAGGTGTGATATGTATTTGTGCATGATATGTGGTAGAGATAGCCTTTATGGCTAACGGTAGAGATAGTCGTATGGCTAATGGTAGAGACGGCCTTATGGCCAATGGTAGAGACAACCTTTATGGATGATGGTAGAGATAGCCTTTGTGGCTAACGGTAAAGATAGCTTCATGGCTAATTGACATGTGATATGTGGTAGAGGTAGCTTTATAGCTAATATGATATGTGGTTTGTGTGGGGTATGCTCTGGGGGACTCACTAAGCTTTCAGCTTACCGGTTGTGGATTTGTTTCAGGTACATCGGAGTCCAAGGATAAAGGAAATGTGTGATGATGCGGCGTGCACTCTATCTCTCTTTTCCGATCTGGTTTTAGGGGGCACTCTGATGTTTTGAAAATAATAATGTTGTAATGTTGATGGTTTTGAAAACGATTATTGGAATCTTTATGATTTATGAAAATGGTTGACTAATTAAAAATGAAAAATTTCTTTGTAAAATTTGGGTCGTTACAAGTTGGTATCAGAGCCTTGGTTTGAGGGATTCGAGCATACTCTCGGGTGTGTCAGGACTCAAACTAAGGAAAGGGTAAATTTGTTTTAAAAAATAGCATAAAAAGCTTTTGAAAGAAGGAACAGATGAGAGTTCAACGCGCGTGATCAGCCGAGCCAAGTAAGTATATCCCCAATATGCTAGTCATGCTATTTTGATATTTGAACTTGGATAATCGTATGGAATTTGCTATGTGTATGCTTTTAAAATTATATACGGTTAGGAGCTTATAGCCTTAGAATGATCGATTTGGCCTTACTTCCTGTTCCTTGTTTAGTTGTGGTCCTAGGGTAGAATTTTTTATTCGAAAGTCTATTTGATCCTCTTCTGTGTATAATTTGCATTCATAAAGGCAACCTGTGATGATTGGTCTGTTGATGTGGGTAGAGGAAATCTTAGAACAGTCTAGGATGTGGGTTACGTGGTGGTTGGTAGTATATGGTTTATTTGGGACGAATTGGAATTATCAGGTCGAGCCTTGGGGAAAGGTACATGTAGGTGTGAAAGGTAGTATTGGGCCCGTACTACTGGAAGCACAGGACCTGTACCCAAGCCAATGTTAGATCTGACAACTTCAAGGAGGGCCGGTGTGGAGAGATCCGTTTTATGAAAATCCTGATCGTTATGATTTATGATATTCCAGTTCAGCATGGTAGTGACACGTTTCGGGGCGGGAGGATCAGGATCGGGATCTGGATCCGGGAATAGATCGGGTGACACCACAGACGACATAGATGAGAGGCTGCACGAGCTTATTGCAGCCGAGGTTACCAGGGGCATCCTTGACGCTACCCCAGTCATTTTTGGGACGGTCAAGGAGGGCATAATGGAGATCATGGAGGAGAGACTTAGATCATTCAGGACTGAGATTGTTGCGGGCCAGTTAGGGGCCCGAACTCCCTCGTTTCGGGAGTTCAAGGCGTGTGGGGCGCCAGAGTTTTTTGGGGTCAGGGACCCCATTGTCAGTCGACGCTGGGTGGCGGATATCGAAAACCCCCAACGCATGAGTTCTTGCCCGGATGTGGCAAAGGTTGGGTTTGCTTCTTGCATGCTGAGAGACAGAGCCCGAGATTGGTGGGGCGAGGTTACCAGACAGGTGGGACCAGCCGGGGTAGCTGAGATGACGTAGGCCGAGTTTGTTCGGCGATTTGATCTGGAGTTTGCACCACCCATTGAGGTGCAAAGTTTAGTACGAGAGTTTCAAGATTTGCAGCAGATCACCGAGACTGTGGCGGAAATCACCGCCAAGTTTCGAGAACGAGCTTTGTTGATTCCGCAATATGCTACCGATGAGGAAATGAGGCGGACCCGATATCATTCCATGCTGAGGGACGATATTTGGGAGTTTGTGAGCAGTGAAGAGCCGTGCATTTCAGCTGACTATCGAAGAGGCACGCGCAGCGCCAGACGTTGTGGCTGGTACGTGATTATTCTTCCCTGCTCTATGTATCTATTTTGCTTATATGTATTATATGCTTGTATAGGGACCTTTTTGGTCAATGGTATGTCTGCTCATGTCTTGTTTGATTCGGGTGCAAGTCGATTGTTCGTATCTCTTGCGCTTAGCAAGAAGTTCCAGGAAGCGCCGGGAACTTTGGATTCCCCGCTCGAGGTGGAGATTGCGGATGACCGCACCGTTAGTGCTACGAGGGTGTATTGGGACTGTGTCCTGAATGTACTTGGTGAGAGATTTCGAGTCGACCTAGTCCCGATACCGTTGCGAGGGCTGAAGGTGATTATCGGAATGGATTGGTTGGGGGCCAACGGGGTCATGATTGACTGCGAGCATCAGTTGGTGAGCGTTCGAACCCCAAGTGGGGGAGAACTGGTGATACATGGTGATAGGGCATCGCAGGGACCGACCCTCTGTTCGACTGCAAGGGCTAGGAGGTTCCTGCAGCTGGGTTGTACGTGATTTCTAGCATATATCTCAGATACAAGGGTAGAGATCACGAAGGATGTAGGCAGTGTGCCCGTTGTTCAGGACTTTCGGGACGTTTTCCCCGAAGAGTTACCAGGGGTGCCTCCGGAGAGGCAGGTAGAATTTCGCATAGATTTGGTGCCGAGTGCCGCTCTGATAGCAAAGGCACCATATCGGTTGGCACCACCTGAGATGCAAGAGTTATCTACACAGCTTCAGGAGCTGTTAGACCGAGGGTTCATTCGTCCGAGTAGTTCCCTGTGGGGAGCACCAATCCTTTTCGTGAAAAAGAAGGATGGATCCCACAGGATGTGTATCGATTATAGAGAGCTAAACAAGCTAACGGTGAAGAACCGTTATCCGTTGCCAAGGATCGATGATTTGTTCGATCAGCTGTAGGGTGCGTCTTGGTTTTCCAAGATTGATATTCGGTCGGGATACCATCAGATGAGGATTCGGGATGAGGATATACCGAAGACGGCTTTCAGGACTTGGTATGGGCATTATGAGTTTGTAGTAATGCCGTTTGGGCTCACCAATGCCCCAACAGCGTTCATGGACCTTATGAATAGGGGGTGTAGACCGATGCTGGATCGGTCGGTGATCGTTTTCATTGATGATATCTTGGTCTATTCGAAGACCAGGGAGCAACACAAACAACACTTAAGGGAGGTGCTGGAGACCCTAAGGGCGGCGAAGTTGTATGCCAAGTTCTCCAAGTGTGATTTCTGGCTGCGAGAGGTACAATTCTTGGGGCATATCATCAATCAGGAGGGTATTTCGGTTGATCCAGCCAAGGTTGAGGCTATGATGCGGTGGGAAGTACCAAAGAATGCATCAGAGATTCGTAGCTTCTTGGGTTTAGCGGGTTATTATTGGAGATTTATTCAGGACTTCTCCAAGATTATTGTGCCATTGACACGACTAAACAAGAAGAATGTGACGTTTCGGTGGGGTACGGATCAGCAGTTGGCCTTCGAGACCTTGAGGCGGAAATTATGCGAGGCTCCGATCCTTGTTTTACCAGAGGGATTAGATGATCTGGTGGTGTACTATGACGCATCGATTTCAGGGTTAGGTGCGGTACTGATGCAAAGAGGGCACGTGATAGCATATGCCTCGCGACAACTGAAGCCTCATGAGGCAAATTACCCTACTCACGATCTGGAACTGGGGCAGTTGTGTTTGCCTTCAAGATTTGGAGGCATTACTTGTATGGAGTGCGGTGCACCATTTACACCGACCACAAGAGTCTGAAGTATTTGATGGACCAACAGAACCTCAACATGCGACATAGAAGGTGGTTGGACGTGCTAAAAGACTATAATTGCGAGATTCTATACCACCCAGAGAAGGCCAACATAGTGGCCGACGCTTTGAGCCGTAAGACGATAGGTTCCCCGATTGGGAATGTGTGTTTGAGGATGACAGTGATCTCTCCATTGTTGGAGATGATCAAATAGGCTCATGTTGAGGGAGTAAAGAAAGAGAATTGGAAGGTAGAAAGGATCCGAGGGCAGTATCCTTTGTTTGTTAAGGATAGTTGAGGCCTATTTACGCAGTGTGGTCGGGTGTGGGTACCGACGACTGGGGGAGTGAGACAAAAGATATTGGAGGAAGCGCATAAGTCCAGGTTATCTATGTTGGATTAGTGTCTAAGTCCATAACTATATTTGGTATGTACTTGACCCGACTCGGCATGGTCCATTTGGGTTGCATGACATCATGCATTTGGAAAGACTAAAATGAGGGAAATAATACTTAAGGTTTATTAATATATTATAAGTTCTAATATATTAATAAGATTATTTAATTAGTATTGATCAAGAATTAGTTTGGAATTAATTAAGTGATCAAAAGAAGACTAATTAAATATATGGATTGATTGTGTAAATCATCCATACTTGTATAGTGGGCTAATGCTTCATGGATTATCAAGTTGGGCTAAAACCCATAGGATGGTCCATGGGTGCTCCATGGTGTATTTGAACCCATGGATCCAAGGAAATGGAAAGTCATGACAATTAGGGTTTACCCTAATTGTGACACTATATAAAGATCATATCATTGGGAAAATCGGGCACTAGAGAATCAACATGAGGGCTAGCCGATTTTCATGAAGTGTGTATTTCTCTCTAAGTTATTCGAAAAGCATATGATGTTGTGTGAACCATTTGAGGTGTCACACTTAGGGCACTAGGCTCTCGAGCTTCATGGAGTCATTCTACATCAAAAGGTATGTATTCTAACTTGTTATATTTCATTTGAATCAAAGTTTTTGTATGCTAGTTAGTATAATACCTTGGATATTCATATTTGCATGTATAATAGAGAAAACATAGATCCAAGGTATTTAGGGTTGCATGTACACTTAGGAGTGTTAGAATGCTCAAAATCCAACAGTGGTATCAGAGCCTGGTTTTGTTTTCTTGTTATACTTGCAAAAATGGCTGAAAAATCAAATTTGTTGCTGTCTGAACAGCAGAATCACCGAGTCCATGAAGGGACTCGACGAGTCCAAGGCAAAATGCATCCAACTCGCCGAGTTGGTTCATGCAATCGACGAGTTGGACCCCCAGACAACATATATTCGACTGTTTTGGCTGGAATTGGACTAGGAACATTACCCTAAGCTGTTTTTGACCTTATAAACTTGTTTTTTGATGTGGTAATGTTCATGCTAATCCAATTTCAAAGATAATTGTCAATAGATTCATGTTTCGTGTTAGTTTAAAAGTTATGCTAATTACATGAAAAAGTTTGATGTGAATTATCTTTGTTCATATGAGTTGCTTAGATTAATAGAAAAAGTTAATTGATTATGTGTCTTTAATCCATTTTAATCTAAGAGTTGATTCTAAAATGTGTTTGTGTAACTTGTCCTCAAGTTACATGAAAGGTCACATTTAAGTTTCTTAAAACTCATAAAAGTTGGCAAAGGTTACAAAATGAAGAGTCTTGTCCTCATTAAATGGTTTTATGACTCCATAACTTGTCCTCAAGTTATGGAGGTTCAAGAGTCACTTCATTAAATAATAAAAAATATGTAACCTTAATTAGTTCCATAAGTTACAAAAAAAGAAGAGTTACTTTCTTTAATAGTTTAAAGTCTTCCATAACTTGTCCTCAAGTTATGGAACTTGAAGAGTTTTAATTAAAACTACTTTAAACACATAAGTTATGGAATTAAATGGTTTTGAATATTTTCAAAACTTGCCCTCAAGTTTTGGAATTTGTAAAGTTTCTCTCATGAATACTTTAATTCCAAGTCAAGCCCTTAGAATTTTAACAGTTAAAATTCAACCCTTATACTTTATAATATTATAAGTTAATAATATATATATATATATATATATATATATATATATATATATATATATATATATATATGTAAGAGCAAGTCAGTCTTACCATTAGTAGGCCTCATTCACGAAGCCGGTCTATAAGGGGGGTATAAGGTTGTTGCCTATAAAATGGCAGCTTAATGGGTGTCCACTCTCACCCACCGCTTCCTTGACTGGTGGAGGGTCGTTAGCCGAACAGGTAGGACAAGGACTATAATTCTCCCTTCATTAAAAGTATTAATGATAAATACTAAGTAACTAAAGCTTTTATTAATTCCCAATCTTAGTTACTTAGGAAAATGTGAATAAGGTGCTAATCCATGAAATTACACTTTGCATATTGTTTAAACCGTTAGTGGAGCGTGTGTGGTTAACCGGAACACTAACCTGGATTTAAAAAGGTAGACAAAGGGTAACTTAATATTTATCATAGTATCGGTGGAGCTCTTGTGGTTAACCGGCACATCGATTGAGGGGTAAATATTAAGGGTACCAATTATATTTGCATGGTTACGTCACACCTTGTTTTGTGATCCTCGGCATCCCAGTCACAAAACCTGAAGGGCACACTCGAGATTGAAACATGCCATTGAACAGTTCAATGAATCTCAAAATATCTAGGAGTTTCAAATCCAAGTAAAACCTAATTAAATTATTTCGTTTTCATGGTGGAAATTGGTGAATCGTCATTCGCTTACCTTCAAATATTCTATAGCTTGGATTACGGCATCCTCTTCCAAGTTATAAAAGTATTGTGTTGGGTCCTAGCCTTAATATTTCATATTGGGTGTTATATTAAGGACTTTAAATCAACTATCTTGAATATCTCCCAAAAGATGTCTGGTTCAGACATCTATGATCTTCCCAAATCTCTTGGAACTTCTCTTCCTCCACCTCCTCCAATTATTCTCCCTAACCCACAAGTTCAAGGTCACTCAAGCCTTATATGCAATCAAGGTCTATGTGTGATCGCATCTTGGAGATGAAGTCACATATTGACAAGCCGGGAGAGTTGGGTGTCAAAGTCTTAAGAAAGTTGGATGTTCAATCACTTTCTAAGTTCCTTTGGGACTACTATGAAACAGACTATGACATGACTCTTAAATGATCTTTTCTATTTGCTTGGTGCTACTGAATCAGCAATGATTTGGAGGACTAGTAAAGCAAGATTAATTGAGAAGATCAACTTCCCAAACCTTAAATGGACATTGACAATGGTAACATTGGATATCCAGGAAAAGCTTTCTCTTCCCAATGGAAAGGGATCGGCCATAGTTAACTAGGTTGACCAAATGGTAAAGAGAAAGTCTAAGTCTATGATAGTCCCGTGTACCATTTCCATAGAGTCCATATGTTTATATTGCCAAAAGAAGGGGCATTGGTTACAAAACTGCCTATTTACTTGAAAGATCATAAGGTTGATCAAGTCAAGAAGTTTGACTGTTCTTTAGGTAAAAGTCCACTATCTAACTCTGTTAAGTTTCTATTATGAGATTCTCATTACATGATGTGACTGGGTCACATGTTGATGTTTTAAGAATCAAAGAAAAAGGTGAAGAAACTTAAAGGAAGTGTATGCTGATTTTGATCACGAAGATGGATCTTGATTGCTGGTTCAGTGATCAGAATTTTGAGCTGTTGCTTAGGAGTTATGATATATTGCTTAGGAATAGATAACAACAAGGTTTTCATATGCTTTTGCATTGTAAGGATAAGTTTTCCGCAAAGTTTTTAAAATTAAAGGATTTTTTGATTTTATTTATTTTAAATATCCTTACAAGTGGCATTTGTAAAAAAAATGGTTGTTTATATGATTCCATTGATAGCAATATTTGAAATGGACTTGATTCTTTCGTTTGTGGTAGTGTCATAATTTACCAAATAAGGAAAGATTCTCATCACCCAAGTTTCAATTGGACCGAAACTTGGAATCATGCAAGTTGTGAGTATGATGAATGAGAATTTTCATTTTTTAGGAAAATTAAGACTGGTTACTTATTCACATGGATGTGTGAATCAAGTGAAGGACTAAAGGGATCGAGTACGCATTCTTGTGCACTGGTCATGTCCACCACAAATCTCGTTAAGACTATTTGTCATGATTTACTAAAGTTTAGTAAATATGGTTATACTTACAAGTATAATTCTGAAACATTGGAAAAGTCTCAATGTATGGTAGAACGAATGAGAAGAATCAAATGAGGCAGAAAGATAAAAGTTTCTCAAAAGATGGGAGAGTACTTTAGTATCATGTTTGTGATCATCTTAATGATTTAGAAATCATATCACAATTAGTCCTCTAAGGTCATCTTAGTGCATTCTTATGACTAAGAAGAGGAGTCATGAATTGTTGAAATGGTTAAATCAAGAAGATGAGTCACACTTCGTTCCAAAACAATTCTTAGAGTCATACTCCAAGGTTGTAACTTGAGTGAAACATCTTAAAGAAGGTTTATTAACACTAGTCAAATGTAAGAGTAAAAGGTTTTCTACTCTTGTACATTTGAAGTTGATAAGCTGTGATGTTTTGGATAAAACAAAGACCAACTAAGGCCAATTGTGTGAAGTTTTTTGTCTTGATAAAGAATCTACACTATCCCTTGAATATTTGACAAGAGAGTCTTATATGTCAAGAGGACAGTGGGAGTCTTAAAAGATCTTGAGATAGCTTCAAGAACTAATCAAGAATAAAACCCGTTGACAAGTCTTTGTGACTTTGTGCATAAGCATTACAAGATGATCATGCATATAAGCTTAAAATCTAACAGATTTCGATAAATGATAAGATTTTGGAATTTTTACATTTACGATAAGGATTTGGGAGTGTGAAATTAGAATCATTGAAATTATGTTCAATTGGTTTATTTCAAAAAGTAAGGATCATAGACAAACATAGAGTGCATACTTGGTGTATGGCAAAGCTATTGTTTAAAAAAACATAGTGTACATGCTTGGAGCATGGGAAAACTAGGTTTTTTTTAATTCAAGTGTAAAGTTGATAAAACCGAAACAATGAATAATGAGTAATCAGTATGGTGATAAATAAAAGTGTTTTATTTATATTCATAGGTTTTGATACCATACTAGATTCAATTATTCTTGTGTTTCATTTTGCATGTTTTGACTTACAGAATAAATTAGGTCATTCTTCCCGAATGACTAAGTTATTCAAACCATCCACAGTCGATAATACGTTGGAAGTAGGTATTAAGGCAAGACTGTCATGAATCGGGTTTGTAGATGTCCAAGGTAGTGGACATAGCCAAGAGGTGCTACAACATTCATGAGTGCTCATAAGTTCTGAGTATTGGATTCAAACCGCGCTCATTTGAATCACTTCATGGATTTTATCACGAGTGATCATGAGACGATAATATCTTATATTCTTCAAACCTAGAGATATGAGTTGTTACTATGAGTTGGATGTACATTGATTGCGCGAAAACGCATAGGTAACTCGATGTTATAAAACGTGCCTTTGTGTATGATTCAACAAGTAGTAGGACAAGCCATATGAGTCGAAGTTTATCCATTCCTTTTACCTTCGGGATAAAAGCGATATCTGTGGGCCCCTCGATGATTTAATGATGACACATGTGAGTGCTTGGCCAAGCCAGGACTGATTTGATTTGTTCAATCAGTCAGTCATCATAAATCGGAAATCAGGAAACAACGGATGAACAGAGAGAATGATTTATAATCCATGTCTCAGTCCATATGATATCTAGAATGGAGGAATATATGATCCCTTATCTAATGGACAACTCATTGACAAAGGTCAGAGTGCATCGACGAGGTCTGAGTTCGACAGCAGCTTTTGAGAGCTACGATTGCCAGTTAGGTTTTGAAGTCACACTCAATAATAGTTTTAGACTTATCCAAGTGGGAGACTGTTGGATTAGTGTCTAAGTCCATAACTATATTTGGTATGTACTTGACCCGACTCGGCATGGTCCATTTGGGTTGCATGACATCATGCATTTGGATAGACTAAAATGAGAGAAATAATACTAAAGGTTTATTAATATATTATAAGTTCTAATATATTAATAAGATTATTTAATTAGTATTGATCAAGAATTAGTTTGAAATTAATTAAGTGATCAAAAGAAGACTAATTAAATATATGGATTGATTGTGTAAATCATCCATACTTGTATAGTGGGCTAATGCTTCATGGATTATCAAGTTGGGCTAAAACCCATAGGATGGTCCATGGGTGCTCCATGGTGTATTTGAACCCATGGATCCAAGGAAATGGAAAGCCATGACAATTAGGGTTTACCCTAATTGTGACACTATATAAAGATCATATCATTGGGAAAATCGGGCACTAGAGAATGAACATGAGGGCTAGCCGATTTTCATGAAGTGTGTATTTCTCTCTAAGTTATTCCAAAAGCATATGATGTTGTGTGAACCATTTGAGGTGTCACACATGGGGCCCTAGGCTCTCGAGCTTCATGGAGTCATTCTACATCAAAGAGGTATGTATTCTAACTTGTTATATTTCATATGAATCAAAGTTTTTGTATGCTAGTTAGTATAATACCTTGGATATTCATATTTTCATGTATAATAGAGAAAACATAGATCTAAGGTATTTAGGGTTGCATGTACACTTAGGAGTGTTAGAATGCTCAAAATCCAACACTCTATACATCCAGGAGCTACAAAAATGTATAGGGACTTGAGGCTGAGTTATTGGTGGCCATGCATGAAGCGGGAAATTACGTGGTTTGTAGAGCGGTGCTTGACCTGCAGGAAGGTCAAGGCCGAGCATCAGCGGCCTCATGGTAAGGTCCAGCCGCTACCCATTCCCATGTGGAAGTGGGAGGAGATCACGATGGACTTCATTACGAAGTTGCCAAGGACGTCGAGGGGTGTGGATGCCATATGGGTGATTGTGGATAAACTAACGAAGAGTGCCCATTTCATTCCGATATCAGAAAGTATATCCGCTGAGAAGTTGGAGAATATTTACGCGCATGAGGTAGTGGCTAGACATGGGGTTCCTGTGTCGGTAGTCTCTGATCGTTATGTTCGGTTCACATCCAGGTTCTGGAAGAAATTCCACGAGGAGTTGGGCACTCAACTACATTTTAGCACGGCGTACCACCCCCAGACCGACGGTCAGAGTGAGAGAACGATCCAGACACTAGAGGATATGCTGCGGGCATGCGTGTTGGATTTTGGAGGGAGTTGGGATACGTATCTCCCACTGGTAGAGTTTTCGTACAATAACAGTTATCATGCCAGTATCGATCGAGCTCTGTTTGAGATGTTATATGGTCGGAGGTGTAGGACCCTGATTTGTTGGGATGAGGTTGGACACAGGGTCATGGGAAGCACTGAAGTAGTGCTCAAGACTACTGGGTTGATTCGGTAGGTGCGCGACCGTATGCAGGTCGCGCAGAGCCGTCAGAAAAGCTATGCCTACCGACGACGATAAGATCTTGAGTTTCAGGTGGGGGATTTCGTGTTGCTGAAGGTGTCGCCCTGGAAAGGGATCATCAGGTTTCGGAAGAGGGGCAAGCTGGGGCCTCGGTATATAGGCCCGTTCAGGATCACGACCCGGGTGGGCAAAGTAGCATATCACTTGAATCTGCTAGAGGAACTTAGCCAGATTCACAACACGTTCCATGTGTCGCAACTTCGGAAGTGTGTCACAGACGAGGCTGTGGTTGTCTCATTGGGTGTTATCCAGGTGGATGAGAGCTTGAACTACATCGAGAAGCCCGTTGCCATCTTGGATAGGAAGACGAAGGCTCTTCGGAATAAGGAATTAAGACTGGTGAAAGTGCAATGGCAACATCGGAAGGGCTCCGAATGGACTTAGGAACCGGAAGAGGAGATGCGAGATCATTACCCCAATTTGTTTGAGTCAGCAGACTTCGAGGACGAAGTATAGTTCAAGTGGGGGAGAGTTGTAACACCTGGTTTGAATTGGAAAGGATTTGAGCATGGACTCGGCGAGTTGGGAGCTCAACTCGTCGAGTAGGGTCGTATTTCAGGGGCACGAATCGGAAGTGACTCGGCGAGTCAGAAGGCTGACTCGACGAGTCAGGGCTGTTTAATGAAAAACCCTAATTTTGGGGTTTGCCCCTATATAAGCCTCATTAAACGATCTTGTAGCCTCACTTAACATCATAAGAGATTGTGTACGGCCGCAAACTCCCTGATGTTTGAAGTGTGTGCATTTGATAGCTTGACTTTGGGAATTTGGGAAGGAATCCAAGCTTGGAGAAGAAGAATCAAGGGGAAAACACTGGATCTAGCATCTAGTTCATCTTGGGCATAAAATTGAGGTATGAATATGTTACCTTAAGCCTATATTCTAATTGGGAGTTCATGACCCAAATTTGAGGAAATGGAAGCAGCCTAGATCTGGACCTATCACAAGGGTATGGTTCCATATTTGAACCTCACTAGGTCCCAAATATCATAAAGTTGCATGCTTTATAAGCTTATTCCCTCCCCATGAATGAAAACCTTGTTGGAGGATTAGTTTTGGTGTTTACAGTTATGAAAGGCCCTGCATGCACGTAAAGTTTGTAACTTTACGTGAAATCTACAATAAGAGATGATGGATCTAAAGTTTGGGACCTTAAGTCCCACTGTAAAGGACCGTAATCATGATGAACTTTGGGGGACTCGACGAGTCGTGCAAGTGACTCGGCGAGTCGAGAGGGTTTTCTCGTTTACGGCCAAGGGTGTACGGCCAAGGGTGTTCGGCCAAGGGTTTACGGTCAAAGGTGTACGGTTGGTGGTTTACGGCCGTAAACACCAAGGAGCTCGACGAGTCCCTCGGGTGACTCGATGAGTCGACGAGTTAAGTAGGGAACCCGACGAGTGAGTGATTGTACTCGACGAGCAAAGGTCAATATGGACTGTTGACCTTGACTATAGACTTTGACTTTGACCAGGGTTGACCCTGGGGGTATTTATGGGACTATGCTGAGATATTTACTCATTGATTATAAACAGTTTGGGAAGAGCAGCACAGGCATACCTGAATCCAGTTTGCCAGTTCAGCCTTTGAGAGGTGAGTCTTCTCACCATACCAATGGGTCTAAGGCACGAAGGCCGGCCCATTTTGCGATAGTTGGTTTACTTGTTATGTAGAGGTGTGATATGTATTTGTGCATGATATGTGGTAGAGATAGCCTTTGTGGCTAACGGTAGAGATAGTCGTATGGCTAATGGTAGAGACGGTCTTATGGCCAATGGTAGAGACAGCCTTTATGGCTGATGGTAGAGATAGCCTTTGTGGCTAACGGTAGAGATAGCTTCATGGCTAATTGACATGTGATATGTTGTAGAGGTAGTGATGCGACATCGACCTCCGACGAGTCTTCTGGTCCTCTGCTGCGGCGGAGATCTGGATATCACAGTGCAAATTCGTTAGAGCCGCCCTAGGGACTGTGCCCCGGGAGCGGGCTCCGACGGTCAAGTTAGATCAGCTAGAAGATCTGAGATGGTCCTCCATAGCTGGAGAGAACCATCTTGGTGCTGGTGGTGGTGTATGGTGGCTGACGGCGGCGGGTGGCTGCTGAGCCACCCGGCCAGAGTATAGTGGCGGCTGAGCCAAAGGGAAGGATCCATCTCTATGGAGGAGATACTATTCATTATATAGGGGGCAATTAGGTCAGGCTTTGGGCCAGCCCAATTCAGGCCCAACTAGCAAGGAGTTGGGTAAGGCCGCCCGGAGGCGCCGGACGGGGCTGGCGGGCGCACCCCAGGCAGGGCTGGCGGGCGCGCACCAGGAAGGGATGACAAGGGAGTGCCATGCGAGGGAGCGCCTGGCTGGGTCGGCAGGAGAGTCCCCAGCAAGGCTGGCAAGGGAGTCCCCAGCAAGGCTCGCAAGGGAACGCCAGGCAGGGCTGGCAGGAGCGCACCAGGCCAGGCTGGCGCGCTAGAGCAGTCTAGGCCATGCCAATGGACCATATATCATCAGATAGATTTATAGCTAACATGATATGTGGTTTGTGTGGGGTATGCTCTGGGGGACTCACTAAGCTTTCAGCTTACCGTTTGTGGATTTGTTTCAGGTACATCGGAGTCCAAGGGTAAAGGCAATGCGTGATGATGCGGCGTGCACTCTATCTCTCTTTTCCGATCTGGTTTGGGGGACACTCTGATGTTTTGAAAATAATAATGTTGTAATGTTGATGGTTTTGAAAACGATTATTGGAATCTTTATGTTTTATGAAAATGGTTGAGTAATTAAAAATGAAAAATTTCTTTGTAAAATTTGGGTCGTTACAGTTCTGATTATTGGTTTGTTGCTTTTCAGTTGGGAGATGAGCTCGTAGGGAAATGGTTCAGGTTCGAGTTCCAGCTCAGGTGCTGGTGTTGAGCCGATTAGCGAGCAGTTGCAGGAGTTCATTTAATCGGAGATTTCTCGCTGTGTTACGGAGATAGTAGATGAGCGCTTGGGCGCGTTCTGTGCTTAGATTATGGCTATCATTGGAGCTCGCACACTGACTTTCCGAGAGTTGTGTGCTTGTGGAGCTCCTGCGTTTCATGGGGAGAGGGACCCCGTTGTCAGTAGGTGGTGGTTAGCAAATATGGCTAACGCATTCAGGACGAGTTTCTACCCCGATGAGGCGAAGCTCAGATATGCTTCCTGCCCGTTGAAGGATCAGGCACGTGATTGGTGGGAGGAGATTGGTAGTTTGCACCTGCGATTGAGGTGCAACAGTTGGCGCGAGAGTTCCTGGATCTCCGCCAAACTACTGAGATGGTGGAAGAGATCACTACCAAGTTCCGGGAGAGGGCTTTATTGGTACCACAGTATGTAGCAGACGAGGAGATGAAGAAAGCAAGGTACCATGATATGCTGCGTGATGAAATTAGGAAATTCATGAATATTTCAGGGTGCGAAACCCTGAATGATATGATCTCTAGAGCCCGAGAGCGGGAGATTGATTTGGAGCACATTGAGAAGCGGAGGTCAGATCAGGTGCATACTTTGGAGGGTCCCGGGAAGAGACCCAAGACTTCTGACCAGCATTCGAGAGGCGAACAGGACCGGAGTCAGTGTAACATGTGCGGGAAACTGCACGATGGAGTTTGTCAGTCCAGGGGTTTGGGCTACTACAAGTGTGGCCAGGTTGGCCACGTTAGTAAGGACTGTCCTCAGGGAGCAAGTCCGTTATGCTTTCTCTGCGATCGGGTGGGCCACAAAAAGGCCGACTGTCTAACGTTGAGGGGAGGAGCAAGGTGTTGGATTAATGTCTAAGTCCATAACTATAATTGGTAAGACTTGACCCGACCCGGCATGGTCCATTTGGGTTGCATGGCATCATGCATTTGGATAGACTATAATGAGAGAAATAACACTTAAGGTTGGTTAATATATTATAAGTTCTAATATATTAATAAGGTTATTTAATTAGTATTGATCAAGAATTAATTTGGAATTAATTAAGTGATCAAAAGGAGACTAATTAAATATATGGGTTGATTGTGTAAATCATTCATTCTTATATATGTGGGCTTGTGATCCAAGATTCCTTATGTTGGACTAAGTCCATGGGGTGACCCATGGATACTCCATGGAGGTTAAAATCCCTGGAGCATAAGGAATGGGTAAAGTTATGAGTTACATGGTGTAACCCTAATAGCCACCATATAAAAGAATCCCATGGCTCAAGAAATCGTGCACTAATGTGTGAGTGTGAGGGCTAGACGATTTCAAGGAGTGTTCAAGTTTCTCTCAAGTTATTCCAAGTGTATTTGGTGTTGTGTGAACCATTTGAGGTGTCACACTTGGGGCACTAGGCACTCAAGCTTCATGAAGACATTCTACATCAAAGAGGTATGTATTCTATCTTGTTATATTTATTATTTTGTATGATAGATTAGGATAATACCTTGGATGTTCATAATTGTATGTATAATAGAGAAAACATAGATCCAAGGTATTTAGGGTTGCATGTACACTTAGGAGTGTTAGAATGCTCATAACCCAACAGTGGTATCAGAGCCTAGACTTGCTTTCTTGTTATACTTGCAAAAGTAGCTGAAAAATCGAGTTGGATGCATATATTCGATTGTTTTGGCTGGAATTGGACTAGGAACATTACCCTAAGATGTTTTTGGACTTATAAACTTGTTTTTGATGTGGTAATGTTCATGCTAATCCAATTTCTAAGATAACTGTCATAATTTCAAGATTTGTATTAGTTTGTATGTTCATGCTAATTTCTTGAAGATTGATGATTTGAATTATCTTGTTCTTATGAGGTTCTTAGATTAATAGAAAATTTGTGTGAAATAGTTGTTTTCAATCCATTTTAATCTAAGAGTTGATTCCAAAGTGTGTTTTTGTAACTTGTCCTCAAGTTATATGAAAAGTCACATTTAAGAATCATAAAACTCATAAAAGTTGGCAAAGGTTACAAAATGAAGAGTCTAGTTCTAATTAAATGGTTTTATGACTCCATAACTTGTCCTCAAGTTATGGAGGTTCAAGAGTCTCTTCATTAAATTAAAAAAAAAAGTGTAACCTTAATTAGTTCCATAAGTTACAATAAAAAAAAAGTTATTTTTTTTATTAATTAGTTTAAAGTCTTCCATAACTTGTCCTCAAGATATGGAACTTGAAGAGTTTTTTTTTTAATTAAAACTACTTTAAACTCATAAGTTATGGAATTAATTAGTTTTGAATAGTTTCAAAACTTGCCCTCAAGTTTTGGAATTTGAAAAGTTTTCACTTATGAATACTTTAATTCCAGGTTAGCCCTTAGAATTTTAAAAGTTAAAATTCAACCCTTATACTTTATAATATTATAAGTTAATAATATTTATATATATGTATAAGAGTAAAGTCAGTCTTACCGTTAGTAGGCCTCATTCACGAAGCCGGTGTATAAGGGGGGGGGGGTATAAGGTTACTGCCTATAAAATGGCAGTTTAATGGGTGTCCACTCTCACCCACCGCTTCCTTGACTGGTGGAGGGTCGTTAGCCGAACGGGTAGGACAAGGACTATAATTCTCCTTTCATTAAAAGTATTAATGATAAATACTAAGTAACTAAACTCTTATTAATACCCAATCTTAGTTACTTAGGAAAATGTGAATTTGGTGCTAACCCATGAAATTACACTTTGCACTTTGCTTAAGTCGTTAGTGGAGCGTGTGTGGTTAACCGGCACACTAACCTGGACTTAACAAGGTAGGCAAAAGGTAACTTAATATTTATCATAGTATCGGTGGAGCGTGTGTGGTTAACCGGCACACTGATTAAGGGGTAAATATTAAGGGTACCAAGTATATTTGCATGGTTATTCACACCTTGTTTTGTGATCCTCGGCATCCCAGTCACAAAACCTGAATGGCACACTCGAGATTGAAACATGCCTTTGAACAGTTCAATGAATCTCAAAGATCTAGGACTTTCAAATCCAATTAAAACCTAATAAATTATTTCGTTTTTCATGGTGGAAATTGGTGAATCGTCATTCACCTACCTTCAAATATTTTATGGCTTGGATCACGGCATCCCTCTTCTAAGTTATAAAATAGTTTGTTGGGTCCTAGCCTTAATATTTCATATTGGGTGTCATATTAAGGACTTTAAATCAACTATCTTGAATATCTCCCAAAAAGATGTCTGGTCTAGACATTTATGATCTTCCCAAATCTCTTGAAACAAGCTTTCCTAAATGAAGATGATGTCCCATGGATATCATACTTCTTTCACCTCCTCCAATTATTCTCCCTAACCCACAAGTTCCTAAAAAGTTTAAGGTCACTCAAGCCCTATTGGCAAGGCAAGGTCTAGGTGTGATCACATCTTGGAGATGTAGTCACATTTTGACAAGCCGGGAGAGTTGGGTGTCAAAGTCTTGAGAAAGTTGGTGGCTCAACTACTTTCTAAGTCAAGACTAAGACAAGACCCTTAATGATCTTATCTATTTGCTAAGATCAACTTCCTAAAACGCTATGGACATTGACAATGATGACATTGGATATCCAGTAAAGCTCTCTCTTCCCAATGGAAAGGGATCGGCCATAGTCAACTCGGTTGACCTAATGGTAAAGAGAGAAGCGAAGTCTGAGATAGTCCCATTATCAAGGGTCCATAGGTAACTATTGCCAAAGGAAGGGGCATTGGTTACGAAGCTGCCAAATTTACCTAAGGATGTTAAAGTCAATAAGTTTGGGTCTACTTCAGGTAAAGTCCATTGTCTAACTCTATTAAGTACATGCTGATTCTGATTGCGAAGATGGATTTCAATCGCATGGTTCGGTGATCAGAATTTTGGGCTATTACTTAAGAGTTATGATATTTATATTGCTTAGGAATAGATAACAACAAGGTTTTCATATGGATTGTAAGGATAAGTTTTTCCGCAAAGTTTTAAAATAAAAGAAAAAGGTTTTGATTTTATTTATTTTAAGTATCCTTACAATGGCATTTGTGAAAAGTTGTTGCTTATAAGATTCCATTGATAGCAATATTGGAAAAATGGATTTGATTCTTTCGGTTGTGGTAGTGTCTAATATTACCAAATAAGGAAAGATTCTCATCACCCAAGGTTCAATTGGACCGAAACTTGGAATCATGCAAGTTGTATAGTATGATGAATGAGAACTTTCAGCTTGGAAAATTAAGACTAATTCCTTATGTGAATAAGGAAAGGACTAAGGGATCGAGTACACATTCTTGTGCACTGGTCAAGTCCACCACAAAAGATCAAGAAGACTATTCGTCATGATTTACTTAAGTTCGGTAAATATGGTTATACTTATAAGTTTAAGTATAAGTCTGTAGCATTGGAGAAGTTTCAATGTGAGACAGAACGAATAAGAAGAATCAAAGTATGGCAGAAAGATAAAGGTTTCTCAAATCTGAAAAGATGGGAGAGTACTTTAGTATCATGTTTATGATCATCTTAATGATTAAGATACCATATCACAATTGGTCCTCTAAAGTCATCTTAGTGCATTCTTATGACTAAGAAGAGGAGTCATGAATTGTTGAAATGGTTAAATCAAAAAGATGAGTCATACTTCGTTCCAAAACAATTCTTAGAGTCATACTCCAAGATTGTAACTTGAGTGACATATCTTAAAGAGGGTTTGTTAACACTAGTCAAATGTAAGAGTAAAAGGTTATCTACTCTTGTACATTTGAAATTGGTAAGTTGTGATGTTTTGGATAAAACAGAGACCAACTTAGGCCAATTGTGTAAAGTGTTAGTCTTGATAAAGAATCCGCACTATCTCTTGAATATTTGACAAGGGAGTCTTATATGTCAAGAGGACAGTGGGAGTCTTAAAGCTCTTGAAACTTTCAAGAATTAATCAAGAATAAAATCTAAAGTCCTTCACTAGCACACGACTTGAGGTTTATAACCTATCGTGTTGAAATTTTTGTGCCTATTCAAGTTGGCTTTGCATAGGAGTTCTGAGAGTTCTCAATTGGTTGCACAACTACTTGGAAGCAATGGCAGGCACCTGAGCTGCCAAATGGCAAGAATTTAAGATTGCACAAGTTTAATCAATATGAGTTTGGATTTGTCACTAACCTTGTCTTGTGATTATGGTTTTGACAAATTCACATGGATAAGAACACATACACTATTAAATCTAAGTGTCATAAGGTTTCTCTCCGATTCATGAAAATGATGGTGAGGAAACACTTTCACTAAGTAGATTTTAGCTAGATAGCAATTGTGATATTTGCATTCTCAAAGTCGTTAGTGGAGCGTGTGTGGTTTACCGGCACACTAACATGGACTTGTGAGAAGTGGCAAAGGTCTAAACAATTGAGACTATGATTACGGCATCCCTTTTCATAGTTCTAAAATTGTTTAGACATACATGTGAGCTATCTAAGAGAGGTGTATGATTTTGATAAAGTTTTATCAAAACAATCTAGTATCAGAAATCTGAACTTTGGTAAAAAAGTCAGCTGATTTCTGAGTACATGTCAAAGCTAGTGGGAGCATAAGTGTTATGCTAATAATCATCATGTTAGTGGGAGCATGATAATTATGACAAAGGTTGCAAGTTAGCAATGTTAATTATAGAAAACAAAAGTTTCAATTCGTGAGGTTGCAGGGGTTGAAAAAGTTGTTTTGCTATAATTAAGGGAGATGAAATTATACTTCATTTCAATTCTAAAAGCTTAGATTGAGATTTTAATCGTATTTAATCAAGGATATATATATGAATTTCATGTTGGAATGGCTCAACATAAGGAAATTCTATATATGGGTCCATTATTTGCGTTCTAAAATTCGATTATGATTACGGCATCCCTTTTCATAATCTGAATTTTGAGAACTTGGCAAATTGAAATGAAAATATTATAGCAAAAGACTGGTTTAGTCTTTATGTGAGACATCATGAATCGTGTCCCATATGCTTCGGATATAGGATCGATTACATGTGATATATTCATCCTTTCTAAAATTTTCCAAATGCCTGGGGCATTATGAAGGGAAAAGGTCTAGAATTGGATATGACTAAAATGATTAAGCAATTGTCGAGGACAATCTAAGGTTTACCAAATATTGGTTGCTCAAGGACAGTTGGAAGTATAATGTTAATTCTGGAAGGACCATATTGACATAATCTGTAAGGAGGCAACTCTTGTTCAGAAGTGATAGTCAAAATGGGATATGGAAATGTTTCAAAGTTAGAAATTATTCAATCTGTGTAAGATTGGGAAACTTAATGAAAGAAGGATGTTTCCAAGGAGCTGATCTCCTTTGGAATGCTCTGTAATGATTGTTGTCAAGTCTTTCTGACTTCGTGCATAATCATTAAGAGGATCAATGCATATAAGTTTAGAATCTAACAGATTTCAGTAAATGGCATGAATTTGGAATTCTTGCATTTGCAGTAAGGATTTGGGACTGTGAAAAGAGGATCATTGGAGTGATGTTCAATTGATCTATTTTACAAAGTAAAGATCATAGACAAACATAGTATGCATACTTGGTGTATGGCATGACTAGTGTTTAGAAAACATAGTGTACATGCTTGGAGCATGGGACAACTATTGTTTTAAATTCAAGTATAAAGTTGATAAAACCGAAACAATGAATAATGAGTAATCAGTATGGTGATAAATAAAAGTGTTTATTTATATTCATAGGGTTTGATACCATATTTGATTCATTTATTCTTGTGTTTCACTTTGCATGTTTTGACTTCCAGAATAACTAAGTCGCTCTTCCTGAATGATTAAGTTATTCAAACCATCCACAGTCGGTCATATGTTGGAAGTAGATATGAATCAAGACTGTCATGGGTTGGTTTGTAGAGGTCCAAGTTGGTGGACAAAGTGGTGCTACAACACTCATGAGTGCTCATAAGTTCTGAGTATTGGATTCAACCCGCGCTCATTTGAATCACTTCATGAATTTTATCACGAGTGATCATGAGACGATAATATCTTATATTCTTCAAACCTAGAGATATGAGTTGTTACTATGAGTTGGTTATACATTGATTGCACGAAAACGCATTGGTAACTCAATGTTATAAAACGTGCCTTTGTGTATAATTCAACGAGTAGTAGAACAAGCCATATGAGTCGAAGTTTATCTATTCCTTTTACCTTCGGGATAAAAGCGATATCTGTGGTCCCCTCGATGATTTAAAGATGATACATGTGAGTGCTTGGCCAAGCCAGGACTGATTTGATTTGTTCAATCAGTCAGTCATCATGAATCGGAAATCGGGAAACAACAAATGGACAGAGAGAATGATTGATAATCCATGTCTCAGTCCATATGATATCTAGAATGGAGGAATATATGATCCCTTATCTAATGGACAAGTCATTGACAAAGGTCAGAGTTCATCGACAAGGTCAGAGTTCGACAGAAGCTTTTGAGAGCTACGATTGCTGATCGGTTCCTGAAGTCATACGCAATAATAGTTTTAGACTTATCCAAGTGGGAGACTGTTGGATTAATGTCTAAGTCCATAACTATAATTGGTAAGACTTGACCCGACCCGACATGGTCCATTTGGGTTGCATGGCATCATGCATTTGGATAGACTATAATGAGAGAAATAACACTTAAGGTTGGTTAATATATTATAAGTTCTAATATATTAATAAGGTTATTTAATTAGTATTGATCAAGAATTAATTTGGAATTAATTAAGTGATCAAAAGGAGACTAATTAAATATATGGGTTGATTGTGTAAATCATTCATTCTTATATATGTGGGCTTGTGATCCAAGATTCCTTATGTTGGACTAAGTCCATGGGGTGACCCATGGATACTCCATGGAGGTTAAAATCCATGGAGCATAAGGAATGGGTAAAGTTATGAGTTACATGGTGTAACCCTAATAGCCACCATATAAAAGAATCCCATGGCTCAAGAAATCGTGCACTAATGTGTGAGTGTGAGGGCTAGACGATTTCAAGGAGTGTTCAAGTTTCTCTCAAGTTATTCCAAGTGTATTTGGTGTTGTGTGAACCATTTGAGGTGTCACACTTGGGGCACTAGGCACTCAAGCTTCATGAAGACATTCTACATCAAAGAGGTATGTATTCTATCTTGTTATATTTATTATTTTGTATGCTAGATTAGGATAATACCTTAGATGTTCATAATTGTATGTATAATAGAGAAAACATAGATCCAAGGTATTTAGGGTTGCATGTACACTTAGGAGTGTTAGAATGCTCATAACCCAACACAAGGAGCACACCTACTCCGGCTTCTTTGAGGATCACCGATGGACGAGATGGTAGGGCAGGAGCCCTAGCAGAGAGGAGTTGAGTTCTGCAGGTATGTATCTTTTGCCTTTTTTTCCAGGTTATTTATATCTGTGTTTATGGTTGTTGGAATCTTGCATCAGTTTGGATAAGCATGCATCTGATTCACTTCCTTGCTCATGTATGAATTATATTTTCAAATATTGTCATATGCAATTTGCATACCATGAATTATTAATGGTCAGTGTAAGGTCGTTTCTCTTTTTGTTGGTCCGAAGTGTTCAGTGTTATCTCAGTTTATGGTCGAGATCGGTTCATGGGCATTATGTGGAAGGTCTGTAGTCAGGGTTCGGCGGAATGGTTATCCACCATCGTTGAGATTCGGTGGTTCAGTCATTGTACCCGGATTGACTTATGGAGTCGTCAAGGGAAGTGGTCTATTGCTGAAGTTTTGGGTTGAACATCTGTCATCAGGACCTCAAGATTTAGGTGTAGTGTCATTTCAAAGCATCTGGAATCGTCAGCATTGCAGGGATTCAGGAAGTGTTTAGCTGGTCTTCAAGGGTTGCGCAACCTTTTGAGTTGGTTGGTAAGAGAATACTAGCACGAGTAAGCGCAGGTTGTCAGTAGTTTGGTTATTAGAAGGTAAGAAGGATTGAGAATCCTTCAATTCTCATGTATTGTGAAGACTGAGTCGAAACTAAGTGGGGGAGAATCACACATGTATTCAGTATAGAAGCGGTTTTGAAGCATTGGATGAGTTTTGCATCCCCATCGAAGGGAAGTGCGATCCAAGTGGCTATTTGGGTTGAGGATTGTGAGAGTTGGAAGTTCAGGAAACTTACCAACATTGAGATCGCATTCTCGTGGTGTTTGATAGCAGACTTAGGAATAGGTTGAGGTTCCAGGAATGACGCGTGTTCAACTCAAATGTTGGGTCGAGTGTGTGCTTGACTTTGGATGTGATCGAATTGTTAGATTAGCGGTAAGGCTTTGGGCTGCGGTTATTGATAGTGGAAGTGTTGTAAGACTACGGGGAGGCCTGTAGCATTAACTAGTTTGCATATAGTGTAGGCGTGTTGTAAGACTGCAGGGTGACCCGTAGCATTCATCGACCCTTGTTCAGTGGTAAGGTTGTGGCAAACCTATGCTTTGCTCGCGATTTGCTTAAGATGGTTTAGACCAAGGTGGGTCAGTTCGCAAGGCTGTAGGAGGGCCACTGCATGTTTGGAAACAGGATATGGTAGGTTGTGGGAGACCGGGTATGAGGTAAGACTACAGTTGGTCCTATAGCATTCAGCTTAACATCGGGTTTAGTGTCGAGATGGTTCAGGTAATTATTATCGGCAGAAGTTTTCTTTCGGAAGTCGTGTGGGGCGATTGTGAGGTTGTTCCTTGGCTCAGTAACCGAGTAGGAATCTGGTATTCCAAATAGTGGGCAGATAAGTGGGGACCAGAGAGGTCTCTATTATCTTGGGAAAGCAGATAGGAGGCAACATGATGTTTCAGGCAGTAGTAGTGATCTGGGGTTTCATGTGTGTGGAGTGGCTTGTGGATCGAAAGTGCTAAGTCACCTACAGTTTGGATTAAATAATCTCAGAGAAATTGATTTGACCCTGTTGTGCAGCTCTCGTTGAGTCTAACCGTTGTACGGATGAACTTTCCACTCAAAGGATTATCTGGGCCTTATGTTAAGTATAAGGTGTTAAAGGCAGGTGGAGGGCTTGCTTGTATGTTATTGTCTGATCGGGGATGATCCCCAGTGTTGATAGTGGATAACTCAGCTGGGATGTCGGAGCAAAGTATGGGTGTTAGTTTTCATTGCGGTGATGCCCTTTTGGTGCGGGATTAAAGTGTCGGCATTTGGCCGAGAAGCTCGGAGACCAGTTGATTCTGCGAATTTTCATTCATTTTGGTCGTTGTGGGGGAGTGAATCATGAAGTAGAAGCGATATCAGATTTCGAGGACGAAATCTAATTTAAGTGGGGTAGAATTGTAACATTCCGTTTAAAAGGTAAAATAAATAAAATAAAATAAGTAAATAAATAAATAAGGATAATAATAATAAATAAATAAATAATAAGCCCTAAGATCACGATATATATTTTATATTTTATTTTATTTTAGCCCTAAATCCTTAGTAATTTATCAATGTTAGCGTTAAGGAGCTAAAAGTTATAATTTCAGGAAGTTGGGGTCCATATTGTAACATCTGGACCATAACTGCAAAATATTTTACAGAGGAGGGGCTGTTTGGGTAATTAGTGGACTCAACTTGAAAAGAAGAGGGATGGAGGGACTGGAACTGTTAAATCCTATAAAGTTTGAATGGGTGGAGGCGGGGCTAAAACCCGTCACCCCCTCTCCGATGTTTCCTCATTGTAACACTGTTACATCTAAACCCTAACCCTAAATAACTCCAGCCTCCACCGTTATACCCCCTCATCTCCAGCTGCCGCTCCCTCCACCGTCGAGATCGTAAACCACCGAGAGCTGAGCACCGCCGCTGCTGTTTGCTGCCGACAAAGGCGGGATTCAGGGTCGACGACGGGGCCCAAGACAACGGGTGGACTTGATACCATATGGGTCATCGTCGACAGATTGACCAAGTCCGCGCACTTCCTGCCTATCAAAGAGACAGACAAGATGGAGAAGCTTACAAGAACTTACATAAGGGAAATTGTACGATTTCACGGTGTCCCTATATCCATTATCTCAGACAGAGATAGTAGGTTCACTTCCAGGTTCTGGCAGTCGCTACAAGGTTCCTTAGGAACTAGGCTGGATATGAGTACAGCCTACCATCCGCAGACAGACGGGCAAAGTGAGAGGACTATCCAAACCTTGGAGGACATGTTGCGAGCCTGTGTGATTGACTTTGGGAAAACATGGGATACTCATTTACCCCTTGTAGAATTTTCCTACAACAACAGTTATCACACAAGCATAAAGGCTGCTCCATTCAAGGCCCTCTACGGCCGAAAGTGCAGATCCCCTCTGTGCTGGGCTGAGGTAGGTGATACCCAGTTAGCTAAGGGACGAGTTCCTGAAAGCACTCTCACAGGTCCGGAGATCATACGGGAAACGACGGAGAAGATCGTTCAGATCCGTGAACGACTGAAAGCCTCCAGAGACCGACAGAAAAGCTACGCTGATAAACGAAGGAAACCGTTGGAATTCCAGGTGGGCGACCATGTTCTATTGAAGGTCTCACCCTGGAAGGGCTTGATACGCTTCGGAAAGCGTGGAAAGCTAAATCCAAGGTACATTGGGCCTTTCGAGATTCTTGCCAGAATCGGCCCTGTAGCTTACAAACTTAACTTACCGAGCGAACTCAGTAACGTACATCCTACCTTCCACGTCTCGAACTTGAAAAAGTGTCTGTCCGACGAGACTCTTGTAATCCCACTCGACGAGATCGAGATCAATGAGAGCCTCAACTTCGTGGAAGAACCGGTAGAGATCATGGACCGGGAGGTCAAGCAAACGAAACAAAGCCGCATCCCGATAGTGAAGGTTCGCTGGAACGCCAAGCGAGGACCTGAATTCACTTGGGAGCGAGAGGATCAGATGAAACTGAAATATCCTCGTCTTTTTAATTAGTTCCTTGTAACTACTTAATTGCTTAAATTCTAATTTCGGGACGAAATTCCTTCTAAGGAGGGGATGATGTGACAACCCGAAATTTCTATTCTGTACAACATGTCAATTCAATAGAAGTCAAATCAGTTACAGTTAAATTTTCAGACTTTTTGGATTAAGTTTGTTTATTTTAGGATTTACACTTTAGGAGATACCAGGAGAGAGGATGCCCTAGGGTTATAGTGCATCACTGTTATTCCTAAACTTCAAGAAATTGGAGTTACTACCGGGAATAAAATATTTTCAGCCAAAAACCCAGAAATTTGGGGTATATATATGACACTTGTCATTTATTATCATTTTTCCAAATTTCTCAAGAACAAAAGCAAATCCTCTCAAGTATCATCACGAGATTTATTCCAGATCTCGATCTAGTAAGTGTTTTCAACCATTTCAAGTTAGTAGATCACTTAATCTAGTGTTTTAACACCTTTCTAACCGTGAAATCATTCCAAAAGGTTGATTCTTCCATTTACACCAAGAACACCAAGAACACACACTAGTGTTCTTGGCATTTTGGCTCATTTCAAGCTTCCATATAGTAAGTACTTCTATCCTAGAGTGTGTTTAAGCTTGCTATACCTCATTATAACATGAAATCATCCAAGAATCACCAAGAAAATGGTGTTTACGGTCCAAGAACATTCTTGAACCGTAAACCCATTTTAAGGGATCGAAATGTCCCTAGTCCCTTCCTAAGCCTAGGTAACTAACTTGGATCCTTACCTTGATGTGTTAAGGACTTGAAATCATCGAAATACCAACATCCATAAGAGTTTACGGCCGTAAACTCTAGGGTTTACGACCGTAAACCCAAAGGGATGTGGTCTTTGGGCCGTAAACTCCAAATAGGAGTGAAATGGTGCCCTAGCTTCTTCCTTAGGCTTATACTTCAAGAGGAAACACTTCAATGGACTTAGAAACGTTCAAATCAACAAATGGTCAAAAGAGGGGGAGTTTACGGCCGTAAACTCTAGAGTTTACGACCGTAAACCCATTGGGTGGAGGTCACAAAACCGTAAACTCAAGTTAGGGTTTCTTTTGAACCCTAAACCCTATAGCATTGTTCGACAACACTTAGATGCATTCCTTGAGACTTATAACACTTATATAAGGTGTTTAACTTGTCTTAGGATGTCTTAACTTTGCTAATTAGTTGTTTAAAGTCTAATTAGATACATATATGTTGTATTTATATGTTAAATAGGATCATTGTGTGTGTACAAGTCTTCACTTGACACCTAGCAATCCTATTTCTTCAGTTCATCCAAACCACCAACTACAGGTGAGTTCATACCCCTTAATTAACCTTTTAAATGTTTTTAAATGCTTTTATGGGGGGGGAATACAAGTTGAACAATTATAGTTATTATATCAATCACATGTGATTAATAACTACCAAACAAATGGTTTTCTTACTTTTCAAACTGGTTATCAAACTGTTTTACCTCAAACTGTTTTACCTCAAACTGTTTTACAAACTCTTTTATTGTCAATACATTTATCAAACTCTTTTAACTTATATTATGTGTATCTATATAAATATAGTTATATAAGTAGGATTGGAAGGACTTAGGACTGCTAGTCTACCCTGCTTCCTGTTCTTGTTTGATTGTGGTCTTGGGGTATCAAGGTTAGTTGTCCGAGGGTCGTTTGAATCCTAGTTATATATTATGTATACGTATATGGATATAAAAGGTTTGTTATCAACCTCTTTTAACTTATATTATGTGTATCTATATAAATATAGTTATATAAGTAGGATTAAGAAGGACTTAGGACTGCTAGTCTACCCTGCTTCCTGTTCTTGTTTGATTGTGGTCTTGAGGTATCAAGGTTAGTTGTCCGAAGGTCGTTTGAATCCTAGTTATATATTATGTATATGTATATAGATACAAAAGGTTTTCCTACATTCAAGTCCATACCCTTGGGTAGCAAGGGTATACAAACATGTTCATACATTGCTAGTAAGCTACCATAGGGGTAGTTTAGGAAGATACTATTACTAGAACGATGAAACATACAATGAGTCAGTTCATACATGAGTCAATACATACTATAATGAGAAACAAACATGAAACAGAGTGATGAGAAACAAACATACAGGCTAGACAGAGAAAGAACATACAATACAGCTAGCACACAATTCACATAACATTTACATTAATACATTTATGTGAGCCATTAAACAGGGCATGGCACTACCTGCCATGACTGTTTCTGTATCAGAATCTCCTTAATTGGGGAGCGCATGAGTTTGTGTATAGATCTATACTGGATTGACTATCCTACACCTTTCTGTTCGCTACAGTGGGACTTGCAAGTCTACGGGTGCCAAACGTCATTTTTGTGGCATCTTACATTGTCACTTTACTATTAAGTCGGTAGCAAGATACAGGCCGATCACATGTTACCTTAAAATATACAATTAACTTAAGGTAGTTAGTACAGCAGTAGTTTCATAATACTACATTAAAGTACTATAACATTTTCCCTTTACATTTTACTTTGTGATTTCACACAATAAACAATAATGTAAAAACTATATTTTTGGTTAATGATAGTCAGATTTGGGAAAATACTCACTTTTACAAAGGATACACACACAGACACTAGATGCCTTGGTAGAAGGCTACTTTTAGTAGGAAACATAGGGTTTTCTAGGATAGTTCAAACAAATACAAAACTTTTACAAACACACAGTACATCTTACAAAACATCTTACAAATGCTTTCATACAAACACAGACACTAATATACTTATGAACTCATCAGCTCTAAAGCTGATAAACTCTTTCAAAATAACTTGTATTCTCAGGTCACCAGTAGACAGGTACCGGAGCCAGGTTTTGAGAAGATGGAGCTCGTTCAAGACTCATCTTATATTTTGATGTATATTGTTTTGGTGTCTTTAAAACTTAACGGAACACACTTGTATGAAATTATATTATTAATGCAATGGATGATGTTGTTGCTTGTTTACTACTTGCATTGTTGTGATACTGTACATGACGTCCTCCACCCCAGAACGTTTCCGCCGTTCATTTGGTTTTGAGGGTGTGACAGATTGGTATCAGAGCATTGTTTATAGTGAATCGAGTGTATCAACCCATAAAAGATATACGAACTATAAACACAAGCGGGATTTAAAATACTCTGATGAAGAGTTTATACTTTAAATAATAAAATATTTAATAAAGTATACATACCTGCATTCATACTAAAATCAGTGTCACTAGGACAGAACAAAAGTATTACGATTGGTGGACAGCATAAGCATACTTAGAGACATATGGTCAACCCTGGGAAGATGTAGCCTGATCAACTACATTATCCGAGGAGTGATTAGCATGTGCCTAAGTGTGGTTGTGAGGTTGCACCAAGTCTAAAAACTTACCAACACTTCTACAACAAGAACAGTAGAACAAAACATTAAACTTAAAATACTATAGGAGTATTTTGTGTCACTATAATTACTTATTTGAGAACTAAAGGTCTTTATTAGTATAACAATGGTTGTTTAGTGGATACACTAAAGTTATATGTACTAGGATGTCATAGACTTAGAATCTGTGATCTTTGCCTTACTTCCTGTTCCTTGTTTGGTTGTGGGCTTAGGGTTAGGGTTACTTATTCGAAGGTCTATCCCGTCTGCATGACATATAACTGGTATGCTTTAAACAAGTATTGGGGCAACTGATAAAGATCATCTTATAATTATTTAGTTAGTTAGTTAAATTTAGTTATCTATTATATCCCTTTTCTCGCGTAGATTTAATGGCTGGATTCTATCTTCCCGGAGACCCGTACTTTCCCAACCACGACAACGCAGAATGGCTGGAAGACGAACCAGAAGATAATCACCCAATTCCTTTAGATGATTATGAAGCTGAAGGTTTTTCTGAGGGTTCCGACTCGGAGCCAGAAGTCAACAACCAACTCCCAGCTGTTCAAAACCCAAACCCTCGTCCTGCATTTCAAGGACCCACACCTTTGTGGGCCACAAACTTGAATAGGTGGAGTCAGGAACAAGGTCAACCTTTTCCCTACGATGGAGACAGAAGCTTCTACGACATTACTGAGGGAGGTTCAGCTGATAGGGTCCTACCTATCATGGTTCGTAGGATTGCTCGGAACACCGAGCAGGGTCGAGCAGCTATCGACCGGGTAGTAGAAGTGGATGCCAATTCTGGTATTAACACTGTCCGCATTCGCCAGCTGGAGTCCGCTCATGAAAGGGCTCAGGTTAGCAATGCAATGCTTCAGAGGGAACTTGCTGAAACCCGAGCCGAAGTCAGGGAACTTCGAGCTCAGCAAGCAAGGTCTGATAGACATGTGAGGGACATAGAGCGTCTCCTTTCGGATTCAAGGACGCACTCAAACAGTTCTCGTCGTCGTTAGAATCGTACCAACTTCTCTTTTGGATATAACTTAGTTATGTAAAAACTTAAGTCTAATTTCCTATCCTTATAAATCTTACACCTGCTAGGTTTTGATTAGGTAGTATGCTGTCAAAATTTTCCCATCTTGGATGATGTAAGACCTACTTCTAGGTCATTTTTCCCCAAACTCATTACATCTGTAATTCCAATATCTTTGACAGATATAAAAATCTAATGGAAATTATTATCCAAATACTTTCATCTTCATTCAAGTATTCCATTTAATTATGCTGTTGGGCTATGGAGAGTTAGCCCATGAGTCATTCTCATCAATGTTCATGTCAAATTCTTATCAATATCTTATTCATTCTAAACTTTCAGCAAAAAGATGCATCCACGAAAGTCAACAAGACGTAATCCTCCACCACCTATTCCTCAATTTGATACAGCAGCCCTCAATGCTGCTGTAGCTGCGGCTGTGGCAACAGCCATGGCTGAATATCATTCTTCAAGTTCCACTGGAGGAGGGACTCCTATTCCAACAATACAGGTTGAAACCCCTGTGCGCTCGAGAGAGTGCTCCTACAAAGACTTTACAAACTGCAAGCCATTATCCTTCAGAGGAACTGGCGGAGTCATTGTACTCTCGCAATGGTTTGAGAAAACCGAATCGGTTTTCGCAATCTGCTCCTGTCCAGAAGGGAGCAAGGTGAAGTTCGCTGCTTGCACCTTTGAAACCAGAACCCTAACATGGTGGAATAGCCATGTTAAGTCACTATCTCTTTCAGTGGCAAATGATATGGGCTGGGATACTTTAAAAGACCTCATGATTGAGGAGTACTGCCCGAGGGGCGAGATCCAAAAGCTGGAGGAAGAACTTTGGCGCCTAACCATGAAAGGCACCGACATCGTAGCATATACCGCCAGGTTCTGTGAACTGGTGGCCCTCTGTCCCAACATGATTCATATAGAAGGAAAGAAGATCGAGAGGTATATATGGGGGCTGGTGCCACCATACCAGGGAAATGTGTTGTCATCGCGCCCCACTACATTTGATAGTGCCAAGCGATTGGCACAGCAGCTAGTTGACCACGGGGTCCGTACCCCGGCTGCAACAACCACCCTGGCCATCTCAGAAACCGCCAGAACTGCAGAGTCCAAGCGGAAATTCTGGGAGGACAAGAAAAAGAAGAAGGCTGCGAAGAAACAGCAGACGGTGGCAATTCATAGTGCGACAGCACCTGCCACTGCTGCTATTCTAATAAAGCAGTATTCTGGAAGTTTGCCTTTATGCAACAAGTGCAACTACCATCATATGGGAGCCTGTCGGGACATGCAGTGTGTAAACTGCAACAGGAAGGGGCATACAGCCCGTTTCTGTAAATCTCCGGCAAGGCCAATCACCCAAGTCCCCGACGCTGGAGTGGGCCAATCTTGCTACAACTGTGGCGATGTGGGCCACTACAAGAGGAACTGCCCCAAGGCAGGGAATGCCGGTGGATTAGGAAGAGTTTTGGCTATAGGCCATGAGGAGGCGGTTGCCGACCCCACAGTGGTCACTGGTACGTTTCTCCTCGACAACTCTTATGCTTGTATACTATTTGATAGTGGAGCGGAGAGGAGCTTCGTGAATCAAAAATTTGCTCATTTACTTAAGCAAAAATCACGAGCACTCAAAGAACCGTTCACAGTAGAAATGGCTAATGGGAAGACAGAGAGCACTAGCTGCATTTACATAGGGTGTACCCTAACTTTAGATAGCCATTCATTCTCGATCGATCTCATGCCAGTCTCAATTAAAAGTTTCGATGTCATCATTGGCATGGATTGGTTGAGTCTTCAGCGTGCCGACATCATGTGTTACGAAAAGGCAGTTCGCCTTAATCTTTCGTCTGGCGAAACCCTAGTAGTTTATGGCGACAAACTCGGCACAAACCTTCGTATCATCTCGAGCATTCAAGCTCAGAAATTCTTGCGTAAGGAATGTCACGCATTCCTTGCTCATGTGGTCGATGTGAGCCAAGAAGCAAAAGACATCAAGAACATTCCAGTAGTACACGACTTTCCCGACATCTTTCCAGAAGAGCTACCAGGATTACCTCCGCAACGACAAGTCGAGTTCAGAATCGACTTAATTCCAGGGGCTACCCTCGTAGCCAAATCGCCTTATCGTCTAGCACCTGCAGAGATGCAAGAACTATCCTGTCAACTTAACGAACTGCTCAGCAAGGGCTTTATAAGACCAAGCTTCTCACCTTGGGGAGCTCCAGTCTTGTTCGTCAAGAAGAAAGACGGATCTTTTCGTATGTGCATCGACTACAGGGAGCTCAACAAACTGACCGTCAAAAATCGTTATCCTTTGCCTCGGATAGACGATTTATTCGATCAACTTCAAGGGGCGAATTTCTTTTCTAAAATCGACTTAAGATCCGGATATCACCAGTTACGAGTGCTAGGGGAGGATGTTCCAAAGACAGCCTTCCGAACTCATTATGGGCACTACGAATTTGTAGTGATGCCGTTCGGATTAACAAACGCGCCCACTGTATTCATGGACTTAATGCATAGGGTGTGTCGTCCTTACTTGGATAAGTTCGTCATCGTCTTCATCGATGACATACTTATCTACTCTCGTAGTAAGGAAGAACATAGTCAACATCCGCGACAAGTCTTAGAAACCCTGCGCGCGGAGAAGCTGTATGCGAAATTCTCGAAATGCGAATTTTGGATCCGACGAGTCGAATTCTTAGGGCACGTGGTTAGCGAAGAGGGAATCCACGTACACCCATCCAAAATCAAAGCCATTGAGAGCTGGTCAGCACCGAAGATGCCAACAGAAATTCGTCAATTTCTAGGCCTCGCTGGCTACTATCGCCGATTCATTCAGAACTTCTCCCGCATTGCGAAGCCTCTTACAACACTTACCCAGAAGGACATATCCTTTGACTGGGAAGAAAAGTAGGAGAGAGCGTTCCAAACGCTCAAACGAGCCTTATGCACTGCACCAATACTATCCCTTCCCGAAGGAATAGAAGACTTCGTTGTCTATTGCGATGCATCGAACCAAGGTCTCGGATGTGTTCTGATGCAGCGAGGTAAGGTCATCGCCTATGCCTCGAGGCAGCTAAAAACACATGAGGTCAACTATACGACGCACGATCTTGAACTAGGAGCAGTTGTATTTGCTTTGAAGATCTGGAGACACTACCTGTACGGTACAAAGAGCACAATCTTTACAGACCACAAGAGCTTACAACACATATTCGATCAGAAGGAGCTCAACATGAGACAACGACGGTGGGTCGAGCTACTCAGTGACTACGAATGCGAAATTCGTTATCATCCCGGCAAGGCCAATGTAGTAGCTGACGCCCTAAGTCGGAAAGAATATTCTGGTCGTAAGGTCAAGTCATTGACTATGACTATCCATTCACACTTATCCACACAAATACAGGCAGCTCAACTCGACGCTTTGAAGCCTGAAAATGTGACCAATGAATCCCTGCGAGGGATGGATAAGAACTTGGAAGTCAAAGGTGGCGGAGCTTATTATCTCATGAACCGGATCTGGACCCCGAAACTTGGTGGTTTCAGAGATTTGGTCATGAAGGAGGCGCATAACACTCGTTATTCCGTTCACCCAGGTTCAGATAAGATGTATCTGGATCTTAAAAAGTTATACTGGTGGCCTAACATGAAAGCAGAGATTGCTACCTTCGTAAGTAAATGCCTTACTTGCGCAAAGGTCAAGGTCGAGTACCAGAAACCCTCAGGTCTTCTTTAACAGCCTGAGATCCCAGAATGGAAGTGGGAGCGGATCACCATGGATTTCATAACCAAGTTGCCCAAGACAACGGGTGGACTTGATACCATATGGGTCATCGTCGACAGATTGACCAAGTCCGCGCACTTCCTGCCTATCAAAGAGACAGACAAGATGGAGAAGCTTACAAGAACTTACATAAGGGAAATTGTACGATTTCACGGTGTCCCTATATCCATTATCTCAGACAGAGATAGTAGGTTCACTTCCAGGTTCTGGCAGTCGCTACAAGGTTCCTTAGGAACTAGGCTGGATATGAGTACAGCCTACCATCCGCAGACAGACGGGCAAAGTGAGAGGACTATCCAAACCTTGGAGGACATGTTGCAAGCCTGTGTGATTGACTTTGGGAAAACATGGGATACTCATTTACCCCTTGTAGAATTTTCCTACAACAACAGTTATCACACAAGCATAAAGGCTGCTCCATTCAAGGCCCTCTACGGCCGAAAGTGCAGATCCCCTCTGTGCTGGGCTGAGGTAGGTGATACCCAGTTAGCTAAGGGACGAGTTCCTGAAAGCACTCTCACAGGTCCGGAGATCATACGGGAAACGACGGAGAAGATCGTTCAGATCCGTGAACGACTGAAAGCCTCCAGAGACCGACAGAAAAGCTACGCTGATAAACGAAGGAAACCGTTGGAATTCCAGGTGGGCGACCATGTTCTATTGAAGGTCTCACCCTGGAAGGGCTTGATACGCTTCGGAAAGCGTGGAAAGCTAAATCCAAGGTACATTGGGCCTTTCGAGATTCTTGCCAGAATCGGCCCTGTAGCTTACAAACTTAACTTACCGAGCGAACTCAGTAACGTACATCCTACCTTCCACGTCTCGAACTTGAAAAAGTGTCTGTCCGACGAGACTCTTGTAATCCCACTCGACGAGATCGAGATCAATGAGAGCCTCAACTTCGTGGAAGAACCGGTAGAGATCATGGACCGGGAGGTCAAGCAAACGAAACAAAGCCGCATCCCGATAGTGAAGGTTCGCTGGAACGCCAAGCGAGGACCTGAATTCACTTGGGAGCGAGAGGATCAGATGAAACTGAAATATCCTCGTCTTTTTAATTAGTTCCTTGTAACTACTTAATTGCTTAAATTCTAATTTCGGGACGAAATTCCTTCTAAGGAGGGGATGATGTGACAACCCGAAATTTCTATTCTGTACAACATGTCAATTCAATAGAAGTCAAATCAGTTACAGTTAAATTTTCAGACTTTTTGGATTAAGTTTGTTTATTTTAGGATTTACACTTTAGGAGATACCAGGAGAGAGGATGCCCTAGGGTTATAGTGCATCACTGTTATTCCTAAACTTCAAGAAATTGGAGTTACTACCGGGAATAAAATATTTTCAGCCAAAAACCCAGAAATTTGGGGTATATATATGACACTTGTCATTTATTATCATTTTTCCAAATTTCTCAAGAACAAAAGCAAATCCTCTCAAGTATCATCACGAGATTTATTCCAGATCTCGATCTAGTAAGTGTTTTCAACCATTTCAAGTTAGTAGATCACTTAATCTAGTGTTTTAACACCTTTCTAACCGTGAAATCATTCCAAAAGGTTGATTCTTCCATTTACACCAAGAACACCAAGAACACACACTAGTGTTCTTGGCATTTTGGCTCATTTCAAGCTTCCATATAGTAAGTACTTCTATCCTAGAGTGTGTTTAAGCTTGCTATACCTCATTATAACATGAAATCATCCAAGAATCACCAAGAAAATGGTGTTTACGGTCCAAGAACATTCTTGAACCGTAAACCCATTTTAAGGGATCGAAATGTCCCTAGTCCCTTCCTAAGCCTAGGTAACTAACTTGGATCCTTACCTTGATGTGTTAAGGACTTGAAATCATCGAAATACCAACATCCATAAGAGTTTACGGCCGTAAACTCTAGGGTTTACGACCGTAAACCCAAAGGGATGTGGTCTTTGGGCCGTAAACTCCAAATAGGAGTGAAATGGTGCCCTAGCTTCTTCCTTAGGCTTATACTTCAAGAGGAAACACTTCAATGGACTTAGAAACGTTCAAATCAACAAATGGTCAAAAGAGGGGGAGTTTACGGCCGTAAACTCTAGAGTTTACGACCGTAAACCCATTGGGTGGAGGTCACAAAACCGTAAACTCAAGTTAGGGTTTCTTTTGAACCCTAAACCCTATAGCATTGTTCGACAACACTTAGATGCATTCCTTGAGACTTATAACACTTATATAAGGTGTTTAACTTGTCTTAGGATGTCTTAACTTTGCTAATTAGTTGTTTAAAGTCTAATTAGATACATATATGTTGTATTTATATGTTAAATAGGATCATTGTGTGTGTACAAGTCTTCACTTGACACCTAGCAATCCTATTTCTTCAGTTCATCCAAACCACCAACTACAGGTGAGTTCATACCCCTTAATTAACCTTTTAAATGTTTTTAAATGCTTTTATGGGGGGGAATACAAGTTGAACAATTATAGTTATTATATCAATCACATGTGATTAATAACTACCAAACAAATGGTTTTCTTACTTTTCAAACTGGTTATCAAACTGTTTTACCTCAAACTGTTTTACCTCAAACTGTTTTACAAACTCTTTTATTGTCAATACATTTATCAAACTCTTTTAACTTATATTATGTGTATCTATATAAATATAGTTATATAAGTAGGATTGGAAGGACTTAGGACTGCTAGTCTACCCTGCTTCCTGTTCTTGTTTGATTGTGGTCTTGGGGTATCAAGGTTAGTTGTCCGAGGGTCGTTTGAATCCTAGTTATATATTATGTATACGTATATGGATATAAAAGGTTTGTTATCAACCTCTTTTAACTTATATTATGTGTATCTATATAAATATAGTTATATAAGTAGGATTAAGAAGGACTTAGGACTGCTAGTCTACCCTGCTTCCTGTTCTTGTTTGATTGTGGTCTTGAGGTATCAAGGTTAGTTGTCCGAAGGTCGTTTGAATCCTAGTTATATATTATGTATATGTATATAGATACAAAAGGTTTTCCTACATTCAAGTCCATACCCTTGGGTAGCAAGGGTATACAAACATGTTCATACATTGCTAGTAAGCTACCATAGGGGTAGTTTAGGAAGATACTATTACTAGAACGATGAAACATACAATGAGTCAGTTCATACATGAGTCAATACATACTATAATGAGAAACAAACATGAAACAGAGTGATGAGAAACAAACATACAGGCTAGACAGAGAAAGAACATACAATACAGCTAGCACACAATTCACATAACATTTACATTAATACATTTATGTGAGCCATTAAACAGGGCATGGCACTACCTGCCATGACTGTTTCTGTATCAGAATCTCCTTAATTGGGGAGCACATGAGTTTGTGTATAGATCTATACTGGATTGACTATCCTACACCTTTCTGTTCGCTACAGTGGGACTTGCAAGTCTACGGGTGCCAAACGTCATTTTTGTGGCATCTTACATTGTCACTTTACTATTAAGTCGGTAGCAAGATACATGCCGATCACATGTTACCCTAAAATATACAATTAACTTAAGGTAGTTAGTACAGCAGTAGTTTCATAATACTACATTAAAGTACTATAACATTTTCCCTTTACATTTTACTTTGTGATTTCACACAATAAACAATAATGTAAAAACTATATTTTTGGTTAATGATAGTCGGATTTGGGAAAATACTCACTTTTACAAAGGATACACACACAGACACTAGATGCCTTGGTAGAAGGCTACTTTTAGTAGGAAACATAGGGTTTTCTAGGATAGTTCAAACAAATACAAAACTTTTACAAACACACAGTACATCTTACAAAACATCTTACAAATGCTTTCATACAAACACAGACACTAATATACTTATGAACTCACCAGCTCTAAAGCTGATAAACTCTTTCAAAATAACTTGTATTCTCAGGTCACCAGTAGACAGGTACCGGAGCCAGGTTTTGAGAAGATGGAGCTCGTTCAAGACTCATCTTATATTTTGATGTATATTGTTTTGGTGTCTTTAAAACTTAACGGAACACACTTGTATGAAATTATATTATTAATGCAATGGATGATGTTGTTGCTTGTTTACTACTTGCATTGGTGTGATACTGTACATGACGTCTTCCACCCCAGAACGTTTCCGCCGTTCATTTGGTTTTGAGGGTGTGACATGATGATTATGAGATATTCGACCATCGGAACGCCAAATGTTTGGAGTAGAATAAATGGTTGGGCCTTAAGGTAAGACCATGTAGAGGTTTGGGCCCAATTTGAAAAATTGGTCCATATGTTGGGCCTTGATTTATTGTTTGGCTTTTGGGCCTCCAGAGTTTGAGTTTGGGCCTTGGCCTTGGACCAAGCTAGGTTAGGGGTAAAATGATATTTTTACCCCATGTGTGGACTTATGGTTACGCATTGGAACCCGATTGTTAATTGGGTTTTGTTTTGACGATTGACAGTTCGGGGTTCTTTCAGCCAGCGACCAAAGATTTATACGCGGGACTTTAGCAGTGCGAGGTGAGTCTCCTCACTGTTTGTATGGGTCGAAGGCACCAATGCCGACCCATTTAGTTGATGCATAGTAGGAAGACTCGGGGGTTAGCCCTAGGCATTATCTATGAAAGACTAGGAGGCGGCTCCTGGCACACTGTATGCTATTATGTATGGTAGGAAGACTTGAGTGTTAGCCCTAGGCATTATGTATGAAAGACCAGGAGGTGGCTCCTGGCACACTGTATGCTAATTGGCTACGTAGAGTAATATGTATGCTAGTTGTCTTTTGTGATGCTTTCATGGAAGACTAGGAGGTGGCTCTTGGCACTTGTCTGTAAGACCGAGGGGGTGGCCCCCGGCTTGGCAAGAAAGACCACGTGGCGGCCCGTGGCATAATGGCAAGACTATGTTTGGCACATAACATCTTTATTGGTTATGATATATGTATGGCTCATGGTTATGTATGACAATATGTGATTTATGTGCTTATATGCTAGACGACATCCGGTTGAAAGACCGAAGAGGTAGGCCATGGACCAAGCGCGCAACAAAAATAAACAGTGGAGACCATCCGAGTTAAAAAAATAAGTTAGAGACCAAAAACACAAATTCTCCTAAACCACAGAGACCATTCGTGTAATTTACTCTTACTTTCATTTTGTTCATATGGATAACTATTTTTTTTGTACACATCTAGGTAACAAACTTGTTGAAAGTGTTAATATATAACCATTATGACCGGATGTAACCTGCTACAGCATGTCATAATGGTCATATTTGAACACTTCCAACAAGTTCGTTAGCTCGATGTGTAAAAAAAAATAATTACCCAAATATGAGCAAACAAAAAAGTTAATTACCTTAATAAGTTATATTTCCTAAGAAAAACGAAGTACATTTGAATCGAAGTTTTAACAAAAATAGTTTACAATTTTAAAGAGGAAATTGAACAAAAATAGGTTACTTTTCATACAATTTGATAGGTTTTGAATTAAAAGGAAAAGGAAATAACGATCAAGTATCTTTTGAAGGGGGGTGATTAAGCAACAACCTTTTCCTGGTTTTACCAAATCTGCCCTTAGACCTTGTCTTTGGATTTGGATTTGAATTGAGATTTCCTCACACTTAACTAACATCTTTCCTCCTTACCCATTTCACTTTCCAAACTAAATTCCCATCTACATAAAACCAATCAAACAACACACATATCTCTCTATCTCTTTCTCTGTTCTTCCATATCCGCTTCTTCTTTCTTTACCTTTTGCCACCAGTTTCTTCCATTCCCAAATCACCAGTTTTCTTTATCTGAGTTTTTCTGTTTCTCGCTGTCAATACACATTTTTCTTTTCTAAAAAGAACATATTTTTTCTCATCAAGAAGATGCTTTAGCTTCTGATACCTCGCATGGTGAGTTACTTTCGTCTTAATCTGATCGTGTTTTATGATTCATATTATCTGCTTTAACATGTTCCGCTAGTGGGTTTTGCATCAAATCTGTTTACTGCTTCAGTTATCTAATCAAATTCTGATTTCTTGGATCTACTCTTTTAGACCATTTTCGCATCTTTTATAGATCTTTATGCTGGTTCTTGTGCTTTCTAGGGTCCCAGTTTTGTCATCACCCCTAATTTTCACTCAAATGATCTCTTTTACTTTCGGAAATCAAAAAGTTTTCATCTTTAGGGCTCTTCGCAATTCAGTTTACTCAAATCTATGGTATGTTATAATCAAATGTACCCAATACCCATGATCCATCTCTCGATTTACAGTGCATTTTCTTAATTACTTTCGCAGAATTTGTTACTGGTACTGTAAGTTTCTTGATTGGTGCAAGCATGGGAAGGAGGAAAGGAAAGAAGTTTACTTTGACCAACAACGATGATCCTGGAAGCGGTGAAGACGAAAAAATCCCTGTTCAAAAGCGAAGAGGAAGGCCACAAAAGCCATTGGTGGATGAAGCAGATGAAGATCTTGTAAAGATGGAAGAAGAAGAAGACGACGAAGATGAAGATGAGACTACAAATTCTGATGCGAGTGGAAAGAAAAGGAAACGAAATAAACAAAAGGAAAAAGGGGATTTAGTGAAAGATGGAAGCCCAAATGGAACCAGATCTAATGGTTTTCGCCATAATGGAAGCAGGAGGAAGAACAAACCTCATCGAGCTGCTGAAGCTGGTGTTGAATGCAAGTGACACCACTTTGAGTTTGTTCCCCCATATGGAGACCTTGTGTCAATTTCTAGTCATCTTCTTTTAATGTTTTTGTTTTGGATTAGGAGACTTTGGACTAATTAGAGTAACCATGTTTTGGGGTTTTTTGTATGCTACATTTGAGCCTAAAACTGGTTTCTATCATATATGTAATTCTTCCAACAACCCTTGTGCATAACTCGTTTTTATTATCTCTGTTATTCTTTCAGCAATCTCTAAGCAAATGAAAAAAAAAACTATTATATTTGTTATTCTTTTAGCAATCCATGAGCAATGAAAATAATTGGTTTCTTGTACTTGATCTAATGTCCTTAAACTATATGTGAATCAATGTTTTTTTTTCTTCGGATTCTCTGTGTTTCGGATTTATTATGAATACGTGTGATCTTAATTGGTGTCATGAGATCTTATTTATTATTTAAACCGATATTACCTAGAACACATCCGCACAACTTTGGTAGTCGACCTGTTGTTGGAAAATGGTTGAATTGTTAGTTAGGAATAAAGTTTTTATAACTTGTCTTATTGTTTTATTTATTGCTGAATTAACAAGTAACAACAATGTTTAGGATGGTTTAATGTATTTAATTAATATTTGGTACTTGAGGTTGTGATTTAGGTGATGAATTGAGTAGGAACAGTAGATAATGGTTGGTGTTGTTGAGATTTCATTCTCAGCTGTAGACTTGTGGTCCAAATAGGTGGGCCTTATGTTACTATTCTGGCCCATGGGGTGGACCAATATGTAGTAGCTTTTGTGGCCCAACCCAATGGTAGTTGTGCTTTCATCCAAGAATTGTATAACTTTGTCCAAAATTGTATATCCATGCAACAAACATGACCCTCTTAACCGATTTTTTAAAATAAAAAACTACTAAAAGAAAAGGTTTTTAACAAATTGTGTTATTTAATTATATAAATTGTAGAATAAAAAATATAAAACCAAATTTTTTATAAAAAAATACAATATCTATAAACAGATTTGTTATTGGATATGATCTTCTGTCATGAATATAGTCATTTTCCTGGTCTACGATATAATTACATTTTTTTTTTGTTTTGAATAATTTTGAAACCATTTCAAGAAGTACTTTATTGGCTTGTTTTTTTAAAGAACAGTTTTCCTTGATGGACTTCATTAAGCTGACATGAATTACTATATATTTGTGATCTTCTAAACATTAGTATAAAAATGACTTTTGGTCGTATTTTTGTTAAAACAACTCTCTCACACTTTCGATTAATTCATTGGCTATTTAAGAAAAAAAAAATGACATGTACTTGCCACTGTAAAAAAATGTGGCCAAATGTAACCAATTGACATGGTGTTTGTTTGATTTTGGAATATTTTTTTGATTGTTTCTATATGATATAATAGATACAACTATAATAGATACAACTATGTGTTGGAAAGAGTGTCCAATATTATTAATAAATGATAATATTTCTAATAATAATAGAGTCCTTTTGGATTGTCCTCATCACCAATTTGAGCAAACAAATGAGAAATTAGTTTATTAATTTGTCATGACTTGATAAATTAATTAGAAATTATTTTGGAATTAATTAATTTAAGAGGATAAATGTCAATTAATTGGAATATTTCATAATCCTTTAAGGATAAGGTAATGGACAAAAATGGATAGAGCTTATCCAGGGTTTTAAAGTTGCTTTGGAAGTAAACAATTGAAGCCTATAAATAGGATGCTAGGGATTAAAACATATTTGCTATTAAAGGCTTCTAAAATTTTGTTCTTCCTTCTTCTTCTTCTTGAGGTGATCAAATTTCTTAACCCTCTTAGGGTTTGTAGAAATTTGACACCTAGTTTCAAGTATTATCAATTTTTTTTTAAATTTGAGAATTCTTTGTGGCCACGACGTGGTGGAGAGTATCACCATGACATGACATTTCTGCATGAAATGTGCTTATCATTAAGACACCATGATGTGGTCATGTAATGGCCACGATGTGGTGACGCTAGGGTGCAAAACCCTGGATCGCTAGCCTTGGGCCCTATTTAAGGGATGTGATGACCATTCCTTAGTCAAATACTCCATTATACCAAAGTTTGACCAAAAGTCAAACTGGTCAAAAAGTCAACCCTCAAAGTCCACAAGGTCAACGGTTAGCTTAGTCAAAGTCACCGTCACGTCGTGACCATTCCTTAGTACGTCGTGAGAATGCAACGACAAACAATCGCGATTCTGGACACCGTCACGTCGTGACACATCCTTTGTCACGTCGTGACTTCTGGTCAGAAGGCCAAAATCTTCATTAAGTGCTTAATCTCTTCAGACCAAGGCACATAACCTTAGATCTAGTTCATAAATAGCTTCATAATGGATAAAAATTTCAAATTTTATCCATCAGGATGGTCTAACCAGCCCAAATCTAGTCTTTAAGTCTCAAATAGACCAAGAATGCATCTTTCTCAGCTAAATCCATTATGTCAAAGTCTCCAACATTCAGATAATGTTTAGATGGATAAAGTTTCCAACTTTATCCATAATAATGTCTCAAGCTTCCAAGATCTAAACTTTAATACACCAAAATGGCATAAATGACTAAAATAACTTGCATGACTGAAAGGGAAGGCAAAAGATCAAAGCTTTCCTAGTCCATGAGGTCCAAGAAAATATTCCAAACTTGTCCAAAAGGTGTTGGAGTCTAGATCTGAAACATACAATGTTCTTAGGGCCTTGGAGAGTAATAAAGCTGAAAACTTTATTTCCAACTCTCACTCAAAACTCATTGAAATGGACCAAAACACCAAATACACTTAGATCCAAAGATGAAATGCAATAACGCTTGAAACTTTATAACTTATAAAGGTCTAGAAGGTAGATGAAAGTTGAGATCTTCAATTGCTAAGCTTCAAGGATCAATCTTGCATGAAAACATTTCTCTAAAACCACCAAAAACTCCAAAAATGGATAAAAGAGGAGAGAGGAGACTCAAATCATGAAAATAGAGGCTAGGGTTTCTTGCAAGAGGTTCTAGATATGATGGAGGCTAAGAAAATACCCTAAAACATGAACCCTTACTTTTAAATACCTTGAAAACCCTAAAACTTTTGTGGGCTTTTGGGTTGGACAGTTCTCATATCGTGAGAATACATTCTCACCTCGTAAGCACTTTCTCACGTTGTAAGAACTACTTCTTATCTCGTGAGAACGGGTTTTCGCCCAATTTCACTCCAACTTTAAACAATCATAACTTCTTCGTTTCAACTCCGTTTTTGGCGATCTTTATATCCATCAGAAGGTATTGACGAGCCCCATACTTCTATCTAGTTAATTTTGGCTTAACACATGTCGAACTAAAAACCATAATTCATGAAAGAAGTCTAAAACATCACTTTTCCTATTTTATCCTTTCACTCCAAGACACAAACCAAGGTTTTAATCACTTATCCAACATTGTCATCATTTAATAAGGTCTAAACCACATTCCCTTGAAGCCCAAGACCTTTATTTAATCCATTCATTGTCCACAATCCTAAAAATAAGAAACTTCTCGAAACAGGATGTTACAACTCTCTCCCACTTAAATTGAATTTCGTCCTCGAAATCCGTCTTGGTTAGAATCTCTGAAGTTAATGACAACATATTACACAAAATCCCTCTAATCCCCTTTGAAATCAAGGCATCTATACTGAGAAATCGAGAGATCACTCGGAAACCCACAACTGCCAACAAACAACCTGATAACTTGAAAATACTCAACCACAACCAGAACTTAAGACCTAACTTCCAGAGAGAACGCCTCATACCGGGAACTCTCAAAACTACAACCATAAATCAACTCCATGAATATACCTCCCATAACCGGGAACCCATCAGTCTAAACTTCAAAAACCATACCCTAAGAGTGATGAACATCCATATGTCGTACCTATCCTAGTCTCTGACTAGGAACAACACCAAGTCATGCAGAAACAATACTTACAATACACCAATCGTGAATTTCCACAAATCCTCAATCCAGAAATTGTGCCCAAAAACCTTAAATATACACTTGACTTCCTAAAAAGTCATCACCAACCCATTCCTACCACGAGCATAATGATCATTCATCCAAGATTCTCACATTTCATCCAAATCGCTCATCAGCTTAGGTGTACATCCACTTGACAAAGTGCTCGAGACATTTACAATGAACTACATGACTCGAGATTTCAGAACCAATACCCAACATTGGTAACCAAACTCCTAATAAATAGTATGCCATCAAATGGGGGTTCATAATGTAAACATTCAGAAAGAGACTTCTGACACATAATTAATATTCCCAACAAACTTTTACTGTCCACATGATCCAAACCGGCTGGCACTGAGTCTCCCGATTCCTAACAATGCACTAATACCCAAAAATGCCAATAAGACTAACGATCCGAGACCTAAGAGTCCCAATCAAAAGACTACTAGGTCCCATCCATGTGAATCATACAACCACTGGTTCACGATACACCGTGACACCTTTTAACCACTAAAACTATAAATTCACGTTACTACACCGATCTTGTTGTTATTCCATCACTATCCTGAAGACTCATAACCAGCACCACATGGACCTAAAGGTACTCAACCATTAACCTATCGACTTGAAGGGACCCAATCAACACCCCATCAATATGGGCCATACCCTTATATCACACACAATTCCTTTCACAATACAAGTTGTTAATCCTAAATCAGACGAAAACATGGTCGCACACAACCAGAGGATGAGATAGGTGGCCATACTCTTGTTCCAATTCAGAAGATATTAACTATAATAGAACCATACCAATAAATTCTGACCAAGTGCTCCCATTCTTTCTTTCTCAGTCCACATACACCCCTCATGATCATAGTCGATGAACTACCACGATATCCACCTTCAAGGGAACACATAACCAATCCCTAGATCTGCTACATTCCTTCTTCCTCACAACCTTACCCAAAGTTTGAAGTACCAGTAGATCTAACAAAATGGAGAACCGCAACCATTAACAGAAACATCCTCATTAATGATTAAAACAAGATTCCACACCTTGACTGAAATTGAACATGTTCCACCAATCTGTAACTAGCTCGATAAAACTTCCAAAGTTATCCATAAATGTTGCTAAAACCCTGGTCGGATCAATCCAAATACCAACCCTGTCGACACGACATGCAAAAAAAAAAATTGGATGCTGCGTAGATCCCAAGCCACACCTGAAAAGCTAAACAATACCGCTTCGACGTCTAAACTCCCAATAACCAAGGAAAACTGTCAAACCCGAGCCTGCTATGAATAATACTTCTAAAACCAACATTTGAGGGTACCCATACCTAGAAACTGAAAGGTACAATGTATAGATTTTGACGATAGGTTGATGCATCCATTGACTTCCACTAATACAGCTCGAAACTTTCGAAGAACCTCAACTATTAACGATGAGCGAAATGACCAACGATCAAGAATGCATTGATAACTAATCCAATGATCCAATAAACTACTGAAAAAACCCATGTGGAACTAAACATACCCAACTCTGAAGCTGATTTTCCGATCAACAACTGCCCAATCTAGACTATAGATAACAATCTATACAACAAGCTGACAAATCCCTCAACAACCATTTTTCAACCTGAGCGACCCAAACGCCTTTTTCTCTATTCATCGGCATTCTCAGAAGGAACCACTAGCTACAAAGAGTTTTTTTCCAACAACTTCCTGTAGCGAAGACAACTCGTAAGTTCTTGAGCACATATATATGATGGCAACTTGCCCTGCACCCCATTTTCACCAAATATTGAACCAAAATCTCACATACCCGACCCACAGATACCCGTGGCCCATTCTTCTGAAACTATAAACTCTAACAGATCGATGATCCTCCAAGCTGAAATACCCCGTTCTCCCCCATTTAGAGTTCAAACTACCACTAACTTATATTGCAAACAGGCCAAAACTCAAACTGGTTCAACCAGATGCATACCATTCCTAATTCTCGACATGCAAATCAAAACGTAAGATGATCCTCAAGATAAGGACCAACCAACCTCAAAGAGATTCTGAATCTCCGATGGAGACCCCGAAAACTTCCCAAGAATAACCGCTACTAACACCAAGAATCCCTTGCAGATGCACAAACAATATTTCTGTCAGTCTATTCACAATACCGATTCTTTATCTAGAAACAAATGGTCTACCACACAACTCACCTATAAATCTCCAGCAAACATTTCATGGCAAGCATCATTCATAAATTCAAGCGGCATCATTCTCATAGACGGGATACATCAGGGACAACAAAAGTTGTCCTTCCCAATTCACCTCCCTTAATCACCTAAAATAATCAACTTGCACTACTAGGGAACAAACCGAGATCATAATGAAAGAGTCAAGAGGTATGTATTTTATCTTTTTTCAGTTTGACTTTCAAAGTAGGTTGCTATAACTCGTAAAACCTAGATCTTAGGATACATGTACACATATGTTTATGTTTTTGTCTCTGCTGCCTTGATCATGTGTATTGATGCCATGAAAACTCAACATGAACACATAGGAGTTATTGTTTGTTTTCGTTGCGCATAATCGAGTGTTTGGATGTAGAAAACCTATCAGTGGTATCAGAGGCTTAGTTCATGATTTTTTGTACTGCTAAATCCAAATTGATTTGAATATTGTTTGTTTATTAGGGTTTTTTGATTTTAGGTTTTCTAGGCACAAAATTATTATTTTCATTTTTGATGGTTATTTGTTTTGCTTGTGCCCTAGGCTAGGGTTTAATAACCATAACCCTAAAAATGAAATCTAAAATGAAACCTCGAAATCGACCAGAAGTGACGTGCCTCCTCTATGGCATTGCACGCTTTCCCGATTTAGTCAATTGGAACCCTAACTTGCTCCACATTTTTCCTAACTTGTCTTACAAGAAACAAACCTCAATATTTTCGAATTTTGTATAATACCTCTTTTAAATTTAAATATTGTTTATGATAGGATTGTAAATTTGAATATTTTTTGAATTAATTTGAATATAGCTTATACTAAGAATTATAAATCATAATATTAAATTAATATTAATTATTAACATTGCGTCCTCACATGTTAATTTCAATTAATAAAAGACACTTAAATTTAAAAGGTTCAAATTTACCTATATCTATATTAGAAGTGTATCTATATATAAGATATTTATAACATTTATCCTCGTATGTTTAATAATTGTTAGTTTTACAGCGACTACGCTCACCAACTCTAATGATATAAGATGGGTTTTAGGAGGTTTATTTGATTCCTAATGATTTCGGTTTTTAAAACCTCACTGCTTACCACCCTCACCGCATCTTTGTGTTATGAGTGGAGGTATCGAAAGGCTTTAATTATAGGATAATGCTCAAGTTAAAAGTATTAACTTAAAATTAAAACAAAATCTCATCATTATATATACTTATAAAGGAAGCATTTTTCCCTTCACCACATTCATTTGAAACTCCCATTCATTTTTTCTTTCACCACATTCATTTGAAACTCCCATTACTTTTCAATTTCTTTCTAATAATGATTTTAAGTTGGTTAATAAAGTTAAATAAATATAAAACCTAAAGTGTAATCATATATAAACTAAATTTCAATATTAAAAGAATATTTTTTCTTCTACTTATAAAGTTATGTTTTTAACTTTTAACATATTATACTGAATTTATTAGCTCTAATATGTTGTTGTATGTAAAGCATTGTCATTTTAAAGCTACAACTTTTGAACAATTTGTATAAAATACTTAAACTCTAAATTTATATATAACCTTACAGGATCAACTTAAATATAAATGTTTGTTCAACTTAAACAACCTAATGAATATTTTTTAAATAGTTAAAAGTGATAAACTGTAGTGTCTTTCTAATAATGATTATAAGTTTGTTAATAAGGTTAAATAAGTATCAAACCTAAAGTGTAATCATAAATAAACTAAATTTAAATATTAAAATAATATTTTTATTTCTACTTATAAAGTTATGTTTTTAACTTCTAACATATTATACTTAATTTATTAGATTTAATATGTTGTTGTATGTAAACCATAATCAGTTTAAAGCTACAACTTTTGAATAGTTTTGACAAAATACTTAAATTGTTAATTTAAATATAACATTACAGAGTCACCTTCAATATAAATTGCAGTTCCACTTAAAAAACGCAAAAAATATTTTGTGAATAGTTAAAAGTGATAAATTGTAGTGCTAAATGTAAAAACTAAATTGTAATATCAATTTAACTAAAATATTTCCTAAAGATATTTTTCTAATCGTTAAAACTTTCAAATAAGTAGCTTAAAATAACTTACAATAACAATAGTTAAAAATAACTTTAGATAAATGATTATATTGTTACCTTTAAAATCAAAAAAAAAAAATTTGTTTGATGTTTTAAATAATTACAATGATAGAAATTAGAACGTTAAGAAAATAAATATTAAAAAATTAATTAACAATAACAACAATTATAAATAACATCACACCATATATTATATTTAATTTTATTCTTGACTAGCGGGTAGAGGTCATTCAAAAGATTGAGATTATGTAGTTTTAATACATGTATATATTTTTATATAATTCAAAATAATTAATATATCAACTTAGTATATACAAATTATTATATCAAATTTAACAACAACATTATTGTTATATTTAAAAAAAACATATATTTGTAAATATTTCAGATATATAGATGCTTCTGCGCAAAGCGCGGGCATTCGCCTAGTTTTTATATAAGTAAAGACGCGAGTCATAAGCTACCCATGAAAAACACACATTTCTTTATAATATGTTGATGGAGCATGTGCAGTTTGCATGCACATCAATATGAGAGTATAATTGAAAATGATGTAGTGGTACTCGTGAATCTCAAGCGTAACTTAAGTTGGGGAACACACGGTTTTTTCATGGTTGATTCACCATCTAATCTATGATCCACAACATCCCTGGTATAGACAAAGATGAGCATAATCGAGATTAACATGGAATTGACCCTAGTCAATGACCTTAGGATGAGAATTATCGAAATTAACATGCTATTAACCTTAGGAAGGGAATTGTTGACAACAACAATTTTTCTGCTTCATAAAGCAGGTATTGCAATCTTGTTAAATCTCGTTAGCTTCAATGAATGGGTAACCTGATAGTCGAATCCTTTTATCATATTGTAAGTTTACGAGGAACATTCTGCTGAATATGTTGATTAAATTATTAAAAGAATTTACATTGTTCTTTTAATAAATTTCATGTTCATCTACTGTGGTGTGATTCTATGTATACGAATATATATATATATATATATATATATATATATATATATATATATATGTTTATTTATACGAGAGAATTAAATTATTAAGAAGAATTTACCTTCTTCCTCAATTAATTGACCGTGGTTTATGTAGTGAAGGATGATAGTGTAGTGGATGTATGTTCATCTATGAAAATATGTTCATAAATGAACATATGTTTAGAATAATTATAGTTTAAAGTCATCTAAAGTTTACTAATACCTTAATAATATGCAATGTCTTGTTTAATGCTTGAAACATGAAACATCATAGAGTTTTTCCAGATAATGTAAATAATTGATCATAAATTGTATGATGTTGTATAAGAATGTGTTTCATGACTAGCTTTCTACTGAATTCTGTTGTTCATCGTTTTTGATATATAGACATTAAATTAGGCTACAGTGAAGGGGTTCTTGGAATTTCTTAAGGACATATAGAACACACAGAAAGCTAGGAGAACCAACAATCACAAAAATTGCACCATGGGTAACTATAGTAAGATAAGGAAAAAATGATTATGAATATGAACTCATGTTCACTTATGAACATATGCTAATGTATGAACATATGTTCATATATGAAAAAACATATGTTCATATTAACCGCATAAATTTCATATGCTCTCCAATATACAAGACCTAAAACAATATCTTCTTCTACGTTTTTATCCCCTGTATGAACTTTATGTTCATATATGAACATATGTCCATATATGAACATATGTTAATAATATTGTATAACTTTTTCTCTATCTTCTCATGTATGAATTATGTTTATTGATGTAAACCTATTTTATTTTCACGATTTTCCTATATGTTTAGAAGTGAATATCCTTCTCTACTCTTCTATAAATATAAAGTTATTGTAATATTAAACATATTTTCATATATGAACATAGATTGAAGAAAAATTGGATAATGGATATGTTAGTAGCGTCTAATTTCAATATGTTCGATTTTGGTGGGTTTGACCATCGTATAATTTTCCTTAAATCTAATTTCCCGACTAACAAGGAGCTTGCGAAATATCAATATAAAGTAAGTACATGCATTAAAAGGAGAATAACACCAAGTATTCCAACTCATAACTTAAATTAGCTTTATATCTGAACGAAATAAGTTGAATTTCATCCGTCGTCTTCACCGGGTTGCATTTTAACTTCTTAAAGATAACCGAATTTCGGGATTTCCAAATCATCCATATAACTGAATAAATTAAAATCAATATCAATTTGCACCTTTTGTTTCTTGTCACCTTTAAATCCCATCTCGAAATAAGCTCATCCCTATTCAAAGGAGGAGCCAAAAGAAGCCCACTCCACGAGTGAAACCAACGCCACACCTCTTTAGAAAAACGACACCCAAAAAATAAATGATCAACATCTTCATCAACTTCCATATATAAGGGGCATAAAAATAGAAGACAAATTTACCCCTCTTCTAATTAGGTTAAAAGCCATTGGAATTCTATTTAGAATCAAACGCCAAGACAAACAATTTGTTTTAATCAGAACCCAATGAACCCAATTGAATTTCACGCTATCATCACCATATAGCGGATTAGAAATTATACTCCACATAGACTTCACCGAAAACAAACCCGAGTTATCTGCTTTCCATCTCCACTTGTCTGGGGCTGAAGAAAGCATAATAGAAGAAGCAATACCGTTTAAAGCAACTAATGAAATAGACTCTCTACCTACAAGGTTGACATTTCCAAACCCACCGAGCAGCTACACCCCCTGACCTTGAATTATGTCTGCCACCTTTTAATTCTTATTAGTCTCCAAATTATAAGGCTCCAAAAATGCATTTTTAAGAGTTAAATCCCCATTCCATTTGTCTTTACAAAAATAATCCTTTTCACCATCACTTATACACCTTTCAAAAAGTGAATCTAAAGATATATTCCAGACAACAAGCTCCTTATTAATTTTAAAAATCTCAAGCCAAGTACCGGTAATACCACATTTAGCAATTGGCTTGTTATCAACATTTGATATGTTATGAATAGAAATGACACAAGAGGAACACAAATTATTAGCTTCATTTTTTAATCGCCACCACTATTTAGCCAAGAGAGCTAAGTTTGAAGACTTAAGACACCCAATACCAAGGCCCTCTTTGTACTTAGGACAAACCAAAATACTCCAAGCAATCCAATTTATTTTCCCTTTGTTGTCCTTTCCACCCCATAGGAATCTTCTCGGAATGCCTTTCAAATAATCAATAACTTTGATAAGAGCTTTGTGTAACGAGAAGTAATAAAGGGGAAGACTACCTAAAACAAACTTAATTAACATAAGACGTCCTCTAAAAGAAAGAGAACCCGCTTTCCAATGAGACAATTTAGATTTAAATTTATCCATAATTGGGTGCTAGTGTTTTGCAAGTTTCATATTGGCTCCAATTGGGAGCCCAAGATAAGTAAAAGGGAAACCAGATGGCTCACAACAAACGATACTAGCGAGACGATCAAGCTTAATATCATCCACTCCCACCCCATAGACTTTACTCTTAATATTGACTTTCAAACCGTAAGCGATTAAAAAACATTGAAGAAATCTATTAAGATTGATAAAGTTGATTTTCGACCTCTCTTTAATAAATGTTACATCATCCATGTATATAAAACGAGGAAATAAAGTCCCGTTATTAGGAAGAGGAATACCTTGAAAGAAGTGTTGCTCACATGATTCTCTCAGGGATAAACTTAAAGGCTCCATGGCAAGAATGAAAAGAAACGGAGAGAGAGGGTCACCTTGTCTCACACCCCTTCGTATGTTAAACTCCTTGGTGGGGAACCCATTGACTAAGATAGAAGCCCTCTCCGATGATAAACACCCTTTAATCCAATGTCTCCATTTACCATCGAAATTCATTTGCTCCAATATTGAGTCTAAGAAACCCCAATTAAGTGAGTCAAAAGCCTTATCGAAGTCAACCTTGAAGATTAACACCTCCTTTTCACCTTTTTAGCCAAAGAGTATAACTCATTAACGACAAGGGGACCATCATGGATACTTCTCCCCCAATGTATGTCGATTGCTCCAGACCAATCACCTTTCCAATGACCTTTTTAAGACGTAACACAACCATTTTCAAGAGTATCTTGTATATACATCCAATCAAATTAACCGGTGTATAATCCTTCAAGTATAACGGGTCTTTACACTTCGGAATGAGCAATATAAAGGAGGCATTATAACCTCTACTAATCTCTCCGGAAAGCTCAAAATCTTTAATCAACTTGTAAATATCATCCTTGAAAGTCTCCCAATATTCTTTTAAAATTTTAAATGTAAAACCATCGGGACTAGGAGCCGTGTCACTTTCAAAACACCAAATCGCATTTTTTACTTCTGCCATCGAGAAAGATCCTTCCAATAAATCTCAATCCATAGAAGTCAACTTGAAAAATTTATAACTGATTTGCTTTGGTCTAACCAACACTATTTCATCAAGATAAAATTAGAACTTAAAAATCATAAGAACTTCTTATACACCATAATTTTCAAAAAGAAATACATCTATTTTTTGCTTTCATTTTTCTAACAAAATGATGTGGAGAAAATGAAAAAGAAAAACTTAGTTATTTTTTTGGATAATACTAGATGCTTTTTTATTTATTTATTATTATTATTTTTTTTAATCCTGAGAAGGATTAATAATTATTTTTAATCATCTAAGCAATAATCGTTTTTAATTATATGTATTCGTGCGTGTGTATAAAGAGGTAGATAAAGCATGCATTTGATTGAGGTAGATAGAACACGCATTTCATTAATCAAACAAATAGTCCCACGTTTCCTGGGCTTCTGTTTGTATGTGCATGAAACCTAAAATACTTTATGGTAAAAATTATAAGTATTGAATCATCGAATACATAACAAATATTTTCTAGAAAACACTATAAATAGAACAGAAACTAGACGAGTTTCATCGACTATTGACACATTGATTAATCAACGAAAGTTTGTAACAAAAAGATTAAGAATGCATCTAAGAGTTAATGGCATGATTGTAGGGTTTGTTGCAGCGGTGATTTATCTGATTAGAGGATCGGAAGCGGTTGCCAATGCGGGTTTACCACCGAACTGGGGTTTAACTACTGTTAACCGGTCTAGTTTCCCTAATGATTTTATCTTTGGTTCTTCTTCCTCTTCGTTTCAGGTGATTCAATTTCATAACTTTTTTTTTCTTAGACAAATACATGCATTGCTTTTATGTAGTTTTTAACTTAACACACAAAATGCAACAGTTATAGATCATAATGTGTTCGAGTTTGATTATTTTTAATAATGTATTTGTATGTTAATTAATATGTATTCAGAATGAGGGTGGAACAAATGAAGATGGTAGAGCGCCAAGTATATGGGATACTTTTACTCGAAGACATTCTGGTTTCATGATTGAATTTATTTATTATACTTACGCTTTTTTAGATGTGTATAGATATAAATTTACTTCTTTAACTCGTAAGAATTTCAATTACAGACAAGATCGCTGATCACAGTAATGGGAACATGGCAACTGATAGTTATCATCGATACAAGGTTAATTTCGTATAATTCTTGAAACAATGGCTTCTTTATATTATTTGGCATTCATTTCTTAAAAATAATACATGCAGGAGGATGTGAAGATGATAAGGCAAATGAGCATGGATGCATACAGTTTCTCTATCTCATGGTCTCGAGTTATACCACGTAAAAATTTGATGTTTTTATTAAAATTTATTCGTGATAATTTTTATTAGTTTTAAGATGTATTTTAATATTGTTGCAGTTGGAAAAATAAGCAGTGGTGTTAATGAGCGAGGAATTTCATACTACAATAACCTCATAAATGAACTTCGAGCCAACGGTAATTATATACTTACACTAGCTAATTACCTTGTAACTATATTTTTTTTAATATTTTTCATATAATAATTGTAAATAATAAACTATGTTCATGAATCATGATAGATCTTGAACCCTTTGTGACTCTATTTCACTTTGATCTTCCTCAAGCTCTAGAAGACGAGTATGGAGGGTTCTTGAGTTCCCGTGTTGTGTAAGTAACAAATCAAAATATTCGAATTTTATGTAATAAGTTGCTAATTAAACATATATTTTTTAATATTTGCTAGTCAAAATGAATTATTTTGATCAGGAATGATTTTCGTGATTTCGCTGAGCTATGTTTTAGAAGATTTGGTGATCGGGTCAAATACTGGATCACCATGAACGAACCATGGAGCTATAGTGTCGGAGGTTATGAAAAAGGCAATTTTGCCCCTGGCCGGTGTTCTGACGCTGTGGGTAAATGCCCCGCCGGCGATTCAGGAATCGAGCCCTATATCGTCACTCATAACATGCTTCTTGCCCATGCAGCTGCCACCAAATTATATCATGATATCTATAAGGTTTTAATCATGTCATTTAAATTTATTAACTACACCAAAAGTGTCGCTAAATTGGTGATTTAAGATATCAAAAACATTATTAGGGGCCTCAAAATGGTAAGATTGGAATCTCACTTGTGACACGATGGATGGTGCCATATTCCGACGTGAAATTACATCGGGATGCTGCAATTCGTGCACTTGATTTTGATTTTGGTTGGTATGTATGTTAAATCAGTATATATATTTTCTGAGTTGAAAAGATAATTAAACAGTATATCGTTATCCTAATTGCGATGTGATGAAAAACATGGCAGGTTTATGAATCCATTAACGTTTGGGGATTACCCTGAGAATATGCGAATTAATGTTGCAAATAGATTACCACGATTCACAGCAGAAGAATCCTACACACTAAGGAATTCATTGGATTTTCTTGGATTGAATTACTACACTGCAAATTTTGTGCAACATGTGTCTGAAGCTGTTACTGATAACATGACTCGTTCTTCCGATTCTCAAGCTCAATTATCAAGTACGTTAGAACAAGTGACACTACATACGTCCATCATATATTATACGAATCAAATCAAATTATATCTTACTATATCTTTTATGTAATTCTTTTTGGTTTAATAGTTGAAAGGAATGGAATTCCAATTGGTTCAAAGGTAAAGTCTTTAGCAGAGTTTATGTTTTTTGAGGTAATATAATTGAAAAATAGTCAATAAAGTGACGTTATTTTCAGGGTGGATCGGATTGGCTTCGGTCATACCCACAAGGAATTCACGATCTTCTAGTTTACATTAAGAACAACTACAACAATCCCATAATTTACATTACAGAAAATGGTAATTAATTAGTATAAATAGGAACTTTTTTGTTGCACGTTTATTTAAATTTTGTGTGTTTTGTAGGAGTTGATGAGCCAAACAATTCCTCGTTATCTCTCCGAACTGTTCTGCAAGACGATTTCCGGGTTCAATATTATGTTGTTCATCTTCAGAAGCTTCTACAGTGTATCAAGTAATGTCTTTCTTGCTCAAATTCTTGGACATACACTAAGAAACGATCTTGAAGATGAATATACATATACTAGAAAAATAAATCTTTGGATGTAAAAACAATAGAAAAAACCTAAAAAATAAGTAGTCACACATAAATCTGACGCTAACCCCTTTAGTGACAGCTTAGCACCGGATTTAATCGGCTGCTATGGTACATCGCAATGCAATAGCGGCATAAATTTTGAAAAAATTAGCTAAAGAAGTACTTTCGTTAATCTAATAAGTTTATATGTATGTATGTATGTATGTGTGTGCACAAGTATATAGGTATGTACGTATATGTATATACATGCTTAATTATGTATGTGTATGAGTATATGGCTAATTGACTATATGTATATACATTGTATGACTGTACATGAATATGTATATATATGTATATATTTGTATCTTTATGTGTAAGTATGTAGGTATGTATGTATGTATGCATGCATAAATTTATGTGTGTATATATTGGTATCTGTGTTTTATGTTTAATCGTGTATTTGTAAGTGTATAATTAGCGGCGAAATTCAGTTTTAGTGTTGTTTTCTAATACTAAAATCTGTTTTTTTGTATGTTTCTATTTCTTTCACTGATGCTAATTTTTGTAGTAGTGGATGTGCAGATGATTTTAGAATGGAAATGACACCATGTGTTTGAATGAATGTAGTTCAGGGGTGAATGTGAAGGGTTACTTTGCACGGTCATTGATGGACAGCTTTGAATGGGATCGTGGCTATACCGTCCGGTTTGGGCTACATTTTGTGGATTATAACAATGATTTGAGACGATATCCTAAGTTTTCATCAACTTGGTTAACCAATTTCATGCGGATTAGGGGCTAAAAAAGCAAAAAGATAGAATATATGAAGATCTAGTCTTTTCTTTTCTACTTTTCTTTAAATAAGATTAATGAATCAAGCTTTGTTTCTTTCTATTTAAACATTGATTATAAAAACATAATCTTTTAAATAAGCATCAAACTTTAGAATCATTAATCCTCTTTAATAAAATGTTTTTTTTGCCACTTGTTAAATTCTCATTCAAATTGACAAATGTCATTTTGTAGTTATTTTGAATTAATTTTTTTTTCCACTTGTCATTTTATAAGTTTTTTCTATTTTATTAAATTCCACATTAATGTAATAATTGCAATAACTATAACAATAAATGGATATTAATTTCATTAATAAACTTACCTTTTAATTTCAAAATTCTCAAAATTAAAGCTCATTAGTTTCTTTTCTTCATTTAAATTATTTGTTTAAATTTAAAAGATAAAAAACATTTCCATTATAATAATTTATTATTATTTTTTTCTTATAAATTCAAAGTTTTCAAATATTTTGATCTTTATATTTAACTTTTTTTTTAAATTAACCCATATAATACATGAGTCTCATAGTTAGTAAATAATACAAAGATTGGATTAAACATGTATAAGGTAGGCATCAACGTCGATTCCTTTAATTCTTTTGTTCATATAATATTTTATTTTGGCTGTAATGTAAATTTAAAGGTTTTCTTATTTTATTTATATTCTGTTATGATTTTTTTATCGGTAGTCAATACATTAACATAATAAAAAAAGGAGACTTAAGGAAGAAGCTTAAGCCTAAATACAAGAAATATTTGAAATATGAGACATACATCAAAGAGACAAATCACACCTATTCAACTTATTTCTATTTTTGTGTTAATACTAATATCGTCTCCCATAAAAATAACTTAACTCTTTTTCTTTATCGGTAGTCAATACATTAACACAATAAAAAATCAAACCTACTCAACTTAGTTCTTTTTTTTATCGGTAATCAATACATTAACACAATAAAAAAAAGAGACTTAAGCAAGAAACTTAAGCCTAAGTACAAGAAATATTTGAAATATGAGACATACATCAAAGAGACAAATCAAGCCTACTCAACTTAGTTATATTTTTGTGTTAATACTAATATCGTCTGCCATAAAAATAACTATTCACCCTTCATTTTTGTATATGATCACATTCTTTGTTTTCCATATCACCTAAACGGTAGAGTAAATAAGCGATAACTTCAATTTTTGAATTCTCTTATCATCGATCCTTGAAATCATCTCTTATAATTTCGAGCAAGAGATAGGCTCCTTATGTGTGATCGGTGACCACTCAACCAACCACCTCCATAGCCTCGAAGCAACCTCACACTCAAAGAAAACATGATCAAGACTCTCCTCCTCCATGTGACAGAAAGGACATAAATTGAAATGGACATTTATCTCATGTTTCAACAAATATATAAAGATTTGAATCTTAGTTTTGATCATTCTCCATACAAACCAATTAATCTTCAAAGAGATCCACTTCACCCGATTAAAAAAACATCATTACTACCACCATGTTTATCAATTGCTTTAGAGCTTTGATCGAGAAATCATTATCACCATTACTAATCAATTGTCATCTATCTGGCCCATTTGCAAATTAAATTTCTCAAATAAAATAATCAAGCTAGAAAATTGATATGCATCTTAATTGTTAGAGCACAAAAATTCTCTAGAATCTTGACTGATAGTTAGGTTATATATTCCCTTTATCTTCTAGAAGGTTTCACTATCTCTATAAATATAGAGTGTGTGGTCATTTAGTCTACACAAAATGTAGTCTTTGTCTATTTAGAAAGAGTGTGTGAGAAATCTCTCCCACCTCAAGAGTTTCTCATTGTAATATTTTGTTCTTTCTTTATATTGATAAGAATATTACTCATTTGTTAGGTCATCATCTTCATAACAGTTAAACTTCATGTTTTTATTATTCCGCACCTTAGCCGGTTAAAAAAGGTCCAACATTTGATATCAGATATGTGACATCCCTTATTTTTCAGAACCGAAAAATATTTTCTTTATGATTTTAAAATTCATAACATCTTTATTTGCAGAAAATCATAGTATCTTAAAATATTTTGAGTACAAATGTTTTTCTCAAAATAATAATAACTAGAAGGATGTCATAGTCGATAGATAACATATGTTACAACGTAAAGACCTAACACTCCTGAACACCATTGCATTATTCTCTTCAATTACTCAACATCCTATTCAAGTCTTCAACAGTCTTATCATCGCTACTTGTGATGCATGTGATGCATATAAACTGAATGGATCAGGTTGGGAAACCTGGTGAGATACATAGGGTTTCCAATCCCACAATATTATTATGATAATAAACAATCAACAAAACCTGCAAAACCAATTGTTATAAACAATATATATATATATATATATATATATATATATATATATATATATATATATATATATATATCATATCTATAACCAATTTGCCCCATACCGTCGATTCTCACATATTGATCCTATACAGTGATATGACAAGATATACTCAGATGGATCACTGTAAAACAACGAATTGACTATACTCCTTCGGGGATTCCCTAACAGCAAGTGAGGATCAAATAAGACAACAAATGAGGGGAAATTGAGTACCCGAATGAACCAACGTTCATTAGCACCATGTCACACCCCAAAACCAGAACGGCGGAATCGTTCGGGGGTGGAGGACGTCATGTACAGTATCACAACAATGCAAAGTAGTAAACAAGCAATAACATCATCCATTGCATTAATAATATAATTTCATACAAGTGTGTTCTGTCAAGTTTTATAGACACCAAAAATATACATCAAAATAAAAGAGGAGCCTTGAACGAGCTCCATCTTCTCAAAACCTGGCACCGGTACCTGTCTACTGGTGACCTGAGAATACAAGTTATTTTGAAAGAGTTTATCAGCTTTAAAGCTGGTGAGATCATAAGTATATTAGTGTCTGTGTTTGTATGAAAGCATTTGTAAGATGTTTGTAATGTATAAGTTTTGTAAAAGTTGTACAAGTTTGTATTTGTTTGAACTCTCCTAGAAAACCCTATGTTTCCTACTAAAAGTAGCCTTCTACCAAGGCATCTAGTGTCGGTGTGTGTGTCTTTTGTAAGAGTGTGCATTTTCCCAAATCCGACTATCATTAACCAAAAATATAGTTTTTACATTACCGTGCATCGTGTGAATGTTCACGAAGTGAATGTAATGGGAAAAATATTATAGTACTGTAGTGTTGTATTAAGTAACTATTGTTACACTAACTACCTTAAACCAATTGTTATTTAAAGTACCATGTGATCGGCCTGTACCCTGCTACCGACTCAATAGTAAAACGACGATGTAAGATGCCGTAAGAAATGACGTTTGGCACCCGTAGAGTTGCAAGTCCCACTGTAGCGAGCAGCAATGTGTAGGATAGTCAATCCAGTATAGATCTATACACAAACTCATACGCTCCCCAATTAAGGAGATTCTGGATACAAAAACGGTCATGGCAGGTAGTGCCATGCCCCGTTTAGTGGCTCACATAACTGTATTAATGTATATGTAATGTATGTGCTAGCTGTATTGTGTGTTCTTTCTCTGTCTAGCCTGTATGTTTTGTTTCTCATCATAGTATCTATTGTTTGTTTCTCGTTATAGTATATATGGTTTGTTTCTCATCATAGTATCTATTGTTAGTTTCTCATCATAGTATCTATTGTTTGTTATTGACTCATGTATGAACTGAATCTTTGTATGTTTCATTGTTCTAGTCATAGTATTAGTATCTCCCTAAACTATACCTATTATAGTTTACTAGTAATGTTGTTTGTGTATATGAACTTGTTTGTATACCCTTGCTACCCAAAGGTAATGTACTGAATGAAGTAACCTTTTATATCTATATACATATACATAATATATAACTAGGATTCAAACGACCTTCGGACAGATAACCCTGATACCCTAAGTCCACAACCAAACAAGGAACATGAAGTAAGGTGAGCTATCAGTCCTAAGTCCTTTCAATCCTACTTATATAACTATATCTATATAGATACACATTTAACAGAATATAAGTTTAAAATAAGTAACAGTAATTGTCATGTAAAAGAGTTGGTAAAAGCATTTGATATGTAAAAGAGTTTGTAAGACAGTTTGAAGTAAAACAGTTTGATAACACAGTTTGAAAAGTAAGAAACCGCTTGTTTGGTAGTTATTAATCACATGTGATTGATATAATAACTATAATTGTTCAACTTGTATCCCCCCATAAAAGCATTTAAAAACATTTAAAAGGTTAATTAAGGGGTATGAACTCACCTGTAGTGAGTGGTTTGGATGAACGGATTGTATAGGATGCTAAGTGTCAAGTGAAGACTTGAGCACACACGCTGATCCTATTTAACATATAATGATACATATATGAATATAATTAGTGCTTATAACAACTAATTATTGAATTGAAACCACCTTAGGGACTAGTAAACACTTATTTTGAAGTGTTACAACCATATATGATTGTATATAAGGGTTATATGGCTATACAAGGGAGTGTATGGTCAAAATACACACTATTTGTGTGTGTGCGGCCAGGGTGTGCGGCCAGGAGGCGTGTGCGGCCGCACACTCCCTATGAAATGTGCCAAAATGTATTTTAAAGCTTTAGGACTCAACCAGGAAGGTTTCTTACTTCATGCTTTAGCCTTATATGAAGTTTATTGCCATTTTTGGACCTAAAAAGGGTGTGTGCGGCCGCACACCCTTTATGAACATGATAAAATCATGTTTTTCTAGCATATCATCAAGTGTTCTTAGCATATAACAAGTTATGATAAGTGTATACATATTATAGAGGCTTGAAAGGGTGTTTAAGGTCCAAAACTAGTACGTGTTCTTGGTGTTCTTGACTAAAAAGGATGTTTTCACGGATCAAACCAAGGGAAAAGGCTAGTTAAGGTCGTGTATTAGCTAAACCAAGAAGGAATCACTCACTTGTTTGAAGATTATAGTGAAACTTTGGATGATACTTGAGAGAAAACGAGCTCTAGCTTTGAAGAAGTGGAAAAAGTGTTCAAAATGGCTTAGTGTTGAATATATAGGTGGGAGTGTGCGGTTGGGATGGGTGTGCGGCCGCACACACCTGTGTGTGGCCGCACACTCCATGTGTTGGAGAGTTTGGCCCGATTTTGCTTGATATGCATCGTGTTATCCCATTTCTAGGTTCCCACCTTAATTGTACTGGGTTTAGAACACTCTAATTGACTCTAAATAGTGCTAGAAAATAGCAAAAACGAGTCCAACCTTCATTGATTTGAATAAGAGTATAAGATAAAAATTTCGGATTGTCACACACCACAAGACAGTTACATTAGGGGTTGTCATCTATACTCCGTTAAATGACTTAGACATGCCTAGCAGTGGTCTGATCATAAGTAGTCAATAGTTCTACCCTCAAACGCACCCTATCTGGTTGTCTAGATGGCTAAGACATACCTTGCAGTGGTCTTTTCAAGAACACCCAATGTGGTAGTCTATGAAGATCATTTGATCACTTTGTAAATGGAAACGATAACTCACGAAGCTCATCCAAAAAAGAAGTGGAGGGGCAATACTACGTATCACTCTTGTAGGCACCTGTACCCCACCATATCACAAATGAACAATGTTCTACTCTCTGTTTAAATCTCACACACACCCTAAATATGATGATATCCAATATCCAAACTTAATTGAACTAAACATGCCTTTGTATCTTAGCCTATAGCTAGACAATATTACCTTTTCCCCAAAATCAACACAAATTTCCTGTTTATATAATATTTTCACAATACATGGTAAAATTCGAACTAAGCATCCTTTATAAGTCTCATCTCATCACTAGGCAAGACTATAATGTTTGTAATCGGCTTCCAATGCAAACTCTGTTTAGGCAACCCTATCATAATTTAATGTATACATTTAACATAGAGTATTAGGTATAAATATAATTATTACACTTCTAAATCATGAAAATTAAATTATTATTATAAGTACCTTTTGAACAACTAGTAGCGTAATGACCCAATCCTTGACAGTAAGAGCAAGTTCGATTTTTAACTGTGGCATCATATCTATTCGCAACTAGAATGAGCAATGGTAGGTTGCTGATTTGCGCTCCAGGAAACAAAGTTACCACCTAAAAAGATAGAGTAACCATAAGTTGAACGCCTCATTTCAATGCATCTAGCCCAGTCAGCATCGGAGTAGCCAATAATAGTATTGCTATGTGGATGACGAAAGCTGAGAGCAAAAGCAAGAGTACCCTTAACATAGCGCAAGATACGTTTCACAGATTGAAAATGAGAGTCAGTTGGAGCATGCAAAAACTGACTTGCCTGGTTAACAGCATAGGATAAATCAGGCCTCGTGATAGTCAAATATTGAAGGGCCCCAACTAGCGAATGATAGAGAGTAGGATCGGAGAATGGGGAACCTTCAGATAAAAATAAGTCAGTAGATGCCAAAGGAGTGGAAACTGGTTTGGAGTCTAGAAAGGCAGCTCTTGTAAGCACATTGGTATCATACTTCGATTGACTTAGAAAAAGACCGTCATCTGTATAAGATAATTCAAGTCCCAAGAAGTAACTTAAGTTACCAAGGTCTTTGTGTTGGATTAGGTGTCTAAGCCCATAACAATAATTGGTATGTACTTGACCCGAGAGTAGCATGGTCCATTTGGGTTGCATATCACCACGACAATTTGATAGGATGGACTTTTGAGAAGAGGTTATTTATGATTTATTAATATATTATAAATTCTAATATATTAATATGAAATCATATTATTTAATTAGTATTTATCAAGAATTAATTTAGTGATCAAAAGAGACTAATTAAATTAATGAGGACTAATTGTGTAAATTAGTTATATATATGTTTTGGGTTTATGATACATGATGGACTAAGGTTATGGAAGAATCCATAAAGAGTTAGCCCACTTGAGTCATGGATCATGGATAATAAGCCCAAGAGTATGGATTACGGTTTACCCATGACTCTTGGATTCCTAACATATATATAGAGCACCCCATAGCTAAAATTGTGAACCGAATGTTCTAAGAGTTCATGGAGACGATTTTTTAGTGCAAGAATACTCTCTCAAAAGTCATCCTTTATCCAAAGTGTGTTGTGAACCATTTGAGGTGGAACATTTGGGGCACTAAGTTCTTAAAGGCCAAATACAACAAGTTCTACAAGCTACATAAAGAGGTAAACTCCTAACTAGTATTTTATGTTGTTTATGTCAATTGTATGATAGTTGTAAGCTTAATGCTTTGGAAACAATATTGCATGTATAATTAGAGAAAACATAGATCCAAAGCATTTAGGGTTGTATGTGCACCATAGGATGTTGTAGTATACAAAAACCCATCAGTGGTATCAGAGCCATGGGTTGTTTTCTATTATATTTGATGCAAATTTGTTATTTTTCAAAGCTCAAAAAACTGTCTGACAGCCCTACTCGACGAGTAGGATGCGTTTTGTCTTGGACTCATCGAGTCCAGTATGGGGCTCGACGAGTTGCCTGTCCAAACATCAAATTTTCGAGTTTTTTGGCCTGTTTTGGATTAGAATCATTACCACAAAACGTTTTAGTTCATAAAATTTGATTTTGTTGATATGGTAATGATGATTCTCATCCAATGAAAGGATAATTGTCAAAATTTTAAGAGAATTGTGAGTTTAAATGATAAACTAATTTTCTTGTAAATTGTTGATATGAATTGTCTTGACTTATGAGTTAACTTAGATCATGAAAATTATATGTTATTTTTGTTTGAAAAAAATTGATCTTAAATGTTTTAAAGTCTTCCATAACTTGTCCTCAAGTTGTGGAACATGAAGAGTCTTTTACATAAATATTTTTTTTGAACTCCATAACTTATCCTCAAGTTATGGAATTTCTAGAGTTTTTTCATAAAAACCACATTAACTCATAAGTTACGGAAACCAAGAGTTTTGAATAGTTTCAAAACTTGCCCTCAAGTTTTGGAATTTGTAAATGTAAATGGTATCACTTTGAAACATTTAATTCCAAACCCTAGAATTTTAAAGGTTTAAAATTCAACCCTTATACTATTACAATATTATAGGTTTAATATTTATATATATGTATAAGAATAAAGTCAGTCTTACCGTTAGTAGGCCTCATTCACGAAGCCAGTCTATAAGGGGGTATAAGGTTACTGCCTATAAAATGACAGTTTAATGGGTGTCCACTCTCACCCACCGCTTCATTGACCGGTGGAGGGTCGTTAGACGAAGGGGTAGGATAGGACATTAATTTTCATTAAAATTATAATGATAATTATAAAGTAACTAAACTTTTATTAAACTCTCAATCTTAGTTACTTTAGGAAAAATGTGAAAATGGTGCTATTCCATGAAATGGCACTTTGCACCTTGTTATGTCATTAGTGGAGCGTGTCTGGTTAACCGACACACTAATCTGGGACTGACAGTGCGTGGCAAAGGGTAGCTTGATGTTAATCATAGATCAATGGAGCGTGTGTGGTTAACCGGCAAATTGATTAGGTGGTTTGTAACATTGGGTGTACCAAGCTAATTTGCATGGTTATTCACACCTTGTTTGTGATCCTCAGCATCCCAGTCACAAACTTGAAGGGCACAATCGGAATTTAAACTTGCCATTGGAAAGTTCAATGAATCTTAAAGGATCTAGGAATTTCAATCCAATTAAAACTTAATATTCAATTTTATTTTTCATTGTGGAAATTGGTAAATCATCATTTACCTACCTTCAAATAATTTGCAATTGGATTACGGCATCCCTCTTCCGAATTGTAAAATATTGTGTTGGGTCCTAGCCTTAATATTTCATTTGGGTGTTATATTAAGGACTTAAATCAACTAAACTTGAATTTCTACCATTATAGATGTCTAGTCAGACAACTATGGTCTTCCCAAATTCTTGGAAAAAGCTTTCCACATGAAGATGATATTCCACAATATCGTACTTCACTTCCTCCACCTCCTCCAATTATTCTCCCTGACCCACAAGTTCAAAGACTTGAAAGGTTCAAGGTCACTCAAAGCCCTATTGGCAAGCAAACACAAAGATGGAAAGTCTGTATGTGCTCACGTTTTGGAGATGAAGTTACATATTGACAAGATGGGAATGTTGGGTGTCGTTTTCCCGAGGAAATTGGCCGTTGACTGGGTTCTTCAGTCACTTCCTGAGTCGTATAGTGAGTTCATTAAGGATTACTATATGACAGACCACGACATGACCCTTATCGATCTTACCTATTTGCTAATTGCGGCTGAATCAGCAATGATTTGGCGCAATGGTAAAGCAAATTTGATTGAAAGATCTACTCCCCAAACTTCCATGGACATTGACAATGGCAACATTGGAAGTCTAAAAAAGCTTTCTCTTCCCAGTGGAAAGGGATCGGCCATGGTCAAGTCATTTGACAAAATGGTAAAGAGAAAGGCTAAGTCTGAGATTGTCCCATGTACCATTCCAAGAGAGTCTATTTGCTTCTATTGCCAAGGAAAGGGGCATTGGTTGCGAAGCTGTCGTATCTACCTGAAGGACCACAAGGATGGTAAAGCCAGAGTGTATAACTCTGCTTCAGGTAAGTCCAATATCTGACTCTATTAAGTTCCTATTTGGATATTCTTAATACATGATGTAATGTAATTACATTTTGATGTTTTGTAGAATCAAAGAAAAGAAAGGAAACCTAAAGGAAGAGTAAGCTGATTCTGATCGTGAAGAGATGGATTTAAATATCATGGTTCAATGATCAGAATTTTGAGTTGCTGCTTTAGAGTTATGATAGATTTCTTAGGGATAGATAACAACATAGTTTTCATATGTATTAGCATTGTAAGGATAAGTTTTCCGTAATTTTTATAAATAAAGAAAATTTTTGAAATTTATTTTATTTTAAGTTTCCTTACAATGGCATTTGTGAAAAATTGTTGCTTATATGTTTCCATTGATAGCAATATTGGAAAATATATTTGATTCTTTCATTTATGGTAGTGTCAAAATTTACCAGATAAGGAAAGATTCTCATCACCCGGGTATCAATTGGACAGAAACTTGGAATCATGCAACTGGTATTGTATGATGAATGAGAATTTTCGCCTGTAGGAAATTAAGACTAATTCCTTGTTCACATTAATATGTGAGTCAAGTGAAGGACTAGGGGATCGGGTACACTGGGTGTTCGCTGGTCAGGTCCACCACAAAGAACGATAAGACTATTCGTCATGATTTACTAAAGTTTAGTAAATATGGTTATGCTTACAAGTTTGATTATAATTCTGAATCATTGGAAAAGTTTAATGTATGGCAGAACGAATGAGAAGAATCAAATTAGGCAGAAAGATAGAAGTTTCTCCAATCTGAAAAGATGGGAGAGTACTTGAGCATTGTGTTTTATGATCATCTTAATGATTATTAAAACCATGTCACAATTGATTCTCTAAGGATATCTTAGTGCATTTGTATGGCTAAGAAGAGGAATCGTGAATTGTTGAAATGGTTAAATCAAGAAGATGAGTCATACTTCGTTCCAAAACAAGTCTTAGAGTCATACTCCAAGATTGTGCCTTGAGTGACATTAAATTAAGAAGGTTTATAACACTCATCAAATGTAGAGTAACATGTTTCTTACTCTTGTACATTTGAAATTGGTAAGTTGCGATGTCTTGGTAAGGACAAAGACCAACTAAGATCAATTGTGTGAAGTGTCATTCTTGATAAGAAACTGCACTAACTCTTGAATATTTGTTTTTTAAGTAATGTTCCTTGACAAAGTGAATCTTATATGTCAAGAGGTCAGTGTGAGTCTTAAAGATCTTGAAAGTTTCAAGAACTAATCAAGAGTAAACCTATTGTTAAACACTAGCACACGACTTGAGGTTTGTAACTTATCGTGTTGACATATTCTTGTTTTTGTGCCCATTCCATTTAAGTTGACTATGCATGTGAGTTCTATGAGTTCTCAGTTGTTTGCAAAACAACCGAGGAAGCAATGGTAAGCTCTTGTGCTGCCAGGTGGCAAGAAATTAAGATTGAACAAGTTTAGTCCATATGAGTTTGGATTTGTCACTAACCTTGTCTTGTGATTATGGTTATGACAAATTCACATGGATAGGAACACATACACCATAAAGTCTAAGTGTCATAAGGTTTCTCTCCGCTTCATGAAAATCATTGTGAGGAAACGCTTTCACTAAGTAGATTTTAAATAGTTAGCAATTGTGTTATTTGTATTCTCAAATTCGATTATGATTACGGCATCCCTCTTCATAGTTTGAATTGTGAGAAATGGAAAAAGGTCTAAACATTTCAGACTTATGGCTGTAAGTTCTAGAATTTTTCAGACACATATGTGAGCTATCCAAGGAAAGGTGTATGAATTTGAGAAGCCTAGATAAAGTCTTATCGAAGCATCGTGTATCAGAAATCTGAACTTTGGTAATAAAGTCAATAAGTATTGATTTATATAAGTCCAACTGATTTCTAGGTACATGTCAAAGCTAGTGGGAGCATAAGTGTTATGCAAATAAGAATGTAATTATTATGCTAGTGGGAGCATAATTATTATGTTAAGTGTTGCGAGTTAGCAATGTTAATTATAGAAAACAAAAGTTTCAATTCGCAAAGTTGCAGGGTTTGAAAAGTTGTTTGGCTAAAATTAAAGGAGAGGAATTCATACTTCATTTCAAATCTAAAAGCTTAGATTGAGTTTTTTAATCAAATTTAGTCAAGGCTATATATGAATACTATGTTGGAATGGTTCAACATAAGGAAATTCTATATATATGGAAATGTTAAATGCATTCTCAAATTCGATTATGATTACGACATCCCTCTTCATAGTTCGAATTGTGAGAACATGGCAAATAGAAATATTATAGGAAAAGACTGATCAAGGATCATGTATTTATGTTAGACATTATGAATCGCATCCCATATGCTTCGGATATAGGATCGATTGCATATGCTATAATATTCTCGTGTTCTAATTTTCCAAATGCCTAGGGCATTAAGAGGGAAAAAAGGAATAGAACCGGATACGAGTAAAGTGGTTAAACAACTGTTAAGGACAATCTAAGGTTCGCCAAGGATTGATCGCTTAAGGACAGTTGAAAGTATAGCAATGGATGGACCATATTGACATTATTATGAATAGACAAGATTCTATTAATAATGAGTTGTCGTATGTCAAATATGGAAGGTTTCCATATTGCGGGTTGGATATTAAGAATAAATGAGAAATTTAGAAACTCTTATGCAAGAAGGATGTTCAAAGGAATGTACTTTGAATTTGAGACTTCATTTCCATGGAATTGTCTTGTAACAATCTCCAAAGGAATATTTTGTAATATCGTTGGTCAAGTCTCTATGACTTTTGGTACCTAGACATTACAAAAGAATCATTGCATGATAGTTTAGAATCTAACACATTCTAGCATGACAAGAATTTGCAATTCTTATACTTGCAATAAGGATTTAGAGAGCTGTGAAATGAGCATCATTGGAAATATTTACAATTGATCTATTTCAAAAAGTAAGGACCATAGACTAACATAGTGTGCATGCTTGGAGCATGACATAACTATTATTTTAATTCAAGTATTAAGTTGATTAATCGAAACATTATACAATGAATAATGTGTAATCAATATGGTGATTAAATAAAAGCTGTTTTATTTATATTCATAAGTTCTGAGACCATATTGGATTCAATTATTCTTGTGTTTCACTTTGCATGTTTTGACTTCATGAATAACTAGGTTATTCAAACTATCCACAGTCGATCATACTTTGGAAGTAGGTATTGAGGCAAGACTGTCATGAATCTGACTGTAGATTGTCTAGGTGTTTTAGACATGGCACAAGTTTGTTGCAATGTTCATGAGTACTCCTAGAATAAGATTCGAGTATTGGATTAAACCCACGCTCATCTGAATCACTTCATGGATTTTATCACGAGTGATTGTGAGACGATAATATCTTATATTCTTGAAACCAAGATGTATGAGTTGTAGTTTACAAGTCGGTTGCACATTGACATATGTAAACGCACCAGTAACTTGGTGTATATAAAAAATATTGTTGTCTGTGATTTGATGAGTAAGTACAAGCAAGCATTTGAGTCGAGGTTTATCCATTCCTTTTACCTCATGTGGATAAAAGCGATATCTGTGGGCCCCTCGATGATTTAGTGATGACAAACCTAAGTGCTTGGCCAAGCCTGGACTGATTTGATTTGTTCAATTAGTCAGTCGTCATAAATTGAAAATCGGGAAACAACAGATGGACAGAGAGAATGATTAAAATCCATGTCTCAGTCCATACGATATCTAGAATGGAGGAATATATGATCCCTTATCTAATGGACACGTCATTGACTAGAGTTCGACATCGGCTTTTAGGAGCTACGATTGCTAGTCGGGTTGTGGAGTCGTACTTGCAATAATAGCTATAGACTTATCCAAGTGGGAGACTGTTGGATTAGGTGTCTAAGCCCATTACTATAATTGGTATGTACTTGACCCGAGAGTAACATGGTCCATTTCGGTTGCATATCACCACGACAATTTGATAGGATGGACTTTTGAGAAGATGTTATTTCTGATTTATTAATATATTATAATTTCTAATATATTAATATGAAATCATATTATTTAATTAGTATCGATCAAGAATTAATTAGGAACTAATTTAGTGATCAAAAGAGACTAATTAAATTAATGGGGACTAACTGTGTAAATTAGTTATATATATGTTTTGGGCTTATGATGCATGATGGACTAAGTTTATGGAAGAATCCATAAAGAGTTAGCCCACTTGAAACATGGATCATGGATAATAAGCCCAAGAGTATGGATTAGGGTTTACCCATGACTCTTGCATTCCTAACATATATATAGAGCACCCTATAGCTAAAATTGTGAACCGAATGTTCTAAGAGTTCATGGAGACGATTTTTAGTGCAAGAATACTCTCTCAAAAGTCATCCTTTGTCAAAAGTGTGTTGTGAACCATTTGAGGTGGAACATTTAGCGCACTAAGTTCTTAAAGGCCAAATACAACAAGTTCTACAAGCTATATAAAGAGGTAAACTCCTAACTAGTATTTTATGTTGTTTATGTCAATTGTATGCTAGTTGTAAGCTTAATGCTTTGGAAACAATATTACATGTATATATAGAAAAAACATAGATCCAAAGCATTTAGGGTTGTATGTGCACCATAGGATTTTGTAGTATACCAAAACCCATCACTCTGATAGCAAACTCTTGATTCAATCGAGTGGTGAATGAAGTGATGAGCATCTCGTTGTTGCCAGTTAGGATCAAATCATCAATATAGACCAGTAAATACATAATGATAGAATGGTCAGAGAACACAAAAAGTGAAATGTCAGAACGACTGCATTTGAAACCATAGGCATGCAAAAAAGAGCTTAATCGATGAAACCATGCATGTGGCACTTGGTTTAAGCCATAGAGGGCTTTTGAATGTTTGCAAACATGATTAGGAAACCGTGAGTCAACAAAACCTGGTGCTTGCTCCATAAAGAGCGTCTCATTTAGCTGACCATGCAAGAAGGCATTTTTTACATCCAACTGGTGAAGACGCCATTTATGTAATACCGCAAGTGAGAGAACAATGCGAACAATGGCTGCTTTGACCACTGGGCTGAAGGTGTGTGAGTAATTGAGGCCTGGAATTTGAGTGAAGCCTTGAGCTACAAGTCGAGCTTTAAAACGTTCCACCCTTCCATCACTTTTAAATTTGGTGCGATAGACCCATTTAGACCCAACAACATTTGCTGTATGGGGTCGTGGAACAAGTTTCCATGTACGATTTTGGGTGAGAGCCTCCATCTCATCACGCATAACTGCCATCCAATGAGGGTGCTTAGCGGCCGACTTGTATCCCTTCGGAGTGACATCTAAGAAAAGTTGTTGGGTATTGTATGTTGCGTCATGGGCTTATTTTGTATATCCGGAATGGGCCTATCCATCCGTGATTATTATAGGGTTTAGCTATAAATAGTGCATGCATGTATGCCTTAGAAACTAACGTGATTATAGTGATTATTGCTTTTGTAACCCTAAACACCTCTACAGTCGAAGTTCTTAATCGAGCTCTTCTGAGGTATTAAAGTTTAATCATTCGACATCTTTAAAGCCATTCCTGTGTTCTTAATTACGTCTTTAATTATTTATCTGCTTAGAATCTATCGATCCTACTAGAACTTTGTTCTAACAGTTGATATCAGAGCAGGAGACTGTGTGATCAATACACATTCCTTCTGTATTAAGAAATCTTTAGGGTTTCCGCTTTTATCAAATATATAGAAGCCGTCTTCTTCCTGTCGACGGTAACTCGTGTGTTTGATAAAACCCTAATCTCAAGTTTACAGGTCTGATTCTAGCGGTTCTAAGGAAAGGCTCACCATGTCTCACGAAGATTCTCAAACTAATCCCATCAACATCTCTAACAGCATTGGATCCACTACAAGGGTTCCCATTCTTTACACACAAGACTATGAAGTATGGGCGCATCACTTTGAAGATTACATGGTTGGATCTGAAGATAATGGTTATCTCATCTGGGAAGCTATCACGCTTGGGCCGTTTGTTCATTCCGGAACGAACACGACTGTGAAGACTCAAAAAGAATATAATAAGCTGGTGGCGGACGTAGATAAGATGCCGCAGGATGAGAAGGACAAGTTGCTGTGTAATGTGAAGGCCATGAGAATGATCAGATTCGCCTTGAAATCTGGCACTTTTCAGTTAGTTGGTTCATGCATGATGGCTAAAGAAATCTGGGATAGGTTGAAAGAACTTTACTCAACCGATGAAGATCTACAACACTCTATTCAAACCTTGCTACTCTCAGAATTTGGAGTTTTCGAACAGAAACCTGAAGAGAAACTGATACAAACCTTCGATCGCTTCAATCATCTCCTAAGCAAGATGATCAAGCATGGTATAGAAAGAAAGTTGATCGAGCAAAAGGTAACCTTCATGAATGGTTTGAGACCAGAATGGATGGCTGTAGTTTCAACGGTGAAAGCTCACGAACAGTTCAAAACTTACTCACTAGCGAAACTTGTGGGAATACTTAAGTCCCATGAGAGTGTGGTAACCAAGGAGGCGAAGGTAGTTTCGGGTGTGGGATCGTTGGCCCTTGTTTCAAAAGGAAAAAGTGTTGCAGAAGAAGAGGAGGAATCAGATATGTCTGAGTGTGACCTTACAAGCGAAGAATATGCTATGATGGTCACCAATCCAAAGAAGTTTGCTCAAAGGAAATTTCCTGTCAATAAGAACTGAAACTGGCAAGGAAGTTACAGTTCTGAGAAGGTGAAAGATGAAGCGAAGAATACTTCTCAAAAGGATGACGAGAAGAAGGAGAGCAAGCTTGCAGGAGACTCTGGATTCGACTACAATTACTGTCACGGCAAGAACCACTTTGCCAAAGATTGCATGCTGAGGAAGATGGCTGAGAAAAGAGATGGTGAAGATGATGAGGCGTACTACATGCGAAAGTTGGAAGAGATCAAGAAAAAGAAGGCAACCAACAGTTCAATGAATGCCTTGATTGTGCAGGAAAATGCAGATGAAGATGAATTCGGTGGCGTTGAAGTCTGGTCAACCGATTTTGCGGATGAAGAGGTGAGAAAGCCCACTCATGGAAGAGCTTATGTGGCAAGGGATGCAGGTTCGGCTGGAAGATGTTTGATGGTCACAGCTAGTAGACCAACCGAAAGTGCAAGTAAGGAGCCGAACCTAACTGAGGACAAGTGCTTTGCAGCCAAGCCCGTAAGCGAGAAGATCAACGACTGTGATCGGCTGATCAAAAAGGTACAATCTATCCTTGAATCAATTAATGTTCCAGTAACAAATTATGAAGAAGAATTAAATGAATTAAAATTTAAATTTTCTAACTTAAGTGGTAGGCTCATGCAAACTCGCTTAGCGAACTCTAACCTAACTGACCAACTCAGCAGGGTGTCTTCAAAGAGTGAGGAGAGAAGGATGTCGATTGAGCTGAAGGAGACGGAGTTAAATAGGGCTAGGGATGAAATTATTTATTTGCAACGAGACAATTTAAAGTTTTTGAAACAAAGGAATGTTTTCTGTTTAATTGCTAAGCGCTTATATAGTAATATTGCTCAATTGCACTTAAGTTTTGAAATAGGGAAAAAGATTCATAAGATGATTTTACCCTTCCTTGAATTTAAGGAGGATGAGGTCATCACTGAATGTGAATCAATAATGTCCTCAGAAGAAACATCCATCGCTTACAAAATTGGACTGGACAAGATAGAGACCTTCATTGACTCTAAAGAACATAAATGTATGCTCAAAAATCTTTTAGATGAAAATGATAGGTTAAAAATTAAGAGCGAAACCATACAATCATTTGACTCGTCTAACGCCAAATTAATTTCAGAACATAAAATGAACATAGAAAATACGTCTGAATTTGATGAGGAAAGTGAGATGAGCGAAATTTCAGTAGAAGACGTGGTTGATTGCTCTGAGTTTATGAAGAGCGAAACCGAGAATGAGAAACCCCTCATATCTGAAAATTCGGTTTAATACGCTCGCCTGTCAAAGGACAATCCACAGAAACTCAAAGAGAAAGCTATGGTTTATCAAAAGGTTCAAACTGTGCCGAATCAGGTCTATGCTGTTACAGGAGTCACTACAAAACAAACAACACAATTGAAAATCTTGGTCGACAAAGACAATGCTGAAGGGTGCGACGATTACTTCTGGTCAGCTCCTATTGACAACGCAGACGAAACCATCGATTTATGGGAGCAAACCTCATGGAGGGTAAAAGGAAGATATGTTGCAAAACCCATCAACAAACCCTCAAGTTTCGACAAACCAAGCACAAGTGGAACAAAAGAGATCCCTGAAGAACCAAAGAGAACACGTAATGTTCCAACTAAGAAAACCGAAACTCAAAAGGAGAAGCCAAAATCAAGCTTCAATATTCACAGAACTCAGAAGGAGTTAGCTGAACAAAAACGCCAAAGAGCGTCTCATTTAGCTGACCATGCAAGAAGGCATTTTTTACATCCAACTGGTGAAGACGCCATTTATGTAATACCGCAAGTGAGAGAACAATGCGAACAATGGCTGCTTTGACCACTGGGCTGAAGGTGTGTGAGTAATTGAGGCCTGGAATTTGAGTGAAGCCTTGAGCTACAAGTCGAGCTTTAAAACGTTCCACCCTTCCATCACTTTTAAATTTGGTGCGATAGACCCATTTAAACCCAACAACATTTGCTGTATGGGGTCGTGGAACAAGTTTCCATGTATGATTTTGGGTGAGAGCCTCCATCTCATCACACATAACTGCCATCCAATGAGGGTGCTTAGCGGCCGACTTGTATCCCTTCGGAGTGACATCTAAGAAAAGTTGTTGGGTATTGTATGTTGCGTCATGGGCTTATTTTGTATATCCGGAATGGGCCTGTCCATCCGTGATTATTATAGGGTTTAGCTATAAATAGTGCATGCATGTATGCCTTAGAAACTAACGTGATTATAGTGATTATTGCTTTTGTAACCCTAAACACCTCTACAGTCGAAGTTCTTAATCGAGCTCTTCTGAGGTATTAAAGTTTAATCATTCGACATCTTTAAAGCCATTCCTGTGTTCTTAATTACGTCTTTAATTATTTATCTGCTTAGAATCTATCGATCCTACTAGAACTTTGTTCTAACAGTTGATATCAGAGCAGGAGACTGTGTGATCAATACACATTCCTTCTGTATTAAGAAATCTTTAGGGTTTCCGCTTTTATCAAATATATAGAAGCCGTCTTCTTCCTGTCGACGGTAACTCGTGTGTTTGATAAAACCCTAATCTCAAGTTTACAGGTCTGATTCTAGCGGTTCTAAGGAAAGGCTCACCATGTCTCACAAAGATTCTCAAACTAATCCCATCAACATCTCTAACAACATTGGATCCACTACAAGGGTTCCCATTCTTTACACACAAGACTATGAAGTATGGGCGCATCACTTTGAAGATTACATGGTTGGATCTGAAGATAATGGTTATCTCATCTGGGAAGCTATCACGCTTGGGCCGTTTGTTCATTCCGGAACGAACACGACTGTGAAGACTCAAAAAGAATATAATAAGCTGGTGGCGGACGTAGATAAGATGCCGCAGGATGAGAAGGACAAGTTGCTGTGTAATGTGAAGGCCATGAGAATGATCAGATTCGCCTTGAAATCTGGCACTTTTCAGTTAGTTGGTTCATGCATGATGGCTAAAGAAATATGGGATAGGTTGAAAGAACTTTACTCAACCGATGAAGATCTACAACACTCTATTCAAACCTTGCTACTCTCAGAATTTGGAGTTTTCGAACAGAAACCTGAAGAGAAACTGATACAAACCTTCGATCGCTTCAATCATCTCCTAAGCAAGATGATCAAGCATGGTATAGAAAGAAAGTTGATCGAGCAAAAGGTAACCTTCATGAATGGTTTGAGACCAGAATGGATGGCTGTAGTTTCAACGGTGAAAGCTCACGAACAGTTCAAAACTTACTCACTAGCGAAACTTGTGGGAATACTTAAGTCCCATGAGAGTGTGGTAACCAAGGAGGCGAAGGTAGTTTCGGGTGTGGGATCGTTGGCCCTTGTTTCAAAAGGAAAAAGTGTTGCAGAAGAAGAGGAGGAATCAGATATGTCTGAGTGTGACCTTACAAGCGAAGAATATGCTATGATGGTCACCAATCCAAAGAAGTTTGCTCAAAGGAAATTTCCTGTCAATAAGAACTGAAACTGGCAAGGAAGTTACAGTTCTGAGAAGGTGAAAGATGAAGCGAAGAATACTTCTCAAAAGGATGACGAGAAGAAGGAGAGCAAGCTTGCAGGAGACTCTGGATTCGACTACAATTACTGTCACGGCAAGAACCACTTTGCCAAAGATTGCATGCTGAGGAAGATGGCTGAGAAAAGAGATGGTGAAGATGATGATGCGTACTACATGCGAAAGTTGGAAGAGATCAAGAAAAAGAAGGCAACCAACAGTTCAATGAATGCCTTGATTGTGCAGGAAAATGCAGATGAAGATGAATTCGGTGGTGTTGAAGTCTGGTCAACCGATTTTGCGGATGAAGAGGTGAGAAAGCCCACTCATGGAAGAGCTTATGTGGCAAGGGATGCAGGTTCGGCTGGAAGATGTTTGATGGTCACAGCTAGTAGACCAACCGAAAGTGCAAGTAAGGAGCCGAACCTAACTGAGGACAAGTGCTTTGCAGCCAAGCCCGTAAGCGAGAAGATCAACGACTGTGATCGGCTGATCAAAAAGGTACAATCTATCCTTGAATCAATTAATGTTCCAGTAACAAATTATGAAGAAGAATTAAATGAATTAAAATTTAAATTTTCTAACTTAAGTGGTAGGCTCATGCAAACTCGCTTAGCGAACTCTAACCTAACTGACCAACTCAGCAGGGTGTCTTCAAAGAGTGAGGAGAGAAGGATGTCGATTGAGCTGAAGGAGACGGAGTTAAATAGGGCTAGGGATGAAATTATTTATTTGCAACGAGACAATTTAAAGTTTTTGAAACAAAGGAATGTTTTCTGTTTAATTGCTAAGCGCTTATATAGTAATATTGCTCAATTGCACTTAAGTTTTGAAATAGGGAAAAAGATTCATAAGATGATTTTACCCTTCCTTGAATTTAAGGAGGATGAGGTCATCACTGAATGTGAATCAATAATGTCCTCAGAAGAAACATCCATCGCTTACAAAATTGGACTGGACAAGATAGAGACCTTCATTGACTCTAAAGAACATAAATGTATGCTCAAAAATCTTTTAGATGAAAATGATAGGTTAAAAATTAAGAGCGAAACCATACAATCATTTGACTCGTCTAACGCCAAATTAATTTCAGAACATAAAATGAACATAGAAAATACGTCTGAATTTGATGAGGAAAGTGAGATGAGCGAAATTTCAGTAGAAGACGTGGTTGATTGCTCTGAGTTTATGAAGAGCGAAACCGAGAATGAGAAACCCCTCATATCTGAAAATTCGGTTTAATACGCTCGCCTGTCAAAGGACAATCCACAGAAACTCAAAGAGAAAGCTATGGTTTATCAAAAGGTTCAAACTGTGCCGAATCAGGTCTATGCTGTTACAGGAGTCACTACAAAACAAACAACACAATTGAAAATCTTGGTCGACAAAGACAATGCTGAAGGGTGCGACGATTACTTCTGGTCAGCTCCTATTGACAACGCAGACGAAACCATCGGTTTATGGGAGCAAACCTCATGGAGGGTAAAAGGAAGATATGTTGCAGAACCCATCAACAAACCCTCAAGTTTCGACAAACCAAGCACAAGTGGAACAAAAGAGATCCCTGAAGAACCAAAGAGAACACCGAATGTTCCAACTAAGAAAACCGAAACTCAAAAGGAGAAGCCAAAATCAAGCTTCAATATTCACAGAACTCAGAAGGAGTTAGCTGAACAAAAACGCCAAAGAAATCAAAGATACATGAAAAATCTGAATGAGCGAAAACGGTATTGGCAATCTCAAAACCCTAACTACGTTCCTTCAAAGAAAGAGTCAATTGACAAAGGAAAGGAAAAGATGAAAGGAAAAGAACATTTTAGTCCAAGCTCCTACTATTCCAAAGCGCAGAACCGAACGTCTACTTTCGGTTCCAAAACTAGCGCTCAGAACCGAACGTCTAGTTTCGGTCCCAACATCAAGGCTGACAACCGAAAGTCAAGTTTCGGTCCTTCCTACTCCCAAAGAAATCCGAAATCAGTGAAAGACATCAAAGGAAAGGGAAAGCTTGATTCAGATTCTGATAATAAGAATAAGTCCGCTAACCCTAGGATTCAAAAGGAAATTCCAAAACCATCTAACAACACACCACCTAATACACCAAAATTGAAACAAGATAAAACCAAAATCAAGGTGTATACCATCAAAAGAAAAGATCAATCTACTCTAATAAAAAGAACTTATTTGGTTGATATTTCTACTGCAATTCCTTTTTCTTTGAAAAACTCACCAGGGCCCAAGAAACTTTGGGTTCCTAAATCTGCTTGAATTTGCAGGTGATTAGTGACGAGCAGTTCGATGACGAATGGTATATAGACAGTGGCTGCTCGCGTCACATGACAGGAAGGGAGGAAGAGCTGAGGGAGTTTTGGTCCCAAAAAGATGGTGGATGTGTGAAGTATGGCAATAACTCTTATGGCACAATCAAAGGATATGGAATGATAACCAACAGAGACTTCTCGATTCAAAAAGTAGCTTATGTGGAAGGGTTGCAGCATAACCTCATCAGCGTATCACAATTAGTTGTGGGAACAGGTTTGAAGGTTTCATTCGATGATGAGGGCTCAGAAATAATTGAGAAGAAATCTAAAAAGGTTCTGTTGAAGTCTGAACGCAAGGGAGAGATGTATCCTTTAAACCTCAATCCAATTCGAGGAAAACCAGCAATATGCCTGCTATCAAAGGCGAACACTGATGAAAGCTGGTTGTGGCATCGACGCCTATCGCACCTGAACTTCAAAGACATTAATAAGTTGGTGCTTGGTGATCATGTTCGAGGCCTTCCTCTTGTCAAGTTTGATAAGGAACATCTGTGTGCAGCGTGTGAGATGGGCAAACAAAGCAGAAAGAGCCATCCTACACGAATCAATACAAAGATTGTTGAAGCTCTTGAACTTCTGCACATTGACTTATGTGGACCTTCGGCTATCGAAAGCTTCGGTGGTAGTAAGTTCATTCTTGTCATAGTAGATGATTTTTCACGCTTCACCTGGGTTTTCTTTCTTAAACAGAAATCAGACGCAACTCCCAAGTTGAAGACGTTCATCAAGCAAGTGGAAGTGCAGCTGCGAAAGCTGGTGAGGAATATCAGAAGCGATAATGGGCTTGAATTCAAAAATAAAGATTTTGAGGATTTTCTGGCTGAAAAGGGGATTTCTCACAACTTTTCGGCTCCCTATACACCACAACAGAATGGAATTGTTGAAAGACGAAACTGTTCTTTATGTGAGGCAGCCCGAACCATGCTAAGCTTTGCTTCTCTTCCGCTATACTTCTGGGCTGATGCTGTTGCAACCGCATGCTACACTCAGAACCGATCCTTGCTCAACAAAAGATTCTCAATCACTCCATATGAGATTCTGAACAATCGAAAGCCCAACATCAAATTCTTCCACGTGTTCGGGTCAAGGTGTTTCATCTTTAATTCCAAAGAGAACCGAAACAAGTTTGACGTCAAAGCTGATGAGGGAATTTTTCTTGGTTATTCACTCACTTCAAAGGCATACAGAGTTTTGAACAAACGTTCTAAACGAATTGAAGAAACATATTATGTAACCTTTGATGACAACTACATGAAGAAAGTTCAAAGGAGCGAAAGTGCCTTGGGGGAAATCTTTCCTGAGTCAGGATAAGTCTCGGTTCCAATTTCCAACCTGTTTGAAGAATACATAAGGCTATTTGATGAACCAGAGAAGGCTGCACACTCAGAGGCGAAAGCAGCAGACAACAAAATCGACAATCTGAAAAAGATCATTGATGAAGTGTGACAACCCGAAATTTTCATTCGTACAAACTCTAAAGTCAAGCATTTCAATTAAAAGTCAATTACATTTCTGATAATTGTTAGCCAATTTGGAGTCCGTTTGAGTGTTTTTAGTATTTATTCTTCAAACGAACGAATGAAAGGAAGTACTGTCTCGGGTCTTGGAGTAGCAAACCCACACTTAGCACCCTAATAAAGAGTTTACGGCCAAACTTTTGGAGTTTGGGCCGTAAACTCTTGTGTGGCCGTGAACTCATGCCTTAGGCATGCGTTTACTCCCCAAATGGTTCATTTCTCACTTTCACCCTCAAGAACACTTACCTTTCTCTCTCAAGTAGCATCCCGTTCTTCACCCGATCTTCCGAAAACGTAAGTTTTAATTGACTTGATTTGTTGTTATAACCTATCACCTAGTGTTTATACATCATTTCATCCATTCATTATTGATTTTCATTTAGATCTTCAAAACACCAAGAACACCAAGAACACCAAGAACACACACTAATGTTCTTGGACCTTAAACACCCAATCAAGCTTCTATCTTGTAAGTACACTTACCCTAGCTTCTTGTGTGATTAGTATGAACTTGATAACACTTGAAAATCACCAAGAAACATAGGATCAAAGGAGTTTACGGCCAAGGGAGGTTCTTGGGCCGTAAACCCTTCTAAATGGGGTTAAATGAACCCTAGTCCCTTCCCAAGCCTAGGGTACTAGTCTTGATCCTTCCTAGAAGTGTTTAAGACCTTAAAAACCAATCAAAACATGTCCCCATAAGATTTTACGGCCGTAAACACATAAGGATATGGTCATTAGGCCGTAAACTCTACAAAGTAGTCTTATTGTGCCCCTAATGCTTTCCTAAGGCTTGGACTTGATCATAGAAGGCTTACCCTTGACTTATAAGACCTTAAATCACACAATGGCACTTAGTACCATGAGTTTACGGCCATAAACTCATGGGGGAAGTGACCTTAGGTAGTAAACTCCATAAGGAGTGGTTCTTGGGCCATAAACTCCAATGCCATGCCATACAACCCTTAGATGCAACCCTTTAGTATCATTAGCACTTGAATCAAAGTGTTTCCATGACCTAGGGTGTTTTAACTTGGTTAATTAGTTGTTAAATGACTAATTAGATACATATATGTTTCATTATATGTTAACTAGGATCAGTGTGTGTGTTCAAGTCCTCACTTGACACTTAGCATCCGTTACCGATCCTACTATCGCATCACTCACTTCAGGTGAGTTCATACACCTGAAACTTATCTTTTAAATGATTTTAAATGCTTTTATAGGGGGGGATACAAGTAGATAACATGCTAGTTATAAGATCAATCACATGTGATTTATAACTGTGTTTCAAATCAGGATTTCATATACTTCAAACTGTGTTTCAAAACAATCTACTTTTAAATCGTTTTATAAACTGACATCAAGTCATTATTTATTTATTGTTCAAAACTCTTTAAATGTATTAAAAAACCTCTTTTCAACTTATATGTACTGTCAAAAGCATGCCTATATATGTATAGTTATATAAGTAGTGTTTAAAGGACTTAGGACGGCTAACTCACTTTATTTCCTTTTCCTCGTTGGGATGTGGCCTTAGGGCATCGGTTATTCGTCCGAATGTCGTCTAAACATTAGTTATATATCATGTATACATATATAGACATAAAAGTTCTATTCAATAAGTTCATTACCTTTGGGTAGCAAAGGTATACATTCATCTATTCATATACATAACTTACTAGTAAACTATAATAGGTATAGTTTAGGAGGATACTATCATATACAAATACTATAACAGAGAATACTATAACAGAGAACACTAGACAGAGTATACTATAACAAGGATACTATTCAGAGAATACTATACATAGAATACTATTACTATAACAAGTATACTATAATAAGGTTCAGACATAACATAATGTGAGATACTACTTCATGACACATCGACCATTTCGTTATGTCACGTTTTGTAACCAGAATCTCCTGGAGGGAGAGCGTGAGTTTGCGTATAGATCTATATTGGATTGACTATCCTACACCTTTGCTGTTCGCTACAGTGGGACTTGCAAGTCTACGGGTGCCAAATGTCATTTCTTCCGACGTCTTTCATCATCGTGTTATAGTCAGATTAGCATGGTAACAATCATATCACATTTTGCCTTAATTAAACCATTGGTTTTAAGGTAGTTATGACTTCAGTAATTAATACAAATAATACTGTAGTACACATGTACATTTTTCCCATTATATTCAACTTGTGATCTTCTCACATAAAGGGTAATATAAAACTATATTTTGGTAATGATAGTCATACTTGGGAAAAGCTTTCACTTTTACAAAGAGACAAACATTCAAAACAGTCGAGTCTTGGTAGGAGACTACTTTTTATACTAATAGAAAATATAGGATTTTCTAGGAGTTTTCAAACATATACAAACATTTACATTGTTCAGTTTCAAACATTTTCATCAAACTTATGCAAATATTGACACTAAATACTTATGAACTCACCAGCTTTAATGCTGATCTACGCTTTCAAAATAACTTGTATTCTCAGGTCACCAGTAGACAGGTACCGATGACCAGGTTTTGAGAAGACGGAGTATCTTCAAGACTCGTCTTTTATTTTGATTATTCTTTTTGGTGTCTAACTACTATTAAAGAACACACTTGTATGAGGTTTATACTATTAATGCAATGGATGATGTTGTTGCTTATTTACTACTTTGCATTGTTATGATACTGTACATGATGTCCTCCGCCCCAGAACGTTTCCGCCGTTCTTGGTTTTGGGGTGTGACATGAAGCTGCAAAAGAAATGAAAAACGAACCTCCTAAACCAACCGAAAGTAAACCAACTGCAGGCCAACCTAAACCGACTGGTGGTAAACCCTCTACTGACCCTCCAAACAACAGCTCAACGTTCAAGGGGGAGGGTTCATCTACACCAAAGACAACCGAAATGTCTTTCGAGGGGGAGAATCTGTAACACTTGTGTTTCTAGCCTAGGCATTAATATTAAGGTGATAGTCTAGGTTAACCTTTGTAACTTATTTTGAAGAAATGAAAAAGGAATTATGTGAATTCTATGTGTTTTATGTGTTTTATGCTTAATTACTAGGAGTTAATTAAATAAGAATAAAAATGAGCGTAAAAAATTAAATTTTAGATAAAGCCGATATCTATTAAGAAACTTATAGTGGGCGTGACAAGGATTACGGATATATAAAGAATGCCGAAATCCGAGTTATAACGAAGAAGTTATGACCTGTCGAAGTTTCACGATAAACCGGCACGGTGCCGAATGTCGTAAAAAGTGAGTTTTTGATTAACTAGTTTTTAGCCTCAGTGATCTAAACGAAACTCGTAGTGTTCATTAAACCGAGAGTAGGTATAAAAAGAACACCCAAATCTGACTTCGTATGACGAAGTTATGATTTTTCGAAGTTTCAGCTTAGCAGTAGACAGCTAAAAACTCGAATTTTAGATCGAGTGATTTTTAGCCGACACGACCTAAACGAGAATCGAAGGTCTCATAAATAGTAGCACAACGGTAAAAAGTCTGACGAAAACGGACGTCGGATGAAGAAGTTATGAATTTTTAACGGATTTCCTGTCCCGGTCTGTTAAAAATAATAATATAAAAATTAAAGTCAAAATTAGCCGACAAAGTCTAAACGGAAGTTGTAGAGCGTAATTTTACCTACGCGTGCATATAAAGAACGTCAAAAACGGAGCTCGTATGCGAAAGTTATGGATTTTAGAAGTTTTTGCACAAAAACCGAGAAAATTCGCATAGTCACGAGTTGCCACGTCACCCTCGCCTCGCATGTGACACGTGTCCGAAATCTGTGACTCATGCAAAGCCACGTGGCGAAGCTGCTGAGTCATCCGAGCACATGGCCTTATCCGAAGTGGTCCAGTAGCCATGCGACACATACCCTCTTAGCACGAGACCGAACCCTCGCTGACTGCCACGGTGCCTAGGCTTCGGACCAGTAGACCTCGGTCCAATAGGAGACTGCCAGCGAGCCTTCGCAGGTGCGACCCACGTGCAGCCCTCGTACGAGCCTCCTCTGCGAGCCGTCGGATCCGCGGAGCGTGGCCACTTCTCAGCCATTGGATCAGGAGGCTCGGCCCTATAAATACAAGGGTGCGAGGCCTCCCGGGGGTATTTTGAAAACTTGTCATTTTTAGCCCCTTTCTCCATATTTCTTTCATATTATCATCCCCCGAAGCCCCGGTATCAATTATAAGCCTCGGAATACGCCACGAAGTGCCCGTGAAGCCCGGAAAATTTATCTTTTCGGTTTTGAAGCCCGACTTTTGCAGAGCCCGGTTTCTCAATAAAACTCCCGGTTATATTAGAAACGAACGTTTTAGGAAACGAATTGCTGCCCGATTATCATCAAATCATGTGAGTGTGTAGTTAATTTCAATTTACACATAGATATGAAGTATTTACCTTAAAATACGTGTTATGTATAAATATGTTAATTGTTTATTTGAGGTGACTGTTGAACTGATGTTTTATACAAGTTTTAAACTGTATATGTATTTTATCTACAAATATGTTGGGTAAAACATGGATAGACAAAATAGTCGGTGGGTGTTAAAAATGATGAGAGGCCTCGGTGTCGGTGTTGTTGTTGGTGTTATCGTTGTAGTCGTCTAGCGGAGTATAGATGACGATCACGGACCTTTCTAGACAGTCCAGTGGTACACTAGCAAGTTCGCAACTTGTAGGTGTTGATGAACTAAATGTTCATTGGTGTACTCCAATCCCCCTCATGGTTGCCTTTAGGACATGTATGGCTGAGGAGTCCCCTTAGCAGTAGTGTCCAACCCGATGATATTCCTTAGGCTAAGTCCCTTGTGTTAGGTGTTTAGGGACGTAAAGTGAGGACAACGGGAATGGGTAATCAGGGTTATTGTTGATTGGTGAACTTAATATGTTATTATTATTGTGGGTTGAAAACCCTATATGCTCACCAGGCTCCCAAGCCTGACCCACTCAGCTTTTTATGATTACAGGTAGTGGACCCCGAGCATAGTCGGAGGACGATGAGAGATTTTTGATTATAGGCCGGTAGTTGTAAATAAATGTTGAAAGGCTTATAATGTCTTGTTTATGCTTTTGATCTGTATCGGAACATGACATCCCGAGTTTTGATATATATATATGGGAAATATATACCTTTTTAAAGAAGGGTTTTGATAAACTTTTATCATATGTTGTTTGGGGACCAATTCTGCAACATCTTTTGAAAAGATTTCTCTTATTTTATTTTAAAAAGCATAAATTAAATCGGTCTTTTCTGGCCGAGAAATTAGGGGATGTCACAGTTGGTATCAGAGCATTAGTTTAAGCGAACTAAGAAATATCCTACGATTTCTAGACTTGAACTTAGAATGCTAAGTGATGATTGTGAGGTAAGTGTCTACCATATTTTAGACATGAGCACTAGTTTATTTTAGGAAAGGTGCCTAAAATGCCTTTATGTGTTAAATGCTATATGTTGCCATATATGCCATTATTTGTTCGGATCTATGGTCTGTTGCCGACCGGATCTGGAAACCTTATGTATGTAGGATTCTAAGCGTATGACTACGATATTAGAACTAACATGTAAACGTTTCAGAGTGATAAGGGAATTGACATGTCTAACAAGGATAAAGACCTAAATTCGCCTTATTCGGTATATAGATTGTAATGGCAAGAACTCGAAGTGGAGCAGGGAATGCAAACCAACAACCTCAACCCCAAGTGGTGGAACAGGTGCCTATAGTAGGAGCTGCACCAGAACCCATCACTATGGCTGGAGTACGAACTATGATTCAGACCATGTTGGCTGATCAGAGGGAGGAGTTGAGGCAAATGTTGCTGAACAACAGGGATGAACCTTCAGTTCCTGTTGAACAACGTGAACTAAATGACGATCGATCTGAAGAACGGAACAACAGCAGATCGGTTGGTCATAGTGAACCGCTTGTGGTTGGGAGGAATAACCATGAGGGTAGAGTGGAGAGAAATGGGTGCAAGTATAAGGACTTTATGACTTGCAAGCCATCGACCTTCACTGGAAAAGAAGATCCTGTCGGAGTTATGGACTGGATCTCGGAAATGGAGTTGGCTTTCATGACTTGTGATTGCCAAGGCAAGTTACAAACTACCTTTGCAGTACGTCTGTTCAGGGGTAGTGCTGCTCGTTGGTGGAACACATTGGGGAAAACCCTAAGCCCTAATGAGCCATTGCAAATGACTTGGGTAGAGTTCTTGGTGCACTTTAAGCGCAAGTTCTGCTCGGCCCAAAACGTACTTGAGTTAGAAAACCAATTTCTAACGTTGAAGAAGGAGAGTATGACCGTTGACGAGTATACGAATAACTTCACAGACAAAATGGAGTTTGCTTTGCATATTGTCCCAGATGAGCTGGCAAAAATTGACAGGTACGCAAAGGGACTTCCATGGGAGTATGCGGTGCCAGTACGTCAGATACTTACTTTGGAGGCAGCTATCTGGGCTGCCAAGTCTGTTGAAGATATGATCAAGGGGAGAGCCGCCAGCAAGGTTGAAGTTGGCGAAAAGAGAAAGTTTGAAGGAACTTCAGGTTCCAATAAAAAGAACAAATTCTCGAAGTCTGGTTCGAGAAAATTCGGAGGAGGAGCCGAAGCCAAATGGTGTGACAGGTGCAAGAAGAAACATGCTGGGAAGTGCAGCGTGGAAATCACTTGTTACAAGTGTGGAAAGCCAGGGCATTATGCCAATAATTGCACCTTCACTAATAACATCTGTCATGGGTGCCATGAAGAAGGGCATATTTTGAGGGATTGCCCGAAGAAGAAGGAAGCAGCGAAACCCAATCTGCCACCAAAGCCAAAGGCGAGAGCCTTTCAGATGACACTCGAAGCTGTGAAAGAAGAAGTCGATGTCGCTTCAGGTACCTTTCTCGTAAACGAATCGCCTGCCCAAATTTTGTTTGATTCTGGAGCAAATTACTCCTTTATATCACATGAATTTGGTAGAAAACTAGCTTTGCCTGTTGATAGACTAGTTAATGCTTTATTAGTTGAAATTGCTAGTGGCAAGTTTGTACCTGTTAGCCATCGTATGGAAAACATCATCATTGACTTGGATGGGAATAAGTTCCACGAGGAATTATTGCCTATCGAGTTAAATGGATTCGACGTAGTTTTAGGAATGGATTGGCTTAGTGCCAATGATGCCGAAATAATGTGTAGGAAGAAGATAGTTAAAGTAAACCCGCCAGGGAAAGAGTCGTTTATGGTGTATGGAGACAAACGCAGAGTAAATTCTGGAATCATTTCCTTAATGAAAGCCAGAAAGTGTTTGGCCAAGGGGTGTACATCATATCTAGCATTCGTGATCGATGCTCAGAAGGAAAAGAAGGTGGTGCAGAATATTCCAGTGGGGTGTGATTATCCGGAAGTCTTTCCCGAAGATCTTCCCGGATTGCCCCCTGATCGACAAGTAGAATTCCATATCGACTTGTTATCAGGAACGACGCCAATAGCCAAAGCACCATATCGATTAGCACCAACCGAAATGAAAGAACTTATGACACAACTTCAGGAGTTATTGGACAAAGGTTTCATTCGACCTAGTTCATCACCTTGGGGAGCCCCTGTGTTATTTGTAAAGAAGAAAGACGGGAGCATGAGAATGTGCATCGATTACAGAGAGCTGAATAAAGCGACGATAAAGAACAAGTACCCATTGCCGAGGATCGATGACTTGTTCGATCAGTTGCAAGGATCGAGCTATTTTTCGAAGATCGATCTTAGGTCGGGGTACCATCAACTAAAGGTGAGGGAACAGGATATCGAGAAGACCGCGTTCAGAACAAGATATGGACACTATGAATTTTTGGTTATGTCGTTCGGATTAACCGATGCCCCAGCAGCTTTCATGGATTTGATGAACAGGGTTTGTAAACCATACCTTGATAAATCCGTGATAGTATTCATAGACGATATCCTGATCTATTCGAAAAGCAAGCAGGAGCATGAGAAGCATCTGCGTGAAGTGCTAGAAGTTCGGAAAAAGGAGAAACTGTACGCAAAGTTCTCCAAATGTGAATTTTGGATTCAAGAAGTCCAATTTTTGGGTCATGTGGTTAACCAAGAAGGGATAATGGTTGACCCAGCAAAGATTGAAGCTGTGATGAAGTGGGAACAACCAAAAAGTCCCATGGAGATTCGAAGCTTTTTAGGATTAGCCGGATATTATCGCCGAATTATCCAAGGCTTTTCTTCGATCGCTACTCCATTAACATCTTTGACCCACAAAGGAGCTACTTATGCTTGGAATGAGAAGCATAAGGAAGCCTTTGAGAAGTTAAAGAAGAGATTGTGTGAAGCACCGATTCTTTTGTTACCTGAAGGAGCTGATGACTTTGCAGTCTATAGTGATGCCTCTGGAGTTGGGTTAGGATGTGTTCTGACCCTAAGGGATAAAGTGATAGCGTATGCATCGAGGCAGTTGAAAGAGCATGAAAAGAAATACCCAACTCATGATCTGGAGTTGGCAGCGGTAGTATTCGCCTTAAAGATATGGAGGCATTATCTTTATGGTACTAAGTGTAAACTTTTCACTGATCATAAGAGTCTTCAATATCTCTTTAATTAGATGGAATTGAACATGAGGCAGCGGCGCTGGCTGGAACTACTCAAGGACTACGACTGTGAGATACTTTACCACCCTGGTAAAGCAAATGTTGTTGCTGATGCTCTCAGTCGGAAGGTAAATCTTGAAAAGAGAAGGCCAAGAGCGCTGAAGATTGAAGTTGTCTCTACAATTGTGGAAAGTATAAAGAAAGCTCAGGAGGAAGCTTTGGAGAAAAATGACCGGAAGGAGGAACGTTTGGGTAAAACATTGGTGTTTGATACAAACGGTCAAGGATTGAAGGTATTCAAAGATAGGATTTGGGTACCTAAGACGGGAGGAGTAAGAGGTCTTCTGATGGAAGAAGCTCACAAAACCATGTACTCGATTCATCCCGGCCGTACGAAAATGTATAGGGACCTAAAACCCTATTACTGGTGGCCGACGATGAAGCTCGATGTTGCTAAGTATGTGGCTGAGTGTGTAACTTGTGCTAGGGTTAAGGCACAACATCAGAAACTGTATGGGAGTTTAGAACCTTTACCAGTACCCATGGGTAAATGGGAGGACATTACCATGGATTTTGTGACTAAACTGCCCAGAACAAGGAACGGTCACGACATGATTTGGGTGGTCGTTGATCGCTTCACTAAGAGTGCGCATTTCATAGCCGCTAACGAGAAATGGTCTATGGATAAACTTGCGAATTCTTATGTGAAGGAAATTGTGAGGCTACACGGTGTTCCGTTAACAATTGTATCCGATCGTGACAGCCGTTTTACCTCAAGGTTTTGGAGGAGTCTACAAGAGGAATTGGGTACCAAGTTGTGTTTGAGTACAGCTTACCATCCACAAACCGATGGTCAGAGCGAACTAACGATTCAAACATTGGAGGATATGCTGAGAGCATGTACCATAGAATTCCAAGGTAACTGGGATGAACACTTACCTCTAGTAGAATTTTCCTATAATAATAGTTTCCACTCAAGCATTAAAATGGCACCTTATCACGCTTTGTATGGGGAAAAGTGTCGAACGCCATCATGTTGGCTGGAAGCTGGGGAAAAGCAGTTTATGGGACCTGAAATAGTCCATCAAACTGCTAAAAAGTTGAAAGTGATAAGGGAGAGGATGTTAGCTGCTCAAGATCGACAAAAGAGCTATGCTGACAAAAAAAGACAACCGATATCCTTCGAAGTTGGAGATTAGGTTTTACTTAAAGTCTCGTCGTGGAAGGGACTTATAAGATTTGGTAAAAGGGGAAAGTTGAGTCCAAGGTTTATTGGACCATTTAAAGTTCTTCAGAGGATAGGGAATCAAGCTTACAAGCTAGAATTACCGGAAGAACTGGAGGGTATTCATAACACATTTCATGTGTGTTATTTGAGGAAGTTCACGGGAGATGTGCCCGACATAATTCCGATTTCTGAGTTAAAGGTGGATGAAAACAAAAGGTTGATTGAAGAACCTGAGGCAATAGTTGACCATAAGACTATGAAGTTGCGACGCAAGATGGTTGATTTAGTGCTTGTGCGCTGGAAACATACGAATGGAACAAATCTCACCTGGGAAACAGAGAGTGACATGATGAGTCGCTACCCGCAGTTGTTTGGTGATGTGTGATTCCGGGGACGGAATCATCCTAAGGGGGAGAGAATTGTAACACTCGTGTTTCTAGCCTAGGCATTAATATTAAGGTGATAGTCTAGGTTAACCTTTGTAACTCATTTTGAAGAAATGAAAAAGGAATTATGTGAATTCTATGTGTTTTATGTGTTTTATGCTTAATTACTAGGAGTTAATTAAATAAGAATAAAAATGAGCGTCAAAAATTAAATTTTAGATAAAGCCGATATCTATTAAGAAACTTATAGTGGGCGTGACAAGGATTACGGATATATAAAGAATGCCGAAATCCGAGTTATAACGAAGAAGTTATGACCTGTCGAAGTTTCACGATAAACCGGCACGGTGCCGAATGTCGTAAAAAGTGAGTTTTTGATAAAATACTTTTTAGCCTCAGTGATCTAAACGAAACTCGTAGTGTTCGTTAAACCGAGAGTAGGTATAAAAAGAACACCCAAATCTGACTTCGTATGACGAAGTTATGATTTTTCGAAGTTTCAGCTTAGCAGTAGACAGCTAAAAACTCGAATTTTAGATTGAGTGATTTTTAGCCGACACGACCTAAACGAGAATCGAAGGTCTCGTAAATAGTAGCACAACGGTAAAAAGTCTGACGAAAATGGACGTCGGATGAAGAAGTTATGAATTTTTAACGGATTTCCTGTCCCGGTCTGTTAAAAATAATAATATAAAAATAAAATCAAAATTATCCGACGAAGTCTAAACGGAAGTTGTAGAGCGTAATTTTACCTACGCGTGCATATAAAGAACGTCAAAAACGGAGCTCGTATGCGAAAGTTATGGATTTTAGAAGTTTTTGCACAAAAACCGAGAAAATTCGCATAGTCACGAGTTGCCACGTCACCCTCGCCTCGCATGTGACACGTGTCCGAAATCTGTGACTCATGCAAAGCCACGTGGCGAAGCTGCTGAGTCATCCGAGCACATGGCCTTATCCGAAGTGGTCCAGTAGCCATGCGACACGTACCCTCTTAGCACGAGACCGAACCCTCGCTGACTGCCACGGTGCCTAGGCTTCGGACCAGTAGACCTCGGTCCAATAGGAGACTGCCAGCGAGCCTTCGCAGGTGCGACCCACGTGCAGCCCTCGTGCGAGCCTCCTCTGCGAGCCGTCGGATCCGCGGAGCGTGGCCACTTCTCAGCCATTGGATCAGGAGGCTCAGCCCTATAAATACAAGGGTGCGAGGCCTCCCGGGGGTATTTTGAAAACTTGTCATTTTTAGCCCCTTTCTCCATATTTCTTTCATATTATCATCCCCCGAAGCCCCGGTATCAATTATAAGCCTCGGAATACGCCACGAAGTGCCCGTGAAGCCCGGAAAATTTATCTTTTCGGTTTTGAAGCCCGACTTTTGCAGAGCCCGGTTTCTCAATAAAACTCCCGGTTATATTAGAAACGAACGTTTTAGGAAACGAATTGCTGCCCGATTATCATCAAATCATGTGAGTGTGTAGTTACTTTCAATTTACACATAGATATGAAGTATTTACCTTAAAATACGTGTTATGTGTAAATATGTTAATTGTTTATTTGAGGTGACTGTTGAATTGATGTTTTATACACGTTTTAAACTGTATATGTATTTTATCTACAAATATGTTGGGTAAAACATGGGTAGACAAAATAGTCGGTGGGTGTTAAAAATGATGAGAGGCCTCGGTGTCGGTGTTGTTGTTGGTGTTATCGTTGTAGTCGTCTAGCGGAGTATAGATGACGATCACGGACCTTTCTAGACAGTCCAGTGGTACACTAGCAAGTTCGCAACTTGTAGGTGTTGATGAACTAAATGTTCATTGGTGTACTCCAATCCCCCTCATGGTTGCCTTTAGGACATGTATGGCTGAGGAGTCCCCTTAGCAGTAGTGTCCAACCCGATGATATTCCTTAGGCTAAGTCCCTTGTGTTAGGTGTTTAGGGACGTAAAGTGAGGACAACGGGAATGGGTAATCAGGGTTATTGTTGATTGGTGAACTTAATATGATATTATTATTGTGGGTTGAAAACCCTATATGCTCACCAGGCTCCCAAGCCTGACCCACTCAGCTTTTTATGATTACAGGTAGTGGACCCCGAGCATAGTCGGAGGACGATGAGAGATTTTTGATTATAGGCCAGTAGTTGTAAATAAATGTTGAAAGGCTTATAATGTCTTGTTTATGCTTTTGATCTGTATCGAAACATGACATCCCGAGTTTTGATATATATATGGGAAATATATACCTTTTTAAAGAAGGGTTTTGATAAACTTTTATCATATGTTGTTTGGGGACCAATTTCGCAACATTTTTTGAAAAGATTTCTTTGATTTTATTTTAAAAAGCATAAATTAAATCGGACTTTTCTAGCCGAGAAATTAGGGGATGTCACAGAATCCAACTCCATCCTCAACCGGTAAAGGTCCAGTCGAGGGGGAGTATCCAACTCCAACCCCACCCAATGATAGTCCAATCGAGGGGGAGAATCCAACTCCCACAGAGGATGAAAACTCTGAACCTGACAAGGGTTACACTTCTCCATTTGAGGGGGAGAAAGAGAATACAAATGACGAAGGTGATCAATCAGAACTTGAAGAAGAAGTAAATGCAGAGTTGGATCTAGCTTATGACCCTAATTACCCTCCTCTAACGAAATGGACTAAGGACTATCCAAAAGCACAAATAATTGGTGAATCATCTGAGAAAGTTCTAACACGTTCTCAATTGAAAGCGAAACAAACTGCATTATTCTCTAAGGTTGAATTCTGTATGTTTAATTTGTTTATATCCAAAGTCGAACCGAAGACGGTTAATGCTGCACTTGATCACGCTAATTGGGTACTAGCTATGCAAGATGAACTCCATGAGTTTGAACGTAATCGAGTTTGGAGGTTGATTCCCACTCCAAAGGATGCTTCGGTGGTCGGCTTAAAATGGGTCTTCAGAAATAAGTTGGACAAAAAGGGGAACGTCATACGCAATAAGGCTCGGTTAGTGGTGAAAGGATATTGCCAAGAGGAAGGAATAGATTATGAGGAAACCTTCGGTCCAGTAGCAAGGTTGGAATCAGTTAGAATTTTTCTGGCATATGCTGCTCATAAAAACTTCGAAGTTTTCCAAATGGATGTGAAGTGTGCTTTCTTGAATGGAGAACTAGAAGAAACGGTGTATGTTGAGCAACCACCTGGGTTCGTGAACGAGAAATACCCTGATCATTGCTATGTGTTAGATAAAGCTGTATATGGTCTAAAGCAAGCACCGATGGCCTGGTATGAAACTTTAACTCGATTTCTTAAAATGTCAAAATTCAAGCAAGGTTCGGTTGAACCAACCTTCTTCCGAAAGAAAGAAGGCGAACATCTAATGATAGTTCAGATTTATGTCGATGACATCATCTTCGGCTCCAGGAATCCTAGCTTAACGGCTGAATTCAGGAAGTGGATGGAGACTAAATTTGAAATGAGCGCAATGGGTCCTATTAATTTTTTCGTTGGTTTGAATATAAGACAGGGATCAGAAGGTATTTTTATCAACCAGGAGGCCTACACGAAGAACTTGCTGGAAAAGTTCGGTATGACGGGAGATTCGAAAGTGAAGGTTCCTATGGCGTTTGGCACAAAGTTAACACCGTCTTTGGAAAAACCTGTTGTTGACGTAACACTCTATCGTCAAATGATAGGGTCTCTTATGTATCTAACGGCTAGTAGACCAGACATTATGTTTTCTGTTTGTTATTGTGCCAGGTTTCAAGCTAATCCAAGAGAACCTCACATGGTGGCTGTGAAAAACATTTTTCGTTATCTAAAGCGAACCTCTTCTCTCGGTCTTTGGTACCCTACAAGATCTGGATTTTTTGTTCAAGCCTTTTCTGACGCCGATCTTGGAGGATGTGGTCTGGACCAAAAGAGCACAACTGGTGGATGCCAATTCCTTGACGGTAAAATCAGTGTCACAATGACAAATACAAAAGTATTACGATTGTTAGGCAGCACAAGTAGACTTAGAGACATATAGTCAAAACTGGGAAGATATAGCCTGATCAACTATATTATCCGAGGGTTGACTAGCATGTGCCTAAGTGTGGTTGTGAGGTTGCAACAAGTCTAAAAACTTACCAACACTACCACAATAAAATACCATAGGGGTATTTGGTGTTACTATAATTACTTATCTGAGAATAACAAGATCTTTATCAATAGGTCAATAGTTGCTTAGTGGATACACTAAGGCTATATGTACTAGGATGTCATAGACTTAGAATATGTGAATCTTTGCTTTACCTCCTGTCCTTGTTTGGTTGTGGATTTAGAGTTAGGGTCACCTATTCGAAGGTCTATTCTATTTTGAGTACATATAATTGGTATGCACTAAACAAGTATTGAAGTAACTGATAAAGATCATCTTATAATTATCTTAGTTAGTTCGTCTATTAAATACTTCTCATACCTCTTTTCTCGCGTAGATATTATGGCTGGATTCCATCCCCACGGCGACCCTTACTTCCTAAATCAGGGCAATGCTGGATGGCTGGATGACGAGCCAGAAGATGACCATCCAATCCCTTTGGATGATCACCTCGCAGAAGGCTTTTCGGATGGTTCTGATTCCGAACCAGAAGTCAACAACCTACCTCAAGTAGTTCAGAACCCAAATCTCAACCCCCGACCTGCATTTCAAGGTCCCACACCCTTGTGGGCGACAAACTTGAATCGCTGGAGTGATGAGCAGGGTCAACCCTTACCTTTCAATGGGGACCGAAGCTTTTACAATCTCAGCGAAGGAGGCTCTACTGACTGAGCCCTGCCCATAATGGTCCGCAGGATTGCTCGGAATAGAGAGCAAGGTAGAGCAGCTATCGGCCAAATCGTGGAAATTGACGCTAACTCAGGCGATAACACGGTCCGGATTGTCCATCTTGAAGAAGCTATGGAAAGAACCAGGAGAGTCAATGAGACTCTGCAGCAACAACTGGCTGCTTCCCGAGCTGAAGTCATAGAACTTCAAGTTCGCCAGAGGGCTCATGAGCGACACCTTCAAGAAGTGGTTCGCCAACTGGCAAATCTGAGGGTTCGCCCGAGGAATTCCCATCGCCGTTAGAAGATGTTTAGCACATATTTTCTTTTGATTCAAGGAATAGCCTTTCTTAACTATGCTCTATGAAGCTTTTGTCTGTAAATATTCCTGTCATTCAAGTACTTTAACTAGACTTCTAAGCTGTCAAAGTTTTGCTACTTCAGATATGATGTAAGACCTACTCATAGGTCAATTTTTTTCCCAAACTCATTACATCCTAAATATCAATGATATTGGCAGTTAGTTAATCTTTCGTAGAAATCCTTGTTAAAAAACATTCATTCTTGTGATTCTAGAACTCTATGGAACTCATACTCTTATCTAGTTCTTGAACTATGGCGATTTAGTTCATGGGACTCATTCATTTACTTCACTATTGAATTCTTATCATTATACTCATCTTTTAAACTTATAGTTGAAAGATGCCTCCCCGAAAGTCAACAAGGCGTAATCCTCCGATTACTCCAACTCCAACACCACCTCCTTTACAATTTGATATGGCAGCTCTAAATGCTGCGGTAGCTGCGGCAGTTGCTACAGCCATGGCACAGTACCACAACAACCAGGGAACTAGTGGAGGTGGAACAGCGGTCCATTCCACGCAAGGTGATGTCGTCGTGCGCTCGCGAGAGTGCACTTATAAAAACTTCACAAACTGTAAGCCCCGAACCTTCAATGGGATCGGAGGAGTCATTGCGCTGTCGCAATGGTTCGAAAAGACGGAATCGATCTTTGAGATCTGTTCCTGTACTGAGGGAAGCAAAGTAAAATTTGCTGCCTGCACCTTCAGTGATAGAGCCCTGACATGGTGGAATAGCCATGTCAAGTCACTAACCTTAATAGTGGCAAATGCTATGGGCTGGGAAGCTCTTAAAGGGCTGATGGTTGAAGAATACTGCCTGAGGGGCGAGATTCAGAAGATGGAACAAGAACTCTGGAGTCTGGCCATGAAAGGCTCCAACATAGTGGCTTACACTGCCAGATTCAGCGATCTGGTGGCACTATGTCCGAATATGGTTCCCACTGAGGGGAAGAAGGTCGAGAGGTACATTTGGGGGCTAGTGCCTCCATTTTAGGGGAATGTCTTAGCTTCAAACCCCACTACTTTCGATAGTGCCAAGCGATTGGCACAGAGACTCATTGATCACGGAGTCTCTAACTCGACAACAACAACAACAATAACAACAACCCTGGCTACCCCAGAACCCTCCAAATCCGCTGACAAAACGGAAGTTCTCGGATAACAAGAAGGGAAAATCGGCGCAGAACTCTGCCAAGAAGCAGCAAGTGGTGGTTGTTAATGCAGCGATTGTACCTACTTCTACAGCGCCAAGGAAGCCGTACACCGGCAATTTGCCTAAGTGCAACAAATGCACTTTTCATCATAATGGTGCCTGCCGGGAAATGCAGTGCGCTAACTGCAACAGAAAAGGGCACACTGCCCGATTCTGCAAGGCTCCGGCGAGGCCAGTTAACCAAGTCCCCGGCATGGGTGCGGGCCAGGCTTGCTACGGTTGTGGCGAGGTTGGTCATTTCAAAAGAGACTGCCCAAAGGCAGGGAATGCCAGCGGAGTAGGAAGGATTCTGACAATAGGCCACGAGGAAGCCGTAGCTGATCCTATGATAGTTACTGGTACGTTTCTCCTCGATAATTCATATGCCTGTATACTATTCGATAGCGGAGCAGAGAGAAGCTTCGTAAGCCAGAAATTTGTTCACTTGCTTAAACAAAAACCACGAGCACTAGAGGAATCTTTCACTGTAGAAATGGCAAACGGGAAAACGGAAAGTACTAACTGCATATACATAGGTTGTACGCTAACTCTAGATGGTCATACTTTCCAAATAGACCTCATGCCGGTCTCAATTAAAAGTTTCGACGTCATAATCGGCATGGATTGGCTAAATCATCGCCGCGTCGACATCATGTGCTTTGAGAAAGCAGTTCGTCTTAACCTCCCTAACAACGAAACTCTAGTTATCTACGGCGACAAATCTAGTACGAACCTTCGCATCATTTCGTGTATCCAAGCTCATAAGTGCTTGCGAAAGGAATATCATGCATTCCTTGCGCACATCGTCGATACGAGTCAAGAAGCGAAGGATATTCAGAACATTCCAGAAGTATGCAACTTTCCAGAAGAACTACCGGGATTACCACCGCAACGCCAAGTCGAGTTCAGAATCGACTTAATGCCAGGGGCTACTCCAGTAGCCAAATCTCCTTATCGTCTGGCACCGACAGAGATGCAAGAACTTTCCAGTCAGCTTAACGAACTTCTCAAGAAGGGATTCATTAGGCCAAGCTTCTCACCATGGGGAGCACCGATCTTGTTCGTCAAGAAGAAGGACAGATCGTTTCGTATATGCATCGACTACAGGGAACTCAACAAGCTTACCATTAAAAATCGTTATCCTCTACCCCGCATTGACGATTTATTTGATCAACTTCAAGGAGAAAACTACTTCTCGAAGATAGATCTACGATCCGGGTATCACCAGTTACGAGTGTTAGAGGAGGATGTTCCCAAGACAGCCTTCTGAACTCGTTATTGACACTACGAGTTTGTAGTGATGTCGTTTGGATTAACCAACGCACCAGCAGTATTCATGGATTTAATGAATAGGGTGTGCCGTCCTTACTTAGATCAGTTCGTCATTGTCTTCATCGATGACATACTTATCTACTCTCGAAGTAAGGAAGAGCATAGTCAACACCTACGAAGAGTCTTAGAAACATTACGATCGGAGAAACTCTATGCGAAGTTCTCTAAGTGCGAGTTTTGGATTCGAAGAGTCGAATTCTTGGGCCACGTTGTTAGTGAAGAAGGAATTCACGTGGACCCTTCCAAAATCAAGGCCATTGAGAACTGGTCAGCACCGAAGACACCTACAGAAATTCGTCAATTTCTAGGTCTCGCTGGCTACTATCGCAGGTTCATACAGAACTTCTCTAGCATCGCTAAGCCGCTTACTATACTAACCCAGAAAGGCGTGTCCTTTGACTGGGAAGAGAAACAAGAGAAGGCGTTCCAAACGCTGAAGCGAGCCTTATGCACTGCGCCAATACTATCCCTTCCAGAAGGAATAGAAGACTTCGTAGTCTATTGCGATGCATCCAACCAAGGGCTCGGATGTGTTCTGATGCAACGAAGTAAGGTCATCGCCTATGCCTCGAGACAGCTGAAGACACACGAGGTCAACTACACCACGCATGATCTTGAGTTAGGAGTAGTTGTGTTTGCTCTAAAGATCTGGAGACACTATCTGTACGGTACGAAAAGCACTATCTTTACAGACCACAAAAGCCTTCAACACATCTTTGATCAGAAGGAGCTCAACATGAGACAACGACGGTGGGTCGAGCTACTTAATGACTACGAATGCGAAATTCGTTATCATCCCGGCAAGGCCAACGTAGTAGCTGACGCCCTAAGTCGGAAAGAATACTCTGGTCGTAGAGTCAAATCATTGACTATGACTATCCATTCACACTTGTCCACACAAATTAAGGAGGCTCAGCTCGACGCTTTGAAACCTGAAAATGTGGCGGGTGAATCCCTAAGAGGGATGGATAAGAACCTAGAAAGAAAGGGTGGCGGAGCGTTATATCTCCTGGACCGAATCTGGACACCGAAACACGGTGGTTTCCGAGACGTGGTCATGACCGAGGTGCACAACACTCGGTATTCTGTCCACCCAGGTTCAGATAAGATGTATCTGGATCTTAAAAAGTTATACTGGTGGCCTAACATGAAAGCTGAGATTGCTACCTTCGTGAGTAAATGCCTTACTTGCGCAAAGGTTAAAGTCGAATACCAGAAACCATCAGGTTTACTTCAGCAACCGGAGATACCAGAATGGAAATGGGAGCGGATTACGATGGACTTCATAACCAAGTTACCCAAGACAACGGGTGGACTTGATACCATTTGGGTCATCGTCGACAGATTGACCAAATCCGCGCATTTCCTACCAATCAAAGAGACTGACAAGATGGAGAAACTAACAAGAACATACATTAGGGAGATCGTACGACTGCATGGTGTTCCCATATCCATTATCTCCGATAGAGACAGTAGATTCACTTCGAGGTTCTGGCAGTCGCTACAAAGTTCCCTAGGAACGAGGTTGGACATGAGTACAGCCTACCATCCACAGACCGACGGACAAAGTGAGAGAACTATCCAAACCTTAGAAGATATGCTGAGAGCCTGTGTGATCGACTTTGGGAAGGCATGGGATACTCATTTACCCCTTGTCGAGTTTTCCTACAACAACAGTTACCACACGAGCATAAAGGCTGCTCCATTTGAAGCCCTCTATGGCCGAAAGTGTAGATCCCCTCTGTGCTGGGCTGAGGTGGGTGACACCCAGTTAGTTAAAGGACAAGTTCCTAACAGCACTCTCACGGGTCCGGAAATCATACGGGAAACGACAGAGAAGATCGTTCAGATCCGTGAACGATTGAAAGCCTCTAGAGACCGTCAGAAAAGCTACGCAGACAAACGAAGGAAACCTTTGGAATTCCAGGTGGGAGACCGAGTCCTTCTGAAAGTCTCACCCTGGAAGGGCTTGATACGCTTTGGAAAGCGTGGAAAGTTAAATCCAAGATACATAGGGCCTTTCGAGATTCTTGCTAGAATCGGCCCTGTAGCTTACAAACTCAATCTACCGCGTGAAATCAGTAACGTACATCCTACTTTCCACGTCTCGAACTTGAAAAAGTGTCTGTCCGACGAGACTCTTGTAATCCCACTCGACGAGATCGAGATCAACGAGAGCCTCAACTTCGTGGAAGAACCTGTAGAGATCATGGACCGAGAGATCAAGCAAACGAAGCAAAGCCGTATCCCGATTGTGAAGGTTCGCTGGAACGCCAAGCGAGGACCTGAATTCACATGGGAGTGCGAGGATCAATTGAAATTGAAATATCCTCATCTCTTTACTTAGTAATTTGTAACTATTAATTTGCTTAAACTCTAATTTCGGGACGAAATTCCCTTTAACGGGGGGATGATGTGACAACCCGAAATTTTCATTCGTACAAACTCTAAAGTCAAGCACTTCAATTAAAAGTCAATTACATTTCTGATAATTGTTAGCCAATTTGGAGTCCGTTTGAGTGTTTTTAGTATTTATTCTTCAAACGAACGAATGAAAGGAAGTACTGTCTCGGGTCTTGAAGTAGCAAACCCACACTTAACACCCTAATAAAGAGTTCACGGCCAAACTTTTGGAGTTTGGGCCGTAAACTCTTGTGTGGCCGTGAACTCATGCCTTAGGCATGAGTTTACTCCCCAAATGGTTTATTTCTCACTTTCACCCTCAAGAACACTTACCTTTCTCTCTCAAGTAGCATCCCGTTCTTCACCCGATCTTCCGAAAACGTATGCTTTACTTGACTTGATTTGTTGTTATAACCTATCACCTAGTGTTTATACATCATTTCATCCATTCATTATTGATTTTCATTTAGATTTTCAAAACACCAAGAACACCAAGAACACACACTAGTGTTCTTGGACCTTAAACACCCAATCAAGCTTCTATCTTGTAAGTACACTTACCCTAGCTTCTTGTGTGATTAGTATGAACTTGATAACACTTGAAAATCACCAAGAAACATAGGATCAAAGGAGTTTACGGCCAAGGGAGGTTCTTGGGCCATAAACCCTTCTAAATGGGGTTAAATGAACCCTAGTCCCTTCCCAAGCCTAGGGTACTAGTCTTGATCCTTCCTAGAAGTGTTTAAGACCTTAAAAACCAATCAAAACATGTCCCCATAAGAGTTTACGGCCGTAAACACATAAGGATATGGTCATTAGGCCGTAAACTCTACAAAGTAGTCTTATTGTGCCCCTAATGCTTTCCTAAGGCTTGGACTTGATCATAGAAGGCTTACCCTTGACTTATAAGACCTTAAATCACACAATGGCACTTAGTACCATGAGTTTACGGCCGTAAAATCATGGGGGAAGTGACCTTAGGCCGTAAACTCCATAAGGAGTGGTTCTTGGGCCATAAACTCCAATGCCATGCCATACAACCCTTAGATGCAACCCTTTAGTGTCATTAGCACTTGAATCAAAGTGTTTCCATGACCTAGGGTGTTTTAACTTGGTTAATTAGTTGTTAAATGACTAATTAGATACATATATGTTTCATTATATGTTAACTAGGATCAGTGTGTGTGTTCAAGTCCTCACTTGACACTTAGCATCCGTTACCGATCCTACTATCGCATCACTCACTTCAGGTGAGTTCATACCCCTGAAACTTATCTTTTAAATGATTTTAAATGCTTTTATAGGAGGGGGGATACAAGTAGATAACATCCTAGTTATAAGATCAATCACATGTGATTTATAACTGTGTTTCAAATCAAGATTTCATATACTTCAAACTGTGTTTCAAAACAATCTACTTTTAAATCGTTTTATAAACCGACATCAAGTCATTATTTATTTATTGTTCAAAACTCTTTAAATGTATTACAAAACCTCTTTTCAACTTATATGTACTGTCAAAAGCATGCCTATATATGTATAGTTATATAAGTAGTGTTTAAAGGACTTAGGATGGCTAACTCGCTGTATTTCCTTTTCCTCGTTGGGATGTGGCCTTAGGGCATCGGTTATTCGTCCGAATGTCGTCTAAACATTAGTTATATATCATGTATACATATATAGACATAAAAGTTCTATTCAATAAGTTCATTACCTTTGGGTAGCAAAGGTATACATTCATCTATTCATATACATAACTTACTAGTAAACTATAATAGGTATAGTTTAGGAGGATACTATCATATACAAATACTATAACAGAGAATACTATAACAGAGAACACTAGACAAAGCATACTATAACAAGGATACTATTCAGAGAATACTATACATAGAATACTATTACTATAACAAGTATACTATAATAAGGTTCAGACATAACATCATGTGAGATACTACTTCATGACACATCGACCATTTCGTTATGTCACGTTTTGTAACCAGAATCTCCTGGAGGGAGAGCGTGAGTTTGCGTATAGATCTATACTGGATTGACTATCCTACACCTTTGTTGTTCGCTACAGTGGGACTTGCAAGTCTACGGGTGCCAAATGTCATTTCTTCCGACGTCTTTCATCGTCGTTTTATAGTCAGATTAGCATGGTAACAATCATATCACATTTTGCCTTAATTAAACCATTGGTTTTAAGGTAGTTATGACTTCAATAATTAATACAAATAATACTGTAGTACACATGTACATTTTTCCCATTATATTCAACTTGTGATCTTCTCACATAAAGGGTAATATAAAACTATATTTTGGTAATGATAGTCATACTTGGGAAAAGCTTTCACTTTTACAAAGAGACAAACATTCAAAACAGTCGAGTCTTGGTAGGAGACTACTTTTTATACTAGTAGAAAATATAGGATTTTCTAGGAGTTTTCAAACATATACAAACATTTACATTGTTCAGTTTCAAACATTTTCATCAAACTTATGCAAATATTGACACTAAATACTTATGAACTCACCAGCTTTAATGCTGATCTACGCTTTCAAAATAACTTGTATTCTCAGGTCACCAGTAGACAGGTACCGATGACCAGGTTTTGAGAAGACGGAGCATCTTCAAGACTCGTCTTTTATTTTTATTATTCTTTTTGGTGTCTAACTACTATTAAAGAACACAGTTGTATGAAGTTTATACTATTAATGCAATGGATGATGTTGTTGCTTATTTACTACTTTGCATTGTTATGATACTGTACATGATGTCCTCCACCCCAGAACGTTTCCGCCGTTCTTGGTTTTGGGGTGTGACATGAAGCTGCAAAAGAAATGGAAAACGAACCTCCTAAACCAACCGAAAGTAAACCAACTGCAGGCCAACCTAAACCGACTGGTGGTAAACCTTCTACTGACCCTCCAAACAACAGCTCAACGTTCAAGGGGGGAGGGTTCATCTGCACCAAAGACAACCGAAATGTCTTTCGAGGGGGAGAATCCAACTCCATCCTCAACCGGTAAAGGTCCAGTCGAGGGGGAGTATCCAACTCCAACCCCACCCAATGATAGTCCAATCGAGGGGGAGAATCCAACTCCCACAGAGGATGAAAACTCTAAACCTGACAAGGGTTACACTTCGCCATTTGAGGGGGAGAAAGAGAATACAAATGACGAAGGTGATCAATCAGAACTTGAAGAAGAAGTAAATGCAGAGTTGGATCTAGCTTATGACCCTAATTACCCTCCTCTAACGAAATGGACTAAGGACTATCCAAAAGCACAAATAATTGGTGAATCATCTGAGAAAGTTCTAACACGTTCTCATTTGAAAGCGAAACAAACTGCATTATTCTCTAAGGTTGAATTCTGTATGTTTAATTTGTTTATATCCAAAGTCGAACCGAAGACGGTTAATGCTGCACTTGATCACGCTGATTGGGTACAAGCTATGCAAGACGAACTCCATGAGTTTGAACGTAATCGAGTTTGGAGGTTGATTCCCACTCCAAAGGATGCTTCGGTGGTCGGATTAAAATGGGTCTTCAGAAATAAGTTGGACAAAGAGGGGAACGTCATACGCAATAAGGCTCGGTCGGTGGTGAAAGGATATTGCCAAGAGGAAGGAATAGATTATGAGGTTCGGTCCAGTAGCAAGGTTAGAATCAGTTAGAATTTTTCTGGCATATGCTGCTCATAAAAACTTCGAAGTTTTCCAAATGGATGTGAAGTGTGCTTTCTTGAATGGAGAACTAGAAGAAACGGTGTATGTTGAGCAACCACCTGGGTTCGTGAACGAGAAATACCCTGATCATTGCTATGTGTTAGATAAAGCTGTATATGGTCTAAAGCAAGCACTGAGGGCCTGGTATGAAACTTTAACTCGCTTTCTTAAAATGTCAAAATTCAAGCAAGGTTCGGTTGACCCAACCTTCTTCCGAAAGAAAGAAGGCGAACATCTAATGATAGTTCAGATTTATGTTGATGACATCATCTTCGGCTCCACGAATCCTAGCTTAACGGCTGAATTCAGGAAGTTGATGGAGACTAAATTTGAAATGAGCGCAATGGGTCCTATTAATTTTTTCCTTGGTTTGAATATAATACAGGGATCAGAAGGTATTTTTATCAACCAGGAGGCCTACACGAAGAACTTGCTGGCAAAGTTCGGTATGACGGGAGATTCGAAAGTGAAGGTTCCTATGGCGTTTGGCACAAAGTTAACACCGTCTTTGGAAAAACCTGCTGTTGACGTAACACTCTATCGTCAAATGATAGGGTCTCTTATGTATCTAACGGCTAGTAGACCAGACATTATGTTTTCTGTTTGTTATTGTGCCAGGTTTCAAGCTAATCCAAGAGAACCTCACATGGTGGCTGTGAAAAACATTTTTCGTTATCTAAAGCGAACCTCTTCTCTCGGTCTTTGGTACCCTACAAGATCTGGATTTTTTGTTCAAGCCTTTTCTGACGCCGATCTTGGAGGATGTGGTCTGGACCAAAAGAGCACAACTGGTGGATGCCAATTCCTTGACGGTAAACTTGTTAGCTGGCAGTCCAAGAAGCAAACATGTGTGTCTCTTTCAACAGCTGAAGCTGAGTACATAGCTGCAGCATCCTATACCTCTCAAGTAATATGGATACAAAGCCAACTAAGAGACTATGGGCTAAGTATGAAGAAAATACCTCTCTATTGTGACTCAGAAAGTGCGATAAGAATATGCCACAATCCAGTGCAACACTCAAAGACTAAGCATATTGCACTTAGATATCATTTCATCAAGGACCATGTAGAAGATGGGAACGTGGAAGTACATTTCGTTCGGTCCTCTGATCAATTTGCTGACATATTCACTAAAGGCTTACCAGAAGCAAGCTTCAATAAAATTTTACAAGGTTTGGGAATGATGGAAGCAGAGTCGGTACCGAACCCTCAAATCTCTCTCTAAAAATTAGACAAGCGAAATAGAGCGAAGGCTCGGTCTATTTCGGTTCCGGAATTTTAAGAAACCGAAATGAACAGAACGCTCAGCTTATTTCGTTTCATTCTTTTAAGATTTGGTTTCGGTTGTACATTTTGTTTATTATTTTAAGTCTATTTTCTTACTCTATTTTCTCTTTAATTTATTATTATTATTATTATTATTTTTAAGAGTGTTTTGTGTTAATTTCTTTTTGTTTGTTTTTCTGGTATTATTTTTTTTTTCGGAAAACTTCGAAAATCCAAAGATATTTTTTCTTTTATCTTTCTGTTTTTTTTATTTTTCAGAAAATTTCAAAACTCCAAAAATATTTTTTTTAAAAAGTTTTTTGTTTTGTTTGGTTTGTTTGTTTTGTTTGTGTGGTGTGTTTGTTTGCTTGTTCTTTTAATTAGGTCCCATATACTTCAGTGCAACATAATTTGGAGCTAAGGCATGTATGATTCTTTTCATCTGAACTAGTTAAGGGTCCCTAGAAGCATGCTGCTGCATGTCGACCGAAGCCTCTACGACTAAGAGCTAGGCCTTAATGATTCGATCTATACCTATCGTTTCTTCCCAATCAGGTTGTTAAAACCCACTCAAGTCAAGAGCTACCTTCCTCTTCTCAAATGAGTTAAGAGTTTTCTGCTTTGTCACATTTATATAGCAGAGGTACTTTCGGTTCCTTACCCACCTTCCTTACATTCTCCATCTACTTTCGGTTCACCACTGTAACCCTTGAGACTCTCAGCTATAACCACTGAGGTTTATGGTTACATAATATCTGTGTTTATGATCTTAGATACGTACACCACGTGCTAAGTGAAACCCAAAATCCAACACCAACAATGAATTGACGGTGAATCTTTATATTCAAGATCTTACTTGTTACCTGATGAACTCTCATTTTATTTTTTGAGTGGTCTTTTATGAAATTGTCTAACACCAAGGCATTTCTCCCCACAAAGATCCAGTTTGTTTGTGTTTTTGAGATTTCAATAACATTTTTAGTTACGGAAAAATATATCCAACCTACTTGTTCAACAGACCACATCGGTCTCACAAGTACTTCATCCAACGATCGGTCTTATGTTAAGAATCGACGTTCGGTTGAAGATAAGCCACCCTTAGCCTATTAATTAAAAGAAGCCTTTCGGTGTTTCTTTACAAGCACTCAATCGTATTTTCTCGGGAAACCACGCAAGCACTTCAAGTCTCTCTTGACTTTGAAGGAAGCGATTCGTGCCCGGAATCATCTGCTTTATGTCTTCAAATAGACATCACTCCCATCCTATACACATTTTGCTTTATTTCTTTATCTTTTGTCACACTATTGCACGAAAATTCTATGTGATTTTCCAACATTCTGACTGAGCAACATTGGTTATCCTAATCTTTGGAGCACAGATGAATTTCAAACGACGAATTGTGGATAAGTTTTTGGGCGCGTGAATTTGAACGGTTCCTAATCCCACGCGTGCTGACGTATACCTAGGAGAAACCAACCTGTCACATCGTGCTTTTTCAGGCGACGTTTCAGTGACCGCGTCATTATCATGAAGATTATTTCTCTCTCCTGGCAACGGTATATAAAGGGTTTCTAATCTTATTTGTCTTTTACCAGCACCAAATTCTCTCAATATACAAGGCGATTTGCAACTGTTCATCTTCTTTCTTAAACTCAACAATGGCGACTTCCTCATCTGTTCAAGATCAAACTGCATCGTCCTCACTGCTCTCGATCAAGCCAAACCAGAACCTGATCATTCAACTCAACCCTTTTCTGTACGATTCATACATGCTACAAGTGGTTGAATGCTTGAAGTATTCACCTCTAGTTCTCGCCCTCACACAGGTGGAATCCGTCCCAATGTCACTCCTATCGCAAGTCTACATTACTGCTTCATATGACAAGAACAAGGAGATGATCTACTTCCAAATCTTCTCTCACAAGGCTTCAATTTCAAAAGGGAGATTTTGTTCTCTCTTACAGCTTGCTGTGGATTCGTCTGTGATCTCACCTGACTTCATCACCACTACTCAACTATTCTCAATGCTCTACGAGATGGGCTACACTGATGTGCTTACCACGGTTACGAAGGTTAAGAAGTCATGCTTACCGCCACAATGGAATGGGTTGCTAACTCTTATCAACAAGGGTTTAGTGGAGAGGAGTGTTGGGTCTAATGGTACCAGCAAAGGTTTTTTGACTATTCTCTATGGTCTTTACAATGGGATAAATCTCGACTATGGGTCGATTATCTGGTCACAGGTGGTACAAAGTCTCAATACTTCAACGAGACATTCAGAAATTTCTTGTGGACACTTTTGGACCATTATCACGAGAAGGGCAATTGATTCTTTGCATATTCCGGTAATGAAGGATGCTCTGGTCTCGTCTGTGGCTACTTTTCACACCAAGAAAATTATCTTTTCTGATCCCACAAAGTTCCCTCACAATGGCTCCATACCTGGGACGATGTATAGGTGTGTATCAGCCGAAAGTAAGGTGATGGCTGATTATCGCAAGCTTCCTCCCAAGGAACCGAGAGTACTATTAGTGGGATGTCAAGTCCACCAAGCAAATTACACCCTTTGTTTGCAAATAAAACGTAATATAATGGTAAAAAGGGGTATCGATCCTCGGGGAAATGGTTGTATTCAATCACCAATGCAATCTAAAAGAACTATTGTAAATAAACTAACTAACTACAATTAAACTAAAAGGGGGGGTGTTATGATTGCTTGAAAACTAAAAGACTTGAATAACTAAAAACTTGCAATTAAGCAAGATAGTGAGATGCTCAAATGTTGGGAACAATTGGTTAACCAAGGCAATGCAACACAATGAACATTTGTGTGTTTATCATTAGGATTCAACATGAAGCTTATCATTCATCCCAAATTGGTTATAGCAATCATGAAGCATGATATGCCAAAATTCCTGTTAGGTAGTATGGAGGTTGGGGAAGCCCACAACACACCTTCTTAATCAAGATCAAGGGTTTAATTGAAGCAATTGAACCCAAGAAGTTAATTAGCCTTAAGAAAGAAGGAATCCCCAATTCCTAGAGGATGTCAATGCTTACACATCCATAAAGGAGCTATGATTCATAAACTAGAGATGATTTTTACCATCATAAAGCCCTTGTTCTAAGTTAATTCAATGATTCAATGCAAAACCAAAGAAATAAACTAACAATAACTCATTCAAGTGTCAAGCTCATGATCAAAGCATTAAACAAGCATAATAAATATGAGCTAGAACCATAAACATAAGATAATTGATAATCTAGCATGATTCCTTCAAAAACCCACAAACATTCAAAGGTTTTAACCAAAGTTAACCAATATAAAGAGTTTAGCCACTCATGGCATTAGAATAACAATCACAAAAGTCTAATTGCATAAAGAAACTACCTAAGACTTGGAAAGATGAAAGGAAGTGGGTTTCTAGCTCCAAAATCGCCTCTTCCAGGTCTCCAATGGTGTAAAATCAAAGTTATGGCTGATAGATCTGATCCCCCAAGGTAATGGCAAGCCAAATGACCAAAATGCCCAAACTGGGCAGTTGCGCGGGTACCCGCGCGACGAAAATTCCACCCGCGCAAATGTTGCTGTAATGCTATTGGTCCTTCATTCCACCACTCCACCCTTCCACTACCAAAGATTCCTTTGGTCCCCTCCATATCCATGTAATTCAAATCAGCCAATCATCTTTTATCTTCAAATGTAGATGCTCCAAACCCAAAATAAAAGTCCAAGATCCATCTTCACAAGCCCATTTCATCCAAGCCTTTTTGCTTTTTAGGCCCAAATCTTCTTTGGTGGATCCGCCAAGCCCAATAGCGCCTCGAGATCCCACAAGTCCGTCTTCACTCTAATTCACAATCACGATAAGCTCCAAAACCCTGCAAAATTCCTCATGCAACATAAAAAGCACCCGGTATGATCCATACTAAAGAAAAATAAATAAAATACAATGCAATAATGATAAAAAGATCTAAAAATCAAAAATAAACTAATAAAAATAAGGAAATAAAATAAGCTATCAAATCACCCCAAGCTTAAACCTAACTTGTCCTCAAGTTAGAACAAGACTAAAATGAGCTCGAGATAAGCTAAACTAAAAAGGAAAAAGAAAGGTACCACATAACTTGGTCAACATCAGTCAACATGGTCAGAATTAGTCCTTCATGGACCCTACGCATCCTCAAAATGTTCCCCGCTTTAGAGCCATAAACCACATTCTCAACCACTTGATGGGCGAATAGATCACGGCTGGATGTAGTCGCGGTGTGCAAGACAAAGGAAACAGAGATGCGCCCAGTGGGGGCACTTTAAATCACCAATGCAGATCATAATGCACGAAGGAAAGGCGCCTCTTCACACACTATGATTCCTACATTTGTCAGGCTAAAGTGTATAGTACGAAATAGGGTTTTGCAGCGCGGCCTCCGGGAAAACATCCGGCTTCAGAGGTTTCTCCCTTGTACTGTCCTTTACAGTCTACCGTCTCATCGTCAAGGCCTTTTCTCACCAAAAAATCAAAAATAAAATAAAATAATAAAAATTCTACTTAACCTAAACTTAAACCTAACAACTTAAATCTTCAATCTTGAACTTTGGTTATTTGGTCTTCAGCCTCTTTGTTGCTTGATATTCAGTCTTCTTAAATCTTCAATTTTTTTTTTTTGAACTAAAGCCTTGAACTTGGATTCTTGTTCTTCTTTTTGTGTTGCTCTTTTTCTTCATTTTTCTTCTTTGTTTTTGCTACTTTTCTTTAATATTATTCATTGTTTCTTTTTGTCTTCGCTTTTCCAATTTCTTCATTTTTTTTTGTGTTTTCTTCTTTGAAGGTCTAAGGAATTTCACCATGTAACATAGGATGGAGGCTAACATGAACACCTAATGATCATTGACAATGTACCAAGATCAACTAAAAAGGGTGGTGAATGACTCAAAAATGAGTGTTACCGAAAAGACTTGGTCCCAAAAGATGTGAATTGGGGGACCCACTTCAAAGTTCATCAAGCACCTTAATGCAAGGGTGATAAACAAAATCTATCTAACTATCTACTCTAGACTCCTAAAAAAATAACTTATCTTAAAAAGGTGGTGAGAATCTAACTAAGTAAGGCTCGGACGAGACTCGGGAGTACTAAGGGGTACTCCCCCCAAAACCAAGATGCGAGTCTTCAATATCTTCAATGTCTTCATAATACCTTACCGGGCTAATCTTTGCTCGCACACATCGGTTTGACCAACCACATCCCTCCGCACCTAGACCCAATCAAGCTACCTGCATCTGACCCCTACACAAGCGGTCTTAAAATGGTCCGTGAGGCTCAAAACGTGTCCCACTTATCAAATACAAGGAATTCCATATCAAGACCCGGGACCAATCTATGATTCAATACTTATGACTCGGTGCTCTGGTACCTGTAGGGATGAGAAGACAAGAGAGAACAAAAATGCATGAACTTAAACTAGGATGCATCGAAAAAGCATGAAAATTAGAAAAGAAAGAAACAAAATATGCAATATTTTTGAAATTTTTATGCAATTTTTATGAATGACCTAAATGAGTTACTCTAAATGCAACTATATACAACCTAAATGCAATAATAAAAAAAATAAAATATAAGAATACCTCACCCCAAGCTTAAAATTAAGCATTGTCCTCAATGCTTAGGATGAGAGTAAGGAAGGATCATACCGGGATCAAGGTGGAGGAGGCCCGCGAGGACAGTACGGAAGCGACACACGGGCCGTACAATGATGTGTTGGTGGAGTTCTTGGCCGCCTAAATACACATGGATGAAAGCTTGGTCGCGCAAAGGACGCATATGAAATGGCTCGAAATTTTCTTATGAAACGACATATTTGCGCGGGTACCCTCGCAAACTTTGCGCGGGTGGGGGGCAGCCGCGCGCACACATCAGAGTACATCCCATGTTGGGGTAATTTGGAACTCGGAATCTGTGCGGCTGGGGGTTGGGTCGCGCAAGGGTTGTGTGGGTGGCAGTCGGTCGCGCAAACATTTGCGCGGATGAGGAACCGGCCGCGCGCATACATCAGAATGCATCCCATGTGGGGGTAATTTGGAACTCGGAATCTACGCGGCTGGGGGTCGATCGCGCAGCGGCTGCGCGGGTACCCGCGCAAATTTCAAATTTTTGGCATTTTTCAAACTTCACCAAGATTATTGCTAGACTTCAATATGCTTATTTTTAGGCCAACTTCAAGCTTAGAATCACCCAAAACTTTAAGCGGATATTATTTATTTACAATGCATTTGTTTAACGTCTTTGCCAAGACATAGCTCCGCTTCCGTCAACCTTCGTAATTCGGATTTTCCAATGTTATGTTGTCAAATTCTCCTGTGTCAAAGCCTTCATAAAATGGTTTCAAGCGATGCCCATTCACTTTGAATATTTGATTTGTTTCCAAACTTTTAATTTCAACCGCACCGTGATCAAACACTTTTATAACAATAAAAGGTCCGTGCCATCGAGATCGCAATTTTCCCGGGAATAGCTTTAAGCGTGAATGATAAAGAAGAACTTCTTGACCCGGAATAAAGTGTTTTTGGGTTATGTGCTTGTCATGAAATGCCTTTTTCTTCTCTTTGCACCTTTTGAACCTTTTAATTATCTTTTTCTTGATCACTTCTATCATTGGAGAATTTAATCTTCTTTGAGCCTCTGTCCTAGGCTTGTAATAATCTTCCATAAGAATCTTGTGTGTGCATACATTAGGGCTTATCCCGTTTATTGGCTCAATCACATCAACCCGGTACAATGGAGAAATATTGCTAGGGTACCTCATTGCTTCAAAGATGTTGAAGTGAATGGTTTCTCCATCAAACTCCATAATTATCTTTCCTTTATGGACATCAATGATTGTGTGAGCGGTATGCATGAAAGGTCTTCCAAGGAGGATCATAGACGATTTGGAAGGAGTCTTCTCTTCAAGATCAATGACATAAAAATCCGCAGGAAAAACAAGTTGATTAACTTGTACTAACACATCCTCCAACACTCCTCTTGGAGACACACTTGACTTGTCTGCTAATTGAATGATTACTCCGGGTTCTTCCAAAGGTCCAACATTGAGAGATTGAAAAACCGAATATGGCATCACATTGATCGAGGCTCCAAGATCTAACATGGCACTTTCGACATGCAAATCACCAATGGTACAAGGGATAGCAAATATTCCCGGATCCTTGCATTTGGGAGGTAACTTCTTTTGGATAACTGTAGACACGTTTGCATTGACTTGAATCTTTTCATTTTCCTTGAATTTCCTATTCTTGGTGCACAAATCCTTGAGAAATTTTGCATAACTTGGAATTTGCTTAATAGCATTCAATAGTGGAATGTTGATTTGGACCTTGCGGAAAGTTTCAAATAATTCATTTTCTTCTTCTATCTTCTTGGAAAAGGCTAACCGGGAAGGGAAGGGTGGTGGTATGACCAATGGTTTGATGGTCTTGTTGGAAGATTCGGGTTGACCAATGTTTGGAACAACCGGTTCCTTTGGAGGAACTACAACCTTTGTAGGCTCAACAACAATGACTTCATCTTCTTCTTCTCTTGAAATTCTTTTAGGGTTGCTTTCTCCAAGTGTTTTCCCACTATTCAAGGTTATTGCGCTCACATTGGGGTTCTTCTCGGTTTGAGATGGAAGTTTTCCCCTTTGTTCCATCTTGTTGAGAGCGGTGGCCAAGTCTCCAATTTGTGCTTGAATGTTGGAGAAAGTGTTCTTGGTCTCCTGTTGAAATTGGCTTTGGCTTTGAGCAAGAGAAGTAACGAGTTCTTGAAGGCTCATTTGATGGTTACCACTTGATTGGCCTTGTTGTGGAGGTTGTTGGTAGTTTGGAGGGTTAAAAGAAGTTCTCATCAAAATGTTTGGTGGATTTTTCTTTGGTGGGTATGGGTTGTTTGGGTTATTCCTCCAATTGGGGTTGAAATTGTTTTGAAATCCCATGGGTCTTGGTTGACCTTGATATCCTCCCATTGCACTCACGTCTTCCGGTTCATTTCCAAGTGTGGGACATTTATCCGTATAATGCCCCGTCATTGCACAAATGCCACACACCATCAATTGTTGACCACTTCCCACCACCATTTGACTTAGCACATTAGTCAAATCTAAAATCTTTGATTCCAAGTGTTGAGTGTTGCTAACTTCACCAACCACTTGTGGAGAACTTCTCTTCATTTCATTTCGAGTCCCAAAGTTCCTTTGATTTTGAGAAATGGTGCCAAAAAGTGATCGGATTTCGTGAGGTGTCTTGTTGAAGATGTCACCACCACTTGAAGCATCAATCATCCTTCGATCTTTTTCATTCATACCCTCATAAAATTGTTGAAGAAGTAGTTGTCCGGGTATGTTGTGTTGAGGACAACTTGTACACAAATTGTTGAATCGCTCCCAAAAATCATGAAAATTCTCATTCTCCCCTTGACGAATCCCTAAAATGTCACTTCTTTGGCTTGAAATTCGGGAGGTGGGATAGAACTTGCTATTGAAGGCCTTGAGTAACTCTTCCCATGTGTGGATAGATCCCGGTGGTAAGTTGAATAACCACTCTCTAGCTTTATCTTCCAAGGTGAGCGGGAAGGCGGTTAGCTTGAAATCATCCAATGTCACATTTTCGGGCAACATGCTAACACATATCATATGAAAGGACTTCAAATGCCTTTGAGGATCTTCTCTATCCAAACCATGGAACTTGGTGAGTTGATGTATGAAACTTGACTTCAATTCAATCCCTCGGCAGTTTGCGGGATAAACAATACCAAGAGGTGTGTGAGTAACATCCGTCTCCATCATTTGTCGAAGTGTCAACTCTTGAGGGGGGTTGGGTGGATTGGGGTTATTGGGATATTGTTGCAAGTAATTGGGTGGTTGTTGGTAAGGTGGATATGGGTATGGTTGATGATTGTAGATTGGTGGTGGATAAGGTTGGTAGTTAGGGTATTGGTTGTAGGGGGGTTGTTGTTGGGGGTACATTGGGTTTTGGTACATTGGAGGGTGTTGGTAATTGGGTTGATTTGGGTAATGTACTTCTTGAACTTGAAAAGCATTGGTTTGAGGTTGGTTGTTTTGGTGGAAGTGTTGGTTTTGTAGTTGTGGTGGTTGATAATTGGGTTGGTTTTGAGGAGGGGCTTGATTCCAAGGTGGCATATCAATGAGGGGTTCTTGTTGTTGTTGTCTTGGTTGTTGGGGTGGGGTATTGGCATCTTGATTGTTTGGGTTTGGGTTAGGATTGTGAGGTGGAGTGTGATTCATGGCTATGTAGTTTTCAAACAGAATGTCTTCAAAGGAATGACCAACAATTGGAGAACTCGGTTCGGTATCAGTATCACTTGCAGTATGAACTTGGTCTTCTATGTTGATTAGTGGAGAAGAGGAAGAAGCTTGAGCTAGTTGTTGTTGCTTTGCTTGTTTGGCTAACTTTTTCAACCTTTTTGCTTCTTTTCCAATTTCCGGATTGTAGAGTAGTTCACCGGTTCTTGTAGACCTAGGCATAAACAATCAAATAACAATAACCAATTTACCCGGCAACGGCGCCAAAACTTGGTGGGATGTCAAGTCCACCAAGCAAATTACACCCTTTGTTTGCAAATAAAACGTAATATAATGGTAAAAAGGGGTATCGATCCTCGGGGAAATGGTTGTATTCAATCACCAATGCAATCTAAAAGAACTATTGTAAATAAACTAACTAACTACAATTAAACTAAAAAGGGGGGGGGGTGTTATGATTGCTTGAAAACTAAAAGACTTGAATAACTAAAAACTTGCAATTAAGCAAGATAGTGAGATGCTCAAATGTTGGGAACAATTGGTTAACCAAGGCAATTCAACACAATGAACATTTGTGTGTTTATCATTAGGATTCAACATGAAGCTTATCATTCATCCCAAATTGGTTATAGTAATCATGAAGCATGATATGCCAAGATTCCTCTTAGGTAGTATGGAGGTTGGGGAAGCCCACAACACACCTTCTTAATCAAGATCAAGGGTTTAATTGAAGCAATTGAACCCAAGAAGTTAATTAGCCTTAAGAAAGAAGGAATCCCCAATTCCTAGAGGATGTCAATGCTTACACATCCATAAAGGAGCTATGATTCATAAACTAGAGATGATTTTTACCATCATAAAGCCCTTGTTCTAAGTTAATTCAATGATTCAATGCAAAACCAAAGAAATAAACTAACAATAGCTCATTCAAGTGCCAAGCTCATGATCAAAGCATTAAACAAGCATAATAAATATGATCTAGAACCATAAACATAAGATAATTGATAATCTAGCATGATTCCTTCAAAAACCCACAAACATTCAAAGGTTTTAACCAAAGTTAACCAATATAAAGAGTTTAGCCACTCATGGCACTAGAATAACAATCACAAAAGTCTAATTGCATAAAGAAACTACCTAAGACTTGGAAAGATGAAAGGAAGTGGGTTTCTAGCTCCAAAATCGACTCTTCCAGGTCTCCAATGGTGTAAAATCAAAGTTATGGCTGATAGATCTGATCCCCCAAGGTAATGGCAAGCCAAATGACCAAAATGCCCAAACTGGGCAGTTGCGCGGGTACCCGCGCGACGAAAATTCCACCCGCGCAAATGTTGTTGTAATGCTATTGGTCCTTCATTCCACCACTCCACCCTTCCACTACCAAAGATTCCTTTAGTCCCCTCCATATCCATGTAATTCAAATCATCCAATCATCTTTTATCTTCAAATGTGGATGCTCCAAACCCAAAATAAAAGTCCAAGATCCATCTTCACAAGCCCATTTCATCGAAGCCTTTTTGCTTTTTAGGCCCAAATCTTCTTTGGTGGATCCGCCAAGCCCCATAGCGCCTCGAGAGCCTACAAGTCCGTCTTCACTCTAATTCACAATCGCGATAAGCTCCAAAACCCTGCAAAATTCCTCATGCAACATAAAAAGCACCCGGTACGATCCATACTAAAGAAAAATAAATAAAATACAATGCAATAATGATAAAAAGATCTAAAAATCTAAAATAAACTAATAAAAATAAGGAAATAAAATAAGCTATCAACTATCTCCTGAACAGCAAGCTGCTTTGGATGTTGTGGAGAAGCCTGCAAACCGAGGTAAAAGGGCTACTACCAAGAAAGAAACAACCGAAGATGATTCGTCTAAGCCTACCAACTCTAGGAAGAGAAAGTCTGCAAAGGGTGATTCTTCTAAGCCAAAGAAGATTAAGAAGATGGCGAAGAAACCCAAGAGTCCTTCCCCTTCGAGCTCAGACAACGATGAGGAGGATGAAGAAGAGGAAATTCAGCATCACGAATCACCGAGAGGTAACACACCTCCTCGATCACCAACTCCAACCGAACCTCTTAATGATAAGGTTCCAACACCTCCTCCATCTCCATCGAAAACAATTGTTCCAATTTCGGTTGCTCCTATTCCACCACCACCACCTGTTAGTACAATCCCAATTTCTACAACTCCTTTACCACTTCCTATCATTTCCCAAGCAACTACCACCACTACAACCCAACCGACATTAAACGTCAACGTATCTGATACGGGGGCGAATACTAAAACCGAACCTCTTGTTACTTCTAAACCTCTTTCACCCTCACCTTCAACCGATTCCGGTGCTACTCTCGGTGGTGATAATGTTGAGTTTGACTCGACTTACCACAGTCCCTATCAACTTCCTACCGACGATGATGAAGAGGCTCCTATCACTCGCCAACAGTTGCAGAGTATTGATGAAAAGCTTGATCAACTGCTTGACGCTAACAAGTCATACAACGCTGTTGTGCTCAAAGCTTTTATGGACACTGCTTTTGAGCAATATACTGGGGCTATTGACAAATCCACGAAGGTTGTTGAGGATTCCACTTCTTCTTGCAAGAAGGCCAATACTGAGGTTACAGAACTTGTTCACAGTACTCAGATATTTCTTGAATCACTCAAAGGCCATGCTGATGCAAATGCAGCCAAAGTGAACGCTTCAGTGGATTCCTTATCCAAATCACAGTCAAAACCGAACCGAAGGTTAATGAAGCTTCGGGTTCCGGGAACCAAGATAAGAAGAAGGGAATTGATGATGACAGTGATGAAGCAGAAGAGACAATTGCTGAGGCCCTAAAAAGAAAGAAAAGGGACAGAGAATTGGATGAAACCCTTCGGGTTGCGAAGGAGGTTGAAGAAAGGGAAAGAAGGAACAAGGAAGAACAAGATGCTATAAACTGCAAAAATGCATTGTTTCCTCTCTGGACAAGAGAAACACTCATCAAGGAGGCAATAGAGTTTCCAAGCGTCTACTGGCTAGAACCTGTCGCTTCGTTTGATTGTGAAAATTCAAAGGATTCACAGTTCGATATGCCTATAACACGAAAGGCATTTACATTTCATTGTTTTGATTCGACTGTTGAAGTTCCTTTTCCTCATCCTAAAGTTGATCGCGAACTTATTGATTTTTATTTGAAGTTCGGTCAGCCTCAGTACTTGACGTGGAGTGCACAGAAGATTGTTACTGTCAAGGTACTGAAACCTTCGCCTGCCGGGAAATTCATAAATGTTAGTTTCAAAATCACCCGAGGATCAGCAAACTCGGTTTCGGTTATTTCCCTGGCAGATCTTCCTAATTTGAATCCTCATGATTAGATACTGTTGTTTAACATTCTTCTCACCAATCCAAAAGAATATGAGCCGATCCTGGATCATTTAAAGAGGATGTTGGCCTCCTATATCCATGAAGTCGCTACAATGGATCAGGAGATAGCAAAAGTGATGAATAAGAAACCGACTGTAAAGCCAACAGCGAAACCAGGAGATGTGAATAAAATGAGGATGGTTCAGATTGATTCTACACATCTTACTGTAATGTTCACAAGAGGCGAAGCCAATCGTTTTCTGTTCGCTCTTGTTGACAAACATCTGTTTTCAACAGACTGCTTAGAGCACATTATCAGTATCATTCATCGGTGCAAGCAGAACTCTGAGGCAGATAAGAAGAACTTCACGGACATGCTTCGGTGGTATATCACGTTTCGTCATACTCTTTTGGCCATCATACCGAAGGTGTTCAAGACAGTCAAGAAGTCTTATGCAGCTCAACCGAAGTGAGCTTTCGGCTCCATTGACGCAAAGGGGGAGATTGTTGGGTATTGTATGTTGCGTCATGGGCTTATTTTGTATATCCAGAATGGGCCTGTCCATCCGTGATTATTATAGGGTTTAGCTATAAATAGTGCATGCATGTATGCCTTAGAAACTAACATGATTATAGTGATTATTGCTTTTGTAACCCTAAACACCTCTACAGTCGAAGTTCTTAATCGAGTTCTTCTGAGGTGTTAAAGTTTAATCATTCGACATCTTTAAAGCAATTCCCGTGTTCTTAATTACGTCTTTAATTATTTATCTGCTTAGAATCTATCGATCCTACTAGAACTTTGTTCTAACAAAAGTGCAACATGTAATGCATGAGATACAAGAGATAGGAAATCAAGAGTATGTTTTTTCATAACAATGCCTGATTTCGAACGAGTTTGCATTGGATGAGTGGAAACAGGTTCAGTTGGAGCAGATGACACAAAAGCAGGAGAGAAAGACAGCTCATCGACGACTGAAGATGGAGGTGAGACAGCTGGGTTGGTACCAGATTCTGTTACCGTCAAGGAAGGCCCCAGGGTAGTGGATGGACAGAGTCCACTTGGAGAAGAAGGCTTAGTTGAAGTATTGGACTGATTTGGCGTGTTCTGGGAGGCTGAGACAACAAGAGGTAACCCATCATCTAGAAAAGAAGTAAGTTCAAGTGTGGAGATAGACACAAGAGTGGTGGTAGTCGAAAAAGGAAATGTGGATTCATCAAATCTCGAATGACGGCTGATGTATATACGGTTGCTCTCCGGATCAAGGCATTTATATCTTCTATATTGATTATTATACCCAATAAAAATGCAAGGTACACTTCGAGGAACCAATTTGTGAGAAGAGTAATTCTGAAGGTATGGGTACACGAGACAACCAAATGCTCGAAAGTTGGTGTAAGTTGGAAGCCTAGAGTAAAGTAGTTCAAATGGAGAGTGATTATCTAGGACTTTAGCAGGTAATCGGTTTATGATATAAGTAGCAGAGCTAAATGCATCGACCCAATAAGAGGCTGGGATATGTGCATGAAAAAGCATGGCTAAACCAGTTTCAACAATATGTCTGTGATTACGTTCAGCTTGCCCATTTTGTTGGGGTGTATACGGGCACGAGAGGCGATGGAAAGTGCCATTTTCTTCAAATATGTTGCGTACTGTATGATTCACAAATTCTGTGCCACCATCACTCTGAAAAACTTTAATTTTTCTAGAGAACTGAATTTGTACCAGAGAGATGAAAGCTTTTAACACAACATAGAATCTGTGTTTGGATTTAATAGGATAGAACCATGAGAAGCGAGAATAATCATCCACAAAGACCACATAATACAAGAAACCATCAGATACAATTGGCGTAGGCCCCCACAAGTCACAGTGAATCAAATCTAATGGATGCAATGAACGTTTAATATTTAAATCAAAAGGTAAACGTTGACTTTTAGAGAGTTGACAAGGTTTGCATGAAATTGGTTTAGGCAACACAGAAGTAACATGTAAAACACCCAGTTTATTCAAGTAGCTAATAACATCGAAAGAAACATGTCCTAAACGATTGTGCCATAATTCAAAAGGAGCTTTCTTCGAAACACCATAAGTTGCCATGAGGGCCATTGGAGTATCTCAGAGAACGTACAATCCATCTTCACATAGGCCTTGTGCTAGCACTTGTTTGGTTTCCCTGTACTGAATGTGGAAGAAGGGTTGAGAAAATAATACGTCAACTGGATGATCCATGGTAAGTTTGTTAATCGATAATAAACTTTTGGTCAATTTTAGGATAACAAGGACATCAAGTAGAAGAAGATTTTTCGAAACAGATGATTGACGAATATGAGAAACAGGTAAATCGTTACCATTACCAAAAATGACATGCATATTACCGGTGTGAGGAGCCGATTGAGAGGTATTTTGAATAGTGGGTGTCATGTGCGTCGTGGCCCCAAAATCCACATACCAGTATGGACTTCCATTATTGACATGACATTGAGATGTGAAAGCTTGTGCTAGGTTAGAGTCATTTGTAGAGGCATTGGTAGCATACGTGTGCAAGCTGGGGCATGAAGAGGCGTAATGCCCATTGTTTCGACAGAGTTGGCAATGAGGAGGGAGGCGCCCTCCACTTCCTCGTCCTCCAGTAGAAGACCCTCGAGAGTTGCCACCACGAGAGTTTCCACGACCACAATTATTAGTGAATATGGTATGTTGAGAGACGAAAGCAACCAGTGGTGTGGTGGTTGCATGAAGAGTTTGAAGAAATAGCTCATGCCCCTCGGCTTGAGCTACAAGATCACGAAAACTTGGTGCAGGTTTGGAGGTGCGTATGGAAGTGGAGAAGGTCTCAAAAGAAGCACCCAATCCACAGAGAAACCAATGAATTTTATCCATATCATTAACCGGGTATCCAATTGTAGAGAGTTGATCATAGGAATGTTTAAACTTGCGACTATAATCAGAAACAGAAGAGGTTCCTTTGTTAATGGTTCTTACAGAGTCACATAAGGAATGAATACGTTCAACAGAAGCGTTACTGTATGCTTTTTCAAGTGACGACCAGATTGCATGTGCTGTAGATATGCCAAGAATCTCTGCTGCTGCTTCTTCGGTGAGAGAAGAATTTAGGAGGATCAAGGTACGCTGATCCAGTTCTGCCCATGTGGAGTAGGCAGGGTTAGGAACTGATTTGCTTTCAACTTCAATCTCTTTTGGTGGGGCAACAGAAGTACCATCAATATGGCCGGTAAGCTTTTGATAGGAGAATAGGGGAAGCATTTGATTCCTCCACAACAGATAATTTGTGGAACAAAGCTTGATAGGAATCATATGTAAGGGAGTATTCATGGTGAAAGTTTCGTCCTGTGAGGTGGACATGATAAAGGTACCAGGAAGGAAAAAAATTAGGGTTTGGGAAGAAGAAGGAGGACAGACGAAAAAGAAGATGAAGAGGGGGAATTGGTTAGGCTAATACCATGTAGAGATAGATTAGAAGAACCACACATTATCGTGTGTGAGGGTAATGTATTTATATAATGAAGAAGTACAAGCTAATCTCCTGATATTAAGAGGAGATAAGATACAAGATAAATACAACATTAAACATAGAATAAATATAAATATCGAGATTATCTAATACTTATCAGATCCACTTTCTCTCACTTCAAGTTCAGTTTCTTGTTAAAAAATCTAATGGATTCTTTATTGTTTGACTCCACTTTAGAACTTGGATTAAAGGTTACTAAACCAATCTATGGTGTTAACAAATTGACTATGTGGCATATTATTTGTCAATCTACATTGAAGGATGCTACTGAGTTGTATAATATTTTTTGTTGATAAGAAAATATCTGAATACACATGTGTTGATATGGGTGAGTTACAAAAGAATAAAAAAAATCGTAGAGCAATCTCGTATTATCAAAAAACATTTAGATCAAGAAAATAAACAACAAATTTTGGATATGAAAAGTGTTGAAAAGAAAAAAGAAGATGTTCTTGATGCTCTTTGCGTTCTTGGTGAAGTTCATAATTTTCTTTATGTTTCTGAAGAAAATGTGACTCCAGATGTTCTTGTTAAGGGGGAGTCAAAAGTTTCAAGTTTATCAGAAGTGTCACAATCCGAATCTGGTGTTTCAAATAGTGAATCGCAAATCAAGTATTCTGAAATAGTGAAAACAAAGATATTTTGTTATATTGGAACTACAACAGATGATTTTTCATGTTCTGATGATGTTTTTGAAGGAATGGTTCCTTACAGAAAGCCAATAATTCAAGATGTTCAGATTTACCAAACTTCAAAAGTTTATGTGCCAAAGGCTTGTGATGTTCTGTTACTAAAATATAATGTGGTTGTTCAGATCTGAAAATCATTCCTGAAACCTCAAAATCTGAAAAGGAAGAAGAAGAAGAAGAAGAAGAAGAAGAAGAAGAAGAGTAAAAAATGAAGAAGGTTTGGATGCAAAAATTACAAGTCCCTCAAGCTTGCGAAAAAGTTCAGAAAGTTGAAGTCAAGCACGTTCAAATAAACTTCAATTCTCATTTTTCTTCAGATGTAGATGTTAGAAGTTGGAGGAAAGAGAAAAGAGTATTTGGTTGGTTTAATAAAATTTTTGGAAATTTTTGTTTTCCAACTAAAAAGTGGATATCATTCTCAGAAGATGATCATTTTTCTTCAAAGACATGGGTGTGTAGAAAACCAACTTCAGTTTTGAATCTGAAATGGGTCCCAAAGGTTTCATAAAAGTTTAGTTAAAAAAAGAAAAAAAACGGGGACAAAGCTGACGAAAATTCAGTCAAAAGGGTGAAATTTTGTTGAAGAAATCAATTTTTATTGATTTTTAAATGGTTGGAATTGACAAAAAACTACAAAAGTTGAAAAGATGGGTTAAAAAGTATCTTTTTCTGCAAAAAGGGTTGAAAACTGACACATTTCAGCAAAAAATAAAATAAAAGGGGGTGCAAGCTGTCAGATTTTTCTGAAAAAGGGGTCAGAATCGGAATTGTATTGTCTCAAGGGGCTGAATTCGGAATTTTGGTTTTAATGAGGTTAAATTCGGAATTATAGACAAAATTGGTTAATATCGGAACTTTGGGTTAAATCTGCCATTTCTTTAAAACATTAAGGGTTGATTTCGGAATTTATCAGAACTCGGTTTCGGAAATTGATATCAGCAATCTCGATCGGAAGGGCATTATCGTACCATTGGCAATCGGTATTCACTTCTCAATCGGAATTTAACTCAAACCGATATCGATTTCGGAATCAAAATCGATTAAACTGATTTCGGAAATCGCCATTTCGCTCCAAACGCTATATTCTGAAATCATCAACCGGAATTTGGATATAAAAAATCAGAACTATATTTGGATTGCTTTCGGAATTGAAGTTTGATCGGCGATTTTTCATCCGATAATTTGATTTCGACTTTTTGAAGTCAACAAACGTGTTTTTCCGTTCCATGAAGAAGACGCTTCAAAATTTATTTACAGCCCCTAATCTTTCCACAAATGACAGTTTCTACCCCAGTTCACACAATTCTTTACAGTTTCTTGGGTTTTTATCAATTTTACCCTCTTCTTACCAAAATATTTTCAGTTCTCATCCTTTTGTTTGGTCTTATTCTTTTTACTCCCTTCTAAATAATTGCTTCTTATTCTATTCTTTTTGTCTAAAATTTAAAAATGAACAATACAAAATAATTTTTGTTATTTTTCCAGTTTTAATTTACGAGAATCGCAAATATTCAAAAAGAATTTATTTCATCAAATCTGAGGGGTTTCGAAGATCTATTTTGGCAAATTCGCTTCTTATGACAGAGTAGGTTACACGGATTTGCTTTATGAGATTGCATAGGTTATTGGTGATTCTTCTTAACTTTCTGGATTCTCTCCATGCTATTTGTTGAAGATTCAAGGGGGAGTGTTGATTATTCAAGGGGGAGTTCGCATTTGGAAGACGATATTTGTTTATCTCGCTTTGAAGACCCCATGTACCGACGAGTCTCACAATCTAGTGGGAGAAATGCCAAGAAGATCGGAAATTGTGATCTTCATCGGTTTCAACATCTAGGGGAGATTGTTGAGTATTTTGAGAGATTGAAACTGATTTGGAATTTTTAGTTATTTAGGGAAGCCTTTTTAGGGTTTTATATTTTCGGTAAATATTTTATGTTCCCTATAAATAATTATTAGGTTAGCTTTTGATGTAAGCTTTTTCTTAAAAAGGGTTTTCTTTGTAGGTTCATATCAATATCAATATACACAAAACCTTTGACATATTACTTGCATATTATGGTGATTGATTAATGATTGTTCTTTATGTTGGGATTAAAACTCTAATTGTGATTTGATGAACAAGATGCGGAAAATAAGAACAAACACAAATATGAAGATATGTCGAATGATCACTCGATTTATTCAAAACATGAGGAATAAATTACACTTTCAGAATAGACTAAAGAATCTAACTCTACATAAGAAACCTCACAACGTGGCGGCTACATTTTGTCTCACTCTTAACCCTAATTATGAATAATACATGACTATTTATAGGGAAAAGACAAGTCTTGGGCTTTTAATCTATACTTCATCAAGGGGGCCCATTGTCATAATCCATGGAGTACTTTGAAACCCTACAATCTCCCCCTCAAAGTATGGAATGGATGACAATGCTTCAACTTCCAAAACAAACATCTAGCAAATAATAAATGATCTCGCAACGAGGAATATTTGAAGAAATCCACGAATCTTGATTCTTCAATAGTCTTCAAAAGCGGGTTCTAGGATATATGAACTAAGCACCGAAGTAATGTATTTAAACTTCAATTTCTAATGTAATCCCAAAGATCTTCAAGAAAGCCAACCCGCCATAAAAACCCATTTCAGAATTAAGAAACCGAATCACTTCTTGTCTTTAAAGAACTCCCCCTCCATATCACAATGAACTTCAAATAAGCTAATGATATAAGCGACCAAAAATTATCATGTAACAACCCAAATTTTAAGATTCGTAACGCCACTTGATCGAGAAAATACTAGAAGTTGGAGATATATCAAGGCCTTAGAAGAGCTCGACGAAGAACTGCTACTGTAAAGGTTACTTCTCTGTAAAAGCTTTAGAAGAGCTCGATGAAGAACTGCTACTGTAAAAGCTACCTTCATAATTCTACCACAAGCTTTATAAAAAATCTTCAAATTTGAAAAGTCACAAATCCAATTTCGAATGGTCATACCAAATTCTCCCCCGATTTATAATAAAACACATGATTATAAAGCCTTCAAATGGTCATGAGAATGATCTTGAATGGATAAATAATTAATGTGCTCCCCCGCGACAAAATGATATAAACAATGAAGTTAAAAATCCGAAAAGTCGAATTTTTTTGACGTTATTGCGAAAAACGACTTTCCGAACCGCCAAGACTTGATGGAATCTTTAATTTTTTGTTCACGAAAAAAATATGTGCGTTAAAAAAATCCAAAACTGTTCACCAGCCCTCAAATTTGCAAACTTTTCAAAAAATGGTCTGAAACTGTCACTTTGCTGAAATTCTGGGACTGAAAATGTAACTCTGCATCAATTTCCCTTTTACTTGTAACAATTTCTGGAATTGGTCCATAATCACCAAGCTGTGAAAACAACAGGGACCAAAAGTGTCAAATCGTTGAAGTTACAGGGACCAAAAATATAACATGAGCCATCTTCCCCAATATAGCGCTGATTTAAAGAACACGACACGAACGGTGACTCATACGAGTGTTCACAAACGAAACCACAAATACGATTCCAATCAATTTCATAACACCGATCAACCCATTCGTTCCGAGCACAGGATCTCGAGTCCGAATCCGAGTCCAGTCCCACCTTTCGTTCCGAATCAGACGATTACACACCCAAAGCGAACGTTCCCAGGTGAACCAATTTTGACTTTTCGTTGGTCAACCCATTCGTTCCGAGTCAACTCGCTTACAGATGGAGTTACGAATCCGAGTCAAGCGACTTTAATCCCGATGCGAAATACAGTCAATCCACGAATCCAAGCATTCAAAAAGCCGAACACTAAGATCCGAACGTTCGTGGAGAAAACAAGTCCGAGCCCAGAATGACGATCTCCGATTGTTCGCATGTTGTCAATTCCCGATCGTTCACAGGTAAGGACATTCACAGCAATTTTGACTTTACAGTTTGACCAATGTTCAACCCAATTGAAATTCGATTTGTTCACATTCAAAATGATTTCGTTGGTTCGCAGTGAGATCGTTCGTATCATGAGATACACAAATTTTATTTTGACCTTTTGCTTGACTGGCAATTGCAAACTTATGATCATAATATTCCGATTAACCCCAATCGTTCCAAACACATGCTTGTTTCCGATTGCATTCGCAGGTGAAACATTCGGTCCAATTTTGACAATTAGCTTTGATCATTAAAATCAAAACTCAGTTTTGTTCATCCAATCTTCATCTTTTCATCACTGGTGGTTGAAATAGCAATATAACATCCATCCAATCGCACTTTCAAAATCGATTTCCAGATTCAGTTAGTTAGACAAACTTGATACAATCATCGATGTCTGTTCTTGATGTTCGTCAAAGCACTCATGATCAATGACCCACGAAATTAGGTTTTCAAATCAATCGATTGTAACAAATAGGACATTCAACCATAAAAATTGTACAACAACTAACTCGATTTATCAAGTATTGATGAATAAATGAATCGAAAATGGGAAACACTCTATAACACGAACTCGATAATTAAATCGATTGCAAGAGTTTGTAATCGAACCTATGGAAAACACAAACTAAATTCTGAATCGATTAAAATACAGGAACATTTAATAGACATGTAGATGAACACATCATTTGAAGAAAGAGTTTGATTTGTGAATCCAGACTTTGCGATATAGACACCGATATAATTTTTAGATGATGAACAGTGGACAAAAAATTGGGCTAATAGAGAGAAAAGAATGAACAGAAAAGAATCAGATCTAAGGCCCAAAAACTAATGGATTTAATTCACGAAGCAAACAATTTATTTTAGACAAGCAATGATCAGATGCGGCTAAGAGAATGAATAGACATAACAAGAAAAATAAATATCCCAGATGAATAGAGAAATACGATAAAACTTCATGAACAGTAGAATGAAAAAAAATCTTGATTCCAAAACGCCAAAACACCAATAATCTTCAATAATTTGTGCAGAATATCATCAAACCAAGAACCGATACTTCAAAAATCAATAGATCTTCAAAGACCTGCTCTGATACCACTTGTTGGGATTAAAACCCTAATTGTGATTTGATGAACAAGATGCGGAAAATAAGAACAAACACAAATATGAAGATATGTCGAATGATCACTCGATTTATTCAAAACATGAGGAATAAATTATATTTTCAGAATAGACTAAAGAATCTAACTCTACATAAGAAACCTCACAACGTGGCGGCTACATTTTGCCTCACTCTTAACCATAATTATGAATAATACATGACTATTTATAGAGAAAAGACAAGTCTTGGTCTTTTAACCTATACTTCATCAAGGGGCCCATTGTTATAATCCATGGAGTACTTTGAAACCCTACACTTTAGATTCCGCATTCGTCATCTCTTCTTTCTTCCAACAGTGTATCAAAAACATTTCCCAGTATTCTTTCATCATTAACTTCATATTTGTCAAATTCAATGTTCACACCGATACTGTTTATTTTTTCACGTTCACATGTTGCTTCCACGTAATCATTTGTGTCAATATCTTCGGTTGTATATGGTTCTATAGCTTTATTTGTTGCTTCGGCTTCACTCATTATGGCCTGCAATAGAGAATGATGTATATTTTAAAATAAAAGATTAACACCAAATTGTTTTATATTGAATATAATGGAAACATTATACTTAAAAAACACAATAATAGCCAATGGAAATGTCTAAAACATCAATGTCAATTCTCGAAACAAATAAAGATTTATCAGGTAATAAAGAACAATGTAAAAATTAATCTCGAATATTAGATTCTAAAAAACTTTAATAATCATATTAATGTTAGTTTTAGAAAACCTACTTGGAAGTACGATCGATTTCTATGAATTCCTATCAATTGCGATTTCTATGAATTCATGTGAGTTGCAATTTGTATGTTTACCTGAATTGGCTTCCATTGAATTGGCTTCCATGGAATTGGAGCAGAAAAAATCATCCGTTAAAATACACTACTACTCGAAGCAGAAAAAAATCATTCGTTAAAATACATTACAACTGATTCCAATTGATAATCAAATTTCCAAACCTTGAAACTTCACAATTAGTTGATACTAGTAATATTTACTAATAAGATACACAAAACAAATGATATAATAGCAGGCGACTGAAGCGGAAATGACTTACTGGGAAGTGGTCTGAATGAAAAAAAAAACAGGGAAGAAGTACGATTGTGATTCTTATTCCTTGTAAATTGCAATTTTTGTGAACTCCCTGAATTGCGATTCCAATTTATATCAAATCCTTTTATGTTAATTTTTATTTCTTCGGAACGATGATGATGGAATGATTCGAATAAGTAATATGATCACGATTAAGGAAATTGCGTACTTTTTTTAAGGACTTTTTTATTCAACAAATTAAACCACTAATAAAAACTATATACCCAAACACTAGCCCAACACTACACAATTGAACCATGAAATATTATCCAATATTTGAACTCATTTGTTAAATGAAGTGGATAAACCATTTAAAAGGTGTCACAAGTTTTATTCCTCTTCCTATGTGGGACAAGTCCCACAAGATTATTCTCAAACAAAGTTCCAACAATGGATTGGGTACAGGTTGGGATTGGAATTTTATTTGGGGTTGGGATTGGAAATGGGTTACGAGTTGGGATTGAAATTGAGAAGATAGATGAAATGGATACAAATGTGGAGCTATTGTCGGAAAATGGTAACTTACGGATGAATAGATGAGTGAATAGTTTTTTCATCCGAAAAAGCTTATAAATTTTGCAAAATCTATTATTGGAGCTTTTTCAAATAGCTTGCTAGTTAACAAGCACTTGGCTTTAGCTTTTTCAACAAATTAGTGGGTCCAATACATTGTCTACCAATTAGAAATTAACAATTACACAGATTCACATGAATAAACTACTTTGAAAAGCTTTTCTATTGTAGAGAAAAACTAAGTTTTTTTTTTTTTTTTTTGTTTTTTTTAAGTTTTTTCATGAACAAGATCTAACAAAAGCCTTTTCTATTGTGGATACTCTTAGTTTGAGAAAATTGCTTTCAAAATTATTTAGAGCTAAATTACAATAAAACACTAAATACTCATGTAGTTCGCCTTTCTTTGGAAAGACCTTTTATGGAGATACATAAGGATTTCACCGGTTGTTATGTAGACTTAAGAGGGTGTTTGAATGTTCATTTTGAAGTTAAAAAGTCATTTTATCCAAAAGGACTTATTGACTTACGAAGATGGGAAAATGAGTTTTTAAAAAAGTGTTTGACTTAACTTTTATAATGGCAAATGTCAATAAGCTAATAAGTTGTTTTTTAAAATGTGTTTGGGTTAACTTATAGATGTAAAATGAGCAAAAAGGACATGTTTGATTATCTGGACTTATTTACATATAATACATTATACAAACTATTTTTTGGATTAAATTTATAAATTTTATTACAATCTTTTTTTAGGAAATCTATAATATAATTTCCCTTTACACAATTTATAAATTTTTGGTAACATTCAAAAATAATGTTGATACAAAAATAAAACACACATCATAAATAATTCTAAAAAACTAGGGAAAATGACATTATAGCACATGAAAGTTTTGATATTTGGCTAATTTGGTCACTAAAGTTTTTTTTGGTATATTAGACCATTAAACTCGTATATGACCTGTCAATTTAGTCATTTTCCCTGCCTTTAAGCGGTTTCCAGGTTGACATTTTATATGTGTCAATAAATATTTATTTTTTGGCTAATTCGATGCCATGTGAGATATGCCACGTCAATAAATGATGTACGATGCTTATAACCTATCGTCTTTAGCTGTCGAACTCCACTCGTCTTCATTCTTTAGTTGTAAATGAAACTGATCTAGGGGTTGTGAAGCATTTTTGTGATCGAGCTGAAGTACCAAAGAAGTTGCAGTAATGGCACAATCGGAACCTAATGGACTGTTTGCGAGGGTGGAACTCAACTACCAAGGGATATTTACTCGTAATCCTTTCTCTTACACTGGTGGTGTAAAAACCATGTTCAATAAGTCGAATTTTCTTCTATGACTTATTCTGAGTGTGTGACCTTCTTCGAACATTTCATGCATGCAGATTGTAAAAAGTTATACTACTGTGAACCAAGCTTTTCCCTGATGGAAGGGCTTAAGCCCATTTCAGATGATGTGGAAGATGCTGCTTTTATTTTTGATGCTTATGGAACAGATGGTGTAATTTCTGTTTATGTAGATCATATTGGGGTTGGTGTTGATGGGTGGTTTGATGATGGAGATAATGATGATGATGATGAACGTGAGTCTTGTATTGATGGTGAAAATGAAGATAACATAGATGAACTTAGGAATGTTGAGTTTTGAATTTAATGAGGATGTAGTGCATATGAATAGGACATCAAATGATCCTTTCTTGAGTAAGTTATGTGTCGATGAGGAAGAGGATAACAACATTGTAGATGATGATGATGATGATGGGAGATAATTTGAACCTAACATCCAAACTCATACCATATTTAATGAACTATACACTGGAAAAAACAAAAACCAATTCTAGGAATGAGATTTAAGGGTCAAGGGAAAGTAAAATCAATGTTGTGCAACTATGTTGTGGCTAATGGATATCAATTGTGTGTTTGAAAAAAATGATAGGAAAAGACTTTTGTTGAGGTGTAGTAATGGTGCTTGCATATTTAGATTATGGGCTTCTTAGATGAGTGATGAAGAGAGTTTCCAAATCAGGTCACTAAAAGCTGATCATAATTGTGCTAGGAACTTCAAGTTTGGATCATTGGTGACATATGCATGGATTGGGAGTCACTGCATCAAAGAGATTGTACAGAGTCAGAAAATGAGTGTAAGGAAGCTTAGGGTAAAGTTACTGACCAAGTTTGGTATCCAAGTTAGTATGGGCCAATGTAGGAGAGCAAAGAAGTATGCACTGAATCTTATTGAAGTTAGCCTTGTTGAACATTATGGTAAGCTATGGTCATATGGTCATGAGATTTTGAGGACAAATCCTGGGTCAACTGTGAAACTAGATGTAGAGGATGGTCCAGATGGAAGAAATATTTTAGCAAGTTCTATGTTTGTTTTCAAGGAGTTAAACAAGGTTGGATGGAAGGGTGTAGAAGGATAATAGGTCTTGATGGATGTTTTTTGAAAGGTGTTTGTTAGGGGAATTGCTTTGTACAATTAGGAGGGATACAAATGACAAGATATATCCTATTGCTTGGGCAGTGGTTAGTGTGGAGAACAAGCAGAATTAGAAGTGGCTTTTGGAGCTTCTCAATGATGATCTAAACTTGAATTTAGGTAATGGATTCAGTTTAATGTCAGACCAACATAAGGATAGTATTTTACATAGTAATTTATGTATATTTATTTTAGAAAATTTGATTTAAACCTTCTTATTAATACAGGGTTTGATAGAAGCTGTTAAAGAGATGCTTCCATATGTAGAGCACATGTAGTGTGCTAGACATATTTGCCACAATTTGCAGAAAAGATTCACTGGTGCCATATATCATACCTTGTTTTGGAGAGCATCTAAAGCTACAACTGAGCATGCTTTTAAAGTTGTGATGAAGGAAATTGAGACATTGAACCCAGATGCCCATCAATATCTCGTGGAGAAAGATCCTAAAACCTGGTCAAGAGCTTTCTTTCAACCTGGAAGGTGTTGTGATGCAGTTGAAAAAGGTTTCTCTGAAATCTGTAATGTTGTAATAGTAGATGCCAGGAAGAAGCCCATAATCACCATGTTGGAGGAGTTAAGATTATACATGATGGACAGATTGTACATGTGACAACCATCAAATTCAAGTCAAAGTCAACAAGTCAAACCGGTCAAACTTAACTGATACTTGTATGTTAGGAGTTATTCTCTGTAAAAATTGTGCAATTGTATGTCAAAAATTCAAGTGTCTTGAAGAATCTAAGTGTTAACAATGTAAAAACCATAAAAAAAAGGGTTAAACGCATCAAAAACACGGCTAAGGACCCTTTCGGGGACTTAAAACGATCATTAACGAAGCGTAACGGGGTTCACGAACCTTGCAATTGCGAGATTACGCGATAATAATGGCTAAGGTTAAATCTCTCCCAAATCTCTCCAAGTATGTGAAATCTCTCCAAGTATGTGAAATCTCTCCCAAATCTCTCCAAGTATGTGAAATCTCTCCAAGTATATGAAATCTCTCCCAAATCTCTCCAAGTATGTGAAATCTCTCACAAATCTCTCCAAGTATGTGAAATCTCTCCAAGTATGTGAAATCTCTACCAAATCTCTCCAAGAATGTGAAATCTCTCCAAGTATGTGAAATCTCTCCCAAATCTCTCCCAAAATCTCTCTCAAACTTTTTCTGGTCATCCGGGTCATCCCGACCCTTAACTTGGTCAAAAATCACGCAAAACGGTAAGATTCCTCGAAAAACAGCCTTATAGAACCGAAACTCCTCTTAGGAACCGAAAGTCCTCTTAGGAACCGAAAGTCCTCTTAGGAACAGAAACTCCTCTTAGGAGCCGAAACTCCCCTTAGGAGCCAAAACCCTCCTGTCAGAACCGAAAGTGTCAGTAGCGAGGACCGAGACTCGGCTCAGCCATGCGAAGATCATCAGCATGGACCGAGACTCGGCTCGGCCATGCGAAGATCAGCAGCGAGGACCGAGACTCGGCTCCCCCATGCGAACCTCGGACCTTCGGCCTCCCCCTGCGAGACCCTCGCATCCCCCTTCGGAACTTCGGACCCTCGGCCAGCTCTCGGTTCCTTCCTTTTCCCTCTCGGTTCCTAGCTCCTAAGAGCCGAACCTCGCAGGTTCGGTTCCTACTGTCCGGTTTTCGACTACTTTCGCCTCCTAAACCCGTTTTTGACGGGATTTTTTCACCAAATTCATATTTTTTATCATTTTTAACCCCCAGAACTATTATTTTAATTATTTTTCAAGGATTTATTATTTTAAAATCATTATTTTATATTAAGAGGATATTTACCCCACAAGTGAGTCAAGTGTGTCCACTTGCCTTCCATGTGTCACCCTCCCACTTGCCACCTTATCCACATCACACAAACCAATGCACACATCACTTCAAACTCACAAGTTGCTCCAGCAACTTTCCATATAAGGAAATCCCTGGAGGATTCCTTGAGTTACTTACTCACTTCAAACATACACACTTCTCATATCACCCCAAGAAAGCTTCCTTCTCTCTACTTTCCACCACCTTGTGCAAGTGTTCTTGAGTTGCTACTGCACTTTTTGGTAAGTATTCCATCTAAACTCAAGTGTCATTCCATAATTTCATAACACTTTTGGATCATTGACTTATATCTTAACACCAAAAATCGTTCTTAGGATCATCCAAAACTTCGTGTGTTCATCAAGTCATCTAGACTTGAAACTCATCATCTTCAACCTTCCACTCTTCAAGAAATCACTCAAGGTGAGTTCATACCCCTACATTTTATAGTTTTCTTCAGTTTTCAGGGGGGAATACAAGTTAAAACACCAAAACATATTGAAAACTCAACTTGACAGCTTACAACAGAAAAGTTGTGACCTGTTCACGAAATGTTTTACCCAACTTAAACTTAATATCTTTCAAAACTGTATAATATTCAAATAGTTCAGGTATATACCTTTAAAATGACTACTTGCACATCTTCATATGATTTTTCTATGATTTATGGTGATTTTTACAAAACTGCCTATCATTTCAGAAACGAATTCAGACCAGTCTGTGATTATGAACACTTTCACATAAGTTAGAGACTTCTAAAAATCATAATAAAAATTATGAATAAACTAGACACATTTTCTAAGCTCTCAGAGTTTACGGAGTTAGTTTTCGACTTCGTATGATTTTTTTATGATAATTTCAAAACAGTGTAGAAAGGATAAAAACTAGTTGTATAGTTTACCATATTAACAACACTTTGTATTATGTTGAGCAAAGTGCATAACAATAAGTTTCTCAATGTTTGGATGCATTCTTGTTAGTTTATCATCATAAACAGAAATTAGTCATTCATGTTCAGGATTTTCCTCCATTCATTTCGAACACATCTAATGAACTACATTAAGTATAGTTTATGAATTTTCGATAAAAGCATACTACATGGAAAAGGTTTTACTCTAAAAACAAATGGGTTTTTCATATACTACTTGATAAACTATAATAGTAATAGTTTATGGATTTATATCACAAATGTATTTTCATAAAAGGTGATTTCACTTCCTCCACGGAAGAGGTTTTATACTCAAAACTATATGTAAACTAGTTAACGTAAGTTGTGAGACATTCTCCTTCGGGGTACTCTTAAGTACCACAGAAAATCCTGAATTAGTTATAACCAGAGTCTCTTGTAGGGAGAGCGTGATAATTGTGTATAGATCTATATTGGGATTGACAACCCACACCCATACTGCTTGCATAAGTCCGATCGGTCGATCGGGGGTGACAAGTGTCATTTCGATTCCGACGCCTGAAGAACGTCGTAAGCAGGTTATTCTGTCGTAGTATGGTTATAGCGACTCACATAGGGAGTTAACAATCTTTCAAGTTTACATGAAAAATTCTACTTTGAAAAGGGGTTTTACTCCTAATTTAAACGAGTTTATGCCGATTTAAACTTGCATGAATTACTTTAAGTATGTAAAAATACTTGTTTATCTTCGGTCCTGGGATTTAGGACCACCTAACTTTAAAAAGGGTTTTATGCCGATTAAAATCTGTGACAACCGTCAAATTTCGGTCAAGTCAAAGTCAAACAAAGTCAACAAGTCAAACCGGTCAACTCCAATAACCCTTGTATGTTAGGGTTTACGTTATGTAATCACTATACAATTTGCTATTTTAATGAGAAATCATCATTTGGAAAGTTCATGTGTTTGATTTTCCTTAGCCTTAACAGTGCTAAACAACGAACCAAAGCGATAAAACACTATTGCACAATCATCGGGATTGTGTACGACACTAAAACACGGTTTAACGGGGTTTACGAACCTTGCGTTGTGAAGCCGGACACTCAAATTAATCACAAACGAAACCTCTCTAAATCGTTTTCACTCTATCTCTTTCTATTTGAAATCTCTCCCAAATCTCTCTCAAAAGTTACTTTAACTTTTTGTAATCATTTGGGTCATATCGACCCTTAACCGGGTCAAAAATCGCTTGAAACGGGGTAAAAACGGGTAAAATAGCCTTAAGGACCTGGAACTGAAGCTTCAGGACCGAAGCCTCTCATCCGAGGCCTCGGATCCGAAGCCTCTCATCAGGACCGAAGCTGAAGCCTCTCAGGAGACCGAATCCAAAGCCATCAGACAGCAGCCTCGCATGCGAGGGTCCGAATCCGGCCTCCATGCGAGGGGTCTCGCAGACGGCCCCTTTTTACCGGTTTTTCGACTACGACTTCGTTTTAACTCCGTTTTTCATTATTTTAACGTGGGATTTTCACCCAAAACTTTATTTTATAAACTAAGGCCCCAAAATATATAAATCTCCAGGGTTTTTATAAAAATATATTAAAAGAATTAGTGGTTGAACTAATTATTGAGGGAATATTTGTTTTTCCTTAATTTATGGCAAAAGCAAACCACCACCACCTCACTCTATTATCAGCCACTCTTTCCCACTACCCCTTGTCTCCTTAGTGGACCTTTACACCCAATCTCCAGCTCTTCCCACGTTCTAAGAGCTGGAGGATTGATCCTCTCTCCTCATTCTCCATAAAGTTCTTTCATTCTACACTTAGCAACCAAAGGACACTCTCCAAAATTCTCTCATCTTTTCTCTCAACTTCAAGAACTTCAAGGCTTTCTTCAGGGATTTCTTTCTTCAATTAGTAAGTATCTTCATCATTCATATAATTATTACAGTCCATTCTACTCAAATCATTGATATCTAACATAAATTCCATCTTATTCGGTGTTAGATTCTCGAATCATCAAGACATCTTCTTAGTGTTCTTGGGTTGAATACTTCCTCTCTCTCACTTTCATCTACTGAAACCACATAAGGTGAGTTCATACCCCTACATTTACATGTTTTTCTTAAGTTTTAAGGGGGGAATACAAGTAAAATCATCAAGAACACAATTAAACTTTTTCTATCAGATTATATCAGAAAAGATGAACTTCGATCACGGACTGTTTTGGTCAACTTAAATATTTTAGTTTTCAAAACTGTTTAAGGTGCAAGTAGTTCAAACTCTTAGCTTTAAGATGGCTACTTGCACATCTCCATATGATTTTTCTACAATTTATGGTGATTTTTACAAAACTGCCTGTCATTTCAGAGGCAAACCCGGACCAGTCTGTGATTATGAACATTTTCACCTCTGTTAGAGATCACTAAAAATCATGATAAAATTTACGAACAAACTAGACTCATATTCCAAACTCTCAGAATTTGTGGATTTGGATTTAGAGCTTTGATGATTGTTCTATAAATTTTCTAAGAACAGTAACAGAAACTGTATTCAACGAAAAGTTGCTGTCAATTTCATTTCACCTTGTAACATGTTGAGCAAGGTGTATATCTTTATGTGATTATATGTTATTGCAATATATGACATTTTATCTTAATATTTAGACACACATCAGTTTACAAATGGATTTGGACATATAAAATATAAAGAATAACAAGTGATTATAATCAAAGTACAACCGATACATTCAAACATTTAATAAACTATTTTGAATATAGTTTGCATACATTACTACGTACTACCCTTGGTTGATAAACTATAATAGGTATAGTTTATGATACATTACATAACACATACATTTAAAAAGGGTACATTTATACAAAGGATATTTTCATTAAGCAAGGTACGACCATACGGTACCAAGTTTTCATAACACGTAATTCCGTTAATGACTTTGTGAGACATTTACTTCAAATTACAATTAAGTCCTGTATTGTAACCAGAGTCTCCTTGAGGGAGAGCGTGATAGTTGTGTATAGATCTATATTGGGTTTGACAAACCCACACCTAAACTGCATGCAACAGTTAGACCGATAGGTCTGGGGTGACAAATGTCATAACATTTCCGACGCCTGAAGAACGTCGTTTTAGGCAACCTTGGTCATGGTATGGTTATAATAAACTCACATAAAGTATTAATAAACATTGGAATTTACGGGAACTTCATTAAAATTTAACGAGTTTATGTCGATTTAAACTTGCATTGTTTTACTATAAATATGACAAATTACTTGTACATTTCGGTCTTTGGGTTTTAAGACTACATTTACACATTAAGGAAAATATTGGATTTTCTAACACAAATACTACTTTTCCAAACGAAAGGCTTTTAATAATACCAAACAAAAGCTTATGAACTCACCAACCTTTGTGTTGACATTTTTTTTAAACAACTTATATTCTCAGGAAATCATTAAACAGGTAACCAAGTGCTTTTGAGGATGGGGCGCTAAGGCGTCTACTATTTCATATTTTGTCAACATATTGTAATTGATTCGTAAACATGTAATTCATACAATGATGTCACTTTTTCAATTATATATATGTTGGTTGTGTTTGCTTCAATTACTATTACAATTGTTGTTATGATACTATACATGAAGTCCTCCACCCCCGGACGTTTCCGCCATCCTTGGTTTGGGGGTGTGACAGATTGGTATCAGAGAACAGTTTATAGTGAATTAAGTATATCAAACCACATAAGATATACAAACTATAAACACAATTGGGACTAATAGTCTCTGATTTGTGCATTTTTCAAATAAATATACTCTTAGAAAATAAATGATTTTCTTGATTAAAGTATACATACATACATTACATGCTCGCATGGTATCATAACTAGCGAAAACATAAAGCAAAAGAAGAAGAGTTGAACATTTTGAGTATGCCTTAGTATATGTGGATTAAATCTGGGAAGGATATAGCCTGATCAACTATATCTGTCCGGGAATTGACTTGCATATACCGGGGGATGGTCAGGATGGGCAACAAATCTAACAAACCTAATAACACACTACAAAGGATACTTTAAGAACTCAAAACTAAACATTTACAAATACTATAGGAGTATTTTGTGTTACTATAATAAATTATCTGAGAATTAAATAGGTCTTTATTTATAGATCAATAGCTGCTAAGTGGATGCGCTAAGGTCATATGTAACTAAGATGCTATAGACTTAGAATTTATGTATCTTTGTTTCACTTCCTGTCCTTGTTTGGTTGTGGTCTTGGAGTTAGGGTCATCTATTCGAAGGACTATTATATCTTAATCACATATGACTGGTATGCACTTTGCAACTAATTAAGTAACCGATAAAGATCATTTTAAAATATAATATATTAATTATGTCCCGACTAAATTAGTATATGTGAAACTTTTACAAACAGTCATATACTTGGAAACAAGGAAACTCAAATAAAATATTTTATACTTTCATTTTACCTCATAACCCAATGTATTGGGTCAATTAAAAGTATAAAATCGTATGTATCGTAAACATACAGGAAAACAACGTAATAATATACTTTATGTATAAAAGATTTCTCTTCCTATAAATATACTTTTACTAAAAGTACATTGGTTTACGACTTATGACAGAACCATGCCGCCAAGGAGAAGACCAAGACCTTCCGGCAACACAGCAACACCTCCTCCGCCGCTGCCTCCACAGTTTGATCCTGCGATGTTCCAGGCTGCAGTAACAGCAGCCGTAGCGGCCGCAATATCGCAGATAGGGACAAACGGAGCTGGTGGTTCTGGATCAGGTGCTACAAACTCTAACCACGGAGACAGTACGTGGCGTACAAGAGAGTGTTCCTACAAAGACTTCACCAATGGCAAACCCGACAACTTCAATGGGAGCGGGGGAGTCATCACTTTAATGCAATGGTTTGAAAAGACTGAAGTAGTCTTTCAAGTGTGCTCTTGCCCCGAAGCGAGCAAAGTTAAGTTCGCAGCCTTCACTTTCACTGGCCGTGCCCTTACTTGGTGGAACTGTCGGATTAATTCACTTACTCTCGAAGTGGCTAGCTCCATATCCTGGGCAGAACTAAAAACCTTGATGATGAAGGAGTACTGCCCGAGAGGTGAAATTCAAAAGCTGGAACAAGAACTTTGGAACCTCAGGATGACGGGCTCCGACCTTGAAACCTACACCACCCGATTCAATGAATTGGCTCTCCTCTGCCCAACAATGGTTACTCCGGAGGAGAAAAAGGTGGAGCGATACCTTTGGGGACTGTCTCCCCAAGTGCAAAGTAGTGTCCTGGCTTCAAGGCCAACTACTTTTGACAGTGCCAGGGAGCTGGCACAACAACTTGTTGACCACCGAGCCGGTCATAATACTACAACCACCACCACTGATCAATCAAAATGGGGAAACAACAAAAGGAAGTTCTGGAACCAAAAGAAGAGCGAACCAGCACAGGACCCCGCTAAGAAGCAACAAATTGTTGCTGTCCATGCTGCCACTAATGCTGCCACTACTGCACCACCGAAGCCATATGCTGGAACCCTACCCAAGTGCAACAAGTGCAACTTTCACCACAATGGTGCTTGTAGGGAGATGCACTGTAACAACTGCGACAGGAAGGGGCACACTGCTCGTTTCTGTAAAGCGCCGGCTCAACCAATCAACCAAGTCGCCAGTACGGGGGCAACCCGAACCTGCTACAACTGTGGAGACGCAAGTCACTTCAAAAGAAACTGCCCCAAAGCACAAGCCCCTAATGCTGGTGGAGTAGGAAGAATCCTGGCAATAGGACATGGGGAAGCAGTTGAGGATCCCGCGGTGGTTACCGGTACGTTTCTCCTCAATAACTCTTATGCATGCGTACTATTCGATAGTGGAGCGGAGAGGAGTTTCGTGAGCCACCAATATAAACAATTACTTGAACAAAATCCCCAATCACTAAAGGATACTTATGTAGTAGAAATGGCAAATGGGAAAGTAGAACGCACTAGCGATATATACTCATAGTGTACTCTCACTCTAGACAACCATACATTTAAAATTGACCTGATGCCGGTCACCATAAAAAGCTTCGACGTAATCATCGGGATGGATTGGTTAGTTCCTCACCGTGCCGACATTCTATGTTACGAAAGGGCCGTTCGCCTCAATCTACCAAATAACGAAACCCTTCTCATCTATGGTGACAAACCTAGTGCGAATTTACAAATCATCTCATGCATCAAAGCCCAAAAGTATCTCCGGAAGGAGTACCACGCCTTCTTGGCCCACGTAGTAGACAAGAAACAAGACGTGAAAGACATGAAAGACATCCCCGAAGTGTGTAACTTCCCGGATGTGTTCCCAGAAGATCTTCCTGGTGTACCACTCGCACGACAAGTCGATTTCAGAATTGACTTAATACCCGGAGCTACCCCCGTAACCAGAGCTCCATACCGCCTCGCACCAACAGAAATGCAAGAGTTGTCCAGTCAGTTGAACGAGCTTTTGAGCAAAGGGTTCATCAGACCAAGCTTCTCACCTTGGGGAGCACCAGTACTTTTTGTAAAGAAGAAGGACAGATCCTTTCGCATGTGCATCGACTATCGGGAACTAAACAAACTCACCATCAAGAACCGATATCCTCTACCCCGAATCGACGACCTTTTCGACCAACTCCAAGGAGCAAATTTCTTCTCAAATATCGACCTAAGGTCAGGTTACCATCAGCTACGAGTTCAAGAAGAAGATATTCCCAAAACTGCATTCAGAACTCGCTATGGGCACTACGAGTTTGTGGTGATGTCCTTCTGTTTAACAAACGCACCTGCGGTATTCATGGACCTAATGAATAGAGTGTGTCGACCCTACCTAGACAAGTTTGTAATCGTATTCATCGACGATATCTTGATCTACTCGCGAAGCGAATAAGAGCATCGCCTACATCTACGCCAAGTGCTAGAGACACTAAGAGCGGAGAAGCTTTATGCTAAGTTCTCTAAGTGTGAATTCTAGATTAGAGAAGTGGATTTCCTTGGCCATGTGGTAAGTGAGAAAGGCATACATGTGGATCCCTCCAAGATCAAGGCAATCGAGAATTGGTCAGCACCCAAGACGCCAACCGAAATTCGACAATTCCTTGGGCTTGCTGGCTACTACCGAAGATTTATACAAAACTTCTCCAAGATTGCAAAACCACTCACCACCTTGACGCAGAAAGGTGTGATATTCAAGTGGGAAAATAAACAAGAAACTGCTTTCCAAACGTTAAAACAAGCCCTATGCAGCGCACCGATCTTGTCTCTCCCAGAGGGAACCGAGGACTTCGTAGTGTACTGTGATGCTTCGAATCAAGGCCTCGGATGTGTGCTCATGCAGAGAGGGAAGGTTATCGCGTATGCATCAAGACAGCTTAAGACGCACGAGGTTAATTATACTACGCACGACCTGGAATTAGGAGCAGTGGTATTCGCTTTGAAGATCTGGAGACACTACCTCTACGGCACGAAATGCACTATCTTTACTGATCACAAAAGTCTTCAGCATATCTTCAATCAGAAAGAGCTCAACATGCGACAGAGGAGATGGGTAAAGTTGCTGAATGACTACGAGTGTGAAATTCGTTATCATCCGGGCAAGGCCAATGTAGTGGCTGATGCTCTAAGCAGGAAGGAGTACTCGGGCCGCCGAGTAAAATCCTTAACAATGACGATCCATTCCCACACGACCATACAAATCAAGGAAGCTCAACTAGAAGCTTTGAAACCAGAAAAGGTGGCAGGAGAGACATTAAGGGGAATGGATAAAAACTTAGAAGTCAAGGATGATGGAGTACGTTATCTCATGAATCGAATCTGGACACCGAAGTTCGGTGGACTCCGAGACGTCATCATGAATGAAGCACACAAGACTCGATATTCCATCCATCCCGGGTCAGATAAGATGTATCTGGACCTCAAGAAATTATACTGGTGGCCGAACATGAAAGCTGAGATTGCTACCTATGTGAGCAAGTGTCTGACTTGCGCCAAGGTCAAAATCGAATACCAGAAACCATCCGGGCTATTACAACAGCCAGATATACCTGAGTGGAAGTGGGAACGAATAACCATGGACTTCATAACCAAGCTGCCTAAGACATCGGGCGGGCTTGACACCATATGGGTAATCGTTGACAGATTGACCAAATCAGCACACTTCCTACCGATAAAAGAAACCGACAAGATGGAGAAGCTGACTAAAACGTACATCAGAGAGATTGTACGACTCCATGGTGTGCCGATATCCATTATCTCCGATAGAGATAGTAGATTTACCTCACGGTTTTGGCAGTCTCTACAAAAATCATTGGGAACTAGGCTTGACATGAGTACGGCCTACCACCCACAAACCGACGGACAGAGCGAACGAACCATTCAAACGTTGGAAGACATGTTAAGAGCTTGTGTGATAGACTTCGGTAAAGCATTGGATACCCATCTACCGCTTATCGAATTCTCCTACAATAACAGCTATCATACTAGCATCAAAGTCGCTCCATTCGAAGCTCTTTACGGTCGCAAATGCAGATCACCCCTATGTTGGGCTAAGGTGGGGGATACACAGCTAGCTAGAGGGCAAGTCTCTAATAGCACCCTCACTGGCCCTGAAATCATAAGGGAAACCACAGAAAAGATCGTTCAAATTCGAGAAAGACTGAAAGCGTCTCGCGATCGGCAAAAGAGTTACGCAGACAAACGACGCAAACCCTTGGAATTCCAGGTGGGTGATCGTGTACTACTAAAAGTTTCCCCTTGGAAAGGAATGATACGATTCGGCAAACGCGGGAAACTAAATCCAAGGTACATCGGGCCATTCGAAATCCTTGCTAGGATTGGGCCAGTAGCATACAAACTTCGATTACCTCAGGAACTCGTCAAAGTACATCCCACATTTCACGTGTCGAACCTAAAGAAGTGTTTGTCTGATGAGACACTCGTAATACCACTCGACGAAATCGAAGTTAACGAAAATCTCCACTTCGTGGAGGAACCAGTCGAAATCATGGATCGGGAAATCAAACGAACGAAACAAAGTCGTATTCCCATCATGAAGGTTCGTTGGAACGCTAAACGAGGACCCGAATTTACCTGGGAATGCGAGGATCAGATGAAACAAAAGTATCCACATCTCTTCCCAAACTCTTGAAATCCCAGTCAAAATGAAAATTTCGGGACGAAATTCCTTCTAACGGGGGGATGATGTGACAACCGTCAAATTTCGGTCAAGTCAAAGTCAAACAAAGTCAACAAGTCAAACCGGTCAACTCCAATAACCCTTGTATGTTAGGGTTTACGTTATGTAATCACTATACAATTTGCTATTTTAATGAGAAATCATCATTTGGAAAGTTCATGTGTTTGATTTTCCTTAGCCTTAACAGTGCTAAACAACGAACCAAAGCGATAAAACACTATTGCACAATCATCGGGATTGTGTACGACACTAAAACACGGTTTAACGGGGTTTACGAACCTTGCGTTGTGAAGCCGGACACTCAAATTAATCACAAACGAAACCTCTCTAAATCGTTTTCACTCTATCTCTTTCTATTTGAAATCTCTCCCAAATCTCTCTCAAAAGTTACTTTAACTTTTTGTAATCATTTGGGTCATATCGACCCTTAACCGGGTCAAAAATCGCTTGAAACGGGGTAAAAACGGGTAAAATAGCCTTAAGGACCTGGAACTGAAGCTTCAGGACCGAAGCCTCTCATCCGAGGCCTCGGATCCGAAGCCTCTCATCAGGACCGAAGCTGAAGCCTCTCAGGAGACCGAATCCAAAGCCATCAGACAGCAGCCTCGCATGCGAGGGTCCGAATCCGGCCTCCATGCGAGGGGTCTCGCAGACGGCCCCTTTTTACCGGTTTTTCGACTACGACTTCGTTTTAACTCCGTTTTTTATTATTTTAACGTGGGATTTTCACCCAAAACTTTATTTTATAAACTAAGGCCCCAAAATATATAAATCTCCAGGGTTTTTATAAAAATATATTAAAAGAATTAGTGGTTGAACTAATTATTGAGGGAATATTTGTTTTTCCTTAATTTATGGCAAAAGCAAACCACCACCACCTCACTCTATTATCAGCCACTCTTTCCCACTACCCCTTGTCTCCTTAGTGGACCTTTACACCCAATCTCCAGCTCTTCCCACGTTCTAAGAGCTGGAGGATTGATCCTCTCTCCTCATTCTCCATAAAGTTCTTTCATTCTACACTTAGCAACCAAATGACACTCTCCAAAATTCTCTCATCTTTTCTCTCAACTTCAAGAACTTCAAGGCTTTCTTCAGGGATTTCTTTCTTCAATTAGTAAGTATCTTCATCATTCATATAATTATTACACTCCATTCTACTCAAATCATTGATATCTTACACAAATTCCATCTTATTCGGTGTTAGATTCTCGAATCATCAAGACATCTTCTTAGTGTTCTTGGGTTGAATACTTCCTCTCTCTCACTTTCATCTACTGAAACCACATAAGGTGAGTTCATACCCCTACATTTACATGTTTTTCTTAAGTTTTAAGGGGGGAATACAAGTAAAATCATCAAGAACACAATTAAACTTTTTCTATCAGATTACATCAGAAAAGATGAACTTCGATCACGGACTGTTTTGGTCAACTTAAATATTTTAGTTTTCAAAACTGTTGAAGGTGCAAGTAGTTCAAACTCTTAGCTTTAAGATGGCTACTTGCACATCTCCATATGATTTTTCTACAATTTATGGTGATTTTTACAAAACTGCCTGTCATTTCAGAGGCAAACCCGGACCAGTCTGTGATTATGAACATTTTCACCACTGTTAGAGATCACTAAAAATCATGATAAAATTTACGAACAAACTAGACTCATATTCCAAACTCTCAGAATTTGTGGATTTGGATTTAGAGCTTTGATGATTGTTCTATAAATTTTCTAAGAACAGTAACAGAAACTGTATTCAACGAAAAGTTGCTGTCAATTTCATTTCACCTTGTAACATGTTGAGCAAGGTGTATATCTTTATGTGATTATATGTTATTGCAATATATGACATTTTATCTTAATATTTAGACACACATCAGTTTACAAATGGATTTGGACATATAAAATATAAAGAATAACAAGTGATTATAATCAAAGTACAACCGATACATTCAAACATTTAATAAACTATTTTGAATATAGTTTGCATACATTACTACGTACTACCCTTGGTTGATAAACTATAATAGGTATAGTTTATGATACATTACATAACACATACATTTAAAAAGGGTACATTTATACAAAGGATATTTTCATTAAGCAAGGTACGGCCATACGGTACCAAGTTTTCATAACACGTAATTCCGTTAATGACTTTGTGAGACATTTACTTCAAATTACAATTAAGTCCTGTATTGTAACCAGAGTCTCCTTGAGGGAGAGCGTGATAGTTGTGTATAGATCTATATTGGGTTTGACAAACCCACACCTAAACTGCATGCAACAGTTAGACCGATAGGTCTGGGGTGACAAATGTCATAACATTTCCGACGCCTGAAGAACGTCGTTTTAGGCAACCTTGGTCATAGTATGGTTATAATAAACTCACATAAAGTATTAATAAACATTGGAATTTACGGGAACTTCATTAAAATTTAACGAGTTTATGTCGATTTAAACTTGCATTGTTTTACTATAAATATGACAAATTACTTGTACATTTCGGTCTTTGGGTTTTAAGACTACATTTACACATTAAGGAAAATATTGGATTTTCTAACACAAATACTACTTTTACAAACGAAAGGCTTTTAATAATACCAAACAAAAGCTTATGAACTCACCAACCTTTGTGTTGACATTTTTTTTTAAACAACTTGTATTCTCAGGAAATCATTAAACAGGTAACCAAGTGCTTTTGAGGATGGGGCGCTAAGGCGTCTACTATTTCATATTTTGTTAACATATTGTAATTGATTCGTAAACATGTAATTCATACAATGATGTCACTTTTTCAATTATATATATGTTGGTTGTGTTTGCTTCAATTACTATTACAATTGTTGTTATGATACTATACATGAAGTCCTCCACCCCCGGACGTTTCCGCCATCCTTGGTTTGGGGGTGTGATAAAATCGGTTTTATATCTTTAAGTATGGAAATATACTTGTTTTTGGTCCTGGGATTTAGGACCACCTAACTTTAAAAAGGGTTTTATGCCGATTTAAAATCACTTTTATATCTTGAAGTATGGAAAATACTTGTTTATTCTCAGTTCTGGGATTTAGGACTACCTAACTTTTATAAGGAAAATATAGGATTTTCTTTAGCTAGAATTGTTAGACTTCAGCTATAATCGCTAAGTGTATATGCTAGGGTTATATAAGAATCTAGTCACGATCGACCTAGAATTGGTGGGCCCGCCTTACTTCCTGTTCCTCGTTTGGTTGTGGACCTAGGGCAGACCCATTATATTCGACGGTTTATTTAACTTAAATTTTATATAACTTATATACACTGGGTGGTTTTAGAAGGAATCTACGGGTCCTTCTAGGGTTCATTATCGCATAACATAAGAGCATTCATTTCACACTTAATAAAGAAAATATTGGAAAATTAACAAACACACCGTTCACGGGAATTTAAGGATTTCACAAAATGGAGTTTTATTTAAATATAAAACCACATATAAGTATGATGATTTACTTACATATACTAAGTCTTGGTTCAATTAAGACTACAATAAACCTTTTAGAAAATATTGGATTTTCTGGAAACATACTTTGTCTCTTTTACAAGGAAAACGGTTTCTTTCTCAAACAAAACTCTTATGAACTCACCAACTTAATTGTTGATGTTTTTTCAAACTACTTGTATTCTCAGGATTCAGTGAAACAGGAAATCAACCGCTTTTGAGGATGGGACGTTAAATCGTCAAACATTTCATTTTTGTCATCATAAGTGTAATTGATTGGAAACATGTAAACACATACTATTGTATAACTTTTTCAATTATATTTATGATGGTTGTATTTACTTTGGGCACTATTATACTCGTTGTTGTGATACTATACATGAAGTCCTCCACCCCCGGACGTTTCCGCCATCCTTGGTTTCTGGGTGTGACAGATTGGTATCAGAGCATTGTTTATAGTGAACTAAGTATATCGAACCACATAAGATATACAAACTATAAATGCATTGGGACTTAAGTCTCTGATTTAAATTTTTTTCAAATAACTATACTTTTAGAAATAAATAGTTTCTTGTTAAAAGTATAAGTACATACATGCATACCGGTTTAGTGTCACGTCTAAGGAAAACATAAAAGTTAAAAATAGAGGAGTTGTGCAATGTGAATATGCCCTGGGATATGCAATCAAGTCTGGGAGGAATATAGCCTGATCAACTATATTCGTCCGAGAAGTGACTAGTATGTGCCAGGGGATAGTCATAGTGGACAACAAGTCTATCAGCTTACCAACACCCGTACCAGAAAATCCTTAACAACCAAACATAACATTTAAAAATACTATAGGAGTATTTTGTGGTAGTATAACTTATGTGAAAACTAAACTGATTCTTGCTAGTAGGTCTACAATCACTAAATGGATACGCTAAAGTTATATATAATTTAGATATGTAACTGGTTTGCACCATGTCATCATAAAAGTAACTAAAGAGGATCAAACTCCTATAAGTATTTCTAGGAATATAGTTATTATATGCCTCTTACCTCACCCCTATTCTCGCACGGACATCATGGCAAGATTTTACTTACCGGGAGACCTCTACTTTCCGAACCCGGAGAGTTAGTGGGTGATTAGGAAAAAGAATCGGAAGTGGAGCCAGAGGTCGACAACTCTCCTTACATAGCCAGGGCTCTCGCGAACCGCCTCGACTACATCAAACCTGTGCTCCGTTGGGCAGCTTTGATCAAGGGATGGAGTCGCCACCAGCAACAGCAATCGCCATTTGGGGACGAATTGTCGTGAGCAGAGTCCATTTTACTCACAAGACCTGGTAGATTAGGCCTATGAGCGTGCGTTGGTGTTACTCCCCTCCATGTGTAGGCCCGACCCCGCGAGTTAGTGATTACACTAGTCGAGAGATATATTTGCGGCCCAAACTTTTCCTTGCAATAATGTAGTGTAGACCTGCATCAGGCTCAAAACCTTTCTCTAAAAAAAAACTAAATATACTAGAATCATACGAATGAAAGGGGCATGCGTACTATTTCATTGGGAGCAATACTACTAAGAATTCATAAGGTTATTATATATAGACTCTCATTATGAATTGTTGTCAAAAGACACAAAAAACATTGGAACTCGATACACTCAGAACTAAGATAAACTGAGTGAGATAACTCCTGACGTATAAACCCTTATTCAATACCCATCATCATCTCTTCTTTTTAAAACCTCATGGTTGAAAGGTGCCTTTCCATAAGACCTATAGGGTGCGGTCATACCAACACTAATGCAACGGATCCCATCAGAACTCCTCAACTAAGTGTGTTCGGACAAACCTAATCCTAGGATGGGAAAAACTTAACGCCCGTACAAAACCTACATCTACCCACTACCATAACTCCGCCTCCGAAACATTAGCAAAAACCTCAAGAATAGTTCAGTAAAGTGTGAAATTTATATATATGTATATAAATGATAAGGGTATAATTAGAATCATCCCCACTCATGAAATCGTTTCTCCCCATGCAACAGAGTTATGTCTTCACAAGAAGGTAACCAGCCAACAAGCAAGGCAGCAATCCTACAGATAGACTCTGCTACTTTTCAAGCTGCGGTCACGACAGCCGTGACAGCCGTCATGGCTCAACTCAATACTAACAACGCTAGCAGAGTTGAAGGCGGCATTGGCAATTCTAACCGCAGTAACAGTCAAGAACACCAGCGGGTGTCTACCCACGAGGACGCCTCAGACCACAAACCTAAGAACAAGAAACGAAAATTTTGGGACAAAAAGAAGTGCAACCTATCTCAAAAATGCGCTAAAGGACAACAATCCGTGGCTGCCCCTGTAATTACAACATCAGTCCCGACTCATGCCTCGACACTAGCCACAACGTCTGTCACTCAAGCACCGCTCAGGCAATATATGGGAACACTTCCGAAGTGTATCAAGTGTAGCTACCATCACAATGGGGTTTGCCGAGTGATGCACTGTAAAAACTGCAATAAGGACGGACATAATGCCCGCTTCTGCAGGAAACAGACCCAGCACATCGCTTCAATCACCAACATCAGTGTAAGTCCAGCATGCTACCTATGCGGTGAAAGGGGACACTTCAAGAGAGACTGTCCAACTGAGAGGAATGACGGGGCGACAGGGGAAGCATGACAAACAAACCAGCAGGAGCAACAAGGAACCTTATTAGGACTTTTGTAATGTTTCCAAACAACAAAGACGTTTTAGTACCATATGTTTGCGATGAATTTGGTATGTTTGCTAAAATTGCCGTATATCAAAAAGTAGTTAAAATACTCTCCCATTCAATCAAATCAAAGACACTTATATATGATCTTAGGATCATTACCAGTAAGCTCGGATAACTTGGTATATACATCATGGTTAATCATAATCAAAATACTACAAGCTTAAAGCAAATAATTCCGTCTTAACCCCTATTCCATGTCTAGTAGTGGGATTAGGGTAAAACCACTCACTCGACGGTTTCATCAATACCAATTTACATACGACTTGCATGTACCGATCGACCATAGAATGATCAGTCGGGGATCATGATATAAAGTATCATTACTAGCTATCAGAACACACTTACTACCAGTGCTAGCTGTTGTGGTATGAATCATTTGCAGTAACAATAACACCGATCAAAACAGAGCACAATAACAAGAATCACATGATACTCTATCTCCCTAACGAATGATTCGTACGAATACAACTTAACACATGTGTTACTAAAAGGATCTGTTGTCTTCATTCGATGTCGATTGGTATAGTCCTCACTTTCCCGATTATACAGCTACGAAAAGACCCTTCATCTAACCTCGAAACCCTCGTCTCTTGTAAACGCAAATCCGACACGGACCTCCGGGCCATCTCTCGCTGTAAAACCTCAAAAACATTCACCAGAGGAGTATTATACTTTCCGCACCTTTCCAAAATTTTCCTAGTAAACCCTTCGAGAATATCACACGTATAACAGGACAAGAGCAAGCACAGAAGCTTAAGACGGATACAGTTAGTCTATCACTACGGAGTGTATACGCGAGGATAATATATAATTAAGATTCTATGGACATTGGATGTGTGTTTCCGCCCTATTTCCTGTTCCTTGTCTGGTTGTGGACTTGGGGCGGAGTCACCCATCCAACTGTCTTACCAATCCTAATTACATACGACCTCTATATGCAAGTTAAAGATAGATGGACCAGGTACGAGTTCTACCATGAACTTCGGGACAAGGCTACCTAGGAGTGCGAATGAACGTCCTACCATCCGAATAAGTCTAGTCTCGAAAACCGAACCCATATGCTCCCTACCGACCTAATCAAATGAGAAACACTAAAGCAGACCTTATGCAGCGCTCCGAGGAGAAGTATTACTTACGACTCAGTATAAATTCGAGAAAGGCTGAAAGCATCTCGAAGCCGACAAAAGAGCTACACAGATAAGCAACGCAAACCCTCGAAATTGCGGGTTGGTGACCGAACTCTACCGAAGGCCTCACCATTCAAAAGAATGATATGTTTCGGTAAACAAGGGAGACTAAATCCTAGGTACAGCGAACCATTCGAAATCTTTGCTAGGATTGGCTCAGTAGCATACAAACTCCGACTGCCCCAAGAACCTAATAATGTACATCCAACCATCCACGCGTCAAATTTAAAGAAAGGTATGTCCGACGAGACTCTTGTGATACCTCCCGACGAAACCAAAGACGCATCCCTGTTGTGAAGATCTGTTGGATCGTGAAACAAGGACCTGAGTTCACCTGGGAACGCGAAGACCAAATGAAGCAAAAATACCCACATCTATTCCCCGACCCTTGAAATCCCACTCAAAATGCAAAATTTCGGGACGAAATTCCTTCTAACGGGGGGATACTGTGACAACTGTCAAATTCAAGTCAAAGTCAAAGTCAAAGTCAACAAGTCAAACCGGTCAACTTAACTGATACTTGTATGTTAGGAGTTATTCTCTGTAAAAATTGTGCAATTGTATGTCAAAAATTCAAGTGTCTTGAAGAATCTAAGTGTTAACAATGTAAAAACCATAAAAAAAGGGGTTAAACGCATCAAAAACACGGCTAAGGACCCTTTCGGGGACTTAAAACGATCATTAACGAAGCGTAACGGGGTTCACGAACCTTGCAATTGCGAGATTACGCGATAATAATGGCTAAGGTTAAATCTCTACCAAATCTCTCCAAGTATGTGAAATCTCTCCGAAATCTCTCTAAGTATGTGAAATCTCTCCCAAATCTCTCCAAGTATGTGAAATCTCTCCCAAATCTCTCCAAGAATGTGAAATCTCTCCCAAATCTCTCCAAGTATGTGAAATCTCTCCCAAATCTCTCCAAGTATGTGAAATCTCTCCAAGTATGTGAAATCTCTCCCAAATCTCTCCAAGAATGTGAAATCTCTCCAAGTATGTGAAATCTCTCACAAATCTCTCCCAAAATCTCTCTCAAACTTTTTCTGGTCATCCGGGTCATCCCGACCCTTAACTTGGTCAAAAATCACGCAAAACGGTAAAATTCCTCGAAAAACAGCCTTATAGAACCGAAACTCCTCTTAGGAACCGAAAGTCCTCTTAGGAACCGAAAGTCCTCTTAGGAACAGAAACTCCTCTTAGGAGCCGAAACTCCCCTTAGGAGCCAAAACCCTCCTGTCAGAACCGAAAGTGTCAGTAGCGAGGACCGAGACTCGGCTCAGCCATGCGAAGATCATCAGCATGGACCGAGACTCGGCTCGGCCATGCGAAGATCAGCAGCGAGGACCGAGACTCGGCTCCCCCATGCGAACCTCGGACCTTCGGCCTCCCCCTGCGAGACCCTCGCATCCCCCTTCGGAACTTCGGACCCTCGGCCAGCTCTCGGTTCCTTCCTTTTCCCTCTCGGTTCCTAGCTCCTAAGAGCCGAACCTCGCAGGTTCGGTTCCTACTGTCCGGTTTTCGACTACTTTCGCCTCCTAAACCCGTTTTTGACGGGATTTTTTCACCAAATTCATATTTTTATCATTTTTAACCCCCAGAACTATTATTTTAATTATTTTTCAAGGATTTATTAATTTAAAATCATTATTTTATATTAAGAGGATATTTACCCCACAAGTGAGTCAAGTGTGTCCACTTGCCTTCCATGTGTCACCCTCCCATTTGCCACCTTATCGACATCACACAAACCAATGCACACATCACTTCAAACTCACAAGTTGCTCCAGCAACTTTCCATATAAGGAAATCCCTGGAAGATTCCTTGAGTTACTTACTCACTTCAAACATACACACTTCTCATATCACCCTAAGAAAGCTTCCTTCTCTCTACTTTCCACCACCTTGTGCAAGTGTTCTTGAGTTGCTACTGCACTTTTTGGTAAGTATTCCATCTAAACTCAAGTGTCATTCCATAATTTCATAACACTTTTGGATCATTGACTCATATCTTAACACCAAAAATCGTTCTTAGGATCATCCAAAACTTCGTGTGTTCATCAAGTGATCTAGACTTCAAACTCATCATCTTCAACCTTCCACTCTTCAAGAAATCACTCAAGGTGAGTTCATACCCCTACATTTTTTAGTTTTATTCATTTTTCAGGGGGGAATACAAGTTAAAACACCAAAACATATTCAAAACTCAACTTGACAGCTTACAACAGAAACGTTGTGACCTGTTCACGAACTGTTTTACCCAACTTAAACTTAATATCTTTCAAAACTGTATAATATGCAAATAGTTCAGGTATATACCTTTAAAATGACTACTTGCACATCTTCATATGAGTTTTCTACAATTTATGGTGATTTTTACAAAACTGCCTATCATTTCAGAAACGAATTCAGACCAGTCTGTGATTATGAACACTTTCACATAAGTTAGAGACTTCTAAAAATCATAATAAAAATTATGAATAAACTAGACACATTTTCTAAGCTCTCAGAGTTTACGGAGTTAGTTTTCGATTTCGTATGATTTTTTTATGATAATTTCAAAACAGTGTAGAAAGGATAAAAACTAGTTGTATAGTTTACCATATTAACAACACTTTGTATTATGTTGAGCAAAGTGCATAACAATAAGTTTCTCAATGTTTGGATGCATTCTTGTTAGTTTATCATCATAAACAGAAATTAGTCATTCATGTTAAGGATTTTCCTCCATTCATTTCGAACACATCTAATGAACTACATTAAGTATAGTTTATGAATTTTCGATAAAAGCATACTACATGGAAAAGGTTTTACTCTAAAAACAAATGGGTTTTTCATATACTACTTGATAAACTATAATAGTAATAGTTTATGGATTTATATCACAAATGTATTTTCATAAAAGGTGATTTCACTTCCTCCACGGAAGAGGTTTTATACTCAAAACTATATGTAAACTAGTTAACATAAGTTGTGAGACATTCTCCTTCGGGGTACTCTTAAGTACCACAGAAAATCCTGAATTAGTTATAACCAGAGTCTCTTGTAGGGAGAGCATGATAATTGTGTATAGATCTATATTGGGATTGACAACCCACACCCATGCTGCTTGCATAAGTCCGATCGGGCGATCGGGGGTGACAAGTGTCATTTCGATTCCGACGCCTGAAGAACGTCGTAAGCAGGTTATTCTGTCGTAGTATGGTTATAGCGACTCACATAGGGAGTTAACAATCTTTCAAGTTTACATGAAAAATTCTACTTTGAAAAGGGGTTTTACTCCTAATTTAAACGAGTTTATGCCGATTTAAACTTGCATGAATTACTTTAAGTATGTAAAAAATACTTGTTTACCTTCGGTCCTGGGATTTAGGACCACCTAACTTTAAAAAGGGTTTTATGCCGATTTAAAATCGCTTTTATATCTTTAAGTATGGAAATATACTTGTTTTCGGTCCTGGGATTTAGGACCACCTAACTTTAAAAAGGGTTTTATGCCGATTTAAAGTCACTTTTATATCTTTAAGTATGGAAAATACTTGTTTATTCTCAGTTCTGGGATTTAGGACTACCTAACTTTTATAAGGAAAATATAGGATTTTCTTTAGCTAGAATTGTTAGACTTCAGCTATAATCGCTAAGTGTATATGCTAGGGTTATATAAGAATCTAGTCACGATCGACCTAGAATTGGTGGGCCCGCCTTACTTCCTGTTCCTCGTTTGGTTGTGGACCTAGGGCAGACCCATTATATTCGACGGTTTATTTAACTTAAATTTTATATAACTTATATACACTGGGTGATTTTAGAAGGAATCTACGGGTCCTTCTAGGGTTCATTATCGCATAACATAAGAGCATTCATTTCACACTTAATAAAGAAAATATTGGAAAATTAACAAACACACCGTTCACGGGAATTTAAGGATTTCACAAAATGGAGTTTTATTTAAATATAAAACCACATATAAGTATGATGATTTACTTACATATACTAAGTCTTGGTTCAGTTAAGACTACAATAAACCTTTTAGAAAATATTGGATTTTCTGGAAACATACTTTGTCGCTTTTACAAGGAAAACGGTTTCTTTCTCAAACAAAACTCTTATGAACTCACCAACTTAATTGTTGACGCTTTTTCAAACTACTTGTATTCTCAGGAATTCAGTGAAATAGGAAATCAATCGCTTTTGAGGATGGGACGTTAAATCGTCAAACATTTCATTTTTGTCATCATAAGTGTAATTGATTGGAAACATGTAAACACATACTATTGTATAACTTTTTCAATTATATTTATGATGGTTGTATTTACTTTGGGCACTATTATACTCGTTGTTGTGATACTATACATGAAGTCCTCCACCCCCGGACGTTTCCGCCATCCTTGGTTTGGGGGTGTGACAGTACAACATGAAATTAAAGGGACAACAATGGGGAAATCAGATTTGTCCGGAGATAAGGGATAAGGTGAATTTGCTTAAAAAATTCAGAGGCATTATCAGGTACTACATAATGGATTAAACCAGGTTGAGGTTAGGGGATAAATAGATGCATATGAGGTGGACATAGAAAGGAAAACATGTTCATGTAGGTTGTGACAATTGAATGGATATGGATGTGCTCGTTCTGTAACTAGCATATCCTATATTAATAGGGATGCAGAAGCCTAGGTAGACAACATGTATAGCACCACCACTTTCAGGAAGGCATACAGTTACATAATTACCCCCATGAATGGAAGTGACATGTGGACAGAGACAAATTATACTCCACTATTGCCTCCTATTGATAGAAGGATGTCTGGTAGGCCAGCTACTAAGAGGAAGAAATCCACTATAGAGAATAAAGGAACACACAGGGTTTGTAAGGTTGGAAAGAAAAATAGATGCAGTATATGAAAGGAGATAGGTCACAACAAGGCCCCTTGTCCAGAGAGAAGACCCCAAAAGTTACATGTGAAGATACAGAAGAAACAAAAAGTTTGTGTGAAGCAGAATGCAGGACAAGTAAAACCATTTAAAATTAAATTTATTTACATATGATTTGCCACTAACATTATTATATCATGTCATATAGGGAAGTAGAAGTGAACCTCAACAACATGAAGAGGTTGAAATGACTCCAATTGAGATGGATACTACTCAAAATGATATGCAAGCTACTCCTAATGATGTTGAATCCAGTAGTGTAGGGGATTTTAATCAGTATATGCAAGTTACTCCACCTAGAAGTTATGAAGGTGAGGATGGTGTTGTGGGTGAGGAGGTTGTTGTGGGTGAGGAGGTTGTTGTGGGTGAGGAGGCTGAGGCGAGTGGTAATGTTCAAGATGAAGAGGTTATTCCTAATGTCAAAGTTGTTGATAATGTTCAAATTCAGGACGTTGTTCCTATTATCCAGGTTCAGCAGGGTAGAGTTAAACCAATTTTAGAGATTTTGAAGAGGATAAGGAGAAGAAAGTCATAGAGAATCTTGAAGCTGAAATTAGGCAAGACAATTGGTGGTGTTGATGATCTAGGAAATTCCAAGGGAAAAGCTCTTCTAATTGATTAGTGTTGAATTTGTATTTGTTATTTGGATTTAATGTATAAGTATTAGGATGATGCTAATTTTCATTTGAGTTCAATGTGTAACACCTGTTCCAGGTATCATTTATTTTTTCTTAAGTTTTAGGGTTTTATGCTATGACTCAACAAGTTGGGGAGCTCCAACTCGTCGAGTAGAGATCATTTAGGAGGACACGGGATTCAGATCCTACTCGACGAGTCGGAAGGCCCTGGCTCGACGAGTACGCGCTGTAAAGAAAAACCTTAATTTTTAGGGTTTGCACCCTATATAAAGAACTTAATCTGCCCCTTGTGGCCTCCCTTACCAATTCATTACCCAAAGAAGAAACCCTAGCCGTTCTTTGCTGCTTCCTTGTGCTTGAGAGGCTAAGAGAGTGTTTTTGGTGCATTTTGTTGAAGAAGTTTGAAGGTTGAGAAGCTTGGAACGGGAAGGAGCTTGTAGATCCAGCATCTACATCATTTGGGCTTCCATTTGAAGGTAACAAGTTGTTACCTTGGTCATTCTAACATTAGATACCCTTTTCTTGGGTTTTAGGCCATTTTTAGTATATTTGTGAAACTTTTCGGGTGTTGGGTAAGATCTGGAGTTGAAACTTCAGATCTGGACTCCTCTAAGTCCTTAGAGTTATAAAGTCACTAAATTTATCAAGCATCGTTCCTTCTCTTCAGCTAAAACCCCTCCCTTAGCTTGGTTTTGACATCTAAGAGCTTGTATGTACGTAAAGTTTGCAACTTTACGTGGAAATCATGCCTTAGGAGGCTAGATCTGTAATTTGAAGCTTTGGGGTAGCTTAAACACGTCTAATCACAAAAAGGACTAAAGGAACTCGTCGAGCCCCTTAGCCAACTCGATGAGTCGGGTAGGGCTTACCCGTTTTCGAAGATTCCGAGTGGTTTTTGTGAAGGATTGGGGTTTTCGATCTACATGAGTTTTCGGTCTTCTGGATGTTGAAGAACTCGACGAGTTACACAGGTAACTCGGCGAGTTGACGATTTACTCGGGTAACTCGATGAGTTGCTGGATGCACTTGATGAGTTGAGGTCAACATGGATTGTTGACCTTGACTTTGACCAGGGTTGACTTTGAGGGCATTTATGGTATTTCGGAATGGTGACAAGTTAATCACATGATGATTATAGGCAGTTGAGTTGGAGCAGTGCGTGGGATTATTTGATCTTATCTTGTCAGTTCAGCATTCACGAGAGGTGAGTCTCCTCGCCATATCAATGGGTCGAAGGCACCAAGGCCGGCCCATTATTGTTATGAGTTATGATTAGTTGGTTATGGGATATGTGATATGCTAGTTATCTGTGATACTCACATGAAAGACCTCGGTGAGTTCCTGTAACACCCCATTTATTAAATAAATAAATAGATAAATTAATAAACGAATAGTAGCCCTAAAATCCATAATATTTAGGGGGTGTTGGTTTCGGGGAGCCAAATGATATAATTTTGGATTTGGGGGGTTAAAAGTGTAAGTTATGGATTTAATTTGGAAAGGATTTCAGAAGTCAGGGTGCGTTTGGTAATTAATGGACTTAAATTGAAAGGATTTGAAGGCTTAGGGGGCTGATTGGTAATTTTGAGACCTATTATGAAAGGACTTTTGGAGACAGGGGCTAAAGGGGTAAATTCCGGATTTAAATAGAAAAAGAGGAGGGACTAATATTGGCATAATGGACAAATGTTTGGGATGGGACACGGGTTTAGACCCGGTGCTCATTCCTTACCGCTTCATGAAGCAACGTCGAGTAAACCTAACCTTAAGGGCACCATTCTACAGCCGCCACCTTCCTTTGGAAGCCTTCTCAGCGCCGCCTGCAAGAAAAGTCTGATCGCCGCCGCCGCAACACCGTTGAAGGTCGCCATTGCGACGTCTGCTGTCGGAAACATCGTGGGAAGCCGGAGAAACGCCGAGGACTAGGCGAAAACCCGTTGTTTCGTCGTTGTGCAAGTCGTGAGCCACCAGAAACACATGGTAAGCCCACCCACAACCCATTCTTCTTCTTCCTCTCTCTCTCTCTCTCTCTGTCTCTCGTTCTTTTGTAGGTGTGACGCCAGAATCTTCACTATCGCTGTCGATGGCCATGGGGGGCCGCTGTTTGCGTTTTTCCGGCGATGCCTTCCGCCTAAGAGGTGGCAAAATATGAGTGCAATCGAGTATACAAGTTTTCTCGGTATTTGTGGTGTTGTATGCGAGATAACTGACCAAAAACCCACCACCACCACCACAAGGTGGTGGCTGCCACCGTTTTTTGCCGCCACCAGCCACCGTGAAGGGTGGCTGTGTGTGTTATTGTGTGTGAGAGTGTGTACTTTGTGGGTGTGAAGTTGTATACGCAATTTTTGGGCAGGAATCACCACCACCACCATTGGAAGTGGTGGCTGCCGCCGCCGACCACCGCTGCCCGAGGTGGCAGTGGGTGGTGCTCGCGCTAGTGGAACCCTAATTGGCCCAATAGATTAATCTTGGACTTAGTTGGTTTGTGTTTGGGTTAGAAACCCTAATTAGGGTTTAGAAACCCCTAATATTTGAAAATGTTAGTTTTGGATTGCTGGGACCCTCATTTGGACCAGTGGATAGATGTATTGGTTATGGCGAATTACACTGTATGATTAACTTAGTGGAGTAATGGACTTAATGGGTTAAGTCCTTAATGTGTTAAGTCCTTAATAGGTTAAGTGAGAACACTTAACCCTAATCGTCATTTCATGTGAAAACCTTAATTGGGCCTTTTCTGTTGGGCCTAGAGGTTTGGACTATTGATGGGCCATCCAAGAACAAGTATATGGACTAGAATATTTGGATTGGGCTTTAGGATAAGGCCCATTGGACAAGCTTGGGCCCAATTGGGAAAATTGGGCCATAGATGGGCCATAACTAGACCTTGATGATTATGAGATATTGGACCATTGGATTGCCAAGTTGTGACATCCCCATTTTCACGACCAGAAAAGACCGATTTTGTTTATGCTTGTTTGAAAATCAGAGTAACATTTTAAATAAAAGTGTTGCGGAATTTGTCCCAAAACAAAATATGATAAAGATTTATCAAAAGCATTTCCAAGGAAATGTATTTCATTAAAAGACTCGGGATGTCATGTTCGATACAGATCAAAAGCATAAACAGTACAACATAAGCCTTACTACATTATTTCATATCTACAGGCCTATATCCGTAATCCCTCATCCAAAACATCTCATCTATGCTCGAGCGCCACTACCTATAATACATGCAACTTAGTGGGTCAGGCTTGGGAGCCTGGTGAACACATAGGGTTTTCAACCCACAATAAATAAGTTTATTAATTTCATCAATCAGCAATAACCCGATTACCCGTTCCCGTTATCCTCACTTTACGTCCCTAAACACCTATCATAAGGGACCTAGCCTAAGGATCATCATCGGGATGGACACTACTGCTAAGGGGGTTCCTCAGCAATAAATGTCCTAAAGGCAACCATGAGGGGGATGGAGTACACCGGTGAACACATCGTTCACAAACACCTACAGGTTGCGAGCCTGCTAGTGTTCCACTGGACTGTCTAGAAGAGTCTGTGGTCGTCATCTATACTCTGCTAGATGACTGGATCACCAACAACATCGAGGCCTCTCATCATTTTATCACACATCGTCTTATTACATCTACCCATGTTTTACCCCAACATTTTTGTAGATATAAAATACATATACAGTTTAAATTATTTAAAACATGTATACAAATCTTTCATCAGCATAGGCAGCAAGTATTCAGATAATATGCACACATAGCACGTAATTTATATAAAATACTTCATATCTATATGTAAGATGAAAGTAACTATGCACTCACCTGATTAGGTGGTGACTCGGTACTCGAACAGCACTTCGTTATCTCAAAATAATTTTTCCTTGACCAAAACCTAGTATCAATACCGCTAGAGTTTAGTTTTAACGTTAACCGTGACTAATTAATAGTCTAGCTATTATTATTATTATATAAGCGTTAAACGATACTTATATAACCCATAATAATAGCCCAAGTACTTATTATAAGGTCCTAATAACATTACTATATTAAAACATAAGCTATACTAAAGATAGGTTAGGCGTAGCTCACTTACAGCGGGTTTTTCTCAAAACCGGGCTTCGTTGGAGCAGCGTTTCCAAGCCGAAAGGCTCTTTTCTCGGGACTCCGGGAGCCTCGGGGCTTCCTTCGGATGCTAGGGGGTTTACCTAGACTTTAGGGGGGCTTAGGGAGCTTCAAGAGAGAGTGTAGAGAGAGAAAGAGAAGTTGGAAGGTGTGAGAAATGAGGGTGCCCCGACTCCCTTTTTATAGGCTGGAAATGCCAAAAAGTCGTCGAGTTGGCCTCCAACTCGTTGAGTTCCAGGCCAGGTGTCACCATCTGGTGCCTAGCCTTGGGGAGGAAGCAATGGCCAGGATTGCGCCACGTCACCCGATTTCGCAGAGCAGCCTCCCGACTTAGAAAAATCATAACTCTCGCATACGAGCTCCATTTTTGATGTTCTTTTTTTCCACGTGTAGGTAAAAACAATATCTACAACTTTCATTTAGACTCCGTCGGCTAATTCTCGACCGATCTTAAATTTAACAGTAGGAGGAGATTTGGCTGTTAAATGACCGCGTAAAATTCGTAACTTCTTCATACGGACTCCGTTTTCGTCTGTCTTTTTATCGTTGAGTTCCTATTAATGAGATCTTCAACTCTCATTTAGGTCGCGTAGTCCAAAAACCGCTCGAACTAAAATTCGAGTTTCGGGTCGTGCACTGCTATGCCAAATCTTAGAAAAATCATAACTTCCTCATACGAAGTCAGATTTGGGCGTTCTTTTTATGGATGTTCTCGGTTTAACATATTCTACGACTTTTGTTTAGATTACTAAGGCCAAAAATTCTTCTATCGTAAATTCACTATTTACGCTTCCCGGTGTCGTGCCGGTTCCGTCGCGAAACTTCGACGGGTCATAACTTCTTCGTTATAACTCGGATTTCGGCGTTCTTTATATATCCGGAATCCTTGTTTCGACCACTACAACTTTATGTAAAGATATCGGGCTTATCTCATACTTTAATTTTGACGCTTATTTTTATCCTTTTATTATTATATATTTATAAATAAGTAATAAGCATATAAATTCACATAATTCACATAATACTCAAATATTTCATCTCTATTATCTCAAAAAGTGTTACAATAGTTGACCTAGACTATTACATCGTCTAAAAATGCTTAGCCCCGAAACGCGGGCGTTACACAAGTGTTTGGACCAGAATAAATGGTTGGGCCTTAAGGTGAGACCATGTGAGGGGTTTGGGCCCAATTTGGAAAATTGGGCCATAGTTGGGCTTGGTTGATTATTTGAATTTTGGGCCTTTGGATTGGGCCTTGAGCTTGAATCAAGCTATGATGGGGATAAAGTAGTCTTTTACCCCAAGCATGGACTTATGGTTAAGTAGTGGAACCCAATTATTAATTGGGTGTTATTTTGATGTTGACAGTTCAGGAATCTGTCATCCAGCAGCTAGAGTTTTGTCCGCGGGACTTCAGAAGTGTGAGGTGAGTCCTCTTCCAGTAGGAACGAGTCTAAGGCACCAAGGCCGACCCGTTTAGTTAGTATTAGTTCCGGACTACGGTTAGATGTCGGGTGGGGCCCGATGCAGGTTTATATGCTTTTCTGGATTTCGATCCGATGTCGGGGTAAGCCCGAGGAATGTTTGTATGCTTGATTTCTTTGTGATTCTTGCATGTGTCTGTTGTATGTTTTCGGACTTCGGTCCGATGCCGGGCGGGGCCCGAGGAATGTTTATATGTTTATGTTATGTATTTATGTTTATATGTATATGTTGATATGCTTATGTATACCGAGCTTTGCTCGATGCCGGGCGGGGGCCAATGCCAGACTTTGATTCGATGTCGGGCGGGGCCCGATGTAGTGGGCTAGGCCCAAGTTATGTTTATGTTACATGTATGTTATATGCTTGTTGATATGTTATATGTATACTGGACTTTGGTCCGATGCCGGGCGGGGCCCGATGTCGGGCAAGCCGATGTCGTGCGGGGCCCGATGTAGCGGGCAAGGCCCAATGTTATGTTTAGATGTTTATGATTATGTGATTATGTTTATGTAATTTGTGATATGATCATGTGTGTACCGATCTCTACACGATGCCGGACGGGGCCCGATGTAGCAGGGCGGGGCCCACAATGTGTTTGTGTGACATGTGTATGGTATGTGGTAGTTTGGGGAGACTCACTAAGCTTCGTGCTTACAGTTTTCAGCTTTGGTTTCAGGTACTTCGGTTTCAAAAGAGGAGCTTGGGATGATTGCAGTGCACACACCATTTGTTTAGCCTGAGATGTTTTCACTCTGATATTTTGACACATGATTTTGATACAGTGTTTTGTTATGATGTTTTGAGATACATGGCTTATGATCTTTATTGTGATGTTTGATGAATTATGGTTTTCTTAATGATTTTAAAATGAAACTTTTGGACTGTATTTTTCGGATGTTTCAGTTCCCGAGGCACTTATATGTCAGACCTTGGAGGGTTTCCATGGCATTCTAGTATATTTGCTTGTGTGGTTTGTATGACATTTCTTGGTTTTAAAGACCATGTGTGGGTTCCCACGGCAAGAATACCATGTGGGGGTTCCCATTGCAGGAAGACCATGTGGGGGTTCCCATGGTAGTTAGTTAAGACCACGTTGGGGGTTCCAGTGGCACTAGGTGTAAGACCCTGGAGGGTTTCCATGGGTTCCTTATATGTTTGTATGCATGGCTTATGTGGTTTATGTAGCTTTTATAGCTAATATGATTATGTGATTATGTGGATTGAGTGGGATATGCTCTGGGGAACTCACTAAGCATTAACTTACAGTCTGTGGATTTTTTTCAGGTACATCTGAGCCTAAGGGCATGGGAAAGGCTTGATGACGCGACATGCACTCTCTCTCATGCATTTTATGGGATACTCTGATGATTGGAATAATATTGTTATTGTTAGGAATTTGAAAACAAATGTATTCGAAATTTTATGGCTTATGGAAAATGTTTTTGACTATTTAAAAATGAAAATTTTCTTTTGAAAATTGGGTCGTTACATAATATGTGTGTATCTAGATTGTTGTTTGAATTTAAGGTAATTGTCTGTGTTAAGTACATGTGATGTGAAAAGGGTATTTTGGTCACTTATGAATGTATGTTGCCTTTTTAAGTAAACTCATGAAATAAAAGGGTATTTTGGTCACTTATGAATGTATGTTGCCTTTTTAAGAAAACTCATGATATAAGAGGGTATTTTGGTCACTTATGAATGTATGTTGCCTTTTTAAGTAAACTCATGACATAAAAGGGTATTTTGGTCACTTATGAAAGTATGATGCCTTTTTAAGTAAATCAATGACATGAAATGATATTCTGGTCACTTATGAAAGTATATTGCCTTTTTAAGTAAACTCATGACATATGGCTTTGAATATTTCTGCCTGGAAAAATTTGGAATAATGTGCATGTATCTGAATGTGTTATATGGTCCCAAATATGGTTCTATAATGGCTTAAAAGGTCCTATTTTTCCATTATAAAATCACTCACTGACTATTAACTACAAATGGTCTGCATATATAGTGTACTTCCACATAGGCCAATTTTAACTTTATTTTCAATATAATAGCATGCACAACAACCAATTTAATTATATATAATAAAAAGAAAACAGCCATGCATGTTTCAATAACATAAAGATTTACAACACCCGATTATACAAAATGCCCTACAATTGGGACTTTCAATCTGGCTTTACAGTTGTTATAAAATGCCCTTTCATTAGGGACTTACCACTTTACAACATCAACACACAAATGTTGATACCCCCAAATTCTAACTAAAAGCAACTTCTAAACATACAAAACGCCAATCATTATTGACTTTCTAGCCTGCTTTTACAAAAACATACAAAAGCATACACCAACCACCCTAACTAACTATAATCACTCTCTAACTTCAAAACACAAAAGACCAAGCCAGCAAACAACAATGCAACTATCATCATGTACCTGCCTATTGCCTTCCTTGAATCAGAAACATCTTTCTCACTGTTTGCCACCTTACACTTCTCCTGTGACAGCAGGAACTCCACTTCAGCAATCATTGTCCTCAAAATTTTCATCTCAGACAAATATTCTTTAGCATCCAGCTTATGCTTCCGAGAATATAGAAGGTTTTTGTAGTACCCTTCTTCATGTTCATCGTCTTTCCATTCAAAGAAGTTACATTTCTTCAACCTAGTCTGTAAATAGCCAATCCATTAAAAAATGAAAATGCTTTGATTTAGATAGTAAATAAAGATTAAGGAAATCAGTTGCCATTAATGTACTAACGAAATGGGTTTGATTCACGATCACAAATATGTTGGGTTTTGAGCATTCTAACACTCCTAAGTGTACATGCAACCCTAAATACCTTGGATTTATGTTTTCTCTATTATACATGTAAATATGAATATTCCAAGGTATTACCCTAACTAGCATACAAAACATTGATACTTGGGTAATAAACTAGATAAATACATACCTTGTTGATGTAGCTTCACTCCTTGAAGCTCGAGATCCTAGTGCCCCAAGTGTGACACCTCAAATGGTTCACACAACATCACCAACACATGGAATAACCATGAGAAGAAGACACTCATGCTCAAATCAGCTAGCCCTCATATATGTATATCTAGTGCCAATTTCTTGAGCTAAAGGGGTCCTTATATAGTGTGCACATTAGGGTTACACCATGTAACCCATGACTTTACCCATTCCTTATGCTCCATGGGTTTTAACCTCCAAGGAGTATCCATGGATCACCATATGGGTTAAACCCAATATAAGGAATCATGGATCATAAACCCACATATATAAGAATGAATGATTTACATAATCAATCCCCATATATTTAATTAGTCTCTTTTTGATCACTAAATTAAGTCCAAATTAATTCTTGATCAATACTAATTAAATAACATGATTTCATATTAATATATTAGAACTTATAATATATTAATATGTCACAAATGTCCTCTCCTCACAAACGGTCAATCCAAATGTTCCGATGCCATGCAACCCAAATGGACCATGCCGAGTCGGGTCAAGTACATACCAATTATAGTTATGGACTTAGACACTAATCCAACAGTCTCCCACTTGGATAAGTCTAAAACTATTATTACGTATGACTTCAAAAACCAACTGGCAATCATAGCTCTCAAAAGCATCTATCGAACTCTGACCTTGTCGATGAACTCTGACCTTTGTCAATGACTTGTCCATTAGATAAGGGATCATATATTCCTCCATTCTAGATATCATATGGACTGAGACATGGATTATAAATCATTCTCTCTGTCCATTTGTTGTTTCCCGATTTCCGATTTATGACGACCGACTAATTGAACAAATCACATTAGTCCTGGCTTGGCCAAGCACTCACAAGTGTCATCATTAAATCATCGAGGGGCCCACAGATATCGCTTTTATCCCGAAGGTAAAAGGAATGGATAAACTTCGACTCATATGGCTTGTTCTACTACTTGTTAAATCATACACAAAGGAACGTTTTATAACATCGAGTTACCAATGCGTTTTCGTGCAATCAATGTATAACCAACTCATAGTAACAACTCATATCTCTAGGGTTGAAGAATATAAGATATTATCGTCTCATGATCACTCGTGATAAAATCCATGAAGTGAGTCAAATAAGTGTGGGTTGAATCCAATACTCAGAACTTATGAGCACTCATGAGTGTTGTAGCACCGTTTTGTCCAACATCTTAGACCTCTACAAGACAACCCATGACAGTCTTGATTCATATCTACTTCCAACATATGACCGACTGTGGATGGTTTGAATAACTTAGCCATTCAGGGAGAACGACCTAGTTATTCTGTAAGTCAAAACATGCAAAGTGAAACACAAGAATAATCGAATCCAATATGGTCTCAGAACTTATGAATATAAATAAACACACCTTTTATTTATCACCATATTGATTACCCATCATTCATTGCATACTGTTTCAAACTATCAACTTTATACTTGAATTAAAACAATAGTTGTCCCATGCTCCAAGCATGTACACTATGTTTTCTAAACACTAGTCATGCCATACACCAAGTATGCACACTATGATTGTCTATGATCTTTGCTTTGTGAAATATATCGATTTAACATAATTCCAATGATTCTCATTTCACAATCCCAAATGCTTACCGCAAATGTAAGAATTCCAAATTCCTGCCATTTACCTAAATCTGTTAAATTCTAAACTTATATGCACTAATCCTCTGTAATGATTATGCACAAAGTCACCAAGAGTTGTCAACATACATTACAGAGTATTCCAATGGAGATCAACTCCATGGAAACATCCTTCTTGCATTAAGTTTTTCTAATCTTACACAAATTGAATAACTTCCACCTATGGAAACATTTCCATATTCCTATTTTGACTATTACTTCTGAACAAGAGTTGCCTCTTTCCAGAATATGTCAATATGGTCCTTCCAAAAATTAACATTATACTTTCAACTGTCCCTGAGCAACCAATCTTTGGCAAACCTTAGATTGTCCTCGACAATTGCTTAATCAAATTAGTCATATCCAGTTCTAGTACTTTTCCCTCTTAATTCTCTAGGCATTTGGAAAAATTTAGAAAAGATGAATATTATAGCACATGCAATCGATCCTATATCCGAAGCATATGGGACACGATTCATGATGTCTCACATAAAGACATGATACTAGACCAGTCCTTTTGCTATAATATTTCTATTTGCCAAGTTCTAATAATTCAAATTATGAAAAGGGATGCCGTAATCATAATCGAATTTTAGAACGCAAATAATGGACCCATATATAGAATTTCCTTATGTTGAGCCATTCCAACACAAAATTCATATATATCCTTGACTAAAGATGATTAAAACCTCAATCTAAGCTTTTAGAATTGAAATGAAGTATAATTTCCTCTCCCTTAATTATAGCAAAAACAACTTTTCCCAATTGAACTTTTGTTTTTCTATAATTAATATTGCTAACTTGCAACACTTATCATAATTATCATGCTACTAACATGATGATTATTAGCTTAACACTTATGCTCCCACTAGCTTTGACATGTACTCAGAAATCAGCTGGACTTCTAGAAATCAATATTGTATTGACTTTCTTACCAAAGTTCAAATTTCTGATACGAGATGCTTTGATAAAACGTTATCAAGATCATACACCTTTCCTTAGATAGCACACATGTGTGTCTAAACAATTTCAGAACTATGAAAAGGGATGCCGTAATCATAGTCTCAATTGTTCATACCTTTTCCATTCCTTACAAGTCCATGTTAGTGTGTCGGTTAACCACACACGCTCCACTAACGACTTTGAGAATGCAAATATCACAATTGCTAGCTACATAAAATCACTTAGTGAAAGCGTTTCCTCACCATCATTTTCATGAATCGGAGAGAAACCTTATGACACTTAGATTTTATGGTGTATGTGTTCTTATCCATGTGAATTTGTCAAAACCATAATCACATGACAAGGACAATGACAAATCCAAACTCATATGGACTGAACTCAATCTTAATTTCTTGCCACCTGGCAGCACAAGGGCCTGCCATTGCTTCCAAGTTGTTATGCAACCAATTGAGAACTCTCATAACTCATATGCAAAGCCAACTTTCACTGGAATGGGCACAGAAGTAGGAATATGTCAACACGATAGGTTAGAAACCTCAAGTCGTGAGCTAGTGAGAAACTACATGTTTTATTCTTGATTAGATCTTGAAATACTTTCAGAATCTTTTTAGACTCCCACTGTCCTCTTGACATATAAGATTCTCTTTCCAAATATTCAAGAGATAGTGCGGATTCTTTATAAAGACAAACACTTCACACAATTGGCCTTAGTTGGTCTTTGTTTTATCCAAAACATCACAACTTACCAATTTCAAATGTACAAGAGTAGGGCACTTTTACTCTTACATTTGACAAGTGTTATAAACCTTTCTTTAAGATATGTCACTCAACTTACAGTCTTGGAGTATGACTCTAAGACTTGTTTTTGGAACGAAGTATGACTCATCTTCTTGATTTAACCATTTCAACAATTCTTGATTCCTCTTCTTAGCCATAGGAATGCACTAAGATTTCCTTAGAGGACTAACTGTGATATTATTTTTAAATCATTAAGATGATCACAAAACCTGATACTAAAGTACTCTCCCATCTTTTCAGATTTGAGAAACTTTTATCTTTCTGCCTAATTTGTTCTTCTCATTCGTTCTGCCATACATCGAAACTTTTCCAATGCTTCAGAATTATACTTAGTCTTGTAAGTATAACCATATTTACTAAACTTTTAGTAAATCATGACGAATAGTCTTATCGTTCTTTTGTGGCGGACTTGACCAGTGCACCAGAATGTGTACTCGATCCCTTAGTCCTTCACTTGAATCACATATACATGTGAACAAGGAATTAATCTTAATTTTCCAAAGATGAAAATTCTCATTCATCATACTATACAACTTGCATGATTTCCAAGTTTCTATCCAACTGAAACCTTGGGTGATGAGAATCTTTCCTTATTTGGTAAATTAGACATTACCACAAATGAAAGAAACAAATCCATTTTCCAATACTGCTATCAATGGAATCATATAAGCAACAATTTTTTCACAAATGCCATGTAAGGATACTTAGAATAAATGAAATCAAAAATTTCCTTTTATTTTAAAAACTTTGTGGAAAAACTTATCCTTACAGTGCAAAAGCATATGAAAAACTTTGTTGTTATCGATTCCTAAGCAATATATCATAACTCCTAAGCAACAGCTCAAAATTCTAATCACCGAACCATGCGATCGAAATCCATCTTCGCGATCAGAATCAACATATACTTCCTTTAAGTTTCTTCACTTTTCTTTGATTCTTAAAACATCAACATGTGACCCAGTCACATCATGTAACAAGAATCTCAGAATAGAAACTTAACAGAGTTAGATAGTGGACTTTACCTGAAGTAGAGTCAAACTTCTTGACTTGATCAACCTTATGATCTTTCAGGTAAATAGGTAGCTTCGCAATCAATGCCCCTTCCTTTGGCAACAGAAACATATGGACCCTTTGGGAATGGTGCACTGGACTATCTCAGACTTGCCTTTCTCTTTACCATTTGGTCAACCGAGTTGACTATGGCCAATCCCTTTCCATTGGGAAGAGAAATCTTTTCTGGATATCCAATTTTACCATTTTCAAAGTCCATGGAAGTTTGGGAAGTTGATCTTCTAATCAAATTTGCTCTACCAGTGCTCCAAATCATTGTTGATTCAGCAACACAAAGCAAATAGATAAGATCATTAAGGGTCATGTCATAGTCTGTTTCATAGTAGTCCCAAAGGAACTCACTATGTGACTTAGAAAGTGATTGAACATCCAACTTTCTTAAGACTTTGACACCCAACTCTCCCGGCTTGTCAATATGTGACTTCATCTCCAAGATGCGATCACACATAGACCTTGCTTGCCAATAGGGCTTGAGTGACCTTAAACTTGTGGGTTACGGAGAATAATTGGAGGAGGTGGAGGAAGTGAAGTTCCAAGAGATTTGGGAAGATCATAGATGTCTGAACTTGACATCTTTTGGGAGATATTCAAGATAGTTGATTTAAAGTCCTTAATATAACACCCAGTAAGAAATATTAAGGCTAGGACCCAACACAATATTTTATAACTTGGAAGAGGGATGCCATAATCCAAGCTATAGAATATTTGAAGGTAGGCGAATGACGATTCACCAATTTCCACCATGAAAAACGAAATAATTTATTAGGTTTTAATTGGATTTGAAACTCCTAGATCTTTTGAGATTCATTGAACTGTTCAATGGCATGTTTCAATCTCGAGTATGCCCTCTCAAATTTTGTGACTGGGATGCCGAGGATCACAAAACAAGGTGTGAATAACCATGCAAATATACTTGGTACCCTTAATGTTTATCCCTCAATCGATGTGCCGGTTAACCACACGCGCTCCATCGATACTATGATAAACATTAAGTTACCCTTTGCCTACCTTGTTAAATCAAACTAGTGTGCCGGTTAACCACACGCGCTCCACTAACCGACTTAAGCAAAGTGCAAAGTGTAATTTCATGGGTTAGCACCAAATTCACATTTGCCTAAGTAACTAAGATTGAGAATTTATAAAAGGTTTAGTTACTTAGTATTTATCATTAATACTTTTAATGAAGGGAGAATTCTAGTCCTTGTCCTACCCGTTCGGCTAACAACCCTCCACCAGTCAAGGAAGCGGTGGGTGAAAGTGGACACCCATTAAACTTCCATTTTATAGGCAGTAACCTTATACCCCCTTATAGACCGGCTTCGTGAATGAGGCCTACTAACGGTAAGACTGACTTGCTATTATATATATATATATATATATATATATATATATATATATATATATATATATATATTATTAACTTATAATACTATAAAGTATAAGGGTTAAATTTTAACTTTTAAAATTCTAAGGGCTTAACTTGGAATTAAAGTATTCATAAGGGAAAACTTTACAAATTCCAAAACTTGAGGGCAAGTTTTGAACTATTCAAAAACTTTTCAATTCCATAACTTATGAGTTTAAAGTAGTTTTAATTAAAAAACCATTCAAGATCCATAACTTGAGGACAAGTTATGGAAGACTTTAAACTATTAAAAGAATGTGACTCTTCCTTATTCATAACTTATGGAAATCTTTATGAATTTTATGAATCTTAAATGTGACTTTTCATATAACTTGAGGACAAGTTAAAAAAACACATTTTATGATCAACTCTTAGATTAATTTGGATTGAAAGCACATTATCACATAACTTTTCTATTAATCTAAGCAACTCATAAGAACAAGATAATTCACATCAAACTTTTTCATGTAATTAGCCTAATCCTTAAACTAATACAAAACATGAATCTATTGACAATTATCTTTGAAATTGGATTAGCATGAACATTACCACATCAAAAACAGGTTTATAAGTTCAAAAACAGCTTAGGGTAATGTTCCTAGTCCAATTTCAGCCAAAAACCTCGAATATATGTTGTCTGGGGGTCCAACTCGTCGAGTGCATGAACCAAAACTCGATGAGTTGGATGGTTTTATTCATGGACTCAGCGAGTCCATCAGTGGACTCGGCGAGTCCAGTGCCCAGAAAGCCAGAAAATCGATTTTTTCAGCTTTTTTCAGCAATTTGCATCAAATATAATTGAAAACAAGCCTAAGCTCTGATACCACTATTGGGTTTTGAGCATTCTTACACTCCTAAGTGTACATGCAACCCTAAATACCTTGGATTTATGTTTTCTCTATTATACATGCAAATATGAATATTCCAAGGTATTACCCTAACTAGCATACAAAACATTGATACTTGGGTAATAAACTAGATAGAAATACATACCTTGTTGACGTAGCTTCACTCCATGAAGCTCGAGAGCCTAGTGCCCCAAGTGTGACACCTCAAATGGTTTACACAATATCACCAACACATGGAATAACCATGAGAAGAAGACACTCGTACTCAAATCGGCTAGCCCTCATATATGTATATCTAGTGCCAATTTCTTGAGCAAAAGGGGTCCTTATATAGTGTGCACATTAGGGTTAAACCATGTAACCCATGACTTTACCCATTCCTTATGCTCCATGGGTTTTAACCTCCAAGGAGTATCCATGGATCACCACATGGTTTAAACCCAACATAAGGAATCATGGATCATAAGCCCACATATATAAGAATGAATGATTACACAATCAATCCCCATATATTTAATTAGTCTCTTTTTGATCACTAAATTAAGTCCAAATTAATTCTTGATCAATACTAATTAAATAACATGATTTATATTAATATATTAGAACTTATAATATATTAATATGTCACAAATGTCCTCTCCTCACAAACGGTCTATCCTAATGTTCCGATGCCATGCAACCCAAATGGACCATGCCGAGTCGGGTCAAGTACATACCAATTATAGTTATGGACTTAGACACTAATCCAACAAAATATTCCTCAAGAAGAAAACAAGTTAGGGTTTTTTTTCCAAATAAAAATCTAGGATGATCGACTTTACACGAAGAAACACCACAGTCAAACCCTAAAATACGAAGGTATCATGATCAGGATTATCGGGATCTACCAAACTGTTTTGACAATTCTAGAAACGCCTCCCAGGGTTTGTTATCTTCCAACACGTTCGTTCTTTAGCAGGAACATCGTAATCACAAAGCTTTACCCCTTCTCACACTTGAACATGAGTCACTTGTAGCTGATTCCTTGAAGTGCATGAGCTCGAAGACATTGTTATTGAGGATAGCAAGAGTTGGTGGAAACGATTTGACTTTTCAAAAAAGGGTAAGAAACATTTCAATAATGGTCCGATTCAGGGTTTCAATTAATAAGGGTTGTTGGATGAGTGAGCTTCTTCTACACATCAGTATCCCATGTAAGCGTATTGGACACATCACCCTGCCACATAAGCATTGGAACCGATAAACCGTCTAATTTTTTGGATAATGGTGTAATTAAAAGGTAAAAATGGAGTTTAATGGTCTAATGTACCAAAAAAAAACTTCAATGACCAAATTAGCCAAATGTCAAAACCTTCATGTGCTACAGTGTCATTTTCCCTAAAAACTAATACATAATTTCATTTATCGTCACGATCTCGTTATCTCTCCCGTAATCATATCTCGTACTGCTGCCATATTAATATCATTATCATTAAAAACTAATACATAATTTCACAATTAACAACATTTTGGTCAATTTTCTGAAAAATCAGATTCATAATCAATCAAAACAACTTCACAATCATAAATCATAATAATCAAGAAGATTCAATTAGCTATATTCATCGAATATGCTCCAATATTGAAGCTGAAATTATGAAGCAACAACACATCTGTTGATGTAGCCCACCGGGAATCCGACAAATACAATGGAGCCGTCAGTCCAAAAAACGAATCCGAGCGACGAACAACTAACGTCGGGTCCTTGCGCTCGCTCCTGCCCTCGCGCTCCTGTACTTATTCCTTAGCGCCCAAGCATCAAGGCCAGAGTCAAGACAAAACAGTACCAACCCACTTGCAAGGCGACAGGTGTGGTCCCTAGAGCTTCACGCCTGGCAGACCTACACATATGGAAGGCAACCTCTTGCGGAACATGGTTCACTAATCAGAGTTCACCCGACTCTGACAGAACCTAAAAAAAGTAGAAAGTATTTCCGGGGATCTACTCCCCCTTCGCCACAGGTATAAAAGGCACCCTTCTCTCCCAAGAGAGGGGGCCAATATCAAAAACCATTTAACACTCTCTTTACGCTTAAAATCCTCTCTCAATCTTTCTCAGAAACTCATTGACTTCATCGTCGGAGCCTCGTTCCGGGACTACCTCTAGGACGACGACTGACGGTCTTATCTTCTTTGTTGTGATCCCCAGGCTCTTCATTTCCACCCTCACAGAGCCGGAGTTAAGTCGGTGACAACACGTAAACCTACCCAAGTCAAAGTGACAACTCGAAACCTTCGAGATTTTCTTCAAGCACTTTACAATTAGCAAAATCTTGCAAATATAAAAACCAAAAACAAAAACAAAAAAAGAAGGGTTGTGCGAATTTGCCAAACGAAATCATGGGCCGATCACCCACACCGTTTAGGCGAACCAAATCACCAATATGCAACCACATATCTCGAAAATAGATGATCCCTCATGGGACACGTCGGTGCGGCCAAACAAAAAGTCCTCTAAGCTCTCGAACTAGACGTATTCAAAGGGTATGAAGGATCATAACCTTCCCCTAAAAATAAAAATCTAACAGACTCGGGTCCAGGGAGCCTCAAGGTGATGACCTCGGCTCACCTTAAGCGACCACAAAAAGAAGGAAGTAGGTCACCTGACTCAGGGCCGTAGTCTAGGCCTACAAAATACCCTCCGGGGAAAATCTTCCCCGAAACAAAGCAAACATGATGACATCTCAAAAACATACAAACATTAAACACTTAAAACATCTTGTGGTGTCAAAGAAACAACAAATAACAACAACAAGCGTACAAAAAACATCCTGTAAAACATCAACCCTAACAAGACTGCATTCACATGCCGCCCTTAACGCCGTCGTCTGGAATAGCGTCCTCCTCCTCAGGACACAATTGGCGGAGATCAGCAAGACCAAGATCACCCAGCCAAAGATAAGATGCAAAGTCTATCTCAACGAAAGCCCTAATGGAAGCGTGCATGGCGTCAGTAGACCGAACCACAACGCCCGATTCGGATGGGCCGGAGCCGCTACCAGAGAACAACACTAGCACCGCCTGTTTTCCCCTCTCCACACTAGCAGCCACACACGCGGCCTTCACATGATGAATACCGAGTGTAAACTCACTGCTCTCGACAACACGGTCCACTACGCGGACCATACCATTTTAAAGAACCCAAGACAAATCAGTATCTAGGACTTTCCTCCTCGAGACCTCGCCTGCAAGCTCACTACCTCGCAGCGCCAAACGTTACACTAACATAGCTTTCTCTGTAGCCAAATCTTGTACCTGCTGAGATAGGCGGTCGACCTCCCTATCCAGAGTCGCCACCTGAGCCTCAGCATCTGTTTTTTCCCCAGATAGCACACGGTAGCATTCATCGAACTTACGCTGCTCCTCCTCGAGGAGCCAGACCTTCTCTGCGAGCTCGTCGCGCTCTAATTTAACGAGAACCAACTCTGCCCGGTCAGCCCCGATGTAACGGAGACGACCGACCACCGCCACCATGCAGCGGCGTACTGAAGATCATCCGCCATATGATAATAAGGAAGGGCATCAAGGGCCTCCAGGGTAGCAAAAGGAAATGCATGACGACACCATTCACTAGCAGGACCTTGTTCCGATATAGAAAACCGGGTGTAAGGTTCCACCCTGGGAGATACACACCAGGAGTGCCCGAAGGGGAAGGCCCCACCTTCGACGAGATATCATTCGAAGCCGAGGGTGAGGTGGAGAAACCTCCCGTAACGATTGTTTTCCCTTGACGGTGTGAACAAACTGCCTCTGCCGCTAACAACCCATCACCATCAGCAATCTCGATAACAACATGTGACTTAGCGAGAAGAGGTTCGATATTGCCTTTCCGACGTAAGTGTCGGCCAATAGTTTCACCACCAACATCCTCCCAAGGGCAGAATCGGCAACAGCGGACCAACGACGGGAGATGAACTGGAAGCAAGGCACACCCGACCCCTTAGACGGAGAGGTAGCCTCGGCTCTCACCATGACAGGAGAGGCCTCGCATTCGGGAGCAATCCCGACAGTAGCCAGAGCAAGTAACGCTTCCACCAGGGGTACCTCGTGATACTGGAGATCACCCGCAAAATTCCCCCGTAATACTTTTTCAAGAGACAAAAGTTTCTCGTCAACTATAACAACCACAACGTAAGACCCGCTTCAAAATGAAAAAAGAAGAAAATAGAGGGAGAAACATGACGACAAACAAAAGGGAGGGGGGGGGGGAAGGAAGGTAACACTTACCACCATTACTCACAAAAAACTGAGGCATCTTCCCACACGAATGCCAAGCAGCGCTCATCCCGATTGCCGCCAATATGTAGTCCGGCTAGTCCTCGTCGTCAAAAAAAATTCCTCTCAGTGTGCGGGACATAGATAAACCAACACCCGGCAGATGGGTCGCCCGGTACGAAGCCATGGTCACACGAGGATAGCCGACAGCAACCAAATCACTGTTAACCCATAGCCATCGATCCTGCCAGTTTTTCCTGGTGCTTTCTGGTTAACTATAAAGGAATGTATGTTGCGGCGTTGAGGAAAAGTGTGAACGCTTGAATGAGTCGACGAATAAAGGAAAGACTGGGACGCTTGAAAATGAGGAACTACACCCAGCGCTCAACACCCCAACTCGAACCCAACTATCTTGTTCATGGCATTCGGGGTCAGATTGTGAATAGAAAAACCATACTCCCACATGAATTCATCAAAGAAGTCGGAAACAGGAAGACGAACCCGACCTATAAAATTCGCCACCGGAATACTGACCTTCCCGGCCTGCGGTTTATAAATAGTAGATCCCTCCAATGGGAACTGGACGCCATGCTCGGGCATAAAACCAAACCGGAACTGAAGAGTCTCGAACTCCTCGGGTGTAGGGACAATTCCATATCTGATGGAAGACATCGAAAACCAGAAAGGAAAAATGTAGAAGAAAAGAGAAATGACGAAGAAGGTTGAGACGACAGATTATGGAGAGAAGAAGCACGTAATCGTTCCTAGAAACAGGGGACCTTTATAAATGATGCGACATCTGCTCCAACCACCTGCTCTGAGGGAGTGCAGCTACACCGGAGACAAATCTGCAATGTCACAACATACAAGGTCGTTAGAGCCGCCCAAGGGACTGTGCCCCGGGAGCGGACTCCAACGATCAAGTTAGATCAGCTGATAGATCTGAGATGGTTCTCCGTTGCTGGAGAGAACCATCTTGGTGCTAGTGGTGGTGTTTGGTGGCTGACGGCGGAGGGTGGTGGCTGAACCACCCGGCCGAAGTATAGTGTGGCGGCTGGGCCATGGGGGATGTCTATGGTAGCGGCTGAGCAAAAGGGAAAAGTCTTTTTCTATGGAGGAGGCACTATTCTATTTATAGTGGATAATTAGGTCAAGGGGAATTAGGTCAGGCCTTGGGCCAGCCCAATTCAGGCCCAGCTAGCAAGGAGCTGGGCGAGGCCGCCCGGAGGCGCCTGGCGAGGCTGGCGGGCGCGCACTAGGAAAGGCTGGCAAGGGAGCGCCAGGCCGGGCCAACAGGAGAGTCCGCGGTAAGGCTAGCAAGGGAGTCCCACTAGCCTAGCCAGTAGGAGAGTCCCCAGCAAGGCTGGCAAGGGAGCGTCAGGCGAGGTTGGCGCGCCAGAGCTGTCTAGGCCATGCTAATGGACCATATATCAACAAGTCCCCCCAGTCCGATGTTATTGGTATGCAGCCAATGACATTGGACTGGACTCAGTCATATAAACCATGTGTCATCAGGCTGGCAAGGGAGCACCAAGTCGGGCCAGTAGGAGAGTCCCCAGCAAGGCTGGCAAGGGAGTCCCCAACAAGGCTGGAAAGGGAGCCCCAGGCGAGGCTGGCACGCCAGAGCTATCTAGGCCATGCTAATGGACCATATATCAACAAGTTCCCCCAGTCCGATGTTATTGGTATGCTGCCAATGACATTGGACTGGACTCAGTCATATAAACCATGTGTCATCAAGTCCCCCCCCAGTCTGGTGTGATTGGATTGCTGACAACCGGATCGGACTAGACAAAGCACCAATGCATCAAAGAATAAAAAGAATGACCGAACTTAACCCACGGGAGTCGTGGTGTCGCGTAATGAGCCAAGCATGGGTTGGCTTAAATATTTTTCCTTGTTAGGAGTATGATCCCATCAATGATGCGGCGTAGCTATTGTTGCCGTTATTCTGAGCAAGGCTACTGATAATGTTATACGGGGCGAGGCTGCAATGCGACGATGATGTCGATAAAATGTTGGGCCAAGGTAGCTGAGAAGCATAGGCTCGCCATTCAGTCCCTAAGACTGTTCTCCGACGTAGTTGTTGTTGTAGTCACACGTATATGGGATGTCACCGATAACCGTCTACATAGTCTGCTTTACGTGAGCATTGATAACAGTCCTGAAGGTGTTTCTTTCTTAGGTTACACCTAGCTGGATTCCCCCAGTCTTATGTGGGTAGCTTAGGTAGCCAGTTAAGACTACGATGAATAAGGTAAGGTTGATGTACCAATACACGACGAAGTTGTTGGCATAATAAAAGTAGCAAAACTCTTGTCCGAGATGGATGTTGTCAAACCGATGAGTCGTATGGTTGGTGACTGAAATGTAAGTAGTAGGGGTTGTTTGTAGGGGATGCGCATCGAGACTATTGCCGAGAGCCAGGCAACAGAGATGCTGAGGGATACACGGCGAGGCTATATGCAAGGTTTGTGCAGCAAGACCGCTTCCGAGGGCCAAGAAACAGAGATGCTGAAAGGTAGTAGGTAGCAGGGCCGTTGTCGGGCTAACCATCTTGCTGGAGAGTAACCTCACTATAGCAGGATGTAATGTAGAAAACGCTTCATCGATCATCCGAGCACAAAAGAACCATGACGATTGTGAGAGAGGAAACACCGATATCATGGTATTAGGCGTGGTATAAGCTTATGATGCGCTACTTATGGTGCACGACGATGCGCGACTTATGTTGTGCGACTTAGAAGAATAGCTTGGGCTTAGCAGCTAGCGATCATGGAGATGTCACGGGAGAGCAACGCGTGGAACAGATTGAGCTTAGCTGCTAACGATCGTAGATACATCATGCGGGAGAGCTTCGCATGAAGATCGGGCTTTGCAGCCCGAGATCGTAGATGTATCGTGCGGTAGGGCATCACGTGGAATCATATAGGAATAGCTTGCAAGCCTTTGAGCCTCGTTGGAGGAGCAGGCTGCTGTAGTGGAGCCGGGTTGGGGAGCCAGGCGGCTCAAGGTAAAGGTACTCGACTTTGCACGTGGAGCTTGCCGCTAGAATGGAGTCGGGCTGAGAAACCAAGTGACTCAAGGCAAGGATACTGAACCTTGCAGGTAGAGCTTGCCGCTATAATGGAGTCGGGCTGAGAAGCCAAGCGACTCAAGGCAAGGATACTAAACCTTGCAGGCGGCGGGTGCCGCTATAATGGAGTCGGGCCGAGAAGCCAGGCGACTCAAGGAAAAGGTACTGAACCTCGCATGCGGAGCTTGCCGCTATTATGGACTCGGGCTGAGAATCCAGGCGACTCAAGGCAAGGGTACTCAACCTCGCGCGCGGAGCTTGCCACGATAATGGAGTCGGGCTGAGAAGCCAAGCGACTCAAGGCAATGATGTTGAACCATGCACAATTGGGTGCAACAACATGCAATCTTTTGTGTCTAGACCGGGTGACCAGTCCTGGTTGAAGTGTAATGGAACCTGGTGCTTTGCTGCATCTTTAGTTGTAGTGACGATTGGTGCCTCGCTGTCTTGGCTGTCTGTCGAGGGCTATGCGGCGATGCTACTTAGAGTTAGTGTTGAATCATAAAAAGTGACCCTCTAGAACTTCAGCTACCGCAACCAATCCAGCTACCGCAGCCATCCAGCACCCGCAGTCAACTTCTTCATCAGCAACCGCAACCGGAGTCTCTTCCTACCGCAGTCACTTAGCTAGATACTTTACTTGTCTTTATTGTAAAACACTCTATTGTCCAGTATGCCTTGCATGGCTACTCATAGAGATGTAATCTAGTGTACTTCATGAGTCTCTATAAATAAGAGCTCATTCTCTTGTATTCCATACGATAACTCACGCATCTATTCTGAATACATTTCTCTGAAGTTATCTTCTCTATTTCTCTATCTTTCTACTCATCACTTCTTACTCTCAATTCTTACTAGAACATAACTGATTATAACCTCTCTCCGGAGCAAGTCTTTTGTGACTTAATCACTAAGTTTGATCTTCCTTTTTAACTCGGTTTGAATGCATTCCTTGTTATGAATCAACTTATGTGTATACTTGATATAACAACTGTTGTCATTTCCATTTCTTTACATTTTCGCAACTAACTCTCTAACTAGTTAACTCTAACTTATTAATATTATTGTTGAGCTTTTAGATCCTTCGAGATTAACTATTCCGTAATCTACTTGTTCTAACGTTTTGTTCAAGTGTGTCTCTAAGTTTTTCTCTCAACAATTGGTATCAGAGCCATAGTGGTTGCTTTTTGAAAACGGAACTCTGATTTTTCAAAGGGCCTTCTATACCACTAAAGCTCATTTCTTCAAAGAATTTTCAAATGGCACAATCGTTATCTCTGAATGTTTCCAACAGTGTTGGTTGTTCTAACCGAGCCCCAATACTGGTAGCAAATGAATATCATCACTGGTCACAAAGAATGGAAAGATACTTAAGGAGACTTGGAAGAGATGTATGGCGATCCGTAGAAGAAGGACCACACGTCCCAGTCCTTACACCAGTCCAAACTGACGGCGCTACAACCAGACTAGGAGGAGGTCAACCAGCCATGAACCGTCCCACCAAGGACGATCTCGATAAAATGGAAAATGATGCTGTTGCCTTTTATGAAATCTCTTGCGGAGTTGCTCCTGACAACTTCGATATTATCATAAATTGCAAATCAGCAAAAGAGATCTGGGATGTTCTCAAAAACTTGTACGAAGACTCAGAACAAGCAAAAGACAAGAAGCTTACTACCGCACTCAATGAGTTCAACAACTTCAAAGCTCATACTGGCGAAAGTTTGGAAGACTCCTTCAAAAGGTTCAACCTGATAGTCACCAAGTTATCCAATGCGGGCACCATCCGCAGTAACCATGAAACCAATCTTCAGTTTCTCAATGGTTTGGGAAGACATTTGACTACGGCTAAGATGATAGTCCAAGTTGATAGAAAGATTCACTCTTTGTCACTCTACAAGCTCTATGGAGAGCTGCAAGCACAAGAATCCACCGTACTCAAAGACTGTGCTGAGTTTGGAGGACCACTTGCTCTCATAGCACAAGCTCCACCGCAGTCACCTTACTCTTCCTCGTATGACACTCCACCGCAGTCATACGAAGCTGACTCAGAGTATGACAATGAAGAAGAATTTCAGAAGGCTATTGCTCTGGTTAGCCAACAGTTCAACCGTCTACCACCTCCTTCCTTCCACAAGAATCAACAGTTCAACAAACCTCCATTCAACCGTAACTTTGGTTCCTAGAATAACCATCCTCGATATCCCAAAAATTCTCATCCACCACCGCAATCTCAAAATAATCAACCAAAGGAGGTACCGCAGTCTCCTCAAACTGCTGACTCCGGTACTCCCTCAGAAGACAAGACTGATGTTGTAATTTGTCACAAATGCAACAAAGAGAATCACTTTGCAAGAGATTGTAAGGCCAATGTAGTAAAAGACAGAGCATTCTACCTCAGAATGGCTCAAGAGTTAGAAGACAAGGAAAAGGCAAGGGCATACGTAGCCCATGTCAAAAGAGACCATCAAGTTTGGTCATCCGGAGACGAAGATGAAGCCATCAGCAGTGTCAAAGGAAAAGGGGAAATATGCATGCTGGCCACTGTGGATGATGATGGGTCTACAATGCTGAACAAGAACTACTGCTACATGGCAAAGGATAGAACTCTAAGCATCATCGAACAGGTAAAACTTATGATCCAAACTCTAAACTATAACATGCATGACTGTCAACCCTACATAGATGATCTTAATGACACTTGTGCTGCCGTCCTTATAGACTATAATAAAGCCTTAGATGAGAAGAACATTGCGTCCCAAGAGATGTTCCACGTGAGAGGACGACTGGATAACAAAAGACTCAAAATGGCTATGTTAGAGAAGGACTTAGAGTTAGAAAAAGATGCAAGAATGTTAAGTGAAACCCAATTAGAGATAGCTTTGAACCAGAGAGATTTAGCTCAGAGAGAAATTGTACGCTTAAATCTCTTAATTGAAAAATTGTTTAATGAAAGTGAAGCTATTGAAAATTTGGTAAACAATGGAACCGTAGACAATACATACAATTGGGGTTGGTCAAATGGATATCCTACCGCAATGGATTCCTCACCCTGGTTCAACAAAGACAGACTGTATGTCCCTCCAGACCGAGAATTTCATTTCCCAGTCAATGACAAGACCTTTCCCGAAGATATCAAAACTCACTTCGGTAGACTGCACAATCTAAGCAATAATTGTGTCATTGAGGAAATTGTGCCTGATGTTTCGGGTCACACATGTGATCAAATTCCTATATGTGGCACCATTTATCCAAATTCTCAAACTTCATCCGTAGTTGATGAAGAAATTGTCATTGAGGGCCCCGAAGTCTCGAAAGACTTCCCGTCTCTGTCCTCAGACCGCAGTGTCTCACACTGTAGTCAAATGTCCCACAAATTTCCCACCGAAGTCCCAACTAAGACTTACTCAGCGGTAGTCAAGTCATCCCTACCGCAGCCGTCAAAAAAAAGTTTTGCCACTCTTCAAATAATTCATCATGAATTACCCATAGAAAACTTTGAAGTGGTTCAATGCTCTCAGATCCCAGAATCTTCAAGTTCGGATGACTCAAGCCCACGTTTTCAAAATCATTCTAAGAATTCCAGGAAACCGCAGTTGAACAACAATGACTGCGGTTCACCAAAATCTTTGGCCAAAAAGGCCTTCAAAGAGGAAATTAGATCTCGAGGCACAAACAGACAAACCTTTTCAAAAAACAAGAAGCATGTCAGATTTCCAAAGTCCAAGAGTCCAGAAAAACTTTTTTTCTCACACTACTTTTCAAAAAACTCTCCCACCAAGAAAACAAACAAAAAGGAAAGTCCAGTTTCAAAAGTCATTCCTACTCCTTTTGACACAACCCAAAAGGGTGTTCAGTCTTTTCGAAACAATGTTTTTCAGGTCTATTCCTCAAATGATCCTAAATGGAAAGGTATTTTACCCACTCCAACACTTTTAAAGTCACGTCAAAATTTCAACAAATGGAAGGGTATCTTACCAAATCCACCTAAAGGGACTCAAAGATTTGCACGTGCTAAACCTTTTCAAAAACAAACTTTTTTAAAACCCAACAACACTCATGTCAGGAATTACCCACCTCGGACCGGTAACAAGTCCAATTCATCCTATAGACCGCTGACCAAGCATAGTGTCAGATCAAATGACAAAATCTCTTTTTGTAAATGTCAGTGTAGTTGTCAAAAGGATTTATCTCATGTCAAATCGAATCGGAGTCAGAAACCTCGTACTTTTTCAAAAACTCACAACACTCCAAATCTGCACAAACACCCAGGACTAGGATTAAAAGTTGACAAGAGACCCGTCCCTGCAACCTCGGTCCATGCATCCTTCAGAAATTCACCAATTGCTCCAGGCTCCAAACTAGTTTGGATGCCTAAACTAACCGTGTAATTCTCAGGCTTTGTGCAAGGAGGAACAAGAAGATGAATGGTTAATTGACAGTGCCTGCTCCTTGCACATGACCGGAAGGTTAGAATACCTTCGGGATTTCAGGCCAATATGCAATGGTGGAAATGTCACATTTGGCAACAATGCAAATGGTGTCATCCGAGGTTACGGTGTTCTCACTACAGGGAACTTTTCCATTCAGAAGGTTGCTTATGTAGAAAGCCTTAAACACAATCTCTTCAGTGTTGGCCAACTATGTAAAGCAGGACGTCGAGTTGAATTTGATGATCAGTTTTGCTACGTAATGACAAGTGATAGGAACACATGCCTGATCAAATCCCGATCCGAAGGTACCATGTACCCTTTGGATATCTCTCTGATCATTGGTAGACCACAGTTGTGCTTCCTATCCAAAGTTGTATCCGAAGTCAGCTGGCTATGGCACCGCAAGCTAGCTCATCTCAACTTCAGGTACATCAACAATTTAGTCACTGGAGAACTAGTCCGCAGTCTCCCTATTCTCAAATTCAGCAACGATACTCTCTGTCCGGCTTGTGAATGTGGTAAACAGTCCAAAGCAAGTCACCCTCTGATAACGGACTCTTCTATTTCTGAACCACTGGAGCTATTGCACATTGATCTCTGCGGTCCATCAAGCGTAGCCAGTCTCCACCACAAGAAGTACATATTGGTTATTGTAGATGACTTTACACGCTTCACATGGGTCTTCTTCCTCAGACTCAAGTCAGAAACACCGCAAATTTTCATCAACTTCATCAAAGAAATCGAACTTCAGATCAAGCTTCCAGTAAGACGTATCCGCAGTGATAATGGAACTGAGTTCACTAATCATCTTCTCAACAGTTTCTTGGTGTCCAAGGGCATCTCTCACAACTTTTCAGCCCCCTACACACCGCAACAAAATGGAGTAGTAGAGAGAATGAACCGCACACTAGTAGAAGCAGCCAGATCCATGCTCAACTTCGCACACCTTCCTCTCTACTTCTGGGCTGAAGCTGTAGCAACCACATGCTTTGTCCAAAACCGAAGCATTGTGTGCAAACGCCTCAATAAAACACCATATGAGGGCCTTAACAACCGCAAGCCAAATGTTCGCTTCTTTCATATTTTTAGGTGTAGATGTTTCGTGATCAACAACAGAGATCAGCTCAACAAGTTTGCACTGAAGTCTGATGAAGGCATCTTCCTTGGTTATTCCACTAACAAGGTTGCTTATCGATTGCTCATCAGACATACAAGGCTGATCATTGAAAGCTTCGATGTGAAATTTGATGATTCTCACATCCGCAACGCCCCTCCATCCACTGAAACCACTGCAATCAAGGAAAGCGATATTCCTGCCTCTTCAGGTCCTTTAAATCTAGTTGAAGTGAATTATGACGATCTTTTCGACCCTGTTGAAACGGCAAAACTATCTGAAGTTCTTGTGTCACCCGCAGCTCAACAACAACACGCTGATGTTTCTGGACCATCTCTATCTGAAGTAGCATCTCTCAATACTTTCACCTCTCCGGTTGAGGGGGAAAGCTCTACTCCGGATCTAGCAACAACCGTCGAGGTTCCAGTACTTGATGTTGTTCAAATTCCCACCCGCAGAGAAGCATTACCATCAAACGTATCTTCGGATTCGGATGATAAACTCATAGAAAACATTGACACTCTCCCATCCGCAGTCCAGGGGGAACCTTCTCAGGTTCCAGAGGAACTCCCATCCGCAATCCAGGGGGAACCTCTCCCAACTGTTCAAGAAAACTCCATTCTCGTTCCAACAAACCAAGATGACTCAGCAGGATGTTCTCAAGTCCAGGGGGAACTGCCATCTCCAACCGCAGATTCTCCTGATATTCAAGATATTCCCTCTACCGCAGCTGCTGATCATCTGCAGCCTCGTCTACACGTATGGACGAAGGACCACCCACCAGGTCAAATCATCAGCAACCCATTCGCAGGTATCCAGACTCGATCTTCCAAGGACCTATCTGATCACTGCCACTACGCAGCATTTATGTCCTCGGTAGAGCCCAGAACGATCAAAGAAGCATTGCTTGAACCTGACTGGATAGTTGCAATGCAAGAAGAGCTAGAAGAATTTCCAAGAAACAAAGTTTGGCAGCTCGTTCCGAAGCCACGTGGCCACTCTATTGTTGGCACTAGATGGGTGTTCAAAAACAAGCTGGATGAATCTGGTGCGGTAGTCAGAAACAAGGCAAGGCTAGTTGCAAAGGGCTACAGTCAACTTGAAGGTGTTGACTACGATGAAACGTATGCTCCGGTAGCACGCATGGAAGCTATCCAGATCTTCCTAGCATACGCAGCCCACAAGAACGTCAAGGTACACCAAATGGACGTTAAACGTGCATTTCTCAATGGGGAACTAAAAGAAGAGGTTTATCTTCAGCAACCTCCAGGTTTTGAAATTGTTGAATTCCCAGACCACTGCTACAAACTTGAAAAAGCAGTCTACGGTCTGAAGCAAGCCCCAAGAGCATGGTATGAGACTCTTTCTGAATTCCTCGTCTCATCCGGGTACAAGAGAGGAGTGATTGACCCCACGTTATTTAGAAAAGCAAATGGTAACCACCTTATGCTTGTACAAATATATGTGGATGATATCATCTTCGGATCGACTGATCAAGGAATGGTGGATGAATTTGCTAAGCTCATGACCAACAAGTTCAAAATGAGCATGAATAGAGAGATTAACTTCTTTCTAGGACTTCAAGTGAAACAAGTTCCGCAAGGGATATTCATTCATCAAGAGAAATACACCACTAAACTATTAAAGAAATATTCTATGGACAACTGTTCTTTGGCTAAGGTCCTCATGGCCTTCGGTTATAAGATCTCTGCTGATCCCTCAGGCGAATCTGTGGATCACAAGACTTATAGAGGTATCATAGGTTCTTTGATGTACCTAACCGCAAGCAGGCCAGACATTGTCTTTGCAACTGGTGTATGTGCAAGGTATCAGGCTGACCCAAAAGTGTCACATATGACCGCGGCCAAACAGATACTACGGTACCTGAAAGGAAGCAAATCTCTTGGTCTATGGTACCCTGCAGGCAATGACTTCAGCCTGCAAGCTTTCACAGATGCGGATCAAGCCGGATGCAAACTAGATCGAAAAAGCACTTCAGGTGGATGTCAATTTCTGGGTGAAAGACTCGTCAGCTGGTCTTCAAGGAAACAAAGTTGTGTATCTCTGTCTACCGCAGAAGCTGAGTATGTGGCCGCAGCCAGCTGTTGTTCTCAAGTTCTTTGGATGAAAACTCAATTATTGGACTACGGTTATAGAATGTTGCGGATACCGATCAATTGTGACTCTGAAAGTGCTATTGCTATTTCTCACAATCCAATTCAGCACTCCAAGACTAAACATATTGAACTACGGTATCACTTCATCAAAGACCACATCTTGAAGGGTAACATTGAACTCATCTTTGTCCATTCTCATGAAGAGATTGCTGATGTGTTCACAAAAGCGCTCGACTCCACAAAACTTAACACCTTCCTACAAATGTTAGGAATGATGAATCCAGACCCGCAATTCTTTTTGAGTTGTTAGCTACCGCAGACCACCCTTGGTCTCCGTTGCGGTTCTAACTGAGAGTTACTTATGATAGATGGTTTTGGTACCGCAGGCTAGGTACCGCAACCATATATCATACTTATCTCTCATGGGTCTTTATTGTCTGTTATTACTAATTTTTGTACAAGTGCTTTCCTCAGTTCCTTACTGCAGACATTCATCATTTCCATCCGCAATGACGTTTCCATCCGCAATGACGTTTCCATCCGCGATGACATTCCCATCCGCAATGAAGTTTCCATCCGCGATCATCGTGATAATTTCTCAACTGTTTCATCAACCCTTGAATCTTTGTGTGCTATTTAATGATCCTTCATTAAATAAAACATTAAAAAAAACATTCCCTTTAGAAACTGTCTCATTCTCTTTCTGAATAAACCTTGTGTCAGACATATTTTAGGCATGATGACAAAAAGAACGTTTTTCCATAATCACATCCTTAATTTGTCTTTTCCACTTACCCAGCACGTCCCATCCGTTCCAACTTCCTTTCCCCTCACCCCACGATCACCTGACGTGTTGATGTGTGTCTGACTTTTCATTAAATGCAAACCCCTTTTTAGTAAATCTCCAAAATCTTTTTTAAACCGTTTCATTTTTATGTGGCTGAGATTTACTCCCAAATTCAAAGATTCCCCCCAAACCCCAAACGACGTTTTTACCTTATCCTTACCTTTTACTTAGGGTTAAAAAAATTTCACCCCTTTATAAACCCATCTTCTTCCCCAAAATCACTTTACGCTTTCTGAATATCGATCATTCCCTCTCAAATCCTTCAAGAACTCTGTTTTCTACTTCTTCTCTCAAGCTCCTACAATGGTGAAATCATGTGCATCAAAGAAACAAACCAAGGCTTCAGGCTTAGTGAATCCTACCGGTTCAGACTCTCCAACGATTGCTTCAAGCAACTTTCGAGCAGTGTTTGAATATCATTCTTCATACAATGCTCCATCCAAACTGATGATCAAGTTTCTCAAGAATCACCCTCTGTTTGGCCCTTTCGACGCTTTTACAGATGTTGTTCCAGTCTCGACCCTCTTCAAATGTGCATTCTCCGCCTATTGCCCAATCGAAAACCCTCAAGAAGTTCACCTCAACCTCATTAACGATTCCTTGGTCATCCTGTCCAAAGAAAAGTTTCTTACTGCCATAAACCTTCTGGTTCATCCATCCATCAAGATCTTCTCTCCTTCCATGGCGGACGTTACCTCTGCCCTGTACCAAATGGGCTATCAGAAACCAATTAGAGGAATTGGTGAATTCAAGAAAAATCAATTGCCTGCGGTTTGGCAGTTTGTGTGCCATTTCATCATCCGCTGTCTATCCGACAAAACCGGAGGCATAGACAACATGGGACTCAAACTACTGGAGTTGGTGTGGAGCATATTCACAGGACACGATGTAAACTACGGGCAGATCCTATGGGACGTCTTCCTTCAATACATTCCCAAAGAGAGCCCAAGGGAGAACCCAACCGAGCTCACATTTGCAAGGTTCTGGTCACTCTACATCTTAGACCTTCATGCAGACGCTGGAATCGACATGGGCAGTGACATCAACTTCTTTGTCACGAAGAATCTCGAAAGGTACAATCCCTCTTCTAATCAAACTGTATTTAGACCTATCCGCAGACTTCCTACCCATATTCTTTCCACACTTGGTCTTGAGACTGCTGATGTCTCAGATCACATAGAGGCTACGGAAGGTATTGCCCCATACCCTCCTACCCCGCCTCTTCCATCCGCAGCCATTAACCCTGAAGGTACCGCAGTCACTTCTGCCACTACTCTTTCCAATCTTTCTCAAAGAAGAAAGCAATTGGCCACCAAGAAGAAACAAAGAACACCCAAGAAGGTGATGGGTTTTGTACATAACAAACAATCCTATGTGTGCATGCAACCCTAAGGTGAGAATCTATGTTTTCACTATTAGACATACAAGCATTGAACACAAAAACTAGAAACCCTAGGAGGCACATGTAATCTTAGAAATTAACATATAATTAGGGTTAGGATACATACCTTGATTGTTATATTGTAATAACAATCAAATCCTTGAAGATCTTGAACTTTGGTAGCAAGCGCCACAAGTGTCGCGCCTCTAATGGCTCACAAACAAACCTAGCAACCAAGGATTACTATGGAGAGAGAGAAGTAGAGTAGAATTTCGGCCCTTAGCCTTTCTTTGAGTGCCTTGGACGAAATCCAACCCTATAGGGGTTTATATAGGTGATAAGGAAGGTTTAGGATAAGGCAGGTGTATCTTAGATAACCCTAATCCCTTAACTTCCTCCTTAAGGCTTCCAAGGCACCCTTAGAGCCCAAGGAAACCCTAGGACACTCTAGATTTCGTTCCCCACCTTTAAGGGAGGTTCTAGAATGCTTAATGCACAACTTTTGAACATTGTCACCTTTAGTCCCTGCAGTTTCAATTAATTCCTTTAATCCCAAAATTAATTCCAAATTAATTTCTGATTAAATATTAATTAAACAATATGATTTCTAATTAATATATTATATCTATAATACATTAATAAATCATTTATCTTGATTATTAATTTATTAACCAAGCAATAAATTAATAAATCATTCTTCTCTCTCCAACAATTACCCTATTCAATTGCCAGGTTTGAAGGCAACCCAAAAGGACATTGCTAATATCAATTCAAGTACATAACAATTATAGTTATGGGCTTAGACACCTAATCCAACAGAAGGATGCTCCCAAACGAACCGCACCCACCAAGAAACGTAAAACCAAACCAACCGCAACCACACCTGATAGTGATTAAGATGAGGATAGGCAACCAATTTCTATCCTTAAGAAAAGGAAAACCGATACCTCTGGCCAAATGTGTGACCGGACCGATACTGAAGCCTCTCAAAAGGCTCCGGTAGTCCTTAGGGTGGCCGCAGACCCACTCAACACCACTATCTTTTTCCAATCAGACTCAGAAAGTGAGTCTGATTCTCAACATCGTGGAGACTCCCCCCAGTTCACTCCCACAAGGATGACACTGGTTCTCGCCCTAAGGTCTCCAAGGCTTCCCGACTGCATTTCTTTTCTCCTGAGGAGTTCCGCTCCATCCTTTTGAACGTCACCCAAACACTTCAAACACCTTCCCAACCGTAGGGCACTTCTTCCGCCCATGCCAGAACTGAGCCGAGGCCAAACTTGACCACGGGTCAAGGAGACCAAGGAAGCTCAGGAAATCCTACTCTGCTTACATCCGCAGCAGGTGGTTTAGGCACGGTGAGCACAAATGTGCAAGGATCCATGGACCCTAAGGACACTTCGGTGCGTTTCCAAGGATTTGACGGCAATGAATCCAATGACTCATGCTTACAGTACAATCCGGTAACTGAGTCAGAAATCAAGAAATATGCTACTTTCAAAAGGGCATTCCAAGCCCACAAGGAACAACAGATCAAGCAGCAGCAGCAAAAATAGCAAGAAATCTAGTCAGTGGCTAAGTATTGGGCAAATGCAATCAGCAATGCCAATACCGTAGCCACTATTCAAAAAGTTCAAGACTGGATGACCGAGATGGCGGAAACAATTCTTAAAGCTCAAGCGACAGGTGCAGCTGCAGGTACCTCCAGAGTAACTCCCAATCCAATTCCAACTCCAACAGTCCATGAATCACAAGACGAAGGAACCGCAATCGAAGTCAGTTCAGCTCCCACCCTTGGTCTTGATGATGAAGACATTCAGGAGGTAAACAAGCCCAGTCCTTCTGATGATGACCTTATGATGTTCGATGAGGAAGAGGAATCCAGTGGCTCTCAACATTCGACTTCTAAACCCAAAGAAAAGAAGAAAAAGAAGAAGAATGTTGTCACCAGGAAAGAATTTCTGAGCTTACAAGCCAAAGTCGATCAGATCTTAGCTGCGGTTAAGCCAACTCAACCGCAACCAGAAGACACCCCGGGACCGCAGTCCCTGATCAAACGTATAGAGCGTCTGGAAACAAGGGAACGCTTGGCTGCTGAGAGAATTTCTCTCAAAGTGGAAATGGGGATCCGGTCCCTCGATAACAACCGCAAGGCAGATCACAAGGACTTTATGGCTGCTGCGGAATGCCTCATCACTGAGGTAACCGCAATCAAAACGGATCTCCAAGCAGCCATCGCGGATCAAGCCACACAGTCTCAGAAACTGATAGATGAGACTCACTCTGCTTATGAGTCCACTATCTCAGTTCTTCAAGCAAGAATTAATAGACTGCAACGATCCCTGTCCTCCAACTTCCATGGTCCCGAGATCCTCCAGCTCACAAAAGAAATACACAGGCTACTCTTCAGCTCCTCCATACCCAATAATCAACAGTTGGCCGAAGCCCTCAAAGCTCAATTTCAAGAGGTTTTTGCCAAGGTTGATGGCCTTAAAAAGTGGCTTGAGGAAGCTCCCCCGTTGCATTCCTCAAGAGGGGGAAGTGAAGAAGAAGTCCATCACTCTGATCACTCCATCTCACAACATCAGAGCAACCCCATCATCACAGAAAAAATTCCCACACCGCAGCCTTCACCGCAACCATCTTATCACACTTCACCACATAACACTCCACCGCAAGAAAAGGCTACTCCTGAAAAGCCAGAGACTCCCCCTCACTTTAAAAACCTGGCTGAGAATATGTCATCTCCAAGCTCAACTGACTCTCCTGCCACCGCCCAAAGGAAACACGATTGGAAGGCAGCCAAACTTGCTGAACTCATTTGGAATGAATGCGGATTTGATACAGTCATGGACGAATCCTTGATAAACTCTTGGGTCAATCCTCACCGCAGACTGCTGGACAAAGACTACAGACCGCACCTCACCTATGCTGAACCCCCTACTGATGGATACTGGGATGTCCCAATATCTCCAAATGCCAAATACTTCGCAGTGTTTGACCAATTCGACCCCAACCTTCCTGACCACAAAAGACTGCCAATGGAATTTGAGAGACTTAATCGTTTTTATGCTAAGCATGCCTCTCCCATTGAGAATATATGGTCTAACGATAGACCATCCGCAGTCAAGAACTACAAGATTCGGAAGTTCATGAAGGCTGACTACATCTAGTATACCCTCACTAGAAGAGAGCATGATTATATCCGCACCCAAGCAGACTTTCTTTGTATGAATCCGGAAGAAATCTTCCTCATTGCCAAGGTGTTCCAAAAACAAGTCAGAAAAGCACCCTAAAATGAAGATTGCGCTTGAAAAAGCCAATTCTTTTCTGAAGGATACGGTCTGTGATTTTGCCAAGATCGATGCGGACATCTACCCTATCATTGCCAAGAAATTTGATCTGCCACCACTGGAGCCTGCACCAATGCCTACCAAAGGCTATCAAGAAAGATCCTTAGGTGCAACCAACTTTCCTGAACTTGGAGTCATTTTCAAAAGGAAGATCGATAATGTCAAATACTTCATTCCTATGACTGCCATGCATCGCCTCACCAGGAAGCAACTTGACATCTGTCGAACCGCAGTTGAAAGATCAAAGCACACTACCGCAGAAGTCAAATTCGAGATCTCAAGAAGAATCATCTGGCTGGAAAACATCAGCAAGTTTTGGTGGATCCTGATCAAGTTCCTCAAACTTGATAGCTGAACCAAAAGTTAAAGAGGTCACTTAGGGGGAAATTGTTAAATCATAAAAAGTGACCCTCTTGAACTTCAGCTACCGCAACCAATCCAGCTACCGCAGCCATCCAGCACCCGCAGTCAACTTCTTCATCAGCAACCGCAACCGGAGTCTCTTCCTACCGTAGTCACTTAGCTAGATTACTTTACTTGTCTTTATTGTAAAACACTCTATTGTCCAGTATGCCTTGCATGGCTACTCATAGAGATGTAATCTAGTGTACTTCATGAGTCTCTATAAATAAGAGCTCATTCTCTTGTATTCCATACGATAACTCACGCATCTATTCTGAATACATTTCTCTGAAGTTATCTTCTCTATTTCTCTATCTTTCTACTCATCACTTCTTACTCTCAATTCTTACTAGAACATAACTGATTATAACCTCTCTCCGGAGCAAGTCTTTTGTGACTTAATCACTAAGTTTGATCTTCCTTATTAACTCGGTTTGAATGCATTCCTTGTTATGAATCAACTTATGTGTATACTTGATATAACAACTGTTGTCATTTCTATTTCTTTACATTTCTGTAACTAACTCTCTAACTAGTTAACTCTAACTTATTAATATTATTGTTGAGCTTTTAGATCCTTCGAGATTAACTATTCCGCAATCTACTTGTTCCAACGTTTTGTTCAAGTGTGTCTCTAAGTTTTTCTCTCAACAGTTAGATAATGTAGCAGCTGTCAAGTAGTGCGTAGCGAGACTGTCGTCGAGAGCTGGTCACTAGGGCCGCTGAGAACTAAGCATCGAGCTGCTAGTGATAGATGAGTAGCACGACAACTAAAAGCTGGGTAATGAGACTACCGAGGGTTGAAGCACGAGGCTGCTCTTTCGATCCGGAATATTAATGTCACCCCAAGAGTACACTATCATGCATAGCATCAGCTCTTCATGTACCTTAACTCTGCCCCTACAGAATAAAAATCACTTCTGCATGGTGTAGTACCAACCCTCCCCCCCCATTTCCTTTCACAGAGAAGGAGAGGAAAGGGGAAGATGGATGCATAGCTGCTGAAAACTGAGATACGTAGCCACTGGAAAGATTTAGGCGATGCAAGCGCTGGAAAGAGATAGGTAGCGCGGCTGCCAAGAGTTGGGCAGCGCGACTGCGGGATGTCGGCCAACACGACTGATGAGAGCTGAGTAGCGAGACTGCATGGAGCTGGTCAACGCGGCTTCTAATATCCGAGTAGCGCGGTTGCTGAGAGTTATCAAAGAGACTGCGAAAGACTAGTCAACACGGCTGCTGGGAAAAGTTGGGCATCATAGCTGACGAGAGTCAGCCAACATGGTTGATGTTTGGTGTTGGGCCATGGAGCTTCTACTTCATTCATAACACCAATCTCTTCCCCGGGGTGCACAATCGTATATAATGTCAACTCGTTATGTAGTTTAGCTCTTTACTCGAAATAGAAATAACACTTCTGCATAGTGTCGTGCTAACCCTCCTACTCTCCCCTTTTTAGAAAAGGCGAGAAGTGAAGACGAACGGATATATGATATTGGCTTGTTGTTTGCAAGCTCGAGTCTCATTTGTTTGTACCTTGAGCATTTCTATCGCGGTCGTATTCTAAAACGCTTCATGGAGTTGTAGTAGCGTACTACTCTTCTCCCTCCCTTTTTGAAAATGCCGAGTGATCCGGGCCGCAACGCGTATTCTGAGAGCGCATTCTGTTGAGCGTGGCTTGCGGTGCGCGAACGTTAGGCGGCTAATTTTAGTATTTGTAAAATTAGGTCGTTTTTTATTGTGGAGGTAGCCCATTAAGCACCATTTTATATGAAGCCCAAATTGCCACAGCCCAAAAATTGTTATTATTTCTCGTTAGAGCCCGCAAATAATCCGCCCAAATTCATATTCTCTTCTTCTTCTTCTTTTCTTCTTTTTTTTTTTTTTTTTTTCTTCTTTTTTTTTTTTTTTTTTTAAATCTGAGTGGTCCAGGTCTAGGTTGCAACGCACTTTTTAGAATCTAGTTTGTTGAGCGGAGTCACAACAATTGACAGGCTAATTTATTTTTGCAAAAACTAGGTCATTTGATTATTTTTGAGGCAGCCCAAATGCTAAAATATATGGGGAGCCCAAATCAAATGTTATAGCCCAGATGTAGCCTGTTAGGGTTTATGGAGCTGGAGTCCCAAGTTCCTTTCCTTTGTGTCCGTGTGTTTGAATGCCTATAGGTATCAAGTGGGTTTGGCTTTTATCTTACAGCCGTTCTCCTGCTTATACTCACGATCTGCTCCAAGGGTGCTCAAAGAAAGAAAGAAACGACGGCTAGCAGTGAGGGGTTCCTCTTCGGGTAATGTTGATTGAAGAGGGAGATCGGCGACGAATGTTGACAGTCGGTGACTGGAGGTGATTTGGTGGTGTCGTAGCTCCAGCAGGCGGTGATTGATCGATCATATGAGGCCGATGATCTCTACCAGAGAGGACAAAGGCGGTTATCAGAGTCATTTCGCCAGGACAGGGGCGACCGACGATTGGATTTGCGAGCTGATTTGCTTGAAGGTGTGAGGCAGTTGTTGGGTGTCGGCAGGTGTTTTTTCGTCTGAGAAACGTCGACTGGAAAAGAATGTCGCAATGGCAACGTGATTTCCGGCGGAGCTGATCTACTGGGTTGTTCATTGAAGGCGCCCGATGGCTGCTTTTGGGTGTATGTCATCGTCAGCGGTCTAGGGGCGATCGGAGATGGACCGGCTCCGCCCACTGGCGTCAACAGCTTGGAGTCAGAGCTGTTGGAAGTGTTTCAGAGAATCTCAGTTTGGGATGCGTGGATTGGAGGAGGTGGCACAGCGATGACGATTCAAGAGGGTAAAGGCTGTAATTGCTTCTGGTTTGTTTCCAATTTAGCCGGAGATGGACGGCGATGGCAGCCAAGTTCTAGTCGTCGAGGTCGGAAGCACCTGGAGGAACAGCGATGGTCGTGATGACGACTGGATGAGGTTGCAATTGTCCGCTGGGTCGCCGGTCAAGGCATACGAGAACGACCAATCGTGGAGTCGGCTATCCTCCGATTTTCCAGAGTGAGAAGGTGGCATAGGTGGGGCCCTTTGTGGTTTTTGGTTGCTGTTGCTGAATCAAAAGCATAGAAAAGAAACAGTTAATTGTGGGGCCCAACTTTTTTTGACTTTTGGTTGACAGCTCTGTCATTTGTATGGTGCACTATGCACTTTTACCCCATTTTTTTTTACATCGACAGTAAACATATACTATTTTTGATGTATTTTGGATGATTTGTTGTAAATGAGCTGTAAAGATTTTCTCTGTGTATATATACTTGTTTTTTTTTGACATAATGAACTATAAATATTAACAGTAAACTGGAATGGTTGGGATGTACACACATTATAGCTTGAGCTTACAAGCAAATGTTTTGCATCAAAATCAACTAAATGGATTTTCTTAGTGATATGAACTTAAAACGAGGTAGAAACTCATCAAATACTTCTCCTCTTCATTTTGCTTAAATAAACTGAAGTAAGATAAAACCCAAAAACTCTTCTTTTCTTCTCAACTTTCTTGGTAAGTCATCAAAAGAATAATCAAAAGAATAACAGAATAGATCTGAAATAAAAATGGGTTTTCTGACAGTTTGAGAAGGTAAAATTTTTATAGAGACTTATTTCTTCCATCAAGTTTCTAAACAACTTGAGTAAACTTGTATAGAGAATATTATAAACTAAATGATATTTTCTAAGAAATACATGGACTAAAAGTGGGTTAAGACCCATCAAAACTTCTCACCCCTTCTCTTTTTTTTAAAGGTCTTGTAAAATATACAAGCCATATAGTTGTGTTGTGTACAGATACTTGCTACAGGGTAGAAGTGTACACGAAAATACACAGCTAGAGAAGAGTTTTTTTGATAAATTATGAACAAAATATGGGGTAAAACTCATAGGAAACTTCTTTTCTTCTCAACTTACTGGAAAACCCCAAAATATAAACAAAAAACGGATCTAACAAGTTTTCTTCTGATAAAATTTTATTTCCTTTTCAGCTTGTTCAACAAGACATCAAAACATGAGCAAGAAACAGATCTGAAAATTTTCGTTTCCCTACCCTAAGTTTTTGAAGAAAACACTAAATAACCAACTTCAAAGAAGTCTTGTAATGAAAATCATAAACTGAAGATGATTTCTTTATAACATAATCTTAAAGCAAGGTAAATAATGACGAAAAAATGTTCTTCAACTCTCAAGTTGCTTGGATAAAACACTAAAATATGAACAAAGATGGAGAAGAGCTCCTAAAAACCTCTTCTCTCCCCGAAAATATAAGTAAAAACAGGTCTAAGTTGGTGTTTTTAAACTTGAGAGGTGATTAAGTGAACAAAAACGTTCAGATCTCGAGATCAGAGCTAAAAATGAAGTAGATCTACAGATCTGGAGAAAAAGTACATCAGATCGAAAGATCTGAAACATAGCTAATCAGATCTAGATAGATATTTGCCAAGATCCAAACGGATCTGAACTAAGGAATGTAGAAATGAACAGATCTGAGCAAACCTTAGATGAAAACATATCAGATTTGAACAAATCTGGGCAAAAACGAGCTTGAGACCAACTAAGATGGTGGCTACTCATTCAAGTCCGGGAAAACGCCAAATGATGTGACATCGGCTCCGACCACCTGCTCTGAGGGATTGCTTCTACGCGCGGAGACAGATCTGCGAGGTCACAACAGACAAGGTCGTTAGAGCCGCCCCAGGGACTGTGCCCCGGGAGCGGACTCCGACGATCAAGCTAGATCAGCTGATAGATTTGAGATGGTTCTCCATTGCTGGAGAGAACCATCTTGGTGCTAGTGGTGGTGTATGGTGGCTGACGGCGGAGGGTGGTGGCTGAACCAGCAGGCCGGAGTATAGTGTGGAGGTTGGGCCATGGGGGATGTCTAGGGTAGCGACTGAGCTAAAGGGAAAATGCCACTTCTATGGAGGAGGCACTATTCTATTTATAGTGGACAATTAGGTCAAGGGGAATTAGGTCAGGCCTTGGGCCAACCCAATTCAGGCCCAACTAGCAAGGAGTTGGGCGAGGAAGCCCGGAGGCGCCTGGCAAGGCTAGCGAGCGCGCACCAGGAAAAGCTGGCGGGCGCGCACTAGGAAAGGCTGGCAAGGGAGCGCCAGGCCGGGCCAACAGGAGAGTCCCCGACAAGACTAGCAAGGGAGTCCCCAGACCGGGCTAGCAGGAGAGTCCCCAGCAAGGCTGGCAAGGGAGCGCTAGGCGAGGCTGGCGCGCCAGAGCTGTTTAGGCCATGCTAATGGGCCATATATCAACAATAAACATTCAAAAAGAAGAAAAAAGAGAACAAACTGAAACGACACTCTTTCAAACCGCTCTATTACGATGGAAACACCTCGTAAATCGCTCCCAATCCGAGGTGCGTACAGACCTAAGCTAGAACTACTCAGCTACCCTAAGCAAACGTTGATGTCTACTAGCCTGGGGGACTTGTTGATGTACCCCACCAGGAATCCGTCAAATACAACGGAGCAGTCAGTCTAACAAACAAATTCGAGCGATGAACAACTAACGTCGGATCCTCGTGCTCGCTCCTGTGCTTTTTCCTTAGCGCCCAAGCATCAAGGCGAGAGTCGAGACAAAACAATACCAACCCACTCGTAAGGCGACAGGTGTGGTCCCTAGAGCTTCACGCCTGGCAGACCTACGCCAAAGGCAGGCAACCGCTTGTGGAACACGGTTCACGATTTAGAGTTCACCCAGCTCTGACAGAACCTGAAAAAGTAGAAAGTATTGTCGGGGATCTGCTCCCCTTCACCACAGGTATAAAAGGCACCCTTCTCTCCCAAGAGAGGGGGCCAAGATCAAAAAACCTCTAACACTCTCTTTACGCTTAAAATCCTCCCTCTCTCTCTCTCTCTCTCTCTCTCTCTCTCAGAAACTCATTGACTTGATCGTCAGAGCCTCGTTCCGGGACTACCTCCCGGACGATGACTGACGATCTTATCTTCTTTGTTGTGATCCACAGGCTCTTCATTTCCACCCTCACAGAGACGGAGTTAAGCTGGCGACATATCATAACAACATCAGTTTCAAAATAGGTTTAGAATCAGAAATCATAACAATCATATGTCAAACAAATACAATTAAAAATGAACCTATAAACTATGAAATAGATTGAGAAACTGCAAAATCAGAAATCATATGATTTCAACAATCATTCACAAAAAATAAGGATGATTGATCAAAAAAATAAGCAAAATCAGCTTTAACATCATATTCAACAATCAAATTCAACAACCAATTACAAAAGTAAGAAAGCAAGGCAATGGAATACGATTGCAACAACTTGTTAACGTAAAATTGCATGAACAAATTGAAGATGGAGAAAAAAGTTCGGTATTATTACATGAGCATGGTTACAATCAATTGTAGCAGTAGAGATGAAATTGACATCAATGGCATATTCGACCTATGTGCAGGTTCTGGGAGGCAACGTACCTGCAAATTATGGGAGTCGACGTCTGATAGCAGCGACCGGTATTGAAGTGAAACATCCCAAAATATGGTCCAAAAATATCATTTTTAATATTAGATAAAATAGTAGTTTCTAATATCATCCAAACATCAATTGCCATAAAATCAGAGTAAAACATCATAAGCAGAATCCCAATGGTGTGTGCGATGCAGTCAACCCGAGCTCTTCCCTTTGCAACCGGAAGTACCTGAAACATAAACTGAAAACAGTAAGCACAAAGCTTAGTGAGTTCCCCAAACTACCACATACCAAAATTATCACATAACGGGCCCCGCCCACACTCGCAATACAGGGCCCGTCCACACTCGCAATACGGGCCCCGCCCAATGAGCTACGGGCCCCGCCCACACTCACAATACGGGCCCCGCCCACACTTGCAATACATATACAAGCACATACAAGTATCATACAGACAACAAGTATATCACATAATCATCAAGGGTAGGCCTTGGTGCGTTAGACCCGCTAAACCCAGTGAGGAAAACTCACCTCGAATACTAAACGATAGTTGGACAGGTCTCGGCTCCGAATATCGGCTCTACTCAACCCCTAAACAAAAATAACTCCTTAGATAAAACCCAAAATGCCCCAAAACCACTTATAGGTCAAACTTTGTCAAATACTAAAGTCAAAAGTCAAGGTCAACAGTCCAAATTAACCCAACACGCTGTGTTTCTACATCCGCTGCAAGATCGGGGAAAAACCATACCTACTCGCTGTGTTTACTAATGAACACACCGAGTTCGCCAGCAATCCAACAACTTAATGCATTAAGCTGTCTTCATCAAATCTAAGAGCTCCAAAGCTCAGATCTCCACCAAAATGATATCTAGAAGGATAAAGTATCTAACTTTACCCTTAGGAACCATCACAATGGGTCAAAACCCAAACCCTAGGCTCATTTGAGTGAGGGCTTAACCCATTAAGCTCTTAATCTCCAAAGAGATAGTCCAGAAATGTAGATCTGACACCCAAAGGGTGGAAAATCACGTGAAGTTTCCAACTTTATGTTCATGCATGCCAAGAAGAAGCTCTAGAGCTTAAGAAGGGCTTAATAAAGAAATTAATGCATGAATGAGACCTAGAACCTAATAAAGCTTGCAACTTTAAGCCAGATGAGGCCACAAAATGGCCAGATCTAACATGACAACCCATGAAACACTCAACTCCTTGGACAATCCATCAATGAGCCCAAAAATCATGATAAAACCCCAAAAGAAGAGATCTAAACAATAACAAAGCAAGGTATAAACTTGATATCTCAAAGAGACTGCAAAGAGTGGGGAGATTCTGGATCTATAGCTTTCACTCCAAGCTAGACACCTTCAAACATCAAGGCTCCTTCAAAAGAGTACAAAATATCAACACTCAAGGCTCTCCACAAGCTCACACACTCAACTATGGAAGATGATACTCGAATTTAGGGTTTCTGGACAGAGGAGGCTGGTAAGGAGGCCAGCCAAGGGACATAAGGCCTTTAAATAGGGTGCAACACCCTAAAAATTAGGGTTTCCTTCCCAGCTGCCAACACGCCGAGTTGAGGCACCTCGAATCGCCGTGTTGGTTCATTAATCTCCTCGGCCAAAGCCATCTCGACACGCCGTGTTGAGGCTTCCAACACGCCGTGTCCCAAACAAAATATGAACAATTGGAAAATGAGTTCATACTGGAAAACAAGCGTTACAATTCTCCTCCACTTGAATCATACTTCGTCCTCTAAGTCCGCTGCCTCGAACAATCCTGAGTAATGCTCTCTCATCTCCTCCTCGGGCTCCCAAGTCCACTCCGACCCCTTGCATTGCCGCCACTGCACCTTCACCAACTCTACAACCTTGTTCCTCAAGGTTTTCGTCTTTCGATCCAAAATTGCCACTGGTTCCTCGATATAATTCATGCGATCATCCACCTGAATATCCTCCATATGCATGACTGCGGAATCATCCACTAAACGCTTCCTCAGCTGAGATACATGAAACGTGCTATGAATCTAACTGAGATCGGTTGGAAGATCAAGGCGATATGCTACCCGGCCCACCCGAACCAAAACCCTGAAGGGACCGATAAACTTGGGGCCCAGTTTTCCCCTCTTCCTAAACCAGATGACACCTTTGTTGGGTTTTATGTACTCTAACATTCATATGGTGCACATACAACCCTAATGCTTTGGATCTATGTTTTCTCTATCTATACATGCAATAAACATTTTCCAATGCATGAAACTTAATCTAGCATGCAAGGTGATATTTGAATCATAAAAACAAGTTAGAATATTACCTTATGTAGTAGCTTGAATAAATTGGCCTCAAGAAAGCTTAGCACCCCAAGTGTCATGCCTCAAATGGAATCACAAAACACCAAGAGCAACTTAGAATGAATATGGAGAGATTATGGAGACTAGAAATCGGATTCTCCTTCTTAGTGTGTAAGGTGTAACTGATTTCAAGCTTATAGATACATACATACATACATATATATATATATATATATATATATATATATATATATATATATGTGTGTGTGTATGTGTGTGTGTGTAGAATATCAAGGGTCATGTGTAACCCTAATCCATACACATTAGTCCATGACCCATCCATTTGATTTGGATAACCACTTAATGGATTAACCATAAGCCCATCACAAATCAAATCATGGATCTTTAGCCCAACTCATATGTATCATTCTAATTAGTCTCTTTTGATCACTAAATTAATTCTTGATCAATACTAATTAAATAATATGATTCCTCAATTAATATATTATACTTATAATATATTAATAAATCATAATTAACCTCTTACCCAAATATCCTTTCTAACATATTGCTTTGATGAATGCAACCCAAATGGGCCATGCTACTATCGGGTCAAGTACATACCAGTTATAGTTATGGGCATAGACACCTTTTCCAATAGTCTCCTACTTGGATAAGTCTAATAACTGTAATTACCAATGTAACTTAAAATCCGATTAGCAATCGTAGCTCTCAAAAAGCCGCTGTCGAACTCTGACGCGTCCATTAGATAAGTGATCATATAATCCTCTGTTCTACAAGATATCATGCGGACAAATACATGGAACATAGTCATACTTATTGTCCTACAGTTTGTTTCCCGATTTCCGATTTGTCTGACATAGAACATAATTAAACACATCAATTTAGTTCTGACCGAGCCCGACACATAAGTCAAAACAAAATCATCGAGGGGCCCAAGATATCTCTTTTAATCCTCTTAGGATAAAAGGAATAGATAAACTTCGAGTTATATGCTTGTGCTAACTATTCATATAATCATACATAATAGCACGTTTTATAACATCGAGTTACTGATGCGTTTTCACACTATCAATGTACAACCAACGAATAATCGCCAACTCATATATCTTGGTTTGAAGATTATACGATATTATCGTCTCACAATCACCCGTGATAAATTCCACGAAGTGATATGTGAGCGTGAGTTTAGTCTAATACTCAAATCTTATTACAGGAGTACTCATGAGTACTGCAGCAAACTTGTGCTATGTCTAAACACCTTTAGACAATCTACAGAACCATTCATGACAGTCTAGCTTCAATACTTACTTCCAAAGTATGATCGACCGTGGATAGTTTGAATAATCTAGTTACTCGGGAAGTCAAAACATGGAAAGTGAAACACAAGAATAATCGAATCCAATATGGTCTCAACCTTTTGAATATAAATAAAATACCTTTTATTTTATCACTATATTGATTACACATTATTCATTATATAATGTTTCAATTTATCAACTTAATACTCGAATTAAAACAATAGGTATCCCATGCTCCAAGCATGCACACTATGTTTACCTATGGTCCTTTCTTTGTGAAATAGATCAATTGAAAACATTTCAATGATGCTTATTTCACAATTCCAAATCCTTATCACAAGTGTAAGAATGACAAATTCTTGTCACTATTAGAATGTGTTAGGTTCTAACCTTTATGCAATGATCCTTTTGTAATGTCAATGCACCAAAGCCACAGAGACTTGGACAATGAAATTACAAAGTATTCAACTAGAGATTGATAACAAAACAATTCCATGGAAGCGAAGTCTCAAATTCAAAGTACAATCCTTTGAATATCCTTCTCGCATAAAAGTTTCTAACCTACACATACATTCTTAATGTCCAACTCCCATTATGGAAACATTTCCATATTTGCCATATGACAACTCATTATTAATAGAATCCTGTCTATTCATAATAATGTCAATATGGTCCATCCATTATAATACTTCCAACTGCCCACAAACAACCAATATTTGGCGAACCTTAGATTGTTATTAGAAATTGTTTAACAACTTTAGTCATATCTGGTTCTGGTCCTTTTTCCTTCTTAATGCCCTAGGCATTTGGAAAATTCAGAACGCATAAATATTATAGCATATAAAATCGATCCTATACCTGAGGCATATGGGATACGATTCATACCGTCTTACATAAAGACATGATACTTTACCACTCTCTTGCTATAATAATTCCATATATATATATATATATATATATATATATATATATATATATATATATATATATATATATATATATAGAATTTCCTTTTGTTGAACCATTCCAACATAACATTCATATATATCCTTGACTAAATTTGATTAAAATCTCACAATCTAAGCTTTTATATTTGAAATGAAGTATGAGTTCCTCTCCCTTAATTATGGCAAAACAACTTTTCAAACCCTGCAACTTTGCGAGTTCAACTTTTTGTTTTCTATAATTAACATTGCTAACTCGCAACATTTACCATAATGATTATGCTCCCACTAGCATAATGATTATTTCTTTAATAGCATAACACTTATGCTCCCACTAGCTTAGACATGTACCCAGAAATAAGTTGGACTTCTAGAAATCAATACTTGTTGACTTTCTTACCAAAGTTCAGATTTCTAATACAAGATGCTTTGATAAGACTTTATCTAGGCTTCTCAAACTCATACACCTTTACTTAGATAACTCACATGTGTGTCTAAACTATTCAGAACTTACTACAATAAGTTCTGAATGTTTAAACTATTTTCCATTTCTCACAATTCAAACTATGAAGAGGGATGTTGTAATCATAATCGAATTTTGAGAATGCAAATATCACAATTGCTATCTCCTTAAAATCTACTTAGTGAAGCGTTTCCTCACAATCATTTTCATGAATTGGAGAGAAACCTTATGACACTTAGATTTTATGGTGCATGTGTTCCTATCCATGTGAATTTTTCATAACCATAATCATAAGACAAGGTTAACGACAAATCCAAACTCATATGGACTGAACTTGTTCCATCTTAATTTTTTGCCACCTGGCAGCATAAGGGCCTACCATTGCTTCCAAGTTGTTATGCAAACAATTAAGCACTCATAGAACTCACATGCATTGTCAACTTCAACTGGAATAGGCACGGAAAAAAGAATATGTCAACAGGATAGGTTACAAACCTCAATTCGTGTGCTAGTGATTAACAAAAGGTTTACTCTTGATTAGTTCTTGAAACTTTTCAAGATCTTTAAGACTCCTACTGACCTCTTAACATATAAGCTTCTCTTTGTCAAGAAACCTTACTTGACAAACAAATATTCAAGAGTTAGTGCGGTTTCTTATCAATAAGTTCCGAATGTTTAAACTATTTTCCATTTCTCACAATTCAAACTATGAAGAGGGATGTTGTAATCATAATCGAATTTTGAGAATGCAAATATCACAATTGCTATCTCCTTAAAATCTACTTAGTGAAAGCGTTTCCTCACAATCATTTTCATGAATTGGAGAGAAACCTTATGACACTTAGATTTTATGGTGCATGTGTTCCTATCCATGTGGATTTTTCATAACCATAATCATAAGACAAGGTTAGTGACAAATCCAAACTCATATGGACTGAACTTGTTCAATCTTAATTTTTTGCCACCTGGCAGCATAAGGGCCTACCATTGCTTCCAAGTTGTTATGCAAACAATTGAGCACTCATAGAACTCACATGTATTGTCAACTTCAACTGGAATAGGCACGGAAACAAGAATATGTCAACATGATAGGTTACAAACCTCAATTCGTGTGCTAGTGATTAACAAAAGGTTTACTCTTGATTAGTTCTTGAAACTTTTCAAGATCTTTAAGACTCCCACTGACCTCTTGACATATAAGCTTCTCTTTGTCAAGAAACCTTACTTGCAAACAAATATTCAAGAGTTAGTGCGGTTTCTTATCAAGACAAACACTTCTAACAATTGGTCTTAGTTGGTCTTTGTTTTATCCAAAACATCACAACTTACCAATTTCAAATGTACAATAGTAAGAAACATTTTATTCTACATTTGATAAGTGTTATAAACCTTTCTTAAGATTATGTCACCCAAGTTACAATGTTGGATATGACTCTAAGACTTGATTTTGGAACGAAGTATGATTCACCTTTGATTTAACCATTTCAACAATTCCCGATTCCTCTTCTTAGCTATACAAATACAGTAATATGTCCTTAGAGGATCAATTGTGATATGGTTTTCATAATCATTATGATGATCATAAAACATGATGCTAAAGTACTCTCCCTACCTTTCAGTTTGGAGAAACATTTATCTTTCTGCCTAATTGATTCTTCTTATTCGTCTTGTTATACATTGACACTTTTCCAATGATTCAGAATTACATTTAGTCTTGTAAGGATAACCATAATTACCAAACTTTTAGTAAATCATGGCGAATAGTCTTATTGTTCTTTGTGGTAGACCTAACCAGTGCACAGCCAAGTGTACCTGATCCCCTAGTCCTTCACTTGATTCACACATACATGTGAACAAGGAATTAGTCTTAATTTTCCAAAGATGAAGGTTCTCATTCATCATACAATACAAGTTGCATGATTCCAAGTTTCTATCCAACTGAAACTTGGGTGATGAGAATCTTTCCTTGTTTGTAAAATTATGACACTACCACAAACGAAAGAATCAAATCCATTTTCCAATATTGCTAACAATAGAAACATACAAACATCAATTTTCACAAAAACCATTGCAAGGAAATATAAAATAATATAAATTTCAAAAAATTTCTTTATTTATAAAATGCGTAAAACCTTGTCCTTACATTGCAATTACAAAGGAAAACTATGTTACTACATATTTCTAAGCAATCTATCATAACTCCTAAGGAGCAGCTCAAAAATCCGATCATCGAATCAGGCGATCAAAATCCATCTCTTCGTGATCAGATTCAGCTTACTCTTCCTTTCTTTTCTTTGATTGTAACACCCGGTTCCTGGTACGTATTTAAATTCAAGTATTTTGGTATTCTACTCTGGGACTCGGCGAGTTGGAGGCCCAACTCGTCGAGTAGACTCGATATTATGCGGGGGTTTTAATGATCTACTCGACGAGTCGGGGGACCGACTCGACGAGTAGGAGCTGTCTGGAAAAAAACCCTAAAATTTAGGGTTTGCACCCTATTTAAACACTTTATCTCGTCCCAAACCACCCTCCATCACTCCTCCCAACTCAGAGAAGCCCTAGATTGAAACCCTAACCTTCTTTGAGTGATCTTGAGCCATTTTTGTGTGTTTTGTGGTAGTTTGAAGTTTGAAGAAGAGAAGGAAGCTTGGAAGATCAAGAGAAGACTAGTAGATCCAGAGGTTTTGAGTTATTTCCATCCCATTCAAGGTAAAAATCTTCAACCTGGACTTCTCATTTGATAGATCTCCTCTAGGGCTTAGATCTTATCATTTTGGGGCATTTCTAAGGCCATATTCGGATTGAGTGTGTATCATGGAGTTGCACTTCAGATCTTGAACCATTGAGGGTTCCCATGGCATAAAGGTGCCAACTTTATGGCCATGCGAAGCCCATGCATCTTATAGATCCCTTTTCATGGATTTTGGAGCCAAAAACCCCATGCATGGACATCTAGTTCGTAGCTTTACATATGAAATGGGCCCTAGGAAGTTAGATCTATGGTTTTGATGCATTAAGACCCATTATAATCGACTGAATAGTTATGGACTAGGAGGGACTCGGCGAGTCGGGACACATTTTCCCCCAACCGTCTTCTATAAATGGTTTTGGTTGAGTGGAAGGAACACTCAGACTGCTAGGGGTTTTTTTGGACCTAGAAATCATAGGACTCGGCGAGTGGATGATCAGACTCGGCGAGTTCAAGGTAATGTCCCAACCACCTGAAGACGGAATCGAAGAGTTCAAGGATGAACTCGGTGAGTCATAGACTGAACATCTTCAAATGGATGAAGATGAACTCGACGAGTTCAAGGACGAACTCGGCGAGTCGGTTGAAGATAGTCAGATGTGTTGTTGAAGGCGAACTCGTCGAGTTCTTGCTATACTCGACGAGTAAGGACGGGATTATGGCAGTAGGTGAGCATGGGGATTCGGCGAGTTGGTGGACCAACTCAGCGAGTCGAGTCAACCAGATGTTGACTTTGACCAGATGATTAATTATTGACCAAGGTGTTGACCTTGACCTTGTCTTGGACTTGAGTTGACCCTTGTAAGGGTTACGAGTATGAATTGATAAGTTAGAAAAGTTGTTGTGTAGGGATTGAGGATTCGAGGAGAGTTGGTTTTCATACCGAGAACAGTGCAGACACAACACGACTTTGAGGTGAGTTTTCTCCTAGTAGGAGTGGGTCTACGGCCATAATTCTGGCCCATAAGTAAGAGTGTTGTATAGATGATTGTCTTTGTGATAATTATCTAGTGTTGATATGAGATATGATTATTGTGCCTGATATGATTATTGTGCCTGATATGATTATTGTGCTTGATATGTTTACTGTGCTTGATATGTGTTAGCAGAAGTAGGGGGTAAAATAGTCCCCGTGTACCGGTTGAAAGATACTGAAGGGGAAGGTAGCTCCCAGTTACCGGTTGAAAGATACTGAAGGGGAGGTTAGTTCCCGGTTACCTGTTGAAAGATACCAAGGACGAGCCCAGCTCCTGGCTATGCCCGATAGTTACCGGTATCTTTCAACCGAAGATTATGCATTGTTTGGTATGGGTATGATGAGGGAACTCACTAAGCTTTGTGCTTATGATTTTTAGTTTTGGTTTCAGGTGCCTCTTCATGTAAGGGGAAGGAGCCGGCGGGGTAGCAGCGCATCACACATTCACGCATTATATTCTGCATTTGAGAAACCTGGGATTGTACTGTTATATTATACTATTTGCTAATATGGTTTTGAGACTTGTGATTTGTGACTTTATGTTTGAAAGGTATTCAGTGCTATTTTCCGTTAACTATTTTTACAAGTAATTTACTTTAAAACAAAAAAATTTGGGTCTCGATTTTGGGATGTTACAAGTTGGTATCAGAGCCTTGGTTTGAGGGATTCGGGCACACCATCGGGGGTGTCTGGACTCAAACCGAGGGCTGATGGGATTTTACAAGAAAAATAGTTTTCTAAAATTTAAAAATAAGGAGTTTGGGTAAGAACAAGTTGTGTGATGCGTGTGACCGACCGAGCTCAAGTAAGTTTTCTCCAAGATACCCATACATGCTATGTTATGTTATATGATATGAGTATGAGAACTGCATGCTAGACTAGGGCTAAGGATCGAGGGAAGATGCCTTGTATGCCTGCTATATGTGCTTATTGAGCTGCAAGATAATACTGATTAGTCAGTTATATGATAGCTTGGTTAGAGTATTCTTGGTAATGGTTACTCAATGCACGAATGTAGCTTACTTTGTGCTGATAGGGGTTCCGGCTAGCTTTAACTAACTAGTAAGCGAATATGTAATAGTATCCGCAAGCTAGTTACGGAAAGATGGTAGGGACTCCTTGTGCAGCTGATGGCGGAGAGTAAGTCGGAGAGTGCCCTAGGACAAGCATAGGATGAGATAAGCTTGGAAAGCAGTATTAATAGAAGGGACTTGGCGAGGTCGAAGCAATCCTTGAGGAAAGTACAGATAGATGTGGAAGGTAGTATGGGCCCGTACTATTAGAAGCAGAGGATCCGTACTCGAATCAAGGAGGGCTGAGATAGAACCAGGAAACTTGGAGAGTGTGTGAGATCTCTCGAGAGTATGTATGACCATGACATTTATGTATTTTATTTGAGTATGACGATTACGCGAAATGGAGCAGGAGGTTGAGGATCAGGATCAGGATCAGGCTCGGGTGCGGGATCCGAGCAGGTTGATGACGGGCTACGCGAGTTCATCGCGTCGGAGATCACGAGAGGTATCCTTGAGGCGACCCCGGTCATTTTCGGGTCGATCAAGGAGGGGATTATTGAGCTGATGGAGGATCGCCTCCGGACATTCAGGAGTGACTTGGCGTCCAGCCAGTCAGGTTCGTGCACACTGTCCTTCAAGGACTTCAGGGGAAGTGGTGCGCCAGACTTTCACGGGCTGAAGGACCTCATTGTGGCCAGGAGATGGATTGCAGACATCGAATCTACACAGTTGACGAGCTTCTTCCTGGAGGGGTCGAAGGTCCGCTTTGCTGCGGGTTGTTTGAGGGATCGATCCAAAGATTGGTGGGAGTTAGTGGGTGATTCACTAGGGGCAGCCATTGAGGCTATGACTTGGTCAGATTTTGTGACCAGTTCCAGGGTGAATTTGCGCTAGCTGTGGAGCTTCAACAGCTGACCACAAAGTTTCTTAATATGAGGCAGACTACTGAGACTGTGGCGGAGATCACCGCAAAGTTCCGGGAGAGGGCCTTGTTTGTACCTCAGTATGCAGGGGATGAGGAGATGAGGAAGACCCACTATCATGATATGTTGAGGGCTGACATTCGGGAGCATGTCAGCTATTCTGCTTGCCCGACTCTGGATTCCATGATTGCCAGGGCGAGGGAGAGGGAGATTGATTTAGAGCACCTCAGGCAGAGGAAAGCGGAGACAGGACAGGTTGCTGGGGTTTAGGGAAGAAACCTAAGGGGTTCTACACTAGGTCGAAGGGCCAGCAGGGTCGGGACCGCTGTGGGAGATGTGGTAGGTCACACGAGGGAGTTTGCCGCACTGGGTCGGGGTCAGGCTGCTATAAGTGCGACAAGATCGGGCATTTTGGCAGGGATTGTACTGCTCTTGCCCCCACTGTTCAGATGTCAGACCTGATTTGCTTTCATTGCAATCAGAGGGGCCATAAAAAGGCCAACTGCCCCAGGTTGACAGTGGCAGCAGCAACGCCAGTGGTGGCGCCAACTCCAGCGACTACACGAGTTGCGGATGGCCGAAAGTTCAAGTCAGAGGCTCCAGTGGTGAGGAGCCGAGCTTTCCAGTTGACAACCAATGAGGCACGCGCCGCACCCGATGTGGTGACGGGATCATTCCATGTGAACGGTTTCCCGGTTCAGGTGTTGTTTGATTCGGGTGCTACCCGATCATTTGTCTCTCTTGTGCTTAGCAAGAGGTTTGATGAGTCTTCGGGCATGCTAGATTGCCCTCTACAGTTCGAGATTGTGGATGACCGGTCAGTGCGAGCGTCAGAGGTTTTCAGAGATTGTGTTTTGAGGTTGTACGAGGAGCGCTACTTGGTAGATTTGGTTCCCATACAGTTGCGGGGGAACAAGGTTATTATAGGGATGGATTGGTTGAGCCCCAATGGGGGCAGTGATCGACTGTGCGTATCAGTTGGTTCGGATCCGGACTCCAGGTGGGGGAGAACTGGTGATTCAGGGCGAGAGGCCACAACGTGGACCGGCTTTATGTTCAACAGCGAGGGCTAGGTGCTACCTCCAGCAGGGTTACGTAGGGTATGTCGCCTATGTTATGGATACCCGGGAGGCGGGTCAGGAGATGGTGAGTGACGTGCCAGTGGTACGAGAGTACGCGGATGTATTTACAGAGGAGCTTCCTGGGATACCTCCGGAGAGGCAGGTGGAGTTCAAGATCGACATGGTCCCTAGTGCGGCTCCGATAGCCAAGGCACCGTATCGGTTGGCTCCTCCTGAGATGCAGGAGTTGTCAACACAGCTGCAGAAGCTGTTAGACAAGGGATTTATCAGACCAAGCATTTCAACTTGGGGAGCTCCGATTCTATTTGCAAAGAAGAAGGACGTGCCGCATCGGATGTGTATAGATTATCGGGAGCTGAATTAGGTAACGGTGAAGAACCGTTACCCAATCCCGAGGATTGATGATCTCTTTGACCAGCTTCAGGGAGCATCTTGGTTCTCCAAGATTGATTTGCGTTCAGGATATCATCAGATGAGGGTCGGAGAGGAGGATGTGTAGAAGACCGCCTTTCAGACACGATATGGTCACTATGACTTTGTGGTGATGCCTTTCGGGCTCACCAATGCTCCAGCCGCGTTCATGGATCTCATGAACTGTGTATGTAGACCGATGTTAGATCGATCTGTGATATTTTTCATTGATGACATCTTGGTCTATTCCAAGACTCGGGAGCAGCATGAGGAGCACTTGTAGGAAGTGTCGGATACCCTGAAGAGGGAGAGCTTGTATGCCAAGTTCTCTAAGTGTGAGTTCTAGTTGAACGGGGTGCAGTTTCTTGGGCACCTTGTCAACCAGAACGAGATTTCGGTCGACCCGGCCAAAGTGGAGGCCGTGATGAGGTGGGAGGTCCCAAGATCTCCATCTAAGATTCGGAGCTTCCTGGGACTTACATACTATTATCGGAGATTCATTCAGGACTTCTCCAAGATAGCAGTACCATTGACCCGGTTGACGAAGAAATCCGTGGTCTTTCATTGGGGGCCTGAGCAGCAGGCCGCATTTGAGACACTGAGACAGAGATTGTGTGAGGCGCCAATCTTGGCCCTGCCAGAGGGCGTGGAGGATTTTGTAGTGTATTGCGATGCGTCCATCTCGGGTTTGGGCGCGGTATTGATGCAGAGGGGGCATGTTATCGCCTACGCTTCGAGGCAGCTGAAGCCTCATGAGGCGAACTATCCGACGCATGACTTGGAGTTGGGGGCAGTTTTTTCACCCTCAAGATTTGGCGTCATTACCTCTATGGGGTCCGCTGTACTATTTACACGGACCATAAGAGTTTGAGGTACCTTATGGATCAGCCGAATCTGAACATGAGGCAACGTCAGTGGCTGGATGTGGTGAAGGATTACGATTGTGAGATCCTCTAGCACCTAGGGAAGGCCAATGTCGTGGACGATGCGCTTAGCCGCAAGGCAGCGCCGATCAGAGACATATGTTGTTAGAGCGGATTCGAGAGGCCTGGCAGGAGGCTATGAAGGAGGAACATCGTAAGAGTGAACGCATTGTGGACCAGGTTTCCTCCTTCGATTATGACAACCGTGGATTGTTGAATCTACACCGTAGAGTGTGGGTCCCATATCATGGAGGTGTATGTCAGGTATTGATGGAGGAGGCTTACAAATCCAGGTTTTCTATCCTTCCCGGGGCGACGAAGATGTACAGGGATCTTTGTCTTGATTATTGGTGGCCCTGCATGAAGAGGGATGTAGCTTGGTTCGTTAAGAGATGCCTGAACTGCAGGAAGGTCAAGGCCGAGGACCAGAGGCCTCACGGCAAGACCGAGCCGTTGGATATTCCGCTGTGGAAACAGGAAGATATCACTATGGATTTCATCACAAAGCTTCCCAGGACCACGCGGGGAGTGGATTCGATTTGGGTCATCGTGGATCGGTTGACCAAGAGCGCCCATTTCATTCCGATTCAGGAGAGCATTTCGGCTCAGAAGTTGGCCGACATCTATATCAGAGAGGTAGTGGCTTGGCATGAGGTGCCAGTTTTTGTGATTTCGACAGGGATGTGTGGTTCACTTCCAGGTGCTGGAAGAAGTTTCATGACGAACTGGGTACTCGTCTGCACTTTAGCACCGCTTTTCACCCGTAGATGGATGGTCAGAGTGAGCGGACCATCCAGACTCTGTAGGATATGTTGCGGGCGTGTGTTTTAGACTTCGTAGGTAGTTGGGATACTTACCTTCCTTTGGCTGAGTTTTCCTATAATAATAGCTATCATGCGAGTATTGATCGTCCTCCCTTCGAGATGTTGTACGGGAGGAAGTGCAGGACCCCGATATGCTGGGGTGAGGTTGGCCAGAGGGTCATGGGGAGTACCGAAGTGGTACTCAAGACTACGGAGAGGATCCAGCAGATGCGGAGCAGGCTTCAGACTGCTCAGAGTCGGCAGAAAAGTTATGCTGACAGGCATCGTTCGGACCTGGAGTTCCAGGTCGGGGATATGGTGCTCCTGAAGGTGTCTCCTTGGAAAGGCGTCATTCGGTTCAGGAAGCGGGGCAAGTTGGGCCCCAGGTATATTGGACCTTTCAGGGTCGTTGCCCTGGTGGGCAAGGTGGCGTATAGGCTGGACCTGCCAGCCGAACTCAGTCAGATTCACAGCACTTTTCACGTCTCCCAGCTGCGGAAGTGCCTGGTAGACGATTCAGCAGTGGTGTCTGTTGAGGGCATTCAGGTGGATGACAGCCTGAATTACATCGAGCGACCAGTAGCTATCCTCGACAGGAAGTCGAAGGATCTGAGAAACAAAAGGGTCGAACCGGTGAAGGTGCAATGGCAGCACCGCAAGGGCTCGGAATGGACTTGGGAGCCGGAGTACGAGATGAGAGAGCACTACCCCGGGCTTTTTCATAACTCAGCAGCAAACTTCAAGGACAAAGTCTAAAATAAGTGGTGGAGATTTGTAATACCCGGTTCCTGGTACGTATTTAAATTCAAGTATTTTGGTATTCTACTCTGGGACTCGGCGAGTTGGAGGCCCAACTCGTCGAGTAGACTCGATATTATGCGGGGGTTTTAATGATCTACTCGGCGAGTCGGGGGACCGACTCGACGAGTAGGAGCTGTCTGGAAAAAAAACCCTAAAATTTAGGGTTTGCACCCTATTTAAACACTTTATCTCGTCCCAAACCACCCTCCATCACTCCTCCCAACTCAGAGAAGCCCTAGATTGAAACCCTAACCTTCTTTGAGTGATCTTGAGCCATTTTTGTGTGTTTTGTGGTAGTTTGAAGTTTGAAGAAGAGAAGGAAGCTTGGAAGATCAAGAGAAGACTAGTAGATCCAGAGGTTTTGAGTTATTTCCATCCCATTCAAGGTAAAAATCTTCAACCTTGACTTCTCATCTGATAGATCTCCTCTAGGGCTTAGATCTTATCATTTTGGGGCATTTCTAAGGCCATATTCGGATTGAGTGTGTATCATGGAGTTGCACTTCAGATCTTGAACCATTGAGGGTTCCCATGGCATAAAGGTGCCAACTTTATGGCCATGGGAAGCCCATGCATCTTATAAACCCCTTTTCATGGTTTTGGACTGAATAGTTTTGGACTAGGAGGGACTCGACAAGTCACCTGGGTGACTCGGTGAGTCGGGATGCATTATCCCCCAATCGTCTTCTGGAAATGGTTTTGGTTGAGTGGAAGGAACACTCAGCCTGCTAGGGGTTTGTTTTGGACCTGGAAATCATAGGACTCGGCGAGTGGATGAACAGACTCGGCGAGTTCAAGGTAATGTACCAACCACATGAAGACAGACTCGACGAGTTCAAGGATGAACTCGGCGAGTCATGGACTGAACATCTTCATATGGATGAAGATGAACTCGACGAGTTCAAGGACGAACTCGGCGAGTCGGTTGAAGATAGTCCGATGTGTTGTTGAAGGCGAACTCATCGAGCTCTTTCTAGACTCGACGAGTAAGGACGGAATTATGACAGTAGGTAGGCATGGGGACTCGGCGAGTTGGTGGACCAACTCGGCGAGTCGAGTCAACCAGATGTTGAGTTTGACGAGATGATTGGCCATTGACCAAGGTGTTGACCTTGACATTGTCTTGGACTTGAGTTGACCCTTGTAAGGGTTACGAGTATGAATTGGTAAGTTAGAAAAGTTGTTGTGTAGGGATTGAGGATTCGAGGAAAGTTGGTTTTCATACTGAGAACAGTTCAGACACAACACGACTTTGAGGTGAGTTTTCTCCTAGTAGGAGTGGGTCTACGGCCACAATGCCGGCCCACAAGTAAGAGTGTTGTATAGATGATTATCTTTGTGATAATTATCTAGTGTTGATATGAGATATGATTATTGTGTCTGATATGATTATTGTGCTTGATATGTTTACTGTGCTTGATATGCGTTAGCAGTAGTACAGGGTGAAATAGTCCCCAGGTAGCGGTTGAAAGATACCGAAGGGGAGGATAGCTCCCAGTTACCGGTTGAAAGATACCGAAGGGGAGGTTAGTTCCCGGTTACCGGTTGAAATATACTGAGGAGGAGCCCAGCTCCTGGCTATGCCCGATAGTTATCGGTTGAAAGATACCGAAGATTATGCATTGTTTGGTATGGGTATGATGGGGGAACTCACTAAGATTTGTGCTTACGATTTTTAGTTTTGGTTTCAGGTACCTCTTTATCTAAGGGGAAGGAGCCGGCGGGGTAGCAGCGCATCACACATTCATGCATGATATTCCGCATTTGAGAAACCTGGGATTGTACTCTGATATTATACTATTTGCTAATATGGTTTTGAGACTTGTGATTTGTGACTTTATGTTTGAAAGGATTTCAGTGCTGTTTTCGGTTAACTATTTTTACAAGTAATATACTTTAAAACAAAAAATTTTGGGTCTCGATTTTGGGATGTTACATTGATCCTACAAAACATCAAGATGCAATCTTATCACATCATGTATTAAGAATCTATAAGTAGGAACTTAATACAGTTAGATAGTGGATTTACCTGAAGCAGAGTAAAACTTTTTGACTTTACCAACCTTATGATCCTTCAGGTAGATACGGCAGCTTCGCACCCAATGCCCCTTCTCTTGGCAATAGAAGCAAACAGACTCTTTTGGAATAGTACACGGGACAATCTCAGACTTAGTCTTTCTCTTTACCATTAGGTCAAATGGATTGACCATGGCCGATCCCTTTCCATTAGGAAGAGAAGACTTTTCTGGACTTCTAATGTTTCCATTGTCAATATCCATGGAAGTTTGGGAAGTAGATCTTCCAAACAAATTCGCATTACCAGTGCTCCATATCATTGTTGATTCAGCAACAATTAGCAAATATGTAAGATCGATAAGGAACATGTCGCAGTCTGTCATATAGTAATTTTTTTAATGAACTCACCATATGACTTAGGAAGTGATTGAAGAACCAAGTCAACACCTAACTTCCTTGACACAACGACTCCTAACATTCCCAGCCTATCAATGTGTGACTTCATCTCCAAGACATGTGCACACACAGACCTTTCATCTTGGTGTTTTCTATCCAATAGGGCTTGAGTGACCTTGAACTTTTCAAGTCTTTGAACTTGTGGGTTAGGGAGAATAATTGGAGGAGGTGGAGAAGTACGATTTCTAGGAATATCATCCTCATGAGGAAAGCTTTTTCCAAAAGATTCGGGAAGACCATAGTTGTCAAAACTAGACATCTACAAGGGAGAAATTCAACTTAGTTGATTTAAGTCCTTAATATAACACCCAAATGAAATATTAAAGCTAGGACCCAACACAATAATTTACAATTCGGAAGAGGGATGTCGTAATCCAATTGTAAATTATTTGAAGGTAGGTAAATGACGATTTACCAATTTCCACCATGAAAAAGGAAAGTGAACTTTAGGTTTTAAATGAATTGAAATTCCTAGATCTTTTGAGACTCATTGAACTTTTCAATGGCATGTTTAATCTCGATTATGCCATCTCAAGTTTGTGACTAGGATGTCGAGGATCACAAACAAGGTGTGAATAAGCATGCAAATTAGCTTGGTACACTTAATGTTACAGATCATCCAATCAATGTGTCGGTTAACCACACACGCTCCATTGATCCATGATTAACACCAAGCTACCCTTTGACACACATTGTCAGTCCCAAATTAGTGTGCCGGTTAACCACACACGCTCCACTAACAACTTAACAAGGTGCAAAGTGCAATTTCATGGAATAGCACCATTTTCACATTTTTCTTAAAGTAACTAAGATTGGGAATTTATAAAAGTTTAGTTACTTTAATAATTTTCATTATACTTATTAATGAGAATTAGTGTCCTATCGTACCCGTTCGACTAACGACCCTCCACTAGTCAAGGAAGCGGTGGGTGAGAGTGGACACCCATTAAACCACCATTTTATAGGCAGTAACCTTATACCCCCCTTATAGACCGGCTTCGTGAATGAGGCCTACTAATGGTAAGATTGACTTGTCTTATACATATATATAAGTATTAAACTTTAATATTATAATAGTATAAGGGTTGACTTTTAAACTTTTAAAACTCTAAGGTTTGGAATTAAAATTTCATTAATGTAACTTTTCAAGTTCCAAAACTTGATGGCAAGTTTTGTAACTTGTCAAGACTTTTGAAATTCATAACTTATGAACTTTTATGTTCCATGAATGAGACCTTTCATATTCCAAACTTATGTATAAGTTATGAAACCTTCCAAGACTCTTAGAATTCTGTAACTTACATTAGTTAATGGTTTCATAAATAAGGACTTTTCATGTTCCATAACTTGAGGACAAGTTATGGAACTTAATCAAGAACACACATATATCAAATTAACTAATCCAATTATGATAGGATGATTGTTTACCAACTTGACCTAATTTGTTCATGTTACATGATAACTTCAAATTTTACAAATAACTAGTATTTACCAAAAATCAAGTAGTTATCTTAGAACTTGACAAACATTATGTTATTAGATGGGGAGTAACATTACCATGTCATTAAAATCAAATTTTATGAATCAAAACAGTTTGTGGTAATGTTCCTAATCCAAAACAGGCCAAAATCTCGAAAATTCTGCTCACAAACAGACCAACTCGTCGAGTGCACTTATGAACTCAACGAGTTCATCATCATAAGGCACCTACTCGTCGAGTTCATATATGGACTCGTCGAGTAGGTCTGGCAGAATCCAGTTTTGCAGTTTTTTCAGCTTTGAAAATTAAACAGTTGCATTAATATAATAGAAAACATCCTAGGCTTTGATACCAATGTTGGGTTTTATGTACACTAACATTCCTATGGTGCACATACAACCCTATTACTTTGGATCTAAGGTTTCTCTATCTATAAATGCAATAAACATTTTCCAAAGTATGAAACTTAATCTAGCATGCAAGGTGATATTTGAATCATAAAAACTAGTTAGAATATTACCTTGTGTAGTAGCTTGAATAACTTGGCCTCAAGAAAGCTTAGCACCCCAAGTGTGATGCCTCAAATGGAATCACAAAACACCAAGAGCAACTTAGAATGAATATGGAGAGATTATGGAGACTAGAAATCAGATTCTCCTTCTTAGTGTGTAAGGTGTAACCGATTTCAAGCTTATATATATATATATATATATATATATATATATATATATATATATATATGTGTGTGTGTGTGTGTGTGTGTGTGTAGAATATCAAGGGTCATGTGTAACCCTAATCCATACACATTAGACCATGACCCATCTATTTGATTTGGATAACCACTTAATGGATTAACCATAATCCCATAACAAATCAAATCATGGATCTTTAGCCCAACTCATATGTATCATTCTAATTAGTCTCTTTTGATCACTAAATTAATTCTTAAATTAATTCTTGATCAATACTAATTAAATAATATGATTCCTCGATTCTTATATTATACTTATAATATATTAATAAATCATAATTAACCTGTTACCCAAATATCCTTCCTAACATATTGCTTTGATGAATGCAACCCAAATGGACCATGCTACAATCGGATCAAGTACATACCAATTATATTTATGGGCTTAGACACCTTTTCCAACAACATTTCCAAGGTGACACCTTCAGGAGAACCATATCTCCCACGTTGAACTCCAAGTCTGACCGACGCTTGTCGGCATAGCTCTTCTGCCGACAATGAGCTGTCTGGAGCCTGCTGAATCAACTCATTTGTCTTGAGTACCACCTCGGTACTCCCCATGACTCGATGAATGACCTCGCCCCAACAAATCGGGGTCCTGCATTTCCTCCCGTAGAGCATCTCAAAATGATGTCGATCAATGCTAGCATGATAACTATTGTTATACGAAAATTCCGCTAACGGAAGATATGTATCCCAAATCCCACAAAAATCCAATATGCACGCACGCAACATATCCTATAGAGTCTGAATCCTCCATTCATTCTGCCAATCATTCTGTGGATGAAAGGCGGTACTGAAATGGAGATGAGTGCCCATCTCGTCATAAAACCGCTTCCAAAATCTGGAAATAAAGCGAACATCCCGGTCTGAAACCACTGATACAAGCACCCCCATCACGTGTCACCACCTCCCGGACATTAATCTCAGCCAGTTTCTCTACAGAAAAGCTCTCCTGGATCGGAATGAAATGCGCTCTCTTGGTCAATCAATCCACGATGAACCAGATAGAATCCACTCTGCGCGTGGTCCTGGGAAGCTTCATGATAAAATCCATCGTGATGTCTTCCCAATTCCAAACGAGAATCTCCAACGGGTGCATCTTGTCGTGAGGTTGCTGATGCTCGGCCTTGACTTTCCTGCAAGTCAAGCACCGCTCCACAAACCATGCCACATCTCGCTTCATGCGGGGACACCAATAATTAGGATGAAGATCCCTATACATCTCCGTCGCCCCGGGATGAATGGATAATCTCGACCTGTGAGCTTCCTCGATCGGAATTTGGCGCGCACCGCCCCAATAAGGAACCAAAACCCTCCGATGCAGGGCCAACAATCCTTGGCTATCATAATCGAAGGAAGCCACCTGACTCACAATCCGCTCGCTCTTCCGATGCTCTTACTTCATTTCCTACACTTGTGCCTCATGAATCCATTCCAGCAACGGACTAACCACGGTCATATCAAGCATAGATCTCTGATCGGATCCACAACCACCTCGTGGCTGAGAGCATCGGCCACCACATTAGCCTTCCCCGGGTGATAAAGGATCTCACAATCATAATCCTTCACCATATCCAACCAACGACGCTGCCTCATATTCAGGTTCGACAGATCCATTAAATTCCTTTGGCTCTTGTGGTCCGTGTAAATAGTACAACGAACCCCATACATGTAATGCCGCCAAATCCTTAGGGCAAAAACTGATGGGTTTTGAGCATTCTAACACTCCTATGGTGTACATGCAACCCTAGAAACCTTGGATCTATGTTTTCTCTATTATACATACAAATTTGTTTTTCCAAAGTTCTCAACCTAACTAGCATGTTATGGGGTACTTGTAATATAAAAAACCTTAGTAGAATAACATACCTTTTCTTGTGGTTGATTGCTTGGAGTCTTGAGAGCCTAGCACCAATAATGTGGAGCCCTCAACTGGAATCACAAATCTCCAAAACACCTTGGAAGACTTGAGAGAATAGTATGCACCAAGTAGAAATCGGCCCACCCTTTGTACTCACACACTAGTGCCATTTCATGTGCCAAAGACCTCTTTATATAGTATGGAGGATTAGGGTTACATCCATGTAAACCCTAATACCCATGACCTTTCATTTCTATAGGATCCATGGGTTAAAACCTCCATGGACTATCCATGCAAGCTTAGCCCATCCTAAATGAACTTGGCCCATTCTATATATATATATATATATATATATATATATATATATAAGAGTCTATATTTAATTAGTTCCTTTTGATCACTGAATTAATTCTAAATTAATTCTTGATCAATATTAATTAAATAATATGATTTCATATTAATATATTATGACTAATAATATATTAATAAATCATAACTATACTATTGTCAAAAGATTATCCATACAAATTGTTTCGGTGAAGTGCAACCCAAATGGACCATGCCGGGTCGGGTCAAGTACGTACCAAATATAGTTACGGACTTAGACACCTTATCCAACAGTCTCCCACTTGGATAACGCTGATAACTATAGTATGAATTCGGGAACCGACCAGCAATCATAGCTCTTAAAACTCTGTTGAACTATGAAGTGCCATTTTAGATAAGTGATCATATAATCCTCTATTTTAGATATCATCCAGACAAATACATGGAACAATGTCACTTATTGTCGTGCAGTTTGTTTCCCGATTTCCGATTTGTTTGACATAGAACTAAACTGAACACATCAATTTGATTCTGACCGGGCCCGACACATAGATCAAAACAAAATCATCGAGGGGCCCAGATATCGCTTTTAATCCTCCAAGGACTAAAAGGAACAGATAAACTTCGACTCATATGCTTGTTCTACTACTTGTTGAATCATACACAAAGGCACATTTTATAACATCAAGTTACCGATGCGTTTTCGTGCAATCAATGCACAACAAACTCATAGTCAACAACTCATATCTCTAGGTTTGAAGACTTATATGATATTACCTCTCACGATCACTCGAGATAAATTTCATGAAGTGATACAAGTGAGCGTGGGTTTAATCCAATACTTAGAACTTATGAGCACTCATGAATGTTGTAGCAACTTTTGCTATGTCTAACACCTTAGACATCTACAAGCCCAATTCATGACAGTCTTGATTCATACCTACTACCAACATATGACTGACCGTGGAAAGTTTAAATAAAGTAATTATTCTAGAAGTCAAAACATGCAAAATTGAAAGAATAGTAAACAACTGACACAAAATAGCAACACCTTACTTATAAATAAATAACAACTTTTATTTAATCATCAAATGTTAATTACATTTTAGAAGTTTCAGAAATAACTATCTAATCTGTAAAACTAATATTGTCCTTCAGCCCGATGCGCCTCGTATGCTACAAATGCCTAACCCTAGTCAGTCCCTTCGTGAGGGGATCGGCTTGGTTCTCTTCTGACGATACCCTCTTTGCCACGAGGAGTCCTTCTTCTATCTTGTGTCTTATGAAGTGACATTTTCTGTCAATGTGTCTGGATCTGCCATGATCTCTCGGTTCCTTGGCTAAGGAAACCGCACTATTGCTGTCACAGAAAATCTCCATAGGCTCCTTTATAGCTGGTACAACTCCAAGGTCTCCGATGAAGTTCCTCAACCATATCGCCTCCTTCGCCGCTTTACTCGCTGCTATGTACTCTGATTCACATGTCGAATCAGCTACCGTCTCCTGCTTGGAACTTTTCCATGTAATTGCTCCTCCATTTCTGGTAAAGACCCAGCCCGACTGAGAGCGGAAATTATCCCTATCAGTCTGAAAGATAGCGTCACTATACCCCACTACTCTCAAGTCATCACTCCTACCAAGGGTAAGGACCCAGTCCTTAGTCCTCCGCAGGTACTTGAGAATGTTCTTCACCACAGTCCAGTGAGCCTTGCCAGGATTCCCCTGATATCTGCTGACCATGCTCAAAGCAAAGGCCACATCAGGGCGTGTACAAGTCATAGCATACATGATCGAGCCAATAGCGGAAGCATATGGTAATCGATTCATCTCAGCTATCTCAGCCTCTGTACTCGGGCTCTAAGCCTTGCTCAGTTTGGTAAGTCACCTTTCTTGGAATTTTGCATGTTGAACCTTTTCAACACTTTGTCCACATAGGTGCTTTGACTAAGTCTAATTAGTATTTTACTCCTTTCTCTTAATATCCTTATCCCTAGGATATAGGCAGTTTCTCCAAGGTCCTTCATAGTGAAACACTTCCCATGCCAGGACTTAACCTCATGCAAAGTTGGGATGTCATTTCCCATGAGTAGTATGTCATCCACATACAGTACCAAAAAGCTAACTATACTCCCACTACCTATGACATATACAAAGGACTCATCTTCGCTTCTCGAAAAACCAAACTCTTTGACGTTTTAATCAAAACAAAGACTCCAGCTGCGAGATGCTTGTTTCAACCCATAAATGGATTTCTCAAGCTTGCACACTCTATCAGGGTACTCTGCACTGACAAAACCCTCTGGATGACTCGTGTAAACATCCTCAACCAACTTTCCATTAAGGAAAGTAGTTTTGACATCCATTTTCCATATTTCATAATCATGAAATCCAGCAATGGCTAGCTTAACCCTAATATACTTAATCTTTGCTACTGGTGAGAAGGTTTCATCATAATCAACTCCCTGAGTTTGAGTGAAGCCCTTCGGAACCAGTCGTGCCTTATAAGTGTGCACTTTCCCATCCATGTCGGTCTTCTTCTTGAAGATCCATTTGCACCCGACTGTCTTACGACCCGGTATATTGTCAACCAAGTTCCAAACTTGATTGTCATACATGGACTGAATCTCGCTGTCCATAGCCTCTTTCCATTTAGCAGACTCGGGGCCTGCCATGGCTTCCCTATAGCTGTTAGGTTCATCCAAATTTACCAGTGTACTATCACTGATAAATGTATCACCTTCAGCAGTAATATGGAAACCATAGTAATGCTCAGGTGCATTCCTAACTCTAGTGGAACGCCTCAGAGGTACAGACTCGTCAGTTGGTTCAACAGGAGTTTCCTCCTCAGGTTGATTGCTAGGGTTTGAGGTTCCTTCACCACTTGACTCTTGAAGCTCTTCAAGGTCAATTTGCCTCCCACTGTTTCCTTGTCTTATAAATTCTCTTTCGCAAAAGACCCCTCTCCTTGCCATAAAGACCACATTCTCACTGGGTCTGTAGAAGAGGTAACCAAAGGATTTATGTGGGTAGCCGATGAAAATACACTACTCACTACGAGGTTCGAGCTTGTCCTGAGTCTCACGTCTCACGAAAGCCTCGCAGCCCCAAATCTTGATGTGGTCTAAATTGGTAACTTTCCCAGTCCACATCTCGTGAGGTGTTTTGGCAACCTTATTGGTAGGGACTAGATTAAGAATATGGGTAGCAGTCTCTAAGGCATACCCCCAGAATGAGATTGGTAACGAAGCTCGACTCATCGTGGAACAAACCATGTCTAACAAGGTTCGATTGCGCTTCTCAGCCACACCATTAAGTTGTGGTGTTCTGGGAGGTGTCAATTGTGAAACAATTCCACATTCCTTAAGATAGTCAAGGAACTCTGTGCTAAGATACTCTCCTCCTCGATCGGATCGGAGCATCTTAATGTTCCTGACCATCTGATTCTCCACTTCATGTTTAAACTCTTTGAACTTTTCAAAGGTTTCTGACTTATGCTTGATTAAGTAGACATAACCATATCTACTGTAATCATCAGTGAAAGTCACATAGAAGCGGTTAGCATCCCTTGTGGCGGTTCTAAAGGGTCCACACACATCTGTGTGTTCGAGGTCCAACAAACCTTCATCCCTAGCACAAGTGCCAGTGAATGGTGACTTTGTCATTTTTCCAAGCAAACAAGACTCGTAACTATCATCTGACCTTAAGTCAAATGACTCCAAGACTCCAGCCTTCTGGAGTTGGCCTATGCGCTTCTTGTTAACATGTCCAAGATGACAATGCCACAAGGATGCTTTATCGAAACTAGTGGAAGAATCGATATGTAACACCCGTTTATTTATTAGTTAAATAAATAAATTAATGAACGAATGGTAGCCCTAAAATAAATATCTATATATGCGTGGTGATGGTCTCGTGGAGCTAATCGTCACACTTTAAGAGATTGGGGTTTAAAAGTGAAAATATGGACTTAATAGGTAAGTAGTAATGAAGTCAGGGACTAAATGGTAACTTTTGGGACTTCATTTGAAGAGATTTTGGGGCTAAGGGGCTGTTTGGTAAATTAGAAACCGAATTTGTGAAGAATTATGGAAGCAAGGGTTAAATTGGTAAATTCTGCACCTAAGTTGTAATAGATTTTTAATGTTGGGGTCTAAAAGGTAAGATTTGTATTTAATTTGAAAAGATTGGTGGGAAGGGACCGAAAGTGTTAATATGGAAAAGATTCATTATGTGCCGGGTATATATCCCTTGAGAACCCTAACCCTAGCGGGAGAATGAGCCGTCACCCCTCCTTCTCACGTTCTCCACAGCTCCACCAGCCCTCCTGCCGCCGGAGAAGTCGCGAATGGCTTAGATCGTCGTGGGTTGCCGGAAACTTAGATGCGAGGCTGCCATTGCTGTGCTCGGTGGGTTTCGCACCACCACCTCCCTTCTTGTTCCTTTTCAAGCGTCGCCGCCACCGATATCAGTCGAGTTAAACCTCGTTCGCAGGCCATCTCACTGAGGCGCCGCCATTGTACTCCTCGATTGCCGTCGCTACCCGTCCCCGTCGAAGAAAAGACGTCGCCGGACGCTTGGCGTTTGTTGCTGCTGTGATCCAGCGACCGCCATCGGTTATTAGGGTGCCATTTCCGCCGTTCGTTACGCCACTTGGTAGGTAGTGCCTTTTGGACCTTGTGCGCTGTGATAGCTTGTTGGCTGGTAACCGCGAAGAACCACCATGGCCGCCAGCCATGGTGGCTGCCGCCTTGTCGCTTCGTTTGCTGCCACCGGCCACCATGAGGAGGGTGGCTGTGTGCGCATTCTGGGTGTGTGTTTGGGTGTACTAGCTGTGTTTGGTGTTCGTGGGGTTGTATGTATGTAGTGGTCGGATGTTGTAAGGGAGATGCTAGGCCGGAAAGTGAGGAAGACCGCCACTGCCACCACCGTAAGGTGGTGGCTGCCGCCGTGTACCACCATGGGTGGGTGTATTTTCGTGTGTATGTGTTTGTAATTAGATTAGGGTGTGCGTGTGTTGATCGGATGGGCATTGTAACTGTAGCAAATTGGATTAATGAAAGAAAAACCGAGAACCACCACCTTAGGGTGGTGGCTGCCGCCACCAGCCGCCGTGTCGGGTGGCGGTGTGCTTAGTTGTGTTGGGATTACTAGTTCGGGGATGTTTGGTCAAGGGACTAAAACCCTAATGGGCCCAATGAGGCTTAATGGACATAAAAGCCCAAACATGTGTCTAATGGGCTTATTGGACCCTAATGGATCCAAGGACTTAGCTAATGGGCCTATTGGGCTAAGATGGGTTCGAAAACCCTAATGCCATGAAACCCTAATTTTGGGGAATTAATCGAGACACACGGGACTTACTAATAGCTTGGAATATTAAATAATAATCATTAGCGGAAATTAATCTAAGGAATATTGGACTTAATGGATTAAGTCCTTAATGGATTAAGTCCTTAATGGGTTAAGTAGGAAACTTAACCCTAATCATCATTTTATGTGAAACCGTAATTTCACTTGGGTTTATTATTGGGCCTTTCTATTGGGCCTTGATGATTGGGTTATTAAATGGGCTATCCAAGATCAAGCAAAATGGTCTAGAGTAATTTAATGGGCCTAGGGTAAGGCCCATGTAAGGGGCTTGGGCCTAATTTGGAAAATTAGGCCATATATGGGCCTAGTTTGGGCCTTAATGATTATCTGGTGTGTTGTCATCTGATATGCTTTATGTGCTAGGATGCTATGACATATGTGTTAGTAGTGGTAGGGGTGATATAGCCCATAGTTACCGGTTGAAAGATACCGAAGGGGTAGATAGTACCCATGCATGCCTAGCAGTATGATCATGATATGTTATTATGTGATAGTGGTAGGGGTGAAATAGTCCCCGGTTACCGGTTGAAAGATACCGAAGGTAGTTACCGGTTGAAAGATACCGAAGGGATAGACAGAACCCATGTATGATATGTTATTAAGTGACCAGTATGGTTATGATATGCCATTATGTGATTCAGTATGTTTATGTTATGTTATCATGGAACCAATATGTTTATGACATGTTATTATATGATAGTGGTGGGGGTGAAATAGTCCCCGGTTACCAGTTGAAAGATACCGATGGCGGATACCGGTTGAAAGATACCGATGGCGGATACCGGTTGAAAGATATCGATGGCAGTTACCGGATGAAAGATACCGATGGCGGATTACCGGTTGAAAGATACCGATGGTAGTTACCGGTTGGAAGATAGCGAAGGGGTATACAGAACCCAGGCAATGCTTATCTGTTTGTTTATGATATGTTGGTATGTGATCATTATGTTATGATGTTAGTATGTGATCATTATGTTATGATGTTAGTATGTGATCGATATGTTATGATGTTAGTATGTGATCAGTATGTTATGATGTTAGTATGTGATCAATATGTTTATGATATATTATTATGTGATGGTGGTAGGGGTGAAATAGTCCCCGGTTACCGGTTGAAAGATACCGATGGCAGATACCGGTTGAAAGATACCGATCGCAGTTACCGGTTGAAAGATACCGATGGTATTATGTGGTATGTGGTATGATGGGGGAACTCACTAAGCTTCGTGCTTATGGTTTACAGTTTTGGTTTCAGGTGCTTTGTTTTCAAAGGAAAGGAGCCGGCTCGATCGCAGCGCATCACACTATATTTTCCGCACATGAGATCTTTGGGATTACACTCTGATGTGGTTTTATGATAAAATGCTTTGATTATTGACACTTTGGTTTTATGTAATAACCTAATTAAAAACGAAATTTTTGGCCTTGAATTTTGGGATATTACAAGTTGGTATGAGAGCCTTGGTTTGAGGGATTCAGACATACTCTTGGGTGTGTCTGAACTCAAACTAAGGGCTTGGTATGAAAATTTTCAAAAGTAAAACCATTTTATAAAAAGGAGTTTGAAAAGAATCTGAAAAGAGAAAAGAACTTTGAGAAGAACAAAGTGTGTGATGTGTGCAATCAGCCGAGCTCAAGTAAGTTTTCCCCAAGATACCCGTACATGTTATGTTATGATCTAATATGATTATGAGAACTGCATGCTAGATTAGGGCTAAGGATCTAGGGAGGATGCCTTACATGCCTGCTGTATGTGCTTGTTGAGCTACATGATAGTACTGATCAATTAGTGATAGGATAGCCTGTTTAGGTTATGCCTGATTGCGTGAGCCTTAGAATTGCATGCTAGTATAGATCCCTGACAAGAGGATAGATTGATTTGATTGGAATATGTTGGTTAGATTTTTCCATTGTCTGAATGCTGCTTGCTTTGTGCTTTGTGGAAACTCTTAAGTGATGGGAGTCAGCTACTAAGTGGATGTGACGACATCCAGGAGGTAGATGACTGGCATCGTGGAGAGTTCTTCAGCAGCTGATGGCAGGACGAGATCGAGAACCTAGGAAAGCCTAGGATATGTTTCAGTGGGTTAGTAGTGAGGCTCAGTGAGACTTGGGTGAACCAGTTGAGGAAGTGACTTGGAGGATCCAGGAGGATTGCTGAGGAAAGTATGGATAGGTGTGGAAGGTAGTATTGGGCCCGTACTACTGAAAGCACAGGATCCGTACTCGAACCGGTGAGAGTCTTGGAGAATATGAGAAGCTTTGGGGAGAAGTTTGTGACCCGCTTGGGGACAAAGGATGTTCCGGTGTTGCAGCTTAGCCATTGGCAAGCGAGCTAGTGAGCGTGACAGGGTGTCAGACCCTGGAGGATATGATTCCCAGAAGTTGCAGATGCGGGATCGATTTGAAGCACCCTGGAAAGAGGGGTTCGCGCCAGGTGCGTATAGTAAAGGGGTCCCGGGAAGAGACCCATGACTTCTGATCATCGGGGGAAGGGCCAGCAGGGCCGGAGTCAGTGCAGTGCGTACGAGAAAATGCACGAGCGAGTTGTCACTCCAAGGGTTTAGGCTGCTACAGGTGTGGCAGGGTTGATCATGATAGTTGAAGGTGATCCGTATTCCTCCAGATGAAGCGGGTATGTCGTCTTCTACTGCTAGTAGATGGACGTTGGGGATACGTATCGCTTTGGAATTGTGAGTGAGTGTGGATAAGTCAGACCTCGGGTCGGTTTTTCTGCTAGTGTTTGGGTTACCAAGGATCATATATGCCATCCTGCATGACGAAAGGTTCTTGATGAACCCACAGAAGGATGGATCTTGCGGAGTGGGTTCCACGCGTACCGTTATCATTTCGGATCTTTGTCGGGATCTATGCAAGAGTATTATTTAGAGGATACTCGGTCAGGGTTGGAGTGATAGTTCTCCAGTGAGGTCAACGTTCAGGGATTCTATCATTTGTTCAGGTATGGTCGGTAATTGTCTATGGATGAACTTTAGAGTTCAAGGCACTACCGTTGCTAGGACAGAATTGGTGACATGAAGAGGGTAATGTCAGTCGCGGGTGTTAGATGCATAAGTGGTTGGTCATTGGATGTTCAAGAGGATTATGTTTTCGCATGGGCTGTGTTCGGTCAGAGTTCAGTGGTACTGCAAGAATGGGAGTGGGAACGAGGATTCGTCAGCTAGAGTGAAGATTAAGGTCTTCAATTGACAGCATGTTAGATGGATCGATGTGTCAGACTGGATCAGATTTCAAGAGTACTCATCGAGATTCCCGAGGATGGGAGATCTCAAGGTTTAATCGGTGATTAAACGCTAGCATTGACGGGCACAGGTGTTCATCAGTGGGATATTAGAAAGCAAGAAGGATTGGGAATCCTTCAATTCTCATGTACTGTGAAGACTTAGTCGAATCTAAGTGGGGGAGAGACTTTTTATAAAGTTCTCCAACTGTGAGTTCTGGTTGCTCAAGGTGCAATCTCTTGGGCACCTTGTCAACCAGAAGGGTATTCTGGTCGATCCGGCCAAGTTAGAGGCCGCGATGCAGTGGGAGATTCCGAGATCTCCAACTGAGATTCGGAGCTTCCCGGGTCTAGTGGGATATTACCGGAGATTTATATAGGATTTCTCCGAGATTGAGGTTCCTTTGACCCGACTGACCAAGAAGTCGGTGGCCTTTCGTTGGGGGCCTGAGCAGCAAGCAACCTTCAAGACTCTCAGACAGCGGTTGTGCGAGGCATCGATTCTCAACCGGCCAGAGGGTGTAGATGATTTCATGGGTTACTGTGACGCTTTGATCATGGGCATGGGTACGGTACTGATACAGTGGGGTCACGTGATAGCAGGTTTGGGAACCAGGTTAGAGTTCCGGTTAGGACTCAAGCTCAGTTGTGTGTTAGGTCGAGTGCGTGTTCGACCGGTATGGAAAGCGTTGTAAGACTATGGGGGTAGCCGTAGCATTCACTAGCGATAAGATATTATGGAAAGTGTTGTAAGACTACGGGGGTAGCCGTAGCATTCACCAACGATCAGATAGTATGTTAAGTGTTGTAAGAGTACGGGGGTAGCCGTAGCATTCACTGGCAGTCAGATAGTATGGAAAGTGTTGTAAGACTACGGGGGTAGCCGTAGCATTCACTAGTGGTCAGTTAGCATGGGAAGTGTTGTAAGGATGCGGGTGTAGCCGTAGCATTCACTAGCAGCCAGATAGTGATGGAGTGTTGTAAGTCTGCGGGTGTAGCCGTAACATTCACTAGGTTGGTAGATAGAATCAGTGCGTTGTTAGGACGCAAAAGGAACAGTAGTACGCATAAGTTCGGGTTCAACATTGAGGATATGGAAATCCACGGATTGGATTTCGGATTTACCCAAAAGGATTAGATCAGATTGAGCCAATGATACGATTGTAGGAGTGCCACTATAGTTATGGGATCAGGGAGGCAATGGGCTGGTTAAAGTCGTTTGTGATATAAGGCTACCATTGGTCAGGTAGCCATCACTTTGAGTCCTGGATTTGAGTATGTCAGGATTTGACACATGGACCCGATCAGTTAGATCAGAAGGCTATTAGAGCCACAGTGACATGATAACTAGTGGCAACTAGTTCCAGAGAAGGTTTCGTTCAGAAGTCGTGTGAGGCGACTAAGCGGGAGTCCATTGGCTCCGCAGCCGGGCAGGAACCCGACATTTCAGATGATTGGCAAACAAATAGAGACCAAGGAGGTCTCGTTAGATTTTGGAAAGCAGCCATGTAGCAGCATACTGCTTCAGGCAGTTCAGTATTCGGGCAGTTTCAGTGTTTGGGCAGTATTAGCATTTGTGTTTCAGGTTGCAACTACGAACGGAATAGCTGGTTGATCTGGGAAGTGACAAGTCACTCACAGTGGGATCAGCTGAGCCTTGGCCAAGTATAAGTGATCTGCAGGGATAATTGGGTCTGTGAACCTGTTTTATAGAGAGAACCTAAAGCTATCAGAAGTTGAGTAGCATGTTGAGGGATGAACGGACTGGATTCAATGATAATGATTGAGTATGAGTGGTCTGTCGGGGAATCAGACCATCTCGAGATAGTAGATTCAGATGAAGTAGATGTGATCCTGTTGCGAGGAATTCGTTCATATGAGGATATTAGGGCTTTGCGAAGATTGGTCACAGCTACCCTGGGAAGGATAGGGTGTGCCCAAGACGGTGATCATGTTACTAGAAGTGGTTTGGCATATAAGAACTAGTAAGGAGTGATTTCGAGGACGAAATCTAATTTAAGTGGGGGAGAGTTTTAACACCCGTTTATTTATTAGTTAAATAAATAAATTAATGAACGAATGGTAGCCCTAAAATAAATATCTATATATGCGTGGTGATGGTCTCGTGGAGCTAATCGTCACACTTTAAGAGATTGCGGTTTAAAAGTGAAAATATGGACTTAATAGGTAAGTAGTAATGAAGTCAGGGACTAAATGGTAACTTCTGGGACTTCATTTGAAGAGATTTTGGGGCTAAAGGGCTGTTTGGTAAATTAGAAACCGAATTTGTGAAGAATTATGGAAGCAAGGGTTAAATTGGTAAATTCTGCACCTAAGTTGTAATAGATTTTTAATGTTGGGGTCTAAAAGGTAAGATTTGTATTTAATTGGAAAAGATTGGTGGGAAGGGACCGAAAGTGTTAATATGGAAAAGATTCATTATGTGCCGGGTATATATCCCTTGAGAACCCTAACCCTAGCGGGAGAATGAGCCGTCACCCCTCCTTCTCACGTTCTCCACAGCTCCACCAGCCCTCCTGCCGCCGGAGAAGTCGCGAATGGCTTAGATCGTCGTGGGTTGCCGGAAACTTAGATGCGAGGCTGCCATTGCTGTGCTCGGTGGGTTTCGCACCACCACCTCCCTTCGTGTTCCTTTTCAAGCGTCGCCGCCACCGATATCAGTCGAGTTAAACCTCGTTCGCAGGCCATCTCACTGAGGCGCCGCCATTGTACTCCTCGGTTGCCGTCGCTACCCGTCCCCGTCGAAGAAAAGACGTCGCCGGACGCTTGGCGTTTGTTGCTGCTGTGATCCAGCGACCGCCATCGGTTATTAGGGTGCCATTTCCGCCGTTCGTTACGCCACCTGGTAGGTAGTGGCTTTTGGACCTTGTGCGCTGTGATAGCTTGTTGGCTGGTAACCGCGAAGAACCACCATGGCCGCCAGCCATGGTGGTTGCCGCCTTGTCGCTTCGTTTGCTGCCACCGGCCACCATGAGGAGGGTGGCTGTGTGCGCATTCTGGGTGTGTGTTTGGGTGTACTAGCTGTGTTTGGTGTTCGTGGGGTTGTATGTATGTAGTGGTCGGATGTTGTAAGGGAGATGCTAGGCCGGAAAGTGAGGAAGACCGCCACTGCCACCACCGTGAGGTGGTGGCTGCCGCCGTGTACCACCATGGGTGGGTGTATTTTCGTGTGTATGTGTTTGTAATTAGATTAGGGTGTGCGTGTGTTGATCGGATGGGCATTGTAACTGTAGCAAATTGGATTAATGAAAGAAAAACCAAGAACCACCGGCAGCCACCAGCCGCCGTGTCGGGTAGCGGTGTGCTTAGTTGTGTTGGGATTACTAGTTCGGGGATGTTTGGTCAAGGGACTAAAACCCTAATGGGCCCATTGAGGCTTAATGGACATAAAAGCCCAAACATGTGTCTAATGGGCTTAATGGACCCTAATGGATCCAAGGACTTAGCTAATGGGCCTATTGGGCTAAGATGGGTTCGAAAACCCTAATGCCATGAAACCCTAATTTTGGGGAATTAATCGAGACACACGGGACTTATTAATAGCTTGGAATATTAAATAATAATGATTGGCGGAAATTAATCTAAGCAATATTGGACTTAATGGATTAAGTCCTTAATGGATTAAGTCCTTAATGGGTTAAGTAGGAAACTTAACCCTAATCATCATTTTATGTGAAACCGTAATTTCACTTGGGTTTATTATTGGGGCTTTCTATTGGGCCTTGATGATTGGGTTATTAAATGGGCTATCCAAGATCAAGCAAAATGGTCTAGAGTAATTTAATGGGCCTAGGGTAAGGCCCATGTAAGGGGCTTGGGCCCAATTTGGAAAATTGGGCCATATATGGGCCTAGTTTGGGCCTTAATGATTATATGATGTTGGGCCTTAGAATGAGACCATGTATAGGCCTAGGCCCAATTTGGAAAATTGGGCCATATGTTGGGCTTTGAGCCATAGTTGGACTTTTGGGCCTTTGGATTGGGCTTTGGGCTTAAATAAGCCAAGATAGGGGTAATGTAGTAATTACCCAAAGCATGTACTTATGGTTATGTAGTGGAACCCAATTATTAATTGGGTAATGTTTTGATATTGATAGGCCGGGAATCTGTCATCCAGCAGCTGGGGTTGAGTCTGCGGGACGTCAGCAGTGTGGGGTTGAGTCTGCGGGACTTCAGCAGTACGAGGTGAGTTACCTTCCAGTAGGAGTGGGTCTACGGCCACAATGCCGACCCACTAGCAGGAGTTATTTGTTAGATGATTGTCTTTGTGATAATTATCTGGTGTGTTGTCATCTGATATGCTTTATGTGCTAGGATGCTATGACATATGTGTTAGTAGTGGTAGGGGTGATATAGCCCATAGTTACCGGTTGAAAGATACCGAAGGGGTAGATAGTACCCATGCATGCCTAGCAGTATGATCATGATGTGTTATTATGTGATAGTGGTAGGGGTGAAATAGTCCCCGGTTACCGGTTGAAAGATACCGAAGGCAGTTACCGGTTGAAAGATACCGAAGGGATAGACAGAACCCATGTATGATATGTTATTAAGTGACCAGTATGGTTATGATATGCCATTATGTGATTCAGTATGTTTATGTTATGTTATCATGGAACCAATATGTTTATGACATGTTATTATATGATAGTGGTGGGGGTGAAATAGTCCCCGGTTACCAGTTGAAAGATACCGATGGCGGATACCGGTTGAAAGATACCGATGGCGGATACCGGTTGAAAGATACCGATGGCAGTTACCGGTTGAAAGATACCGATGGTGGATTACCGGTTGAAAGATACCGATGGCAGTTACCGGTTGGAAGATACCGAAGGGGTATACAGAACCCAGGCAATGCTTATCTGTTTGTTTATGATATGTTGGTATGTGATCATTATGTTATGATGTTAGTATGTGATCATTATGTTATGATGTTAGTATGTGATCGATATGTTATGATGTTAGTATATGATCAGTATGTTATGATGTTAGTATGTGATCAGTATGTTTATGATATATTATTATGTGATGGTGGTAGGGGTGAAATAGTCCCCGGTTACCGGTTGAAAGATACCGATGGCAGATACCGGTTGAAAGATACCGATCGCAGTTACCGGTTGAAAGATACCGATGGTATTATGTGGTATGTGGTATGATGGGGGAACTCACTAAGCTTCGTGCTTACGGTTTACAGTTTTGGTTTCAGGTGCTTTGTTTTCAAAGGAAAGGAGCCGGCTCGATCGCAGCGCATCACACTATGTTTTCCGCACATGAGATCTTTGGGATTACACTCTGATGTGGTTTTATGATAAAATGCTTTGATTATTGACACTCTGGTTTTATGTAATAACCTAATTAAAAACGAAATTTTTGGCCTTGAATTTTGGGATGTTACACGATATGCAATACATTATTTCCTAAGTTATCTACAACCGACACAGTTTCATATACACCATCACAAGGTAATGCTTTAAAATAAAGAACATTATTATAAAAAGAATTAATACCACCACATTCATTATCAAATGAAAAAGTAAACCCTTGTTTGTACAAACCGTGAAAAGAAATAATATTTCTCGCCATTTCAGACGAGTAACAACACTAATTCAAATCTAACACTAACCCACTATGTAACACCCTATTTATTTATTAGGTAAATAAATTAATAAATGAACAAATGGTAGCCCTAAAATAAATAATTATATATCAAAGTTTGGTCTCGACGTGCTAATTGTCAGAGTTTTGGAAGTCAGGGGTTAAAAGTGTGAGTCCCGGACTCAGTTTGTAAATATTTATGAAGACAAGAGCTCTGTGGTAATTATCGGGTTTAATTTGAAGAAGAATTCCAAAGCCATGGTAGAAAAGGTAAAATTTGGACTTCAATTGTAAAGGATTCAGGAGGCAGGGTTCAAATGGTAAATTTTGGATCATAGTTGAAAAGAATTATATAGAGAGGGACTAGACTTGCCATTATGGGGTGAAGTTTCAAAGTTACGGGATATATAACCTCATCTAAACCCTAACCCTACTCAATGATATACATCCGCCATTTCTCCCCCCTTATGCCTCCCACTGCCGGCCACCACCCTATCCCCCTTGTTTCTCCGTCCGCCGAGCCTCCATGGTGTCTTTCTGTCGCTGCTGAAGACGGAGACCATCGTGTGATGCTGTTGTTCAGTCAGTAGCGAAGGGAAGCGAGTTGCAGCCGCCATCTCCGACCGTTAGAGCCCGCTGCCCCCGCTCCTTAGCCATTGAGATACCACGACGCTGTTCCACCTTCCGACATCGCGCAGCTGGCGTCCTCGTTGGAGACCATCTCGTCGCCGGACACCATTTTGTGGCGACTGGCGCTCTTTCCCGGTCATTGGCGCCACTGCTGTGAACGCGAATATCGCTCCTGCCGCCATTCTCTACTGTTACATCGCAAGTACCACCACCTGTCGCTAGTTCTTCTACTTCTATCGTCGCCGCCATGTGCCATCTGGTGGATGCGATTTGTATGGGTGTGTGATTGTGTTTCAAGTGCGTGTTAGGTGTGTGTGGTTGTGTTTCCATTTGTATTATGTGTGTTTGGGTGTTTTGGTTAGCCGGGATTCACAGAAAAGCCACTGCCACCATGTGCCACCATGTATGTGTGTTTACGTTAGTTAGGGTGTGTGTGAATTTTGGTATTTCATTGTAATTTGTAAAAGAAAATGGAATAATGAAAAAGAAACCCTAACCACCACCGTTAGGTGGTGGCTGCCGCCTCCTGCCGCCACCGGCCGCCATGTCGGGTGGCGGTGTGCTTAGTTGTGTTGGGATTGCTAGTTTGGGATGTTTGGACAAGGGACTAAAACCCTAATGGGCCTTGAAACCCTAATGGGCCCAATGAGGCTTAATGGACATAAAAGCCCAAACATATGATCAATGGGCTTAAGGAAACCCTAATAGGTCTAATGGACCCTAATTGACCCAAAGAGACCTTAATAGGCCCAATAAAGCTCTAAATGACCTAAAAGCCCAACAAATTAATAAATGGGCTAGTATTTGGGTTGGAAACCCTAATTAGGGTTTGGAAAACCCTAATGCCATCAAAACCCTAATTTTGGGGAATTAATCGAGACACACGGGACTTATTAATAACTTGGAATATTAAATAATAATCATTGGCGGAAATTAATCTAAGCAATATTGGACTTAATGGATTAAGTCCTTAATGGGTTAAGTAGGAAACTTAACCCTAATCATCATTTTATGTGAAACCCTAATTTCACTTGGGTTTATTGTTGGGCCTTGATGATTGGGTTATTAATGGGTCATCCAAAGTCAAGCAAATGGACTAGAATAATTTAATGGGCCTGGGGTAAGGCCCATGTAAGGGGTGTGGGCCCAATTTGGAAAATTGGGCCATAGATGGGCCATAGTTTGGACCTTAATGATTATATGATGTTGGGCCTTAGAATGAGACCATGTATAGGCCTAGGCCCAATTTGGAAAATTAGGCCATGTGTTGGGCTTTGATTCTTAGTTGACTTTGGGCCTATGGATTGGGCCTTGGGCTTGAATAAGCCAAGCTTGGGGTAATGTAGTAATTATCCAAGTATGTATTATGGTTATGTGTTGGGACCCAATTATTAATTGGGTGTTATTTTGGTATTGACAGTTCGGGAACCTGTCATCCAGCAGCTGGGGTTGAGTCTGCGGGACTACAGCAGTGTTGGATTGTGTCTACGGGACTTCAGCAGTGTGAGGTGAGTTACCTTCCAGTAGGGGTGGGTCTAAGGCCACAATGCCGGCCCACCAATAGGGGTAGTTGGTAGATAATTGTCTTTGTGATAATTATCTTGGTATGTTTATGCAATATGCTTATGAGATATGCTTATGTGATATGCTATGTGTGTCAGTGGTAGTAGCAGGGAATAGTTCTTCCCTGACTCGGTCGTTAGGATCGAAGGGTAGGTCAGTACCCCAGATATGCCTGACTGTATGATTATATCATGTTATTATATGATAGTGGTAGGAGGTGAAATAGTCCCCAGTTACCAGTTGAAAGATACCGATGGCGGATACCGGTTGAAAGACACCGATGGTAGATACCGGTTGAAAGATATCGATGGCAGCTACCAGTTGAAAGATACCGAAGGGGTATACAGAACCCATGCAATGCTTATCTGTCTGTTTATGATATGTTAGTATGTGATCAGCATGTTTATGATATGTTAGTATGTGATCAACATGTTTATGATGTTAATACGTGATCAGTATGTTTATGACATATTATTATATGATAGTGGTAGGGGCGAAATAGTCCGCAGTTACCGGTTGAAAGATACTGATGGCAGTTACCGGTTGAGAGATACCGATGGTGTTATTGTTGGGTTTTGAGAAATTCTAACACTCCTAAGTGTACATGCAACCGTAGAAAACATTGGATCTATGTTTGTCTAAGATACATGCAAAATACTTTTTCCAAGGTTCATAAACCTATCTAGCATACATGGGGAACTCTATAATATAAAAGATTGCTAGAAATACATACCTTGTTGTTGTTATGATTCCTTGAAACCTTGTGAGCCTAGCACCTCAAGTGTGATGCCTCCAATGCTTCACACAACACCAAGTACACTTGGAATAAACTCTAAGAGAATAAGAACACTTGGATTTTCGGCTAGCCCTCTTTTATTCACTCTAGTAGTACGAAAATGGTGAATAATAGCTTCTTTATATAGTATGTTACAATTAGGGTTACACCATGTAAACCCTAATTGTCATGACCTTTCATTTCCATGACCCATGGGTTATGTAACTCCCATGGAGCATCTTATGGATTTAACCCAACTTGATAATCCATGGAGCCTTGGCCCACTATATAAGTTATGGATGATTGACACAATCAACCCATATATTTAATTAGTCTTCTTTTGATCAATTAATTAATTCTAAATTAATTATTGATCAATACTAACTAAATATTATTATTCTTATTATTAATATATTAGAACTTATAATATATTAATAAACCATAAGTGTCTTATTTCTCTCATTTAGTCTATCCAAGTGCATGATGCCATGCAACCCAAATGGACCATGCCGGGTCGGGTCAAGTACATACCAAATATAGTTATGGACTTAGACACTATATCCAACAGTCTCCCACTTGGATAAGTCTAATAACTATAGTTGCAAGTATGACTTCAGGAACCGATCAGCAATCGTAGCTCTTTCATGGTCTCTCGGAACTGAGAAGTGATGGTGTGCCATTTTAGATAAGTGATCATATAATCCTCTGTTCTAGATATCAGCCGGACAAACACATGGAACAATGTCTTTCTATTGTCTAGCAGTTGTTTCCCGATTTCCGATTTGTTTGACATAGAACTTAATTGAACACATCAATTTAGTTCTGACCGGGCCCGGTACATGGGTCAAAACAAAATCATCGAGGGGCCCAGTTATCGCTTCTAATCCAAGAAGGAACAGATAAACTTCGACTCATATGTTTGCTCTACTACTTGTTGAATTACACACAAAGGTACGTTTTATAACATCGAGTTACCAATGCGTTTTCGTACAATCAATGCATAACCAACTCATAGGTAACAAATCATATGTCTAGGTTTGAAGACTTATATGATATTACCGTCTCACAATCACTCGAGATAAATTACATGAAGTGATACCAGTGAGCGTGGGTTGAATCCAATACTCAGAACTTATGAGCACTCATGAGTGTTGTAGCCCCCTTTGTCCAACATCTTGGACCTCTACAAACCAACCCATGATAGTCTTGATTCATATGTACTTCCAACATATGATTGACTGTGGAGAATTTGAATAATATGATATATACCATAACATAATTATTCTAGAAGTCAAAACATGCAAAAAGAAATACTAGTAAATGATTGACAAGAGATAGCAACACTTTACTCATAAATAACAACTTTTATTTATCATCAAATGTCAATTACATTTTACATATTTCAAAATTATCTAGCTTCTAAAAACTAATATCATCTCTAAGCCCTATGCACCTAGCATGCTGAAGATGCTTAACCCTACTCAGTCCCTTCGTGAGGGGATCTGCCGGGTTCTCATCTGATGATACCCTCTTTGCCACGAGGATTCCTTCTTCTATTCGATGTCTGATGAAATGATATTTTCGGTCGATGTTCCTGGATCTCCCGTGATCCCTTGGTTCCTTTGCTAAGGCAACTGCACTTTCACTATCACAGAAAATTTCCATGGGCTCCTTAATAGCTGGTACAACTCCAAGGTCTCCGATGAAGTTCCTTAGCCATATAGCCTCCTTTGCTGCTTCACTTGCTGCTATATACTCTGATTCACAAGTGGAATCAGCCACTGTATCTTGCTTGGAACTTTTCCAAGTAATTGCCCCTCCATTTAGAGTAAAGACCCAGCCCGACTGAGAGCGAAAAATATCCCTATCAGTCTGAAAGCTAGCATCACTATACCCTGCTACTTTCAAGTCATCACTCCCACCAAGGGTAAGGACCCAGTCCTTAGTCCTTCGCAGGTACTTGAGAATATTCTTTACTGCAGTCCAGTGAGCCTTGCTAGGATTACTCTGATATCTGCTAACCATGCTTAAAGCAAAAGCAACATCAGGACGAGTACAAGTCATAGCATACATGATCGAGCCTACAGCGGAAGCATATGGGACTCGATTCATTTCAGCTATCTCTTCATCTGTACTCGGGCTCTGAGTTTTACTCAGTCTGGCATTACACTGAATAGGTAAATCTCCTTTCTTGGAATTTTCCATGCTGAACCTCTTCAGCACTTTGTCCAAGTAGGTACTCTGACTAGGTCCAATTAGTCTTTTACTCCTGTTTCTCAAAATCTTTATCCCGAGGATATAGGCAGCTTCTCCTAGGTCTTTCATAGCAAAGCACTTCCCAAGCCAGGATTTCACCTCCTGCAAGGTTGGGATGTCATTTCCTATGAGCAGTATGTCATCCACATACAGTACCAAAAAGCTAACTATACTCCCACTAGCCTTGGCATATATACATGATTCATCTTCACATCTCGAAAAGCCAAACTCTTTGACTTTCTCATTGAAGCAAAGATTCCATCTGCGAGGCGCTTGTTTTAATCCATATATGGATTTTTCAAGCTTACACACTCTATTAGGGTATTCTGTACTTACAAAACCCTCTGGCTGAACCATGTAAACATCCTCAGCCAACTTTCCATTAAGGAAAGCGGTTTTGACATCCATTTGCCTTATTTCATAATCATGAAATGCAGCAATGGCTAACAGAACCCTAATAGACTTAATCTTGGCCACTGGTGCAAAGGTCTCATCATAATCAACTCCCGGAGTTTGAGAATAACCCTTTGCAACCAGTCGTGCCTTATAAGTGTGTACATTACCATCCATGTCGGTCTTCTTCTTGAAGATCCATTTGCACCCTACTGTCTTACGACCTGGTACATTGTCAACCAAGTTCCAAACATGATTGTCATACATGGATTGTATCTCGCTATCCATAGCCTCTTTCCATTTAGCAGACTCAGGGCCTGCCATGGCTTCCGTGTAGCTGTTAGGCTCTTCCAGATTTATCAGTGTATTATCACTGATAAGGGTATCACCTTCTGCAGTAATATGGAAACCATAATAATGTTCAGGTGCATTCCTAACTCTGGTGGAACGCCTCAGAGGTATGGACTCTTCAGTCGGCTCAACAGGAGTTTCCTCCTCAGGTTGAGCGCTAGGGTTTGAGGTTCCTTCACCGCTTGACTCTTGAATTTCTTCAAGGTCAACTTTCCACCCACTGTCTCCTTGGCTTATGAGTTCTCTCTCTCGAAAGACTCCTCTTCTTGCTACAAAGACCACATTATTACTGGGTCTGTAGAAGATGTAACCAAAGGATTTCTGTGGGTAGCCGATGAAAATACACCTCTCACTTCGAGGTTCAAGCTTGTCATGAGTCTCGCGTCTCACGAAAGCCTTACAACCCCAAACCTTGATGTGGTCTAGATTTGGAACTTTTCCAGTCCACATCTCGTGAGGTGTTTTGGCAACCTTCTTTGTAGGGACTAGATTAAGGATATGGACGGCAGTTTCTAAGGCATACCCCCAAAATGAGATTGGTAGCGAAACTCGACTCATCATGGAACGAACCATGTCCAACAAGGTTCGATTGCACCTTTCAGCTACACCATTCAACTGTGGTGTTCTGGGAGGTGTCAGTTATGAGACTATCCCACATTCCTTAAGATAGTCAAGGAACTCGGTACTAAGATACTCACCACCTCGATCGGATCAAAGCATCTTAATGTTCCTGTCCAACTGATTTTCCACTTCTTGCTTAAACTCTTTGAATTTATCAAAGGTTTCCGACTTATGTTTGATTAAGTAGACATATCCATATCTACTAAAATCATCAATAAAAGTCACATAAAAGCGATTAGCATCTCTAGTGGCGGTTCTGAAGGGTCCACACACATCTGTGTGTATGAGATCCAACACACCTTCACCCCTAGCACAAGTGCCAGTAAAAGGTGACTTTGTCATTTTTCCAAGTAGACAAGATTCACAACTATCATCCGACTTTAGGTCAAATGATTCCAAGACTCCATCCTTTTGGAGTTGGCCTATGCGTTTCTTGCTTACATGTCCAAGACGACAATGCCATAAGGATGCTTTATCTAAGCTAGTGGAAGAATCAATACACAATACATTATTTCCTAAGTTATCTTCAACAGATACAGTTTCATACACACCATCACAAGGTAATGCTTTAAAATAAAGAACACTATTATAGAAAGCATCAATACCTCCACTTTTATTATCAAAATAAAAGGTGAAACCTTGTTTATACGATGCATGAAAGGAAATAACATTTCTTGCCATTTCTGGCGAATAACAACATTTATTCAAGTCTAATGTAAACCCATTATCTAGTAACAAGGAATAAACTCCAATCTTGGTGACAGGTGAAACTTTCCTATTCGCCATGATGAGGTTTATCTTTCCATGCTCCAAATCCTCACTTCTTCTTAGTCCCTGCAGATCAGAACATATGTGAATTCCACAACCTGTATCAAGGACCCAAGACTTAGAATGAGGTGAGTTATTAGACAATATTGTGTATATACCTGCATGGTTGGGTTTTACTTTCCCATCCTTAAGATCTTGCTGGTATTTAGGGCAGTTTCGCTTCCAGTGCAACTTTTCATGGCAATAGAAGCATTCAGCCTCATTAGGGTTAGCAGAAGGAGTGACAAAACCTTTCTTGGTTTTGCTTGAAGAGTAGCCTTCAAGGGTCTTACCCTTGGTACCCTTAGAAGGGTTCTTTCTCTTCTTACCTTTGCCTTGCCCGATTGCCAAGACATTAGCCGCAGTAGGAGTAGGAGGAGTAGTAACACCCGACTTACCCTTAAGACTACTTTCTGCAGTCTTTAAGATTCCTTGAAGTTTACTAAGTGTAACTTCTTCCTTATTCATGTGGTATGTCATTCTAAATTGATCATAACATGAAGGTAAGGAGTGCAAAATGATATCTATTGCTAACTCCTCAGGAAAGTCAACATTCAGTTTCTTCAAGCGATCCACAAATCTTTGCATTTTCTGCATGTGGGTCGTGAGGGACTCATTGTCCTTCATTTGGGTGGTTATCATGGAGGAGATTATTTCATACCTCTATTGACGAGCACTTTGATGGTATCGCTCCATCAAATCCATGTGCATCTGAAAAGGGTAATAGTCCTCATAGGACTTTTGGAGGTCAGATGTCATTGTGGCAGTCATGATACATGCTACTTTGGTAGCATCCCTTTCATGTGCCTGAAATGCAGCAATCTCCTCTGGGGTAGCAGTTGACTCATCAATCTCCTTCAGCTCCTTCTCAAGGACATATTCTTTGTCCTCATAGCGAGTGACCATCCTGATGTTTCTGATCCAATCCATAAAATTGGATCCATCAAAGATGACTCTCCCACAAAGGTTCATGAGAGAGAAGGAGCCAGTAGGGTTTGAGCCAGACACATTGGTTTTGGAAGACATCTGAAATGAAAGAATCAGTTTAGATTAGATTTCAGGATAGTCCTTAATAAAGCACCCAAATGCTATATTAAGGCTAGGACCCAACACAATATTTTATAACTTAGAAGAGGGATGACGTAATCCAAGCTATAAAATATTTGAAGGTAGGTGAATGACGATTCACCAATTTCCACCATAAAACGGAATAAATCTTATTAGGTTTTAATTGGTTTAGAAATTCCTAGGTTCTTTGAGATTCATTGAACTTTTCAATGGCATGTTTCAATCTCGAGTGTGCCCTTCAAGTTTTGTGACTGGGATGCCGAGGATCACAAAACAAGGTGTGAAGTAACCATGCAAATTACTTGGTACACTTAATGTATTACCCCTCAATCGAAGTGCCGGTTAACCACACACGCTCCAACGATACTATGATAAACATTAAGTCACCCTTTGCCTACCTTGATAAGTCCAAGTTAGTGTGCCGGTTAACCACACATGCTCCACTAACGACTTAATCAAAGTGCAAAGTGTAATTTCATGGATTAGCACCTTATTCACATTTTCCTAAAGTAACTAAGATTGGGAATTTATAAATGTTTAGTTACTTTAGTATATTCATAATACTTATTATGAGAATTTATAAGTCCTTGTTCTACCTTTTCGGCTAACGACCCTCCACCGATCAAGGAAGCGGTGGGTGAGAATGGACACCCATTAAGTTGCCATTTTATAGGCAACAACCTTATACCCCCCTTATAGACCGGCTTCGTGAATGAGGCCTACTAATGGTGAAACGACTTTTATCTTATACATATATAATTATTATTCACTTATAATATTATAAAGTATAAGGGTTGAATTTTAATATTTAAAATTCTAAAGGTTGGAACTAAAGTTTTAATTATGACTTTACTTGTTCCAAAACTTGAGGGCAAGTTTTGTAAACTTTCAAAACTTTTCATTTCTCATAACTTATGATTTTATTAGAGTATTAAAATGAAGACTCTTCATTTTCATAACTCTTGTGTTCTTTTAATAGTTTTAATTCAAGTGAGACTCTTGGTTTTCCATAACTTGAGGACAAGTTATGGACTCCATTAACACACATAATGATCAAGAATTAACTAACATGGAGGTTACAAATAATTCCTATGATCATCTAAATTCATAAGTTCAAGAACATGATTATCAAGAATTTCAAGAATCATAACAAACTTATATAAAACTTGTAATTTTTGATAATAGCCATTGAAAATGGATTAGAACAACCATTACACCATCTAAAACAGGTTTAATAACACTAAAACAGTTTAGGGTAATGTTTCTAGTCCATTTCCAGCAGCAAAGTCGAAAATCTGCATTCTGAGACTCCTACTCGTCGAGTGCACGAACCTACTCGACGAGTAGGATGAGTTTAGTCATGAGCTCGGCGAGTCCCCCATGGACTCGGCGAGTTCATCATGCAGACAGCACAAAATCGACTTTTTTCACTATTTTGCATCAAGTATCAAACAAGCAAGCCTAGGCTCTGATACCACGGTTGGGTTTTGAGCAATTCTAACACTCCTAAGTGTACATGCAACCCTAGAAAACCTTGGATCTATGTTTGTCTAAGATACATGCAAAATACTTTTTCCAAGGTTCATAAACCTATCTAGCATACATGGGGAACTCTATAATATAAAAGATAGCTAGAAATACATACCTTGTTGTTGTTATGATTCCTTGAAACCTTGTGAGCCTAGCACCTCAAGTGTGATGCCTCAAATGCTTCACACAACACCAAGTACACTTGGAATAAACTCTAAGAGAATAAGAACACTTGGATTTTCGGCTAGCCCTCTTTTATTCACTCTAGTAGTATGAAAATGGTGAATAATAGCTTCTTTATATAGTATGTTACAATTAGGGTTACACCATGTAAACCCTAATTGTCATGACCTTTCATTTCCATGACCCATGGGTTATGTAACTCCCATGGAGCATCCATGGAGCATCTTATGGATTTAACCCAACTTGATAATCCATGGAGCCTTGGCCCACTATATAAGTTATGGATGATTGACACAATCAACCCATATATTTTATTAGTCTTCTTTTGATCAATTAATTAATTCTAAATTAATTATTGATCAATACTAACTAAATATTATTATTCTTATTATTAATATATTAGAACTTATAATATATTAATAAACCATAAGTGTCTTATTTCTCTCATTTAGTCTATCCAAGTGCATGATGCCATGCAACCCAAATGGACCATGCCGGGTCGGGTCAAGTACATACCAAATGTAGTTATGGACTTAGACACTATATCCAACAGTTATGTTGTATGTGGTATGATAGGGGAACTCACTAAGCTTCGTGCTTACGGTTTACAGTTTTGGTTTCAAGTACTTTGTTTCAAAGGAAAGGAGTCGGCTTGGTCGCAGCGCATCACACTATGTTTTCCGCACACGAGATCCTTGGGATTATACTCTGATATGGTTTCATAATATTATATTTTGATTATTCACACTTTGGTTTTATGTAATAACCTAATTAAAAATGAAATTTTTGGCCTTAAGTTTTGGGATGTTACAAGTTGGTATCAGAGCCTTGGTTTGAGGGATTCGGGTGCACTCTCGGGTGTGTCTAGACTCAAACTGAGGACTTAGTATGAAAATTGTCAAAAGAAAATCATTTTTATAAAAAAGAGTTTGAAAAGAATTTGGAAGGATAAAAGAACTTTGAAAAGAACAAGGTGTGTGATGCGTGCAATCAGCCGAGCTCAAGTAAGTTTTCCCCAAGATACCCATACATGTTGTGTTATGATATGATATGATTATGAGAACTGCATGATTGACTAGGGCTAAGGATCTAGGAAGATGCCTTATGTGCCTGCTGTATGTGCTTGCTGGATTACATGATAGTACTGATCAGTCAGTGATAGGATAGCCTATTTAGGTTATGCCTGATTGTATGAGCCTTTGGAGTTACATGCTAGTATAGATTCCTGATAGGAGGATAAACTGATTTGATTGGAATATGTTGGTTAGATTTCCCATTGTCTGAATGCTGCTTGCTTTGTGCTTTGAGGGACTCTTGGTAATGTGAGCTAGCTACTAAGTGAATATGCTAAATCGCGAGTGGCTATATTCATGAGGTAGCTAGTTGACGTTAGTGGGAAGTCCTTCAGCAGCTGAGGACTGGGTGAGTACGGGAACCTAGGAAAGCCTAGAAAGTGCTTTAGTGGGTTCGGTTGCGCTGTTAGCGAGCATTCAGGGTACTAGTTTGAGGAAGTGAATTGGAGGATTCAGGAGGATTGCTGAGGAAAGTATGGATAGGTGTGGAAGGTAGTATTGGGCCCGTACTACTGAAAGCACAGGATCCATACTCGATTCAGTGAGAGTCTTAGAGAATATGAGAAGCTTCAGGGGAAGTTTGTGACCCGGTTTGGGGACAGAGGATGTTCCCGTTGTTGCAGCTTAGCCATTGGCAAGTGAGTTAGTGAGCGTGGCAGGGTGTCAGACCCTGAAGGGTATGAGTTCCACGAGGTTGCAGATGTGAGATCGATCTGGAGCACTTGGAGAAGAGAGTTTCGTGCTAGGTGCATATAATAAAGGGTCCCGGGAAGAGACCCATGATTTTTGATCATCAGGAGAAAGGCCAGCAGGGCCGGAGTCAGTGCAGCACGTACGGGAGAGTGCACGAGGGAGTTTGTTGCTCCAAGGGTTAGGCTGCTACAGGTATGGCAGGGTTGGTTATGCCAGCAGAAGGTGGTAAGGATTCTTGGGTATATTCGAATCCTTGGAGTGTCAGTTCAATATGGTGTTAAGCACCCAAGAGTGAGATACAGATTCTAGTTCCAGCTCAGGATCATGGCCTGGTCCAGGCAATGCGCAATCACAGGAGTTCATCTCATCGGAGATTACTTATAGAGTTATGGGAACAAACCTTGGTGGTCTTTCGTTCAGCCAAGGTATGACTTTAGAAGGTCTCGGTGGTTGTCTCGGGGCCTTTTGGGCCAGAATTGTCACGGGAAAGTTAGGGGTTCGTTTGGAACCCAAGGTCTGTGGACCCTTAGAATCTTTTGGGAAGGAATATTCTATAGTTGGTTCCTGTCATCAAGACCAGGATTTCGTTAGATGTTCACGGGAATGTCATCTTATGCCACTTCAAGGTGGATATTGGGAATCAGTATCGCTTCAGAATTATGAGTGTTGAATGAGGATATTCAAGAGGAATGTACTTTCGCATGGGTTGTGATCAGTTAGAGTTCAGTAGTGTTGCAAGATCGGAACTGAGGACGAGGATTCGTCAGCCAGAGTGAGAATTTAGACCTCCAATGGTCAACATGACAGGTGGATTAAGGTGTCGGATTGGACCTGATTTCAAGAGTACTCTTCAAGATTTCAGAGGATGGGCGATCTTAAGGTTTGATTGGTGATGGATCGCTAGCACTGGTAAGTACAGGTTATCATCAGTGGACTATTAGGAAGTAAGAAGGATTGGGAATCCTTCGATTCTCACGTACAGTGAAGACTTAGTCGAATCTAATTGGGGGAGAGACTTTTTATAAAGTCCTCCAAATGTGAGTTCTGGTTGCACGGGGTGCAATCTCTTGGGCACCTTGTCAACCAGAAGGGTATTCTAGTCGATCCGGCCGAGATAGAGGCCGTGATGCAATGGGAGATTTCGAGGTCTCCATCCGAGATTCGGAGTTTCCGGGGTCTAGCGGGTTATTACCGGAGATTTATTCGAGACTTCTCCGAGATTGAGGTTCCCTTTGACCCGACTGACCAAGAAATCGGTGGCCTTTCGCTGGGGACCTGAGTAGCAGGCAGCCTTCGAGACTCTCAGACAGCGGTTGTGCGAGGCACTTATTCTCACCATGCCAGAGGATGTATATGATTTCGTGGGTTACTGTGACGCTTTGATCATGGGCATGGGTGCGGTACTGATACAGTGGGGTCACGTGATAGCAGGTTTCGGGAACCAGGTTAGAGTTCCGGTTTGGATTCAAGCTCAGTTGTGTGTTAGGTCGAGTGCGTGTTCGACCGGTATGGAAAGTGTTGTAAGACTACGGGGGTAGCAGTAGCATTCACTAGCGATCAGATAGTATGGAAAGTGTTGTAAGACTACGGGGGTAGCCGTAGCATTCACTAGCTGTCAGATAGTATGGAAAGTGTTGTAAGACTACGGGGGTAGCCGTAGCATTCAGTAGTGGTCAGTTAGTATGGGAAGTGTTGTAAGACTGCGGGTGTAGCCGTAGCATTCACTAGTGGTCAGATAGTGATAGAGTGTTGTGAGACTGCGGGTGTAGCCGCAGCATTCACTAGGTTAGTAGATAGTGTGAACGCGTTGTTAGGACGTAGACGGAACAGTAGTACCCACCAGTTCGGGTGTAGCAGTAAGGATAAGGAAATCCACGGATCGGATTTCGGAATTACCCAGATGGATTAGATCTGGTTGAACCAATGATAGGACTGTAGGAGCGCCACTACAGTTATGGGATCAGGAAAGCAATGGACCGTATGAGATTGCTTGTGATGTAAGGCTACCATCAGCTTGGTGGCAATCACTTTTAGCCTTGGGTTTGGTGACGTCAGGATTCGACGCATGGAACCGATCGGTTAGATCAGAAAGTTTTTAGAGTCACAGTGGCATGATAACTAGTTGCAACTAGTTCCAGAGAAGGATTTCGTTCAGAAGTCGTGTGAGGCGACTAAGTGGGAGTCTTTTGGCTCCACAGCCGGGCCAAAACCTGGTATTTCTGATGATTGGTGAATGAATCGAGACCAGGCAGGTCTCAGTAGATTCTGGAAAGCAGCCGTGTGGCAACATATTGCGTCAGGCAGTTCAGTGTTCCGACAGTTTCAGCTTTTGGGCAGTGTTAGTATTTGCGTTTCAGGTTGCTGGTACGGACATAATAGTTGGCTGATCGGGAAGTGACAAGTCACTCACAGCGGGATTAGCTGAGCCTTGGATAAGTATACGTGATTTGCAGGGATAATTGGGTCTGTGATCCTGTTTTATAGTGGGAACCTCGATTTATTAGAAGTTGAGTGGTCCGTTGAGGGATAACTGGACTGGGTTCAACGAGTGGTCTGTCAAGGATTCAGACCATCTCGAGACAACAGATTTCGAACGGAGTAGATGAGATCTTGTTGCGAGGAATTCGTTCACCTGCAGATTTTAGGGCTTTACGAGGATTGGTCATGGCTACCCTGGGAAGGCTATGGTATGCCCAAGTTGGTGACCATGCTACTAGAGTGGTTGGCGAGTAAGGAATGGTAAGGAATGATTTCGAGGACGAAATCTAATTTAAGTGGGGGAGAGTTGTAACACCCTGTTTATTTATTAGGTAAATAAATTAATTAATGAACAAATGGTAGCCCTAAAATAAATAATTATATATCAAAGTTTGGTCTCGACGGGCTAATTGTCACAATTTTAGAAGTCAGGGGTTAAAAGTGTGAGTCCCGGACTCAGTTTGTAAATATTTATGAAGACAAGGGCTCTGTGGTAATTATCAGGTTTAATTTGAAGAAGAATTCCAAAGCCAGGGTAGAAAAGGTAAAATTTGGACTTCAATTGTAAAGGATTCAGGAGCCAGGGTTCAAATGGTAAATTTTGGATCATAGTTGAAAAGAATTATATAGAGAAGGACTATACTTGCCATTATGGGGTGAAGTTTCAAAGTTACGGGATATATAACCCCATCTAAACCCTAACCCTACTCAATGATCTACAACCGCCATTTCTCCCCCCTTATGCCTCCCACCGCCGGCCACCACCCTATCCCCCTTATTTCTCCGTCCATCGAGCCTCCATGGTGTCTTTTTGTCGCTGCTGAAGACGGAGACCATCGTGTGATGCTGTTGTTCAGTCAGTAGCAAAGGGAAGCGAGTTGCAGCTGCCATCTCCGATGTTAGAGCCCGCTGCCGCCACTCCTTCGCCATCGAGATACCACGATGCTGTTCCACCTTCCGACATCGCGCAACTGGCGTCCTCGTTGGAGACCATCTCATCGCCGGACACCATTTTGTGGCAGCTGGCGCTCTTTCCCGGTCATTGGCACCACTGTTGTGAACACGAATATCGCTCCTGCCGCCTTTCTCCACTGTTACACCGCAAGTACCACCACCTGCCGCTAGTTCTTCTACTTCTGTCGTCGCCGCCATGTGCCATCTGGTGGCTGCGAGTTGTGTGGGTGTGTGATTGTGCTTCAAGTGTGTGTTAGGTGTGTGTGGTTGTGTTTCCATTTGTATTATGTGTGTTTGGGTGTTTTGGTTAGCCGGGATTCACAAAAGAGCCACTGCCACCACCGTGAGGTGGTGGCTGCCACCATGTGCCACCATGTATGTGTGTTTACGTTAGTTAGGGCGTGTGTGTATTTTGGTATTTCATTGTAATTTGTAAAAGAAAATGGAATAATGAAAAAGAAACCCTAACCACCACCGTGAGGTGGTGGCTGCCGCCATTGGCCGCCGTGTCGGGTGGCGATGTACTTAGTTGTGTTGGGATTGCTAGTTTGGGATGTTTGGATAAGGGACTAAAACCCTAATGGGCCTTGAAACCCTAATGGGCCCAATGAGGCTTAATGGACATAAAAGCCCAAACATGTGATCAATGGGCTTAAGGAAACCCTAATGGGTCTAATGGACCCTAATTGACCCAAAGAGACCTTAATAGGCCCAATAAAGCTCTAAACGACCTAAAAGCCCAACAAATTAATAAATGGGCTAGTATTTGGGTTGGAAACCCTAATTAGGGTTTGGAAAACCCTAATGCCACCAAAACCCTAATTTTGGGGAATTAATCGAGACACACGGGACTTATTAATAACTTGGAATATTAAATAATAATCATTGGCGGAAATTAATCTAAGCAATATTGGACTTAATGGATTAAGTCCTTAATGGGTTAAGTAGGAAACTTAACCCTAATCATCATTTTATGTGAAACCCTAATTTCACTTGGGTTTATTGTTGGGCCTTGATGATTGGGTTATTAATGGGTCATCCAAAGTCAAGCAAATGGACTAGAATAATTTAATGGGCCTGGGTAAGGCCCATGTAAGGGGTGCGGGCCCAATTTGGAAAACTAGGCCATAGATGGGCCATAGTTTGGGCCTTAATGATTATATGATGTTGGGCCTTAGAATGAGACCATGTATAGGCCTAGGCCCAATTTGGAAAATTAGGCCATGTGTTGGGCTTTGATTCTTAGTTGACTTTGGGCCTATGGATTGGGCCTTGGGCTTGAATAAGCCAAGCTTGGGGTAATGTAGTAATTATCCAAGTATGTATTATGGTTATGTGCTGGGACCCAATTATTAATTGGGTGTTATTTTGGTATTGACAGTTCGGGAACCTGTCATCCAGCAGCTAGAGTTGAGTCTGCGGGACTACAGCAGTGTGGGATTGTGTCTACGGGACTTCAGCAGTGTGAGGTGAGTTACCTTCCAGTACGGGTGGGTCTAAGGCCACAATGCCGGCCCACCAACAGGTGTAGTTGGTAGATAATTGTCTTTGTGATAATTATCTTGGTATGCTTATGCGATATGCTAATGAGATATGCTTATGTGATATGCTATGTGTGTCAGTGGTAGTAGCAGGGAATAGTTCTTCCCTGACTCGGTCGTTAGGATCGAAGGGTAGGTCAGTAACCCAGATATGCCTGACTGTATGATTATATCATGTTATTATATGATAGTGGTAGGGGGTGAAATAGTCCCCGGTTACCGGTTGAAAGATACCGATGGCGGATACCGGTTGAAAGACACCGATGGCAGATACCGGTTGAAAGATACCGATGGCAGCTGCCGGTTGAAAGATACCGAAGGGGTATACAGAACCCATGCAATGCTTATCTGTCTGTTTATGATATGTTAGTATGTGATCAACATGTTTATGATATGTTAGTATGTGATCAGCATGTTTATGATGTTAATACGTGATCAGTATGTTTATGACATATTATTATATGATAGTGGTAGGGGCGAAATAGTCCCCGGTTACCGGTTGAAAGATACCGATGGCAGTTACCGGTTGAGAGATACCGATGGTGTTATGTGGTATGTGGTATGATGGGGGAACTCACTAAGCTTCATGCTTACGGTTCACAGTTTTGGTTTCAGGTACTTTGTTTCAAAGGAAAGGAGTCGGCTTGGTCGCAGCGCATCACACTATGTTTTCCGCACACGAGATCCTTGGGATTATACTCTGATATGGTTTCATAATATTATATTTTGATTATTCACACTTTGGTTTTATGTAATAACCTAATTAAAAATGAAATTTTTGGCCTTAAATTTTGGGATGTTACACACTACTTAGCAACAAAAAATAAACTCCAATCTTGGTGACAGGTGAAGCTTTCCAATTCCCTATGATCAAGTTTATCTTTCCGTGCTCCACATCCTCACTTCTTCTTAGGCCCTGCAAATCAAAACATATATGAATACCACAACCTGTATCAAGGACCTAAGAATTAGTGTGCGGTGAGTTATTAGACAACATAGTGTAAATACCTGCATGGGTAGGTTTGACCTTCCCATCCTTAACATCTTGCAGGTACTTGGGGCAGTTTCGTTTCCAATGCCACTTATCATGACAATAGAAGCATTCAGCTTCCTTTGGGGTGAAAGAAGGAGTGACAGAACCACCTTTGGTTCTACTCGAAGAGGAGCCATCAAGAGACTTTCCCTTGGTACTCTTCGAAGGAGTCTTCCTCTTCTTCCCTCTACTTTGCCTGATTGCCAGAACAGGGGCGGTGTTAGGAGTAGGAGTAGTAACAAACAATTTACCTTTAAGACCACTTTCGGCGGTCTTCAAAAGTCCTTGAAGTTTGCTGAGTGTGACCTCCTCCTTGTTCATGTGATAGGTCATTCGGAATTAATCATAACAAGTAGGTAAGGAATGCAGTATGATATCAATAGCCAACTCCTCGGGGAAGGTCACATTCAATTTCAGAAAACGGTCCACAAACCTTTGCATTTTCTGCATGTGGCCCGTGATGGGTTCACCATCCTGCATTCGGGTTGTTATCATGGAAGAGATGATTTCATACCTCTCTTGACGAGCACTTTGATGGTAGTGGTCCATCAGGTCCATGTGCATCTCAAAAGGGTAAAAGTCCTCATAGGACTTCTGGAGTTCAGCTGTCATTGTGGCCAACATGATACATGCCACCTTGGTGGCATCTCTCTTATGTGCCCTAAAGTCAGCGATCTCCTGTGGAGTAGAAGTAGACTCATCAATTTCTTTCAGCTCCTTGTCGAGGACATATTCCTTGTCCTCGTAACGCATGACCATCCTGATGTTCCTAATCCAATCATTAAAGTTTGAACCATCAAAGATGACTCTCCCACAAAGGTACATGAGAGAGAAGGAGCCGGTACGGTTTGAGCCAGAAGCAGCATTGTTGGAAGACATCTGAAAAGAAGAAAGACAAGTTTAGATTAGATATGGAATCCTTAATAAGACACCCAAATGTAATATTAAGGCTAGGACCCAACACAATACTTTAAAACTTGGAAGAGGGATGCCGTAATCCAAGCTAAAAAATATTTGAAGGAAGGCGAATGACGATTCACCAATTTCCACCATGAAAAACAAAATAAATTATTAGGTTTTAATTGGATTGAAACTCCTAGATCTTTTGAGATTCATTGAACTTTTCAATGACATGTTTAAATCTCGATTGTGCCCTCTCAAGTTTGTGACTGGGATGCCAATGATCATAAACAATGTGTGAATAACCATGCAAAACAACTTGCTACCCTTAATCTTTATCACCTAATTGATGTGCCGGTTACCCACACACACTCCACCGATCTATGATAAACAATAAGTCACCCTTTACTACTCTTACTAGTCCATGTTAGTGTGCCGGTTACCCACACACGCTCCACCAACGACTTGGTAAGGTACAAAGTGTAATTTCATGGGTTAGCACCAATTTCACATTTTCCTAAAGTAACTAAGATTGGGAATTTATAAAAGGTTTACTTACTTTATATATATCATTATACTTTTAATGAGAATTATAGCCCTTGTCCTACCCGTTCGGCTAAAGACCGTCCACCAGTCAAGGAAGCGGTGGGTGAGAGTGGACCCCCATTAAGCTGCCATTTTATAGGCAACAACCTTATACCCCCCCTTATAGACCGGCTTCGTGAATGAGGCCTACTAACGGTAAGACTGACTTGATCTTATATATATATATATATATATATATATATATATATATATATATTAACTTATAATAGTATAAAGTATAATGGTTGAATTTTAACTTTTAAAACTCTAGGGTTTTGAATTAAAGTGTGTGTGAGACTTTACAAATTCCAAGACTTGAGGGCAAGTTTTGAAACTGTTCAAGACTCTTCATTTCTATAACTTATGAGTTTTAATGGTTTTAAAGAAAAGACTTTTGGAATTCCATAACTTGAGGACAAGTTATCGAGTCCATTAATTGGCATTTAGATCAAGAATTACACTAACAAACAATTTGCAAATAATGCCTATGATCTTCTAAAACTCATGAGTATGAACATTCATATCAACAATTTCAAGAATCATATAAACACATATAAAACTTGAAATTTTGATAATAACCAATGTAAATGGATTAGCAGAATCATTACCTCATCAAAAACATGTTTTATAAGTCCAAAACAGTTTAGGGTAATGATTCTAGTCCATTTCCAGCAGTAAAACTCGAAAATCTGCACACAGGGCCTCCTACTCGTCGAGTGCAAGAACCTACTCGACGAGAAGGATGAATTAACACATGGACTCGTCAAGTCCCCCCATGGACTCGGCGAGTTCACTGAACAGTGAACAATTTTTTGACTTTTTCAAGCATTTTGCATCAAGTATAATGAAAAAAAGCCTAGGCTCTGATACAACTGATGGGTTTTGAGCATTCTAACACTCCTATGGTGTACATGCAACCCTAGAAACCTTGGATCTATGTTTTCTCTATTATACATGCAAATTTGTTTTTCCAAGGTTCTCAACCTAACTAGCATGTTATGGGGTACTTGTAATATAAAAACCTTAGTAGAATAACATACCTTTTCTTGTGGTTGATTACTTGGAGTCTTGACATCCTAGCACCAATAATGTGGATGCCTCAAGTGGAATCACTAATCACCAAAACACCTTGGAAGACTGGAGAGAATAGTATGCACCAAGTTGAAATCGGCCCACCCTTTGTACTCACACACTAGTGCCATTTCATGTGCCAAAGACCTCTTTATATAGTATGGAGGATTAGGGTTACATCCATGTAAACCCTGTTGGATAAGGTGTCTAAGTCCATAACTTATTTGGTATATACTTGACCCGACCCGACCCGACATGGTCCATTTGGGTTGCACTTCACCCAAACTGTTTATGGATAATTTTATGAGAATTGTATACTTACGATTTATTAATATATTATAAGTTATAATATATTAATATAAAGTCATGTTATTTAATTAGTTTTAATCTTGAATTAATTATGAATTAATTTAGTGATTAAAAGGAAGACTGATTAAATCATGGGCTATTATATTTATATGGTGTGGGCTAATGCTCATTTGTTAATGGGCTAAGCTTATATGGAAGTCCATGGATGATCCATGGAGCTTTTAACCCATGGATCCTTGGAAAGGAAAAGACATGGGTTATTAGGGTTTCACCCTAACCATGCACACTATATAAACAAGCTTATGTTGCATGAAAAACACCCTAAGTGTGTGTGTAATAGTGGTGGCTGAAATCTAAGAGTTAGTATACTCTCTCATACATTTTCCAAGTTTGTGGTGATTTGTGATTTCCATTTGAGGCATTCACATTATTGGTGCTTGGCTCTCAAACTCCAAGGAATCAACAATCAACAAAAGGTATGTAATTCATCTAGTCCTTTTATGTTTAAAAGTACCCCATGCCATGCTAGATAGGTTATAAACCTTGGAAATTAATATTTTGCATGTACCTTAGACAAACATAGATCCAAGGTTTATTAGGGTTGCATGTACACTTAGGAAGTGTTAGAATGCTCAAAACCCAACAGTGGTATCAGAGCCTAGGCTTGTTTGTTTGATACTTGATGCAAAATAGTGATAAAAATTCGATTTTTTTGCTGTCTGACTGATGAACTTGCCGAGTCCATGGGGGGACTCGCCGAGTTCATGTGTAAACTCATCCTACTCGCCGAGTAGGTTCGTGCACTCGGCGAGTAGGAGCCTCAGAATGCAGATTTTCGACTTTTGTTGCTGGAAATGGACTAGAAACATTACCCTAAACTGTTTTGGTGTTTTAAAACTTGTTTTAGTTGGTGTAGTGGTAGTTCTAATCCATTTTCAATGGCTTATATCAAAATTTCATGCTTTGTATGTGTTTATATAATTCTTGAAACTTTGATGATCATGTTCATGTTCTTATGAATTTAGAAGATGATAGGAATTATTTACTGAATTGTTTAGGATTAATTCTTGATCATTTATGTGTTTTAATGGAGTCCATAATTTGTCCTCAAGTTATGGATATCCAAAGGTCACTTCTTTTAAACACACACTTAAAACACATAAGTTACATAAAATGAAGAGTCTTCATTTTTATGAACCTTTAATTCATAAGTTATGAAATGAAAAGTTTTGGATAGTTACAAAACTTGCCCTCAAGTTTTGGAATTTGTAAAGTTTCACACACTTTAATAAACTTTAATTCCAAACCCTTAGAGTTTTAAAAGTTAAAATTCAACCCTTATACTATTTATAACATTAATGGTTAATTATTATATATATGTATAAGATCAAGTCGTTTTACCGTTAGTAGGCCTCATTTACGAAGCCGGTCTATAAGGGGGGTATAAGGTTGTTGCCTATAAAATGGCAACTTAATGGGTGTCCATTCTCACCCACCTCTTCCTTGATCAGTGGAGGGTCGTTAGCCGAACGGGTAGGACAATGACTTTAAATTCTCATTAAAAGTATAATGAATATTATAAAGTAAGTAAACCTTTTATAAATTCCCAATCTTAGTTACTTTAGGAAAATGTGAATATGGTGCTAACCCATGAAATTCACACTTTGTACCTTACCAAGTCGTTGGTGGAGCGTGTGTGGTTAACCGGCACACTAACTTGGACTAGTAAGGATCACGAAGGATGACTTAATGTTTATCATAGATCGGTGGAGCGTGTGTGGTTAACCGGCACATCGATTAGGTGATAATATTAAGGGTACCAAGTGAGTTTGCATGGTTATTCACACCTTGTTTTGTGATCCTCGGCATCCCAGTCACAAAACCTGAAGGGCACAATCGAGATTGAAACATGCCATTGAAAAGTTCAATGAATCTCAAAAGATCTAGGAGTTTCAAATCCAATTAAAACCTAATAAATTATTTCGTTTTTCATGGTGGAAATTGGTGAATCGTCATTCACCTACCTTCAAATATTTTATAGCTTGGATTACGGCATCCCTCTTCCAAGTTATAAAATATTGTGTTGGGTCCTAGCCTTAATATTTCATATTGGGTGTTATATTAAGGACTTGAATCAACTAACTTGATTTTCTCCCATTGTAGATGTCTGGTTCAGACAACTATGATCTTCCCAAATTGCTTGAAACAAGCTTTCCTCCTGAAGATGATGTCCCTCAACATCATGCTTCACTCCCCCCACCTCCTCCATTTATTCTCCCTGACCCACAAGCCCGAAGACTTGAAAGGTTCAAGATCACTCAAGCTCTACTAGAAATGAAACATAAAGATGGAAGACCTGTGTGCACTCATGTCTTAGGAATGAAGTCACACATAGACAGGTTGAGAATGTTGGGTGCTGTTATTTCAAGGAAGTTCGCTGTTGACTGGGTTCTTCAGTCACTTCCTGAGTCATATAGTGAGTTTATTAAAGACTACCATATGACAGATCCCGACATAACCCTAATAGATCTTTCTTATTTGCTTGTTGCTGCTGAATCAGCAATGATTTGGCGCAATGGTCAAGCAAATATTGATGGAAAATCTAATTCTCAAACTTCCATGGACATGGACAATGGTAACATTGGAAGTCCAGAAAAGCTTTCTCGTCCCAATGGAAGGGGATCGGCCTTGGTCAACCCGGTTGACCAAAAGGTAAAGGGAAATGCTAAGTCTGTGATTGTCTCGTGTACCATTCCCAAAGAGTCTATATGTTTTTATTGTCATGAGAAGGGACATTGGAAGCGAAGCTGCCCTGAATACCTGAAATATTTGAAAGCAAGTAGAGACAAAATGTTTGACTCGACTTCAGGTAAGTCCACTATCTAACTTTGTTAAAGTTCCTAATTCTTGATTCTTATTACATGATGTGACTAGGTTGCATCTTGATGTTTAGCAGGATCGAGCAAAAGGAAGGTTAAAATAAGAGTGTGCTGAATCTGATCACGAAGATGGATTTCTATCGCATGGTTCGAGGATCGGATTTTTGAGCTACTACTTAAAAGTTATGATAGATTGCTAGGAAATATGTAATATCATAGTTTTCATTTGAAGATGCATTGTAAGGAATATTTTTCCGCATTTTAATAAAGAAATAAAAGTTTTGTTTAGTTTATTTTATATTATATCCCCTTACAATGGCATTTATGGAAAATTGATGTTTGTATGTTTCTAGCAATATTAGAAATATGAGTTTGATTCTCTCATATGTGGAAGTGTCTGAATTTACCAAATGAGGAAAGGTTCTCATCACCCAAGCTTCAGTTAGACAGAAACTTGGAATCATAGAAGTTGTATTGTATGATGGATGAGAATTTTCATCTTTGTAAAAATTGAGACTAATTCATTGATCACATGCATATGTGAGTCAATTGAAGGACTAAGGAATTAGGTACACTGGGTGTGTGCTGGTCAAGGTCCACCACAAAGATCAATTCGTCATGATTTACTAGAGATTAGTAAATATGGTTATACTTATAAGGTTAAGTATAATTCTGTAACATTGGAAAAGTTTCAATGTATGGCAGAACGGATGAGATGAATCAAATTTGGCAGAAAGATAAAAGTTTCTCAAATCTGAAAAGATGGGAGAGTACTTTAGTATCATGTTTTTATGATCATCTTAATGATTATGAAACCATATCACAAATTCATACTCTAAGGACATCTTAGTGCATTGTTATGACTAAGATGAGGGGTCATGAATTGTTGGAATGGTTAAAATCAAGAAGATGGATCATACATGTTTTTATGATCATCTTAATGATTATGAAACCATATCACAAATTCATACTCTAAGGACATCTTAGTGCATTGTTATGACTAAGATGAGGGGTCATGAATTGTTGGAATGGTTAAAATCAAGAACATGGATCATACTTTGTTCCAAAACAACTCTTAGAGTCATACTCCAAGATTGTAACATTGAGTGACATAAAGTAAGGTTTAAAACACTTATCAAATGTAGTGTAAAATGTTTTCTACTCCTGTACATTTTAAATTGGTAAGTTGTGATGTCTTGGATAAGACAAAGACCAACTAAGACCAATTGTGTGAAGTGTTTATCTTGATAAGAATCCGCACTATCCCTTGAATATTTGTTTTGTCAAGGAATGGTTCTTGACTAGGGAAACTTATATGTCAAGAGGACAGTGGGAGTCTTAAAGATCCTGAAAGGATTTCAAGATTTAATCAAGAGTAAAACCTGAGTTTTATCACTAGCACACGACTAAAGGTTTGAAACCTATTAAGTTGACATAATTCTTGTTTCTGTGTCTGTTCCTATTAAGTTGACTATGCATATGAGTTCTGTTAGTTCTAAACTGTGTGCATAACAGCTTGGAAGCATTGGTGGGCCTTGTGCTACCAGATGACAAGAAATTAAGATTGAACAAGTTCAATCCATATAAGGCTGAATTTGTTACTAACCTTGTCTTGTGATTATGGTTTTGACAAATTCACATGGATAGGAACTCATACACCATAAAATCTAAGTGTCATAAGGTTTCTCTCCGATTCATGAAAATGATGGTGAGGAAATGCTTTCACTAAGAAGATTTTAAGTAGATAGCAATTGTGATGTTTGTATTCTCAAAGTCGTTAGTGGAGCGTGTGTGGTTAACCGGCACACTAACATGGACTTGTGAGAAATGGCAAGGGTCTAAACAATTAAGACTATGATTACGGGATCCCTTTTCATAGTTCTGGAAATTGTTTAGACACACATGTGAGCTATCTAAGAAAGGGTGTACGAATCTAAATTTCAGAAGTCCAGCTGATTTCTGGAAATATGTCAGAGCTAGTGGGAGCATAAGTGTTATGCTGATAATCATCATGTTAGTGGGAGCATGATTATTATGTTTAGTGTTGCAAGTTAGCAATGTTAATTATAGAAAAACAAAAGTTTCAATTCGTAAAGTTGTAGGGGTTGAAAAAGTTGTTTTGCTATAATTAAGGGAGAGGAAATTATACTTCATTTCAATTCTAAAAGCTTAGATTGAGTTTTAATCATCTTTAGTCAAGGATATATATATGAATTTTATGTTGGAATGGTTCAACATAAGGAAATTCTATATATATTGCGTTCTCAAATTCGATTATGATTACAGCATCCCTCTTCATAGTCGATTTTTGAAAACATGGAAAATAAAAAAATATTGTAGCAAAAGACTGATCCAGTATCAGGTCTTTATGTGAGACATCGTGAATCGTGTCCCATATGCTTCGGGTATAGGATCGGTCGCATGTGCTATAATATTCATCCTTTCTAAATTTTCCAAATGCTCAGAGCATTAAGAAGGGAAAAGTATAGAATTGGACAAGACTAAAATGATTAAGCAATTGTCGAGGACTATCTAAGGCTCACCAAAGATTGGTTGCTCAGGGACAGTTGGAAGTATAGTGTTAAATTTTGGAAGGACCATATGGATATATTCTGAAAAGAGGTAGCTCTTGTTCAGATATGATAATCAAAATAGGAATATGGAAATTTTCCATATTGGGAGTTGGATATTAAGAATCTATGAGAAAGTTAGAAACTTTTATGCAAGAAGGATGTTCAAAGCAATGTACTTTGAATATGAGAGTTCATTTCCATAGAGTTGATCTCCTTTGGAATCCTCTGTAATGACTGATGACAAGGTTTTGGTGACCTTGTGCATAATCATTACGAGAGGATCAGTGCATATAAGTTTAAAATCTAACAGTTTTTTGGTAAATGGTAGGAATTAGGAATTCTTACATTTACAATAAGGATTTGGGATTGTGAAATGAGCATCATTGGAATCATGTTCAATTGATCTATTTCACAAAGTAAAAGATCATAGACAAACATAGTGTGCATACTTGGAGTATGGCATAACTATTGTTTAGAAAAACAAAGTGTACATGCTAGGAGCATGGGACGACTGTTGTTTTTGTTCAAGTATTAAGTTGATTATTTGAAACATTATACAATGAATAATGTGTAATCAATATGGTGATAAATAAAAGGTGGTTTTATTTATATTCAAAAGGGTTCTGAGACCATATTAGATTCGATTATTATTGTGTTTCACTTTGCATGTTTTAACTTCCATAATAACTAGGTTATTCTTTCCGAATGATTAAGTTATTCAAACCATCCACAGTCGGTCATATGTTGGAAGTAGATATGAATCAAGACTGTCATGAGTTGGTTGTAGAGGTCTAAGATGTTGGACATGGCTACAACACTCATGAGTGCTCATAAGTTATGAGTATTGGAATTAACCCACGCTCACTTGTATCACTTCATGGAATTTATCTCGAGTGATCGTGAGACGGTAATATCATATAAGTCTTCAAACCTAGAGATATGAGTTGTTACCTATGAGTTGGTTGTGCATTGATTGCACGTAAACGCATCAGTAACTTGATGTTATAAAACGTGCCTTTGTGTATAATTCAACAAGTATATGAGTCGAAGTTTATCTGTTCCTTCTAGTCCTTGGAGGATTAGAAGCGATATCTGGGCCCCTCGATGATTTTGTTTTGACCTATGTATCGGGCCCGGTCAGAACCTAATTGATGTGTTCAATTTAGTTCTTTGTCAAACAAATCGGAAATCGGGAAACAAAGTGCTGGACAATAAGTACGACGTTGTTCCATGTATTTGTCCGGCTGATATCATGAGAACAGAGGATTATATGATCACTTATCTAAAATGGCGCTTCATAGTTCAACAGAGTTTTCGAGAGCTACGATTGCTGGTTGGTTCCTGAAGTAACATACGCAAATACAGTTATTAGACTTATCTAAGTGGGAGACTGTTGGATAAGGTGTCTAAGTCCATAACTTATTTGGTATATACTTGACCCGACCCGGCATGGTCCATTTGGGTTGCACTTCACCCAAACTGTTTATGGATAATTTTATGAGAATTGTATACTTACGATTTATTAATATATTATAAGTTATAATATATTAATATAAAGTCATGTTATTTAATTAGTTTTAATCTTGAATTAATTATGAATTAATTTAGTGATTAAAAGGAAGACTGATTAAATCATGGGCTATTATATTTATATGGTGTGGGCTAATGCTCATTTGTTAATGGGCTAAGCTTATATGGAAGTCCATGGATGATCCATGGAGCTTTTAACCCATGGATCCTTGGAAAGGAAAAGACATGGGTTATTAGGGTTTCACCCTAACCATGCACACTATATAAACAAGCTTATGTTGCATGAAAAACACCCTAAGTGTGTGTGTAATAGTGGTGGCTGAAATCTAAGAGTTAGTATACTCTCTCATACATTTTCCAAGTTTGTGGTGATTTGTGATTTCCATTTGAGGCATTCACATTATTGGTGCTTGGCTCTCAAACTCCAAGGAATCAACAATCAACAAAAGGTATGTAATTCATCTAGTCCTTTTATGTTTAAAAGTACCCCATGCCATGCTAGATAGGTTATAAACCTTGGAAATTAATATTTTGCATGTACCTTAGACAAACATAGATCCAAGGTTTATTAGGGTTGCATGTACACTTAGGAAGTGTTAGAATGCTCAAAACCCAACAAACCCTAATACCCATAACCTTTCATTTCCATAGGATCCATGGGTTAAAAACTCCATGGACTATAAATGCAAGCTTAGCCCATCCTAAATGAACTTGGCCCATTCTATATATATAAGAGTCCATATTTAATTAGTTCCTTTTGATCACTGAATTAATTCTAAATTAATTCCTGATCAATACTAATTAAATAATATGATTTCATATTAATATATTATGACTAATAATATATTCATAAATCATAACTATACTATTCTCAAAAGATTATCCATACAAATTATTTCGGTGAAGTGCAACCCAAATGGACCATACCGGGTCGGGTCAAGTACATACCAAATATAATTACGGACTTAGACACCTTATCCAACAAAAACCACAACCCCTAATTCCAAATCATACGTCGGATAATTCACCTCATGAGGCTTCAACTGCCTCGAAGCGTAAGTGATCACGCGACCACGTTGCATCATTACTGCACCCAAAACCGTGATTGAGGCATCACAATAAACCACAAAATCATTGACACCATCACGAAGGGTCAGATGCGGTGCCTCACACAACAGCTGTCTAAGAGTCTCGAAGTTGTCTGCTGCTCAGGCCCCCACCAAAATGTCACCGACTTCTTGGTCAGTCGGGTCAATGGAACAACAATCTTGGAGAAATCCTGGATGAATCTCCGATAATAACCAGCCAAACCAAGGAAACTCCGAATCTCAGATGGAGACCTCGGAACCTCCCACTGCATCATGGCCTCGACCTTGGCCGGGACGAACAGAATACCCTTCTAGTTGACAAGGTGCCCCAGAAACTGCACCTCGCACAACCAGAAATCGCACTTGGAGAACTTTGCGAAGAGTCTCTCTCTCCTCAAAGTCTCCAGTACCTCTCTCAAATGCTCCTCATGCTGCTCCTGAGTCTTCGAATAAACCAAGATATCATCAATAAAGACTATCACAGAACAATCCAACATCGGTCTGCACACGCGGTTCATGAGATCCATGAACCCGGCTGAAGCATTGGTGAGCCCAAAAGGCATCACCACGAACTAATAATGACCATATCGAGTCCGAAAAGCTGTCTTCTGCACGTCCTCGTCCCTGACCCTCATCTGATGATAACCTGATCGCAAATCGATATTGGAGAACAAAGATGCACCCTGAAGGTGGTCGAAAAGATCATCAATCCTCGGGAGGGGATAACGGTTCTTCACTGTTACCTTATTCAACTCCCGGTAGTCGATACACATGTGATGAGACCCGTCCTTCTTCTTCACTGTTACCCCAAGGCGAACTGCTCGGCCTAATAAATCCCTTATCTAACAGCTCCCGCATCTGTGTAGACAACTCTTGCATCTCTGGAAGAGCCAACCGATACGGAGCTTTGGCTATAGGGGCCGCACCTGAAACCAGGTCAATCCTGAACTCTACCTGCCTCTCCGGAGGTGCCCCTGGCAAATCCTCCGGGAACACATCTGGATAATCCCGCACGACTGGCACATCATCCATGGTCGCATTACCCTTATCCCGGGTATCCATGACATATGAGACAAACCCTGAACAACCTTGATGAAGATAGCATCTGGCCCTCGCTGCAGAACACATAATCGGCCCATGTTGCGGTCTCTCACCCTGAATCATCAACTCTCCCCCACTTGAGGTCCTAACCCGAACCAACTGCTGCTCACATTCGATCACTGCCACATTAGGGCTCAACCAATCCATGCCAACGATAACCTTGTTCCCATGTAGAGGAATGGGAACTAAATCAACTTGATACTGCTCGCTAAATAACTAGAGAGTACAACCTCGATGAACCCTTGAAACCCGAATAGACCTATCATCAACAATCTCAACATCTAGAGGACAATCCGGCTCCCTAGGAGCTCCAACAAATCTCTTGCTAAGCGCAAGAGACACAAAAGATCGGGTAGCCCCCAAATCAAACAATACCAGAGCAGAGATATCGTTCACAAGGAACGATCCTAAAATAAAACACATAAACATGAGCAACAAATTAATATAAATACAGAGATAACGAGAAGATACATACCCGTCACGACATCAGAAGCTGCACGTGCCTCCTCGGCTATCAGCTGGGAAGCCCTGCTCTTCGTCGTAGGTGCATCTGTCCGGCCCTGATGTCCATCAGTAATCCTCAAAGTCGCAGGAGTGGGTGCTAACACCGGACCTGCTGCAGCCAAACTCAGACAATGGGCCTTCTTGTGGGCCTTCTTGTGGCCCTTTTGGTTGCATTGAAAACAAATCAGATTAGATACTAGAGTGATGGTAGTCGTAGCAGTACAATCCCTGCTGATATGACCAGTCCTACCACACTTGAAGCAGCCAGAACCACCCACCCTGCACGTTCCCTCGTGCGACCTGCCACACTTGCCACAGCGGCCTCGGCCCTGCTGGCCCTTCCCCCTCGTATCAACCACCTTGGGCCTCTTGCCCGAAACCTCAAAACTGGACACAGAATCTGTCTTCCTCTTCTTCTCCATCTCTAAATCAACCTCCCTCTCTCTAGCCCTCGCTATCATGTCTCCTAGCGTCCTGCAGCTGGATCGGCTAACAAATTGCCGAATATCACTCCTCAACATCTCATGGTATCGGGCCTTCTTTATCTCCTCGTCCGCCACATATTGTGGAACCAGAAGTGCCCTCTCCATGAACATAGCGGTGATCCCAGCCACCGTCTCAATAGTCTGACAGAGATCCTGGAACTCTCGTGCCAGCTACTGCACCTTAATCACCAGTGGAAACTTGGCTCGGAACCTGGTCGAGAAATCACTCCAAGTCATCGAATCAATAACAGTATCATCTCCTATAGCATACCCCACCTCCTCCTAGCAATCACGTTCCCTGTCCTTCAAGAGGCAGGATGCTAGTCTGACCTTGTCCCCCTCGAGACATCGGCTGGTATGGAAGGCGTTAGCAACATCTGCTAACCACCTGCCGCTCGCAATGGGGTCCCTCTCCGCATGATAATCTGGCGCTCCACACGCCCGAAACTCCCTGAAGGTCAGAGAGCGTGTCCCAACCAAATCCACAATCTCAGCACGAAAGACGCTCAACCTCCCATCAAGAATGTCCATAATTCCCTCCTTGACCGTCCCAAAGATCATAGGAGTCTGCTCAAGGATACTGCGCGTAATCTCAGACGAGATGAACTCCCTTTTCTGGTCATCAAGCTGCCCGACTCCAGAACCTGAGCCAGAGCCCTCACCAATACCAGAACTGCCGACTGGTCTGCCTCGTAATACCACCATACTGAAAATAGACCATAAAAACCATCAGAATATTCATCAAATATACACATTGGGGAAAAATCTCGCTTCACAAGCTCCCTAGCTTCATTGCAGCACTCCTTGAATCGAGTACGAATCCTCTGCTTTCAGTAGTACGGGCCCATACTACCTTCCACATCTATCCATACTTTCCTCAAGAAGCGCCTTAACTCAGCCAAGTCACTCTACATCCAATTATTCCCTCACATATAAGGCTCCCAGCACTAAATCTAATCATAGGTTTTCTTAGGACAAACTCCATACCACTCTCCACCATCAACTGCAGAAGGAACTCCCACTAACCTCCCCTAACTAGTCCATGAATACAGTTACATATTAGAAAAACTAGATAATTCTTCAAATGAAAGGTCTCACACTACAACGGTGAACTCAGAAAAGAGCTGCGTAATAGAGTTAAAACCTAACCTTCTAAAATTACTTAGTTCCCATAATATGTAACTTAGCATATCCGTTTACCAGTTAGTTGAAGTTAGTTAGAACTCCTAAAAGCACAAAGCAAACAGCATTCGAGCATCAAGTAATCAGAACAAAGCATAACCTAATCAGGCCTTCCTATCACTGACTGTGACAACCCGAAATTTCTATCTTGTACAACCGTTCAATTCAATCAAAGTCAGACTTGTTTTTGGCTATCTTTTAGCCCTGTTAAAGGTCTGTTTGGGTGTTTTAAGCATAGTACCTTAAAGGATAAAGTGTTAGGAAGTATCGTATAGAGTTCAGTGTGCAGCATACAAGCCGGAAACTCCATCATAAGGAGTTTACGGCCGTAAACTAGAGTTTATGGCCGTAAACACCTCCTTGGCCGTGAACTCTTCCCTCATATGAGATATTCCTTCATTTTTTAACCTTTTTCACACACTTCCATCTCAAGAACTCGATTTCTCTCAAGTATCATCAAGAACTTTCTTCTTGATCTTCAATCTTGTAAGTAATATTTCCATTTTCAAGTTGATATCCTTCTATATCTAGTGAAGATTCATGTTTTCATCCATGGAATCATTCTTTTTGGTTAGATCTTCAAGTATTCACACTTTCACCAAGAACACTCACTAGTTCTTGGACCGTGAACCCCCTTCCAAGCTTCGAAGACGTGAGTATATCTTCTATCTGCTAGTTAGACTTGTTAAACTCTTCATTCTAGCCTTAGATCATCATAAAATACATGAACATCAAGGGTTTACGGCCGCAAACCCTTGTATGGCCGTGAACTCTTGTGTTGTTGGATGTTTTGGCCCTTAAACTCCCTTATATTCGAGCCTAGAATCGAAAGCACTTGTTGAATGCTAGATAGGACCATAAAACACCTCATTTGCAAGTCCTCCCATGAGTGTACGGCTGTAAACTCCTTGACCGTACACTCTAGGGCCGTATACTCCCTTAGGCCGTAAACACAATGGCCGTAAACTCCATTGTGTGGCCGTAAACCCCTTAGATGCAATCCTTTGTGATTAAAACACTTCAATCCAAGTGTTTCCTTGTCCCTAAGGTGGTTTCCTTGAATGATTAGTTGTATATACACTAATTATATCCATATATGTATCATTATATGCTTATTAGGATTCGTTTGTGCTCGAGGGTTCACTTGACACTTAGCATCCTAAATCGATCTTTCATTCGTATCACTCACTACAGGTGAGTTCATACCCCTTAATTTATCTTTTAAATGACCTTAAATGCTTTTATGGGTGGAATACATGTAGAACTATTATAGTTATTATATCAATCACATGTGATTAATAACTATCAAACAAGCGGATTTTCTTATACTTCAAATTGTTTTATCAAACAAACTCTTCAAAACATTTTATAAAATGACATCAAGTCATCTGTTACCATTCAAATGGTTAAAACTCTTTTGTTAAACTCTTTTAAACTTATATATTGTAAAAATCAAGTCTATATAGATATAGTTATATAAGTAAGGTTGAAAGGACTTAGGAATGATAACTCACTTTATTTCCTGTTCCTTGTTTGGTTGTGGACTTAGGGTATCCGGTTATTTGTCCGAGTGTCGTTTGAATCTTAGTTATATATTATGTATATGTGTATAGATATAAAAGTTCCTACATCAGTTCAGCACCTTTGGGTAGCAAAGGTGTACAAACATACTCAGTCTCTCAAACAACAGTACTAGTAAACTATAATAGGTATAGTTTAGAGGTTTACTACTCATTATTTCTAGTACAATGAAACATACAAGAGTCAGTTCATTCATGAGTCAATACAAACTTACTATTATGAGAAACAGAAAGAACATACTATGATGAGAAACTAAGAGAACATACACTACACTATACAAGAGAACATACAATACACTAGAACAGAGAGAACATACAATGCACTAGAACAGAGAGAACATACAATACACTAGAACAGAGAGAACATACAATACACTAGAACATACTATAACATTAATGTGAGCCACTACTTCATGGCATGGCAATCTACTGCTGTGTCACATTTTGTAACCAGAGTCTCCTGGAGGGAGAGCGTGAATTTGTGTATAGATCTATATGGGATTGACCATCCTACACCTTGCTGCTAGCTACAGTGGGACCTGCAGGTCTACGGGTGACGAATGTCATACCATTTCGATGTCTTCGAACATCGTGTTTTATCAGTCAATCAAGTATGGTTACAACTATATCACATTTTACCTTAATTAAAACAATTGTTTTAAGGTAGTTAGTACAACGGTAGTTGCTATATACAAATACTACAAGTACATCGTTATTATTTTCCCATTACATTCAAATTGTGATCTTCTCACATAAACGGTAATGTAAACTATATTCTTGGTAATGATTAGGGATGAAAGTGGGTCCAAACCCGGACCGGATGGACCCGGACCCGGAAAACCCGGAACCGTTTAACGGGATTTTGTAGAACCGGAAACCGGACCGGTATATAGGAACCGGTTCCGGTTCGGTTCCGGGTACGGTACCGGGTAAAGTGGGTCTAGAACCGGAAAACCCGGAAACATCAAAGTGGGTAGGTTGGAACCGGATAAAGTGGATTTATAACCGGAAAAACCGGAATTTTTTGGTAATTACTTACTACTTAGTGGGTTGAACTTTGAAAATTTTCATATTGATATCCCAACTTTGGGGGAGTGTAACTCATTGAATATGAAACCAAAATTGACAAAATTATAGTCTAAAATCATGTACAAACTCTAAACTACACTCTGGAAAAAACCGCATGTCAATCCGACTTTAAACGAATGAGATATTCATGTGTTAACATTTTCACATAATACAAAGTACAAAAACAAATAGCTGAAAAGTTGAAAATTTTCAGCTTTGATATCCCGACTTCAGGGGACTGTAAATCATTGAATATTAAACCAAAAATGACAAAATTATAGTCTAAACTAATGTACAAACTCTAAACTACAAGTTGGAAAAAAACACATGTCAATCCGACTTCAAACGAATTAGATATGCGTGTTTTAAAACTTTCACAGAATACAAGAAAACTGAAAAACTAAAAATTTTCAGCTTTGATATCTCGACTTTGGGGGACTGTAAGTCAATGAATATAAAACTAAAAATGACAAATTTATAGTCTAAAATCATGTACAAACTCTAAAATACATGTTGGAAAAAACCGCATGTCAATCGGAGTTGAAACGAATGAGATATGCATCTTTTAAACTTTTCACAAAAACCGGTTCCGGCCCTAAAAGTGGTTCCGGTTCCTAACACCGGTTCCGGTTTTTAGACCCGGTTTACCCGGACCCGATGGACCCAAACCCGGATTACCCGGAACCCGGATAAAGCCAATTTTTAAACCCGGAACCGGAACCGGTTCTATATATTCCGGTTCTAACGGTTCTGGTTCCGGTCCGATTCCGGTTCCGGTCCGGTTTTCCGGTTCCAAATCTCATCCCTAGTAATGATAGTCATAATTGGTAAAATTACACACTTTTACAAACGAATAACATACATAACATTTGGGCCTTGGTAGAAGGCTACTTTTTAGTAGAAAATATAGGATTTTCTAGGAGATACAAACATTTACTACAAACACTTACAAACATTTACATCAAACATTTACAAACACTTTCATACAAGCAATGACACTAAAATACTTATGAACTCACCAGCTTTAATGTTGATCTATGCTTTCAAAATAACTTGTATTCTCAGGTCACCAGTAGACAGGTACCGATGACCAGGTTTTGAGAAGACGGAGCTTTCAAGACTCGTCTATATTTTGATTATTCATTTTTTGTGTCTTATAAACTATACACAGAACACACTTGTATTAAATTATACTATTAATGCAATGGATGATGTTGTTGCTTGTTTACTATTATGCATTGTTGTGATACTGTATATAACGTCCTCCATCCCAGAACGTTTCCACCGTTCCGGTTTTGGGGTGTGGCACTGACTAATCAGTACCAACATGCAAATCTATAAGCTCATAAAACAGACATACAAAGGCATCTCTCCTAGATCCTTATCCCTAATCTAGCATGCGATTCACAGATTCACAATTCCAAACATATCATAAACATGTATGGGTATTTTGGGGTAACTTACTTGAGCTCGGCTGATTGCATGCATCACACCCTTTTTCTCTTTTAGAAATTCCTTTTGTAAAAACGCTTCTCTTTTGAAAATTTCTACCAAGTCCTTAGTTTGAGTTCAAACACACCCGAGAGTGTGCCCGAATCCCTCAAACCAAGGCTCTGATACCAACTTGAAACATCCCAAAATATGGTCCCAAATTTTTCATTTTTAATAATAGATAAAATAGTATTTTCTAATATTATCCAAACATTTCAAATAAAAACCAATGTATCAATTGCCATAAAATCATAGTAAAACATCATAAGCGGAATCCTAATTGTGTGTGCGATAGAGTCAACCTGAGCTCTTCCATTTGCAATCGGAAGTACCTGAAACATAAACTGAAAACAATAAGCACAAAGCTTAGTGAGTTCCCCAAACTACCACATACCAAAATTATCACATAACGGGCCCCACCCAAAAAAGATACGGGCCCCGCCCAATGATATATGAGCCCCGCCCACACTCGTAACACGTATACAAGCACACACAAGTATCAAACAGACAACAATTATATTAACATAATCATCAAGGTTCGACCCTGGTGCCTTAGACCCGTTAAACCCAGTGAGGAAAACTCACCTCAAATACTGAACGATAGCTGGACAGGTCCTGACTCCGAATATTGTCTCAACTCAACCCCTAAACAGAAACAATTCCTTAGATACAATCCAAAATGCCCCAAAACCCCTTATTGGTCAAACTTGGTCAAAGACTAAAGTCAAAAGTCAAGGTCAACGGTCCGAGTTGACCCAACACGTTGTGTCGTTCTTCAACACGCCGTGTTTCTACATCCACTGCAAGATCGGGGAAAAACCATACCAACTCACTTTGTTTACTAATGAACACATCGAGTTCGCCAGAAATCCAACAACTTAATGCATTAAGTTGTCTTCATCAAATCTAAGAGCTCCAAAGCTCAGATCTCCACCAAAATTATATCTAGAAGGGTAAAGTTTCCAACTTTACCCTTAGGAACCACCAAAATGGGTCAAAGCCTAAACCCTAGGCTCATTTTAGTGAGGGCTTAACCCATTAAGCTCTTAATCTCCAAAGACATAGTCCAGAAATGCAGATCTGACACCCAAAGGCTGGAAAATCACGTGAAGTTGTCAACTTTACGTTCATGCATGCCAAGAAGAAGCTCTAGAGCTCAAGAAGGGCTTAATAAAGAACTTAATGCATGAATGAGACCTATAACCTAATAAAGCTTTCAAATTTAAGCCAGACGAGGCCACAAAACGACCAGATCTAAATGACAACCCATGAAACACTCAACTCCTTGGACAATCCATCAATGAGCCCAAAAATCATGATAAAACCCCAAAAGAAGAGATCTAAACAATAACAAAGCAAGGTATAAACTTGATACCTCAAAGACACTACAACAAGTGGGGAGATTTTGGATCTATAGCTTTCCCTCCAAGCTAGACACCTTCAAACTTCTAGGCTCCTTCAAAAGATTACAAAAATCAACACTCAAGGCTCTCCACAAGCTCACAGACTCAACTATGGAAGATGATACTCGATTTTAGGGTTTCTGGACAGAGGAGGATGGTAAAGAGGCCAACCAATGGACATAAGGCCTTTAAATAGGGTGCAAAACCCTAAAAATTAGGGTTTCCTTCCTAGCTGCCAACATGCCGAGTTAAGGCACCTCGACTCGCTGTGTTGGTTCATTAATCTCCGCGGCCAAAGCCATCTCAACACGCTGTGTTGAGGCTTCCAACACGACGTGTCCCAAAGAAAATATAAACAATTGGAAAATGTGTTCATACCAGAAACCAAGCGTTACATGGAGGCTCTCACGATGATAATGGTAAGTTAGGGTAGATTTGTCTTTTATGTGTTATGTAAACCTAATAAGTCATAAGTAGTTTTCCAAAGTTACAATTTGGGACTTCTATAAAACTCATTTTTAAAGACTACTCCGAAAGTTGTTTTAAAAGGTCTTTTCTAATACCCAAACACTTTTTTTAACTTATTGACAGTTCAAGAAGTCAACAAGTTAAAAGTCATTTCAAATGAATACCCAAACACCCTCTAAGGCTTGTTTTTGAGTTGGAAGACTAGTTATATGTTCTTAAGAAACTATCCCTTGAACTACCCATGGGAGCATCAAAAGAGAAAATACGCTTGTACAATAAGTTCTTATTTGACTATGTCATGGTTTGTTATCAAATGATCTACATGATTACTAAACTCCCTATTGTTGTAAACCCAATAGATCTTTGCTACATGTTGATCCAACTTAGGGATCAGACCGTGTATTTTTTTAAACCATTTCTATTGTGACCCAATCTCATAGCGAATTTGAATAGTAAAATATCATATTCATGATCTAGGTCAATTTATAAATTACAAGCCACATGTTTCACACTTAAAATCAACATTTTATATATTTATATAATTTTTATCTTTGTAGAAAGCTCAATCCAACTAATATTTTTTAGATGCAAGTTGTGATCTAAATTTGCTCGTTGTGATCTAAATTTGCTCTTTGTGATGAGAAATATGTCGTGACACTCGAAGATGAGTCATTAGTCATCGGGTAGTGTCTCTTCGTTGAGATTTCATCATTTCTTGGAAAATAAAGAAGCAAATAAAACTACATTTTATGGTCTAGTGCAGAAGTTTTTGTTCAAAACATGTCCATGACCACTGCTTGAATTGGTTTTACTAAGAGCAATTTCTCATAATTTAGGAATCACACATTCACATCGAGTCTAGTAGTCACGAAGACATTAAATCTTCTCAATTGTCGATACATCCCAACAAGTTGTGTTAATTGATTACACAATCACATGATATCCGAATGTAATTAAGCAATCTCTTTTTTCAGTTAATCTCTTTATGGAAACGTAAAAATATCCATTTAGTAAATAGCCACAAATTCATGAATCATTCTATATACATATGTTCCTTTCATTGAAAATAAGTATACAAATAGAGAGTAACACACCATTTTCTCACAACAACATCAAACTTTAAAATATAAAATAATAAGCATGTATCAAATTATATATCATTAACTTCTTAGATGGAGATGCTATATGGAACACCTTTTCCGGTGACGCCATGTTCAGAAAATGGCTTGAGAAGCTCATACGGGACTAACCCTGCGCCATATCTATTCTTCAAATTCGGATTACGGTTCCTTGAGTCTATGATACCTTCAATCTCCTTCAACCTTCCATTAAACTTTTCAAATGCAGCCTTTATAGCAGGCTCTTCCCCCCATTCAGCCTCCATGTTAGCTCCAATGTATTCTTCATCTAAAGAATGACTCGATAAAACATCCAAAACCGCCATCACTTTAGTAGCTTGAATCTTGGTAGGGAAGCAATTTAATAAAACATCTTCTGGTTTGTTTAAAAAGGTTTGCCATTCTTCTTCAGTGGGGTCTTCGTTTGGCATTTTAATTCGGGCAATGGTTGGTCTATTGGGGAAATAACCCGCATAATCATATTGACCAAAATTGACTGCTGAATGGTGGGCGGAAGATACCCACATGATTGTTGAGACAACTTTGATTAAATCTTGTTGGGTTTTGAGATTCGGCCACCATGGTTCATTTTTTTTGTCCCCATGTCCCACTGTTCGGATTTCTGTCCACCATGATTGAAGTTCTTCATCCGATTCTACAAGATTTGGTTGTGGGTAGTAGAAAGTTATATAAGCGGTGGCCCATTGTTTAATGGCATCCCATAGAAGTAGACCATCGTTTGCAAATGGGTAGTCCTCGATTGTCAGTTTTATACCATGTGGTGCACTTTCATCTTCAACGGCCATTCCCCTAATTCATTATAGAAAAATAGATTTTAATGAATACAAGGGTTTTCCTTTTTGGTAAAAAACTTGAATATAACCAAATTTTCTCATTTTTCCATTAACAATGTACACAACACTTTATTTTGTGTTATTTATACGATTTAGTATGGTTATATCATGTTCCAGAATGATCAATAATTAAACTTTTATTTGTACATGTAGGGTTCATGATTTTTTTTGTCTGTGAATTAATTGTACCATTAGTACTAATATTTATTATTAGTTAATAACAATTCATAAAAATATTTTTTATGTTTTTAATTCGATTTTTGGTGCACATAGGTCTTTCTAATCATAAAAATATTACTCCAGTTTGAGTGTGGGGCTGCAACCCGTTCGATATAAAGAAAATCTTTTTATTTATGTTGCGATTTTTGGTTTGGCTAAAGAAACATCGTTGATTTGTTTTCTATTTCGATATTTCCTTCGTGATTTTGAATTTCTAGGGTTTGGAGTTTTTCATTGAGGGTTTAATCGCCTAGATGTAAAAAAATATTTTAGTATCCTAGATGTATAGGAAATAGGTATAAAAAGCATAAAATATAATACTTTATTATCAATAGCAAATAATAAATATTAGTGCTAACGACCTAAAAAATACAAATAGATTTTTTTGGTTTAGTCTGGCTGTGTACAAATAAAAGTTTTGTAACCATTTTGAAACACCATAAATAGCAACACACAAATAATTATTTAAGGACCCTACGTATACAAGAAAAAATTCAATAACCATTCTGAAAAATAGGAAAGTTGATAGCCTAAATTCAACTTTTTCCTTTTTTTTTTTTTGTTTTTTTGTTTTTTTTGTTTTTGGAGTAAGATGGGTTTTGAATTTGTTGGAAAAGATTACCTGCTAACCAAGTCATCCGGAAGTGCTTCATGATCAAACCGCCATTGGTGTGCATACGCATCAGAAGAAAGTTGCATGGAGTATTTGGCAAGAGAGAAAGATGACTCGATTATACCACCAGCATTAATGAGGGCTAGTCGAGCTAGGCTATTGATCTCCATTGTATACCGAAGATGAGGGCATAATAGTCTTTGTATAGGGTGCATTTTGCTAAGACGGCGTTTTGTAGCAATTATGTAAGGCTCAGTAACGCAATGAGTTCTTAACCAATGGCTAACAAGCTCATGATAACCAGAATCATGAGCAAGGACATGAGCCTTAGCTAGCTTCCATAGCCAAGCACCCGTAGCATCCCAACATGGTGTGTATACATGTTTCCACTGTGGTTTCCCGTTGTTTGGTGGGCGAGTTAACTCAATGACTAGTGGTCTTAGTGTTCCTTTAGATGTAAGGAACATTAAAGTCCTCGAACCATAGAGAGTTGTTCCTTCAAGCTCTCTTACTTTATTCACATAAGGTAAGAGAAGATCATGATAATCTAACAAGAATAACTTCTTTTGTTCTAATGCCTGAAATGTTAGTCACAAGATTAAGTAAACTTTTCATAATGAAAGTAAAAGTACGTATTTTGCTTTTGCATTACCTCATCAAGAGTGATGAGACCTCCAATCTCTTGCTCAATAATTTCTTTGGTAATTGCTGATTCGACTGGTCCATAAACTTTAGGGTCTAGTTTGCTCATCAATGGCCATTCCTACATGTTTATATCACAACTTTAGCTTACAAGTGGTTCAATTATTTTTCAAGAAACATTACTATATAGCTACTTAATCAATGGCTTAATGCAGGAAGTCAACAAGAACATACCGTGACCAACTTTATGCTATATGGATTAACACCAGCAAGTGTTTGTCGACAAAATTCCTCATCGTGAAACCAAGAAAATGAATCCCCTATGATTAAAACCATCAACAAGCCACATAAAAAAAGATAAAGAAAAAATATGAAAACAGTTGGATTAGATTTCTTGCTTACTTTCCATGGTTCGAGGAGTCTCAAATTGGAGTGCGTTCTGGGTACTATCGGCAACACTTTTGACAAGTCTTGGTAAACAACTGAGAAATCCATTTTCCATAGCAATGTCATCAACATCTTCATCATAAAGTAAATGAATATCCTTGAATGAAGAAAATCCCTTGTTGGGGTCCGTTAATATGGAATCTAGCGTTGGAACAACTGCATGAAGCACAGAGTACAATGTTCTCGCACCAAATGATGCCTCCTTTATCTCTGAAAAATCTTCATCTCTCGGCACATAAGAAGGGAGTGTTGTTCTCGACTCCGACCAGGGTTCTACAATTCCACAAAATCCTTAATTTCAAGATGGTTTGAGTATGTAGACAGTAGAACTATGATCCTAACCATGTCACGAAATTGGACAAAAAAAGTGGATTTTAAACTCGAAATTGATGGAAATTCGCTTATCTAGCTAGTGCTAAAATGATAATAAAAACGACGACTGCTAGTGATTATGATTGGCATTTTAGAGAAGTTAATGATTTTATCAATTTTGAATTTCTTAATCTCTCATTTTTGTAGAGGTAACAAGTAATTACAATATTATACAACTCTTGTTTTATAACGAATAGGTACACCGTACACCATGTTCGTACACCATGTTCTTGAGTTTTTAGATTGACGAAAAGAAAAAAAAAGTTAATTATGTCGAAAAGAAATGTAGTGTTAGGTACTCAAATTAGAAGGAAAATAAGTATGAAATGACGTTTTTATATAAAGAAATCATTTTTTTTGGCATAATAATCCTTTTGGCCGAAAAATGGACAAATGGTTTTGAAAGGAAAATTTGTTAAATTTGTTCTTTGTAATCTCTCAAAATATTTCATTTTTCCTTCATAAATGAAACCGATAACACATTTATCGTTATTTATACTTTTCTTTCCTTCCTTAAAAAACATTCGAGAACAACGCGATAATACAAAACATGAACCAAAATAATGGAAAGCATATGAGATGTTTGTACCTGTGGAGGTCATTTTCCGACCTGTACGACAACGTCTAGGGTAAGGATACTTCTCGCCACCAAGAACGGATCGACCCAAATCTGAGCTAGTATCCGGATCACCGAGATCATCATAGATGTCGTAATCGTAGATCCTTTCAAATGATTTGCGCTCTCCTTCACCATTGCCCCGAAGAGACAAGAGATCTTTCTCCCTTAAAGACTTTAGCGCATCAGGTGTTTCTGAAGGTAGATACGACTGCTTCACGAAATCGACACATATTGGTTAGTACTCGACTCGTGAAAAATTATTCCTCGGTGAAACAATTTATACCAATTTTAGGAAAAGTGTTCATTGCAAATGTCGAGTAAATTTATAACAAAATCTATGATTTTGATACTTGTTGAGACTTAGGTCCACCAAAGTTTCCATACTAAAATTTGGGTACTTCTTTTTCTTGAACGATAAGGGTTGGAAACTTGGAATTAGTCTCTAGACTATTGTCTAAGTACTCATTTATTCATTTTCTTTGAGTAAATTACACGATTCGTCCCTCGTCCGAAGGCTAAAATACACGTTTAGTTCCTATTTTCAAAAATTAACTCGGATCATCCCTCATATGTTTAAAACTTACATGTTTTGTCCCTAGCTAACCTAAAATGACTATTCTGCCCTTCGACATTTATTTTTTGATTTCTTTTTAGTTTGTTTATTACTTTTAATATAAAAAAAATTAAAAAAAGAAATATGGACCCACACCACATCGTTCCACCTTCAACCTAGGTCCGTGTATCTCATCTGTTCCACCAAATTCCAAAACCCCATTTATGAACCCTAAAGAGCACCGCCACACTCCGATTAACATCGCCGACGACACTATCGAGCACCGGAGGACACAAATCGCCACCGAAAACCCTTATTTTCGGAGCAACCGTCATACAATCCATGTGAATTTGAAACCCAAACCATCACCCCAAGATCTACCTGTAAATCTGGAGTACACCCCAACTTCGAAGCAACTTTCTTACCTCTCTTCTATCGTCGGTTTTCTTCTCCGCCTTGTCTTATTGAGTCGGTCACTAGCGGATTTCGAAGTTCAGATTCTAGACAATGGGTTTGGATTCGGTGTTTCAAAAATCAGGTTTGGGAAGTTGGAATTTCAAAAATCAAGTCACAGGTAGATTTCGACGTTGGGATTTCATTTCATCACATTCACCTCCACTGGAAACCACCTCTCACCCTCTTCTTTTATTCTTTGAATCTAAAGTTCTTGTGTTCAATTTCTTTTTTTGATCTCATTTGTATGTACCTTAAGTCTGGGTTTTGATTCTGAAAGTGAAACTAAAAAGTTATTGCTGGATAAGATGAGCACCAGATTCTGGCGAAGATGCTCTAGAACGACGACCACCACCATTTGTAGGATTTTGATTTCGATTTCAATTTCTGAAATCATTTTCGATTTCGTTTTCTGGAACTAATTGTAGGTTTCTTTTTAACTTTGGTTTGGTTTGGTGCTCATTACAGGTGGTTGCTAGAGGTGGTTCCCGGAGCTGAGAGAGAGAGAGAGAGAGAGAGAGAGAGAGAGAGAGAGAGAAGAATGTTGAAGGTAAAGGGTGGTGGGTTTTATTGGAAAACAAATTTGTCTTGGTGTATGTTTGTGTTTGTATGGCGTGTTTAAAAAGGAGGAAGGAGTAGTCTTTGATGGTTGGGATTTAACCACCGGAGATGAGAGTGGTGTCGGAAAGGTGGCTGGTGGTGGTGTCGGGGAAGGTATTTGGTGAAGAAGGGGGTGGAAGGGAAGGGATAGGGGAGTGTGATAGGTGGTGGGTCCCACTAAACTATAAATCATAATATTTTAGTTTTTTTTTCTAATTTATAAATAGTAAATAAATATTAAAAAACTGAAAAAAAATAGAAAAGGGCAATATAGTCATTTTATGTAAGTGAAGGACGAAGCGTACAACTTTTAATTATATGCGAGACCGTCCGAGTTAATTTTTGAAAAATAAGGACTAAATGTGCAATTTGACACTTCGACCAGGGGCGAATCGTGTAATTTTCTCTTTTTTTTTTCTTGTTAAGGGTTTTCAATTTTTTTATCAGGTGTACATTATATTATTTTGATACCCTATAATATGTTTCTTAAAACCCTCGATTCTTTTTGGCCATTATTATTTTTTTTGGCGTTCCAATATTTTATAAAACTTTTTTTTTTGTTTTTTGTTTTTTTTTTTTTTTTGTTTTTTGTTTTTTTTTTTTTTTACCTTTTACCTTTTTGTCTTTTATTCGTTTTTGAACTGCTTCATCTTTACAAAACTTTGTTTTACATATTTTCTTACACTTCCTTTTACGATTTCATATTTTTATTTCATTATATATATATATATATATATATATATATATATATATATATATATATATTCACATATTTTTACATGTTTTTTTTTTACAATTTGTTATTTTAAATTTATTTTTATTTCTATTTTCCATAACTTCATTTGGCGGTGACATAACATTTTAAAATCAAAGTGATCGTATTCGTAGGTGTTGTGGCAATGTGCATAATCATGATTAAATTTTAATACAACAAGTTAAAAAAGTAAGAAAAATAAATAGAGTTGTAAAATTAAATCGTTAAAAACATGTCGACTAAATTAATAAAATGAAGAGTAAGTTACAGTTTTGGTCCCTATGGTTTTGTCAGATTCGTATTTTCAGTCTAACCTTTTAAAATTTGACAAGATACATCCATACAGTTGAAATAAATTTCACTATACATCTTTAGTTCATTTAAAAAAAACATTTTACGATTACTTTTATATTTTTGTTTTTCTTTTTTAGACTTACCAAACCACAGGGACCAAAACTGTAAATTACTCTATAATATAATTGTAAAAACAAATTATATAAAATATATATAAAAAGTAAAAAGATAAAGTTCTAAAAACAAACTGTAAAAACATCTAAAAACAAATTAAAAAAACGAAGTTATAAAAAAACATGTGAAAAAACAAAACATAGTTAAAGGACCTAAGAAATCTAAAATAATTAAAAAACCATAGAAAAAAAGAGTTGTAAAATTATACGATTCAGATAAACAAGGCAAATATCCTTAGTAATTAATCTTAAAAATAAGTTTAGCAACCAAGGTCATCTCCAACCCACCCCCAAACTCTATTTCTTCCCCCATTTTTGCTCCCATTCTTCTCCAACCCTACCCTAATTTCACCTCGAGATATGAATAGTATTCCCCCATATAAGGGGGAATACTATTCATATCACCAAAAATAAATGTGAAGTTTGGTTGTCAATTTTAGTTCCTTTTATTTTTATTTTATACATTTCTAGTTTATTTTATCTACTAATTATAATTTAAATGCAATATTTAATATTTATAATATCATGTTATATACTAATTTATATTAATTAATCATAAATATAGAATTTAATTAGTAGAGGGGTGTATTTGACAATATATATAAGTTGTAAAAATTGAATATTCTAGGAATATATTTTTTGGGGTAAAAAATGAGGTATAAAATGGAGTAGGGTTGGAGATGAAACACTATTTATTCCATTTTTTACTCCATTTATGGGGGAAAAAATGGAAATGGGTAGGAGATGGTGTAAAGATAGTATTTATAAAACAATTTTAACCTTACCCTTTTTCTAATTAGCGATTAGATCATTTTCAATGATTAACATCTAAAATACGTAACTCGTTACATCATATTTCTATTAATATTTAATCAACAAAAAAACTTTCTTATAAACATTTTCAAACATCTTTTCTAAATTAACTTATTTATCTTTTATCCATCTTAAATATTTTAGTAAGTCCATTCATACAATTTATTATTATTCATATAATTATTATTTTTTAAACATGTCATATTTTTCTGAAAATAAAAGCAGTTGACATTAAATAAAATATGGTTGTGTTTTGACACGAAACTTTTTGAATGTTTGGAAGTTTCTAACTTTTAGCTTTTAACAAAACGCTATAGTTTAAACAAAAAGATTCGTTTGGCAGTGCGAGCGTTTAGTTTTTAGTATAAATAAAACGCTCAAAATCTAAAAACTATTTCATGTAACGTTTAACAAAATGCTACTGAGATTTTGAAATCAATTTCCATAATTACACTTAAAAATATATTTATATATTTATTTATTTTTAATCAGTTGTCCTTTTACGTAATTTTATATATTTTAAAAGCTTACAGCTATTTTTGCGAAATACTCATATAACAAATAAAAGCTACAGGTTCCCGCTACCAGCTACCGCTACACGTTATCAGCTATCCGCTACCCGTTTCCAGTTAACAACTACTTTTGCTAAACATGCCCTAAATATGATACATATTTGAGAAAAAGTTTTAAACTTACGGTCTATTTTGCTTTTAAAATAATCGATAATATTTTTATTTATAATGTTTTAACAATCTATATATATATATATATATATATATATATATATATATATATATATATATATATATATATATATATATATATATTTAATTTTGTTTTGTATATTAATTGAATTAGATCACTATAAAAAAATAAAGATTTAAATATTTAATATCTAAATATAACTAGTATATGATATGAAATGTTAAAGATAAATTAAATATCATTTTATTTTTTGTTCTTAATTTTCTTCCTATCTATTTAAGATAATTACAAGTTTACATATCTAATATTTTTATCAAATTTAAATTAAACCGAGATAATTACAAGTTTACATATCTAATATTTTAATCAAATTTAAATTAAACTGAATGACTTTTGCTAGTTGCTATCATCTTAAAAATCCTTTTATACGCATTAAAGTTTTATTCTATCATCAGTTTTATTCTGCCAACCACTCTTTCATGTTGTCGTTTGCTAATACTCGAATTCTTTTAACTAATTTTTGTAGATTCAAACAGAAGAAATAGAAGAACATGTATTTTTCAAATTAGAACTAACCTTATTGGTGAAAAATATTCTTTTATCAGGGTTATCGTGCTTGGAGTGAATCCATGACTCACAAGTAAAAGTGATTTCGTCATCACCAAGAACAACATTCTTGAGATACATCTCGCTATGATGTTTATTCTCTATCAACACTGCGCCTATCTTCCCAAATTCTTGAGGAACCTCAAACATGCACTCATATCTGTATAATTTTCCATCATCGTCCAATCCAATGTAACTTGCATATGCCTTTACCGTCTCTTTCTCTTTACCCGATGCTTCATATAATTATTATGAAAATGAACTTAATAAAAACATATCAATCAATATTAATGCTATTCTATCAATTTAAAAATTGATCATATACTAATTTTAATAGTTAACTAATTTTAAGAAAGAGCTTGTAGCCTATAACCATGAGGAGTTAACTGAAATGAAAGAAAGGTGACTATAAGCCAAATATTGAGAGTTTTATTTAGTAAATAAGATTATTTGAAGATCAAGTAAATTCCAAAGTTAACTATAAAAGTTTTGAAAGATGATCAATGGATTTAATGTTAATTGGAGTATCTTTAATACATAAATCTTTGTAAAGATTTATTTGTTCAGTAAACTTTTCATTATCAAATTGATAAAGAAAAATATCGCATTGCATATAAATTTCACAAAGTTTATTTATTTATTTTTTATTATTTTTTTATATATATAGAATAATTTAAAAAATTAAAAGCTTTTGTTTAAAAACTTTTTGATAAAAGATCATCAATTTTTAAATGACCTATTCAAAGAAATGTTTTAATTTTATTTTATTTTAATTTTATTTTTTTCAAAAAAACTTGTATTAGAGATGATATTAGTTTTAGTTTATTATTCAGCAATTGTTAATAGCACCATTCAATTTAATAAGTACAAAACGACGTGACACGAATAGGACATAAAGGCTGATAAAGTTTGATTTAAAATAATATATTAAATTAATATAAAAATTAATTTATTATCGTTTTCTAGATTCTTTACTTTTAGCTTTTATTTTTTTTTTTAAAAAAACTTTTAATTATTATTTCTCAAAATAGAAGTTCATGTATATTATTCTATTATTTATAGTAGTTAATTGTTTATTATTTACAGTATACTGATTTATATAATTATCATAATTGTTACTATCTTCATATTTATTTATTTTATCATAAACTTTTGTTTTATATTTATTAACTATAGTTTTTTTATATTGAAAGATTTAACATAAAATAACATTATAAAATATAAATAATAAAATATTAATATATTTAATCAACAAAGAAAATGTTCTAGCAGATGATATTAAATTTTAACATAAAATAAAAAAATATATAAAACTTTAAGTTATAAAATAAACGCAAAATATATAGATGAAAAATAAAGTTTGTTAATAAATATCATACATGTGTATCATTGCTGCTATAGGTTAATAAAACTTTAAAACGTAAGTTTTTATATTAAATAATTCAGAATATATATACATTATAAAGGTTATTATAAAAATACAAAAGGTTATTAATAAAAAATAAGTTTTAACCCGAATATAGTTTTTATTTTAAAAAGGGTTGTAAGTAGAAAAAAATTATATAAATAAAGTATATTTAACAATATATACTTAATACAAATTAAATAATGTACAAATATAGTTAAATATACATTATTTAAATAAAATAAATAAAATAAAAAATTGATTTTTTTTCAATATAATGTGGATTTGTCATCTTTAAAAATTAATGTAATTTACCAAAACCAAAATGATTTTTAATTCTCGTACGAGGGTGTCAATAAGCAATAGAAGGTGATGAATGTACATTTTTGCACAGATAAATATCATATCTATATCTATAGTTTTATTATCGATATGAATGAGAGAACTCATAGTGAAATCTTGTAAAATAATTATATAAACATTTATGTGCTTGCATATATAAATCCTAAGCGTTTTAAACACCGAACTATAGAATATCTGGTACTAATGTTCTTAAAACAACAAAAATATGGTATTTATGGTAGTGTTCCCCAATGTTTTTTTTTATGGAAAATTAGTTAAACAAATAAAATATCATGCTGTAAAATATTTTAAGATGCACATAATTATCCGCTGAGGTTAATTTATGTGTTCCTTATATACCCCGACTTATGTATGAGGGCAAAATCATAAAGATGTCAGCTTTGGTTACTTTTATATCCACCTTGAGAACATGAAAGTTAATTAACTGTCGTTTTCATCATGTATTTGATTTCCAAATGAAAGGGATTTGATCCTTTAGAATCTATCAAATTTTATATCTGATATATTTCACCGTTGTAAGAGGATTCAAATTCATAGCTTCTTTTTTATTGAAGAACAACGTAGCTTCATTAATTATATATGTATTAAAATTAACAATTTTCAGTTAAATGATATATTCAAATGAAGAAAAAATATGTATATATAAATCAAAGCTTAAAAATTACTTAATTTTTGTTATAGAGTTTTATCTCATCTATGCCGATCAAAAAACGTGACTAATTATGATTCTTTAAAATTTCAGTTCATTCATATTTAAATTTTCTATTTCAAATTCATCTTATAAACCAAACGTCAGTAAAACAATTTTCTAATATCTTTTTCTTGAAAAAACTCGAGAATACAATGTTTTATTTATTAACATGTTAGAGGTGGTACATCCTCTTTCTTGCAAGTTTAATTTCACTAAATATATTTACTTATAACAAATTTTAAACACTATTAGTTTACATGCATGGCCCGATATGACGGATTTTGAATTTGTATCCATTAACTGAATTGTTTGGTTGCTAATTGACATAATTCAATTCTACAGGAATCATCTAAATTGCATGTTTTAAGGATTTCAGTATCTATAGAAAAGAGAGGGAGGAATTCAATTACATTATTTAGTTTTTTTATAAAAATATAAAAATAGCTTCACTATATATAACAGATTCAGTTTGTTCAAAAAAAGGTTTACAATCCAAACGCATCCTTGGTTTGAATTATAGTATTTTTTTTTTTAATTTACAACTTAATAGATGACAAAAAGTATATTGTAAATAATAATAATTCTAATATGATACTTACAATCAAGATTAGCAGCAACAAGCTCCAACAAGAATGATCGTTCTAAATGATCTTTAACACCATCAACCACATGCTTTATAAGACCCACAGTCACGTTGGCCAGTGAGTCACTAATGGTGGGTTGAAAAGTGATGACAGCTTTCATCGTCATGGACTTGCCAACTGAAGGGGAGTATTTAGCTTTTATGTTACTACAACTGTAGTTAATTCGAGTATTGCTGTGTTTCTTTGCTAGGAATGGTTGCCGGAGAACTGCAGGGGAGTAGGTGGAGCGCTTGATGATGGACGAGTTACCTAGCAATGGTAGGTTAAAGAAATGTGATCGATGGATTTGATCTCTCAGCATTATGTTTTGTCTTTATTTGGAATTTTAGCTAAGGGTTGTAGATTTTCCAAATGTGACACCCATATTTATAGGGATTTTGGTGCAACTAATTTTTGCATGTTGAACATTATTAGTCTTTTGATTCAACTCCTTCGAATTTCGTAATATGTTTATTTCCGATATTAAGTTGATTGTTTAAATATCGATATGAATTAACACTATATAGGCTGAAAGCTAAAAGCTACCAAAGTAAAAGTATACTTGTCAAACGCTTTTAATTATGCGATGTAAAGAAGTATACTTCATTCTCAAACGCTTTTAATTATGCGATGTCAAATTTTTTCTCTTGTCAAACTCTTATATAAAATTAGTTTCATGAAATGCACATATAAATACTACATAGCAAGAAAGGATGAAAAATTATTTAACTCATTATCTTTATAAAAATCATAATTTTGCTCTTAATAAACATGTATTTGATACTACTCATCATAGTGCTTACGAACACTTCACTTCACTTCTACTAGCTGAGTAGACATTTAATAATCAATTCTAGTAAACAATTATACCGTTTATTAACACCTTAAATCATTCCAAAACCTCTTTTATAGTACTAGCTATCTTATTTATGTTATTTTCTACCATTCAAAAAATACTACATAAGAAAGACAAAATAATTAACCATCAACTTCTTACATAGCATCCTAGCCTACCATCAATGTCCCACATAAAGTCATGTGACTACGATATCCACATAGGACACCCTTACATATCCAAAATTCTTGGAATCTCGATGTAACACCCGACTTCTTAACACAAAGCACACTAAAAATTTCAACTTTAAAGTACAAAAACAGTATACAATGATTCTAAACAGCTAGATACAAGTATTTGCCATTTAGGATTTCAACGGCGATCCTAACCTGCGTTACTAACTTTATACTTCTCTACCATCTACTTGAAACTGAATGAAACACATTAACAAAAGGTAAGCAACAAAGAGCTTAATGAACAACCTAAGCAATAAGATATAAAATAGTTACATAACTAGTTATATTAACACATTGACAGTTCCATACAGTCTCCAAGTTCCCTTTCACCATAGCTACTATAATTGTAATCGCCCATCCAGTAATACTATGTCCATTAAAAATATCACCATAGTCAACATCCGACAAGTGATGCCACGACTACCACATATTAATGGGTTTTCTATGCATCTTTACACTAGATTTAGGTAACAGAAGCATTCAAATACCTAAGTGTACATGTACCATGGAACTAGGTTTTACTATTATAGCAACGAACTTTGAAAAACTATGAAAACAAACTAACAAAAAGAATAGAATACCAACTTTTCAAGTATAATCGTATATACTTGTATTCCACTTGAAGATCTCAAACTCTTAGTTACTTCTGGAAGATCTAGCACCCAAAGTAGAATGTCTCTAATGATTCACATCTAAAAGACTAAAAACCCTAAAATATTTAGGAAGGAGGAGAAAGGTTGGTGAGATCCGAAATTCCCAACCTTATGAGTGGTTTAATCGATTTTTCTAAAGGCCAGAGGGGTACTTATATAGCTATGATAACTTGCAGATAAACCCTAATTTGAATCAATTAAGTATTCAGATTTAATCCTGATTCAAATCATTACCTTATTTGTTACCTAGATTGATTCTGGAAGGCTCCAAGAGCTCCTAAAACCGTCCACCCCATGAGGACTTATAGACTGTTACTATTGAACAATTAACATTTAATCTTTGCACCTTTGATCAATTTCTCATTATTTCTAATTAACTCAAAATTAATTCCAAATCAATTAGAATAAATTCTCAATTAATTCTAGCTAGTTTCTAATTACTTTATTAATTTGTAATAAATAAATTAACTACTTTTCTCACTCTCTTAAATCGTTTCTAGCTATTTTATCTCTTGAGGGCAACCCAAAAAGGAATTTCTTATTATTCTCAAAGGTATACCAATTAGTTATGACATTAGACACCTATTTCCAACACACATATCAAAACAATCCCCATCCGACTAGTGATACTACAACCACCACATCTATCACAATAGTAAACATCAGAGTAGTGATACTACGATCACCAAATTTATCACAACAATCAATATCCAACTAGTAATACCATAATGACTACATCTACCACAACTGGTAACCTTCGAATAGTGATACGACAATTGCCATATTTATTAGTCTCAATAAACAATGTATTGCATTCTCACTTGGTACTCGTCTTACAGTTCATCTATATGCCACGAATAATAATGTGTATGGCTAACATTGAACCAAATATATATTCATAGCCACAATATAGGGAGATGCCCCCAACAGATCTCTTAATAGATATATATTACCATTTGTATTGGATACCCTAAGGATATATCATCCATCCATTTCTTATCCTATCTATGATATTCATCAAATTTTTGGTTATTACTAAACTTGAACATCAAAAATTCAAGTGTGGACACAAATTCATTCTAGATTTAATAATAGAATTAAGTCGTGACTTAGTAGATACCTCAGAATGATTAGAAGCAACTTAGTATATAATTAGCAATCACATGAATATGTGTATACATCAACTTTTTATAGAGTGCCAAAATCTAAACATTAGGACATTTTACATAATAGAATTAATCAAGTTGCAAGTTTAAGATAAAAAGAAATACCTTTAATACTTTATTAAATTAATTAAGTATTTAACTAGTTCATAGAAATTAAGTAACTCATTATATATTCTATTCAAATGTAACTTCCTAAAAATACTGGTAAAAATTTTCATTTTCAAACCACAAAACCCTAAAATAATTTGTTCAAAAACCATCCAAAGTTTAATGTATTCTCAAATATAAGAGTAAGTCAAAAATAGATAATGTGGAAATAAACTCTAGGGGATGCGGCACGATCAAGTCAGACTCTTCACTTTGGAACAAGAAGTACCTGAAACATTTGAAACTAAAATTGTAAGAACAAAACTTAGTGATTCCCCCAAAATACCATATGCCATACATATTAGCGGGGCCTAGTCATGGGGTGTATTTCAACCCTACGTGAATGCTATGATCCAACCATAGTCTTCTAATCACTTTGTAACATTCCAAAAATCATAAAAAATTAAAATTTTCAAAAACAGCCATTATCCATAATTATTTACAAGAAAAGCCATTGTTTCAAAAATAAAATCATATTAGAGTGTCCTAAAAGTTAGTATTATGAAAATAGGAATATGTGCATGATCAAAGCTTCGCTTTCCCGTGATCTTCTAAAGTACCTGAAATAATAAACTGAAACTGTAAGCCAAAACTTAGTGAGTTCCCCCAAAGTACCATCACACAATATAACAAATAAAACATGCAAATATGAGCCTTCAGCCTGACTAGACCGCCTCGCAGGGCCTACAGCCTATCTGGACCGCTCTACGGGACTTCGGCCTAACTGGATCGGCTCGCAGGGCCTACAGCCTATCCAAACCGCCCCGGGTGTCTTGGCCTTTAGCATAAAGCAGGACCGCCTCAACCCAACTAGAATATGTCGACCTATGTAACAAAAAAACATAAACACAGACCCAACAAATACAAATACCCATATATATCTGCTAATTAATCATATACTAGCATAACACTATCCTATAATCAGGATACATAATCTAGTAGGCCGCATTGGTGCCTTCAACCCATGAGTACAGTGAGGAAAACTCACCTCTCAGTCCGAACACAGGCTGAACAAATCTCTGCTCTAAATACCGGCTCTACCTGACACCTATTAATCAAAATATTGCCCAAACTAAAATTAATGTCAACCCAGCAGAGTCGACCCAGCAGAGTCGACCCGACCTCATACGTAGGGCGTACTCATATGTACACGGGGCGTACCCCGCTTGACCGAGGAGTCGCGATATAGACTGCGCACGCGCAACGTACTATTTGGTACGCCCAACGTACGTACCTGGTCAGCAACCCTTCTCAAAAGGGGTTAGTGCATTAAGTCTTTTCGTCCAGAACCATATCTATACACAAGATAACATTATAAGTCATAAAGTTTCCAACTTTATGACTTTGCATGGTTAGAAGTGCTTAATACCAACAAACCCTAACTTCTTAATCCATTAGGACATCCTAGCACATGCATGGGGAAGAACTAAGAGCCAAGATCACATTTTTATGCTTCTAGACATCTAAAAATGTCTGTAAGGACAACTTATATGGGCTAGAGCATGCCATATTCATAAAGGTCAAGACTTGGGACCAAAATGCTCCATAAATTAAGACTAAGAAGATCTACAGAAATTCAAGACAAGTTCAAGACTTTATACCTCCAAATGATGACAAAAGATGATGCTATTCTGGATCTAAAGAGTCCCCCTCCTCCAAGGTTTTCATTTCTTCTTCCTTTCTCCTTCAAGGCTACCAAAACACACACAAAAAGCTTGTGACAACCCGAAATTTATTCCGTCACTGTAACCCATTCTGTTAATAAAGTTTATTTTATTATTAAAGTTTTCCGTTAACTTTTAAGTTAAATAATTCATTTAGGGTTATTGTCATAATTTCCTACGTGTCGGAAAACAATAAATCACATGAAATACCCTCGAATTCTTTCGGAAAAGTTTCTAGTTCACGACTAAGTCGGGTTACGGCCATTTAATCGGGTACAATCTTAAACTTCGTTTGATGTCGGGATTGGGTGGGTCCCCACCTAGCCGTGAACTCAACCCCATATAAGGGTTGAGTGGTCTCCATTTGAACCTTTTTCACCCACCTTGGAACTTTCTCTCTCTACTCTCTCTCTAAAAATTGGGTTTTGATCAAGAATCACCTCATTCAAGCTCCAAAATCGTAAGTAATCCTTCCTAGCTTGTTGTTCAGCTTGGTATGCATGCAAATTCGTGATTGAATCATTCAAAAAGCCCCAAAAACTTGTGTTTACGGTTTGGGAACACCTCCCAAAACCGTAAACTCCCATAAGGGGGTTTTGAAGCCCCAAAACCCTTTCAAACCACTTCTAATGCTTAGCTATGACTTAGGAACTTGCATGCACGAACTTAGAACCCCAAAATCATGTCTTTATGGGAGTAAACATGAGTTTATGGTCCATGAACATTCATGAACCGTAAACACCCTAAAAAGGGGTTTTGATGCCCCAAAACCTTTCCAATGCTTGGCTAATGACCTAGAAACTTGCTTGAATGATCTTAGAACCCTAAAACATGGATTCAGAGGTGTAAACATGAGTTTACGGTTTGGGAAGGTCTCGCAAAACCGTAAACACCTCCAAAGGGTGTTTAAGTGCCCTTAACACCTTGTATGGCTTATATTTGGGTCTAGAACCTTGCATGCATGACCTACAACCACCAAAACACATGAAAAATGGACAAACATGAGTTTACGGCCGTAAACCCATGTGTTTACGACCGTAAACTCCCCAAGGAGTGGTTCAGAAACCGTAAACTCCAAAAAGGGTCCATTTCAAGCCCCAAACACTTCCTAAGCCTTTGATTCAACCCTAGGACCCTTCTTTGTGAAGCATGAGACCTTGAAACACCCAAATGCACCATTCTCATGAGTTTACGGCCGTAAACTCATGGGGGATATGGTATTGAAACCGTAAACACCCCTAAGGGCTTACGCTTGAAGAGTAAACTCCTTAACGAGGCCATACACTCCTTAAATGCAACCTGCGCCATTCCTAACACTTGAAATAAAGTGTTTCCTCGCATTAGAGTGTATTTACTTGCTTAATTAGTTGTTTAATGGCTAATTAGATACAATTATGTATCACTTCATGTTACCTAGGACCCTTGCGTGTGTTCAAGTCCTAAGTTGACACCTAGCATCCTAACCCGGCACACCCATGTCAGGTGAGTTCATACCCCTACCTTTTTCTGAGTTTTTCATGTTTTCAGGGGGGGGGGGGGGAATACAAGCAAAAGTACAAGGGAACTTGTACTCAAAACTTATTATTTCGTATGAAATGTTTACATGTTCAGCATGCTTTTATCACAGAAAACCGTTTTACCAATCGAATAAGAACTTAACTTGTAGAGTTAGTTTTCAAATCTATAACAAGGAAACTTGAAAAGCTTATCATAAAATGTTATATTTTATGTTTTACAAAGAATTCATGTCAATCATAAAACGGGATTTTCATATTATTACTTGTAAATTCGTTATTCTTATGATTGGAGACTGTCCTTGGTAACACTCCCCCGGATTCGTGAGTGTAGGACTAATCCTGTAACCAGAATCTCCTGGAGGGGGAACGTGACTTTTGTGTATAGATCTATATGGGACTGACTACCCCGCACCTTGCTGCTAGCTACAGTGGGACCGACAGGTCTACGGGTGACAAAGTCATAAAATGATACTGGCCCCTATTACGAGCCATATCTAGTTTATTGTATGGTTATAGAACTCGCAACTTAGATAATGGAGATTTACTTTCAGTAATAATGAACCTAGTGAACTAACCTCAAAGTAATAACTGTTTTGATTACTAGAGGGTATCAGTAATACCCTTAGGAATTAGTTCACTACCTACTTATTAGTTTTATATAAGTGTTAAAACTAATGTACCTTATCAAGATTAATCTAACGTTCAAGGAAACTTCGTCTAACTAAACAAGTATGGTAGATACTTGTGTACTTTATTCTGGATCGATAATCAACTATTAACTTTAAAGGAAAATATAGGTTTTTCCTGGGATAACTTAACTTTTCATAAACAGTCTGTTTAACAAATGGATAACCAAACTTCTTTTATAAGAAAATATGGGATTTTCTTGGGAAACAACTTTTCATAAAATCAAAGGAACATTTTCATTCACCAGAAACCAACCGCTTATGAACTCACCAGCTTTATGCTGATATTTTAAAACTGCTTGTATTCTCAGGTTCTCGTTAGACAGGTATCTCACTTACTTTTGGAGAAGACGGTGCATATAGAAGTCTCGTCTATACTTGTTATACTGATGTATATAAAAACTATGTATTTCTCCACTTTCAAACAAATGTAAATATCCTTATGTAATGTAATGGTTGTGTTTACTTTACTTACTATGTTCAATGGTTGTGATACTACGCATGACGTCCTCCGCCCCGGAACGTTTCCGCCATCGGTTTCGGGGTGTGACAGATTGGTATCAGAGCCCTTGTTTATAGTGAACTAAGTATACCGAACCTTACATGGTATACAACTATAAACACTAAGGGGCCTAAGAGCTCTAAACTAAAAGTATGCTTTTGAAATATAAGTATTTTTACAAAAAGTATACAAGTATACCCGAGTACCAGAATCCGTGTCATGAATAGATCAAAACAAAAGTATTTTGGATGTTGAGCACTGCGGTTAAACCTGGGCAGTTATGTAATCATGTCTAGGGTCAATATAGCCTGATCAACTATATTTATTAGAGACATGACCAACATGTGCTTTGGAGTGACTACGGTGTACAACAGGCCTAAAACTTACCAAATATCCGAACATCAAGTCATCATCACAACAAAACATAAAATACTATAGGAGTATTTTAGTCAAAACCGAACACATTGTAGAAATTCATTCCGAGTGTTGCTACTCATTTTTTTTCTTAGCAATAGTCTGCTCGCTTTAGTAACTTTTCCTGTTCTATCGCTTAGTAGAACACTCTAACTGCCAATAATGAGATATCTCTTGTTTCATATCTCTTAATTCTATCCAGAGGACTTACCATCCTCTCCTTCCTGATCATTTTAGATCAAGATGGCTCCAAAGAAAAGACCCAGCTCAAAGAACAACAATCCTCCGCCACCACCTCCACCTCAATTTGATCCTGTCATGTTCCAGGCAGCTGTTACTGCTGCTGTGGCTGCCGCGATGTCACAAATGAATCCTGGCGGGTCTGGTGGACAGGGAGGTGGTATGCATCCCCAAATCCAGGAAGGTGGTCAAGAACACCAGAAAGAATGCTCTTATAAGGATTTCATGAATGCAAAACCCACATCTTTCGACGGCAAGGGAGGTGTTATTGCCCTGACCCAATGGTTTGAAAAGACTGAGTCCATTTTCGAAATTTGTGCCTGTTCCGAAGCTAACAAAGTGAAATTTGCCGCTTGCACTTTAGCCAATAAAGCATTAACCTGGTGGAATGGCCGGGTCAAGTCCTTAACCCTACCGGTGGCAAATGCTATGGGTTGGGAAAGTCCAAAGGATCTTATGATAGCCGAGTACTGCCCACGGGGCGAGATGCAGAAACTCGAACACGAACTCTGGACCCTAAAGATGAAGGGTTCCGACATTTCTACCTACACTTCTAGGTTTGAAGACCTAGCACTCTTTTGTCCGGGAATGATCTCCCCGGAGAGCAAAAAGATTGAAAGATTCATTTGGGGGCTGACCCAGCCAACCAAAGGATATGTTTTGGCTGCTCAGGCAACTACGTTTGACAGTGTTAAGTGTCTGGCACAGACCCTCATTGATCATGGAGTCGAGCCCGACGAAGTGACAGCCACTCCTGAACCAGTTAAAGGGAGTGGTGAGAAAAGAAAATTCTGGAAGCAGAAAAAGGTTCAATCTTCACAGGAGCCCTCAAAGAAACAACAAATGGTAACAGTTCACGCTGCTACTACCACTGTCGCTGCTCCTGCAACTCCAGCACCTACCAGTAAGTATACTGGTACCCTTCCTTGGTGCAACAAGTGCAGTTACCACCATCGTATCCCAGGTCCATGTCGTGAGATGCTCTGCAACAATTATGGTAAAAAGGGCCACCTGGCTCGAAGCTGCAGAAACACAGTTCAACAAACTACTCAGGCCTCTGGAGTAGGTGTTGGTCAAGCCTGCTACAACTGTGGGGAGGTTGGGCATTACAAGAGGAACTGCCCCAAGGCTGCAGCAACTAACAACACTGGGAGAATTCTAACTATGGGGCAAGAGGAGGCCGTGGCTGACCCTACCGTTGTGACGGGTACGTTCCTCCTCGACAACTCTTATGCATGCATTCTTTTCGATTCTGGTGCTGAAAGAAGTTTTGTTAGTCATGCATTCAAGCACTTTCTTAAACATAAATCCCAACCATTAACCGAAAAGTTTACCGTCGAGATGGCTAACGGTGAGAAAGAGAGCGCTAACGAGATATACGTAGGCTGTACCCTTATCTTAAACGACCGTTCATTTCCCATTGACCTTATGCCAGTCTCCATAAAAAGCTTTGATGTCATCATCGGCATGGATTGGTTGAGCCCCAATCGTGCTGATATCCTTTGTTTCGAAAAAGCTATCCGTCTCAATCTTTCCCCGGATGAAACTCTTGTAATCTACGGTGATAAACTCAGTTCAAACCTTCGCATCATTTCGTGCATCAAAGCCCAGAAACTCCTGCGGAAGGAGTGTTATGCATTCCTAGCCCACGTCATTAACGAGAAGCAGGAAGTTAAAGACCTCGAGAGCATCCCCGAAGTCTGCAGCTTTCCCGATGTTTTTCCAGAAGATCTCCCAGGAATCCCTCCTGAACACCAAGTCGAGTTTCGTATCGACTTAGTCCCCGGAGCTACCCCCGTAGCCAAATCTCCTTACCGATTAGCAGCGACAGAAATGCAAGAGTTATCTAGTCAGCTCAATGAGCTGCTCAGCAAAGGATTCATCAGACCGAGTTCCTCACCCTGGGGAGCCCCGATCTTGTTTGTGAAAAAGAAGGATGGATCCTTTCGAATGTGTATCGATTATCGAGAGCTGAATAAGCTCACAATCAAAAACCGTTACCCTCTTCCTCGAACCGACGACCTCTTCGATCAACTTCAAGGAGCCAGCTACTTTTCGAAAATAGATTTAAGATCAGGGTACCATCAGCTACGAGTCCATGAGGGTGATGTTCCTAAAACAACCTTTCGGACTCGATATGGTCACTACGAATTCGTAGTTATGCCCTTCGGTCTAACCAACGCACTGGCAGTATTCATGGATCTAATGAATCGGGTGTGTCGTCCTTTCCTGGACAAGTTCGTCATCGTATTCATTGATGATATACTTGTCTATTCCAGAAACGAGGAAGATCACAAACAGCACTTGAGATCAGTACTGGAAACCTTAAGGACGGAGAAGTTGTACGCGAAATTCTCCAAATGTGAATTCTGGATCCGAAGAGTAACCTTCCTAGGTCACGTAGTAAGCGAGGAAGGCATACACGTGGACCCCACCAAAATCAAAGCGATAGAGAACTGGTCAGCACCGAAGACACCCACCGAAATCCGTCAATTCTTGGGTCTCGCTGGCTAGTATCGCAGATTTATCCAAAATTTCTCCAGAATTGCCAAACCCTTAACCACTCTAACTCAGAAAGGCGTACCCTTTTGTTGGAGTGAAAAGCAAGACACTGCGTTCCAAACATTGAAGCGGGCCCTATGCAGCGCACCTATCTTGTCTCTGCCCGAAGGGACAGAGGACTTCGTTGTCTACTGTGATGCATCCAATCAGGGCCTAGGTTGTGTGTGATGGGTTTTGAGCATTCTAACACTTCCTAAGTGTACATGCAACCCTAATAACCTTGGATCTATGTTTGTCTAATTATCATGCAAAGTTGAATTCCAAGGTTATTCCTATCTAGCATACATGGGGAACATTTTTAACTTGAATGAAAGATAGAATAACTTACCTTGTTGTTGATTATGATCCTTGAAACCTTGTGAGCCTAGCACCCCAAGTGTGATGCCTCAAATGCTTCACACAACACCAAATGCAAAGGAGTAAACTTTGAGAGAATCTTACACTTGCAAAATCGGCTCTAGCCCTCTTGTTTGTTAGTGTCGCCGATTTTGGGGAGAACACCTTTTTTATATAGTGTGTTGCATTAGGTAAACCCTAATGTAACATGACTCTTCATTTCATGATCCATGGGTTAACTCCATGGAGCATCCTATGGGTGGAACCCAACTTGATAATCCATGGAGCCTCTTAGCCCACTATATAAGATATGGAAGATTTACATAATCTACCCATATATTTAATTAGTTATCTTTTGATCACTTAATTAATTCTTGATCAAACTAATTAAATATTATTATTATTATATTAGAACTTATAATATATTAATGAACCATAAGTGTTATTTCTCTCATTTTAGTTTATCCAATTGCATGGTGCCATGCAAACCAAATGGACCATGCTGGGTCGGGTCAAGTACATACCAGAAATAGTTATGGACTTAGACACCTTATCCAACAGTGTGCTCATGCAACGGGGAAAAGTCATTGCTTATGCTTCAAGACAGCTGAAAGTACACGAAGTCAACTACACGACGCACGACCTAGAATTGGGAGCAGTGGTCTTCGCATTGAAAATATGGAGACATTATCTCTACGGAACTAAGTGCACTATCTTCACTGACCATAAAAGTCTACAGCACATCCTCGACCAGAAGGAGCTGAACATGAGACAACGGCGATGGGTTGAACTACTCAACGACTACGAGTGTGAAATCCACTACCATCCCGGCAAGGCCAATGTGGTGGCAGATGCCCTCAGCCGGAAAGAGTACTCAGGTCGTAGAGTGAAGGCACTGACCATGACTATCCATTCCCATTTATCCGCGCAAATCAAAGAGGCTCAGTTGGAAGCCTTAAGACCAGAGAACATGTCGGGCGAAGCCCTGAGAGGAATGGAAAAGAACCTAGAGATCAAGGGAGACGGAGTCTATTACTTTATGAACCGAATCTGGATCCCAAAGTTCGGTGATTACCGAGAGGTTGTAATGAACGAAGCTCACAAGACCAGATACTCCGTTCACCCAGGTTCAGACAAGATGTACCTCGATCTCAAAAGACTGTATTGGTGGTCGAACATGAAAGCAGAAATCGCTACCTTCGTGGGCAAGTGCCTGACTTGCGCCAAGGTGAAGGTCGAATATCAGAAACCCTCCGGTCTAGTCCAACAACCAGAGATAACTGAATGGAAGTGGGAGAGGATTACTATGGATTTCATTACCAAACTACCTAAATCTCCGGGTGGGTACGACGCCATTTGGGTAATTGTCGACCGACTAACCAAATCCGCTCACTTCCTTCCTATCAAGGAAAACTTCAAAATGGAGAGACTCATGCGAATCTACATCCAAGAAGTAGTCCGACTGCACGGTGTGCCTGTTTCCATCATTTCCGATCGAGATAGCAGGTTCACTTCGAGGTTCTGGCAGTCACTACAGAAGGCTCTTGGAACTAAGTTGGATATGAGCACAGCTTACCATCCTCAAACAGATGGACAGAGTGAGAGGACCATCCAAACCTTGGAAGACATGTTGAGAGCCTGCGTCATCGAATTCGGCGCATCGTGGGACACTCATCTTCCTTTGATTGAATTTTCCTACAACAACAGCTACCATACCACCATCAAAGCTGCGCCTTTCGAAGCCCTCTATGGCCGCAAGTGCAGATCCCCTCTGTGCTGGGCTGAGGTGGGCGACACGCAGCTGGTCAAGGGACAAGTCCCTGACTGCACTCTCACTGGTCCAGAAATCATCCGTGAAACCACCGAAAAGATCGTACAAATCCGAGAACAACTTAAGGCCTCCCGAGATAGACAAAAGAGCTACGCCGATAAACGACGAAAACCCTTAGAATTCCCGGTTGGAGACCGTGTCCTGTTGAAAGTCTCACCCTGGAAAGGCATGATACGCTTCGGAAAGCATGGAAAGCTGAATCCAAGATACATAGGACCTTTCGAGATCCTTGCTAGGATCGGTCCCGTAACCTATAAACTCCGTTTACCCCAAGAGCTTAGCAACATCCATCCTGTATTCCACATCTCTAATCTTAAAAAGTGTCTATCCGATGAAACCCTTGTGATTCCTCTTGATGAGATCGAGATCAACGAAAATCTGAACTTTGTGGAAGAACCAATCGAAATCATGGATCGAGAGATCAAACGAACGAAACAAAGCCGCATCCCGATAGTGAAGGTTCGCTGGAATGCCAAGCGGGGACCCGAATTCACTTGGGAGCGCGGAGATTCAATGAAACAGAAATATCCGCATCTCTTTCCAAATCCATGATTTGTAACTTAATTCTAAATTTCGGGACAAAATTTCCTCTAACGGGGGGATGATGTGACAACCCGAAGTTTATTCCGTCACTGTAACCCATTCTGTTAATAAAGTTTATTTTATTATTAAAGTTTTCCGTTAACTTTTAAGTTAAATAATTCATTTAGGGTTATGTTCATAATTTCTTACGTGTCGGAAAACGATAAATCACATGAAATACCCTCGAATTCTTTCGGAAAAGTTTCTAGTTCACGACTAAGTCGGGTTACGGCCATTTAATCGGGTACAATCTTAAACTTCGTTTGATGTCGGGATTGGGTGGGTCCCCACCTAGCCGTGAACTCAACCCCATATAAGGGTTGAGTGGTCTCCATTTGAACCTTTTTCACCCACCTTGGAACTTTCTCTCTCTACTCTCTCTCTAAAAATCGGGTTTTGATCAAGAATCACCTCATTCAAGCTCCAAAGTCGTAAGTAATCCTTCCTAGCTTGTTGTTCAGCTTGGTATGCATGCAAATTCGTGATTGAATCATTCAAAAAGTCCCAAAAACTTGTGTTTACGGTTTGGGAACACCTCCCAAAACCGTAAACTCCCATAAGGGGGGTTTTGAAGCCCCAAAACCCTTTCAAACCACTTCTAATGCTTAGCTATGACTTAGGAACTTGCATGCACGAACTTAGAACCCCAAAATCATGTCTTTATGGGAGTAAACATGAGTTTACGGCCCATGAACATGTTGGATAAGGTGTCTAAGTCCATAACTATTTCTGGTATGTACTTGACCCGACCCGGCATGGTCCATTTGGGTTGCATGGCACCATGCAATTGGATAAACTAAAATGAGAGAAATAACACTTATGGTTTATTAATATATTATAAGTTCTAATATATTAATAATATTATTTAATTAGTTTGATCAAGAATTAATTTAGAATTAATTAAGTGATCAAAAGATAACTAATTAAATATATGGGTAGATTATGTAAATCTTCCATATCTTATATAGTGGGCTAAGAGGCTCCATGGATTATCAAGTTGGGTTCCACCCATAGGATGCTCCATGGATGCTCCATGGGAGTTACAAACCCATGGGTCATGGAAATGAAGAGTCATGACACATTAGGGTTTACATGGTGTAACCCTAGATGTGTCAACACTATATAAGAAACCCATTCTCCACCAAAATTGGCTACACTAAGAAACAAGAGGGCTAGAGCCGATTTTGCAAGTGTAAGATTCTCTCAAAGTTTACTCCTTTGCATTTGGTGTTGTGTGAAGCATTTGAGGCATCACACTTGGGGTGCTAGGCTCACAAGGTTTCAAGGATCATAATCAACAACAAGGTAAGTTATTCTATCTTTCATTCAAGTTAAAAATGTTCCCCATGTATGCTAGATAGGAATATAACCTTGGAATTCAACTTTGCATGATTATTAGACAAACATAGATCCAAGGTTATTAGGGTTGCATGTACACTTAGGAAGTGTTAGAATGCTCAGAACCCATCAGTGGTATCAGAGCCTAGGTTTGTTTGTTGTTTTTTTTGTGTGCAAACAGCTTGAAAAAAAAATCGTTTTTCTATTTTCTGCTCGTATGAAAGTTTGCACATTTGTTGCTGGAAATGGACTAGAAACATTACCCTAAACTGTTTTGATGTATTAAAGCTTGTTTTAGATGGTGTAATGTTTATGCTAATCCATTTACAATGGCAATTATTAAAATTACAAGTTTTTTTTTAAGTGTAATTTTTGATTCTTGAAAGTGTTCATATTCATGTTCTTGAACTTATGAAGATTAGATGATCATAGGAATTGTTTGTAACCTTCATGGTAGTTTAATTCATGATCATAATGTGTTTCAATGGAGTCCATAACTTGTCCTCAAGTTATGGAAAACCAAAAGTCTCACTTTTATTAAAGCCATTAAAAGAACACAAGAGTTATAAAAATGAAGAGTCTTCATTTTTATTACTCAATTAATTCATAAGTTATAAGAAATGAAAAGTTTTGGAAGTTTACAAAACTTGCCCTCAAGTTTTGGAACATATAAAGTCTTGATTAAAACTTTAGTTCCAACCCTTAGAATTTTAAAAGTTAAAATTCAACCCTTATACTTTATAATATTATAAGTTACTAATATATATATGTATAACGTCAAGTCGTCTTACCGCTAGTACGCCTCATTCACGAAGCCGGTCTATAAGGGGGGTATAAGGTTGTTGCCTATAAAATGGCAACTTAATGGGTGTCCACTCTCACCCACCGCTTCCTTGATCGGTGGAGGGTCGTTAGCCGAACGGGTAGGACAAGGACTTATAAATTCTCATTAAAAGTATGATGAATATTATAAAGTAACTAAATGCTTTTATTAAATTCCCAATCTTAGTTACTTTAGGAAAATGTGAATAAGGTGCTAATCCATGAAATTACACTTTACACTTTGTTTAAGTCGTTAGTGGAGCTCGTGTGGTTAACCGGCACACTAACTTGAACTTAACAAGGAAGGTAAAGGGTGACTTAAAGTTTATTATAGGTCGGTGGAGCTCGTGTGGTTAACCGGCACATCGATTGAGTAATAAACATTAAGTGTACCAAGTGATTTGCATGGTTACTTCACACCTCGTTTTGTGATCCTCGGTATCCCAGTCACAAAACTTGGAGGGCACACTCGAGATTGAAACATGCCTTTGAAAAGTTCATTGAATCTCAAAAGAATCTAGGAATTTCTAAGAACCAATTAAAAACCTAATATCTATATTTCGTTTTTCATGGTGGAAATTGGTGAATCGTCATTCACCTACCTTTCAAATATGTTATAGCTTAGATTACGACATACCTCTTCTAAGTTATAATATATTGTGATTGGATCCTAGCCTTAATATTACATTTGGGTGTTTTATTAAGGACTCTCTTAATATCTAAACTAATCTTGTTCTCTTCTTTCAGATGTCTTCAAACAATGCTGCTTCTGGCTCTAATCCTAATGGCTCCTTTACCCTTATGAACTTGTGTGGGAAAGTCACTTTTGATGGATCCAACTTCAATGAATGGATCAGAAACATCAGGATGATTACCCGCTACGAGGACAAAGAATATGTCCTTGACAAGGAGCTTAAGGAGATTGATGAGACCACTGCAACTCCCCAGGAGATCGCTGACTTCCGGGCACATGAAAGGGATGCTACAAAAGTGGCATGCATCATGTTGGCCACCATGACAGCGGAACTCCAAAAGTCCTATGAGGACTTCTACCCTTTTGAAATGCACCAAGATCTGATGGAAAGATACCATCAAAGTGAACGACAAGAGAGGTATGAAATCATATGCTCTATCATAACAACCATGATGAAGGACGGGGAATCCGTCACGAGCCACATGCAGAAAATGCAAAGGTATGTGCGGTTGCTGAAGCTTAATGTGAACTTCCCTGAGGAGCTTGCAATAGATATCATTTTGCACTCCTTACCATCGTGCTATGATCAATTCCGCATGACATATCACATGAATAAGGAAGAGGTCACACTCATCAAACTTCAGGGACTCCTCAAGACCGCAGAAACAGGTCTTAAGGGTAAGTCGGTTGTTAACACTCCTACTCCAAACTCCGCCCCGGTTTTGGCAATCGGGAAAGGTAGAGGGAAGAAGAGGAAGAGCTCTTCGAAGGGTACCAAGGCTAGGACCTTTGATGTCTCTTCTTCAAGTGGAACCAAGAAAGGTTTTGTCACTCCTTCTTCTGACCCTAAAGAGGCTGAATGCTTCTATTGCCATGAAAAGTCACATTGGAAGCGGAACTGCCCAAAGTACCAGCAAGATGTGAAGGATGGGAAAGTTAAACCCAACCATGCAGGTATTTACACTATCTTATCTAATAACTCACCCCATTCTAACTCTTGGGTCCTTGATACCAGTTGTGGTATTCATATCTGTTATGATTTGCAGGGACTAAGAAGAAGTGAGAATGTGGAGCATGGAAGAATAAACTTAATCATGGGGAATAGGAAAGCTTTACCTGTCACCAAGATTAGAGTTTATACTTTATCGCTAAGTAGTGGGTATAGTTTAGATTTGAATAAATGTTGTTATTCGCCAGAAATGGCAAGAAATATTATTTCCTTTCATGCATTGTATAAACAAGGTTTCACCTTTTCATTTGATAATGAAGTTGGTTCGATTAATGCTTTCTTTAATAATGTTCTTTATTTTAAAGCATTACCTTGTGATGGTGTGTATGAAACTGTATCTGTGGTTGATAACTTAGGAAATAATGTATTGTGTATTGATTCTGTTAATGATAATAACTTGGATAAAGCATCATTATGGCATTGTCGTCTTGGACATATAAGCAAGAAATGCATAGGCCAACTCCAAAAGGATGGAGTATTGGAGTCATTTGACCTAAAGTCAGATGATAGTTGCGAATCATGCTTACTTGGAAAAATGACAAAGTCACCCTTCACAGGCTCTTGTGAGAGGGGTGAAGGTTTGTTGGATCTTATACACACGGATGTGTGTGGGCCCTTCAAACATGCCACAAGGGATGCTAATCGTTATTATTTGACTTTTACTGATGATTACAGTAGATATGGATATGTCTACTTAATCAAGCATAGGTCAGAGACTTTTGAAAGGTTTAAAGAGTTTAAACAGGAAGTCGAGAATCAATTGGGAAGGAACATTAAGATGCTTTGATCCGATCGAGGTGGTGAGTATCTTAGTTCAGAGTTCCTCGACTATCTTAGGGAATGTGGGATTGTCTCACAATTGACACCTCCCAGGACACCGCAGTTGAATGGTGTAGCTGAGAGGCGTAATCGAACCTTGTTGGATATGGTTCGTTCGATGATGAGTCGAGCTTCGCTACCAATCTCATTTCGGGGGTATGCCTTAGAGACTGCCGCCCATATCCTTAATCTAGTTCCCACAAAGAAAGTTGCCAAAACTCCTCATGAGATGTGGACTGGTAAAGTACCCAAACTAGACCACATTAAGATTTGGGGTTGCGAGGCTTTCGTGAGACGCGAGACTCATGATAAGCTCGAACCTCGAAGTGAGAGGTGTATTTTCATCGGCTACCCACATAAATCCTCTGGTTACCTCTTCTATAGACCTAGTGAGAATGTGGTCTTTGTAGCTAGGAGGGCTTTCTTTCGAGAGAGAGAGAGTTCATAAGCCAAGGAGACAGTGGGAGGCAAGTTGACCTTGAAGAAATTCAAGAGTCAAGTGGTGAAGGAACTTCAAACCCTATCACTCAACTTGAGGAGAAACTCATGTTGAGCCAATTGACAAGTCTGTACCTCTGAGGCGTTCCACAAGGGTTAGGAATGCACCTGAGCATTACTATGGATTCCATATTACTGCGGAAGGTGATACACTTATCAATGATGAGACACTGATAGGTCTGGATGAACCTAACAGTTACGCGGAAGCCATGGCAGGCCCTGAGTCAGCCAAGTGGAAAGAGGCAATGGACAGCGAGATACAGTCCATGTATGACAATCAAGTTTGGAACTTGGTTGAGAATGTACCAGGTTGTAAGACTGTAGGGTGCAAATGGATCTTCAAGAAGAAGACCGACATGGATGGTAATGTACACACTTATAAGGCACGACTGGTTGCAAAGGGTTTCTCACAAACTCCGGGAGTTGATTATGATGAGACCTTTTCTCCAGTGGCCAAGATTAAGTCTATTAGGGTTCTGTTAGCCATAGCTGCATTTCATGACTATGAAATATGGCAAATGGATGTCAAAACCGCTTTCCTTAATGGAAAGTTGGCTGAGGATGTTTACATGAGTCAGCCAGAGGGTTTTGTCAATACAGAGTACCCTAATAAAGTGTGTAAGCTTGAGAAATCCATTTATGGGTTAAAGCAAGCACCTCGCAGATGGAATCTTTGCTTTGATGAGAAAGTCAAAGAATTTGGCTTTTCTAGGAGTGAAGATGAATCTTGTGTATATGTCAAGGCTAGTGGGAGCATAGTTAGCTTTTTGGTATTGTATGTGGATGACATACTACTCATAGGAAATGACATCCCAACTCTGCAGGAAGTTAAGTCCTGGCTTGGGAAGTGTTTCTCTATGAAGGACCTAGGAGAAGCTGCCTATATTCTAGGGATAAGGATCTTGAGAGACCGGAGTAAAAGACTAATTGGACTTAGTCAGAGTACTTACTTGGATAAGGTGTTGAAGAGATTCGGCATGTAGGACTCCAAGAAAGGAGAGTTACCCATCCAGAGTAATGCCAGATTGAGTAAGACACAAAGCCCTAGTACTGAGGCCGAGATAGCAGAAATGAGTCGAATACCTTATGCTTCGGCTGTAGGATCGATCATGTATGCTATGACGTGTACTCGACCTGATGTAGCCTTTTCTTTGAGCATGGTTAGCAGGTATCAGGGGAACCCTGGCAAGGCACACTGGACTGCGGTAAAGAATATCCTCAAGTACCTACGGAGGACTAAGGACTGGGTCCTTACCCTCGGTGGGAGTGAAGACTTGAGAGTTGTAGGGTATAGTGATGCTAGATTTTAGACTGATAGGGATAATTTCCCCTCTCAGTCAGGCTGGGTCTTTACCTTAAATGGAGGAGCAATTTCTTGGAAGAGTTCCAAGCAAGAGACAGTGGCTGATTCAACTTGCGAATCAGAGTATATAGCAGCTAGCGAGGCAGCAAAGGAGGCGATATGGCTGAAGAACTTCATTGGAGACCTTGGAGTTGTACCAGCTATTAAAGAGCCAATGGAAATTTTCTGTGATAGTGAAAGTGCAGTTGCCTTAGCCAAGGAACCAAGGGATCACGGGAGATCCAGACACATCGACATAAAATACCATTTCATCAGACATCGAATAGAAGAAGGACTCCTCGTGGCAAAGAGGGTATCATCGGATGAGAATCCAGCAGATCCCCTCACGAAGGGACTGACTCGGGTTAAGCATCTCCAGCATGCTCGGAACATAGGGCTGAAGGATGATATTAGATTTAGTAGTTAGATAACCTTGAAATTTGTAAAGTGTAATTGACATTAGATGATGAATAAAAGGTGTTTTATTTATGAGTAAAGTGTTGCTATCTCTTGTCGATCGTTTACTATATTTCTTTTGCATGTTTTGACTTCCAGAATAATTATGTTTGGTATATCATATTATTCGAACCTCCACAGTCGGTCATATGTCAGAAGTAGGTATGAATCAAGACTGTCATGATTGGTTGCAGAGGTCTAAGTTGTTGGACATGGCTACAACACTCATGAGTGCTCATAAGTTCTGAGCATTGGACTCAACCCACGCTCACTGGAATCACTTCATGGAATTTATCTCGAGTGATCGTGAGACGGTAATATCATATAAGTCTTCAAACCTAGATATATGATTTGTTACTTATGAGTTGGTTATGCATTGATTGTACGAAAACGCATTGGTAACTCAATGTTATAAAACGTGTTCTTGTGTATAATTCAATGAGTAGTAGAACAAACATATGAGTCGAAGTTTATCTGTTCCTTCTTGGATTAGAAGCTGATATCTGGGCCCCTCGATGATTTTGTTTTGACCTATGTACCGGGCCCGGTCAGAACTAAGTTGATGTGTTCAATTAAGTTCTTTGTCAAACAAATCGGAAATCGGGAAACAAACTGCTGGACAATAAGTAAGACATTGTTCCATGTATTTGTCCGGCTGATATCTAGAACAGAGGATTATATGATCACTTATCTTAAATGGCGTATCATCATCTTCTCAGTTCTGAGAGACCTTGAAAGAGCTACGATTGCCGATCGGTTCCTGAAGTATTGCAGTTATAGTTATTAGACTTATCCAAGTGGGAGACTATTGGATAAGGTGTCTAAGTCCATAACTATTTCTGGTATGTACTTGACCCGACCCGGCATGGTCCATTTGGGTTGCATGGCACCATGCAATTGGATAAACTAAAATGAGAGAAATAACACTTATGGTTTATTAATATATTATAAGTTCTAATATATTAATAATATTATTTAATTAGTTTGATCAAGAATTAATTTAGAATTAATTAAGTGATCAAAAGATAACTAATTAAATATATGGGTAGATTATGTAAATCTTCCATATCTTATATAGTGGGCTAAGAGGCTCCATGGATTATCAAGTTGGGTTCCACCCATAGGATGCTCTATGGATGCTCCATGGGAGTTACAAACCCATGGGTCATGGAAATGAAGAGTCATGACACATTAGGGTTTACATGGTGTAACCCTAGATGTGTCAACACTATATAAGAAACCCATTCTCCACCAAAATTGGCTACACTAAGAAACAAGAGGGCTAGAGCCGATTTTGCAAGTGTAAGATTCTCTCAAAGTTTACTCCTTTGCATTTGGTGTTGTGTGAAGCATTTGAGGCATCACACTTGGGGTGCTAGGCTCACAAGGTTTCAAGGATCATAATCAACAACAAGGTAAGTTATTATATCTTTCATTCAAGTTAAAAATGTTCCCCATGTACGCTAGATAGGTATATAACCTTGGAATTCAACATTGCATGATTATTAGACAAACATAGATCCAAGGTTATTAGGGTTGCATGTACACTTAGGATGTGTTAGAATGCTCAAAACCCATCAGAACATTCATGAACCGTAAACACCCTAAAAAGGGGTTTTGATGCCCCAAAACCTTTCCAATGCTTGGCTAATGACCTAGAAACTTGCTTGAATGATCTTAGAACCCTAAAACATGGATTGAGAGGTGTAAACATGAGTTTACGGTTTAGGTAGGTCTCCCAAAACCGTAAACACCTCCAAAGGGTGTTTAAGTGCCCTTAACACCTTGTATGGCTTATATTTGGGTCTAGAACCTTGCATGCATGACCTACAACCACCAAAACACATGAAAAATGGACAAACATGAGTTTACGGCCGTAAACCCATGTGTTTACGACCAAAAACTCCCCAAGGAGTGGTTCAGAAACCGTAAACTCCAAAAAGGGTCCATTTCAAGCCCCAAACACTTCCTAAGCCTTTGATTCAACCCTAGGACCCTTCTTTGTGAAGCATGAGACCTTGAAACACCCAAATGCACCATTCTCATGAGTTTACGGCTGTAAACTCATGGGGGATATGGTCTTGAAACCGTAAACACCCCTAAGGGCTTACGCTTGAAGAGTAAACTCCTTAACGAGGCCATACACTCCTTAAATGCAACCCACGCCATTCCTAACACTTGAAATAAAGTGTTTCCTCGCATTAGAGTGTATTTACTTGCTTAATTAGTTGTTTAATGGCTAATTAGATACAATTATGTATCACTTCATGTTACATAGGACCCTTGCGTGTGTTCAAGTCCTAAGTTGACACCTAGCATCCTAACCCGGCACACCCACGTCAGGTGAGTTCATACCCCTACCTTTTTCTGAGTTTTTCATGTTTTCAGGGGGGGGGGGGAATACAAGCAAAAGTACAAGGGAACTTGTACTCAAAACTTATTATTTCGTATGAAATGTTTACATGTTCAGCATGCTTTTATCACAGAAAATCGTTTTACCAATCGAATAAGAACTTAACTTGTAGAGTTAGTTTTCAAATCTATAACAAGGAAACTTGAAAAGCTTATCATAAAATGTTATATTTTATGTTTTACAAAGAATTCATGTCAATCATAAAACGGGATTTTCATATTATTACTTGTAAATTCGTTATTCTTATGATTGGAGACTGTCCTTGGTAACACTCCCCTGGATTCGTGAGTGTAGGACTAATCCTGTAACCAGAATCTCCTGGAGGGGGAACGTGACTTTTGTGTATAGATCTATACGGGACTGACTACCCCGCACCTTGCTGCTAGCTACAGTGGGACCGACAGGTCTACGGGTGACAAAGTCATAAAATGATACTGGCCCCTATTACGAGCCATATCTAGTTTATTGTATGGTTATAGAACTCGCAACTTAGATAATGGAGATTTACTTTCAGTAATAATGAACCTAGTGAACTAACCTCAAAGTAATAACTGTTTTGATTACTAGAGGGTATCAGTAATACCCTTAGGAATTAGTTCACTACCTACTTATTAGTTTTATATAAGTGTTAAAACTAATGTACCTTATCAAGATTAATCTAACGTTCAAGGAAACTTCGTCTAACTAAACAAGTATGGTAGATACTTGTGTACTTTATTCTGGATCGATAATCAACTATTAACTTTAAAGGAAAATATAGGTTTTTCCTGGGATAACTTAACTTTTCATAAACAGTCTGTTTAACAAATGGATAACTAAACTTCTTTTATAAGAAAATATGGGATTTTCTTGGGAAACAACTTTTCATAAAATCAAAGGAACATTTTCATTCACCAGAAACCAACCGCTTATGAACTCACCAGCTTTATGCTGATATTTTAAAACTGCTTGTATTCTCAGGTTCTCGTTAGATAGGTATCTCGCTTACTTTTGGAGAAGACGGTGCATATAGAAGTCTCGTCTATACTTTTGTTATACTGATGTATATAAAAACTATGTATTTCTCCACTTTCAAACAAATGTAAATATCCTTATGTAATGTAATGGTTGTGTTTACTTTACTTACTATGTTCAATGGTTGTGATACTACGCATGACGTCCTCCGCCCCGGAACGTTTCCGCCGTCGGTTTCGGGGTGTGACAAAGCTCAAAAAGGTTCTAGATGGATTAGGGTTTTCTTTGGGAGGTAAAAGTGGGTTTTAGGATGATGAAGGAATGAGAATTGGGGAGATAATGATGTATATAAAGGGTTTAAACCTAAAAATTAGGGTTTGAGGATCAGCGTACGTGAACGCGGGCCAAAAATTACAAAAATGCCACTATGGGCCATTTTTCAACATTTCTCATACACAAGGGCTAAAATGAAATTAATCTTCATACTTAGGGTTAAAATTGTAAATACCTCATCATTGGAATGTTACAAATCTCCCCCAATTGACTAGAATTCGTCCTCAAAGTCCGCTGCCACTGAACTTTGACTAAACACACCACCTTCCGATGCTGTCACTGAACTTGGACTAAAGACGCCAACTTCTTGCGCAAGGTCTTCGTCTTTCGGTCTAGGATTGCCACTGTTCTCTCCACATAATTCAGGCGATCATCAACCTGAATATCACTTAAGGAAACAACTGCTGAATCATTAGCCACGCACTTCCGAAGCTGCGAAACATGGAAAGTGTTGTGGATCTCGCTGAGCTCCTCAGGAAAATCTAATATGTACGCTACCTTGCCAACCCTGGCTACCACCCTAAATGGCCCAATATCGGGGCCCCAACTTGCCCCTCTTCATGAAGTGTATTATGCTCTTCCAGGGTAATACCTTCGGTAAGACCATGTCCCCGACCTTTAATTCAAACTTGGACCGACGCTTGTCAGCATAGCTCTTCCGCCGACTCTGATCTATCTGAAGTCTCTGCCTAATCTGCTAGATGATTTCTTTCGTATGAAGGACTACCTTAGTCCTTCCCATGAATCTGTGCTCAACCTCTCCCCAACATACTGGGGTGCGACAATTCCTCCCACAAATGAGCTCAAAAGGCAGCGCACCAATACTGTAGCTATAGTTGTTATTGTATGAAAACTCAACTAAGGGAAGGTAGGAGTCCTAACTCCCACCAAAATTAATGACACAAGCTCTCAACATGTCCTCAATTTTCTGCAGGGTTTGCTCACTCTGACCTTCCGCCTGCGGATGATAAGAAGTGATAAGATGCAACCTCGTACCCAGTTCCCCGTGGAATTTCTGCCAGAAACGAGATGTGAACCTAACATCTCGATCAAATACAATGGAGACTGGAATAACATGTCGAGCAACGATCACGCGCACATACAAATCGTCCAACTTCTCGGGCGATGAGCTCTTGCGGATAGCTAAGAAATAGGCACTGTTGGTCAATCAATCCACTATCACCCAAATTGCATCATGCCCCTTAGCCGTTCGAGGTAAATTGGTGATGAAATCCATAGTAATATGTTCCCATTTCCACATGGAAAGCTCCAGTGGTTGCAACTTGCCATGCGGTCTTTGGTGTTCGGCCTTGACCATCCAATAGGTCAAGCACCTCTCAACATACCATGCTATCTCCCTCTTCATGCATGACCACTAGTAGCTAAACCTCAAAACTCGGTACATCTTGGTGTTTCAAGGGTGTATCAAAAACCTGGACTTGTGTGCCTCCTCCAATACAGTCTGTCTGATCCTACCAAAATCTGGCAACCAAACCCGTCCATACCGGGTCAATAATCCACGACTGTCAGTAGCAAACCTATCAATCTCACCCCTGAGTCTCTCATATTTCCAATTTTCCGTCTTGAATCCCTCGGCTCGAGCCTCCCTGATCAAATCTAAAAATGGCGAATCAATCGAAATCCTCATACATAGGCCTCCGAACGCAGAACTAGCCGTATTGTGGCTCAAAGCATCAGTCACAACATTGGCCTTCCTGGGATGTTACAGAATCTCACAGTCATAATCCTTGATCACGTCAAGCCAGCTACACTATCTCAGATTCAGATTCGGCTGGTCCATAAGATATCGCAAACTCTTGTGATCCGTTTAGATAGTAAACCGAACCCCATACAAGTAATGCCGCCAAATCTTGAGATTAAACACCATTGCCCCTAACTCCAAATCATGAGTCGGATAATGGACCTCATAGGCTTCAGATGCCGAGAAGCATATGCAATAACTCTCCCATACTGCATAAGCACTGCGCCCAAACCCATGATGGATGCATCACAAAATCCTCAACACCCTCAGGGAGGGTCAACACTGGGGCCTCACACAGTTTTTGTCTCAGAGTCTCGAATGCCACCTGCAGCTCAGGGCCCGAATGAAAATCCATGTCCTTCCTCTCAGACGAGGGAGGGGTACTACAATCTTGGAGAATTCTTAAATAAATATATGATAATATCCTGCTAAACCCAAGAAACTCATGATATCCGAGGGAGACTTCGAAACCTCCCACTGCATCACAGCCTCAATCTTGGCTGGATCGACTAAAATCCCATTTTGGTTAATGAGGTGTCCCAAGAACTGGACCTCTCGTAAGAAAAACTCACACTTCGAGAACTTGGCATACAAACTTTCTCGCCTCAAAGGTTCTCCTCATGATGCTCCTTGGTCTTGGAATACATGAAGATATCATCAATGAAAACAATAACTTATCGATTGAGCATCAGCCTACATACCCGATTCATCAAATCCATAAAATGCCACAAGCACAATTATGAGCCCAAATGGCATCACCACGAACTCGTAACGACCATATCAATTTCGAAACACGGTCTTCTCTACGTCCTCCTCTCTAACCCTGATCTGATGATATCCTGACCTCAGATCGATCTTGGAGAACCAAAATGCATCGTACAACTGATCGAAGAGGTCATCGATCCGTGGAAAAGGATAACGACTCTTCACCGTCAACTTGTTCAACTCCCGATAATCAATGCACATCTGGTGTGAACCATCCTTCTTCTTGATGAACAAAATCGGTGCTCCCCACAACGAACTGTTTGCTCTAATAAATTGCTTGCCCAACAACTCCTGAAGCTGAGAGGACAACTCATGTATCTCCGTTGGTGCCAATCGGTATGTCACCTTATCGATTGGTTCACCACCCGAAACCAAATCAATCTTGAACTCGACCTGCCTCTCCGGAGGCACACCAAGAAACTCCTCCAGGAACACATCAGTAAATTCTCTGATAATTGGAAAAGCTGAAACCGAAACCTGCTTCCCAACTCAAGTAGCAACCACATAAGCAAGATAACCCATACAACTATGCTGAATATACCGTCGAGCTATGGCAGTAGAACAAAAGCCTGATCCCAATCTGGTACCCTCTCCATAAAGAACCAGTTCTCCCCCACTTCGTGTTCGAAGTACTACCCACTGACCCTCGCAATCGATAATAGCCCCGACCAGTCCATCCCTACAATCACACATACATCTCCCATGGGAATAGGGATCAAATCAATCGAGTAAGGCACCCCAAAAATCTCCAAAACACAATCCCAAAAAACACTCGATGCAGAAATCCCGTGTTTGTTAGCGATAGAAACCCTCAACGAAACCCCTGCTAAAAGGCTGAGGTACAAAGGACCGACTCGCACCCGAGTCGAATAACACAAGAGCAGGAAAAGACTTACTAAGAAGGTACCTAGAAGAAGCATAAACATAAGCACACCATAAAATAAATGACAGAAAAATAAATATAAACATACTAGTAACGACGTCAAGTGCCTCCCTGGCCTCCACCACTGTGAGCTGAAAAGCACGACCTTGAGCCCTTGGGGGGTCCACCCTACCCTGGCGCCCATTTGTGATCCTCAATGTGGCTGGTTCCGGAGCTTGCGTCGGCTCCATAGTGAGCAAGGGGCAGTTGGCCTTAATCTGGCCAACCTGCTCGCAGTGATAACAAATCCTGGTTCTCGGTAGTGGGACCTGCTGGCGACAATCCTTGTCATAATGCCCCTCTTTGCCACGATTGTGACATCCAAAAGAATTCCAGAAAGCACCATCTGTTGGACAGAGTGTCCAAGGTAATTAACTATTAATAATATTTCTAATAATAACAGGGTCCTTTTGGGTTGCCCTCAAGACCCAAATTGAATAGAATAAATAAAGGCGAAATTGGTTTGTTAATTATTATGGCTAATAATTAATTAGAAACTAATTACAAAACATTTTGAGCATTAATTAATAATTTAATTAATTAAAGGGTTGAATATTCATTAATCGATAGTTGGTTAATCAGGAATGTTCCAGAACCCTTATGGTATTAGGGTTGGATGAAAATCACTCAATTCCACATGGGAAAAGGAGTGAATTTCGTGGTTAGGCTCCCACCCCACATGGGAAGGAGTACAGAACCTAGGAAGGCATCCAAGGCTATAAATAGGGCCTTAGGGATTTCATTACTCCTTGCACCTTGGCTTAAAGTTTCGCCAACCCTTCTTCCTCCCCCTCTTAGGGACGATTTCTAACCCTTTTAAGGTTTGATAAATTGACCCTTCTCGTAGTTATTTTTATTCCACTCTTTAGTGTCATTGGGCGTGATACCATTAGAGGGATTCTGGGTTGGGTCATCTCATCCAAGCAACTTCGTGGAGGATCAAGATCTCAAGCATGGAGATCAAGGGCTACAAAAGAGGTATGTTTTTCTTCTTTGTATTTTGTTTTATAGGGTAGATGTAATTAGCGTGAAACCATATATCCAAAGGTTTCATGTACACTTAGGTATATCGTAGTTTCGATTTTTTCTGCTGCCTAGTTTAAAGTGTATTTGATGCGTAGAAAACCCAACAGTGGTATCAGAGCCATTAGTTCATGATTACATTCACCCTAGATCTATGTTTTCTGAAAATACTTGTTTGAAATTGAATGAAAGAAGGAAGATTGAAATTTTCGTAACTGATAAAACTTGCAATCACAGCTCACAACGCGAGAGCATGATGCTCACGACGTAAGCTAGGCAGATTAGGGTTTCCCTATTTTTTCATTTTTCAAATTTGAAGACTTATTAAATATGGATAAATACCGAATTTAAAATGTTTTAAATCTACAAAATTGATAAATGTTATTTGGATTTGAATATTTATTTATTATTTAAATATTTAATATTATTTATAATAGAGATTTATAAATTTGAATATTAACCCCTTATGATTTATTGATTTTTACATTGCGTCATCGAAATTAATTAGAATTAATAATAGACAACTAAATTTAAAGAGTTTTAAATTTACCCCTTGTATTTATATATACTAGAATTGTATCTACTATATGTATAAGAAAGTTACAACATGCACCCTCGCGTGTTTAAATATGGACTTTATGAGTCTTACCATAACTAGGCTCATCCATGCTGATGTAGGGGTTTAACGAGGTCTCTATGATTCCTTATGATGTCAGTGTTTAATATGCTTTGCGATTACTACACTCACTACCCTATTGCATTTTTAGAATGGAGTTACCAAAAGGGTTTGATAGTGATAATGGTCAATCTAAATGTATTCTAAATACTAGTATAAAACAAAATTCTATTTTATTAATAAAATGTGAGTCTCATATTATCCATGAAAATTGCACATTCTTTTTATATTTTGATGATGGAGCTCGTGTGGTTAACCGACACATCAATCTAGAGTATAATTGAGAATGAGATGGAACTCGCGAATCTCACGCGTAACTTGAGCCGGGGACCATGCAATTTTGCATGGTTAATTCACAATCTATTTAATGTGAATCTTATATTATCAATAAAAGTTGCACATTCTGTTTATAACATGTTGATGGAGCTCGTGTGGTTAATCGCCACCTCAATTTGAGAGTATAAGTAGAAAATGATGTGGAACTCAGGAATCTTAAGTGTAACTTAAGCCGGGGACCACACGATTTTGTATGGTCAATTCACCATCTGTTCAGTGATCCGCGGTGATCCCGTCATTGAATTTGAGATGAACATAATTTGAGATTAACATGCCATTGATAGTAAATGAATCTTAAAGATCTAGGAAATCCATGGTTATCAAAATTGGAAAAGGGCTTTGCCTACCTAAATAACTTTATGGTGTGTTTATGGCATCCCTTTACACATCATGGAGCCAAATATGGATACTTGCCTTCTAAAATAATTTTTATTTTGGGTGTTAATTTTCTAAGGATAAGTAAAACAAAGTATAATGGAATTTGATATTGAATGATGATCTATAAGCTTATCCACTAAAATCTACTGCTATAAAACCGTTGAAAGGATTAGATATGAGGATGATCAATATTATCAAATTTGTAGTTCGGGAATAGTTCTCATAAATGAAAAGAAAGATCATGACTTTAATAAAGCTCTTCCTATGTTACTCCAAACATTGCATTTTAATCTATTAGAAAGAGTAGTTATCAAGTGTACGTTGTAAACTGACATATTGAAGTCAAATAGAATATCCTTAAGTTTGAAGTTGACTAGGGTTAGTCAACTAGATGAAATGTGTATATAATCAATTTATTCTGATTTTGATATGAACAACTACGAATGCTTACAAGGAGTTGTGTAGCATGTTAAGGTTTCCTTTTGGAAAACATGGCCAATCCTAGAAACTCAAAATTGAAAACACTCCCATATATTTACTATCATGAATATAAGTGTCAAGAAGAAGAAAGCCAATTGCCCATGGGTTAAAAGGAGATTAGTGTTTGTATACCTAATCTAGGCCCAAACGCCTAGGACAAAGGAAGGCTTATTTTGAGACATGTTCTGATAGCAATTCGTTTCCATAAAAAGAAAGGACATAGAAAGCATACATGACCAAACTATATATTTGAGGTAAAAGGACTGAAACATGAAGAAGTTAAATTTGATCATGGAGCACGAGCCCTTGCTACTTTCCATAGGATCAAAAGATAACTAGTTCTCCCATATTTGGTGTTCAATCAAATATATGGATTTATAATGTCATTGTAACATTACTTCCAATCCTTGAGTGTTGTAGTAAGGGTTGTTTACTGACATTTGCAAGAATGTGAAGTGAATAAAATGAAGTACGGAGACTGAAACATAGAGAAGATAATTTGATCATGTATGCCAATCCCTTGCTACTATTCATAGGATCAAAAGAAAATTCTTTTATTAAATTTATAGTCAATGGTATTATAAATGAAATTGTTTATACTATGATTCATGAGATAGTTCTGACTTATTTAAATGTGGAGCATTCTAACATGTTAAAAGAAAGTCATGAAATCTATGCAGCTAGTATAGTAGTAATAGTTCAAAATTGATTCAAATATTTGAATAAGGCGTATTATTGTGGTGCAAATATCTGTTGAAAATAGTTTACCGAATGGATCATCATTCAGATTGACCACACGACGTACTGATTCAAATATATCCAGAAGGTTTGGGTGAAATGTATTTATGGAATCATAATCTTGGATACATAAATGAGAAATGCATTACCAAGTATCCAGTTGGACCGGATTTTAGATATCATTTGACCTCGAGTCTTATGATAAATGCAAATCTTATTTATCAAGATAGACGATGAATACATCAATGGGTGATGGGAATATGTGTTGTAATTAGTTTGCACTAATGGACCACTCAGATTAACCACGATACATGGTAAGACCAACTTCATATGAACGTGAGTTTGGAACCTTTCAGGTGTTCAGATGTCTCATAAAGTGAAGTTAAGAATCAACTAGGTAATAGGATGAGACACTCATAGTGAGCCTCTCAGTCCAAAACCTTATTGATCATCTAAGTTTGTGAAAGAGTTTGCAAGCTATCTCCACTTATAACACTGCCACTCGGAGTATTATTTGGATATAGAAACAAATCATTGATTGATTTCATACTAGATGAGTCGTACTATGCTTACTAACAATTCATGGATTGTACTATGAATAGTGTTACGAGAAGTCGTTTGGTCTTGTACCAACTTAGAAGGTTCATGAAACACTCTATGATATGTGAAGTGGGATTCAGTCCTCACTGGTACATATGGAAGTTTAAGATTACGAGGCTTATGCTCGTCGTAAAGCGCTTGATAATCTAGAACTTAGAATAAAGATGTGTTATCTCTTTGGAGAACCCATCAAGAATTTTGGATAATTATTTTATAATCCTTTTGAGAACAAAGTGTATGTTGCTCGAAGGGCAGTCTTCCAAGAGAGGGAGATGATTTCCAAAAGGGCTAGTGGGAGCCAAATTGATCTTGTCAAAATTCGAGAGTCAACCAACGAATAACCTAAAGTTGGACCGAGCATTCAATTCGAGATTGAAAGAGCTATTGAGGAAACTAACATATTTCCACCTTTTCCTTATAGATCTGATAGAGGACATCATACGCCTAGTTATATAAAAGCTTATATTACAGGGGAATATAAGACACTGGTAGATAGCAATCAGAGTGTACCAACTATCGGAAGCTATGGTAGGCCCTAAAGGCTACAACATGGAAGGAGGAAAAGGATAGCAAGATTCAGTCTGTATATGTGACAACTTGGTAGATCAAGCACTTGGCCTTGACCATTAAGCGTAAGTGGATCTTCAAGAAAAGACATGTAAGAATGGGTTTTGAATTACTTCCATTATTGATTCATATGTTGAGGTGTATTACATTATGGTCCCTAAGCTCAAGAAAGTATGCAAAATGAGACCTAGTGTCAATTGTTGTAATAATGTGTCATCGGAGTAAGCCATGCGTACGTGGTGTACGGTGAGCATACTAGGGCACGCCATAGTACGTTGGGTGTACATCAGTGTATGTTGGGCGTACTTTCTTAATGAGGAAACCCTCATTTCACCTACTTTAGCTGCCTCCATACCTCTCCTTCGTTTGTACGACCCTAGAACCACCTTGAGGAGCCTTTTCAAGCTTAGAAGTATGTTTTTGGTGCCTTAGAAGAAGAACAAAGGAATCCAAGCTCATTTTGAAGGAGTGGAACACTTGGATCTAGGACTTCTACTTCATATAAGGTAAAAAGCTTGCAACTTTATCCCTCTATTTCGTGGATCAAGTTTTGCTTGCTTTATGGAGCTTTTTGGGTTCCAAAATGTTAGATCTTGAATATTGCATGTTCATGACCTTTGAGTTGTCCTTTCAGACCCTAAGAGGGGTCTTAAATCATAAAAATGGGTTCCAAGTGGTTGGTTTTGCTTCATGCATATTGTAGAATGTCTTAATGTAATAAGACCTTGTGTTAAGTACTTATTGGACATGTTTGGTTACAAAGTTGGAGAATTTATGACTCGTAAGAGTAACTTGGCCATAGATCTGAAGTTGAGGCATAATAGCTTAAGCGATTAAGCTCTTTAAATGGATTTTGGGCTTGCAAGGGTATGCCCCGCGTACTTGGACTATGCCCTAAGTACGAGGTAAACCACCCAGATGGTGGTCAACCTGTGAGGCCTCATGTACACCCAGCGTACCTCCGGAGTATGCCCCGCATACGAACTCTAGGTTGAATCGGTTGAGTTGGCCCAGTTGTGTTGACTCGACTGGATTGACTTAGTTGACTGATGGACTATGTCCAATTTTAACCAAGTCTGATATCAAGGGTATTTTGGTTTTTTGGCATTTTGATGGATATTGGTCACTTGGATGGATAGGTGTTGGTTGGAGCTAAGATTCGGAGTTGGGACCTCATCAACTATGGATTAGATCGAGAGGCGAGTTTTCCTCACTGTACTTTCTGGTCAAAGACACAAAGGTCGGCCCTTCGGATTGTTATCGTGGTTTATCGCATGTTGGTACGTTGTAGTGATATGTTAGATATGTATCCTAATATATAGGATGATGCTATTCTTAGTGATATTTAAGATCTTTCTAATTGTCTGTTGACTGGTTATATGTTGGTTGGTCATTGAGGTTACTGCTATGTTCGTGAGCCAACAGACCAGGGGCATTCCTACCCGATGGTTGATTGGGCCCAAGGGTATTCCATCCTGAGGATGATTGGACCCATTTTATATTGGCATTCCAACCCGATGGGTTATTGGGCATGGGGTATTCCAACCCCACGGTTGATTAGACTTGATATGATATTATGGTATGTGGTGAGACTGGACAGCTTTGTGCATCAGTCAATAGGCCTGGGTTATTCCGCCCGATGGTTGATTGGACCCGACATGTTTGGTATTCCAGCCCGTGGTTGATTGGACCAAATCTTTTATGAAGCGAGGGTATTCCATCCCGAGGATTACTGGGCCCATCGTAGACATGCTTGGTATTCAAGCCCGAGTCTAATTGGGCCATGCATAAGTATTTCAGCATGCCAGTATTTCAGCTTTGTGTATCAGTCAATAAGCTTCGTGCTTACAGTTTTGGTTTATGGTTTTAGGTACTTCAGTGGACCATGGCAAGGTGAAGGTGTGACTATACATATCCTTGGTTTTCAACTGATTTGATCTTGGGAGACTCTGATTTTAAATAATGTTTTGAAAACAATGGTTTTGTAACACTACTATTAGAAAAAGAGTTGCTTTTAAAAGTTTTAAAGTTGTTGAATTTTTGGGATGTTACAAGTTGGTATCAGAGCCTTTGTTTAAGTGAATTGGAGGAACACTTGTGTGAATCCAGTCTCAAACTAAGGAGAAAGGTTTTAAAAATGATTTTCAAAATAATCATAGAGGATGTGATGTGTGCGATCAGTTGGAGCTAGTAAGTTAACCCCAAGTTACCACACTGTTATATGATATTATGATATGTTAGATTAGCATGCTAGTGATAGGCTAGGTATCATCGGGAATTGCATGATAGAATTGCCTGATTATATGATGCCTGATAGCCTAGGATCTTCAATTTATGAATTTGACATAATTACTGTTGTTGCTTAGTGTATGAAACAAAGTTGTACACAACTAAGATTCTATAGCCTGAGAATGTTTGGTTTGGCCTTGTTTTATGTTCTTATCTAATGAAGGGCTTAGGGTAGGATCAAATATTCGACTGTTTGTAGGATCCAGTGTTAAGTATGACTAGCATACATGAGTGCTGCAGGGTTGGTGGATGTTTCATGAGTGGGTGCGGTATACCGGGTTAGTGCGAGGAATGGTTAGCCTCTCTAGAGAGAGTGTGGACAGGTTGAAGGTGAATCCAAGATGCTGGGAGAAGGAGATTGATATTTTTATATGAGGATATGTCTGATTTTATTGTGTCTTAGTGCCAGTCAACTCCACTGCTCGAATGTTGCTTCCTTTGTGGTTTTTGGGACTCACATTGATGAGAGTTGATCATCAAAGGAATACACTAAGTTACATGCTATGAAGGTTAAATAATCTTAGAGTGAAGTATTTGGCCCTATTGCACAACTCTCGTTTGAGTCTAACCATTGTAGGGTTGGGTCCTTTAGTCGAAATATTATTTAAGTTTTGTTGCATGTAATTGTATTCATGAAGTAGTTTGGCTGACATTGATTGAAGTTCTTTAGTAGCTGATGGCAGGGGAGGTGGGGAAATCCTAGGAGAGCCTAGGATGTAATTTAGTGCGGTTTTTTCTTTGTTGAGCGGGTATTGGGGAGTATTATTATGGGTAGGTCTTGGAGGACCGAGAGGATCCTCAAGGAAAGTATGGATAAGTGTGGAAGGTAGTATTGGGCCTGTACTATTGGAAGCATAGGATCCATACTCAAATCGAGGAAAGTTTTGGGGATTCTAAGGACTAGTCGGGAGAAAATAGCATGGTTGGATGCCATGATCTGGGGCAGTAGCTCCGTATCTGTCAATTGTGGTTATGGTTGCTCGGGCATGAGTTCGGGTCTGGTAATTGTTTTAGGACCCCAGTGGCGAAATCGATTTGGGATTGATTGGTGCAGACCTAGGTGAGCTTGTTGGTTTCGAGGCCTCGAGGGTGTTGGCTCGAGGTCGTGCATTCGAGTCGCGAGACTCATGAATGAAACGACTGTTTTGATCAACTTGGAAATTACAGTTGGGAGTAGAATGGTTGATTGATGGCTTGGTATATCGATATCCATGGTGAGAATTTTCCCTTTATGTTTTCCGAGTTCAGGGAAGGAGTGAGCAGGCTTGTGACCTCCAAGGTTGGGATGTAAGCCCAAATTGGGGTCTGTTGGTCATGGGGTTTGGCGACCATATGTCAGTGCAGGAGTGTACAGGTGGGTTGATGTGTTATGGATGCTTTGTGATGTGATTATGGGTTCATGTTCTTGGATTATAGCAGGACGGGTACCTGATCATCGGTTGGGATTGCAGGCAAAAAGGGTGCATTTTGGATCTTAAGTCGGTATTTGCTTATGCTTTTGAGTGAGATCTTAAATGTTAAAGTGGTTATGATTGGAAAATTTCAGAGGTCTTCAACTAAAATCTTGGATTCCCTTAGGAGTGGTTTGATCCCTATCTGGAAGGCCATCCTGTGTGTGTTATACATTCCAGGGTCAAGAATGGTTGTACCTGATTGAGCCGGTTTGAGTTGTCGTTTGGTTTCAACACTAGTGAGTGGTAGTTCGAACCCTAAGTGAGGTAGAATTGGGTATTCTGCTTGAAGGATCATCGATCTTTTCGGATTCATGGAATTGAGGGATGGTTTTTAGGGATCTGTGGTGCGAGTATGTGGAATCCCATATTAGGGTTTGGTCAAGGAAGAGGTATATAGTAGGTGGTGATCATATGCATGTGATATGGAGACACATGCGTTGTGACTCAACAAGAAGTGGGTGATCAAGGAGCTCGTTGCAGTAATTGGTTCCTTTTGGGGTGCCAATGAATAGCGGAGGAGCCAGTGGGATTACTCTCCTTGAGAATCGGTGGTGGAGGGAAATTGATAGTTGGTGGTATGGATTCACATTTGTAGTCTAGCTTGGACAGAGATCGATCGGGTAATCAGTTTCAGAACGTGGTAGGTTCAGCCCCGTGAGGATTTTGGTTTATTAGATGTAATGTCAAGGTGTCCTTGATTATTGGTCGCATCGTTTGTCTTTCAGAAAAGGTTCTCTGAAAGTTTCAAGTTATGTCAGTGGAAGTTCAATGGATGTGTCAGCTTATCATCAAGTTAGTATGTTTTATGTTCCTTTGGTCTTTGGGTATGCTTACCCTCAACGGTGGTGTGGAATTTTGGTTCGTAGCAGGCTTGGTGTGGGTGGCGTTCAGGATCACTTTAGAAGTCTTCTTGAGTTGGTTACGTATTGTTGGAACTTGTTCGGTCTCAATCAGATATGGAGTTTTGTTTTGATCGATCATGAGGATGTCTTTTGTTAATGTTTGAGGCTCATTGTTCGATAGAACTTTGGTATTTCTGCTCTTTTGGATGAGGTCATGGATTCCTTAAGGATGTGCATTGTAGCAATTCATTGTTTGTATGTGGGATGGAAAAGATGGCATTGGGGCTTGGTTTGAATTATGTGTATAGTTCTTTTGGGAGATAGCCTTCGAATTTGATCAAGGGTGCGACTGTTTTCTTGTTCTCGGGTCGTCAGTGACCATGATTTCGTCGACCTCTGCATTGGTAGAAACTAGTACTATGAAAGGAATATTATGTGGTATAGTTATGGCTTTGTTGTGTGGTTAGCGATGGGAGGGACGTTTTTTAGGTCCCTAAAAGACGTGTCACAGATCGACAAAGGCTATTAAGAGCTACGATTGCTAGTCGGTTCCTGAAGTCGTACTTACAACTATAGTTATTAGACTTATCCAATTGGGAGATTGTTGGATAAGGTGTCTAAGTCCATAACTATATTTGGTATGTACTTGACTCGAAAGTAGCATGGTCCATTTGGGTTGCATTTCACCAGAACAATTTGTAAGGATGGACTTTTAAGAAGAGGTTATTTATGATTTGTTAATATATTATAAGTTCTAATATATTAATATGAAATCATATTATTTAATTTGTATTGGTTAGGAATTAATTTGGAATTAATTCAGTGATCGAAAGAGACTAATTCAATGTAAGGGGTTGATTTGGTAATTCAATGATTATTATAGTGTGGGCCAATTGTTATTTAGGTTGGGCTAAACCAACATGGTAGTCCATGGATAGTCCATGGAGGTTTAACCCATGGAGCCTAAGTAAGATGAAAGGTCATGCACATTAGGGTTTACATGGATGTAACCCTAATCCTTGCCACACAATAAAAGGAGTCCCTTAGCTCATGAAATCGGCCACTAGTAATCTTTGGAAGAGCATAGCCGATTTTTATGTGCAAGTTATTCTCTCTCAAAGTCCTCCATTGTTGGTGGTGTTTTGTGAAGAATTTGAGGCATCACATTTGGGGTGCTAGGTTCTTAAAGGTCCAATGTAACAAGTTACAAGAAAATGTATGTCATCTAACTAGTTTTTGTTATACAAGTACCCATGCTTTGTATGCTAGTTAGGATAATGCTTTGGAAAATGAAATTGCATGTATAATTATAGAAAACATAGATCCAAAGCATTTAGGATTGTATGTGCACCATAAGGTTGTTAGAGTGCTCAAAACCCATCAGTGGTATCAGAGCCTTGGGTTGTTTTCTATTATACTTGATGTTTATTGGTTTTCAAAGTTGGAAAAATGGAATTTCTGCATTCTGACTGGTGAACTTGCCGAGTCCACTCAGAAACAGATCAACTCGATGAGTCCAATTCATGTACTCACCGAGTTGGTGCTCCGGTGTGCATAATTTCGAGTTTTGGCCAGAAATTGGATTAGGATCATTACCCCAAACTGTTTTTTGAACCATGAAATCTATTTTTTCATAAGGTAATGATCATGCTTGTCTAATTAAAAGATAATTGTCATAATTTCAAGATTTGTATTAGTTTATATGATTAGGCTAATTTCTTGAAGATTGATGATATGAATTATCTTGTTCTTATGAGTTTAATTAGATCATGTATTTATTATTTGATTATTGTGTTAATTAAAATAATGATCTAAATGTTTTTAATGGACTCCGTAACTTGTCCTCAAGTTATGGAAAACCAAAAGTCTTTTCTTTAAAAGTCATTAAACTCATAAGTTATGGAAATGAAAAGTTTTGAATAGTTTCAAAACTTGTCCTCAAGTTTTGGAATTTATAAAGTCACACTTATGTATACTTTAATTCCAAACCCTAGAATTTTAAAAGTTTAAAATTCAACCCTTATACCATTATAATATTAAAAGTTTAATAATTATATATATATATATATATATATATATATATATATATATATATATATATATATAAACATGCCATTGAAAAGTTCAATGAATCTCAAAAGAAACTAGGAGTTTCAATCCAATTAAAACTTAATAATCAATTTCGTTTTTCACGGTGGAAATTGGTAAATCGTCATTTACCTACCTTCAAATATTTTGTAAGTTGGATTGCGACATCCCTCTTCCAAATTGTAAAATATTGTGTTGGGTCCTAGCCTTAATATTTCATTTTGGGTGTTATATTATGGACTCTTATCTAATCTAAACTTTGTCTTTCCTTTTCAGATGTCTTCCAACACTGCTTCTGGCTCAAACCCTACTTGCTCCTTCTCTCTCATGAACTTGTGTGGGAGAGTTATCTTTGATGGTACCAACTTCAATGACTGGATTAGGAACATCAGGATGGTCACTCTCTATGAGGACAAGGAATATGTCCTTGATAAGGAGATTAAGGAAATCGATGAGTCGTTTGGTACTCCTGAGGAGATCGCTGAGTTTAGGACTCATGAGAAGGATGCCACCAAGGTGTCTTGTATCATGTTGGCCACCATGACAGCTGAACTCCAAAAGTCCTATGAGGACTTCTACCCTTTTGAGATGCACCAAGACTTGATGAAAAGATACCATTAGAGTGCTCGTCAAGAGAGGTATGAAATCATCGCCTCCATGATAACTACTAAGAAGAAGGATGGTTCCCCCTTCACGTCCCACTTGCAGAAAATGCAAAGGTTTGTGGACCACTTGCTTTAGTTGAATGTGAACTTTGATGAGGAGTTAGCCATAGATATCATTCTACACTCCTTACCTCCATGTTATGATCAGTTCCGCATGACCTATCATATGAACAAGGAGGAGGTCACCCTTAGCAAGCTTCAAGGCCTTTTGAGGACTGCTGAAAGTAGTATCAAAAGTAAATCTGTTTCTACTCCTACAACTACTGCCCCTGTCTTGGAAATTGGACATGGGAAGGGGAAGAAGAGGAAGGCTCCCTCTAAGAGCCGCAAGGGAAAGTCTCTTGAAGGATCCTCTTCAAGTGGGACCAAGGCTGGTTCTGCTGCTCCCTCTACCATTCCTAAGGAAGCAGAGTGTTTCTATTGTCATGAAAAAGGGCACTCGAAGCGAAGCTACCCCAAATACTTGCAGGATGTCAAAGATGGGAAGGTTAAGGCCACCCGTGCAGGTATTTATACTATTCTATCTAATAACTCATCACATTCTTATTCTTGGGTCCTTGATAAAAGTTGTGCATTTCACATTTGTTGTGATGTGCGGGGCCTAAAAAAAAGTAAGGATGTGGAGCAAGGGAAGATAAAATTGATCATGGGGAACATGAAGGTTTCACCTGTCACCAAGATTGGAGTTTACTCTTTATTGCTTAGTAGTGGGTTAGAATTAGATTTGAATAATTATTGCTACTCGTCTGAAATGGCGAGAAACATTATTTCCTTTCATGGATTGTACAAACAAGGTTTTAGTTTTTCATTTGATAATGAAATTGGTGCTATTAATTCTTTTTATAATGGTGTTTTTTATTTTAAAGCATTGCCTTGTAATGGTGTATATGAAACTTTGATGGTTGTAGACAACTTAGGAAATAATGTCTTGCATATTGATTCTTCCAATGAATTGTACAAGGCATGCTTGTGGCATTGTCGTCTTGGACATATCAGCAAGAAGCGCATAGGCAACTCCAAAAGGCTGGAGTCTTGGAGTCATTCGACTTAAGTTCGGATGACACTTGCGAATCTTGTTTACTTGGAAAGATGACCAAGTCACCCTTCACTGGTACTTGTGAAAGGGGTGAAGGTTTGTTAGATCTCATACACACCGATGTGTGTGGACCTTTTAGAACTGCCACAAGGGATGCTAACCGCTTCTATGTGACTTTTATTGATGATTACATGAGATATGGCTATACCTACTTAATCAAACATAAGTCAGAAACCTTTAAGAAATTCAAAGAGTTTAAACAAGAAGTGGAGAATCAGTTGGGCAGGAAGATAAAGATGCTCCGATCCGATCGGGGTGGAGAGTATCTTAGTATCGAGTTCAAAGACTACCTCAACGAATGTGGGATTGTTTCACAATTGACGCCACCTAGGACACCACAACTTAATGGTGTGGCTGAGAGGCGCAATCGAACCTTGTTGGACATGGTTCGTTCCATGATGATTCGAGCTTCGTTACCTATGTCGTTCTAGGGGTATGCCTTAGAGACTGCCGCCCATATCCTTAATCTGGTCCCAACTAAGAAGGTTGCCAAAACACCTCACGAGATGTGGATAGGGAAGGTTCCCTCGTTAGCACACATCAAGGTTTGGAGTTGTGAGGCTTTCGTGAGATGCGAGTCTCACAACAAGCTCGAACCTCGAAGTGAGCGGTGTATTTTCATCGGCTACCCACATAAATCCTTTGGTTATCTCTTCTACAGACCGAGTGACAATGTTCTCTTCGTTGCGAGGAGAGGAGTCTTTCGCGAGAGAGAGCTCATAGGCCAAAGAGACAGTGGGAGGCAAATTGACCTTAAAGAGCTTCAAGAGTCAAGCGGTGAAGGAACCTCAAACACTAGCAATCGACCTGAGGAGGAAACTCTTGTTGAGCCGATTGACGAGTCCGTATCTCTGAGGTGTTCCAGTAGAGTTAGTGTTCCACCTGTGTTATATGGTTTTCATATAACATGTGAGGGTGATACATTTAACAGTGATAGCACACTGATAAATTTAGATGAACCTAACAACTACAAGGAAGCCATGGCAGGCCTCGAGTCTGCCAAATGAAAAGAGGCGATGGAAAGCGAGATTCAGTCCATGTATGACAATCAAGTGTGGAACTTGGTTGACAATGTACCGGGTCGTAAGACAGTCGGGTGCAAATGGATCTTCAAAAAGAAGACCGACATGGATGGGAAGGTAGACACATATAAGGTGTGACTGGTTGTGAAGGGCTTTACTCAAACTCCAGGAGTTGACTATGATGAGACCTTCTCGCCAGTAGCGAAGATTAAGTCTATGCTAGCCATAGTTGCGTTTCATGATTATGAAATATGGCAAATGGATGTCAAAACCGCTTTCCTTAATGAAAAGTTGGCTGAGGTTGTTTATAAGAGTCAGCTAGAGGGTTTTGTCGATGAAAAGTACCCTAATAGAGTGTGTAAGCTTGAGAAATCCATATATGGATTGAAACAAGCATCTCACAGATGGAATCTTTATTTCAATGAGAAATCCAAAGAGTTTGGATTTTCGAGAGGCGAGGATGTGTCCTGTGTATATGTCAAGGCTAGTGGGAGCATGGTTAGCTTTCTGGTCTTGATTGTGGATGTCATACTTCTCATAGGAAATGACATCCCAACCTTGCAGGAGGTTAAGTCCTGGCTTGGGAAGTGTTTCGCTATGAAGGACCTCAGAGAAGCTGCCTATATTCTGGGGAAAAGGATACTGAGAGACAGGAGTAAAAGACTAATTGGACTTAGTCACAATACCTACTTGGAGAAGGTGTTGAAAAAATTCAACATGATGTATTCCAAGAAAGGTGACCTACCCATCCAAGGCAATACCAAACTGAGTAAAACTCAGAGTCCGAGTACAGAGGCTGAGATAGCTGAGATGAGTAGAGTACCATATGCTTCCACAGTTGGTTCGATCATGGATGTTATGACTTGTACTCGCCATGATGTGGCCTTTGCTTTGAGCATGGTCAACAGATATCAAGGGAATCCTGTTAAAGCTCACTAAACTGTGGTAAAGAACATTCTCAAGTACCTACAGAGGACTAAGGACTGGGTCCTTACCCTCGGTGGGAGTGATGACTTAAGAGTAACAGGGTATAGTGATGCTAGCTTTCAGACCAACAAAGATACCGCTCTTAGTCAGGTTCGGTATTTACCCTGAATGGAGGAGCAATAACTTGGAAAAGTTCCAAGCAGGAGACAGTAGCTGATTCAACGTGCGAATCAGAGTACATAGTAGCAAGCGAGGCGACGAAGGAGGTAATATGGCTGAAGAACTTCATCAGAGACCTTGGAGTTGTACCAGCTATAAAGGAGCCTATGGATATTTTCTGTGACAGCGAGAGTGCAATTGCCTTAGCCAAGGAACCAAGGGATCATGGAAGATCTAGGCACATCGACAAAAAATATCACTTCATAAGACATCGAATAGAAGAAGGACTCCTCTTAGAAAAGAGGGTATCGTCAGAGGATAACCCACCAGATCCCCTCACGAAGGGACTGAGTAGGGTTAAGCACTTACAACATGCGAGGCACATTGGGCTGAAGGACGACATTAATTTTAATGATTAGATAGCTGTTTAGAAACTTGTAATAGTTGAAATGTAATTGGCATTTGATGATTAAATAAAAGGTGTTTTTTATTTATAAGTAATGTTAATATCTTCTGTCAATCATTTACTATTGTTTCATTTTGCAAGTTTTGACTTCCTGAATAATTATATTATTCAAAGTGTCCACAGTCGATCATACTTTGGAAGTAGGTATTGAGGCAAGACTATCATGGATTTGGCTTGTAGATTGTCTGAAGTGTATTAGACATAACAAAGTTTGCTACAACATTCATGAGTGCTCATAAGGTCTGAGTATAGGATTAAACCCACACTCACTTGTATCACTTTATGGAATTTATCTCAAGTGTTCGTGAGATGATAATATCATATAAGTCTTCAAACCAAGATATATGAGTTGTTGACTATGAGTTGGTTGTACATTGATAGTGCGAAACCGCATTAATAACTTGATGTTATAAAACGCACTATCGTGTATGATTTAACAAGTAGTTAGTACAAGCACATACTGTCGAAGTTTATCTGTTCATTTTAGTCCTTGGAGGATTAAAAGCGATATCTTGGGCCCCTTGATGATTTTGTTTTGACTTATGTGTTGGGCTCGGTCAAAACTCAATTGATGTGTTCGATTAAGTTCTATGTCAAACAAATTGGAAATCGAGAAACAAATGCTAGACAATAACAATGACTATCTTCCATGTATTTGTCCGGCTGATATCTTGAGAACAGAGGATTATATGATCCCTTATCTAAAATGGTGTGTCACAGATCGACAAAGGCTTTTAAGAGCTACGATTTCTAGTCGGTTCCTGAAGTCGTACTTGTAGCTATAGTTACTAGACTTATCCAAGTGGGAGACTGTTGGATAAGGTGTGTAAGTCCATAACTATATTTGGTATGTACTTGACCTGAAGGTAGCATGGTCCATTTAGGTTGCATTTCACCAGAACAATTTGTAAGGATGGACTTTTGAGAAGAGGTTATTTATGATTGATTAATATATTATAAGTTCTAATATATTAATATGAAATCATATTATTTAATTAGTATTGGTCAGGAATTAATTTGGAATTAATTCAGTGATCAAAAGAGACTAATTAAATGTAAGGGGTTGATTTGGTAAATCAATGATTCTTATAGTGTGGGCCAATGGTTATTTAGGTTGGGCTAAACCAACATGGTAGTCCATGGATAGTCCATGGAGGTTTAACCCATGGAGCCTAAGTAAGATGAAAGGTCATGCACATTAGGGTTTACATGGATGTAACCCTAATCCTTGCCATACCATAAAAGGAGTCCCTTAGCTCATGAAATCAGCCATTAGTGATCTTTGGAAGAGCATAGCCGATTTTTGTGTGCAAGTTATTCTCTCTCAAGGTCCTCCATTGTTGATGGTGTTTTGTGAAGCATTTGAGGCATCAAATTTGGGGTGCTAGGTTCTTAATGGTCCAAGGTAACAAGCTACAAGAAAAGGTATGTCATCTAACTAGTTTTTGTTATACAAGTACCCATATTTTGTATGCTAGTTAGGATAATGCTTTGGAAAATCAAATTGCATGTATAATTAGAGAAAACATAGATCCAAAGCATTTAGAGTTGTATGTGCACCATAAGGTTCTTAGAGTGTTCAAAACCCATCAATTATTGCATCGAGTGGCTGTTTCTAGATGGGGGTATACCCGAGTTGTTAGGGAGGGGAGGTAAATGTGAAGTTCTTGGAATTCTCATATTTTCTTGTAGGAGCAGTGGTTGTAATGGCGTGTCAGGGAGTCACGGGTTAATTGGAGGCTTTTGGGTGTATCTTAAGGTTTTAGGGTTTAGTGGGAAATTCGTGATTAATGTAGTTGGGTTCTTTTCTCGCATGGTTGGTAGTGATCATACTCTCAGGAAAAGGGAGGATTTAATGAATAGGTAAATGTCAGTTGTGGATTATGGGTTTCCGGTCTCGAGAAACATATCGATAAAGTCGATTTGGTGTTGTAGCCTTGAGGATGTTCACGACTTTTGTGGATCTCTCTCAAGACTTTCGGTCCTAGCCAGGAGGTTATGGATTATGCAGACATTGTTTGTGCCTCTCTGCAGTGGTTATCTAATTGGGGCTTGTGTTTGAAGTCGCCCTTTTCGGGTGGAGGATTCGGTAGCAGAAGATGGTCAAGGGTCCTGAATCCCCAGTGGATTCAACAAGTCAAGTTAGGATTGGAAGGGTTCCGTATGGTTCGGATTATGAGGAATATCGTATCAACTGTGTTCTGATGTGGTCCTGCTTGCTTAAGAATTATTTGAGGTAGTGGATATCTAAATTGTGTAAAGGCGGTGGTCGTTTCTCCACTATTTTAAGTTAGAATGTCAAAGAAAGAATGGGTAGGCGGCCACCGGAATGAGCCGACTTTTAGTTCAACTCGGGTCCTATCGGAGGACCGTCTTAGTGACCCGAGACGGAGATTGTGGAAACACTACCTTGGGTTAGTTGAGGCAGTAGACTACGAGGATGAAGTCTAATTCAAGTGGGGGAGAATTATAACATCTGGTTTTGAAGTACTTCCATTATTGATTCTTATGTTGAGGTGTTTTGCGTTGTGGTCCCTAAGTTCAAAATACTATGCAAAAGGAGCCCTAGTGGTATTGTTGTAATAATGGGTCTTCGGAGTACGACATGCATACGTGGTGTACGCTGAGCATATTAGGGCGCACCCTAGTACGCTGGGTGTACATCAATGTACGTTGGGTGTACTTGGTTAATGAGGAAACCCTAATTTTTAGAGTTTGGCTGGTATTTCAGCACTCTTATGGCCTCATTTCACCCACTTTAGCTGCCTCCATCCCTCTCTTTCGTTTGTGCAACTGTAGAACCACCTTGAGGAGCCTTTTTAAGCTTAGAAATATGTTTTTTTGTGCCTTAGAAGAAGAAGGAAGGAAGGTAAGCTCATCTTGAAGGAGTGGAACACTTGGATCTGAGATCTCTACTTCATTTGCAACCATTATAAGGTAAAAAGCTTGCAAAATTATCCCTCTCACTCATGGATCGAGTTTGGTTATTTTATGGAGCTTTTTGGGTCCCAAAATGTTAGATCTTGAATATTGCATGTTCATGACCTTTGAGTTGTGCTTTCAGACCCTAGGAGGGGTCTAAAGCCATAAAAATGGGTTCCAAGTGGTTGGTTTTGCTTCATGCATCTTGTAAAATGTCTTAATGTAATAAGACCTTGTGTTAAGCACTTATTGGACATGTTTGGTCATAAAGTTGGAGAATTTATGACTCCTAAGAGTAACTTGGCCATGGATCTAAAGTTTGGGAATAAGAGCTTAAGCCATTAAGCTCTTAAAATCAGTTTTGGGCTTGCGAGGGTACGCCCCGTGTACTCGGAGTACGCCCTGCATACGAGGTTAACCACCCGATGGTGGTCAACCTGCGAGGCCTCGTGTACGCCCAACGTACCTCCAGAGTACGCCCCGTGTTTAAAGTCTGGGTTGACTCGGTCGACTTGGCTCGGTTAGGTTGACTTGGCTGGGGATAATCAGTTAACTTATGGAGTTTCACCAAGTTTGACATCAAGGGTATTTTGGTATTTTGGGATTTTGATGGATACTGGTCACTTGGATGGATATGTTTTGGTTGGATCTAAGATTCGGAGTTAGGACCTCATCAGCTTTGGATCAGATTGAGAGGTGAGTTTTCCTTACTGTACTTTCAGGGCGCATGCCTCAAGGCTGGCCCTTTGGATTGTTATCTTGGTTTATCGCATGTTGGTATGCTGTAGTGATATGTTAGATCTGTATCCTAGTATATAGGATGATGTTATGCTTAATGATCTATAAGATCTTTCTGATTGTCTATTGACTGGTTATATGTTGGTTGGTGGTTAAGGTTACTTCTATGTGCATGAGCCAAACCAGGGGTATTCCAACCTGATGGTTGATCGGGACTGAGGGTATTCCATCCCGAAGATGATAGGACTCGTTATATATTGGCATTCCAAACCGATGGTTGAGTGGGCCTAGGGTATTCCAACCCGATGGTTGATTGGATCCGATATGATAGTATGGTATGTGGTGAGACTGGACTACTTTGTGTATCAGTCAATAAGCCTAGGGTATTCCAACCCGATGGTTTATTAGACCTGACATGTTTGGTATTCAAACTCGATAGTTGATCAGACCAAACTGTTCATGACATGCGGGTATTCCATCCCAAGGATTACTTGGCCCCTCGTAGACATTCCTGGTATTCCAGCCCGAGGCTGATTGGGCCATGCATGAGTATTTGAGAAGGCTAGTGTATATGTTATCTGTTTGTGTGATGGTATTTTGGAGGAACTCACTAAGCTTCGTGCTAACAATTTTGGTTTATGGTTTTAGGTACTTCAGTGTACCGTGGCAAGGTGAAGGCGTGACAATACATATCCTTGGTTTTCAACTGATTTGATCTTGGGAGACTCTGATTTTAAATATTGTTTTCAAACCAATGGTTTTGTAACACTACTATTAGAAAAAGGGTTGTTTTGAAAAGTTTTAAAGTTTTTGAATTTTTGGGATGTTACAAGTTGGTATCTGAGCATTTGTTTAAGTGAATTGGAGGAACACTTGTGTGAATCCAGTCTCAAACTAAGTTTAGGAGATGATTTCCAAAAGGGATAGTGGGAGCCACGTTGATCTAGTTAAAATTCGAGAGTCAACCAACGAAGAACCTGAAGTTGGACCTAGCATTCAATTCGAGATTGAAAGAGTTATTGAGGAAACTGACATATTTCCACATTTCCCTATAGATCTGATAGAGAACATCATACGCCTAGTCAAGCACTTGGCCTTAACCATTAAGCATAAGTGGATCTTCAAGAAGAGACATGTAAGATCTGACTTTGAATTACTTCCATTATTGATTCTTATGTTGAGGTGTATTACATTATGGTCCATCAGCTCAAGAAAGTATGCAAAAGGATCCCTAGTGGCATTATTGTAATAATAGGTCATCGGAGTAAGCCATGCGTACGTGGTGTATAGTGAGCGTACTAGGGCGCTCCCTACTACGTTGGGTGTACATCAATGTATGCTAGGCCTACTTGCTTAATGAGGAAACCTTAACTTTTAGGGTTTGACTGGTATTTAAGCACCCTTATAGCCTCATTTCACCCACTTTAGCTGCCTCCATACCTCTCCTTCGTTTGTACAAACCTAGAACCACCTTGAGGAGCCTTTTCAAGCTTAGAAATATGTTTTGGTGCCTTAGAAGAAAAAGAAAGGAAGCCAAGCTCATCTTGAAGGAGTGGAACACTTGGATCTAGGACTTCTACGTCATATAAGGTAAAAAGCTTGCAACTTTATCCCTCTATTTCATGGATCAATTTTTGGTTGCTTTATGGAGCATTTTGGGTCTCAAAATGTTAGATCTTCAATATTCCATGTTCATGACCTTTAAGTTGTCCTTTCAGACCATAGGAGGGGTCTTAAGTCATAAAAATGGGTTCCAAGTGGTTGGTTTTGCTTTATGCATCTTGTAAAACGTCTTAATGTAATAAGACCTTGTGTTAAGCACTTATTGGACATGTTTGGTCATAAAGTTAGAGAATTTTTGACTCCTAAGAGTAACTTGGCCATGGATCTAAAGTTTGGGCGTAAGAGCTTAAGCGATTAAGCTCTTTAAATGGATTTTGGGCTTTCGAGGGTATGCCCCGCGTACTTAGAGTACGCCTAAGTACGAGGTCAACCACCCAGATGGTGGTCAACCTGCGAGGCCTCATGTACACCCAACATACCTGCGGAGTACACCTTGCGTACGATGTCTGGGTTGACTCGGTCGAGTTGGCCTAGTTATGTTGACTCGACTGGGTTGACTCAGTTGACTGATGGACTTTGACCAAGTTTAACCAAGTTTGACATCAAGGGTATTTTGGTATTTTGGGATTTTGATGGATATTGGTCACTTGGACGGATAGGTGTTGGATGGATTTGAGATTCAGAGTTGGGACCTTATCAGCTATGGATTAGATCAAGAGGTGAGTTTTCCTCACTGTACTTTCGGGTCGAAGGCACCACGGTCGGCCCTTTGGATTGTTATCATGGTTTATCGCATGTTGGTATGCTGTAGTGATATGTTAGATATATATCCTGGTATATAGGATGATGCTATGCTTAGTGATCTCCATGATCTTTCTAATTGTCTGTTAACTGGTTAGATGTTGGTTGGTTGTTGAGGTTAGTGCTATGTGCGTGAGCCAACAGACCAACGACATCCCTACCCGATGGTTGATTGCGCCCGAGGGTATCCGATCCCGAGGTTGATTGGACTCATTTTAAATTGGCATTCCAACCCGATGGTTGATTGGGCATGGGGTATTCCAACCCGACGGTTGATTAGACCCGATATGATAGTATGGTATTGAAGTGTTTTGAGCATTCTAACACTCCTATGGTGTACATGCAAGCCTAGAAACCTTGGATCTATGTTTGACTAAGATACATGCAAATAATTATTTTTCCAAGGTTCTTATCCTAACTAGCATGGCATGGGGTACTTGAATCAAATAAAACTAGTAGAATTACTTACCTTGTAGTAGTAGTTGATTGCTTGGAGTTTGAGAGCCTAGCACCAATAATGTGGATGCCTCAAATGGAAGTCACAAATCACCACAAACTTGGAAACTTGAGAGAATAGTTACAAACTTCTTGAAATCGGCCCTCTTGGTTTACACACATCAACTAGTGCAATTTCAAGAACCAAAGCCTCCTTTATATAGTGTGGTGGATTAGGGTTACATCCATGTAAACCCTAATACCCATGTCTTTTCATTTCCATGAGATCCATGGGTTAAAGCTCCATGGAGTATCTATGGACTTTCCACGCAAGCCTAGCCCATTCCAAATAAGCATTAGCCCACACTATATAAATACAAGAGCCCATATTTAATTAGTCATACTTTTGATCTCTAAATTAATTCTAGATTAATTATAGATCAATACTAATTAAATAATATGATTTTATATTAATATATTAGGACTTATAATATATTAATAAATCATAACTTCTACTATTCTCAAACGATTATCCATAAATTGTTCGGGTGAAGTGCAACCCAAATGGACCATGCCGGGTCGGGTTAAGTACATACCAAATATAGTTATGGACTTAGACACTATATCCAACAGGTATTTGGTGAGACTGGACTGCTTTGTGCATCTGTCATTAGGCCTGGGTTATTCCACCCGATGGTTGATTGACTTGACATGTTTGCTATTCCAACCCGTGGTTTATTGGATCAAATTTTTTATGAAGCGAGGGTATTCCATCTCGAGGATGACTGGGCCCATCGTAGACATGCCTGGTATTCAAGCCCGAGTCTGATTGGGCCATGCATGAGTATTTCAGCATGCTAGTGTATATGTTATGTGTTTGTGTGGTGGTATTTTAAGGGAACTCAATAAGCTTCGTGCTTAGAATTTCTATTTATGGTTTTAGGTACTTCAGTGGACCGTGGCAAGGTGATGGCGTGACTGTACATATCCTTGGGTTTCAACTGATTTGATCTTGGGAGACTCTGATTTTAAATAATGTTTTGAAAACAATGGTTTTGTAATACTACTATTAGAAAAAGGGTTGTTTTGAAAAGTTTCAAATTTGTTCAATGTTTGGGATGTTAAAAGACAAGCATGGATTGGAATAAACACATAATCAAATCAAGATAGGTTGTGAGGGATGTGTAAGCTTAATAAGTTCGTTTATGGACCGAAATAAGTATCTTGCAAGTAGGTTATTATTTGAACGAGAAGCTTCAAAGAATTTGAATTTTGAGAAATAAAGAATAGCCATACATACGTCAAAGTTAATGGGAGTAATTGGAATCTTTGTTTCAATGAGAAAGTTCAAGGAGTTTGAATTTTGAGAAACATAGATAAACCATATATATGTTAATGCTAGTGGGAGCAATGTTGTCTCCTTTGTATTGTATATAGATTATGTAATATTCATAGGAAACTATATTCTAACTTAGCAACTGAAAAAACTAGGCTTGGTATGAGAATTGTTTTGCTATGATATAGATGGGAGACACAAAACTCATACATAATAAGGATCTATCAAAGTGATTCGTTTGATTAAGCCAAAGTAAATGAAATCTTGAGAAAACTCGACATCTAGAACTCAAGAAGGAGTTCATGCTTATTAAAACATGTGATAATATTAAGCAATACTAATGTCCTAGTTTTACTATTGAATTAGAGCTTATGAGTCGTATTCCACGTGCTTCTACTATGGGATTGATCATATATGCCATAACATGTACCAGATCTGATGACTCGTATGTCTTGAGCATGAGAAGTTGGATTAGATCAATTTGGAAAGAATCAACGAATCAAGATCAAGAACATTATTAAGTGTCCTAGGAGGATAGAGGAAATGATTTTGACAGTACAGAAGAGATCATTGTAAAAGTTATATTGATGCTAAGTTCCACACTAATAAAGATGATTTCGTTAGCCGTCGGAATTCATGCTTTTACTGGATGGTGATTCAACAAACTTAGAGTATATTGAAGTTGAGGGTAACCCAAAAGAACCCTGTTATTATTAGAAATATTACTAATAGTTAATGACCTTGGACACACTTTCCAACAGTCTCCCACTTGGATATGTCATCAACTATACGGGGTCCAATATTTCTCCAATAATCAATAGAGAGATAGCCATCCAATGCAACTACCAAACACTTGATCTAATCAAGATTCAACCCTTATATAAGTGGCCAAGCACTTTAGATGTCTGCACTAAATCATCGAGGGGACCATAGATATCGCTTCTCATGTTAAGGAAAAGGATCAAATAAGCTTCGACTACATAGTTTTTGTCTACTTCACCATGTCACACATGAAAATACTCTTTATAAATACCAATTACGGATAGCATTGGAGTAGACCAATGCATAACATAATCACAGAGAAAACCCAACATGTATCTAGGTTCAAAGAATAAAAGATATTATCATCTTAATTAGAATTACTCGTGACTAGATCCATGAATTAATCTCTAAACACGGGTTGGTCCAATACTTAAATCTCAGTTAAGTAATCATGAGTGTTAGCGGAATCTCTATGCTATGTCTATTCACTATGAGCAATCCACTAAGGCTCATGAAAGTATTGCATCACTACTTACTTGCATGAGTATGACCGACTATGGACGTTTAAGTAAATTAATACTCGGGAAGTGGGTTCCAAACATGCAATAGGAGAACACAGTGATAAGCTAACTGAAGTGACTGATCTCCATCATATATTAAGATGTCCAGTTAATAATCTCCAAATCAAAGAGACACTTATACTGCTTAAGTTCTCAATTTTAAAACAAACTAGACTAAAAGTGTTTAAGCCAAATCATTCGCAAATCTAATTCCTTTAGACTTTGTCTGAAAGTGAGACTCAGTCAGTGACTTTGGATTATGGAATGGATCGACAAGATTATTTTTCGATATGACTTATTGACTATGATGTATTCATATTTGACTCACTATCAAATGTGTTGGAATTTACTGAGTATGTATCATGTGAAATTTTGTGACTTCCGATCCATACTCAAGGTAAGTCCACCCTTAAAGTCACACAGAGCCTCCAAAAAGACAACCAATGATTGAATTTCAACAAAGATGTTACTAAGCATAGCTTGGAAGACTACCAAGTAATACACCATTGTCGATTCAACAAACTTAGAGTATATTGAAGTTGGTTAAATTTCAAAGAAGACAATGTGACTATAAGAGATTCATTAGTGAAATCTTTGTTGAAATTCAATCATTGATGGTCCTTTTAGAGACTCTTTGTGACTTTAAGGTTGGACTTACCTCGAGTATGGATCCAAAGACACACAATCTCACATGATACATTCTCAGTAATTTCCAACACATTTGATAGTGAGTCAAATGTGAAGGTATCATTGTCAATAAGTTATATCGATAAATAATCTTGTCGATCGATTCCATATGCTAAAGTCACTGACTGACTCTTACTGTCAGACAAATTCTAAAGGCATTAGATTTGAAAATGATTTGGCTTAAACACATTTAGTTTAGTTTTTTTTGAACTTCAGAACTTAAGCAGTATAATTGTCTATTTGATTTGGAGATTATTAAGTAGACATCTTAATATATGATGGAGATCAGTCACTTCAGTTAGCTTATCACTATGCTCTCCTATTGTATGTTTGGAACCCACTTCCCGAGTATTAATTTACTTAAACGTCCATAGTCGGTCATACTCATGGAAGTAAGTAGTGATTCAAGACAGTCATGAACATTAGTGGATTGTTCATAGTGAATGGACATAGCATAAATATTACGCTAATACTCATGAGTACTTAATTGATATTTAAGTATTGGACCAACCCGTGCTTAGAGATTAATTCATGGATCCAGACACGAGTAATTCTAATTAAGATGATAATATCTTCTATTCTTTAAACCTAGATACATGTTGGGTTTTGCTCTATGATTCTGTTATGCATTGGTTTACTCCAATGCTATCCGTAACTGGTAGTTATAAAGAGTATTTTCATGTGTGACATGATGAAGTAGACAAAAACTATGTAGTCGAAGCTTATTTGTTCCGTTTTGTCACACCCCTAAACCGGAACGGCGGAAACGTTCGGGGGCGGAGGATGTCATGTTCAGTATCATAACGCACAATAGTAAACAAGCAACAACATCATCTATTGCATTAATAATATAATTTAATACAAGTGTGTTCTGTGTATAGTTTGAAAGACACCAAAATATGAATCAAAATAAAAGACGAGTCTTGAACACGCTCCATCTTCTCTAAACATGGTCCAGTGTACCTGTCTACTGGTGACCTGAGAATAGAAGTTATTTTGAAAGATTAGATCAGCATTTAAGCTGGTGAGTTCATAAGTATTTTAGTGTCATTGTTTGTACAAGTTTGATGAAAGTGTTTATAAATGTTTGGTGTAAATGTTTGTAAGTGTTTGATGTAAATGTTTGTACCTCCTAGAAAATCCTATATTTTCTACTTATAATGAAAATTAGTCTTCTACCAAGACCCGACTGTTCTGTATATTTGTTCTTTTGTAAAAGTGAGTGTTTTTCCCAAGTATAACTATCATTACCAAAAATATAGTTTACATTACCGTTTATGTGAGAAGCTCACAATATGAATGTAATGGAAAAATGACGATCTACTGTAGTATTGTAGGTAGTAACTACCATTGTACTAACTACCTTAAACCAATTGTTTAATTAAGGTAAAATGCGAAGAGATTATAACCATACTTGCTTGACTAGTAAAACACGACGTTCCAAGACGTCGAAATGGTATGACATTCGTCACCCGTAGACCTGCAGGTCCCACTGTAGTTAGCAGCAAGGTGTAGGATGGTCAATCCCGTATAGATCTATACATAAATTCACGCTCTCCCTCCAGGAGACTCTGGTTACAAAATGTGACACAGCAGTATATTGCCATGCCATGAAGTAGTGGTTCACATTAATGTTATAGTGTTCTTGTATTAGTGTAGTATGTTCTCTCTGTTCTAGTATATAGTATGTTCCTCCCTGTTTCTCATTAATATGTTCTTTCTGTTTCTCGTTAGTATGTTCTTTCTATTTCTCGCTATAGTATGTTTGAACTGACTCATGTATGAACTGACTCTTGTATGTTTCATTGTTCTAGAAATAGTGAGTACTAATCCTCTAAACTATACCTATTATAGTTTACTAGTAATGTTGTTTGAATAACTGTTCATGTTTGTACACCTTTGCTACCCAAAGGTATTGAACTGATGTAAGAACTTTTATATCTATACACATATACTTAATATATAACTAAGATTTAAACGACACTCAGATAAACAACCGATACCCTAAGTCCACAACCAAACAAGGAACAGGAAATAAAGCGAGTTATCAGTCCTAAGGCTTTTCAACCTTATTTTTATAACTATATCTATATAAACAAGATTTTGAAAATATATAAGTTTAAAAGAGTTTGATTAAGAGTTTTAACATATAAAAGATGCTTTAACCATTTGAATGGTTATAGATGACTTGATGTCAGTTTATAAAATGTTTTGAAATAGTTTGCTTGATAACACAGTTTTGAAGTATAAGAAATCCAACTGTTTGATAGTTATTAATCACATGTGATGATACAATAACTATAATGTTTTCTACTTGTATTCCCCCCCCCCCCATAAAAGCATTTAAAATCATCTAGAAGATAAGTTTAGGGTATGAACTCACCTGTAGTGAGTGATTCGAATGTAAGATCGATATAGGATGCTAAGGGTGCCAAGTGATGTCTAGAGCACAAACGGATCCTATTAAGCATATAATGGCACATATATGTATACAATTAGTGTATATAGCAACTAATCATGACAGGGAACAACCTTAGGGACTAGGAAACACTTGGAATGAAGTGTGACAATCACATATGATTGCACAAAAGGTGTTTACGGCCACACAAGGGTGTGTTTATGGCCAAGATGGTGTTCACGGCCATGACATGAAGGGTTTACAGCCATATGAAGAGTTTACGGCCGTAAACTCTTGATGATCATGCTAAAATGGTTGTTTCTTGGATGCTAAACATGTGCTTCTAATGAATAACAAGTATATGGAAAGGATACTTACGATTTGGAAGCTAGAAAAGGGTGTTTACGACCCAAAGAAACTAGTGTGTGTTCTTGGTGTTCTTGATGATACTTGAGAGAGAATTGAGTGTTCTTGATTTGGAAGTGTGAGAAGTGAAAAATAATGAAGGAATATCAAACATATAGGACTAGCTAACGGCCAAAAAAGAGCTTACGACCGTAAGCTCTAGTTTACGGCCGTAAACTCCACATGATGGAGTTTTCCGGCTTGAATGCTGCACAATGAACTCTAGTAGATGCTTCCTAACACCCAATCCTTGAATGTACTAGGCTTTGAACACTCAAACAGACCCTTAACAATGCTAAAAGATAGCAGAAACAAGTCTGACTTGTGATTGAATTGAATGGCTTTACAAGATAGAAATTTCGGGTTTGTCACATCATCCCCCCGTTAGAGAGAATTTCGTCCCGAAATTAGAGTTTTAGCAATTACAAATAATTAAGTAAAAAGATGGGGATATTTCAGTTTCATTTGATCCTCGCGCTCCCAAGTGAATTCAGGTCCCCACTTGGCATTCCAGCGCACCTTCACTATCGGGATACGACTTTGCTTCGTTTGCTTGAGCTCTCGGTCCATGATCTCTACTGGTTCTTCCATGAAGTTGAGGCTCTCATTGATCTCGATCTCGTCGAGTGGGATTACAAGAGTCTCTTCGGACAGACACTTTTTTCATGTTCGAAATGTGGAAAGTAGGGTGTACGTTACTAAGTTCGTGAGGTAGTTTGAGTTTGTAAGCTATAGGGCCGATTCTAGCGATAATCTTGAAAGGCCCAACATATCTTGGATTTAGCTTTCTACGCTTTCCGAAGCGTATCAAGCCCTTCCAGGGTGAGACCTTCAATAGAATACGGTCACCAACTTGGAGTTCCAAAGGTTTCCTTCTCTTGTTTGCGTAGTTTTTCTGTCGGTCTCTAGAGGCTTTCAATCGTTCACAAATCTGAACGATCTTCTCTGTCGTTTCCCGAATGATTTCCGGACCTGTGAGAGTGCTGTTAGGAACTCGTCCTTTAGCTAATTGTGTGTCACCCACCTCAGCCCAGCACAGAGGGGATCTGCACTTTCGGCCATAGAGGGCTTCAAATGGAGTAGCCTTTATGCTTGTGTGATAACTATTATTGTAGGAGAACCCGACAAGGGGTAGATTAATATCCCATGCCTTTCCAAAGTCAATGACACAGGCTCACAACATATCTTCCAATGTTTGAATAGTGCTCTCACTTTGTCTGTCGGTTTGCGGATGGTAGGTTATACTCATGTGCAGCCTAGTTCCTAGGGAACCTTGCAGCGACTGCCAGAACCTTGAAGTGAATCTACTATCTCTATCAGAGATAATGGATATGGGAACACCATGCAGTCGTACGATCTCCCTAATGTAGGTTCTCGTTAGTTTCTCCATCTTGTCAATTTCTTTGACAGGCAGGAAGTGTGCGGACTTTTTTAACCTGTCTACGATCACCCAAATGGTATCGAGACCACCCGTTGTCTTGGGCAACTTGGTTATGAAGTCCATTGTGATCTGCTCCCACTTCCATTCCGGTATCTCCGGTTGCTGCAGTAAACCTGAGGGTTTCTGGTATTCGACCTTAACCTTTGCGCAAGTAAGACATTTACTCACGAAGGTAGCAATCTCTGCTTTCATGTTAGGCCACGGGTATAGCTTCTTGAGATCCAGATACATCTTATCTAAACCTGGGTGGACGGAATATCGAGTGTTGTGCGCTTCGGTCATGACCAAGTCTCTGAAACCACCGTACCTCGGTGTCCAGATCCGATCCATGAGATATAAGGCTCCGCCACCCTTGACTTCCAAGCTTTTATCCATCCCTCTAAGGGATTTACCCACCACATTTTCAGGTTTCAAGGCTTCTAGCTGAGCCTCCTTAATTTGTGTGGACAGATGTGAATGGATAGTAATAGTCAATGATTTGACTCTACGACCAGAGTATTCTTTCCGACTTAGGGCGTCAGCTACTACGTTGGCTTTACCGGGATGATAACGAATTTCGCATTCGTAGTCATTGAGTAGCTCGACCCACCGTCGTTGTCTCATATTGATCTCCTTCTGGTGGAATATATGTTGAAGGCGCTTATTGTCTGTAAAGATAGTGCTTTTTGTACCATATAGGTAGTGTCTCCAGATCTTAAGAGCAAATACCACTGCTCCTAACTCAAGATCATGTGTGGTGTAGTTGACTTCGTGTGTCTTTAGCTGCCTTGAGGCATAGGCGATGACCGTACCATGTTGCATAAGAACATAGCCAAGCCCTTGGTTGGATGCATCGCAATAAACCACAAAGTCTTCTATCCCTTCTGGGAGGGACAACATTGGTGCGCTGCATAAGGCTCGCTTCTGCGTTTGAATCACGTTTTCTTGTTTCTCTTCCCAGTCAAAGGCCACGCCTTTCTGGGTCAATGTTGTAAGCGGTTTCGCGATCCTAGAGAAGTTCTGAATGAACTTGTGACAGTAGCCAGCGAGACCTAGAAATTGAAGAATTTATGTAGGCATCTTCGGTGCTGACCAGTTCTTAATGGCCTTTATTTTGGAAGGGTCCATGTGAATTCCGTCTTCACTAACAACGTGACCCAAGAATTCGACTCTTCAAATCCAAAATTCGCATTTAGAGAACTTCGCGTAGAGCTTCTCTGATCGTAACGTTTCTAAGACTTGACGTAGATGTTGACTATGCTCCTCCTTACTTCGAGAGTAGATAAGTATGTCATCGATGAATACAATGCGAACTGATCCAAGTAAGGACGGCACACCCTATTCATTAAGTCCATGAATACTGCAGGTGCATTGGTCAATCCGAATGGAATCACTATAAAATCATAGTGTCCATAACGAGTTCGGAAGGCTGTCTTGGGAACATCCTCCTTTAACACTCATAACTAGTGATACCCGGATATCAGATCTATCTTTGAAAAGTAATTCACCCCTTGTAGTTGGTCGAATAAGTCGTCTATGTGAGGTAGAGGGTAACGATTTTTGATGGTAAGCTTGTTCAATTCTTTGTAGTCGATGCACATACGGAACGATCCGTCTTTCTTCTTCACGAACAAGACCGGTGCTCCTCAGGGTGAGAAGCTTGGTCTAATAAAACCCTTGCTGAGTAGTTCGTTAAGTTGACCGGATAGCTCCTACATCTCAGCTGGTGCTAGACGATAAGGCGATTTGGACACTGGGGTAGCCCCTGGAACTAAGTCGATTCTGAACTCGACTTGACATTGTAGTGGTAATCCTGGTAGTTATGTTGGAAAGATGTCGGGAAAGTCGCGTACTTCTGGGATGTTCTTTATGTCTTTTGTCTCTTGGCTCATATCAACCACATGAGCAAGGAATGCATGACGTTCCTTTTGTAAGTACTTATGGGCTTGTATACTCGAGGTGATACGAAGGTTCGTGCCGGGTTTGTCGCCATAGATAACTAGAGTTTCGTTAGACGGTAGATTAAGACGAACGACCTTTTCATAACACATGATGTCAGCACGATGAAGACTCAACCAATACATGCCGATAATGACGTCGAAACTTTTAATTGAGACCGATATGAGGTCAATTAGAAATGAATGGCTATCTAGAGTTAGGGTACAACCTATGTATATACTGCTAGTGCTCTTAGTCTTTCCGTTAGCCATTTCTACAGTGAACGGTTCTTTAAGTGCACGTGGTTTTTGTTTAACTATGTGAGCAAATTTCTGGTTCACAAAACTCATCTCCGCTCCACTATCAGACAATATGCATGCATAAGAGTCATCGAGGAGAAATGTACCAGTGACCACTGTAGGGTCTGCTACCGCTTCCTCGTGGCCTATAACCAAAACTCTTCCCACTCCGTCAGTGTTCCCTTCCTTCGGGCAGTTCCTCTTGTAGTGACCCACCTCGCCACATCCGTAGCAAGCTTGACCTACACCAACGTCGGGGACTTGGGTGATTGGACTATCCGGAGACATGCAGAAACGGGTAGTGTGCCCCTTCCTGTTGCAGTTAGCGCACTGCATTTCCTGACAGAATCCATTATGGTGGAAGCTGCACTTGTTGCACTTGGGCAAGCTTCCAGCATACTGCTTCATTGGCGCAGAAGCAGTAGGTGTTATCGCAGCATTAACAGCTATGACCTGCTGCTTTTTGACAGAGTTCTGCGCCGCTTTGTTCTTCTTGTTATCCTATAACTTCCGCTTGTTGTCAGCGGCTTTTGATGGTTCTGAGATGGCCAGGGTTGTTGTTTTTGTCGGGGTGCGGACTCGATGATCAATGAGCCGCTGTGCCAATCGCTTGGCACTATCGAAGGTAGTGGGGTTTGAAGCTAAGACATTCCCCTGAAATCGAGGCACCAGCCCCCAGATATACCTCTCGATTTTCTTTCCCTCGGTAAGGACCATTCCTGGACATTGTGCCACCAGATCGCTGAACCTGGCAGTGTAGGCAACTATGTCGGAGCCCTTCATGGTTAGGCTCCAAAGTTCTTGTTCAAGTTTCTGAACCTCGCCCCTCGGGCAGTACTCTTCAATCATGAGCTCCTTCAGAGCTTCCCAGCCCATAGCATTAGCCACTATCAGAGTTAGTAACTTGACATGGCTATTCTACCATGTCAGGGCTTTGTCCGAGAAGGTACAGACATCAAATTTTACTTTGCTTTCTTCCGGACAGGAGTAGATCTCGAAGATCAACTCCGTTTTCTCGAACCATTGCGAGAGGGCAATGATTCCTCTAGTCCGATTAAAGGACATCGGCTTGCAGTTGGTGAAGTCTTTGTACGAGCACTCTCTAGAGCGCACTGGAGCATCACCTTGAGTGGAATACACAGTTGTTCCACTCCCGCTAGTACCACTAGCACTGAATTGAGCTAAGGCTGCTGAAACAGCCGCATCCACTGCCGCTTGGATAGTTGCTGGATTGTATTGTGGAAGAGGTGGTGGTTGAGTTGGAGTTATCGGAGGGTTATTTCTCGGAGGATGACGTGGAGGCATTTTTGCAACTAAATGTTTACAAAGATGAAGATGATAGTAAGAATAATGAGAGTGATCCATGAACTAACTTGCCATAGTTCAACAAATAAATGAGAGTATGATTGAAATAGAGATCTAACGATAGAAGGATGAAAGAATTTGGATAAAGATTTCCCAAAGATTAGATGTCTGTCAATGATATTGGTATTAATCATGTATTATGTTTGGGAAAAATGACCTAGAAGTAGGTCTTACATCAAACCATAAAGAGAAAGTTTTGACAACATAAAGACTTAGTGAAACAGTACTTGCAAGACAGGAATATTTATAGGGAAAAGTGCTACATAGAGCATATATAAGAAGGCTATTCCTTAAACCAAAAGAAAGGACGAGTAGAGCATCTCCTACCGGCGACAGGTACCCTCGGGTGAACCCTCAAACCTGCCAGTTGACGCTCCACATCAAGAAGGTGTCTTTCATACACTGTATGGCGTGCTCGGGGTTCTATGACTTCAGCTCGAGTTGCAGCTAGCTCTTGCGGCAGAGCTTCATTGTCTCGCATAACTCTCCTGTGAGCAACTTCCAAATTGTCAATACAATCCGTATTGGCGATCGTATCCGCATCTAGCACAACGGTTTGTTGAATGGATGTCGTTCCAAGCTCAACATTTCGAGCCACTCGGCGAACCAAGATGGGAAGAATTTTGTCTGCAGATCCTCCCTCACTTATGTTGTAGACGTTTCGGTTTCCATTGTAGGGTAAGGGTTGGCCCTGCTCTTGACTCCATCTGCCCAAGTTCTTAGCCCATAGAGGCGTCGGGCCTTGAAAAGTCGGACGAGGGTTAGGATTTGGGTTCAGAGCCGCTTAGGGTAGATCATTGACATCTGGCTCGGAGTCAGAATCCTCTGGGAAGTTTTCTGCGAAGTCATCATCCAAAGGAATTGCATGATTCTCTTCTGAATCTGCATCGAGCCATCCATCATTTCCTTGGTTGGGAAAGTATGGGTCGTCAGGGAGATTGAATCAAGCCATGTTATCTAAGCGAGAAAAGGGATGAAAGAGATAGTTAATAGACGTACTACTTAAGATAATTATACGATGATCGTTATCAGTTACTTCAATACTCGCGTAGTGCACACCGGTCATATGTAACCAAAACACAATAGACCTTCGTATAAGTGACCCTAACTCTAAGTCCACAACCAAACAAGGAACAGGAAGTAAAGCAAAGATCATAGATTCTAAGTCTATGGCACCCTAGTCGCATATAACCTTAGCGTATCCACTTAGCAACTATTGACCTACTAATAAAGGCCTTTTAGTTCTCAAATAAGTAATTATATAACACAAAATACTCCTATAGTATTTTAAGTTTATGTTCTGTTCTAAAGTTTTCATTGTAATAGTGTTGGTAAGTTTTTAGACTTGCTGCAACACCACAACCATTCCTAGGCACATGCTAATCACTTCTCGGAAAGATATAGTTGATCAGGCTATATCACTCCCAGATCTGATCATATGTCCCCAAGACTACTTGTTCTGTCCAACAACTGCAATACTTTTGTTCTGCTCTAGTATGACACTAATTTTAGTATGAATGGATGTATGTATACTTTGGTTAAATATTTTATTATTTAAATGTATAAACTCTTGGTCAGAGTATTTTAATCCTGATGTGTTTATAGTCGTATATCTTTTATGGGTTGATATACTCAATTCACTATAAACAAAGCTCTGATACCAATCTGTCACACCCCCAAACCGGAACGTCGGAAACGTTCGGGGGCAGAGGACGTCATGTTTAGTATCATAAAAATGCAAAATAGTAAACAAGCAACAACATCATCCATTGCATTAATAATATAATTTAACACAAGTGTTCTGTGTATAGTTTGAAAGACACCAAAATATGAATCAAAATAAAAGACGAGTCTTGAACATGCTACGTCTTCTCAAAACCTGGTCATCGGTACCTGTCTACTGGTGACCTGAGAATACAAGTTATTTTGAAAGAATAGATCAGCATTTAAGCTGGTGAGTTCATAAGTATTTTAGTGTCATTTTTTGTACAAGTTTGATGAAAGTGTATGTAAATGTTTGGTGTAAATGTTTGTAAGTGTTTGATGTAAATGTTTGTACCTCCTAGAAAATCCTATATTTTCTACTTATAATGAAAAGTAGTCTTCTACCAAGACCCGACTGTTCTGTATGTTTGTTCTTTTGTAAAAGTGAGTGTTTTCCCAAGTATAACTATCATTACCAAAAATATAGTTTACATTACTGTTTAAGTGAGAAGATCACAATATGAATGTAATGGAAAAATGACGATGTATTGTAGTATTGTATATAGTAACTACCATTGTACTAACTACCTTAAACCAATTGTTTAATTAAGGTAAAATGTGATGAGATTATAACCATACTTGATTGAATAGTAAAACACGACGTTCCAAGACGTCGAAATGGTATGACATTCGTCACCCGTAGACCTGCAGGTCCCACTGTAGCTAGCAGCAAGGTGTAGGATGGTCAATCCTGTATAGATCTATACACAAATTCATGCTCTCCCTCCAAGAGACTCTGGTTACAAAACGTGACACAACAGTATATTGCCATGCCATGAAGTAGTGGTTCACATTAATGTTATAGTGTTCTTGTATTAGTGTAGTATGTTCTCTCTGTTCTAGTATATAGTATGTTCCTCCCTGTTTCTCATTATAGTATGTTCTTTCTGTTTCTCGTTATAGTATGTTCTTTCTGTTTCTCGTTATAGTATGTTTGAACTGACTCATGTATGAACTGACTCTTGTATGTTTCGTTGTTCTAGAAATAGTGAGTAGTAATTCTCTAAACTATACCTATTATAGTTTACTAGTAATGTTGTTTGAATGACTGTTCATGTTTGTACAGCTTTGCTACCCAAAGGTATTGGACTGATGTAAGAACTTTTATATATATACACATATACTTAATATATAACTAAGATTTAAACGACACTCGGACAAACAACTGATACCCTAAGTCCGCAATCAAACAAGGAACATGAAATAAAGCGAGTTATCAGTCCTAATCCCTTTCAACCTTATTTTTATAACTATATCTATATAGACATAATTTTGACAATATATAATTTTAAAAGAGTTTGATAAAGAGTTTTAACATATAAAAGATGTTTTAACCATAGGAATGGTTATAGATGACTTGATGTCATTTTATAAAATGTTTTGAAATGGTTTGCTTGATAACACAATTTTGAAGTATAAGAAATCCACTTGTTTGATAGTTATTAATCACATGTGATTGATACAATAACTATAATGTTTTGTACTTGTATTCCCCCAATAAAAGCATGTAAAATTATATATAAGATAAGTTTAGGGGTATGAACTCACCTGTAGTGAGTGATTCGAATGTAAGATCGATATTGGATGCTAAGTGTGCCAAGTCATGTCTCGAGCACAAACGGATCCTATTAAGCATATAATGACACATATATGTATATAATTAGTGTATATAACAACTAATCATGACAAGGAACAACCTTAGGGACTAGGAAACACTTGGAATGAAGTGTTACAATCACATATGATTGCACAAAACGTGGTTACGGCCACACAAGGGTGTATTTACGGCCAAGATGGTGTTTACGGCCGTGACATGAAGGGTTTACGACCATATGAAGAGTTTACGGCTGTAAACTCTTGATGATCATGCTAAAATGGTTGTTTCTTAGTGTTGAGTTTTGAGCATTCTAACACTCCTATGGTGTACATGCAACCCTATAAACCTTGGATCTATGTTTTCTCTATTATACATGCAAATATTAAATATTCCAAGGTTTCATCCTAACTAGCAAATTATGAAGCACCTATACTACAAAGTTCTAGTTAGATGACATACCTTTTGATGTAGCTTGATGTCTTCAAGCTTTAAGAGCTTAGCCCCAATAGTGTGGAAGCCTCAAGTGGAATCACAAATCACCAAAACACCTTGGAAGAACTTGAGAGAATATGTATGTCACACCACAAAACCGAGAACGGCGGAAACGTTCTGGGGTGGAGGACGTCATGTCAAGTATCACAACATATGCAGTATAGTAATCAAAGTACAACAACCATTGCATTAATAGTAATAATTTTACATGGGTTACATTTAGCAACAACATCAAGAGTAAAATACAGAGAATAACATATAATGCAGCTCGGTACAAGGCTGTCTTCATAAAAGCTCTCAGAGTGTACCTGTCTACCGATGACCTGAGGATACAAGTTATTTTGAAAGCGAGTATCAGCATTTTTAAATGCTGGTGAGTTCATAAGTATTTAATGACATTGGTATAAAGACATGTTTTACTTCAAAATAATCTCACACAATGATGGTGATTTGAGTTTACAGAGTATTAGAATCCTTTCCAGAAAATCCTATATTTTCTAATAAAAGTAGTCTTCTACCAAGACCCAATTGTTTTATGTTTAAACCAAGGAGTATCTCTATTGAAAGCAGCCTTCTACCAAGACCCAACTGTTTTATGTTTAAGAAACATTTTCCCTTAAGGGTACTATCATTATCAAATTATAATTTATACTTTAAAGAATATGTGAGAAGATCACAATCAAAAGTAATAGGGAAAATAATATTTTTATCTCAGCAGTAACGCTGCTGGCTAAAAGTAAATAAAACATAGACTCCAGGTGGTATTGAATGAACAACACGCCTCGGAGAGTCTAAAAGAATGGAATACAGACTCCAGGAAGTATTAAATGAACAATACGCCTCAGAGAGTCTAAAAGGATGAAATACTGACTCCAGACGGTATCAAATGAGCAATACGTCTAGCAAAGTCTAACAGAAAGAAGTACAGACTCAAGACAGTATTAAATGAGCAATACGTCTAGCAAAGTCTAACAGAAAGAAGTACAGACTCCAGACAGTATCAAATGAGCAATACGTCTAGCAAAGTCTAAAAGAAAGAAGTACAGACTCCAGACGGTATCAAATGAGCAATACGTCTAGCAAAGTCTAAAAGAAAGAAGTACAGACTCCAGACGGTATCAAATGAGCAATACGTCTAGCAAAGTCTAAAAGAATCTTTAATTAAAGGGTTGAATTTGAACTCGTATGTAACCATGCTGATCGACGATCGAATACCTGATGACCCTCCAGGTCACAAGTAGTGTGGTGACATTATGTCACCCATGGGCTTTACCGGCTCGGACTGTAACTAGCAGTCAGGATGTGGGAGTGTCTGTCCCGTATAGATCTATACATATGATGTCCGCTCTCCCTCCAGGAGACTATGGTTACACGGTGATAGCGCTAGGAAGCGTCGTATCGGGAAGTAGTATGTCACATTCTATTTATAGTATTAAAATAATGGTATAGACTCACGAATGAACTGACTCTTGTGTAATTCTCCGTACTAGAGAGAGAGTAACTAGAATCTCCTAACTATTCCAATAATAGTTACTAGTGTTTTAAGTACATGAATAATGGAAGGATGCCTTTGCTACCCAAAGGAAATGAACTGGCTGATGGAACTTTTATGACTATATATGTATACATGATATATAACTAATATTTAATCGACCTTCGGACGGATAGCCGATACCCTAAAGCCACATCCAAACAAGGAAAAGGAGTTAGGGCGAGCTAGCCTTCCTAAGTCCTTTAAACATTGCTTATATAACTATACATGTACAGGCATGCATTTAACAATATCAAAATATAAAAGAATTTTTGGTAAAACCTTTGGAAAACTTATAAATTAGAAATTTATGACTTGATGTCAGTTTATAAAACAAGCTTTGAAAACCTTTAGTGGGATAAAACAGTTTGACATGCAGAAATCTATTTGCTATACAGTTATTAATCACATGTGATTGATATAATAACTCTATAGTTCAACTTGTATTCCCCCCCATAAAAGCATTTAAAATCATTTAAAAGGTTGATTCAGGGGTATGAACTCACCTGACATGGGTGATTCGGATGAACGGATGGTATAGGATGCTAAGTGTCAAGTGAGGACTTGACCACACACGTGAATCCTATTTAACATGTAATGATACATTTAAGTATCTATGTAACGCCCGTAGATCCGGGCTAGTCAATCTAGAGATAATAGGGGTCGAAAACGACTTTTTGACAAAAGATTATTTAGAATAAATAATCTTAACTAATTTGTAGAATATGTCTCAAGGGTTCCGTACATATAAAGAACGCCGAAATCCGAGTTATAACGAAGAAGTTATGACCTGTCGAAGTTTCGCGACAACACAACGCTGAATGACGTAAAATATAAATTTAAGATAGAGCGATATTTAGCCTTAGTGATCCAAACAAAAGTCGTAGAATACGTTAAACCGAGAGCGTGCATGAAAAGAACGTCTAAATCTGACTTCGTATGAGGAAGTTATGATTTTTCGAAGTTTCAACATTAGCAGTGTACAGCCCGAAGTTCGAATATGAGATCGAGCGATATTTAGCCGAAACAATCTAAACGAGAATTGAAGATCTCGTCGATAGTAGTCCAACGATAAAAAGACAGACGAAAACGGACGTCGGATAAAGAAGTTATGGATTTTTAACGGACCAATCCTGTCCCGGCCTGTTAAAAAAATAAAATTTAAAATATAGTCGAAATTAGCCGACGGAGTCTAAACGAGAGTTGTAGAACATAATCTCACCTTCGCGTGGATATAAAGAACGTCGAAAACGGAGCTCGTATGCGAAAGTTATGAATTTTTGAAGGTTGTGGCACGCATACCAAGGCTATCCGAAGGAGTGCTGACCCTATCCGAACTACGCCCAACGTAGAATTGAGTACGCCCAGCGTACCCCGAAGCGTGACGCAAGCAGTGACGATCCGAGGTTACGCCCCGTGTAGCTGAGCATTACGCCCAGCGTAATGCGAGGCTTCGCCGCTATAAAAGGGCATGCGAAGGCAGCCGAGTTCTTTTGCTCCATTCTTCATTTCTCTCTCATTTTTACCTCAATTTTCGTGCCAGAGTTATCCCGAAGCCCCGATATCATTCCCGAGCCCCGAGACAAGTTCCGAAGCCCCGAAGATCCCGAGAAACAAAGTTTCCGAGCCGAAACTCTGCCCGCGTAAAGCCCGGTTTTGGAGAAAACGCCTCGGTTTTTACCGGAAAAGATTATTTTAAGAGACGAGTGCTCGTATTATCAAGTGAGTGCATAGTTACTTTCATCTTACACATAGATATGAAGTATTTAATATAAATTACGTGCTATGTGTGCATATTATCTGTATACTTGCTATCTATGCTGTGTGAAATATTTTTATACACGTTTTAAATAATTTAAACTGTATATGTATTTTATATCTACAAAATGTGTTGGGTAAAACATGGGTAGATGTAATAGTTGCTGTGTGACAGAATAAAATAATGAGAGGCCTCGTTATAGATGTTATTGATGATCCAGTCATCTAGCGGAGTATAGATGACGACCACGGACTATTCTAGACAGTCCAGTGGAACACTAGCAGGCTCGCAACCTGTAGGTGTTTATTTGAACTGTGTGTTTATTTGAACTGTGTGTTTATTTGAACTGTGTGCTCACCAGGTGTACTCCATCCCCCACATGGTTGCCTTAAGGACATTTATTGCTGAGGAATCCCCTTAGCAGTAGTGTCCATCCCGATGATAGTCCTTAGACTAGGTCCCTCGTGTTAGATGTTTTAGGGACGTAAAGTGAGGATAACAGGAACGGGTAATTGGGTTTGTTTGGTTTGATAAAGTTAATAAACTTATTTAATGTGGGTTGAAAACCGTATGTGCTCACCAGGCTCCCAAGCCTGACCCACTCAGTTTCTTGTATTACAGGTAGTGGCGCATGAGCATAGATGTGATGTCTTGGGATTAGAGATTAAAGGATTTTAGGCCTGTAAATACGAAATAATGTAGTAAGGCTTATGCTGTACTGTTTATGCTTTTGACCTGTATCGAACATGACATCCCGAGTCTTTTTAATGAAATACATTTCTATGGAAATGCTTTTGATAAATCTTTATCATATTTTATTTTGGGACAAATTCCGCAACACTTTTATTTAAAATGTTACTCTGATTTTTATAAAGCATAAACAAAATCGGTCTTTTCTGGCCGTGAAAATGGGGATATCACAATCTAATTAGTCATTTAATAACTAATTATGCAAGTAAGGACATCCTAAAGCATGAAAACACTTTGCTACAAGTGCTAGGAGTACCAAGGGTTGCATATAAAGAGAGTATGGCCTCACATTGGAGTTTACTCCTCAAATGGTGGCCCTTAGGGGTGTTTACGGTTTCTAGACCACTTCCCCCATGAGTTTACGGCCGTAAACTCATGGAAGTGGTGTCATTGGGTGTTCAAAGGTCCTAAACCACTCAAGGAATTATGCTAGACTCGAATCAAGGGCTTAGGAAGTGATTAGGGCTCGAAATGACCTCCCTTTGGAGTTTACGGTCCTTGCACCACTCCTTGGGAGTTTACAGTCGTAAACACATGGGTTTACGGTCGTAAACACATGGGTTTACGGCCGTAAACTCATGTTTGTCCATTTCTTTCGTGTTTTGGTGGTTCTATCTTATGCATGCAAGGTTCTAGTCACTTATAGTCGTAAATTCCATGTTTACGTCCGTAAAATCCAAACTTTTGGAGTTTCGCGACTTATGTGATACACGACAAACTCTAAATTATACTTCCTTATTTTTGTTCGCTTGACGAATATAAAATAAAATACTCGAACGGGTTTAAATCCGGCCAAAAATGTATCGAGATGGATTTGACTACTATTTGACGTGCTTGATTGCGGAGTTTATAAAAATGAAAATTTCGGGTTGTCACATCATCCCCCCATTAGAGGGAATTTCGTCCCGAAATTAGAGTTCAAGCACACACACAGATGCAATTGAGCGACTTTAAAAGATGAGGACACTTTAGTTTCGTCTTATCCTCTCGCTCCCAAGTGAATTCAGGGCCTTCGCTTGGTGATCCAACGAACCTTCGCTACTGGGACACGGCTTTGCTCGGGTCGCTTGACCTCTCGGTTCATGATTTCTACAGGTTACTATACGAAGTTGGGTTCTCATTGATTTCGATCTTGACGAGTGGGATTTCGAGAGTCACGTCGGACAAGCACTTTTTCAAGTCTAAGACGTGGATAGATTTGGGTGGAATTTATGGGATTCCAACAGAAGTGGTGGTCCGACTGGGGTTGGACCAATTCTTATCAAGAATCTCGGATGGTCCTAAACTCTTGGGAAGATAGAGCTTTTTAGTACTTAGAACATAATGTACTTCCATGGTTAGATCATCACTTGGCGTGATCGCCATTCTTTAGTTCAAAAAGTTCTCGCTCACCGGGGTGTGGTTCTCCGAGTTGGTTCTTAGAAGGCTCAGGTCGTCTTCGGATTCGTACTTCTCAATGGTTGGCTTTCGGAGGTTTTCTGGATCATCGGATGTAATGGCTACTACTGGTACCTATTGGTTACGTGGCATCTATCTCGACCTAGTGCAAAATGGACCTGCACTTCTGACTCTTGCGGTGTTTCTAACGAAAACTCTCAAAGTCGGTGTGATAGGGGATTTTACCAGACGATGTTTAGAAAGTTTTAATTTTCATCATCGTCTATTAGATGCTTTCACAGTATGATTCCTAACTGGAAAGAATCATTCTCTTACTCGCTTCGCTGTTTCATGGGTAACAGTCCCTGATCAGGGCTAACTTCGTCCTTAGGGATTTTTGGAATGGTTGGCTATTTCAGGAGGTGGTTCTACTATTTCTTTTAAGATAGTATTCCTTGGAACACCTAGTAGCCCAACAAATCTCTGAGACGTGCCCCTTTCTCTAAGGTGTCAGCTCCTTCTAGTTGTAGGAAGCGCGTGTTCTTGTATAAACCTTCGACTGACACCCAGACTGGTCTCGAGTCTACAATCTCTTTATGATCTGGGTTATAAGGCTTAACGCAACATACCATTTTACTTTATTCAAGTATTCTTGGTTGCGGAGGTGGTCATGTGGTTCTTAACGTTCTAGTATTAACTTCGGAGAATGCAGTCTATCGTCTATAGGGCGACGGTGACTTTTCTCGCATGAGGAGGCGGCGTGTCCTAGGCACTACTCGTCTGTAACGGGATGGACGAAGTGCCTGAGTAGTGCGGGTATTTCTTGCAACTACTCTTCCGGGGTTACCGGGATTCTCCATTTAGATTTACTCTAGATAGAAATGGATTCTGCTACACAAAACCTCTTATTTCTTCATCCATTTTCTCCAGAGTTTAACCTGTCGCAGCTTTCAGGTGTCCGTGATTTCTGCTGAGGTGCTTATTTCGTGGGATTACGCGGGAATGGATGGTCGTATTCAATGTTTTGACTCTTACGACTTGAGTTACTTTTCTTAACGGAGGGTGTTAGCTACTATGTTGGCTTAACCGGGATGACAACAAATTTCGAATTTGTGGTCATTTCAGTAGCTCAACCCACAGTGGTTCTCTTGACTCTAACTCCTTTTATATGGGGGAAAGGATGAAGGGTCTTATTATAAGGTTCGTGGTAGAGCTCATACTCGGCTTAATCACTGATACTCGGTGTATGCAAGTCGTATATAATTGAGATCGACGGGATGTTCAGTTGTGTGGCCCCACCCCAAACCCACAACCCAACGAGGAACAGGGAGTAGGGAGGAAGCACACATCTTAAATCTTATTGCTCTAAATTATATACCACTCTAATGCATATACTCAGTAGTAGTAAGTTAATCCCATGAGTTCTTTCTTTTGACTCACGAACCTGATCGTGCGGTGTGGATGGCCTTTATGGGGGATCTATTGAGTAGGTTTCGGGCAGTTATTGTCTTCTGGGATACCTGCAATGCCTTTCGCTTCTGGTTCTAACTGTCTAAGGAGGGATTGGTTAACAGCGCGTGGTACCCTTCTCCTGGGTACTTCGGAAGGTTTGGATAAGAGGGACGACTGACGGTTCGCATTAGGTTTTCTTATCAGGTTTGGAAGGACCATTATTTGGCGAATTGGCTATGGTGAAAGTGTTGGATAAGGTGTCTAAGTCCATAACTATTTCTGGTATGTACTTGACCCGACCCGGCATGGTCCATTTGGGTTGCATGGCACCATGCAATTGGATAAACTAAAATGAGAGAAATAACACTTATGGTTTATTAATATATTATAAGTTCTAATATATTAATAATATTATTTAATTAGTTTGATCAAGAATTAATTTAGAATTAATTAAGTGATCAAAAGATAACTAATTAAATATATGGGTTGATTATGTAAATTATGCATAACTTGTATAGTGGGCTAAGAGGCTCCATGGATTATCAAGTTGGGTTAAACCCATAGGATGCTCCATGGATGCTCCATGGGAGTTACAAACCCACGGGTCATGGAAATGAAGAGTCATGACACATTAGGGTTTACATGGTGTAACCCTAGATCTGTCAACACTATATAAAGAACCCATGCTCCACCAAAATTGGTTGCACACAAGAATCAAGAGGGCTAGAGCCGATTTTGCAAGTGTAAGATTCTCTCAAAGTTTACTCCTTTGCATTTGGTGTTGTGTGAAGCATTTGAGGCATCACACTTGGGGTGCTAGGCTCACAAGGTTTCAAGGATCATAATCAACAACAAGGTAAGTTATTCTATCTTTCATTCAAGTTAAAAATGTTCCCCATGTATGCTAGATAGGAATATAACCTTGGAATTCAACTTTGCATGATAATTAGACAAACATAGATCCAAGGTTATTAGGGTTGCATGTACACTTAGGAAGTGCTAGAATGCTCAAAACCCATCAGTGGTATCAGAGCCTAGGTTTGTTTGTTGTTTTTTTTTTGTGCAAACTGCTTGAAAAAAATCGTTTTTCTGTTTTCTGCTCGTATGAAAGTTTGCACATTTGTTGCTGGAAATGGACTAGAAACATTACCCTAACCTGTTTTGATGTTTTAAAACTTGTTTTAGATGGTGTAATGTTTATGCTAATCCATTTACAATGGCAATTATCAAAATTACAAGTTTTTTTTAAGTGTAATTTTTGATTCTTGAAAGTGTTCATATTCATGTTCTTGAACTTATGAAGATTAGATGATCACAGGAATTGTTTGTAACCTTCATGGTAGTTTAATTCATGATCATAATGTGTTTTAATGGAGTCCATAACTTGTTCTCAAGTTATGGAAAACCAAAAGTCTCACTTTTATTAAAGCCATTAAAAGAACACAAGAGTTATAAAAATGAAGAGTCTTCATTTTTATTACTCAATTAATTCATAAGTTATAAGAAATGAAAAGTTTTTGAAGTTTACAAAACTTGCCCTCAAGTTTTGGAACAAGTAAAGTCTTGATTAAAACTTTAGTTCCAACCCTTAGAATTTTAAAAGTTAAAATTCAACCCTTATACTTTATAATATTATAAGTTACTAATATATATATATATATATATATATATATATATATATATATATATATATATATATATATATATATATATAAGATCAAGTCGTCTTACCGCTAGTACGCCTCATTCACGAAGTCGGTCTATAAGGGGGGTATAAGGTTGTTGCCAATAAAATGGCAACTTAATGGGTGTCCACTCTCACCCACCGCTTCCTTGATCGGTGGAGGGTCGTTAGCCGAACGGGTAGGACAAGGACTTATAAATTCTCATTAAAAGTATGATGAATATTATAAAGTAAGTAAATGCTTTTATTAAATTCCCAATTTTAATTACTTTAGGAAAAATGTGAATAAGGTGCTAATCCATGAAATTACACTTTACACTTTGTTTAAGTCGTTGGTGGAGCGTGTGTGGTTAACCGGCACACTAACTTGGACTTAACAAGGTAGGTAAAGGGTGACTTAAAGTTTACCATAGCATCGGTGGAGCGTGTGTGGTTTACCGGCACATCGATTAAGTGATAAACTTTGAGGGTACCAAGTGATTTGCATGGTTACTTCACACCTCGTTTTGTGATCCTCGGTATCCCAGTCACAAAACTTGGAGGGCACACTCGAGATTGAAACATGCCTTTGAAAATTTCATTGAATCTCAAAAGAATCTAGGAATTTCTAAGAACCAATTAAAAACCTAATATTTATATTTCATTTTTCATGGTGGAAATTGGTGAATCGTCATTCACCTACCTTTAAAATATGTTATAGCTTGGATTACGGCATACCTCTTCTAAGTTATAATATATTGTGATTGGATCCTAGCCTTAATATTACATTTGGGTGTTTTATTAAGAACTCTCTTAATATCTAAACTAATCTTGTCCTCTTCTTTCAGATGTCTTCAAACAATGCTGCTTCTGGCTCTAATCCTAATGGCTCCTTTACCCTTATGAACTTGTGTGGGAAAGTCACTTTTGATGGATCCAACTTCAATGAATGGGTCAGAAACATCAGGATGATTACCCGCTACGAGGACAAAGAATATGTCCTTGACAAGGAGCTTAAGGAGATTGATGAGACCACTACAACTCCCCAGGAGATCGCTGACTTCCGGGCACATGAAAGGGATGCTACAAAAGTGGCATGCATCATGTTGGCCACCATGACAGCGGAACTCCAAAAGTCCTACGAGGACTTCTACCCTTTTGAAATGCACCAAGATCTGATGGAAAGATACCATCAAAGTGCACGACAAGAGAGGTATGAAATCATATGCTCTATCATAACAACCATGATGAAGGACGGCGAATCCGTCACGAGCCACATGCAGAAAATGCAAAGGTATGTGGATCGGTTGCTGAAGCTTAATGTGAACTTCCCTGAGGAGCTTGCAATAGATATCATTTTGCACTCCTTACCATCGTGCTATGATTAATTCCGCATGACATATCACATGAATAAGGAAGAGGTCACACTCAGCAAACTTCAGGGACTCCTCAAGACCACACAAACAGGTCTTAAGGGTAAGTCGGTTGTTAACACTCCTACTCTAAACTCCGCCCTGGTTTTGGCAATCGGGAAAGGTTGAGGGAAGAAGAGGAAGAGCTCTTCGAAGGGTACCAAGGCTAGGACCCTTGATGGCTCTTCTTCAAGTGGAACCAAGAAAGGTTTCGTCACTCCTTCTTCTGACCCTAAAGAGGCTGAATGCTTCTATTGCCATGAAAAGTCACATCGGAAGCGGAACTGCCCAAAGTACCAGCAAGATGTGAAGGATGGGAAAGTTAAACCCAACCATGCAGGTATTTACACTATCTTATCTAATAACTCACCCCATTCTAACTCTTGGGTCCTTGATACCGGTTGTGGTATTCATATCTGTTCTGATTTGCAGGGACTAAGAAGAAGTGAGAATGTGGAGCATGGAAGAATAAACTTAATCATGGGGAATAGGAAAGCTTTACCTGTCACCAAGATTGGAGTTTATACTTTATCGCTAAGTAGTGGGTTTAGTTTAGATTTGAATAAATGTTGTTATTCGCCAGAAATGGCAAGAAATATTATTTCCTTTCATGCATTGTATAAACAAGGTTTCACCTTTTCATTTGATAATGAAGTTGGTTCGATTAATGCTTTCTTTAATAATGTTCTTTATTTTAAAGCATTACCTTGTGATGGTGTATATGAAACTGTATCTGTGGTTGATAACTTAGGAAATAATGTATTGTGTATTGATTCTGTTAATGATAATAACTTGGATAAAGCATCATTATGGCATTGTCGTCTTGGACATATAAGCAAGAAACGCATAGGCCAACTCCAAAAGGATGGAGTCTTGGAGTCATTTGACCTAAAGTCAGATGATAGTTGCGAATCATGCTTACTTGGAAAAATGACAAAGTCACCCTTCACAGGTTCTTGTGAGAGGGGTGAAGGTTTGTTAGATCTTATACACACGGATGTGTGTGGGCCCTTCAAACATGCCACAAGGGATGCTAATCATTATTATTTGACTTTTACTGATGATTACAGTAGATATGGATATGTCTACTTAATCAAGCATAAGTCAGAGACTTTTGAAAGGTTTAAAGAATTTAAACAGGAAGTCGAGAATCAATTGGGCAGGAACATTAAGATGCTTCGATCCGATCGAGGTGGTGAGTATCTTAGTTCAGAGTTCCTCGACTATCTTAGGGAATGTGGGATTGTCTCATAATTGACACCTCCCAGGACACCGCAGTTGAACGGTGTAGCTGAGAGGCGTAATCGAACCTTGTTGGATATGGTTCGTTCCATGATGAGTCGAGCTTCGCTACCAATCTCATTTTGGGGGTATGCCTTAAAGACTGCCGCCCATATCCTTAATCTAGTCCCTACAAAGAAAGTTGCCAAAACTCCTCATGAGATGTGGACTGGTAAAGTACCCAAACTAGACCACATTAAGATTTGGGGTTGCGAAGCTTTCGTGAGACGCGAGACTCATGATAAGCTCGAACCTCGAAGTGAGAGTTGTATTTTCATCGGCTACCCACAGAAATCCTTTGGTTACCTCTTCTACAGACCTAGTGAGAATGTGGTCTTTGTAGCTAGGAGGGCTTTCTTTCGAGAGAGAGAGAGAGAGAGTTCATAAGCCAAGGAGACAGTGGGAGGCAAGTTGACCTTGAAGAAATTCAAGAGTCAAGTGGTGAAGGAACTTCAAACCCTAGCACTCAACTTGAGGAGGAAACTCCTGTTGAGCCAATTGACAAGTCTGTACCTCTGAGGCGTTCCACAAGGGTTAGGAATGCACCTGAGCATTACTATGGATTCCATATTACTGCGGAAGGTGATACACTTATCAGTGATGAGACACTGATAGGTCTGGATGAACCTAACAGTTACGCGGAAGCCATGGCAGGCCCTGAGTCAGCCAAGTGGAAAGAGGCAATGGACAGCGAGATACAGTCCATGTATGACAATCAAGTTTGGAACTTGGTTGAGAATGTACCAGGTCGTAAGACTGTAGGGTGCAAATGGATCTTCAAGAAGAAGACCGACATAGATGGTAATGTACACACTTATAAGGCACGACTGGTTGCAAAGGGTTCCTCACAAACTCCGGGAGTTGATTATGATGAGACCTTTTCTCCAGTGGCCAAGATTAAGTCTATTAGGGTTCTGTTAGCCATAGCTGCATTTCATGACTATGAAATATGGCAAATGGATGTCAAAACAGCTTTCCTTAATGGAAAGTTGGCTGAGGATGTTTACATGAGTCAGCCAGAGGGTTTTGTCAATACAGAGTACCCTAATAGAGTGTGTAAGCTTGAGAAATCCATTTATGGGTTAAAGCAAGCACCTCGCAGATGGAATCTTTGCATTGATGAGAAAGTCAAAGAATTTGGCTTTTCTAGGAGTGAAGATGAATCTTGTGTATATGTCAAGGCTAGTGGGAGTATAGTTAGTTTTTTGGTATTGTATGTGGATGACATACTACTCATAGGAAATGACATCCTAACTCTGCAGGAAGTTAAGTCCTGGCTTGGGAAGTGTTTCTCTATGAAGGACCTAGGAGAAGCTGCCTATATTCTAGGGATAAGGATCTTGAGAGACCGGAGTAAGAGACTAATTGGACTTAGTCAGAGTACCTACTTGGATAAGGTGCTGAAGAGATTCGGCATGTAGGACTCCAAGAAAGGAGAGTTACCCATCCAGAGTAACGCCAGATTGAGTAAGACACAAAGCCCTAGTACTGAGCCTGAGATAGCATAAATGAGTCGAATACCTTATGCTTCGGCTGTAGGATCGATCATGTATGCTATGACGTGTACTCGAGCTGATGTAGCCATTGCTTTGAGCATGGTTAGCAAGTATCAGGGGAACCCTGGCAAGGCACACTGGACTGCGGTAAAGAATATCCTCAAGTACCTACGGAGGACTAAGGATTGGGTCCTTACCCTCGGTGGGAGTAAAGACTTGAGAGTTTTAGGGTATAGTGATGCTAGCTTTCTGACTGATAGGGATAATTTCCGCTCTCAGTCAGGCTGGGTCTTTACCTTAAACGGAGGAGAAATTTCTTGGAAGATTTCCAAGCAAGAGACAGTGGCTGATTCAACTTGCGAATCAGAGTATATAGCAGCTAGCGAGGCAGCAAAGGAGGCGATATGGCTGAAGAACTTCATTGGAGACCTTGGAGTTGTACCAGCTATTAAAGAGCCAATGGAAATTTTCTGTGATAGTGAAAGTGCAGTTCCCTTAGCCAAGGAACCAAGGGATCACGGGAGATCCAGACACATCGACAGAAAATACCATTTCATCAGACATCGAATAGAAGAAGGAATCCTCGTGGCAAAGAGGGTATCATCAGATGAGAATCCAGCAGATCCCCTCACGAAGGGACTGACTCGGGTTAAGCATCTCCAGCATGCTCGGAGCATAGGGCTGAAGGATGATATTAGATTTAGTAGTTAGATAACCTTGAAATTTGTAAAGTGTAATTGACATTAGATGATGAATAAAAGGTGTTTTATTTATGAGTAAAGTGTTGCTATCTCTTGTCGATCGTTTAATATATTTCTTTTGTATGTTTTGACTTCCAGAATAATTATGTTTGGTATATCATATTATTCGAACCTCCACAGTCGGTCATATGTCGGAAGTAGGTTTGAATCAAGACTGTCATGATTGGTTGCAGAGGTCTAAGTTGTTGGACATGGCTACAACACTCATGAGTGCTCATAAGTTCTGAGCATTGGACTCAACCCACGCTCACTGGAATCACTTCATGGAATTTATCTCGAGTGATCGTGAGACGGTAATATCATATAAGTCTTCAAACCTAGATATATGATTTGTTACTTATGAGTTGGTTATGCATTGATTGTACGAAAACGCATTGGTAACTCGATGTTATAAAACGTGCTCTTGTGTATAATTCAATGAGTAGTAGAACAAACATATGAGTCGAAGTTTATCTGTTCCTTCTTGGATTAGAAGCTGATATCTGGGCCCCTCGATGATTTTGTTTTGACCTATGTACCGGGCCCGGTCAGAACTAAGTTGATGTGTTCAATTAAGTTCTTTGTCAAACAAATCGAAAATCGGGAAACAAACTGCTGGACAATAAGTAAGACATTGTTCCATGTATTTGTCCGGCTGATATCTAGAACAGAGGATTATATGATCACTTATCTTAAATGGCGTATCATCATCTTCTCAGTTCCGAGAGACCTTGAAAGAGCTACGATTGCTGATCGGTTCCTGAAGTCATACTTGCAGTTATAGTTATTTGACTTATCCAAGTGGGAGACTGTTGGATAAGGTGTCTAAGTCCATAACTATTTCTGGTATGTACTTGACCCGACCCGGCATGGTCCATTTGGGTTGCATGGCACCATGCAATTGGATAAACTAAAATGAGAGAAATAACACTTATGGTTTATTAATATATTATAAGTTCTAATATATTAATAATATTATTTAATTACTTTGATCAAGAATTAATTTAGAATTAATTAAGTGATCAAAAGATAACTAATTAAATATATGGGTTGATTATGTAAATTATGCATAACTTGTATAGTGGGCTAAGAGGCTCCATGGATTATCAAGTTGGGTTAAACCCATAGGATGTTCCATGGATGCTCCATGGGAGTTACAAACCCATGGGTCATGGAAATGAAGAGTCATGACACATTAGGGTTTACATGGTGTAACCCTAGATGTGTCAACACTATATAAAGAACCCATGCTCCACCAAAATTGGTTGCACACAAGAATCAAGAGGGCTAGAGCCGATTTTGCAAGTGTAAGATTCTCTCAAAGTTTACTCCTTTGCATTTGGTGTTATGTGAAGCATTTGAGGCATCACACTTGGGGTGCTAGGCTCACAAGGTTTCAAGGATCATAATCAACAACAAGGTAAGTTATTCTATCTTTCATTCAAGTTAAAAATGTTCCCCATGTATGCTAGATAGGAATATAACCTTGGAATTCAACTTTGCATGATAATTAGACAAACATAGATCCAAGGTTATTAGGGTTGCATGTACACTAAGTGTTAGAATGCTCAAAACCCATCAGAAAGTTCTCTTTACACAGCCCTAGAAATTTTCACATGGTCGCACCAAGTCGAACCATGATTGACGGCAGTGTCGAATTTAATAAACATCGACATGATGTGGAATGAAGATCGATGGGACCATGTACTGAACGGGGCACACAAGTTCTTAGCATCTCGGGTTTCGTCCATGGTATCACTGTCGCGGATACTTGGACCGATAGAATTGACGCGGAACTCTAGGGGGTCCTGATGTTTCGGACTAATGTACCTTTCATGAATGGATTTCTCACGAGGCCTCTCTATAATCGCCTAGTATACACTAGTCATGTATAATTAAGGTTAAAAGGACTGTTGACTGAGCGACTCCGCCCTAAATCCACAACCCAACGAGGAACAGGAGATAAGGCAGCATCACTCACTCGAGGTCTATCAATTCTTAATTATAAATGGCTTTTAACGTATATATCAAGCCATCATAGCTTTACCTAATGGGTTTTTGAATTTTTACAACAGTGTTGCGACTTTCGCCTTAACGAGGGAGTAATTACAATTAGGATTTATTAAAGTTCTCGGTTAGCTACTTAGGATTGAGAGACGTACCAAAATTCTACCGGGTCCTTTGATGCTTCCCCTAGGCATTAGGGTTAGACTCCTCCTGCGCCCTTGTCATTTCTTTCAGTTGGGCAGTCCCTCTTAGAGTGCCCAATTTCACCACATAGATAGCATACAGGACTGGTCGCCACATTGGTGGTTGATGTAATGAACTCAATCGGGGTTCTGCAGCTGCGAGCGGTATGCCCCTTCATGTTGCACCTAACACAAAAGGGTTCCCGACAGACTCCATAATGATGGAAGTCACACCTGCTGCAGCGGGGAAGGTTTCCTAGGTATGTGTAACGCCTGTGTTTCTGGGCTTGTCATTAATGTTGATATAATAGTCTAGGTTAACCTTTGTAACCCGTCTTGAAATAATAGAAGTGTATTATTTGAGTATTATGTGTTATGTGCTTAATTGTGTGTCTTAATTGAATTAAGAATAAAAATAAGCGTCAAAATGAAATGTTAGACAAAGCCGATATCTATGGATAATGTTGTAGTAGTTGAAACGAGGTTTCCGAATATGTAAAGAACGCTGAAATCCGAGTTATAACGAAGAAGTTATGACCTGACGAAGTTTCGCGACGGAACCGGCACGACGCTGAAGGACGTAAAATATGAATTTAAGATAGAGCCATATCTAGCCTTAGTGATCTAAACGGAATTTGTAGATTATGGTAAACCGAGAGCGTGCATAAAAAGAATGCCCAAATCTGACTTCGTATGAGGAAGTTATGATTTTCCGAAGTTTCGACTTAGCAGTATGTAGCCCGAATACTCGATTTGAGATCGAGCGGTTTTTAGCCGAAACAATCTAAACGAGAATCGAAGATCTCATTGATAGTAGTGCATTGGTGAAAGGACAGACGAAAACGGACGTAAGATGAAGAAGTTATGAATTTATAACGGAGTTTTCATGTCCAGGCCTACTAAAAATAAATAATAAAAAATAAAGTTAAAATTAGTCGACGGAGTCTAAATGAAAGTTGTAGAGCATAATCTCACCTACGCGTGGATATAAAGAACGTCGAAAACGGAGCTCATATGCGAAAGTTATGAATTTTTGAAGATCGTGGCACGCATACCAAAGCTTATTCGAAGGGTACGCCCCGCGTAACCTTTGAGTACGCCCATCGTACTCGGATGAGTGCAAGTTGCCTGACCAATACTCGAGTACTGCTAAGTGACGCATGCAGTGACGTCAAAGTACGCCCAGCGTAACCAAGATTACGCCCAACGTACTAAGTACGCCCAGCGTACTTGGAGTTACGCCCAACGTAATCCAAGACTCAGCAGCCTATAAATAGAAACCGAGATCAACCGATTCTTTTGCCATTTTTCTTCCTTTCTCCCTAAGTTTTGCATCGTTTTGCGTGCCAATCATATCCCGAAGCCCCGGTATCATTCCCGAGCCCCGAAGCAAGTTCCGAAGTCCCAAAGGTCCCGAGAAGTAAAGTTTCCGAGCCGAAACTCTGCCCGCGAGAAGCCCGATTTTCAAGAAAAACATCCCGGTTTTATCGGAAAAGTTTATTTTAAGAGACGAGGTGCTGTTCGATCATTGTCTTATCAAGTGAGTGTATATTCGTTTTCTTCTAACACATAGATATGAAGTATTCTTTATAAAAATACGTGCTATGTGTTTACATATTATTTGTTTATTTGAACTAGTTGTTGAATGAATGTTTTGTACAGGTTATAAGCTATATATAAATGTATATATTTTATCTACTAATATGTTGGGTAGAACATGGGTAGACAGTTGGTGTGTGATGAAATAAATTGATGAGAGGCCTCGATGTTGTTGTTGATCTAGTCATCTAGTGGAGTATGGATGACGACCACGGACTCATTCTAGACAGTCCAGTAGAACACTAGCAGGCTCATAACCTGTAGGTGTTGTGAACGATGTGTTCACTGGTGTACTCTATCCCCCTCATGGTTGCCTTTAGGACATCTATTTCTAAGGAAGCCCCTTTGCGGTAATGTCCGTCCCGATGAAAATCCTAGATTAGGTCCCTCGTAATAAGTTGTTGTTTTAGGGACAAAAAGTGAGGATAACGGGAATAGGTAATCGAGTTATCGTTGGTTGGTGAAATTAAATATAATTATTTATTGTGGGATGAAAACCCTATATGCTCACCAGGCCCCCAAGCCTGACCCACTCAGTTTACTTGTATTATAGGAAGTGGCGCAAGGGCATAAGATGGATGAATCATCAAGTTGTTTTGTCTACAAGTCTGTATATGTATATATTTGTTGAACGACTTGTAATGTTATCGTTTATGCTTTATGGTCTGTATCGAAACATGACATCCCGATTTTTTATTATGAAATGAAATTATATTTCTTTATGAAATGTTTTGATAAAAATCTATTTTTATCATGTTTTGTTTTTGGGAACAAATTCCGCAACTCTTTTAAATCAAAAGAATTTACTCTGAAAATGTTTAAAAAGCATAAATGAAACCGGTCTTTTCTATTCGAGATTTTGGGGATGTTACAGTTGGTATCAGAGCATTAGTTTAAGCGAACTAGGAATTTGTAGGATTTCTAGACTTAAACTTAGAATTCTAAGTGAGGGTTATGAGGTGTGTCTATTGTATTTTAGACACGAGCACTAGTTTATTTTAGGAAGCTGCCTAAAATGCTTTTATGTGCTAAATGTTATATGTTGCCATATACGATATTATTTGTTCGGATCTATGGTCTGTTGCCGACCGGATCGGGAAACCTTATGTGTTTAGGATTCTAAGCGTATGACGACGGTATTAGAACTAGCATGTAAACGTTTCGGAGTGATAAGGATGATTTGAATATCTATCGTGAATAAGGATCTAGTTTCACCTTATTCGGTGTATAGATCAAAAATGGTAAGAACCAGGAGTGGCGTTGGAAACGCGGATGAAAACAGGAATCGACCACCTGTGATTGAACAAATAGCTGTTGAAGCTGCAGCACCAGAACAGATCACCATGGCTAGAGTGCAAACCATGATTCGGGCTATGTTAGCCGAACAAAGGGAAGAAATACGACAAATGCTGCATGGGAATAGGGACGAACCAATCATACCCGTTGAGGAACCCGAACTGATTCCCGAACAATTGGAGGAAGGAAACAATAGTCGCGCTGTGAGTCAAGTTGGGACTCAAGGAGAACGAAGGAATGACCCTGAAAGGAGAAACAACAAGGATGGGCGAATGTACAAGAATTTCTTGGGCGCCAAGCCGCCAAGTCTTTCTGGGAGCCCAAAGCCTGTTGAGATTATGGATTGGATCTCCGAAATGGAGATGGTATTTGAAAGTTGCGACTGTAGCAACAAACAGAAGACTGACTTTGTAGTTAGACAACTGAAAACTGGAGTCTTGAGCTGGTGGAAGTTGTTGGTAGATACTATGCCACGAGGAGAAGCCCTGAAAATGTCATGGGAGGAGTTCTTGGAACAACTAAGGGCGCAGTACTGTTCAAAGATAGATCTGATTGATCTGAACAATGAGTTCCAAAACTTGAAGAAGGGGAGGATGAGCATAGATGACTATGCTACTGCATTCACTGAGAAGATGAAGTTATTTCCGTACCTAGTGCCAACAGAACTCTCCAAGATTGAGAGGTTCGCTAATGGACTGCCTGCCGACTTTGGCCCGACAGTCAAGATGACAACTACTCTGAAAACAGCTGTTCGAGCAGCTAAGAATGTGGAGGCCCAGCAGAAGGAGAAGGGTCCGGAAAGGATATATGTTGGTGAGAAAAGGAAGTTCGATGGACCTTCAGGGTCCAACAAGAAAAACAAGTTCTCGAAGTCTAGTTCGAGAGGAGGAGGAGGAGGAAGCGAAGCCAAATGGTGCGACAAATGTAAGAAGAAGCATCATGGAAAATGTGAAGTAGTGGCCACATGTTTTAAATGTGGGAAGCCAGGGCACTATGTCAATGAATGCACTCTCACCAAGAAAGTTTGTTATGGTTGTGGTGAGGAAGGGCACATCTCAAGGGATTGTCCGAAGAAGAAGGAGGCAGCAAAACCCAATATTCCCCCAAAGCCGAAGGCGAGAGCATTCCAGATGACACTGGAAGCTGCAAAAGATGAAGCTGATGTCGCTTCAGGTACCTTTCTCGTAAACAATTTGCCTGCCCAAATTTAATTTGATTCTGTAGCCAACTACTCCTTTATTTCGCATGAATTTGGTAGAAAACTAGCTTTGCCTGTTGATAGACTAGATAATACTTTATTAGTCGAAGTTGCTAGTGGCAAGTTTGTACCTGTTAGCCATCGTATGAAAAACATCTTAATCGACCTGAATGGGAATAAGTTCCATGAGGAATTGTTGCCTATCGAACTTAACGGTTTCGACATCGTGTTGGGAATGGATTGGTTTAGCGCCAATGACGCCGAGATATTGTGCCGAAAGAAGATAGTAAAAGTAAACCCGCTAGGGAAGGAGTCATTTATGGTGTATGGGGACAAACGCAGAGTAAATTATGGAATCATTTCGCTAATGAAAGCCAGAAAGTGTTTGGCCAAAGGATGTACATCATATTTGGCATTCGTGATTGACACAAAGAAGGAGAAAAAGGAAATGCAGAGCATTCCTGTCGTGTGTGATTATCCGGAAGTATTTCCCAAAGATCTTCTCGGATTGCCGCCTGATCGACAAGTAGAATTCCGTATTGACTTATTACGAGGAACCACGCCAATAGCAAAAGCACCTTATCGATTAGCAAGGACGGAGATGAAGGAGCTGATGATGCAACTTCAGGAGTTATTGGACAAAGTTTTCATAAGACCTAGTTCATCACCCTGGGGAGCTCCGGTGTTATTCGTAAAGAAGAAAGATGGAAGCATGAGAATGTGCATTGACTATAGAGAGCTGAATAAGGCAACGATAAAGAATAGATATCCTTTGCCGAGGATTGATGACCTGTTCGATCAACTACAAGGTTCAAGTTATTTTTCAAAGATCGACCTAAGGTCAGGATATCATCAGCTGAAAGTAAGAGAACAGGATATAGAGAATACTGCATTCAGAACGTGATATGGACACTACGAGTTTTTGGTTATGTCGTTTGGACTAACCAATGCTCCAGCAACATTCATGGATTTAATGAACAGGGTTTGCAATTCGTTCCTTGATAAATCTGTGATAGTGTTCATAGATGACATTCTGATTTATTCGAAAAGCCAAGAGGAGCATGGCAGACACTTGCGCGAAGTGTTAGAAGTCTTGAAGAAGGAGAAGTTGTATGCTAAGTTCTCCAAATGTGATTTTTGGATCCGAGAAGTCCAATTCTTGGGTCACATGGTCAACCAAGAAGGGATAATGGTTGATCCAGCAAAGATCGAAGCTGTGATGAAAGGGGAACAACTAAAAAGTCCCACGGAGGTCCGAAGCTTTTTAGGATTAGCCGGATATTACCGAAGGTTTATCCAAGGCTTTTCTTCGATCGCTACTCCATTAACATCTTTCACCCACAAAGGAGCTACTTATCCTTTGAGTGATAAGCATAAAGAAGCATTCGAGTTGCTAAAGAAGAAACTATGTGAAGCACCGATTCTTTCTTTACCCGATGGAGTTGAAGACTTCGCTGTCTATAGCGATGCGTCTGGTGTTGGATTGGGTTGTGTTTTGACCCAAAGGGAAAAGGTAATCGCATATGCGTCTCGACAGTTGAAAGAACATGAAAAGAACTACCCGACTCATGATTTCGAGTTGGCAGCGGTAGTTTTCGCTCTGAAAATATGGAGGCAATACCTCTATGGCACGAAGTGCAAACTTTTCACTGATCATAAGAGTCTCCAATATCTCTTTAATCAGAAATAATTGAATATGAGGCAACGATGCTGGCTAGAGTTACTTAAGGACTACGACTGTGAGATACTTTACCACCCTGGTAAAACCAATGTTGTTGCTGATGCTCTCAGTCGGAAAGTTAATCTTGAAAGTAAAAGGCCAAGAGCGTTGAGAATAGAAGTTGTCTCGACAATTGTGGAGAGTATAAAGAAGGCTCAAGAAGAAGCTTCAGAGAAGAATGACCGAAAGAAGGAACGTTTGGGCAAAACGTTAGTGTTTGGTACAAACGGTCATGGACTGAAGGTATTCCAAGATCGTATTTGGGTACCTAAGTCAGGAGGAATAAGAGATCTTCTGATGAAAGAAGCTCACAAAACCATGTACTCGATTCATCCCGGTAGCACTAAAATGTATAGGGACCTGAAACCATATTACTGGTGGCCGACGATGAAGCTCGACATTGCGAAGTATGTGGCGGAGTGTGTGACCTGTACGAGAGTCAAGGCACAACATCAGAAACCATACGGGAGTTTAGAACCTTTACCTGTGCCCATGGGTAAATGGGAAGACATTGCTATGGATTTTGTCACTAAACTGCCCAGAACGAAAAATGGTCACGACATGATTTGGGTGGTCGTTGATCGATTCACTAAGAATGCACATTTCATAGCAGCCAAGGAGAAATGGTCTATGGATAAGCTTGCGATTCACTAAGAATGCACGATTGTATCAGATCGTGACAGCCGTTTCACCTCAAGATTTCGGAGAAGTCTACAAGAGGAATTGGGTACCAAGTTGTGTTTAAGTACAGCTTACCATCCACAGACTGATGGTCAGAGCGAAAGAACGATACAAACACTTGAAGATATGCTGAGAGCATGTACCTTGGAATTCCAAGGTAATTGGGATGAACATTTACCTTTGGTAGAATTTTCCTACAATAATAGTTTCCACTCGAGCATTAAGATGGCACCTTATCAAGCTTTGTATGGACAAAAGTGTCGTACGCCGTCTTGTTGGCTTGAGGCTGGGGAAAAGCAGTTTATGGGACCGTAGATAGTTCATCAAACTGCTGAGTCTGATCGTGAAAGATGGATTTCAGTCGCATAGTTCGATGATCAGAATTTGGAGCTATTGATTAGGAGGTATGATAGTTTAATAGATTGCTTAGGAAATATGTCTAGATACATAGTTTTCATATATTTGCATTGTAAGGATAAAATTGTCCGCCTTTTATCAATAAAGTGAAATTTTGATTTTATTTACTTTACATTTCCTTGCAATGACATTTATGAAAATTGATGGTTATATTTCTTTTATTAGCAATGTTAAATATGGATTTGATTATTGGTTGTGTCATTCGTGGTAATGTCATAATCAACCAAGTGGAAAAGGAATTATCATCACCCAAGTTTCAGTTGTATAGTAACTTGGAGTCATACAATTCGATTTGTGTGATGTATGAGAATCTTGATCTTTGCGAGATTAAGACTAATTCCTTGTTCACATGTTTATGTGAGTCAAGTGAAAGACTAAAGGATCTAGTACACATTGATGTGCACTGGTCAGATCCACCACAAAGGATGATAAGTCTATTCGTCACGATTAACTGATGGTTCATGTAACATCCATAAATTTCACTAAAATTTTAAACTTTTTAAATACTCAAAAACCACTAGTTATTACAAAATTGTTTTTAAATAGTTCAAACATCATAATGGTTCCAAAATCAAATCATAAAAGTGTGAGGAGGTGCACGATCAAGCCTTCGCCTTCCCGCGGTCATCCGAAGTCCCTGAAAGAAAATCCAAAACGGTAAGCCCAAAGCTTAGTGAGTTCCCCCAAAATACCAACGCCATATAACCAGAACAATATCATAACGAACATTATGCATACAGAGTCTTCAGTATGACTGGACCGCCTCACCGGCCTTCAGCCTATCTGGCTCACTCTCAGAACCTTCAGCATGTCTGGACCGCCCTACTGGGCCTTTGTAAGTCCCAATCTGCTTGTGTATCAATCAGATCCGTTTGATGGTGCGGAATCTCAATCAAACGGATGATGTCAGATCAAGATAGAAGAGAAGGAGAAGAAGAATTAAGATGAATCTAATGATGTATTGAATGAATATGAATGATGCTCCTTACAATAGATTCTCTCACACACACTATTCTTCTCTCTAGTTTCTCTCTCTAGAACACCTTAGAATACACACACTTAAGCTCCTTTACTATGACTCTCCTCTAGGCCACCCCCATGCACTCCTTACCCTATATATATATGAGACATGGGCCGTGAATAGGTTCACGGCCGTAAACCTGTTCACGGCCGTAAACACAGCCGTAAACTCATAAAACATTACAGAAAAATACAATTGCCTAGAAAAGCAAAGTATAAACCATAATTTTAGACCCAACAATCTCCCCTTGGTTTATAGCTTTCTTTTCTAAATTGACCCAACAAGCTCCCTGGAAAAAGTAGCTGGCTTTTCTTGTCAATCCTCATCGAGAGCTTGACTTCAACATTAATCTTCAATTTCTTCACAGCATCAAGATGAACATATGAATCTTCAATAAATGACTTCATCTTGAGCAGTTGGGCTTTTCTTCAAAATTTGATATTGAATGCACATTGGGTGAGGAGGCTTCTTGTAGAGATTCTTGAAAGATAGCGCTTTCAGCTTGAGAATCTTCAGAGAGAAAATCAGAGAGAACAAATCTTCTGAATCACTTCAGCAGGTACAAGATAGCAGCAAATTGATTGAGGAGGCTTCAATGCAATCTGTCACATAATCTTCAAGTCAGCTTCACCTTGCTTCTGGGGTTGAAGGATTGAATGTTGAAAGAATAATCTTCATTTCTTGCTCCTTCGAATGAGAATTCTTTGATGATCACGGATGAAGCTTTGGCTCAGAAAATGTCGATACAGTCTTCAAGAGTCTCATCTACATCTGAATTCACTTTTCAAGACAAAACAAAACTAAAAGAAAACTTAGCACACAATATTTTTTTGGATTTTTCATATTTTCTGAAAAAATAAAACAAAAACAAAAATATTTTTGGATTTTCTGATTTTTCTGAACAAGAAATAAAACAGAAATAACACTATTTTTGGATTTTTAATTTTTCTGATTTTTGTTTGATTTTTGAAATTTTTAATTCTCCCCCTAAAATTTGTGCATAGAGGAAAACTATGAACAAATTTAACAAAAACAAAAGTATTTGGGATCAAAGTTGTGAGACAGTCTTAACTTGTTTATCAGTACCTTCACCTTCATGAATAAATCTGGTCAATTGCCGGTATTGTGGTCCACTTAAACACGAAGAATATTGACAAACTTTTCCAAATATATCATTTAGCTGACGACGACCACGGGTATTGTTGTCCACTTAAATCAAGCAGCGAGATCTACATACAACCTCTAAAGGGTTAGATTTTAGGTGCACTAGAACGTGTTCCCCACTTCCCGATATACCCTGGTTATCAAGAACTTCCTAAGGACTCCTTACTTTAGGTGAGTAAACAATCATTAAGAAAGAAGTTAGATATAGAAGTACATATGTTGTATCCCAGGTCGGATGTCTTCCAATCACACAGAGGGAACAACATATGACTAACATAGATAGAGGGATTGAGAGGTAGAATGTTGCATATGTTGTGTCCCAGGTCGGATCTTCCGATCACGTAGAGGGGACATCATATGGCTAACATATAGAAAGAATTTCATAGATATGGAAATGCATAGAGATAGAGTTGCATATGTTGCATTCTAGGTCGGATATGTTCCAATCACGCAAAGGAAGCAACATATGACTGACAGATAGAAAGCAAGAAAATAATTTCCTACAGACCTACTTTATCAGAATCCCCCAGTTGCCCTATCAATATCAGAATTAAGGACATGAGTCCATACATCAAGGAAATGTTGAGCCATAGTTCTAGATAATTAACTTTTAGTGTATATCGCAGGTTCCCATGTTTATCTCAGTGCTCAATCTACCCGAGCGTCGTATGGTTAGTCCAAATGAAACTATCTAAGTTCATATTAGTTAAGTCCTTACATGGTCAATCAATGTCTAGAACTTTTGAATCCCTTGTGCCTACTAGCACATTGAATACAGAGTCTAGAAAATTCGGCTTTAGTGCATGACACGCATCATAAATTGCCCTTTAGCACTATACTTCATATCACTTCTCATAATACCTACTAACGAAAAACTATAAGAAATTAAATTTTGTCTTCAAAATGAATCAGTGTAAGAAAAACTCAGGAGTATCGAGAAGAAAAATCAAACCGTAAGTCACCGATTGAATTTGCATCCAGAAGGTCTGAGAACAGCACGCATAATCTCAGAACAGATCCGAAAATTCTTCATGTCATTAAGCACTAACCCCATGAGTGATCCCTTCCTTTCTTCCCTTCCCGCAAAGGTCACATATTCTCAAACAAAGTTATGAATGTTGTATAGTTGAGAGATGCCTCCTATCATGTGCCAGGAGCAGCCACTACCAACAAACTAAAGTCTGATGATATGCCTCCATAGCTGCTTCGACACAGAGCGGGATCAGTTGGTCTTTGGAACCCAGTCCATTTTGAAACTGGGTTGAACTTTTTCATTTGTGCAAGGAACTCTCTCCCACGACATATCCTGCTTATTACAAACAGAAGATGAAGAAATATTAGAGTCATTAGAAGATTTGGGAGATTGAACCTTTGGTACCCATCTGTAGTTGGGTTGAACCCATTTCTTTTTCGATCGGATGGGTGCCTCGGCACTTGATTTTGAACTTGTAGCTGGCCGTTGAGATGACATTGATTTTGGCTTCACGGGAGCATCTCTTGGATTTGGCTTCTTGGCCGACATTCCCTTCTTGCCCTTGGGAGTTGATTTCTTGGCCTTGGTAGTTGAACTCTTGCCCTTCATGACATTCCAGTCACCATATTCTGAACGTGACCTTGAGGGGTTTCTTTTGGAAAATCTCCCTCTTGGCGCGTTCTGCCACCTTTGTGCATAGTAGGGAACGTATGCGCGATTTGGACAGTTTCGGGCAATGTGTCCAGGTGTTCCACAGTGAAAACATGTCTTTTTCTTCATTGGGAAGTTGTTTCTTCCTGCCCCTGGTGGCGTGTCCTTTCCTTATCTCTGATTGTTCCCCCAAGCACACTTGCAACAAGCCGTCGATTTCGCTTGTGTTTGGTGGCCTATATTTCCCAACAGCATGTTGATTAGAAGTAACAGAATTAGAAGCAACAGATTTAGAGTTCAAGGAGTCATTGGATTGTTCAATAGTTTTCTTCTTGTTCTCATCCTCTACTGCTTTACCTGCACAGGAAGTAGAAACATTAGTATCTTTCATCTCAACACCCTCAGTTGGCCCTGATTGTTCAGTCTTAACTGAAGCTGGAGCAGGGGTTTGGGCATACTGAGTAGGCATTTCTTCCTCATTGGTCTCAATGGGTGGGTTATAGTTGTGATTAAAAGGAGGTGGCACACTGTGATACCCTAAACCCTTGGTTTGATTATCTTTAAAACTCAATTGTTTTTCTACTAAGGACTCGACTGTCCTACTTGACGCAGTATAATTTTTAAAACTAACATCTGTTTTTCCACACTTAATTTTCAAAGTGTCAAGTTCTTCAGTTGCAGCAGCAAGTTTGCTTTTAATGTGATCATAGTTTACACACTTATTGTTGTAATCTTCTTGCAATTTCCTAAAGTCCTTAGTTTTGGCTTCTAATTTTTTCATTTAAGGGTTTTTGTCCTTTCCTGAGTTGATATCCTTCGTATTTTAGGTCCTCATTTTCTCTCTTAATCAACTCGATTTGGTCACGCAAAAATTTAATAGTAGTTTCAAAATATTGAGAACAAGAAACTTTAGTGACCGGGATGTTTGAGGAACTCAATTTTTTTTTTTTTAAAATATGCCCTTTGACTAAAAACTCAATAGTCAACCTTAAAAGACAAGCTTAAAAAAATCAAACTTAAAAGTCAAACTTAAAAGTCAAACCGAAAAGCTAAATTTGAAAATTAGAAAATTAAATGAAAAACTCAAAGTTTAAAGTCAAGGTCAAACTTGAAAGTCAAAGTAAAAATTTTAAGTGAAAAGTCAAAATTAAAAGTCAAAAATTAAAATCTAAAATTTTGGTTGAAAAAGTAATTTAAAAATAAAGGAAATTGATTTTTGGATTAAAAGTATCAAATTTGCGAAACTAGAAGCGACTGGGAGTGCTTTTGAATTAAATTTCGAAGGAATGGAACAAAGGACTTGCTAGTCCAACTGGTAAGATGCGAGGGATGCTGAAGCGAGGGACCCGGGTTCGATACCAGGCAACCCCCAAAATCGATTCCCTTTTTTCGTGTACATGGACGTGAACTTCGGACTCTATGCGAGGACGGCTGCGAATCCGAGGCGAGGACCGGAAACCCTGACCGTACACGTGTGATGTTGGCCGCACACCGAGCCGTACACTCCGAGACCACACACTCCGAGGCCGTACACCTTCAACAGCTCGCGAAAAACGACGTTTTTCACCCTTTTTGCTCCAAAACACGATCAAAAACTCGTTTTTAGGAAAAACGCAAAGAACAAACCACCCTTATTTTGCCAAGATATATCCAAAAACGCAAACATCCTTCAAAAATATGATCACATAAGCTCCAGATCTGAAAAAATTGATTGATACAATCCAAGCTCTGATACCAATTGTAAGTCCCTATCTGCTTGTGTATCAGTCAAATCCGTTTGATGGTGCGGAATCCCAATCAAACGGATGATGTCAGATCAAAATAGAAGAGAAGGAGAAGAAGAATTAAGATGAATCTAATGATGTATTGAATGAATATGAATGATGCTCCTTACAATATATTCTCTCACACACACTATTCTTCTTTCTAGTTTCTCTCTCTAGAACACCTTAGTATACACACACTAAAGCTCCTTTCCTATGACTCTCCTCTAGGCCACCCCCATGCACTCCTCACCCTATATATATGAGACATGGTCCGTGAATAGGTTCACGGGCGTAAACCTATTCACGGCCATAAACACAGTCGTAAACTCATAAACCATTACAGAAAAATACAATTGCCTAGAAAAGGAAAGTATAAACCATAATTTTAGACCCAACAGCCTTCAGCCTGTCTAGACCGTTCTCCAGGCCTTCGGCCTAACTGGTACACCTCATTGGGCCTTCAGTGTATTCTGGCCGCCCTGGGTCTGTTAGCCTTCAGCACAAAGCAGGACCGCTTCAACGCTCCCACAATAACACAATCAACACATAGATATCATACGCTAGCTAGCACATACAATAATGATATAGGCCTAACAAATCACCAATCAAGGCATCATCCTGTACACTAGGATACAGATCAAACAGATCCTCAAACATGGAATCATCCTATACCCTAGAATATAGATCTAACAGATCATTAATCATATCATCATACAATAACCATGATACAATCCAAAGGGTCGGCCATGGTGCCTTAGACCCTGTTGGTATAGTGAGAAGAACTCACCTCACAAGTAGTGTTGAACCGATAAAATCAAATCCCAACTCACAGCTCCGAAATTAACTGCATGTAACCACCATATGACTAATTCCATTAAAATCCCAAATTACCAAAATATCTTCAGAAGTCAAACTTGATCATCCATGGTCAAAGTCAAAGTCAACGGTCAAGGTCAACAGTCCATGTTGACCTAACTCGTCGAGTGAATCTAGCAACTCGTCGTGTTTCTTCAGTGTTAAGAAAACCGGGGAAAACCCTCGTCAACTCGTCGAGTTATCTCACCAACTCGCCGAGTTCACTCAGTATCCAGAAAGTAGGAAAACCCTATCCAACTAGTCAAGTTGGCTAAGCCACTCGTCGACTTTTCCCAGCTTAACATATTCAGCCCCTTCCAGTCGAATCTATAGCCCCAAACTACAGATCTCGTCCCCTAGGGTTAAGATACCATGTAAAGTTGCTAACTTTACGTCCATACATGGCCTCAAAAGGTTAAAACACTAAAACTAAGCTTAATAAGGGGTTTAGGGCGTAGAGGTTGGCCAAAGCTTGATAAAGCTTGAGTCTTTAGGCCCAAGGAGGCCTAGAGGTGTCCAGATCTGAAGTCTCACGTCAAAACATGCTCAAATCCAAGAATGCCCCAATCATAAGCTCAAAATGACAATAACTCTTTAGAGAAAGAGATCTAACAAACAGGTGCTAAAGGTGACGACTTTTTACCTCCAAATGGTTGCGACAACAGAGCAAGTTTCGGATCTACAACTTCTCCCTTCAATCCAACCTCTTCAAGCTCCAAGTTCCTTGACAACAACACCAAAATAACTCTCCAATGATCTCACACTCACACACAAGAAGGTATAAGGCTTGAACTAGGATTTCTCTGGGAAAAGAGGCGATAAGGGAGACCGGTGATGGGACATAAGGTCCTTTAAGTAGGGTGCAATCCCTAAAACTTAGGGTTTTCATGTTTAGCCTTCAATTAGTCGAGTTGGGTCTTCCAACTCGTCGAGTAGGTTTTATAAATCACGTGGGATTCTTAGTTTCTACATGACGTGTTGGGGCCTCCAAGTCGTCGAGTAGGTCTTATGAAATGCATAATTTCCTTAAAATTTCATACCTGGGAATCGGGATGTTACAGCTCTCCCCCACTTGAACTAGGCTTTGTCCTCCAAGCCTGCTATGGTGAACAACTCCTGATAATGCTCCCGCATCTCAGCCTCCGGCTCCCAGGTCCACTCAAATCCCCTCTGGTGCTGCCATTGTACCTTTACCAAAGGTACCTCCTTGTTTCGTAAAACATTGACCTTCCTTTCCAACACAGCCACTGGCCTCTCAAAATAGTTCAGGAGATCATCAACCTAAATGTCGTCCAATGATACAACCGCCTCCTCATCCAACACACACTTTCACAACTGCAAGATGTGAAAAGTGCTGTGAATCTGACTGAACTCCTCCGGAAGATCCAGTCTATACGCCACCTTACCAACACTGGCAATAATCCGAAACAACCCAATGTATCGGGGACCCAACTTTCTCCTCTGCCTAAAGCGGATCACACCCTTCCAGGGTGAGACCTTCAGCAACACCATGTCACCGACCTGAAACTCCAACTAAGATCGGCGCCGGTCGGCGTAACTCTTCTGCCGACTTTGTGCAGTCTGTGAACACTGCCTAATCTACTGAATCATCTCGGTGGTCTGCAGAACCACCTCAGTCCGACCCATCACCCTTTGGCCAACCTCGCCCTAACAGACTGGGGTACGACATCTCTGCCCATACAACAGCTCAAAAGGTAAGGGCACCAATGCTGGAATGAAAGATATTGTTGTAGGAGAACTCTGCAAGGGGTAATTAGGAGTCCCAGCTCCCATCAAAGTCAATAACACAACCTCAAAACATATCCTCTAGGGTCTGTATGGTCTGCTCGCTCTGGTCGTCGGTCTGCGGATGATAAGTTGTACTGAAATGCAGCCGCGTGCCCAGTTCCTCATGAAACTTCTGCCAGAAACGGGAGGTGAATCGAACATCACGATCTGAGACAATAGAGACCGGCACCCCATGGCGAGCAACAATCTCGCGGATATACACATCGGCCAACTACTCGGCCGATGAACTCTCCTGGATTGCCAGAAAATAGGCACTCTTGGTCAATCGATCCACAATGACCCAAATAGCATTGAACCCCTTTCCCGTTCTCGGAAGCTTGGTGATGAAATCCATCATGATCTGCTCCCATTTCCACATTGGAACCTCTAGAGGTTGCAGCTTGCCATGCAGCCTATGATGCTCAACTTTAACCATCCTGCAGGTCAAGCACCTCTTGACGTACCAGGTGATCTCTCTCTTCATGCACGGCCACCAGTAACTCAGCCTCAGATCCCGATACATCTAGGTGGCCTCTGGGTGAATAGACAAGCGAGACTTGTGAGCCTCCTCCAATACAATCTGTCTGACCCCACCATACATCGGAACCCATACCCGACCACAACGGGTCAACAATTGCCGACTATCATGCACGAATCTGGTGATCTTGCCCCTGATCCTCTCAATTTTCCAATTCTCCTACCGTACACACTCAGTCTGAGCTTCCCTGATCAAGCTCACATGTGGAGAATCCACAAATATCCTCATACAAGACGCCGGAACAGAAGATCCATCCGAATTGTGGCTTACGGCATCCGTTACAACGTTCGCTTTACCAGGATGGTAAAGGATCTCGCAGTCATAATCCTTGACCATGTCCAGCCACGTGCGTTGCCTCATGTTCTGGTTCGGCTGATCCATAATGTGTCTTAAACTCTTGTGGTCCGTATAGATGGTACATGGGACCACATAGAGGTAATGCCTCCAGATCTTGAGGGCGAACACCATCGCTCCCAACTCAAGATCATGCGTGGGATATCTCGTCACGTGTGACTTCAACTACCACGAACCATAGGCTATCACCCGTCCTCTCTGCATGAGGACTGTTCCTAACCCGGTGATGGACGTATAACAGAAAACCACAAAATCCTTCACTCCCTCAGGGAGTGTCAAAATTGGTGTCTCGCAGAGTCGCTGTCGTAGAGTCTCTATTGTAGTCAGCTGCTTAGGGGCCCATCGGTAATCCACCCCCTTCCTCTTCAGACAAGTGAGGGGTACTGGGATCTTGGATAAATCCATAATGAATCTCCAGTAGTACCCTGCCAATTCCAAAAAGCTCCTGATATCCTAGGGAGATTTTGGAACCTCCCACTGCATCACCGCCTCGATCTTGGCCGGATCGACCAAAATCCCATCCTGGTTAACGAGATGTCCTAGGAACTGAACCTCTTGCAACCAAAAATCACATTTCAAGAACTTGGCGTACAACTATTCTCTCCTTAAAACCCCCAGAAGCTCGCGAAGATGCTCCTCATGCTGCTCTCTGGTCTTGGAATACACAAAGATGTCATCTATGAACACAGTAACCAAGCGATCGAGCATCGGCCTGCATACCCGATTCATTAGATCCATGAATACTATCGGCGTGTTGGTGATCCCAAACGACATAACCACGAACTCGTAATTCCTATAACGAGTCCGGAACGCGGTCTTCTCCACGTCCTCCTCCCTCACCCAGACCTGATGGTACCCGGACCTCAGGTCTATCTTGGAGAACCAAGATGCTCCCTGCAGCTGATCGAAGAGATCATTAATCCGTAGGAGTGGGTAACAGTTCTTCACCGTCAACTTATTCAGCTCCCGATAATCAATGCACATCTGGTGTGAACCATCCTTCTTCCTGACGAAGAGAATCGGCGCTCCCCACGGAGAATGTTCGGACGGTGAACTGCTTGCCTAACAGCTCCTGCAGCTGTGATGACAGATCCTGCATCTCAGGTGGTGCCAACAGGTACAACGCCTTGGTGATAGGGGCCGCACCTGGCACAAGGTCGATCCTGAACTCGACCTGCCTCTCCAGAGGCATTCCGGGTAACTTCTCCACAAACACATCAGCAAAATCTCTAACGAATGGAACATCAGAAATCGAGACCTGATCCGCCAAATAATCCGCACACTCGTGCTCAATATACTGTCGAGCCCTGGCCACCGAGCAAAACCCTGAACCCAACCTGGTGTCCTCTCTATAAATAACCAGTTCTCCCCCACTTGGGGGTTCGAACTACCACACGCTGACCCTCGCAGTCGATCATGGCACCGAAACTACTCAGCCAGTCTATACCTACTATCATACAAACATCCCCCAAGGGAATCAGAATCAAGTCAATCGGAAAGGGAACCCCGAAGATCTCAAGTACGCAACCCCGATAGACTGAAGAAGCAGAAATACCATGTTCTATGGCGATGGAGACTCGTAACGAACACTCTAGCTCATCTAAGGGCAAACCGAAATCCCTACTAAAAGATCGGGAGACAAAAGATCGACTCGCTCCCGAGGAAAACAATACAAGAGCAGGAAGAGAGTTCACTAAGAACGTACCTAACATAGGTACAAACATATAGGCATAAAATAAATATAATAAATAAGATAAGGGATAGAAACATACCATCCACCACATCTGGTGCTGTCCTGGCCTCCTCGACTGTGAGTTGGAAGGCGCGTCCTCAAGCCCGCTGGGGCTCCGCCCTGCCCTGGCTCCCGTCGGTGATTCTCAACGTAGCAGGCGCGGGAGCCTGTGCTGGCTTAGCGGCAAGGAACGGGCAGTTGGACTTCACATGACCAACCTCATCACAATGATAACAAATCCTCATATCCTGAACCGGGGCTAACTGGCGACAATCCCTTTCAAAGTGCCCCTCCCTGTCACACTTGCGGCACACACCACCGTATCGACAAACTCCGGCATGAATCTTCCCGCACTTCCGAAAAGTGCAGCCATGCTGACCTCTAGACCTAGAACCAACGGCCTTAAACCGCTTTGGCGCCGGCTGTGCCTGTGCCATGGCATGTCTTTGCTCCCTCAACTATAGCTCAATCTCCCGCTCACGCCACCTGGCGGCCTCCTGTAACTCCAACAAAGTATCACATCTCTGAGTAGACATGAACTATCGGATGTCTGTATTGACCATGATCAGATAACGAGTCATTTGAGCCTGCTCAGAAGAAAATTGAGGGCAAAAAATCGTCCTATCAGTAAACAATCGGGTGATCTCCGTCACCGAATCCGTACCCTATCTTAGAACCAAAAACTCCTTAGCCAACCTCTTACGCTAAACCTGAGGAATATAGCGGGTGCGGAACATCTCCCTGAACTGATCCCAAGTGACTGCAACTCTCTGCTCATTAGAATACGACCCTGTCATCAATCACCACCAATCCTTCGTTCTAGACCTCAGCAGGTTTAGAGGGCAACTGACCTTCTGGTCAGTAGGACATAAACATGAGAAAAATCATCCCTCGACGTCAGATATCCACCTCATGGCTATGATAGGTTCCTGAACCCCATTGAAAGTCAGGGACTTCGTGTTATCGATGTCCCGGTACTGGAAAGCCCGACCAGCTCCACCACTTGTAGCTGCTACGACTGCAGAGGCTGTACCGACAGCCGTCTTACCAATGGTTGCATAACGCTCATCAAAGTACTCAACCATAGCGGTCTTGATAGACCCAAACATCTCTGGCAACTGTGCCCGGAATAGAGCAGCAACCTGATCATGTAGGATCTCCCGAATCCTGGCATCCAACTCATCTGATCTCATCTGACCAACGGTCCTTGGTAATGTTGGCCCGCCCAGACTGCCAACTCCCGATCTCGACCCGGATCCAGTCTCAAATCACCTCGTAGTCACCTTACTGAAAATATACTAGGAAGATATCGGACATTCCATATAATAACATGGAACCAACTCCCAACAAACCCTAGGGGTTGTGACTTCCTTGCTACGCATATGGGTCATGTGCTTTCAGTAGTATGGGCCTATACTACCTTCCACACCTACCCATATTAGTCTCAATCCTCACTCCTAGAGGAAGGCCAGATATCTCATAACTGGCCGACTTGTTGGATTAGTGTCTAAGTCCATAACTATTTTGGTATGTACTTGACCCGATTATGAGCATGGTCCTTTTGGGTTGCCTTCACCATAGCAATATGTAGGATGAATTAAGGAGAGAAAGGTTTAATTATGATTTATTAATATATTATAAGAATAATATATTAAAGGAGAAATCATATTGTTTAATTAATATTAGTCAAGAATTAATTGATAATTAATTTTGTGGCTAAAATAGATTAATTAAACTTAAGGGACTGGAATTGTAATTATAAGATAATTGCAAGAGTGGGCTAATGGACTCCATAGAGTGGAGTGGACGAAATTTATGGGGAAGCCCATAAGATTTCGTCCATGACTCTAAAGAAAGGGATCCATGGGCTGCTTAGGGCCTAAGCAGTCAGATTAGGGTTTCCTAGTTGTAAACCCTAATAGCCTACACCTATATAAAGAGCCCCTTATGCCCAAAAACGTGGACAACTCTAAGATTAGGTTTCTGGACGTTTTAGCTGCCTCATCTCTCCTCCCTCTTCATCCAAGTTGCTTAGTGGTGTTTGTGACTCCATTAGAGGTGCAACACTTGAGGCACTAAGCTTTCTGAAGCAAATCAAAGCAAGGATTGATTGTTATTGCTATATAACAATCAAAGGTAATTACTAAACCCTTATTTCAGTTCTTATTTGATAGATCTAGGGTTTATAAGTCTTGGATTCATTGCATGTACAATAGAGAAACCTAGATCCAAGCATTAGGGTTTGTATGAGCACATAGGATTGTTCTTATGCATAAAACCCATCAGTGGTATCAGACCCTTGATTGGTTTCTATTGTATGTGATGCAATTGTCAAATTCTTGCTGAAAAACGATTTTCTTGCCTCTGCCCGAACCAACTCGGCGAGTCAGTATCTGGACTCGGCGAGTTGGACCTACTCGGCGAGTTCGGATAGCTACTCGGCGAGTTTGGGACTCAGACAGAGGATATCTTGGGATTTCTTGCTGTTTTGGTGAAGAATAATTGCCTTATATGTTTTTAACTGATAAAATTCGAATTTTATTGTTATTGAAAGATTATCCTTGCCAAAACACAAGATAATTACCAATTGATTAGATAATAAATTCCTTATATGATTAAAATTGATTATTTGTATTAATTGGGTAACTTATCTTGCAAGAAATTGAATTAGGTCAAATATAGATAATCACTAAATTAATTTTTTGATATTATTTGTTATTTGATCCCTAGTAAGTTTGAATAGTTTCAAATTACTCCCTTTAGGTTTTATAGTTTAAATTTGAACTTAAAAGTTTTGTTTTTGAAATTTAAATAGTTAAACCCAAATGTTTTGAAAAGTTTCAAAACTTGCCCTCAAGTTTTGGAATTTAAAATTTTGATTAAAAGTTTAATGTTGAAATATTTAAATTCTAAAACCTAATGTTTTGAAATGTTTCAAAACTTGCCCCCAAGTTTTGGAATTTAAAATTTTGATTAATAGTTTAATTATGTAATATTTAAATTCTAAAACTCTAGTATTTTGAAAAGTTCAAATTACACCCTCATGGTTTTGTTAAGTTAATTAAAAGTTTAATTAAAAGAGAAAGTTAATAAAACCACCTAGTATTTTAAAAGTGTAAAATACACCCTATATTATATATATGTAACATTAAAAGTCTAATATTATATATATGAGTAAAGAGTCAGTCTTACCGTTAGTAGGCCTCATTCACGAAGCTGGTCTATAAAGGGTGTTTAAGGAAATTGCCTATAAAATGGCGATTGAATGGGTATCCACTCTTACCCACCGCACTCTTGACTAGTGGAGGGTCGTTAGCCGAACGGGTAGGATAGGACGAAACCTTCCATTATAAGTATAATGAAGTACAAAGTAACTAAATGCTTTTACAAATTCCCAATCTTAGTTACTTTAGGGCAAAATGTGAATTTGTATGCTAATCCATGGAATTACACTTCATACCATTGTCAAACGTTAGTGGAGCGTGTGTGGTTAACCGGCACACTAATTTGGGATTGACATTGGTGGCGAAGGGTGGCTCGATGTTTATCATAGATCAATGGAGCGTGTGTGGCTAACCGGCACATTGATTATGTGCTAGTAGCAATTAGGTGCACCACGTGATTCGTATGGTTATTCACACCTTGTTTGTGATCCTCGGCATCCCAGTCGCAAACTTGAAGGGCATAATCGAGATTAAACATGCCATTGAAAAGTTCAATGAATCTCAAAAGATCTAGGAGTTTCAATTCATTTAAAACTTAAAAAGTCTTTTTGTTTTTCATGGTGGAATTGGTAAATCGTCATTTACCTACCTTCAAATATTCTGCAACTAGATTACGGCATCCCTCTTCTAGGTTGTAGAGTATTGTGTTGGATCATAGCCTTGATGTTTCATTTCGGTGTTACATCAAGGATTCTTATCAACCAACTTGAATTTTCTCCCCTTTTGAAGATGTCTAAATCTTACAATGGTCTTCCCAAGTCCCTTGGAACAAGCTTTCGAAACGAAGATGACGTTCCACGATACGATCAAGGAAATAAGAGTCATGCTTCACTTCCTCCACCTCCTCCAATTATTCTCCCTAACCCACAAGTTCAAAGGCTTGAAAAGTTCAAGCTCACTCAAGCCCTTTTGGCAAGTAAACACGAAGATGGGAAACCTGTGTGTGCACACATCTTAGAGATGAAGTCATACATTGATAGGTTAAGGATGATGGGTGTCGATATCTCAGAAATGTTGGCTGTTGACTGGGTTCTTCAGTTACTTCCTGAATCATATAGTGAGTTCGTTAGAGAGTACTATATGATGGACCATGACGTGACCCTCATTGATTTGACCTATTTGCTTATAGCTGCTGAATCAGAAATGATTTGGCGTGCTGATCAAGCAAATTTGTCTGGCAAATCAAACTACCAAACTTCAATGGACATTGAAAATAGTGACATTGGAAATCCAGAAAAGGTAAATTATGAGATAGTTCCTTGTGTCATTCCAAAAGAGTCCATCTGCTTCTACTGCCAAGAGAAGGGGCATTGGAGACGAAGCTGCCCTGTTTACCTGAGAGATCTAAGAGATGGGAGAGTCAAGACGTATGGCTCTACTTCAGGTAAAATCCAATAACTAACTCTATAAGTTCCTATTCTTTGATTTTCAATACATGATGTGATAAGATTACATTTTGATGTTTTGTAGGATCGAAGAAAAGAGAGGAAGCTTAAGGGAAGAAGTAAGTTAAATCTGATCGTGAAGAAATGGATTTCGATCGCATTGCTTGAAGATCGGATTTTTGAGCTACTACTTTAGAGTTAGAATAGATTGCTTAGAAATTGAAATAGCATAGTTTTCATTTGAATTGCATTGTAAGGACAAGTTTTTCCGCAATAAAATGAATTTTGATTTCGTCCTATTTATTTATCCTTGCAATGGCATATGTGAAAATGGATGTTTATGTATTTCTAATTTTAGCAATGTTGAATTGGATGTGATTCTTGATTATGTTATTTGTGAAATGTCGAGGATTTGCCAAATAAAGGAAGATTCTCATCGCCCAAGTTTCAATTGGAAAAAAAACTTGGAATCATACAACTTGGTTGCATGATGAATGAGAAACTTCATATTTTGGAAATTAGACTAATTCTTTGGCAAAGTGTTAAGAGAAGGACCAGGAGATCGAGTACACTAGGTTGTGCGTTGATCAAGTCCACAACAAGAGTGATAAAGATATTCGTCATGATTTACTAAAGGTTTGTAAATATGATTATACTTATAAGATTAAGTATAATTTTGAGTTGATTGAAAGAGTTTCAATCAATAGCAGAACGAATAAGAAGAATCAAGTAGGCAGAAAGATAAAAGTTTCTCTATTATAAGAAGAAGGGAGAGTACCTTTTATTGTGTTTTATGATAAGTCTTAATGATTAAGAACCATATCTCAATTGATCCTCTAAGTGAGTCTTAGTGCAATTGCATGTCTAAGAAGAGGAATCAAGAATTGTAGAAATGGTTAAATCAAGAAGTCAATCATACTTTGTTCCAATATCAAGTCTTAGAGTCAAGATTCTGACATGAGTGACAAGTCTTAAGTAGGTTTATAACACTCGATAAATGTGGAATTTGGAAAACTTTTTTTATTCTTGCACATTTGAAATTGGTAAGTTGTGATGTCTTGGATAAGACAAAGACCAACCAGGACCAATTGTGTGAAGTGTAAAACTTGACAAAAGGCTACACTAACTCCTGAATATTTGTTTGTCAAGAAATGTTTCTTGACAAGAGAATTTTATATGTCAAGGAGTCAGTGGGAGTCTTAATGGTCTTGAAAAGTTTCAAGAACAAATCAACAGTAAACCTAGTTGATCATTACTAGCACACGACTTGAGGTTTAAAGCCTATCGTGGATGACATACTCTTTTTCTGTGCCATTCCAATTGAGTTAATTATGCGTGTGAGTTCTATGAGTTCTCATTTGAATGCATAAAGACAAAGCACCTTGATCAATGCAAACTACATTGATATGAAAGGGTGAGTTGCTTGGAAGACATGGTGGGCATTCATGTTACCATGAGGCAAGAAATCAAGATTGAACAAGTTCAGTCCATATGGTTTTTGATTTGTCGCAAACTTTCGTTTTGACAAATTCACATGGATAGGAACACATACATCATAAAATCTAAGTGTCATAAGGTTTTCCTCCTTCATGAAAATGATTGTGAGGAAATGCTTTCACTAAGAGAGATTTTAAGAAGATAGCAATTGTGAAAATTGTATTCTCAAATTCGATTATGATTACAGCATCCCTTTTCATAGTTCGAATTGTGAGATTTGGCAATTGATCTGAACATTTGGGACTTAGTAACATAAATTCTGAATTGCTTAGACACACATGTGAGCTATCTAAGGCAAAGGTGTATGAGCTTAAAAAGCTTAGATAAAGGCTTATCAAAGCATTAGGTATTAGAAATGTGAACTTAAGGAATTCAATAAGCATTGTTTTCTGGAAGTTCAATTGTTTTCTGAATACATGTCAAAGCTAGTGGGAGCATAAGTGTTATGCTGGTAAGAAAATAATCATCATGTTAGTGGGAGCATGATTATTATGGTAAGTATTGCAAGTTAGCAATATTAATTATAGAAAACAAAGATTCACTTTGCAAAGTTGCAATGGTTGAAAAGTTGTTTTGCTATAATTAAGGGAGAGAATATTATACTTCGTTTCAAAATTCTAAAGCTTAGATCGAGAAATGTTAATAAATTTAGTCAAGGATACATAGTGCATTCTCAAAATTCGATTATGATTACGGCATCCCTCTTCATAGTTCGAATTGTGGGAACAGGGCACATAAAATATTATGGCAGAAGGATGATGAAATATCATGTCTTTATGTAAGACATTATGCATCGTGTCCAATACGCTTCGGGTATAGGATCGATTGCATATGCTATAATATTAGACCATTCTATAATTTTCCAAATGCCTAGGGCATTAAGAGGGAAAAAGGAACTAGAATCGGTTTTGACTAAAATAATTAAACAACTATCAAAGGACGATCTGAGGTTCACTGAGGATTTGTCACTTGTGAGTAGTTGGAAGTATAGTATTGGATGGACTATATTGACATTATTATGAATAGATAGGATTCTATTAAGAATGAGTTGTCATATGGCAAATATGGAAATGTTTCCATTAATGGGAGTTGGATATTAAGAATCTATGTAGATTAGAAACTTTTATGCAAAAGGATGTTCAAAGGAATGTACTTTGAGTGAGAGACATCACATCTATAAAATTGTTTTGTAACAATTTCTGATAGAGAACTTAGTAATTTCATTAGCCAACTCCTAGTGACTTTTGCGCTATGACTTTACTAAAGGGTCGTTGCATAAAATGTTAGAATCTAACATATTCTAATAGTGGCAAGAACCTTGTATTCTTACACTAATGATAAGGATTAGGGATTGTGAAATGAGTTTCATTGGAAAAGGTTTTCAATTGATCTAATTTTACAAAGTATGGACCATAGGAAACCAAAGTGTGCATGCTTGGAGCATGGGACAATTGTGGTTATAATTCGAGTAATAAGTTGAGTTTCTGAAACAGTAAGCAATGAATAATGAGTAATCAATATGGTGTTTAAATAAAAGTGTTTTATTTACGCTCAAAAAGTTTTGGGACCATATAGGATTAATATTATTATTGCGTTTCACTTTTCATGTTTTGACTTCCAGAATAACTAGGTTATTCGAACCTCCACAGTCGGTCATACGTTGGAAGTAGGTATGAAGGAAGACTGTCATGAATCTGTCTGTAGATTGTCTAAAGTGTTTAGACATAGCACAAGTTTGCTGCAGAGTTCATGAGTGCTTTGATAAGATTAAAGTATTGGATCAAACCCACGCTCACTAGAATCACTTCATGGTTTTATCACGAGTGATTGGTGAGACGATAACCTTGTATATTCTTGAAACCGAGACGTGTGAGTTGTTATTTGCTGGTCGGTTGCACATTGATGATAAGTAAACGCACCAGTAACTTGGTGTTATAAAACTTATTGTTGTGTGTAATTCGATTAGTAGGTGCAAGCAAGCATTTGAGTCAAAGTTTATCCATTCCTTTTACCCAAGGTGGGATAAAAGCGATATATGTGGGCCCCTCGATGATTTAGTGATGACAAAGGAAAGTGCTCGGCCGGGCCAGGACTAATTTGATTTGTTCAATTAGTCAGTCGTCATAAATCGGAAATCGGGAAACGACACATAGACTGAGAGAATGATTTCAATCCATGTCTCATGTCTATACGATATCTTGTAGAATGGAGGAATATATAATCCCTTATCTAAAGGACACGCGTATCTGATAAGATCAAAGTTGACAGCGGCTTTTGGAAGCTACGATTGCTGATCAGGTTCTGAAGTCATACGCAGAATAGTTATTAGATTTATCCAAGTGGGAGACTGTTGGATTAGTGTCTAAGTCCATAACTATTTTGGTATGTACTTGACCCGATTATGAGCATGGTCCTTTTGGGTTGCCTTCACCATAGCAATATGTAGGATGAATTAAGGAGAGAAAGGTTTAATTATGATTTATTAATATATTATAAGAATAATATATTAAAGGAGAAATCATATTGTTTAATTAGTATTAGTCAAGAATTAATTGATAATTAATTTTGTGGCTAAAAGAGATTAATTAAACTTAAGGGACTGGAATTGTAATTATAAGATAATTGCAAGAGTGGGCTAATGGACTCCATAGAGTGGAGTGGACGAAATTTATGGGGAAGCCCATAAGATTTCTTCCATGACTCTAAAGAAAGGGATCCATGGGCTGCTTAGGGCCTAAGCAGTCAGATTAGGGTTTCCTAGTTGTAAACCCTAATAGCCTACACCTATATAAAGAGCCCCTTATGCCCAAAAACGTGGACAACTCTAAGATTAGGTTTCTGGACGTTTTGGCTCCCTCCTCTCTCCTCCCACTTCATCCAAGTTGCTTAGTGGTGTTTGTGACTCCATTAGAGGTGCAACACTTGAGGCACTAAGCTTTCTGAAGCAAATCAAAGCAAGGATTGATTGTTATTGCTATATAACAATCAAAGGTAATTACTAAACCCTTATTTCAGTTCTTATTTGATAGATCTAGGGTTTATAAGTCTTGGATTCATTGCATGTACAATAGAGAAACCTAGATCCAAGCATTAGGGTTTGTATGAGCACATAGGATTGTTCTTATGCATAAAACCCATCACGACTGACCCGACACAACCTATAAATGACACTTCCACCAACCATGAAGCACTCATGTATGCTGGCCATACATAACGTTGGATCCTATAGACATTTGAATACTCGGTCCTACTCTAAGCCCACAAACAGACAAGGAACAGGAAATAAAGCCAAACCAAATATTCTCAGGCTATAAAATCTTAGTTTTGTACAACTACGATGTATACACTAAGCAACTACAGTAATGATGTCAATTTCATAAAAGTAAAGGTCCTAGGCTATCAGGCATCATATAATCAGGCAATTCTATCATGCAGTCACTGAAGATCCCTAGCCTATCACTAGAATACTATTATATCAAATCACAATATCAAATAATAACATGGTATTTTGGGGTCTACTTACTGACTCCGGCTGATCGTACACTTTGCATCCTCCTTTACTATTTTGAAAATCATTTTGAAATTTTTTGAAAATCCTTTTTCCTTAGTTTGAGATTTGATTCAAACGAATGTTCCTCCAATTCACTCAAACCAAGGCTCTGATACCAACTTGTAACATCCATAAATTTCACAAAAATTTTAAACTTTTTAAATACTCAGAAACCACCAGTTATTACAAAATTATTTTCAAATAGTTTAAACATCAGAGTAGTCCCAAAATCAAATCAGAAAAATGTGAGGAGGTGCACGATGAAGCCTTCGCCTTCCCGCGGTCATCCGAAGTACCAGAAACAAAATCCAAAACTGTAAGCCCGAAGCTTAGTGAGTTCTTCTCGCTATACCAACAGGGTCTAAGGCACCAAGGCCAACCCTTTGGATTGTATCCTAGTTATTGTATGATGATATGATTGATGATCTATTAGATTTGTATCCTAGGGTATAGGATGATGCCATGTTTGATGATCTGTTAGATCTGTATCCTGGTGTACAGGATGATGCCTTGATTGGTGATCTGTTAGGCCTATATCATTATTGTATGTGCTAGCTAGCGTTTGATATCTATGTGATGATTGTGTTATTATAGGAGGGTTGAGGCGGTCCTGCTTCGTGTTGAAGGCTAACAGACCTAGGGCGGCTTGAATAGAATGAAGGCCCAATGGGGCTTACCAGTCAGGTCGAAGGCCCGGAGAACGGTCCAGACAGGCTGAAGACCCGGTAGGGTGGTCCATACATGCTGAAGGTTCTGAGAGTGGGCCACATAGGCTGAAGGCCGATGAGGCGGTCCAGTCATACTGAAGACTCTGTATATATAATGTTCATTATGATATTGTTCTATTTGTATGGCGTTGGTATTTTGGGGGAACTCACTAATCTTCAGGCTTATAGTTTCGGATTTTGTTTCAGGTACTTCTAATGACTGTGGGAAGGCGAAGGCTTGATCGTGCACCTCCTCACATTTTTATGATTTGATTTTGGGACAACTCTGATGTTTAAACTATTCGAAAACAATTTTGTAATAACTGGTGGTTTTTGAGTATTTAATAAGTTTAAAATTTTTGTTAAATTTATGGATGTTACAATTCAGTAAATATCATTATAGTTATAAGATTAAGTGTAATTCTTACTTTGAAAAGTTTCAAAGAGAAGCAAAACGAATATGAAGAATCTATTAGGCACAAAGATAAAGGTTTCTCCAATCTAAAAAGAAAGGACATTACCTTTGTATCATATTTTATGATCATTTCAATGATTATGAAACTATGTCACAATTGATCCTCTAAGGACATCTTAGTGAAATTGTCTCAACTAAGAAGAGGAATCAGGTATTGTTGAAATAGTTTAATCAAGAGATGAGTAATGCTTCGTTTCCAGATCAAGTTTTAGAGTTATGAGAACAAAGGATCTGATTGCGCAGGGACAAGGTTTGAAAACTCAAACCTCGAGTTAATGCTTAAGATCAATGTCTACTACTAACTTGATGTTCCAGTCAGGTCTAGAAAGACCAGCCGAGACTAAATAGAGAAATTCAACAGAGTGTTCAAATCATAAAGGAAGTAGGAGGATAATGATCAAGGTAAAGACAATAAATGAACAAGAAGAATGTTGGAAATAAGTGATTTGATGGATATGAGTAAGTGAAGTAAATTCAAATACTACTGTCTTTGGAAGAAAAATCTGTCACTTGGTTTTTTCATAGAATTCTCCTTAAATAGGAGAACAAGTTACATCGTACTAACCAAAAAGATACATAGGACCAGATAATAGAGCATACTCCTGACACTCTGATTATCTAATTTGACAAAAGAGACTAAGTCATATGATAAGTTACATCAAACTAAATGACAAAAGTTATTAATACAGAGGGATAAACTGATTCAGAAATAATCTTCATTACGGAATGCCTTCAATTCATTCGGAACACCTTCTCATAATCACTACTCCGGACATAAGCTATACATCTAACCATATACTGATTCCAGACCAAAATCTATTTTGGAACTCAGACTGAATTCGGAACTCCCAAAGGTTAGAGATTGCTAGAGGTTCACTTTCATGTTCCAACAATCTCCCCCTAAGTGAACCTAGCAATCAAGTTAGCTTAGTTTGCTTCTTCCTTGATGAAAACTTTTGCTCTGAACAACCAATCTCTAACTTAAATATACCACTGCATATGACTAACAAACTTTGCCTTGACATTTTCCGGTGATTCTGGCTAGGATGCATGACTTATGAATTTCTGAAGAGCTTTAGTGGGAACTAGGTGTTTGTCAAAGAATCGAAAGAAGTCCTTCTTGTTTGTCTTTCTTTGCTTGTAGACAAACCCCAACACCAGCTCATCGATGGGCCCTTCAACTAGCAACTCAACTTCTGGCAGAACGTAATCAATCTTGGCAAGGTACTTTTCGGTTTCAAACAAATGTGCCAATTCATAGTCGCATTAGCAAAATTCAGCTATATAATCCTTAAGGAAGCTTAAGGCGGTGTGGTAAGCTCCCATGCTGATACTGTCAGTTTGATGACTCCGGAAAGGTGTCGCGATGGTCAAGATGTTGTTTGGATTTATTGCAGGGAAGTCAGCGTCAGTGATGGTGTATTGAGTTGGTTTATTCTGGAAGATGTAGTACCGGAATAGTCCACAGTTGAGTCCATACTTTGATAGAATCTTCCTTCCACACCCTGAGAGTTTTGTTATCCTCTTTCTAGACCACACTTCTTTTTTGAGGAAGTGCATTTTTGGAATAGAAGGTCTTTAGTGATTCACGCTCAGTCTGGATGATCAATTGCGGATCATCTTCAAGGTGGAGACGAGCAAACTTGGTGTAATACATGATGTAAGGAGAGAGAGGAAGATCAAGTTGGTCTGAATCCTTGTTGGGAATGTCATAGTACCTGAAAGGTAATATGTCATAATCATGGATGATTCCTTCACGACAGAGAGGTGAGAGCCCAAGCATCAGATTAGGATTGTCTTTGAGGGCATGAATTCGGATGCTTTCCTCGAGTGTTTAATTGATTTCTTCTTGGTACCATCCTGATTTCGGCTTTGGAGGAGGTGTGGAATGATGAGCTTGACGAACTTCTGAAATAGGCTTTTTATCCTTATCTTTGTTGAGAACAGAGATGATATGTTGCATGTTTTCATCAATAGTAAATTCTAGAGGAAAGGATTGAAGAGGCTCTTCCGGAATGTCATCCGGTTTCTGGGGTTGAGAACCTTCATCAATAGGAGCAATTCTGGGAGCATGAATTAGAAGTCACATAGATGTGGTGGCTCGGAAGGCATCAACCATTAATTTGGTTTTAGCCTTAGCTTTTTCTATGCTTTTTCTAAGAACATCAGATAGGGTACATGGCCAAGAGACTACTGACCAAATTCTTTTCTCTTTCTCTGTTAGGACTTTAGCTGGGAACGTCCTTGGAGCATGAATTCCAACCACTCCATTTGTAACATACAACTCTTCCTCATCACTATCAACATCGTCATCATTAACAACATAAGGAGAGCCAGTGAGAACCTGCAAATCATCTGAACTTTCATCTTGGAGTGAGAACTCCGAGGCAGGTTTCCAAGATTGGACTCTTGAGTTGGGTCCTTATCCCCCTCTTGCAACGGAAGGCCCGACAACCGGTGCAAGCATAGATGACTCCTTCAAATCAATAAATTTGTCAAACACCTTTTGAAAGCTGGTGTTGAGTTGAAGTGTCACGGCATCATAAGCTTCAGCTATGGGAGCCTGAGCTGTGATATAATCAAATAATTTGCCAAGAACTGAGAGCATTTCATCGAACTTGTGATTCGGAATATCAACGATGCTCCAACTTGCTCTGGGGAGTTTGAGGAGGACCTGCTGTGTGATGAAATTCATCTTATCCTTCTTCCGGATCTCTTTCTCTAGCCTTTGAATTTTTTCTCATGTCGAACATGAGTTTGCTAGATGAGTTCAATAGTGGTAGTGAACAAATCGTCATGAACCTTAAGCATCTGTGTAATGGTATCGAGATAGTGATCAACAGAAGCATCCTACTTTTGTTCAACTTCTTCTATTGCACGCTTAAGGCGGAGAGAAACAAGCTGATCCAATTAGGCTTCTCTTTAAGCAACGGTGGGTCCAGACTTGTTGGTTTTGAACAGAGAGTGAAGAATGGCGTCGAGTTTGGAATCGAGTCCGGAAACTTTTTCATCAAGCTTTGAGTTAAGTCCGACCACGAAAGTTTCTATTATATCAACCTTCTTCATTGTATCGAAAACATTTGTTTGGATTTCAAGGAGGTCAAACGGATCAATGTAGTTTCCGGCAGATGATCCAGTGTCCGACGTAGAATCTTGAGGCTTAGCTTTGTTGGGTTCCAGATTCACTGGTGGTTTGGATGGGCCAGGCTTGGTTGTTGCACCATCATCTTGTGGTCTAGGAGTTGATTATGTTGAAGAATTAGGATTAATTTGTGCTTGATCATCTACATTGATTTTTTCGTCTAGAGGCTTTGAGGAGGAGGAAGAGGATCAAAAATCGAAAATTGGTTTGGATAAGGATGGCTTGGACTGAAATCGAAATGAAGGCAGCACAGGATTGTCAGCAACAGATGTAAGGTCATCATTAAACATCACATCTTCTGAAAGTTCTTCATCCGGATCTGATGCATAAGATCATGGTGTTGAGTCTTTCGAGTTTCTCCTGAAGCAAATTCCAAATCTGTGACATCATCAGTAAGAGCAACAAATGGCAAGTTTCTTTGAATGGCTCTTTTCCTCACGAAGATGAGAGTAGCTTCAACCGGAGATCTGGTGCGTTTTGGATGCCTCGAATGAGCCCTGTCAGCATAATATTCCCATAGTGGATCATTAGCACCTGGTCGTCCTATACCCATACTGGGTATCAGAACAGTTGTGGCATATAAGGATGGAGGGACAACTCCATCCTCATAATGCTTGGGGTCCGAAACAGGGGTTTCAGACCGTCCTTGTGTAGAATAAATAGGGATTTCAAAAGAGACATGTGGGTTTGTTCCAGGGGCAAGGAACTTTGTTCAAAACCAGCATCACCTTTTTGGGAAGGTGAGGGTGGATTTTATGCAGAATCCTCGTATGTGTGTGCATGTGCTTTTGAAACTTCGAGGGGAACCTCAGAAGAGTGGGAAGGTGGGGTATGTGGATGGCTAGAGTCAGCCGGAATGCCTTTGGCTCCTTCCTGTTGGGAAGAAGAGCCGACTTTGGTTCTCTTTCTGGCTTTTGGCTTAGATGGGGAAGTTTTGCGCTTGGTAGATTTCTTTTTCTTTCCACCTGAGGAAACATGTTTGGCCACGTACGGAGTGGGCTCAATGAGGACGAGGGTAGATTGTGTTGGGTTTTACACAATTGAAGTCTCCAAGTGTTGTTTTAAATGAATGGATCCGGAAGGCATAAGGGCCAAACTGTGTTCCGGTAACTGTCTTATTGGTCCGAAAGAACTTTGGTCCGGAATACGATAGTGTTTAACAGTTTTGAAAGAAACATATACCTCTTTCAAAATCGTAGCCACCAGAATTGGTTCGGAACTTTCACGGTAGAGCTATTGAATCATCAGGGCCAAAAATCTAGGGCTTGAGATTTCGTTCTGCTTCCGCTTGATGGCAAATTCCCGGAAATATTGACATAGGACTTCAGGAAGATCAACGGGGTTGCTCTTGTCGGAGAACATGTTGTAGATGACGTACAATCAGTCATTGCTAAGATTGTTCGTACCTCCGTGCTTCCCAGATAAGCCTCTGATGACGAAGTGCAATAAAACGTTCCAGAGACCTGCGATTTCCGACTTCTTGAATGTAACAACATAAATTTTCAAAACAATTTTTCATTTTTAAATCATATTTTCAATCATCCAAAAACAATATCAACAAACTGTATCCAATCTCATCATAACAACCAAATCCCAGAATCTCAAAACATAATCTCTATGAATGTGTACGGATCATGTCGGCGCTTTCCCGCAATCCTCGCTAGTACCTGAAACACATAACACGACATCTGTAAGCATAAATTCTTAGTGAGTTCCCCAAAATACCACATACAACTCATACGCCTTCCCAGTCCATAACTCTGTAGGATCTTCCGATCCATGTGTCTCAGGGGACTTCCGTCCCGAATCCCGGTAGACCTTCCGGTCCTACCTGTATCGACCTTCCGGTCCGTAACCTCCTGACCTTCCGGTCCATATCATCTTGATCTTCCGGTCCTTACCATACATAACATACATAGCACATACATATCACATAACCGCATATAGCACATACATCTCATAGCATACAAGACCTTCCGGTCACACATAGGTACCCTTCCAGGTACAGTATAGTGAGAAGACTCACCTGAATGAAGTCGGATAAACTCTCGTGCTCAACGTTCCGACCTAGCCTCCTCCTATTATTCAAATAACATTCCAGATCAAGATTCTCTCATAGCCTCATCTCTACAGATTGGGTAGAAGGCCATTCTACCCTTCCCAGAACTCTCTTGAATCAGTCTTGACCAGAATCCTAAGGTCAACGAAAGTCAACGGTCAAACTTTGACCCGACTCGTCGATTGCACATGGGCGACTCGGCGAGTCCATGCGGGTTCTCTGAATCCTTCTACCTTCTCTTGGCTCGTCGAGTCAATGTCCCACTCGACGGATTATACCTGTCATGAATCGTGGGGCAACCCCGACTCGACTCGTCGAGTCCACTTATGGACTCGGCGAGTTGCTTCCATGTTCTTACTCAAATGACCTTCTAAGGTCAGATCTGCTTCCCTAACTATCAGATCTATCCTTCAAACGCTCAAATGTCACGTAAAGGTGCAACCTTTACGTGCATGCAACCCACATCACGTCAAAAATGGAGAAATAACTCTAAAAATGGCAACCTAGTCTCCAATCCTCCATGAACAAACATAAAGTAGAATGGGAAAGGTTCTCTGAACCTCTATGGGTCCAAATCTGAGGTCTAACCCAGCAAGGGACCATAAACTCAACTTTTCAAGCCTTAAAAGGTTTATAGAAAAATCTAAATCATAGATCTTAACCCAAAACAGAAAGGAAGTTCGATTTGATACCTCAATAGTGTAGATCTGAACTTGAAAACCCTGGATCCACAGCTCCCTTGACCTCCTCTTGTTGGAAACCACTTCTCTTTTGCTAAAACACACAAGAAATGGTGAATTAGCCTTCCTATTGCACCACAAGCTTTCTCTCTGCTCTCTAGGGTTTCTCAGGGGTGCATTGGCCGTAAATGGAGGCTATAAAAGCCTTTAAATAGGGCACAGACCCCGAGAATTAGGGTTTCATTTTACAGCACGGACTCGCCGAGTCCACACATCGACTCGTCGAGTCCTTCATTAAATCAGACAAGAAATGCGCGATCCCACTCGGCGAGTCTGAGCGCCTACTCGCCGAGTCCCTCTCTAAAACTCAATATAAATACTTAAAATAAGATACCTGGGAATCCGGATGTTACATTGAATTCCTTCGCCCTGTACTCCTGATCTTAACTAATGTGGTTGAGAAACTGTTGAAATTCTTGAGTAGTGGGTTCTTGAACCTTGAAGTTGGAGGGGTTTTCTTTTACTCCGATCGCCTTGAGAAATGTGGATTTGTGGATTGGAACGATGCGATCACCGGTAATCGTGGTCTCAAGAACATCATTGTCGATCTTGATCCTTTCAAAAGCTGTGTGAAGAAGTTTAAGTGGGAGTGGTGGTTCTGGAACTTTGGTGAGAGGAATGGAGATGGGATGATGAACACTGAACTCAATCATCACTCGAATGGGTTCGTCAAAGTCCATAGGATCAAGTGAAAACATTTGTGTTGTGTCTCAGAGAAAGGCTTCAGGGGACTCGGATAACGACGATCCTTTGGAAGACTTCTTCTTAGCAACAGTTTTGGGGGCTTTGTGAGCGGTTTGAGTAATTTTGGAGGGAGATGAAGACACCATTGTTGCAGAAAGATGATAGCTCGAAGAACATAAGAACATGGTTTAGAGGAAGAAGATAAGAGAAATTTGGGCCTTTTTGTGCGCGTAAAGAGGGAAAAGGAGGTTTAAAGCGATATATATGTGATGGAAACGGGTCGGTTGAAAGCGGTAATGATGAAGTCCGGATTTAGAAATGGGTCACATTACGTGTGTTGCCGTTTTTAGTGTGAGTTGACCTGAGATAAAGAAAGGTTTTAATGGATTGGAGTGCAAAATAGAAACCGTAACACAATGATGGGATGTTTGCTTTATGGAGACGTGTAAACGTGGAGCGAGTTTTGAGGATGAAAAGATTGGCATCTTCAAAAAGTAACCGTTAAGAAACGTTTCACCTTAAAACCTTTTGGACTTCAACATGAGTTTTGATTTCGGAACAATGTGGTTTTGGAATGTTTTGAAAATTGTTTCTTAATCTGAGAAGTCTGGGATGAAATTTTGTGATTTATTCTGGAATGAGGCATATAAGCTTAAAATGATCCAGTGTGATTTTTGAAAATTTCGGAGTTATGAGTTTAAAGAAGATTCCGGAACAATATCTTGAAGAGATTTAGGAGTGGAATTTAAAAAAAATTCTAGAGCAAATTTTGAAAGGTTCCGGATTGAATTTTGAAAAATTCCGGAGTGAGTTTAAAATAAATTAAATACCGTTCTGGACTTGAATTATGAGATTATCTTATGAACCATGTTCCGAAATGAGATTATTACCAATGTGACTATATTGGTATTGGACTTCAAATGACTTAGGGAGATGTACATCTTATCACTGTAAGAAAAGGTTAGACAAAAATACAAAAATGATCTCATTTATTCCGAGAGGTAGAAGTTCCGAAAAAGAAGTTTGACTTCAGAACTATGCAACTGTCTGATATTGTTATCAGAGAGAGCAAACCTTTTGAAAGAACTAAGGATCAGTCATCATCATACCCATTTTGTTCACAAAACCAATGAATTTTGTTTCTTCTAATGCCTTAGTAAAGACATCAACAATTTCATTGTCAGATAGAACAAAAATGAGTTCAATGTTACCATTTAAAACACGATCTTTTATGAAATGATATTGTATATCAATATGCTTCATCATCGAGTGCTGAATTGGGTTCTGTGAAATAACAATTGCACTTTGAGAGTCATAATAGATAGGAATTCATTGAAAACAGTAACCATTGTCCAAGAGATGAGATTTCATCCAGAGAACTTGAGATGTACAGCTGGCAGCATCAATGTATTCCGCTTCGGCTGTGGAGAGAGCAATGCAGTTCTGTTTCTTGGATGACCAGCTAACCAATCGACCACCTAAGAATTGACAACCACCAGATGTGCTTTTTCGATCCAATTGAAGACCGCCATAATTTGAATTTGAATATGCTTGAAGGAGGAAACTCTCATTTGCGGGGTACTAGATTCTGAGACTCTTTGTACCTTTGACGTATCGAAATATTTGTTTCACGGCCAAAAGATGAGACTCTTAGGGTTAACTTGAAATATGGCACAAAGACAAGTAGCAAACATGGTGTCTGGTCGACTAGCTGTGAGATAGAGTAGTGATCCAATCATTCCTCTGTACTTCTTTTCATCTACAGAAACACCAGATGGGTCCAAAAATATCTTCTGTCCAAAACTCATGGGTATGTTTGCAGAGGCACAGGTGTCCATCGAGTACTTTTTCTGAAGTTCCGAGATCTATTTCTCTTGGTGAATGAAAATTCCTCAATTGGTTTATTTAACTTGAAGACCAAGGAAGAAACTCAATTCACGATTCATGCTCATTTGGAATCGATTGATCATTATTTTAGCAAAGGTGTTTACCTTCGTTGAATCTGTGGATCCAAAAATTATATCATCAACGTATATTTGGACAAACATGAGCTGTTTTCCATTTTATCTTCGTAACAGGGTAGGATCAAGTATACCTTTTTGAAAACTGGAACGCTTGAGGAAGTCGGTGAGCGTCTCGTACCATGCGCGAGGATCTTGCTTGAGGCGGTATACAGCTTTCCGGAGTTTGAAGCAATAATTTGGAAAGGATAGATTAACAAAACCAGAAGGCTGTTGAATATATACTTCCGTATCTAGTTCACCATTTAGAAAGGCACTTTTTATATCCATCTCGTAAACTTTGAAGCCTTTGTGAGCAACATAAGCAAGGAAGACTCTGATGGCTTCAAGACGGGCAACAGGGGCAAAGGTCTCATCATAATCAAGTCCTTCGATTTGTGTGAATCCTTTGGAAACCAGTCTTGCTTTGTTTCGAATGATAACCCCTGCATCATCTAGCTTGTTCCGAAACACCCATCTCGTACCTACAATTGGGTGATTGTGAGGAGGAGGAACGAGAGTCCACACTTCATTTCTATCGAATTCTGTAAATTCTTTCTGCATGGCTATAATCAAATCAGCATGTTCTAATGCTTCCTTGATGGATTTGGGTTCAACTATGGAGATAAATGTCGAGAAATGACATTCGTTCTGAACAGTTGTAGAAGAGAGAGTTTGAACACTAGCGCTTGGGTTTCCAATAACTTGGTTAGGAGGATGATCCCACGTCCAGATATGAAGTCTTGGAAGCTCTTGTGCAGCAGATGATCCAATATCAACAATGGGTTTGTGTTGCTCCCCCTGAATGGTTTGAACTTGTGGATGATGCTCCCCCTGAACTTCTCAACCGGATAGATTGACATCATCGTCAAGTGGGAAGTCAAAGTAATCCTTCTACATTTGCTTCGAGGGAGGGTTGATCATTCTCCCCCTCAACATGAGAAGGTGGAAATGGTTCGGAATCAAATGGAGGAAAGGTAGGAGTAGGACCAGAAACATTTTGAGAAACTGGAGGTGTAGAGGATACGGTTGGTCTTGATCGAGATTCCGAATCAAGAGTGGTTTCTGGTGGTCCGAAAATGGTTTCAAAGTCGACTTCATGGATTACTTGAGGGTTCGGACATTCTGGTGAGGGAGCATCTGACTCCAGAATGTGATTTGTAACGTGAGTAGGGCTAGAGTTCCGAACGAAGTTGTCATCAAAAGTTACATCAAAGCTTTCTTCTAAAACTCGAGTGCGACGATTTAACACTCGATAAGCTTTTGATTTTTCCGAGTAACCAATAAGAATTTCTTCATCAACTTTAGGATGAAACTTGGTAAGCTGATCACGATTGTTTTTGATGAAGCATCGACATCCAAACACTTGAAGAAAAGAAATGCTCGGCTTCCGACCATTCATAGCTTCATACAGTGTCATATTGAGGCGTCGATTGATGACACCCTGATTATGAGTGAAACAAGCTGTTGACACGGCTTCAGCCCAGAGGTAGAGTGGCAAATTTGCAAAGTTAAGCATGGATCGAGCAGCTTCAACAAGTGTTCTGTTGCATATTTCGACTACACCGTTCTGTTGTGGTGTGTAAGGAGCAGAGAAGTTGTGATCAATTCCTTTCTCGGTGAGGAATTTCTCAATGGTATCATTGGTGAATTCCGAACCATTGTGACTTCGGATTCGCCGAACAGGAAGTTTGATGAGAACCTCAATTCCCTTGATGAAGTTGATAAGTTTGGAGGCTGTTTCTGACTTTAGCCTTAGGAAGAAGACCCAGGTGAACCGTATGAAATCATCCACAATCACAAGAATGTATTTCTTATGATGAAGACTTTCTACAGTTGATGGTCCACATAGATCAAGGTGGAGAAGTTCCAATGGTTCCGAGATAGATTTCTTAATGATGACAGGATGACCCTTCTTTGATTGCTTTCCACACTCACATGCAGCACATAAATGATCATTTTCAAACTTGAGGAGTGGTAGTCCTCTCACCATTTTGTCGGAAACAAGATCATTCATGTATCTTAAGTTCAAATAAGCCAGCCCTCTATGCCACAACCAAATGACGTTAGGAACGGCTTTGGAGAGAAGGCAGAGATGAGGTTTGCCAATAATCATGCTGATGTCAAGTGGGTACATGTTCTTGTTGCGATTAGACTTGATTAAACATTCTTTCCGGTCTTCAGTCATGACATAGTTGTGTTTCTTGCAGAATTCAACTCGACGCTTTGAGTCAGCGAGTTGAGCCACAATAATCAAGTTATGCTTCAGGTCAGCTACGTAAGCCACGTTCGAAATAGAGAAATTTCCATTAGTGAGGATGACATAACCACGAATATGAGAGTTTGAGTTGTTTCTATAAGTCACATAACCAACATTGGGAGAAAGTTTGAGATCTCTCAAGAAGTCCTTCTGCCCCGTCATGTGCATGGAGCAAGCACTATCAATATATCATACTGTTTCATGCTCCGAAGCACAGCATATCTGCAAAATTAGTGAGTGATGGAGTTCTTAGGCTCCAAGTTAGATTTAGGGACAAAGGTATGGACTTTGGACTTGTGTTGTGACTTTAGAACTGCTGTTGTTTTGTTGGATTTGTTCGGAAATTCTTTGGGGAACAAACAAAACGTCATGGTCTTTTCATCTATCCAATAATCATACTCTATGACATGGAGTTTCAGAATGACCTTTTTTGGATAGGCGGCTTCCGGAGCAGTGAGAATTACTGTCTGTTCCGGAATAGCAGTTTCATTACTTGGAATTTTTATTTTCCAAACTAGTTTTTTTTTCGACGATTTATGTGAAATTGTTTTCTTGGAAATTGTTTCTTTGTTTGATGATACACTTGATTTTGAAATTGATTTCGGTTTGAAAATTATCAATCGGCTTTGGCTATAAAAACGGATGAAACAGTCCGAGGAGAGTCAGTTCCGATCATTTGAGCATTTTCAACAGGCATGTTTGGAGTGTGATTAATAGCTTCCTAAGGTTCTGAATGAGTGGGAGGGTTGGATGGTCTTTTGAGAATCTTAATAGGAACAGAAGTATTGTGATTCTAAGAAGAAAATGAGTTGTTATTCTAAGATACATGTCTTCTCGAGTTCTCTAGAAACCTAGAATTTTGTCTTGTCCTGATTTCTCGTTTGAGAGCACTTTTAGCTTCTATCTTAGGATCGACGACATCTTTCCTATTTAATGATGGTTTTTCTTGAAGTCAGAAGTTGACTTAGAAGATTGACCGTTGGAGGGATTGCTAACCTTGGGCTTGATAGGGACTAAGGTTGTTTTGGAAACCACTAGGGAATTGGATTCACATGAATCAAAAGAGACATTTCTTGAGGTTTCAATGTTATCATCTAAGGATGCCCATGCAAATTCAGAAGTAATTGGTTCAGTTGTCACCGGAATTATTTCTTCGACAACACAATTGTTAGGAGGATTGTGTTTTGGAACATGATCTATGCGATTTGAGACACTATAGTGGAATTTCGTGGTCTAATTCAGGTCCAGGTTTGTCAGAGGAGTGGAATCAGGACACTTGACAACTATTGGTTGAAACTCAGGAATCAGAGATGCGAATTTGTCAAAAGTCTAAAGAAGGGGTGACAAGGGAGAGACAGGGGTATCCGAATGTTGGTGGTTCGGAACGTCTCCCATAAAAGTTAAGTTTTGTAAATCCTTCAAGGGACTAGCAATAGGTTTCGGAAACTCGCTTCCGAGTCCTGGTGCTTTTGACCAAGGATAACGAAAATTATGAGTCATTCGATCATTTGCTTCACGAATGTCAATGGAGTTATGCAAAGCATCTATTTTCACATTAAGATTTTTGTAATCCAAAATCATAGATATTTCTTTCTGAATAGGTGATGTCATATTTATCTTTCAAAATGATACATTCATCTTTTGTCATTACAAGCTCACGTTCTAAAGACTCTATTTTTAACTTCTTATCCTCAAAATATAACCTAAGTCTACTCAATTCACTGTCCTTCTTCTCACTGGCTTCTATGGCAGACTTATAGGCTCTATAGATAGTGTTCATATCTGTTTGGATCATGGTTAGATATGATTCACAAAGAGATAAATCAAAATTATTGTCAGTAATCGTGGATTTTAGCTGCTAAAGAATGCTTCGACCTGGTGGATCATTTATGGCCATGTAGTAGTAGTTAGGTTCAGCACCATCATCATCATCTTCGGACCCAAACCACCAATAGCCTTCATCACATTCAATTGTTTGTCTTGCCATCAGACACATGTTTCTTCCATTATCCACATCGTCATCATCTCCAGAGGACCAGTATCCTTCCACATCTCTTGATACAGTTGTAACAAAGGCCTTTTCACTTTCTTCCATCTCTTGAGCTCTACGTGTATAGTAAGATGAATCCTTGATTCTGGGTTTTTGTGGAACTTCAGCCTGACAATCTTTTGCGAAGTGATTTGCATGACCACATTTATGACACACAATTTTTGGTTTGTCTAATTTTGGAGTCTGTTGAGGTTCCGGGGTGGGATTTGGTTTAGAGATGTTGGGTTTGTAAGCAGGTGGATTTTCCTGATTTGATTGAGGTTCCAGAGTGGAAAAAGGTTGAGGATTGTTTTGGTGAGGAGCATGAAAATGATTGTAATATGGTTTGTGAGAGGGATTAAACGGACGTTTATATTTCATGGAAAGTAGGGAAAACTCTTGTTGGAAACGGAGTTCGGAGTCCATAGATTCAGATCAAGATTACCATCAACAAGATAGTTAGAAGTGGGTAAAGCTGGTGGTGAAGGTTGAACAGATGGAACAATGGTTTTAAAAGGGTTAGAGGCAACTTGGTTCGGAACAACAAGTTCGAAGGAGCTGACAAGAGCTAGAGGACCTTCTGAAAGTTCTCTTACGGTCTGTGCAACATTTGATTCATGGCCTTGGAGTTCATCAAACAGTTGGTAAAGCTTCAGCTTTTTCAAAGATTCGTTACTTTGGAGACAAGATCTCACATTTCCCCATCCTTTACCAAGACTATTTATCAATTTGAGATTGTATTCTAAGGGAGTTCGGACAATCCCATGAGTTGTCATGTTGTTGACAACGATTCGGTAAAGGTTGGAGGCCGAGGCAACTGATTCACCAAAAGTTGTTGTGAAAGTGTCAAACTCGTTGACAACAAAGGTTAGACGCTTGTCCTTCATGTTCTCTGAACCTTCGAACAAGTCTTGAAGAGTATCCCAAATCTCTTTTTCTGATTTACACAACTTAATGTGTTAAAAGAGAGATGGTGGAAGACCAAAAACCATTTCTGAAAAGGCAACTTGATCAGCATGTAGCTTCTCGATATCATCAGCAGTGAGAGGTGTTGGACGTTGTTCATCTTGTGCCAAAAGTTGTGCAGCAACATCTCTAACAGTTGTTCTAACAGGAACATGAGGACCTTCTTTGACGGATCTGCAGATAGCTTCACCTTTCTCTTTACCCAGTAAAAACCTTCCCATTCTGACTTTCCAAGGATCATATTCTTCAACAACTAGCAGTGGGGCACGAGTAAGGCAACACAGGCTATTTGTTGTTTGCATTGAATACATTTGTTGAGTATTAGAAGTAGCCATTAAAGTTAAGATATCTTAAGCAAAAGTTGTCACAACTAGCATTTTAGCTAGGGAATTTTGTCCTCATGTAAACATCAACTATTGCAATACTTGTAAATATCATACTCTATGCTCAATCAAAATCATCCATTTGAATCAAAACTCCTGAGTGAAGTTTAAAACCTAATACAATACATTTCATATATTTAACTATGGGTTTGTAACCCTAAAAATCCCGGTTCAAATTTATTATGGACTAGGATCCTCTTTTGGGCCATGTTGGGCCTAAAATGACTCACTTCATTTTTATGGGCTTTAATGGGCCATATATGTTTTCTTGAATCTAAATGGGCCTAAAACCTATTATGTTCACTCTTTTGGGTCGTAAACCCCTAAGAGGGCCCAATGGGCCGAAAACTTCCACCTTGGACCTTGTACTTTCAAGTCTATTAAATTCTAGCCCTACATTTCTCCTCACGCTATCTCATTCTCGGCCCAATATAAAAAAAAATAAAAAAAAAATAACAAGATAACAAGCTAAGTGCCACCTAATCTTTGTATGGTGGACTTCCATGCTTAAACACAACAAATATCAAGACAAACACATACACCCATGCAACATCATTTCAACATTTCTCTCCTTCTTCTCTCTTCTTCTTAACTCTCAGCCAAAGAGTGTCTCACCACTCTCATCTTCTTTCATTTCAACTCCACCAAAAATCTCTCTAGAACATCAAAAATTCACTCATCATATCTCCAAAATTTTGAGTGTGTCTTGTGAAAGATCAAGAACTCTTCATCAAAGCTCATCACTCTTGGTAAGTTCTTGTTTGACTCTATGGTTTAACTTTAAGTTTACACCAAAAATCTCTTCTTAACCCACATCATTTCATGATCCATGCTCTTACAACTTCATAGATCTCGAAAATCTCCTCAAGGAAACATCTAGAGCCGAGATCTTCTCATTTCCTCACCAAAAACCGAAAGCTTCAAAGCAATTTGAGTTCATACCCTCTATTTTCGATTTTTACTTTGTTTTGGGGAAGAATACAAGTTGTTTTGTGTAGATGTATGTGTGTATGCATGTTTTCTGTGTTTTTCTAGTTATATATGTGATTATGTGTTGTAAACTTCATGAACTTAAAGATCTACTAAAAGATGATGCTATTGGTATAACATAACACTTATTTCAACTTATCTTACAAGAAAAAGGTTTTAAAAATACATACAAGTTACTTAAAGCTAAGAAAACTTCATAAAAGGGGCTAAAAGTGACAAAATTACAAAAAAATGAGTTATTTATGTAACTCACGGTTAGTAGGGGGTTCAAAAAGGATTTTTTTTTTTTGCTAAATATGGTTAATTTCGACATTTGAGACCTTACAACAACTAAAAATGTAAACATTTTCATAAATGGGCCTTATTTGGGCTTCTCACGGCTATGGGCCAAAATTTGTAACTTTTTGGACTTTTGTGGGCTTAAAAGTCATTTTCAACAAAGTTGTGCCAATTATGTAAATTTTTGATAAAAGAGATTAAAGATGTGAAATTATTAAAATTTGAGCCAAAAAGATGAAATTATCTATAATGGGCCGAAAATGCACATTCTTATAAAAATCAAGCCGAAAATGATATTTTTGACAAAAGTGTGTTAAAAATGTTATTTTTACAAAAACTAGCCTTAAATGCAAGTTTTGTTCTAAAAAGGGACCTAAAATGTTATTTTTACCAGAAATGGGCCTTGGTTGAAATTTTTTGGCTTAATGGGCCAAGAATGTCATTTTTACAAAAAGGTGGGCCTTTTATGTCGTTTTGGTAAAAAAAATTGAACTAAAACAAGCAATAAAATAACAAACGGGTTAATTTTGCCGGTCTGACGTTATTGGGCCTTAGTGGCCCATTTATAAGTTTGATAGGTCTTGAATACTCTTTATATGTTTATTGGGCCTTATTGACCCATTAACGTGCTCGACGGACCTTGGATACTCTTTGCGTGCTATTTAGGCCTGTAAAGAATACACATATGAGATGGGCCTTAGTGTCCTTTTACATATATTTTGGGCCCATGTTATATAATCTCATTCCTTTGGAGCCTTGAAATGACTTACATGTTTAGTGAGCCTTAGTTGTTCACTTACATGATTCATTGGGCAAGGAGTGTGCTTTATATGTTTCTCTTCGCGTAAATTTCGATTAAGGATCTAGTGAGACGTGTCGGTTTACACCTATTGAGTGTACGATCGTAGCCTGTAGTAATAACCAGAGTCTCTTGGAGGGATAGCGGGGATTCGTGTGTAGATCTATACGGGGATGACACCCCCCGCCTGAGTTGTTCGCTACAGTTAGACTAAACTAGTCTAGGGTGACGAAAACCTTATTCTATTCCGTCGGCGTCCAACAACACCAAGACAGGCGAAATTGTCATTATTTAGTATGGTTATAGCGACTCACTTAGAGGAATTAACATTATAAATTTACGGGAGACCATTCTCTTTTCTAAATGGATTACTCGGGAACATACTCGCCCTGGTACTCAACCTCGGGGGTTGGTATACCAACATTCTCTTTTACAGACAACATAGGGTTGTCTGGGGGCATCCTATGTACATTCTCTTTCATTTTCTTCATTTTCTTTTGCATACTAGTAAACAATAACACACATGCATTAATGCAAGATCGGACACAAACTTACTGAACTGTTTTAAGAAAATATAGGATTTTATGGTGATTACTAAATTTTACAAATCATTTTCTCAAACATGCTTATGAACTCACCAACATTTTTATGTTGACCTTTTTAAATTAACTTGTATTCTCAGGAAACCGTCGAAGCAGGTTGGGCGGAACAAACTAATGGATATTTTGTTATATTTTGTTTCATCATACTTTAACTATTTTGGCATGTAATATTCAAACACAATACTCGATGTAAACAATGTATGTTGTTATATTACATGTGTGATGATGATGATGTTATGTATCAATTATATAATATGTGATGATACTACAAGGAGGAAGTCACACCAAGCCTCCGGACGTTTCCGCCATTTGGTTCGGGGGTGTGACAAAAGTGGTATATATAAGAACTTTTATCCTGAACACAAAAATGGTTGAAATACCAAGGTGATTTCAAACCAACTATAATCTGATCGTTTAGATTCAAAGGAAAACCACACAAGCTCTGATACCAACTGTGAGAACAAAGGATTTGATTGCGCAGGGAAAAGGTTTGAAAACTCAACCCTTGAGTTAATGCTTAAGATCAATGTCTGCTACTAACTTGATGTTCCAGTCAGGTCTGGAAAGACCAGTCGAGACCGAATAGAGAGATTCAACATAGTATTCAAATCATAAATGAAGTAGGAAGATAATGATCAAGGTAAATACAATAAATGAACAAGAAGATTATTGGAAATAAGTGATTTGATGGATATGAGTAAGTGAAGTAAATTCAAATAATACTATCTTTGGAAGAACAATTCGTCACCTGGTTTTGTCATAGAATGCTCCTTAAATAGGAGATCAAGTTACATCGTGCTAACCAAAAACATACATAGGACCGGATAATAGAGCTTACTCTTGACACACTGATTATCTAAGTTGACAAAAGAGACTAAGTCATATGATAAGTTACATCAAACTAAACGACAAAAGTAATTAATACAGATGGATAAACTGATTCGGACATAATCTTCATTCTGGAATGCCTTCACTTCGTTCAGAACACCTTCTCATAATCACTACTCCAGACACAAGTTTTACATCTAACCATATACTGATTCTGGACCAAAATCTATTTCGGAACTAAGACTGACAGAACTCCCAAAGCTTAGAGATTGCTAAAGGTTCACTTTCAGGTTCCAATAAGAGTCACACTCTAGTAACTTCGAATCCCATATGAAACTATGTAGGTTTATAACACCTCATGAAATGTGGAGTAAAAACGTTTTCTTACTCTAGCACATTTGAAATTGGTAGTTGTGATTTTTTCGTTAAAACAAAGATAAACTAGTACCAATTAAATGAAGTGTTTTCTTGATAGTAACCCACACTGCCCCTTGACTGCTTGGTTTTGCTTGTTGAGCAATGTTCCTTAACAAAGTTACTTATATGTCAAGGAGTCAGTGGGAGTCTTAATTGTCTTGAATAGTTTCGGGAGTCAATCAAGAATAAATCTGTTAGTTATCACTAGCATATGACCTAGGTTGATAACCCATCGTGTTAACTTGACAAATTCTTGTTTCTGTGTACCTTCCAGTAAAGTTAACTATGCATGTGAGTTCTATAAATTCTTATTCGATTGAAATAGGCAGAGCACATTGTCATAATCATATACAAATTTAAGAATGCAATTACCACAACTGCTTGACAACTTGGAAGCATTGGTAGGCCCTTGTGCTACCAGAAAGTATTGATTTTCTGAAAGTCCAGTTGATTTCTAAATACATGTCAAAGCTAGTGGGAGCATAAGTGTTGTGCTAATGGGAGCATAACTGTTATGCTAGCAAGAGTATAATTATTATGTTAGTGGGAGCATAATAGTTATGGTAAGTATTGCAAGTTGGCAATATTATTTATAGGAAACAAAGTTTTCAATTTGCAAGTTGCTATATTTGAGAATTGTTTTGCTATAGAAAGTTCCCGGGGAGAGAACACTCATACTTCATTAAAATCTAAAAGTTTAGATTGAAAGGTTTCATAGAACTTAGTTATGAACGTATATAATTATAGTGTTGAAGTAATTCGACATAGGAAATCCTATATATGTAAATATTATAGCAAGAGACTGATCAAGTATCATGTATTTATATAAGACATTATTTATCAAATCTCATATGCTTCAGATATAGGATTGATCACATATGTTATAGTATTCACGTGTTCTGATTTTTCCAAATTCCTAGGGCATTAAGAGGGAAAAAGGAATAGAAGTAGGTATGACTAAAGTTGTTAAAACAACTGTTAAAGCACAATATGAGGTTTGCTAAAGATTGGTTGCTTATGGACAATCAGAAGTATAACATTTGGACGAACCATATTGACATGTTTCAGATTGGGATGATTCTTGATCAGAATTGATAGTCATATGGCAATATGGAAATGTTTCCATTATGGGAGTTGGTGATTAAAATCTGAATGTGAGTTAGAAACCTTAATGCAAAGAAGGTGTTCAAGGAGTTACCTTGAATCTGATACTTCTTTACCATGAGATTGTTTTAAGTAACAAAGTTTCATTGGAGCATTTTGTGACATCTTTGGCAAAATCTTTGTGACTTCTAGGCCACATCATAACAAAAGGATCATTGCATGAAAAGTTAGATTCTAACACATTTAGTGGTGACAAGAATTTGGAATTCTTACACTTATAATTAGGATTTGGAATTGTGAAATGAGCATCATTGGATTTATATCCAATTGATCTATTCACAAAGGAAGGACCACAAAGAGACACAATATGCATGATTATAACATGGCATGACTGATCTATAATTCAAGTGATTAGTTGATCACTCGAAACATTTACAATTAATAAAGCCTAATTAATATGGTGATTAAATAATATGTGTTTTATTTATATTCAGTAGTTTTGAGACCATAGTTAATTAGGTTATTATTGTGTTTCACTTCGCATGTTTTACTTTCTGAATAATTGGATTATTCAAAACATCCACGGTCAATCATACTTTGAAAGTAAGTAGTGAATTAATATTGTCGTGAATTAGGTTGTAGATTGTCTAAGGGTTTAGACATGGCAATGGTTTGCTGCAACATTCACGAGTACTTCTGAAATAGATATTTGAGTAATGGATTAACCCACACTCAGAAAATTACTTCATGGATTTTATCACAAGTAATTTTGAGATGATAATATCTTACATTCTTGAAAACGGAGACAGATGAGTTGTTGTTTGCGAGTCAGTTGTGCATTGATAATACGTAAACACATCAGTAACTTGATGTCATAAAACGTATTGTTATGGATGATTTTATGAGTAAATAGTACAAGCATATGAGTCGAAGTTTATTCGTTCCTATTACCCTAAACGGAAAAAAAGTGATATATGTGGGCCCCTCAATGATTTGATGATGACAACTAAAGTGCTTGGCCAAGCCTAGACTGAATTGTTGTGTTCAATTACTAGTCTGATATCAGTCGTCATAAATTACAAATTGGGAAACAAATCTTAGATAGAGAGATTGATTATAATCCATGTCTCATGTCCATACGATATCTTGTAGAATTGAGGAATATTTGATCCCTTATCTATGGACACGTAACTGACTAGGTCAGAGTTCGACAACGACTTTTGAAAGCTAGAATTGTTGGTCAAATTTTTAGTTCCTACTTGTAATTATAGTTATTAGACTTATCCAAGTGGGAGGCTGTTGGATTTAGTGTCTAAGCCCATAACTATAATTGGTATGTACTTGAGTTGATTGTAGCATGGTCTTTTTGGGTTGCCTTCACTCTTGCAACTTGACAGGATGACTTTTGGAGAGAAGCTGAATTTATTGTTTGGAATAATAAATTCATATATATGATTTATTAATATGTTATGAAAATAATATATTAATTGGAAATCATGTTGTTTAATTAATATTTAATCAGAAATTAATTTGGAATTAATTTTGGGATTAAAGGAATTAATTAAAAGTACAGGGGTTGTTTTGCAAATCATTGATAGTTGTGAAACTAGGCTCTTGGACTCTTTGGATAGGAGTGGACGAAAATTATAGGGTGGCCCTATAAGTTTTTGTCCAAGGCCTTCTAATGAGGAGTCCATGGGCTGCTTAGGCCTTAAGTAGGGAATTAGGGTTTCCACCTATAAACCCTAGCTTTGGGACTAAGCCACCTCATGTATAAAAGGGATCGAACCCCTTGGATTTTCGTCCCTATGCCTAAGAACCCTGGTGGAGCCGATTTCTAAGAACCATTCCCTCCTCTCTCCTCTCATCCTCTTGCAAAGAGTATTTGTAAGTCGTTAGAGGTGTCACATTTGAGGCACTTGCTTTAAAGAGTCAAGGATCTTCAAGGTGTTCTTGTTATTACTACATAACAAGTGAGGTAAACATCTAAACCCTATTTATATGTGATTTTCAAAAATTATATACTAGTTTCTAGGTTTTGCTTTGGTATTCAAGTTTGCATGTCCAACTAGTGAAAACCTAGATCAAAAGCAATTAGGGTTTCATGATCACATAGGTTTGTAGTTATGCTCAAAACCCATCATGTTCTTGATGAGATCTTGGAGTTATTGAAGTTTGAAGCCTTGGTTTACATTTTGGGAAGAAGAAGAAGGTGTGCATACTAGTTGGAAGGGTTTATCTACTTTAGATCTTACATCTCCTGTATCTTGTGAAGCTTGGGAAGGTATAAAGCTTCCACCTTTATCATCATGTTCTCTTATTTCATGCCATGAATTCCCTTGAAGAAGTTTTCTTGGAGTTTTGGTCAACCCCCATAACCTTAGGGTTGTTTTGTGACTATCTTTTGGCCCTAGGTGATGGAAAAAGTGTTAAATCTTGGTCCCATTTGCTCCATGCTCAAGTTAAGGTAATATTAAGGGTTTTATGGACTTAGGGTTTTAGATTTTTTCTTGTGGTCAGGTCCTAATGGATAAAGTTTGAGACTTTATCTAATAAGTCACTAACAAGAGTCAAATGTGAAAGTATGAGCTTTGATCTGCAAGGATTAAGCTCTTAATGAGAAAAATGGCTTCTGGGATTAGCCACGACGTGGAAAAGAGCTCCCCATGTCAAGGAAATGGTTCAACCTCGCGACTATTTTGTCTGGACAATCCCACGACGTGGCCAAGAGGTCAGCACCATGTTGTGTTGATAGTTGACCTGGTTGACCGCTGAATATTTTGTTGACCGTTGAATATTTTGTTGACCGTTGACCGTAAACTTTTGACTAGATTGACATGGGGTCAAACTTGGATGATTTGGATTGTTGATTGAGGACTCTTATCTTTTATGTTAGTCGGTTCATAGGATTGGTCAGTGCAAAAAGTGTGAGTGTTGTTGTGCTTCTCTGGTTCTTCAGTCATTTGAGCTTCTCACTATGCACGTATCCCATTGTATATCCTTTGCATGGTAGGATAAAGGTACTGTTACAATATAAGTATTCTAGGTTTCTAGGATAATTTCTTATTATGCGAGTACAATTTAGGACACTTGGTGTTAGTATGCTAGCCTGGTAGGGTATTGCCTGTTGATCATATGCTACTGTTAGGAATTATGTTCGGTTAGGGTAACTGTGGTAGGTTAGTTTTTTGGATTATGTATGACTAACAAGCGAAGGACTTAACTGAGAAGTTGTCAATGGTCGGGTAACTAGGGAAGGCTAATTGCTAAAGGTGTAGATATGCTAGTATTTATTAAGTGTTTATGTTTAATGGTTAGGTGGTAATGATAACTTGATCTAATGCTTGATTGTGATGTTCTTGTTTGATTGTTCGCTCTCGGGTGGGTCATCTATTCGATTGTTTATCTAATCCTTGACTACATATGATTTTATGTACTATATGGAAGACCAGGATCAGGTCCCTAACAATTTTCTGGAAGACAAGGATCTTGCTACCGACAATTATATGAAAGACCAGGATCTGTCCCCTGGCAGTTGCATGGAAAACTATGATTTGACCCATGGTAGTTGTATGTACGACCATGATTTAAGCATCAACATTGCAAGGACGGAGCATGATATGGCCGATGGAAAGATGTGAATGTAAGACTATGATGTGGCTCATAGCATTCACCCAGGGTTTGAGTAGACTGTTATTTCATGTATGATTGATACATATGTTTATGTAGATAGCAGATTTGGTTGGTCGGTGCTAGAGCAAACACTTCGTGTGCATACATTTTATGTATGATGGATTATGTGGTATATTGGGGAACTCACTAAGTTCTATGCTTACCGTTTTGTATTAAACTTTGTGTAGGTCGTTTGTGAGAAGTGCTCAGTGGGACTTTACTCACGCATCGAAGATGTTCATTTTTGTAGTTTAGTAAATTTAACTATGATAATGTATGGTGCAATCATTAAAATGTTACTCAATGATTTTAGTAGCAAAGGTTTGACTGGTTATTCTATTTTAAAAATCAAAATTCTCTTTCTAATTTATGGGATGTTACAAACTAGCACACATGTAATATAAACATACAAGTGTGCATATTGTTATTATCATAACACTCCATGCATATAAAGTTATTCACCATAGTTTTAAATACAACCATAAAGTGACACTAGTATCATATCATAATAGAATATTCATCGCGTAACTAGACATCATCCTTCTAGAATAGGAGTGTGGTTATTTACCTTAATTTGATACATGTTCCCGATCCTTGCTCTCGGATTCTAGTCCATATCTACCATAATCCCTGCTCCTTGTTAGCTATCCTTGACACTGTTAATAACTCTAACATATACTTGTTTTACCTATATCCTAACTATTACAACTTTGTAACACACACTTGTTTTACCTACATCCTAACATACAAATTTTCACAACATCCCATCTTTTAATCAAATCATTAATGACTTGATTAAGTATTATTAACATTATTTTTTCCATAATGATTCATATAAGCACTTATTCCATCAATTAATCATTGAAAAACATCTTAATAAGTCATGGAAGCTTCATTCGTTGGAATTCATGGAGTAGAATTAGAGATTCCCTCCATGAATATCCCCCCAAAGGAGATCTATTAGAGGTTGATTCAATTGATTCGTTCCACAAATATTAATCACTGCTCTCCATGGTAGGTACTTAGTCTTATGATCCTTAATATAATTATTCTTAAAATTGAGTCATTAGCTCCTTTCCTTTGACTTTGTTAATTTTAGCCGATATGGTGCTTTAGCAACTGGTGTGGGTCTTGGTAACATGTCAATTGGAAATTCAAGTTACTGATCTAGAGGAAGTGTGAATAAGTCATCAGGAAAAATTCTGGGAGGTTATTGATGAACTCGACGTCTTTGATAGACTTCTTCTCTTTGATCGTGTCCATTATGTATGCTAGGTAAGCTTGATACCCATTTCTCAATCATTTTCGTGTTTTGATTATTTTTATCACACTAGCTTTCACATGTCTTTTATCACCATAAAATAGAATCGAATCACCATTTGGTGACTTCAAATTTACCATATGTTTTTACAAACAATTTTGACTCCATACTTTAATAACTAATCCATGCCCAAAATGAAGTTAAATCCCCAAAGATTCATCTGCAAAAGGTTTTCTTGGAATTCGACACCACCATACTCAATATTAACATTTGGATATTTTTAATTAACCACAATAGATTTTCCATCACAATTTCTATCACAGCTCCTACTTTTAATACACACAAGAATAGGTTTCCTGAAACATCCTATCCTTTAAACCAAAATTTTCTTTTTAAAAACATAAATATACCATAAAATTTCGAGAAAGAGAGAAAGCAATAGTTAATGCCACAAAACAATTCATAAAACAATGATCTGAAAAACAGAAAACAAGACAAAATCACCAGCAATGCGCGTGTAGTACAGTGAAAATAGAGTCTTTCTCGATTAGAGGAACTACTTGAAACACATTAAATCAATAAATATAACGTAAAGCTTAGTGAGTTCCCTGAAATATTGCATACCACAACACACATGAAATACATACAAATGAGGCTCTCGGATTTCGTGATGATCTATCACACAAACAAGGCTCTTAGCTTTAGTACAAAACTACATACAAACAAGGCTCTGATCTCTAGTGTCGATCTACCTAGAGACTAATTGCTCCCATGCCTATTTAGTCATCAATAGTGAATGCATAGGCTCGTAGTTCCAATGTTGTTCCTGTTGGATTAGGGTGTCTAAGCCAATAACTAAATTGGTATATTCTTGAATTAAAAGCAAAGTCCTTTTTTGGGTTGCTCTCAGAACTAGCAACTGAAATGAATTGCATTTGGAGAGAGAGGATAATTTATTAATACATTATATGATTAATATATTAATTAGAAATAGTTATAATTAATTTAAAATTAGTCAAAAATTAATTCGAATCAATTTTAGGGTTAATTAGAATTAATTTGAAGTACATGGAGTAAGTTGTAATTATAAAATAGTTGAACAAGAGGGATTCTAGAATCCTCCCAGCATGGATGTTTTTGGCTATGCATTTAGGGTTTCTAGAATGCTCCTTATTGATAATTAAGGACTTGGATATTATCCATATTTGAGATATTATTATTATATTCAAATTACGGTTATCCAAGGCTTCCTTATCAGCTATAAATAGGATCCTATGGTCTTTAAATTTTGTCCACTTCTTCTAAACCTCCTAGAGCCGAAATTCTACTCCCCTCTCCTCTCTACTCTTTTGTTCATGTTGATAGGGTTTGGTTACAAACAATTAGAGGCATCATCTCTTTGGTGCTAGGCTTTCAAAGTTCTACAACTCAAGGATTAGTGTGATATGTTTACAATAACAAATCAAAAGGTATGCAACTCTATATTGGTGATTTCTGAATTTGTTAGGTGTGGCAAACCAAAAAAATAATAGGGGTACAAAATGACTCCAAGTACACTGCTATAATGCACTAAAAGGTAGTACAAGGTAAGTATGGTCGGACCACATAGACACGAGACAATTAGTCTATACCTATTTGCGCAAGGTACTTTGATCACAAAAAGTGGGTTTTTTTTTTAAATTCTAGTAATGAAAATAACAATCTACTACGAAAAATTGCAGAAAATGAATAAACCTATAAATAGGTTGTTGAAATGGTTCCACTTTTAGTTCTGAATGTTGATATTTAACTTGAGTATGCCTTGATGTAATTCATGATTGCTAGTCTATGTTGGTACTAAAATATACTAACACACTCTAATACCTCTTCTTGGAAAATTATCTAACTAAGACACACTCTTTGACTAGACTTAGCTTTACTAACTCAACCTAAACACGCTCTTAGATTGTATTGAAAAATTGTACTAAGTTTTTACATTATCAACAATGTTCATTTCTTCTGATATGCTAGGAAGTGTGAAAACACGTGATATATGTTCTACAATAAGAAAACCTATTTTTTGTTACCAATTATTAGATTAATAGAAAAATTAGGTTCCCTAAAAGCTAATTAACTACGCAAAAATTCAATTCATGAAAGCGGCCAATCAAACACAAATCAAATTCAAGGGTTCTAGTTTAAAAAAACATAATCACTAGAATATAGGAACTGGAAACTAGGGTTTCTTTGCAACACATGGCTAAGAACAAATCAAACAAGAATAAAAATGGAACTGAAATGTGTAATGCTTACAAAATGGAAATAAAAGTATTTCTAATGATTAATAGTCTTCAAGAGCTCCAAAAATTCTCCCGCAAAATCGCCCCCTACTGCCCCAAAAACCGTCTCTAATGAAAAATGGCGACTTCCCTTATTTTATTAACTTCTCACATGCTTTCCATAAGACCATGCGTTTTTAGCATGGCCATGCCTTTTTGCCCATGTGTTTTTAGCATGTCCATGTGTTTTGACCATGTTATTTTAGCACGGACATGTCGTTTTTTCTAAAACTCCAATAAGTCTTCAGACTTGGCTCCATCTTTGGTCTAGCTTCACCAAGAGTCATGTTGCTCAAATATGTAATGAAAAAGGACAAGCACGACACATGTCGGTGTGGCACGGCCCGTGTTGCAAACATAGTCCTTTTCTATGATGATGTGCAATGACTCGAGTTATGTGCTCATGTTTTGTTCCATGGCATGACGGGTCCATCTTTACTTCATACTCCAATGCTCCAAGCTCCAAGCTTGCCTCCATAGTTCCAATGCTCCAAACTCCATAATGCCTACAAAATAAATCAAAAATAGTTAAATGTCATTCATTCTGAATAAAACGTGCAAGTGCCTAAATAATTGACTAGATGCAAGAATTATGAAGTAAAATGCAATAAATAGATAGAAATAGACGTGCAAAATAAGTGCATAAAATGCGCCTGTCAAACATCCCCAAGCTCAGACCTTCCATGTCCTCAACAAAAATTAAAATGGAGAATCACCCTAAAGAAGAAGATTGGTGACTAAAAAGAAACTAAGATGAAAAGAACTGAAAGAATTAAAATGACCTAAAGGGCAGTAAGATTGAATGCATGCAATAAAATAAAACCTAATGAAAATAAAATAGGTACAAAAAGATTAACAAAGCTTCAAAGATTTTATATATATATATATATATATATATATATATATATATATATATATATATATATATATATATATACATATATATATATAAAATTATATATATATATATATATATATATATATATATATATATATATATATATATTCAAACATCAATGCAATAAACAAAACAAAAAAACAAGGTTTAATCTAGTTAACCTCATTGTGTCACACAGTTGAAGATGTACATGGCGGTGCCTTGAGATAACTTGGGATTAACCCCACCATGATATATAACATTAAAAACAAGAATTTTAGCCACTCCATAACACAAATCTACAAAATGAAAGGTTACAACACTTGTTCACTTTTACCAGTATTGGGTTAGCACATGGAACAAATTAACGTCTTACTCTCATGAAACATATGTGATGAAAAATATGCTCAATCATCTTCATTTTGCAAAACATGACAAAGACCGAATCCAACTATTTGTTTACTAGCAAAAATCTTTTTCAAAAAAATCTTTCTAAATATTCCCTAGGATTTACCCAGATTGGTTACATGTTTCATACCACTTACACCAGTCAAAGTAGTTAACAATCAGTCCCAATGTCATAAGTTCAAGTCCAGGTTCAAAGGGTCTTTTGGCAGCCATGTTTTCTTAATTGTATTTATTTATGCAACTCAAAGTTGATATGGAATTATCAATTTATTGAATCGATACTTTGGAATCGTCCTCTTATTGACTCAATATTGTGGAATTGTCTACTTATTGACTCGATACCGTGGAACTGTCCACCTATTAACTCGACACTTATTCATTTTTGTTTTTTTTGGTCTAATTCTTTATATTTTGTCCTTAACTTTTTCTATTGTTGGTACATGTCACAGTCTATTACCGTGAGAGACTTCTAAAGCATTTTTCGGGGGATTGATGTAAACACACAAGGACCCACAAGTATAGTTCGAAACTATGTCTCCAAGCAGGGTACATAAAAGGGAATAGGTAGAAAGTAGTTTTTAGAGCACTGGAAGGTTCGGGTCACTGAAATTTTATATCCCCCCTTTTTTTATTCTCTTCAATTTAGAATTTAGGTTTGATTAAGAAAATAACGAATCATAAGACGGGTCGTGCTTTCAAATGGCTAATCTATACATGTTATTATGCTTCGGTGTTGACATCCTCTTAATTTTCTGTTTTGCACAAGTAGCTTCGGGAGACGTGTTCGTGTATGATTAGATTGTTTTTTTTAATTTAATTGAAAAAACGTGCGAGTCTAATCTCAAGGCATACAAATCACATACCAACTCAACTATTTTTAAAATGTTCGGTTGTCATGGATTGCACTTTTTTTATTTACACAACAAAATGTAAACGAAATTAAAATATTATATATATATATATATATATATATATATATATATATATATATATATATATATATATATATATATATATATGTGTGTGTGTGTGTGTATGTATGTGTGTGTGTATATATATATATATATATATATATATATATATATATATATACTCTAGACGTTAATGGAGTATGATGGATAAACCTAGAGAATATTGGAACGTCCTAGAATTCTCTACGACTCCGAAGACTTAACTAGTTCTTTATGGATGAATGTAGGCATGTATATATGTAGACATATTGTTCTAGAATAATCTTGTATAAAGAAAGAAGTACTAGCATCTAGAATATTCCCATAAGGAGGTGCAATGACCCTATAAATAAGGGTGTTGTCATTTGCTCCAAATCATCGAGAAGTTCACTTGTAAGAAGTTGAGTTTTATAAAAAAAAGTTTTCTTTCTTACCTTAAAGTTTTCTCTATTGTTTCTCTTGCTTCCTTAAGTCGTTAGTACATCTAGAGTATCGAAGTTAGCCTGACTTAGTCAAGAAAATACTAAGTGTGTCACACCCCCAAACCAGAACGGCGGAAACATCTAGGGGTGGGTTGACTTCATGTACATTATCATAACAATTAATTAGTAGTAATCAAAGCCATAAAGCCATCATATTGATAATTTTTAAGTTTACATTATATTCAAAACATTGTTTGTTTGATACCAAATACATATGACAAAAATATAAGACGTGACGATGCGACGTCCTATCCTCAAAACCTCTTTGGTTACCTATTTACTGATTTCCTGAGAATACAAGTAGTTTTGAAAGAGTATCAACAATTAAGTTGGTGAGTTCATAAGAGTTTTGTATGAGATAAATCTGCTATTTTTCCTTGTATGATTATAGAGTGTGCTTCAGAAAATCCAATATTTCCTTTTTAAAATAAACTGTAGGGATTAACCCTAAGACCAAAAATGCAAGTTGTAATGTATTGGAAAATAGTATAATATGGTGTCACACCCCAAAACCAAGAACGTCGGAAACGTTCTGGGGTGGAGGACGTCATGTACAGTATCATAACAATGCATAATAGTAAAGACAAGCAACAACATCCATTGCATTAATATAATAATTGTAATACAAGCGTATTCGGTACAGTTTGTAAGACACCAAAAGTATAATCAAAATAAAAGATGAGTCTTGTATGTGCTCCATCTTCTCAAAAGCTTCATCTGTACCTGTCTACTGATGACCTGAGAATACAAGTTATTTTGAAAGCGAGTATCAGCATAAAGCTGGTGAGTTCATAAGTATTTAGTGTCATTGCTTGTATAAAAAAATGTTTACAACCATGTAGTACAATAGCTGATATCAATGTTTGAAAATAGTATGCTCCCTAGAAAATCCTATATTTTCCAGTAAAAGTAGTCTTCTACCAAGACCCGGTTGTTTGCATGTTTGATCCTTTGAAAATGTAAAAGTTTTCCCAGTGAAACTATCAGTATGAAAATATAGTTTTACACTTCATTCATATAAAGTAATTGGGAAAATAATGTTTTACCCCAGCAGTATCACTACCGGCTTAATGTAATGAAAATGCAGACTCCAGGTAGTATTAAATGTACAATACACCTCGGGGAATCTGTTTTGCCTTTAATTCTTAATGTGTTAATTAAAGGTCTGAATGTGAACTCGTATGTAACCATGCTGATTGACGATCGAATAACTGATGACCCTCCGAGTCATATGTAGTGATGTGACATTTTGTCACCCCTTGGCCTTTCGGCTCGGACTATAGCTAGCAGTCAGGATGTGGGAGTGTCTGTCCCGTATAGATCTATACACACAATGCCCGCTCTCCCTCCAGGAGACTCTGGTTACACAGTGATACCACTGTGAAGTGTCGTATCGAGAAGTAGTATGTCACATTCTAATTATAGTATATTCTCTTGTATATTGTATAATGTATTTTCCGATATAATGTATAGAGTGTTCTCTTGTATAGTATATAGTATTCTCTTTGTATAGTATTTATCATGTATTGACTCACAACTGCACTGACTCTAGTAGGTGTCATGGTAATAGTAATAATGAGCAGTAATCCTTAACTATACCTATTATAGTTAAATAGAAATGTTGGTTGCATGCCTTTGATACACAAAGGTATTGAACTGAAGTGAAAAACTTTTATATCCAACACAAATACATATGATATATAACTAAGAATTCAACGACAGTCGGACAAATAACAAAATACCCTAAGTCCACAACCAAACAAGGAACAGGAAATAAGGTGAGCTATCAGTCCTAAGTCCTTCAAGTCTTACTTATATAAATATATTGGTGTAGATATGGTTTGGAAATAAAAGAAGTTTAAAAGAGTTTGGAAATAGTTTTATAACAATTTAACATGAAAATGAGTTTGATAAACATTTTGAAGCAGTTTTGTTGGCAAAGCAGCTAAAAATATAGAAAATCCTTTTGGTTGCAAGTTATAAATCACATGTGATTGATACTATAACTTGTTTGATTCAACTTGTATTCCTCCCCCCCATAAAAGCATTTAAAAACATTTAAAAGGTTGATTAAGGGGTATGAACTCACCAGTAGTGAGTGGAGTGGATGGAAGTGCCGGGTAGGATGTTAGGTGTCAAGTGAGGACTTGAACACACTCACGGATCCTATGTAACATGTAGTGATACATAATTGTATCTAATTAGTTTTTAAATCATTAATTAAACAAGTAAAGACACTCTAATGCATGAAAACACTTTGTTTCAGGTGTTAGGAGTGCTAAGGGTTGCATCTAAGTAGAGTATGGCCTCACATTGGAGTTTACTCCTCATTTGGTAGCCCTTATATGTTTTTACGGTTTCTGGACCATTTCCCCCATGAGTTTACGGCCGTAAACTCATGGTAATGGTGCATTTGTGTGTTTCAAGGTCTTATATCTCACAAGGAAGGGTTCTAAGTTTAAATCAAAGGCTTAGGAAGTGGTTAGGGCACAAAAGGACCCTTCATTGGAGTTTACGGTCCTTGGACCATCTTTGAGAGTTTACGGTCGTAACACACTAGGGTTTACGGTCGTAAACCCTAGTGTTTACGACCGTAAACTCATGTATTCCTCAACATTTCGTGTTTTGGTGTTTCTAGCTCATGCATGCAAGTTTCTAGTCTTTTATCCAAGCATTAGAAGGTGTTAAGGGCATCAAAACACCACTTGGTGGTGTTTACGGTTCAAGGATCTCCCTTGACCATAAACACATATGATCTTGGGGTTTTTGATGTTCATTCCATGGATTAGCAAGTACACTAAGCAAGTAACTAGTTAGGAAGAGTGTACTTACTTATAGGAAGCTTGTAAGAGTGTTTAGGACCCAAGAACACTAGTGTGTGTTCTTGGTGTTCTTGGTGTTTTGAAGAACACTTGAAGATCTAAGTAAAAATGAAGAATCCATGGATGAAATGATGTATAAACACTAGATTAAGTGTTGTATGGACGAATTTAGGAAGGAAACACTTACATTTTGGCGGATTTGAAGAAATGAACTTATGATACTTGAGAGGAAAACTTGGTGTTCTTGAGGTGGAAAGTGTGAAGTGAGGAAAAGGTGTGTAAACTCATGCTATATGCATGAGTTCTTGGAAAAATGGTGTTTACGGCCCAAACCCCTCTTGTTTGGCCGTAAACACCTAGCTAAGGTGTTGTTCGTTTTGTTTGTTACACATCACTCATAACGACACTCCCTTTTATTAAATCGTTTGACGAAAATAAAATAAAACACCCAAACGGACTTAAATCCGGCCAAAAATGTACTGAAATGTATTTGACTATTATTTGAAGTGTTTGACTGTGGAAATTATACAAATGAAAATTTCGGGTTGTCACGTATGGTTTGATCATTATATAAAACTGATTTCTATTAAGATAGTCCCGTAAACCAAATGTTTTGTTAATACGCCATGTGAGTTATTATTGTTGGATTAATGTCTAAGTCCATAACTATATTTGGTATGTACTTGACCCGACCCGGCATGGTCCATTTGGGTTGCACTTCACCGGCACAATTTATATGGATAGTCTTTTGAGAATAGTATATTTATGATTTATATTAATATATTATAAGTTCTAATATATTAATATGGAATCATATTATTTAATTAGTATTGATCAAGAATTAATTTAGAATTAATTAAGTGATCAAAAAGAACTAATTAAATATGGACTCTTATATATATGGAATGGGCCAAGTTCATTTAGGTTGGGCTAAGCTTTCATGGATGGTCCATGGAGCTTTTAACCCATGGATCCTATGTAAATGAAAGGTCATGGGTATTAGGGTTTACATGGATGTAACCCTAATCCTCCCTAATATATAAAGGGGTCCTTGGCTCACAAAATGGGAACAAGTGTGTGAAAATAAGAGTGGGCCGATTTTAGTGTGAATACATATTCTCTCAAGTTCTTCCAAGGTGTTTTGGTGATTTGTGATTCCATTTGAGGCTTCCACACTATTGGGGCTAAGCTCTTAAAGCTTGAAGACATCAAGCTACATCAAAAGGTATGTCATCTAACTAGAACTTTGTAGTATAGGTGCTTCATAATATGCTAGTTAGGATGAAACCTTGGAATAGTTAATATTTGCATGTATAATAGAAAAAACATAGATCCAAGGTTTATAGGGTTGCATGTACACCATAGGAGTGTTAGAATGCTCAAAACCCAACAGTGGTATCAGAGCCTGGTTGTAATCTGTTATATTGATGCAAATGTTTTATTTTCAAAGTTGAAAAAAATAGGAAAAAAAACATGATGTTTGTCAAATTTTAAGATAATTACTTGTTTTTGTGAAAAACTAATTATTTGTAAAATTTGAATCATTTGCTATATGAGTTGAATTAGGTCAAATTTAGTAAAAGATAAAATGATATGATTATTTTATTAATTTTAAAAGTTTGATCTAAAGAGTTTTTTGAAACCTCCATAAGTTATGGATATGAAAAGGTTTTTAAAAAAAAATTGATTCAAAGTTTTTTATGGAGTTACAAAACTTGGTCTTAATGTTTTAAAGAATTCCATAACTTGTTCTTAAGTTATGGAACATGAAAAGTTTCATCATAAAACAAGTATTTAACTCCATAAGTTATGGAATCCAAAAGTTTTCAAGAGTTACAAAACTTGCCCTCAAGTTTTGGAATTTGGAAAAAGTTTTTTTATGATAAAAAAAAGAATTGAATTCTAAAACTCTTGGGTTCATAACTTAAACAATTAATTAAATGGTTTTAATTTTGAGTTTAATAATTGGAATTATGATGTTTTGTTGAATAGTTCAAATTAACTCTTATGGACTTTATTAATAGTTAATTAAAGCGTTTAATTAAAAGAGTATTATTGATCCATAAATATATGGTTTGAGTTTAATTAAATTAAAAGTCTAGTTTAATTAATAGATTAAACCACCAAGTATTTTAAATGTCTAAAATACACCCTTATACTATTATAATATTAAAAGTTTAATATATTATATATAAGATCAAGTCGTCTTACCATTAGTAGGCCTCATTCACGAAGCCGGTCTATAAGGAGGGTATCAGGTTGTTGCCTATAAAATGGCAGCTTAATGGGTGTCCACTCTCACCCACCGCTTCCTTGACTGGTGGAGGGTCGTTAGCCGAACAGGTAGGACAAGGACTATAATTCTTCCTTCATTAAAAGTATTAATGATAAATACTAAGTAACTAAACCTTTTATTAATTCCCAATCTTAGTTACTTAGGAAAATGTGAATAAGGTGCTAATCCATGAAATTACACTTTGCACTTTGTTTAAACCGTTAGTGGTGCGTGTGTGGTTAACCGGCACACTAACCTAGATTTAACAAAGTAGGCAAAGGGTAACTTAATATTTATCATAGTATCGGTGGAGCTCGTGTGGTTAACCGGCACATCGAATGAGGGGTAAATATTAAGGGTACCAAGTATATTTGCATGGTTAGTTCACACCTTGTTTTGTGATCCTCGACATCCCAGTCATAAAACCTGAAGGGCACACTCGAGATTGAAACATGCCATTGAAAAGTTCAATGAATCTCAAAAGAATCTAGGAGTTTCAAAACCAATTAAAACCTAATAATACATTTCGTTTATCTTGGTGGAAATTGGTGAATCGTCATTCACCTACCTTCAAATATTTTATAGCTTGGATTACGGCATCCCTCTTCCAAGTTATAAAATAGTTTGTTGGGTCCTAGCCTTAATATATCATATTGGGTGTTATATTAAGGACTTAAATCAACTTTACGTGAATTTCTCCCATTGTTGATGTCTGGTTTAGACAACAATGATCTTCCCAAACCAAGCTTTCCTAATGAATATGACTTCCCGAGTTTGGCTCATGGAAGTCATACTTCTCTTCCTCCACCTCCTCCAATTATTCTCCCTAACCCACAAGTTCAAGGTCACTCAAGCCCTAATGGCAAGCAAGGTCTATGTGTGATCACATCTTAGAGATGAAGTCACATATTGACAAGCCGGGAGAGTTGGATGTCAAAGTCTTGAGAAAGTTGGATGTTCAATCACTTTCTAAGTCACATAGTGAGTTCCTTTGGGACTACTATGAAACAGACTATGACATGAACCTTAGTGATCATATCTATTTGCTTGGTGCTGCTGAATCAGCAATGATTTGGAACGATAGTAAAGCAAATTTGATTAGAAGATCAACTTCCAAAAAAATTTATGGACAGTGACAATGGTGACACTGGAAATCCAGAAAAAGCATTCTCTTCCCAATGGAAAGGGATTGGCCATAGTCAACCCGGTTGACCAAATGGTAAAGAGAAAGGCTAAGTCTGAGATAGTCCCATTACCAAAGGGTCCATATGTTTATTTTGCCAAAGGAAGGGGCGTTGATTGCAAAGCTGCCAAATTTACCTAAGGATGTTAAAGTCAATAAGTTTGACTCTACATCAGGTAGAGCCCATTATCTAACTTTGTTAAGTTCTGAGATCCTCATTACATGATGTGACTGGGTCACATGTTGATGTTTTAAGAATCAAAGAATAGAGAGAAATCTTAAAGGAAGTATATGTTGATTCTGATCGCGAAGGTGGATTTCGATCGCATCAGAATTTTGAGCAGTTGCTTAAGAAGTTATGATACATTGCTAAGGAATAGATAACAACAATTTTCCATGTGGATTGTAAGGATAAGTTTTTCCGCAAAGTTTTAAAATAAAAGAAAATTGTTTAATTTTATTTATTTGAAGTATCCTTACAATGGCATTTGTGGAAAATTGTTGCTTATATGATTCCACTGACAGCAATATTGGAAAATGGATTTGATTCTTTCATTTGTGGTAGTGTCTAAATTTACCAAATCAGGAAAGTTCCTCATCGCCCAAGTTTCAATTGGACCGAAACTTGGAATCATGCAAGTTGAATAGTATGATGAATGAGAACTTTCAAGCATTGGAAAATCAAGACTAATTACTTGTTCACATGGATGTGTGAGTCAAGTGAAGGACTAAAGGGATCGAGTACACATTTTTGTGCACTAGTCATGTCCACCACAAAGCTCGTTAAGACTATTTGATTTACTAAAGTTATACTTACAAGTTTAAGTATAATTCTGAAACATTGGAAAAGTCTCAATGTATGGCAGAACGAATGGGAAGAATCAAATTAGGCAGAAAGATAAAAGTTTCTCAAATCTGAAAAGATGGGAGAGTACTTTAGTATCATGTTTGTCATCATCTTAATGATTTAGAAATCATATCACAATTAGTCCTCTAAAGGTCATCTTAGTGCATTCTTATGACTAAGAAGAGGAGTGATGAATTGTTGAAATGGTTAGATCAGGAAGATGAGTCATACTTCGTTCCAAAACAATTCTTAGAGTCATACTCCAAGATTGTAACTTGAGTGACATATCTTAAAGAAAGGTTTAAAACACTTGTCAAATGTAAGAGTAAAAGTGTCCTACTCTTGTACATTTGAAATTGGTAAGTTGTGATGTTTTGGATAAAACAAAGACCAACTAAGGCCAATTGTGTGATGTGTTTGTCTTGATAAAGAATCCGCACTATCTCTTGAATATTTGGCAAGATAGTCTTATATGTCAAGAGGATAGTGGGAGTCTTGAAGATCCTAAAAAGAATTTCAAGAACTAATCAAGAATAAAACCTGAGGTTCTTCACTAGCACACGACTTGAGGTTTATAACCTATCGTGTTGACATATTCTGTGCCCATTCCAGTTAAAGTTGGCTTTGCATAGGAGTTCTGAAAGTTCTCAATTGGTTGCATAACAACTTGGAAGCAATGGCAGGCCATGTACTGCCAGGTGGCAAGAAGTTAAGATTGCATAAATTAAGTCCATATGAGTTTGGATTTGTCATTATCCTTGTCTTATGACTATGGTTTTGACGATTCACATGGATAAGAACACATACACCATAAAATCTAAGGGTCATAAGGTTTCTCTCCGATTCATGAAAATGATGGTGAGGAAACACTTCCACCAAGTAGATTTGAAGCAGATGGCAAAAGGTCTAAACAATTGAGACTATGATTACGGCATCCCTTTTCATAGTTCTGAAATTGTTTAGACAAACATGCATGCTATCTAAGGAAAGGTGTATGATTTTGATAAAGTTTTATCAAATCATCTCGTATCAGAAATCTGAACTTTGGTAAGAAAGTCAATAAAGTATTGATTTCTAGAAGTCCAGCTGATTTCTGAGTACATGTCAAAGCTAATGGGAGCATAAGTGTTATGCTAATAATCATCATGTAAGTGGGAGCATGATAATTATTGTTAGTGTTGCAAGTTAGCAATGTTAATTATAGAAAACAAAAGTTTCAATTCGTGAGGCTGCAGGGATTGAAAAAGTTGTTTTGCTATAATTAAGGGAGAGAATATACTTCATTTCAGTTCTAAAGGCTTAGATTGAGACCTTAATCATCTTTAGTCAAGAATATATATATGAATTTCATGTTGGATTGGTTCAACTTAAGGAAATTCTATATATTGTGTTCTCAAAATTCGATTATGATTACGGCATCCCTCTTCATAGTCAAATTTTGAAAACATGGCAAATAAAAATATTGTAGCAAAAGACTGGTCTAGAATCATGTCTTTATGTGAGACATCATGAATCGTGTACCATTTGCTTTGGGTATAGGATCGATTGCATGTGCTATAATATTTGTCATTTCTAAATTTTTCCAAATGCCCAGAGGCAATAAGAAGGGAAAAGGTCTAGAATTGGACATGACTAAAATGATTAAGCAATTGTCGAGGACAATCTAAGGTTTACCAAAGATTGGTTGCTCAGGGACAGTTGGAAGTATAGTGCTAATTTTGGAAGGACCATATTGACATATTCTGAAAAAAGGCATCTCTTATTCAGAAGTGATAGTCAAAATGAGAATATGGAGTTGTGTCCATAGATGGAAGTTATCTGTGTAAGATTAGAAAACTTAATGCAAGAAGCATGTCCAAAGCAATGTACTTTGAATATGAGACTTAGTTTCCATGGAGTTGATCTCCATTGCAATACCTTATAATGACTGTTGACAAGTCTTTGTGACTTTGTACATATTCATTACAGGAGGATCAGTGCATATAAGTTTAAAATCTAAATAGATTTCGATAAATGATAGGAATTTGAAATTCTCACATTTTTCGATAAGGATTTGGGAGTGTGAAATTAGAATCATTGAAATTATGTTCAATTGGTTTATTTCACAAAGTAAGGATCATAGACAAACATAGAGTGCATACTTGGTGTATGGAAAAGCTATTGTTTAAGAAAAACATAGTGTACATGCTTGGAGCATGGGACAACTAGTGTTTTTAATTCAAGTATAAAGTTGATAAAACCGAAACAATGAATAATGAGTAATCAGTATGGTGATAAATAAAAGTGTTTATTTATATTCATAGGGTTTGATACCATATCTGATTCATTTATTCTTGTGTTTCACTTTGCATGTTTTGACTTCCAGAATAACTAAGTCGCTCTTCCTGAATGATTAAGTTATTCAAACCATCCACAGTCGGTCATATGTTGGAAGTAGCTATGAATCAAGACTGTCATGGGTTGGTTTGTAGAGGTCCAAGTTGGTGGACAAAGTGGTGCTACAACACTCATGAGTGCTCATAAGTTCTGAGTATTGGATTCAACCCACGCTCATTTGAATCACTTCATGGATTTTATCACGAGTGATCATGAGACGATAATATCTTATATTCTTAAAACCTAGAGATATGAGTTGTTCCTATGAGTTGGTTATACATTGATTGCACGAAAACGCATTGGTAACTCGATGTTATAAAACGTGCCTTTGTGTATGATTCAACAAGTAGTAGAACAAGCCATATGAGTCGAAGTTTATCCATTCCTTTTACCTTCCGGATAAAAGCGATATCTGTGGGCCCCTCGATGATTTAGCGATGACACATGTGAGAGTTTGGCCAAGCCAAGACTGATTTGATTTGTTCAATCAGTCAGTCATCATAAATCGAAAATCAGGAAACAACAAATGGACAGAGAGAATGATTATAATCCATGTCTCAGTCCATATGATATCTAGAATGGAGGAATATATGATCCCTTATCTAATGGACAAGTCATTGACAAGGTCAGAGTTCGACAGCGGCTTTAAGAGCTACGATTGCCAGTTAGGTTTTGAAGTCATACTCAATAATAGTTTTAGACTTATCCAAGTGGGAGACTGTTGGATTAATGTCTAAGTCCATAACTGTATTTGGTATGTACTTGACCCGACCCGGCATGGTCCATTTGGGTTGCACTTCACCGGCACAATTTATATGGATAGTCTTTTGAGAATAGTATATTTATGATTTATATTAAGATATTATAAGTTCTAATATATTAATATGGAATCATATTATTTAATTAGTATTGATCAAGAATTAATTTAGAATTAATTAAGTGATCAAAAAGAACTAATTAAATATGGACTCTTATATATATGGAATGGGCCAAGTTCATTTAGGTTGGGCTAAGCTTTCATGGATGGTCCATGGAGCTTTTAACCCATGGATCCTATGTAAATGAAAGGTCATGGGTATTAGGGTTTACATGGATGTAACCATAATCCTCCATAATATATAAAGGGGTCCTTGGCTCACAAAATGGGAACAAGTGTGTGAAAATAAGAGTGGGCCGATTTTAGTGTGAATACATATTCTCTCAAGTTCTTCCAAGGTGTTTTGGTGATTTGTGATTCCATTTGAGGCTTCCACACTATTGGGGCTAAGCTCTTAAAGCTTGAAGACATCAAGCTACATCAAAAGGTATGTCATCTAACTAGAACTTTGTAGTATAGGTGCTTCATAATATGCTAGTTAGGATGAAACCTTGGAATAGTTAATATTTGCATGTATAATAGATAAAACATAGATCCAAGGTTTATAGGGTTGCATGTACACCATAGGAGTGTTAGAATGCTCAAAACCCAACAATTATAACCATGCTAGCGACTAGTTGGCCTGTTACGACGTCTTCAGGCGTCGGAATGTTAGACATTTGTCACCCCAGACCTGCCGGTCTAGCTGTGGCTAACAGCTTAGGTGCGGGATTGTCAGTCCCGTATAGATCTGTACACAAGTATCACACTCTCTTACGGGAGATTCTAGTTATAATACAGGACTTTAGTAGGTACCCTAGTAAGTACGGTGAAGACAATATCTCACAAAATTTGTATTAACCGGTTTATGTCTAGTGTAATGAAAACCCTTTTTGTATGTGGAAATATTACCTTTCCATAGAAGTAGTGTAAAATAATTATACCTACAAATATTTATTTCTTTGTCCCGAAAGGGTAAAATAGTATTAATTCTCTATAAACTATACCTATTATAGTTTATAAAAATATTTCGTTGAAATGAAGAATCCCTTGTATGTACCATTATCACTTTACCATGATAAAAATAATATGTAATGAAATAATTATATGTATCTATATAATTATACACTTTCGTTCAACACTTACAGAAAGTGTTAAAGTCTTATAAAATATACTTATATAGTTTATTATTGTAATCAAATTTGTACCTATTACATATATACAAAGGTTTATAAGAATGGTATAGCGTGTTTGTAGTCGTTTTTCATAGCTTTGCGTTTTTAGTCAAAACTTTGTATGTAAAAGTTCACAAGTTTGGAAGTAAAGCTATTTCATGAATTTATCACTTTTGTCCGTAAGGTAGGAAAAACGTATTTAACCATTTTGTATTTTAACACAAGTTCTCTTGTGCATTACTTGCATTCCCCCTAAAACATAGAAAATCTTGAAAAATGCAAGGGTATGAACTCACCTTGAGGCTCGTGGTTGGATAAAAAAAGTGGTGGCGATGATCCTCAAACTTGGAACACTAGAAGATAGTGGTATCCTATGAATTGTTAACACATAATAATGTGTGTGAACGAGATGAACTATCATTGATGTGTTGTAAAAACACTGGATTAATAAGGAAACTTACAACAATTCCGAAGAATCAACTTGAAGAATAGTTTCCTGGGAATGCCTTGATATTGTTTCTGGAGGGAAAATGTAAGTGCTTGAAAATGTATGAACTCGTTTTCTTGAGAGGAAAGTGGGAAAGTTTGAAGATGTAAATGAGGATTTTTTAGGAGTTCTTGGCCTAATATATGTATATATATATGAAGGGGGGGTGAGGGTGGGGTGGGGTGAAGTGACGTTTGTCTTGAAGTGTGAAATTTATCACAACGGAAAAAGATCCACCAGTCATGATCAAGCAACAACCGAAATATCCATAATTTCGGTCCAAGCCTCCAACCGAGAACACCACCGAAATCACATGTGATTTCGGTCCAAGTGAAACCAAAATCCCAAGGTTTTCGGTCTTGACCACCGAAGTCTTCAAGGTCTTCGGTCCTAGCCACCAAAATCTCAAGGTTTTCGGTCCTAACCGAGAACGTTAAAGGCAAGGTGAAAAAAATTGATTTATGTCCTAGCCTGTTGACTTTTGTTGACTTGTTTGACTTTTGTTGACCCAGAACTACCAATTGTCATATTATCCCCCGTTAGAGGGAATTCCGTCCCGATATTAGTTCTAGAGTGGGTATTCCTGAGCTAGGGAAAAGATGTGGGTACTTATGTTTCATTTGATTTTTTCGTTCTCAGGTGTATTCAGACTCTCGCTTGGCGTTCCAACAGACCTTCACTATGGGTAAGCGGCTTTGTTTCGTCCTGTTTATCTCCCTGTCCATGATTTCCACCGGCTCTTCTACGAAGTGTTGACCCTCGTTTACCTCGATTTCATCGACCGGGATTACAAGAGTCTCATCAGACAGACACTTCTTCAAATTGGATACGTGGAAGGTATGATGTACGTTGTTGAGTTCTTGTGGTAGTCGATGTTTATAAGCTACCTGGCCGATTCTAGCAAGGATTTCGAATGGTCCAATATACCTTGGATTTAATTTCCCACGTTTTCCAAAACGTATCATTCCCTTCCAGGGTGAGACCCTTAACAATACGTGGTCACCAACCTAGAATTCCAAGGGTTTTCGTCGTTTATCCGCATAACTCTTTTGTCAGTCCATAAATGCTTCCACTCATTCCCGAATTTGGACGATCTTTTTTGTCGTCTCCCTTATGTTCTTAGGGTCGGTGATAGTGCTGTTAGGAACTTGCCCCCCACCCCCCTGCTAGCTACGTGCCACCCACCTCAGCCCAGCACAGGGATGATCTGCATTTGCGTCCGTATATTGCTTCAAATGGAGTGGCTTTGATGTCGCGGTGGGGGGGGTAGTTATTGTTATAAGGGAACTCAACTAGTGGTAGGTGAGCGTCCCATGCATTGCCAAAGTCTATCACACAAGCACGAAGCATTTCTTCCAATGTTTGAATGTCTCGCTCATTCTGACTGTTCGTTTAGGGATGGTAAGCTTTACTCAAGATGAGTTGGGTTTCCAAAGACTTCTGTAACCACTGTAAAAAACGTGAGGCGAATCGACTGCCCCTCATCCGAGATAATAGATAGTGGCACACTGTGTAGTCTCACAACCTCCTTGTGATATGTTCATCTTAGCTTTTCTATTTCATCTGTTGTTTGATCGGTAGGAAGTATGTGGGTTTAGTTAATTTGTCTAAGATCACCTAAATGGTAGTGTGTCCACCCTCAGTCTTGGGAAACTTTGTCATGAATTTCATGGTATTGATCCATACATGGTCCTTCTATAATCGCTTGGTGTATACAAGACGCATATAATCAAGATTGAAAAGAGAGTCGAATAAGTGATTCTACCCTAAGTCCACAACCAAACAAGGAACAGGAGTTAAAGCGGAATCACAAATCCTAAGTCTGTAGAATCTTAATTATATATAACGCTAACGTATACACTAAGTAATTTGTTGAGTACAAGAGATTGCGTCATTGGGCTTAGGGTTTGGTCCATTAGTATTCTCGGTTTGGGCCTGTCCAACCGTGATATGTTTAGGGTTTAGTATATATATAGGGCTTACATGCATTATGTAAACGATGTTTTTTGATATTTATTCTGCTTATCGTATTATAACCCTAGCCTATCTCTACAGTAGCAATTCACATTGAATTCTTCTGAGATACAGCATATTAATTATTCGACACACGTTTGATTCATCTTTGTGTTCATTGTTTTCTATTCTTGTCATTATCTTTTATTATCTGCTTGAATCTATCGATCTAAGAGAATCTTATTCTCATCAATTGGTATCAGAGCAGGAGACTGTGTAATATATACGCATCTCTTCTGTTGGAAGAACGACTCTTAGGGTTTCCGCTTTTATCGAATCTATAGGAGTCGTCATCTCTTCATTGACGCTGTTTCTTGCTTTTGATAAAACCTTACTTCAATCTTTACAAGTCTGATTCTTAGCAGATATCTATAAAGATCATCATGTCTCTTGACGATTCACAAACCAATCCGATCAATATCTCCAACAGCATTGGATCCACAACTAGAATCCCTATTCTTTACATTCAAGATTATGAAGTTTGGACGCATCACTTTAAAGACTACGTCGTTGGTACTGAAGACAATGGCTATCTCATTTGGGAAGGAATAAAATTGGGTCCTTTTGTTCATTCTGGAACAAATAGAACCATAAAAACTCAAAAGGAGTATAACCAACTCTTAACTAACGTGGAGAAAATTCCTCAAGACGAAAAAGAAAAGTTGTTGTTCAACGTTAAAGCCATGAGAATGATAAGATTCACTTTGCAGTCCGATGCCTTTCGTTTGGTAAGCTCTTGCACCACAGCAAAAGAGATATGGGATAGACTCAAAGAGTTGTATTCAACTGATGAAGACCTGGAACGTTCCATCTAAACTCTATTGCTTTCTGAGTTCGGTGCTTTCCAACAAAAGCCAGATGAAAAACTTATTCAGGCTTTCGATCGTTTCAACCATCTTCTAAGCAAGATGATCAAGCACGGTATTGAAATAAAAGTGATCGAACAAAAAGTCACATTTGTAAATGGTTTAAGACCCGAATGGATGGTTGTGGCGTCAACGGTGATGGCTCATGAGCAGTTTAAGTCCTATTCATTGGCAAAGATGGTGGGTATTCTCAAGTCTCATGAAAGTGTTGTGACAAAAGAAGCGAACGTGGTGTCTGGTATGGGATCCTTGGCCCTTCTCTCTAAAGCGAAGAATATGGCAGAAGATGAAGAGGAATCAGAGATGTCAGAATGCGATCTGACAACCGAAGAGTATGCGATGATGGTTTCCAACCCAAAGAGGTTTGCTCGCAAAAAGTTCCCTGTTGCCAAGAACCGAAATTGGCAGGGAAGCTACAGCTTAGATAAGGCGAAAGAGGATAACAAAAGCAGTCCTCCAAAAGAAGAAGAGAAGAAGGAGCACAAACTGGTGGGAGACTCCGGATATGATTGTAATTTCTGCCATGGCAAAAGCACTTTGCCAAAGACTGCATATTAAGAAAGTTGTCAGAGAAGAAGGAGGGTGAAGATGATGAAGCATATCATATGCACAAGCTGGAGGAGATAAAGAAGAAGAAAGCTACTAACAATTCTATGAATGCTTTGATTGTGCAGGAGAATGTTGTGGATGATGAGTTCGGTGGCGTGGAGGTCTGGTCTACAAACTCAGAAGATGAAGAGGTATGTAAACCTACGCATGGTAGGGCGTTTGTGGCAAAAGAAGGTAGAACTGAGTTCGCCGGGAGATGCTTGATGGTGGCAGCTGGAGTGTCACAGATGAGAGGCTAAACAACCAAAGGGGAGCATGATGAAGCGAATCAGAATGAAAAGAGGTGTTTTGCAGCCAAACCTGTGAGCAAAAGGATCAACGACTGCGATCAGTTGATCAAGAAGGTACAATCCATTCTCGAATCACTTAAAATACCTGTAACGAACTATGAAAAGGAATGAAACGAATTAAAATTCAAATTTTCTAGTTGAAGTGGAAGTTTAGTGCAAACACGCCTCACAAATGCTAACTTAACCGATCAACTTAGCAGGGTGACATCCAAGAGTGAGGAGCGAAGGATGTGGATCGAGAAGACGGAGTTAGATTTTGTTAGAATGAGAGATGAGTTGATTTATTTACAACGAGAAAATTTGAAGTTTTTAAAACAACAGAATATTTTTTGTTTAATAGCTAAACGTCTTTACACTAACATTACTCAGTTGCATTTGAATTGTAATATTGGCAAAAAGGTGCACAAAATGATTTTTCCGTTTCTTGAATTTAAGGAGGATGAAGTTGATGTAGATTGCTACAATTATGAATCTATTGTATCATCAAATGAGGTTGCAGATGCTTACAAGATTGGTCAGGACAAAATTGAGTCCTTTATTAAGTCCAAAGACCATAAGGACATGCTTAGGAATTTGTTGGACGAAAATGACAAATTCAACATAAAGACCGAAACCATGCACAAATTTGACTCATTGAGTACCAAATTAGGTTCAGAATATAAGATGAATGTGGAAAATTCTTCTGAATTTGATGAGGACACTGATATGAGTGAAATTTTTGTAGAGGATGAGGTTGACTTCTCTGAATTCATCAAAAGCGAACCCAAACCTGCAAAATCTCTCATATCTGGAAACATAGTTGCATTCGCTCGTATGTCCAAGGACAAGTCCAAAGTTCTTAAGGAAAAGGCAGTGGTATACAAAAAGGTGAAAACTATACCTAATCAAGTATATGTCACCACTGGAGTTACCAAGAAGCAAACCGTTGAGCTAACTTCTTTGGTAGATGAAGACAATGTTGATGGGTGTGATAACTTTTAATGGTTAGCTCCCATTGACAATGTAGACGAAACAGTTGGTATGCCAGAGCAAACCTCATGGAGAGTCAAGGGTAGATATGTGGCTGAAACTCTCAACAAGCCTTCAAGCTTTGATAAGCCAAGTGCAAGTGTTACTAAAGAAATTCAAGGCGAAACGGAAAAGACATCTGGAGAATTATCTCCAAGCGAAGCTTGTGAAGATAAACCGAAACCAAAGGCAAAAATTCACAAATCTCAAAAACAACTTGCTGAGCAAACACGTCAAAGGAACAGAAGATACCAAAAGAATCTCAAAGAGAGAAAGCAGTTTTGGAATTCTCAAAACGTTAATCACGTTCACAGGGTATCGAATCCACAGGCAAAAGAACGCCCTCAGTCAAACAAAGTTCCATGTAATCATTGTCAGTCTTGCGGTCAAACAAATCGAAGAAACAGTTTTGGTGCTGAATTAAGCAGAAATAAGAACCGAAAGCCTATCTTCGGTCCTAAAGGCAATCAAAAACCGAATCTGAATCAAAGGAAAGGGAAAGCTAGTCTCGCACCCTGAAGTTCATACCAAGAAGACATTAGCTAACCCTAAGAATCTAAAGAAAAGCTTAAATGAAAATCAAAGCAAAAGTAAAAAGTCAGCTTCAAATAAACCAAAGCTGGACAACAAAAAAAATCAAAGTTTTTACCATCAAAAGAAAAGATGAAACCACGTTGATAAAAAGAACATATTTGGTTGATCTTTCTATTGTTATTCCCTGTCCAGTAAAAAGCTCACGAGGACCCAAGAAACTTTGGGTTCCTAAATATGCTTAATTTTTGCAGGTTATAAGTGACGAGCAGTTTGACGACTAATGGTACATTGATAGTGGCTGCTCATGTCACATGACAGGAAGGAGGGCAGAGCTAAGGGAGTTTCGGTCCCTTAAGGATGGTGGATGTGTCAAATACGGGAATAATTCATATGGAACTATCAAAGGCTATGGAATGATCACAAATGGAGAATTCTCAATCAGGAAGATTGCATATGTTGAAGGATTACAGCACAATCTCATCAGTGTTTCTCAACTGGTCGTATGAACTGGCTTGAAAGTTTCATTCGATGATGAAGGTTCTGAGATTGTCGAAAAGAAGACGAAGATTGTCTTGTTGAAATCCAAGCGAAAAGGAGAGATGTATCCTCTAAATCTTAACCGAATTCGAGGAAAGCTAGCTATATGCCTTTTGTCAAAAGCACACTCTGACGAAAGTTGGCTCTGGCACCGAAGGCTCTCACATCTCAACTTTAAAGATATTAATAAGTTGGTTATTGGTGATCATGCACGAGGATTTCCCCTTCTCAAATTTGATAAGGAACACTTGTGTGCTGCATGCGAAATGGGAAAGAAAAGCCGAAAGAGTCATCCCACACGTGTTAACACAAAGATTATTGAACCACTTGAACTTCTACACATCGACTTGTGCGGTCCTTCAGCAATCGGAAGCATCGGTGGTAGTAAGTACATCTTGGTTATTGTAGATGACTTTTCACGTTTCACTTGGGTTTTCTTTCTTAAACAGAAATCAGAGGCGACTCCTAAGCTCAAAGCATTTATAAAGCAAGTGGAACTTCAACTGCGAAAGGTGGTTAGAAACATCAGAAGTGAAAATGGGCTGGAATTTAAAAATCAAGAGTTCGAAGAATTTCTTGTTGATAAAGGAGTGTCTCACAATTTCTCAGCACCCTACACTCCACAACAAAACGGCATAGTTGAAAGGCAAAACCGCTCTTTGTGTGAAGCAGCCCAAACCATGCTTAGCTTCGCTTCCTTATCTCTGTACTTCTGGGTCGATGCAATAGCTGCTGCTTGCTATACCCAGAACCGATCCTTCCTCAACAAGCGCTTTTCTATTACTCCATACAAAATCTTGAATAATCACAAGCCTAATGTCAAGTTCTTCCATGTGTTCGGTTCAAGGTGCTTTATTTTCAACTCCAAAGGGAATCGAAACAATTTCGATGTTAAGGCAGATGAAGGGATCGTCCTTGGTTACTCACTAACTTCAAAGGCATATAAGGTTATGAATAAGCGATCAAAGAAAATTGAAGAAACTTATTATGTTACCTTTGATGATGATTACGTGAAGAAGCTTCAATCAAATAAAGAACCAACAGAGGAAATCTTTCCAGGATCAGGTCAAGTCTCGGTCCCGATTTCCAATCTATTTGAAGAATTCATATTACTCTTTGATGAACCAGAGAGAGCAATAAATTCTGAGACAAAAGCAGCTGACAACAAGATCGACAACTTGAAGAAAGTAATAGATGAAGCAGCAAAAGAAATGGAAAGCGAACATCAAGAACCAACCAAACAGCCAGGTCCAAGCGAACCTCCAAACGAAAGTTCTATATTCCAGGGGGAGGGTTCATCCACATCAGATAACCCTGATTCATCTTTCCAGGAGGGAAATCCATCACCAACATAGACCCATGACGTCTCATTCGAGGGGGAGCATTCTGATCCTAATGTTTAAATCGCCTCATCATTCGAGGGGGAGAATCATAATACGAATGATGATTCATAATTTCAATCAGAATTGGAAGAGGAAATTAATGCCGAATTGGATCCAGCCTGTGATCCAAACTACCCTCCTCTCGTAAAATGGACAAGAGATCATCCAAAAACTCAAGTAATTGGTGAAGCATCTTAGGGAGTCCATACTCGGTCTCAAATAAAAGCGAAACGAATTGCTCTGTTCTCTCAAGTTGAATTTTTCATGTTAAACTCGTTCGTCTCAAAAATAGAACCGGAAACGGTTAATATTGCACTCGATCACTCAGATTGGGTATAGGCAATGCAAGACGAACTGCATGAGTTTGAGCGAAATCGAGTTTAGAGATTAATTCCCACACCAAAGGATGCATCTGTAGTTGGCTTAAAATGGGTTTTTAGAAACAAAATAGACAAAGAAGGGAATGTGATTCGTAATAAAGCGAGGTTGGTTGTGAAAGGATATTGTCAAGAAGAAGGTATAGACTATGAAGAAACCTTCGCTCCAGTGGCAAGGTTAGAATCAGTGCGAATGTTTCTGGCATATGTTGCACACAAAAACTTTGAAGTGTTTCAAATGGATGTCAAATGTGCATTCCTGAATGGAGAACTAGAGGAGACCGTATATGTTGAGCAACCACCAGGTTTCGTGAACAAAAAGTATTCTGATCACTGCTATATTCTAGATAAAGTCGTCTATGGGTTGAAGCAAGCTCCTAGAGCCTGGTATGAAACCCTTACTCGATTTCAAAAAATGTCCAAGTTTAAACAAGGTTCGGTTGACCCAACCTTCTTTCGCAAGAAAGAAGGTGACCACTTATTGATCGTCCAAATTTACGTCGATGACATCATCTTCGGTTCCACGAATCCCAGCCTAACAGCTGAATTCAAGAAATTGATGGAGACTAAGTTTGACATGAGCTCCATGGGTCCAATTAACTTTTTCCTTGGCTTGAATATTAGACAGGGACCTGAAGGCATATTTATCAATCAGGAGGCTTACATGAAGACCTTACTAGCTAAGTTTGGCATGATGGGTAATTCCAAAGTAAAGGTTCCCATGGCATTCAGAACGAAGTTAACACCGTGTTTGGAGAAACCAGCTGTTGATATGACTCTCTATCGATAGATGATAGGGTCTCTAATGTATCTAACAGCTAGTCGACCAATCATAATGTTTTCTGTTTGTTACTGTGCTAGGTTCCAAGCTAATCCACGCGAACCTCATATGGTGGCTGTTAAGAACATCTTCAGATACTTGAAGCAAACCTCTTATCTTGGTCTGTGGTATCCAACTAAATCAGGATTTTTCGTACAAGCATTCACTGATGCTGATCTTGGAGGATGCGGTTTGGACCGAAAAAGTACTACAGGGGGATGTCAATTCCTAGATGGTAAACTTGTCAGCCGGTAGTCCAAGAAACAAACATGTGTTTCGCTTTCTACAGCCGAAGCTGAGCATATTGCTGCAGCATCTTGCACTTCTCAGGTCATTTGGATCCAAAGTCAATTAAGAGATTATGGCCTGAATATGAAGAAGATTCCTCTTTATTGCGACTCTGAAAGCGCCATCAGAATCTGTCATAATCCAGTGCAGCATTCCAAGACAAAACACATAGCACTGAGGTATCATTTCATCAAGGATCACGTAGAAGATGGGAATGTTGAAATTCACTTCGTTCGGTCCTCTGATCAATTGGCTGACATCTTTACTAAGGCCTTGCCTGAAGCGTCATTTAATAAAATACTACACGGCTTAGGAATGATGGAAGTTGAGTCAGTTCCAAAACCACACTCATTTCATTTAGTATAACTTTCTCTTTTGCTTTCATAAAATTTTCTAATAACCGAAATGAACCGAAGGCTCGGTCTATTTCGGCTCCTAATTTTTCGGGAACCAAAATGAACCGAAGGCTCGGTCTATTTCGCCTCTTATAATTTTTCAAAGCGAACGATTGTTTCCTCTTCTGGTTTGGAACTCACATATTCTTTGCATATTATGTATATCTTTTCTTTATGTCTTCAAATTCATAAAATTCAAAAATATTTTCTTTTCTGTTTTCATTTCTTTTTCAGAAAATTCATAAAACTCAAAAATATTTTCTTTTCTATTTTTATTTCTTTTTTAGAAAAAATTCATAAAATCCAAAAATATTTTCTTTTTATAATTCTGTATCACAGATGCACTTTCATGATGGAGCCGGGACAGGTATAAATTTTCTATCTATGAACTAGCTTAGTGTCCCTAGAAGCATGTCGCTGCATGTCGACCGAAGCCTCCAAGACTTTAAGTGAAGCCCTAATGATTCGATTTATACCAATCGTTTCTTCCCATTAGGCTAATAATATCACTCAAGTCATGAGCTACCTTACTCTTCTCATATTGGGTTAAGATTTATCTGCTTAGTCTATTCTAATAGCAGAGGTACTTTCGGTTCTTTAACCACCTATTATCACTTCTCCATCTCATCTCGGCTCATACTCGTAACCCTTGAGACTCTCAGCTTTTACCACTGAGGTTTATGGTTACACAACATCTATGTTGATGATCTTAGTTTCGTTTCACCACGTGCTAAGTGAGACCTAAAAACCAATACCTTAAATGTATTGACGGCCTGCCTTTGAAATCTAAATTTTTTTGTTTTTGTGCGATCTTTATGAATTGCATAACACCAAGACTTTTCTTCCCAAAAGATCCATTTTTTATTTTTTTTTAGATTTAAACATCTTTCTCACCGAGTCACTGAATATATTATCTCACCTACTTGTTCAATAGGCCACACTGGTATCACAAGTACTTCATCCAACTTTCGGTCTTATGTCAAGTACTGAAGTTCGGTTGAAGCGAAGCCACCCATAATAGCTTATATCTGAAAAGATGCCTTTCAATGTTTCTTAATAAACATTTGATCGTATTTCAATGGGAAACCACACAAACACTTCTAAGTCTCTCTTGACTTTGAAGGAAGCGATTCGTGCCCGGGATCTATAGTTTCGTGTCTATATAGACATCACTTAAATCCAACAAATAATTTTCTTTATTTCTTTTCGATTGGCACACTTTTGCACAAAGATCTTTATCATTTTTCACAAGTCTTGATTGTGGTACAAACAGGTATTTCTCAAATACAGCGCTCGGTTCAATTTGGTGTGGTGATACACTATATTGGGTACGATGGGCATATCCACAGGAAGCGGAAGGATGTCTCAACATTTCATAGAGAATTTGAACCGTTTCAAATTTCACATAGAAGTTGAAAGGATAAGGCGATAAAGGCGCGTGAATTTGAATCGTTTCTATTCTCACGCCGCCTGACACTCTTTTCGGGGTAACAGCTATCAAATCGCGCCTTTTTCAGGCGATACGTCAGCGGATTGCACACTCATTACTCCGGATATTTCTCTCACATGGTAATGGTATAAAACGATTTCTCAACTTCTGTTTATACTCTTATCACCTACAGATCCTCTCAAGAGCTATACGGCGTCTACTGTTCATCTTCTTCCTCAAGCTCATCAATGGCGGATTCCTCTTCGTTTCATGAACAGACTGCTCAGTCATCTCTTCTCACAATCAAACCAAATCAGAACCTTATCATTGATCTATCACCGTTGCAGTATGATCCATATATGCTGCAAGTGGTTGAATGCCACAAATATTCACCACTTGTCGTTGCGCTATCCAAGGTGGAGTACGTTCCAATGTCGTTGCTCTCTCAAGTCTAATCAACTGCTGTCTACAACAAGGCCAAGGAAAGGATCTTCTTTGAGATCTTCAATCACAAAGTGTCAATTTCCAAAAATCGATTTTGCTTGTTACTAAGGATGGATGTCGTTGACTCCATGATCAACCCTGATACCGTTTCGACCACTCAACTCTTCACCATGTTTTATGATATGGGGTATACAGAGGTTCTTTCTACTGTTACAAAGTTCAAGAAGTCGTGCCTTCCTCCTCAGAGGAATGGACTATTTACCCTCCTCTTCAAGGGCTTATCGGAGAGGGTTGCTGGTTCCGATGGGGCGAGCAAGGCATTTATGACCCTCCTTTATGGTCTGTACCATGGTGTTAACATGGATTTTGGAACAATCTTATGGTCGCAACTGGTTCAAAGTCTTAGCTCTGCTTCACGCTACTCCGAAATCTCCTGTGCTAGGTTTTGGACCCTAGTTACTCACTGGGCAATGGAAAATTTTCAAGTTCCAACCATGGCGGACTCCTTAATGTCATCGATTGCTACTTTTCACACGACGAAGATCATCGTTTCTGATCCATCGAAGTTCATCTTTATTGGTTCGGTTCCGGAATCAATGTACCGTTGTGTCTCATCTGAAAGTAAATTGATGAATGAGTACAAGAAGCACCCTCCTTTAGGACCGAGACGACTTACTCCTGAAATGCAAAGTTCGCTAGACGCAGCAGACAAACCAGCAAAACAAGGGAAGAAGCCTGAAAAGAAAGGGGAGAAGGAAGGTCAATCCTCTAAAGTCTCTACTCCCAAGAAGCGTAAGCCTGAGCAAGCCGCTCCTTCGGCTCCAAAGAAACAAAAGACAAAGAAGAAGGCGCACAAACCAAAGGCTCCTTCATCTAGTGACTCAGACTACGTTCCTTCTGATCCTCAGCCCGAACCCGAATCTGATGATAATGTCTCTCAACACAAAAGTTCACCAAGAGGTAATTCGCCTCCTCCCTCACCAACTCAAGATGGTAACCGAAACTCACCTCCTCCTTCTCCTACCCAATCAGTTCCAATTACCATTGCTTCTTGTCCTCCTCCCATTTCTTCTACCACTACAACCTCAATTCCCATTCCAACTCCTTTATTCACTGAGGCTACCACAACTACAACTACAACCACTACTGCTACCTCTCAACCTCAAGTTCGTGTCAACGTATCTGATACGGGGGCACCTACTTCATGATCTGAACCGCCAACCACTTCAAAACCTTTATCCCCACCTCCCTTACACGAATTTGAAACTGTTCTTGGTGGAGCAGAAATGGAGTTTGATTCGGTTTATTTTAGCCCATATCGTGTTCAAAGCGATGACGATGATGATGCTACGGTCACGAAGAAGCATCTAAACAACCTGAATGACAAACTTGATCAGATTCTCTCTTCTTTCTCCTCTCCTCCAACTCAGGCGTATTCTGAAGCTGCAATCAAGGCTCTATTGGCAACCTTTGTCAAAGAGCATGACTCTACCACTTCTAATGCTGTTAAAGCTGTGGATGCTTCCACTTCCTCCTGCCAGAAAGCTTCTATGGCAGTTGATAAATCCACAAAATATTGCAAGCAAGCAACCGCAAATGTCGAAAAACTAATTTCTGATGCTCACATTTTCCTTGATTCCCTCCAGGCTGCAGCACAAAAGAATGCTCAGATGGTCAATGCTTCGGTTGATACTCTTACCATCTCGCTTCAAGCTGAAAATAAGCATTTTGAGGAAGCACGCCACGCCATCAAATCAGACTACATTGAGCTTCAATCTTCATCAATCAGCGTCTTGATAAACTTCAAGCTGATCTAGCCATGGAGAACAAACTCATGGATGAACTGGCTCTCAAGACCACTAAAGTCAAAACACAAGCTTTGAAGCTCACTCAGGCTCTAAAAGAGAATGATGAACTCAAGACAGAGCGAGCTGTCATCAAAAGCAGCGTTAGTGATGTGCATTATATTCTTCTGCATCTTCTGGAAGCGTATGACTCTGTTCTCACTATCTCGGTTCGACACCACTTGGTTGAGAAGTTAAGACCTGCTCTACACATTCTAAGCAGGATTGAAGGTGTTCCGGAGATAGTTGTCCCTCCAAAACAAGGGGGAGAAAAGATAATTAGTGATGATGATAAGGATGAAACAGAAGATTTGTTTGAAAACGAAGACAAAAAAGCTTCAAAAATTGAAGATCGCAAAATCAAGCAGAATGATCGAGAGCTTGAAGAGAAACTTTGTGTTGCAGGGATTGCTATGGAGAAGGAAAGAAAACAAAACGATGCCTTGGAATGAAGGAAATCCATGTTCCCTTTATGGACAATGGAAAAACTTTTGAAGGAGGTAATCGAATCTCCAAGCACTCATTGGCTCGAACCGGTCCTTTCGTTCAGTCTTGAAAATTCCAAGGATTCACAGTTTGACATGCCAATCACCCGAAAGGCATTTATATTTCATTGCTTCGAGTCAACTGTTGCCATCCCTTCTCCTGACCCGAAGGTTGATCGAGACCTACTAGAGTATTATCTTATGTTCTCTCAACCACAATACCTGTCTTGGAGTAATTAGAAAATCACAACAGTCGAGGTTCTGAAACCCACTTCGGCAGGGAAGTTTATCAACGTCAAATTTAAAGTGACTCGAGGCTCAGACAGCTCGGTCCATATGATTTCCTTTGCTGATCTGCCGAATCTTAATCCTGATGACTGGATTCTTCTGAACAACATCTTACTGACCAATCAACAAGAGTATGAGCCTATCATTGACCATATCAAGCGAATGCTGGTGTGCTATATTCTTGAAGTTACGGAGATGGATCAGGAAATCGCCTCTGCCCTGAGAAAGAAGCCCACTATCAAACCCATTGGGAAGGCTAGCGACATAAATATGATGAAGGGAAAGATCACCCCACAGTTTCACACGGTCTTGTTCACCAAGGGAGAAGGTCAAAAATGCATGTTCACTCTTGCTGAAAAACACCTGTTCTCCACCCCATGCTTGGAGCATATTCTTGAGATCATATACAAGTGTGATCAGAACAGTGATGCAAACAGAAAGTTGTTTTCAGATATGCTTCGGTGGTACATCAACTTCCGTCAAACTCTACTTGCTCTTATTCTGAAGCTATTCAAGACCGTGAAGAAAACCACCATTACTTAACCGAAGTGATCTCTCGCCATAATTAACGCGGAGGGGGAGATTTTTGAGTACAAGAGATTGCGTCATTGGGCTTAGTGTTCGGTCTATTAGTATTCTCGGTATGGGTCTGTCCAACCATGATATGTTTAGGGTTTATTATATATAGGGCTTGCATGCATTATGTAAACGACGCTTTTTGATATTTATTCTGCTTATCGTACTGTAACCCTAGCCTATCTCTACAGTAGCAATTCACATTGAATTCTTCTGAGATAGAGCATATTAATCATTCGACACACGTTTGATTCATCTTTGTGTTCATTGTTTTCTATTCTTGTCATTATCTTTTATTATCTGCTTGAATCTATCGATCTAAGAGAATCTTATTCTCATCATAATCATAGACTACCAACAAGGGTCCTTAGTTTCTATATGAATGATGTGATTAATTTGGGTGAGAAAGTAATTACGACTACTTTTTCGATAGCTACTGCGTAGCTTTCATGTTTTGTTGCGTTTCGAAACCTAGGGTCGATAAGATTTATTTGGAACTAGTGTTAATAAATACTAAGGCCTAAACATTGTTGTTATGAAATGTACCGATAACCACAAGTGGTTCTGGGAGAGTCTCTCCTGCAGTGATCATGGGTACCCTTCTATTTCCACCCCGATTCTTTAGTTGCGGGCAATCCTTCCTAAAAATGCTCTAGCTGATTGCACTTATAACAGTTATGGTTGTCTATCCGAATGGCATAACTTACAAACTTGTAATAGCTATTTCGGACTTCTGGAATACCCTTGATGTCTTTCACTTCCTGTTTCTCATCCACAGCGGGGGTTAGGAAGGTGTGGTACATCTCGTGTAGGTACTTCTAAGCCTTGAAGCAAGAGACGCTTCGGAGGTTTGTGTCGGGTTTGTCATCATAAATTACAAGGGTTTTGTTATTTGGTAAGTTAACTTGAACGGACTTTTCGTAACACAATGACACTGGTATGGTGAGGACTTAACCAAAGCATGCCAATGGTCACGTCGAAGTTTCCTATTGTAACCAGAATTAGGCCAATGTGGAAGGATTGACTGTTTAGTGTTAGAGTGCATCGTACGTATTTGTCTTTTGCGGTTTCGGTCTTCCCGTTAACCATTCCTACAGTTAAGTGTTTGAGGTTTTTGTTTGAGGAAATGTTCAAATTTATGGCTCATGAAACTCCTCTCCGCACCGATGTCGTAAAGTATGCATGCATATTAGTTATTTAGGGAGAAACATACCAGTAATCATATCGGGGTCCCTCGTTGCTTCCTCACGTCCTGTTGTTGAAATTCTCCCGACGCCTAACATTTTCGTTTCTAGTATTTGGGCACTCCCTTTTAAAAGGCCCCCTCCCCACATCTGTAGCAAGCCTGACCCATCCCAACATTAGTGGCTTGGGTGTCTGTTGAGCTGGCACCCTATAGGAACGAGTGGTGTGCCCATTTTTACTACAGTTGTTGCAATGCCTCTCTCGACGGAATCCATTGTGATGGAAGTTACACTGGTTGCATTTAGGCAAGTTTCCAGCATATGGTTTCGTCGGCACTGAGACAGTAGGGACAGTGGTGTTATGGACTGCCACAGTTTGTTGTCTTTTGGCAGGCTCTTGTGTCGGACAGCACCTTTTCTTGTTCCAGAACTTTCGTTTCTTGGGCAGTACTCCTCCTTTGTCGTAGGTGTTCTTCGATTTGTAATTTGGGAAGTCTTTGCAAGAGCACACTCGTTGGTGTCCTTGGTTGTCACCATGATTGGAACTGTGGGTACCGTTCCCGTTTCCGTTCGTGTTGTTAGCGGTAAGGTGTGTCATGACGGCTGTCACGGCGGCTGCTATAGCGGCTTGGAATGTAGCGGTGTCCATTTGTAGAACTGGTGTTGTGCCGCTTCGCTGATTACTTCTGTGTGGTGGCATGATTATGTTGTATGGTATGAAACGAGTTCGTAAGTAACTATGGCCGTTGCTAGTTGTATCCCTTCTATATATATATATATATATATATATATATATATATATATATATATATATATATATATATATATATATACATATAAATTACATGTTTTGTCGTACGATCCCCAATGTTTTCGGCCAACATCCTCATAATATACTTATGGTAGTAAGTAGTAGTAGGTATTGTATAAATGTTAAGTTACCAAAATAGAACATAGATGTCAAACACATTAAGTTGATTCGGGTTTTGTTGGTTTGGAGAGCGTACTTCACTTGTTTTACCACTACTAGTTGTGATGAAAGATGTGATAAAACTAACACATAGTGTGAGTAGTGTAGTCACTAACTCACTAAGCTATACTAGTTTATCATATATCGAAACGACATACAAGGTGCCCCGCCATCACACACATCTCGCAAGTGGCCTCCTCCACTCTTTGTTCTGCTATGACTACCCTTGTTTCAGCTGTAAGGATTCGTTGTCTTATGGCGGCTATCTCCTCCTCTAAGGAGTGTAGGCGGTCTGTACTGTTTTCCTGATCTGCTTGTAGGTTTGGCATGACATCCATATGGTGTTCTTGTTCCTCGTGGATGTGTCGAATTTGCACCGTCGTGTTCTGGACTTCGCCACCAATCTCCATTACCTTATGTTGGAGAGCCCGAACCTGGGTGCCCAAGCATGTAGTTGGGTCGCCCATTGCGGTGGCGTTTCCTAGAAAGAGAGAGGTGAAAGGGTCTCGCGCCTCCTCTTGATATGGTAAGGTTCATTAACGATCTTCCTAGCTCCTGCCTCCTTATTTGATCCCTCCTCATGAACCCCTTCTGTTTCCTCCTCGATCCATCCGTTGGCTGCCTTGGCAGGGTAGTAGGGAACTTTGTGGCGAAATTCGGCTGTATCATTTGTGCAAGAATAGAGGTACATAATGAATCTAGGTGTATGGTTCTATAGTATCGTAAAACACTCCTATAGTATTTTAAACTTTATGTTTGGTTCTTATGGTTTCTTTGTATGGTTGTTGGTAAGTTTTATACTTGTTGTTCACCATGGCTATTCCCAGACATATGCTAGTCATATCCTGGATAAATATAGTTGATCAGGCTATATTTATCCCAGATCTGATTGCATACCCCAAGGCCTACTCGTAGTGTTCAACTTATCATACTACTTTTATATGGTTCTTGTTATGACACAACCTTAGTATGTAGGTATGTACTTATACTTTACTAAAATATCATTTATATTTTAAAAGTATACTTTTCAGTCAAAGTGTTTTAGCCACATTGTATTTATAGTTGTATATCTTACATGGTTTGATATACTTCGTTCACTATAAACAATGCTCTGACACCAATCTGTCACACCCCCAAACCGGAACGACGGAAACATCTGGAGGTGGGTTGACTTCATGTACATTATCATAACAACAGAGAAATAGTAATCAAAGCCATACAACCATCATATTGATAATTTATATGTTTACATTGTATTCAAAACATTGTTTGCTTGATACCAAATACATATGACAAAAATATAAGACGTGACGCTGCGACGTCCTATCCTCAAAACCTCTTTGGTTACATGTTTACTGATTTCCTGAGATTACAAGTAGTTTTGAAAGAGTGTCAACAATTAACTTGGTGAGTTCATAAGAGTTTTGTATGAGATAAATCTGCTATTTTTCCTTGTAAGATGATAGAGTGTGCTTCCAGAAAATCCAATATTTTCTTTTTAAAATGAACTGTAGGTCTTAACCCTAAGACCAAAAATGCAAGTTGCAATGTACTGGAAAATAGTATAATGTGGTTTTATCATTATATATAAATGATTTCTAGTAAGTTAGCCCCGTAAACCAAATGTTTTGTTAATACCTCATGTGAGTTATTATAACCATGCTAGCGACTAGTTGGCCTGTTACGACGTTCTTCAGCCGTCGGAATGTTAGGCATTTGTCACCCCTGACCTGTCGGTCTAGCTGTAGCTAATAACTTAGGTGCGGGATTGTCAGTCCCGTATAGATCTATACACAAGTATCACGCTCTCTTACGGGAGATTCTGGTTATAATACAGGACTTTAGTAGGTACCCTGGTAGGTACGGTGAAGACAATGTCTCACAAAATTTGTATTAACCGGTTTACGTCTAATGTAATGAAAACCCTTTTTGTATGTGGAAATATTACATTTCCATAGTAGTAGTGTAAAATAATTATACCTATAAATAATTATTTCTTTGTCCCGAAAGGGTAAAATAGTATTAATGCCCCATAAATTATACCTATTTTTAGTTTATAAAAATATTTCGTTGAAATGAAGAATCCCTTATATGTACCATTATCACTTTACCATGATAAAAATAATATGGAATTAAATAATTATATGTATCTATATAATTATACACTTTTTCTCAACATTTACAGAAAGCGCTAAAGTCTTATAAACTATACTTATATAGTTTATTATTGTAATCAAATTTGTACCTGTTATATATATATATATATATATATATATATATATATATATATATATATATATATATATATATGTTTATAAGAATGGTATAGCGTGTTTGTACTCGTTATTCATAGCTTTCCGTTTTTAGTCAAAACTTTGTATGTAAAAGTTCACAAGTTTGGAAGTAAATCTATTTCCTGAATTTAGCACTTTGTTTCGTAAGGTAGGAAAAACGTATTTAACCATTATGTATTTTAACACAAGTTCTCTTGTGCATTACTTGCATTCCCCCGTAAAACATAGGAAATCTTGAAAAATGTAGGGGTATGAACTCACCTTGAGTGTGCTCGTGGTTGGATAAAAAAATGTGATGGCGATGATCTTCAAACTTGGAACACTAGAAGATAGTCGTATCCTATGAGTTTTTAACACATAATAATGTGTGTGAACGAGATGAACTATCATGAATGTGTTGTAAAAACACTAGATTAATAAGGAAACTTACAACAATTCCTAAGAATCAACTTGAAGAATAGTTTCCTGGGAATGCCTTGATCTTGTTTTTGGAGGGAAAATGTGAGTGCTTGAAAATGTATGAACTCGTTTTTTAAGAGGAAAGTGGGAAAATTTGAAGATGTAAATTAGGATTTTTGAGGAGTTCTCGGCCTAATATATGTATATATATACGAAGGGGGGGTGAGGGTGGGGTGGGGTGAAGTGACGTTTGTCTTGAAGTGTGTAATTTATCACAATGGAAAAAGATCCACCAGCCATGATCAAGCAACAACCAAAATCTCCATGATTTCGGTCCAAGCCTCCAACCGAGAACACCACCGAAATCACATATGATTTCGGTCCAAGTGAAACCGAAATCCCATGGTTTTCGGTCTTGAGCACCAAAGTCTTCAAGGTCTTCGGTCCTAGCCACCAAAATCTCAAGGTTTTCGGTCCTAACCGAGAACCTTAAAGGCAAGGTAAAAGAAAAAAAAGTTGATTTATGTCCTAGCATGTTGACTTTCATTGACTAGTTTGACTTTTGTTGACCCAGAACTACCAAGTGTCACAAAGTGGCACACAGTGATTAAGTCGTCCCGTGACACGTGTGCCACTTAAAAAAATTAAAATAAGTTTGATGAAATGCATGAGGAAATAGATCGTAATATACAAAGACCCCTCCCTAAGCTTAAGATTAAGTATCATCCATGATGCTCGGGCAAGGGTAGGGCAACCTAATGATCGGAAGGAGGATGAGGCGGAGGTTGACTGCATAACCTTTGAATGTTTATTTTGTATAGTTTGTGTCAATTATTAAATGGAGGCCTTGGTTGCAGATAAATCAACATAAATTTCAGCAACAGCTTGATCAAGGATATCAAAATGCCTCATGTATGTGTCATGGTACTGAAACACCCGACAGGTGTATATGTAACATGCGGTCTCTACCAGGGTAACAGAAGTGGGTATCCTTGTAGTGGGAGGAGTAGAGTGAGTGGGGGGAATCAAAGGGATCAGCATGAGTCTCATCTTTTTGGCTGACGATCATCAGCTCAGGAGCTCTCGGAATGGGCTCAGCGATGCGTGGAATTGGATTAGGAAGCATATTATTTGAAAGACACCACTATGTCTGAGTGATGTCCTACTAGAGTTGTAAGGAACTGAATTCCCCAACTGGAACTCGGAAATAGGATTCACCCCGCAACAACTATGTAAAACTATCGTCACTTTATCTGCAGAAGAAAGATGAGTGTGCAAGGACATTAGATGTGATAGCAACAGAGCCTTGTGTTACTTTCTCGAGATTAGGTGCTTCTCCTCAAAAAGTTCAGTACAAGAATGGCGAGTGGCAAGATAAGTAATAATGTGACACCCCTAATTTCATGGCCTAAAAAGATCGCTTTGTTTATGCTTATTTAAAATCATAGTATCATTTTTGAAGAATAATATTGAGGAATTTGTTCCCCAAAATATGATAAAGATATTATCAAAGCATTTCCGAATAAATGTATTTTATTTACATTAAAACGTTGGGAAGTCATCGTTAAAATAGTACATAAGCATAAACATAAATAATACAGGTCTTAAAAACATCTACTATTCTATTGGCCTATAATCCATAAATCTTTCATCTGATCATCACACTAGTGCTCTCGTACCACTACCTGTAATACGAGAAACTGAGTGGGTCTGGATTGGGAGCAAGGTGAGCACATAGGGTTTTCAACCCAAAATAATTAAATTTATCTTAATTATATATTTTCATCAAATCATTCTACCCGAATACCCATTCCTGTTATCCTCACTACCTGTCCTTAAAGCTTCTAATTCGAGGGACCTAACCTAAGGATCATCTTCAGGATAGACAATAATGCACAGGGGATTACTTAGCAATAAATGTCAATAAGGTATCCGTGGGGTGATGGAGTACACCTGGTGAACACTTAGTTCAAAAATGCCTACATGTTGCGAGCCTTCTAGCGTTCCACTTGACTGTCTAAAATAGTCTGTGGTCATCATCTATACTTCGCTAGATGACTAGATCATCTTTATAGTAAAGGCCTATCGTCATCTATTTAATCTTTTATCTCTCATCAATTATATCATCTTTCATCTAGCCAACTTTACCCAACATATTTATAGGTATAAAAATAAATGTATAGTTTAAATCAAGTAAAACATGTATAAATCGTTCATCTCGCATAGATATTAGGAACACAAATAATAGGCAAATATAGAATGTAATTATCTTAAATACTTGATATCTATGTGTAAGATGAGAGTAACTATGCACTCACATGTTAAAGAGATGACTCAAAACTTGGACATCAATTTGCTTCTAGCAACTAACTTTTCCTTGGACATAACCTAGTATCATTATCACTAAGTCTTAGACTAATATTCTATATGAATGAAAGTAGTCTAGACCTATAAATTATTCCAATGAATATTGATTCTTATATCAAAGAAGGATTAGCAAGGCATGATAGTTCGGAGATAGGATCATTTCGACATAATAGCTTTCTGAAATCCAACAACCAAGCCACATGACCATTCTAGACACCTCACCTTAAAGCATTAAGGATTCTCCTTTCCCATGGAAACATGCCTTCACATAAGTATTGAAGGAGGTTGTATTTGGAGATACCATGTTTTGGACATCGGGTGCACAACTCTTTGAATCATTCCCAATAGATGTGCAAGGCTTCATTCTTTTTCTGCTTGATGCCGATAATTTCCCTATGCAAGGCTGAAGCTTTAATTTCTGGGAAATACTTCTCTAGGAACAACCGTGAAAGATCTACCCATGTAGTAACCTTCCCCGGTGGGAGCTTATATGGCTAATCTTTTTCTTCATCTTGCACCACAAAGGGGAATGCCCTAAGCTTGATTTGATCATCCATGACATTGTGTGGTTTCATGCCGACACATATAAAATGGAATTCAATGAGGAACTTGTTGGGATCTTTGTTTTCAAGGCCTCTAAAGGTTGGGAGTAAGTGGATGAGTCTGGATTTTAGGTCAAGCTTTGAGGTTTTCTGATATGTAATGCAAAAAGGTTGTTGAGTAACCTCTTGCCTCACCTATTAGTGAAAGGTTTGCTCGGGTGGTGAATTTGGAGGACCTTGATTTCTTCAACGGTTGTCTCCCATGGTATGAGTAAGAATTGAGGTTTCTGTGTGAGTGGAGTTTGGGATGTTATGAGTAGGTGAAGAGGGTGGAGTTGTACTTCTGGATGAGGATGGTTTAGGTGAGAGTGATAGGGTTTATGTTACAGTTTTTGACGCACTCGAGAGGGGTATGTCCTCTCCAATGTTGATTACTGGAGGGTTAGATAATGAAGAAGTCCCAAAAGTCGGTTGCCTCTTATGAAGCTTTGCTTGCTTCCGTAACCTCTTTGCAATCTTCTCTATCTTTGTGTCAATTGGCAATGGTGTACCTGTACGAAAAGATATAGATATAAACAATGCGTAACAATGTGTCCTCGGCAACGACGCCAATTTGTTAGGCGTGCCAAACCCTACAAATAATAGGGGTACAATGGATTTCTAATACACTATTTTAATATACTAAAAAGTAGTACAAGGTAATCAGGGTCAAACACAAAGACACATGATAAAAGTCTATACCTCTTTTCACAAGGTACTTTGATCACAAAAGGGGGTTTTGTTTGCAAACGTAAAATAATAAAATAACAATCCACTTTAAAAACATGCAGAAAATGAAATAAACTTGTAAATAATTGATTGAATGGTTCTAGGTCTAGTCTCAATGTTGTTGTTCAAATTGATTATGACTTGATGTTATTCATGATTGCTATTCTAAGTTGGTATTGAAAGATATTAACACGCTCTAATACCTCTCGCTTGCCAATTTATCTAACCTAAACATGCTCTTTGACTAGAGCTAGCCATACTAATTCAACCTAAACACACTCTTAAATTGTATTGAAAAACTGCATTAAGTTTTCAACAAGCTTCCCAACAATGTTCATTTCTTCTCATATGCTCGAAAGTGTGAAAACATGTGATATATGTTTTACAATAAGAAAACTTATTGTTTGCTACCAATTATTAACTTAATAGAACGATTAGTTTCCCTAAAAGTTAATTAACTACAAAAAAATTCAATTCATGAATGTGGCCAATCAAACACAAAACAAATTCAAGGGTTCTAGTTTAAACAAAAATAGAATCACTAGAATAGAATCACAAGTCAAACATCAAATCATATGCTTCAAGTCAAGCAATCAACATGTTTTGAACAAGAACTAGAAATTAGGGTTTCTTAGCCACACATGGCTAAGAACAAATCAAACAAGAATAAAGATCGAATTCAAATGTTTAATGCTTACAAAAGGAAATCAAAAGCTTTTCAAATGATTAGTAGCCTTCAAGAATTCGCAAAAAGTCTCATAATTAACTGTTCACGTGCATTCCTTGAGACGATGCATTTTTATCATGGCCATGTCTTTTGCCTATGTGTTTTTGGCATGGCCATGTGTCTCGACCATGACCCATGATTTTTTCTAAAAGTCCAATAAGTCTTTTACAGTTGGCTCCTTCTTTAGTCTAGCTTCTCAACGACTCATATTGCTCAAATATAAGATGAAAAAGGACAAACATGCCTCGTGTCAGTGTGACACGAAGTGTGTTTCAAACGTAGTCCTTTGGTATGATGATATGCAACGACTTGGGATGACCGATCCATCTTCTCTTCATGCTCCAAAGCTCGATCCTCCAAGTTCCACGGTCCATGATATATGCTCCATGCTCCAAGCTCCATGCTCCATAATGCCTACAAAATAAATAACAAATAGTAAAGTACCAGACATTCTTAATAAAATATGAAATTACCTAAATAGTTAACTAAATGCAAGAATTATGAAGTAGAATGCTATGAAAGGACATAAATAAACATGCAAAATAGGTGCATAAAATGCACCTATCACTAGGACAAGGGTCAATTTCACAAACCCAAAGAGGGTTAGAAATCGTCCCTAAGAGGGGAAGGAAGAAGGGTTGGCAAAACTTCAACCCAGTGTGAAAGGAAGAATGAAATCTGTAAGGCCCTATTTATAGCCTTGGATCCCTTCCTAGGTTTTGGTACTCCTTCCCATGTGGGATGGAATACCTAGAACAAATTTCACTTCTTTTCCCATGTGGGATGGAATGATTTTTATCAAACCCTAGCTAATTCCATAAGGGTTCTGGAATATTCCTAATCAACCAACTATTTATTATTTGAATATTTAACCCTTTGATTAATTAAACTGTTAATTAATTCCCAAAATATATTTACAATTAGTTTCTAGTTAATTATTAACCATAATAATTAATAAACCAATTTCTCCTTTATTTATTCTACTCAAATTGGGTCTTGAGAGAAACCTAAAAGGAACCTGTTATTATTAGAAATATTACCAATAGTTAATGACGTTGGACACTATCTCCAACAATTCAAGCTATGCCCGATGACTTCGCGGTCGACTCCTACCATATCTGCTGGTTGCCATGCGAAAACCTTGGAGTGGTACTTCAGAAGGGAGACTAGCTTTATCTTTTCTTCTTCCGATAAGTTGGCACCTAGTTGAACTATTTTGCTCTGGGTAATCCGGGTGCCTGGTGTGATTTTCTGTTTGACAATCTTCCTTTGACTTTTTTGGCGATTGCACTAGCTTTGGTGCGGTGATGACTTGGTGGCACTGTTGTGCTCATGGGTTGATATCGACCATTGTGGATGACCTACTGTGTGTGCTAAACTTGACGATACCATGGATTATAGATGGTATAGTCTGGAGCTGGAAAAGCGTCAATCGCCCGAGCAAGATGTTATGCTTTGGTGGGAGGTGTATCACAGAGAATTCGATCGTTCGCGTGAATCTATCCCTCCCATTTTTATTGACCAAGTTAAGTGGTAAATGTATGGAACCCAACGAATATAGTTTGTGCCCTGTGAAGCCTATCAATGTTCCGCCTATAGGGGGATTTTATCCTTCCTTCCAAGAGTTGGGCAACTTCCTGAAACACTGCCCGTACAGTATGTCTGTGCTGCTACCATTGTCTATGTAGACACGGTGGACTTGCATTTGGCGTATGTAGGCAGTGATCAGGAGTATATTCTTGGGGTCCCAAGCTGGTGGCCTTAGGTTATCAATTGATATTTTTTATAGTAAGTATGTTACAAGATAATACCTTTGTGTCATCCATTGCTTTGTGGGGCTTGCTTCTCTTGTGTGGCCTGGAGATGGTGAAGATGTCGTTGTTTTTCTCTTGGCACTTGTCTGCGTCTTTCTACGCTCGAGAATTCTTCTAATCGGCGTCAAACGTGGATCTCAGATCCTTTGCGATGTCGGAGAGTTCGCCCTTTAACTGATTTTCTTCAATATGTTTCTTCAGTACCATACATTCTTCGGTATCGTGAGTTTTGCTTTTGTGGAACTCCTAATACATTCCCTTCTCTTTTTCCGTCTTCGGAGGAGTTTTCTCAATAGCAAGGATATCAGGTCGGTGACCCCGATGTTCATCTTTTCCAAATGGGCGGTATCTCTAAGATAGATGTCGTGAGTGTCGGTTGTGCTTTTCATGGCCCCCGTCCTAGCGCTCTAGATGGTTGGTGTTGGGCAAGAGATTGTTTCCTCTTGTTTCATGTTCGTGATGTCAACAACCTTTAGATTGGCTTCTTTTATATCTTCACCTTCGATATGTATAAGATAATTCTCAACTCTATACTTAAACTCATCCCTCGACTGAGGTACTGTCTCTTGCATCTTCTTCGATAGAGGGTCTGGGAGGAGGCCTTGGGCGAAAGCGCCAGTTACAAGGAATTCCTCACGGCTGGAGATGTTGAGCGTCTCTAGAGTGAATCTGTTGTACTACGCTCTTATGGACTCACGCTCACTTTGTTTGCATTCTATTATTGAGTTCGCATCTCCCTTCCCATTCCTTAGTTGCATAAAATTGTTGAGGAAAAGGTATCGTAACTGCTAGAAACTCGAAAAGCTGTCGAGTTGAAGTGTCTTGAACCATTTTCATGTGTTTCCCAATAGCATAACCATGAAGTACGTTCAGGTGAACCGCTTGTCCATCCTCAGCAACGTCATCATCCACTCATAAGTGTCAATATGCTAGTCAGGTTCAGTTGTACTGTCATACTTGGGTGTGTCGATATGCTCGTCAAGGTCACTTGTCCATCCTCAGTGATGTCATCTTTCACTTGAACCGGCTTTCCATGCATGGATATGGGAAACCATCATACATCACGAATTGTTGAGCATAATATGGTTTCCCATACACTTGGTTGTACATCGCTGCTTGCGAGATGTACGGTTGATGTTGAGAGCTCGTTTGTGTGCCTTGTTGTAGCTGTGAGCCTAATTCCGGTTTTTGCAACATGTTCAGACTCGACTCCTAAGGATGTTGAGCATGGGTATTGAGTTTCTACACCACTGACAAGTGAGGGTTGGATTCTTGCGATAGCGGTGCATGGGGGATGGATCCCTGCAACTGCTGAACGTGGGGGTTAAACATCGGAGGTTGTGACGTTAAGAGTAGGATGTGTGACATTCCTGCTATTGGAGACAACTGATAGCTCAACATTGGATATCGTACGGAGGACAGTATGGTTCCTGGGGACCAACTGTTTGTCCCTGCTTGCTACGATAGCAATTACGAATGGGAGAACATTGGTTGTGACTGTTGAGTCGATAGTTGCAACTATTGAGTCGTTGTTTCCTGAGGCACTATAGTTTTGGTTGTGACCAGGTTCTCAATTGTGATAGGTAGCTGTCACCATAGGGCGGCTATTGCTGCCGCTACAATTACCATTATTAGACATGATGCTTATGTTGATGGTGTTTGGGTGGAGGCTTGTCCTTCTAACACAAATTCATGTACACCGTTAACCAACGACATGGATCTAAGAAGACTCGTATTTCCTCCGTTGAACGCCACATGTCCTTTTCCTGTCATCACCGACGTCTAGATTCGTATGAAGGTTGTGTAACTCTGAGTACACGACCGGATGGTGCTAAATGTTGCGATATATGCTTTGGACTTAACACTGTCACTAGTTGATTCTAGTTCGTTTGAGCCCTGTAAGGTAATTAGGGTTTAAGAGGGAGAGAGGGCGATCCCTTCTTCTGGAGAAGAAGGGCCCTTTTATACATGTTCCTTCGTGTCCACGATCCCAACGGTGCTTTTTGTTCTGTCTGGGCCGGCAAGATGTAGAGGAGTCCCATTGGAGGATCATGCACCATTATTGGTCTTCTGCTATTGGTGTAGAGTAAACAGAGGACACTGCCTTGGGTGCAATATGTGTTGTTCCGGGAGGCAACCAACTGTGTTTTTTCATATTATCGACCAGAAATTGTCATCAAGAGTTGGACATGGGTGCGAGGGCGCTAAGCGGGAGGGTCCTAGCGCGAGGGTGAGGGCCTAGGTCTGGCAGTAGGATAGATTTGCGACCATTAGCAACGTCGTCTTAAAGATGACGGTTTTATTATCTTTAACATATTTCTAGTGGAATACATTAACATAGGGTATAACGAATCCTATAGCTACACCTCACTATATATCATCTACATAATCATTAGTAACCTCTTTGACTCTTCTTGATCCCCTTACAAATCTTATGCTCCTGATTGTATAGGCCTATAATACCTTCCACACCTATTCGTACTTATCCCAAGAAATCTCTCAAAGTTCTCAAGTCACTACATGCATCTACTTCAAAACGTTCCACTCACATACGTACATACTCAGATGAGCACACACCACTAAACTCCTTAGACTCTCCTTCTAGGATTCTTCTCACTTTCATGCCCCAACTAGTATATCCTAATGTGATTCCAAGGTAATTCAGAATTCCACCCAACGTTGTTATCCCGTTGGGAAGAAACTTCTATCAACATCTACTAACCATCTTATGAATAATAATTGCATGCAACTAGAGTTTGTAGGTTCCCATTTTGTCAATTGGATTGGTGTGGAGGAATATTACCAAGAAGATAATCGTATGAACATAATATGAACAAGAACATGTGAGTAAAAACTGTAGTGGATAGATAAAGAGATACAAAATATTACAAGAACAACACTCATGGATGGGGAGAATCCCCACACAAAAACGCTCTCTACAATGTATGTCTACATAGTGAACACTTACAAACAAATGACCTTCACCTCCACTTTATATACTAGTGGTGGGAATATGCTTTTCATAAACGGGAATATTTGTAACATCCCAAGGTTCAAGTATATCTCTCTGACGCTTCTTCTTTTCAAGTTGTCAAATTTAACCCTCAAAAAGAAAAGTGTAGCAAGTGAGTACGTTGGGCGTACTGAAGAGTACGTTGCGCGTACTCATGAGCGTGCTATGGACGCGGACTCCACCCGGTACGCTGGGCGTACCTTAGACTACGCTGGGCGTAGTGGGTCCAGACTCAAAACCCTAAATGAGACATGAGCACTATAAAAGGGATGTTATGGCCTCCATCCCAGCCACCATTATCAGAGAGTGAAACCCTAAGAAAGCCAAACCCTCGTTCTAAGCTTGTGTGTGTGTGTTCTTGAGCTTGAAATGTCATTGTGTGTTTGTGAAGAATAAGAGAAGGCCATTATGGAAGCTAGAGTTGGAGTGCAAGCCTTGGATCTGAGCTTTACAGAGGTTGGAGCACCACTTGGAGGTAAAAAGCTCAATGCTTTCTTACTCATTTTGGATTTGTGCATTATGGACCAAATGTTAGGGTTTTGTCCCAAGATGAGGACTTTATGAGTAAATGGTCTCCATAAGTCTTGATCTGCCCCATCTCAGTGTAAAATGTGTTGTAGGTTCATAAAAATCCAATCTTAATCGTTAATATTGAATCATGCATTAGTTAAGGACTTAAAGAGGAAAGAGGATAAGAGTATGGAGTGATTGGTGACGTTTACAGCCATGCAAAGGCTTAAAGGTTGCGACTTTATGACTTAAGGGACAGTATGGAGCTTAGATCTGAGTTATGAGCCTAGGTCTTAACCTATTCAGACCAAAAATGAAGGAAGTAGAAAACTGGGACATACGCTGGGCGTAATCCCAGTACGCGCCGCGTAGGGGGTCGCGTTCCCCGATTTTGGACGACATGGAGTACTCCCCGCGTACAAATTTGGTACGCGCAGCGTACCTTTCCACAGTTGACTTTCGTTGACTTTTAGGGTTTGGTCAACGCTTGGACTTTTGGACCATTAGAGGGGTAAAATGGTCTTTTAGCCTTCTAAGAGAACAAAGGATGGGGCTAGTCTAGCCTTGAGATCCGTCATTGATTTGGGATGATTACGTTGTGTGTTTAGGCGGGGCTAGATCATTGTTGCAAGATTCAGGGATATCGAGCATGTGAGTTACTAGACAGCTTTCGAGGTGAGTCTTCTCACTATACTTTACCTAGGGTGGTAATCAGAGTTGTGTGATAGAGTGTCTTATGTGTTATTTGTATGATATGATACACTGCATTACTTCTATGTGATTTATGCTATGTATGATTCAGAGTTTACAGAGTTAGGACCGGAAGGTCCATAGAGTTAGGACTGGAAGGTCCACAGAGTTAGGACCAGAGGGTCCACCAGATTTCTAGGACTGGAGGGTCCCACTGAGACACATTGACCAGAGGGTCATACAGAGTTATAGCCTCGAGTGGCTAATTTGTTGTATGTGGTATTTTGGGGAACTCACTAAGCTTCGTGCTTACCGTGTTATGTGATATGTGTTTCAGGTTTTTCAGGATAGCGGGACGGCACCGGCTTGATTGTACACACCAGAGGAAAAGTTATGTTTTGAGGATCCTGGATTGCTAATTAATCAAATATGGAGTTATGTTTTGAAAATTGAACAAATGAGATTGTTATACAAAGTGTTATGAATAGTATGCATTTAAAAAAATGAAAATTTTGTTTTAAATTTTTACGTCGTTACAATATTCTAACCTAATAAAAACTCATCATTGTAGAGCATTTTCATGCTCCAACAATTTCCCCCTAAATGGTCGGAAATGGTGAGTGTAAAGCAGTGATAAAAGGCAGAACATCTGACGGGCCGGTCCGATATGTCTGGTGCTGAATTGTCTTAGAAATGCTGAAGCTGTCGTGATCTCGGAATCTATAAATGGAATCTCTATCATCAAAGAAGATATAGAGGAACCCAATCTCTGAATAAAAATATGAAATCCCAATCTTCGAATGTGATTAGTCCCCAAAAACCAATCATATTTACAGTCTCCCGTTCGACTGTAGAACCAAAGAGCACAATGTTGAATCACACAACGACTTCAATATTCCGAACTCGAGTGATAATGCACCAAATAATCTCTGAAGAATAACCTGCTGAAAAATGTGAAGCATCCAAAAATAAAGTCTGAATGATAAATAATTTGAACCCGAAGACATGGTCTAGCAATGCCAAAAATTTGATCGGAATATCAAAAATAAGTGCCACGTCACATCGCCAAAATAATCTTCGTCTTCAAAATATTTCAAATCCAAACTCGAACAATCAAAAGATCTGATCTGGATGCAAACACAAATGAGACATCCCAGACTGTAGAGTCTAAAGATAAATAATCATAATTCGAAGAACATCTAGTAATGCCAAAAATTCGATCTGTGAAGACCAAAAATCAGTGCCACATCACACTACTAAATCAATCTCCGTCTTCAAATGTCTCTAACGTCAAAACTACAATAATAAATCAGAATGGATGCTCATGATTCTCATTTATCCCCCTATTTTTGAATGACCACGCAATAAAGATAAAAAATAATCATAAAATCGGGCAAGAGAATATGTCAAATATGATGGAGCATTGAACGCTCCCACTTGATGTGAGCATCTACCCATAGAAACAAGGATATTATTTTTGGGTCATGGGTAGACTTGGTGAAGTATTGCCGAACTGAACAAACACTGTAGAATATATATGATAAACCCACTGCTGAAGAATCATAATGCTTGTAAACATCATCAAAAGGACCTCGTACATTACTAGAACTTAGAAACTTTCTTTTTTTAACTTTTGGGGTATCGTCTTGCTCGTCCTCATTTTCAGAAAGGTCTATACAACTTGTTGATCTAAGTATTTATGTTGTTCTTTTTCTTTCCTTTTTTTTCTTATCTTTTTCTTTTATTGATTCAAGCACTTTCTTGGTGATCTTCGTAGTCACCTTACTGCAAGCAGCTACATTTCCTCCCGTATGAGTGAGGTGTTCTTTTAACCTTGTGATCCGTCCACATACTCTCTTGTCACACAAGGTGCACCAAATATTTTGTTTTTTTAATGGATCCTTTTGAATTCCCCATTCCCAAGCCATATCTTTATTTCCATTTACACTAGTTGTATTGGCATCTAATCTCGTATTAGTAGGAGTGGTGGTGGGCGGATTCACAAAAGCATGTGAAGAATTCCCTTCCATATTTGCCAATTCACAATTGATTAAACCTGTTTCAAAATCACATATTCACATGTCAATATGTCATTACGCATTACTCATTACTCATTATTCATTAACAGGATAACAGCTTAATTTTTTATGTTCCTATTTCCTAAATCTTAACAGATTGCATCACATGAGTAAACAAACTGACAAACATAAATGGACAGAAAACATTAGGCTGTTACATGTATGATTCAACCACTTTCTTTGATATCCATGTATGATGTAACATATATGTAAGAAATAGATCAGTGAAATATATCATATTATATATGTAAAATTATATGTATAACAGATTAACAGTATAAAATCAGAGAATGACATCGTGACATCGTGTTGAAACTTGAAAATTGTAAGTGTAAAATACTAAAATCTACTGAATAAGTGAATATACATGTGGGTTGTGGCTAGTTCGCAAACTATGTTGAAACTTGAAACCGCAATGCAATGTGTATGTCTCTACTCTCTACTGTCTAGAAAAGAAAGCATTAGGTTGTTGCTATTACCTATTAGGCTGTTGGAAGCCGATTAAGGGAGAATGGAGTCGATGTTGTAGAGGTCGATTGCAGGGGGTGAGACTAAATAGTGAAGAGTGAAGAGTTGAAGACCGAATTCAAGCTTTCGTGGTCGATTAATTAAGGAATTAGGTCGGAAGAAGCAGCCTCGCAGTCGCAGGTATGTTCGTCTTCATCAATCGTCATAGCAGCTGCAGCTCGAGCCTCAAGCCCTCATCAAGTCACGTTTGCGTTTCTATTGTGATCAGGTACTTTGTCTTTGAATGATTTTAATTATCCAATTAGGTTATTTATTGTGCTTTTTAAAATGCAGGTACCAGACTCACTAAAACTTGTTTTTTTCATTTACAAATTAATCAAATGGCCCAAATTTGATTCAAAATCCTCAAATACGAAAGAAAATGAAAAAGCGGCAATAGCGGCGTTATCTCTGTCCGGACAATAGCGGTTAATTGCGGTGCAAATTGCGGTACCGCTATTTGAAAATACTAACTTGAAAATAGCGGTTGTAGATTATCGTGAACTGCTATAGCGGCGCTGATAGCATAGGCTAAACCAAAGTGATGCTGATAACCGAAATAAAAACCCAAACTCCCAAATAATGGTACGAAGGGAGTAAAAATGCAAACCTCAGAAAAAATCCAAACCACACAAAACGTTGTTCATCAGGCAAGTTTCCGAATAAAAATATGTGGATCTGAATCTCTAAAGCACATAAATATGAGGCTGCAAATGCGAGTTGCTCGGAAAGAGGAAGAGCACACTAGTAATAATCTCTGAACCAACTGTGTCTTTACTCATAATCAGAAAAAAGAATGAAACTTTGAACAATGGGGATAAAATTGGTTTTAATTAAAAAAATTGGTATTAAAAAAAATAATGGGTTTTAAAAAAATATAATGGGTGTTAAATAAAATTAATTAGTTTAAAAATAAAATTAAGGAATAAATTGGTTATAATAAAAAAACATAAAAAGGAATAAAAAATAATAAAAAAGGAAATTCGAAATATATAAAAAAGGATTCGGAATTAATACAAATTTTGGAAATGGATTGGAGTGTGGATCCACATTAGAGATGTGAATCTGAGGTCGGTAAAGGTGGTTCCAAATGGGTATGGGTTGAGTTTTGGATTCGAAGTCTCGGAATATGGATTTACAATATGGATCCATATTGTGACTTGGTCTCGGAATTAAAAAGAAGATGGGACAAAAGGTTAGAAGGTGGCAGTGTTTAATCAGTGAGACAAGGTGCTAGTGGGGTCACATGGAGAGTCTCAGAAATTAAAGGCAAGTGGGGTCTAGCTCGGAAGTGTTAAGGCTACATGGTCTCGTAGTTTGCAAACAAATGACACAAAAGTAATTGAAGGTGGCAATTGACAGGTACAATTAATAAGGAGAGAGAGAGAGAGAGAGAGAGAGAGAGAGAGAGAGAGAGAGAGAGAGAGAGAGAGAGAGAGAGAGAGAGAGAGAGAGAGAGAGAGATGGACCGACAAAAGCTGGAATGGTGGCAGGAAGCATGCGTGTGGCTAGAGGATGTGTTAGGTGGCAGCAGAACATAACTCGAGACAAGTTGACATGTGGCATGTGCCTGTTGGACATTGAATAAAGAGTTGGTGGGCCGGTAATGCTGACTTGGCTGTATCTTTAATGCATTGTGGGACCCGGCTGGTGAAGTAGCGTGAGATAGGTGGAGCGTGATTTTCAAATGCTGCACAACGAATTGGGTGAGTCACGCGCATAATGAGGAGGAGACGATCCATGATTGCACGGTTGTCTTCAATCAGCATTTAATGTTTTGACAGGAAATTTTGTTTGACTTTCGTGAGGCCCGTCAGAACTCAAACATCCATTAAATGGTGATGTACGGTCTCCTTGGCTTGTTTCCAAAAGTGCGCACGTAACACCGAATGCCTCTTTAAATTTTCAATGAATACATCTCGGTATAGAGACATACACATTGAGCTTAAGAGGATTGTACCAACAGCAAAAATAACTTGTAATCTAGGAAATTTTACACACTAAAAGCCATGTCATCTCAAAAAAACAACTCCATAACTCCTTTTCATCTTGCAAAATACATGCATCTAAGCATTGTAACATAGTTCAAATAACTTGTACCTTCCGAAATAAATATCCCAACACTTCTAAAATTCATATACTTCGAACTCATAACCAACTGCTCAATATCTTACCCCATAATCATATTTTTGTCTTTTTTCTAAACACTTTTTTTTTGCATGGGATAACAAGATCAAACACCACCTATTTAAAAGGAACTTCATCTTCTTCAGCATAAATATTTTCTCCATAACATAGATTTAACAGCACCAAAAATGTGTGAAAAGTAGCAGAAATGTTTTTTTTCTAGCAACATCACCATCAAAACAATAAATAACTCATAGAAGATTTTTCAGTTGCGAAGGCTAAGCAATGCTTCATAAATGATGAAAATCTTCAAGATAATAAACCAATCGGGATCGTTCCCTTGAACTAGTCGTGAGATCTTCAAGGTTTTGCTCTGATACCACTTGTAGGTTCCCATTTTGTGGATTGGATTGGTGTGGAATAATATTACGAAGAAGATAATCGTATGCACATAATATGAACAAGAACATGTGAGTAAAAACTGTAATGGATAGATAGAGATATACAAAATATTACAAGAACAACACTCATGGATGGGGAGAATCCCCACCCAAAAACTCTTTCTGCAATCTATGTCTACATAGTGAACACTTACAAACAAATGACCCTCACCTCCACTTTATACACTAGTGGAGGGAATATGCTTTTCATACAAGGAAATATTCTAACCTAATAAACACTCATCATTGTAGAGCATTTTCATGCTCCAACAGAATTAGGCACTCCATGAAATAAGATATCCAACACTATAACAGTTGGAATCAAACAAGACCTGTGCAATAGGGATAAACGTAGCAATTTGAGATTAACTAATACTAGGGTTATGCAATCCTAACGCATACACTTAACATTAAACAAATATCAATATAAATTTCATGTAGCACAAATTAATCAGCTGTCAAGTATGCAATCATACATGCAACTCCTAGGCTACAAGGCATCTTAATTTCAGGCAATTCTAGCAGGGAATTCATGAAATATCATTAGCCTACCACATGCATGCATTTCTAGAAGTTTGTATATCAACATATATAGAAAGTATGGATATTTTTGGAATCATTTTCCTATTCAAGCTCCGACTAACTGTACATAACGCATCTCCTTTTTCCTTAAATTCATTTTTTACAAACAGTCTTGTAAAAACTTCATAGATCCTTAGTTTAAGTTTGGAATGGCACAACTGTTCATCCAAATCCCTCAAACTAGGGATATCATGAAAGATCATTAGCCTACCTCATGCATGCATTTCTAGCAGTTTGTATATCAACATATATAGAAAGTATGGATATTTTGGCAAACATTTTCCTGTTCAAGCTCCGACTAACTATATATAACACATCTCCTTTCTACATAAATTCATTGTTTACAAACAGTCTTGTAAAAACTTCATAGATCCTTAGTTTAATTTTGGAATGGCACAAGTGCTCATCCGAATCCCTTAAACTAGGGATCTAATACCAACTTGTAATGTCTCGATTTTCAAAATAAAATTTTCATTTTTAAAATAGGATAAACATCCATTTTCATAAAGTTATAATCAAGTTAAAACCATTTGTTCGCAATCTATACTTCAAAATCAGAGTTATAAATAAAAGAAAAGGAATTCAAATCATAATATTGCTTATGTATGTGTGTAGTCACACATTCACCTTCCCACAATCTGATGAAGTACCTGAAAAAAAAAATTAGTCCACAAATGTAAGAAGAAAGATTAGTGAATTCCTCAAAATACCATAAACATCACAGTACACAAATGCATATAAACATTTGCCATCAACACGAAGCAGTCCAGCCACCATTTCCTTAAATATAAAACTGGTCGACACATTGCCTTCAGCATAAAGTTGGTCTGCACCTGGCCTTCAACACAAAGTTGGTCCGCCCAAGTATCTTGGCCTTTAGCACAAAGCTGGAATGCCTCAATTCTCCATAAAGACGTCGACATATACATAACACAGATAAACAGACAACTCAACAACACAAGCAATGCATTAACAAGTCTACCAGTCTAACAACATATTACACCCTAACCAAATCCTAGTATACATATATACTACAGTACAAATTATAGTGAGAAACTCACATAAGCTAAATAGCAGAAACTCGACAACAACCTCATCAATAGAAACAGTTAATACAAGCCACCTAATACCAAATCGACACTAATCTTTAGCCAAATATTCAGTTATACGAAAGTTTGACCAAACGTAAAACTGGTAAAAAAGCCTACGGACAATGGCCTTCATGTCGTGAACCTTGACCAATCACGCCGCAAACCAAAAAAATAAAAAACATTCGGTAATTCTGAAAAAGTGGCGTCGTGACACACATTGGTTTGCGTCGTGATTTTCGGCTGAACAACCTTCTACTTTAAGGACTTAATTCATTAAGCCCAGAACCTTTAATTCTTAAATCTGAAACACATAATGGTCTTGATGGACAAAGTTTCCAACTCTATCCATCTCATGGGTTTAATAACTCTAAATCCCAAACCGTAAGTCCAAAAGTCCATCAAAATGCCAAATCTCAAAGCATGGTTAAAGGACAAGCATTCCAACACTAAGCAAGTCTAACAGTTGCTAAATTGCTCAAGTGGTTCTTAAGTTCTCCAAACTCTAAGAACAACATTAAATGGACCAAGATAAAACAACAAAACAAACCAAAACCTAGATCTAGCATCAAATAAGTATAAAGGTGGAAGCTTTTCATCATACCAAGGTCAAGAAGTTGTTTGGATGAAGATGAACACCAGGAATACCACTCACAAACACGATATGATATTTCTTCTTCTACAAACTTCCAAATAAGGCTTCCAATATCACCAAAACCTGAAAGGAATGGAGGAGGGACAATATGGAAGCTAGGGTTTTCTCCCAATGAGCTCTATGATATAGTGGAGGCTACAAACGACATAGAATACAAAATTGGTACCTTTAAATTTAAGATTAAACCCTAAAAATGATGTGGGCTTAAACCGTCCAGGATTCATGTTGTGAATCCTTTATGGTTGCTTCGTGATTGGCCTTGTCCAGACCAGCCCAATCAACATAAGCCTAAATTGATCCTTGCACAAAACTAACTCTTTAAATCAAAACCCTTATGCTTTTAGCCCAAAATCTCATTGCATTAATGTCACATCTGAGTTTCGAGTATGTTTTTTCACTCTTAAATTGGGAGTTTTATAGTCTATAAGAAAGTAGAAGGATAGGATGAAGCAAGAAGCTATTTATCGCATTTGCAGAAAAATCTGAAAATCTGGAATTAATTGCAAGAAGCATGCAGCGCCTCTTAATAGGCGTGGCCCGCCTCCGGCCCTATAGGCTGTTTGTTTCATTAGGGTTATGGGAGTATTTAAGGTCCATTAAGCCTTAGGGTTTGATCATTCTTAGCCTTCACATACTTAGATCGTTCCTTGACTGAATGCCTAGCCTCAGTTGAGTATTGTGAGCTTATCCTCTCTCCTTGAAGATCAAGAAAATTTAACTAGTAGCAAGGAATGTTGTTTCATTTTTGGATCCAGCAAAGCCATTCTATTTTCGGACTTTTCCGAGTATAAAGTCCATATCTTTCTCTTTATTTCTTTAGATCTAGTTATTTTTGGTTTTTGGCTCTTTTGGTCCACTTTGTGGGTGGTATTGGATTTGAGAGGATTCCAACACCTTTTCATTAGGTTGGAATGTTTCTTGGATCTCTAGGACTAGGAAAGCTATGATCTTTTGCCTTCCCACTAATTCATGCAAGTTATCTTGGTCCTTTAGGTCATTTAGTGTAATAAAGTTTAGATCTTGAATCTTTAGGAGGTCTTAATGGATAAAGTTGGAAACTTTTTCCATTAATACCTTGTTAAGGATCAGATCTGGAAGTTTAAGATTCGACTTAATGGAATAACTCAAAATAACTAATTGGAAGCAGTGCAGGCGCAATGCATCTTGTAAAAGTTCTGGAGCGCGTTTGTTTTGGAGTTGAGTCCCAAATTTTTTTCCTATAGTAAACGTGTCACACAAGGAGAGGGTGCGGCATTCCTTGTTGACATAAGCTTGCCTTTGTGTCCGTTGACTTTCTCTTTTAACAATTTGACTTTGACCATTTTGACAATTGGTTAAATTTGTGGGTTTGTGGTTGTAGACTAAGGTTTAGTCTTTGTTTGGTTAGGTGATTCGTGTTGCTGATTCTTGGGACTTTGTGTTGTGGAGTTCGTCACTTTGATCAGGTGAATGCTAGATTGTCTTTGTGACTTTTGTATGAAAGATTATGAGTGGACCATAGCAACTTGTATAAAGGACTATGGGTAGAACATCACAACTTGTATAAACGACTGTATGGGACCATAGTAGGAAAGACTATAGGGGGATTGTAAGAGGAAATCCTAGAATGATAATCTAGGAACATGGTTACAAGGTGCTAATTGATGGGTTTTGAGCATATCTACATTCCTATGTGATCATGCAATCCTAATTGCTTTGGATCTAAGTTTTTCTCTAGTTATACATGCAAACAAGATTTCCAAAGCAACAACCCTAATACTAGCATACAAAATCGAAATCTATATGAAAACTAGGGTTTAAGAATTACCTTTCTTGTTATCTAGCAATAATAGGTAATCCTTGCTTGATTTTGACTTATGAAAGCCTTAGTGCCTCAAGTGTTACACCTCTAATGGAGTCACAAACACCACTAGAAAAGGATGAAGGAGAGAGGTGATGGAGGCTCTTTAATTTTTGGCTAAGGTTCTCTTAGAATGCATAGGGCCGAAAATGCCAAGACTAGGGTTCCTTATATAGTTGAGGTTGCTAATGTTTTCAGGTGGAAAACCTAATTCTCTGCTTAGGCCTTAAGCAATCCATGGACCCTCCTTCTAGAAGGCCTTGTACGGAATCTCTATAGGTCTTGCTATAGATTTCGTCCACTCCTCCATAAGGAGTCCATCAGCCCAACTTTGCAACTATCAGTGATTTGCAATATCAGTCCCCGTTTTTTTAATCAGTTCTTTTAATCCCAAAAGTGATTCCGAATTAATTTATGATTAATATTAATTAAATAATATGATTTCTCAATTAATCTATTATTCTTATAATATATTAATAAATCATTTATCAACCTCTTTCTCCAAAAGCCATCCTCTTAAGTTGCTATGGTAAAGGCAACCCAAAAGGACCATGCTACTATCATATCAAGCTCTTACCAATTATAGTTATGGGCTTAGACACCTAATCCAACACTAACATGAGTATATGTGTAAGAGGAAATCTTGGAAGGAGAATCTAGGAAGATTAGTAGTGTGCGCTTGTATGAGCACGTGTATAAGGGATTAGATCAGTTAGGAGTAGTGGCATGGAGTGACTTGGTAACTTTGATACAATTCTTGGGACGAGTTCGGATATGTATGGAAGGTAGTTTGGGCCCTTACTAAAGGAAGCATATCATCCATATACGAATCAGGAAGTGTCGAAAGGTTACTAGGGAGCTAGTTGATATTAGATAGTGCAGTATTGCACTAGGGTAAGTTCTAGCTCGTTTCCATATCTATCAGTATTTCGGTTATCGTTTCTAAGGATGATGATGAGTCTGGTAGTTGTCTGGGCCTAAGTGTCCATAGAAGATTAGGTATTAATGATGCAGACCTATGTTAGTTAGCTGATTTTAAGGTCTTGAGGACCCTGTTCAAAGTAATTCCAGGTTGAATCGCAGGACTCAAGTAACGTAAGGCTAGGTTTTTGGATAATGTCTTGGGCTATCATTTTCTGTGATGGGGTTATGTTCATCCATCCTCCCACGTTTGAGGGAGAATAAATCGGATGTGTGTTAGTCAATATATAAAATAATGGGATGACATTCTCTACATCGGTTTCTTCCGCAAGGGGTAAGTCTGGTTCACTGTAAATCATTTCCAACTTTTAATATAAGGATGTTTAAGATTGAGTATTCTTCATGTTGGTGGCAGGGGTGGAGATCATGTCATGAGCCAAGCATTTGACCTAGTTTTGAGGAGATCAGTTATGTCCATTGTAGATTGAGAATTTGATTCCAAAGGATGGACTAGAAGTCCAACGTAAGAAGAGGGAGATAGTGCTAGGCCAGGCATCGTCAACATATTAGAGAATTCAATATTTTCTTATTCGTCCACCGAGTTTAAGGAGTCGTAGGTGGGATGAAAAGTAGAGGAAGGATGTAAATGAGTACTTCTCATAAAGTAGGATCAAGATGTCTCTGATTCGAGTAAGGGAGTTTTATTGTTATGATAGGTTTATCGAAGCCATTGTTAGAGCCTATTCAAGGGATTCTTACCGTTTCAAAGTAGTGTGAGGTTGTTGGTCATTTCTTTGAATGCAAGTTTTGATTGCACGAGGTTCCGTTCTTATGGCGCCTCATCAATCAACTGGTATCATGTTCAACTTCGCTAAGAATGAAGTGACGATGTTGTGGGAGGTTCCGAGGTCTCTATCTGAGATTCGGAGTTTCCTCGACATTGGTTGATTATTTTCCGATGGTTTATCTTATTTCATGTTATGCACTCTTTGTGTCAAGGTTGGTAGGTATCTGGTTGAGCTGTTCTAAGGCTTTTTTGTTTGTAGATGTCATGTATGCAAGGTTTTGGTTTTGGCATATTAGTGTATATGAAAAGGAAAGTAGGCTACCATCAAAGTGCTCATGGTTAAGAAGTTTTTTTTTGTTGCATTCCTCAAGGATCTGTAAGAGTCCTTTATGGTCAAGGAGAATTCAAGGACAGGTCAGATCATCTGTGTAGAGCAAGTTATCATCAGGTGTATCTCTTCAAGGACTCATGCTTTGTCCTCACAACAGAAGGTTGCTGAGCGTGGAACTCGTTGTGTATAGTAGTTCCTTTCGAAAGCACCAGGGATCTTGATATAGGGGCTCATGTGATGCTTAGGTTGTGTATCGCATATGGAAAGCATGGTTAGCTCACCGTATGGGTCAGATATCTTTGGTCAAGATGGGAAGTGGTTGATCTGTTGACCAGTTTTATAGTTCGGTGTGTGTATTTATGTATGGTATTCGTTTAGAAGTATATGAGATCATTTGGGTTTAATTTTTCGGTTTATTTTCGATTGATTGGTTATTCTGTTCCTCGTTGGCATCTGGGGTCGTTCGAGGGTTTCGAGTAGTGACAGTTGAGGGTGTAGTTGGTGCTTCGACCCTTCATTATAGTTTTCTCAATTATATGTCTAGGATTTTGGGTGTGTATACCCTTGGTTATTTGGTTGTAGGATTTTTGTATCTAGCAAGCTTGGGTTTGGATGTTTTTCCCTGGACAATGAAGGTTCAAATCATGTATCGACGTTGTCTAATTTTTCATGTGTAACCTTGGGTCTACGCACAATCTAGTTTTAGCACGTCGCGTTGGTAGGGTTGCATTTAGGTTGATCCGATTAGGTTTCTGGCAGCATTTTTGGTGATTTTGGAATTTTCCTCTAGATTTGAGGGTTTTACCTGGTTAGTTGTGCATTGATGGATAATTCTTCTGTTTATTTAAGGCTCAGGATCTTGTTTTAGATGTTTAGGAGAATGTTTTAATTTGCAGTTGAGGTTCGTCAATTAGTTGGATCCGATTGTGTTTCACCATTTGGGCCGTTAACCATTAGGTATAGTTGGGCATCTGAGCAGTACGGAAATACTACTGGTAGGCTCAGTAGCAGGTAGTTTTGGGTCGAGCATGAGCAGGCTGTTGATTGTTAGAAAAAGTCATGGTCTTATATTAGTAGTTCCTTGTTGAGTTTCTTAATAGTAGATCCCTTATGTTTTATGAGAATCATTTTGTATGAGTTAATTTTCTAGTGATGGAGCTCGTAGTGGGTCTCCTTAGTGATCTATTAGGTGGTTGTGCACCTGATTCGGGATAAATTACGGATGCGACAGGAGATTTAGGTTCGTCTATTATTATGTTTGTGGGAGCGGTGTGTTAATGATTACTTGTTGGGAAGTCAAATGAGCATCTGAGCCTTTTCAAGGATAAATTTACAAAGCAAATATTGGCTTAGTTCTCATGGTTTGTATGTTTTGGCGCTCGTTTCTTCATGTATGGTTATGTTCCTACATGAAGAAACTGGGCAATACGTATATCAGGAAAGAGAACATCATCCTTTAAGTGTGATTTCTAGGTTGCAGGTCGATAGATTCTCGATATTATGACAATAAGATTGGGTTTGAATCACGACTATCGTATTTGAGTTTCTTGTATATATGGTCTTGCTAAGGATTTGATTGGATTGTCAGTAGTGTGATAAGAATTTGTGGTTGTTTAGGTTAGTGCCATCAGTTTGGGGTTGTAATGATGAAGTTGTATCGTTTCCAAGTAGTCTCGAGAACCCCTATGTGGATCCATCCGTTTAGTGAGTGGGTTAGTGAAGTTGTGAAAGATATGTGTGTAGGTTAGATTTCTTCATTTATAGATAGGACGGATTTCAAGAACGAAATCTAATTCAAATGGGGGAGAATTGTAATATTTGAGTTTCGATTATGTTTTTCCACTCTTTATTTGGGAGTTTTATAGTCCATAATAAAATAGAAGGATGGGGCGAAGTAGGAAGCCATTTATCGCACTTGCTGAAAAATCTGAAATTTTAGAATTAATCGCAAAAAGCACGAGGCGCCTCTTATTAGGCGTGACGCGTCTCCAGTCTAGCGAGTTGTCTGTTTTATTATGGTTTTAGGAGTATTTAAGGGACATTAAACCATAGGGTTTGATCATTCTCAGCCTCAAACACCCTTAGATCATTCCTTGAGTGAATCCCTAGCCTCATTTGAGTGTTGTGAGCTTATCCTCTCTCATTGAACCACTTTTGGTGCTTTTAGTGGTGATTTCATGAATCTTAAATATCATGAAAAAATTTTGGTTACTATAAATGTTGTTTTAAGTTTGGATCCAACAAAATGACTCCATTTTTGGACTCTTGTGATTATAAGGTTCATATCTTGATCTCTAGTTATTTGTGGTTTTGGCACTTTTGGTCCATTTTGTGGGTGAACTTGTAGTTGAGAGGACTCCAACACATTTTGATTAGTTTGGAATGATTCTTGGATCACATGGACAGGAAAAATTTATGATATTATTCCTTCTCATTAATTCATGCAAGTTATCTTGGTCCTTTAGGTCATTTTGGTGTAATAAAGTTTAGATCTTGAATGCTTGGGAGGTAATGGATAAACTTGTAAAATTAATCCATTAATAGCTTGTTAAGGACCAAATCTAGAAGTTTGAGATTCTTCTTAGTGGATTAAGTCAAAGTAGCCCGTTAAAAGCAGCCTAGGCTCGTCGCGTCTGGTAAGGGCTTAACACATCTTGTTAAAATTATGGAGCGCATTTTTTTTGGAGTTGAGTCCCGACTGTTTTATCCTTTAGTGAATGTAGCACACAATGAGAGGGTGTTGCGCACCTTGTTGAGCAAAGGTTACCTTTTGTCTATTGACTTTGTCTTTTGATAGTGGACTTTTGACCACTTTGATTGTTAGTTAAATTGGTGTGTTTATGAGATTTGGACTAAGGTTTAGTCTATGTTTGGTTAGGTGTTTCATGTAGCCAATTCATTGGGATTTGGGTTGTGGAATTTAGCTCTTTAATCTGGTGAGTCTTCTCAATATACTATGTTGATTCTATGGACGTCGGGTAGTGGAATTCAACTCTTTGATCAGGTGAGCCTTCTCACTATACTATGTAGGACACTAGGTGTCATTGCATGCAAAATTTTCTTTTTGAATTTTGCATGAAAAACTATGGGTGAACCATAGAAACTTGTATGAAAGACTACAAGAGCACTCTAGCAGGAAAATCTATAGGGGGTTGTTGCAACAGAAGTGGTTGTAAGGCCATGAATAGACCATAACATTCACATGGGTTGAAGCAAACCCGTTGGCTATAATAGACCATTACTAATATGTATGCTATTATGTGTAGTATGTGGTATCTTAGGGAACTCACTAAGCATTTTGCTTACGGTTTAAAATTTAAATGTTGCAGGTCTTTTGGTGTATGGGGAAGAGAACAACATGACTGCATTGCAACTACTATTACGATTTTGAAATGTTCCGCACTTATGAATTAATTACTCTAATTTACGTTATCAAATAACTGAATGTTACCTTTTATAATTTAATGGTATGGTTTCCACTGTTTTAAAAATGAAAATTTTGGTTTGAAATTTTGGACATTACATTTAAGGACCAAACCTTATCCTCTAAAGCCCAACACCTTCTCAAGACTAACTTAAAGTCCGTCATTTTGAAATAAGAAACCTCCCGAAACTGGCTATTACATCAAGTTTTATGGATCTATTTAATGAAACCCCATTCATTGGTTGGGCATGAAAGTCATGCTTAAGCTTTATAACATTGTTACTCTAGCAATTAGATTTGATTCGAGTTTAGTATTTGGATATTAGAACAACGTAAGAAACAACTATATATTGTTTTGATATATTGAATATGGTCCTTTCATTGAAATGCATGTTGTGTTCTATATTAGCATGTTTAATACTTGAATAATATAGTTATTCTAAATGTCCATAGTCGTTCATAATTGTAGGATAAACTATGAGATAAGAGTAATATGAATTGGATTGTATGTTTTCATGGAGATGAAAATAGCAAAGTGTTGCAACAAAGTTCATACGTACTTGTTGGAGAGGAAGTATTGGACATGAACCGTACCAAGATCAATTCATGAATCGTAGTCATGAGTGTTACTTAATCGAAGGTAGTATCTTTTTATTCTTCGACCTGAGATGCATATCTAGGACTTGATTTTGAGGATTGTTGTTTTTTTTATAGTTAACTATCTCTCTTTAAAAAGACAATTATAAAGGCCATCATCGATTATAGAATGAACTATATGAGAGAGTTATGTAGTGAAGATGAGATTTGTCCCTCTTATTAGTGAGTGTTAGATAGTTAAGGTGTTACTAAAAGTTGAGCACGATATGAGATTGATTGATATTCATGTCTTATGTTCAAGATGATGTATGTGACAAAGGGATAACTGATACAACATCTTTTACATTGGTTGAAGCTTTGAGATCTTAGGAATTGGATGTTATTTAATACACCTCTTTGTGTGTTGTTGGGGGCTAAATGTTGTTAGAAATCAATCATTGTGTATGTCAATCGATAATGAATCTTGTGCAAGTGGGGGATTGTTAAATCTATATGCTCAAGAATTATTCTAGAATGATATTGCCAGTAACATATGAACTTAAAGGGTCACACTTTTTGCAAATAGCCACTTATTGAATATCTATTAGAATTTAATTATAATAGATACTATCAACTCTTGTTTTTAAATTGAAGAAACTATAATTTTGTGGAAATATCTTTTTTTTCAAAGAGTATATGTAAGTGTTATATCATAAAGTATGAATTAATATGCCATGTATAAATTTTTGAACCATTTGGTTACATCTAATTAAATTGATGTAGATATGAGAAATGAGATAGAGTGTTAGACACTCCATGGTCTCCCATCTCTCCTCTTTTCGTTCAAAACCATGCATGCATGGGTGAGGGTTGTTTGTTAGCTTTCCTCTTCCACACACCATGCCTCTTAGATGCTTTACCTTTTACCATGATGGAGGTATGGCCTTAGGTCTTGGGTGTATTTATTGAAGAGAAACAAAGGATTTCAGTTCAGGTTGCTCTTTTGTTCTTTCTTCCCACTTGAACAAAAACACTCTTCTCATCTTTCTCTCTTTTGAAGACTAGTAAAAATGTTGATGGTTTTTATGTGTTTTTCCTTAAAGACTAAATTGTGTTTAGTTCTTAAAGGCTAAAGAAGTTCTAAATACAAGCCAAAACTACCATTCTTGGTGGCTTATACTTGTTGGTGGATAAATTATAAAGGAGTTCTACTTTAAGCACTTTTTTCCATGTACTTCAACTCTCTAATTGTGGATTTAAGGTTGCAAATGTTGTCATCCTTAAACACCATATGGTTGGTTCATAATATTTCAAACTTATGTAATTGGATCTTTGATGGTTTTGGTCTAAATGATCTTAAAATAATAGTTATTTTAAAAATACATTTGTTGTCGTTATAAGAAAACCTATCATTTTTAGCTTCAAACCCCATTTGATTATTTGTAACTTTATTTTATAATTATGTAACAAACGTTTGGATTAATTCGGATCGTAAACTATAGCTTTTGATGCACTTGTTTCCTCGTTATTACAAAGTAAATCACACATGTATCTTATTAAAAACTTGAAAAAAGAAATTGGGTACTTTATGCTAATTTTATGGTGTTATATAGAATTAACGTAGTTCAGCTTATGCTTCTCCATCTGTGAATTAATGTTTTTTCCCGTTGAATTTTTTTAGACAATCTGGAACAAAACCCTTAAAAGTATTAAAAAAAACTCTATTACCATTTAAGTTATGTTCTAATCTTCAAAACTAATGTTTGACTTTTGAAAAGATATTCTAGCACGCTAAAACAACCTACCACTAACATTACTTAATCTCATTAAATGACAAGTACCACAAGATAAACCCCTAAAAGTATACAAAAACTAAGTTACCATTTTCTTTTTGAACGCTAGCACTTAGCTTATATTTTAATCTGCATACTAAAGTTTGACATTTATACATGTGTTCTTGCACGTTAAAACACTACTTAATACTAACATTGTTTTATTTCACTAAATGAGACTATGTCGAGATAAACCTATAAAAAGATATACGAAAATTAAGTTACCATTTAAGTTGTAGTATTATCTTCAAACTATGGTTTGACGTTTAACATAGATACTCTTGCACGTTAAAAACAACTTACCACTAGACATTGTTTTATTTTATTAAATGAGACGTACCTCGTTAGATGACATCCTTAAATGGTAGATTTACCCATAGTTATTACATCTTGACAAACCTCTCAAGCTTTAAAAAAATTTAAAAAAATATATATGATTTGCAAACATAACCTCAAAATATTACATGTTCTCAATATATATGGCGGTCCTATGGTTTGCTGGTAGTACGGTTGTACGGAACCTCCAATCATGAGGGGCCTTCGGTTGATTTTTTTTTTTTGATTATATACTGCTAAAATATAAGAATAAAATAATAATAGTATGTTAATTGAAGATATTTGGATGTCACTAATCTAATTCATGTTATTTACAATAAAAATCATGTTATTTACAATAAAAATTAGGTTTGCAAAGTATATTATCATATATATAAATCAAACTCCAATATATATAGGTTTACACTAAAGCTCAAAAAACACAACTCAAATTTTAAAATTGTATTTGGACTTTAGTGTCAAATTAAGTATATAGCAAAGGTCAATGTTTGAAATTAGGGGATGCATTAAGAGAAAAGTTAAAAATCAATTTGAATAGATATATAAATTATAAAAAGTGACACCGAAGAATAGATTTAAGTGGAGAAACATATATATTTGAAGATAATACTATAAAATTTGATAATATTCAATCTTATAAGGAGGAACATAAAGAAGATGTATCAGACTGGTAGGTGTGAGCAACGTCCACACCGGCCTTATTAAGAAAATGACAAAAAAACGGTGTTAATGGAAGTGATGGTGGTAACGGGAATCATCGTGCATGCATATAACACCTAATAACATGGATGGGGGGCGATGTTCTTAGGCGTTATTTGATGTTATTAGGTGCAATAATGGGAGTGGGCGTTGCCCACTCCTAGCAGCCTTATTGAATGTGAATGAAATTGATAAGGTTGCAAGTACAATCTAATGATGAACATAGAGAATGTAAAAATATGATATGAAACCATGTGTAAAGGATGAGGCAATAACTAGTATGAAATCACTTTATTGAGTATGTTAAATATTACCGAGGGCATAGGTTTTAGAAGCCTTTGAATTATTCTTAAGATATAGTTTTTTATTTAGGAAGTTTTTTATTTAGGAATTGATATGGTGTTTATTGAGAAAATAACAAAATTTTATTTTTGAAGAAAAGACTACTTGATGATAGTGACTTCATTGAAATTGGTACATGAACATTTACCTGAAGAATCATTCGTGATTTATTATTTTTTTGTGCATAATTTATCTTTTTTTAGAAACGGCGAATAAGATATATAAATAAAAAGCAAAAAGCCGATTAGCATATAGCTAAAATGCCAAGGCTAAAAGTTACAAAGGAAAGATGAAAACATAATTTAACAAAGATGTTTAAAAGGGGAAATACTCCAATCAACCCAACTACCGCAACCTTTAGACCTCTAGTTCATCTAGTTCATTAAAGCAAACATTTGAGCAATACAAACAACATGAGCAATACAAACAACATGAAGACAATTTTTTATTTCTTATTCACAACAAAAAGTTGAAGTCTCTAAATATAGATGAACTAGAGGTAAGTTGCAGAAGTCTTGAAAATAAACTACAAAGTGGGCTTATGTGAGAGCTAGATGGTGATGATTTATTCAATGAAGTAAAATTGTTAAAAAAAATACTAGTTGAACATACTACAACAACCCATACTAAATTTCTGAAAACCGATAAATATTATCTAGTTTCTTGTCTAACATGTACAATATTGTTACATGTTCCTGTTACAACTTAATCAACGGGAAAAAAAACTTTTCAAAACTGAAGTTCTTACAATCTTATTTATGACCCACTGTCCTTAAGAAAGATTAAACATTTTGATTATGAGTTCGATTGATAAAAAGTTTCTTGAAAATATTCATTATGAAGGTACACAAGTGAATTTGCTTCCAAAAATTCTAGAAGATCGGTGTTTAGAAAATGATAGTGTACTCCATGTTTACTTCATTTGGAAAATTATTTGTAACAGTTTCAATTTATTCTTAATAATTGAATACCCCCTTATTTGATGCTCAGGTAGGGGATTTACTTAATGTTTGTTACCAAATTTATTTTTTGAATTTAACTGTAAGAAATTTAGTTAATACTATTAAAAGAAATTATAAGACTTCCAATTTAATTTTTTGCACAGGGTATCCAATGTCAGGTTATCATGAATGAATATACCTACATTTTTAAGTGCTCCACAAGGATATATGATGTGGCCACCACCAAATGCAAAAATATGGTGTGAATTTTGTCCATTCAATGTTTCATAACACACACTTTGAAGGAGGCTTGAGGAGTGATAAACTTTCTGAGAAAAAAACAGTACTGAGGAATGCGGAAGGAGGATTTAGGAATGCAAAATGATAACGAGAATGCAAAAAAGAAAAATAGACAAAATTACATAAATGGTCCTTACAGTTGATGTCACACCCCAAAACCAAGAACGGCGGAAACGTTCTCGGGTGGAGGACGTCATGTACAGTATCACAACAATGCATAATAGTAAAGACAAACAACAACATCCATTGCATTAATATAATAATTATAATACAAGCGTGTTCTGTACAGATTGTAAGACACCAAAAGTATAATCAAAATAAAAGATGAATCTTGTATGTGCTCCATTTTCTCAAAAGCTTCATCTATACCTATCTACTGATGACCTGAGAATACAAGTTATTTTGAAAGAGTTTATCAGCATAAAGCTAGTGAGTTTATAAGTATTTAGTGTCATTGCTTGTATAAAAGTGTTTACAACAATGTAGTGTAATAACTGATTTCAATGCTTGTAAATAGTATACTCCGTAGAAAATCCTATATTTTCCAGTAAAAGGTAGTCTTCTACCAAGACCCGATTGTTTATATATTTGTACTTTCATAAATGTAAGGGTTTTTCCCATTGAAACTATCGTTATGAAAATATAGTTCATTAAAACAAGTATGTGACAGAATCACAAAATAATGAAATACAGACTCCAGGTAGTACTAAGTGTACAGTATGCCTCGGAGAGTCTAAAATAGTAGCATATAGACTCCAGGTGGTATCAAATGAATGATACGCCTCGAAAAGTCTAAAGAATGAAAAATGTGGACTCCAGGTGGTATTAAATGAACAATACGCCTCGAAAAGTCTAATTTGCCTTTAATTCTTAAATGTGTTAATTAAAGGTATTAATGTGAACTCGTATGTAACCATGCTGATCGACTGTTGAATAATTGATGACCCTCCAGGTCATATATAGTAAGGTAACATTCTGTCACCCCTTGGCCTTTCGGCTCGAACTGTAGCTAGCAGTCAGGATGTGGGAGTGTTTGTCCCGTATAGATCTATACACACAATGCCCGCTCTCCCTCCAGGAGACTCTGGTTACAAGGTGATAACACAATAAAGTATCGTATCGAGAAGTAGTATGTCACATTCTTTTTTATAGCATTCAAATGTTTATGTAGTATGTCATAGTGTAGTGATGTTTTCTCTTTACTAGTATATAGTATGTTCTCTTGTATAGTGTATTGTATTCTCTTGTATAATGTATAGTATTCTCTTGTATATATCCTTGTACTACTAGTAGTAGTGAGTAGTAATCCCTTAACTATACCTATTATAGTTAAATAGTAATGTGGTTGGTATGCCTTTGTTACACAAAGGTGCTGAACTGAAATGAAAGCTTTTATATCCGACACATATATATATATGATATATAACTAAGGTTTCAACGACATTCGGACAAATAACAGGATACCCTAAGTCCACAACCAAACAAGGAACAGTAAATAAGGTGAGCTATCAGTCCTAAGTCCTTCAAGTCTTACTTATATAAATATATTGGTGTAGATATGGTTTGGAAATAAAGTAAGTTTAAAAGAGTTTGGAAATAGTTTCATAAACAATTTAACATGAAAATGAGTTTGATAACCATTTTGAAATAGTTTTGTTGACAAAGCAGCTAAAAGTATAGAAAATCCTTTTGGTTGCAAGTTATAAATCACATGTGATTGATACTATAACTTGTTTGATTCAACTTGTATTCCCCCCCCCCCCATAAAAGCATTTAAAAACATTTAAAAGGTTGATTAAGGGGTATGAACTCACCTACAGTGAGTGGTTTGGATGGAAGTGTCGGGTAGAATGCTAGGTGTCAAGCGAGGACTTGAACACACACACGGATCCTATGTAACATGTAGTGATACATAAATGTATCTAATTAGTTATTTAATCACTAATTAAGCAAGTAAAGACATCCTAATACAAGAAAACACTTTGCTTCAAGTGCTAGGAGTACTAAGGGTTGCATCTAAGGAGAGTATGGCCTCACATTGGAGTTTACTCCTCAAATGGTAACCCTACATGTGTTTACGGTTTTTGGACCATTTCCCCCCATGAGTTTACGGCCGTAAACTCATGGTAATGGTGTATTTGTGTGTTTTAAGGTCTCATACCTCACAAGGAAGGGTTATAGGTTTGAATCAAAGGCTTAGGAAGTGATTAGGGCTCGAAAAGGCTCACCTTTGGAGTTTACGGTCCTTGGACCACCCCTTGGGAGTTTACAGTCATAAACCCATGAGTTTACGGCCGTAAACTCATGGTCACTTCATCCATTTCGTGTTTTGGAGTTCCTAGTTCATGCATGCAAGGTCCTAGTCTTTTATCCAAGCCATAGAAGGTGTTAGGGGCATCAAAACACCACTTGGTGGTGTTTACGGTTCAAGGAGATCCCTTGACCGTAAACACATATGTTCTTGGGGATTTTGATGTTCTTCCAATGGATTAACAAGTATCCTAAGCAAATAGCTAGATAGGAAGAGTATACTTACTTATAGGAAGCTTGTAAGAGTGTTTGGGACCCAAGAACACTAGTGTGTGTTCTTGATGAACACTAGAAGATCTAAGTAAAAATCAAGAATCCATGGATGAAATGATGTATAAACACTAGATTAAGTGTTGTATGAACGAATCTAGGAAGGAAACACTTACATTTTTTGCGGATTTGAAGAAATGGTCCTATGATAGTTGAGAAAAAAGTTGGGTGTTCTTGAGGTTGGAAGTGTAAAATGAGAGGGTGGGGAGTAAACTCATGCTATACGCATGAGTTCTAGGTGAAGAGGAGTTTACGGCCCAAACTCCCTTTGTTTGGCCGTAAACACCTAACCAAGGTGTTGTTTGTTTACTTTCTACACATTACTCCTAAACGGTACTTCCTTTTATTCGTTCGTTAGACGTAATTTCATTAAAAACACCCAAACAGACTTAAAACCGGCAAAAAATGTACTGAAATGTATTTGACTTTTATTTGAAGTGTTTGACTGTAGAGATTATAGAAACGAAAATTTCGGGTTGTCACAGTTGACACAATTGATCATTTGGTCCTTATGACAAATTTTATACGTAGATGGTCCCTGTGATTTCAAAATGTTACAAAGACAGTCCTTTTGGTTAATGATGTTAACTTTTTGAGTTAAGTCCTTGTGAAATGACCCATTTTGCCCTTCATGCCATAAGGACCATTTATGTAATTTGTTTCAGCCATAGGGACCATTTATGTAACTTTGTCTATTATTTATTATTATTTTATTTAATATATTTATATTTCTACGATTTAGAATTTTTTTTGACGTTTTGTTCCAATATATTTTTGATGTTTTTTTTTATTCAATTTTTTTGCTTGCAATTTTTGATATTTTGTTTGTTTAATTTTTTCTATTTTTTTAAGTTTTATTCGAATACATTTATTAATATTTCTTTTGACTTTTTGCTTGAATAAGTTCTTTTATTTTATTTTATTTTAAATCTTTTTTAAATATATTTTTATTGGTTTTTTTACATTTTGTTTGTTTATATTTGTTAAAGATTTCATGGTCACTATAGACATAATTCGTAACTTAATTCACTCACAATCATATTTTCCTATTTTTTTTTGTTCTTTTAATATATATATATATATATATATATATATATATATATATATATATATATATATATATACACGGTTATATAATTATTATTTTTTTTAATTCAAATATATAACTATAGAACACATATAAGGTTGTATAATTATTATTTTAGAGAAAACTTTTTATTATTATTTTTTAAAATATATAAAAAAGTTTGTTAAATGTGAATATGATTAATATAGATAGGCTAATCGGAACATATAGGCTAATCGAAATCCAAAACCGATGTCAAGTTAGACATAGGCTAATTGAAATTTGTATAATTCGGAAACGAAAAAATAAATGTCTAAAATACTTAAATAAATCGAAAAAACTGAAGTTAAGACCAATATGAAATGACATATGCGCTCTCGTCAAGACTACGAGACAATCTTAGATTAGCTTATGTGTATCTAATTTACATTAATCATATTAACGTTTAACAAAAAAATTTATATTTTTTATTAAAAAGTTTTATAAAAAGCTTTACAAAAATAATAATTATACAACCTTTGGCTGTTCAAAGAAAAAAAAATAAAAATAATAATAATAATAATAATAATAATTATACAACCTTATATGTGTTATATATTTATATATTTGAATTATAAAATATTATTTATAAAACCTTATCTATATTAGAAGAAAAAATATGATTATAAGTAAATTAAATTAGGAATTATGATTAAATTAACCATGAAATCCTTAATAAATACAAACAAACAAAATGTAGAAAAAAACATTAAAAAATATATTCGAACAAAAAAGTCAAAAAAAATAGAAGAAATTATTCAAACAAAAAGTCAAAAAAAATTAAGAAATATATTCGAAAAAAATATCAAAAAATTAGAAAAAATTATACGAACAAAATATCATAAATTTAAGTGAAAAAATATAAAAAACATTAAATAATATATTCGAACAAAATGTTAAAAAAATCTAAATCATAGTAATATAAATAAAATAAATAAAATAATAATAAGTAATAAATAACGTTACGTAAATGGTCACTGCAGACTGCAGTAGGAATAAAGTACATAAATGGTCCCTATGGTAGGAAGAACAAATATGTCATTTCACAAGGAAGTTAACTGAAAAAGTTAACACCGTTAGTCAAAATGACTGTCTTTGCAAAATTTTGAAACCACAAGGACCATCTATGCAAAAATTTGTAATAAGGACCAGAATTGGTCAATGTTGTCAACCATAAGACCATATATGTAATTTTGTCAGAAAAATATTATTATTAATAGAGTCTGTCGAATAATTTCATGATCATCTATCAAGGGTAAACATGAGGCCTTATACATACACTTTCTTATATGTAAGCTATATATAAAGTTAAAGGGATTAATTGTCAGTAACCTAATTTGTAAAAACAAAAATATTATAATAATAATAATAATAATAATAATAATAATAATAATAATAATAATTATTGAGGTGCCAATAACCTAATTTGTGAAAACTAGTTTATGAAAACAAATTAACATAGAAAATTAAGCCGTGAAATATTATATTTAGGGGTCGTTTGTTACAGCTTCTAACTGGGTCCAACAATGGACCCAATCCAAAAAAAAGTTAATCAGCATGTTTGATATGGTCTTTACCATCAAGGATTCGGTCCAATATGTGGACTCTGTCCAAGATTTGGAGCTGATTCGGTCCTCCCCTTTCATTTGCTTGTTGGATTAGGTGTCTAAGCTTATAACCATAATTGGTATAAACTTGAATTGATAGTAGCACAGTCCTTTTGGGTTGCCTTCAAACCTGACAATTAAATAGGATAACTGTTAGAGAGAGAAAAATGATTTATTAGTTTATTATTTGGTTAATAAATTAATTAGAAATCAAAATAAATGAATTATGAATGTATTATTGAAACAATATATTAATTAGAAATCATAATTTTTAATTAATATTTAATGAGAAATTAATTTGGAACCTCCATATAAGGGGGTGAACGAAATCTAGTTGAGCACTGGGCAATTCTAGAACCTTCCTATAAGGGGGTTAACGAAATCTAGATGATCCTAGGGTTTCCTTGGGCTCTAAGGGTGCCTTGGATGCCTTAGGGAGGAAGTTAAGAGATTGGAGTTATCTTGGATACACCTGCCTAATCTAATACCATCCTAGCACCTATATAAACCCTCTTAGGGTTAAATTTTGGCCTATGCACTCAAAACGAACCATAGGGACGAAATTCTACTCTACTTCTCTCTCTCTCTCTCTCTCTCTCTCTCTCTCTTTAGTATTCCTCGATGGCTAGGTTTGTTTGTGAGCCATTAGAGGCGCAACACTTGTGCCGCTTGCTACAAAAGGAATTTCAAGCTTGGATTAAAATTGGTTATTAAAAGATAACAATCAAAGGTATGAATTATAAACCTTATTATATGATTTTTGATTATTATCCATAGATCTAGGGTTTATACTTTTGTGTTCAAGTTTGCATGTTCAACTAGTGAAAACCTAGATCCAAATATTTAGGGTTGCATGAACACATAGGATTTGGAGTTATGCTCAAAACCCATCAGTGGTATCAGAGACTAGGATATTTTTCAGTTGAATATGATGCAATTGTGAACTGTTCAAAGGAGAAGGGAACATAATCGTCATTCTGTTCATGGAACTCGACGAGTTGGCCCTACTCGATGAGTACATTGCCCCAACTCGACGAGTAGGCCTGTTAGATCCCGGATTTTGGATTTTTTTGCCTAATTTGATTTACATGGTTTATATTTGGTAATTATTTTTTGTTAATTCTGCCATAATCTGATTTTTGGTATTATAAGATAATTAAATAAAACCTAAATGTTAGAAGATATTTATAGACCAAATAATGTCAATTTTATTTGATTATGACTATCCTTATGGATATGATTAATAATTTAATTAATTATTTATTTAAAGGATAATTAATATATCCATAATTGGGTTCTAGATAATTATTAATTGGATTTAATAATTAATATTTTGGTTATTTGAAATTTAAAACTAAAAGATTTAATTTTGGAAATTTAAAATTGTAAACCCTAAATATATCCTTATGGATTTTATTAATGATAATTAATAAATCCATATGTGGTTTATATTTAATTAAATTAAATGTTTAATTTATTAAATGATTAAACCCTTAGTATTTTAAATGTTTCAAATACACCCTATACTATATGTAAGATTAAAAGTTTAATATCTACTATATGTATAAGACAAGTCAGTCGAATCGCTAGTATGCCTCATTCACGAAGCCATACAATAAGGGGAGTTTAAGGAAGCGACCTGTAAAATGACCACTATTGGGTATCCATTATTACCCACCGCTCTCTTATATGGTGGAGGGTCGTTAGCCGAACGGGTTCGACAAGACAAATTAAACCCTCATTAAAAGTATAATGACAATAAAGTAACTAAATTTTTTCTAAAATCCCATTCTTATTTACTTTATGAAAAATGCGAATTTGATGCTAACCCATGAAATTGCACATTGCACCTTATTGGTCGTTAGTGAAGCATGTGTGGTTAACTGGAACACTAATATGGGACTAATATTGTTGGCAATGGGTGTCTCGTAAATTATCATTGAGTTAATGGAGCACGTGTGGTTAACTGGCACGTTAATTTCAGATGATAAATGGCACCGAGAGTACCAAGCTAATTTACATGGTTATTCACATCTCGTTTATGATCCTCGACATCCCAGTCACAAAGTGAGAGCGTAATCGAGATTAAACATGCCATTGAATGGTTCAATGAATCTCAAAAGATCTAGGAGTTTCATAAGATTGAAACTAGTAAATGCTTACCTACCTAAAATATATTCGAATTTGATTATGACATCCCTCTTCAGAATTCGAATCGAAAATATGGATCTTAGCCTTAATTTAAATTTTGGGTTAATAATTAAGGATTAAATAAATCAACTAACTTGAATTGTTTTCTCCCTTTTATAGATGTCAAGTTCAGACAACAATGGTCTTTCTGATCTTTCTGGAAATGGTTTTCCTTCTCTATCTGAAGATGATCTTCAACAAGTTGATCAAGGTGAAAGAATGTTCCCTTCTTCAAATGGTGTAACTGAAAATCATACTTCTCCAAATTTTCCTCCACCTCCTCCAGTGATTCTCCCCGACCCACGTTTTCGTCAAATTGAAAAGTTTGAGGTTACTCAAGCCCTATTGGCATGTAAACACTTAGATGGAAATTATGTGTGTATACATGTTCTTAAAATGAAGTCACACCTTGATAGATTGGGAATATGGGTGTCGTTTTTCCAAAGGAGCTGGCTGTTGACTTGGTTCTTCACTCGCTTCCTGAGTCATATAGTCAGTTTGTGAAAGACTACTATATGACTGACAACGATGTGACCCTTATTGATCTGACATATTTGCTAAAAGATTTTGAATCAGAAATGCTAAAGTGCACTGGTCAAGCAAATATTTTTGAAGGGTCAATCTCCCAAGTTTCCATGGACAATGACAATGGCAACATTGGTAGTCCAGAAAAGGATTCTCTTCCCAATGGAAAAGGGATCGGCCAAGGTCAAACTGTTTGACCATATGGTAAAGAGAAAGGCTTATTCTGAGATAGTCCCATGTTCCATTGCTCAAGAGTCCATATGTTTCTATTGCTAATTGAAGGGACATTGGATGCGAAGCTGCCCTGACTACATGAAGGATCGCAGAGATAGTAAAGTCAAATTGTATGACTCTACTTCAGGTACATCCACTATCTGACTCTATTTTATTAAGTTCATATTCATAGATTCTTAATACATGATGTGATAGTCGCATTTTGATGTTTTTGCAGGATCTAAGAGAAAGAAGGAAGCTTAAGAAGAGAAAGCTAATTATGATCGTAAGAGATGGATTTCAGTCACATGGTTCGATGATCAGAATTTGGAGTTGTTGCTTAGAAGTCATGATGGTTTAATAGATTGCCTAGGAAATATGTCTAGATACATAGTTTTCATATATTTGCATTGTAAGGATAATTTTTTTTGCATTTTATCAATAAAGTGAATTTTGGTTTTATCTTATTTACTTTACGTTTCCTTGCAATGGCATTTATGAAAATTGGTGGTTATATTTCTGTTATTAGCAATGTTAAAAATGGATTTAATTCTTAGTTGTGACATTTGTGGAAATTTCATAATCAACCAAGTGAAAAAGGAATTCTCATCACCCAAGTTTTTAGTTGGATAGAAACTTGGAGTCATACAATTCGAATTGTGTGATGTATGAGAATCTTGGTCCCTGAAAGATTAGGACTAATTCCTGGTTCACATGTTTATGTGTGTTGAGAGAAAAACTTAGAGACACACTTGAACAAACGTTAGAACAAGTAGATTGCGGAATAGTTAATCTCGAAGGATCTAAAAGCTCAACAATAATATTAATAAGTTAAAGTTAGATAGTTAGAGAGTTAGTTGCGGAAAGTAAAGAAATAGAAATGACAACAATTGTTATATCAAGTATACACATAAGTTGATTCATAACAAGGAATGCATTCAAACCAAGTTAATAAGGAAGATCAAACTTAGTGATTAAGTCACAAAAGACTTGCTCCGAAGAGAGGTTATAACCAATTATATTCTGGTAAGATTTGAGAGTAAGAAAGGATGAGTAATAGAGAGATAGAAATGATAACTTCAGAGATGTGTATTCAGAATAGATAGATACGTAAGTTATCCGTATTGAATACAAGAGAATGAGCTCTATTTATAGAGACTCATGAAGTACACTAGATTACATCTCTAAGAGTAGCCATGCAAGGCATACTGGACAATAGAGAGTATTATAATAAAGACAAGTAAAGTAATCTAGTTAAGTGACTGCGGTAGGTAGACTCCGGATGCGGTTGCTGATGAAGGAGCTTGACTGCGGGTGTTGGACGGCTGCGGTAGCTGAAGTTTAAGAGGGTCACTTTTTATGATTCAACAATTTCCCCCTAAGTGATCTCTTTAACTTTTGTTCAGCTATCAAGTTTGAGGAACTTGATCAGGATCCACCAAAACTTCCTGATGTTTTCCAGCCAGATGATTCTTCTTAAGATCTCGAACTTGACTTCTGCGGTAGTGTGCTTCGATCTTTTCAACTGCGGTTCGGCAGATGTCAAGTTGCTTCTTGGTGAGGCGATGCATGGCAGTCATAGGAATGAAGTATTTGACATTATTAGTCTTCCTTTTGAAAATGACTCCAAGTTGAGGAAAGTTGGTTGCGCCTAAGGATCTTTCTTGATAGCCTTCGGTAGGCATTGGTGCAGGGTCAAGTGGTGGCATATCAAATTTCTTGGCAATGATGGGGTAGATGTCTGCGTCGATCTTGGAAAAATCACAGACCGTTTCCTTCAGAAAAGTATTAGCTCTTGCAAGCGCAATCTTCATTTTCTGGTGCTTCTCTGACTTGTTCTGGAACACCTTGGCAATAAGAAAGATTTCTTCCAGATTCATACAAGGAAAGTCTGCTTGGGTGCGGACATAGTCATGCTCCCTTCTGGTGAGGGTGTACTGGATGAAGTCAGCCTTCATGAACTTTCGAATCTTGTAGTTCTTGACTGCGGATGGTCTATCGTTAGACCATATATTCTCAATGGGAGAGGCATGCTTAGCATGAAAACGACTAAGTCTCTCAAATTCCATTGGCAGTCTTTTGTGGTCTGGAAGGATGCAGTCGAATTGCTCAAACACTGTGAAGTATTTGGCATTTGGAGATATTGGGACATCCCAGTAGCCATCAGTAGGGGGTTCAGCATAGGTGAGGTGGGGTCTATAATCTTCGTCCAGCAGTCTGCGGTGAGGATTGATCCAAGAGTTTATCAGGGATTCGTCCATGACAGTATCAAAACCGCATTCACTCCATATGAGCTCTGCAAGTTTGGCTGCCTTCCAATCTTGTTTCTTTTGGGTGGTGGCAGGAGAATCAGTTGAGCTTGGAGAGGACATGTGCTCAGCCAGGTTTTTGAAGTGAGGGGGAGTCTCTGGTTTCTCAGGAGTGACCTTCTCTTGAGGTGGAGTGTTATGAGGTGGAGTATGATAAGATGGTTGCGGTGTATGAATTTTTTCTGTGTTGATGGGGGGGGGGGGGTCTGATGTTGTGAGATGGAATGATTGGAGTGATGGACTTCATCTTCACTATGATGGACTTCGTCTTCACTTCCCCCTCTTGAGGAATGCAACGGATGAGCTTCCTCAAGCTATTTTTAAAGGCCATCAACCTTGGCAAAAACGTCTTCAAATTGAGCTTTAAGGGCATCGGCCAACTGTTGATTATTAGGAATGGTGGGGTTGAAGAGCAGTTTATGAATTTCCTTGGTGAGCTAAAGAATCTCGGGACCATGGAAGTTAGAGGACAGGGATCGTTGCAGTCTATTGATTATGGCTTGAAGAACTGAGATAGTGGACTCATACGCAGTGTGAGTCTCAGCTATCAGTTTTTGAGACTGTGTGGCTTGATCCGCAATGGCTGCTTGGATATCCTTTTTGATTGTGGTCACCTTAGAGATGAGGCGTTCCGCAGCAGCCATAAAGTCCTTGTGATCTGCTTTGCGGTTGTTGCCAAGGGACCGGATCCCCATTTCAACTTTAAGAGAAATTCTCTCAGCATCCAATCGCTCATGCGTTTCCAGGCGTTTTATCCGTTCGATCAGTGACTGCGGTCCGGGGGTATCTTCTGGTTGCGGTTGAGTTGGCTTGACCGCAGCTAGGATTTGATCGACTTTGGCTTGTAAGCTCAGAAATTCTTTCCTTGTGACAACATTCTTCTTCTTTTTCTTCTTTTCTTTGGGTTTTGAAGTTGAATGGTGAGAGCCACTGGATTCCTCTTCTTCATCGAACATCATGAGATCATCATTAGAAGGACTGGGCTTATTTACCTCCTGAATGTCTTCATCATCAAGACCGAAGGTGGGAGCATAACTGACTTCTGTTGCGGTTCCTTCGTCTTGTGATTCATGAACTGTTGGAGTTGGAATTGGATTTTGGAGTTGGAGTAGGAGTTGGAGTTACTCTGGAGGTACCTGCAGCTTCACCTGTTGCTTGAGCTTTAAGGATCGTTTCAGCCATCTCGGTCATCCAGTCTTGAACCTTTAGAATGGTGGCTACGGTATTGACATTATTGATTGCGTCTGCCCAATACTTTGCCACTGACTGGATTTCTTGCTCCTTTTGTTGTTGTTGCTTGATCTGTTGTTCCTTGCGGGCTTGGAATGCCCTTCTGAAAGCAGCATACTTCTTGATTTCTGACTCAGTTACCGGAGTGTAGCGTAACCATGAGTCGTTTCATTCATCTCCGTCAAATCCTTGGAAACACACCGAAGTGTCCTTCGGGTCCACGGATCCTTGTACATTTGTGCTCACCGTGCCTAAACCACCTGTTACTGATGTAAGCAGAGTAGGATTTCCTGAGCTTCCTTGGTCTCCTTGACCCGTGGTCAAGTTTGGCCTCGGCTCAGTTCCGGCTAGGGCGGAAGAAATGTCGTGCGGTTGGGAAGGTGTTTGAAGTGTTTGGGTTACGTTCAAAAGGATGGAGTGCAACTACTTAGGTGAAAAGAAATGCAGTCGGGAAGCCCTGGAGACCTTAGGGCGAGCACCAGTGTCATCCTCGTGGGAGTGAACTGGGGGGAGTCTCCACGATGTCGTAAATCAGACTCACTTTCTGAGTCTGATTGGAAAATGATAGTGGTGTTGAATGGGTCTGCGGCTACCCCAAGGACTACCGGAGCCTTTTGAGAGGCTTCAGTATCGGTCCGGTCACGCATTTGGCCAGAGGTATCGGTTTTCCTTTTCTTAAGGATTGCAATTGGTTGCCTATCCTCATCAGAATCACTATTAGGTGTGGTTGCGGTAGGTTTGGTTTTACGTTTCTTGGTGGGTGCGGTTCGTTTGGGAGTTCTTTGTTTCTTCTTGGTGGCCAATAGCTTTCTTCTTTGAGAAAGATTGGAAATAGTAGTGGCAGAAGGGACTGCGGTACCTTCAGGGTTAATGGTTGCGGATGGATTTTGAAGAGGCGGGGTAGGAGGGTATGGGGCAATACCTTCCGTAGCCTCAATATGATCTGAGACATCAACAGTCTCAAGACCAAGTGTGGAAAGAATGTGGGTAGGGAGTCTTCGAATTGGTCCAAAATTAGATTGATCAGAGGAGGGATTGTACCTTTTAAGATCCTTGGAGACAAAGAAATTGATGGCACTGCCCATGTTGTTTCCTGCATCTGCATGAAGGTCTGAAATGCAGAGTGACCAGAACCTTGCAAAGGTGATCTCGGTTGGGTTCTCCCTTGGGTTCTCCTTGGGAGTGTATTGAAGAAAGTCGTCCCATAGGATCTGCCCGTAGTTTACATCGTGTCCTGTGAATATACTCCACACTAGCTCCAGAAGTTTGAGTCCCATATTGTATGTGCCTCCGGTTCTGCCGGATAGACTGCGGATGATGAAGTGGCAAACAAATTGCCAGACCGCAGGCAATTGGTTTTTCTTGAATTCGCCAATTCCTTTAATCTGTTTCTCATATCCCATTTGGTAAAGGGCAGAGGTAACGTCCGCCATGGATGGAGAGAAGATATTGATGGAGGGATGAACAAGGAGGTTTATGGCATAAAGAAACTTTTCCTTGGACAGAATGACCAAAGAATCATTTACCAGGTTAATATGAACTTCTTGCGGGGTTTTTGATTGGGCGATAAGCGGAGAAGGCACATTTGAAAAGGGTTGAGATTGGGACAACATCTGTGAAAGCATCAAAGGGGCCAAACAGGGGATGATTCTTCAGAAACTTAATCATCAGCTTGGTTTGAGCATTGTACGATGGATGATCTTCGAACACTGCTCTGAAGTTGCTTGATGCAATCGTGGGAGAGTCTGAACCAGCAGGGTTCACTGATCCTGAAGCCTTGGATTGTTTCTTGGATGCACCAGATTTCACCATTGTAGGATCTTGAGAGAAAGAGTAGAAAAACAGAGTTCTTGAAGGATTTGAGAGGGAAGGTTCAATGTTCAGAAAGCATAAAGTGATTTTGGGGAAGAAGAAGGGTTTATAAAGGGATGAAATTTTTACCCTAGGTAAAAAGAAAGGATAAGGTAAAAACGTCGTTTGGGGGGAATCTTTTGAATCGGAGATTAAATCTTAGCCACATAAAATGAAACGGTTTAAAAAAGATTTTTGAGATTTACCAAAAGAGGGTTTGCATTTAATGAAAAGTCAGACATATATCAATACGTCAGGTGATCGTGGGGTGAGGGGAAAGGAAGTTGTAACGGATGGGACGTTCTGGGTAAGCGGAAAAGACAAATTAAGGATGTGGTTATGGAAAAACGTTCTTTTTGTCATCATACCTAAAAATAGGTCTGACACAAGGTTTATTCAGAAAGAGAATGAGACAGTTTCTCAAGGGAATGTTTTTTTTATTTAATGAAGGATCATTAAATAGCACACAAAGATTCAAGGGTTGATGAAACAGTTGAGAAATTATCAAAGTGATTGCGTATGGAAACTTCATTGCGGATGGAAACGTCATTGCAGATGAACAGATGAATGTCTGCAGTAAGGAACTGAGGAAAGCACTTGTACAAAAATTAGTAATAACAAACAATAAAGACCCATGAGAGATAAGTATGATATATGGTTGCGGTACCTAGACTGCGGTACCAAAACCATCTATCATAAGTAACTCTCAGTTAGAACCGCAACGGAGACCAAGGATGGTCTGCGGTATCTAACAACTCAAAAAGAATTGCGGGTCTGGATTCATCATTCCTAACATTTGCAGGAAGGTGTTAAGCTTTGTGGAGTCGAGCGCTTTTGTGAAAACATCAGCAATCTCTTCATGGGTATGGACAAAGATGAGTTTAATGTTACCTTTCAAGATGTGGTCTTTGATGAAATGATACCGTAGTTCAATATGCTTAGTCTTGGAGTGCTGAATTGGATTGTGAGAAATTGCAATAGCACTTTCAGAGTCACAAAAGATTGGTATCCGTAGCATTCTATACCCGTAGTCCATTAGTTGAGTTTTCATCCAAAGGACTTGAGAACAACAGCTGGCTGCGGCCACATACTCAGCTTCTGCAGTAGACAGAGAAACACAACTTTGTTTCCTTGAGGACCAGCTGACGAGTCTTCCTCCCAAAAATTGACATCCTCCTGAGGTACTTTTGCGGTCTAATCTGCAACCGCCATGATCCGCATCTGTGAAAGCTTGCAGGCTGAAGTCGTTGCCTGCGGGGTACCATAGACCAAGAGATTTGCTTCCTTTCAGATACCGTAGTATTTGTTTGGCTGCGGTCATATGTGACACTTTTGGGTCAGCCTGATATCTTGCACATACACCATTTGCAAAGACAATGTCTGGTCGGCTTGCGGTGAGGTACATTAGAGAGCCTATGATACCTCTATAAGTCTTGTGATCCACAGATTCGCCGGAAGGATCAGCATAGATCTTATATCCGAAGGCCATGGGGACCTTAGCCGAAGAAAAGTTGTCCATAGAATATTTCTTTAATAGTTCAGTGGTGTATTTTTCTTGATGAATGAATATCCCTTGCGGAACTTGTTTCACTTGAAGTCCTAGAAAGAAGTTAATCTCTCTATTCATGCTCATTTTGAACTTGTTGGTCATGAGCTTAGCAAATTTATCCACCATTCCTTGATCAGTTGATCCGAAGATGATATCATCCACATATATTTGTACAAGCATAAGGTGGTCACCATTTGCTTTTCTAAATAAAGTGGGATCAATTACTCCTCTTTTGTATCCGGACGAGACAAGAAATTCAGAGAGAGTCTCGTACCATGCTCTTGGAGCTTGCTTCAGACCGTAGACTGCTTTTTCAAGTTTGTAGCAGTGGTCAGGGAATTCAATACTTTCAAAGCCTAGAGGTTGCTGAAGATAAACCTCTTCTTTTAATTCCCCATTGAGAAATGCACTTTTAACGTCTATTTGGTGTACCTTGACGTTTTTGTGGGCTGCGTATGCTAAGAAGATTCGGATGGCTTCCATTCGTGCCACCGGAGCATACGTTTCATCATAGTCAACACCTTCAAGTTGACTGTAGCCCTTTGCAACTAGCCTTGCCTTGTTTCTGACTACCGCACCAGATTCATCCAACTTGTTTTTGAATACCCATCTAGTACCAACAATGGTGTGACCGTGTGGCTTCGGGATGAGCTTCCACACTTTGTTTCTTTTGAATTCTTCTAGCTCTTCTTGCATTGCAGATATCCAATCAGGTTCTAGTAATGCTTCTTTGATCATTCGGGACTCAACTGAGGACATAAATGTTGCGTAGTGACAATGATCAGATAAGTCCTTGGAAGATCGAGTCTGGATACCTGCGGATGGGTTGCCAATGATTTGACCTGGTGGGTGGTCCTTCGTCCATACATGAAGACGGGGTTGTAGATGATCATCAGCTGCAGTAGAGGGAATATCTTGAATATCAGAAGAATCTGCGGTTGGAGATGGTAGTTCCCCCTGGACTTGAGAACATCCTGCTGAGTCATCTTGGTTTGTTGGAACGAGAATGGAGTTTTCTTGAGCAGTTGGGAGAGGTTCCCCCTGGATTGCTGATGGGAGTTCCTCTAGAACCTGAGAAGGTTCCCCCTGGACTGCGGATGGGAGAGTGATAATCCTTGGATCGGTTCTGGTGTCAATGTTCTCTATGAGTTCATCATCCGAATCCGAAGATACGTTTGATGGTAATGATTATCTCCGGATAGGAACTTGAGCAGCATCAAGTACTGGAACCTCGACGGTTGTTGCTTGATCCGGAGTAGAGCTTTCCCCCTCAACCGGAGAGATGAAAGTATTGAGAGATGCTACTTCAGATAGAGATGGTCCAAAAACATCAGCGTGTTGTTGTTGAGATGCGGGTGACACAAGAACTTCGGATAGTTTCGCCGTTTCAACAGGATCAAAAAGATCGTCATAATTGACTTCAACTAGATTTAAAGGACCTGAAGAGGCAGGAATATCGCTTTCCATGATTGCGGTGGTTTTAGTGGATGGAGGGGCGTTGCGGATGTGAGAATCATCAAATCTCACATCGAAGCTTTCAATGATCAGCCTTGTACGTCTGATGAGCACTCTGTAAGCAACTTTGTTAGTGGAATAACCAAGGAAGATGCCTTCATCAGACTTCGGTGCAAACTTGTTAAGATGATCGCGGTTGTTGATCACAAAACATCTACACCCAAAGATATGAAAGAAGCGAACATTTGGCTTGCGGTTGTTAAGGCCCTCATATGGTGTTTTATTGAGGCGTTTGCATACAATGCTTCGGTTTTGTACAAAGCATGCGGTTGCTACAACTTCAGCCCAAAAGTAGAGAGGAAGGTGTGCGAAGTTGAGCATGGATCTGGCTGCTTCTACTAGAGTGCGGTTCCTTCTCTCTACCACTCCATTTTGTTGCGGTGTATAAGGAGCTGAGAAATTGTGAGTGATGCCTTTGGAAACCAAGAAACTGTTGAGAAGATGATTAGTGAACTCGGTTCCATTATCACTGCGGATACGTCTTACTGGAAGCTTGATCTGAAGTTCTATTTCCTAGATGAAGTTGATGAGAATCTGCGGTGTTTCTGATTTGAGTCTGAGGAAGAAAACCCATGTGAACCGTGTAAAATCATCTACTATAACCAGTATGTACTTCTTGTGATGGAGACTGGCTACAGTTGATGGACCGCAGAGATCAATGTGTAAAAGTTCTAGTGGTTCTGAGATTGAAGAATCAACCACCATGGGGTGACTTGCTTTGGATTGCTTTCTACATTCACAAGCCGGACAGAGAGTATCATTGCTGAATTTGAGGATAGGGAGACCTCTGACTAGTTCTCCGGTGACCAAATTGTTGATGTACCTGAAGTTGAGATGAGCTAGCTTGCGGTGCCATAGCCAGCTGACTTCGGATACGACTTTGGATAGGAAGCACAACTGCGGTCGACCAATGATCAGAGAGACATCTAAAGGATACATGGTACCTTCGGATCGGGATTTGATCAGACACGTGTTCCTACCACTTGTCATTACGTAGCAAAATTGATCATCAAATTCAACTCGATGTCCTGCTTTACATAGTTGGCCAACACTGATGAGATTGTGTTTAAGGCTTTCTACATAAGCAACCTTCTGAATAGAAAAGTTCCCCGTTGTGAGAACACCGTAACCTCGGATGACCCCATTCGCATTGTTGCCGAATGTGACATTTCCACCATTGCATATTGGCCTGAAATCCCGAAGGTATTCTAACCTTCCAGTCATGTGCAAGGAGCAGGCACTGTCGATTAACCATTCTTCTTCTTGTTCCTCCTTGCACAAGGCCTGAGAATTACACGGTTAGTTTAGGCATCCAAACTAGTTTGGAGCCTGGGACAACAAATGAGTTTCTGAATGATGCATGGACCGAGGTTGCAGGGACGGGTCTCTTGTCAACTTTTAATCCTAGTCCTGGGTGTTTGAGCAGATTTGGAGTGTTGTGAGTTTTTGAAAAAGTACTAGGTTTCTGACTCTTACTAGATTTGACATATGATGAATCTTTTTGGCAACTACACTGACATTTGCAAAAAGATTTTTTGTCATTGGATCTGACACTATGCTTGGTCAGCGGTCCATATGATGAGTTGGACTTGTTACCGGTCCGAGGTTGAAAAGATCTGACATGAGTGTTGTTTGGTTTCTGAAAAGTTTGTTTTGAACAAGGTTTAGTACGTGTAAATCTTTGAGTCCTTTTTGGTGGATTTGGTAGGATACCCTTCCACTTGTGGAAATTTTGATGCGACTTTAAATGTGTTGGTGTGGGTAAAATACCCTTCCATTTTGGGTCATCTGAGGAATAGACTTGAAAACCATTGTTTTGAAAAGACTTTGCACCTTTTTGAGTTTTGTCAGATGAAGTAGGAATGACTGATGAAACTTGACATTCCTTTTTGTGTGTTTTCTTGATAGTAGAGTTTTTTGAAAAGTAGTGTGAGAAAACAAATTTTTCTGGACTTTTGGATTTTGGAAATCTGACATGCTTCTTGTTTTTTGAAAAGATTTGTCTATTTGTGCCACGGGATCGAATTTCTTCTTTGAAAGCCATTTTAGCTAAGGATTTTGGTGAACCGCAGTCTCTGTTGTTCAACTGCGGTTTCCTAGAATCTTTTGAAATTTTGTGAAAACGAGGGCTTGAGTCATCAGAACTTGAGGATTCAGGGATTTGAGAGCATTGACCCACTTCAAAGTTTTCTATGGGTAATTCGTGATGAATAGGATGAAGAGTCACAGTTCCTTTTACTGATGACTGCGGTAGTGATGATTTGACTACCGCATAGTAAGTCTTAGTTGGGACTGCAGTGGGAAAATTGTGGGACTTTTGACTACAGTGTGAGACACTGCGGTCTGAGGACAGAGATGGAAAGTCTTTCGAGACTTCGGGGCCCTCAATGACAATTTCTTCATCAACTACGGATGAGGTTTGAGAATTTGGATAAATAGTGCCACAGATAGGAATTTGATCACATGTGTGACCCGAAACCTCAGGCACAATTTCCTCAATGACACAATTATTGCTTAGATTATGCAGTCTACCGAAGTGAGTCTTGATATCTTCGGGAAAGGTCTTGTCATTGACTGGGAAATGAAATTCTCGGTCTGGAGGGACATACAGTCTGTCTTTGTTGAACCGCGGTGAGGAATCCATTGCGGTAGGATATCCATTTGACCAACCCCAATTGTATGTATTGTCCACGGTTCCATTGTTTACCAAATTTTCAATAGCTTCACTTTCATTAAACAATTTTTCAATTAAGAGATTTAAGCGTACAATTTCACTCTGAGCTAAATCTCTCTTGTTCAAAGCTATCTCTAATTGGGTTTCACTCAACATGCTTGCATCTTTTTCTAACTCTAGGTCCTTCTCTAACATAGCCATTTTGAGTCTTTTGTTATCCAGTCGTCCTCTCACGTGGAACATCTCTTGGGACGCAATGTGCTTCTCATCTAAGGCTTTATTATAGTCTGTAAGGACGGCAACACAAGTGTCATTAAGATCATCTATGTATGGTTGACAGTCATGCATGCTATAGTTTAGAGTTTGGATCATGAGTTTTACCTGTTCGACGATGCTTAGAGTTCTATCCTTTGCCATGTAGTAGTAGTTCTTTTCCAGCTTTGTAGACCCATCATTATCCGCAGTTGCCAGCATGCAGATTTTCCCTTTTCCTTTGACACTGCTGATGGCTTCATCTTCGTCTCCGGATGACCAAACTTGATGGTCTCTTTTGACATGAGCTACGTATGCCCTTGCCTTTTCCTTATCTTCTAACTCTTGAGCCATTCTAAGGTAGAATGCTCTGTCTTTTACTATATTGGCCTTACAATCTCTTGCAAAGTGATTCTCTTTGTTGCATTTGAGACAAATTACAACATCAGTCTTGTCTTCTGAAGGAGTACCAGAGTCAGTGGTTTGAGGAGACTGCGGTACCTCCTTTGGTTGATTATTTTGAGATTGCGGTGGTGGATGAGAACTTTTGGGATATCGAGGATGGTTATTCTGGGAACTGAAGTTATCGTTGAATGGAGGTTTGTTGAACTGTTGATTCTTGCGGAAGGAAGAAGGTGGTAGACGGTTGAACTGTTGGCTAACCAGAGCAATAGCCTTCTGAAATTCTTCTTCATCGTCATACTCTGAGTCAGCTTCGTATGACTGCGATGGAGTGTCATACGAGGGAGAGTAGAGTTACTGCGGTGGGGCTTGTGCTATGAGAGCAAGTGGTCCTCCGAAGTCAGCACAGTCTTTGAGTACGGTGGATTCTTGTGCTTGCAGCTCTCCATAGAGCTTGTAGAGTGACAAAGAGAGAATCTTTCTATCTCCCTGGACTATCATCTTAGCCGTAGTCCAATGTCTTCCTAAACCATTAAGAAACTGAAGATTTGTTTCATGGTTACTGCGGATGGTGCCCGCATTGGATAACTTGGTGACTATCAGGTTGAACCTTTTGAAGGAGTCTTCCAAACTTTCGCCAGTATGAGCTTTGAAGTTGTTGAACTCATTGAGTGCGGTAGTAAGCTTCTTGTCTTGTGCTTGTTCTGAGCCTTCGTACAAATTCTTGAGAACTTCACATATCTTTTTTGCTGATTTGCAATTTATGATAATATCGAAGTTGTCAGGAGCAACTCCACATGAGATTTCATAAAAAGCAACAACATCATTTTCCATTTTATCGAGATCATCCTTGGTGGGACGGTTCATGACTGGTTGACCTCCTCCTAGTCTGGTTGTAGCGTCGTCAGTTTGTACTGTAGTAAGGACTGGGACATGTAGTTCTTCTTCTACGGATCGCCATACATCTCTACCAAGTCTCCTTAAGTATCTTTCCATTCTTTGTGACCAATGATGATATTCATTTGCTACCAGTATTGGGGCTCAGTTAGAACCACCAACACTGTTGGAAACATTCAGAGATAACGATTGTGCCATTTATGAAAAAAAATTTAAGAAATGAGCTTCAGTGGTATAGAAGGCCCTTTGAAAAATCAGAGTTCTGTTTTCAAAAAGCAACCACTATGGCTCTGATACCAATTGTTGAGAGAAAAACTTAGAGACACACTTGAACAAACGTTAGAACAAGTAGATTGTGGAATAGTTAATCTCGAAGGATCTAAAAGCTCAACAATAATATTAATAAGTTAAAGTTAGATAGTTAGAGAGTTAGTTGCGGAAAGTAAAGAAATAGAAATGTCAACAATTGTTATATCAAGTATACACATAAGTTGATTCATAACAAGGAATGCATTCAAACCAAGTTAATAAGGAAGATCAAACTTAGTGATTAAGTCACAAAAGACTTGCTCCGAAGAGAGGTTATAACCAATTATATTCTGGTAAGATTTGAGAGTAAGAAAGGATGAGTAATAGAGAGATAGAAATGATAACTTCAGAGACGTGTATTCAGAATAGATAGATGTGTAAGTTATCCGTATTGAATACAAGAGAATAAGCTCTATTTATAAAGACTCATGAAGTACACTAGATTACATCTCTAAGAGTAGCCATGCAAGGCATACTGGACAATAGAGAGTATTATAATAAAGACAAGTAAAGTAATCTAGTTAAGTGACTGCGGTAGGTAGACTCCGGATGCGGTTGCTGATGAAGGAGCTTGACTGCGGGTGTTGGACGGCTGCTGTAGCTGAAGAGGTTGCGGTAGCTAAAGTTCAAGAGGGTCACTTTTTATGATTCAACAATGTGATTCAAAGTGAAGAACTAATGGATCTAGTACACATTGATGTGGACAATTTAGATCCACCACAAACGATGATAAGTCTATTCGTCATGATTTACTGATGGTTCAGTAAATATGGTTATACTTATAAGATTAAGTGTAATTCTGACAATTTGAAAAGTTTCAAAGAGAAGCAAAACGAATAAGAAGAATATGATAGACAGAAAGGTAAAGGTTTCTCCAATCTGAAAAGAAAGGAGATTACCTTAGTATCATGCTTTATGATCATTTCAATGATTATGGAACTATGTCACAATTGATCCTCTAAGGAAATCTTAGTGAAATTGTCTCAACTAAGAAGAGGAATAAGATATTGTTGAAATAGTTTAATCAAGAGATGAGTCATACTTCGTTTCCAAATCAAGTTTTAGAATCATACTCTAACAATCAGCTTAGTTAGGGATGAGTTGATCTTAGTGATGGACGAGCACTTTAGGGTTTTGCGAGTCGAGTTGGAGGCCAGTCAGCAATGGCCTGTGAGGTCACCTTCAGAAGATGCACAAGGATAAGTAATTGTTGGATCCAAAGGGTGGAGTGCACATATAATATGCATAGTCATATGCATTGTCAATATTATTTAACAAACTTTTAAGATCCAAGGTTATGAGACCAATAATGAACAAATCTTACTATATAGCTAGATCTAACGAAATATGCATCAAGTTTGGAGCTTTACACCTCTAGAAGATGCACAAGGATGAGTAGTTGGATTCAAAGGCTTGAGTGCAACACCACAAATCTAAATATCTTCCTTCACCACCAAGAATACCAAAACTGTCACTCTAAAGCTTCAAAACTCACTCACATACGTAGGGTTTCGAAATGGAGGCTTAGAGAGGTGGAGGTTGGAGTTAAGAAAAGATTTGAGGTCATAATATTCTTTAAGTAGGGTCCAAACCCAAAAAATTAGGGTTTACGCTATGTAGCAGTACGTCCAACATACTTATGCGTACGCCCAACGTACGCAAGGAAATTCGTGATCATCTACTAAACGCCTACGCCCGACGTACCTATCTCGTACACCCAATGTAGGGACCAAATTTTAAAATTTTAAGGAAACAAGCCACAAAGGAAAAATACCTAGAATACTAGTGTTACAAATCTCCCGTACATGAATCATACTTTGTCCTCGAAGTCCGCTGCGACAAACAAGTATGGGTAGTGCTCCCTCATCTCATCCTCAGGCTCCCACGTCCATTTCGAGCTTTTCTAATGTTTCCATTGCACCTCCACCAGGTTCACCATTTTGTTGCGGAGAGACTTGGTCTTCCTGTCAAGAATCGCAATCGGTCTCTCCACATAGTTCAGACACTCATCGACCATAATATCATCCAAAGTAATTACCATCGAATCATTGGCTACACACCTCCGCAACTGAGAGACATGGAATGTGTTTTCGATTTAACTGAGCTCATCAAAAAAATCCAGCCGATATGCAACCTTGCCCGCCCGGGTGGTAGTCCTGAAGGGACCAATAAATCGAGGGCCCAACTTGCCCCACTTTCGAAACCGGATGGCACCTTTCCAAGGTGACACCTTCAGAAATACGAAATCCCCTACCTGAAGCTTGAGGTTCGAACACCGATGATCTGCGTAACTCTTATGTTGGATTTGCGCGACGCGCAATCTGTCTCGCACCTGTTGTATCATCTATATGGTCTTGAGCACCACCTCAATACTCCCTATGAACCGGTGCCCGAAATCGCCCCAGCAAATTGGGGTCCTACACCTCCACCCATATGAAATCTCGAAGGGTGATCGATCAATACTGGCTTGATAAGTGTTGTTGTAGGAGAACTCAGCCAGTGGAACGTAAGTATCCCAACTCCCTCCAAAATCTAAGCATATCTTCGAGCGGTTGAATCGTCCACACACTCTGTCCATCGGGATGGGGGTGGTATGTTTTATTGAAGCGCAACTGAGTATCCAACTCCTCATGAAATTTCCTCCAAACCTGGAGGTGAAACAAATGTCTCGGTTAGAAACCACTGATACCGGTACCCCGTGCCGAACCATCACCTCCCAAATGTAAATGTCAACCAACTTCTCAGCAGATATACCCTCGACAATCAAAATCAAGTGTGTGCTCTTGGTCAATCTATCAACAATGAACCAGATAGAATCAACTCCATGTGTCGTCCTTGGCAGCTTTGTAATAAAATCCATGGTGATATCATCCCACTTCCACGTGGGAATAGGTAACGGTTGCATCTTGTTGTGAGGTCCCTGATGTTCGACACTGAGTCAACAAACCCCGACTATCTCTTATGAATAAATGAATTTGCCCCCTGATCCGCTCTGCCTTCCAATTCTCATTTTTCAAACCCTCCACCTGAGCCTTCTTGGTTAAATCCAATAAAAGGGGAATGATAACCACCCGCAAACATGTTGTGACATCCCCAAATTTCTGGGCCAGAAAAGACCGATTTAGTATATGCTTTTAAAATAAAATCAGAGTAATTTTCCAAAACATGTTGCGGAATTTGTCCTCTAAACAAAATATGATAAAAATTTATCAATGCATTTCTTAAAGAAATATATTTTCATTATAAAACAAAACCTCAGGATGTCATGTTCCGATACAGACCAAAAGCATAAACAGTACATTATAAGCCTTACAACAGTTATTTACAACTACTGGCCTATAATCCAAAAATCCCTCGTCATCATCCAACTATGCTCTGGGTCCAGTACCTGTAATATAAAAAGCTGAGTGGGTCAGGCTTGGGAGCTTGGTGAGAACATAGGGTTTTCAACCCACAAATAATAAACTTATTAATTTTCAACAACCAACAATAAATTTATTAATTTCATCAACCAACAATAACCTTGATTACTCGTTCCCGTTATCCTCACTTTACGTCCCTAAACACCTATCACAAGAGACCTAGTCTAAGGATTTTCATCGGGGTGACAACACTGCTTTGGGGATTCCTCAGCAATTTATGTCAAATAAGGCAACAATGAGGGGGATGGAGTACACCAGCGAACATATAGTTCACCAACACCTACAGGTTGCGAGCCTGCTAGCGTCGTCATCTATACTCTGCTAGATGACAACAACAACAACAACAACAACAACAACATCAAGGCCTCTCATCGTTTTAAAACACATCAACTATTTCATCTACCAATGTTTTACCCAACATATTTGTAGATAAAAAATACATATACAGTTTAAATCTTGTATAAAACATCTATTCAACACCCATCTCAAATAAATAAACAATATAATTACACATAGCACGTATTTTATAGAAAATACTTCATATCTATGTGTAAGATGAAAGTGACTACACACTCACATGATATAACGGTGATTGGACAACACTTCGTCCTTAAAAATAATCTTTTTCGATGAAACCGGGATATTTTCTCAAAAACCGGGCTTAACGCGGGCAGAGTTTCGGCTCGAAAACTCTTTTTCTCGGGATCTTCGGGCTCTTCGGGACTTGCTTATCATGCTAGGATAGTATTTTAGGGTTAGGGGTAATTTTTGCAATATAGGAGAAAGTAAAAGGTAAGAGAATGAAAGTTTGTAACATAAATTCGGATGGCATCGTGATCTATTTATAGGGGAGGCTGGCATGGTCTACGCAACGCGTTCCTCGAAGGAACGAAACGCGTTCCGGTGGGTGCGTGGCTTCGGACGTGTCAAGATGCGAGATACGTGTCCACTGCATACGAACGCGGGGCGTTCCCTCGGACGCAACGCGTTCCTTTCGGATAAGCTTCGAAGTTTGTGCCACAAACTTCAAAAATTCATATCTTTTGCATACGAACTCCTTTTTTGAAATTTTTTATATCCACGCGTAGGTGAGATTATACTCTACAACTTTCGTTTAGACACCGTCGGCTAATTTTGACTTTATTGTTAATATTATTATTTTTAAGAGGCCGGGACAAGAAAAGTCTGTTAAAAATTCATAACTTCTTCATCTGACGTCCGTTTTCGTCTATCTTTTTACCGTTAAACTACTATCGATGAGATCTTCGATTCTCGTTTAGCTTGTTTCGGCTAAAAATTACTCGATCTAAAATTCGAGTTTTGGGTTGCATACTACTATGCCAAATCTTAGAAAATTCATAACTTCCTCATACGAAGTCAGATTTGGACATTCTTTTTATGCATGCTCTCGGTTTAACGTATACTTCAACTTTCATTTAAATTGCTAAGGCTAAAAAACACTTTATCGCAAACACACTTTTTACGTCACACAGTGTCGTGTCGGTTCTGTCGCGAAACTTCGACAGGTCATAACTTCTTCCTTATAACTCGGATTTCGGTATTCTTTATATCTCCGGAATCCTTGTTTCAACCACTAAAACTTTCTTCATAGATATCGGGTTTATCTAACATTTATTTACGACGCTTATTTTTATCCTTAACTCATTAAATTATAATAATTAAGCATAAAACACATAATAATCAAATAATACATCTTTATTATTTCAAAACAAGTTACAAAGGTTGACCTAGACTATTACATCATCATTAATGCCTAGCCTAGAAACACGGGCGTTATAATTCTCTCCCCCTTAGGATGATTTACATGATCCCACATCGGCTTGGAAGGAGTACTAAGCATCACCTTATAAGGGGTGTGGGTACTTTCCTTGTCACAACGTGTTTTAAAGTCGTGAGGGCAACAGATCCCATAAGAACTCTGCAGTTAAGCGTGCTCGGGCGGGAGTAGTACCAAGATGGGTGACCCCCTGGGAAGTGCTCGTGCTGAGTGGCCCAAAGCGGACAATATTATGATACGTGCCAGAGGGGGATGTTACAAATGGTATCAGAGATGGGGCACGGGTCGATGTGTTGGACGGGGACGTCAAACCCTATAATGGGGGGTGAAGGTGGGTTGCACCTGATCCTACATCGACTTGGAAGGAGAAACTAAGCATCACCTTATAAGGGGTGTGGATACCTTCCTTGTCACAACGCGTTTTAAAGTCGTGAGGGCAGCAGATCCCATAAGAACTCTGCAGTTAAGCGTGCTCGGGCGGGAGTAGTACCATGATGGGTGACCCCTTGGGAAGTCCTCGTGTCGAGTGGCCCAAAACGGACAATATTGTGATATGTGTCAGAGGGGGATGTTATACATGCCTTGCGATTCAAAGGCATCAACCAATAGATTCTCCTTCCCAGGGTGGTACAGGATCTCGCAATCATAATCCTTTACCACATCCAACCATCTCCGTTGCCACATATCCAAATTCGGTTGATCCATCAGGTAACTTAAGCTCTTACGGTAGGTGTAGATAGTACACTTAACCCCATATAGATAGTGCCTCCAAATATTGAAGGCATAAACCATAACTCCCAACTCCAAATCATGCATAGGGTAATTCGCCTCATGAAGGTTCAGCTGCCTTGAAGCTTAAGAAATCACATGACCCCTCTACATAATAACAACTCCTAAACCCAATATAGAGGCATCACAATAACCCACAAAATCCTCCATTCCCTCGGGTTGCATGGGAATCGAGGCCTCGCATAATCTTTGTCTCAGTGTCTCAAAAGCCATCTGCTGATCGGGCCCCCATCGAAAAGTAACATTCTTCTTCGTCAAGCGGGTCAATGGTACAACAATCTTGGAGAAATCTTGAATAAATCTCCAATAATATCCTGCAAGGCCTAGGAAGCTCCGATAATACCCTTCTGGTTGACGATGTGCCCTAAGAACTGCACCTTGTGGAACCAAAACTCGCATTTGGAGAAACTTAGATATGGCCTCTCCCTCCTCAGGGTCTCCAATACCTCCCGCAAATGATCCTCGTGTTGCTCCTTGGTCTTGGAGTAGAACAAAATATCATCAATAAATACAATCACCGAACGATCCAACATCGGCCTGCATACCCGGTTCATGAGATCCATGAACGTTGATGGCGTGTTGGTGAGCCTAAAAGGCATCACCATGAACTCGTAATGGCCATAACGATTTCTGAAGGCCGTCTTTTGAACAACCTGATATCTGACCCTCATCTGATGGTAACCTGATCTCAAATCAGTCTTGGAAAACCAAGATGCACCCTGAAGTTGGTTAAACAAATCGTCGATCCTCGGAAGTGGGTAACGGTTCTTCACTGTTAACTTGTTCAATTCCTGGTAGTCAACGCACATCCTGTGTGAACCGTCCTTCTTCTTCATGAACAGGATCGGTGCTCCCCAAGGCAAGCTACTCGGCCAAATAAATCCCTTGTCTAACAGCTCCTGAAGCTGCGTGGACAACTCCTGCATCTCCGGTGGTGCCAAGCGATACGGTGCCCTGGATATTGGGGCCGCACTAGGAACTAGATCAATCCGAAACTCAACCTGCCTCTCGGGAGGGACTCCTTGAAAATCCTTAGGAAACACATCAGGAAAAGTACCAAAAAATAGACACATCACTCAACGTCGTTGTGCCCTCAACCCGATTATCCGCCATATAAGCCAAAATCCAAGAACAACCGTGCTGAAGATATCTCCTGTCCCTCGCAGCTGAACAGAGAGTCGGCCCGTACGAAGCTCTCTCACCAGGAATAAGCAGTTCTCCCCCACTTGGGGTTCAAACTCTCACTAGCTAGCGCTCATAGTCAATCATGGCCCCATTGAGGCCCAACCAGTCCATCCCGATTATAACCATTGACCCTCGTAGAGGAATCGACACCAAATCAATAGAGTACCTCTCATTAAACAGGTTTAGAACACACCCACCATGAACCCTCGAAGCACTCATAGAATGATCATCGGTAATCTTGACCTCCAATGGATAATTCAGAATCCTAGGAGCATCACCAAACTTCTTGTTAAGCGCAAAAGATACAAAGCATCGGGTAACACTCGAATCAAACAGAACATGAGCAGTCATACCATTAAATAAGAAAGTCCCTATACTTAATGAGATACATTATAAGCATAAATAAAGAAAGCAATAAAGATATAATAAAATTACATCCTGGTAACCAAATATGGTGTTGCTTGAGCCTCGTTGATAGTCAGTTGAAATGCCCTGATCTTCACCACAGGTGTCTCCACCTTGCCCTGGTGGCCATTAGTAATCCTCAAGATGGCTGGTGCAGGCGCCGTCATTGCCCCTCTTGACAATCTCGGACAATCAGCCTTTTTATGGCTGGTCTGATTGCAATGAAAGCAAATCAGAACACCTCGGGGACTGTCCCTACCCATATGACCCGTCTAACCACATCTAAAACAACCTGAACGCACTGCTCGACATGCCCTACAGTGCGGCTTGCCGCACTTGCCCAAGGCAATCTACACATTATCTAGCTTACCCCTCGAATGTGAGTCAGAAGTATTGGGCCTCTTAGCCTGGCCCATGCCAGTCAGCACCTGCTCCGGCTTGCGCTTTGTCCAAAGATCCAGTTCAAACTCCCATTCACGGGCCCAAGCAATCATATCATTCAGGGTCTTGCACCCCGAATAACTCACAAACTCCCTAATGTCATCCATTAACATGTCATGATATCTCGTCTTCCTCATCTCCTCATCCGCATCATACTACGGAACCAAAGAGACCTCTCCTAAAACTTGGCGGTGATCTTCACCATAGTCTCAGTAGTCTGGCGAAGATCATGAAACTCCCTCGCCAGCTGATGCACCTCAATCGCCGGTGCAAACTTCTGCTGGAATATCGAAACAAACTCTTCCTAAGACATGGTTGCCACTTCCATGGTCCCCACAACTCTGTTGACCTCATCCCACAAGTCACACACTTGATCCCTCAGCAAGCAGGATGCAAACCCTACCTTTGCCCCTCATGGTAGAAAATTGTTCGTAGAGCATTCTCCATGTCAGTGATCCAACATCACCTAGATATGGGGTCCTTAGCTCCAAAGAAATCTAGAGCTCCACAAGCCTTGAACTCCCGAAATGAAGGAGTTCGCGCTCCAAACTGTCCTGCAACAATCTCGACTCGAAAGGCCCTGATCCGCTCATCCATGAGCTCCATACTCCCCTCCTTTATGGTACCAAACATCACATGAGTATCATCCATGATACCGCGAGTAAGTCGTGTTTCGAACGCATGCAGTATACCTAGTTAAATTATAGAATAGCTCAGGTAAGTTGTGTGTCGAACACGGGGACTGGAGTTCAATTAAATAAAATAACTACTTCTATATAAACTAAGAAACAAACTATCATTGGGGGTTTTTACTGATTTTTGAAGATCAGAAGAACTTACTATCAACTAAAGAGTTAAGCAAGCAAGAAAACATATTAACTTCAAGAATTAAAGAGTACTTATGCTTAGATCCGATTTCACCTTCTCCTATGGTTGATTTCTAATGGATGTATTATATTGATTACGAATTGGTTAACTACCTATTATGATCAAATATCTAGACTTACCAGTTTAAGAATTATCATGCAATGATCATGCACAAGTTAAACACCAAATTAATAATGATCACAAATTGGCCTATGAATGATAGTAGTTACTTTCCTATGATCAAGTTAAGCAACCAAGCACAAATTAAGATCAATTATGCTCTCTAACAAAGTTAAATCTACTAGCTTTAATTACTTTATCTAAGATGTGATTAATCCTAAATCTAATTATTTAATGATCATAAACAATTAGGTGAAAATTCATGCCATTAGAATGATCAACTATCACACAAAATCTGATTGATAAGAAATTTAAACTATAACTAAAACATGCTAGGGTTTACATTATCAAACACAAGTAAGATCAATAATAAATCATCCAATAATCGAAATCAACACAATAGGTTCAGGTTTATCTTCACCAAATATACGTAAAAGGTGTTTAGCCTCTAATGGTAGCAGAAAAACACACAAAATCCATGTAAACTAAGCTACACATAAGTAATGATTAGCAAACCGAATGGATCAATGTAGAAATCTTCTAATTCTTCTTCAATTCTTTAGCTTCACTTGATTTTCGATCTTTTCCTAAGTTTCCAGAGGTATTTGGTTGCAATTATCCCTCGAAAACAGGTTGAGAACTTCTACATTTAACCTAATGTTCGGGTATTTATAATTTCCTTATATCGGCACACCACGTCATGTTTAAAAGCCACCACATCGTGGTCCTCGTGTTTATCCCATATTCTCCAAGTCAACTTATTGGTCGAGAATCTTCCGTTCACCACGTTATATTGGAGAATCACCACGATATGATCTTCAGTCTTCAAGTCTTCTTTTGTCCTTCTTCTTGCTTCCAGCTCATTGTTTGGTTCCTTTTTGTCCCGAGCATGTCTTCGCTGCTACAAAACATATTTAAACCATAATAAGCATCTTTTGTCCTAAAATAATCATAATTATAGCTACAAGTATTAGAATTATGCATTAAATATGTAGTTAAATATGCACATATCAAAATACACCACACTTGGCTTTTGCTTGCCCTCAAGCAAAACTGATTTTTTTATTATTATACCATCACATTAAAACCCTAGCTACCAACATCGCATAAGATAATCCATTTTGAGCCTCTCCATTACTCTAAGACCGCAATGCATGTATTTGTGTCAAAATTTTCCTAAGAACTTCTCCAATCCTAAATACACACAATCTTCATAAACGCTTCCCCACATCTTTTGTACATCACTCATTTTATGCATCACTCCGAATATATCCTCATAAATCTTTCTTAACCTCAACATAATTTTTGGTTAAGTCCCCAAACTTACATATGGAAAAATAAACTAGAAACAAAAATTACAATAAATAAATAATAACTTGGCAAATTGCTTTATTCTTGAGTCTGCATTGATTTGGAATTTTTTTCATGATATTTCTTGATCTTCATAGCTTTCCAGACTCTTATTCCCCCAACCGTTTGCAACTTTTTTTTTTCTTTTTTCTACTTTTTTTCTATTTTTTGTCACTTTTTTTCACTACAAAATCCAATAAAACATATGCTTAAGCAAGAAAACTTAACTTCAACCCTTATTTGTTAAAGGTATTAGTCTAAACTGCAATAACTACATAAGCTCTCCTAGATAGATTTTTGGTACATGATGTTAAACATATTGTGGCCCTCAAACTATATAAGGTCGTGTTTTTGTTCCATAATTTCACTAGGATAGGGAGGCTACAAATAAACGAGAACATATATTGGCTCAAATAAACATTGAAACTCGCATCGGATCATCCCACACAACACTACCAACCTAGGTCTCAACATAACAATACAACAAAATTTTTTAACTACATTTAATTTTAGATTATTATTTTAAATCTTTCCAATAATTTGAAAATTGTAGTCATTTTACAATTTTTTTAATTAGTAAGCTTGTATTCCTATATTGAACCCCCTACCCCATAGTTAAATGATACAATGTCCCCATTGCACATTTAAACAATAAAATAACATAAATTAAAGAGGAGAAATTGGAACAGACTCCCCTGGGATAGTAGTGGCGAGATCGAATTCTGAAATTTGTGTGGAAAAGCTTGGACATCTCGTATAATTGATGGAAACTGTACTTCTGGACCTTCTTCTTGTGAATGTAAATATGTCGGATCAAGATAAATCAAAGAATCATCTTTAAAAAGTGTGTTGAACCTCTGCTACGATGTGGGAAAGCAACGCCACATCACGGTGTTGAGTTTGGAGTCGTAATGTTAGAGACAAATAAGACCACCACGACATGGTATAGTGTTGCCACATCATGATGATAGGCCTGATGAAATTTATTCGGGACACTAACGAATGCCACAACGTGGTCTAGAGGTGCCATGTCGTGGTGTCTTCTCAGAATGTCTTTAAGTGCCAAAGTAATGTATCGTTTCTTCTTAATGCCTTAGGACCATTCCCGAACTATTCTTTCTGTAGAATTCCTTCAAAACTCTTCTCTTCATCAAGTGGGAACCCCATACTTATTCAACAACATCGTCTTCAATTTTAGTCTTCTAAAAGTCTCACAGATTCTTCATCAATTAAGCTCGTGTACTGTTTCACTTTTGTTCAATACTATAACATAAGATCAAAAACTAGAGAAACACATGATCATTCGGTTAAACTAAAAATAAAAACTAAAAACTAAAACTAAAAAGAAATCACAAGAAAAAGAAAATGCAAACTCTTAAAAATTGGGTTGCCTCCCGAAAAACGCTTCTTTTTTGATGAGACGTGAACCAGACTCCTTCCCACTCTACATTGTTGCGGTTGGGAGTGGAATCTCCCTTTTCTCCTGTCACTCTTTCCACTTACGCTTGTATGCTTGAACCCTTCCAATGTATGCCTTTTTTCGAATTTTTCTTCTTCTTTTGATTAGCATTTTCTTCATCTTTACGCTTCACCCCTTTCCTTTTCTTTTTCACCTTTGTACTCTTCTTGCCATCTTCTTTAAGATCTTCCTTGTCTAACTCCATATTGACCAATAATGGCTCCTCTAATTCCCCACCCACATCTTCATCAATAATCTCATATAAATCATCTTCCACTTCATCACTTGTCTCTTCCATTTAAGCCTTAGGTGTTGTGAATGCAATCACATCAAATATCATAAGAATTGAGGCTTTTGGTTTAGGACATTCTAGGAAGTTATAGCGGTCAAAAATTAAATATCGATCAAGGGATGATATTTGATATATAGGTTATCGCGGTAGGATATCACTATTTTTATATCATACATAATTAATATATATATATATATATATAAATGTAAATATGTAATAGTAATATAAATAGTCAAAGCTCAAAAGTGTCAATGCTTGAAACATAATCTTAAGTAAGTGATGAAACTTTCCTCTAAGTCCACATCAACCAATGCATCCAATTATTTTATCAAGATCTTCCACATCAACTCTAATATCATCATCATCATCATATAAGAATTAAGTACCTAACAGGACAACATGATCAAGCATGTAGAAACTAGCAAGTTAATACTTAAGTATTTAACAATTAACACAACAATAGGACCTGTTAAGACTTAAAACCATGAGTCTATGACTTAAAACTAATAATTAAGTACTTAACATAACAACATGTTAAGTTAAGTTAAAACCATAAGACTTAAGACCATGACTTATCACTAACATAAGCAAGTAAAATTACTTATCTGATATGCCACTAGGAAATCACTTGGAAATATTGGTAAATATCGGATAAATATCAGTAAGTATCACCAATTTTTGCAGTTATGATATTTTGGATCAATATTTTACACCGCTATTTTGAAAGGTATCGATAACCGATATCCTACCTGGAAATCACCTAGAAATCGCCGATATTAAATTCTTAGAGGACATTTGACATTTACAACATGAGGCTTCTCCCAAACTTTTAATTCCCCTTCCATCATCTTTTCAATTTCAACTAGCTCATCAAGATTTTCTTCCTTATCATCCACATTTGATACTTCGTCTCTTGGCATTTCATGAATCACTTTTGGACTCATCTTGAACGTAATTTCTTCATCTTCTACACGAAGTGTGTGCTTTGAGTCATGGATATCAACAAGTGCTCTTGCGATACTCAAGAATGGTGTTCCCAAAATAATTGGAAGGTCTTCATCTTCTTTCATATCGAGAACCACAAAGTCAAATGGAAAAGCTAATTTGCCCACATTCACCAGTAAATCTTCAATGATTCCACATGGGTTAGTGATTGTGTGATCCACCATTCTAAGCGTCATATTCGTATCTTGTAGCCTTGGTAGAACAAGCTTTTTGTAGAAAGAATATGGCATAAGGTTAATGATTTCCCCCGAATCGGCTAAAGCATTTATAGAAGTAGAATTGCTGAATTCACAACGCAAAGTTAGTTGGCCTGGATCTCCCATTTTGATTAGCAACCCATTGATGATCGCAGCTGAACATAACTCATTAAGCACTATGGTTGATGCTTTTTCTAACTCCTTCTTATTAGTCATAACATTTTTTGCAAACTTTGGAAGTTTATCCGTTAACTTCAAAAATTGAGCATTTATCGAGAATGAGAGTACTTGTTCCATAAACTTCTTTTGTTCAGTCTCCAGAGAATGCTTAATGGCTTGACAAGGAAATAGAAAAGGAGGCTGATAGAAATTTAAAAGTGAAAATTTCGTTTCCCTCGTGACCACGACGTGGTAGAGTCACTACAACGTAGTCAATCGTCAAAATGTGATCCACATTTTGCTCTTTTAGTTTCGGGCTTCTCTTCTTCCAAATATGAACTGGATTGTATATTAGTTGTTTCATGGATCATAAAAAGCTCAGAATGAAGTTCTTCTTAAGTGTAAATCACCATTACATGAGGTTGAGATTTTTGTTCTTGATTTCGAGGTGGTAATCTCTCATTAACAAGTGTTGTCAATTGCCCAAGTTGAGTCTCTATGTTCTTGATGGAAGCTTGATGATTTCTTACATTAGCATCAGTAGCATGTAAGGGTCAAAATTATATTGTAAGGTGTCGAAATGTAATGTTATTTTACAAATGCATTTTGTGTTAAAACTATAAAGCTTAGTCGTTCGTAATTTTTTTTGTATGCTTTACTATTTTCCTATAAATAGGAAATGTTACTTAGAGTTAGAAAAGGGTTTTGGAAGTCTGTCTTGTCTATTCTCTCTTTGTAATCATGAAGCATAATTGAGCTGAAACAAGATCTTATTTACTCTCGGTGTTCTTAATTCTCATTACTGTGATTCTACATTCATAACTCGATTCAATACTTCATCAGTTGGTATCAGAGCAGGAATCATATCTATGTGATCTGATTTTCATTCTGAATCAAAAGGTTTTTGAATCAATTTCTGGATTCAAAAATTTCCACACCTTTTGTTTTGAAAATCATTATTGATCTACAGTTGTGATTCGATTCTGCAAATGATTTGTTGAATCGAGTGTTCTGTTTGAAATCTCTGATGGTTTCAACTATTCGTTTCCAAAAACTCTTAAGTTTTTCTGGAAAATTCATCCATACATTCATGGCTAATTTCAACCTGAACTCAATGACATCGTATTCTCATCTGCTAGGATCTTCAACTAAGATTCCTATGCTCATCCCTGAATACTATGATCAGTGGGCTGATCGCATGCAAGACTACTTCAACGGGCTTGATGAGGAGCTCTGGTCATGTATTAATGGAAACAGTACTCCTCCACCAAATGTTCAAGAAATTGGATCTTCATCTGAAACTTCAAGTGTTACTGATCAATCTGATAGTATGAAGAAGCTTGAGAAAAGATGTATGAGAGAATTGCATGGTGCATTACCTCCTGTTGTGTACAACTATGTCAGAAGCTGTACAACTGCAAAAGACATCTGAAACAATCTCAAAGAAAAGTTTCAAGGAAGTGAAAAGACTAAGATCAATTCTGTAAAACACTGTTTGATTGAATTGAAAGAATTCAAACAAAAGGATGGTGAATCGATAGAAGATTACTATGATCAGTTGAACGAGTTAATATACAAGTGTAATTGCCATGGAATCACTCGAACAACCATGGAGTTCAATTTGACATTCATCATGGGTCTGCACAAAGAATGGAGGAATGTGACATTGATGGTGAAAACTCAGCAGAGTTTTGATACTTCGAGGCTTAATGACTTATACAATCTGCTAAAAACTCATGAAGGAGAAGTAAATGAAATTTCTGAGGAATCGAAAATAAGTCTTGGAGGACCATTAGCTTTGATGTCGAAAGTTAATGAGAAAGAGTTAGTCGAAAAGGAAGATTCTGATAGTGAAGGATTTTTGGTTAATTCAGACGATGAAGCTGTTGCATTTTACTCGAATAATAGGGTAAATAAATTTTTCAAGAAACCCTTTAGTTCAAAGTCAAAAATTGGTAAGGGAAAAGGAAAGTTTGTGGCAAAAGCAGGAGGAGAAGAGAAAAAGAAAAGTGAGAAAAGTGATGTTAAAGAGGAAGAGTAGAAAGTTGAGAAAAAGTTGAATGGAGACTCTAGAATTGATTGTCACTATTGTCATGGTGCAAATCATTTGTCTAGTGATTGCATGCTTCGAAAGAAGGATGAAAAGAAAAATAAAGTGAAAGACGAAGCATATTATGTTGAACGCTTGGAGGAAGTAAGAGCGAAAGCAAAAGGAATTTCTCTTGTGGCAAAAGGTGAGGATGAAGATGAAGGAACATACCAAATCTGGTCCTCAAGTTCTGATGACAAGGAAATGCGTAATCCTACGCATGGGTCGATGTATGCCCATTTTGAAGAAGAAAGTGATGAAGATGTGACTGGTCGTTGTTTTATGACCAAAGGAGGAGATAAATCACCCATGACAACAAATTTACGTTCTATTCTTCAATCTTTTAATATTCCTTTAAGTGCATATGATTATTAATTAATTGCTTTTGATGATACTTTTGCTTATTTCGATACTTTGGTTATCTCTGCTAGTAACGAAGCTAAGAAATCAACTTCTCAGTTGCTAGAGGTTCAGAAGCAATTAGATTTTATAAAGTCTAGAGTTACAAATTACGAATATAATGTGTGATAGGGATTCATTGAGTAGTGAAGTAAAGTTATTGTTAGCTCAAAGAAACATATTTTGTAATTCTGCTAAAAGACTTTACTCGAAGTTAACTGCTCTGCATCATTCATCTGATATAATCAAGGAACAACATAGGAAGTTATTACCTTTTCTAGCTTACGAAAGAGAGAAGGTTGATAACATTTCTTATGATTGTGAGAAAACAATTGCAGAATTTGATAAAATTCCTGATGATCGATATGCTTATGGAATTGTGAAAATTGACGAATATCTTGATGCAAATGAATTAGTTAGTATTGTAAATGATACATTGACCAAAAATGAACAAATTAAAATTTTGAAAAGAACTGAGAATTCAACATCAGATTCTCAAGCTAATTTTGTTGATATTGAAGATAATTTCGATAATATTAGTGAAATTAGTGATTTTAAGGATGTTGATTGTTCTCAGTTGTCTATCGTTAATGTTGCCTCTAAGTCTAAAGGAAAAGAAAAGTGTAATGATTCGTTGGTTAAGATTGTCACTTACAAACCCTCAACTTCAAAAGTGTTTGATTTTGATCATGTGAGTGTTAGAGATAGTCAAACTGATAGCAGTGATGATGAAAATGGTGATGATGTTTCGAAAAAACCACCATAAACAAATAGAGATTCGAAAGAAACAGCAATTCCATGAATTGTTGTTGATCAGGTGTATGGTGACACTGAAAAATTCGACAAGGTAATGACTGAAAAGGGTGCTCATTATCTCAAAACTAATCAAGTGGTGTATCCGATCTTCAAATGCTCAGATGATGTTGTTTTTCCAAACCAAGTGTTTGTGACAAAAGAAAATGTCGAAACATTAAACCAAAATTCAACAAATTGGTTGAAGAAGATAACAAACAAACATCTGATGAAGGATTTTTTGCAAATCAGAGTACTGTCGCAAATAATCTCACAAAGAATACTTACACTTTTCAATGAGAAAAACCTGAAAGAAAATGGATTGAAAAACAAAAAGATTCAAACGAAAATCTAAAACAAATTGAGGAGAAAACTGAACAAGTTGTCAAAATCAATTCAAAAGAATTTAAAGATCAAATTGACAAATTTTTGAAAGATAATGAAATTTCAAAAAGATAAGCACGAAAGAAAATTTTCTAGCAAACTTTTGAGTCTCGAAACAAACAAAATGAATTGACAAAGAAAACATATGAAAAGATAGAGTTCAAATCTGTTAAGACTAAGTCTTCGCCACGTTCAGGCAATCTGAAAAATCCCGCTCAAATTAATAAATCATTGTCTGAATCCATTTCACATACTACATTTTCGAAAGATAAAACTCCAGTAACTACATCATTTTCGAACAATTTCAATCATTCATCACAGAAATTTCCAAATCAAAATTTCACAAATCGATTTTCTCCTCATTCACAACAAAGATTTTATTAAAATCAAAATTTAAAACACAATCCTCCACCAACTCAATCAAAGAATTTTCAAAATCGATTTTCTCGTAACACAAATGTCGAAAACAGTGTTAAAAATCGACAATTTGAAAAATTTCGTCCTAAATCAAATATTGATTTCACTCCACAAAAACAAAATTTTCCAAATCCTTCTGGGAAGCAAAATTTGAAAGTTTCATACACTAAGGGTTTATTAAATGTGAAGAATATCGATCATTGGCTTGAAGGGAAAGGAAAGATGTTTCAATCTCGAAATTTTTCCCAACAACAAATTCGAGAAGCTTATGAGAAATATGTGAATGTTTCTTCAAACGGAAGTTCATCTTCAAAAGAATCATATATATTTCTATGAAAACATGGAAATCAGTTTCGAAAGACAGACATGTTGAAAAACAAACTGCGAACAAAAAGGCGAATGTCTTTGATAATCCTAAACCTTCGAAAAATTGTGTTTCTGCTCCTTTACCTAATGATGTCGACTTAATTGATATTTTCAATCAAAAGTTCATGATTGGGTTATAGGTTCTTCATTTCACTCGGTTTTCAAAGCTAATAACCAAGGACCCACACAACTTTGGGTACCTAAATTATTTCATTAATTGCAGGTTTTGTGTGACGAGCAATATGATAATAAATGGCACATTGATAGTGGTTTCTCTCGTCACATGACAGGAAAGAAGGAGAATTTGCGTGATTATCGAAGTCTGGAGAATGTAGGAGTAGTTAAATTTGGAAATAATCATAAATGTCAGGTGAAAGGATATGGCAAAGTCACGAATGGGAAATTTAATGTTAAGAGAGTTGCATATGTTGAAGGTCTTTAACATAAATTGATAAGTGTTTCACAACTTGTTGTGGGCATTGGCAATCAAGTGGTGTTTAACGAAGCATGAAACATCATTTAAAATGTAGACACTAAAGAAGTTTTGCTCAAATCCAAACGACATGGAGACATGTTTATTCTCGATATCAAACCAATCATCGGAAAACCTTCAGTGGGTTTACTCTCGAAAGCCTCAACTGATGTTAGCTGGCTATGGCATAGACGACTTTCTTACTTGAATTTTCGAAATATCAATAAATTGGTAGCTGATGATCTTCTCCTTGATTCAAAGGTTGTTCAACCGTTGGAATTACTTCACATTGACTTATGTGGACCATCGAGAGTTGAAACACTCAACAAGAAAAGGTACATTTTAGTTATTGTTGCTGATTTTTCACAGTTTACTTGGGTTTATTTTCTCATGTTAAAATCTGAGATTGCTCAAGTAATGATCAACTTTATCAAGAAGATAGAGATCAACTTAAAGAAGAAAGTTCGAAAAATTAAAAGTGATAATGGTTCTGAATTTAAGAATAACTTTCTTGATTCGTTTTTAGTTGATTAAGGGATTTCGCATAATTTCTATTCACCATATACACCTCAGGAGAATGGTGTGGTTGAGAGAAGAAATCGTTATCTCTGTGAAGCAACACGAACAATGCTTACATATGCAAATATTCCTCAATATCTTTGGGCTGAAGCTGTTTCCACTACATGTTTTACTCAAAACAGATCGTTTATTCATTGTCGTTTCAACATCACCCCTTATGAAATTCTCAATAATCGAAAACCTAATGTCAAATTCTTTCATGTTTTTGGTTGCTGGTGTTTTATCATGAATCTCAAGGATAATCTTTCGAAATTCCTGTCCAAAGCTGACGAAGGAATTTTCTTGGGATATTCTCATAATTCGGTTGCATATCGGGTTTTGAATAAACGGACACGCAAAGTGGAAGAAACATTTAATCTAACATTTGATGATTATTATGTCAACCAAGTCGAAAAATGTCTTGATCATACACCAATTATTAATGAATCAAATGTTGAGTCTGAAATTTCAAATTCGACAGACTTTGATTATGATTTAATTTTTGGTACTCCAGATATGGCTGCTGATGCTGAAGTTAATGCAACTGATAATCACATACCTGAAGCTTCAAAGCATTCTAAAAATTCGACATTAATCCAAGATGCATTAGACTTGAATTCAACATCGAATTCTCCAAGACTTAGCGAAAGCATGCTAAATGATCAAGTTGAGGGGGAGTACTTGAATTCGACAACTCAGGTTGAGGGGGAGCATCCTTTCGAGAAGGGGGAGCAAAATGATTCAATTATGTCGAATAGTGAACATAATGAAAATTTTCATGATTCAAATGACAATGTTTCTGTCGTAGGATCTGAAAATGATGAAATGTTCGAAGATGCACCATTGGACTTTGATCCAGCATCTCCACCATTAGATAAATGGACAAGAAATCATCTAAACGAACAAGTTCTTGGAAATCCACAACATGATGTGTTAACGAGAGCTCAACTTTTTGCAAAGAATGAGGTACTTAATGTTTATCAGGAATTTTGCATGTTTAACGTTTTCATTTTGAAAATTGAACCTAAAACAGTCAAGGTTGCAATGGAACATTCAGATTGGGTTGTTGCAATGCAATATGAATTGGCTGAATTCGAAAGAAACAAGGTTTCGAGATTAATTCCTATGCCAAAAGACGTTTCGATAGTTGGGTTAAAATGGATTTTCAAAAATAAAACTGACAAAGATGGTAATATTGTTCGAAATAAAGCTAGGCTTGTAGTAAAAGGTTATTTGCAACAAGAAGGAATAGACTATGAAGAAACCTTCGCCCCAGTCGCAAGACTCGAGGCAGTTCGAATATTTTTGGCCTATGCAGCTCATAAAGATTTTGATGTTTATCAAATGGATGTGAAATGTGCATTTTTGAATGGAGAACTCGAAGAGACAGTGTATGTGGAACAACCTCCAGGTTTTGTCAATGAAGAATATCCTAATCATTGATATATTTTAGATAAGGCTTTTTATGGGTTAAAACAAGCACCGAGAGCATGGTATGGAACTTTAACTTCTTTCTTAAAACAATCGAAATTTAAACAAGGGTCAGTTGATCCCATTCTCTTTTGAAAGAAAGTTGGGGATCATCTAATGCTTGTTCAAATTTATGTTGATATTATTTTTGGCTCTACTGACCATGCTTTGTCTAATGAATTCGAAAATCCGATGAAAAGAAAATTTGAGATGAGTATGATGGGAAAAATCAATAATTTTCTTGGTTTAAATATTCGTCAAAACAGAAAAGGAATCTTTATCAATCAAGAAAAATATACTAAGAATCTGCTTGAAAATTTTGGATTGACAAATAGCACGAAATTGCGAGTACCAATGGCGACTGGAACAAGGCTTACACCTTCGTTAGATAAACTTGCGGTAGATTTAACATTATACAGAAGCATGATAGGTTCGTTACTTTACCTCACTGCATGTCGACCTGATATTATGTTTTTTGTTTGTAATTGTGCTAGGTATCAGTCAAATCCTCGAGAACCACATCTCACTGCAGTCAAGAATATTTTTCGATATCTCAAAGGCTCAATTTCATTAGGATTGTGGTATCCTTCGAAAATTGGATTTTTCATACAAGATTTTTCAGATGCTGATTTACGAGGTTGTAATCTTGATAGAAAAAGCACAAGTGGCGGATGTCAATTTCTGGATGGGAAGTTAGTAAGCTGGCAGTCGAAAAAGCAAACATGTGTATCAATTTCCACAGCAGAAGCTGAATATGTTGCTGTTGTAGCTTGCACCTCACAAATCATATGGATTCAAAGTCAACTGCGTCATTATGCAATCAACATGAAGAAAATTCCGTTGTATTGTGATTCACAAAGTGTCATACACATTTGTCACAACCCTATGCAATATTCGAAAACCAAGCATATTGCTCTTCGATATCATTTTATAAAAGATCACGTGGAAGATGGAAACATTGAAGTTCACTTTGTGAAAACAACTGATCAATTGGCTGATATTTTCACAAAAAATTTAGATGAAAAATCATTTGTGAGAATTTTGGAAGGACTAGGAATGATAGATGGAAATTCAATCTCTGGAACAATTTCGAAAGAATGAAGAGAGTCTGATTGCAAGAATGTCGAATCAGAGGTGCTGAATGATCTTCAAAAGAATCTCGTTAAGTGTTCAGTGGTTACTGTTCACATTATGCGCTTCGACACGCTTCGCTTTCGACATTAAGTGAAATTTTCTTTCTTGATAAATTTTTGATAGTTTGTCAAAATTTTGTTAGTTTTACACAAAAAAAATTTCGATAGTCTGGTACAAATTTTTTGTTAGATTGCTAAGTTGTTTGTGTTTTCGAAGAATCAAAAACTTCAAAAATATTTTTGTTTTGTTTTGTTTTGTTTTGTTTTAACAAAAAAAGATTTTGTTATTTTTGTTATTGTTCATAAAATCAAAAATCCAAAAATATTTTCTTTTAGTTTGTTTGTTTTATAGAAAAGCCTGGAACATGAAACAGAGGATGAACATATATTATGAGGTAACTTGCTTGCTGTTTCAAGGGAAGGTACATTTTCGACATCTTATGTACTAGTTAGGTTGTCCCTAGAAGCATGTTGCAGCATGTCGACCCAAGCCTCTTTTGACTTAATGTGTGTTGACGCCTTAATGAAATTTTCATCACGAAAATTTCTTCCCAATCAGGCTATATTCACATTAGTCCATGAGCTACCATACTCTACTCAAACGAGTTTAGAGTAATATGCTGAGTCCATAAAAAAGCAGTGGTACTTTCGAAATTCTTTAACCAATCTTTTTCATCACAACGTTCTTACACTTTCATACACAATGACATATGTGCAAGAGATCTCTGGTTAAACCAATCAATATTTAGACATATCAAACTTCTGTGTTAATGATCTAACATCATGAGACCGTGATGAAAGTGAAACCCAAAATGTCCAACTCTCATAAGGAATTGACGGGAAATTTGTTCCAGATTTAACGAAACATTTGTTTCCGTACCAACTTTCAAAACTCCAAATCATATTCAATTCTTTTGAGTGATCTTGATCAAATAGTCGAATCCCATGATGTTTGTTACCCAACAGAATCCAGCTAACATTTTTTTTCTTGAATATGATTTCCGGGTGAGTTTCCTATGAAATTCGATGTCACTTCATATATTTCTTCCCAAGCATACTTGTCACTGATTACACTGGTCATACAAGTAATTTCTATTACAAATACTCACATTTATGTTAAGTGTTGATATGTAACGAAATCACAAACCACCCAAGAAGCTTATCAAAAAGAGGCCCTTCGATACTTCTCTATAAGTATTCGACTGTAATTCACGGGAAAACACACAAGCTGCTAGACATCTCTCTTGATGAATAGCGAAGTAATATTTGCCCGGGATTTATCTGCCTTTATGCCGAAATTTTTTTCGACATCACAGAACCAAATTTTTTTTTGCTTCTTAACTTTTTCTTTGACACACTGCACTCACGAAATCCTTGAGATTCTGAGTATTACCAACTCAGGCTGATGATTTCGACAAGTCTGGCATATGACTTCATTTTCAAACCTTAAAACGAAAGAGCCCGACCTCAATTCCGAAGGTTTTGTCCTTATCCACTTGTACTCACGAAGCGACTATTAATGTGACGGTTTGGTTACTGTGCTTATTTCTCGGAGATCGTGTCCTATACTTTTTCTGACATGGAGTCTATGATGGTAACTAGTGCAACTTTCAAGGGCCACGTGTCACGATCTTTTATTATAACCGTATGAAATTCAAAAGGGGATGCATATATAAAAGGCAACTGGATAAGCATTCTAAGTTTACATGTTCTACTAAATCTCCAAACGATTTGTGCTTTCTTCCTTTCTTGATTCTCAAAGAAAACCCTAATCATGGCTGCTATTCAATCCAATACCACTGACGAAGTATCATCTCAACAACCCCTCATGAAGATTCAAAGTAAAAATTACCAAGTTGACGGTGATCTTTCTGTTTACCCTGAAGAACTCAAGATGATAATTGTGGCTTTACAACATTCTGTTCTATCGACTGCCTTGTTCAGTGCATTTGCTGTAGCAATGTCCTGGTTATCCATTGCGGGTTCTACTGCATCCTACATCAAGACGATGGATACTGTGACTTTCAATTTAGTTAATGACAAGAAGTTTCGTCTAACCAAGAAGTTATTTGTTAAAATTATTCAAATCCCTAATTCTCCACCATTCTACAAAGTCTCAAATGAACAAGTGTTACACATGTTCAATGAGATGGGTTATCAACCTACTCTCACAAAGATTAGTGATTTCAAGAAATCGTCTCTTCCAATTTTGTGGAATTTTATGTTTGGGATTTACCTTAGATGTCTTACTGGTCGAAGCGTTGGTTTAGACAAAGGGCGTATGGAGGTATATGCTATGGTCGCTGGTATTTACTATGATTTACTTGTCGATTATGCAATTTAGTTGTGGAAAGAATTCTTGAAAAGCATTGAAAATACGAATGTGGTTAATGGGATTTCATGTGCAAGGTATTGGAGTCTCATTCTCCAATTTATCTATGAGAAGGAAGGTATTTTGGTGCCAGCTGATGAACCCAAAGCTGAATTCTTGAAGTATCACTACCCCAGGGCAATTGAAGATGATGTAAATGTTTTTCCAACAGTTGCTAGAATTCCTGATGGGATGCTAAAGAACGTTGATCCTTCGAATCCTGTATTGGAGGCTTATCTACTTTCCATCAGCACAAATGATGGACTTGGTATTTTGCTATCAAAACCTGATGAAGGCTCTTCGAAGAAATATCGGAAGTCAAAGACTGTCTTAACTCCTGAGAAAACATATAAAGACACAATTGTTTCTAAGTCACCAAAGAAACAGCCAGCAGAGGTGGTGAAAGTTTCGAAGAAGTCTAAGAAATCTCAGGAAACTACCCAACCTGATTATACCAAGAAGCTAACTCCAACAAAGTCTGGTGTCTTAAAGCGTATCAAAAAGATGTCTTATAGATCCAAACCATCTACTGAGAGGTCATCTAGTTTTTCACCATCAATGATTCGGAAGCCCCATGTCACAAGAAAAGGTGTTGTTCTTCGTGAAGTTCCTACACCTGTATCACCATCATCAAAGAAGCGCAGGGCTGAGGATGTTGCCAATCATATCTCTAGCAAGACCAAGAAGCCAAAGAAGTGAAAGTTGATTCTTCAAGTTGATGAAGATGAAGAAATTGTTCCTGATTCTCAACTTGGTAATCCTTCCTCTACACAGAACTCACCTGCCAAGTCAACTTTCGAAATGACAGGAATTGTAAGTTGCTCTGTGGAAACTTCGATAGTAGACACATCTACTATATTTGGTACATCCACACAAGTGTCGATTCCTATGAAGACTTCGGACATACCACCCGAGGGTTCGTTAACTGAATCATTTTATGAGGAGGTTCGAACCTCAGGCATATCTACACACGTATCTAATACGAATGTATATGTCAATATGGGTGAAGAAGTTTCGAATGATGAACATCTTGTTGTTTCTCAAGGTATTATTGAACCTGTCACTGTTCAAACTAATACTTCTTTACCACCAATAATCACCTCTATTGCTCCAAGCACTCATTCTCCTACTTTTGATATGGTCATTGATCATCCCATCACGTCTCTCTTTTCATCCCAATCCACTGATCCACCTAAACCTCTTAACGATGAAGATACTGATGATGAGGGGTTTGGAGGTTCATTTGCTGATTTGGAATTTGATCCCGAAGAAGATGATATCCCAGATCATATATTGATGTCCGGGAAGCAGTTCAAGATTCTAAACAAAAAGCTCAATTCAGTACTTCAATCCCAAGCAGACGCATGGGGTAAGAATTTTGTCTCCAGTATTGAAATTGATGTGATGCTTAAAGCTCAGGAAGTTCGGTTGTTCAAGAAAGTGGAGAAACTGATTAATGAATCTGAATCTCGTCTTTTTGGAAATCTTGATTCCATGGATAAATGTAACGAGTTGCGAGTCAAGTCTGACTCTTCAACGTTTAATGATGAGCTCAAGGATTTGAAAAGGATTGCAAAGGAACGCCATGTTCTGTTTGTACAAGATGTTAAAACGGTTCGTGAGAATGTCAATCCCAAGATTGAAGAACTGAAGGTTGATGTATCCAAAGAACTTCATGAGATGGATACCAAATACTCTTCTCTTCTTGAGAAAGTTGATATTATCATGGATGCTGTTACAACATTCGTTAAAATTCATCAATCCTTTGATCATAAATTTGATTAGAATGCAACAGCTGCTGTTACAAGTTTTGAAAAAGTTACTTTTCTACTTGACGAATTGAAGGGCATTGTTTCGAAACCTAGTTCCTCATCCATTTTTACACCTGAGTTTATTGATCAGAAGTTTTGTTATTTCGAAGCTGTAATTCAAAAAATGTTGGCTCCCTTGTCTCAGTTTGCCACTGTCTTACCAACGAATGCCCCACATGTTCTTACAGGGGTGCAAGGGGGAGAAAAGGTGAATGTTGGTAAAGGAGAAGGTGCATCAGGAATTACAAATGATGAAGTGAAAGTAGTTGGCAAAGTTTTTACAACTCACATTCCGAGTTCAAAACCAATAATTTCGCAAGCTGAACCCGTAATATCAACTGTTGTTACTACAAGGCCAATCTCTAAAGGCATTGTAATTGGGTCAGCTGGTAAAGAGGGAAGTAGTTCGAAACCCAAGGAAACAACAAAAACTTCAGACAAAGGGAAAACAATTCTTCTTGAAAAGCCGAAAGAAGAAAGAAAAGCTGAAATTGAAGCTGAAATGGAAAAGCAGCATCATATTCAGAGTATTTTGATGCTTCGTTCAAGTGAAACAAAGGTGATCCAATAAAATTGCACAGTTATGAAAACATTGAAGCAAGAGTTACATACAATGAAATGTATGAATTCGAGAAAAAGCCAAGAAAGAGTTATGCAATTGAGAACTCAGATATAAATCAACTTGATTTTCCTATCAATGAGATGATGTTTCTCACTACTCAATACAAGGTTGTGAACAGATTTGAGAACAACGATGATTTTTCTCACATGAAGTTGAGATTTTATGCAGTGTTGGGAAAGGAACAAGAAGATGTTTGGTCACTGGTGAAAATTGTTCAAGTACTTGGTATATCAAAAGGGGAAATGTTTGAAAATATGCTTTAGAATTTTCGATATCATGTAGTGAGGGCAAACAAAGAAACTTTCGAATTTTCCATTGCTGATTTTCCTTTGATGAATTTGAATGATTTAATTCAAGTTGCATATATACTCAAGGATTTAGATGCTTCTAAACTCCAAAATACAAGCAATGATGTGTTGAAATTGGGTCTAGGTCATATAAAACTTTTATAGACAATTACTATGATTGTCTTGCTATCACAGACGTTGAGTTGGCTGCTACAGTAGAAAAGGAAATTGTTGCTCCTAAAATCAAGGCAATGAGTGAAGCTCAGATGAAGAAGTATGTAGATGGTGAAATATGTTTGAAGCCTTTTGGTATAGTTTTTGATGGGAAGAATAAGAAGGGAAAGCCATCAAAGTTCTTTTTTCAAACAAGCAAAATTGAAAGATATACAACTGCACAGTATACGAACTTAATTGTTCGTATGAATAATTGTAAGAAGAATAATGATGGAGATAAGGCAGAACTAAAGAAGGTGATGAATTGGTATGCTGAGATTCGAAGAACATTACACTTAGCTGCTCAAGTTTTGATCAACTGATTTCGACACTACTTACAAAGGGGGAGATTGTAAGGGTCAAAATTATATTGTAAGGTGTCGAAATGTAATGTAATTTTACAAAGGCATTTTGTGTCGAAACTATAAAGCTTAGTCCTTTATAATTTTTTTTGTATGCTTTACTGTTTTCCTATAAATAGGAAATGTTACTTAGAGTTAGAAAAGGGTTTTGGAAGTCTGTATTGTCTATTCTCTCTTTGTAATCGTGAAGCATAATTGAGCTGAAACAAGATCTTATTTACTCTTGGTGTTCTTAATTCTCATTACTCTGATTCTACATTCATAACTCGATTCAATACTTCATCATAGCATCATGCCTTTTTTCTGAGGCTTCGATAAACCCATGAAGTACGACTCAAAATCAATCTTCTTCTAAGGTGGTTGTTTCTCTTTTTGGTAAAAACCTCTACCGGTTTGTCTAAATTTTTCATCCTTATGCTTCTTTTACTCTTCATATGGCAACCATTCCTTTTGGGATTCCTCCAATCTTCATCATATCATTCACCACTTGAGTAACAAACTTTTTCTTTTCGGTTACCATTCTCATCTAGATCAGAATCCTTAGTCAAATGTGGGCCGCAATAATTATCACACCCAACTCTTATTGCATGGATATATTGACCCATCTTTGTCATCCTCCGATCCATATTATCTAGTTTTGCCAAAACTGCAGCGATGTTCTCGTTCCCTCTATCTCCTTTATCTCTAGTAACATCCTCTCGTGGGTTATGATACTCACGTGAATTCTTCGCGAACTCTTTAATCAAATCTTTAATAGTGGTTGGTTCCTTCTTTGTCATTGGTCCTTGAGAGTCAAGAAGTTGCCTTGTTGTGACGTTCACTCCAACATATAAAATGGATACTTCTTGTTGGAAATTGAGATCTTGTTCATGACAACTCCTAAGCAAACCCTTGTATCTCTCCCTTGCTTCATATAAGGACTCTCCAACCTTTCGTTGAAAATTAGCAATATTCTTCTTGGGCTTTGAGATCTTAGAAAGTGGATTAAATTGCTCAATAAAAGCGTCATGAAGATTTGCCCATGTAGTAATGGATCTGATGCGAGTGATTTCAACCAAACCTTAGCTTCACCAGTAAATGTCACCAGAAGCATCCTAAGTAACACTAATTTGTGTGGCACGTTTGGAAAATTGAAGTAGTTTGCAATGTCTTTTACTTAATATATGTGCTTGAATGCATCTGTGTACTCTTTCCCGGCAAAAGGTATGTCTTTGAGCATTAACAAAATGTGCCCCTTAAGCTCAAAACTTCTTTTAGATGGTATCTCGGGTGGTACAAAACCTGGTGTATTATCTTCACATATCCTCTTCTTGTAATCCCCATGGTTCTTCTTGTGATATCCACCATCTCTTCAACCTCACTTTTTATGTCATTTTCTGAATCACTCTCTGTTCCTGCCTTGTAACCAATACCATTTTCGTTTGTAGTTCTTTCAAATCTTTCAAATCCCTTGTCCGATTGAAAACTGCTACTTGAATCGTCGACCTTCTTGTTCTTTTTCTTGTGAAAAGATGATTCTGGATCTTGAAATGGTCGAATCAGTGAAGTTTTGGATCCTTGGATCATAAATCACTGGAATGAAAACAAAAATTAAACAAAAACGCGTAAAAGAAATAAAAATTATTAAAGTAAAATTTTCACTGAGACGTAACCGCGACGTGGTAAAGGTAACCACTATGTGGTTGATTCTTAGAAAGCAAAGTAAAATTAAACTAATGCAAAAAATTAACTTTTTGCGGTTGTTGCCCCACAAAAAGGATCGAGTAACTAAAAGCACTTAAACTATAAATCAAATAAGTCGTTCCCTAGCAACGGCGCCAAAAAATTTGAAATGCGCAAATATACCTATCAGTCTTAAATTTATAACCTAACAATCTTTTATTAACTATGCACTTATAGGCAGTGTACCTAGTCAGATTATAGAATAGCTGAGGTAAGTCTGGTGTCGAACATAGGGAATGGAATTCAATTAAATAAAATAACTACTTCTAATTAAACTAAAACACAAACAATGATTGGGGGTTTTTACTAATTTTGCAAGATCAGAGGAACTTACTATCAACTAAACAATTAAGCAAGCAAGAAAACAAATTAACTTCAAGAACTAACGAGTAAATCTGCTTAGATCTGATTTCACCTTCTCCTATGGTTGATTTCTAATAGATGGATTATATTGATTACGAATCAACGAGTTATTATGATCAAGTATTGAAGTGTTTTAGAATTGATTACGAACAAAAATGATTAACACATTCAAAGATGTATATGAACACAAGATGTAAATAATGTATTTTTGGCTCGATTAGTCTGGATGATTACATAAGAGAAAAGAGTACAAGAGAATTCTCCAAGGTTTGAAAAGTTACTATACTCTATGCACCTACCCTATTTATAGGGAACATGAAACACGAAAAATGTTACAAGGACTACACATTCACACATCGAAATAGCAATGCCTTGTAAAATAGATAGAGAGTCGAAATCATTTGGATTTCGCCTCCTTACAGACTCTGACAAATTCGACTCCTCGCTATATAGGTTTTGAGCCCTACAATCTCCCCCTTAGTGAGAGTAGCCAAAATTATGCAAAAAACTTTAGAGTCTATAGAAGTTCTCCTCAAATCTCCATATACCACAAAACGTTTTTTTGAGTCTCATCTTTGTCTTCATTGTCGTTCTTCTTGCAATTGTTGATTCGAATAAGGAAATTTGTATAGTGAGAGTTCGTGTATCTCTCAAGATCACTCACTTGAAACAAGAACTTCATCATACGCCCATTTCTATTGTTTCCTTGAAACACAATTCCAAGAGGTTGTGAATTATTTCACCATCTTCATATTCTTCAATCTTTATCTTTTCCTTTAACAAGGATTAAGGAAATTTAAAAGGCTTTTTGATCGATGTTGCAAGCTCAATATCAGTGATTGCCAAGCAATCATAATAGTTGTCAACAAAAACATAGATATGAGCAAAACCAATGATGAAATCATCCTTTTTGATCTTTGTTATCCTTGACACATCTATAACACTCAATATCTTCATAACCAAGATCCGATCATTAAAGTTCATCAAAGGAAAATCTGCTACTGAGAACTCAAAAACAATATTATTTTCCCTTAAAACTTTGATTATATTCACAGGTGACCATACCTCTTCTTCATTTTTCGCTAAGACTGCGTGAAATCGAATCTTCAATCTTTTAAATTCTTCCTTATCATTGAAGTTCTCTACAATATTGAATTGAGAAGAAGTGAACAATATATGATTGATTAGAAAGTTAACCTGATCAAAGTCAGAATTTTCAATGTCGAAGCTTTTCTTTGGCACTTTTCGAAAGTAATCATTCAATTCAATCGAAACAATATCTTCTATTATCATAACACCACTGCTTGTTGGGATCACCCGTGTTCAAGCCAGGTGGGTCATTTGCTCTTCGCCTTAGTATGCTATTGATCTGCCGTTGCTTTTCGATTTCTAAGGCTTTTTTTCTTTTTCTTCTCTTCTTTTGATTGTTCAAATATGATTTATTTCCCTTTATCTTTTGGAACAACATTCGAATTTGATTTTTCCAGGATTGAACGTGTACCTCGTGTGTCAAATTAATAATCTCCTTATCGGATCCAATCCAGCCTTGATGTTGGTTTCGATGTTAGAAACCATTTGAGATATGGATTCTGGAGTAATCGTCAATTGAGCCAAAATCATTGTTTTAATTTCAGATAAGAACTCCTCCACTCTGGTAAAGACTTGAACATCTTCTTTCACTATGTCTTGAATACCAATAGTGTAATCTTTGTTGAATGAAGAAATGTCCTCAATCAAGCAAGTTAAAGCTTGATCAATCACATCAATCTTCATATGTAATTTAGAATAATTTTTAGAAAAAATTTCAACCTCAGATTCCAATAACTTTCGAATATCAGAAATATGATTCTGCAAGCATACTTTCATTTCCTCCAATTGTTTAACAAAACTTTCATGACGTTCTTTTGAAACATCACACATCTTAGAAACTTCACCAGAAATGGTTTGAGAATGATTGAAAATCCTTTCATCATTTCTCTTTTTAACATCATCGATAAGAGCTTGCAACCTAGACTTCTGAACTTTGAGAAGGGAATCAACTTCGACTCTACAGATAGAATGCTTGCTTCATGTTCAACCAAGAACTATAAGATCGAATTGATCTTGGAGTTTAAAATCTAGAATTTTTTTTTCCGACATAATCATTTGATCCGGAATATTCTCTTCCTCTGGATCAAATTGAATTTCAGCAAAAGACACCATAATATCATCCTCAACAACTTCATGTTCGGGTTTGGACTTTTCAATGGATTGTGATGAAAAGAGAGCTAAAATAGTTTCTTGCATGATACAAGAAAATGTTGGTGAAATTGTGGAAATTGGAATAGAAGTAAAAGTCGATGATGAAGGTGGTCGTAAGGTTGTTGAAGATTCGATGGTTGAAGTTCCAATGGTTGAAATTTCTATGGTTGAAGTGACAAGAGATGCAATGTTTTTATCCTATCATCCATATTGACATTTGTGCCCTTATTAGATAAGTCCATAATGATGTTTGGAGTTCGAAACTCCTCCTTATCGGACCTGGTAGTTGAAACCCCGGATGGTTTGACAATAGTTTGCTTAGGGATATTTATGTTTTGCTGATCACTCGAATTGATGTTTGTATCTGTATTAGAAACGTGTACATTGTTACCAGGATACCATGTCTCCTCGAAAATCGACTTGATATGAGAATCCCTTCGAGGTGATCAAATAAAATAATCTTCTACGCGAATATCTGAACTTTCACTATCACGGTTGTGATCAGTTTCGGCTGTCACATTGTCAAGTGGAACTGGAATCTTACGTTTCTTCTTTTGTAACTTGTGAGCCATCTCAAGAGCTTGACGCTTCTTCGAAGCTGGTGAAACAGGAATAGAGACTTCACAAAATAGAACATATTTCCTGTTAAATTGTGGTTTTTGAACCATCTTTAAACCTTTCTTGAAGGAACGAGGATTAGATGATTCGACACCGATAGGCTCAACTTGTTGGACAACAGGTTCTTGAAAATTTGTCTTGATAGGAGATTCAAAGGGCTTCTTTGTGGGTTTCTTTGTTCGATTTTAGAACCCCATATTTCGTCGATATTGTTTCTTTAACAACTTCTTCCTCCACAGCTTGTGGTTTTTTGAGTTGTTTCTTCTTCATTGGAACCTTAGATCCTTTCAACGTGCCTTCTACCCCCTTTTGTTGAAGAACCCGAGTGATAATAGAAGAATAAATAGATGTTAAGTATTGAACCAAAAACTAATTTTTTGTATCAACAAGCTTGAGCATCGAATCCGAAATTCGAGCAACAGTGGAAAAAAATAGGTACATCCACAAAAACCCTTGGAGCAGCCATTATCGGAAATTTAGCATACCCAATTCCAACAGGAATGAGAATATTTTCTTGACTATAAACCTCTTTCAAAATCAAACTCCGAAATCGAGCACTCGAAACACCATTTGGTAAGTTCATGTGTGTGATTCAGGTTCCAAACTCCTGCCAAAGATGTGTAGCATAATCCACATTCAGATCATAATACAGTCCTACTATGATTGAATAGAGTTCAAGCTTGGCTTTGTCGAGCCCAGAGCTTCTTCCTGTTAAGAGCGTTACACAACCCAAACAGAAAACTCCACATACAAGGAAGACCAGACTTTTTAAAGTCACTTATTCCAGTAAGAGTTGGTTGATGCCCCATTTCATTGAACATATGAAGCACCTGATCATTCGAGACTTCATAGAATGTACCTGAAACTGGTTACTTCAGAATTTAGGTGAATTACTTCCTAGTGATCTTCTTGATCTTTAAATTCGAGAGTTGAAACGAAACCACATTAGTAGTTTTGTTGAATACAACAGTTGAAGAAGCAAGTGAAAGCCAAGTCATCGGAATTGCAAACGATAAAGACAGTGCAGTTGATAATACAAAGTTATTCAGAGTTTGAACAAGCATTTGTAATTCCTCCGGATAGTGATCAAGTGAAGGAACGATACGAAGATTAGTTGTTTGAATCTTTATCATCAGTTGTGAAACTTCTTCATCATTAGTCGTTGTGGGATCAGAGACGAAGATTAGTTGTGAGAATCGATGAATAGCTGGGTTCTTGAAGGTTTGATCAAAGAGCATAAAGATTGATAAGGAAATTATCAACTTCCTTTTATAATCGAAGGTATTTTTGAATTTGAACCGATATCCAATAAAACAATGCCACGTATTGTGTTGGTTACTTAACCGACACCATAAAAAGCTCCATGTCATAAAAGTGATCATCACGTTCTCATTGATTCACGTGAAAATCCTGAACCGTCAAGTACATCAGAGCTTTCGATATTCCCAATTGGATAAGAATCGTCACATGTTTTGATCCTCAAACAAGTACACTGTGTAATTCGACACCAAGGTAAGACCATTCCTTCGATATGAAGGCTGGCCTCATTCACTTATGGGATTGGGAAGCGAAATCATACGCCAGACTTTGAAAAATCGAAGTTTCGAGTTGGTAATACCCAAAACCTCAAGGATTTCAGTGCATTTGTGTGCCAAAGAATGAGATAGAAGCAAGTAAAACAAAATGTGGATATTGTGTTATCAAATTTTATTTGATACAAAAGCAAATTGAACCCGATCAAAGATCTCTTCATTCGACATCAAGAGAGATGAAAAATTGCTTGTGTGGTTTCTCATGAATTACAACTGAATACTCGTTTATGAGCATCGAAGGCTTCTTTTGCATTGGTTTCGAAGGCGAATTCAATTTTGCACAAAGACACAACTTAACATAAATGTAATTCAATTAAGCAAAATTACATGGATGACCAGTGTAGTCAAGAACAAGTATGGCTGGTGATTATTATTAGTAACAAAAGTTCAGAAAAGATATGCAGACTAAAACCTCATTCCAATAAAAAATTCAAAGTACTGGATCTTTTTAGGTAAAAACGTCTTGGTGTTAGAACATTTTATCAAGATCACGCAATTTGAATAGAATGATATTCTGAATATAGAACGGGTACAGAAACAAATGTTTCATTAAAATCTTGAACAATGTTGTTCACCGTCAATTCCTTGAAAGTTAGGTTCGTTGGGTTTCACCATCATGACGAAAGAATGACTCAAAATCATAAACACAGAGTTTCTACATATATATATATATATATATATATATATATATATATATATATATATATATATATATATATATATATATATATATATATATATATATATATATATATATATATATATATATATATTATGGCGGTTTCGGCCATAGATGTCGAGGATATGTACTGTAATGTGTGATAGTGAAAGAAATTTTGGTGAAAAAGATTGGGTGTAAGAACTCATTTTACCTCTACTAAAAATTTTGACCAAGCAGAAAACTATTGAATCATCTTGATAAAAGAAAGGTAGCTCTTTGACAAATGTGAATACAGCTTGATTGGGAAGAAACTATCGTGTGATAAGTTTCATTAAGGCTTCAAACACATAGAGTCTTTGAGGCTTGAGGACAACATGTCGTAGCAAGCTTCTAGGGACACTTGACTAGTACATAGTTTCCATTTATACCTATTCCCTTGGAAAATATGATCATTTGGCATGCGAACGAGCATCATGTTGTTACAATGAGATTCTAATAAGAATATTTTTGTATTTTCAGTGTTATAATAGAAAAATATAAAATATTTTTTACTTTTGATTTTTTGAAGAATTTAAAGAAAAAAAGAAATCAAAAATCTTTTTGTATTTTTGTTTTTATTAAAGAAACACAGCAAAAACAAAATTAAACAAACAGAAAAATGTTACCAAGATTCGTTTAACCCATAGACTAGCAGACATCAAGCATGGTTTGTGCGTCGAAAATGTTCCATCAAATATGAATTGTGTACTGAACAAGTCATAGTGAAGTCGAATGCAAACGCAGTCGAATGCTGAACGTGAACAGTAACCTCTAAACATAACACAAATAGTCGAAATGAAGTTATAACATACGAAAGATATACCTAGAACTCGAAAGTAACAATAATAGTCGAAAGTAAGATAAAACATATGTTTAAGTCAAAGTCAAGAAGAATATGGAACATAGGATGCGTCCATCATTCCTAGACCATTCAAAATCCTTAACAATGAATTTACATTTAAAGGTTTTCTGAAAATGTTAGCAAGTTGATATGTTGTTTTGACAAAATGGACTTCAATGTTGCCATCTTCGACGTGGTCTTTGATAAAATGATATCGAAGAGCAATATGTTTTGTTTTCGAGTGTTGGACCGGATTGTGAAAAATGCGAAATTCACTTTGAGAATCACAATACAAAGGTATTTTCTTCATGTTGATCGCATAGTCACGAAATTGGCTTTGAATCGAAATAACTTGTGATGTGTATGCAGCTGCTGTAATGTATTCTACCTCAGCAGTCGAAATCGAAACAAAAGTTAGCTTTTTCGATTGCCAACTCACAAGATTTCCATCCAATAATTGACACCCTCTAGTTGTGCTATTTGGATCCAATTGGCATCCACCCAGGTCCGCATCAGAAAATGCTTGAATAAAGAATCATGTCTTTGAAGGGTACCAAAATCTCAACAAAACTGTTCCTTTGAGGTATCAAAAGATATTTTTTAACTTTAGTGAGATGAGGTTCGCTTGGGTTCGATTAGTACCTGGCACAATTACATACATCAAACATTATATCAGGTCGACTTGCAGTTAAATACAAAATCGAACCGATCATTCTTCTACATGTCGTTTGTGACAACCGACAATTTTGGTCAAGTTAAGTCAACAACTCAATTCGGTCAACTCAACTAGTACTAATATGTTAGGGATTACTCTATGTTTCCTAATGTGTAACTTGCCATTTTAATACAAAGTATCGCTCAAATTTTTCATATGTTCAAACATCTAAACCCTAAATAGGGTGAGAAACATAGCAACTTGGTAAAGACAACTATGGATCCTTTAGGGATCAATAACACTCCTAACACGACGTAGTGGAGTTCATAATCTTAACACTACGGGGCAAAAACCATAACACAGGCTACAAATACAATCTCTCTCTTTCTAGCTCAATCTCTCCCAAATCTCTCCCAATCCTCTCCCAATCTGTCTTGGTAATAAAAATCACATTTTCCAACTTTTCTATGAACATCCATACCATCCCAAACCTTCCCTTGGACAAAAATAGCTCAAAATTGAAGAAGGAAACCAAAAAGGCCAAGGAAGATTCGCAGGTTATTATTCACCTCCGAACCTTCACAGGCATTCGCAGGCACCGAGAACTCTCGCAGCGAAACTCCCTCTTTCGGACACTTTTGCATGCAAACCGGGTACTTTCGCACATCCGGAGACTTTCGCATGCAAACCGATCACTTTCGTACATCCATAGACTTTTGCAGCTGCTCGGTAACTTTCGCACCCGATTCGATGTTCGCAACCTATTCGACTTTCGCAGCCTAGCCTCTCGCACCGAACCTCAGACCTTCGCAGGTCATCCAACCTTTGCATCCTCGCCTTCATTTTCAAATTTTTGATCAGTTTCACATTTTTCGTCAGTTTTTGGAATTTTTGACGTGGGATTTTCACCCAACTCATATTTTTCACATCTTAGACCTCCTAAACTCATATTTTATCCACATCTTGAAGGTTTATTAATTATAAATGATCATATTTTTACATAAAGAAATATCTAAGGATAAGTAGATATTATATTATACAAGTGGGTCAAGTGGATCCCCACTTGTCACCTTTATGTCACTTCCATACTTCCCATTGGTCAAATCATTATCCATTACACATATCAAGGCCAATCCACTTGCATTATCATATTCTATTCAAATTCATATAAAACCCACCTCCAGGAGTATCAAAATCACTTTTCCATATCTCTCCAAAATCCCACTTTTCTTACACTAAAAGAGCTCTCACTTTCTCTCCACTCCAGCCACGTTTAGGAAGCATTATTGGGTTATTTTCTCATTTTGGTAAGTATTTCCTCCAGATTTCCAATGTTTCCACATAACTCCATAACAATCTTGAGTCATTTAAACACATTTTCACACGATACTGTTCTTAGGATCATTAAAATCTCCAAGTGCTTGTGACTTGAAACTCCTCATCCTCAACCTTCCACTCACCAAGTTTTCACATAAGGTGAGTTCATACCCCTACATTTTCATGTTTTGTCCAAGTTTTAGTGGGGGGGGGGGGATACAAGTTATAACACCAAAACATAATCTAAACTTAAACATCACCTTTCCACAGAAAAGTTGTGTTCCGTTCACGGACTGTTTTGACCACCTTAAACTTAATATTTTTTTCAAAACTATAAAGTATGCAAGTAGTTCAGATTTATACCTTTCTAAGGACTACTCACACGCATTCATACGATTTTTCTACAATTTATGGCGATTTTTACAATACTGCCTCTCACTTCAGAACCGATTTCGGACCAGTCTGTGAAAATGAGCATTTTCACACTGGTTAGAGACCGCTAAAGGTCATAATAAATATTATGAATAAAGTTAACTCATTTTCTAAACTCTCAGAGTTTATGAATTCAGATTTCGACTTACGATAATTTTCTATAATTTTTTTAACATGTGAACAGAAAAGTAAAACTAGAAAAATGGTTGTTGGATTTACTTACAGTTTGTAACATGTTGAGCAAAGTGTGTAATAATATAAACTTACATATTGATTATATTTCACTACTAGAAAACAGCCTTTTACGACGCGTAATGCATGTCGTAAAACGCTCAGACGACGCGCAAATGCGTATCAAGGAAGGCCCTGTCATAACGAGAGACGACACGCTTTGTGCGTCGTCTATAGACGATGCGTATTTACGACGCACATTTACGACACACATTTATGACGCGTATTTACGACGCGCAATGCGTATCAAGGAAGCCCCTGTCATAAAGGAAGACGAAACGCATTTGCGTGTCGTAACCTTATGACGTACGTTTAGGACACGCATTGTGTATCATTGAAGCCCCTGTCATAAATGAAGATGACACGCATTTGCGTGTCATAAACTTCAGCAGCCATTTACGATATGCATTTACGACGCATCTTTTCGATACTTATTTACGCATAATACCAAAATATGGAAACAAATATATACCAAAACAATCAATTTCATCCAATAACATCATGTCAAAAAATTGTAATACATTGGTATTAAGGGGATCTGACTGTATATTATTTTTAAGAGGTTTTCCCAAACTATATAACCTAATACTACATTGCTATTAAGGGACACATTGTTTCAGATACCATGTGAAAAAAATCCTCCATGTCAAAAAATTGGTTGTTGTCCACCGGGTGTAGATGGCAAGTAATGACTTGAACATTAGCTGAAACAAAAAAAGATTTTATTAATCTCACAGTCAACAACATTTTGAAGTACATCAGAATGCATATATATATATATATATATATATATATATATATATATATATATACTAACAGATGTTATATAATATGTACGATCCTGTAAAAAGAAAAATAGCAAAAACCAATATAAGGAATATATTGCCAATGATAATAAATAATAAAGAAATGCCTCTTACCAAATGATCCAAGAACTTCTCCAGCTTATCATTGAGTGAAGGCAATTTGCTCATACAAAATTTACTCAACCTGCAATATATTTATAAAAAAAATGTGGTTATAAATTTATAATTACATAAAAAATTAAAGCAGTTTCTAAAAAAAATAATTGGACAGGCCAACTCATTTTTCCCATTTAAGGACCGGCCAACCACCAAAAGGGTGATCGGATGTTTCTTACACCAATGTGCCATCTACATACAAGGAAAGGGTTACAAACAAGTTAGAAGCAAAAGGAAGAGGAAGAGAAGAAAAAGCACTTCTTTATGCATCCAAACTCATGTTGTAGTCTTCATTATTCATATGAAAATTATAACATACATTCTCTGCTTATATAGTAAGTACAGAATGAGGATTTCACCATGCATGGAAAAAGAAGAATATCATATGGTTAGTTACCTGATCCACAAGATTATCATTACTAGTTGGACTAGTAAAAAAATCCATAAAATTAATTAATCAATGGTACCATATAAGGCTTAATGTTAATTGTTAAGTTACATGTTTGTTTCGTAATCTTTTACTGGTGAAAGTGAAGTAGTGTTGAGATATTCAACTGTGAGAGGCATATGATGAGTGAAGGGTAAAAGGCTCTTTATTGCATTGTTGATTCGGTTACCAAAAAACATATGAATGTAAGACTATTGGCTCACCATCTTCTTTGCATGTGGGGAATTTGGAAGCTCATTGCTTGCATCCTGTCATTTGAAGAAACATGTCAGAAACATGTAAATATTTGAAATTCAATTAATAGGGTTTATGTTATATATAAAATATAACACATAATGCCACTGCCCTTCTAACTATGTCATGTGATGGTCTGAAAGGTATCCCCTACAAAGAAAAATGTTAATATTACTCAATTCTCATAAACAAAACACACTAATAGGGTTTATATAATATATAAAATATAAATCGACTTGCCTTGTGAACAAGATAATATGCAAGTTTCGTGGCATCAAGATGTCCAGTTGGTAAAGACTTCTGTATTCTTTCATAGTGGTATGTGATAGATAAGCCCAATGTGAACTCTTGGTATTCTAACCGGACCAAATATGGAAGTACAGTTCTAAATGCAGTTTCATGGTTGTATGTGACCCTTATTTAAACTGCATTCAGAACTGTACTTGCATATTTGGTCCTGCCCCTCTAAAATGCAACCTAGAATGAGAGTTCACATACGTAATTTCCCAAATCTGTAACTGAAGTCTTTTAGAAAAACAAGAAAAAACCCAGGCATACATACTATTCTACCACCACTCAATGATCCTGGTATTTATTATAACACAAGAATTTCCATATATAAAGCATATGATATATATCAATAAAATAAAAGATAAAGCATACATTGATATAACATAACTAATTCCAAACAATTCAAACATGACAAAGGGAAAACAAAGGTGGCATACCTGATGCATTCACCCTCATCTGCAACAAATCTATTTTAGCACCAGTTTCAAACTTTGAATCCCATCGAGCAATTGAATTATGAAGATTGCTACCAGCTGAAAATGAAAAACAAAAAAAATACATAAATCAAAAATCAACTTCACCATTCCTAAAGTTACATCACAATTGATATGTGGACCCACAAGAATGTTGACACCACCTCCATTCATATCAAACCAAGAAGATGATCGAGCTAATCCAGCTATAATGGAAAGACTTTGTGGGATCCATGCATGATTCCAGATGTGGCAAGAGGGCTTCTGGAATAAACCCTTCCATCTCTTGAATTTGATTGGTTGTCACCATCTCCTACTCTTGATAAAGGACCAATTTGGGAATATTGGTTGGGAGTATTGTAGCCAGAAACTGAACCCCTGACTGTAAATGAAGGTAGAGAGCTTAAAACAACATTAGTCTGTGGTTTCCAGTATGCAACTGCAATTGATTTCAAACGCCTGTTGTGTCCAAATGCAAAGCGCGATAGAGCTTCATAACATATGGAAATATTTCCATTGACAAGGCCTAATTCAATATAACATACCATTAGAAACATGTAACAAGTGACGTAGATTGAGTAAAACTGTAAAAGGTAAAAACCTAAAATAACCTACCAAATCAACAACCCATGATCCAGCCACACCTCAAATGTTGTCAATTGCTTAGTGAAAAAAGGACTTAGCTATAAAATATTAATGTCACATCAACAATTAATCAATAACTTTATCAAGAAAGCATTTGAAGAAGTAACTAGAAAATATCAGTTTAATCAACAACCGAACCGCAAACTGCAAATACGGTTATTACATTTTCAATACCAAATGGAGCGGTTATTTTTGCAGTGCGGTTTTGTAATTTTTCTGTGCAGTTCAGTTTTTTAAGGTTACGGTTCGATTTTTAGCCGTATAAATTTATTGTAGATTTTTTGTAAGGCTTTTAACTTCATGGATTAGCCAAACTCAATCGCAATCTGTCCAAAACAACCAATACAAACTAAAAACTTCAATTTTTTGTTTAGTAAAAGTGGTTTGGACCATCATTTTTTCTGACTAATTCCAAATACTGGTTGGTTTTTTTCTCAACAAAAGGCTTCCTTTTCCTTTTAATAGGGAGGGTATTGGCTTTTCTTTCTCACCACCAGCGATAGGGTGCTAGGATATCACACAAAACTTATGTAATACTCTTTTATTCATTTTATTTTCTACTTCCAGTGTACAAAATATCAGTTTCATTACCGATTCTTAAAGATGTTTTTAATATATAATATATCTACATCTTTAATAGAATATTAATTTTCACAAGTAGAAATGGTTATGTGAAAAATAAGCATTATAAAGTCATATATTAATCATATAAATGTGGTAAACATTCAATCCAGTTATAAGCATTATGAAGTCATATAATAATCATATAAATAAGCATTATGAAGTCATATATTAATCATACTTGAAAGCAATATTCAACATGTTCAATACCCCTATAATTCTCATAGTTTTTAGGATCCATTTTGTATTACTAGAACATAAAAACCAAAAAAGAAATCATTACAATTGTGTACACTCTAAATGTAAAAAAATTTAGCTTGTAATTCCTTATTTTGTGAAACATTCCATATAGACTTCAATGGTCAAAAACTATACAAAATCAAAATACTAATCCTTTTAATATTTATTATAGTAAAAAAGACTTACCTGAAGAATACTTTTTGTAGAACAAGCCTTGCCCACAGGTTTCATTCATATGTCTGTAGAAAAAAAAAACCTATGATTCAGTATAATTTGCTCAAATTCCATCTACATATTAAAATGTGTCAACTTATAGATTTTTAAACACAATAACCAAAAATGCCATGGCATTGGTAATTAGGAAGTAAAATCAAGTAGTACGTTATCTTTTATTGCAAAAAGAAACTTAATATTTTCCTCTGTGACAATAGTAATAGTTGGTGGTTTCTCATATGCAACCAAAGGTTTAGTCGCCAATAAGAACTGTAAAATATTATCAAGTGGTGTTAAACTGTTAATTTAAAAAGGAAAACTTTAGATTTTTTCAGTTTATTCATCTAGGAAAAATGGTTAGATGCATTATATCAAAATGTAAATATAAAATATATTTGAAAATGTATCGACATCTAGAAAAACTAATTATGCCGATAGATACTCACCTACTTAATTGTACAGAAAGGTGCGAGGTGGCTATCAAAGTATTGTTTCTCTTCTGCAGCTCTACTCCCATGGCCTACCTAAAGCTGCAATAATAAAATTACAAAGATATTAAGTGGCTTCTTTTTAACTTAATGTACTTAATGAATACTGAACTTAGTGCATACAAATATTCTTTTTAACTTTATGGGTTAAGAATTTTTGTATATGTTAAGTCATGCAAGAAACCTAGCAATGCATATATGACTAAAATGCTCTAAAAAGAGTAAAATACCGAAATCATCCATGTGTTTATGTAAAAAATTATAGATTTGGTTTGAGATTATGAAAATGATGTTCTAAAATAAGGAAAACATACAAGAGTGACCTACTGAATTGTATAATATAGAAATTCATATCAGTTTGTATTTGATTTGAGATCATGAAAAATGATGCTCTAAAATAATGAAAACATATAAAAAACAGAGCATGAACCTCGCTCTAATACCCAATACTCTACATCCTACAATATATACATGCTAAATGACCATAAAATAAGGGAACAACAAAAATGAGATATGATTTTACAACAAAATATATATGATGATAAAATTCAGCAAAGAAACCAATCATTTAATCAAGTCATCTTCATCTAGCTCAGAACACAAACCAAAGGAAGGCTACTTTCTGCCATTTTTGTTTCTGAATACTATTAATTACAAGAATCCCCAAAGTTAAATATGTATATAAATACTTCACAGAGGAGAAAATCAATAATATCAAGTGGAATTGCATTAGAGATGAAGCAGATGTAGGAAAAATCAAACCTAGGGATTGTAAACCTGAGGTGACTTAATTCTTATATGGAGTAATCGATTTTTAGCAAATTTCGAGGCTTTCAGCGGTTGAGCCAGTTTAGTTTCCGTGATGGGTTGATGGCGACTGGAATTAAGAAATCTCAACCTAAAATCAAAATTAGATGGAAGAAATCATAAATTATAACATCAGATGGATAGAAATCTATGAAGAGAGTTGAAGTCGTTTGAGATACCGATGTTAATCATTTGAAATATCAATCGAGAAGAGAACAGAGAGTCACTTCCTTTTTTGGCGTTGAATTTTTGGTAGGGCAATCTGATGAGAAGCGATTGTTTGAGATATCGATGTTAACCTTCGCTTTGTTTTTCCATCCTTCTACACATTATGTAGGGCAATATGGTCATTCTCGCCCTATAATCACAAAACCATTTGATTATGAGGAGAAGCGACGAAATGGTGAGGGAGCAAGGTCTGAATCATTTCACCACCAGTCGATGACCACCAAAAACCCTCGCACATACCTGGTTGAGAGAAAACGAGAGAAGAGGTAGCTTTGAATAAAATAAAACCCGAGCACATCCTAGAGAGATGGGAGGTGGCGATGCCTTAGGGTTTGTAGAGAGAAGGCAGATCTAGAGGAAAAAGTGCAGAAGCGGGCACTTCAAATTTTTAGAATTGTAGAGGATTTCATTTTCCGCCTATAAAAACGCGCGTTTGATAAAAAAATATAAAGCGACATTTCTACAGGACACGCATTTAAAACAAGTGCCCTCTGTGTTTGTATTTTTTTTGTTGGACATTAATTTTAAGGCACGCAAAAATGTGTGTCCTCTATCCTTCAAATTTTGGAAGGCTGGCATTATTTTTAAGGTCACACAAAAAGGCGTATCGTAAATCAGCGAAGGTCATTGTTTGCGCGTCATTAAAGGGTATTTTTCTTGTAGTGTTTGATGCTATTATACTTCCATGAAAAGGTAATAATCATTCACTTAAGGTTTTTCATCACTACAAACATTTATGATAAACTGTAATGGGTATAGTTTATGGTTCATTAACACTACTGACTCACTACGGAAGGTTTGATTTCCACTAAAAAGAGGTTTTCATTCACACTACACCCAAACTTGTTGAATCAAATTGTGAGCTAAAGCCCTCAAGTACACCCCAGTGCACCTACCGAGTCCTGTATTATAACCAGAGTCACTTGTAAGGAGAGTGTGATACTTGTTTATAGATCTATATTGGGATTGAGAATCCTGCACCTAAGCTGCTTGCAACAGCTAGACCGAAAGGTCTGGGGTGACAAATTTCAGAACATTCTGACGCCTGAAGAACGTCATAACAGGCCATCTATGTCGTTAGCACGGGTATAATAACTCACATAGGGAAACAATGATACATATAGTTTACAGGGTTTCACTCACTCGAACGGTTTTATGTTATTTAAATCTGCGTATACTAATATAAGTATAGAAAATACTTGTACATTTCGGTCTTTGGGTTTTAAGACTGCAACTCATTTTACAAGGAAAATATTGGATTTTATGGAACAAACTCTACTTTTACAAAGAAAGGATTTCAACACTACATTACAAAAGCTTATGAACTCACAAACTTAATTGTTCACACTTTTCAAAACTACTTGTATTCCCAGCTAATCACTAAAATGGGTAATTATAAAGCTTTTAAGGATGGGACACTAAGGCGTCAGACAAATCATTTTTGTTATCATATTGTAATTGATTTTGAAACATGTAACTCGTGAAACAATGTAACATTTTCAATTATATATATGATGGTTGTGTTTACTTTCTTTACTATTATTCAACTGTCATGATACTGTACATGAAAGTCATCCCACCCCCGGGCGTTTCCGCCATCCTGGTTTGGGGGTGTGAGAGATTGGTATCAGAGCATTGTTTATAGAGAACTAAGTATATCAAACCACGTAAGATATACAAACTATAAATGCAATGAGACTAAAACTCTCTGACGTAACGTTTTCTTCCAAGTATACTTTAAAATATTATGATATTTTTATAAAAGTATAAGTACAATAATACTGTCACACCCCCAAACTAGAACGGCGGAATCGTTCGAGGGCGGATGACTTCATGTAGTATCGTAATAGTTGAATACATAGTAAAGAAAGTAAAACAACCATCATATATATAATTTAAAAGTTACATTGTTGAATGATACTTGTTTCAAAACAAATTACAATATGATGACAAAATGACTTTTAAACCGACGCCTTAGCGTCACTTCTCCAAAAGCTGAAGTTTAGCTGTATTACTGAATCCCTGAGAAATACGAGTAGATTTGAAAGAGTAGATCAGCATTTAAGCTGGTGAGTTCATAAGTATTTAATGTCAATGTTTGAATAAAATCGAATGAAATTATTTGTAGATGTTTGAAAACTCCTAGAAAATCCCATATTTCCTACTAGTAAAAAAGTAGTCTTCTACCAAGACCCTACCGTTTTTGAATGTTTGCTTCTAGAAATCCAATATTTTTCCATAAGTATGTGGTAGTTTAAAAGTTCCAAAACTGTAATGCAATAGTGTTTTTCATGCCTAGAATAGTAGATTTATGTATGTATAAAATCACTAAGGCATTTGATAACCCCGTAAATCAACGTGTTTTTAATACTCCATGTGAGTTTTATAACCATGCTATTGACCCAGACTGCCTGTAACAATGTTCTTCAGGCGTTGGAATGTTATGACGTTTGTCACCCCAGACCTGCCGGTCTAACTGTAGCTAACAGTTTAGGTGCATGATTGTCAATCCCGTATAGATCTATACACAAGTATCACGCTCTACCTACAAGAGATTATAGTATATAATACAGGACTTTAACTGCGTACTTGAAAGTACCTGAAGTTAAATGTCTCACAAAGCTTAGTATCAAATAGATTTACGTATGAAAAGTCCATTCGTTCTTGTATATGAAATTATTTCTTTGATGTAGTACTTCTAGTATGTAAAATCTCATGAATATCTAGTAAACTATACCTATTATAGCTTTTCCAAATGTGTGATTCGTTTGTATGATAAACCCTAGTGTAGTGTCGACTTTGTATGTAAAGTATAACATTTGTAATAACATTATTGAATATTTATACTCAAAATATAAAGAAAGTGTTTGATATTCATATAACAAAAGTATAGCAAAAGATTGATGTTTTTCACACAAGGATAACCGTGTGTACTTGTATTCCCCCCCTTAAAAGTGTATAAAAGCATTTACGAAACATTTGAAAACGTAGTTATAGGGGTATGAACTCACTTGATAGATTGAAGAAGGTGAGACGAAAACCGAGCAGAACTTCGACAGGAGAAAGTGGATTTCTCGGGATTCTCGGGAGCGTAAAACTTCCTTCAGGACTTGGGTATGAAAACCGGGACTTCGGGATATTCCTTGCACGCAAAACAGGGTAAAAACGCAAGAGAAGGAGAGAAAATGAGCAATTATGCCCGGAACCCTCGCATCCCTTTTATAGGGGCTGAAAACCCTCGGTACGCAGGGCGTACCGGACGTCATGCATGACGCACTTCGGATGGGAGGTCCGATGGGAGAGCATGTTGGCCGATGGGATGAGGCTCCTATCCTCTGGTACGCGGGGCGTAATACATTACGCGGGGCGTAATGTGATTTTTCCAACTTCTAAATTATGTAACTTTTGCGTACGAGCTCTGTTTTTCGCGTTCTTTATATCCACGCGTAGGTGAGAATGTACTCTACAACTTTCATTTAGACTTCGTCTGCTAATTTTGACTTTATTTTTAATATATGATTTTTAACAGGCCGGGACACGAAAAGTCCGTTAAAAATCCATAACTTCTTCATCCGATGTCCGTTTTCGTCAGAATTTTTGCTGTTGTACTACTATTGTTGAGATCTTCGATTCTCATTTAGGTTGTTTCGGCTAAAAATCGCTCGATCTCTATTTCGAGTTTTTAGATGTCTACCGCTACCCCGAAACTTCGAAAAATCATAACTTCCTCATACGAAGTCAGATTTGGGCGTTCTTTTTATGTATGTTCACAGTTTAATGATATCTATGACTTTTATTTAGATACCTAAGGCTAATAAGTACTTTATTGAAATTTATCGTTTTACATTTAACCGTATTGACGGTTTTTGCTGTGAATCTTAGGTTGGTCATAACTTCTTCGTTATAACTCGGATTTTAGTGTTCTTTATATTTCTGAAACCCTGGACACGATATATATCAATTAAGAAATCCAGTAGATGACTTTTGAACATTTTCTTTTTGACGATAATTTCATTATATCAAAAGAGATTACAATTCTTGACTTTTTAGGTCATTACATTGATTCGAAATATCGGGTTGTCACATCATCCCCCCGTTAGAAGGAATTTCGTCCCAAAATTAAACGTAAGGTAAATATTTGTGGATTAGGGAAAGAGATGCGGGTACTTTTGTTTCATCTGATCTTCGCGCTCCCAAGTATATTCAGGTCCCCGCTTTGCATTCCAGCGGACCTTCACAATGGGTATGCGACTTTGTTTTGTTCTTTTAATTTCCCTATCCATGACCTCAATTGGTTCCTCTACAAAGTGGAGACTCTCGTTGATTTCGATTTCGTCTAGAGGGACGACGAGGGTCTCATCAGACAAACATTTCTTCAAGTTTGACACATGAAAGGTAGGATGTACGTTATTGAGCTCCTGTGGTAGTCGAAGTTTGTATGCTACTGGGCCGATCCTTGCAAGGATCTCGAATGGTCCGATATACCTTGGGTTTAGTTTCCCACGTTTTTCGAAACATATTAACCCTTTCCAGGGCGAGACCTTCAATAGCACTCGGTCCCCAACCTGAAATTCTAAGGGCTTCCGTCTTTTGTCCGCATAACTCTTTTGTCTGTCTCTTGAAGCCTTTAGTCGTTCCCGAATTTGAACAATCTTCTCAGTTGTTTCTCTTATAATTTCCGGGCCTGTGAGAGCGCTGTCGGGTACTTGTCCCTTGGCTAGTCGCGTGTCACCCACTTCGGCCCAACATAGTGGGCTTCGAATGGAGCAACTTTAATGCTGGAGTGATAGCTATTGTTGTATGAGAATTCGACTAGTGGTAAATGGGTATCTGTGGCAACCCGAAATTTCTATCCTGTACAACATGTCAATTCAATAGAAGTCAGAACTGTTACTGCTAATTTTCAAGCTTTTTGGAATAAGTTTGAGTATTTTAGGATTAACACTTTAGGAGATATAAGGAGAGAGGATGCCCTAGGGTTTATTGTGCAACAATAAACTTTCAAATCTCCAAAAGTTTGGAGTTTACGGCCTAAACAATGGTGTTTACGGCCGTAAACCCTAAGGGAGGGGGTATATAAGTGACACTTAGTCATTTATTACCATTTTTCCACCTTTTCAAGAACAAAGCTCAAACTCTCTCAAGTATCATCCAAAAATTTCTTGAAGATCTTCATCTAGTAAGTGTTTCTAGCCCTATTAAGTTGTTATATTACTTAATCTAGTGTTTTAACACACTTCTATCCAAAAAATTATTCCAAAAGGCTAGATCTTCAAGTTTCACCAAGAACACCAAGAACACACACTAGTGTTCTTGGACTTTTGGACCTTTTTCAAGCTTCTATATTGTAAGTACCTCTATCCTAGAGTATGATAAGGCTGGATACACTTCTTTACAACAAGAAAACACCATTGAAACCCAAGATCAAAGGTGTTTAAGGTCAAGAACACCTTGGACCGTAAACCCTAATTAAGGGGCCAAAGTGACCCTAGTCCCTTCACAAGCTTTGGAAACTAGTCTAGACTCATTCCTTAATATGTTTAGGACTTGAAAACATCAAAATACCATGATACATAAGGGTTTATGACCATAAACCCAAAAGGAAATGGTCTTAGGGCCGTAAACTCCATTTAGGAGTGAAATGGTGCCCTAATCCCTTCCATAGGCTTATACTTCAAGTGGAAACACTTCTAAGGACTTATAAACCTTCAAAACACCAAATGGTCAAAGAAGTATGAGTTTATGGCCATAAACTCATGGGTTTACGACCGTAAACTCAATGAGTTATGGTCAATAAAGCGTAAACTCATGTAAGGGGTTCCTTTGAACCCTAAACTCAATAGCAATGTCCTACAACACTTAGATGCAATCCTTGGGACTTTTAACACTTATATAAGGTGTTTAACATGTCCTAGGATGTCTTAACTTTGTTAATTAGTTGTTTAAAGACTAATTGGATACATATATGTGTTATTATATGTTAACTAGGATCATTGTGTGTGTACAAGTCTTCACTTGACACCTAGCAATCCTATTTCTTCAGTACATCCAAACCACTCACTACAGGTGAGTTCATACCCCTTAATTAACCTTTTAAATGTTTTTAAATGCTTTTATGAGGGGGAATACAAGTTGAACAATCATAGTTATTATATCAATCACATGTGATTAATAACTACCAAACAAGTGGATTTCTTACCTTTCAAACTGTGTTACCAAACTGTTTTACTTCAAACTGTTTTACCAACTCTTTTACTTGTCAAACACTTTTACTTAAATTCTTTTATACTTATATATTGTCAAATGCATGCTTATATATGTATAGTTATATAAGTAATGTTTAAAAGACTTAGGAAGGCCAGCTCGCTTTAATTCCTTTTCCTTGTTTGGATGTGGCTTTAGGGCATCGGTTATCCGTCCGAAGGTCGTTTAAATATTAGTTATATATCATGTATACATACATAGTCATAAAAGTTCTTACAATCAGTTCCATACCTTTGGGTAGCAAGGGTATACAAACATGTTCATACCTTGCTAGTAAACTACTATAGGAGTAGTTTAGGAAGATACTAAAACTATTAACTAGAACAATGAAACATACAATGAGTCAGTTCATTCATGAGTAAATACATGCTAGATAGAGGGAGAATACACAATACAACTAGTACACACAAAACATTACAATACATGCTAGATAGAGAGAGAACACACAATACAACTAGTACACACAGAGCATACAATACTATACAGAGAGAACATACAGGCTAGACAGAGGGAGAACATACAATACAGCTAGCACATTCATTACATATACATTATTACAGTTATGTGAGCCACTAAACGGGGCATGGCACTACCTGCCATGACTGTTTTTGTATCCAGAATCTCCTTAATTGGGGAGCGTATGAGTTTGTGTATAGATCTATACTAGATTGACTATCCTACACCTTGTTGCTGGCTACAGTGGGACTTTCAAGTCTACGGGTGCTAAATGTCATTTCTTACGGCGTCTTACATCGTCGTTTTACTATTGAGTCGGTAGCAGGATACAGGCCGATCACATGGTACCTTAAATAACAATTGGCTTAAGGTAGTTAGTACAGCAGTAGTTACTTAATACAACACTATAGTACTATAATATTTTCCCATTACATTCACTTCGTGAACATTCACACGATGCACGGTAATGTAAAAACTATATTTTTGGATAATGATAGTCGAACTTGGGAAAATACACACTCTTACAAGAGACACACACACAGATACTAGATGCCTTGGTAGAAGACTACTTTTAGTATAAAACATAGGGTTTTCTAGGAGGATTCAAACACTTACAAACTTTTACAAAAAACTTATACATTACAAGACTTACAAACACTTTCATACAAACACAGACATTAATATACTTATGATCTCACCAGCTTTAAAGCTGATAAACTCTTTCAAAATAACTTGTATTCTCAGGTCACCAGTAGACAGGTACCGGTGCCAGGTTTTGAGAAGATGGAGCTCGTTCAAGACTCCTCTTTTATTTTGATGCATATTTTTGGTGTCTATATAACTTGACATAATACACTTGTATGAAATTATATTATTAATGCAATGGATGATGTTGTTGCTTGTTTACTACTTTGCATTGTTGTGATAATGTACATGACGTCCTCCACCCCCGAACGATTCCGCCGTTCCGGTTTTGGGGTGTGACAGATTGGTATCAGAGCATTGTTTATAGTGAATCGAGTGTATCAACCCATAAAAGATATACGAACTATAAACACAAGCGGGATTAAAATACTCTGATAAAGAGTTTATACTTTTAAATAATAAAATATTTAACCAAGTATACATACCTGCATTCATACTAAAATCAGTGTCACTAGGACAGAACAAAAGTATTACGATTGTTGGGCAGCACAAGTAGACTTAGAGACATATGGTCAACCCTTGGAAGATGTAGCCTGATCAACTACATTATCCGAGGAGTGACTAGCATGTACCTAAGTATGGTTGTGAGGTTGCAACAAGTCTAAAAACTTACCAACACTTCTACAATGAGAACAGTAGAACAGAACATTAAATTTAAAAATACTATAGGAGTATTTTGTGTTACTATAATTACTTATCTGAGAGCTAAAGGCCTTTATTAGTATGTCAATGGTTGTTTAGTGGATACACTAAGGTTATATGTGCTAGGATGTCATAGACTTAGAATCTGTGATCCTTGCTTTACTTCCTGTCCTTGTTTGGTTGTGGGCTTAGAGTTAGGGTCACTTATTCGAAGGTCTATCCCGTCTGCATTACATATAACTGGTATGCTATAAACAAGTATTGAAGCAACTGATAAAGATCATCTTATAATTATCTAATTAGATCGTCTACTTAGTTATATCTCACACCTCTTTTCTCGCGTAGATTTAATGGCTGGATTCCATCTTCCCGGAGACCCGTACTTTCCCAACCACGGAAATGCTGGGTGACTTGGAGAAGAGCCAGAAGATGATCACCCAATCCCTTTGGATGATTACGAAGCTGAAGGCTTTTCTGATGGTTCCGACTTCAAGCCAGAAGTCAACAACCAACCCCCAGCTGTTCAAAACCCAAACCCCCGTCCAGCGTTTCAAGGACCCACACCTCTGTGGGCCACAAACTTGAAAAGATGAAGTCAGGAACAAGGTCAACCCTTTCCCTACAATGGAGACAGAAGCTTCTACAACCTCACTGAAGGAGGTTCGGCTGACAGGGTCCTACCCATCATGGTTCGTAGGATTACCCGGAACACAGAGCAGGGTCGAGCAGCTATTGACCGAGTCGTGGAGATTGACGCCAACTCTGGCGTTAACACTGTCCGCATTCGCCAACTAGAGTCTGCTCATGAAAGGACTCTGGTCCAAAATGCTGCTCTTCAGAGGGAACTTACTGAAACCCAAGCTGAAGTTAGGGAACTTCGAGCACAACAAGTAAGATCTGATAGGCGCGTGAGGGATATATAACGCCTTCTGTCGGAATCAAGAACTCACTCTGGTAGTTCTCGTCGCCGATAGATTCTCACCAATTTCTCTTTTGGATATAACTTAGTTATGTTAAAAACTCTAGTTTAATTTCCTATCCTTTTAAATCTTAGACCTGTTAGGTCTTGATTAGGTAGTAGTTCTATCAAAATTTTCCCATCTTGGTTGATGTAAGACCTACTTCTAGGTCATTTTTCCCAAACTCATTACATCTGTAACTCCAGTATTATTGACAGATATCTAAATCTCATGGAAATTAATATCCAATTGCTACGATCTGCTAGTGCCAGATCATCTTTCAATCGTGTTATTCGTTTGTGCTATTGGACTATGAGGAGTTAGTCCACGAGTCATTCTCATCAATTCTTCTATTAAATTCTTATCAATATCTTCATCTTTCTAAACTTATAGTTCAAAGATGCCTCCACGTAAATCAACAAGACACAATCCTCCTCCACCGATACCACCTACTCCTCAGTTCGACACAGCAGCCCTAAATGCTACTGTAGCTGCAGCTGTGGCTGTAGCCATGGCTTAATATCATTCATCAGGTTCCACTGGAGGAGGAACCCCTGTTCAGTCTATTCAGGTCGAAGCTCCTGTGCGCTCGAGAGAGTGCTCCTTCAAGGACTTCACCAACGGCAAGCCATTGTCCTTCAAAGGGACTGGCGGAGTCATTGCCCTCTCGCAATGGTTCGAGAAAACCGAATCGGTTTTCGAAATCTGCTCCTGCCCAGAGGAGAGCAAGGTCAAGTTTGCTGCTTGCACCTTTGAAACAAAGGCCCTAACATGGTGGAATAGCCATGTTAATTCACTATATCTTGTAGTGGCTAATGCTATGGGCTGGGAAACTTTGAAAGACCTCATGATTGAGAAGTACTGCCCGAGGGGCGAGATCCAGAAACTGGAGGAAGAACTATGGAGCCTAACCATGAAGGGCTCCAACGTAGTCGCCTACACCGCCAGATTCTGCGAACTGGTGGCCCTTTGTCCCAACATGGTTCATACCGAAGGGAAAAAGATCGAGAGGTATATATGGGGGCTGATGCCACCGTACCAGGGAAATGTATTGGCATCACACCCCACTACATTTGATAGTGCCAAGCGATTGGCACAGCGGCTCATAGACCATGGGGTCCGTACCCCGGCCGCAACAACTACCCTGACCATCTCAGAACCCGCGAGAACCGCTGATTCCAAGCGGAAGTTTTGGGATGACAAAAAGAAGGCAAAGGCTGCCAAAAAGTAGCAGGTCATGGCAGTACATGCTGCGATAGCACCTGCCGCTGCTGCTCCGGTAAAGCAGTACGCTGGAAGTTTGCCCAAGTGCAACAAATGCAACTTCCATCACGTCGGTGCCTGCCGGGAGATGCAGTGTTTGAACTGCAACAGGAAGGGGTACACCGTCCGTTTCTGCAAAGCTCCGGCGAAGCCAATCACCCAAGTCCCCGACGCTGGTGTGGGCCAGGCTTGCTACAACTGTGGCGAGGTGGGCCACTACAAGCGGGACTGCCCAAACGCAGGGAATTCAGGCAGAGTGGGAAGAGTTCTGGCCATAGGCCATGAGGAGGCGGTTGGCGACCCCACAGTGTCACTGGTACGTTTCTCCTCAACAACTCTTATGCATGTATATTGTTTGATAGTGGAGTAGATAGGAGCTTCGTGAACCAAAAATTTGCTCATTTACTTAAGCATAAATCACGAGCACTTAAAGAACCGTTCACTGTAGAAATGGCTAATGGAAAGACGGAGTGCACTAGCAGTATATTCATAGGGTGTACCTTAACTTTAGATAGCCATTCATTTTCGATCGATCTCATGCCAGTCTCAATTAAAAGTTTCCACGTCATCATCGGCATGGATTGGTTGAGTCTTCATCGTGCCGACATCATGTGTTACGAAAAGGTTGTTCGCCTAAATCTGCTGTCTGGCGAAATCCTTGTAGTTTATGGCGACAAACCCGACACGAACCTTCGTATCATCTTGAGCATTCAAGCTCAGAAATTCTTGCGAAAGGAATGTCGCGCATTCCTTGCTCATGTGGTCGATGTGAGCCAAGAAACGAAACCTATTCATAACATTCCAGTAGTACGCGACTTTCCCGACATCTTTCCAGAAGAACTTCCAAGATTACCTCCGCAACGTCAAGTCGAGTTTAGAATCGACTTAGTTCCAGGGGCTACTCCCGTAGCCAAATCGCCTTATCGTCTAGCACCTGTAGAGATGCAAGAACTATCCTGTCAACTTAACGAGCTGCTCAGCAAGGGCTTTATAAGACCAAGCTTCTCACCCTGGGGAGCTCCAGTCTTGTTCGTCAAGAAGAAAGACGGATCGTTTCGTATGTGCATCGACTACGGGGAGCTCAACAAACTGACCGTCAAAAATCGTTATCCTTTGCCTCGTATTGACGATTTATTTGACCAACTTCAAGGGGCGAATTTCTTTTCAAAAATTGACTTGAGATCCGGATATCACCAACTACGAGTGCTAGGGGAGGATGTTCCGAAGACAGCCTTCCGAACTCGTTATGGGCACTACGAATTCGTAGTGATGCCGTTCGGATTAACAAACGCGCCCACTGTATTCATGGACTTAATGAATAGGGTGTGTCATCCTTACTTGGATCAGTTCGTCATCGTCTTCATCGATGACATACTAATATACTCACGAAGTAAGGAGGATCATAGTCAACATCTGCGACAAGTCTTAGAAACCCTGCGCACGGAGAAGCTTTATGCGAAGTTCTCGAAATGCGAATTTTGGATCCGATGAGTCGAATTCTTAGGGCACGTGGTTAGCGAGGAGGGAATACACGTGGACTCTTCCAAAATTAAAGCCATTGAGAGCTGGTCAGCACCGAAGACGCCTACAGAAATTCGTCAATTTCTAGGCCTCGCTGGCTACTATCACAGGTTCATTCAGAACTTCTCCCGGATTGCGAAGCCTCTTACGACACTGACCCAGAAAGGCGTGGCCTTTGACTGGGAAGAGAAGCAGGAAAGAGCGTTCCAAACGCTCAAATGAGCCTTGTGCACCGCACCAATACTATCCCTCCCCGAAGGGATAGAAGACTTCGTTGTCTATTGCGATGTATCGAATCAAGGACTCGGATGTGTTCTAATGCAGCGAGGTAAGGTCATCGCCTATGCCTCGAGACAGCTGAAGACACATGAGGTCAACTACACTACCCACGATCTTGAACTAGGAGCAGTTGTATTTGCCCTGAAGATCTGGAGACACTACCTGTACGGTACGAAGAGCACTATCTTTACAGACTACAAGAGCCTACAACACATATTCGACCAGAAGGAGCTCAACATGAGACAACGACGGTGGGTCGAGCTACTCAGTGATTACGAATGCGAAATTCGTTATCATCCGGGTAAAGCCAATGTAGTAGCTGACGCCCTAAGTCGGAAAGAATATTCTGGTCGTAGAGTCAAATCGTTGACTATGACTATCCATTCACACTTGTCCACACAAATTAAGGCGGCTCAGCTCGACGCTTTGAAGCCTGAAAATGTGGCAGGTGAATCCCTGAGAAGGATGGATAAGAACTTAGAGGTTAAAGGTGGCGGAGCTTATTATCTCATGGACCGGATCTGGACCCCGAGACTTGGTGGTTTCAGAGACTTGGTCATGAACGAGGCGCACAACACTCGTTATTCCGTCCACCCAGGTTCAGATAAGATGTATCTGGATCTTAAAAAGTTATACTGGTGGCCTAACATGAAAGCAGAAATTGCTACCTTCGTAAGTAAATGCCTTACTTGCGCGAAGGTCAAGGTCGAGTACTAGAAACCCTCAGGTCTCCTGCAACAACCTGAGATACCGGAATGGAAGTGGGAGTGGATCACTATGGATTTCATTACCAAGTTGCCCAAGACAACGGGTGGACTTGATACCATATGGGTCATCGTTGACAGATTGACCAAGTCCGCACACTTCCTGCCTATCAAGGAAACAGACAAGATGGAGAAACTTACAAGAACTTACATTAAGGAGATTGTACGACTGCACGGTGTTCCCATATCCATTATCTCGGACAGAGATATTAGGTTCATTTCTAGGTTCTGGCAGTCGCTACAGAGTTCCTTAGGAACTAGGCTGGACATGAGTACAGCCTACCATCCGCAGACAGACGGGCAAAGTGAGAGGACTATCCAAACCTTGGAAGATATGCTGCGAGCCTGTGTGATCGACTTTGGAAAAGCATGGGATACTCATTTACCCCTTGTAGAATTTTCCTACAACAAGAGTTATCACACGAGCATAAAGGCTGTTCCATTCGAGGCCCTCTATGGCCGAAAGTGCAGATCCCCTCTGTGCTGGGCTGAGGTGGGGATACCCAGTTAGCTAAAGGACGAACTCCTGAAAGCACTCTCACAGGTCCGGAGATCATACGGGAAACGACGGAGAAGATCGTTCAGATCCGTGAACGATTGAAAGCCTCCAGAGACCGACAGAAAAGCTACGCTGATAAACGAAGGAAACCGTTGGAGTTCCAGGTGGGCGACCGTATTCTATTGAAGGTCTCACCCTGGAAGGGCTTGTGTAGCACCTGGTTCTTGGTACGTATTCTTTTATTCAATTCATTAAATATTTTTCAATTTTGGCCATGGACTCGGCGAGTCGAAGGACTGACTCGCCGAGTAGAAACGGGAAGGAACGTGGGGTTTAAGTAATAGACTCGCCGAGTCGGGTCCCGGACTCGACGAGTAGCCGCTGTCTGGACAAAAACCCTAATTCAGGGGTTTGCACCCTATTTAAACGACCTTATGCAGCCTCCATCACCCCTTTATGCTCCCATACACCCCTCAGTGAAACCCTAGCCGTTTGTGCTTTGTTGAGGCCATTTTTAGTGTTCTTGTGTGGTTGTAAAGCTTGGAAGGAAGGAAGGAGCTTGGAACCTGAGTTGGGCACAGTAGATCCAGGGATTCTACTTCATTTTCAGCAGCTTCAAGGTATAATCCCCCTGTCTTGACTCATCTATGTGTTTATTCATCTTTAACTTAGGATTTCTTTGGATTGCTAAGTCATGTTTCGGTATTGGAAGTATGGAGTGGGTTTTGACTTCAGATCTGGACCTTAGGAGGGGTTTCATGGCATAAAGGTGCCAACTTTAGGGCCATGAGAGCCCCATGCACATTGTAGGACACTTTATGTGGATTTTTGAGCTAAAAACCCCATGCATGTGCATTAAGTTTGGAACTTTATGTATAAAGTGGTCATTAGGAGGCCAGATCTATGGTTTTGGTGTGCTAGATCCCATTGAAATCAACTGTATGGAATTGGTCAAGACTGGACTTGGCGAGTGCATTCTTGGACTCGGCGAGTCCAAGGCAATCTCCGTAGAACTCGGCGAGTTGTTCATCAACTCGGCGAGTTGAGGACAGATCTTGTTCATCAGATGAAGGTGGACTCGACGAGTTGTTCATCAACTCGGCGAGTCGGATGAGTTTTCATGTGGCATTCAATTAAGAGAAGAACTCGTCGAGTTGACGGCCCAACTCGACGAGTAGGGTCACGGATGAGGACGAGTAGAGAGTGAGGGACTCGGCGAGTTGTTGGCCCTACTCGGCGAGTCGGGTCAACTGGAAGTTGACTTTGACTTTGACTTGACTTGGTTAGGGGTAAAATGGTCATTTTACCCTAAGTATAGAGATCAGTTTCTAACTGAGTGTTTGTGGGGTTTGTAGCCGAAGGATTTCCGGAGCAGCAGCGGACGGAGGTTTCTCACACGGATTATCAGCAGCTACTTGTACGAGGTGAGTTACCTTCCAGTAGGGGTGGGTCTAAGGCCACAATGCCGGCCCACCAAAGAGGAGTATTTAGAAGATGATGGTCTTTGTGATAATCATCTTGGTCTAGGTATGTGTTTTGGTTATGAGTTATATCTGTAGGATATGTTACGTGTATGATAGGGATAGTTTCCCTGGCAGTGGTCTTTAGGACCGAGGGGTAGGTCAGTACTCGGATATGCCTGACTGTATGCTTATATCTTGTTGTAGTATGCTAGTGGTAGGGGGTGGAATAGTCCCCAGTTATCGGTTGAAAGATACCGATGACGTTTACCGGTTGAAAGATACCGATGACGATTACCAGTTGAAAGATACCGATGGTATTGCATGGTATGTGGTATGATGGGGGAACTCACTAAGCTTTGTGCTTACGGTTACAGTTTTTGGTTTCAGGTACCTCTTCGTCTAAGGGGAAGGAGACGGTGGCGTAGCATGGCATCACACACACATATGATTTTCCGCATGAAGTTTTCTGGGATTGTACTCTGATATGATATATGTCTATGTCGTGGGTTTCAAACATGATACTTTGTTTATGAGACGACGTGTTTATACAATATTTTCTAGTGAATGTTTTGTGGGTTAATTAATTAAAAATGAAATTTTTGGGCTTGAATTTTGGGATGTTACAAGTTGGTATCAGAGCCCTGGTTTGAGGGATTCGGACACACCCTCAGGGGTGTCTGGACTCAAACTGAGGGGCTAAAAGATTTTTACAATAAAATGGTTTTCTAAAAATCTAAACGGAAGGATTTTAAGAAAGACAAGGTGTGTGATGCATGCGACCGGCCGGGCTCAAGTAAGTTTTCCCCAAGATACCCATACTTGTTATATTATGCTATATGGTTGATTCATAAACTGCATGCTAGAATAGGACTAAGGATCTAGGAAGATGCCTTGTGTGCCTGATATACGATTCTGAAAATTGCATGCTAGTTAGGGCTAAGGATCTAGGAGGATGCCTTATATGCCTGTTGAATGAGCTGTAAGCTAGGACTGTTTAGTCGACAGTAGGATGGCCTGTATAGGTTATGCCTGATTTGGTTACTCGATGCACGAATGCTGCTTGCTTTGTGCTATGGGGGTCCTGGCATTTCCAACTAACTAAGGAGAGGATATATAACAGTATCTGCAAGTTAGTTAGGGGGAAGTAGTAGGGGCTCCTAGCGCAGCTGATGGCGAAGGGTAGGTCGGAGAGTGCCCTAGGGAAGCCTAGGATGAGGTCAGTGGAGAGGGGTATCGGTAAAAGGGACTTGGTGAAGTCGAAGCAATCCTTGAGGAAAGTACAGGTAGATGTGGAAGATAGTATGGGCCCGTACTACTGAAAGCAGAGGACCCGTACTCGAATCAAGGAGGGCCTAGATGGAACCGGGGACCTTGGGGAAGTGTGTTAGATCTCTCGGGTATAGGTATGATCCTGACCTTTATGCGTGTATTTTCAGCATGGTGACCACGTGACATGGAGCGGGAGGTTCCGGATCAGGATCAGGATCGGGCTCGGGTGAAGGATCCGAGCAGGTTGATGACGGGCTGCGCGAGTTCATCGCGTCTGAGATCACGAGAGGCATCCTTGAGTCGACCCCTATCATTTTCGGGTCGATCAAGGAAGGGATTGTTGAGCTGATGGAGGATCGCCTCTGAACATTCAGGAGTGATATGGCGTCTAGCCAGGTGGGTACGTGCACACTGTCCTTTAAGGACTTTCGAGGGAGTGGTGTGTCAGATTTTCCATGGGGCGAAGGACCCCATTGCTGCCCGGAGATGGATCGCAGACATCGAGTCTGCACAGCTGACGAGCTTCTGCCCGGAGGGGTCGAAGGTGAGATATGCAGCAGGATGCTTGAGAGACAGGGCTTGAGATTGGTGGGAGTCTGTTGGTGACTCATTGGGAGCCTCGGCTGTTGAGGCTATGACCTGGTCAGACTTTGTGACCAGATTCAAGGCGGAGTTTGCGCCAGCTGTGGAGCTTCAGCGGCTGGCCAGGGAGTTCTTGGATATGAGGCATACTACAGAGACTCTGGCGGAGATCACCGCCAAGTTTCGGGAGAGGGCATTGCTTTTGCCCCAGTATGCGGGAGATGAGGATATGAGGAGGACCCGCTACCATGACATGCTACGAGCTGACATTCAGGAGCATGTTAGTTTTTCAGCTTTCCCTACCTTGGATTCCATGATTTCCAGGGCTAGGGAGAGGGAGATTGATCTAGAGCACGTCCAGAAGAGGAAGGCAGTGGAGGGACTGACGACTGGGGCTTCGGGGAACAAGCCCAAGGGATCCGATGGTAGGCCGAAAGGCCAGTCAGGACGGGACCGTTGTGGGAAATGTGGTCGGTTACACGAGGGAGCTTGTCGCACTGGGCCGGGTTCAGGCTGCTATAAGTGTGGCAAGGTGGGGCATTTTGGCAGGGATTGTACTGCCCCCACCCCTGCGGTACAAATGACATACCTGATTTGCTTCCATTGCAATCAGAGGGGCCACAAAAGGGCCAATTGCCAGAGATTGACAGCAGCATCAGCAGCAGCGCCAGCAGCGGCGCCGGTCTCAGGGACGGCGCGGGTTACAGATGGTCGGAAGGTCATGGCAGAGGCTCCAATGGTGCGGAGCCAAGCATTTCAGCTGACAGCCGAGGAGGCACGTGCTGCACCATATGTGGTGACGGGTATGATTCTTTCCCTCTGATTTATTTTTATGATATTTATGTTATTGATATGTGCTCTGTTTAGGATCGTTCCATGTGAATGGTATCCCAGTTCAGGTATTATTTGATTTGGGTGCCACCCGATCATTCGTCTCTCTTGCGCTTAGCAAGAAGTTCTCGGAGTCTTCGGGCATGTTGGATTACCCTCTAGAGGTCGAGATTGCGGACGATCGATCGATTCGAGCATCAGAGGTCTACCGGGATTGTGTTTTGAGGCTGTTCGAGGAACATTACCTGGTGGACTTGGTTCCCATACCTTTGCGGGGGAACAAGGTTATTATTGGTATGGATTGGCTGAGCCCCAATGGGGCAGTGATCGACTGCGCGTAGCAGTCAGTGCGGATTAGGACCCCTAGTGGGGGAGAGCTGGTGGTTCAGGGCGAAAGGCCACAACGAGGACCAGCTTTATGTTCGGCAGCGAGGGCTAGGCGCTACCTCCAGCAGGGTTGCGCAGGATATGTCGCCTATGCTGTGGATACCTGGGAGGCGGGTAGGACTGCGGTGGGCGATGTGCCCGTGGTACGAGAGTTTGCGGACGTATTCCCCGAGGAGTTGCCTGGGATACCTCCGGAGCGACAGGTGGAGTTCAGGATCGACCTAGTCCCCGGTGCGGCTCCGATAGCCAAGCCACCGTATCGGTTGGCTCCTACTGAGATGCAGGAGTTGTCTACACAGCTGCAGGAGCTGTTAGACAAAGGTTTCATTAGACCGAGTAGTTCACCCTAGGGAGCCCCGATTCTGTTTGTGAAGAAGAAGGACGGGTCGCATTGGATGTGTATAGATTATCGAGAGCTGAACAAGGTAACGGTGAAGAACCGTTACCCACTCCCGAGGATTGACGACCTCTTTGACCAGCTTCAGGGAGCATCTTGGTTCTCCAAGATTGATTTGCGTTCAGGGTATCATCAGATGAGGGTCAGAGAGGAGGATGTGCAGAAGACTGCGTTCCGGACGCGTTACGGCCACTATGAGGTTGTGGTGATGCCTTTCGGGCCCACCAATGCTCCTTCCGCGTTCATGGACCTCATGAACCGCGTGTGTAGACCGATGTTAGACCGGTCTGTGATAGTATTTACTGATGATATCTTGGTTTTCTCCAAGACGCGAGAGCAGCATGAGGAGCATCTGCAGAAGGTTCTGGAGACTTTGAGGAGAGAGAACTTGTATGCTAAGTTCTCTAAGTGTGAGTTCTGGTTGCGCGAGGTGCAGTTTCTTGGGCACCTTGTCAACCAGAATAGGATTTCGGTAGATCCGGCCAAGGTGGAGGCCATGATGAGTTGGGAGGTTCCGAGGTCTCCATCTGAGATTCGGAGCTTTCTGGGGTTAGCAGGCTACTATCGGAGGTTCATTCAGGACTTCTCCAAGATAGCCTTACCCCTGGCCAGGCTAACGAGGAAGACCGTGGTCTTTCGTTGGGGGCCTGAGCAGCAGGCTGCATTCGAGACACTGAGACAGAGATTGTGCGAGGCGCCAATCTTAGCCCTGCCAGAGGGCATGGAGGATTTTGTTGTGTACTGCGACGCATCCATCGCAGGTTTGGGCGCAGTATTGATGCAGAGAGGGCATGTTATCGCTTACGCTTCGAGGCAGCTGAAGCCTCACGAGGCGAACTACCCGACGCATGATTTGGAGCTAGGGGCTATTGTGTTCGCCCTCAAGATTTGGCGTCATTACCTCTATGGGTTTCGTTGTACGATTTACACAGACCACAAGAGCCTGAGGTATCTCATGGATCAGCCGAATTTGAACATGAGGCAGCGTCGGTGGTTGGACGTGGTAAAGGATTACGATTGCAAGATCCTTTACCACCCGGGGAAGGCCAATGTCGTGGCTGATGCGCTTAGCCGCAAGGCAGTGCCGATTGGGGATATCTGTCTGAGAATGACAGTGGTGACTCCGCTTTTGGAGCGGATCCGGGAGGCTCAGCAGGAGGCTATGAAGGAGGAACATCGGAAGAGTGAGCAGATTGTGGGACAGGTTTCCTCCTTCGACTATGATAGCCGAGGATTATTGACGCTTCACCGAAGAGTGTGGGTCCCTTATCATGTAGGCGTGCGCCAGGTCCTGATGGAGGAGGCGCACAAATCCCAGTTCTCCATTCATCCCGGGGCGACGAAGATGTATAGGGATCTTCGTCTGGACTATTGGTGGCCCTGCATGAAGCGGGATGTGGCATGGTACGTAGAGCGGTGCTTGACCTGCAGGAAGGTCAAGGCCGAGCATCAGAGACCGCACGACAAGATGCAGCCGTTGGATATCCCGCTGTGGAAATGGGAAGACATCACGATGGAGTTTATCACCAAGCTTCCCAGGACCGCGCGGGGAGTGGATTCGATCTGGGTCATCGTCGATCGATTGACCAAGAGCGCCCACTTTATCCCGATTCAGGAGAGCATCTCGGCCGAGAAATTGGCCGATATCTATATCAGGGAGGTGGTAGCGCGGCACGGAGTGCCAGTTTCGGTGATTTCGGATAGGGATGTGCGGTTCACTTCCAGGTTTTGGAAGAAATTCCACGACGAGTTGGGTACTCGTCTGCATTTCAGCACCGCCTTTCACCCGCAGATGGATGGCCAGAGCGAGCGGACCATCCAGACTCTGGAAGACATGCTGCAGGCATGTGTTTTAGACTTCGGAGGTAGCTGGGATACCTACCTTCCGTTGGCGGAGTTCTCGTATAATAACAGCTATCACGCGAGTATCGACCGTCCTCCCTTCGAGATGTTGTATGGGAGGAGGTGCAGGACCCCGATATGCTGGGGCGAGGTTGGCCAGAGGGTTATGGGGAGCACCGATGTAGTGCTCAAGACGACAGAGAAGATTCAGCAGGTCCAGAGCAGGCTTCAGGCTGCTCAGAGTCAGCAGAAAAGTTATGCCGATAAGCGCCGATCAGACCTGGAGTTCCAGGTCGGGGATATGGTTCTCCTGAAAGTGTCGCCTTGGAAGGGCGTCATCCGGTTCAGGAAGCGGGGCAAGTTGGGTCCCAGATATATTGGACCGTTTAGGGTTATAGCCCGGGTGGGCAAGGTGGTGTATAGGCTGGATTTGCCAGCCGAACTCAGACAGATCCACAGCACTTTCCACGTCTCCCAGCTGCGGAAGTGCCTGGTGGACGAATCAGCAGTGGTACCCTTGGAGGATATTCAGGTTGATGACAGCCGGAATTACATCGAGCGGCCTGTAGCGATCCTTGACCGGAAGTCGAAGGATCTGAGGAACAAAAGGGTTCAGCTGGTAAAGGTGCAATGGCAGCACCGGAAGGGCTCGGAATGGACATGGGAGCCGATGGATGAAATGATGGAGCATTACCCAGAGCTGTTCCTGGATCGAGCAGCAGACTTCGAGGACGAAGTCTAAAATAAGTGGGGGAGATTTGTAGCACCTGGTTCTTGGTACGTATCCTTTTATTCAATTCATTAAATATTTTTCAATTTTGGCATGGACTCGGCGAGTCGAAGGACTGACTCGCCGAGTAGAAACGGGTAGGAACGCGGGGTTTAAGTAATGGACTCGCCGAGTCGGGTCCCGGACTCGGCGAGTAGCCGCTGTCTGGACAAAAACCCTAATTCAGGGTTTGCACCCTATTTAAACGACCTTATGCAGCCTCCATCACCCCTTTATGCTCCCAAACACCCCTCAGTGAAACCCTAGCCGTTTGTGCTTTGTTGAGGCCATTTTTGGTGTTCTTGTGTGGTTGTAAAGCTTGGAAGGAAGGAAGGAGCTTGGAACCTGAGTTGGGCGCAGTAGATCCAGGGATTCTACTTCATTTTCAGCAGCTTCAAGGTATAATGCCCCTGTCTTGACTCATCTATGTGTTTATTCATCTTTAACTTGGGATTTCTTTGGATTGCTAAGTCATGTTTCGGTATTGGAAGTGTGGAGTGGGTTTTGACTTCAGATCTGGACCTTAGGAGGGGTTTCATGGCATAAAGGTTCCAACTTTAGGGCCATGAGAGCCCCATGCACATTGTAGGACACTTTATGTGGATTTTTGAGCTAAAAACCCCATGCATGTGCATCAAGTTTGGAACTTTACGTATAAAGTGGTCATTAGGAGGCCAGATCTATGGTTTTGGTGTGCTAGATCCCATTGAAATCAACTGTATGGAATTGGTCAAGACTGGACTCGGCGAGTGCATTCTTGGACTCGGCGAGTCCAAGGCAATCTCCTTAGAACTCGGCGAGTTGTTCATCAACTCGGCGAGTTGAGGACATATCTTGTTCATCAGATGAAGGTGGACTCGACGAGTTGTTCATCAACTCGGCGAGTCGGATGAGTTTTCATGTGGCGTTCAATTGAGAGAAGAACTCGTCGAGTTGACGGCCCAACTCGACGAGTAGGGTCACGGATGAGGACGGGTAGAGAGTGAGGGACTCGGCGAGTTGTTGGCCCTGCTCGGCGAGTCGGGTCAACTGGAAGTTGACTTTGACTTTGACTTGACTTGGTTAGGGGTAAAATGGTCATTTTACCCTAAGTATAGAGATCAGTTTCTAACTGAGTGTTTGTGGGGTTTGTAGCCGGAGGATTTCCGGAGCAGCAGCGGACGGAGGTTTCTTGCACGGATTATCAGCAGCTACTTGTACGAGGTGAGTTACCTTCCAGTAGGGGTGGGTCTAAGGCCACAATGCCGGCCCACCAAAGAGGAGTATTTAGAAGATGATGGTCTTTGTGATAATCATCTTGGTCTGGGTATGTGTTTTGGTTATGAGTTATATCTGTATGATATGTTACGTGTATGATAGGGATAGTTTCCCTGGCAGTGGTCTTTAGGACCGAGGGGTAGGTCAGTCTCGGATATGCCTGACTGTATGCTTATATCTTGTTGTAGTATGCTAGTGGTAGGGGGTGGAATAGTCCTCAGTTACCGGTTGAAAGATACCGATGACGTTTACCGGTTGAAAGATACCGATGACGATTACCGGTTGAAAGATACCGATGGTATTGTATGGTATGTGGTATGATGGGGGAACTCACTAAGCTTTGTGCTTACGGTTACAGTTTTTGGTTTCAGGTACCTCTTCGTCTAAGGGGAAGGAGCCGGCGGCGTAGCATGGCATCACACACACATATGATTTTCCGCACGAAGTTTTCTGGGATTGTACTCTGATATGATATATGTCTATGTCGTGGGTTTCAAACATGATACTTTGTTTATGAGACGACGTGTTTATACAATATTTTCTAGTGAATGTTTTGTGGGTTAATTAATTAAAAATGAAATTTTTGGGCTTGAATTTTGGGATGTTACAGCTTGATACGCTTTGGAAAGCGTGGAAAGCTAAATCCAAGGTACATAGGGCCTTTCGAGATTCTAGCAAGAATCGGCTCTGTAGCTTACAAACTTAACTTACCGCGCGAACTCAGTAATGTACATTCTACCTTCCACGTCTCGAATTTGAAAAAGTGTTTGTCCGACGAGACTCTTGTAATCCCACTCGACGAGATCGAGATCAACGAGAGCCTCAACTTCGTGGAAGAACCTGTAGAGATCATGGACCGGGAGGTCAAGCAAACGAAACAAAGCCGTATCCCGATAGTGAAGGTTCGCTGGAACGCTAAGCGAGGACCGGAATTCACTTGGGAGCGTGAGGATCAGATGAAACTGAAATATCCTCTTATTTTTACTTAGTTATTTGTAACTACTTATTTGCTTAAATTCTAATTTCGGGACGAAATTCCTTCTAAGGAGGGGATGATGTGGCAACCCGAAATTTCTATCCTGTACAACATGTCAGTTCAATAGAAGTCAGAACTGTTACTGCTAATTTTCAAGCTTTTTGGAATAAGTTTGAGTATTTTAGGATTAACACTTTAGGAGATATCAGGAGAGAGGATGCCCTAGGGTTTATTGTGTAACAATAAACTTTCAAAACTCCAAAAGTTTGGAGTTTACGGCCTAAACAATGGTGTTTACGGCCGTAAACCCTAAGGGAGGGGGTATATAAGTGACACTTAGTCATTTATTACCATTTTCCACCTTTTCAAGAACAAAGCTCAAACTCTCTCAAGTATCATCCAAAAATTTCTTCAAGATCTTCATCTAGTAAGTGTTTCTAGCCCTATTAAGTTGTTATATTACTTAATCTAGTGTTTTAACACACTTCTATCCGAAAAATTATTCCAAAAGTGTGACAACCCGAAATTTTTATTTGTATAATTTCCAGTCAAACACTTCAAATAATATTCAAAAACATTTCAGTATATTTTTGGCCGGATTTAAACCCGTTTGGTGTTTTATTTTATTTTCGTCGAATGATTTAAATAAAAGGAAGTGACGTAATTAGTGACGTGTGACAAACCGAACAACCAACACCTTAGCTAGATGTTTACGGCCAAACAAGGGTGTTTGGGCCGTAAACACCCTCTTTCCCCAAGACTCATGCATATAGCGTGAGTTTACACTTCTTGTCCTCATTTCCCACTCCCCCACCTCAAGAACACTAGCTTTTTCTCTCAAGTATCATCACACACTTCTTCCAAATCCGCCAAAAATGTAAGTTTTTCTTCCTAGATTCTTTCCTACAACACTTAATCTAGTGTTTCTACATCTTCTCATCCATGAAATTCCGATTTTTACATAGATCTTCAAGTGATCTTCAAATCACTAAGAACACATTTGTGTTTTTGGAGCTCTAATCACTCTTACAAGCTTCCTATAAGTAAGTATACTCTTCCTAACTAGTTATTGGCTTAGTATCCATGGACTAAACACCCAAAAACCCCAAGAACATGTGTTTACGGTTTGGGGATCTCCCAAAACCGTAAACACCCCAAAAAGGGGGGTTTTGATGCCCCAAACTCCTTCCAATGCTTAGCAAATGAACTAGGAACTTGCATGAATGATCTATGAACCACAAAACACGAAAAGAATGGGGTAGCAAGGGTTTACGGCCATAAACTCTTGAGGGTTTATGACCGTAAACTCCCAAGGAGTGGTCCAAGGACCGCAAACTCCAAGGGAGTACCGTTTCGGGCCTTAACCATTTCCTATACCTTTGATTCAACCCTAGGACACTTCTATGTGAGACATGAGACCTTAAATCACTCAAACACACCATTCCCATAAGTTTACAGTCGTAAATGTTGGATATAGTGTCTAAGTCCATAACTTTATTTGGTATGTACTTGACCCGACCCGGCATGGTCTATTTGGGTTGCATGACATTGCAATACTTGGATAGACTAAATGAGAGAATAAGGCACTTATGATTATTAATATATTATAAGTTCTAATATATTAATAATAGTATTATTTAATTAGTATTGATCAAGTATTAATCTAGGATTAATTTGGTGATCAAAGTGAGACTAATTAAATATATAGGGTTGATTATGACAATCATCAATTCTTTTATGGTGGATTAATGATCCATAGTTTATGGGTTATGGATGTAACCAAATGGAGCTCCATGGATGGTCCATGGGAGTTACAAATCCATGGGTCATGGGAAATCAAGAGTCATGACAATTAAGGGCATTCATGTGTAAACCCTAATTGTGACAACACTATAAAAGGAACCCTATAGCTAGCAAAAAGTGGAGCTAGTGGACATAGTGTTACTAGAGAGGGCATAACCAATTTTGAGTGCTAGAAGTATTCTCTCAAGTTATTCCAAGTCTTGTGGTGTTGTGTGAAGCATTTGAGGCACAACATTTGGGGTGCTAGGCTCACAAAGTCTTGAAGGAATCCAAGCAACAACAAGGTATGTATTTCTACTAGTTTTATGTTTTATGTAATCCCCATGCCATGCTAGTTAGGAAATAACCTTGAAAAAGTAATTTGCATGTATATAGAGAAAACATAGATTCAAGGTTATTAGGGTTGCATGTACACTTAGGAAGTGTTAGAATGCTCAAAACCCATCAGTGGTATCAGAGCCTAGGACTGTTTTCTGTATACTTGATGCAAAACTGCTTAAAAATCGAAAATTCTGCATTCTTACGACTAGACTCGCCGAGTCCATGGGGAGGACTCGCCGAGTCCATGAACAAATTCATCCTACTCGGCGAGTAGAATAATGCACTCGGCGAGTAGGAGCGTGCTGGGCAGTTTTTTCGAGTTTTGTTGCTGGAAATGGATTAAGATCATTATCCCAATCTGTTTTGGACTTGTAAAATCTGTTTTTCAAAATGATAATGATTATGTTAACCCATTTTACATGGCTTTTATCAATTTTCAAGTATTGTATATAGTTATATGATTTCTTGAAATTGCTTAATATGAATTTGTGTTCTTATGAGTTTTTAGAAGATCATAGGAATTATGTGTAACCACCATGTGTGTTTAATTCGTGATCTTAATGGCTATGATGGTGTCCATAACTTGTCCTCAAGTTATGGATAACCAAAAGTCACTTCTTTTAATTATGATTAAAGAACTAAAGAGGTTTCATAAAATGAAGAGTCTTCATTTTTATGAACCATTAAAACTCATAAGTTACAAATTGAAGAGACTTGGAATAGTTTCAAATCTTGCCCTCAAGTTTTGGAATTTGAAAAGTCTTATACTTTAATACTTTAATTCCAAATTAAACCTTAGATTTTTAAAAAGGTTTAAAAATCAACACTTATACTATTATTATAATTTTATTATATAGATATGTATAAGAATATGTCATTCTTACCGTTAGTAGGCCTCATTCACGAAGCCGGTCTATAAGGGGGGTATAAGGTTGTTGCCTACAAAATGGTGACTTAATGGGTGTCCACTCTCACCCACCGCTTCCTTGATCGGTGGAGGGTCGTTAGCCGAACGGGTAGGATACGACTTTAAATACTTGTTAAAAGTATAATGAATTATAAAGTAACTATACATTATAAATTCCCAATCTTAGTTACTTTAGGAAAATGTGAAATTGGTGCTAGCCCATAAAATTACACTTTGTACCTTACCAAGTCGTTAGTGGAGCGTGTGTGGTTAACCGGCACACTAACATGGACTAGTAAGAGTGGCAAAGGGTAACTTGACTTTATTATAGATCGGTGGAGCGTGTGTGGTTAACCGGCACATCGATTAGGTAATATTGTTGAGGGTACCAAGTCAATTTGTATGGTTATTCACACCTTGTTTGTGATCCTCGGCATCCCAGTCACAAACTTGAGAGGGCACAATCGAGATTCAAACATGCCATTGAAAAGTTCAATGTATCTCAAAAGATCTAGGAGTTTCAAAACCAATAAAACCTAATAATAAAATATTTCGTTCTTATGGTGGAAATTGGTAAATCGTCATTTACCTACCTTCAAATATTTTATAGTATGGATTACGGCATCCCTCTTCCAACTATAAATAGTTTGTTGGATCCTAGCCTTAATATTTCATTTGGGTGAATTATTAAGGATTCCTAATCTAATGAAACTTGTCTTTCTTTCCTTTCAGATGTCTTCCAACAATGCTTCTGGGTCAAACCCAACAGGCTCCTTTTCCCTTATGAACTTGTGTGGTAAGGTCATCTTTGATGGATCCAATTTCAATGAGTGGATCAGAAACATCAGAATGATTACCCGCTACGAGGACAAAGAATATGTCCTCGATAGGGAGCTTAAGGTTGTGAATGAAGCCACTGCTACTCCTGAAGAGTTTGCGGAGTTTGTTGCACATGAAAAGGATGCTACTAAAGTAGCATGCATCAGGATGGCCACCATGACTCCTGAACTTCAAAAATCCTATGAAGATTTCTACCCCTATGAGATGCACCTGGATCTGATGGAAAGGTACCATCAGAGCGCGCGTCAGGAGAGGTATGAAATCATCTCCTCCATGATAACCGCAAGGATGAAGGATGGTGAACCCATCACCGGTCACTTGCAGAAGATGCAAAGGTTCGTTGACCGGTTGCTGAAGCTAAATGTTGACTTTCCTGAGGAAATGGCGATTGACATCATTCTCCATTCCTTACCTCCAAGTTATGATCAGTTTCGTATGACTTATCATATGAACAAGGAGGAAGTCACACTTAGCAAACTTCAAGGACTCTTAAGGACAGCTGAAAATGGCCTTAAGGGTAAAGCGGTTGCTACTTCTACTCCTTCAACAGCCCCTGTTCTGGCTATTGGGCAGGGAAAGGGTAAGAAAAGGAAAAACCCTTCGAAGGGTACCAAGGGTAAGACTCTTGATGGTTCCTCTTCAAGTGGGACAAAGAAAGGTCCCATTACTCCTTCTTCAAACCCAAAGGAAGCACAATGCTTCTATTGCCAGGATAAGGGACACTTCAAGCGAAGCTGCCCCAAATATCTGCAAGATCTAAAGGATGGGAAGGTTAAACCCACCCATGCAGGTATTTACACAATATTGTCTAACAACTCATCTAATGCTAATTCTTGGGTGCTTGATACAGGGTGTGGTATTCACATTTGTACTGATTTGCAGGCACTAAGAAGAAGTGAGCAAGTGGAGCACAGGAAGATAAACTTAGTCATGGGCAACAGGAAAGCATCACCTGTTACCAAGATAGGAGTTTATTCTTTATTGCTTAATAATGGGTTAATGTTAGATTTGAATAAGTGTTGTTACTCGCCCGAAATGGCGAGAAATATTATTTCCTTTCATGGCTTGTACAAACAAGGTTTTACATTTTCATTTGATAATAAAAATGGTGCTATTAATGTTTATTACAATGATGTATTTTACTTTAAAGCATTACCTTGTGATCGTGTATATGAAGCCGTGAATGTTGTAGACAATCTAGGAAATAATGTGTTGTATATTGATTCTTCAGATAGCTTGGATAAAGCATCCTTGTGGCATTGTCGTCTTGGACATGTTAACAAGAAGCGCATAGGCCAACTCCAAAAGGTTGGAGTCTTGGAATCATTTGACCTCAAGTCAGATGATAGTTGCGAGTCTTGTTTACTTGGAAAAATGACAAAGTCACCCTTCACAGGTACTTGTGATAGGGGTGAAGGTTTGTTGGACCTTGTACACACGGATGTGTGTGGGCCCTTCAGAGTTGCTACAAGGGATGCTAATCGCTATTATGTGACTTTTACTGATGATTACAGTAGATATGGATATATTTACTTAATCAAGCATAAGTCAGAAACCTTTGAAAAGTTCAAAGAGTTTAAGCAGGAAGTTGAGAATCAATTGGGCAGGAACATCAAGATGCTCCGATCCGATCGAGGAGGAGAGTATCTTAGCATTGAGTTCCTTGACTATCTTAAGGAATGTGGGATTGTCTCACAATTGACACCTCCCAGAACACCACAGTTGAATGGTGTAGCTGAGAGGCGCAATCGAACCTTGTTGGATATGGTTCGTTCCATGATGAGTCGAGCTTCATTACCAATCTCTTTCTGGGGGTATGCCTTAGAGACTGCCGCCCATATCCTTAATCTAGTCCCTACTAAAAAGGTTGCCAAAACACCTCACGAGATGTGGACTGGGAAAGTTCCCAATTTGGACCACATCAAGATTTGGGGTTGTGAAGCTTTCGTGAGGCGTGAGACTCATGATAAGCTTGAACCTCGAAGTGAGAGGTGTTTTTTCATCGGCTACCCACAGAGATCCTTTGGTTACCTCTTCTACAGACCTAGTGATAATGTGGTTTTTGTAGCAAGAAGAGGAGTCTTTCGTGAGAAAGAATTCATAAGCCAAGGGGACAGTGGGAGGCAAATTGACCTTGAAGAGCTTCAAGAGTCAAGTGGTGAAGGAACCTCTAATGCTATCGACCAACCTGAGGAGGAAACTCCTGTTGATCCGATAGATGAGTCTGTACCTCCAAGACGTTCCACTAGGGTGAGGAACACACCTGATTTTTATTATGGTTATCACATCACCACTGAAGGTGATACATTTATTAGTGATAGTACACTAATAGATTTGGATGAACCTAATAATTACAGGGAAGCCATGGCAGGCCCTGAGTCTGCTAAATGGAAGGAGGCTATGGACAGCGAGATTCAGTCCATGTATGACAATCAAGTTTGGAACTTGGTTAACGATGTACCAGGTCGTAAGACAGTTGGGTGCAAATGGATCTTCAAGAAGAAGACCGACATGGATGGGAAGGTACACACTTATAAAGCGCGACTGGTTGCGAAGGGCTTTACTCAAACTCCGGGAGTTGACTATGATGAGACCTTCTCACCAGTAGCTAAAATTAAGTCTATTAGAGTATTGTTAGCCATAGCTGCATTTCATGATTATGAAATATGGCAAATGGATGTCAAAACCGCTTTCCTTAATGGAAAGTTGGCTGAGGATGTTTACATGGCTCAACCAGAGGGTTTTGTCGATACAAGATACCCTAATAGAGTGTGTAAGCTTGATAAATCCATTTATGGATTGAAACAAGCATCTCGCAGATGGAATCTTTGCTTTGATGAGAAAGTCAAAGAGTTTGGCTTTTCTAGGAGTGAGGATGAGTCTTGTGTGTATGTCAGGGCTAGTGGGAGCATAGTTAGCTTCTTGGTGTTGTATGTGGATGACATACTTCTCATAGGAAACGACGTCCCAACCTTGCAGGAGGTTAAGTCCTGGCTTGGGAAGTGTTTCGCTATGAAGGACCTTGGGAAAGCTGCCTATATCCTAGGGATAAGGATATTGAGAGATAGGAGTAAGAGACTAATTGGACTTAGTCAAAGTACTTATGTGGATAAGGTACTGAAGAGGTTCAGTATGCAAGATTCCAAGAAAGGAGAATTACCAATCCAGAGTAATGCCAAGCTGAGTAAGACTCAGAGTCCGAGTACAGAGGCTGAGATAGCTGAAATGAGTCATATACCATATGCTTCCGCTGTGGGCTCGATCATGTATGCTATGACTTGTACTCGCCCTGATGTGGCCTTTGCTTTGAGCATGGTCAGTAGATATCAAGGGAACCCTGGCAAGGCACACTGGACAGCGGTAAAGAACATTCTCAAGTATCTGCGGAGGACTAAGGATTGGGTCCTTACCCTCGGGGGCAGTGATGACTTGAGAGTGGAAGGATATAGCGATGCTAGCTTTCAGACTGATAGGGATAATTTCCGCTCTCAGTCAGGCTGGGTCTTTATCCTAAATGGAGGGGCAATTACTTGGAAAAGTTCCAAGCAGGAGACAGTAGCTGATTCTACTTGTGAATCAGAGTACATAGCAGCAAGTGAAGCATCTAAGGAGGCGATATGGCTAAAGAACTTCATCGGAGACCTTGGAGTTGTACCAGCTATAAAAGAGCCAATGGAAATTTTCTGTGACAGCGAAAGTGCGGTTGCTTTGGCTAAGGAACCAAGAGATCACGGGAGATCTAGGCACATTGACAGAAAATACCATTTCATAAGACATCGAATAGAAGAAGGACTCCTCGTGGCTAAGAGGGTATCATCAGATGAGAACCCGGCAGATCCCCTCACGAAGGGACTGAGCAGGGTTAAGCATTTACAGCATGCGAGGCGCATTGGGCTGAAGGATGATATTAGTTTCAATAATTAGATTCCTGAAACTTGTAAAATGTAATTGACATTTGATGATAAATAAAAGTTGTTATTTATTTATGAGTAAGGTGTTACTATCTTATGTTGATTGTTTACTATGTTTCAATTTTGCATGTTTTTACTTCCAGAATAATTATGTTATTATTCAAACCATCCACAGTCAGTCAAACTTTGGAAGTAAGTATTGATTTAAGACTGTCATGAATTTGGCTTGTATGATTTGTCTAAAAGTGCTTTGGACAATGCAATGGTTGCTACAACATTCATGAGTACTCATAAGGGCTGAGTATTGGATCCAACCCACGCTCACTTGCATCACTTCATGGAATTTATCTCGAGTGATCGTGAGACGGTAATATCATATAAATCTTCAAACCTAGAGATATGAGTTGTTGACTATGAGTTGGTTATTCATTGATTGCACGAAAACGCATTGGTAACTCGGTGTCATAAAACGTGCCTTTGTGAGTAATTCAACAAGTAGTTAGTACAAGCATATCAGTCGAAGTTTATCTGTTCCTTCTAGAAATAGAAGCGATATCTGGGCCCCTCGATGATTTGGTTTTGACCTATGTACCGGGCCCGGTCAGAACCTAATTGATGAGTTCAATTTAGTTCTATGTCGAAACAAATCAGAGATCGAGAAACAAATGCTGGACAATAAGTAAGACCATGTTCCATGTGTTTGTCCGGCTGATATCATGAGAACAGAGGATTATATGATCACTTATCTTAAATGGCGTATCATCATCATCTCAGTTCCGAGAGACTTTGAAAGAGCTACGATTGCTAGTCGGATTTTGAAGTCATATTCGCAAATATAGTTATTAGACTTATCCAAGTGGGAGACTGTTGGATATAGTGTCTAAGTCCATAACTTTATTTGGTATGTACTTGACCCGACCCGGCATGGTCCATTTGGGTTGCATGGCATTGCAATACTTGGATAGACTAAATGAGAGAATAAGGCACTTATGATTATTAATATATTATAAGTTCTAATATATTAATAATAGTATTATTTAATTAGTATTGATCAAGTATTAATCTAGGATTAATTTGGTGATCAAAGTGAGACTAATTAAATATATAGGGTTGATTATGACAATCATCAATTCTTTTATGGTGGATTAATGATCCATAGTTTATGGGTTATGGATGTAACCAAATGGAGCTCCATGGATGGTCCATGGGAGTTACAAATCCATGGGTCATGGGAAATCAAGAGTCATGACAATTAAGGGCATTCATGTGTAAACCCTAATTGTGACAACACTATAAAAGGAACCCTATAGCTAGCAAAAAGTGGAGCTAGTGGACATAGTGTTACTAGAGAGGGCATAACCAATTTTGAGTGCTAGAAGTATTCTCTCAAGTTATTCCAAGTCTTGTGGTGTTGTGTGAAGCATTTGAGGCACAACATTTGGGGTGCTAGGCTCACAAAGTCTTGAAGGAATCCAAGCAACAACAAGGTATGTATTTCTACTAGTTTTATGTTTTATGTAATCCCCATGCCATGCTAGTTAGGAAATAACCTTGAAAAAGTAATTTGCATGTATATAGAGAAAACATAGATTCAAGGTTATTAGGGTTGCATGTACACTTAGGAAGTGTTAGAATGCTCAAAACCCATCAGTAAAGTCATGGGGGAAATGGTCCTCCAACCGTAAACACACTTAGGGGTGACCAATTGAAGTGTAAACTCCATAGTGAGGCCATACACTCCTTAGATACAACCCTTAGCACTCCTAGCACTTGAAGCAAAGTGTTTTCATACATTAGAGTGCCTTTACTTACTTATTTAGTGATTAAATAACTAATTAGATGCACTTATGTATCTCTATATATTACATAGGATCAGTGTGTGTGTTCAAGTCCTCACTTGACACCTAGCATCCTAGTCAGCACTTCCATCCATTTCACTCACTGCAGGTGAGTTCATACCCCTTTAATTAACCTTTCAAATGTTTTTAAGTGCTTTTATGGGGGGGAATACAAGTTGAATCAAACAAGTTATAGTATCAATCACATGTGATTTATAACTTGCAACCAAAAAGGATTTTCTATGTTTTCAACTACTTTGCCAACAAAACTGCTTCAAATGTTCATCAAACTCATTTTTATATTGAATTGTTATAAAACTATTTCCAAACACTTTTAAACTGCTTTTATTTCCAAATCATATCTGCACTAATATATTTATATGAGTAAGACTTGAAGGACTTAGGACTAATAGCTCACCTTAGTTCCTGTTCTTGTTTGATTGTGGGCTTAGGGTATTTTGTTATTAGTCCGACTGTCGTTGAATTCCTAGTTATATATTATGTATATTGGTGTTAGATATAAAAGTCTTCATTTCAGTTCAGTGCCTTTGTGTATCAAAGGCATGCAACCAACATTACTATTTAACTATAATAGGTATAGTTAAGGATTACTACTCATTACTACTATTGCCATGGTAACTACCAGAGTCAGTACAATATGAGTCAATACATGCTGAATACTATACAAAGAGAATACTAAATACTATACAGAGGGAATACTATATACTATACAAGAGAACACTCTATATACATTATAACAGAAAGTACATTATACTATATACAAGAGAACACACTAAAATAGAATGTGACATACTATTTCTCGATACGACACTTCACTGTGTTATCACCGTGTAACCAGAGTCTCCTGGAGGGAGAGCGGACATTATGTGTATAGATCTATACGGGACAGACACTACCACATCCTGACTGCTAGCTACAGTCCGAGCCGACTAGGCCCAGGGGTGACAAAATGTCACCATACTACGCGTGACCTGGAGGGTCATCAGTTATTCGATCATCAATCAGCATGGTTACATACGAGTTCACATTCCGACCTTTAATTAATACATTAAGAATTAAAGGTAAAACGGACTCCCTGAGGTGTATTGTACATTTAATACCACCTGGAGCCTGCATTTTATTACATTAACCGGCAGTAATACTGTTGGTGTAAAACATTATTTTTCCCAAGTACGTACATGAACAAAGTTTAAAACTATATTTTCATACTGATAGTTTCACTGGGAAAACTCTTACATTTTCAAAGGATCAAACACACAAACAACCGGGTCTTGGTAGAAGACTACTGTTACTGGAAAACATAGGGTTTTCTAGGGATTATACTATTTTTCAAACATCAGAACTAGTTATTACATTCTATTGTTGTAAACATTTTATACAAGCAATGACACTAAAATACTTATGAACTCACCAGCTTTATGCTGATACTCGCTTTAAAAATAACTTGTATTCTCAGGTTATCAGTAGACAGGTACAGATGCAGCTTTTGAGAAGATGGAGCACATACAAGACTCCTCTTTATTTTGATTATACTTTTGGTGTCTAACAAACTGTACAGAACACGCTTGTATTACAATTATTATCTTAATGCAATGGATGTTGTTGCTTGTCTTTACTATTATGCATTGTTATGATACTGTACATGACGTCGTCCACCCCAGAACGTATTTCCGTCGTTCTCGGTTTTGGGGTGTGACAGATTGGTATCAGAGCATTGTTTATAGTGAATCAAGTATATCAACCCATAAAAGATATACGAACTATAAACACATCGGGATTAAAACACTCTGAACAAGAATATATACTTTTAAATAATAAAATATTTAACTAAGTATATATATACACATTCATTCATACAAAGAGTCAGTATCATACTAGAACAGAACAAAAGTATTAAGATTGTTGAACAGCACAATTAGGCTTAGAGAGATATAGTCAAATCTGGGTGGGTGTAGCCTGATCAACTACATTTTCCTAGGAGTGACTAGCATGTGCCTAAGAATGGTTGTGGTGTTGAACCAAGTCTAAAACTTACCAATACTACTACAAGAACATTGAACAAGAATACTATAGGAGTAGTGTGCATTTCTATAATTTATATATGTGTGAACTAAAAAGGTCGTTATTAGTAGGACAATAGTTGCTAAGTGGATACACCACGGTTACATGTGACTAAGGCGCTATAGACTTAGAATCTGTGATCTTTGCTTCATTTCCTGTTCTTGTTTGATTGTGGACTTAGAGTTAGGGTCACTTATTCGAAGGTCTATCCTGCTTCGGTTACATGTAATTGGTATGCACTATGCAAGTATTGGGTCGACTAATAACGATCATCTTATAAGTATCCTAGATTAGCACGTCTATTAACTATTCTTTCCCTCTTCTCGCGTAGATAGCATGGCTGGCTTTCATCTCCCTGGCGATCCGTACTATCCGAACCAAGGCATTGGAGGATGGCTTAAGGAAGAGCCAGAAGATGATCACCCGATCCCTTTGGATGATCACCGTGCCGAAGGCTTTTCGGATAACTCCGACTCGGAACCAGAAGTCAACAACCTACCCCCAGTAGCTCCAAACCCCAACCCCCGTCCGACATTTCAAGGTCCCACTCCCATGTGGACAATGACCTTGAATCGATGGAGTGATGAACAGGGTCAGCCTTTACCTTTCAACGGAGACCGAAGCTTTTGCAACATAAGCGAGGGAGGTTCAACTGACCGAGTCTTGCCCATCATGGTCCGTAGGATTGCTAGGAACGTCGAGCAAGGTCATGCAGCCATCGACAGAGTTGTGGAAATTGACGCCAACTCTAACCTTAACACTGTGCGTATCCGTTAACTTGAAGAAGCTATGGATAGGACCAGGAGGACCAACGAGGCTCTGCAGCAACAGCTAGCGACATCCCGAGCCGAAGTCATGGATCTCCGAGTGCGTCAGAGGGCTCAGGAACGACATCTTCAGGAAGTTGTACGCCAACTGGCTGATCTTAGGGTTCGCCCAAGGGATACCCGTCGCCAGTAGAAGATGTCAACTTATCCTTCTCTTTGATTAGGGAATAGCCTTTCTTTACTATGCTCGGTAGAGCACTTGTCTGTAAACATCCCTAACTTTGAAAGTACTCCAACTAGACTTGTAAACTGCCAACATTTTCCTTTATGGTTTGATGTAAGACCTACTGTTAGGTCATTTTTCCGAGCTCATTTTACATCAGTAATACCAGTAATATTGGCAGTTATCTAATCTATGGGAAAGTTTGTACTCTTGTGTTTCCCTAATCTATTGGTATATATCTATCTAATAGTTGGACTATGACAATATAGTCCATGAAACACTCTCATCATGCTTACAATCGATTCTTACTATTATCATCCTTCCCATAAACTTTCAGTACAGGGTGCCGCCTCGCAAGCGTCCAGTCAGGAAAACACCCGCAACTCAAGCTCCACCACCTCCACCTCCACCACCACCAGTTCCTCCGTAGTTCGACCCGGTGATGTTCCAAGCGGCGGTGACCGCAGCTGTAACCGCCGCCATGGCGTAAGTCAATTCGGGCGGTGCCAGTGGAGGTGGAATGGGTACTACCTCTAGCCATGGGGAAACCCACCCTCGTGCACGGGAGTGCACCTATAAAGACTTCATCAGTTGCAAGCCTACCTACTTCAATGGAACCGGAGGGATCCTCGCACTAACCCAATGGATTGAAAGAACCGAAGCAGTATTTGAAATGTGCTCCTGCCCCGAGGGGAGCAAGATAAAATTTGTTGTTTGCACCTTCACCCAAAGGGCCCTGACATGGTGGAATGGTCATGTCAAAACACTCTCCCTAGGCACAGCCAACGTCGTGGGCTGGGACACACTGAAGGACCTCATGATGCGGGAGTACTGCCCGAGGGGCGAGGTTCAGAAGCTTGAGGAGGAACTCTGGAACCTCAAGATGAAGGGGACCGACATCGTAGCCTATACGGACAGGTACTGCGACTTGGTGGCTTTATGTCCTAACATGGTGCCCACCGAAAGAAAAAAGATCGAGCGATACATCTGGGGTCTGGTACCCCCATATCGAGGGAATGTTCTAACATCACACCCTGCGACCTTTGAAAGTGCCAAGGAATTGGCCCAAAGGCTGATTGATCATGAAGTTCCCTCTACTCCATCAGCAGCTGCAACCACTACCCCTGCATCAACCCACACCTTCGACAACAAAAGGAAGCGTTGGGATCGAAAGAAGGGTAAATCAGCCAAATCCTCTTCCAATAACCAACAAACAGTGGTTGTCCATGCTGCCACTACTCCTACTGCCCCTGTACCAGCCAAAACATATGCTGGGAATCTACCCAAGTGCAATAAGTGCTCTTTCCATCATAACGGCCCCTACCGTGAGATGCACTGCACCAATTGTGACCGAAAAGGCCATACCGTCCGGTTTTACAGAGCACCTCCCAAACCCATTTCCCAAGTCCCCAGTTCAGGAGCAAGCCAGGCCTGCTACGGCTGTGGAGAGGTAGGACATTTCAAAAGAAACTGTCCAAAGGCTGGAAACGCGGGAGGAGCAGGTAGACTACTTGCTATTGGCCACAATGAGGCTGTAGCAGACCCCACCGTAGTCACGGGTACGTTCCTTCTCGATAACTCTTATGCTTGTATTCTATTCGATAGTGGGGCAGAAAGAAGCTTCGTAAACCGAAACTTTAAACACTTACTCAAACAATCACCGCAATCACTAAAAGAAACCTTCGTCGTAGAAATGGCTAACGGCAAGACAAAAAGTTCTAACGAAATCTACATAGGTTGTACCCTCACTCTAGATAATCATTCGTTTCCTATCGACCTCATACCCGTAGCAATCAAGAGCTTCGATGTCATCATAGGCATGGACTGGCTGAGTCTCCATCGTACCGACATCCTGTGTTTCGACAAAGCCATCCGTCTGAACCTACCCAACAACGAAACCTTGATGATCTACGGAGACAAACCCAGCACGAGCCTTCGTATCATCTTGAGTATTCAAGCCCAGAAGTAATTGCATAAGGAATATCGTGCATTCCTGGCGCATGTTGTAGATACGAGCCGGAAAACAAAAGACCCGAAAGATCTTCCCGTAGTACGCGATTTCCCCGACGTCTTTCCTGAAGAACTACCGGGTTTACCCCCGCAACGTCAAGTCGAGTTTCGAATCGACTTAATCCCCGGAGCTACCCCCGTAGCCACAGCACCCTATCGTTTAGCGCCTGCTGAGATGCAAGAACTGTCCGATCAACTTAACGAACTGCTCAGCAAGGGCTTTATAAGACCAAGCTTCTCGCCCTGGGGAGCACCAGTATTGTTCGTGAAGAAGAAAGACGAATCGTTTCGTATGTGCATCGATTATAGAGAACTCAACAAACTGACAGTCAAGAATCGTTACCCTCTTCCTCGTATAGACGATTTATTTGACCAACTGCAAGGGGCGAGCTACTTTTCCAAGATTGATCTAAGGTCCGGATATCACCAGTTACGAGTGCTGGAGGAGGATGTTCCGAAGACAGCCTTCCGGACTCGTTACGGACATTACGAGTTCGTAGTGATGCCATTCGGACTGACCAATGCACCCGCAGTATTCATGGACTTGATGAATAGAGTATGACGTCCTTACTTGGATCAGTTCGTCATCGTCTTCATTGATGATATACTTATCTACTCTCAAAGTAAGGAGGAGCATAGCGATCATCTGCGGCAAGTCCTGGAAACCCTACGATCGGAGAAACTATACACGAAGTTCTCTAAGTGCGAATTTTGGATCCGAAGGGTCGAATTCTTAGGACACGTGGTTAGCGAAGAAGGAATCCACGTGGATCCATCCAAAATTAAAGCTATCGAGAAGTGGTCAGCACCGAAGACGCCAACAGAAATTCGTCAATTTCTAGGCCTCGCTGGCTACTACCGAAGGTTCATTCAGAATTTCTCTCGGATTACGAAGCCTCTTACGGCATTGACCCAGAAAGGCATGCCCTTTGACTGGGAAGAGAAACAAGAAAAGGCATTCCCAACCCTAAAACGAGCCTTATGCACCGCACCGATATTGTCCCTCCCCGAAGGGATAGAAGACTTCGTGGTATATTGCGATGCATCCAACCAAGGTCTCGGCTGTGTTCTGATGCAACGAGGTAAAGTCATCGCCTACGCCTCAAGACAGCTGAAGACACATGAATTCAACTACACCACTCACGACCTCGAGCTAGGAGCGGTCGTGTTCGCCCTAAAGATCTGGAGACACTATCTGTATGGTACGAAGAGCACCATCTATACCGACCACAAAAGTCTCCAACACATCTTCAACCAGAAAGAGCTCAACATGAGACAACGACAGTGGGTCGAGCTACTAAATGACTACGAATGTGAAATCCGTTATCATCCGGGTAAGGCCAACGTAGTAGCAGACGCTCTAAGTCGGAAAGGATATTCTGGTCGAAGAGTCAAGTCATTAACCATGACTATCCATTCGCATCTCTCCGCACAAATAAAGGAAGCTCAGCTCGAAGCCTTGAAACCTTAAAATGTAGCGGGAGAATCCCTGCGAGGAATGGATAAGAACCTACAAGTCAAGGGTGACGGAGCCTTATATCTCATGGATCGGATCTGGACACCGAAGCACGGTGGCTTCAGAAACTTGGTCATGAAGGAGGCGCACAACACTCGATATTCCGTTCACCTAGGTTCAGATAAGATGTATCTGGATCTCAAGAAATTATACTGGTGGCCTAACATGAAAGCGGAGATCGCTACCTTCGTAAGTAAATGCCTTACTTGCGCCAAGGTCAAGGTCGAATACTAGAAACCATCAGGCCTACTTCAGCAACCGGAAATACCTGAATGGAAGTGGGAGCGGATCACTATGGATTTCATAACCAAACTACCCAAGACGACGGGAGGACTGGATACCATATGGGTCATCGTCGACAGATTGACCAAGTCCGCACACTTCCTGCCCATCAAAGAAACAGACAAGATGGAGAAACTCACTAGAACCTACATTAGGGAGATCGTACGACTACATGGTGTTCCTATATCTATTATCTCCGATAGAGACAGTAGATTCACTTCGAGGTTCTGGCATTCGTTACAAAATTCCTTAGGAACAAGGCTGGACATGAGTACAGCCTACCATCCGCAGACCGACGGACAAAGTGAGAGAACTATCCAAACCCTGGAAGATATGCTGCGAGCCTATGTGATCGACTTTGGTAAGGCATGGGATACCCACTTACCCCTTGTCGAATTCTCTTACAACAACGGTTATCACACGAGCATCAAGGCTGCTCCATTCGAAGCCCTCTACGGCCGAAAGTGCAGATCTCCTCTGTGCTGGGCTGAGTTGGGTGACACTCAATTAGCTAAAGGACGAGTTCCTGACAGCACTCTCACGGGTCCAGAAATCATTCGGGAAACGACAGAGAAGATCGTCCAGATTCGTGAACGATTGAAAGCCTCTAGAGACCGACAGAAGAGCTACGCAGACAAACGAAGGAAACCTTTGGAATTCCAGGTGGGAGACCGAGTCCTTTTGAAAGTCTCACCCTGGAAAGGCTTGATACGCTTCGGAAAGCGTGGAAAGCTGAATCTAAGATACATAGGACCTTTCGAGATTCTCGCTAGAATCGGCCCCGTAGCTTACAAACTCAATCTACCCCGCGAGCTTAGTAACGTACATCCTACCTTCCACGTCTCAAATTTGAAAAAGTGCCTATCCGACGAGACTCTTGTAATCCCACTCGACGAGATCGAGATCAACGAGAGCCTCAACTTCGTGGAAGAACCTGTGGAAATTATGGACCGAGAGGTCAAACGAACGAAGCAAAGCCGCATCCCGATTGTGAAGGTTCGCTGGAACGCCAAGCGAGGACCGGAGTTCACTTGGGAGCGCGAGGATCAAATGAAACTCAAATATCCTCATCTCTTTGCTTAGTTGCGTTGTAATAACTTAGCTACTTGAATTCTAAATTTCGGGACGAAATTCCCTCTAACGGGGGGATGATGTGACAACCCGAAATTTTTATTTGTATAATTTCCAGTCAAACATTTCAGTATATTTTTGGCCGGATTTAAACCCGTTTGGTGTTTTATTTTATTTTCGTCGAATGATTTAAATAAAAGGAAGTGACGTAATTAGTGACGTGTGACAAACCGAACAACCAACACCTTAGCTAGGTGTTTACGGCCAAACAAGGGTGTTTGGGCCGTAAACACCCTCTTTCCCCAAGACTCACGCATATAGCATGAGTTTACACTTCTTGTCCTCATTTCCCACTCCCCACCTCAAGAACACTAGCTTTTTCTCTCAAGTATCATCACACACTTCTTCCAAATCCGCCAAAAATGTAAGTTTTTCTTCCTAGATTCTTTCCTACAACACTTAATCTAGTGTTTCTACATCTTTTCATCCATGAAATGCCGATTTTTACATAGATTTTCAAGTGATCTTCAAATCACCAAGAACACCAAGAACACATTTGTGTTTTTGGAGCTCTAATCACTCTTACAAGCTTCCTATAAGTAAGTATACTCTTCCTAACTAGTTATTGGCTTAGTATCCATGGAATAAACACCCAAAAACCCCAAGAACATGTGTTTACGGTTTGGGGATCTCCCAAAACTGTAAACACCCCAAAAAGGGGGTTTTGATGCCCCAAACTCCTTCCAATGCTTAGCAAATGAACTAGGAACTTGCATGAATGATCTATGAACCACAAAACATGTGACAACCGTCAAAATTGAGTCAAGTCAAAGTCAAACAAAGTCAACAAGTCAAAACCAATCGACTCAATTAACCCTTGTATATTAGGGTTTACACTATGTAATTACTGTACAATGCAATATTTTAATGAGATAAACATTATTTGGAAAGTTCGTGTGTTGAATTTCCTAAGTCTCAAATGCAGTAAACATTGAACCAAAACGATAAAAAAATTATTGCACACTCATCGGGAGTGTGTACGACACTAAAACATGGTTTAACGGGGTTTACGAACCTTGCGTTGTGAAGCCGGACACTCAAATTAATCACAAACGAAACCTCTCTAAATCGTTTTCACTCTATCTCTTTCTATTTGAAATCTCTCCCAAATATCTCCCAAATCTCTCTCAAAAGTTACTTTAACTTTTTGTAATCATTCGGGCCATCCCGACCCTTAACCGGGTCAAAAACCACTTGAAACGGGGTAAAAACGGGTAAAATAACCTTAAGGAACCAAAACCCTCCTATTAGAAGCGAAAACTCTCATGAGAAGCCTCTCAGGACCGAAGCCTCTCAGGACCGAAGCCTCTCATGAGAAGCCTCTCAGGACCGAAGCCTCTCATTAGAAGCCTCGCATGAGAAGCCTCTCAGACAGCCCATGCGAGAGGTCTCGCAGACGGCCCCTTTTTACCGGTTTTTCGACTACGACTTCGTTTTAACTCCGTTTTTCATTATTTTAACGTGGGATTTTCACCCAAAACTTTATTTTATAAACTAAGGCCCCAAAATATATAAATCCCCAGGGCTTTTATAAAAATATATTAAAAGAATTAGTGGTTGAACTAATTATTGAGGGAATATTTGCTTTTCCTTAATTTATGGCAAAAGCAAACCACCACCACCTCACTCCATGATCAACCACTCTTTCCCACTACTCCTTGTCACCTTAGTGGACCTTTACACCCAATCTCCAGCTCTTCCCACGTTCTAAGAGCTGGAGGATTGATCCTCTCTCCTCATTCTCCATAAAGTTCTTTCATTCTACACTTAGCAACCAAAGGACACTCTCCAAAATTCTCTCATCTTTTCTCTCAACTTCAAGAACTTCAAGGCTTTCTTCAGGGATTTCTTTCTTCAATTAGTAAGTATCTTCATCATTCATATAATTATTACACTCCATTCTACTCAAATCATTGATATCTTACACAAATTCCATCTTATTCGATGTTAGATTCTCGAATCATCAAGACATCTTCTTACTGTTCTTGGGTTGAACACTTCCTCTCTCTCACTTTCATCTACTGAAACCACATAGGGTGAGTTCATACCCCTACATTTACATGTTTTCTTAAATTTTAAGGGGGGAATACAAGTAAAATCATCAAGAACACAATTAAACGTTTTCTAACAGATTACATCAGAAAAGATGGACTTTAATCACAGACTGTTTTGGTCAACTTAAATATTTTAGTTTTCAAAACTGTTCCAGGTGCAAGTAGTTCAAACTCTTAGCTTTAAAATGGCTACTTGCACATCTCCATATGATGTTTCTACAATTTATGGTGATTTTTACAAAACTGCCTATCATTTCAGAGGCAAACCCGGACCAGCCTGTGATTATGGACATTTTGACCTCTGTTAGAGATCACTAAAAATCATGATAAAATTTATGAACAAACTAGACTCATATTCCAAACTCTCATAATTTGTGGATTTGGATTTGGAGCTTTGATGATTTTTCTATAAATTTTCTAAGAACAGTAACAGAAACTGTATTCAACGAAAAGTTGCTATCAATTTCATTTCACCTTGTAACATGTTGAGCAAGGTGTATATCTTTATGTGATTATATGTTATTGCAATATATGACATTTTATCTTAATATTTAGACACACATCAGTTTACAAATGGATTTGGACATATAAAATATAAAGAATAACAAGTGATTATAATCAAAGTACAACCGATACATTCAAACATTTAATAAACTATTTTGAATATAGTTTGCATACATTACTACGTACTACCCTTGGTTGATAAACTATAATAGGTATAGTTTATGATACATTACATAACACATACATTTAAAAAGGGTACATTTATACAAATGATATTTTCATTAAGCAAGGTACGACCATACGGTACCAAGTTTTCATAACACGTAATTCCGTTAATGACTTTGTGAGACATTTACTTCAAATTACCATTAAGTCTTGTATTGTAACCAGAGTCTCCTTGAGGGAGAGCGTGATAGTTGTGTATAGATCTATATTGGGTTTGACAAACCCACACCTAAACTGCATGCAACAGTTAGACCGATAGGTCTGGGGTGACAAATGTCATAACATTTCCGACCCCCGAAGAACGTCGTTTTAGGCAACCTTGGTCATAGCATGGTTATAATAAACTCACACAAAGTATTAATAAATATTGGAATTTACGGGAACTTCATTAAAATTAAACGAGTTTATGTCGATTTAAACTTATATTATTTATTATAAGTAAGAAAAGTTACTTATACATTTCGGTCTTTGAATTTAAGACTACATATACATTTTAAAGAAAATATTGGATTTTCTAAAACAAATACTACTTTTACAAACGAAAGGCTTTTAATAATACCAAACAAAAGCTTATGAACTCACCAACCTTTGTGTTGACACTCTTTCAAAACAACTTGTATTCTCAGGAAATCATTAAACAGGTAACCAAGTGCTTTTGAGGATGGGGCGCTAAGGCGTCTACTATTTCATATTTTGTCAACATATTGTAATTGATTTGTAAACATGTAATTCATACAATGATGTAACTTTTTCAATTATATATATGTTGGTTGTGTTTGCTTCAATTACTATTACAATTGTTGGTATGATACTATACATGAAGTCCTCCACCCCTGGGGGATGATGTGACAACCGTCAAATTTCGGTCAAGTCAAAGTCAAACAAAGGCAACAAGTCAAACCGGTCAACTCCAATAACCCTTGTATGTTAGGGTTTTCGTTATGTAATCACTATATAATTCGCTATTTTAATGAGAAATCATCATTTGGAAAGTTCATGTGTTTGATTTTCCTTAGCCTTAACAGTGCTAAACAACGAACCAAAGCGATAAAACACTATTGCACAATCATCGGGATTGTGTACGACACTAAAACACGGTTTAACGGGGTTTACGAACCTTGCGTTGTGAAGCCGGACACTCAAATTAATCACAAACGAAACCTCTCTAAATCGTTTTCACTCTATCGCTTTCTATTTGAAATCTCTCCCAAATCTCTCCCAAATCTCTCTCAAAAAGTTACTTTAACTTTTTGTAATCATTTGGGTCATATCGACCCTTAACCGGGTCAAAAATCACTTGAAACGGGGTAAAAACGGGTAAAATAGCCTTAAGGACCTGGAACTGAAGCTTCAGGACCGAAGCCTCTCATCCGAGGCCTCGGATCCGAAGCCTCTCATCAGGACCGAAGTTGAAGCCTCTCAGGAGACCGAATCCGAAGCCCTCAGACAGCAGCCTCGCATGCGAGGGTCCGAAGTCTCGGCCCCCATCCGAGAGGCCTCGCAGACGGCCCCTTTTTACCGGTTTTTCGACTACGACTTCGTTTTAACTCCGTTTTTCATTATTTTAACGTGGGATTTTCACCCAAAACTTTATTTTATAAACTAAGGCCCCAAAATATATAAATCTCCAGGGTTTTATAAAAATATATTAAAAGAATTAGTGGTTGAACTAACTATTGAGGGAATATTTGCTTTTCCTTAATTTATGGCAAAAGCAAACCACCACCACCTCACTCTATGATCAGCCACTCTTTCCCACTACCCCTTGTCTCCTTAGTGGATCTTTACACCCAATCTCCAGCTCTTCCCACGTTCTAAGAGCTGGAGGATTGATCATCTCTCCTCATTCTCCATAAAGTTCTTTCATTCTACACTTAGAAACCAAAGGACACTCTCCAAAATTCTCTCATCTTTTCTCTCAACTTCAAGAATTTCAAGGCTTTCTTCAGGGATTTCTTTCTTCAATTAGTAAGTATCTTCATCATTCATATAATTATTACACTCCATTCTACTCAAATCATTGATATCTTACACAAATTCCATCTTATTCGATGTTAGATTCTCGAATCATCAAGACATCTTCTTAGTGTCCTTAGGTTGAACACTTCCTCTATCTCACTTTCATCTACTGAAACCACATAGGGTGAGTTCATACCCCTACATTTGCATGTTTTTCTTAAGTTTTAAGGGGGGAATACAAGTAAAATCATCATGAACACAATTAAACTTTTTCTATCAGATTACATCAGAAAAGATGAACTTCGATGACGGATTGTTTTGGTCAACTTAAATATTTTAGTTTTCAAAACTGTTCCAGGTGCAAGTAGTTCAAACTCTTAGCTTTAAAACGGCTACTTGCACATCTCCATATGATTTTTCTACAATTTATGGTGATTTTTACAAAATTGTTTGTCATTTCAGAGGCAAATCCGGACCAGTCTGTCATTATGAACATTTTCACCTCTGTTAGAGATCACTAAAAATCATGATAAAATTTACGAACAAACTAGACTCGTATTCCAAACTCTCAGAATTTGCGGATTTAGATTTAGAGCTTTGATGATTTTTCTATAAATTTTCTAAGAACAGTAACAGAAACTGTATTCAACGAAAAGTTGCTATCAATTTCATTTCACCTTGTAACATGTTGAGCAAAGTGTATATCTTTATGTGATTATATGTTATTGCAATATATGACATTTTATCTTAATATTTAGACACACATCAGTTTACAAATGAATTTGGACATATAAAATATAAAGAATAACAAGTGATTATAATCAAAGTACAACCGATACATTCAACTATAATAGGGTACATTTAAAAAGGGTACATTTATACAAAGGGTACATTTATACAAAGGGTACATTTATAATATTTAGACTACGTACTACCCTTGGTTGATAAACTATAATAGGTATAGTTTATGATACATTACATAACACATACATTTAAAAAGGGTACATTTATACAAAGGATATTTTCATTAAACAAGGTACGGCCATACGGTACCAAGTTTTCATAACACGTAATTCCGTTAATGACTTTGTGAGACATTTACTTCAAATTACCATTAAGTCCTGTATTGTAACCAGAGTCTCCTTGAGGGAGAGCGTGATAGTTGTGTATAGATCTATATTGGGTTTGACAAACCCACACCTAAACTGCATGCAACAGTTAGACCGATAGGTCTGGGGTGACAAATGTCATAACATTTCCGACGCCTGAAGAACGTCGTTTTAGGCAACCTTGCTCATAGTATGGTTATAATAAACTCACATAAAGTATTAATAAACATTGGAATTTACGGGAACTTCATTAAAATTTAACGAGTTTATGTCGATTTAAACTTGTATTGTTTTACTATAAATATGACAAAATACTTGTACATTTCGGTCTTTGGGTTTTAAGACTACATTTACACATTAAGGAAAATATTGGATTTTCTAACACAAATACTACTTTTACAAACGAAAGGCTTTTAATAATACCAAACAAAAGCTTATGAACTCACCAACCTTTGTGTTGACACTTTTTCAAACAACTTGTATTCTCAAGAAATCATTAAACAGGTAATCAAGTGCTTTTGAGGATGGGGCGCTAAGGCGTCTACTATTTCATATTTTGTCAACATATTGTAATTGATTCGTAAACATGTAATTAATACAATGATGTCACTTTTTCAATTATATATATGTTGGTTGTGTTTGCTTTAATTACTATTACAATTGTTGTTATGATACTATACACGAAGTCCTCCACCCCCGGACGTTTCCGCCATCCTTGGTTTGGGGGTGTGACAGATTGGTATCAGAGCACAGTTTATAGTGAATTAAGTATATCAAACCACATAAGATATACAAACTATAAACACAATTGGGACTAATAGTCTCTGAATTGTGCATTTTTCAAATAAATATACTTTTAGAAAATAAATGATTTTCTTGATTAAAGTATACATACATACATTACATGCTCGCATGATATCATGACTAGAGAAAACATAAAGCAAAAGAAGAAGAGTTGAACATTTTGAGTATGCCTTAGTATATGTGGATTAATTCTGGGAAGGATATAGCCTGATCAACTATATCAGTCCGAGAATTGACTTGCATATACCGGGGGATGGTCAGGATGGGCAACAAATCTAACAACCTAATATCACACTACAAAGGATACTTTAAGAACTCAAAACTAAATATTTACAAATACTATAGGAGTATTTTGTGTTACTATAATAAATATATTAATTATGTCCCGACTAAATTAGCATATGGGAAACTCTTACAAATGGTCATATACTTGGAAACATGGAAACTCAAATAAAATATTTTAGACTTTCATTTTACTTCATAGCCCAATGTATTGGGTCAATTAAAAGTATAAAATCGTATGTATCGTAAACATATCGGAAAACAACGTAATAATATACTTTATGTATAAAAGATTTCTCTTCCTATAAATATACTTGTACTAAAAGTACATTGGTTTACAACTTATGACAGAACCATGCCGCCAAGGAAGGAGACTAGACCATCTAGCAGTACAGCACCACCTCCACCACCACTACTAACACCTCCACCACCATCACCGACACTTCCACCACCACTACCAACACCTCCACCACCATCACCGACACTTCCACCACCACTACCAACACCTCCACCACCATCACCATCACCGATACCTCCACCACCATCACCATCACCGACACCTCCACCACCATCACCAACACCTCTGCCGCCACTTCCACAATTTGATCCAGCAATACTCCAAGCTGCAATAGCAGCAGCAGTAGCGGCAGCTGTGTCCCAAATTGTCTCTAATGGAAATGGTGGATCTGGACCAGGTGTTACACCCTCTAACCAGGGTGACAGATGGGTGCGCACAAGAGAGTGCACCTACAAAGACTTCACCAATGGCAAACCCGACAACTTCAATGGGAGCGGGGGAGTCATCACTTTAATGCAATGGTTTGAAAAGACCGAAGTAGTCTTTCAGGTGTGCTCTTGCCCCGAAGCGAGCAAAGTTAAGTTCGCAGCCTTCACTTTCACCGGCCGGGCCCTTACTTGGTGGAACTGCCGGATTAATTCACTTACTCTCGAAGTGGGTAGCTCCATAACCTTGGCAGAACTAAAAACGTTGATGATGAAGGAGTACTGCCCGAGAGGTGAGATTCAAAAGCTGGAACAAGAACTTTGGAACCTCAGGATGACGGGCTCCGACCTTGAAACCTACACCACCCGATTCAATGAATTGGCTCTCCTCTGCCCAACAATGGTTACTCCAGAGGAGAAAAAGGTGGAGCGATACCTTTGGGGACTGTCTCCCCAAGTGCAAAGTAGTGTCCTGGCTTCAAGGCCAACTACTTTTGACAGTGCCAGAGAGCTGGCACAACAACTTGTTGACCACCGAGCCGGTCATAATACTACAACCACCACCACTGATCAATCAAAAGGGGGAAACAACAAAAGGAAGTTCTGGAACCAAAAGAAGAGCCAACCAGCACAGGACCCCGCTAAGAAGCAACAAACTGTTGATGTCCATGCTGCCACTAATGCTGCCACTACTGCACCACCGAAGCCATATGCTGGAACCCAACCCAAGTGCAACAAGTGCAACTTTCACCACAATGGTGCTTGTAGGGAGATGCACTGTATCAACTGCGACAAGAAGGGGCACACTGCTCGTTTCTGTAAAGCGCTGGCTCGACCAATCAACCAAGTCGCCAGTACGGGGGCAACCCGAACCTGCTACAACTGTGGAGACGCAGGTCACTTCAAAAGAAACTGCCCCAAAGCACAAGCCCCTAATGCTGGTGGAGTAGGAAGAATCCTGGCAATAGGACATGGGGAAGCAATTCAGGATCCCGCGGTGGTTACCGGTACGTTTCTCCTCAATAACTCTTATGCATGCGTACTATTCGATAGTGGAGCGGAGAGGAGTTTTGTGAGCCACCAATATAAACAATTACTTGAACAAAATCCCCAATCACTAAAGGATACTTAGGTAGTAGAAATGGCAAATGGGAAAGTAGAACGCACTAGCGATATATACTCAGAGTGTACTCTCACTCTAGACAACCATACATTTAAAATTGACCTGATGCCGGTCACCATAAAAAGCTTCGACGTAATCATCGGGATGGATTGGTTAGTTCCTCACCGTGCCGACATTCTATGTTACGAAAGGGCCGTTCGCCTCAATCTACCAAATGACGAAACCCTTCTCATCTATGGTGACAAACCTAGTGCGAATTTACAAATCATCTCATGCATCAAAGCCCAAACGTATCTCCGGAAGGAGTACCACGCCTTCTTGGCCCACGTAGTAGACAAGAAACAAGACGTGAAAGACATCAAAGACATCCCCGAAGTGTGTAACTTCCCGGATGTGTTCCCAGAAGATCTTCCTGGTGTACCACTCGCATGACAAGTCGATTTCAGAATTGACTTAATACCCGGAGCTACCCCCGTAGCCAGAGCTCCATACCGCCTCGCACCAACAGAAATGCAAGAGTTGTCCAGTCAGTTGAACGAGCTTTTGAGCAAAGGGTTCATCAGACCAAGCTTCTCACCTTGGGGAGCACCAGTCCTTTTTGTAAAGAAGAAGGACAGATCCTTTCGCATGTGCATCGACTATCGGGAACTAAACAAACTCACCATCAAGAACCGATATCCTCTACCCCGAATCGATGACCTTTTCGACCAACTCGAAGGAGCAAATTTCTTCTCAAAGATCGACCTAAGGTCAGGTTACCATCAGCTACGAGTTCAAGAAGAAGATATTCCCAAAACTGCATTCAGAACTCGCTATGGGCACTACGAGTTTGTGGTGATGTCCTTCGGTTTAACAAACGCACCTGCGGTATTCATGGACCTAATGAATAGAGTGTGTCGACCCTACCTAGACAAGTTTGTAATCGTATTCATCGACGATATCTTGATCTACTCGCGAAGCGAAGAAGAGCATCGCCTACATCTACGCCAAGTGCTAGAGACACTAAGAGCGATGATAAGTTCTCTAAGTGTAAATTCTGGATTAGAGAAGTGCATTTCCTTGGCCATGTGGTAAGTGAGAAAGGCATACATGTGGATCCCTCCAAGATCAAGGCAATCGAGAATTGGTCAGCACCCAAGACGCCAACCGAAATTCGACAATTCCTTGGGCTTGCTGGCTACTACCGAAGATTTATACAAAACTTCTCCAAGATTGCGAAACCACTCACCACCTTGACGCAAAAAGGTGTGATATTCAAGTGGGAAAATAAACAAGAAACTGCTTTCCAAACGTTAAAACAAGCCCTATGCAGTGCACCGATCTTATCTCTCCCAGAGGGAACCGAAGACTTCGTAGTGTACTGTGATGCTTCGAATCAAGGCCTCGGATGTGTGCTCATGCAGAGAGGGAAGGTTATCGTGTATGCATCAAGACAGCTTAAGACGCACGAGGTTAATTATACTACGCACGACCTGGAATTAGGAGCAGTAGTATTCGCTTTGAAGATCTGGAGACACTACCTCTACGGCACGAAATGCACTATCTTCACTGATCACAAAATTCTTCAGCATATCCTCAATCAGAAAGAGCTCAACATGCGACAGAGGAGATGGGTAGAGTTGCTGAATGGCTACGAGTGCGAAATTCGTTATCATCCGGGCAAGGCCAATGTAGTGGCCGATGCTCTAAGCAGGAAGGAGTACTCGGGCCGCCGAGTAAAATCCTTAACAATGACAATCCATTCCCACCTGACCATACAAATCAAGGAAGCTCAACTGGAAGCTTTGAAACCAGAAAAGGTGGCAGGAGAGACATTAAGGGGAATGGATAAAAACTTAGAAGTCAAGGATGATGGAGCACGTTATATCATGAACCGGATTTGGACACCGAAGTTCGGTGGACTCCGAGACGTCGTCATGAATGAAGCACACAAGACTCGATACTCTATCCATCCCGGGTCGGATAAGATGTATCTGGACCTCAAGAAATTATACTGGTGGCCGAACATGAAAGCTGAGATTGCTACCTATGTGAGCAAGTGTCTGACTTGCGCCAAGGTCAAAATCGAATACCAAAAACCATCCGGGCTATTACAACAGCCGGATATACCTGAGTGGAAGTGGGAACGAATAACCATGGACTTCATAACCAAGCTGCCTAATACATCGGGCAGGCTTGACACCATATGGGTAATCGTAGACAGATTGACCAAATCAGCACACTTCCTACCGATAAAAGAAACCGACAAGATGGAGGAGCTGACTAGAACGTACATCAAAGAGATTGTACGACCCCATGGTGTGCCGATATCCATTATCTCCGATAGAGATAGTAGATTTACCTCACGGTTTTGGCAGTCTCTACAAAAATCATTGGGAACTAGGCTTGACATGAGTACGGCCTACCACCCACAAACCGACGGACAGAGTGAACGAACCATTCAAACGTTGGAAGACATGTTAAGAGCTTGGGTGATAGACTTCGGTAAAGCATGGGATACCCATCTACCGCTTATCGAATTCTCCTACAATAACAGCTATCATACTAGCATCAAAGTCGCTCCATTCGAAGCTCTTTACGGTCGCAAGTGCAGATCACCCCTGTATTGGGCTGAGGTGGGGGATACACAGCTAGCTAGAGGGCAAGTCTCTAATAGCACCCTCACTGGCCCTGAAATCATAAGGGAAACCACAGAAAAGATCGTTCAAATTCGAGAAAGACTGAAAGCGTCTCGCGATCGGCAAAATAGTTACGCAGACAAACGACGCAAACCCTTGGAATTCCAGGTGGGTGATCGTGTACTACTAAAAGTTTCCCCTTGGAAAGGAATGATACGATTCGGCAAACGCGGGAAACTAAATCCAAGGTACATCGGGCCATTCGAAATCCTTGCTAGGATTGGGCCAGTAGCATACAAACTTCGATTACCTCAGGAACTCGACAAAGTACATCCCACATTTCACGTGTCGAACCTAAAGAAGTGTTTGTCTGATGAGACACTCGTAATACCACTCGACGAAATCGAAGTTAACGAAAATCTCCACTTCGTGGAGGAACCAGTCGAAATCATGGATCGGGAAATCAAACGAACGAAAGAAAGTCGTATTCCCATCGTGAAGGTCCGTTGGAACGCTAAACGAGGACCCGAATTCACCTGGGAACGCGAGGATCAGATGAAACAAAAGTATCCACATCTCTTCCCAAACTCTTGAAATCCTAGTCAAAATGAAAATTTCGGGACGAAATTCCTTCTAACGGGGGGATGATGTGACAACCGTCAAATTTCGGTCAAGTCAAAGTCAAACAAAGGCAACAAGTCAAACCGGTCAACTCCAATAACCCTTGTATGTTAGGGTTTACGTTATGTAATCACTATATAATTCGCTATTTTAATGAGAAATCATCATTTGGAAAGTTCATGTGTTTGATTTTCCTTAGCCTTAACAGTGGTAAACAACGAACCAAAGCGATAAAACACTATTGCACAATCATCGAGATTGTGTACGACACTAAAACACGGTTTAACGGGGTTTACGAACCTTGCGTTGTGAAGCCGGACACTCAAATTAATCACAAACGAAACCTCTCTAAATCGTTTTCACTCTATCTCTTTCTATTTGAAATCTCTCCCAAATCTCTCCCAAATCTCTCTCAAAAAGTTACTTTAACTTTTTTTAATCATTTGGGTCATATCGACCCTTAACCGGGTCAAAAATCGCTTGAAACGGGGTAAAAACGGGTAAAATAGCCTTAAGGACCTGGAACTGAAGCTTCAGGACCGAAGCCTCTCATCCGAGGCCTCGGATCCGAAGCCTCTCATCAGGACCGAAGCTGAAGCCTCTCAGGAGACCGAATCCGAAGCCCTCAGACAGCAGCCTCGCATGCGAGGGTCCGAAGTCTCGGCCCCCATCCGAGAGGCCTCGCAGACGCCCCCTTTTTACCGGTTTTTCGACTACGACTTCGTTTTAACTCCGTTTTTCATTATTTTAACGTGAGATTTTCACCCAAAACTTTATTTTATAAACTAAGGCCCCAAAATATATAAATCTCCAGGGTTTTATAAAAATATATTAAAAGAATTAGTGGTTGAACTAATTATTGAGGGAATATTTGCTTTTCCTTAATTTATGGCAAAAGCAAACCACCACCACCTCACTCTATGATCAGCCACTCTTTCCCACTACCCCTTGTCTCCTTAGTGGACCTTTACACCCAATCTCCAGCTCTTCCCACGTTCTAAGAGCTGGAGGATTGATCCTCTCTCCTCATTCTCCATAAAGTTCTTTCATTCTACACTTAGCAACCAAAGGACACTCTCCAAAATTCTCTCATCTTTTCTCTCAACTTCAAGAACTTCAAGGCTTTCTTCAGGGATTTCTTTCTTCAATTAGTAATTATCTTCATCATTCATATAATTATTACACTCCATTCTACTCAAGTCATTGATATCTTACACAAATTCCATCTTATTCGATGTTAGATTCTCGAATCATCAAGACATCTTCTTAGTGTCCTTGGGTTGAACACTTCCTCTCTCTCACTTTCATCTACTGAAACCACATAGGGTGAGTTCATACCCCTACATTTACATGTTTTTCTTAAGTTTTAAGGGGGGAATACAAGTAAAATCATCAAGAACACAATTAAACTTTTTCTATCAGATTACATCAGAAAAGATGAACTTCGATCACGGACTGTTTTGGTCAACTTAAGTATTTTAGTTTTCAAAACTGTTCCAGGTGCAAGTAGTTCAAACTCTTAGCTTTAAAATGGCTACTTGCACATCTCCATATGATTTTTCTACAATTTATGGTGATTTTTACAAAATTGCCTGTCATTTCCGAGGCAAACCCGGACCAGTCTGTCATTATGAACATTTTCACCTCTGTTAGAGATCACTAAAAATCATGATAAAATTTACGAACAAACTAGACTCATATTCCAAACTCTCAGAATTTGCGGATTTAGATTTAGAGCTTTGATGATTTTTCTATAAATTTTCTAAGAACAGTAACAGAAACTGTATTCAACGAAAAGTTGCTGTCAATTTCATTTCACCTTGTAACATGTTGAGCAAAGTGTATATCTTTATGTGATTATATGTTATTGCAATATATGACATTTTATCTTAATATTTAGACACACATCAGTTTACAAATGGATTTGGACATATAAAATATAAAGAATAACAAGTGATTATAATCAAAGTACAACCGATACATTCAAACATTTAATAAACTATTTTGAATATAGTTTGCATACATTACTACGTACTACCCTTGGTTGATAAAATATAATAGGTATAGTTTATGATACATTACATAACACATACATTTAAAAAGGGTACATTTATACAAAGGATATTTTCATTAAGCAAGGTACGGCCATACGGTACCAAGTTTTCATAACACGTAATTCCGTTAATGACTTTGTGAGACATTTACTTCAAATTACCATTAAGTCCTGTATTGTAACCAGAGTCTCCTTGAGGGAGAGCGTGATAGTTGTGTATAGATCTATATTGGGTTTGACAAACCCACACCTAAACTGCATGCAACAGTTAGACCGATAGGTCTGGGGTGACAAATGTCATAACATTTCCGACGCCTGAAGAACGTTGTTTTAGGCAACCTTGGTCATAGTATGGTTATAATAAACTCACATAAAGTATTAATAAACATTGGAATTTACGGGAACTTCATTAAAATTTAACGAGTTTATGTCGATTTAAACTTGTATTGTTTTACTATAAATATGACAAATTACTTGTACATTTCGGTCTTTGGGTTTTAAAACTACATTTACACATTAAGGAAAATATTGGATTTTCTAACACAAATACTACTTTTACAAACGAAAGGATTTTAATAATACCAAACAAAAGCTTATGAACTCACCAACCTTTGTGTTGACACTTTTTTCAAACAACTTGTATTCTCAGGAAATCATTAAACAGGTAACCAAGTGCTTCTGAGGATGGGGCGCTAAGGCGTCTACTATTTCATATTTTGTCAACATATTGTAATTGATTCGTAAACATGTAATTAATACAATGATGTCACTTTTTCAATTATATATATGTTGGTTGTGTTTGCTTTAATTACTATTACAATTGTTGTTATGATACTATACATGAAGTCCTCTACCCCAGGACGTTTCCGCCATCCTTGGTTTGGGGGTGTGACAGATTGGTATCAGAGCACAGTTTATAGTGAATTAAGTATATCAAACCACATAAGATATACAAACTATAAACACAATTGGGACTAATAGTCTCTGATTTGTGCATTTTTCAATTAAATATACTCTTAGAAAATAAATGATTTTCTTGATTAAAGTATACATACATACATTACATGCTCGCATGGTATCATAACTAGCGAAAACATAAAGCAAAAGAAGAAGAGTTGAACATTTTGAGTATGCCTTAGTATATGTGGATTAAATCTGGGAAGGATATAGCCTGATCAACTATATCTGTCCGGGAATTGACTTGCATATATCGGGGGATGGTCAGGATGGGCAACAAATCTAACAAACCTAATAACACACTACAAAGGATACTTTAAGAACTCAAAACTAAACATTTACAAATACTATAGGAGTATTTTGTGTTACTATAATAAATTATCTGAGAATTAAATAGGTCTTTATTTATAGATCAATAGCTGCTAAGTGGATGCGCTAAGGTCATATGTAACTAAGATGCTATAGACTTAGAATTTATGTATCTTTGTTTCACTTCCTGTCCTTGTTTGGTTGTGGTCTTGGAGTTAGGGTCATCTATTCGAAGGACTATTATATCTTAATCACATATGACTGGTATGCACTTTGCAACTAATGAAGTAACCGATAAAGATCTTTTTAAAACATAAATATATTAATTATGTCCCGACTAAATTAGTATGTGTGAAACTTTTACAAACGGTCATATACTTGGAAACAAGGAAAACTCAAATAAAATATTTTATACTTTCATTTTACCTCATAACCCAATGTATTGGGTCAATTAAAAGTATAAAATCGTATGTATCGTAAACATACCGGAAAACAACGTAATAATATACTTTATGTATAAAATATTTTCCTATAAATATACTTTTACTAAAAGAACATTGGTTTACAACTTATGACAGAACCATGCCGCCAAGGAAGGAGACTAGACTATCTAGCAGCACAGCACCACCCCCACTACCACTACCAACACCACCATCACCATCACCGACACTTCCACTACCACTACCAACATCTCCCTCACCATCACCGACACTTCCACCACCACTACCAACACCACCATCACCATCACCGACAACTCCACCACCATCACCATCACTGACACCTCCACCACCATCACCAACACCTCTGCCACCGCTTCCACAATTTGATCCAACAATACTCCAAGCTACAATAGCAGCAGCAGTAGCGGCAGCCGTGTCCCAAATTGTCTCTAATGGGAATGGTTGATCTGGGCCAGGTGTTACACCCTCTAACCAGGGCGACAGATGGGTGCGCACAAGAGAGTGTTCTTACAAAGACTTCACCAATGGCAAACCCGACAGTTTCAATGGGAGCGGGGGAGTCATCGCTTTAATGCAATGGTTTGAAAGGACCGAAGTAGTCTTTCAAGTGTGCTCTTGCCTCGAAGCGAACAAAGTTAAGTTCGCAGCCTTCACATTCATCGGTCGGGCCCTTACTTGGTGGAACTGCCGGATTAGTTCACTTACTCTCGAAGTGGCTAGCTCCATAACCTGGGCAGAACTAAAAACCTTGATGATGAAGGAGTACTGCCCGAGAGGCGAAATTCAAAAGCTGGAACAAGAACTTTGGAACCTCAGGATGACGCGCTCCGACCTTGAAACCTACACCACCCGATTCAATGAATTGGCCCTCCTCTGCCCAGCAATGGTCACTCCAGAAGATAAGAAGGTGGAACGATACCTCTGGGGACTAACATCCCGGATTCACGATAGCGTACTAGCCTCGAAACCCACTACTTTTGCAAGTGCCAAAGAATTGGCACAACAACTTATCGACCATAGAGCCAGCCAAGGCACTATAGCGACCACCACTGATCAATCAAAAGGGGAAAACAACAAAAGGAAGTTTTGGAACCAAAAGAAGAGCCAATCAGCACAAGACCCCGCTAAGAAGCAACAAATTGTTGCTGTCTATGCTGCCACGACTGCTACCACTCCAGCACCACCGAAGCCATATGCTGGAACCCTACCCAAGTGCAACAAGTGCAACTTTCACCACAATGGTGCTTGTAGGGAGATGCACTGTAACAACTGCGACAGGAAGGGGAACACTGCTCGTTTCTGTAAAGCGCCGGCTCGACCAATCAACCAAGTTGCCAGTACAGGGGCAACCCGAACCTGCTACAACTGTGGAGACACAGGTCACTTCAAAAGAAACTGCCCCAAAGCACAAGCCCCTTGTAACACCGGGTTCATGGTATGATTTTATTTAAGTTTTTATCTAAATTTTGCCATGAACTCGGCGAGTCTGCGTCCCGACTCGCCGAGTAGCAGCAGGGTGGACACGGGATTTGAGCGGTGAACTCGGCGAGTCGATGCATGGACTCGGCGAGTCCACCTGTCTGGATGAAACTCTATTTTCAGACATTGCACCCTATTTTACCCATTCTAAAACACCCATTTCGTCCCATTCTCTTCCAGAAGAACTGGAGAGCGAAACCCTAGCCCATTTTGATCCTTGAGAGTGATTTTGGCTTGGTGAAGGAAGTTTGAAGCATAAGAGAAGAAGGAGGAAGTTGGAGGGTGCAAGGAAGTGTGGTAGATCCGAAATCTACCCTGGGAGAAGCTCCTAACCAGGTAAGAAAGCTCCTTCTTAATCTTTAGTATAATAGATTCCCTTTTGTCCCTTATATGTGGATTTCAGGACCTTAAACCTTCCAAACTCCGTGTGTTTATACCCTAGGAGCTTAGATTTATGGTTTGGAACCATTGCATGTCTCAGTTTTGGACATAATGGGTGAAGAGTCGAAGGGTACTCGGCGAGTGCCAAAGTACACTCGGCGAGTTCCGAGAAGATGGCCTTAGACTCGGCGAGTTGGATAAACAACTCGGCGAGTCCTATGAAGATTGCCTGGTACTCGGCGAGTCGTTCTTCAAACTCGGCGAGTCCCTTTGAATATAGCCTTGAACTCGGCGAGTTGTTCTTCAAACTCGGCGAGTCATATGAACTGTCACTAGGATAAGAAGGGTTTAAGTGTAGGAGGTCCAACCCTCTGTAGTCGCACGTGGAATTAGCAATTTAACGTGTAGCTATAGTCCCAGAATCTCCAAATCTCCAAGGTTGATGTTCTGATGGGAGATTGGAGCGAGTTGTGAGATCTGTTCGTCGGACTCGGCGAGTCACCTCCTTGGACTCGGCGAGTCCAGTCGCGGGTTTGTTAGTTGTCCCCGTCTAGCGAGTCAGGATGACTCAGTGAGTGGGAACAGGGACCCGATGAGTCAGAGTCGGACTAGACATAGAAGGACTCGGCGAGTCGCCATATGGACTCGGCGAGTCCAGTCAATCAGAAGGTTGACTTTGACCAAGGAGTTGACTTTGACCGGTCCTTTGACCTTAGGGGTATTTATGAGTACCTAATCCATGTTTACGGATTTATAGCCGGAGGGATTACCGGTGCGGCAGCCAGGCGTAGTCTGAGCAGGTTTTCGACAGCTACTCTCGAGGTGAGTTTCCTTCCAGTAGGGACGGGTCTAAGGCACCAAGGCCGGCCCGTATAGACGATTTGTTAGTATCGGAGTGTGCGCGGAGCCCGTATCTCATAGCTGAGTTTAATTGTGATATATGCCAGTATGATAGAATTGCTTATACTTGTTGTCTGTGTGATACTTGTATGTTATGGTTTAGTGGCGGAGTGTGGGCGAGGCCCGTATCTCTCAGAAAGTAGAGTGTGGGCGAGGCCCGTATCTCCTAGCTAGTAGGGTGTGGGCGAGGCCCGTATCTCTATGGGTGTGGGCGAGGCCCGTATCTCTTAGTTGTTCATTATATGATTGCATGGTATGTGGCATTATGGGGGAACTCACTAAGCTTCGTGCTTACGTTTTATAGTTTTGTTTTCAGGTATCTCTTCAGCTAGGGAAAAGGAGCTGGCGCGGTAGCGGCATATCACACACACTCTTGTTTCCGCACTATGGATTTTCTGGGATGTACTCTGAATATTTTACTATGATGTCACTGGTTTTCAGACATAAATTAATATTATGAATGTTTTGTAATGATGTTTTTATGTATTAACCTAATTTAAAAATGAAATTTTTAGTTTGTATTTTTCGGATGTTACAAGTTGGTATCAGAGCCCTGGTTTGAGGGATTCAGACACACCTTCGGGGGTGTCTGGACTCAAATCGAGGGATTAAAAGATTTTTATAAAGAAATGATTTTCTAAAGACTAAGTAAAAGGGGTTTCTAAAAAGAAAAAGGTGTGTGATGTGCGCGACCGGCCGAGCTCAAGTAAGTTTTCCCCAAAGTACCCATACAAGTTTATGTTATGATTATCAGTTTCAGTTTCAGTAGAACAGCATGCTAGAATAGGACTAAGGATCTAGGAATGATGCCTTATGTGCCTGCTTTATGTGTTTCGGCTTTTTGAGAATTGCATGCTAGTACAGATCAGTCAGTATGATAGCCAAAGAAGTATATACTTGATTATGTGTACTCAAGGCCCGAATGCTGCTTGCTTTGTGCTATTAGGAGTTCTAGTCGTCTTTCACTAACTAGTGAACGAATATGCTAAGTTACATATTGCAAGGATTAAATAATTTCAGAAGGTTGGGTCTAGCCCTATTTCACAGCTCTTGTTTGAGTCCAACCGTTGTAGGGTAGGACCTCTCATTCGAATAATTATCTAGTCTGAGTAATGTGTAATAGTATTCGCGAGCTAGTTAGGGAAAGAAAGCAGGGACTTCTTGTGCAGCTGATGGCAGAGAGTGGGATGGCGATTACTTAGGGCAAGCCTAGGGCGAGAGTAGCACGAGAACCACAGTATTAGTAGAAAGGACTTGGTTGAGTTGAGGCAATTCTTGAGGAAAGTACGGATAGACGTGGAAGGTAGTATGGGCCCGTACTACTGAAAGCGGAGGATCCGTACTCGATTCAAAAGGGCCTAGACGAGACCGGGGACTTGTGATATGAATGTGAGCCTCGTTAGTGGAATATAGTATGATGGTGGTTATGCTATGTTTTGCAGCATGGTGACCACACGACAGGGAGCGGGAGGCTCAGGATCAGGATCGGGTTCGGGTTCTGGTTCAGGGTCCGAACCAGTTGATGAGGGTCTACGCGAGTTCATTGCGTCAGAGATTACCAGGGTATTGTAGAGTTGATGGAGGATCGTCTCAGGGCGTTCAGGAGTGATATGGCGGCTAGCCAGTTAGGACCACACACACTGTCCTTTAAGGACTTCAGGGGCAGTGGTGCATCAGATTTCCATGGGGCGAAGGACCCCATTGCTGCCAGACGATGGATTGTAGACCTTGAGTCTGCACAGCTGATCAGCTTCTACCCCGAGGGGTCGAAGGTACGATTTGCAGCAGGGTGTCTACGTGACAGAGCTAGAGATTGGTGGGAGTCGGTTTGTGACTCTTTGGGAGCCGCGGCCATTGAGGCTATGACATGGCCGGACTTTGTGACACGATTCAGGGCGGAGTTCGCGCCTGCGGTGGAGCTCCAGCAGTTGGCACGGGAGTTCTTGGATATGAGGCAGACGACAGAGACAGTGGCGGAGATCACTGCCAAGTTCCGGGAGAGGGCGTTACTGGTGCCCCAGTATGCAGGTAATGAGGATATGAGGAGGACCCGCTACCATGACATGCTGCGAGCCGATATTCGGGAGCATGTCAGTTTTTCAGCTTGCCCTACCCTGGATTCTATGATTGCTAGGGCGAGGGAGAGGGAGATAGATCTGGAGCACATCCGGAAGAGGAAGGCAGAGGAGGGACAGACGATAGGGGATTCGGGAAAGAAGCCCAAGGGATCAGATGGTAGGCCGAAAGGCCATTCAGGACCGGGCCGCTGCAGGAAGTGCGGTAGGTCGCACGAGGGAGCGTGTAGATTAGGATCGACAGGCTGCTATAGGTGCGGCAAGACGGGACACTTCAGCAGGGATTGTACTTTCCCTGCTCCGGTTATTCAGACATCTGAGTTGCTATGTTTCCACTGCAACCAGAGGGGCCACAAGAGGGCCAACTGCCCCCAGTTGACAGCAGCAGCGCCAGTACAGGCGCCAGCTCCAGCGACCCTGCGGATTATAGATGGCCGGCAGGGCAAGGCAGAGGCTCCGATGGTGAGGAGCCGGGCATTTCAGCTGACAGCCGAGGAGGCACGCGCCGCACCCGATGTGGTGACGGGTATGATTCCTTCCCTATGACCTATTTATATGAGATTTATGATATTGATATGTGCTCTGTGTATATACGTTTAGGATCTTTCCATGTGAACGGTATTCCAGTCCAGGTGTTGTTTGATTCGGGGGCTACCCGATCCTTTGTTTCTCTTGCACTTAGCAAGAAGTTTCCTGAGTCCTCGGGCATGTTGGATTGCCCTTTAGAGGTCGAGATTGCGGACGACCGGTCGGTGCGAGCATCAGAGGTCTTCCGAGATTGTGTGTTAAGGTTGTTCGAAGAGCGGTATTTGGTTGACCTAGTTCCCATTCCATTGCGGGGAAACAAGGTCATTATTGGTATGGATTGGCTGAGTCCCAATGAGGCAGTGATAGATTGTGCGCAACAGTTAGTACGAGTCAGAGCCCCAAGTGGGGGAGTGTTAGTAATTCAGGGTGAGAGATCACAACGAGGGCCAGCCTTCTGTTCGGCAGCGAGGGCAAGGCGTTACCTTCAGCAGGGTTGCGCAGGATATACCGTATATGTCATGGACACCCGGGAGGCGGGTAAGGCGACGGTGGGCGATGTGCCCGTAGTACGAGAGTTCGCGGATGTATTCCCCGAGGAGCTGCCTGGGATACCTCCAGAGCGACAGGTGGAGTTCAGGATCGACCTAGTCCCTGGTGCGGCTCTGATAGCCAAGGCACCGTATCGGTTGGCTCCTCCTGAGATGCAGGAGTTGTCTACACAGCTTCAGGAGCTGTTAGACAAGGGTTTCATTAGACCGAGCAGTTCACCCTGGGGAGCCCCGATTCTGTTTGTGAAGAAGAAGGACAGGTCGCATCGGATGTGTATCGATTATAGGGAGCTGAATAAGGTAACGGTGAAGAACCGCTACCCACTCCCGAGGATTGACGACCTCTTTGACCAGCTTCAGGGAGCATCTTGGTTCTCCAAGATAGACTTGCGTTCGGGGTATCACCAGGTGAGGGTCAGAGAGGAGGATGTGCAGAAGACGGCATTTCGGACACGTTATGGCCACTATGAGTTCGTGGTGATGCCTTTCGGGCTCACCAATGCTCCTGCCGTGTTCATGGACCTCATGAACCGCGTGTGTAGACCGATGTTAGACCGGTCGGTGATAGTATTTATTGATGATATCTTGGTTTACTCCAACACGCGAGAGCAGCATGAGGAGCATTTGCGGGAGGTTTTGGAGACTTTGAGAAGGGAGAACTTGTATGCTAAGTTCTCCAAGTGTGAGTTCTGGTTGCGCGAGGTGCAGTTTCTTGGGCACCTTGTCAACCAGAACGAGATTTCGGTGGATCCAGCCAAGGTGGAGGCCGTGATGAGATGGGACGTTCCGAAGTCTCCATCTGAGATTCGGAGTTTCCTGGGATTAGCTGGCTACTATCGGAGATTCATCAAGGATTTCTCCAAGATAGCATTACCCCTGACCAGGTTAACGAGGAAGGCTGTGGTCTTTCGTTGGGGGCCTGAGCAGCAGGCAGCATTCGAGACACTGAGACAGAGATTGTGCGAGGCGCCAATCTTAGCCTTGCCAGAGGGCATGGAGGATTTTGTTGTATACTGCGATGCGTCCATCTCAGGTTTGGGCGCGGTATTGATGCAGAGAGGGCATGTCATCGCCTACGCGTCGAGGCAGCTGAAGCCTCACGAGGCGAACTACCCGACGCATGATTTGGAGTTGGGGGCTGTTGTGTTCGCCCTCAAGATTTGGCGTCATTACCTCTATGGGGTTCGCTGTACGATTTACACGGACCACAAGAGTTTGAGGTACCTCATGGACCAGCCAAATCTGAATATGAGGCAGCGTCGGTGGCTTGATGTGGTAAAGGATTATGATTGTGAAATCCTTTATCACCCGGGTGTGACAACCCGAAATTTACTCCGTCACTGTAACCCGTTTCCGTTAATAAAAGTTAGTTCTATTAAAATTTTCCGTTAACTTTTATTTATTAAAATAATTTATTTTGAGTTATTAAAATAATATATATTTAATGACGGAATAAAAGCATCTAAGTCGGGTTACGGTTAGTTTACCGGGTAAAAACATTTAGCTCCGTTTAAACGACAGTGTATGGTGGGTCCCCACTTGGCAGCCATATATAAAGGAGGAGTGTCCACCTTTAGAGTCTTTTCCCCACCTTGGAGCTTTCTCTCTCTACCTTCTCTCTCTAAAATCGAGTTTGGCCAAGGATCACCACTTTCACGCCTCAAAAAACAAAGGTAAACCCCCCTAACTTGATTTTCTAGCTTGGTATTCATGCTATTTCGAGTTGGATCATCCAAATACCCCAACATGCATGTGTTTACGGTTTGGGGAGGCTCCCAAAACCGTAAACTCCTATGTGAGGGTTTTGAAGCCCCAAAACACTTCCAAACCTTCTCTAATGCTTAGATATAGCTTACATACTTGCATGCATGGACAAAGGAACCCAAGATCATGACTTTTTGGCCATAAACTTGAGTTTACGGTTCTTGAACATTCAAGAACCGTAAACCCAAAACCGTAAACATCTCAAATGGTGTTTTGATGCCCCTAAACCCTTCCTTAGCTTGTTTGATGAACTAGAAACTAGTGTAGATGAGCTTAGGACCCTAAAACATGAAATGGTTGAAGTGGTCAAGGGTTTACGGCCGTAAACCCTAGAGTTTACGACCGTAAACTCCCAAGGAGTGGTCCAAGGACCGTAAACTCTAAGGGAGTACCCAATTGAACCCTAATCACTTCCCAAGCCCTTGAATTGATCCTAGGAACCTTCCTTGTGATGCATGAGTCCTTTAGACACACAAACTCACCATTTCCATGAGTTTACGGCCGTAAACTCATGGGGGAAATGGTCTCCCAACCGTAAACACACTTAAGTGTGGCCAAGTGAAGTGTAAACTCCATAGTGAGGCCATACACTCCTTAGATGCAACCTTTAGCACTCCTAACACTTGAAACAAAGTGTTTTCATACATTAAAGTGCCTTTACTCACTTAATTAGTGATTACACAACTAATTAGATACTTGATACATCACTACATGTTACATAGGATCTGTGTGTGTGTTCAAGTCCTCACTTGACACCTAGCATCCTACCCGACGTTTCCATCCACTTCACTCACTACAGGTGAGTTCATACCCCTAAATGAACCTTTTTAAATGTTTTTAACTGTTTTATGGGGGGGAATACAAGTTGAACCAAATAAGTTATCGTAACAATCGCATGTGAATTATAACTTGCAACCAAAAGGATTTTCTACACTATTAACTGTTTTTACCACCAAAAAGGGGTTTTCTATATTTTCAAATATATTGTCAATTAAACTGTTTTCAAATGCTTACCAAATTCATTTTCGTGTTAAATCACTATAAAACTATTTTCCAAAATTCGATTAAACTAATTTTTATTCTCAAACCATATCTACACCAATATATTTATATAAGTAAGACTTGAAGGACTTAGGACTAATAGCTCACCTTATTTTCTGTTCTTGTTTGATTGTGGGCTTAGGGTATTTTGTTATTAGTCCGACTCTCGTTGAATTCTTAGTTATATATCTTATATATTTGTGTCAGATATAAAAGTTTTCATATCAGTTCAATGCCTTTGAATATCAAGGACATACAACCAACATTACTATTTAACTATAATAGGTATACTTAAGGATTACTACTCAGTGCTGCTATTACCATGACAACTACCAGAGTCAGTTCAGTTGTGAGTCAATATATGCTATGTACTATACAAGAGAACACTATATGCTATACAAAGAGAACATTATATGCTGTACAAAGAGAACAATACATACTATACAAGAGAACTTACTAAAATAGAATGTGGCATACTATTTCTCGATACGACACATCTTTGTGCTATCACCGCGTAACCAGAGTCTCCTGGAGGGAGAGCGGGCATTATGTGTATAGATCTATACGGGACAGACACTCCCACATCCCGACTGCTAGCTACAGTCCGAGCCGTCTAGGCCCAGGGGTGACAAAATGTCACATCACTACATATGACTCGGAGGGCCAAAGGGATTCGATCGTCAATCAGCATGGTTACGTACGAGTTCACATTCGAACCTTTAATTAATACTTTAAGAATTAAAGGCAACAGACTCCCTGAGGAGTATTATACATTTAATACTACCTGGAGCCTGCATTTCATTACATATGGCCGACAGTGATACTGTTGGGGTAAAACATTTTTCTCATTCCTATACATGAATAAAGTCTAAAACTATATTTTCAAACTAATAACTACTGGGAAAACTTGTACATTATCAAAGGAACCAACAAACCATCGGGTCTTAGTGAAGACTACTTTTTCTGGAAAACATAGGGTTTTCTAGGGCTCATACTATTTTCGAACACCGAAACTTTCTTTTACAATGTATAATTGTGAATATTTTTATACAGGAAATGACACTAAATAATTATGAACTCACCAGCTTTATGCTGATAAACGTTTTCAAAATAACTTGTATTCTCAGGTCATCAGTAGTCAGGTACGGATGCAACTTTTGAGAAGACGGAGCACACATAAGACTCCACTTTATTTTAATTGTATTTTTGGTGTCTAACATTTGTACTGAACACGTTTGTATTACAATTATTATCTTAATGCAATGGATGTTGTTGCTTGTCTTTACTATTATGCTTTGTTATGATACTGTACATGACGTCCTCCACCCCAGAACGTATTCCGCCGTTCTCGGTTTTGGGGTGTGACAGATTGGTATCAGAGCACTGTTTATAGTGAATCAAGTATATCAACCCATAAAAGATATACAAACTATAAACACATCGGGACTAAAACACTCTGAACAAGAATATATACTTTTAAATAATAAAATATTTAACTAAGTATATATATACATTCATTCATACAAAGGGTCAGTATCATACTAGAACAGAACAAAAGTATTAAGATTGTTGAACAACACAGTTAGGCTTAGAGACATATGGCCAAAACTAGGCGGATGTAGCCTGATCAACTACATTTTCCTAGGAGTGGCTAGCATGTGCCTAAGAATGGTTGTGGTGTTGCAACAAGTCTAAAACTTACCAATACTACTACAAGAACATCAGAACAAGAATACTATAGGAGTATTCTGCATTCTAGTTACAACTTATGTGAGAACTAAAAAGGGTCATTACTAGTAGGGCAATAGTTGCTAAGTGGATACACCACGGTTACATATGACTAAGGCGTTATAGACTTAGAATCTGTGACCTTTGCTTCATTTCCTGTTCTTGTTTGATTGTGGGCTTGGAGTTAGGGTCACTTATTCGAAGGTCTATTCTGCTTCGGTTACATGTAATTGGTATGCACTATGCAAGTATTGGGTCGACTAATAACGATCATCTTATAAGTATCATAGATTAGCGCGCCTATCAACTTTTCTTTCCCCATTCTCGCGTAGACAGCATAACTGCATCCCGAGCGGAAGTCTAGGAACTCCGAGCGCGTCAGAGGACGCACAAGCGACATCTTCAGGGAGTTGTGCGCCAACCGGCTAGTCTTAGGGTTTGCCCAAAGGATACCCGTCGCCAGTAAGAGATGCCAACTCATCCTTCCCTTTTGATTAAGGAATAGCCTTCTTTTCTATAGTCAATAGAGTACATGCCTGTAAACATTCCTAACTTTGAAAGTACTATAACTAGCCCTCTAAACTGTTAACATTCTCCTTATGGTTTGATGTAAGACCAATTGTTAGATCGTGTTCCCTGAACTCATTTTACATCAGTAATACCAGTAATATTGGCAGTTTTCTAGTCTATTTGGAAGTTCATGCTTTTGTGTTTTCTTACTCTATTGATATGCACCTATCTAATTGTTGGACGATGGCGGTTTAACCCATGAAACACTCTCACCATACTTGCAATTGATTCTCACTGTTGTCATCATCTTTTAAATTTTTTTCAGTAAAAGATGCCTCCTGGCAAGCGTCCGACCAGACGCACGCCTGTGGATCAAACACCACCACCACCTCCCCCACCGCAGTTCGACCCGGTCATGTTTCAAGCAGCGGTGACTGCAGCTGTGACCGCCGCGCTGGCGCGAATCAACTCTGGTGGTGTTAGTGGAACGGGAACTGGCACAAACTCCAGCCATGGTGAAATCCACCCACGTGCACGAGAGTGCACCTATAAGGATTTCGTCAGCTGCAAACCTACTTACTTCAATGGAACCGGAGGGATTCTTGCATTGTCCCAATGGATTGAGGGAACCGAAGCGATCTTCGAAATGTGCTCATGCCCCGAAGGAAGCAAGATAAAATTTGCTGCTTGCACCTTCACCCAAAGGGCCTTGACATGGTGGAATGGCCATGTCAAATCACTCTCCCTGGTCACAGCCAACGCCATGGGCTGGGACACACTGAAGGACCTCATGACGAGGGAGTACTGCCCGAGGGGCAAAATTCAGAAACTTGAGGAAGAACTCTGGAACCTCAAAATGCAGGGTTCCGACATCGTAGCCTATACGGCCAGGTTCTGCGACTTGGTGGCCCTGTGCCCAAACATGGTGCCCACCGAAAGCAAGAAAATCGAACGATACATCTGGGGATTGGTACCCCCATATCGAGGGAATGTTCTAGCATCACAACCTGCGACCTTTGACAGTGCCAAGGAATTGGCCCAGAGGTTGATTGATCATGAAGTCCCTTACACTCCGTCAACAACAACTACAACTACCTCTGCACCAACCCACACATCCGACAACAAAAGGAAGCGTGGAGACTGAAGGAAGGGCAAATCAAACCAATCCTCTTCCAATAACCAACAAACAGTGGTTGTCCACGCTGCCACTACTCCTACTGCCCCTGTGCCTGCCAAAACATATGCGGGGAATCTACCTAAGTGCGATAAGTGCTCTTTCCATCATAACGGCCCCTGCCGTGAGATGCAGTGCACCAATTGCAACCGGAAAGGCCATACTGTCCGGTTCTGCAGAGCACCTCCCAAACCTATTTCCCAAATTCCCAGTTCGGGAGCGAGCCAGGCCTGCTATGGCTATGGCGAAGTCGGACATTTCAAAAAGAAATTGTCCAAAGGCTGGCAACGCGGGAGGAGCAGGTAGATTACTCGCTATTGGCCATAATGAGGCTGTAGCAGACCCCACCGTAGTCACGGGTACGTTCCTTCTCGATAACTATTATGCTTGTATTCTATTCGATAGTGGGGCAGAAAGAAGTTTCGTAAATCAAAACTTTAAACACTTACTCAAACAATCACCGCAAACACTGAAAGAAACCTTCGTCGTAGAAATGGCTAACGTCAAGATGGAAAGTTCTAACGAAATCTACATAGGTTGTACCCTCACGCTAGATAATCATTCGTTTCCTATCGATCTCATACCAGTAGCGATCAAGAGCTTTGATGTCATCATAGGTATGGACTGGTTGGGTCTCCACCGTACCGACATCCTGTTTTTCGACAAAGCCATCCGTTTGAACTTGCCCAACAATGAAACATTGATGATCTACGGAGACAAACCCAGTACGAGTCTTCGTATCATCTCTAGTATTCAAGCTCAGAAGTACCTGCGTAAGGAATATCATGCATTCCTTGCACACGTCGTCGACACGAGCCAGAAAACGAAAGACCTAAAAGACTTCCCCGTAGTACGCGATTTTCCCGACGTCTTTCCAGAGGAACTGCCAGGCCTACCTCCCAAACGTCAAGTCGAGTTCAGAATCGATTTAATTCCAGGAGCTACCCCCGTAGCAAAATCGCCTTATCGCCTAGCGCCTGCTGAGATGCAAGAACTGTCCGGTTAACTTAACGAACTGCTCAGCAAGGGCTTTATAAGACCAAGCTTCTCACCCTGGGGAGCACCAGTCTTGTTCGTCAAGAAGAAAGACGGATCGTTCCGCATGTGCATCGACTACAGGGAACTCAACAAGCTGACGATCAAAACTCGTTACCCTCTTCCTCGTATAGACGATTTGTTTGACCAACTGCAAGGGGCGAGCTACTTTTCCAAGATTGATCTAAGCTCCGGGTATCATCATTTACGAGTGCTCGAGGAAGATGTTCCGAAAACAGCCTTCCGAACTCGTTACGGACACTACGAGTTCGTAGTAATGCCGTTCGGACTGACCAATGCGCCCGCAGTATTCATGGACTTGATGAATAGAGTATGCCGTCCTTACTTGGATCAGTTTGTCATCGTCTTTATCGATGACATACTTATCTACTCTCGAAGTGAGGAAGAGCATAGCGATCATCTACGACAGGTCCTGGAAACTCTACGATCGGAGAAGCTTTACGCAAAGTTCTCAAAGTGCGAATTTTGGATCCGAAGAGTCGAATTCTTAGGACACGTGGTTAGCAAAGAAGGAATCCACGTGGACCCATCCAAGATTAAAGCTATTGAGGACTGGTCAGCACCGAAGACGCCTACAGAAATTCGCCAATTTCTAGGCCTCGTTGGCTACTACCGAAGATTCATTCAGAATTTCTCTCGGATTGCGAAGCCTCTTACGACATTGACCCAGAAAGGCGTGGCCTTTGACTGGGAAGGAAAACAAGAGAAGGCATTCCGAACCCTGAAGCGAGCCTTGTGCACCGCGCCGATACTGTCCCTCCCCGAAGGGACAGAAGACTTCGTAGTATATTGCGATGCATCCAATCAGGGGCTCGGCTGTGTTCTGATGCAACGAGGTAAGGTCATCGCCTACGCCTCAAGACAGCTGAAGACACACGAAGTCAACTACACCACGCACGACCTCGAGCTAGGAGCGGTCGTGTTTGCCCTAAAGATATGGAGACACTATCTGTATGGTACAAAGAGCACCATCTATACCGACCACAAAAGCCTCCAGCACATCTTCAACCAGAAGGAGCTCAACATGAGACAACGACGGTGGGTCGAGCTACTCAATGACTACGAATGTGAAATTCGTTACCACCCGGGTAAAGCCAATGTAGTAGCAGACGCCCTAAGTCGGAAGGAATATTCTGGGAGAAGAGTCAAGTCCCTAACCATGACTATCCATTCGCATCTACCCGCACAAATTAAGGGAGCACAGCTTGAAGCTTTGAAACTGGAAAATGTGGCGGGAGAGTCCCTACGAGGAATGGATAAGAATCTGGTAGTCAAGGATGACGGAGCTTACTACCTCATGGACCGGATCTGGACATCGCGACACGGTGACTTCAGAGACTTGGTCATGAAAGAAGCGCACAACACTCGATATTCCATTCACCCAGGTTCAGATAAGATGTACCTGGATCTCAAGAAATCGTACGGGTGGCCTAACATGAAAGCGGAAATCGCTACCTTCGTGAATAAGTGCCTTACTTGCGCTAAGGTCAAGGTCGAATACCAGAAACCCTCGGGTCTTCTCCAATAGCCAGAGATACCTGAATGGAAGTGGGAGAGAATTACTATGGATTTCATTACCAAATTGCCCAAATCTCCGAGTGGGTACGACACCATTTGGGTAATTGTCGACCGGCTAACCAAATCCACCCACTTCCTTCCTATCAAGGAAAATTTCAAAATGGAGAGACTTACGCGAATTTACATCCAAGAGGTAGTCCGACTGCACGGTGTACCTGTATCCATTATTTCCGATCGGGATAGCAGGTTCACCTCGAGGTTCTGGCAGTCACTACAGAAGGCTCTTGGAACTAAGCTGGATATGAGCACAGCATACCATCCTCAAACCGATGGACAAAGTGAGAGAACTATTCAAACCTTGGAGGATATGCTGCGAGCCTGTGTAATCGACTTTGGTAAGGCGTGGGATACCCACTTACCCCTAGTCGAGTTTTCCTACAACAACAGTTATCACACAAGCATCAAAGCTGCCCCATTCGAAGCCCTATACGGCCGGAAGTGCAGATCCCCTCTGTGTTGGGCCGAGGTAGGCGACACTCAATTAGCTAAGGGACGAGTTCCTGACAGCACTCTCACCGGTCCAGAAATCATCCGTGAAACCACCGAAAAGATCGTACAAATCCGAGCACGACTTAAAGCCTCAAGAGACCGACAGAAAAGCTACGCAGACAAACGGAGGAAACCCTTGGAATTCCAGGTGGGAGACCGAGTCCTTTTGAAAGTCTCACCCTGGAAAGGCTTGATACGCTTCGGAAAGCGCGGAAAGCTGAATCCAAGATACATAGGGCCTTTTGAGATTCTCGCTAGAATCGGCCCCGTAGCTTACAAACTCAATCTACCCCGTGAACTTAGTAATGTGCATCCTACCTTCCACGTCTCGAACTTGAAAAAGTGCCTATCCGAAGAGACTCTCATAATTCCACTCGATGAAATCGAGATCAATGAGTGCCTCAACTTCGTGGAAGAACCTGTGGAGATCATGGACCGAGAGGTCAAACGAACGAAGCAAAGCCGCATCCCGATTGTGAAGGTTCGTTGGAACGCCAAACGAGGACCAGAGTTCACTTGGGAGCGCGAGGATCAAATGAAACTTAACTATCCTCATCTCTTTGCTTAGTTGTGTTGTAATAACGTAACTACTTGAATTCTGAATTTCGGGACGAAATTCCCTCTAACGGGGGGATAATGTGACAACCCAAAATTTACTCCGCCACTGTAACCCGTTTCCGTTAATAAAAGTTAGTTCTATTAAAATTTTCCGTTAACTTTTATTTATTAAAATAATTTATTTTGAGTTATTAAAATAATATATATTTAATGACGGAATAAAAGCATCTAAGTCGGGTTACGGTTAGTTTACCGGGTAAAAACATTTAGCTCCGTTTAAACGACAGTGTATGGTGGGTCCCCACTAGGCAGCCATATATAAAGGAGGAGTGTCCACCTTTAGAGTCTTTTCCCCACCTTGGAGCTTTCTCTCTCTACCTTCTCTCTCTAAAATCGAGTTTGGCCAAGGATCACCACTTTCACGCCTCAAAAATCAAAGGTAAACCCCCCCTAACTTGATTTTCTAGCTTGGTATTCATGCTATTTCGAGTTGGATCATCCAAATACCCCAACATGCATGTGTTTACGGTTTGGGGAGCCTCCCAAAACCATAAACTCCTATGTGAGGGTTTTGAAGCCCCAAAACACTTCCAAACCTTCTCTAATGCTTAGATATAGCTTAGATACTTGCATGCATGGACAAAGGAACCCAAGATCATGACTTTTTGGCCATAAACTTGAGTTTACGGTTCTTGAACATTCAAGAACCGTAAACCCAAAACCGTAAACACCTCAAATGGTGTTTTGATGCCCCTAAACCCTTCCTTAGCTTGTTTGATGAACTAGAAACTAGTGTAGATGAGCTTAGGACCCTAAAACATGAAATAGTTGAAGTGGTCAAGGGCTTACGGCCGTAAACCCTAGAGTTTACGACCGTAAACTCCCAAGGAGTGGTCCAAGGACCGTAAACTCCAAGGGAGTACCCAATTGAACCCTAATCACTTCCCAAGCCCTTGAATTGATCCTAGGAACCTTCCTTGTGATGCATGAGTCCTTTAGACACACAAACTCACCATTTCCATGAGTTTACGGCCGTAAACTCATGGGGGAAATGGTCTCCCAACCGTAAACACACTTAAGTGTGGCCAAGTGAAGTGTAAACTCCATAGTGAGGCCATACACTCCTTAGATGCAACCTTTAGCACTCCTAACACTTGAAACAAAGTGTTTTCATACAGTAAAGTGCCTTTACTCACTTAATTAGTGATTACACAACTAATTAGATACTTGATACATCACTACATGTTACATAGGATCTGTGTGTGTGTTCAAGTCCTCACTTGACACCTAGCATCCTACCCGGCGTTTCCATCCACTTCACTCACTACAGGTGAGTTCATACCCCTAAATGAACCTTTTTAAATGTTTTTAACTGTTTTATGGGGGGGAATACAAGTTGAACCAAATAAGTTATCGTAACAATCGCATGTGAATTATAACTTGCAACCAAAAGGATTTTCTACACTATTAACTGTTTTTACCACCAAAAAGGGGGTTTTCTATATTTTCAAATATATTGTCAATTAAACTGTTTTCAAATGCTTACCAAATTCATTTTCGTGTTAAATCACTATAAAACTATTTTCAAAAATTCGATTAAACTAATTTTTATTCTCAAACCATATCTACACCAATATATTTATATAAGTAAGACTTGAAGGACTTAGGACTAATAGCTCACCTTATTTCCTGTTCTTGTTTGATTGTGGGCTTAGGGTATTTTGTTATTAGTCCGACTCTCGTTGAATTCTTAGTTATATATCTTATATATTTGTGTCAGATATAAAAGTTTTCATATCAATTCAATGCCTTTGAATATCAAGGACATACAACCAACATTACTATTTAACTATAATAGGTATAGTTAAGGATTACTACTCAGTGCTGCTATTGCCATGACAACTACCAGAGTCAGTTCAGTTGTGAGTCAATATATGCTATGTACTATACAAGAGAACACTATATGCTATACAAAGAGAACACTATATGCTATACAAAGAGAACAATACATACTATACAAGAGAACTTACTAAAATAGAATGTGGCATACTATTTCTCGATACGACACATCTTTGTGCTATCACCGCGTAACCAGAGTCTCCTGGAGGGAGAGCGGGCATTATGTGTATAGATCTATACGGGACAGACACTCCCACATCCCAACTGCTAGCTACAGTCCGAGCCGTCTAGGCCCAGGGGTGACAAAATGTCACATCACTACATATGACTCGGAGGGCCAAAGGGATTCGATCGTCAATCAGCATGGTTACGTACGAGTTCACATTCGAACCTTTAATTAATACTTTAAGAATTAAAGGCAACAGACTCCCTAAGGAGTATTGTACATTTAATACTACCTGGAGCCTGCATTTCATTACATATGGCCGACAGTGATACTGTTGGGGTAAAACATTTTTCTCATTCCTATACATGAATAAAGTCTAAAACTATATTTTCAAACTAATAACTACTGGGAAAACTTGTACATTATCAAAGGAACCAACAAACCATCGGGTCTTAGTGAAGACTACTTTTTCTGGAAAACATAGGGTTTTCTAGGGCTCATACTATTTTCGAACACCGAAACTTTCTTTTACAATGTATAATTGTGAATATTTTTATACAGGAAATGACACTAAATACTTATGAACTCACCAGCTTTATGCTGATAAACGTTTTCAAAATAACTTGTATTCTCAGGTCATCAGTAGTCAGGTACGGATGCAGCTTTTGAGAAGACGGAGCACACATAAGACTCCACTTTATTTTGATTGTATTTTTGGTGTCTAACATTTGCACTGAAGACGTTTGTATTATAATTATTATCTTAATGCAATGGATGTTGTTGCTTGTCTTTACTATTATGCTTTGTTATGATACTGTACATGACGTCCTCCACCCCAGAACGTATTCCGCCGTTCTCGGTTTTGGGGTGTGACACCGGGGAAGGCCAACGTGGTGGCCGATGCGCTTAGCCGCAAGGCGGCGCCGATCAGGGATATTTGCATGAGGATGACAGTGGTGACTCCGCTTTTGGAGCGGATCCGGGAGGCTCAGCAGGAGGCTATGAAGGAGGAACATCGGAAGAGTGAGCGGATTGTGGGACAGGTTTCCTCCTTCGACTATCACAGCAGAGGATTATTGACATTACACCGCAGGGTGTGGGTTCCATATCTCGGAGGCGTGCGCCAGGTTCTGATGGAGGAGGCGCACAAATACCGATTCTCCATTCATCCAGGGGCAACGAAGATGTATAGGGATCTTCGTCTGGACTATTGGTGGCCCTGCATGAAGCGGGATGTAGCATGGTACGTTGAGCGGTGCCTGACCTGCAGGAAGGTCAAGGCCGAACACCAGAGACCGCACGGCAAGATGCAGCCGTTGGATATCCCACTATGGAAATGGGAAGACATCACGATGGATTTCATCACCAAGCTTCCCTGGACCGCGCGGGGAGTGGATTCGATATGGGTCATCGTCGATCGATTGACCAAGAGCGCCCACTTTATCCCGATTCAGGAGAGCCTCTCGGCCGAGAAATTGGCCGATATCTACATCAGAGAGGTGGTGGCACGGCACGGGATGCCAGTTTTAGTGATTTCGGATAGGGATGTGCGGTTCACTTCCAGGTTCTGGAAGAAGTTTCATGACGAGCTGGGTACTCGTCTGCATTTTAGTACAGCCTTTCACCCGCAGACGGATGGCCAGAGCGAGCGGACCATCCAGACTCTGGAGGATATGCTGCGGGCGTGTGTTTTAGACTTCGGTGGTAGCTGGGATACCTATCTTCCTTTAGCCGAGTTTTCATACAATAACAGCTATCATGCGAGTATTGACTGTCCTCCCTTCGAGATGTTGTACGGGAGGAAGTGCAGGACCCCGATATGTTGGGGCGAGGTTGGACAGAGAGTCATGGGGAGCACCGAAGTAGTGCTCAAGACGACAGAGAAGATTCAGCAGGTCCGGAGCAGGCTTCAGACTGCTCAGAGTCGGCAGAAGAGTTATGCCGATAGGCGCCGATCAGACCTGGAGTTCGAGGTCGGGGATATGGTTCTCCTGAAAGTGTCACCGTGGAAGGGCGTCATCCGATTCAGGAAACGGGGCAAGTTGGGTCCCAGGTATATTGGACCGTTTAGGGTTGCAGCCCGGGTGGGCAAGGTGGCATATCAGCTGGACCTGCCAGCCGAACTCAGTCAGATCCACATCACTTTCCACGTCTCCCAGCTGCGGAAGTGCCTGGTGGACGATTCAGCAGTGGTACCTTTGGAGGACATCCAGATTGATGACAGCCTGAATTATATCGAGTGGCCTGTGGCTATCCTAGACCGGAAGTCGAAGGAACTGAGGAACAAAAGGGTGGAGCTGGTGAAGGTGCATTGGCAGCATCGGAAGGGCTCGGAATGGACTTGGGAGCCCGCGAATGAGATGATGGAGCATTATCCGGAGCTGTTCCGGAAGGGAGCGGCAGACTTCGAGTCTGCGTCCCGACTCGCCGAGTAGCAGCAGGGTGGACACGGGATTTGAGCGGTGAACTCGGCGAGTCGATGCATGGACTCGGCGAGTCCACATGTCTGGATGAAACTCTATTTTCAGATATTGCACCCTATTTTACCCATTCTAAAACACCCATTTCGTCCCATTCTCTTCCAGAAGAACTGGAGAGCGAAACCCTAGCCCATTTTGATCCTTGAGAGTGATTTTGGCTTGGTGAAGGAAGTTTGAAGCATAAGAGAAGAAGGAGGAAGTTGGAGGGTGCAAGGAAGTGTGGTAGATCCAAAATCTACCCTGGGAGAAGCTCCTAACCAGGTAAGAAAGCTCCTTCTTAATCTTTAGTATAATAGATTCCCTTTTGTCCCTTATATGTGGATTTCAGGACCTTAAACCTTCCAAACTCCGTGTGTTTATACCCTAGGAGCTTAGATTTATGGTTTGGAACCATTGCATGTCTCAGTTTTGGACAGAATGGGTGAAGAGTCGAAGGGTACTCGGCGAGTGCCAAAGTGCACTCGGCGAGTTCCGAGAAGATGGCCTTAGACTCGGCGAGTTGGATAAACAACTCGGCGAGTCCTATGAAGATTGCTTGGTACTCGGCGAGTCGTTCTTCAAACTCGGCGAGTCCCTTTGAATATAGCCTTGAACTCGGCGAGTTGTTCTTCAAACTCGGCGAGTCATATGAACTGTCACTAGGATAAGAAGGGTTTAAGTGTAGGAGGTCCAACCCTCCGTAGTCGCACGTGGAATTAGCAATTTAACGTGTAGCTATAGTCCCAGAATCTCCAAATCTCCAAGGTTGATGTTCTGATGGGAGATTGGAGCGAGTTGTGAGATCTGTTCGTCGGACTCGGCGAGTCACCCCCTTGGACTCGGCGAGTCCAGTCGCGGGTTTGTTAGTTGTCCCCGTCTAACGAGTCAGGCTGACTCAGTGAGTGGGAACAGGGACCCGATGAGTCAGAGTCGGACTAGACATAGAAGGACTCGGCGAGTCGCCATATGGACTCGGCGAGTCCAGTCAATCAGAAGGTTGACTTTGACCAAGGAGTTGACTTTGACCGGTTATTTGACCTTAGGGGTATTTATGAGTACCTAATCCATGTTTACGGATTTATAGCCGGAGGGATTACCGGTGCGGCAGCCAGACGTAGTCTGAGCAGGTTTTCGACAGCTACTCTCGAGGTGAGTTTCCTTCCAGTAGGGACGGGTCTAAGGCACCAAGGCCCGCCCGTATAGACGATTTGTTAGTATCGGAGTGTGGGCGGAGCCCGTATCTCATAGCTGAGTTTAATTGTGATATATGCCAGTATGATAGAATTGCTTATACTTGTTGTCTGTGTGATACTTGTATGTTATGGTTTAGTGGCGGAGTGTGGGCGAGGCCCGTATCTCTCAGAAAGTAGAGTGTGGGCGAGGCCCGTATCTCCTAGCTAGTAGGGTGTGGGTGAGGCCCGTATCTATATGGGTGTGGGCGAGGCCCGTATCTCTTAGTTGTTCATTATATGATTGCATGGTATGTGGCATTATGGGGGAACTCACTAAGCTTCGTGCTTACGTTTTATAGTTTTGTTTTCAGGTATCTCTTCAGCTAGGGAAAAGGAGCTGGCACGGTAGCGGCATATCACACACACTCTTGTTTCCGCACTATGGATTTTCTGGGATGTACTCTGAATATTTTACTATGATGTCACCGGTTTTCAGACATAAATTAATATTATGAATGTTTTGGAACGATGTTTTTATGTATTAACCTAATTTAAAAATGAAATGTTTAGTTGGTATTTTTCGGATGTTACACCCCTAATGCTGGTGGAGTAGGAAGAATCCTGGCAATAGGACATGGGGAAGCAGTTGAGGATCCCGCGGTGGTTACCGGTACGTTTCTCCTCAATAACTGTTATGCATGCGTACTATTCGATAGTGGAGCGGAGAGGAGTTTCGTGAGCCACCAATATAAACAATTACTTGAACAAAACCCCCAATCACTAAAGGATACTTATGTAGTAGAAATGGCAAATGGGAAAGTAGAATGCACTAGCGATATATACTCAGAGTGTACTCTCACTCTAGACAACCATACAGTTAAAATTGACCTGATGCCGGTCACCATAAAAAGCTTCGACGTAATCATCGGGATGGATTGGTTAGTTCCTCACCGTGCCGACATTCTATGTTACGAAAGGGTCGTTCGCCTCAATCTACCAAATGGCGAAACCCTTCTCATATATGGTGACAAACCTAGTGCGAATTTACAAATCATCTCATGCATCAAAGCCCAAAAGTATCTCCGGAAGGAGTACCACGCCTTCTTGGCCCACGTAGTAGACAAGAAACAAGACGTGAAAGACATCAAAGACATCCCCGAAGTGTGTAACTTCCCGGATGTGTTCCCATAAGATCTTCCTGGTGTACCACTCGCACGACAAGTCGATTTTAGAATTGACTTAATACCCGGAGCTACCCCCGTAGCCAGAGCTCCATACCGCCTCGCACCAACAGAAATGCAAGAGTTGTCCAGTCAGTTGAACGAGCTTTTGAGCAAAGGGTTCATCAGACCAAGCTTCTCACCTTGGGGAGCACCAGTCCTTTTTGTAAAGAAGAAGGACGGATCCTTTCGCATGTGCATCGACTATCGGGAACTAAACAAACTCACCATCAAGAACCGATATCCTCTACCCCGAATCGACGACCTTTTCGACCAACTCCAAGGAGCAAATTTCTTCTCAAAGATCGACCTAAGGTCAGGTTACCATCAGCTACGAGTTCAAGAAGAAGATATTCCCAAAACTGCATTCAGAACTCGCTATGAGCACTACGAGTTTGTGGTGATGTCCTTCGGTTTAACAAACGTACCTGCGGTATTCATGGACCTAATGAATAGAGTGTGTCGGCCCTACCTAGACAAGTTTGTAATCGTATTCATCGACGATATCTTAATCTACTCGCAAAGCGAAGAAGAGCATCGCCTACATCTACGCCAAGTGCTAGAGACACTAAGAGCGGAGAAGCTTTATGCTAAGTTCTCTAAGTGTGAATTCTGGATTAGAGAAGTGGATTTCCTTGGCCATGTGGTAAGTGAGAAAGGCATACATGTGGATCCCTCCAAGATCAAGGCAATCGAGAATTGGTCAGCACCCAAGACGCCAACCGAAATTCGACAATTCCTTGGGCTTGCTGGCTACTACCGAAGATTTATACAAAACTTCTCCAAGATTGCGAAACCACTCACCACCTTGACGCAGAAAGGTGTGATATTCAAGTGGGAAAATAAACAAGAAACTACTTTCCAAACGTTAAAACAAGCCCTATGCAGCGCACCGATCTTGTCTCTCCCAGAGGGAACCGAAGACTTCGTAGTGTACTGTGATGCTTCGAATCAAGGCCTCGGATGTGTGCTCATGCAGAGAGGGAAGGTTATCGCGTATGCATCAAGACAGCTTAAGACGCACGAGGTTAATTATACTACGCACGACCTGGAATTAGGAGCAGTGGTATTCGCTTTGAAGATCTGGAGACACTACCTCTACGGCACGAAATGCACTATCTTCACTGATCACAAAAGTCTTCAGCATATCCTCAATCAGAAAGAGCTCAACATACGACAGAGGAGATGGGTAGAGTTGCTGAATGACTACGAGTGCGAAATTCGTTATCATCCGGGCAAGGACAATGTAGTGGCTGATGCTCTAAGCAGGAAGGAGTACTCGGGCCGCCGAGTAAAATCCTTAACAATGACGATCCATTCCCACACGACCATACAAATCAAGGAAGCTCAACTAGAAGCTTTGAAACCAGAAAAGGTGGCAGGAAAGACATTAAGGGGAATGGATAAAAACTTAGAAGTCAAGGATGATGGAGTATGTTATCTCATGAATCGAATCTGGACACCGAAGTTCGGTGGACTCCGAGATGTCGTCATGAATGAAGCACACAAGACTCGATACTTCATCCATCCCGGGTCAGATAAGATGTATCTGGACCTCAAGAAATTATACTGGTGGCCGAACATGAAAGCTGAGATTGCTACCTATGTGAGCAAGTGTCTTACTTGCGCCAAGGTCAAAATCGAATACCAGAAACCATACGGGCTATTACAACAGCCGGATATACCTGAGTGGAAGTGGGAACGAATAACCATGGACTTCATAACCAAGCTGCCTAAGACATCGGGCGGGCTTGACACCATATGGGTAATCGTAGACAGATTGACCAAATCAGCACACTTCCTACCAATAAAAGAAACCGACAAGATGGAGAAGCTGACTAGAACGTACATCAAAGAGATTGTACGACTCCATGGTGTGCCGATATCCATTATCTCCGATAGAGATAGTAGATTTACCTCACGGTTTTGGCAGTCTCTACAAAAATCATTGGGAACTAGGCTTGACATGAGTACGGCCTACCACCCACAAACCGACGGACAGAGCGAACGAACCATTCAAACGTTGGAAGACATGTTAAGAGCTTGTGTGATAGACTTCGGTAAAGCATGGGATACCCATCTACCGCTTATCGAATTCTCCTACAATAACAGTTATCATACTAGCATCAAAGTCGCTCCATTCGAAGCTCTTTACGGTCGCAAATGCAGATCACCCCTGTGTTGGGCTGAGGTGGGGGATACACAGCTAGCTAGAGGGCAAGTCTCTAATAGCACCCTCACCTGAAATCATAAGGGAAACCACAGAAAAGATCGTTCAAATTCGAGAAAGACTGAAAGCGTCTCTCGATCGGCAAAAGAGTTACGCAGACAAACGACGCAAACCCTTGGAATTCCAGGTGGGTGATCGTGTACTACTAAAAGTTTCCCCTTGGAAAGGAATGATACGATTCGGCAAACGCGGGAAACTAAATCCAAGGTACATCGGGCCATTCGAAATCCTTGCTAGGATTGGGCCAGTAGCATACAAACTTCGATTACCTCAGGAACTCGACAAAGTACATCCCACATTTCACGTGTCGAACCTAAAGAAGTGTTTGTCTGATGAGACACTCGTAATACCACTCGACGAAATCGAAGTTAACAAAAATCTCCACTTTGTGGAGGAACCAGTCGAAATCATGGATCGGGAAATCAAACGAACGAAACAAAGTCATATTCCCATCGTGAAGGTCCGTTGGAACGCTAAACGAGGGCCTGAGTTCACCTGGGAACGCGAAGATCAAATGAAACAAAAATACCCACATCTTTTCCCAAACTCTTGATGTCCCAGTCAAATGCAAATTTCGGGACGAAATTCCTTCTAACGGGGGGATGATGTGACAACCGTCAAAATTGAGTCAAGTCAAAGTCAAACAAAGTCAACAAGTCAAAACCAATCGACTCAATTAACCCTTGTATATTAGGGTTTACACTATGTAATTACTGTACAATGAAATATTTTAATGAGAGAAACATTATTTGGAAAGTTCGTGTGTTGAATTTCCTAAGTCTCAAATGCTGTAAACATTGAACCAAAACGATAAAAAAATTATTGCACACTCATCGGGAGTGTGTACGACACTAAAACACGGTTTAACGGGGTTTACGAACCTTGCGTTGTGAAGCCGGACACTCAAATTAATCACAAACGAAACCTCTCTAAATCGTTTTCACTCTATCTCTTTCTATTTGAAATCTCTCCCAAATCTCTCTCAAAAGTTACTTTAACTTTTTGTAATCATTCGGGCCATCCCGACCCTTAACCGGGTCAAAAACCACTTGAAACGGGGTAAAAACGGGTAAAATAACCTTAAGGAACCAAAACCCTCCTATTAGAAGCGAAAACTCTCATGAGAAGCCTCTCAGGACCGAAGCCTCTCAGGACCGAAGCCTCTCATGAGAAGCCTCTCAGGACCGAAGCCTCTCATTAGAAGCCTCTCAGGACAGAAGCCTCGCATGAGAAGCCTCTCAGACAGCCCATGCGAGAGGTCTCGCAGACGGCCCCTTTTTACCGGTTTTTCGACTACGACTTCGTTTTAACTCCGTTTTTCATTATTTTAACGTGGGATTTTCACCCAAAACTTTATTTTATAAACTAAGGCCCCAAAATATATAAATCCCCAGGGCTTTTATAAAAATATATTAAAAGAATTAGTGGTTGAACTAATTATTGAGGGAATATTTGCTTTTCCTTAATTTATGGCAAAAGCAAACCACCACCACCTCACTCCATGATCAGCCACTCTTTCCCACTACTCCTTGTCACCTTAGTGGACCTTTACACCCAATCTCCAGCTCTTCCCACGTTCTAAGAGCTGGAGGATTGATCCTCTCTCCTCATTCTCCATAAAGTTCTTTCATTCTACACTTAGCAACCAAAGGACACTCTCCAAAATTCTCTCATCTTTTCTCTCAACTTCAAGAACTTCAAGGCTTTCTTCAGGGATTTCTTTCTTCAATTAGTAAGTATCTTCATCATTCATATAATTATTACACTCCATTCTACTCAAATCATTGATATCTTACACAAATTCCATCTTATTCGATGTTAGATTCTCGAATCATCAAGACATCTTCTTAGTGTTCTTGGGTTGAACACTTCCTCTCTCTCACTTTCATCTACTGAAACCATATAGGGTGAGTTCATACCCCTACATTTACATGTTTTCTTAAGTTTTAAGGGGGGAATACAAGTAAAATCATCAAGAACACAATTAAACTTTTTCTAACAGATTACATCAGAAAAGATGGACTTTAATCACGGACTGTTTTGGTCAACTTAAATATTTTAGTTTTCAAAACTGTTCCAGGTGCAAGTAGTTCAAACTCTTAGCTTTAAAATGGCTACTTGCACATCTCCATATGATGTTTCTACAATTTATGGTGATTTTTACAAAACTGCCTATCATTTCGGAGGCAAACCCGGACCAGCCTGTGATTATGGACATTTTGACCTCTGTTAGAGATCACTAAAAATCATGATAAAATTTATGAACAAACTAGACTCATATTCCAAACTCTCATAATTTGTGGATTTGGATTTGGAGCTTTGATAATTTTTCTATAAATTTTCTAAGAAGAGTAACAGAAACTGTATTCAACGAAAAGTTGCTGTCAATTTCATTTCACCTTGTAACATGTTGAGCAAGGTGTATATCTTTATGTGATTATATGTTATTGCAATATATGACATTTTATCTTAATATTTAGACACACATCAGTTTAAAAATGGATTTGGACATATAAAATATAAAGAATAACAAGTGATTATAATCAAAGTACAACCGATACATTCAAACATTTAATAAACTATTTTGAATATAGTTTGCATACATTACTACGTACTACCCTTGGTTGATAAACTATAATAGGTATAGTTTATGATACATTACATAACACATACATTTAAAAAGGGTACATTTATACAAAGGATATTTTCATTAAGCAAGGTACGGCCATACGGTACCAAGTTTTCATAACACGTAATTCCGTTAATGACTTTGTGAGACATTTACTTCAAATTACCATTAAGTCATGTATTGTAACCAGAGTCTCCTTGAGGGAGAGCGTGATAGTTGTGTATAGATCTATATTGGGTTTGACAAACCCACACCTAAACTGCATGCAACAGTTAGACCGATAGGTCTGGGGTGACAAATGTCATAACATTTCCGACGCCCGAAGAACGTCGTTTTAGGCAACCTTGGTCATAGCATGGTTATAATAAACTCACACAAAGTATTAATAAATATTGGAATTTACGGGAACTTCATTAAAATTAAACGAGTTTATGTCGATTTAAACTTACATTATTTATTATAAGTAAGAAAAGTTACTTATACATTTCGGTCTTTGAATTTAAGACTACATATACATTTTAAGGAAAATATTGGATTTTCTAAAACAAATACTACTTTTACAAACGAAAGGCTTTTAATAATACCAAACAAAAGCTTATGAACTCACCAACCTTTGTGTTGACACTCTTTCAAAACAACTTGTATTCTCAGGAAATCATTAAACAGGTAACCAAGTGCTTTTGAGGATGGGGCGCTAAGGCGTCTACTATTTCATATTTTGTCAACATATTGTAATTGATTCGTAAACATGTAATTCATACAATTATGTAACTTTTTCAATTATATATATGTTGGTTGTGTTTGCTTCAATTACTATTACAATTGTTGTTATCATACTATACATGAAGTCCTCCACCCCTGGACGTTTCCGCCATCCTTGGTTTGGGGGTGTGACAAAACACGAAAAGAATGGGGTAGCAAGGGTTTACGGCCGTAAACTCTTGAGGGTTTACGACCGTAAACTCCCAAGGAGTGGTCCAAGGACCGCAAACTCCAAGGGAGTACCGTTTCGGGCCTTAACCATTTCCTATACCCTTGATTCAACCCTAGGACACTTCTATCTGAGACATGAGACCTTAAATCACTCAAAAACACCATTCCCATGAGTTTACGGCCGTAAACTCATGGGGGAAATGGTCCTCCAACCGTAAACACACTTAGGGGTGACCAATTGAAGTGTAAACTCCATAGTGAGGCCATACACTCCTTAGATACAACCCTTAGCACTCCTAGCACTTGAAGCAAAGTGTTTTCATACATTAGAGTACCTTTACTTACTTATTTAGTGATTAAATAACTAATTAGATGCACTTATGTATCTCTATATGTTACATAGGATCAATGTGTGTGTTCAAGTCCTCACTTGACACCTAGCATCCTACTCAGCACTTCCATCAATTTCACTCACTGCAGGTGAGTTCATACCCCTTTAATTAACCTTTCAAATGTTTTTAAGTGCTTTTATGGGGGGGAATACAAGTTGAATCAAACAAGTTATAGTATCAATCACATGTGATTTATAACTTGCAACCAAAAAGGATTTTCTATGTTTTCAACTACTTTGCCAACAAAACTGCTTCAAATGTTCATCAAACTCATTTTCATATTGAATTGTTATAAAAATATTTCCAAACACTTTTAAACTGCTTTTATTTCCAAATCATATATGCACTAATATATTTATATAAGTAAGACTTGAAGGACTTAGGACTAATAGCTCACCTTACTTCCTGTTCTTGTTTGATTGTGGGCTTAGGGTATTTTGTTATTAGTCCGACTGTCGTTGAATTCCTAGTTATATATTATATATATTGGTGTTAGATATAAAAGTCTTCATTTCAGTTCAGTGCCTTTGTGTATCAAAGGCATGCAACCAACATTACTATTTAACTATAATAGGTATAGTTAAGGATTACTACTCATTACTACTATTGCCATGGTAACTACCAGAGTCAGTACAATATGAGTCAATACATGCTGAATACTATACAAAGAGAATACTAAACACTATACACAGGGAATACTATATACTATACAAGAGAACACTCTATATACATTATAACAGAAAGTACATTATACTATATACAATAGAACACACTAAAATAGAATGTGACATACTATTTCTCGATACGACACTTCACTGTGTTATCACCGTGTAACCAGAGTCTCCTGGAGGGAGAGCGGTTATTATGTGTATAGATCTATACGGGACAGACACTCCCACATCCCGACTGCTAGCTACAGTCCGTGCCGACTACGCCCAGGGGTGACAAAATGTCACCATACTACGTGTGACCTGGAGGGTCATCAGTTATTCGATCGTCAATCAGCATGGTTACATACGAGTTCACATTCCGACCTTTAATTAATACATTTAGAATTAAAGGTAAAACGGACTCCCTGAGGTGTATTATACATTTAATACCACCTGGAGCCTGCATTTTATTACATTAACCGGCAGTAATACTGCTGGGGTAAAACATTATTTTTCCCAAGTACGTACATGAACAAAGTTTAAAACTATATTTTCATACTGATAGTTTCACTGGGAAAACTCTTACATTTTCAAAGGATCAAACACACAAACAACCGGGTCTTGGTAGAAGACTACTGTTACTGGAAAACATAGGGTTTTCTAGGGATTATACTATTTTTCAAACATCAGAACTAGTTATTACATTCTATTGTTGTAAACATTTTATACAAGCAATGACACTAAAATACTTATGAACTCACCAGCTTTATGTTGATACTCGCTTTCAAAATAACTTGTATTCTCAGGTTATCAGGAGACAGGTACGGATGCAGCTTTTGAGAAGATGGAGCACATACAAGACTCCTCTTTATTTTGATTATACTTTTGGTGTTTAACAAACTGTACAGAACACGCTTGTATTACAATTATTATCTTAATGCAACGGATGTTGTTGCTTGTCTTTATTATTATGCATTGTTATGATACTGTACATGACGTCCTCCACCCCAGAACGTATTTCCGCCATTCTCGGTTTTGGGGTGTGACATAAAGGCTAGATCTTCAAGTTTCACCAAGAACACCAAGAACACACACTAGTGTTCTTGGACTTTTGGACCTTTTTCAAGCTTCTATATTATAAGTACTTCTATCCTAGAGTATGATAAGGCTTGATACACTTCTTTACATCAAGAAAACACCATTGAAACCCAAGATCAAAGGTGTTTACGGTCCAAGAACACCTTGGACCGTAAACCCTAATTAAGGGGCCAAAGTGACCCTAGTCCCTTCACAAGCTTTGGAAACTAGTCTAGACTCATTCCTTAATATGTTTAGGACTTGAAAACATCCAAATACCATGATACATAAGGGTTTATGACCGTAAACCCAAAAGGAAATGGTCTTAGGGCCGTAAAATCCATTTAGGAGTGAAATGGTGCCCTAATCCCTTCCATAGGCTTATACTTCAAGTGGAAACACTTCTAAGGACTCATAAACCTTCAAAACACCAAATGCTCAAAGAAGTATGAGTTTACGGCCGTAAACTCATGGGTTTACGACCGTAAACTCAATGAGTTATGGTCAATAAAGCGTAAACTCATGTAAGGGGTTCCTTTGAACCCTAAACTCAATAGCAATGTCCTACAACATGTAGATGCAATGCTTGGGACTTTTAACACTTATATAAGGTGTTTAACATGTCCTAGGATGTCTTAACTTTGTTAATTAGTTGTTTAAAGACTAATTGGATACATATATGTGTTATTATATGTTAAATAGGATCATTGTGTGTGTACAGGTCTTCACTTGACACCTAGCAATCCTATTTCTTCAGTACATCCAAACCACTCACTACAGGTGAGTTCATACCCCTTAATTAACCTTTTAAATGTTTTTAAATGCTTTTATGGGGGGGGGAATACAAGTTGAACAATCATAGTTATTATATCAATCACATGTGATTAATAACTACCAAACAAGTGGATTTCTTACCTTTCAAACTGTGTTACCAAACTGTTTTACTTCAAACTGTTTTACAAACTCTTTTACTTGTCAAACACTTTTACTTAAATTCTTTTATACTTATATATTGTCAAATGCATGCTTATATATGTATAGTTATATAAGTAATGTTTAAAAGACTTAGGAAGGCCAGCTCGCTTTAATTCCTTTTCCTTGTTTGGATGTGGCTTTAGGGCATCGGTTATCCGTCCGAAGGTCGTTTAAATATTAGTTATATATCATGTATACATACATAGTCATAAAAGTTCTTACAATCAGTTCCATACCTTTGGGTAGCAAGGGTATACAAACATGTTCATACCTTGCTAGTAAACTACTATAGGAGTAGTTTAGGAAGATACTAAAACTATTAACTACAACAATGAAACATACAATGAGTCAGTTCATTCATGAGTCAATAAATGCTAGATAGAGGGAGAATACACAATACAGCTAGTACACATAGAACATTACAATACATGCTAGATAGAGAGAGAACACACAATACAGCTAGTACACACAAAGCATACAATACTATACAGAGAGAACATACAGGCTAGACAGAGGGAGAACATACAATACAGCTAGCACATTCATTACATATACATTATTACAGTTATGTGAGCCACTAAACGGGGCATGGCACTACCTGCCATGACTGTTTTTGTATCCAGAATCTCCTTAATTGGGGAGCGTATGAGTTTGTGTATAGATCTATACTGGATTGACTATCCTACACCTTGCTGCTCGCTACAGTGGGACTTGCAAGTCTAAGGGTGCCAAATGTCATTTCTTACGGCGTCTTACATCGTCGTTTTACTATTGAGTCGGTAGCAGGATACAGGCCGATCACATGGTACCTTAAATAACAATTGGCTTAAGGTAGTTAGTACAGCAGTAGTTACTTAATACAACACTACAATACTATAATATTTTCCCATTACATTCACTTCGTGAACATTCACATGATGCACGGTAATGTAAAAACTATATTTTTGGATAATGATAGTCGAACTTGGGAAAATACACACTCTTACAAGAGACACACACATAGATACTAGATGCCTTGGTAGAAGGCTACTTTTAGTAGAAAACATAGGGTTTTCTAGGAGGATTCAAACACTTACAAACTTTTACAAAAACTTATACATTACAAGACTTACAAACACTTTCATACAAACACAGACACTAATCTACTTATGATCTCACCAGCTTTAAAGCTGATAAACTCTTTCAAAATAACTTGTATTCTCAGGTCACCAGTAGACAGGTACCGGTGCCAGGTTTTGAGAAGATGGAGCTCGTTCAAGACTCCTATTTTATTTTGATGCATATTTTTGGTGTCTATATAACTTGACAGATTACACTTGTATGAAATTATATATTGTTGCTTGTATACTACTTTGCATTGTTGTGATACTGTACATGACGTCCTCCACCCCCGAACGATTCCGCCGTTCCGGTTTTAGGGTGTGACAGTATCTCATGCTTTACCAAAATCGATTACACAAGCTCTTAGCATATCTTCCAAGGTTTGTATGGTCCTCTCACTTTGACCGTCGGTTTGTGGATGGTAAGCGGTACTCATGTCTAGCCTCGTCCCTAGAGATTTTTGCAGCGACTTCCAGAATCGCGAGGTGAACCTACTATCTCTATCGGAGATAATGGATATTGGTACACCATGCAGTCGTACTATCTCTCGGATGTATGTTCGAGCTAGCTTCTACATCTTGTCAGTTTCCTTTATTGGTAGGAAGTGTGCGGATTTTGTTAATCTATCGACGATTACCTAGATGGTGTCCAGCCCACCTGCTGTCTTGGGTAATTTGGTTATGAAATCCATGGTTATCCGCTCCCACTTCCACTCGGGTATTTCATGTTGTTGTAGTAATCCTGATGGCTTTTGGTACTCTACCTTGACTTTGGCGCAAGTCAGACACTTGCCCACATAGGTAGCGATCTCTGCTTTCATGTTCGACCACCAATACAGTTTCTTGAGGTCCATATACATCTTGTCTGAACCTGGATGCACGGAGTATCGAGTCTTATGAGCCTCATTCATGACCACGTCTCTGAATCCACCAAACTTCGGTGTCCAGATCCGATCCATGAAATAACAAACTCCGTCACCCTTGATTTCAAGATTCTTATCCATTCCCCTTAAGGCTTCACCCGTCACATTCTCTGTTTTCAAGGCTTCCCTCTGAGCTTCCTTGATTTGTGTGGACAGGTATGAATGGATCGTCATGGTTAAGGATTTCACTCGGCGGCCCGAGTATTCCTTTCGACTAAGAGCATCAGCTACCACAATTGCTTTTCCTGGATGATAATGAATTTCACATTCGTAGTCATTCAACAGTTCAACCCATCGCCTTTGCCTCATGTTGAGTTCCTTTTGATTGAGGATGTGTTAAAGGCTCTTATGATCGGTAAAGATTGTGCATTTCGTGCCATAGAGATAGTGTCTCCAGATCTTTAGCGCGAAAACGACTGCTCCCGGTTCGAGGTCGTGTGTAGTGTAGTTGACCTCGTTCGTCTTGAGTTGTCTTGAGGCGTAGGCGATGACCTTTCCTCGTTGCATTAGAACACATCCAAGACCTTGATTAGATGCATCAGAATAGACCACGAAGTCTTCTGTTCCTTCTGGCAAGGACAATATAGGTGCGCTGCATAGTGCTTGCTTCAGTGTTTTGAATGCAGCGTCTTGTCTTTCTTCCCAATTGAAAGCTACACCCTTCTGGGTCAAGGTGGTAAGTGGTTTAGCAATCTTCGAGAAGTTTTGTATAAACCTTCGGTAATAGCCAGCAAGGCCCAAGAATTGTCGGATTTCCGTTGGGGTTCTGGGAGCTGACCAGTTCTCGATTGCCTTGATTTTGGAAGGGTCCACGTGTATCCCGTCTTTGCTAACCACGTTACCTAGGAAATCTACTTTCCGAATCCAAAACTCGCACTTTGAGAATTTTGCGTATAGCTTCTCTTTTCTTAGCGTTTCCAAGATTTGTCGGAGGTGTTGACCATGTTCCTCTTTACTCTTCGAATAAATGAGTATATCGTCTATGAACACGATCACAAATTTGGCCAGGAATGAACGACACACTCGGTTCATTAAGTCCATGAACACCGCCGATGCATTTGTTAATCCAAAGGGAATCACTACAAACTCGTAGTGACCATAACGAGTTCGAAAGGCTGTTTTGGGAACATCTCCTTCCAAGACTCGCAGCTGATGATACCCGAATATCAAATCGATCTTTGAGAAATAACTCGCTCCTTGGAGTTGGTCGAACAAGTCGTCAATGCGTGGTAGGGGATATCGGTTCTTGATAGTGAGCTTGTTGAGTTCCCGGTAATCGATGCACGCGCGGAAAGATCCATCCTTTTTCTTTACGAACAGAACTGGTGCTCCCCAAGGTGAGAAGCTCAGTCTGATGAATCCTTTGCTGAGTAGTTCATTTAATTGGCTGGATAATTCCTACATCTCAGCCGGCGCTAGACGATACGACGACTTAGCTACTGGGGTAGCTCCGGAAATTAAATCGATCCTGAACTCAACTTGTCGTTCTGGTAGGACTCCTGGAAGGTCTTCACGGAAGACATCAGGAAAATCACAGACTTCTGGAATGTCTTTGAGGTCTTTTTCTTCTTTTTCCTTATCTACTACGTGGGCTAAGAAGGCATGGTACTCCTTACGCAGGTATTTCTGGGCTTTGACGCAAGAGATGATTTGTAAATTGGTACCGGGTTTGTCACCATAAATGACAAGAGTTTCGCTGTTTGGAAGATTTAGGCGAACGACCCTTTCGTGACAAAGTATATCGGCATGGTGTAGGCTTAACCAATCCATACCGATGATGACATCAAAGCTCTTTATAGTGATCGGCATTAGATCGATTTGAAATGAATGTTCGTTTAGAGTTAGTGTGCAGCCTATGTATATATCATTTGTGCTTTCTGTTCTACCGTTTGCCATTTCTACTGTAAATATCTTATTGAGTGATTGAGGGTTCTGTTTTAGTATGTGTTTGAATTTATGACTCACGAAACTCCTCTCCACACCACAATCAAATAGTATGCATGCATAAGCGTTATTGAGGAGAAACGTACCCGTAACCACCGTCAGATCAGCTATTGCTTCGTTCTGCCCTATTGCCAGCACTCTTCTTATGCCGCCATCATTCCTTGCCTTAGGGCAGTCTCTCTTGTAGTGTCCAGCCTCACCGCATCCATAACACGGCTGGCCCACACCGACTCTAGGGACTTGGGTGATTGGTCGTGCCGGTGCCTTACAGAAACGGGCAGTGTGCCCTTTCCTGTTGTAGTTGTTGCAGTGCATCTCCCGACCATTTCCGTTGTGATGGAAATTGCATTTGTTGCACTTCGGTAGGTTCCCAGCATATTGCTTTGCTGGTGTAGAGGTAACAGGAGCAGCAGTGGGGGTAGTAGCGGCATGGACTGCCACTATTTGTTGCTTCTTGGAAGGTTCCTATGAAAATTGACTCTTCCTCTTGTTCCAAAACTTCTTCATGCTGTTGTTGTTGGTACTGTTGTTGTTATTGTTGTTGTTTCCTATGGTTTGATCCGGAACAGCAGTCGCGAAGCCTTGGCAGACTCCATGGTCAACGAGAGCTTGTGCCAACTGTTTGGCACTATCGAAGGTGACTGGTTTGGAAGCTAGTACACTTCCTTGGATCTGGGGTGACAGTCCCCAGATGTACCTCTCGATCTTCTTGCTCTCTAGAGCAACCATCCCTGGGCAAAGGATTACCAAATCACTAAACCTTGGTATAGGTTGTGATGTCCGAGTCTACCATAATAATGCCCCAAAGTTCCTGCTCTAGCTTTTGTACTTCGCCCCTTGGACAGTACTCTTGCATTAACATTTGCTTTAGATTCTCCCAGCCCATAGAATTAGCTACTACTAGAGTTAGTGACTTGAGATGGCCATTCCACCACGTAAGAGCTCTCTAGGAGAATATACAAGCAGCAAACTTTACCTTGCCCCGTTCAAGAGATGCACAGATCTCGAAAATCGCTTCTATTTTCTCTATCCACTGCGATAGAGCCATTATCCCTCCGGATCCATTAAAAGATATGGGCTTGCTATTGGTGAAGTCCTTGAAGGTGCAATCTCCTAAACGACCCTGACGTTGGCCATTCGTAGAGCTATTTACTCCCCTTCCGGACCCATTATTACTCATCTGTGCCATTGCTGCTGTCACTGCAGCTGTTATAGTAGCTATCAAGGCGGCATTATCTGTTGGTGGAGGTGGTGGTGGTGGAGGTGTTGCGTTGCTGACACGGCGTGTAGCTCTACGGGGCGGCATCGTGCTGCTAAAGAAATAGAATGAAGACCATAAGTCTTTAATGATTGGAAGCCGTGTGTTAATAATTTTTCTATATTCATCAATTTATGAATTTGACTGACCTACCAAGGTTTTAGAGCTTGATTCATAATAAAAGTTTGTATAGTGATAGATAAATTTATGAATCTGAGTGGTATTCAATGAATTAACACACAAAGGAATTTCTTCATATATATTAAACATACGTTGAGTTACATTTTGAAGTTAAGAAAATCTCGACCCTTCTAAGAGTCTCCGATATAGAAGTTAAAGAAAAGTAAGACTTTTAGCCGAGTTCCTATTCTATAACAAAATTTTTGGGATTCGGGCAAGTACTACTTGCGACGTAGGTTGCGCTTGGATCTCGACTCCGTGTCTGATTGCTTTGCTTCCATAAGACGCCTATCGAAGGCGGCTTGTGGTTCCCTCATTTCCCTTATCTCAGAGAGGGCTGCAATCAGATGTGCTTGGAATGTGTCGGTGCGGAGTTGGGCATCATCCTACAACCTGTCCAGTCGACGGATGTCGGAAGTGTGAACTTGTACTTCCACGTTGACTTCACGAATCTGGTTTGCTTGAACCCCGGATTGATAGGACTGGTTGGCTAGTTTGCCCACCATGACTGGGAGTGCTCGGTCGGCTGAACCTCCACCCCCGACGTCGTAAAAGTCCCGACACATACCGTAGGGAGGACGTAATCCTTGCTGTCGGCTCCAATGGTGAAAGTGACTTCCCCAAATGGGAGTTGGTCCCTGAAAGTTTCTCCTAAATGCGGGAGGTTGAGCGACTGGTGGGTTGATTACTTCTGGCTCTGAGTCTATCCCAGAGTCTTCCCCTTCCTCCAACTCTATAGGTTCCTCATCTTCTTCGGGGTCCTCCTCTACCCATCCTCCATTGCCCTGATTCGGGTAGTAGGGATCCCCGGGTGGATAGAATCCAGCCATTGTGTCTGTGCAAGAATAGCGATATGAGAACTGTCTAGAAATTTAAAACATGTAAGTTAAACTATTGTATTTACCAAATACTCCTATAGTATTTAAGTTTGTATGTTTGATACCAGTGTTATTTTGGTAAGTTTTGACTTGTTGCTCACTACGACCATTACTCGACATACATTAGTCCGATCTTGGATAAATATAGTTAATCAGGCTATATTCGTCCCAAATCCGAATACATATTTCGAGACCTAGTCGTAGTGTCCAACTTGTCTTAATACTTCTTGTATAGTTCCAACTATGAAAATAAATCGTTGTATGCATGTATTTGTGCTTTTTCGACACAATAACTTAAGCTAAATGAAAAGCAGTTTAGGTGTAACAACGTTTTGTCAGAGAATTTTAGTCCCTATGCATTTATAGTTTGTATATCCTATGTGGTTCGATATACTTAGTTCACTATAAACAATGCTCTGATACCAATCTGTCACACCCCCAAACCAGAACTGCGGAATCGTTCGAGGGCGGATGACTTCATGTAGTATCGTAACAGTTGAATACATAGTAAAGAAAGTAAAACAACCATCATATATATAATTTAAAAGTTACATTGTTGAATGATACTTGTTTCAAAACAAATTACAATATGATGACAAAATGATTTTTAAACCGACGCCTTAGCGTCACTTCTCCAAAAGCTGAAGTTTACCTGTATTACTGAATCCCTGAGAAATACAAGTAGATTTGAAAGAGTAGATCATCATTTAAGGTGGTGAGTTCATAAGTATTTAATGTCAATGTTTGTATAAAATCGAATGAAATTATTTGTAGATGTTTGAAAACTCCTAGAAAATCCCGTATTTCCTACTAGTATAAAAGTAGTCTTCTACCAAGACCCTACCGTTTTTGAATGTTTGCTTCTAGAAACCCAATATTTTTCCATAAGTGTGTGGTAGTTTAAAAGTTCCAAAACTGTAATGCAATAGTGTTTTTCATGCCTAGAATAGTAGATTTATGTATGTATAAAATCACTAAGGCATTTGATAACCCCGTAAATCAACGTGTTTTTAATACTCCATGTGAGTTTTATAACCATGCTATTGACCCAGACTGCCTGTAACAACGTTCTTCAGGCGTTGGAATGTTATGACGTTTGTCACCCCAGACCTGCCGGTCTAACTGTAGCTAACAGTTTAGGTGCGGGATTGTCAATCCCGTATAGATCTATACACAAGTATCACGCTCTCCCTACAAGAGATTATACTATATAATACAGGACTTTAACTGCGTACTTGAAAGTACGTGAAGTTAAATGTCTCATAAAGCTTAGAATCAAATAGATTTACGTATGAAAAGTCCATTCGTTCTTGTATATGAAAGTATTTCCTTGATGTAGTACTTCTAGTATGTAAAATCTCATGAATATCTAGTAAACTATACCTATTATAGCTTTTCCAAATGTGTGATTCGTTTGTATGATAAACCCTAGTGTAGTGTTGACTTTGTATGTAAAGTATAACATTTGTAATAACATTATTGAATATTTATACTCAAAATATAAAGAAAGTGTTTGATATTCATATAACAAAAGTATAGCAAAAGATTGATGTGTTTCACACGAGGATAACCGTGTGTACTTGTATTCCTCCCTTAAAAGTGTATAAAAGCATTTACGAAACATTTGAAAACGTAGTTATGGGGGTATGAACTCACTTGATAGATTGAAGAAGGTGAGACGAAAACCGAGCAGAACTTCCACAGGAGAAAGAGGATTTCTTGGGATTCTCGGGAGCGTAAAACTTCCTTCGGGACTTGGGTATGAAAACCAGGACTTCGGTATATTCCTTGCACGCAAAACGGGGTAAAAACGCAAGAGAAGGAGAGAAAATGAGCAATTATGCCCGGAACCCTCGCATCCCTTTTATAGGGGCTGGAAACTCTCGGTATGCGGGGCGTACCTCCGGGTTACGCGGGGCGTACCGGACATCATGCATGACGCACTTCGGATGGGAGTTTCGATGGGAGAGCCTGTTGGCCGATGGGACGAGGCTCTTATCCTCTGGTACGCGGGGCGTAACCCATTACACGGGGCGTAATGTGATTTTTCCAACTTCTAGTTTGCGTAACTTTTGCGTACGAGCTCCGTTTTTTGCGTTCTTTATATCTACGCGTAGGTGAGAATGTACTCTACAACTTTCATTTAGACTCCGTCGGCTAGTTTTGACTTTATTTTTAATATATCATTTTTAACAGGCCGAGACACGAAAAGTCCGTTAAAAATCCATAACTTCTTCATCCGATGTCCGTTTTCGTCAGACTTTTTGCCGTTGTACTAATATTGTTGAGATCTTCGATTCTCATTTAGGTTGTTTCGGCTAAAAATTGCTCGATCTCTATTTCGAGTTTTTAGCTGTCTACCGTTATCCCGAAACTTCGAAAAATCATAACTTCCTCATACGAAGTCAGATTTGGGCGTTCTTTTTATGTATGTTCACGGTTTAATGATATCTATGACTTTTATTTAGATACCTAAGGCTAATAAGTATTTTATTGAAATTTCTCGTTTTACGTTTAACCGTATTGACGGTTTTTGTTGTGAATCTTAGGTTGGTCATAACTTCTTCGTTATAACTCGGATTTTAGTGTTCTTTATATTTCTGATACCCTGGACACGATATCTATCAATTAAGAAATCCAGTAGATGACTTTTGAACATTTTATTTTTGACGATAATTTCATCATATCAAAAGAGATTACAATTCTTGACTTTTTAGGTCATTACATTGATTCGAAATATCGGGTTGTCACAAATACTCACTAGTTCACTGTCGTAACAGTAACAAAACAAAATGTATTGAGACGAGTTGAACACTACGAGTAAGCCTTGGGGTATGTAATCAGATCGGGGATAAATATAGCATGATCAACTATATTTATCCGGGATGTGACCAGCGTATGCGGAGGAATGGTCGTAGTGAACAAGAAATATAAAACTTACCAACCCCTCATACCAAGAAACTCTAGAACAAAACATAAAAATTTTAAAATACTACAGGAGTATTTTGTAAGAACTGTAACAACAAACATTTAGGCCTCGATATTTATTAAAACTAGAAATCAGTAGGAACCTTCTCACGAAAATAAAACAAATCCTTTACATAAAAACTAAAACCCTTACTGGTAGGTCTATAATTGCACAATGTATACGCTAAGGTTACCTACGTTTAAGATTCTATAGACTTAGGATTTGTGATTCCGCTTTAAATCTCGTTCCTTGTTTGGTTGTGGGTTTAGAGTGGAGCTACTTATCTGACGGTCTATTCGATCTTGATTATATACAACATGTATACACTAGGTAATTATAGAAGGACCCGCTATGAGCCACAATTTTTGATTTAAAATTATTTCTATTAAGAATTTATTTTTCCCTAAAAAATATTACAGAATTATACACTTAAACTTTTCATATATTTCTCATATCCCTATTCTCGCACAGACACAATAGCAAGATTCCGCTTACCCGGAGATCCCTACCCCACTAACCATGGAAACGAAGATTGGATAGTGAAAGATCCAGAGGAGGAGTCTGAAGAGATTTTAGACGAAGAAGAAGTCGAGGAAGACACCGACTCAGAACCCGAAGTTTACAACCCACCACAAGTCATCCAAAACCCCAGACGGAACTTCTAGGGCCCGACGCCCACCCTATGTTATATTTCTACAACCTTGATAAAGGGGGTTCAACAGACAGGGCTCTTCCTGTCATGGTTCGTCGCATCGCCCGTCATGGCGAACAAGCAAGGGCATCAGCCAACCAGATCATGGAGGTTGGTGCTACAGCCGAGGTTACTGCAGTTCGTCTTCATCGTCTGGACGAAGATCATGATCGGACACGGGATCATAACGAGGCCTTGCAGACGGAAGTTTCTGCGACTCGGGCCAAGATAAGAGAATATCGGGAACGTCAGGCCGTAATGGAGAGGCGTGTATTTGAGGCAGAGCACCGAATGAAGGGAATGCAAACTTCGTGACTTCATTTCATGGCCCTCCGAGCAACACCCGCCACGAGTAGTGTATACACTACTCACATTTTGATATAGACTGGGTATACGAGTTTGGTGCTACTCTTTCATATATATATATATATATATATATATATATATATATATATATATATATATATATATATATATATATATATATATATATATATATATATATATATTTGACCCTGCGATTAAGTGACTACACTATTCGAGGGTTCGTAATGCTGTCAAAATTTTTCCTCACATTGATGTAATGTAGACCTACACCAAGGTCAAATTTTCCAAAAACTATGTATTAAAATTATATCAATGAAATTGGCATGCATTTTATTTCATTGGGAATATTACCACAAGTTACATAACATTGTTTGTACAAATTATTTACTAGTAAAATCTACGGTTACTTAGTGCTTACGTTAAAGTTATATGTAATTAAGATCCTATCGACTTAGAAATGGTGGGTCCGCTTTAGGCCCTGTTCCTTGTTTGGGTGTGCGTATAGGGCTGACCCGTTAAATTCGACGGCCTATTCAATCTCAATTAAATATAACAAGTATGAACCAAGTAATTATAGAAGAACCTAGTATGGATCAAGTCACAGATTTTTATTTGAGGCATCACTATTAAAATTCCTAACTTTGTTTTGTACAGACTTCTATCATGAATTGCTTGCAAATGCTTTAACGTCGGAACACAATACATATAGAACTGATATAATCTAGTTCAATGATATTCGCCTTATAACCACTACTAAAGACTTACCATTATTTCATCTTTAAACTCTATGGCAGAAGGATGCCACCATGTAGATCTAACAGGCGTGTCAACAACACATCAACAAATCCACCACCTCCACCATTCAACCCTGCCGTTTTCCAGGATGCAGTAGAAGCCGATGTGGCAGCCGCCATGTCACAAATCAACACAAACGGTACCAGTGGGGCTGGAAATGGTACTAATAATTCTAACCAGGGAAACAGTCAGGGACGCTCAACGGAATGCTCCTACAAAGATTTCACTAATGGCAAACCCAAATCCTTCAATGGAAGTGGGGTATCATCACTCTAATGCAATGGTTCGAGAAAACAGAATCAGTCTTTGAAATTTGTGCATGCCCAGAAGCAAGCAAAGTCAAATTTGCAGCTTGCACTTTCTCTGATAGGGCCTTACCTGGTGGAACGGTTATGTCAAATCATTGACTCTCCCAGTATCCAACGCCATGAGTTGGGAAGACTTAAAGATTCTAATGCTAACAGAATACTGCCCGATGGGCGAAGTGCAAAAACTAGAGCAAGAACTCTGGGGTCTGACAATGAAGGACTCCGACATTACAGCTTACACTGCCAGATTTAGCGACCTAGGTATATTATGCCCCGAGATGGTCACCCCATTAAAGTAAGAAAGTAGAACGGCACATCTGGGGACTATCTCCCCAGATCCAAGGAAACGTGATAGCTGCAAATCCACTTACTTTTGACAGTGCCAAACGTCTGGCACAAACACTCGTGGATCATGGAGTCCACCAAGGCATAATGGCCCCTGCCCGCGAGAAATCAAAAGGGAGTAACAATAAAAGAAAGTTCTGGAACAAAAAGAAGAACCAACCGGCACAGGACCGCGCCAAGAAACAACAAATTGTTGTCGTCCACGCTGCCACTACCCCTGTCGCTCCAACGCCATTGAGACAATATGCGAGGAACTTACCAAAATGTAACAAATTCAACTTCCACTACAACCGTGCTTCTCGGGAAATGCATTGCAATAATTGCAACAAAAAGGGTCATACAACCCGTCTCAATAAGGCGCCAGCCCAACAAGTCACCCAGGCCGCCAATGCTAGGGTAAGCCGAGCCTGCTACGGCTGTGGAGAGACCGGGCATTTTAAAGAGGATTGCCCAACGGAACGAAACACCAATACTGGCGGTGTGGGAAGACTCATGGCCATAGGACATGGGGAAGCAATGGAAGATCCCACAGAGGTTACCAGTACGTTTCTTCTCAATAACTCATATGCATGCATACTTTTCGATAGTGGAGCGGAGAGGAGTTTCATAAGCCACCAATTCAAACACTTACTTAAACAAAATCCCCAATCATTAAATGAAATGTTTAAAGTAGAAATGGCAAACGGTAAAACGGAAAGCACAAACGATATGTACGAAGGCTGCACACTAGCTCTAAATGAACACTCTTTTCAAATCAATCTAATGTCGATCACTATAAGAAGTTTTGATGTCATCATCGGTATGGATTGGTTAAGCCTTCATGATGTCAATATCCTATGTTACGAAAGAGTCGTTCGCCTTAATCTGCCAAGTGGTGAAACTCTCGTCATTTATGGTGACAAACCTCGTGCAAATTTACAAATCATCTCTTGCGTCAAAGCTCAAAAATATCTACGCAAGCAATACCATTCCTTCCTAGCCTACGTGGTGGATAAGAAACAAGCAGTGAAAGACATCAAAGAGATTCCGGAGGTCTGTAATTTCCCTGACGTATTCCCAGAAGACCTTCCATGTGTACCACCCGTGCGACAAGTCGAATTCCGAATCAACCTAATTCCTGGAGATACCCCTGTAGCCAAATCCCCATATTGGTTAGCCCCAGCTGAAATGCAAGAATTATCCAGCCAGCTAAACGAACTACTGATCAAAGGATTCATTAGACCACGCTTCTCGCCTTAGGGAGCACCGGTCCTGTTCGTGAAAAAGAAAGATGGATCGTTCCGCATGTACATCGACTACTGTGAACTAAATAAACTCATCATCAAGAACCGATATCCCCTACCTCGAATCGACGACCTATTCGATCAACTTCAGGGAGCAATCTATTTTTCAAAATCGATCTGAGGTTGGGGTACCATCAACTACGTGTCCAGGAGGAGGATATTCCTAAGACTGCATTCAGAACTCGTTATGGTCACTATAAGTTTGCAGTGATGCCCTTCGGATTAACAAATGCTCCCCGGTGTTCATGGTTCTAATGATTCGTGTGTGTCGACCTTACTTAGAAAAATTCATGATTGTTTTCATAGACGACATTCTGGTCTACTCATGGAGTAAGGAAGAACACAATCAACACCTACGACATGTCTTGGAAACATTAAGGACGGAGATGTTGTACGCAAAGTTCTCGAAGTGCGAGTTCTGGATCCAAGAAATGGACTTCTTGGGACATGTGGTTAGCAAAGATGGAATACATGTGGACCCGTCCAAAATCAAGGCCATCGAGAACTGGTAAGCACCAAGGACGCCTATAGAAATCCGTCAATTCTTAGGCCTTGTTGGCTACTACCGAAGGTTTATTCAAAACTTCTCCAAGATCACCAAACCGCTCACCACCTTGACTCAGAAAAGTGTAACCTTCAACTGGGGAGAGAAATAAGAAACTGCTTTCCAGACACAGAAACAAGCCCTATGCAGTGCTTTGATCTTATCCCTTCCATATGGAACAGAAGACTTTGTGGTATACTGCGACGCGTCAAACCATGGTCTTGGATTTGTGCTAATGCAATGAGGAAAGTTCATCGCCTACGCCTCGAGACAGCTCAAGACACACGAGGTCATTTACACTATACACGACCTCGAACTGGGAGCAGTAGTTTTCGCTCTGAAGATCTAGAGACACTACCTTTACGGCACAAAATGCACTATCTTCATCGATCATAAAAGCGTCCAACACATCCTCAACCAAAAAGAGATGAACATGAGGCAAAGGCGATAGGTAGAACTACTGAATGTTTACGAATGCGAAATTCGTTATTGTGACATCCCCATTTTGACGGCCAGAAAAGACCGATTTTGTTTATGCTTTATAAAAATCAGAGTACCTCTTTTAATAAAAATGTTGCGGAATTTGTTCCCAGTAAAACATGATAAATACGTTATTAAAGCCTTTCCGAAGAAAAGTATTGTCATTCATTTTAAAACATTTGGGATGTCATCGTCAATACAGAAACATAAGCATAAACATAACTTACATTCATTATCACTAGTGATTTATATCTCCTTAATCTCTCAGTGTAATGTGACTTCATATCAACACCTGTGATATAAATAAACTGAGATGGTCAGGTTGGGAAACCTGGTGAGTACATAGGGTTTTCAACCTACAATAATATAATTATTATGTTTAATCATCAAACAATTAACCCAATTACCCATCCCCATTATCTTCTTTACTCTTAAGGATTTAAATTAAGAATCAGCTATTCCTCGTTCATTCTTTCCTAAGGATTATCCTAAGGAATCGCCACGAATTCCATCGTCGCCACGGTTTATCCAACAGGCACTAAGTCCATATTATGAGGGTCTAGGCACTAAGTCTGCATAGTCGCCAGGGTTTATACAACAGACACTAAGTACATAGTCGCCACGGTTTAGGCACTAAGTCTGCATAGTCGCCAGGGTTTAGGCACTATGTATGCATAGTCGCCAGGGTTTAGGCACTAAGTCTACATAGTCCCCAGGGTTTAGGTACTAAGTCTGCATAGTCGCCAGGGTTTAGGCACTAAGTCTGCATAGTCACCAAGGTTTAGGCACTAAGTCTGCATAGTCGCCAGGGTTTACCTCGTTTATTGACAATACTATTTTCCAGAGTCCACTCGCAATACATGTCAATAGGTTTTTAGAGTACACCGGGTGAACACATCGTTCACACCACCTATAGGTTGGGAGTCTGCTAGCGTTACACTGGACTGTCTAGAATAGGCTGTGGTTGTCATCCATAATCTGCTAGATGACGGGGAAAACGCTTGGGTAAAAGGCTTTTCTCATTGTTCACCTCTCACCCTTATCTCATGGTCTACATCACTTTTCATCTAATCATCCAACTCATATTTCATCTACCCATGTTTTACCCAACATATTGTGTAGATATAAAATACATATACAGTTTAAATCATTTAAATCATGTATAAAATCGTTCATCCAGCATAGATAGCAAGTATACAGGCAATATACACACATAGCATGTAATTTATATAAAATACTTCATATCTATGTGTAAGATGAAAGCAACTATGCACTCACCTGTAAAGGTGGTGACTCGGTACTCGGACAACACTTCGTTTACTTAAAACAAATTCCTTGAACAAAACCTAGTATCATTACCACTAGAGTTTAGTCTAATGTTAACCGAGACTAATTAATAGTCTTGATATTATTACTATTATATAAGCATTAAAACAATACTCTTCACCCACTATGTACAGACAGGGGCCAGACATGGAACACCGGTGGGCAGGATCATTTTTGCATATAGCACTTCTGAAATCCAGCAACCCAAGCGGCCCTCCAAACCAGATTCTCTGTACCGCGAGTCGTTAAAAAGATATTATAACGACACTTATATAACTCATAATAATAGCCCAAATATTTATTATAAGGTCCTAATAATATGACTATATTGAAACATAAGCTATACTAAAGATAGGTTAGGCGTAGCTCACTTACAGCGGGTTATTCTCAAAATCGGGCTCCGCTGGAGCAGCGTTCCCGAGCCGAAAGGTTCCCTAGGCTTTTCAGGGAGTTTCGGGGCTAGAGAGAGGTTCTAGAGAAAGAGAGGGAAGTGATGGGAGGTGTGAGGAATGAAGAGGGCTTCACCTCTTATTTATAGGGGGCTGGAGGAAGAGTCACGTCGTGAATTTCTTGATGTTCACGTCGTGAGTGAGCTTGGTCTCCAAGTCTGAGCCAGGTGCAAACACGTGGCATGGCACATAGGATGGAAATCAGCCGATTTTCAAAAATTCATAACTTTCGCATACGAGCTCGGTTTTCGACATTCTTTATATCCACGTGTAGGTAAAAATAAGATCTACAACTTTCATTTGAACACCATCGGCTAATTCTCAAGAGATCTTAAATTTAACAGTACAAGGAGATTATACTGTTAAATGTCCGCGTAAAATTCATAACTTCTACATACGGACTTCGTTTCCGTCTGTCTTTTTACCGTTGAGATCCTATTAATGAGATCTTCAATTCTCATTTAGGTTGCATTGGCCCAAAACCGCTCGATCTAAAATTCGAGTTTCAGGCCGTGCACTACTATGCCAAATCTTAGAAAATTCATAACTTCCTCATACGAAGTCAGATTCGGGCGTTCTTTTTATGGACACTCTCAGTTTAACATATTCTACGACTTTCGTTTAGATTACTAAGGCCAAAAATTCCTCTATCATAAATTCACTATTTACGTTTCCCGGTGCCGTGTCGGTTTTGTCGAAAAACTTCGACGTGCCATAACTTCATCGTTATAACTCAGATTCGGCGTTCTTTATATGTACGGAACCCTTGTAACATATACTACCACTTGGAAAAGATTAATCCTTCTGAATAATCTTCCATCAAAAAGTCATTTTTGATGCTTATTGTCTCTAAATTGACTAGCCAGGATCTACGAGAGTTATAATTATCTCCCCCTTAGGATGATTACGTCCCGGAATCATCAACGAAACAGGGCACTATAATGACTCCATAATCATAACTTCTTTGTTCCTTTGAATGAGTATCTAACTCTTGGACTCCTTGACTACAGGCGGTGCTCGATCTTGCACTTGCTCCCTGTCTCACGTTAGACTCCAAATTATGACCTTCAAGTCACAATCTCGATCCTCACTGGATACGAACATAAGATAAGTTATTTTATTACTACAATGGAACGATGTGTCATATTCTAATGACCTATCATCGTATGTTGCAACGCTTAGACTCAGATCTCTTAGAGTCTTCCAGAACAGACTATACTTTCCTTCATGTTCTAATCTCATCTTAAAAGGTAGCATTTCTAGCTACAAGCAACCGTCGCGATACCTCTACTGATCGCTTTGATTAATTCTTCTGGCTGAAGTTAGGTGCTACATCGAACTTGGTTCTCAGAACCACGTAACATACTCGTCGTAGTCAGACTCAATTTGGTATGACCACTAGGGTCGGAATAACAATCATCTTCTTAATCTTTAACGAAACAATGGTAACGACATACTTCATTAAAATGAATTGAATTACTAGCTCCTTGGTAACCTTGTGACTTTCCTTGATCCAAGTGTGAGTCCTGTGCTTTCAGTAGTATAGGCCTCTACTACCATTCACACCTACTCATACTCATCCCAAGTATTGTCTCGCAGTTTTCCAAGTCATTATCACAAAAACAATTTTAACACATACAAATGTGTCCAAACAATCATAATTTTTCCCTAGACTCTACTAGGACTTCCTCCATGTGTATTTTCAATCATAAATTTTGTTTCAAATCGGTTGGTGGTGGAAACTCCATACGATGGGAATTACACCAATCGTTCCATCATCCCGCCAATCGAAGGTGTACCTCAAACGTACTGTAATCCTCTGAATGTACTGTTAGTTTATCAGACATATTTTAAAGGCAAGATACCACTCTTTCGATATCTTCCGATAGGTGTCATTCACTATCATAAGCCTTTTCATTTCCTCCATTTACTCAATTCTCTACGAGTCTTCACCATGATGCTATGTTCACGAAAGCATGCGTTTAGTGTATCGAGACGAGAATATAGATAGAGAAGGTTTAGACGCGTAATCCTCCTTATTACTCCGAAAAACTACATGTCAGTTCTAATACCGTATTTAAACGTTTAGAAATCTGAACACATAAAATTTTAAGATCCGGTCGGCAACAGACAATAGATCTGATCAAACGATAGCATCATATAGCATCACAAATCATTTAGCATATAAAAGCATTTTAGGTATCTTTCCTAATTAAGCTAGTGCTTGTGTCTATTCAGGTGTACTACCTAATATATTAGACACACTCCTCACGATCATCGCTTAGCATTCTAAGTTTAATTCTAGAAATAAATCCTTATTCCTAGTTCGCTTAAACTAATGCTCTGATACCAACTCTGACATCCCCATTTTGACGGCCAGAAAATACCGATTTTGTTTATGCTTTATAAAAATCATAGTACTTCTTTTAATAAAAATGTTGTGGAATTTGTTCCCAGTAAAACATGATAAATACGTTATCAAAGCCGTTCCGAAGAAAAGTATTTTCAATCATTTTAAAACATTTGGGATGTCATCGTCAATACAGAAACATAAGCATAAACAAAACTTACATTCATTATCACAAGTGATTTATATCTCCTTAATCTCTCAGTGTAATGTGACTTCATATCAACACCTATGATATAAATAAAATGAGTGCGTCAGGTTGGGAAACCTGGTGAGTACATAGGGTTTTCAACCAACTATAATATAATTATTATGTTTAATCATCAAACAATTAACCCAATTACCCATCCTCATTATCTTCTTTACTCTTAATGATTTACACTAAAAATCAGCTATTCCTCGTTCATTCTTTCCTAAGGATTATCCTAAGGAATCGGCACGAAGTCCATCGTCACCACGGTTTATCGAACAGGCACTAAGTCCATAGTTACCAGGGTTTAGGCACTAAGTCTGCATAGTCGCCAAGGTTTATACAACAGGCACTAAGCACATAGTCGCCAAGGTTTAGGCACTAAGTCTGCATAGTCGCCAGGGTTTAGGCACTAAGTCTGCATAGTCGCCAGGGTTTAGGCACTAAGTCTGCATAGTCACCAGGGTTTAGGCACTAAGTCTGCATAGTCGCCAGGGTTTAGGCACTAAGTCTCCATAGTCACCAAGGTTTAGGCACTAAGAGTGCATAGTCGCCAGGGTTTACCTCGTTTATTGACAATACTATTTTCGAGAGTCCACTCGCAATACATGTCAATGGGTTTTTAGAGTACACCGGGTGAACACATCGTTCATAACACCTACAGGTTGCGAGCCTGCTAGTGTTCCACTGGGTAAAAGGCTTCTCTCATTGTTCCCCTCTTACCTTTATCTCATGGTCTATATCACTTCTCATCTCATCATCCAACTCATATTTCATCTACCCATGTTTTACCCAACATATTTTGTAGATATAAAATACATATACAGTTTAAATCATTTAAATCATGTATAAAATTGTTCATCCAGCATAGATAGCAAGTATACAGGCAATATGCACACGTAGCATGTAATTTATATAAAATACTTCATATCTGTGTGTAAGATGAAAGTAACTATGCATTCACATGTAAAGGTGGTGACTCGGTACTCGGGACAGCACGTCGTTTACTTAAAACAACTTCCTAGGACAAAACCTAGTATCATTACCACTAGAGTTTAGTCTAATGTTAACCGAGACTAATTAATAGTCTTGATATTATTACTATTATATAAGCGTTAAAACAATACTCTTCACCCACTATGTACAGACAGGGGCCAGACATGGAACACCGGTGGGCAGGATCATTTTGGCATATAGCACTTCTGAAATCCAGCAACCCAAGCGGCCCTCCATACCAGATTCCCCGTACCGCGAGTGGTTAAAATGATATTATAACGACACTTATATAACTCATAATAATAGCCCAAATATTTATTATAAGGTCCTAATAATATTATTATATTGAAACATAAGCTATACTAAAGATAGGTTAGGCGTAGTTCACTTACAGTGGGTTTTTCTCAAAACTGGGCTCCGCTGGAGCAGCGTTCCCGAGTCGAAAGGCTCTTCTTCTCGGAGCTGTCGGGCGCTTTGGGGCTTCCGCCTCGTGCTAGGGAGGTTCCCTAGGCTTTTCGGGGCTAGAGAGAGGTTCTAGAAAGAGAGAGGGGGAAGTGATGTGAGGTGTGAGGAATGAAGAGGATTCACCTCTAATTTATAGGGGGCTGGAGGCAGATTCACGTCGTGAATTTCTTGATGTTCACGTCGTGAGTGAGCTTGGGCTCCAAGTCTGAGCCAGGTGCTGACACGTGGCATCGCACACAGGATGGAAATCATCCGATTTTCAAAAATTCATAACTTTCGCATACGAGCTCCGTTTTCGACGTTCTTTATATTCATGCGTAGGTAAAAATAGGATCTACAACTTTCATTTGGACACCGTCGGCGAATTCTCGACCGATCTTAAATTTAACAGTACGAGGAGATTATATTGTTAAATGTCTGCGTAAAATTCATAACTTCTACATACGGACTCCGTTTTCGTCTGTCTTTTTACCGTTGAGCTCCTATTAATGAGATCTTCAATTCTCATTTAGGTCGCATTGGCGCAAAACCGCTCGATCTAAAATTCGAGTTTCGGGTCGTGCACTACTATGCGAAATCTTAGAAAATTCATAACTTCATCATACGAAGTCAGATTTGGGAATTCTTTTTATGGACGCTCTCGGTTTAACATATTCTACGACTTTCATTTAGATTACTAAGGCCAAAAAGTCCTCTATCGTAAATTCACCTTTTACGTTTCCCGGTGTCATGCCGGTTTTGCCGAAAAACTTCGACGGGCCATAACTTCTTCGTTATAACTCGGATTCAACGTTCTTTATATGTACGGAACCCTTGTAACATATACTACCACTTGGAAAAGATTAATCCTTCTAAATAATCTTCCATAAAAAACTCAATTTTGATGCGTATTGTCTCTAAATTTACTATTAAGGTGGGTTGCACATGATCTCACATCGGCTTGGAAGGAGAACTAAGCATTCCTTATAAGGGGTGTTGATACATTTCCTATCACAATGCATTTTAAAGCTGTGAGGGCAGCAGATCCCATAAGAACTCTGCAATTAAGCATGCCCGGGCGAGAGCAATCCAGGGATGGGTGACCCCCTAGGAAGTTTTCGTGCCGGGAGCCCAAAGCGGACAATATTGTGATACGTGCCGGAGGGGGATGTTACAAATGGTATCAGAGCTGGGGCACGGGTCGATGTGTTCGACGGGGACGTCGAACCCTATAATGGGGGGTGAAGGTGGGTTGCACCTGATCTCACATCGGCTTGGAAGGAGAACTAAGCATTCCTTATAAGGGGTGTTGATACCTTCCCTATCACAACGCGTTTTAAAGCAGTGAGGGCAGCAGATCCCATTAGAACTCTGCAGTTAAGCGTGCCCGGGCGAGAGGAATCCAGGGATGAGTGACCCCCTGGGAAGTTTTCATGTCGGGAGCCCAAAGCGGAAAATATTGTGATACGTGTCGGAGGGGGATGTTACAGTTATCATCCAGGAAAAGCCAATGTAGTCGCAGATGCACTGAGCAGAAAGGAATACTCGGGCCGCCGAGTGAAGTCGTTAACCATGACAATCCATTCACACCTGTCCACACAAACCAAAGGGGATCAGCTGGAAGCCTTGAAACCAGAAAATGTGACAGGCGAAGCCTTAAGAGGGATGAATAAAAACCTAGAAGTCAAGGGTGACGGAGTTCGTTATCTCTTGAATCGAATCTGGACACCAAAGTTTGGTGGATTCAGAGACGTTGTCATGAACGAAGCACACAAAACTCGATACTCCGTGCATCCCGGGTCAAAAAGATGTATATGGACATCAAGAGACTTTATTGGTGGCGAACATGAAAGCCGAAATCGCTACCTATGTGGGCAAGGGTCTGACTTGCGCCAAAGTCAAGGTAGAATACCAGAAGCCCTCGGGTTTGTTACAACAACCACAGATACCCGAGTGGAAGTGGGAGCGGATAACCATGGATTTCATAACCAAGTTACCCAAGACGACGGGTGGACTTGACACCATTAGGGTGATCGTCGACAGGTTGACCAAATCCGCATACTTCCTACCAATAAAGGAAACCGACAAGATGGAGAAACTGACTGGAACTTACATTAAAGAGATAGTACGACTACATGGTGTGCTGATATCCATTATCTCCGATAGAGATAGTAGATTCACCTCACGGTTCTAGCAGTCACTACAAAAATCCCTGGGGACTAGACTGGACATGAGTAGAGCCTACCACCCACAGACCGACGGGCAGAGTGAAAGAACTATTCAAACATTGGAAGATATTTTAAGAGCTCGTGTGATAGACTTTAGTAAAGCTTGGGATACCCATTTACCACTTATCGAATTCTCATACAGTAATAGTTATCACACTAGCATCAAAGTTGCTCCGTTCAAAGCCCTCTATGGCCATAAGTGCATATCACCTCTGTGCTGGGCTGAAGTGGGTGATACGCAACTAGCTAAGGGGGAAGTTCCTAACAGCACTCTCACTGGCCCTAAAATCATTAAGGAGACAACAGAGAAGATCGTCCAAATTCGGGAACGACTGAAAGCTTCTAGAGACAGACAAAAGAGTTATGCGGATAAAAGACGGAAGCCCATGGAATTCCAGTTTAGGGATCGAGTACTATTGAAATCTCACCATGGAAAGTAATGATACGTTTTGGAATTTGTGGGAAACTAAATCCAAGGTATATTGGGCCGTTCGAGATCCTTGCCAGGATTGGCCCGGTAGCTTACAAGCTTCAATTACTGCAGGAACTAAATAACATACATCCTACCTTTCATGTGTCCAACTTAAAGAGGTGCTTGTCCGATGAGACTCTCGTCATCCCGCTTGACGAAATCGAAATCAACGAAAGTCTCCACTTCGTAGAAGAACCTATAGAAATCATGGACAAGGATATCAAAAGAACGAACCAAAGCCGCATACCCATTGTAAAGGTTCGCTGGAACGGCAAACGAGGACCTGAATACACCTAGGAATGTGAAGATCAAATGAAACAAAAGTACCCACATCTTTTCCCCAGCCCTTGAACTCCCACTCAAAATGCAAATTTCGGAACGAAACTTCTTTTAACTGGGGGATGATGTGACAACCGACAATTTTGGTCAAGTTAAGTCAGCAAGTCAACCCGGTCAACTCAAATAGTACTAATATGTTAAGGATTACTCTATGTTTCCTAATGTGTAACTTGCCATTTTAATACAAAGTATCACTCAGAAGTTTCATATGTTCAAACATCTAAACCCTAAATAGGGTGAGAAACATAACAACTTGGTAAACACAAGTATGGATCCTTGGGGGATCAATAACACTCATAACACGACGTAGTGGAGTTCATAATGTTAACACTACGGGGCAAAAACATAACACGGGCTACAAATACAATCTCTTTCTCTCTCTCTCTAGCTTAATGTCTCCTAAATCTCTCCCAATCTCTCCTAAACCTCTCCTAATCTCTCTTGGTAATAAAAATCACATTTCCAACTTTTGTATGAACATCCATACCATCCCAAACCTTCCCTTGGTCGAAAACAACTCAAAATTGAAGAAGGAAACCAAAAGGGCCAAGGAAGGTTCGCAGGTTACTATTCACCTGCGAAGCTTCGCAGGCACCGAGAACTCTCGCAGAGAAACTCCCTCTTTCGGACACTTTCGCATGCAAACCAGGTACTTTCGCACATCCGGAGACTTTCGCACATCTGGAGACTTTTGCAGCTGCTCGACAACTTTCGCATCCGATTCGACGTTCACAACCTATCCGACTTTCGCAGCCTAGCCTCTCGCACCGAACCTCAGACCTTCGTAGGTCATTCGACCTTCGCACCCTCGCCCTCATTTCCGGATTTTTGATCAGTTTCGCATTTTTCGTCAGTTTTTGGAGTTTTTGACGTGGGATTTTCACCCAACTTGTATTCTTCACATCTTAGACCCCCTAAACTCATATTTTATCCACATCATGAAGGTTTATTAATTATAAATCATATTTTTACATAAAGAAATATCTAAGGATAAATAGATATTATATTATACAACTGGGTCAAGTGGATCCCCATTTGTCACCTTTATGTCACTTCCATACTTCCCATTGGTCAAATCATTATCCATTACACATATCAAGGCGAATGCACTTGCATTATTATATTCTATTCAAATTCATATAAAACCCACCTCCAGGAGAATCAAAATCACTTTTCCATATCTCTCCAAAATCCCACTTTTCTTTCACTAAAAGAGCTCTCACTTTCTGTCCATCCATCCATATTTTGGAAGCATTCTTGGGTTATTTCCTAATTTTGGTAAGTATTTCCTGCAGATTTCCAATGTTTTCACATAACTCCATAACAATCTTGAGTCATTTACACACATTTTTACACAAAAATGTTCTTAGGATCATCAAAATCTCCAAGTGTTCTTCAAGTGCTTGTGACTCTAAACTTGTCATCCTCAACCTTCCACTCACCAAGTTATCACATAAGGTGATAGCATACCCCTACATTTCACGTTTTCTACATGTTTTTTTTTGGGGGGGGGGGATACAAGTTATAACACCAAAACATAATCTAAACTTAAACATCAGCTTTTCCAGAGAAAAGTTGTGTTCCATTCACGGACTATTTTGACCACCTTAAACTGAATATTTTTAAAAATTGTACAATATGAAAGTAGTTCAGGTTTATACCTTTATAAGGACTACTCGCACGCATTCATACAATTTTTCTACAATTTATGGCGATATTTCCAAAACTGCCTATCACTTCAGAACCGATTTCGGACCAGTCTGTGAAAATGAGAATTTTCACACTAGTTAGAGACCACTAAAGGTCATAATAAAAATTATGAACAAAGTAAACTCATTTTCTAAACTATTTAAGTTTCCGGATTCAGATTTCGACTTACGATGATTTTTCTATAATTTTTCTAAACACGTGAACATAAAAGTAAAACTAGAAAAATGGTTGTTGGATTTATTTACACTTTGTAACATGTTGAGCAAAGTGTGTAATAATATAAAGTTACATATTGATTATATTTCATGCTATTATACTTCTATGAAAAGGTAATAATCATTCACTTAAGGGTTCTCATCACTACAAACATTTATGATAAACTATAATAGGTATAGTTTATGGTTCATTAACATTACGAACTCACTACGGAAGGTTTTATTTCCACTAAAAAGAGGTTTTCATTCACACTACACGTAAACTCGTTGAACCAAATTGTGAGCTAAAGCCTTCAAGTACACCCCAGTGCACCTACCAAGTCTTGTATTATAACCAGAGTCTCTTGTAGGGAGATCGTGATGCTTGTGTATAGATCTATATTGGGATTGACATTCCCGCACCTAGGCTACTTGCAACAGCTAGACCGGCAGGTCTGGGGTGACAAATGTCATAACATTCCAACATCTGAAGAACATCCTAACATTCCATCTATGTCATTAGCATGGTTATAATACCTCACATAGGGAAACAACGATACATATAGTTTACGATGTAACGACGTAAATTTTCAATACAATTTTTCATTTTAAAACATACTTTCATTCACACGAAAATCATAAAAACATAATGTGTCTACTATATCATAACAAAACATGTCCCAAGATCTCAATATCATAAACTCCATAAGTGTGTACGGATCATGCCGGCGCCTTCCCGCGATCCTCGCTAATACCTGAAACACATATCATAACAACTGTAAGCATAAATGCTTAGTGAGTTCCCCAAAATACCACATACCACACATACGCCTTTCCAGGCCATAACTCTATAGGATCTTCCGATCCATGTGTCTGAGGGGATTTCCGTCCCAAATCCCGGTAGACCTTTCGGTCCTACCTGTATCAACCTTCCGGTCCGAAACCTTTTGACCTTCCGATCCATATCATCTTGACCTTCCGGTCCATACCATACATAACATACATAGCACATACATATCACATAATCGCATATAGCACATACATATCATAGCATACAAGACCTTCCGGTCACACATAAGTACCCTTCCAGGTACAGTATAGTGAGAAGACTCACCTCGTATGACGTCTAGTAACTCACATGATCGATATCCCTGAATCTCGAAACAACGACTTAGCCCCGCCTAATCACATAAAGTAATTATTTCAAATCATTAACGGCTCTCAAGGCTAGACTACATCCCTTTCTACAATCTCACAGAAGGGAAAAAGACCATTTTACCTCTCCCTGACCCAAAAGTCCAAATGTTGACCAAAACCCTAAAAGTCAACGAAAGTCAACACTCCGGGTTCCGCTGCGCGTACCAAACATGTACGCTGGGCGTACCTGGCAACCTCACAGAATCGGGGTCTCGGACCCTTACGCTGCACGTACTGAGAGTTACGCCCAGCGTAAGTCTCAGTTTCAGCCATTCCATGGATTTTGGTCTTAAACAGTTAAGACACTCCTTCAACTTCCAGATCTGACTCTCCCTAAGCCTCTTATCCCATAAAGTCGGAACCTTTAAGCCTTTGCATGGCTGTAAAGGTCCCTACACCCTCTAACACCTTTCCTTTCTCCTCCAAAGGTCTAGATCTCATGCATGGCTCCATATTTACGTCCAAGATTGCATTTTTATGCACATACAATTCATGTAGTCCTGAAATATGATAGATCTAGGCCAATGGAGACTATTTGCTCATAAAGTCTCCATCTTGGGACCAAAAACCCTAGAAATTGGTCCAAGAAGCACACACACAAATGACAAGGCAAGTTTTGAGCTTTTTACCTCAGGAAGAAGCTCCAACCTCTGAAAAGCTTGGATCTACTCTTTCCCACAAACTTCTAGCTCCCAAAATGGCCTCTTCTTCTCTTCCACCACCTTGAAATACCACTTGGGAGCTTAGAACACCAACACACTAGCCAGAAACGAAGGAGGACTCTCTTTTAGGGTTTCACTCTCTGGAATGGAGGCTGAGGTCAAGGCCATAGCATTCCTTTTATAGTCCTCAAGTCATATTAGGGTTTTGCATCTGGGTCGGGTACGCCCAGCGTACCTTTAAGGGTCCGCGTCCATTTCAAGCGCATGAGTACGCGCAGCGTACTCTTCAGTACGCCCAGCGTACTCATTTGCCATAAATTTCCTTTTAAGGGCTAAACTTGACAACTCGGAAAAGAAGAAGGGTTAAATAGTTTTACCTGAATTTCAGGATGTTACAATTCTCCCCCACTAGAACCAGACTTCGCCCTCGAAGTCTCATGCTGCAAACAACTCCGGATGCTGCTCCCGCATCTCTGACTCTGTCTCCCAAGTCAGCTCAGACCCCCTCCGATGTTGCCACTGAACCTGAACCAGGGGCACCTCCTTGTTCCTTAGAACCTTAATCTTACGATCCACAATCGTGATTGGCCTCTCAGCATAATTCAGGCTCGCATCCACCTGAATATCCACCAACGGTACCACCGCCGACTCATCGGCTATACAATTCCTCAATCGGGACACGTGGAAGGTATCATGAATCTGGCTCAACTCCGCAGGTAGCTCTAGCCGATAAGCTACCTTGCCCACTCTCGCGGTCACCCTGAACGGACCGATGTAACGGGGCCCCAGCTTGCCCCTCTTCCTGAATCGGATCACTCCTTTCCAAGGAGATACCTTCAGGAGTACGAAGTCTCCCACCTGGAACTCCAGCTCGGATCGTCGCCGATCCGCATAACTCTTCTGACGACTCTGAGCCGTCAGTAACCTCTGTCTAACCTGTTGAATCTGCTCTGTCGTCTACAACACTATCTCAGTGCTACCCATCACACGCTGCCCTACCTCTCCCTAGCAAATGGGAGTCCGACACCTCCTACCATACAACAACTCGAAGGGAGGCATTCCAATACTAGAATGGTGGCTGTTGTTGTAGGAAAACTCAGCCAACGGTAGGTACGTGTCCCAACTTCCTCCGAAGTCCAACACACATGCTCGAAGAATGTCCTCAAGCGTCTGAATCGTCCGCTCACTCTGTCCGTCCGTCTGGGGGTGGTAGTCGGTACTGAAATCCAACCTCGTACCCAACTCCTCGTGGAACTTCTTCCAGAACCTGGAAGTGAAACGTACATCTTGATCTGACACGATCGAGATTGGTACCCCATGACGCGATACCACCTCCCTCACATACAACTCTGCCAACCTCTCGGCAAAAGAGCTCTCACTGATAGCAAGAAAATGCGCTCTTTGTCAGCCGGTCGACGATCACCCAAATTGCATCGAGACCCCTCGCGGTCCTCGGTAATTTGGTGATGAAGTCCATGGAAATATGTTCCCACTTCCACTGGGGAACCTCAAGCGGCTGCAACTTGCCATGCGGACGCTGGTGCTCGGCCTTAACCTTGCGACAGGTCAAGCACCTCTCAACAAACCACGCGACATCCCTCTTCATACAGGGCCACCAATAGTCTCTCTTCAGGTCCAAATACATCTTCGTGGCCTCGGGATGGATTGAGAACCTCGATCTATGCGCCTCCTCCATCAGAATGGTACGTGCCCCGCCTGCATACGGAACCCAAATCTGACCTTGAAAGGTCATCAGTCCTCGACTATCGGTAACAAACTCGGGCACCTGCCCGATCACCCGCTCCCTCTTGCGGTTCTCCGGTATCACGGCCTCTGCCTGGGCCTCCCGAATGGTGTCCAACACCGGGGTCATCACTGTCAATCTCATACAAGTGCCTCGAATCGGGGCACTCTCCGCCCTACGGCTCAGCGCATCAGCTACAACATTAGCTTTGCCCGGGTGGTACAGGATCTCACAATCATAATCCTTTACCACATCCAACCATCTCCTCTGTCGCATATTGAGGTTGGGCTAATCCATCAGATACTTCAAACTCTTATGGTCCGTGTATATGGTACACCGAACCCCATACAAATAGTGACGCCAGATCTTGAGGGCGAACACCACTGCCCCCAACTCCAGATCGTGGGTGGGATATCTCGTCTCATGAGGCTTCAGCTGCCTCGATGCATATGCTATCACATGCTCCCTCTGCATAAGTACTACACCCAACCCCGATATCGATGCGTCACAATACACCACAAAATCCTCCATCCCTTCCGGGAGGGCTAACACTGGGGATTCGCATAACTTCTGGCGAAGTGTCTCAAACGAGGTCTGCTGCTCCGGACCCCATGAAAAAGCAACACCCTTCCATGTCAACCTGGTGAGAGGCACGGCGATCTTGGAGAAATCTCTGATAAATCTCCGATAGTAGCCGGCCAATCCCAGAAAACTCCTGATCTCGGTGGGAGATCTCGGAACCTCCCAACTCATAACCGCCTCAATCTTGGCCATATCGACCAAAATCCCATCCTGGTTGACGAGATGCCCCAAGAACTGGACCTCCCGTAACCAGAACTCACACTTGGAGAATTTGGCATAAAGCCTCTCCGTCCTCAATACCTCGAGAATCTCTCTCAGATGCTCCTCGTGCTGCTCTCTAGATCTCGAATATACCAGAATATCGTCGATGAACACAATCACCGAATGGTCCAACATCGGTCTACACACCCTGTTCATGAGATCCATGAACGCTGCTGGTGCATTGGTGAGCCCGAATGGCATCACCACGAACTCGTAATGCCCATAACGAGTCCTGAACGCCGTCTTCTGGATATCCTCCTCACGCACTCTCATCTGGTGATATCCTGACCTCAGATCAATCTTGGAAAACAAAGACGCTCCCTGCAACTGATCGAACAAATCGTCGATCCTCGGTAATGGATAACGGTTCTTGACCGTCAACTTGTTCAACTCCCGGTAATCAATACACATCCGATGTGAACCATCCTTTTTCTTGACAAAAAGGATTGGTGCTCCCCATGGCGAGCTACTCGGTCGAATAAACCCTTTCCCCAGCAGCTCCTGAAGCTGCGAGGATAACTCCTGCATCTCTGGCGGCGTAAGGCGATAAGGCGCCTTGGCGATAGGCGCTGCCCCCGGAACCAAATCAATGCGGAACTTTACCTGTCTCTCGGGAGGCACACCCGACAACTCCTCGGGAAAAACATCCGGGAACTCACGCACTATCGCAACGTCATCCACCGAACTCGGCCTCCTAGCGGCCTATCGTGTGTCCATCACATAGGCTACAAACCCGCTGCAGCCCTGTTGTAAACTCTGTCTCGCTCTGGCAGCCGAACAGAACGCTGACCCACATCGGGTACCCTCGCCGTACACCGTAAGTACTCCCCCACTGGGGTCTCGTATCGTCACCAACTGTCGCTCGCAGTCTATCACAGCCCCAAATCGGCTCAACCAATCTATTCCCACTATGACACACACGTCCCACATCGCTATCGGGACTAGATCTATCGGGAACTCAACACCGAAGATCTTGAGTACACATCCTCGTATCACCTCCGTAGCATACACCGCTCGCTCGTCAGCTATGGAAACTCGTAGAGGTCGACTCATCGCCTCTCGTCTGCTACTGATGTGCCGACTAAATGCTATCGACACAAATGATCGACTCGCACCCGAGTCAAATAACACAAAGGCAGGTACACAACTCACAAGAAAAGTACCTACGCATATCAACATATAAGCATAATATCTCAACCCAACATAAATAAATAAGGAATACATACCAGCCACAACATCGGGCGCTGCGCGGACCTTCTCCGCCGTCAACTGGAAAGCTCTCCCGCGAGCCTTCGGTGCCTCGGCCTTCGCTGGCCGAACCTCGGTAACCCTAGTAGCAGGTGCAAATCCCTGTGCTGATCCCTGATGTAACTGCGGGCACTCGGCCTTCCGATGGCCAGTCTGGTTGCAATGAAAGCAAACCATAAATCCCTTGGGGCAATCCTTGGCGATATGCCCCTCCTTGCCATATTTGTAGCAAGCACCCGATCTACAGACCCCATCATGTCCCCTGCCGCACTTCCCACAAGTGCGGCCCTTCTGGCCTCCAGATCTCATTTCAGCGTACTTGGCCCGCTTGGCTGCCGGCTGAGACTGTGCCGGCCGCCGATCCATCCTCTGAGACTCGGCCTCCTCCCTGGCCTGAGTCTCCAACTCAATCTCCCTCTTCCGGGCATTTGCCTGAAGCTCAGCAAATGTCCGGTAAGTCGAGTTCGACACGAACTCCCGTATATCCCTCCTCAAAATGCCCAAATATCGGATCATACGTGCCTGTTCAGTAGACACCTGCTCAGGGCAGAACATTGCCCTCTCATGAAACTTCCTGGTAACCACAGTAACCAAATCAGTACCCTGCTTGAGGGTCAATAACTCCTGAACCAACCGTTCCCTCTCCACAGGGGGAACATACTCATCGCTGAACATGGAGGTGAACCTCTCCCAGGTCACCGCTGAAATCTCTGCAAGAGTGAAGCTCGCCGTCACGAACTTCCACCAATCCTTCGCTCCCAATCGAAGCTGGTTCAACACGAACCGTACCCTCAGATGGTCCGGACATGAACACGTGTAGAAGCATCCCTCGATATCAGCAATCCATCTCATCGCAGCGATCGGATCCTGCGTCCCATCAAACTCTGGTGGCTTCGTGTTGTTGAACTCTCGAAGCAACAACGAGTCACCTCCCTGAGGTCTGGCAGCAGCCACAGCTGCAGTAGCTGCAGCAGCAGCAGCCTCAGTAATAGCGGCGTACCGCTCATCGAAAGTCTCAATCAGTGTGGTCTTGATAGACCCAAACATCTCCGGAATCTCGGCCCTGATCGCCGCCGCCACCTCATCGTGGATCATCTGACGAAGCTCCTCGTCACTCACGCCGCTCGACTCAGGTCTGTGGCGTGTCCCAACCATGATGTCTCTGTAACACAACATAAAAATATCAGAGACTCGCTCGAGCATACTCGCACTCGATACTCAACCCTACTTGTTCCTTAGTACCCAATGGATTCTTACTTAGAGTGCGCACTGCTCCGGTGTCTTCAGTAGTACGGGCCCTATACTACCGTCCACACCGCATCAGTATTCACCCTAAGTCCTCCTCCTTGGAACCCAGATCACAAGTACTCTATATGACACTGGCATAGGCTACCCTTCGGTAGACCTCTCATCAGCTCCTCACTGCTACCTACTCGCTCTCAAGCATCACATAGCAGCAAAATCCTTCCTAGGCTAAGGCATCACAAATCAGGCCACTCTAGTCCTAATATGAATACCTAGCCTACTCTAGCATGCATATCATATCATAACATATCTCATAACACATAATGTAAGGGTATTTTGGGAAATCACCGTTCAGGCGCTGGCTGATCGTACACACTGCTTCCTTCTGCTTTTCTCAAAATCTTTTACTCTCTTAGAAAAATTGTTTATTTTATGAAAAACTTTCTCAATTCCTCAGTTTTAGTTCAGATTCATCCGAAGATGCACCCGAATCCCTCAAACCAAGGCTCTGATACCAACTTGTAACGACGTAACTTTTCAAAACAATTTTTCATTTTAAAACATACTTTCATTCACACGAAAATCATAAAAACATAATGTGTCTACTGTATCATAACAAAACATGTCCCAAGATCTCAATATTATAAACTCCATAAGTGTGTACGGATCATGCCGGCGCCTTCCCGCGATCCTCGCTAGTACCTGAAACACATATCATAACAACTGTAAGCATAAATGCTTAGTGAGTTCCCCAAAATACCACATACCACACATACGCCTTTCCAGGCCATAACTCTATAGGATCTTCCGATCCATGTGTCTCAGGGGATTGCCGTCCCAAATCCCGGTAGACCTTCCGGTCCTACCTGTATCGACCTTCCGGTCCGAAACCTTTTGACCTTCCGGTCCATATCATCTTGACCTTCCGGTCCATACCATACATAACATACATAGCACATACATATCACATAATCGCATATAGCACATACATCTCATAGCATACAAGACCTTCCGGTCACACATAAGTACCCTTCCAGGTACAGTATAGTGAGAAGAATCACCTCGTATGACGTCTAGTAACTCACGTGATCGATATCCCTGAATCTCGAAACAACGACCTAGCCCCGCCTAATCACATAAAGTAATTATTTAAAATCATTAACGGCTCTCAAGGCTAGACTACATCCCTTTCTACAATCCCACAGAAGGGTAAAAGACCATTTTACCTCTCCCTGACCCAAAAGTCCAAATGTTGACCAAAACCCTAAAAGTCAACGAAAGTCAACTCTTCGGGTTACGCTGCGCGTACCAAACATATACGCTGGACGTACCCAGCAACCTCACAGAATCGGGGTCTCGGACCCTTACGCTGCGCGTACTGAGAGTTACGCCCAGCGTAAGTCTCAGTTTCATCCATTCCATGGATTTTGGTCTTAAACAGTTAAGACACTCCTTCAACTTCCAAATCTGACTCTCCCTAAGCCTCTTATCCCATAAAGTCGGAACCTTTAAGCCTTTGCATGGCTGTAAAGGTCCCTACACCCTCTAACACCTTTCCTTTCTCCTCCAAAGATCTAGATCTCATGCATGGTTCCATATTTACGTCCAAGATTGCATTTTTATGCACATACAATTCATGTAGTCCTGAAATATGATAGATCTAGGCCAATGGAGACTATTTGCTCATAAAGTCTCCATCTTGGGACCAAAAACCCTAGAAATTGGTCCAAGAAGCACACACACAAATGACAAGGCAAGTTTTGAGCTTTTTACCTCAGGAAGAAGCTCCAACCTCTGAAAAGCTTGGATCTACTCTTTCCCACAAACTTCTAACTTCCAAAATGGCCTCTTCTTCTCTTCCACCACCTTGAAATGACACTTGGGAGCTTAGAACACCAACACACTAGCTAGAAACGAAGGAGGACTCTCTTTTAGGGTTTCACTCTCTGGAATGGAGGCTGAGGTCAAGGCCATAACATTCCTTTTATAGTCCTCAAGTCATATTAGGGTTTTGCATCTGGGCCGGGTACGCCCGGCGTAAACTTGGTACGCCCAGCATACCTTTAAGGGTCCGCGTCCATTTCAAGCGCATGAGTACGCGCAGCGTACTCTTCAGTACGCCCAGCGTACTCATTTGCCATAAATTTGCTTTTAAGGGCTAAACTTGACAACTCGGAAAAGAAGAAGGGTTAAATAGCTGTACCTGAATTTCAGGATGTTACATACTAGGTTTCACTCACTCGAACGGTTTTATGTTATTTAAAACTGCATATACTAATATAAGTATAGAAAATACTTGTGCATTTCGGTCTTCGGGTTTTATGACTGCAACTCATTTTACAAGGAAAATATTAGATTTTCTGGAACAAACACTACTTTTACAAAGAAAGGATTTCAGCACTACATTACAAAAGCTTATGAACTCACCAACTTAATTGCGGACACTTTTTAAAACTATTTGTATTCTCAAGTAATCACTAAAATGGGTAACTACAAGCTTTTGAGGATGGGACGCTAAAGCGTCAGACAAATCATTTTTGTCATCATATTGTAATTTATTTTGAAACATGTAACTCGTGAAACAATGTAACCTTTTCAATTATATATATGATGGCTGTTTTTGCTTTCTTTACTATTATTCAACTGTCATGATACTGTACATGAAACTCATCCCACCCTCGGACGTTTCTGCCATCCTGGTTTAGGGGTGTGACATCATTATATCTACAACATGCTTATCCAACGAAGGACCTAAGCGCGTGTCAAATGCCATTGGTAATTTGACTTTCGTGTTGTTCGTCATGCCAAACCTTTCAAGCTGGTTTCGAGTATATTTCTATTGATTGATAAAAATGCCTTCCCTGCTTTGAAGAATATGTAAACCTAAAAAGTTATTGATGTTACCCATCCTATTCATTTTTAATTGACTTTTCATGAGTTCCTCAAATTTCTTAGACAATGAAGGATCAGTCGAGCGAAAAATAATGTCATCGACATAAATTTGAACGAGCATCAGATGATCCCCTACTTTCTTTTGAAATAAAGTAGGATCAACTAATCCTTGTTTAAATTTAGCGAGTTTCAAAAAAATTGTTATAGTTGCATACCAGGCACGAGGTGCTTGTTTCAACCCATAGACTACCTTGTCTAAAATATAACAGTGATTAGTATACTTATCGTTAACGAAATTCGGTGGTTGTTCGACGTACATTGTTTCTTCTAGAACACCATTTAGGAATGCACATTTGACATCCATTTGATACGTCGAAGTCCTTATGAGTTGCATAGGCAAGAAAAATTTGTACTGCCTCGAGTCTTGCAATAGGGGAAAAGGTTTCCTCATAATCGATACCCACTTGTTGAGAATAACCCTTTACAAATAGCCTTGCTTCTTTTCGAACAATATTGCCTTATTTATCAGTTTTGTTCTTTAAAATCCATTTTTGACCAATTAAAAAAACATCTTCAGGTTTAGGAACTAACATTGTTTCCTTCAAACTCAACAAGTTCAGATTAAATTGCATCAATCCAATGAGAGTGTTCTAATGCAACCGTTACTATTTTTGGTTCTAATTTCAAAATGAAAAAATTAAACATACAAAATTCTTGATGAATAGTCAACACCTCATTTTTAGCTCGAATATGGGCTCGAGTTAAGACACCAGAATTTGGATCACCAATAATTTGTGCTTTAGGATGATCTCTTGTCCACTTGTCCATCGGTGGATATGCATGATCGAAGTCTAAAGGTGCATCTTCAAAGATGACATCAGCTTCTAAACCTTCACCTGCAATTGAAATATTATCAGTTACATCATGAAAAGCTTGTTCTTGATCATTGCCATTATCATGATTTAATCCACTTGGCTCCACCTCGACATCAACATGGTTAAGCATACGCTCCCCCTCAACATGATTTTGAGATTTCATATGCTCCCCTCAACATATGAATCATTTCTTTCGTTTTGAGACGTCGACTTCAAGTGCTCCCCCTCCATTTGATCATTAGTCGAAACATGTATGCTTTCGACATGAACTCTTGAAGTTGATGAAGAATGTGCATCATTTTCTTTATTTGTGACTATCAAATCATCAGAGTGTTTCAATGCCTCAGGAACGTGATTATCACCAGTATGAATTTCTGCATAAATGGCCTAATCAGGAATCCCAAAAATTAAATCAAGATGAATATCAAAAGTATCCATTTGTTTAGAATCAACATTTGAATCAACAAAAATGGGTTTTTAAATGAAAGGATGTTCAATTCTTTTGACATAATGATCATCGAATGTGAGATTGAACGTTCCTTCTATCGTCCTTGTTCGCTTGTTTAACACCCTATAGGCAACAGAGTTTTCAGAACATCCTAAGAAAATCCCCACATCAGCTTTCGATTGAAATTTGGAAAGATTATCCTTGAGATTCATGATGAAACATCTACATCCAAAAACATGGAAAAAATTTACATTAGGTTTCCTTTTGTTTATTATCTTATAAGGTGTTATGTTAATATGACGATGAATGAAAGAATGATTTTTCATAAAGCAAGAAATTGAAACCGCCTCTGCCAAAAAGTATTGTTGCAAATTCGCATAAGCGAGCATTTCTCTCGCCGCTTCACACAAAGAACGATTTCTCCTTTCGACAACACCATTTTTTGTGGTGTGTATGCAGATGAAAAATTATGTGTGATGGCCAACTCAGTAAAAAATGAATCAAGAATTCAATTTTTGAACTCCGTTCCATTATGACTCATTATCTTTCGAAGTTTCCTCTTTAAGCTCAATTCGATGTTCTTAATAAAACCAATCATCAGTTGGGCAGTTTCAGACTTCTTACGAAGAAAGAAAACCCAAGTAAACCTGGAAAAATCATCAACGATAACAAGTATGTACCTCTTCTTATTGAGGGTCTCAACAGTTGAAGGTCCATATAATTCAATGTGAAGAAGTTCCAAATTTTCGAAGATTTTTGAATCAATGATAATTGGATGACCTTGACGATGTTGTTTTCCATGTTCACATGCAACACATAATGAATCATTGTCAAATTCTAAAATAGGTAAACCACGAACAAGATCATTAAGAACAAGTTTGTTAAGATTTTTGAAGTTGAGATGAGAAAGATGTCGACGCCATAACCAACTGAGGTCTGAAGATGCTTTCGGAAACAAGCATACTGAGGGAATACCTACAATTGGTTTTATGTCAAGAGTGAACATATCTCCTTTTCGTTTCGACTTTAGAAGAATCTCCTTCGTTTCATTTTTGGAGATAACGCTTCCTTCCTCATAAAAAAGAACCGGATTCACAGTGCCAACAACTAGTTCTAAAACACTAATCAGATTGTGATTTAGTCCTTTAGCATAAGCAACTCGATTCACAGTGAACTTTCCATTCATCACTTTCCCATATCCTCTGACTTCACATTTTTTATTCTTTCCAAACTTGACAACTCCTTGTAACGCCTGGTTCCTAGTACGCATTTAATTATAACTTATTTGTTTTTATAGAGCTACTCGACGAGTTGGGAGCCCCAAACTCGTCGAGTAGAAACGAAAATGGACGCTGGATTTTAAACAATCTACTAGAAGAGTTGAGAGCCCTCAACTCGGTGAGTAGGCCTGCCAGATTGAAGCCCGAATTTCAGGGTTTTTGCACCCTATTTAAGCATCTTAATCCCCACCTTATGGCCTCATTTCCAGCCTCCAAGTCCTAAACCCTAATCCACAAAAGATAGTAGATCCAGAGACTTCATTCCATCCTCATCATTTTCTGGTAATCAAGTCTCTAGCATGACTATTAGTTCATTAGATCTCATTAGTTCCATTTTTATGAGGTTTTTGGTTCAAGAATCTCGATCTTTAGGACATGGATGTCCCAAGTAGCTTACCTTCCAGATATGGAATCATTAAGGGTTGTTAAGGCATAAAGGTGCAAACTTTATTCCATTGGAGCCTCATTCAAGCCTTAAGGACGTTATTATGGCCTTTTAAGCCCCAAAAGGCCATGCGTGGAAGTAAATTCCGAGACTTTACGTATTCATTGGGTGTCTAGGGCCTAGATCTCGATTTTCATGCTTTGGGTTGGAGTAATAAGGCTTTTGGACAAAGATTTATGTCTTAATGAACTAGGGTTTTAGCTAAACCCACTAAGGAGGATTATTAGCGGGTAAAGTTGGAAACTTTACCCTTAAAGGAGCATTTCCAATGTGTAGAAGAAGTATGGACCTTGGATATGGAGATTAGAGGCTTAATTTGTTAAGATGGCCCAAATAGACAAAGGAACTTGTCGAGTCCATAGAGGAACTCGACGAGTTGAGTCGTGTTGTCCCGTTTCTGATTATGGTAGAACTCGACGAGTATGAAGATGACTCGACGAGTTGATTTGCTAAATCGCGACTATGAGAAGCCCGATGGAACTCGACGAGTCGGCAGGGGAGGACGACTTGGCGAGTTGGGTCGCGATTTCAGGACTGTTGAGTTAAGGAACTCGGCGAGTTGACAGGTCGACTCGGCGAGTTGACAGGTCGACTCGGCGAGTTGGTCAACCCAGAATATTGACTTTGACAAGGCGTAAAATGGTTATTTTACCTTTAGAAGAATTACCAGTTTTTGACTAAGTGCTTATTGTGATGATGATAGCTGGGGAGTCGATTGGAGCAGCCATCAGAGATTCCTCACTTGAGATTTCATCAGCCAGCTTGAGAGGTGAGTTTTCCTCCAGTAGGACGGGTCTAAGGCACCAAGTTCAGCCTGTATATGTATGATTAGTAGCCGAGTGTGGGCGAGGCCCGTATCTCCCAGTTAGCCGAGTTTGGGTGGAGCCCGTATCTCATAGCTTTAGTTGAGTATGGATATATGACTGATTGATAGATTTAGTTACACTTGATGTCTTTGTGATACTTGTATGTATGTTCAGTAGTTGAGTGAGGACGGGGCTCGTATCTCATAGTAGTTGAGTGTGGGCGGGACCCGTATCTCATAGTAGTTGAGTGTGGGCAGGGCCCATATCTCATAGCCGACGGAGTATGGGTGGGGCCCGTATCTCCCAGTTAGCGGAGTGTGGGCGGGGCATGTATCTCCTGGTTGCATGTTATATGTGTATGATATGTGGTAGTTTGGGGAGACTCACTAAGCTTCGTGCTGACAGTTTTCAGTTTTGGTTTCAGGTACTTCCGGTAGCAAGGGGAAGAGCTCAGGATGATTGCAGTGCACACACCATTGATTAAGCCTGGGATGTCTAGACTCTGATATTTTGGGACAAGATTTTGATGCATTATTTTGTTGTGATGATTTCAGATACATTACTTATGCTTTTATGAGATGATGACTGGTATTTATGGTTTTTATGAATAACTAAAAACGAAATTTTTGAACTATATTTTTGGGATGTTTCATGTTGGTATTAGAGCCTTGGTTTGAGGGATTCGGGCACACTCTCGGTTGTGTCTGAACTCAAACTAAGGAATTGGTATGAAAATTTTCAAAAGAAAATCATTTTTATGAAAGGCATTTTTAAAAAAGAGAAAAGAACTTTGAAAAGAGAAAAGGGTGTGGTGCATGAAATCAGCCGAGCTCAAGTAAGTACTCCCAAAATTACCCATACAAGTTTATGTTATGATATGTTATGAGAACTGCATGCTAGAGTAGGAATAAGGGTCTAGGAAGGATGCCTTATGTGCATGTTATATGTATATTAGCTTTATCAGAACTGCATGCTAGATTAGGGCTAAGGATTTAGGAAGGATGCCTTATATGCCTGTTATATGTATCTCAACTCAGTGAACTGCATGCTAGTATAGATTAGTCATGGATGGCATGAATGAGGTATGCTTGATTATATTACTCGATGCTTAAATGTTGCTTGCTTTGTGCTTTTAAGAGTTCTAATTATCTTTTACTAACTAGTAAACGAATATGTTAAGTTACATACTGCGAGGAATAAATAGCTTCAGAAGGTTAGGTCTACCTTTATTGCGCAGCTCTTGTTTGAGTCCAACCGTTGTAGGGTAGGACTTCTCATTCGAAGAATTATCTAGTCTTAGTAATATGTAATAGTATTCGCGAGCTAGTTAGGGGAGATAGCAGGGACTTCTTATGCAGCTGATGGTGGAGAGTGGGTTTGTGATTACCCTAGGGCAAGCGTAGGATGAGATTAGCATGTGAATCAGTAGTAGTAGAAGGGACTTGGTGGAGTCAAGGCAGTTCTTGAGGAAAGTACAGATAGATGTGGAAGGTACTATGGGCACGTACTACTGAAAGCAAGGGATCCGTACTCGAAACAAGGAAGGCTGATATGAATCCAGGGAACTAGTAGTATATGTGATCCCTCGAGATATGATTAGTATTTTGATTTTTTTTATGATGTGTTTTTCAGAATGGTGGTATTACGCACTAGACCAGTCGGCAGTTCAGGCGCTAGTGAGGGATCAGGCTCGGGCTCTGGGACCGGGCAGCTAGACGACCAGACGAGGGAGTTCATCTCCTCTGAGATCACACGCAGTATCCTAGATCAGACTCCTGTGATCTTCGACACGATCAAGGAGGGTATTTTAGAGCTTTTGGATGAAAGATTGAGTGCCTTCCGCACCGAAGTGGCGGCCATGATGGGGTCGCACACACTAACTTTTAGGGAGTTCAGAGCTTGTGGAGCTCCCGATTACCATGGGGCTTGGGGCCCCATTGCGGGCACTAGATGGTTGGCTGATGTTGCCAATGCATTCCGCACCAGAAGATGTCCCGAGTGGGACAAGGATTGACTTGCATCTTGTCTTCTGAAGGACAGGGCATGTGACTTGTGGGAGGAGGTCGGACAAGCCATTGGTGATGATCCAGCTCTTGATGCTATGAGTTGGAGCGACTTCTCGGCTAGGTTTAGAGTCGAGTTTGCACCTATGATACAGGTGCAACAGCTTGCTAGGGAGTTCCAAGATCTCCAACAGACGACTGAGACAGTGGCGAAGATTACTGCCAAGTTCAGGGAAAAGCCCCTTCTCGTTCCGCAGTATGCGGCGGACGAGGAGATGAAAAAGGCCCGATATCATGAGATGTTGAGGAGTGACATTCGGCAGTTTGTGAGCCGATCCAGCTGTCAAACGTTGGAGGATATGATTGCTAGAGATATAGAGAGAGATCGATTTAGAGATAAAGAGAAAGAGGAAACTAGATGTGGCATATGGGATGGAGGGCTCGGGAAAAAAGCCCAAGACAGATTCCTGAGGGAAGAGCCAGAAGGGCCGAGGCCGCTGCGGCAAATGCGGTAGGTCGCACGAGGAGACGTGCAGGGCGGGTAGTTCAGACTGATTTAAGTGCGACCAAACTGGTCATATGAGCAGGGACTGTACAGCTACCACCACCACCACCACATCATCTTATCTGATTGGCTTCCAGTGCAATCAGAAGGGCCACAAGAGGTCCCAATGTACGAGCTTTGTAGCAGCAAGACAGGTGGCGGCACCCGCTCCTGGTACATTGAGGATTACAGATGGCCGACAGGGTCGTGAAGATGCGCCAGTGGTGAAGAGTAGAGCCTTCCAGTTGACAGCAGAGGAGGCACGTCCAGCCCCTGATGTTATTACAGGTATGTATCTTCCCCTTATCTCTTTTTTTATGTTGATTATTACTTATGTTTATGTGTTTTGTTATAGGATCGTTCCTTGTGAACAGTATATCTGCCTTGGTATTGTTTGATTTGGGGGCAACCCAATCTTGTGTGTCATTCGCGCTCAGCAAGCGATTCGTTAGAGCTCCGGGGGAACTGGATTGCCCATTTCATATGGAGATAGTAGATGGCAGGACCATTAAGGCTGTGAGGGTTCACAGAGGTTGTAAACTACAGTTATTCGATGAGCAGTTTTCAATGGATTTGGTTCCTATTCCCCTACGAGGGAATAAGGTCATCATGGGTATGGACTGGCTAAGCCCTAATGGGGCAATGATCGACTACGAACGACAACTAGTGAGGGTTCGGACTCCTAATGGGGGAGGGTTAGTGATTCGGGGCGAGAGGCCACAGGGTGGATTGACTCTATGCTTAGCACTGAGAGCGAGGAGCTACCTTCAGTAGGGTTGCGTGGGTTATGTCGCCTATGTCATAGATACCCGGGATAAGGGTAAGGAGACAGTCGATGATGTACCGGTAGTGCGAGAGTACCCGTACGTATTCCCGGAGGATTTACCTGGGGTACCTCCGGAGACACAGGTTGAGTTTAGGATTGACCTAGTCCCTTGTGCGGCTCTAATAGCCAAGGCACCATATTGGTTGGCTCCTCCCGAGATGCAGGAGTTGTGTATGCAGATGCAGGAGCTGTGTATGTAGATGCAGGAGCTGTTAGACAAGGGGTTCATCAGACCGAGCAGTTCGTCATAGGGAACCTCGATCATGTTTGTGAAGAAGAAGGACGGGTCACATCGCATGTGTATAGACTAACAGGAGCTGAATAAGGTAACGGTGAAGAACCGTTATCCCCTCCCGAGGATTGACGATTTCTTTGACCAGCTATAGGGTGCATTTTGGTTCTCCAAGATTGATCTGTGATCAGGTTATCACCAGATGCGAGTCAGGGACGAGGATGTGCAGAAGACAGCTTTTAGGACTCACTATGGTCATTATAAGTTCGTGGTGATGCCGTTTGGGCTCACCAATGCTCCAGCCATGTTCATGGACCCCATGAACCGTGTGTGCAGACCGATGTTGGATCGGTCTATAATAGTCTTCATTGATGAAATCTTGGTTTACTCCAAGACTCATGAGCAGCATGAGGAGCACCTGAGGGAGGTGCTGGAGACGTTGAGGAGGGAGAGACTTTTCGTAAAGTTCTCAAAGTGTGAGTTTTTGTTGTACAAGGTGCAGTTTCCGGGGCACCTTGTCAACCAGAAGGGTATTTTGGTCGATCCAGCCAAGACTGAGGCCGTGATGCAGTGGGAGATTCCGAGGTCTCCAACTGAGATTCGGAGTTTTTATGGTCTAGCGGGTTATTACCGACGATTCATCCAGGATTTCTCCAAGATCGCTGTTCCTTTGACCCGACAGACCAAGAAGTCGATGACATTATGTTTGGGGCTTGAGCAGTAGGCAGCCTTCGAAACTCTCAGACATCGATTATGTGATGCACCGATCCAGACTTTGCCGGAGGGCATCGATAACTTTGTGGTTTACGGTGACGCTTCGATTACGGGCATGGGTGCAGTATTGATGCAGTGGGGTCACGTGATAGCTTACGCATTGAGGCAGTTGAAGCCTCACAAGGCTAACTATCCGACGCATGATTTAGAGTTGGGGGCTGTGGTTTTCACCCTCAAGATTTGGCGGCATTACCTCTATGGGGTCCGTTGTACCATTTACACAGACCACAAGAGTTTGAGGTACCTTATGGATCAGCCGAATCTGAACATGAGGCAGTGTCAGTGGTTAGATGTGGTGAAGGATTATGACTGTGAAATCTAATACCACCCAGGCAAGGCCAACGTGGTGGCCGACGCCCTGAGCCGCAAGGAGGTAGCGGCCCTGATTCGAGACATCTGTCTGAGGATGACAGTGTTTACTCCATTGTTGGAGTAGATCAAAGAGGCGCATGTCGAGGGTGTGAAGGAGGAGCGCCGGAAGTGAGAGTGGATCATCGGCCAGGTGGCCTCATTTGATTATGACAGTCGCGGGTTGCTGACCCTGCATGGGAGGGTCTGGGTGCCATACTGGGACGAAGCATGGCAGTTTCAGATGGATGAGGCCCATAAGTCCAGGTTCTCCATCCATCCCAGGGCAACGAAGATGTATCGGGATCTTCGCCCTGATTACTGGTGGCCCAGAATGAAGCGGGATGTAGCCTGGTACGTAGAGAGATGGTTGACCTGCAGGAAGGTCAAGGCTGAGCACCAAAGGCCTCACAGAAATATGCAGCCGTTAGACATTCCCTTGTGGAAATGGCAGGATATAACCATGGACTTCATTACGAAGCTTCCTAGGACCGCACGCGGAGTAGATTTGATATGGGTCATCGTGGATCGGCTGACCAAGAGTGCTCATTTTATCCCGATCCAGGAGAGCATATCGGCTGAGAAGCTGGCCGAGATTTACATATGTGAGATAGTGGCACGACATGGAGTGCCTATCTCAGTGGTGTCAGACCGAGATGTCCGTTTCACTTCCAGATTTTGGAAGCAGTTTCAAAACAAGATGGGTACTCGTCTTCACTTCAGCACCGCTTTCTACCCCCAGATGGATGGACAGAGCGAGAGGATGATCCAGACTCTCGAGGACATGCTATATGCATGTGTCTTGGATTTCGGTGGCAGTTGAGATATGTATCTTCCGTTAGTGGAATTTTCATATAACAACAGTTACCACGCTAGCATAGATCGACCTCCCTTCGAGATGCTCTACGGGAGGAAGTGTAGGACCCCAATCTGTTGGGGCGAGGTCGGTCAGAGGGTCATGGGGAGTACTGAGGTAGTACTCAAGACTACAAAGTGGATCCAGCAGGTCCGGATCAGACTCCAGACTGCTTAGAGTCGGCAAAAGAGCTATGCCGAAAAGCGGCGTTCAGACTTGGAGTTTCAGGTGGGCGACATGTTCCTCCTGAAGGTGCCACCATGGAAAGGTGTCATCCGGTTCAGGAAGCAGGGTAAGCTGGGTCCCAGATACATTGTTTCGTTCCGGGTTTTGGCTCGGGTGGTCCGAGTTGCTTACCGTTTGGATCTTCTAGAAGAGCTCAGCCAGATCCACAACACTTTCCATGTCTCTCAGCTACGGAAGTGCTTAGTGGATGACACAACAGTTATAACCCTAGAGGATATACAGGTTGATGACAACCTGAATTATATCGAGAGCCCAGTAGCTATTCTTGATAAGAAGACAAAGGAGTTGAGGAACAAGAGGGTTGAGTTGGTGCAGGTGCAGTAGCAGCACCGCAAGGGTTCAGAGTGGACTTGGGGGCCCAAGGGGGAAATGAGGGAGCATTACCCGGAGTTGTTTCTAAAAAGTATTAACATTTTTTATTGCAATTTCTTGCCCCTATCGCACTGTTGGAGTAGATTCTTGAGACAAAGTATTTCCACTGATTGAATCATTCAAGTATTTCTCGTAAGAAGATTGAATTTGTTCTTGGGAATACTTTCGAGATTGATATTGTTTTCCTTTTCCTTCGAGCCAATGGTTGATGTTCTTGACATCATTTCAACCTTTTGTAAATGATGCTTTCATCTTTTGTGTCGATGATGCTTTCATCTTTTGTGTCGAATTGGGATTTGGAAAATGTGGATTTTGAGGTTTGAATGGTTCACTTTTCTTTCATTTAACTTCCAGTTTTTCAAAATTTAATTTTAAAAAAGACCTTTTTGGATGATTTTGAAAACGATTTTGATATCAGTTCTAATAACCAACACCATTTTGTTGTAAAACATTTCAATTTTGATCAAAACTTCTTTGTCTACGTCTTTGAGCAAAACTCTATGATCATAACTTTGATCTAACTTCCGTTGTCCGTTATTTTGAACAAAATTCTTTGGTCCTCGATTTTGAACATTTCTTTGGACAAGACGTTAACCAAAATTCCGTTGATCATGATTTTTAACAAAATTTCCATTTCCGTTACTTTGAAAACCATGTGATTGAAATTGATTTTGGACATTGTTTTGAATCTTTTGAAAACCATTTTGTTTCTGAAATTGTTTGCTTTGAAAACTCTTTCCATTTTGAAATTGCTTTGCATTTTGTGATAACGTCTGAACTATTTCAGAAGATTTTTGTTTATAAATCTTTTGATTATGAAAAGCTTTTACATTTTTCTAATAAGATTTATTTTGTGCTTTGATTTCCCAAATCCTTCCTCACAAGCCAATTTCTCTACTTTTCCTTTGAAGAACCGTGTTTTCACCTTTTTGATGTTTTGGATAATTAGGTGAAGAATTAACACCTTTTTCTTTGTGTTTATTATCAACAACTAATTTTTCAGTTTTCACAGCCGAAACACATTTTGGTTTTTGTTGTTGAAAGGTTGTTGAGTTTTTGTTCAAACCATTTTCGACTGTATTTTGATTCGAATAAACACCTTCTTTTGTTACACCTTCATTGTCTTCCTTTAACAATTTGTTTAATTCTGGATCTACATTATCACCAATTCCTTTGGTGAAAAAGACTTGGTTTGGAAGCACAACTTCATATGAATCCTTGAACCTACGATAAACCACCACATTTGATTCAAGATAATGTTTTCATTTATTTTTCAACACACTCGAATACTCCTTAGAGTCTTCGAAGACTTGATCAACCACAACTCTTGGAGTTGCTTTCTATTTTGAAACTTCATCCTCATTACTCTCATAGTCCTCAACCATAACAGGATCACTAGGATCATAGACTTTGGATGTCGAAGGTTGATCACTATTTACTTTCGACACTAAATCATTACATTCTTTGCCTTTAGCCATAGAATTAGCATTAATGACAGAAAATGTGAGCAATCGACACATTCCTCTTCCTCAATTTCATTGATATTATTAGAATCATCTTCACTATTAGCAAAATTTTGTTGAGAACCAAGTGTCGACTTCTCAGTCATGTTTAAAAATTTTACTTGTTCGTTTTGTGTTAAGGTCTCATTCACAATATTCACAAGGTCATAAGTATTCAAATGCTCATTAATATTTACAATCCCATACACATATGAATCATTTGGAACATTATCATAGACCGCTATCTTGTTTTCACAGTCATATGTAATTTCGTCAATGCGTTCCCTTTTAAAAGCAAGAAAAGGAAGTAGTTTTTGATGCTGTTCAGTACAAATTTTAGCAGAATGATGAAGTTCAGTCATTTTAGCATACAATCTCCTAGCTAAATTACAATAAATGATGCGTTATTTAACAAGCATAATGATGTGCATTAGAATAGAATCCCTATCAATCAACAAATTGGTAATTCTTAAGTCTAAGGATTCTATTACACCTTTCTTTTCTTCTAATTTATTTTTGGCTTCATTGTAAAGGGACTTGGACAGCTCTGCTTCACTACTCATAGATATTAACATCTCATTAAGATAAGCACATGTATTATCAAACTCAGACAAAATATCATTATAAGAAGATGAAAGAATTTTAAACGAGCTAAGAATATCACGTACCTTAGCAGTCATTAGTGAATTTGTCGAATCAGTGGGCACAAAACATCGGCCAGTAATCTCATCCTCTTTACTCATCTCATCCCAGCAAACCTTTATCCTGTTCATCTCATCATCATCTGATCCGGATGACCATATCTGATATGTACCTTCTTCCTCATCACCTCCTTTAGCCACCAAAGAAACTCCCTTGGTTCAGGCATGAATCTCTTCTATTTTCTCAGCATATTATGCTTCATCCTTGACTCTTTCCTTTTTTCCTTCCTTCTTCCTAAGCATGCAGTCCTTAGCCAGATGGTGCGTCCCATTGCAGTAGTTACAATTGTAACCTGAGTCTCCTTTCAACTTCAACTCTTTCTTCTTCTCATACGTACTCTAAGCATCTTTCTTCTCCACTTTGACTCAACTTTCACACTCTTTCCAGTCGAAGTCACACCTTTGTTCTCATAATTGTTCTTAAACTTTCCACTGAAAGGCTTCTTGAAGAATTTCTTAACCTTGTTGTTCGAATATTATGTGACTGCTTCTTCATTATAGTTGAATAGAAATCCCTCTTTACTACCCTTTGCTTCTTCTTCTGACTCAGACTCCATACCAGAAAATTTCAATACCAAAGCTAATGGTCCTCCAAGACTCACTTTGATTTCTTCAGTAATGTCATTGATCTCGCTTTCATGAGCTTTCAACACATTATATAGATTTGCCAATGAATAACCATAAAACTTTCTTGAGTTTTGATCATCAAGCTGATGTTTCTACAGTCCTTATGCAATCCCATAAGAAAAGTGAGATTGAACTCCAGGGACAATCGAGTCACCCTGTAACAAGAACACTTGAAAATAAGTTCATTCAATCGATCATACTGTTGGAACCTGAAAGTGAACCTCTAGCAATCTCTATCTTTTGTATGTTCTGAAGTCAGCTTTGTTCCGAAGTTAGTTTATGTTCCGGAGTCAACATGTTGTCCGGAGTCAAATTGGTATCCAGAATAAAGAATATGTTCAAGAGTTGATGTTCCGAAATGGTGTATGTATGAATCAGTTTGTCCATCTGTATTAATTACTTTTGTCATTTCACTTGATGTAACGTATCATAAAACTTAATCTCTTTTGTCAACTTAAATAATCAGAGTGTCAGGAGTAACTCTATTATCCGGTCCTATGTATGTTTTTGGGTTAGTACGATGTAACTTGTTCTTCTATTTAAGGAGCATTCAATGACAAAACAATTTACGGATTGTTCTACAACAAATAGATATTTTTCACATTTATTTCACTTGCACCTTTCTCTCATATCATTCATTAAAACATTCCTTGTTTTCATTTATTGTCTTTACCTTGATCATATTCATAGTCTATTATTTCATACTTGAAGTACTTTGTTGATTCTCATATTCAGTCTTAACTGGTCTTGCCAAACTTGACTGGAACTATTAATTAGAAGGAGACATTCATCTTAAGCATCAACTCAAGGTTTTAGTTTTCGAACCTTGTCCCTACGCAATCAGATCCTTGTTCTCACAATTGGTATCAGAGCTTGAGTGGTTGTCCTTTGAATCCATAAGAACAGATTATAGTTGATTCGAGATTACCTTGGTATTTTGATCATTTCTGTGTTAAGGATAAAATTTCTTCTATATACCACTTTTGCTCAAGATATCTTAACTTCAATGGCTACTCCTAATTCTCAACAAATGTACCCACTGTAAATAGAAAATAGTGTGGGTTGCCCTACACATGCCCCACTGCTAGTTGTTGAAGAGTATGATCACTGGAAAGTCATAATGGAAAGATTTTTACTTGGAAAAGAAAAAGGTGAATCTATCTAGAGATCTGTTAAAGAAGGTCCTCATGTTCCAGTTCGAACCATTGTTAGAGATGATGCTGCAACTCTCTTGGGACAGGATCAACAACAACAAGCACCTCTCACTGCTGATGATCTTGAAAAGTTCCATGCCGATCAAGTTGCCTTTTCAGAAATGGTGTTTGGTGTTCCACCTTCTCTCTTAGAGCACATCAAACTGTGCAAGTCAGCAAAAGAGATTTGGGACACACTTTAAGATTTGTTCGAAGGGTCAGAGAACATGAAGGATAAGCGTCTAACCTCAGTTGTCAATGAGTTCGACACTTTCGCTACAACACCTGGTGAATCTGTTGCCTCAGCCCCAAACAGATACCGAATTGTTGTCAACAACATGACAGCTCATGGGATAGTCCGAACTCCACTTGAGTACAATCTCAAGTTCATCAACAGCCCCAGAAAGGGGTGGGGAATGTGAAATCATGTCTTTAGAGTAATGGGTCTCTAAAAAAGTTGAAGCTCTACCAACTCTTCGATGAGCATCAAGGTCATGAATCAAATGTTGCACAAACCTTGCGTAAACTCACTGGAGGCCCTCTAGCTTTAGTCAGTTCCTACGACCCACAAACTCCAAACCTTGCTATTACGGACCCTCTCTCTATTGTTGTTCCTCACATTCCTCCTATTCAACCCTCACCTCCAACCATACCTGCTCCAATCTCTAACAACTATCAACCAAAGGGTGAGCTTAACTTTGATGAAATGGACTCCGAACTCCGCTTCCAACAGCAGTTTGCCTTACTTTCCATGAAATACAACCATCCTTTCAACAAGCCATACAATAATCGTTTCCAAGCTTCTCACCGAAACAACCGTTTCCAGGCACCTCACCAAAACAATCCTCAACATTTCAACAAACTTTTTGAAAACCCACCATCCTACAAGCCTAACCTTCCTACACCAAATCACACCCCAGAATCATCACAGATTCTGAAGTCGGAAAAACCCAAGATTGTATGTCACAAATGTGGACATGCAAATCACTTTGCCAAAGATTGCTTGGCTGAAGTCCCACAGAAACCCAAGATCAAGGACTCTGCTTACTATGCACGACGAGCTCAAGAATTGGCAGAAAGTGAAAAGGCCTTTGTTACCACTCTATCAAGGGATGTAAAAGGGAATTGGTCATCTGGAGATGATGATGACGTAACCACTGGTAGGAACATGTGTCTTATGGCTCGACTAGAAATAAAATGTGATGAAGGCTACTGGTCGTCTGGGTTGGAAAGAGATGATGAAGATGCCGAGCCAAACTACAGCTACATGGCCACCAACAATCCACCTGGCAGAAGCATCGTTCAACAGGTAAAATCTATGATTACTGATAATAATTTTGACTTGTCTCTTTGTGAACCATATCTAACCCGTATTCAATTAGACATGAACACAATTTACAAAGCCTATGAGTCAGCCATAAAAGCCAGTGAGAAGAAGGAAAGTGAATTAAGTCGTCTGAGATTAAGTTTTGAGGATAAGAAGTTGAAAATAGAGTCTTTAGAACGAGAGCTTGTAATGTCACAAGATGAATGTATCATTCTTAAAGACAAATGTGAAATCACTTAATTTGAAAGAAATGTTTTAATTTCTGACAACAAACGTCTCAATGCTAAAATAGATGTTTTGCAAAATTCCATTGACATTCTTGAAGCAAATGATCGGATGACTCACAATTTTTGTCATCCTTGGTCAAAAGCTCCTGGTCTCGGAAGCAAGATTTCGTAACCTATTGCTCATCCCTTTAAGGAGTTACAAAACCTAACTTTTATGGGAGACGTTCCGAACATCAAACATTCAGACACCCCTGTCTCGCCTCTATCACCCCTTCCTGAGACTCCTGACCAATTTGCATCATTGATTCCTGAGTTTCAACCTATAGCTGTCAAATATCCCGATTCCATGCTTTTTCCGCCTCTTACAAACCTGGACCTGAATCGGACCTCAGAACCCCACTCTAGTATTCCAAACTCTTTCATTCAAAATCCGAACCACAGCCCTCCTAACAACTGTGTTGTTGAGGAAATTTTTCCGAAGACAACTGGACCTGAATTCTCTTAGTGTGTTTGGGCATCTTTGGATAGTGAAGTCGATGATTCGTCAATCTCGTGTAAGTCTGAACCTCAAGTGATTTCCAAAACAAAACTAGTTCCAATTAAGCCTGTGTTCAACAACCCTTCAGTAGGACAAACCTTAAATCTTCACCTCATTCCAAAAGAAAACCCATGTTGAATAGGAAAGATATTGTCGATCCTAAGGTAGAAGCCCAGAATGCTCACAAAAAGGAAACTAAGTCTAGAGAAAATTATAGATTCCTTGAAAACTCCATAAAGATTGTATCTCGGACTACTCATTCCTCAACTAAGAGTCAAAACACCTTCGCACCCACTAAGATCCTTAAGGGGCCTTCAAATCCTTCCAGTCCTGTAGAACAAAAGAAAGTCGTCAGTCCCACTCCGAAAAATCCTATTGTAAGCACTACATCTGTCCGAACCAACTCTCTTCGGACTGTTTCATCCATTTTATAGAAAAAGTCTATGGCACAATTTTTAAATCTGAATCGCTTTCCAAAACGAGTGTACCATCGAACAAAGAAAGACTTTCCTAGAAAACAATTCCACAAAAATCTTCAAAACAAAAATTTGTTTGGAAAATTAAAAAATCCATTGATGAAACAGTGACTCCGGAAAGGACCACTGCTCCGGAAGTCCATTGTCCAAGAAAAGCTGTTCTAAACCCTCATGTTATTGAGTATGATTATTGGATAGATGAAAGAACCATGGCATTCTGTTTTTTTCTTAAGGAATCTCGGAACAAATCTTCTAAGCGATTTGTTGTTCAAAACTCACAACCGAAGCCTAAGACTCGTGCTTTTGTCTAACTCAGAGCCTAAAAACTCCACAACTCACTAATTTTGCAGGCACTCTGTGCTTCGGAGCAAGAAAAAATATGGTATATTGATAGTGCTTGCTCCATGCACATGACAGGGCAGAAGGACTTTTTGCGAGATCTCAAACTTTCACCAAATGCAGGCTATGTGACATATGGTAACAACTCCAACTCTCATATTCGAGGTTATGGCATCCTCACAAATGGCAACTTCTCCATTTCAAACATGGCATATGTAGCTGACTTGAAGCATAATCTGATAAGTGTGGCTCAACTTACTGAGGCTAATCGACGAGTTGAATTCTGCAAGAAACACAACTATGTCATGTCCGACGACCGAAAGGAATGCTTAATCAAGTCAAATCGCAACAAGAACATGTATCCTCTTGACATAAACATGATCATTGGCAATCCCCGACTCTGCTTACTCTCAAAAGTTGTTCCTGACGTCAGTTGGTTATGACATAGGAGGCTTGATCATCTAAACTTTAGATATATGAATGATCTTGTTTCCGGTGAGAAGGTCAGAGGTTTGCCACTCCTCAAGTTCGAAAATGATCATTTATGTGTTGCATGTGAGTGTGGAAAGCAGTCAAAGAAGGGTCATCTCGTCATCATTGAAAAATCAATCTCGTAGCCGTTAGAACTTCTTCACATTGATCTGTGTGGACCCTCTACAGTAGAAATTTTGCATCACAAGAAATACATTCTTATGATTGTGGATGACTTTACTAGGTTCACCTGGGTCTTCTTCCTAAGGTTCAAGTCCGAAACATCCTCCGAACTCATCAACTTTATCAAAGGAATTGAAGTTCTCATCAAACTCTCAGTAACGAGAATCCGAAGTGACAATGGTTTGGAATTCACAAATTCGACCATTGATAACTTCCTCAATGAGAAGGGTATTGACCATAAATTTTCGGCTCCATACACTCCACAACAAAACGGTGTAGTTGAACGACGTAACAGAACTCTTATTGAAGCTGGTCGATCCATGCTCAACTTTGCAAATCTTCCACTCTATCTTTGATCTGAAGCTGTTTCTACTTCATGCTTTACTCAGAATAGAAGCATCCTCAATCGATACCCCAATAAGACACCGTATGAAGCAATGAACGGTCGGAATCCAAGTATCTCTTTTCTTCACATTTTTAGGTGTAGATGCTTCATCAAGAACAATCATGATCAGCTTACCAAGTTCCAACCCAAAGTTGATGAACTGCTAAATCAAAGGCTTATCAAGTTCTTAATTGGCGAACTCGTGTTCTGGAAGAAAGCTTTGACGTTACCTTCGATGACAATTTCATTCGGAATTCTGTCCCAACCCATGTTACAACTCACATCATGGCGTCCGATGCTCCAGTGCTAGGATGTCCGAACCCGCAAACAATATATGAAGTTGACTTTGATATCTTGTTTGGACCCGCTGAAACAGCTCTTGATTCGGAATCTCGAACAAGACAAACCATATCTAAAGCTCCGATCTCCCAAAATGTTTCCGGTGCAACCCCTAGTTTTCCTCCATTTGATTCTGAACCATTTCAACATTCTCACGTTGAGGGGGAGAATGTTCAACCTTCCCGTGAATCAAATGTGGATGGATTTCAAGATGCAGCTGTTGAATTCAACTCTAATCCTATCAACTCAATGGACACTTGTGCAACAGCCAAGGTACCAATGGGTTTCAGACACAAGATCTTTTTGGATCCTTCAAGTGTAGCATTTGATGAAAAGAAATACAGAGGAATGATTGGATCCCTACTTTATCTCATAGCAAGTTGTCCGGACATCATGTTTTCAACATGTTTGTGTGCCAAATTTCAAGTCAATCCAAAGATGTCTCATCTATTGGTTGTTAAGCAAATATTCTGATACCTCAAAGGTACAAAGAATCTCGGAATCTGGTACCTAGAAAATGAGAGTTTTCTTCTTCAAGCATACTCCGATTCAAACTATGGCGGTCTTCAATTGGACAGAAAAAGCACATCTGGTGGCTGTCAATTTTTAGGTGGTCGATTGGTCAGCTGGTCATCTAAGAAACAGAACTGCATTGCACTTTCAACAGCCGAAGCGGAATACATAGATGTTCTTAGTTGTACATCTCAAGTTTTCTCGATGAAATCTCAGCTCCTGGATTATGGTTACCGGTTTCAAAAAATCCCAATCTATTGTGATTCTCAAAGTGTCATTGCTATCTCACACAATCCAATTCAACACTCTATGATGAAACACATCGACATACGATACCATTTTATTAAATATCATGTTTTAAGTGGTAACATCGAACTTATTTTTGTTCCATCTGACGATGAAATTGCTAATGTCTTTACTAAGGCATTAGACAAAACCAAATTCAATAGTTTTCTGAACAAAATGGGTATGATGATACCTAACCCTCAGTTCTTTCAAGAGGCTTGCACTCTCTGATGGAAACATCAAAAAGAATATTAGTTCCGAATCCAAATTGTTTTTCATCTCGGAACTACTACCTCTCGGAATAAATAGGGTCCTTTTACGTGTCTTTTTCTCTAACCACCTCTTGAAATTTTAAGTTGTACAGCTCATCCTATAATATGATGTTCATGACCAATATAGTAAGATTGGTACCAAACTCACCTCAAAACTTACTTCATAAGATTATCTCGGAATTCAAGTTTGGAACGGTATTGGACATGTTTCACTCCGAAAGTTTTTCAAAGTTCACTCCGGAAGTTTTTCAAATCTCACTTCGGAACTTTTCAAAATATCATCCCAGAACATTTCAAAACTTATTCCGGAATCTCATAAAATTTTGGCTCCGGAACTTCATTAACATTTCACTCCGGATTCTTGCCACCGGAATTTTAAAAAATCACTCCGGACCATTTTTCACTCAAATGCTTCATTCCGGAACAAGCATACAAATCTTTCATGTTTGTTCACCAAAGTTCATCCCGGACTCTTCATGTTACAAAATCATTTTCAAAAACATTCTGGAACCCTTTGTTTCCAAAATCAAAATACATGTTGAAGTTCAAAAGGTTTTAAGGTGAAACGTTTTCCAACGGTTACTTTTTGACGATACCTACCCTTTCACCCTGGAACTTCGCTCCACGTTTGCACGTCTCCATAAAGCAAACATCCCATCACTGTGTGACGGTTTCCATTTTTAACTCCAATCCATTTAAATCTTTCATCACCACAGGTCAACTCACACCAAAAACGGCAACATCCATTTCCACATCAGAATTTCATCATTACTTTTTGACCCGACCCATTCTTTTCCTGAACCTATAAAAGCCCCTTGAAAACCCTTTTACCCGTTACGCTCTCTAAAACTTCATCTTCCTCGTTTTCCTTCAATTGTTCTTCGAGAACTCAAACTTTTCAACAATGGCGTCTTCATCTCCCACCAAAAACACTCAAACTGCTCCTAAAAACCCCAAAATTGTTGCGAAGAAGAAATCGTCAAAGGGTTCCTCCTATTCCATGTCCACATAACCCTTTCTTAGGGACACCACTCAACTTTTCTCACTGGATCCCGACGACTATGATGACTCGATTTGAGTGACGATTGACTTTGTTGCTCATCATCCAATCTTTGTACCACTCACGAAGATTCCAGATCCTCCGATTCCACTTCGTCTTCTTCACACGACATTTGAGCGCATCAAGATCGAAAACAACGTTCTTGAAACAAGAATTACTGGAGATAGAATTGTGCCTATTCACAAATCAACATTCTTGAAGGCGATTGGGGTTGCAGAAAACTCAGAAAACTTCAAAGTTCAAGAGCCAACGTCGGAAGAGTTTTAGTCGTTTCTCAATCACATCAGGTACAGTGAAGAGTACAAAGCAAAGAAGTTCAAGAAATCGGCGGTTTCAGGTTTTTGGATTGTTCTAATGCACTTTATTGTGAGAGGTTTATCGGGAAAGCATGGCGGAACTGACTCACTGAGCAAAGACTGGTTGTATGTTATCTACAACATCTTCTCCGGAAAGGCTAATGCAGTTGATCTCACAGAAGTTCTATGGCAAGACTTTCGGAAGTTTTCCATCAACCGCAAGCCACATGAGATCTCAAGCCCTAGATTTTGAGCTCTTACCATTCAAAAACTGTACAGAGAACTCCAAGAGCCCATTCCTATCAACATCATTCCGGAAGAGGTATTTCTCACCTTCAAAACTATTAAATCATATCGCCTTCCGGACCAAAAGTCCTTCGGACCTGTTAGGCGTTTGCTGGAACACATGCTAGCCCTAATTATGTCCGAGTCTATTTATTTGAAACAACACTTAGAGACTTCGATTGTGTATTTCCCTACACAATCTACCCAAATCTCTGTTGAGCCCATCTCGGACGAGGGCAAGGCAGTTCCATCCGGAGGAAAGAAAAAGAAATATGTCAAGCGCAAAACTTCGCCATCCAAGCCAAAAGCTAAAAAGAGAACCAAAGTGGGTTCCTCCTCTCCACAGGAAGGAACCAAGGAAATTATGCCTGACTCTAGCCATCCTTCTACCCCTGCTACCCACTCTTCCGAGGTACCCCTCGAAGTTTCAAAATCACAAGCACACACCTACAGGGAGTCTGCATATAATCCACCCTCACCTTCCCAACAAGGTGATGCTGGTGTTGATTAAAGTTCCTTGCCCCCTGGAACAAACCCACGAGTCTCATTTGATATCCCACTTTATTCTACACAATCATTGTCCAAAACCCTTGTTCCGGACCCCAAGCATTCCGAGGCTCGAGTAGTCCCTCCAACCTCAGGTGCCTCAACTGGTCTGATACTCGGTAATGGTACAAGACGACCAGGAGTTAATGATCCAATGTGGGAAGATTTTGTCGACAGGGCTACGTCAAGACATCTGGAGCTCACCAGATCCCAAGTTGATGTTGTGCTCATCTCCATGAGGAATAGGGCCATTCAGAGCAACTTGCCCTTCGTTGTCCCCACTAATGAAGTCACCGATCTGGAGTTTGCTTCCGGAGAAACTCCCAAGAATCAACTTCATGACTCCATACACCCAGATCCCAATGAAGAACATTCAGCCGAAGTTATGTTCGATGATGAAGGAGCCTCGATCTCTGCTCCCAAGCTGTTCACATCATTTTTTTCCTTCAAAGCCTTCCTCATCAAGGCGGAATATGGACTTCAGACTCTCATCATCCTCTTCGGAACCAGTTCATGAAGACATTCACATAGAGGATCACTTCTAATCCACTCCTGAAGACTAAACTGCGTCTACACCCAAGAACATCAATGATGCTACAACACATCCTGGCTCCTCCGCACAGCAAATCAATAAAGAAGCTGACAAGAACAAGTCCCGGACTTCCACTTCGGGCACCAGATCTTCAGCAGCAAACTACATTGATCCGTTCACCCTTCTTGAAATCTGAGACTTTATTTCTGACATGATGAAGAAAGTCAATGCTATAGAAGCTTCAGTGTCCGAACTCAATACCATACTTGATGTTAAAGTTTCCGTACTGGATTCTAAACTTGTTGCAATCCTTAACTCCTTGTTCGAAGCCAACAAGTCCGGACCCACCGTTGCTGAAAGAGAAGCTCAACTTGATCAACTCATCTCTCTAAGGCTCAAGCATACTATCGAAGAAGTTGAACAGAAGTATGATGCCTCAGTTGATCACTATCTCGACAACATCACCAAAATGTTGAAAGTTCATGACGATATGCTCAATGTTTCAAATGAACTCATCAAACAGACCCACATCCGTCATGAAAAGCAAATCCAACGCTTGGAGAAATAGATCTGGAAAAAGGATGAAATGAACTTGATCATCCAACAGGTCCTGCTCAAGCTCCTCCAGACGTCATGGAAAATTGTGGATGTTCCCAATAACAAATTTGATGAAATGCTCTCGATCCTCAGCAAACTCTTCGATCATCTCAAAGCTCAAGCTCCAATAGCTGAAGCTTACGATGTCCTTACTCTCCAGCTCAACACAAGTTTTCAAAAGGTGTTTGATAAATTTTCCGATCTCAAGGAGTCAGCTATGCTTGCATCGTCTGTCGGGCCATCCGTTGCAAGAGGGGGAGAAGGACCCAGTTCAAGATCTCACCCATGGAAACCTATCTCGGAGTTCACACTCCGAAATGAATCTGATGAATCTCTACAAGTCCTTTTAGGTTCTGCTAGTGATGATAATGGTAACAAAAATGATGATGATGATGATGAGAGTGATGAAGAGGACGTGTATGTCAGAAATGGAGTAGTAGGAATTCCAGCTCCAAGGAAGTATCATGCCAAAGTACTAACAGAAGAAGAGAAGAGGATTTGGTCAGCAGTCAATTGGCCATACTCTCTGGCTGATGTTTTGAAACGAAGTATAGAAGAGGCCAAGGCAAAAAGAAAATTTACTGCTGATGCTTTCCGAGCCACTACCTCAATGTTGCCTCCGATTTCTCCTCCAAAAATTGCTCTAATTATTGAAGGTTCTCCACTCTGGAAACCAGATGACATTCCGGAAGAGCCCCTGCCTTCCTCTCCTCCGAATCTTGTAAGTGATGAGAATATGAAACACATTCTCGCCACTCTCCAAAAACAAGACAAGGGAAAAAATCCCATTTCTGACTTCTCCTACTCCGCTCCTCCAAAAGAAAATTTTGGCTGGTCTCAAGAAGACATCAATCAAGCCCTAGAAAACAGCATCCGGATCCAATCCTTCAAGGATGATAATCCTCATCCGATGCTAGGGATCTCTCCTCTCTGTAGAGATGGAATCTTGAAAGATGTTGACATAGTGCCCTTTATGTACTATGATATTCCGAATCAAGATTCAGACCAGATTGACTTGCCTCTCTCTCCTTTTAGCAATTTCTACACCAAGTTTGCTCCTCTCCATCCGGAAGATGATCCTCAAATGATCATCCGGACTGAACGTGAAAGACTGAAGACCTTCTATTCCAAGAACGAACTTCTTCTCAAAGAATTCTGGTCTCGGAAAAGGATCACGAAAATTTCCGAATTCAGAAGGAAGATTCTTACCAAGTTTGAATTCAACTGCGTGCTATTCCGATATCACATCTTTCGGAACAAACCAATTCAGAAAACCATTACTGATGCTGACTTCCCTACTATTAATCTGAATGACATCTTGACCATTATTGCTCACTTTCGAAGCATTCAGTCTGATAATCTCAGTATGGGATCTTATCACGCTGCTCTAGGCTTCCTCAAGGACTACGTTGCCGAATTTTCCCGGTGTGACTTCGAACTGGCCCATCTAGTCGCAGCAGAAAAATATTTGGCCAAAATCGACCTTAAACTGCCAGAAACTAAAATCTTAGCGGAAGGACCCATCGATGAACCAGTGCTAGGTTTTGTCTATCATCAAAGAAAAACAAATCAGAAGGATTTCTTCCGAGTCCAAGACAAACACCTAGTTCCCACCAAGGCACTTCAGAAGTTAATAAATCAAGCATCCAAGTCTGAAGCACCGGAGCACGTGAAGGATAAGTTCATAAGTCAGTTACAATGGTACATTGGAGTCAGAGAATGATTGTACCGTGCATACGTGTTCATCAAGGAAGATTCGAGCAAAGCTGACTAGACTGCTAAGTTCACTTAGGGGAGATTGTTGGAACCTGAAAGTGAACCTCTAGCAATCTCTATCTTTTGTATGTTCCGAATTCAGCCTTGTTCTGAAGTCAGTTTATGTTCTGGAGTCAGCATGTTGTCCGAAGTCAAATTGGTGTCCAGAATAAAGAATATGTTCAAGAGTTGATGTTCCGAAATGGTGTATGTCCGAATTAGTTTTTCCGTCTGTATTAATTACTTTTGTCATTTAGCTTGATGTAACGTATCATAGAACTTAATCTCTTTTGTCAACTTAGATAATCAGAGTGTCAGGAGTAACTCTATTATCCGGTCCTATGTATGTTTTCGGGTATGTACGATGTAACTTGTTCTCCTATTTAAGGAGCATTCAGTGACAAAACAATTGACAGATTGTTCTACAACAGATAGATATTTTTCACATTTATTTCACTTGCACCTTTCTCTAAAATCATTCTTTCAAACATTCCTTGTGTTCATTTATTGTCTTTACCTTGATCATATTCATAGTCTCTTATTTAATACTTGAAGTACTTTGTTGATTCTCGTATTCAGTCTTGACTGGTCTTGCCAAACTGGACTGGAATTATTAATTAAAAGCATACATTGATCTTAAGCATTAACTCAAGGTTTGAGTTTTCGAACCGTGTCCCTACGCAATCAGATCCTTGTTCTCACACATACTATGATTCGATTGATTCATTGTCCTTTTTTTTTAAACTCTCCCAACTCGAGCAAGCATTGTTTCACAGAACTCTTCTTTGTCTTCTCATTACCTTGATACTTATCCTTCAAGGTATCCTAAATTTCCTCTGCAGTTGTACAACCTCGAACATAATTGTAAACTACAGGTGGAAGAGCACCACATAGTTCACACATACATTTCTTATCGTTCGCCTTCATCTTGATACTTCTAGTGCCCATATCTTCATTTGTAGAAGCAGTGCCAATGTTGACTAACATCGCCAGACTAAATTCACCACTTCTGATGGATCTCACAAAATCTTCAACGATTCCATTCAGATAATCTTCCATCCTATCAGCCCATTGCTCATAGTACTTTGGAATTAGCATCGGAATCTTAGTTGATGATTTAAGGAAGTGAGAGAAACTAGACATTGTGTTCATGTTGTAGCTCACCATTCTTGTACGGAATGCAGAAAGAGGATTTTAGATTTAAAACAAGATTAAAGAAGGGAATCAAACAAATATTGATCATAGCTAAATCAATCTAACACGCAGAGTGTAGAATCAGTTAAAAACAATCGATCAACACTAGTTTTCGAATTCAAACTGCGGAATATTTTGAATCGGAACAAACGAATAAAAAAATGAAAAACATAAGAAAAATTTCATCGATGGAAAGAATCCTGCTTTGATACCAATTAAAGTGTGATAGAATTGATTACGAACACAAACGATTAAGACATCCAAGGTTCGAAAAGTTACTCTACTCTATGCACCTACCCTATTTATAGGGAACATCAGACAGGCAAAAAGTTACAATGACAATACATTCACGCTTCAAAATAACAAGCCTTGTAAAATAGATAGAGAGTCAAAATCATTTGGATTTCGACTTCTTACAGACTCTGACCAATTCGACTCCTCACTATATACGTTTCGACCCCTACAAATATCTAGACTTACCAGTTTATGAATTACGATAATGATCATGCACAAGTTAAAAACCAAATTTATAATGAGCACAAATTGGACTATGAATGATAGTAGTTACTTTCCTATGATCAAGTTAAGCAACCAAGCACAAATTAAGATTAATTATGCTCTCTAACACAGTTAAAGTTATTGTCTTTAATTACTTTATCTAAGATGTGATTAATCCTAGCTCTATTTATTTAATAATCATAAACAAATAGGTGACAAATTCAAGCAATTAGAATGATAAACTATCACACATAATCTGATTTATAAGCAATTTAAACTAGAACTAAAACATGCTAGGGTTTGGATTATAAACACAAGTAAAACCAATAATAAAGCATCCAATAATCAAAATCAACACAATAGGTTCAGGTTCATTTTCACCAAACATAAGTAAAAGGTGTTTAGCCTCTCATGGTAGCAGAAAAACACAAAAATCCATATAAACTAAGCTAGACATAAGTAATGATTAGCAAAATGAATGGATCAATGTAGAAATCTTGTAATTCTTCTTCAATTCATTAGCTTCACTTGATTTTTGATCTTCTTTTGAGTTTCCAGAGGTATTTAGTCGCAATTATCCTCCGAAAATCGGTTGGGAACCTCTACATTCGACCTAACCTTTGGGTATTTATAATTTCTTTATATCGACACAACACGTGGTGGTTGAAAGCCACCACGTTGTGGTACTCGTGTTTATCACGTATTCTCTAAGTCAGTTGATTGGTATAGAATCTTCCCTTCACCACGTCATGTTGGAGGATCACCACAATGTGGTCTTTAGTCTTCAAGTCTTCTTTTGTCCTTCTTAATGCTTCCAGCTCCTTGTTTGCTTCCTTTTTGTCCCGAGCATGTCTTTGCTGCTACAAAACATATTTAAACCATAATAAGTATCTTTTGTCCTAAAATTATCATAATTTTAGCTAAAAGTATTAGAAATATGCATTAAATATGCACATATCAGTGTCCGAGCCAGAACCAAAACCATAACTAGAGTTAAAACCTCCTCCTCGATTCATCACCACCATACTTAAACTAAAATACAAAAATATAACAAATCAGCATAAAACTCAAGGGAACTCTCATTATACACGTCTCCTTAGAGTCTCCAGGTACGTCCTTGTCTTGAGTACAATTCCTATGCTTCTAGTAGCACGGGCCCAATACTACCTTCGACACCTATCGGTACCCTCGTCAAGAGCCGTCCTAATTCCTCTAAGTCACCACACTAAATCCATATACCAATCTTATGTTATACAGCATACCAAATCTACTATGTCATTAAATAGGCTCTCCTAGAAATTCTTAATCTGACCACCTCTACCACACAAAGAATCTCAATTAATACTATCGGTTGCCTTATGCATGGAAGTTATTGTTGGATTAGGTGTCTAAGCCCATAACAATAATTGGTATGTACTTGACCCGAGAGTAGCATGGTCCATTTGGGTTGCCTTCACCAGAGCAATTTGATAGGATGGACTTTTGAGAAGAGGTTATTTGTGATTTATTAATATATTATAGGTTCTAATATATTAATATGAAATCATATTATTTAATTAGTATTGATCAAGAATTAATTTGGAATTAATTTAGTGATCAAAAGAGACTAATTAAATATACGAGGACCGATTAAGTAAATCAATGATTCTGATAGTGTGGGCCAATGATCCATGGTTATTTAGGATGGGCTAAACCAATATGATAGTCCATGGAGGTTTAAGCCATGGAGCCTAAGTAATATGAACGGTCATGTGAATTAGGGTTTGCATGGATGTAACCCTAGACTTTATCACACTATAAAAGGAACCCATAATCACCAAAATCGGACCCATGCATTTTATAAGAGTGATGAATGATTTTGTGTGCTAAGTAGCCTCTCTCTCATGTCCACCTTTGTTCATTGTCACACCCCAAAACCGGAACGGCGGAAACGTTCGGGAGTGGAGGACGTCATGTACAGTATCACAACAATGCAAAGTAGTAAACAAGCAACAACATCATCCATTGCATTAATAATATAATTTCATACAAGTGTGTTCTGTCAAGTTTTCATAGACACCAAAAATATACATCAAAATAAAAGAGGAGTCTAGAACGAGCTCCAGCTTCTCAAAACCTGGCACCGGTACCTGTCTACTGGTGACCTGAGAATACAAGTTATTTTGAAAGAGTTTATCAGCTTTAAAGCTGGTGAGATCATAAGTATATTAGTGTCTATGTTTGTATGAAATCATTTGTAAGATGTTTGTAAGTTGTAATGTATAAGTTTTGTAAAAGTTTGTAATTGTTTGAACTCTCCTAGAAAAAACCCTATGTTTCCTACTAAAAGTAGCCTTCTACCAAGGCATCTAGTATCTGTGTGTGTGTCTCTTGTAAGAGTGTGTATTTTCCCAAATCCGACTATCATTAACCAAAAATATAGTTTTTACATTACCGTGCATCGTGTGAATGTTCACAAAGTGAATGTAATGGGAAAATAATATAGTACTGTAGTGTTGTATTAAGTAACTACTGTTGTACTAACTACATTAAACTAATTGTTATTTAAAGTACCATGTGATCGGCCTGTATCCTGCTACCGACTCAATAGAAAAACGACGATGTAAGACGTCGTAAGAAATGACGTTTGGCACCCGTAGACTTGCAAGTCCCACTGTAGCGATCAGCAAGGTGTAGGATAGTCAATCCAGTATAGATCTATACACAAACTCATACGCTCCCTAATTAAGGAGATTCTGGATACAAAAACGGTCATGGCAGGTAGTGCCATGCCCCGTTTAGTGGCTCACATAACTGTATTAATGTACTAGTATATATGTGTGCTAGCTGTATTGTGTGTTCTCTCTCTGTCTAGCCTGTATCGTTTGTTTCTCATCATAGTATCTATTGTTTGTTTCTCGTTATAGTATATCTTGTCTTGTTTCTCATCATAGTATCTATTGTTTGTTTCTCATTATAGTATCTCTTGTTAGTTTCTCATCATAGTATCTATTGTTAGTTTCTCATCATAGTATCTATTGTTTGTTATTGACTCATGTATGAACTGACTCATTGTATGTTTCTTTGTTCTAGTAATAGTATTAGTATCTCCCTAAACTATACCTATTATAGTTTACTAGTAATGTTGTTTATGTATATGAACATGTGTGTATACATTTGCTACCCAAAGGTATTGAACAGACTGATGGAACGTTTATGTCTATATATGTATACATGATATATAACTAATATTTAGACGACATTCGGATGAATAACCGATGCCCTAAGGCCAAATCCCAACGAGGAAAAGGAAATAAAGCGAGCTAGCCGTCCTAAGTATAAAAGAAGTTTTGTGAAACCTTTGAAAGATTTAATAACTAAGAAATGATGACTTGATGTCAGTTTGTAAAATGATTTGAAAGCAGTTTGTTTGATAAGAATAGTTTTAAGTATAAGAAAACCTTTGTTTGAAACACAATTGTAACGGAGTTTGAAAGGAAACATTCAGTATGTAAGACAGTTTGATAAAGAGTTTTAAACAAGTAAAAACGTTTTGGAAAGTCATTTGAAGTAATATGTTTGGTAAAACAGCTAAAAGTGTAGTAAATCCATCTGTATGCTAGTTATCAATCACATATGATTGATATAATAACTAGCATGATTCAACTTGTATCCCCCCCCCCCCCATAAAAGCATTTAAAAACATTTAAAAGGTTAATTAAAGGGGTATGAACTCACCTGTAGTGAGTGGTTTGGATGAACGGACTGTATAGGATGCTAAGTGTTAAGTGAAGACTTGAACACACACAATGATCCTAGTTAACATATAATAACACATATATGTATCCAATTAGTCTTTAAACAACTAATTAGCAAAGTTAAGACATCCTAGGACATGTAAAACACCTTATATAAGTGCTATAAGTCCTAAGGATTGCATCTATGGGTTGAATAGCTACCAAATGGAGCTTTCGGTCCAAGTGGTATTCGGTCCTAATGACCTTTCGGTCATGGAGGTTTTCGGTCCAAGTGACCTTTCGGTCATGGAGGTTTTCAGTCCAAGAGGTTTTCGGTCCAAAAGGTTGGCCGAAAAATCTTGTTCTTTGATGCATAAGGTGATTTTTCCAAGGGCTTCCAACAAGTAAAGAAGTGTTCTAGACTCAATACTAAGCATTAGGAAGGTTTAAAGTCATTTTGCACCTTTCATAAGGGTTTTCAGTCTAAGGAGATTCACTAGACTGAAAATACCTTTGTTCTTGGATAGTTGGCTGTTTTCAAGGCTCTAAATTAAGTATCCTTACTAGATAACAAGTATAAGAGATAGATACTTACAATAAGGAAGCAAAGAAGGGTGTTTTCGGCCCAAAACACTAGTGTGTGTTCTTGGTGTTCTTGGTGTAACTAAGAACACTTGAAGATCTACATAAATGGAATGATTTCATGGATGAAATCATGTAAAAACACTTGAATATGGAAGGAATCAACTAGATAGGGTAAGAAACACTTACATTTTAAAGATCTAGAAGGAAAAATCGGATGATACTTGAGAGGATTTCGGTTCTTGTTCTTGAAAGAGTGAAAAAGTGAAAAATATGGCTAAGTGTCATATATATACTCATGGGGGTTTTCGGGCCAAACACCATTTGGGCCGAAAACTCTTAAGTCTTGTAGTTTTTGCGAAAATGATGCACAATGAACCTAGGGCATCCTCTCTACTATTGTTCTTTGAAGTGCTAAGCTTTAAAACACTTAAAACTGACTCCAAAATGCTTAACAGGTAGCAGGAACAGTTCTAATTTTTATTGAAGTGAATGATTGTTCAGAATAGAAATTTCGGGTTGTCACATCATCCCCCCGTTAGAAGGAATTTCGTCCCGAAATTAGGATTTAGGTAAAGGAGTAGGCACGAATAATCAAGACAAGAAGTGGGGATACTTCCTAATCGATTGATTCTCGCGCTCCCAAGTGAATTCAGGTCCTCGGTTGGCATTCCAGCGAACCTTCACTAATGGGAAACGGCTATGAATCGTTCGCATGACCTCTCGGTCCATGGTCACTACAGTTCTTCCACGAAGGTGAGGCTCTCGTTGGACCCGATCTCGTCGAGTGGGATTACAAGAGTCTCGTCGGACAGATACTTTTGCAAGTTCGAGACGTGGAGGGTAAAATGTACGTTACGGAGTTCACGGGGTAGGTTGGATTTGTGAGTTACAGGGCCGATTCTGGCAAGAATCTCGGAGGTCCTAACTATCTTGGATTTTAGCTTTCCACGCTTTCCGAAGTGTATTAAACCTTCCCAGAGTGAGGCTTCCAAAAGAATTTGGGTCTCTCACCTGGAGTTCCAAAGGTTTCTCCCTCTTGCTTCTCTTCCCAGTAAAGGGCAGCTCTCTTCTGGGTCAAAGTCATAAGAGATTCCGCAATTTGCGAGGAGTCTTAAATGAACTACGACAGTAGGTCAGTGAGACCTAAAATTTGGCGAATTCCCGTCGGCGTCTTCGGTGCTGACAAATTCTCAACAGTTTTGATTAATTGAAAGGGTCCTCAAGAATTCCCACATTACTAATAGTGTGTCTTAGGAATTTGACTCTTCAATTCCAAAACTCGTATTTAGAGAACTTCGTGTAAAGCTTCTCTGATCCTATTGTTTCTATGGTTTGTTGTAGATGCTCTTTATGACTTCTTTCTTACTACGAGAGTAGATAAGTAAGTCATTTACAAAGACAATGACGAACTGATCCCAGTAAGAATGGCGTACCCTATTCATTAAGTCCATGAATACTACGGCGCATCGGTCCCATCCGAGGGGTATCACTACGGACTCGTAGCGTCCGCATCGAGTTTGGAAGATTGTCCTCGGGACATCCCTCTCTAATACTCGCAACTGGTGATATTCTGACCTCAGGTCCATTTCTGAAAGGTACATCGTTCCTTGCGGTTGGTCAACCAACTCATCTATGCGAGGCAGAGGTAATGATTTCTAATGGAAATCTTGTCGAGGTCTCCGATAGTCGATGCTCCTACGAAACAATCCGTCTATCTTCCTGAAGAATAAGACTGGAGTTCTCCCGGGTGAGGAGCTTGGTCTTTGAATTCCATTGTTGAGTAGTCGTTAAGCTGTCCGGATGGTTCTTGCATCTCCGTAGGTGTTAGACTGTAGGGAGATCTGGTTACAGGAGTATTATTGGGTTCTAAGTTTGTTCGCATGACAATGCGATTACTCGTAGTCTTGGGCAGTCTCCGTCCTGAAGTTCATATTAGAATTCATACATGGTTCATCAATCACAGTCTCGTGTATACGAGTCGTATATAATTAAGATTGAAAAGGTAGTCGAATAAATGATTCTTCTTTAAGCTCACATCCCAACGAGGAAAAGAAGTTAAAGGGGAATCATCAATTCTAAACCTATAGAACCTTGATTATATATCACCCTTGTGTATACATTCTTCATCGATAGATTAACCGTAAGAGTCCTTGTATTGAACTTAACGTACTGCACGAGTGGTACCTCGGGGAGGTTTGCTGAGGTTTCTTCGGAAAGGATAAGAAACATGAGGTACTCTACGCATGAGTACTTCGGAGCTTTGAAATGACGGCTTCGCTAGAAAGACGTTTACGGAGAAAGAGGTGTACGTACGAGTTGGTATTGTGAGGATCGAATTGACTCAAGTTGTATGATAATATCGGAAACACTTGAAAATAAAGACATTAGACTTGATCATAAAGGCGTTACAGACAAAACCCAACAGTGCAACTTTTAACAGAGTTACAGTACTATAGATTTACAACTAGACTATTGCCGCGAACTAGGTATACTACAAAAGACAAGTATACGCAGCACGAGGGTCCCTTAACTGATGGGATCTCGTAAAAGATAAGACTCGAGTTGCACTAGTTTTAAACAGTTTATGAGTCTGTTACAACGAACGCCTTAAATACTTTAACGTGGGTCCGGAGTAGTTTCTCTTGCGGCAGTGATCCTTAGTATCTTCCCGTCTGCATCGGAGTTCTTTGTTATTGGGCAATCCTTTTTGAGGTGTCCTATCTCGCCGCATTGGTGACATATCTGGCTCGTACTAGTATTGGTGGTGGAAGTGAGGTGTCGAGTCAGAGTTATGTGGACACGGGTGTTTTCCTTGTTCATCCACTTTGAAACTTTCCTTTTATAGGGTCCAGTTTTACCACTACCATCGTGTGCAGGGCTGGTCCCGATGTCAGGGACCTGAGAAATGGGTCATGCTGGTGCTGAAATGGCAGGAGTTGCCACTTGCTGCTGTTGCATGGCAAGTCTTTGGGATCGCTTACGCTCCCTTCGGGCTTGGCGATTTCGTTTCCTTTTCTCTGTTTTACGGCTTTGCAAGTCGGTGACGGTTATCATTTGATGGTTTCCCGGATTGATACTATGATCGGGATTTTCAACCCCTTTGTCAGCCTTTCTTGCGTTGTTAGCATTGCGGTTTGCAAGGATAGCTTCCACGGCAGCTGATACTGCGACTTGGAAAGTAGCGGCGTCGATAGGAAAGATAGGGGTTTCGTTGTTCGGCTGACTATTTCCGGATGACGACATGCTTCTGTAACACTAAAGATAAGGAGTTCGTGAGCGGTTATGGTTGACCCTAGATGTATTTCGATCGTTCACGTAAAGAGTAGAAGTATGTTATTGAAGGTTTGACCTACATCCCTATGATGCAGTCCTAGTATATAGTAGAAGTAAGTTCATAGAATGGTCACACGATGCTTGTCGTCTAAACCAGGGTACCATCGGTTGGTAAATAACATGATCCAACCTTTGAAAGAGAATTGGGAATGATCCCTGAGCTAAAATACCCTAGTCCAATAACTTGACTAGAGTGGGTTTCAGATAGATCCCAATGAAAGTATGATGAAAGTATTTGAACAAAGAATGACACAGAAGTTAGCCGATTGTCAATATCATTGATATTCATGACGTAAAAAGTTTGGGAAAAATGACCTGGGAATAGGTCTTACATCATATCCAGAGTAGAAAAGTTTTTGGCCGTATATAGGCCTAACTAAAAGTACCTACAGTACAAGATAGTTTCATAGAAAATGCCACATAGGACATAGACAGGAAAACGATTCCTTTTAACATGGAAAGAAAGTAAGGCATCTACTACTGGTGACGGTCATCCCTCTGGTGAACCCTTAGTTCAGCCAGTTGACGTTCCATATCAAGCAGGTGTCTTTCGTACACCCTCTGGCGTACTCGGAGTTCTATGACTTCGGCTCGTGTTTCAGCTGGTGCTTGCAGCAGGGTTTCATGGTCTCTCTCAGATCTCTCGCGAGCATCTTCCAGGAAAATGGTGCGGATCGTATGCATTCTCGCATTGGTGACAACATCTGTGATTTGATGGAGAGCTGTCATGCCTTGAATCTCATTTCGGGCCACTCTGCGGACCAGGATTGGCAAGACTCTGTCCGCTGAGCCCCCTTCGCTCAGGTCATAAAAGCTTCGGTCTCCATTAAATGGCATGGGCTTATCCTGCCCTTGGCTCCATGTTTCCAAGCTTTCCACCCACGGAGGCGTCGGGCCTTGAAAAGTCGGACGAGGGTTGGGATTTGGAACAAGAGCCATCGGGGGTAGGTTCTCCACTTCAGGTTCGGAGTCAGAATCATCAGCAAATCCTTCAGCTTGGTGACCATCCATAGGGATTGGGTGATCATTCTCTAGCTCCTCTCCAAGCCATTCAACATTGTCGTGGTTAGGGTAGTACGGGTCGCCGTGGGGATGGAATCCAGCCATGATGTCTACGCGAGGAAAAGGGATATAAGAAATAACTAAATAGACGTACTAATTAGATAATTATAAGATGATCTTTATCAGTTACTTCAATACTTGTTTAGTACATACCAGTTATATGTATTCAGGACAGTATAGACCTTCGAATAAGTGACCCTAACCCTAAGCCCACAACCAAACGAGGACAGGAAATAAAGCAAAGATTCACAGATTCTAAGTCTATGACATCCTAGATACATATAACCTTAGTGTATCCACTTTGCAACTATTGACCTATTGATAAAGACCTTTAGTTCTCAGATAAGTAATTATAGTAACACAAAATACTCCTATAGTATTTTTAAGTTTAGGTTCTGTTCTAATGTTCTCCTTGTAGTAGTGTTGGTAAGTTTTTAGACTTGTTGCAACCTCACAACCACACTTAGGCACATGCTAGTCAACCCTCGGATAATATAGTTGATCAGTCTATATCTTCCTAGTTTTGACTATATGTCTCTAAATCTACTTGTGTTGTCCAACAATCGTAATACTTTTGTTCTGTCCTAGTGACACTGATTTTAGTATGAATGCAGGTATGTATACTTAGTTAAATATTTTATTATTTAAAAGTATAAACTCTTTATCAGAGTATTTTAATCCCGCTTGTGTTTATAGTTCGTATATCTTTTATGGGTTGATACACTCGATTCACTATAAACAATGCTCTGATACCAATCTATCACACCCCAAAACCGGAACGGCGGAAACGTTCGGGGGTGGAGGATGTCATGTACAGTATCACAACAATGCAAAGTAGTAAACAAGCAACAACATCATCCATTGCATTAATAATATAATTTCATACAAGTGTGTTCTGTCAAGTTTTCATAGACACCAAAAATATACATCAAAATAAAAGAGGAGTCTTGAACGAGCTCCAGCTTCTCAAAACCTGAGACCGGTACCTGTCTACTGGTGACCTGAGAATACAAGTTATTTTGAAAGAGTTTATCAGCTTTAAAGCTGGTGAGATCATAAGTATATTAGTGTCTGTGTTTATATGAAAGCATTTGTAAGATGTTTGTAAGTTGTAATGTATAAGTTTTGTAAAAGTTTGTAATTGTTTGAACTCTCCTAGAAAACCCTATGTTTCCTACTAAAAGTAGCCTTCTACCAAGGCATCTAGTATCTGTGTGTGTGTCTCTTGTAAGAGTGTGTATTTTCCCAAATTCGACTATCATTAACCAAAAATATAGTTTTTACATTACCGTGCATCGTGTGAATGTTCACGAAGTGAATGTAATGGAAAAATAATATAGTACTGTAGTGTTGTATTAAGTAACTACTGTTGTACTAACTACATTAAACTAATTGTTATTTAAAGTACCATGTGATCGGCCTGTATCCTGCTACCGACTCAATAGAAAAACGACGATGTAAGACGTCGTAAGAAATGACGTTTGGCACCCGTAGACTTGCAAGTCCCACTGTAGCGATCAGCAAGGTGTAGGATAGTCAATCCAGTATAGATCTATACACAAACTCATACGCTCCCCAATTAAGGAGATTCTGGATACAAAAACGGTCATGGCAGGTAGTGCCATGCCCCGTTTAGTGGCTCACATAACTGTATTAATGTACTAGTATATATGTGTGCTAGCTGTATTGTGTGTTCTCTCTCTGTCTAGCATGTATCTTTTGTTTCTCATCATAGTATCTATTGTTTGTTTCTCGTTATAGTATATCTTGTCTTGTTTCTCATCATAGTATCTATTGTTTGTTTCTCATTATAGTATCTCTTGTTAGTTTCTCATCATAGTATCTATTGTTAGTTTCTCATCATAGTATCTTGTAACAACCCAATTTTCACGTCCAAAAAATTCCATTTTTACATCAATACTTTGGAAAACATTTGTGAATAAACATCGTTTGATCATATCATTTCATAAACATATTTCGTGTCTGAAAACCAAAACATAAAAGCAACCATAATGTCATAGTACAAAATCCCAGAATAACTCATGGTGCGGAAAACAATGTGCGTGTATGATGTGCCGCTACCGCGCCAGCTCCTTCCCCTTCGATGAAGAGGTACCTGAAAACAAAATTGTAAACTGTAAGCACGAAGCTTAGTGAATTCCCCCATCGTACCACATACCATACAATCACATAACATACAAATACTGTCAGGCATATCTAGGTGCCCGACCTACCCCAACGGTCCTTTCGACCGGATACTGCCTAGCATATCTGGGTGCTGGCCTCCCCTTCGGTCCTTTCGACCGGATACTGCCTAGCATATCTGGGTGCTGGCCTCCCCTTCGGTCCTTTCGACCGGATACTGCCGAGCATATCTGGGTGTTGTCCTCCCCTTCGGTCCTTTCGACCGGATACTGGGGACTATTTCACCCCTCTACTACTACCACATAACATGTATCATATAATCGCATTCTATCTAACATGACTGGGCATGACTACCCCTTCGGCCCTGTCGACCGGTGATCTCGGGGACTATCTCCCCTACAGCTACTAGCATATAACATATCATACTAGCACGTAACATATCAGGTAATAGCAAACCTAGATGATATCACCAAGACCATCATCTAACATACGTCTCCTACTCTTGGGCCGGCATTGTGGCCTTAGACCCACCACTACTGGAAGGCAACTCACCTTGTGGTAGCTGCTGATCTGTGCGGGAAATCCTCTGACTGCTACCGCTGCTGCTCCGGAAATCCTCCGGCTATAATACCCACAAAACACTTAGTCATACACTGCTAACTGTTCTTAGGGTAAAATGACCATTTTACCCCTGACCAAGTCAAAGTCAAAGCCAAAGTCAACTTCAAGTTGACCCGACTCGCCGAGTTGGGCCGTCAACTCGCCGAGTCCCTCACCCTTTACTCGTCCTCTTCCATGACCCCACTCGTCGAGTTGGGCCGTCAAATCGACGAGTTCTTCTCTCATATGAACATCACATGAAAACTCATCCGACTCGCCGAGTTGATGAACAACTCGTCGAGTTCACCTTCATCTGATGAACAAGTTCTGACCTCGACTCGCCGAGTTGATGAACAACTCGTCGAGCTCATCTTCATCCTTAAGAAGATTGCCTTGGACTTGCCGAGTCTGCTCATGCACTCGCCGAGTCCCATGAATTTCCAGAACAATGGCATAGTCCAGAATGTTGGGTCACTCCCCGGGACTCCCTAACACCTTTCCACACTTAACTGGGTCCTTATGACCCTCAACTGACATGGGACAGAACCTTGGACTCACCGAGTCCAAGAACGGACTCGTCGAGTTGGTCACATCCACTCACTGAATCTTCTATTTCTGATGTACAACCCTTGATCAAAAGATAGATCTATTCTTCTATAATCGATCTAGCACGTAAAGTTACAACCTTTACGTGCTTGGATGGGACTTTGAGCTCAAAAGGTCCTAAAACAAGCTCTTACAATGCATGGGGCCTTCTTTGAGTGTAAGAGCCACTCCTTTCTGCCTTGTAACCCCTCTAAGGACCTAGATCCGAAACATCAACTCCAAACCATGCTTGCAATCATGGTTGGTGTCCAAAATGGCTTAGAAAAACCCTAAAACTCCACAAAATGGGATCTATCAAAAGAGCAAGCAAGGTATAGACTTTATACCTTCTGTAGACTGCAAATGATGCTCAAAACCGAATCCTTCTAGCCTCCTCTTGATCCTTCAAGCTTTTCCTTCCTTCCTTGGATCACAAAAGCACCAAAATCACTCCAAATGCCTTAGATTGCTTCAATAACAGCTAGGGTTTGCTGTGGGGGTCTTCTGGGAGCAAATGGGACGAAGGAGGCCGAGTTAAGGTGTTTAAATAGGGTGCAAACCCTCGGGTTAGGTTTTTTGTCCAGACAGGGCCTACTCGCCGAGTCCGGGACCCGACTCGTCGAGTCCACAGCTTAAACTCCGCATCTCATCCCGCTTCTACTCGGCGAGTTGGTCCTTCAACTTGCCGAGTCCAAGGCCGAAAATGCAAAACATTAACGAAAGAATACGTACCAAGAACCAGGTGCTACAAATCTCCCCCACTTATTTTAGACTTCGTCCTCGAAGTCTGCTGCTCGATCCTGAAACAGCTCGGGGTAATGCTCCATCATCTCGTCCGTCGGCTCCCAAGTCCACTCTGACCCCTTCCGGTGCTGCCATTGCACCTTTACGAGTTCCACTCTTTTGTTCCTCAAATCCTTCAACTTCCGGTCGAGGATTGCCACCGGTCGCTCAATGTAGTTCAGGCTGCCATCAATCTGAATGTCCTCCAAGGGTACCACTACTGAGTCGTCCACCAGGCACTTCCGCAGTTGGGAGACGTGGAAAGTGTTGTGGATCTGACTGAGTTCGGCTGGCAGATCCAGCCTGTACGCCACCTTGCCCACCCGGGCTACAACCCTGAACGGTCCAATGTACCTTGGGCCCAACTTGCCCCGTTTCCTGAATCGGATAACGCCTTTCCATGGCGACACCTTTAGGAGAACCATATCCCCGACCTGGAACTCCAGGTCTGATCGGCGCTTATCGGCATAGCTTTTCTACCGACTCTGAGCAGTCTGAAGCCTGCTCCGGACCTGCTGAATCTTCTCTGTCGTCTTGAGCACTACCTCAGTGCTCCCCATTACCCTCTGGCCAACCTCGCCCCAACATATCGGGGTCCTACACTTCCTCCCATATAGCATCTCGAAGGGAGGACGATCAATGCTCGCATGATAACTATTGTTATAGGAGAACTCTGCCAATGGAAGGTAGGAATCCCAACTACCTCCAAAGTCTAATACGCATGCTCATAGCATATCCTCCAGGATCTGGATGGTCCGCTCGCTCTGACCATCCGTCTGCGGGTGAAAGGCGGTGCTAAAATGTAGATGAGTACCCAGCTTGTCATGAAACTTCTTCCAAAACCTGGAAGTGAACCGCACATCCCTGTCTGAAATCACATAAACTGGCACACCGTGCCGCGCCACCACCTCCCGGATATAGATGTCGGCCAACTTCTCGGCCGAGATGCTCTCCTGAATCGGTATAAAATGGGCGCTCTTGGTCAATCGATTGACGATGACCCAGATCGAATCCACTCCCCGCGTGGTCCTGGGAAGCTTGGTGATAAAATCCATCGTGATGTCTTCCCATTTCCACAGCGGGATATTCAACGACTGCATCTTGTCGTGAGGTCTCTGATGCTCAGCCTTGACCTTCCAGCAGGTCAAGCACCGCTCCACGAACCATGCCACATCCCGCTTCATGCAGGGCCACCAATAGTCCAGACGAAGATCCCTATACATCTTCGTCGCCCCGATATGAATGGAAAACCGAGATTTGTGCGCCTCCTCCATCAGAACCTGGCGCACACCCCCGTGGTATGGCACCCACACCCTACGGTGTAGTGTCAGTAATCCTCGGTTGTCATAGTCGAAGGAGGAAACCTTCCCCACGATCTGCTCGCTCTTCCGATGTTCCTCCTTCATGGCCTCCTGCTGGGCCTCCCGAATCCGCTCCAACAGCAGAGTCACCACTGTCATCCTTAGGCAGATATCCCTGATCGGCGCTGTCTTGCGGCTAAGCGCATCGGCCACCACATTGGCCTTACCCGGGTGATAAAGGATCTTACAATCGTAATCCTTTACCACGTCCATCCACCGACGCTGCCTCATGTTTAGGTTCGGCTGATCCATAAGGTACCTCAAACTCTTATGGTCCGTGTAGATGGTACAACAAACCCCATAGAGGTAATGACGCCAAATCTTGAGGGCGAACACAACAGCCCCCAGCTCCAAGTCATGCGTCGGGTAATTAGCCTAGTGAGGCTTCAGCTGCCTCGACGCGTAGGCGATGACATGCCCTCTCTGCATTAGCACTGCGCCCAAACCTGAGATGGACACATCGCAGTACACAACAAAATCCTCCATGCCCTCTGGCAGGGCTAAGATTGGCGCCTCGCACAATCTCTGTCTCAGTGTCTCGAACGCAACCTGCTACTCAGGCCCCCAACGAAAGACCACGGCCTTCCTTGTTAGCCTGGTCAGGGGCACGGCTATCTTGGAGAAATCCTGGATGAATCTCCGATAATAGCCGGCTAATCCTAGGAAATTTCGAATCTCAGATGGAGACTTCGGAACCCCCCATCTCATCACGGCCTCCACTTTGGCCGAGTCCACTGAAATCCCGTGCTGGTTGACGAGATGCCCCAGGAACTGCACCTCGCGCAACCAGAACTCACACTTGGAGAACTTGGCATACAAGTTCTCCCTCCTCAAGGTCTCCAAAACCTCTCTCAGATGCTCCTCGTGCTCCTCCTGCGTCTTGGAGTAGACCAAGATGTCATCAATAAATACTATCACAGACCGGTCTAACATCGGTCTATACACGCGGTTCATGAGGTCTATGAACGCGGCAGGAGCATTGGTGAGCCCGAAGGGCATCACCACAAACTCGTAGTGGCCATAACGCGTCCGAAACGCGGTCTTCTGTACATCCTCCTCTCTGACCCTCATCTGATGATATCCTGAACGCAGATCAATCTTGGAGAACCAAGATGCTCCCTGTAGCTGGTCAAAGAGGTCATCAATCCTCGGGAGTGGGTAACGATTCTTCACCGTTACCTTGTTCAGCTCCTGATAATCTATACACATCCGATGCGACCCGTCCTTCTTCTTCACAAACAGAATCGCGGCTCCCCAGGGTGAACTGCTCGGTCTAATGAACCCCTTGTCTAACAGCTCCTGCAGTTGTGTAGACAACTCCTGCATCTCAGGAGGAGCCAGCCGATACGGTGCCTTGGCTATCAGAGCCGCACCAGGGACTAGGTCGATCCTGAACTCCACCTGTCGCTCTGGAGGTATCCCAGGAAGCTCCTCTGGGAACACATCTGCGTAATCTCGCACCACCGGAACCTCGCTCACCGTCGCCCTTCCCGCCTCCCGGGTATCCATAACATACGCGACATACCCGGCGCAGCCCTGCTGAAGGTAGCGCCTAGCTCTCGCTGCTGAACATACAGCTGGTCCTGACTGTGGCCTCTCACCCTGAACTACCAACTCTCCCCCACTTGGGGTCCTGATCCGCACCAGCTGCTGTGCGCAATCTATCACCGCCCCATTAGGGCTCAACCAATCCATGCCTATAATCACCTTGTTCCCTCTCAACGGAATCGGAACCAAGTCTACCAAGTAGCGCTCCTCGAATAACCGCAACACACAACCTCGGAATACCGCCGATGCTCGCACCGATCGGTCATCAGCAATCTCTACCTCTAAAGGGCAATCCAACAAGTCCGAAGACTCAGGAAACTTCTTGCTAAGCGCAAGAGAGACAAATGATCGGGTAGCCCCTGAATCAAATAATACCTGAACTGGGATATCGTTCACATGGAACGATCCTAAACAGAGCACATACATAACATATCAAAATCACAGCAGCGCATCATAAAAGCATAAAGATAAGAAATCATACCCGTCACCACATCGGGTGCAGCGCGTGCCTCCTCGATAGTCAACTGGAATGCCCGGCTCCTCACCACTGGAGCCTCTGCCTTACCCTACCGGCCATCGGTGATCCGCAGGGTCGCTGGAGCTGGCGCCTTCACTAGCGCTGATGCTGCTGTCAACTGGGGGCAGTTGGCCTTCTTGTGGCCCCTCTGGTTGCAGTGGAACCACAGCAACTCAGACGTCTGAATAACCGGTGCAGGGGCAGTACAGTCCCTGCTGAAGTGCCTCGTCTTGCCACACTTGTAGCAGCCCGACGATCCCAATCTACACACCCCCTCATGTGCCTTGTCGCATTTCCTACAGCGGCCTCGGCTCTGTTGGCCTTTCGGCCCAGCATCTGATCCCTTGGGCTTCTTCCCCGAAGCCCCTGTAACCTACCCCTCCTCTGCCTTCCTCTTCCGGATATGCTCCAGATCAATCTCCCTCTCCCTTGCCCTGGCAATCATGGAATCCAGGGTAGGGCACGCTGAAAAACTAACATGCTCCCGAATGTCAGCTCGTAGCGTGTCATGATAGCGGGTCCTCCTCATGTCCTCATCACCCGCATACTGGGGCACCAGTAACGCCCTCTCCCGGAACTTGGCGGTGATCTCCGCCACAGTCTCCGTGGTCTGCCTCATATCCAAGAACTCCCTGGCTAACTGCTGGAGCTCCACTGCAGGTGCGAACTCCGCTCTGAACCGGGTCACAAAGTCTGACCATGTCATAGCCTCAACAGCCGAGGCTCCAAGAGAGTCACCAACCGACTCCCGCCAATCCCTAGCCCGGTCCCTCAGATATCCTACTGTAAATCGTACCCTCGACCCCTCAGGGCAGAAGCTGGTCAGCTGTGCAGACTCAATGTCTACAATCCATCGTCTGGCAGCAATGGGGTCCTTCGCCCCATGGAAATCTGGCGCACCACTGCCCCTGAAGTCCTTAAAGGACAGTGTGCGAGATCCTGACTGGCCAGATGCCATGTCACTCCTGAACGCCCTGAGGCGGTCCTCCATCAGCTCAACTATCCCTTCCTTGATCGACCCAAAAATGATGGGGGTCGACTCAAGGATGCCTCGGGTGATCTCTGACGCGATGAACTCGCGTAGCCTCTCATCTACTGGCTCGGAACCTGATCCCGAACCCGATCCCTCTCCTGAACTGCCAACTGGTGTCCTCGGACGTAGTACCACCATTCTGCAATACATACAGGCAACCCTTAGTGATACTGATACCTCTAAAAGGGATCACATCCACTACACGTTCCCTGCTCTTGCCTCAGCCCTCCTTAATTCGGGTACGGATCCTCTTTTTTCAATAGTACGGGCCCATACTACCTTCCACATCTATCCGTACCTTCCTCAAGGACTGCTTTGACTCCACCAGATCCCTATTACCACTGCTGATCACTGCTATTCTCATCCTAGGCTTGCCCTAGGGAAATCTCTGAGTCCACCCAATCCAGTCCTCAGCCGCTGAAGGCCTCCTTGTAATGCCAATTAGCCATTACCTGAATACCATCACATGTGGCGAGGCTCAGATAATCCTTCGAGTAAAAGACTCGTTCCTACAACGGTTAGACTCAAACAAGATCTGCGCAATAGGGACAAATCTAGCACTCTGAGATTATTCAACCCTGTTCACATGTGACGTGACGTATTCACCTAGTGTCTAACTCCTATCACTCCGAGTCCCACAAAGCACGAAGCAAGCAGCATTCAGACACAGGAGACTACTCAAGCAATTCTATTCTCATAACAAGAAACTGTACTAGCATACAATGCTAAGCTCATACTATCAGGTATAACCTAAACAGGCTATCCTACTGCTGTTTACTCAATACTAGCATGCAATTCTCATAAGCTAAAGCACATAAAGCAGGCACATAAGGCATCATTCCTATATCCTTAGTCCTATTCTAGCATGCTGTTCTACTGAAACTGATAAACATAATCTAACCATTGTATGGGTACTTTGGGGAATACTTACTTGAGCTCGGTCGGTCGCGCACAACACACACTTGTTCTTTCTCAAAAACTCTTCTGTCTTATTCATTAGAAAACCATTTCCTAAAAAAAATCTTTTAATCCCTCGATTTGAGTCCAGACACCCCCGAAGGTGTGTCCGAATCTCTCAAACCAGGGCTCTGATACCAACTTGTAACAACCCAATTTTCACGTCCAAAAAATTTCATTTTTACATCAATACTTTGGAAAACATTTGTGAATAAACATCGTTTGATCATATCATTTCATAAACATATTCCGTGTTTGAAAACCAAAACATAAAAGCAACCATAATGTCAGAGTACAAAATCCCAGAATAACTCATGGTGCGGAAAACAATGTGCGTGTATGATGTGCCGCTACCGCGCCAGCTCCTTCCCCTTCGATGAAGAGGTACCTGAAAACAAAACTGTAAACTGTAAGCACGAAGCTTAGTGAATTCCCCCACCGTACCACATACCATACAATCACATAACATACAAATACTGTCAGGCATATCTGGGTGCCCGACCTACCCCTTCGGTCCTTTCGACCGGATACTGCCTAGCATATCTGGGTGCTGGCCTCCCCTTCGGTCCTTTCGACCGGATACTGCCTAGCATATCTGGGTGCTGGCCTCCCCTTCGGTACTTTCGACCGGATACTGCCTAGCATATCTGGGTGCTGGCCTCCCCTTCGGTCCTTTCGACCGGATACTGGGGACTATTTCACCCCTCTACTACTACCACATAACATGTATCACATAATCGCATTCTATCTAACATGACTGGGCATGACTACCCCTTCGGCCTTGTCGACCGGTGATCTTGGGGACTATCTCCCCTACAGCTACTAGCCTATAACATATCATACTAGCACGTAACATATCAGGTAATAGCAAACCTAGATGATATCACCAAGACCATCATCTAACATACGTCTCCTACTGGTGGGCCGGCATTGTTGCCTTAGACCCACCGCTACTGGAAGGTAACTCACCTTGTAGTAGCTGCTGATCTGTGTGGGAAATCCTCTGATTGCTACCGCTGCTGCTCCGGAAATCCTCCGGCTATAATTCACACAAAACACTTAGTCATACACTGCTAACTGTTCTTAGGGTAAAGTGACCATTTTACCCCTGACCAAGTCAAAGTCAAAGCCAAAGTCAACTTCAAGTCAACTTCAAGTTGACCCGACTCGCCGAGTTGGGCCGTCAACTCGCCGAGTCCCTCACCGTTTACTCGTCCCCTTCCATGACCCCACTCGTCGAGTTGGGCCATCAACTCGACGAGTTCTTCTCTCATATGAACATCACATGAAAACTCATCCGACTCGCCGAGTTGATGAACAACTCGTCGAGTTCACCTTCATCTGATGAACAAGTTCTGACCTCGACTCGCCGAGTTGATGAACAACTCGTTGAGTTCATCTTCATCCATAAGAAGATTACCTTGGACTCGCCGAGTCTGCTCATGCACTCGCCGAGTCCCATGAATTTCCAGAACAATGGCATAGTCCAGAATGTTGGGTCACTCCCCGGGACTCCGTAACACCTTTCCACACTTAACTGGGTCCTTATGACCCTCCACTGATATGGGACAGAACCTTGGACTCGCCGAGTCCAAGAACGGACTCGTCGAGTTGGTCACATCCACTCACTGAATCTTCGATTTCTGATGTACAACCCTTGATCAAAAGATAGATCTATGCTTCTACAATCGATCTAGCACGTAAAGTTACAACCTTTACATGCTTGCATGGGACTTTGAGCTCAAAAGGTCCTAAAACAAGCTCTTACAATGCATGGGGCCTTCTTTGAGTGCAAGAGCCACTCCTTTCTGCCTTGTAACCCCTCTAAGGACCTAGATCCGAAACATCAACTCCAAACCATGCTTACAATCATGGTTGGTGTCCAAAATGGCTTAGAAAATCCCTAAAACTCCACAAAATGGGATCTATCAAAAGAGCAAGCAAGGTATAGACTTTATACCTTCTGTAGACTGCAAATGATGCTCAAAACCGAATCCTTCTAGCCTCCTCTTGATCCTTCAAGCTTTTCCTTCCTTCCTTGGATCACAAAAGCACCAAAATCACTCCAAATGCCTTAGATTGCTTCAATAATGGCTAGGGTTTGCTATGGGGGTCTTCTGGGAGCAAATGGGACGAAGGAAGCCGAGTTAAGGTGTTTAAATAGGGTGCAAACCCTCGGGTTAGGGTTTTTGTCCAGACAGGGCCTACTCGCCGAGTCCGGGACCCGACTCGTCGAGTCCACAGCTTAAACTCCGCGTCTCATCCCGCTTCTACTCGGCGAGTTGGTCCTTCAACTCGCCGAGTCCAAGGCCGAAAATGCAAAACATTAACGAAAGAATACGTACCAAGAACCAGGTGCTACATATCTATTGTTTGTTATTGACTCATGTATGAACTGACTCATTGTATGTTTCTTTGTTCTAGTAATAGTATTAGTATCTCCCTAAACTATACCTATTATAGTTTACTAGTAATGTTGTTTATGTATATGAACATGTGTGTATACCTTTGCTACCCAAAGGTATTGAACGGACTGATGGAACGTTTATGTCTATATATGTATACATGATATATAACTAATATTTAGACGATATTCGGACGAATAACCGATGCCCTAAGGCCACATCCCAACGAGGAAAAGGAAATAAAGCGAGCTAGCCGTCCTAAGTCCTTTAAACATTACTTATATAACTATACATATATAGACATGCATTTGAAAATATTAAAGTATAAAAGAAGTTTTGTGAAACCTTTGAAATATTTAATAACTAAGAAATTCTGACTTGATGTCAGTTTGTAAAATGATTTGAAAGCAGTTTGTTTGATAAGAACAGTTTTAAGTATAAGAAAACCTTTGTTTGAAACACAATTGTAACGGAGTTTGAAAGGAAATATTCAGTATGTAAGACAGATTGATAAAGAGTTTTAAACAAGTAAAAACGTTTTGGAAAGTCATTTGAAGTAATATGTTTGGTAAAACAGCTAAAAGTGTAGTAAATCCATTTGTATGCTAGTTATCAATCACGTATGATTGATATAATAACTAGCATGATTCAACTTGTATCCCCCCCCCCCCCATAAAAGCATTTAAAAATATTTAAAAGGTTTATTAAAGGGGTATGAACTCACCTGTAGTGATTGGTTTGGATGAACGGACTGTATAGGATGCTAAGTGTCAAGTGAAGACTTGAACACACACAATGATCCTAGTTAACATATAATAACACATATATGTATCCAATTAGTCTTTAAACAACTAATTAACAAAGTTAAGACATCCTAGGACATGTAAAACATATTATATAAGTGTTATAAGTCCTAAGGATTGCATCTATGGGTTGAATAGCTACAAAATGGAGCTTTCGGTCCAAGTGGTATTCGGTCCTAATGACCTTTCGGTCATGGAGGTTTTCGGTCCAAGTGACCTTTCGGCCATGGAGGTTTTCGGTCCAAGTGACCTTTCGGTCCAAGAGGTTTTCGGTCCAAAAGGTTTGGCCGAAAACTCTTGTTCTTTGATGCATAAGGTGATTTTTCCAAGGGCTTCCAACAAGTAAAGAAGTGTTCTAGACTCAATACTAAGCATTAGGAAGGTTTAAAGTCATTTTGCACCTTTCATAAGGGTTTTCGGTCTAAGGAGATTCACTAGACCGAAAACACCTTTGTTCTTAGATAGTTGGCTGTTTTCAAGGCTCTAAATTAAGTATCCTTACTAGATAACAAGTATAAGAGATAGATACTTACAATAAGGAAGCAAAGAAGGGTGTTTTCAGCCCAAAACACTAGTGTGTGTTCTTAGTGTTCTTGGTGTAACTAAGAACACTTGAAGATCTACATAAATGGAATGATTTCATGGATGAAATCATGTAAAAACACTTGAATATGGAAGGAATCAACTAGATAGGGTAAGAAACACTTACATTTTAAAGATCTAGAAGGAAAAATCGAATGATACTTGAGAGGATTTCGGTTCTTGTTCTTGAAAGAGTGAAAAAGTGAAAAATATGGCTAAGTGTCATATATATACTCATGGGGGTTTTCGGTCCAAACACCATTTGGGCCGAAAACTCTTAACTCTTGGAGTTTTTGCGAAACTGATGCACAATGAACCTAGGGCATCCTCTCTCCTATTGTTCTTTGAAGTGCTAAGCTTTAAAACACTTAAAACTGACTCCAAAATGCTTAACAAATAGCAGAAACAGTTCTAATTTTTATTGAAGTGAATGATTGTTCAGAATAGAAATTTCGGGCTTTCACATTCATGGTGTTTGTGAACCATTTTTGGCATCACATTTGAGGTGCTAAGTTCTTAAAGGCCAAAACTACAAGCTACAACAAAGAGGTAATTCTAGAACTCATTTCTATGTTGTTTATGTCAATTGTATGCTAGTTGTAGGCTTCATGCTTTGGAAACAATATTGCATGTATAATTAGAGAAAACATATATCCAAAGCATTTTGGGTTGTATGTGCACCATAGGATGTTGTAGTATACTAAAACCCAACAGTGGTATCAGAGCCTATGATAGTTTTTTATTATATTGATGTTGTTGTATTATTTTTCGAAGCTAAAAAACTGTTCTGACAGCACCTACTCGACGAGTGCATGATTGGACTCGATGAGTAGGTTGTTTTTTGCCTTGAACTCGACGAGTTCATAGTTGGGCTCGAGGAGTTGGATGATCAAACAACAGTTTTTTAGGTTTTTTGGCCTGTTTAGGATTAGGATCATTACCACAAAATGTTTTAGTTCATAAAATGTGATTTTGTTGGTATGGTAATGATTATACTCATCCAATCAAAAGATAATTGTCAAAATTTCAACTTTGTATTAGTTTATATGAGAGGGTAATTTCTTGTAAATTGTTGATATGAATTGTCTTGCCTTATGAGTTAATTTAGAACATGAAAATTATATGATAATTTTGCTTGGTAAATTTGATCTTAAATGTTTTTTAAAGTCATCCATAACTTGTACTCAAGTTATGGAACATGAAAAGTTTTTTCATAAAAAAAAACCATATTAACTCATAAGTTATGGAAAACCAAAAGTTTTCAAGGGTTACGAAACTTGCCCTCAAGTTTTGGTATTTGAAAACTCTCAAATTAAGAAACTCTTGTAATTAAAAATGTGTAACTCTTGGGTTCATAAATTAAAAAAATTAATTAAATAGTTTTTAATTTTGAATTTTTTATATTTAGAACCTTGAAGTATTTGAATAGCTCAAATTGAACGTTATGGATTTTATTAAATTAATTAAAGTGTTTAATTAAAAGAGAATTAATAATTCCATAATGACATGGTTTAAGTTTAGTTAAATTAAGAGTATAATTTATTAATAGATTAAACCATCTAGTATTTTAAAAGTTTAAAATACACCCTTATACTGTATAAAATTAAAATTTTAATAATTATATATGTATAAGTTAAAGAGTCAGTCTTACCGTTAGTAGGCCTCATTCATGAAGTCGGTCTATAAGGGGGTATAAGGTTACTGCCTATAAAATAGTGGTTTAATGGGTGTCCACTCTCACCCGCCGCTTCCTTGACTGGTGGAGGGTCGTTAGCCGAACGGGTAGGATAGGACATTCTCATAAAAAGTATAATGAATACTTTAAGTAACTAAATGTCTTACAAATTCCCAATCTTAGTTACTTAGGAAAAATGTGAATTTGGTGCTAACCCATGAAATTGCACTTTGCACCTTGCTGAGTCGTTAGTGGAGCGTGTGTGGTTAACCGGCACACTAACTTGGACTAACAAGGGTGGCAAAGGGTAGCTCGATGTTTGTCATAAATCAATGGAGCGTGTGTGGTTAACCGGCACATTGATTAGGTGATAAATGACTTCGAGAGTACCAAACCAATTTGCATGGTTATTCACACCCTGTTTGTGATCCTCGGTATCCCAATCACAAACTTGAAGGGCATAATCGAGATTAAACATGTCATTGAATAGTTCAATGAATCTCAAAAGATCTAGGAATTTCAATTCATTTAAAAGCTAAAGTTCATTTTCGTTTTTCATGGTGGAAATTGGTAAATCGTCATTTACCTACCTTCAAATATTTTTCAATTGGATTAAGGAATCCCTCTTCCGAATTGTAAAATATTGTGTTGGGTCCTAGCCTTAATATTTCATTTTGGGTGTTATATTAAGGACTTAAATCAACTAACTTGAATTTCTCCCTTATAGATGTCTAGTTCTGACAACTATAGTCCTCCCGAATCTTTTGAATATAAATTTTTTCATAAAGATGATATTCCACAAGACGATCAAGGTGAAAGATTAATCCCTTCTTCGTGCTGTAGTGGAACTTCACTTCCTCCACCTCCTCCAATAATTCTCCCTGACCCACAAGTTCAAAGACTTGAAAATTTCAAGATCACTCAAGCCCTATTGGCTAGCGAACACCAAGATGGAAAGTCTTTGTGTGCACATGTCTTGGAGATGAAGTCACACATTGATAGGTTGGGAATGTTAGGAGTCGATGTCTCAAGGAAGTTAGTTGTTGACTTGGCTCTTCAGTCACTCCCTGAGTCATATAGTGAGTTCATTAAGGACTATTATATGACAGATGACGACATGACCCTTATCAATCTTGCCCATTTGCTTGTTGCTGCTGAATGATCAATGATTTGACGCACTAGTAAAGCAAATTTTATTGGAAGATCTACTTCCCAAAACTTCCATGGATATTGACAATGGGAACATTGGAAGTCCAGAAAAGCTTTCTCTTCCCAATGGAAAGGGATCAGCCATAGTCAAGTCATTTGACCAAATGGTAAAGAGAATGGCTAAGTCTGAGATAGTCATGTGTACCATTCCCAAAGAGTCCATATGTTTCTATTGCCAAGAGAGGGGGCACTGGTTGCAAAGCTGCCATATTTACCTAAAAGGTCGCAAAGATGGTAAAGTCAAAAGGTTTGACTCTACTTTAGGTAAAATCCACTATCTAACTCTATTAAGTTCCTAATTGGAGATTCTTAATACATGATGTAATGTAATTACATTTTGATGTTTTAGGAAGAGTAAGTTGATTCTGATCATGAAGAGATGGATTTAGATCGCATGGTTCGATGATCAGAATTTTGAGACGCTGCTTAAGAGTTATGATAGATTGCTTAGGAATAGACAACAACATAGTTTCAATATCTATTTGCATTGTAAGGATAAGTTTTATGCAATTTTTATAAATAAATAAAATTTTTGAAATTTATCTTATTTTAAGTTTTCTTATAATTGCATTTGTGAAAATTGTTGTTTATATGTTTCCATTGATAGCAATATTGGAAAATGGATTTGATTCTTTCGTTTATGGTAGTGTCAAGATTTACCAAATAAGGAAAGATTCTCATCACCCAAGTTTCGGTTGGATAGAAACTTGGAATCATGCAACTTGTATTGTGTGATGAATGAGAACTTCATCTTTGGGAAATTAAGCCTAATTCCTTGTTCACATGTATATGTGAGTTAAGTGAAGGACTAGGGGACCGGGTATACTTGGTTGCGCGTTGATCGGGTCCACCACAAAGAACGATAAGACTATTCGTTATGATTTACTAAAGTTTAGTAAATAAGGTTATGCTTACAAGATTAAGTGTAATTCTAAATCATTGAAAAAGTTTCAATGTATGGAAGAATGAATAAGAAGAATCAAATTAGGCAGAAAGATAAAAGGTTCTCCAATCTGAGAAGAAGGGAGAGTACTTGAGTATCGTGTTTTATGATTATCTTTTTTATTATGAAACCATATCACAATTGATCCTCTAAGGACATCTTAGTGCATTTGTATGGCTAAGAAGAGAAATCGTGAATTGTTGAAATGGTTAAATCAAGAAGATAAATGATACTTCGTTCCAAAATCAAATCTTAGAGTCACACTCCAAGATTGAGCCTTGAGTGACATAATCTTAAGAAATGTTTATAACACTTATCAAATATAGAGTAAAATGTTTTCTACTCTTGTACATTTGAAATTGGTAAGTTGTGATGTTTTAGATAAAACAAAGACCAACTAAGGCCAATTGTGTGAAGTGTTTGTCTTGATAAGAAATCGCACTAACTCTTGAATATTTGTTTGTCAATGAGTGTTTCTTGACAAGAGAATCTTATATGTCAAGAGGACAGTGGGAGTCTTAATGATCTTGAATAGTTTCAAAAACTAATCAAAATTAAACACATTGTTAATCACTAGCACACGACTTGAGGTTGATAACCTATCGTGTTGACATATTCTTGTTTCTGTGGCCATCCCAGTTAAAATTGACTATGCATGTGAGTTCTATGAGTACTCAATTGTTTGCATAACAACTTGGAAGCAATGGTAGGCACTTGTGCTGCCAGGTGGAAAGAAATTAAGATTGAACAAGTTCAGTCCATATGAGTTTGGATATGTCACTAACCTTGTCTTGTGATTATGGTTATGACAAATTCACATGGATAGGAACACATACACCATAAAAATATAAGTGTAATATGGTTTCTCTCCAATTCATGAAAATGATTGTGAGGAAACGCTTTCACTAAGTAGATTTTAAGGAAATAGCAATTGTGTTATTTGCATTCTCAAATTCGATTATGATTACGGCATCCCGCTTCATAGTTCAAATTGTGAGAAATGGCAAAGGTCTAAATATTTTAGACTTATTGTTGTAAGTTCTAAAATTGTTTAGACACGCATGTGAGCTATCTAAGGAAAGGTGTATGAATTTGAGAAGCCTGGATAAAGTCTTATCGAAGCATCTCGTATCAGAAATCTGAACTTTGGTAAGAAAGTCAATAAGTATTGATTTCTAGAAGTCCAACTGATTTCTGGGTACATGTCAAAGCCTGTAGGAGCATAAGTGTTATGCTAATAAGAATGTATTATGCTAGTGGGAGCACAATTATTACGTTAAGTGTTGCGAGTTAGCAATGTTAATTATAGAGAACAAAAGTTTCAATTTGCAAAGTTGTCGGGTTTGAAAAGTTGTTTTGCTATAATTAAGGGAGAGGAATTCATACTTCATTTCAAATCTAAAAGCATAGATTGATATTTTAATCAAATTTAGTCAAGGATATAAATGAATGTTATGTTGAAAAGATTCGACATAAGGAAATTCTATATATGGAAATGTTATAGCAAGAGACTGGTAAAGTATCACATCTTTATGTAAGACATTATGTATCGTAATGCTTCGGGTATAGGATCGATTACATATGCTATAACATTAACCTGTTCTAATTTTCTAAATGCTTAGGGCATTAAGAGGGAAAATGGACTTGAACGAGATATGACTAAAATGGTTAAGCATATGTCGAGGACAATCTGAGGTTTACCAAAGATTGGTTGCTTATGGACAGTTGGAAGTATATTCTAAATTTTAGAAGGACCACATTGACATACTCTGAGAAGAGGTAACTCTTGTTCAGAAGTGATAGTCAAAATGGGAATATGGAAATGTTTTCATAAGTGGAAGTTATTCTTTAAATCTGTGTAAGATTAGGAAACTTGATGCAAGAAGGATGTTCAAAGGAATGTACTTTGAATGTGAGACTTCGTTTCCATGAAATTGATCTCCATTCGAATACTTTGTAATGTCTGTTGCCAAGTCTCTGTGACTTTTGTGCGTAGTCATTACAAGAGGATCATTGCATATAAGTTTAAAATCTAACAAATTATAGCGAATGGCAAGAATTTGGTATTCTTACATTTACGATAAGGATTTGGAATCGTGAAATGAGTGTCATTGAAATGCTTTCAATTGATTTGTTTCACAAAGAAAGGACCATAGGCAAACATAGTGTACATGCTTGGAGCATGGCATAACTATTGTTTTAATTCAAGTATTAAGTTGATTAATCGAAACATTATACAATGAATAATGTGTAATCAATATGGTGATTAAATAAAAGGTGTTTTATTTATATTCATAAGTTCTGAGACCATATTGGATTCAATTATTCTTGTGTTTCAGTTTGCATGTTTTGACTTCCCGAATAACTAGGTTATTCAAACTATCCACAGTCGATCATACTTTGGAAGTAGGTATTGAGGCAAGACTGTCATGAATATGACTGTAGATTGTCTAGGTGTTTTAGACATAGCACAAGTTTGTTGCAGTGTTCATGAGTACTCCTGGAATAAGATTTGAGTATTGGATTAAACCCACGCTCATCGAATCACTTCATGGATTTTATCACGAGTGATTATGAGACAATAATATTTTATATTCTTAAAACAGAGACATGTGAGTTGTAGCTTACAAATCGGTTGCGCATTGACAATGCGTAAACGCACCAGTAACTTGGTGTTATAAAATGCATTGTTGTGTATGATTTGATGAGTAAATATAGCAAGCATATGACTCGAAGTTTATCCATTCCTTTTACCCTTAGAGGGATAAAAGCGATATATGTGGTCCCCTCGATGATTTAGTGATGACAACCCTAAATGCTTGGCCAAGCCTGGACTAATTTGATTTGTTCAATTAGTCGGTCATCATAAATCGGAAATCGGGAAACAACGCATGAACAGAGAGATTGATTATAATCCATGTCTCAGTTCATACGATATCTAAAATGGAGGAATATATGATCCCTTATCTAATGGACGCATCATTGACTAGGTCAGAGTTCGACAACAGCTTTTAAGAGCTACGATTGCGAGTCGGGTTGTGGAGTCGTACTTGCAATAATAGTTATTAGACTTATCCAAGTGGGAGACTGTTGGATTAGGTGTCTAAGCCCATAACTGTAATTGGTATGTACTTGACTCGAGAGTAGCATGGTCCATTTGGGTTGCCTTCACCAAAGCAATTTGATAGGATGGACTTTTGAGAAGAGGTTATTCGTGATTTATTAATATATTATAAGTTCTAATATATTAATATGAAATCATATTATTTAATTAGTATTGATCAAGAATTAATTTGGAATTAATTTAGAGATCAAAAGAGACTAATTAAATATACGGGGACTGATTAAGTAAATCAATGATTCTTATAGTGTGGGCCAATGATCCATGGTTATTTAGGATGGGCTAAACCAATATGATAGTCCATGGATAGTCCATGGAGGCTTAACCCATGGAGCCTAAGTAATATGAAGGGTCATGTGAATTAGGGTTTGCATGGATGTAACCCTAGACTTTGTCACACAATAAAAGGAACCCATAGTCACAAAAAACAGCCTCATGCATTCTATAAGAGTGATGAACGATTTTGTGTGCTAAGTAGCCTCTCTCTCAAGTCCTCCTTTGTTCATGGTGTTTGTGAACCATTTGAGGTGCTAAGTTCTTAAAGGCCAAAACTACAAGCTACAACAAAGAGGTAATTCTATAACTCATTTATATGTTGTTTATGTCAATTGTATGCTAGTTGTAGGCTTCATGCTTTGGAAACAATATTGCATGTATAATTAGAGAAAACATAGATCCAAAGCATTTAGGGTTGTATGTGCACCGTAGGATATTGTAGTATACTAAAACCCAACAGTTATACACAAAATATGGTCACATAGACTGCCAAATAATGATTCTACCCTAAGTCCACAACCAAACAAGGAACAAGAAATAAGGCTAAACCAATCATTTTAGGGCTATATGATCCTAATCGTTTACAACTTTTAAAGCATACACTTAGCAATTAACTGAGTCGGTATCAATTCCAAGCAATACATAACATCTAATTCCCTTAGAATATAAGACATCACAGAAATCAGGCAATCATATCATACGATTCTTGAAGATATGCTTAGCCCTACTCTAGCATGCAATTCATATCTCAAGAATTCTATCATATCACATAGACATGAGTATTTTGGGAATCACTTACTTGAGCTCGGTTGATTGCACGCATCGCACCCCTCTTTACTTAGTAGAAATCTTTTTAGAATTTAAAACTTTCTTTTAAAAAAAAGATTATCATTTCCTCAGTTTGAGTTCTGACACACCCGAGAGTATGCCCGAATCCCTCAAACATGGCTCTTACGCACCTAAGAGTATGCCCGAATCCCTGAAACCTGGCTCTGATACCAACATGTAACAACCCAAAATTTATAAGTAAAAATTTCATTTTTAAATTCATCAATCCAAACATAACATATCCTGAAATAATCCTAAATACAAAGTATCACGAAATATCATAGTACAAACCCTAATGGCTCACAAACACCAAAGCTATAAACCCTAATAGCTTTTGGATCTAGTTTGTCTAATGAACATGCAATTGAATATCCAAAGCTATAAACCCTAGATCTAGCATACAATTAATCATATTAACATAAGATTGGGGTTTAGATCTTATCTTGATTGTTATGTAGCAATAACAATCTCAAATCCTCCTTTGTAATGGCTTTAGAAAGCTTAGAGTCACAAGTGTCACTCCTCTAATGGCTCACAAACACCAAGAGCAAGAGGATGAAGAATGATAAGAGAGGAGGCACCCAAAAACGTGTAGAAAACCCTAAGGAAACTCTTCACCACGTTTTTGGTGCTCTAGGGATCCTTAAATAGTGAGGCTATTAGGATTATCTAACAAGGAAACCCTAATTTGACTGCTTAGGCCCTAAGCAACCCATGGACTCCCTCCTTAGAGGCCTTGGACGATTTCTAATGGGTTTCCCCATAGAATTCGTCCACTCCATCCTCTATGGAGTCCATTAGCCTAATATTTAACTATCACACAATTGACAGTTCTAGTCCCCTTTATTTAATTAATGTCTTTTAGCCACAAAATCAATTCTTATTAATTATTGACTAATATTAATTAAATAATATGATTTCTCCTTTAATATATTATTCTCATAATATATTAATAAATCATAATTACTCCTCTCTCTCCATAATTCATCCTAACAAGTTGCTTTGATGAAGGCAACCCAAAAGGACCATGCACCATCAGGTCAAGTACATACCAAAATAGTTATGGATCTAGTTTGTCTAATGAACATGCAATTGAATATCAAAAGCTATAAACCCTAGATCTAGCATAAAATTAATCATATTAATTTAAGATTGGGGTTTAGATCTTACCTTGATTGTTATGTAGCAATAACAATCTCAAATCCTCCTTTGTAATGGCTTTAGAAAGCTTAGAGTCACAAGTGTCACTCCTCTAATGGCTCACAAACACCAAGAGCAAGAGGATGAAGAATGATAAGAGAGGAGGCACCCAAAAACGTGTAGAAAACCCTAAGGAAACTCTTCACCACGTTTTTGGTGCTCTAGGGATCCTTAAATAGTGAGGCTATTAGGATTATCTAACAAGGAAACCTTAATTTGACTGCTTAGGCCCTAAGCAACCCATGGACTCCCTCCTTAGAGGCCTTGGACGATTTCTAATGGGTTTCCCCATGGAATTCGTCCACCCCTCTAATATGGAGTCCTTTAGCCCAATATTCAACTATCATACATTGACAGTTCTAGTCCCTTAAGTTTAATTAATGTCTTTTAGCCACAAAATTAATTCTTAATTAATTATTGACTAATATTAATTAAATAATATGATTTCTCCTTTAATATATTATTCTCAAAATATATTAATAAATCATAATTACTCCTCTCTCTCCATAATTCATCCTAACAGGTTGCTTTGATGAATGCAACCCAAAAGGACCATGCACCATCAGGTCAAGTACATACCAAAATAGTTATGGACTTAAGACACTAATCCAACAGTCTCCCACTTGGATAAGTCTAATAACTATTATGCATATGACTTCAGATCCTGATCTGCAATCGTAGCTTTCAAAAGTCGCTGTCAACTTTGCTTATCAGATACGCGTCCTTTAGATAAGGGATCATATATTCCTCCATTCTAGATATCGTATAGACTAAGACATGGATTTAAATCATTCTCTTTGTCTATGTGTTGTTTCCCGATTTCCGATTTATGACTACTGACAACAGACTACAATTGAACACATCAAATTAGTCCCGGCTTGGCCAAGCGCTTAGGTGTCATCACTAAATCATCGAGGGGCCCACAGATATCGCTTTCATCCTACTTTGGATAAAAGGAACGGATAAACTTTGATTCAATGCTTGCTTGCACTCACTCACCGAATCACACACAACAATATGTTTTATGACACCAAGTTACTGGTGCGTTTACATATTATCAATGTGTAACCGATTCGCAAGATACAACTCACACATCTCGGTTTCAAGAATATAAGATGTTATCGTCTCACCAATCACTCGTGATAAAATCCATGAAGTGATCCAAGTGAGCGTGGGTTTAATCCAATGCTCAAATCATATTCATAAGCACTCATGAACGTTGCAGCAAACATTTGCTTATGTCTAATACACTTTAGACAATCCACACACCAATTCACGACAGTCTTCATTCATACCTACTTCCAACATATGAACGACTGTGGACCGTTTGAATAATTTGATTATTCTGAAATAATTTAATTATTCAGGAAGTCAAAACATGCAAAGTGAAACACAAGAATAATACTAATCCCATATGGCCCCAAACTCTGGGTATAAATAAAACATTTTATTTAATCACCATATTGATTACTCATTATTTGTTGTTTCGGGTAATCAACTTCTTACTTGAATTATAACACAATTGTCCCATGCTCTTAGCATGCACACTATCTTTACCTATGGTCCTTACTTTGTGAAATAGTATAATTGAATAACATTTTTTAATCACACTCATTTCACAATTCCTAATCCATTAGTGTAAGAATACAAAATTCTCGCCACTACTAGAATATGTTAGATTCTAACATTTTATGCAACAGTCCTTTCGTAATGTCATGGCACAAAAGTCACCATGACTCGGCCAACGAAATTACAAAATGCTCTATTGGAGATTGTTACAAGACAATTCCATAGTCATGAAGTCTCATATTCAAAGTACATTCCTTTGAATATCCTTCTTGCATAAAAGTTTCTAATCTAGACATTGATTCTCGATATCCAACTCCCAATATGGAAATATTTCCATATTTTCCATATGACAACTCATTCTAAACAGAATCTTATCTATTCATAATAATGTCAATATGGTCCATCCATGACTATACTTTCAACTGTCCACAAGCGACCAATCCTTGGCGAACCTTTGATTGTCCTTGGCAGTTGTTTAATTATTTTAGTCAAAACCGGTTCTATTTCCTTTTTCCCTCTAAATGCCCCAGACATTTTGAAAATATTAGAACGGTCAAATATTATAACATATGCAATTGATCCTATACCCGAAGCGTATGGGATGCAATTCATAATAAAAACATGATATCGTCATAATATTTCTATTTGCCGTGTTCTCAAAATTCGAACTATGAAGAGGGATGCCGTAATCATAATCGTATTTTGAGAATGAAAATAATAAATATACACTTGACTAAATACAATTAAATTTCTCGATCTAAGCTTTTAGATTGAAAACGAAGTATAACATTCTCTCCCTTAATTATAGCAAAAACATCTCTTCAACCCCTACAACCTTGCAAAGTGAAACTTTTGTTTTTCTATAATTAATATTGCCAACTTACAATACTTAAATAATAATCATGCTCCCACTAGCATGATGATTATATTCATTCCAGCATAACCCTTATGCTCCCACTAGCTTTGACACGTATTTAGGAACCAGCTAAACTTCTAGGAATCAATACTTATTGACTTCCAAAGTTCATTGTTTCTAATACGATATGCTTCGATAAGCCTTTATCTAAGCTTCTCAAAATCACACACCTTTCCTAAAACAGCTTATATATGTGTCTAAACTAATTCAGAATTTATCTTACTAAGTCCTAAATGTTCAGACTAATTGCCAAATCTCACAATTCGAACTATGAAAAGGGATGCCGCAATCATAATCGAATTTGAGAATGCAATTTACATAGTTGCTATCTCCTTAAAATCTCTCTTAGTGAAAGCGTTTCCTCACAATCATTTCCATGAAGGAGAGAAACCTTATGACACTTAGATTTTATGGTGTATGTGTTCCTATCCATGTGAATTTGCCATAACCATAATCGAAAGATAATGTTTGTGACAAATTCAAACTCTTATGGACAGAACTTGTTCATTCTTAATTTCTTGCCATATAGTAACACGAGTGCCCACCATGTCTTCCAAGTAGTTAAGCAGCTCACCCTTTCATATCAATGTACTTTTCATTTATCAAGGTGCTTGCCTTTTATGCGTTCAAATGAGAACTCATAGAACTCACATGCATAATTAACTCAATTGGAACGGCACAGAAACAAGATAGTGTCAACACGATAGGTTGTAAACCTCAAGTCGTGTGCTAGTGATGATCGATAAGGTTTATTCTTGATTAGTTCTTGAAACTTTTCAAGACATTAAGACTCCCACTGACTCCTTGACATATAAGATTCTTTTGTCAATAAACATTTCTCGACAAACAAATATTCAAGAGTTAGTGTAGCTTTTATCAAAACACTTCACAAAATTGGTCCTAGTTGGTCTTTGTCTTATCCAAGACATCACAACTTTCCAATTTCAAATGTGCAAGAATAAGAAAACCGTTTCCAAATTCCACATTTGATGAATGTTATAAACCTTCTTGAGACTTGTCACTCAATTCACAATCTTAACTCTAAGACTTGTTTTGGAACGAAGTATGATTGACTTCTTGATTTAACCATTTCTTCGATTCTTGATTCCTCTTCTCAAACATACAATTGCACTAAGACTCACTTAGACGATCAATTGAGATATGGTTCTTAATCATTAAGACCTATCATAAAACATAATAAAAAGTACTCTCCCTTCTTCTTAGAATAGAGAAACTTTTATCTTTCTGCCTACTTGATTCTTCTTATTCGTTCTGCTATTGATTGAAACTCTTTCAATCAACTCAGAATTACACTTAATCTTTATAAGTATAATCATATTTACTAAACCTTTAGTAAATCATGACGAATATCTTTGTCACTCTTTTGGTGGACTTGATCAACACACAACTTTGTGTACTCGATCTCCTAGTCCTTCACTTGACACTTTGTCAACGAATTAGTCTAATTTCCAAATATGAAATTTCTCATTCATCATGCAACCAAGTTGTATGATTCCAAGTTTCTGTCCAATTGAAACTTGGGCGATGAGAACCTTTCCCTATTTGGTAAATTCTTGACCTTTCCACAAATAGCATAAGAATCAAATCCATTATTGCTAATAATAGAAACTTACAAACATCAATTTTTCATACACGCCATTGCAAGGATAAATAAATAATATAAATTCAAAATTTATTTTATTGCGGAAAAATTCGTCCTTACAATTCAATTCAATTGAAAAACTATGTTAATACACATTTCTTAGCAATCTATTCTAACTCCAAGTAGTAGCTCAAAAAATCTAATCTTCTAGAATGCGATCGAAATCCATTTCTTCACGATTAGATTCAGCTTACTTCTTTCCTTAAGTTTCCTTTCTTTTCTTCGATCCTACAAAACATCAAATGTAATCTTATCACATCATGTATTAAGAATCTAGAATAGGAACCTAAAAGAGTTAGCTAATGGATTTTACCTAAAGTAGAGCCATACGTTTTGACTCTCCCGTCTCTTAGATCTCTTAGGTAAATAGGGCAGCTTCGTCTCCAATGCCCCTTCTCTTGGCAATAGAAGCAGATGGACTCTTTTGGAATGGCACAAGGAACTATCTCAGAATCTACCTTTTCTGGATCTCCAATGTCACCATTTTCAATGTCCATTGAAGTTTGGGAGTTTGATTCACCAGACAAATTTGCTCGATCAGCTCGCCAAATCATTGCTGATTCAGCAGCTATAAGCAAATAGGTCAAATCAATGAGGGTCACGTCATGATCCATCATATAGTACTTTCTAACGAATTCACTATATGATTCAGGAAGCGACTGAAGAACCCAGTCAACAGCCAACTTACCTGAAATCTCGACACCCAACATCCTTAACCTATCAATGTGTGACTTCATCTCTAAGACGTGTACACACATAGGTTTCCCATGTTTACTTGCCAAAAGGGCTTGAGTGAGCTTGAACTTTTCAAGCCTTCGAACTTGTAGGTTAGGGAGAATAATTGGAGGAGGTGGAGGAAGTGAAGCATGATCTCTTGTTCCTCGATCGAATCGTGGAATATCATCTTCATGTGGAAAGCTTGTTCCATGAGATTTGGGAAGACCATAATTTTCATACTTTGACATCTACAAAACGGGAGAAAATTCCAGTTAAGTTGATTAGAATCCTCGATGTGACACCCAAATGAAACATCGAGGCTAGGATCCAACACAATACTCTACAACCTAGAAGAGGGATGTCGTAATCCAGTTGCAGAATATTTGAAGGTAGGTAAATGACGATTTACCAATTTCCACCATGAAAAACGAAAAGGAAATTTAAGTTTTAAATCTATTGAAAATTCCTAGATCCTTTGAGATTCATTGAACTTTTCAATGGCATGTTTACATCTCGATATGCCCCTCGATTTGTGACTGGGATGCCGAGGATCACAAAACAGGGTGTGAATAACCATGCAAACTTACATGGTGCCCTCAATGTTACAATCACCTATTCGATGTGCCGGTTAACCACACACGCTCCACCGAACTATGACAAACAATGAGTCACCCTTTGCTACCTTTGCTTAGAACTATTTAGTGTGCCGGTTAACCACACACGCTCCACTAACGTCTTCGCAAGGGCACAAAGTGTAATTTCATGGAATTGCATCAATTCACTTTTGCCTAAAGTAACTAAGATTGGGAATTTTGTAAAAGCATTTAGTTACTTTTGTACTTCATTATACTTATAAAGGAAGGTTTCTGTCCTATCCTACCCGTTCGGCTAACGACCCTCCACTAGTCAAGAGTGCGGTGGGTAAGAGTGGATACCCATTCAATCGCCATTTTATAGGCAATTTCCTTAAACACCCCTTATAGACTAGCTTCGTGAATGAGGCCTACTAACGGTAAGACTGACTGTTTACTCATACATATATAATACTAGACTTTCAATGTTATATATAGTATAGGGTGTATTTTACACTTTTAAAATACTAGGTGGTCTAATTTAATAAATTATACTTTTAATTTAATTAAATGTAAACCAAAACTTTATGGATTTATTAAATCTCTTTTAATTATACACCTTAATTAATTAATAAAACCATGAGGGTGTGATTTGAACTTTTCAAAACAATACTAGGGTTTTAGAATTTAACATTTCTAAATTAAACTTTTAATCAACTTTTAAATTCCAAAACTTGAGGGCAAGTTTTGAAACATTTCAAAACATTAGGGTTTAACTTATTTAAATTTCAAAAACAAAACTTTTAAGTTCAAATTTAAACTATAAAACCTAAAGGGATTAATTTGAAACTTTTCCAAACTTTATCAAGAATATTCTAGATCACAAAATTCAAATAAGGCAATTAACAATTAATTGGTGGTTATCTAATTTGACCTAGTCCAAATTCTTGCAAGATAATTCACCAAATAATTCAAATAATTAAATCTAATCATATAAGGAAATAATTATTTAACTAATATGAAGTTATCTTTAATTTTGGCAAAGATAATCACCCAATATCATAAAAATCTAATTTATATCAATAAAAAACGTTTTGATAACTATCCCACAGCCAAATAAGCACAAAATCCCGATTTTCCCTCTTTCTGACTAGCTGACTCGTCGAGTCAGGCATGGACTCGGCGAGTTCACCATGGACTCGGCGAGTTCATCTATGGACTCGGCGAGTTCAGCCCCCAGAAACCCTAAATTTCGAATTTTAAGCAAGGATAATTCACAATAGCATCAAATACATCAAACAAACAGCCATGGCTCTGATACCACTGATGGGTTATGAGCAAAACATCATTCCAATGGTGTACATGCAAACCCTAATAGCTTTTGGATCTAGTTTGTCTAATGAATATGCAATTGAATATCCAAAGTTATAAACCCTAGATCTAGCATACAATTAATCATATTAATTTAAGATTGGGGTTTAGATCTTACCTTGATTGTTATGTAGCAATAACAATCTCAAATCCTCCTTTGTAATGGTTTTAGAAAGCTTAGAGTCACAAGTGTCACTCCTCTAATGGCTCAAAAACACCAAGAGCAAGAGGATGAAGAATGATAAGAGAGGAGGCACCCAAAAACGTGTAGAAAACCCTAAGGAAACTCTTCACCATGTTTTTGGTGCTCTAGGGATCTTTAAATAGTGAGGCTATTAGGGTTATCTAACAAGGAAACCCTAATTTGACTGCTTAGGCCCTAAGCAACCCATGGACTCCCTCCTTAGAGGCCTTGGACGATTTCTAATGGGTTTCCCCATGGAATTCGTCCACCCCTCTAATATGGAGTCCATTAGCCCAATATTCAACTATCATACATTGACAGTTCTAGTCCCTTAAGTTTAATTAATGTCTTTTAGCCACAAAATTAATTCTTAATTAATTATTGACTAATATTAATTAAATAATATGATTTCTCCTTTAATATATTATTCTCATAATATATTAATAAATCATAATTACTCCTCTCTCTCCATAATTCATCCTAACAAGTTGTTTTGATGAAGGCAACCCAAAAGGACCATGCACCATCAGGTCAAGTACATACCAAAATAGTTATGGACTTAGACACTAATCCAACAAATCGCACACTCGAGTTGCTGCTAACACAACTCCTCACACTAAACATATCCCAATAACAACCCTAACTAATAATTAGGGTTTAACCCACGAATAATGGCCCAAAACATAATTTACCCTATCAAGGGCAAAAGACCATTTGCGCTTCCACATATAGCCCAACAACCAAAGCCTAAAAACTCACGCGTGACCCAAGGCCCAAAATGACCCCAAAAGGTTTCTTGAGTGTGCGCCTTGTTATGCTCAACATAGAACTTGATCACGAAAGACTAATGGGGTTGCAACCCAATAAGGCCAGTGTACACTAGGTGACGCCCAACATACTCAACAGGTGCCCAAAACTCTATTATGGTCTTAATACCTTAAAACTTAACTTCCAAACTTCAGATCCAAATCTAATGAACGTCTAGAATCATAAATTTGCAAACCTTATGCCTTTGTATGGCTATAAGGAGTCCAAAATATAACTCTAAGTCTTATTCATGACCAAAGGTTTAATAGATCCACCATGCATTGTTGGGAAAGACCAAGATCCAATTTTTATGAACTACAATGCTCTTAAATGAAAGGAAATACCCCTCATTAGGTTTGTAGTTGCTCAAACTCTCAAGATCCAATGTTATGGGACCAATGATGAACAAATCTTACTATATAGCTAGATCTAACAAAATATGAATCAAGGTTGGAACTTTAGACCCCAAGAAGATGCACAAGGATGAGTAGTAGCTAGATCTAAAGGCTTGAGTGCAACACCATAATCCCAAAGATCTTCCTTCACCACCAAGAATACTAAAAAAGTCACTCTAAAGCTTCAAAACTCATATACACACTTAGGGTTTTGAAATGGAGGCTTAAAGAGGTGGAGCCTGGAGTTAAGAAAGGGTTTGAGGTCATAATGTTCTTTAAATAAGGTCCAAAACATAAAAATTATGATTTTCCATCTGCAGCAGTACGCCCAGCATAGGCAAGGAAATCCGTGATCATTTATTAAACACCTACGCCCGACGTACCTATCTCGTATGCCCAACGTATGGACCAAATTTGCAAAATTTAAGGAAATGAGCCACAAATGAAAAATACTTGGGATGTTGGTGTTACAACATCATATTTTGTTTTTATGTGAATTTTAGTTCTGTTAAAGCATTATACTTTAAAAAGGGGTCATTTGATAAATTTTGAACAGAATGAACAATTTTAATCAAAAGTGGCTATTATGTAAATTCTTCACAAAAGTGATATTTTTTTATTATTTGTTAACATATTTCATAATACTTATAAAAAAGACTTCTGAAAAACAAAGTAATTTATCTTGGGCCTATTATAAAAAAAATCATTTAATTTAATTTTGAATGTGTATATACTGTTGATTTTCTAAAAAAACCATGAAAATATGATTATAAAGTTACATAACAACTTTTTTTAAATAGCAAATCTAACATACTTCTAAACTATTCTTTAAATCTACTTATGTCTACGACGAGACTTGAACCATCAACCTCAAAGAGAGAAGACAACATCAGATACCGCTGGACTAAAAGCCTTTGGTATCTTACATAACTTAAAAAATGATTTCACCTATTTATTGAAACAATCATTATAAAATAAAGTTACATAACAATCACATAAATCTCTTACATAATAGTTTTTTGAAAATAATTAATTAATAGTTATATTTTTTAACTAATAAAATTCGTTTAATTTATAACAGTCGTGGTTCCTATCGTGTTATAACCTGGTCCACAAAAAATATATTGAGAAAATAAACTAATCTCTCCATTTTATATAACTTAATTTTGCCCGGAATTTGACCGTGGAGAAAACCATAACCATTGTATGATCCATATAAATATTAAAACTTTATGAAGCCTGGTATTACTATTAATCATAGTTTGCAAAAACTATTTTTAAGGATAACTAGATATTTTTTCCGTAAATATATCAATATTTCGCTCTTAGATGTAAATAAAAATAAATAATAATAATAAAAATAAAAAAAAAACCTTAGCTTTTATTTGTAAAACAAATCATCTTTTAATAAGATTTTACAATCCCAATAACTCATAGTGTTGGTAACACCTATTGCCATATCTTCTTATTAGAAGATGGCATTAAATAACTCGGTCTACTTCATCTGTTCTAGGCTCTCTTCTCTAGGCTGACGATAACAAGTTCCACAACATGAATTTATTTGAAATCGCAATAAAACGAACAAAAACTACGAATTATAACATTATTATCACAAACACCCATCGGACCATAGATCTCGAAAACATTTATTCTGGGAGACGACGTACAGAACTAGATGAACTTATTTGAAATGGAAATAAAACAAACACTATGGATTATAACCTTATTATCACAAAGACCTATCAGACCATAGATCTCGAAAGCCTTTATTCGGGAAGACGACATACGGAACTAGATGGAGATGCTGTTCGGAACACCTCTTCCGGTCACCCCGGGACCGGAAAATGGCTTAAGAAGCTGGTACGGAACCAACCCAGCTCCACTTCGGTTGCGCAATTTGGGATCGACGTTCCTCGAGTCTATGATTTCTTCCAGCTTTTCCAAACTACCACGGAACTCCTCAAAAGCCGTCTTGATAGTTGGCTCTGCCGCCCATGCTGGCTCTATATATCCACCGATATACTCCTCGTCCGGTGAATGACTTGATAGAACATCAAGAAGAGACATGACTTTTATAGCTTGGATTTGGGAAGGGGAACATTTCAACAACGCATCCTCAGGTCTGTTTATGAACGACTGCCACTCTTCTTCTGTTGGGTCTTCGTTTGGCATCTTGGTTCTTGCCATCGTTGGCCTGTTCGGGAAGTAACCCGCGAAATCATATTGTCCGAAGTTGACAGCTGAATGATGGCCAGAGCCCACCCACATGATCGTTGAAACAATTCCGATCAAATCTTCTTGGGTTTTGAGTTGTGGCCACCATGGTTCGTCTTTCTTGTCTCCGTGTCCAACTGTTCGAATTTCATCCCACCATTGTGTAAGCTCTACATCAGATTCAACAAGATTTGCTTTTGGGTAGTAGTGGTTGACGTAAGAGGTAGCCCATTGTTTGATTGCATCCCAAAGGAGTAAACCGTCATTTGCATATGGGTAGTCCTCGATCGTTAGTTTTACACCATGTGGTGAATTTGGATCTTCAACAGCCATGCCCCTATAAGATACAACATAACCAGAGATATTATGTCATGCAAAACCGTTGATTATTTTATGTTAACAGAGAGAGATTGCATGCATGCATAAATGGTACCTGCTAATTAGGTCAGCTGGAAGGGACTCGTGATCAAAACGCCATTGTTGATCATATGCGTCAGAGCAAATTTGCATGGAATATTTCCCAGGAGAGAATGTCGACTCTATGATACCACCGGCGTTAATGAGAGCTAGACGCGCTAAAGAGTTGATCTGCATGGTGTATCGGAAATGAGGAAGGAGTAGTCGCCGGATTGGATGCATTTGGCTAAGATGACGGTTGGTAGCAATTATGTAAGGCTCCATCACACAATGAGTTCTTAGCCTACAATAACAAAAAACCATCCCAAATCAAATCATTCATTCCACTACTTCGACTGAAAAACATATAAACATAAACATGTACATGTACAGTAATAACACTGGAAAAACGGGACCTACCAATGGCTAACAAATTGGTGATAAGCAGAATCATGAGAAAGGACATGAGCCTTGGCCATCTTCCATAGCCAAGATCCAGTGGCATCCCAGGCGGGAGTGTAGACATGCTTCCACTGTGGCTTGTCATCGGATGGTGGTCGGGTCAACTCAATAGCTAGTGGTCGCAAAGTTCCGGTGGGAGTAAGAAACATTAAAGTTCTTGAACCATAAAGAGTTGTCCCATTGAGCTCTCTTGTTTTGTTGACGTATGGAAGTAGCAGATCATTGTAATCCAACATGAACAGTTTCTTTTCAGCCAAAGCCTACAAAAAACATGATTATAATGAATTATTTCTTTAAAAAGACATTAAATTTCCATTTTATGTTTTGAATTACCTGCTCAAGAGTCATGAAACCTTTGATTTCTTGCTCGACGATCTCCGTGGTGATTGCTGATTCCGGTGGCCCATAAACTTGATGGTCCAGTTTACTCATCAATGGCCACTCCGTCACCAACTGTATGCTATATGGATTGAGACCCGCAAGCATTTGTCGACAAAATTCCTCATCACGAAACCACGAGAACGTGTCACCTACGATTAGAACATCAATCAATATACAAAACCCAAAAGCTAAAAAAAAAACGAGATAAAAATTAAGATCAAATCTTACGATCGATGGTTTCAGGGGTCTCGAATTGGATCACAGCGTCTGCGGTATCAACAGCACCTTTGACAAGTCTTGGCAAAATAGTTTTAAGTCCATTGTCAGGAGGAGGAACATTAACACCTTCATCGTAGAGCATATCTATGGTCCTGAATAAAGGAAACCCTTTGTCTTTGTCTGTAATAATGGCGTCTAAAGTGGGTACAACTGCGTGGAGTACAGAGTACAATGCCCTCGCTCCAAAGTTCGCCATCTTTATCTCTGAGAAATCTTCATCGCTAGGGACATAGAATGGGAGCAAAGTTCTCGTCTCCGATAAGGGATCTGTATATTGCTTTTGGTATTTAACTATTCATGTATGCAGGAATCCAATAGTGTTTAAAGGAAATAAGTTCGTACCTTTTGTAGACATTGGCCGACCAGTACGACACCGCCTAGGGTAAGGATGATCGTTGCCGCCCAGCACCGGCCGCGCTAAACTTAAGCTCTGATCAGGATCTCCAAGATCGTCGTAAACATCATAATCGTAAATCCTATCAGAAGATTTACGCTCTCCTTGCCCATTCCCACGAAGAGATTCCATATCCTTCTCTCTCAACGACTTTAGGCCTTCTGGCGTTTCCGATGGAAGATAAGACTATAATTACAAACGGACTAATGATCAGAACCGAACATCAATGGCGCTAATAATTGAACAGTGACAGGAGGTAAATTAGAGTGAGATTAACCTTGTCAGTGAAGAAGATTCTCTTCTCGGGGTTATCATGCTTGGAAGCAACCCAAGATTCACAGGTGAAGGTGATATCGTTGTTAAGAACAATCTTCTTGAAGAACATCTTCTTGCTGTATTCATTTTCCACAAGAATAGCTCCGATCTCACCAAAATCCTCAGGGACGTCAAAATCACATTTGTATGTGTAGACGTTAATGTCAAAATCTAGCGCATCGTATCTTGCATACGCCTTCACTGTCTTCTGCTTGCCATTTGCTGTATCAAAATCAACTCCATTTTTTACACCTTATTCTAAATGAAAATGATCTTAAACTTTCATATTTTTCGCATTAAAATTATCGAAAATTATAGATTAGAATATGTAAAAGCTGACAGGTTTTTGACATTGGTGATCGGTTTGAAACTGCGAAGTATAAATCTCTAATGTAACGAAAAGATAGGTAAGAAGATTGGGTATATAAATTATCGGTATCACAATTTTCCATATAGGGCTGATTAAAAGAATGAAAATGATTTAGGAAAATGTATGACTTATCGTCAAGCATCTTTCTAGGATAGTATATATAAATAAATTTTGTAGAATTTTTATCCTTTTAAAATTTCTTTTAATTGCCATTTGGTAAAAATATAACTATAAGAATATATGCAAATTTAAAAATAAAACTGAATATCGTGATATTAATTAATTTTTTTCATGTATTTGACAAATAGTATTTGATGTAAGTTATAATGTTTATTAATATAAAATTAAAATGAATATACTATGTCTTGAAAATATAGATTAATGGAAGTACTGTCAAATAAGAATTGTTAAGTATTGCACTTCTATATGTTAAAGTTTCTCTCTATTGTAGTTTTTTTGGTAGAGAATTTTAAACTTTACATATCAGATCCGATGTCTCGTACTTCTTTATAAATTAATATTTAAGATATTAACTATTAAAAATAATTATGAGGCAATGAGATAAATGGGTAAGGAAAGATAACCATGACGCGCCTCAAGGCGTACCATGATGTGAGGCGTAATATAGTCGTTACGACAACGTTTAAGTCGGGTTTGTTAAACGTGACGTCCAAATAACATGTCAATGCGCCTTATCACGTTTGGTACAAGTTTTTTTCAAAGCGCGGGTTTTTTTTTGTTTTTTTATCGGCCCTAAAATAATTGAGCTTTTATTAACTTTTTGATACTAGATATTAATATAACACCTCTAAAAACTTTATATATTTGATAAATTTCTATAATTATATATAATTTATCTTTTTTACTTTATATAAAATAGTCATGCTTTTAAAAACGTCAATGTTTATATCGGCTTAATTTTAACCTTGCTGTCAAGCTCACACCTCACATTATTTAGAACTTTGGTTGAAAAAGATAACAAGGAGGAAAAATAAAAGCTTATGTAAAGCCGATGTGACAGTAGGTCGAATGGATTCGATGAAAAAGACTCCATTATCTCTAAATGTTTTAATTTTATTATTAAGTCATTAAAGAACCCAAAGATCAAGTAGATAAGGTTGTACTTACGATCAAGTACATGATTGTTTGAATAATAATTAATTTTGCAATTTTTGTAAATTCCATTTGATCAGTTTCTTTTCAAGTTGTTTGGAATGTAATTTTTTTTTTATAATAAAACCTATTTCTAATATATATATATATATATATATATATATATATATATATATATATATATATATATATATATATATATATATATATATACCAAATTATAAGTATCTTATTTTGATTTTGAAATCACGCAACATCATTAGGAAGTAAAAAAGTTGGTATACATACGGTCAAGGTCATTGGAAACTAGCTCAAGCAAGAGGGACATCCCTAAAAGATCAGAGATTCCATCAACAACGCCACCAATACCTACTCCGGCGATAGCAGAGCTCACGGTTGGTTGGATGGTGATAACACCTTTGACGTTGGTCTTGTTAAGAAACGGAATGTTTATGGCTTTTATTTTGCCAACTGAGGTGGATCGAGTGCGAGTGGCATTGGATTTCTTGGTGGTGGTTGGCTGGCGGAGAATGGCAGGGGAGTAGGCAGAGGAAGAGGAATGGGTGGTGTAATCACCGGTGACAAATGGCTTATGCAGTGGAAGTAGTTTGCTAAGAGTGTAAGTCGGGTTGATCTGAGTATTCAACATGTTTTCTTTAGTTTCCTTCTCCACGTTAGTCACTCTTGGTTGTATGATTTTGGGGTTTGAAGTGTACCTTCTATTTATAGTAAACAACTTGTGCTATTTTTCTGAGATAATCTAGTACAAGAAAAATAAAAGTTTTCTTTCTTTTTATTTTATTTTACTTTATTTTATTTTAAGATAGGTTGGTACTATTTATAGAAAAAAACTCGTGCTATTTTCATTAGATGATCTGGTATTCTGGTACGAAATGAAAAACATGTAAATAAAATATTGAATTTAACATTTGTTTGTTAGTAATTATTGTCACCACCCATGTCAAGACCATATAAGTCATAAGAAAAGATGGGTGATTTTTTTTATTAAATATATAGGACAATTTGGAAAAAAGTCTTTCAAAAAATAGGTTTGTTTCAATGTGTGCCACCACACCCTAAATCCGGAGGGACATGAAAATCGCATTTGTATGTGTAGATGTCCATGACAAAATCTACTGCATCATAACTTTCATGTATTTCATCTAAAAATTACTATTAGATGTAAGTTACACCCCGTATATTTCATGTATTTTAGATAAAAATTAGATTTTTACCTGCGTTAACGTGGGAAACACATAAGTAAAATACAAATGCATATAGATATTGCAGAATAATTGTACTGGTGTTGATTATGGACATGTGCAGAATTAGAAAAGATCTAATGAATCATTATGTAAACTCAAGAACACAATGAGTAAATAAATCTGTTTTAGCTCATATTAGATCTTGAAAGAGTATACAAATGGGTCTTGTACAAATTCTCTCTCTAGTCTAACACTTCAAATGATCATTAGATAAATGATTGTCACTCACTTCCTATTTATAAGAAAGACAACTCATCACACAATACAAGTGGGTAAAGCACAAATACATTCAAGCGTGACTTTGCACCCTAACATTCTCCCCCTCAAAGTTAGAATTGGATGCTCGGCTTCAATATCCAACGAGCTCGCGCAATCAAGACTAAACTCTCACACGAATTAACACCGGTCCTCAAATCCGCAAATGAATACCCGAAAAACCTGCTTCGAATACCCATCATTGTTCCCCTTTTTATAATAAAAAAATGATTATAAAACCCATTAAGGGTGAGGAGCGCCCGATGAATGAACTTCACAATACTCCCCTTTGATGTGTGCCAAAAATGAAACCTTGAAAATCTTGCAAGGAAAAACAATCACGAAAAAGTCTCGAAAAAATTTCCAATTTGTGAAAATTTTCGACTTTTTGATAAGAGTTGCAATATTTTCCAAAATACGGGTAAAAACTGTCAATAACAGAATTCTTCAGGGGCCCATTGCGCCAAAAACAGCATAATATGCGAAAACACTACCCCCATTGCGAAACTGGGCATAAAGTGTAAATTCGCACAAACTGCAGGGACCAAAAATGAAAACTTTTCAATTTCTCAGCTTTGTAACTCCATTTTGGAAATTTGGTAATTTCTGCCAAACTTTCAAACTTCAGGTACTACTTTCGAAAGTTCTTCACAATGCTTCAAAATGTCGAAAATTAGGTCCTAATGTCGAATATGTTTACAGACTGTCAAACCATCGAAAGTTACAGGGACCAATTCGAAAATTCTGCCTGTTTTCTTCCAAACTGTCGAAATTAGATCCTTCTTTTGAATATGGGTATAAACTGTCAAATCTTCGAAAGTTTAAGGACCAACTTCGAAACTTGTTTGGTTTCTTCCCCAATTCTCTTGTTACGGTCGACTCCAATGCCTTTCGCGATCAAAAATTTTCGCTATAAGCGATCAAAAATCTTCACTATTCCACAAAAAAAAATCGACTATCGACTTCACATATCACTTGCAAAAGCGAAGCATATCGAATCGTTGACTGACTTCTGGACCATTCAATCGCTTAATCAATATTTAGCTATTACAGTTCTTCCAAAATCATCGACATTAATGACAAATACTTCACATATCGACTCAAAAAAAACCTTCGCTTTCCCAATTGATACAAACCAACATCGACATCAAAGCAATCTGGACTTATCATCATATCGACACCTTCCCTTCCTGATCGTCATCAATCATCGACATTAACCAAATCCTTCACTTTGATTCATTCGCTTTAAAAATCAAATTTGCTTCCCAGTCGATACCAAGCAACCAACAAACAATGACTGCTACAGATTTCGACCAAAGAACCATCGAAATCTATATCGGCTCAAAATCATCAATTTTCCAGAATTCGTTTCATCGTCCCCATTTTTAAATCAAAATCAAAACACGACATCAACCCCATCACTTTGAAATCGATCGACCATGACTTCGCTTTTAATCAACAAGGACGTTGATTATCCCATCTCGTTTCCAATGTCGACTCCACATAGTTTTCGATTCAACCAAAGCCGATTTCAGTCAAAATCAATCCTTAACCCATTAGTTGCCATACGATTCCAGTTAAATTCGACCTTTGCTTTTTCATTCACCAACATCGACATTCAACTGTGCAACCAATCGATTTCAACATATCATTTATCAATCCAACGAACGAACATCTCTGAGTTCGTGATTCTCAGCTCGTTCCCAAATTATCGATTCCAAATACAATCGACATACAAACCAAACTCAACAATCCAAATACTTCAAAATCAAAATCAATGAACCTTCAATTCCCAATCAAATTTAATTAACTGTCGATTTCCAGGAGTCAACCCAAAATAGATTCTAGGTCAATCAAAATCAGTTCAATATCATATCTATCAATCCAAAACAGAACTTCAATTCACTACCCATCAACATTTGCAAATAAGAACAACGATCAAAACTTGATTTTGACTTTCAATTAGACTTGATTTTCAAACGATTTCAAAGTAAAACTAGCCAACATCGAATTCAACTTAAATTAACCACAAGTTCCAGTCAAAATCAATTTTAAACAACAAACATTAAGATTCGATCAAAGTGATGTTCAATTCATAGCGAGAGTAAATGAGACACAGGAACTAGGAATGGCAATGGGGCGGGTTCGGGGCGGGGCATGGTTTCCCAAACCCTATCCGATAACTTTCGGGTATCTTATCGGGGCGCCCCATTGGGTTTCAGGTTTTCTCGTCGGGTTTCGGGTATCGTATCGGGTTTACAACAATTGATAACGAAATCTTTATTCCGTTTTAGGATACCTATTGTCTTATAAAAAAATACATGTTCTAGCATCCCTTTTAAATTAAAAATATGATGAATCACTTTAATAAAACAAACGGGACGTTATATTAAAAATTATTTGATTTTAGTTTAGTGTAATACGTCAAAACATAAAAAAATGATCATTCACATCAGATTGTTAATAACTAAAAAGATGGTCTATAGTAAGTATTTTATTTTTGAATGCGTACAATTAACATCGAAAGGATTCGAACACTATATATATATATATATATATATATATATATATATATATATATATATATATATATATATATATATACACTAGCCGTTTACCCGCGCCAAGCGACGGGTGTGAATAATTTATTTTCCAAATTAGTTTTTAAAGGCGATTAGAATTTTTGCACAAATAGTTAACTACATCTAAACATTTATCTATAAGAGTCATATTTTTTAAGGGTAGAAAACAGAAAGGTTAGATAGATATTACCTAGATATGGACGGATGTGGAGATGGATTCATAGATAATACATTTTTATTTTATGTAGTTACATGTTAACATAAACAAACACACACACATGTAAAAAGAGAGGGATTAGTTTCAATTAGACGATTAGAATGTTTTAGGAAACATGTCATGTTAAAAATAAGACACAATATATTGACAAATATCACTAATCATTAGTTTCAGTTCAACGATTCGTTTTCTTTCTGATAGACAATGTATTCTTTAATGGACATCGAGAAATGAGAGATTTTCCCCTAAACGTTATAGTTATGATGTTTTATATTTTGTGTTCCTTTATAGATCGGATTTTAGAGATGGTGTGTAGGTGTGTGTGTGTGGGAGGAGGAGGAGGAGGGAGTGGAAGGACAATGGATGGTGGTCGTAGCAACTAAACTGATTTTGTAAACAAAATGCATACATATAAAAACTTTGACATTTGAAGCAACTAAAAAATTAATGAAACGTGCCTCTTATTTTAAAAAATTTTGTAATGGTGAATAGTTTTTTACAAACGCTTAGTTTGTTTTTATAAATTGTCATAATCCACAAAAGTGCAACGAAAAAAGAAACATGTAATACTAAAATATAAATATTGTGTGGTAAATTATGAACTATTAGTATATAAAAGTTAATGGAAGCAAACTAATATGTTATCAAATTAAAGAAAGCAAACTAATATGTTATCAAAAAATACATTGGAAAAAAAAAACTAATGTGTTATCAAATTTGCATCCATACACCCACTCACACAACCATTTGTATCCATTGATTTTTCAAAAGAACATCTATATGATAAAAAAAATAGATTTATCATTTATATGATATGATTACAAACCTAATTAAAATCAAGCACAGTATACAAATATTTACCATAAGTAGTTAAACTAATCATAACAGTAGATTTATGTAATATGATTACAATCCTAATTAAAATCAAGTCCAATATAAAAATATGTATAATAGATAAGTTACTTATGATTGTGATAATATTATTTGTATAGTTCCAACATCTTTTAAACATGGTATTACTTTAACATATGACATGTTAAAATATATTGTTGAATAATTATAAACCTAATTAAAATCAAGCCACATATAACAATTATACTACTATACAAAAAAACATTCAAATAATAATTAAATTTAACATTATATGCTTAATCAAGTATTTTATTGAAAAAAAAACAATTGACAACTCTCAAACAAGTTTTACAACAATTTGCAAATAGGTGATGGTACTAAAATTATTTAAAACACGTGCATTATCATCCATCAAACTAAAACATGTATTTAAATTTCAGGATTTTTATTACAATACTCGAATTTACACTGAGGTGCAGTAATGATATCAGCAGCGTTGAAATTTCTTCTTTTCTTCAAAAGATTCTTACTTTCTTAGCAAAATCAAGAGCCATTTGTTCATAATCTGATCTTTTCACAAGATCAAGATCACTAATTAACTGAAAACCCTCGACACCTTTTCACAAGACCAATAATTGACTCAAAACCTCCCCATATGAGCTACCTCAACAATTCACTTACAAATCAAAGGCTAATTTAGACATTTCATAAATAGTCAAACAGTCAACAATAAGCACACATTGAATAATTAAAAAAACCTCCACCATCATGTGATAAAATATTGAAGACCCAGAAATGCAGCCTTATGCAGCCTCCATTGATGGATGCAGAGTTCAAAAAATGACAAAATGTCCCATTTTCTGTTAACAAAAATTCTTAAATGCACTATAAAAAATTATAAATTGCATAATTATGATACTTTTGTTGTTAACCTGAGAATACATAGCTGATTGACCTCTTGAAACCTAACTATACATAAACCAAACTCCAATCAATTTGGGTTTTCATTCCAAACCAAGTAGCAATCATTGTGACAGTGGCGAGTTTTAGATAGAGACATAGAAGGAAAGTATAAACATGGGGGATCTACATGCATGATATATCTATTTATTTTTTTAGTGATCTAATAATATGTTGATCATACTAAAGCCAATGGTAAAAGAATTGTATCTCTATAGATTAGCACTTTAAAAATGTTATTTTTTAGTTATATGCCAATAAGGAAAGAAATATGCATTTTAAAACAATTAAAGCAATAAATCATGAAAAAGAGCATCTCAATTTTGTTAATACTTATAGTCGAGGATACTTGTCATCAAATCCAGCAATTAGGAGTCAACATCAAATGGTCATACAACACCACAAGAAAAAGGCAAATATATCGGACTGAATTAAGTATTTAAATCAATTTTGTTAAATCAGTAACGGATAAAAGTTTTTTATGTGAAGTAATGAAAGTTTTTGGGCGGTTTACAAAAATCTACTTACCTTGACCGGGTAAATTCTTGCATAACAATAGCAGTTTCCATTACAATTTTACAAGTTGCGTAACCAGGATTGGTTCCTGCAAATATCAGTGTCAAAATCTTTAAGTAACTTAACATAGCCAATGAACTGTAGCTCAAAGGAATGTAGAAAATAGCAACCTTCTTTGTATATATATGATAATGCTTAGCTTGCTTCCGATTCTTTATAACCAAAACGAGAATTAGGCCCTCCAATAGAGAAAATTGCAACGTACTTTTTATTTTGTGTTGGATCTAATGCTAAATAGAGATACTTATATTGATTTTGTGAAACATATCTATATATCACACCAATGCTAGGAGTCAATATGTCAATCTTTTGATGTGATTTTAGTAAAAGAAAAAGTAAAAGAAATTGGATTTGAAAATAGAAGATTTAACCCTCTTGATATGATTTTAGTAAAAGAAATAGTAAGAAAATTTGTACTCACAATGTTCCAATAACCAAAATGGACCATAATTTCTTTTCTTGTTGCTCTGATATATCATTGGCAGCTGTAACCAAAGTGGTCTTTCTTTTCTTGTAGTTTCCCATAAAAAAACAAAGGGTCGCATTTGACAGTTACCTTCTAAAGTGGTCTGAATTCTCCTCATAATGGCTCCTCTATTGCAGGTTTTCATCAAAAAAAAAAAATCTGAAAATAAAAAAGCATTCATATTTAAAACCCTAGATTACAATCACATTGAAAAACTACCAGATGTGTGTATGAGAGAGAGAGAGAGAGTAATCAAGAAAACAAATTGTTAATCAAACCAAATAAAGGAGTCTTTTAAATGTTCCAGGATATGAGGAGATGAGAGTCGTTGGACTGATTTCAAGGTTTTTTGTTATATATATCACCTCTCTATTTTTAACTTTTTTCTCGGAGGAGTTCGACCTTTTCCAGAAAGGGGATAGCCAACCCGCCAAACCAGAAAATCAAGAGCATACCTGTGTAATTAGTCATCTTACTGTATATGTGTAGACCAAGTGTCGATTCTCTACCACCAGATCGTGATTGTGATGGTAAATGGCAGAGCGGGTGATGGCTTGCTATGGTCTTTGATGAAGGAGTTTGAAGATTGTGGTAGCCAGGGTTTGTCATTGCATCGATGGTGAAGGAGAATGATCCGATGGTAGAGGTATTTAGGGTACCAAAGATTGAAGAACATCGAGATGATATATAACGTGGATGAGGAAGGGTGCGACAAAGTAGCAAAAGATTCGATTGGTGTTCATCGATTCAATTGGCTGAAATTGAGGAATAGTGGTTTCAATTTTCAATTTTGATTGATTTACCTTTTGACCGGATATGCATACAGTTGTTGTAAATGTTGATTTAAGGGGTGTACCTCTTAAAATTCAGCAAAACATGCTAAATGCTTATTAAGGTATATATATATATATATATATATATATATATATATATATATATATATATATATATATATATATATATATACTAGCCGTTTACCCGCGCTAAGCGACGTGTGCGAATAATTTTTTTAAATTTTTTTTCTAGAGTCGATTAGTTTTATTGCGCAAATAGTTTACTACATTTAAACAATTATCAATAAGAGTCATACTAGCAGAAACAAAATCAATAAGAATTAACAAATGAAAAGTTAAGATTTTTACAAATATATATGAACATGTAATTGATTATGCATTATTAATCATGCATCACTTCTTTATTCACCACATTTGATCTATAGACTTCACTGTCGTTGAATTATTTGTCAGACTTCATCAACTCGCAAATGATTCAAAAAGAATACACGTTTGACCAAATTCATGTTCACAAATAACGACCCCAAACACTATGGGATGATAGCCAACATTTTGTCTCTCTAAGATATGTAATATAAAAGTAGTTAGATAAAATATAAATAAAACATTAAACACAAATGACATATTCATTTTTATTGTATTCATACTTACGTTAAGATCAATCATCGAAATGAGAACTTTGTTACGTTCGTATCGTCTCAAACAAACAAAACTCAAACAACTATTATGTTCCACCATACGAAAACATATTGCAATGCCGAAAACTCTTGAATAGTAATATAACTTTTTTTGTACATAGAAAGATAATCAAAGTTTCTTTTCCTTAATTTATAGTTTATGATATACACTTTTTATTGATCAATAAAATTTTAAAAATATGACTTTTTCTCATCGTTGTAGAAACTATTAGTATTTATTTGTAACAATCATTCTTGTAAAGTGATAAAAGGATTAGTTATAACACTACAAATATACGATTTCCATAAAACTATTAAATATATTTAAATCATAATCAAATATTTCTTCTAACTACCAAACTAAATTAACAAATAAATTTATAAATTCATCTATTTGATGACTTCACTATTATGAAAGGTTGAATACATTTAGCAATGTTATTTAACAATTTTTAATAAGTGTAAAAATATAATTTTTTTCATGTGGATAACGAATGGTATATTTTTGGAGATTGTGAGTAGAGATGAAATTATAATTTTTTCCCCACTACCTTGAGGTAAAAATACAAGCAATTTTCTTGATAACAGGAGAACACCTCCATTTAAACAACCCAAAGGAGTAATTTTGCTTTAAGTTAACCAATGAGACTCTACCCCCATTTCTAGCAAATCCCATAAGAAAACATTAACTTCAGCTGCAAGAGAAAATGAGTATAATTACATCGCTACACCAACATATGACCATCTGACCCAACAGAAGTAAGAAAACAACAAATGTGAAGTCAAAGACAATTTTGTCCACTTTCATCAACTCCATCAGAAGACAATAATCTCCATTACAAGGGCTAAATCTACAAAGGCGGTGATTATACATATTTTAACTTTCTTTTCTTTAATGAACTATACATGGCCATTCCAAAACATCAAACTCACATGTTACCTTAAGATTGTTGATACAACAAAAACAGATTTGAGAACGGAAATGAAACAAACCAGAAGAACCATAAGAAATGAACAAACATAACCAGAAACAGATGGTACAAATCTGTTTTTTTATTCCTTTCTAATATCCAATCAACAAAAAAGTGAATATAACAGTTTATAAAAGCTTAAAATTGGAACTTCTATAGGAATCACACACACACACACATATCAGATGACACGTGTACATACATACAAATCAAATCCCATACACACATATGCATAGCAGAGCATACTTGATACACCTTTGTGTTGCAGCTTTGTCCCAGATTGCTATATTGCAAACATTTTGGTACCACTACTTTTGATCTTGCAAGAATATACAGATCCTTGAGATATTGCAAGAAAACTCAAACTATTGTATTAAATAAATATATGAAGGTAATTATTAGAAGTTAAATGCACTAAAACAACATCTAACCACACCAACTCCTGCATTTCCCCTGCCTACCAGAGTTATGACAATTTTGCAGGCCTGCACAAAACTATCACATTTGATGGTAACCGGAGAAATACCGGAATGCCCTCAGTTTCAAATTTTGCACCAAAACGTAAAAAGTTTGCGCCAGTATGCCTAATTGGGGTAAGTAGAGCCCAAAACTTGCACAATTGGATTAAACGACAAAATAGCAACACCAATTAGCAATCAGGACCAAACTGGACCAAACTGATACTTCATCAAAATAATAACACCAAATAGCAAGAAAAATTAGCAATCAATTCCATCTCGAAGATTGATCATTAAGATAAAAGACAACACCCATGCACATAAAAGGCTGAGATTTTCTATTTCTTGCTTATATAATAACAAAACTTTGAGAAAAAAACAAGGATTGAGCCTAGAGTGTTATTAACATAACTTAAACAAATAGATGGATAATCTAAAACACAAAGAATGCAAAGAATATAAAAGAAAAACTTACATGTGGATTACACGAAGACTATTTTAATATGGTCAATAAAGATAAACTTTTTACCTGAAAAGATGATTCTTGTTTGTTCTGTTCAACTGAGAAGCAACTAACTAACATAAAATAAATCAACACAAAAATCAAGTAATCAACAAATAAACCCTGCAAAAGATCAAATAAAACATCGAACATCAAAACATGTATTATTAAACAATAGAAATCAACACCAAAACCAACCCCAAAATCATTCATGTACTCAAAAGATTTTCAAATCTCCTGAATAATATTAAATAAACACTAATGAAAAATAATTAAAACCCCATTAATGTGCAATATAGAATATATGAAGAACACATATATTGAATCAAAAATACCTATTTTTATCAGATTATGACAACCCACATCTCTATAGGTAACTAAAAACGATGGAAACCGATGTTTGTGTTCAAAATCTTTGAAGTTAGTTAAAGGGATGGAAAACTTACATAAATGAAGAATAAATCAATGGTGCCTTCTCTTTGAACTTCTTCAAAGCTGAGACGCAATTTTGAGAATTTCGACTGGATCTATTAAAAAGCGAGAGATAGGGATTCCATAACCTAGATGAGAGAAAAAATAATCATGAAAATTATCTTGTTAGTTTGAACCCGATTTCAACAATATTCGATTCACCTGTAGGGTGAAGACCAAAAATCAAAGCAGTCAAGACCTACCAGGGGAGGGGGGAACAGTAGCAAAAACGATCATGGGTTTCCTAGAATACTGAACCTGTCAACAAATCGAAGCAACCCAAAACCATTGAAAAAATAATTAAGGGTTTCCATTAACGGTGATTGTGATTATGCAGAGAAAGAAGGCGGTAGGGAAATCAACGGTTTTGAAAACTACCCAGTGGGTTAAAGTGGGTGATGTTGATTTGGTGACGACGATGCTTAGTGGTTGTGGTAGCGGTGGTGGGGGTGCACTATCAGTGGTGTAGAGATGCACACCTTAATCACTGCTAACCACCATACTCCACCACTGAAAATCTCAACCTGTTACAGCCAATTTAAACCACCAAGACCACCTTCGTGAACCACCCCTTTCCAACCGACGAACACCTCAATGCCATCGAGAACCAAAACCACAACCTTCATCAGACCAAGAAAGAAGAAAATAAGAAGAAGTGATGGTGCTCTTGGTGTATTGTGAATCGAATGTGAATGCTTGAATATATTGGTGACTGAAATCAATCACAAAGATGAAGTCTTTAATGATTCAGAATGATTCAACGACGACGAAAGTATGGTTACACGGTGGCATTCTTTCAGAGACGATACATCGGTGGTTCATGGGTTTTCCCATCGGCATTGGGAGGGATCGGTTATGGCAGAGCAACACCATGTTGACCGAACTGAGACAGGAGATTTCATATAGAGTGTATCTCCTATTAATCGATCTAATCGGCTAAAATACCGATTCAATTTTGATTCAATTTTGACTGATTCATGGTTTAAAATTCAAAATCTGAGTTTTGACTTTTTCAACATGTTGACACCAGATAAGAATTGGCCGGAGCATAAAACGTTTGTGCATTATGTTCAACTTTGACTGATTCATCTGTTGACCACGAGATAAGATCTGTTTTTCTATAATACATAAATTCATTGTACAAGATTCATTAAAGGTTGTACCTCTTAAAATTAAGCAAAACATGTTAAATGCTTATTAAGATATAACGATATATATATATATATATATATATATATATATATATATATATATATATATATATATATATATATATATATATAATCGGGGCGGGGCGGGTCGGGGCGAGGATAACCCACTCCCTGCCCCGAACCCGATAAAAAAACTGATAACGACCCGTTACCCGACCCGAAATGATCGGGTTTCGGGTTTCCCTGTCGGGTTCGGGCTTTTTTGCCATCCCTAACAGGAACTCTGATCTTAAAGAAAATCAAGAATGTTCAATACGTTTATGCGTATTGTGCATAACAAAGAACTATGAGTAGGTTAAATGATTTATGGACTCAGTTAATAACGAAATATCAAAAGAATTTAGGACTCAATTGTTTTGGACTTAGTATCGAATATTGATTGGGCTCAAATGTGGTCATGAACAGTAATGACCAGTGATATTTCACTTGACTTTGGAGTCACATATCGGATTACAAAGAAATTTAGAATATGATTTTGATTTTTTCATTTGATCTAAAAAAATTTAATTGGATCTTCAAAGGAATTTGAAACGGATTTGATCCAATTAAGTTAAAACGATTAAAAATTAAAAACGAAATGCACGAATCCAAATCATGGACGTTTTGGAATCCATTTGAAAATTTGAGATACTTTTTTGACGAATCGAGTTCCGTTTTAAACGATCGAATCAAATTTAGAAGATCTTGGTTCTTTTGTTGGAACGAGAAAATCTCCAATTTGAATATTGTACCACCCATTATGTGTGATGTTCAACTCGTTCTTCGTGTTCTTCAACGATCCAAGAACATCTTCAAAAGAAACACCAACACTTTTAGGTTTTGACTTCAAATTCAATGCAACCTTTGGAGATTGTTTCTTTGGAAACCAAATTTGTTTCACGGATTTCGGCTTCACAACTTTTGACGATTTTTGTGAGTAAACCCGCTTGTTTTTGCGTTTAGTCTTTTTCTTCTTTTTCTTTCTCCTCTTTTTGCATCTTGAAGACTTGATTTCATGAACAAACCCACTTCCCACAACATCAACTTTATGAGTTTGAATCAAATCTTTTGGAGTTTAATACTTGTGATTTTCTTGGATCACCGGCTTCCGATAAGGAATCATTCCTTCAAACGAATCACAAGAACACAAAATATCATCGGTTTGAACTCCAATCGAGCAAAAAACTTTTTCATCATAAGAATCAACTTGAACTCCTTTTTCTTGAACATCAAGAACACGATGATTATCATCAAGAACATGTTCTTGAGCTTCACGACAATTTGCATAATATTCAAGTTTATTGCTTCCAGGTTTACATTCAGTATGAAAAAATCCTTTTATGACTTCACCTTCTCTCTTATTTCTTCGTCTTTCTTGATACGCTGGAATCAATCAATCCAACAAATATTTGGTTTGATAAATTGGATGACCAATTAATTCTCCATCCTCATTCTTTTCTCCATTTGAAATGAGTGCATCTTCACTTTGCAATCCAACAGTCAAGCGATAAAGAATGGGTTCAAAAGAAGTGTATTCGTATAGAAAATTTTCATTCCGAATCAACCATTTCTCCATAATTGCTTCTTTTCTTTTGAATCAAATGATATGAACTTGGGTTTTCTAGATAGAGAAAGTAAAAATCAAGGAGATCTCTAGAGAGAGAAAGTGACTATGAACCAAATTATAGTGAGAGAAAGTGGTACAAACAAGTATTCTAGAAAGAGAAAATCAAATTATGGATCAAATCAAGGAAAAATTCGATTTCTAGAACACAAAACACTCTCTAAACACGAAGCTCAATAAGAACATGAAGAATCACCAAATCTAGATTGCCATCATGGATCAATTCTTGATTGAATCAAGAACACCCGCTCTGATACCAATTGTAGTGATGTTGATTATGATGGCATGTGCGGAATTAGAAAAGATCTAGTGAATCATCATGTAAACTCAAGAACACAATGAGTAAATAAATCTGTTTTAGCTCATATTAGATCTTGAAAGAGTATACAAATGGGTCTTGTACAAATTCTCTCTCTAGTCTAACACTCCAAATGATCATTACATAAATGAGTGTCACTCACTTCCTATTTATAGAAAAGACAACTCATCACACAATACAAGTGGGTAAAGCACAAATACATCCAAGCGTGACTTTGCACCGTAACAATAATTAAATAAAAAAAATCAGGGTTATTGGTCTTATTGAAATGTGTAGAAAATACACTGAAATCGGTAAATATATATAGTCGTTGAAATACCTTTTTGTATACAACATTTTTTTGTTTTATTAGTTGAACGGCCTTACTCGTCACATATAAGTACCTTCAAACCTTTTTTACTTGTGAAACGGGAAACAACTACATATAGTTGACCATACGTGAAAACGAGTCTACGCAAGTATAATGCAACATTTAACAATGTACTTTCAAACTACATTATTATTTTATGGTTATATAGCGAAATAGAACTGTTTATTCCAAAAAATAGCAACTTATTTATGTTCCTTTAAAACGAACCATGTAAAAACCCTACAATATTAAATTTAAAGAAACTCTAACCAATAAATATAAAAACAGTTATGTTTGCTCGATTTATATATTGGCTGTAACTCATTGAAAATGTCAAAAGACAGAATTGACACACAACTTACTTGTTATTATGAGACGGACTAAACAATTTAAACACATGAGGATGTCTTCTTTTATTTTATGATAATGATAAAACAATGAAAAATGAATGCTTACTTCAAGACATTTTAGGACATTTGAGTAAGGTATGTGGTATTAACTACTGAGTATCTATATCTTTTACATATAGCTATTAAATGGTTATTCAAGATGAATTAAAAAAACAATATTTTCTTGTCACAGAAAGGAATCTTTTAAAGGTTATTTTTACTGTACAGAAATGTATACAAATTAGAATAATTATAGTTTAATCCTTTCTGGATTAAATTGTTTATAAAATTCATCCCTTTAATAGTGAATAAAAGAAAATTATAAGAGACATTTAAAATCCAAAAAAGTCACAATAGGTTACTGTTAAAAATGGTATAACAATGTACTTTAAAAGTACATTCCTAAAAATGGTATAATATAAAGTAATTATATTCGACAATAAGGTCAGAAACAGTAACCAAGTTGAGATAATCAAATAAACAGAAATAATAACAACAACTGATTTAATCCATTTTTAAATTAGATTACCGATTTACCCTTCTGATGAACATTGTGACGAGTTTTGAGCATTTTAACACTCCTATGGTGTACATGCAACCCTAGAAACCTTGGATCTATGTTTTCTCTAATATACATGCAAATTTGATTTTTCCAAGGTTCTCATCCTAACTAGCATGTTATGGGGAACTTGCAATATAAAAACTAGTAGAATACATACCTTTGTGTGTTGCTTGGATTCCTTAAGACTTTGTGAGCCTAGCACCCCAAATGTGATGCCTCAAATGTTTCACACAACACCACAACACTTGGAATAACTTGAGAGAAGAACACTTTGATCACAAAATCGGCTAGCCCTCTTTCTTATAGTCTTCGTGCCGATTTTGCTCCATATGAGGTTCATTATATAGTGTGTCACATATAGGGTAAACACTAATGTGCATGGATTTTCATTCCCCCCATGATCCATGGGTTTGTAACCTCCATGGAGCATCCATGGAGCACCCAATGGGTCCTAGCCCAATCTAGTGAATCATGGACCTTAAGCCCACTATATAAGAATGAAAGATTTGTATAATCAATCCTCATATATTTAATTAGTGTCTTTTGATCACAAAACTAATTCCAAATTAATTCTTGATCAATACTAATTAAACAATAAGATTTCATATTAATATATTAGAATATATTAACAAATCATAAGTGTGCTTATTCTCATTTTTGTCTATCCAAATGTTGAGATGCCATGCAACCCAAATGGACCATGCCAAGCCGGGTCAAGTACATACCAAATATAGTTATGGACTTAGACACCTTATCCAACAGTCTCCCACTTGGATAAGTCTAATAATTATAGTTACAGGTATGACTTCAGGAACCGAACAACAATCATAGCTCTTTTCAAAGTCTCGTGGAACTGAGATGATGATGATGCACCATTTAAGATATGTGATCATATAATCCTCTGTTCTAGATATCAGCCAGACAAATACATGGAACAATGTCGTACTTATTGTCCAGCAGTGTGTTTCCCGATTTTCGATTTGTTTGACATAGAAGTAAACTAAACACATCAATTTGGTTCTGACCGGGCCCGACACATACGTCAAAACAAAATCATCGAGGGGCCCAGATATCGCTTTTAATCCTCCAAGGACTAAAAGGAACAGATAAACTTCGACTAATATTCTTGTACTAACTACTTGTTGGATCATACACAAAAGCACGTTTTATAACATCAAGTTACTGATGCGTTTTCGTGCAATCAATGCACGACCAACTCATGATCAATGTAACAACCCGTTATTTCAGGTCAAAATAATGTCTAAAAGTCGAGTTTTGTAATCTTTTTGTGAAGTAATAAGAATATCATCGAAAATGAAACGTTCAAAAAGTTCCGTTTTAGTATCTTATGTGATAGATATCGTGATAAGGTTTCCAAAAATATAAAGAACACTAAAATCCGAGTTATAACGAAGAAGTTATGACCATTCTAAGATTCCCGACAAAACCGACAATACGGATAGACGTAAAAACGCGAAGTTTCGATACAATAGTTTTTAGCCTTAGGTATCTAAATTAAAGTCGTAGATATCCCAAAACCGTGAACTTACGTAAAAAGAACGCCCAAATCTGACTTCGTATGAGGAAGTTATGAATTTTCGAAGTTTCTGACCTAGCAGTAGACAGCTAAAAACTCGAAATAGAGATCGAGCGGTCTTTAGCCAACACAACCTAAACGAAAGTTGAAGTCCCCGACAATAGGAGTACAACGATAAAAAAGTCTGACAAAAATGGACATCAGATGAAGGAGTTATGGAAATTAAACGGACTTTTCGTGTCCCGACTTGTTAAAAATAATATAATTAAAAATAAAGTCAAAATTAGCTGACGAAGTCTAAACGAGAGTTGTAGAGTATATTCTCACCTACGCGTGCATATAAAGAACGTCAAAAACAGAGCTCGTACGCGAAAGTTACAGATTTTACAAGTTCTAGGCTCAAAATCCGAGGCTGTCAGGTCTGCCACGACGTGGCACAGGTTGCCGTGACCCGGCAAGTGACTGAGAGCGTCCCATCAATGGAAGAGGATAAGGTCAGCCCACCACGACGTGGCACCCAAAAATCCACCCTATAAATAGCAGCTTAAGGGTGCCGGGTTTGGTGCTCATCTTTTTCCGTCTAAGTGCTGTTACTCTGCGAAATTACCTCGATAAACCATCCCGAAGCCCCGGTTTTCATACTCGAGCCCCGAAGGAAGTTCTACACTCCCGAGATCCCCGAGAATCCTGAGATTTCAACTCTCTCGAGTCGAAGTTCTGCTCGATTCTTCTCTCGACTACTTCAAATCAACCACTTCAATCAAGTGAGTTCATACCCCTACAACCACACTTTAAATATGTTTTTAAATGCTTTTAAACACTTTTAAGGGGGGGAATACAAGTAAACACACGGCTAAAATCGTGTGAAACATCGATCTTTTGCTATACTTTTCATACTGTCGTTTTAACTATCATATGAAGTTGTTATCATGCAAACCACCTCACAACACAACTTTACCCTCTTGGGGTACAATATGTTTTATAAATAGAAATATGTTTTATTTATACGTTTACATACAAATGCATCATATCAAGGGTAACCATCTTTGTTAAACCATTTTATGCATTCAAAGAACTTATGACTTATGCTTGGTCAAACATTGTGAAATAGGATAAGTATTTCATACAAAACTATCATTCTAATACAGACTTAGTTGAGAATCCGTGAGACATCTTCACTGCTACCTTTTTGCGAAAAGGTACAACTTAAAGTCCTGACGATTATAACCAGAGTCTCCCGTGGGAGAGCGTGTCAAATGTGTATAGATCTATACGGGAAGTCATGATCCTGCGCCCTGACTGTTAGCTACAGTCCTTTGGGTGACAGTTTGCCGTAAACTATCCGACGCCTGAAGACCGTCGCCACAGGCATATTATGTTTAGTATGGTTATAAAACTCACCAGATAGACAACTATTATAGTATTATGCTTTTATGAACGAGTAGCTATTAAAACTATTCTTCATCTAACAAGTGCGATCTTCTTATAGTTTTACTATATAAAACTATGACTCAACTTTTAAGCACGTCGGTTGCTTGCGATTTTCGGTCTTAGAGACTGCCTGTAACGTTAGGAAAATAAGGGTTTTTCCTGCATCTAAAACAAACAACTAATAGGAAAATAAGGGATTTTCCTGGTGCAACTATTTACAACTCACAACACGAACATTCATATGCATTTCATACTTTTATAAGAAAATATGGGATTTTCTTGGAAAACGAACGTGAACTTTGGAATGGCATACATTTTCTCAAAACTGCTTATGAACTCACCAACTTAAATGTTGACACTTTTTCTTTGAAATAACTTGTATTCTCAGGGAACCGCTAAGCAGGTTTGGAAACCAACTTTTGGGGATTAAAGCTCTGACGTTAATTACTTCTTTTGAAAGATGTTTATGTATTTACCTTTTGAACATGTAACAAATACAACTATGTAAACATTTTGAAACCTTTATATGTATGGTGGTGTGTACTTTCCTTACTATGAACTGTTATGATACTGAATATGACGTCCTCCGCCCCCGAACGTTTCCGCCGTTCTGGTTTGGGGGTGTGACAGATTGGTATCAGAGCATTGTTTATAGCGAATTAAGTATATCAAAACCATTTTTGGTATACAACTATAAACACAACTGGGCAAAAACACTCTGAGTAAGAGTCATACTTTTAAAAATTAAATTTATTTAATTTTTGGTAAAGTAAGCATGCATTCATTCCATATTAATAACAGTGTCATAAATAGATCAATATAGAAGTATTATAAATAATATGTGCAGTGCAGGTACGCCTTGACATATGTAATCGGAACTGGGATGAATATAGCCTGATCAACTATATTTGTCCGAGAGCCGACTAACGTATGTCAGGGAGTGTCTGCAGTGGACAACAAATTTAAAACTTACCAAGAGCGTATCATTAAGAATACTATGGGAGTATTTAGGTATCTTCAACCGTCAAACTTAAGGGTAAACTTTACATGCTTTAGCTTATAATCAATTCTTAACCCTATTATCGTATAGACTCAATGGCTGGATTCCATCACCCCGGCGACCCCTACTACCCCAATCAAGGCAACGAGGGATGGATTGTAGACGACCCCGAGGAAGAACCCATGGAAGACGAGGAAGAGGAAGACTCAGATAGCTCAGCCTCAGAGCCTGAGGTAATCAATCCGCCAGCCGTCCGACCTCTATCCGTTCGACCTCCTGTCAGGATGGGATTTCAAGGACCAACTCCCGTCTGGGGAAGCCACATCCATCATTGGAGCCAGCAGCAAGGACTGCGTCCTCCTTATGGTATGTGTCGGGACTTCTACGATGTTAGCGGAGGAAGTTCAGCTGATCGAGCACTCCCAGTTATGGTAGGCAAGCTTGCCAATCAGGCCTACCAATCAGGAGTCCAAGCAAACCGAATTCGCGAAGCCGACGTAGAGATACAAGGTAACACAGCCAATATCCGACGCCTTGACATGCTGCAAAAGAATGCTCAACTCCAAACCGACTCTCTCCAAGAGCAAATAACTGCAGCTCTCTCCGAAATGAGAGATTTGAGGGAGCAACAAGCAGCCTTCGACAGGCGTCTCATGGGGTCCAAGCAATCAGACACGGAGTCAAGCTCCAAGCGCAAACCACATCTCAAGTAGTACTTGCCCGACTCCCAAATTTTGATATAGAATAGGACCCTCGGCTAAAAGTCTTACTTTCTCCAACTTTTTGTAATCGGAGACCTTTAGAAAGGTCAACTTTGTTCTAACTTCGGATGTAACATAACCATATGTTTAATATATATAGCATATCTCTTTCGTGTGTTAATTCTGTGCATTCCTTTCGAACTCATGAGTTGATCTATTGCTATTCAAACCCTATTTGTAAATCAAACTCAAAGCCTTGTGTTGGTCAAACCAAGTTCTTTAACTATTAAAAATAGTTAACTCATTTTCATTCAACCCTCCACCACCAACTTATGATCCGGCTATGGTCCAGGCTGCTATCACAGCAGCAGTAACCGCCGCCCTCTCGCAAATAAACTCCAACGGAAATGGAGGGACTGGTAGCAGCATGAATCATGCAACCCATGGCACTGGTCATGGTCAAGTAAGGGAATATACGTACAAGGAGTTCTCCAACGCAAAGCCAAAAACTTTTAATGGCATCGGGGGAGTCATTGCACTGATGCAATGGTTCGAAAAGACTGAAACGGTCTTTGAGATCTGCTCTTGTCAGGAAGCAAGCAAAGTCAAGTTCGCCGCTTGCACCCTCACTGATCGAGCCCTCACTTGGTGGAAAAGCCATGTGAAGTCTGTGACTCTCACCGTCGCCAACGCCTTAAGTTGGGAGGACTTAAAAGTTCTACTACTGGAGGAATACTGCCCAAGGGGCGAGATACAGAAGCTAGAGCAAGAGCTCTGGAATCTGAAGATGACTGGGTCTGAACTAGTAGCCTACACGGCCAGGTTCAACGACCTTGTTGCTTTGTGCCCTACCATGGTCAACCCAGAACCAAAAAAGGTTGAGAGGTACATTTGGGGATTGTCACCCCAGATCCAAGGTCACGTCTTGGCCTCCAACCCTATCACTTTCAATAGCGCTAAGCGCCTGGCTCAGCGACTCATCAACCACGGAGTCAAACAGGGTACTATTGCAGCTACTGCCGATCCACCAAAGGAGGTACAGGGCCAGGGAAGGCCTTGGAACAAGAGAAGGGGCCAAACCCAACAGGGGAACCCCAAGAGACAACAAGTGGTAGCGGCTCATGCCGTTACTATTCCTGCCACCACTGCACCCACAAGTTCATACGGTGGGAGATTTCCAAAGTGCAACCAGTGCAGCTTCCACCACCACGGTCCTTGCAATGATTTCAAATGCACCAGTTGCAATAAGCAGGGGCATACGGCCCGCTTCTGCAAGGAGCCAGCCCAACAAGCCGCCCCCACTGTTAATGCCGGAGTAAACCGCGCCTGCTTTGAATGCGGAGCCACGGGGCACTACCGCAGGGACTGCCTGAAGGCAAACAACAGGAATACCGGCGGAAGGGGCCGAGTGTTCGCATTGGGACAGGATGAAGCCGTTGCAGACCCCACTGTTGTTACGGGTACGTTTCTTCTCGATAACTCGTATGCATGCATTTTGTTTGATAGTGGAGCGGAGAGGAGTTTTGTGAGTCATAACTTTAAAGGCCTACTGAAACAAACACCCCAATCATTAAGTGAACCATTTATAGTAGAAATGGCCAACGGTAAAACCGAGGGCACTAAGGAGATATACTTAAACTGTACCCTAACTCTAAACGATAACTCCTTTCCAATCTGCCTCATGCCAGTCTCGATTAAGAGTTTCGATGTCATCATAGGCATGGACTGGCTGAGTTCTCATCGTGCGGACATTTTATGTTACGATAAGGCCGTTCGCCTTAATCTGCCAACTGGCGAAACCCTCTTAATCTATGGCGACAAACCCAGTACCACTCTTCGTATTATCTCAAGTATCCAAGCTCAGAAGTGCCTACGCAAGGAATATCATGCGTTTTTGGCACATGTCGTGGATGTGAAACGCGAAGTCCAGGACATCAAGAGTGTGCCTGGCGTATGCGAGTTTCCCGATGTTTTTCCCGAAGATCTTCCATGAATACCACCCGCGAGACAAGTCGAATTCAGAATCGATCTGATTCTCGGAGCTACCCCAGTAGCCAAAGCGCCCTATTGATTAGCCCCAAAGGAGATGCAGGAGCTATCCAGCCAACTGAATGAGCTACTCAGCAAAGGATTCATCAGGCCAAGCTTCTCGCGTTGGGGAGCACCAGTGTTGTTTGTGAAAAAGAAGGATGGATCCTTTAGGATGTGCATCGACTACCGAGAACTCAACAAACTTACCATCAAGAACCGATATCCCCTACCACGAATCGACGACTTATTCGACCAACTCCAAGGAGCCAACTACTTCTCCGAGATCGATCTGAGATCGAGATATCACCAGCTGCGAGTCCTAGAGAGTGATATTCCCAAGATGGCCTTCCGAACCAGATACGGACATTACGAGTTTGTAGTGATGCCGTTCGGACTAACCAATGCCCCGGCCGTATTCATGGACTTAATGAATCGGGTATGTCGTCCATTCTTGGATAAATTTGTGATAGTATTCATAGATGACATACTCATTTATTCAAAAAGTAAAGAAGAGCATGGCCAACATCTGAGACAGGTCCTAGAGACATTACGAGCTGAGAGACTTTATGCGAAGTTCTCAAAATACGAGTTTTGGATTAGGAAGGTGGACTTCCTAGGTCACGTGATCAGCGAGGAAGGAATCCACGTGGACCCATCTAAGATCAAGGCTATCGAAAATTGGTCTGCACCAACTACACCAACGGAGATTCACCAATTTCTAGGCCTTGCTGGTTATTATCGAAGGTTCATTCAGAACTTCTCCAGCATCGCAAAACCTCTTACCTCCCTAACTCAGAAAGGTGTGCCTTACAACTGGGGAGAAAAGCAAGATGCTGCATTTCAAACCCTGAAACAGGCCCTATGCAGTGCACCCATTCTTTCTCTTCCAGAGGGGATCGAAGATTTCGTGGTGTATTGCGATGCTTCGAATCAAGGGTTGGGATGTGTGCTAATGCAGCGAGGAAAGGTTATTGCGTACGCCTCACGACAACTGAAAACACATGAGGTCAACTACACCACACATGACTTAGAACTTGGAGCTGTGGTCTTCGCTTTGAAAATCTGGAGGCACTACCTATACGGTACCAAGTGCACCATATTTACAGACCACAAGAGCCTTCAACACATACTCGACCAGAAGGATTTGAACATGAGACAACTACGTTGGATCGAATTGCTCAACGACTACGAATGTGAGATTCGTTACCATCCGGGAAAGGCGAATGTAGTGGTTGATGCCCTTAGTCGTAAGGAGTACTCTGGTCGAAGAGTGAAGTCATTAACCATGTCGATCCATTCTCATCTGTCAACACAAATCAAGGAAGCTCAATTATAGGCCTTGAAACCCGAAAACGTGACAGGTGAAACCCTTAGAGGGATGGACAAGAATCTAGAGATCAAGAGTGACGGAGTGTGCTACCTCATGAACCGAATCTGGACACCAAAGTTTGGTGGGTTCAGAGAGATAGTTATGAACGAAGCACACAAGACTCCATACTCCGTACACCCAGGTTCAGATAAGATGTATCTGGATCTCAAACAACTCTACTGGTGGCCAAACATGAAAGCTGAAATTGCTATCTATGTGAGCAAGTGCTTGACTTGCGCCAAGATCAAAGTAGAACATCAGAAACCCTCAGGTCTACTCCATCAGCCCGAAATACCTGAGTGGAAGTGGGAGCAGATTTCCATGGACTTCATAACCAAACTACCCAAGACGCAGGGTGGTCACGACACCATTTGGGTGATCATCGACTGACTAACCAAGTCTGCTCATTTCTTACCGATCAAGGAAACTGATAAGATGGAAAGGCTAACGAGAACCTACATCCGAGAGATCGTGCGACTTCATGGAATGCCAATATCTATCATCTCGGACCGAGACAGTAGATTCACTTCAAGATTCTGGCAGACGCTGCAGAAAGCTTTGGGAACTAGGCTTGACATGAGTACAGCCTATCACCCACAAACTGACGGGCAGAGTGAGAGAACGATCCAAACCCTAGAAGACATGTTGCGAGCATGTGTAATCGACTTTGGTAAAGCGTGGGATGTTCACTTACCTTTAGTCGAGTTCTCTTATAACAACAGTTATCATACTAGTATCAAGACTGCTCCATTTGAAGCCCTTTACGGCCGTAAGTGCAGATCACCTCTGTGCTGGGCGGAAGTAGGCGACACGCAGTTGGCAAAAGGTCTAGTCCCTGATAGCACTCTCACTGGTCCGGAGATCATTAGAGAAACATATGAAAAGATCGTTCGAATTCGAGAACGTCTGAAAGCCTCGAGGGATAGGCAAAAGAGCTATGCCGACAAACGACGAAAACCCTTGGAATTTCAGGTTGGTGACCGCGTTCTACTGAAGGTTTCACCCTGGAAGGGCATGATACGCTTTGGGAAGCGTGGAAAACTAAATCCAAGATACATTGGACCTTTCAAAACTACTTCAAGGATTGGTCCAGTGGCTTATAGACTTCAACTTCCGATCGAGCTTAACAAAGTACATCCAGTGTTTCACGTATCTAACCTGAAAAAGTGTTTGTCCCACGAAACTCTTGTGATTCCACTCGACGAAATCGAACTTAACGAAAATCTTAACTTTGTGGAAGAACCCGTCGAGATCATGGATAGGGAAATCAAACGAACTAAACAGAGTCGCATACCAATAGTGAAGGTCCGCTGGAATGCTAAGCGGGGACCTGAATTCACATGGGAGCGAGAAGATCAGATGCAACATAAGTATCCGCATCTCTTCCCTAGTCCCTAAACTTTTATTTTGTAATTAATTTCGGGACGAAATTCCCTCTAACGGGGGGATGATGTAACAACCCGTTATTTCAGGTCAAAATAATGTCTAAAAGTCGAGTCTTGTAATCTTTTTGTGAAGTAATAAGAATATCATCGAAAATGAAACGTTCAAAAAGTTCGGTTTGAGTATCTTATGTGATAGATATCGTGATAAGGTTTCCAAAAATATAAAGAACACTAAAATCCGAGTTATAACGAAGAAGTTATGACCATTCTAAGATTCCCGACAAAACCGACAATACGGATAGACGTAAAAACGCGAAGTTTCGATACAATAGTTTTTAGTCTTAGGTATCTAAATGAAAGTCGTAGATATCCCAAAACCGTGAACTTACGTAAAAAGAACGCCCAAATCTGACTTCGTATGAGGAAGTTATGAATTTTCGAAGTTTCTGACCTAGCAGTAGACAGCTAAAAACTCGAAATAGAGATCGAGCGGTCTTTAGCCAACACAACCTAAACGAAAGTTGAAGTCCCCGACAATAGGAGTACAACGATAAAAAGTCTGACAAAAATGGACATCAGATGAAGGAGTTATGGAATTTAAACGGACTTTTCGTGTCCCGGCCTGTTAAAAATAATATAATTAAAAATAAAGTCAAAATTAGCCGACGAAGTCTAAACGAGAATTGTAGAGTATATTCTCACCTACGCGTGCATATAAAGAACGTCGAAAACGGAGCTCGTACGCGAAAGTTACGGATTTTACAAGTTCTAGGCTCAAAATCCGAGGCTGTCAGGTGTGCCACGACGTGGAACAGGTTGCCGCGACCCGGCAAGTGACTGAGAGCGTCCCATCAATGGAAGAGGATAAGGTCAGCCCACCACGACGTGGCACACCCTTTGCCACGACGTGGCACCCAAAAATCCACCCTATAAATAGCAGCTTAAGGGTGCCAGGTTTGGTGCTCATCTCTTTCCGTCTAAGTGCTGTTACTCTGCGAAATTACCTCGATAAACCATCCTGAAGCCCCGGTTTTCATACTCGAGCCCCGAAGGAAGTTCTACACTCCTTAGATCCCCAAGAATCCCGAGATTTCAACTCTCTCGAGTCGAAGTTCTGCTCGATTCTTCTCTCGACTACTTCAAATCAACCACTTCAATCAAGTGAGTTCATACCCCTACAACCACACTTTAAATATGTTTTTAAATGCTTTTAAACACTTTTAAGGGGGGGAATACAAGTAAACACACGGCTAAAATCGTGTGAAACATCGATCTTTTGCTATACTTTTCATACTATCGTTTTAACTATCATATGAAGTTGTTATCATGCAAACCACCTCACAACACAACTTTACCCTCTTGGGGTACAATATGTTTTATAAATAGAAATATGTTTTATTTATACGTTTACATACAAATGCATCATATCAAGGGTAACCATCTTTGTTAAACCATTTTATGCATTCAAAGAACTTATGACTTATGCTTGGTCAAACATTGTGAAATAGGATAAGTATTTCATACAAAACTATCATTCTAATACAGACTTAGTTGAGAATCCGTGAGACATCTTCACTGCTACCTTTTTGCGAAAAGGTACAACTTAAAGTCCTGACGATTATAACCAGAGTCTCCTGTAGGAGAGCGTGTCAAATGTGTATAGATCTATACGGGAAGTCATGATCCCGCGCCCTGACTGTTAGCTACAGTCCTTTGGGTGACAGTTTGGCGTAAACGATCCGACGCCTGAAGACCGTCGCCACAGGCATATTATGTTTAGTATGGTTATAAAAATCACCAGATAGACAGCTATTATAGTATTATGCTTTTATGAACGAGTAGCTATTAAAACTATTCTTCATCTAACAAGTGCGATCTTCTTATAGTTTTACTATATAAAACTATGACTCAACTTTTAAGCATGTCGGTTGCTTGCGATTTTCGGTCTTAGAGACTGCCTGTAACGTTAGGAAAATAAGGGTTTTTCCTGCATCTAAAACAAACAACTAATAGGAAAATAAGGGATTTTCCTGGTGTAACTATTTACAACTCACAACACGAACATTCATATGCATTTCATACTTTTATAAGAAAATATGGGATTTTCTTGGAAAACGAACGTGAACTTTGGAATGGCATACATTTTCTCAAAACTGCTTATGAACTCACCAACTTAAATGTTGACACTTTTTCTTTGAAATAACTTGTATTCTCAGGGAACCGCTAAGCAGGTTTGGAAACCAACTTTTGGGGATTAACGCTCTGACGTTAATTACTTCTTTTGAAAGATGTTTATGTATTTACCTTTTGAACATGTAACAAATACAACTATGTAAACATTTTGAAACCTTTATATGTATGGTGGTGTGTACTTTCCTTACTATGAACTATTATGATACTGAATATGACGTCCTCCGCCCCCGAACGTTTCCGCCGTTCTGGTTTGGGGGTGTGACAATCAACAACTCATATCTCTAGGTTTGAAGACTTATATGATATTACCGTCTCACGATCACTCGAGATAAATTACATGAAGTGATACAAGTGAGCGTGAGTTGAATCCAATACTAAGAACTTATGAGCACTCATGAATATTGTAGCAACTTTGACTATGTCTAATATCTTAGACATCTACAAGCCAACTTCATGAGAGTCTTGATTCATATCTACTTCCAACAGACTGTGGAGAGTTTGAATAAAGTAATAATTCTGGAAGTCAAAACATGGAAAATTTGAAACAATAGTAAACAATTGACACAAGATAGCAACACTTTCAGCCCAATGCGCCTCGCATGCTGCAAATGCTTAACCCTACATAGTCCCTTCGTGAGGGGATCTGTTGGGTTCTCATCCGATGTTACCCTCTTAACCACGAGGAGTCCTTCTTCTATCCGATGTCTAATGAAGTGGTATTTTCTGTCGATGTGCCTGGATCTGCCGTGATCCCTTGGTTCCTTAGCGAAGGCAACTGCACCCTCATTATTGTTGGATAAGGTGTCTAAGTCCATAACTTATTTGGTATATACTTGACCCGACCCGACATGGTCCATTTGGGTTGCACTTCACCCAAACTATTTATATGGATAACATTATGAGAAGAGTATATTTGCGGCCTACCAATATATTATAAGTTATATATATTAATATGAAATTGTATTATTTAATTAGTATTGATCTTAAATTAATTATGAATTAATTTAGTGATCATAAGGTGACTAATTAAACAATGGGCTATTGTACTTATATAGTGTGGGCTAACACTCATTAGGAAGTGGGCTAAGCTTGAATGGGAGTCCATGGATGATCCATGGAGCTTTTAACCCATGGACCCTTGGAATAGGAAAAGACATGGGTTATTAGGGTTTGCATGGTTCATAACCCTAATCATCTACACTATATAAAGAGGCTTATGGTGCTTGAAAAGACACTATGTGTGTGTGCATAAGGTGTGGCCGATTTCTAGAGTATTAGAGTGCTCTCTCATAAGTTTTCCAAGTTTGTGGTGATTTTTGATTTCCATTTGAGGCATTCACATTATTGGTGCTTGGCTCTCAAACTCCCAAGGAATCAACTCACTAACAAAGGTATGTAATTCTTCTAGTATCTTTTATGTTTAAAAGTACCCCATGTATGCTAGACAGGTTATGAACCTTGGAAAATTATTTTGCATGTATTTTAGACAAACATAGATCCAAGGTTTCTAGGGTTGCATGAACACCTTAGGAGTGTTAGTTTGCTCTAAACCCAACAGTGGTATCAAAGCCTAGGCTTGTTTGTTGATACTTGATGCAAAATTGTGTTAAAAATCGAAATTGTTTGCTGTCTGAGCAGTGGACTCGCCGAGTCCATGGGGGGACTCGACGAGTCCAAGTGAAAATTCATCCTACTCGTCGAGTAGGTTCGTGCACTCGACGAGTAGAATGAACTGACAGCAGATTTTCGACTTTTGCTGCTGGAAATGGACTAGAAACATTACCCTAAACCGTTTTGGTGTTTTAAAACCTGTTTTAGATGGTGTAATGTTTATGCTAATCCATTTACAATGGATTATATAAAAATTTCATGATTATATGTGTTCATATGTTCTTGGAATTTTTGATATGATATTCATGTTCTTATGAATTATTGTTAGATCATAGGAATTATTTGCTGAATTGTTTATTGATAATTCTTGATCATTTATGTGTTTTAATGGAGTCCATAATTTGTCCTCAAGTTATGGATTTCTAAAGGTCACTTTCATTTATGCACACTTAAAACACATAAGTTACATGAAAATGAAGAGTCTTCATTTTTATGAACCTTTAATTCATAAGTTATGAAATGAAAAGTTTTGAATAGTTTCAAAACTTGTCCTCAAGTTTTGGAATTTGTAAAGTTACAAACACTTTAATATACTTTAATTCCAAACCCTTAGAGTTTTAAAAAGTTAAAATTCAACCCTTATACTATTTATAACATTAATGGTTAATTATTATATATATGTATAAGATTAAGTCGTATTACTGTTAGTAGGCCTCATTCACGAAACCGGTCTATAAGGGGGGTATAAGGTTGTTGCCTATAAAATGACAACTTAATGGGTGTCCATTCTCACCCACCGCTTCCTTGATCGATGGAGGGTCGTTAGCCGAACGGGTAGGACAATGACTTTAAATTCTCATTAAAAGTATAATGAATATTATAAAGTAACTAAACCTTTTATAAATTCCCAATCTTAGTTACTTTAGGAAAATGTGAATATGGTGCTAACCCATGAAATTCACACTTTGTACCTTACCAAGTTGTTGGTGGAGCGTGTGTGGTTAACCGGCACACTAACTTGGACTAGTAAGGATCACGAAGGGTGACTTAATGTTTATCATAGATCGGTGGAGCGTGTGTGGTTAACCGGCACATTGATTAGGTGATAATATTAAGGGTACCAAGTGATTTTGCATGGTTATTCACACCTTGTTTTGTGATCCTCGGCATCCCAGTCACAAAACTTGAAGGGCACAATCGAGATTGAAACATGCCATTGAAAAGTTCAATGAATCTCAAAAGAATCTAGGAATTTCAAAACCAATTAAACCTAATAATTCATTTCGTTTTCATGGTGGAAATTGGTGAATCGTCATTCACCTACCTTCAAATATGTTATAGCTTAGATTACGACATCCCTCTTCTAAGTTATAATATATTGTGTTGGATCCTAGCCGTAATATTACCTTTGGGTGTATTATTAAGGATTCGATATATCTAATCTAAACTTGTTTTCTTCTTTTAAGATGTCTTCCAAAAATAATGCTTTGGGGTCTAACCCTACTGGCTCCTTTTCCCTCATGAACCTTTGTGGGAGGGTCATCTTTGATGGTTCCAACTTCGTGGATTGGATCCGGAACATCAGGATGGTCACTCGTTACGAGGATAAGGAATATGTCCTCGATAAGGAGCTAAAGGAGCTTGATGAGTCCACTGCTACTCCTGAGGAGGTCGCTGAGTATCAGGCACATGAAAGAGATGCCACCAAGGTGGCATGCATCATGATGGCCACCATGACAGCTGAACTCCAAAAGTCCTATGAGGACTATTACCCTTTTGAGATGCATCAGGATATGATGGAAAGGTACCATCAGAGTGCTCGTCAAGAGCGGTATGAAATAATCTCCTCCATGATCACTACCCGTATGAAGGATAGCGAACCGATCACGAGCCACATGCAGAAAATGCAAAGGTATGTGGACCGTCTAATGAAACTGAATGTGAACTTCCTTGAGGAGTTGGCAATTGATATCATTTTGCACTCCTTGCCCTCATGTTATGATCAATTTCGTATGACATACCACATGAACAAGGAGGAAGTCACACTCAGTAAGCTTCAAGGACTTCTAAAGACTGCCGAAAGTTGTCTTAAAAATAAGTCGGTTGCTACTCCTACTCCTACTACTACCCCTGTTTTGGCTATCAGGCAAGGCAAAGGGAAGAAGAGGAAGCACCCTTCGAAGGGTACCAAGGGAAAGTCCCTTGAAGGCTCCTCATCTGGAACCAAAGGTGGTTCTATCACTCCTTCTGCTATCCCTAAGGATGCTGAATGCTTCTACTGTCAAAATAAGGGGAACTGGAAGCGAAACTGCCCAAAGTACTTGCAGGATGTCAAGGATGGGAAAGTGAAACCATCCCATGCAGGTATTTACACTATATTGTCTAATAACTCACCATATTCTAATTCTTGGGTTCTTGATACAGGTTGTGGTATTCACATCTGTTGTGACTTGCAGGGCCTAAGAAGAAGTGAGGATGTGGAGCACGGAAAGATAAACTTAATCATGGGGAACAAGAAGGTTACACCTGTTACCAAGATTGGAATTTATACTTTGTTGCTAGATAGTGGGTTAAAGTTAGATTTGAATAAATGTGTGTACTCGTCTGAAATGGCGAGAAATAGTATTTCCTTTCATGCTTTGTACAAACAAGGTTTTACCTTTTCTTTTGATAATGAAGTTGGTAGTATTAATGCTTTCTTTAATAATGATCTTTATTTTAAAGCATTACCTTCTGATGGTGTGTATGAAGCTGTATCGGTTGTAGATAATTTAGGAAATAATGTATTATGTATTGATTCTTCTACTAGCTTGGATAAAGCATCTTTGTGGCATTGTCGTCTTGGACATGTAAGCAAGAAACGCATAGGCCAACTCCAAAAGAATGGAGTCTTGGAGTTGTTCGACCTCAAGTCGGATGATAGTTGTGAGTCTTGTCTACTTGGAAAAATGACAAAATCACCCTTCACTGGTACTTATGCAAGGGGTGAGGGTTTGTTGGACCTTATACATACTGATGTATGTGGACAATTCAAAACCGCCACAAGGGATGCTAATCGCTATTATGTGACTTTTATTGATGATTTTAGTAGATATGGTTATGTCTACTTAATCAAACATAAGTCAGAAACTTTTGAAAAGTTTAAAGAGTTTAAACAGGAAGTAGAAAATCAATTGGGCAGGAACATTAAGATGCTTCGATCCGATCGAGGTGGTGAGTATCTTAGTACTGCGTTCCTCGACTATCTTAAGGAGTGTGGGGTTGTCTCACAATTGACACCTCCCAGGACACCACAGCTGAATGGTGTAGCTGAGAGGCGTAATCGAACTTGGTTGGACATGGTTCGCTCTATGATGAGTCGAGCTTCGCTACCAATCTCTTTTTGGGGGTATGCCTTAGAGACTGCCGCCCACATCCTTAATCTAGTCCCTACAAAGAAGGTTGCCAAAACACCTCATGAAATGTGGACTGGGAAAGTTCCCAATTTGGACCATATCAAGATTTGGGGTTGCGAGGCTTTCGTGAGGCGCGAGACTCATGACAAGCTCGAACCTCGAAGTGAAAGGTGTATTTTCATCGGCTACCCACAAAAATCCTTTGGTTACCTCTTCTACAGACCCAGTGAGAATGTGGTCTTTGTGGCTAGGAGAGGGGTCTTTCGAGAGAGAGAATTTATAAACCAAGGAGACAGTGGGAGGCAAATTGACCTTGAAGAAATTCAAGACTCAATTGGTGAAGGAACCTCAGACACTAGCAATCAACCTGAGGAGGAAATTCCTGTTGATCCAGCTGACGAGTCTATACTTCCGAGGCGTTCCACAAGGGTTAGGAACACACCTGAGTTTTATTATGGATTTCATATTACTACGGAAGGTGATACATTTATCAGTGACAGTACACTGGTAAATTTGGATGAACCTAACAGTGTTAAGGAAGCCATGGCAGGCCCGGAGTCTGCCAAATGGAAGGAGGCAATGGACAGCGAGATACAGTCCATGTATGATAATCAAGTTTGGAACTTGGTTGACAATGTACTAGGCCGTAAGACAGTCGGGTGCAAATGGATCTTCAAGAAGAAGACCGACATGGATGGGAAGGTGCACACTTATAAGGCTCGACTGGTTGCGAAGGGTTTTACTCAGACTCAGGGTATTGATTATGATGAAACCTTTTCACCAGTAGCAAAGATTAAGTCTATTAGGGTTATGCTAGCCATTGCTGCATTTCATGATTATGAAATATGGCAAATGGATGTCAAAACCACTTTCCTTAACGGAAAGTTGGCTGAGGATGTTTACATGAATCAGCCAGAGGGATTTGTCAGTGCAGAGTACCCCAATAGAGTGTGCAAGCTTGAGAAATCCATTTATGGATTGAAACAAGCATCTCGAAGTTGGAATCTTTGTTTCGATGAGAAGGTCAAAGAGTTTGGTTTCTCAAGAAGTGAAGATGAGTCATGCGTGTATGTCATAGCTAGTGGGAGTATAGTTAGCTTTTTGGTACTGTATGTGGATGACATACTACTCATAGGAAATGACATCCCAATCTTGAAGGAGGTTAAGTCCTGGCTTGGGAAGTGCTTTGCTATGAAGGACCTTGGAGAAGTTGCCTATATCCTAGGGATAAGGATATTAAGAGAAAGGAGTAAAAGACTAATTGGACTTAGTAAGAGTATCTACTTGGATAAGGTGTTGAAAAGGTTCAACATGCAGAATTCCAAGAAAGGAGAATTACCGATCCAAAGCAATGCCAAACTGAGCAAGGCTCAGAGCCCGAGTACAGAAGATGAGATAGCTGAGATTAGTCGATTACCTTATGCTTCTGCTGTTGGCTCGATCATGTATTATATGACTTGTACCCGTCCTGATGTGGCCTTCTCTTTGAGCATGGTCAGCAGATATCAGGGGAACCCTGGCAAGGCTCATTGGACTGCGGTAAAGAATATTCTCAAGTACCTGCGGAGGACTAAGTATTGGATCCTTACCCTTGGTAGGAGTGATGACTTGAGAGTAGTAGGGTATAGTGATGCTAGCTTTCAGACTGATAGGGATAACTTCCGCTCTCAGTCGGGCTGGGTCTTTACCCTAAATGGAGGGGCAATCACTTGGAATTGTTCCAAACAGGAGACTGTAGCTGATTCAACTTGTGAATCAGAGTACATATCAGCGAGTGAAGCGGCAAAGGAGGCGATATGGCTGAGGAACTTCATCGGAGACCTTGGAGTTGTACCAGCTATTAAGGAGCCTATGGAGATTTTCTATGACAGCAATAGTGCGGTTGCCTTAGCCAAGGAACCAAGAGATCATGGCAGATCCCGACACATTGACAGAAAATATCACTTCATAAGACACAATATAGAAGAAGGACTCCTCGTGGAAAAGAGGGTATCGTCAGATGAGAACCCTGCGGATCCCCTTACGAAGGGACTGACGAGGGTTAAGCATTTGCAGCATGCGAGGCGCATCGGGCTGAGGGACGATATTAGTTTTACAGATTAGATAGTTATTACTGAAACTTGTAAAATGTAATCGACGTTTGATGATGAATAAAAGTTGTGATTTATTTATGAGTAAGGTGTTGCTATCATTGTCAATTATTTACTATTGTTTCAGCTTTGCATGTTTTGACTTCCAGAATAATAAATTTATTCAAATTCTCTACAGTCGGTCATATGTCGGAAGTAGGTATGAATCAAGGCTGTCATGAATTGGGATTGTAGATGACTAAAGGTGTTTAGCCATAGCATTGGTTGCTACAACATTCATGAGTACTCATAAGTTATGAGTATTGGAATAAACCCACGCTCACTTGTATCACTTCATGGAATTTATCTCGAGTGATCGTGAGACGGTAATATCATATAAGTCTTCAAACCTAGAGATATGAGTTGTTACCTATGAATTGGTTATGCATTGATTGCACGTAAACGCATCAGTAACTTGATGTTATAAAACGTGCCTTTGTGTACAATTCAATAAGTAGTAGAACAAGCATATGAGTCGAAGTTTATCTGTTCCTTCTAGAAATAGAAGCGATATCTAGGCCCCTCGATGATTTTGTTTTGACCTATGTACCGGGCCCAGTCAGAACTAAATTGATGTGTTCGATTAAGTTCTTTGTCAAACAAATCGGAAATCGGGAAACAAACTGCTGGATAATAAGTAAGACATTGTTCCATGTATTTGTCCGACTGATATCATGACAGCAGAGGATTATATGATCACTTATCTAAAATGGGTCTTCATAGTTCAACAGAGTTTTCGAGAGCTACGATTGCCGGTTGGTTCCTGAAGCTATATAGGCAAATATAGTTATCAGACTTATCCAAGTGAGAGACTGTTGGATAAGGTGTCTAAGTCCATAACTTATTTGGTATATACTTGACTCGACCCGACATGGTCCATTTCGGTTGCACTTCACCCGAACTATTTATATGGATAACATTATGAGAAGAGTATATTTGCGGCCTACTAATATATTATAAGTTATAATATATTAATATGAAATTGTATTATTTAATTAGTATTGATCTTAAATTAATTATGAATTAATTTAGTGATCATAAGGTGACTAATTAAACAATGGGTTATTGTACTTATATAGTGTGGGCTAACACTCATTAGGAAGTGGGCTAAGCTTGAATGGGAGTCCATGGATGATCCACGGAGCTTTTAACCCATGGATCCTTGGAATAGGAAAAGAAATGGGTTATTAGGGTTTGCATGGTTCATAACCCTAATCATCTACACTATATAAAGAGGCTTATGGTGCTTGAAAAGACACTATGTGTGTGTGCATAAGGTGTGGCCGATTTCTAGAGTATTAGAGTGCTCTCTCATAAGTTTTCCAAGTTTGTGGTGATTTGTGATTTCCATTTGAGGCATTCACATTATTCGTGCTTGGCTCTCAAACTCCCAAGGAATCAACTCACTAACAAAGGTATGTAATTCTTCTAGTATCTTTTATGTTTAAAAGTACCCCATGTATGCTAGACAGGTTATGAACCTTGGAAAATTATTTTGCATGTATTCTAGACAAACATAGATCCAAGGTTTCTAGGGTTGCATGAACACCTTAGGAGTGTTAGTTTGCTCTAAACCCAACAATTATCACATAAAATCTCCATAGGCTCCTTAATAGATGGTACAACTCCAAGGTCTCCAATGAAGTTCTTTAGCCATATTGCCTCCTTTGCTGCCTCGCTTGCTGCTATGTACTCTGATTCGCAAGTTGAATCAGCTACTGTCTGCTGCTTGGAACTTTTCCAAGTAATTGCTCCTCCATTTAGGGTAAAGACCCAGCCCGACTGAGAGCGGAAATTATCCCTATCAGTCTGGAAGCCAGCATCGCTATACCCACTACTCTCAAGTCATCACTCCCACCGAGGGTAAGGACCCAGTCCCTAGTCCTTCGCAGGTACTTGAGAATATTCTTCATCACAGTCCAGTGAGCCTTGCCCGGATTCCCTTGATATCTGCTGACCATGCTCAAAGAAAAGGCCACATCACGGCGAGTACAAGTCATAGCATACATGATCGAGCCTACAGTGGAAGCATACGGTACTCGACTCGTCTCAGCTATCTCAGCCTCTGTACTCTAGCTCTGAGTCTTACTGGGTTTGGCGTTACTCTGGATTGGTAAGTCACATTTCTTGGAATCCTGCATGCTGAACCTTTTCAGCACCTTATCCAAGTAAGTACTTTGACTAAGTCCAATTAGTCTCTTACTCCTTTCTCTCAATATCCTTATCCCTAGGATATAGGCAGCTTCTCCAAGGTCCTTTATAGCGAAACACTTCCCAAGCCAGGATTTAACCTCTTGCAAGGTTGGGATATCATTTTCTATGAGTAGTATGTCATCCACATACAATACCAAAAAGCTAACTATACTCCCACTAGCCTTAACATATACACAGGACTCATCTTCGCTCCTCGAAAAACCAAACTCTTTGACTTTCTCATCGAAACAAAGATTCTATCTGTGAGATGCTTGTTTCAATCCGTAAATGGATTTCTCAAGCTTACACACTCTATTAGGGTGATTTGCATCGACAAAACCCTCTGGCTGAATCATGTAAACATCCTCAGCCAACTTTCCATTAATGAAAGCGGTTTTGACATCCATTTGCCATATTTCATAATCATGAAATGCAGCTATGGCTAGCAAAACCCTAATAGACTTAATCTTCGCTACTGGCGAGAAGGTCTCATCATAGTCAACTCGCGGAGTTTGAGTAAAGCCCTTCACAACCAGTCGCGCTTTATAAGTGTGTACATTCCCATCCATGTCGGTCTTCTTCTTGAAGATCCATTTGCACCCGACCGTCTTACGACCCGGTACATTGTCAACCAAGTTCCAAACTTGATTGTCATGCATGGACTGAATCTCGCTATCCATAGCCTCTTTCCATTTGTTAGACTCAGGGCCTGCCATGGCTTCCGCAAAGCTGTTAGGCTCATCCAAATTTACCAATGTACTATCACTGATAAATGCATCACCTTCTGCAGTAATATGAAAACCATAGTAATGCTCAGGTGGATTCCTAACTCTTGTGGAACGCCTCAGAGGTACAGACTCATCAACAGGAGTTTCCTCCTCAGGTTGATTGCTAGGGTTTGAGGTTCCTTCACCGCTTGACTCTTGAAGTTCTTCAAGGTCAATTTGCCTACCACTGTTTCCTTGGCTTATAAACTCTCTCTCTCTCTCTCTTTCTCTCTCTCTCTCTCTCGAAAGACCCTCTCCTTGCCACAAAGACCATATTGTCATTGGGTCTATAGAAGAGGTAACCGAAGGAATTATGTTGGTAGCCGATGAAAATACACCGCTCACTACGAGGTTCGAGCTTGTCCTGAGTCTCACGTCTCACGAAAGCCTCGCAACCCCAAATCTTGATGTGGTCTAAATTGGGAACTTTCCCAGTCCACATCTCGTGAGGTGTTTTGGCAACCTTCTTTGTAGGGACTATATTAAGGATATGGGTGGCAGTCTCTAAGGCATACCCCCAGAATAAGATTGGTAACGAAGCTCGACTCATCATGGAACCAACCATGTCTAACAAGGTTCGATTGCGCCTCTCAGCCACACCATTAAGTTGTGGTGTTCTGGGAGGTGTCAATTGTGAAACAATTCCACATTCCTTAAGATAGTCAAGGAACTTTGTACTAAGATACTCTCCTCCTCGATCGGATCGGAGCATCTTAATGTTCCTGCCCAAATGATTCTCCACTTCCTGTTTAAACTCTTTGAACTTTTCAAAGGTTTCTAACTTATTCTTGATTAAGTAAACATGACCATATCTACTGTAATCATCAGTAAAAGTCACATAGTAGTGGTTAGCATCCCTTGTGGCGGTTCTGAAGGGTCTACACACAACTGTGTGTACGAGGTCCAACAAATCTTCACCCTTAGCATATGTACCAGTGAAGGCTGACTTTGTCATTTTTCCAAGCAAACAAGACTCGCAACTATCATCTGACCTTAAGTCAAATGATTCCAAGACTCCAGCCTTCTGGAGTTGGCCTATGTGCTTCTTGTTAACATGTCCAAGACGACAATGCCACAAGGATGCTTTATCCAAACTAGTGGAAGAATCAATGTGTAAAACATTATTTCCTAAGTTGTCTACAACATTCACAGCTTCATACTCACCATTACAAGGTAATGCTTTAAAGTAAAATACATCATTGTAAAAAACATTAATAGCACCGATTTCATTATCAAACGAAAAGGTAAAACCTTGTTTGTACAAGCCATGAAAAGGAATAATATTTCTCGCCATTTCAGACGAGTAACAACACTTATTCAAGTCTAACTCTAACCCACTACTTAGAAACAAAGAATAAACTCCAATTTGGTGGTAGGTGAAGCTTTCCTATTCCCCATGATCAAGTTTAAATTTCCGTGCTCCACATCTTCACTTCTTCTTTGGCCCTGCAAATCAGAACATATATGAATACCGCAACTTGTATCAAGAACCCAAGAAGTAGTATGTGGTGAGTTATTGGACAATACAGTGTAAATACTTGCATGGGTAGGTTTGACCTTCCCATCATTAACATCTTGCAGGTACTTGGGGCAGTTTCATTTCTAGTGCCCCTTTTCCTGACAATAGAAGCATTGAGCTTCCTTTGGGTTGGAAGAAGGAGTGATAGAACCACCTTTGGTTCCACTTGAAGAGGAGCCACAAGAGACTTTCCCTTGATACCCTTCGAAGGGGTCTTCCTCTTTTTCCCACTACTTTGCCCGATTGCCAAGACAGGGGCGGTGTTAGGAGTAGGAGTAGTAACAATCGATTTACCTTTGAGACCACTTTCGGCGGTCTTCAAAAGTCCTTGAAGCTTGCTGAGTGTGGCCTCCTCCTTGTTTATGTGATAGGTCATTCGGAACTAATCATAACAAGTAGGTAAGGAGTGCAGTATGATGTCAATAGCCAACTCCTCGGGGAAGTTCACATTCAATTTCAGCAAACGGTCCACATACCTTTGCATTTTCTGTAAGTGGCCCATGATGGATTCACCATCCTTCATTCGGGTTGTTATCATGGACGAGATGATGTCATACCTCTCTTGACGAGCACTCTGATGGTAGCAGTCCATCAGATCCATGTGCATCTCAAAAGGGTAAAAGTCCTCATATGACTTTTGGAGTTCAGCTGTCATCGTGGCCAACATGATACATGCCACTTTGGTAGCATCTATCTCATGTGCCCTAAAGTCAGCGATCTCCTCAGGAGTAGCAGTAGACTCATCAATTTCCTTCAGCTCCTTATCGAGGACATATTCCTTGTCCTCGTAACGCATGACCATCCTGATGTTCCTGATCCAATCCATAAAGTTGGAACCATCAAAGATGACTCTCCCACAAAGGTTCATGAAAGAGGAGCCGGTAGGGTTTGAGCCAGAAGCAGCATTGTTGGAAGATATGTGAAAAGAAGAAAGACAAGTTTAGATTAGATATGGAATCCTTAATAAGACACCCAAATGTAATATTAAGGCTAGGACCCAACACAATACTTTATAACTTGGAAGAGGGATGCCGTAATCCAAGCTATAAAATATTTTATGGTAGGTGAATGACGATTCACCAAATTCCACCATGAAAAACGAAATAAATTATTAGGTTTTAATTGGATTGAAACTCCTAGATCTTTTGAGATTCATTGAACTTTTCAATGGCATGTTTAAATCTCGATTGTGCCCTCTCAAGTTTGTGACTGGGATGCCGAGGATCACAAACAAGGTGTGAATAACCATGCAAATTAACTTGGTACCCTTAATCTTTATCACCTAATCGATGTGCCGGTTACCCGCACATGCTCCACCGATCTATGATAAACATTAAGTCACCCTTTGCCACTCTTACTAGTCCATGTTAGTGTGCCGGTTACCCACACACGCTCCACCAACGACTTGGTAAGGTACAAAGTGTAATTTCATGTGTTAGCACCAAATTCACATTTTCCTAAAGTAACTAAGATTGGGAATTTATAAAAGGTTTAGTTACTTTATATTTATCATTATACTTTTAATGAGAATTATAGTCCTTGTCCTACCCGTTCAGCTAACGACCCTCCACCAGTCAAGGAAGCGGCGGGTGAGAGTGGACACCCATTAAGCTGCCATTTTATTGGCAACAACCTTATACCCCCCTTATAGACCGGCTTCGTGAATGAGGCCTACTAACGGTAAGACTGACTTTGTTCTTATATATATATATATATATATATATATATATATATATATATATATATATATATATATATATATATATTACCATTAATATTATAAAGTATAAGGGTTGAATTTTAACTTTTAAAACTCTAGGGTTTGGAATTAAAGTTTTCTAAAGTGACTTTACAGATTCCAAAACTTGTGGGCAAGTTTTGAAACTATTCAAAACCTTTCATATTCAATAACTTATGAGTTTTTAATAACTTTAAAGAAAAGACTTTTGGAATTCCATAACTTGAGGACAAGTTATGGAGTCCAATATGTGCATTAAGATCAAGAATTACACTAACAAACAATTTGCAAATAATTCCTATGATCTACTAAAACTCATAAGCATGAATATTCAAATCAACAATTTGAAGAATCACATAAACATATATAAAACTTGAAAATTTGATAATAACCATTGTAAATGGATTAGCATAAACATTACCACATGAAAACAGGTTTTATAAGTCCAAAACAGTTTAGGGTAATGATCCTAAGCCATTTCCAGCAGCAAAACTCGAAATTCTGCACACAGGGCCTCCCACTCGTCGAGTGCAATAACCTACTCGAAGAGTAGGATGCATTTTCACTTGGACTCGTCGAGTCCCCCCATGGACTCGGTGAGTTCCTGTGCAGATGGCAGAAAAAACAATTTTTTCAAGCACTTTGCATCAAGTATATAGAAAACAAGCCTAGGCTCTGATACCACTGATGGGTTTTGAGCATTCTAACACTCCTATGGCGTACATGCAACCCTAGAAACCTTGGATCTATGTTTTCTCTAATATACATGCAAATTTGATTTTTCCAAGGTTCTCATCCTAACTAGCATGTTATGGGGAACTTGCAATATAAAAACTAGTAGAATACATACCTTTATGTGTTGCTTGGATTCCTTAAGACTTTTTGAGCCTAGCACCCCAAATGTGATGCCTAAAATGTTTAACACAACACCACAACAATTGGAATAACTTGAGAGAAGAACACTTTGATCACAAAATCGGCTAGCCCTCTTTCTTATAGTCTTCGTGCCGATTTTGTTCCATATGAGGTTCATTATATAGTGTGTCACATGTAGGGTAAACCCTAATGTGCATGGCTTTTCATTTCCCCCAAGATCCATAGGTTTGTAACCTCCATGGAGCATCCATAGAGCACCCAATGGGTCCTAGCCCAATCTAGTGAATCATGGACCTTAAGCCCACTATATAAGAATGAAAGATTTACATAATCAATCCTCATATATTTAATTAGTGTCTTTTTATCACAAAATTAATTACAAATTAATTCTGGATCAATACTAATTAAACAATATGATTTCATATTAATATATTAGAATATATTAACAAATCATAAGTGTCCTTATTCTTATTTTTGTCTATCCAAATGTTGAGATGCCATGCAACCCAAATGGACCATGCCAAGCCGGATCAAGTACATACCAAATATAGTTATAGACTTAGACACCATATCCAACACATTGTAAATACTAATTTAATGATTTATCTTTCGGATAAAAAATGGAAGTATCATGCTACAAGAATCATTTTAGTACACTTGTAACAGCCCGATTTTCATAAAAAATTTAAAGTTTTATTTTCATAACCTCAACCATAGTAAATATAAAAATCCCAATGCATATCCATGTTATTTTGAAAATTCAGAGTACAAAGAGCTAAATGTGAAAACACTAGAGAATGCATGTCTCGTCATCAATTCGGGCCCTTGCCCTTATTAATAGAAGTACTTAAAACATACAAGTAAACTGTAAGCACAAGCTTAGTGAGTTTCCTAATCACACAAATAAAATAATCACATAATGTCATGCTCATACATATACATACAATTTGCCATGGGCTACCCCCATGGTCTTATATCCTCATGCCATGGGCTCCCCCATGGTCTTGACAAGTGCCATAGGCTCCCCCATGGTCTTCACATAAGCCCCTATTTAAATCAAATAACATACCATTTCCCATACAATACAAACATATCATATCAAATAATGGGCCGACCTTCGTGCCTTCAACCCATGAGTGTGGTGAGAAGACTCACCTCAAATACTGACAGTAGCTGAATAGGTCCTGCCTCTGAGTATCAGCTCCACTCAGTCCCTAAACATAAGCAACTTCTTAGATTCAACACAAAACTTCAAACCCTAAGACTCAACCTTGGTCACACTCAAAGTCAAAGTCAACACTCCGAGTTGACCCAAATCGTCGAGTTATCCTTCAACTCGTTAAGTTCCCCTCAAAGGCAGAATTTCAATATCGTGATCCAGCTCGTCGAGTTTCCCCCTTTTTCTAACAAAATCGTGACAACCCCAAACCAACTCGTCGAGTTCCCCTACGAACTCGTCAAGTTCTCTAGTCTGACAACCCACTTAATGCATTAAGCCATTTTTCTTGAATCCAAGGACTCCAAACCTCATATCCCTTCCATAATGTTTACTAGAAGGGTAAAGTTTCCAACTTTACCCTTAAGAATCAACCATAAGGCTTAAAACCCCAAACCCTAGTTCTTTAAAGAGGGTCTTGACTCATTAAGCCCCTAACTTCCACGACAATGTTCCAAAATATAGATCTGATGTCCCAAGGTGGGCAAATCATGTAAAGTTTCCAACTTTACGTCAATGCATGCTAGAAACACGCTCTAAGGTTCATTTTTGGCTTCATAATGGACATATTGCAAGAATGGGATATGGAGGCCATTAAAGTTTGCAACTTTAAGCCTCAAGAGGTCATGTAGGGGTCAGATCTAATCCATCAACCCCTGGAAGCCTCTTCTCTTTAGACAACTCGACCAAAGACCCAGAACTCAAGCTAAAACATCAAGAAAAGAGATCTAATAAACTACATGCCAAGGTGACGAATTTATACCTCAAAGATGTAGCCTCTGATGAAGAGTTTCTGGATCTAGATTCACTCCGCCAAGCTAGGTGTTTCTCTATTCAAGACTCCTTTCAAGAACCACCAACAAACACTCTTTAAGATCACACTACTCAATATGCAAGAAGGAAAACAATTCTAGGGTTGTCTTTGGGCAACGGAGGTTGGTAAGGAGGCCAGCCAAAGAAGTTAAGTCCTTTATATAGGGTGCAACACCCAAAAATTAGGGTTTTCACTTCTTGCGCCAACTCGTCGAGTTAGGACACCCCGACTCGTCGAGTTGGGTCATTAAAATATGCGGCTGGGGAAATCTATACATGATGAGTTGGAGCCTCCCAACTCATCGAGTTCCATTCAAGACTTGAAAATAATTGGATTTATTTCATACCTGGACCAAGCGCTACAAATCTCCCCCACTTGAACTAGACTTCGTCCTCGAAGTCTGCTGATGCAAAAAGGTCCGGATAATGCTTCCTCATCTCGTCCTCTTGCTCCCAGGTCCATTATGAGCCTCTTTGGTGCCATTGCACCTTTACAAGCTGCACCTCTGTCTAGAATTGCAATGGGCTTTTCCACATAATTCCTACTCTCATAAATATGAATATCATAAAGCGGTACAACCATAAATATGAAATGTATTGTAGATTTGCCCAAGCTTCTCAGGAAAGTCTAACTGATTCGCAACCTTGCCCACCCGGGCGATAATCCGAAATGGGCCAATAAACATGGGGCCCAACTTGCCCCACCTCCTGAACCGGATAACACCCTTCTAGGGTGACAACTTTAGGAGTACCAAATCCCCGACCTAAAATTCTAGGTCCAATATGCGCCTATCCGCATAGTTATTTTGCCTGCTCTGCGGTGTCTGAAGCCGGTCGTGAACCCGCTGAATCAACTCGGTCGTCATAAGTACCACTTCGGTACTCCCCATAACTCGATATCCGACCTCCCCCCAGTAAACTGGAATCCTACATCTCCGACCATAAAGCGCCTCAAACAAGGGTCAGGCAATACTAGCATGACAACTATTGTTGTATGAGAACTCTGCCAATGGAAGGTAAGTATCCCAACTCCCTCCGAAATCCAATACACCTGCCCAAAGCATATCCTCGAGCATCTAAATCGTCCTTACTTCACTCTGACCATCAGTCTAGGGGTGATAAGCAGTGCTAAAATACAACTGAGTTCCCAACTCCTCATGGAACTTCCTCCAAAACCTGGAGGTAAAACGAACATCACGGTCTGAAACTACAAACACTGGCACCCCGTGCCTAACCACCACTTCCCACACATAAATATCTTCTAACTTCTCAGCGGAAATACTCTCGGAGATCGGAATAAAATGAACACTCTTGGTCAACCTGTCCATAATAACCCAGATGGAGTCCACACCCCGAGCCATCCTAGGTAACTTTGTGATAAAATCCATAGAAATCTCTTCCCATTTCCACATGGAAATAGGTAGCGGTTGCGTCTTACCGTGGGGTCTCTGATGCTCAACTTTGACCTTCATGTATGTCAAACACCTCTCAACAAACCATGCAATCTCCCGTTTCATTCAGGGCCACCAATAACTCAATCTCAAGTCTTGTTACATCTTCGTGGCCCCCAGATGGATAGAAAACTTGGATTTATGCGCATCCTCCAAAATATTTTGCCTCACTCCCCCAGAAGTCGATACCCAAACTCTACCACACGGGGTCAATAGACCTCGAATGTCTCGAACAAAAAGTAGAATCTGCCCCCGAATTCGCTCCACCTTCCAGTTCTCCTTCTTTAGTCCTTCAACCTGAGCCACTTTGATCATATACAATAGAGTTGAAATCACTGTCATCCTCAGGAAAATATCTCGGATCGTAGCACTCGCCACCTTACGGCTCAAGGCATCGCCACCACATTGGCCTTCCCGGGATGGTACAAAATCTCGCAATCATAATCTTTTACTACATCGAGCCATCTCCTCTGTCGCATTTTCAAATTCTGTTGATCCATCAAATACTTCAGACTCTTATGATCAGTGAAAATGGTGCACCGGACCCCATACAAGTAATGTCTCCAAATCTCGAAGGCAAACACCACCGCCCCCAATTCTAGGTCATGAGTGGCGTAATTCGCCTCTTGAGGCTTCAATTGCCTCGAAGCATAAGCAATCACATGCCCCCTCTGCATCAGAACCGCTCCTAATCCCAAAATAAAAGTGTCACAATACACTAAAAAGTAATCCAATCCATCGGGTAGTGCTAAAATCGGGGCCTCACATAATCTTTACCTCAATGTCTCCAATACCGACTGCTGATCTGGACCCCATCGAAAGGTCACGATTTTCTTGGTTAATCAGGTCAAGGGTACGACAATCTTAGAGAAATCCTGAATAAATCTCCGATAGTTCCCCACTAGACCCAAGAAACTTCGGATCTCGGATGCGTTCTTCGGAACCTCCCAATGCATTACCGCCTCGATTTTGGCCAGATCGACCAAAATGCCCTCCTGATTGATGATATGCCCCAAAAACTGCACCTCACGCTACCAAAAATCACATTTTGAGAATTTGGCGTATAGCCTCTCCATCCTCAAGGTATCTAATACCTCCCTCAAATGATGCACATGCTACTCCTTGGTCTTAGAATAGACCAAAATATCATCAATGAAGACTATCACAGACCGATCCAACATTGTTCTACAAACCCGATGCATGAGATCCATGAATGCCACTAGAACATTGGTGAGCCCAAATGGCATCACCACGAAATCATAATGACCATAACGAGTCCTGAAGGCCGTCTTCAGTATATCCTCATCCCTAATCCTCATCTGGTGATATCCCAATCGAAGATCAATCTTGGAAAACCAAGATGCACCCTGGAGCTGATTGAACAAATCATCAATCCTTAGAAGCGGATAACGGTTCTTCATTGTTAGCTTGTTCAGCTCCCGATAATCGATACACATCTTTTGTTACGAACAGAATCAGTGCTCCCCATAGGGAACTGCTCGGGCAAATAAATCCTCGGTCTACCAACTCCTGAAGCTGCGTAGACAACTCATCCATCTCGGGTGGAGCTAGACGGTACGGTACCTTGGATTTCAGAGCTGCACCACGCACTAAATCAATATGGAACTCCACTTGCCTCTCCAGAGGTACCCCTAGCAACTCCTTAGGAAATACGTCGGGAAACTCTCACACAACTGGAACGCTGCTCAAATCTGGCGTGGCCTCAAACCTCATGTCGAAAACATAAGCTAAAAACCCAGAACAACCCTGCTGGAAAAGCCTCCTAGCCCTCGCATCCAAACAGAGAGCTGGCCCATGCGAGGCTCTCTCTCCATGAATAATCAGTTCTCCCCACTTAGGGTTCAAACTATCACTAGATGACGCTCACAGTCTATCATGTCCTTAATGGGCCCCAACCAATCCATCATGATGATCACCTTCAATCCCCGCAAAGGAATCAGAACCGAATCGATAGGAAACCTCTCCCCGAACACATTCAGAATGCTGCTCCGATAAACCCTCACGTCACTCATGGTGCGGTGATCTACAATCTCCACCTCAAGTGGGGAATCCAATGTCCTCGGAGCATCCCGAAACTTCTTGCTGAGTGTAAGGGATACGAACGATTGGGTAGCCCCCGAATCAAAGAGAACATGGGCCGAAAAACCATTGACCAAAAAGGTCCCTATACAATATCAAAATAACATAATCATAATAATGAAATAAACAAGCCAGAAGAAAACACATACCATTCACGACGTCTAGCGCTGCTCGGTCCTCCTCAGTAGTCAGCTGAAATGCGCGGCTCTTTACCGCAGGAGCCTCCGCCTTGATCGGGCGGCCATCTGTAATCCTCATCATGGCGGGCGCAGGCGCCGCCATTTCTCCTCCTCCCCTAACCAACCTCGGACAGTCGGCCTTCTTATGACCGGTCTGGTTGCAGTGGAAACAAATAAAGCCCTTCTTGGGGCAATCCTGGCTCATGTGACCCTACTGGACATAAGCATAACATCCTGAGCCCGCTGGTCGGCAGGCTCCAATGTGCGGCTTACCACACTTGGCACAACGGCCACGGCCCTGCTGGCCCCTGCTGGGAGGATCGGAGGTCTTAGGATTCTTGGCCTGACCTACTGCTACCTGAACCTGCTCCGGCTTCTGCTTCGTGTAGAGCTCCAACTCAATCTCCCGTTCCCGGGCCTTCTCCACCATCTCATTCAGAGTCTCGCATCCTGAAAAACTCACAAAATCACGAATATCATCTCTAAGCATGGAACGATACCTAGTCTTCTTCATCTCCTCATCCACAACGTACTGTAGAACCAAAAGTACCCTCTCTCGAAACTTGGCGGTGATCTCCGCCACACTCTTGGTAGTCTGTTGTAAATCCTGGAACTCTCTCACCAAACGTTGTACCTCAATGGGTGGTGCAAGCTCCCGGCTGATCCCACCTCATGAGTCACCTCCTCCCACCAGTCTCGTGCCCGATCCCTCAGCATACATGATGCGAACCCCACCTTGGCCGTATCGGGGCAAGAACTCGTATGCTGGGCATTCTCCATGATGCCCTCCTTGACGGTATCGAAAATCACCGGGGTAGCGTCAAGGATGCCATGAGTAACCTTGGTTGCTATAAGATCGTGCAACCTCTCATCAATGGGCTCTGCACCGGACCCCGAACCTGATCCAGATCCTGATCCTTAACCTCGCATGATCATCACCATCCTCAACTAAAAATATCACAAATAACCAAGATAAGGAAATCGAAAGGAATTCCTCCACACCATTCTCCTAAGAGCTACCATGCCTATCATTGCTTCGGGTACAAGTCCTGTGCTTTCAGTAGTACAGGCCCAATACTACCTTTCACACCTACCTGTAGCTTCCCTAAAGCCATACCTGATATCCCTAAATCACCTAATCACAAATCATAACTCATAAACTCAACACTGACTTTAATCCTAGTCTGCCCTAGGATTCTCAACCCTCACAAAACCAAAAATCCAGATTAATCATAATAGGTTGCCCTATGCATGCAAGTTATACACCAAGAGAATCACATAGACTGTCAAATAAAGCTTTTACCCTAAACCACAACCAAACAACGAACAAGAATAAGGCAGACTCCCTCATTCTAGGACTATGCAATACTAAACATGTACAACTTTGAAAGCACACACTTAGCAAATAATCCATTCAAGCATATTACCATATATGTAATAGCATGACTAAAACATTAAGAATACTTACTTGAGCTCGGCCGATTACATGCATTGCATTCTCCCCTTTTCTTATAAGAGTTGTTTTCAAGATATTAAACTTTGGTTTCTTTTTGAAAATCAATGGTTACCATTCCCTCAGTTTGGCTTCTGACACACCCAGAAGTGTGTCCGACTCTCTCAAACCAAGGCTCTGATACCAACCTGTAACAGCCCGATTTTCATAAAAATTTTAAAATTTTATTTTCATAACCTCAACCATAGTAAATATAAAAATCCCAATACATATCCATGTTATTTTGAAAATTCAGAGTACAAAGAGCTAAATGTAAAAACACCGGAGAATGCATGCCTCGTCATCAAGTCGGCCCTTGCCCTTATCAATAGATGTACCTGAAACCTACAAGTAAACTATAAGCACAAGTTTAATGAGTTTTCCAATAACACAAATCAAATAATAACAAAATGTCATGCTCATACATATACATACAATTTGCCATGAACTCCCTTCATGGTCTTCAATTGAATGCCATGGGCTACCCCCATGGTCTTATATTCTCATGTCATGGGCTTCCCCCATTGTCTTATATTCTCATGTCATGGGCTCCCCCCATGGTCTTGACAAGTTCCATGGGTTACCTCCATGGTCTTCACATAAGCCCTTACATAAATCAAATAACATACCATTTCCCATACAATACAAACATATCATATCAAATAATGAGCGAGCCTTGGTGCCTTCGACGCATGAGTGTAGCGAGAAGACTCACCTCAAATACTGACAGTAGTTGAATAGGTCCTGGCTCCGAGTATCAGCTCCACTCAGTCCCTAAACATAAGCAACTTCTTAGATTCAACACAAAGCTTCAAACCCTAAGAGTCAACCTTGCTCATACTCAAAGTCAAAGTCAACACTCCGAGTTGACCATACTCGTCGAGCTCCCCTAAAAGGCATAATCACATTATCGTGATCTAGCACGTCGAGTTTCACCCTTTTTCCAACAAAATCGTGAAAACCCCGAACCAACTCGCCGATTTCCCCTACGAACTCGTCGAGTTCTCTAGTCTGCCAACTCACTTAATGCATTAAGCCATTTTTCTTGAATCCAAGGACTCCAAACCTCAGATCCCTTCCATAATGTTGACTAGAAGGGTAAAGTTTCCAACTTTACCCTTAAGAACCAACCATAAGGCTTAAAACCCCAAACCCTGATTCTTTAAAGAGGGTCTTGACTCATTAAGCCCCTAACTTCCACCACAATGTTCCAAAATACAGATCTAATGTCCCAAGGTGGGAAAATCACGTAAAGTTTCCAACTTTACGTCCATGCATGCTAGAAACACGCTCTAAGGTTCATTTTTGGCTTCATAATGGACATATTGCATGAATGGGACATGGTGGCCATTAAAGTTTGCAACTTTAAGCCTCAAGAGGTCATGTAGGGGTCAGATTTAATCCATCAACCTCTGGAAGCCTCTTCTCTTAGGATGTCACACCCCGCTAAAGCGGAAATACGGGGCATGACAGTTCAAAGGGTTTCATAGCAAAAGATAACGAGAACACCAACCATCGTATTAAAAACATTACAATTTACAACGATTTTGAACAACTTTTCAAAATAAATTACAATGTATTTGAAATACAACACATGCAAATGCTCCTACAAGTGATGTGTCTCTAGGTGCCTCTTACTAGATTATTCCTGAAAAAGCATGTAAAATGAGCGGTCAACTACCGAAATAGTTGGTGAGTTCACAAGTTAAAAATAATATTGGTTTCATGAATCGTAATCAAAGTGTTGATAGTAGTTTCCATAAATAAAAGTACATTTCTAAAATGAGTAAATAAGTTTGCATAAACAAAGTTCATTGGCATCATGATGAATAAAGTGTGTTACGCAAATGAGATGTAACGTTCATATTCTCATGTGAAATAAGGTTCGTTATTAAAACGAGTAACAAGTTTCATTGTTATAATGAGCAATCAAGTTCGTTGCTACAAGGAGCAAATAGTTTCATTGCTAAGACAAGTATATAAGTTTCCAGTAATAAAAGTTCGTTGCTACAATGAGAAACAAAGTTTATTGCTATAATAAGTAAACAAGTTTGTATGTATATGAGCAAAAAATGAGTTCACAACCAAGCATATGACTGATGACCTATCGAGATCTATGCTTATTGTTCCATAGATTAATATGGTATCATGCACTCATGCAATCGAGTGAGTGAGGAGTTGTCAATTCCTAATAGCGCTATCCATAATAACCATTGGCTCAATGAGTTAATGGTTGGAGTAAAGTGTAAGGGAGGGGCTTATGATGATAAGGCCTCATGTTTCAAGTTGCATAGATATACATAGCAAAATATAGCAATCATGTTTGATACAAATCAATTTAAATACAACGAACAATAAACAGTTTTTCAGACATACTTTTCCACCCCAAAACATAAAAATCGAAAATAGGGAGAGTGGTGAATACTCACAATGCTTTGAGATGACGCAAATGATGCTTTGAACTAAGTTCCATTTGTACCACTACCGATTCCTACACGATGTTACACACTAATGAGTCTCTAATAAAAAATCTAACTCTTGTATACTTAATTTCTACAACATAATTATTTCAATATTGTGTCAAAATTAGGTTTTGTATTAGTTGCAAATACTTTTTTGAAATGTCAGATTTCCATATATGATATACCAATTGACTTATTAACATTAGCAAGTGACAAATTCCTTTTTGTGTTATTGTTTAAAATGCATTTTAGCACTTTTGGAAGGGCTTTACAAACTAAAAATACAAAACTAAATCAAATCAGTTCTAAAAATTTCCAAACTTTACATTTCAGTTCTAACTATAATTTAGAACCCTCTTATAATTTTTCATGATTTTTAAATATTCTTAACTATTTTTCCACCATTTAATTCCTTGAAAACATCATGAAATCGTGAAAAATAATAAAATGTTAATAAAAATTCCCAATCTTTTTGTAAAACTATTAGACAATGTATATAAACTGGAAAAAATATTCAAATTGATTTTCAAACAATTTAACCCGATTTTATGATTTTTGTGTATTTATTATAGCAAAAATCAAAATAAATAGGAATAAGTTTATAAAATTCTCCAAACATTTTGTGCCACAATTAATTAACATACATAAGCTGGAAAAAATATAAAAGCTGGTTTTCAAACAGTTTAACTATTTTTCTTTGTTTTATTCGTTTAAATAATTATTAATTCGTGAAAATTAATAACAGTACGTAAAATTCACTAAATTTTTTTCATCGTTTATATCTAATACACGATATTCTGATGAAGTTTCATAATTTTTGGATAAGTGCAGCTATTTTTCATCAATTTAATCCCTTAACCATTCATTAAATCACGAAAAATAAGAAATTATCTTGGAACAATCTGTAAAGTCTTTCATGGAGTCTTTATGATGTCTAGAAGATGCGGAAATTATGAAATACGGCTTTGGACATTCATAACTGTATTTTGATATTTATTTCCCTTCAACAAAAATAAACTAAAATTCAACAGAAAACAACCTTAGAAGTACATACAACTTCATGAAAAGTCGTTATGCAGTGCATAGGTGATACACAGAATTTACCAGAATTTATTAACCAACAAAAGTATTTTATATTCTTTAACACTCTATTTTCTTATTATTTTGATGTAAAAATAAAGAAAATATATTTGGAGCTGGAAATTTTCAGAATGCATCTACATACAATTTAATAACAGTGAAAAATCGTTTTCTTATTTTGGATGTCGAAAAACATGCTTAAAGGCTCAATATATTATTGAGAAAATTTGGTTCTTGTGATTTTGGTAAAGGTTTTTGATGTCACTTTGAGAATTTGTGCAACATGTTCCAAAGACTTTTGAATCAAGATCTTTTTGTCTCTCTTAATATATGATCTTAAGTGCTCAAATTAATTTTTCCTAGATTTTTAGTGAGGAATAAGTCCTTTGAACATGCAATACAAAACTAATATTCACAAAAAGATGCTGTTTGAGCAACAGTTTTGTAAAAGTTGTTGAAAATTAAAATATTGGAATTTTTCAGTGAAGCCAGATGGGTTTCAAAGCTAACTCACTATATTATATTTCAGAAAAGAATCTCGAATTTTAGTCAAGAAATGAGTGAGATATGGCAGTTCAAAGTCAGGTAAATAAATCTGGCAGATTGCATACATGATGATTGGTTAGAAAAGTGAGTTTTCATCATTACTTTGAGTAAATCCTTTGAAATATTTTAAAGATATCATGATAAATTCATGTTCTAGTCATGTTTCCAGAGATCCTTAATATCGATTTTTGCACTAAGATCATGAACATGCAACCTTTTTTATCATACATGCATGGTGTTAAAACACATCCATGATGTTATAAAACCATTTTAACCAAAATAAAGCAAGTTTGAAGAAGATGAAGAAGTAGAAGTCGGTTTTTGAAGTAATATGTACATACATGGCTTAAATCATTGTCTTAACAAAGGTTTGATCATAGATTTTAACCATTTCTAATACATGCAACATGTGATGGTGAAAATCTACAAACATTAAGATAGAAAAGAAGATTCTAGCCATCGTAGAGGCATAGAATCCGAAAATGAGATGAAATGAAATATGTTTTGAAGCAAGAGTGGTAAAAATCATAAAAGATAATTGTGAATTCATACCTTGACTTCGATTTTTTCTATAAAGAAACACACTTGAAGATTCAAAATTTTGTGGTCAAGGGCTGTTTTTGAAGGGGTTTTTAGATTGTTTTTGAGAGAAAAACTTGTTCTTGAAGGATGTAAAGAGGTGGAGTGAAGAGTGAGTTAAAATGAGTAGTGTGTGCCTTTTGAGTGTGAGAGAGAGATATGGGGAGAGAGAGATCCGAACCTTTAACGTGTAGTGTAACGCCTGCAGATTCGGGCTAGTCAAATTAGAGACAATAACCGTCAAAAATTAGTTTTTTATTTTGAATGAATAATCTTAACCAAGTTATAGTATATGTCACAAGGTTTCTGTACATATAAAGAACGCCAAAATCCATATTATAACGAAGAAGTTATGGCCCATCGAAGTTTTACGGCAAAACCGGCACGGCACCGCGTAACGTAAAAAGTGAATTTTTGATAAACTACTTTTTAGCCTTAGAGATCTAAATGAAAGTTGTATTATACGTCGAATCGAGAGAGTGCATAAAAAGAACGCCCAAATCTAACTTCGTATGAGGAAGTTATGATTTTTCTATGATTAAGCAAAGCAGTGTACAGCCCAAAATTCGAATTTTAGATCACCCATTTATGGCCAATGCAACCTAAATGAGAATTGAAGATCTCATTAATAGGAGCTCAACGATAAAAAGACAGACGAAAACGGAGTTCGTATGTAGAAGTTATGAATTTTACACGGTCATTTAATAGTGTAATCTTCTCATACTGTTAATATTAAAATCGGTCAAGAATTAGCCAATGGAGTCAAATGGAAAGTTGTAGATTCTGTCTTTACCTACGCGTGGATATAAAGAACGTCAAAAACGGAGTTTGTATGCGAAAGTTGTGAATTTTTAAAGATTGGTTGTTTTACCTGCGTCTGGCGCCACGTGTCAGCACCAGACTTCGCCTTGGAGCCTACGCAAGGCTCACGACGTGAGCACCCTTTTTCACGACATGAATCGGCCAAGACAGCCTATAAATAGAGGCGTAAATCGCCCCCAAAACACACACCTTTCATAATCTTTCTCTCCTATTACCCCCAAACCCTCTCCCCCCTTCCCTAAAAACTTCTAAGTGCTAGAGGCGAGTCGCGGAGCGCCAGGAGGCTCTGAGAAGAAGAGCTTTCGGCTCAGAAGTTGCGCCCCCGCAGAGCCCGGATCCTAACCAAACCCCCTAGTAAGTGAGTTATGCTTACCCTACTTTAAGTATAACTTAGGTTTATGTTCATTATCATTATTATGAACCTATAAACAAGATTTACCAGTTATTCCAAGTCGTTATACTGATTGATCTACTTACGGGGATGATGTCTAGGCTACGATTTAGTAAGGTGTTTAAAGTGGGATTTCCAAACAGTATACTTCGTATACCAAACGGACCCTACCTCCGATATGATCCTACCTGGTTGTTCCTTACTTGATAGATCAAGAAAGTAGACTTTGAGTTAATCATGAATCTAGACTAATAACTAGTCGCAATATATATTAGACTAAAATCTAGTGGTAATAATACTAGGTTTCGTCGAAGGAAATCATATTGTTAAGAAGCGGAGCGCTGCCCGAATTTCGAGTCGTCACTTTAACAAGTGAGTGCATAGTTACTTTCATCTTACACATAGATATGAAGCATTTTATATAAATTACGTGTTATGTGTGCATATTATCTGTATACTTGCTATTGTGCTGGATGAACGATTTTATACATGTTTTAAATGATTTAAACTGTATATGTATTTTATATCTACAAAATATGTTGGGTAAAACATGGGTAGATAAATGATGAGGGATGAAAGCTGATACAGAAGAACATTGGCAGTATGGACATAGTGCCCTATATGTGAACATTGGCAGCAATGGACTTAGAACCCTATAGATGAGCATTAGCAGTTGTGCCACAACCTGTAGATGTTTTTGATCTACGATGTACTCTAAACATCCTAGCAGTTGCGCTCTAACAATTGTATTGGCAGTTGCGCCTAATAGAGAACATCACAACCCTGGCAGTTGCGCTTAAAGGATAATATCGGCAGCTGCGCCTCATAGAGAATGTCACAATTCTGGCAGCTGTGCCTAAATGGTAATATTGGCACCTGGGCTTAATAGATAACATTGACAACTGTGTCATTGGCAATGATGGACTTCGTACCTATTCCTTAGGACAATCCTTATGAATGAATGAATGAAGAATAGTTGATTCTTAGGGTAGATCCTTAAGAGTGAAGAAGATAATGGGGATGGGTAGTTGGGTTGACTGTTATAACATACACGTTAATAACCATGTATAATTATCATGTTTTGTAAGCTTGATAGCTTAAAAGTTAATATTAATATATAATTTATAATTTTGAGCGTTGTGTTCTAACAAGATAGTTTTATGTGATTTGAAGTAAACCTATGTTTAGAATCATTCAGAAAGTGATGGGAAGCCTTATGGGATTCTGATCAAATAGTCAATTATCGAAATTAACATACATGTTAAATTGAAAGTTGTAAATTATCTCGTTAGAAACGTTTAGGCGAAAACCTCATCGAAATCCGAGTTATAACGAAGAAGTTATGACTTATTGAAGTTTCGTGACAGAACCGGCACGGCGCCGTATGACGTAAAAAGTGAGTTTACGATAAACTACTTTTTAGCTTTAGTAATCTAAATGAAAGTCGTAGTATCCATTAAATCGAGAACATTCATAAAAAGAACGTCCAAATCCGACTTCGAATGAGGAAGTTATGATTTTTCTAAGATTCGGCATAGCAGTGTACAGCTCGAAATTCAAATTATAGATCGAGCGATTTTCAGCCGACACAATCTAAACGAGAATCGAAGATCTTGTCGGTTGTAGTTCAACGGTAAAAAGACAGACGAAAACGGATGTCGGATAAAGAAGTTATGAATTTTTAACGGACTTTTCTAGTCCCGGCCTGTTAAAAATATATTATTAAAAATGAAGTCAAAATTAGCCGACGGAGTCTAAATGAAAGTTGTAGAGTATAATTTCACCTATGCGTGGATATAAATAACGTCAAAAACGGAGCCCGTATGCAAAAGATATGAATTTTTGAAGTTTTAGGCACAAACTTCGAGGTCGGACCAAAACCATACGTCCAGCGTACATCGGACGTACGCCCAACGTACTGCGGACGAAAGACACGTATAATACCAGTTCTACACGTCCGAGACCCGGGAACCAAACAGATGCCATGCATCACTACATGCCACGTATTAAGTTTACGCTCAACGTAGAGCGCTGCTACGCAGTACGCCCCGCGTACTGAAAATTTACGCCCAGCGTAATGCTAAACTTCGGGTACTATAAATAGAAAGCGAGGTTCTCCGAATTTAGGTTACAATTTCACATATCTTTCACCCTCTAATCTCTCTTAAATTAAGGTAACACCCCCTCCCCCCCCCCTTGAAGCGTAGGAAATCACCCCAACTCCCGAAGCAAGTCCCGACGCACTGAAAATCTAAGAAAATAATCTTTTCAAGTTGAAACTTTGCCCACGCAAGGCCCGGTTTTCAACAAAAAACCCCCAGTTTCATCAAAAAAAAGTCATTTTTAGACACGAAGTGCTGCCCAAATTATCATTTTATCATTCGGTTATTTCACAGTGAGTTCAATATAGTGACAATTGTATGTTATGTGTTATATGTTCAATGTGCTTTCCTGAGTTATTCTGGTTTTATACCATTGATCATGTAGAGCATAAGTCGTATAACTTCTGGTATTGGCTTTGAGCCTTTGGCCATGTAGATCATGTCTCATATTATTCTGGTATCGGATTTATGCCTTTCTCCATGTAGAGCATGTCTCGTATCATTTCTGGTATTGGCTTTGTGCCTTTGACCATGTAGAGCATGACTCGTATAACTTCTGGTATTGGCATAGGGCTATGTAGGGCTAAAAGTATGTATATTCTAGCAAAATGATAATCCAAAATTGTATTTTCTGTGCCACTTGGGCTGAAGTCTTATTGATGTATATCATGTTGAAATTGATGTATCTCATTGGTTGTAAATCTTTGAATCAAATCGTTGGTTGATATGGAAAGCCTGACATATGATACACATATGCCTTTGTTGTTCTTTGTCCCTCTTTGTTTCTGTCATATATATATATATATATATATATATATATATATATATATATATATATATATATATATATATATGTCATAGCGTTATATTGTAACTGTTATTGAACTCACTAAGCATCACCCGCTTATCCCTCTTAGTGTTGAACTATTGCAGGTGATAAACATCCAGTATAGTCATATACTTTTGGAAGATGTAGAATAGATAATATTATAACTTTTGTATTTAGTGTATAAATTCCTGAAAAGTTATGTAATATATAAAACTTTGTAAAAATCTTAATAGTTGGTTTGTATCCAGACTTCTATAAATTATATTATGAATATGCCTGTAGCATGTTTAGAGTAATAATATTGTAAAGGTATTAGAGAAGTGGTTCTCTCAACTGTTTGATGTTTAACCATAATAACTATATCATTGTGGGTTGAAAACCCTATGTACTCACCAGGTTTCCCAACCTGACCCACTCAAGTTTATTTGTATCACAGGTCTCGATATGAAGCTACTTTACACTGAGAGATTTAAAAGAGATGTTGATCACTATTATAAATGAATGTAAGTTCTGTTTATGCTTATGTTTCTGTATTGACGATGACATCCCAATGTTTTGAAAATGAATAAAAATACATTTCTTCGGAAAAGCTTTGATAACGTATTTATCATGTTTTTCTGGGAACAAATTCCGCAACATATTTCTTTAAAAGATGCTCTGATTTTCAAAATAAAGCATAAACAAATAGGTCTTTTCTGGCTGTGAAAATGGGGATATCACAGTTGGTATCAGAGCATTAGTTTAAGCGAACTAGGAATAAGGATTTATTTCTAGACTTAAACTTAGAATGCTAAGCGATGATTGTGAGGAGTGTGTCTAATAAATATTAGTTAATACACCCGAATGGACACAAGCATTAGCTAATTTAGGGAAAATGTGTAAAATGCTTTTATGTGCTAAATGAATTGTGATGTTTTATGATGCTATCGTCTGATTGGATCTATGGTCTGTTGCCGACCGGATCTAGAAACTTTATGTGATTAGATTTCTAAACGTTTAATTACGATATTAGAACTGACATGTAATTTTTCGAAGTAATAAGGAGGATTACGCATCTAAACGTTCCTCAATCTATATTCTCGTCTCGATACACCAAACAACTGCTTGGGAGTGCAGAACATCATGGTGAAGACACGTAGTTAATTGAGTAAGTGGAGGAAATGAGAAGGCTTACGATACTGAATGGTACCTATTGGAAGATATCGTAAGAGTGATATCTTGCCTTTAGAATGCATCTACTAAAAAATACATATAGTTTGGGAGAAGTACACTTTCGATTAGCAGAAAGAAATATTTTTGGTATAATCCATGAAGTTATCCCATCGTCTGACATTTCCATCACCAATCGAGTTGAAGCGGAATTGATGATCGAAGATACGCATGGAAGAAGTCCTAGTAGAGTCTAGGGAAAACTATATGATTATTTGGACACATTTGTATGTGTTAAAAATTTTTTGTGATAATAACTTGGAAAACTGTGAGGCAATACTTGGGACGAGTATGAGTAGGTGTGAATGGTAGTAGAGGCCTATACTACCGAAAGCACATGACTCGCACTTGGATCATGGAAAGTCACAAGATTACCAAGGGGCTAGTAATTGATTCCGTTTGTTCATGTATGTCGTTACCATCGTTTCGGTAATGACTAAAAAGATGATTGTTGTTCCAACCCAAGTGGTCATACCAAATCAAGTCCGACTAAGATGAGTATGTTAAATGGTTCAGAGAACCAAGTTCGATGCCACGTCTGACTTAAGATAAAAGATTGAAATAAAGGACAAACGAAGCGATTAGTAGAAGTACCGTGATTGTTGTTAAAGTAAGAATATTGTAGCTAGAAGTGATACATGCTAGAATGTGATTATATCACATTAGAACATGAAGGAAGGTATGGTCTGTCACACCCCCAAACCAATTATGGCGGAAATGTCCGGGGGTGGAGGACTTCATGTATAGTATCATAACAACAATTGTAATAGTAATTCAAGCAAACACAACCAACATATATATAATTGAAAAAGTTACATCATTGTATGAATTACATGTTTACGAATCAATTACAATATGTTGACAAAATATGAAATAGTAGACGCCTTAGCGTCCCATCCTCAAAAGCACTTGGTTACCTGTTTAATGATTTCCTGAGAATACAAGTTGTTTGAAAAAGTGTCAACACAAAGGTTGGTGAGTTCATAAGCTTTTGTTTGGTATTATTAAAAGCCTTTCGTTTGTAAAAGTAGTATTTGTTTTAGAAAAATCCAATATTTTCCTTAAAATGTATATGTAGTCTTAAATCCAAAGACCGAAATGTATAAGTAACTTTTCTTACTTATAATAAATAATGTAAGTTTAAATCGACATAAACTCGTTTAATTTTAATGAAGTTCCCGTAAATTCCAATATTCATTAATACTTTATGTGAGTTTATTAAAGCCTTTTCTTGTAAAAGTAGTGTTCGTTCCAGAAAATCCAATATTTTCCTTAATGTGTAAATGTAGTCTTAAAACCCAAAGACCGAAATGTACAAGTAGTGTTCGTTCCTTATAGTAAAACAATGCAAGTTTAAATCGACATAAACTCGTTTGATTTTAGTGAAATCCCCGTAAATTCTATGTTTGTTAATACCACATGTGAGTTATTATAAATTGAATCGAATGTCTCACAGAAGTCATTAACGAATTTACATGTAGTGTAATGAAAACTTGGTACCGTATGGCCGTACCTTGCTTAATGAAAATATCCTTTGTATAAATGTACCACTTTTAAATGTATGTGTTATGTAATGTTTCATAAAGTCATTAACGGAATTTCGTGTTATGAAAACTTGGTACCGTATGGCCGTACCTTGCTTAATGAAAATATCCTTTGTATAAATGTACCCTTTTTAAATGTATGTATTATGTAATGTATCATAACTATACCTATTATAGTTTATCAACCAAGGGTAGTACGTAGTAATGTATGCAAACTATATTCAAAATAGTTTATTAAATGTTTGAATGTATCGGTTGTACTTTGATTATAATCACTTGTTATTCTTTATATTTTATATGTCCAAATCCATTTGTAAACTGATGTGTGTCTAAATATTAAGATAAAATGTCATATATTGCAATAACATATTATCACATAAAGATATACACCTTGCTCAACATGTTACAAGGTGAAATGAAATTGACAGCAACTTTTTGTTGTATACAGTTTCTGTTACTGTTCTTAGAAAATTTATAGAAAAATCATCAAAGCTCTAAATCCAAATCCGCAAATTCTGAGAGTTTGGAATATGAGTCTAGTTTGTTCGTAAATTTTATCATGATTTTTAGTGATCTCTAACAGAGGTGAAAATGTTCATAATCACAGACTGGTCCGGGTTTGCCTCTGAAATGATAGGGAGTTTTGTAAAAATCACCATAAATTGTAGAAAAACCATATGGAGATGTGAAAGTAGCCATTTTAAAGCTAAGAGTTTGAACTACTTGCACTTGGAACAGTTTTGAAAACTAAAATATTTAAGTTGACCAAAACAGTCCGTGATCGAAGTTCATCTTTTCTGATGTAATCTGATAGAAAAAGTTTAATTGTGTTCTTGATGATTTTACTTGTATTCCCCCCTTAAAACTTAAGAAAAACATGTAAATGTAGGGGTATGAACTCACCTTATGTGATTTCAGTAGATGAAAGTGAGATAGAGGAAGTGTTCAACCCAAGAACACTAAGAAGATGTCTTGATGATTCGAGAATCTAACACCGAATAAGATGGAATTTGTGTAAGATATCAATGATTTGAGTAGAATGGAGTTTAATAATTATGTGAATGATGAAGATACTTACTAATTGAAGAAAGAAATCCCTAGAGAAAGCCTTGAAGTTCTTGAAGTTGAGAGAAAAGATGAGAGAATTTTGGAGAGTGTTCTTGGTTGCTAAGTGTAGAATGAAAGGTCTTTTAAGGAGAATGAGGAGAGAGGACCAATCCTCCAGCTCTTAGAACGTGGGAAGAGCTGGAGATAGGGTGTAAAGGTCCCCCAAGGAGACAAGGGGTGGTTGGAAAGAATGGCTGATCATAGAGTGAGGTGGTGGTGGCTTGCTTTTGTCATAAAATAAGGAAAAGCAAATATTCCCTCAATAATTAGTCCAACCACCAATTCTTTTAATACATTTTTATAAAAACCCTGGAGATTTATATATTTTGGGGCCTTAGTTTATAAAATAAAGTTTTGGGTGAAAATCCCACGTTAAAATAATGAAAAACGGAGTTAAAACGAAGTCGTAGTCGAAAAACCGGTAAAAAGGGGCCGTCTGCGAGACCTCTCGCATGGGCTGTCTGAGAGGCTTCTCATGCGAGGCTTCTGTCCTGAGAGGCTTCTAATGAGAGGCTTCGGTCCTGAGAGGCTTCTCATGAGAGGCTTCGGTCCTGAGAGGCTTCGGTCCTGAGAGGCTTCTCATGAGGGTTTTCGCTTCTAATAGGAGGGTTTTGGTTCCTTAAGGTTATTTTACCCGTTTTTACCCCGTTTCAAGTGGTTTTTGACCCGGTTAAGGGTCGGGATGGCCCGAATGATTACAAAAAGTTAAAGTAACTTTTGAGAGAGATTTGGGAGAGATTTCAAATAGAAAGAGATAGAGTGAAAACGATTTAGAGAGGTTTCGTTTGTGATTAATTTGAGTGTCCGGCTTCACAACGCAAGGTTCGTAAACCCCGTTAAACCGTGTTTTAGTGTCGTACACACTCTCGATGAGTGTGCAATAATTTTTTTTATCGTTTTGGTTCAATGTTTACTGCATTTGAGACTTAGGAAATTTAACACACGAACTTTCCAAATAATGTTTATCTCATTAAAATATTGCATTGTACAGTAATTACATAGTGTAAACCCTAATATACAAGGGTTAATTGAGTCGATTGGTTTTGACTTGTTGACTTTGTTTGACTTTGACTTGACTCAATTTTGACGGTTGTCACATCATCCCCCCGTTAGAAGGAATTTCGTCCCGAAATTTGCATTTGACTGGGACATCAAGAGTTTGGGAAAAGATGTGGGTATTTTTGTTTCATTTGATCTTCGCGTTCCCAGGTGAACTCAGGCCCTCGTTTAGCGTTCCAACGGACCTTCACGATGGGAATACAACTTTGTTTCGTTCGTTTGATTTCCCGATTGATTTCGACTGGTTCCTCCACGAAGTGGAGATTTTTGTTAACTTCGATTTCGTCGAGTGGTATTACGAGTGTCTCATCAGACAAACACTTCTTTAGGTTCGACACGTGAAATGTGGGATGTACTTTGTCGAGTTCCTGAGGTAATCGAAGTTTGTATGCTACTGGCCCAATCCTAGCAAGGATTTCGAATGGCCCGATGTACCTTGAATTTAGTTTCCCGCGTTTGCCGAATCGTATCATTCCTTTCCAAGGGGAAACGTTTAGTAGTACACGATCACCCACCTGGAATTCCAAGGGTTTGCGTTGTTTGTCTGCGTAACTCTTTTGCCGATCTCGAGACTCTTTGCCCTTATGATTTCAGGGCCAGTGAGGGTGCTATTAGAGACTTGCCCTCTAGCTAGCTGTGTATCCCCCACCTCAGCCCAACACAGGGGTGATCTGCATTTGCGACCGTAAAGAGCTTCGAATGGAGCGACTTTGATGCTAGTATGATAGCTGTTATTGTAGGAGAATTCGATAAGCGGTAGATGGGTATCCCATGCTTTACCGAAGTCTATCACACAAGCTCTTAACATGTCTTCCAACGTTTGAATGGTTCGTTCGCTCTGTCCGTCGGTTTGTGGGTGGTAGGCCGTACTCATGTCAAGCCTAGTTCCCAAGGATTTTTGTAGAGACTGCCAAAACCGTGAGGTAAATCTACTATCTCTATCGAAGATAATGGATATCGGCACACCATGGAGTCGTACAATCTCTTTGATGTACGTTCTAGTCAGCTTCTCCATCTTGTCGGTTTCTTTTATCGGTAGGAAGTGTGCTGATTTGGTCAATCTGTCTACGATTACCCATATGGTGTCAAGCCCGCCCGATGTCTTAGGCAGCTTGGTTATGAAGTCCATGGTTATTCGTTCCCACTTCCACTCAGGTATATCCAGCTGTTGTAATAGCCCGGATGGTTTCTGGTATTCGATTTTGAGCTTGGCGCAACTCAGGCACTTGCTCACATAGGTAGCAATCTCAGCTTTCATGTTTGGCCACCAGTATAATTTCTTGAGGTCTAGATACATCTTATCCGACCCAGGATGGATGGAGTATCGAGTCTTGTGTGCTTCATTCATGACGACGTCTCGGAGTCCATCGAACTTCGGTGTCCAAATCCGGTTCATGATATAACGTGCTCCATCATCCTTGACTTCTAAGTTTTTATCCATTCCCCTTAATGTCTCTCCTGCCACCTTTTCTGGTTTCAAAGCTTCCAGTTGAGCTTCCTTGATTTGTATGGTCAGGTGGGAATGGATTGTCATTGTTAAGGATTTTACTCGGCGGCCCGAGTACTCCTTCCTGCTTAGAGCATCGGCCACTACATTGGCCTTGCCCGGATGATAACGAATTTCGCACTCGTAGTCATTCAGCAACTCTACCCATCTCCTCTGTCGCATGTTGAGCTCTTTCTGATTGAGGATATGCTGAAGACTTTTGTGATCAGTGAAGATAGTGCATTTCGTGCCGTATAGGTAGTGTCTCCAGATCTTCAAAGCGAATACTACTGCTCCTAATTCCAGGTCGTGCGTAGTATAATTAACCTCGTGCGTCTTAAGCTGTCTTGATGCATACGCGATAACCTTCCCTCTCTGCATGAGCACACATCCGAGGCCTTGATTCGAAGCATCACAGTACACTACGAAGTCTTCGGTTCCCTCTGGGAGAGACAAGATCGGTGCTCTGCATAGGGCTTGTTTTAACATTTGGAAAGCAGTTTCTTGTTTATCTTCCCACTTGAATATCACACCTTTCTGCGTCAAGGTGGTGAGTGGTTTCGCAATCTTGGAGAAGTTTTGTATAAATCTTCGGTAGTATCCAGCAAGCCCAAGGAATTGTCGAATTTCGGTTGGCGTCTTGGGTGCTGACCAATTCTCGATTGCCTTGATTTTGGAGGGATCCACATGTATGCCTTTCTCACTTACCACATGGCCAAGGAAATCCACTTCTCTAATCCAGAATTCGCACTTACAGAACTTAGCATAAAGCTTCTCAGCTCTTAGTGTCTCTAGCACTTGGCGTAGATGTAGGCGATGCTCTTCTTCGATTCGCGAGTAGATCAAGATATCGTCGATGAATACGATTTAATACTTTTAATTGACCCAATACATTGGGTTATGAGGTAAAATGAAAGTATAAAATATTTTATTTGAGTTTCCTTGTTTCCAAGTATATGACCGTTTGTAAAAGTTTCACACATACTAATTTAGTCGGGACATAATTAATATATTTATGTTTTAAAAAGATCTTTATCGGTTACTTCATTAGTTGCAAAGTGCATACCAGTCATATGTGATTAAGATATAATAGTCCTTCGAATAGATGACCCTAACTCCAAGACCACAACCAAACAAGGACAGGAAGTGAAACAAAGATACATAAATTCTAAGTCTATAGCATCTTAGTTACATATGACCTTAGCGCATCCACTTAGCAGCTATTGATCTATAAATAAAGACCTATTTAATTCTCAGATAATTTATTATAGTAATACAAAATACTCCTATAGTATTTGTAAATGTTTAGTTTTGAGTTCTTAAAGTATCCTTTGTAGTGTGTTATTAGGTTTGTTAGATTTGTTGCCCATCCTGACCATCCCCCGGTATATGCAAGTCAATTCCCGGACAGATATAGTTGATCAGGCTATATCCTTCCCAGACTTAATCCACATATACTAAGGCATACTCAAAATGTTCAACTCTTCTTCTTTTGCTTTATGTTTTCGCTAGTTATGATACCATGCGAGCATGTAATGTATGTATGTATACTTTAATCAAGAAAATCATTTATTTTCTAAAAGTATATTTATTTGAAAAATGCACAAATCAGAGACTATTAGTCCCAATTGTGTTTATAGTTTGTATATCTTATGTGGTCTGATATACTTAATTCACTATAAACTGTGCTCTGATACCAATCTATCACACCCCCAAACCAAGGATGGCGGAAATGTCCGGGGGTGGAGGACTTCATGTATAGTATCATAACAACAATTGTAATAGTAATTCAAGCAAACACAACCAACATATATATAATTGAAAAAGTTACATCATTGTATGAATTACATGTTTACGAATCAATTACAATATGTTGACAAAATATGAAATAGTAGACGCCTTAGCGTCCCATCCTCAAAAGCACTTGGTTACCTGTTTAATGATTTCCTGAGAATACAAGTTGTTTGAAAAAGTGTCAACACAAAGGTTGGTGAGTTCATAAGCTTTTGTTTGGTATTATTAAAAGCCTTTCGTTTGTAAAAGTAGTATTTGTTTTAGAAAAATCCAATATTTTCCTTAAAATGTATATGTAGTCTTAAATCCAAAGACCGAAATGTGTAAGTAACTTTTCTTACTTATAATAAATAATGTAAGTTTAAATCGACATAAACTCGTTTAATTTTAATGAAGTTCCCGTAAATTCCAATATTCATTAATACTTTATGTGAGTTTATTAAAGCTTTTTCTTGTAAAAGTAGTGTTCGTTCCAGAAAATCCAATATTTTCCTTAATGTGTAAATGTAGTCTTAAAACCCAAAGACCGAAATGTACAAGTAGTGTTCGTTCCTTATAGTAAAACAATGCAAGTTTAAATCGACATAAACTCGTTTGATTTTAGTGAAATCCCCGTAAATTCTATGTTTGTTAATACCACATGTGAGTTATTATAAATTGAATCGAATGTCTCACAGAAGTCATTAACGAATTTACGTGTAGTGTAATGAAAACTTGGTACCGTATGGCCGTACCTTGCTTAATGAAAATATCCTTTGTATAAATGTACCCTTTTTAAATGTATGTGTTATGTAATGTTTCATAAAGTCATTAACGGAATTTCGTGTTATGAAAACTTGGTACCGTATGGCCGTACCTTGCTTAATGAAAATATTCTTTGTATAAATGTACCCTTTTTAAATGTATGTATTATGTAATGTATCATAAACTATACCTATTATAGTTTATCAACCAAGGGTAGTACGTAGTAATGTATGCAAACTATATTCAAAATAGTTTATTAAATGTTTGAATGTATCGGTTGTACTTTGATTATAATCACTTGTTATTCTTTATATTTTATATGTCCAAATCCATTTGTAAACTGATGTGTGTCTAAATATTAAGATAAAATGTCATATATTGCAATAACATATTATCACATAAAGATATACACCTTGCTCAACATGTTACAAGGTGAAATGAAATTGACAGCAACTTTTTGTTGTATACAGTTTTAGTTACTGTTCTTAGAAAATTTATAGAAAAATCATCAAAGCTCTAAATCCAAATCCGCAAATTCTGAGAGTTTGGAATATGAGTCTAGTTTGTTCGTTAATTTTATCATGATTTTTAGTGATCTCTAACAGAGGTGAAAATGTTCATAATCACAGACTGGTCCGGGTTTGCCTCTGAAATGATAGGGAGTTTTGTAAAAATCACCATAAATTGTAGAAAAACCATATGGAGATGTGAAAGTAGCCATTTTAAAGCTAAGAGTTTGAACTACTTGCACTTGGAACAGTTTTGAAAACTAAAATATTTAAGTTGACCAAAATAGTCCGTGATCGAAGTTCATCTTTTCTGATGTAATCTGATAGAAAAAGTTTAATTGTATTCTTGATGATTTTACTTGTATTCCCCCCTTAAAACTTAAGAAAAACATGTAAATGTAGGGGTATGAACTCACCTTATGTGATTTCAGTAGATGAAAGTGAGATAGAGGAAGTGTTCAACCCAAGAACACTAAGAAGATGTCTTGATGATTCGAGAATCTAACACCGAATAAGATGGAATTTGTGTAAGATATCAATGATTTGAGTAGAATGGAGTTTAATAATTATGTGAATGATGAAGATACTTACTAATTGAAGAAAGAAATCCCTAGAGAAAGCCTTGAAGTTCTTGAAGTTGAGAGAAAAGATGAGAGAATTTTGGAGAGTGTTCTTGGTTGCTAAGTGTAGAATGAAAGGTCTTTTAAGGAGAATAAGGAGAGAGGACCAATCCTCCAGCTCTTAGAACGTGGGAAGAGCTGGAGATAGGGTGTAAAGGTCCCCCAAGGAGACAAGGGGTGGTTGGAAAGAATGGCTGATCATAGAGTGAGGTGGTGGTGGCTTGCTTTTGTCATAAAATAAGGAAAAGCAAATATTCCCTCAATAATTAGTCCAACCACCAATTCTTTTAATACATTTTTATAAAAACCCTGGAGATTTATATATTTTGGGGCCTTAGTTTATAAAATAAAGTTTTGGGTGAAAATCCCACGTTAAAATAATGAAAAACGGAGTTAAAACGAAGTCGTAGTCGAAAAACCGGTAAAAAGGGGCCGTCTGCGAGACCTCTCGCATGGGCTGTCTGAGAGGCTTCTCATGCGAGGCTTCTGTCCTGAGAGGCTTCTAATGAGAGGCTTCGGTCCTGAGAGGCTTCTCATGAGAGGCTTCGGTCCTGAGAGGCTTCTCATGAGGGTTTTCGCTTCTAATAGGAGGGTTTTGGTTCCTTAAGGTTATTTTACCCGTTTTTACCCCGTTTCAAGTGGTTTTTGACCCGGTTAAGGGTCGGGATGGCCCGAATGATTACAAAAAGTTAAAGTAACTTTTGAGAGAGATTTGGGAGAGATTTCAAATAGAAAGAGATAGAGTGAAAACGATTTAGAGAGGTTTCGTTTGTGATTAATTTGAGTGTCCGGCTTCACAACGCAAGGTTCGTAAACCCCGTTAAACCGTGTTTTAGTGTCGTACACACTCTCGATGAGTGTGCAATAATTTTTTTTATCGTTTTGGTTCAATGTTTACTGCATTTGAGACTTAGGAAATTCAACACACGAACTTTCCAAATAATGTTTATCTCATTAAAATATTGCATTGTACAGTAATTACATAGTGTAAACCCTAATATACAAGGGTTAATTGAGTCGATTGGTTTTGACTTGTTGACTTTGTTTGACTTTGACTTGACTCAATTTTGACGGTTGTCACATCATCCCCCCGTTAGAAGGAATTTCGTCCCGAAATTTGCATTTGACTGGGACATCAAGAGTTTGGGAAAAGATGTGGGTATTTTTGTTTCATTTGATCTTCGCGTTCCCAGGTGAACTCAGGCCCTCGTTTAGCGTTCCAACGGACCTTCACGATGGGAATACGACTTTGTTTCGTTCGTTTGATTTCCCGATTGATTTCGACTGGTTCCTCCACGAAGTGGAGATTTTTGTTAACTTCGATTTTGTCGAGTGGTATTACGAGTGTCTCATCAGACAAACACTTCTTTAGGTTCGACACGTGAAATGTGGGATGTACTTTGTCGAGTTCCTGAGGTAATCGAAGTTTGTATGCTACTGGCCCAATCCTAGCAAGGATTTCGAATGGCCCGATGTACCTTGAATTTAGTTTCCCGCGTTTGCCGAATCGTATCATTCCTTTCCAAGGGGAAACGTTTAGTAGTACACGATCACCCACCTGGAATTCCAAGGGTTTGCGTTGTTTGTCTGCGTAACTCTTTTGCCGATCTCGAGACTCTTTTCCCTTATGATTTCAGGGCCAGTGAGGGTGCTATTAGAGACTTGCCCTCTAGCTAGCTGTGTATCCCCCACCTCAGCCCAACACAGGGGTGATCTGCATTTGCGACCGTAAAGAGCTTCGAATGGAGCGACTTTGATGCTAGTATGATAGCTGTTATTGTAGGAGAATTCGATAAGCGGTAGATGGGTATCCCATGCTTTACCGAAGTCTATCACACAAGCTCTTAACATGTCTTCCAACGTTTGAATGGTTCGTTCGCTCTGTCCGTCGGTTTGTGGGTGGTAGGCCGTACTCATGTCAAGCCTAGTTCCCAAGGATTTTTGTAGAGACTGCCAAAACCGTGAGGTAAATCTACTATCTCTATCGGAGATAATGGATATCGGCACACCATGGAGTCGTACAATCTCTTTGATGTACGTTCTAGTCAGCTTCTCCATCTTGTCGGTTTCTTTTATCGGTAGGAAGTGTGCTGATTTGGTCAATCTGTCTACGATTACCCATATGGTGTCAAGCCCGCCCGATGTCTTAGGCAGCTTGGTTATGAAGTCCATGGTTATTCGTTCCCACTTCCACTCAGGTATATCCGGCTGTTGTAATAGCCCGGATGGTTTCTGGTATTCGATTTTGACCTTGGCGCAAGTCAGGCACTTGCTCACATAGGTAGCAATCTCAGCTTTCATGTTCGGCCACCAGTATAATTTCTTGAGGTCTAGATACATCTTATCCGACCCAGGATGGATGGAGTATCGAGTCTTGTGTGCTTCATTCATGACGACGTCTCGGAGTCCATCGAACTTCGGTGTCCAAATCCGGTTCATGATATAACGTGCTCCATCATCCTTGACTTCTAAGTTTTTATCCATTCCCCTTAATGTCTCTCCTGCCACCTTTTCTGGTTTCAAAGCTTCCAGTTGAGCTTCCTTGATTTGTATGGTCAGGTGGGAATGGATTGTCATTGTTAAGGATTTTACTCGGCGGCCCGAGTACTCCTTCCTGCTTAGAGCATCGGCCACTACATTGGCCTTGCCCAGATGATAACGAATTCCGCACTCGTAGTCATTCAGCAACTCTACCCATCTCCTCTGTCGCATGTTGAGCTCTTTCTGATTGAGGATATGCTGAAGACTTTTGTGATCAGTGAAGATAGTGCATTTCGTGCCGTATAGGTAGTGTCTCCAGATCTTCAAAGCGAATACTACTGCTCCTAATTCCAGGTCGTGCGTAGTATAATTAACCTCGTGCGTCTTAAGCTGTCTTGATGCATACGCGATAACCTTCTCTCTCTGCATGAGCACACATCCGAGGCCTTGATTCGAAGCATCACAGTACACTACGAAGTCTTCGGTTCCCTCTGGGAGAGACAAGATCGGTGCTCTGCATAGGGCTTGTTTTAACATTTGGAAAGCAGTTTCTTGTTTATCTTCCCACTTGAATATCACACCTTTCTGCGTCAAGGTGGTGAGTGGTTTCGCAATCTTGGAGAAGTTTTGTATAAATCTTCGGTAGTATCCAGCAAGCCCAAGGAATTGTCGAATTTCGGTTGGCGTCTTGGGTGCTGACCAATTCTCGATTGCCTTGATTTTGGAGGGATCCACATGTATGCCTTTCTCACTTACCACATGGCCAAGGAAATCCACTTCTCTAATCCAGAATTCGCACTTACAGAACTTAGCATAAAGCTTCTCAGCTCTTAGTGTCTCTAGCACTTGGCGTAGATGTAGGCGATGCTCTTCTTCGATTCGCGAGTAGATCAAGATATCATCGATGAATACGATTTAATACTTTTAATTGACCCAATACATTGGGTTATGAGGTAAAATGAAAGTATAAAATATTTTATTTGAGTTTCCTTGTTTCCAAGTATATGACCGTTTGTAAAAGTTTCACACATACTAATTTAGTCGGGACATAATTAATATATTTATGTTTTAAAAAGATCTTTATCGGTTACTTCATTAGTTGCAAAGTGCATACCAGTCATATGTGATTAAGATATAATAGTCCTTCGAATAGATGACCCTAACTCCAAGACCACAACCAAACAAGGACAGGAAGTGAAACAAAGATACATAAATTCTAAGTCTATAGCATCTTAGTTACATATGACCTTAGCGCATCCACTTAGCAACTATTGATCTATAAATAAAGACATATTTAATTCTCAGATAATTTATTATAGTAACACAAAATACTCCTATAGTATTTGTAAATGTTTAGTTTTGAGTTCTTAAAGTATCCTTTGTAGTGTGTTATTAGGTTTGTTAGATTTGTTGCCCATCCTGACCATCCCCCGGTATATGCAAGTCAATTCCCGGACAGATATAGTTGATCAGGCTATATCCTTCCCAGACTTAATCCACATATACTAAGGCATACTCAAAATGTTCAACTCTTCTTCTTTTGCTTTATGTTTTCGCTAGTTATGATACCATGCGAGCATGTAATGTATGTATGTATACTTTAATCAAGAAAATCATTTATTTTCTAAAAGTATATTTATTTGAAAAATGCACAAATCAGAGACTATTAGTCCCAATTGTGTTTATAGTTTGTATATCTTATGTGGTCTGATATACTTAATTCACTATAAACTGTGCTTTGATACCAATCTATCACACCCCCAAACCAAGGATGGCGGAAATGTCCGGGGGTGGAGGACTTCATGTATAGTATCATAACAACAATTGTAATAGTAATTCAAGCAAACACAACCAACATATATATAATTGAAAAAGTTACATCATTGTATGAATTACATGTTTACGAATCAATTACAATATGTTGACAAAATATGAAATAGTAGACGCCTTAGCGTCCCATCCTCAAAAGCACTTGGTTACCTGTTTAATGATTTCCTGAGAATACAAGTTGTTTGAAAAAGTGTCAACACAAAGGTTGGTGAGTTCATAAGCTTTTGTTTGGTATTATTAAAAGCTTTTCGTTTGTAAAAGTAGTATTTGTTTTAGAAAAATCCAATATTTTCCTTAAAATGTATATGTAGTCTTAAATCCAAAGACCGAAATGTGTAAGTAACTTTTCTTACTTATAATAAATAATGTAAGTTTAAATCGACATAAACTCGTTTAATTTTAATGAAGTTCCCGTAAATTCCAATATTCATTAATACTTTATGTGAGTTTATTAAAGCTTTTTCTTGTAAAAGTAGTGTTCGTTCCAGAAAATCCAATATTTTCCTTAATGTGTAAATGTAGTCTTAAAACCCAAAGACCGAAATGTACAAGTAGTGTTCGTTCCTTATAGTAAAACAATGCAAGTTTAAATCGACATAAACTCGTTTGATTTTAGTGAAATCCCCGTAAATTCTATGTTTGTTAATACCACATGTGAGTTATTATAAATTGAATCGAATGTCTCACAGAAGTCATTAACGAATTTACGTGTAGTGTATTGAAAACTTGGTACCGTATGGCCGTACCTTGCTTAATGAAAATATCCTTTGTATAAATGTACCCTTTTTAAATGTATGTGTTATGTAATGTTTCATAAAGTCATTAACGGAATTTCGTGTTATGAAAACTTGGTACCGTATGGCCGTACCTTGCTTAATGAAAATATCCTTTGTATAAATGTACCCTTTTTAAATGTATGTATTATGTAATGTATCATAAACTATACCTATTATAGTTTATCAACCAAGGGTAGTACGTAGTAATGTATGCAAACTATATTCAAAATAGTTTATTAAATGTTTGAATGTATCGGTTGTACTTTGATTATAATCACTTGTTATTCTTTATATTTTATATGTCCAAATCCATTTGTAAACTGATGTGTGTCTAAATATTAAGATAAAATGTCATATATTGCAATAACATATTATCACATAAAGATATACACCTTGCTCAACATGTTACAAGGTGAAATGAAATTGACAGCAACTTTTTGTTGTATACAGTTTCTGTTACTGTTCTTAGAAAATTTATAGAAAAATCATCAAAGCTCTAAATCCAAATCCGCAAATTCTGAGAGTTTGGAATATGAGTCTAGTTTGTTCGTAAATTTTATCATGATTTTTAGTGATCTCTAACAGAGGTGAAAATGTTCATAATCACAGACTGGTCCGGGTTTGCCTCTGAAATGATAGGGAGTTTTGTAAAAATCACCATAAATTGTAGAAAAACCATATGGAGATGTGAAAGTAGCCATTTTAAAGCTAAGAGTTTGAACTACTTGCACCTGGAACAGTTTTGAAAACTAAAATATTTAAGTTGACCAAAACAGTCCGTGATCGAAGTTCATCTTTTCTGATGTAATCTGATAGAAAAAGTTTAATTGTGTTCTTGATGATTTTACTTGTATTCCCCCCTTAAAACTTAAGAAAAATATGTAAATGTAGGGGTATGAACTCACCTTATGTGATTTCAGTAGATGAAAGTGAGATAGAGGAAGTGTTCAACCCAAGAACACTAAGAAGATGTCTTGATGATTCGAGAATCTAACACCGAATAAGATGGAATTTGTGTAAGATATCAATGATTTGAGTAGAATGGAGTTTAATAATTATGTGAATGATGAAGATACTTACTAATTGAAGAAAGAAATCCCTAGAGAAAGCCTTGAAGTTCTTGAAGTTGAGAGAAAAGATGAGAGAATTTTGGAGAGTGTTCTTGGTTGCTAAGTGTAGAATGAAAGGTCTTTTAAGGAGAATGAGGAGAGAGGACCAATCCTCCAGCTCTTAGAACGTGGGAAGAGCTGGAGATAGGGTGTAAAGGTCCCCCAAGGAGACAAGGGGTGGTTGGAAAGAATGGCTGATCATAGAGTGAGGTGGTGGTGGCTTGCTTTTGTCATAAAATAAGGAAAAGCAAATATTCCCTCAATAATTAGTCCAACCACCAATTCTTTTAATACATTTTTATAAAAACCCTGGAGATTTATATATTTTGGGGCCTTAGTTTATAAAATAAAGTTTTGGGTGAAAATCCCACGTTAAAATAATGAAAAACGGAGTTAAAACGAAGTCGTAGTCGAAAAACCGGTAAAAAGGGGCCGTCTGCGAGACCTCTCGCATGGGCTGTCTGAGAGGCTTCTCATGCGAGGCTTCTGTCCTGAGAGGCTTCTAATGAGAGGCTTCGGTCCTGAGAGGCTTCTCATGAGAGGCTTCGGTCCTGAGAGGCTTCTCATGAGGGTTTTCGCTTCTAATAGGAGGGTTTTGGTTCCTTAAGGTTATTTTACCCGTTTTTACCCCGTTTCAAGTGGTTTTTGACCCGGTTAAGGGTCGGGATGGCCCGAATGATTACAAAAAGTTAAAGTAACTTTTGAGAGAGATTTGGGAGAGATTTCAAATAGAAAGAGATAGAGTGAAAACGATTTAGAGAGGTTTTGTTTGTGATTAATTTGAGTGTCCGGCTTCACAACGCAAGGTTCGTAAACCCCGTTAAACCGTGTTTTAGTGTCGTACACACTCACGATGAGTGTGCAATAATTTTTTTTATCGTTTTGGTTCAATGTTTACTGCATTTGAGACTTAGGAAATTCAACACACGAACTTTCCAAATAATGTTTATCTCATTAAAATATTGCATTGTACAGTAATTACATAGTGTAAACCCTAATATACAAGGGTTAATTGAGTCGATTGGTTTTGACTTGTTGACTTTGTTTGACTTTGACTTGACTCAATTTTGACGGTTGTCACATGGTCTGTTTTGGAATTTGACTCTAAAAGACTTGAGTCTAACCGTCGCATCATACGATGAGAGGTCATTAGAATATGACCCGTTGGTCCATGGTGGTAATCAAAGAACTTATCTTAAGATTGTTAAGAAGAAGGAGTATCCAATAAGGAATCGGGATTGTGATTCGAAGGTCATGATTGGAAGACTAACGTGAGATAGAGAGTAGGTGCACGATCGAGTACTGCTTGCAGTCAATAAGTCTAAGAGATAGATACTTATTCAAAGGAATATAGAAGTTTCGATTATTTCCTAGGATGAAGACATAACGTATGGAGTCATTATACAATCCCTATTTTGTTGATGATTCCGGGACGTAATCATCCTAAGGGGAGATAATTGTAACGGCTGCAAATTCGGGCTAGTCAAATTAGAGACAATAACCGTCAAAAATGAATTTTTTTATTTTGAATGAATAATCTTAACCAAGTTATAGTATATGTCACAAGGGTTCCGTACTTATAAAGAACGTCGAAATCCGAATTATAACGAAGAAGTTATGGCACATCGAAGTTTTACGGCAAAACCGGCACGACACCGCGTAACTTAAAAAGTGAATTTTTGATAAACTACTTTTTTGCCTTAGATATCTAAATGAAAGTTGTAGTATACGTCAAACCGAGAGCGTGCATAAAAAGAACGCCCAAATCTGACTTCGTATGACGAAGTTATGATTTTTCTAAGATTTGGCATAGCAGTGTACAACCCGAAATTCGAATTTTAGATCGACCCATTTTTTGCCAATGAAACCTAAATGAGATTTGAAGATCTCATTAATAGGAGCTCAACGATAAAAAGACAGACGAAAACAGAGTCCGTATGTAGAAGTTATGAATTTATACGGTCATTTAACAGTGTAATCTTCTCATAGTATTAAATTTAAAATCGGTCGAGAATTAGCCAAAGGAGTCAAAAGGATAGTTGTAGATCTTGTCTTTACCTACGCGTGGATATAAAGAACGTCACAAACGGAATTCGTCTATGAAAGTTATAAATTTTTAAAGATTGGCTGTGTTACCTGCGTCCGGCGCCACGTGTCAGCACCAGACTTTGCCTTAGAGCCTACGCAAGGCTCACAACGTGAGCACCCTTTTTCACGACGTGAATCGGCCAAGAAAGCCTATAAATAGATGAGTAAATCACCCCCAAAACTCACACCTTTCATACTCTTTCTCTCCCATTACCCCCAAACCCTCTCCCCCCTTCCCTAACAACTTCTAAGTGCTAGAGGCGAGTCCCGGAGCGCCAGAAGGCTCCGAGAAGAAGAGATTTCGGCTCAGAAGTTCCGCCCTCGCAGAGCCCGACTCCTAACCAAACCCCCTAGTAAGTGAGTTATGCTTACCATACTTTAAGTATAACTTATGTTTAAGTTCATTATCGTTATTATGAACCTATAAACAAGATTTATCAGTGATTCCTAGTCATTATACTGATTGATCTACTTATGGTGATGATGTCTAGGCTGTGATTTAGTAAGGAGTTTAAAGTGGGATTTCTAAATAGTATACTTCGTATACCAAACGGACCCTACCCCCGATATGATCCTACCTGGTTGTTCCTTACTTGATAGATCAAGAAAGTAGACTTTGAGTTAATTATGAATCTAGACTAATAATTAGTCGCAATATATATTAGACTAAAATCTAGTGGTAATAATACTAGGTTTCGTCGAAGGAAATCATATTGTTAAGAAGCGGAGCGCTGCCCGAATTTCAAGTCGTCACTTTAACAAGTGAGTGCATAGTTACTTTCATCTTACACATAGATATGAAGTATTTTATATAAATTACGTGTTATGTGTGCATATTATCTGTATACTTGCCATTGTGTTGTATGAACGATTTTATACATGTTTTAAATGATTTAAACTGTATATGTATTTTATATCTACAAAATATGTTGGGTAAAACATGGGTAGATAAATGATGAGGGATGAAAGTTATACAGAAGAACATTGACAGTATGGACATAGTGCCCTATATGTGAACATTGGCAGCAATGGACTTAGAACCCTATAGATGGGCATTGGCAGCTGCGCCACAACCTGTAGATGTTTTTGATCTACGATGTACTCTAAACATCCTAGCAGTTGCGCTCTAACGATTGTATTGGCAGCTGCGCCTAATAGAGAACATCACAACCCTGGCAGTTGTGCTTAAAGGATAATATCGGCAGCTGCGCCGCATAGAGAATGTCATAATTCTGGCAGCTGTGCCTAAATGGTAATATTGGAAGCTGTGCTTTATAGATAACATTGACAGCTGTGTCATTGGCAACGATGGACTTCGTGCCTATTCATTAGGACAATCCTTAGGAATGAATGAATGAAGAATAGCTTATTTTTAGGGTAGATCCTTAAGAGTAAAGAAGATAATGGGGATGGGTAATTGGGTTGACTGTTTGATGTTTAAACATAATAACTATATTATTGTGGGTTGAAAATCCTATGTACTCACCAGGTTTCCCAACCTGACCCACTCAAGTTTATGTGTATCACAAGTGTCGATATGAAGCTACTTTACACATAGAGATTTAAAAGAGATGTAGATCACTAGTGTAAATGAATGTAAGTTCTGTTTATGCTTATGTTTCTGTATTGACGATAACATCCCAATGTTTTGAAAATGAATAAAAATAAATTTCTTTGGAAATGCTTTGATAACGTATTTATCATGTTTTTCTGGGAACAAATTCTGAAACATATTTCTTTAAAAGATACTCTGATTTTCAAAATAAAGTATAAACGAATCGGTCTTTTCTGGCCGTGAAAATGGGGATGTCACATGTAGTACCCTCTCTTTCTCTTTTCTCTTTATAATATTTAAATCTTTTATAAAAAATATCAAAGTTTTTATAAAAGATACAACTTAACCTAGCTTTTATCCATAAAACCTTGATTTTTGGCTTATAAATTAAGCGTAATTGGTAATGACCTGAAATTTAATTCATTGGTTATATTTTCCTAATTTTAATTATTTTAAATTGATATTTTAAGTTTTATAATTATTTTAATTGAATTTTAGATGTTAAATTTTATAAATTTAGGTTTTTAGGGCATTTAGAGTTTTTGAGAGTTTGTAAATCTTTGGATATCAAAATTACTTGAGTTTTGAGACTTCAAACTATTTTAGAGTTTCATAACTCTTATTAAAATTAGAAATAATGTTTGTAATTCATTTTTATCGGTTTATTGGCATTCTACGCAGTGATTCCGAGATTCAAGCGAAATTGAGGAATCAAGTATACTAGTCCTAGTTTTCAACTTTGATTTAAGTTTCTATGAGACTTTGACCTATTTTATACTTCTAGGTCAAGTGCATGATGTGTCTACATGATTCATGCAAAGATGTTCAATTCAAGGAATCACCAGAATATGGATAGTCAATATAGTTAAGTAGTTGTAGAATTCACATACCAATGTGAAATCTAAGTACAGTATCCTTCGATTTTGCTTGTTTCCCAGTTTCAAATAGGTTATAACATAGCTCCTAGTTACAAAGTCTAGTATGTGTCGTGCTTATATGTGCAACTAAGTTTATTCAAATCTAGAACTGCCTCAAATTTTGATGGTTGTCACAGTCTCCCCCGGTTGAAAGAATTTCGTCCCAAAATTCAATTCGTGACGTATTCTATTAGAACTTAGCCGAATACAAATGTATTGTTTAAGAGGTGGTGACTTGAAGAGCTCTTTGATTATTTTGGGTTAATTCCTCAAGGCAAGAGCCCAATTCTTTAGCTATAATCAAATTAGTTTTTCCCTAATTTGAGTTATACAGTCTAGATTGTGGGAAGTTAGGATCATGGAAATCATGACCCAACCATGGTGACCTAGTCGAGAAAGATTATCTAGTCTGATATTATCTAACTTAAAAGAGCGTTATAAGTTTTTCTGAAGCGCCAACTGCATTGAGCGTTAAGTCCGCATTGATCCTTAAGTCGTGTTCTAAGTGCAAATTTGCTGCCTAATAAAGAAGAGATTAAGGACAATTTGCTCGCTTTCTGGTTGGCTACTAAATCTGGAAAAGATATATTTCGAAATAAGAAGGGGTAGCATGATTGAAAGAGAAGCAATCGAGGGTAAGTTCCTAATTATACGTACTAAGGGTAAGCAACGAAGTTTTGGTACATCTCAAATGTAAAGACTATTTAAGTGCCGTCTACAAAATAAATTACGAAATGATCGAGGATTTCCGAAGCTATAATTTCTACTACGGGTACTCTTACTATAATAAAACCACATTTGAAGAATATAGTTAGTGAGTCGTTGTTTCTAATGAAGGCGGTGAAAGTTTATGATATTTCAAATCACATTATCTAGGTAGCATTTTGAGCGTTTAGAAATGATAAGTAATCTCACTGTTATTAAAAATTGGTGATAATTCCAAGAGAATGAAGATACATGTGTGGTGATAAAACGAAGTAGTAAAATAAAAAAGAGATTAGTTAATGTTAAATGTTTAAGTCGTCAGTGAGGGAATTTATATAGAAATATTCATATTACAATTTTTGAGAAATTGTCCAATTCTTTAAGTCATGACAAATTCAAGTTTACGAGGAGTTGGAATATTTATGAAAACATGTTTGAGAGTTTAGGAACTCACTGGAAATTGAAAAGTAGAATGCTATTTTAAGAAAGGTGTAAAAATGTCGATCATTGAAAATAGTACATTCTTAATTCAGTGATTCTACCAAAAACAATCATTTAAAGGATAGATAATCGTAATATTTAAAACTTTTTATGCTTTTATGAAAAGAAGAAACATAAGAAAATGTATTTTTTTCACATATATTTTCTGGATTTAGAAAAATGATAAGAACAAGGGTATTCATCTTGTGTATTACTTGTAAGGAAAATACAATGAAAATTGCATTTTAAATCAATTTTCCAAATTTTGAACGAAAGAACAAATGTAAATAAGGATTGCTTGTTTACAGTAGATTTTAAAGTAAAAAAAATATATATATATATGATAAAAGGTGTATCTGAATATATCAAAGTTGACTAAATTAAAATTATGCATCGCGACTATACACGTATTAATTGCTCAAAAAGAAAGGGTAGACTTCTAGTCTGTATGTGTATGAACACTACTAGAAAAACAACCTTTTACGACGCGCAATGCGTGTCGTAAAACGCTCAGACGACACGTAAATGCGTGTCAAGGAAGACCCTGTCATAACGAAAGACGACACGCTTTTGCGTGTCGTCTATTTACGACGCCCAGTTACGATACGCATTTACGACGCTCATCTACGACACACAATGCGTATCAAGGAAGGCCCTGTCATAAAAGAAGACGACACGCATTTGCGTGTCATAACCTTACGACACGCGTTTAGGACACGCATTGCGTATCATTAAAGCCCCTGTCATAAATGAAGATGACATGCATTTGCGTGTCATAAACTTTAGCAACCATTTACGATATGATGACGTGCCTTTATGATACTCATTTACGCATAATACAAAATTATAGAAACAAATATATACCAAAACAATCAATTTAATCCAATAACATCATGTCAGAAAATTGTAATATATTGATATTAAGGGATCTGATTGTACATTGTTATTAAGAGGTTTTCCCTAACTATATAACCTAATACTACATTGCTATTAAGGGGCACCTTCTTGTTTCAAATATCATGTCAAAAAAAATCCTCCATATCATTGGTTGCCACCTGGTGTACTGGGCTGCTGTCCACCGGGCGTGGATGGCAAGTAATGACTTGAACATTAGCTGAAATAAAAAAGCTTTTATTAATCATACACTCAAGTTTAGCTACCTGATAGAGTTGTTATATAAATATTTTGTTAATCACACAATCAAGTTTAGCTACCTGATATAACAAGCTGACACTATCTCCTCCTCCAAACCTCTTACAAGTACACCTCCCTTTCCATCATCCATGAGTGCTGGAGAGGAAGTGTCTTTCTTGGAGCTTCCCATCAAGCAAGTTATATAAAGCACTCATAAATCTATAAATATTTTGTTTAATTAAGATTTTAATTTAAGTGAAAATAAAGAATTTTAAAAAAAGACCTTAAGTAGAGATCTGGAGAGGAATTGTCTTTGTTGGAGCTTCTCCACTTTGTTTCAGCAGATGTTGAATATAATTTTACTGATGAAAGCCTTTCATATAAAACCTAGAAAAAAAAACTAAATTTAAAAAAAAAAAAAAAAAAAAAATATTGAAAATTGAATATTCTTACTTGATGAGACCTAAAGAGGACATAAAAGCTATCATTCCCATAAAAGACATGCAAATCTTTTACTTCACCATTATCACGTAAAGGAGCTGCAGCACGTTTTGCCAATGGCTTGGCAGTTAACAAAAACTGCTTAGACAGGGGCAAAATCGTCAAATCACCACCACCATGAAAATATTAAATATTGGATTTTTCCAACTATGAAGGTAGTTTTGATATGAAGTGTAAAGCATAAAGGTTAGAAAGGTAATTTTACACCCACAAAAATGAAAAATGTGATTCTTGGATAAACATACCTATGAATTATTTTATAACACTAGGAAAAGAAAGAAAAAAGTACCTGTTCTTGTACAATGGTGAGAAGGGTTCTGTGTACATCTTTAGCCATGCCTTTAGCATCACCACATACATACAAATACGCTCCTCCAGAAAGAAAATTCCATAGATCCGAAGCCTATTAGACATAATAATAATAATAATAATAATAACTAGGGAAGATTCCCCAGCGTTGCGGGGGTTAGAAGGTATTTGATTGTAAAAGTTGTTATTGATTGAGTAGTTAATATAGATTGTTAATTTGTCATGTCTGTAACATAGAATCTGCATTTACTTTCATAAATTGTACAATAATACTAACTTTACTCTCTAATTTCAACAAATGCTAGTCCAAATATGGAAGAATTGTATTTTCATGTAAAATACTTGTCTCCATGGTCTTCTGTCTCACTTTTCCTGCAGTTTTTTCACCCTGCCATAGGATAATAACTCCTTAATATTCAAATTCTTTCCAAAAACATTCTAGTATTACATAACATTTTTATAATCTTAGAGTATGTGTTCATGCTTTTGCGACTTTTTGGCCACTGTTGCAACAACAATAATCTTCTACTGCCTAAAAATGTATAATGTAGATATAAGTTTTTTAGTGATAAAATTTAGGAAAGGTTGGAAATACAATCCAAAGAAACAATATTCGTACCGTGACCTTTTGGTCTTTGTTCAAACTAAAATGATTAAGTTGCCCTTTATGTAATCGTTCATACTAAAATGACTATATTACCTTTTATTTATATTTAAACAACATATGATTATAGAAAATGAGAAAAAAAAAGGGCAATACATGGTTTTCCTTTGGAAAGTTTCGAAAAATGCTACAAAATAACTCAAAATAAGGACCAAAATTATAAGAAAAACAGCAGAATACAGGGATCATTGTATAATTTATGACCAAAAACATTACAAAAAACAAATACTTTTGTAATTTTTTTTAAAATTAGATTAGAAAAGAGTACCTTATTAAGAACAAATCCTTGCTAGAACAGTAGCTTATAGCTGGTCAACTCTATTCCTTTGTTATTTTCTATTTGGTTTAGAACTCTGTCAAAGGAATTGGAATGCAAACAATGTAAAATGACCAAAAAAACCCTTTATTGACTTTTTCTTATGTACTTTATGTATTCTTATATAAGACAGAATCTTCCATTCTGAATCCTTTTTCACCTTTGCTTTCAGTTCCAAGTTAAGAAGTATATTGCTTGTCTTAATATCTCTATAAACATAGTGTGCCTTTGTATGATCATGAATGTATCAGATTCCCCTTGCAGCATCTAGTGTGATGTTTGCTTTATCAAAGTGTCTTGAAAATTTTTGTTATGTGTTCTATTTTGCACATACTCATATACCAAATAATGATGGCTATCACCATTGCATATCCCATTAGTTGCACCTACAGAGCAAAGACAAAAGTTTGGTCAAAGTAGTCATTTAACTTTTTGATTTAAAAATGAAGTTCTTACCACATTATTATAATGTATCCTGCAACAAACGTTAAGGTCTGCAAATAACTCCTTTCACTTGCCAGATCTCATTTTCTTTATTGCAGCTTCCTGTTACACACATAAATAAGCAATGTTAATATTAAATTAATATGGAAAAAAGGAATAAATAAGTCGTGTTATGCCACACTTTTCTTCATGTAAATATGAGTTGAGAACTTTCATCAATTTCAGTTTAAAATACTCTTTTACATGGATCCTAATTAAAAAAAAAATTCAAGACAAAAGAACAACAGAAGAAAATGATGAAATAAATAGTTTTCTAGACCTTACTGTAGCAATTTTTATGTTGATTCAAAGAACAACAAAAGAAAATGATGAAATAAATAGTTCTGATCATCTTTTGCATATGGGTAATTTATAATTTCCTTCTTATGATTGATACTAACCTGAAAAAGGATGAAGGTTGGATTAGAAGGCCATTATATTGGTCCAACTATTGGCAGGGGCAAAATGGTCCAACTGTTACCCAGGTTGATATAATGCTCTCAATTGTTCCTTTTTGTAGATGTGGTTGCTTGAAACATTCAATCAAACACCTAGTCTGTTTTGAATAGCTGGCATGTTCATCGTGCACCAGAGCCACCAAGTCGACCAAAACCAAGGCCATGAAATAATGGTGCACCTGAGTCAGGAGCTTCTAAGCCCAGACCATCTCATGTGTAGAAACATAATATTTCTTCCTTGGACTTTCTGCCATGTCTTCCATCGTTCCATCAGCCGCGCTTTCCTCTACAAAACAAAATAAAAACCAAATTAGTTTCTTTACAAAGTCAAAGGGTTTAACGTCTCAAAAGTCAAACCTGTAAACAGGTCCAGGATCACACCAGTGTTTTCTGCAACTTCTTTGACATATTTAAGCTTTGTTGGGTACTGATGGCATAGCCGACCCCTTTAGCCAACCAGAACAAAATATCAAACACCCTAATTACTTGGTTACATGTATTTTGCCGATTTCATGTTCAAACCTGTCTGAAACACAAAAGAATCACAAAACTAAGTTACTTCAATCATTGACCAAAGCATAAGCGAGAGACAATAGTAGGTAGTACCTTTTCAAGTTAAAATTAAAAATGGTTATCGATTGTAGATGAGCAGAGGAATAAAAAACCAATGACATACCCAATATTTTCGAATAAAATCAATAGAGTGAATGAAATTCTTGACTTCAATCATGGGTTTGAGGTCTCTTTCGTCTTTCCTACTATACGTCATCATTGAGTACATGTGCAACCACTCAAAATCGATTTTAGGGCTTTCCTATGCGACTGGGTGTGGTAGCCCTGGGTAAACTGTGGTTGTACGTGGAAGCAATTATGTTGTAGCTGAGCGATGCTTCTGTATACAGAGAGGGGTAAAAGATCATAAGCCGATGAAGTTAGTGGAGAGAAGGAGGTAAAGTAAGGCTGTGGAAATGTCACATTGACCGGTCTTAGAATGAAGAAAAGAGGTTTGGACCTAGCAAGAAAAGGAAATAGGTGATTTGAAATCAGAGAGAGAACGATCGAGAGACGAAAAGGAGGCGGTGGAGTCAAAGGCGGTGAAGAGGAAGTGATAAGAGGCAGGTGGTAAAAGTCTAGTTTGATGAAGGCTTCACCCTTCGTCGAGTTTGATGAAGGCTTCAGGGCTTCGTCGAGTTTGGTGGAGTAATGTTATTCGGGGAATAGAAACGGTGGAGGACACCGTCTTAAGAGTAGGAAGCAGTGGAGGCGGTGGGAAGGACGCGTATCAGTTACAATGGAAGAGGGAATGAAAAAACGACACGTATCAGTTACAATGCAGATAAATGTCAGGGACCAAATTGTGAATATGACAAACTGCTGTGGCAAAAATCGGTACCATTGAAAATATGAAAAGTTGTGGACCAAATCTGCCAAAACCTTTGCAACTTTACTGTAGCTAAGCAGGACAATTTTAATATATATATATATATATATATATATATATATATATATATATATATATATATAATAACAATAATAATAATAATTCAATTTAATATAATAAAAAACCCAGAACATATTTGTTAAATAAGTTGTAATAGCAAGAAAAGAAATATTGTTTACCTTTTGGGTCATTTTATGTTGGACGTATTCCTTAGTGGGGCCTTTACGTGAAAAAGCAAGAACAAGTTCCGATAGTGCACCACTCTCCACAAAGTTGTTTAGTTCATTCTCTTAGATAAAATCCTGAATATTATTCATAAAACCGTTTTAAAAATATTTAAACATTTTATATGTTTTAAGTAAAAGCCAAATTACACAAAAGCCACTACCTTTTCAGCCATTAACATATGATTTTTTTGTCATTAAAGCTATAGGTTTTAGTTTTTTTAAAGGCATTGATGACCTGGCAAAGTTTTGATACTGTTTTTAAAAAAGCTCTGATTCTATGTTAAAGAAAGCCAATGCATTATTTTTTTTAAGAAAATAATTACTAATATTATTATTATTATCATTAATAATTGTTTCAAGTAATAGAATCAAAACTTAGTGGTTTCATGCAAAACAAAAAAACGTGGTTTAGCATTTATAGGTGACCTACTAATGCGCATTGGGCCATAGCATGTCATCAATGGCTTTCGTAAATTTGTTTTGAAACGCCTCTGTTTAAGCTTCCCTAACCAAACATCTGTTTTGGATCTATGGAATTGAAGGCCTTTTTCTTGGTGTCTTATGCAAACATCTGTGTCCTATTCTTGCCATGCTCCTCACATCCACAGGATAGTAACCCCACCTGTTCAAAGCCTACACATTTTTTTTTAAAAAGGACAAAATTGCAAGAATGGTCAATGTGGTTAGGTGGAAATTGCCACTTTGGGCCAAAAACGTTTGGATTAACACTCATGGTCCAAAGGTTTTCATTTTATTGCTACTTTTGTCCAATTTACTTTAAACGTTTCTGTTATGACGATTTTGCCCTTGGTTTTTTCCTTTTCCAGTTTTATTTATTTATTTAAATTCTTTAATGAAAATAAAAAAAATACCTCTCTCTCTCTCTCTCTCTCTCTCTCTCTCTCTCTCTCTCTCTTCTCTCTCTCTCTCTCTCTCCCCTCATCACCAGCCAACAACTTCAGCCTAACCTCTCGTCTTCCTTCCATTTTAATGGCAGACTGACCCAATAACCACCAAACCGCCGCCATGGCCAGCTGAAGCAAGCCTCCGATCGCAAACATGACCGTCGGCACTGTTCAGCGGAGAAGAAGAACCGGTGACAACCACCATTTTCCCTTCTGTATTCATCTCTTTTCGACCCTCAATCAGCTTCTAGTCATTCTTCCTTATTCCTCCATTGATCTCAGGTAACCATTTTTCTTTTCTGTTCAGAACACACCATTTTCTTCTTCTTTGAATGTGATCCCGAGTTCCTTTTCAGTGTGTGTTTAACGCAGATCTCAAAGTTTGATTATGGAGCAGGTTCTGTAGGTTCCACCTCTAATACCAGTGATGGTTATGAACAAGGTTCTAAATAACATATGACGTGACTTGGCGGCAGTGTCAAGCCTCAAGCTTTTCCAAGCCTTGGCGAGCCACGTCATTTGTAAGGCGTGACTTAAGGCGACAATTTTGTATATAATTAATATTTTTATATGTATTTTTCAACTAATATTCATTTTTATACACATATATGAGTTAAGGCGACATTTTGGTAAAGCTTGACGGCATCTACAAGCCTTGGAGTCATGGCGAGCTTTTTAGAACCTTGGTTATGAATCAGCAGTAAGGGCAAGATCAGTTTCAACTTAGCTTCTTCCAAGATCAGTTTGCAACCCAATTTAACTCCTAATCGGACAGATCTAGCCTCGTTTCCCCCAATTTCCTTTAATTCATGCTCAAGCAAAGTCGATTCATCAACAATACAAGGTATCTTATCAGATTCAAGCCTTAATCCTTCTGTTCAAGTTTCGATTTTGGATCCCAAAATTGATGCTTCATAAAAAATATGAGGTATCTCATCGGATTCATCAACCCCTTTCAAATATGTTCATCGACGACGCGGTTCAGATGGTGCTAGGGCTTGCTTTAACAGGAAGCTTCAGCAAGGGTTAGATCGATAAAACTGAACCTTGAAACACCAACAAGGTTAGATCGACGACAAGGGTTTCACACTAGAAATCGGACCCCCCCCCCCCCTTTCACTTCTCAAAATCCAATCGACAAACACAGTCACCCAAAGTCGCACCCTCCTTCTCTTTATTCTAAACTCGATCACAGTTCTCCTTTTTCTCCTTTGTGAATCGATCGTAGCTCCTTCTTTTATCTCTATTTTTTTTACATTTGCAACTGTTAGGAATGGTGATAATTGAGGAATAAGGGAGGTCTTGGGTGATTGAAGGTGGCGTTGGGCGGTGGTGTTTGTATGGGTGGTATAGGATGATGAACAGGAAAGAGAGAGAGTGAGTGAGTGAGTGAGAGTGGGAGAGAGGAGAGAGAGAGAGAGATTTTCTTTTATTTTTTATATTTTTTTAGTTAGAAAATAATTAAATAACAAAAAGAAAAGAAAAAAAATGGAAAATGGCAAATTCATCATTTTTAGAATTTTTAAACTGTTTTGGACCAAAAACACAGCAAAATGAAAACTTTTGGAGTACTTGTGTTAGTCCAAACCCGTTTGGCCCAAAGTAGCATTTTTGGACATACCATAGGAACCATTCTTGCAATTTTTGTCTTTCAAACAAAAAATTATTGGTTAAACAAATAAAAACATTGTTTGAATAAATTGGTAATAAGTTGAAACCTTCATGTTTACACGTGTATCTGACTGAGAACTCCAATCATACATGCCTATTGCCATCTGAAATTTACAATAAATGTCCTTACTGATCCTCATCCTCATACAATGACATCACACAAAGCTTTCTGTCCAAAACTCCTAGTAATAAAAAAACATTGTTTCCAAATTTGTTGAAGCTTTGTTATCCCAGTGGCAGCAAAAATGCTAGTAGAGTTCTTCATTCATGAAATCAAAAGTGCATCAAGGTTTCAGACATTATGGTTTGGTTGGATATATACACAGATGACGGAATACACACACATACACACACACACACACACACACACATATATATATATATATATATATATATATATATATATATATTATGAATTCGTAAAGAAAAAAGTCCTCTCCATCGAATTTTGATAGCTAATTGTAATGACTCTCAATTAAGTTAGACTCAAAACTATTAACAAACTACATATACAAAAAAATATTGCAATGCATCTGAGTTCAACTCATAAGAGGACAGAGGAGTTCATTAAGTATTAGAAACAATATAAAACAACCGGATCAAACCTGTAACATGATTCATGAAATAATAACCATAAAACCAAAATGGTAAATGATTCCCATTAAAATTAGCAAAATTCAAGAGAACACACAATAATATTATAAAATAAGCAAAAAAGTAAAATGATTCAGAACACACCCAAATAAGAAAAAACAACTTACATTTTGTCCAGCCTCCTGAAAAGCAGCCTGTAGGTCTTCATTTAACTCTGGATTGGGAACATAAGAGTTTTTGTAAGGGGCATATAAACAGAAATCTAAGTGAAATACTACAATTTTTGTCATCATGTTATCTTTATTGCCTTTTACTATGGAACTTGTAAATATGCATAAGAACCAAAGTTCCATGAAGTAAGATGTGCATATTCATATAGAACCAAGAATTTTAAGAGTTGAAGATGTCAATAATACATTTACTTAAGAATATAGATATGTGCATATTTCAATAACTTTATATATAAGGCCATGTTTATGTAGCTAATATGTCGGTTTTAGAAATGTTTTGATGCTTGACCTTGTCACTTGTCAGTTAAAGTAATAGGTTGACGTTGTTTATATAAGCTCCCATGAAAAGAATATATCAGATATGAATGATTTGAGCATGAGACATTACAACATGAACCACATTACACACACAAAAAAATCAATTATATTATGAAGAACATATTATATTACCTCACATATAAAACATGTATTGGTTTCTTTTACAAAATTATTATACATTATAAATAAAGATCTGGTACTCATACGTAATAATAAGTAAAAGAAAGTTAGAAACAATAAGAATATATCCTTAAAGGAGAAAAAAGAAAAGTAGTTAAACTAGAGAAATGTTAACCAATCAAAAGAGGAGTCTACCCCCAACTGAGCAACTAATCGAGAAAGCAATGTCATGCATGTCTACATAAACTTCGCCCCTCTTAACTGCTTATAAGAGTCTATAATCCTTTTGATTGCCATCAGACTCTGGTAGACCAGGTGGAGCAGGTTGTGGTTGTCTAAACAAAACAGAGGCATCAAAATCAGACTTTGGTAGACTAGATTCTGTCAGACTTGTTGCATCTTCTAGAATATGGTCTGATGGGGTTCCAACAACTCGCCTTGGGTCATGGCGACGAGGATACTGTAAACATAATGTTGAACTTTTAACTCAATAATCATAAATTAATAATGAAGAAAACATATGATATGATATGACTAAACTTAAACTCACCCTTCGTGAATCACGTTTAGGATCTGCTTGCAGAAGAGTAATGGAAGTGGGTGTAGGAAAAAAAACGGAGGCATAAAGGAGAAATCGAAAATACAAGGTGAAATTGCAGATGCAAGAAAATATCATGAGCCTTTTTGCTTGATTGAGAAGATGAAGACGAGAGATGAATGAGAAATTACATTTCCTCTTATTTGTTGAACGACTAAAGAAATAGGGCAGAGTAGAAGCGTCCTTTTCATACCTTAGTATGAGCAGTCAGTTCGTCTGTTGTAGCAAAGGGTGAGGATAATCGATCATCCTAGCACGTACTAAGTCGATAGAAAAATGAGAGAATCAGGATTTTAGAAGAAAATAAAAGACCTCCTTCTACCTACTACGAAGGAAGACGCACGTTATGGTTCTTCGTCTGTGTGTTGTTTTGATTTATCTATGGGAAATCAGAATTAAGCTTTGCATTCCATACTTCATACCGATAACTCATGGAATTCACAGAGCTTCATTAAACAAACCATGGAAAAGAGAAAAGTAGAAAAGAAGGAAGATGAGAACAAGGCGGGGTTTTCTAATTTTGCGGATTTCGTTTCTCGCTTAGCTATTAAAGGTTGGAAAACGCGCTTTCCATTAAAATTTATCAAGCGACATCCTTAGACGACACACATTTTATTATAGGTTCCCTTCCTGTTTTTTTTTTGTTTAGAATGTAATATAAGGGCACACAATAATGCGTGACCTAAATCCTTAAATGTTTTGAAGAGATGACACTTTTTTAATGTCACACGCTTTTGCGTAACATAAATCAATGAGTGTCGTGGTTTGCGCGTCGTAAAAGGGTTTTTTTCTTGTAATGGAACATGGTACCAAGAGAAGAAAAATAGACAGAAACAAAGTTAGACCATGCATTGTGTTATTATTATAAGCGTGCGAGATCTAAAATCAGAAGGAGAGCGAGAAATCACGTTCGGGGGAAGGAAAAGGAAGGTAGCAGCAATGATTTCTATTGTTAAAATCTTAAGAATAATACATATAGGTAGATAAAAAATAGGTTGAGAAATACTTCAAAATTCAATCCTTAATGTATTTTGATGATTAGATAGAAATGTGGAAGTTTTAAAGTGTTTGCGAATAATTCATGAGTTATCAATTAAGTTAAACTCCATTTGTGAAAAAGAAGAAGCACTACAACTGATAATTAAAAATCTGACGATTTTGACCTTTTAGACTAGAGTCCAACAGCGGTTAAACAGATAAAGTAAAACTCAATATATTTAAAAGAATAATTACATTTTTTTAAAAGTGCATCACTGTAAATTTAAAAGTAAATACTAAGTTTTGAAATGCTGTAAATGTTAGATACTTTATAGATTATAAAACTAATTTGAAATAAAATAAACAAATGAGGTATGTTTTGAAATGTAGGTATAGGTGATGTCTTGTAAACAAGTTTGGAGTAGAAAGTTGTAAAAATATCATGTTGGGTTTCACGAAAACACATTTAAGTAAAGTATAATTCCTAAATGAGAAAGTGGTCAAAAGAGTCAAAACAAAAGTGTTTTGAAGATTCGATGAAGCTTTTACACATAATATGAACTTCAATGTCATATGTTTAAGTTTTATATCATACAATTTAAACACTTTTATAAAGAAAATGTTTCTAAGTTTTTCGAAAACGTGCCAAAATGGTAAGCAAGGTTTAAAATGGTTTATAGGCCCTTAAAAAGCACATCTATCCATTGAAATGGATGTGAAATGAAATTGAAATAGCAAGGTTAAAACCAATATTGGTTAAATTGAGTTTTGAAGAAAAGTGTTAAGTTAAAGAAAGTTGTCAAAAGTAAAGTTGGTTGTTTTTAGCGAGAAATATGGCTTACATTGTTAGGAAATGTCTAGTAAGTTGTATGAAGTTGTTATAAAGCATTTTATCGATGATAAATAAAACCAATGAAGTGGAATAAGTTTTCGATGGAAGATTAAGAAGTATGAAATAAGTAGATTAGTGTAGCAGATCGTACCTAAATATGAAGGCGAGTAGAAGGCGAGTATCGATGTCTTTTCCCTAACATAAATGACAAGAAAAATTGTTTGTAAAATGTTTTATGGTGTCAATGCAGTTTCGCGGCCTTTTATAGGGGTCAAAGATTACGTTACTTCAAAAATGGTCCCTGTGGTTTTCGAAAATATCAAGTTTAGTCCTTAAGTTCAAAAAACCTCACAAATGGTCCCTGTGGTTTCAAAACTTTTAACATTTGGTCCTTCCGGCTCACTCCGTATAGTTTTGGCGTCTGGCTCACGGCGTAAGAGAATGTAATCGTTTATAACGATAGAAATGTTAGTAATGTCACTAAGGCTCAAACGAATGTATGAAAATAATAAGGTTCGAAGGAGGATTCAAAATGTGTAGGAAGGATTAGTACAACAAAGTAGTGCGAGGTTTGATCGGGCATAAAAATTTAAGGTTGGCATTGGATGTGAAACATGTTAGTAATTTTGAAAGTGTAAGATGATGGCATACTTGAGAAGATCACTAGTGTATATGGGGGGGGGGGGTCTTGAACTAAGACTTGTAAGTTTTGCCATAATGTAACATCCAAAAACCCAGGTATACCTTGTGAACTTGTCACACCCCAAAACCGGAACGGCGGAAACGTTCGGGGGTGGAGGACGTCATGTTTAGTATCACAAGACATGTATCATAGTAATCAAAGTAATGAACAACCATTTCATTAGAAAGAAAGTGTTTACAAAGTATGTGTTCACAAAACATAGAATACATATGTAAATAACAAAACAAGACATGAAGCTATACTGCTCCACCTTCAGAATTCCCAGTGCGAGTACCTGTCTACTAGTTTCCTGAGAATACAAGTTATTTTGAAAGATTTGATCAGCAATTAAGCTGGTGAGTTCATAAGATTTTAGTGACGTAAGTATGTTGTAGAAAGTTGTAGTAAATTGTAAGTTATGTTTAGAAACGTTCGCCTGTTCCTACAGAAAATCCTATATTTCCTGCTTTGATGAAAGATAAGTAAAAATGACTCTACAATCCTTTCTATGAGTACTAAATGGATACAAGTTATATAAAAGTCAGAGTAAACAAACAATCAATTGTGTGTATCTGCCCTAAGCCCACAACCAAACAAGGAATAGGAAATGAGGCGGATGGCACACATCCCATTGGTTGTTAGATCATTGTTGTATATAACCCTGGTGTATTCACTTGGTACTCACGGAGTTAACTGTAATAGTTCCTTTATATTTGATGAAAAGATTCTTTAAGAAAACCCTTATTTCTTATAATAAAGTAGTAACCACAGTGGTTCCTTCTATAATCACTTAGTTTATACTAGCTATATATAATCTAATATCGAACAGATAGTTAATTGTGTGAATCTGCCCTAAGCCCACAACCAAACAAGGAACAGGGAATGAGGCGGAAAGCACACATCCAACTACCTATCGTCTATTAATTATATATAACCCTGATGTATAAACTAAGGTATTATAGAGTTAACCACCTAAGGTCCTTTAAGTTATGTTGGTTTAATAAAATGGATTAAACCCTTTACTGGTAAGCTTCTAGTTTTGTATACCAAAAGTTCTGATTTGAAAAGTATGTTTTGTACTAGAAAATTGTGCATTGTATTAGTGTCCTATGACTTGACCCATACCTGGTACCCCTTATGATGACTTAATGTATACGGAATATATATATATATATATATATATATATATATATATATATATATATATATATATATATATATATATATATATAACTAAGATCGAATGGATAATAGGCTGGGTGAATCCGCTCTAAGCCCACAACCAAACAAGGAACAGGAAATGAAGCGGAAAGCACACATCCTATTACCTGTCGGATCCTATTAATATATATTCCTTGATGTATACATTAAGGAATCATAAGGTTAGCATTATGGTCCCTTTCTACTGAATGTACTAAACCCGACTGTTCTGTTTGTCGTTTTGAAAAGATGTAAGTTTTCCCTAGTTTATAACTATCTTGACTCGAAAATAGTTTGCATTAACTTTCAAGTGGAACTATCACAATATGAAAGTAATGAGAAAATGTAAGTACACAGTTGTATTTTAAATTGACATCCTGACGTACAGATTACCTTAAAACATGTATGTTTTATTTAGGTCATAATGTGATGGATAGTACCCATACTATACGCTCTCCCTGCAAGAGATTCTGGGGACTAAACACGACTTCCGCAAACAAATTGCTAGGCCGCGTAAATTCACATTAAAGTTATGTGATCATGTATACCCAATTTAACTATCACCTTTTTTTAGAACAATGAGTTAGTGATTCATTGGTATAATTAGATCGTGTAGTTGTTCCATGCTATAGCAACTTAGTATGTTCGTTCTGTTATAGTATCTTAGTATGTTCATCCTGTTATCGTGTATTGTATCTAGTATGAACTGAACCTCTAAACTATACCCCTTGTAGTTTACTAATGTTTTACTTGAACTGTTATTGAAAAGACTCATTTTACTACTAAGTTATGCTTGTACTTTAAAAATGGAGTTTTGTTAAACTATAAAGCAACATAACTTAAAAAGAATTTTTGAAATGTTTTGATCACTTATACAAGACATAATCAATCTTTTGAAAAATGTTTATAACAAACATTTATACAGTTATCATTGTGTTCAACTTGTATTCCCCCCCCCCCCCCCTTAAAAGCATTTAAAACAGTTAAAAGATTCATTACGGGGTATGAACTCACCTTATGTGGGTGATTCAAACGAATATGCGCGTAAGGATGAGAAGTTCCACGAATGAAGTCCCGAGACTTAACGAGTCCTAAATGACATATAATGGAATATATTGACATAAATATAGTGTTTAGAAGCAACCAAATGCAAGGAAACACCTCACGGGACTAGGAAACACTTTGACCAAGTGTTGGAATCACATGTGATTCACTAAAAGGGAGTGTACGGCCACTTTGAGGAGTGTGCGGCCATGGGTGTACGGCCAGGGAGTGTGCGGCCGCACACTCATGGTAATGAGTGCACAATAACATTTTCCAAGGGTAGGAAGGCTTGTGGGACAATTGCTCTTCAAGTGGTGAAGCTAGAAATGCACTTTGAAGGCCCTTTAGGGGTGTTTTGAGGGGTGTACGGCCGTACACACCTCATGTTCATGAGTTCTGGGCATTTTAAGGTGTTAATCTAGTGTTCTTAACAAGATCTAAGATTAGGGAAAGATTAGTTACGATCTGGAGGCTCAAGAAGGCTCAAAATCACTAAGAACGGGTTTGTGTTCTTGGTGTTCTTGGTGAGATTTGAAGATCTAGTAAAAAGATGATTTCCAATGCATGAAATCAAAGGGTGTTGCTAGGAGAAGAGGTATAACAATAAAACAAAATGGAAGAAAGGCTTACACTCTTGAGGATCGGGTGAGAATCTTGATGATAGTTGAGAAAAAACTCGATGTTCTTGGCTTGGAAACTAAAGAATGGCTTAGAAATGAAGGGATAACATACTTAGGGAGGGGGTGTATGGTCAACATGGGTGTACAGCGTCACACACATGTGTGTACCGCCGCACACTCATGTGTACGGCCGTACACTCCCTCAAATAGAGTGTAGGGCTTGATTTTGGTGCTATAAGTGTACGCGACCCAATCCTATACTCGAGGCTTGAATGTACTGAGCTTTGAACCTTTGAACGGACTCTAAACAAGGCTAAATGATAGCAGAAACGAGTCTGACACTCAGTTGAGTTGACTGGTTCGGCTTTACAAGGCAAGAATTTTCGGGTTGTCACATCATCCCCCCGTTAGATGGAATTTCGTCCCGAAATTAGCTTTCTTAGTAGTACAACTGGGGTTGTACTCCTCTGATTGGCAGAATACCCACTCGTAGACCTGGCAACTTTGCCCTAGTGTTCATGATAGGACTCATACTCGGTCCATCTATCATTACCTCATGTATACAAGTCGCATATAATTAGGATTAGTAAGACGATCGAATGTGCGACTCTGCCCCAGGTCCACAACCAAACAAGGAACAGGAGATAGGGCGGAAACACACATACTAGATCTGCGTAATACGCTGAATAGCGTTAGGTGGGTTGTATTCGTCCTTAGCCTCTGTGCTTGAACTTGGTCTGCTGGACGACTGGTATTTTGGAAAGGTCTGCGGAACATACAACGGCAAGGCTTCGGAGGACAAAGTACCATTCGCATGAGTACTTCGGGGTTTAGAATACGAAAGACAAAATTGAGGTTTAGTTCGGATTGTCGTGACAAATGACGAAGGTTTCGTGAACTTGACGGTCGAGGCGATAGAAACATATGAACTTAGTATGGTGAGGACCACGCCAACTCATGAAGAATGATAGTAACTGACTCTTTACTGAAGAAAGTTTTGGCCGATTTGAAAGAAACATCTGTTCTACGATGATGTACCCCTAGTGTGCTCGAAAATGTACCCTTTGTAAACGTTCTAGTGTTTTCTGTTTTCCTCTTGTTGACAACACTTCTACGTATCGTACCGCGATGTGCGCATACATACTGAGAAAGTGCTTTGTTAACTAGTGTCGATACTTTATACTACGATCCTTCTTGGTACCACTATGATCGCCGGCCATATACAAGTTATGAGTAATTAAGAGGAATAAGACGGTCGACTGAGTAACTCTACCTCAAATCCAAAACCAAACAAGGAACAGGAATTAAGGCGGAATCACTTACTCTAATTCTGCAAAATCTTAGCTATGCACAACCCTGATGTACATACTAAGCCATCATAGCTTCTCTGAACGGATCCTTTAGTTCTCTTGGATACCGTGACTTGTTTGAATACGTGAGTTATTATAATTACTTTTAAGTGTTTTATCCCCGAGTTTTAATCTTATATAAATATAAATTAATTTTTAAAGTAATTACTATTTCGAACACGTACCGCTGCTCATTGACGACTCCAGGGTTGATTCTCCTGCGGTGATTATCAGAATTCGTCCATCCGCGCCTGAGTTCTTTGTTATCGGGTAGTCCCTCTGGTAGTGACCAGTCTCACCACAGCCATAGCAGGCTTGGTTTTCTTCGACACTGGGGACTTGGGAAATCGGTTGAGCCGGTGCCCTGCAGAAACGGACTGTGTGTCCCTTTCTGTGGCAGTTCAGACACTGCATTTCCCGGCATACTCCGATGTGGTGATAGTTGCACTTTCCACACTTCGGAAGGGTTCCAGCATATCGACTGGTAGGTGCTGGAGCAGCAGGCGTTGTAGCGGCGTACATGGTACTCGTTTGTTGCTCTTGCGGGGGTTCTTGTGTTGTTCGCTTCTTCTTCCTCTTATTCCCCGACTTCCGTTTATAGTCCTCTCCCTTTGATGGCTCGGGAACGAGGATTTCTACACCATGACGGACTCCATGGTCAATGAGTCGCTGGGCCAGGCGTTTGGCGCTATCGAATGTGGCTGGGTTAGAAGACAACACATCTCCTTGGATCGGGGCAGTTAGACCCCAGATGTATCTTTCTATCTTCTTGCTCTCTGGGGTTACCATCCCGGGGCATAGTACTGCTAGGTCGCTAAACCTTTCAGTGTAGGCCACTATGTATGAGCCGTCCATCGTGAGCTCCCATAGTTCCTGTTCCAGCTTTTGAACTTCGCCCAACGGGCAGTATTCTTCCAGCATTAACTCTTTTAGGTTCTCCCAACCTATTGAGTTAGCCACTGATAGGGTCAGTGACTTAACATGGCTGTTCCACCATGTCAGGGCTCTGTCAGAGAAGGTGCATGCAGCAAACTTCACTTTGCTCCCTTCTGGGGACGAACAGATTTCGAAAATCAAATTTGTTTTCTCGAACCATCGCATTAGAGCGATGACTCCACCATTTCCATTAAAGGAAATGGGTTTGCAATTCATGAACTCTTTATATGAACACTCCCTTGGGTGTCCGTGAGAATCTCCGGGGTTTGGCTAAGTGGGTACCGCTACCAGATCCGAGGGTACCACTTTCACCGAAGTGAGTTAGAGCAGTTGCCACTGCGGAGGATATCGCTGCTTAGAGAGCAGTAGGATCGAATTGTGGCGTTGGAGTTGGAGTTATCGGAGTAGTGCGTCTGATTGATCTGCGAGGAGGCATCTTTGCTAAAAGAATAAAAAGATAAAATGGAATAAGTCGATAGTAGAGGTTATAAGCCGAAAGTTGAAAGACAAGGTTATCTTAGTTCTGGGTGTATCGGGTCCTGACTTCCACAGGGTTCTGGAAACAATTCATAAAAAGTCTATACCAAATAAACTTTATGAATTAGAAATGGCTATCCTCGAATGAATATCTGTGACCTGAATAACTGTTACCAGTTGCATGAATGAAAATAATCCTAACACATAATGTGAGCAGTGTTTCCACTAACTCATTAAGTTTAACCAAGGTTATTATTTATTAGTGTGACGCATAAGACGTTTTGGTTACTTCGGTTGATCCTTCTTTTAAAGCTTCTCATGAACTTGCTCTTGTTCGTCCTTGACTCTTCTGTTGACCGCTATGAGGAAGTGGTTACATCTATCTGGGTTTGTCGTGCGAGAATGGAAATGTCTAAAGAATCTATGAGATTTAAGTGAAACATTATGGGGTGATCCTTACAGAGTCCTTCTATAATTGCACAATGTATACAAGTTGTATGTAATTTAAGATTAAATAGACCTTCGAATAAGTGCTCCTACTCCCAAAACCACAACCAAACAAGGAACAGGTAGTGAAGCGTAGATCACAAATTCTAAGTCTATAAAATCTCAATTATATATAACCTTGGGAGTATACACTCCAAAATTATAGATTTATCTGTAAGGGTATTTTTAAGTTATCACATAAGTTATTTATAGTGCCTAAAATACTCCTATAGTATTTTAACGTAATGAACTTGGTATGTTTTAAACTTGTTATCGTTTTATAGTATCATAAAATACTCCCATAGTATCTTATCCTTATGTTCTGATCTAGAATTCCCTTGAATAGAGTTACGTACGTTTTAAGACTGTTGCAACACCACATCACTCCCAAACACATGTCGGTCACATCTCGAATGAATATAGTTGATCAGGCTATATTGATCCTAGCTGTGATTACATAACTGTCCAGGTTTGACCGCAGGGTTCAACCTTTAAATACTTATGTTCTGTTCTTCTTGTGTTACTTGTTCTAGTATGTATATATGTATAAGCATGTATGTATACTTTTATAAGGTATCGTTATATATTTAAAATATATTATTATCCAGAGCACTTCGGCCCCATTGTATTTATAGTTGTATATCTTTTATCGGTTGATATACTTAGTTCACTATAAACAATGCTCTGATACCAATCTGTCACACCCCAAAACCGGAACGGCGGAAACGTTCGGGGGTGGAGGACGTCATGTTTAGTATCACAAGACATGTATTATAGTAATCAAAGTAATGAACAACCATTTCATTAGAAAGAAAGTGTTTATAAAGTATGTGTTCACTAAACATAGAATACATATGTAAATAACAAAACAAGACATGAAGCTATACTGCTCCACCTTCTGAATTCCCAGTGCGAGTACCTGTCTACTAGTTTCCTGAGAATACAAGTTATTTTGAAAGAGTTGATCAACAATTAAGCTGGTGAGTTCATAAGATTTTAGTGACGTAAGTATGTTGTAGAAAGTTGTAGTAAATTGTAAGTTATGTTTAGAAAAGTTCGCCTGTTCCTCCAGAAAATCCTATATTTCTTGCTTTGATGAAAGATAAGTAAAAATGACTCTACAATCCTTTCTATGAGTACTAAATGGATACAAGTTATATAAAACTCAGAGTAAACAAACAATCAATTGTGTGTATCTGCCCTAAGCCTACAACCAAACAAGGAACAGGAAATGAGGCGGATGGCACACATCCCATTGGTTGTTAGATCATTGTTGTATATAACCCTGGTGTATTCACTTGGTACTCACGGAGTTAACTGTAATAGTTCCTTTATATTTGATGAAAAGATTCTTTAAGAAAACCCTTATTTCTTATAATAAAGTAGTAACCACAGTGGTTCCTTCTATAATCACTTAGTTTATACTAGCTATATATAATCTAATATCGAACATATAGTTAATTGTTTGAATCTACCCTAAGCCCACAACCAAACAAGGAACAGGGAATGAGGCGGAAAGCACACATCCAACTACCTATCGGGTATTAATTATATATAACCCTGATGTATACACTAAGGTATTAAAGAGTTAACCACCTCAGGTCCTTTAAGTTATGTTGGTTTAATAAAATGGATTAAACCCTTTACTGGTAAGTTTCTAGTTTTGTATACCAAAAGTTCTGATTTGAAAAGTATGTTTTGTACTCGAAAATTGTGCATTGTATTAGTGTCCTATGACTTGACCCATACCTGGTACCCCTTATGATGACTTAATGTATACGGAATATATATATATATATATATATATATATATATATATATATATATATATATATATATATATATATATATATATAACTAAGATTGAATGGATAATAGGCTGGGTGAATCCGCTCTAAGCCCACAACCAAACAAGGAACAGGAAATGAAGCGGAAAGCACACATCCTATTACCTGTCGGATCCTATTAATATATGTTCCTTGATGTATACATTAAGGAATCATAAGGTTAGCATTATGGTCCCTTTCTACTGAATGTACTAGACCCGACTGTTCTGTTTGTCGTTTTGAAAAGATGTAAGTTTTCCCTAGTTTATAACTATCCTGACTCGAAAATAGTTTGCATTAACTTTCAAGTGGAACTGTCACAATATGCAAGTAATGGGAAAATGTAAGTTCACAGTTGTCTTTTAAATTGACATCTTGACGTACTGATTACCTTAAAACATGTATGTTTTATTTAGGTCATAATGTGATGGATAGTACCTATACTATACGCTCTCCCTGCAAGAGATTCTGGGGACCAAACACGACTTCCGCAAACAAATTGCTAGGCCGCGTAAATTCACATTAAAGTTATGTGATCATGTATACCCAATTTAACTATCACCTTTTGTTTAGAACAATGAGTTAGTGATTCATTGGTATAATTAGATCGTGTAGTTGTTCCATGCTATAGCAACTTAGTATGTTCGTTCTATTATAGTATCTTAGTATGTTCTTCATGTTATCGTGTATTGTATCTAGTATGAACTGAACCTCTAAACTATACCCCTTATAGTTTACTAATGTTTTACTTGAACTGTTATTGAAAAGACTCATTTTACTACTAAGTTATGCTTGTACTTTAAAAACGGAGTTTTGTTAAACTATAAAGCAACATAACTTAAAAAGAATTTTTGAAATGTTTTGATCACTTATACAAGACATAAGCAATCTTTTGAAAGATGTTTATAACAAACATTTACACAATTATCATTGTGTTCAACTTGTATTCCCCCCCCCCCCTTAAAAGCATTTAAAACATATAAAAGATTCATTACGGGGTATGAACTCACCTTATGTGGGTGATTCAAACGAATATGTGTGTAAGGATGAGAAGTTCCACGAATGAAGTCCCGAGACTTAACGAGTCCTAAATGACATATAATGGCATATATTGACATAAATATAGTGTTTAGAAGCAACCAAATGCAAGGAAACACCTCACGGGACTAGGAAACACTTTGACCAAGTGTTGGAATCACATGTGATTCACTAAAAGGGAGTGTACGGCCACTTTGAGGAGTGTGCGGCCATGGGTGTACGGACAGGGAGTGTGCAGCCACACACTCATGGTAATGAGTGCACAATAACATTTTCCAAGGGTAGGAAGGCTTGTGGGACAATTGCTCTTCAAGTGGTGAAGCTGGAAATGCACTTTGAAGGCCCTTTAGGGTGTTTTGAGGGGTGTACGGCCACACATGGCTTTACGGCCGTACACATCTCATGTTCATGAGTTCTGGGCATTTTTAAGGTGTTAATCTAGTGTTCTTAACAAGATCTAAGATTAGGGAAAGATTAGTTACGATCTGGAGGCTCAAGAAGGCTCAAAATCACTAAGAACGGGTTTGTGTTCTTGGTGTTCTTGGTGAGATTTGAAGATCTAGTAAAAAGATGATTTCCAATGCATGAAATCAAAGGGTGTTACTAGGAGAAGAGGTATAACAATAATACAAAACGGAAGAAAGGCTTACACTCTTGAGGATCGGGTGAGAATCTTGATGATAGTTGAGAAAAAACTCGATGTTCTTGGCTTGGAAACTGAAGAATGGCTTAGAAATGAAGGGATAACATACTTAGGGAGGGGGTGTACGGCCAACATGGGTGTACGGCCGCACACACATGTGTGTACGGCCGCACACTCATGTGTACGGCCGTACACTCCCTCAAATAGAGTGTAGGGCTTGATTTTGGTCCTATAAGTGTACGCGACCCAATCCTATAGTCGAGGCTTGAATGTACTGAGCTGTGAACCTTTGAACGGACTCTAAACAAGGCTAAATGATAGCAGAAACGAGTCTAACACTCAGTTGAGTTGACTGGCTAGGCTTTACAAAGCAAAAAATTTCGGGTTGTCACAGAACCCTATTCCTTGAAGCAATTGTCTATATTGGTCCTTGATAAGAAAAGGGGGTGGTAAACGGGTACGCGGGGTGTACTTGAGTGTACGCTCAGCGTACTCATGCACGTGTTGGATCGCGAAGGGCCGCCTAGTACGCCGGGCGTACCAGGGTGTACGCGGGGCGTACCAGGCCTAGTTTGTAACCCTAATACTTTGGGTGTCCCCTATTTAAAGAGTGTTATGGCCTCCTTGTGGCCACCATTTCCAGAGACTTAACCTCCCTAAAACCCTAAATCTCGTTCTTGTAGCAAGAGAGTGCCTTTGAGAGCTTGTGGGTGTGTTCTTGAGCTTTTGGAGTGGAAAGGAAGCTTTGGAGAAGAAGAAGTTAGAGCCCAAGCTCTTGGATCTGAGATTAGCAGTGGGAGAGGCTTCATTTTGAGGTAAAAAGCTCCAAGCTTTCCTACTCTTTTGTTGTGTTCATATGTGGGGTGTTTTAGGGTTTTTGTCCCCAAAGTTGATGGCTTTATGAGTTGATAAGCCCCTAGAACCCGGGATCTGTCCCATGTTGGCTTATTTTGTGTTGTTGAGCCATAAAAATCTAATCTTGGTCATTAAGAGTTGACCATGCATGAGTTATGAGTCTTTTAAGGAAGGAAATGGCATGATTTGGGAGTTGGTGACATGTACAGCCATGCAAAGGCTTAAAGTCACTGACTTTATGGATTAAGAGGCATTAAAGTAACTAGATCTGGGATTTGAGCCTTTGTCTTAGCCGATTCAGACCAAAAACCACGAGAAGTGTGAAACTGGGACTTACGCCGGGCGTAATCCTAGTACGCGTAGCGTAGGGGGTCGAGTTCCCCATCCCTGGTTAGTCACGGGATACGCCCCGCGTACAGAGCAGGTACGCGCCACGTACTCCTGCTGTTGATTTTTGTTGACTTTTAGGGTTTGGTCAAGATTAAAGGCTATTGAGCATTGGAGGGGTAAAATGGTCTTTTACCCTTCTGTGAGTTGTAGAAGGATTAGTCTAGCTTCTTGAGGGCCAATATTAATTAGGGATAATTATTATGTGTTAGGCAGGAGCTAGACCCGAGAGGAGAGATCACGATCCCGATTGCGAGATTTTCATTCGTTAGCTTACGAGGTGAGTCTTCTCACTATACTTACCTTGAGTGGTAAACCTTATGTGTGACCAGAGGGTTTTATGTGCATGAACTGTGTAATGAGATTATCCTACTATTTACTTGTGTTATGCTTTATGAGTATTATATTGTGATGCTGAGTTGAGGGACCGGAGGGTCTATATGAGTTGTGGAACCAGAGGGTCCCACTGAGACACATTGACCAGAGGGTCTAATTGAGTTATAGCCTCGAGTGGCTACTGTGCTGTGTGTGGTATTTTGGGGAACTCTCTAAGCTTTTATGCTTACCGTGTTATGTGTTATGTGTTTCAGGTAGTTCCGAGGATCGCGGCAAGGCACCGACATGATTGTACACACCGGCAGGAGATTGTTTTTATGATTCTGGGATTGTGTTTCCTTTTATTGACATTTGAGAATTATGTGTTTGAGAATTATGATACAAGTTTTTATTGTGTTAAAAATGAAAATTTTGGTTGAAAAATTTACGTTGTTACAAGTTGGTATCAGAGCCTTGGTTTGAGGGATTCGGATGCACCCTCGGGTGTGTTTGGACTCAAACTGAGGATTTGAGAAAGATTTTCAAAAAGAGATGAATTTTTCTAAACATGAGCAAGAGTTTAAGAGAAGTCGAGCCGGAGCAGTGTGTACAATCAGCCAGGGCCGAGCGGTGATTTCCCAAAATACCCTCATTTTGTGTTATGAGATACTTTATGTGATATAATGCATGCTAGAGAGTAGGCTAGGTGATTCATATATTAGGACTAGGGTGGCCTGATTTGTGATGCTTTAGCCTAGGGATTTCTGCTATTAGTGTTTAGCTTGACTATGAGTACCTAGCAGTAGCGAGGCAATGAGAGAACTACTGTGAGAGTAGCTTGGGAGGCATAGAGTACTTGTAAATTGGGATCCGAGGAGGAGGACTTGGGGTGAACACTGATGTGGTGTGGAAGGTAGTTTTGGGCCCATACTACTGGAAACACCGGATCAGTGAGCGGCCCAAGTAAGAATCCTAGGGATGCTAAGGAACAAGTAGGGACGGGTGATCGAGTGTGAGTATGCTCGAGCGAGTTTCTGACGATATTGTGTTGTGTTTCAGAGACATCATGGTAGGGACACGCCACAACCCCGGGAGCAGTGGGAGTAGCGATGACGAGATACGGAGGATGATCCACGAGGAGGTGGCTGCAGCTATCGGAGCAGAGATTCCGGAGATGTTTGGGTCTATCAAGACCACCTTGATTCAGACATTTGACGAGCGATACGTTGCTATCACTGAGGTTGCTGCTGCCGCAGCCACTGCAGGTGTCGCCGCTGCTAGGCCACAGGGAGGTGACTCGTTGTTGTTCCAAGAGTTCAGCAACACGAAGCCACCAGAGTTTGACGGGACGCAGGATCTGATTGCTGCTATGAGGTGGATCTCTGATATCGAGGGGTGTTTTTATACGTGTTCTTGTCTCGACCATTTGAGAGTTCGGTTTGCGCTGAACCAGCTTCGCTTGGGAGCGAAGGACTGGTGGAAGTTTGCGACAGCTGGCTTCACCACTGTAGATCATGTTGCAGTGACATGGGAGAGGTTTCTTCAGATGTTTCGAGACGAGTATGTTCCCCCGGTAGAGAGGGAACGTTTGGCGCAGGAGTTTCTGTCTCTCAGACAGAAGACAGAGTCAGTGACTGAGATCTCGAGGATGTTCCATGAGAGGGCGATGTTTGGCCCCAAACACGTGTCCACTGAGCAGGCACGTGTGAGTCGATATCTGAGCATTCTGAGGAGGGACACACGAGAGTTCGTGGCGAACTCGTCGTACCGGACATTGGCCGAGCTCCAGGCCAATGCCAGGAGGAGAGAGATTGAGCTTGAGCTTCAGACCAGGGAGGATGAGGAGGAGTCCCAGGGGAGGGACCGGAGGCCAGTGCAGTCGCAGTCGGCGACGAAGCGTGTTAAGCCCGCTGATTCCAGAGTTGGGGGCTAGAAGGGCCGCACTTGTGGCAAGTGCGGCAAGAGTCACGAGGGTTCTTGCCGAACGGGGATCTATTACAAATGTGGCAAGGAGGGGCACATGGCGAAAGATTGCCCCAAGGGATTGTCGGTTTGCTTTCATTGCAACCAGATCGGCCACCGGAAGGCCGAGTGCCCCCAGCTAGTGCAGGGACCAGCGTAAGGATCTGCACCTACTTCTGTGCGTGCTTCTGAGAGCCGGCCAGTGAAGGCTGAGACGCCGAGGGCTCGTGGGAGAGCCTTTCAGTTGACAGCGGAGGAGGTCCGCGCAGCGCCCGATGTCGTGGCTGGTATGTATTCTTTTATTTGCTTATGCTGAGTTTGAGATATTATGATTATATTGTGATATGTTTAGGTGCTTTCCTTGTGAATTCTGTACCTACTTTGGTGTTATTTGACTTGGGTGCGAGTCGATATTTCGTGTCATTAGCTTTTAGTCAGCATATCAGTATCTGACGAGAGGCGTTGAGTCGACCTCTGCGAGTTTCTATAGCTGACGAGCGAGTGGTTTTTGCTACTGAGGAGATTCGAGGATGTATACTCGAGATTTTCGGTGTTGAGTTCCCGATAGATTTGGTACCTATTGCGATGGGGGATGTCTGTGTCATCGTGGGCATGGACTGGTTGAGCCGATTCGGAGCTATTATCGACTGCGAGCGTCAGTTGGTGACCATACGAGACCCTAGTGGGGGAGTACTTACGGTATATGGCGAGGGTACCCGATATGGGTCAGCATTTTGCTCGGCTGCCAGAGCGAGGCAGAGTCTACAGCAGGGCTGTAGAGGGTTTGTAGCCTACGTGATGGATACACGAGTTGTCGCAGAGAGGCCGAGTTCGATCAGTGAGGTTCCGAGAGTGCGAGAGTTTTCGTATGTTTTCCCCGAGGAATTGTCGGGTGTGCCTCCCGAGAGGCAGGTGGAGTTTCGCATCGATCTGGTTCCGGGTGCGGCGCCTATTGCCAAGGCACCTTATCGCCTTGCGCCACCAGAGATGCAGGAGTTATCCTTGTAGCTTCAGGAGCTGTTGGGGAAGGGATTCATTCGACCAAGTAGCTCGCCGTGGGGAGCGCCGATCCTTTTTGTCAAGAAGAAGGATGGTTCACACCGGATGTGCATTGATTACCGGGAGTTGAACAAGTTGACGGTCAAGAACCGTTATCCACTACCAAGGATCGACGATTTGTTCGATCAGTTGCAAGGAGCTTCTTGGTTCTCCAAGATAAACTTGAGGTCGGCATATCACCAGATGAGGGGCGGGATGAGGATATCCAGAAGACGGCGTTTAGGACTCGTTATGGGCATTACAAGTTCATGGTGATGCCTTTCAGGCTCACCAATGCACCAGCAGCATTCATGGATCTCATGAACCGGGTATGCAGACCGATGTTGGATCGACCGGTGATTGTGTTTATCGACGATATTCTGGTGTATTCGAGATCCAGGGAGCAACACGAGGAGCATCTGAGGGAGATTCTTGGGGTATTGAGATCGGAGAGGCTTTATGCCAAATTCTCCAAGTGTGATTTCTGGTTACGAGAGGTCCAGTTTTTGGGACATCTCGTTAATCAGAATGGGATTTTGTTTGATCCGGCCAAGATTGAGGCTGTTATGAGATGGGAGGTGCCGAGATCCCCCACCGAAATCAGGAGCTTTCTAGGGTTGGCCGGCTACTATCGGAGATTTATCAGGGATTTCTCCAAGATTGCCGTTCCCCTCACCAGATTGACCCGGAAGGGCGCTGCTTTTTCTTGGGGTCCCGAGCAGCAGACCTCGTTTGAGACTCTTCGCCAGAGATTATGCGAAGCCCCGGTGTTAGCCCTTCCGGAGGGAATGGAGGATTTTGTGGTGTACTGTGACGCGTCCATATCAGGGTTGGGTGCAATGCTTATGCAGAGAGAGCACGTTATAGCATACGCATCGAGGCAGCTGAAGCCTCATGAGACGAGGTATCCCACCCACGATTTGGAGTTGGGGGCAGTAGTGTTCGCCCTCAAGATATGGCGCCATTATTTGTATGGGGTTCGGTGTACCATATACACGGACCACAAAAGTTTGAAGTATCTGATGGATCAGCCTAACCTGAACATGCGTCAGAGGAGATGGTTGGATGTGGTAAAGGATTATGACTGTGAAATCATGTACCACCCGGGCAAGGCTAACGTGGTAGCCGATGCTCTGAGCCGCAGGGCGGAGAGTGCCCCGATTCGAGATATATGCATGAGGATGGCGGTGATGACTCCGGTAATGGATACCATCCGAGAGGCCCATGCAGAGGCAGTGAGACCAGAGAACCGCAAGAGAGAGCGGGTGATTGGTCAGGTGTCCGAATTTGTTACTGATAGCCGAGGGCTTATGACCTTTCACGGTCTAGTTTAGGTGCCGTTTATGGGCGGGGCACGTAGCATATTGATGGAGGAGGCGCACAGATCGAGATTCTCGATCCATCCCGGGGCCACTAAGATGTATTTGGATCTGAAGAGAGATTACTGGTGGCCCTGTATGAAGAGGGATGTTGCGTGGGTTGTAGAAAGGTGTGTGACCTGTCACCAGGTTAAGGCCGAGCACCAGCGTCCGCACGGCAAGTTGTAGCCGCTAGAGGTTCCCCAGTGGAAGTGGGAACAAATTTCTATGGATTTCATCACCAAATTACCGAGGACCACGAGGGGTGTTAATGCAATTTGGGTGATTGTGGACCGGCTGACAAAGAGCGCTCATTTCCTTGCTATCAGTGAGAGCTTTTCTGCGGAGAGGCTGGCAGAGATATACGTGAGAGAGGTGGTGTCTCAGCATGGAGTGCCGATCTCGATTGTGTCAGACAGAGATGTGCGTTTCACTTCCAGGTTCTGGAAGAAGTTTCATGAGGAGTTGGGTACGAGATTGCACTTCGGTACTGCTTATCACCCACAGATAGACGGACAGAGTGAGCGGCCGATTCTGACGCTCGAGGATATGCTTCGAGCATGTGTTATGGACTTCGGTGGAAGTTGGGGCACATACCTACCTTTGGCTGAGTTTTCATACAACAACAGCCACCATTCGAGTACTGAGATGCCTCCCTTTGAGATTTTATATGGGAGGAGGTGTCGGACCCCCATCTGTTGGGGAGAGGTAGGGCAGCGAGTGATGGGAAGCACTGAGATAGTGCTTAAGATGACTGAGCAGATACAGCAGGTCAGACAGAGGTTACTGACAGCCCAGAGGCGCCAGAAGAGTTACATGGATAGGCGGCGATCCGAGCTCGAGTTCCAGGTTGGAGACTTTGTCCTCCTGAAGGTATCTCCTTGGAAAGGAGTGATCCGATTCAGGAAGAAATGCAAGTTGGGGCCCCGATACATTGGTCCTTTCAGGGTGACCGCGAGAGTGGGCAAGGTAGCGTACCGTTTGGAGCTACCTGAGGAGCTGAGTCGGATCCATAACATCTTCCATGTATCCCAGTTTAGGAAGTGTGTGGCCGACGAGACGACAGTGGTACCACTAGAGAATATTCAGGTTGATGCGGGCCTGAATTACATCGAAAGACCGATCGTGATTATGGATCGAAAGGTGAAGGTTCTGAGGACCAAGGAGGTGCCTTTTGTCCAAGTTCAGTGGCAGCATCGGAGAGGGTCCGAGACGACTTCGGAATCGGAGTCCGAGATGCGTGAGCAGCATCCAGAGTTGTTCGTGGAGCATGACTTCGGGGGCGAAGTCTAATTCTAGTGGGGGAGAATTGTAACATCCAAAAACCCAGGTATACCTTTTGAACCCTAATCCTTGAAGCAATTGTCTATATTGGTCCTTGATAAGAAAAGGGGGTGGTAGACGGGTACGCGGGGCGTACTGGAGTGTATGCTCAGCGTACTCGTGCGCGTGTTGGATCGCGGAGGGCCGCCTAGTATGTCGGGCGTACCAGGGTGTACGCGGGGCGTACCAGGCCCAGTTTGTAACCCTAATATTTTGGATGTCCCCTATTTAAAGAGTGTTATGGCCTCCTTGTGGCCACCATTTCCAGAGACTTATCCTCCCTAAAACCCAAAACCGAGAACGGCGGAAACGTTCTGGGGCGGAGGACGTCATGTAATGTATCACAACAATGCAAGGTAGTAAACAAGCAACAACATCATCCATTGCATTAATAGTATAATTTTAATTACATGTGAGTTCTTTCATAGTATAAATCAACATAATGAATATTCAAAATAAAAGACGAGTCTTGACGGCTCCGTCTTCGCAAAACCTGGTCGTCATACCTGTATATTTGTGACCTGAGAATACAAGTTATTTTGAAAGCGAGTATCAGCAATAAAGCTGGTGAATTCATAAGTATTTATGTGACTTTGATTTGTAAAACTGTAAAGAAAGACCTGTAAATGTTTGGAGAAAAATTTGTATCAATGAACAAGTTTGTAAAATAATTGTAAACGTTTGAAAACCCTAGAAAATCTCATATTTCCTACTAGTATAAAAAGTAGCCTTCTACCAAGACCTGACTGTTTTGAAAGTATGCATTACTGTAAATGTGACGGTTTTTCCCTTGTATAATTATTATTATTATAAAACTATCGTCTACCTCATCGTTTATGTGTATGTATCACAAAATAAAGGTAATAAGGAAAATAGTCTATCTATATCAAATATCATTTACCTCGTCGTTCATGTGAATGTGTCACAAAGTAAAGGTAAGAAGGAAAAATAATATAATAACTAAAATTGTATCCTTTTGCACTAGGATATTCACGGCGTGGTAACCCGCTGCACAGTACAACCGTAGACATCCGTCGATGTGCATTTTCCCTACTGTAAGTAACAGTCTTGGGTGTGGAATGGTCAGTCCCGAAACGCATGTAATAGAATCTATGTAATAGTATCTATGTAAACGTATCTATGTAATCGTATTTATGTAAACGTATCTATGTACTCGTATCTCTTGTAATTGTATGTCTTGTAATTGTATGTCCTGTAATTGTATGTCTTGTGATTTTATGTAATCGTATCTCTTCATATAATATGTAATGTGTTCGTAATTCATATAGTATGTAATGTATTAGTATAGACTCATGAATGAACTGACTCTTGTGTGATTCCTTGTACTTGGAATAGTAAGTAGTATCTCCTAACTATACCTATTATAGTTACTAGTAATGTACGTGTATAACTGAAGTATGCCTTTGCTATCCAAAGGTACTGAACCAACTGATGGAACTTTTATGTCTATATATGTATACATGATATTTAACTAATATTTAGACGACATTCGGACGAATAACCGATGCCCTAAGGCCACATCCCAACGAGGAAAAAGAAATAAAGCGAGCTAGCCGTCCTAAGTCCTTTAAACATTACTTAAATAACTATACATATATAGGCATGCATTTGGCAATATAAAAGTATAGAAGAAGTTTTGGTAAAACTTTTAAAATTTTAATAACTAAGAAATGATGATTTGATGTCAGTTTGTAAAATGATTTGAAAGCAGTTTGTTTGATAAGAACAGTTTTAAGTATAAGAAAACCTTTGTTTGAAACACGATTGTAACAGCGTTTGAAAGGAAACATAAAGTATGTAAGACAGTTTGATAAAGAGTTTTAACATGTAAAAACGTTTGAGAAAGTCCTTTGAAGTAATATGTTTGGTGAAACAGCTAGACGTGTAGTAAATCCATTTGTATACTAGTTATAAATCACATAAGATTGATCAAATAACAATATAGAATACATAGCAAAGGATAGATATTTTCACACGTTAATAACCGGGTGTTTACTTGTATTCCCCCCCTTAAAAGTATTTAAAAAGCATTTAAAATGAATTTAAAGTGTGTTTGTAGGGGTATGAACTCACTTGATAGATTGAAGAAGGTGAGACGAAAACCGAGCAGAACTTTGACTGGAAATGTTGATTTTCTCGGGATTCTCGGGAATCTCGGGAGCGTAAAACTTTATTCCGAACTTGGATATGAAAACCGGGACTTCGGGATATTTCTTCTACGCAAAACGAGGTAAAAACGCAAGAGAACGAGAGAAAATGAGCAAAGAAACCTGGAACTCTCACATCCCTTTTATAGGGGCTGGAACCCTCGCGTATGCGGGGCGTACTAGCGAGGTTACGATGGGCGTACGCAACGTCAACACTTACCGCATCCCCGGACGAAGCATCAGAGCGACGTGGACGAACTGAGGCCTAGCACCCGAGTACGCTGGGCGTACGAGGGTACGCTGGGCGTAAATCGTCTTGGTGTGTGTGCCTTAAACTTGTAAATTCCGTAACTTTCGTATACGAGCTCCGTTTTTGACGTTCTTTATATGCACGCGTAGGTGAGAATGTACTCTACAACTTTCGTTTAGACTTCGTTGGCAAATTTTGACTTTATTTTTAATTATATATTTTTAATAGGCCGGGACACGAAAAGTCTGTTTAAAATCCATAACTTCTTCATCCGATGTTCGTTTCTATCAGACTTTTTACCGTTGTGCTACCATTGACGAGATCTTCAATTCTCATTTAGGTTGTGTCGGCCACAAATCACTTGATCACTGTTTCGAGTTTTTAGCTGTTTACTACCACTTCGGAACTTAGAAAAATCATAACTTCCTCATACGAAGTCAGATTTGGGCGTTCTTTTTATGCATGCTCACGGTTTAATGTAATCTACGACTTTCGTTTAGACACCTAAGGCTAGTAATTATTGTATTGAAACTTCGCGTTTTACGTTTACCAGCATTGCCGGTTTTTGCCGCGAATCTTAGATTGGTCATAACTTCTTCGTTATAACTCGGTTTTTAGTGTTCTTTATATTTCTGAAACCCTTGAAACGATATGTATCATTTAGACAACCCAATTGAAACTTTTTGAACATTTTATTTTCGAAGATATTTTATTAACTTAAAACGGGTTACAAGGTTCGACTGGAATTCGTTATATTGGCTTGAAATTTCAGGTTGTCACATCATCCCCCCGTTAGAGGGAATTTCGTCCCGAAATTAAATGTAAGGTACATATTTGTGGATTAGGGAAAGAGATGTGGGTACTTTTGTTTCATCTGATCTTCGTGCTCCCAAGTGAATTCAGGTCCTCGCATGGCCTTCCAGCGAACCTTTCACTATCGGGGAACGGCTTTGTTTCTTTTGTCTGCCTTCACTGGGGTGATAACTCTTCCTGGTAACTCATTAAGCTGGCTGGAAAGTTTATGTATCTCAGCTGGAGCTAGACGATAAGGCGATTTGGCTACTGGGGTAGTTCCTAGAACTAAGTTGATTCTGAAACTTGACTTGGCGCTGTGGTTGAAAAGTTGCGTACTTCTGGAATGTTCTGAATGTTTTTCACTTCTTGGCTCGTATCGACGATGTGTGCAAGGAATGTATGTCATTCCTTTCGTAAGCACTTATGGGCTTGCGTACACGAAATGATGTGAAGGTTCGTACTTGATTCGTCGTCGTAAATAACTAGAGTTTCGTTGTTTAGGGAGGTTAGGACGAACTGTTTTATCAAAGCACATGATGTCGGCTCGATGTAGACTTAACCAACTCATACTGATTATGACGTCAAAACCTTGGGGCGGATTAGATGTCGTGAAGATCTAAAAGAAAGTATGATTACTCATGAATTAGGGAAAAGGATGGGTACTTCTAAGTTTATTCTCACGGACGCACGATCACTCGCAGTCTTGGGCAGTCTCCGTCCTGAAGTTCATAGTAGAACTCATACCTGGTTCATCAAACACAGTCTCGGGTATACGAGTCGTATATAATTAAGATTGAAAAGGTGGTCGAATAAATGATTATTCTCTAAGCTCACATCCAAACAAGGAAAAGAAGTTAAAGCACAATCATCAATTCTAAACCTGTAGAACCTTATATATGTACCACCCTTGCGTATACATTCCTCAGTGATAGATTAACCGTTGGGCCTTCGGATTGAACTTGACATACTATACGAGTGGTATTTCGAGGAGGTTTGCTGAGGTTTCTTCGGAAAGGATAAGAAACATGAGGTACTCTACGCATGAGTACTTCGGAGTTCTGAAATGACGGCTTCGCTAGAAACGTGATTTCGGAGAAAGAGATTTACGCACGAAACTGGTATTGTGAGGATCGAATGAACTCTAGTTGTATGATAATGTCGGACTCACTTGGAAATAACGACATTAGATTTGATCATAAAGGCGTTACGGATAAAACACAACAGCGCAACTTTTAACAGAGTTACAATGCTTTAGATTAACTACAAGACTATTGCTGCGAACATGGTATACTACAAAAGGCAAGTATACGCAGCACGAGGGTCCCTTTGACTGATGGGATCTCGCAAAAGATAAGACTCGAGTTGCACTAGTTTTAAACAGTTTAGGAGTCTATTACAACGAAACTCCTTAACTACTTTAACGTGGGTCCGGAGTAGCCTCTCCTGCGGCGGTGATCCTTAGTATCTTCCCGTCTGCGCCGGAGTTCTTTGTTATTGGACAATCCGTCTTGGGGTGCCCTCTCTCACCGCATTGGTGACATATTTGGCTAGTACTAGCATCAGTGGTGGAAGGGATGTGTCGAGTCAGAGTTATGTGGACACGGGTGTGTTCTTTGTTCATCCACTTTGAACATTTCCTTTTATAGTGTCCGGTTTCACCACCACTATAGTAAGCCTGGTTGACTCCGATGTCAGGGGCTTGAGTGATGGGTCGTGTCGGTGCTCCACAGCTACGAGCATGGTGCCCTATTTTGTGGCAATTGCAGCATTGCATTTCATGGCAAGCCCCATTATGATGAAAGTCACACTTCAGGAGTTTTCCTGAGTATGGTCTGATCGGTGCTGGAATGGCAGGGGTTGCCACTTGTTGCTGTTGCATGGCAAGTCTTTGGGATCGCTTGTGCTCCTTTTGGGCTTGGCGCTTTCGTTTCTTCTTCTCGGTTTTACGACTTTGCAAGTCTGTGACTGTTGTCATTTGTTGGCTTCTCGGATCGATACAACAATCGGAATTGTCAACTCCTTTGCCAGTCGTGTTTGCGTTGCCAGAGTTGAGGTTTGCAAGGACAGCTGTCACGGCAGCTGTTACCGCGGCTTGGAATGTAGTGGCGTCGATATGAAGGACAGGGGTTTCGTTGTTCGGCTGGTTATTTCTGGGTGACGACATGATTCTGTTATACAAAAGAAAATGAGTTCGTGAGTGATTATGGTTGAACCTAGATGTATTCCGATCATTCATGTAAAGAGTAAAAATGTGTTCTCGAGGGTTTGACCTACATCCCTATGATGCAGTCCTAGTAAAGAATAGAGGTAAGTTCATAGAATGGTTACAAGACGTTTGTCGTCCAAACCGGGGTGCCATTGGTTGGTGGATAACATGATCCAACCTTTGAAAGAGAATTGGGAATGATCCCTAAGCTAAATTACCTTAGCTTAATAACTTGACTAGAGTGCGTTTCCGATAGAGTTCTAACGATAGCAGGATGAAAGTTTTTGAACAAAGGACGACACAGAAATTAACTGACTGTCCATATTGTTGGTATTTATGATGCAATAAGTTTGGGAAAGTTGACCTTGTAGTAGGTCTTACATCATATCTGGAGAAGGGAAGTTTTGACAGCATAACGGCCTAACTAAAAGTACTCACGGTACTGTGGTAGTCACATAGAAAAGTGCTACATAGGGCATACACAGGAAAATGATTCCTTATAACAAGGAAGGAAAGATAAAGCATCTTTTACTGGTGACGGTCATCCCTCTGGTGAACCCTTAGTTCAGCCAGTTGACGTTCCATATCTAGCAGGTGTCTTTCGTACACCCTCTGGAGTACTCGGAGCTCTATGACTTTGGCTCGAGTTTCAGCTAGTGTTTGCAGTAGGGCCTCATGGTCTCCCTTAGATCTCCCGCGAGCATTTTCCAGACGAATGGTATGGAGGGTATGCATTCTCGCATTGGTGACAACTTCCGTGATTTGGTGGAGTGCTGTCCTGCCCTGAATGTTGTTTCGGGCAACTCTGTGGACCAGGATTGGCAGAACCCTGTCTGCTGAGCTTCCCTCGCTCAGGTTATAGAAACTTATGTCTCCATTAAACGGCATAGGTTGGTCTTGCTCTACGCTCCACGTCTCCAAACACTCAACCCAAGGAGGTGTCGGGCCATGAAAAGCCGGACGAGGGTTAGGATTTGGAATGGGAGCTACCGGGGGTAGGTTCCCAACTTCAGGCTTGGAGTTAGTATCATCCGAAAGGTCTTCAGCATGGTGATCGTTCAAAGGGATTGGATGATCGTCCTCTGGTTCTTCTCCAAACCATCCAGCATTGCCTTTGTTCGGAAGGTACGGGTCGCCGTGGGGATGGGGTCCAGCCATGTTATCTATGCGATACTTGGGGTATAAGAATCTAACACATAAGTAGTTTATAGTAACACACAAAATACTCCTATAGTATTTTAGGTTTATGTTCTATTGTTCTCATTGTGGTATTGTGGGTAAGTTTTTAGACTTGTTGCAACCTCACAACCACACTTAGGCACATGCTAGTCAACCCTCGGATAATATAGTTGATCAGGCTATATCTTCCCAGTTTTGACTATATGTCTCTAAGTCTACTTGTGCTGCCCAACAATCGTAATACTTTTGTTCTGTCCTAGTGACACTAATTTTAGTATGAATGCAGGCATGTATACTTAATTAAATATTTTATTATTTAGAAGTATAGACTCTTTATCAGAGTATTTTAATCTCTATTGTATTTATAGTCTGTATATCTTTTATGGGTTGATATACTCAATTCACTATAAACAATGCTCTGATACCAATCTGTCACACCCCAAAACCGAGAACGGCGGAAACGTTCTGGGGCGGAGGACGTCATGTAATGTATCACAACAATGCAAGGTAGTAAACAAGCAACAACATCATCCATTGCATTAATAGTATAATTTTAATTACATGTGAGTTCTTTCATAGTATAAATCAACATAATGAATATTCAAAATAAAAGACGAGTCTTGATGGCTCCGTCTTCGCAAAACCTGGTCGTCATACCTGTATATTTGTGACCCGAGAATACAAGTTATTTTGAAAGCGAGTATCAGCAATAAAGCTGGTGAATTCATAAGTATTTATGTGACTTTGATTTGTAAAACTGTAAAGAAAGACCTGTAAATGTTTGGAGAAAAATTTGTATCAATGAACATGTTTGTAAAATAATTGTAAATGTTTGAAAACCCTAGAAAATCCCATATTTCCTACTAGTATAAAAAGTAGCCTTCTACCAAGACCCGACTGTTTTGAAAGTATGCATTACTGTAAATGTGACGGTTTTTCCCTTGTATAATTATTATTATTATAAAACTATCGTCTACCTCATCGTTTATGTGTATGTATCACAAAATAAAGGTAATAAGGAAAATAGTCTATCTATATCAAATATCATTTACCTCGTCGTTCATGTGAATGTGTCACAAAGTAAAGGTAAGAAGGAAAAATAATATAATAACTAAAATTGTATCCTTTTGCACTAGGATATTCACGGCGTGGTAACTCGCCGAATAGTACAACCGTAGACATCCGTCTATGTGCATTTTCCCTACTGTAAGTAACAGTCTTGGGTGTGGAATGGTCAGTCCCGAAACGCATGTAATAGAATCTATGTAATAGTATCTATGTAAACGTATCTATGTAATCGTATTTATGTAAACGTATCTATGTACTCGTATATCTTGTAATTGTATGTCTTGTAATTGTATGTCCTGTAATTGTATGTCTTGTGATTTTATGTAATCGTATCTCTTCATATAGTATGTAATGTGTTCGTAATTCATATAGTATGTAATGTATTAGTATAGACTCATGAATGAACTGACTCTTGTGTGATTCCTTGTACTTGGAATAGTAAGTAGTATCTCCTAACTATACCTATTATAGTTACTAGTAATGTACGTGTATAACTGAAGTATGCCTTTGCTATCCAAAGGTACTGAACCAACTGATGGAACTTTTATGTCTATATATGTATACATGATATTTAACTAATATTTAGACGACATTCGGACGAATAACCGATGCCCTAAGGCCACATCCCAACGAGGAAAGAGAAATAAAGCGAGCTAGCCGTCTTAAGTCCTTTAAACATTACTTAAATAACTATACATATATAGGCATGCATTTGACAATATAAAAGTATAGAAGAAGTTTTGGTAAAACTTTTAAAATTTTAATAACTAAGAAATGATGATTTGATGTCAGTTTGTAAAATGATTTGAAAGCAGTTTGTTTGATAAGAACAGTTTTAAGTATAAGAAAACCTTTGTTTGAAACACGATTGTAACAGCGTTTGAAAGGAAACATAAAGTATGTAAGACAGTTTGATAAAGAGTTTTAACATGTAAAAACGTTTGAGAAAGTCCTTTGAAGTAATATGTTTGGTGAAACAGCTAGACGTGTAGTAAATCCATTTGTATACTAGTTATAAATCACATAAGATTGATCAAATAACAATATAGAATACATAGCAAAGGATAGATATTTTCACACGTTAATAACCGGGTGTTTACTTGTATTCCCCCCCTTAAAAGTATTTAAAAAGCATTTAAAATGAATTTAAAGTGTGTTTGTAGGGGTATGAACTCACTTGATAGATTGAAGAAGGTGAGACGAAAACCGAGCAGAACTTTGACTGGAAATGTTGATTTTCTCGGGATTCTCGGGAATCTCGGGAGCGTAAAACTTTCTTCCGAACTTGGATATGAAAACCGGGACTTCGGGAAATTTCTTCTACGCAAAACGAGGTAAAAACGCAAGAGAACGAGAGAAAATGAGAAAAGAAACCCGGAACTCTCGCATCCCTTTTATAGGGGCTGGAACCCTCGCGTACGCAGGGCGTACTAGCGAGGTTACGATGGGTGTACGCGACGTCAGCGCTTACCGCATCCTCGGACGAAGCATCGGAGCGACGTGGACGAACTGAGGCCTAGCACCCGAGTATGCTGGGCGTACGAGGGTACGCTGGGCGTAAATCATCTTGGTGTGTGTGCCTTGAACTTGTAAATTCCGTAACTTTCGTATACGAGCTCCGTTTTTGACGTTCTTTATATGCACGCGTAGGTGAGAATGTACTCTACAACTTTCGTTTAGACTTCGTTGGCAAATTTTGACTTTATTTTTAATTATATATTTTTAATAGGCCGGGACACGAAAAGTCTGTTTAAAATCCATAACTTCTTCATCCGATGTTCGTTTCTGTCAGACTTTTTACCGTTGTGCTACCATTGACGAGATCTTCGATTCTCGTTTAGGTTGTGTCGGCCACAAATCACTCGATCACTGTTTCGAGTTTTTAGCTGTCTACTGCCACTTCGGAACTTAGAAAAATCATAACTTCCTCATACGAAGTCAGATTTGGGCGTTCTTTCTATGCATGCTCACGGTTTAATGTAATCTACGACTTTCGTTTAGACACCTAAGGCTAATACTATTGTATTGAAACTTCGCGTTTTACGTTTACCAGCATTGCCGGTTTTTGCCGCGAATCTTAGATTGGTCATAACTTCTTCGTTATAACTCGGTTTTTAGTGTTCTTTATATTTCTGAAACCCTTGAAACGATATCTATCATTTAGACAACCCAATTGAAACTTTTTGAACATTTTATTTTCGAATATATTTTATTAACTTAAAACGGGTTACAAGGTTCGACTGGAATTCGTTATATTGGCTTGAAATTTCAGGTTGTCACATAATGTCACTGACTTTATGGATTAAGAGGCATTAGAGTAACTAGATCTGGGATTTGAGCCTTTGTCTTAGCCGATTCTGACCAAAAACCACGAGAAGTGTGAAACTGGGACTTACGCCGGGCGTAATCCCAGTACGCGCAGCGTAGGGGGTCGAGTGCCCCGTCCCTGGTTAGTCACGGGATACGCCCCACGTACAGAGCAGGTACGCGCCGTGTACTCCTGCTGTTGACTTTTAGGGTTTGGTCAAGATTGAAGGCTATTGAGCATTAGAGGGGTAAAATGGTCTTTTACCCTTCTGTGAGTTGTAGAAGGATTAGTCTAGCTTCTTGAGGGCCAATATTAATTAGGGATAATTATTATGTGTTAGGCGGGAGCTAGACCCGAGAGTAGAGATCACGATCCCGATTGCGAGATTTTCATTCGTTAACTTACGAGGTGAGTCTTTTTACTATACTTACCTTGAATGGTAAACCTTATGTGTCACCATAGGGTTTTATGTGCATGAACTGTGTAATGAGATTATCCTGCTATTTATTTGTGTTATGCTTTATGAGTATTATATTGTGATGCTGAGTTGAGGGACCGGAGGGTCCATATGAGTTGTGGGACCATAGGGTCCCACTAAGACACCTTGACCAGAGGGTCTAATTGAGTTATAGCCTCGAGTGGCTACTGTGCTGTGTGTGGTATTTTGGGGAACTCTCTAACCTTTTATGCTTACCGTGTTATGTGTTATGTGTTTTAGGTAGTTCCGAGGATCGCGACAAGGCACCGGAATGATTTTACACACCGACAGGAGATTGTTTTTATGATTCTGGGATTGTGTTTCCTTTTATTGACATTTGAGAATTATGTTTTTGAGAATTATGATACAAGTTTATATTGTGTTAAAAATGAAAATTTTGGTTGAAAAATTTACGTTGTTAACACATAAAGGGGATAGTTTGTGCTTGAATTAGGATATTCGAAGTAAATATGGTAGGGTCAGAACTATGTAAAGAAAAGCTTTTGGGTTAAAGGGATATCCTATGTTAAGTTTTAAGCTCAAGGTGGAAACAACCTAGAGCTAAATCGTAGCATAGAACAAAAAGTCTCACATATTAGTAATAATGACCTCCGTGTCTCCTCGTGAGTCGAATCTGGAATGCTCTCCAATGGTATACAAGTGATTACTAGTGGCGGCTCATCTACCTTCTAACATGATGCTCTAATTCTCATCCTTGTTGATATCGGAATGCTTTTCCTAGTTGTAAATCTATACGAAGACGATGAAGAGGTATTGAGGTATAATTGGTATTGGTTTCGACTTAAGATAATTATTAGTGTCTATCTAGCTACTAACCTTACGTATAGAGTCAATAGTTACCGAGGAGTACTCAATCTCAGTACTAAGTGGATTGCTCCTAGAGTGGCGAGTGATATAACCAAACTGGTTAGCCTAGCACTTGATATGGGATATTAATATTTCTAAATAAAGGCATTGTGATAAAAGTGAACTTAGTTTCTAAGTATACCTAGATGAATGCCTATAATATGCAATGCCAATACGCACACCGAAAAATTTTGTTTTTCAAAAGTTTAAGTTGAAAATCGTTTTGAACATAATTCTACTATAACCTTTTATAGCCTCGCATTAACTTTCCTTAATTAAGCATAGTTGGCTAGGCTATACTTAATTAAAGTCCAATAATGCGTACTCGAATTAGTTATACCAGTAGTATGTTCAATATTTTAAAAACATTTTGAAGATTTTTGGCTATAGTTGTGGTTCTCCAAAGGAAAAACCGGTATTCTCTATAACCTTCGGCTTTGATACCATTTTTATCACACCCCGCTAAAGCGGAAATACGGGGAATGACAATTCAAAGGGTGTCATAGCAAAAGATAAAGACAACACCAACCATAGTATTAAAAGCATTACAATTTACAATGATTTTGAACAACTTTTCAAAATAAATTACAATGTATTTGAAATACAACACATGCAAATGCTCCTACAGGTGATGTGTATCTAGGTGCATCTTACTAGATGAAACCTGAAAAAGCATGTAAAATGAGTGGTCAACAACTGAAATAGTTGGTGAGTTCACAAGTTAAAAATAGTATTGGTTTCATGAATCGTAATCAAAGTGTTGATAGAAGTTTCCATAAATAAAAGTACATTGCTAAAATAAGTAAATAAGTTTGCATAAACAAAGTTCTGTGTCATCATAATGAATAAATTACGTTACCCAAAGGAGATGCAACGTTCATATTCTCATGTGAAATAAAGTTCGTTATTAAAACGAGTAACAAGTTTCATTCTTATAATGAGCAATCAAGTTCGTTGCTACAAGGAGCAAATAGTTTCATTTCAAAGACAAGTATATAAGTTTCCAGTAATAAAAGTTTGTCGCTATAATGAGAAACAGAGTTTATTGCTATAATAAGTAAACAAGTTTGTATGTATATGAGCAAACAATGAGTTCACAACCATACCTATGACTGACGCCCTATCAAGATCTATGCATATCGTTCCATAGATTAATATGGTATCATGTACTCAAGCAATCGAGCGAGTGAGGAGTTGTCAATTCCTAATAGCGATATCCATAATGACCATTGGCTCAAAGAGTTAATGGTTGGAGTAAAGTGTAAGGGAAGGGACTTATGACAATAAGGCCTCATGTTTCAAGTTGCATAGACATACATAGCAAATAATAGCAATCATGCTTGATACAAATCAATTTAATTACAACGAACAATAAACAGTTTCTCGGACATGCTTTTCCAGCCCAAAACATAAAAACCAAAAATAGGGGGAGTCGTGAATACTCACAATGCTTTGACATGATGCACATGATGCCTTGAACTAAGTTCCATTTGTACCACTACCAATTCCTACACGATGTTACACACTAATGTGTTTCTAATCGACAATCTAACACTAGTATACTTAATTTCTACAATAGAATTATGTCAATATTGTGTCAAAATTAGGTTTTGTATTAGTTGCAAATACTTTTCTGAAATGTCAGATTTCCATATACCAATTGACTTATTAACATTAGCAAGTGACAAATCTCATTTTGTGTTATTGTTTGAAATGCATTTTAGCACTTTTGGAAGGGCTTTACAAACTAAAAATACAAAACTAAATCAAATCAGTTCTAAAAATTTCCAAACTTTACATTTCAGTTCTAACTATAATTTAGAACCCTCTTATATTTTTTCATGATTTTTAAGTATTCTTAACCATTTTTCCACCATTTAATTCCTTGAAAACATCATGAAATCGTGAAAAATAATAAATAGTTAATAAAAATTCTCAATCGTTTTGTAATACTGTTATACAATGTATATAAACTGGAAAAATATTCAAATTGATTTTCAAACAGTTTAACCCGATTTTATGATTTTTGCGTATTTATTATAGCAAAAATAAAAATAAATAGGAATCAGTTTATAAAATTCTCCAAACATTTTGTGCCACTGTTATTTAACATACATAAACTGGGAAAAATATCAAAGTTGGTTTTCAAATAGTTTAATTATTTTTCTTTGTTTTATTCATTTAAATAATATTAATTCGTGAAAATTATTAAACAGTACGTAAAATTCACTAAACTTTTTTTATCGTTTATATCTAATATACGATATTCTGATGAAGTTTCATAATTTTTGGATAAGTGTAGCTATTTTTCATCAATTTAATCCATTAACCATTCATTAAATCGGGAAAAATAAGAAATTGTCTTGGAAAAATCTGGAAAATCTTTCATAGAGTCTTTATGATGTCTAGAAGATGTGGAAATTATGAAATATCGCTTTGGACATTCATAATTGTATTTTGCGATTTATTTCTTTTCAACAAAAATAAATTAAAAATCAGCAGAAAATAGCTTTAGAAGTTCATACAACTTCATGAAAAGTCGTTACACAGTGCATAGGTGATACCCAAATTTTACCAGAATTTACTAACCAACAAAAGTATTTTATATTCTTTAACACTCTATTTTCTTATTATTTTCATGTAATAATAAAGAAAATATATTTGGAGCTGAACTTTTCCAAAATGCATCTTCATACAATTTAATAACAGTGAAAACTTGTTTTCTTATTTTGGATTTGGAAAAACATGCCTAAAGGCTCAATATATTATAGAGAAAACTTAATTCTTGTGATTTTGGTAAAGGTTATTGATGTCACTTTGAGAATTTGTGCAACATGTTCCAAAGACTTCTAAATCAATATCATATTGTCCCGATTATGATGTTAAGTGCTCAAATTAATTTTTCCTAGATTTTTAGTGAGGAATAAGTCCTTTGAACATGCATAACAAAACTAATATTCACAAAAGATGATGTTTGAGCAACAGTTTTGTAAAAATTGTTGAAAATCGAAATATTGGAATTTTTCAGTAAGGTCAGATGGGCTTGAAAGCTAGCTCACTATATTATATTTTAGAAGAAGAATCTCGAATTTTTGTTAACAAATGAGTGAGATATGGCAGTTCAAAGTCAGTTAAATAAATCTGGCAGATTGCATACATGATGATTGGTTAGAAAAGTGAGTTTTCATCATTACTTTGAGTAAATCCTTTGAAATATTTTAAAGATATCATGATAAATTCATGTTCTAGTCATGTTTACAGAGATCAAAAGATTAAAACTTATTAAAATGCATACATGCATTTATGAACAAAATTTTGTTTCTCAAAAACTCTTAACTTGAGTTTGATGTTTTAATCCTTAAAATCGATTTTTGCACTAAGATCGTGAACATGCAACCTTGTTTATCATACATGCATGGTGTTAAAACACATCCATGATGTTATAAAACCATTTTAACCAAAATAAAGCAAGTTTGAAGAAGGTGAAGAAGTAGAAGTCGATTTTTGAAGTAATATGCACATACATGGCTTAAATCATTGTCTTAACATAGGTTTGATCATAGATTTTCACCATTTCTAATACATGCAACATCTGATGGTGAGAATCTACAAATAATAAGATAGAAAAGAAGATTATATCCATGGTAGAGGCATAGAATCCAAAAATGAGATGAAATGAAAGATGTTTTGAAGCAAGATTAGTAAAAATCATAAAAGATGGTTGTGAATTCATACCTTGACTTACATTTTCTTATAAAGAAACACAATTGAAGTTTCAAAATTTCATGGTCAAGGGCTGTTATTGCAGGGATTTTTAGAGTGTTTTGAAAAAAAACTTGTTCTTGAAGGATGTAAAGAGGTGGAGTGAAGAGTGAGTGAAAATGAGTAGTGTGTGCCTTTTGAGTGTGAGAGAGAGGTATGGGGAGAGAGAGAGAGATCCAAACCTTTGAGGTGTTATACCCTCTCTTTCTCTTTTATCTTTATAATATTTAAATCTTTTATAAAAAATATCAAAGTTTTTACAAAATATACAACTTAACCTAGCTTTTATCCAAAAAAACCTTGATTTTTGGCTTATAAATTAAGGGTAATTGGTAATGACCTAAAATTTATTTCCTTGGTTATATTTTCCTAATTTTAATTATTTTAAAAATGTATTTTAAGTTTCATAATTATTTTAATTGAATTTTAGAGGTTAAATTCTATAAATTTAGGTTTTTAAGGCATTTATGGTTTTTGACAGTTTGTAAATCGTTGGATATCAATATTACTTGAATTTCAAGACTTCAAACTATTTTAGAGTTTCATAACTCTTATTTAAATTAGAAATAATGTTTGTGATTTATTTTTATCGGTTTATTGGCATTCTGTGCAGTGATTCTGAGATTCAAGCGAAATTTAGGAATCAAGTATACTAGTCCTAGTTTTCAACTTTGACTTAAGTTTCTACGAGACTTTGACCAAATTTCTACTTCTAGGTCAAGTGCATAATGTGTCTACATGATTCATGCAAAGATGTTCAATTCAAGGAATGACCCGAATATGGATAGTCATTACAGTTAAGTAGTTGTAGAATTGTCACACCCCCAAACCAAGGATGGCGGAAACGTCCGGGGGTGGAGGACTTCATGTATAGTATCATAACAGCAATTGTAATAGTAATTCAAGCAAACACAACCAACATATATATAATTGAAAAAAAATTACATCATTGTATGAATTACATGTTTACGAATCAATTACAATATGTTGATAAAATATGAAATAGTAGACGCCTTAGCGTCCCATCCTCAAAAGCACTTGATTACCTGTTTAATGATTTCCTGAGAATACAAGTTGTTTGAAAAAGTGTCAACACAAAGGTTGGTGAGTTCATAAGCTTTTCGTTTGTAAAAGTAGTATTTGTGTTAGAAAAATCCAATATTTTCCTTAATGTGTAAATGTAGTCTTAAAACCCAAAGACCGAAATGTACAAGTAATTTATCATATTTATAGTAAAACAATGCAAGTTTAAATCGACATAAACTCGTTAAATTTTAATGAAGTCCCCGTAAATTCCAATGTTTGTTAATACTTTATGTGAGTTTATTATAACCATACTATGACCAAGGTTGCCTAAAACGACGTTCTTCAGGCGTCGGAAATGTTATGACATTTGTCACCCCAGACCTATCGGTCTAACTGTTGCATGCAGTTTAGGTGTGGGTTTGTCAAACCCAATATAGATCTATACACAAGTATCACGCTCTCCCTCAAGGAGACTCTGGTTACAATACAGGACTTAATGGTAATTTGAAGTAAATGTCTCACAAAGTCATTAACGGAATTACGTGTTATGAAAAATTGGTACCGTATGGCCGTACCTTGCTTAATGAAAATATCATTTGTATAAATGTACCCTTTTTAAATGTATGGGTTATGTAATGTATCATAAACTATACATATTATAGTTTATCAACCAAGGGTAGTACGTGGTAATGTATGCAAACTATATTCAAAATAGTTTATTTAATGTTTGAATGTATCGATTGTACTTTGATTATAATCACTTGTTATTCTTTATATTTTATATGACCAAATCCATTTGTAAACTGATGTGTGTCTAAATATTAAGATAAAATGTCATATATTGCAGTAACATATAATCACATAAAGATATACACCTTGCTCAACATGTTACAAGGTGAAATGAAATTAACAGCAACTTTTCGTTAAAAACAGTTTCTGTTACCGTTCTTAGAAAATTTATAGAAAAATCATCAAAGCTCTAAATCCAAATCCGCAAATTTTGAGAGTTTTGAATATGAGTCTAGTTTGTTCGTAAATTTTATCATGATTTTTAGTGATCTCTAACAGAGGTGAAAAGGTTCATAATCACAGACTGGTCCGGGTTTGCCTCTGAAATGACAGGCAGTTTTGTAAAAATCACCATAAATTGTATAAAAATCATATGGAGATGTGCAAGTAGTCATTTTAAAGCTAAGAGTTTGAACTACTTGCACCTGAAACAGTTTTGAAAACTAAAATATTTAAGTTGACCAAAACAGTCTGTGATTAACGTCCATCTTTTCTGATGTAATCTGTTAGAAAAAGTTTAATTGTGTTCTTGATGATTTTACTTGTATTCCCCCCTTAAAACTTAAGAAAAACATGTAAATGTATGGGTATGAACTCACCTTATGGGGTTTCAGTAGATGAAAGTGAGAGAGAGGAAGTGTTCAACTCAAGAACACTAAGAAGATGTCTTGATGATTCGAGAATCTAACACCGAATAAGATGGAACTTGTGTAAGATATCAATGATTTGAGTAGAATGGAGTTTAATAATTATGTGAATGATGAAGATACTTACTAATTGAAGAAAGAAATCCCTGGAGAAAGCCTTGAAGTTCTTGAAGTTAAGAGAAAAGATGAGAGAATTTTGGAGAGTGTTCTTGGTTGCTAAGTGTAGAATGAAAGAGTTTTATGGAGAATGAGGAGAGAGGATCAATCCTCCAGCTCTTAGAACGTGGGAAGAGCTGGAGATTGGCTGTAAAGGTCCACTAAGGAGACAAGGGGTAGTGGGAAAGAGTGGCTAATCATAGAGTGAGGTGGTAGTGGTTTGCTTTTGCCATAAATTAAGGAAAAGCAAATATTCCCTCAATAATTAGTTCAATCACCAATTCTTTTAATATATTTTATAAAAACCCTGGAGATTTATATATTTTGGGGCCTTAGTTTATAAAATAAAGTTTTCGGTGAAAATCCCACGTTAAAATAATGAAAAACGGAGTTAAAACGAAGTCGTAGTCGAAAAACCGGTAAAAAGGAGTTGTCTGCGGACCTTCGGACCCTCGGACCCTCGGACCCTCGCTTCGGATCTTCGGACCCTCGCTTCGGATCAGAGGCCTCGGATGCGAGGCTTCGGATGAGAGGCTTCGGATGCGAGGCTTCGGTCCAGAAGCTTCGGTTTCGGATCCTTAAAGCTATTTTACTCGTTTTTACCCCGTTTCAAGCGATTTTTGACCCGGTCAAGGGTCGAGATGACCCAAATGATTACAAAAAGTTAAAGTAACTTTTGAGAGAGATTTGGGAGAGATTTGGGAGAGATTTCAAATAGAAAGAGATAGAGTGAAAACGATTTAGAGGGGTTTCGTTTGTGATTAATTTGAGTGTCCGGGTTCACAACGCAAGGTTCGTAAACCCCATTAAACCGTGTTTTAGTGTCTTACACAATCCCGATGATTGTGTAATAGTGTTTTATCGCTTTGGTTCGTTGTTTAGCACTTGTTAAGGCTAAGGAAAATCAAACACATGAACTTTCCAAATGATGATTTCTCATTAAAATAGCGAATTGTATAGTGATTTCATAACGTAAACCCTAGCATACAAGGGTTATTGGAGTTGACCGGTTTGACTTGTTGACTTTGAATTGACCGAAATTTGACGGTTGTCACAAGAATTCACATACCAATGTGAAATCTAAGTACACTATCCTTCAATTCTACTTGTTTCCAAGTTTCTAGTAGGTTATAACATAGCTCCTAGTTACAAAGTCTAGTAAGTGCCGTGTCTATATATGTAACTAAGTTTATTTAAATCTAGAACTGTCTCAAATTTTGACAGTTGTCACATTGGACAATGCAACCAAAGACCCAAAACTCAAGCTAAAACTTCAAGAAAAGAGATCTAATAAACTACATTACAAGGTGACAAATTTATGCCTCAAAGATGTAGCCTCTGATGAAGAGTTTCTGGATCTAGAGTCACTCCTCCAAGCTAGGTGCTTCTCTCTTCAAGACTCCTTTCAAGGACCACCAACAAACACTCTTTAAGCTCACACTACTCAATATGCAAGAAGGAAAACGATTATATGGTTGTCTGTGGGCAAGGGAGGCTGGTAAGGAGGCCAGCCAAAGAAGTTAAGTCCTTCATATAGGGTGCAACACCCGAAAATTAGGGTTTTCACTTCCTGCGCCAACTCGTCGACTTGGGACACCCCGACTCGTCGAGTTGGGTGACTAAAATATGCGGCTGGGGAAATCTCTACACGACTAGTTGGGGCCCCATAACTCATCGAGTTCCATTCAAGACTTAAAACTAATTTGATTTATTTCATACCTCGACAAGCTTTATATGTATCATCTGAATTATTGCAGAATTACTTTTCTAGTCCAATGCTTTTCTAGTTTCCAAAGTCGAATTACTCTTTTGCCCATATATTCCTTACTTAAACATTTCCTGTATCTAATTTGCAATCAAATTAAAATAAATCACATAAATTTACGAGTTTATTGATACCTTCAAAAGGTAAACTCGAATCTTCCTTCATTATTCTATTCCAAATAAAATTACCTTTCTGCCCCTTAAACCATAAAATCATACTTAACATTTTAAAAAATCCATCCAACTGTTGGATTAGGTGTCTAAGCCCATAACTATTTTGGTATGTACTTTACCCAATTATGAGCATGGTCCTTTTGGGTTGCATTCACCATAGCAACTGATAGGATAAATTGAGGAGAAAGATGATTAATTATAATTTATTAATATATTATAAGAATAATATATTAAAAGAAAAATCATATTGTTTAATTAATATTAGTCAAGAATTAATTAAGAATTAGTTTTGTGACTAAAAGATATTAATTAAATAAAGGGGACTGATATTGCAATTATATGATAGTTGCAATTGGGCTATGGATTCCTAATGGAATGGGGATTGGACGAAATCTATGGGAAGCCCATATGATTTTCGTCCAAGGGCTTTCTAGAGGGACTCCATGGGTTGCTTAAGGCCTAAGAAGAGAATTAGGGTTTCACCTGAAACCCTAGCAGCCCTCACAAGTATATAAAGACCCCTAAGGCTCCCAAAAACGTGGCTAACACTTCTAAGAGAACCCTAGACATTTTTGGTGCCTCCTCCTCCTTCTCCTAAGTCATCTTGTTGCTCATAGTGTTTGTGACTCCATTAGAGGTGTAACATTTGAGGCACTAAGCTTTTAAGAGTCAAGATCAAGGAGATTTTTTATTGTTATTGCTACATAACAATCAATGTAATATCTAAACCCTTTTATTATGATAATATCGTTTGTTATATGCTAGATCTAGGGTTTATGAGCTTTGGGTGATTATTACATGTTCATTAGACAAACTAGATCCAAACCATTAGGGTTTGCATGTACACCATAGGATTCATGTAGTGCTCAAAACCCATCACGAACAATTTCAATACCCTATAGTTAAGATTTGAATTTAAAGTTATAATTGTTGTAATTCAACCATCATATTAGGATATTAATTTACATTCAAATACTAAAAAATATCTCTTTATTCTTATTATACAATTATCCCACATTTTCCATTCGGTATTACCATATATTTATCTTAACAGATTATTTGAGTTCTATATCAAGATTGCAATCCTTGTATTCAGCCAACAATTTAAGATATTATATACTAACCATCTTGAGATAATCAAACAAACAGAAATAGTAGCAGCTCACGATTTGATCTATGTTTAAATTAAATTCTGATTTACCCTTCTGATTAACATTGTACATACTAAATTAATGATTTATCCTTCGGGTAGAAAATGGAAGTATCATGCTAAATGTATACAAAAAACTGATTACCATGAACACAAAAATGGGTAGGGGTGCATTTGTCATTCCATGAAAGTACTTTGCTATAATGTGTTTTAACTGTTTTCCATCAAAGAACATTATTTTTTCTGAATTAAAGGTATGTAATATCTTTTCGTGTTTATTTGAAAATTTTTAGAAAAGTAGTTAAGCGATTTCATGTAATTTGTGACAAAGAAAATTGAAATACTTTATATAGGAACAAAAAAATAATCAAGAAAATATAAAAAGCGAAAGAAGATACTGATCTTCTAGTGCACAACAACGAAAGTTTGAAGCAGAGAATGATGATGAAAGTTATAAGCAATACGAATGATATTTTTGGAGAAGGTTTGAAGAAAAGTAACGACTGAAAATAAGTGTGAGTCGCGTATTCAAGGATGAATCGTATATGTATGTGATAATTTGAATATGATCTTTTGGTATTAATGGTTTCCTAATAAAAATAGATTTTATATTAATGGCTCTACTAATATAAACATATTTATATTCATGGTTGATTTTTAATGCATTAATTGAAATGGATTTTAATAATATCTTTTTGAAGTTGGCCATATTAAAACTTTTATAACTAGAAATTCAAGATTTAAAATATAGGAAGTTTTTACTGAAAATAAATACATTCCATTTCAACAGATGTAAGTTAATTTTATTTGACAATTGAAAAGCTTTTATTGGAATTAAATACATTCCATTTGGGAAAGATGATGTCAACAATTTGATCTAAGAATAGAAAACATAGAATTCAAATACAATCAAAGATACAGATTGTTTATAATGATGTCATAAAATTTCTATTTTAATATATAATGAAGATTACTATTAGATGTAAGTTACAACGGATAGTAATCTGTAGTTGTCAAGACAATAAAACAATATACTATTTTTACTATTTTTGTAACATTTAAAAAAATAGATAAAGCTTACATAGTATAGACTTTACTTTTATTTTTAAATGTTAAAATATATATTATTCTTAATATACATATTAATGGAAATCTAAATCATGTACATATCTACCATTATGCCCGAGGGTAATTCATAGGTTAATTCATTGGGTAATAAACCGACATTTATATCATTCAAATATGATAATTAATACACCACTTTATCATCATCATTATTATTAGGGTTGTGCTATAAGTATCTCACTTCATTCACATTCAGTGTCACATCAGGAAGGGGTGCACAAGCACTATTACTCTCACATGTAGGTGGATACAGAACATTAAGGTGGTATGTATAGAAATAGCTTATTAATATATATATATATATATATATATATATATATATATATATATATATATATATATACACACACACTAGTAGTGTAGCCGTGCAATGCGGCGGCATAGATTAATTTTATTATGGCATTTAGTTTTCAGATTGATTAGTTTCCTTTCGATCGTGTGGATGTAACACGCACTCACACAATTAAATCTCCATATATCATACAAAAACTGTTTTTATTGTTTGTTCTAGGTTATAAAATCTTAACAATCTTGTGTTTACCTCACATAATGTTTATTATCCTTGAAATTTTTTTCTCAATCTTATCAAATATAGACATTTTCATCATTTCACAAGTACCTAAGAAAACATTTTAAACAGAGTTAGTCTCTTGGGCTGGGGCCAGAGGTGCAAGTTTTCAGCTATTAGTTTTCTTTCGACGAATGATGATAGTTTTTTTTGTTTTTTTTTATGATTACTTTTTTGTCAATGGACTACAATTAGTTATATAGTTGTTATTTACCTTTCGACAACCACACATTTAGCAGTGGCACCCACAGTAATGGGAAATCAATGGACAATATCAATGTCTTTTTTATACTAATAATAATAGTGTATTTAGAAATTTTGAACACATTTTTTTGGATCAGAAGACAACATAACAAAAAGAGGGAAAATGATTTATATGGGTAACTATGTTTCAAAATCGTTCAAAAAAATATCATTCAAGTTTGGTGTGTCCAAAAAACACCATCCAAGTAAAGCATTTATACAAAGAACACCAAGAAAGTACATTCTTTGTTCAAATTTGACCTTGTGGTAACCGGCAATTACCGGTAAAAAATAAGTAAAGGAAAAAAAACAAGAGGAAATGACTCAAAGGGGTAACTATGTTTCAAAATCGTTCAAAAAACACCATCCAAGTTCGGTATGTTCAAAAAACACCATCCAAGTAAACTTTTGGTACAAAAAACACCAACAAACTATATGTTTTGTGCAAATATTACCCACCGGTAACTGGCTCTTACATGTTAAATGATGATTTGACTTAACTATTATGACATAGCATAATAATTATTGACAAAACAATAAATGATATATTCCTCCTTTAAAAATCGATTTAGGGTTTCTTCATGAACGAATGACTTCTTCTTCTCCTATGATTGCTCTTCTTCTTCTAAAGTGATGATCTTGAACTCAAGTCCAAAACCCTAATTCTTGACTTAAGGCAAAAAGGGATCCTTTACCCCTGCCTAAATGGGCCTCCCTCCCCCTAAGGCCCAAATCAATAAAATGCCCAAAAAGGCATCCAAGCCGAACTACAAGGCCTCTAAGGCCCAATATGGCCCATGAACCCCCAACATGGCCTTAATCCGAAAAAATGTCCTGCTACAATCAGGTGGGCCCGAGGCCTAACTTAAAAAACTTCATGTATATGCCTAGCATATGCTAAAGCCTCTGTGATCCAGATTTCAAGCCAATACACCCTGCATACTCCTAGCATACACCCAGCGTGCTCGGCTAGGGTCAAGAACCGCCAATCTTCCTAAGGCCATAACTTCTTCATTCTAAGTCTGATTTCGTCATTCTTTATATCCACGGGATGGGAACGAGAAGCTCTACACTTCTATCAACTCACATTTGCCTTAAAACCTTTCTAACATAAACCTAAACTTCATAAAGGCTCGAACTGATACTTACTGATATGCCCTTGGGCTCCAACACAAACCGAACACTCGGTCCTCACCAAATGGGTGTTACAGACACCACGACTTGTTATGAACGAATATAAATTCGAATACATCGTACACAAGTATCAGAACCATATCCCAGGAAATATGAAAAAGAAATGGTACAAAACAATAAAATAACAAGCAAAGGACAAGAGACGTGCCTGTTTGTAGACCAGATAATAAATAAAGGACTCGTTAAGACTATAATCTCTTCTAACAACGAGCAACCTATAAATACCCCAAAAACATGATATCTGAGGCAGATTAAGGTAAGGCAAAAAAGAGATAGCATACATAGCATTAAGGTTACACTAAGAATCACAATCTAATTTAGGCATTAGAGAGCTATGTCGGGGTCCAAAATAGATTGCGATTTTGTTTCTGAAGGCCATAACCCTCGGTTGGACCCCGAAATGACGAAATCTAATTTAGCGTTACGGTAACACTAAGAATCGCAATCCAAAGGCCATAACCCTCGGTATGGTTTTTTGATGCCTAAATTAGCTCCTATTGATATAAAGAATGACGAAATCGGACTTAAAATGAAGAAGTTATGGCCTTCGGAAGATTGGCGGTTCTCGACCCTATCCGAGTACGCTGGGCGTATGCTAGGAGTACACCGGGAGTACTGGCTCGACATTCGGATCGTAGAGGCTTCAGCATATGCTGGGCGTATGCATGGACTTGTTTAAGTTAGGCCTCGGGCCCACCTAATTGTAGCAAGTCATATTTTGGGCTTAAGGCCATGTTGGGGGGTTCTTGGGCCATATTGGGCCTTAGAGGCCTTGTAGTTGGGCTTGGATGCCTTTTTGGGCTTTTTATGGATTTTGGCCTTAGGGGGTGTAACATCCCAAAAATCAAGGTTAAAATTTCATTTTTATTACATTCAAAACACCATTGTAACTTTCTCTAAACATTTAAAAGCATTTAAATAAAAACTATTATCAGAGTTCATTCCTAAATATCACATATTGTGGAAAACACAGGTGTGTGCGCCGCGATCGTCTCGAGCCCCTATTTATTTGAAAACTGGAGTACCTGAAACATAAACTGAAAATCGTAAGCATAAAGCTTAGTGAATTCCCCAAAATACCACATACCATACATATCATGCAATAATGAGATATGGGCCCCGACCACACTCCGATAATGGTAAGATATGGGCCCTGTCCATACTCGGGTAACGGGCCCTGCCCAGTGAGATACGGGCCCTGCTGACACTCGGATCGAAATGAGATATGGGCCCCGCCTACACTCATATAACGGTCCCCGCCCAATAGACATACATATACAAGCACATAAAAGTATCTCATAGACAACAAGTATAACAACATGATCAAACAAGGGTCTCCCTTGGTGCCTTAGACCCGCTAAACCCAGTGAGGAAACTCACCTCGAATGCAGAAGCTTCCTAAATGAATTCCCTAGCTCCTGCCCCGATGACATCTCTGAACTATCAGATCAAGATTAACACCAAATAAACAATTGGATTCCATTCCAAGGTCTACTAACCATACTTGGGGTAAAATGACCATTTTACCCCTGACCCAAACAAGAACCAAAACTGAGGCCCAACTTCAATAACCAAGAATACCCAAAACCAAAAGATCTACAAAGGCCCACTAATGGCCTAACTTTCCAAATTGATCCTATATGGGCCTTATCCTAAGCCCATACTTCCCTTAATTACAATTCAGAATACATCAACTACCCCTTGGGACAAACTTGCTCAAAGTCATAAATCAAAAGTCAAAGTCAATGGTTCAAGTTGACCCAACTCGCCGAGTAGTCCTTCAACTCGTCAAGTTTCTTCATTAGACTTCAAAGATCGAGCAAAACCCCATCAACTCGCCGAGTTCACCCTTAACTCGCCGAGTTCGCCAGAAACCCAACCTCTTAATTCATTAAGCTGATCTTTTCAAAACTTCGCGGGAGCCCTCAAAGAAATAGCAAATAGTGGCAGTCCACGCTGTTACCATTCCTGCTACTGTTCCCACTACTCAAGCACCTACCAGTCGTTACGTTGGAACCCTCACAAGGTGTGAAAGATGCAATTTCCATCATCATAGACCTTGTCGGGAGTTGCAATTCACTAGTTACAACAAGAAGGGGCATACAGCCAGCTTCTGCAAGATACCTACGCAACCTAATGCTTAGACCCCCGTAGCTGGAATAGGCCAGGCATGTTATGGGTGTGGTGAAACCGGGCACTACAAGAGGAATTGGCCTAAGGCAAAAGATGCTGGCAACACAGGGAGAGTGCTAGCTATGGTCCAGGAGGAGGCAGTAGCAGATCCCACCATAGTTACGGGTACGTTCCTCATCGACAACTCTTATGCATGTGTTCTCTTTGATAGTGGTGCAGAGAGGAGTTTTGTTAGTCATAAATTCAAACACTTACTCAAACACAAACCCCAAACACTAAACGAAACATTCACCGTCGAGATGGCTAACGGAAAGAAAGAGAGCACTAACGACTTATTCATAGGTTGTACCCTAACTCTAAACGACTATTCCTTTCCAATCGATCTTATCCCGGTCTCCATAAAAATCTTTTATGTCATCATCGGCATGGATTGGCTAAATCCTCATCGTGCTGATATTATTTGTTACGAAAAAACCATTTGCCTCAATCTGCCAAACGACGAAGCCCTAGTTATCTACGACGACAAACTCAGTACGAACCTTCGCATCAACTTCGTGCATCAAAGCCCAAAAATACCTGCAAAAGGAGTGTCGTGCATTCCTAGCTCATGTAGTTAATGACAGACAAGAAGTTAAAGACCTCGAGAGCATCCCCGAAGTCTGCAACTTTCCTGATATCTTCCATGAAGATCTTCCAAGAGTCCCTCTTAAACGCCAAGTCGAGTTCCGAACCGACTTGATTCCTGGAGCTACCCCTGTAGGTAAATCTCCATATCGTCTGGCACCAGTAGAAATGCAGGAATTATCCAGCTAGCTAAACGAACTGCTCAGTAAGGGATTCATCAGACCAAGCTTCTCACCCTAGGGAGCATCGGTCTTGTTTGTGAAGAAGAAGGATGGATCTTTTCGAATGTGCATAGACTACCGCGAACTGAACAAGCTTACCATTAAGAACCGCTACCCTCTACCCAGAATAGATGATCTTTTTGACCAACTCCAAGGAGCAAGCTACTTTTCGAAGATCGACCTAAGATCAGGGTACCATCAATTACGAGTCCAGGAGAGTGGTGTTCCCAAGACAGCATTTCGAACTCTATATGGTCACTACGAGTTTGTAGTGATGCCCTTTGGTCTAACCAACACACCCGCCGTATTCATGGATCTGATGAATCGGGTGTGCCGTCCCTTTTTAGACAAATTTGTGATAGTATTCATAGATGATATACTTATCTATTCACGTAACGAGGAAGAACATATTCAGCACTTGAGACAAGTTTTAGAAACATTAAGGGCAGAAAAGCTATACGCGAAATTCTCAAAGTGAGAGTTTTGGATTAGGAAGGTAACATTACATGGTCACGTGGTTAGCGAAGAAGGCATACACGTGGACCCTTCCAAAATAAAGGCAATTGAGAATTGGTCAGCACTAAAAACGCCCACAGAAATCCGTCAATTCTTGGGTCTTGCTAGCTACTATCGCAGATTCATACAAAACTTCTCCAGTATCGCTAAACCTCTTACCACTCTGACTCAGAAGGGTGTAAATTTTAGTTGGGGAGAAAAACAAGACATTGCATTCCAAACACTGAAGCGAGCCCTGTGCAGCGCACCTATCTTGTTTCTTCCAGAAGGGACAGAGGATCTTGTTGTATACTGCGATGCGTCAGATCAAGGGCTAGGTTGTGTGCTTATGCAGGGAGGAAAAGTTATTGCTTATGCCTCGAGGCAGCTTAAGGCGAATGAAGTCAACTACACTACTCAGGATCTTGAGTTGGCAGCAGTGGTCTTTGCCTTGAAAATTTGGAGACATTACCATTACGTTACCAAGTGCACCATCTTCACCGACCACAAAAGTCTTCAACATATCTTTGATCAAAAACAACTTAACATGAGACATCAATGATGGGTAGAACTACTCAATGATTACGAATGCGAAATTCGCTATCATCCCGGTAAAGCCAATGTAGTAGCAGATGCCCTTAGTCGAAAGGAGTACTCAGGTCGTAAGGTGAAGGCACTAACCATGACAATCCATTCCTATATGTCCACACAAATCAAAGAGGCTCAGCTAGAAGCCTTAAAACGAGAAAATGTGGCGGGTGAAGCCTTGAGAGGAATGGATAAGAACTTTGAGATCAAGGGAGATGGAGTTTGATATTTCATGAACTGGATCTGGACCCCAAAGTTCGGTGGTTACATGGACATAATCGTGAATGAAGCACACAAGACTAGATACTCCGTTCACCCAGGTTCAGATAAGATGTATCTGGATCTCAAGAAACTTTATTGGTGGCCGAACACGAAAGCCGAAATTGCTACCTACGTGGGCAAGTGCCTAACTTGCACCAAAGTCAAGGTAGAATATCAAAAGCCCTCAAATTTACTTCAACAGCCAGAAATACCTGAGTGGAAGTGGGGGCGGATTACAATGGACTTCATAACCAAGTTGCCCAAGACCCCGGGTGGTCATGACACTCTTTGGGTAATCGTTGACATATTAACCAAGTCCGCCCACTTCCTGCCAATCAAATAAATAGACTAGATGGACAAACAGACAAGAACTTACATCCAAGAGATAGTACGACTGCACGGTGTGCCCATATCTATTATCTCGAATAGAGATAGTAGCTTCACCTCACAATTTTGGCAGTCACTTCAGAAGGCTCTTGGAACTAGCATGGACATGAGCACGGCCTACCATCCACAAACTGACAGGCAGAGTGACAGAACCATTCAAAAACTAGAAGACATGCTGAGATCCTGTGTGATCAAATTTGGTAAAGCATGGGATACCCATTTTCCACTTGTCGAGTTTTCATATAACAACAACTACCACTTTAGCATCAAGGCTGCCCCCATTCGAAGCCCTCTATGGCCGTAAGTGCAGATCCCCTCTGTGTTGGGCTGAAGTAGGTGACACGCAGCTATATAAAGGGTAAGTTCCTGATAGCACTCTTATTGGCCCGGAGATCATTCGAGAAACCACAGAAAAGATTTTTCAAATCCGAGAACGATTGAAAGCCTCTAGAGATAGACAAAAGAGCTACGCAGACAAGAGACGAAAACCTTTGGAATTATAGGTTGGTGACCGCGTTCTGTTGAAGGTCTCAACCTAGAAGGGCATGATACGCTTTGGAAAGCGTGGGAAGATAAATCCAAGGTACATTGGCCCATTCGAGATTCTCGCTGGAATCGGCCCAGTAGCTTACAAACTCCGTTTACCACAAGAACTTAACAACGTACACCCTGTCTTCCATGTGTCAAATCTTAAGAAGTGTCTATCTGACGAAGCTCTTGTGATTCCACTCGATGAAATCGAGAAAAATGAGAGTCTTAACTTCGTGGAAGAACCAGTAGAAATCATGGATAGGGAAGTCAAACGAACGAAACAAAGTCGCATATCGATAGTGAATGTTCGCTGGAATGCCAAGCGGGGACCTGAATTCACTTGGGAGTGAGAAGATCAGATGCAGCAAAAGCTTACACTAGTTTAAATAAGGGTTGCAATTCTTCACTTTAAACCTAATACTTAGTGTTAGTCGTAAAATATAAAGGGTATAAGTAGATTTCGGTTAAGGGAATCTAATCCTAAAGACAAAACCGAAATCACCCCCTTGGATTAAAGCTTGACCGAATTCCTTTTTTCTTTGACCCGAAACCGAATTCCCTTCTCCATTGGCACCAAAACCGAATTCCCTCTTCTAAAACATTTAACTTAGGACCAAATTCTCCATGAAATCCTATTGTGTAGGACCGAAAACACCCCTTTAGAAGCCCATTAAGACCGAACACCTTCCTTATATATATATATATATATATATATATATATATATATATATATATATATATATATATATATATATTTATAACCGATCAGTCAATTCATTTCCTAGTTTTCTCACCGAATACACACCCATTTTTCTCTCAAAAGCCTTCCGGAAACTCTCTCAATCTTCAAGTGTTTCCGCCCTGATCTTCAACCAATCTTCAAATCTTCATAAGATTTCTTCAAATCTTCATAGTTTCACCAAGAACACTATCACACCGAAAACACTCCCAAGCCCACCGAACAATCCATTTGCTCACCGAAAACGTCCTTCAACACTTCAAATAATTCCAATTAAATTTTGTAAGTATTCCTTACATAATTAAGGAGTTGTCTAACACTTAAATTATTATTTAATTCATTATTTAACACATTATTTAAATTAATATCTTATTAATTTAAATACGACGTCGAATATTATTATTTTTAGGATAACGTTATTCGCCCGTACGCTAGTCCGATGATCGTTTTACAACTCGTTATTCAAACACGAACGCATATAAAATGTGAGTTCATACCCCTACATTTTACTGTTTTCAATGTTTTTAAGGGGGGAATACAAGTAAAACACAAGGACTTTTGTATTTTTATACAAACAATTTCAAACAGTTTCAAAACCTTTGAAATTGATTCAAACCGAGTAATCACTACATTTCATAAAAAAATCTATATATTTTTAACCCTTTTGTAACATGTCGAGCATAAGGGTATTTTTCTTTCATACAATTAAATTGCAAAAGTGTTTAGTACACTACAGAACATACGTTCAAATTATAATTGGTATAGTTGGTGAATCACTACACTATTTTGCTAAGTACAATACACAGAACAAGAACATACATTCAAACCATAATAGGTATAGTTTGGGAAACCCTACTATATTTTACAAATCCAAGAACATTAATCAGAAACAAGTATATAAACTATAGTTGCATAGTTTATGGAACACTACTCTAATACATTAATTCAAGGATACACTACAAAATAATTATTTAAGTATAATTATTTTACATTACAAAGTACACTACTACGAGGTAATACATAGAATTTCAAGTACAAAAGAACACTACTACACTACACGTAAACTAGTAAATACATGGTTGTGAGGCACTACTTCAATTGTACCCATCGGGGTATAGTTCTAAGTCCTATAAATTATAGCTTGAGTCTTCTGGAGAGAGAGCATGACTTTGTGTATAGATCTATACGGGATTGACAACCCCACACCTAAACTATTACCTACAGTTAGGCCGGCAGGCCTGGAGTAACAAACGTCATAACATTCCGACGCCTAAAAAACGTCGCAGAGGCTACTGGTCGGTTTAGCATGGTTATATGAAACTCACAATTGTATTAACTAAAACATCTGTTGGGTTTTGAGCATTCTAACACTTCCTAAGTGTACATGCAACCCTAATAAACCTTGGATCTATGTTTGTCTAAGGTACATGCAAAATATTATTTTCCAAGGTTTATAACCTATCTAGCATGGCATGGGGTACTTTTAAACATAAAAGGACTAGATGAATTACATACATTTTGTTGATTGTTGATTCCTTGGAGTTTGAGAGCCAAGCACCAATAATGTGAATGCCTCAAATGGAAATCACAACTCACCACAAACTTGGAAAAATGTATGAGAGAGTATACTAACTCTTGATTTTGGCCACCACACTTACACACACATTAGTGTCTTTTTCATGCAACATAAGCTTGTTTATATAGTGTACATGGTTAGGGTGAAACCCTAATAACCCATGTCTTTTCCTCTTCCAAGGATCCATAGGTTAAAAGCTCCATGGATCATCCATGGACTTCCATATAAGCTTAGCCCATTAACAAATGAGCATTAGCCCACACCATATAAATACAATAGCCCATGATTTAATTAGTCTTCCTTTTAATCACTAAATCAATTCATAATTAATTCAAGATTAAAACTAATTAAATAACATGACTTTATATTAATACATTATAACTTATAATATATTAATAAATCGTAAGTATACAATTCTCATAAAATTATCCATAAACAGTTTGGGTGAAGTGCAACCCAAATGGACCATGCTGGGTCGGGTCAAGTATATACCAAATAAGTTATGGACTTAGACACCTTATCCAACAGTCTCCCACTTGGATAAGTCTAATAACTATATTTGCGTATGTTACTTCAGGAACCAACCAGCAATCGTAGCTCTCGAAAACTCTGTTGAACTATGAAGCGCCATTTTAGATAAGTGATCATATAATCCTCTGTTCTCATGATATCAGCCGGACAAATACATGGAACAACGTCGTTCTTATTGTCCAGCGGTTTGTTTCTCGATTTCCGATTTGTTTGACAAAGAACTAAATTGAACACATCAATTAGGTTCTGACCGAGCCCGGTACATAGGTCAAAACAAAATCATCGAGGGGCCCAGATATCGCTTCTAATCCTCCAAGGACTAGAAGGAACAGATAAACTTCGACTCATATACTTGTTTCTACTACTTGTTGAATTATACACAAAGGCACGTTTTATAACATCAATTTACTGATGCGTTTACGTGCAATCAATGCACAACCAACTCATAGGTAACAACTCATATCTCTAGGTTTGAAGACTTATATGATATTACCGTCTCACGATCACTCGAGATAAATTCCATGAAGTGATACAAGTGAGCGTGGTTTAATTCCAATACTCATAACTTATGAGTACTCATGAATGTTGTAGCAACCATTGCTATGTCTAAACACGTTTAGCCATCTACAAACTCGATTCATGACAGTCTTAATTCATACCTACTTCCAACATATGAACGACTGTGGAGTGTTTAAATAACTTAGTCATTCGGAAAGAATAACCTAGCTATTCTGGAAGTCAAAACATGCAAAGTGAAACACAATAATAATTGAATCCAATATGGTCTCAGAACCCTTTTGAATATAAATAAAACCACCTTTTATTTATCACCATATTGATTACACATTATTCATTATATAATGTTTCAAATAATCAACTTAATACTTGAACAAAAACAACAGTCGTCCCATGCTCTTAGCATGTACACTTTGTTTTTCTAAACAATAGTTATGCCATACTCCAAGTATGCACACTATGTTTGTCTATGATCTTTACTTTGTGAAATAGATCAATTGAACATGATTTCAATGATGCTCATTTCACAATCCCAAATCCTTATTGTAAATGTAAGAATTCCTAATTCCTACCATTTACCAAAAATCTGTTAGATTTTAAACTTATATGCACTGATCCTCTCGTAATGATTATGCACAAGGTCACCAAAACCTTGTCATCAGTCATTACAGAGGATTCCAAAGGAGATCAACTCTATGGAAACGAACTCTCATATTCAAGGTACATTGCTTTGAACATCCTTCTTGCATAAAAGTTTCTAACTTTCTCATAGATTCTTAATATCCAACTCCCAATATGGAAAATTTCCATATTCCTATTTTGATTATCATATCTGAACAAGAGCTACCTCTTTTCAGAATATATCCATATGGTCCTTCCAAAATTTAACACTATACTTCCAACTGTCCCTGAGCAACCAATCTTTGGTGAGCCTTAGATAGTCCTCGACAATTGCTTAATCATTTTAGTCTTATCCAATTCTGGACTTTTCCCTTCTTAATGCTCTGAGCATTTGGAAAATTTAGAAAGGATGAATATTATAGCACATGTGACCGATCCTATACCCGAAGCATATGGGACACGATTCACGATGTCTCACATAAAGACCTGATACTGGATCAGTCTTTTGCTACAATATTTTTTATTTGCCATGTTTTCAAAAATCGACTATGAAGAGGGATGCCGTAATCATAATCGAATTTGAGAACGCAATATATATAGAATTTCCTTATGTTGAACCATTCCAACATAAAATTCATATATATATCCTTGACTAAAGATGATTAAAAACTCAATCTAAGCTTTTAGAATTGAAATGAAGTATAATTTCCTCTCCCTTAATTATAGCAAAACAACTTTTTCAACCCCTACAACATTACGAATTGAAACTTTTGTTTTTCTATAATTAACATTGCTAACTTGCAACACTAAACATAATAATCATGCTCCCACTAACATGATGATTATCAGCATAACACTTATGCTCCCACTAGCTCTGACATATTTCCAGAAATCAGCTGGACTTCTGAAATTTAGATTCGTACACCCTTTCTTATATAGCTCACATGTGTGTCTAAACAATTTCCAGAACTATGAAAAGGGATGCCGTAATCATAGTCTTAATTGTTTAGACCTTTGCCATTTCTCATAAGTCCATGTTAGTGTGCCGGTTAACCACACACGCTCCACTAACGACTTTGAGAATGCAAACATCACAATTGCTATCTACTTAAAATCTTCTTAGTGAAAGCATTTCCTCACCATCATTTTCATGAATCGGAGAGAAACCTTATGACACTTAGATTTTATGGTGTATGAGTTCCTATCCATGTGAATTTGTCAAAACCATAATCACAAGACAAGGTTAGTAACAAATTCAGCCTTACATGGATTGAACTTGTTCAATCTTAATTTCTTGTCATCTGGTAGCACAAGGCCCACCAATGCTTCCAAGCTGTTATGCACACAGTTTAGAACTAACAGAACTCATATGCATAGTCAACTTAATAGGAACAGACACAGAAACAAGAATTATGTCAACTTAATAGGTTGCAAACCTTAAGTCGTGTGCTAGTGATAAAACTCAGGTTTTACTCTTGATATCTTGAAATCCTTTCAGAAGTCTTAAAGACTCCCACTGTCCTCTTGACATATAAGTTTCCCTAGTCAAGAACCATTCCTTGACAAAACAAATATTCAAGGGATAGTGCAGATTCTTATCAAGATAAACACTTCACACAATTGGTCTTAGTTGGTCTTTGTCTTATCCAAGACATCACAACTTACCAATTTCAAATGTACAGGAGTAGAAAACATTTTACACTACATTTGATAAGTGTTTTAAACCTTACTTTATGTCACTCAATGTTACAATCTTGGATTATGACTCTAAGAGTTGTTTTGGAACGAAGTATGATCCATCTTCTTGATTTTAACCATTCCAACAATTCATGACCCCTCATCTTAGTCATAACAATGCACTAAGATGTCCTTAGAGTATGAATTTGTGACATGGTTTCATAATCATTAAGATGATCATAAAAACATGTATGATCCATTTTTTTTGATTTTAACCATTCCAACAATTCATGACCCCTCATCTTAGTCATAACAATGCACTAAGATGTCCTTAGAGTATGAATTTGTGATATGGTTTCATAATCATTAAGATGATCATAAAAACATGATACTAAAGTACTCTCCCATCTTTTCAGATTTGAGAAACTTTTATCTTTCTGCCAAATTTGATTCTTCTCATCCGTTCTGCCATACATTGAAACTTTTCCAATGTTACAGAATTATACTTAACCTTATAAGTATAACCATATTTACTAATCTTTAGTAAATCATGACGAATTGATCTTTGTGGTGGACCTTGACCATCACACACCGAGTGTACCTAATTCCTTAGTCCTTCAATTGACTCACATATGCATGTGATCAATGAATTAGTCTCAATTTTACAAAGATGAAAATTCTCATTCATCATACAATACAACTTGTATGATTCCAAATTTCTGTCTAACTGAAGCTTGGGTGATGAGAACCTTTCCTCATTTGGTAAATTCAGACACTACCACATATGAGAGAATCAAACTCATATTTCCAATATTGCTAGAAACATACAAACATCAATTTTCCATAAATGCCATTGTAAGGGGATATAATATAAAATAAACTAAACAAAACTTTTATTTCTTTATTAAAATGCGGAAAAATATTCCTTACAATGCATCTTCAAATGAAAACTATGATATTACATATTTCCTAGCAATCTATCATAACTTTTAAGTAGTAGCTCAAAAATCCGATCCTCGAACCATGCGATAGAAATCCATCTTCGTGATCAGATTCAGCACACTCTTATTTTAACCTTCCTTTTGCTCGATCCTGCTTAACATCAAGATGCAACCTACTCACATCATGTAATAAGAATCAACAATTAGGAATTTTAACAAAGTTAGATAGTGGACTTACCTGAAGACGAGTCAAACATTTTGTCTCTACTTGCTTTCAAACATTTCAGGTATTCAGGGCAGCTTCGCTTCCAATGTCCCTTCTCATGACAATAAAAACATATAGACTTTTTGGGAATGGTACACGAGACAATCACAGACTTAGCCTTTCCCTTTACCTTTTGGTCAACCGGGTTGACCAAGGCCGATCCCCTTCTATTGGGACGAGAAAGCTTTTCTGGACTTCCAATGTTACCATTGTCCATGTCCATGGAAGTTTGAGAATTAGACCTTCCATCAATATTTGCTTGACCATTGCGCCAAATCATTGCTGATTCAGCAGCAACAAGCAAATAAGAAAGATCTATTAGGGTTATGTCAGGATCTGTCATATGGTATTCTTTAATAAACTCACCATACGACTCAGGAAGCGACTGAAGAACCCAGTCAACAGCGAACTTCCTTGAAATAACAGCACCCAACATTCTCAACCTGTCTATGTGTGACTTCATTCCTAAGACATGAGAGCACACAGGTCTTCTATCTTTATGTTTCATTTCTAGTAGAGCTTGAGTGATCTTGAACCTTTCAAGTCTTCGGGCTTGTGGGTCAGGGAGAATAAATGGAGGAGGTGGGGGAAGTGAAGCATGATGTTGAGGGACATCATCTTCAGGAGGAAAGCTTGTTTCAAGCGATTTGGGAAGATCATAGTTGTCTGAACCAGACATCTACAATGGGAGAAAATCAAGTTAGTTGATTCAAGTCCTTAATATAACACCCAATATGAAATATTAAGGCTAGGACCCAACACAATATTTTATAACTTGGAAGAGGGATGCCGTAATCCAAGCTATAAAATATTTGAAGGTAGGTGAATGACGATTCACCAATTTCCACCATGAAAAACGAAATAATTTATTAGGTTTTAATTGGATTTGAAACTCCTAGATCTTTTGAGATTCATTGAACTTTTCAATGGCATGTTTCAATCTCGATTGTGCCCTTCAGGTTTTGTGACTGGGATGCCGAGGATCACAAAACAAGGTGTGAATAACCATGCAAACTCACTTGGTACCCTTAATATTATCACCTAATCGATGTGCCGGTTAACCACACACGCTCCACCGATCTATGATAAACATTAAGTCACCATTCGTGATCCTTACTAATCCAAGTTAGTGTGCCGGTTAACCACACACGCTCCACCAACGACTTGCTAAGGTACAAAGTGTGAATTTCATGGGTTAGCACCATATTCACATTTTCCTAAAGTAACTAAGATTGGGAATTTATAAAAGGTTTAGTTACTTTATAATATTCATTATACTTTTAATGAGAATTTAAAGTCATTGTCCTACCCGTTCGGCTAACGACCCTCCACCGATCAAGGAAGCGGTGGGTGAGAATGGACACCCATTAAGTTGCCATTTTATAGGCAACAACCTTATACCCCCCTTATAGACCGGCTTCGTGAATGAGGCCTACTAACGGTAAAACGACTTGATCTTATACATATATATAATAATTAACCATTAATGTTATAAATAGTATAAGGGTTGAATTTTAACTTTTAAAACTCTAAGGGCTTGGAATTAAAGTTTATTAAAGTGTGTGAAACTTTACAAATTCCAAAACTTGAGGGAAAGTTTTGTAACTATCCAAAACTTTTCATTTCATAACTTATGAATTAAAGGTTCATAAAAATGAAGACTCTTCATTTTATGTAACTTATGTGTTTTAAGTGTGTGTTTAAAAGAAGTGACCTTTGGATATCCATAACTTGAGGACAAATTATGGACTCCATTAAAACACATAAATGATCAAGAATTAATCCTAAACAATTCAGCAAATAATTCCTATCATCTTCTAAATTCATAAGAACATGAACATGATCATCAAAGTTTCAAAAATTATATGAACACATACAAAGCATGAAATTTTGATATAAGCTATTGTAAATGGATTAGAACAACCATTACACCAACTAAAACAAGTTTTAAAACACCAAAACAGTTTAGGGTAATGTTTCTAGTCCATTTCCAGCAGCAAAAGTCGAAAATCTGCATTCTGAGGCTCCTACTCGCCGAGTGCACGAACCTACTCGGCGAGTAGGATGAGTTTACACATGAACTCGGCGAATCCCCCCATGGACTCGGCGAGTTCATCAGTCAGACAGCAAAAAATCGACTTTTTATCACTATTTTGCATCAAGTATCAAACAAACAAGCCTAGGCTCTGATACCACTGTTGGGTTTTGAGCATTCTAACACTTCCTAAGTGTACATGCAACCCTAATAAACCTTGGATCTATGTTTGTCTAAGATACATGCAAAATATTATTTTCCAAGGTTTATAACCTATCTAGCATGGCATGGGGTACTTTTAAACATAAAAGGACTAGATGAATTACATACCTTTTGTTGATTGTTGATTCCTTGGAGTTTGAGAGCCAAGCACCAATAATGTGAATGCCTCAAATGGAAATCACAACTCACCACAAACTTGGAAAAATGTATGAGAGAGTATACTAACTCTTGATTTTGGCCACCACACTTACACACACATTAGTGTCTTTTTCATGCAACATAAGCCTGTTTATATAGTGTACATGGTTAGGGTGAAACCCTAATAACCCATGTCTTTTCCTCTTCCAAGGATCCATGGGTTAAAAGCTCCATGGATCATCCATGGACTTCCATATAAGCTTAGCCCATTAACAAATGAGCATTAGCCCACACCATATAAATACAATAGCCCATGATTTAATTAGTCTTCCTTTTAATCACTAAATCAATTCATAATTAATTCAAGATTAAAACTAATTAAATAACATGACTTTATATTAATATATTATAACTTATAATATATTAATAAATCGTAAGTATACAATTATCATAAAATTATCCATAAACAGTTTGGGTGAAGTGCAACCCAAATGGACCATGCCGGGTCGGGTCAAGTATATACCAAATAAGTTATGGACTTAGACACCTTATCCAACAACATCTGTTTAGGGGATTAACACCACTTCAAGGGTTTTATTTTAATTAATGAAACTACAGTACACTACTTTACACTACAACTAGTAGTAACCAGGCATTCATACAAAGGTTTTTATACAAACACTATTACAGTACACTACTATAAATTACAGCTGGTGGTATCCAGGCATTCATACAAAGCATTTCATACAAATACAGTTACAGTACATTATTTTCTGGTACTGAGTACACTAATACAGTATACATTTACAAGGAATATACATGAATAGTCTATCTATTTACAAGACTACATTACATTCACTAAAGAAAATATTGGAGTTTTTGGAAGTACACTATAACAATTTCAAGTAACAACGACAAGGATTTGTCATCTCAAAAACATACTTATGAACTCACCAACTTAAGTGTTGATACACTTTCAAAACCACTTGTATTCTCAGGAAACCGGTAAGACAGGTACACCCGCAGGTTTTGAGAAGACGGAGCTTTAAGATTCGCGTCTTTTATACTTTTGTTATACATTTTTGATGTCATACAAATTATGTATCGAACAGATGTAAATACTTTACTTATCAATGTAATGTTTATGGTTGCTTTGATTACTATGATGAAATTATTGTGATACTGTACATGACGTCCTCTGCGCCCGAACGTTTCCGCCGTTCCGATTTGGGGGTGTGACAGATTGGTATCAGAGCATTGTTTATATTGAACTAAATATATCAAACCTTACATGATATACAACTATAAACACTAAGGGGCCGAAGCGCTCTGAACTAAAAGTATACTTTTAAAATCTAAGTATTTTATATGAAGTATACAAGTATACATACATACCAGAAACAGTATCACAAGAAGAACAAAAAAAAGTATTTAGATGTTGGACACTACGGTTAAACCTGGATAGTTATGTAATCATATCTGGGATAAATATAGCCAGATCAACTATATTTATTTGAGATACGACTAACATGTGTTTGGGGGTGATTGTGGTGTTGCAACAAGTCTAAAACTTACCAAAACTCCATACAAAGGAAACACTAGAACCGAACATACAGTTAAAATACTATAGGAGTATTTTATAGCACTATAACACTAGAGCCAAACACGTGAAAACAAAGAACCCTTGCTGATAGATCTATAATTGCTAAGTGTATACATATAAGTTATATATAAATAAGATTTTATGGGCTTAGAATAGGTGATTTAGCTTTACTTCATGTTCCTTGTTTGGTTGTGGACTTAGAGTAGGATCACTTAATCAAAGGCCTATTTTGTTTTAGTTATATATAATGTGTGTACACTATGTGATTATAGGGGGATCAGGCACAAATCACATCATAAAAATTCATTCCAAGTGTTGCTATGAATTTCGTGGCGATTGTTTACTTGAATTAGTAGACTTCCACTGTAAATCGCTTAGTAGAACACTATAACTGTCAGGATAAGATATACCTTGTCCAATATCACCTGACTCATAACCACTATAGAGGACTTATCATCATTTTCTCTTAAATCCTTATAGAGAAAGATGCCTCTAAAGAAGTCCAACAGAAAGAACAACAATCCTCTAATAAATCCACCGCCACCACCTCCTCAGTATGATCCTGCTGTCTTTCAAGCAGCAGTAACAGCAGTTGTGGCTGCCACTATGTCACAAATCAATGCAAGTGGCACTAGCAGGCGGGTAGTGGTGCCAACCCATCAAACCTCGGAGATAGTCATGGGCATCATAAGGAGTGTTCATACAAGGATTTCACCAACGCCAAACCTTGATCTTTTGATGGCACTGGAGGTGTCATTACACTAACCCATTGGTTCGAGAAGACCGAATCAATATTCAAAATATGTGCGTGCCCCGAGTCTAGCAAGGTGAAATTTGCTGCATGCACGTTCACAGACTGAGCCATCACTTGGTGGAACAGCCAAGCCAAGTCCCTGACTCTCCCGATAGCCAACGCTATGAGTTGGGATGATTTGAAGGAACTAATGTTAGCTGAATACTGCCCGCGGGGCGAAATGCAAAAAACTAGAGCATGAGCTCTGGAATTTGAAGATGAAGGACTCTGATGTTGCTGCTTATACTGCTAGGTTCAGTGACTTGGGTCTTCTGTGTCCCGGGATGGTCACCCCGGAGAGCAAGAAGGTTGAAAGATACATATGGGGACTGACACCCCCAACTCAAGGGAATGTCTCAGCTACCAAACCACTCACTTTTGGTAGTGTCAAGCATCCGGCACAGACCTTGGTGGATTACGGGGATCGCCACAACCCCGTGACAGTCATTCCCAAACAGCCCAAAGAGGGTGGCAGTACGATGAAATTCTGGAACAAGCATAAAGGCCAATCTTCGCAGGAGCCCTCAATGAAACAGCAAACAGTGACAGTCCACGCTGCTACCATTCCTGTTGCTGTTCCCACTACTCAAGCACCTACCAGTCGATACGCTCGAAACCTCCTGAGGTGTGACAAATGTAATTTCCATCATCATGGACCTTGTCGGGAGTTGCAATGCACTAGCTGCAACAAGAAGGGGATTATAGCCTACTTCTGCAAGACACCTACGTAGCCTAATGCTCAGACCCCCAGAGCTGGAATAGGCCAGGCCTGTTATGGGTGTGGTGAAACTGGGCACTACAAGAGGAAGTTTCCCTAAGGCAAGAGATGCTGGCAACACAGGGAGAGTGTTAGCCATGGGTCAGGAGGAGGTAGTAGCAGATCCCATCGTAGTTACGGGGACGTTCCTCCTCGACAACTCTTATGCATGCATTCTCTTTGATAGTGGTGTGGAGAGGAGTTTTGTTAGTCATAAATTCAAACACTTACTCAAACACAAACCCCAACCACTAAACAAAACATTCACCATCGATATGGATAACAGAAAGAAAGAGAGCACTAACGACGTATTCATAGGCTGTACCCTAACTCTAAACGACTGTCGGTCTCTATAAAAAGCTTTGATGTCATCATCGGCATGGATTGGATAAGTCCTCATCGTGCTGATATTCTTTGTTACGAAAAAGCCATTTGCCTCAATCTGCCAAATGGCGAAGCCCTAGCTATCTACGACAACAAACTCAGTACGAACCTTCACATCATTTCGTGCATCAAAGCCTAAAATACCTGCGAAAGGAGTGTCACGCATTCCTAGCTCATGTAGTTAACCAAAGACAAGAAGTTAAAGACCTCGAGAGCATCCCCGATGTCTGCAACTTTCCTGATATCTTCCCCGAAGATCTTCCAGGAGTCCTTCCTGAACACCAAGTCGAGTTCCGAATTGACTTGATTCCTGGAGCTACCCCTGTAGCTAAATCTCTGTATCGTCTGGCACCAGCAGAAATGCAGGAATTATCCAGCCAGCTAAACGAACTGCTCAGTAAGGGATTCATCCGACCAAGCTTCTCACCCTGGGGAGCACCGGTCTTGTTCGTGAAGAAGAAGGATGGATCTTTCCGAATGTGCATAGACGACCGCGAACTGAACAAGCTTACCATTAATAACTCCTACCCTTTACCCAGAATAGATGATCTGTTTGACCAACTCCAAGGAGCATGCTACTTTTCGAAGATCGACTTGAGATCAGGATACCATAAATTACGAGTCCAAGAGAGTGATGTTCCCAAGACAACATTCTAAACTCGATATGGTCACTACGAGTTTTCAGCACCAAGAACGCCCATAGAAATCCGCCAATTCTTGGGTCTTGCTGGCTACTATCCTAGATTCATACAAAACTTCTCCAGAATCGCTAAACCTCTTACCACTCTGACTCAGAAGGGTGTAAAAGTTGCGGAGAAAAACAAGACATTGCATTCCAAACACTGAAGCGAGCCCTGTGCATCGCACCTATCTTTTCTCTTCCAGAAGAGACAGCAGATTTTGTTGTATATTGTGATGCGTCCAATCAAGGGCTAGGCTGTGTGCTTATGCAACAAGGAAAAGTTATTGTTTATTCCTCGAGACAGCTTAAGGCGCACGAAGTCAACTACACTACTCATGATCTTGAGTTGGGAGCAGTGGTCTTTGCCCTGAAAATCTGGAGACATTACCTTTACGGTACCAAGTGCATCATCTTCACCGACCACAAAAGTCTTCAACATATATTTGATCAAAAAGAACTTAACATGAGATGGCGACGATGGGTAGAACTACTCAATGATTACGAATGCGAAATTCGCTATCATCCCGGTAAAGCCAATGTAGTAGCAGATGCCCTTAGTCGAAAGGAGTACTCAGGTCGTAAGGTGAAGGCACTAACCATGACAATCCATTCCCATCTGTCCACACAAATCCAAGAGGCTCAGCTAGAAGCCTTAAAACCAGAAAATGTGGCGGGTAAAGCCTTGAGAGGAATGGAGAAGAACTTTGAGATCCAGGGAGGCGGAGTTCGTTATTTAATGAACCGGATCTGGACCCCAAAGTTCAGTGGTTATAGGGACGTAGTCATGAATAAAGAACACAAAACTCGATACTCCATTCACCCAGGTTTAGATAAGATGTATATGGATCTCAATAAACTTTATTGGTGTCCGAACATGAAAGCCGAAATTGCTACCTACGTGGGCAAGTTCCTACCTTGCGCCAAAGTCAAGGTAGAATATTAAAAGCCCTCAGGTTTACTTCAACAGCCAAAAATACCTGAGTGGAAGTGGGAGTGGATTACAATGGACTTCATAACCAAGTTGCCCAAGACCCCGGGTGGTCATGACACTATTTGGGTAATCGTCGACAGACTAACCAAGTCCGCCCACTTCCTGCCAATCAAAGAAATAGACAAGATGGAGAAACTGACTAGAACTTACATCCGAGAGATAGTATGACTGCACGGTGTGCCCATATCTATTATCTCGGATAGAGATAGTAGATTCACCTCGCGATTTTGGCAGTCACTTTAGAAGGCTCTTGGAACTAGCCTGGACATGAGCACAGCCTACCATCCACAAACTGACGTCCAGAGTGACAGAACCATTCAAAAACTAGAAAACATGCTGAGAGCCTGTGTGATCGACTTTGGTAAAGCATGGGATACCCATTTGCCACTTGTCGAGTTTTCATATAACAACAGCTACCACTCTACCATCAAGGTTGCCTCATTCGAAGCCCTTTATGGCCGTAAGTGCAGATCCCCTCTGTGATGGGCTGAAGTAGGTGACACGCAGCTAGCTAAAGGGCGGGTTCCTGATAGCACTCTCTCTGGCCCAGAGATCATTCGAGAAACCACAGAAAAGATTGTTAAAATCCGAGAATGATTGAAAGCCTCTAGAGACAGACAAAAGAGCTACGCAGACAAGAGACAGAAACCTTTGGAATTCCAGGTTGGTGACCGCATTATGTTGAACGTCTCACGCAGGAAGGGCATGATACGCTTTGGAAAGCGTGGGAAGCTAAATCCAAGGTACATTGGGTCATTCGATATTCTCGCTAGAATCGGCCCAGTAGCTTACAAACTCCGTTTACCACAAGAACTTAACAACATACACCCTGTTTTCCACGTGTCAAATCTTAAGAAGTGTCTATCTGACGAAACTCTTGTGATTCCACTCGATGAAATCGAGATAAACGAGAGTCTTAACTTCGTTGAATAACCATTAGAAATCATGGATAGGGAAGTCAAATGAACGAAACAAAGTCGCATACCGATAGTGAAGGTTTGATGGAATGCCAAGCAGGGACCTGAATTCACTTGGGAGCGAGAAGATAAGATGCAACAAAAGCACCCGCATCTTTTTCCCTAGTCCATGATGTACTCACTATAGAAAGAAATTCGGGACGAAATTCCCTGTAACCGGGGGGAGGGTAATGTAACAACCCGTTAATTTTTCTAGTCAGTAAAAGTCAATGAAATTCACACTAGTTCAATCAAAGCTTACACTAGTTTAAATAAGGGATGCAATTCGTTACTCTAGAACCAAACACATAGTGTAAATTATGAAAATATAAAGGGTATAAGTAGATTTCGGTCAAGGGAGTCTAACCCCAAAGACAAAACCGAAATCACCCCCTTGGATTAAAGCTTAACCGAATTCCTTTATCTCTTTGACTCGAAACCGAATTCCCTTCTCCATTGGCACCAAAACCGAATTACCTCTTCTAAAAACATTTAACTTAGGACTGAATTCTCCATGAAAGCCTATTGTATAGGACCGAAAACACCCCTTTAGAAGCCCATTAAGACCGAACACCTTCCATAAATATATATATATATATATATATATATATATATATATATATATATATATATATATATTATAACCGAACACTCAATTCATTTCCCACTTTTCTCACCGAATACACACCCATTTTTCTCTCAAAAGCCATCCGAAAACTCTCTCATTCTTCAAGTGTTTTTGCCCAGATCTTCAACAAATCTTCAAATCTTCATAAGATTTCTTCAAATCTTCATAGTTTCACCAAGAACACACATAAAGAACACTATTACACCGAAAACACTCCCGAGCCCACCGAAAACTCCATTTGCTCATCGAAAACGTCCTTCAACACTTCAAATAATTCCAATTAAAATTTGTAAGTATTCCTTACATAATTAAGGTGTTGTCTAACACTTTAATTATTATTTAATTCATTATTTAACACATTATTTAAATTAATATCTTATTAATTTAAATACGACGTCGAATATAATTATTTTTAGGATAACATTATTCGCCCGTACGCTAGTCCGAGGATCGTTTCTACAACTCGCAATTCAAACACAAACGCATATACAAGGTGAGTTCATACCCCTACATTTTACTGTTTTCAATGTTTTAAGGGGGAATACAAGTAAAACACAAGGACTTTTGTATTTTTATACAAACAGTTTCAAAACCTTTGAAATTGATTCAAACCGAGTATTCACTACATTTCATAAAAATATCTATATATTTTTAACCCTTATGTAACATGTCGAGCATAAGGGTATTTTTCTTTCATACAATTAAATTGTAAAAGTTTTTAGTACACTACAGAACATACATTCAAATTATAATTGGTATAGTTGGTGAATCACTATACTATTTTGCTAAGTACAATACACAGAACAAGAACATACATTCAAACTATAATAGGTATAGTTTGGGAAACCCTACTCTATTTTACAAATCTAAGAACATTAATCAGAAATAAGTATATAAACTATAGTTGTATAGTTTATGGAAAACTACTCTAATACATTAATTCAAGGATACACTACTAAATAATTATTTAAGTATAATTGTTTTAGATTACAAAGTACACTACTACAAGGTAATACATAGAATTCCAAGTACAAAAGAACACTACTACATTACACGTAAACTAGTAAATACACGGTTGTGAGACACTACTTCAATTGTACCCATCAAGGTATAGGTCTAAGTCCTTTAAATTATAGTCAGAGTCTCCTGGAGGGAGAGCGTGACTTTGTGTATAGATATATACGGGATTGACAACCCCACACCTAAACTATTAGCTATAGTTAGGCCGGCAGGCTTGGGGTGACAAACGTCATAACATTCTGACGCATGAAGAACGTCGCAGAGCCCACTACTCAGTTTAGCATGGTTATATGAAACTCACAACTGTATTAACTAAACATTTGTTTACGGGATTAACACTACTTCAAGGGTTTTATTTTAATTAATGAAACTATAGTACATTACTTTACACTACATCTGGTAGTAACCAAGCATTCATACAAAGGTTTTCAGACAAACACTATTACAGTACACTACTATACATTACAGCTGGTGTTATCTAGCCATTCATACAAAGGATTTCATACAAATACAGTTACAGTACATTATTTTCTAGTACTGTGTACACTAATATAGTATAGATTTACAAGGAGTACACATGAATAGTATATCTATTTACAAGACTACATTACATTCACTAAAGAGAATATTGGATTTTCTGGAAGTACACTATAACAATTTTAAGTAACAAAGACAAGCGTTTTCCCTCTCAAAAACATACTTATGAACTCACCAACTTAAATGTTGATAAACTTTCAAAACCACTTGTATTCTCAGGGAACCGGTAAGACAGGTACACCCGCAGGTTTTGAGAAGACGGAGCTTTAAGAGTCGCGTCTTTTATACTATTGTTATACATTTTTGATGTCATACAAATTATGTATCGAACAGATGTAAATACTTTACTTATCAATGTAATGGTTGTGTTTGCTTTGATTACTATGATGCAATTGTTGTGATACTATACATGACGCCCTCCGCCCCCGAACATTTCCGCCGTTCCGGTTTGGGGGTGTGACATAAGGTATTTAAATATAGTGCAAAACCCCTAAATTAGGGTTTCCTAAACAGCTCCCAACTCGTCGAGTTGGCTCCTCCAACTCGCCGAGTTGTCTCATTAATCTCGCGACCAAAGAACTTCTACTCGCCGAGTTGAGGCTCCTCAACTCATCGAGTAGACCCATTAAATCCTCACGATTCTTCATCTCCAACTCACCGAGTTGGATCCTCCAACTCGCTGAGTTCAACTTGAAATTGGCATAATTCCACAATTAACTTTCTAGATTTCGGGTGTTATAGGGGGAGGGAGGCAAATTGAGGCAGGGGTAAAGGAGCCCTTTTTAGGTTAAGTCGAGAATTAGGGTTTTGGATATGAGTTTGCAATCATCACTTTAGAAGAAGAAGAGCAATCATAGGAGAAGAAGAAGTCATTCGTTCATGAAGAAACCCTAAATCGATTTTTAAAGGAGGAATATATCATTTATTGTTTTGTCAATAATTATTATGTTGTGTCATAATAGTTAGGCCAAGTCATCATTTAACCTGTAAGAGCCGGTTATCGGTGGGTAATATTTGAAAAAAACATATAGTTTGTTGGTGTTTTTTGTACAAAAAGTTTACTTGGATGGTGTTTTTTAAACATACCAAACTTGGATGATGTTTTTTAAACGATGTTGAAACATAGTTACCCATATAAGTCATTTTCCCCAAACATAAGAACACGAGAATCAGTTAACATTTATTTAGGATGATGATGCATGTTTTGGTTTAAAATAATTGACATTTGTAAAGGGGAAACCACATGCGATGAAGGATATTAGTGAATTTGTTTTTTTTAATATTTTTAACAACTATTTAGTGAGAGAATCAATTAACATTTATTTAGGATGATGATGCATGTTTTGGTTTTAAATAATTGACATTTAACGTGGATAGATCCAGCGATTTCGGTCTTTCAAAATAGTGTAGTCGCCGGCTAGATCAAACGCCGGTGAAATCACATTCTCATCACGATGGGAGATAACTCTTGGACAACACTCAGTCACATCAATAGGAACGTGCATCGAAATCATAGGGTTCATCATATCAGCCAAGAACCAAGAAATAGTCACGTAAGGTCAGATATAACCTCCCTCTTTATCACTAATTTTCCGAATTCTGTTCAAGTCAGAGACATTCAGAGGGTATGTGGTCGAGCTTGTATTCGTTTGGGTAAGATAGCTGGTGTGTTTATCGCTAAAAAACTATCAAAATTGGGAAAACGATTTGGTTTTATTAGGTTTTCAGGCGTTGGTAATTGTGACTCTCTGATAAAACAGCTTCGTGAAGTTTGGTTTGGATCATACAAATTGTTTGCCTCCCTCCCTCGATCCCTGGGAAACAATAATCGTACACCCCAAACTGCTGGCTTCTCCAAAGCGGTTCATCGTAATGTGAATGTAAAATACTATGCAAAGGTCGTCCGAGGCTTACCTAATAATATGAGAAACAATACTAATATGGAGGAGATTATTGATCTTACTTCTAGAGACTTCATAGTTGAAAAAAGACAAAGGGCATGCCTTGTTAAGGCAAGAGATTTTTCTACACTTCCCAATCTCTGGGTGCTATGTTTGGACAAGGGAATTGATAATTTTGAGGTGAAATATGTTGGAGGTTTGTGGGTGCTGATTGAATTTACTTCCAATAACGCATGCAAAAACTTTATGAGTAGTGAAGCAATAGATCATTGGCTTTTAGAAAAGAGAGCATGGGATCGAACCTTTGTTCCATCATAACGTATAGTGTGGCTGGATGTTTAAGGAGTACGTCTTTCTGCTTTGAGTAAAGAGTCATTTAGAAAAATTCTCTCTAAATGGGGAACAATAGCCCAGTTAGATGATGACCTGGGAGAAGATATTTACAAGAATAGGATCTGCATACTTTCAACTATCCAAACTATCATTTCAGAGGTAATCAAAGTCCGCGTTGATGGGATTATACATTGGATTAGGGTCAAATAAGCTCCAGGGTGGACCCCCTCCTTTGTTCATGACTTTCCTGGTCCTGATCTGGCCGATAGTGAACTACAAGATACTGAACAAAATGAAGAAAACTCACTGCTCTGAAAGGAATGAGGAGGTTTCATCGGAACCCTTTGGTATTTATGATGCTATTGAAAAAATGAAAAAAGACGAGGTCAACAATGATATTCATAAAGGATTTAATAGTTAGGGTAATGGCAAAAAAATATAATAATAACAGAGAGAAACCTCAAGGGCAAAATGGGAATTCAGTAATGGAAAAGGTTCCTTCTCATTAACCTGTTGAATGTCGTGCTTCAAGTTCGCCGGCTGCTTCACAGGTACATTCATCTGTTGCCCCTGGACCGGCTGTCGACCTCCCAGCTGCTGCAACAACTATTCCGGCCACTGATGTTGTTCCGACCATTGCTGCTGAAGAACCGCAAGCAGCTCCTGCTGGTCTACCCATTTCGACAGCTGCCCCCACTGTTCCAGCTCATATTGCTAATTCTAGGTCTCTTAAAACTGGAACAGAAAATTCTAATAAATAGGCTTCAGTTGTTTTCTCAGGTGGATATATTCGCATGTCAGGCATTCCATTTACGGATGATTCTTTATCTCATCCACCTGGTTTTTCAAATATCATCCATGGAGAGAATGATGTTTTCTCAGAAGGTTCTTTCAGCACTGACGCAATTGAGGTTGAATTCCGAAAACAATTGCTCTAGGAGGGAGTATTGGTTTAAATATGAAGAGTTGTTCTGAGCATGTTAAAAATACTATTCAAGAGGAGTGATTTAATAAATTTAGTTATGAATTGTCTATCTATTAATATCTAAGGAGCGGGATCTATAGAGAAACGGGTGTGGATAAAATCACTCTGTATCAAATTTAAAGTTAACTTCCTGGTTATTCAAGAAACAAAGGAGCTAATAGACCTTTCTCTTGTTCGTTCTTTTTGGGGTAACCTCACGTTCTCTCATGCTTTTTCTCCTTCTCATGGTGCTTCGGGAGGTATTTTGGTTGTCTGGGACCCAAATATTTTTATTTATAATAAAGTAATCATTTATGATTGGTACGTGGCGGTGGAGGGGGTTTGGGCTGTCTCTAGAATGAATGTATTGCTGATTTCTGTCTACGGTCCCCAAAGAGACGATTGTAAAAGACAAATGTGGATGAAATCTCTATCTTGATTGCTTCTTTCTTAGGAGAATGTGTGGTTATGGGAGACTTTAATGAGTTCAGAAGCGAGTCTGAAAGGTTTGGTTCTCATCTCCAACATATTCGCGCTAGAAGTTTTAATCAATTTATTGACTAGGCCAAGTTAGTTGATATTCCTATGGGTGGGCCCCGTTATACGTGGAGTGATAAATGGAGATCTAAGTTTTCCAAGTTGGGTCGATTTTTGGTCACCGAAGGTCCTTTGCAGCGTTTTCCTCATATTATGGGTTTGGTTCTGGATAAAAATATCCCTGATTATCGGCCTATTGTTTTATTAGAGCATCGGGTGGATTATGGTCCGTCTCCCTTTCGTATATTTCATTCTTGGTTTGAGCTCGATGGTTTTGATGATGTGGTTCATAATTCTTGGAACTCCAATATGGCTGAGAATGGGATCGATAATCCTTGGGTTATTTTTAAGAAGAAGTTCCAACTTCTCAAATCTAACTTAAGATTATGGAATTCTAGCGCTCGAGACCGTTTGACTAGTAAAAGGAAAATTCTTCAAGACAAAGTTCAAGAGATCGATGCTTCTCTTATGCTAGATGGGGGTAGTGATGATCTTCGTGAACAAAGAGTTTTGGCTATTAAAGAATTGACGGACTTAGACCATCTTTCTAGAATTGACATGGCGCAGGAAGCGAAAATCCAGTGGGCCATTGCAGGGGACGAGAATTCTGGTTTTTTCCATGGTACTATTAATCGAAAGAGGCGTCATCTTGCTATAGGGGTATCATGATTGATGGTGTTTGGGAGGATGATCATGGGAAGGTTAAGAGGAGTTCCAAAATTAGTATAAAAATCTTTTCTTGAGAAAAAAAGGAAGAAGACCTACTACTGATCCTAATCTGTTTCATACCCTCATGGATGATCAAGTTCTTCTCCTTCAAGCTCCTTTCTCTCGCGATGAAATTAAAAGGGTTGTTTGGGATTGTGGTTCAGATCGGGCTCCTGGGCCGGATGGTTTTTCTTTTGGTTTCTTGAAAAGATTTTGGGATCTTATTTCTAATGATTTGGTGGCTTTCATTCAACATTTTCACGGTCATTGCTTGGTCCCAAAAGGTTGCAACGCTTCTTTCTTTATGGTTATCCCTAAAGTTCGTGACCCTAAGAATATTAGAGACTTTAGACCTATTAGTCTAATAGGGTGCTAGTACAAAGTTATTGGTAAATTATTAGCTAATAGGTTGGTGGAGGTTATTGGTTCTATTATTAGTGTGGAGCAGTCTGTTTTTGTTAGAGGTTGACAAATCTTGGATGGTCCTTTTCTTCTTAACGAGGTGGTGGCTTGAAGTAAGTCCACGAATAATCCACTTATGATTTTTAAAGTGGATTTTGAGAAGGCTTTTGATTCTGTTTCATGGGAGTATCTTTTAGAGATTATGCAGATTATGGGCTTTGGTAAGTTGTGGTGTGATTGTATTATGGAGCTTCTTAGATCTGCTAGGGCTTCTGTTCTTGTTAACGGGTCCCCTACTGATGAATTTCAAATTCAACATGGCCTTCGACAAGGTGACCCCTTGTCCCCTTTTTTATTCATTCTGGTTATGGAAGGGCTTCATATAGCTTTACGGAAATCTCATATTGCAAACGTATTTCAAGGCATTTCTATTAGTGGGATTGATATCTCACACTTGTTTTATGTTGATGATGTTGTTTTGTTATCGAATTGGGACCCATCAAATGTTCCCCGAATCATTCGTATCTTGCGGTGTTTTTATTTAGCTTCGGGGCTAAAAATCAACTTACAAAAAAGTAAGTTGATTGGAGTGGGAGTTCATTTGGTTCAAGTTGAGGTGGCGGCTTGTAAGGTTGGGTGTGCTCCTGATTCTTGTCCTTTTATTCACCTTGGAGTCCATGTTGGCCAGAACATGTCTCATATTGCTGCTTGGTCTTCAGTTGTTGATCGTTTTCGGTCAAAACTCTCAGGTTGGAAAGCGAAATGCCTTTCATCTGGAGGTCGCCTCTCTTTGATCAAATCGGTTCTTGGAAGTCTTGGAAGTTACTTGATGTCTATCTTCATGGTTCTGATCTCTGTTGTTAACACCTTAGAGTCTCTTCGAGCTAGGTTTTTTTTGGGGTGCTGATTTAGATGAGAGATGCATGCATTGGGTTCGTTGGGACCGAGCCTTAGCTTAAAAAAAGGATGGGGGTCTTGGTGTTGGCAGTCTGTTTTCCTTTAATCGGTCCTTGCTCTATAAATGGCGCTGGAGATTCTTTCATAATCCGGATTTGATATGGGTTTAAATTGTAAAGGCTCTTTATGGTCCGGGTGGTGGTTGTAGCTCTTTCTCTCAGAGAAGAGGTTCGATTGGTCCTTGGAACGGTGTCATTCGGATGCTTGTGCAGCTTAATAATCGTGATCTTGATCTCAGGCCTTTCTGTCCTATTAGAGTTGGTGATGGGAATAGAGCTTCATTCTGGCACGATGTATGGAAGGGGATACCCAAATGGTAGCTTCTTTTCATAGGATTTATACTCTAGATCTTCATAAATCTGTGTTGGTCCATGATAGAGTGCTTCTAGGTTGGAATTTTGATTGTCTCAGGCGTACACCTAGAAGGGGTATTGAAGAGACTCAATGGAATGCTTTCACTTCCTTAATGCAGCGAGTTCTTCTTCATTCCATACCAGATCGTTTGGGGTGGACTATTGATGTCTTGGATTCCTTTATAGTTTCTTCTCTCCGAGTTTTTTCGGATAGTCATATGTTACATTCAGGGGGTCCTGAAACTCGTTGGAATAATTGGGTGCCTATCACGGTGAATATCTTTATTTGGAGATTGCAGTTAAAAAGTATTCCGACTAGAGATAATCTTTCTCTTCGTGGGATTATTATGGACTCGATTCATTGTCCCGTTCGCTCCAATACCGTTGAATCTATTGACCACCTTTTTCACCAGTGCAATCAGTTGATCGAGATATGGACTCGAATAGCATATTTGGTGGGGTGTCCAGCTTCCTCAGTTTTTCTCTTTTGATCATCTCCTCTCGTGGTCTGATTCTCTTTCCGTAAAAAGAGGGCAACGACAAGCCTTTGACATTGTCATCTCGACTACCTTATGGTGTTTATGAAATTTTCGTAATTCCACTATTTTTGGAACGGCTCAACCTAGGAAATCTTTCATTTTAGATGAAGTGATTGATAGCTCTTTTTTTTCTTAGATTTCCAATAGGTGTAGAAAAGCTAAAATTAGTTGGACCTCTTGGCTTCATAATCCTCTTTTAGCTTGTAATTTGTTGTGATGACTTTATTTTTCTAGATTCTTGCTAGTTCTTTTTTTTTATAAAATCTCTGCCGTTCTAAAAAAATATTGACATTTGTAAAGGGGAAACCACATGTGATGAAGGATATTAGTGAATTTGTTTTTTTATATTTTTAATAACTGTTTAGTGATTAGAAATTAGTATTACGAAGTTGAATTTATCAACGTTTAGATTAAAACTAGAGACCTCCAAGACAAAATATATATAAAATGGGATAGGCCTACATTTTTTTTGGGGTATGTTAAATCGCCCCCCCCCCCCCCACCCCCCTCCTTTTTATTTTATGTCAAATCAAAATCATTTTTTATTCTCTTTTTTATATATATATATATATATATATATATATATATATATATATATATATATATATATATATTAATTAACTTTATTTTTTTAATATTTACGGTTTTAACTATTTCAATTTTTAGTTCTACAAAAATAACTTATATATATCCCTATTAATTTGTTGTATTTATTTAAACGTTTTTATAAATTGGTTTTTATACATTTATTTTTCTATATAATAATTTATTATTTTCTAAAACTTGAAATTTTTTAACTATAGCTGAACGGGTCACCCCGTATATTGAACGGCTAAATATTTATAATCATTATTATCGTTCTAGTTTTAACGGCTAAATATGTATAATAATTATTATTGTTTCACAATTTAATTGCGCCACCCCTATCCTTTGTTTATCCCCCCTCCCTCATGATTTGACTATATATATATATATATATATATATATATATATATATATATATATATATATATCAAATGTCAAATCATGAGGGAGGGGGGATAAACAAAGGATAGGGGTGGCGGATTACCTCTTCCCTTTTTAAATTTATAAAATAATCTTTTTCAGTTCTATGGAAAACCTAATTTTGTTTTTAATTTAATAGCATGTTTGTTTTCAACACACTTACATACATATGAGCGAACAGGTAATCCGCCACCCCCATTGTAATCATTCAGTATATTCATAAAAATGTCAGTACCGAATATTTTTATTCTAATAAACATAAACGTAAATTGATTACCATAACTATAGTATTTTTTTATAATAAAATATTTTAAAAGAAAATTATACAATAGAAATAATCTTTATAAAACCCTTCACTAATCTCCTTAGACCGGAAGGAGTGGGAGGGAAGCTTCCCTCATTTTTTGTGGGCTATACCCTTCTTTCCCTCACTTTTCTTTCCCTCACCTAAAACCCAAGGAATGTGTGGGAAGCCCTTCCCTCACTTTTTTTTTTTTATTAAATAAAATTAATTTTTTTGTTATGAATTATAATTTTTAAATTAATACTAAACATAAAATAAAATTCGTCAGCCAATCGCAGCAAGAGAGAGAGAGCGGGAGAGGCTCCGCTCTCCGTTTCCCGCACAAGGCTTTCCCGCGCCGACGGTGCGGTGTTCCGCCGGACGGGAAGCTACCCGCTCCGTCCGGCCTTATAATATTAAGTTTTATTCATATAAACAAAACATATTTATCTTTTTTAGATTGCAACCCATAAAACATAAAATAATTAATATTTTATTATTTTAAAAAATACGTTAATAATTATATAATAATCATGAAATTATAAGATTTTATTTTAACATGACTGTTACTTTAATTTTTAGTTTATACTATTGTATTGTAGTGTTAAATAAATTTCTGTTAATATATTTAAATACAATGAATTAGTTGGTATTTCCTAAACATCGCTATTTTCGTGTTAAAAATGTTTTCTATTTTTAAATATGAAATAATGAAGTTATAATAATACAAAATAGTGTTAAAAGTCCAAAAAAATAATAATGGAGTTAAATATGAATTTTCTTTTCTATACTTTGGTTTATACCCTTTTTTTAAAGCTTTTTACAAACATATGAAAAATATGGTTGAACTTAAAAGACGATACGATAATGAACTCTTTTTTCGAGAACTTTCAATTAACATTTCTTGAGAAACATCAATTATTAGGTGCAGCCATCATTATCTAACAATTAATTTATTTAGATACAATCACCTTTTCGTTTTTCAAATGTGAACATGACTTTGAAAAAAGTTTCTAACATATTTTTACATAACTTTGAAAAATGCTCATAATCTTATGAATTAAGCGTAATTAATGTAACTATAAATCAAAACAAACTAGTAAAATTTTGATAAGAACTTTAATTGAGAAGAAAGAATATTTAGAGAGAATATGAAAGTTATATCTCTTATAACTTTTGGTGTGTCTCATTCTTTACAATGGAGGGGTATTTATACTACAAATTTTACTAACATATAATTGTAACTAGTTAGAAATGTTGACAAATTTACCATGCACCAATTATTATGTCATCCACCAATTATTTACAACACTCCCCCTTGGATGACATCATTTTAGCGTTCAACTTTGACGTACTGCCTCATTAGAAACCTTGATAAAGAAAACCCAGTGGGAAAAAAAAAACTTTAACGAAGAGAAAAAGAGTGCAGTGTATAGTTGACTCCCCCTTATTTACACATTTGTCACATTATATTCTATGCACATGTCGCATTCCGATGCCATGGACATGTTTCCTGAAAATTGCAGTAGGAAGTGTCTTCGTAAAAAGGTCTGCTGCATTGTTACTGGATTGAACATATTTGATTTCAACTTGATGGTTCTTTATAAGCTCTTGAGTGTACTCAAAAAACTTTGGAGGTATATGTTTTGTCCTGTCGCTCTTGATATATCCCTCTTTCATTTGAGTGACATATGTTGAGTTATCTTCATAAATTAAAGTTGGACATATATCATTTTCAAGTCCACATGAAGTTAAAACTAGTTGTGTCATCGATCTTAAACCATGTACATTCTCTACTAGCTTCATTTAGTGCAATTACTTCAACATGATTTGAGGATGTGGCAACAAGTGTTTGCTTTTGAGAACGCCAGGAAATTACAGTACCTCCATTCATGAATACATATCCAGTTTGAGATCTAGCTTTATGAGGATCAGACAAATAACCTGCATCTGCATAACCAATCAAGCCTTGTTTTGAATTGTTAGGGTAAAATAACCCTAAATCACTAGTTCCTCGAAGGTATCGAAAAATATGTTTGATTCCATTCCAATGTCTTTTTGTTGGGGCTGAACTAAATCTTGCTAGCAAGTTTACAGCGAAAGAAATGTCAGGTCTAGTACAATTGGTAAGATACATAAGAGCTCCAATAGCATTTAGATATGGTACTTCTGAACCAAGGACTTCTTCATTTTCTTCACATGGACGAAATGGATCCTTGTCAATATTTAATGATCTAACAACCATTGGAGTGCTTAAAGGATTTGCATTTTCCATATTGAAACGTTTCAAGACTCTTTCTGTGTAATTTGATTGATGCACAAGTATTCCGTTAGGCATATGCTCAATCTGTAAACCAAGACAATATTTGGTTTTTCCAAGATCTTTCATTTCAAATTCTTTCTTTAAAAGTTCAATCACTTCAAGGATTTCTTTATTCGTTCCAATAATGTTTAGATCATCAACATAGACTGCTGTGATCACATATCCAGATGTTGTTTTCTTAATAAATACACATGGACAAATAGTGTTATTTTTATAACCTTTACTTGTCAAATAATCGCTTAAACGATTGTACCACATGCGCCCAGATTGCTTTAACCCATACAAAGATCTTTGTAATTTTATAGAATACATTTCTTTGGGTTTTGCACTTAACGCTTCAGGCATTTTAAATCCTTCAGGGATTTTCATATAGATATCACTATCAAGTGATCCATACAAGTAAGTTGTAACAACATCCATAAGACGCATCTCTAAATTTTTAGATACTGCCAAGCTGATTAAATATCTGAAAGTGGTTGCATCCATTACCGGTGAATAAGTTTCTTCATAATTAATTCCAGGTCTTTGAGAGAAACCTTGAGCAACAAGCCTGGCCTTGTATCTTACAATTTTGTCTTTCTCATTTCTTTTTCGTACGAAGATCCATCTATATCCTAATGGTTTCACAACTTCAGGTGTGAGGATAATGTTCCCAAAAACCTTTCTCTTGTTAAGAGAATTTAATTCAACTTGCATAGCTTCCTTCCATTTAGCCCAATCATTTCTTCTTTGACATTCAATGACAGATTGTGGTTCGGGATCATCATTCATAATATCACATGCAACTGAATAAGAAAATATTGCACCTATATTGTCAGTTTCATTTTGGTCACATATTCTATTTGTCTGACCATAATTTAATGCATCATCCTCCTTTCTTGGGGGGAATTTGAATAATTCATGTTTCTCCAGGAACACTTTCATCGTGATCTAGTGCATTTTCTACTCCTCTTCTTTTTCGTGGGTTCTTATCCTTAGAACCAAATGGCATTCCACGCTTCAGGCGTGTTTTAGACTCTTGAGTGACTTTATCATCAGATTGTCCATGTGGAATGTCAATTCGAGCTGGAACATTGACAGCTGGGATATATGATTTAGCCACCCTTTTTGTGTCAGTAAATGCATCAGGTAATTGATTTGCCATTTCTTGGAAATGCATTATCTTTTGAACTTCCATGTCACATTGCTTTGTGCGAGGGTCAAGATATGATAAAGTAGGCTCATGCCATGACACATCCTTTTCCAGAATCTTCTTTTCTCCACCTAATGATGGGAAATTTGCCTCATCAAATTGACAATCTGCTAGGCGTGCTGTGAAAACATCACCTGTTAATGGTTCAAGATATCTTATAATAGAGACTGACTCATAACCAACATATATTCCCAACCTTCTTTGAGGACCCATTTTTGTCCGTTGAGTTGGTGCAATATGGACATATACTGCACACCCAAAAATTCTCAAATGAGATATATTTGGCTCTTGACCAAAAGCAAGTTGTAGTGGAGAATATACATGATATGAACTTGGTCTCATGCGTATCAATGATCCAGCATGTAAGATTGCATGGCCCCAAACAGAAATATGGAGTTTGGTCCTCATTATCAATGGTCTAGCTATTAGCTGGAGACGTTTAATCAGTGATTCAGCTAAACCATTTTGTATGTGTACATGAGCAACTGGATGCTCAACAACAGTTCCTACAGACATACAATAGTCATTAAATGCTTGTGAAGTAAATTCACCAGCATTATCAAGTCTCACTCTTTTGATAGTATAATCAGGGAAATGTGCCTTTAATTTAATAATTTGGGCAAGAAACTTTGCAAATGCCATATTACGAGTTGATAATAGGCAAACATGAGACCATTTGCTGGATGCATCTATTAAGACCATAAAGTATCTAAATGGTCCAGATGGTGGGTGAATCGGTCCACATATATCACCTTGAATTCTTTCTAGAAATCTAGGTGACTCCCTTTCAACTTTCATTGAAGAGTGTTTTATAATTAACTTTCCAAGGGAACAAGATGTACATGGTTTTATGCTATTGGATTGAGGGAACTTTTGGTCCTTCAATGGATGCCCATGTGTATTCTCAATTATCCTTCGCATCATTGTTAATCTTGGGTGGCCCAACCTATCATGCCATAAACTGAATGTCCCAGGATCACAATGTTTTCCTTCTACTACCATATTTGATTCAATCATATGTATATATGTATAATGCAGACCAGAATCAAGTGTTGGTAGTTTTTCAAGCACATGGTTTTTGTCTATAATATACATATATTTCTTATTTTCAATGGTCACAGTTTTTGTGTCATAACCTTTGAAATATATGTCATTGAAACTTAATAAGTTTCTATTAGACTTTGGAGAAAATAAGGCATTTTCTATACAAAAGCTTGTACCATTTGGTAATATAAAATGGGCTTTCCCGGTTCCCTCTATCAAGTCTGCAAGACCTGATATTGTATGTATGACTATTTTTGTTGGTACTAATTCTGAAAAATATTTCTTTGATTTCAGAATAGTATGTGTACTACCACTATCTGCTATACAAAGATCTCCAATCTTTTCTTGGTGTTGTGCTCCAGTTGGACTCATATTAAACTTCACATATAAAGGAATAATAAGTGAATAAACATAATCATAATTATTATTAAAAAGAAAGTTCATTTATTGTAGGAAAGACATTACATGAAAAACAAACGAAGGAAAAACAGTTTTACTAGAACAATAATAGATTTTTTTTTAGTTTATGTCTTCCATGTCATTGCAGAAATCAACAACATTTAGCGGAGTGAATTCAACATTATCAATGAGGTTTGCTTCTTTTCCTTTTCCTTTAATGGACTCTTGATAAAGTTAACAAAGATGTGCAGGTGTGCGACAGGTACTTGACCATTGGCCTGTGCTACCACATCTATAACATGAACCATCAGATTTTTGTGATGTCCCAGTGTCATGCCTTGCCACTTTGGCCTTATCTTGTGTGTGGACATTGTTTCTTTGTGAATATTGGTAATTATTTCTTTTCTGGCCACGACCACGATTATTACCTTGTCCACGACCAGAATTATGGTTCTGATTATGGCTTTGGTTTCAATTAAAATAGCCACGGCCTCGTCCTCGACCACGACCTCGCCCTCGTCCACGTGTATTGTTTCGATGACCATCAATATTTGTAGCATTTGCTTCAAGAAGTGCTACTGATCCCGTTGGACGAGATTCATGGTTTTTCATCAAGAGTTCATTGTTTTGCTCTGCAACGAGCAGACATGCATTCAGTTTAGAATATCTTGTGAACTTTTGCATCCGATATTGTTGCATCAAGGTAATGTTTGTTGCATGAAATGTTGAGTAAGTTTTCTCCAACGTATCTTCATCAGTAACCTCTTGTCCACAATACTTGAGTTGTGAACATATTCTGAACAAAGCTGAGTTGTATTCATTTACTTTCTTGAAGTCTTGAAACCTTAGTGTTCTCCATTCATCTCTAGCATTTGGAAGTATAACTTCCTTTTGATGATCAAATCTTTCTTTCAAAAGATTCCAGAGAATACTTGGATCAGTAACATCAAGATATTCAAATCTCAACATTTCATCAATATGCTTATGAAGGAAAACTTGTGCTTTTGCTTTGTCTTGTGCCAAGCAGTTATTAAATTCATATATAGTATTTAAGATACCCATGGATTCAAGATGCATTTTTACATCTATCATCCATGGCACATAGTTTTTTCCACTAACTTCAAGTGCTGTAAACTCGAGCTTTGCAATGTTGGACATAATGTAACTATAAATTTTAAACAAAATAAAAATAAAAATTAAAATCCATTTATTTCAATAAATATTACACAAAAAAGAAGCGGTAAAGCTAACATTGCATACAAGCCTAAAAGTAGATGAAATTCCATATTATCTTCGATGTTAAGGATTGGGATGAAAAGTAACATGACTATTATAGTCATGATTATCACAAAAGGATGAATCATCTTGAAGCTTGATTTATTTGATAGAAGAGAGAAATATTTGTTGTGGGTAAAATAAGCAGGGTAAAGATGTTTATTTATGGTAAAAAAAATATAGCCGTTGTTTTTGCTGTTTATAACCGTTGCATATATATTCCCGTTGTGTATATATGTATATGTATTTTATAAATCATATAATAAGACTTATAACTAATACATAACTTTACTAATTAGAAACATAAATAAATATTAGTAAATGTTTAAATAAAATTATGAAGAGTATCCAAAATATAAATAAACATTGACATGTATAAATAAATATAATTTAAATGTTAGTATGCATAAATAAAAGTTAGTAGCATAATATAAATGTTAGTATGCATAAATAAAAGTTAGTTGCATAATGTAAATGTTAGTTTGCATAAATAAAAATTAGTTGCATAATGTAAATGTTAGTATAAAAATTAGAATAAGAAATATTAGTATAAGAAATAAAAATTGTTAGTAGTCCATAATGTCCATAATGTATAAGTTTCATTAATTCATTAGTATTATTATTATTTTAATATGATTGAGGTTTTTATAATTAATAGTGTTTTTACTAAGTAATACATACCTTGATTAAGATAGATGTGATTTTCCACTTGTTTAATAACATTGATTAGAGCTTTCGTGCTGATAACGTGTTATGAATTAAGCGTAATTAATGTAACTATAAATCAAACCAAACTAGTAAACTTTGATAAGAACTTTAATTGAGAAGAAAGAATATTTAGAGAGAATATGAAAGTTATATCTCTTATAACTTTTGGTGTGTCTCATTCTTTACAATGGAAGGATATTTATACTACAAATTTTACTAATATATAATTGTAACTAGTTAGAAATGTTGACAAATTTACCATGCACCAATTATTATGTCATCCACCAATTATTTACAACACCACCAATTATTTACAACACCTAACATATTTTTAGAATAAATGTTTTTATTTAAAATTTTCTCTCTTGTCAATTTTTTTATAATGTTTACAATTTTTATTTGGGAGAATTTCATATATGTAGGGCTGTTCAGTATTTGGATAAAACTGAATTGTCCAATTGGACAATTTGGATTGGACTATTTGGTTCGGATATTCGGATTTTTGGATTGGTTTTCGACAAAACCGAATTATTATTTTGGATTTCGGATTGGTTCTGGTTTATAAAATATGAACCGAATAGTCCAAAAAAACCGAATAACAGTTTATTATTTATTTATTTTTAATATATATCTATAATTATTTATTAGTAATTTTGTAATTTATTTTTTGAAATAGGTTCAAAAAGTTTCACCTAATTTAAAAATATTAATATGCGTTTTCTCTTAAAAGTTTTTTATCTATAAAATATTAAAATATAATATACCTTCATAATAGTTGCTTATAAATTTCAAATCGTAACTAAATAATTTGTTTTTTCTTCTCGTTTAAAATTCGGTAATATTATAATTATATTTCGTTTTAAAATGTTTTAACTTTTAAAAACCGAATTATAAAAACCGATCCAACCGAATTGTAATTGGATCGGATCGGATCAGATTTGAATTTAGTTTGGACTATTCAGATCCATGTTTTGAAAACCGAAATCAATTTGGATTCACTTGATTGGATTGGATCAAACCGATCCATCTAAACGAACACTCCTACATATATGCCCTTCTTAAACATCAAAATATCTTATTTACCCAACTTAATTTCTAAATATCATATTTACCCTTAATAAACTTTCTAAATATCATATTTACCCTTCATAAAATTTCAAAATATCATATATGTCCTTTTTAAACATCAGAATATCACATATGTCCTTCTTAAATATCAAAATATCATATATGCACTTTTTAAACATTAAAATATCAATGATAATATCTAAAATATTCTCCATCTACAAAATGATAATAATCAACAATAACAAAAACTAAACAATCAAAATATGCATTCCATAGAAAGCGTTAAAGATGAATCTTTTTGTCTGTCAAGAGGCCGACATTCCAACAATTTATAAGTTCACATTCCATTATCATAGACGTAAGGATAATATGGTTAAATTTCTTAATTATTTATAATAATTCTAAGGTATAAAAATGATTATAAAATATTAAAAACATTATAAAAAAGGATTTGGGCAAATATGATATTTTAAAGGTTTATGAAGGATAAATATGATATTGAAAAATTAAACTGGACAAATATGATATTTTGAAGTTTAAGAGAGGTATATATGAAATTCTCCCTTTATTTTAATATCTCTATGTCACAAAACTCTATTTTTTAATATAATTCTTATCCAATATTAAGTAATTTTAGAGATATAACCAATTTAATAAATAAAACATATATCGATTATTTATTTTTAAGATATTTTATATCTCAACTAAAAACTACAAAATATCTTCGACAAACAATTTTTCTTTGATTTTCTCCTGGAATTTAACTATTCAGTTTCAGATTTCACCAAGAAAATATTACAACACAAACTAATATTGATACTTTCAAAATATACACAAACATCTTCAACATTTTATTATCTTGACTTTACCATCACAGAGTCAAAACATAGAAAACAATAACCTTTCATAACTGGCATCGGTGGCGGAGACAATAATAGGGTGGCAGGCAGGTGCTCCGCCCCCCTAATCTCTATTTAAAAATAAAATCAACTATGAAGTAGCCATTAAATTGAAGCCCATATCAATTTGTAGTAAAGTTGGCCCCCTCCAATCTCTTTATGGTATATAAAAATAATAAGGCCATGAGCAAACTAAAAGCCCATATACGTAGCTTCCCTTTTTTAATTGCCAAAAGTCTGGTATCCTTTTTATTTAATTAAACGACGTGATTTTAAATTACATAGCTTAGTCTTGGCTACATTTGCTAACACTTACAAATTACATGACACGATTTTCGTTCTCGGATCAACAAGAATTAAGAAAGTAAATTTTAATGTGTAGTACACATTAATTTTCTATAATTTGTAGTTAGTGATGTTATTATCAATGTTAATTTTGTTTCTTATATTCATAAGATAAACCAAGAGTAAGAAAAAAACCAAGATGTTCATGACCCATATTTGTATATTGTTAGTAATAATACGAGAGAAGATATTCATAATACATGTCCACAACCTAACTATGAATATGTGTTTATGATCATTTGACAACTTTTGAAGATTGGTTCTTTAGATATCTATATAACTTCTATTTAGATGAATTTTTCTTTTTCGATTTAGTTTCAAATTTACTGACTCTATTATATACATTGCTCAAATATAAAATAATACGATTTGACTATCTTATTACATGTAAGCCCCCCTTAGTCTAAATTCTTGGCTTCCCTGGCATGAAGTTCTTGCTTTTTTTTCTTGAACATATATTAAATTATAACTATCACAACTTTATGAACACAAAATCATAATGTTTCTTTTTCTTAGACGTTTATTAATCTATCACCAACACAACATTTTGAACACAAAATCAAGTTGATAAGTTACTTTCAGAAAAACACAATTACAAATTTACAAGATCTGTAGCGCACAAAAAATATCGAATATAAACATACAAACACATGTAACCACACATACATAACAAATTTAGAATAAAAGCACCCACAAAACTAATAACCAAACGACTAATTTGAATAAACAAATAAAGATCCATAAAGAAACTTTAAAACTTTAAAAGAAGAACAAAAATAGATCTAAACCAAGTTCGAATTAAAAAAACATAAAATCAATAATCAATGACTAAATCATACGCTTCACCTCTTTCAACCTTCAACCTGTACCCAACACATAAAATACAATCAGTAACCTAAAAAATAAAATAAGAAATTAATAAAAATACATAATAACGATGTGGTGTGTGATAGTGTCGAGAATAATAGTGGCGGCAATGACAAACGCAGATCTACAAAGATACTCAGATACATACAGAAACCCATCTCTTTTCTTCATTATAAAATAAGATCGGTAAAACAGGAGCGTCAGTGAAGGAACCTGGTTTTGAAGAGAACAACTTATTTGAGGGTTGTGTTTAGATTTAGGGTGGTTTACGTTTATAGAGAAGGTGGTTTGTGGTCGTCGCTATGATGATTCTGCGACGGTGCTGGCAAGGATGCTTCCGGTGGTAAAGGTTGCCACAGTGGTCGGGGGTGGTGACTTAGCTGAGTGGGAGGCGGCGGTTGTAGTTTGAAGCTAAGGTTTTCTAGGTTTTTTCTTGGTTCAGAGAAAATAGTGCGGAGAGAAAGTTATTTTGAATAAAAGATCCATTGTATTTTATGTGGTAATGTTTGATTTTGATTGGCTTAAACTTATTTACAAGGATCATCATCCTCACCTTCCAAATTAAATTATGGTTGATATCTTATCTCCTTGTTTTTAAGACTTTGGTCTTAAAAACTTTTGAGTTTCTTTTATATATACATTATAAAGTATTAATAAGATCTAACTCAGACACAAACAGAAACCCATCTCTTTTCTTCATTATAAACTAAGATCGGAAAAACAGGAGCGTTAGTGAAGGAACCTTGTTTTGAAGAGAAAAACTTATTTGAGGGTTGTGTTTAGATTTAGGGTGGTTTACGTTTATATAGAAGGTTGTTGGTGGTCGTGGCGGTGATGATTTTGCGATGGTGCTGGCGAGGATGCTTCCGACTGTAAAGGTTGCCACAGTGGTCAGGGGTGGTGACTTAGCTGAGTGGGAGGCGGTGGTTGTAGTTTGAAGCTAAGGTTTTCTAGGGTTTTTCTTGGTTGAGAGAAAATAGTTCAGACATAGAGAAAGTTTTTTTTGAATAAAAGGTCCATTGTATGTTATATTTTTGATTTTGATTGGCTTAAACTTATTTGCAAGGATCATCATCCTCACCTTCCTAATTAAATCTATGGTTGATAACTTACCTCCTTGTTTTTAAGACTTTTGTCTTAAAAACATTTGAGTTTCTTTTATATATACATTATAAAGTAGTAAGAAGATCTATCTCAGATACATACAGAAACCCATCTCCTTTCTTTATTATAAACTAAGATCGGTAAATCAGGAGCGTTAGTGAAGGAACCTGGTTTTGAATAGAACAATTAATTTGAGGGTTATGTTTAGATTTAGGGTGGTTTACGTTTATAGAGAAGGTGGTTGGTGGTCGTGGCGGTGATGATTCTGCGATGGTGTTGGCGAGGATGCTTCCGATGGTAAAGGTTGCCACAGTGGTCGCGGGTGGTGACTTAGCTGAGTGGGAGGCGGCGGTTGTAGTTTGAAGCTAAGGTTTTCTAGGGTTTTTCTTGGTTGATAGAAAATAGTTCAGACATAGAGAAAGTTATTTTGAATAAAAGATCCATTGTATGTTATATGGTAAATGTTTAATTTTGATTGGCTTAAACTTATTTACAAGGATCATCATCCTCACCTTCCAAATTAAATCTACGGTTGATATCTTACCTCCTTGTTTTTAGGACTTTGGTCTTAAAAAGTTTTTTTTTTCTTTTATATATACATTATAAAGTAGTAAGAAGCTCTAACTCAGATACATACAGAAACCCATCTCTTTTCTTCATTATAAACTAAGATCGGTAAAGCGGGAGCGTCACTGAAGGAACCTGGTTTTGAAGAGAACAACTTATTTGAGGGTTGTGTTTAGATTTAGGGTAGTTTATGTTTATAGAGAAGGTGGTTGGTGGTCGTGGCGGTGATGATTCTGCGACGGTGCTGGCGAGGATGCTTCCGGTGGTAAAGGTTGCCACAGTGGTCGGGGGTGGTGACTTAGCTGAGTGGGACGCGGTGGTTCTAATTTGAAGCTAAGGTTTTCTAGGGTTTTTCTTGGTTAAGAGAAAATAGTTCCGACATAGAGAAAGTTATTTTGAATAAAAGATCCATTGTATTTTATATGGTAAATGTTTGATTTTGATTGGCTTAAACTTATTTACAAGGATCATCATCTTCACCTTCCAAATTAAATCTATGGTTGATATCTTACCTCATTATTTTTAAGACTTTGGTCTTAAAAACTTTTGAGTTTCTTTTATATGTACATTAAAAAGTAATAAGATATATATATATATATATATATATATATATATATATATATATATATATATATATATATATATATAAGAAGTCCAACCTGATAAACAGTACCTGAACTAGGTACTGTTTATCGGGTTTTCTTCTTCAACCATGGTCACCGCCCCCACCCATCCAGTATATTCCACTATCCGAGAAACCCACCACCATCATCTCGATCCTTCCTCAACCTTCTATGAGTGTTTCTCTCTAGATGTGATTCAGCACCACCATCACCACCGTCTACTCCAGTTCGTCTCCGCCGTCTCTTAGGGTTGGTTTACACCATTGCTCCTTTAAACATCTCTCAAAGCATCAATCCCCTTCACCCGTCGATGCTTCCTCGATATTTAGATGTTCTTCATAAAGTTTATTTTTCCTGATTTTCTATGGTTTTTGTTTGGCTTACCAGTTAAGATCGAAACCACCACCGGAGCACCATCAAAGCATCTCACCACTACTATAGTAGTTATAGCCTGCAAAAACCATAGATTGTCTACCACCACAATCCATACCATTCTATTGATTTGTTTAAAATCGTCGGCTTTCGGCTTCTTCTTACACCTGATCAAAAATCGCACATCCTCTTCTTCTGTCTTCCTTACTGCCCGAAACTCTTAGGCGGCAGCCAATCGTCAACCGTCAGTAGCCGACCGGTATAGCCCCTTCTGTGGTTTGGTATAACGATCAGTAATATCATTACTCGAATCATATTCTCGTGATTTTTTAGTGACCATTTCATCTAAGTTGTTAACTTCTCTGATTTTTTTTAGGAGTTCGAAGAAGATTATACCTACCGAATCTTTCTGCTGCTCTTTCTTTTCATATTCTAAATTCTGTTATTAGGTTTTCCATAAGAATAATTAATTCTGAATCTAATTTCATTACTATCTGTGTGTGTATATGTGATTATTTGTTGATGCAAAGTAGCTGAGAAGTAAGAAACCTTCAACTATGTTTTCTAAGTTTATGACATATCGGTTCAACCAGATGGCCCAACAATGGTTGGGAAGATGATAAAATGTAAGCATCAGTCATCTTTTTTGTTCTACATGTTTTTCATATATATAGTACTATAACACAAGTTGCAAGTTTAAACTGTGAATTGATCTATTTTGATCAAATTTGAAACTGATTTTCTTGACGAGGCTTCCACCTCACATTTACTGTGGTGCAGGTACCTTCCATGTTCTTCACCCCATTCTGAATTCATCCTACAGGTCAGTATGTACTCTTCCATGGTCTTGATTCGATTTGCTTTAATACTCAAGGAGTCCAAAAGGGAGTCACAGGGGTTGTTTTCTCCAGATTTATGGGTCTGTAGCCCTAAAGTATTGCCACCTTTGTCAATTTGGTCAAATTTCGTTGTTAATTCAATCCTTTGTTGATCATTTTGGGAAATTTTGTATAGATCATCAATATGATGCAGAGAACAAGGGCTTCCATTTTTACTTATGAATTTTTTAGAAATCTCAGTTTCACTTTATATGCTCGATGAAATGCCTCAACGATACATAGCAATCTATTTTTCACCATATATAATGTTTCAGCCTAGAAGAATTGAGGTTCAGCTCTTGGCAAAAAATTTCAGAAATTTTACAAAAAAAATAATGTTGGATTAGGTGTTTAAGCCCATAAATATCATTGGTATATACTTGAATTGATAATAACATATTCCTTTTGGGTTGCCCTCATAACTAGCAAGTAGACATGATGCCTTTTGGAGAGAGGTTGAATTTATTATTTGATTAATAAATTGAAATAAATAATTTGTTAATATATTATAAAAATAATATATTAATTAGAAATAGTAATAATTACTAATATTTAATCAGAAATTAATTGGAATTAATTTTGGGATTAAAAGAATTTGTTAAAAATGCAGGGGCTAAATTGCAATTGTTCAACAGTTGAGCAAGAGGCTCCATAACTTTCCTAGGGAAGGCTTGGATAGTTTCCTAAGGATATTCTAAGGTTTCTAGAATATCCCGTGTGGATAATTAAGGAGGTGGATAGTTACCAGATTTGAATTAATAATATTATATTCAAATTAGGGTTATCTAGGGCATCCTATCTTCACTATAAATAGAGCCCTTAGGCTTATATCAGCCACTGGAAACCCTAAAGGAATAGGCGAAAATCTTAGCTCTCCCTCTCCTCTCTCATCTCTCATCCTCTTGCTTGTTTGGGTGTGAACCATCAGAGGCGTGACACTTGTGACGCTTGCTCTCAAATTTTGAAGAAGGCTAGGATTTCAGTTGTTATTGCTATATAACAATCAAGGTATGTTTTCTTAACCTTATTTTATAGATTTCGAAAATATACTAGTACTATTAGGGTTTCCCATTTGATATTCAAAAGTTGTATGTTCAATTAGAGAAAACATTGATCAAGAATAAAGGTTGCATGCACACATAGGTTTTTGTTTGTTATGCTCAAAACCATTAATGGTATTAGAGCCTTGGTTTGTTTTCTATTGAATTGATTGCAATTGTTTGAATATGATCAATTAGGGTTTATGACAATTAAACCCTTTTGGACTTAGGGTTTTTCGAAATTAGGGTTTCTTGAACCCTATGTTTCGAAAAATTTGGAAATGGTTTTAACCCGTTCCCTTACCCTACAAATTTCAAAATTAGGGGTTCCTTAACCCTCCAGGATTTCAAAAATTGGAAAGGATTGAAATCCTTCCCTTCCTCCCTAAGAAAATGTATTTTCGAAGATTAGGGGTTCTTGATAGGGTTTTCTTATTTTTGGTAATTATCTCTTAATATGACTAATTTGATAATTATAAAATTTGCACTATCCCACCCATGATTTTCAAAAATTAGGGAGAGAGGATTAGGTTAAATTATTTTGATTAATTTAATTGGATAATCCTCAATTGGATTAATAAATTAATTAAAGGCTTAATTAATAGATAATTATTAAATCAATTTTTAATTTTTTAAATTTAAATTAAATTGTTTTGATTTCGAAATTTAAAATGTAACACCCCGACTCTCAGGTATGAACGTTTTGGTTTTATATTTCATTATTGAAAGATCGACTCGACGAGTTGGATGCCCTGACTCGTCGAGTAGGAACTGATTGGCCATGTAACTTAAGCGACCAACTCAACGAGTTGGAGGTCACAACTCGACGAGTTGGAGCTGGAGGATGAAACCCTAATTTCAAGGGTTTTGCACCCTATTCAAAGGGTCATTAGTGTCACAACCCGAAACCGGCGGCGGAAACGTTTCGGGGCGGAGTGACGTCATGCGTAGTATCACAACAGTTGTATTATCATATGAATATTTACATTGTTCAAAAACTTGGTTTATACATATCAGTATATAGCAAAAGTAAAGACGTGACTCCATAATGCTCCATCTTCTCCAACAGTTGGCTGAAATACCTGTCTATTGTTGCCCTGAGAATACAAGCAATTTTAGAAATATCAGCATAAAGCTGGTGAGTTCATAAGCGGTTGATTCTGGTGAAAGAAATGTTTCCTTTGTTTTTATGAAAAGTTATTTCCCAAGAAAATCCCATATTTTCTTATGAAAGAAGTTTGGTTATCCATTTGTTAAACAACCTGTTTATGAAAAGTTATGTTATCCCAGGAAAACCCTATGTTTTCCTTCAAGGTTGATGATTGGTTAACGATTCCGAAAAGAAGTGTACAAGTATCTACCATACTTGTATCATTAGGTGTAGTGTCCCTGAAAAACTCTGTTACTCCCAATGAGATGTATTAGCTTTATTATGTACATAAAACTAATAAGTAAGTAGTGAACTAATTCCTAAGGGTACTACTGGTATCCTCTAGTAATCAAAACAGTTATTACTTTGAGGCTAGTTCACTAGGTTCATTATTACCAAAAGTAAATCTCCATTACCTAAGTTGCGAGTTCTATAACCATACAATAAACTGGATATGGCACGTACGGTGGCCAGTATCTTTTATGACATTGTCACCCGTAGACCTGACGGTCCAACTGTAGCTAGCAGCGAGGTGCAGGGTAGTCAGTCCCGTATAGATCTATACACAATAGTCACGCTCTCCCTCCAGGAGATTCTGGTTACAGGGATAGTTCTACACTCGCGTATTCCGGTGGAGTGTTACCAAGGACGTGTCTCCAATCTTAAGATAACGAATTTACAAGTAATAATATGGAAAATCCTGTTTATGGTTGGCAAGAATCCTTTGTAAAATATGACATTTTATGATAAGATTCACAAGTTTCTATGCTTTAGTTTTGAAAACTGTTTCTACGAGTTGATTTCTTAATCGGTTGGTAAAACGGTTTTCTGTGTTAAAGGCATGCGGATCATGTAAGTATTTCATACGAAATAAGTTTGGAGTATACGTTTCCTTGTACTCTTGCTTGTATCCCCTCCCTGAAAACATGGAAAACTCAGTAAAAGGTGTAGGGGTATGAACTCACTGTTTATTGTAGGATCCGAAAGCACAATTGGTTACGAGTGTTGAGTGTCAACTGACGTTTCGTACGCAAGTGGATCCTATTAGCATTTGATAATACATATGCAGGTTAGAATTTAGGGTGTTTTATGGCTAAACATAACGGGAAACCACCCTAAAGACTTGGAAATGCTTGTCGGGACCCTATATGATCAAATAAGGGAAGTGTACGGCCATTTGAGTGAGTGTGCGGCCAGGGTGTGCGGCCAGACTGTGTGTGCGGTTGCACACAAGAGTGTGCGGCCAGACTGTGTGTGCGGTTGCACACAAGAGTGTGCGGCCGTACAGAGGGTGTGTGCGGCCTTACACAGGAGTGTGCGGCCGTACACTCCTCGTTTGTGTCTGAAACGTCGATTTTGAGGTGTTTTCGAGGTGTTCTTGTGCTTATACTAGGTCCTACTAGAAGATGGGGGCCAAAACTCTTCACTTTGGAGAGTTTGGGGTGTGTGCGGCTACCTTATGAAGGTGTGCGGCCGTACACCTTCAAAGGATGAAGAACACGAAGAAAACTATGAGTTTTTAGGATTAGATTCAGGTGTCTTACCAAGATAACAAGTTGAATGATGAAGTGGTTCACGTTTTTGAGGCCTTTTGAGTGTTCTTGGATGAAGTTTTTAGAGAGAGAAAGTAGAGTGCAACCAAAAGAGGAAAAGAGTGAATGAAGGGGGTCTCTTCCAATATATAGGGTCGGGTGTGAGGCTGGAGGGTGTGTGCGGTTGGGTGTGCGGCTGGCTGGCCGCACACGCAGGTGTGCGGCCGCACACACCTTCTTTGGTGTGTTTGGCCCGATTTGGTGATGCTACACACTTTCTAACCCTTCTTAAGACTCATTTCTAGGTTATACTAAGCCTAGAACACTCCTATGGACCCTTAAATGGCGTTAAAATATGATAAAATCGAGTTTAATATTGATATAAAGATCAATTGTACAGGATAAAAGTTTCGGGTTGTCACATCATCCCCCCGTTAGAGGGAATTTCGTCCCGAAATTCGAATATAGAATACAAATCGTGAATTAGGGAAAGAGATGCGGATACTTCTGTTTCATCTGATCTTCGCGCTACCAAGTGAATTCAGGTCCCCGCTTGGCATTCCAGCGAACCTTCACTATCGGGATGCGACTTTGTTTCGTTCGCTTAACTTCCCTATCCATGGTTTCGATTGGTTCTTCCACAAAGTTTAGATTCTCGCTGATTTCAATCTCATCGAGAGGGATCGCAAGTGTATCGTCGGATAAGCACTTCTTAAGGTTCGAGACGTGGAAGACAGGATGGATGTTGCTAAGTTCTTGCGGTAAATGAAGTTTGTAGGCTACTGGACCGATCCTAGCGAGGATCTCGAAGGGTCCTATGTGTCTTGGATTTAGCTTTCCACGCTTTCCGAAGCGTATCATGCCTTTCCAGGGCGAGACCTTCAACAGGGCACAGTCTTCAACCTCGAATTCCAAGGGTTTTCATCGTTTATCGGCGTAGCTCTTTTGTCTATTTCGGGAGGCCTTAAGTCGTTCTCGGATTTGTATAATCTTTTCGGTGGTTTCGCAGATGATTTCTGGACCAGTGAGAGTGCTGTCAGGGACTTGTCCCTTGGCAAGCTGCGTGTCGCCCACCTCAGCCCAGCACAGAGGGGATCTGCACTTGTGGCCATAGAGGGCTTCGAAAGGCGCAGCCTTGATGCTGGTGTGAAAACTGTTGTTGTAGGAAAATTCAACCAAGGAAAGATGAGTGTCCCATGACGTGCCGAAATCGATGACGCAGGCTCTCAACATGTCTTCCAAGGTTTGGATGATTCTCTCACTCTGTCCATCTGTTTGAGGATGGTAAGCTGTGCTCATATCCAACTTAGTTCCAAGAGCCTTCTATAATGACTGCCAGAACCTCGAAGTGAACCTGCTATCTCGATCGGAGATAATGGACATAGGTACACCATGCAGTCGAATTATCTCTTGGATATAGATTTTTGTGAGTCTCTCCATTTTGAAGTTTTCCTTGATAGGAAGGAAGTGAGCGGATTTAGTTAGTCGGTCGACTATTACCCAAATGGTGTCGTACCCACTCGAAGATTTGGGTAATTTGGTAATGAAATCCATAGTAATCCTCTCCCACTTCCATTCAGGTATCTCTGGTTGTTGGAGTAGACCTGAGGGCTTCTGATATTCGACCTTCACCTTGGCGCAAGTCAGGCACTTGCCCACGAAGGTAGCGATCTCTGCTTTCATGTTCGGCCACCAATACAGTTTCTTGAGATCGCGGTACATCTTGTCCGATCCTGGGTGAACGGAGTATCTGGTCTTGTGAGCTTCTTTCATTACAACCTCTCGGTAACCACCGAACTTTGGGGTCCAGATCCGGTTCATGAAGTAATAGACTCCGTCTCCCTTGATCTCTAGGTTCTTTTCCATTCCTCTCAGGGCTTCACCCGGCATATTCTCTGGTTTCAAGGCTTCTAGCTGAGCCTCCTTGATTTGCGCGGATAGATGGGAATGGATAGTCATGGTCAGTGCCTTCACTCTACGACCTGAGTACTCCTTCCAGCTGAGGGTATCTGCCACCACATTGGCCTTGCCGGGATGGTAGCGGATTTCGCACTCGTAATCGCTGAGTAGCTCAACCCATCGCCGTTGTCTCATGTTCAGCTCCTTCTGATCGAAGATATGCTGCAAACTTTTATGGTCAGTGAAGATTGTGTACTTGGTTCCGTAGAGATAATGTCTCCATATTTTCAATGCGAAGACCACTGCTCCCAATTCTAGGTCGTGCGTCATGTAGTTGACTTCGTGTGCTTTCAGCTGTCTTGAGGCATAAGCAATGACTTTTCCCCGTTGCATGAGCACACAGCCTAGGCCCTGATTGGATGCATCACAGTAGACAACGAAGTCCTCCGTCCCTTCAGGCAGAGACAAGATAGGTGCGCTGCATAGGGCCCGCTTCAATGTTTGGAACACAGTGTCTTGCTTCTCACTCCAACAAAAGGGTACGCCTTTCTGAGTTAGAGTGGTTAAGGGTTTGGCAATTCTGGAGAAATTCTGGATAAATCTACGATAGTAGCCAGCGAGACCCAAGAATTGACGGATTTCTGTGGGCGTCTTTGGTGCTGAACAGTTCTCTATCGCTTTGATTTTGGAGGGGTCCACGTGTATGCCTTCCTCGCTTACCATGTGACCTAGGAAGGTTACTCTTCGGATCCAGAATTCACATTTGGAGAATTTCACGTACAACTTCTCCGTCCTTAAGTTTTCCAGTACCAATCTCAAGTGCTGTTTGTGATCTTCCTCGCTTCTGGAGTAGACAAGTATATCGTCGATGAATACGATGACGAACTTGTCCAGGAAAGGACGACACACCCGGTTCATCAGGTCCATGAACACAGCCGGTGCGTTGGTTAGACCGAAGGGCATAACTACGAACTCGTAGTGACCATATCGAGTCCGAAATGCTGTTTTAGGAACATCACCCTCATGGACTCGTAGCTGATGGTACCCTGATCTTAAATCAATTTTTGAGAAGTAACTGGCTCCCTTAAGTTGATCGAAGAGGTCGTCGATTCGAGGAAGAGGGTAACGGTTTTTGACGGTGAGCTTGTTCAGTTCTCGATAGTCGATGCACATCCGAAAGGATCCATCCTTATTTTTCACAAACAAGATCGGGGCTCCCCAGGGTGAGGAACTCGGTCTGATGAATCCCTTGCTGAGAAGCTCATTGAGCTGACTAGATAACTCTTGCATTTCTGCCGACGCTAATCGGTAGGGAGATTTGGCTACGGGGGTAGCTCCGGGGACTAAGTCGATACGAAACTCGACTTGGCGTTCGGGAGGGATTCCCGGGAGATCTTCTGGAAAAACATCGGGAAAGTTGCAGACTTCGGGGATGCTCTCGAGGTCTTTAACTTCCTGCTTCTCGTTAATGACGTGGGCTAGGAATGCATAACACTCCTTCCTCAGGAGTTTCTGGGCTTTGATGCTCGAAATGATACGAAGGTTTGAACTGAGTTTATCGCCGTAGATTACAAGAGTTTCATCCGGGGAAAGATTGAGACGTATGGCTTTTTCGTAACAAAGGATATCAGCACGATTAGGGCTCAACCAATCCATGCCGATGATGACATCGAAGCTTTTTATGGAAACGGGCATAAGGTCGACGGGAAAAGAATGATCGTTTAAGGTAAGGGTACATCCTACGTATATCTTGTTAGTGCTCTCTTTCTCACCGTTAGCCATCTCGACGGTAAACTTTTCGGTTAATGGTTGGGATTTATGTTTAAGAAAATGCTTGAATGCATGACTAACAAAACTTCTTTCAGCACCAGAATCAAAAAGAATGCATGCATAAGAGTTGTCGAGGAGGAACGTACCCGTCACAACGGTAGGGTCAGCAACCGTTTCCTCCCGGCCCATTGCCAGCACTCTCCCTGTGCCACCAGCTGTTGTTACCTTGGGACAGTTTCTCTTGTAGTGCCCAACCTCTCCACAATTATAACGGGCTTGACCGACACCTGCTCCAGCTGTTTGATTGGTTGGTTGAGTTGGAGTTTTGCAAAAACGAACCATGTGCCCCTTTTTGCCACAGTTAGAGCATGACAATTCGCGACATGGGCCAGGATTATGGTGGTAGTTACACTTTTTGCACAGAGGTAGGGTACCAGCATATTTACTGGTAGGTGCTTGAGTTGCAGGAGCAGCGACAGGGGTAGTAGCAACGTGAACTGCTACTATGTGTTGCTTCTTTGAGGGCTCCTGCGAAGATTGACCCTTTTTCTGCTTCCAGAGTTTTCTTTTCTCACCACTCCCTTTAACTGGTTCAGGAGTGGTTGTCACTTCATCGAGATCGACTCCATGATCTATGAGGGTCTGTGCTAGACACTTAGCACCGTCGAAGGTGTTTGGCCTGGCAGCCAAGACATTTCCTTTGGTCGGCTGGGTCAGCCCCCAGATGTATCTCTCAACCTTTTTGCTTTCCGGGGTGACCATCCCCGGGCAGAGAAGCGCTAGGTCTTCAAACCTAGATGTGTAGGCGGCAACGTCAGAACCCTTCATCTTTAGGTTCCAGAGTTCGTGCTCTAGTTTCTGCATTTCACCCCGAGGGCAGTACTCAGCAAGCATGAGCTCTTTCAAGCTCTCCCAACCCATAACATTTGCCACTGGTAGGGTTAGGGATTTGACCCGACCATTCCACCAGGTCAGTGCCCTGTTGGCGAAGGTGCAAGCGGCGAATTTTACTTTGTTGACCTCAGAACAGGAACAGATTTCGAAAATGGACTCAATTTTCTCAATCCATTGAGTCAGGGCAATAACACCTCCAGTGCCATCGAAGGATGTGGGTTTCGCGTTCATGAAGTCCTTATAGGAGCACTCCTTTTGGTGCCCCTGACCACCTTCATGATTTTGGGGATGCGTACCACCTCCCTGACCACCAGATCCACCAACATTAACTTGTGTCATCACGACAGCTACAACAGCAGTAACAGCTGCTTGGAACATAACGGGATCGAACTGAGGGGACGGTGGTGGTGGTGAAGTGTCGTCGTTTCTCCTGATAGGTCTCTTTCGGGGAGGCATCTTGTTCTAGAAACAACCAGGAAGAAGAGGATGGTAAGTCCTCTGGAATCGGATCAAGCGATATGAAGCAATAGATATATCTCACTATGATAGTTAGAGTGTTCTACTAAGCGATAAACAAGGAAGAGCTATCAATGCAGTTAAATTATCGCTAAAAGGAATAAGTAGCAACACTAGGAATGAATCCCTATAATGTATTCGGCTCTGACTAAATACTCCTATAGTATTTTTAAGTTGAATGGATACTAGGTAAGTTTTAGGCCTATTGTAACACCAAAGTCACTCCCAAGCACATGTTGGTCATGTCTCGAATGAATATAGGTGATCAAGCTATATTGACCCTAGACATGATTACATAACTGCCCATGTTTAACCGCAGTGCTCAACATCCAAAATACTTTTGTTTTGTTCTACTCGTGACACGGGTTCTGGTACTCGGGTATACTTGTATACTTTTTGTAAAAATACTTATATTTTAACAGCATACTTTTAGTTTAGAGCTCTTAAGCCCCTTAATGTTTATAGTTGTATACCATGTAAGGTTCGGTATACTTAGTTCACTATAAACAATAGCTCTGATACCAATCTGTCACACCCCGAAACCGGCGGTGGAAACGTTCCGGGGCGGAGTGACGTCATGCGTAGTATCACAACAGTTGTATAGCAAGCATAGTAAACACAACCACTACATTATCATATGAATATTTACATTGTTCAAAAACTTGGTTTATACATATCAGTATATAGCAAAAGTAAAGACGTGACTCCATAATGCTCCGTCTTCTCCAACAGTTGGCTAAAATACCTGTCTATGGTTGCCCTGAGAATACAAGCAATTTTAGAAATATCAGCATAAAGCTGGTGAGTTCATAAGCGGTTGATTCTGGTGAAAGAAATGTTTCCTTTGTTTTTATGAAAAGTTATTTCCCAAGAAAATCCCATATTTTCTTATGAAAGAAGTTTGGTTATCCATTTGTTAAACAGCCTGTTTATGAAAAGTTATGTTATCCCAGGAAAACCCTATGTTTTCCTTCAAGGTTGATGATTGGTTAACGATTCCGAAAAGAAGTGTACAAGTATCTACCATACTTGTATCATTAGGTGTAGTGTCCCTGAAAAACTCTGTTACTCCCAATGAGATGTATTAGCTTTATTATGTACATAAAACTAATAAGTAAGTAGTGAACTAATTCCTAAGGGTACTACTGGTATCCTCTAGTAATCAAAACGGTTATTACTTTGAGGCTAGTTCACTAGGTTCATTATTACCAAAAGTAAATCTCCATTACCTAAGTTGCGAGTTCTATAACCATACAATAAACTAGATATGGCACGTACGGTGGCCAGTATCTTTTATGACATTGTCACCCGTAGACCTGACGGTCCAACTGTAGCTAGCAGTGAGGTGCGGGGTAGTCAGTCCTGTATAGATCTATACACAATAGTCACGCTCTCCCTCCAGGAGATTCTGGTTACAGGGATAGTCCTACACTCGCGTATTCCGATGGAGTGTTACCAAGGACGTGTCTCCAATCTTAAGATAACGAATTTACAAGTAATAATATGGAAAATCCTGTTTATGGTTGGCAAGAATCCTTTGTAAAATATGACATTTTATGATAAGATTCACAAGTTTCTATGCTTTAGTTTTGAAAACTGTTTCTACGAGTTGATTTCTTAATCGGTTGGTAAAACGGTTTTCTGTGTTAAAGGCATGCGGATCATGTAAGTATTTCATACGAAATAAGTTTGGAGTATAAGTTTCCTTGTACTCTTGCTTGTATCCCCTCCCTGAAAACATGGAAAACTCAGTAAAAGGTGTAGGGGTATGAACTCACTGTTTATTGTAGGATCCGAAAGCACAATTGGTTACGAGTGTTGAGTGTCAACTGACGTTTCGTACGCAAGTGGATCCTATTAGCATTTGATAATACATATGCAGGTTAGAATTTAGGGTGTTTTATGGCTAAACATGACGGGAAACCACCCTAAAGACTTGGAAATGCTTGTCGGGACCCTACATGATCAAATAAGGGAAGTGTACGACCATTTGAGTGAGTGTACGGCCAGGGTGTGCGGCCAGACTGTGTGTGCGGTTGCACACAAGAGTGTGCGGCCGTACAGTGGGTGTGTGCGGCCTTACACAGGAGTGTGCGGCCGTACACTCCTCGTTTGTGTCTGAAACGTCGATTTTGAGGTGTTTTCGAGGTGTTCTTGTGCTTATACCAGGTCCTACTAGAAGATCGGGGCCAAAACTCTTCACTTTGGAGAGTTTGGGGTGTGTGCGGCCACCTTATGAAGGTGTGCGGATGTACACCTTCAAAGGATGAAGAACACGAAGAAAACTATGAGTTTTTAGGCTTAGATTCAGGTGTCTTACCAAGATAACAAGTTGAATGATGAAGTGGTTCACGTTTTTGAGGCCTTTTGAGTGTTCTTGGATGAAGTTTTTAGAGAGAGAAAGTAGTGAGAGAAAGTAGAGTGCAACCAAAAGAGGAAAAGAGTGAATGAAGGGGGTCTCTTCCAATAAATAGGGTCGGGTGTGAGGCTGGAGGGTGTGTGCGGTTGGGTGTGCGGCTGGCTGGCCGCACACGCGGGTGTGCGGCCGCAAACACCTTCTTTGGTGTGTTTGGCCCGATTTTGTGATGCTACACACTTTCTAACCCTTCTTAAGACTCATTTCTAGGTTATACTAAGCCTATAACACTCCTATGGACCCTTAAATGGCGTTAAAATATGATAAAATCGAGTTTAATATTGATATAAAGATCAACTGTACAGGATAAAAGTTTCGGGTTGTCACAATTAGCCTCCCTTAGCCTCCCTTACAGCCCCCTTTGAGCGCAGAAACCCTAAATCATGTTTTCTCTCCATATTTGTGTGTTGTTAAGTTTGGAAAGAAGATCTTGTTGCAAGGAGCTTGAAGATCAAAAAGTTTGAGGCAAGGAACGTTTGTTGATCTGAAGTCTACCCCAGTTTAGCATCATTTGATGGTATCAAGTCGTTACTTTGGTCTCCTTCTAGCCAGATCCTTCTATATTTGAGTTTTGGGGCCATTTTGGCATGTTGGTGTTTCATTACGGGTGATGAACCAAGATATGAAGTTGCAACATCAGATCTAGGCTCATCTTGGTCCTTATAATCGTAAAGTTTCATACTTTAGCATGATAGTGCATTTCCATTGCCTAGAACCTCTTCTTTAGCTTGATTTAGGCCATTATCACCTTGCTAGTACGTAAAGTTTGCAACTTTACATAAGAAGTATGCCTTAGGAGCTTAGATCTACATTATGGAGCTTTAGAGTGGTTTAAAATCATCTAGATGGAGAAAGGACTGAAGGGACTCGACGAGTTGCATGGGCAACTCGGCGAGTCCAATGAAGATTGTCATGCAAGGATTTCTGCATGGACTTGGTGAGTCAGTAGGAAGACTCGGCGAGTCAACTAGGGTTTTCCCGACGTTTGGACATGCATGGACTCGGCGAGTTGCAGGGAAACTCGACGAGTCAACTGGGGGCTTCACGACTTCTCGAGTTTTGGAAGGATTTGATGAGTCAGTGAGCTGCACTCGACGAGTTGGATCAACATGGACTGTTGACCTTCACTATTGACTTTGACTTTGACCAAGGGTTGACCAGTTTGACTTCTAAGAGTATTTTGGTAAATTGGAAAGTTATGGAATGATTTCAGGGTGAATATAGGTGGTGGAGCCCATGGTTGTGATTCGAGAGTTTGAGCTTGTCTCTTTAGTTCGACAGTTGCAAGGTGAGTTTTCCTCACTATACTCAAGAGTCGAAGGCACCAAGGCCGGCCCTTTGGATTGTTATCCTGATATGCTATGCTAGTATGATCTGTTAGATCAGTATCCTGGTAGATAGGATGGTATTATGTTATCATGTGGCTATGATCTGTTAGATCGGTTTGCTTGTCTATAGACTGTTATGTGATTATCTGTTATATGTGTACATGTTTGATTGGTGGTTGAGGCTTCTTTGCTTTGTGCGAAAGCCAATAGACTTGCGCATTCCAACTTGTTGGTTGTGGGCCGTGAATATTCCATCCCGAGGATGATTGGACTCGTAGTATGTGGGAATTCCAACCTGTTGGTTGTGGCCCTGGGGTATTCCATCCCGAGGATGATTGGACCCATAGTATGTTGGCTTTCCGACCGGATGGTTGAGGGCCTGGGGTATTCCAACCCGATGGTTGACTGGACCCATAGTATGTTGTTTGTGATTATATTTATATTGTTGTATGTATGGGTATTTTGGGGGAACTCACTAAGCTTTGGGCTTACAGTTTTAGTTTTGTTTCAGGTACATCAGATCATTGCGGGAAGGCAAAGGCGTGATCGTATAACTCCTCACATTTATGATTTTGTTTCTGGGATAATCTGATATTATACTGTTTTGAAAACAAGTTTTGTAATGTTTAATGGTTTTGAAATGTTTTAAAAAGTTTAAACATAGCATGATTTTTATGGATGTTACATAAAAGATTTAAAAACCCCTTGTATTTTTGAAATGTTTAAAAATACAACTTATACTATATGTAAAATTAAATGTTTAATATTTACTATATGTATAAAACAACTCAGTCGAACCGCTGGTACGCCTCATTCACGAAGCCGATCTATAAGGGGGTATAAGGAAACTGTCTATAAAATGGTAGTTGAATGGGTGTCTACTCTCACCCACCGCTTCCTTGATTGGTGGAGAGTCATTAGCCGAACGGGTTTGATAGGACAAATAATTCTCATTAATAAGTATAATGAATTATAAAGTATCTAAATTCTTTTATTAAATTCTCAATCTTAGTTACTTTAGGGAAAATATGAATTTGATACTAATCCATGAAATTGCACATTGCACTTTATAAGTCTTTAGTGGAGTGTGTGTGTGGTTAACCGACATATTGGTATGGACTAATAAAGGGTGGCAATGGGTGTCTCATAAATTAGCATTGATTAGTTGAGCGCGTGTGGCTAACCGACACATTAATGAGATGATAAATGGCATTGAGAGTACCAAGCTAATTTGCATGGTTATTCACATATTGTTTGTGATACTCAGTATTCCAGTCACAAATGGAAGAGCATAATCAAGATTAAACATGCCATTGAATAGTTCAATGAATCTTAAAATATCTAGGAATTTCATTAAAAACCTAATTCGTTCAAAATTTCGTTTTTCGTCATGAAATTGGTAAATCGTCATTTATCGACCTTTATTTATTTCACAATTAGATTACGGCATCCCTTTTCTAAGTTGTGAAATATCTAGTTGGATCCTAGCCTTAATATATCATTTGGGTGTTATATTAAGGATTACTCCTATCTAAACTAAAACTTGTCTTTCTTCTTTTTCAGGTGTCTACTCCCAACAATGCTTCTGGTTCCTCCTCCAAGAACAACTCCTCCAATAACAACTTCTCAGTTTTGAATATCTTCTCGAGTATTACATTTGATGGCACCAATTAAAATGATTGGATGTGAAACATCAAAATGGCTCTATGTTTCGAGGATAAAGAGTATGTTCTCGAAAAGGAACTTCTCGAGATTGATGAAACCAAAGCTACTGCTGCAGAACTAGCTGAGTATATGAAACACTAAAATGATGCAGCCAAAGTGGCATGCATCACGGTGGCGACTATGACTGCTGAGCTACAAAGGTTCTACGAGGATTACTGGCCATACGAGATGAACAAGGACTTGATGGAAAAGTACCATCAACGAGCTCTTCAAGAAACGTATGTGGGAGTAAAGTCCCTCATCACTAGAAAAATGAAAGATGGAGAGTCCGTTAGTAGCCACCTGCAAAGAATGCAACAATGTGTGGAGCGCTTGCTAAAGCTCAATGTGAACTTTGATGAGGAATTGGCTATTGATATAGTCTTGCACTCATTGCCCAGTTGTTATGATCATTTTATCTTAACTTATCATTTGAACAACCAAGAGACCACATTGGCTCAACATCAGAACCTCATGTGAACTGTTGAAGAAGAAATGAAGGGAAAAAGCGTTGCCTCCACCCCTTCTGCTACTCCAGTCCAGGCCATTAGGCAAGGAAAAAGGAAGAAGAGGAAAGGTCCTCTGAAGTAGAATTGAAAGGGAAAGTCGCAAGCAGGGTCCTCAAGCAATGGACCCAAAGGAAAGGCCACATCTAATGCCCCCTGCCTCTGATCCAAAAGAGGCTACTTGCTTCTACTGCCACGAGAAAGGGAATTGGAAACGAATCTGCCCAAAATACTTGCAAGATATAAAGGATGGCAAGGTGAAGCTAACCTTGGCAAGTATTTACACTATCCAATCTAATAACTCATCATATTCACATTCTTGGGTCCTTGATACAGGATGTGGTTTCCACATTTGTTTTGATTTTCAGGGGCTAAGAAAAAGTGAGGATGTGGAGAATGGGAGAATGAACTTGATCATGGGTAATAGGTGGGCTTCACCTGTTACCAAGATTGGATTTTATAGCTTAGTTCTTAGTAGTGGGTAAGGATTGGATTTGTTAAATTGTTGCTCGTCAGAGATAACACGAAACATCATTTCATTTCATGCTTTATATAAACAAGGTTTTAGATATTCTTTCAATGATGAGAATGGATCTATTTATGCTTTCAAAATGGTGTATTTTATTTTGAAGCTTTACCTTGTGATGGTATGTATGAAGCTGTGATGGTTGTAGACAATTTAGGTAATGGTGTTTTACAATTCGATTCGTCTATTGGTTTAGACAAAGCATGCTTGTGGCATTGTCGTCTTGGGCATGTCAACAAGAAACGCATCGCCTAACTCCAAAAGGATGGAGTGTTTGAATCATTTGACTCAAGGTTAGATGATACGTGCGAGTCTTGTTTACTTGGAATGATGGAAAAATCACCTTTCAATAGTTCTTGTGAAAGAGGTGAAGGATTATTTGATCTCATACACACAGATGTGTGTGGGCCCTTCAGATCCACCACAAGGGATGCAAATCGATTCTATGTGACTTTTACTGATGATTATAGCATATATGGCTATATCTACATAATCAAGCATAAGTCATAAATCTTTGAAAAGTTCAAATAGTTTAAACAAGAAGTCGATAATCAATTGGGCAGGAAGATAAAGATGCTTAGATCCGACAGTAGCGGTGAGTATCTTAGTATCGAATTGCACGACTACCTCAAGGAATGTGTAATAGTTTCACAATTAACACCTCCTAGGACACCATAAATTAATGGTGTGGCTGAGAGGCGTAATTGAACCTTGTTAGAAATGGTTTGTTCCATGATGCATCGAGCTTCACTTCCAATCTCATTCTAGGGTATGCCTTAGAGACTGCCGCCCACATTCTTAATCTTTACCCAATTAAGAAGGTTGCCAAAACACCCCATGAGATGTGGACAGGGAAGGCTCCCTCATTAGCACATATCAAGGTTTGGGGTTGTGAAGCTTTCATTGGACGAGAGACTCACGACAAGCTTGAACCTCGAAGTGAGAGATGTATTTTCATCGGTTACCCACAAAAGTGTTGGATAAGATGTCTAAGTCCATAACTTATTTGGTATATACTTGACCCGACCCGGCATGGTCCATTTGGGTTGCACTTCACCCAAACTAGTTATGGATAATTTTATGAGAGTTGTATACTTACGATCGATTAATATATTATAAGTTATAATATATTAATGTAAAGTCATGTTACTTAATTAGTTTTAATCTTGAATTAATTATGAATTAATTTAGTGATTAAAAGGAAGACTAATTAAATCATGGGCTATTATATTTATATGGTGTGGGCTAACACTCATTTGGGAATGGGCTAAGCTTATATGGAAGTCCATGGATGATCCATGGAGCTTTTACCCATGGATCCTTGGAAGAGGAAAAGACATGGGTTATTAGGGTTTCACCCTAACCATGTACACTATATAAACAAGCTTATGTTGCATGAAAAACCCCCAAAAAAATGTGTGTGTAAGTGTGGTGGCCAAAATCAAGAGTTAGTATACTCTCTCATACATTTTCCAAGTTTGTGGTGATTTGTGATTTCCATTTGAGGCATTCACATTATTGGTGCTTGGCTCTCAAACTCCAAGGAATCAACAATCAACAAAAGGTATGTAATTCATCTAGTTCTTTTATGGTTAAACGTACCCCATGCCATGCTAGATAGGTTATAAACCTTGGAAAATAATATTTTGCATGTATCTTAGACAAACATAGATCCAAGGTTTAATAGGGTTGCATGTACACTTAGGAAGTGTTAGAATGCTCAAAACCCAACAGTGGTATCAGAGCCTAGGCTTGTTTGTTTGATACTTGATGCAAAATAGTGAAAAAAGTCGAATTTTTTGCTGTCTGCCTGATGAACTCGCCGAGTCCATGGGGGGACTCGCCGAGTTCATGAGTAAACTCATCCTACTCGGCGAGTAGGTTCGTGCACTCGGCGAGTAGGAGCCTCAGAATGCAGATTTTCGACTTTTGCTGCTGGAAATGGACTAGAAACATTACCCTAAACTGTTTTGGTGTTTTAAAACTTGTTTTAGTTGGTGTAATGGTTATTCTAATCCATTTACAATAGCTTATATCAAAATTTCATGCTTTGTATGTGTTCATATAATTCTTGAAACTTTGATGATCATGTTCATGTTCTTATGAATTTAGAAGATGATAGGAATTATTTGCTGAATTGTTTAGGATTAATTCTTGATCATTTATGTGTTTTAATGGAGTCCATAATTTGTCCTCAAGTTATGGATATCCAAAGGTCACTTCTTTTAAACACACACTTAAAACACATAAGTTACATGGAAATGAAGAGTCTTCATTTTTATGAACCTTTAATTCATAAGTTATGAAATGAAAAGTTTTGAATAGTTTCAAAACTTGTCCTCAAGTTTTGGAATTTGTAAAGTTACACACACTTTAATATACTTTAATTCCAAACCCTTAGAGTTTTAAAAGTTAAAATTCAACCCTTATACTATTTATAAATAGTTAAATTATTATATATATATATATATATATATATATATATATATATATATATGTATAAGATCAAAGTCGTCTTACCGCTAGTACGCCTCATTCACGAAGCCAGTTTATAAGGTGGGTATAAGGTTGTTGCCTATAAAATGGCAACTTAATGGGTGTCCACTCTCACCCACCGCTTGCTTGACTGGTGGAGGGTCGTTAGCCGAACGGTTAGGACAAGGACTTATAAATTCTCATTAAAAGTATAATGAATATTATAAAGTAACTAAACCTTTTATAAATTCCCAATCTTAGTTACTTTAGGAAAATGTGAATATGGTGCTAACCCATGGAATTCACACTTTGTACCTTACCAAGTCGTTGGTGGAGCGTGTGTGGTTAACCGGCACACTAACTTGGACTAGTAAGGATCACGAAGGGTGACTTAATGTTTATCATAGATCGGTGGAGCGTGTGTGGTTAACCGGCACATTGATTAGGTGATAATATTAAGGGTACCAAGTGAATTTGCATGGTTATTCACACCTTGTTTTGTGATCCTCGGCATCCCAGTCACAAAACTTGAAGGGCACAATCGAGATTGAAACATGCCATTGAAAAGTTCAATGAATCTCAAAAGAATCTAGGAATTTCAAAAAACCAATTAAACCTAATAATTCATTTCGTTTTCATTGTGGAAATTGGTGAATCGTCATTCACCTACCTTCAAATATATTATAGCTTAGATTACGACATCCCTCTTCTAAGTTATAATATATTGTGTTGGATCCTAGCCTTAATATTACATTTGGGTGTATTATTAAGGATTCGATATATCTAATCTAAACTTGTTTTCTTCTTTTCAGATGTCTTCCAACAACAAAGCTTCGGGCTCTAACCCTACTGGCTCCTTTTCCCTCATGAACCTTTGTGGGAGGGTCATCTTTGATGGTTCCAACTTCATGGATTGGATCCGGAACATCAGGATGGTTACTCGTTACGAGGACAAGGAATATGTCCTCGATAAGGAGCTAAAGGAGCTTGATGAGTCCACTGCTACTCCTGAGGAGGTCGCTGAGTATCAGGCACATGAAAGAGATGCCACCAAGGTGGCATGCATCATGATGGCCACCATGACAGCTGAACTCCAAAAGTCCTATGAGGACTATTACCCTTTTGAGATGCATCAGGATCTGATGGAAAGGTACCATCAGAGTGCTCGTCAAGAGCGGTATGAAATAATCTCCTCCATGATCACTACCCGTATGAAGGATAGCGAACCAATCACGAGCCACATGCAGAAAATGTAAAGGTATGTGGACCGTCTAATGAAACTGAATGTGAACTTCCCTGAGGAGTTGGCAATTGATATCATTTTGCACTCCTTGCCATCGTGTTATGATCAATTTCGTATGACATACCACATGAACAAGGAGGAAGTCACACTCAGTAAGCTTCAAGGACTTCTGAAGACTGCCGAAAGTGGTCTTAAGAGTAAGTCGGTTGCTACTCCTACTCCTACTACTACCCCTGTTTTGGCTATCGGGCAAGGCAAAGGGAAGAAGAGGAAGCACCCTTCGAAGGGTACCAAGGGAAAGTCCCTTGAAGGCTCCTCATCTGGAACCAAAGGTGGTTCTATCACTCCTTCTGCCATCCCTAAGGATGCTGAATGCTTCTACTGTCAAAATAAGGGGCACTGGAAGCGAAACTGCCCAAAGTACTTGCAGGATGTCAAGGATGGGAAAGTGAAACCATCCCATGCAGGTATTTACACTATATTGTCTAATAACTCACCATATTCTAATTCTTGGGTTCTTGATACAGGTTGTGGTATTCACATCTGTTGTGACTTGCAGGGCCTAAGAAGAAGTGAGGATGTGGAGCACGGAAAGATAAACTTAATCATGGGAACAAGAAGGCTGCACCTGTTACCAAGATTGGAGTTTATACTTTGTTGCTAGATAGTGGGTTAAAGTTAGATTTGAATAAATGTGTGTACTCGTCTGAAATGGCGAGGAATATTATTTCCTTTCATGCTTTGTACAAACAAGGTTTTACCTTTTCTTTTGATAATGAAGTTGGTAGTATTAATGCTTTCTTTAATAATGTTCTTTATTTTAAAGCATTACCTTGTGATGGTGTGTATGAAGCTGTATCGGTTGTAGATAATTTAGGAAATAATGTATTATATATTGATTCTTCTACTAGCTTGGATAAAGCATCTTTGTGGCATTGTCGTCTTGGACATGTAAGCAAGAAACGCATAGGCCAGCTCCAAAAGGATGGAGTCTTGGAGTCGTTCGACCTCAAGTCGGATGATAGTTGTGAGTCTTGTCTACTTGGAAAAATGACAAAATCACCCTTCACTGGTACTTGTGCAAGGGGTGAGGGTTTGTTGGACCTTATACATACTGATGTATGTGGACCATTCAAAACCGCCACAAGGGATGCTAATCGCTATTATGTGACTTTTATTGATGATTTTAGTAGATATGGTTATGTCTACTTAATCAAACATAAGTCAGAAACTTTTGAAAGGTTTAAAGAGTTTAAACAGGAAGTAGAAAATCAATTGGGCAGGAACATTAAGATGCTTCGATCCGATCGAGGTGGTGAGTATCTTAGTACTGAGTTCCTCGACTATATTAAGGAGTGTGGGATTGTCTCACAATTGACACCTCCCAGGACACCACAGCTGAATGGTGTAGCTGAGAGGCGCAATCGAACTTTGTTGGACATGGTTCGCTCTATGATGAGTCGAGCTTCGCTACCAATCTCTTTTTGGGGGTATGCCTTAGAGACTGCCGCCCACATCCTTAATCTAGTCCCTACAAAGAAGGTTGCCAAAACACCTCATGAGATGTGGACTGGGAAAGTTCCCAATTTGGACCACATCAAGATTTGGGGTTGCGAGGCTTTCGTGAGGCGCGAGACTCATGACAAGCTCGAACCTCGAAGTGAAAGGTGTATTTTCATCGGCTACCCACAAAAATCCTTTGGTTACCTCTTCTACAGACCCAATGAGAATGTGGTCTTTGTGGCTAGGAGAGGGGTCTTTCGAGAGAGAGAATTTATAAGCCAAGGAGACAGTGGGAGGCGAATTGACCTTGAAGAAATTCAAGACTCAATTGGTGAAGGAACCTCAGACACTAGCAATCAACTTGAGGAGGAAATTCCTATTGATCCAGCTGACGAGTCTATACTTCCGAGGCGTTCCACAAGGGTTAGGAACACACCTGAGTTTTATTATGGATTTCATATTACTACGGAAGGTGATACATTTATCAGTGACAGTACACTGGTAAATCTGGATGAACCTAACAGTGTTAAGGAAGCCATGACAGGCTCAGAGTCTGCTAAATGGAAGGAGGCTATGGACAGCGAGATACAGTCCATGTATGACAATCAAGTTTGGAACTTGGTTGACAATGTACCAGGCCGTAAGACAGTCGGGTGCAAATGGATCTTCAAGAAAAAGACCGACATGGATGGGAAGGTGCACACTTATAAGGCTCGACTGCTTGCGAAGGGGTTTACTCAGACTCAGGGTATTGATTATGATGAAACCTTTTCACCAGTAGCAAAGGTTAAGTCTATTAGGGTTATGCTAGCCATTGCTGCATTTCATGATTATGAAATATGGCAAATGGATGTCGAAAGCACTTTCCTTAACGGAAAGTTGGCTGAGGATGTTTACATGAATCAGCCAGAAGGTTTTGTCAGTACAGAGTACCCCAATAGAGTGTGCAAGCTTGAGAAATCCATTTATGGATTGAAACAAGCATCTCGAAGTTGGAATCTTTGTTTCGATGAGAAGGTCAAAGAGTTTGGTTTCTCAAGAAGTGAAGATGAGTCCTGCGTGTATGTCAGAGCTAGTGGGAGTATAGTTAGTTTTTTGGTACTGTATGTGGATGACATACTACTCATAGGAAATGACATCCCAACCTTGCAGGAGGTTAAGTCCTGGCTTGGGAAGTGCTTTGCTATGAAGGACCTTGGAGAAGCTGTCACACCCCAAAACCGAGAACGGCGGAATACGTTCTGGGGTGGAGGACGTCGTGTACAGTATCATAACAAAGCATAATAGTAAAGACAAGCAACAACATCCATTGCATTAAGATAATAATTTTAATACAAACGTGTTCAGTACAAATGTTAGACACCAAAAATACAATCAAAATAAAGTGGAGTCTTATGCGTGCTCCGTCTTCTCAAAAGCTGCATCCGTACCTGTCTACTGATGACCTGAGAATACAAGTTATTTTGAAAACGTTTATCAGCCTAAAGCTGGTGAGTTCATAGGTATTTAGTGTCATTTCCTGTATAAAAATATTCACAATTATTCATTGTAAAAGAAAGTTTCGGTGTTCGAAAATAGTATGAGCCCTAGAAAACCCTATGTTTTCCAGAAAAAGTTGTCTTCACCAAGACCCGATGGTTTGTTTGTTCCTTTGATAATGTACAAGTTTTCCCAGTAGTTATTAGTTTGAAAATATAGTTTTAGACTTTGTTCATGTATAGTAATGAGAAAAATGTTTTACCCCAACAGCATCACTGTCGGCCATATGTAATGAAATGCAGGCTCCAGGTAGTATTAAATGTACAATACTCCTCAGGGAGTCTGTTGCCTTTAATTCTTAAAGTATTAATTAAAGGTTTGAATGTGAACTCGTACGTAACCATGCTGATTGACGATCGAATCCCTTTGACCCTCCGAGTCATATGTAGTGATGTGACATTTTGTCACCCCTGGGCCTAGACGGCTCGGACTGTAGCTAGCAGTCGGGATGTAGGAGTGTCGGTCCCGTATAGATCTATACACATAATGCCCGCTCTCCCTCTAGGAGACTCTGGTTACGCGGTGATAGCACAAAGATGTGTCGTATCGAGAAATAGTATGCCACATTCTATTTTAGTAAGTTCTCTTGTATAGTATGTATTGTTCTCTTTGTATAGCATATAGTGTTCTCTTTGTATAGTATGTAATGTTCTCCTTGTATAATATATAGTGTTCTCTTGTATAGTACATAGCATATATTGACTCACAACTGAACTGACTCTGGTAGTTGTCATGGCAATAGCAGCACTGAGTAGTAATCCTTAACTATACCTATTATAGTTAAATAGTAATGTTGGTTGTATGTCCTTGATATTCAAAGGCATTGAACTGATATGAAAACTTTTATATCTGACACAAATATATAAGATATATAACTAAGAATTCAACGAGAGTCGGACTAATAACAAAGTACCCTAAGCCCACAATCAAACAAGAACAGGAAATAAGGTGAGCTATTAGTCCTAAGTCCTTCAAGTCTTACTTATATAAATATATTGGTGTAGATATGGTTTGAGAATAAAAATTAGTTTAAACGAATTTTGGAAAATAGTTTTATAGTGATTTAACGCGAAAATGAATTTGGTAAGCATTTGAAAACAGTTTAATTGGCAATATAGTTGAAAATATAGAAAATCCCTTTTTGGTGGTAAAAACAGTTAATAGTGTAGAAAATCCTTTTGGTTGCAAGTTATAATTCACATGCGATTGTTACTATAACTTATTTGGTTCAACTTGTATTCCCCCCCATAAAACAGTTAAAAACATTTAAAAAGGTTCATTTAGGGGTATGAACTCACCAGCTTTAGGCTGATAAACGTTTTCAAAATAACTTGTATTCTCAGGTCATCAGTAGACAGGTACGGATGCAGCTTTTGAGAAGACGGAGCACGCATAAGACTCCACTTTATTTTGATTGTATTTTTGGTGTCTAACATTTATACTGAACACGTTTGTATTACAATTATTATCTTAATGCAATGGATGTTGTTGCTTGTCTTTACTATTATGCTTTGTTATGATACTGTACATGACGTCCTCCACCCCAGAACGTATTCCGCCGTTCTCGGTTTTGGGGTGTGACAGATTGGTATCAGAGCACTGTTTATAGTGAATCAAGTATATCAACCCATAAAAGATATACAAACTATAAATACATCGGGACTAAAACACTCTGAACAAGAATATATACTTTTAAACAATAAAATATTTAAATAAGTATATATATACATTCATTTTCCTAGGCTTAGAGACAAAAGTATTAAGATTGTTGAACATCACAGTTAGGCTTAGAGACATATGGCCAAAACTAGGCGGATGTATCCTGATCAACTACATTTTCCTAGGAGTGGCTAGCATGTGCCTAGGAATGGTTGTGGTGTTGCAACAAGTCTAAAACTTACCAATACTGCTACAAGAACATCAGAACAAGAATACTATAGGAGTATTCTGCATTCTAGTTACAACATATGTGAGAACTAAAAGGGTCGTTACTAGTAGGGCAATAGTTGCTAAGTGGATACACCACGATTACATGTGACTAAGGCGTTATAGACTTAGAATCTGTGACCTTTGCTTCATTTCCTGTTCTTGTTTGATTGTGGGCTTGGAGTTAGGGTCACTTATTCGAAGGTCTATTCTGCTTCGATTACATGTAATTGGTATGCACTATGCAAATATTGGGTCGACTAATAACGATCATCTTATAAGTATCATAGATTAGCGCGCCTATCAACTTTCTTTCCCCATTCTCGCGTAAATGTCATAACCGCATCCCGAGCGGAAGTCATGGAACTCCGAGCACGTCAGAGGACGTACGAGCGACATCTTCAGGGAGTTGTGCGCCAACTGGCTGATCTTAGGGTTTGCCCCAAAGGATCCCCGTCGCCAGTAAAAGATGCCAACTCATCCCTCTCTTTTGATTAAGGAATAGCCTTCTTTCTATAGTCAATAGAGTACATGCCTGTAAACATTCCTAACTTTGGAAGTACTCGAGCTAGACTACTAAACTGCCAACATTTTCCCTGATGGTTTGATGTAAGACCTACTGCTAGGTCATTTTCTTTCTCGAACTCATTATACATCAGTAATACCAGTACTATTGGCAGTATCTAATCGATGGGGAAGTTGTACTTTTGGTTGTCCCTAACCTAGCAGTACATTTCCCTTTGTTTGTTAGACTATAGAGAGTTAGTCCAAGAAACACTCTTATCATGTTTACAAATCGATTCTTACTATTGTCATCGTTTTCGTAACCTTTCAGTACAGGATGCCGCCTCGCAAGCGTCCAACCAGGAGAACTCCCGCAACTCAAGCTCCACCACCACCACCTACACCGCCGGTTCCTCCGCAGTTCGACCCGGTGTTGTTCCAAACAGCCGTGACTGCAGCCGTGACCGTCGCTCTGGCGCAAGTCAATTCTGGTGGTGCCAGTGGAGGTGGACTGGGCACTAACTCTAGCCAGGGTGAAACCCACCCCCGTGCTCGGGAATGCACCTACAAAGATTTCATTAGTTGCAAGCCTACCTACTTCAACGGGACCGGGGGAATCCTTGCCCTAACCCAATGGTTCGAAAGAACCGAAGCAGTATTCGAAATGTGCTCCTGCCCCGAAGGGAGCAAGATAAAGTTTGCTACTTGTACCCTTACCCAAAGGGCCCTAACATGGTGGAATGGCCATGTCAAAGCCCTCTCCCTGGTAGCAGCTAACGCCATGGGTTGGAATACACTGAAAGACCTAATGATGACAGAGTACTGCCCAAAGGGAGAAATTCAGAAATTGGAGGAGGAACTCTGGAGTCTCAAAATGCAGGGTTCCGATATAGTAGCTTACACAACCCGGTACTGCGAGCTGGTAGCCTTATGCGCTAACATGATCCCCTCGGAAGCCAAGAAGATTGAGCTATACATCGGGGGCCTAGTGCCTCCGTATCGTGGGAACGTTCTATCATCAAGACCAAAAACCTTCGAAAGTGCCAAGGAGTTGGCCCAAATGCTTATCGATCATGAAGTTCCCCGTGCTCCATTAACAACCACAACCATCACTACTGCCCCAACTCACGCCTCCGACAACAAGAGAAAACGGGGAGATCGAAAGAAGGGGAAATCAGTCAAATCCTCTTCCAGTAACCAGCAAATAGTGGCTGTCCATGCTGCCACTACTCCTACTGCCCCTGTGCCCCCCAAAACATATGCGGGGAATCTACCCAAGTGCGATAAGTGCGCCTTCCATCATAATGGCCCATGCCGTGAAATGCACTGCACCAATTGCGACCGGAAGGGCCACACCATCCGGTTCTGCAGAGCACCTCCCAAACCCATTTCCCAAATTCCTAGTTCGGGAGCGAGCCAGGCCTGCTATGGCTGTGGCGAAGTCGGACATTTCAAAAGAAATTGTCCAAAGGCTGGCAACGCGGGAGGAGCAGGTAGACTACTTGCTATTGGCCATAATGAGGCTGTAGCAGACCCCACCGTAGTCACGGGTACGTTCCTTCTCGATAACTATTATGCTTGTATTCTATTCGATAGTGGGGCAGAAAGAAGTTTCGTAAATCAAAACTTTAAACACTTACTCAAACAATCACCGCAATCACTGAAAGAAACCTTCGTCGTAGAAATGGCTAACGGCAAGACGGAAAGTTCTAACGAAATCTACATAGGTTGTACCCTCACGCTAGATAATCATTCGTTTCATATCGATCTCATACTAGTAGCGATCAAGAGCTTTGATGTCATCATAGGCATGGACTGGTTGAGTCTCCACCGTACCGACATCCTGTGTTTCGACAAAGCCATCCGTTTGAAACTGCCCAACAATGAAACATTGATGATCTACGGAGACAAACCCAGTACGAGCCTTCGCATCATCTCGAGCATTCAAGCCCAGAAATACTTGCGCAAGGAATATCGCGCATTCCTTGCACACGTTGTCGACACGAGCCGGAAAACGAAAGAACTCAAAGCTTTCCCGTCGTGTGCGACTTCCCTGACATCTTTCCAGAGGAACTGCCAGGCCTACCTCCCAAACGTCAAGTCGAGTTCAGAATCGATTTAATTCCAGGAGCTACCCCCGTAGCTAAATCGCCCTATCGTCTAGCGCCTGCTGAGATGCAAGAACTATCCGGCCAACTTAACGAACTGCTCAGCAAGGGCTTTATAAGACCAAGCTTCTCACCCTGGGGAGCACCAGTCTTGTTCGTAAAGAAGAAAGACGGATCGTTCCGCATGTGCATCGACTACAAAGAACTCAACAAGCTGACAATCAAGAACCGTTATCCCCTTCCTCGTATAGACGATTTATTTGATCAACTACAAGGGGCGAGTTACTTTTCCAAAATTGATCTAAGGTCCGGGTATCACCAGTTGCGAGTGCTCGAGGAGGATGTTCCGAAGACAGCCTTCCGGACTCGTTACGGGCACTACGAGTTCGTAGTGATGCCGTTCGGACTGACCAATGCGCCCGCAGTCTTTATGGACTTGATGAATAGAGTATGCCGTCCTTACTTGGATCAGTTCGTCATCGTCTTCATTGATGATATACTTATCTACTCTAGAAGTGAGGAAGAGCATAGCGATCATATGCGACAGGTCCTGGAAACTCTACGATCGGAGAAGCTTTACGCAAAGTTCTCAAAGTGCGAATTTTGGATCCGAAGAGTCGAATTCTTAGGACACGTGGTTAGCAAAGAAGGAATCCACGTGGACCCATCCAAGATTAAAGCTATTGAGGACTTGTCAGCACCGAAGACGCCTACAGAAATTCGCCAATTTCTAGGCCTCGCTGGCTACTACCGAAGATTCATTCAGAATTTCTCTCGGATTGCGAAGCGTCTTACGGCATTGACCTAGAAAGGCGTGGCCTTTGACTGGGAAGAAAAACAAGAGAAGGCATTCCGAACCCTGAAGCGAGCCTTGTGCACCGCGCCGATACTGTCCCTCCCCGAAGGGACAGAAGACTTCGTAGTATATTGAGATGCATCCAATCAGGGGCTCGGCTGTGTTCTGATGCAACGAGGTAAGGGCATCGCCTACGCCTCAAGACAGCTGAAGACACACGAAGTCAACTACACCACACACGACCTCGAGCTAGGAGCGGTCGTGTTCGCCCTAAAGATATGGAGACACTATCTGTATGGTACAAAGAGCACCATCTATACCGACCACAAAAGCCTCCAGCACATCTTCAACCAGAAGGAGCTCAACATGAGACAACGACGGTGGGTCGAGCTACTCAATGACTACGAATGTGAAATTCGTTACCACCCGGGTAAAGCCAATGTAGTAGCAGACGCCCTAAGTCGGAAGGAATATTCTGGGCGAAGAGTCAAGTCCCTAACCATGACTATCCATTCGCATCTACCCGCACAAATTAAGGGAGCACAGCTTGAAGCTTTGAAACCGGAAAATGTGGCGGGAGAGTCCCTGCGAGGAATGGATAAGAATCTGGTAGTCAAGGATGACGGAGCTTACTACCTCATGGACCGGATCTAGACACCGCGACACGGTGGCTTCAGAGACTTGGTCATGAAAGAAGCGCACAACACTCGATATTCCATTCACCCAGGTTCAGATAAGATGTACCTGGATCTCAAGAAATCGTACTGGTGGCCTAACATGAAAGCGGAAATCGCTACCTTCGTGAATAAGTGCCTTACTTGCGCTAAGGTCAAGGTCGAATACCAGAAACCCTCGGGTCTTCTCCAACAGCTAGAGATACCTGAATGGAAGTGGGAGAGAATTACTATGGATTTCATTACCAAATTGCCCAAATATCCGAGTGGGTACGACACCATTTGGGTAATTGTCGACCGGCTAACCAAATCCGCCCACTTCCTTCCTATCAAGGAAAATTTCAAAATGGAGAGACTTACGCGAATTTACATCCAAGAGGTAGTTCGACTGCATGGTGTACCTATGTCCATTATTTCCGATCGGGATAGCAGGTTCACCTCGAGGTTCTGGCAGTCACTACAGAAGGCTCTTGGAACTAAGCTGGATATGAGCACAGCATACCATCCTCAAACCGATGGACAAAGTGAGAGAGCTATTCAAACCTTGGAGGATATGCTGCGAGCCTGTGTAATCGACTTTGGTAAGGCGTGGGATACCCACTTACCCTAGTCGAGTTTTCCTACAACAACAGTTATCACACAAGCATCAAAGCTGCCCCATTCGAAGCCCTATACGGCCGGAAGTGCAGATCCCCTCTGTGCTGGGCCGAGGTAGGCGACACTCAATTAGCTAAGGGACGAGTTCCTGACAGCACTCTCACCGGTCCAGAAATCATCCGCGAAACCACCGAAAAGATCGTACAAATCCGAGCATGACTTAAAGCCTCAAGAGACCGACAGAAAAGCTACGCAGACAAACGGAGGAAACCCTTGGAATTCCAGGTGGGAGACCGAGTCCTTTTGAAAGTCTCACCCTGGAAAGGCTTGATACGCTTCGGAAAGCGCGGAAAGCTGAATCCAAGATACATAGGGCCTTTTGAGATTCTCGCTAGAATCGGCCCCGTAGCTTACAAACTCAATCTACCCCGCGAACTTAGTAATGTGCATCCTACCTTCCACGTCTCGAACTTGAAAAAGTGCCTATCCGAAGAGACTCTCATAATTCCACTCGATGAAATCGAGATCAATGAGAGCCTCAACTTCGTGGAAGAACCTGTGGAGATCATGGACCGACAGGTCAAACGAACGAAGCAAAGCTGCATCCCGATTGTGAAGGTTCGTTGGAACGCCAAACGAGGACCAGAGTTCACTTGGGAGCGCGAGGATCAAATGAAACTTAACTATCCTCATCTCTTTGCTTAGTTGTGCTGTGATAACGTAACTACTTGAATTCTGAATTTCGGGACGAAATTCCCTCTAACGGGGGGATGATGTGACAACCCGAAATTTACTCCGTCACTGTAACCCGTTTCCGTTAATAAAAGTTAGTTCTATTAAAATTTTCCGTTAACTTTTATTTATTAAAATAATTCATTTTGAGTTATTAAAATAATATATATTTAATGACGGAATAAAAGCATCTAAGTCGGGTTACGGTTAGTTTACCAGGTAAAAACATTTAGCTCCGTTTAAACGACAGTGTATGGTGGGTCCCCACTAGGCAGCCATATATAAAGGAAGAGTGTCCACCTTTAGAGTCTTTCCCCACCTTGGAGCTTTCTCTCTCTACCTTCTCTCTCTAAAATCGAGTTTGGCCAAGGATCACCACTTTCAAGCCTCAAAAATCAAAGGTAAACCTCCTAACTTGATTTTCTAGCTTGGTATTCATGCTATTTCGAGTTGGATCATCCAAATACCCCAACATGCATGTGTTTACGGTTTGGGGAGCCTCCCAAAACCGTAAACTCCTATGTGAGGGTTTTGAAGCCCCAAAACACTTCCAAACCTTCTCTAATGCTTAGATATAGCTTAGATACTTGCACGCATGGACTAAGGAACCCAAGATCATGACTTTTTGGCCATAAACTTGAGTTTACGGTTCTTGAACATTCAAGAACCGTAAACCCAAAACCGTAAACACCTCAAATGGTGTTTTGATGCCCCTAAACCCTTCCTTAGCTTGTTTGATGAACTAGAAACTAGTGTAGATGAGCTTAGGACCCTAAAACATGAAATGGTTGAAGTGGTCAAGGGTTTACGGCCGTAAACCCTAGAGTTTACGACCGTAAACTCCCAAGGAGTGGTCCAAGGACCGTAAACTCCAAGGGAGTACCCAATTGAACCCTAATCACTTCCCAAGCCCTTGAATTGATCCTAGGAACCTTCCTTGTGATGCATGAAACCTTTAGACACACAAACTCACCATTTCCATGAGTTTACGGCCGTAAACTCATGGGGGAAATGGTCTCCCAACCGTAAACACACTTAAGTGTGGCCAAGTGAAGTGTAAACTCCATAGTGAGGCCATACACTCCTTAGATGCAACCTTTAGCACTCCTAACACTTGAAACAAAGTGTTTTCATACATTAAAGTGCCTTTACTCACTTAATTAGCGATTACACAACTAATTAGATACTTTATACATCACTACATGTTACATAGGATCCGTGTGTGTGTTCAAGTCCTCACTTGACACCTAGCATCCTACCCGGTGTTTCCATCCACTTCACTCACTACAGGTGAGTTCATACCCCTAAATGAACCTTTTTAAATGTTTTATGGGGGGGAATACAAGTTGAACCAAATAAGTTATAGTAACAATCACATGTGAATTATAACTTGCAACCAAAAGGATTTTCTACACTATTAACTGTTTTTACCACCAAAAAGGGATTTTCTATATTTTCAACTATATTGCCAATTAAACTGTTTTCAAATGCTTACCAAATTCATTTTCGTGTTAAATCACTATAAAACTATTTTCCAAAATTCGTTTAAACTAATTTTTATTCTCAAACCATATCTACACCAATATATTTATATAAGTAAGACTTGAAGGACTTAGGACTAATAGCTCACCTTATTTCCTGTTCTTGTTTGATTGTGGGCTTAGGGTACTTTGTTATTAGTCCGACTCTCGTTGAATTCTTAGTTATATATCTTATATATTTGTGTCAGATATAAAAGTTTTCATATCAGTTCAATGCCCTTGAATATCAAGGACATACAACCAACATTACTATTTAACTATAATAGGTATAGTTAAGGATTACTACTCAGTGCTGCTATTGCCATGACAACTACCAGAGTCAGTTCAGTTGTGAGTCAATATATGCTATGTACTATACAAGAGAACACTATATACTATACAAGGAGAACATTACATACTATACAAAGAGAACACTATATGCTATACAAAGAGAACAATACATACTATACAAGAGAACTTACTAAAATAGAATGTGGCATACTATTTCTCGATACGACACATCTTTGTGCTATAACCGCGTAACCAGAGTCTCCTGGAGGGAGAGCGGGCATTATGTGTATAGATCTATACGGGACAGACACTCCCACATCCCGACTGCTAGCTACAGTCCGAGCCGTCTAGGCCCAGGGGTGACAAAATGTCACATCACTACATATGACTCGGAGGGTCAAAGGGATTCGATCGTCAATCAGCATGGTTACGTACGAGTTCACATTCAAACCTTTAATTAATACTTTAAGAATTAAAGGCAACAGACTCCCTGAGGAGTATTGTACATTTAATACTACCTGGAGCCTGCATTTCATTACATATGGCCGACAGTGATGCTGTTGGGGTAAAACATTTTTCTCATTACTATACATGAATAAAGTCTAAAACTATATTTTCAAACTAATAACTAATGGGAAAACTTGTACATTATCAAAGGAACAAACAAACCATCGGGTCTTGGTGAAGACAACTTTTTCTGGAAAACATAGGGTTTTCTAGGGCTCATACTATTTTCGAACACCGAAACTTTCTTTTACAATGAATAATTGTGAATATTTTTATACAGGAAATGACACTAAATACCTATGAACTCACCAGCTTTAGGCTGATAAACGTTTTCAAAATAACTTGTATTCTCAAGTCATCAGTAGACAGGTACAGATGCAGCTTTTGAGAAGACGGAGCACGCATAAGACTCCACTTTATTTTGATTGTATTTTTGGTGTCTAACATTTGTACTGAACACGTTTGTATTACAATTATTATCTTAATGCAATGGATGTTGTTGCTTGTCTTTACTATTATGCTTTGTTATGATACTGTACATGACGTCCTCCACCCCAGAACGTATTCCGCCGTTCTCGGTTTTGGGGTGTGACAGAAGTTACCTATATCCTTGGGATAAGGATATTAAGAGAAAGGAGTAAAAGACTAATTGGACTTAGTCAGAGTATCTACTTGGATAAGGTGTTGAAAAGGTCAACATGCAGAATTCCAAGAAAGGAGAATTACCGATCCAAAGCAATGCCAAACTGAGCAAGGCTCAGAGCCCGAGTACAGAAGATGAGATAGCTGAGATGAGTCGATTACCTTATGCTTCCGCTGTTGGTTCGATCATGTATGCTATGACTTGTACCCGTCCTGATGTGGCCTTCGCTTTGAGCATGGTCAGCAGATATCAGGGGAACCCTGGCAAGGCTCATTGGACTGCGGTAAAGAATATTCTCAAGTACCTGCGGAGGACTAAGGATTGGATCCTTACCCTTGGTGGGAGTGATGACTTGAGAGTAGTAGGGTATAGTGATGCTAGCTTTCAGACTGATAGGGATAACTTCCGCTCTCAGTCGGGCTGGGTCTTTACCTTAAATGGAGGGGCAATCACTTGGAAGAGTTCCAAACAGGAGACTGTAGCTGATTCGACTTGTGAATCAGAGTACATAGCAGCGAGTGAAGCGGCAAAGGAGGCGATATGGCTGAGGAACTTCGTCGGAGACCTTGGAGTTGTACCAGCTATTAAGGAGCCTATGGAGATTTTCTGTGACAGCAATAGTGCAGTTGCCTTAGCCAAGGAACCAAGAGATCATGGCAGATCCCGACACATTGACAGAAAATATCATTTCATAAGACACAAGATAGAAGAGGGACTCCTCGTGGCAAAGAGGGTATCGTCAGATGAGAACCCTGCGGATCCCCTTACGAAGGGACTGACGAGGGTGAAGCATTTGCAGCATGCGAGGCGCATCGGGCTGAGGGACGATATTAGTTAGATTAGATAGCCTTTTCTGAAACTTGTAAAATGTAATCGACGTTTGATGATGAATAAAATTTGTGATTTATTTATGAGTAAAGTGTTGCTATCATTGTCAATTATTTACTATTGTTTCAGTTTTGCATGTTTTGACTTCCAGAATAATTAATTTATTCAAACTCTCCACAGTCGGTCATATGTCGGAAGTAGGTATGAATCAAGACTGTCATGAATTGGGATTGTAGATGACTAAAGGTGTTTAGCCATAGCAATGGTTGCTACAACATTCATGAGTACTCATAAGTTATGAGTATTAGAATAAACCCACGCTCACTTGTATCACTTCATGGAATTTATCTCGAGTGATCGTGAGACGGTAATATCATATAAGTCTTCAAACCTAGAGATATGAGTTGTTACCTATGAGTTGGTTGTGCATTGATTGCATGTAAATGCATCAGTAACTTGATGTTATAAAACGTGCCTTTGTGTGCAATTCAATAAGTAGTAGAACAAGCATATGAGTCGAAGTTTATCTGTTCCTTCTAGAAATGGAAGCGATATCTGGGCCCCTCGATGATTCTGTGTTGACCCATGTACCGGGCCCGGTCAGAACTAAATTGATGTGTTCAGTTACGTTCTTTGTCAAACAAATCGGAAATCGAGAAACAACTGCTAGACAATAAGTAAGACATTGTTCCATGTATTTGTCCGGCTGATATCATGAGAGCAGAGGATTATATGATCACTTATCTAAAATGGCGCTTCATAGTTCACAAGAGTTTTCGAGAGCTACGATTGCCGGTTGGTTCCTGAAGTAATATAGGCAAATACAGTTATTAGACTTATCCAAGTGGGAGTCTGTTGGATAAGATGTCTAAGTCCATAACTTATTTGGTATATACTTGACCCGACCCGGCATGGTCCATTTGGGTTGCACTTCACCCAAACTAGTTATGGATAATTTTATGAGAGTTGTATACTTACGATCTATTAATATATTATAAGTTATAATATATTAATGTAAAGTCATGTTACTTAATTAGTTTTAATCTTGAATTAATTATGAATTAATTTAGTGATTAAAAGGAAGACTAATTAAATCATGGGCTATTATATTTATATGGTGTGGGCTAACACTCATTTGGGAATGGGCTAAGCTTATATGGAAGTCCATGGAGCTTTTACCCATGGATCCTTGGAAGAGGAAAAGACATGGGTTATTAGGGTTTCACCCTAACCATGTACAATATATAAACAAGCTTATGTTGCATGAAAAACCCCCAAAAAATGTGTGTGTAAGTGTGGTGGCCAAAATCAAGAGTTAGTATACTCTCTCATACATTTTCCAAGTTTGTGGTGATTTGTGATTTCCATTTGAGGCATTCACATTATTGGTGCTTGGCTCTCAAACTCCAAGGAATCAACAATCAACAAAAGGTATGTAATTCATCTAGTTCTTTTATGGTTAAAAGTACCCCATGCCATGCTAGATAGGTTATAAACCTTGGAAAATAATATTTTGCATGTATCTTAGACAAACATAGATCCAAGGTTTAATAGGGTTGCATGTATACTTAGGAAGTGTTAGAATGCTCAAAACCCAACAAAAAGTCCTTTGGATATTTGTTCTATAAACTTAGTGACAACGTGGTCTTCATAGCATGAAGGGGAGTCTTTCGCGAGAGAGAGCTCATATGCAAAGAGGACAGTGGGAGTACAATTGATCTTGAAGAAATTCAAGAGTTAAACGATGAAGGAACCTCTGAAAATGCAAACGCTCAACCCGAGGAAGAAATTCCAGCTGAACCAATTGAAAAGTCATTACCTCTTAGGCGTTCAAAAAGAGTTAGAATGACACCTGAGTTTTATGGTTTCCATATTACTATAGATGGTGATATGTTTATCAGTGATAGTACACTGGTAAATTTAGATGAACCTTCTAAGTACAAGGAAGAAATGGCGGGCCCTGAGGCTGCCAAGTGGAAAGAGACAATGGACAGCGAGATCAATTCCATGTATGACAACCAAGTTTGGAATTTGGTTGACAATGTACCAGGTCGTAAGACAATTGGGTGCAAATGGATCATTAAGAAGAAGACCGACATGGATGGAAAGGTACACACTTTCAAAGCTTGACTGGTTACAAAGGGCTTTGCTCAAACCCCAAGAGTTGACTATAATGAGTCATTCTCACAAGTAGATATTAGGGTAATGCTAGCTATAGCTGCGTTTCATGACTATGAAATTTGGCAGACGGATGTCAAAACCTCTTTCCTTAATGAGAAGTTGGATGAGGATGTTTACGTGAGTCAGCCTGAGGGTTTTGTGGATGATAAGTACCCCCAATAGAGTGTGTAAGCTTGAGAAATCAATCTATAAATTGAAACAAGCTTCTCGCAGATGGAATATTTGCTTTGAGGAGAAAGTTAAAGGAGAAAGTTAAAGAGTTCGGCTTCTCTACAAGTGAAAATGAATTGTGTATATGTCAAAGCTAATGAGAGTATAGTAACCTTCATAGTATTGTATCTTGTTGATGCATAAAATAATATGCACTAGTTAATCCTACTAACGTGACTAATTATTTCCTAAGGCAGTGTACCTTGTTGAAGATAGTATAGCACAATAGACATGTATCGAACACTGGGAACATGATTATTAGCTAATTATTATCTACTACTAACTAAATTACTAATAAATTTAGAAAAATGGTTTTCTCTAGTTTTGCAAGACTACAAACTTAATTTACCAATTATTAAAGCAAATATTAAACTAGAGCAAAAAGCACAAAAGACAAATTTAACCAACATAATTGAGAGACTTTCATTTAGCTTTAGATTTACTTTCTATTATGGTTGATTTATGGAAGTGCAATGGATTATTATTTCATTGGTTACCGATTCCTAAAATAACTAGGTTAGTGTTCACTAATTCTAATCCTTTAGCAAACAAGCTCATTCATACGGTGATCAGGCGGATAAACTAACAAGTTTACTAGTGTTCGATTCGAGTTAATTTAGACTTATAACTAATTGATTAATCTTGTTTATTAGCTGAATTCAATATATGATTGGTTGTTATATATTAGCTCCTACGATTATTTACCCACTTTTCTATTTAATCCTAGGTTTTGTTCAAAATTCTAGTCTTACAATTTTGCAATTCACAAGATCATAAGATTCAAATTCAATTAAGAAAGATGGTCATACAAACTTAATTAAATTCAACAATAAATTGAGAAAGCAGTTATCATAAGCACGGAAGGTTCTTTAATAAGCTAAATCAACAAATAACCAATAAAACTAAATCCAAACCACAAATCAAACCATGAATAGTCAATAAATCCTACACTAAACGAAAGTCATAGGGTTTTAGCACATGATTTCAGCAATCAAACACATAAAAATGAAATTCAATGTAGTAGACATGATTAAACCTAAGTAGAAAGTCGTAGTTTAGAGTTGTATTGCCTTAATGCTCCCAATTACAAAGCTATAATCGAATTCTTCACTTCAAAGCTTTAGAACATATCATTTGCCTTCAAAAGTAGATTGTTGCTTCTAGCCAAAGTCCCAAATTCGGAGGAGAATGAGATGTATTTATAGATTCCCAAAAAGCAGATCACCATGATATGGTAAGGCCACCACGTCATGGTCTTCGTTGTTATCCCGTATTTGGCAAGTCTCCTTAATGTATCGGGAAAGTCCAAATTGCCACGTCGTGGAAAGGTCACTACGACGTGGAGAGTGCATTTGTTTCTTCAATTTAAAGTCTTCTTTCATACTCCTAGCTTCCTGCTTCCACCGTCCTTTTTGCTCCAAGCATGTCTTTTACCCCTACAACACAATACATAGCAAATTAAGTACCATTTTGTTCTATAAAGGGCATAAAAATAATTTGAAATGTTAAGATATGATGTAGAATTATATGTATAGATATGCACATATCAAAATACCCCACACTTATTCTTTGCTCGCCCCCAAGCAAATTAATTTTTATTATCTCACCAATATCGTACAGAACAATGCATTTCAAACCCACAGATTATCCCAAGACCAAAATGCATGCATTTGTGTCTATGATTCCTAAAAACTTCCCATTCCTAAATACTCACAATCCATATGAACCTTCACCCCTTAGCTTATATGACACTTATTTTTGCAACCCTCCGAATCCATCCCCAGAAATCTTTCTGAACTTCAAGGTATTTTTGCTTAATCTACCAAGCATACATAAATTCTAGAAAAATTACAACTTGATACCATAATGGAGCTCTTCGGAATTCATATCTGCTTTGATATTTGTCTTTAAATTCTTTGTATTCACCATCTTTTTGTTTGATTTTTGGTATCTTCACTTTTTATAATTTCTTTAGAATTTTTTATCTTTGGATTTCATACTTTGTCAGCTCCAAAATTCTTCAACTTTTTGGTAGTTTCTCTTTTTTTTTTCATATATATATCTCACTTTTTTCACTCAAGCCCTACATGCTTAAGCAAGGAGCTTAACTTCAACCTTTATTGATTAAGGTATTAGTCCAAGTGTAATGACTACATAAGCTCTCCTGAATAGATTTCAAGTACATGCTGCAAAACATATTATGCCATATAAACTACCAGATTATCTTTCATATCTCATGGCATTTCAATAAAAATGGGAAGCCACAAAATACATTATTGTTGGATAAGGTGTCTAAGTCCGTAACTATATTTGGTATGTACTTGACCCGACCCGACATGGTCCATTTGGGTTGCACTTCACCGAAACAATTTATATGGATAATCTTTTGAGAATAGTATGAAATCATATTATTTAATTTGTATTGATCAAGAATTAATTTAGTGATCAAAAGGAACTAATTAAATATGGACTCTTATATATATATATATATATATATATATATATATATATATATATATAGAATGGGCCAAGTTCATTTAGGATGGGCTAAGCTTGCATGGATAGTCCATGGAGTTTTAACCCATGGATCCTATGGAAATGAAAGGTCATGGGTATTAGGGTTTACATGAATGTAACCCTAATCCTCCATACTATATCATCGCTCATCATTCATCTCATTTCTCATCGCTCATCATTTATCTCATCTTTAATCTACCCATGTTCTACCCAACACATTTTGTAGATATAAAATACGTATATAGTTTAAATCATTTAAAACATATATAAAATCTTTCATCCAGCATAAACAGCAAGTATTCAAGTAATATGCACACATAGCACATAGTTTATATAAAATAATTCATATCTATGTGTAAGATGAAAGGGACCATGCACTCACTTGAAAAGGTGGTGACTCGGCACTCGGACAGCACTTCGTTACTCTTAACACAATTTTCCTTTGACAAACCCTAGTATCATTACCACTAGAGTTTAGTCTAATATTCACCGAGACTAATTAATAGTCTTGCTATTATTACTATTATATAAGAATGAAACAATATTTCTCAACCACTATATACAGACAGGGGTCAGATATAAAACACCGGAGGGCAGGACCATTTTGGCATATAGCACTTCTAAAATCCAACAACCCTATGCGGCCCTTTAAACCAGATTCCCCGTACCGCGAGTGGTTAAAAATATATTATAACGATACTTGTATAACTCATAATAATAGCCCAAATACTTATTATAAGTTCCTAATAACATTGCTATATTAAAACATAAGATATACTAACGATAGGGTAGGCGTAGCTCACTTACAACGGGTTTTTCGCAAAACCGGGCTCCGATGGAGCAGCGTTCCCGAGCCGAAAGGCTCTTCTTCTCGGAGCCGTTGGGAGCTCCGGGGCTTCCGCCTCGTGCTAGGGAGGTTCCCTAGGCTTTTCGGGGGGTTTCGGGGCTAGAGAAAGGTTCTAGAGAGAGAGGGAAGTGATGGGAGGTGTGAGGAATGAAGAGGGCTTCACCTCTTATTTATAAGGGGCTGGAGGGTCACTCACGTCGTGAGTTTTATGATGCTCACGTCGTGAGCTAGCTGGAGACACCCAGGCACAGCCTGGTGCTGACACGTGGCATCGCACACAGGGTGGAAATCAGCCGATTTTCACGAATTCATAACTTTCGCATACGAGCTCCGTATTCGACGTTCTTTATTCCCACGCGTAGGTAAAAACAAGATCTATAATTTTCATTTAGACTCCGTTGGCTAATTCTCGACCGATCTTAAATTTAACCGTAGGAGGAGATTATATTGTTAAATGTCCGCGTAAAATTCATAACTTCTACATACGGACTCCATTTTCGTCTGTCTTTTTATCATTGAGTTCCTATTAATTAGATCTTCAACTCTCATTTAGGTCACGTAGGCCAAAAACCGCTCGAACTAAAATTCGAGTTTCGGGCTGTGCACTGCTATGCCAAATCTTAGAAAATTCATAACTTCCTCATACAAAGTTAGATTTGGGAGTTCTTTTTTTGTATGTTCTCGATTTAACGTATACTACAACTTTTGTTTAGATTTCTAAGGCTAAAAAGTCCTCCATCATAAATTCACTATTTACGTCTCCCGGTGCCTTGCCGGTTTTGCCGAAAAACTTCGACGGGTCATAACTTCTTCGTTATAACTCGGATTTCGGCGTTCTTTATATGTACGGAACCCCTGAGACATATTCTAAAACTTGGTTAAAATTATTTATTCTAAATAATCTTTTGTCAAAAAGCCGTTTTCGATCCCTATTATCTCTAAATTGACTAGCCCGGATCTACGGGCGTTACAATTATCTCCCCCTTAGGATGATTACGTCCCGGAATCATCAACGAAACAGGGATCACATGATGACTCCATATGTTATCTCTTCATCCTAAGTAATAACCGTAATTTTGATGTTTCTTCGAACGAGTATCTAGCTCTAATACTTCCTGACTGCAGGCGGTGCTCGATCTTGCACTTGCTCCCTATCTCACGTTAGACTCCAAATTATGACCTTCAAGTCACAATCTCGATCCTCACTGGATAAGAACTTAAGATAAGTTCTTTTATTACTACAATGGAACGATGTGTCATATTCTAATGACCTATCATCGCATGTTTCAACGCATAGACTCGGGTCTCTTAGAGTCTTCCAGAACAGACTTTACTTTCCTTCATGTTCTAATCTCATCTTAAAAGGTAGCATTTCTAGCTACAAGCAACCTTCGCGATACCTCTATTGATCTCTTTGATTAATTCTTCCGGCTTAAGTTAGGTGCTACATCGAACTTGGTTCTCGGAACCATGTAACATACTCGTTGTAGTCAGACTCAATTTGGTATGACCACTAGGGTCGGAATAACAATCATCTTTTTATTCATTACCAAAACGATGGTAACGACATACTTGAATAAAACGGAATCAACTACTAGCTTCTTGGTAACCTTGTAACTTTCCTTGATCCAAGTGTGAGTCCAGTGCTTCCGGTAGTATAGGCCTCTACTACCATTCACACCTACTCATACTCGTCCCAAGTATTGTCTCGCAGTTTTCCAAGTCGCCATACAAGAGAATCACATAACAATTTAACACATCAGATAACAAAACGAACGTTTTATATTATTCTTTGAAACGATTACATAGGTGTTCAAGTTCACCCTAGACTATGCCTCTAATAGGCTACATCGCATGATACTGTAACTTGATCTTCGGATATGAAGTCATCATCCTTGATTCCTCGCTTTGTTATCTGCTTCGTCGAGGATCATGTGGAATGCCCTTGGCTTTGGCGGTGCATTTGGCCTTGCTGCTTCGTCTTTCTTTGGGCAATCTCTAGAAATATGCCCTTCTTTGTTACATCCGAAACATACCTTCGTGTCGAATGTGCACTCGTTGGCGTAATGCCCAGACTTTCGACACTTGAAACATATCACCTCTTCGCCATATTTTCCTGAGTGTTTCGTCTTGCACTTATCGCACTATCTTGCTTCACCTCCTCCTTCGAACTTCTTTGAGAAATTTCTCTTCTCGTTGGACGTTGAAGATCCTTCAAACTTTCTCTTCTCGCCAACTTCGACCTTGTTGGCGGCTCTACTCTTGATCATCTCTTCAACATACTTAGCAGCCCAGATAGCTGCCTCAAGAGTAGGTGCTTGGCGTACTGGCACCGCGTACTCCCATGGAAGCCCCTTTGCGTACTTGTCAATTTTCGTCAGCTCGTATGGGACAAGGCGCAAGGCAAACTCCATTTCATCTGTGAAGTTGTTGGTGTATTCATCGATGGACATGCTTCCTTTCTTCAAGGTTAGGAATTGGTTCTCTAGCTTGAGCAGGTTTTGGGCTGAGCAATACTTGCGCTTGAAATGCACCAAAAACTCTGCCCAAGTCAGTTGCAGGGGCTCATTGGGGTTTAGAGTCTTTCCCAGGGTGTTCCACCTGTGCACAACGCCTCCTCGGAACTGACGTACTGCAAATGTGGTCTGTAACTTGCTTCTGCAACCACACGTCATGAAGGCCAACTCCATCTCCGAGATCCAATCCATAACTCCGATTGGATCTTCCCTCCCAGTGAAAGTCGATGGCTTGCAAGTTAGAAAATCTTTGTACTTGCATCCATTCCTCTCGACTCCGTCATCTTGATTGTTCCTCCTAATCACCGATGGATCAGCTTGACCAACGGTCCTGCTGTCGTTCCCTTCCTCAGACTGCCCATCATTCAGCTCGGGTTGTTCAATAGGCATCGTAAGTTCCTCTCGATTTTGTTGAAGTAAACGCCTTGTTTCCTCCATTTGACGATCCAACATCATCTGGATCAACGCTTGCACTCTGACCATCGTGATTGGCTCAGGAGTGGCTACTACAACAGGTATTTGCTCAATCACTGGTGGTTGATTCCTGTTTCCATTTGCGTTCCCGGCTCCACTGCGGGTTCTTGCCATTTCGATCTATTCACCAATTTAAATGTTCGGTGTGTAGCGACGAGAATTTAGATAAGAAAGATTTTATTTACGATCGACGTGTAAATCTCCTTATCACTCCGAAAAGTTACATGCCAGTTCTAATACCATAATTAAACGCTTAGAAATCTGAACACATAAAATTCCAGATCTGGTCGGCAACAGACCATAGATCCGATCAAACAATAGCATAAAGCATCACAAATCATTTAGCACATAAAAACATTTTAGGCATCTTCCCTAATTAAGTTAGTGTCTGTGTGTATTCAGGTGCACTTCCTAAAATATATTAGACACACTTCTCATGATCATCGCTTAACATTCTAAGTTTAAGCCTAGAAATAAATCCTTATTCCTAGTTCGCTTAAACTAATGCTCTGATACCAACTGTGACATCCCCATTTTCACGGTCAGAAAAGACCGATTTTGTTTATGCTTTATAAAAATCAGAGTACCTCTTTTAATAAAAATGTTGCGGAATTTGTTCCCAGAAAAACATGATAAATACGTTATCAAGGCATTTCCGAAGAAAAGTATTTTTATTCATTTTAAAACATTTGGGATGTCATCATCAATACAGAAACATAAGCAGAAACAGAACTTACATTCATTATCACTAGTGATTTATATCTCCTTAATCTCTCAGTGTAATGTGACTTCATATCAACACCTGTGTATAAATAAACTGAGTGGGTCAGGTTGGGAAACCTGGTGAGTACATAGGGTTTTCAACCCACAATAATATAATTATTATGATTAATCATCGAACAGTTAACCCAATTACCCATCCCCATTATCTTCTTTACTCTTAAGGATCTACCCTAAGAATCAGCTATTTCTTGTTCATTCATTCCTAAGGATCATCCTAAGGAATCGGCACGAAATCCATTGTTGCTAGTGTTTTCTCAACGGGCACTAAATCCATAGTTACCAAGGTTTGCTCAACAGGCGCTAACTCCATAGTCGCCGTGGTTTACTCAACAGGCGCTAATTCCATAGTCGCCGAGGTTTATCTCGTTTATTGACAGTATCGTTTTCGAGAGTCCACTCGCAATACATGTCAATGGGTTTTTAGAGTACACCGGTGAGCACATCGTTCACAACACCTACATGGTGCGAGCCTACTAGTGTTCCACTGGACTGTGTAGAATAGTCCATGGTTGTCATCCTTACTCTGCTAGATGACGGGGCCATCACTTGGGTCATCGCTTAGGTCATCGTTTGGCTCATCGTTTTGGCTCATCGCTTTGGCTCATCGATTAGGTCATCGTTTCTCACCATATTTTACCACTTATATATCATCGCTCATCATTTATCTCATTTCTCATCGCTCATCATTTATCTCATCTTTAATCTACCGATGTTCTACCCAACACATTTTGTAGATATAAAATACGTATACAGTTTAAATCATTTAAAACATATATAAAATCGTTCATCCAGCATAAAACACCGGAGGGAAGGACCATTTTGGCATATAGCACTTCTAAAATCCAACAACCCTATGCGGCCCTTTAAACTAGATTCCCCGTACCGCGAGTGGTTAAAAGATATTATAACGATACTTGTATAACTCATAATAATAGCCCAAATACTTATTATAAGTTCCTAATAACATTACTATATTAAAACATAAGATATACTAACGATAGGGTAGGCGTAGCTCACTTACAACGGGTTTTTCGCAAAACCGGGCTCCGATGGAGCAGCGTTCCTGAGCCGAAAGGTTCTTCTTCTCGGAGCCGTCGGGCGCTCCGGGGCTTCCACCTCGTGCTAGGGAGGTTCCCTAGGCTTTTCGGGGGGTTTCGGGGCTACATAAAGGTTCTAGAGAGAGAGGGAAGTGATGGGGGGGGGGGTGTGAGGAATGAAGAGGGCTTCACCTCTTATTTATAGGGGGCTGGAGGGTCACTCACGTTGTGAGTTTTATGATGCTCACGTCGTGAGCCAGCTGGAGACACCCAGGCACAGCCTGGTGCTGACATGTGGCGTCGCACATAGGGTGGAAATCTGCTGATTTTCAGAAATTCATAACTTTCGCATACGAGCTGCGTTTTCGATGTTCTTTATATCCGCGCGTAGGTAAAAACAAGATCTACAACTTTTATTTAGACTCTGTCGGCTAATGCTCGACCGATCTTAAATTTAACACTAGGAGGAGATTATACTGTTAAATGTTCGCGTAAAATTCATAACTTCTACATACAGACTCCATTTTCGTCTGTCTTTTTATTGTTGAGTTCCTATTAATGAGATCTTTAACTCTCATTTAGGGCGTGTAGGCCAAAAACTGATCGAACTAAAATTTGAGTTTCGGCCTGTGCACTGCTATGCCAAATCTTATAAAATTCATAACTTCCTCATACGAAGTCAGATTTGGGCGTTCTTTTTTTGTATGTTCTCGATTTAACGTATAATACAACTTTTGTCTAGATTTCTAAGGCTAAAAAGTCCTCCATCATAAATTCACTATTTACGTGTCCCGGTGCTGTGCCGGTTTTGCCGAAAAACTTCGACATGTCATAACTTCTTCGTTATAACTCGGATTTCGGTGTTCTTTATATGTACGGAACCCTTGAGACATATTCTACAACTTGGTTAAGATTATTTATTCTAAATAATTTTTTGTCGAAAGTCGTTTTCGACCCCTATTATCTCTAATTTGACTAGCCCGGATCTACGGGCGTTACACACTGTGTGCAGATTTTCGAGTTTTGCTGTTGGAAATGGACTAGAATTATTACCATAAACTGTTTTGGACTTATAAAACCTGTTTTTGATGTGGTAATGATTTTGCTAATCCATTTTCAATGGCTATTATCAAAATTTCAAGTTTTATATATGTTTATATTATTCTTGAAATTTGTTGATATGAATGTTTATACTTATGAGTTTTAGTAGATCATAGGAATTATTTGCAAATTGTTTGTTAGGTAATTCTTTATCTAAATGCCAATTGATGGACTCCATAAATTGTCCTCAAGGTATGGAATTCCAAAAGTCTTTTCTTTAAAACCATTAAAACTCATAAGTTATAGAAATGAAATGTCTTGAATAGTTTCAAAACTTGCCCTCAAGTCTTTGAATTTGTAATGTCTCACACACACTTTAATTCCAAACCCTAGAGTTTCAAAAGTTAAAATTCAACCCTTAAACTATTATAATATTAATGGTTAATATGTATATATATTTATAAGAACAAAGTCAGTCTTACCATTAGTTGGCCTCATTCACGAAGCCGGTCTATAAGGGGGGTATAAGGTTGTTGCCTATAAAATGGCAGCTTAATGGGTGTCCACTCTCACCCACCGATTCCTTGACTGGTGGAGGGTCATTAGCCGAACGGGTAGGACAAGGACTATAATTCTCATTAAAAGTATAATGATAATTATAAAGTAACTCAACCTTTTATAAATTACCAATCTTAGTTACTTTAGGAAAATGTGAAATTGGTGCTAACCCATGAAATTACACTTTGTACCTTACCAAGTCGTTGGTGGAGCGTGTGTGGGTAACCGACACACTAACATGGACTAGTAAGAGCGGAAAAGGGTGACTTAATGTTTATCATAGATCGGTGGAGCGTGTGTGGGTAAACAGCACATTGATTAGGTGATAAAGATTAAGGGTACCAAGTTAATTTGCATGGTTATTCACACCTTGTTTGTGATCCTCAGCATCCCAGTCACAAACTTGAGAGGGCACAATCGAGATTTAAACATGCCATTGAAAAGTTCAATGAATCTCAAAAGATCTAGAAGTTTCAATCCAATTAAAACCTAATAATTTATTTCGTTTTTCATGGTGGAAATTGGTGAATCATCATTCGCCTACCTTCAAATATTTTATAGCTTGGATTACGACATCCCGCTTCCAAGTTATAAAGTATTGTGTTGGGTCCTAGCCTTAATATTACATTTGGGTGGCTTATTAAGGATTCTATATCTAATCTAAACTTTTCTTTCTTCTTTTCAGATGTCTTCCAACAATGCTGCTTCTGGCTCAAACCCTACCGGCTCCTTGTCTCTCATGAACCTTTGTGGGAGAGTCATCTTTGATGGTTCAAACTTTAATTATTGGATCAGAAACATCAGGATGGTCACGCGTTACAAGGACAAGGAATATGTCCTTGACAAGGAGCTAAAAGAAATTGATGAGTCTGCTGTTACTCCAGATGAGATCGCTGACTTTAGGGCACATGAGAGAGATGCCACCAAGGTGGCATGTATCATGTTGGCCATAATGACAGCTGAACTCCAGAAGTCCTATGAGGACTTTTACCCTTTTGAGATGCACATGGACGTGATGTACCGCTACCATCAGAGTGCTCGTCAAGAGAGGTATGAAATCATCTCTTCCATGATAACAACCCGAATGAAGGATGGTGAATCCATCACAGGCCACATGCAGAAAATGCAAAGGTATGTGGACCGTTTGCTGAAGTTGAATGTGAACTTCCCTGAGGAGTTGGCTATTGACTTCACACTGCACTCCTTACCTACTTGTTATGATCACTTCCGAATGATCTATCACATAAAAAAGGAGGAGGTCACACTCAGCAAGCTTCAAGGACTTTTGAAGACCGTCGTAAGTGGTCTCAAAGGTAAATCGGTTGTTACTACTCCTACTCCTAACACCGCCCCTGTCTTGGCAATCGGGCAAAGTAGAGGGAAAAATAGGAAGACCCCTTCGAAGGGTACCAAGGGAAAGTCTCTTGATGGCTCCTCTTCGAGTGGAAACAAAGGTGGTTCTGTCACTCCTTCTTCCAACCCAAAGGAAGCAGAATGCTTCTATTGTCATGATAAGGGGCACTGGAAATGAAACTGCCCCAAGTACCTGTAAGATGTTAAGGATGGGAAGGTCAAACCTACCCATGCAGGTATTTACACTATATTGTCTAATAACTCACCACATACTACTTCTTGGGTTCTTGATACAGGTTGCGGTATTCATATATGTTCTGATTTGCAGGGCCTAAGAAGAAGTGAGGATGTGGAGCACAGAAAGATAAAATTGATCATGGGGAATTGGAAAGCTTCACCTGTCACCAAGATTGGAGTTTATTCTTTGTTGCTAAGTAGTGGGTTAATGTTAGATTTGAATAAGTGTTGTTACTCGTCTGAAATCGCGAGAAATATTATTTCTTTTCACGGTTTGTACAAACAAGGTTTTACTTTTTCATTTGATAATAAATGTGGTGGTATTAATATTTTTATAATAATGTTCTTTATTTTAAAGCATTACCTTGTGATGGTGTATATGAAACTGTGTCGGTTGTAGACAACTTAGGAAATTATGTGTTGCATATCGATTCTTCCACTAGTTTGGATAAGGCATCCTTGTGGCATTGTCGTCTTGGACATGTCAACAAGAAGCGCATTGCCAACTCCAAAAGGCTGAAGTCTTGGAGTCATTTGACTTAAGGTCAGATAATAGTTGCGAGTCTTGTTTTCTTAGAAAAATGAAAAAGCCAACCTTCACTGGTACTTGTGCTAGGGGTGAAGGTTTGTTGGACCTCATACACACAGATGTGTGTGGACCCTTCAGAACCACCACTAGGGATGGTAGCCGCTTCTATGTGACTTTTACTGATGATTAGAGTAGATATGGTTATGTCCACTTAATCAAGCATAAGTCAGAAATTTTTGAAAAGTTCAAAGAGTTTAAAAAGGAAGTGGAGAATCAGCTGGCCAGGAACATTAAGATGCTCCGGTCCAATCGAGGAGGAGAGTATCTTAGTACAGAGTTCCTTGACTATCTTAAGGAATGCGAAATTGTGTCACAATTGACACCTCCCAGAACACCACAACTTAATGGTGTAGTTGAGAGGCGCAATCGAACCTTGTTAGACATGGTTCGTTCCATGATGAGTCGAGCTTCATTACCAATCTCATTTTGGGGGTATGCCTTAGAGACTGCCGCCCATATCCTTATTGTAGTCCCTACCAAGAAGGTTGCCAAAACACCTCACGGGATGTGGGCTAGGAAAATTCACAATTCAGACCACATCAAGATTTGGGGTTGTGAGGCTTTCATGAGACGTGAGTCTCAGGACAAGCTCGAACCTCGTAGTGAGCGATGTATTTTCATCAGCTATCCACAAAAATCATTTGGTTACCTCTTCTACAGACCCAGTGAGAATGTGGTCTTTGTGGCAAGGAGAGGGGTCTTTCGCGAGAGAAAATTTATAAGCCAAGGAAACAGTGGGAGGCAAATTGACCTTGAAGAGCTTCAAGAGTCAAGTGGTGAAGGAACCTCAAACCCTAGCAATCAACCTGAGGAGGAAACTTCTTTTGAACCAACTGATGAGTCTGTACCGCTGAGGCGTTCCACTAGAGTTAGGAATCCACCTGAGCATTACTATGGTTTCCGTATTACTGCGGAAGGTGATACATTTATCAGTGATAGTACACTAGTAAATTTGGATGAACCTAATAGCTATACGGAAGCCATGGAAAGCCCTGAGTCTGCCAAATGGAAAGAGGCTATGGACAGTGAGATTCAGTCCATGTATGACAATCAAGTTTAGAACTTGGTTGACAATGTATCGGGTCGTAAGACGGTCGGGTGCAAATGGATCTTCAAGAAGAATACCGAAATGGATGGGAAAGTGCACTCTTATAAGGCGTGGCTGGTTGCGAAGGGCTTCACTCAAACTCAGGGAGTTGATTACGATGAAACCTTCTCACCAGTAGCAAAGATTAAGTCTATTAGGGTTATGCTAGCCATTGCTGCATTTCATGATTTTGAAATATGGCAAATGGATGTCAAAACAGCTTTCCTTAATGGAAAGTTGGATAAGGATGTTTACATGAGTCATCCGAAAGGTTTTGTCAGTGCAGAGTACCCCGATAGAGTGTGCAAGCCTGAGAAATCCATTTATGGATTGAAACAAGCATCTCGCAGTTGGAATCTTTGTTTTGATGAGAAAGTCAAAGAGTTTGGTTTTTCGAGATGAGAAGATGAGTCCCGTGTATATTTTAGAGCTAGTGGGAGTATAGTTAGCTTTTTGGTACTGTATACGGATGATATACTACTCACCAGAAATGACATACCAACTTTGTAGGAGGTTAAGTCCTGGCTTGGGAAGTGTTTCTCTATGAAGGACCTTGGAGAAGTTGCCTATATCCTAGGGATAAGGATATTGAGAGAAAGGAGTAAAATACTAATTGGACTTAGTCAAAGCACCTATGTGGACAAAGTGTTGAAAAGGTTCAACATGCAGAATTCCAAGAATGGTGACTTACCGATCCAGCATAATGCCAAACTGAGCAAGGCTTAGAGCCCGAGTACAGAGGCTGATATAGCTAAGATGAATCGATTACCATATGCTTCCGCTGTTGGCTCGATCATGTACGCTATGACTTATACCCGCCCTGATGTGGCCTTTTCTTTTAGCATGGTCAGCAGATATCAGGGGAACCTTGGCAAGGCTCACTGGACTGTGGTGAAGAACATTCTCAAGTACCTGCAGAGGACTAAAGACTGGGTCCTTACCCTTGGTGGGAGTGATGACTTGAGAGTGGTGGGGTATAGTGAGGCTAGCTTTCAGACAGATAGGGATAATTTTCGCTCTCAGACGGACTGGGTCTTTACCATGAATGGAGGAGCAATTACTTGGAAAAGTTCCAAACAGGACACAATAGCTGATTCGACATGTGAATCAGAGTATATAGCAGCGAGTGAAGTAGCGAACGAGGCGATATGGCTGAGGAACTTCATCGGAGACCTTGGAATTGTACCAACTATAAAGGAGCCTATGGAGATTTTCTGTGACAGCAATAGCGCGGCTGCCTTAGCCAAGGAACCGAGAGATCATGGCAGATCCAGACACACTGACATAAAATATCACTTCATAAGACATAAGATAAAAGAAGGACTCCTCGTGGCAAAGAGGATATCATCAGAAGAGAACCCAGCAGATCCCCTTACGAAGGGACTGACTTAGGGTTAGGCATTTGCAGCATGCGAGGCGCATCGGGCTGAAGGGCGATATTAGGTTTACATATTAGATAGCTCTGAAACTTGTAAAATGTAATTGACATTTGATGATTAAATAAAAGTTGTTGTTTATTTATAAGTAAGGTGTTGCTATCTTGTGTCGATTGTTTACTATTGTTTCAATTTTGCATGTTTTGACTTCCAGAAAAATTACTTTATTCAAATTCTCCACAGCCAGTCATAGGTTGGAAGTAGGTATGAATCAAGACTGGCATGAATTGGGCTTGTAGATGTCTAAGGTGTTAGACATAGCAAAAGTTGCTACAACATTCATGAGTGCTCATAAGTTCTGAGTATTGGATGAAACCCACGCTCATTTGTATGACTTCATGGAATTTATCTCGAGTGATCGTGAGACGGTAATATCATATAAGTCTTCAAACCTAGAGATATGAGTTGTTGCCTATGAGTTGGTTGTGCATTGATTGTACGAAAACACATCAGTAACTTGATGTTATAAAACGTGCCTTTGTGTATGATTCAACAAGTAGTAGAACAAGCATATGAGTCGAAGTTTATATGTTCCTTTTAGTCCTTGGAGGATTAAAAGCGTCATCTAGGCCCCTCGATGATTTTTTTTGACCTATGTGTCGGGCCCGGTCAGAACCAAATTGATGTGTTCAGTTTAGTTCTATGTCAAACAAATCGGATTTCAAGAAACAAACTGCGGGACAATAAGTACGACTTTGTTCCATGTATTTGTCCGACTAATATCTAGAACAAAGGATTATATGATCACTTATCTAAAATGGCATTTCATAGTTCAAAAAAGTTTTAAGAGCTACGATTGTTGGTCGGTTCCTGAAGTCATACTTGCAACTATATTTATCATACTTATCCAAGTAGGAGACTGTTGGATAAGGTGTCTAAGTCCGTAATTATATTTGGTATGTACTTGACGCGACATGGTCCATTTGGGTTGCACTTCACCGAAACAATTTATATGGATAATCTTTTGAGAATAGTATGAAATCATATTATTTAATTAGTATTAATCAAGAATTAATTTAAAATTAATTTTGTGATCAAAAGGAACTAATTAAATATGGACTCGTATATATATATATATATATATATATATATATATATATATATATATATATATATATATATATATATATATATATATATATATATATATATATATATATATATATATATATATATATATATATATATATATATATATATATATAGAGAGAGAGAGAATGGGCCAAGTTTATTTAGGATAGGCTAAGCTTGCATGGATAGTCCATGGAGTTTTAACCCATGGATCCTATGGAAATGAAAGGTCATGGGTATTAGGGTTTACATGAATGTAACCCTAATCCTCCATACTATATAAAGATGTCTTTGGCACATGAAATGGAACGAGTGTGTGTGAGAACAAAGGGTGGCCGATTTCTAGTGTGCTTTCTATTCTGTCAAGTCTTCCAAGGTGTTTTGGTGATTTGTGATTCCACTTGAGGCATCCACATTCTTGGTGCTAGGCTCTCATAAATCCAAGAAATCAACCACAAGGAAAAAGGTATGTTATTCTACCAAGTTTTTATATTACAAGTACCCCATAACATGCTAGTTAGGTTGAGATCCTTGGAAAATCAAATTTGCATGTATAATAGAGAAAACATAGAGCAAAGGTTTCTAGGGTTGCATGTACACCATAGGAGTGTTAGAATGCTCAAAACCCTTCATATATAACATGTGTTGGCTTGGGTAAACATTTGGGCTCTCATCGGATCATCCCATCCAATACTAGCAAAAGTTTTAATTAGCTAGGTTTTCCTAAAAGTCTATATGAATGCGTATTTGTGAAAACTAGTAATGCAAATTTTGAAAAATCAAATCCTTTTTTTTCTCTAATGCAATATACCCCCTACCCCACACTTAATTCATGCAATGCCCTCATTGCATGCTATGCAAGACATAAAATTAAAAAGCGATAAAAAGGAACAGACTCCCCTGGGATAGAAGATGCATCTTGAATCATGTTTCTTGTGTTTAGGATCGCTTGCTCAAAAGTGTGAAAACCGAAGTAGTTGACCACTACAGAAGTTGACTTTAGAAACTGGACACTAATAATTTTCAATATATAGAACAAGTCTTGAAAATTGAACTCGAGAGGACCCCACCTCGTGGTGAAAAGGAACACGTCGTGGTGGTCTTTGTACACGAATTTTTATGTTTTCTGACAGCGACATCACGTCGTGGTCTTGGGTACCAAGTCGTGTTGGTTATGGATTGGCAAAAATATGGGCTTTCTACATCAGATTTATGCAGTAAATTGTCACAAACAAAGCTATTCATTTCTAGACGCGTGACTCTTCACTCGGTGGGTAAAAAAAAAATACTCGATATGCTCAAATATCGCCTCTCGCTGTTTCTCTAATCTTTCTTTAACATGAATCACTATCTCTCGTGAAAATAATTCCATACTTTAAGTTAAATTACCTGGAAGTCTAAAAAAAGAAAAAGTGATAACAAAAGGAAACAAACCAAAGCAACCAAATTCTAAACTACAATTATCCAACATAAACAACCAAACAAAATAAACCAAATAAACAAAAACAATTGTCTTAAATCCACTTAGCAAATAAAGGATAAAAATCATCATTCCTCATCATCATCATAAGAACCACCTCCACTTCCACTAGCTCCTCCTTGTTGCTCCCGCCACAGCTGTTCCCAACTTGGGACATGTAGATATGTAGCCGGATAGGCATCGGGTCGATGGATGTTCATTTGTTGCATCATTAGATCCAAATTCATGTTCGTATAATTGACACCACGTCCCAAGATGTCTTGATACTACCTCAAAGCCACATTATACGGGTCTATTGGGAGCTCATCCTCGGTCGGAATGACGGGAAGTTCATCATCACCTACATCCCCACCTCTTTGTCTCACCCTCCGTCTAGGTTGGTTGCGGGGGTATCATTGGTAATGAAGTAATTCCCAAAACCGTTGTCATCAACAATGTGGGCCCGTTTGTAAAGAAGTGGCGAAAAAGCTTTTCCAGGCTCGATTTGAGAAAAGAGGATTCCCGTCTTTCAAGGATTCTAAAAGAGTGTCTAAGCAGGTAATGAGCATCCTACCATAAAGTGGAGAACCGCGACAATCCTTACCCTCCCGAATTGCAAGAAAATCTGCTAACGAATATGGAATGTCCACACGAATACCCGGTGTGATGAGACTCCATAAGAAAAAGACATCCAACGCCAGGAATTTGTCCCCATCCTGCCTTTGATTGATGGTGTTTGTGATTAGTCTATGTAAGAGGCGGTGGTGGGTGACCATAACTCGCTCTCTTGTGCGTTCCCCTTGTTGTACGTGCCATCAGCAATTGTTGGCCAATATGTATCATCCTTGAAACCTTCAGTGGTTCGGATGCAACATGTAATAAACTCAAGATAAGATTCTATATGCACTTTATACGGGAGATAAATCTATGTTCGCATCGCGAATTCGGCTAGGCTTAGCTTGCGCCTTCCCCTCCCAAACAAAAGGTAAGATTTTTTTCCTCGAGTGCACCAATTTGCCTTTTGAATGAAACCGTGGCCGAAAATTCAACCACCAACTCTTTGTAAACCATATCTTCGATGTGGAATAAACGCCTCCACGCCATACATATAAATCTCCCTTGAATTCCATCCAAAGTTCGAACAAAAAACGGTTCGATAGCTTCCAACAACTGGACTTGTTCTATCTAATTCCAATCTATTGCAGCGGCTACATGAACTTTTCGCTCTTTTATCCACGCGATCCATCCATTCCATTGTGATAGAACCCCCATACTCACGACTTGTCGGAAAGTGTACCACGGGAAGTCGGGGCAACACCCGAGTTGGTTCCTCCTTGATCGACTGGCCATAATCTGCAAACTAAACAAAATCAACAAAACCTAAAAAACCAGATACGAGTTCAGAAAGAAAATAAAAAAGAAAATGGTCAATTCAAACTGACCACAACGAGGACCACGACGATTCGTCGTGGTCGACGAACTGATCGAAGATTTGGACTCAAATCAAACACTTTCTGACCATATTCAACTTCAATCAAGTCTACGGTTTGTTAATAGCATAAAATCGTGTATGTTGAGTTTAATTGTGTTGCGTCATGGGCTTTATGTTTTGTATCCGGATTGGGCCTGTCCATCCGTGATTATCTAGTAGGGTTATACTATAAGTATGCATGCATGTATGCATTATACGCTGTTGATTATTACATTCGTTGTTTTGTAACCCTAAACATCTCTACAGTCGAAGTTCTTAATCGAGCTCTTCGGAGGTGTTGAAGCAATCATACGACATATTCAAAGCCATATTCGTGTTCATATTTGTGTTCATAATTGTTTGCTTGCATAGAATCTAACGATCCTAATAGAACTTTGTTCTAACAATTGGTATCAGAGCAGGAGATTGTGTGATCAATACACATTCCTTCTGTATTCAGAATTCTTTAGGGTTTCCGCTTTTATCGTATAAATAGAAGCCGTCTTCTTCATATCGACGGTAACTCTTTTCTGATAAAACCCTAATCTCAAGTTTACAGGTTTGATTCTAGCAACTCACCATGTCTCACGAAGATTCGCAAACAAATCCCATCAACATCTCAAACAACATTGGATCTACAACCAGAATACCCATTCTCTACACTCAAGACTATGAAGTATGGGCGCATCACTTTGAAGACTACGTGGTTGGATCTGAAGATAATGGCTATCTCATCTGGGAAGCTATCACACTTGGGCCGTTTGTTCACTCAGGAACAAACACTACTGTTAAGTCCCAAAAGGAATATAACAAGCTGGTGGCGGATGTAGAGAAGATGCCACAGGACGAGAAAGACAAGTTGCTGTGTAATGTGAAGGCTATGAGAATGATTAGATTCGCCTTACAATCTGACACTTTTCGGTTGGTTGGTTCATGCACGACGGCCAAAGAAATCTGGGATAGGTTGAAAGAACTTTATTCAACTGATGAAGATCTTGAACACTCCATTCAAACCTTGCTGCTGTCAGAATTTGGAGGAGAAACTCATACAAACTTTCGATCGGTTCAATCATCTCCTAAGTAAGATGATCAAGCATGGAATAGAAAGAAAGTTGATCGAGCAGAAGGTGACTTTCATGAATGGGCTGAGACCGGAATGGATGGCTGTGGTTTCAACTGTGAAAGCGCATGAAGAGTTTAAGTCTTACTCACTAGCGAAACTTGTGGGAATACTTAAGTACCATGAAAGTGTAGTAACCAAAGAAGCGAAAGTGGTTTCTGGTGTGGGATCGCTGCCCCTTGTCTCAAAAGGAAAAAGCATTGCAGAAGAAGAAGAAGAGTCCGATATGTCTGAGTGTGACCTTACAAGCGAGGAGTATGCTTTGATGGTCACCAATCCAAAGAAGTTTGCACGAAGAAAATTTCCTGTCAACAAGAACCGAAACTGGCAGGGAAGTTACAGCTCTGAGAAAGTGAAGGATGAAGCGAAAATCTCCTCTCAAAAGGATGAAGATAAGAAGGAGAGAAAGCTTGCAGGAGACTCTGGGTACGACTGCAATTACTGTTACGGCAAGAACCACTTTGCCAAAGATTGCATGCTAAGGAAAATGGCTGAGAAAAGAGATGGTGAAGATGATGAGGCGTACTATATGCGCAAGTTGGAAGAGATCAAGAAAAAGAAGATGACTAACAGTGCTATGAATGCCTTGATTGTACAGGAAAATGCAGATGAAGATGAGTTCGGTGGCGTTGAAGTTTGGTCAACCGACTCTGAAGATGAAGAGGTAAGAAAGCCCACTCATGGAAAGGCTTATGTGGCAAAGGAAGTAGGTTCGGCTGGAAAGTGTTTAATTGTCACAGGTGGTTCATCAACCGAAAGTGCAAATGAGGAACCGAACCTGACTGAGGACAAGTGTTTTGCAGCCAAGCCTGTTAGTGAGAAGATCAACGACTGCGATCGGTTGATCAAAAAGGTACAATCCATCATTGAATCACTTAAAGTTCCAATAACAGATTATGAAGAAGAATTAAATGAATTAAAATTTAAATTTTCTAACTTAAGTGGTAGTCTCATGCAAACTCGCTTAGCGAATTCTAACCTAACTGACCAACTTAGCAGGGTGTCTTCAAAAAGTGAGGAGAGAAGAATGTGGATTGAGCTGAAGGAGGCGGAGTTAATTAGGGCTAGGGATGAAAGTATTTATTTGCAAAGAGACAATTTAAAGTTTTTAAAACAAAGGAATGTTTTTTGTTTAATTGCTAAGCGTTTATACACTAATATTGCTCAATTGCATTTAAGCTGTGAGATAGGAAAGAAGATTCATAAGATGATTTTACCCTTCCTTGAATTTAAGGAGGATGAGGTCATAGCAGAATGTGAATCAGTAGTGTCATCAGAAGAGACATCCATGTCTTACAAAATTGGACTAGACAAGATAGAAACCTTCATTGATTCTAAGGAACACAAATGTATGCTAAAAGATATTTTAGATGAAAATGATAGGTTGAAAATTAAGTCAGACACTATTCAATCATTTGACTTGTCTAATGCCAAATTAACTTCAGAAAATAAAATCAACTTAGAAAACACGTCTGAATTTGATGAGGAAAGTGAGATGAGTGAAATCTCAGTAGAAGACGTTGTTGATTGCTCTGAGTTTATGAAGAGCGAAACCGAGAATGAGAAACCCCTCATCTCTGAAAATTCGGTTGAATTCGCTCGCCTGTCAAAAGACAAGCAACAAAAACTCAAAGAAAAAGCTATGGTTTATCAAAAGGTTCAAACTGTGCCAAATCAGGTTTATGCAGTTACAGGGGTCACTACAAAACAAACGGCAAAATTAAGAATCTTGGTCGACAAAGACAATGCTGAAGGGTGCGACGATTACTTCTGGTCAGCCCCTATTGACAACGCAGACGAAACCGTAGGCTTATCTGAGCAGACTTCATGGAGGGTTAAAGGAAGATACGTTGCTGAACCCATCAACAAACCCTCGAGTTTCGACAAACCAAGCACAAGTGGAACCAAAGAAATCCCTGAAGAACCAATGAAAGAGCCGAAAGTTCCAACAAAGACAACCGAAACTCAAAAGGAGAAGCCAAAGGCCAGCTTTAATATCCATAAATCGCAGAAGGAGTTAGCTGAACAGAAACGCCTAAGAAATCAAAGATACGCAAAGAATCTGAATGAGCAAAAAAGTCACTGGCAATCTCAAAATCCAAACTACGTCCCTCCTAAGAAAGAATCAACGGACAAAGGAAAGGAAAAACTAAAGGAAAATTTCAGTCCAAATTCCTACTATTCCAAAACCCAGAACCGAAAGTCTAGTTTCGGTTCGAACGTCACAGTTAACAACCGAAAGCACACTTTCGGTTCCAACACCGTCACTCAAAACCGAAAGTCAAGTTTCGGTCCCCAGTCTAGTTTCGGTCCTTCCAAGTCCCAATGCAAAACAAATTCTGTGAAGGACATCAAAGAAAAGGGAAAGCTAGCATCAGATTCTGAGTTCCATAATAAGAAAAAGTCAGCTAACCCTAGGATTCAAAAGAAAATTCCTAAACCATCTAACAACACACCAACTAATGCACCAAAGATTAAACAAGATAAAACTAAAATCAAGGTGTATACCATTAAAAGAAAAGATCAAACCACTCTAGTAAAAAGAACATATTTGGTTGATATTTCTTCTGTAATTCCTTTTTCTGTGAAAGACTCACCAGGACCCAAGAAACTTTGGGTTCCTAAATCTGCTTGAATTTGCAGGTAATTAGTGACGAGAAGTTCGATGATGAATGGTATATAGACAGTGGCTGCTCGCGTCACATGACAGGAAGGAAGGAAGAGCTGAGGGAGTTTCGGTCCCTAAAAGATGGTGGGTGTGTAAAGTATGGAAATAACTCCTATGGAACAATCAAGGGATACGGTATGATAACTAATGGAGATTTCTCAATTCGAAAAGTGGCATATGTGGAAGGATTGCAGCATAACCTCATCAGCGTGTCACAATTAGTTGTGGGAACAGGTCTGAAAGTATCATTTGATGATGAGGGCTCTGAAATAATTGAAAAGCAATCGAAAAAGGTTCTGCTAAAATCTGAACGCAAGGGAGAGATGTATCCTTTAAATCTCAACCCAATACGAGGAAAACCAGCAATATGTCTGCTGTCAAAGGCGAATACAGATGAAAGCTGGTTGTGGCATCGATGTCTATCGCACCTGAACTTCAAAGACATTAATAAGTTGGTGCTTGGTGATCACGTTCGAGGCCTCCCTCTTCTCAAGTTTGACAAGGAACATCTGTGTGCAGCGTGTGAGATGGGCAAACAAAGCAGAAAGAGCCACCATACACGAATCAATACAAAGATTGTTGAAGCACTTGAACTATTGCACATTGACTTATGTGGACCTTCGGCTATCGAGAGTTTCGGTGGTAGTAAGTACATTCTTGTTATTGTAGATGATTTTTCACGCTTCACCTGGGTTTTCTTTCTTAAGCAGAAATCAGATGCAACTCCCAAGTTGAAGACATTTATCAAGCAAGTGGAAGTACAGTTGAGAAAGACGGTGAGGAATATCAGGAGTGACAATGGACTGGAATTCAAGAATAAAGATTTTGAAGGCTTTCTGGCTGATAAGGGGATAACTCACAATTTTTCGGCCCCTTATACACCACAACAGAATGGGATTGTTGAAAGACGAAACCGTTCCTTATGTGAAGCAGCCAGAACCATGCTCAATTTCGCTTCTCTTCCGTTATACTTCTGGGCTGATGCAGTTGCAACCGCGTGCTACACTCAGAATCGGTCCTTGCTCAACAAGAGATTCTCAATCACTCCATATGAGATCTTAAACAATCGAAATCCAAATGTCAAATTTTTCCACATATTCGGTTCAAGGTGCTTTATTTTTAATTCTAAAGAGAACCGAAATAAGTTTGACGTCAAAGCCGATGAGGGAATCTTTCTGGGTTATTCGCTAACATCAAAAGCATACAGAGTGTTGAATAAACGATCCAAACGGATTGAAGAAACATATTATGTCACCTTTGACGATAATTACATGAAGAAAGTTCAAAGAAGTGAAAGTGACTTAGGAGAAATATTTCCTGAATCTGGACAGGTCTCGGTTCCTATATCCAACCTGTTTGAAGAGTACATTCGGCTGTTTGATTGTGACAACCCGAAAATCCTTGTCTTGTAAAGTCCAACTATTCAACTCAGCCGAGTGTCAGCCTTCATTTTGCTATCTTTTAACGAAAATGTGGGTCTATATGAGTGTTCTAGGCTTAGTATAACATAGATATGAGTCTTAAGAAGGGTTAGAAAGTGTGTAGCATCACAAAATCGTGCCAAACACACCAAAGAAGGTGTGTGCGGCCGCACACCCGCGTGTGCGGCCAGCCAGCCGCACACCCGCGTGTGCGGCCAGCCAGCCGCACACCCAGCCGCACACACCCTCCAGCCTCACACTCGACCCTATATATTGAACACTTAGCCAACCTTACACCCCTTTCTCCCACTCCTTCAAAGCTGGAACTTTCTCTCTCTAGAATCTTCATCCAAGAACACTCTAAGGGCCTCAAAAACGTTTAGGTGGGAGTGTACGGCCGCACACAGGCCTGGCTGCACACCTGGCCGCACACTCACAAAGGTTGAGTTTGGTGGCCTTACACTCAAATCTAATGCCCCACACTCATTTAGGGACTTCAATGGGTGTTTGTAACACTCATTTCTAAGTGTTCTCATGTCCCTAAAGTGTATCCATGTGTCTATTAGTGGTTATATACCCTAAATATATTCATATATGTGTTATTACATGTTAAACTAGGATTCGTTTGTGCTCACGACTTCATTCGACATCCGGTGATCCTATATCAATCTTTCTTTCGAGTTACTCACTTAAGGTGAGTTCATACCCCTTAATCAACCTTTGAAATGATTTTAAATGCTTTTATGGGGGGGGGGGGGGAATACAAGTTGAACTGATAAGTTATTATATCAATCACATGTGATTAATAACTGTCAGACAAATAGATTTCTGCATGTTAAACTGTTTTATTTAGCTAAAAGTTTTCAAATCTTGTTTTCAAGTCTCTTTCAAAATATTAAAATCTCTTTTTAATTTACTAAACTTTTATAAAAGTCTTTTAAACTTATATTCTTGTTAGATTCATGTCTATATAGATATAGTTATATAAGTAGGGTTTGAAGGACGTAGGACTGATAGCCCGTTTTATTTCCTGTTCCTTGTTTGGTTGTGGACTTAGAGCATCCGGTTATTTGTCCGAGTGTCGTTGAAGTCCTAGTTATATATTATGTATATCTGGTTAGATATTAAAACTCTTGCTCCCTTTCAACACCTTTGGGTAGCAAAGGCACCTAGATAACCTCTCAAGTAAACTATAATAGGTGTAGTTTAGATACTAACGATAAGTTTCATGATGAAGAACTTAGTTATATCTATATTCTAAATACTTGTACTTTTAGTAAAAAGAAAGGATTATAGAAATCAAAACACAAGATACATCCTCATGACGCGGATTTCACCGTTGTCGAGTGGTAACCAGAGTCTCCTGGAGGGAGAGCGGGCATTGTGTGTATAGATCTATACGGGACAGACCATCCCACATCCTGACTGCTAGCTACAGTCCCGGCCGACCAAGCCAAGGGGTGATAAATGTCACATCCATTTCGACGCCAGCAGGTCGTCGTGTTTACATCCGTCAATCAGTATGGTTACGAGTATCTTTACATTTACCTTATAATTCATGGCTTTAAGGTAATAAGTATTATCACGGTATTTTCTATATATGAAACCATCATAATATATTTTCCTAGTTATACACTAGGCCTTATATTAAACCTTTAAACTCACATACTTAGGATTAAAGGTTCACTTAGACTCTCCGAGGCGTATTGTTCACTTAATACCGCCTGGAGTCTGTATTTCATTCACTTAGACTCTCCGAGGCGTATTGTTCACTTAATACCGCCTGGAGTCTGTATTTCATTCACTCAGACTTTCCGAGGTGTATTGTTCATTCAATACTTCCTGGAGTCTGTATTTTTACTCTTTATCAACAACAACGTCATTGCTGAAGAAAAGTATTATTTTCCCTATTACTTTTACTTGTGATCTTCTCTCATATTTATTAAAAGTATAAACTATATTTTGATAAAGATAGTTACCTTTGGGGGAAATTACTCCTTAAACATAAAACAGTCGGGCCTTGGTAGAAGACTGATTTAGTAGAGAAACTCAATGGTTTAAACATAAAACAAATGTGTCTTGGTAGAAGACTACTTTTATTAGAAAATATAGGATTTTCTGGAAAGAATTCTAACACTCTGTAAATTCTAAACCACCATCTTTTATGAGATTATTTTGAATAATAACATGTATTTATATCAATGTCATTAAATACTTATGAACTCACCAGCATTAAAATGCTGATACTCACTTTCAAAATAACTTGTATTCTCAGATCATCAGTAGACAGGTACACTCCGGGAGCTTTTGCGAAGTCATCCTAGTACCAAGCTGCATCTTATGTTATCTCTAAATCTACTTTGATGTTGTTGTAAAATGTAACCTATGTAAAATTATTACTATTAATGCAATGGTTGTTGTACTTTGATTACTATACTGCATATGTTGTGATACTTGACATGACGTCCTCCACCCCAGAACGTTTCCGCCGTTCCGGTTTTAGGGTGTGACAGATTGGTATCAGAGCATTGTTTATTGTGAGCTCAGTATATCAAATAATAAAAGATATACAACCTATAAATACATTGGGATAAAACACTCTGACCAAGAATTATACTTTAAAATATAACCATATTTTACAAAAGTATAAGAACATCCAGAATATAAAAACCCGAACAAGTGTCACGAGAAAAATAAGAATAAACGTCTTCGGACGTTTAGCATTACCGCAAACCTGGGCAGTTATGTAATCATAGCTGGAATAAATATAACCTGATCAACTATATTTATTCGAGATGCGACTAACGTGTGCTTGGGAGTGATGGTGATGTTGCAATGAATCTGAAACTTACCATATAGGAATGCTAGAGCCAAACATACAGTTTAAAATACTATAGGAGTATTTTAGTATACTAAAAGACTAACAATAAACCCAAAAGTATGTTCAGAAGTTTTTAGAATCAAACATGTAATTAAAATACTATGGGAGTATTTTAGGAACCATAAATAACCTTGCTTGAAAACTAAAAAGACCCTTATTGATAGACCTATGATTACAGAGTGTATACTCCCAAGGTTATACATAGTGAGGATCTCATAGGCTAGGAATATGTGGTTTCGCCCTACTTCCTTTTCCTTGTTTGGATGTGGATATAGAGTAGTATCACATATTCGAAGGCCTATCAGATCTAAGTTATATATGATTTGTGTACGCTTTGTAATTATAGCAGGACTCGATATGGGTCACCCAGTAAAATGTTTTAATAATCTCTTAAGATTCTTTAGACATTCCCATTCTCGCATAAACCCCTTTAGAAAACCTTATCCACTTCAGTAATCGGCAGAAGAGTCGATACAGACCCAGAAGAGGTTCATTGAGAAGATTTCCAATTAGGAAATAAATGAACAGGGACGAGACTATTGAAATCACCATGTGCCTATACCTTTTAGGGACATCGGTGATAAATTCGTCTGAACTCCCGAGATTCCAGTCATCCATTATGAAGTGATGACACTCAGAGTCAGAATCGGAAGTAAGGCAGAGCAGAAATTTAGTATGTCTACAAGATAAGAGAACCCTATATAAGTACCCGAAGAAAACCAACGCCTGATCCAGTCGAGGATAAGAGGTGGACAGAGGGAGCCAATGCATGGAACCCGAGAAGTGTTTCAACCTCTTTAACGTCACGCTAATAATCCATAAAATAATACAATACAGTGAGCTAGTGATTTCACTACTCACACTATGTGTTAGGCAAATCGTCTTTCCCGTCGCAATTAATATAAATAGATCGGATCACAAAACCTCGATTGAGAGTGTTTAGCCATAAGTTTTCATGAGCCTTTTCTTCCGTGATCTTCGTTCCGAACTTCTCTTAAATCTTTTCAAAGCCGGAGAGTGAACCTCTCCAATTTAAAGATAACTTCGTTGGAACGACACCCGATTTATGGCTTTCCGATACACTTACTCCTACCCTATTACCAGGACTGCATCATAGGGATGTAGGTCGACACTCAGATAACCATAAATCAAGGCGCGGGAAAATTTATGCCTATCATAGTAAAGAAAGACACGTCTAAGGTTAACCATCGTTTCTCATCAACTTATGTTCCTTGTCATGTAGGAAAAACCATGCCGTAACCAACCCGCTGGTAAGACACCGATTCTTCAAATCGATGAAGCTACGTTTCAAGCTGCAGTTTCAGCAGCCGTAGCCGCTGTCATGGCTTACCTGAATGCTAACAACGCCAATGTTAGCAAGAGCACTATCGGGAATCCCGATCAAAGCAATGGACAGCAGCAACCAGCATCGGTGTGTAAAGCCACCCAAGAACCCCAACCAAATCCGCTGAAAAGAAAGTTTAAGAACGAGGAGGAAAGTACCTCGACTCAAGGACCTTCCAAAGGGCAACAAGCTGAGGTAATCAATGCCTCTGTCAACCCTTCCATCTTGACTCCAAGAAGACCATACCTAGGGAACCTTCCCCGCTGCAACAAGTGTAACTACCATCATCATGGTATCTGTCGAGAACCCTTTTGTGTTAGATGCAACATGAAGGGGCATACCGCTCGCAGCTGCAGAACCCCGGTTTAGTTCATTACATCAACCACTAATGTTGGGACCAGCCCAGTATGTCACCTATGTGGTGAAATTGGGCACTTCAAGAGGGACTGCCCAACTGAAAGGCCCTAATGCCTAAGGGAAGCATCCAAGAACCCGGTAGAATTTTGGTACGTCTCTCGATCCTGAGTAACTAACCGAAAATTTTAAATAATCGATTCTAATTGTAATTACTCCCTCGTTAAGGCGAAAGTCGCAGCACTGTTGTAACACTTAAAAACCCATCGGGTAAAGCTATAATGGTTTAGCATATACGTTTAGGCCATGTATAATTGGGATTGATAGACCTCGAGTGAGTGATGCTGCCTTATCTCCTGTTCCTTGTTTGGTTGTGGATTTAGGGCGGAGTCACTCAGTCAACAGTCCTTTTTAATCGTAATTAGACATGACTAGTGTATACTAGGCGGTTATAGAGAGACCGCGTGAGAAATCCGTTCATGAAAAGTACATTATTCCAAGACATCAGGACCCCTTGAGTTCCGCGTCAATTCTATCGGTCCAAGTATCCGCGATAGTGATACCATGGACGAAACCCGAGACGCTAAGAACTTGTGTGCCCCGTTCAGCACATGCTCCTATCGATCTTCATTCCATGTCATGTCGATGTTTGTTAAATTCGACACTGCCGTCAATCATGGTTCGACTTGGTGTGACCATGTAAAAATTCCTAGTGCTGTGTAAAGAGAACTTGCACCATAGCCTATACGTCAATAAGGGTTCTTCCGAACCCAATAAGAAAACCTAATGCGAACCGTCAGTCGTCCCTCTCATCCAACCTTCATAATCACCCAGGAGAAGGGCACCATGCGCTGTTAACCAACCCCTCCTTAGACAGTTAGAACCAGAAGCGATAGGCACTGCAAATATTCCAGAAGACAATAACCGCCCGAAGCCTACTCAGTAGATCCCCCAGAAAGACCATTTGCATCGCACAACCAGGTTCGTGAATCGAGAGAAAGAACTTATGGGATTAACTTACTACTACGAAGTATATGCATTTAAGTAGTATATAATTTAGATCAATGAAATTTATGATGTGTGCTTCCTCCCTACCCCCTGTTCCTTGCTTGGTTATGGGTTTGGGTTGGGGCCACACATCTAAACATCCCGTCAATCTTAACTATATACGACTTGCATACACGGAGTGATAGTGATTGAGCCGAGTATGGGGTCTACCACGAACCTTATAATAAGACCCTTCATCCTATTCCATAGAAAAGGAGTTGGAGTCAAGAGAACCACTGTGGGTTGAGCTACTAAAATGACCACAAATTCGAAATTTGTTGTCATCCCGGTTAAGCCAACATAGTAGCTAACACCCTCAGTTAGGGAAAAGTAACTCAAGTCATAAAAGTCAAAAACATTGACTACGAGCATCCATTCACGCCAAACCCCACAAATTAAGCATCTCAGTAGTGGGCCAAGAAACCTGAAAAGCTGTGACAGGTTAAACTTTGAGAAGAATGGGTGAAGAAATTAGAGATTATGGGTAGCAGAATCCATTTCTATCTAGATTTAATCTAGATAGAGAAACTCAGTGACACCGGAAGAGTAGTTGAAAGGGATACTCGCACTACTCTGGCACTTCGTCCATCCAGATACAGACGAGTAGTGCCTAGGAGACAATGCCTCCTCATGCGAGAAAAGCCACCGTCACCCTATAGGCGATAGGCTGCATTCTCCAAAGTTAGTACTAGGGTACTGAGAACCACATGACTACCCCCCCCGCAACCAGGAATACTTGAATAAAGTAGATGGTAAGTTGCGTTAAGCTTTATAACCCAGGTCATAAAGAGATTGTAGACTAGACACCAGTCTAGGTGTTAGTCGATGGGTTATACAAGAATACGCGTTTCCTACAAACTGGAGGGAGCCGACACATTAGAAAATGGAGCATGTCTTAGAGATTTGTTAGACTATTAGGTGTTCCAAAGAATATTATCTCTAAAGAGATAGTAGAATCACCTCCTGAATTAGTCAAGCACTTCAGAAAATCTCTAAGGGCGAAGTTAGCCCTGATCTGAAACTGCTATCCATGAAACAGCGAAGCGAGTGAGAGCATGATTCTTTCCGAGTAGGAATCATGCTGTGAAAGCATCTATTAGACAATGATGAAAATTTAAATTTTCTAAGCATCGTCTGGTAAAACCCTCTATCACACCGACTTTGAGAGTTTCCGTTAGAAACACCTCAAGAGTTAGAAGTGCAGGTCCATGTTGCACTAGGTCGAGATAGATGTCACATAACCAATAGAGGCCAGTATATAGTCGATACCTCCCATGATCCGGAAAAACCTCCGAAAGCCAACCATTAGGAAGTACGAATCCGAAGACGACCTAAGACTCCTAAGAACCCATTAGAAGGACTACACCTCCAGTAAGAGAAAACTTTTGGAACATCAGAATGGTGATCAAGCCAAGTGATGATCTCACCATGGAAGTACATCGTGTTTTGGGTACGGAACGTTCTATTTTCCCAAGAACTTAGGACCCTCGGAGATTCTTGATAAGAATTGGCCCAACATCCGTCAGACCCCAACTGCTCTAGGGATTCCATAGAATTCCACCCTAACCTGTCCACGTCTCAGCGAATGAACCAGTAGTACCTGACAAAAACTCTCATCATTTTCTCGATTAGATCCATAAATACCAGAGTCACGCTCGTTAAGGGAAACAGGCGAAATTTGTCTCGGTAAAGGAAACTGATGAAACCTTATCTCGTGTAGCCTAGAGGCCAGAGGAAAAGCCATACCTCGTAGTGAATGTTCGTTAGGACTCAGTATAGATCTGATTCCCCAAGGGAATGGGCAGATCGGATAGAGCATGAAGTATCCACATCCTTCGCACCTATCCCTGAGTATTCGTTAAGATTCTAATTTCGGGACGAAATTCCCTCTAAAGGGGGATAATGTGACAACCCGAAAATCCTTGTCTTGTAAAGTCCAACTATTCAACTCAACCGAGTGTCAGCCTTCGTTTTGCTATCTTTTAACGAAAATGTGGGTCTATATGAGTGTTCTAGGCTTAGTATAACCTAGATATGAGTCTTAAGAAGGGTTAGAAAGTGTGTAGCATCACAAAATCGGTCCAAACACACCAAAGAAGGTGTGTGCGGCCGCACACCCGCGTGTGCGGCCAGCCAGCCGCACTCCCAGCCGCACACACCCTCCAGCCTCACACTCGACCCTATATATTGAACACTTAGCCAACCTTACACCCCTTTCTCCCACTCCTTCAAAGATGGAACTTTCTCTCTCTAGAATCTTCATCCAAGAACACTCTAAGGGCCTCAAAAACGTGAAGTACTCCTCCATTCAGCTTGTTATATTGGTAAGACACCTGAATCTAAGCCTAAAACTCATAGTGTTCTTCGTGTTCTTCACCCTTTGAAGGTGTACGGCCGCACACACATCATGTGTGACCGCACACACCTCTTTGGCCCTAAAATGGACCTAAACACTCCTTTAAGTATAGCAACGACCCAAAACACCTTCTTAGGATCATCCACAAGCCGTGGAAAAATCGATTTGGGCACGTTTAGGTGGGAGTGTACGGCCGCACATAGGCCTGGCCGCACACTCTGGCCGCATACCTGGCCGCACACTCACAAAGGTTGAGTTTGGTGGCCTTACACTCACATCTAATGCCCCATACTCATTTAGGGACTTCAATGGGTGTTTGTAACACTCATTTCTAAGTGTTCTCATGTCCCTAAAGTGTCTCCATGTGTCTATTAGTGGTTATATACCCTAAATATATTCATATATGTGTTATTACATGTTAAACTAGGATCCGTTTGTGCTCACGACTTCATTCGACATCCGGTGATCCTATATCAATCTTTCTTTCGAGTTACTCACTTAAGGTGAGTTCATACCCCTTAATCAACCTTTGAAATGATTTTAAATGCTTTTATGGGGGGGGGGATACAAGTTGAACTGATAAGTTATTATATCAATCACATGTGATTAATAACTGTCAGGCAAATAGATTTCTGCATGTTAAACTGTTTTATTTAGCTAAAAGTTGTCAAATCTTGTTTTCAAGTCTCTTTCAAAATATTACTATCTCTTTTTAATTTACTAAACTTTTATCAAAGTCTTTTAAACTTATATTCTTGTTAGATTCATGTCTATATAGATATAGTTATATAAGTAGGGTTTGAAGGACGTAGGACTGATAGCCCGTTTTATTTCCTGTTCCTTGTTTGGTTGTGGACTTAGAGCATCCGGTTATTTGTCCGAGTGTCGTTGAAGTCCTAGTTATATATTATGTATATCTGGTTAGATATTAAAACTCTTGCTCCAGTTCAACACCTTTGGGTAGCAAAGGCACCTAGATAACCTCTCAAGTAAACTATAACAGGTGTAGTTTAGATACTAACGATAACTTTCATGGTGAAGAACTTAGTTATATCTATATTCTAAAAACTTGTACTGTTGGGTCAAAAATATGGTTTATACTTTGCTTTTCTAAGCGTTTATTGTTTTTATTATTTGGGCCAAAAATAGTATAGGATTAAATGTAGCTTGGACCGAGCATTGGATTATTTGTATTTTGGGCTTGGCCTTAGGTCCATATATATATAGGGTGAGGAGTGCATGAGAGTGATGAACACATAGAATGGAGGAGCTTAAGTGTGTGAAACCCAAGGTGTTCTAGAGAGAGAGAAAAGAGAGTGTGTGTTAGTATGTGTGAATCTTGTATTCGGATCTTCATTCATATCAATACATACAAGATTCATCATCTTCTTCTTCTCCTTCTCTTGTATTTGATCTGACATCATCCGTTTGATTGGGATTCCGCACCATCAAACGGATCTGATTGATACACAAGCAGATTGGGACCTTACAATTGGTATCAGAGCATAAACCGGTGTTAAAGCTTCTTTCAATAGACTTTTGGGCTATTTTTGGGCTATTTCAACCGATATTCTTGAAGTTCGAACCTGCCGTTAGTGTTTACGTGGTGAAGGGAATCGTTTCTACTAAAAAATTGCGTTTTTGTGGGCTTTCTGAGAGTTTACAGTCAACCGTAAACTCCATTTACGGTTGTTGAATCAAGAACTTCAAGAACCGTAATCATTGAATCTTCAAGAACCGTAAACTAAATTTCAAGGACCGCAAACGCATAAACCGGAAACTCTCAAACCGTAAACTCGTAAACCGTAAACCCTATTTACGGTCGTAAGCCCTTGAACCGTAAACCAAGTTTACAGTCATAAACTCTCAACCGTAAACTTAATTTACGGTCGTAAACCATCTTCAACCGTAAAATAATATTTGAACTTAATTTGCTTAATTTCAAATGAATTCTCAAGGTCAAAATTATGGTTTATACTTTGCTTTTCTAAGCATTTATTGTTTTATTTATTTGGGCCAAAAATAGTGTAGGATTAATTGGTCTAGCATTGGATTATTTGTATTTTGGGCTTGGCCTTAGGTCCATATATATATATATATATATATATATATATATATATATATATATATATATATATATATATATATATATATATATATATATATATAGGGTGAGGAGTGCATGTGAGGGTAAGAGCCAAGGAGCTTAAGTGTGTGCTTTCTAAGGTGTGAGAGAAACTAGAGAGAAGAGTGTGTGTGAACTATGTGTATGGAGCTTCAATCATTTCATTAAATACGTCATAGATCCATCTTCTTCTTCTTCTCCTTCTCTTCTATTTTATCTGACATCATCCGTTTGATTGGGATTCCGCACCATCAAACGGATCTGATTGATACACAAGCAGATTAGGGACTTACAATTGGTATCAGAGCTTGGATTGTATCACTCATCTTTGTCAGATCTGGAGCCGATTTGATCTTATTTTGGAAAGATTCTTGCGTTTTTGGATAGATCTCTGAAAATTAGAGGGGGTTTGTTCTTCGCGTTTTTGATTAAAACGAGTTTTTGATCGAGTTTTGGAGCAAAAAAGGTGAAAAATCGTGTTTTTCCGTCGTAAACAGTAAACCCCATTTCCGACCGTAAACCCCGTTTTCGACCATTAAACCCCGTTTTCGACCATAAAACCCCGTTTTCGGCCAAAAACCCCGTTTTCGATCAAATAACTTCGTTTTCAGTTCTAAGGCTATATTTTTGGTTTAAAAAAAAATCGTTTCAATGAACTTGACTCTGTTATGGGCACCACCACACAAATTCCAAGATTGATGTCTGCGGATGGTTTCCCCGAATGGAAGTATAGAATTGAAAAGTACATCAAAATGAAGGACTTTAAGGTATGGAGAAGCATTCTTAGAGGCCCTGTTAGAATCACCACGACAGTTGGAGGCCAAGTGACTGACAAGGACGTTGAGAATTACACTGACGAGGAATTTGAGAAAATTGAGGAGCAGGAGAGGGCCCTAGCCACTTTAACCATGGCATTATCTCCTGATATTGCTCAAGGTTTTCGTGAATACACTTCAGCTAAAGATCTATGGGAAGCCCTAATTGAAGTCTATGAGGGAAATGAGGACATGAAAGAGAGTCGCCAGGACATGTTGAGACAAAAGTTCAACATGTTCAACTACATTCCAGGAGAAACTCTTGAGGCTCAACTGCAGAGGTTCACATCTCTCACAACTGACATGAACATATCTGGGATTTTCTTGACCAAGTCAGAAATCAACAAGAAGCTTCTGAATGCTCTTCCTAGATCATGGGACATGAATGTTGTTGTGATTAAGAAAACTAAGGATTTGAATCGCCTCTCTCTTGCTGAGATCATGGCAATCATCAAAGCTTGTGACATTGATGACAAACAGAGAGAGATCAATCATGTGAACTCATACTCTACTGCAAACCTTGGAATCTCATCCAACAATGCTCTTTCTTCAATCATGTCTTCCTTAGGTCATGCCTTTACAGCTCAACAACCTCAGATTCAGACCTTCGCTGCTGCATCATCTATGCCTCATCCTCAAAATCAAACATTTGTCACTCCACATGTTGTTCCTTCCCCAACTGTGCCTACTGTAGCCTCTTCCTCAAACCCTAAGGATACTGATGAAAATCTGGCTCTAGCTGCTGGGCTTGTTAACTGCTACAATGCCTTTGTAGCTGGAGATCTTCTACCTCAGCTGTCATTTGCTGATTTGGACCAGATTCATCCTGAAGACGTAGAAGAGATGGACATCACGTGGCAGATCGCTATGGCTGTTTTCAGGACCAAGCTGTTTGCTAAGAAGACTGGGAAGAGCAACTGGGGCATGAATGCTGACAAGAAGGTGGGATTCAATAAGAGCACACTGAGATGTTTCAACTGCCACGAGCCGGGTCATTTTGGTCGTGATTGTCCAAAGCCAGATCGCAGGGTCAACAACAACAGAATGATGGTAGCAGTGGGAAACAACCGTGCAGGTGCTGCAGCCAATGGTGAGACCGCTATGGTCGCTCAGTCCTTTGACTGGGAGGACCAGATTCAGGCTTTGAACATTTCAGGGCCGGAAAATGCTCACCTAACTCAGATTGATGATGCTTCTTTGAATACTAATGAAGCTGATCCCAAAGCAAAATTGATGGAGCTGCAGTTTGCTTTCATGGCGTCTACCTCTTCCGATCCCAAGAAAAGCGAGGTAACCCTACTATCTTGTTCTTATGCATGTAAAGAATATGTTAAAATTCTTCGTGATGAAATCCAATTATTACGTCGAGAAGTAGAGGACCTTAGATATGAGGGCTACCAACTTAGGAAAGGACAAAAGCCCCTTAAAGCCCAATTAGAAGCTAAGATAAACGATTTTAGAAGAATTCAGGCAGAGTACAGTGAGAAATGTGAACTGTACAATTATGTTAAAAGACAAAATGATGCGCTAACTGCCGAACTTGATACATTAAAGAAAAGGTTTGATTCTGCAAACTTTGCTTTTCAAAAATTTGATGGATCAAGCGAGGTAGTTGCCAACATGATCGATCATTGCATGGATTTTAAACGAAACCAACAAAAGGGTTTGGGATACGATAGTTTACCTCCTCCTTATAATCACACATAGCTGTATCAACCCCTGTCTAAAGATGAGATTGCCAATAAACCATCTATGGTTTATGGAAAGCCATCTGGTTTCGTCTCATGAGGGTTTATAAATGTTGATAGTACTGACGCTTCTACTTCCTCTGCAGATCAACACTTAGATCAGGCGAAGCATGGAGTTGGAGTTTCTGTTTCTGTTTCTGTTCCTAATTCTGATATTTATGTTTCTGTTTGTGATTCAAATGTTAAGACTGATAGTGTTTTGTGTGATGTTTCTAATTCTGACTCTGTTGAATTTAATTTCTTTGATATGTTTGATGAACTGTTTGGTAATTCTGATGCTTGTGATATTCATGAAACACTATCAACTCCACAAGTCACAACAACTGAGACACCCTCACTTATATCCCAATCTAGTTCTCATGCATGTTCTTCTGAGAAAAGTAAGAGTGTCCATCAAGAAAACAAATATGAGAAATGTAGTACAAGTTCAAATAATAAACAAATTTGTTTTAATTGTGGTGTTGGTGGTCATATAGCTAGGAATTGTCAAAATAGGATCTTTGTAAACTATTTGTCACCAAGAGGGGAGAATGAATCTCGAGGAAGGTCTTTAATTAGAAAATCCTCAAGTGCTCGTTCTCGAAATGATGATCAAAAAGATGATAGAAGCAGAAAAAGGATTGGTTTTCAAAAGAATAAAAAGGTTTTTACTAACAAAGCTCAAAATAGTTTGCCAAAACCGAACAAGGCTCCGCCAAGATCGGTTTCGTCAAAAAGCAATTCTAGATCTTCAACCATTTCTGGTAGAACATCCAGAAGCTTTGTGCAAACTCCTAAAAAACCTATTTCAAAACCTCAAGAGAATGTTGTAAAACCTAAACTTCAATGGAAGCCCCAATCACTTTCTAATCCATCATTACCACTCTCTGAAGTGATTAGGAATGAAGATCCTAATTTGAAAATCTTAAAGGATAAATCAGAAAAAGTGAAAAGGAAACCCAGGACAGTGATGACCTGGGTTCCTAAATCTAAATGATTCCGCTTATTTTGTAGGGGAAGTTGCGGAGGAATGTCGTTCGTCCCTGGTACGTCGATAGCGGCTGTTCCCGGCATATGACTGGAGACATCTCCCAATTGAGCGAAATTCAATCTTTTAACGGGGGTTATGTCTCCTTCGTGGGCGGAGATGGTGGTAAGATCACGCAAAGAGGAACTGTTACAAATGGATTGTTAAGCTTTGAGAATGTCAACTTCGCTCCCGAGTTAAAGCACAGCTTGTTGAGTGTTTCCCAAATCTGCGACAAAGGCTATTCCACCCATTTTACCGACAAGGAATGTATGATTTTAAAGCCAGGCATTGTCATCCCTGAAGAGTGGATTCTAGTCAAATCAAAGAGGGATGGCAATGCTTACATTATTGATATGAACAGCAATCTCCCTGAACAAGTTACTTGTCTTTTCTCAAAAGTCTCCGAGCAAAATGCAATGCTGTGGCACAGAAGGCTCGGTCATGCTAACGCGAAAAACCTGAATCGTCTTGCTAAAATTGAGATGGTCCGAGGCCTACCCGTCAGAGACTTTATTATGTTTGAGAAGTGTGTTTCCTATGCTTAAGGCAAACATCATCGGAAACCACACCTGCCCAAGCAAGTCAATTCCATAAGTCAAGTGCTCCAATTGTTACACATGGACTTATTTGGACCGGTCAACGTCCTGAGCATTAACCGAAGCTCATACTGCCTTGTTGTGATCGACGATTTCTCTCGGTTTACGTGGGTCTTCTTCTTATCCAACAAAGCGGGTGTTGCTGATCTGATAAAGAAGTTCGTGGTGATGATTGAGAAGCAGACCAACAACCAAGTGAAGGCGCTTCGTACTGACAATGAAACTGAGTTCAAGAATTCAATTCTTGACCATTTTTGCGCAGAAAAGGGGATAGTGCGTCAATATAGCTCTGCTTACACGCCTCAACAGAACAGTGTTGCTGAAAGGAGAAATAGAACGTTGAAAGACGCCGCAAGGACGATGCTTTGTGATTCCAAATTACCTGTTTTCTTCTGGGCCGAGGCGATTAACACTGCTTGCTACGTGCAGAATCGTGTTCTAATCAACAAAGCACAGATGAAGACTCCGTACGAGATTCTCTATGGACACAAGCCTTCTGTCAGCCATTTCCGTGTATTTGGCTGCCCTTGCACCCTTCTTCACTTGGAATCCAACCCTAAATTCAACGCCAAAGCCGATGATTGTTACTTTGTAGGGTATGCTGCGCGCACCGCGTATAGGGTTTACAACAAGAAGACTAAGCAGATAGTCGAATCCTATGGCGTGCGCTGGCTGGAGGAGAATGAAACAGACGCTCGAGTGGGTCCCGAATGGTTGTTTGATTACACATCACTTTTCAAATCCCTTAATGTGTCTTCAGATAGTTCAAGTGGATCCTCTTCTGGTTCGAAGATCGTGTATGAAAACGAAGACGAAGAAGTTGTCTACAGACCTCCAACGGTTAAGGGGGAGTCCTCTGCTCCATCTAGGGGGGGAGTCCTCTGCTCCACCTGAGGGGGAGCCATCTGATCAACCTAATAGTCCAGAGTCTAAAGTTCATGATGAAACTCTTAATGCTGATGCTACACCTCTTACACCTGTTGAAAGAGAGTTCATGTCCAGAGACGCTTCCGCTGTCAATACAACGTTTATGGAACTCCTCTTTCCCGAAGAAATCACAAATGAGTTTGTAGCAGATTCATCTCATGTGAATCAATCAGTAGATGATGGAGGTTTCAACATCCACACTCTTCCTGTTTCTATCAATGATATCAACCAAGACATACCCTCCAGAATTCCACACGATCATCCGATCGATAACGTCATTGGCCAGCTGGGAGATGGAGTTAAGACCAGAAGTCAAAGTGGAGACGTTAATGCATGTCTCTACTCTTGCTTTATATCTCAAATCGAGCCGAAGAATGTTGAAATGGCTCTGAATGATCCCAGCTGGGTGGATGCAATGCATGAGGAGCTTAATCAGTTTGAAAAGCTCGGGGTTTGGAAGTTGGTTGATTTACCGAAGGGAAAAAGGGCTCTTGACACGCGTTGGGTCTATCGTAATAAGCAAGATGATTCGGGTGTAATCGTGAGAAATAAAGCAAGGTTGGTGGTTCGTGGGTTTCGACAAATTGAGGGTCTTGACTATACTGAGGTATTTGCTCCCGTGGCTCGGTTGGAGGCTATTCGCATCTTTCTCGCATATGCTTCCTACATGAATTTCACGGTCTACCAAATGGATGTCAAGACTGCCTTCTTGTATGTCAAGGTGAAGGAAGAAATTTATGTTGATCAACCCCCTGGGTTTGTTGACTCAAAGTTCCCTAATCGTGTCTACAAGCTGGACAAAGCATTGTATGGGTTACATCAAGCTCCTCGAGCATGGTATGCAACTCTAACAAAGCATTTGCTTGAGCATGGATACTCTCGCGGCACCATTGATCAAACTTTGTTTATCAAGCATGTGGGTAATGATCAGATACTAGTTCAAATCTATGTTGATGACATTATCTTCGGGTCAACCTGTCCACAGCTTTGTAAGGAGTTTGAAGGCGTGATGAAGAAAAGGTTTGAGATGAGTTCTCTAGGGGAGATAACCATGTTTCTAGGGCTTCAGGTCAAACAATCTTCTACCGGAATCCTAATTCACCAAGCGAAGTATGTGGATGATATGCTGGAGAAGTTCGGGTTCCGAGACGCGAAACCTGCTCTTACACCCATGGCGGAGAGACCTCTACTGGCCCCTGATCTTGAAGGCGAATCCGTAGATCAGACGTATTATCGATCAATGATCGGATCGCTCATGTATCTAACTGCTAGTCGTCCAGACATAATGTTTGCGGTCTGTCAATGCACACGCTACTAGGCCAATCCTAAACTCTCTCATCTTATTGCTGTTAAACGGATTTTTCGGTATCTCAAAGGTTTCCCAAAACTGGGCCTTTGGTATCCGAAAAATCCCGAATTTGACCTTTATGCTTTTGCAGACAGCAACTATGGCGGGTGTGAGCTTGATAGAAAATCGACTTCAGGAGGATGCCAATTTCTTGGAGATAGACTGGTCTCATGGCAGTGCAAGAAGCAGCATACGGTCTCAACCTCAACAGCAGAAGCGGAATATGTCGCTGCGTCTGCTTGTTGTTCTCAAGTCATATGGATCCAACATCAGCTGTTGGACTACGGTTTGAATTATTTAGAAACCCCAATTTTTTGTGATAATGAGGCTGCTATACAAATCACTAAAAATCCAGTCCAACATTCCAAAACCAAGCACATTGACATCAAAATTCATTTTATCCGAGATTGTTATGAGCGCTCGCTCATTAGGCTAGAACATGTTCACACTGACAATAATGTGGCGGATTTGTTCACAAAGCCTTTTCACAAAGCTCGATTCGATGTGCTTGTGGGATTTTTAAAAATAATTCGTTTTGAGGATTAATTTTTAGGATTTCTTAGTTTAAATTTGAGCATTTCAGTCATTTCATTCTCTTCCATGCACAAATTTAGGGGGAGAAATAAACAAAAATCCAAAAACAATTAAAAATTTAAAAATCCAAAAATACTTAGTTTCTGTTTTATTTTTTTTCAGAAAAACCTTCAAAAATCCAAAAACATCAAAAATTCAGAAAATACGAAAAAATATTGTCGCTAACAGTTTTGTTTGTTGATGAAGGACTGGGAAGTGATATGATCATGTGATAACAGGCAACCTGAGTCTGCGTAACGTACCCAAAGTTGAAGGGTCTATGCTCTGGTTTGATGCGCCGGTAGGCACGAAAGATTATAAATGGACTTGACTAGGCAGAGTTGAACTTAAGGAATTCATAGACTTGACAAATCTTGACCTAGTTAGAACCGTTTAGCCTGACAATACGACGCTCGGATAGGTTCAGCAGGGAGATATATATGGGAATCCATTCGTCACATTAAATGAACCTGTATCTGGAACCGTGGATTAACTTTTCCTCGATGTGCGGATTCTGTCCTTAATTCCGGTATTGATGGGGCGACTGGTAAATTCCAATGAGTTAGGTCTGTAGAAAATTGTTTTCTTTCTCTTCTTATCTGTCAGTCATATGTTGCCTCCTTTACGTGATTAGAAGAGATCCGACCTGGACTGCAACATATGCAAATCTATTTCTCTGCATATTATATCTATGAAATTCCTCCTATCTGTTAGCCATATGTTGTCTCCTTTGCATGACTCATAATCCGACCTGGTACACAGCATATGCAACCTTCTACTTCTCAATCCCTCTAAAACTATAATTAATAATAATCTAAATCTATCTTGTCTCTTAATGATTGTCTGCTCACCCGATGTAAGGAGTACTCTGGAAGTCTTTGATTACTGGGGCATATCAGGAAGCGGGAAACATGTTCGAATACAATTAACAATTGAACATTCACAGATTGTCTATAGATCTCGCTGCTCAATTTAGGTGGATAACAATATCCCTGGTCGTCATCAGCTGAATGGTACTTAAGAAATATTATCTAGGAACTTAGGATCACTTTGTCTTATAATTAATAGTATGTCCTAATTTTGTCACAATTTTTCGTGTTTAAGTGGACCACAATACCGGCGATCGACCAGACAAAGACGTGAAGATAAAAGGTACCGACAAGCGGATAAAGGTTGTCTAAAAACTTTGATCCCAAATCATTCTTAAAGTTAGATATCATTTTATTTTGTTAAATTTGTTCATAGTTTTCTTCTAATTTAAATATTAGGGGATAATTAAAAATTTTAAAAACCAAACAAAAATCAGAAAATAAAAAAATCCAAAAATAGTGTTATTTCTGTTTTATTTCTTTTTCAGAAAATATGAAAAATCCAAAAAAAAAATATTGTGTGCTAAATTTTTCTTTTAGTTTTGTTTTGTCTTGAATAGTGAATTCAGGTGAAGATGAAACTCATGGAGTTTGTGTCGAAGATTTCTAAGCCAAGGCTTCATCCGTGATCATCGAAGAATTCTCATTCGAAGGAGCAAGAAATGAAGATTATTCTTTCGACATTCAATATTTCAACCCTAGTAGCAAGGTCAAGCAATTGAAGATTATGTGACAGATTGCATTGAAGCCTCCTCAATCAATTTGCTGCTATCTTGAACCTGCTGAAGTGATCCATAAGATTAGTTCTCTCTGATGTTCTCTCTAAAGATTCTCAAACTGGAAGCATTATCTTTCAAGAATCAGTTCATCAAGCCTCCTCACCCGATGTGCGTTCAATGTCAAATTCTGAAGAAAAGCCCAACTGCTCAAGATGAAGTCATTCATTGAAGATTCACCAAGTTCATCTTGAAGTTGTGAAGAATATGAATATTAAAGTTAAAGCCAAAGCTCCCAATGAAGATTAACAAGAAAAGCTAGCTACTTTTTAGGGGGGGCTTGTTGGGTCATTTAAGAAAAGAAAAGAAACCTATAAACCAAGGGGGAGATTGTTGGGTAAAAAATATGGTTTATAATTTGCTTTTCTAAGCATTTATTGTTTTTATTATTTGGGCCAAAAATAGTATAGGATTAATTGTTGCTTGGACCGAGCATTGGATTATTTGTATTTTGGGCTTGGCCTTAGATCCATATATATATATATATATATATATATATATATATATATATATATATATAGGGTGAGGAGTGCATGAGAGTGATGAACACATAGAATAGAGGAGCTTAAGTGTGTGAAACCCAAGGTGTTCTAGAGAGAGAGAAAAAAGAGTGTGTGTTAGTGTGTGTGAATCTTGTATTCGGATCTTCATTCATATCAATAGATACAAGATTCATCATCTTCTTCTTCTCCTTCTCTTCTATTTGATCTGACATCATCCGTTTGATTGGGATTCCGCACCATCAAACGGACCTGATTGATACACAAGCAGATTGGGACCTTACATGTACTTTTAGTAAAAAGAAAGGATTATAGAAATCAAAACACGAGATACATCCTCATGACGCGGATTTCACCGTTGTCGAGTGGTAACCAGAGTCTCCTGGAGGGAGAGCGGGCATTGTGTGTATAGATCTATACATGACATACCATCCCACATCCTGACTGCTAGCTACAGTCCCGGCCGACCAAGCCAAGGGGTGACAAATGTCACATCCATTTCGACGCCAGCAGGTCGTCGTGTTTACATCCGTCAATCAGTATGGTTACGAGTATCTTTACATTTACCTTATAATTCATGGCTTTAAGGTAATAAGTATTATCACGGTATTTTCTATATATGAAACCATCATAATATATTTTCCTAGTTATACACTAGGCCTTATATTAAACCTTTAAACTGACATACTTAGGATTAAAGGTTCACTTAGACTCTCCGAGGCGTATTGTTCACTTAATACCGCCTGGAGTCTATATTTCATTCACTTAGACTCTCCGAGGCGTATTGTTCACTTAATACCGCCTGGAGTCTGTATTTCATTCACTCAGACTTTCCGAGGTGTATTGTTCATTCAATACTTCCTGGAGTCTGTATTTTTACTCTTTATAAACAGCAACGTCATTGCTGAAGAAAAGTATTATTTTCCCTATTACTTTTACTTGTGATCTTCTCTCATATTTATTAAAAGTATAAACTATATTTTGATAAAGATAGTTACCTTTGGGGGAAATTACTCCTTAAACATAAAACAGTCAGGCCTTGGTAGAAGACTGCTTTAGTAGAGAAACTCCATGGTTTAAACATAAAACAAACGTGTCTTGGTAGAAGACTACTTTTATTAGAAAATATAGGATTTTCTGGAAAGAATTCTAACACTCTGTAAATTCTAAACCACCATCTTTTATGAGATTATTTTGAGTAATAACATGTATTTATATCAATGTCATTAAATACTTATGAACTCACCAACATTAAAATGCTGATACTCACTTTCAAAATAACTTGTATTCTCAGATCATCAGTAGACAGGTACACTCCGGGAGCTTTTGCGAAGTCATCCTAGTACCAAGCTGCAGCTTATGTTATCTCTAAATCTACTTTGATGTTGTTGTAAAATGTAACCTATGTAAAATTATTACTATTAATGCAATGGTTGTTGTACTTTGATTACTATACTACATATGTTGTGATACTTGACATGACGTCCTCCACCCAAGAACGTTTCCGCCGTTCCGGTTTTGGGGTGTGACATTGATGAACCAGAGAAAGCGGCACACTCAGAGGCGAAAGCAGCATATAACAAAATTGATAATCTCAAAAAGATCATAGATGAAGCTGCCAAAGATATGGAAAGTGAACCTCCTAAAACTTAAGGTGCTCAATCCTCAACTGACTCTCCAATCAACGACTCAATGTTCAAGGGGGAGAGTTCATCAGCACCAAAGACAACCGAAGTATCCTTCGAGGGGGAGAATTCAATCCCATCCCCAACTCATAAAGGTCCAGGCGAGGGGGAGCGTACAGCTCCAATCTCATCCATTGGAAGTCCAATCGAGGGGGAGGATCCAACTCCTAAAGAGGATGCAAACTCTGATGCTGCCACAGGTTACACTTCGCCAGTCGAGGGGGAGAAAGAGAACGCAACTGACGAAGGTGATGATGATCAATCAAAATTTGAAGAGGAAGTGAATGCTGAATTGGATCCAGTATGTGACCCAAATTATCCTCCGTGAGTGAAATGGACCAAGGACCATCCCAAAGCACATATTATTGGTGAATCTTCTGAGAAAGTTCGTACTCGTTCTCAATTGAAAGCGAAACAAACTGCATTATTCTCTAAAGTTGAATTCTGTATGTTTAACTCGTTTATCTCCAAGATAGAACCGAAAACTGTAAATGATGCACTTGATCATTCTGATTGGGTTCAAGCAATGCAAGATGAGCTCCATGAGTTTGAACGCAACCGCGTTTGGAGGCTAATTCCCACCCCAAAGGATGCTTCAGTTGTCGGCTTGAAATGGGTCTTCAGAAATAAGTTAGATAAAGAGGGGAATGTCATTCGCAACAAGGCTCGGTTGGTGGTGAAAGGATATTGCCAAGAGGAAGGGATAGATTATGAGGAAACCTTCGCTCCAGTAGCTAGGTTGGAATCAGTTAGAATCTTCTTGGCATATGCTGCTCATAAAAACTTCGAAGTTTTTCAAATGGATGTCAAATGCGCCTTCTTGAATGGAGAATTAGAAGAAACAGTTTATGTTGAGTAACAGCCCGGGTTTGTGAACGAGAAATTCCCTGATCATTGCTATGTGCTGGATAAAGCAGTCTATGGATTAAAGCAAGCACCGAGGGCCTGGTATGAAACTTTAACTCGCTTTTTGAAAATGTCGAAATTTAAGCAAGGTTCGGTTGACCCAACCTTCTTCCGAAAGAAAGAAGGCGAACATCTAATGATAGTTCAGATTTATGTTGATGATATCATCTTTGGCTCTACGAATCCTAGCTTAACAGCTAAATTCAGGAAGTTGATGGAGACTAAACTTGAAATGAGCGCAATGGGACCAATTAATTTTTTCCTTGGTTTAAATATTAGACAGGGACCAGAAGGTATATTTATCAACCAGGAGGCCTACACAAAGAACTTACTGACGAAATTCGGTATGACGGGTGACTCAAAAGTGAAGGTTCCAATGGCATTTGGCACTAAGTTAACACCATATCTGGAAAAACCTGCTGTTGACATAACACTATATCGTCAAATGATAGGGTCCCTTTGTTGGGTTTTGAGAAAACTAACACTTCTATGGTGTTCATGCAACCCTAGAAACCTTGGATCTATGTTTGTCTAAAATACATGCAAAATAATTTTCCAAGGTTCATAACCTATCTAGCATACATGGGGTACTTTTAAACATAAAAGATACTAGAAGAATTACATACCTTTGTTAGTGAGTTGATTCCTTGGGAGTTTGAGAGTCAAGCACCAATAATGTGAATGCCTCAAATGGAAATCACAAATCACCACAAACTTGGAAAACTTATGAGAGAGCACTCTAATACTCTAGAAATCGGCCACATTTTATGCACACACACATAGTCTCTTTTCAAGCACCATAAGGCTCTTTATATAGTGTAGATGATTAGGGTTATGAACCATGCAAACCCTAATAACCCATGTCTTTTCCTATTCCAAGGATCCATGGGTTAAAAGCTCCATGGATCATCCATGAACTCCCATTTAAGCTTAGCCCATTTCCTAATGAGTGTTAGCCTACACCATATAAATATAATAGCCCATTATTTAATTAGTCACCTTATGATCACTAAATTAATTCATAATTAATTTAAGATCAATACTAATTAAATAATACAATTTCATATTAATATATTATAACTTATAATATATTAATAGACCGCACATATACTCTTCTCATAATATTATCCATATAATTAGTTCGGGTGAAGTGCAACCCAAATGGACCATGTCGGGTCGGGTCAAGTATATACCAAATAAGTTATGGACTTAGACACCTTATCCAACAGTCTCCCACTTGGATAAGTCTAATAACTATATTTGCCTATATAGCTTCAGGAACCAACCGGCAATCGTAGCTCTCGAAAACTCTGTTGAACTATGAAACGCCATTTTAGATAAGTGATCATATAATCCTTTGTTCTCATGATATCAGCCGGACAAATACATGGAACAATGTCTTACTTGTTGTCTACCAGTTTGTTTCCCGATTTCTGATTTGTTTGAAAAATAACTTAATCAAACACGTCAATTTAGTTTTGACCGGGCCCGGTACATAGGTCAAAACAAAATCATCGAGGGGCCTAGATATCGCTTCTATTTCTAGAAGGAACAGATAAACTTCGACTCATATGCTTCTTCTACTACTTATTGAATTGTACACAAAGGCACGTTTTATAACATCAAGTTACTGATGCGTTTACGTGCAATCAATGCACAACCAATTCATAGGTAACAACTCATATCTCTAGGTTTGAAGACTTATATGATATTACCGTCCCACGATCACTCGAGATAAATTCCATGAAGTGATACAAGTGAGCGTGGGTTTATTCCAATACTCATAACTTATGAGTACTCATGAATGTTGTAGCAACCATTGCCATGGCTAAACACCTTTAGTCATCTACAATCCCAATTCATGACAGCCTTAATTCATACCTACTTCCGATATATGACCGACTGTGGAGAATTTGAATAAATTTATTATTCTGGAAGTCAAAACATGCAAAGCTGAAACAATAGTAAATAATTGACAATGATAGCAACACCTTACTCATAAATAAATCACAACTTTTATTCATCATCAAACGTCGATTACATTTTACAAGTTTCAGTAATAACTATCTAATCTGTAAAACTAATATCGTCTCTCAGCCCGATGCGCCTCGCATGCTGCAAATGCTTAATCCTCGACAGTCCCTTCGTAAGGGGATCCGCAGGATTCTCATCTGACGATACCCTCTTTGCCACGAGGAGTCCTTCTTCTATCTTGTGTCTTATGAAGTGATATTTTCTGTCAATGTGTCGGGATCTGCCATGATCTCTTGGTTCCTTGGCTAAGGCAACCGCACTATTGCTGTCACAGAAAATCTCCATAGGCTCCTTAATAGCTGGTACAACTCCAAGGTCTCCGATGAAGTTTCTCAGCCATATCGCCTCCTTTACCGCTTCACTCGCTGCTATGTACTCTGAATCACAAGTCGAATCAGCTACAATCTCCTGTTTGGAACTCTTCCAAGTGATTGCCCCTCCATTTAGGGTAAAGACCCAGCCCGACTGAGAGCGGAAGTTATCCCTATCAGTCTGAAAGCTAGCATCAATATACCCTACTGCTCTCAAGTCATCACTCCCACCAAGGGTAAGGATCCAATCCTTAGTCCTCCGCAGGTACTTGAGAATATTCTTTACCGCAGTCCCATGAGCCTTGCCAGGGTTCCCCTGATATCTGCTGACCATGCTCAAAGCGAAGGCCACATCAGGACAGGTACAAGTCATAGAATACATGATTGAGCCAACAACGGAAGCATAAGGTAATCGACTCATCTCAACTATCTCATCTTCTGTACTCGGGTTCTGAGCCTTGCTCAGTTTGGCATTGCCTTGGATCGGTAATTCTCCTTTCTTGGAATTCTGCATGTTGAACCTTTTCAACACCTTATCCAAGTAGATACTCTGACTAAGTCCAATTAGTCTTTTACTCCTTCTCTTAATATCCTTATCCCTAGGATATAGGCAGCTTCTCCAAGGTCCTTCATAGCAAAGCACTTCCCAAGCCAGGACTTAACCTCCTGCAAGGTTGGGATGTCATTTCCAATGAGTAGTATGTCATCCACATACAGTACCAAAAAGCTAACTATACTCCCACTAGCTCTGACATACACGCAGGACTCATCTTCACTTATTGAGAAACCAAACTCTTTGACCTTCTCATCGAAACAAAGATTCCAACTTCGAGATGCTTGTTTCAATCCATAAATGGATTTCTCAAGCTTGCACACTCTATTGGGGTACTCTGCACTGACAAAACCCTCTGGCTGATTCATGTAAACATCCTCAGCCAACTTTCCGTTATGGAAAGCGGTTTTGACATCCATTTGCCATATTTCATAATCATGAAATGTAGCAATGGCTAGCATAACCCTAATAGACTTAATCTTTGCTACTGGTGAAAAGGTTTCATCATAATCAATACCCTGAGTCCGAGTAAAACCCTTTGCAACCAGTCGAGCCTTATAAGTGTGCACCTTCCCATCCATGTCGGTCTTCTTGTTGAAGATCCATTTGCACCCGACTGTCTTATGGCCTGGTACATTGTCAACCAAGTTCCAAACTTGATTGTCATACATGGACTGTATCTCGCTGTCCATAGCCTCCTTCCATTTAGCAGACTCCGGGCCTGCCATGGCTTCCTTAACACTGTTAGGTTCATCCATATTTACCAATGTACTATCACTGATAAATGTATCACCTTCCGTAGTAATATGAAATCCATAATAAAACTCAGGTGTGTTCCTAACCCTTGTGGAACGCCTCGGAGGTACAGACTCGTCAGCTGGATCAACAGGAGTTTCCTCCTCAGGTTGATTGCTAGTGTCTGAGGTTCCTTCACCAATTGACTCTTGAATTTCTTCAAGGTCAATTTGCCTCCCACTGTCTCCTTGGCTTATAAATTCTCTCTCTCGAAAGACCCCTCTCCTAGCCACAAAGACCACATTCTCACTGGGTCTGTAGAAGAGGTAACCAAAGGATTTTTGTGGGTAGCCGATGAAAATACACCTTTCACTTCGAGGTTCGAGCTTGTCATGAGTCTCGCGCCTCACGAAAGCCTCGCAACCCCAAATCTTGATATGGTCCAAATTGGGAACTTTCCCAATCCACATTTCATGAGGTGTTTTGGCAACCTTCTTTGTAGGGACTAGATTAAGGATGTGGGCGGCAGTCTCTAAGGCATACCCCCAAAAAGAGATTGGTAGCGAAGCTCGACTCATCATAGAGTGAACCATGTCCAACAAAGTTCGATTACGCCTCTCAGCTACACCATTCAGCTGTGGTGTCCTGGGAGGTGTCAATTGTGAGACAATCCCACACTCCTTAATATAGTCGAGGAACTCAGTACTAAGATACTCACCACCTCGATCGGATCGAAGCATCTTAATGTTCCTGCCCAATTGATTTTCTACTTCCTGTTTAAACTCTTTAAACCTTTCAAAAGTTTCTGACTTATGTTTGATTAAGTAGACATAACCATATCTACTAAAATCATCGATAAAAGTCACATAATAGCGATTAGCATCCCTTGTGGCGGTTTTGAATGGTCCACATACATCAGTATGTATAAGGTCCAACAAACCCTCACCCCTTGCACAAGTACCAGTGAAGGGTGATTTTGTCATTTTTCCAAGTAGACAAGACTCACAACTATCATCCGACTTGAGGTCGAACGACTCCAAGACTCCATCCTTTTGGAGCTGGCCTATGCGTTTCTTGCTTACATGTCCAAGACGACAATGCCATAAAGATGCTTTATCCAAGCTAGTAGAAGAATCAATACATAATACATTATTTTCTATATTATCTACAACCGATACAGCTTCATACACACCATCACAAGGTAATGCTTTAAAATAAAGAACATTATTAAAGAAAGCATTAATACTACCAACTTCATTATCAAAAGAAAAGGTAAAACCTTGTTTGTACAAAGCATGAAAGGAAATAATATTCCTCGCCATTTCAGACGAGTACACACATTTATTCAAATCTAACTTTAACCCACTATCTAGCAACAAAGTATAAACTCCAATCTTGGTAACATGTGTAACCTTCTTGTTCCCCATGATTAAGTTTATCTTTCCGTGCTCCACATCCTCACTTCTTCTTAGGCCCTGCAAGTCACAACATATGTGAATACCACAACCTGTATCAAGAACCCAAGAATTAGAATATGGTGAGTTATTAGACAATATAGTGTAAATACCTGCATGGGATGGTTTCAATTTCCCATCCTTGACATCCTGCAAGTACTTTGGGCAGTTTCGCTTCCAGTGCCCCTTATTTTGACAGTAGAAGCATTCAGCATCCTTAGGGATGGCAGAAGGAGTAATAGAACCACCTTTGGTTCCAGATGAGGAGCCTTCAAGGGACTTTCCCTTGGTACCCTTCGAAGGGTGCTTCCTCTTCTTCCCTTTGCCTTGCCCGATAGCCAAAACAGGGGTAGTAGTAGGAGTAGGAATAGCCACCGACTTACTTTTAAGACCACTTTCGGCAGTCTTCAGAAGTCCTTGAAGCTTACTGAGTGTGACTTCCTCCTTGTTCATGTGGTATGTCATACAAAATTGATCATAACACGAGGGAAAAGGAGCCAGTAGGGTTAGACCCCAAAGCATTGTTGTTGGAAGACATCTTAAAAGAAGAAAACAAGTTTAGATTAGATATATCGAATCCTTAATAATACACCCAAAGGTAATATTACGGCTAGGATCCAACACAATATATTATAACTTAGAAGAGGGATGTCGTAATCTAAGCTATAACATATTTGAAGGTAGGTGAATGACGATTCACCAATTTCCACCATGAAAACGAAATGAATTATTAGGTTTAATTGGTTTTGAAATTCCTAGATTCTTTTGAGATTCATTGAACTTTTCAATGGCATGTTTCAATCTCGATTGTGCCCTTCAAGTTTTGTGACTGGGATGCCGAGGATCACAAAACAAGGTGTGAATAACCATGCAAAATCACTTGGTACCCTTAATATTATCACCTAATCAATGTGCCGGTTAACCACACACGCTCCACCGATCTATGATAAACATTAAGTCACCCTTCGTGATCCTTACTAGTCCAAGTTAGTGTGCCGGTTAACCACACACGCTCCACCAACAACTTGGTAAGGTACAAAGTGTGAATTTCATGGGTTAGCACCATATTCACATTTTCCTAAAGTAACTAAGATTGGGAATTTATAAAAGGTTTAGTTACTTTATAATATTCATTATACTTTTAATGAGAATTTAAAGTCATTGTCCTACCCGTTCGGCTAACGACCCTCCATCGATCAAGGAAGCGGTGGGTGAGAATGGACACCCATTAAGTTGTCATTTTATAGGCAACAACCTTATACCCCCCTTATAGACCGGTTTCGTGAATGAGGCCTACTAACAGTAATACGACTTAATCTTATACATATATATAATAATTAACCATTAATGTTATAAATAGTATAAGGGTTGAATTTTAACTTTTTAAAACTCTAAGGGTTTGGAATTAAAGTATATTAAAGTGTTTGTAACTTTACAAATTCCAAAACTTGAGGACAAGTTTTGAAACTATTCAAAACTTTTCATTTCATAACTTATGAATTAAAGGTTCATAAAAATGAAGACTCTTCATTTTCATGTAACTTATGTGTTTTAAGTGTGCATAAATGAAAGTGACCTTTAGAAATCCATAACTTGAGGACAAATTATGGAATCCATTAAAACACATAAATGATCAAGAATTATCAATAAACAATTCAGCAAATAATTCCTATGATCTAACAATAATTCATAAGAACATGAATATCATATCAAAAATTCCAAGAACATATGAACACATATAATCATGAAATTTTTATATAATCCATTGTAAATGGATTAGCATAAACATTACACCATCTAAAACAGGTTTTAAAACACCAAAACAGTTTAGGGTAATGTTTCTAGTCCATTTCCAGCAGCAAAAGTCGAAAATCTGCTGTCAGTTCATTCTACTCGTCGAGTGCACGAACCTACTCGACGAGTAGGATGAATTTTCACTTGGACTCGTCGAGTCCCCCCATGGACTCGGCGAGTCCACTGCTCAGACAGCAAACAATTTCGATTTTTAACACAATTTTGCATCAAGTATCAACAAACAAGCCTAGGCTTTGATACCACTGTTGGGTTTAGAGCAAACTAACACTCCTAAGGTGTTCATGCAACCCTAGAAACCTTGGATCTATGTTTGTCTAAAATACATGCAAAATAATTTTCCAAGGTTCATAACCTGTCTAGCATACATGGGGTACTTTTAAACATAAAAGATACTAGAAGAATTACATACCTTTGTTAGTGAGTTGATTCCTTGGGAGTTTGAGAGCCAAGCACCAATAATGTGAATGCCTCAAATGGAAATCACAAATCACCACAAACTTGGAAAACTTATGAGAGAGCACTCTAATACTCTAGAAATCGGCCACACCTTATGCACACACATATTGTCTCTTTTCAAGCACCATAAGGCTCTTTATATAGTGTAGATGATTAGGGTTATGAACCATGCAAACCCTAATAACCCATGTCTTTTCCTATTCCAAGGATCCATGGGTTAAAAGCTCCATGGATCATCCATGAACTCCCATTTAAGCTTAGCCCATTTCCTAATGAGTGTTAGCCCACACCATATAAATATAATAGCCCATTATTTAATTAGTCACCTTATGATCACTAAATTAATTCATAATTAATTTAAGATCAATACTAATTAAATAATACAATTTCATATTAATATATTATAACTTATAATATATTAATAGACCGCAAATATACTCTTCTCATAATATTATCCATATAATTAGTTCGGGTGAAGTGGAACCCAAATGGACCATGCAGGGTCGGGTCAAGTATATACCAAATAAGTTATGGACTTAGAGACCTTATCCAACACCTTTATGTATCTAACAGCTAGTAGACCAGATATTATGTTTTCTGTTTGTTATTGTGCTAGGTTTCAAGCTAATCCAAGAGAACCTCACATGGTGGCAGTGAAGAATATATTCCGTTACCTGAAGCGAACCTCATCTCTCGGTCTCTGGTATCCTGCAAGATCTGGATTCTTCATTCAAGCTTTTTCTGATGCTGATCTTGGAGGATGTGGTCTAGACCGAAAGAGCACTACAGGTGGATGCCAATTTCTTGACGGAAAACTTGTTAGCTGGCAGTCCAAGAAGCAAACCTGTGTGTCACTTTCAACAGCCGAAGCTGAGTATATAGCTGCAGCATCTTGCACTTCTCAAGTAATATGGATTCAAAGTGAACTGAGAGATTACGGGCTGAGTATGAAGAAGATTCCTCTTTATTGTGACTCAGAAAGTGCAATAAGGATTTATCACAATCCAGTACAACACTCAAAAACTAAGCACATTGCTCTTAGATATCATTTCATCAAGGATCATGTAGAAGATGGGAACGTGGAAGTGCATTTTGTTCGATCTTCTGATCAACTGGATGACATATTCACTAAGGCCTTACCTAAAGCAAGTTTCAATAAAATTTTACAAGGCCTGGGAATGATGGAAGCAGAGTCGGTACCGAATCCTCAAATCTTGCACTAAAAAATTAGACAGGCAAAATGGAGCTAATGCTCGGTCTATTTCGGCTCCAAAATTTTCGGGAACCGAAATGAACCGACCGCTCGGTCTATTTCGGCTCTGGAATTTTCGGGAACCGAAATGAACCGAACGCTCGGTCTATTTCGGCTCCATAATTTTCGGGAACAGAAATGAACCAACCGCTCGGTCTATTTCGGCTTTGGAATTTTAAGGAACCAAAATGAATCGAACGATCGGTCTATTTCGCTTCACTCAATAAAGATAAGGTTTCGGTTGTATATTCTGTATATTCTATAATCTCTATTCTTTTAACTACTTTCTGTTTTTCTTATTTTTTAGAAAATTTCAAAAAAAATCCAAAAATATTTTCTCTTTCTGTTTTTATTATTTTTTAGAAAATATCAAAACCTCAAAAATATTTTTTTTGTTTGTTCGGTTTGTTTGTTTGTTTTGTTTGTGTGGTGTGTTTGTTTATTTCTTTTAATTAGGTCACAAGTGTACCAGTACAACAGAATTTGGAGCTAAGGCAGGAACAATCATTTCCATAAGAACTAGTTAAGGGTCCCTAGAAGCATGCTGCTGCATGTTGTCCAACGCCTCTATGACTTAGAGCTCAACTCGGTCTAGAGCTACCTTACTCTTCTCATATGAGTTAAGAGTTTTTCTGCTTAGTCACGTCTTTATAGCAGAAGGTACTTTCGGTTCTTTAGCCATCCACCTTTCATTCTCCATCACCTTTCGGTTCACCACTGTAACCATTGAGACTCTCGGTCCTTACCAATGAGGTTTATGGTTGCATAAAATCTGTGTTTGTGATCTTAGATACGTATACCACATGCTGAGTGAAACCCAAAATTCAACACCTATAATGAATTGACAGTGAATTTTTAACATTCAAGATCTTACTGGTTCCTACTGAAATCTTATTTTTATTTTTTAGTGATCTTTTATGAATTTGTCTAACACCAAGGCTTTTCTTCCCATAAAGATCCAGTTTATTTTTTTAAAGATTTCTATAACTTCTTTAGTCATTATAAAATATATCCTACTTACTTGTTCAACAGACCACATCGGTCTCACAAGTACTTCTTCCAACGTTCGGTCTTATGTTAAGACTCGATGTTCGGTTGAAGATAAGCTACCCTTAGCCTAACAATTAAAAGAAGCCTTTCAATGTTTCTCAACAAACACTTGATTGTATTTTTCGGGAAACCACACAAGCACTTCAAGTCTATCTTGACTTTGAAGGAAGCGATTCTTGCCCGGAATCACCTGCTTTCTGTCTTATAATGAGACATCACTCACATCCCATACACATTTGCTTTATTTCTTTATCTTTTGTCACTCTATTGCACGAAAATTTTATTTTCCAACATTCTGGTTGCTGTTGGTTCGAGTTTTGTTTATCTTTTGGCTAAACAGGGGCAATCCTATTTCTTGAAGCGAAACTGAATTTCAAACGACGATTGAGGATAAGAATTTGGGCGCGTGAATTTGAACGGTCTCTATACCCACGCGTGCTGATGTATACCTGGGAGTAACCAACCTGTCACATCGTGCTTTTTCAGGCGACGTTTTAGTGATCACGTCATTATCGTAATGATTTTTCTCTCTCCTGGCAACGGTATATAAAGGGTTTCTACTTTTCTTTGTCTTTTACCAGCAACAAATTCTCTCAAATTACAAGGCAAGTTCAAACTGTTCATCTTCCTTCTTCGATCAACAATGGCGACTTTTTCATCAGTTCACGATCAGACTGCTTCGTCCACATTGCTTTCGATCAAGCCAAATCAGAATATGATCATCGAACTCAACCCATTTCTGTATGATTCATATATGCTGCACGTAGTTGAATGTTTGAAGTATTCACCGCTGGTTCTAGCCCTAACGCATGTGGAAGCTGTCCCGATGTCGCTCTTATCGCAGGTCTACTCTTCTGCCACATATGACAAGAACAAAAAACGCATCTACTTTCAAATACATAATAAAAAGGCTTCTATTTCAAAAGGGAGATTTTGTTCGTTGCTGCATCTTGTTGTGGATTCATCTGTCATCTCACCAGACTTCATCACGACTACTCAATTGTTTTCGATGCTCTACGAGATGGGTTATACGGATGTGCTCACCACAGTTACAAAGGTTAAGAAGTCGTGTTTACCATCTCAGTGGAATGGATTGCTTACTCTTCTCATCAAGAGTTTGGTAGAAAGGAGCGGTGGATCTTATGGCACAAGCAAGGGTTTCCTGACCCTTCTCTATGGCCTTTACAATGGTCTCAATCTTGATTATGGGACTATTATCTGGTCTCAAGTGGTGCAGAGCCTCAACACTTCTACGAGGCATTCAGAAATTTCGTGTGGTCGCTTCTGGACTCTTATTACACGAAGGGCGATTAACACTTTGGACATTCCTGTGATGAAGGATGCCCTAGTCGCGTCAATTGCTACGTTTCACACCAAGAAGATCATCATCTCTGATCCAACCAAGTTCCCTCACAATGGCTATATTCCTGAGTCTATGTATCGATGTGTCACAGCCGAGAGTCATGTTATGGCTGATTACCGAAAACTTACTCCTAAGGAACCGAGAGTTCTTTCTCCAGAACAGCAGGCTGCCCTCGAGGCTGTAGACAAGCCTGGCAACCGAGGGAAACGGGCTACAACCAAGAAGGAGACAACAGAGGAGGATAAGTCTAAGGCTTCTAAGTCAAAGAAGCGAAAGTCTGATAAAGGAGATTCTTCCAAGCCCAAGAAGATTAAAAAGATGGCAAAACGGTCCAAGAGTCCCACTCCCCCTAGCTCAGAAAATGATAAGGAGGATGAAGAAGAGGAAAGTCATCATGAATCACCGAGAGGTAATATTCCTCCCCGATCCCCAACTCCAACCGAACCCATTCATGACAAAATTCCTACCCCACCTCCATCACCGAAACATACAATTCCAGTTTCGGTTGCTCCTATTCCTCCACCTACTACATCACAAACAACAACTTCTTTACCACTACCACCACCAGTTTCTTCCATTCCTATTTCTTCAACTCCCATACCACCTCCTATAATTTCCCAATCCACCACCACTACTATTCCTGAACCGACAGTAGGAGTCAACGTATCTGATACGGGGGCAACTACTGAAACCGAACCTCCAGTCATCACTAAACCTCTTTCACCCACCAACTGAACCGACTCTGGTGCCACTCTCGGTGGTGCTAATGATGAGTATGATTCTACATACTTCAGTCCCTATCGGCTTCCTACTGATGAGGATGATGATGCTCCTATCACCAGCCAACACTTACAGAGCATTCATGAGAAATTGGATAGATTGCTTGATGACAGCAAGTCCTATGGTGGTGTGGTGCTCAAAGCCTTTATGGATACTGCTCTAGAGCAATACACTGAGTCTATTGAAAAATCCACAAAAGCTATTAATGCGTCTACTTCCTCTTGCAAAAAGGCCACCAATGATGTTACTGACATTGTTCATACCACTCAGATTTTTCTTGAGTCGCTGAAAGGGCATGCCGACACAAATGCAGCCAAGGTACAAGCCTCTGTGGATTCCTTCTCTAAGTATCTTCAAGATGAGCAAATCAAGTTTGAGGCTGTGCGTTCATCTATCCAAACCGAGAACACTTCACTTATTAGTTCGGTGAATTCTAGTCTTGCATCTCTTCACGCTGGTTTGGCAACAGAAAGTGCTCTGAAGGAAGATCTGGCCCGACAATCCTCCACAATTGAAGTACAGAAAGTGCAGCTCGCCCAAGCAGAAAAAGAGATTTCTTTGTTAAAGACCGAAAGGGCCGTATTTCGTAGCTGTGCTGGGGATGTTAAGGACATGTTGACCAATCTTCTTGGTGCTCATGATCCCATTCTTACTTTGACAATCAGAAATCATGTCACTACAAAACTTCTTCCTGCCCTTGCAATGTTACACGAAATAATGGGTGTTTCGGAGAGATTCACACCTCCAAAACAAGGGGGAGAAGGTGCTCAACAGAAGGTGATTGTGAAAACAGAAACTACCCAACCGAAAGTCCAAGTCACAACCGAACTGAAGGATAATGTAGCTTCAGGTTCTGGTTCAAAAGCCAAGCGAAAGGAGATCAATGATGACAGTGATAGTGATGTTGAAGAAACTATTGCTGAGGCTCTTAAAAGAAAGAAGAGAGACCGAGAGTTGGATGAAACTCTAAAAGTAGCAAAGGAAGATGAGGAGAGGGAAAGGAGAAACAAGGAAGAAGAAGAAGCCTTGAACTGCAAAAAGGCCTTGTTTCCCTTATGGACAAAAGAGGCACTTATCAATCAAGCTATAGAGTTTCCAAGTATTTATTGGTTGGAACCTGTTGCTTCGTTTGACTGTGACAATTCCAAGGACTCGTAGTTCGACATGCCGATAACACGAAAGGCATTCACGTTTCACTGCTTTGATTCGACTGCTGAGGTTCCTTTTCCTCATCCAAAGGTTGATCGAGAGCTTATTGATTTCTATTTGAAGTATGGACAACCTCAGTACTTGACATGGAGTGCCCAGAAGATTGTTACTGTCAAGGTGCTCAAACCTACTCCTGCTAGGAAATTTGTAAATGTCAATTTCAAAATCACACGAGGGTCTGCAAACTCGGTGTCGATTATCTCCCTGGCAGACCTTCCAAATCTAAATCCTCATGACTGGATTCTTTTGTTTAATATTCTGCTCACAAATCCGAGGGAATATGAGTCGATATTGGAGCACTTGAAGAGGATGTTGGCTTCTTACATCCATGAGGTTGCAGCTATGGATCAAGAGATAGCGAAAGTCATGAACAAGAAACCGACGGTTAAGACAACACCGAAACCAGGAGATGTGAACAAAATGAAGATGGGCCAAATAGATTCAACACATCTCACTGTGATGTTTACCAAAGGTGAAGCTCCCATATTTTTATTCGCTCTTGTGGACAAACATTTATTTTCAACCGACTGCTTAGAGCACATCATCAACATTATTCATAGGTGCAAACAGAACTCAGAAGCAGACAAGAAGAACTTCACGGACATGCTTCGGTGGTACATAACGTTCCGTCATCATCTTTTGGCTATCATTCCGAAGGTGTTCAAAACAGTAAAGAAGTCTTCTGCAGCTCAACCGAAGTGAGCTTTCGGTTCCATTGACGCAAAGGGGGAGATTGTTGAGTTTAATTGTGTTGCGTCATGGGCTTTATGTTTTGTATCCGGATTGGTCCTGTCCATCCGTGATTATCTAGTAGGGTTATACTATAAGTATGCATGCATGTATGCATTATATGCTGTTGATTATTACGTTCATTGTTTTGTAACCCTAAACACCTCTACAGTCGAAGTTCTTAATCGAGCTCTTCTGAGGTGTTGAAGCATTAATCATACGACATATTCAAAGCCATATTTGTGTTCATATTTGTGTTCATAATTGTTTTCTTGCATAGAATCTAACGATCCTAATAGAACTTTGTTCTAACAGTGTAAGTTAACATGAAATGCAAAGTAGAAACATCGAAAATTAGGTCCGATTTTGACAATAATTGGAACCCTAATTAATGGAATCAGCCCTAAAACTCGTTCAAATCAGAAAATGTGCACCAAGAACTATTATTAACTCGATTACTACTAAGAAATTAAGTTAAAAATAATACATTTGACTGGAACAAGCAAGAACTCGAACATAGAAAGGAAGAGTTCTTCGTGGGACAGATTGCACGGTGAGAGGAATGGTGGGTGGAAAAGTAAAGAAATGACTGATTATTGAAAACTAACTGATGAGAATAATATTCTCTAAGATCGATAGATTCAAACAGATATCAATAAGACAATAACAAGTAATAGAAAACGATAAACACCACAATGAATCAAACGAGCGTCGAATGATTAATATGCTCCACCTCAGAAGAGTTCAATGAGAATTGCTACTGTAGAGGTGTGCTAGGGTTACAGTGCTAGATCTGAAAATCATTATCAGGAAGCGTATTTAACATAATGCATGCATGCACTATATATATACTAAACCCTAAAAACAAAGCACGGCTGGACAGGCCCAGACCGAGTATACAAATAGACCTAAGAGCTAAGCCTAATGACGCAACCTCTCAGACTTAACAATCTCCCCCTTTGCGTCAATTGGGGCGAGCGATCAAGTTGGTTAAGCGGGAGTGGATTTCTTCACGGTCTTGAATATCTTCGGTATGATGGCAAGAAGAGTTTGGCGAAAAGTAATGTACCATCGAAGCATATCCGTAAAGTTCTTCTTATCACTTTCACTGTTCTGTTTGCACCTGTGTATAATATCAATAATATGCTCCAAACATGAAGTGGAGAACGGATGCTTATCGTCAAAAGAAAACACAAATTTTTAACCTCCGCCTCGAGAGAACATCACAATGTGATACTTTAAATCAATTTTGCCCAACCGCATTCTGTTCATATCACTCGTCTTCCCAATCGGTTTGATAGTGGGCTTCTTCCTTAAGACACTTGCAATCTCTTGATCCATCTTTGCAACCTCATGAATGTAAGAGGCTAACATTCGCTTGATATGGTCAATAATGGGCTCATACTGCTGTTGATCAGACATCAAAATGTTGTTGAGAAGGATCCAATCATGTGGATTCAGATTCGGTAGATCGGCCAATGAGATCATATGGACCGAATTGTCTGATCCTCGGGTCACTTTGAATTTGACATTTATAAACGAACCCGCAGGAGTCGGTTTTAATACCTTAACTGATGTAATCTTTTGAGCGCTCCATGTCAGGTATTGAGGTTGAGATAATTCAAGATAGTAATTGATTAGATCTCGATCAACCTTCGGATCAGGAGAAGGAACGTTGGCTATCGGATCAAAACTGTGAAACACAAATGCCTTACGCGTGATAGGCATATCCAACTGAGAATCCTTTGTATTGTCACAGTTAAAAGAAACGACTGGTTCAAGTCAATGAGTGCTAGGGGAGTCAATCGCTTCCTTGATCAATTTCTCCAATGACCACAGTGGAAATAGAGCTTGTCTACAAACCAAGGTGTCATGAGCATCTTTCTCACTTTTCTCCCTTTCTTCTTCTTCCTTGGCAATCCTGAGATTTTCATCAATCTCCCTATCCCTACGCTTTCTGTTCAAAGCATCTTCTTCAGTTTCCTCCTCCTCATCACTTTGAACAATAATTCCCTTTCCTTTGTCCTTCACACTATGACCCGAAGCTTCATTAACCTTCGGTCTAGTGGTAACTTTCAAAATTGTAGAAGGTTGTTTCGGAGGGTTTTGCTAATCTTCTCCCCTTGTTGCGGAGTAACAATCAGCTCCGTAACACCCTCAAGTCGGCTCAATATTTCGAGAGCAGGAAGTAACTTCTCAGTCAAGTGGTTTCGGACTGAGAGAGTTAGAACCGAATCATGGGCATTGACCAGATTGGAGAGAATGGCGAAGACATCAGAAACACAGCTGTTGATGACAACTTGATCCGTCTTTAGTGAATCAATCTCCTTAATCGCCTGGTTTAGTTGAACGGACTAAACTTCAAGCAAAGTAGTTTTGCAAGCAAGTTCATCAATAATTTTGTTCTCCATGGCAAGGTCAGCTTGAAGTTTGTCAAGGTGAGTAGTGATAGAGGACAGAAGAGTGGTTTTATCAGCTTGAAGACTGGTTCACAACAAATCAAATTTGTCTTTCTCAGCCTGAAGAGATTTGGAAAGCGACTCAATAGCATCGTTAACTTTGTTGGCATTAGTCTCTGCAGCTCCTTAAAGAGATTCCAGAAAAATCTTGGCATCTAAAATTAGAGTGGCTACCTCCTCTGTTGCTTTCTGACAGGAACGAGTAGAAGCATACACTGCCTCGGTTGCCTTCTGAATTGATTCATCATGCTTCTTGAGTGAAGTTTCAATGAGAGCTTGGATAGCAACATCAGAATAAGCTGATGTGGAGGAAGAGGAAGATGAAGCGATCAGCTTCTCAAGTTTTTCATTTAGATCTTTTAAGTGTCGCTTTGTAAGGGGAGTATCATCATCATCCTCACTTTGAACTCTATAAGGGCTATAGTAATAAGAGTCAAATTCGACATCTTATCCACCAAGAACTAGAAAAGATTTTGTAGAAGGAGATGAGGAAATGGGTTTGGAAGTGACAGGGGTTTCGGTTCCTAAGGTAGGTGCCCTCGTATCAGATAGGTTGACATGAACCGGAGGTTCGGGTGTGTTGGTTGTTGTGGAAGTTACTTGAGTGAAGATCGGTAGAGGGAGAGGTGCAGTGGAGGTGGTTTGAGAGGAAGCAGGTGGTGGAAGTGGTGCAACGGAAATAGGTACTGTAGTATGAGATGGAGAAGAAGGAGGACTTGGAATTGAGTCATTAAGTGGTACCTCGAGAGACGGAGAACGTGGAGGCGTATCTCCTCTTGGTGATCCTTCAAGGTGAGCATCTTCACCTTCATCTGATTTCTCTTGATCGTGATCGGAAGGAACATAATTGGAATCACTAGGCGAAGCTACCTTTTGTTTCCTTGCCATCTTCTTCACCTTTCGCTTCTTTGGTGCAGAAGGAGCTACTTGTTCGGCCTTACACTTTTTGGGCGTAGCAGCTTTGGAGGATGGATCTTCTTTCTCTTTCTTCTTTTGATCCGGTTTCTTCCCCCTTTTTGCTGGTTTATCAACTTCATCCAGCGCACTTTGCATCTCAGGAGTTAATTGTCTTGGTCCTGTGGGTGGGAGGTTCCTGTATTCAGCCACGACCTTGCTTTTGGCAGAGACACACCTGTACATCGATTCAGGAATGGAACCAATGAAAATGAATTTGTTCAGATCAGAGACGATGATCTTGGTGGTGTGAAAGGTGCTGATCGAGGATCGCAGTGCATCAGCCATGATAGGAACATTAAACTTCTCAATGGCCCGTTGAGTGATGAGGGTCCAAAACCTGCCACATGAAATTTCAGAATGTCGAGAAGAGGAATTAAGGCTTTGTACCAGTTGTGACCATAGAATGGATTCATAATCCATGTTGATGCCGTGATAAAGTCCATAGAGTAAGGTCATGAATGCTTTGCTTGCTCCGTGTGGCCCAGCAACCCTTTCAGCAAAGGCCTTGAAAAGAAGAGTAAATAATCCATTCCACTATGATGGAAGACATGATTTCTTGAACCTGGTCACCGTCGTAAGAACATCAGTGTACCCCATATCATAGAACATGGTGAACAACTGAGTCGTAGAGATAGAATCAGGATTCACCAAGGTATCATCAGCGGCTAGCCCTAGCAGGGAGCAAAATGGCACTTTGGACACTGAAGTTTTGTGATTGAAGATCTCGAAGAAAATTCGTTCCTTGCTTTTTTCATAAGAAGCCGTTATATAGACCTGAGAGATCAGAGACATCGGCATTGATTCCACCTGTGTCATAACGATCACAAGTGGTGAATATTTGAGGCATTCAACCACTTGAATCATGTAGGGATCATAAAGGAAAGGGTTTAGATCGATAATCAGGTTTTGGTTGGGCTTTATGGACAATAGAAAAGATGAAGTAGTTTGTTCATGAACTGATGAAGATTCAGCCATTGTTGCAGGTTTAGCAGGTTTCGTGAAGAAGATGAACAGTAGAATTCGCCGGTGTGTTCTTGAGAGAGTTTGGAAGTGGTAAAGTGGGACAAGGGGTGTCAAAAGACCTTATATACCATTTCCAAGAGAGAGAAAGAATTCGTAGTAATGATGATATGATCTTCTGAATCGGCGCCTGAAAAAGCGCGATTTGACAGCTGTGTTTCCCTAGGAAGACGTCATCAGGCGTGATGTTAAGAACCGTTTCAAATTCACGCGCCCATTGCAAATCTTGTCCAATGACTCGGCTTGAAATTTTATTTTGTTACCGCCTTTTCAACTTCAAAAACTTTTCAAATTCCTTTTCAAACTGTGACAAACCCTTTCGCTTCATATAAGGCTGGCAATGTTCGCGCCTTAGCATAGTGTACCACCATAGCATGTACAACCGAAGCATCAAATCTGAAAAATTGCCATTAGTACCACAAATAAGAATTGGGAAAATCATAAAGATCTTCGTGCAAGAGTGTGCCAATAGAAAAGAAATAAAGCAAAGTATTTTTCGGATTTAAGTGATGTCTATTTAGACACGAAACTATGGATCCCGGGCACGAATCGCTTCCTTCAAAGTCAAGAGAGACTTAGAAATGTCTGTGTGGTTTCCCTTTGAAATACGATCAAATATTTATTAAGAAACATTGAAAGGCATCTTTTTAAATTTAATCTAGAAGGGGTGGCTTAGCTTCAACCGAATTTCAGTACTTGACATAAGACCGAAAGTTGGATGAAGTACTTGTGAGACCAGTGTAGCCTATTAAACAAGTAGGTTAGATAATATATTCAGTGACTTGGTGATATTTATGTTGAAATCTTAAAAAAAAAAAAACTGGATCTTTTGGGAAGAAATGTCTTGGTGTTAGACAATTTCATAAAGATCACACAAAAATAAAAATATTTCAAGGTACAGACCATCAAAGTGGTTTCGTTAATTCATGGGTGAAAAACTAGAAACTTTGGAGTGTTCACCGTCAATTCGTTTAAGGCATTGGATTTTGGGTCTCACTTAGCACGTGGTGATATGAAACTAAGATCAACAACACAGATGTTGTGTAACCATAAACCTCAGTGGTAAATGTTGAGAGTCTCAAGGGTTATGATTATGAACCGAAATGAGATGGAGAAATAAGAATAGGAGGTTAAAGAACCGAAAGTACCTCTGCTATTATAGACAGACCAAGCAGATTTCTCTTTACTCAATATGAGAAGAGTAAGGTAGCTCGTGACTTGAGTGAATTTATCAGCCTGATTGGGAAGAATCGATTGGTGTATATCGAGTCATTAAGGCTTCACTTGAAGTCTTTGAGGCTTCGGCCAACATGCAGCAACATACTTCTAGGGACACTTAGCTAGTACAAAGATAAAGAGAGTTATACCTTCCCCAGCTCCATGACGGAAGTGCATCTGTGATACTGAAGTATAATATTTTTGGAATTTTGATTTTATTTAAAACTAAACGAAGAAGAGAAAATATTTTTGGAATCTTTGAATTATTCGAGAAAAGAAAAAAAAGAAAAAATAATAATTAAACTAAGTAAAAAAATTTTTTTTGTTGATTTTAGTAATTCTAAAAAGAAAAGAAAAAAAACAGAAAAGAAAAATATTTTTGGATTTTGGAAATTAATTGAAGACATAAAGTAGAGTAAGCAAGAGATATACATAGTATACAAATGATATGTAAGTTCCAAACCATAAGATGAAACAATCGCTCGCTTTAAAAAAATAATAATAGGCGAAATAGACCGAGCCTTCGGTTCATTTCCGTTCCCGAAAAATCAGGAGCCGAAATAGATCGAGCGTTCGGTTCATTTCGGTTGTTAGAGAATTTTAAGAAAGCGAAAACGAAAGTTATACTTAATGAAATGAGTGTGGTTTTGGAACTAACTCAGCTTCCGTCATTCCTAAGCCTTGTAGTATTTTATTAAACGATGCTTCAGGTAAGGCCTTAGTAAAGATGTCAGCCAATTGATTAGAGGACCGAAAAAAGTTAATTTTAACATTCCCATCTTCTACGTGATCATTGATGAAGTGATATCTCAGTGCTATGTGTTTTTTCTTGGAATGCTGCACTGGATTATGACAAATCCTGATGGCGCTTTCAGAATCGCAATAAAGAGGAATCTTCTTCATATTCAGGCCATAATCTCTTAATTGGCTTTAGATCCAAATGACCTGGGAAGTGCAAGATGCTGCAGGAATATATTCAACTTCGGCTGTAGAGAGTGAAACACATGTTTGTTTCTTGGACTGCTAGCTGACGAGTTTACCATCGAGGAATTGACATCCGCCTGTAGTGCTCTTTCGGTCCAAACCGCATCCTCCAAGATCAGCATCAGAGAATACTTGAACGAAAAATCCTGATTTAGCAGGATACCACAGACCGAGAGATGAGGTTCTCTTCAAATATCTGAAGATGTTCTTAACAGCCACCATATGAGGTTCGCGTGGATTAGCTTGGAACCTAGCACAATAACAAACAGAAAACATAATATCTTGTCTACTAGCTGTTAGATACATTAGATACCCTATCATTTGCTGATAGAGGGTCATATCAATAGTCGGTTTCTCCAAAGATGGTGTTAACTTCGTTCCAAATGCCATGGGAACCTTTACTTTGGAATCTCCCATCATGCCAAACTTACCAGCAGGATCTTCATGTAAGCCTACTGATTGATAAATATACCTTTTAATCCCTGTCTAATATTCAAGCCAAGGAAAAATTTAATTGGACTCACTGAGCTCATCTCAAACTTAGTCTCCGTCAACTTACTGAATTCAGCTGTTAGGCTGGGATTCGTGGAACCGAAGATGATATCATCGACGTAAATTTGGACGATCATTAAGTGGTCACCCTCTTTCTTGCGAAAGAAGGTTGGGTCATCCGAACATTGTTTAAACTTGGACATTTTTAGAAATCGAGTAAGGGTTTCATACCAGGCTCTAGGAGCTTGCTTCAAACCATAGACGGCTTTATCCAGAATGTAGCAATGATCAGGATACCTTTCGTTCACGAAACCCGATGGTTGCTCAACATATACAGTCTCCTCTAGTTCTCCATTCAAGAAGGCACACTTGACATCCATTTGAAAGACTTCAAAGTTTTTGTGTGCAACATATGCCAGAAAGATTCGCACCGATTCCAACCTTGCTACTAGAGCGAAAGTCTCTTCATAGTCTATCCCTTCTTCCTGACAGTATCCCTTCACCACCAACCTAGCTTTTTTGTGAATTACATTTCCCTCTTTGTCCATCTTGTTTCTGAAAACCCATTTTAACCCGACTACAGATGCATCTTTAGGTGTGGGAATCAACCTCCAAACCCAGTTTCACTCAAACTCATTGAGTTCGTCTTGCATAGCTTGAACCCAATCAGAGTGATCAAGTGCAATATTCACTGTTTTCGACTCAATCTTGGAAACGAAGGAGTTAATAATACAAAAATCTACTTGAGAGAATAACGCAGTTTGCTTCGCTTTCAGTTGAGAGCGTGTGAGAACTCTCTCAGATGATTCGCCAATTACTTGATTTTTTGGATGATCGCGTGTCCATTTAACGAGTGGAGGATAGTTTGGATCATAAGTAGGATCCAATTCAGCATATATTTTGTGACAACCCGAAATTTTCTTTTGTTTAAACTCCGCAATCAAGCACTTCAAAAATTAGCCAAAATCATCTCAAAACATTTTTGGCCGGATTTAAGCCCGTTCGAGTATTTTATTTTAAATTATCGTCAAACGAGCAATTAAATGTAGTGTCCGTTAGAAGTATTATGTAACAAATAACCATTTAACACCTTGGCTAGGTGTTTACGGCCAAACAAGGGTGTTTGGGCCGTAAACTCCTTTTGGCATGGACTCATGCATATAGCATGAGTTTACCCTCCATTTCCCATTCTTCACTTCCAAGTTCAAGAACACCAAGAATTCTCTCTCAACTATCATAAAATCATTCCGTCAAATCCGCCAAAAGGTAAGTGTTTTCTTGATAGATTCGTTCATATAACACTTAATCTAGTGTTTTTACAACATTTCATCCATAAATTCTTGGTTTTTAACTAGATCTTCAAGTGTTCTTCAAAACACCAAGAACACCAAGAACACACACTAGTGTTCTTGGCCAAAAACGATCATCCAAGCTCCTAGATCGTAAGTACACTTGCCCTAGCTTCTTATGTGCTTAGTATGAACTTGTTTACACTCGAAAATCATCAAATCCCCATGTTCATATGAGTTTACGGTTTGGGGAGACCTCCCAAAACCGTAAACACCTTCTAAGGGTGTTTAAGTGCCCTTAACACCTTCCAATGCTTGTATAAGTGACTAGAACCTTGCATGCATAAGATAGACCCACCAAAACTCGAAAGGAATGGACAAACATGAGTTTACGGCCGTAAAACCATGTGTTTACGACCGTAAACTCCCAAGGGAGTGGTCCAAGGACCGTAAACTCCAAAGAGTGTCCATTTTGAGCCCTAGTCACTTCCTAAGCCCTTGATTCGAGTCTAGCATAATTCCTTGAGTGATATAAGACCTTCAAACACCCAATGACACCGCTTCCATGAGTTTACGGCCGTAAACTCATGGGGGAAGTGGTCTTGAAACCATAAACACCCCTAAGGGCCACCAATTGAGGAGTAAACTCCAATGTGAGTCCATACTCTCCTTATATGCAACCCTTGGTACTCCTAGCACTTGTAGCAAAGTGTTTTCATGTATTAGGACATCCTTACTTGCTTAATTAGTTATTAAATGACTAATTAGATACTTAAATGTATCATTACATGTTAAATAGGATTCGCGTGTGTGGTTAAGTCCTCACTTGACACTTAGCATCCTATGCCATCCGTTCATCCGAATCACCCACGTCAGGTGAGTTCATACCCCTGAATTAACCTTTTAAATGATTTTAAATGCTTTTATGGGGGGGGGGATACAAGTTGAACTATAGGGTTATTATATCAATCACATGTGATTAATAACTGTATAGCAAATAGATTTTTGCATGTTAAACTGCTTTATCCAGCAAAAGGTTTTCAAATCTTGTTTTCGAATCTCTTTTAAAGTATGAATATCCCTTTTTAGGTTATTAAAGATTGTCCAAAGATTTTCAAAGCTTGTTTTATAAACTGACATCAAGTCATAAATTCTTATTTATAAAGTTTTCCAATGGTTTTGCCAAAACTTCTTTATTACTTTTATATCGTTAAATGCATGCCTGTATATGTATAGTTATATAAGTAATGTTTAAAGGACTTAGGAAGGCTAACTCGCTGAAATTCCTTTTCCTTGTTTGGATGTGGTTTAAGGTATCGGTTATCAGTCTGAAGGTCGTTTAACTATTAGTTATATATCATGTATACCTATATAGTCATAAAAGTTCTATAGCCAGTTCATTTCCTTTGGGTAGCAAAGGCATCCTTCCATCATTCATATACCTAAAACATTAGTAACTATTATAGGAATAGTTGGGAGATTCTATTTACTCTCTCTCTCTCTCTAGTACGAAGTATTACACAGGAGTCAGTTCATTCGTGAGTCTATACCATTATTTTAATACTTTAAATAGAATGTGACGTACTATTTCCCGATACGACGCTTCCTAGCGCCATCGCCGTGTAACCAGAGTCTCCTGGAGGGAGAGCGGACATCATGTGTATAGATCTATACGGGACAGACACTCCCGCATCCTGACTGCTAGCTACAGTCCGAGCCAGTAAGGCCCATGGGTGACATAATGTCACAATACATCGCGTGACCTGGAGGGTCATCAGGTATTCGATCGTCAATCAGCATGGTTACATACGAGTTCACATTCACCCTTTTATTCACCCTTTTATTTTAGACCTTGCCAGGCGTATTGTCCATTTAATACCCTCCTGGTGTCTATGTTTTACTTATTTTTAGACCTTGCTAGGCGTATTGTTAAATACCCTCCTGGAGTCTATGTGTTATTTACTTTTAGACTGAGCCAGGCGTATTGTCCATTCGATACCCTCCTGGAGTCTATGTTTTACTCACCTTTAGACTGAGCCAGGTTTATTGTCCATTCGATACCCTCCTGGAGTCTATGTTTTATTCACCTTTAGACTGAGCCAGGCGTATTGTCCATTCGATACCCTCCTGGAGTCTATGTTTTACTCACCTTTAGACTGAGCCAGGCGTATTGTCCATTCGATACTCTCCTGGAGTCTATGTTTTATTCACCTTTAGGCTGAGCCAGGCGTATTGTCCATTCGATACCCTCCTGGAGTCTATGTTTTATTCACCTTTAGACTGAGCCAGGCGTATTGTCCATTCGATACTCTCCTGGAGTCTATGTATTTATTTACCTTTTTAGACTTTGCAAGGCGTCCCGCCTGAAGTCTATGATTTATTTACCTTTAAGCTTTGCGAGGCGTCCCGTCTAGAGTCTAGGTTTTATTTACTTTTAGCCAGCAGTGTTTCTGCTGAAGTAAAATATTATTTTCCCCTATTATTTTTACTTGTGGCTTTTTCTCACAATCCCTTTTAAAGTAAAAACTATATTTTGATAATGATAGTACCTTTTTGGGGAAATTACTCCTTAAACATAAAACAGTCGGGTCTTGGTAGAAGACTGCTTTTAATAGAGATACTCCTTGGTTTAAACACAAAACTATTGAGTCTTGGTTGAAGACTGCTTTTATTTAGAAAATATAGGAATTTCTGGAAAGGACTCTAACACTCTGTAGATTCTAAAACCACCATCTTTTATGAGTTTATTTGAAGAAAACATGTATTTACATCAATGTCATTAAATACTTATGAACTCACCAGCATTAAAATATGCTGATACTCACTTTCAAAATAACTTGTATTCTCAGGTCATCCAGCAGGATCTTCATGTAAGCCTACTGATTGATAAATATACCTTTTAATCCCTGTCTAATATTCAAGCCAAGGAAAAATTTAATTGGACTCACTGAGCTCATCTCAAACTTAGTCTCCGTCAACTTACTGAATTCAGCTGTTAGGCTGGGATTCGTGGAACCGAAGATGATATCATCGACGTAAATTTGGACGATCATTAAGTGGTCACCCTCTTTCTTGCGAAAGAAGGTTGGGTCATCCGAACATTGTTTAAACTTGGACATTTTTAGAAATCGAGTAAGGGTTTCATACCAGGCTCTAGGAGCTTGCTTCAAACCATAGACGGCTTTATCCAGAATGTAGCAATGATCAGGATACCTTTCGTTCACGAAACCCGATGGTTGCTCAACATATACAGTCTCCTCTAGTTCTCCATTCAAGAAGGCACACTTGACATCCATTTGAAAGACTTCAAAGTTTTTGTGTGCAACATATGCCAGAAAGATTCGCACCGATTCCAACCTTGCTACTAGAGCGAAAGTCTCTTCATAGTCTATCCCTTCTTCCTGACAGTATCCCTTCACCACCAACCTAGCTTTTTTGTGAATTACATTTCCCTCTTTGTCCATCTTGTTTCTGAAAACCCATTTTAACCCGACTACAGATGCATCTTTAGGTGTGGGAATCAACCTCCAAACCCAGTTTCACTCAAACTCATTGAGTTCGTCTTGCATAGCTTGAACCCAATCAGAGTGATCAAGTGCAATATTCACTGTTTTCGACTCAATCTTGGAAACGAAGGAGTTAATAATACAAAAATCTACTTGAGAGAATAACGCAGTTTGCTTCGCTTTCAGTTGAGAGCGTGTGAGAACTCTCTCAGATGATTCGCCAATTACTTGATTTTTTGGATGATCGCGTGTCCATTTAACGAGTGGAGGATAGTTTGGATCATAAGTAGGATCCAATTCAGCATATATTTTGTGACAACCCGAAATTTTCTTTTGTTTAAACTCCGCAATCAAGCACTTCAAAAATTAGCCAAAATCATCTCAAAACATTTTTGGCCGGATTTAAGCCCGTTCGAGTATTTTATTTTAAATTATCGTCAAACGAGCAATTAAATGGAAGTGTCCGTTAGAAGTATTATGTAACAAATAACCATTTAACACCTTGGCTAGGTGTTTACGGCCAAACAAGGGTGTTTGGGCCGTAAACTCCTTTTGGCATGGACTCATGCATATAGCATGAGTTTACCCTCCATTTCCCATTCTTCACTTCCAAGTTCAAGAACACCAAGAATTCTCTCTCAACTATCATAAAATCATTCCGTCAAATCCGCCAAAAGGTAAGTGTTTTCTTGATAGATTCGTTCATATAACACTTAATCTAGTGTTTTTACAACATTTCATCCATAAATTCTTGGTTTTTAACTAGATCTTCAAGTGTTCTTCAAAACACCAAGAACACCAAGAACACACACTAGTGTTCTTGGCCAAAAACGATCATCCAAGCTCCTAGATCGTAAGTACACTTGCCCTAGCTTCTTATGTGCTTAGTATGAACTTGTTTACACTCGAAAATCATCAAATCCCCATGTTCATATGAGTTTACGGTTTGGGGAGACCTCCCAAAACTGTAAACACCTTCTAAGGGTGTTTAAGTGCCCTTAACACCTTCCAATGCTTGTATAAGTGACTAGAACCTTGCATGCATAAGATAGACCCACCAAAACTCGAAAGGAATGGACAAACATGAGTTTACGGCCGTAAAACCATGTGTTTACGACCGTAAACTCCCAAGGGAGTGGTCCAAGGACCGTAAACTCCAAAGAGTGTCCATTTTGAGCCCTAGTCACTTCCTAAGCCCTTGATTCGAGTCTAGCATAATTCCTTGAGTGATATAAGACCTTCAAACACCCAATGACACCGCTTCCATGAGTTTACGGCCGTAAACTCATGGGGGAAGTGGTCTTGAAACCATAAACACCCCTAAGGGCCACCAATTGAGGAGTAAACTCCAATGTGAGTCCATACTCTCCTTATATGCAACCCTTGGTACTCCTAGCACTTGTAGCAAAGTGTTTTCATGTATTAGGACATCCTTACTTGCTTAATTAGTTATTAAATGACTAATTAGATACTTAAATGTATCATTACATGTTAAATAGGATTCGCGTGTGTGGTTAAGTCCTCACTTGACACTTAGCATCCTATGCCATCCGTTCATCCGAATCACCCACGTCAGGTGAGTTCATACCCCTGAATTAACCTTTTAAATGATTTTAAATGCTTTTATGGGGGGGGGGATACAAGTTGAACTATAGGGTTATTATATCAATCACATGTGATTAATAACTGTATAGCAAATAGATTTTTGCATGTTAAACTGCTTTATCCAGCAAAAGGTTTTCAAATCTTGTTTTCGAATCTCTTTTAAAGTATGAATATCCCTTTTTAGGTTATTAAAGATTGTCCAAAGATTTTCAAAGCTTGTTTTATAAACTGACATCAAGTCATAAATTCTTATTTATAAAGTTTTCCAATGGTTTTGCCAAAACTTCTTTATTACTTTTATATCGTTAAATGCATGCCTGTATATGTATAGTTATATAAGTAATGTTTAAAGGACTTAGGAAGGCTAACTCGCTGAAATTCCTTTTCCTTGTTTGGATGTGGTTTAAGGTATCGGTTATCAGTCTGAAGGTCGTTTAACTATTAGTTATATATCATGTATACCTATATAGTCATAAAAGTTCTATAGCCAGTTCATTTCCTTTGGGTAGCAAAGGCATCCTTCCATCATTCATATACCTAAAACATTAGTAACTATTATAGGAATAGTTGGGAGATTCTATTTACTCTCTCTCTCTCTAGTACGAAGTATTACACAGGAGTCAGTTCATTCGTGAGTCTATACCATTATTTTAATACTTTAAATAGAATGTGACGTACTATTTCCCGATACGACGCTTCCTAGCGCCATCGCCGTGTAACCAGAGTCTCCTGGAGGGAGAGCGGACATCATGTGTATAGATCTATACGGGACAGACACTCCCGCATCCTGACTGCTAGCTACAGTCCGAGCCAGTAAGGCCCATGGGTGACATAATGTCACAATACATCGCGTGACCTGGAGGGTCATCAGGTATTCGATCGTCAATCAGCATGGTTACATACGAGTTCACATTCACCCTTTTATTCACCCTTTTATTTTAGACCTTGCCAGGCGTATTGTCCATTTAATACCCTCCTGGTGTCTATGTTTTACTTATTTTTAGACCTTGCTAGGCGTATTGTTAAATACCCTCCTGGAGTCTATGTGTTATTTACTTTTAGACTGAGCCAGGCGTATTGTCCATTCGATACCCTCCTGGAGTCTATGTTTTACTCACCTTTAGACTGAGCCAGGTTTATTGTCCATTCGATACCCTCCTGGAGTCTATGTTTTATTCACCTTTAGACTGAGCCAGGCGTATTGTCCATTCGATACCCTCCTGGAGTCTATGTTTTACTCACCTTTAGACTGAGCCAGGCGTATTGTCCATTCGATACTCTCCTGGAGTCTATGTTTTATTCACCTTTAGGCTGAGCCAGGCGTATTGTCCATTCGATACCCTCCTGGAGTCTATGTTTTATTCACCTTTAGACTGAGCCAGGCGTATTGTCCATTCGATACTCTCCTGGAGTCTATGTATTTATTTACCTTTTTAGACTTTGCAAGGCGTCCCGCCTGAAGTCTATGATTTATTTACCTTTAAGCTTTGCGAGGCGTCCCGTCTAGAGTCTAGGTTTTATTTACTTTTAGCCAGCAGTGTTTCTGCTGAAGTAAAATATTATTTTCCCCTATTATTTTTACTTGTGGCTTTTTCTCACAATCCCTTTTAAAGTAAAAACTATATTTTGATAATGATAGTACCTTTTTGGGGAAATTACTCCTTAAACATAAAACAGTCGGGTCTTGGTAGAAGACTGCTTTTAATAGAGATACTCCTTGGTTTAAACACAAAACTATTGAGTCTTGGTTGAAGACTGCTTTTATTTAGAAAATATAGGAATTTCTGGAAAGGACTCTAACACTCTGTAGATTCTAAAACCACCATCTTTTATGAGTTTATTTGAAGAAAACATGTATTTACATCAATGTCATTAAATACTTATGAACTCACCAGCATTAAAATATGCTGATACTCACTTTCAAAATAACTTGTATTCTCAGGTCATCCATAGACAGGTACACTCCGGAAGCTTTTGTGAAGACAGCCTTATACCGAGCTGCATTATATGTGATTCTTTGTATTTACTTTTGAATGTTGTTGCTAAATGTAACCTATGTAAAATTATTACTATTAATGCAATGATTGTTGTACTTTGATTACTATACTGCATATGTTGTGATACTTGACATGACGTCCTCCACCCCAGAACGTATTCCGCCATTCTCGGTTTTGGGGTGTGACAGATTGGTATCAGAGCATTGTTTATAGTGAGCACAATATATCAAATCATAAAAGATATACAGCCTATAAATACATTTGGGATAAAACACTCTGAACAAGAATTATACTTTAAAATATAACCATATTTTACAAAAGTATAAGAACATCCATAATCTAAACACCCGAAACAAAGTATCACAAGAAGAATAAGAATAAAAGTCTTTGGATGTTGACCACTACCGTCAAACCTGGGCAGTTATGTAATCGTAAGCTGGAATGAATATAACCTGATCAACTATATTTATTCGAGATGCGACTAACGTGTGCTTGGGAGTGATGGTAGTGTTTCAACAAGTTTGAAACTTACCAAATAGGAATTCTAGAGCCAAACATAAAGTTTAAAATACTATAAGAGTATTTTATGATACTAAAAGATTTACAATAAACACAGAAGTATGTTCAGAAGTTAAAAGAATCAAACATGTAATTAAAATACCATAGGGGTATTTTAGGAACCATAAATAACCTTGCGTGAAAACTAAAGAGATCCTTATTGATAGACCTATCATTACAGAGTGTATACTCCCAAGGTTATATATAGTAAGGATCTCATAGTTCGAGAATGTGTGGTTTCGCTCTACTTCCTTTTCCCTGTTTGGATGTGGATTTAGAGTAGTATCACATATTCGAAGGCCTATCAGATCTAAGTTATATATGATTGTGTACGCTGTAAAATCGTAGCAGGACTCGATATGGATCACCCAGTGAAATGTTTAATAATCTCTTAGGATTATTTAGACATTTCCATTCTCGCACGAACCCTTTAGAGAACCTTATCCACTCCAGTGATCGGCAGAAGAGTCGATACCGACCCGGAAGAAGTTCATTGAAAAGATTTCCAATTAGGAAATAAATGAACCAGGAGGAGACTGTTGAAACCACCATGTGCCTATACCTTTTAGGGACAGCAGTGGGAAATCCACCTGAACTTCCGAGATTCCAGTCATCCATCATGAAGTGATAACACTCATAGTCAGAATCGGAAGTAAGACGGAGTAGAAATTCGATATGTCTACAGGAAAAGAGATCCCTAGGTAAATACCCGAAGAAAACCAACGCCGATTCCAGTCAGGAATAAGAGGTGGACAGAGGGAGCCAATACATGGAACCCGAGAAGTGTTTTTTCCTCTTTATCGTCACGCTAATAAATCAATAAAATAATACAATTTAGTGAGTTAGTGATTACACTACTCACACTATGTGCTAGGCAAATCGTCTTACCCGTCGCAAGTAATACGAATAGATCGGATCTCGAAATCTCGATTGAGAGTTTTTAGCCATAAGTTTTCATGAGCCTTTTCTTCCGTGATCTTCGTTCCGAACTTCCCTCAAATCTTTTCAAAAACGGAGAGTGCACCTCTCCAGTATGAAGATAAATTAGTAGGACCGACTCCCATTTTATGCCTTTCCGATTCACTTACTCCTACCTTGTTACTGTTGGATTAGTGTCTAAGTCCATAACTATAATTGGTATGTACTTGACCCGACTTGGCATGGTCCATTTGGGTTGCATGGAATCGGAACATTTGGATAGACCGTTTATGAGGAAAAGACATTTTGTGACATATTAATATATTATAAGTTCTAATATATTAATATGAAATCATGTTATTTAATTATTATTGATCAAGAATTAATTTGGACTTAATTTAGTGATCAAAAAGAGATTAATTAAATATATGGGGATTGATTGTGTAAATCATTCATTCTTATATATGTGGGCTTATGATCCAAGATTCCTTTATGTTGGGTTTAACCCATGTGGTGATCCATGGATACTCCATGGAGGTTAAAACCCATGGAGCATAAGGAATGGGTAAAGTCATGAGTTACATGGTGTAAACCTAATAGCCACACTATATAAGAACCCCTTTAGTTCAAGAAATTGGCACTAGTGATACATATTTTGAGGGCTAGCCGATTTGAACATGTATGTCTTCTTCTCATGGTTATTCCAAGAGTTCATGATGTTGTGTGAACCATTTGAGGTGTCACACTTGGGGTACTAGGCTCTCAAGCTTCATGGAGTCAAGCAACAACAACAAGGTATGTATTCTATCTATTTTATTATCCTAGTATCAATGTTTTGGTATGCTAGTTAGGATAATACCTTGGATAATCATATTTGCATGTATAATAGAGAAAACATAGATCCAAGGTATTTAGGGTTGCATGTACACTTAGGAGTGTTAGAATGCTCAAAACCCAACAGTGGTATCAGAGCCTAGGCCTGTTTTCAATTATACTTGATGCAAATTGCTGAAAAATGCTGAAAAAGTCGAATTTCGGGCATTCTGGGCACTGGACTCGCCGAGTCCACTGATGAACTCGCCGAGTCCATGAAGAAAATCATCCTACTCGGCGAGTAGGTTGATACACTCGACGAGTAGGAGCCCCAGACAGCATATTTTCGAGTTTTTTTGGCTAGAAATGGACTAGAAACATTACCCTAAGATGTTTTTGAACTTATAAACTTGTTTTTGATGTGGTAATGTTCATACTAATCCAATTTCAAAGATAATTGTCAATAGATTCATGTTTTGTATTAGTTTAGTGATTAGGCTAATTACATGAAAAAGTTTGATTTGAATTATCTTGTTCTTATGAGTTGCTTAGATTAATAGAAAAGTTAATTGATTATATGTTTTCAATCCATTTTAATCTAAGAGTTGATTCTAAAATGTGTTTTTGTAACTTGTCCTCAAGTTATATAAAAAGTCACATTTAAGTTTCATATAACTCATAAAAGTTGGCAATGGTTACAAAAATGAAGAGTCTTGTCCTCAAGTTATGGAGGTTCAAGAGTCACTTCATTAAGTAATAAAATGTGTAACCTTAATTAATTCCATAAGTTACAAAAATAAAGAAACGTTACATTCTTTTATTAGTTTAAAGTCTTCCATAACTTGTCCTCAAGTTATGGAACTTGAAGTTTTTTTTTTTTAATTAAAACTAATTTAAACACATAAGTTATGGAATTAATTAGTTTTGAATAATTTCAAAACTTGCCATCAAGTTTTGGAATTTGAAAAGTTTTCTCTTATGAATACTTTAATTCCAAGTTAAGCCCTTAGAATTTTAAAAGTTAAAATTCAACCCTTATACTTTATAATATTATAAGTTAATAATATATATATGTATAAGAGAAATTCAGTCTTACCGTTAGTAGGCCTCATTCACGAAGCCGGTCTATAAGGGGGGTATAAGGTTACTGCCTATAAAATGGCAGTTTAATGGGTGTCCACTCTCACCCACCGCTTCCTTGACTGGTGGAGGGTCGTTAGCTGAACGGGTAGGACAAGGACTAGAAATCTCCCTTAATTAAAAGTATTAATGATAAATACTAAGTAACTAAACACTTGTACATTCCCAATCTTAGTTACTTAGGAAAATGTGAAAAGGTGCTAACCCATGAAATTACACTTTGTACCTTACCAAGTCATTAGTGGAGCGTGTGTGGTTAACCGGCACACTAATAAGGACTAGTAAGAGTGGCAAAGGGTAACTTGACTCTATTATAGATCGGTGGAGCGTGTGTGGTTAACCGGCACATCGATTAGGTGATAAAGTTAAGGGTACCAAGTCAATTTGCATGGTTATTCACACCTTGTTTGTGATCCTCGGCATCCCAATCACAAACTTGAGAGGGCACAATCGAGATTCAAACATGCCATTGAAAGTTCAATGTATCTCAAAAGATCTAGGAGTTTCAAATCCAATTAAAACTTAATTATATTTCGTTTTTCATGGTGGAAATTGGTAAATCATCATTTACCTACCTTCAACTATTTTATAACTTAGATTACGGCATCCCTCTTCCAGTTATAAATAGGTTGTTGGGTCCTAGCCTTAATATTTCATATTGGGTGTTATATTAAGGACTTTAAATCAACTATCTTGAATATCTCCCAAAAGATGATCTTCCCAAATCTCTTGAAACAAGTTTTCCTAAAATGAAGATGATGTCCCATGGAAATCATACTTCTTTCACCTCCTCCAATTATTCTCCCTAACCCACAAGTTCCTGAAAAGTTTAAGGTCACTCAAGCCCTATTGGCAAGCAAAGGTCTATGTGTGATCACATCTTGGAGATGTAGTCACATATTGACAAACCGGGAGAGTTGGGTGTCAAAGCCTAGAGGAAGCTGATGATCAATCACTTTCTAAGTCACATAGTGAGTTCCTTTGGGACTCCTATGAAACAGACTATGACGAGACCCTTAATGATCTTATCTATTTGCTAAGATCAACTTCCTAAAACTTTATGGACATTGACAATGATGACATTGGATATCCAGTAAAGCTCTCTCTTCCCAATGGAAAGGGATCGGCCATAGTCAACTTGGTTGACCAAATGGTAAAGAGAGAGGCTAAGTCTGAGATAGTCCCATTATCAATGGTCCATTGCCAAAGAAAGGGGCATTGGTTGCGAAGCTGCCAAATTTACCTAAGGATGTTAAAGTCAATAAGTTTGACTCTACTTCAGGTAAAGTCCACTATCTAACTCTGCTAAGTTTCTATTATGAGATTCTTGATACATGATGTGACTGGGTCACATGGTGATGTTTTAAGAATCAAAGAAAAAGTGAAGAAACTTAAAGAAAGAATATGCTGAATCTGATCGCGTAGATGGATTTCTATCACATAGTTTGATTATCGGATTCTTGAGCTACTTCTTAGGAGTTATGATATTTTGCTTAGGAATAGATAACAACAAGTTTTCATATGGATTGTAAGGATGAGTTTTTCCGCAAAGTTTTAAAATAAAAGGTAAATCTTTTGATTTTATTTATTTTAAAATATCCTTACAATGGCATTTGTGAAAAACTGTGTTGCTTATAAGATTCCATTAAGAGCAAGAGTGGAAATATGAATTTGATTCTTTCATTTGTGGTAGTGTCTAAATTTACCAAATAAGGAAATATTCTCATCACCCAAGTTTCAATTGGACCGAAACTTGGAATCATGCAATTTGTAGAGCATGATGAATGAGAACCTTCAAGCATTGGAAAAATTAAGACTAACTACTTGTTCACATGGATGTGTGAGTCAAGTAACGGACTAAGGGATCGAGTACACATTCTTGTGCACTGATTAAGTCCACCACAAAAGATCGATAAGACTATTCGTCATGATTTTCTAAAGTTTAGTAAATATGGTTATACTTACAGGCTTAAGTATAATTCTGAAGCATTGGAAAAAATTTCAGTGTATGGCGGAACGAATGAGAAGAATCAAATTAGGCAGAAGGATAAAAGTTTCTCAAATCTGAAAAGCTGGTAGAGTACTTGAGTATCATGTTATATAATCATCTTAATGATTAAGAGACCTTATCACAATTCATCCTCTAAGTGCATTCTGGTAGCTAAGAAGAGGAGTTATGAATTGTTGAAGTGGTTAAATCAAGAAGATGAGTCATATTTCATTCCAAAACAATTCTTAGAGTCATACTCCAAGATTGTAACTTGAGTGACATGTCTTAAAGAAGGTTTAAAAACACTTGTCAAATGTAACAGTAGAAGGTTTCTACTCTTGTACATTTGAAATTGGTAAGTTGTGATGTTTTTGGATAAAACAAAGACCAACTAAGGCCAATTGTGTGAAGTGTTTGTCTTGATTAGAATCCACACTATCTCTTGAATATTTGACAAGAGAGTCTTATATGTCAAGAGGACAGTGGGAGTCTTAAAAGGTCTTGAAAGTCTCAAGAACTAATCAAGAGTAAAACCTAAAGTTCTTCACTAGCACACGACTTGAGGTTTATAACCTATCGTGTTGACTATTTCTGTGTCCATTCCAATTATAGTTGGCTTTGCATATGAGTTCTTAGAGTTCTCAATTGGTTGCACAACAACTTGGAAGCAATGGCAGACCCTTGAGCTGCCACATGGCAAGAAATTAAGATTGAGTTCAGTCCATATGAGTTTGAATTTGTCATTATCCTTGTCTTGTGACTATGGTTTTGACAATTCACATGGATAAGAACACATACACCATTAAATCTAAGTGTCATAAGGTTTCTCTCCGATTCATGAAAATGATGGTGAGGAAACACTTTCACTAAGTAGATTTTAGCTAGATAGCAATTGTGATATTTGCATTCTCAAAGTCGTTAGTGGAGCGTGTGTGGTTAACCAGCACACTAACATGGACTTGTGAGAAGTGGTAAAGGTCTAAACAATCGAGGCTATGATTACGGCATCCCTTTTAATAGTTCTTAAAATTGTTTAGACACACCTGTGAGCTATCTAAGATAAGGTGTATGATATTGATAAAGTTTTATCAAAGCAATCTAGTATCAGAAATCTGAACTTTGGTAAGAAAGTCAATAAAGTATTGATTTCTAGAAGTCCAGCTGATTTCTGATTACATGTCAAAGCTAGTGGGAGCATAAGTGTTATGCTAATAATTATCATGTTAGTGGGAGCATGATAATTATGATAAAGGTTGCAAGTTAGCAATGTTAATTATAGAAAACAAAAGTTTTAATTCGTGAGGCTGCAGGGGTTGAAAAAGTTGTTTTGCTATAATTAAGGGAGAGAAAATTATACTTCATTTCAATTCTAAAAGCTTAGATTGAGGTTTTAAGTCGTATTTAGTCAAGGATATATATATGAATTTCATGTTGGAATGACTCAACATAAAGAAATTATATATATGGGTCCATTATTTGCGTTCTAAAATTCGATTATGATTACGGCATCCCTTTTCATAATCTGAATTATGAGAACTTGGCAAATAGAAATGGAAATGTTATAGCAAAAGACTGGTTTAGTCTTTATGTGAGACATCATGACTCGAGTCCCATATGCTTCGGATATAGGATCGATTACATGTGCTATATTTATCCTTTCTAAAATTTTCCAAATGCCTGGGCCATTAAGAAGGGAAAAGGTCTAGAACTGGATATGACTAAAAGGATTAAGCAATTGTCGAGGACAATCTAAGGTTTACCAAAGATTGGTTGCTCAAGGACAGTTGGAAGTATAGTGATAATTCTGGAAGGACCATATTGACATAATCTGTAAGGAGGCAACTCTTGTTCAGAAGTGATAGTCAAAATGGAATATGGAAATGTTTCAAAGTTGGAAATTATTCAATCTGTGTAAGATTAGGAAACTTAATGCAAGAAGGATATTTCCAAGGAGCTGATCTCCTTTGGAATGCTCTGTAATGGTTGTTGTCAAGTCTTTCTGACTCTGTGCATAATCATTTAGAATCTAACAGATTTCAGTAAATGGCATGAATTTGGAATTCTTGCATTTGCAGTAAGGATTTGGGACTGTGAAAGAGGATCATTGGAGTTATGTTCAATTGATCTAATTCACAAAGTGAAGATCATTGACAAACATAGTATGCATACTTGGTGTATGGCATGACTAGTGTTTAGAAAACATAGTGTACATGCTTGGAGCATGGGACAACTATTGTTTTAAATTCAAGAATAAAGTTGATAGCTGAAACAGTATACAATGAATAATGTGTAATCATATGGTGATAAATAAAAGGTGTTTTATTTATGTTCATAGGTTTTGATACCATATTAGATTCTATTATTATTGTGTTTCATTTTGCATGTTTTGACTTCCAGAATAACTAGGTCGTTCTTCCTGATTGACTAAGTTATTCAAACTATCCACAGTAGGTCATATGTTGGAAGTAGATATGAATCAAGACTGTCATGGGTTGGCTTGTAGAGGTCTAAGATGTTGGACAAGGGGCTACAACACTCATGAGTGCTCATAAGTTCTGAGTATTGGATTCAACCCGCGCTCATTGGAATCACTTCATGGATTTTATCACGAGTGATCATGAGACGATAATATCTTATATTCTTCAAACCTAGAGATATAAGTTGTTACTATGAGTTGGTTCTACATTGATTGCACGAAAACACATTCGGTAACTCGGTGTTATAAAACGTGCCTTTGTGTATGATTCAACAAGTAGTAGAACAAGCCATATGAGTCGAAGTTTATCCATTCCTTTTACCTTCGGGATAAAAGCGATATATGTGGGCCCCTCGATGATTTGGTGATGACAAATGTAAGTGCTCGGCCGGGCCTGGACTGATTTGATTTGTTCAATTAGTCAATCGTCATAAATCGGAAATCGGGAAACAACAAATGGACAGAGAGAATGATTATAATCCATGTCTCAGTCCATATGATATCTAGAATGGAGGAATATATGATCCCTTATCTAATGGACAAGTCATTGACAAAGGTCAGAGTTCATCTACAAGGTCAGAGTTCGACAGCGGCTTTTGAGAGCTACGATTGCCAGTTGGTTCCTGAAGTCATACGCAATAATAGTTTTAGACTTATCCAAGTGGGAGACTGTTGGATTAGTGTCTAAGTCCATAACTATAATTGGTATGTACTTGACCCGACTCGGCATGGTCCATTTGGGTTGCATGGCATCGGAACATTTGGATAGACCGTTTATGAGGAAAAGACATTTTGTGACATATTAATATATTATAAGTTCTAATATATTAATATGAAATCATGTTATTTAATTAGTATTGATCAAGAATTAATTTGGACTTAATTTAGTGATCAAAAAGAGACTAATTAAATATATGGGGATTGATTGTGTAAATTATTCATTCTTATATATGTGGGCTTATGATCCAAGATTCCTTTATGTTGGGTTTAACCTATATGGTGATCCATGGATACTCCATGGAGGTTAAAACCCATGGAGCATAAGGAATGGGTAAAGTCATGAGTTACATGGTGTAACCCTAATAGCCACACTATATAAGAACCCCTTCAGTTCAAGAAATTGGCACTAGTGATACATATTTTGAGGGCTAGCCGATTTGAACATGTATGTCTTCTTCTCATGGTTATTCCAAGAGTTCATGATGTTGTGTGAACCATTTGAGGTGTCACACTTGGGGTACTAGGCTCTCAAGCTTCATGGAGTCAAGCAACAACAACAAGGTATGTATTCTATCTATTTTATTATCCTAGTATCAATGTTTTGGTATGCTAGTTAGGATAATACCTTGGATAATCATATTTGCATGTATAATAGAGAAAACACAGATCCAAGGTATTTAGGGTTGCATGTACACTTAGGAGTGTTAGAATGCTCAAAACCCAACAGTTACCCGAACTGCATCATAGGGATGTAGGTCGACACTCAGATAACCATAACTCGAGGCGTGGGAAAATTTATGCCTATCATAGTAAAGATAGATACGTCTAGGGTTAACCATCGTCTCTCATCAGCTTGTGTTCCTTTCCATGTAGGAAAAACCATGCCTCCGAAGAAACGTAACCAACCCGTTAGTAAGACACCGGTCCTTCTATTCGATGAAGCTACGTTTCAAGCTACAGTTTCAGCAGCCGTAGCAGTTGTCATGGCTCACCTGAATGCTAACAACGCCAATGTTAGCAGGAGCCCTATCGGGAATCCCGATCAAAGCAATGGACAGCAGCAACCAACACCCGTGTACCTAGCCACCCAAGAACCTCAACCAGATCCACTGAAAAGAAAGTTTAAGAACGAGGAGGGAAGTACCTCGACTCAAAGACCTTCCAAAGGGCAATGAGCTGAGGTAGTCAATACCCCTGTCAACACGTCCGTCGCGACTCCAAGAAGACCATACCTAGGAAACCTTCCCTGTTACAGCAAGTGTAGCTACCATCATCATGGTATATGTCGAGAACTCTTTTGCGTTAGGTGCAACATGAAGGGGCATACCGCCCGCTTCTACAAAACCCCGGTTGAGTTCATTACATCAACCACCAATGTGGCGACCAGTCCAGTATGCCATCTATGTGGTGAAATTGGGCACTTCAAGAGGGACTGCCCAACTAAAAGAATGACAAGGGCGCAGGAGGAGTCTAACCCTAATGCCGAGGAGAAGCATCAAAGAACCCGGTAGAATTTTGGTACGTCTCTCGATCCTAAGTAGCTAACCGAGAACTTTAATAAATCAATTCTAATTGTAATTACTCCTTCGTTAAGGCGAAAGTCGCAGCACTGTTGTAAAATTTAAAAATCAATTAGGTAAATCTATGATGGCAAAGTATATATGTTAAGGTTATTTATAATTAAGATTGATAGACCTCGAGTGAGTGATGCTGCCTTATCTCCTGTTCCTCGTTGTGTCACACCCCCAAACCAAGGATGGCGGAAACGTCCGGGGGTGGAGGACTTCATGTATAGTATCATAACAACAATTTCAATAGTGATCAAAGTAAACATAACCAACATAAATATAATTGAAAAAGTTACATCATTGTATGAATTACATGTTTATGAATCAATTACATTATGTTGATAAAATATGAAATGTTTGACGCCTTAACGTCCCATTCTCAAAAGCACTTGTTTACCTGTTTAGTGATTTCCTGAGAATACAAGTAGTTTTGAAAGAGTGTCAACAATTAAGTTGGTGAGTGCATAAGCTTTTGTATGTAGTTATGAAACCTTTTCTTGTAAAAGTAGTGTTCGTTCCAGAAAATCCAATATTTTCCTTAATGTGTAAATGTAGTCTTAAAACCCAAAGACCGAAATGTACAAGTAATTTGTCATATTTATAGTAAAACAATGCAAGTTTAAATCGACATAAACTCGTTTGATTTTAGTGAAATCCCCGTAAATTCTATGTTTGTTTATATTTAATGTGAGTTTATGAAAGCCTTTTCTTGTAAAAGTAGTGTTCGTTCCAGAAAATCCAATATTTTCCTTAATGTGTAAATGTAGTCTTAAAACCCAAAGACCGAAATGTACAAGTAGTGTTCGTTCCTTATAGTAAAACAATGCAAGTTTAAATCGACATAAACTCGTTTGATTTTAGTGAAATCCCCGTAAATTATATGTTTGTTAATACCACATGTGAGTTATTATAACCATGCTATGACCTAGTTGGCTGAAAGGACGTTCTTCAGGCGTCGGAAATGTTATGACATTTGTCACCCCAGACCTATCGGTCTAACTGTTGCATGCAGTTTAGGTGTGGGTTTGTCAAACCCAATATAGATCTATACACAACTATCACGCTCTCCCTCAAGGAGACTCTGGTTACAATACAGGACTTAATGGTAATTTGAAGTAAATGTCTCACAAAGTCATTAACGGAATTACGTGTTATGAAAACTTGGTACCGTATGGCCGTACCTTGCTTAATGAAAATATCCTTTGTATAAATGTAACCTTTTTAAATGTATGTGTTATGTAATGTTTCATAAACTATACCTATTATAGTTTATCAACCAAGGGTAGTATGTAGTAATGTATGCAAACTATATTCAAAATAGTTTATTAAATGTTTGAATGTATCGGTTGTACTTTGATTATAATCACTTGTTATTCTTTATATTTTATATGTCCAAATCCATTTGTAAACTGATGTGTGTCTAAATATTAAGAAAAAAATGTCATATATTGCAATAACATATAATCACATAAAGATATACACCTTGCTCATATGTTACAAGGTGAAATGAAATTGACAGCAACTTTTTGTTGTATACAGTTTCTGTTACTGTTCTTAGAAAATTTATAGAAAAATCATCAAAGCTCCAAATCCAAATCCACAAATTGTGGGAGTTTGGAATATGAGTCTAGTTTGTTCATAAATTTTATCATGATTTTTAGTGATCTCTAACAGAGGTCAAAATGTCCATAATCACAGACTGGTCCGGGTTTGCCTCTAAAATGATAGGCAGTTTTGTAAAAATCACCATAAATTGTAGAAACATCATATGGAGATGTGCAAGTAGCCATTTTAAAGCTAAGAGTTTGAACTACTTTCACCTGGAACAGTTTTGAAAACTAAAATATTTAAGTTGACCAAAACAGTCCGTGATTAAAGTCCATCTTTTCTGATGTAATCTGTTAGAAAAAGTTTAATTGTGTTCTTGATGATTTTACTTGTATCCCCCCCTTAAAACTTAAGAAAACATGTAAATGTAGGGGTATGAACTCACCCTATGTGGTTTCAGAGGATGAAAGTAAGAGAGAGGAAGTGTTCAACCCAAGAACACTAAGAAGATGTCTTGATGATTCGAGAATCTAACACCGAATAAGATGGAATTTGTGTAAGATATCAATGATTTGAGTAGAATGGAGTGTAATAATTATATGAATGATGAAGATACTTACTAATTGAAGAAAGAAATCCCTGGAGAAAGCCTTGAAGTTCTTGAAGTTGAGAGAAAAGATGAGAGAATTTTGGAGAGTGTTCTTTGGTTGCTAAGTGTAGAATGAAAGAAGTTAATGAGAATGAGGAGAGATGACCAATTCTCCAGCTCTTAGAACGTGGGAAGAGCTGGAGATTGGGTGTAAAGGTCCACTAAGGTGACAAGGGGTAGTGGGAAAGAGTGGCTGATCATAGAGTGAGGTGGTGGTGGTTTGCTTTTGTCATAAAATAAGGAAAAGCAAATATTCCCTCAATAATTAGTTCAACCACTAATTCTTTTAATATATTTTTATAAAAACTTTGGGGATTTATATATTTTGGGGCCTTAGTTTATAAAATAAAGTTTTGGGTGAAAATCCCACGTTAAAATAATGAAAAACGGAGTTAAAACGAAGTCGTAGTCGAAAACCGGGAAAAACAAGCTATCTGCGAGACCTCTCGCATGGGGCCGAAGGTGCGAGGCTTCGTACCAGCAGGCTCGCATGCGAAGCTTCTGTCTCGGTAGTTTCGGCTTCGGTCTGTCATGCTGGCTTCGGCTTCGGTCTCGCATGTTGAGAGGCTTCGGTCTCGCATGCTGAGAAGCTTCTAATAGGAGGGTTTTGGGTTCCTTAGGGCTATTTCACCCGTTTTTACCCCATTTCAAGCGGTTTTTGACCCGGTTAAGGGTCGAGATGACCCAAATGATTACAAAAAGTTAAAGTAACTTTTGAGAGAGATTCGGGAGAGATTTGGGAGAGATTTTAATAGAGAGAGACTGAGTGAAAGAGATTGAGAGAGTTTTCGTTTGTGATCTTTTTGAGTGTCCGGCTTCGCAACGCAAGGTCCATAAACCCCCTTTAAGCCATGATTTAGTGTCCTACACAATCCCGATGATTGTGCAATAGTGTTTTATCGCTTTGGTTCGTTGTTTAGCACTGTTAAGGCTAAGGAAAATCAAACACATGAACTTTCCAAATGATGATTTCTCATTAAAATAGCGAATTGTATAGTGATTACATAACGTAAACCCTAACATACAAGGGTTATTGGAGTTGACCGGTTTGACTTGTTGACTTTGTTTGACTTTGACTTGACCGAAATTTGACAGTTGTCACATCATCCCCCCGTTAGAAGGAATTTCGTCCCGAAATTTTCATTTTGACTGGGATTTCAAGAGTTTGGGAAGAGATGTGGATACTTTTGTTTCATCTGATCCTCGCGTTCCCATGTGAATTCGGGTCCTCGTTTAGCGTTCCAGCGGACCTTCACAATGGGAATACGACTTTGCTTTGTTCTTTTGATCTCTCGATCCATGATTTCTACCGGTTCTTCCACGAAGTGGAAACTCTCGTTGATTTCAATTTCGTCAAGAGGTATCACGAGGGTCTCGTCGGATAGATTTTGTCAATCATATTTTCGGGGTTAAAAAATAAAGTTTTATTAGTTACCTATAGCGACGACTTGTCGTCACCACAGGTTTAATCTATTACGATGACTTGTTGTCGCTATAGGTTTTTAACAAGAGCCAACGACATACCTATAGCGACACACAAGTCATAATTTGCATGTGTGAAGACTTGGAGTACTTTCTAACTGGTTCATGTGTGAAGACTTGGAGTACTTTCTAATGAAAACTGTGCTACTGGGGAAATTGGAAACTGGTACGTAGCTTCAAAGTCAAGAATATGCAGTAGGCATGTGATGCATTAAATGCATGAGGCACACAAGTCATAATTTGCATCAACATATACGTATATGTGTGTGAATTGAAGAAGAAGGTTACGGCTCAAAGAATATATATATATATATATATATATTCATTTTCTCTTCATTTGTTAGATACACAATAACCATAACATCATAGACTATATATATTCAATTTCATTTGTAATTTTCACTAGTTTATATTCCGCGAGTGTTACCGAAATCATTTATCAATTTTTCAGAAGTGCTTAACTTGTTTTGTTGCATTCCCAACAATTTGCTATTAATTACTTCTCCCACTTTACTTATATAAATCATCACATTCTTACCGCGACTTTTAACTTCTCCCTCACAAATGGATCCACCTGCAGATCATCAAAACCCCATAGATGACCTCGATTGGTTTCAGTACTTTGATCATCAAGATCTTTTCAGGTATATATAAACGTCACTCATTACACCATCTTACGCACAGAAAAGTGATTTTGTCGACATTGCTCAAAACATGGTTTGGATTTGTAGTGATCAAAAAGAGTCTTTCATCGTGTTGGATTTGATTATCTTGAGTTTTTTTTGGATTTTTGCAATGGTAACATGCTCAACCATCATGATTACGAGTTGTCGGAAAAATTGCATGAAGTGCTCGATCAGAACGTTTCCACAGTACTTAACAAAGATCAAAACATCATTTCTAGAAATGAGTTTCACGATTTTGATCCCCTTGAAGATATAAGCTTATGGGATTGTTGGGAGGATGGTAATTTACCATTGGTTAGTTTCAGTGAAGACTGTAAATCCGGTGGTGAGGCTACATGTAGTTCTAGTGCTGCCACCACTGATCACGGTGGCCGGAAGGTGGCAAAGCGATTGAGACCATTGGAGTTTGAAGAGATAGAGAAGTACTTTGAGATGCCGATAACCATGGCAGCAAAGGAACTAGGGATAAGTTTAACAGTGTTGAAGAAAAGATGCAGAGAGCTAAACATAAACGGATGGCCTCATAGAAAACTTAAGAGCCTTCAATCCCTCATTGAAAATGCCAAGGTAAATTATGATAATAACCTTCTATACATTACTCATGCACTTGGTAACCAAAGTAGTTTTGGTATTTTCTAAAATTTTAATTGTTAGTTTCTTTATAACTAAACATAGGTCTTAGGCATATGCCACATCAAATCAATTGATTTACTACGATTTCCTGATTTATATTTATATAAACTTAACTCATTGTAAATTTTGTGAACTCACATGAAAAATATATTGCATCTACCTTTTAAAAAAAAATTAGGAGTTGGGATTAAAGGAGGAGATAGAGACGTTAGAAGGGCACAAGAAGATGATGGAGAAATTGCCAGGTATGGAATTGACAGAAAGAACAAAGAAGCTTAGGCAAGCTTGCTTCAAAGCTATTTATAAGAAGAGAGGACTTAACAATCCTTAGCCATTTTGTTATAATTAGTGGATTTTAATCTACATTGTATGTGTTTTTCTCTTGATAGTTTGATACCCTTTTTAGTTTCATTTTATGTATTTGTCTATTGATTTTTAATGCAGAAAATTTTGTATAATTTGGGTATTATAGTTTGTATTATGTATTTAGCCATATTCTAGATTGCCGACACGACTACGCCGACGACTCTATACTAGAGGTCTATATAAATAGACTTATGAATTTAGTAGGAATAACTTGATTATAATCTTGTGATTTGTTCCATGTCTGATCCACCCCTAAGATTCACTTGACATGCCCCCAGTTATGTGTAATTAAAATTTTATTAGACTGTTGATCCTAATGAGTCTACCCTAAGTCCACAACCAAACAAGGAACAGGTCCTAGGGCAGACTCACCATTTCTAGGTCAATCATTTCTTAATTACACATAACTTCGAGGTAAACCTAAAGAATCTTAGAGTTACCAATTGTAAATTGTTTGTAATACCAAGTAGTGAGATTCAATGAAATAAAATGCATGCCTATTTCATTGATAAACCTTTTAGTAAATATCCTTACCATTTATATACACATGTATAATTTCGCACTTTAGTGAACTATTCTTGGTGTTTCTGTTAACGTCTTGGAGACGGAGTTATGGTAGTGGGTAGAAGTAGGTTTTGTACGGGCGTTAAAATTTACACATCATGTTGCTCGTGCGAGAATAGGGGTAGAAGAGATAATTAATAGACGCCTAATCCTATAATTACTTATAGGGGTGATCCTTATTAGTTACGTCTATAATCACATAGTGCATATCAGTTATACATAATTTGAGATAAAATAGACTTTCGAATAAATGACTCTACTCTAAGTCCACAACCAAACAAGGAACATGAAGTAGAGCAATAGTCATAGATTCTGAGTCTATAATATCTTTAATTATGTATAACCTTGGCGTATGCACTCAGTTATCATAGGCCTACTAATAGAGGTCTTTAGTTTTCACATAAGTTGGTTATAGTATCACCAAATACTCCTATAGTATTTTTAGCTGTTTAGATTCGATTCTTAAAGTATTCCCTGTAGGGTGTAGTTAGGTTGTTAGATTTGTTGCCCATTATGACTATCCCCCAGTATATGCAAGTCAATCCTCGGACAGATATAGTTGATCAGGCTATATCCTTCCCAGACTTGATTTACATATACCAAGGCATACCCATAATGTACAACTCCTCTTCTTTTACTTTATGTTCTTCTACTTATGACACTATATGAGCATGTATGCATGTATTTATACTTTTAATAAGAAACCATTCACTTTCTAAAAGTATAGTCATTTGAAAATGTTCAATCAGAGACTTTTAGTCCCAAAGGTGTTTATAGTTTGTATATCTTATGTGGTTCGATATACTGAGTTCACTATAAACATTGCTCTGATACCAATCTGTCACACCCCCAAACCAAGGATGGCGGAAACGTCCGGGGGTGGAGGACTTCATGTATAGTATCATAACAACAATTTCAATAGTGATCAAAGTAAACATAACCAACATAAATATAATTGAAAAAGTTACATCATTGTATGAATTACATGTTTATGAATCAATTACATTATGTTGATAAAATATGAAATGTTTGACGCCTTAACGTCCCATCCTCAAAAGCACTTGTTTACCTGTTTAGTGATTTCCTGAGAATACAAGTAGTTTTGAAAGAGTGTCAACAATTAAGTTGGTGAGTGCATAAGCTTTTGTATGTAGTTATGAAACCTTTTCTTGTAAAAGTAGTGTTCGTTCTAGAAAATCCAATATTTTCCTTAATGTGTAAATGTAGTCTTAAAACCCAAAGACCGAAATGTACAAGTAATTTGTCATATTTATAGTAAAACAATGCAAGTTTAAATCGACATAAACTCGTTTGATTTTAGTGAAATCCCCGTAAATTCTATGTTTGTTTATATTTAATGTGAGTTTATGAAAGCCTTTTCTTGTAAAAGTAGTGTTCGTTCCAGAAAATCCAATATTTTCCTTAATGTGTAAATGTAGTCTTAAAACCCAAAGACCGAAATGTACAAGTAGTGTTCGTTCCTTATAGTAAAACAATGCAAGTTTAAATCGACATAAACTCGTTTGATTTTAGTGAAATCCCCGTAAATTCTATGTTTGTTAATACCACATGTGAGTTATTATAACCATGCTATGACCTAGTTGGCCTGAAACGACGTTCTTCAGGCGTCGGAAATGTTATGACATTTGTCACCCCAGACCTATCGGTCTAACTGTTGCATGCAGTTTAGGTGTGGGTTTGTCAAACCCAATATAGATCTATACACAACTATCACGCTCTCCCTCAAGGAGACTCTGGTTACAATACAGGACTTAATGGTAATTTGAAGTAAATGTCTCACAAAGTCATTAACGGAATTACATGTTATGAAAACTTGGTACCGTATGGCCGTACCTTGCTTAATGAAAATATCCTTTGTATAAATGTACCCTTTTTAAATGTATGTGTTATGTAATGTTTCATAAACTATACCTATTATAGTTTATCAACCAAGGGTAGTACGTAGTAATGTATGCAAACTATATTCAAAATAGTTTATTAAATGTTTGAATGTATCGGTTGTACTTTGATTATAATCACTTGTTATTCTTTATATTTTATATGTCCAAATCCATTTGTAAACTGATGTGTGTCTAAATATTAAGAAAAAAATGTCATATATTGCAATAACATATAATCACATAAAGATATACACCTTGCTCATATGTTACAAGGTGAAATGAAATTGACAACAACTTTTTCTTGTATACAGTTTCTGTTACTGTTCTTAGAAAATTTATAGAAAAATCATCAAAGCTCCAAATCCAAATCCACAAATTGTGGGAGTTTGGAATATGAGTCTAGTTTGTTCATAAATTTTATCATGATTTTTAGTGATCTCTAACAGAGGTCAAAATGTCCATAATCACAAACTGGTCCGGGTTTGCCTCTGAAATGATAGGCAGTTTTGTAAAAATCACCATAAATTGTAGAAACATCATATGGAGATGTGCAAGTAGCCATTTTAAAGCTAAGAGTTTGAACTACTTTCACCTGGAACAGTTTTGAAAACTAAAATATTTAATTTGACCAAAACAGTCCGTGATTAAAGTCCATCTTTTCTGATGTAATCTGTTAGAAAAAGTTTAATTGTGTTCTTGATGATTTTACTTGTATCCCCCCCTTAAAACTTAAGAAAACATGTAAATGTAGGGGTATGAACTCACCCTATGTGGTTTCAGAGGATGAAAGTAAGAGAGAGGAAGTGTTCAACCCAAGAACACTAAGAAGATGTCTTGATGATTCGAGAATCTAACACCGAATAAGATGGAATTTGTGTAAGATATCAATGATTTGAGTAGAATGGAGTGTAATAATTATATGAATGATGAAGATACTTACTAATTGAAGAAAGAAATCCCTGGAGAAAGCCTTGAAGTTCTTGAAGTTGAGAGAAAAGATGAGAGAATTTTGGAGAGTGTTCTTTGGTTGCTAAGTGTAGAATGAAAGAAGTTAGTGAGAATGAGGAGAGATGACCAATTCTCCAGCTCTTAGAACGTGGGAAGAGCTGGAGATTTGGTGTAAAGGTCCACTAAGGTGACAAGGGGTAGTGGGAAAGAGTGGTTGATCATAGAGTGAGGTGGTGGTGGTTTGCTTTTGTCATAAAATAAGGAAAAGCAAATATTCCCTCAATAATTAGTTCAACCACTAATTCTTTTAATATATTTTTATAAAAACCCTGGGGATTTATATATTTTGGGGCCTTAGTTTATAAAATAAAGTTTTGGGTGAAAATCCCACGTTAAAATAATGAAAAACGGAGTTAAAACGAAGTCGTAGTCGAAAACCGGGAAAAACAAGCTATCTGCAAGACCTCTCGCATGGGGCCGAAGGTGCGAAGCTTCGTACCAGCAGGCTCACATGCGAGGCTTCTGTCTCGGTAGTTTCAGCTTCGGTCTGTCATGCTGGCTTCGGCTTCGGTCTCGCATGTTGAGAGGCTTCGGTCTCGCATGCTGAGAAGCTTCTAATAGGAGGGTTTTGGGTTCCTTAGGGCTATTTCACCCGTTTTTACCCCGTTTCAAGCGGTTTTTGACCCGGTTAAGGGTCGAGATGACCCAAATGATTACAAAAAGTTAAAGTAACTTTTGAGAGAGATTCGGGAGAGATTTGGGAGAGATTTTAATAGAGAGAGATTGAGTGAAAGAGATTGAGAGAGGTTTCTTTTGTGATATTTTTGAGTGTCCGGCTTCGCAACGCAAGGTCCATAAACCCCCCTTTAAGCCATGATTTAGTGTCCTACACAATCCCGATGATTGTGCAATAGTGTTTTATCGCTTTGGTTCGTTGTTTAGCACTATTAAGGCTAAGGAAAATCAAACACATGAACTTTCCAAATGATGATTTCTCATTAAAATAGCGAATTGTATAGTGATTACATAACGTAAACCCTAACATACAAGGGTTATTGGAGTTGACCGGTTTGACTTATTGACTTTGTTTGACTTTGACTTGACCGAAATTTGACGGTTGTCACACGTTGGGTTGTGGATTTAGGGCAGAGTCGCTCAGTCAACAGTCATTTTAACCTTAATTATACATGACTAGTGTATACTAGGCGATTATAGAGAGGCCTCGTGAGAAATCCATTCATGAAAAGTACATTGTTTCGAAACATCAGGACCCCCTAGAGTTCCGCGTCAATTCTATCGGTCCAAGTATCCACGACAATGATACCATGGACGAAACCCGAGAAGCTAAGAACTTGTGTGCCCAGTACAGCACATGGTCCTATCGATCTTCATTCCATATCATGTCGATGTTTGTTAGATTCAACACTTCCGTCAATCATGGTTCGACTTATTTCAACCATGTGAAAATTCCTAGTGCTGTGTAAAGAGAACTTTCACCATAGTCTATTCGTCAATAAAGGTTCTTCCGAACCTAATAATAAAACCTAATGCGATCCGCCAGCCGTCTCTCTTATCCAAACCTTCCGAAGTACCCAGGAGAAGGGTACCACACGCTGTTAACCAACCCCTCCTTAGACAGTTAGAACCAGAAACGAAAGGCACTGCAGGTATCCCAGAAGACAATAACCGCCCGAGGTCTACTCAGTGGATTCCCCAGAAAGACCAATTGCACCGCAACGATCAGGTTCGTGAATCAAGAGAAAGAACTCATGGGATTAACTTACTACTACGGAGTATATGCATAAGAGTGGTATATAATTTAAATCAATAAGATTTAAGATGTGTGCTTCCTCCCTACTCCCTGTTCCTCGTTGGGTTGTGGGTTTGGGGTGGGGCCACACAACTGAACATCCCGTCGATCTCAATTATATACGACTTGTATACACCGAGTATTAGTGATTAAGCAAAGTATGAGCTCTACCACGAACCTTATAGTAAGACCCTTCATCCTATCCCATAGAAAAGGAGCTAGAGTCAAGAGAACCGCTGCGGGTTGAGCTACTGAAATGGCCACAAATCCGAAGTTTGTTGTCATCCCGGTTAATCCAACATAGTAGCTAACACCCTTGGTTAGGAAAAGTAACTCAAATCGTAAGAGTCAAAACATTGACTACGACCGTCCATTCGTGCTTAATCCCACAAATTAAGCATCTCAGCAGAAATCCCGGACACCTGAAAGCTGTGATAGGTTAAACTCTGAGAAGAGTGGATGAGGAAATTAGAAGTCACGAATGACGGAACCCTATACTCTCTAGATTTAATCTGGATCGAGAAAACTTAGAAACACCGGAAGAGTAGTTGCAAAAGATACTCGCACTACTCTGGCACTTCGTCCATCCAGTTACAGACGAGTAGTGCCTAGGACACACCGCCTCCTCATGCGAGAAAAGTCACCGTCGCCCTGTAGACGATGGACTGCATTCTCCAAAGTTAATACTAGAATGCCAAGAACCACAGGATAACCTCCGCAACCAAGAATACCTGAATAAAGTACAAAAGTAGGTTGCGTTAAGCCTTTTAACCCAGATCCCGAAGAGATTATAGACTCGACACCAGTCTAGGTGTTAGTCAATGGGTTATACAAGAACACGCGCTTCCTACAAACTGGAAGGAGCCGACACCTTAGGTAATAGGACATGTCTTAGAGATTTTTGGGCTACTAGGTGTTCCAAGGAATACTATCTCAAAGGAGATAGTAGAACCACCTCCTGAAATAGTCAACCCTTTCAAGAATCTCTACAGACAAAGTTGCCCTGATCAGAGACTGTTATCCATAAAACAGTGAAGCGAGTAAGGGCATGATCCTTTCCAGTTAAGAATCATACTGTGAAAACATCTGTTAGAAGATGACGAAAATTAAAACTTTCTAAACATCGTCTGATAAAACCCTATCTCACTGACTTTGAGAGTTTCCGATAGAAACACCTCGAGAGTCAGAAGTGCGGGTCCATTTTGCACTAAGTCGAGATAGATGTCCCGTAACCAATAGATGCCAGTGTGTAGCCAATACATCCGATGATCCAGAAAACCTCCGAAAGCCAATCAGTAGGAAATACGAATCCAAAGACGACCTGAGCCTTCTAAGAACCAACCCGGGAACTACACCCTCAGTAAGAGAGAACTTTTGGAACTTCAAAATGGCGATCACGCCAGTGATGATCTCACCATAGAAGTACATCCTGTTCTAAGTACTGAAAAGCTCTATTTTTCCAAGAGCTTAGGACCATCCGAGATTCTTGATAAGAATGGGTCCAACCCCCGTCAGACCTCGACTACTTTTGGAATTCCATAGATTCCACCCTAGTCTATTCACGTCTCCAGCATGGACAAGGTGTTGTTCGACGTGACTTGTATAATACCACTCGTCGTGATAGAAATCATTGGGAACCCTAACTTCGTAGAAGGACCTGTAAGGATCATAAACCGAGAGGTCAAGCGAACAAAACGAATCTGCATCCCGTTAGTAAAGGTCCGCTAGAACGCCAAGCAAAGACCTAAATTCACTTAGGAGCGAGAAGACCTGTTGTGTCTAAAGCATCCTTATCTTTGCCTTCGCTCAATTGCATCTGTGTGTGTGCTTGAACTCAAATTTCGAGACGAAATTCCCTCTAACGGGGGGATGATGTGACAACCCGAAATTTTCTTTTGTTTAAACTTCGCAATCAAGCACTTCAAAAATTAGCCAAAATCATCTCAAAACATTTTTGGCCGGATTTAAGCCCGTTCGAGTATTTTATTTTAAATTATCGTCAAACGAGCAATTAAATGGAAGTGTCCGTTAGAAGTATTATGTAACAAATAACCATTTAACACCTTGGCTAGGTGTTTACGGCCAAACAAGGGTGTTTAGGCCGTAAACTCCTTTTGGCATGGACTCATGCATATACCATGAGTTTACCCTCCATTTCCCATTCTTCACTTCCAAGTTCAAGAACACCAAGAATTCTCTCTCAACTATCATAAAATCATTCTGTCAAATCCGCCAAAATGTAAGTGTTTTCTTGCTAGATTCGTTCATATAACACTTAATCTAGTGTTTTTACAACATTTCATCCATAAATTCTTGGTTTTTAACTAGATCTTCAAGTGTTCTTCAAAACACCAAGAACACACACTAGTGTTCTTGGCCAAAAACGATCATCCAAGCTCCTAGATCGTAAGTACACTTGCCCTAGCTTCTTATGTGCTTAGTATGAACTTGTTTACAATCGAAAATCATCAAATCCCCATGTTCATATGATTTTACGGTTTGGGGAGACCTCCCAAAACCGTAAACACCTTCTAAGGGTGTTTAAGTGCCCTTAACACCTTCCAATGCTTGTATAAGTGACTAGAACCTTGCATGCATACGATAGAACCACCAAAACTCGAAAGGAATGGACAAACATGGGTTTACGGCTGTAAACCCATGTGTTTACGACCGTAAACTCCCAAGGGAGTGGTCCAAGGACCGTAAACTCCAAAGAGTGTCCATTTTGAGCCCTAGTCACTTCCTAAGCCCTTGATTCGAGTCTAGCATAATTCCTTGAGTGATATAAGACCTTCAAACACCCAATGACACCACTTCCATGAGTTTACGGCCGTAAACTCATGGGGGAAGTGGTCTTGAAACCGTAAACACCCCTAAGGGCCACCAATTGAGGAGTAAACTCCAATGTGAGTCCATACTCTCCTTATATGCAACCCTTGGTAATCCTAGCACTTGTAGCAAAGTGTTTTCATGTATTAGGACATCCTTACTTGCTTAATTAGTTATTAAATGACTAATTAGATACTTAAATGCATCATTACATGTTAAATAGGATTCGCGTGTGTGGTTAAGTCCTCACTTGACACTTAGCATCCTATACCATCCGTTCATCCGAATCACCCACGTCAGGCGAGTTCATACCCCTGAATTAACCTTTTAAATGATTTTAAATGCTTTTATGGGGGGGAATACAAGTTGAACTATAGGGTTATTATATCAATCACATGTGATTAATAACTGTATAGCAAATACATTTTTGCATGTTAAACTGCTTTATCCAGCAAAAGGTTTTCAAATCTTGTTTTCGAATCTCTTTTAAAGTATGAATATCCCTTTTTAGGTTATTAAAGATTGTCCAAAGATTTTCAAAGCTTGTTTTATAAACTAACAACAAGTCATAAATTCTTATTTATAAAGTTTTCCAAAGGTTTTACCAAAACTTCTTTATTACTTTTATATCGTTAAATGCATGCCTGTATATGTATAGTTATATAAGTAATGTTTAAAGGACTTAGGAAGGCTAACTCGCTGAAATTCCTTTTCCTCGTTTGGATGTGGTTTAATGTCACACCCCAAAACCTAAGAACGGCGGAAACGTTCTGGGGCGGAGGACGTCATGTACAGTATCACAACCATGAATAGTAGTAAACAAGCAACAACATCATCCATTGCATTAATAGTATAATTTTAATACAAGTGTATTCTGTGAAATTATATAGACACCAAAGTATAAATCAAAATGAAAGATGAGTCTTGAATAAGCTCCATCTTCTCTAAACCTTGCATCTGTACCTGTCTACTGATGACCTGAGGATACAAGTTATTTTGAAAGAGAGTATTAGCTTTAAGGCTGGTGAGATCATAAGTATTTTAGTGTCTGTATTTGTGAAAAGCATTTGTAGTATGAATTTGTAAGTATGTGAAGTTTAAGTATGTAAAAGCTTTGAACCTTCTAGAAAACCCTATGTTTCCTACTAAAAGCAGCCTTCTACCAAGGCATCTAGTATCTATCTGTGTCTCATGTAAGAGTGTGTATTTTCCCAAATCTGACTATCATTAACCAAAAATATAGCTTCTACATTTCCGTGCATCGTATGAATGTTCACGAAGTGAATGTAATGGGAAAATAACCTAGTACTGTAGTATTATGAAAAGTGACTACTGCTGTACTAACTACCTTAAACTAATTTTATATTTTAAGGCAACATGTGATCGGCCTGTATCCTGCTACCGACTCAATAGTAAAACGACAATGTAAGATGTCGTAAAAATGACCTTTGGCACCCGTAGACTTGCAAGTCCCACTGTAGCGAGCAGCAAGGTGTAGGATAGTCAATCCAGTATAGATCTATACACAAACTCATACGCTCCCCAATTAAGGAGATTCTGGATACAAAAACAGTCATGGCAGGTAGTGCCCTGACCCGTTTAATGGCTCACATAAATGTATAAATGTATATGTAATGTATTTGTGTGCTAGCTGTATTGTATGTTCTTCTTCTGTCTAGCCTGTATTGTGTGCTCTCTCTCCATCTAGCATGTATTAGAATGTTCTGTGTGCTCTCTCTCTATCTAGCATGTATTGACTCATGAATGAACCGACTCTTTGTATGATTCATTGTTCTAGTATTAGTATCTTCTTAAACTACCCCTATAGTAGTTTACTAGCAATGTAGGAACATGAATGTATACCCTTGCTACCCAAGGGTATCGAATCGACTGGAAGAACCTTTTATGACTATATATGTACACATGATACATAACTAATATTTAAACGACCTTCGGACGGATACCTGATACTCACCAGACCACATCCAAATCGAGGAAAAGGAAATAAAGCGGATAGCCTTCCTAGGTCCTTTAAACATTTCTTATATAACTATACATATATAGGCATGCAATTTATAATATAAAGAATTAAAAGAAGTTTTGTAAAATCTTTAAAGAGTTTAAAGTACTAAGAAGATGACTTGATGTCAGTTTGTAAAATGATTTGAAAGCAGTATATAAGAACAGATATAAGTATAAGGAAAACCTTTGTTTGAAACACTATTGTAACATAGTTTTGAAAAGAAACATTCAGTAAGTAAGACAGTTTGATAAAGAGTTTAAAACAAGTAAAAACGTTTTGGAAAGCTATTTGAAGTAATCTGTTTGGTAAAACAGCTAAAATTGTAGTAAATACATTTGTATGCTAGTTACTAATCACATGTGATTGATGTAATAACTAGCATGATTCAACTTGTATCCCCCCCCATAAAAGCATTTAAAAACATTTAAAAGGTTAATTAAGGGGTATGAACTCACCTGTCGCAAGTGGTTGGGATTGAACGAACAGTATAGGATGTTAGGTGTCAAGTGAAGACTTGTACACACTCTATGATCCTAGATAACATATAATACCATATATATGTATCTAATTAGTCTTTAACAACTAAATAACAAAGTCAAGACATCCTAAGACATGTTAAACACTTCATATAAGTGTTATAAGTGCTAAGGATTGCATCTAAGTGTTGTAAGGAAGGGCTAGTGTGCTTGGGTTTCAAGGAAAACTCCATTAGGGAGTTTACGGTTTTATGGTCACAACCAAAAGAGTTTATGGTCGTAAACTCATGGGTTTACGGCCGTAAGCTCACACACTTTTGACCATTTGTTGTTTGAAGTCTTAGAAGCATTTCTACATTGAAGTATAAGCCTATGGAAGTGTTTGTGGCATCAAATCACCCCTATATGTAGTTTACGGCCCATGGACCACTTCTCCATGTGTTTACGGCCGTAAACACATATTATCTATGGTATTTTGATGTTTTCAAGTCCTAACCATATCAAGGAATGAATCTAGGCTAGTTACCAAGGCTTAGGATAAGCTAGGGCACACATTGGCACCCTAAATGGGGTTTACGGTCCAAGGTGTTCTTGGACCGTAAACACCTTTGATCTTGGTGTTCTTGGATGATTTCTTGTGATATATAAGTGTAACAAGCCTTAAGATACTCTAGGATAGAAGTACTTACAAGGTAGAAGCACGAAAAGGTCCAAAAGTCCAAGAACACTAGTGTTTGTTCTTGGTGTTCTTGGTGAAACTTGAAGATTGACCCCTTTTGGAATGATTTCACAGATAGAAGTGTGTTAAAACACTAGATTAAGTCATATAACAACTTAAGAAAGCTAGAAACACTTACTAGATTGAAGATCTTGAAAAGTTTTTGGATGATACTTGAGAGAGAAATGGATTTGGATCTTGTTTTTGGAAAAAGTGTAAATAATGACTAAGTGTCATATATATACTCCCAAATTTAGGGTTTTTGGCTGTAAATATTTTATTTAGGCATTAAACTCCAATTCCTTGGAGTTTAGGAATAACAGTGATGCACTATAACCCCAGGGCATCCTCTCTCCTGATATCTCCTAAAGTGTAAATCCTACAATACTCAAACTTATTCCCAAAAAAAAAAGTTTGAAACTTAGCAGCAACTTTTCTGACTTCTATTGAATTGAAGGGTTGTACAGAATAGAAAATTTCGGGTTGTCACATCATCCCCCCCTTAGAAGGAATTTCGTCCCGAAATTAGAATTTAGGTAAGGAAGTAGGCATGAATAATCGAGCCAAGAAGTGGGGATACTTCCTAATCGATTGATTCTCGCGCTCTCAAGTGAATGTAGGTCTTTGGTTGGCATTCCAGCGAACCTTCACTAATGGGAAATGGCTATGAATCGTTCGCATGGCCTCTCGGTCCATGGTCGCTACGGTTCTTCCACTCAGATGAGGCTCTTGTGGAACTCGATCTCTTCGAGTGGGATTTCAAGAGTCTCTTCGGATAGATACTTTTACAAGTTCGAAACGTGAAGAATAGAATGTACGTTACTAAGCTCGCGGGGTAGATTGAGTTTGTGAGTTACAGGCCGATTCTGGCAAGAATCTCGAAGGTCCTAACTATCTTGAATTTAGCTTTCCACGCTTTACGAAGCGTATTAAGCCTTCCCAGAGTGAGACTTCCAAATGAAATTGGTCTCTCACCTGGAGTTCCAAGGGTTTCTCTCTCTTGCTTCTCTTCCTAGTCAAGGGTCGCTCCTTTCTGGGTCAAAGTCTTAAGAGGTTTCGCAAATTGCGAGGAGTTCTAGATGAACTACGACAGTAGGTCTGTGGAACCTAGCATTTGGCGAATTTCCGATGGCGTCTTCGGTGCTGACAAATTCTCAACGGTTGTGATAAATTGAAAGGGTCCTCAAGAATTCCCATATCACTAATAGTGCGTCTTAGCAATTTGACTCTTCAATTACAACTCGTATTTAGAGAACTTCGTTCAATGCTTCTCTGAATGTTTTGGTTCTATGGTTTGTTGTAGATGTTCTTTGTGATTTCCTTCTTACTACGAGAGTAGATAAGTAAGTCATTTATAAGATTAAATGATGAACTGATCCTAGTAAGAACGGCGTACCCTATTCACTAAGCTCATGAATACTACAGGCGTATTGGTCCTATCCGAGGGGTATCACTACCGACTCGTAGTGTTCGCATTGAGTTCGGAAGGTCGTCTTCGGGACATCCTTAGCTAACAATCGAAACTGGTGATATTCGGATCTCAGGTCCTTTTCTGAAAGGAAATTCGTTCCTTGCGTTTGCTAAACCAACTCATCTATGCGTAGCAGGGGGTAATGATTTCCAATGGAAATCTTGACGAGGTTTTCGATAGTCGATGTACTCATGATACTATTCGTCCACCTTTCTGAAGAATAAGACCGGAGCTCTCCTAGGCGAGGAGCTTGGTCTTCCTATTCTTTTGCCGGGTAGTTCGTTATGTTGTCCTGACTGTTCTTGTAGCTCTGTAGGTGTTTAGACTGTAGGGCGATCTGGTTGTAAGAGTCATACTGGGTTCCAAGTTTGTTCACATGACGAGGTGATTACTCATAGTCTTGGGCAGTCTCCGTCCTGAGGTTCATTGTAGAAGTCATACATGGTTCATCGATCACAGTCTCGTGTATACGAGCCGTATATAATTAAGATTGAAAAGGTAGTCGAATAAATGATTCTTCCTTAAGCTCACATCCCAACGAGGAAAAGAAGTTAAAGTGGAATCATCAATTCTAAACCTGTAGAACCTTGATTATATACCACCCTTATATATATCTTCTTCAGTGATAGATCAATTGTATGGATCTTCGGGTTGAACTTGACGTACTGTACAAGTAGTATTCTGGGGAGTTTTGCTGAAGTGTCTTCGGGAAAGGTACGGGACATAAGGTACTCTCGGCATGCGTACCTCGGAATTTTGGAATGACGGCTTCTCTAGAAAGACGTGTACGGAGAAAAAGATGTACGTACGAAATTGGTATTGAGTGGATCGAATTGAATCTAGCTGAAGATAATATCGGACTCACTTGGGAAATACATTTGACTTGATCGTAAAGGCGTTATAGACAAAGTCCAACAGTGCAACTTTTAACAGCGTTACAGTACAATAGATTCACTACTCGACTATTGTTGCGAACTAGGTATACTACAAAAGACAAGTATACGCAGCACGAGCATCCCTTTACTGACGGGATCTCGCAAAAGATAAGACTCAAGTTGCACTAATTTTAAACAGTTTAAGTGTCTGTTACAACGAACGCCTAGGTACTCTAACGAGGGACCGACGTAGTCTCTCCTGCAGCTGTGATCCTTAGAATCTTCCCATCTGCGCCCGAGTTCTTTGCTATTGGACAGTCTTTCTTGAGATGTCCTATCTCACCACATTGATGACATATCCGGCTAGTACCAATATCGGTGGTGGAAGTGATGTGTCGAGTCAGAGTTATGTGGACACGAGTGCCCTCCTTGTTCGTCCACTTTGAAAATTTCCTTTTAAAGTGTCCTGCTTTACCACCACTCTTGGAAGTCTGGTTGACCTCTATGCCAGGGGCTTGAGTGATGAGTAGGGCCGGTGCTCCACAACTATGAGCATGGTGCCCTATTTTTAGGCAATTGCAACATTGCATTTCATGGCAAGCCCCATGATGATGGAAACTACACTTATCACACTTCGGAAGTTTTCCCTCGTATGGCCTGCTTGGCACTGGGATGGCAGGGGTTGCCGCTTGTTGTTTTTGCATGGCGAGTCTTTGTGATCGTTTGCGTTCCTTCTGGGTTTTGCGCTTTTGTTTCCTATTCTCTATTTTTCGGCTTTGCGAGTCTGTTACTGTTATCGTTTGATGACTTCCTGTATTGATACCATGATCGGGATTGTCCACCCCTTCGTCAGCATTGCTTGCGTTAATAGCGCTGCGGTTTGCGAGGACAGCTGCCACGACAGCCGTCACAGCAGTTGTAGCTGCGGCTTGAAAAGTAGCGGCGTCCATAGGAAAGGCAAGGGTTTCGTTGATTGTCTGACTGGTTCCAGTTGATGACATGATTCTGTAATACGAAAGACATGAAGTTCGTGAGTGACTAAGTTTGACCCTAGATTATTTGATTCTGACTAAGGGATGAGTTATTATATATGAAAACTTAGCTTATACACATTATGATATAATCAAGACTGGGCGGATAGTAAAATGTGTGATTCTACCTTAGTTTCACATCCCAACGAGGAAAAGAAACTAAGTTAGAAATCTCACATTCTATTGTCTACCAGGTCTTCGTTATATATAATTTGGGAATGTATAAGCGAGGAAATCATAATAATAATCTTCTTACTAATCTTTCTTAACGAACTAGAATTTCTACAAAAGGCTACCATTGAACCTAGATGTATTTCGATCGATCACCTAAAGAGAAGAAGTATGTTCTCGCAGGTTTGACCTACATCCCTATGATGCAGTCCTAGTACGGAGTAGGAGTAAGTTCATAGAATGGTTTTATGACGCTTGACGTCAAACAGGGTACCATCCGTTGGTAGCTAACATGATCCAACCCTTGAAGAAGAATTGGAAATTATCCCTGAACTAAATTTCCCTAGTTCAATAAATTGACTAGTGTGGGTTTCAAATAGACTCCCATGATGGGATGATGAAAGTATTTGAATAAAGAATGACGCAGAAGTTAGCCGACTATCAATATCTTTGCTATTCATGGCGTAATAAGTTCGGGAAAAATTGACCTTATAGAAGGTCTTACATCATATCCAGAGTGGAAAGGTTTTGGCCGCATAAAGGCCTAACTAAAAGTACCTCTAGTACAAGATAGTTTTATAGAAAAATGCCACTTAGGACATAGATAGGAAAACGATTCCTTATAACAGGGAAAGAAAGTAAGGCATCTAAAACTGGTGACGGTCGTCCCTCTGGTGAACCCTTAGATCAGCCAGTTGACGTTCCACATCAAGCAGGTGTCTTTCGTACACCCTCTGGCGTACTCGGAGTTCTATGACTTCGGCTCGTGATTCAGCCAGTGCTTGCAGCAGGGTTTCATGGTCTCTCTCTGATTGCTCACGAGCATCTTCCAGACGAATAGTGCGGAGGGTATGCATTCTCGCATTGGCGACAACTTCTGTGATTTGATGTAGGGCTGTCCTGCCTTGAATCTCATTCCGGGCCACTCTGCGGACTAGGATTGGCAAGACTCTGTCTGCTGAGCCCCCTTCGCTTAGGTCATAAAAGCTTCGGTCTCCATTAAATGGCATGGGTTGGTCCTGCCCTTGGCTCCATGTTTCCAAGCTTTCCACCCATGGAGGCGTCGGGCCTTGAAAGGCCGGACGAGGGTTAGGATTTGGAACAAGAGCCATCGGGGGTAGGTTCTCCACTTCAGGCTCGGAATCGGAACCATCTCCTAAGCCTTCAGCCTGGTGACCTTCCACAGGGATTGGGTGGTCATTTCCTGGGTCAGCTTCAAACCCGCCTTCATTACCCTGGTTAGGGAAGTACAAGTTGCCGTAGGGATGGAATCCAGCCATGTTATCTACGCGAGAAAAGGAGACAATGAGAACTAACTAAATAGACGAACTAACTAAGATAACTATAAGATGATCTTTATCAGTTGTTTCAATACTTGTTTAGCGCATACCAGTTATATGTATTTAGGATAGGATAGACCTTCGAATAAGTGACCCTAACTCTAAGCCCCCAACCCAACGAGGACAGGACATAAAGCAAAGATTCACAGATTCTAAGTCTATGACATCCTAGTATATATAACCTTAGTGTATCCACTAAACAACTATTGACATACTAATAAAAATCTATTTAGTTCTCAGATAAGTAATTATAGTAACACTAAATACCCCTATGGTATTTCATTGTGGTCGTGTTGGTAAGTTTTTAGACTTGTCGTCACATCACAACCATTCTTGGGCATATGCTAATCACTCCTCGGACCAGCATAGTTGATCAGGCTATGCCATTCCCAGGACTGACCATACATCCCCAGGCTTACTTGTGGTGTTCAACAATCGTAATACTTTTCTTCTTGTCATTGTGACACTGATTTTAGTATGAATGCAGGCACGTATACTTTTTTTAAATATTTTATTATTTAAAAGTATTAACTCTTGGTCAGAGTGTTTTAATCCCATTGTATTTATAGTTAGTATATCTTTTATGGGTTGATATACTTAATTCACTATAAACAATGCTCTGATACCAATCTGTCACACCCCAAAACCTAAGAACGGCGGAAACGTTCTGGGGCGGAGGACGTCATGTACAGTATCACAACCATGAATAGTAGTAAACAAGCAACAACATCATCCATTGCATTAATAGTATAATTTTAATACAATTGTATTCTGTGAAATTATATAGACACCAAAGTATAAATCAAAATGAAAGATGAGTCTTGAATAAGCTCCATCTTCTCTAAACCTTGCATCTGTACCTGTCTACTGATGACCTGAGGATACAAGTTATTTTGAAAGAGAGTATCAGCTTTAAGGCTGGTGAGATCATAAGTATTTTAGTGTCTGTATTTGTGAAAAGCATTTGTAGTATGAATTTGTAAGTATGTGAAGTTTAAGTATGTAAAAGCTTTGAACCTTCTAGAAAACCCTATGTTTCCTACTAAAAGTAGCCTTCTACCAAGGCATCTAGTATCTATCTGTGTCTCATGTAAGAGTGTGTATTTTCCCAAATCTGACTATCATTAACCAAAAATATAGCTTCTACATTTCCGTGCATCGTGTGAATGTTCACGAAGTGAATGTAATGGGAAAATAACCTAGTACTGTAGTATTATGAAAAGTGACTACTGCTGTACTAACTACCTTAAACTAATTTTATATTTTAAGGCAACATGTGATCGGCCTGTATCCTGCTACCGACTCAATAGTAAAACGACAATGTAAGATGTCGTAAAAATGACCTTTGGCACCCGTAGACCTGCAAGTCCCACTGTAGCGAGCAGCAAGGTGTAGGATAGTCAATCCAGTATAGATCTATACACAAACTCATACGCTCCCCAATTAAGGAGATTCTGGATACAAAAACAGTCATGGCAGGTAGTGCCCTGACCCGTTTAATGGCTCACATAAATGTATAAATGTATATGTAATGTATTTGTGTGCTAGCTGTATTGTATGTTCTTCTTCTGTCTAGCCTGTATTGTGTGCTCTCTCTACATCTAGCATGTATTAGAATGTTCTGTGTGCTCTCTCTCTATCTAGCATGTATTGACTCATGAATGAACTGACTCTTTGTATGATTCATTGTTCTAGTATTAGTATCTTCCTAAACTACCCCTATAGTAGTTTACTAGCAATGTAGGAACATGAATGTATACCCTTGCTACCCAAGGGTATCGAATCGACTGGAAGAACCTTTTATGACTATATATGTACACATGATACATAACTAATATTTAAACGACCTTCGGACGGATACCTGATACTCACCAGACCACATCCAAATTGAGGTAAAGGAAATAAAGCGGATAGCCTTCCTAGGTCCTTTAAACATTTCTTATATAAGTATACATATATAGGCATGCAATTTATAATATAAAGAATTAAAAGAAGTTTTGTAAAATCTTTAAAGAGTTTAAAGTACTAAGAAGATGACTTGATGTCAGTTTGTAAAATGATTTGAAAGCAGTATATAAGAACAGATATAAGTATAAGGAAAACCTTTGTTTGAAACACTATTGTAACATAGTTTTGAAAAGAAACATTCAGTAAGTAAGACAGTTTGATAAAGAGTTTAAAACAAGTAAAAACGTTTTGGAAAGCTATTTGAAGTAATCTGTTTGGTAAAACAGCTAAAATTGTAGTAAATACATTTGTATGCTAGTTACTAATCACATGTGATTGATGTAATAACTAGCATGATTCAACTTGTATCCCTCCCCATAAAAGCATTTAAAAACATTTAAAAGGTTAATTAAGGGGTATGAACTCACCTGTCGCAAGTGGTTGGGATTGAACGAACTGTATAGGATGTTAGGTGTCAAGTGAAGACTTGTACACACTCTATGATCCTAGATAACATATAATACCATATATATATATATATGTATCTAATTAGTCTTTAACAACTAAATAACAAAGTCAAGACATCCTAAGACATGTTAAACACTTCATATAAGTGTTATAAGTGCTAAGGATTGCATCTAAGTGTTGTAAGGAAAGGCTAGTATGCTTGGGTTTCAAGGAAAACTCCATTAGGGAGTTTACGGTTTTATGGTCACAACCAAAAGAGTTTACGGTCGTAAACTCATGGGTTTACGGCCGTAAGCTCACACACTTTTGACCATTTGTTGTTTGAAGTCTTAGAAGCATTTCTACATTGAAGTATAAGCCTATGGAAGTGTTTGTGGCATCAAATCACCCCTATATGTAGTTTACGGCCCATGGACCACTTCTCCATGTGTGTACGGCCGTAAACACATATTATCTATGGTATTTTGATGTTTTCAAGTCCTAACCATATCAAGGAATGAATCTAGGCTAGTTACCAAGGCTTAGGATAAGCTAGGGCACACATTGGCACCCTAAATGGGGTTTACGGTCCAAGGTGTTCTTGGACCGTAAACACCTTTGATCTTGGTGTTCTTGGATGATTTCTTGTGATATATAAGTGTAACAAGCCTTAAGATACTCTAGGATAGAAGTACTTACAAGGTAGAAGCACGAAAAGGTCCAAAAGTCCAAGAACACTAGTGTGTGTTCTTGGTGTTCTTGGTGAAACTTGAAGATTGACCCCTTTTGGAATGATTTCACAGATAGAAGTGTGTTAAAACACTAGATTAAGTCATATAACAACTTAAGAAAGCTAGAAACACTTACTAGATTGAAGATCTTGAAAAGTTTTTGGATGATACTTGAGAGAGAAATGGATTTGGATCTTGTTTTTGGAAAAAGTGTAAATAATGACTAAGTGTCATATATATACTCCCAAATTTAGGGTTTTTGGCTGTAAATATTTTATTTAGGCATTAAACTCCAATTCCTTGGAGTTTAGGAATAACAGTGATGCACTATAACCCTAGGGCATCCTCTCTCCTGATATCTCCTAAAGTGTAAATCCTACAATACTCAAACTTATTCCCAAAAAAAAAAGTTTGAAACTTAGCAGCAACTTTTCTGACTTCTATTGAATTGAAGGGTTGTACAGAATAGAAAATTTCGGGTTGTCACATCATCCCCCCCTTAGAAGGAATTTCGTCCCGAAATTAGAATTTAGGTAAGGAAGTAGGCATGAATAATCGAGCCAAGAAGTGGGGATACTTCCTAATCGATTGATTCTCGCGCTCTCAAGTGAATGTAGGTCTTTGGTTGGCATTCCAGCGAACCTTCACTAATGGGAAATGGCTATGAATCGTTCGCATGGCCTCTCGGTCCATGGTCGCTACGGTTCTTCCACTCAGATGAGGCTTTTGTGGAACTCGATCTCTTCGAGTGGGATTTCAAGAGTCTCTTCGGATAGATACTTTTACAAGTTCGAAACGTGAAGAATAGAATGTACGTTACTAAGCTCGCGGGGTAGATTGAGTTTGTGAGTTACAGGCCGATTCTGGCAAGAATCTCGAAGGTCCTAACTATCTTGAATTTAGCTTTCCACGCTTTACGAAGCGTATTAAGCCTTCCCAGAGTGAGACTTCCAAATGAAATTGGTCTCTCACCTGGAGTTCCAAGGGTTTCTCTCTCTTGCTTCTCTTCCTAGTCAAGGGTCGCTCCTTTCTGGGTCAAAGTCTTAAGAGGTTTCGCAAATTGCGAGGAGTTCTAGATGAACTACGACAGTAGGTCTGTGGAACCTAGCATTTGGCGAATTTCCGATGGCGTCTTCGGTGCTGACAAATTCTCAACGGTTGTGATAAATTGAAAGGGTCCTCAAGAATTCCCATATCACTAATAGTGCGTCTTAGCAATTTGACTCTTCAATTACAACTCGTATTTAGAGAACTTCGTTCAATGCTTCTCTGAATGTTTTGGTTCTATGGTTTGTTGTAGATGTTCTTTGTGATTTCCTTCTTACTACGAGAGTAGATAAGTAAGTCATTTATAAGATTAAATGATGAACTGATCCTAGTAAGAACGGCGTACCCTATTCACTAAGCTCATGAATACTATGGGCGTATTGGTCCTATCCGAGGGGTATCACTACCGACTCGTAGTGTTCGCATTGAGTTCGGAAGGTCGTCTTCGGGACATCCTTAGCTAACAATCGAAACTGGTGATATTCGGATCTCAGGTCCTTTTCTGAAAGGAAATTCGTTCCTTGCGTTTGCTAAACCAACTCATCTATGCGTAGCAGGGGGTAATGATTTCCAATGGAAATCTTGACGAGGTTTTCGATAGTCGATGTACTCATGATACTATTCGTCCACCTTTCTGAAGAATAAGACCGGAGGTCTCCTAGGCGAGGAGCTTGGTCTTCCTATTCTTTTGCCGGGTAGTTCATTACGTTGTCCTGACTGTTCTTGTAGCTCTGTAGGTGTTTAGACTGTAGGGCGATCTGGTTGTAAGAGTCGTACTGGGTTCTAAGTTTGTTCACATGAGGAGGTGATTACTCATAGTCTTGGGCAGTCTCCGTCCTGAGGTTCATTGTAGAAGTCATACATGGTTCATCGATCACAGTCTCGTGTATACGAGCCGTATATAATTAAGATTGAAAAGGTAGTCGAATAAATGATTCTTCCTTAAGCTCACATCCCAACGAGGAAAAGAAGTTAAAGTGGAATTATCAATTCTAAACCTGTAGAACCTTGATTATATACCACCCTTGTATATATCTTCTTCAGTGATAGATCAATTGTATGGATCTTCGGGTTGAACTTGACGTACTATACGAGTAGTATTCTGGGGAGTTTTGCTGAAGTGTCTTCGGGAAAGGTACGGGACATAAGGTACTCTCGGCATGCGTACCTCGGAATTTTGGAATGACGGCTTCTCTAGAAAGACGTGTACGGAAAAAAAGATGTACGTACGAAATTGGTATTGAGTGGATCGAATTGAATCTAGCTGAAGATAATATCGGACTCACTTGGGAAACAGACATTTGACTTGATCGTAAAGGCGTTATAGACAAAATCCAACAGTGCAACTTTTAACAGCGTTACAGTACAATAGATTCACTACTAGACTATTGCTGCGAACTAGGTATACTACAAAAGACAAGTATACGCAGCACGAGCATCCCTTTACTGACGGGATCTCGCAAAAGATAAGACTCAAGTTGCACTAATTTTAAACAGTTTAAGTGTCTGTTACAACGAACGCCTAGGTACTCTAACGAGGGACCGACGTAGTCTCTCCTGCAGCTGTGATCCTTAGAATCTTCCCATCTGCGCCCGAGTTCTTTGCTATTGGACAGTCTTTCTTGAGATGTCCTATGTCACCACATTGATGACATATCCGGCTAGTACCAATATCGGTGGTGGAAGTGATGTGTCGAGTCAGAGGTATGTGGACACGAGTGCCCTCCTTGTTCGTCCACTTTGAAAATTTCCTTTTAAAGTGTCCTGCTTTACCACCACTCTTGGAAGTCTGGTTGACCTCTATGCCAGGGGCTTGAGTGATGAGTAGGGCCGGTGCTCCACAACTATGAGCATGGTGCCCTATTTTTAGGCAATTGCAACATTGCATTTCATGGCAAGCCCCATGATGATGGAAACTACACTTATCACACTTCGGAAGTTTTCCCTCGTATGGCCTGCTTGGCACTGGGATGGCAGGGGTTGCCGCTTGTTGTTGTTGCATGGCGAGTCTTTGTGATCGTTTGCGTTCCTTCTGGGTTTTGCGCTTTCGTTTCCTATTCTCTATTTTTTTGGCTTTGCGAGTCTGTTACTGTTATCGTTTGATGACTTCCTGTATTGATACCATGATCGGGATTGTCCACCCCTTCGTCAGCATTGCTTGCGTTAATAGCGCTGCGGTTTGCGAGGACAGCTGCCACGACAGCCGTCACAGCAGTTGTAGCTGCGGCTTGAAAAGTAGCGGCGTCCATAGGAAAGGCAAGGGTTTCGTTGATCGTCTGACTGGTTCCAGTTGATGACATGATTCTGTAATACGAAAGACATGAAGTTCGTGAGTGACTAAGTTTGACCCTAGATTATTTGATTCTGACTAAGGGATGAGTTATTATATATGAAAACTTAGCTTATACACATTATGATATAATCAAGACTGGGCGGATAGTAAAATGTGTGATTCTACCTTAGTTTCACATCCCAACGAGGAAAAGAAACTAAGTTAGAAATCTCACATTCTATTGTCTACCAGGTCTTCGTTATATATAATTTGGGAATGTATAAGCGAGGAAATCATAATAATAATCTTCTTACTAATCTTTCTTAACGAACTATAATTTCTAGAAAAGGCAACCATTGAACCTAGATGTATTTCGATCGATCACCTAAAGAGAAGAAGTATGTTCTCGCAGGTTTGACCTACATCCCTATGATGCAGTCCTAGTACGGAGTAGGAGTAAGTTCATAGAATGGTTTTATGACGCTTGACGTCAAACAGGGTACCATCCGTTGGTAGCTAACATGATCCAACCCTTGAAGAAGAATTGGAAATTATCCCTGAATTAAATTTCCCTAGTTCAATAAATTGACTAGTGTGAGTTTCAAATAGACTCCCATGATGGGATGATGAAAGTATTTGAATAAAGAATGACGCAGAAGTTAGCCGACTATCAATATCTTTGCTATTCATGGCGTAATAAGTTCGGGAAAAATTGACCTTATAGAAGGTCTTACATCATATCCAGAGTGGAAAGGTTTTGGCCGCATAAAGGCCTAACTAAAAGTACTCTAGTACAAGATAGTTTTATAGAAAAATGCCACTTAGGACATAGATAGGAAAACGATTCCTTATAACAGGGAAAGAAAGTAAGGCATCTAAAACTGGTGACGGTCGTCCCTCTGGTGAACCCTTAGATCAGCCAGTTGACGTTCCACATCAAGCAGGTGTCTTTCGTACACCCTCTGGCGTACTCGGAGTTCTATGACTTCTGCTCGTGATTCAGCCAGTGCTTGCAGCAGGGTTTCATGGTCTCTCTCCGATTTCTCACGAGCATCTTCCAGACGAATAGTGCGGAGGGTATGCATTCTCGCATTGGCGACAACTTCTGTGATTTGATGTAGGGCTGTCCTGCCTTGAATCTCATTCCGGGCCACTCTGCGGACTAGGATTGGCAAGACTCTGTCTGCTGAGCCCCCTTCGCTTAGGTCATAAAAGCTTCGGTCTCCATTAAATGGCATGGGTTGGTCCTGCCCTTGGCTCCATGTTTCCAAGCTTTCCACCCATGGAGGCGTCGGGCCTTGAAAGGCCGGACGAGGGTTAGGATTTGGAACAAGAGCCATCGGGGGTAGGTTCTCCACTTCAGGCTCGGAATCGGAACCATCTCCTAAGCCTTCAGCCTGGTGACCTTCCACAGGGATTGGGTGGTCATTTCCTGGGTCAGCTTCAAACCCGCCTTCATTACCCTGGTTAGGGAAGTACAAGTTGCCGTAGGGATGGAATCCAGCCATGTTATCTACGCGAGAAAAGGAGACAATGAGAACTAACTAAATAGACGAACTAACTAAGATAACTATAAGATGATCTTTATCAGTTGTTTCAATACTTGTTTAGCGCATACCAGTTATATGTATTTAGGATAGGATAGACCTTCGAATAAGTGACCCTAACTCTAAGCCCCCAACCCAACGAGGACAGGACATAAAGCAAAGATTCACAGATTCTAAGTCTATGACATCCTAGTACATATAACCTTAGTGTATCCACTAAACAACTATTGACATACTAATAAAAATCTATTTAGTTCACAGATAAGTAATTACAGTAACACTAAATACCCCTATGGTATTTCATTGTGGTCGTGTTGGTAAGTTTTTAGACTTGTCGTCACATCACAACCATTCTTGGGCATATGCTAATCACTCCTCGGACCAGCATAGTTGATCAGGCTATGCCATTCCCAGGACTGACCATACATCCCCAGGCTTACTTGTGGTGTTCAACAATCGTAATACTTTTCTTCTTGTCATTGTGACACTGATTTTAGTATGAATGCAGGCACGTATACTTTTTTTAAATATTTTATTATTTAAAAGTATTAACTCTTGGTCGGAGTGTTTTAATCCCATTGTATTTATAGTTAGTATATCTTTTATGGGTTGATATACTTAATTCACTATAAATAATGCTCTGATACCAATCTGTCACACCCCAAAACCTAAGAACGGCGGAAACGTTCTGGGGCGGAGGACGTCATGTACAGTATCACAACCATGAATAGTAGTAAACAAGCAACAACATCATCCATTGCATTAATAGTATAATTTTAATACAAGTGTATTCTGTGAAATTATATAGACACCAAAGTATAAATCAAAATGAAAGATGAGTCTTGAATAAGCTCCATCTTCTCTAAACCTTGCATCTGTACCTGTCTACTGATGACCTGAGGATACAAGTTATTTTGAAAGAGAGTATCAGCTTTAAGGCTGGTGAGATCATAAGTATTTTAGTGTCTGTATTTGTGAAAAGCATTTGTAGTATGAATTTGTAAGTATGTGAAGTTTAAGTATGTAAAAGCTTTGAACCTTATAGAAAACCCTATGTTTCCTACTAAAAGTAGCCTTCTACCAAGGCATCTAGTATCTATCTGTGTCTCATGTAAGAGTGTGTATTTTCCCAAATCTGACTATCATTAACCAAAAATATAGCTTCTACATTTCCGTGCATCGTGTGAATGTTCACGAAGTGAATGTAATGGGAAAATAACCTAGTACTGTAGTATTATGAAAAGTGACTACTGCTGTACTAACTACCTTAAACTAATTTTATATTTTAAGGCAACATGTGATCGGCCTGTATCCTGCTACTGACTCAATAGTAAAACGACAATGTAAGATGTCGTAAAAATGACCTTTGGCACCCGTAGACTTGCAAGTCCCACTATAGCGAGCAGCAAGGTGCAGGATAGTCAATCCAGTATAGATCTATACACAAACTCATACGCTCCCCAATTAAGGAGATTCTGGATACAAAAACAGTCATGGCAGGTAGTGCCCTGACCCGTTTAATGGCTCACATAAATGTATAAATGTATATGTAATGTATTTGTGTGCTAGCTATATTGTATGTTCTTCTTCTGTCTAGCCTGTATTGTGTGCTCTCTCTCCATCTAGCATGTATTAGAATGTTCTGTGTGCTCTCTCTGTATCTAGCATGTATTGACTCATGAATGAACCGACTCTTTGTCTGATTCATTGTTCTAGTATTAGTATCTTCCTAAACTACCCCTATAGTAGTTTACTAGCAATGTAGGAACATGAATGTATACCCTTGCTACCCAAGGGTATCGAATCGACTGGAAGAACCTTTTATGACTATATATGTACACATGATACATAACTAATATTTAAACGACCTTCGGACGGATACCTGATACTCACCAGACCACATCCAAATCGAGGAAAAGGAAATAAAGCGGATAGCCTTCCTAGGTCCTTTAAACATTTCTTATATAACTATACATATATAAGCATGCAATTTATAATATAAAGAATTACAAGAAGTTTTGTAAAATCTTTAAAGAGTTTAAAGTACTAAGAAGATGACTTGATGTCAGTTTGTAAAATGATTTGAAAGCAGTATATAAGAACAGATATAAGTATAAGGAAAACCTTTGTTTGAAACTCTATTGTAACATAGTTTTGAAAAGAAACATTCAGTAAGTAAGACAGTTTGATAAAGAGTTTAAAACAAGTAAAAACGTTTTGGAAAGCTATTTGAAGTAATCTGTTTGGTAAAACAGCTAAAATTGTAGTAAATACATTTGTATGCTAGTTACTAATCACATGTGATTGATGTAATAACTAGCATGATTCAACTTGTATCCCCCCCCCATAAAAGCATTTAAAAACATTTAAAAGGTTAATTAAGGGGTATGAACTCACCTGTCGCAAGTGGTTGGGATTGAACGAACTATATAGGATGTTAGGTGTCAAGTGAAGACTTGTACACACTCTATGATCCTAGATAACATATAATACCATATATATATGTATCTAATTAGTCTTTAACAACTAAATAACAAAGTCAAGACATCCTAAGACATGTTAAACACTTCATATAAGTGTTATAAGTGCTAAGGATTGCATCTAAGTGTTGTAAGGAAAGGCTAGTGTGCTTGGGTTTCAAGGAAAACTCCATTAGGGAGTTTACGGTTTTATGGTCACAACCAAAAGAGTTTACGGTCGTAAACTCATGGGTTTACGGCCGTAAGCTCACACACTTTTGACCATTTGTTGTTTGAAGTCTTAGAAGCATTTCTACATTGAAGTATAAGCCTATGGAAGTGTTTGTGGCATCAAATCACCCCTATATGTAGTTTACGGCCCATGGACCACTTCTCCATGTGTTTACGGCCGTAAACACATATTATCTATGGTATTTTGATGTTTTCAAGTCCTAACCATATCAAGGAATGAATCTAGGCTAGTTACCAAGGCTTAGGATAAGCTAGGGCACACATTGGCACCCTAAATGGGGTTTACGGTCCAAGGTGTTCTTGGACCGTAAACACCTTTGATCTTGGTGTTCTTGGATGATTTCTTGTGATATATAAGTGTAACAAGCCTTAAGATACTCTAAGATAGAAGTACTTACAAGGTAGAAGCACGAAAAGGTCCAAAAGTCCAAGAACACTAGTGTGTGTTCTTGGTGTTCTTGGTGAAACTTGAAGATTGACCCCTTTTGGAATGATTTCACAGATAGAAGTGTGTTAAAACACTAGATTAAGTCATATAACAACTTAAGAAAGCTAGAAACACTTACTAGATTGAAGATCTTGAAAAGTTTTTGGATGATACTTGAGAGAGAAATGGATTTGGATCTTGTTTTTGGAAAAAGTGTAAATAATGACTAAGTGTCATATATATACTCCCAAATTTAGGGTTTTTGGCTGTAAATATTTTATTTAGGCATTAAACTCCAATTCCTTGGAGTTTAGGAATAACAGTGATGCACTATAACCCTAGGGCATCCTCTCTCCTGATATCTCCTAAAGTGTAAATCCTACAATACTCAAACTTATTCCCAAAAAAAAAAGTTTGAAACTTAGCAGCAACTTTTCTGACTTCTATTGAATTGAAGGGTTGTACAGAATAGAAAATTTCGGGTTGTCACATCATCCCCCCCTTAGAAGGAATTTCGTCCCGAAATTAGAATTTAGGTAAGGAAGTAGGCATGAATAATCGAGCCAAGAAGTGGGGATACTTCCTAATCGATTGATTCTCGCGCTCTCAAGTGAATGTAGGTCTTTGGTTGGCATTCCAGCGAACCTTCACTAATGGGAAATGGCTATGAATCGTTCGCATGGCCTCTCGGTCCATGGTCGCTACGGTTCTTCCACTCAGATGAGGCTCTTGTGGAACTCGATCTCTTCGAGTGGGATTTCAAGAGTCTCTTCGGATAGATACTTTTACAAGTTCGAAACGTGAAGAATAGAATGTACGTTACTAAGCTCGCGGGGTAGATTGAGTTTGTGAGTTACAGGCCGATTCTGGCAAGAATCTCGAAGGTCCTAACTATCTTGAATTTAGCTTTCCACGCTTTACGAAGCGTATTAAGCCTTCCCAGAGTGAGACTTCCAAATGAAATTGGTCTCTCACCTGGAGTTCCAAGGGTTTCTCTCTGGTTCATCAAAGAGAAACATGTATTCTTTGATGTTCGCTTTCCATTTCTTTTGCAGCTTCATCGATAATTTTCTTCAAGTTGTCGATCTTGTTGTCAGCTGCCTTTGTCTCAAAATGAATTTCTCTCTCTGGTTCATCAAAGAGAAACATGTATTCTTCAAATAGATTGGAAATTGGGACCGAGACTTGACCTGATTTTGGAAAGATTTCCTCCGTTGGGCCTTTGCTTGATTGAAGTTTCTTCAGGTAATCATCATCAAAGGTGACATAGTAGGTTTCCACAATTTTCTTTGAACGTTTATTCAGAACCGTATTTGCCTTTGAAGTTAGTGAGTAACCAAGAAAAATCCCTTCATCTACCTTTACATCGAACTTGTTTCGGTTCTCTTTGGAGTTGAAAATAAAGCACCTTGAACCGAACACATGGAAGAACTTTACATTTGGCTTGCGATTATTCAAGATTTCGTATGGAGTAATGGAAAATCGCTTATTGAGGAGGGATCGGTTCTGGGTATAGCAGGCAACAACTATTGCATCAGCCCAGAAGTACAAAGGTAAGGAGGCGAAGCTGAGCATGGTTCTGGCTGCTTCACACAAAGAACGGTTTCGCCTTTCAACTATGACGTTCTGTTGTGGAGTCTAGGGAGCAGAGAAGTTGTGAGACACTCCCTTATCAACAAGAAATTCTTTGAACTCTTGATTTTTGAATTCCAACCCGTTGTCACTTCGGACATTTCTAACCATCTTTCGCAGTTGAAGTTCTACTTGCTTTATAAATGCTTTGAGCTTTGGAGTTGCTTCTGATTTCTTTTTAAGAAAGAGAACCCAGGTGAAACGTGAAAAGTCATCAACAATTACTAAAATGTACTTACTACCACCGATGTTTTCGATTGCTGAATGACCACACAAGTCGATGTGTATAAGTTCAAGTGGTTCGATGATCTTTGTGTTAACACGTGTGGTATCACTCTTTCAGCTTTGCTTTCCCATCTCGCATGTAGCGCACAAGTGTTCCTTATAAAATTTGAGAAGTGGAAGTCCTCGTATATGATCACCGATAACCAACTTGTTGATGTCCTTAAAGTTGAGATGTGAGAGCCTTCGGTGCCATAGTCAACTTTCGTCAGAATGTGCTTTCGTTAAAAGGCATACAGCTGGCTTTCCTCGAATTGGTTTAAGATTAAGAGGATACATTTCTCCTTTTCGCTTGGATTTTAATAGGACAATCTTCGTCTTCTTTTCAACAATATCTGAACCTTCATCATCGAACGAAACCTTCAAGGCAGTTCTCACAACCAGTTGAGAGACACTTATGAGATTGTGCTGCAATCCCTCTACATATGCTACCTTTCGGATTGAGAATTCACCATTTGTGATCATTCTGTAGCCTTTGATAGTGCCATATGAATTATTCACGTATTTAACACATCCACCATCCTTTAGGGCCCTAAACTCCTTTAGTTATTCCCTTCTTCCTGTCATGTGACGTGAGCAGCCACTATCAATGTACCATTCGTCGTCGAACTGATCGTCACTTATAACCTGCAAAAATCAAGCAGATTTAAGAACCCAAAGTTTCTTGGGTCCATGTGAGCCTTTTACAGGATAGGGAATTGCAACCGAAAGATCAACTAAATATGTTCTTTTTATTAAAGTAGTTTCATCTTTTCTTTTGATGGTAAAAACCTTGATTTTATTGTTTTCTTGTTTTGGTTTATTTGAATCAGACTGTTTATTTTTGTTTTGATTCTCATTTAAACTAGTCTTTGGATTCCTAGGGTTAGCTGGCGTCTTCTTGGCATGAACTTCAGAGTGCGAGACTAGCTTTCCCTTTCCTTTGATATCCTTGACTAGGTTCAGCTTTGGTTGTTGATAAGGATAATGGAGTTTAGGACCGAAACTGGTCTTTCGATTCTTATCACTACTTGATTCAGCACGAACACTATTTCTTCGGTTCGTTTGACTGCAAGACTGATAGTGAGTGCATCGACCTTTGTTTGTCCGAGGCCTTACTTTCGCATGTGGATTCGATACCTTATAAACGTGATTAGCGTTTTGAGAATTCCAAAACTGCTTTCTCTCTTTGAGATTTTTCTGGTACCTTTTGTTCCTTTGACGTGTTTGCTCAGCAAGTTGTTTTTGAGATTTGTGAATGTTTGCTTTTGGTTTCGGTTTATCTTCACTAGCTTCGCTTGGAGATGATTCTCTTGATGCCTTTACCGGTTTGCCTTGAATTTCTTTAGTACCGCTTGTACTTGGCTTATCAAAGCTTGAAGGCTTGTTAAGAGGTTCAGCCACATATCTACCCTTAACTCTCCATGAGGTTTGCTCCGACAGACCTACTGTTTCGTCTGCATTGTCAATGGGAGCTGACCAGAAAAAGTTATCACACCCATCAGCGTTGTCTTCATCTATCAAAGAAGTTAGCTCAACTGTTTGCTTCTTGGTAACTCCAGTGGTGGCATATACTTGATTCGGTACAGTTTGCACCTTTTTATATACAACCGCCTTTTCTCTAAGGACTTTGGACTTGTCCTTGGACATACGAGCGAACTCAACTGAGTTTTCAGATATGATTGGTTTTCCCGGTTTGGATTCGCTTTTGAGGAATTCACAGCAGTCAACCTCATTATTTACAGAAATTTCACTCATATCACTGTCCTCATCAAATTCAGAAGAATTTTCCACATTCATCTTATTTTCTGAACTTAATTTGGTACTCAATGAATCAAATTTGTGCATGGTTTCGGTCTTTATTTTCAGTTTGTCATATTCGTCCAATAAATTTCTAAGCATGTCCTTATGGTCTTTGGACTTAATAAAAGACTCAATTTTGTCCAGACCAATCCTGTAAGCATCCGAAATCTCATCTGAAGACACAATGGATTCACAATTATAACAATCGGCATCGACTTCGTCCTCCTTGAATTCCAGGAAGGGCAAAATCATTTTATGGATCATTTTGCCTATATCACAATCTAGATGCAACTGGGTGATATTTGAATATAAACGTTCGGCAATTAAAAAAAATATTCCTTTGTTTCAAAAGCTTCAAATTATCACGCTGTAAACAAATCAACTCATATCTCGTTCTAACTAAGTCTTACTACGTCTTCTCTATCCACATCCTTCGCTCCTTACTCTTGGATGTCACCCTGCTCATTTGATCGGTTAGGTTAGCATTTGTGAGGCGTGTTTGCATTAAACTTCCACTTAAACTAGAAAATTTGAATTTCAATTCGTTTAATTCCTTTTCATAGTTTGTTATAGGTATTTTAAGTGATTCCAGAATGGATTGTACCTTCTTGATCAACTGATCGCAGTCGTTGATCCTTTCGCTTACAGGTTTGGCAGCAAAGCACTTATCTTCCTTCTGATTCGCCTCATCATACTCGCCTTCGGTTGTGTAGCCCCTCATTTGTGACACTCCAGCTGTCACCATCAAGCATCTCCCAGCAAACTCGGTACTATCTTCTTTCGCCACAAATGCCCTGCCATGTGTGGGTTTACATACTTCTTTATCTTCAGAGTCTATATACCAGACCTCTACACCACCGAACTCATCATCAACAACGTTCTCCTGCACAATTAAAGCATTCATAGAATTGTTAGAGGCTTTCTTCTTCTTTATCTCCTCCAGCTTGCGCATATGGTATGCTTCATCATCTTCACCCTCCTTCTTCTCCGATATATTTCTTAACATGCAATCTTTGGCAAAGTGGTTTTTGCCATGGCAGAAGTTACAGTCGTATCCGAAGTCTCCTACCAATTTTCTCTCCTTCTTCTCTTCTTCTTTTTGAGGATTATTTTTGATCTCCTCTTTCGCCTTTTCTGAGCTGTAGCTTCCCTGCCAGTTTCGGTTCTTCGCAACAGGGAACTTTTTGCGAGCTAACCGCTTCGGGTTAAAAACCATCATTGCATACTCTTCGCTTGTCAGATCACATTCTGGCATTTCTGACTCTTCTTTATCTTCTACCACATTCTTCGCCTTAGAGAGAAGGGCCAAGGATCCCATACTAGACACCACTTTCGCTTCCTTTGTCACAACACTTTCATGAGACTTGAGAATACCCACCATCTTCGCCAATGAATAGGTTTTAAACTGCTCGTGAGCCTTCACGGTTGATACCACAGCCATCCATTCGGGTCTTAAACCATTCAGAAATGTGACCTTCTGTTCGATCACTTCTCTTCCAATACCGTGCTTGATCATCTTGCTCAAAAGATGGTTGTAACGATCGAATGCCTGAATAAGTTTTTCATCTGGCTTTTGTTGGAAAGCGTCGAACTCAGAGAGCAATAGAGTTTCGATAGAATGTTCTAGGTCCTCATCAGTAGAATACAGCTCTTTAAGTCTATCCCAGATCTCTTTTGTTGTGGTGCATGGGCTTACCAAACGAAAAGTATCGGACTGTAAAGCAAATCTGATCATTCTCATGGCTTTAACATTACACAACAACTTATTCTTTTCATATTGAGGAATCTTGTCCACATTAGTCAAGAGTTTGTTGTACTCCGTTTGAGTCTTAATGGTTCTATTTGTTCCAGAATGAACAAAAGGACCCAATGTTATCACCTACCAGATTAGATAACCATTGTCTTCAGATCCAACAACGTAGTCTTCAAAGTGATGCGTCTAAACTTCATAATCTTGAGTGTATAGGATTAGAATCCTAGTTGTAGATCCAATGTTGTTGGAGATATTGATCGGATTGGTTTGTGAATCATCGTGAGACATGATGACCTTTTACAGATATCTGCTAAGAATCAGACTTGTAAAGATTGAATTAGGGTTTTATCAAAAGCAAGAAACAACATCAATGAAAAGATGACGGCTCCTACAGATTCGATAAAAGCGGAAACCCTAAACAGATTCTTCTAATAGAAGAGATGTGTATGAATTACACAGTCTCCCACTCTGATACCAATTGATGAGAATAATATTCTCTAAGATCGATAGATTCAAACAGATATCAATAAGACAATAACAAGTAATAGAAAACGATAAACACCACAATGAATCAAACGAGTGTCGAATGATTAATATGCTCCACCTCAGAAGAATTCAATGAGAATTGCTACTGTAGAGGTGTGCTAGGGTTATAGTGCTAGATCAAAAAATCATTATCAGGAAGCGTATTTAACATAATGCATGCATGCACTATATATATACTAAACCCTAAAAACAAAACACGGCTGGATAGGCACAGACCGAGTATACAAATGGACCTAAGAGCTAAACCCAATGATGCAACCTCTCAGACTCAACACTAACCATAATTTTGACTGCTATCAAAATGACAACACGTCATGTTGAATCCACCACGCCGTGGTGATTTCTTAAAATTTGTGAAATTGGTTTCTGGAAAGTCATCACCTCATGGTGTAATTTACCACGTCATGGTAATGAAATTAGTTTTGACCAAATTTTCATAAAAGCTACCACCCCACACTCATTCCATGCTATTTCTCCCAACAAAGCCCAAATAAAAATTAGAGGAATGAAAAATAAAAACTAAAGCATAAATAAAGCAAAAATAAGCAGAAATAAAGGAAATAAAAGAAAATGCAAACTCAAAACAACAGGTTGCCTCCTTCAAGTGCTACTTTTTGGAGAGTCGTGAGCCAGACTCCTTCCCGCTTCACGTCGATTCAGCTCGTGCAAATTTCATAATTTCCCCCTCTTTTTCATCATTTGGCATGCCTTCCTCATAATGTTTTACCCTATGTCCATTTACCTTAAAGGGAGTTCCATATCTTGATATTAACTCTATGAACCCATGTTGTAAAAATTGTTTTACAATAAATGGTCCATCCCAGTGAGTTTGTAATTTCCCGAGAACAAGTTTTAACCTTGAATTAAAAAGTAGAACCTTTTTCCTTTCATGAAAGTCTTCGTGTCTTTTTAACCTCGCGTCATGCTATTTCTTCGTTTTGTCTTTGTAAATTAAGGAGCTAGTGTATGCTTTATTTCTCAATTCTTCAAGAGCATCCAATTGCATCAAATTGTTGGTACGAAGTTCAGCTAATTCAAAGTTACATATCTTCAAAGCCCAAAATGCCTTATGTTCTATTTCCACCGGTAAGTGACAAATTCTTCCCATATACCAACCTATATGGTGTAGTACCAATAGGTGTTTTAAATGAGGTATGAAATGCCCATAATGCATCATCAAGCTTTTCCGACCACTCCTTTTTATTACCTCAAACCGATCTTTCCAATATCCTTTTCAATTCCCGATTCGTGACTTCCATTTGCCTACTCGTTTGTGGATGATATGGTGTTGCAGATATATGGTGTACACCATATTTTTGTAATACCTAGGCCAATTGTTTATTTGCAAAGTGGGTACCCAGATTACTTATAAGAGCTTTTGGAACACCAAATCTTGAAAATAACTTTTTAAGAAAATGAACCACTACTCGAGCATCATTCGTAGGTAATGTTTGTACTTCCGCCCATTTAGATACGTAATCAAGCGCCACCAATATATATTTATTTCCTTGTGACATTGGAAAAGGTCCAATGAAGTCAATCCCCCCAAACATCAAATATTTCACAAACTTGGATGCTATTTTGGGGCATCTCATTTCAGGAGGAAATGTTTCCCGACCTTTGGGATGAATCACATTCCTTAACAAATTGGTTCACATCTTTAAAAAGCATATGCCAATAGAACCCATAATCAAAGACCTTCTTTGCCGTGTATTGTGCTCCATGATATCCTCTGGTGGGCCCGTTATGGCAATGTTTCAAGATTTCTAAACTCTCTTTCCCAAACACACATCTCCCTATCATCCCATCTGTGCAACTCCTAAAGGAGTATGGTTCATCCCAAAAGTAGTACTTGACTTGTGAAAATAGTTTCTTCTTTTGTTGTTGAGTCAATTCTTTTGGAAGATAATCACTAGCCAAGAAGTTGGCTATATCCGCATACCAAGGTACCTCTCCCGCAATTACCATCAAATACTCTTCGGGAAAGTCGTCTCCAATCTTGTTATCTTCCAACTCTTCCAAGTTTGGTTTTCTAGTCTTGAGAGGTGATTGGCGGCCATGTTTTTTATTCTTTTTTTATCACTTATGTCTATTTCAAGTTCTTGTAAAAGTAACATCCAACATATCAATCTTGGTTTCGCATGCTGTTTAGCAAAAAGATACTTAAGGTCAGAATGGTCAGTAAACACAATTGTTTTAGACAAAACTAAATAAGGGCGGAATTTATCAAAAGCATAAACCAAAGCAAGAAGCTCCTTTTCGATAGTAGTATAATTTTCTTGAGTCGGGTTAAGAGTCTTGCATGCATAATATATAGGTTGAAAATTCTTATCAACCCTTTGTCCCAGAACAGCTCCAATCGTAACGTCTCTTGCATCATACATTAGTTTAAAAGGAAGGCTCCAATTTAGGGTGATCATGATTGGTGTACAAGTCAATTTCTCTTTCAATAGTTGAAAAGCTTCAAGGCATTATTTGGAGAAATCAAATGTAGCATCTTTCAAGAGAATTTGGGTTAATAGCCTTGTGATTTTTGAGAAATCCTTGATGAATCGGGGGTAAAATCATGCATGGCATAAAGAACTTCTCACCCCTTTTACATTTGTTGGAGGTGGCAACTTGGCTATAGTATCCAACTTTGCATGGCCCACCTCTATCCCCAATTTTGTGACTTTGTGTTCCAATACAATTCCTTCCTTGACCATAAAGTGACATTTTTTCCCAATTTAAAACCAAGTTGGTCTTTTCACATCTTGCCAGCATTAGATCAAGGTTGGACAAGCTATCTTCAAAAAAGGACCCAAAAATCGAGAATCATCCATAAAAACCTCCATAAATTTCTCAATCATGTCGTGGAAGATGGCCATCATGCACCTTTGGAAAGTGACTGGTGCATTGCACAATCAAAATGGCATTCATCTATATGCAAAAGTGCCACTTGGGCAAGTGAATGTGGGTTTTTCTTGGTCTTGAGGATCAATAGGAATTTGAAAGTATCCTGAAAAACCATCTAAAAACAATAGTAGAGATGACCGGATAATCTTTTGAGCATTTGATCAATAATTGGTAAATGAAAATGGTCTTTGCATGTAGCATCATTTAGCTTACAATAATCGATGAACATACACCAATTGGTTACTGTTCTTGTTAGAATTAGCTCGTTTTCTTCGTTGGTAACTACCGTCATGCCTCTTTTTTTGGGTACCACATGCACCAGACTCACCCATTGACAATCGAATATTGAATAAATGATACCGGCATCCAAAAGTTTGATTGCCTCCTTCTTCACTACTTTTTTTATGTTCGGGTTTAGTCTCCTTTGGCGTTGCACCACTAGCTTAGCCCCTTCTTCTAGGTTGATTTTATGCGAACAATATGCGAGACTAATGCCTTTGATGTCAATAATCTTCCATGTGATGGCATTTTGTCTTTTCTTAAGTCCCTCTACTAGGATTTCTTTTTCATGTTTAGCGAGATCAGATGCTATGATGACTGGTTTTTGTTATCCTTCTTACAAAAATGCATACTCCAGATGTTCGGGCAAAGCTTTGAGCTTAATTTTTGGATTTTGCTCAGTAACCACGACAGGGCATCTTGCCACATCGGGTTGTAACAGTTTTTATTGTCAGATCGTGAAGAATTGGATGACCACATCGTGGTGTCAGTGCCATGTCGTGGTGTTTCTTTTGCTTCTTTTATCATTTCGTTGTATTCGCTTTCTTCCAGTAGTTTCTCTAACTCTTGTATATCAAGTTCAGCATTAAAATCTCCTTCTTTTAGCACCATATATCCCTCAGATTCTTTTTCCTTCCAACCTTCAAGCTCATTCTCTAATAATTCTTCAAACACATCAACTGAGAAAGCCATACCATCACCTATCCTTGAGTGTTGGATTGCTCTATTAACCTCAAAAGTGACCGCTTCTTCTCCAACTCAAAGAGTGAGTTTGGACTCTCTAATATCAACCAAGGCTCGGGCGGTGCTCAAGAAGGGCCTTCCAAGAATAATGGGTACTTGTTCGTCTTCCTCAATGTCTAAGACAATAAAATCCGTGGGAAAAACAAACTTGTCAACTTTCACTAATAAATCTTCATATATTCCTCTTGGAAATGTCATTGTTTTGTTTGCCAAATGGGTGACCATATAGACTGGTCTTGGTTCGGGAAAATCAAGCTTCTTGAAGAATTAGTATAGCATCAAATTAACACTTGCTCCCGAGTCGACAAGAACGTGGCTAGTGGCTAGATTTCAAAATTGACACGGAAGTGTTAAACTTCACGGATCACCCATCTTCTTAGGTAGCATATTTAACATTGCAGCTGAGCAGGTTTCATTTAGTACTACCTTAGACATCCCTTCCATCTTCTTTCGATTAGTTAAGAGGTCCTTGAGAAACTTAGCATATTTTGGCATTTGAGCCAACGCTTCAAGGAACGGAATATTGATTTCAAGGGACTTTATATGATCTATGAACTTCAGGTAGTCTTTGTCACACCCCAAAACCGAGAACGGCGGAAACGTTCAGGGGTGGAGGACGTCATGTAAGGTATCATAACAGTGCAAAGTAGTAAACAAGCAACAACATCATCCATTGCATTAAAAGTAAAGTTTTAATACATGTGTGTTCTTTCATAGTAATAAGATACCAAAATATGTAATCAAAATAAAAGATGAGTCTTGACTGTGCTCCGTCTTCTCAAAACCTGGTCATCATACCTGTCTACTGGTGACCTGAGAATACAAGTAATTTTGAAAATGTAGATCAGCATAAAGCTGGTGAATTCATAAGTATTTTAGTGTCATTGATTTGGAAAGCTGTTATGAAAGGCATGCAAATGTTAATGAAACATTTGGTATAAGTGTGAAAACCCTAGAAAATCCCATATTTCCTATTAGTATAAAAGGTAGTCTTCTACCAAGACCCGAATGCTTTGAAGTTTGCATTTCTGTGTGAATGAAAGTTTTTCCCATGTGTGACTATTATTATAAATATATAGTCTACCTCATCGTTTATGTGAATGTGTCACAAAATAAAAGTAAACGGGAAATTATATAATCATTTAAGTATTGTCCTTTGGTACTAGGATAAACACGACGTGGAAACTAGCCGAAAAGTATTTACCGTAGACATCCGTCGATGTGAATTTTCCCTCTGTAGCTAACAGCTGGGTGTAGAATGGTTAGTCCCGTGTATATATATAATATGTAATAGTATCTCATCATATAGTACCTATGTAAAAGTATCCATGAAATAGTATCTCTTCATATTGATGTATCAGTATCTCTTCATATTGATGTATTAGTATCTCTTCATATTGATGTATTAGTATAGACTCATGAATGAACTGACTCTGGTGTAATTCCTAGTAATAGGAATAATGTTTTGTATCCCCTAAACTATACCTATAATAGTTTACTGGAATGTAAATTGAGTGTCCAAGTAGGTTTATACACCCTTGCTACCCAAGAGTGTTGGAATTGAATGAAGAATGAAAGCTCTTATATCAATACATATATATACATGAAACATAAGTGTATAGATATGGTTTTTAACAATAAATTGAAAGAGGTTTTGTAAAACATTTAAGAGTCTTGAACATTAAATAATAATGACTTGATGTCATTTTATAAAACATTTCAAAAGTAAATCATTTGATAACAAAGTATAACAGAACTAAAAACCATTTTGTGTATCACATTTTGAAGTATGTGAAATCAGTTGGTTGAAAACACAGTTATAAATCACATGTGATTGATTCTATAACCTGCTGTTTTCTACTTGTATTCCCCCCCCCCCCCCATTAAAGCATTTAAAATCATTTAAAAGATTGATTAAGGGGTATGAACTCACCTGTAGTGGGTGGTTTGGATGATCGGATGATGTAGGATGCTAAGTGTCAAGTGAAGACTTGAACACACACAATGATCCTAGTTAACATATAATAACACATATATGTATCCAATTAGTCATGAAACAACTAATTAATCATGTTTAAGACATCCTAAGACATGTAAAACACCTTATTTAAGTGCTATAAGTCATAAGGATTGCATCTAAGTGTTGTAGGACATTGCTATTGAGTTTAGGGTTCAAGGGGACCCTTCTTTGGAGTTTACGGTTTTGTGACCATAACTCATTGAGTTTACGGTCGTAAACCCATGAGTTTACGGCCGTAAACTCATGTTTCTTTGACCATTTGTTGTTTTGAAGCTCTACAAGTCCTTAGAAGCATTTCCACTTGAAGTATAAGCCTATGGAAGTGATTAGGGCACCATTTCACTCCTAAATGGAGTTTACGGTCCTTGGACCATTTCCCTTTGGGTTTATGGCCGTAAACCCATATGATTTTGGTCTTTTGATTGTTTTGAGTCCTAAGCACAATGAGGAAAGGATCTATGCAAGTTTCCAAGGCTTAGAAGGGGCTAGGACACACTTTGGCACCCTTTTTAGGGTTTACGGTCCAAGGTGTTCTTGGACCGTAAACACCTTTGATCCTTGTTTCTTTGGTGATTTCTTGATGTTTAGAAGTGTAACAAGCCTTATACTACTCTAGGATAGAAGTACTTACTAGTTAGAAGCTTGAAAAGGTGCTAAAAGTCCAAGAACAATAGTGTGTGTTCTTGGTGTTCTTGGTGAAACTTGAAGATCTAACCTTTTGGAATGATTTCACGGATGGAAGTGTGTTAGATCACTAGATTAAGTAATATATCAACTTAATAGGGCTAGAAACACTTACAAGTTGAAGATCTAGAAGGAAAACTCGGATGCTACTTGAGAGGATTTGAGTTTTGTTCTTGAAAAGTGAAAAAGTGAAATAAATGGCTAAGTGCCATATATATACCCTTGGGGTTTATGGCCGTAAACACCAAGTTTAGGCCGTAAACTCCAAACTTTTGAAGTTTTGGGACTTTATTGTTGCACAATAAACCCTAATGCATCCTCTCTCTTGTTATCTCCTGAAGTACTAATCTATAAACCCTCAAACTTATTCCTAAAAACTTGAAATTTAGCAGAAACAGTTTTGACTTCTATTGAAGTGTATGGTTGTACAGAATAGAAATTTCGGGTTGTCACATCATCCCCCCGTTAGAAGGAATTTCTTCCCGAAATTAGAGTTTAAGAAAATAAGTAGTTACAAATAACTAAGTAAAGATACGAGGATATTTCAGTTTCATCTGATCCTCTCGCTCCCAAATGAATTCAGGTCCTCGCTTCGCATTCCAGCGAACCTTCACTATCAGGATACGGCTTTGTTTCGTTTGCTTGACCTCACGATCCATGATCTCTACGGGTTCTTCCATGAAGTTGAGGCTCTCGTTGATCTCGATCTCGTCGAGTGGTATTACAAGAGCCTCGTCGGACAGACACTTTTTCAAGTTTGAGACGTGGAAAGTAGAATGTACGTTGCTGAGTTCGCGCGGTAGATTGAGTTTGTAAGCTACATGGCCGATTCTAGCGAGAATCTCGAAAGGCCCAATGTACCTTGGATTTAGCTTTCCACGCTTCCCGAAGCGTATCAAGCCTTTCCAGGGTGAGACCTTCAGTAGAACGCGGTCGCCCACCTGGAATTCCAACGGTTTCCTTCGCTTGTCAGCGTAGCTTTTCTGTCGGTCTCTAGAGGCTTTCAATCGTTCACGAATCTGAACGATCTTCTCTGTCGTTTCCCGAATGATCTCCGGACCTGTGAGAGTGCTTTCAGGAACTCGTCCTTTAGCTAACTGGGTATCACCCACTTCAGCCCAACACAGAGGGGATCTGCACTTTCGGCCATAGAGGGCCTCGAATGGAGCTGCCTTTATGCTCGTGTGATAACTGTTGTTGTAGGAAAATTCGACAAGGGGTAAATGAGTATCCCAAGCTTTCCCAAAGTCGATCACACAGGCTCGCAACATATCTTCCAAGGTTTGGATAGTTCTCTCACTTTGTCCGTCGGTCTGTGGATGGTAGGCTATACTCATGTCCAGCCTAGTTCCTAGGGATCTTTGTAGCGACTGCCAGAACCTAGAAGTGAATCTACTATCTCTGTCTGAGATAATGGATATGGGAACACCGTGCAGTCGTACAATCTCTCTAATGTAGGTTCTTGTAAGCTTCTCCATCTTATCTGTTTCCTTGATAGGTAGGAAGTGTGCAGACTTGGTTAATCTGTCGACGATGACCCATATGGTATCAAGTCCACCCGTTGTCTTGGGCAACTTGGTTATGAAGTCCATAGTGATCCGCTCCCACTTCCATTCCGGTATCTCCGGTTGTTGCAGTAAACCGAAGGGTTTCTGGTATTCGACCTTAACCTTGGCGCAAGTAAGGCATTTACTTACGAAGGTAGCAATATCTGCTTTCATGTTAGGCCACCAGTATAGCTTTTTAAGATCCAGATACATCTTATCTGAACCTGGGTGGACGGAATAACGAGTGTTGTGTGCCTCTGTCATGACCAAATCTCTGAAGCCACCGTGTTTCGGTGTCCAGATCCGATCCATGAGGTATAAGGCTCCGCCACCCTTGACTTCCAAATTTTTCTCCATTCCTCTTAGGGATTCACCCGCCACATTTTCAGGTTTCAAAACATCAAGCTGAGCCTCCTTAATTTGCGTGGACAAGTGTGAATGGATAGTTAGAGTCAAAGATTTGACTCTACGACCAGAATATTCTTTCCGACTTAGGGCATCAGCTACTACATTGGCTTTACCCGGATGATAACGAATTTCGCATTTGTAATCACTGAGTAGCTCGACCCACCGTCGTTGTCTCATGTTGAGCTCCTTCTGGTCGAATATATGTTGCAGGCTTTTGTGGTCCGTAAAGATTGTGCTTTTTGTACCGTACAGGTAGTGTCTCCAGATCTTCAGAGCAAACACCACTGCTCCTAGTTCAAGATCGTGGGTGGTGTAGTTAACTTCGTGTGTCTTCAGCTGTCTCGAGGCATAAGCGATGACTTTACCTCGCTGCATCAGAACACATCCGAGTCCTTGATTTGACGCATCGCAATAGACAACAAAGTCTTCTATTCCTTCAGGGAGGGATAGTATTGGTGCGGTGCACAAGGCTCGTTTGAGCGTTTGGAACGCTCTCTCCTGTTTCTCTTCCCAGTTAAAGGCCACACCTTTCTGGGTCAGTGTTGTAAGAGGTTTCGCTATGCGGGAGAAGTTTTGAATGAACCTGCGATAGTAGCCAGCGAGACCTAGAAATTGACGAATTTTTGTAGGTGTCTTCGGTGCTGACCAGTTCTCAATGGCTTTGATTTTGGAAGGGTCCACGTGAATTCCCTCTTCACTAACTACGTGGCTCAAGAATTCGACTCTTCGAATTCAAAATTCGCACTTAGAGAACTTCGCATAGAGCTTCTCCGATCGCAATGTTTCTAAGACTATTCGTAGGTGTTGACTATGTTCCTCCTTACTTAGAGAGTAGATGAGTATGTCATCGATGAAGACAATGATGAACTGGTCTAAGTAAGGACGACACACCCTATTCATTAAATCCATGAATATTGCGGGCGCGTTTGTTAATCCGAACGGCATCACTACAAACTCGTAGTGTCCATAACGAGTTCGGAAGGCTGTCTTGGGAACATCCTCCTCTAACACTCGTAATTGATGGTATCCGGATCGTAGATCTATCTTCGAGAAGTAGTTGGCTCCTTGAAGTTGATCAAATAAATCGTCAATGCGGGGTAAGGGGTAACGATTCTTAATGGTAAGCTTGTTGAGTTCTCTGTAGTCGATGCACATACGAAACGATCCGTCTTTCTTCTTGTCGAACAAGACCGGTGCTCCCCATGGTGAGAAGCTTGGCCTAATGAATCCCTTCTTGAGAAGTTCGTTAAGCTGACTGGAAAGTTCCTGCATCTCCGCTGGTGCCAGACGATATGGAGATTTGGCTACTGGGTAGCCCCTGGCACTAAGTCGATTCTGAATTCGACTTGGCGTTGTGGTGGTAATCTGGGGAGTTCTTCTGGAAAGATGTCGGGAAAGTCGCGTACTTCTGGGATGTTCTGAATGTCTTTTACTTCTTGACTCGTATCGACGATGTGTGCGAGGAATGCATGATATTCCTTTCACAAGCATTTCTGAGCTTGGATGCATGAAATGATGCGAAGGCTCGTACTAGGTTTGTCGCCGTAGATAACTAGGGTTTCGCTGTTAGGAAGGTTAAGACGAACTGCTTTTTCAAAGCACATGATGTTGGCGCGATGAAGGCTCAACCAATCCATGCCGATAATAACGTCAAAACTTTTAATTGGGACCGGCATGAGGTCTATCTTGAAAGTATGGCCATCTAAAGTTAGAGTACAACCTACGTATATGCAGTTAGTACTTTCCATTTTCCCGTTTGCCATTTCTACAATGAATGATTTATCTAATGCACGTGGTTTTTGTTTAAGCAAGGGTGCAAATTTATGGTTTACGAAACTTTTCTCAGCTCCACTGTCGAAAAGTATGCAAGCATATGAGTTATCGAGGAGAAACGTACCAGTAACTATCGTAGGATCAGCTATGGCTTCCTCGTGGCCTATGGCCAGAACTCTTCCTACTCCGCCAGCTATCCCCGCCTTGGGGCAGTTCCTCTTGTAGTGGCCTACCTCGCCACAACCGTAGCAAGCTTGACCCACACCGGCGTTAGGAACTTGAGCGGATGGCTTTGCTGGAGTCTTACAGAAACGGGAAGTATGCCCCCTTCTGTTGCAGTTGGTGCACTGCATTTCCCGGCAAGGTCCGTTGTGATGGAAGGTGCATTTGTTGCACCTCGGAAGATTACCGGCATAGGGTTTCGCTGGTAAGGGGTTGGCAGGGACAACAGGGGTTACCGTGGCAGCATTGATTGCCACTAGTTGTTGTCTCTTTGAGGATTCTTGCGAAGTCCCGCTTTTCCTCTTGTTCCACCCCTTTTTCTTGTTGTTGTTGTTGTTGTTTCCCTTTTGTTGCTCGGGTGTAGGAATCGTTGGGTTTTGGTGGTTTCCGTGATCTATGAGAGATTGTGCCAGCTCTTTAGCGCTGTCAAAAGTAACAGGCCTGGATGCTAACACACTTGACTGGATTTGGGGCGTCAGTCCCCAAATATATCTCTCTATTTTCTTGCTCTCAAGAGAAAGCATATCAGGGCATAGAATTGCCAGATCACAGAATCTATTAGTATAGGTTGATATGTCGGAACCAACCATTTCTAGACCCCAGAGTTCCTGCTCGAGTTTTTAAATTTCCCCTCGAGGACATTACTCTCTCATCAGCATGGCTTTCAAGTTTTCCCAGCTGATCGAATTTGCCACTATTAGGGTCAGAGACTTAACGTGGCCATTCCACCAAGTTAAAGCCTTGTCATAAAAAGTACAAGTAGCAAACTTGACCTTGTTGCCCTCTGGGCAGGCACAGATTTCAAAGACCGCTTCTGTCTTCTCTATCCACTGCCTTAAGATCATAACCCCACCAGATCCATTGAAATTCCGGGGTTTGGCATTCGTAAAATCCTTGTAGGTGCATTCCCGGGGATGCCCATGGCTCTCGCCATGGTTGGAAGGAGGTGCACCTGTTCCCGATCCACTAGGGACAGGAGTATTGATGTGTGACATGGCAGCCGCTACGGCTGTCGTGACAGCTGCTTGGAACATAGCAGCGTCAAACTGAGCAGGTGGTGGAGGTGGTATCGGTGTTTCGTTATTATTGTTACGCCTTGGATTTCTGCGAGGCGGCATCTTTTAACTATAAGGTTAGAAAGATGAAGACATTGATGAGAATTTAACAGGGAAGTTGATGAGAATGACTCATGGACTAACTCTACATAGCCCAACAGCACGATTGAATGTAGATCTAGAACTAACAGATGATAGCATTTGGATAACAATTCCCATGAGATTAGGTACCTGTCAATATTACTGGAATTACAGATGTAACAAGTTTGGAAAAATGACCTAGTAGGAGGCCTTACATCAACCAAGATGGGAAAATTTTGACAGGACTACGACCTAATCCAGACCTAATAGGTCTGAGATATACAAAGATAGGAAATTAGACCAGAGTTTTACATAACTAGGTTATATCCAAAAGAGAAGTCGATGAGATTCTATCGGCGACGAGAACTACTAGAGTGAGTTCTTGATTCCGACAGAATGCGTTCTATGTGCCTTATACGCCTGTCAGATCTTACTTGCTGAGCTCGAAGTTCCCTGACTTTCGCTTGGGTTCCAGCAAGTTCTCTCTGCAGAGCTGCATTTTGGACCAGAGTCCTTTCATGAGCAGACTCTAGCTGGCGAATGCGGACTGTATTTACGCCAGAGTTGGCGTCAATCTCCACGACTCGGTCGATAGTCGCTCGACCTTGTACGTCATTCCGAGAAATCCTACGAACCATGATGGGTAGGACCCTGTCAGCTGAACCTCCCTCAGTGAGGTTGTAGAAGCTTCTGTCTCCGTTGTAGGGGATGGGTTGACCCTGTTCCTGGCTCCATCTATTCAAGTTTGTGGCCCACAGAGGTGTAGGTCCTTGAAATGCGGGGCGAGGGTTTGGGTCATGAGCAGCTGGGGGTAGGTTGTTGACTTCAGGCTCTGAGTCAGAACTATCAGAAAAGCCTTCAGCATGGTGATCATCCAAAGGAATTGGGTGATCATCTTCTGGCTCTTCTCCGAGCCATCCAGCATTGTCGTGGTTAGGGTAGTACGGGTCGCCGTGGGGATGGAATCCAGCCATGATATCTATACGAGAAAAGGGATGTAAGAAATAATTTAATAGACGTACTAACTAAGATAATTATAAGATGATCTTTATCAGTCACTTCAATACTTGTTTAGTGCATACCAGTTATATGTATTTAGGACAGGATAGACCTTCGAATAAGTGACCCTAACCCTAAGCCCACAACCAAACAAGGACAGGAAGTAAAGCAAAGATTCACAGATTCTCAGTCTATGACATCCTAGTACATATAACCTTAGTGTATCCACTAAACAACTATTGACATACTAATAAAGACCTTTAGTTCTCAGATAAGTAATTATAGTAACACCAAATACCCCTATAGTATTTTATTGTGGTCGTGTTGGTAAGTTTTTAGACTTGTTGCCACATCATAACCATTCTTGGGCATATGCTAATCACTCCTCAGACCAGCATAGTTGATCAGGCTATGCCACTCCCAGGACTGACCATACATCCTCGAGCTTACTTGTGATATTCAACAATCGTAATACTTTTGTTCTTGTCAAAGTGACACTGATTTTAGTATGAATGCAGGCAAGTATACTTAGTTAAATATTTTATTATTTAAAAGTATAAACTCTTGGTCAGAGTGTTTTAATCCCAATGTATTTATAGTTAGTATATCTTTTATGGGTTGATATACTTAATTCACTATAAACAATGCTCTGATACCAATCTGTCACACCCCAAAACCGAGAACGGTAGAAACGTTCAGGGGTGGAGGACGTCATGTAAAGTATCATAATAGTGCAAAGTAGTAAACAAGCAACAACACCATCTATTGCATTAAAAGTAAATTTTCAATACATGTGTGTTCTTTCATAGTAATAAGACACAAAAATATGTAATCAAAATAAAAGACGAGTCTTGACTGTGCTCCGTCTTCTCAAAACCTGGTCATCGTACCTGTCTACTTGTGACCTGAGAATACAAGTTATTTTGAAAATGTAGATCAGCATAAAGCTGGTGAATTCATAAGTATTTTAGTGTCATTGATTTGGAAAGTTGTTATGAAAGGCATGCAAATGTTAATGAAACATTTGGTATAAGTGTAAAACCCTAGAAAATCCCATATTTCCTACTAGTATAAAAGGTAGTCTTCTACCAAGACCCGAATGCTTTGAAGTTTGCATTTCTGTGTGAATGAAAGTTTTTCCCATGTGTGACTATTATTATAAATATATAGTCTACCTCATCGTTTATGTGAATGTGTCACAAAATAAAAGTAAATGGGAAATTATATAATCATTTAAGTATTGTCCTTTGGTACTAGGATAAACACGACGTGGAAACTCGCCGAAAAGTATTAACCGTAGACATCCGTCGATGTGCATTTTCCCTCTGTAGCTAACAGCTGGGTGTAGAATGGTTAGTCCCGTGTATATATATAATAGTATCTACACATATAATATGTAATAGCATCTCATCATATAGTACCTATGTAAAAGTATCCATGAAATAGTATCTCTTCATATTGATGTATCAGTATCTCTTCATATTGATGTATTAGTATCTCTTCATATTGATGTATTAGTATAGACTCATGAATGAACTGACTCTGGTGTAATTCCTAGTAATAGGAATAATGTTTTGTATCCCCTAAACTATACCTATAATAGTTTACTGGAATGTAAATTGAGTGTCCAAGTAGGTTTATACACCCTTGCTACCCAAGAGTGTTGGAATTGAATGAAGAATGAAAGCTCTTATATCAATACATATATATACATGAAACATAAGTGTATAGATATGGTTTTTAACAATAAGTTGAAGGAGGTTTTGTAAAACATTTAACAGTCTTGAACATTAAATAATAATGACTTGACGTCATTTTATAAAACATTTCAAAAGTAAATAATTTGATAACAAAGTATAACAGAACTAAAAACCATTTCGTGTATCACATTTTGAAGTATGTGAAATCAGTTGGTTGAAAACACAGTTATAAATCACATGTGATTGATTCTATAACCTGCTGTTTTCTACTTGTATTCCCCCCCCCATTAAAGCATTTAAAATCATTTAAAAGATTGATTAAGGGGTATGAACTCACCTGTAGTGGGTGGTTTGGATGATCGGATGATGTAGGATGCTAAGTGTCAAGTGAAGACTTGAACACACACAATGATCCTAGTTAACATATAATAACACATATATGTATCCAATTAGTCATGAAACAACTAATTAATCATGTTTAAGACATCCTAAGACATGTAAAACACCTTATTTAAGTGCTATAAGTCATAAGGATTGCATCTAAGTGTTGTAGGACATTGCTATTGAGTTTAGGGTTCAAGGGGACCCTTCTTTGGAGTTTACGGTTTTGTGACCATAACTCATTGAGTTTACGGTTGTAAACCCATGAGTTTACGGCCGTAAACTCATGTTTCTTTGACCATTTGTTGTTTTGAAGCTCTACAAGTCCTTAGAAGCATTTCCACTTGAAGTATAAGCCTATGGAAGTGATTAGGGCACCATTTCACTCCTAAATGGAGTTTACGGTCCTTGGACCATTTCCCTTTGGGTTTACGGCCGTAAACCCATATGGTTTTGGTCTTTTGATTGTTTTGATTCCTAAGCACAATGAGGAAAGGATCTATGCAAGTTTCCAAGGCTTAGAAGGGGCTAGGGCACACTTTGGCACCCTTTTTAGGGTTTACGGTCCAAGGTGTTCTTGGACCGTAAACACCTTTGATCCTTGTTTCTTTGGTGATTTCTTGATGTTTAGAAGTGTAGCAAGCCTTATACTACTCTAGGATAGAAGTACTTACTAGTTAGAAGCTTGAAAAGGTGCTAAAAGTCCAAGAACACTAGTGTGTGTTCTTGGTGTTCTTGGTGAAACTTGAAGATCTAACCTTTTGGAATGATTTCACGGATGGAAGTGTGTTAGATCACTAGATTAAGTAATATATCAACTTAATAGGGCTAGAAACACTTACAAGTTGAAGATCTAGAAGGAAAACTCGGATGGTACTTGAGAGGATTTGAGTTTTGTTCTTGAAAAGTGAAAAAGTGAAATAAATGGCTAGGTGCCATATATATACCCTTGGGGTTTACGGCCGTAAACACCAAGTTTAGGCCATAAACTCCAAACGTTTGAAGTTTTGGGACTTTATTGTTGCACAATAAACCCTAATGCATCCTCTCTCTTGTTATCTCCTAAAGTACTAATCTATAAACCCTCAAACTTATTCCTAAAAACTTGAAAGTTAGCAGAAACGGTTTTGACTTCTATTGAAGTGTATGGTTGTACAGAATAGAAATTTCGGGTTGTCACAGTCTTCAACATTCTTTTCTAGTCTTGCTCTACATGGAAAGGGCAGCAGTGGCCGGTATGGCTTAATAGGTTCAACATTCTTCTTTTCAGGTTCCTTCCACGTCGTGGCGACTGTTCAGAATCTTCTCGATTTTCCAACTCAACATCCGGGTTTTTTCTGTCAATGGGAGTCATATGGGTAACAATTTTCCCACTTCTAGTTGTTATAGCTTGGATGTGAGCTCCCTTCGGGTTTTATTCTGTGTTTCCTGGAAGTCCTCCCAGTGATCTTTCATTTAATTGCTTAACTAATTGCCCAAGTTGCTTTTCGACGTTGAGGATTGAAGCTTGCTGATTTCGTAGTAAAACTTGCTGATCTTTCATTAAAGCTTGTTGTTCTCTAATTGCTGCTTCGGTTTCCTCGTGCCTTTTTTCAGATGCGGTTGCAAAACGAGTAAGCATTGACTCAAAATTGGGTTTCTTTTCAGGAGCTGGTTCCTCTCGTTGGTAAATACGTCTTCCTCTTTGTTCATACTTCTCTTCCTTGGCTTTCTTGTACTTATCATCAGGTAACCACTTCTTCTTGGGTTTTTGTCACACCCTCAAAACCAAATGAACGGCGGAAACGTTCTGGGGTGGAGGACGTCATGTACAGTATCACAACAATGCAAGTAGTAAACAAGCAACAACATCATCCATTGCATTAATAATATAATTTCATACAAGTGTGTTCTGTTAAGTTTTAAAGACACCAAAACAATATACATCAAAAATATAAGATGAGTCTTGAACGAGCTCCATCTTCTCAAAACCTGGCTCCGGTACCTGTCTACTGGTGACCTGAGAATACAAGTTATTTTGAAAGAGTTTATCAGCTTTAGAGCTGGTGAGTTCATAAGTATATTAGTGTCTGTGTTTGTATGAAAGCATTTGTAAGATGTTTTGTAAGATGTACTGTGTGTTTGTAAAAGTTTTGTATTTGTTTGAACTATCCTAGAAAACCCTATGTTTCCTACTAAAAGTAGCCTTCTACCAAGGCATCTAGTGTCTGTGTGTGTATCCTTTGTAAAAGTGAGTATTTTCCCAAATCCAACTATCATTAACCAAAAATATAGTTTTTACATTATTGTTTATTGTGTGAAATCACAAAGTAAAATGTAAGGGAAAATGTTATAGTACTTTAATGTAGTATTATGAAACTACTGCTGTACTAACTACCTTAAGCCAATTGTATATTTTAAGGTAACATGTGATCGGCCTGTATCTTGCTACCGACTCACTAGTAAAGTGACAATGTAAGATGCCACAAAAATGACGTTTGGCACCCGTAGACTTGCAAGTCCCACTGTAGCGAGCAGCAAGGTGTAGGATAGTCAATCCAGTATAGATCTATACACAAACTCATACGCTCCCCAATTAAGGAGATTCTGATACAAAAACAGTCATGGCAGGTAGTGCCATGCCCTGTTTAATGGCTCACATAAATGTATTAATGTAAATGTTATGTGAATTGTGTGCTAGCTGTATTGTGTGTTCTTTCTCTGTCTAGCCTGTATGTTTGTTTCTCATCACTCTGTTTCATGTTTGTTTCTCATTATAGTATGTATTGACTCATGTATGAACTGACTCATTGTATGTTTCATCGTTCTAGTAATAGTATCTTCCTAAACTACCCCTATGGTAGCTTACTAGCAATGTATGAATCTGTTTGTATACCCTTGCTACCCAAGGGCATGGACTTGAATGGAGAAAACCTTTTATATCTATATACATATACATAATATATAACTAGGATTCAAACGACCTTCGGACAGCTAACCTTGATACCCTAAGACCACAATCAAACAAGAACAGGAAGCAGGGTAGACTAGCAGTCCTAAGTCCTTCTTAATCCTACTTATATAACTATATCTATATAGGTACACATAATATAAGTTAAAAGAGTTTGATAAATGTATTTGACAATAAAAGAGTTTGTAAAACAGTTTGAGGTAAAAGAGTTTGATAAACAGTTTGAAAAGTAAGAAAACCATTTGCTTGGTAGTTATTAATCACATGTGATTGATATAATAACTATAATTGTTCAACTTGTATTCCCCCCCATAAAAGCATTTAAAAACATTTAAAAGGTTAATTAAGGGGTATGAACTCACCTGTAGTTGGTGGTTTGGATGAACTGAAGAAATAGGATTGTTAGGTGTCAAGTGAAGACTTGTACACACACAATGATCCTATTTAACATATAAATACAACATATATGTATCTAATTAGCCTTTAAACAACTAATTAGCAAAGTTAAGACATCCTAAGACAACTTAAACACCTTATATAATTGTTATAAGTCTCAAGGAATGCATCTAAGTGTTGTAGAACAATGCTATAGGGTTTAGGGTTCAAAAGAAACCCTAACTTGAGTTTACGGTTTTGTGACCTCAACCCAATGGGTTTACGGTTGTAAAACCTAGAGTTTACGGCCGTAAACTCCCCCTATTTTGACCATTTGTTGATTTGAAGGTTTCTAAGTCCATTGAAGTGTTTCCACTTGAAGTATAAGCCTAAGGAAGAAGCTAGGGCACCATTTCACTCCTATTTGGAGTTTACGGCCCAAAGACCACATCCCTTTGGGTTTACGGTCGTAAACCCTTATGGATGTTGGTATTTTGATGATTTCAAGTCCTTAACACATCAAGGTAAGGATCCAAGTTAGTTACCTAGGCTTAGGAAGGGACTAGGGACATTTTGGTCCCTTAAAATGGGTTTACGGTTCAAGAATGTTCTTGGACCGTAAACACCATTTTCTTGGTGTTTCTTGGATGTTTTCATGTTATAACGAAGTATAGCAAGCTTAAACACACTCTAGGATAGAAGTACTTACTATATGGAAGCTTGAAATGAGCCAAAATGCCAAGAACACTAGTGTGTGTTCTTGGTGTTCTTGGTGAAAATGGAAGAATCAACCTTTTGGAATGATTTCACGGTTAGAAAGGTGTTAAAACACTAGATTAAGTGATCTACTAACTTGAAATGGTTGAAAACACTTACTAGATCGAGATTTGGAATAAATCTCGGGATGATACTTGAGAGGATTTGCTTTTGTTCTTGAGAAATTTGGAAAAATGACATAAAATGACAAGTGTCATATATATACTCCAAATTTCTGGGTTTTTGGCTAAAAATATTTTATTCCGGCAGTAAACTCCAATTTCTTGAAGTTTAGGAATAACAGTGTTGCACTATAACCCTAGGGCATCCTCTCTCCTGGTATCTCCTAAAGTGTAAATCCTAAAATAATCAAACTTAATCCAAAAAGTCTGAAAATTTATCTGTAACTGATTTGACTTCTATTGAATTGACATGTTGTACAGACTAGAAATTTCGAGTTGTCACATCATCCCCTCCTTAGAAGGAATTTCGTCCCGAAATTAGAATTTAAGCAAATAAGTAGTTACAAGGAACTAAGTAAAAAGACGAGGATATTTCAGTTTCATCTGATCTTCTCGCTCCCAAGTGAATTCAGGTCCTCGCTTGGCGTTCCAGCGAACCTTCACTATCGGGATGCGGCTTTGTTTCGTTTGCTTGACCTCCCGGTCCATGATCTCTACTGGTTCTTCCACGAAGTTGAGGCTCTCGTTGATCTCGATCTCGTCGAGTGGGATTACAAGAGTCTCGTCGGACAGACACTTTTTCAAGTTCGAGACGTGGAAGGTAGAATGTACGTTACTGAGTTCGCTCGGTAAGTTAAGTTTGTAAGCTACAGGGCCGATTCTGGCAAGAATCTCGAAAGGCCCAATGTACCTTGGATTTAGCTTTCCACGCTTTCCGAAGCGTATCAAGCCCTTCCAGGGTGAGACTTTCAATAGAACATGGTCGCCCACCTGGAATTCCAACGGTTTCCTTCGTTTATCAGCGTAGCTTTTCTATCGGTCTCTGGAGGCTTTCAGTCGTTCACGGATCTGAACGATCTTCTCCGTCGTTTCCCGTATGATCTCCGGACCTGTGAGAGTGCTTTCAGGAACTCGTCCCTTAGCTAACTGGGTATCACCCACCTCAGCCCAGCACAGAGGGGATCTGCACTTTCGGCCGTAGAGGGCCTCGAATGGAGCAGCCTTTATGCTTGTGTGATAACTGTTGTTGTAGGAAAATTCTACAAGGGGTAAATGAGTATCCCATGTTTTCCCAAAGTCGATCACACAGGCTCGCAACATGTCCTCTAAGGTTTGGATAGTCCTCTCACTTTGCCCGTCTGTCTGCGGATGGTAGGCTGTACTCATGTCCAGCCTAGTTCCTAAGGAACCTTGTAGCGATTGCCAGAACCTAGAAGTGAACCTACTATCTCTGTCCGAGATAAAGGATATAGGAACACCATGCAATCGTACAATCTCTCTAATGTAAGTTCTTGTAAGCTTCTTCATCTTGTCTGTCTCTTTGATAGGCAGGAAGTACGCGGACTTGGTCAATCTGTCGACGATGACCCATATGGTATCAAGTCCACCCGTTGTCTTGGGCAACTTGGTTATGAAATCCATAGTGATCCGCTCCCACTTCCATTCTGGGATCTCAGGCTGTTGAAGAAGACCTGAGGGTTTCTGGTACTCGACCTTGACTTTTGCGCAAGTAAGGCATTTACTTACGAAGGTAGCAATCTCAGCTTTCATGTTAGGCCACCAGTATAACTTTTTAAGATCCAGATACATCTTATCTGAACCTGGGTGAACGGAATAACGAGTGTTGTGCGCCTCATTCATGACCAAGTATCTGAAACCACCTAGTTTCGGGGTCCAAATCCGATCCATGAGATAATAAGCTCCGCCACCCTTAACTTCCAAGTTCTTATCCATCCCTCGCAGGGATTCACTGGTCACATTTTCAGGCTTCAAAGCGTCGAGCTGAGCCACCTGTATTTTTGTGGATAAGTGCGAATGGATAGTCATAGTCAATGACTTGACTTTATGACCAGAATATTCATTCCGACTTAGGGCGTCAGCTACTACATTGGCCTTGCCGGGATGATAACGAATTTCGCATTCGTAGTCACTGAGTAGCTCGACCCACCGTCGGTGTCTCATGTTGAGCTCCTTCTGATCGAATATGTGTTGTAGGCTCTTGTGGTCCGTAAAGATTGTGCTCTTCGTACCGTACAGGTAGTGTCTCCAGATCTTCAAAGCAAAAACAACTGCTCCTAGTTCAGGATCGTGCGTCGTATAGTTGACCTCATGTGTTTTCAGCTGCCTCGAGGCATAGGCGATGACCTTACCTCGCTGCATCAACACATCCGAGACCTTGGTTTGATGCATCGCAATAGACAACGAAGTCTTCTATCCCTTCGGGGAGGGATAGTATTGGTGTGGTGCACAAGGCTCGTTTGAGCGTTTGGAACGCTCTCTCCTGCTTCTCTTCCCAGTCAAAGGATATGCCTTTCTGGGTCAGGATTGTCAGCGGTTTCGCTATACGGGAGAAGTTCTGAATGAACCGGCGATAGTAGCCAGCGAGGCCTAGAAATTGACGAATTTCTGTAGGCGTCTTCGGTGCTGACCAGCTCTTAATGGCTTTGATTTTGAATGGGTCCACGTGTATTCCCTCTTCGCTAACCACGTGCCCTAAGAATTCGACTCGGCGGATCCAAAATTCGCATTTCGAGAACTTCGCATAAAGCTTCTCCGCGCGCAGGGTTTCTAAGACTAATCGCAAATGTTGACTATGTTCCTCCTTAGTACGAGAGTAGATAAGTATGTCATCGATGAAGACGATGACGAACTGATCCAAGTAAGGACGACACACCCTATTCATTAAGTCCATGAATACAGCGGGCGCGTTTGTTAATCCGAACGGCATCACTACGAATTCGTAGTGCCCATAACGAGTTCAGAAGGCTGTCTTTGGAACATCCTCCCCTAGCACTCGTAACTGGTGATATCCGGATCTTAAGTCGATTTTAGAAAAGAAATTCGCCCCTTGAAGTTGATCGAATAAATCGTCTATCCGAGGCAAAGGATAACGATTCTTGACGGTCAGCTTGTTGAGCTCCCTGTAGTCGATGCACATACGAAACGATCCGTCTTTCTTTTTGACGAACAAGACTGGAGCTCCCCAGGGTGAGAAGCTTGGTCTTATAAAGCCCTTGCTGAGCAGTTCGTTAAGTTGACAGGATAGTTCTTGCATCTCTGCAGGTGCTAGACGATAAGGTGATTTGGCTACTGGAGTAGCCCCTGGAACTAAATCGATTCTGAACTCAACTTGTCGTTGCGGGGGTAATCCTGGTAGCTCTTCTGGAAAGACGTCGGGAAAGTCGTGTACTACTGGAATGTTCTGAATAGATTTAGTTGCTTGGCTCACATCGACAACATGAGCAAGGAATGCGCGACATTCCTTTCGCAAGAATTTCTGAGCTTGAATGCTCGAGATGATACGAAGGTTTGTGTCGGGTTTGTCGCCATAAACTACTAGGGTTTCGCCAGACGAAAGATTAAGGCGGACTGCCTTTTCGTAACACATGATGTCGGCACGCTGAAGACTCAACCAATCAATGCCAATGATGACGTCGAAACTTTTAATTGAGACTGGCATGAGATCGATCGAGAATGAATGGCTATCTAAAGTTAAGGTACACCCAATGTAAATGCAGCTAGTGCTCTCTGTCTTCCCATTAGCCATTTCTACTGTGAACGGTTCTTTGAGTGCTCGTGATTTTTGCTTAAGTAAATGAGCAAATTTTTTATTCACGAAGCTCCTCTCCGCTCCACTATCAAATAGTATACAAGCATAAGAGTTGTCGAGGAGAAACGTACCAGTGACCACTGTGGGGTCGGCAACCGCCTCCTCATGACCTATAGCCAGAACTCTTCCTACTCCACCGGCAGTCCCTGCCTTGGGGCAGTTCCTTTTGTAGTGGCCCACATCGCCACAATTGTAGCAAGCTTGGCCCACTCCAGCGCCGGGGACTTGGGTGATTGGCCTTGCCGGAGATTTACAGAAACGGGTTGTATGCCCCTTCCTGTTGCAGTTTACACACTACATGTCCCGACAGGCTCCCATATGATGGTAGTTGCACTTGTTGCATAAAGGCAAACTTCCAGAATACTGCTTTATTGGGATAGCAGCAGTGGTAGGTGCTGTCGCACTATGAACTGCCACCGTCTGCTGTTTCTTCGCAGCCTTCTTCTTTTTCTTGTCATCCCAGAATTTCCGCTTGGACTCTGCAGTTCTGGCGGTTTCTGAGATGGCCAGGGTGGTTGTTGCAGCCGGGGTACGGGCCCCGTGGTCAACTAGCTGCTGTGCCAATCGCTTGGCACTATCAAATGTAGTGGGGCGTGATGACAATACATTTCCCTGGTATGGTGGCACCAGCCCCCATATATACCTCTCGATCTTCTTTCCCTCTGTATGAATCATGTTGGGACACAAGGCCACCAGTTCACAGAACCTGGCGGTATATGCTACGATGTCGGTGCCTTTCATGGTTAGGCGCCAAAGTTCTTCCTCCAGCTTTTGGATCTCGCCCCTCGGGCAGTACTCCTCAATCATGAGGTCTTTTAAAGTATCCCAGCCCATATCATTTGCCACTGAAAGAGATACTGACTTAACATGGCTATTCCACCATGTTAGGGCTCTGGTTTCAAAGGTGCAAGCAGCGAACTTCACCTTGCTCCCTTCTGGACAAGAGCAGATTGCGAAAACCGATTCTGTTTTCTCAAACCATTGCGAGAGTACAATGACTCCGCCAGTTCCTCTGAAGGATAATGGCTTACAGTTTGTAAAATCTTTGTAGGAGCACTCTCTCGAGCGCACAGGGGTTTCAACCTGTATTGTTGGAATAGGAGTCCCTCCTCCAGTGGAACTTGAAGAATGATATTCAGCCATGGCTGTTGCCACAGCCGCAGCTACAGCAGCATTGAGGGCTGTTGTATCAAATTGAGGAATAGGTGGTGGAGGATTACGTCTTGTTGACTTACGTGGAGGCATCTTTTAGCTGAAAGTTTAGAATGAATAAGATATTGATAAGAATTTGACATGAACATTGATGAGAATGACTCATGGACTAACTCTCCATAGCCCAACAGCATAATCAAATGGAATACTTGAATGAAGATGAAAGCATTTGGATAATAATTTCCATTAGATTTTTATATCTGTCAAAGATATTGGAATTACAGATGTAATGAGTTTGGGGAAAAATGACCTAGAAGTAGGTCTTACATCAACCAAGATGGGAAAATTTTGACAGCATACTACCTAATCAAAACCTAGCAGGTCTAAGATTTATAAGGATAGGAAATTAGACTTAAGTTTTTACATAACTAAGTTATATCCAAAAGAGAAGTCGGTAAGATTTTAACAACGACGAGAACTGCTTGAGTGAATCCTTGAATCCGATAGGAGACGCTCCATGTCCCTCACACGCCTATCAGACCTTGCTTGCTGAGCTCGAAGTTCCCTGACTTCGGCTCGGGTTTCAGCAAGTTCCCTCTGAAGCATTGCATTGCTAACCTGAGCCCTTTCATGAGCGGACTCCAGCTGGCGAATGCGGACAGTGTTAATACCAGAATTGGCATCCACTTCTACTACCCGGTCGATAGCTGCTCGACCCTGCTCGGTGTTCCGAGCAATCCTACGAACCATGATAGGTAGGACCCTATCAGCTGTACCTCCCTCAGTAAGGTTGTAGAAACTTATGTCTCCATTGTAGGGAAAAGGTTGACCTTGTTCCCGACTCCACCTATTCAAGTTTGTGGCCCACAAAGGTGTGGGTCCTTGAAATGCGGGACGAGGGTTTGGGTTTTGAACAGCTGGGGGTTGGTTGTTGACTTCTGGCTCCGAGTCGGAACCATCAGAAAAACCTTCAACTTCATAATCATCTAAAGGAATTGGGTGATTATCTTCTGGTTCTTCTTCTAGCCATTCTGCGTTGTCGTGGTTGGGATAGTACGGGTCTCCGGGAAGATGAAATCCAGCAATTAAATCTACACGAGAAAAGGGATATAAGAAATAACTAAATTAGACTAACTAACTAAATAAATAATTATAAGATGATCTTTATCAGTTGCCTTAATACTTGTTTAAAGCATACCAGTTATATGTCACACAGACGGGATAGACCTTCGAATAAGTGACCCTAACCCTAAGCCCACAACCAAACAAGGAACAGGAAGTAAGGCAAAGATCACAGATTCTATGTCTATGACATCCTAGTACGTATAACTTTAGTGTATCCACTAAACAACCATTGATATACTAATAAAGACCTTTAGTTCTCGAATAAGTAATTATAGTAACACAAAATACTCCTATAGTATTTTAAGTTTAATGTTTTGTTCTACTGTTCTTGTTGTAGAGGTGTTGGTAAGTTTTTAGACTTGTTGCAACCTCACAACCACACTTAGGCACATGCTAATCATTCCTCGGATAATGTAGTTGATCAGGCTACATCTTCCCAGGGTTGACCATATGTCTCTAAGTCTACTTGTGTTGTCCAACAATCGTAATACTTTTGTTCTGTCCTAGTGACACTGATTTTAGTATGAATGCAGGTATGTATACTTTACTAAATATTTTATTATTTAAAGTATAAACTCTTCATGAGAGTATTTTAAATCCCGCTTGTGTTTATAGTTCGTATATCTTTTATGGGTTGATACACTCGATTCACTATAAACAATGCTCTTATACCAATCTGTCACACCCTCAAAACCAAATGAACGGCGGAAACGTTCTGGGGTGGAGGACGTCATGTACAGTATCACAACAATGCAAGTAGTAAACAAGCAACAACATCATCCATTGCATTAATAATATAATTTCATATAAGTGTGTTCCGTTAAGTTTTAAAGACACCAAAACAATATACATCAAAAATATAAGATGAGTCTTGAACGAGCTCCATCTTCTCAAAACCTGGCTCCGGTACCTGTCTACTGGTGACCTGAGAATACAAGTTATTTTGAAAGAGTTTATCAGCTTTAGAGATGGTGAGTTCATAAGTATATTAGTGTCTGTGTTTGTATGAAAGCATTTGTAAGATGTTTTGTAAGATGTACTGTGTGTTTGTAAAAGTTTTGTATTTGTTTGAACTATCCTAGAAAACCCTATGTTTCCTACTAAAAGTAGCCTTCTACCAAGGCATCTAGTGTCTGTGTGTGTATCCTTTGTAAAAGTGAGTATTTTCCCAAATCCAACTATCATTAACCAAAAATATAGTTTTTACATTATTGTTTATTGTGTGAAATCACAAAGTAAAATGTAAGGGAAAATGTTATAGTACTTTAATGTAGTATTATGAAACTACTGCTGTACTAACTACCTTAAGCCAATTGTATATTTTAAGGTAACATGTGATCGGCCTGTATCTTGCTACCGACTCAATAGTAAAGTGACAATGTAAGATGCCACAAAAATGACGTTTGGCACCCGTAGACTTGCAAGTCCCACTGTAGCGAGCAGCAAGGTGTAGGATAGTCAATCCAGTATAGATCTATACACAAACTCATACGCTCCCCAATTAAGGAGATTCTGATACAAAAACAGTCATGGCAGGTAGTGTCATGCCCTGTTTAATGGCTCACATAAATGTATTAATGTAAATGTTATGTGAATTGTGTGCTAGCTGTATTGTGTGTTCTTTCTCTGTCTAGCCTGTATGTTTGTTTCTCATCACTCTGTTTCATGTTTGTTTCTCATTATAGTATGTATTGACTCATGTATGAACTGACTCATTGTATGTTTCATCGTTCTAGTAATAGTATCTTCCTAAACTACCCCTATGGTAGCTTACTAGCAATGTATGAATCTGTTTGTATACCCTTGCTACCCAAGGGCATGGACTTGAATGGAGAAAACCTTTTATATCTATATACATATACATAATATATAACTAGGATTCAAACGACCTTCGAACAGCTAACCTTGATACCCTAAGACCACAATCAAACAAGAACAGGAAGCAGGGTAGACTAGCAGTCCTAAGTCCTTCTTAATCCTACTTATATAACTATATCTATATAGGTACACATAATATAAGTTAAAAGAGTTTGATAAATGTATTTGACAATAAAAGAGTTTGTAAAACAGTTTGAGGTAAAAGAGTTTGATAAACAGTTTGAAAAGTAAGAAAACCATTTGCTTGGTAGTTATTAATCACATGTGATTGATATAATAACTATAATTGTTCAACTTGTATTCCCCCCCCCCCCCCCATAAAAGCATTTAAAAACATTTAAAAGGTTAATTAAGGGGTATGAACTCACCTGTAGTTGGTGGTTTGCATGAACTGAAGAAATAGGATTGCTAGGTGTCAAGTGAAGACTTATACACACACAATGATCCTATTTAACATATAAATACAACATATATGTATCTAATTAGCCTTTAAACAACTAATTAGCAAAGTTAAGACATCCTAAGACAAGTTAAACACCTTATATAAGTGTTATAAGTCTCAAGGAATGCATCTAAGTGTTGTAGAACAATGTTATAGGGTTTAGGGTTCAAAAGAAACCCTAACTTGAGTTTACGGTTTTGTGACCTCAACCCAATGGGTTTACGGTCGTAAACCCTAGAGTTTACGGCCGTAAACTCCCCTTCTTTTGACCATTTGTTGATTTGAAGGTTTCTAAGTCCATTGAAGTGTTTCCACTTGAAGTATAAGCCTAAGGAAGAAGCTAGGGCACCATTTCACTCCTATTTGGAGTTTACGGCCCAAAGACCACATCCCTTTGGGTTTACGGTCGTAAACCCTTATGGATGTTGGTATTCTGATGATTTCAAGTCCTTAACACATCAAGGTAAGGATCCAAGTTAGTTACCTAGGCTTAGGAAGGGACTAGGGACATTTTGGTCCCTTAAAATGGGTTTACGGTTCAAGAATGTTCTTGGACCGTAAACACCATTTTCTTGGTGTTTCTTGGATTTTTTCATGTTATAACGAAGTATAGCAAGCTTAAACACACTCTAGGATAGAAGTACTTACTATATGGAAGCTTGAAATGAGCCAAAATGCCAAGAACACTAGTGTGTGTTCTTGGTGTTCTTGGTGAAAATGGAAGAATCAACCTTTTGGAATGATTTCACGGTTAGAAAGGTGTTAAAACACTAGATTAAGTGATCTACTAACTTGAAATGGTTGAAAACACTTACTAGATCGAGATTTGGAATAAATCTCGGGATGATATTTGAGAGGATTTGCTTTTGTTCTTGAGAAATTTAGAAAAATGACATAAAATGACAAGTGTCATATACTCCAAATTTCTGGGTTTTTGGCTAAAAATATTTTATTCCGGTAGTAAACTCCAATTTCTTGAAGTTTAGGAATAACAGTGTTGCACTATAACCCTAGGGCATCCTCTCTCCTGGTATCTCCTAAAGTGTAAATCCTAAAATAATCAAACTTAATCCAAAAAGTCTGAAAATTTATCTGTAACTGATTTGACTTCTATTGAATTGACATGTTGTACAGACTAGAAATTTCGAGTTGTCACAGTTTTCTCCAATCTTCATCATATCGATCACTGCTTGAGTAGAAAGCTTGAACCTTTAGGTTTCCATTTTCATCAGGATCATAGCCCTTGGTTAGATGCAACCCATTACAATTTTCACACCCCACTTGTATAGCATGGATTGTTTGATCCATCTTAGTCATCCTCCTATCCATGTTATGCAACATTGCTAAGACTACACACATGTCTTCTGAAGTTGAATTTGTCGATCCCCTTGCTACATCATTCCTTAGGTTATGGTTTTCTCTTGAATGTTTTGCGAATTCCTCAATAAGCTCGTTTTCGATCAAAACTGGGTGATTTCGGCCGAGAACCCTGATTTTTGGTCGGATTGGGTCGGATCTTCATCGATTTCGGTTGAATCTGGGTCGAACCGAAAACCCGAACTCATACCAAAACTAGTTTCAACACCTTCGTCGGAAAAACTCGTCAAAACCATTCGAAACCTGCAAATCTATGAAAAACGAGTGCACCAAAAACAATTAAAACATCATTGATGTGATCGAAAAACGATAATCTACCTGATTCACCAACGAATTTGCAATACAAACACCGAAAAAGGTAGATTTTTCAGGAAAAATCGAAAAAGCTTGGAGAGAAGACAACAATAACGGATTGGAGTTTTTCCGTGGTAAACCCGAATCAGCCGAAATGAGGGAATATATATACCATAAAAGATTTCGGCCCAAATGGCCCACCCCCAACGATTTCGGCCCAAAATAAAAATAACCCAAATTTTAATAAAAGTTTCCTTCGATTTTACGTTTCAAAAACCAAAATGAGAATTAAAAATTAAACACACCATTAAAAAAAATTAATTATTAATTTCTTTTTATTTTTATATATTTTTTTAATTTTTTTAATTTATTTTATTTTTTTTATTTTACTATTTCTCCCACTAAATTTGTGCATAACAATGAAAATATGTACAAATTTAAATAAAATTAAAATGTAATCCAGAACAAAAACTTTTGGAATCAAACATTATATGATGAGGTTTATCAGCACACACGTTCATGAAAAACTCTACTCAATCATTGATATTGTGATCCACTTAAACACAAAAGACATGTTTCTGGACAGATCATGAGTGACCATATATAACTACTATATTCCTAATTAGACCATTTTGTCTAACGATGACCAGAGATATTGTGGTCCACTTATATTTAGCCAGTAAAATCTACCAGTCAGCCTTTTAGTTATGGGTGCAGTTAATATTAGTACACTAGAAGATGTTCCCCACTTCATGGCATACCCCAGTAATCAAGGAAATTTCCTCAAAATCCTTTACTTCAGGTAAGTATATAATCATTATGGAATGCATATGTTGTGTCCCGAAATTAGAGTTTAAGAAAATAAGTAGTTACAAATAACTAAGTAAAGAGACGAGGATATTTCAGTTTCATCTGATCCTCTCGCTCCCAAATGAATTCAGGTCCTCGCTTCGCATTCCAGCGAACCTTCACTATCAGGATACGACTTTGTTTCGTTTGCTTGACCTCACGGTCCATGATCTCTACGGGTTCTTCCACGAAGTTGAGGCTCTCGTTGATCTCGATCTCGTCGAGTGGTATTACAAGAGCCTCGTCGGACAGACACTTTTTCAAGTTTGAGACGTGGAAAGTAGAATGTACGTTGCTGAGTTCGCGCGGTAGATTGAGTTTGTAAGCTACATGGCCGATTCTAGCGAGAATCTCGAAAGGCCCAATGTACCTTGGATTTAGCTTCCCACGCTTCCCGAAGCGTATCAAGCCTTTCCAGGGTGAGACCTTCAGTAGAACGCGGTCGCCCACCTGGAATTCCAACGGTTTCCTTCGCTTGTCAGCGTAGCTTTTCTGTCGGTCTCTAAAGGCTTTCAATCGTTCACGAATCTGAACGATCTTCTCTGTCGTTTCCCGAATGATCTCCGGACCTGTGAGAGTGCTTTCAGGAACTCGTCCTTTAGCTAACTGGGTATCACCCACTTCAGCCCAGCACAGAGGGGATCTGCACTTTCGGCCATAGAGGGCCTCGAATGGAGCTGCCTTTATGCTCGTGTGATAACTGTTGTTGTAGGAAAATTCGACAAGGGGTAAATGAGTATCCCAAGCTTTCCCAAAGTCGATCACACAGGCTCGCAACATATCTTCCAAGGTTTGGATAGTTCTCTCACTTTGTCCGTCGGTCTGTGGATGGTAGGCTATACTCATGTCCAGCCTAGTTCCTAGGGATCTTTGTAGCGACTGCCAGAACCTAGAAGTGAATCTACTATCTCTGTCTGAGATAATGGATATGGGAACACCGTGCAGTCGTACAATCTCTCTAATGTAGGTTCTTGTAAGCTTCTCCATCTTATCTGTTTCCTTGATAGGCAGGAAGTGTGCAGACTTGGTTAATCTGTCGACGATGACCCATATGGTATCAAGTCCACCCGTTGTCTTGGGCAACTTGGTTATGAAGTCCATAGTGATCCGCTCCCACTTCCATTCCGGTATCTCCGGTTGTTGCAGTAAACCGAAGGGTTTCTGGTATTCGACCTTAACCTTGGCGCAAGTAAGGCATTTACTTACGAAGGTAGCAATATCTGCTTTCATGTTAGGCCACCAGTATAGCTTTTTAAGATCCAGATACATCTTATCTGAACCTGGGTGGACGGAATAACGAGTGTTGTGTGCCTCTGTCATGACCAAATCTCTGAAGCCACCGTGTTTCGGTGTCCAGATCCGATCCATGAGGTATATGGCTCCGCCACCCTTGACTTCCAAATTTTTCTCCATTCCTCTTAGGGATTCACCCGCCACATTTTCAGGTTTCAAAACATCGAGCTGAGCCTCCTTAATTTGCGTGGACAAGTGTGAATGCATAGTTAGAGTCAAAGATTTGACTCTACGACCAGAATATTCTTTCCGACTTAGGGCATCAGCTACTACATTGGCTTTACCCGGATGATAACGAATTTCGCATTTGTAATCACTGAGTAGCTCGACCCACCGTCGTTGTCTCATGTTGAGCTCCTTCTGGTCGAATATATGTTGCAGGCTTTTGTGGTCCGTAAAGATTGTGCTTTTTGTACCATACAGGTAGTGTCTCCAGATCTTCAGAGCAAACACCACTGCTCCTAGTTCAAGATCGTGGGTGGTGTAGTTAACTTCGTGTGTCTTCAGCTGTCTCGAGGCATAAGCGATGACTTTACCTCGCTGCATCAGAACACATCCGAGTCCTTGATTTGACGCATCGCAATAGACAACGAAGTCTTCTATTCCTTCAGGGAGGGATAGTATTGGTGCGGTGCACAAGGCTCGTTTGAGCGTTTGGAACGCTCTCTCCTGTTTCTCTTCCCAGTTAAAGGCCACGCCTTTCTGGGTCAGTGTTGTAAGAGGTTTCGCTATGCGGGAGAAGTTCTGAATGAACCTGCGATAGTAGCCAGCGAGACCTAGAAATTGACGAATTTTTGTAGGCGTCTTCGGTGCTAACCAGTTCTCAATGGCTTTGATTTTGGAAGGGTCCACGTGAATTCCCTCTTCACTAACTACGTGGCCCAAGAATTCGACTCTTCGAATCCAAAATTCGCACTTAGAGAACTTCGCATAGAGCTTCTCCGATCGTAATGTTTCTAAGACTATTCGTAGGTGTTGACTATGTTCCTCCTTACTTAGAGAGTAGATGAGTATGTCATCGATGAAGACAATGATGAACTGGTCTAAGTAAGGACGACACACCCTATTCATTAAATCCATGAATATTGCGGGCGCGTTTGTTAATCCGAACGGCATCACTACAAACTCGTAGTGTCCATAACGAGTTCGGAAGGCTGTCTTGGGAACATCCTCCTCTAACACTCGTAATTGATGGTATCCGGATCGTAGATCTATCTTCGAGAAGTAGTTGGCTCCTTGAAGTTGATCAAATAAATCGTCAATGCGGGGTAAGGGGTAACGATTCTTAATGGTAAGCTTGTTGAGTTCTCTGTAGTCGATGCACATACGAAACGATCCGTCTTTCTTCTTGTCGAACAAGACCGGTGCTCCCCATGGTGAGAAGCTTGGCCTAATGAATCCCTTCTTGAGAAGTTCGTTAAGCTGACTGGAAAGTTCCTGCATCTCCGCTGGTGCCAGACGATATGGAGATTTGGCTACTGGGTAGCCCCTGGCACTAAGTCGATTCTGAATTCGACTTGGCGTTGTGGTGGTAATCTGGGGAGTTCTTCTGGAAAGATGTCGGGAAAGTCGCGTACTTCTGGGATGTTCTGAATGTCTTTTACTTCTTGACTCGTATCGACGATGTGTGTGAGGAATGCATGATATTCCTTTCACAAGCATTTCTGAGCTTGGATGCATGAAATGATGCGAAGGCTCGTACTAGGTTTGTCGCCGTAGATAACTAGGGTTTCGCTGTTAGGAAGGTTAAGACGAACTGCTTTTTCAAAGCACATGATGTTGGCGCGATGAAGGCTCAACCAATCCATGCCGATAATAACGTCAAAACTTTTAATTGGGACCGACATGAGGTCTATCTTGAAAGTATGGCCATCTAAAGTTAGAGTACAACCTACGTATATGCAGTTAGTACTTTCCATTTTCCCGTTTGCCATTTCTACAATGATTGATTTATCTAATCCACGTGGTTTTTGTTTAAGCAGGGGTGCAAATTTATGGTTTACGAAACTTTTCTCAGCTCCACTGTCGAAAAGTATGCAAGCATATGAGTTATCGAGGAGAAACATACCAGTAACTATCGTAGGATCAGCTACGGCTTCCTCGTGGCCTATGGCCAGAACTCTTCCTACTCCGCCAGCTATCCCCGCCTTGGGGCAGTTCCTCTTGTAGTGGCCTACCTCGCCACAACCGTAGCAAGCTTGACCCACACCGGCGTTAGGAACTTGAGCGGATGGCTTTGCTGGAGTCTTACAGAAACGGGAAGTATGCCCCCTTCTGTTGCAGTTGGTGCACTGCATTTCCCGGCAAGGTCCGTTGTGATGGAAGGTGCATTTGTTGCACCTCGGAAGATTACCGGCATAGGGTTTCGCTGGTAAGGGGTTGGCAGGGACAACAGGGGTTACCGTGGCAGCATTGATTGCCACTAGTTGTTGTCTCTTTGAGGATTCTTGCGAAGTCCCGCTTTTCCTCTTGTTCCACCCCTTTTTCTTGTTGTTGTTGTTGTTGTTTCCCTTTTGTTGCTCGGGTGTAGGAATCGTTGGGTTTTGGTGGTTTCCGTGATCTATGAGAGATTGTGCCAGCTCTTTAGCGCTGTCAAAAGTAACAGGCCTGGATGCTAACACACTTGACTGGATTTGGGGCGTCAGTCCCCAAATATATCTCTCTATTTTCTTGCTCTCAAGAGCAAGCATATCAGGGCATAGAATTGCCAGATCACAGAATCTATTAGTATAGGTTGATATGTCGGAACCAACCATTTCTAGACCCCAGAGTTCCTGCTCGAGTTTTTAAATTTCCCCTCGAGGACATTACTCTCTCATCAGCATGGCTTTAAAGTTTTCCCAGCTGATTGAATTTGCCACTATTAGGGTCAGAGACTTAACGTGGCCATTCCACCAAGTTAAAGCCTTGTCATAAAAAGTACAAGTAGCAAACTTGACCTTGTTGCCCTCTGGGCAAGCACAGATTTCAAAGACCGCTTCTGTCTTTTCTATCCACTGCCTTAAGATCATAACCCCACCAGATCCATTGAAATTCCGGGGTTTGGCATTCGTAAAATCCTTGTAGGTGCATTCCCGGGGATGCCCATGGCTCTCGCCATGGTTGGAAGGAGGTGCACCTGTTCCCGATCCACTAGGGACAGGAGTATTGATGTGTGACATGGCAGCCGCTACGGCTGTCGTGACAGCTGCTTGGAACATAGCAGCGTCAAACTGAGCAGGTGGTGGAGGTGGTATCGGTGTTTCGTTATTATTGTTACGCCTTGGATTTCTGCGAGGCGGCATCTTTTAACTATAAGTTTAGAAATATGAAGACATTGATGAGAATTTAACAGGGAAGTTGATGAGAATGACTCATGGACTAACTCTACATAGCCCAACAGCACGATTGAATGTAGATCTAGAACTAACAGATGATAGCATTTGGATAACAATTCCCATGAGATTAGGTACCTGTCAATATTACTGGAACTACAGATGTAACAAGTTCGGAAAAATGACCTAGTAGGAGGCCTTACATCAACCAAGATGGGAAAATTTTGACAGGACTACGACCTAATCCAGACCTAATAGGTCTGAGATTTACAAAGATAGGAAATTAGACCAGAGTTTTACATAACTAGGTTATATCCAAAAGAGAAGTCGATGAGATTCTATCGGCGACGAGAACTACTAGAGTGAGTTCTTGATTCCGACAGAATGCGTTCTATGTGCCTTATACGCCTGTCAGATCTTACTTGCTGAGCTCGAAGTTCCCTGACTTTCGCTTGGGTTCCAGCAAGTTCTCTCTGCAGAGCTGCATTTTGGACCAGAGTCCTTTCATGAGCAGACTCTAGCTGGCGAATGCGGACTGTATTTACGCCAGAGTTGGCGTCAATCTCCACGACTCGGTCGATAGTCGCTCGACCTTGTACGTCATTCCGAGAAATCCTACGAACCATGATGGGTAGGACCCTGTCAGCTGAACCTCCCTCAGTGAGGTTGTAGAAGCTTCTGTCTCCGTTGTAGGGGATGGGTTGACCCTGTTCCTGGCTCCATCTATTCAAGTTTGTGGCCCACAGAGGTGTAGGTCCTTGAAATGCGGGGCGAGGGTTTGGGTCATGAGCAGCTGGGGGTAGGTTGTTGACTTTAGGCTCTGAGTCAGAACTATCATAAAAGCCTCCAGCATGGTGATCATCCAAAGGAATTGGGTGATCATCTTCTGGCTCTTCTCCGAGCCATCCAGCATTATCGTGGTTAGGGTAGTACGGGTCGCCGTGGGGATGGAATCCAGCCATGATATCTATACGAGAAAAGGGATGTAAGAAATAATTTAATAGACGTACTAACTAAGATAATTATAAGATGATCTTTATCAGTCACTTCAATACTTGTTTAGTGCATACCAGTTATATGTATTTAGGACAGGATAGACCTTCGAATAAGTGACCCTAACCCTAAGCCCACAACCAAACAAGGACAGGAAGTAAAGCAAAGATTCACAGATTCTCAGTCTATGACATCCTAGTACATATAACCTTAGTGTATCCACTAAACAACTATTGACATACTAATAAAGACCTTTAGTTCTCAGATAAGTAATTATAGTAACACCAAATACCCCTATAGTATTTTATTGTGGTCGTGTTGGTAAGTTTTTAGACTTGTTGCCACATCACAACCATTCTTGGGCATATGCTAATCACTCCTCAAACCAGCATAGTTGATCAGGCTATGCCACTCCCAGGACTGACCATACATCCTCGAGCTTACTTGTGATATTCAACAATCGTAATACTTTTGTTCTTGTCAAAGTGACACTGATTTTAGTATGAATGCAGGCAAGTATACTTAGTTAAATATTTTATTATTTAAAAGTATAAACTCTTGGTCAGAGTGTTTTAATCCCAATGTATTTATAGTTAGTATATCTTTTATGGGTTGATATACTTAATTCACTATAAACAATGCTCTGATACCAATCTGTCACACCCCAAAACCGAGAACGGTAGAAACGTTCAGGGGTGGAGGACGTCATGTAAAGTATCATAATAGTGCAAAGTAGTAAACAAGCAACAACACCATCCATTGCATTAAAAGTAAATTTTTAATACATGTGTGTTCTTTCATAGTAATAAGACACAAAAATATGTAATCAAAATAAAAGACGAGTCTTGACTGTGCTCCGTCTTCTCAAAACCTGGTCATCGTACCTGTCTACTTGTGACCTGAGAATACAAGTTATTTTGAAAATGTGGATCAGCATAAAGCTGGTGAATTCATAAGTATTTTAGTGTCATTGATTTGGAAAGTTGTTATGAAAGGCATGCCAATGTTAATGAAACATTTGGTATAAGTGTAAAACCCTAGAAAATCCCATATTTCCTACTAGTATAAAAGGTAGTCTTCTACCAAGACCCGAATGCTTTGAAGTTTGCATTTCTGTGTGAATGAAAGTTTTTCCCATGTGTGACTATTATTATAAATATATAGTCTACCTCATCGTTTATGTGAATGTGTCACAAAATAAAAGTAAATGGGAAATTATATAATCATTTAAGTATTGTCCTTTGGTACTAGGATAAACACGACGTGGAAACTCGCCGAAAAGTATTAACCGTAGACATCCGTCGATGTGCATTTTCCCTCTGTAGCTAACAGCTGGGTGTAGAATGGTTAGTCCCGTGTATATATATAATAGTATCTACACATATAATATGTAATAGCATCTCATCATATAGTACCTATGTAAAAGTATCCATGAAATAGTATCTCTTCATATTGATGTATCAGTATCTCTTCATATTGATGTATTAGTATCTCTTCATATTGATGTATTAGTATAGACTCATGAATGAACTGACTATGGTGTAATTCCTAGTAATAGGAATAATGTTTTGTATCCCCTAAACTATACCTATAATAGTTTACTGGAATGTAAATTGAGTGTCCAAGTAGGTTTATACACCCTTGCTACCCAAGAGTGTTGGAATTGAATGAAGAATGAAAGCTCTTATATCAATACATATATATACATGAAACATAAGTGTATAGATATGGTTTTTAACAATAAGTTGAAGGAGGTTTTGTAAAACATTTAACAGTCTTGAACATTAAATAATAATGACTTGACGTCATTTTATAAAACATTTCAAAAGTAAATCATTTGATAACAAAGTATAACAGAACTAAAAACCATTTCGTGTATCACATTTTGAAGTATGTGAAATCAGTTGGTTGAAAACACAGTTATAAATCACATGTGATTGATTCTATAACCTGCTGTTTTCTACTTGTATTCCCCCCCCCCATTAAAGCATTTAAAATCATTTAAAAGATTGATTAAGGGGTATGAACTCACCTGTAGTGGGTGGTTTGGATGATCGGATGATGTAGGATGCTAAGTGTCAAGTGAAGACTTGAACACACACAATGATCCTAGTTAACATATAATAACACATATATGTATCCAATTAGTCATGAAACAAATAATTAATCATGTTTAAGACATCCTAAGACATGTAAAACACCTTATTTAAGTGCTATAAGTCATAAGGATTGCATCTAAGTGTTGTAGGACATTGCTATTGAGTTTAGGTTTCAAGGGGACCCTTCTTTGGAGTTTACGGTTTTGTGACCATAACTCATTGAGTTTACGGTTGTAAACCCATAAGTTTACGGCCGTAAACTCATGTTTCTTTGACCATTTGTTGTTTTGAAGCTCTACAAGTCCTTAGAAGCATTTCCACTTGAAGTATAAGCCTATGGAAGTGATTAGGGCACCATTTCACTCCTAAATGGAGTTTACGTTCCTTGGACCATTTCCCTTTGGGTTTACGGCCGTAAACCCATATGGTTTTGGTCTTTTGATTGTTTTGATTCCTAAGCACAATGAGGAAAGGATCTATGCAAGTTTCCAAGGCTTAGAAGGGGCTAGGGCACACTTTGGCACCCTTTTTAGGGTTTACGGTCCAAGGTGTTCTTGGACCGTAAACACCTTTGATCCTTGTTTCTTTGGTGATTTCTTGATGTTTAGAAGTGTAGCAAGCCTTATACTACTCTAGGATAGAAGTACTTACTAGTTAGAAGCTTGAAAAGGTGCTAAAAGTCCAAGAACACTAGTGTGTGTTCTTGGTGTTCTTGGTGAAACTTGAAGATCTAACCTTTTGGAATGATTTCACGGATGGAAGTGTGTTAGATCACTAGATTAAGTAATATATCAACTTAATAGGGCTAGAAACACTTACAAGTTGAAGATCTAGAAGGAAAACTCGGATGGTACTTGAGAGGATTTGAGTTTTGTTCTTGAAAAGTGAAAAAGTGAAATAAATGGCTAGGTGCCATATATATACCCTTGGGGTTTACGGCCGTAAACACCAAGTTTAGGCCATAAACTCCAAACGTTTGAAGTTTTGGGACTTTATTGTTGCACAATAAACCCTAATGCATCCTCTCTCTTGTTATCTCCTAAAGTACTAATCTATAAACCCTCAAACTTATTCCTAAAAACTTGAAAGTTAGCAGAAACAGTTTTGACTTCTATTGAAGTGTATGGTTGTACAGAATAGAAATTTCGGGTTGTCACAGTCTTCAACATTCTTTTCTAGTCTTGCTCTACATGGAAAGGGCAGCAGTGGCCGGTATGGCTTAATAGGTTCAACATTCTTCTTTTCAGGTTCCTTCCACGTCGTGGCGACTGTTCAGAATCTTCTCGATTTTCCAACTCAACATCCGGGTTTTTTCTGTCAATGGGAGTCATATGGGTAACAATTTTCCCACTTCTAGTTGTTATAGCTTGGATGTGAGCTCCCTTCGGGTTTTATTCTGTGTTTCCTGGAAGTCCTCCCAGTGATCTTTCATTTAATTGCTTAACTAATTGCCCAAGTTGCTTTTCGACGTTGAGGATTGAAGCTTGCTGATTTCGTAGTAAAACTTGCTGATCTTTCATTAAAGCTTGTTGTTCTCTAATTGCTGCTTCGGTTTCCTCGTGCCTTTTTTCAGATGCGGTTGCAAAACGAGTAAGCATTGACTCAAAATTGGGTTTCTTTTCAGGAGCTGGTTCCTCTCGTTGGTAAATGCGTCTTCCTCTTTGTTCATACTTCTCTTCCTTGGCTTTCTTGTACTTATCATCAGGTAACCACTTCTTCTTGGGTTTTTGTCACACCCTCAAAACCAAATGAACGGCGGAAACGTTCTGGGTGGAGGACGTCATGTACAGTATCACAACAATGCAAGTAGTAAACAAGCAACAACATCATCCATTCCATTAATAATATAATTTCATACAAGTGTGTTCCGTTAAGTTTTAAAGACACCAAAACAATATACATCAAAAATATAAGATGAGTCTTGAACGAGCTCCATCTTCTCAAAACCTGGCTCCGGTACCTGTCTACTGGTGACCTGAGAATACAAGTTATTTTGAAAGAGTTTATCAGCTTTAGAGATGGTGAGTTCATAAGTATATTAGTGTCTGTGTTTGTATGAAAGCATTTGTAAGATGTTTTGTAAGATGTACTGTGTGTTTGTAAAAGTTTTGTATTTGTTTGAACTATCCTAGAAAACCCTATGTTTCCTACTAAAAGTAGCCTTCTACCAAGGCATCTAGTGTCTGTGTGTGTATCCTTTGTAAAAGTGAGTATTTTCCCAAATCCAACTATCATTAACCAAAAATATAGTTTTTACATTATTGTTTATTGTGTGAAATCACAAAGTAAAATGTAAGGGAAAATGTTATAGTACTTTAATTTAGTATTATGAAACTACTGCTGTACTAACTACCTTAAGCCAATTGTATATTTTAAGGTAACATGTGATCGGCCTGTATCTTGCTACCGACTCAATAGTAAAGTGACAATGTAAGATGCCACAAAAATGACGTTTGGCACCCGTAGACTTGCAAGTCCCACTGTAGCGAGCAGCAAGGTGTAGGATAGTCAATCCAGTATAGATCTATACACAAACTCATACGCTCCCCAATTAAGGAGATTCTGATACAAAAACAGTCATGGCAGGTAGTGTCATGCCCTGTTTAATGGCTCACATAAATGTATTAATGTAAATGTTATGTGAATTGTGTGCTAGCTATATTGTGTGTTCTTTCTCTGTCTAGCCTGTATGTTTGTTTCTCATCACTCTGTTTCATGTTTGTTTCTCATTATAGTATGTATTGACTCATGTATGAACTGACTCATTGTATGTTTCATCGTTCTAGTAATAGTATCTTCCTAAACTACCCCTATGGTAGCTTACTAGCAATGTATGAATCTGTTTGTATACCCTTGCTACCCAAGGGCATGGACTTGAATGGAGAAAACCTTTTATATCTATATACATATACATAATATATAACTAGGATTCAAACGACCTTCGGACAGCTAACCTTGATACCCTAAGACCACAATCAAACAAGAACAGGAAGCAGGGTAGACTAGCAGTCCTAAGTCCTTCTTAATCCTACTTATATAACTATATCTATATAGGTACACATAATATAAGTTAAAAGAGTTTGATAAATGTATTTGACAATAAAAGAGTTTGTAAAACAGTTTGAGGTAAAAGAGTTTGATAAACAGTTTGAAAAGTAAGAAAACCATTTGCTTGGTAGTTATTAATCACATGTGATTGATATAATAACTATAATTGTTCAACTTGTATTCCCCCCCATAAAAGCATTTAAAAACATTTAAAAGGTTAATTAAGGGGTATGAACTCACCTGTAGTTGGTGGTTTGGATGAACTGAAGAAATAGGATTGTTAGGTGTCAAGTGAAGACTTGTACACACACAATGATCCTATTTAACATATAAATACAACATATATGTATATAATTAGCCTTTAAACAACTAATTAGCAAAGTTAAGACATCCTAAGACAAGTTAAACACCTTATATAAGTGTTATAAGTCTCAAGGAATGCATCTAAGTGTTGTAGAACAATGCTATAGGGTTTAGGGTTCAAAAGAAACCCTAACTTGAGTTTACGGTTTTGTGACCTCAACCCAATGGGTTTACGGTCGTAAACCCTAGAGTTTACGGCCGTAAACTCCCCCTCTTTTGACCATTTGTTGATTTGAAGGTTTCTAAGTCCATTGAAGTGTTTCCACTTGAAGTATAAGCCTAAGGAAGAAGCTAGGGCACCATTTCACTCCTATTTGGAGTTTACGGCCCAAAGACCACATCCCTTTGGGTTTACGGTCGTAAACCCTTATGGATGTTGGTATTTTGATGATTTCAAGTCCTTAACACATCAAGGTAAGGATCCAAGTTAGTTACCTAGGCTTAGGAAGGGACTAGGGACATTTTGGTCCCTTAAAATGGGTTTACGGTTCAAGAATGTTCTTGGACCGTAAACACCATTTTCTTGGTGTTTCTTGGATGTTTTCATGTTATAACGAAGTATAGCAAGCTTAAACACACTCTAGGATAGAAGTACTTACTATATGGAAGCTTGAAATGAGCCAAAATGCCAAGAACACTAGTGTGTGTTCTTGGTGTTCTTGGTGAAAATGGAAGAATCAACCTTTTGGAATGATTTCACGGTTAGAAAGGTGTTAAAACACTAGATTAAGTGATCTACTAACTTGAAATGGTTGAAAACACTTACTAGATCGAGATTTGGAATAAATCCCGGGATGATACTTGAGAGGATTTGCTTTTGTTCTTGAGAAATTTGGAAAAATGACATAAAATGACAAGTGTCATATATATACTCCAAATTTCTGGGTTTTTGGCTAAAAATATTTTATTCCGGCAGTAAACTCCAATTTCTTGAAGTTTAGGAATAACAGTGTTGCACTATAACCCTAGGGTATCCTCTCTCCTGGTATCTCCTAAAGTGTAAATCCTAAAATAATCAAACTTAATCCAAAAAGTCTGAAAATTTATCTGTAACTGATTTGACTTCTATTGAATTGACATGTTGTACAGACTTGAAATTTCGAGTTGTCACATCATCCCCTCCTTAGAAGGAATTTCGTCCCGAAATTAGAATTTAAGCAAATAAGTAGTTACAAGGAACTAAGTAAAAAGACGAGGATATTTCAGTTTCATCTGATCCTCTCGCTCCCAAGTGAATTCAGGTCCTCGCTTGGCGTTCCAGCGAACCTTCACTATCGGGATGCGGCTTTGTTTCGTTTGCTTGACCTCCCGGTCCATGATCTCTACTGGTTCTTCCACGAAGTTGAGGCTCTCGTTGATCTCGATCTCGTCGAGTGGGATTACAAGAGTCTCGTCGGACAGACACTTTTTCAAGTTCGAGACGTGGAAGGTAGAATGTACGTTACTGAGTTCGCTCGGTAAGTTAAGTTTGTAAGCTACAGGGCCGATTCTGGCAAGAATCTCGAAAGGCCCAATGTACCTTGGATTTAGCTTTCCACGCTTTCCGAAGCGTATCAAGCCCTTCCAGGGTGAGACTTTCAATAGAACATGGTCGCCCACCTGGAATTCCAACGGTTTCCTTCGTTTATCAGCGTAGCTTTTCTATCGGTCTCTGGAGGCTTTCAGTCGTTCACGGATCTGAACGATCTTCTCCGTCGTTTCCCGTATGATCTCCGGACCTGTGAGAGTGCTTTCAGGAACTCATCCCTTAGCTAACTGGGTATCACCCACCTCAGCCCAGCACAGAGGGGATCTGCACTTTCGGCCGTAGAGGGCCTCGAATGGAGCAGCCTTTATGATTGTGTGATAACTGTTGTTGTAGGAAAATTCTACAAGGGGTAAATGAGTATCCCATGTTTTCCCAAAGTCGATCACACAGGCTCGCAACATGTCCTCTAAGGTTTGGATAGTCCTCTCACTTTGCCCGTCTGTCTGCGGATGGTAGGCTGTACTCATGTCCAGCCTAGTTCCTAAGGAACCTTGTAGCGATTGCCAGAACCTAGAAGTGAACCTACTATCTCTGTCCGAGATAAAGGATATAGGAACACCATGCAATCGTACAATCACTCTAATGTAAGTTCTTGTAAGCTTCTCCATCTTGTCTGTCTCTTTGATAGGCAGGAAGTGCGCGGACTTGGTCAATCTGTCGACGATGACCCATATGGTATCAAGTCCACCCGTTGTCTTGGGCAACTTGGTTATGAAATCCATAGTGATCCGCTCCCACTTCCATTCTGGGATCTCAGGCTGTTGAAGAAGACCTGAGGGTTTCTGGTACTCGACCTTGACTTTTGCGCAAGTAAGGCATTTACTTACGAAGGTAGCAATCTCAGCTTTCATGTTAGGCCACCAGTATAACTTTTTAAGATCCAGATACATCTTATCTGAACCTGGGTGAACGGAATAACGAGTGTTGTGCGCCTCATTCATGACCAAGTCTCTGAAACCACCTAGTTTCGGGGTCCAGATCCGATCCATGAGATAATAAGCTCCGCCACCCTTAATTTCCAAGTTCTTATCCATCCCTCGCAGGGATTCACTGGTCACATTTTCAGGCTTCAAAGCGTCGAGCTGAGCCGCCTGTATTTGTGTGGATAAGTGCGAATGGATAGTCATAGTCAATGACTTGACTTTACGACCAGAATATTCATTCCGACTTAGGGCGTCAGCTACTACATTGGCCTTGTCGGGATGATAACGAATTTCGCATTCGTAGTCACTGAGTAGCTCGACCCACCGTCGGTGTCTCATGTTGAGCTCCTTCTGATCGAATATGTGTTGTAGGCTCTTGTGGTCCGTAAAGATTGTGCTCTTCGTACCGTACAGGTAGTGTCTCCAGATCTTCAAAGCAAAAACAACTGCTCCTAGTTCAAGATCGTGCGTCGTATAGTTGACCTCATGTGTTTTCAGCTGCCTCGAGGCATAGGCGATGACCTTACCTCGCTGCATCAACACATCCGAGACCTTGGTTTGATGCATCGCAATAGACAACGAAGTCTTCTATCCCTTCGGGGAGGGATAGTATTGGTGTGGTGCACAAGGCTCGTTTGAGCGTTTAGAACGCTCTCTCCTGCTTCTCTTCCCAGTCAAAGGATATGCCTTTCTGGGTCAGGATTGTCAGCGGTTTCGCTATACGGGAGAAGTTCTGAATGAACCGGCGATAGTAGCCAGCGAGGCCTAGAAATTGACGAATTTCTGTAGGCGTCTTTGGTGCTGACCAGCTCTTAATGGCTTTGATTTTGAATGGGTCCACGTGTATTCCCTCTTCGCTAACCACGTGCCCTAAGAATTCGACTCGGCGGATCCAAAATTCGCATTTCGAGAACTTCGCATAAAGCTTCTCCGCGCGCAGGGTTTCTAAGACTAATCGCAAATGTTGACTATGTTCCTCCTTAGTACGAGAGTAGATAAGTATGTCATCGATGAAGACGATGACGAACTGATCCAAGTAAGGACGACACACCCTATTCATTAAGTCCATGAATACAGCGGGCGCGTTTGTTAATCCAAACGGCATCACTACGAATTCGTAGTGCCCATAACGAGTTCGGAAGGCTGTCTTTGGAACATCCTCCCCTAGCACTCGTAACTGGTGATATCCGGATCTTAAGTCGATTTTAGAAAAGAAATTCGCCCCTTGAAGTTGATCGAATAAATCGTCTATCCGAGGCAAAGGATAACGATTCTTGACGGTCAGCTTGTTGAGCTCCCTGTAGTCGATGCACATACGAAACGATCCGTCTTTCTTTTTGACGAACAAGACTGGAGCTCCCCAGGGTGAGAAGCTTGGTCTTATAAAGCCCTTGCTGAGCAGTTCGTTAAGTTGACAGGATAGTTCTTGCATCTCTGCAGGTGCTAGACGATAAGGCGATTTGGCTACTGGAGTAGCCCCTGGAACTAAGTCGATTCTGAACTCGACTTGTCGTTGCGGGGGTAATCCTGGTAGCTCTTCTGGAAAGACGTCGGGAAAGTCGTGTACTACTGGAATGTTCTGAATAGATTTAGTTGCTTGGCTCACATCGACAACATGAGCAAGGAATGTGCGACATTCCTTTCGCAAGAATTTCTGAGCTTGAATGCTCGAGATGATACGAAGGTTTGTGTCGGGTTTGTCGCCATAAACTACTAGGGTTTCACCAGACGAAAGATGAAGGCGGACTGCCTTTTCGTAACACATGATGTCGGCACGCTGAAGACTCAACCAATCCATGCCAATGATGACGTCGAAACTTTTAATTGAGACTGGCATGAGATCGATCGAGAATGAATGGCTATCTAAAGTTAAGGTACACCCTATGTAAATGCAGCTAGTGCTCTCTGTCTTCCCATTAGCCATTTCTACTGTGAACGGTTCTTTGAGTGCTCGTGATTTTTGCTTAAGTAAATGAGCAAATTTTTGATTCACGAAGCTCCTCTCCGCTCCACTATCAAATAGTATACAAGCATAAGAGTTGTCGAGGAGAAACGTACCAGTGACCACTGTGGGGTCGGCAACCGCCTCCTCATGACCTATAGCCAGAACTCTTCCTACTCCACCGGCAGTCCCTGCCTTGGGGAAGTTCCTTTTGTAGTGGCCCACATCGCCACAATTGTAGCAAGCTTGGCCCACTCCAGCGCCGGGGACTTGGGTGATTGGCCTTGCCGGAGATTTACAGAAACGGGTTGTATGCCCCTTCCTGTTGCAGTTTACACACTGCATGTCCCGACAGGCTCCCATATGATGGTAGTTGCACTTGTTGCATAAAGGCAAACTTCCAGAATACTGCTTTATTGGGATAGCAGCAGTGGTAGGTGCTGTCGCACTATGAACTGCCACCGTCTGCTGTTTCTTCGCAGCCTTCTTCTTTTTCTTGTCATCCCAGAATTTCCGCTTGGACTCTGCAGTTCTGGCGGTTTCTGAGATGGCCAGGGTGGTTGTTGCAGCCGGGGTACGGGCCCCGTGGTCAACTAGCTGCTGTGCCAATCGCTTGGCACTATCAAATGTAGTGGGGCGTGATGACAATACATTTCCCTGGTATGGTGGCACCAGCCTCCATATATACCTCTCGATCTTCTTTCCCTCTGTATGAATCATGTTGGGACACAAGGCCACCAGTTCACAGAACCTGGCGGTATATGCTACGATGTCGGTGCCTTTCATGGTTAGGCGCCAAAGTTCTTCCTCCAGCTTTTGGATCTCGCCCCTCGGGCAGTACTCCTCAATCATGAGGTCTTTTAAAGTATCCCAGCCCATATCATTTGCCACTGAAAGAGATACTGACTTAACATGGCTATTCCACCATGTTAGGGCTCTGGTTTCAAAGGTGCAAGCAGCGAACTTCACCTTGCTCCCTTCTGGATAAGAGCAGATTGCGAAAACCGATTCTGTTTTCTCAAACCATTGTGAGAGTACAATGACTCTGCCAGTTCCTCTGAAGGATAATGGCTTGCAGTTTGTAAAATCTTTGTAGGAGCACTCTCTCGAGCGCACAGGGGTTTCAACCTGTATTGTTGGAATAGGAGTCCCTCCTCCAGTGGAACTTGAAGAATGATATTCAGCCATGGCTGTTGCCACAGCCGCAGCTACAGCAGCATTGAGGGCTGTTGTATCAAATTGAGGAATAGGTGGTGGAGGATTACGTCTTGTTGACTTACGTGGAGGCATCTTTTAGCTGAAATTTTAGAATGAATAAGATATTGATAAGAATTTGACATGAACATTGATGAGAATGACTCATGGACTAACTCTCCATAGCCCAACAGCATAATCAAATGGAATACTTGAATGAAGATGAAAGCATTTGGATAATAATTTCCATTAGATTTTTATATCTGTCAAAGATATTGGAATTACAGATGTAATGAGTTTGGGGAAAAATAACCTAGAAGTAGGTCTTACATCAACCAAGATGGGAAAATTTTGACAGCATACTACCTAATCAAAACCTAGCAGGTCTAAGATTTATAAGGATAGGAAATTAGACTTAAGTTTTTACATAACTAAGTTATATCCAAAAGAGAAGTCGGTAAGATTTTAACAACGACGAGAACTGCTTGAGTGAATCCTTGAATCCGATAGGAGACGCTCCATGTCCCTCACACGCCTATCAGACCTTGCTTGCTGAGCTCGAAGTTCCCTGACTTCGGCTCGGGTTTCAGCAAGTTCCCTCTGAAGCATTGCATTGCTAACCTGAGCCCTTTCATGAGCGGACTCCAGCTGGCGAATGTGGACAGTGTTAATACCAGAATTGGCATCCACTTCTACTACCCGGTCGATAGCTGCTCGACCCTGCTCGGTGTTCCGAGCAATCCTACGAACCATGATAGGTAGGACCCTATCAGCTGTACCTCCCTCAGTAAGGTTGTAGAAACTTCTGTCTCCATTGTAGGGAAAAGGTTGACCTTGTTCCCGACTCCACCTATTCAAGTTTGTGGCCCACAAAGGTGTGGGTCCTTGAAATGCGGGACGAGGGTTTGGGTTTTGAACAACTGGGGGTTGGTTGTTGACTTCTGGCTCCGAGTCGGAACCATCAGAAAAACCTTCAACTTCATAATCATCTAAAGGAATTGGGTGATTATCTTCTGGTTCTTCTTCCAGCCATTCTGCGTTGTCGTGGTTGGGATAGTATGGGTCTCCGGGAAGATGAAATCCAGCAATTAAATCTACACGAGAAAAGGGATATAAGAAATAACTAAATTAGACTAACTAACTAAATAAATAATTATAAGATGATCTTTATCAGTTGCCTTAATACTTGTTTAAAGCATACCAGTTATATGTCACGCAGACGGGATAGACCTTCGAATAAGTGACCCTAACCCTAAGCCCACAACCAAACAAGGAACAGGAAGTAAGGCAAAGATCACAGATTCTATGTCTATGACATCCTAGTACGTATAACTTTAGTGTATCCACTAAACAACCATTGATATACTAATAAAGACCTTTAGTTCTCGAATAAGTAATTATAGTAACACAAAATACTCCTATAGTATTTTAAGTTTAATGTTTTGTTCTACTGTTCTTGTTGTAGAGGTGTTGGTAAGTTTTTAGACTTGTTGCAACCTCACAACCACACTTAGGCACATGCTAATCATTCCTCGGATAATGTAGTTGATCAGGCTACATCTTCCCAGGGTTGACCATATGTCTCTAAGTCTACTTGTGTTGTCCAACAATCGTAATACTTTTGTTCTGTCCTAGTGACACTGATTTTAGTATGAATGCAGGTATGTATACTTTACTAAATATTTTATTATTTAAAGTATAAACTCTTCATGAGAGTATTTTAAATCCCGCTTGTGTTTATAGTTCGTATATCTTTTATGGGTTGATACACTCGATTCACTATAAACAATGCTCTGATACCAATCTGTCACACCCTCAAAACCAAATGAACGGCGGAAACGTTCTGGGGTGGAGGACGTCATGTACAGTATCACAACAATGCAAGTAGTAAACAAGCAACAACATCATCCATTGCATTAATAATATAATTTCATACAAGTGTGTTCCGTTAAGTTTTAAAGACACCAAAACAATATACATCAAAAATATAAGATGAGTCTTGAACGAGCTCCATCTTCTCAAAACCTGGCTCCGGTACCTGTCTACTGGTGACCTGAGAATACAAGTTATTTTGAAAGAGTTTATCAGCTTTAGAGATGGTGAGTTCATAAGTATATTAGTGTCTGTGTTTGTATGAAAGCATTTGTAAGATGTTTTGTAAGATGTACTGTGTGTTTGTAAAAGTTTTGTATTTGTTTGAACTATCCTAGAAAACCCTATGTTTCCTACTAAAAGTAGCCTTCTACCAAGGCATCTAGTGTCTGTGTGTGTATCCTTTGTAAAAGTGAGTATTTTCCCAAATCCAACTATCATTAACCAAAAATATAGTTTTTACATTATTGTTTATTGTGTGAAATCACAAAGTAAAATGTAAGGGAAAATGTTATAGTACTTTAATGTAGTATTATGAAACTACTGTTGTACTAACTACCTTAAGCCAATTGTATATTTTAAGGTAACATGTGATCGGCCTGTATCTTGCTACCGACTCAATAGTAAAGTGACAATGTAAGATGCCACAAAAATGACGTTTGGCACCCGTAGACTTGCAAGTCCCACTGTAGCGAGCAGCAAGGTGTAGGATAGTCAATCCAGTATAGATCTATACACAAACTCATACGCTCCCCAATTAAGGAGATTCTGATACAAAAACAGTCATGGCAGGTAGTGCCATGCCCTGTTTAATGGCTCACATAAATGTATTAATGTAAATGTTATGTGAATTGTGTGCTAGCTGTATTGTGTGTTCTTTCTCTGTCTAGCCTGTATGTTTGTTTCTCATCACTCTGTTTCATGTTTGTTTCTCATTATAGTATGTATTAACTCATGTATGAACTGACTCATTGTATGTTTCATCGTTCTAGTAATAGTATCTTCCTAAACTACCCCTATGGTAGCTTACTACCAATGTATGAATCTGTTTGTATACCCTTGCTACCCAAGGGCATGGACTTGAATGGAGAAAACCTTTTATATCTATATATATATATACATAATATATAACTAGGATTCAAACGACCTTCGGACAGCTAACCTTGATACCCTAAGACCACAATCAAACAAGAACAGGAAGCAGGGTAGACTAGCAGTCCTAAGTCCTTCTTAATCCTACTTATATAACTATATCTATATAGGTACACATAATATAAGTTAAAAGAGTTTGATAAATGTATTTGACAATAAAAGAGTTTGTAAAACAGTTTGAGGTAAAGGAGTTTGATAAACAGTTTGAAAAGTAAGAAAACCATTTGCTTGGTAGTTATTAATCACATGTGATTGATATAATAACTATAATTGTTCAACTTGTATTCCCCCCCCCCCCATAAAAGCATTTAAAAACATTTAAAAGGTTAATTAAGGGGTATGAACTCACTTGTAGTTGGTGGTTTGCATGAACTGAAGAAATAGGATTGCTAGGTGTCAAGTGAAGACTTGTACACACACAATGATCCTATTTAACATATAAATACAACATATATGTATCTAATTAGCCTTTAAACAACTAATTAGCAAAGTTAAGACATCCTAAGACAAGTTAAACACCTTATATAAGTGTTATAAGTCTCAAGGAATGCATCTAAGTGTTGTAGAACAATGCTATAGGGTTTAGGGTTCAAAAGAAACCCTAACTTGAGTTTACGGTTTTGTGACCTCAACCCAATGGGTTTACGGTCGTAAACCCTAGAGTTTACGGCCGTAAACTCCCCCTCTTTTGACCATTTGTTGATTTGAAGGTTTCTAAGTCCATTGAAGTGTTTCCACTTGAAGTATAAGCCTAAGGAAGAAGCTAGGGCACCATTTCACTCCTATTTGGAGTTTACGGCCCAAAGACCACATCCCTTTGGGTTTACGGTCGTAAACCCTTATGGATGTTGGTATTCTGATGATTTCAAGTCCTTAACACATCAAGGTAAGGATCCAAGTTAGTTACCTAGGCTTAGGAAGGGACTAGGGACATTTTGGTCCCTTAAAATGGGTTTACGGTTCAAGAATGTTCTTGGACCGTAAACACCATTTTCTTGGTGTTTCTTGGATGTTTTCATGTTATAACGAAGTATAGCAAGCTTAAACACACTCTAGGATAGAAGTACTTACTATATGGAAGCTTGAAATGAGCCAAAATGCCAAGAACACTAGTGTGTGTTCTTGGTGTTCTTGGTGAAAATGGAAGAATCAACCTTTTGGAATGATTTCACGGTTAGAAAGGTGTTAAAACACTAGATTAAGTGATCTACTAACTTGAAATGGTTGAAAACACTTACTAGATCGAGATTTGGAATAAATCCCGGGATGATACTTGAGAGGATTTGCTTTTGTTCTTGAGAAATTTGGAAAAATGACATAAAATGACAAGTGTCATATACTCCAAATTTCTGGGTTTTTGGCTAAAAATATTTTATTCCGGCAGTAAACTCCAATTTCTTGAAGTTTAGGAATAACAGTGTTGCACTATAACCCTAGGGCATCCTCTCTCCTGGTATCTCCTAAAGTGTAAATCCTAAAATAATCAAACTTAATCCAAAAAGTCTGAAAATTTATCTGTAACTGATTTAACTTCTATTGAATTGACATGTTGTACAGACTAGAAATTTCGAGTTGTCACAGTTTTCTCCAATCTTCATCATATCGATCACTGCTTGAGTAGAAAGCTTGAACCTTTAGGTTTCCATTTTCATCAAGATCATAGCCCTTGGTTAGATGCAACCCATTACAATTTTCACACCCCACTTGTATAGCATGGATTGTTTGATCCATCTTAGTCATCCTCCTATCCATGTTATGCAACATTGCTAAGACTACACACATGTCGATCCCCTTGCTACATCATTCCTTAGGTTATGGTTTTCTCTTGAATGTTTTGCGAATTCCTCAATAAGCTCGTTTTCGATCAAAACTGGGTGATTTCGGCCGAGAACCCTGATTTTTGGTCGGATTGGGTCGGATCTTCATCGATTTCGGTTGAATCTGGGTCGAACCGAAAACCCGAACTCATACCAAAACTAGTTTCAACACCTTCGTCGGAAAAACTCGTCAAAACCATTCGAAACCTGCAAATCTATGAAAAACGAGTGCACCAAAAACAATTAAAACATCATTGATGTGATCGAAAAACGATAATCTACCTGATTCACCAACGAATTTGCAATACAAACACCGAAAAAGGTAGATTTTTCAGGAAAAATCGAAAAAGCTTGGAGAGAAGACAACAATAACGGATTGGAGTTTTTCCGTGGTAAACCCTAATCAGCCGAAATGAGGGAATATATATACCATAAAAGATTTCGGCCCAAATGGCCCACCCCCAACGATTTCGGCCCAAAATAAAAATAACCTAAATTTTAATAAAAATTTCCTTCGATTTTACGTTTCAAAAACCAAAATGAGAATTAAAAATTAAACACACCATTAAAAAAAATTAATTATTAATTTCTTTTTATTTTTATATATTTTTTTAATTTTTTTAATTTATTTTATTTTTTTTATTTTACTATTTCTCCCACTAAATTTGTGCATAAAAATGAAAATATGTACAAATTTAAATAAAATTAAAATGTAATCCAGAACAAAAACTTTTGGAATCAAACATTATATGATGAGGTTTATCAGCACACACGTTCATGAAAAACTTTACTCAATCATTGATATTGTGATCCACTTAAACACAAAAGACATGTTTCTGGACAGATCATGAGTGACCATATATAACTACTATATTCCTAGTTAGACCATTTTGTCTAACGATGACCAGAGATATTGTGGTCCACTTATATTTAGCCAGTAAAATCTACCAGTCAGCCTTTTAGTTATGGGTGCAGTTAATATTAGTACACTAGAAGATGTTCCCCACTTCATGGCATACCCCAGTAATCAAGGAAATTTCCTCAAAATCATTTACTTCAGGTAAGTATATAATCATTATGGAATGCATATGTTGTGTCCCAGGTTGGATCTACCCATCATGCAGAGGGGACAACATATGACTAACATAGAGAGTAGAATATTTGATATATATTGACTTAGAAGCAGTGAACATCATCTGAGTGCATATGTTGTGTCCCATGTCGGATCGTCCGATCATGCAAAGGGGACAACATATGGCTGACTAAGAAAGAAAGAATGACGGTTTTAGACAGACCTAATTTATCAGAACCCCTCAGTCACCCCCTATCAATACCAAAATTAAGGACAGGAGTCCATACGCGAATGAAGTGTTGAGCCACAGATCTAGATCATGGTTAGCTTCAATTTATGTTAGAGGCTTCCTTGCATATTTTACTGTTAAACCTATCCAAGCATCGTATTGTTAGTCCAAATGAAGTTTTCTAAGTTCAAATGATTCCACGTTGTATAGTCCATTAATTTTAGTCCTTTATGCCTACCAACACATTGAACAAAGAGTTTATACAATTCAGCTTCAGTGCTTTACACATATTTTGTTTTCCCTTTATCACTAACTCATATCACTTCCCAAAAGGTTGTCACAAAAATTCCTTTACTAATAATAAAACAAAATGGAAGAAAAGAAGAAATAGTAAATAAAATTGAAAAGAACTTTCAGTTTTCGAAACGTATAATCTTAAGAAATCCCACAAGCGCGAGCTTGGTTTTTAAGAAAAGTTAGGCTTTTTAACAATTGAAGATCTGCTTATTATCATAGAGAACAGAAGAGACAGAAAATTCAAACCGTAATTCAAAAATTGTAGAAATCCCCATTTTCCTTTTCCTTTTCCTTTCCCGCAAAGGACACATGTTCTCCATGAAAATTCTAAATGTCATGCATAAAAGAGATGTCCCCTATCATGTGCCTGGAACAACCATTATCAACATACCGAAGTCTGATGATATTCCTCCATAGCCGCTCTGACACAGAGTCCCTTTACCATCAATACATGATACTCTATCCCAAGTCATATCCTGTTTATTAAACACAGTAAATGAAGAGAAGTTCGAATTTTTAGGTGATTTGGGAAGTGAAACCTTTAGAACCCATTTGTAGTCGGGTTTAACCATTTTCCTGTTTAATCGGATGGATGTTTCAGCACTTGCTTTGGAGCTTGAGACCGATTGCTGAGATGACTTTGAGCTTACCGATCTTGGTCTGACTGAACAATTTCTCAAATTAGGCTTCTTGTCCGACATGCCCTTTTTGGCCTTGGGAGTTTGATTCTTGGCCCTTTTTGCATTCCAATCACCACTGCTTAAACGTAACCTCGAAAGATTTCTTATGGAAGATCTCCCCCTCGACACGTTCTGCTAACCTTGTTTATAGTAGGGAACATATAGACGATGTGGGCAATTTCTAGCAATGTGAACGAGAGTCCCACAGTTGAAACAAGTTTGTCTTTTCAAATAAATAGGATTGTGACTTAGTCCTTGTCCAAATGAAGTTTGTTTCAAAGACCTTCGACAATCACAAGCACATTTATTAGATCTCTTACCAAATTTTTGTGGTTTGAAATTTTCAACAGTAGGATTATTATCATCACGAGTTTTTGAATCAACTTTAGCAGAACTAGAATCATTTTGTTCTGCTCGAGCCCGTCCTGCATTGTTACTTTATCTGCACATGAAGTAGAGGCATTAGAATCATTCACATTAACACATTTAGTTGGGCCAGATTGTTCAGTCTTGATTGGAGCAATTACAGGCGGTTGACCACACTGTGCAGGTGTCTCTATCTCTTTCGTTTCACCAGGCGGAGTATAGTTATCATTGAAAGGAGCTGGAACATTATGATACCCTAGACCCATACCCTGTTTGTCTTCCCACTTTAATTGTTTTTCTATCATATACTCAACTTTCTTACTTGGCACATCAAATTTCTTAAAAGTAAAGTCAGCATCCTCAAATTTAGCCTTTAATGCATCAAGTTCGGCAGTTAACTTTGCAATTTTCTCCTTGGCAAACCGATAGTGAACACATTTGGTGTTGTACTCTTCTTTAATCCTACTTAAATCTTTTGTTTGTGCTTCTAGTTTTTCTTTAAGCGGTGTATTTATTTTCTTGATTTCATATATTTCGTTTTTGAGGTCAAAAACCTCTCTAACCAATAATTCATTATGTTCACGGTATTTATTTTGTCTTCACAGGATTGAGAACATGATGTTTCATTTACCTTTGTGGTGATTGAAGAACTCATTATTCACAAAAAAAATCTGACCGAAAACCCCAATAGTCAACACCCTGTTGGCCGAGAACCTTGAAGGTCAAATTGCATGACCGAAAACAGCTGACCGAAAACTATGTATATTGTCGAGAACTCTTCCAGCCCGAGAACCCTATACCTTTGTACCGAAAACACCAATTAGCCACCGAAAACTCTGAGTCTTAGCTGAAAACGAGATTTTTGATCAAATTTCCTTATCCAGTGAATATTAAAATTTGGTAAGTAACCAAAAACGATTTCCAACGTAATATCTTCCAAAATTAGGGAAGAATGACCAAGAAAATGATGAACACGAAGAACAACTTAATTATTTTTCAATACAACCCCAAAAACACCAAAAGTCAATTGTTGTTTCGAATAGCAAATGATACCGAACATCCTTAAGTTGTTTTTAAGGCTCTGATACCACTTGTAAGTCCCAAAACTCGGATCTTCTAAAAGTATCAATGCAATTATTTAAATTAATGTGGAATCTTAATCAAGCAATTATACGAAACAAATAAACAATTAGATGAATCAATGAACACGTTTCAGTGAATGCACACAATTCTATTGATCGACTGTTGGGTACATTCAAATACTCTTAAACTGTGAACAGGCTCTAACTCCAAAAAACGCATTAACCTGGAATAGCTATACACAAACCATATTTATACTACACCAATTAACCTAATGCCCAAAGATAACAAGCCCACCGAAAACACTAAGCCCACTAGTGATTTCTGTTCAAAACCGAGAACACATATTACATACAAAAACAATGCATAAACCACAAAATATAGTCCAACACACACCCGAGAGTGTGCCCAAATCCGTCAAACCAATACTTTGATATAAACTTATAACAGCTCAAAAATTTAGATAAAATTTTTCATTTAATAATTAGAAATTACAATCATGTTTTGTTTCTCCAAAATTCCATTACACGAACTCATATCCAAAAGATCAGAGTACCCAAAACAATATATGGAGAACTACTGGAGAGTGTATGTTGCGCCATGAAGCCGGGCCCTTCCCCTTAGAAGTACCTGAAACATCCAAAAAGACTATAAGCAAACACTTAGTGAGTTCCCAAAATAACACAAAACATGCAACCATATAATATCATGCAACATATCTATAGATTTTCCTTAGACTCCCTCCGTGGTCTTTACCTGAAATTCCATGGGCTACCCCCATAGTCAAACATCCAAGTGTCATGGGCTCCCTCATGGTCTTTACCTTGAATTCCATGGGCTCCCCCATGGTCTGATATGGAAGTGCCATGGGCTCCCCTCTTGGTCTTCACATAAGTCATTGCATACTAACTAACAAGACCATTTCATATCAACTAACAAGACCATTTCATATCAACTAACAAGACCATTTCATATCAACTAACAAGACCACGCATGAAGTAATGGGCCGACATTAGTGCCTTCGACCCATTGGTATAGTGAGAGAAGACTCACATCAGACTACTGGTAAAAATGTTGCACGACTATTGGTCCAGTAACGTCACACTGAATAAACATGATTTATCCTAATTAGAATCATTTCACGAATCTAAAACATAGGCCCAATTCCTAAGTCCAAACAAGGCCTAAAAGTATTCCCTCCATAATGGGCCCAATATCCAATGCCCAAATTAATAATGCGTCATAAGGCCCAAAAAGGCCCAATCATGACATCAATGGCCCAAAAAAAATTTCCAAGGTCCATCTACCCTAATCGATCCAGGCCCAAGGCTAGGTGGTGTCCAAATGGCTCAAAATCCCACCGAAAGCCCAATGCCCACTGAAGGCGTACGCCCAGTGTACAACTTTAGTACGCTTAGCATACTAAGTCTAGTGGTGGTACTCACAGTGTACAAGTAAGTACGCCCAACATACAAAAAGGTTATGCACCAACAACCATTAAGTGCTTAATATGTGTAAACTCAACGTCCAAGTCTAGATCTGAGTCAATTAAGAGGTCCTAGGGAATAAAGTTGGCAACTTTGTACCCTTGCATGCCACATGGGATCCCAACACCTCATTCTATTTCATTAAGACTTTTCCAAGGATCTTAACTCAAGCATGGAGCCATATAAGTCATCAAGGATGCATTTTTATGCCATAACCAATCCATATAACCTTAGATCTAACCTTCCTAACCTATGGAGTTGCCCAAACTCACAAGAGAGGATTTATGGACCGAAAAGTAGACTTCTACAAAACCCTAACTCAACTAACAAAAAGGATTAACAAATGGAAACCAAAATCACCTTTTGGCTCAAAACTCACACTCTCTTGCAAAGATAGGGTTTAAGGACAAAAAGAGGCTATGGAGGTTGTTTAGGGTTTGGTCCAAATGACATAATTGTGTTTAAATACGGTCCAAGCCATGAAATTAGGGTTTTGGTCCTCAGCCCCGTACGCCCCCCATACCTGCTCGTACGCCCCGCGTACGAGCCTCATCCACCCAATGCATGCACAAGCATACACTAAGCATACATATATGTATGCCCAGTGTACGGAGGGTCTAAAATTGCCAAAAATGAAATACTTCAAGGACATAAACGGAATACCTAGATTCTTGAATGTTACACTAAGGTTAAATATCCATGAAATAGAAGAAGAGTAGAAAATACACTAGATCATGAGGAAAGTGTTCCTATAGAAACACAAAATATATGTTATCAAATGTCAAAGAATAAATGATTAGGCTATGTGGATGGAGGCTATGTAAGTTGAATTAAATTTTCTTAACAAGAGAAAGGTTTTTAGGGCCATTATCCTTATACCTGGAGTTATGAAACGATTAGGGTATAGATGGATCTTCATACGAAAACGAAATGATAAAGACTAAATTGTAAGATACAAGGTTTGGCTTGTGGCTCAAGCTTTCTCTAAAAGACTTAGAATTGATTATGAGGAAACATATTCTTCTGTAATGGACGCAACCACTTTCAGATATTTAATGAGTCTGGCAGTCTCTGAAAATTTAGAGATGCATCTTATGGATGTTGTTACAACTTACTTGTATGGATTAACTGATAATGATATCTATATGAAAATCCTCAAAGGATTTAAAATGCCTGAAACATTAAGTACAAAACCCAAAGAAAGCATACTATAAAACTACAAAGATATTTGTATAACTTAAAGCAATCTGGATGCATATGGTACAATCGTTTAAGCGGTTATTTGACAAGTAAACATTATAAAAATAACATTATTTCTCCATGCGTATTATTAAGAAAGAAACATTTGGGTATGTAATCATAGCAGTCTATGTTGATGGTCTAGATATCATTGGAACGAATAAAGAAATCCTTGAAGTGATTGGACTTTTAAAGAATGAACTTGAAATGAAAGGCCTTGGAATAACCAAATATTGTCTTTGTTTGCAGATTGAGCATATGCCTAATGGAATACTTGTACGTCAATAAAATTATATACAAACAATCTTGAAATGTTTCAATATGGTCAATGCCAATCCTTTAAGCACACACATTGTTGTTAGATCATTAAATATTGACAAATATCCATTTTGTCTCCGTGAAAAAAATGAAGAAGTTCTTGGTCCAGAAGTATCATATTTAAATGCAATTGGAGGTCTTGTGTATCTTACCAATTGTACTAGACTCGGCATTTATTTCGTTGTGAACTTGCTAGCAAGGTTCAGTTCATCACCTACAAGAAGACATTGGAATGGGATCATGCATTTTTTTTCGATATCTTTGAGGAACAATAGATTTACGGTTATTTTATCCTAACAATTCATAACAAATATTGATTGGTTATGTAGATGCAGGCTATTTATGTGACCCTCATAAATATCGATCTCAAATTTGATATGTGTTCATGAATGGAGATACCACAATTTTCTAGCTTTCTTAAAAGTAAACACTTGTTGTCACATCCTCAAATAATATTGAAGTAATTGCAGAAAATGATGCTAGAAGAGAATGTATATGGTCAAGATTGTGACAATCTGAAATTTCTATTCTGTACAACCATACACTTCAATAGAAGTCAAAACTGTTTCTGCTAACTTTCAAGTTTTTAGGAATAATTTTGAGGGTTTATAGATTAGTACTTCAGGAGATAACAAGAGAGAGGATGCATTAGGTTTTATTGTGCAACAATAAAGTCCCAAAACTTCAAAAGTTTGGAGTTTACGGCCTAAACTTGGTGTTCACGGCCGTAAACCCCAAGGGTATATATATGGCACTTAGCCATGTATTTCACTTTTTCACTTTTCAAGAACAAAACTCAAATCCTCTCAAGTAGCATCAGAGTTTTCCTTCTAGATCTTCAACTTGTAAGTGTTTCTAGCCCTATTAAGTTGATATATTACTTAATCTAGTGATCTAACACACTTCCATCCGTGAAATCATTCCAAAAGGTTAGATCTTCAAGTTTCACCAAGAACACACACTAGTGTTCTTGGACTTTTAGCATCTTTTCAAGCTTCTAACCAGTAAGTACGCCTATCCTAGAGTAGTATAAGGCTTGTTACACTTCTAAACATCAAGAAATCACCAAAGAAACAAGGATCAAAGGTGTTTACGGTCCAAGAACACCTTGGACCGTAAACCCTAAAAAGGGTGCCAAAGTGTGCCCTAGCCCCTTCTAAGCCTTGGAAACTTGCATAGATCCTTTCCTCATTGTGCTTAGGACTCAAAACAATCAAAAGACCAAAACTATATGGGTTTACGGCCGTAAACCCAAAGGGAAATGTTCCAAGGACCATAAACTCCATTTAGGAGTGAAATGGTGCCCTAATCACTTCCATAGGCTTATACTTCAAGTGGAAATGCTTCTAAGGACTAGTAGAGCTTCAAAACAACAAATGGTCAAAGAAACATGAGTTTACGGCCGTAAACTCATGGGTTTACGACCGTAAACTCAATGAGTTATGGTCACAAAACCTTAAACTCCAAAGAAGGGTCCCCTTGAACCCTAAACTCAATAGCAATGTCCTACAACACTTAGATGCAATCCTTATGACTTATAGCACTTAAATAAGGTGTTTTACATGTCTTAGGATGTCTTAAACATGATTAATTAGTTGTTTCATGACTAATTGGATACATATATGTGTTATTATATGTTAACTAGGATCATTGTGTGTGTTCAAGTCTTCACTTGTCACTTAGCATCCTACATCATCCGATCATCCAAACCACCCACTACAGGTGAGTTCATACCCCTTAATCAATCTTTTAAATGATTTTAAATGCTTTAATGGGGGGGGGGAAATACAAGTAGAAAACAGCATGTTATAGAATCAATCACATGTGATTTATAACTGTGTTTTCAACCAACTGATTTCACATACTTCAAAATGTGATACACGAAATGGTTTTTAGTTCTGTTATACTTTGTTATCAAATGATTTACTTTTGAAATGTTTTATAAAATGACATCAAGTCATTATTATTTAATGTTCAAGACTCTTAAATGTTTTACAAAACCTCTTTCAACTTATTGTTAAAAACCATATCTATACACTTATGTTTCATGTATATATATAGGTATTGATATAAGAGCTTTCTTTCTTCATTCAATTCCAACACTCTTGGGTAGCAAGGGTGTATAAACCTACTTGGACACTCAATTTACATTCCAGTAAACTATTATAGGTATAGTTTAGGGGATACAAAACATTATTCCTATTACTAGGAATTACACCAGAGTCAGTTCATTCATGAGTCTATACTAATACATCAATATGAAGAGATACTAATACATCAATATGAAGAGATACTGATACATCAATATGAAGAGATACTATTTCATGGATACTTTTACATAGGTAATATATGATGAGATACTATTACATATTATATGTGTAGATACTATTATATATATACACGGGACTAACCATTCTACACCCAGCTGTTAGCTACAGAGGGAAAATACACATCGACGGATGTCTACGGTTAATACTTTTTGGCGAGTTTCCACGTCGTGTTTATCCTAGTACCAAAGGATATTACTTAAATGATTATATAATTTCCCGTTTACTTTTATTTTGTGACACATTCACATAAACGATGAGGTAGACTATATATTTATAATAATAGTCACACATGGGAAAAACTTTCATTCACACAGAAATGCAAACTTCAAAGCATTCGGGTCTTGGTAGAAGACTACCTTTTATACTAATAGGAAATATGGGACTTTCTAGGGTTTTCACACTTATACCAAATGTTTCATTAACATTTGCATGCCTTTCATAACAGCTTTCCAAATCAATGACACTAAAATACTTATGAATTCACCAGCTTTATGCTGATCTACATTTTCAAAATAACTTGTATTCTCAGGTCACCAGTAGACAGGTACGATGACCAGGTTTTGAGAAGACGGAGCACAGTCAAGACTCGTCTTTTATTTTGAATACATATTTTGGTGTCTTATTACTATGAAAGAACACACATGTATTAAAACTTTACTTTTAATGCAATGGATGATGTTGTTGCTTGTTTACTACTTTGCACTGTTATGATACTTTACATGACGTCCTCGACCCCTGAACGTTTCCGCCGTTCTCGGTTTTGGGGTGTGACTGATTGGTATCAGAGCATTGTTTATAGTGAATTAAGTATATCAACCCATAAAAGATATACTAACTATAAATACATTGGGATTAAAACACTCTGACCAAGAGTTTATACTTTTAAATAATAAAATATTTAACTAAGTATACTTGCATTCATACTAAAATCAGTGTCACTATGACAAGAACAAAAGTATTACGATTGTTGAATATCACAAGTAAGCTCGGGGATGTATGGTCAGTCCTGGGAGTGGCATAGCCTGATCAACTATGTTGGTCCGAGGAGTGATTAGCATATGCCCAAGAATGGTTGTGATGTGGCAACAAGTCTAAAAACTTACCAACACGACCACAATAAAATACAATTGGGGTATTTGGTGTTACTATAATTACTTATCTGAGAACTAAAGGTCTTTATTAGTATGTTAATAGTTGTTTAGTGGATACACTAAGGTTATATGTACTAGGATGTCATAGACTGAGAATCTGTGAATCTTTGCTTTACTTCCTATCCTTGTTTGGTTGTGGGCTTAGGGTTAGGGTCACTTATTCGAAGGTCTATCCTATCCTAAATACATATAACTGGTATGCACTAAACAAGTATTGAAGTTACTGATAAAGATCATCTTATAATTATCTTAGTTAGTACGTCTATTAAATTATTTCTTACATCCCTTTTCTCGCATAGATATCATGGCTGGATTCCATCCCCACGGCGACCCATACTACCCTAACCACGGCAATGCTGGATGGCTCGGAGAAGAGCCAGAAGATGATCACCCAATTCCTTTGGATGATCACCATGCTGAAGGCTTTTCTGATAGTTCTGACTCAGAGCCTGAAGTCAACAACCTACCCCCAGCTGCTCATGACCCAAACCCTTGCCCCGTATTTCAAGGACCCACACCTCTGTGGGCCACAAACTTAAATAGATGGAGCTAGGAACAGGGTCAACCCATCCCCTACAACGGAGACAGAAGCTTCTACAACCTCACTGAGGGAGGTTCAGCTGACATGGTCCTACCCATCATGGTTCGTAGGATTTCTCGGAATGACGTACAAGGTCGAGCGACTATCGACCGAGTCGTGGAGATTGACGCCAACTCTGGCGTAAATATAGTCCGCATTCGCCAGCTAGAGTCTGCTCATGAAAGGACTCTGGTCCAAAATGCAGCTCTGCAGAGAGAACTTGCTGGAACCCAAGCTGAAGTCAAGGAACTTCGAGCTCAGCAAGTAAGATCTGACAGGCGTATAAGGGACATAGAACGCATTCTGTCGCAATCAAGAACTCACTCTAGTAGTTCTCATCGCCGATAGAATCTCATCGACTTCTCTTTTGGATATAACCTAGTTATGTAAAACTCTGGTCTAATTTCCTATCTTTGTAAATCTCAGACCTGTTAGGTCTAGATTAGGTCGTAGTCCTGTCAAAATTTTCCCATCTTGGTTGATGTAAGGCCTCCTACTAGGCCATTTTTCCGAACTTGTTACATCTGTAATTCCAGTAATATTGACAGGTACCTAATCTCATGGGAATTGTTATCCAAATGCTATCATCTGTTAGTTCTAGATCTACATTCAATCGTGATGTTGGGCTATGTAGAGCTAGTCCATGAGTCATTCTCATCAAATTCCCTGTTAAATTCTCATCAATGTCTTCATCTTTCTAAACTTATAGTTAAAAGATGCCGCCTCGCAGAAATCCAAGGCGTAACAATAATAACGAAACACCGATACCACCTCCACCACCTGCTCAGTTTGATGTTGCCATGTTCCAAGCAGCTGTCACGGCAGCCGTAGAAGCTGCCATGTCACACATCAATACTCCTGTCCCTAGTGGATCGGGAACAGGTGCACCTCCTTCCAACCATGGCGAGAGCCATGGGCATCCCCGGGAATGCACCTACAAGGATTTTACGAATGCCAAACCCCAGAATTTCAATGGATCTGGTGGGGTTATGATCTTAAGGCAGTGGATAGAAAAGACAGAAGCGGTCTTTGAAATCTGCGCCTGCCCAGAGGGCAACAAGGTCAAGTTTGCTACTTGTACCTTTTCTGACAGGGCTTTAACTTGGTGGAATGGCCACGTTAAGTCTCTGACACTGATAGTGGAAAATTCGATCAGCTGGGAAAACTTGAAAGCCATGCTGATGAGAGAGTAATGTCCTCGAGGGGAAATTCAAAAACTCGAGCAGGAACTCTGGGGTCTAGAAATGGTTGGTTCCGACATATCAACCTATACTAATAGATTCTGTGATCTGGCAATTCTATGCCCTGATATGGTTGCTCTTGAGAGCAAGAAAATAGAGAGATATATTTGGGGACTGACGCCCCAGATCCAGTCAAGTGTGTTAGCATCCAGGCCTGTTACTTTTCACAGCGCTAAAGAGCTGGCACAATCTCTCATAGATCACGGAAACCACCAAAACCCAACGATTCCTACACCCGAGCAACAAAAGGGAAACAACAACAACAACAACAAGAAAAAGGGGTGGAACAAGAGGAAAAGCGGGACTTCGCAAGAATCCTCAAAGACACAACAACTAGTGGCAATCAATGCTGCCACGGTAACCCCTGTTGTCCCTGCCAACCCCTTACCAGCGAAACCCTATGACGGTAATCTTCCGAGGTGCAACAAATGCACCTTCCATCACAACGGACCTTGCCGGGAAATGCAGTGCACCAACTGCAACAGAAGGGGGCATACTGCCCGTTTCTGTAAGACTCCAGCAAAGCCATCCGCTCAAGTTTCTAACACCGGTGTGGGTCAAGCTTGCTACGGTTGTGGCGAGGTAGGCCACTACAAGAGGAACTGCCCCAAGGCGGGGATAGCTGGTGAAGTAGGAAGAGTTCTGGCCATAGGCCACGAGGAAGCCGTAGCTGATCCTATGATAGTTACTGGTACGTTTCTCCTTGATAACTCATATGCTTGCATACTTTTCGACAGTGGAGCTGAGAAAAGTTTCGTAAACCAGAAATTTGCACCCCTGCTTAAACAAAAACCACGTGCATTAGATAAATCATTCACTGTAGAAATGGCAAACGGGAAAACGGAAAGTACTAACTGCATATACATAGGTTGTACTCTAACTTTAGATGGCCATACTTTCAAGATAGACCTCATGCCGGTCCTAATTAAAAGTTTTGACGTTATTATCGGTATGGATTGGTTGAGTCTTCATCGCGCCAACATCATGTTCTTTGAAAAAGCAGTTCGTCTTAACCTTCCTAACAGCGAAACCCTAGTTATCTACGGCGACAAACCTAGTACGATCCTTCGCATCATTTCGTGCATCCAAGCTCAGAAATGCTTGCGAAAGGAATATCATGCATTCCTCGCACACATCGTCGATACGAGTCAAGAAGTAAAAGACATTCAGAACATCCCAGAAGTAAGCGACTTTCCCGACATCTTTCCAGAAGAACTCCCCGGATTACCACCACAACGCCAAGTCGAATTCAGAATCGACTTAGTGCCAGGGGCTACCCCAGTAGCCAAATCTCCATATCGTCTGGCACCAGCAGAGATGCCGGAACTTTCCAGTCAGCTTAACGAACTTCTCAAGAAGGGATTCATTAGGCCAAGCTTCTCACCATGGGGAGCACCGGTCTTGTTCGTCAAGAAGAAAGACGGATCATTTCGTATGTGCATAGACTATAGAGAACTCAACAAGCTTACCATTAAGAATCGTTACCCCTTACCCCGCATTGACGATTTATTTGATCAACTTCAAGGAGCCAACTACTTCTCGAAGATAGATCTACGATCCGGATACCATCAATTACGAGTATTAGAGGAGGATGTTCCCAAGACAGCTTTCCGAACTCGTTATGGACACTACGAGTTTGTAGTGATGCCGTTCGGATAAACAAACGCGCCCGCAGTATTCATGGATTTAATGAATAGGGTGTGTCGTCCTTTCTTAGACCAGTTCGTCATTGTCTTCATCGATGACATATTCATCTACTCTCGAAGTAAGGAGGAACATAGTCAACACCTACGAAGAGTCTTAGAAACATTGCGATCGGAGAAGCTCTATGCGAAGTTCTCTAAGTGCGAATTTTGGATTCGAAGAGTCGAATTCTTGGGCCACGTAGTTAGTGAAGAGGCAATTCGAAGAGTCGAATTCTTGGGCCACGTAGTTAGTGAAGAGGCAATTCTTGGGCCACGTACTTAATCTAGTGATCTAACACACTTCCATCCGTGAAATCATTCCAAAAGGTTAGATCTTCAAGTTTCACCAAGAACACACACTAGTGTTCTTGGACTTTTAGCACCTTTTCAAGCTTCTAACTAGTAAGTACGTCTATCCTAGAGTAGTATAAGGCTTGTTACACTTCTAAACATCAAGAAATCACCAAAGAAACAAGGATCAAAGGTGTTTACGGTCCAAGAACACCTTGGACCGTAAACCCTAAAAAGGGTGCCAAAGTGTGCCCTAGCCCCTTCTAAGCCTTGGAAACTTGCATAGATCCTTTCCTCATTGTGCTTAGGACTCAAAACAATCAAAAGACCAAAACCATATGGGTTTACGGCCTTAAACCTAAAGGGAAATGGTCCAAGGACCGTAAACTCCATTTAGGAGTGAAATGGTGCCCTAATCACTTCCATAGGCTTATACTTCAAGTGGAAATGCTTCTAAGGACTTGTAGAGCTTCAAAACAACAAATGGTCAAAGAAACATGAGTTTACGGCCGTAAAGTCATGGGTTTACGACCGTAAACTCAATGAGTTATGGTCACAAAACCGTAAACTCCAAAGAAGGGTCCCCTTGAACCCTAAACTCAATAGCAATGTCCTACAACACTTAGATGCAATCCTTATGACTTATAGCACTTAAATAAGGTGTTTTACATGTCTTAGGATGTCTTAAACATGATTAATTAGTTGTTTCATGACTAATTGGATACATATATGTGTTATTATATGTTAACTAGGATCATTGTGTGTGTTCAAGTCTTCACTTGACACTTAGCATCCTACATCATCCGATCATCCAAACCACCCACTACAGGTGAGTTCATACCCCTTAATCAATCTTTTAAATGATTTTAAATGCTTTAATGGGGGGGGGGGGAAATATAAGTAGAAAACAGCATGTTATAGAATCAATCACATGTGATTTATAACTGTGTTTTCAACCAACTGATTTCACATACTTCAAAATGTGATACACGAAATGGTTTTTAGTTCTGTTATACTTTGTTATCAAATGATTTACTTTTGAAATGTTTTATAAAATGGCATCAAGTCATTATTATTTAATGTTCAAGACTCTTAAATGTTTTACAAAACCTCTTTCAACTTATTGTTAAAAACCATATCTATACACTTATGTTTCATGTATCTATATGTATTGATATAAGAGCTTTCATTCTTCATTCAATTCCAACACTCTTGGGTAGCAAGGGTGTATAAACCTACTTGGACACTTAATTTACATTGCAGTAAACTATTATAGGTATAGTTTAGGGGAAACAAAACATTATTCCTATTACTAGGAATTACACCAGAGTCAGTTCATTCATGAGTCTATACTAATACATCAATATGAAGAGATACTAATACATCAATATGAAGAGATACTGATACATCAATATTAAGAGATACTATTTCATGGATACTTTTACATAGGTACTATATGATGAGATACTATTACATATTATATGTGTAGATACTATTATATATATACACGGGACTAACCATTCTACACCCAGTTGTTAGCTACAGAGGGAAAATGCACATCGACAGATGTCTACGGTTAATACTTTTCGGCGAGTTTCCACGTCGTGTTTATCCTAGTACCAAAGGATAATACTTAAATGATTATATAATTTCCCGTTTACTTTTATTTTGTGATACATTCACATAAACGATGAGGTAGACTATATATTTATAATAATAGTCACACATGGGAAAAACTTTCATTCACACAGAAATGCAAACTTCAAAGCATTCGGGTCTTGGTAGAAGACTACCTTTTATACTAATAGGAAATATGGGATTTTCTAGGGTTTTCACACTTATACCAAATGTTTCATTAACATTTGCATGCCTTTCATAACAGCTTTCTAAATCAATGACACTAAAATATTTATGAATGCACCAGCTTTATGCTGATCTACATTTTCAAAATAACTTGTATTCTCAGGTCACCAGTAGACAGATACGATGACCAGGTTTTGAGAAGACGGAGCACAGTCAAGACTCGTCTTTTATTTTGATTACATATTTTGGTGTCTTATTACTATGAAAGAACACACATGTATTAAAACTTTACTTTTAATGCAATGGATGATGTTGTTGTTTGTTTACTACTTTGCACTGTTAGGATACTTTACATGACGTCCTCCACCCCTGAACGTTTTCGCCGTTCTCGGTTTTGGGGTGTGACAAAGATCGATGAGACAACTCATTTTGTCTTCATGTGGACTAGATAAAGACAAAGGTCTAACTTTAATTTATGAAGATAAATTGGTATGTGTCACTCAAATGAAAGAATGATATATCAAGAGGCATCTGACAAAGCATATACCTCCAAAGTAGTTTAATTACATTCAAGAGCATATGAAAAAAATCGAAAGGTGAGATAGAATATGTTTAATCCAACATCAATCCAACTGACCGCTTCACGAAAACACTCCCTACTGAAATCTTCAGAAAACATGTTTGTGGCAACGGGATATGACATGTGCATTGCATATAATGTTACAGATCTCTAAATAAGAGGGAGTCAACTATACACTGCACTCTTTTGCTCTTTGTTAAAGTTTTTTCCCACTGGGTTTTCTTTAACAATGTTTTCGGTGAGGCAGTACATCAAGATTGAACTCAGATTAGAAAAATTCTCAACCACGGGAGAGTGTTATAAAATCCGTCAAATTATTGAGAGTACAAAAAGTATGTGGATGAACAATTTTCGCCCCTTGAATAATTTTCTTTACCTATTGAGTTACTATTTTCAAGATGTATGAATATGATGATATGTAGTATAAATATCAATTAAATATGAAAAATAAAAGCATATCATCTCAAATACAATCTTCTAAGTGTTCAAGATCCTCTCTAAGTCTTCTTCTTTCTTACATAATTTTTTAATATTTTTTTGGTTAATTTTGTTATATATATATATATATATATATATATATATATATATATATATATATATATATATATATACTAGTAGGGTAACCGCACGATATAGCGGTGATGAATATTTTCTAAACGAACATTAGTTTCTGGACACGATTAATTTATTTTTAGCAGCATCAAATTCTTTTCTTACGGTGAATAATTTCCAATGAATATGGAGTAAACGTAAGACGGTGATTACTTTCATTCTGACCCCGTCCATATATTTTCCACTTTCGACAATAAGTTTTTCGGCACCGATTTTCATTACGTTGAGAGGTAAATAGTTTTCCTTTATGGATGACGTTTTTTTATTGTTTTAATAATGTAAATAACTTGATCTTTGTTTCAAATAAAATGACCATGTCACTAACTGTATTTGATCTTTACAATATTGATCCAAAAATAGTTATTTACTTAAAATAGAATACAAAATCTTAGAAAAATCTCAAATAATAATAAAAATTTTAAGAGAACCTTTTTTTGGCCGAAAACATAATTTATATTATATTTTCATCTATTTTTCTATATTTTATTTACTACTCGTTTTTACAACTAATATGTAAAAAACAGACATGTATGGAACAACTTTGACTTCAATTTACCGAAATATGTTTATGAAGTATGAAGCATGTACTACAAGCAAAAACATTTGTCAAAATTAGTTAAATAAATATGAAATATATAATATAAATATAAATATTATACTATATAAATTAAAGGATTATAACGAAAATGTTGGAAGGTTTCCCGCAAAACATGAAAACCAAAATATATTATACTATATAAATTAAAGGATTATAACGAAAATGTTGGAAGGTTTCCCGCAAAACATGAAAACCAAAATATAGAGTTATGCATAAAATCGTTAAAAAAAATTGATCTTAACCATTTCACAACTATTTTATATTTAATGATCATGTACCGACAAGGTTAATGATTTTTACACGTGTAATAATAAGGTTATTGATTATGGTTATTAAAATCCCGGAGTTTTTTTAACCAACACCAGAAATGCTCCCAACGGAAGGCGGATGGACACATGTTCGACGGAGGAAAAAGCAACGGAGGGAAGCTGGGGACGATGAAACTACCTTTTTTGTCACAAACATACCAGATAGGGTCACGAAGGCGGAATTTCGCAAGCTCTTTTCCCCGTTTGGGAAGCTTTCAGATATTTTCTTCGGAGAATGGAAGGGGAAGAATGAAAAAAACTTTGGGTTCATAACGTACAGTGGCATCGATAACCCTAAGGAGATGTAAAGAAAATTAAACGGAGTAAAGTGCAGGAACAATGTACTTGAAAATCAACATCTCCAAGTATGGACGGAAGGAACACAGAGCACACTTTCAACCTAAGAGTTTCAGACCTCCCCCCCCCCCCCCCACACACACACACATACACACACTTACCTATCATATACTTCAGATACACACACACACATACATACACTTACCTATCATATACTTCAGATACTGGTGTGCATCCAACTTCAACAAAATAATTGACAACTTTGGGAAGATTGATGTTCCATTTGAAGAGATAGGGGATTAAATAGACTTGTCATGCATCAAGTTACGTATTTTTACTGGTCTCAAAAGAAAGCTAAATCAGGGATGAAGAGTCGGAACCTAATATTCGATACGGATGATAATCCATATGTTCTAATAACAGAAGAGGTAGACTCAACTGACAGTGATGCGGAGGTAAGGGAAGAATATGAGGAAGTAGATTTCGATATCCCGATGAACGAGATGGAAGATGGCGAAATCAGGGATGAAGAGTCGGAACCTAATAGTACGGGCTTGCCGGAAAATATGGTCAGAAACACGTCGGTGATCGGGAACAGGGATACAGAGACATATATGATTAACATTAGGGCGCAATTAAATTCTCCAGTACCCAAGGAGGCGAGGACCACAAACCCAGGCGTAACACCATTTCTTAAATAAGGGTAAAAGACGTCTAGGAATGAGAGATTGTTTAATACGCATGAGGTGTCATTAATGGGGTCAACTAATTCTTTGAATTACGATCAACTCCATACTAAAGAACCTACGAAACCCAATTTGCTTAACAGCCAGCCCAACACATTCAATAGCCCAAACCCCACAACACTCATTAATAATTTAGCCCAACTAGGCAGCTTTGGGTAGTTCCCTCAATCACCCCACAACTCTATTAAAGTATCTCGTACATTTAATAATCAGAAATTGTCACACAAAAGGAAAAGAAATCACAGATCGCCACCGTCTTAAGAATCTAGGATCCCACCATTCCCATCTCTAAACGAAGATACAAAGCAAAATATGGCACAACCTGAGCCTTGCATCAGCCCGCCCGTATTATCTCATCATCTTCCTCCTCCTATACCTCTTATCTCTAAATCTAACCAAGCCTTTTCAGTCGCAGAACCATAGGTCACAACTGCGATTGGGAACTTGATTGGTTTCAACATTAAGAGGGTGTTTGGGAATACTTTTTAAATGACTTTTGCCTTTTAACTTTTCTAAAAAGTTATAAAGATGTTTGGAAGATGCAAAAGTTCTTTTCAAAATAACTTTTTGTAAAGAAAAAAAGAGTGCGTTTTCAAAAGTCAAGAAAGTGTGACTTTTTGTAACTTTTGGACTTTTAAAGCTAAATCACACTCAAAAGTCAAAAAATACTACCCAAACACTTTTTAAAACCCACTTTTGGCTTTTGTTTCCTCAAAAGAACTTTTACAAAAAGAACATTTAGGCTTAAAAAGTAATCCCAAACACCCCCTAAGGCGAATGACCCTATGCTCGGTGCAATTCTTGCGACTTCTGGTGAGAAAGATGGTCTACAATAAATTTTCTATACATCAACATAAGGGGTATTGGGGAGGATTATAAGGTGAATCGGGTTAGAAGGCTTCGTTCACAATACTGGGTATCTTTTCTTGCGGTTCATGAAACTCAGATTTTAGATGAAGAAAACATTGATGTGGCGGCTTGCTGGGGTTACCGGGATGTTGATTTCGTGAGGTCAAAAGCCACTGGGCGTTTTGGGGGCCTAATCAACATGTGGGATAAAAGGGTATTTACACAGGTAGAGTCCATTCATTCTCGCAATTACATAATCACAAAGGGGAACTGGTCTGGAATTCAAGAACCATTATACTTTGCAAACGTTTACGGCCCACATCCGATACATGAAAAGGCTACACTTTGGGTAGAGATCTCACAACTAAAACAAAGTAAAGGTGGCATTTGGATAATGATGGGAGACTTCAATGTGGTACGGAGACCGGAAGAATGATTCAATACAATATTTTGCTCAAGATCTGCAAGAGATTTTAATAACTTCATTCATGATTGTGGCCTCATTGATGTTAAGACGGGGGGACACCGGTTCACGTACTTCATAAATAAGGACCTTAAACTAGCCAAATCGGACAGATTTCTGGTATATCCCTCCTTTATTGACCTGAATCCCACACTTTCAGTGACAGCTCTACCAAAAGAAATATCTTAGCACTGTCTGATCCTTCTCTCTACAACATGGTGTGATTTCGGTCCCCTTCCCTTCAGAATGTTCAACTCTTGGCTGTCACGGGATGGATTTGAACATGTTTTCATATCGGCGTGGAACAGCTTTGCTGGATATCGCACACCGGACCAATACCTAAATACCAAATTAAAATGTGTCAAGGACGCATTCAAAGAATGGAGAAGAACAGATTATTTGAAGGAAGAAATGGTGATCAAGAAAATTAAAGATCTAGTTGATAAACTAGATATAGAGGCTAAATCACGGGCTCTCACTAACGAAGAAATTGTAATAAGAAGGACGAGATACAAAGATATAGTTGGAAAAAAAAAAAAAGAATGGCCATGGACGCTAAACAATAATAAAAAATAAGATGGGTGGTGGATGGCGATGACAATTCAAGGTCATTTCATGGTTTCATCAACAATAACAATAGAAAGAATCGTATCAATGTGTTGATTATCAACGGAGAATGGTGCAGTGATACCATGAAGATTAAGGCGGAGGCTTTTAGGTTCTTTCAATCAAAATTCTAGGAAGCATGGCCGAGCAGACCGAAATTTCAAAGTAACCTCTTCAACAAGATCTCACTGATTGACAAGTTGAATCTTGAAATGCCTATAACTCTTAAGGAAATAAAAAACAATGTGTGGGCCTGCGAGAATGACAAATCCCCTAGTTCCGATGGATTTACTTTTAAATTCATAAAAAAAAATATTGGGACATCATGCTGAGAAATATTGCATCAGTGGTGAAATACTTTGAAATGCATGGAAAAATCCACTCATACTGCAACTCATCTTTCATTTCTCTATACCTAAAATTAAAGATCCACAACAATTAAACGACTATAGGCCAATAAGCTTGATTGGCTGCATTTACAAGATAATTGCAAAAATTCCTGCAATGAGATTGAAACATGTCATGGGGTGTTGTATAGATGAGGTTCAAACAGCTTACATGGCAGAAAGAAACATCTTGGATGGTCCGCTTTTGTTAACAAAATTTGTTCTTGGTCCAAAAAAACTAAAAGGAAAGTCCTGCTGTTTAAAGTAGATTTCCATAAAGCCTTTGACTGCATTAACTGGGGATTTTTAGACAATAATCTATCACATATGGGATTTGGTGAAAATGGCGGATGTGGATTAACGGATGCCTGACCTCTTCAAAGGCTTCGGTCTTGATCAACGGAACTCCAACTGATGAGTTTACCGATTCAAAGGGTGTTCGACAGGGAGATCCCTTATCCCCATTCCTATTCATTACGGCGATGGAAGGGTTAAGTGTGGCAATGAAAGAAGCATGTGCAAAAGGGTGTTTTCAAGGGTCTACAACTACCAAATGGGGTTCCTGTTATTTCACATCTCCTCTCTGATGACGCATTATTCATTGGGGAATGGTCGGAGCACAATATAAAGAACCTTGCTAGGATATTAAGGTCTTTTCATGCATCCTCGGGGCTCAAAGTAAATTTCAACAAATCTCGGGTGTTTGGTGTCAGGGCCACAAAGGAAGAGGTGGCTCGATTGGCCAGTCCGCTAAGCTGCGAACCTTCTACTCTCGCCTTTAATTACTTAGGAGTTCCCGTTGGAGCAAATTTGCGTCTTAAAAAATATTGGCAACCAGTGATCCATAGGTTTCAAAATAAACTCTCACAATGGAAATCAAAATCTCTTTCATTTGGTGGTAGATTTACTTTAATCAAGTCGTTTCTAGGTGATTTGCCAACCTATTTCATGTCTTTATTTGTGTCACCTACGAGAGTTTTTGAAAAGCTGGAAAGAATCAGATGTAGATTTCTATGGGGAGGCTCGGTGGATCATGCGCACGTACATTGGGTATCATGGGATAAGATAATTGCAAGCATGGGCTTGGCGTAGGGTCATCATATGCGTTCAACACAACCTTGATAGTCAAATGGTGGTGTAGGTTCAGAAAGGATCCATGATCTATTTGGGCCAAAGCAATTACAAGTATGCACAAACTACAGGGTAAGCCGTATCATGTTTTTTCTCTAAAAACTCTAGTAGGAGTTTGGAACAACATAGCTTTCTCGCAAAAAGAACTGAATAAATTGGGGATATCGGTTGATATGCTGCGAGAAAAAAAATCTACTTTGGATGGTCACACATGGACATGCCCATTAACTCAAGATGGTGACCACAAGGTAAATGCTATGAGGAATAGACTGGACAAATCTGACCCGGTGGACATTGGGAGGTTTGAATGGCCAAAAAAAGGACCCATCAAAGTCACAACATTCGTATGGAGAGCTAAGCAGGGACGTATACCAGTATCGGTTGCCATCTCCAATAGGGGCATAACATTAAACTCAACAATTTGTTCTCAATGCGGGGAAAAGGAGGAGAAAGCAGATCATGTACTGATTGAATGCACATTTGCTACATCTGTCATGAAATGGATCTTAAAGTGGTGTCAGGTACCCTTTGCAGACCTTACGACAGTACATGATGTTATAGATTACGCTTCAAACTAGGGCAATTGCCCGAAAAAAAAAGCGGAGACTGTTGGGGATTTGCTATGGATACTTATGTAGTATTTGGAAGGCGAGAAACGACAGATTATTCAACAACAAGAGGATACAGCCAACAAAAGTGGTGGATATCATCATATCTACCATGTATACGTGGGTCAAATACATGGAGAAAACAGAGGCAATTAGTTGGGAGAATGGTGTATTAACCCTTTTATTAGGTTGTAACTATCTTTTCTTCCGTTTTGTTTCTTTTACTTGTTGTATTTCCTAGCTCTTTGCTGGGTTGATTACCATGTTTTCTTTAATATACATGCCTCTTATTTGCCGGTTCAAAAAAAAATTATGGTTCTTTTGAGCCATACTTTATCTTTTTTTTTTTTTTTTTTTTTGATAATCAATTATCTCATTTATCGATTTACCGTTATTTTTTAAAATATGGACAAATAGAAGTTTAAATCTTATAGAAACTCTTTACGAAGTCTTTCGGAAATTGATTGTTTTATTGATTCATTTTTTACATATCAAAGAAGAATAAGTTTAAAATTCATTGGAATTTTTTTCATTTTCTTTTTAGGAAAAGACCGAAAATAGGTTTTTAATCTTTAGGACAATTCATATATTAGTCATATTAATCATTCCTTTTAGTTATCACATTGTTCTAGCCAATCTCACTATCGGTATTTTTTTTTTATGGATTGTACATTATTTCAGGCATTCCTCCTATCGGCCTTCTTATGTCGGATATGGTTCAAATAATAAATATTCTTTTTAGATGGTCTATAAGTTGCTACTCAGTAATTAGTTACGAAATACCATTAACTCTACGTGTGTTATCAACACACTATTACTCTTTCGACAACAAACCAAATTTTCACTCAGATTCTATTTTGATAAGAACCCACAACACAGCCCATATATCTTTTGTTTGTAAGAAAACATAAGTTAAATTTGAAAATAATCATAATCATTATGATAGTAGACATTTATTATATATATAAATATAAAATTCATTGTTATAAACTACAAAATAAAAAATAGTCTATCACTTTTATTTCATATTTAAAAATAAATATTACAAGTAAATATTACATTAATTTCAAATGGATAATGATAATAAAACTATGTTTTCTTTTAGTTATCCATTTTCTTGATCAACCGGCATACGATTTTAAGTTTACCAAAATAATTTAAGTTTTACTCACAAACACCATATATCAAGTATCAAGCAATTAATAATCATCACACACAATCACCAGAACACCTAATGTGATTCTCAAGCAATTCTTGCAAACTAGAAATTTATTCACGTTACATCAAAAGATTGAATAATTTAAAACATCAAAGAAACTAAATTGATTTGTAACTATACAAATGGTAAGATTTCACCAATAGTTCTTGAGGTAGACCTTCAAGAAACGATATTTTAAGAAAAGGCAGTTGTGCTTCCCAAATTAATATTTACATAAACTGATGTCAACAACTGAAACATGAAATACTATATATTGAAACCTTTTATTCAGCTCTTCCTTACATAAGACATGGTCATCCTTCAAAACAATACAACCAGATTATAACCACCAGTGGCAGTAATATCAACCAAAATTTTAATCATATTATAAACCACAGCTATAAAAGAAAAATATTAAATCCTATCAGGCTCCAAAAGAATAAGTATCATTATGCTGGAGAGACCTCATCATATAATCCTTAACAACCTTTAGATACTGATAAACAAAGGAAAAAACTAATAGTTTAAGTTAAAAACTAATTTGAAAATGATGAGTTTAGAAAATTGTATTAACAAATATTTGAAACCAAACATTAGCTGACAATAAGACCACTAATTCCAAGCCTGCTGAAATAAAAAAAATATATAAATAAAAGTTAGTTTTTTGTAGATCTTGTTTCTAGATCTGCTGAAATGAGTTCCAGTTTCCAAACCAAGAGCCATAGGGTGTAATCTAATAACTACTAAAATAAATTAGAAATAACAAAAAACAAGAAAAAATAGTTTAGAAAAAGCCAAAAATGATACCAGATAAAGAGATTAGAATATACTTGGGTCCTACTTTTTTTGAGGCATATCATTAGTGCATGTTTTGCAAACCTATAAAAAAGATCTAACCCATTTTTTTTTATTAATCTGGGAAGCAAACAACAAATCTAAGGTTTTCACATCCAAAAAACAACAAGAAAAAGGAACCAAATCAATGGATATACCTGCTTTCCAAAGCTAGAGCTCTCATCCAACACACAAATTTAAGGTTTATGCTCCCAAAGGTTTTCAAACCACAAAATCAAAACCAGGAACAACCCAAGACTTCAAAATAAGGATTATCTTCTTCTGATTTGAGAGATAAAGGGAGAGAGGGGGAGGAGAAGATGGTACTTGTCGGCGTAGGGCTTTCCTGCAAGGTGAGAGGTGGCAGCGTTTGGGGGGGGGGGACTGAAATGGGGATCCATGTATGTTTCCTTTTGTGTGTCAAACACCGTTGGATTCCAAAATAGATTAACCGACAATAATAATACCACGTAGGTAATCCATGTGACATTGTGTCTAAATTACTTTGTTGTTAGTGGCATGGACTTGAATCTTCAAGCTTTTCGTGTCGCACTTAACTCGAATCTTCAACAAGGAAAGGAAGAAGGTAACTCTAACACATGAAAACTCTTTATTACTCAAGAGAACTCAACTCAATTATAAGGCGAGGAGAAATGAAATGGGAGAGTATATAGGCAAGAACTCCTAGGAACTAAGGGACATCTTCTAGAATGTTTCTAGAATATGTCTCTTCATGAGCCTTCCATGGAGTTTATAGATATCTTCTAGAATGATTTTAGAAAGGACTATTCTAGAGGCAAAAATAATTACAGAAAAATATCTAAATAACGAGGGTCGTTACATTCTCTCACACCTATTTTCATGACGTCCTCGTCACGCTTGCATCCCAATATATCTTGATCTCGTCTTTGAAATTACCATATTAAGTGTTCGGACTCCCACCTTGCCTCGCTATCAGGTAAATTCCTCCACTTGATTAAGTATTCTTTGAAGCTCGACACTCCCCACTTTCGTATAGTTCGTTCTGAAATTATCTCCTCAATCCCACAGTCGAAAGACGTAACGGCCGTTGTTGGTGCGCGCTTCAGTATCCCTCGGTGTGGGTCTTATGAGTGTTCATGATACGCCTTGAGCATGCTGGCGTGGAAAACTGGATGAATCTTCAACTTAGGTGGGAGTACAAGTCGATACAAAAATTTTCCCACTCTCCCGATCACCTCGAATGGTCCTTCGTATCTCCGCACCAAGCCCTTACGTATTTTCCTCAATGCCTTGAATTGATGTGGCAAAAGTTTCACCATGACCCGGTCTCCAACTTTGAATTCTACATGCCTTCTATTCTTATCCGCCCATTTCTTCATTTTCTTGGTTGTTTTGTCTAATGTCGTTCGGGCCATATATGTTTGCCCGTGCCACTCCTTTGCCGACTTATAAGCAGCAGGGCTACTTCCCTCATAAGTTGTGGCTAAAGCATTTGGGGTTAAAGGTTGTCGACCCGTGAAAATCTCGAAGGGACTTTGACCCGTGGCTTTACTTCTTTGAAAATTATAAAAGAAATGAGCTATATCAAGAAGCCTCGCCCAATATCTTTGATTAGCACCCACGTAGTGTCGCAATTATAGCTTGAGTAAGGATTTCTCTCTGTTTGCCCATTAGTTTGGGGATGAAAACTAGTAGAGAAGTTTAACTCTGTGCCCATTTGTTTGAATAGCTCCGTCCAGCATCTTCCAGTAAACTGAGGGTCACGATCACTGACAATGATTTGTGGCATACCCCAATACTTTACCACGTGCTTGAAGAATAACTTGGATGTTTCGTCTGCAGTGCAATGCGTTGGAGCCAATATGAGGGTGCCGTATTTTAAGAACCTATCCACGACAACAATAATGTTCCCACATCCTTCGTACTTTAGTAGGCATGTAATGTAATCGATAGATACACTCTCCTAATGACACATAGGAGTATGTAATGGTTCCAATAGTCCTCCCGGTTGCTTTCTCTGTATTTTGTCTTGTTGGCACACAAACCACGTCCTAGCATAACCTTCAATATCATCTCTTATTCGTGGCCAATAGTACGTACTCTCTATTAATGCATATGTCCTCTTGACTCCAGGATGTCCCGCCCACTTTGAATCATGGCACCCCTTCATTATTCATTGTCTTGAATCGCAACATTTAGGCACAAATAAGCGGTCTCCTTTTGTGAAGAGTAAGTCTCATTTTAGCCAAAATCGACGCATCTTCCCATAGCGAGCCATAGCAATTAGATTCTTGGCCAAAGGATCATGTTCTAGGCCTTGTTTGATCTGATCTTGCAAGAAGAATTGTGCTTGCGTGATTGAATCGAGGGTGCCTTTGCGACTTAGTGCGTCGGCAACGACGTTGGCTTTTCCTGGTTTGTACTCGAGCACATAATCAAACTCTGCTAAAAAGTCTTCCCATCAAGCTTGTTTTGAGCTCAACTTCTTTTGCATTTTGAAATAGCTTTTCGCGCTATTATCCGTTTTGATCACCAACTTGGCACCGAACAAATAGAATCTCCACACTCGTAAATAATAGATGATAGCGGTCATCTCCTTTTCTTGCATCGTGTAACATCTCTCTACCTCATTCAACTTCCGACTCTCGTACGCTATCGGGTGCTAATCTTGCATTAAGACTCCTCCTATGGCGAAGTCTGATGTATTAGTATGTAAATCAAATGGCTTTGTGACATCTGGTAATCTCATCACGGTTCTTGCATCACTGTCTCTTTTAATTCTTGGAACGCTTCTTAACAACGATCATCCCATCTCCATGCTTTATCCTTCATTAAAAGGTCAGTCAAAGGGGCTGCCCAACTAGAATACCTTTGATGAAACACCAATAATAGTTAACCAACCCAAGGAACGATCGAAGCTCAGTTACCTTGGTTGGAGCCTCTCAATCTCGGATGGATTTGATCGTCGCTTTGTCTATCATCAACCCACCATCTCTGACCTTGTGGCCCAAAAATTCCACTTCCTTTTGTGCGAATGAGCACTTCTCTAATTTCACATAAAGTTGGTTTTCTCGTAATACTTGAAATATCTGTGTCAAGTGAGAAACATGATCTTCCAAGGAGTGGCTATACACCACGATATCATCTAAATATACCACTACAAAATTTTCGAGGAATTGGTGGAATAACTTATTCATTATAGTACAAAATATGGCGGGAGCATTGGTCAAGCCGAGTGGCATGACTAAGAAATCAAAAGATCCATACCTCGTGACACAAGTTGTCCCCCTCAGCAATACGAACTTGATAATCCCCTGATCGCAAGTCAAGTTTAGTGAAGTGGCGTGCTTTCCCTAATTGATCGAATAAATCAGCTATAAGGGGGATTTGATATTTTTTCTTCATTGTTACCTTGTTTAATTCCTGATAATCGATGCATGTTCGTAGCGATCCATCTTTCTTTCTTTGAAATAGTATCAGGGAACCATAAGGGGCTTTCGAGGGGTGGATATTGTTGGGTTTTGAGCATTCTAACACACCTAAGTGTACATGAAACCTTAAATACCTTGGATCTATGTTTTCTCTATTATACATACAAATATGAATATTCCAAGGTATTACCCTAACTAGCATACAATGTTTTGATACTTGGGTAATAAAATGGATAGAATACATACCTTATTGATGTAACTTGTCTTCATGAAGCTTGAGTGCCTAGTGCCCCAAGTGTGACACCTCAAATGGTTCACACAACACCATGAACACTTGGAATAACCTTGAGAATAAGGATACTTTGCTTCTCTTTAGTGAAATCGGCCTTGCCCTTTTGTGTACACACACTAGTGCCAATTTCACCAACCAAGGACATCTTTATATAGTGTGGAGATTAGGGTTAAACCCTAATACCCATGACCTTTCATTTCATATGATCCATGGGTTAAACACTCCATGGACTATCCATGAAAGCTTAGCCCAACCTAAATGAACTTGGCCCATCACACACATATATCTTAGAGTCCATATTTAATTAGTTCCTTTTGATCACTTAATTAATTACAAATTAATTCTTGATCAATACTAATTAAATAATATGATTATATATTAATATATTAGAACTTAAAATATATTAATATAAATCACTAGTATCCTTTTTCCTCATCTTGTCAATCCAATTGTCTTGATGCCATGCAACCCAAATGGATCATGTCGGGTCGGGTCAAGTCTTACCAATTGTAGTTATGGACTTAGACATTAATCCAACAGTCTCCCACTTGGATAAGTCTAAAACTATTATTGAGTATGACTTCAAAACCCGACTAGCAATCGTAGCTCTCAAAATCTTCTGTCGAACTCTGACGTGTTAACTGAACTCTGATCTTGTCAATGACTTGTCCATTAGATAAGGGATCATATATTCCTCCATTCTAGATATCATATGGACTGAGACATGGATTATAAATCATTCTCTCTGTCCAGTTGTTGTTTCCCGATTTTCGATTCATGACGACCGACTAATTGAACAAATCACATTAGTCCTGGCTTGGCCAAACACTTCGGGGTGTCATCACTAAATCATCAAGGGGCCCACAGATATCGCTTTTATCCTGAAGGTAAAAGGAATGGATAAACTTCGACTCATATGGCTTGTTCTACTACTTGTTGAATCATACACAAATGCACGTTTTATAACATCGAGTTACCAATGCGTTTTCGTGCGATCAATGTATAACCAACTCATAGTAACAACTCATATCTCTAGGTTTGAAGAATATAAGATATTATCGTCTCATGATCACTCGTGATAAAATCCATGAAGTGATTCCAATGAGCGTGGGTTGAATCCAATACTCAGAACTTATGAGCACTCATGAGTGTTGTAGCACCACTTTGTCCAACAACTTAGACCTCTACAAGCCAACCGATGACAGTCTTGATTCATATCTACTTCCAACATATGACCGACTGTGGATAGTTTGAATAACTTAGTCATTCAGGAAAAACTACCTAGTTATTCTGGAAGTCAAAACATGCAAAGTGAAACACAAGAATAATCGAATCCAATATGGTCTCAAAACTTATGAATACAAATAATACATCTTTTATTTATCACCATATTGATTACCCACCATTCATTGCATACTGTTTCAAACTATCAACTTTATACTTGAATTAAAACAATAGTTGTCCCATGCTCCAAGCATGTACACTATGTTTTTCTAAACACTAGTCATGTCATACACCAAGTATGCATACTAAGTTTGTCTATGATCTTTACTTTGTGAAATAGATCGATTGAACATAATTCCAATGATCCTCATTTCACAATCCCGAATCCTTACCGCAAATGCAGGAATTCCAAATTCATGCCATTTACCAAAATCTGTTAGATTCTAAACTTATATGCATTGATCCTCTTATAATGATTATGCACAAAGTCACAAAGACTTGACAATAAACATTACAGAGCATTCCAAAGGAGATCAACTCCTTGGAAACATCCTTCTTGCATTAAGTTTCCTAATCTTACACATATTTATTGAACAACTTCCACCTATGGGAACATTTCCATATTCCCCTTTTGACTATTACTCTTGAACAAGAGTTGCCTCTTTTCAGAGTATGTCAGTGTGGTCCTTCCAAAATTAACACTATACTTCCAACTGTCCCTGAGCAACCAATCTTTGGTAAACCTTAGATTGTCCTCGACAATTGCTTAATCCTTTTAGTCATATCCAATTCTAGACCTTTCCCTTCTTAATGCCCCAGGCATTTGGAAAATTTTAGAAAGGATGAATATTATAGCACATGTAATCGATCCTATATCCGAAGCATATGGAACACGATTCATGATGTCTCACATAAAGACATGATTTTAGACCATTCTTTTGCTACAATATTTCTATTTGCCAAGTTGTCATAATTCAGATTATGAAAAGGGATGTCGTAATCATAATCGAATGTTAGAACGCAAATAATAGACCCATATATAGAATTTCCTTATGTTGAGCCATTCCAACACAAAATTCATATATATCCTTGACTAAAGATGATTAAAACCTCAATCTAAGCTTTTAGAATTGAAATGAAGTATAATTTCCTCTCCCTTAATTATAGCAAAACAACTTTTCAACCCCTCCAACTTCACGAATTGAAACTTTTATCTTTCTATAATTAACATTGCTAACTTGAAACCTTTATCATAATTATCATGCTCCCACTAACATGATGATTATTAGCATAACACTTATGCTCCCACTAGCTTTGACATGTATTCAAAAATCAGTTGGACTTCTAGAAGTCAATACTTTACTGACTTTCTTACCAAACTTTAGATTTCTGAGACGAGATTGCCCTGATAAGACTTTATCAAAAACATACACCTTATCTTAGATAGCTCACAGGTGTGTCTAAACAATTTCAGAACTATGAAAAGGGATGCCATAATCATAGTCTCAATTGTTTAGACCTTTTGCCATCTGCTTCAAATCTACTTGGTGGAAGTGTTTCCTCACCATTATTTTCATGAATCGGAGAGAAACCTTATGATCCTTAGATTTTATGGTGTATGTGTTCTTATCCATGTGAATTGTCAAAACCATAGTCACAAGACAAAGATAATGACAAATCCAAACTCATATGGACTGAACTCAATCTTAATTTCTTGCCACCTGGCAGCTCAAGGGCTTGCCATTGCTTCCAAGTTATTATGCAACCAATTGAGAACTCTAAGAACTCATATGCAAAGCCAACTTTAACTGGAATGGGCACAGAAATAGAAATATGTCAACACGATAGGTTATAAACCTCACGTCGTGTGCTAGTGTTAAACTACAGGTTTTTATTCTTGATTAGATCTTGAAATACTTTTCAGGATCTTTAAGACTCCCACTGTCCTCTTGACATACAAGGCTATCTTGCCAAATATTCAAGAGATAGTGCAGATTCTTTACCAAGACAAACACTTCACACAATTGGCCTAAGTTGGTTTTTGTTTTATCCAAAACATCACAACTTACCAATTTCAAATGTACAAGAGTATGACACTTTTACTCTTACATTTGACAAGTGTTAAGAAACCTTCCTTTAATATATGTCACTCAAGTTACAATCTTGGAGTATGACTCTAAGAATTGTTTTTGGAACGAGGTATGAATCATCTTCCTTATTTGACCACTTCAACAATTCATAGCTCCTCTTCTTAGCTATCAGAATGCACTTAGAGGATGAATTGTGATAAGGTCTCTTAATCATTAAGATAATCATATAACAGGATACTAAAGTACTCTCCCATCTTTTTAGATTTGAGAAACTTTTATCCTTCTGCCTAATTTGATTCTTCTCATTCGTTCTGCCATACATCAAAAATTTTCCAATGTATCAGAATTACACTTAAACTTGTAAGCGTAACCATATTTACTAAACTTTAGAAAATTATGATGAATAGTCTTATAGATCTTTTGTGGTGGACTTGACCAGTGCACAAGAATGTGTACTCGATCCCTTAGTCCTTCACTTGACTCACATATACATGTGAACAAGGAACTTAGTCTTAATTTTTCCAAAGCTGAAAGTTCTCATTCAACATACTCTACAACTTGTATGATTCCAAGTTTCTATCCAACTGAAAACTAGGATGATGAGAAGCTTTCCTTATTTGATAAATTTAGACACTACCAAAAATGAAAGAATCAAATTCATATTTGCTAGAAACATACAAACATCAAGTTTTCATAAATGCCATTGCAAGGAGATATAAAATAAAGTAAAACAAACTTTTATTTATTTATAAAATGCGGAAAAAACTTTTCCTTACAATGCAACTTTAAATGAAAACTATGCTATTACATGTTTCCTAGCAATCTATCATAACTCCTAAGAGTAGCTCAAGAATCGATCTTCAATCAAGCGATAGAAATCCATCTTCGCGGTCAGATTCAGCATACTCTTTCTTTAAGTTTCCTTCACTTTTCCTTTGATTCATAAAACATCAACATGTGACCCAGTCACATCATGTAATAAGAATCTCAGAATAGAAACTTAACAGAGTTAGATAGTGGGCTTTACCTGAAGTAGAGTCAAACTTATTGACTTTACCAGCCATATGATCTTTCAGGTAAATTTGGCAACTTCACAACCAATGCCCCTTCCTTTTGGCGATAGAACCATATGGACCCTTTGGTACATGGGACAATCTCAGACTTAGCCTTTCTCTTTACCATTTGTTCAACCGAGTTGACTATGGTCAATCCCTTTCCAATGGGAAGAGAAAGCTTTTACTGGGTATCCAATGCAACCATTGTTAATGTCCATTGAAGGTTTGGAAAGTTGATCTTCTAATCAAATTTGCTTTACCAAAGCTCCAAATCATTGTTGATTCAGAGTACCAAGCAAATAGATAAGATCATTAAGGGTCATGTCATAGTCTATTTCATAGTAGTCCCAAAGGTAACTCACTATGTGACTTAGAAAGTGATTGAACATCCAACTTTCTTAAGACTTTGACACCCAACTCTCCCGGCTTGTCAATATGTGCCTTCATCTCCAAGATGTGAGCACACATAGACCTTGCTTTCCAATAGGGCTAGAGTGACTTTGAACTTGTGGGTTAGGGAGGATAATTGGAGGAGGTGGATGAAGTGAAGTTCCAAGAGATTTGGGAAGATCATAGATGTCTGAACTAGACATCTTTTGGGAGATATTCAAGATAGTTGATCTAAAGTCCTTAATATAACACCCAATATGAAATATTAAGGCTAGGACCCAACACAATATTTTATAACTAGGAAGAGGGATGTCGTAATCCAAGCTATAAAGTATTTGAAGGTAGGTGAATGACGATTCACCAATTTCCACCATGAAAACGAAATAATTTAATTAGGTTTTACTTGGATTTGAAACTCCTAGATCTTTTGAGATTCATTGAACTGTTCAATAGCATGTTTCAATCTCGAGTGTGCCCTTCAAGTTTTGTGACTGGGATGCCGAGGATCACAAAACAAGGTGTGAAGTAACCATGCAAATTACTTGGTACCCTTAATATTTACCTCTTAATCGATGTGCCGGTTAACCACACGCGCTCCACCGATACTATGATAGATATTAAGTTACCCTTTGCCTACCTTGTTAACTCAAGCTAGTGTGCCGGTTAACCACACACGCTCCACTAACCGACTTAAGCAAAGTGCAAAGTGTAATTTCATTGATTAGCACCTTATTCACATTTTCCTAAAGTAACTAAGATTGGGAATTATAAAACATTTAGTTACTTTATATTTATCATTAATACTTTTAATGAAGGGAGAATTATAGTCCTTGTCCTACCTGTTCGGCTAAAAACCCTCCACCAGTCAAGGAAGCGGTGGGTGAGAGTGGACATCCATTAAACTGCCATTTTATAGGCAGTAACCTTATACCCCCCTTATAGACCGGCTTCGTGAATGAGGCCTACTAATGGTAAGATGACTTGCTCTTATACATATATATAAATATTATTAACTTATAATATTATAAAGTATAAGGGTTGAATTTTAACTTTTTAAAATTCTAAGGGCTTAACTTGGAACTAAAGTATTCATGAGAAAACTTTACAAATTCCAAAACTTGAGGGCAAGTTTTGAAACTATTCAAAACTCTTGGATTTTCATAACTTATGAGTTTAATTAAAGTTTTAAAAAAAAAACTTTTAATGAAGAGACTCTTGAACATCCATAACTTGAGGACAAGTTATGGAGCCATAATACTATTTAATGAAAAAGACTCTTCATTTTTTTTATGTAACCTATGGCACTTTTATGAGTTTTAAGATTCATAAATGTGACATTTTATGTAACTTGAGGACAAGTTACAAAAACACATTTTATGAACTACCTCTAGATTAATTAGGATTGAAACACAATTTTTTTTCCATTAATCTAAACTAACTCATAAATCAAGGAAACATAAAAAACCTTTGGTAATCGATAACTTGAGGACAAATTATGGACTCCATTAAAATACATTTAGATCAAGAATTAACTAACAAACACTTTTGTAAATAATTCCTATGATCTACCAAAACTCATAAGCATGAACAATCCATATCTACAATTTTAAGAATTACATCAACATAAATAAAACTTGAAATTTTGATTTTAACCTTGAAATTGGTTTACTATAATCATTACCACTTTAAAAACAGGTTTTATAAGTCCAAAACAGCTTAAGGTAATGATTCTAAATCAATTCCAGCTTTAAAACTCGAAGATATGCTGTCTGGGGGTCCAACTCGTCGAGTGCACGAACCAACTCGGCGAGTTGGATGATTTTTGTCTTGGACTCGTCGAGTCCCTTCATGGACTCGTCGAGTCCCCTGTCCAGACAGCACAAATCTTCGATTTTTAAGCAATTTAAGCAAGTATAACAAGAAAACAAGCCTAGTCTCTGATACCACTGTTGGGTTTTGAGCAATCTAACACACCTAAGTGTACATGCAACCCTAAATACCTTGGATCTATGTTTTCTCTATTATACATACAAATATGAATATTCCAAGGTATTACCCTAACTAGCATACAATCTTTTGATACCTGGGTAATAAAATGGATAGAATACACACCTTATTGATGTAACTTGTCTTCATGAAGCTTGAGTGCCTAGTGCCCCAAGTGTGACACCTCAAATGGTTCACACAACACCATGAACACTTGGAATAACCTTGAGAATAAGGATACTTTCGTTCTCTCTAGTGAAATCGCCCTTGCCCTTTTGTGTACACACACTAGTGCCAATTTCACCAACCAATGACATCTTTATATAGTGTGGAGATTAGGGTTAAACCCTAATACCCATGACCTTTCATTTCATATGATCCATGGGTTAAACACTCCATGGACTATCCATGAAAGCTTAGCCCAACCTAAATGAACTTGGCCATCACACACATATATCTTAGAGTCCATATTTAATTAGTTCCTTTTGATCACTTAATTAATTACAAATTAATTCTTGATCAATACTAATTAAATAATATGATTATATATTAATATATTAGAACTTAAAATATATTAACATAAATCACTAGTATCCTTTTTCCTCAACTTGTCAATCCAATTGTCCCGATGCCATGCAACCCAAATGGACCATGTCGGGTCAGGTCAAGTCTTACCAATTATAGTTATGGACTTAGACATTAATCCAACATATATAACCAGCGTCTAGGAGTTCTTTGAGTTGTTTTCGTAATTCTTCAAGCTCAGGTGGCACCATTCGATAAGGGGACCTGGATGGTGGCTTGGAACCAGGTTCCAACTCAATCACATGATCTACTTCTATCCTTGGTGGAAGCTTTTTTGGTAACTCTTTAGGCATCACATCTTGAAATTCCTTAAGGACTCGCTCAATTTGCATTAGGACTTCCTTTATTGATGACAGTCCCTCCAACTCTTTCTTTTATCACTGCTAAGTAGCATGACTCGTGTTTGTTGAATCCCTTATTGAATTGCATGGAAAAGAGGGTCTTGGTGGTATTATTGGTACCTCGTTCCGTAGAAACTATACAAGTATGACCGCCATCTAAGATGCACAAGGAATTGGCAAAAAGGCATCAGGAAAGCACATACCGTATCAAAGAACTCTAGCCCAAGTACAAGTTGGAAGTCGTCCATCGTGTAAGGGTCAAATTTTTGGTTGTAATATGTCGAAATCTGTAATGTTATTTTACAAGGCACTTTATGTCGAAACTTAGTGTTTTAGTCCTTGCAATTTTTTGTATGCTTTCGTGTCTCCTATAAATAGGGACTTTACTTAGAGTTAGATAAGGATGCGAATTTTTCTTGTCTACTTTCTCTCTGTAAACATTGAAAGCATAATATGAGTTGAAACCAGATTCTATTTACTCTTGTGGTTTGTTTACACAATTACTCTGATATACTTTATAATTCTCGATTCAATACTTCATCAATTGGTATCAGAGCAGGAATCATAGTCTGCGATCTGATTTTCATTCTGAATCAAAAGATTTTTGAATCAAATTTTGGTTCAAAAAGTTTCCGCACCTTTTGAAGTGAAAATTGTTCTTGATCTTCAGTTGTGATTCGATTCTGCAACTGATTTGTTGAATCGAGTATTCTACTTGAAATCTCTGTTCATTTTCAGTAATTTGCTTTCAAATTCTCTTTAGTTTCTAAGGAAATTTGATCCGTACATCAATGGTGAACTTCAACTTAAACTCAATGACTTCATATTCTCATCTGCTAGGATCTTCAACTAAGATTCCTATGCTCATTCCAGAATACTATGATCAGTGGGCCGATCGTATGCAAGACTACTTAAATGGACTCGATGAGGAGCTTTGGTCATGTATCTCTGGGAATGTTACTCCTCCGAAAAATGTTCAACCAATTAGATCTTCATCTGGAACTTCAAGTGTTGGTGATCAAACTGATAGACTAAAGAAACTTGAGAAAAGATGTATGAGAGAGTTACGCGGTGCATTGCCTCCAGTTGTGTATAACTATGTTAGAAGTTGTACTACTGCAAAAGAAATCTGGAATAATCTCAAAGAAAAGTTTCAAAGAAGCAAGAAGACGAAAATCAATTTAGTTAAGCACTGTTTGATTGAGTTGAAAGATTTTAAGCAAAAGGATGGTGAGTCAATTGAATGTTACTATGATAGGCTGAATGAATTGATCTACAAGTGTCATCGTCATGGCATTACAAGGACCACCATGGAATTCAATCTGACGTTCATCATGGGTTTGCGAAAGGAATGGAGGAATGTTACTCTGATGGTGAAAACTCAACAAAGTTTCGACACATCAACATTGAATGATTTGTATAATCTGCTGAAGACTCACGAAGGAGAAGCGAATGACATGGTTGAGGAATCGAAATTAAGCTTGGGTGGACCATTAGCTTTAGTTTCGAAAGTTTTTGAAAAGGAGCAGGTTGAAGAAGAGGATTCTGAAGAAGAAGGGTTTATTGTTAATTCGGACGATGAGGCTGTTGATTTTTATTCGAATAATAAAGCGAAGAAGTTTTTCAAGAAACCATTCAATTCAAAATCGAAAAATGTTGATGTGAAAGGAAGGTTTGTATCGAAGGCTGGAGGAGATGAGAAAAAGAAGAGTGAAAAGAAGGAAGTTGAGAAAGAAGAGATGAAAGTTGAGAAGAAGATTAAAGGAGATTCAGGAATTGATTGTCACTATTGCCATGGAGCTAATCATATGGCAAGTGATTGTCAGCTTCGGAAAAAGGAGGAAACAAACAAAGTGAAGGACGAAGCCTACTATGTAGAGAGGTTGGAAGAAGTAAGAGCTAAGGCGAAAGGAATGTCGCTGATGGCAAATGGAAAGATTGATGATGAGAATGAAGGAACATATCAGATATGGTCTTCAGGTTCAGATGATGAATAAATGCGTAATCCTACGCATGGGGCCATGTTTGCGAAATATGAGGATGATTCTGACGAAGCGGTGACAGGTCATTGTTTCATGACCAAAAGTACTGATAAATCACCAATGACCACCAAGGTACGTTCTATTCTTCAATCTTCTAATATTCCTTTAAGTGCATAAGATTTTGAATTAATTGTTTTCGATGATACTGTTGCTTATTTCGATACTTTGGTTATATCTGCTAGCAACAAGGCTAAGAAATCAACTTCTCAGTTGATAGAAGTACAGAAGCAGTTAGATTCCAAGAAAATAAAAATTGAGTGTTTAGAGTTGCAAATTATAAATATAATGTGTGATAGGGATAAATTGAGTAGTGATGTAAAACTGTTATTAGCCCAATGCAACATTTATTGCAATTCTGCTAAAAGATTGTATGCTAAACTTACTGCTTGGCATCATTCATCTGATATCAGTAAGGAACAACATAGGAAGTTATTAACTGTTCTAGAATATGAAAGAGAGAAGGTTGATAATATTTCGTATGATTGTGAGAAAACAATTGCAGAGTTTGATAAAATTCTTGATGATAGATATGCTTATGGAGTTGTGAAAATTGATGAATATTTGGATACAAATGAATTAGTTGATATAGTGAATGATACATTAACCAAAAATGAAAAAATCAAAATTTTGAAAAAGACTGAGAATTCGACATTTGATTCTCAATCTAATTTTGTTGATAACGAAGATAATTCTGATAATATTAGCGAAACTAGTGATCTTGAGGATGTTGATTGTTCTCAGTTGTCTATTGTTAATGTTGCATCAAAGTCTAAAGGAAAAGAAAAATATGAGGATTTGTTGGTTAAGATTGACACTGACAAACCCTCAACTTCAAAAGTTTGTGATTTTGATTATGTGGATATCAGAGATAGTCAGACTGATAGCAGTGATGATGAAAATGAAGTTTTACAGAAACCCATCTCATCAAAAGTTCCACGAATTGTTGTTGATCAAGTGTATGGTGATACAGAAAAATTTGACAAAGTGATGACTGAAAAGAGTGCCCAGTATCTCGAAACTAATACAGTGGTGTATCCTAATTTCAAATGCACAGATGATGTTGTTTTTCCAAATCAAGTGTTTGTGAGAAAAGGAAATGTTGAAAACATCAAACCGAAATTTAACAAAATGGTTGAAGAAGATAACAAACAAACAACTGATGAAGGATTTTTCTCAAATCAAAGCATTGTTGAAAACAATCTCACAAAGAATACATACACATTTCAAAGACAAAAATCTCAACGAAAATGGGTTGAAAAACAAAAAGTTGTGAAAGAAGTTTCAAAACCAGTTGTTGTGGAAAATGAACAAGTTGTCAAATTAAATTCACAAGAATTCAAAATCAAATTGACAAATTTTCAAAAGAAAATGGAATTCAAAAAGAAAAGCTCGAAAGAAAATTTTCTGGAAAACTGTTCAGTCTCAAAAGAAACACAACAATTTGACAACAAAAACATCTAACATCATGAAGTACAAACTTGTTAAAACAATGTCTTCATCATATTCAGCCAATAAGAAAAATTCCGCTCAAATAAATAGATCAATGTCTGAATCACATCCACAAACCAATTTTTCAAAAACTAAAAATGAGTCATTTTCTACAAATATTAAAAATTCAACAAAGAAATTTCAAAATCAAAATTCCACAAATCGATTTTCTTTCAATTCACAACAAAGATTTTCTCAAAATCAAAACCCCAAACCCACTTCTTTCTCAAATCATTCAAAGAGTTTTCACAAACGAATTCCTCAAAACACAACTGTCGAAATCAAAGATAAAAGTCGACATGTTTAGAACTTTCGTCCTAAATCAAATGTTGGTTTCATTCAACAAAAATCGAATTTTCCAAATCCTTCTTGGAAACAGAGTTTGAAAGTTTCATATTCCAAGGGATTGTCTTGTGAGAAAAACATAGACCATTGGCTTGAAGGAAAAGGGAAAATGTATCAATCACGAAAATTTTCTCAACAACAAATTCGAGAAGCTTATGAGAAGTATGTGAATACTTCATCAAATGAAAGTTCATCATCAAAATAATCGAATGTTTCGGTAAAAAGCTTGGAAACCAGTTTCAAGAGAAAATAAAATTCAAACACAAACTGAGAAGACGAAGGCATGTGTTAGTGACAACCTTAAACCATTGAAAACTTATGTTTCGTTCCCTTTAACTAATGATGTTGACTTAATTGATAGTTTCAAATCAAAAGTTCGTGATTGGGTTACCGGTTCTTCATTTCATTCTATGTTTCAAACTAATTTCCAAGGACCCAAACAGCCTTGGGTACCTAAATTCTTTCATTAATTACAGGTTTTGTGTGACGAGCAATATGATGATAAATGGTATATTGATAGTGGTTGTTCTCATCACATGACTGGGAAGAAGGAGAATTTACGTGACTATCGAAGTTTAAAGGATGCAGGAGTTGTTAAGTTTGGTAACAATCACAGGTGTCAGGTAAAAGGTTATGGCAAAATAACGAATGGCAAGTTTACTGTACAAAGAGTGGCGTATGTCGAAGGTCTTCAACATAACTTGATAAGTGTTTTGCAACTTGTTGTGGACACTGGCAATCAAGTAGTTTTTAACGAAGAAGGAAGCATAATTTTTGAATGTACATACAAAGGAAATCTTGTTTCAATCCAAGAGGAAAGGAGATATGTTTACTCTGGATATTAATCCTATTGTTGGCAACCCATCTGTGTGTTTACTTTCGAAAGCTTCATCGGACATCAGTTGGCTTTGGCATCGAAGGCTTTCACATTTGAATTTTCAAAATTTGAACAAACTTGTTGTTCAAGATCTGGTAAGAGGATTACCCGTTTTAAAATTTGATAATGATACTTTATGTGCAGCTTGTGAACAAGGGAAGCAACATAAACAAGGTCATCCGATTACTATAGACTCGAAAATTGTCGAACCTTTGGAGTTACTTCATATTGATTTGTGTGGACCATCGACAGTTGCAACTCTTAACAAGAAACGGTACATTCTTGTTGTTGTTGATGATTTCTTTATATTTACTTGGGTATATTTTATCAGGTTGAAATCAGAAGTTGCTCAAATCATGATTGACTTTATCAAAAAGATGGAAACAAGCTTAAAAAAGACTGTTAGAAAAATCAAAAGTGATCATGGGTCTGAATTTAAGAACAATGTTCTTGATTCATTTTTGGTAGACAAAGGAATTTCGCATAATTTTTCTTCACCATATACACCTCAACAAAATGGTGTGGTTGAAAGGAGAAATCGTTCACTTTGTGAAGCAGCACGAACCATGCTGGCATATGCTAATCTTCCTCAGTATCTTTGGGCAGAAGCAGTTTCTACAACATGTTTTACTCAAAACAAATCATTTATTCATCGTTGTTTTAACATTACTCCTTACGAAATAATAAACAATCGTAAACCTAATGTCAAATTCTTTCATGTTTTTGGATGTAGGTGCTTTATTATGAATCTCAAGGATAATCTTTTGAAATTTCAAGCAAAAGCAGATGAATGAATTTCTTGGGATATTTACATAATTCGGTTGCATATCGAGTATTGAACAAACGAACACGAAAAGTGGAAGAAACGTTTAATCTTACGTTTGATGATCATTATCTTAAACAAGTTGAAAAGCGTTTTGAAAATCATCCTATTCTTAATAAGTCAAATGATGAATCTGATATTTCAAATTCGATGGATGTTGATTATGATTTAATTTTTGGTGTTGCAGATAATGTTGCTGATGCTGAAATTAATGCAAATGATAATCATCTTCCTGAATCTATGAAGCACAGTGATGATTCGACATTCACTCAATGTGTTTCGAATATGCATTCAACATCGGATTCTCCAAATGTCAGTGAAAGTATGCAAAATAATCCAGTGGAGGGGGAGCACTTGGATTTCAATACTCCGGTTGAGAGGGAGCATCCTTTCGAGGGGGAGAATGGGAGAATAAATAAGGATGTTGAGGGGGAGCATCCAATTGAAGTGAATATCGAGAGGGAACAAAATGATCCAATAGAATCGAATTCTGGTCATATTGAAAATTTTCATGATACTAATGACGAATATTCTATTGCAGGATCAGAAAATGATGAATTATTTGAAGATGCATCATTGGATTTTGATCCATCATATCCACCTCTGAAAAAATGGACAAGAGATCATCCAAAAGAACAAGTCAATGGAAATCCACAGGATGGTGTTTTAACTAGAGCTCAAATTCGTGCAAAGAATGAGGTACTAAATGAAGATCAAGAGTTTTGTATGTTTAATGTGTTTATTTTGAAAATTAAACCAAAAACTATTAAGGTTGCAATGGAACACTCAGATTGGGTTGTTGCAATGCAATCTGAATTGGCTGAGTTCGAAAGAAACAAGGTTTGGAGGTTAATTCCTAAACCTGAAAATGTTTCGATTGTCGGATTAAAATGGATTTTCAAAAATAAAACCGACAAGGATGGAAATATTATTCGAAAAAAAGCTAGGCTTGTTGTAAAAGGTTATTCACAACAAGAAGGAATAGACTATGAAGAAACGTTCGCCCCTGTCGCAAGACTCGAGGCAGTTTGAATATTTTTGGCTTATGCAGCTCATAAAGATTTTGATGTTTATCAAATGGATGTGAAGTGTGCATTTTTTTAATGGAGAACTGGAAGAAACTGTATATGTAGAATAACCTCCAGGTTTTGTAAATGAAGAGTTTCTTGATCATTGTTATATTTTAGATAAGGCTGTGTATGGTTTAAAACAAGCACCAAGAGCATGGTATGGTACTTTAACTTCTTTTCTAAAACAATCGAAATTTAAACAAGGATCAGTTGATCCCACTTTATTTCGAAAGAAAGTAGGGGATCATCTAATGCTTATTTAAATTTATGTTGATGATATTATTTTTGTCTCTACTGATCCAGCTTTGTCTAATGAATTTGAAAATTTGATGAAAAGTAAATTTGAGATGAGCATGATGGGAAAAATCAACAATTTTCTTGGTTTGAATATTCGACAAAGCAGAGAAGGAATCTTCATCAATCAAGAAAAATATACCAAGAATTTACTCGAAAAATTTGGGTTGAAGAATAACACAAAATTACGAGTACCAATGGCAACTGGCACTAAGCTGACACCTTCGTTAGATAAACCTGCTGTTGACTTGACTCTTTACAAAAGCATGATATGTTCATTACTTTATCTCACAGCAAGTAGACCTGATATCATGTTTTCTGTTTGTAATTGTGCTATGTATCAGTCAAATCCACGAGAACCACATCTCATTGCAGTCAAGAATATTTTTCGTTATCTCAAAGGATCAATTTCGTTAGGATTGTGGTATTCTTCGAAAACTAGATTCTTCATTCAAGCATTTTCAGATGCTGACTTAGGTGGTTGCAATCTGGATAGAAAAAGCACAAGTGGAGTTTGTCAATTAATAGATGGGAAATTGGTAAGCTGGCAGTCGAAGAAGCAAACATGTGTTTCAATTTCAACCGCAGAAGCTGAATATGTTGTTGCCGCAGCTTGTACTTCACAAATCATTTGGATTCAAAGTCAACTGCGAGATTATGCAATAAACATGAAAAATATTCCATTATATTGTGACTCACAAAGTGCTATACGCATTTGTCACAATCCAGTTCAACATCGAAAACCAAACATATTGCACTTCGTTATCATTTCATAAAAGATCATGTTGAAGATGGCAATATTGAAGTTCATTTTGTAAAAACTACTGATCAGCTTGCTGATATTTTTACAAAACCATTGGATGAAAAATTGTCTGTTAGACTTTTGTCAGGTTTGGGAATGGTCGAAGGGGAGTCTGTATGTAAGAATGATTCGAAAGAATAAGAGCAAATTGACAGCTGTCAAAGTCAACTGTTACTGTTTATAGTCAACGCTTCGGTATGCTTCGCTTTCGACATTTAGGAAAGAAAAGATTCGATAGTTTGGTAAATTTTTAGTTTTCGTTTTTTTTTATTTTCGAAAAATTCAAAAACACAAAAAGATTTTCTTTCTTTTAAAAAATATATACAAAAGACCAAAAAGATTTTCTTCTGTTATTTGTTTTAATTTTTGAAAAATTCAAAAACACAAAAAGATTTTCTTTCTTTTCAAAAATACAAAAGACCAAAAAGATTTTTCTTTAGATGTTTGTTATTTTGTATTTTGTTTTTCCTTCTTATGTGCAGAAATCAAGAATATCTTTCAAGATGCATGCTAGCATATCTAGGGCAAGGTATACTTTCGAAATTTTGTACTAGTTAGGATGTCCCTACAAGCATGCTACAGCATGTCGACTCAAGCCTCCATTGACTTAATGTGTGATTTCGAAAGCCTTAATGAAATCTTTTCATCACGAAAATTTCTTCCCAATCAGGCTTGTATTCACATTAGTCTTCTGAGCTACCTAACTCTTCTCAAATGATTTAAGAGTTTTCTGTTTGGTCCAAATACAACAGACGTACAATTGAATTCTTAAAACTATCTTTTTCATCCTAAACTTCTAACACTAATCACACACAATAACGTATGTCCAAGAGGTCATTGATCAAACCAATCATGACTTAGACATATCAAACCTCTGTGTTTATGATCTTGATTCATGAGACCGTGATGAAAGTGATACCCAATTTTTCAAAATTTTTAAGGAATTGACGGGGAACTATGTTCCAGATTTTCACAAAACATTTGTTTCAGTACCAATTTTCGATGCTCCAAATCATATTCTTTCGTTATGAGTGGTCTTGATCAAATGTTCGAAACCCACGACATTTGTTTCCCAACAAGATCCAGCTGAACATTGTTTTTCTTTGAATATGATTTCCGTGTGAGTATCTTTTCTTTCAACTGTCACATTCACTTTTATCCAAAGCATACTTGTCACTGACTACACTGGTCACACAGGTAATTTCGATTACAATTACTCACCTTATGTTTAGGTTGATATGTATCGAAATTTTAAGCCACCCACGAAACCTTGAAAAAGAAGCCCCTCGATACTTCTTTATAAGTATTCGATTGTATTTCACGGGAAACCACACAAGCAGTTGGTCATCTCTCTTGATGATTAACGAAGCAACCTTTGCCCGGGGTTTAACTGCTTTTGTGTCGAAATTGTAATTTTCGACATCAAATAATCAATTTTTTTTACTATTGATTCTTATCCTAAAAGTGAAAGAGCCTTACCTCCATAACGAAGGCTAGTGACGGTTACAATTCCATTGAATAGTAAAAACAAGCTATTTGACAAGACTCTTTATATTCCTTCCAGGTTTCAAGGCGATGTGATGGTTGCTTTTTCATGCGTGGCTAGTTTATCAGCTATAGGGTGCGAGTTTCAAGGAGCCACGTCGGATCTCATTTAATGCTAAAACCGTTTCAATTTCAAATTTACAAGAAACATATAAAAGGCTGTTCATATATCCTTTTATACTTACGCGTTCAAAATCTCAGAAGATCAAAAAGCCCTAATTCTCTATTCTTTAAAATTTTGTTCAACCTTTCAACAATGGCTGATACTCAAAATACCACTACTGAAGAAGTTGTTTCTCAACCGATTATGAAGATTCAAAGCACTAACTATCATGTTGAAGTCGATGTGTCACTGTATCCAGACGAACTCAAGATGCTGATTGTTGCTGTTCAACATTCAGGTCTTGCACCTGCAATGTTCAATGCCTTTGAAGTTCCGATATCCTGGTTGTCAATGGCGGGTTCCACTGCATCTTACAGCAAAGCTACTGATGTCATCACATTCAATTTTGTGAATGACAAACGAGTGAGACTTACGAAGAAGACATTTACTCAAATCTTGGCAATTCCAAATTCATCACCATTCTTTCAATTCACTAGTGCTCAGATAATGCACATGTTCAATGAGATGGGACATCAGCCACCTCTTCTCAAAATCAGCAATTTCAAGAAGTCTGGCCTACCTTGCATCTGGAATTTCTTATTCGGAATCTATCTTCGTTGCTTAACTGGGTGAAGTGTTGGGCTAGAAAAGGGGAGGATGGAAGTGTATGAAATGGTAGCAGGTCTGTATTATGATCTAAATGTTGATTATGCTACTCAACTGTGGAAAGAATTGATCAAAAGTCTCGAAAATACGAATGTGGTTAAGGGAATTACGTGTGCACATTATTGGAGTCTGATTCTTCAATCAGTTTATCAGAAAGAGGGTATTTCAGTTCCAACAGATGAGGCTAAGGCAGAATTTGTGAAGTATCATTTTCCAAAAACAGTTGAAGATGATGCAGATATATTTCCCAGTGTTGCTCGAATTCCTGATGGAATGTTGAAGAAAGTTGATCCCACAAATTTCATCCTGGTGGAATACTTGAAGCATATTAATCCCTCAGTCGAAACTGGGATTTTGTTACACAAGAGTGATGGTAGTTTTTCCAAGAAAGTTAAGAAGGTGACAAATGAGGTTGATGAAGTTGTTCTTGAAAGTCCAAAGAAACAGGTTAAATCTCCTAAGAAAGTTATTACTGAAGTTAAGAAGCCTGCGGAAAAGGGTGTTGGTGAATCTTCGAAGGAAATGATTTCTTCGAAATCAGGCTTATTAAAAAGACTGAGGAGCCTGTCTCATAAGCATCGAACTTCATCTGACGATCAATCTCTACTCATTCGTAAAGCTTAACTTAATAGAAAAGGAGTGCTAGTTCATGAAATCCCTACACCAGGTTCACCTTCCACAAAGAAGCGAAGGGCTGAAGACTTGGCAAAGAAAAACAGTAAGAATAGTAAGAAACGAAAGCTGATGATTAGGGATATCTCTTCAGAAAGTGAGATTATAGCAGAAACACCATTGGGATCGAATTCTCCAACTCTCTTATCTCCACTTATTATTTCATCTCTTTCAATGCCAATTACTACAATTCCACTCAAAGTTGTTGTAACCAAATCAGTTTCTAAGGAGGTTCCAATTTCAAACATTGTTGCAAACGTATCTGATACGGGTGCACATGTTTCTATGGGTGATGTTTCATTATCTCAAGTTACTCCAGTTACAGTTGCTTCTGAACCTATTTCGAGTACTTTTGTTTCGCTACCACCATTTCTAATTCCTACACTTCCAACATCATCTTCACCAACATTCACACAAATCCTCAATCAACCATTCACTACTTTGTTTTCTTCTTAATCCACTGATCCACCAAAATCAAATGAACCACCTAAACATCTTGATGATTCTGAAAATGAAGATGGAGGGTTTGGAGGAACTTTCGAAGAGCTTGAGTTTGATCAAGAAGAAGAAGGTATTCCTGATCACATGTTGATGTCAGGAAGACAATTTAAGATCTTAAACAAAAAGCTTAATTCCATTATTCAATCTCAAGCTGATGCAGGGGGTAATCGATCTTTATCCAGTATTGAAGTGGATATTCTGTTAAAGGCTCAGGAAGCACAGTTGTTCAATCAGTTTTCTACTCTGCTTGGTGCTTCGGAATCTAGAATACTTGAGAAAGTGGACCAAAATGACAAGAATATTGAGCTTCGAATCAAGTCTCAATCCTCAACGTTTAATGATGAAGTTAAAGATTTTTGAAGGATTGCTAAAGAACGCCTTGTTCTATTTGTGCAAGATGTGAAGAAGGTTCGTGAAGATGTTAATTCGAAACTTCAAGAGCTTCGTGAAGATATGATGAAGGAGATTGCTGTTGCACAACATGATTATGTATCTCTTAATTAGAAAATGGATATCATTGCAGATGTGGTTACGAAGTATGTAAAGTTGTATGATGCTCTTAGTCCTCAAATCTCTAAACTATCTTCTGATGATAGTTAAAGCTTCTTGGAAGTCACCACGTTGCTCAATGAACTGAAAGCTTTAATTTCGAAGCCAAGCTCCTCTTCTCTAATCACACCAGAATTTCTTTCACAGAAATTTTTGTTGTTCAAATCCGTTCTTCATAAGCAGTTGGCACCTTTATCCCGAATTGTCAATCTTTTACCTTCGAATGCTCCTCCTGTTGTCATAGGGGTGCAAGGGGGAGAAAAGATAGTTCAAGGTGTAACGACCCGAAAATCTTGCCGTAAACGACGTTAGTTTTTCCATTACTTGAAGGACTATTTAAGCAAAATATTTTAGCTTTATGAGGTTAAAATGGAATAAATTAAATAAAAATAGTATTATTTAATATCTAAAAGAATTAATCGAAATTAAAAGGGTCTCAATTAATACCTAAAATAGTTAAGCGATATATTCATCAAGTATAAAAATTTAATTAATTCATATTTGTGGAATAGCAGTTAAAAATAATACATTAAAACATGTAAATGACGGAGAAGGGTTAAAATGTCAACAAAAGAAACTTGATTTATCTAAGTAATTGGTAAAGGGTTAAATAAATTAATTGGAAATGAGTTGAGGGGTAGAAAAACGAAAATATGAATTAAAACTCATATGTAAGGTGCATTTGGTTATGATCGAAAGGGGATTCATTCGATTAAAAAAACAACAAAGTTGAAGGACTAAAATTGAAAATATGGCTATAACTCCTAATTAATGAATTAAAGGGACGTAATTGATTTTCCCTTTAAACCCTACGTCCGTTTTCTTCCATAAGCCTTTACGTGAGAATCAAAAGTCGATCGTGACTTCTTCTGTCCTAGTGTGCGTCGATCTAGAGGAAGAAAAAGAAAAAAAAAGAAACCGATCACATTGTGTTCTTCGACCGCAAGAGAGAGCAAGAAAAAAAAACTGATGTGGTAGCGGGATTGAAGTAGAACGGAGACCAAGAGGTGGAGGGGCTGCGATTGCAATTCAATGCGGGGCTAAGAGGTGATTTTGGTAAGCCCTTGATTCTCTTCTTGTAAAGTTCGTACACCTAATGTTATGTACTTTGATAAGTGGGTTGTGATTGAGATTGATATTTTTATTGTTGGACATGTTACCTCTGTTAAGAGGCTAATTTTTACCTTTATAGGTGTTCTTACTGATTGCTTAATGCGTTAGGTGGTCAAAAAGCATTTGAAATCCAAAGCTGGGAAATTCAGCAACAATTACCAATCTGTCTCTGTATTGGAAAAATTATAGAAAAACCACCAGGAATCGAATTAATGATCTGTAAACTCTCAAAGTTTCCATTTTGAGTCTAGTGTATCTATGAATTTTTCCAGAACATGTTGTTGCTTCTAACTTAGGTGAAAATCGCCTTTTTCACCAGCTGGTCAGAATTTAGCTGCATTGATAGACAGTTTTGTAAAAATCATATAAAATTGTAGAAAAATCGTTTGGACCTTCAAAAGTACATTCTGAAAAGATAAAAGTATGAACTTCTGGAATATGAAATAAAAACGGAATATATACAGGTTTCAAGTGTGCTAAAACAGTTCTAAATAGTTGGCTGTTTTGGGTCCAAAACTGAGAATTTTAATTGTTAGTTGATTTATGTGTTTGAGTTATGAATTTGTCATCTTTGGCATTATAGAACAACAATAACCTTGTTATTTGAAATGTAATAGGGGCAAGGGTGATATTTCAACCAATACAAGATTTGAATTATGAGTTGGTCACATCTTTGGCAAAGGTTAGTCAACTTGTGGTTTTAAAAGTGCATTGTTAGGAGTATCCCATATCTTAGATGGATTGGGATGAACCTAGTTATCTAGGATGCATGTGCCCTTTTGATGATTGATTGTTATGCCATTATTGTTGAAATGTTTTATGTGTAATGACATCTAGGGTGTTGCATGCTAGACTCTTCCTTGTTTGGTGTGAGATGTGAGTTTGACACACCCCGAAACCAGCGGCAGAAACGTTCTGGGGCGGAGGACGTCATGTCAAGTATCACAACATATGCAGTATAGTAATAAAAGTACAACAACCATTGCATTAATAATAATAATTTTACATAGGTTACATTTAGCAACAACATCAAAGTAGGTATAGATAATAACAATAGCTGCAGCTTGGTACTAGACTGACTTCGCAAAAGCTCTCGGAGTATACCTGTCTACGGATGACCTGAGAATACAAGCAGTTTTAAAACTATCAGCATAAAGCTGGTGAGTTCATAAGCGGTTGATTTTGGTGAAAGAAATGTTCCTTTAGTTTTATGAAAAGTTGTTTCCCAAGAAAATCCCATATTTTCTTATGAAAGAGATTAGATTATCCATTAGTTACACGTTAAACAGCCTGTTTATGAAAGGTTAAGTTATCCCAGGAAAAACCTATATTTTCCTTATAAGTCGATAGTTGATTTTTGATTCTGATACGAGGTGTACAAGTATCTACCATACTTGTATCGATGGATGTAGTATCCTTGAAAACCCTGGTTACTCGTTGTGAGATATATTAGTCTTATCACATAAGTAAAACTAATAAAATAGATGGTGAACTAGGTCCTAAGGGCGTTACAGATGCCCTCTAGTAATTAAATCGGTTATTACTTTGAGGATAGTTCACTCGTTTCATTATTACAAACGTAAATTCTCGTTACCTAAGTTATGAGTGCCATAACCGTACTTAGACTGGATAAGGCACGAACGGGGGCCAGTATCTTTTATGACTTTGTCACCCCTGAACCTAACGGTTCCGCTGTAGCTAGCAGCGAGGGTGCGGGATAGTCAGTCCCATATAGATCTATACACAATAGTCACGCTCTCCCTCCAAGAGATTATGGTTATAAGTCGTAGTCCTCCACTCACGAATCCGAGGGAGTGTTACCAAGGACATGTCTCAAACTTAGCCTAACAAATTTACAAGTAATAGTACGAAAATCCTTCTTATGATTTACATAAATTCTTTATAAGATAATACATAATATAGCATGATTTATAAGTTTCTTGCTTTAGATTTGAAAAATTGTTTCTACGAGTTGATTCCTTAATCGATTGGTAAAACGGTTTTCTGAGTTAAAAGCAAACTGAACATGCAATCATTTTATGCGAAAAGAGATAATTTGAGCACAAGTTTCCTTGTACTTTTGCTTATATTCCCCCCCCCCCCCCTGAAAACATGAAAAACTCGGATGAACGGACGGTATAGGACGCTAGGTGTCGAGTGAGGACTTGAACACACACTCGGATCCTATTTAACATGTAACGATACATTTAAGTATCTAATTAGTCATTTAATAACTAATTATGCAAGTGAGGACATCCTAATGCATGAAAACACTTAACTACGAGTGCTAGGAGTACCAAGGGTTACATATAAAGAGTGTATGGCCTCACATTGGAGTTTACTCCTCAAATGGTGGCCCTTAGGGGTGTTTACGGTTTCAAGACCACTTCCCCCATGAGTTTACGGTCGTAAACTCATGGAAGTGGTGTCATTGGTTGCTCAAAAGTCTTATATCACTTAAGGAAGTAAGCTAGACTCGAATCTAGGGCATAGGAAGTGACTAGGGCTCCAAATGGACCCTTGGGGGAGTTCACGGTCGTAAACACATGAGTTTAAGGCCGTAAACTCATGTTTGCCCACTTATTCCATGTTTTGGTGTTTCTCGGTTAAGCATGCAAGGTTCTAGTCATTTATACAAGCCATAGGAGGTGTTAGGGGCACCATATGACCCTTTTGTGGAGTTTACGGACAAGGGACCATTTCCTTGGGGGTTTACGACAGTAAACTCTATGAGGACTTGGTTTCTTTGATGTTTAAGGTCCCTACTTCAATGGTGGTTGGTTCTAGGTTGAGTTCTGGGCATAAGGAAGGAAGAAAGGGCTCCATTGCCACCTTAAAGGGAGCTTACGGCCCAAGAACATCCCTTGGCCGTAAACTCTCATTCATCCTTGTTTCTTGATGTTTTCTAAGCCCTAAACATGTTAAACCTAGTGTATAATGAGTTAGGATAAGAGTACTTACGATCTAGGAGCTTGAATGGTCGTTTTTGGCCAAGAACACTAGTGTGTGTTCTTGCTGTTCTTGGTGAAACTTGAAGATCTATGTAAACATGAATTTCATGGATGAAAACATGTAAGATCACTAGTTTAAATAGGATATCAACTAGTTGAGACAAGAAAATTACGAGTTTTGAAGATCGGGGACGAAGAACGGGATGATAGTTGAGAGGATTTGAAGGAAAATCAACCAAGGAAGTGAAGGAATGAACAAATGGCCAACAATCCTCCATATAAAGTGGAGTTTACGGCCCACATGGAGTTTACGGCCGTAAACTCCCATGTGGTGGCCGTGAACTCCAGGTCAAAGTGTTTCCGGCCCGATCGTTTTACTATAGCTTCGGCAGATAAACCCCAACACTTATTTCTTAAGTGTACTGGGCTCAGAACGATCGAACAGACTCTAAATTATGCTAAATGATAGCAGGAATAAGTCTGGCATTTATTTGGGTTAAATGGCTGAGCTTTCAAGGCAATAGAAAATTTCGAGTTGTCACATCATCCCCCCGTTAGAGGGAATTTCGTCCCGAAATTAGAGTTTAGGCAAGGAAGTAGGTATGAACAATCGAGTAAAGAGATGAGGGTACTTCCTTTTCGATTGGTCCTCGCGCTCCCAAGTGAACTCTGGTATTCGCTTGGCGTTCCAGCGAACCTTCACGATTGGGATGCGGATTCGCTTCGTTAGCTTGACCTCTCGGTTCACAATCCCTGCAGGTTCTTCTACGAAGTTGGGGTTCTCAATGATTTCTATCTCAACATGTGGGGTTATAAGAGTTACGTCGGACAAGTACTTTCTCAAATCTAAGACATGGATATATTTGGGTGGAATTTATGGAATTCCTAAAGTAGTCGAGGTCTGACGGGGTTGGACCCATTCTTATCAAGAATCTTGGATGGTCCTAAGCTCTTGGAAAGATAGAGCTTTTCAGTACTCAGAACATAATGTACTTCTATGGTGAGATCATCACTGGCGTGATCACCATTTTTAAGTTCCAAAAGTTCTCTCTTACTAGGGTTGTAGTTCCCGAGTTGGTTCTTAGAAGGTTCAGGTCGTCTTCGGATTCGTGTTTCCTATTGATCGGCTTTCGGAGGTTTTCTGCATCATCGGATGTAATGGCTACTACTGGTACCTATTGGTTACGTGGCATCTATCTCGACCTAGTGCAAAATGGACCTGCACTTCTAACTCTTGAGGTGTTTCTAACGGAAACTCTCAAGTCGGTGAGATAGGGTTTTACCAGACGACGTTTAGAAAGTTTTAATTTTTATCCTCGTCTTATAGATGCTTTCACAGTATGATTCCTAACTGGAAAGAATCATTCTCTTACTCGCTTCGCTGTTTCATGGATAGCAGTCTCTGATCAGGGCTAACTTAGCCCTTTGAGATTTTCTGAAGTGCTGGACTATATCAGGAGGTGGTTCTACTATCTCTTGGGATAGTATTCTTTGGAACATCGAGTAGCCCAACGAATCTCTAAGACATGCCCTATTCTCTAAGGTGTCGGCTCCTTCCAGTTTGTGGGAAACGCGTGTACTTGTACAACCCATCAATTAACACCTAGACTGGTGTCTAGTTTACAATCTTTTTAAGATATGGGTTATAAGGCTTAACGCAACATAACCTTTTACTTTATTCAAGTATTCTTTGTTGCGGTGGTGATCATGTGATTCTTAGGGTCCTAGTATTAACTTTGGAGAATGCAGTCTATCGTCTACAGGGCGACGGTGACTTTTCTCGCATGAGAAGGTGGTGTGTCCTAAGCACTACTCGTCTGTAACTGGATGGACGAAGTGCCTGAGTAGTGCCTTTCGCTTCTGATTCTAAACGTCTAAGGAGGGGTTGGTTAACAGCGTGTGGTACCCTTCTCCTGGGTACTTCGGAAGGTTTGGATAAGAGAGACAATTGACGGTTCGCATTAGGTTTTCTTGTTAGGTTCGGAAGAACCTTTATTTGACGAATAGGCTATGGTGAAAGTTCTCTTTACACAGCACTTGGAATTTTCACATGGTCGCACTAAGTCGAACCTTGATTGACGGAAGTGTCAAATTTAACAAACATTGACATGATGTGGAATGAAGATCGATAGGACCATGTGTTGTACTGGGCACACAAGTTCTTAGCGTCTCGGGTTTCGTCCATGGTATCACTGTCGCGGATACTTGGACCGATAGGATTGACGCGGAACTCTAGGGGGTCCTGATGTTTCGGAATAATGTACTTTTTATGAATGGATTTCTCACGAGGCCTCTCTATAATCGCCTAGTATACACTAGTAATGTATAATTATGGTTAAAAGGACTGTTGACTGAGCGACTCTGCCCTAGATCCACAACCCAACGAGGAACAGGAGACAAGGCAGCATCACTCACTCGAGGTCTATCAATTTTAATTATAAATGGCCTTAACGTATATATCAAGCCATCATAGCTTCACCAAATGGGTTTTTTGAATTTTTACAACAGTGCTGCGACTTTCGCCTTAATGAGGGAGTAATTACAATTAGAATTGATTTATTAAAGTTCTCGATTAGCTACTTAGGATTGAGAGACGTACCAAAATTCGACCGGGTTCCTTGATGTTCCCTTAGGCATTAGGGTTAGACTCCTCCTGCGCCCTTCTCATTTCCTTCAGTTGGGCAGTCCCTCTTGAAGTGTCAAATTTTACCACATTGATGGCACACTGGACTGGTCTTCACATTGGTGGTTGATGAAATGAACTCAACCGGGGTTCTACAGATGTGATCGGCATGCCCCTTCATGTTGCACCTAACACAAAAGGGTTCCCGACAGATTCCATAATGATGGAAGTCACACCTGCTGCAGCGGGGAAGGTTTCCTAGGTATGGTCTTCTTGGAGTCGGGACGGAAGGGTTGACAAGGGAAGTTAAATACTTCAGCTCGTTGCCCTTTGGAAGGTCCTTGAGTCGAGGTACTTCCCTCCTCGTTCTTAAACTTTCTCTTCAGTGGGTTATGTTGGGGTTCTTGGGTGGCTGGGTACACGGGTGTTGGTTGCCGCTGTCCATTGCTATGGTCGGGATTCCCGATAGGGCTCCTGCTAACATTGGCGTTGTTAGCATTCAGGTGAGCCATGACAGCTGCTACGGCTGCTGAAACTGCAGCTTGAAACGTAGCTTTATCGAATTGAAGGATCGGTGTCTTACTAGTGGGTTGGTTACGTTTCTTTGGAGGCATGGTTTTTCCTACACGAAAAGGGAACACAAGCTAATGAGAGACGATGGTTAACCCTAGACATATCTTTCTTTACTATGATAGGCATAAATTTTTCTCGCGCCTCGAGTTATGGTTATCTGAGTGTCGACCTACATCCCTATGATGCAGTCCGGGTAACAGGGTAGGAGTAAGTGTATCGGAAAGCCATAAAATGGGAGTCGTTCCTACTAAGTTATCTTTATATTGGAGAGGTTCACTCTCCGGCTTTGAAAATATTTGAGAGGAGTTCGGAACGAGGATCACAGAAGAAAAGGCTCATGAAAACTTATAGCTAAACGCTCTCAATCGAGGTTTTAAGATCCGATCTATTCGTGTTACTAGCGACGGGAAAGACGATTTGCCTAGCACATAGTGTGAGTAGTGTAATCACTAACTCACTAAATGGTATTATTTTATGGATTATTAAAGTGGCGATAAGGAGGAAAAGACACTTCTCGGGTTCCATGTATTGGCTCCCTCTGTCCACCTCTTATTCCTGACTGGAACAGGCGTTGGCTTTCTTCGGGTATCTACCTAGGGTTCTTTTCCCTCGTGGACATATTGAATTTCTGCTCCTCCTTACTTCTGATTTTGACTCTGAGTGTCATCACTCATGATGGATGACTGGAATCTCGGAAGTTCAGGCGAATTTCCTACCGATGTCCCTAAAAGGTATAGGCACATGGTGATTTCAATAGTCTCGTCACTGTTCATTTATTTCCTAACCGGAAATCTTCACAATGAACCTCTTATGGGTCTGTATCGACTCTTCTGCCGATCACTGAAGTGGATAAGGTTTTCTAAAGGGTTCGTGCGAGAATGGAAATGTCTAAAGAATTCTAAGAGATTATTAAAACATTTCACTGGGTGATCCATATCGGGTCCTGCTATTATCACAAAGTGTACATAAATCATATATAACTTAGATCTGATAGGCCTTCGAATATGTGATACTACTCTATATCCACTATGAGATCCTTACTATATATAACCTTGGAAGTATACCCTCTGTAATCATAGGTCTATCAATAAGGATCTCTTTGGTTTTTACGAAAGGTTATTTATGGTTCCTAAAATACTCCTATGGTATTTTAACTACATGTTTGATTCTTTAACTTCTGAACATGCTTCTGGGTTTATTGTGAGTCTTTTAGTATCCTAAAATACTCCTATAGTATTTTAAACTTTATGTTTGGCTCTAGCATTCCTATTTGGTAAGTTTCAGATTTGTTGCAACACCACCATCACTCCCAAGCACACGTTAATCGCATCTCGAATAAATATAGTTGATCAGGTTATATTTATTCCAGCTTACGATTACATAACTGCCCAGGTTTGACGGTAATGGTCAACATCCAAATACTTTTATTCTTATTCTTCTTGTGATACTTTGTTTGGGTGTTTAGATTCTTGATGTTCTTATACTTTTGTAAAATATGGTTATATTTTAAAGTATAATTCTTGGTCAGAGTGTTTTATCCCAATGTATTTATAGGATGTATATCTTTTATGATTTGATATAATGAGCTCACTATAAAAAATGCTCTGATACCAATCTGTCACACCCCGAAACCGGCGGTGGAAACGTTTCGGGGCGGAGGACATCATGTCAAGTATCACAACATATGCAGTATAGTAATCAAAGTACAACAACCATTGCATTAATAATAATAATTTTCCATAGGTTACATTTAGCAACAACATCAAAGTAGGTATAGATAATAACAATAGCTGCAGCTTGGTACTAGACTGACTTCGCAAAAGCTCTCGGAGTGTACCTGTCTACGGATGACCTGAGAATACAAGCAGTTTTAAAACTATCAGCATAAAGCTGGTGAGTTCATAAGCGGTTGATTTTGGTGAAAGAAATGTTCCTTTAGTTTTATGAAAAGTTGTTTCCCAAGAAAATCCCATATTTTCTTATGAAAGAGATTAGATTATCCATTAGTTACACGTTAAACAGCCTGTTTATGAAAGGTTAAGTTATCCCAGGAAAAACCTATATTTTCCTTATAAGTCGATAGTTGATTTTTGATTCTGATACGAGGTGTACAAGTATCTACCATACTTGTATCGATGGATGTAGTATCCTTGAAAACCCTGGTTACTTGCTGTGAGATATATTAGTCTTATCACATAAGTAAAACTAATAAAATAGATGGTGAACTAGATCCTAAGGGCGTTACAGATGCCCTCTAGTAATTAAATCGGTTATTACTTTGAGGATAGTTCACTCGTTTCATTATTACAAACGTAAATTCTCGTTACCTAAGTTATGAGTGCCATAACCGTACTTAGACTGGATAAGGCACGAACGGGGGCCAGTATCTTTTATGACTTTGTCACCCCTGAACCTAACGGTTCCGCTGTAGCTAGCAGCGAGGGTGCGGGATAGTCAGTCCCATAATGATCTATACACAATAGTCACGCTCTCCCTCCAAGAGATTATGGTTATAAGTCGTAGTCCTCCACTCACGAATCCGAGGGAGTGTTACCAAGGACATGTCTCAAACTTAGCCTAACAAATTTACAAGTAATAGTACGAAAATCCTGCTTATGATTTACATAAATTCTTTATAAGATAATACATAATATAGCATGATTTATAAGTTTCTTGCTTTAGATTTGAAAAATTGTTTCTACGAGTTGATTCCTTAATCGATTGGTAAAACGGTTTTCTGAGTTAAAAGCATACTGAACATGCAATCATTTTATGCGAAAAGAGATAATTTGAGCACAAGTTTCCTTGTACTTTTGCTTGTATTCCCCCCCCCCCTGAAAACATGAAAAACTCGGAAAAAGCATAGGGGTATGAACTCACCTGACGTGGACGATTCGGATGAACGGACGGTATAGGACGCTAGGTGTCGAGTGAGGACTTGAACACACACTCGGATCCTATTTAACATGTAACGATACATTTAAGTATCTAATTAGTCATTTAATAACTAATTATGCAAGTGAGGACATCCTAATGCATGAAAACACTTAACTACGAGTGCTAGGAGTACCAAGGGTTACATATAAAGAGTGTATGGCCTCACATTGGAGTTTACTCCTCAAATGGTGGCCCTTAGGGGTGTTTACGGTTTCAAGACCACTTCCCCCATGAGTTTACGGTCGTAAACTCATGGAAGTGGTGTCATTGGTTGCTCAAAAGTCTTATATCACTTAAGGAAGTAAGCTAGACTCGAATCTAGGGCATATGAAGTGACTAGGGCTCCAAATGGACCCTTGGGGGAGTTCATGGTCGTAAACACATGAGTTTACGGCCGTAAACTCATGTTTTCCCACTTATTCCATGTTTTGGTGTTTCTAGGTTAAGCATGCAAGGTTCTAGTCATTTATACAAGCCATAGGGGTGTTAGGGGCACCATATGACCCTTTTGTGGAGTTTACGGCCAAGGGACCATTTCCTTGGGGGTTTACGACCGTAAACTCTATGAGGACTTGGTTTCTTTGATGTTTAAGGTCCCTACTTCAATGGTGGTTGGTTCTAGGTTGAGTTCTGGGCATAAGGAAGGAAGAAAGGGCTCCATTGCCCCCTTAAAGGGAGTTTACGGCCCAAGAACATCCCTTGGCCGTAAACTCTCATTCATCCTTGTTTCTTGATGTTTTCTAAGCCCTAAACATGTTAAACTTAGTGTACAATGAGTTAGGATAAGAGTACTTACGATCTAGGAGCTTGAATGGTCGTTTTTGGCCAAGAACACTAGTGTGTGTTCTTGCTGAAACTTGAAGATCTATGTAAACATGAATTTCATGGATGAAAACATGTAAGATCACTAGTTTAAATAGGATATCAACTAGTTGAGACAAGAAACTTACGAGTTTTGAAGATCAGGGACGAAGAACGGGATGATAGTTGAGAGGATTTGAAGGAAAATCAACCAAGGAAGTGAAGGAATGAACAAATGGCCAACAATCCTCCATATAAAGTGGAGTTTACGGCCCACATGGAGTTTACGGCCGTAAACTCCCATGTGGTGGCCGTGAACTCCAGGTCAAAGTGTTTCCGGCCCGATCGTTTTACTATAGCTTCGGCAGATAAACCCCAACACTTATTTCTTAAGTGTACTGGGCTCAGAACGCTCGAACAGACTCTAAATTGTGCTAAATGATAGCAGGAATAAGTCTGGTATTTATTTGGGTTAAATGGCTGAGCTTTCAAGGCAATAGAAAATTTCGAGTTGTCACAGAGTTAGGGTCATGCTAGATTGAGTGAAGTGTATAAACATTATGTGATATGAGCATGTTAATTCTTGTTTGAAAATATTTGTTTAAAATGTTTTAGGACAAGCATGCTAGTGTTGTATTAACTTCATTGATGTGTTGTGTATGGAAGTAGTGTGTGATGTAAAATGTAATAACTTCATGAAATTAGATGTTTGCATGAAAATAACCCTTAAAGAGGTAATATGTTAATAAAAGAAAATTCATAATATTTACATGATTACTTGAAAGGGTAAAAGTGTAACTCCTTATTTAATTAATCATTACTAAATTAGAAAAGGGGAACACACTAGCGGGGCGAAGGGTAGAAACCTAGACATAGGTAAATACCCAATCTGGATATTATGATAGCCTAGTGGGTTGAAAGATACCTATAGGAAAAAAGAGCTTAAGCCAACTATGATGTCGACTGGTTTTTCTAGACAACCACTCGGGACATGGTCTTCGTACACCTTGGTATACCGGGACTGGAGTGATGTTGGTCAAGCGGTGGGACCAGCGCAAACATCACGTGGGATTTGGGAGGTGTATCTGTTGGAATTGGCACCGCTCGTACCAGTCCTTAACGGCAATGCATGTACATGTATGTGCATAGTCGGAGTAGCGAACGCAGCGCACCGGGAGCAATGATTACGGGTGAGAGTCACGCCTCACTTAGTGCATTGGGTCGTGTCGGTCACGTTAGTAGCGAACGGGGTCTTGCTTTGGGGGTTTTTGCGGTGAATAAATAGACCCTAAATAAGAGGTAATATTTTAATAATTATAACGATGAGCGGTGAGTAATTATTAATGTAAAGCAGAGAAACAAAATATTATATAATAATATTCAAGCGGTGAATCGATAAGATTAAATTAGTTACAACGGTGTTGAGGAGAGTAACTAATAAAATAAGCTCTAACCGAAGAACTAAAATAAATTGAGCTAAACATGTGTTTGTTATGTGGTGTGAGTTGTATGTCTTGCTAGTGAGTCTTTGACTGAGTGTGGATATTTTGTGTGAATCCAACTATGATATGTGTGTTCTCTTAACACTGTACTATCTTGACTCACTTAGCTTATGCTAACACTTGTTCTTTGCTTGTTGGTTGTTGTGTATTGGAACAGGTAGCTTTACATGATGCCTTGGTGAGGATGGGAGCTTTTGGGTAGTCTTAGTTAGTATCTTTAGTTATGATACCATTTGAGCATGTTGGGTTTCATCATTATGTTTTTGTGAACTTTAAATTTTGATGGGTTTGTTTTGACATGAAAATAACTTTGATGATGTTTTTGAAATAAACCTAATAAGTCTTCCGCAACGTATTCTGATAAATAAATGTTTTTAAAAATACAAAGAAATTTTGGGTAAAAAATCACGATGTTACACAAGGTGTTGATAAGAAGAAAAAGATTGAGAGTGTCATAAAAACTGCTGAAGTAACAAAGGTGGTGTCTTCTCAAATTCCAACAACAACTGCTGATGTAACGAAAGTTGTGTCCACTCAAATTCCAACTTCGATTGTTTCAAAAGTAAATACAACATAATCCATCAAGACAACAACAAGACCCATTCTAAAGGGAATTGTTATTGGTGCTTCTACAGAAGGAGGAAGTTCTAGTTCTTCAAAACCAAAACCGGTTGAAGATGATGGAAAAGGAAAAGGGATATTAGTTGAGAAATCTAAAGAAGATCTATGTCACACCCCCAAACCAGAATGGCGGAAACATTCGGGGGTGGATGACTTCACGTAGTACCATAACAATTGAATATTGTAAAGAAAGTAACACAACCATCATAAATATAATAAAAACTTACATTGTTGCGTGTATTACATGTTTCAAAGAATATTACAAATATGATGATTCAAAATGTTTTAAGAATAGACGCCTTAGCGTTCCTTCTCCAAAAGCTGATGGTTACCTGTATTACTGATTCCCTGAGAAATACAACTAGTTTTGAAAAGTGTCAACAATTAAGTTGTGAGTTCATAAGCGTTTTTGTACTGAAATTTGTATGTCCTTTAGTAAAAATAATCGAACGTGTTTCCCAGAAAATCCAATATTTTCTATATATAATTTGAAAAGTTCCAAAGGCTGGAGTGCAATAGTATCTTTCGTGCTAAAATGGTGAAAGTGTATTTATACTCAAATAATGTATTTACTGAATGCATTCAAAAGTCTCGTAAATCAAACTTATTTTAATACTTCCGTATGAGTTTTATAACCATGCTATTGACCCAGACTGCCTGTAACAACATTCTTCAGGCGTTGTAGTGTTATGACGTTTGTCACCCCAGACCTGCCGGTCTAACTGTAGCTAACAGTTTAGGTGTGGGATTGTCAATCCCGTATAGATCTATACACAAGTATCACGCTCTCCCTCCAAGAGATTATGGTTTATAATACAGGACTTGAAATGCGTACTTGTGAGTACGTTGAAGTTGAATGCCTCACAACACTTAGTATTAATAGATTTACGAAAAGAAAAGTCTATATTTCATGTAGATGAAAGTATTTCATTTTTCACAATGTTTACGTAAAGATGTAATGAATAACCCGTAAACTATACCCATTATAGTTTATTAAAAGCGTATTCCATTTGATAACATAAAATTGGTGTAATATCAACTTTGCACGTGACGTGTAATATTAGTATAAATGTTGTTTATCATCCATAACAAAAATCCAGATAAAGTATTTGAAAACATTTCTAACGACGTGTATTTTAAGTATGAGTTTATCTCGTGTTTCACTTGTATTCCCCCCCCCTAAAACATGAAAAATACGTGAAAATGTAGGGGTATGAACTCACCTGATAGATTGAAGAAAGTGAGACGAAAAACCGGACAGAACTTTGACCGGAGAAAGCGGATTTCTCGGGATTCTCGGGAATATCGGGGGCGTAAAACTTCCTTCGGGGCTTGGGTATGAAAACCGGGGCTTCGGGATATTTCTTGCACACAAAACGGAGTAAAAGCGCAAGACAAGGAGAGAAATTGATCACAAATGCCCGGAACTCTCGCATCCCATTTATAGGGGCTGGAACCCTCGCGTACGCGGGGCGTACTAGCGAGGGTACGCTGGGCGTACGCGACGTCAGCACTTACCGCATCCTCGGACGAAGCATCGCAGCGACGTGGACGAACTGAGGCCTAGCACCCGAGTACGCTGGGCGTACGAGGGTACGCTGGGCGTAAATCGTCTCGGTGTGTGTGCCTCGAACTTGTAAAATCCGTAACTTTCGCATACGAGCTCCGATTTTGACGTTCTTTATATCCACGCGAAGGTGAGAAAATACTCTACAACTTTCGTTTAGACTTCGTTGGCTAATTTTGACTTTATTTTTAATTATATTTTATTTAATAGGCCGGGACACGATAATTCCGTTAAAAATCCATAACTTCTTCATCCGACGTCCGTTTTCGTCTGTCTTTTTACCATTGTACTACTATTGTAGAGACCTTGAACTCTTGTTTAGGTTGTGTTGGCTAAAAATCGCTTGATCTTTATTTCGAGTTTTTAGCTGTCTACCGCTGTTCCGAAACCTAGAAAAATCATAACTTCCTCATACGAAGTCAGATTTGGGCGTTCTTTTTATGTATGCTCATGGTTTAACGTAATCTATGACTTTCGTTTAGATATCTAAGGCTAAAAGAATTTTATTGAAGTTTCACTTTTTACGTTTAGCAGTGTTTTACCGGGTGTGTCGTGGATTTTCGATTGGTCATAACTCCTTCGTTATAACTCGGATTTGAGTGTTCTTTATGTTTTTGGAAACCTTGGCACGATATCTAACACTTTATGCATCCCAATTAAGATTTTAGAACACTTCATTTTTTATGCTAATTTCGTTGATTCCAAATAGTTCGTTATATTTGACTTTTTGAATGTTACATTGATTTGAAAAATATCGGGTTGTCACATCATCCCCCTGTTAGAGGGAATTTCGTCCCGAAATTTAATCTAAGACAGAGTTTATGGGTTAGGAAAAAGATGCGGGTACTTTTGTTTCATCTGATCCTCGCGTTCCCAGGTGTATTCAGGTCCTCGCTTGGCGTTCCAGCAGACCTTCACAATGGGTATGCGACTTTGTTTAGTTCTTTTAATTTCCCGATCCATGATCTCTACTGGCTCTTCTACGAATTGGAGATTCTCGTTGATTTCAATTTCGTCCAAAGGGATAACGAGGGTCTCATCGGACAAGCACTTCTTTAAGTTCGATACGTGAAAGGTAGGGTGTACGTTATTGAGTTCTTGCGGTAATCGAAGTTTGTACGCCACTGGGCCGATCCTGGCAAGGATCTCGAATGGTCCGATATATCTTGGGTTTAGTTTCCCACGCTTCCCAAAACGTATTAATCCCTTCCAGGGCGAGACTTTTAGTAGGACACGGTCTCCAACCTGGAATTCCAAGGGTTTCCTTCTTTTATCCGCATAACTCTTTTGTCTGTCTCTTGAAGCCTTCAGTCGTTCTCGAATTTGAACAATCTTCTCTGTAGTTTCCCTTATGATCTCCGGTCCAGTGAGAGTGCTGTGGGGTACCTGACCTCTTGCTAGTTGCGTGTCACCCACTTCAGCCCAGCACAGAGGTGATCTGCACTTACGGCCGTAGAGGGCTTCGAATGGGGCAACCTTGATGCTAGTGTGATAGCTATTGTTGTACGAGAACTCGACCAATGGTAAATGGGTGTCCCACGCCTTACCAAAATCGATCACACAAGCTCTTAGCATATCTTCCAAGGTTTGAATGTTTCTCTCACTCTGACTGTCGGTCTGTGGGTGATAGGCGGTACTCATGTCTAGCCTCGTTCCTAGGGATTTTTGTAGTGACTGCCAGAACCTCGAGGTGAATCTACTATCTCGGTCCGAGATAATGGATATTGTCACACCATGCAGTCGTACAATCTCCCTGATGTATGTTCTAGTTAGTTTCTCCAGTTTATCTGTTTCTTTGATTGGTAGGAAGTGCGCGGATTTGGTTAACCTGTCGACGATCACCCAGATGGTGTCGAGTCCGCTTGTCGTCTTGGGTAACTTGGTTATGAAGTCCATGGTTATCCGCTCCCACTTCCACTCGGGTATTTCTAGTTGGTGCAACAATCCCGAGGGCTTTTGGTATTCCACCTTGACTTTGGCGCAAGTCAAACATTTGCCTACGTAGGTAGCAATTTCGGCTTTCATGTTCGGCCACCAGTACAGTTTCTTGAGGTCCAAATACATCTTATCTGAACCGGGATGTATGGAGTATCGTGTCTTATGGGCTTCGTCCATGACAACATCTCTGAATCCGCCAAACTTCAGCGTCCAGATCCGATTCATGAAGTAACGAACTCCGTCGTCCTTGATTTCAAGATTCTTATCCATTCCTCTTAAGGCTTCACTTGCCACATTTTCGGATTTCAAGGCTTCTATTTGGGCTTCCTTGATTTGTGTGGACAGGTGTGAATGGATAGTCATGGTTAAGGATTTTACTCGGCGGCCCGAGTATTCCTTCCGGCTGAGGGCATCAGCTACTACGTTAGCTTTCCCGGGATGATAACGAATTTCGCATTCGTAATCGTTTAGTAGTTCTACCCATCGTCTTTGTCTCATGTTGAGTTCCTTTTGATTGAGGATGTGTTGAAGGCTTTTATGATCGGTGAAGATTGTACATTTCATGCCGTAGAGATAGTGCCTCCAGATCTTTAGAGCGAAAGCGACGGGTCCTAGTTCGAGATCGTGCGTGGTGTAGTTTACCTCGTGCGTCTTCAGTTGTCTTGAGGCGTAGGTGATGACCTTCCCTCGTTGCATCAGGACACATCCAAGTCCTTGGTTTGACGCGTCACAATAGACCACGAAGTCTTCTGTTCCTTCTGGCAAGAAAATATAGGTGCACTGCATAGGGCTTGCTTTAGTGTTTGGAATGTAACGTCTTGTTTCTCTCCCCAGCTGAAGGTTACACCCTTATGAGTCAGGGTGGTAAGTGGCTTAGCAATCTTTGAGAAGTTTTGTATGAACCTCCGGTAATACCCGGCGAGGCCCAAGAATTGTCGGATTTCCGTGGGAGTCCTTGGAGTTGTCCAGTTCTCGATCGCGTTGATTTTGGAAGGGTCCACGTGTATCCCCTCCTTGCTGACCACGTGAACTAGGAAATCTACTTTCCGAATCCAAAATTCGCACTTTGAGAACTTTGCGTATAGCTTCTCTGTCCTTAATGTTTCCAAGACTCGTCGGAGGTGTTGACTATGTTCCTCCCTGCTCCTTGAATAGATGAGTATGTCATCTATGAACACGATCACAAATTTATCTAGGAAGGGACGACATACACGGTTCATCAAGTCCATGAACACTGCTGGTGCATTTGTCAATCCAAAGGGCATCACTACAAACTCGTAGTAACCATAGCGAGTTCGGAATGCCGTTTTGGGAATGTCTCCTTCCAGGACTCGCAGCTGGTGATACCCAGATCTTAAATCGATCTTTGAAAAGTAGCTCGCTGCTTGTAGCTGGTCGAACAGATCGTCTATGCGCGGTAAGGGATATCGGTTCTTGATCGTGAGTTTGTTAAGTTCTCGGTAATCAATGCACATGCGAAAAGATCTGTCCTTCTTCTTTACGAACAGAACTGGTGCTCCCCAAGGTGACAAGCTCGGTCTGATGAATCCTTTACTTAGAAGCTCGTTCAGCTGGCTAGATAACTCCTGCATTTCAGCCGGTGCTAGACGGTATGGCGATTTTGCTACCGGGGTAGCTCCGGGAATCAAATCGATTCTGAACTCGACTTGACGTTTCGGTGGGATTCCTGGAAGATCTTCAGGGAAAATGTCGGGGAAATTGCAGACTTCCGGAATGTCTTTAATGTCCTTCACTTCGCGCTTCTTGTCTACCATGTGGGCTAGAAAGGCATGATATTCCTTGCGAAGGTATTTCTGGGCTTTGACGCATGAGATGATTTGTAAATTTGCACTGGGTTTGTCACCATAAATGACAAGAGTTTTGCCGCTTGGCAGATGGAGGCGAACGGCCCTTTCGTGACAAAGTATATCGGCATGGTGAAGGCTTAACCAGTCCATACCGATGATGACATCAAAACTCCTTATAGTAATCGGCATAAGGTCGATTTGGAATGAGTGTTCATTTAAATTTATCGTACAGCCTATGTACATATCGTTTGTGCTTTCCGTTTTTCCGTTTGCCATTTCTACCGTGAATATTTTATTGAGTGTTTGGGGTTTTTGATTAAGTAAGTGTTTGAATTTATGACTCACGAAACTTCTCTCCGCACCACAGTCAAAGAGTATGCATGCATAAATGTCGTTGAAGAGAAACGTACCCGTAACCACCGTGGGATCGGCTATTGCTTCGTTCTGCCCTATTGCCAGCACTCTTCCTACACCGCCAACATTCTTCGCCTTAGGGCAATCCCTCTTGAAGTGCCCAGTTTCCCCACACACATAACATGCCTGGCTTACTCCAGTACCAGGAACTTGGGTGATTGGTCGCGCCGGTGCCTTACAGAAACGGGCAGTGTACCCTTTTCTGTCACAGTTTTTACAGTGCATCTCCCGGCAATTACCGTGGTGATGGTAATTGCATTTGTTGCACTTTGGCAGATTCCCAACATATTGCTTTGTCGGCGCGGGGGTAGCGGGAACAGCGATGGGGGTAGTAGCGGCATGGACCGCCACTATTTGTTTCTTTGAAGGTTCTTGCGAAGCTTGACCTTTCCTCTTGTTCCAAAACTTCTTGTTGTTGTTGTTGTTGGCATTGCTGTCATTGTTGTTGCTTCCTTTGGTTAGTTCCGGGACGACGGTCGTGATACCTTGGCAGACCCCATGATCAACGAGAGATTGTGCTAGTTCCTTGGCGCTGTCGAACGTCGTGGGTTTGGAAGCTAGCACACTACCTCGAAGCTGGGGCGACAGCCCCCAGATATACCTTTCCACCTTTTGGCTTTCCAGAATCATCATTCCTGGGCAAAGTATCATTAAATCACTGAACCTATTCGTATAGCTGGTGATGTCCGAGCCTACCATCGTAAGCCCCCAAAGCTCCTGCTCGAGCTTCTGAATCTCGCCCCTTGGGCAGTACTCTCGTAGTAGCATCCGTTTCAGGTTCTCCCAACCCATTGAGTTTGCCACCACCAGAGTCAGTGACTTGACGTGGCCATTCCACCACGTTAGGGCTCGCTCGGAGAAAGTACAAGCGACAAATTTTACTTTGCTTTCTTCGGGGCATGAGCATATCTCGAACACAGCTTCCGTTTTCTCTATCCATTGGGATAGAGCCATCACTCCCCCAGTTCCATTAAAGGGGATGGGTTTGCTGTTGGAGAAGTCTTTGTAAGTACATTCCCTGGAGCAACCTTGGTTTTGGCCATTAGTAGAGCTATTTATTCCTCCTCCTGATCCATTGTTACTCACTTGTGCCATTGCTGCGGTTACGGCAGCTGTTACAGCAGCCTGAAAGGTAGCAGCATCCATTGAGGGAGGGGGTGGTGGAGGTTGTGCTGGTGCTCCGTTTGTATTGAAACGTCGGGGGTTTCTCCTTGGTGGCATGATTCTGCCACAAGTTAAGAGACGAATTCTTGATAAGTCATTAGAAATGATTATGGAAGGTTTTAGTATTATTTGTTTTAGTCCTGAACATTTCTGGTTTTCCCATGTCAATGGAACCTTTCAAAAAAATGAGTGTATGCTTCTTTTTAAGAATTTAATGGAATACTCAAGGAAGTAATAAATGCGTGTCAATTTCATTGATATTAGTATGTGATACAACGATCAGGAAAATTTGACATTATATAGGTCTAGGGTACATCAATGAAAATGGGGAAAAATTTGACCGCATTCCGACCCCCGAACTGCGTTCTCACAATTCGTCGGGTTTACATTCTTAAAGGAAAGAGTAGCACCAATACTTATTTAATAGGTATATACATAGCGCCAGAAGTACGCGCTCTACTCTGAGCGGGTGGCACGCTGCGGACCATGGTATGTGGTTGTGGAAGCCTTAGCTCGGGCTACTTGACGTTCAGCCTCGATGACGCGCCTCTCCATTGCGGCTTGGTTCCTATGGAGCTCCCTCACTTCGTTTCTTGTAGCAGTAATGTCCTTCTGCAGGGAAAATGTGTGTTCTATTGTTCGCTCATGCTCTTCGTCCAGAAGACAAAGACGTACCGCGGTGACAGCAGCGGTGGCCCCAATGTCCAAGATTTGGTTGGCATTTTCTCTTGCTTGCTCGCCTTGGTTGGCAATGCGTCGGACCATGACAGGGAGTGCTCGGTCGGCTGAACCCCCGTTGCGGAGGTTATAAAAGCCTCGCGCCATGCCGTAGGGTGGGCGTTGCCCTTGCTCCCTGCTCCAACGCTTCAGATCCACAGCCCAGCAGGGAGCCGGGCCCTGAAAGTTCCTTGGGGGATTTGCTGCTCCTCGGGGAGGATTGTAGACCTCAGGCTCCGAGTCTGTGCTCCCACCATCTCCTTTCTCTTCTGTATCTTCGTCTGGGTCTTCCTCGGGATCCTCTTCGGATTCTTCTTCGGGTTCTTCCTCGGGAATTTCCTCTTCGGAATCCTCTTCGGGGTCGTCCTCGATCCAGCCTCCATTACCCTGGTTAGGGTAGTAGGGATCCCCGGGAATGTGAAAACCTGCCATTTCGTCTGATCGAGAATAGGGGCAAGAGAATTATATATAAAACTCGGGAGTAAGAAGGGAAATTTTCGATAAGGATAAATTTTATTTGACGATTCCTATTTCTAATTAAATAGCGAGATTTGCATGATTGTAACAGTTCTTTTAGTTTTTTTATTTTTTTTATTTTTTATTTTTTACAAAATACTCCTATAGTATTTCAAAATTGTGAGTTTGATTCTAGTATTTAATTTGGTAAGTTTTCGACTTGTTTCTTACTACGACCATTCCTCGACATACGTTGGTCACATCTAGGATAAATATAGTTGATCAAGCTATATTTATTCTTGATTTGATTACATACCCCGAGGCCTAGTCGTAGTGTCGCAACTTGTCTTAATACTTTTTATAAAATTTTGATATGATACGAGACCGATGCATGCGTGTACTTATACTTTTATAAAAAAAATGTATATCACTTTAACTCATTAAAAGCATCGTTTATGAAAACGTTTTGTCAGAGGGTTTTTGGTCCCTTTGTATTTATAGTTTATATATCTTATGTGGTTCGATATACTTAGTTCACTATAAACAATGCTCTGATACCAATCTGTCATACCCCCAAACCAGAATGGCGGAAACATTCGGGGGTGGATGACTTCACGTAGTACCATAACAGTTGAATATTGTAAAGAAAGTAACACAACCATCATAAATATAATAAAAACTTACATTGTTGCGTGTATTACATGTTTCAAAGAATATTACAAATATGATGATTCAAAATGTTTTAAGAATAGACGCCTTAGCGTTCCTTCTCCAAAAGCTGATGGTTACCTGTATTACTAATTCCCTGAGAAATACAAGTAGTTTTGAAAAGTGTCAACAATTAAGTTGGTGAGTTCATAAGCGTTTTTGTACTGAAATTTGTATGTCCTTTAGTAAAAATAACCGAACGTGTTTCCCAGAAAATCCAATATTTTCTATATATAGTTTGAAAAGTTCCAAAGGCTGGAGTGCAATAGTATCTTTCGTGCTAAAATGGTGAAAGTGTATTTATACTCAAATAATGTATTTACTGAATGCATTCAAAAGTCTCGTAAATCAAACTTATTTTAATACTTCCGTGTGAGTTTTATAACCATGCTATTGACCCAGACTGCCTGTAACAACGTTCTTCAGGCGTTGTAGTGTTATGACGTTTGTCACCCCAGACCTGCCGGTCTAACTGTAGCTAACAGTTTAGGTGTGGGATTGTCAATCCCGTATAGATCTATACACAAGTATCACACTCTCCCTCCAAGAGATTATGGTTTATAATACAGGACTTGAAATGCGTACTTGTGAGTACGTTGAAGTTGAATGCCTCACAACACTTAGTATTAATAGATTTACGAAAAGAAAAGTCTATATTTCATGTAGATGAAAGTATTTCATTTTTCACAATGTTTACGTAAAGATGTAATGAATAACCCGTAAACTATACCCATTATAGTTTATTAAAAGCGTATTCCATTTGATAACATAAAATTGGTGTAATATCAACTTTGCACGTGACGTGTAATATTAGTATAAATGTTGTTTATCATCCATAACAAAAATCCAGATAAAGTATTTGAAAACATTTCTAACGACGTGTATTTTAAGTATGAGTTTATCTCGTGTTTCACTTGTATTCCCCCCCCCCCTAAAACATGAAAAATACATGAAAATGTAGGGGTATGAACTCACCTGATAGATTGAAGAAAGTGAGACGAAAAACCGGACAGAACTTTGACCGGAGAAAGCGGATTTCTCGGGATTCTCGGGAATATCGGGGGCGTAAAACTTCCTTCGGGGCTTGGGTATGAAAACCGGGGCTTCGGGATATTTCTTGCACGCAAAACGGAGTAAAAGCGCAAGACAAGGAGAGAAATTGATCACAAATGCCCGGAACTCTCGCATCCCATTTATAGGGGCTGGAACCCTCGCGTACGCGGGGCGTACTAGCGAGGGTACGCTGGGCGTACGCGACGTCAGCGCTTACCGCATCCTCGGACGAAGCATCGGAGCGACGTGGACGAACTGAGGCCTAGCACCCGAGTACGTTGGGCGTACGAGGGTACGCTGGGCGTAAATCGTCTCGGTGTGTGTGCCTCGAACTTGTAAAATCAGTAACTTTCGCATACGAGCTCCAATTTTGACGTTCTTTATATCCACGCGAAGGTGAGAAAATACTCTACAACTTTCATTTAGACTTCGTTGGCTAATTTTGAATTTATTTTTAATTATATGTTATTTAATAGGCCGGGACACGATAATTCCGTTAAAAATCCATAACTTCTTCATCCGACGTCCGTTTTCGTCTGTCTTTTACCATTGTACTACTATTGTAGAGACCTTGAACTCTTGTTTAGGTTGTGTTGGCTAAAAATTGCTTGATCTTTATTTCGAGTTTTTAGCTGTCTACCGCTGTTCCGAAACCTAGAAAAATCATAACTTCCTCATATGAAGTGTTTTACCGGGTGTGTTTTACCGGGTGTGTCGTGGATTTTCGATTGGTCATAACTCCTTCGTTATAACTCGGATTTGAGTGTTCTTTATGTTTTTGGAAACCTTGGCACGATATCTAACACTTTATGCATCCCAATTAAGATTTTAGAACACTTCATTTTTGACGCTAATTTCGTTGATTCCAAATAGTTCGTTATATTTGACTTTTTGAATGTTACATTGATTTGAAAAATATCGGGTTGTCACAATCTATAGGCTGAAGTCGAAGCAGAAATGGAAAAACAAAGAGTTATACAGAGCATTTTAAGACTTCGAGAAAGTGATCCACCAGGTATGGATAAGGGAGATCCGAAGAAGCTTTACAATTATGAAAGTATTGAAGCTAGGGTTGCTTATAATCATATGTATGCCTTTGAGAAGAAGCCAAAGAATAACTATTCTATAATCAACAATGATATGAGTCAGCTAGACTTTCCGATAAACGAAATGATGTTTATCATGGCACAATACAAGATAATCAGGAAATTCGACAATGAAGATGATTACATTCACATGAAACTTAGGTTTCATGCAATCCTTGGAAAAGAACCAGAGGAGATATGGTCTTTGATAACGATTAAGAAGGTGGTGAGCATAACGAAAGATGTTTTGTTCGAGAATATGATACAAAACTTTCGGTATCATATTGTAAGAGAGAACAATCAAGTATGTGATTTCTCTGTTGCCGATTTCCCATTGATGAACTTGAATGGCCTTATTTAAGTTGCATTAATTTTGAAAGATATAAAGGTTTCGCAACTTCAAGGAACATATAAAGATGTTTTGAAGCTGGGTTTAGGTCACATCAAAATTTTCATAGACAATCACTATGATTGTCTAGCCTTGACCGATGTAGAATTAGCATCAGCTTCGGGTAAAGAAATAACTGTTGCCATGGAAGCCACGAAGATCCATGCAAAATTGAAGAAATATGTAGATGGAGAAATTTGCTTGAAACCGTTTGGATTGGTTTTTGCTGGGAATGAAAAAAATGGGAAAGCTAAGAGATTTCTTTTTCAAGCCTGCGAAGTGGAGAGATATATTACTACTCAATATACGAACTTCATTGTTCGTATGAATAACTATTTGAAGAATAATCAAGGAGATAAAAAGGAACTGAAGAAGATTTTGACTTGGTACTCTGAAATTCGAAGGATGATGCATTTTGCTGCACATATTCTCACAAATTGAGAAGTTCGACATTATTACAAAGGGGGAGATTGTAAGGGTCGAAGTTTTGGTTGTAATATGTCGAAATCTGTAATGTTATTTTACAAGACACTTTATGTCGAAACTTAGTGTTTTAGTCCTTGTAATTTTTTGTATGCTTTCGTGTCTCCTATAAATAGGAACTTTACTTAGAGTTAGATAAGGATCCGAATTTTTCTTGTCTACTTTCTCTCTGTAAACATTGAAAGCATAATATGAGCTGAAACCAGATTCTATTTACTCTTGTGGTTTGTTTACACAATTACTCTGATAGACTTTATAATTCTCGATTCAATACTTCATCACATCGGTACAATGGATAGGTTGATGACTCCTTCCCATTCTCCAATCTTCGCTTCTACTTCATGTGCCACGCCTGCAACTGGTTTGGCGGCAGAATTCATGGGTTTGATGGAGCCACCGCCTTTTACATAGTTGATCCCTAATCGCTTGGCTTCCTCTACAAAGGTAAAGTTACGAGTCGCCGCACTATCAAAAAGGGCCCTCAAAGGAGTTTCATGCATGATTGATTCCACAAACTAGAGTCCCTTCTTCTTTGTCTTCAGCACCTCGGTCCTGGCTTTGATTGCATTGAGAATCCTTAATAACCCTACACAAGCATCTTCACCTCCTTCCTCACTTTGGATCATTGCTTGGAGTTTGGCATGCTTTGGGTAATTTTGTAGGGCATGTGGTCCGCTACATAAAAAATAACCATCGACCTTGTTGGTTGGATGAGCATCTCTTGCGTTTTTAACTGAGGTCCTCCGAGTATTATCAGTCTTTGGGGCGTCGGTTCTTGCAGCTTTATTCCTAAATTGCATCGATTTCTCTCCCCCACTTCTTTCAAAGTTCTCTCTTCGGAGGTCTTGTGATCTCGATGGTTCCCTTTGGCCGAAATCAACCAAGTCGCCGGCTTCCGCGATTGCATTCAGGAGGTCTTTTACTCATTGTCTCTTCAACTCTTTCTTGGCCCACCCTTTCAGCCCATCGAAGAAGTAGACAAAAGCATCATCATCAGTAAGATCGGGTATCTCCAAAGTGAGGGTGGTGAACTCCTTCACATAGTCATGAATAGTCCCCGTTTAATGACGTTTCTAAAGGCAGATCTAGGCTTCCATCATTGCATTCTCCGGATAAAGTTGTATTTTGAGTTCATGAATAAAATCATCCCAAGTGTTCATGACAGACGTACCCCGTTCGATGTCAGCATGCCTACGTCGCCACCATAATGCCACAATGTCCTTCAAGTACCTTGTAGCAGTCTTGATCTTCATATAATCATCCGTTATGTTTACTCCTTCGAAGTATTGCTTCATTTCCCATAGGAATTCATCAACCACCCTTGCTTCTCTCTTCCCAACGAACATTTAAGGCTTTGGAACTTCAACTTTTTAGGTGTAGATGTTGGTGCCTCCTACTCTACCAACTCCGTCCGCATGCAAAGGGCCCAATCCGCATGGACATCCTCTACACGTCGAGTCAAGATGGAGAGCTCACTTTTCACTTGTTCACTTAACTTAGCCGCCTCACCTAGGAGCATCTCTTGTAAGCCATGCATCTCATTACATAAGTCCCCACCAAGTTTGTTGATTTCTCCCTTCACGTTGTCTTGCATTTCATCATTATCCAATGCCATCACCCCCATTTGTTGATGTGCATCCTCAAACTGATTGCACAAAGTTTCTAAGGAAGTCTACACTTCCGAAATTCTCTTGTCTAAGGATACCCACATATCCTTAAACTTACCTCGTCCATTGCTTGCACCTTAACGAATCTCCTCTCGTCCTCAATGTTCTTCGTTCGCCACGACACTAGCATCACAAGTAGCTTTCTTCTCCATCTCGCATGCCATACCTTCTTTCAATTGGTTAACTCTGATACCACTTGTCATGGACTTGACTCTTCAAGCTCTCTATGAGGCACTTAGTTCTCAAACTAAGTCAGCCTAACTCGAATCTCCAACACAAGAACCAGAACAAGGAAAGGAAGAAGGCAACTCAATACATGAAAGCTCTTTATTACTCAAGAGAACGTAACTTAATTACAAGGTGATGAAAAATGAAATGGGAGAGCACTATATATACAAGAGGCAAGAACTCCTAGGAACTAAAGGACATTTTCTAGAATCTTTCTAGAAGATGTCTTTCCATGAGCCTTCCATGGAGTTTGTAGATATCTTCTAAAATGTTTCTAGATAGGACTATTCTAGAGGAAAAAATAATTAGAAAAAATATCTAAATAAGGCGGGTCGTTACATTATGCACAATGACTTATACCTATTAATTTTAAGACATTATGCATTATTGTGTTGTACAAAAGGCTTAATATGTTGTATTTAAGACTTTAATATGGATGTTTTATAATATAATAAAGATATTAATTTGCATATGGTGATTGTGATACAAATTTACTTCAATTTTAAAGCATTTGATTCAAAATACAAAATAAGGTTCTATTTGTAAATAACAATTTTGACTCTTTTTAAGGCTATCCAGTGTGTGCAACGCCCCACCGGTGTTTTTCCGACGTGGCACCAAGAAAACGACGTTACCACGGTATAAACACTGCCCTCTTTACCGTTTTTGCATGTTATAAGCTTGCATTGCTTCCCGTTACCACCACAACCTCCGATAACGCTGATTTCTTCTTAAATCAGATAAAGACGCCGGTGGCACGTTGCCCACACTGGATAGCCTTTTCCCCTCAACTAACTTCGATTTAATAGTTTTCATCCCTAGATATATTATTGTTGTTTTCTATGTTGGGATTTTGGTTCCTTATTATATTTTTGGTCCCTTACATAATTTGTTTATATAATTTTCTATTTTATTAATATTAATTTTTATTAATTATAATTTTTTATTAATTGCCATTGGTAGTATTAAGCCTTTTTTTATTATTCTCCATCTCACACGCCATACATTCTTTCAATTGGTTAACTCTGATACCACTTGTCACAGACTTGACTCTTCAAGCTCTCTGTGCAACACTTAGTTCTCAAACTAAGTCAACCTAACTCGAATCTCCAACACAAGAACCAGAACAAGGAAAGGAAGAAGGTAACTCAATACACGAAAGCTCTTTATTACTCAAGAGAACGTAACTCAATTACAAGGTGATGAGAAATGAAATGGGAGAACACTATATATACAGGAGGCAAGAACTCCTAGGAACTAAATGACATATTCTAGAATCTTTCTAGAATATGTCGTTCCATGAGCCTTCCATGGAGTTTGTAGATATCTTCTAAAATGTTTCTAGAAATGACTATTCTAAAGGAAAAAATAATTAGAGAAAATATCTAAATAAGACAGGTCGTTACATTATGCACAATAACTTATACCTATTAATTTTAAGACATTATGATCTATTATGTTGTACAAAAGGCTTAATATGTTGTATTTAAAGACTTTAATATGGATGCTTTATAATATAATAAAGATATTAATTTGAATATGGTGATTGTGATACAAATATATATATATATATATATATATATATATACTAATTTAGAAGTCCTTGACGAACAGGACTTTCATGTGATTGGCTGAATTTTGTTTTCCTTTTTTTTTTTCTTTTTCTGGTGTATTGTTTGTCAATTTAATTAGTCACTAATTAAAATTTTTAACTTTTTCTACCGACTCCCCACCGTCTCTCTCAACTAATAAGCAATATTTTAAAAACCAGTTTTTTAGTTGAACCGGTATGGTGATCGGTTCCCGGTTCAACCGGTTCGACCGCCGGGTAAACCAGTTTCTATATTTTTAATGTTTTTTTCTATTTTCCTACACATAAATACATATATAAATTATGAATTTGATTTTACAAGTTCAAACATTAAAAAATACATATAAAAATAAGTTGTAGACAAATCCAAATACATTAAAATAACACATAACCATAAATTTTAGTGTTTTACATCAATCCATATACGTCAAAAAGAAAATAAAGTATAATACCGAAACAAAATATAGTTTTAAATGAATACAAACACATCAAAAAAATTTATAAAATTTACCATATGTTTTTATTTAGAGAAAATTAAATAGATTTGAAAAAAATGACCAAAGTTTGTTATGTAAATTGTTCTTTTTCATGTGGTTTTATTAGGTTCAACCGGTTTATTTTGACCGGTTCAACCGGGTTTTTCTAAAAACCGGCCAGTTTAATCTGGTTCAGAAATCAATGTAAAACCAGTAATAGTTGAACCGCTTCCTTTTCTGATTCCCGGTCCAACCGGTTCGACCCCTGTTGTCAAACCGGTTTTTAAAAGATTGCCAATAAGGTTGGGGTTAGTGACAGTGTCATCGACTCAGTATCCACTGATTCTCTTTCTACTTCACCACCGCTCAAATCTTCTTACCCTTACGTTCTTTGAGGCAGTAGATCACTGGTGGTGCTGTTCCAATTCATCACTATAGCCACGTCCATACATGCAACCTTCGATGGCCTCGACACAGCCATCCCTCCTCGCGATCGATTAAGAGCCACCGACTCCACTGACTGCTGCTCGCGTCGCCCCAGAACAACTCTCCCTTTTCCCCTTCGCACATCACCATTGGAGCAGGAAGAAGCTTCGCTACTTCTTCCCTTCATTCCTTCGGTCTCGACGAATCTGCAGATGCTTCCTCAGTCGGCATCGATTCGCACCCATTTAACCACTCAGCAACCTTCGTGCCGCCTTTTGGTCGCCGATTTCCACCCTCCGCCGCTGTCTCCTTTGGGAGCAACACAAGTGACGAATTGAAGGTTTTATTCTATTACAAAACATTCCTGCGCTCCCAGAATACACAGCAAAGAGAAAACCCAAGTGTTGTAGCTGGTCAACAGGATTATAGAAGCTGAGGAACCAAAGATTAGGGTTTGATTTCGGGTTTGACAAACATTTCAGGTACATAAAATACTACCCGTTCGATATCACCTATACACTGTAATTCCGACCATAATCTTTTTCTTCTATTTTTCTTGAATCCTTTTTCATCAAAAAACATATACCCATGCAATGTGGTGGCTTTTCTTCAGTTTATTTATGTTTATAATTTGCGGTTGGTTTTAAGGGATTTAAGTTATTAATCATGGGTGTATTTGACCTAGGGTTTTCGAATTGTTCATCGGCTATGATTTATTGTTCATATGGGTATGCTTGCACCTATGCCTATATCACAGATCACTGAAGTCTAATTTCGATTTTGTAGATGTTAATTGTACGCCATTATCGTGGCTTATGATATTAGTTGTAGTTGTTTGATAATGATGAGTTCAATACTTAGAAATATTATATTTTTGTGTATGCTCGCATAATCATTGTTTCTCTTCTTGTAAAAATAATAGCGACTCTTATGGAGTACTTACTTTTTTATATCAAAAAATATATAACTTGGTGATTACAAAATTTAGCCTTACTTTCTTCTCTGATCTTAACTCCAAAATCTTTTTTCCTAATGATGAACAAGTTTAAGATCATTTGGGTTTCCAAGATTCTTTTTTTACCTACCTGCATGACTAAAATCTCATGTTTGTATATTATTTACAGCCGTCACACAAGTCATTCATGATCAAGAAAAAGCTTGCAAAGAAGATGAGGTAAAACAGGCCCATTCCTCATTGGATTCGCATGAGGACAGACAACACCATCAGGTCACAAAGACCCTTCTGCCCTTTTTGTTACATAGGTTATGACAAATTGTCCTGTGCATCAATGGAGCAAAAGTTACAATATTTTTATGCTAAAAGACGTTATTGCCTCTCATAGCCCATTATATGTTATGTCACTGTAACAAAGTATAAAGTTAATGATTATTGTTGTTGACTTAATTTGTTATTTTTTTTAGGTATAATACATTTTAAGTAGTTTCTTCATTCTACTTACTAAGATGACAATTGATTCAATTGTGTCTGAGGTCAGTTATAATATATTGCATGTTTAATATATGTTTTATTTTTGTCACTTTTTTTTTTTTTTTTTCCTATTGTTGAATGCTGCTGGAAAAAAGTAAAGTGGCAAGGGTAGATGGTAAATAAATAATTATGTAATTGGTTTATTTTCATTTAACCAAATTTCTTTAAAATAATATTATACTGTCTTACTAGGTCATTTATGTTCGGCACTACCAAAAGCAATTAAGACCATGACAAGAGAAGAGAAAGTTGATTCAATTGTTCAACCACAGTGTAAGGTTGTGTAAATATATATAATTTTAAATAAATTGATAAATAATGTCTTTTTATAAACCACAGATGCATTTGGTGAAGAAGGGGTTACAATTACATCACTACCCAATGGTTTCTCTCCAATTCCACCAAATTCTATGCTTCATGTTGCATTAGAATTGGTCTGTTTCAAATCTGTAGTTGATATAACTAATGATTCAAAGGTAAATTAGAATATTATATTTATTTTAGCCATTGTATTTTCTTCCTTTTTTTTAGTTAGGTATACTGCTAAGATAGAAGATGGAACTGTGTTTGAGAAAAAGGGTTTTCATGAAGACACTCCATTAAACTTCATTACAGATGAAGGTTAGTTAGATACACGACAAATTTTTTTTTTATTTGTTGAAAAGACGTAAATACCCTCCACATTGTCATTGTAGAACAAGTGATTGGCGAATTAGGCCGAGCGGTTGCAACAATGAAGAAGGGGGAGCAAGCAATATTAACCATCAATCATGAATATGGATATGGAAACCAAGAAATGAACTGTGATTTGGCCGTAATTCCTCCCTTTTCAAATTCACTTTATGAAGTCGAAATGATCCTATTTAAAAAGGTAACTTATCATTCATAGTTTACCATAAGATTGGTTCCATATATGTATATAAGGGTAAAATGGTCATTCTGAAAATATTGGGTTGTGCGATACTGTTGGTAAACTTATGAATCCTATTTATGTTGTCATCTTTAAATCACCTGTTTTGTATTGACAATGCTTCCATATTTCAAGTTTTTTGATGATTTTATCTTTTTGATGTTGTAAGTGCTTTCAATTTACCAATCTCTTTTACTGTTGAAAGTTTCTTGCTGTTTTGGAATAATTTCAATTGTTGGACTTTTATTTCTGGCTTCAGCCCTCATGTTTTTATTAGTCGTTGTATTGGGGTGCTGATATTTTGAGCCTCCTTATTTGATTTCATACAAACGGTTGAATTGAAATCTAACCCCGCAAAGCGGGGACACTTCCCTAGTTTACTTCAATTTTAAAGCATTTGATTCAAAATGCAAAATAAGGTTCTATTTGTAAATAACAATTTTGACTCTTTTTAAGGCTATCCGGTGTGTTCAACGCCCCACCGGTGTTTTTTCGACAAAACGACGTTACCACGGCATAAACACTGCCCTCTTTACCGTTTTTGTGTGTTATAAGCTTGTCATTGCTTCCCGTTACCACTACAACCTCAGGTAACGCCGATTTCTTCTTAAATCAGATAAAAACGTTGGTGGGACGTTGCCCACACCGGATAGCCTTTTCCCCTCAACTAACTTAGATTTAATAGTTTTTATCCCTAGATATATTATTGGTGTTTTCTATGTTACGATTTTGGTTCCTTATTATATTTTTGGTCCCTTACATAATTTGTTTATATAATTTTCTATTTTATTAACCTTAATTTATATTAATTATAATTTTTTATTAATTGTCATTGGTAGTATTATGTCAAATAAGATATAATTTGAAATCTTAATTTTTTCTGTTTCTTCCGTACATAAATTTTTAATAGAAAAATTATTTTTATAATTTTATAGTCCGTTTTGTACAAGAGTTATTCATCGCAATGCACGAGGTTACTACATTCTAATTTGTTTGACTTTGTCATGACTAAGCTTTCGGGATTTGTATATTGTTCGATAAAGACTGTATTTTTATCCGATTTTGTTAGATTCCACTTTAGAAAATGGCATCGGCAATGCTTAAAGAATACATTGAAGTGATTTTGACGAATATGGATAAAACCCATAAAATAAATCTTATAGGACTAATTTGCTTGTTTTAATCTTAGTTGCTGAGTTCTTAAATGCTAGTGACGAATTCTTTAACACATGTTCAAATTTAAATTTGCTTATAAAAAATCGTTTTTTATAACATTGCTACCTGGTTCATTATAATAAAAAAATTTCAAAGCATAAATTATTAAATTTTGATGTTAGAATTGTATATTAGTCGCTTGATAAAATAATGATTTAAAATGAGTATAAAATTGTTTACAAATATAAAAATTAAAGATATCCGCAAATATGATATCTTCAAAATTTATGAAGCATAAATATTATATTTAAAAATTATAATGAATAAATATAATATTTTGATGTTTAATATATATATATATATATATATATATATATATATATATATATATATATATATATATATAGGTTCAGGTTCATTTGAGACCATTCTAATTTTGTGAGACCGTAAGACCAAATTTAAAAATAATTTTAAAATGCAAAATAAATGGAAAAATCCAAAAATTCTTTTTTTAAATATTATTTTCGGAACTTGAATTAACTAAAAAAAAATAAAAAAAATCCCGTTTTTTTTGAAAAATACGTGAAATATTTTAATAGAATATTACACTGACATATTCTAAAAATAATTTTAAAATGCAAAATAAATGGAAAAATCTAAATTTTTTTTTTAAAATATTATTTTCGGAACTTGAATTAACTAAAAATAAAATAAAAAAAAATCCCATTTTTTTTGAAAAATACGTGAAATATTCTAATAGAATATTACACTGTACATATTCTAAAAAATAATTTTAAAATGCAAAATAAATGGAAAAATCCAAAAATTCTTTTTTTAAATATTATTTTCGGAACTTGAATTAACTAAAAAAAAATAAAATAAAAATAAAAAAAATAAAAAAAAATAAAAAAAATAAAAAGATGCGTCTCACGGTCTCACAAAATTAGGCCGTCTCACATGAACCTAACCCTATATATATATATATATATATATATATATATATATATATATATATATATATATATATATATATATATTAATTCCCATGCCAAATAGGAATAATGGACTTTAGTATCTTTAGGTTTTTGCCACAATTCTTTAGTAATTTTCACACTTTTGGTCCATGCCGTCCATTTTTCATACTTACCTCCTACAAACTCGATGACTCATAACTCTCGGCCATGTGTCTGTTTGCTTTTGTGGGCCACATGTCTTCCATGTTCAAACTTTTGCCACAAGAGTTTGTTGAGATTTCTAATTTTGGTCCCTTATATTCTTCCACCGTCACTGTTTGCCAACGAATTATTTACAAATGTTGTTCTACATAGACCTTTGAACCTTGGAATATATGTTTCAAGAACAGAATGACACCCGACATCTCTAATTTTCTTCGTCTCTTTTTTCTTGGTCGATCAACACTCACACCGCCACCACCACAACCGTGTAGCCTCCCTTATGGAAGAACGTTTCGATAGCCACTCCATTGGATCTGTATATAAAAATTAGTTCTATCCACTTCTACCACCCCGTTGCTCCACTTTCTTCCTGCTTTTGGTTGTTGATAAAGGCGATTACGGTTTATATGATGAATCTAATTATAACATATGGAATACAATCATACTATCTAGTTCAACCATTATACTAGGATACTGAGGCATACTCAAAATCATCTCATGTCGTATTGAAAAGATAAACTCTCTTAAAGTCTTACATCTGGAGCCTTTCAAGATCACGACAGTTAATGTAATTCTACTTAATGATTTAAGTTTCCATGATCTATCTGATTAGATCTTTATGTTGGGTTTCTATGTATCTTTACAATAGATTTAAGCAACGAATGCATTCAAAAATAATCATAAGTGTACATACACCATAGATCTAGGTTTTACTATCATAGCAACATAATTTCAAACATGAATATAAACTAATCAAAAGGAATAACATTAATAACCTTTAAAGTAAAATTGTATTTACTTTAATCCTCTTGAAGATCTCGAACTCTTGATTTCTTCTTGGAAGGACTAGCACCCAAAGTTGAACGCCTCTAATGGCTCACACCTAAAAGTTTAAAACCCTAGAATATTTAGGAGTGAGGCTACTGAGTTATGAAAATGTCAAATTTATGAGAGGTTCAATTAAAATTCGTAAAGGCCAGAGGGTTCCTTATATAGTTGAGGTAGCTTATAGACAAAACAAATTTGAATCAATTAAATAACTAGATTTAATCTAGATTCACATCATTTCCTTATCTGTTACATAGAACAATTCTATAAGCCTTCTAGAGCTCCCAAACCCGTCCACCCCTTTAGGGATTCCAAAATGTTCCTTCTGCTTAACTATTAAATAATTAACATTCACTCTCTACACCTTTAATAAATTCTTGATTAATTCTAATTAACTCCGAATTAATTTCAATTAATATTAATCAATTCTAATTAGTTTCTAATTAATTTATTAACAAGTAATAAATTAATAATCTGGTTTCATCAATCTCTTAAATTCTTTCTAGCTATTTTAGCTCTGAGGGCAATCCAAAAAAGGACATTGTTATCATTCCCAAAGTTATACCAATTTAGTTATGATATTAGACACCTTTTTCCAACAGTCTCCCACTTAGTCAATTCATTAACTACTATTGGTCAAATAATTTTCGAATAACCAACTAAGCATGGCTTCCACTGCAACTGCCGAACTCTAATCTTATCAAGTACCAGCCCTTAGATAAGTGATCAATTATTTCTCTATTTCTACAAGATGTCATTGTGAACCGAGTTATGGGTTAAGAATCAACCTAACAATTCAACATTATGTTTCTAGATTTCTGATTTATGATTATCAAACCAGACTACTAATTAAACACATCAATTTAGCTCAGACCTGGTGATGCGAATACGAAGCATGGTTTCTTTTTGGGTTTTTATGATTGCAACGAAAACAAGAAACAAAGACAAGAAAACAAGAAAAAAGATAGATTTGATAATCTATCTAGACTTATAGATTGAATATCAGTGAAAACAAATCAAAACCTATTGGTTTGAGTTCTATCAAAATCAAGAAAGCCTCCATCAATTGATATGTGATAACAAGCAAATACCTATTGAATTGAAATCGATCCATGATTGAGAAAACGCATCTCAAAGAATGACATAATCTGAATTATATGCAGTAATTCAAGAAATAACGAACAAAGTTCTTTTCCGATACAAAAATTAATCATCTTACAAATGATCTACCAAGGGCTATTTATAGCCTAAAAACAATAATAAAAAGAAAACTACTAAATAAAAGGAAACCGCCTATTAAAGGCTTATTAATAGCAAAAATAAGTCTAAAACCATCTCTAGAATCTTCCACCCTTAGCCGACGTAAGAAACCATGCAAACTCCTCTCAACGGTGACCTCGAGTTTCCTTCATATCCAATAGTCTTTCCGGGTTCACAATCGCAACTGATCACATTGTGAGGTTGTTTGCATCTGATAACACTCTGAGGTTCGCATTTGCATTTGCATTCACAACTAATAAAAAGATAACATGACGCCTTGCGATCATTCGCATCGAGTAGCAACTACTCACACTCATTTGTATTTGATGTTCATAAGCGTTCACTAGTGAGTGTGATGGCTTGGTGAACATTCACACCCATTCACATCCATTCGCAACTAACACTCGACTCAGACTTTGAAAGGACTTTTGAAGGGTCTCGTTTCACACTCGTATCATCCCTTCCCCTTTTGAAAAGAATTGTCCTCAATTTAGCAAGGACTGCAAAATGTTTTTCTTCCATACAAACCTTTCAAGTCGGTATCTCCTCCACATACACATGTTCTTCTTTAAACAAGTCAAAGAACTCACTGAATTCAATCCTAACCGTATCTTCCATTTGTGGATCCAAACCCACCTTTGTACATTCCTATGAACAAGATTAGGAACCTATAAGTTAACCTTCTAATAATTTAAATGATTAATAACAGTCATCTGAAAGAATATATCATGGTTTGTATTTGAAAGTTGATGATCAAAACGTCCTAACATCATGGCTTCCCAATTTAAGGCACACCAAAATAATATGAGTATAAACACCACGAACTCCTTCCCACGTAAATACTTGGGACTTGGATCTTCATATTGATTCATTCCTTACCCTTTGCTCTTAGAAAGATGGTTTGTAAAAGAATGGATACCATCTTTCTTCATTCTTTCATCATAAACTTCACGCCATCGCTCATGGTTTTTTTTAATAACGAATGAAGATATTGTTTGTGGACAACATGAAAAATTGGCATAAGAATCAGAACGCAATGCCTGCTTTTGTAATTGATCGCAACCACCATGAACACCTCTTTCTCTTGAAATATCCTTCATATCGTCTTTTGTAGGGTTCAAAATTTTACCATCATCCAAAAATAGTTGGCCTTGTTGTTGTTGAGTCACGGATGAAGATGAAGATGAAAAATGAATAAACATTCTTGATCAATGAAGCCTCCAATTTGGATTTCTTTAAGATCCGTAGATAAAGATTTATGTTCATAAAAGATATGAGAGCTTGCATTTTTGTGGCACTTATAGTCATTGGTTCTTAAGGTTGTAAGCTCCTAGAATGAATTTTGTTTTTACCAGAATTCACCTTTTCTTCAACAATTTTGTTTAAATCAACAAAATTGTGTTCTTTTGCAATTGCTTTAATAGTTTCGTCTCCTACAACTAAAGTAGTTTCGTCCTCAACTTCTTCAATAAATTCCCCTTCCCCATCGGTATAGTAGATAGGACCAGAATCTTCTATAATTTTGTTTAGATCAACAAAGATTGATTTTTTTCATAGTTGCTTTGTCAATTTCATCTTCGACCACTAAATTAGTTTCTTCAAATAATTCATCTTCCCCATCGATATCAGCAACACGAGCTTGTATAACTTGGCTTTGAAGAGTTCCAAGTTCCAAGGTTGTATCATACACCGGGACCTCATACTTCTCATCTTCTTCTTCTTCTTCTTCTTCTTCTTCTGTTTCAACATTGGAGGGTGAAATCTTATCAATATCATCTTCTAGTTCATACAAGAATGCAACATTGTAGATGTAGGTGTTCTCATCTACTTATTCGGTTTCACAAACCTTCTCAACCACAAAAGTATCACCCAATCTCTTTTCTTCTTCCAACAATTCATCAATATATTCAATCACATCCAATTTCCTTTGCCTTGATTAAGAAATTTTACGATAAGTTGTGATCTGGTGATTCAATGGAATGTACCATTTTCTGAGTCAGCGTTATAAAGATTCCCACGACGAGATTTTCTTCTATCCTTCACAAGTTCTCTTGGCCTTCAGTCATTCATACCAAATTGACGCTCCTCCCCTCAACTTTAGAATCACATACTTACAACACTTCTCATCATCTATCTCTTTGAACTCAAAGATTCTTTCAATCTTCCTCTCCCAATCCAAATATCTTTCTGGATCGGTCCCACCAACGAATTTAGTCAATTTGTTCACTTTGACATCCTCAACCGCTGCCGACGCCTTTCCCTTTTTTTGCAAATCACGTAGAGCCTCACATAAGCTGATTAAGAAACTTGGATCGTCAAAATCCATGGCCTCTTAAGATACAAATCACAACAACAAACACCGGGGAGGAAATTTAGAATATGGGCTCTGATACCACTTATAATGCGAACATGAAGGATGGTTTTTTTTGGGATTTTATGATTGCAGCGAAAAAAAGAAACAAAGACAAGAAAATAAGAAAAAAGATAGATATGATAAACTATCTAGACTTATAGATGTAATATCGATGAAAACAAACCAACACATATTGGTTTGAGTTCTATCAAAATCAGAAAAGCCTCCTAATTGATATGTGTAACGTCCCAAAAATTACAACTAAAACCGCTGCCGACGCCTTTCCCTTTTTTTGCAAATCACGTAGAGCCTCACATAAGCTGATTAAGAAACTTGGATCGTCAAAATCCATGGCCTCTTAAGATACAAATCACAACAACAAACACTGGGGAGGAAATTTATAATATGGGCTCTGATACCACTTATGATGCGAACACGAAGGATGGTTTCTTTTTGGGATTTTATAATTGCAGCGAAAACAAGAAACAAAGACAAGAAAATAAGAAAAAAATATAGATATGATAAACTATCTAGACTTATAGATGTAATATCGATGAAAACAAACCAACACCTATTGGTTTGAGTTCTATCAAAATCAGAAAAGCCTCCTAATTGATATGTGTAACGTCTCAAAAATTACAACTAAAAATATCGTTTTTAAATCAATAAAACTATTATCTAAAACATCATCATAGAAACCACGGTGAATCAATGTGTATCAGCAGCATCACAATACATAAGAGTAACATAAAATGTGGAACGAGGTGGTGTGTGCACTGAAATCATCTCGGGCTCTTCCCCTTCGAACCAAAAGTACCTGAAAACATAAACTGAAAACTGTAAGCACAATGCTTAGTGAGTTCCCCAAAATAACACATACCATACATAATAATCATATAATGGGCTCCGCCCGGCATCGAGCCTCGCTCGGTATACAGTTCTGTCAATCATTGGGCCCCACCCAGCATACATATAAACATATAAATAGATAAACACATAAACCATGCAATAATCAAAAAGATAAATAGCATACAAAATGGTCATCGGGCCCCGCTCAGTAAACATATAAATACATAACATATTCAAGAGTCACCCAAACATTTAGCATCCTAATCATAACAAACCATGGGTCGACATTGGTGCCTTGGACCCACTAAACACAGTGAGGAAACTCACTTCTAGCTGCTGAAACACTTAAATGAATCTCGGTCTGCTGGTCCAAAAAATCCTCACGCTAACATCACCAAAATAATATCCAATCAATGATTAGATCTCGATCCATAATCAAGAATCTAAGCTACTTGACCTATATCCGGGTAAAAGACCATTTTACCCTTTTTCTTACTTGGTCCAAAACCAAGGCCCAACCTAACTACTCAAAAGGCCCAATTTCGTAAAACCCGAAACCTAATATGGCCCAATCTTCCAAATTGGGCCCAAACCCATCATGGGCCAAAATCCAAGGGAGCCCAATATACTAGCAAAAGCGCAAATCAGAAGTCTAATGGCTTAACAAAGCCCAATCTTAAAGTCCAAAGCATGGCCTAAATCCGTGAACGCCAAGCCCAAGGGTCCATCTGCTGAATACGCGGGGCGTACTCAACTCATATGCCTAGCGTATGTCCCAGACTCCCAATCCAGTCCATTAAGCACTTAATCACATAAGACCTCTTGCCAAACTCTCAGATCCGGTCCTAAAGGGTTACTTAATATGTAAAGTTGGCAACTTTACACCCATGCATGGCTTAATGGGACCTAACACTAAAAAAGACGCTTAATAAAGCTCTTAACACTTGCATAGACCAATATCTTTCACAAACTTTGCATTTTTATGAACAAGGGACCTCCATGGAGCTAAGATCTAACATCCATGGCTTATGGAGTAAATCAAAATCTCAACTTTTACACAAAAAACTAAAAAAATGCATAAATAACACCATAACATAGATCTAGCACAAAGAACCATGAAGGTGAGATCTTTTTAGCTCAAAAGGCTTCCTAAGGTGAATGTAACTCTGGATCTACAAGCTGAAGCTATTCCTCCAAGTGTTCATCTTCTTCTTCTTCACCACAAAACACCAACAAACTCACTTTCAAGCTCAAATCTCACCAAATACACTTAAGGTTTCGTTTTCAGGGTATAGGGAGTTGGAGGCTGGTCAAAAAAAATGTACAAGAGGTGGTTTAAGTTGTTTAAATAGGGTGTAAAACCAAAAAATTCAGGTTTGCCTGTGTTGTCACACCCCCAAACCGGAACGGCCGAAACGTTCGGGGGCGGAGGACGTCATGTACAGTATCACAACAATTGAATAATATTAATCAAAGTAACAACAACCATTGCATTGATAACATAGTCTTTACATTGTGTTTGCAACATTTTTTGTATAACATCAAAATGTATAGCAAAAACTATAGATGAGACACCATGAATGCTCCGTCTTCTCAAAAACCTGCAGTGTACCTGTCTACTGGTTCCCTGAGAATACAAGTGATTTTAAAAGTGTATCAAATTTAAAGTTGGTGAGTTCATAAGTGTGTTTTTATGATAGAAAACTTGTCATTGTTCCTTGAAAAGCTTTAGTATGATCCTCTAAAAAATCCAATATTTTCTTTAGTAAATGTAATGTAGTCTTATGCCTTAAGACCAAAATGTATGTTTGTTACTGTACTTTGTAAATGTATACTGTAGTCTTATTAATGAATAAAACCATATCATGAATGGTTCCCTAAATTGTATGTTGTACTAGTGTACTCTATACTTGGGAAGTCGTGTATTGTAGTGGTGTTTGTATGAAAACCTTTGTATGAATGCTTGGATCCTACCAGCTGTAGTGTAAAATAGTGTACTGTAGTTTCATTAATTAAAATAAAACCATTGAAGTAGTGTTAATCCCAAAAACAATGTTTTAGTTAATAATATTGTGTGTTTCATATAACCATGCTAATCTGACTAGTGGCCTCTACGACGTTCTTCAGGCGTCAGAATGTTATGACATTTGTCACCCAGGCCTGCCGGTCTAACTGTAGCTAACAGTTTAGGTGCGTGATTGTCAGTCCCGTATAGATCTATACACAAATTCACGCTCTCCATCCAGGAGACTTTGGTTATAATTTATAGGACTTGAACCTGTACCCTGATGGGTACAATTGAAGTAGTGCCTCACAACCCTGTATTAACTAGTTTACGTGTAGTGTAACGACCCAATTTTCACGACTAAAAATTTCTTTTAAAACATTACTAAAACCATATTTATAAAAAAAACCGTTTCATAAGTCGTAACATAATTTCATAGTATTAATTCAAATCATAAACTTATTATCAGAGTAAAACATCCCAGGCTAACTGACTATGGTGTGTGCACTGCAACCTCTCCGAGCTCCTCCTTTGAAAACTGAGTACCTGAAACCAAAAACTAAAACCGTAAGCACGAAGCTTAGTGAGCTCCCCCAAACTACCTCATACCATACAAACATATAAAGCACATACTGGGCCTTGCCCACTGCATCGGACCGAGGTCCGGACTAACTGGGGCCTTGCCCCCTGCATCGGACCGAAGTCCGGAAACTGACTGGGACCTTGTCCCCTGCATCGGACCGAAGTCCGGACTAACTGGGGCCTTGCCCCCTGCATCGGACCGAAGTCCGGAAACTGACTGGGACCTTGTCCCCTGCATCGGACCGAAGTCCAGACTAACTGGGGCCTTGCCCCCTACATCGGACCGAAGTCCAGAAACTGACTGGGACCTTGTCCCCTGCATCGGACCGAAGTCCGGACTAACTGGGGCCTTGCCCCCTGCATCGGGCCGAAGTCCGGAAACTGACTGAGCATAGCATAGCATAAAAATATCAACTAGCACGAACACACATACTGCATACTGCATCAGGCCGTAGCCCGGATAACATAACACATAAATCCTGTCTGAGCCACGAAGGCATCAAACATACTAACTACTACATCAGACCGAAGTCCGGAAACTACTGCTAACTAAACGGGCCGACATTGTGGCCGTAGACCCGTTCCTACTGGAACGAAACTCACCTGAACTGCTGAGCTCTGTTGATAACCCTCTGACTGCTAACCGACAACCCTCTGAGCCGCTGCTCCTCTAGTTCTCCGAGCTACCAATATCAATATGACACTTAGTCTAACAGTCCTCCAAAAGTCAACTAAGTCAACTCTGGTCAAAGTCAAAGTCCTGGTCACAGTCGTTGACCCTACTCGCCGAGTCAGCCTACTGACTCGCCGAGTTCATAAGCTCAGAAACCCCTTTCATTCGCGACTCGACTCGCCGAGTCAGACCCTGACTTGCCGAGTCTACTGATTTCCGAGTTCTGTCCTGTCCAACTCACTGAGTCTTCACTCAACTCACTGATCCGAGTCTTAACTAGAAGGGTTTGGGGTTTCGCGACTTGACTCGCCGAGTCCAAGAACAGGCTCGCCGAGTCCAAGGCAATCTTCAACAGACTCGCCGAGTTGTTCTTCCAACTCGTCGAGTTCCTGTCTATCTTCATCTAACTCGCCGAGTCTACCCATGTGACTCGCCGAGTTACTATGCGATTTAAGTCTAGTATCTAGCCCGACTCGCCGAGTCCTTACGTGTATTCTCATAATCTCAAGTCACAGAGCTACTCCGTTGCTCCAAACAATAGATCTGGGTTTCTAGAGTCCATTAGCAACATAAAGTTGCTACCTTTACGTGCTTCTTGTCTCATAATACCAAGAACCAAGCTAGAAAGGAACTTAACTCATGGGGAATGGCTTTTGCATAGCAACTAACAGGGCTTTCTGCATCTTTGGTCCAAATAGAGCTCAGATCTGGAGTTTCAACTCCATATCTAACTTGTGCACCAATTTCTCATCACATACTCTCAAAGAAACCCTAAAACTCCATGAAAGATGGATCTAGAAAGGAGAAAGCCAAGGATAACGATTCATTACCTCGAAATGCTCTAAAAAGTTCCACCAACTCTGGATCCAAGGCCTCCTCTTGCACCACTATGAATCTCTTCTCTTCCAAGCTCCAAATTGCTTCACCAAGGGTAGATCTTGCTCCAAAAACGGTTATGGTGGCTAGGGTTTTGGGTTCTGGACTATAGGGGCCGCAAATGAACCCTAGGGAAGAGAATAAGATGCTTAAATAGGGTACCAAGTACCGGAATTAGGGTTTCCCAACCCAGACCAGACTCGCCGATTCCACTTGCCGACTCGCCGAGTCGGTCACTTACTTTACACCCGGATCCCGATCCGACTCGCCGAGTTCCTCCCTGGACTCGACGAGTCGACCCTCTTTAACTTATGGTTTTCCTTTCCTTTCTTGACCTTTCTGATTTCGGGTGTTACAACTCTCCCCCACTTAAACCAAACTTCGTCCTCGAAGTTCTTTATGGTCAACTGACCTGCAATCCGCCTCAAACACCATGCCTGGTGACTTTAACCCTTTTGTCCATCACTCCAGCCACTCTCAGTGCTGGTCACTACTGCTGGTACATACCGAATGCTTCTTATTTCCATAACTTAGTGCTGAGCACCCGTCCCAGCGAATGGATCAGGTAATCCTTCGAGTGAAAGGTTCATCCCTGCAACGGTTAAGACTCATACGAGAGCTGCGCAACAAGGTCAAACCCTCCCCTCTGAGATTACCCAACCCTGCCGTGAGAGGCGTAGCACCCTCTGTCAACTTGCTGCCTCTTACCGTACTTCCCTTGTCGTTACTGCCTCTGACTGAAAATTTTGTTGCCCCTCATCCGCCTACCGGATGCACTGAGACTACCCTGGTCCAACTAATCTGCCGATATCTGGGTTACCGGACTCCCACCGGTCACCACACCCCATCGCAATCTCCTAGTCGCTTCCAGCGACTTCTGAAGATACTTCGACTATCTATAACTGTTCTATCCACTCTGCCACTCATACTGAATCGATGCTGCTGGAACCAGCCTGCTTATCTCTCATCTGACTACTCAACTTCCAATAACTCGAGTCTTCCATTCCTGAAAGAAAGGCTACCTGCCTAATTACCCATGCAGATCACTTATACTTGGCAGAAGACTCAACTGATCCTGCTGAGAGGGACTTGCCATTTCCAAATCAACCAACTATACCGTCAACACTTGCATTCCAACACAAATACTAATACTGTCAATAACTCTGAAACTATCCAAAACACTGAACTGCCTACAACACTGAACTGACTGAAACACTGAACTGCTATATGGTTGCTTCCCAAAAATATCTCAAGACCTTCCTGGTCTCCAATCATCTGTCGGTTATCTGTAACACCAAGTTCCAACTCAACCGTGGAGTCCAAGGACTCCTCACTTAGTCGCTCACACGACTTCTGAACGAATTCCTTCTCTGGAACTAGTTTCCACTAGTTACCCTGTCACTGTGACCCTAACAACCTCCCGACCAAACCGACCGGGTCCATACGTCGAATCCTGACATGATCAGATCCAAGACTAAAAACAATGGTTCCAAAACCAACGGTAGCCCTTAACGTGCATGAACCTAAGCGGTCTACTGCTTCCCTGATCTTATAACTAAACCATTCGGGAGATCCGAAATCTAACCCGTGGATCCCCATATCCTCACTGCTGCACCCGAACTGGTGGGTACTACTGCTTTCCCTGCGCCCAGCCAACACGCTCATGCTATCTACTAACCTGACGAATGCTATGGCTACATCCGCAGACTTACAACTCCCTAATACTATCTGGCTGCTAGTGAATGCTACGGCTACCCCCGCAGACTTACAACACTCTACTACTATCTGACTGGTAGTGAATGCTACGACTACCCCCGCAGACTTACAACACTCTACTACTATCTGATTGCTAGTGAATGCTACGGCTACCCCCGTAGACTTACAACACTCTACTACTATCTGACTGCTAGTGAATGCTACGGCTACCCCCGTCGACTTACAACACTCTACTATCTGACTGCTTTACTAACTACTATTCCGAGGACATCCTGACTATCCCTAGTCCTGCTAGTGATTCCTCATCCTGATTTCTCGAAACCAGCCCTCAGCCATCGAATGCTGCATCAACCTCGACATCTTATATCCTAGATACACTTAGCGTTCCGTCGAGGAATTCTTCGGCTTGGTTCCCAAACCAACTGTCTACTAATCCGGATACATGAAACTATCGTTGGGAAGTTTCCAAACTCCCAACTCCTGAATCCACACAACCCTGCATGCCGTCTCTGCCACTGACTACTAACACGAAAACATCTCTTGCTAACCGTTCTCAAGATCCTCATTCCGACTCACTAGAGTCCTACAGGCGGTCCTCCAATCCTGGATTCCCAACCGGCTTCTAACCATCTCGATTACATGAACTAACTGTTGGGAAGTTCCTCAAACTCCCAATCCTGAACTCCTCAATCCATCAATCGTTGCGCTACTATCTTTTCTTCTCAGAGGTCGTGTACTCATCCTGGATCTGCGGATTCTTACCCATGTATACTCGGAGGGTTCTCCCCCACTTGGATCCGGCTAACTCCTTACTGCTTACTGGTCGAAAGGATTCCCCAACCTTCCTTCCATGAAAAGGGGCGATCCGCTGTCCGCCCACGTTTACCTCTGTTGGCGCTCCAACTAATCGTTACCAGATCCGAACCATTCCTGTTAACTAACCGAGAACTCCTCAATCCTTCACTGGATTTGCTTTAGTGACTACATCCCGAGAACTTGCGTTCAGGGTAAACATTTCCAACTCACTTCCCTACTGTCCGCTGGCTACTTCACTAGAAGCTTAAAATCGTCACTACTGAGGATATAACTGATCTATACCCAAATGACACCTTCCGAAAGTAGTGAGGCACTACTGAATCTTATACATACATGCTACAGTCACCGCATCTGAAGTAACCTACTCTAGAGGGGACGACCTCCAATTTACCATTCTAATTCCAAGGTATGCAGATGGCATAAAACTCCGTCACAAGCAGGTAATATAATACCCCAATACATATGCTTATTAGTATCGATGCAGCAACATAACAATGATATCATGAATAATAATTGACAGGAAGGTAAAGATGCGTACCTCCAACATCCGGCGCTGCTCGAAACCTTGCTGAAATCAATCGGAACAGTCTACTCCGATCCGTGGGCGCCCTTGTCCGGTCCCGGCAACCGCTGGTGGTACTCGAAGTCACAGGGGCAGGAGCTATCACCTGCTCTGCTGTATACAAACTCGGACAGTGGGCCTTCTTGTGGCCCCTCCGACTGCAATGGAAACATATCGGGTCAAGTTCCTGGGCGATGGTAACAGTACAATCTCTGCTAAAATGGCCAATCCGGCCGCACTTGAAACATCCAGCATCGCCTCCACTTCTACGCCTGCACGCACCTTTGTGTGTCCTACCACCCTTCCCGCATCGACTGCGGCTCTGATAGTCCCTCGATCTCAAATCCGACCCCTTGGGCCTCTTGCCCGAACCTGTGGCTACCTGTGCCTCATCTATTTTCCTCTTCCTTTCCGACTCCCTGCCCGTCTCTCGCTTCTGCATTACCTCGTCGACCCCATCCGTTGTCTGAACAACCGCTGTCTGATCCTGAAGCTTCACGGTCAACCTATCAGTGACCCTCACGACCATGTCGGGCAGCTCCTCGCGAATGGCTCGCGAAACCTCCTCAACTATCCAATCATGCAGAGGTCTCTCTTGGAGACAGGGTGCCCCACTCACTCTTGTCCCCTGAAGGAAAAAGCTAGAAATGGGATCTCCCTCCCTGATGGATCCCTGAACTACATAAGAATCAGGCTATAGACGAGCCCCAATCTGTCCTGAAACTATCCCGGCCCTAAAGGCCTCAAGATGACTGCCCATAAGCTCCACGATGGCCTCTCTAACCGAACCGAAAAGCACTGGAGTCTGATCAATGATGTTGCGCAATATATCTATGGAAATGAAATCCCTCATCTGATCATCAAGCTGCCCGGCTCCAGAGCCCGAGCCAGATCCCTCCCCGGTACCTGAACTGCTAACTGGTAACTCGCGCAATGTCACCATGCTGAAAATATAACACTTCCTGATCAATATACACACCGCTGCTGAGGGATCTCTCACACACTCTACAAGTTCCCTGGTCTTGTCTCGGCCCCTCTTGATTCGAGTACAGATCCTCTGCTTTCAGTAGTACGGGCCCATACTACCTTCCACATCTATCCGTACTTTCCTCAAGAGTTACCTCAACTCCACCAAGTCACTCTACTGCTACTGATCTCTGCTACTACCTTCATAGGCTTGCCCTAGGGAACTTCTGACTCCACCCAAACCAGTCCTCAGCTGCTGAAGGCCTCCTTGTAATGCCAATTAGCCACCACCTGAATACCATCAAATGCAATGAGGCTCGGATAATCCTTCGAGTAAAAGACTCGTCCCTACAACGGTTAGACTCAAACGAGAGCTGCGCAATAGGGCCAAATCCAGCACTCTGAGATTATTCATCCCTGATCACATGTGACGTGACGTATTCACCTAACGGCTAACTCCCATCACTCAGAGTCCTACAAGGCACAAAGCAAGCAGCATTCGGACATAGGAAACTACTCAAGCAGATCTATTCTCATAATAAGAACTGTACTAGCATACAATGCTAAGCTCATACTATCAGGCATAACCTAAACAGGCTATCCTACTACTGTCTACTCAATACTAGCATGCGATTCTCATAAAGCTGAAACACATATAGCAGGCACATAAGGCATCCTCCTAGATCCTTAGTTCTATTCTAGCATGCTGTTCTACTGAAACTGGAACTGATAAACATAACATGAACTTGTATGGGTAATTTGGGAGTACTTACTTGAGCACGGCTGATTGCATGCACCACACCCTTTTTCTTTTTTCAAAGTTCTTTTCTCTCTAAAAATTCTTTTCGCTTTTCCTAAAACTCTTTTCTTTTCTCAAAACTCCCCTTTTACAAAAACTGATTTTCCTTTTGAAAATTTCTATACCAATCCCTTAGTTTGAGTAAAGACACACCCGAAAGTGTGCCTGAATCCCTCAAACCAAGGCTCTGATACCAACTTGTAACGACCCAATTTCACGACTAAAAATTTCTTTTAAAACATTACTAAAACCATATTTATAAAAAAAACCATTTCATAAGTCGTAACATAATTTCATAGTATTAATTCAACTCATAAACTTATTATAAGAGTAAAACATCCCAGGCTAACTGACTATGGTGTGTGCACTGCAACCTCTCCGAGCTCCTCCTTTGAAAACTGAGTACCTGAAACCAAAAACTAAAACCGTAAGCACGAAGCTTAGTGAGCTCCCCCAAACTACCTCATACCATACAAACATATAAAGCACATACTGGGCCTTGCCCACTGCATCAGACCGAGGTCCGGACTAACTGGGGCCTTGACCCCTGCATCGGACCAAAGTCCGAAAACTGACTGGGACCTTGTCCCCTGCATCGAACCGAAGTCCGGACTAACTGGGGCCTTGCCCCCTGCATCGGACCGAAGTCCGGAAACTGACTGGGACCTTGTCCCCTGCATCGGACCGAAGTCCGGACTAACTGGGGCCTTGCCCCTACATCGGACCGAAGTCCGGAAACTGACTGGGACCTTGTCCCCTGCATCGGACCGAACTCCGGACTAACTTGGGCCTTGCCCCTGCATCGGACCAAAGTCCGGAAACTGACTGAGCATAGCATAGCATAAACATATCAACTAGCATGAACACACATACTGCATACTGCATCGGGCCGTAGCCCAGATCACATAACACATAAATCCTGTCTGAGCCACGAAGGCATCAAACATACTAACTACTGCATCGGACCGAAGTCCGAAAACTACTGCTAACTAAACGGGCCGGCATTGTGGCCGTAGACCCGTTCCTACTGGAAGGAAACTCACCTGAACTGCTGAGCTCTGCTGATAACCCTCTGACTGCTAACCGACAACCCTCTGAGCCGCTGCTCCTCTAGTTCTCCGAGCTACCAATATCAATATGACACTTAGTCTGACAGTCCTCCAAAAGTTAACTAAGTCAACTCTGGTCAAAGTCAAAGTCCTGGTCACAGTCAACCTTCCAGGTTGACCCTACTCGCCGAGTCAGCCTACTGACTCGCCGAGTTCATAAGCTCAGAAACCCCTTTCATTCGCGACTCGACTCGCCGAGTCAGACCCTGACTCGCCGAGTCTACTGATTTCCGAGTTCTGTCCTGTCCAACTCACTGAGTCTTCACTCAACTCACTGATCTGAGTCTTAACTAGAAGGGTTTGGGGTTTCGCGACTTGACTCCACGAGTCCAAGAACAGGCTCGTCGAGTCCAAGGCAATCTTCAACAGACTTGCCGAGTTGTTCTTCCAACTCGTCGAGTTCCTGTCTATCTTCATCCAACTCGCCGAGTCTACCCATGTGACTCGCCGAGTTACTACGCGATTTAAGTCTGGTATCTAGCCCGACTCACCGAGTCATCTCCCAGACTCGCCGAGTCCTTACGTGTATTCTCATAATCTCAAGTCACAGAGCTAATCCGTTGCTCCAAACAATAGATCTGGGTTCCTAGAGTCCATTAGCAACATAAAGTTGCTACCTTTACGTGCTTCTTGTCTCATAATACCAAAAACCAAGCTAGAAAGGAACTTAACTCATGGGGAATGGCTTTTGCATAGCAACTAACAGGGCTTTCTGCATCTTTGGTCCAAATAGAGCTCAGATCTGGAGTTTCAACTCCATATCTAACTTGTGCACCAATTTCTCATCACATACTCTCAAAGAAACCCTAAAACTCCATGAAAGATGGATCTAGAAAGGAGAAAGCCAAGGATAACGATTCATTACCTTGAAATGCTCTAAAAAGTTCCACCAACTCTGGATCCAAGGCCTCCTCTTACACCACTATGAATCTCTTCTCTTCCAAGCTCCAAATTGCTTCACCAAGGGTAGATCTTGCTCCAAAAACGGTTATGGTGGCTAGGGTTTGGGGTTCTGGACTATAGGGGCCGCAAATGAGCCCCGGGGAAGAGAATAAGATGCTTAAATAGGGTACCAAGTCCCAGAATTAGGGTTTCCCAACCCGGACCAGACTCGCCGAGTCCACTTGCCGACTCGCCGAGTCGGTCACTTACTTTACACCCGGATCCTGCTCCGACTCGCCGAGTTCCTCCCTGGACTCGACGAGTCGACCCTCTTTAACTTATGGTTTTCCTTTCCTTTCTTGACCTTTCTGATTTCGGGTGTTACATATAGTGTTATAGTGTTCTCTTGTACTTGAAACTGTATGAATCACCTTGTAGTAGTGTACCTTGTTTGTAAAATAATTATACTTAAATAATTATTTAATAGTGTATCCTTGATATAGTGAAATAGAGTAGTGTTCCATTAACTATACCTATAATAGTTTATATACTTGTTTCTATTTAGTATTCTTGAACTTGTAAAATGGTGTAATGTTTCCCAAACTATACCTATTATAGTTTAAATGTATGTTCTTGTTTCGTTTATTCAACTTAGCAATATAACGTAGTGGTTCACAAACTATACCAATTATAGTTTAAATGTATGCTCTATAATGAATTGAAAACCTTTGCAATTTAACAGTGTGTATAAAGTGGTAGTAAGAGATTCATGAAAAATACCCTTTTGCTCGACATGTTACAAAAGGATTAAAAATATATATAAAGATATTTTTATAAAATACAACGATAAAATTGGTTTGAATCAATTGCAAATGGCTTGAAATCGTTTGAATATTGACACAAGAGTCCTTGTGTTTTACTTGTATTCCCCCACCCCCCCCCCCAAAAAAAAACATTGAAAAATAGTGAAAACATAGGGGTATGAACTCACCTCTAGTGCGTGATCGTGTTCAGGTAGCGAAACTGCAGAGATGATCCTCGGGCTAGCATACGTGGAAATAATGGTATCCTAGTATTATTTAAACACGTAATCGTATATAAATTAGCGAAATAATTAATTATTGTGTTAGACAACACTTAATTTATGTAAGGAATACTTACAGGAATTATGGTGAATTATTTGGAGTGATGATAAGTGTTTTCGGTCTATCCCTCACCGAAATTCCGTGATTTCGGTCTATCCCTCATCGAAATCCCTTGATTTCGGTCTTAAAACCTCAACCGAGAACCAACTTCATGGTCTTAAAGGGTTCTCAGTCTGAGTGAGTTCTCAGTTCAGGTGGTTTTCATTCAGGATTGAAGATTTGAAGATTGTTCTTGGTGTTCTTGGTGAAAATTATGAAGATTTGAAGGATTTTGCTTGAAGATCTGAAGGTTCTTGTATGATACTTGCGAGAAAAATGAGTGTGTTTTCGGTTGGAAAAGTGAGAAATGACTTATTTTTCGGGTGAAATCATATATATACCAAGAGGGTTTTCGGTCCGAGGGGATTTTTTGGTCGGTGGTGTTTGCGGTCCGAGGGTTTTTGGCCGAAAAGGGGTTTCCGGTGCGAAGGTTCTCGGCTCCAAAAAGACAAGTTTTGATTTTTAAGTGCATTTTTATTCTAACATTAAAATACTTATATAAACATCGTTTATATAACTTAAATCATATTCTAACCTTTTATTGAAAAGAGTTTGACTTTTATTGACTTGAAAACAACGAGTTGTTACATTATCCCCCTGCTAGAGGAATTTTCGTCCCGAAATTCTTTCTATAGAGAGTACATCATGGACTAGGGAAAAGGTGCGGGTATTTTTGTTTCATTTGATCTTCTCGCTCCCAAGTGAATTCAAGTCCCTGCTTGGCATTCCAGTGAACCTTCACTATTGGTATGCGACTTTGTTTCGTTCGTTTGACTTCCCTATCCATGATTTCTACTGGTTCTTCCACAAGGTTAAGACTCTCGTTTACCTCGATTTCGTCAAGTGGAATCACAAGAGTCTCGTCGGATAGACAATTCTTTAGATTTGAGACGTGGAAGACAGGGTGTACGTTATTATGTTCTTGTGGTTAGGCGGAGTTTATAAGCTATTGGGCCGATTCTAGCGAGAATCTCGAATGGCCAAATATACCTTGGATTTAGTTTTCCATGCTTTCTGAAGCGTATCATGCCCTTCTAGGGTGAGACCTTCAACAGAACGCGGTCGCCAACCTGGAATTCCAAGGGTTTTGGTCTCTTGTCTTCGTAGCTCTTTTGTCTATCTCTAGAGGCTTTCAGTCGTTCTCAAATTTGAACAATCTTTTCTGTGGTTTCTTGAATGATCTCCGGGCCAGTGAGAGTGCTATCGGGGACTTGCCCTTTAGCTAGCTGCGTGTCACCCACTTCAACCCAACACAGAGGGGATCTACACTTACGGCCATAGAGGGCTTCGAACGGGGAAGCCTTGATGCTGGAGTGGTAGTTGTTGTTATATGAAAACTCGATGAGTGGCAAATGGGTATACCATTCTTTACCAAAGTCGATCACACAGGCTCTCAACATGTCTTCTAGTGTTTGAATGGTTCTCTCACTATGCCCGTCAGTTTGTGGGTAGTAGGTTGTACTCATGTCCAACCTAGTTCCCAGAGCTTTCTGAAGTGACTGCCAGAATCTTGAAGTGAATCTACTGTCTCTATTAGAGATAATAGATATTAGTACGCCATGCAATCGTACTATTTCTTTAATGTAAGTCCTGGTCAGTTTCTCCATCTTGTTTGTTTCTTTGATTGGTAGGAAGTGTACGGACTTGGTTAACGTGTCAACGATTACCCAAATGGTTTCGAGACCACCCGTTGTCTTGGGTAACTTGGTTATAAAATCCATTGTAATCCTCTCCCACTTCCACTCAGGTATTTCTGGTTGTTTTAGTAAACCTGAGGTCTTATGATATTCTACCTTGACTTTGGCGCAAGTTAGGCACTTGCCCATATAGGTAGCAATCTCTGCTTTCATGTTCGACCACCAATAAAGTTTCTTGAGGTCCAGATACATCTTGTCTGAACCTGGGTGAATGGAGTATCGAGTCTTGTGTGCTTCATTCATGACCACGTTCCTGAAACCACCAAACTTTGGGGTCCAGATCCGGTTCATGAAATAATGAACTCCGTCTCCCTTGATCTCAAAGTTCTTCTCCATTCCTCTTAAAGCTTCACCCGCCATATTTTCCGGCTTTAAGGCTTCCCGCTGAGCCTCTTTCAGTTGTGTAGTCAGATGTGAATGGATGGTCATGGTTAGTGCGTTTACATGAGTACTCCTTTCGTGTCACACCCCAAAACCGGAACGGCGGAAACGTTCTGGGGCAGAGGACGTCATGTACAGTATCACAACAAAGCATAATAGTAAACAAGCAACAACATCATCCATTGCATTAATAATATAATTTAATACAAGTGTGTTCTGTATAGTTATAAGACACCAAAAATATGAATCAAAATAAGAGATGAGTCTTGAACGTGCTCCATCTTCTCAAAAACCTGGCATCAGTACCTGTCTACTGATGACCTGAGAATACAAGTTATTTTGAAAGAGTTTATCAGCTTTAAAGCTGGTGAGTTCATAAGCATTTTAGTGTCATTGTCTGTATGAAAATGTTTGTAAGTTTTTGATGTATAAGTTTGTAGTAAATGTTTGTATCTCCTAGAAAATCCTATATTTTCTACTAAAAAGTAGCCTTCTACCAAGGCATCAAATGTTCTGTATGTTTGTTTCTTGTAAAAGTGTGTATTTTTCCCAAGTGTGACTATCATTAACAAAATATAGTTTTTACATTACCGTTTATGTGAGAAGATCACAATGTGAATGCAATGGGAAAATAATAAAGTACGGTAGTGTTGTATATAGTAACTACTGCTGTACTAACTACCTTAAACCGGTTGTTAATTAAGGTATAATGTGATATGATTGTAACCATACTTGATCGACTAGTAAAACACGACGCTCGAAGACGTCGAAATGGTATGACATTCATCACCCGTAGAATTGCAGGTCCCACTGTAGCTAGCAGCAAGGTGTAGGACGGTCAGTCCCGTATAGATCTATACACAAATTCACGCTCTCCCTCCAGGAGACTCTGGTTACAAAACGAGCCACAACAGTGATGCCATGCCCCGAAGTATTGACTCACATTTATGTTATAGTATTCTTGTATATGTATTGTATGTACTAGTGTAGTGTATGTTCTCTCTGTCTATTATGTTCTCTCTGTCTATTATGTAGTATGTTCTCTTGTTATAGTATTCTCTATCTGTTTCTCTTTATAGTGAGTATTGTTTCTCGTTATAGTATGTATTGACTCATGTATGAACTGACTCTTTGTATGTTTCATTGTACTAGAAATAGTGAGTGGTGACTTCCTAAACTATACCTATTATAGTTTACTTGTAGAGTTGTTTGTATGACTGAGTGTGTTGAACTCAGATAAAAGCTTTTATGTCTATACATATGTACATAATATATAACTAAGGATCAAACGACACTCGGACAGACAACAGGGTACTCTAAGTCCACAACCAAACAAGGAACAGGAAATAAAGTGAGTTATCAGTCCTAAGTCCTTCCAACCTTACTTATATAACTATATATGCATTAGACATGGTTTTAACAATATATAAGTTTGAAATAGTTAAAAGAAAAGGTTTGGCATATAAGAATAAGTTTGATAAAGAGTTTAGTATGTAAAAGGGTCTGATAAACGTTCTGAAGTATTTTGTTTGATAAAACAGTTAAAAGTATAGTAAATCCATTTGTTTGATAGTTATTAATCGCATGTGATTGATATAATAACTATAATGTTTCAACTTGTATTCCCCCCATAAAAGCATTTAAAATCATTTAAAAGGTAGATTAAGGGGTATGAACTCACCTGTAGTGAGTGGTTTGGATGAACGAGTGGTATAGGATGCTAAGTGCCAAGTGAAGACTTGAGCACACACACGGATCCTATTTATCATATAATTGCACATATATGTATATAATTAGTGTTTAAACAACTAATTATGCAAGGAAAGACACCCTAGGTCATAGAAAACACCTAGATTCAAGTGCTAGAAGTACCAAGGGTTGCATATAATGGGAGTATGGCCACACATAGGAGTGTAAGGCCAGAATATTGTGTTTCATGGGTGTGTAAGGCTAGAATGTACGGCCCAAGTGAGTGTACGGCCGTACACTCATGGTGAAACATGCCATTTAGTGATTTAAAGTCCTCTTAAGCATCTATGGAGTGTGTCTTGACCAATACTTAACCTTATTGAAAATTAAATGCCATTTTGGACCCTAAAAAGGGTGTGTACGGCCATACAAGGAGTGTACGGCCGTACACCCTTGATAATCATGTAAAAATGGTCAAAAGTGTATTCCAAGTCTCTATCTTGCGTCCCCTAAGTGTTCTTGATCAAGTGCTAGCATAGAACATGAGTTTTAAGGCCATTTTGCACTAAATAAAGAGGTGTACGACCACATGGGGTGTGTACGGCCGTACACTCGTTATTGATCATGTTTTGAACGTTTTCTAAGGAGTAAAGCTAGTAACTAACAAGCACAAGGAGTGGTACTTATAATAGAGAAGCCTTTAGGGGTGTTTGAGGTCCAAAACTTAGTAGGTGTGCTTGGTGTTCTTGGTGTTCTTGGAGAACACTTGAAGATCTAAACAAAATGAGTAATTTCATGGATGAAATGATAGATCCTTACTAGATAGTGTAATGAATCATCAAATTGAAGGGAGAAACACTTACAACTTGAAGATCTAGAAGCAAAATCGGATGATACTTGAGAGAGAAGTTGATTTTCGGCTTAAGATTGTGAAAAGAGGTGAATGGAGGCTAACACTCTCATTTATACATGAGAGTGTACAGCCAGAAGGGGGGTGTATGGCCGTACACTCCATGTGTACGACCGTACACTCCTTAAGTTGAAGTGTTTGCCCAATTTTTGAAGTATTGAACATGTGGGACTTATTTCTAAACCCTAACTTTGAAGGTACAAGGCTTAGAACACTCTAATTGACTCTGAACAATGCTAGAAGATAGCAAAAACGAGTCTGACCTTGAACTTGTTGAAATTCCCCCATTAGAGGGAATTTCGTCCCGAAATTAGAGTTTAAGCAAATAAGCTATTTACAAATAACTAAGGGAAAAGATGAGGATATTTCAGTTTCATTTGATCCTCGCGCTCCCAAGTGAATTCGGGTCCTCGCTTGGCGTTCCAGCGAACCTTCACTATCGGGATACGGCTTTGCTTCGTTTACTTGACCTCTCGGTCCATGATCTCTATAGGTTCTTCCACGAAGTTGAGGCTCTCGTTGATCTCGATCTCGTCGAGTGGGATTACAAGAGTCTCGTCGGATAGGCACTTTTTCAAGTTCGAGACGTGGAAAGTAGAATGTATGTTATTAAGTTCGCGAGGTAGGTTGAGTGTAAGCTACAGGGCCGATTCTAGCGAGAATATCGAATGGCCCTATGTATGTTGGATTGAGCTTCCCACGCTTTCCGAAGCGTATCAAGCCCTTCCAGGGTGAGACTTTCAAAAGAACGCGGTCTCCCACCTGAAATTCCAAAGGTTTCCTTCTCTTGTCAGCGTAGCTTTTCTGTCGGTCTCTAGAGGCTTTCAATTGTTCACGAATCTGAACGATCTTCTCTATCGTTTCCCGAATGATCTCCGGACCTGTGAGAGTGCTGTTAGGTACTCGTCCTTTAGCTAACTGTGTGTCACCCACCTCAGCCCAGCACAGAGGGGATCTGCACTTCCGGCCATAGAGGGCTTCGAATGGAGCAGCCTTGATGCTCGTATGATAACTATTGTTGTAGGAAAACTAGACAAGGGATAAATGAGTATCCCATGCCTTCCCAAAGTCGATCACACAGGCTCGCAACATATCTTCCAAGGTTTGGATAGTTCTCTCAGTTTGTCAGTCGGTCTGTAGATGGTAGGCTGTACTCATGTCCAACCTCGTTCCAAGGGAACTTTGTAGCGACTGCCATAACCTCGAAGTGAATCTACTATCTCTATCAGAGATAATGGATATAGGAACACCATGCAGTCGTACGATCTCCCTAATATAGGTTCTTGTTAGTTTCTCCATCTATCTGTCTCTTTGATAGGCATGAAGCGTGCAGACTTTGTTAACCTATCTACGATCACCCAAATGGTATCGAGACCACCCGTTGTCTTGGGCAACTTGGTTATGAAGTCCATGGTGATTCGCTCCCACTTCCATTCCGGTATCTCTGGTTGCTGTAGTAAACCTGAGGGTTTCTGGTATTCGACCTTGACCTTGGCGCAAGTAAGACATTTACTCACGAAGGTAGCAATCTCCGCTTTCATGTTAGGCCACCAGTATAGCTTTTTAAGATCCATATACATCTTATCTGAACCCGGGTGGACGGAATATTGAGTGTTGTGTGCTTCGGTCATGACCAAGTCTCTGAAACCACCGTGTTTTGGTGTCCAGATCCGGTCCATGAGGTATAAAGCTCCGCCACCCTTGACTTCCAAGTTCTTATCCATCCCTCTCAGGGATTCACTCACCACCTTTTCAGGTTTCAAAGCTTCGAACTGAGCTTCCTTAATTTGCGTGGACAAGTGTGAATGGATAGTCATGGTCAATAAATTGACTCTTCGACCAGAATATTCTTTCCGACTTAGGGCGTCTGCTACTACGTTGGCCTTTACGGGATGATAACGAATTTCGCATTCGTAATCACTGACTAGCTCGACCCACCGTCGCTGTCTCATGTTGAGCTCCTTCTGGTCGAATATGTGCTGTAGGCTTTTGTGGTCTATAAAGATAGTGCTTTCCGTACCATACAGGTAGTGTCTCCAGATCTTCAGAGCAAACACAAGTACTCCTAACTCAAGATCATGTGTGGTGTAGTTGACCTCGTGCGTCTTCAGCTGTCTCGAGGCATAGGCGATGACCTTACCTCGTTGCATCAGAACACAGCCGAGCCCCTGGTTGGATGCATCGTAGTAAACCACGAAGTCTTCTATCCCTTATGGGAGGGATAGTATCGGTGCGGTGCATAAGGCTCGTTTCAGCGTTTGGAATGCTTTCTCTTGCTTCTCTTCCCAGTCAAAGGCCATGCCCTTCTGGGTCAATGTCATAAGAGGTTTCGCAATCCGCGAAAAGTTCTGTATGAATCTGCGGTAGTAGCCAACAAGGCCTAGAAATTGGCGAATTTATGTAGGCGTCTTTGGTGCTGACCAGTTCTCAATGGATTTAATTTTGGAAGGGTCCACATGCATTCCTTCTTCACTAACCACGTGACCTAAGAATTCGACTCTTCGGATCCAAAATTCGCATTTAGAGAACTTCTCGTAGAGCTTCTCTGTTCGTAGTGTTCCTAGGATCTGTCGCAGATGATCACTATGCTCCTCCTTACTTCGAGAGTAGATAAGTATGTCATCGATGAAGACGATGGCGAACTGATCCAAGTAAGGACGGCATACCCTATTCATTAAGTCCATGAATACTACGGGCGCATTGGTCAATCCGAATGGCATCACTACAAACTCGTAGTGTCCATAACGAGTTTGGAAGGCTGTCTTCAGAACATCCTCCTCTAGCACTCGTAACTGGTGATACCCGAATCTCAGATCAATCTTTGAAAAGTAATTCGCCCCTTGCAGTTGGTCGAATAAATCGTGTATGTGAGGTAGAGGGTAACTATTCTTGACCGTAAGCTTTTTGAGCTCTCTGTAGTCGATGCACATACGGAACGATCCGTCTTTCTTCTTCACGAATAAGACCGGTGCTCCCCATGGTGAGAAACTTGGTCTAATAAAGCCCTTGCTGAGCAGTTCGTTAAGTTGACCAGATAGTTCCTGCATCTCAGCTGGTGCTAGACGGTAGGGCGATTTGGCTACTGGGGTAGCTCCTGGGACTAAGTCGATTCTGAACTCGACTTGCCGTTGCGGAGGTAATCCTGGTAGTTCTTAGGGAAAGATGTCGGGAAAGTCGCGTACTACTGGAATGTTCTTCAGGTCTTTCGTTTCTTAGCTCGTATCGACAACGTGAGCAAGGAATGCGCGATATTCCTTACACAAGTACTTCTGGGCTTGAATACTCTAGATGATACGGAAGTTCGTGCCGGGTTTGTCGCCATAGATAATAAGGGTTTCTCTAGACGGATGGTTAAGGCGAACAACTTTTCCGTAACACATGATGTCGACGCGCTAAAGACTCAACCAATCCATGCCGATAATGACGTCGAAACTTTTAATTGAGACCGGAATGAGGTCGATTGAAAATGAATGGCTATCTAGAGTTAGAGTACATCCTATGTATATACTGCTAGTGCTCTCAGTTTTCCCGTTAGCCATTTCTACATTGAACGGTTCTTTAAGTGCTCGTGATTTTTGCTTAAGTAAGTGAGCAAATTTTTGGTTCACGAAACTCCTCTCCGCTCCACTATCAAACAGTATGCATGCATAAGAGTTATCGAGGAGAAACGTACCAGTGACCATTGTAGGGTCGGCAACTGCTTTCTTGTGGCCTATAGCCAAAACTCTTCCCACTCCACCGACATTCCCTGTCTTAGGGCAATTCCTTTTGTAGTGGCCCACCTCGCCACATCCGTAGCAACACTGGCCCACACCAGCGCCGGGGACCTGGGTGATTGGCCTTGCCGGAGATTTGCAGAAACGGGCAGTGTGCCCCTTCCGGTTGCAGTTAGAGCACTCCATTTCCCGGCAGGTTCCAGTGTGGTGGAAGTTGCATTTGTTGCACTTCGGCAAGTTTCGAACGTACTGCTTTACCGAAGCAGCAGCGGCAGGTGCTATCGCAGCCTGAACCGCCACGACCTGCTGCTTTTTGGCAGCTTTTTGCTTCTTCTTGTCATCCCAGAACTTCCGCTTGTTATCAGCGGCCTTGGAGGGTTCTGAGATGGCTAGGGTTGTTGTTGTTGACGGGGTACGAACCCCATGGTCAATGAGCCGTTGTGCCAATCGCTTGGCACTATCGAAGGTAGCGGGGTTTGAAGCTAGTACATTCCCCTGAAATGGAGGCACCAGCCCCCAGATATACCTTTCCAATTTCTTTGCTTCAGAAGGAACCATTCCCGGACATAGCACTATCAGATCGCTGAACCTGGCAGTGTAGGATACTATCTCCATTGGAATACTCTGTAATGTCTGGTGACAAGTCTTTGTGACTTTGTGCATAATCATTACAAGAGGATCAATGCATATAAGTTTAAAATCTAACTATATTTCGGTAAATGGCATGAATTTGGAATTCTTGCATTTGCAGTTAGGATTTGGGAGTGTGAAATTAGAATCATTGAAATTATGTTCAATTGGTTTATTTCACAAAGTAAGGATCATATACAAATATAGAGTGCATAGATGGTGTATGGCAAATCTATTGTTTAGAAAAACATAGTGTACATGCTTGGAGCATGGTACAACTAGTGTTTTTAATTCAAGTATAAAGTTGATAATTTGAAACAGTATACAATGAATAATGTGTAATCAATATGGTGATAAATAAAAGGTGATCTATTTATATTCATAAGTTCTGAGACCATATTGGATTCGATTATTCTTGTGTTTCACTTTGCATGTTTTGACTTCCAGAATAAACTAGGCCATTCTTCCCGAATGACTAAGTTATTCAAACCATCCACAGTCGGTCATATGTTGGAAGTAGATATGAATCAAGACTGTCATGGGTTGGATTGTAGAGGTCTAAGATGTTGGACAAAGTGGTGCTACAACACTCATGAGTGCTCATAAGTTCTGAGTATTGGATTCAACCCGCGCTCATTTGAATCACTTCATGGATTTTATCACGAGTGATCGTGAGACGATAATATCCTATATTCTTCAAACCTAGAGATATGAGTTGTTACTACGAGTTGGTTATACATTGATTGCACGAAACCGCATTGGTAACTCGATGTTATAAAACGTGCCTTTGTGTATGATTTAACAAGTAGTAGAACAAGCCATATGAGTCGAAGTTTATCCATTCCTTTTACCTTCGGGATAAAAGCGATATCTGTGGGCCCCTCGATGATTTAATGATGATACATGTGAGTACTTGGCCAAGCCAGGACTGATTTGATATGTTCAATCAGTCAGTCATCATGAATCGGAAATCGGGAAACAACAAATGGACAGAGAGAATGATTTATAATCCATGTCTCAGTCTATATGATATCTACAATGGCGGAATATATGATCCCTTTTCTAATGGACAAGTCATTGACAAAGGTCAGAGTTCATCGACAAGGTCAGAGTTCGACAGCGTCTTTTGAGAGCTATGATTGCCAGTTGGTTCTTGAAGTCATACTCAATAATAGTTTTAGACTTATCCAAGTTGGAGACTATTGGATTAGTGTCTAAGTCCATAACTATATTTGGTATGTACTTGACCCGATTGGCATGGTCCATTTGGGTTGCATGGCATCAGAACATTTGGATAGACCGTTTATGAGAAGAAGACATTTGTGACATATTAATATATTATAAGTTCTAATATATTAATATGAGATCATGTTATTTAATTAGTACTGATCAAGAATTAATTTGGACTTAATTTAGTGATCAAAAGAGACTAATTAAATATATGGGGATTGATTGTGTAAATCATTCATTCTTATATATGTAGGCTTATGATCCATGATTCCTTATGTTGGGTTTAACCCATGTGGTGACCCATGGATACTCCATGGAGGTTAAAACCCATGGAGCATAAGGAATGGGTAAAGTCATGGGTTACATGGTGTAACCCTAATGTGCACACTATATAAGGACCCCTTTAGTTCAAGAAATTGGCACTAGTGGATAATATGGAGGGCAAGCCAATTTCCAAGTCTTATGTCTTCTTCTCATGGTTATTCCAAGTGTTGATGATGTTGTGTGAACCATTTGAGGTGTCACACTTGGGGCACTAGGCTCTCGAGCTACATGGAGTCAAGCTACGTCAACAAGGTATGTATTCTAACTTGTTATATTACCCAAGTATCAAAGATTGTATTCTAGATAGGGTAATACCTTGGAATATTCATATTTGCATGTATAATAGAGAAAACATAGATCCAAGGTATTTAGGGTTGCATGTACACTTAGGAGTGTTAGAATGCTCAAAACCCAACAAATTGTGCTAAAGCTGCCGTAACAGCCGCATTTACCGCAGCTTGGATAGCCGCCAGATTATATTGCGGAGGAGGCGGAGGGTGCGTAGGAGTTATCGGAGGATTACGCCTTGTCACGCTTCGAGGAGGCATTGCTTAACTGAAAGTTTACAAGGATTGATGATGATAGTAAGAATCAATTGTAAGTATAGTGAGAGTGATCCATGGGCTAAATCGCCATAGTCCAACAGTTGAATGAGTGTATGTTTGAAATAGAGACACAATAGTAGAGTAGGAAAACAAAAGAGCAAACATTTTCCAACAGATTAGATAACTGTCAATATTACTGGTATTATTGATGTAACAAGTTCGGGAAAATGACCTAACAGTAGGTCTTACATCAAACCATAAGGGAAAATGTTGACAACTTAGAAGTCTAGTTATAGTGTTTGAAAGACAGGAATATTTTACAGAAAAGTGCTTCTTAGAGCACAGATAAGAAAGGCTATTCCTTAAACCAAAAGAAAAGATGAGTCAGACATCTTCTACCGGCGACGGGTATTCCTCGGGCGAACCCTCAGATCTGCCAGTTGACGAACTATGTCTTAAAGATGTCGCTCATGAGCTCTCTGACGCACTCGAAGTTCTATGACCTCAGCTCGGGAGGCAGCTAGTTGTTGCTGCAGAGTCTTATTGGCTCTCCTAGTCCTTTCCATAGCTTCTTCGAGATGGATAATACGGACCGTGTTAACACCCGAATTGGCGTCAATTTCCATGACTCGGTCGATAGCTGCCCGACCTTGCTCAACATTCCGAGAAATCCTGCGGACCATGATGGGCAGGACTCGGTCAGCTGAACCTCCCTCGATAACATTGTAAAAGCTTCGATCTCCATTGAAAGGTAAAGGTTGATCCTGTTGATGACTCCAACGATTCAAGTTTGTCGCCCAGAAGGGTGTGGGGCCTTGAAATGCTGGTCGGGGGTTGAGGTTTGGGATTGGAGCCTCTTGAGGTAGGTTGTTGACTTCTGGTTCGGAGTCACAACCATCCGAAAAGCCTTCTGTGAGGTGATCATCCAAAGGGATTGGATGATCCTCTTCTGGCTCTGCTTCGAGCCATCCAACATTGCCTTGATTTGGGAAGTACGGATCGCCGTGTGGATGGAATCCAGCCATGATATCTACGCGAGAAAAGGGGTATAAGAATCTTATAAAAATAGACGTACTACCTAAGATAATTATAAGATGATCCTTACTAGTTACTTCAATACTTGCATAGTGCATACCAGTTATATGAATCCAAAACAGGATAGACCTTCGAATAAGTAACCCTAACTCCAAATCCACAACCAAACAAGGAACAAGAAGTAAAGCAAAGATCACAGATTCTGAGTCTATGACACCTTAGTCACATATAACCTTGGCGTATCCACTTAGAAACTATTGACCTACTAGTAAAGACCTTTTTAGTTCTCAAATAAGTAATTATAGTAACACAAAATACTCCAATAGTATTTTAGGTTCATGTTCTGTTCTAATGTTCTCATTGTAGTAGTGTTGGTAAGTTTTTAGACTTGTTGCAACCTCACAACCATCCTTGGGCATATGCTAATCACTTCTCGGACCAACATAGTTGATCATGCTATGTCATTCCCAGAACTGACCATACATCCCCGAGTCTACTCGTGATGTTCAACAATCGTAATACTTTTGTTCTGTGCTAGTGACACTGATTTTAGTATGAATGCATGTATGTATACTTAGTTAAATATTTTATTATTTAAAAGTATAAACTTTTGGTCAGAGTATTTTAATCCCGTTGTGTTTATAGTTTGTATATCTTTTATGGGTTGATATACTCGATTCACTATAAACAATGCTCTGATACCAATCTGTCACACCCCAAAACCGGAACAGCGGAAACGTTCTGGGGCGGAGGACGTCATGTACAGTATCACAACAAAGCATAATAGTAAACAAGCAACAACATCATCCATTGCATTAATAATATAATTTAATACAAGTGTGTTCTTTATAGTTATAAGACACCAAAAATATGAATCAAAATAAGAGATGAGTCTTGAACGTGCTCCATCTTCTCAAAAACCTGGCATCAGTACCTGTCTACTGATGACCTGAGAATACAAGTTATTTTGAAAGAGTTTATCAACTTTAAAGCTGGTGAGTTCATAAGCATTTTAGTGTCATTGTCTGTATGAAAATGTTTGTAAGTGTTTGATGTATAAGTTTGTAAAAGTTTGTAGTAAATGTTTGTATCTCCTAGAAAATCCTATATTTTCTACTAAAAAGTAGCCTTCTACCAAGGCATCAAATGTTCTGTATGTTTGTTTCTTGTAAAAGTGTGTATTTTTCCCAAGTGTGACTATCATTAACAAAATATAGTTTTTACATTACCGTTTATGTGAGAAGATCACAATGTGAATGCAATGGGAAAATAATAAAGTACTGTAGTGTTGTATATAGTAACTACTGCTGTACTAACTACCTAAAACAGGTTGTTACTTAAGGTATAATGTGATATGATTGTAACCATACTTGATCGACTAGTAAAACACGACGCTCGAAGACGTCGAAATGGTATGACATTCGTCACCCGTAGACCTGCAGGTCCCACTGTAGCTAGCAGCAAGGTGTAGGACGGTCAGTCCCGTATAGATCTATACACAAATTCACGCTCTCCCTCCAGGAGACTTTGGTTACAAAATGAGCCACAACAGTGATGCCATGCCCCGAAGTATTGACTCACATTTATGTTATAGTATTCTTGTATATGTATTGTATGTACTAGTGAAGTGTATGTTCTCTCTGTCTAGTATGTAGTATGTTCTCTTTGTTTCTCATCATAGTATGTTCTATTGTATAGTGTATAGTATGTATTGTTTCTCGTTATAGTATTCTCTATCTGTTTCTCTTTATAGTGAGTATTATTTCTCGTTATAGTATGTATTGACTCATATATGAACTGACTCTTTGTATGTTTCATTGTACTAGAAATAGTGAGTAGTGACTTCCTAAACTATACATATTATAGTTTACTTATAGAGTTGTTTGTATTACTGAGTGTGTTGAACTGAGATAAAAGCTTTTATGTCTATACATATATACATAATATATAACTAAGGATCAAACGACATTCGGACAGACAACAGGGTACTCTAAGTCCACAACCAAACAAGGAACAGGAAATAAAGTGAGTTATCAGTCCTAAGTCCTTCCAACCTTACTTATATAACTATATATGCATTAGACATGGTTTTAACAATATATAAGTTTGAAAGACTTAAAAGAAAAGGTTTGGCATATAAGAATAAGTTTGATAAAGAGTTTAGTATGTAAAAGGGTCCCATAAACATTCGGAAGTATTTTGTTTGATAAAACAGTTAAAAGTATAGTAAATCCATTTGTTTGATACTTATTAATCGCATGTGATTGATATAATAACTTTAATGTTTCAACTTGTATTCCCCCCATAAAAGCATTTAAAATCATTTAAAAGGTAGATTAAGGGGTATGAACTCACCTGTAGTGAGTGGTTTGGATGAACGAGTGGTATAGGATGCTAAGTGCCAAGTGAAGACTTGAGCACACACACAGATCCTATTTGTCATATAATTACACATATATGTATACAATTAGTGTTTAAACAACTAATTATGCAAGGAAAGACACCCTAGGTCATAGAAAACACCTAGATTCAAGTGCTAGAAGTACCAAGGGTTGCATATAATGGGTGTATGGCCACACATAGGAGTGTAAGTCCAGAATATTGTGTTTCATGGGTGTGTACGGCCGTACACTCATGGTGAAACATGACATTTAGTGATTTAAAGTCCTCTTAAGCATCTATGGAGTGTGTCTTGACCAATACTTAACCTTATTGAAAGTTAAATGCCATTTTGGACCCTAAAAAGGGTGTGTACGGCCATACAAGGAGTGTACGGCCGTACACCCTTGATAATCATGTAAAAATGGTCAAAAGTGTATTCCAAGTCTCTATCTTGCATCCCCTAAGTGTTCTTGATCAAGTGCTAGCACAGAACATGAGTTTTAAGGCCATTTTGCACTAAATAAAGGGGTGTACGGCCACATGGGGTGTGTACGGCCGTACACTCCTTATTGATCATGTTTTGAACGTTTTCTAAGGAGTAAAGCTAGTAAGTAACAAGCACAAGGAGTGGTACTTACAATAGAGAAGCCTTTAGGGGTGTTTGAGGTCCAAAACTTAGTAGGTTGCTTGGTGTTCTTGGAGAACACTTGAAGATCTAAACAAAATGAGTAATTTCATGGATAAAATGATAGATCCTTACTAGATAGTGTAATGAATCATCAAATTGAAGGGAGAAACACTTACAACTTGAAGATCTAGAAGCAAAATCGGATGATACTTGAGAGAGAAGTTGATTTTCGACTTAAGAGTGTGAAAAGAGGTGAATGGAGGCTAACACTCTCATTTATACATGAGAGTGTACGGCCAGAAGGGGGTGTACGGCCGTACACTCCATGTGTACGGCCGTACACTCCTTAAGTTGGAGTGTTTGGCCAATTTTTGAAGTATTGAACTTGTGGGACTTATTCTAAACCCTAACTTTGAAGGTACAAGGCTTAGAACACTCTAATTGACTCTAAACAATGCTAGAAGATAGCAAAAATGAGTCTGACCTTGATTGATTTGAATAAGTGTACAAGATAGAAATTTCGGGTTGTCACATTTCGGCTAAGGGCATCAACTACTACATTGGCTTTGCCGGGATGATAACGAATTTTGCATTCCTAGTCATTAAGTAGCTCTACCCATCATCATTGTCTCATGTTAAGCTCCTTTTGGTCGAGTATGTGTTGTAGGCTTTTGTGATCGGTGAAAATGGTGCACTTTGTACCGTAGAGGGAGTACCTCCAGATCTACAGAGCAAATACTACTGCTCCCAACTCGAGATCATGAGTGGTGTAGTTGACCTCGTGTGTCTTTAGCTGTCTCGAGGCATAGGCAATAACCTTTCCTCGCTGCATAAGCACACAACCTAGCCCTTGATTGGATGCATCGTAGTATGCAACGAAATCCTCTGTCCCTTCTGGAAGAGACAAGATAGGTGCGCTGTAGAGGGCTCACTTCAGTGTTTGGAACGCATTGTTTTGTTTTTCTCCCCAACTAAAAGTTACCCCCTTCTGAGTCAGAGTAGTGAGCGGTTTAGCGATTCTAGAGAAGTTTTCTATCAATCTGCGATAGTAGCCAGCAATTCCCAAGAATTGACGGATCTCAGTGGGCGTTCTTGGCGCAGACCAGTTCTCCATTGCCTTAATTTTGGAGGGGTCCTTATGTATTCCTTCTTTGCTGACCACGTAACCGAGGAAAGTTGCTTTCCTAATCCAAAACTCACACTTTGAGAACTTCGCGTATAGCTTCTCAGGTGCTGACTATGTTCTTCCTTGCTTCGTGAATAGATAAGTATATTATCTATGAATAATATCACGAATCTGTCTAGGAAAATAGGACACACCCGATTCATTAAGTCCATGAACACGGCGGGTGTATTTGTCAGACCGAAGGGCATCACTACAAACTCGTAGTGACCATAACGAGTTCAAAATGCTGTATTGGGAACATCACTCTCCTGAACTCGTAATTGGTGGTACCCTGATCTTAGGTCGATCTTCAAAAAGTAGCTCTCTCCTTGGAGTTGGTCGAACAGATCGTCTATTCGCGGTAGAGGGTAGCGGTTCTTAATAGTGAGCTTGTTTAGTTCGCGGTAGTCTATGCACATTCGGAAAGATCCATCCTTTTTCTTCATGAACAAGACCGATGCCCCCCAAGGTGAGAAGCTCTGTCTGATGAATCCCTTACTGAGGAGTTCGTTTAGCTGGCTGGATAATTCCTGCATCTCTGCTGGTGCTAGACGATATGAGGATTTGGCTACGGGGGTAGCTCCAGGAATCAAGTCGATTCGGAACTCGACTTGGCGTTCAGGAGGAACTCCTGGGAGATCCTCGGGAAAGACGTCAGGAAAATTACAGACTTCAAGAATGCTCTCGGGGTCTTTTACTTCTTGTTTTTCATCCGCGACGTGGGCTAAGACCGCGTGGTACTCCTTGCATAAGTACTTTTGGGCTTTGACGTAAGAGATGATGCGAAGGCTCGTACTGGGTTTGTCACCGTAGATGACAAGGGTTTCGCCGTTTGGCAGATTAAGGCGAACGACCTTCTCGTAGCATAGAATTTTGGCATGATGAGGACTCAACCAATCCATGCCGATGATGACGTCGAAACTTTTTTTTGAGACGAGTATAAGGTCGATTGGGAAAGAGTTATCATTTAGTGTGAGTGTGCAGCTTATGTATATGTCGTTAGTGCTCTCGGTCTTTCCGTTTTCCATCTCGACAGTGAATTTTTCGTTTAGAGATTGTGGTTTTTGTTTGAGAATGTGTTTAAATTTGTGGCTCAAGAAACTCCTTTCCGCACCACTATCAAATAGTATGCATGCATAAGAGTGATTGAGGAGAAATGTACCCGTGACCACTGTAGGATCCATTATTGCTTCCTCCTGTCCCATGGTCAGTACTCTTCCCGCACAACCAATATTCTTGGTCTTCGGGCAATCCCTCTTGTAGTGCCCAGTTTCACCACACCCATAGTAGGCTTGGCTTACTCCAGTTCCGAGGGTCTGGGTGTTGGATTGTGCCGGTGCTTTACAAAAACGGGCAGTGTGCCCCTTCCTGTTGCAGTTGTTGCACTGCATCTCACGGTAAGGTCCGTGGTGATGGAAATTGCATTTGTTGCACCTCATGAGGTTCCCAGCGTATCGACTGGGAGGTGCTTGAGTAGTAGGAACAGTAGCAGCGTGAACTGCCATAGTTTGTAGTTTTTTTTAGGGTTCCTGAGATGACTGCCCCTTTCTTTTGTTCTAGAATTTCTTCTTGCCACCACTTTTTTTGGGTTGCTCGGGGGGCGGCTATCATGAATCCTTGACAAACCCCATGATCTACTAGGGTCTATGCCAGACGCTTTGCGCTATCAAAAGTAAGTGGGTTTACAACGATTGCATTCCCTTGGATCTGAGGAGAGAGTCCCCTGATGTATCTTTCTACTTTCTTGCTTTCCGGGGTGACCATCCCTGGGCACAGAGTAGCGAGGTCACTAAATCTGGCCGTGTATGCAGCAATATCGGAGTCCTTCATCGTCAGACCCCAAAGCTCCTGCTCTAGCTTTTGCACCTCGCCCCTCGGGCAGTATTCTGCTAGCATTGGTTCCTTTAAGTCATCCCAGCTCATGACATTAGCTATTAGGAGAGTTAACGACTTGACTTGGCTGTTCCACCAAGAGAGAGCTCTGTCTGTGAAATGCGTGCTGCAAATTTCACATTGCTAGTTTCGGGGCACGCACAGATTTTGAATACTGATTCAATTTTCTCAAACCAGCATGTCAAAGCAATGACACCTCCGGTTCCATCAAAGGATCTGGGTTTAGCGTTCGTGAAGTCTTTATAGGAACACTCCCTCCGGTGTGCACGATTATCTTCGTGGTTAGAAGGATTGACACCACTACCTGCCCCATTAGTGCCACTTGCATTGATATGTGTCATGGCTGCTGCTACAGTGGCGGTTACTACTGCTTGAAACACAGTAGAGTCATACTGAGGAGGTGGCGGCGGTGGTGGATTTGTTGGTGGGTTGTTTTTCTTCCTGTTGGACTTCTTTGGAGGCATCTTTCTCCATAATGATTTAAGAGAAAATGATGACAAGTCCTCTATAGTGGTCATGATTTAGGTGATATTGAACAAGGTATATCTTATCCTGACAATTATAGTGTTCTATTAAGCGATTTACAGTGGACGTCTACTAATATAAATAAACAATCGCCATTTCATTTAATGAAATTCATAGCAACACTTGAATTGAATTCGTATAGTGTGATTCGTGCCTGATCTCCCTATAATCATATAGTCTATACAAATTATATATAACTAAGGCTAAATAGGTCTTCGAATAAGTGATCCTACTCTAAGTCCACAACCAAACAAGGAACAGGAAGTAAAGCTAAATCACTATTCTAAGTCTATAAACTCTTACTTATATATAAATTATATGTATACACTTAGCAATTATAGATCTATCAGCAAGGGTTCTTTGTTTTCACATGTTTGACTCTAGTGTTATAGTGCTATAAAATACTCCTATGGTATTTTAACTTTTATGTTTGGTTGTAGTGTTCCGTTGTATAGAGTTGGTAAGTTTCAGACTTGTTGCAACACCACTATCACTCCCAAACACATGTTGATCGTATCTCAAATAAATATAGTTGATCAGGCTATATTTATCCTAGATATGATTGCATAACTATCCAGTTATGACCGTAGTGTCCAACTCATCCAAATACTTTTATGTAATTTCTTACCGTGATACTGTTTCTGGTATGTATGCATGTTCGTATACTTCTTACAAAATACTTATATTTTAAAAGTATCCTTTTAGTCAGAGCACTTCGGCCCCATTGTATATATAGTTGCATGTTTGATATATTTGGTTCACTATAAACAATGCTCTGATACGAATCTGTCACACGCCCAAACTGGAACGGCCGAAACGTTCAGGGGCGGAGGACGTCATGTACAGTATCACAACAGTTGAATAATAGTAATCAAACTAACAACAACCATTGCATTGTTAACATAGTGTTTACATTGTGTTTGCAACATTGTTTGTATAACATCAAAATGTATAGAAAAAAATATAGACGAGACACCATAAATGCTCCGTCTTCTTAAAAACCTGTAGTGTACCTGTGTACTGGTTCCGTAAGAATACAAATGATTTTGAAAGTGTATCAACATTTAAGTTGGTGTGTTCATAAGTGTGTTTTAATGATAGAAAACTTGTCATTGTTCCTTGAAAAGCTTTAGTATGATCCTCCAGAAAATCCAATATTTTCTTTAGTAAATGTAATGTACTTTTAGGCCTCAAGACCAAAATGTATGTTTGTTACTGTACTTTGTAAATGTATATTGTAGTCTTATTAATGAATAAAACCATATCATGAATATTTACCTAAATTGTATGTTGTACTAGTGTACTCTGTACTTAGGAAGTAGTGTATCGTAGTGGTGTTTGTATGAAAACCTTTGTATGAATGCCTGGATCCCACCAGTTGTAGTGTAAAATAGTGTACTGTAGTTTCATTATATAAAATAAAACCATTGATGTAGTGTTAATCCCGTAAACAATGTTTTAGTTAATACTATTGTGTGTTTAATATAACCATGCTAATCTGACTAGTGGCCTCTACGACATTCTTCAGGCGTCGGAATGTTATGACATTTGTCAACCCAGGCCTGCCGGCCTAACTGTAGCTAACAATTTAGGTGCGGGATTGTCAGTATTGTATAGATCTATACGTAAATTCACGCTCACCCTCCAGGAGACTCTGGTTATAATTTATAGGGCTTGAACCTGTTCCCTGATTGGTACAATTGAAGTAGTGCCTCACAACGCTGTATTAACTAGTTTACATGTAGTGTTATACTGTCCACTTGTACTTTAAACTGTAATCACCTCGTAGTAGTGTACTTTGTAATGTAAAATAATTATACTTAAATAATTATTGAATAATGTATCCTTGAGATAGTGAAATAAAGTATTGTTCCATAAACTATACCTATAATAGTTTATATACTTGTTTCCATTTAGTATTCTTGAACATGTAAAATAGTGTAATGTTTCTCAAGCCATACCTATTATAGTTTAAATGTATGTTCTCGTTTCATTTATTGAACTTAGCAAAATAATGTAGTGGTTCACAAACTATACCAATTATAGTTTAAATGTACGCTCTGTAATGAACTGAAAACCTTTGCAATTTAACAGTGTGTATAAAGTGGTAGTAAGAGATTCGTGAAAATACCCTTTTGCTCGACATGTTACAAAAGGATTAAAAATATATATAAATATATTTTTATAAAATACAGCGATAAATCGGTTTGAATCAATTGTAAATGGTTTGAAATCATTTGAATATTGACACAAGAGTCCTTGTGTTTTACTTGTATTCCCCTCCCCCTAAAAACATTGAAAAATATTGAAAACATAGGGGTATTAACTAACCTCTAGTGTGTGATCGTGTTCAGGTAGCGAAACTACAGAGATGATCCTCGGGCTAGTGTACGTGGAAATAACGGTATCCTAATATTATTTAAACACGTAATCTTATTTGAATTAGCGAAATAATTAATTATAGTGTTAGACAACACTTAATTTATGTAAGGAATACTTATAGAAATTACCGAAAATTATTTGGAGTGATGATAAGTTTTTTCGGTCTATCCCTCACCGAAATTCCTTGATTTCAGTCTTAAAACCTCAACCGAGAACCAAGTTAACGGTCTAAAAGGGTTCTCGGTCTGAGTGATTTCTCGGTCCAGGTGGTTTTCGGTCAGGCTTGAAGATTTGAAGATTGTTCTTGGTGTTCTTGGTGAAAATTATGAAGATTTGAAGGGTTTTGCTTGAAGATTTGAAGGTTCTTGTATGATACTTGAGAGCAAAATGAGTGTGTTATGTGTAAATAGTACAGAGGACCCCATAGAGGAAATGTCGCCAAATCTTGAGGGCCAAAACCACAGTCCCTAGCTCTAAATCATGCGTCGGATAATTCGCCTCATGAGGCTTCAGCTTCCTCGAAGTGTAAGCAATCACACGAACCATCTGCATTAGAACTGAACCAAAACCCGTGATCACGCATCACCATAAACCACGAAGTCCTCAACACCCTCTGGCAGGGTCAAAATCGACGCCTCACACGATCTCTGGCTCAGGTTCTCAAAAGTTGCTTACTGCTTAGGCCACCAGCAAAAGGTTACTATCTTCTTCATCAATCGAGTCAGAGGAACCACTATCTTGGAGAAATCATGAATGAATCTCCAATAGTAACCTGATAAACCAAGGAAACTTCAAATCTTAGATGGAGACCTCAGAACCTCCCATCTCATCACAGCCTCAACCTTGGCCGAATCGACCAGAAAACCGTTCTGGTTGACAAGGTGTCCCATAAACTATACCTCGCGCAATCAAAATTCACACTTGGAGAACTTTGCATAAAGTCACTTGGGGTCCGAATATGCACTAACTGATGCTCACAATCGATCACCGCCCTATTGGGGCTTAACCAGTCCATCCCTATGATAACCTTGTTCCCCTACAATGGAATGAGAACCAAATCAATCGGATACTGCTCGCTAAACATCTCAAGAACACAACCCCGATGAACCCTCGGTACCCGGGCAGATGGATCATCTACAATCTCAACGTCTAAAGGACAATCCAACTACCCCGGAGCTCCAGCAAACCTCTTGGTAAGTGCAAGCGATACAAAATATTGGGCCTGAATCAAAGAATATCAACGCAGAGATACCGTTCATGAGGAACGATCCTAAAATAAAACATACAAATATAAGTAGACAATTTAATACAAATAAAGAGATAAGGAGAAGATACATACACGTTACCACATCAGTTGCTGTGCAAACCTCATCGGCCGTCCGCTGAAAAGCCGTTCTCTTCACCACAGACGTATCTACCTTGCCCTGGCGGCCATCAGAAATCCTCAGCGTTGCTGGAGAAGGTGCTACCACTGGTCCAACTGCTACTAAACTCGGATAATGGGCCTTCTTGTGGTCCCTCTTAGTGCAAAAATAGAAAATCAGGTCATATACTGGGGTGTTGGTGGTGGTAGTATCAGTATAATCCCTGCTAATATGACCTATCCGACCATACTTGAAGCAACCAGAACCACCCACCCTGAATGCCCCATCGTGCATCTTACCACACTTGCCATAGTGGCTCCGGCCTTGCTGGCCTCTCCATCTCGAATCAAATACCTTGGGCCTCTTGCCCGAACCCCCTGAAACCTATGCCTAATCCGACTTCCTCTTCCTCTCCATCTCCAAATCAATTTATCTCTCTCTCTCTAGCCTTCATGATCATATCCTCCAATGTCTTGCAACTAGATCGACTCACAAACTGTCGAATATCACTCCTCAGCATCTCATGGTATCTCAACTTTTTCATCTCCTCGTCTGCCACATGCTTCGGAACTAACAATGCCCTATCACGGAACATCGCGGTGATTTTATCCACCATCTCAGTAGTTTGGCGAAGGTCCTGGAACTCCCCCGCCAACCGCTACACCTCAATTACTGGTGCAAACTCAGCTCTGAATCTAGTTACAAAATCATCCCATGTCATTGAATCAACCACCTAATCAACAACGGAGCACCCAACGTCCTCCCACCAGTCTCGAGTTCTGTCTTTCAGAAGATAGGAAGCAATTCTGACTTTTACCCCCATCGGGACAACTTCTAGAGCGGAAGGCGTTAGCAACATCTGCTGACCAATGCATGTTCGCAATCAGGTCCTTCTCTCTGAAGTACTCTGGAGCCCTACATGCCTAGAACTCTCTGAATGTCATCGAACGGTCCCCAATCAAAGCCACCATATCAGAATGGAAAGAGCCCAAGCGCTCCTCCTACACCACCATGATACGCCCCTTGATCATACCAAAGATCACAGGAGTCTGCTCCTGAATGATGCGGGTAATCTCAGACGAAATGAACTCATGTTTCTGATCATCCAACTGCCCGGATCCAGAACTAGAGCTTGAGCTCTCCCAACATTTTATCATGCAAATGCTGAGCAGATCCTTAGCCCTAACTAGCATGCGATTCACAGATATATAAATCAATGCATATCATAAAACCTGTATGGGTATTTTGGGAAAACTTACTTGAGCTCGGTCGATTGCATGCACCACACCCTTTTTATAAACCATTTCCTTTTTGATTTTTTTTTACCAAATCCTCAGTTAGAGTTCAGACACACCCGAGAGTATGTCCGAATCCGTCAAACTAGGGCTCTGATATCAACATGTAACTTCCCAAAAATTACAACTAAAAATTTCGTTTTAAAATTAATAAAACTATTATCCAAAACATCATCATAGAAATCATGGTGAATCAAAGTGTATCAACAACATCACAATACAACAAAGTGAGATAAAATGGGGAACGAGGTGGTGTGTGCACTGCAATCATCCCAAGCTCTTCCTATTCAAACCAGAAGAACATGAAAACATAAACTGAAAACCATAAGCAAAAAGCTTAGTAAGTTCCCCAAAATACCACATACAATACATAATAAACATATAATGGGCCCAACTCGGTATACATATATGTCAGTCATTAGGCCCCACCCGTTACACATATAAACATATAAATAGATAAACAGATAGCCATGCAATAATCACAAACATAAATAGCATACAGAATGGTCATCGGGTCTCGCCCAATAAACATATAAACACATAACATATGCAAGAGTCACGCAGACATCTAGCATCCTAAACATAACAAACCATGGGCCAACATTGGTACCTTCAAACCACTAAACACAGTGAGGAAACTCACCTCTAGCTGCCGAAACACTCAAATGAATTTTGGTCTGCTAGTCTGAAAAATCCCCGCGCTAACATCATCAGAATAATATCCAATCAATAATTGGATCTCGACCCATAATCAAGAATCTAAGCTACTTGACCGATATCCGGGGTAAAAAACCATTTACCCTTTTTCTTACTTGGTCCAAAACCATGGCCCAACCCAACAACTCAAAAGGCACAATTTCCTAAATGGCAACTCAAACCCAATATGGCCCAATCTTCCAAATTAGGCCCAAAACCCATCAGGGGCCTAAATCCAAGGTAGCCTAATATACTAGCAAAATCCCAAATCCGTGAACGCCAAGCCCAAGCGTCTATCTGCTGAGTACGCGGGGCGTACTCAGCTGTTACACCCAGCGTATTCCCCAGACTCCCAATACAATCCATTAAGCACTTAATCAATTAAGACTTCTTGCCAAACTCTCAGATCTGGTACTAAAGGGTGACTTAATACGTAAAGATGGCAACTTTACACCCATGCATGGCTTAATGGGACCCAACACTTAAAAATATGCTTAATAAAGCTCTTAACACTTGCATGGTCCAATATCTTTCACAAAAACCTACATGGAGGTAAGATCTAACATCCATGGCTTCTGGAGTAGATCAAAAGCTTAACTTGAACTCAAAAGTCTCAAAAATGCATAAATAACACCATAAAATAGATCTAGCACAAAGGACCATCAATGTTGTCACACCCCCGGACCAGAACGGCGGAAACGTCCGGAGGCGGGTGACATCATTGTGTAGCATCATAACAATTGTATATAAATGAAACATAGCAACCCAAACATCATACATCAATATAACAAGCTTACATTGTTTTACATCATGTTTATGTTCTCAAATTTACACAAAAGAGACATCAGTAAGCAAATTCCAAAATACGTCAAAATAATCCTGAGTCCGCGATCCATAACCTGCTTATTGATTTCCTGAGAATACAAGTCATTTGAAAAGCGTCAACATAAAATATGTTGGTGATTTCATAAGCATTTTCGTATAAAACTTCGATGATAGTTTAGAATTCTAGAAAATCCAATATTTTGTTATCAAAATGGTTGTAATTCTTGTTTCAAATCGAGTATAGTTGCATGTGTGACTTAGTTTATCGTTTTGAAATCGTGTCAAATCGTTTCCATTAGAAAATCCTATATTTTCTGATGTATAAAAGTAGTAGTTTTAACAAAAACATAACGCTTGTGTGAAAAAGGGTCTTATCGAGGTAATCAAAACATAGTTGATTGTAAATCGAAAGTGAAATCTGAGTAAACACATTTCTGATATATTCTAGTGAGTCGTTATAACCATACTAATGTGACGGAGTGCCTGTTATGACGTTCTTCAGGCGTCGGTTTTGTTTAAGACATTTGTCACCCTAGACTGGCCGGTCTAGCTGTAGCGAATAACGAAGGTGCGGGGTGTCAACCCCGTATAGATCTATACACAAATTGCCGCTCTCCTTCCAGGAGACTCTAGTTATAACTCTTACAGGACTTAAAGCGTACATATTATATTAATATATGTATTATGAAGATTTGTCTGACTAGAATACTAACCGATCTTTGGGCAAATCGTGAAATCCATTATTTACTAATTAAATAATAATAGTTGTAATCGTTGACTAGATATTTCGTTTAGTTTCGTTTCGTTTGTTTAAAAAAATAATCCCATTTGAATATTAATTAAATCAACCCAATATTAGCGAAGTCGGCATACGGCTCTTCCCTTTATAAAATACTAAGTGAGACCCCATTTGCCGGAAAGTGTCAAGTTATGGTTTGTATACAACTTTGACTTGTGTGAGTTTATGATAGCAGCCTTATGACGTGCAATTGTTTCTGTCATAAGGGCTCTATTTGCATAATTTCTTGATGAGATTATTTATATCAAGTATTTATAAAATGATCCCTAATAGTTTGCAAAAGGTCATAAAGTTTCAGTTTTCAAAAATTTCTAGAAATAGTGTCAACTTATCAAAGTCCATTTTAGCAACTTTTATTTCTAGACATGAAAGCATAGATAAAAGGGGTATGCTGGACACACCCAATAGTTTGGGAGGCTCTTTTGTACACAAATCATCCTTTATGTGATGATTTAATTATTCCCTGATCTTCATGAAATTGTGAAATCTCACGTTCATGAAAATTTTAATAAAATAATAATATATCAACACACACTAAACATACAAGTACATGCAATTATCCAAGGATTTAGACAAGATTTGACTTGTATTCTCCCCTAAAAACATTAATAACTTAGAAAAAGGTGGGGTATGAAGCTCACCTTGGTTAACTTGCTGGGTGATTTGAAGAGATGATGAGGAGTTTCCAAGTTTCAACGCTTGAAAGATTCTTTGAACGTTAGGAATATCCTAGTAATAATTTTATGTGTAAATATAATAAAATCTTAGGAATAATGTGGAGAATCTGTAAGGTCCCTAAATTTCTTGTGTATCAATCAGATCCGTTTGATGGTGCGGAATCCCAATCAAACGGATGATGTCAGATCAAATAGAAGGAGAATAAGAAGAAGATGAATCTATGATGTATTCAATGAAATGATTGAAGCTCCATACACATAGTTCACACACACTCTTCTCTCTAGTTTCTCTCACACCTTAGAATGCACACACTTAAGCTTCTTGGTTCTTACCCTCACATGCACTCCTCACACTATATATATATGGACCTAAGGCCAAGCCCAAAATACAAATAATCCAAGCTACAATTAATCCTATACTATTTTCGGCCCAAATAATAAAAACAATAAATGCTTAGAAAAGCAAAGTATAAACCATATTTTTGACCCAACAATCTCCCCCTTGGTTTATAGCTTTCTTTTCTAAATGACCCAACAAGATCCCCCTAAAAAGTAGGTGGCTTTTCTTGTTAATCTTCAGTGAGAGCTTGGCTTCAACATTAATCTTCAAATTCTTCACAGCTTCAAGATGAACTAGATGAATCTTCAATGAATGAATTCATCATGAGTAGTTGGGCTTTTCTTCAGAATTTGACATTGAACGCACATTGGGTGAGGAGGCTTCTTGTACTGATTCTAGAAAGATAGCGCTTTCAGCTTGAGAATCTTTAGAGAGAACATCAGAGAGAACAAATCTTTTGGATCACTTCAGCAGGTACAAAGATAGCGGCAGACTGATTGAGGAGGCTTCAATGCAATCCGTCACATAATCTTCAATGTCAGCTTCACCTTGCTTCTGGGGTTGAAAGATTGAATGTCGAAAGAATAATCTTCATTTGTTGATCCTTCGAATGAGAATTCTTCGATGCTCACGGATGAAGCCTTGGCTCAGAAATCTTCAACACAAACTCCATGAGTTTCATCTTCACCTGAATTCACTTTTCAAGACAAAACAAAACTAAAAGAAAATTTAGCACACAATATTTTTGGATTTTTCATATTTTCTGAAAAAGAAATAAAACAGAAATAACACTATTTTTTGGATTTTTAATTTTCTGATTTTTGTTTGGTTTTTAAATTTTTTAATTCTCCCCTAATATTTAAATTAGAAGAAAATATGAACAAATTTAACAAAAATAAAATGATATCTAACTTTAAGAGTGATTTGGGATCAAAGTTTTTAAACATCCTTTATCCGTTTATCAGTACCTTCTATCTTCACGTCTTTGTCTGGTCGATCGCCGGTATTGTTGTCCACTTAAACACGAAAAATTGTGACAAAATTAGGACATACTATTAGTTATAAGACAAAGTGATCCTAAGTTCCTAGAAAATATTTCTTAAGGACCATTCAGCTGACGTCGACCAGGGATATTGTTGTCCACCTAAATTGAGCAGCGAGATCTATAGACAATCTGTAAGTGTTCAATTTTTAATTGTACTAGAACATGGTTCCCGCTTCCTGATATGCTCCAGTAATCAAGGACTTCCAGAGTACTCCTTACATCGGGTGAGCAACCAATCATTAGGAGAGAAGATAGATTTAGAATGCATATGCTATGCACCCAGGTCGGATCTCTTCCAATCACGCAGAGGGTGGAACATATGACTAACTGAAGTTTTAGAGGGATTGAGAAGTAGAATGGTGCATATACAGTGTACCAGGTCGGATTATGAGTCACGCAAAGGAGACAGTATATGGCTAATAGATAGAAAGAATTGCATAGATAGAAGATGCATAGAAATAGAATTGCATATGTTACAGTCCAGGTCGGATTTTGAGTCACGCAGAGGATGTAACATATGACTAACAGACAGATAGAGAAAGAAAACAATTTTCTACAGACCTAATTCATCGGAATTTACCAGTCGCCCCATCAATACCGGAATTAAGGACAGAATCCGCACATCGAGGAAAAGTTAATCCACGGTTCCAAGTACAGGTTCTTTAATGTGACCAATAGATTCCCATATATATCTCCTCGCTCAACCTATCCAAGCGTCGTATTGTCAGACTAAACGGATCTAACTAGGTCAAGATTTGTCAAGTCTATGAATTCCTTAAGTTCATCTCTGCCTAGTCAAGTCCATTTAGAATCTTTCGTGCCTACCAGCGCATCAAACCCAGAGCATAGACCCTTCAACTTTGGGTACATTATGCAGACTCGGATTGCCTGTTATCACTTGATAATATCACTTCCCTAAACATCTCCCTCAAGCACATTCCATAACCAACATATTTTTTTTTGATTTTTTGATTTTCTAATGTTTTTGGATTTTTTAAAATTTTAAAATTTTTGTTTTGTTTTTATTTCTCCTCCTAAATTTGTGCATAGGAGAGAAACGAAAGTAAATGCGCAAATTTAAAGTATCCTAAAACAAAAATTAGTCTTTAAAGCCAATCAGCTTAAGAAAAACTCAGGAGTATAGAGAAGAAAACTCAAACCGTAAGTCACCGATTGAATTTGCATCCAGAAGGTCTGAGAACAACACGCGTAATCTCAGAAAAGATCCAAAAATTCTTTACATCGTTAAGCACTAACCCCATGAGTGATCCCTTCCTTTCTTCCTTTCCCGTAAAGGACACATACTCGCAAACAATGTTCTGAGTGTTGTACAGTTGAGAGATGTCTCTTATCATGTGCCAGGAACAACCACTACCAACAAACCGGAGTCTGATGATATGCCTCCATAGCTGCTCCGACACAGAGCGGGATCAGTTGGTCTTTGGAACCCAGTCCATTTTGAAACTGGGTCGACCTTTGTCATCCTTGCACGGTACTCTCTCCCATGACATATCCTGTTTATCACAAACAGAAGATGTAGAAACGTTACAAGCATTAGGAGATTTGGGAGAGTGAACCTTCGGAACCCATCTGTAGTTGGGTTTAACCCATTTCTTTTTAGATCTGATGGGTGGCTCAGTACTTGCTTTTGAACTTGATGTCGGCCGTTGAGATGACTTTGACCTAACCGGTCTTTGTTTCATTGGAGCATCTCTTGGATTGGGCTTCTTGGCCGGCATTTCCTTCTTGACTTTGGGATTTTGATTCTTGTCCTTTGGAGTTTGATTCTTGCTCTTCTGCGCATTCCAGTCATCATTGTCTGAACGTGAACTTGAGGGGTTTCTTTTGGAATATCTCCCTCTTGGCGCGTTCTGCCGGCCTTGTGCATAGTAAGGAACGTATGCGCGATTTGGAAAGTTTCGGGCAATGTGACCAGGTGTTCCACAGTGAAAACATGTCTTTTTCTTCACTGTGAAGTTGTTTCTTCCTGCCCCTGGTGGCGTATCTTTTCCTTGTCTCTTGCTTTTCCCACACGCACAGTTGCAGCATGCATTCTGTTTAACTTGATTTGGTGGCCTGTACTTCTCAACAACAGGTTGATCAGAAGCAACTGAGTTCGAAGCAACAGATTCAGAGCTCAAGGAGATATTGGTTTGTTCAATGGTTTTCTCCTTGTTCTCATCTTCTGCTGCTTTACTATCAGGCACACTCTCTTCAACTGCTTGCTTGGATTGATTTAAGGATTGATCTGCAGGGGAAGTAGAAACGTTAGTATTTTCAACATTAATAAATCCTCCTGAAACAAAACCAGATGGCTTGCCATAAACCATGAATGGTTCGTTGGCAATCTCCTCTTTAGACAAAGGTTGATATTGATATGTATGATTAAAAGGAGGAGGTACATTATCGTATCCTAAACCCTTTGACTGATTATGTTTAAATTTCATGCAATGGTCTATCATGTTGGCAACTACTTCGCTTGATACATCAAACTTTTTAAAATCAAAATTTGCAGTTTCAAATTGCCCTTTTAATGTATCAAGCTCAGTAATTAACTCAGCATTCTGTCTCTTGATATAATCATAATGTTCACATTTTTCACTGTAGTCTTGCTGAATTCTCTTAAAGTCCTTTATTTTTGTTTCTAATTCAGCCTTCAGGGGTTTCTGTCCTTTCCTGAGTTGATATCCTTCATATCTCAGGTCCTCAACTTCTCTTTTTAATAAATCAATTTGTTCCCGAAGAAATTTAATCGTATCTTCACTAGATAGTGTACATGAAACTTCACATGATTGAGAACATGAAACTTCATTGACCGGGAGGTTTGCGGAACTCATTGTTTTTCCACACTTCAAAGCGTCAATTTCTTCAATTATATCAGCTAGACTAAGACGATTGAGATCTTTTGTCTTCTTGATGACAGCCACGTTCATATCCCACGATTTCGGAAGTGAATTCAATAGCTTTTTGTTTATCTCAGATTTAGTCAAGAAAATCCCAGCTATATTCATCTCAGTAGTGAGTGTGGTAAATCGCTACAACTGAGCTTCCAGGGTTTCTCCAGGGATATAATCGAACATGTTGAAGTTTTGTCTTAACATCTCCTGACGACTCTCTTTCATGTCTTCAATTCCCTTGTAGACCTTAAAAACCATTAAAAGCACAATTAGAACTTAAAAGTCAAACCCAAAAAAAAGCCCTTTGACTATAAACCTCAAAAGTCAACCTTAAAAGTCAAATTTAAAAAGTCAAACTCAAAAGTCAAACTTGAAAAGTCAAACTTAAAAGTCAAACCGAAAAGCTAAATTTGAAAATTTAAAAGTTAAACGAGAAAGTCAAAGTTTAAAGTCAAAGGTCAAACTTGAAAGTCAAAGTCAAAATTTTATGGTCAAAAGTTAAAAAATAAAGTCAAAAATTAAAAACTAAATTTTTGGGTTGAAAATGGAATTTTAAAATAAAGAAAATTGATTTTTTGGGTTAAAAATGTAAAAAATGCGAAATTAGGAACGAAAGGGAGTGCTTTTGAATTAAAATTGGGAGGGAAGGAACAAATGCGTCACTAGAGGAGTTGGTAAAGCGCTGGGTTCCTCAACCAGAGGTCCCAGGTTCGATCCCCGGCACCCCCCAATCCGTTTCAATATTTTTAATGCGAAGCTGCTGTGCTACGAGGACTGCTGCGAAGCTAGCTGCGAAGCGAGGACGAGATGCGATGACGCGATGCGAGGCTTGCTGCTGCTGAGCCGGCTACCCTAGCCGTTCACCGAGCCGAATTCCGAGCCGAGGCCGCAAACTCTGGCGACCGTAAACACGTTTACGGCCGTAAACTCCGGACCGTAAACTCTTCAAGGACCGTAAACACAGCTTCAGATCGCGAAAAAAACGACGTTTTTCACAATTTTTGCTCCAAAACTCGATCAAAAACTTGTTTTTATGAGAAACGCGAAGAACAAACCCCCCCTAATTTTCAGAGATCTATCCAAAAACGCAAGAATCTTTCCAAAATAAGATCAAATCGGCTCCAGATCTGACAAAATTGACTGATACAATCCAAGCTCTGATACCAATTGTAAGGTCCCTAAATTTCTTGTGTATCAATCAGATCCGTTTGATGGTGCGGAATCCCAATCAAACGGATGATGTTAGATCAAATAGAAGGAGAAGAAGAAGATGAATCTATGATGTATTTAATGAAATGATTGAAGCTCCATACACATAGTTCACACACACTCTTCTCTCTAGTTTCTCTCACACCTTAGAATGCACACACTTAAGCTTGTTGGTTCTTACCCTCACATGCACTCCTCACCCTATATATATATATATATATATATATATATATATATATATATATATATATATATATATATATATATATATATATATATATATATATATATATATATATATATATATATATATATATGGACCTAACACCAAGCCCAAAATACAAATAATCCAAGCTACAATTAATCCTATACTATTTTCGGCCCAAATAATAAAAACAATAAATGCTTAGAAAAGCAAAGTATAAACCATATTTTTGACCCAACAGAATCACTAGTCAAAGAAGATAAAATACTTACAAAAAGACATATGGAAATTTTCTTTGAAGGAATGAGACTTAAAGCTTGAATAAGTTGAGAGCACCCTTAGGAGTTTACTGGATGTGAAAGTGAGAAGTGGAATATGGGGGAAAGGGGTTCACGTATTCTAAATGGGGAGGATAAGGGATGACTTGACATTTTCATGGAGGGCTGGTGGATAAACCTTATTATCTATGGATAATGTGTGTTTTACTGAGATTTGCATGGGGAATGAAGGATTTACATCACATCACAAAGTCAAACCCTTTATCTACTTAGAATCTCTTTAAAAATCTTGGGTATTATTTTATATAAATATGTTTAAAATAATCAGTTTTGGCATAAAATAGGGGTTTAGGATATGAAAAATACGAGTTTGGAGGAATTCCCGACGTCAAAATATCCAAAACTGAAGAAAAAGTCCGAAATGAACAAAAATCCGGATTGTAGCCTTGTTCCTGCGAGGGTCCGAATTTCTTAGGGGAGTTCCGGAGTCTCTGAGTAAAATCCGGAGTCAACTGGGTAATTTCTGAAGTCGCCTAGTGAGTTCCGAAGGCCATTATCAAGTTCCGAAGCGTTCCCTCGGTTTCGGAGTCAGGAGGCGGAGTCAGTAGGTCCGGTCCGAGGTGCGAAGCCGGCTAGGAGTTTCCGAAGCAAGTCTCGCGCTACCGTCCGGAGTCATTTCTTCCGGAGTCCACCCTTCCGGAGCAGCGAGATACCGAAGCAACTGAAGTGTCCGAATGAGAGGCTTATTCCGGAGCAAATAGGGGATCTGAAGCAATGAGGCTTATCCCTGATGATCTCAGGTCCTGTGAGGGTGCTATCTGGTAATTTCCCTCTTGCCAGCTTGGTGTTACCCACCTCGGCCCAACAAAGGGGCGATCTGCACTTCCAGCCATATAAGGCCTCAATGGGGGCGACTCCTATGCTCGTGTGGTAGCTGTTGTTATATGAAAATTCAACTAGAGGCAAGTGGGTATGCCAGGCTTTGCCAAAATCTATTACACATGCTCGGAGCATGTCTTCTAGAGTCTGAATAGTTCGCTCGCTTTGGCCATCTGTCTGGGGGTGGTAGGCAGTGCACATATCCAGTCGAGTTCCCAATGCTTTCTGGAGCGACTGCCAAAAACGAGAGGTGAATCTACTATCCTGATCTGAGATAATAGATATGGGGACTCTGTGAAGTCTTACTACCTCTTTTAGGTACATTTGCGTCAGCCTTTCCATCTTGTACATCTCCTTTATTGGCAGTAAATGGGCGGATTTTTGTCAATCGGTCAACAATTACCCAGATAGCATTCAGAACGTCTGCTGTCTTGGGTAATTTGGTTATAAAATCCATTGTTATCCTCTCCCATTTCCACTCGGGTATTTTGGGTTGCTGAAGTAGACCCGAGGGCTTCTGATATTCCACTTTAACTTTGGCACAAGTGAGACACTTGCCAACGTAAGTAGCAATCTCTGCTTTCATATTCGGCCACCAATAATTTTGTTTGATATCCAGATACATCTTGTCGGAACCCGGATGGATAGAATACCTCGTTTTGTGATCCTCATTCATTATCACGTCTCGAAATCCACCGAACCTCGGTGTCCAGATTCGGTCCATAAGATAATAGGCTCCATCTTCTTTGACCATCAGATTCTTTTCCATTTCGCGCAATGCCTCATTGGTGACGTTTTCCGGCTTTAAGGCTTCCTGTTGGGCCTCTTTGATTTGTGAAGATAAATGGGAATGGACGGTCATTGTCAGTGTCTTTACTCGGCGACCCGAGTACTCTTTTCGACTTAAGGCATTGACTACCACATTTGCTTTACCTGGGTGGTACTTGATTTCACACTCATAGTCGTTTAGTAATTCTACCCATCTTCGTTGTCTCATGCTCAATTCCTTTTGAATCAGGATGTTCTGGAGACTCTTGTGATCCGTGAAAATGGTGCACTTTGTACCATATAGGTAGTGCCTCAAAATATTTAAATCGAAGACCACAGTTCCCAGCTCGAGGTCGTGGGTGGTGTAGTTTACTTCGTGGGTATTTAGTTTCCTTGAGGCGTACGCTATCACCTTTCCTCGCTGCATAAGCATACAACCTAACCCCTGATTAGAAGCATCGCAGTATACTATGAAGTCCTCTATTCCTTCTGGCAAGGACAGTACTGGAGCACTGCAGAGGGCTTGTTTCAGGGTTTAGAAGGCAGCTTCTTGTTTGTCATTCCAATGGAGAGGTGCACCCTTCTGATTGAGAGCGGTGAGAGGCTTGGCGATTTTGGAAAAATTTTGGTTGAACCTTCGGTAATAACCAGCAAGGCCTAGAAATTGTCGGATTTCGGTTGGGGTTATTGGGGTTGCCCAGCCCTTAATAGCTTTGATCTTAGTAGGGTCCACATGTATTCCCTCTTCACTGACTATGTGACCCAAAAATTGCACCCTACGAATCCAGAATTCGCATTTTGAGAATTTCGCGTAAAGCTTTTCTACTCTCAATGTTCCCAAAATCTGTCATAAATGTTGGCCATGCTCTTCCTTGCTCTTAGAGTAAACGAGTATATCATCGATGAAAACAATCACGAAGTTATCAAGAAATGGCCGACAGAGTATGTTCATTAGATCCATGAAGGCTGCTGGTGCGTTCGTGAGACCGAAAGGCATGACTACGAACTCGAAGTGTCCATAACAGGTTCGAAAAGCAGTCTTTGGGATATCCTCCTCTTGGACTCTTAGTTGATGGTATCCGGACCTCAGATCTATCTTAGAAAAGTAACTGGCTCCTTGGAGTTGATCGAATAGATCATCGATTCGGGGAAGTGGGTATCTGTAACACCCTGTTCTGAATTAACTCCTAGTCTGAGGCTGTGGCCCGAAGGCCGGTCATCATAGGGATTATGGCTTTTGGAAGGGTAAGATCTATGCCATTTTGGGTGCGAGCGATGTATTAGAAGCGATCCGGATGTTCGGTTTGTGTTTTGGAGCCTAGGGGTATTTCGGTAAAGTGTCAGTTTGGGCTTTTGTGGAAAATGGACTTTTGTTCGGAAGGTATTTAGGAAGATATGATTTGATAGAAGTTTAGGGCTTCTCGTTACCTTTTCGTGGATATAAGGATCATCGAAAACGGATTTATAACGAAGAAGTTATGGCCTTCGGCAGTTTAGTGGTTTTAGGCTTAGCCGAGTACGCTGGGCGTACAGAAAGAGTACACTGGGCGTACTTTTGGAGTACGTTGGGCGTACTGACCAGGATGGTCGCGAATGTTCTTCGGAGTACGCTGGGCGTACCATATGAACGCTAGGAGTAGGCCAATTAGACATGAACCCTATTTTAGGGTATTGGACCCTATTTAAGCTCCTTATCTCATAACCTAACCCTAATATCTTCAGCCTCCACCCTCTAAAACCTAGAAATCGACCCTTAGCCCTCATTTGAGTGATTTTGGAGCTTGGATGGCCATTAAAGGAGTATTTTGGTGTTTTTGAAGAAGAAGGTGTTTAGAAAAGAAGCAAGAGATTGAAGTGAGCTTGTAGATCCAGAGGTTTTACATCATTTCCAGCATATTGAAGGTATAAAGTTCTCATCTTGGTGCTTCTACATCATAGATCTAGGTTCTCATGGATATTGTCCCTTTTGGTTTCAAGAATGGATTTTTATGATTCAAATCCATTTCTGGACTTAGGGTTGCCACCCATGAAGTTATTTGAGTCCCTTGAGCAGTAAAGTTGCAATCTTTAAGGCCCATTTGCATCTATGCAAGAGATCTAGCCATTTCCATGAAGATAGTTGTTATTTTTACAAGTTTGATCTCATTTGGTGAGGTGCAAGCCACCAAGTGATCAACTTTATGGGTTAAGAAAGGTTATTGGACTCAGATCTGTAGTTTGGAAGTTGTGTCTTAAGCGATTAAGCAGTTTTGAAGAATATGCCTTATCAGGGGAGTACGCTGCGCGTGCACGCCAGTACGTGCAACGTACAAGCCGTGCAAGCTGTACGCGCAGCGCACAGAAGAGTACGCTCAGTGTACACTCAGACTGTGGATTTTATGTTATTGGGCCTCGGTTTGGGCCAATCTTTGGGCTTAGCAGATGTTGGGCCGTGATGGGCCACTAGGAGATAGTTAAGAGCCAAGGACTAGTTTGGGATTGGGTGGAAAGCCCATTTGAGGAGTTGGGCCCAATTTAGAAAATTAGGTCATTGGAGGACTTTAATGGGCCTTAGTGAGTTTGGAAAGACTAGAAAGGATTGGGCCTCGGTCATGGTCCAATTTAGATCAAAGGGGGTAAAATAGTCATTTTACCCTTAAATGGATTCTCGGTTTTTGACTCAGTGTTTATTTTTGGTCAGAATAGACGGGGAGTCGTTGGAGCAGTTGACAGAGATACCCTCGCCTGAGTTTTCAGCATCCAGTTTGAGAGGTGAGTTTTCCTCCAGTAGGTACGGGTCTAAGGCACCAATGCCGGCCCGTTTAAGTAGTAGAGTATGCCGGGGTGAGCCCGATGCCGGGGTTAGCCCGACGTAGTCTATATGTTTCCGGATTTCGGTCCGATGCCGGGGCGGTCCCGAGAAGTAGTTGTGTATGCTTGATGTCTTTGTGATTCATGCATGTTTATGTGTTATGTGGTATATGTTTCGGGCTTCGGTCCGATGCCGGGCAAGCCCGATGTTGTATATGTGATTATGTTATATGTTATGTGTTCCGGGGTAAGCTCGATGTCAGGGCAAGCCCGATGTAAGTTAGTCATTATGCCATGTATTATGTATTTCGGGGAAAGCCTGATGTATGCTAGTTTATGTGTTATATGTTGTTGTTCCGGACTTCGGTCCAATGCCGGGGCAAGCCCGATGCAGATTATGTATTTATGTTATGTGTTTATGATATATGTTATGTTGTGTATGTGCCGGGGTAAGCCCGATGCCGAGGTGAGCCCGATACCCGATGCGGTCGGATGCCGGGGTGAGCCCGATGCCGGACAGGAGTCCGATGCCGGGTAAGCCGATGCCGGGATTCGTCCCGATGCAGTGGGAGTAGTCCCAGAGTTATGTTATTTGTGATATGTGCTTTGTATGGTATGTGGTAGTTGGGGGAGCTCACTAAGCTTCGTGCTTACAGTTTCAGTTTTGATTTCAGGTGCTTCAGTTTTCAAAAGAGGAGCTCTGGAAGATTGCAGTGCACACACCATTTGTTCAGCCTGGGATGTTTATACTCTGATATATTTGACAGATTCTATGCTATTCTTCAGATACGCAGTTTATGATTTTTATATGTTGAAAGATAATTATGGTTTTATTAATGAGTTAAAAATGAAATTTTTGGCTTGTATTTTTGGGATGTTACAATATCGATTCTTGACGGTGAGCTTGTTCAATTCTCGATAATCTATGTACATTCTGAAAGACCCGTCTTTCTTCTTGACAAACATGATCGGAGCTCCCCAAGGTGAGAAACTCCGCCTGATGAAACCTTTGTCGAGAAGTTCACTTAGTTGACTAGATAACTCTTGCATCTCGGCATGAGCTGATCTGTAAGGTGATTTGGCGATTGGGGTGGCTCCAGGTACAAGATTGATTTGGAACTCGACCTGGCATTCAGGAGGTATTCCAGGCAATTCCTCAGGAAATACGTCAGGAAAGTCACGTACTTCAGGAATATCGTTGCTGCTTTTCTCCTCCTTCGTTTTATCCACGACATGAGCATGAAAGGCGTGGTTCTTTTTATGCAAGCACTTTTGTGCTTGGATGCAAGAAATGAGTCGGAGGTTTGACCTAGGTTTATCACCATAAACTATTAGAGTTTCATTGTTGTGTAGGTGAAGACGAACGACCTTCTCGTGACCCATAATTTCAGCATGGTGGGGGCTTAACCAATCCATGCCAACAATCACATCAAAGCTCCTAATATTAACAAGCATCAAACTGATTGGGAAGGAGTGATTATTTAACGTTAGTGTGTACCCTACGTAAACATCGTTGGTTGATTTTGTTTTACCGTTGGCCATCTCGACCGTATAAGTTTCATTCAATTTGTGAGGATTTTGATTGAGTAGGTGTTTGAATTTGTGGCTTACGAAGCTTCGTTCAGCACCACTATCAAATAAAATGCACGCATAAGAGTTGTTGAGGGGAAACGTACCAGTCACCATTGTTGGATCTTGCACCGCCTCTCCTTGCCCCATGGCTAAGACTCTTCCTGCATTCTGATTGTTGTTCTTGGGGCAGTTGCGTTTAAAATGGCCGGTTTCCCCGCATCTGTAACATGCGCGGCTGGCTCCGACGTTGTTGTCACTAGGCTGCTTGTTTTGTTGTGGGGGCGTCTTGCAATACCGGACAATGTGTCCCTTTCTATTACAGTTGGTTCATTGGAAATCCTTGCATGCCCCGTAGTGGTGATAGTTACACTTGTCACACTTGGGATTTGATCCCGCGTATGTCTTTGTTGGCGCTGTTCTAGTTGAGGCTGGGGCGGTTGGGGCTGGTGCGGCTGGGGCGGTAGCAGAATGGACTACTACTGTCTGTGGTTTCTTGGATGGCCTTGCATTTTGTCGTCCTTTTCGTTTGTTCCCCCAGTTCTTCTTCCTCCCTTCTTCTTGTTTGCTCTCTCCCTCGGTTGTTTTGGTACTTTTCTTATCACTGTGATCATAAAGTTTCTTGGCCAGGCGCTTTGCACTGTCATAGGTCTCGGGTTTTGAGGCAATCATGTTACCCTGAATGGGAGGCTTCAACCCCCAGATGAATCTCTCGACCTTCTTTCCTTCGGATGTAATCATACCAGGACACAGAAGAGATAGCTCGTTAAACCTTGAGATGTACGCGTCAATGTCCGAGTTCTGCACCGTAAGGTTCCACAATTCTTGCTCTAGCTTTTGCACCTCCCCTCGGGGACAGTACTCTGCGATTAACATTTCTTCGAGTTCTTCCCAGGACATGGCGTTTGCAACAGGGAGTGTCATGGCCTCATTGTGACAGTTCCACCATGATAATGCTTGATCAATTAAGGTGCAGGCAGCAAATTTGACCTTACTCCCTTCCGGACATTCACATATTTCAAACACCGATTCAATCTTCTCGATCCATCGCTTCAAGGCTATGACTCCTCCAGTCCCGTTGAAAGTGCGGGGTCTTGCATTGGAAAAGTCTTTGTAGGTGCAAACCCTTACAGGTCCTTGATTCGTCCCTTGATGGGAGCTACCCGTCCCTTGACCATTACCACCATTATTTCCATTTTGAATGTGGGCTAAGGCTGCTGTTACTGCTGCCGAAACTGCCGCTTGAAAGGCCGCAGAGTTTATCTCCGGCGGGGGTGGCGGTGGTGGTGCTGTGCTGTTGTTCTTTTGGTTTGGTCTCTTCGGCATCTTTCTGTCATGGATCAGGAGGACAATGAGTATCCAATGTATTTTGCTATACGATTTCTTGATTACAGAATACTATCGGTGATTTGGGTGCATATGAACAAGTGTGTGTATAAATTCAACATGTAATAGTAGCAATAGAGCCCACAATGGGTAATCATATCATAAGAAAATATATATCCGCTTTTCATTGATAATAATTTCTGGAGTACATGAAAATATTGCCTTTAAAAAGGCATACAATACACGTAGTGAAAAAAAACTAACACGAAAATACATAGGGTAGTGCACAGAAGAAAGTCGATACGGTAGCGAGTGAACAGGTACTAGCCACGACGAGTCGGTTCTGGTGGTGCTGACGATGAGGTGGACGCTCCCTGGAGCTCAGCTAATCTGCATTCGGTGGCCCGTACACGCTCCTCCAAAGCGGTGTGTCGCTCCTGGTATTCTTTGACCTCTGCACGTGCAGTGGCGAGATCTTCTACGAGTCGTTCCATTGGATAAAAGTCTCGCTCTAGGTATCGCGTGCGAGTATCCGTAATCTACGTAGCCGCCCGCATCTGCATTACTCGGTCGGCAGTCACTTGAGCCTGGGCACCGATGTCCCTAATATGTCTGACTATGACAGGGAGTGTGCGATCCGCTGGTCCTCCATGCCGAAGATCGTAGTAACCTCGGTTCATCCCAAATGGTGGTTACTGACCTTGGCGTCGGCCCCATCTCTCGATATCGTCAGCCCAAGGAGGTGTAGGGCCATTGTAGCCCATCCTATACGGTGGTACTCTTTCCATGTAGGGAGGGTTGATAACCTCAGACTCTGCGTCCGATTCCTCGTCCTCCTCAACCTCTTCCTCGTCATCTTCCTCGACTTCTTCATCGATGTCCTCTTCTTCAAACTCAATTGGTTCTTCGGGATCCTCCACGGGTTCCTCGGGGTCTTCTTCTGGGTCTTCCTCAATCCAACCTCCATTCCCTTGATTGGGAAAGTAAGGGTCTCCGGGGTGGTGAAAGTCTGCCATGTCTTCTGTGCAAGAATAAGTGAGTACGAGGAGATAGATAGAATGTCAAAATACTCCTATAGTATTTTACTTATTTTAGGATTGGTTCTTAGTACTAGTGGATAATGAGTTGGGAAACTTTAGACTTGTTGTAACACCACTACCACTCCCAGACACATGTTGGTCATATCTCGAATAAATATGGTTGATCAGGCTATATTTATCCCAGATATGGTTACATAACTGCTCAGGCTTGACTGTAGTGTTCAACCTCTGAGTTATTTTGTTTTATTTCTTGTTATGATACGGTCCTAGCAAGTATGTATTCTGTTAGTCAGAGTGTTTTAGTCCCATTGTATTTATATTTGTATATCCTGTATGGCTAGATATACTAGCTCACTATAAACAATGCTCTGATACCAATCTGTCACACCCCCGGACCAGAACGGTGGAACGTCCGGAGGCGGGTGACGTCATTGTGTAGTATCATAACAATTGTATATAAATGAAACATAGCAACCCAAACATCATACATAAATATAACAAGCTTACATTGTTTTACATCATGTTTATGTTCTCAAATTTACAAAAGAGAGACATTAGTAAGCAAATTCCAAAATACAACAAAATAATCCTAAGTTCGCGATCCATAACTTGCTTATTGATTTCCTGAGAATACAAGTCGTTTGAAAAGCGTCAACATAAAATATATTAGTGAGTTCATAAGCATTTTCGTATAAAACTTCGATGGTAGTTTAGAATTCCAGAAAATCCAATATTTTCTTATCAAAATGGTTGTAATTCTTGTTTCAAATCAAGTATAGTTGCATGTGTGACTTAGTTTATCATTTTGAAATCGTGTCAAATCATTTCCCCCCAAAAAATCCTATATTTTCTGATGTATAAAATTAGTAGTTTTAACAAAAACATAACGCTTGTGTGAAAAAAGGGTCTTATCGAGGTAATCAAAACATAGTTGATTGTAGTGAGTCGTTATAACCATACTAATGTGACGGAGTGCCTGTGATGACGTTCTTCAGGCGTCGGTTTTGTTTAAGACATTTGTCACCCTAGACTGGCTGGTCTAGCTGTAGCGAACAACGAAGGTGCGGGGTGTCAACCCCGTATAGATCTATAGAGAAATTCCCGCTCTCCCTCCAGGAGACTCTAGTTATAACTCTTACAGGACTTAAAGCGTACATTATTATATTAATATATGTAATGTGAAAATTTGTCTGACTAGAATACTAATCGATCTTTGGGAAAATCGTGAAATCCATTATTTACTAAATAAATAATAATAGTTGTAGTCGTTGACTAGATATTTCATTTAGTTTCGTTTCGTTTGTTAAAAAAAATAATCCCTTTTGAATATTTATTAAATCGACCCAATATTAGCGAAGTCGGCATACGACTCTTCCCTTTATAAAATACTAAGTGAGACCCCATTTGCCGGAAAGTGTCAAGTTATGGTTTGTATACAACTTTGACTTGTGTGAGTTTATGACAGCAACCTTATGATGTGCAATTGTTTCTGTCATAAGGGCTCTATTTGCACAATTTCTTGATGAGATTATTTATATCAAGTATTTATAAAATGATTCCTAATAGTTTGCAAAAAGTCATAAAGTTTCAGTTTTCGAAAATTTCTAGAAATAGTGTCAACTTATCAAAGTCCATTTTAGCAACTTTTATTTCTAGACATGAAAGCATAGATAAAGGGGGTATGCTGGACACACCCAATAGTTTGGGAGGCTCTTTTGTACACAAAGCATCCTTTATGTGATGATTCAATTGTTCCCTGATCTTCATGAAATTGTGAAATCTCACGTTCATGAAAATTTTAATAAAATAATAATATATCAACACACACTAAACATACAAATACATGCAATTATCCAAGGATTTAGACAAGATTTGACTTGTATTCTCCCACAAAAACATTAAAAACTTAGAAAAAGGTGGGGTATGAAGCTCACCTTGGTTAACTTGCTGGGTGATTTGAAGAGATGATGAGGAGTTTCCAAGTTTCAACGCTTCAAAGATTCTTTGAACTTTAGGAATATCCTAGTAATAATTTGATGTGTAAATATAATAAAATCTTAGTAATAATGTGGAGAATCACTAGTCAAAGAAGATAAAATACTTACAAAAAGAAATCTGGAATTTTTCTTTGAAGGAATGAGACTTGAAGCTTGAATAAGTTGAGAGCACCCTTAGAAGTTTACTGGATGTGAAAGTGAGAAGTGGAATATGGGGGAAAAGGGTTCACATATTCTAAATGGGGAGGATAAGGGATGACTTGACATTTGCATGGAGGGCTGGTGGATAAACCTTATTATCTATGGATAATGTGTGTTTTACTGAGATTTGCGTGGGGAATGAAGGATGTACATCACATCACAAAGTCAAACCCTTTATCTACTTAGAATCTCTTTAAAAATCTTGGGTATTATTTTATATAAATACGTTTAAAACAATCAATTTTGGCATAAAATAGGGGTTTAAGGGGTTTAGAATATGAAAAATACGAGTTTGGAGGAATTCCCGACGTCAAAATGTCCAAAACTGAAGAAAAAGTCCGAAATGAACAAAAATCCGGAGTGTAGCCTTGTTCCTGCGAGGGTCTGAAGTGCTTAGGGGAGTTCCAGAGTCTCAGAGCAAAATCCGGAGTCAACTGGGTAATTTCCGAAGTCGCCTGGTGAGTTCCGAAGGCCATTATCAAGTTCCGGAGCATTCCCTTGGTTCTGGAGTCAGGAGGCAGAGTCAGTTGGTCGGTCCGAGGTGCGAAGCCGGCTAGGAGTTTCCGAAGCAAGTCTCGCGCTACCCTCCAGAGTCATTTCTTCCGGAGTCCACCCTTCCGGAGCAGCGAGATACTGAAGCAACTAAAGTGTCCGGATGAGAGGCTTATTCCGGAGCGAATAGGGGATCCGAAGCAAGGGGGGGGGGGTTCCGAGATGCTATTCCTCCTGATTCCTTAGAAGGTATTTCCGGACTAGGAGGGTTTAGGACCAAGAGGGTTCCTTTTTGGGTTTTCTCCTTCGGTTTTTGAGCTGTTTTCAACTAAGGAAATTACATAGAGTGATTTGGGAGAGATTTCACACACTTGAAGAGATTTGGGAGAGGTTTCACATACTTGGAGAGATTTGGGAGATACAGTGGGAGAGATTGAGAGAGACTTTGTCGGGGGCCTTTATTAATGTTTTTTTTCTTCATAGAGCAAGGACTTTAGACTTAGTTACACCCTATTTTGAGTGCCATACACCCCCGAAGGGCATGTAATAGTGTTTTATAGAGTTGTTACTTCCCTTATCCTAATTAGGATCTAATATCTTTGAACATTTAAACTTTCAAGTGATACTTCGCATTAAGATTTAAAGTCATACATTAGTAACATAAAGTAATCCCTAACATATAAACACTAGTTGAGTTGACCAGATTGACTTGTTGACCTTGACTTGACCAGAAGCTTGCCGGTTGTCACAAATGTGAGAGCTTTTAACCTCAAAACGCTTGCTAAGATGAAGGTAACTCTTGATCTACAAGCTCAAGCTATTCCTCCAAGTGTTCCTCTTCTTCTTCTTCACCACAAAACACCAACAAACTCACTTTTAATCATAAATATCACCAAATACACTTAGCGTTTAGTTTTCAGGGTATAAGGAGATGGAGGCTGGTCAATGAATATCCAAGAGGCGGTTTAAGTTGTTTAAATAGGGTTTGCCCAAAAAATTAGGGTTTGACCAAACCGTGCGCATGCCCAACATACTACCACCTACGCCCAACATATGTGGGTGAATCCCGCGACCAACAAATTCCTACTATGCTAAGCGTACTCATAGAGTACGCCCCGCATACTATCCACAGACCAAAATGAAAAGGATTTTTCATTAAGGGGCTAAAAGGAAACTTACCAAAATGACGAATGTTACAATATGTGATAACAAGCCAAGACCTATTGACTTGAAATCGAGACACGAATGAGAAAACGCATCTGAAACAATGACATAATCTGTATTATATGTAATAATTCAAGAAAGAAAAAACAAAGTTCTTTTCTGATTCAAAAATTAATTGTCTTACAAATGAACTACTAAGGGCTATTTATAGCCTAAAAAAAATTATAAAAAGGTAACTACCAAATGAAAGGAAACTACCTTTTAAAGGCTTATTAATAGCTAAAATAAGTCTAAAATCATCTCTAGAGTCTTCCACCCTTAGCCGACGTAAGAAACCATGTAAACTCCTCGCAATAGTGACCCCAAGTTGTGTTTGCATCCAACAGCTCCACATTCAACAGTCTTCCAGGGTAAGCAATCGCAACTGATCACATGATGAGGTTGTTGCCATCTGAAAAAACTCCAAGGTTCGCATTCACATTCACAACTGATAATAAGAGAATGTGATGCCTTGTGATCATTCGCATCCAGTCGCAACAACTCACACTCAGTCACATTTGATGTTTGTAACCGTTCACTAGTAAGTGAGACGGCTTGTGAACTGTAACAACTCAAAATTTACATTTATAATTTACCAGAAATAAACTTTCACAAACCAAATCATCAAACACATAATTATCCAAAACAACCATTATCACAAAATATAAGAGTTTCTCAAGCTGTCCCAGTAACGATTCTCCCAACGAGTGTGTACAATCAAACCTTCTCCTTCCCGCGGTCCTTAGAAGTATCTGAAACACATAAATCAACAACTGAAAGCACGAATCTTAGTGAGTTCCCCAAGATACCACATACAATACAACCTAAATAAACAGTTATGGGTTATCAGCAACCCTGGGGACTATCAGCAGTCCTAATGGGAAACAACATGCCCTATGGGTTATCAGCAACCTTGGAGACTACCCACAATCTCAGCCACAGATAAACATCATACTATAAAATAATAGTTAGACCCAACTGATCATCACAAATACAACTATTTTAACAGACATGTAAGAATAAGTGTGGAGACTCACCTAATACTGACAAAAAGTAAATCTCACACCCGCACTGTCAAAACTAGACTCCACCTTATCAACGAACTACTTAACCCTAATTAATAATTAAGGTTCGAAGCTCAACTCGTGAGTCCAAATCGCACAACTAAGTCCTCTAAAGGAAAAAAAATACCATTTTCCCCTTCTCATGGTCCAAAACCCTAAATCTTGACCAAAAGTCAAAATTCAATAGAAGTGAACTGCCCAGCGTGTATGCTGGATGTACTCTTCCTTACACGAGGTGTACTACGCGATCAACAACCTATCGGCGACGAAACCTTCTACGCTCCGCCGGATTTCCTCTGTCTGATTTAGCTTTCACCAACTTTTGTGTCATAATCCACTAAGGCATCTAATCCAACCTCAGATCTTACCATCCTAGGGTGTCTTAATCCATAAAGTCGTTGACTTTAAGCCTTTGCATGGCTAGGAAGGACCCAATGCAACGACATTTAACTTCCATCACACTCTAAGTTACTTTACTCATGCATGGGCCATAGGGGATGATCAAGCAACCATTTTTATGAATCTACAAGTCCTAAAATGCAAGAAAGGACAGCTAATATTCTATGGAGTGCTCTAAACTCATAAAGGTCGAAACTTGGGGACAAGTAGCTCATATTACTCATCCATGGAAGGAAACTTATCAAGGTACAAACTTTATACCTAAAACAGATGCACAATAAGGAAAGGTTTCTGGATCTACAAGCTTGAAAGCGACAACTCCTTATTCTCTAGCCTCTTTCTTCATCAATATGCACCAAAATCACCAAATAAGCTCCCAAAACTCACTCAAACAACTTAGACTTGTAATTAGGGTTTAAGGACAGAATGATGGCTGATAAGGATAGACTAAAGGAGATATAAGGTTGTTTAAATAGGGAGTGACCCTTAAAATTAGGGTTTAGTGACTGGGCTAGTACGCCCAACATACCACACGTACACCCAACGTACTAGCAGATCATCCACATTTCCACATTACACAAGTATACTGCGCGTACCCTCAAGTACGCCCAGCATACGGCCAAAATGAGAAGCGTTTTCCTCTAGGGACCAATTGTGAAACTTTTGATAAAGTTAAGAGCTAAAATAATAATACCTGATATTAGTATGTTACAACTCTCCCCCACTAGAATCAGACTCCCCCCTCGAATTCATCCTCAAGAAACAGCTCAGGATAGTGCTCTCACATCTCGAACTCGTGTTCCTATGTCCACTCCGAGCCTTTCCGTTGTTGCCACTGAACTTTGACCAAGTTCACTACCTTGTTCCTCAAGGTATTCACTCTCCGATCCAGAATTGCCACCGGCTTCTCAACATTGTTCTGGCGATCATCGACCTTAATGTTTTCCAAAGGGACCACAAATGCCTCGTCAACTATACACTTCCTTAGCTGGAAAACATGGAAGGTATCATGAATCTATCTCAAGTCCTCCGGTAGCTCGAACCGGTACTCCAATTTTCCCACACGGGTTGAAACTTGAAAAGAGCCAATAAACCTGGGGCCCAGCTTGCCCCGCTTCCTGAACCGGATAACACCCTTCTAGGATGACACCTTTAGAAGAACCAAATCCCCCACGTGACACTCTAGATCACAACGTCGCCGATCTGTATAACTCTTTTGGCAGCTCTGAGTCGTCAGAAATCTCTATCTAACTTGTAGTACAAGCTTGGTCATCTTGAGCGCTACCTGTATGCTCCCCATGACCCTTTGTCCAATATCGCCCCAACAAATAAGAGTCTGACATCTGCTTCCATATAGAAACTCAAAGGGGGGCATACTGATACTGGCATGACGGTTGTTGTTATAAGAAAACTCATCCAACGGGAGATAGGAATCCCAGCTCCCACCAAAATCAATGATGCAAGCACGCAACATATTCTCGAGCGTCTGAATAGTCTGCTCGCTCTGCTCGTCATTCTGCAGATAATATGCCGTACTGAAGTGTAGCCGGGTACCCAACTGCTCGTGAAACCTCTTCCAGAACCTGGAAGTAGAACACACATCCCGGTCTGACACAGTTGTAGTCGGCACCCCATGCCGAGCCATTACAGAAGAGCTCTGGCTAATGGCTAGGAAGTTAACACTCTTCGTCAAACGATCCACTATCACCTAGATAGCATCAACACCCCTCGCAGTCTTCAGTCACTTCGTAATAAAATCCATGGTGATCTGTTCCTACTTCCATAGGGGAACCTCTAAGGGCTGCAATTTTCCATGAGGACGTTAGTGCTCGGTCTTGACATTCCGGCAGGTCAAAGATCGCTTGGGCTTGACAAACCAGGCCACATCTTTATTCATACATGGCCACCAGTAACTATGCTTTAGGTCGAGATACATCTTGTTAGCCCCTGGATGAATGGAAAATCTTGACTTAGGGGCCTCCTCCAACAAAATCCATTAGGCCCTACCCACATACGATAACCATATCCGCCCATGAAGATTTAAAATCCCTCGACTGTCGATATTAAAGGCTGAAATCTGGCCGATCACCCGCTCACTTTTTCGATTTTCTTCTTTTATGGCCTCCAACTGTGCTTCTTTGATAATCTCTAAAACTGCGGTCACCACAGTCATCCTCATGCATACATCCCGAATCGGGGTACTCACCACCCTCTGGCTCAAGGCGTCGATCACCACATTGGCCTTGCCCGGGTAATACAGAATCTCAAATTCATAGTCTTTCACTACATCCAACAACCTCCTCTATCTCATATTCAGTTTAGTCTGATCCATAAGATATCTCAAGATCCTATGGTCAATGTAAATGGTACACCGAACACCATAGAGATAGTGGTGCCAAATTTTGAGGGCGAAAACCACCACCCCAAATCCAAATCATGCATAGGATACTTCGCTTCATGAGGCTTCAGCTGCCTCGAAGCGTATGAAATCACATGCCCCTCTGCATCAACATAACACCTAACCCTACAATGGATGCATCACAGAAGACTACGAAGTCGTCAGCTCCCTCATGGAGGGCAAGTACCGACACCTCACACAGTCTCTGGCGTAGAGTCTTAAATGGTGCATGCTGCTCATGCCCCTAACTAAACATAACATTCTTCCTTGTCAACCTGGTGAGAGGAACATGAATCTTGGAAAAATCTCTAATGAGTCTCCGATAATTTCCTGCCAAAACGAGGAAGCTTTGAATCTCAGATGGAGATCTCGACACTTCCCACTGCATCACCACCTCTATCTTGGCTGGGTTGACCAAGATACTGTTCTGGTTGACGAAGTGTCCCAAAAACTAAACCTCATGAAACCAGAAGTCACACTTGGAGAACTTGATGTAGAGCCTCTCCATCCTCAAAACCCCAAGAATATCACGTAAATACTCCTCGTGCTGCTCTCTGGTCTTCGAATAGACTAGAATGTCATCGATGAAAACGATCACCGATCGATCCCACATAGGACTTCATACCCGGTTCATGAGATCCATGAATGTTGTCGGTGCATTGGTAAGCCTAAAAGGCATCAACAGAATAATAAAAAATAAATACCAGTCATGACGTCTAGAGCTGCTCGAGCCTCCTCTACTGTCAACTGAAATGCTTTCCCTCGAATGCTCGGTGCCTCGGCCTTCCCCTGTCGGCCATCAATTATACACAGGGTCGCGGGGGCTAGAGTCTGAACTACCCTAGATCCAAGCTGAGGACACTCGGCCCTCTTGTGACCCGTTTGGTTGTAATTGAAGAAAACTATAAATCTCTTGGGGTAATCTCCAGCCAAATGCCCATCCTTGCCACATAGGCAGCAAGCCGATATTGACAGACATGGCCGGTCATTTCCCTTGTCGCACTTTCCACAAGTACGGTCCTTCAAGCCTCCAGCTTTCTTATCAGCGGGGTTGGGCCGCTTAGTCGTCGACTGCGGCTGTACTACTCTCATATCACTCACTTGGGTCTCCCTCTCCTCCTTAGCCTGGGTCTCCAAATCAATCTTTCTCCTCCTGGAATTGGTCTGCATCTCAGCCAATGTCCGACATGTGGTGTTCGCCACAAACTCATGGATATCACTCCTCAGATTGCTCAAATACCGACTCACACATGCCTGCTTCGTGGAAAGATGCTCAGGGCAAAACAAGGCCCTCTCATGAAACATCCTGGTGATCTCAATCATTATCTCTGACTTCTGCTTGAGTGACAGGAACTCCTAGGACAATCTTTCCCACACAACCACATGTAAAAACTCATGCCTAAACATCTCAGTAACTATTCCAGGTCACCTCAGAGTACTCTACAATAGTATAATCAACTATCAAAAACTTCCACCAATCCTTCGCTCCTAAGAGAAGCAGGTTAAGTGTGAAACAAACCCTTAGATTCTCTGGACAAGTGAAGTGTAAAAACATCCGTCAACATCAGAGTTCTATCTCATAGCAGCAATTGTATCCTAGGTCCATCAAAATTGGGTGGCTTTGTGTTGTTGAACTTTCGGTACCATAACGAATCACCCCCTTGCAGTCTCGCAGCAACAACAGTTGTAGTGGCTGCAGCAGTAGCAGACTCAGTGACGGTAGCATATCGCTCATCAAATGTCTCAATCAACATGGTCTTGATATACCCAAACATCTCTGGAATAGCCCATCTGATTGTTGCCACCACCTCAGCGGAAAAAATCTTGCAGATTTCATCATCACTGACACTCGGCCTCTCAGGGTCGTTGGAGCCTGAACCTTAGGTAACCACCATACTAAAGCACATTATAAAACCATTAGAAATTAGGCTAAATTGCATACACTGACACCCATACACTCCTACAAGTTCCTTAGTTCCTTAAGGTTCCTTCTTAAGCCACGTATGGATACAATGCTTCTTGTAGTACGGGCACAATACTACCTTCCACACCAACCAGTATTTGTCTCAAGTCGTCCTTTCAAGTCCCTAAGTTACAAGGACTCTATCTCCTCAGATCAGCTATTGACTCGCCCTGCTGGTTCCTTAGTACCATGACTAAGCATCTACACTACCTCTAAACTGCTCCTTATCACTGCTCCACCTTACAAGATCTCCACCATCTTTTCCATTTGCTTCGTGGACGACAATTGTACACAATACGAGACTCAATATACATTCGAATAAATGATTCTACCTCAAATCCACAACCAAACAAGGAACAGGAAGAAAGGCTAAATCATGCATTCTAAATCTATAAAATCCTAACTATGTATAATTTTATAGCATACACTAAGTGAATAGAAATGACATATTCAATCTCATAAGAATGAAATCCTAGGCTAAATGCATCATAATTCAGGCAACACTATCACACCATTCTTGCAGGATCCTTAGCCTACCACTAGCGAGCACGTAATTCTATCAGTTCTACACTACTCATATTATAAATTGAGGTATTTTGGGAAACCACCGCTTGAGATCTGGTTGATTGTACACACTGCTTCACTAGGTTTTTCTCTTGAAAAAATCTTCATTTTTCTGTTAAGTTTTTATTAAAATTTTTAGATCCTTAGATTGCGTTTGGAATCACCTTGAGGTTTATCCAAATCTCTCAAAATAGGGCTCTAATACCAAATTGTAACACCTCAATTTTTAGACCACAATTTTCATTTTTAATTTACCAAAAATAAAGTCTCACAAACCAAGTCATCAAACACATAATTATCCAAAACAACCATTATCACAAAATATCGGAGTTTCTCAAACTGTCTCAGTAACAATTTTCCCAGCGAGTGTGTATAATCAAACCTTCACCTTCCTCCTGTCCTCAGAAGTACCTGAAACAAATAAATCAACAACTAAAAGAACGAATCTCCGTGAGTTCCCCAAGATATCACATACAACACAACATAAATAAGCAGTTATGGGTTATCAGCAACTTTGGGGACTATCAGCAGTCCTAATGGGCAACAGCATGTCCTATGGGTTATCGGCAACCCTAGAGACTATTTGCAGTCTCAACCACACATAAACAATATATTACAAAATAATAGTTAGACCCAGCTGGTCATCACAAATACAACTATTCTACCACACAGGTAAGAATAAGTGAGTAGACTCACCTAATACTGACGACAAGTAAATCTCACACCCGAACTGCCAGAAGTAGACTCCTCCTAATCAACGAAATAGTTAACCTTAATTGATAATTAAGGTCCAAAACTCAACTCGCGAGTCCAATTTCCACAACTAAGTCCTCTAAGGGCAAAAAGACCATTCTTCCCTTCTCATTGTCCAAAACCCTAAAGCATGACCAAAAGTCAAAAGTCAACGAAAGTCAATTGCCCAATGTGTACAATGGGTGTACTCTTCCTTACGCAGGGCGTACTACGCGATCAGCAACCAATCAGGGACAGAACTGGCTATGCGGGGCGTAACCAGGAGTACGTCCAGTGTACTCTGTTTGATTCAACTTTCACCAACTTTTGTGTCTAAATCTGCTAGGACATCTAACCCAACCTCAGATCTGACAATCCTAGGGTGTCGTAACCTATAAAGTCATCGACTTTAAGCCTTTGCATAGCAAGGAAGGACCCAATGAAACAAAATTTATCTTCCATCACACTCTAAGTTACTTTACTCTTGCATGGGCCATAAGGGATGATCAAGCAACCATTTTTATGAATCTACAAGTCCTAAAATGCATGAAAGGACAATTAATATTCTTTGGAGTGCTCCAAACTCATAAAGGTCTGAACATTGGGACAAGAAGCTCATAAAACTCATCTATGGAGATCAACAATGAAACTTATCAATGTATAAACTTTATACCTGAAAAAGATGCACAATGAGGTAAGGTTTCTAGATCTACAAGCTTGCAATCAACAAATCCTTCATCTCTAGCCTCCTTCTTTAACAATATGCACCAAAATCACTTAATAAGCTCCCAGAACTCACACAAATAACTTAGACTCAAAATTTAGGGTTTGAGGATAGAATGTTGATTGATAAGGATAGTCCAAAGGAGATATAAGGTTGTTTAAATAGGGAGAAACCCTTAAAATTAGGGTTTAGTAACTGTGATACTATGTATGGCGTACCACACGTATGCCTAGCGTACTAGCAGATCATCCACGTTTCCGTATTACACTAGTACACTGCGCGTACCCTCAAGTATGCCCATCGTACGCCAAAAATGAAAAGCGTTTTCCTCAAGGGACCAGTTGTGCAACTTTTGATAAAGTTAAGAGCTAAAATAATAATAGCTTATATTAGGATGTTACATGAACGTTTACACCCATTCTCATCCCTTTTCAACTAACACTCGGCTCGAAATTTGAATGGTCTATTGTAGGACTGCTTTTCACACTCATATTACCTGGCCAGACACATTAGATACTGGTATCAAATCATCGAGGGGCCTGAGGATATCACTTCTCCTATTAAAGAAGAAGGAACAGATAAACTTTGACTATATACTTTTTGTCTACTTGTCAAATCACACATGGACTTACCCATTATAACCACTAGTGAGAAATAACGTTAGAGAAAGACCAATGCACAACCAATTTGTATGAAAAGAACTCATTGTTTCTCTATTTTAAAAATAAAAGATATGATATTCTCAGAAACATTTTTGATAGAATCAATAAAGTAATCTCTTTGTGTGCAGGTTGTTCCAGTACTTAAAATCTCCATTTCATGTACTCATTAGTGTTGGCGCTATCTCTATTGTATGCCCGATATATGGACAATCTACCAACCTCAGTACAGTCTTAATTCCTATAGTTATTCCTGTGAGTATGAGTGATTGTGGAGTTTTGAATAAATTAATATTCAGGAAGTGGGCTCCAAACATGAAAAAGGAGAGCACAGTGATAAACTACTTGAAATGACTGATCGGTATCATATATTAAGATCTCTACTTAATAGTCACCAAATCAGATTATGACTTTATACTGCTTAAGTTTTAAAAATTTAAAACAAACATTTGAAAGTGGGCTTATATCTAATCATTTTCAAATCAGTTCCCTCATGATCAAGTCTTATTGTTAGACTTTTTGACTTAGTGAATGGATCGACAAGCTTTTCATTCGATATGATTCTCATTGACTATGATTTCTTCACAATCGATCAACTATAAAATGTGATGGTACTTACATAGTATATGCCATGTGATCTTGCATGATATTAGGATCCACACTTAAGTTAAGATCACCATTTCAATCAAAAAATCTTTCATAACGATCATCAATGATTGAATTTCAATAATAAGCTTGCTAATGAATCTATTTTAGTTAGATAACTCCTTTTGTGATTTAACAAATTACAATATACAATAAGCTTATTGTTAAGTCCATTATGGTGTATTACTTGGTACTCTTCCAGGCAAATATTTTACTATTCAGTAAAAGACATGAATTTTGACTGCCAACAAAATTGACTTTTTTAGTATGAAATCTAGAATCAATGTAACTTTTAAAATGATGTCTTCCATACTAATATCATATACATTGTATTTCTTGTACACTAAGGAACATATTCAATTAATTGATTCTTGTAAAGTTGAATTGATCCGACCTGTCATGCTCAAAAAATACAAGTCATCAAATATGCTATATGTTATGACATACATGATCGATCCCATAAGTAAAGGTACGTGGGACACCATTCATTTATTCTTTCTTGATTCTAGGACATAGGCGATGTTTAATTTCATGCCACACATTATGAAGTATTTCAAGTTTCTTCGAGATTTCATGTACTTTGGCTTATCCTAATGAATTATATAAATCTATCTTCATAAATCAATACATTCAATATGTGTACTGTTTCTCCCACTATCATTGGCATATACATGACTCATCTTTATTTATCAAAATTTAAAATCATTGAAATTTCTCATTAAAATAAATATCGTAGTTATTTCCATTAACATAGCTTATGATCATTTCTCAAAATTCAAACTCTTTGAACTTTCTCATTGAAACAAAGATCCTAATTGCTCCCACTTTAATTACCATATATATATATATATATATATATATATATATATATATATATATATATATATATATATATATATATATATGGCTTATTTTTGTTTCTCGAAGTTCAAAATCATTGAACTTTCTCATTGAAATGAAAAGCCCAATAACTCCCATTGTCTTCCACATTCCATACGGTGAATATTTGTTTCTTGGAATTCAAACACCCCCAAATTCTTCATTAAAGTAAATATTCAATCATGTGAGATGCCTGTTCAGTTCATAAATAAACTTCATAAGCTTACACATTCTTGTTACCTATCTTGGTTCGACTAGGTGTTAGTTCCCATCCATGTTTGTTATCTTCATGAAGATTTTCTAAAACTTATGGTTTTAATGTAAAGTGTTTTATCAACCAAATTTTCAAACTTCCACATAGTAAATCTCGCTCTCCATGTCCCCCCTCATCAATGTTGCAGCTCTATAGGTTTTGCCATAACTTTTGATAATTGGCATACTCTGATTATTGTGCACTAGTCACTTATATAACCATAATCTATATGAGTAGGTATATGACATTCTCTATAAAGTATACTAGGAAGAGTTGGAGGTATTACAATTTCCTTAATAGCGCTTTGAACCTCGAATTAAATGCTAGAACCAATTTTAGGTTATTCGTTGGTTAGCTCTTGAATCTTATTAAGATTAGTGTAGCTCCCACTAACTATTTTGTGTATCAAATCTCTCTCTTGGAAGACTGCCCTTCCAACAACAAACATTTTTTTATCAGAAGCTTTCAAAAAGAATTACCTAAAAGTCTTGTTAGGATTTCTAACGACACAACACATCTCTAACGTATGTCCTAGATTATCAAGCACTTCATGAAGAATGTAAACCTCATAATTATAGACTTCTAAATGTCGTTAGTGAGTGATGAACCTTTAATCTAAATTTCAGTGTGTGTTCAACACCTTCTAAATTAGTGTTAGACCAAGGACTCTTGTATCACTATTCACTGTACAATCCGTGAATTGGTGTGTTATGCATAATTCAACTCATCAAGTATCAAATTAAACAATTCTTTATTTCTCTTTACAACACCACTCCTCGTGAAATTATTTTGGGCAGAGATAGCTTATTAAAACTTTTCGTAATTTCTTAGGTGACCGATATGGTTTAATTAAGATGATCACCAATCTTATTTTTTCCGAGTATCTTATCCTTTTGCCTAGTTGATTCTTTAACTTTATTTTATGAAAATTATGAATACCTAGAAGGTTCCACTCTCAATGTTTATTCAGATAAACCTGTTCACACTAAGTTAGTCTTACTATGTATTTCATTTTATTTGAATGGTCAATTAGTGTAAACTAATTCCAAAAGATATTCACATTACCATGTAATGTATTAACTATCTATCTTGTTAAACATGATTTGTATTTACCTTTAGACTTGCAATCTAATAATATCCAAGATCATATCCAAGCGGATACTTGGTAATGCATTTCATATTTACATTTTCAAGACAATGATTCCACAAACACATTTTATCCAATCTTTTGGATGTATTCAAATTAGTACGTATTGTGGATAGTCTGAATGGGCCATTTAGTCAAAACTAATTCCTGTAGATGTTAAAAGCATCACATACTTCTTTTATTGTATTTATTAACACATATGGCTTACATTTATAATAAGACTGGTGGTTAAATGAATTCCAAATCCAATCCAACCGGATCTTTGGCAATGCAATTCTTATTTTCAAGAATATGATTCCACAATATTATATCGTATTCAAATATTTGAATCCATCTTTTGAACTGTAGTTAACATACCAATTTTGTAAATTTCATGATTTTTTGTAATGCCCGTGTTTCTAGGGCTAAGCATTAATGTTTTTGTAATAGTCTAGATTAACCTTTGTAACCCGTTTTGAAATAATAGAAGTGTATTATTTGAGTATTATGTGTTTTGTGCTTAATTGTGTGTCTTAATTTAATTAAGAATAAAAATAAGAGTCAAAATGAAATATTAAATAAATTCGATATCTATGGATAATGTTGTAGTAGTTGAAACGAGGTTTCCGAATATATAAAGAATGCCGAAATCCGAGTTATAACGAAGAAGTTATGACATGTCGAAGTTTCGCGACGGTGTTGTGAACGATGTGTTCACCGGTGTACTCTATCCCCCCATGGTTGCCTTTAGGACATCTATTGCTAAGGAAGCCCCTTTGCGGTAATGTCCGTCCCGATGAAAATCCTAGATTAGGTCCCTCGTAATAGTTGTTGTTTTAGGGACATAAAGTGAGGATAACGGGAATGGGTAATCGGGTTATTGTTGGTTGGTGAAATTAAATATAATTATTTATTGTGGGTCGAAAACCCTATATGCTCACCAGGCTCCCAAGCCTGACCCACTCAGTTTTATTTGTATTACAGGAAGTGGCGCAAGGGCATAAGATGGATGAATCATCAAGTTGTTTTGTTTACAAGTCTGTATATGTATATATTTGTTGAATGACTTGTAATGTTATCGTTTATGCTTTATGGTCTGTATCGAAACATGACATCCCGATTTTTGATTATGAAATGAAATTATATTTCTTTATGAAATGTTTTGATAAAAATCTATTTTTATCATGTTTTGTTTTTTTGGGAACAAATTCCGCAACTCTTTTAAATCAAAAGAATTTACTCTGAAAATATTTAAAAAGCATAAATGAAACCGGTCTTTTCTGGCCGATATTTTGGGGATGTCACAGTTGGTATCAGAGCATTAGTTTAAGCGAACTAGGAATTTTTAGGATTTGTAGACTTAAACTTAGAATGCTAAGCGATGATTTTGAGATGCGAGCACTAGTTTATTTTAGGAAGTTGCCTAAAATGCTTTTATGTGCTAAATGTTATATGTTGCCATATATGATATTATTTGTTCGGATCTATGGTCTGTTGCCGACCGGATCTGGAAACCTTATGTGTTTAGGATTCTAAGCGTGCGTCGACGGTATTAGAACTAGCACGTAAACGTTTCGGAGTGATAAGGATGATTTGAATATCTATCGTGAATGAGGATCTAATTTCACCTTATTCGGTGTATAGATCAAAAATGGTGAGAACGAGGAGTGGAGTGGGAAATGCTGATGAAAACAGGAATCAACAACCAGTGATTGAGCAAATACCTGTTGTAGCTGCTGCACCTGAGCCGGTAATGATGGCTGGTGTACAATTGATGATTCAGGCGATGTTGGATCGTCAGATGGAAGAAACTAGACGTCTGCTTCAACAAAATCGTGAAGAACTTTCAATCCAAGTTGAAGAGCCCGAAGTGAATGGAGGGCCGTCGGAAGGTGGAAACTTCAGTGGTACTGTTGGTCAAGCCAACCCGCCAATTGTTAGACAAAACAATAGTGATGGAGGAAATGATGGAAGAGGATGTAAATACAAGGATTTTATGGCATCTAAGCCACCGTGTCTATCCGGAAGCCCGACGCCGGTGCAAGTTATGGATTGGATCTCCGAAATGGAGACAATGTTTGAAAGTTGCGAATGCAGCAACAGGCAGAAGACCGCTCTTGCAATTCCTCTGTTGAAATCTGGTGTGTTGAGTTGGTGGAAACTGTTAGCTAACTCTATGCCCAAGGGAGAAGCGAGCAAAATGTCTTGGGAAGATTTTGTGGAACAACTGAAACTGCAATACTGCTCCGAGCAGGACCTTCTGGAAATCAATAATGAGTTTCAGAATCTGAAAAAGGGAAAAATGAGCGTTACTGAATACGCTGCAAGTTTCACGGAGAAAATGAAGCTTATCCCATACCTAGTTCCAACAGAACTCTCTAAGGTCAACAAGTTTGCCCTCGGACTACCAGCGGACTATGGTCCAATGGTTAAGCAAGCAACCACATTGAAAGCCGCCATCTGGGCTGCTAGAGAGAGCATGGCATGATTTTCACAAAAAATTTAACTTATTGGCTTTTTAACTAAGTTTGACATGAGTCAACTCTAGGGTTTTAGGTCATAGTTGAGGTTGACCTTAGATTTGACGACTAGGTGGTGAGTGAGACCAATCTATTAGTATCAATGTGCTTTTGTGGTTACCCAATCTATTTATGAGGTCAATATTCTCACTGTATTACATATATAATGTGCTAATTGTGAGTTGGTGAAGTCTCAGGGTTGCTGATAACCGAAATTACTATACGTGAGTCACTGATGACCGTGGTTTTCTGATAATTCAAATTGTTGTACTAGATTCACTGATGACTTAGGGTAGTTGATAACGTTTATATGCAGTACTTGAGTCGTTAATAACTTAGGGTTGACAATAACCCATAGCTCTTATATATGTTTAGCTGTGCTATGTTGTGTTGTATGTGATATTTTAGGAAACTTACTAAGCTTTAGCATACAATTATGGATTAAATGTTTTTCCCATATTTTATATAAGTTCATGGGAATGTGAAGGCATGACTGTACACACACATCAACGACTTTATGATTTGAGATTCTGCATTGGGAAACAAGACTTTAAAAGTTGCTATCAAGCCCTTGTTTGAGGGATTTGGATGGACACCCACGCGACTCCAAACTCAAACTAAGGATCTGAGAATTTTTACAAAACCTTTTGAAAAAGAATGAACTTTAAAAGGGGAAAAGAAGATGTGATGTGTACAGTTAGTCAGAACTCAATAAAAGCAATGTCCCAAAATATCCATATTTTTATATATTTGCTGATATGTGAACTCTTAGAAATCCATGCTAACTGATAGCCTAAGGACCACTTAAGAAATTTCATGATAGAATTGGATGAATTTAGTGATGCATGGTGTCACACCCCGCTAAAGCGGAAACAAAGGGCGTGGCAGTACAAAGGGTTTCATCGCAAAAGTTAAAAGACAACACCAACCATAGTATTAAAAATCATTACAAATTCACAATGGGTTTGAACAACTTTTAAAAGAAATTACAATGTAAATTGAAATACAACACATGCGAATGCTCCTAACAGTGAAGTGTCCCTAAGTGCCACTTACTCGATGATTCCTGAAAAAGCATGTAAAACGAGCGTCAACTATAAAAATAGTTGGTGAGTACTCACAGATAAACAAAATAATACTGGTTCCATGAATTAAAATCAAAGTTTTGATAAAAGTTTCCAATAATAAAAGTATATTGTTAAAATGAGTAAATAAGTTTGTAAAAACAAAGTTCTTTGTCATCATGAGAGATAAGGTATGTTGCCCAAATAAGATGCAACATTCATATTCTCATGGAAGATAAAGTTCGTTACTCAAACGAGTAAACAAGTTTCATTGCTAAAATGAGCAATCAATTTCGTTGCTACAAGGAGCAAACAATTTCATTGCTAAAACATGTATATAAGTTTTCAGTAATAACAGTTCGTTGTTGTAATGAGAAACAAAGTTCATTGCTATAATTAATAAACAAGTTTATTGCTATAATAAGTAACGAGTTTGTATGTGTATGAGCAAACAATGAGTCTCAACCAAACCTATGACTGAAGCCCTATCAAGATCTATGCTTATCGTTCCATAGATGAATATGGTATCATGCACTCCAGCAATAGGGCGAGTGAGGAGTTGTCAATTCCTAATAGCGCTATCCATAATGACCATTGGTTCAAAGAGTTAATGGTTAGAGATAAGGGAAGGGCCTTAGTACGATAAGTTCTCATGTTCCGTGTTGCATAGACATACATAGAGAGACATAGCAATACAATAGCAATCATGTTTGATACAAATCAATTTAAATACAACATTCAAATAATAGTTTTTCGGGACATGCTTTTCCACCCCAAAACATAAAAGCTGAAAATAAGGGGAGTCGTGAATACTCACAATGCATTTAGATGATGCAAATGGTGCCTTGAACTACGTTCCACGTGTACCACTACCGATTCCTACAATAATGGTATTCGCTAGTGAGTCTCTAATCAAAATCTAACACTAGTATACTTACTACTACAATAGAATTATGCCAATAATGTGTCAAAATTTAATATTGATAAGTTACAAACATTTTTATGTGAAAATTTAATTTCAATGAATCAATTGTTATATAACAATTTAAGTGGAAATTTCCCATTATTGAAATGCTAATATTTAACATTTTAAGAGGTGTTCCAATGATTAAATATTCAAAAACTAGATTTAATTTAGTTCTAAAATTTCCCAAAGTTTTCATTTTAGTTTTAATTGAAGTCAAAGACCTCAAGATAAATTTTCTTGAAAATTTTGATTTGTCTGACTATTTTTTCACGATTTTAGTTTCTTGAATAACCATAAAATCATGAAAAATACTAAACAGTTAATAAAAATTACCAAACTTCAGATTTTGGTTCTAAATGTACTAAAAGACTTCTAGATAAATTTTCATGGATTATGAATATGTATAACCATTTTTCATATATTTAATTCTCTAAATAGATACAAATTCATGAAAAATAGAAATCAGTTTCCAAAATTACTCAAACTTTTTGTATTACTATTATTAAACATTATTAAGCTGGGAAAAATATAAAAATTGATTTCTAAACTGTTTAACCAAATTTTATGATTTTTGAGCATTTATTCTAATAAAAATTGACATAAATAGGAAACAGTTTCCAAAATTACCCAAAAAGTTTTGTAACACTTTTATTATACATGTAGAAGCTGTGAAAAATATAAAAGATATTTTTCAATTAGTCTTTCTATTTTTCTTTGTTTTATCCTCTTAAATAATCATTAATTGGAGAATAATTATTAAACAGTTAAAGTAAATTACCAAAATTTTTGTAAAGTTCATTTACAGTGTAAATAATCTGGGAAAAATCCCAAAGGTGGTTTTTATCTACTGGAATCCGATTTTGTGTATTTAAGTGTATTTAATCTTAGAAAATAGGAGAAAAATAGTATACAGAAGAGAAAAATCATCAAACTTTTTATGTAGCCTCCTAATGTACTACAAGGTGTTCTGGTACATTTTCATAATTTTTGGATGAGTAAAACTATTTTTCCTGTTTTTAGTCCATTATAAATACAAAAATCGGAGAAAAATAGGAATACGTTATGAAAATTCTGAAAATATTTTTGTAAGTCGTCCACAGAGAGTATAAGCTGGGAAAATTATTATATACCCTTTTCAAATTATCTAAAGCGGTTTTATGATTTATTGGGGCCAAACAAAAAAGAAAATTCAACACTATATTAAACAGTTGCAAAAATCGATGAAACTTAATGAGGGATCATTATTTAGCATAGGGGTCATCCACGAATTTAAATAGGATTTATAGACCCCAGAAAGTATTTTATATGATTTATTGCGCTATTTTCTTGCATTAATTATAATAATTCTAGAAAAATGAATTATTTTCTGAAAATTTACAGATCATCTTATTTTGTTGATGGGAATCTAGGAAAAATCGGATTTGGTCAGAAAAGGAGTTTTGGATATTTATTTGGAAATAAATCCTTCATGAACATATTTGAAAGCTTTTAACAACATACTTTGATGATCTAGCATATAAGCTTGAAGATCATCACATGCATGTTGTGTTGAAGACCATTCATGAGTTTGAAATGTTTAAAAATCGTTTTTGATAGAAAACTTAGGGTGTATGTGGTGTTTTTCCACCAAAACATATAGAAAAGTGCATTTCCATGGTTTTGACTTAGGTTTAGGTCATGGATCTTCACCATTTTGTAACATGCAAGATGTTTTTGGTGAAAATCTACCACCATCATCATCAAAACTGAAGTGAATGAATATTCACACAAATTTTCTAAAAGAAAGGTGTAGAAGAAAAAGGAAATGCAAGAAAAACCTTGAAAACATGGAGGAAAATGAAAGGAAATCGTGTTCTACCTTAATGAACACCACTAGATGATGAAGATTTCGAGTTTGAGGTGCGTTCTTGGACTTATTCTCTGGAAAATTCCGTGGGTATAGAGAAATGAAGAGAGAAATGGAGTGGTGGTGATGAAGAGTGTGAGAGAGAATGAGGGGTAGAGTGAGAGAGAAGATGGAGTGGTAGAGTGAATAAGTGAGTGAATTGATTGAGTTTTGGGGAAGAGTGGTCTTGGGAGAGGGGAGGCCGAGATTTTGAGTGAGAGAGGCTCCCTCTCTCTTGTTTCTTTTATAAAAATGTAAATCTTTTATAAAAATATCAACTTTTTATAAAATATACACTAAAATCAAGTTTTTATTCATAAAACCTTTATTTTTGATTTATAAATTAAGGGTAATGTTAATGAGTTAAATTTTATTTGCCTTAAATATATTATACTAATTTTTAATTATTATAAGATAATATTACAAGGTTTATAATTATTTTTATAGAATTTTTAAGGTTAAAGTTTGTAAATATGAGTTTTTAGGGCATTTAGGGTTTTTGAGAGTTTGTAAATCTTTGGATATCAAAATTACTTGAATTTTGAGACTTCAAACTATTTTAGAGTTTCATAACTCTTATTCAAATTAGAAATATTGTTTGTAATTTATTTTTATTGATTTATTGGCATTCTATGTAGTGATTCCGAGATTCAAATGAAATTGAGGAATCAAGTATATACTAGTCATAGTTTTTAACTTTGACTTAAGTTTCTATGAGGCTCCAACCTAATTTCTACTACTAGGTCAAGTGCATAATGTGTGTATATGATTCATGAAAAGGTGTTCGAGTCAAAGAGTGACCTAAATATGGATATTCACTACAGTTACGTAGTTGTAGAATTCACATATCAATGTGAAATCTAAGTACACTATCCATTGATTCTAATTGTTTCCAAGTTTCTAGTAGGTTATAACTTAGCTTCTAGTTACTAAGTCTAGTATGTGTAGTGCCTATTTGTGCAACTAAGTCTAGTCAAATCTAGAACCGACTCGAATTTTGACGGTTGTCACAGTCTCCCCCGGTTGAAAGAATTTCGTCCCGAAATTCAATTCGTGACGTATTCTATTAGAACTCAGCCGAATACAATTGTATAGTTGGAGAGGTGGTGACTTGAAGAGCTCTTTGATTATTTTGGGTTAATTCCTCAAGGGAAGAGCCCAACTATTTAGCTATAATCAAATTAATGTTTCCCTAATTCGAGTTCTACAGTCTAGATTGCGAGAATTTAGGATCATGGAAATCATGATCCAACCATGGCGACCTAGTTGAAAATATTATCTAGTTAGATATTATCTAACTTAAAAGAACGTTATAAGTTTTGCTGAAGCACCCACTGCATTGAGCGTTAAATCCGCATTGATCCTCAAGTCGCATTCTAAATTAACACTAAGTGTAAATTCGCCGCCTAATAAAGAAGAGATTAGGAACAATGTGTTCACTTCCGGGTTGGCTACTATATCTGGAAAAGATATATTCCGAAATAAGAAGGGGTATCACGAATGAAAGGGGAAGTGATCGAGAGTACGTTCCTAAAAATACGTACTAAGGGTAGACAACGAAGTTTTGGTACATCTCAAATGTAAAGGCTATTTAAGTGTCGTCGACAAAATAAATTACGAAATGATTGAGGATCTCCGAGGCTATAATTACTACTACGGTTATTCTTACAATAATAAAACCTTTTTTTTTCTGAGAATAAATATATTTAGAGAGTCATTGTTGCAAATGGAGGCGATGAAAGTTTATGATAAATTAAATCACATTGGGTAGATAACATTTTAAGTGTTTAGAAGTGATAAAAATCTCACTATTATCAAAATGTGTGTTTAGAAATGATAATTAATCTCATTATTATCAAAATGTGTAATAATTCCAAGATAATAAAGATATATGTGTGGCGATCAAACGAAGTAGTAAATTAATATAAAGATTAATTAAGGTTACAGGTTTAAGTCTTCAATAAGGGAATTTATACAAAAATATTTTGATTAGTCTTTTGAAAAATTGTCTAATTGTCTAAGTCAAGACAAATTCAAGCTTACGAGTCAGAATATTTATGGAAACAAAGTTGAGGGTTTAGGAACTCACTAAAATTTACAAAGTAGAATGCTATTTTAAGAAAGGTGTAAAAATATCGATCATTGAAAATAGTGGATTCTTAATTTAGTGTTTCTACAAAAATTTTTTTAGAGAATATATAATAGTAAAATTCAAGACTTTTGATGTATTTAAAGAAAAGAAGAAGCATAAGAAAATGTATTCTTTCACATATATTTTATGGATTTAGAAAAATGATAAGAACAATGGTATTCATCTTGTGTATTAATTGTAAGAAAAATACAACGAAAATTACATTTTAAATCAAGTTTCCGAATTTAGAACGAAAGAGAAAATGTAAATAAGGATCACTTGTTTATAGTAGATTTCAAAATAAAAGCAAGATGTATATGATAAAATGCGTAATTGAATATAGCAAAGTTTACTAAATCAAAATTATGTCTCACGACTATACACGTATTAATTGCTCAAAACGAAAGTGTAGACTTCTAGTATTTATGTGTACGAACATGATACCACGAGAAGCAAAATAGACAGAAACAAAGTTAGACAATGTATTATGTTACTATCATGGGCGTGCGAGATCTAAAATCAGAAGGAGAGCGAGAAATCAAGTTCGGAGGAAAGAAAAAGGAAGGTAGCGGCGGCAATGATTGTTATTGTTAAAATTTTAAGAACAATACATATAGGTAGATTTAAAACCAGGTTGAGATATATTTCAAACTTCAATATTTGATGTATGTTGATGGTTACATAGACATGTGGGAGTTTTAAAGTGTTTGCTAAGGATTGCTAAAAATTCATAAGTTATCTATTAAGTTAAACTCCATTTGTGGGGAAAAAAAAAGAAGCCCTACAAATGGCAATTGAAAATCTGACAATTTTGACTTTTTAGACTGAAGTCCAACAATGATTAAAATGGATAAGGTAAAGACTCAATATATTTAGAAGAATAATTATTCATTGTTGAGAGTGTATCACTGGAAATTTAAAAGTGAACACTAAGTTTTCAAATGCTATAAATTTTAAAAACTTTATAGATTATAAAACCATATTGAAGCAAAGTACACAAATAAGGTATGTTTTGAAATACAAGCATTAGAGATTTCTTATAAACATGTTTGAAGTAGAAATTTGCATAAATATCATGTTGGGTTTCGAGAAAACACATTAACGTAAATTACAATGTCTAAATGAGAAAGTTGTTAAAAGTGTCAAAACAAAAGTGTTTTGAAGATTCGATGAAACTTTTTCACATATTAAGAACTTCAATATCATATGTTTAATTTTTATAGCATAGAGTTAAACACTTTTATAAAAGAAATGTTTCTAAGTTTTTCGAAAACGTGTCAAAATGGTAAGCAAGGATTATTATGGTTTACATGCCCTTAAAAGCACATCTATCCATTGAAATAGATTTGAAATGAAATTAAAATAGCAAGGTTAAAACAAATATTGGTTAAATTGAGTTTTGAAGAAAAGTGTTAAGTTAAAGCAAGTTGTCAAAAGATTTTTAGCGAGATTATGGCTTACATTGTTAGGAAATGTCTACTAAGTTGAATGAAGTGGTTATAAAATATTTTATCGATGATAAATAAAACCGATGAAGCGAAATAATTTTTCGATGGAAGATTAAGGAGTAAGGAGAAAGTATGTTAGTGTAGTTGATCGTACCTAAATACTAAGGCGAGTACAAAACGAGTATAAGGCGAATGCCGATGTCTTTTCCCCAAAATAAAGGACAAGAAAAATTGTTTGTAAAACATTTTTAAGTGTCAATGCAATTTTCGATCTTTTATAGAGGTCAAAGGGATATCCTATGTTAAGTTTTAAGCTCAAGGTGGAAACAACCTAGAGCTAAGTCGTAACGTAGTAATAAGGTCTCATGTATGGGTTAAACCTCCGTGTCTCCTCGTGAGTCGAATCTGAAATGCCTGCTAATGGTATCCAAGTGATTACTTAGTGGCGACTCATCTACCTCCTTACGTGATGCTCAAATTATCATTTGTGTCGATATCGAAACGCTTTTTCATAGTTGTAACTCTAGTACGAAGACTATCAAGAGGTATTGAGGAATAATTGGTATAGGTGTCGACTTATGATTATTACTAGTGTATATCTAGCTACTAACCTTACATCTAAAGTCAATAGCTACCAAGGAATACTCATTCTCAGTACTAAGTGCATTGCTCCTAGAGTGGCGAGTGATATAACTTAAGTGGTTAACCTAGCACTTGATAAGGGACAAGAATATTTCTAAATAAAGGCATTGTTATAAAAGTGCACTTAGTTTCTAAGTGTATCTAGATGAATGCCTATAATACACAATGCCCGTATGCACACCGAAAAATTTTGTTTTTCAAAAGTTTAATTTGAAAATTGTTTTGAACATAATTCTAGTATAATCGTTTCCAGCCTCACATTAACTTTCGTTAATTAAGCATAGTTGGCCAGGCTATACTTAATTAAAGTCCAATAATGCGTACTCGAATTAGTTATACCAGTAGTATGTTCTATATTTTAAAATCGTTTAGAAAATTTTAGGCTATAGTTGTGGTTTTCCAAAGGAAAACCGGTATTCTCTCTAACCTTCGGCTCTGATACCATTTCCTGTCACACCCCCCTAAAGCGGAAACACAGGGCGTGGCAGTACAAAGGGTTTCATCGCAAAAGTTAAAAGACAACACCAACCATAGTATTAAAAATCATTACAAATTCACAATGAGTTTGAACAACTTTTAAAAGAAATTACAATGTAAATTGAAATACAACACATGCGAATGCTCCTAACAGTGAAGTGTCCCTAAGTGCCACTTACTCGATGATTCCTGAAAAAGCATGTAAAACGAGCGTCAACTATAAAAATAGTTGGTGAGTACTCACAGATAAACAAAATAATACTGGTTCCATGAATTAAAATCAAAGTTTTGATAAAAGTTTCCAATAATAAAAGTATATTGTTAAAATGAGTAAATAAGTTTGTAAAAACAAAGTTCTTTGTCATCATGAGAGATAAGGTATGTTGCCCAAATAAGATGCAACATTCATATTCTCATGGAAGATAAAGTTCGTTACTCAAACGAGTAAACAAGTTTCATTGCTAAAATGAGCAATCAATTTCGTTGCTACAAGGAGCAAACAATTTCATTGCTAAAACATGTATATAAGTTTTCAGTAATAACAGTTCGTTGTTGTAATGAGAAACAAAGTTCATTGCTATAATTAATAAACAAGTTTATTGCTATAATAAGTAACGAGTTTGTATGTGTATGAGCAAACAATGAGTCTCAACCAAACCTATGACTGAAGCCCTATCAAGATCTATGCTTATCGTTCCATAGATGAATATGGTATCATGCACTCCAGCAATAGGGCGAGTGAGGAGTTGTCAATTCCTAATAGCGCTATCCATAATGACCATTGGCTCAAAGAGTTAATGGTTAGAGATAAGGGAAGGGCCTTAGTACGATAAGTTCTCATGTTCCGTGTTGCATAGACATACATAGAGAAACATAGCAATAAAATAGCAATCATGTTTGATACAAATCAATTTAAATACAACATTCAAATAATAGTTTTTCGGGACATGCTTTTCCACCCCAAAACATAAAAACTGAAAATAAGGGGAGTCGTGAATACTCACAATGCATTTAGATGATGCAAATGGTGCCTTGAACTACGTTCCACGTGTACCACTACCGATTCCTACAATAATGGTATTCGCTAGTGAGTCTCTAATCAAAATCTAACACTAGTATACTTACTACTACAATAGAATTATGCCAATAATGTGTCAAAATTTAATATTGATAAGTTACAAACATTTTTCTGTGAAAATTTAATTTCAATGAATCAATTGTTATATAACAATTTAAGTGGAAATTTCCCATTATTGAAATGCTAATATTTAACATTTTAAGAGGTGTTCCAATGATTAAATATTCAAAAACTAAATTAATTTAGTTCTAAAATTTCCCAAAGTTTTCATTTTAGTTTTAATTGAAGTCAAAGACCTCAAGATAAATTTTCTTGAAAATTTTGATTTGTCTGACTATTTTTTCACGATTTTAGTTTCTTGAATAACCATAAAATCATGAAAACTACTAAACAGTTAATAAAAATTACCAAACTTCAGATTTTGGTTCTAAATGTACTAAAAGACTTCTAGATAAATTTTCATGGATTATGAATATGTATAACCATTTTTCATATATTTAATTCTCTAAATAGATACAAATTCATGAAAAATAGAAATCAGTTTCCAAAATTACCCAAACTTTTTGTATTACTGTTATTAAACATTATTAAGCTGGGAAAAATATAAAAATTGATTTCTAAACTGTTTAACCAAATTTTATGATTTTTGAGCATTTATTCTAATAAAAATTGAAATAAATAGGAAACAGTTTCCAAAATTACCCAAAAAGTTTTGTAACACTTTTATTATACATTTAGAAGCTGTGAAAAATATAAAAGATATTTTTCAATTAGTCTTTCTATTTTTCTTTGTTTTATCCTCTTAAATAATCATTAATTGGAGAATAATTATTAAACAGTTAAAGTAAATTACCAAAATTTTGGTAAAGTTCATTTACAGTGTAAATAATCTAGGAAAAATCTCAAAGGTGGTTTTTATCTACTGGAATCCGATTTTGTGTATTTAAGTGTATTTAATCTTAAAAAATAGGAGAAAAATAGTATACAGAAGAGAAAAATCATCAAACTTTTTATGTAGCCTCCTAATGTACTACAAGGTGTTCTGGTACATTTTCATAATTTTTAGATGAGTAAAACTATTTTTCCTGTTTTTAGTCCATTATAAATACAAAAATCGGAGAAAAATAGGAATACATTATGAAAAATTCTAAAACTATTTTTGTAAGTCATCCACAGAGAGTATAAGCTGCGAAAATTATTATATACCCTTTTCAAATTATCTAAAGCGGTTTTATGATTTATTGGGGCCAAACAAAAAGAAAATTCAAAACCATATTAAACAGTTGCAAAAATCGATGAAACTTAATGAGGGATCATTATTTAGCATAGGGGTCATCCGCGAATTTAAATAGGATTTATAGACCCCAGAAAGTATTTTATATGATTTATTGCCCTATTTTCTTGCATTAATTATAATAATTCTATAAAAATGAATTATTTTCTGTAAATTTACAGATCATCTTATTTTGTTGATGGGAATCTAGAAAAAATCGGATTTGGTCAGAAAAGGAGTTTTAGATGTTTATTTGGAAATAAATCCTTCATGAACATATTTGAAAGCTTTTAACAACATACTTTGATGATCTAGCATATAAGCTTGAAGATCATCACATGCATGTTGTGTTGAAGACCATTCATGAGTTTGAAATGTTCAAAAATCGTTTTTGATAGAAAACTTAGGGTGCATGTGGTGTTTTTCCACCAAAACATATAGAAAAGTGCATTTCCATGGTTTTGACTTAGGTTTAGGTCATGGATCTTCACCATTTTGTAACATACAAGATGTTTTTGGTGAAAATCTACCACCATCATCATCAAAACTGAAGTGAATGAATATTCACACAAATTTTCTAAAAGAAAGGTGTAGAAGAAAAAGGAAATGCAAGAAAAACCTTGAAAACATGGAGGAAAATGAAAGGAAATCGTGTTCTACCTTAATGAACACCACTAGATGATGAAGATTTCGAGTTTGAGGTGTGTTCTTGGACTTATTCTATGGAAAATTTCATGGGTATAGAGAAATGAAGAGAGAAATGGAGTGGTGGTGATGAAGAGTGTGAGAGAGAATGAGGGGTAGAGTGAGAGAGAAGATGGAGTGGTAGAGTGAATAAGTGAGTGAATTGATTGAGTTTTGGGGAAGAGTGGTCTTGGGAGAGGGGAGGCCGAGATTTTGAGTGAGAGAGGCTCCCTCTCTCTTGTTTCTTTTATAAAAATGTAAATCTTTTATAAAAATATCAACTTTTTATAAAATATACACTAAAATCAAGTTTTTATTCATAAAACCTTTATTTTTGATTTATAAATTAAGGGTAATGTTAATGAGTTAAATTTTATTTGCCTTAAATATATTATACTAATTTTTAATTATTATAAGATAATATTACAAGGTTTATAATTATTTTTATAGAATTTTTAAGGTTAAAGTTTGTAAATATGAGTTTTTAGGGCATTTAGGGTTTTTGAGAGTTTGTAAATCTTTGGATATCAAAATTACTTGAATTTTGAGACTTCAAACTATTTTAGAGTTTCATAACTCTTATTCAAATTAGAAATATTGTTTGTAATTTATTTTTATTGATTTATTGGCATTCTATGTAGTGATTCCGAGATTCAAATGAAATTGAGGAATCAAGTATATACTAGTCATAGTTTTTAACTTTGACTTAAGTTTCTATGAGGCTCCAACCTAATTTCTACTACTAGGTCAAGTGCATAATGTGTGTATATGATTCATGAAAAGGTGTTCGAGTCAAAGAGTGACCTAAATATGGATATTCACTACAGTTACGTAGTTGTAGAATTCACATATCAATGTGAAATCTAAGTACACTATCCATTGATTCTAATTGTTTCCAAGTTTCTAGTAGGTTATAACTTAGCTTCTAAGTCTAGTATGTGTAGTGCCTATTTGTGCAACTAAGTCTAGTCAAATCTAGAACCGACTCGAATTTTGACGGTTGTCACACATGGTATCCTAGGAGATTTCTTATGTTGTGATACTTGATGTTTAGACTGATACTATTAGTTTCTAAGTCTATGCTTCTTGGTTGTATATAAATAGGATTCTATAGCCCTAGAATGCTTGATTTAGACTTGCTTCATGTTCATTGTTTGGTTGTAGGCTTAGGGTAGAATCTTTTATTCGCCCGTCTATCTAATCCTTGATTATGTACGACTTGCATACATGAGGTGACTGTTGGTGTTGGTATAAATTTCTAGTAGTGTGGGAGCATGGGTGAGGAGAATGCAAGTAGGAGAGTCTAGGAACATTAGTGGTGTGTGCTTGGTCGAGTACGTGCATATGTGCATAGAACATTTAGCGGTAGTGGTGTGTATCGACTTGGGAACTTTGAGACAATTTTTGGGACGAGTACGGATAGGTGTGGAAGGTTGTATGGGCCCATACTAATTAGAAACATCGGATGTGTATAGGGATTAGGAAGATTCGGAAGGTTACTAGGGAGCTGGTTAATATCAGATAGTGTGTGACAACTAGGAAAAACCCATCACTAGAGATTAGCATCAACAAATGGTAACAATAGAGTTTTTCATATTTCGGGAATATATGGTAAGATATACTATGATTTTTAAGTAAAAATAAAGGTTAATAGGGTAAAAAATGAGTGACCAAACGGTTATACCGATACTAATAATGGTTAGTGTATTTGGAAAGTACACAGTGACTTGATTTGAAGGATATAAACTTTGTAAAAATCTGACTCCGATTGGAGGAATTATGATTTTATAAAAAGTAAAATTAACCGTGTTAATAACGTTATTAACGTCAAAATGGTATAAAGAAATTGGTTGATTTTTAGCTAACGTCACTAAAAGGAAAATCGTAGTACTCCGAGAAATAAGAACTTTAAAAGGAAAAGGGTTCAAAACGAAGTTCGTATAAAGAAAATACGATTATTAGAAAAATATAAAATACGGAATAAAAATAAAATTTAAAATTTGTCAACACAACCTTAAGGGAAGTTGTAGTACTAGTAGAGAGCTATACAAATATATAAATAGGGTAAGAAACAAGATTCATATAAGGAAGATATAAATTTTTATAGGAAAATTAGTGTTGCATGCCAGGTGCGCGCCATACTCGATTCGCACGCATGACACCCATATTCGTTGAGATTAGAGACACATAGACCATCATGAGTGTGACACGTAGCAAACTCTGAATGGAGCCACGAGTCGTGTGCACGACGAGCGTGAAGTGCGTCGTGCGCATATGCACTATAAATAGAGGTGCTCACTTTCTGAATCTTCACACCAAAAAAACTTTCTATTTCTCTTGTTCTATCTTGAATGTTCTCCTAATGGCGTGAAGCTTCGGGTGTTGTAGCAAGGATACCTGCGATCATGCTACTAGGGTGAGTTCACGACCCCATTTTCCTATTTTAAAGGTTTTACCGCGGGGGGGGGGGGGGGGGGGGAGGGAGGGAGGGGTAATACATGCTTATGAAACTGATTTATCAAAACACATTTATACATTTATCTTAGAAAGTCATATAAAGCATGAAAGCTTAGGATAATGTAACCATAGATAATATACCTAGTTGCAAACTATGATATTATGCTTAAGAGTTATAATGTCTGATGGTTTAGGAGGAGATATTACCTAGATATTATAATGACCAACTTCCTAGGATAACATAGTACCTAGAAATAATGTCGATTAATTGTAGGGATATCCAATATACCAAGTCGTTACTCTTCCTAAATATCTTGTTTTCAAATTAACCTAGATATTATAATGACCAACTTCCTAAATATCGTGTCACACCCCAAAACCGGAACGGCGAAAACGTTCTGGGGCGGAGGACGTCATGTACAGTATCACAACAAAGCATAATAGTAAACAAGCAACAACATCATCCATTGCATTAATAATATAAGTTAATACAAGTGTGTTCTGTATAGTTATAAGACACCAAAAATATGAATCAAAATAAGAGATGAGTCTTGAACGTGCTCCATCTTCTCAAAAACCTGGCATCAGTACCTGTCTACTGATGACCTGAGAATACAAGTTATTTTGAAAGAGTTTATCAGCTTTAAAGCTGGTGAGTTCATAAGCATTTTAGTGTCATTGTCTGTATGAAAATGTTTGTAAGTTTTTGATGTATAAGTTTGTAGTAAATGTTTGTATCTCCTAGAAAATCCTATATTTTCTACTAAAAAGTAGCCTTCTACCAAGGCATAAAATGTTCTGTATGTTTGTTTCTTGTAAAAGTGTGTATTTTTCCCAAGTGTGACTATCATTAACAAAATATAGTTTTTACATTACCGTTTATGTGAGAAGATCACAATGTGAATGCAATGGGAAAATAATAAAGTACTGTAGTGTTGTATATAGTAACTACTGCTGTACTAACTACCTTAAACCGGTTGTTAATTAAGGTATAATGTGATATGATTGTAATCATACTTGATCGACTAGTAAAACACGACGCTCGAAGACGTCGAAATGGTATGACATCCGTCACCCGTAGACTTGCAGGTCCCACTGTAGCTAGCAGCAAGGTGTAGGACGGTCAGTCCCGTATATATCTATACACAAATTCACGCTCTCCCTCCAGGAGACTCTGGTTACAAAACGAGCCACAACAGTGATGCCATGCCCCGAAGTATTGACTCACATTTATGTTATAGTATTCTTGTATATGTATTGTATGTACTAGTGTAGTGTATGTTCTCTCTGTCTATTATGTTCTCTCTGTATATTATGTAGTATGTTCTCTTGTTATAATATTCTCTATCTGTTTCTCTTTATAGTGAGTATTGTTTCTTGTTATAGTATGTATTGACTCATGTATGAACTGACTCTTTGTATGTTTCATTGTACTAGAAATAGTGAGTGGTGACTTCCTAAACTATACCTATTATAGTTTACTTGTAGAGTTGTTTGTATGGCTGAGTGTGTTGAACTCAGATAAAAGCTTTTATGTCTATACATATATACATAATATATAACTAAGGATCAAACGACACTCGGACAGACAACAGGGTACTCTAAGTCCACAACCAAACAAGGAACAGGAAATAAAGTGAGTTATCAGTCCTAAGTCCTTCCAACCTTACTTATATAACTATATATGCATTAGACATGGTTTTAACAATATATAAGTTTGAAATAGTTAAAAGAAAAGGTTTGGCATATAAGAATAAGTTTGATAAAGAGTTTAGTATGTAAAAGGGTCTGATAAACATTTTGAAGTATTTTGTTTGATAAAACAGTTAAAAGTATAGTAAATCCATTTGTTTGATAGTTATTAATCGCATGTGATTGATATAATAACTATAATGTTTCAACTTGTATTCCTCCCATAAAAGCATTTAAAATCATTTAAAAGGTAGATTAAGGGGTATGAACTCACCTGTAGTGAGTGGTTTGGATGAACGAGTGGTATAGGATGCTAAGTGCCAAGTGAAGACTTGAGCACACACACGGATCCTATTTATCATATAATTGCACATATATGTATATAATTAGTGTTTAAACAACTAATTATGCAAGGAAAGACACCCTAGGTCATAAAAAACACCTAGATTCAAGTGCTAGAAGTACCAAGGGTTGCATATAATGGGAGTATGGCCACACATAGGAGTGTAAGGCCAGAATATTGTGTTTCATGGGTGTGTAAGGCTAGAATGTACGGCCCAAGTGAGTGTACGGCCGTACACTCATGGTGAAACATGCCATTTAGTGATTTAAAGTCCTCTTAAGCATCTATGGAGTGTGTCTTGACCAATACTTAACCTTATTGAAAATTAAATGCCATTTTGGACCCTAAAAAGGGTGTGTACGGCCATACAAGGAGTGTACGGCCGTACACCCTTGATAATCATGTAAAAATGGTCAAAAGTGTATTCCAAGTCTCTATCTTGCGTCCCCTAAGTGTTCTTGATCAAGTGCTAGCATAGAACATGAGTTTTAAGGCCATTTTGCACTAAATAAAGAGGTGTACGACCACATGGGGTGTGTACGGCCGTACACTCGTTATTGATCATGTTTTGAACGTTTTCTAAGGAGTAAAGCTAGTAAGTAACAAGCACAAGGAGTGGTACTTACAATAGAGAAGCCTTTAGGGGTGTTTGAGGTCCAAAACTTAGTAGGTGTGCTTGGTGTTCTTGGTGTTCTTGGAGAACACTTGAAGATCTAAACAAAATGAGTAATTTCATGGATGAAATGATAGATCCTTACTAGATAGTGTAATGAATCATCAAATTGAAGGGAGAAACACTTACAACTTGAAGATCTAGAAGCAAAATCGGATGATACTTGAGAGAGAAGTTGATTTTCAGCTTAAGAGTGTGAAAAGAGGTGAATGGAGGCTAACACTCTCATTTATACATGAGAGTGTACAGCCAGAAGGGGGGTGTATGGCCGTACACTCCATGTGTACGACCGTACACTCCTTAAGTTGAAGTGTTTGCCCAATTTTTGAAGTATTGAACATGTGGGACTTATTTCTAAACCCTAACTTTGAAGGTACAAGGCTTAGAACACTCTAATTGACTCTAAACAATGCTAGAAGATAGCAAAAACGAGTCTGACCTTGAACTTGTTGAAATTCCCCCATTAGAGGGAATTTCGTCCCGAAATTAGAGTTTAAGCAAATAAGCTATTTACAAATAACTAAGCGAAAAGATGAAGATATTTTAGTTTCATTTGATCCTCGCTCTCCCAAGTGAATTCGGGTCCTCGCTTGGCGTTCCAGCGAACCTTCACTATCGGGATACGACTTTGCTTCGTTTACTTGACCTCTCGGTCCATGATCTCTACAGGTTCTTCCACGAAGTTGAGGCTCTCGTTGATCTCGATCTCGTCGACTGGGATTACAAGAGTCTCGTCGGATAGGCACTTTTTCAAGTTCGAGACGTGGAAAGTAGAATGTATGTTACTAAGTTCGCGAGGTAGGTTGAGTGTAAGCTACAGGGCCGATTCTAGCGAGAATCTCGAAAGGCCCTATGTATGTTGGATTGAGCTTCCCACGCTTTCCGAAGCGTATCAAGCCCTTCCAGGGTGAGACTTTCAAAAGAACGCGGTCTCCCACCTAAAATTCCAAAGGTTTCCTTCTCTTGTCAGCGTAGCTTTTCTGTCGGTCTCTAGAGGCTTTCAATTGTTCACGAATCTGAACGATCTTCTCTGTCGTTTCCCGAATGATCTCCAGACCTGTGAGAGTGCTGTCAGGTACTCGTCCTTTAGCTAACTGTGTGTCACCCACCTCAGCCCAGCACAGAGGGGATCTGCACTTCCGGCCATAGAGGGCTTCGAATGGAGCAGCCTTGATGCTCGTATGATAACTATTGTTGTAGGAAAACTAGACAAGGGGTAAATGAGTATCCCATGCCTTCCCAAAGTCGATCACACAGGCTAGAAACATATCTTCCAAGGTTTGGATAGTTCTCTCAGTTTGTCAGTCGGTCTGTAGATGGTAGGGTGTACTCATGTCCAACCTCGTTCCAAGGGAACTTTGTAGCGACTGCCAGAACCTCGAAGTGAATCTACTATCTCTATCGGAGATAATGGATATAGGAACACCATGCAGTCGTACGATCTCCCTAATATAGGTTCTTGTTAGTTTCTCCATCTATCTGTCTCTTTGATAGGCATGAAGCGTGCAGACTTTGTTAACCTATCTACGATCACCCAAATGGTATCGAGACCACCCGTTGTCTTGGGCAACTTGGTTATGAAGTCCATGGTGATTCGCTCCCACTTCCATTCCGGTATCTCTGGTTGCTGTAGTAAACCTGAGGGTTTCTGGTATTCGACCTTGACCTTGGCACAAGTAAGACATTTACTCACGAAGGTAGCAATCTCTGCTTTCATGTTAGGCCACCAGTATAGCTTTTTAAGATCCAGATACATCTTATTTGAACCCGGGTGGACGGAATATTGAGTGTTGTGCGCTTCGGTCATGACCAAGTCTCTGAAACCACCGTGTTTTGGTGTCCAGATCCGGTCCATGAGGTATAAAGCTCCGCCACCCTTGACTTCCAAGTTCTTATCCATCCCTCTCAGGGATTCACTCACCACCTTTTCAGGTTTCAAAGCTTCGAACTGAGCTTCCTTAATTTGCGTGGACAAGTGTGAATGGATAGTCATGGTCAATAAATTGACTCTTCGACCAGAATATTCTTTCCGACTTAGGGCGTCTGCTACTACGTTGGCCTTTACGGGATGATAACGAATTTCGCATTCGTAATCACTGACTAGCTCGACCCACCGTCGCTGTCTCATGTTGAGCTCCTTCTGGTCGAATATGTGTTGTAGGCTTTTGTACCATACAGGTAGTGTCTCCAGATCTTCAGAGAAAACACAAGTACTCCTAACTCAAGATCATGTGTGGTGTAGTTGACCTCGTGCGTCTTCAGCTGTCTCGAGGCATAGGCGATGAGCTTACCTCGTTGCATCAGAACACAGCCGAGCCCCTGGTTGGATGCATCGCAGTAAACCACGAAGTCTTCTATCCCTTATGGGAGGGATAGTATCGGTGCGGTGCATAAGGCTCGTTTCAGCGTTTGGAATGCTTTCTCTTGCTTCTCTTCCCAGTCAAAGGCCACGCCCTTCTGGGTCAATGTCATAAGAGGTTTCGCAATCCGCGAAAAGTTCTGTATGAATCTGCGGTAATAGCCAGCAAGGCCTAGAAATTGGCGAATTTATGTAGGCGTCTTTGGTGCTGACCAGTTCTCAATGGATTTAATTTTGGAAGGGTCCACATGCATTCCTTATTCGCTAACCACGTGACCTAAGAATTCGACTCTTCGGATCCAAAATTCGCATTTAGAGAACTTCTCGTAGAGCTTCTCTGTTCGTAGTGTTCCTAGGATCTGTCGCAGATGATCACTATGCTCCTCCTTACTTCGAGAGTAGATAAGTATGTCATCGATGAAGACGATGGCGAACTGATCCAAGTAAGGACGGCATACCCTATTCATTAAGTCCATGAATACTGCGGGCGCATTGGTCAATCCGAATGGCATCACTACAAACTCGTAGTGTCCATAACGAGTTTGGAAGGCTGTCTTCAGAACATCCTCCTCTAGCACTCGTAACTGGTGATACCCGGATCTCAGATCAATCTTTGAAAAGTAATTCGCCCCTTGCAGTTGGTCGAATAAATCGTCTATGCGAGGTAGAGGGTAACTATTCTTGACCGTAAGCTTTTTGAGCTCTCTGTAGTCGATGCACATACGGAACGATCCGTCTTTCTTCTTCACGAATAAGACCGGTGCTCCCCATGGTGAGAAACTTGGTCTAATAAAGCCCTTGCTGAGCAGTTCGTTAAGTTGACCAGATAGTTCCTGCATCTCAGCTGGTGCTAGACGGTAGGGCGATTTGGCTACTGGGGTAGCTCCTGGGACTAAGTCGATTCTGAACTCGACTTGCCGTTGCGGAGGTAATCCTGGTAGTTCTTATGGAAAGATGTCGGGAAAGTCGCGTACTACTGGAATGTTCTTCAGGTCTTTCGTTTCTTAGCTCGTATCGACAACGTGAGCAAGGAATGCGCGATATTCCTTACACAAGTACTTCTGGGCTTGAATACTCTAGATGATACGGAAGTTCGTGCCGGGTTTGTCGCCGTAGATAATAAGGGTTTCGCTAGACGGATGGTTAAGGCGAACAACTTTTCCGTAACACATGATGTCGACGCGCTGAAGACTCAACCAATCCATGCCGATAATGACGTCGAAACTTTTAATTGAGACCGGAATGAGGTCGATTGAAAATGAATGGCTATCTAGAGTTAGAGTACATCCTATGTATATACTGCTAGTGCTCTCAGTTTTCCCGTTAGCCATTTCTACATTGAACAGTTCTTTAAGTGCTCGTGATTTTTGCTTAAGTAAGTGAGCAAATTTTTGGTTCACGAAACTCCTCTCCGCTCCACTATCAAACAGTATGCATGCATAAGAGTTATCGAGGAGAAACGTACTAGTGACCATTGTAGGGTCGGCAACTACTTTCTTGTGGCCTATAGCCAAAACTCTTCCCACTCCACCGACATTCCCTGTCTTAGGGCAATTCCTTTTGTAGTGGCCCAGCTCGCCACATCCGTAGCAACACTGGCCCACACCAGCGCCGGGGACCTGGGTGATTGGCCTTGCCGGAGATTTGCAGAAACGGGCAGTATGCCCCTTCCAGTTGCAGTTAGAGCACTCCATTTGCCGGCAGGTTCCAGTGTGGTGGAAGTTGCATTTGTTGCACTTCGGCAAGTTTCGAACGTACTGCTTTACCGAAGCAGCAGCGGCAGGTGCTATCGCAGCCTGAACCGCCACGACCTGCTGCTTTTTGGCAGCTTTTTGCTTCTTCTTGTCATCCCAGAACTTCCGCTTGTTATCAGCGGCCTTGGAGGGTTCTGAGATGGCTAGGGTTGTTGTTGTTGACGGGGTACGGACCCCATGGTCAATGAGCCGTTGTGCCAATCGCTTGGCACTATCGAAGGTAGCGGGGTTTGAAGCTAGTACATTCCCCTGAAATGGAGGCACCAGCCCCCAGATGTACCTTTCCACCTTCTTTGCTTCAGAAGGAACCATTCCCGGACATAGCACTACCAGATCGCTGAACCTGGCAGTGTAGGATACTATCTCCATTGGAATACTCTGTAATGTCTGGTGACAAGTCTTTGTGACTTTGTGCATAATCATTACAAGAGGATCAATGCATATAAGTTTAAAATCTAACTATATTTCGGTAAATGGCATGAATTTGGAATTCTTGCATTTGCAGTTAGGATTTGGGAGTGTGAAATTAGAATCATTGAAATTATGTTCAATTGGTTTATTTCACAAAGTAAGGATCATATACAAATATAGAGTGCATAGATGGTGTATGGCAAATCTATTGTTTAGAAAAACATAGTGTACATGCTTGGAGCATGGTACAACTAGTGTTTTTAATTCAAGTATAAAGTTGATAATTTGAAACAGTATACAATGAATAATGTGTAATCAATATGGTGATAAATAAAAGGTGTTCTATTTATATTCATAAGTTCTGAGACCATATTGGATTCAATTATTCTTGTGTTTCACTTTGCATGTTTTGACTTCCAGAATAAACTAGGCCATTCTTCCCGAATGACTAAGTTATTCAAACCATCCACAGTCGGTCATATGTTGGAAGTAGATATGAATCAAGACTGTCATGGGTTGGATTGTAGAGGTCTAAGATGTTGGACAAAGTGGTGCTACAACACTCATGAGTGCTCATAAGTTCTGAGTATTGGATTCAACCCGCGCTCATTTGAATCACTTCATGGATTTTATCACGAGTGATCGTGAGACGATAATATCCTATATTCTTCAAACCTAGAGATATGAGTTGTTACTACGAGTTGGTTATACATTGATTGCACGAAACCGCATTGGTAACTAGATGTTATAAAACGTGCCTTTGTGTATGATTTAACAAGTAGTAGAACAAGCCATATGAGTCGAAGTTTATCCATTCCCTTTACCTTCGGGATAAAAGCGATATCTGTGGGCCCCTTGATGATTTAATGATGATACATGTGAGTACTTGGCCAAGCCAGGACTGATTTGATATGTTCAATCAGTCAGTCATCATGAATCGGAAATCGGGAAACAACAAATGGACAGAGAGAATGATTTATAATCCATGTCTCAGTCTATATGATATCTACAATGGAGGAATATATGATCCCTTTTCTAATGGACAAGTCATTGACAAAGGTCAGAGTTCATCGACAAGGTCAGAGTTCGACAACGGCTTTTGAGAGCTATGATTGCCAGTTGGTTCTTGAAGTCATACTCAATAATAGTTTTAGACTTATCCAAGTGGGAGACTGTTGGATTAGTGTCTAAGTCCATAACTATATTTGGTATGTACTTGACCCGATTGGCATGGTCCATTTGGGTTGCATGGCATCAGAACATTTGGATAGACCGTTTATGAGAAGAAGACATTTGTGAGATATTAATATATTATAAGTTCTAATATATTAATATGAGATCATGTTATTTAATTAGTATTGATCAAGAATTAATTTGGACTTAATTTAGTGATCAAAAGAGACTAATTAAATATATGGGGATTGATTGTGTAAATCATTCATTCTTATATATGTGGGCTTATGATCCATGATTCCTTATGTTGGGTTTAACCCATGTGGTGACCCATGGATACTCCATGGAGGTTAAAACCCATGGAGCATAAGGAATGGGTAAAGTCATGGGTTACATGGTGTAACCCTAATGTGCACACTATATAAGGACCCCTTTAGTTCAAGAAATTGGCACTAGTGGATAATATGGAGGGCAAGCCAATTTCCAAGTCTTATGTCTTCTTCTCATGGTTATTCCAAGTGTTGATGATGTTGTGTGAACCATTTGAGGTGTCACACTTGGGGCACTAGGCTCTCGAGCTACATGGAGTCAAGCTACGTCAACAAGGTATGTATTCTAACTTGTTATATTACCCAAGTATCAAAGATTGTATTCTAGATAGGGTAATACCTTGGAATATTCATATTTGCATGTATAATAGAGAAAACATAGATCCAAGGTATTTAGGGTTGCATGTACACTTAGGAGTGTTAGAATGCTCAAAACCCAACAAATTATGCTAAAGCTGCCGTAATAGCCGTATTTACCGCAACTTGGATAGCCGCCAGATTATATTGCGGAGGAGGCGGAGGGTGCGTAGGAGTTATCGGAGGATTACGCCTTGTCACTCTTCGAGGAGGCATTGCTTAACTGAAAGTTTACAAAGATTGATGATGATAGTAAGAATCAATTGTAAGTATAGTGAGAGTGATCCATGGGCTAAATCGCCATAGTCCAACAGTTGAATGAGTGTATGTTTGAAATAGAGACACAATAGTAGAGTAGGAAAACAAAAGAGCAAACATTTTCCAACAGATTAGATAACTGTCAATATTACTGGTATTATTGATGTAACAAGTTCGGGAAAATGACCTAACAGTAGGTCTTACATCAAACCATAAGGGAAAATGTTGACAACTTAGAAGTCTAGTTATAGTGTTTGAAAGACAGGAATATTTTACAGAAAAGTGCTTCTTAGAGCACAGATAAGAAAGGCTATTCCTTAAACCAAAAGAAAAGATGAGTCAGACATCTTCTACCGGCGACGAGTATTCCTCGGGTGAACCCTCAGATCTGCCAGTTGACGAACTATGTCTTAAAGATGTCGCTCATGAGCTCTCTGACGCACTCGAAGTTCTATGACCTCAGCTCGGGAGGCAGCTAGTTGTTGCTGCAGAGTCTTATTGGCCCTCCTAGTCCTTTCCATAGCTTCTTCGAGATGGATAATACGGACCGTGTTAACACCCGAATTGGCGTCAATTTCCATGACTCGGTCGATAGCTGGCCGACCTTGCTCAACATTCCGAGAAATCCTGCGGACCATGATGGGCAGGACTCGGTCAGCTGAGCCTCCCTCGCTAACATTGTAAAAGCTTCGATCTCCATTGAAAGGTAAAGGTTGATCCTGTTGATGACTCCAACGATTCAAGTTTGTCGCCCACAAGGGTGTGGGGCCTTGAAATGCTGGTCGGGGGTTGAGGTTTGGGATTGGAGCCTCTTGAGGTAGGTTGTTGACTTCTGGTTCGGAGTCACAACCATCCGAAAAGCCTTCTGTGAGGTGATCATCCAAAGGGATTGGATGATCCTCTTCTGGCTCTGCTTCGAGCCATCCAACATTGCCTTGATTTGGGAAGTACGGGTCGCCGTGTGGATGGAATCCAGCCATGATATCTACGCGAGAAAAGGGGTATAAGAATCTTATAAAAATAGACGTACTACCTAAGATAATTATAAGATGATCCTTACTAGTTACTTCAATACTTGCATAGTGCATACCAGTTATATGAATCCAAAACAGGATAGACCTTCAAATAAGTAACCCTAACTCCAAATCCACAACCAAACAAGGAACAAGAAGTAAAGCAAAGATCACAGATTCTGAGTCTATGACACCTTAGTCACATATAACCTTGGCGTATCCACTTAGCAACTATTGACCTACTAGTAAAGACCTTTTTAGTTCTCAAATAAGTAATTATAGTAACACAAAATACTCCAATAGTATTTTAGGTTCATGTTCTGTTCTAATGTTCTCATTGTAGTAGTGTTGGTAAGTTTTTAGACTTGTTGCAACCTCACAACCATCCTTGGGCATATGCTAATCACTTCTCAGACGAACATAGTTGATCATGCTATGTCATTCCCAGAACTGACCATACATCCCCGAGTCTACTCGTGATGTTCAACAATCGTAATACTTTTGTTCTGTGCTAGTGACACTGATTTTAGTATGAATGCATGTATGTATACTTAGTTAAATATTTTATTATTTAAAAGTATAAACTTTTGGTCAGAGTATTTTAATCCCGTTGTGTTTATAGTTTGTATATCTTTTATGGGTTGATATACTCGATTCACTATAAACAATGCTCTGATACCAATCTGTCACACCCCAAAACCGGAACAGCGGAAACGTTTTGGGGCGGAGGACGTCATGTACAGTATCACAACAAAGCATAATAGTAAACAAGCAACAACATCATCCATTGCATTAATAATATAATTTAATACAAGTGTGTTCTTTATAGTTATAAGACACCAAAAATATGAATCAAAATAAGAGATGAGTCTTGAACGTGCTCCATCTTCTCAAAAACCTGGCATCAGTACCTGTCTACTGATGACCTGAGAATACAAGTTATTTTGAAAGAGTTTATCAACTTTAAAGCTGGTGAGTTCATAAGCATTTTAGTGTCATTGTCTGTATGAAAATGTTTGTAAGTGTTTGATGTATAAGTTTGTAGTAAATGTTTGTATCTCCTAGAAAATCCTATATTTTCTACTAAAAAGTAGCCTTCTACCAAGGCATCAAATGTTCTGTATGTTTGTTTCTTGTAAAAGTGTGTATTTTTCCCAAGTGTGACTATCATTAACAAAATATAGTTTTTACATTACCGTTTATGTGAGAAGATCACAATGTGAATGCAATGGGAAAATAATAAAGTACTGTAGTGTTGTATATAGTAACTACTGCTGTACTAACTACCTAAAACAGGTGCTGACTATGTTCTTCCTTGCTTCGTGAATAGATAAGTATATTATCTATGAATAATATCACGAATCTGTCTAGGAAAATACGACACACCCGATTCATTAAGTCCATGAACACGGCGGGTGTATTTGTCAGACCGAAGGGCATCACTACAAACTCGTTGTGACCATAACGAGTTCAAAATGCTGTATTGGGAACATCACTCTCCTGAACTCGTAATTGGTGGTACCGTGATCTTAGGTCGATCTTCAAAAAGTAGCTCTCTCCTTGGAGTTGGTCGAACAGATCGTCTATTCGCGGTAGAGGGTAGCGGTTCTTAATAGTGAGCTTGTTTAGTTCGCGGTAGTCTATGCACATTCGGAAAGATCCATCCTTTTTCTTCATGAACAAGACCGATGCCCCCCAAGGTGAGAAGCTCTGTCTGATGAATCCCTTACTGAGGAGTTCTATTAGCTGGCTGGATAATTCTTGCATCTCTGCTGGTGCTAGACGATATGAGGATTTGGCTACTGGGGTAGCTCCAGGAATCAAGTCGATTCGGAACTCGACTTGGCGTTCAGGAGGAACTCCTGGGAGATCCTCGGGAAAGACGTCAGGAAAATTACAGACTTCAAGAATGCTCTCGGGGTCTTTTACTTCTTGTTTTTCATCCACGACGTGGGCTAAGACCGCGTGGTACTCCTTGCATAAGTACTTTTGGGCTTTGACGTAAGAGATGATGCGAAGGCTCGTACTGGGTTTGTCACCGTAGATGACAAGAGTTTCGCCGTTTGGCAGATTAAGGCGAACGACCTTCTCGTAGCATAGAATTTTGGCATGATGAGGACTCAACTAATCCATACCGATGATGACGTCGAAACTTTTTTTTGAGACAAGTATAAGGTCGATTGGGAAAGAGTTATCATTTAGTGTGAGTGTGCAGCTTATGTATATGTCGTTAGTGCTCTCGGTCTTTCCGTTTTCCATCTCGACAGTGAATTTTTCGTTTAGAGATTGTGGTTTTTGTTTGAGAATGTGTTTAAATTTGTGGCTCAAGAAACTCCTCTCCGCACCACTATCAAATAGTATGCATGCATAAGAGTGATTGAGGAGAAATGTACCCGTGACCACTGTAGGATCCATTATTGCTTCCTCCTGTCCCATGGTCAGTACTCTTCCCGCACAACCAATATTCTGGGTCTTCGGGCAATCCCTCTTGTAGTGCCCAGTTTCACCACACCCATAGTAGGCTTGGCTTACTCCAGTTCCGAGGGTCTGGGTGTTGGATTGTGCCGGTGCTTTACAAAAACGGTCAGTGTGCCCCTTCCTGTTGCAGTTGTTGCACTGCATCTCACGGCAAGGTCCGTGGTGATGGAAATTGCATTTGTTGCACCTCATAAGGTTCCCAGCGTATCGACTGGGAGGTGCTTGAGTAGTAGGAACAGTAGCAGCGTGAACTGCCATAGTTTGCAGTTTTTTTTAGGGTTCTTGAGATGACTGCCCCTTTCTTTTGTTCTAGAATTTCTTCTTGCCACCACTTTTTTTGGGTTGCTCGGGAGGCGGCTATCATGAATCCTTGACAAACCCCATGATCTACTAGGGTCTATTCCAGACGCTTTGCGCTATCAAAAGTAAGTGGGTTTACAACGATTGCATTCCCTTGGATCTGAGGAGAGAGTCCCCTGATGTATCTTTCTACTTTCTTGCTTTCCGGGGTGACCATCCCGGGGCACAAAGTAGCGAGGTCACTAAATCTGGCCGTGTATGCAGCAATATCGGAGTCCTTCATCGTCAGACCCCAAAGCTCCTGCTCTAGCTTTTGCACCTCGCCCCTCGGGCAGTATTCTGCTAGCATTGGTTCCTTTAAGTCATCCCAGCTCATGACATTAGCTATTAGGAGAGTTAACGACTTGACTTGGCTGTTCCACCAAGAGAGAGCTCTGTCTGTGAAATGCGTGCTGCAAATTTCACATTGCTAGTTTCGGGGCACGCACATATTTTGAATACTGATTCAATTTTCTCAAACCAGCATGTCAAAGCAATGCCACCTCCGGTTCCATCAAAGGATCTGGGTTTAGCGTTCGTGAAGTCTTTATAGGAACACTCCCTCCGGTGTGCATGATTATCTTCGTGGTTAGAAGGATTGACACCACTACCCGCCCCATTAGTGCCACTTGCATTGATCTGTGTCATGGCTGCTGCTACAGTGGCAGTTACTACTGCTTGAAACACAGTAGAGTCATACTGAGGAGGTGGCGGCGGTGGTGGATTTGTTGGTGGGTTGTTTTTCTTCCTGTTGGACTTCTTTGGAGGCATCTTTCTCCATAATGATTTAAGAGAAAATGATGACAAGTCCTCTATAGTGGTCATGATTCAGGTGATATTGAACAAGGTATATCTTATCATGACAATTATAGTGTTCTATTAAGCGATTTACAGTGGACGTCTACTAATATAAATAAACAATCGCCATTTCATTTAATGAAATTCATAGCAACACTTGAATTGAATTCGTATAGTGTGATTCGTGCCTGATCTCCCTATAATTATATAGTCTATACAAATTATATATAACTAAGGCTAAATAGGTCTTCGAATAAGTGATCCTACTGTAAGTCCACAACCAAACAAGGAACATGAAGTAAAGCTAAATCACTATTCTAGGTCTGTAAACTCTTAATTATATATAAATTATATGTATACACTTAGCAATTATAGATCTATCAGCAAGGGTTCTTTGTTTTCACATGTTTGACTCTAGTGTTATAGTGCTATAAAATACTCCTATGGTATTTTAACTTTTATGTTTGGTTGTAGTGTTCCGTTGTATAGAGTTGGTAAGTTTCAGACTTGTTGCAACGCCACTATCACTCCCAAACACATGTTGATCGTATCTCAAATAAATATAGTTGATCAGGCTATATTTATCCTAGATATGATTGCATAACTATCCAGTTATGACCGTAGTGTCCAAGTCATCCAAATACTTTTATGTAATTTCTTACCGTGATACTGTTTCTGGTATGTATGCATGTTCGTATACTTCTTACAAAATACTTATATTTTAAAAGTATCCTTTTAGTCAGAGCACTTCGGCCCCATTGTATATATAGTTGCATGTTTGATATATTTGGTTCACTATAAACAATGCTCTGATACGAATCTGTCACACGCCCAAATTGGAACGGCCGAAACGTTCAGGGGCGGAGGACGTCATGTACAGTATCACAACAGTTGAATAATAGTAATCAAAGTAACAACAACCATTGCATTGTTAACATAGTGTTTACATTGTGTTTGCAACATTGTGTGTATAACATCAAAATGTATAGAAAAAAATATAGACGAGACACCATGAATGCTCCGTCTTCTTAAAAACCTGTAGTGTACCTGTCTACTGGTTCCGTAAGAATACAAATGATTTTGAAAGTGTATCAACATTTAAGTTGGTGAGTTCATAAGTGTGTTTTAATGATAGAAAACTTTTCATTGTTCCTTGAAAAGCTTTAGTATGATCCTCCAGAAAATCCAATATTTTCTTTAGTAAATGTAATGTACTTTTAGGCCTCAAGACCAAAATGTATGTTTGTTACTGTACTTTGTAAATGTATATTGTAGTCTTATTAATGAATAAAACCATATCATGAATATTTACCTAAATTGTATGTTGTACTAGTGTACTCTGTACTTAGGAAGTAGTGTATCGTAGTGGTGTTTGTATGAAAACCTTTCTATGAATGCCTGGATCCCACCAGTTGTAGTGTAAAATAGTGTACTGTAGTTTCATTATATAAAATAAAACCATTGATGTAGTGTTAATCCCGTAAACAATGTTTTAGTTAATACTATTGTGTGTTTAATATAACCATGCTAATCTGACTAGTGGCCTCTACGACATTCTTCAGGCGTCGGAATGTTATGACATTTGTCAACCCAGGCCTGCCGGCCTAACTGTAGCTAACAATTTAGGTGCGGGATTGTCAGTATTGTATAGATCTATACGTAAATTCACGCTCACCCTCCAGGAGACTCTGGTTATAATTTATAGGGCTTGAACCTGTTCCCTGATTGGTACAATTGAAGTAGTGCCTCACAACGCTGTATTAACTAGTTTACATGTAGTGTTATACTGTCCACTTGTACTTTAAACTGTAATCACCTCGTAGTAGTGTACTTTGTAATGTAAAATAATTATACTTAAATAATTATTTAATAATGTATCCTTGAGATAGTGAAATAAAGTATTGTTCCATAAACTATACCTATAATAGTTTATATACTTGTTTCCATTTAGTATTCTTGAACATGTAAAATAGTGTAATGTTTCTCAAGCCATACCTATTATAGTTTAAATGTATGTTCTCGTTTCATTTATTGAACTTAGCAAAATAATGTAGTGGTTCACAAACTATACCAATTATAGTTTAAATGTACGCTCTGTAATGAACTGAAAACCTTTGCAATTTAACAGTGTGTATAAAGTGGTAGTAAGAGATTCGTGAAAATACCCTTTTGCTCGACATGTTACAAAAGGATTAAAAATATATATAAATATATTTTTATAAAATACAACGATAAATCAGTTTGAATCAATTGTAAATGGTTTGAAATCATTTGAATATTGACACAAGAGTCCTTGTGTTTTACTTGTATTCCCCTCCCCCTAAAAACATTGAAAAATATTGAAAACATAGGGGTATTAACCAACCTCTAGTGTGTGATCGTGTTCAGGTAGCGAAACTACAGAGATGATCCTCGGGCTAGTGTACGTGGAAATAACGGTATCCTAATATTATTTAAACACGTAATCTTATTTGAATTAGCGAAATAATTAATTATAGTGTTAGACAACACTTAATTTATGTAAGGAATACTTATAGAAATTACCGAAAATTATTTGGAGTGATGATAAGTTTTTTCGGTCTATCCCTCACCGAAATTCCTTGATTTCAGTCTTAAAACCTCAACCGAGAACCAAGTTAACGGTCTAAAAGGGTTCTCGGTCTGAGTGATTTCTCGGTCCAGGTGGTTTTCGGTCAGGCTTGAAGATTTGAAGATTGTTCTTGGTGTTCTTGGTGAAAATTATGAAGATGTGAAGGGTTTTGCTTGAAGATTTGAAGGTTCTTGTATGATACTTGAGAGCAAAATGAGTGTGTTATGTGTAAATAGTACAGAGGACCCCATAGAGGACATGTCGCCAAATCTTGAGGGCCAAAACCACAGTCCCTAGCTCTAAATCATGTGTCGGATAATTCGCCTCATGAGGCTTCAGCTTCCTCGAAGTGTAAGCAATCACGCGAACCATCTGCATTAGAACTGAACCAAAACCCGTGATCACGCATCACCATAAACCACGAAGTCCTCAACACCCTCTGGCAGGGTCAAAATCGACGCCTCACACGATCTCTGGCTCAGGTTCTCAAAAGTTGCTTACTGCTTAGGCCACCAGCAAAAGGTTACTATCTTCTTCATCAATCGAGTCAGAGGAACCACTATCTTGGAGAAATCATGAATGAATCTCCAATAGTAACCTGATAAACCAAGGAAACTTCAAATCTTAGATGGAGACCTCAGAACCTCCCATCTCATCACAGCCTCAACCTTGGCCGAATCGACCAGAAAACCGTTCTGGTTGACAAGGTGTCCCATAAACTATACCTCGCGCAATCAAAATTCACACTTGGAGAACTTTGCATAAAGTCACTTGGGGTCCGAATATGCACTAACTGATGGTCACAATCGATCACCGCCCTATTGGGGCTTAACCAGTCCATCCCTATGATAACCTTGTTCCCCTACAATGGAATGAGAACCAAATCAATCGGATACTGCTCGCTAAACATCTCAAGAACACAACCCCGATGAACCCTCGGTACCCGGGCAGATGGATCATCTACAATCTCAACGTCTAAAGGACAATCCAACTACCCCGGAGCTCCAGCAAACCTCTTGCTAAGTGCAAGCGATACAAAATATTGGGCCTGAATCAAAGAATATCAACGCAGAGATACCGTTCATGAGGAACGATCCTAAAATAAAACATACAAATATAAGCAGACAATTTAATATAAATAAAGAGATAAGGAGAAGATACATACACGTTACCACATCAGTTGCTGTGCAAACCTCATCGGCCGTCCGCTGAAAAGCCGTTCTCTTCACCACAGACGTATCTACCTTGCCCTAGCGGCCATCAGAAATCCTCAGCGTTGCTGGAGAAGGTGCTACCACTGGTCCAACTGCTACTAAACTCGGATAATGGGCCTTCTTGTGGTCCCTCTTAGTGCAAAAATAGAAAATCAGGTCATATACTGGGGTGTTGGTGGTGGTAGTATCAGTATAATCCCTGCTAATATGACCTATCCGACCATACTTGAAGCAGCCAGAACCACCCACCCTGAATGCCCCATCGTGCATCTTACCACACTTGCCATAGTGGCTCCGGCCCTGCTGGTATCTCCATCTCGAATCAAATACCTTGGGCCTCTTGCCCGAACCCCCTGAAACCTATGCCTAATCCGACTTCCTCTTCCTCTCCATCTCCAAATCAATTTATCTCTCTCTCTATCCTTCATGATCATATCCTCCAATGTCTTGCAACTAGATCGACTCACAAACTGTCGAATATCACTCCTCAGCATCTCATGGTATCTCAACTTTTTCATCTCCTCGTCTGCCACATGCTTCGGAACTAACAACGCCCTATCACGGAACATCGCGGTGATTTTATCCACCATCTCAGTAGTTTGGCGAAGGTCCTGGAACTCCCCCGCCAACCGCTACACCTCAATTACTGGTGCAAACTCAGCTCTGAATCTAGTTACAAAATCATCCCATGTCATTGAATCAACCACCTAATCAACAACGGAGCACCCAACGTCCTCCCACCAGTCTCGAGTTCTGTCTTTCAGAAGATAGGAAGCAATTCTGACTTTTACCCCATCGGGACAACTTCTAGAGCGGAAGGCGTTAGCAACATCTGCTGACCAATGCATGTTCGCAATCGGGTCCTTCTCTCTGAAGTACGCTGGAGCCCTACATGCCTAGAACTCTCTGAATGTCATCGAACGGTCCCCAATCAAAGCCACCATATCAGAACGGAAAGAGCCCAAGCGCTCCTCCTACACCACCATGATACGCCCCTTGATCGTACCAAAGATCACAGGAGTCTGCTCCTGAATGATGCGGGTAATCTCAGACGAAATGAATTCATGTTTCTGATCATCCAACTGCCCGGATCCAGAACTAGAGCTTGAGCTCTCCCAACATTTTATCATGCAAATACTGAGCAGTTCCTTAGCCCTAACTAGCATGCGATTCACAGATATATAAATCAATGCATATCATAAAACATGTATGGGTATTTTGGGAAAACTTACTTGAGCTCGGTCGATTGCATGCACCACACCCTTTTTATAAACCATTTCCTTTTTGATTTTTTTACCAAATCCTCAGTTAGAGTTCAGACACACCCGAGAGTATGTCCGAATCCGTCAAACTAGGGCTCTGATATCAACATGTAACTTCCCAAAAATTACAACTAAAAATTTCGTTTTAAAATTAATAAAACTATTATCCAAAACATCATCATAGAAATCATGGTGAATCAAAGTGTATCAACAACATCACAATACAACAAAGTGAGGTAAAATAGGGAACGAGGTGGTGTGTGCACTGCAATCATCCCAAGCTCTTCCTATTCAAACCAGAAGAACATGAAAACATAAAATAAAAACCATAAGCAAAAAGCTTAGTAAGTTCCCCAAAATACCACATACAATACATAATAAACATATAATGGGCCCAACTCGGTATACATATATGTCAGTCATTAGGCCCCACCCGTTACACATATAAACATATAAATAGATAAACAGATAGCCATGCAATAATCACAAACATAAATAGCATACAGAATGGTCATCGGGTCTCGCCCAATAAACATATAAACACATAACATATGCAAGAGTCACGCAGACATCTAGCATCCTAAACATAACAAACCATGGGCCAACATTGGTACCTTCAAACCACTAAACACAGTGAGGAAACTCACCTCTAGCTGCCGAAACACTCAAATGAATTTTGGTCTGCTAGTCCGAAAAATCCCCGCGCTAACATCATCAGAATAATATCCAATCAATAATTGGATCTCGACCCATAATCAAGAATCTAAGCTACTTGACCGATATCCGGGGTAAAAAACCATTTACCTTTTTTCTTACTTGGTCCAAAACCATGGCCCAACCCAACAACTCAAAAGGCACAATTTCCTAAATGGCAACTCAAACCCAATATGGCCCAATCTTCCAAATTGGGCCCAAAACCCATCAGGGGCCTAAATCTAAGGTAGCCTAATATACTAGCAAAATCCCAAATCCGTGAACGCCAAGCCCAAGCGTCTATCTGCTGAGTACGCGGGGCGTACTCAGCTGTTACACCCAGCGTATTCCCCAGACTCCCAATACAATCCATTAAGCACTTAATCAATTAAGACTTCTTGCCAAACTCTCAGATCTGGTACTAAAGGGTGACTTAATACGTAAAGATGGCAACTTTACACCCATGCATGGCTTAATGGGACCCAACACTTAAAAATATGCTTAATAAAGCTCTTAACACTTGCATGGTCCAATATCTTTCACAAAAACCTACATGGAGGTAAGATCTAACATCCATGGCTTCTGGAGTAGATCAAAAGCTTAACTTGAACTCAAAAGTCTCAAAAATGCATAAATAACACCATAAAATAGATCTAGCACAAAGGACCATCAATGTTGTCACACCCCCGGACCAGAACGGCGGAAACATCCGGAGGCGGGTGACATCATTGTGTAGCATCATAACAATTATATATAAATGAAACATAGCAACCCAAACATCATACATCAATATAACAAGCTTACATTGTTTTACATCATGTTTATGTTCTCAAATTTACACAAAAGAGACATCAGTAAGAAAATTCCAAAATACGTCAAAATAATCCTGAGTCCGCGATCCATAACCTGCTTATTGATTTCCTGAGAATACAAGTCATTTGAAAAGCGTCAACATAAAATATGTTGGTGATTTCATAAGCATTTTCGTATAAAACTTCGATGAAAGTTTAGAATTCTAGAAAATCCAATATTTTGTTATCAAAATGGTTGTAATTCTTGTTTCAAATCGAGTATAGTTGCATGTGTGACTTAGTTTATCGTTTTGAAATCGTGTCAAATAGTTTCCATTAGAAAATCCTATATTTTCTGATGTATAAAATTAGTAGTTTTAACAAAAACATAACGCTTGTGTGAAAAAGGGTCTTATCGAGGTAATCAAAACATAGTTGATTGTAAATCGAAAGTGAAATCTGAGTAAACACATTTCTGATATATTCTAGTGAGTCGTTATAACCATACTAATGTGACGGAGTGCCTGTTATGACGTTCTTCAGGCGTCGGTTTTGTTTAAGACATTTGTCACCCTAGACTGGCCGGTCTAGCTGTAGCGAACAACGAAGGTGCGGGGTGTCAACCCCGTATAGATCTATACACAAATTGCCGCTCTCCCTCCAGGAGACTCTAGTTATAACTCTTACAGGACTTAAAGCGTACATATTATATTAATATATGTATTATGAAGATTTGTCTGACTAGAATACTAACCGATCTTTGGGCAAATCGTGAAATCCATTATTTACTAATTAAATTATAATAGTTGTAATCGTTGACTAGATATTTCGTTTAGTTTCGTTTCGTTTGTTTAAATAAATAATCCCATTTGAATATTTATTAAATCAACCCAATATTAGCGAAGTCGGCATACGGCTCTTCCCTTTATAAAATACTAAGTGAGACCCCATTTGCCGGAAAGTGTCAAGTTATGGTTTGTATACAACTTTGACTTGTGTGAGTTTATGATAGCAGCCTTATGACGTGCAATTGTTTCTGTCATAAGGGCTCTATTTGCATAATTTCTTGATGAGATTATTTATATCAAGTATTTATAAAATGATCCCTAATAGTTTGCAAAAGGTCATAAAGTTTCACTTTTCAAAAATTTCTAGAAATAGTGTCAACTTATCAAAGTCCATTTTAGCAACTTTTATTTCTAGACATGAAAGCATAGATAAAAGGGGTATGCTGGACACACCCAATAGTTTGGGAGGCTCTTTTGTACACAAATCATCCTTTATGTGATGATTCAATTATTCCCTGATCTTCATGAAATTGTGAAATCTCACGTTCATGAAAATTTTAATAAAATAATAATATATCAACACACACTAAACATACAAGTACATGCAATTATCCAAGGATTTAGACAAGATTTGACTTGTATTCTCCCCTAAAAACATTAATAACTTAGAAAAAGGTGGGGTATGAAGCTCACCTTGGTTAACTTGCTGGGTGATTTGAAGAGATGATGAGGAGTTTCCAAGTTTCAACGCTTGAAAGATTCTTTGAACGTTAGGAATATCCTAGTAATAATTTTATGTGTAAATATAATAAAATCTTAGGAATAATGTGGAGAATCTGTAAGGTCCCTAAATTTCTTGTGGATCAATCAGATCCGTTTGATGGTGCGGAATCCCAATCAAACGGATGATGTCAGATCAAATAGAAGGAGAATAAGAAGAAGATGAATCTATGATGTATTCAATGAAATGATTGAAGCTCCATACACATAGTTCACACACACTCTTCTCTCTAGTTTCTCTCACACCTTAGAATGCACACACTTAAGCTTCTTGGTTCTTACCCTCACATGCACTCCTCACCCTATATATATATGGACCTAAGGCCAAGCCCAAAATACAAATAATCCAAGCTACAATTAATCCTATACTATTTTCGGCCCAAATAATAAAAACAATAAATGCTTAGAAAAACAAAGTATAAACCATATTTTTGACCCAACAATCTCCCCCTTGGTTTATAGCTTTCTTTTCTAAATGACCCAACAAGATCCCCCTAAAAAGTAGCTGGCTTTTCTTGTTAATCTTCAGTGAGAGCTTGGCTTCAGCATTAATCTTCAAATTCTTCACAGCTTCAAGATGAACTAGATGAATCTTCAATGAATGAATTCATCATGAGTAGTTGGGCTTTTCTTCATAATTTGACATTGAACGCACATTGGGTGAGGAGGCTTCTTGTACCGATTCTAGAAAGATAGCGCTTTCAGCTTGAGAATCTTTAGAGAGAACATCAGAGAGAACAAATATTTTGGATCACTTCAACAGGTACAAAGATAGCGGCATACTGATTGAGGAGGATTCAATGCAATCCGTCACATAATCTTCAATGTCATCTTCACCTTGCTTCTGGGGTTGAAAGATTGAATGTCGAAAGAAAAATCTTCATTTCTTGATCCTTCGAATGAGAATTCTTCGATGATCACGGATGAAGCCTTGGCTCAGAAATCTTCGACACAAACTCCATGAGTTTCATCTTCACCTGAATTCACTTTTCAAGACAAAACAAAACTAAAAGAAAATTTAGCACACAATATTTTTGGATTTTTCATATTTTCTGAAAAAGAAATAAAACAGAAATAACACTATTTTTTGGATTTTTAATTTTCTGATTTTTGTTTGGTTTTTAAATTTTTTAATTCTCCCCTAATATTTAAATTAGAAGAAACTATGAACAAATTTAACAAAAATAAAATGATATCTAACTTTAAGAATGATTTGGGATCAAAGTTTTTAAACAACCTTTATCCGTTTATCAGTACCTTCTATCTTCACGTCTTTGTCTGGTCGATCGCCGATATTGTTGTCTACTTAAACACGAAAAATTGTGACAAAATTAGGACATACTATTAGTTATAAGACAAAGTGATCCTAAGTTCCTAGAAAATATTTCTTAAGGACCATTCAGCTGACGACGACCAGGGATATTGTTGTCCACCTAAATTGAGCAGCGAGATCTATAGACAATCTGTAAGTGTTCAATTTTTAATTGTACTAGAACATGGTTCCCGCTTCCTGATATGCTCCAGTAATCAAGGACTTCCAGAGTACTCCTTACATCGGGTGAGCAGCCAATCATTAGGAGAGAAGATAGATTTAGAATGCATATGCTATGCACCCAGGTCGGATCTCTTCCAATCACGCAGAGGGTGGAACATATGACTAACTGAAGTTTTAGAGGGATTGAGAAGTAGAATGGTGCATATACTGTGTACTAGGTCGGATTATGAGTCACGCAACGGAGACAGTATATGGCTAATAGATAGAAAGAATTGCATAGATAGAAGATGCATAGAAATAGAATTGCATATGTTACAGTCCAGGTCGGATTTTGAGTCACGCAGAGGATGTAACATATGACTAACAGACAGATAGAGAAAGAAAACAATTTTCTACAGACCTAATTCATCGGAATTTACCAGTCGCCCCATCAATACCGGAATTAAGGACAGAATCCGCACATCGAGGAAAAGTTAATCCACGGTTCCAAGTACAGGTTCTTTAATGTGACCAGTAGATTCCCATATATATCTCCCTGCTCAACCTATGCAAGCGTCGTATTGTCAGACTAAACGGATCTAACTAGGTCAAGATTTGTCAAGTCTATGAATTCCTTAAGTTCAACTCTGCCTAGTCAAGTCCATTTAGAATCCTTCGTGCCTACCAGCGCATCAAACCCAGAGCATAGACCCTTCATCTTTGGGTACGTTATGCAGACTCGGATTGCCTGTTATCACTTGATAATATCATTTCCCTAAACATCTCCCTCAAGCACATTCCATAACTAACATATTTTTTTTTGATTTTTTGATTTTCTAATGTTTTTGGATTTTTTAAAATTTTAAAATTTTTGTTTTGTTTTTATTTCTCCTCCTAAATTTGTGCATAGGAGTGAAACGAAAGTAAATGCGCAAATTTAAACTATCCTAAAACAAAAATTAGTCTTTAAAGCCAATCAGCTTAAGAAAAACTCAGGAGTATAGAGAAGAAAACTCAAACCGTAAGTCACCGATTGAATTTGCATCCAGAAGGTCTGAGAACAGCACGCGTAATCTCAGAACAGATCCAAAAATTCTTCACATCGTTAAGCACTAACCCCATGAGTGATCCCTTCCTTTCTTCCTTTCCCGCAAAGGACACATACTCGCAAACAATGTTCTGAGTGTTGTACAGTTGAGAGATGTCTCTTATCATGTGCCAGGAACAACCACTACCAACAAACCGGAGTCTGATGATATGCCTCCATAGCTGCTCCGACACAGAGCGGGATCAGTTGGTCTTTGGAACCCAATCCATTTTGAAACTGGGTCGACCTTTGTCATCCTTGCACGGTACTCTCTCCCATGACATATCCTGTTTATCACAAACAGAAGATGTAGAAACGTTAGAAGCATTAGGAGATTTGGGAGAGTGAACCTTCGGAACCCATCTGTAGTTGGGTTTAACCCATTTCTTTTTAGATCTGACGGGTGGCTCAGTACTTGCTTTTGAACTTGATGTTGGCCGTTGAGATGACTTTGACCTAACCGGTCTTTGTTTCATTGGAGCATCTCTTGGATTGGGCTTCTTGGCCGGCATTTCCTTCTTGACTTTGGGATTTTTATTCTTGTCCTTTGGAGTTTGATTCTTGCTCTTCTGCGCATTCCAGTCATCATTGTCTGAACGTGAACTTGAGGGGTTTCTTTTGGAATATCTCCCTCTTGGCGCGTTCTGCCAGCCTTGTGCATAGTAAGGAACGTATGCGCGATTTGGAAAGTTTCGGGTAATGTGACCAGGTGTTCCACAGTGAAAACATGTCTTTTTCTTCACTGTGAAGTTGTTTCTTCCTGCCCCTGGTGGCGTATCTTTTCCTTGTCTCTTGCTTTTCCCACACGCACAGTTGCAGCATGCATTCTGTTTAACTTGATTTGGTGGCCTGTACTTCTCAACAACAGGTTGATCAGAAGCAACTGAGTTCGAAGCAACAGATTCAGAGCTCAAGGAGATGTTGGTTTGTTCAATGGTTTTCTCCTTGTTCTCATCTTCTGTTGCTTTACTATCAGGCACACTCTCTTCAACTGCTTGCTTGGATTGATTTAAGGATTGATCTGCAGGGGAAGTAGAAACGTTAGTATTTTCAACATTAATAAATCCTCCTGAAACAAAACCAGATGGCTTGCCATAAACCATGAATGGTTCGTTGGCAATCTCCTCTTTAGACAAAGGTTGATACTGATATGTATGATTAAAAGGAGGAGGTACATTATCGTATCCTAAACCCTTTGACTGATTATGTTTAAATTTCATGCAATGGTATATCATGTTGGCAACTACTTCGCTTGATACATCAAACTTTTTAAAATCAAAATTTGCAGTTTCAAATTGCCCTTTTAATGTATCAAGCTCAGTAATTAACTCAGCATTCTGTCTCTTGATATAATCATAATGTTCACATTTTTCACTGTAGTCTTGCTGAATTCTCTTAAACTCCTTTATTTTTGTTTCTAATTCAGCCTTCAGGGGTTTCTGTCCTTTCCTGAGTTGATATCCTTCATATCTCAGGTCCTCAACTTCTCTTTTTAATAAATCAATTTGTTCCCGAAGAAATTTAATCGTATCTTCACTAGATAGTGTACATGAAACTTCACATGATTGAGAACATGAAACTTCATTGACCGGGAGGTTTGCGGAACTCATTGTTTTTCCACACTTCAAAGCGTCAATTTCTTCAATTATATCAGCTAGACTAAGACGATTGAGATCTTTTGTCTTCTTGATGACAGCCACGTTCATATCCCACGATTTCGGAAGTGAATTCAATAGCTTTTTGTTTATCTCAGATTTAGTCAAGAAAATCCCAGCTATATTCATCTCAGTAGTGAGTGTGGTAAATCGCTGCAACTGAGCTTCCAGGGTTTCTCCAGGGATATAATCGAACATGTTGAAGTTTTGTCTTAACATCTCCTAACGACTCTCTTTCATGTCTTCAATTCCCTTGTAGACCTTAAAAACCATTAAAAGCACAATTAGAACTTAAAAGTCAAACCCAAAAAAAAGCCGTTTGACTATAAACCTCAAAAGTCAACCTTAAAAGTCAAATTTAAAAAGTCAAACTCAAAAGTCAAACTTGAAAAGTCAAACTTAAAAGTCAAACCGAAAAGCTAAATTTGAAAATTTAAAAGTTAAACGAGAAAGTCAAAGTTTAAAGTCAAAGGTCAAACTTGAAACTCAAAGTCAAAATTTTATGGTCAAAAGTTAAAAAATAAAGTCAAAAATTAAAAACTAAATTTTTGGGTTGAAAATGGAATTTTCAAATAAAGAAAATTGATTTTTTGGGTTAAAAATGTAAAAAATGCGAAATTAGGAACGAAAGGGAGTGCTTTTGAATTAAAATTGGGAGGGAAGGAACAAAGGCGTCACTAGAGGAGTTGGTAAAGCGCTGGGTTCCTCAACCAGAGGTCCCAGGTTCGATCCCCGGCACCCCCCAATTCGTTTCAATATTTTTAATGCGAAGCTGCTGTGCTACGAGGACTGCTGCGAAGCTAGCTGCGAAGCGAGGACGAGATGCGATGACGCGATGCGAGGCTTGCTGCTGCTGAGCCGGCTACCCTAGCCGTTCACCGAGCCGAATTCTGAGCCGAGGCCGCAAACTCCGGCGACCGTAAACCGCCGACCATAAACTCCGGCGACCGTAAACCGCCGACCGTAAACTCCGGCGACCGTAAACTCTTCAAGGACCGTAAACACAGCTTCAGATTGCGAAAAAAACAACGTTTTTCACCATTTTTGCTCCAAAACTCGATCAAAAACTCGTTTTTATGAAAAACGCGAAGAACAACCCCCCCCCCCCCTAATTTTCAGAGATCTATCCAAAAACGCAAGAATCTTTCCAAAATAAGATCAAATCGGCTCCAGATCTGACAAAATTGACTGATACAATCCAAGCTCTGATACCAATTGTAAGGTCCCTAAATTTCTTGTGTATCAATCAGATCCGTTTGATGGTGCGGAATCCCAATCAAATGGATGATGTCAGATCAAATAGAAGGAGAAGAAGAAGATGAATCTATGATGTATTTAATGAAATGATTGAAGCTCCATACACATAGTTCACACACACTCTTCTCTCTAGTTTCTCTTACACCTTAGAATGCACACACTTAAGCTTGTTGGTTCTTACCCTCACATGCACTCCTCACCCTATATATATATGGACCTAACACCAAGCCCAAAATACAAATAATCCAAGCTACAATTAATCCTATACTATTTTCGGCCCAAATAATAAAAACAATAAATGCTTAGAAAAGCAAAGTATAAACCATATTTTTGACCCAACAGAATCACTAGTCAAAGAAGATAAAATACTTACAAAAAGGCATATGGAAATTTTCTTTGAAGGAATGAGACTTAAAGCTTGAATAAGTTGAGAGCACCCTTAGGAGTTTACTGGATGTGAAAGTGAGAAGTGGAATATGGGGGAAAGGGGTTCACGTATTCTAAATGGGGAGGATAAGGGATGACTTGACATTTTCATGGAGGGCTGGTGGATAAACCTTATTATCTATGGATAATGTGTGTTTTACTGAGATTTGCATGGGGAATGAAGGATTTACATCACATCACAAAGTCAAACCCTTTATCTACTTAGAATCTCTTTAAAAATCTTGGGTATTATTTTATATAAATATGTTTAAAATAATCAATTTTGGCATAAAATAGGGGTTTAGGATATGAAAAATACGAGTTTGGAGGAATTCCCGACGTCAAAATATCCAAAACTGAAGAAAAAGTCTGAAATGAACAAAAATCCGGATTGTAGCCTTGTTCCTGCGAGGGTCCGAATTTCTTAGGGGAGTTCCGGAGTCTCTGAGTAAAATCCGGAGTCAACTGGGTAATTTCTGAAGTCGCCTAGTGAGTTCCGAAGGCCATTATCAAGTTCCGAAGCGTTCCCTCGGTTTCGGAGTCAGGAGGCGGAGTCAGTAGGTCCGGTCCGAGGTGCGAAGCCGGCTAGGAGTTTCCGAAGCAAGTCTCGCGCTACCGTCCGGAGTCATTTCTTCCGGAGTCCACCCTTCCGGAGCAGCGAGATACCGAAGCAACTGAAGTGTCCGAATGAGAGGCTTATTCCGGAGCGAATAGGGGATCTGAAGCAATGAGGCTTATCCCTGATGATCTCAGGTCCTGTGAAGGTGCTATCTGGTAATTTCCCTCTTGCCAGCTTGGTGTTACCCACCTCGGCCCAACAAAGGGGCGATCTGCACTTCCAGCCATATAAGGCCTCAATGGGGGCGACTCCTATGCTCGTGTGGTAGCTGTTGTTATATGAAAATTCAACTAGAGGCAAGTTAGTATGCCAGGCTTTGCCAAAATCTATTACACATGCTCGGAGCATGTCTTCTAGAGTCTGAATAGTTCGCTCGCTTTGGCCATCTGTCTGGGGGTGGTAGGCAGTGCACATATCCAGTCGAGTTCCCAATGCTTTCTGGAGCGACTGCCAAAAACGAGAGGTGAATCTACTATCCTGATCTGAGATAATAGATATGGGGACTCTGTGAAGTCTTACTACCTCTTTTAGGTACATTCGCGTCAGCCTTTCCATCTTGTACATCTCCTTTATTGGCAGGAAATGGGCGGATTTTTGTCAATCGGTCAACAATTACCCAGATAGCATTCAGAACGTCTGCTGTCTTGGGTAATTTGGTTATAAAATCCATTGTTATCCTCTCCCATTTCCACTCGGGTATTTTGGGTTGCTGAAGTAGACCCGAGGGCTTCTGATATTCCACTTTAACTTTGGCACAAGTGAGACACTTGCCAACGTAAGTAGCAATCTCTGCTTTCATATTCGGCCACCAATAATTTTGTTTGATATCCAGGTACATCTTGTCGGAACCCGGATGGATAGAATACCTCGTTTTGTGATCCTCATTCATTATCACGTCTCGAAATCCACCGAACCTCGGTGTCCAGATTCGGTCCATAAGATAATAGGCTCCATCTTCTTTGACCATCAGATTCTTTTCCATTTCGCACAATGCCTCATTGGTGACGTTTTCCGGCTTTAAGGCTTCCTGTTGGGCCTCTTTGATTTGTGAAGATAAATGGGAATGGACGGTCATTGTCAGTGTCTTTACTCGGCGACCCGAGTACTCTTTTCGACTTAAGGCATTGACTACGACATTTGCTTTACCTGGGTGGTACTTGATTTCACACTCATAGTCGTTTAGTAATTCTACCCATCTTCGTTGTCTCATGCTCAATTCCTTTTGAATCAGGATGTTCTGGAGACTCTTGTGATCCGTGAAAATGGTGCACTTTGTACCATATAGGTAGTGCCTCCAAATATTTAAATCGAAGACCACAGTTCCCAGCTCGAGGTCGTGGGTGGTGTAGTTTACTTCGTGGGTATTTAGTTTCCTTGAGGCGTACGCTATCACCTTTCCTCGCTGCATAAGCATACAACCTAACCCCTGATTAGAAGCATCGCAGTATACTATGAAGTCCTATGTTCCTTCTGGCAAGGACAGTACTGGAGCACTGCAGAGGGCTTGTTTCAGGGTTTAGAAGGCAGCTTCTTGTTTGTCATTCTAATGGAGAGGTGCACCCTTCTGATTGAGAGCGGTGAGAGGCTTGGCGATTTTGGAAAAATTTTGGTTGAACCTTCGGTAATAACCAGCAAGGCCTAGAAATTGTCGGATTTCGGTTGGGGTTATTGGGGTTGCCCAGCCCTTAATAGCTTTGATCTTAGTAGGGTCCACATGTATTCCCTCTTCACTGACTATGTGACCCAAAAATTGCACCCTACGAATCCAGAATTCGCATTTTTAGAATTTCGCGTAAAGCTTTTCTACTCTCAATGTTCCCAAAATCTGTCATAAATGTTGGCCATGCTCTTCCTTGCTCTTACAGTAAACGAGTATATCATCGATGAAAACAATCACGAAGTTATCAAGAAATGGCCGACAGACTATGTTCATTAGATCCATGAAGGCTGCTGGTGCGTTCGTGAGACCGAAAGGCATGACTACGAACTCGAAGTGTCCATAACAGGTTCAAAAAGCAGTCTTTGGGATATCCTCCTCTTGGACTCTTAGTTGATGGTATCCGGACCTCAGATCTATCTTAGAAAAGTAACTGGCTCCTTGGAGTTGATAGAATAGATCATCGATTCGGGGAAGTGGGTATCTGTAACACCCTGTTCTGAATTAACTCCTAGTCTGAGGCTGTGGCCCGAAGGCCGGTCATCATAGGGATTATGGCTTTTGGAAGGGTAAGATCTATGCCATTTTGGGTGCGAGCGATGTATTAGAAGCGATCCGGATGTTCGGTTTGTGTTTTGGAGCCTAGGGGTATTTCGGTAAAGTGTCAGTTTGGGCTTTTGTGGAAAATGGACTTTTGTTCGGAAGGTATTTAGGAAGATATGATTTGATAGAAGTTTAGGGCTTCTCGTTACCTTTTCGTGGATATAAGGATCATCGAAATGGATTTATAACGAAGAAGTTATGGCCTTCGGCAGTTTAGTGGTTTTAGGCTTAGCCGAGTATGTTGGGCGTACAGAAAGAGTACATTGGGCGTACTTTTGGAGTACGTTGGGCGTACTGACCAGGATGGTCGCGAATGTTCTTCGGAGTACGTTGGGCGTACCATATGAACGCTAGGCGTAGGCCAATTAGACCTGAACCCTATTTTAGGGTATTGGACCCTATTTAAGCTCCTTATCTCATAACCTAACCCTAATATCTTCAGCCTCCACCCTCTAAAACCTAGAAATCGACCCTTAGCCCTCATTTGAGTGATTTTGGAGCTTGGATGGCCGTTAAAGGAGTATTTTGGTGTTTTTGAAGAAGAAGGTGTTTAGAAAAGAAGCAAGAGATTGAAGTGAGCTTGTAGATCCAGAGGTTTTACATCATTTCCAGCATATTAAAGGTATAAAGTTCTCATCTTGGTGCTTCTACATCATAGATCTAGGTTCTCATGGATATTGTCCCTTTTGGTTTCAAGAATGAATTTTTATGATTCAAATCCATTTCTGGACTTAGGGTTGCCACCCATGAAGTTATTTGAGTCCCTTGAGCAGTAAAGTTGCAATCTTTAAGGCCCATTTGCATCCATGCAAGAGATCTAGCCATTTCCATGAAGATAGTTGTTATTTTTACAAGTTTGATCTCATTTGGTGAGGTGCAAGCCACCAAGTGATCAACTTTATGGGTTAAGAAAGGTTATTGGACTCAGATCTGTAGTTTGGAAGTTGTGTCTTAAGCGATTAAGCAGTTTTGAAGAATATGCCTTATCAGGGGAGTACGCTGGGCGTGCACGCCAGTACGTGCAACGTACAAGCCATGCAAGCTGTACGCGCAGCGCACAGAAGAGTACGCTCAGTGTACACTCAGACTGTGGATTTTATGTTATTGGGCCTCGGTTTGGGCCAATCTTTGGGCTTAGCAGATGTTGGGCCATGATGGGCCACCAGGAGATAGTTAAGAGCCAAGGACTAGTTTGGGATTGGGTGGAAAGCCCATTTGAGGAGTTGGGCCCAATTTAGAAAATTAGGTCATTGGAGGACTTTAATGGGCCTTAGTGAGTTTGGAAAGACTAGAAAGGATTGGGCCTCGGTCATGGTCCAATTTAGATCAAAGGGGGTAAAATAGTCATTTTACCCTTAAATGGATTCTCGGTTTTTGACTCAGTGTTTATTTTTGGTCAGAATAGACGGGGAGTCGTTGGAGCAGTTGACAGAGATACCCTCGCCTGAGTTTTCAGCATCCAGTTTGAGAGGTGAGTTTTCCTCCAGTAGGTACGGGTCTAAGGCACCAATGCCGGCCCGTTTAAGTAGTAGAGTATGCCGGGGTGAGCCCGATGCCGGGGTTAGCCCGACGTAGTCTATATGTTTCCGGATTTCGGTCCGATGCCGGGGCGGTCCCGAGAAGTAGTTGTGTATGCTTGATGTCTTTGTGATTCATGCATGTTTATGTGTTATGTGTTATATGTTTTGGGCTTCGGTCCGATGCCGGGCAAGCCCGATGTTGTATATGTGATTATGTTATATGTTATGTGTTCCGGGGTAAGCTCGATGTCAGGGCAAGCCCGATGTAAGTTAGTCATTATGCCATGTATTATGTATTTCGGGGAAAGCCTGATGTATGCTAGTTTATGTGTTATATGTTTTTGTTCCGGACTTCGGTCCAATGTCGGGGCAAGCCCGATGTAGATTATGTGATTATGTTATGTGTTTATGATATATGTTATGCTGTGTATGTGCCGGGGTAAGCCCGATGCCGAGGTGAGCCCGATACCCGATGCGGTCGGATGCCGGGGTGAGCCCGATGCCTGACAGGAGTCCGATGCCGGGTAAGCCGATTCCGGGATTCGTCCCGATGCAGTGGGAGTAGTCCCAGAGTTATATTATTTGTGATATGTGCTTTGTATGGTATGTGGTAGTTGGGGGAGCTCACTAAGCTTCATGCTTACAGTTTCAGTTTTGATTTCAGGTGCTTCAGTTTTCAAAAGAGGAGCTCTGGAAGATTGCAGTGCACACACCATTTGTTCAGCCTAGGATGTTTATACTGTGATATATTTGACAGATTCTATGTTATTCTTCAGATACGCAGTTTATGATTTTTATATGTTGAAAGATAATTATGGTTTTATTAATGAGTGACAGTTCCACCATGATAATGCTTGATCAATTAAGGTGCAGGCAGCAAATTTGACCTTACTCCCTTCCGGACATTCACATATTTCAAACACCGATTCAATCTTCTCGATCCATCGCTTCAAGGCTATGACTCCTCCAGTCCCGTTGAAAGTGCGGGGTCTTGCATTGGAAAAGTCTTTGTAGGTGCAAACCCTTACAGGTCCTTGATTCGTCCCTTGATGGGAGCTACCCGTCCCTTGACCATTACCACCATTATTTCCATTTTGAATGTGGGCTAAGGCTGCTGTTACTGCTGCCGAAACTGCCGCTTGAAAGGCCGCAGAGTTTATCTCCGGCGGGGGTGGCGGTGGTGGTGCTGTGCTGTTGTTCTTTTGGTTTGGTCTCTTCGGCATCTTTCTGTCATGGATCAGGAGGACAATGAGTATCCAATGTATTTTGCTATACGATTTCTTGATTACAGAATACTATCGGTGATTTGGGTGCATATGAACAAGTGTGTGTATAAATTCAACATGTAATAGTAGCAATAGAGCCCACAATGGGTAATCATATCATAAGAAAATATATATCCGCTTTTCATTGATAATAATTTCTGGAGTACATGAAAATATTGCCTTTAAAAAGGCATACAATACACGTAGTGAAAAAAAACTAACACGAAAATACATAGGGTAGTGCACAGAAGAAAGTCGATACGGTAGCGAGTGAACAGGTACTAGCCACGACGAGTCGGTTCTGGTGGTGCTGACGATGAGGTGGACGCTCCCTGGAGCTCAGCTAATCTGCATTCGGTGGCCCGTACACGCTCCTCCAAAGCGGTGTGTCGCTCCTGGTATTCTTTGACCTCTGCGCGTGCAGTGGTGAGATCTTCTACGAGTCGTTCCATTGGATAGAAGTCTCGCTCTAGGTATCGCGTGCGAGTATCCGTAATGTGCGTAGCTGCCTGCATCTGCATTACTCGGTCGGCAGTCACTTGAGCCTGGGCACCGATGTCCCTAATATGTCTGACTATGACAGGGAGTGTGCGATCCGCTGGTCCTCCATGCCGAAGATCGTAGTAACCTCGGTTCATCCCAAATGGTGGTTACTGACCTTGGCGTCGGCCCCATCTCTCGATATCGTCAGCCCAAGGAGGTGTAGGGCCATTGTAGCCCATCCTATACGGTGGTACTCTTTCCATGTAGGGAGGGTTGATAACCTCAGACTCTGCGTCCGATTCCTCGTCCTCCTCAACCTCTTCCTCGTCATCTTCCTCGACTTCTTCATTGATGTCCTCTTCTTCAAACTCTATTGGTTCTTCGGGATCCTCCACGGGTTCCTCGGGGTCTTCTTCTGGGTCTTCCTCAATCCAACCTCCATTCCCTTGATTGGGAAAGTAAGGGTCTCCGGGGTGGTGAAAGTCTGCCATGTCTTCTATGCAAGAATAAGTGAGTACGAGGAGATAGATAGAATGTCAAAATACTCCTATAGTATTTTACTTATTTTAGGATTGGTTCTTAGTACTAGTGGATAATGAGTTGCGAAACTTTAGACTTGTTGTAACACCACTACCACTCCCAGACACATGTTGGTCATATCTCGAATAAATATAGTTGATCAGGCTATATTTATCCCAAATATGGTTACATAACTGCTCAGGCTTGACTGTAGTGTTCAACCTCTGAGTTATTTTGTTTTATTTCTTGTTATGATACGGTCCTAGCAAGTATGTATTCTGTTAGTCAGAGTGTTTTAGTCCCATTGTATTTATATTTATATATCCTATATGGCTAGATATACTAGCTCACGATAAACAATGCTCTGATACCAATCTGTCACACCCCCGGACCAGAACGGTGGAACGTCCGGAGGCGGGTGACGTCATTGTGTAGTATCATAACAATTGTATATAAATGAAACATAGCAACCCAAACATCATACATAAATATAACAAGCTTACATTGTTTTACATCATGTTTATGTTCTCAAATTTACAAAAGAGAGACATCAGTAAGCAAATTCCAAAATACAACAAAATAATCCTAAGTTCGCGATCCATAACTTGCTTATTGATTTCCTGAGAATACAAGTCGTTTGAAAAGCGTCAACATAAAATATATTGGTGAGTTCATAAGCATTTTCGTATAAAACTTCGATGGTAGTTTAGAATTCCAGAAAATCCAATATTTTCTTATCAAAATGGTTGTAATTCTTGTTTCAAATCAAGTATAGTTGCATGTGTGACTTAGTTTATCATTTTGAAAATGTGTCAAATCATTTCCCCCCAGAAAATCCTATATTTTCTGATGTATAAAATTAGTAGTTTTAACAAAAACATAACGCTTGTGTGAAAAAAGGGTCTTATCGAGGTAATCAAAACATAGTTGATTGTAGTGAGTCGTTATAACCATACTAATGTGACGGAGTGCCTGTTATGACGTTCTTTAGGCGTCGGTTTTGTTTAAGACATTTGTCACCCTAGACTGGCTGGTCTAGCTGTAGCGAACAGCGAAGGTGCGGGGTGTCAACCCCGTATAGATCTATAGAGAAATTCCCGCTCTCCCTCCAGGAGACTCTAGTTATAACTCTTACAGGACTTAAAGCGTACATTATTATATTAATATATGTAATGTGAAAATTTGTCTGACTAGAATACTAATCGATCTTTGGGAAAATCGTGAAATCCATTATTTACTAAATAAATAATAATAGTTGTAGTCGTTGACTAGATATTTCATTTAGTTTCGTTTCGTTTGTTAAAAAAATAATCCCTTTTGAATATTTATTAAATCGACCCAACATTAGCGAAGTCGGCATACGACTCTTCCCTTTATAAAATACTAAGTGAGACCCCATTTGCCGGAAAGTGTCAAGTTATGGTTTGTATACAACTTTGACTTGTGTGAGTTTATGACATCAACCTTATGATGTGCAATTGTTTCTGTCATAAGGGCTCTATTTGCACAATTTCTTGATGAGATTATTTATATCAAGTATTTATAAAATGATTCCTAATAGTTTGCAAAAAGTCATAAAGTTTCAGTTTTCGAAAATTTCTAGAAATAGTGTCAACTTATCAAAGTCCATTTTAGCAACTTTTATTTCTAGACATGAAAGCATAGATAAAGGGGTATGCTGGACACACCCAATAGTTTGGGAGGCTCTTTTGTACACAAAGCATCCTTTATGTGATGATTCAATTATTCCCTGATCTTCATGAAATTGTGAAATCTCACGTTCATGAAAATTTTAATAAAATAATAATATATCAACACACACTAAACATACAAATACATGCAATTATCCAAGGATTTAGACAAGATTTGACTTGTATTCTCCCACAAAAACATTAAAAACTTAGAAAAAGGTGGGGTATGAAGCTCACCTTGGTTAACTTGCTGGGTGATTTGAAGAGATGATGAGGAGTTTCCAAGTTTCAATGCTTGAAAGATTCTTTGAATTTTAGGAATATCCTAGTAATAATTTGATGTGTAAATATAATAAAATCTTAGTAATAATGTGGAGAATCACTAGTCAAAGAAGATAAAATACTTACAAAAAGAAATCTGGAATTTTTCTTTGAAGGAATGAGACTTGAAGCTTGAATAAGTTGAGAGCACCCTTAGGAGTTTACTAGATGTGAAAGTGAGAAGTGGAATATGGGGGAAAAGGGTTCACATATTCTAAATGGGGAGGATAAGGGATGACTTGACATTTGCATGGAGGGCTGGTGGATAAACCTTATTATCTATGGATAATGTGTGTTTTACTGAGATTTGCGTGGGGAATGAAGGATGTACATCACATCACAAAGTCAAACCCTTTATCTACTTAGAATCTCTTTAAAAATCTTGGGTATTATTTTATATAAATACGTTTAAAATAATCAATTTTGGCATAAAATAGGGGTTTAAGGGGTTTAGGATATGAAAAATACGAGTTTGGAGGAATTCCCGACGTCAAAATGTCCAAAACTGAAGAAAAAGTCCGAAATGAACAAAAATCCGGAGTGTGGCCTTGTTCCTGCGAGGGTCCGAAGTGCTTAGGGGAGTTCCGGAGTCTCAGAGCAAAATCCGGAGTCAACTGGGTAATTTCCGAAGTCGCCTGGTGAGTTCCGAAGGCCATTATCAAGTTCCGGAGCATTCCCTTGGTTCTGGAGTCAGGAGGCAGAGTCAGTTGGTCGGTCCGAGGTGCGAAGCCGGCTAGGAGTTTCCGAAGCAAGTCTCGCGCTACCCTCCGGAGTCATTTCTTCCGGAGTCCACCCTTCCGGAGCAGCGAGATACTGAAGCAACTAAAGTGTCCGGATGAGAGGCTTATTCCGGAGCGAATAGGGGATCCGAAGCAAGGGGGGGGGGGGTTCCGAGATGCTATTCCTCCTGATTCCTTAGAAGGTATTTCCGGACTAGGAGGGTTTAGGACCAAGAGGGTTCCTTTTTGGGTTTTCTCCTTCGGTTTTTGAGCTGTTTTCAACTAAGGAAATTACATAGAGAGATTTGGGAGAGCTTTCACATACTTGAAGAGATTTGGGAGAGGTTTCACATACTTGGAGAGATTTGGGAGATACAGTGGGAGAGATTGAGAGAGACTTTGTCGGGGGCCTTTATTAATGTTTTTTTTCTTCGTAGAGCAAGGACTTTAGACTTAGTTACACCCTATTTTGAGTGCCATACACCCCCGAAGGGCATGTAATAGTGTTTTATAGAGTTGTTACTTCCCTTATCCTAATTAGGATCTAATATCTTTGAACATTTGAACTTTCAAGTGATAATTCGCATTAAGATTTAAAGTCATACATTAGTAACATAAAGTAATCCCTAACATATAAACACTAGTTGAGTTGACCAGATTGACTTGTTGACCTTGACTTGACCAGAAGCTTGCCGGTTGTCACAAATGTGAGAGCTTTTAACCTCAAAACGCTTGCTAAGATGAAGGTAACTCTTGATCTACAAGCTCAAGCTATTCCTCCATGTGTTCCTCTTCTTCTTCTTCACCACAAAACACCAACAAACTCACTTTTAATCATAAATATCACCAAATACACTTAGCGTTTAGTTTTCAGGGTATAAGGAGATGGAGGCTGGTCAATGAATATCCAAGAGGCGGTTTAAGTTGTTTAAATAGGGTTTGCCCAAAAAATTAGGGTTTGACCAAACCGTGCGCATGCCCAACATACTACCACCTACGCCCAACATATGTGGGTGAATCCCGCGACCAACAAATTCCTACTATGCTAAGCGTACTCATAGAGTACGCCCCGCATACTATCCACATACCAAAATGAAAAGGATTTTTCATTAAGGGGCTAAAAGGAAACTTACCAAATTACGAATGTTACAATATGTGATAACAAGCCAAGACCTATTGACTTGAAATCGAGACACGAATGAGAAAACGCATGTGAAACAATGAAATAATCTGTATTATATGTAATAATTCAAGAAAGAAAAAACAAAGTTCTTTTCTGATTCAAAAATTAATTGTCTTACAAATGAACTACTAAGGGCTATTTATAGCCTAAAAAAATTATAAAAAGGTAACTACCAAATGAAAGGAAACTACCTTTTAAAGGCTTATTAATAGCTAAAATAAGTCTAAAATCATCTCTAGAGTCTTCCACCCTTAGCCGACGTAAGAAACCATGTAAACTCCTCGCAATAGTGACCCCAAGTTGTGTTTGCATCCAACAGCTCCACATTCAACAGTCTTCCAGGGTAAGCAATCGCAACTGGTCACATGATGAGGTTGTTGCCATCTGATAAAACTCCAAGGTTCGCATTCACATTCACAACTGATAATAAGAGAATGTGATGCCTTGTGATCATTCGCATCCAGTCGCAACAACTCACACTCAGTCACATTTGATGTTTGTAACCGTTCACTAGTAAGTGAGACGGCTTGCGAACTGTAACAACTCAAAATTTACATTTATAATTTACCAGAAATAAACTTTCACAAACCAAATCATCAAACACATAATTATCCAAAACAACCATTATCACAAAATATAAGAGTTTCTCAAGCTGTCCCAGTAACGATTCTCCCAACGAGTGTGTACAATCAAACCTTCTCCTTCGCGCGGTCCTTAGAAGTATCTGAAACACATAAATCAACAACTGAAAGCACGAATCTTAGTGAGTTCCCCAAGATACCACATACAACACAACATAAATAAACAGTTATGGGTTATCAGCAACCCTGGGGACTATCAGCAGTCCTAATGGGAAACAACATGCCATATGGGTTATCAGCAACCCTGCAGACTATCCACAATCTCAGCCACAGATAAACATCATACTATAAAATAATAGTTAGACCCAACTGATCATCACAAATACAACTATTTTAACAGACCTGTAAGAATAAGTGTGGAGACTCACCTAATACTGACAAAAAGTAAATCTCACACCCGCACTGTTAGAACTAGACTCCACCTTATCAACGAACTACTTAACCCTAATTAATAATTAAGGTTCGAAGCTCAACTCGTGAGTCCAAATCGCACAACTAAGTCCTCTAAAGGAAAAAATACCATTTTTCCCTTTTCATGGTACAAAACCCTAAATCTTGACCAAAAGTCAAAATTCAAAAGTAGTGAACTGCCCAGCGTGTATGCTGGATGTACTCTTCCTTACGCGAGGTGTACTACGCGATCAACAACCAATCGACGACGAAACCTTCTACGCTCCGCCGGATTTCCTCTGTCTGATTTAGCTTTCACCAACTTTTCTGTCATAATCCACTAAGGCATCTAATCCAACCTCAAATCTTACCATCCTAGGGTGTCTTAATCCATAAAGTCGTTGACTTTAAGCCTTTGCATGGCTAGGAAGGACCCAATGCAACGACATTTAACTTCCATCACACTCTAAGTTACTTTACTCATGCATGGGCTATAGGGGATGATCAAGCAACCATTTTTATGAATCTACAAGTCCTAAAATGCAAGAAAGGACATCTAATATTCTATGGAGTGCTCTAAACTCATAAAGGTCGAAACTTGGGGACAAGTAGCTCATATTACTCATCCATGGAAGGAAACTTATCAAGGTACAAACTTTATACCTAAAAAAGATGCACAATAAGGAAAGGTTTCTGGATCTACAAGCTTGAAAGCGACAACTCCTTATTCTCTAGCCTCCTTCTTCATCAATATGCACCAAAATCACTAAATAAGCTCCCAAAACTCACTCAAACAACTTAGACTTGTAATTAGGGTTTAAGGACAGAATGATGGCTGATAAGGATAGACTAAAGGAGATATAAGGTTGTTTAAATAGGGAGTGACCCTTAAAATTAGGGTTTAGTGACTGGGCTAGTACGCCCAACATACCACACGTACACCCAACGTACTAGCAGATCATCCGCATTTCCACATTACACAAGTATACTGCGCGTACCCTCAAGTACGCCCAGCATACGACCAAAATGAGAAGCGTTTTCCTCTAGGGACCAATTGTGAAACTTTTGATAAAGTTAAGAGCTAAAATAATAATACCTGATATTAGTATGTTACAACTCTCCCCCACTAGAATCAGACTCTCCCCTCGAATTCATCCTCAAGAAACAGCTCAGGATAGTGCTCTCACATCTCGAACTCGTGTTCCTATGTCCACTCCGAGCCTTTCCGTTGTTGCCACTGAACTTTGACCAAGTTCACTACCTTGTTCCTCAAGGTATTCACTCTCCGGTCCAGAATTGCCACCGGCTTCTCAACATAGTTCAGGCGATCATCGACCTTAATGTTTTCCAAAGGGACCACAAATGCCTCGTCAACTATACACTTCCTTAGCTGGAAAACATGGAAGGTATCATGAATCTATCTCAAGTCCTCCGGTAGCTCGAACCGGTACTCCAATTTTCCCACACGGGTTGAAACTTGAAAAGAGCCAATAAACCTAGGGCCCAGCTTGCCCCGCTTCCTGAACCGGATAACACCCTTCTAGGATGACACCTTTAGAAGAACCAAATCCCCCACCTGACACTCTAGATCACAACGTCGCCGATCTGTATAACTCTTTTGGCAGCTCTGAGTCGTTAGAAATCTCTATCTAACTTGTAGTACAAGCTTGGTCATCTTGAGCGCTACCTGCATGCTCCCCATGACCCTTTGTCCAATATCGCCCCAACAAATAAGAGTCTGACATCTGCTTCCATATAGAAACTCAAAGGGGGGCATACTGATACTGGCATGACGGCTGTTGTTATAAGAAAACTCATCCAACGGGAGATAGGAATCCCAGCTCCCACCAAAATCAATGATGCAAGCATGCAACATATTCTCGAGCGTCTGAATAGTCTGCTCGCTCTGCTCGTCATTCTGCAGATAATATGTCGTACTGAAGTGTAGCCGGGTACCCAACTGCTCGTGAAACCTCTTCCAGAACCTCGAAGTAGAACACACATCCCGGTCTGACACAGTTGTAGTCGGCACCCCATGCCGAGCCATTACAGAAGAGCTCTGGCTAATGGCTAGGAAGTTAACACTCTTCGTCAAACGATCGACTATCACCTAGATAGCATCAACACCCCTCACAGTCTTCAGACACTTCGTAATAAAATCCATGGTAATCTGCTCCTACTTCCATAGGGGAACCTCTAAGGGCTGCAATTTTCCATGAGGGCGTTAGTGCTCGGTCTTGACATTCCGGCAGGTCAAAGATCGCTTGGGCTTGACAAACCAGGCCACATCTTTATTCATACATGGCCACCAGTAACTATGCTTTAGGTCGAGATACATCTTGTTAGCCCCTGGATGAATGGAAAATCTTGACTTAGGGGTCTCCTCCATCAAAATCCATTAGGCCCTACCCACATACGATAACCATATCCGCCCATGAAGATTTAAAATCCCTCGACTGTCGATATTAAAGGCTGAAATCTGGCCGATCACCCGCTCACTTTTTCGATTTTCTTCTTTTATGGCCTCCAACTGTGTTTCTTTGATAATCTCTAAAACTGCGGTGACCACAGTCATCCTCATGCATACATCCCGAATCGGGGTACTCACCACCCTCTGGCTCAAGGCGTCGATCACCACATTGGCCTTGCCCGGGTAATACAGAATCTCAAATTCATAGTCTTTCACTACATCCAACAACCTCCTCTATCTAATATTCAGTTTAGTCTGATCCATAAGATATCTCAAGATCCTATGGTCAATGTAAATGGTACACCGAACACCATAGAGATAGTGGTGCCAAATTTTGAGGGCGAAAACCACCACCCCAAATCCAAATCATGCATAGGATACTTCGCTTCATGAGGCTTCAGCTGCCTCGAAGCGTATGAAATCACATGCCCCTCTGCATCAACATAACACCTAACCCTACAATGGATTCATCACAGAAGACTACGAAGTCGTCAGCTCCCTCATGGAGGGCAAGTACCGACACCTCACACAGTCTCTGGCGTAGAGTCTTAAATGGTGCATGCTGCTCATGCCCCCAACTAAACATAACATTCTTCCTTGTCAACCTGGTGAGAGGAACATGAATCTTGGAAAAATCTCTAATGAGTCTCCGATAATTTCCTGCCAAAACGAGGAAGCTTTGAATCTCAGATGGAGATCTCGACACTTCCCACTGCATCACCACCTCTATCTTGGCTGGGTTGACCAAGATACTGTTCTGGTTGACGAAGTGTCCCAAAAACTAAACCTCATGAAACCAGAAGTCACACTTGGAGAACTTGATGTAGAGCCTCTCCATCCTCAAAACCCCAAGAATATCACGTAAATACTCCTCGTGCTGCTCTCTGGTCTTCGAATAGACTAGAATGTCATCGATGAAAACGATCACCGATCGATCCCACATAGGACTTCATACCCGGTTCATGAGATCCATGAATGTTGCCGGTGCATTGGTAAGCCTAAAAGGCATCACCACGAACTTGTAATGCCCATAGCGAGTTCGGAAGGCCGTCTTCTAAATATCCTCCACTTGCACCCTCATCTAATGGTAGTCGGACCTCGAATTGATCTTGGAAAACCAAGATACCCCCTAAAGTTGGGCAAAAAGATCATCAATACTCGACAACGGGTAACGGGTTTTCACCATCAACTTGGTCAACTTCTGGTAATCGATGCATGTCTGGTGTGAACCATCCTTCTTTTTGACAAAAAGGATCAGTGTTCCCCAAGGAGAACTGCTCGACCAAATAAACCCTTTTCATAATAGCTCCAGCAGCTGAGAGGATAACTCTTGCATCTTAGGAGGTGCAAGATGGAACGCTGCCTTGGCAATCGGCGTCGCACCCGAAATTCAATCATCCAAAACTCCACTTGTCTCGCAGGAGGGACACCCGGTAAATCCTCAGGAAAAACATCAGGAAACTCAAAAATAGAGGTCAATCCTTTCTCCTCAACCCAAGTATCCACTACATATGCCATATAACCCATACACCCATGCTGCAAACTCTATCTTGCCTTAACGGCAGAACAGGAGGATGATCCCGACCTAGTACCTTCACTGTAGATAGTTAGCACTCCCCCAATAGGGTCTCAAGTAGTCACCATCTAACTCTCACAATCAATCAGAGCCCCAAACCGGCTCAACCAATCCATACCTACAATCACACAGACATCTCCCATCACAATAAGAATAAGATCTATCAGATAACCAACACCGTAGATCTCTAACACACAACCCTGGCCGGTATCAATTGCAAAGACCGGAGGCTCATCAGGTATAGAGACTCTCAAGGGCCTGCTCAAAGTCTCTCGTGCGATTCTAAAATTATGACAAAAGGATGACGACACAAAAGATCAACTCGCACCCAAGTCAAACTGCACAAGCGCAGTCACAAAATTCACAAGAAAAGCACCCACATAATCAATAATATAAGAAACATAAATAAATCAACAGAATAATAAAAAGTAAATACCAGTCATGACGTCTAGAGCTGCTCGGGCCTCCTCTACTGTCAACTGAAATGCTTTCCCTCGAATGCTCGGTGCCTCGACCTTCCCCTGTCGGCCATCAATTATACACAGGGTCGCGGGGGCTAGAGTCTGAACTACCCTAGATCCAAGCTGAGGACACTCGGCCCTCTTGTGACCCGTTTGGTTGTAATTGAAGAAAACTATAAATCTCTTGGGGTAATCTCCAGCCAAATGCCCATCCTTGCCACATAGGCAGCAAGCCGATATTGACAGACATGGCCGGTCATTTCCCTTGTCGCACTTTCCACAAGTACGGTCCTTCAAGCCTCCAGCTTTCTTATCAGCGGGGTTGGGCCGCTTAGTCGTCGACTGCGGCTGTACTACTCTCATATCTCTCACTTGGGTCTCCCTCTCCTCCTTAGCCTGGGTCTCCAAATCAATCTTTCTCCTCCTGGAATTGGTCTGCATCTCAGCCAATGTCCGACATGTGGTGTTCGCCACAAACTCATGGATATCACTCCTCAGATTGCTCAAATACCGACTCACACATGCCTGCTTCGTGGAAAGATGCTCAGGGCAAAACAAGGCCCTCTCATGAAACATCCTGGTGATCTCAATCATTATCTCTGACTTCTGCTTGAGTGACAGGAACTCCTAGGACAATCTTTCCCACACAACCACATGTAAAAACTCATGCCTAAACATCTCAGTAACTATTCCAGGTCACCTCAGAGTACTCTACAATAGTATAATCAACTATCAAAAACTTCCACCAATCCTTCGCTCCTAAGAGAAGCAGGTTAAGTGTGAAACGAACCCTTAGATTCTCTGGACAGGTGAAGTGTAAAAACATCTGTCAACATCAGAGTTCTATCTCATAGCATCAATTGTATCCTAGGTCCATCAAAATTGGGTGGCTTTATGTTGTTGAACTTTCGGTACCATAACGAATCACCCCCTTGCAGTCTCGCAGCAACAACAGTTGTAGTGGCTGCAGCAGTAGCAGACTCAGTGACGGTAGCATATCGCTCATCAAATGTCTCAATCAACATGGTCTTGATATAACCAAACATCTCTGGAATAGCCCATCTGATTGTTGCCACCACCTCAGCGGAAAAAATCTTGCAGATCTCATCATCACTGACACTCGGCCTCTCAGGGTCGTTGGAGCCTGAACCTTAGGTAACCACCATACTAAAGCACATTATAAAACCATTAGAAATTAGGCTAAATTGCATACACTGACACCCATACACTCCTACAAGTTCCTTAGTTCCTTAAGGTTCCTTCTTAAGCCACGTATGGATACAATGCTTCTTGTAGTACGGGCACAATACTACCTTCCACACCAACCAGTATTTGTCTCAAGTCGTCCTTTCAAGTCCCTAAGTTACAAGGACTCTATCTCCTCAGATCAGCTATTGACTCGCCCTGCTGGTTCCTTAGTACCATGACTAAGCATCTACACTACCTCTAAACTGCTCCTTATCACTGCTCCACCTTACAAGATCTCCACCATCTTTTCCATTTGCTTCGTGGACGACAATTGTACACAATACGAGACTCAATATACATTCGAATAAATGATTCTACCTCAAATCCACAACCAAACAAGGAACAGGAAGAAAGGCTAAATCATGCATTCTAAATCTATAAAATCCTAACTATGTACAATTTTATAGCATACACTAAGTGAATAGAAATGACATATTCAATCTCATAAGAATGAAATCCTAGGCTAAATGCATCATAATTCAGGCAACACTATCACACCATTCTTGCAGGATCCTTAGCCTACCACTAGCGAGCACGTAATTCTATCAGTTCTACACTACTCATATTATAAATTGAGGTATTTTGGGAAACCACCGCTTGAGCTCTGGTTGATTGTACACACTGCTTCACTGGGTTTTTCTCTTGAAAAAATCTTCATTTTTCTGTTAAGTTTTTATTAAAATTCTTATATCCTTAGATTGCGTTTGGAATCACCTTGAGGTTTATCCAAATCTCTCAAAATATGGCTCTAATACCAAATTGTAACACCTCAATTTTTAGACCACAATTTTCATTTTTAATTTACCAAAAATAAAGTCTCACAAACCAAGTTATCAAACACATAATTATCCAAAACAACCATTATCACAAAATATCGGAGTTTCTCAAACTGTCTCAGTAACAATTTTCCCAGCAAGTGTGTATAATCAAACCTTCACCTTCCTCCTGTCCTCATAAGTACCTGAAACAAATAAATCAACAACTAAAAGAACGAATTTCTTTGAGTTCCCCAAGATATCACATACAACACAACATAAATAAGCAGTTATGGGTTATCAGCAACTTTGGGGACTATCAGCAGTCCTAATGGGCAACAGCATGTCCTATGGGTTATCGGCAACCCTGGAGACTATCTGCAGTCTCAACCACACATAAACAACATATTACAAAATAATAGTTAGACCCAGCTGGTCATTACAAATACAACTATTCTACCACACAGGTAAGAATAAGTGAGTAGACTCACCTAATACTGACGACAAGTAAATCTCACACCCGAACTGCCAGAAGTAGACTCCGCCTAATCAACCAAAATAGTTAACGTTAATTGATAATTAAGGTCCAAAACTCAACTCGCGAGTCCAATTTCCACAACTAAGTCCTCTAAGGGCAAAAAGACCATTCTTCCCTTCTCATGGTCCAAAACCCTAAAGCATGACCAAAAGTCAAAAGTCAACGAAAGTCAATTGCCCAATGTGTACAATGGGTGTACTCTTCCTTACGCAGGGCGTACTACGCGATCAACAACCAATCAGGGACAGAACTGGCTATGCGGGGCGTAACCAGGAGTACGTCCAGTGTACTCTGTTTGATTCAACTTTCACCAAATTTTGTGTCTAAATCTGCTAGGACATCTAACCCAACCTCAGATCTGACAATCCTAGGGTGTCGTAACCTATAAAGTCATCGACTTTAAGCCTTTGCATAGCAAGGAAGGACCCAATGAAACAAAATTTATCTTCCATCACACTCTAAGTTACTTTACTCTTGCATGGGCCATAAGGGATGATCAAGCAACCATTTTTATGAATCTACAAGTCCTAAAATGCATGAAAGGACAATTAATATTCTCTAGAGTGCTCCAAACTCATAAAGGTCTGAACATTGGGACAAGAAGCTCATAAAACTCATCCATGGAGATCAACAATGAAACTTATCAATGTATAAACTTTATACCTGAAAAAGATGCACAATGAGGTAAGGTTTCTAGATCTACAAGCTTGCAATCAACAAATCCTTCATCTCCAGCCTCCTTCTTTAACAATATGCACCAAAATCACTTAATAAGCTCCCAGAACTCACACAAATAACTTAGACTCAAAATTTAGGGTTTGAGGATAGAATGTTGATTGATAAGGATAGTCCAAAGGAGATATAAGGTTGTTTAAATAGGGAGAAACCCTTAAAATTAGGGTTTAGTAACTGTGATACTATGTATGGCGTACCACACGTATGCCTAGCGTACTAGCAGATCATCCGCGTTTCCGTATTACACTAGTACACTGCGCGTACCCTCAAGTATGCCCATCGTACGCCAAAAATGAAAAGCGTTTTCCTCAAGGGACCAGTTGTGCAACTATTGATAAAGTTAAGAGCTAAAATAATAATAGCTTATATTAGGATGTTACATGAACGTTTACACCCATTCTCATCCCTTTTCAACTAACACTCGGCTCGAAATTTGAATGGTCTATTGTAGGACTGCTTTTCACACTCATATTACCTGGCCAGACACATTAGATACTGGTATCAAATCATCGAGGGGCATGAGGATATCACTTCTCCTATTAAAGAAGAAGGAACAGATAAACTTTGACTATATACTTTTTGTCTACTTGTCAAATCACACATGGACTTACCCATTATAACCACTAGTGAGAAATAACGTTAGAGAAAGACCAATGCACAACCAATTTGTATGAAAAGAACTCATTGTTTCTCTATTTTAAAAATAAAAGATATGATATTCTCAGAAACATTTTTGATAGAATCAATAAAGTAATCTCTTTGTGTGCAGGTTGTTCCAGTACTTAAAATCTCCATTTCATGTACTCATTGGTGTTGGCGCTATCTCTATTGTATGCCCGATATATGGACAATCTACCAACCTCAGTACAGTCTTAATTCCTATAGTTATTCCTGTGAGTATGAGTGATTGTGGAGTTTTGAATAAATTAATATTCAGGAAGTGGGCTCCAAACATGAAAAAGGAGAGCACAGTGATAAACTACTTGAAATGACTGATCGGTATCATATATTAAGATCTCTACTTAATAGTCACCAAATCAGATTATGACTTTATACTGCTTAAGTTTTAAAAATTTAAAACAAACATTTGAAAGTGGGCTTATATCTAATCATTTTCAAATCAGTTCCCTCATGATCAAGTCTTATTGTTAGACTTTTTGACTTAGTGAATGGATCGACAAGCTTTTCATTCGATATGATTCTCATTGACTATGATTTCTTCACAATCGATCAACTATAAAATGTGATGGTACTTACATAGTATATGCCATGTGATCTTGCATGACATTAGGATCCACACTTAAGTTAATAAGCTTGTTAATGAATCTATTTTAGTTAGATAGCTCCTTTTGTGATTTAACAAATTACAATATACAATAAGCTTATTGTTAAGTGCATGATGGTGTATTACTTGGTACTCTTCCAGGCAAATATTTTACTATTCAGTAAAAGACATGAATTTTGACTGCCAACAAAATTGACTTTTTTAGTATGAAATCTAGAATCAATGTAACTTTTAAAATGATGTCTTCCATACTAATATCATATACATTGTATTTCTAGTACACTAAGGAACATATTCAATTAATTGATTCTTGTAAAGTTGAATTGATCCGACCTGTCATGCTAAAAAAATACAAGTCATCAAATATGCTATATGTTATGACATACATGATCGATCCCATAAGTAAAGGTACGTGGGACACCATTCATTTATTCTTTCTTGATTCTAGGACATAGGCGATGTTTAATTTCATGCCACACATTATGAAGTATTTCAAGTTTCTTCGAGATTTCATGTACTTTGGCTTATCCTAATGAATTATATAAATCTATCTTCATAAATCAATACATTCAATATGTGTACTGTTTCTCCCACTATCATTGGCATATACATGACTCATCTTTATTTATCAAAATTTAAAATCATTGAAATTTCTCATTAAAATAAATATTGTAGTTATTTCCATTAACATAGCTTATGATCATTTCTCATTGAAACAAAGATCCTAATTGCTCCCACTTTAATTACCATATATATATATATATATATATATATATATATATATATATATATATATATATATATATATATATATATATATATATGGCTTATTTTTGTTTCTCGAAGTTCAAAATCATTGAACTTTCTCATTGAAATGAAAAGCCCAATAACTCCCATTGTCTTCCACATTCCATACGGTGAATATTTGTTTCTTGGAATTCAAACACCCCCAAATTCTTCATTAAAGTAAATATTCAATCATGTGAGATGCCTGTTCAGTTCATAAATAAACTTCATAAGCTTACACATTCTTGTTACCTATCTTGGTTCGACTATGTGTTAGTTCCCATCCATGTTTGTTATCTTCATGAAGATTTTCTAAAACTTATGGTTTTAATGTAAAGTGTTTTATCAACCAAATTTTCAAACTTCCACATAGTAAATCTCGCTCTCCATGTCCCTCATCATTGTTGCAGCTCTATAGGTTTTGCCATAACTTTTGATAATTGGCATACTTTGATTATTGTGCACTAGTCACTTATATAACCATAATCTATATGAGTAGGTATATGACATTCTCTATAAAGTCTACTAGGAAGAGTTGGAGGTATTACAATTTCCTTAATAGCGCTTTGAACCTCGAATTAAATGCTAGAACCAATTTTAGGTTATTCGTTGGTTAGCTCTTGAATCTTATTAAGATTAGTGTAGCTCCCACTAACTATTTTGTGTATCAAATCTCTCTCTTGGAAGACTGCCCTTCCAACAACAAACATTTTTTTCTCAGAAGCTTTCAAAAAGAATTACCTAAAAGTCTTGTTAGGATTTCTAACGACACAACACATCTCTAACGTATGTCCTAGATTATCAAGCACTTCATGAAGAATGTAAACCTCATAATTATAGACTTTTAAATGTCGTTAGTGAGTGATGAACCTTTAATCTAAATTTCAGTGTGTGTTCAACACCTTCTAAATTAGTGTTAGACCAAGGACTCTTGTATCACTATTCACTGTACAATCCGTGAATTGGTGTGTTATGCATAATTCAACTCATCAAGTATCAAATTAAACAATTCTTTATTTCTCTTTACAACACCACTCCTCCTGAAATTATTTTGGGCAGAGATAGCTTATTAAAACTTTTCGTAATTTCTTAGGTGACCGATATGGTTTAATTAAGATGATCACCAATCTTATTTTTTCCGAGTATCTTATCCTTTTGCCTAGTTGATTCTTTAACTTCATTTTATGAAAATTATGAATACCTAGAAGGTTCCACTCTCAATGTTTATTCAGATAAACCTGTTCACACTAAGTTAGTCTTACTATGTATTTCATTTTATTTGAATGGTCAATTAGTGTAAACTAATTCCAAAAGATATTCACATTACCATGTAATGTATTAACTATCTATCTTGTTAAACATGATTTGTATTTACCTTTAGACTTGCAATCTAATAATATCCAAGATCATATCCAAGCGGATACTTGGTAATGCATTTCATATTTACATTTTCAAGACAATGATTCCACAAACACATTTTATCCAATCTTTTGGATGTATTCAAATTAGTACGTATTGTGGATAGTCTGAATGGGCCATTTAGTCAAAACTAATTCCTGTAGATGTTAAAAGCATCACATACTTCTTTTATTGTATTTATTAACACATATGGCTTACATTTATAATAAGACTTGTGGTTAAATGAATTCCAAATCCAATCCAACCGGATCTTTGGCAATGCAATTCTTATTTTCAAGAATATGATTCCACAATATTATATCGTATTCAAATATTTGAATCCACCTTTTGAACTGTAGTTAACATACCAATTTCGTAAATTTCATGACTTTTTGTAATGCCCGTGTTTCTAGGGCTAAGCATTAATGTTGTTGTAATAGTCTAGGTTAACCTTTGTAACCCGTTTTGAAATAATAGAAGTGTATTATTTGAGTATTATGTGTTTTGTGCTTAATTGTGTGTCTTAATTTAATTAAGAATAAAAATAAGCGTCAAAATGAAATATTAAATAAATTCGATATCTATGGATAATGTTGTAGTAGTTGAAACGAGGTTTCCGAATATATAAAGAATACCGAAATCCGAGTTATAACGAAGAAGTTATGACATTTCGAAGTTTCGCGACGGAACCGGCACGACGCTGTATGACGTAAAAAGTGAAATTTACGTTAGAGCGATATTTTGCCCTAGTGATCTAAACGAATGTTGTAGAGTTCGTTAAACCGAGAGCGTGCATAAAAAGAATGCCCAAATCTGACTTCGTATAAAGAAGTTATGATTTTCCGAAGTTTCGACTTAGCAGTATGCAGCCCGAATACTCGATTTGAGATCGAGCGGTTTTTAGCCGAAACAATCTAAACGAGAATTGAAGATCTCGTCATTAGTAGTGCAACGGTGAAAATACAGACGAAAACGGACGTCGGATGAAGAAGTTATGATTTTATAACGGAATTTTCCTGTCCCGGCCTACTAAAAATAATATAATAAAAATAAATTCAAAATTAGCCGACGGAGTCTAAACGAAAGTTGTAGAGCGTAGTCTCACCTACGTGTGGATCTAAAGAACGTCGAAAACGGAGTTCGTATGAGGAAGATATGAATTTTTGAAGTTTATTAAATAATTAATATATAAATTTAATTATTAATCCGATATTATCCGAAGGGGAGTCACCGGACTTATCCGGGTTACGCCCAGTGTAAGGCTGTACGCCCAGCGTACAGCGAAGCGTGACCAGCCTCGCACTCAAGTGCTCCGATGACGTAAGCGCTGACGATCCGAGGCGTACGCCCCGCGTAGCCTCGTACGCCCAGCGTACGTGCGAGGTTCAGCCCCTATATAAAGGATGCGAGGGCAGCCGATTTCTTTTGCCATTTTCTTCCTTTCTCTCTAAATTTTGCCTCGTTTTACATGCCAATTATATCCCGAAGCCCCGGTATTATTCCCGAGCCCTCGAAGCAAGTTCCGAAATCCCGAAGATCCCGAGAAGTGCAGTTCCCGAGCCGAAGCTCTGCCCGCGAGGAGCCCGGTTTTTGTGAAGATCTTCCAGATCTACCGAAGAATACTACTTCTGCAAGTTGTAGTGCTGTCCGATCATCTTCTGATCAAGTGAGTGTATATTTGTTTTCTTCTAACACATAGATATGACGTATTCTTGTAAAATACGTGTTACGTGTTTATGTATTATTTGCTTATGTGAACTAGTTGTTGAATGGATGTTTTGTACAGGTTTTAAGCTGTATATAAATGTATATATTTTATCTACTAATATGTTGGGTAGAACATGGGTAGACAGTTGGTGTGTGATAAAATAAAATGATGAGAGGCCTCGATGTTGTTGTTGATCTAGTCATCTAGCAGAGTACGGATGACGACCACGGACTCATTCTAGACAGTCCAGTGGAACACTAGCAGGCTCATAACCTGTAGGTGTTGTGAACGATGTGTTCACCGGTGTACTCTATCCCCCCATGGTTGCCTTTAGGACATCTATTGCTAAGGAAGCCCCTTTGCGGTAATTTCCGTCCCGATGAAAATCCTAGATTAGGTCCCTCGTAATAGTTGTTGTTTTAGGGACATAAAGTGAGGATAACGGGAATGGGTAATCGGGTTATTGTTGGTTGGTGAAATTAAATATAATTATTTATTGTGGGTCGAAAACCCTATATGCTCACCAGGCTCCCAAGCCTGACCCACTCAGTTTTATTTGTATTACAGGAAGTGGCGCAAGGGCATAAGATGGATGAATCATCAAGTTGTTTTGTTTACAAGTCTGTATATGTATATATTTGTTGAATGACTTGTAATGTTATCGTTTATGCTTTATGGTCTGTATCGGAACATGACATCCCGATTTTTTATTATGAAATGAAATTATATTTCTTTATGAAATGTTTTGATAAAAATCTATTTTTATCATGTTTTGTTTTTTTGGGAACAAATTCCGCAACTCTTTTAAATCAAAAGAATTTACTCTGAAAATATTTAAAAAGCATAAATGAAACCGGTCTTTTCTGGCCGACATTTTGGGGATGTCACAGTTGGTATCAGAGCATTAGTTTAAGCGAACTAGGAATTTTTAGGATTTGTAGACTTAAACTTAGAATGCTAAGCGATGATTTTGAGATGCGAGCACTAGTTTATTTTAGGAAGTTGCCTAAAATGCTTTTATGTGCTAAATGTTATATGTTGCCATATATGATATTATTTGTTCGGATCTATGGTCTGTTGCCGACCGGATCTGGAAACCTTATGTGTTTAGGACTCTAAGCGTGCGTCGACGGTATTAGAACTAGCACGTAAACGTTTCGGAGTGATAAAGATGATTTGAATATCTATCGTGAATGAGGATCTAATTTCACCTTATTCGGTGTATAGATCAAAAATGGTGAGAACGAGGAGTGGAGTGGGAAATGCTGATGAAAACAGGAATCAACAACCAGTGATTGAGCAAATACCTGTTGTAGCTGCTGCACCTGAGCCGGTAATGATGGCTGGTGTACAATTGATGATTCAGGCGATGTTGGATCGTCAGATGGAAGAAACTAGACGTCTGCTTCAACAAAATCGTGAAGAACTTTCAATCCAAGTTGAAGAGCCCGAAGTGAATGGAGGCCCGTCGGAAGGTGGAAACTTCAGTGGTACTGTTGGTCAAGCCAACCCGCCAATTGTTAGACAAAACAATCGTGATGGAGGAAATGATGGAAGAGGATGTAAATACAAGGATTTTATGGCATCTAAGCCACCGTGTCTATCCGGAAGCCCGACGCCGGTGCAAGTTATGGATTGGATCTCCGAAATGGAGACAATGTTTGAAAGTTACGAATGCAGCAACAGGCAGAAGACCGCTCTTGCAATTCCTCTGTTGAAATCTGGCGTGTTGAGTTGGTGGAAACTGTTAGCTAACTCTATGCCCAAGGGAGAAGCGAGCAAAATGTCTTGGGAAGATTTTGTGGAACAACTGAAACTGCAATACTGCTCCGAGCAGGACCTTCTGGAAATCAATAATGAGTTTCAGAATCTGAAAAAGGGAAAAATGAGCGTTACTGAATACGCTGCAAGTTTCAAGGAGAAAATGAAGCTTATCCCATACCTAGTTCCAACAAAACTCTCTAAGGTCAACAAGTTTGCCCTCGGACTACCAGCGGACTATGGTCCAATGGTTAAGCAAGCAACCACATTGAAAGCCGCCATCTGGGCTGCTAGAGAGAGCATGGCATGATTTTCACAAAAAATTTAACTTATTGGCTTTTTAACTAAGTTTGACATGAGTCAACTCTAGGGTTTTAGGTCATAGTTGAGGTTGACCTTAGATTTGACGACTAGGTGGTGAGTGAGACCAATCTATTAGTATCAATGTGCTTTTGTGGTTACCCAATCTATTTATGAGGTCAATATTCTCACTGTATTACATATATAATGTGCTAATTGTGAGTTGGTGAAGTCTCAGGGTTGCTGATAACCGAAATTACTATACGTGAGTCACTGATGACCGTGGTTTTCTGATAATTCAAATTGTTGTACTAGATTCACTGATGACTTAGGGTAGTTGATAACGTTTATATGCAGTACTTGAGTCGTTAATAACTTAGGGTTGACAATAACCCATAGCTCTTATATATGTTTAGCTGTGCTATGTTGTGTTGTATGTGATATTTTAGGAAACTTACTAAGCTTTAGCATACAATTATGGATTAAATGTTTTTCCCATATTTTATATAAGTTCATGGGAATGTGAAGGCGTGACTGTACACACACATCAACGACTTTATGATTTGAGATTCTGCATTGGGAAACAAGACTTTAAAAGTTGCTATCAAGCCCTTGTTTGAGGGATTTGGATGGACACCCACGCGACTCCAAACTCAAACTAAGGATCTGAGAATTTTTACAAAACCTTTTGAAAAAGAATGAACTTTAAAAGGGGAAAAGAAGATGTGATGTGTACAGTTAGCCAGAACTCAATAAAAGCAATGTCCCAAAATATCCATACTTTTTATATATTTGTTGATATGTGAACTCTTAGAAATCCATGCTAACTGATAGCCTAAGGACCACTTAAGAAATTTCATGATAGAATTGGATGATTTTAGTGATGCATGGTGTCACACCCCGCTAAAGCGGAAACACAGGGCGTGGCAGTACAAAGGGTTTCATCGCAAAAGTTAAAAGACAACACCAACCATAGTATTAAAAATCATTACAAATTCACAATGGGTTTGAACAACTTTTAAAAGAAATTACAATGTAAATTGAAATACAACACATGCGAATGCTCCTAAAAGTGAAGTGTCCCTAAGTGCCACTTACTCGATGATTCCTGAAAAAGCATGTAAAACGAGCGTCAACTATAAAAATAGTTGGTGAGTATTCACAGATAAACAAAATAATACTGGTTCCATGAATTGAAATCAAAGTTTTGATAAAAGTTTCCAATAATAAAAGTATATTGTTAAAATGAGTAAATAAGTTTGTAAAAACAAAGTTCTTTGTCATCATGAGAGATAAGGTATGTTGCCCAAATAAGATGCAACATTCATATTCTCATGGAAGATAAAGTTCGTTACTCAAACGAGTAAACAAGTTTCATTGCTAAAATGAGCAATCAATTTCGTTGCTACAAGGAGCAAACAATTTCATTGCTAAAACATGTATATAAGTTTTCAGTAATAACAGTTCGTTGTTGTAATGAGAAACAAAGTTCATTGCTATAATTAATAAACAAGTTTATTGCTATAATAAGTAACGAGTTTGTATGTGTATGAGCAAACAATGAGTCTCAACCAAACCTATGACTGAAGCCCTATCAAGATCTATGCTTATCGTTCCATAGATGAATATGGTATCATGCACTCCAGCAATAGGGCGAGTGAGGAGTTGTCAATTCCTAATAGCGCTATCCATAATGACCATTGGCTCAAAGAGTTAATGGTTAGAGATAAGGGAAGGGCCTTAGTACGATAAGTTCTCATGTTCCGTGGTGCATAGACATACATAGAGAAACATAGCAATAAAATAGCAATCATGTTTGATACAAATCAATTTAAATACAACATTCAAATAATAGTTTTTCGGGACATGCTTTTCCACCCCAAAACATAAAAACTGAAAATAAGGGGAGTCGTGAATACTCACAATGCATTTAGATGATGCAAATGGTGCCTTGAACTACGTTCCACGTGTACCACTACCGATTCCTACAATAATGGTATTCGCTAGTGAGTCTCTAATCAAAATCTAACACTAGTATACTTACTACTACAATAGAATTACGCCAATAATGTGTCAAAATTTAATATTGATAAGTTACAAACATTTTTATGTGAAAATTTAATTTCAATGAATCAATTGTTATATAACAATTTAAGTGGAAATTTCCCATTATTGAAATGCTAATATTTAACATTTTAAGAGGTGTTCCAATGATTAAATATTCCAAAACTAAATTAATTTAGTTCTAAAATTTCCGAAAGTTTTCATTTTAGTTTTAATTGAAGTCAAAGACCTCAAGATAAATTTTCTTGAAAATTTTGATTTGTCTGACTATTTTTTCACGATTTTAGTTTCTTGAATAACCATAAAATCATGAAAAATACTAAACAGTTAATAAAAATTACCAAACTTCAGATTTTGGTTATAAATGTACTAAAAGACTTCTAGATAAATTTTCATGGATTATGAATATGTATAACCATTTTTCATATATTTAATTCTCTAAATAGATACAAATTCATGAAAAATAGAAATCAGTTTCCAAAATTACCCAAACTTTTTGTATTACTGTTATTAAACATTATTAAGCCGGGAAAAATATAAAAATCGATTTCTAAACTGTTTAACCAAATTTTATGATTTTTGAACATTTATTCTAATAAAAATTGAAATAAATAGGAAACAGATTCCAAAATTACCCAAAAAGTTTTGTAACACTTTTATTATACATGTAGAAGCTGTGAAAAATATAAAAGATATTTTTCAATTAGTCTTTCTATTTTTCTTTGTTTTATCCTCTTAAATAATCATTAATTGGAGAATAATTATTAAACAGTTAAAGTAAATTACCAAAATTTTTGTAAAGTTCATTTACAGTGTAAATAATCTGGGAAAAATCCTAAAGGTGGTTTTTATCTACTGGAATCCGATTTTGTGTATTTAAGTGTATTTAATCTTAGAAAATAGAAGAAAAATAGTATACAGAAGAGAAAAATCATCAAACTTTTTATGTAGCCTCCTAATGTACTACAAGGTGTTCTGGTACATTTTCATAATTTTTAGATGAGTAAAACTATTTTTCCTGTTTTTAGTCCATTATAAATACAAAAATCGGAGAAAAATAGGAATACATTATGAAAAATTCTGAAAATATTTTTCTACGTCGTCCACAGAGAGTATAAGCTGCGAAAATTATTATATACCCTTTTCAAATTATCTAAAGCGGTTTTATGATTTATTGGGGCCAAAAAAAAAATTCAACAACATATTAAACAGTTGCAAAAATCGATGAAACTTAATGAGGGATCATTATTTAGCATAGGGGTCATCCACGAATTTAAATAGGATTTATAGACCCCAGAAAGTATTTTATATGATTTATTGCGCTATTTTCTTGCATTAATTATAATAATTCTAGAAAAATGAATTATTTTCTGGATATTTACAGATCATCTTATTTTGTTGATGGGAATCTAGGAAAAATCGGGTTTGGTCAGAAAAAGAGTTTTAGATATTTATTTGGAAATAAATCCTTCATGAACATATTTGAAAGCTTTTAACAACATACTTTGATGATCTAGCATATATGGTTGAAGATCATCACATGCATGTTGTGTTGAAGACCATTCATGAGTTTGAAATGTTCAAAAACCGTTTTTGATAGAAAACTTAGGGTGCATGTGGTGTTTTTCCACCAAAACATATAGAAAAGTGCATTTCCATGGTTTTGACTTAGGTTTAGGTCATGGATCTTCACCATTTTGTAACATGCAAGATGTTTTTGGTGAAAATCTACCACCATCATCATCAAAACTGAAGTGAATGAATATTCACACAAATTTTCTAAAAGAAAGGTGTAGAAGAAAAAGGAAATGCAAGAAAAACCTTGAAAACATGGAGGAAAATGAAAGGAAATCGTGTTCTACCTTAATGAACACCACTAGATGATGAAGATTTCGAGTTTGAGGTGCGTTCTTGGACTTATTCTCTGGAAAATTTCGTGGGTATAGAGAAATGAAGAGAGAAATGGAGTGGTGGTGATGAGGAGTGTGAGAGAGAATGAGGGGTAGAGTGAGAGAGAAGATGGAGTGGTAGAGTGAATAAGTGACTGAATTGATTGAGTTTTGGGGAAGAGTGGTCTTGGGAGAGGAGAGGCCGAGATTTTGAGTGAGAGAGGCTCCCTCTCTCTTGTTTCTTTTATAAAAATGTAAATCTTTTATAAAAATATCAACTTTTTATAAAATATACACTAAAATCAAGTTTTTATTCATAAAACCTTTATTTTTGATTTATAAATTAAGGGTAATGTTAATGAGTTAAATTTTATTTGCCTTGAATATATTATACTAATTTTTAATTATTATAAGATAATATTACAAGGTTTATAATTATTTTTATAGAATTTTTAAGGTTAAAGTTTGTAAATATGAGTTTTTAGGGCATTTAGGGTTTTTGAGAGTTTGTAAATCTTTGGATATCAAAATTACTTGAATTTTGAGACTTCAAACTATTTTAGAGTTTCATAACTCTTATTCAAATTAGAAATATTGTTTGTAATTTATTTTTATTGATTTATTGGCATTCTATGTAGTGATTCCGAGATTCAAATGAAATTGAGGAATCAAGTATACTAGTCCTAGTTTTTAACTTTGACTTAAGTTTCTATGAGGCTCCAACCTAATTTCTACTACTAGGTCAAGTGCATAATGTGTGTATATGATTCATGAAAAGGTGTTCGAGTCAAAGAGTGACCAAAATATGGATATTCACTACAGTTACGTAGTTGTAGAATTCACATATCAATGTGAAATCTAAGTACACTATCCATTGATTCTAATTGTTTCCAAGTTTCTAGTAGGTTATAACTTAGCTTCTAGTTACTATGTCTAGTATGTGTAGTGCCTATTTGTGCAACTAAGTCTAGTCAAATCTAGAACCGACTCGAATTTTGACGGTTGTCACAGTCTCCCCCGGTTGAAAGAATTTCGTCCCGAAATTCAATTCGTGACGTATTCTATTAGAACTCAGCCGAATACAATTGTATAGTTGGAGAGGTGGTGACTTGAAGAGCTCTTTGATTATTTTGGGTTAATTCCTCAAGGAAGAGCCCAACTATTTAGCTATAATCAAATTAATGTTTCCCTAATTCGAGTTCTACAGTCTAGATTGCGAGAATTTAGGATCATGGAAATCATGATCCAACCATGGCGACCTAGTTGAAAATATTATCTAGTTAGATATTATCTAACTTAAAAGAACGTTATAAGTTTTGCTGAAGCACCCACTACATTGAGCGTTAAATCCGCATTGATCCTCAAGTCGCATTCAAAATTAACACTAAGTGTAAATTCGCCGCCTAATAAAGAAGATATTAGGAACAATGTGTTCACTTCCGGGTTGGCTACTATATCTGGAAAAGATATATTCCGAAATAAGAAGGGGTATCACGAATGAAAGGGGAAGTGATCGAGAGTACGTTCCTAAAAATACGTACTAAGGGTAGACAACGAAGTTTTGGTACATCTCAAATGTAAAGGCTATTTAAGTGTCGTCGACAAAATAAATTACGAAATGATTGAGGATCTCCGAGGCTATAATTACTACTACGGTTATTCTTACAATAATAAAACCTTTTTTTTTCTGAGAATAAATATATTTAGAGAGTCATTGTTGCAAATGGAGGCGATGAAAGTTTATGATAAATTAAATCACATTGGGTAGATAACATTTTAAGTGTTTAGAAGTGATAAAAATCTCACTATTATCAAAATGTGTGCTTAGAAATGATAATTAATCTCATTATTATCAAAATGTGTAATAATTCCAAGATAATAAAGATATATGTGTGGCGATCAAACGAAGTAGTAAAATAATATAAAGATTAATTAAGGTTACAGGTTTAAGTCTTCAATAAGGGAATTTATACAAAAATATTTTGATTAGTCTTTTGAAAAATTGTCTAATTGTCTAAGTCAAGACAAATTCAAGCTTACGAGTCAGAATATTTATGGAAACAAAGTTGAGGGTTTAGGAACTCACTGAAATTTACAAAGTAGAATGCTATTTTAAGAAATGTGTAAAAATATCGATCATTGAAAATAGTGGATTCTTAATTTAGTGTTTTTACAAAAAAAAATTTAGAGAATATATAATAGTAAAATTCAAGACTTTTGATTTATTTAAAGAAAAGAAGAAGCATAAGAAAATGTATTCTTTCACATATATTTTATGGATTTAGAAAAATGATAAGAACAATGGTATTCATCTTGTGTATTAATTGTAAGAAAAATACAATGAAAATTACATTTTAAATCAAGTTTCCGAATTTAGAACGAAAGAGAAAATGTAAATAATGATCACTTGTTTATAGTAGATTTCAAAATAAAAGCAAGATGTATATGATAAAATGCGTAATTGAATATAGCAAAGTTTACTAAATCAAAATTATGTCTCACGACTATACACGTATTAATTGCTCAAAACGAAAGTGTAGACTTCTAGTCTTTATGTGTACGAACATGATACCACGAGAAGCAAAATAGACAGAAACAAAGTTAGACAATGTATTATGTTACTATCATGGGCGTGCGAGATCTAAAATCAGAAGGAGAGCGAGAAATCAAGTTCGGAGGAAAGAAAAAGGAAGGTAGCGGCGACAATGATTGTTATTGTTAAAATTTTAAGAACAATACATATGGGTAGATTTAAAACCAGGTTGAGATATATTTCAAACTTCAATATTTGATGTATGTTGATGGTTACATAGACATGTGGGAGTTTTAAAGTGTTTGCTAAGGATTGCTAAAAATTCATAAGTTATCTATTAAGTTAAACTCCATTTATGGGGGAAAAAAAAAGAAGCCCTACAAATGGCAATTGAAAATCTGACAATTTTGACTTTTTAGACTGAAGTCCAACAATGATTAAAATGGATAAGGTAAAGACTCAATATATTTAGAAGAATAATTATTCATTGTTGAGAGTGTATCACTGGAAATTTAAAAGTGAACACTAAGTTTACAAATGCTATAAATTTTAAAAACTTTATAGATTATAAAACCATATTGAAGCAAAGTACACAAATAAGGTATGTTTTGAAATACAAGCATTAGAGATTTCTTATAAACATGTTTGAAGTAGAAATTTGCATAAATATCATGTTGGGTTTCGAGAAAACACATTAACGTAAATTACAATGTCTAAATGAGAAAGTTGTTAAAAGTGTCAAAACAAAAGTGTTTTGAAGATTCGATGAAACTTTTTCACATATTAAGAACTTCAATATCATATGTTTAATTTTTATAGCATAGAGTTAAACACTTTTATAAAAGAAATGTTTCTAAGTTTTTCGAAAACGTGTCAAAATGGTAAGCAAGGATTAAAATGGTTTACATGCCCTTAAAAGCACATCTATCCATTGAAATGGATTTGAAATGAAATTAAAATAGCAAGGTTAAAACAAATATTGGTTAAATTGAGTTTTGAAGAAAAGTGTTAAGTTAAAGCAAGTTGTCAAAAGATTTTTAGCGAGATTATGGCTTACATTGTTAGGAAATGTCTACTAAGTTGAATGAAGTGGTTATAAAATATTTTATCGATGATAAATAAAACCGATGAAGCGAAATAATTTTTCGATGGAAGATTAAGGGGTAAGGAGAAAGTATGTTAGTGTAGTTGATCGTACCTAAATACTAAGGCGAGTACAAAACGAGTATAAGGCGAATGCCGATGTCTTTTCCCCAAAATAAAGGACAAGAAAAATTGTTTGTAAAACATTTTTAAGTGTCAATGCAATTTCCGATCTTTTATAGAGGTCAAAGGGATATCCTATGTTAAGTTTTAAGCTCAAGGTGGAAACAACCTAGAGCTAAGTCGTAACGTAGTAATAAGGTCTCACGTATGGGTTAAACCTCCGTGTCTCCTCGTGAGTCGAATCTGAAATGTCTGCTAATGGTATCCAAGTGATTACTTAGTGGCGACTCATCTACCTCCTTACGTGATGCTCCAATTATCATTCGTGTCGATATCGAAACGCTTGTTCATAGTTGTAACTCTAGTACGAAGACTATCAAGAGGTATTGAGGAATAATTGGTATAGGTGTCGACTTATGATTATTACTAGTGTATATCTAGCTACTAACCTTACATCTAAAGTCAATAGCTACCAAGGAATACTCATTCTCAGTACTAAGTGCATTGCTCTTAGAGTGGCGAGTGATATAACTTAAGTGGTTAACCTAGCACTTGATAAGGGACAAGAATATTTCTAAATAAAGGCATTGTTATAAAAGTGCACTTAGTTTCTAAGTGTATCTAGATGAATGCCTATAATATGCAATGCCCGTACGCACACCGAAAAATTTTGTTTTTCAAAAGTTTAATTTGAAAATTGTTTTGAACATAATTCTAGTATAATCGTTTCCAGCCTCACATTAACTTTCGTTAATTAAGCATAGTTGGCCAGGCTATACTTAATTAAAGTCCAATAATGCGTACTCGAATTAGTTATACCAGTAGTATGTTCTATATTTTAAAATCGTTTAGAAAATTTTAGGCTATAGTTGTGGTTTTCCAAAGGAAAACCGGTATTCTCTCTAACCTTCGGCTCTGATACCATTTCCTGTCACACCCCGCTAAAGCGGAAACACAGGGCGTGGCAGTACAAAGGGTTTCATCGCAAAAGTTAAAAGACAACACCAACCATAGTATTAAAAATCATTACAAATTCACAATGGGTTTGAACAACTTTTAAAAGAAATTACAATGTAAATTGAAATATAACACATGCGAATGCTCCTAACAGTGAAGTGTCCCTAAGTGCCACTTACTCGATGATTCCTGAAAAAGCATGTAAAACGAGCGTCAACTATAAAAATAGTTGGTGAGTACTCACAGATAAACAAAATAATACTGGTTTCATGAATTGAAATCAAAGTTTTGATAAAAGTTTCCAATAATAAAAGTATATTGTTAAAATGAGTAAATAAGTTTGTAAAAACAAAGTTCTTTGTCATCATGAGAGATAAGGTATGTTGCCCAAATAAGATGCAACATTCATATTCTCATGGAAGATAAAGTTCGTTACTCAAACGAGTAAACAAGTTTCATTGCTAAAATGAGCAATCAATTTCGTTGCTACAAGGAGCAAACAATTTCATTGCTAAAACATGTATATAAGTTTTCAGTAATAACAGTTCGTTGTTGTAATGAGAAACAAAGTTCATTGCTATAATTAATAAACAAGTTTATTGCTATAATAAGTAACGAGTTTGTATGTGTATGAGCAAACAATGAGTCTCAACCAAACCTATGACTGAAGCCCTATCAAGATCTATGCTTATCGTTCCATAGATGAATATGGTATCATGCACTCCAGCAATAGGGCGAGTGAGGAGTTGTCAATTCCTAATAGCGCTATCCATAATGACCATTGGCTCAAAGAGTTAATGGTTAGAGATAAGGGAAGGGCCTGAGTACGATAAGTTCTCATGTTCCGTGTTGCATAGACATACATAGAGAAACATAGCAATAAAATAGCAATCATGTTTGATACAAATCAATTTAAATACAACATTCAAATAATAGTTTTTCGGGACATGCTTTTCCACCCCAAAACATAAAAACTGAAAATAAGGGGAGTCGTGAATACTCACAATGCATTTAGATGATGCAAAAGGTGCCTTGAACTACGTTCCACGTGTACCACTACCGATTCCTACAATAATGGTATTCGCTAGTGAGTCTCTAATCAAAATCTAACACTAGTATACTTACTACTACAATAGAATTATGCCAATAATGTGTCAAAATTTAATATTGATAAGTTACAAACATTTTTCTGTGAAAATTTAATTTCAATGAATCAATTGTTATATAACAATTTAAGTGGAAATTTCTCATTATTGAAATGCTAATATTTAACATTTTAAGAGGTGTTCCAATGATTAAATATTCAAAAACTAAATTAATTTAGTTCTAAAATTTCCCAAAGTTTTCATTTTAGTTTTAATTGAAGTCAAAGACCTCAAGATAAATTTTCTTGAAAATTTTGATTTGTCTGACTATTTTTTCACGATTTTAGTTTCTTGAATAACCATAAAATCATGAAAAATACTAAACAGTTAATAAAAATTACCAAACTTCAGATTTTGGTTCTAAATGTACTAAAAGACTTCTAGATAAATTTTCATGGATTATGAATATGTATAACCATTTTTCATATATTTAATTCTCTAAATAGATACAAATTCATGAAAAATAGAAATCAGTTTCCAAAATTACCCAAACTTTTTGTATTACTGTTATTAAACATTATTAAGCTGGGAAAAATATAAAAATTGATTTCTAAAATGTTTAACCAAATTTTATGATTTTTGAGCATTTATTCTAATAAAAAATGAAATAAATAGGAAACAGTTTCCAAAATTACCCAAAAAGTTTTGTAACACTTTTATTATACATTTAGAAGCTGTGAAAAATATAAAAGATATTTTTCAATTAGTCTTTCTATTTTTCTTTGTTTTATCCTCTTAAATAATCATTAATTGGAGAATAATTATTAAACAGTTAAAGTAAATTACCAAAATTTTTGTAAAGTTCATTTACAGTGTAAATAATCTGGGAAAAATCTCAAAGGTGGTTTTTATCTACTGGAATCCGATTTTGTGTATTTAAGTGTATTTAATCTTAGAAAATATGAGAAAAATAGTATACAGAGGAGAAAAACCATCAAACTTTTTATGTAGCCTCCTAATGTATTACAAGGTGTTCTGGTACATTTTCATAATTTTTAGATGAGTAAAACTATTTTTCCTGTTTTTAGTCCATTATAAATACAAAAATCGGAGAAAAATAGGAATACATTATGAAAAATTCTGAAACTATTTTTGTAAGTCGTCCACAGAGAGTATAAGCTGCGAAAATTATTATATACCCTTTTCAAATTATCTAAAGCGATTTTATGATTTATTGGGGCCAAACAAGAAGAAAATTCAAAACCATATTAAACAGTTGCAAAAATCGATGAAACTTAATGAGGGATCATTATTTAGCATAGGGGTCATCCACGAATTTAAATAGGATTTATAGACCCCAGAAAGTATTTTATATGATTTATTGCCCTATTTTCTTGCATTAATTATAATAATTCTAGAAAAATGAATTATTTTCTGGAAATTTACAGATCATCTTATTTTGTTGATGGGAATCTAGGAAAAATCGGATTTGGTCAGAAAAAGAGTTTTAGATATTTATTTGGAAATAAATCCTTCATGAAAATATTTGAAAGCTTTTAACAACATACTTTGATGATCTAGCATATAAGCTTGAAGATCATCACATGCATGTTGTGTTGAAGACCATTCATGAGTTTGAAATGTTCAAAAACCGTTTTTGATAGAAAACTTAGGGTGCATGTGGTGTTTTTCCACCAAAACATATAGAAAAGTGCATTTCCATGGTTTTGACTTAGGTTTAGGTCATGGATCTTCACCATTTTATAACATGCAAGATGTTTTTGGTGAAAATCTACCACCATCATCATCAAAACTGAAGTTAATGAATATTCACACAAATTTTCTAAAAGAAAGGTGTAGAAGAAAAAGGAAATGCAAGAAAAACCTTGAAAACATGGAGGAAAATGAAAGGAAATCGTGTTCTACCTTAATGAACACCACTAGATGATGAAGATTTCGAGTTTGAGGTGTGTTCTTGGACTTATTCTCTAGAAAATTTCGTGGGTATAGAGAAATGAAGAGAGAAATGGAGTGGTGGTGATGAAGAGTGTGAGAGAGAATGAGGGGTAGAGTGAGAGAGAAGATGGAGTGGTAGAGTGGATAAGTGAGTGAATTGATTGAGTTTTGGGGAAGAGTGGTCTTGGGAGAGGGGAGGCCGAGATTTTGAGTGAGAGAGGCTCCCTCTCTCTTGTTTCTTTTATAAAAATGTAAATCTTTTATAAAAATATCAACTTTTTATAAAATATACACTAAAATCAAGTTTTTATTCATAAAACCTTTATTTTTGATTTATAAATTAAGGGTAATGTTAATGAGTTAAATTTTATTTGCCTTGAATATATTATATTAATTTTTAATTATTATAAGATAATATTACAAGGTTTATAATTATTTTTATAGAATTTTTAAGGTTAAAGTTTGTAAATATGAGTTTTTAGGGCATTTAGGGTTTTTGAGAGTTTGTAAATCTTTGGATATCAAAATTACTTGAATTTTGAGACTTCAAACTATTTTAGAGTTTCATAACTCTTATTCAAATTAGAAATATTGTTTGTAATTTATTTTTATTGATTTATTGGCATTCTATGTAGTGATTCCGAGATTCAAATGAAATTGAGGAATCAAGTATACTAGTCCTAGTTTTTAACTTTGACTTAAGTTTCTATGAGGCGCCAACCTAATTTCTACTACTAGGACAAGTGCATAATATGTGTATATGATTCATGAAAAGGTGTTCGAGTCAAAGAGTGACCTAAATATGGATATTCACTACAGTTACGTAGTTGTAGAATTCACATATCAATGTGAAATCTAAGTACACTATCCATTGATTCTAATTGTTTCCAAGTTTCTAGTAGGTTATAACTTAGCTTCTAGTTACTAAGTCTAGTATGTGTAGTGCCTATTTGTGCAACTAAGTCTAGTCAAATCTAGAACCGACTCGAATTTTGACGGTTGTCACACATGGTATCCTAGGAGATTTCTTATGTTGTGATACTTGATGTTTAGACTGATACTATTAGTTTCTAAGTCTATGCTTCTTGGTTGTATATAATTAGGATTCTATAGCCCTAGAATGCTTGATTTAGACTTGCTTCATGTTCATTGTTTGGTTGTAGGCTTAGAGTAGAATCTTTTATTCGCCCGTCTATCTAATCCTTGATTATGTACGACTTGCATACATGAGGTGACTGTTGGTGTTGGTATAAATTTCTAGTAGTGTGGGAGCATGGGTGAGGAGAATGCAAGTAGGAGAGTCTAGGAACATTAGTGGTGTATGCTTGGTCGAGTACGTGCATATGTGCATAGAACATTTAGCGGTAGTGGTGTGTATCGACTTGGGAACTTTGAGACAATTTTTGGGACGAGTACGGATAGGTGTGGAAGGTTGTATGGGCCCATACTAATTAGAAACATCGGATGTGTATAGGGATTAGGAAGATTCGGAAGGTTACTAGGGAGCTGGTTAATATCAGATAGTGTGTGACAACTAGGAAAAACCCGTCACTAGAGATTAGCATCAACAAATGGTAACAATAGAGTTTTTCATATTTCGGGAATATATGGTAAGATATACTATGATTTTTAAGTAAAAATAAAGGTTAATAGGGTACAAAATGAGTGACCAAACGGTTATACCGATACTAATAATGGTTAGTGTATTTGGAAAGTACATAGTGACTTGATTTGAAGGATATAAACTTTGTAAAAATCTGACTCCGATTGGAGGAATTATGATTTTATAAAAAGTAAAATCAACCGTGTTAATAACGTTATTAACGTCAAAATGGTATAAAGAAATTGGTTGATTTTTAGCTAACGTCACTAAAAGGAAAATCGTAGTACTCCGAGAAATAAGAACTTTAAAAGGAAAAGGGTTCAAAACGAAGTTCGTATAAAGAAAATACGATTATTAGAAAAATATAAAATACGGAATAAAAATAAAATTTAAAATTTGTCAACACAACCTTAAGGGAAGTTGTAGTACTAGTAGAGAGCTATACAAATATATAAATAGGGTAAGAAACAAGATTCATATAAGGAAGATATAAATTTTTATAGGAAAATTAGTGTTGCATGCCAGGTGCGCGCCATACTCGATTCGCACGCATAACACCCATATTCGTTGAGATTAGAGACACATAGACCATCAGGAGTGTGACACGTAGCAAACTCTGAATGGAGCCACGAGTCGTGTGCACGACGAGCGTGAAGTGCGTCGTGCGCATATGCACTATAAATAGAGGTGCTCACTTTCTGAATCTTCACACCAAAAAAACTTTCTATTTCTCTTGTTCTATCTTGAATGTTCTCCTAATGGCGTGAAGCTTCGGGTGCTGTAGCAAGGATACCTGCGATCATGCTACTAGGGTGAGTTCACGACCCCATTTTCCTATTTTAAAGGTTTTACTGCGGGGGGGGGGGGGGGGAGAGGGAGGGAGGGGTAATACATGCTTATGAAACTGATTTATCAAAACACATTTATACATTTATCTTAGAAAGTCATATAAAGCATGAAACCTTAGGATAATGTAACCATAGATAATATACCTAGTTGCAAACTATGATATTATGCTTAAGAGTTATAATGTCTGATGGTTTAGGAGGAGATATTACCTAGATATTATAATGACCAACTTCCTAGGATAACACAGTACCTAGAAATAATGTCGATTAATTGTAGGGATATCCAATATACCAAGTCGTTACTCTTCCTAAATATCTTGTTTTCAAATTAACCTAGATATTATAATGACCAACTTCCTAAATATCGTGTCACACCCCAAAACCAGAACGGCGGAAACGTTCTGGGGCGGAGGACGTCATGTACAGTATCACAACAAAGCATAACAGTAAACAAGCAACAACATCATCCATTGCATTAATAATATAATTTAATACAAGTGTGTTCTGTATAGTTATAAGACACCAAAAATATGAATCAAAATAAGAGATGAGTCTTGAACGTGCTCCATCTTCTCAAAAACCTGGCATCAGTACCTGTCTACTGATGACCTGAGAATACAAGTTATTTTGAAAGAGTTTATCAGCTTTAAAGGTGGTGAGTTCATAAGCATTTTAGTGTCATTGTCTGTATGAAAATGTTTGTAAGTTTTTGATGTATAAGTTTGTAGTAAATGTTTGTATCTCCTAGAAAATCCTATATTTTCTACTAAAAAGTAGCCTTCTACCAAGGCATAAAATGTTCTGTATGTTTGTTTCTTGTAAAAGTGTGTATTTTTCCCAAGTGTGACTATCATTAACAAAATATAGTTTTTACATTACCGTTTATGTGAGTAGATCACAATGTGAATGCAATGGGAAAATAATAAAGTACTGTAGTGTTGTATATAGTAACTACTGCTGTACTAACTACCTTAAACCGGTTGTTAATTAAGGTATAATGTGATATGATTGTAACCATACTTGATCGACTAGTAAAACACGACGCTCGAAGACGTCGAAATGGTATGACATTCGTCACCCGTAGACTTGCAGGTCCCACTGTAGCTAGCAGCAAGGTGTAGGACGGTCAGTCCCTTATATATCTATACACAAATTTACGCTCTCCCTCCAGGAGACTCTGGTTACAAAACGAGCCACAACAGTGATGCCATGCCCCGAAGTATTGACTCACATTTATGTTATAGTATTCTTGTATATGTATTGTATGTACTAGTGTAGTGTATGTTCTCTCTGTCTATTATGTTCTCTCTGTATATTATGTAGTATGTTCTCTTGTTATAGTATTCTCTATCTGTTTCTCTTTATAGTGAGTATTGTTTCTTGTTATAGTATGTATTGACTCATGTATGAACTGACTCTTTGTATGTTTCATTGTACTAGAAATAGTGAGTGGTGACTTCCTAAACTATACCTATTATAGTTTACTTGTAGAGTTGTTTGTATGACTGAGTGTGTTGAACTCAGATAAAAGCTTTTATGTCTATACATATATACATAATATATAACTAAGGATCAAACGACACTCGGACAGACAACATGGTACTCTAAGTCCACAACCAAACAAGGAACAGGAAATAAAGTGAGTTATCAGTCCTAAGTCCTTCCAACCTTACTTATATAACTATATATGCATTAGACATGATTTTAACAATATATAAGTTTGAAATGGTTAAAAGAAAAGGTTTGGCATATAAGAATAAGTTGGATAAAGAGTTTAGTATGTAAAAGGGTCTGATAAACATTCTGAAGTATTTTGTTTGATAAAACAGTTAAAAGTATAGTAAATCCATTTGTTTGATAGTTATTAATCGCATGTGATTGATATAATAACTATAATGTTTCAACTTCTATTCCCCCCATAAAAGCATTTAAAATCATTTAAAAGGTAGATTAAGGGGTATGAACTCGCCTGTAGTGAGTGGTTTGGATGAACGAGTGGTATAGGATGCTAAGTGCCAAGTGAAGACTTGAGCACACACACGGATCCTATTTATCATATAATTGCACATATATGTATATAATTAGTGTTTAAGCAACTAATTATGCAAGGAAAGACACCCTAGGTCATAGAAAACACCTAGATTCAAGTGCTAGAAGTACCAAGGGTTGCATATAATGGGAGTATGGCCACACATAGGAGTGTAAGGCCAGAATATTGTGTTTCATGGGTGTGTAAGGCTAGAATGTACGGCCCAAGTGAGTGTACGGCCGTACACTCATGGTGAAACATGCCATTTAGTGATTTAAAGTCCTCTTAAGCATCTATGGAGTGTGTCTTGACCAATACTTAACCTTATTGAAAATTAAATGCCATTTTGGACCCTAAAAAGGGTGTGTACGGCCATACAAGGAGTGTACGGCCGTACACCCTTGATAATCATGTAAAAATGGTCAAAAGTGTATTCCAAGTCTCTATCTTGCGTCCCCTAAGTGTTCTTGATCAAGTGCTAGCATAGAACATGAGTTTTAAGGCCATTTTGCACTAAATAAAGAGGTGTACGACCACATGGGGTGTGTATGGCCGTACACTCGTTATTGATCATGTTTTGAACGTTTTCTAAGGAGTAAAGCTAGTAAGTAACAAGCACAAGGAGTGGTACTTACAATAGAGAAGCCTTTAGGGGTGTTTGAGGTCCAAAACTTAGTAGGTGTGCTTGGTGTTCTTGGTGTTCTTGGAGAACACTTGAAGACAAAATGAGTAATTTCATGGATGAAATGATAGATCCTTACTAGATAGTGTAATGAATCATCAAATTGAAGGGAGAAACACTTACAACTTGAAGATCTAGAAGCAAAATCGGATGATACTTGAGAGAGAAGTTGATTTTCGGCTTAAGAGTGTGAAAAGAGGTGAATGGAGGCTAACACTCTCATTTATACATGAGAGTGTACAACCAGAAGGGGGGTGTATGGCCGTACACTCCATGTGTACGACCGTACACTCCTTAAGTTGAAGTGTTTGCCCAATTTTTGAAGTATTGAACATGTGGGACTTATTTCTAAACCCTAACTTTGAAGGTACAAGGCTTAGAACACTCTAATTGACTCTAAACAATGCTAGAAGATAGCAAAAACGAGTCTGACCTTGAACTTGTTGAAATTCCCCCATTACAGGGAATTTCGTCCCGAAATTAGAGTTTAAGCAAATAAGCTATTTACAAATAACTAAGCGAAAAGATGAGGATATTTCAGTTTCATTTGATCCTCGCGCTCCCAAGTGAATTCGGGTCCTCGCTTGGCGTTCCAGCGAACCTTCACTATCGGGATACGGCTTTGCTTCGTTTACTTGACCTCTCAGTCCATGATCTCTACAGGTTCTTCCACGAAGTTGAGGCTCTCGTTGATCTCGATCTCGTCGACTGGGATTACAAGAGTCTCGTCGGATAGGCACTTTTTCAAGTTCGAGACGTGGAAAGTAGAATGTATGTTACTAAGTTCGCGAGGTAGGTTGAGTGTAAGCTACAGGGCCGATTCTAGCGAGAATCTCGAAAGGCCCTATGTATGTTGGATTGAGCTTCCCACGCTTTCCGAAGCGTATCAAGCCCTTCCAGGGTGAGACTTTCAAAAGAACGCGGTCTCCCACCTGAAATTCCAAAGGTTTCCTTCTCTTGTCAGCGTAGCTTTTCTGTCGGTCTCTAGAGGCTTTCAATTGTTCACGAATCTGAACGATCTTCTCTGTCGTTTCCCGAATGATCTCCGGACCTGTGAGAGTGCTGTCAGGTACTCGTCCTTTAGCTAACTGTGTGTCACCCACCTCAGCCCAGCACAGAGGGGATCTGCACTTCCGGCCATAGAGGGCTTCGAATGGAGCAGCCTTGATGCTCGTATGATAACTATTGTTGTAGGAAAACTAGACAAGAGGTAAATGAGTATCCCATGCCTTCCCAAAGTCGATCACACAGGCTCGCAACATATCTTCCAAGGTTTGGATAGTTCTCTCAGTTTGTCAGTCGGTCTGTAGATGGTAGGCTGTACTCATGTCCAACCTCGTTCCAAGGGAACTTTGTAGCGACTGCCAGAACCTCGAAGTGAATCTACTATCTCTATCGGAGATAATGGATATAGGAACACCATGCAGTCGTACGATCTCCCTAATATAGGTTCTTGTTAGTTTCTCCATCTATCTGTCTCTTTGATAAGCATGAAGCGTGCAGACTTTGTTAACCTATCTACGATCACCCAAATGGTATCGAGACCACCCGTTGTCTTGGGCAACTTGGCTATGAAGTCCATGGTGATTCGCTCCCACTTCCATTCCGGTATCTCTGGTTGCTGTAGTAAACCTGAGGGTTTCTGGTATTCGACCTTGACCTTGGCGCAAGTAAGACATTTACTCACGAAGGTAGCAATCTCTGCTTTCATGTTAGGCCACCAGTATAGCTTTTTAAGATCCAGATACATCTTATCTGAACCCGGGTGGACGGAATATTGAGTGTTGTGCGCTTCGGTCATGACCAAGTCTCTGAAACCACCGTGTTTTGGTGTCCAGATCCGGTCCATGAGGTATAAAGCTCCGCCACCCTTGACTTCCAAGTTCTTATCCATCCCTCTCAGGGATTCACTCACCACCTTTTCAGGTTTCAAAGCTTCGAACTGAGCTTCCTTAATTTGCGTGGACAAGTGTGAATGGATAGTCATGGTCAATAAATTGACTCTTCGACCAGAATATTCTTTCCGACTTAGGGCGTCTGCTACTACGTTGGCCTTTACGGGATGATAACGAATTTCGCATTCGTAATCACTGACTAGCTCGACCCACCGTCGCTGTCTCATGTTGAGCTCCTTCTGGTCGAATATGTGTTGTAGGCTTTTGTGGTCTATAAAGATAGTGCTTTCCGTACCATACAGGTAGTGTCTCCAGATCTTCAGAGCAAACACAAGTACTCCTAACTCAAGATCATGTGTGGTGTAGTTGACGTCGTGCGTCTTCAGCTGTCTCGAGGCATAGGCGATGACCTTACCTCGTTGCATCAGAACACAGCCGAGCCCCTGGTTGGATGCATCGCAGTAAACCACAAAGTCTTCTATCCCTTATGGGAGGGATAGTATCGGTGCGGTGCATAAGGCTCGTTTCAGCGTTTGGAATGCTTTCTCTTGCTTCTCTTCCCAGTCAAAGGCCACGCCCTTCTGGGTCAATGTCATAAGAGGTTTCGTAATCCGCGAAAAGTTCTGTATGAATCTGCGGTAGTAGCCAGCAAGGCCTAGAAATTGGCGAATTTATGTAGGCGTCTTTGGTGCTGACCAGTTCTCAATGGATTTAATTTTGGAAGGGTCCACATGCATTCCTTCTTCGCTAACCACGTGACCTAAGAATTCGACTCTTCGGATCCAAAATTCGCATTTAGAGAACTTCTCGTAGAGCTTCTCTGTTCGTAGTGTTCCTAGGATCTGTCGCAGATGATCACTATGCTCCTCCTTACTTCGAGAGTAGATAAGTATGTCATCGATGAAGACGATGGCGAACTGATCCAAGTAAGGACGGCATACCCTATTCATTAAGTCCATGAATACTGCGGGCGCATTGGTCAATCCGAATGGCATCACTACAAACTCGTAGTGTCCATAACGAGTTTGGAAGGCTGTCTTCAGAACATCCTCCTCTAGCACTCGTAACTGGTGATACCCGGATCTCAGATCAATCTTTGAAAAGTAATTCGCCCCTTGCAGTTGGTCGAATAAATCGTCTATGCGAGGTAGAGGGTAACTATTCTTGACCGTACGCTTTTTGAGCTCTCTGTAGTCGATGCACATACGGAACGATCCGTCTTTCTTCTTCACGAATAAGATCGGTGCTCCCCATGGTGAGAAACTTTGTCTAATAAAGCCCTTGCTGAGCAGTTCGTTAAGTTGACCAGATAGTTCCTGCATCTCAGCTGGTGCTAGACGGTAGGGCGATTTGGCTACTGGGGTAGCTCCTGGGACTAAGTCGATTCTGAACTCGACTTGCCGTTGCGGAGGTAATCCTGGTAGTTCTTATGGAAAGATGTCGGGAAAGTCGCGTACTACTGGAATGTTCTTCAGGTCTTTCGTTTCTTAGCTCGTATCGACAACGTGAGCAAGGAATGCGCGATATTCCTTACACAAGTACTTCTGGGCTTGAATACTCTAGATGATACGGAAGTTCGTGTCGGGTTTGTCGCCGTAGATAATAAGGGTTTCGCTAGACGGATGGTTAAGGCGAACAACTTTTCCGTAACACATGATGTCGACGCGCTGAAGACTCAACCAATCCATGCCGATAATGACGTCGAAACTTTTAATTGAGACCGGAATGAGGTCGATTGAAAATGAATGGCTATCTAGAGTTAGAGTACATCCTATGTATATACTGCTAGTGCTCTCAGTTTTCCAGTTAGCCATTTCTACATTGAACAGTTCTTTAAGTGCTCGTGATTTTTGCTTAAGTAAGTGAGCAAATTTTTGGTTCACGAAACTCCTCTCCGCTCCACTATCAAACAGTATGCATGCATAAGAGTTATCGAGGAGAAACGTACCAGTGACCATTGTAGGGTCGGCAACTGCTTTCTTGTGGCCTATAGCCAAAACTCTTCCCACTCCACCGACATTCCCTGTCTTAGGGCAATTCCTTTTGTAGTGGCCCACCTCGCCACATCCGTAGCAAGACTGGCCCACACCAGTGCCGGGGACCTGGGTGATTGGCCTTGCCGGAGATTTGCAGAAACGGGCAGTGTGTCCCTTCCGGTTGCAGTTAGAGCACTCCATTTCCCGGCAGGTTCCAGTGTGGTGGAAGTTGCATTTGTTGCACTTCGGCAAGTTTCGAACGTACTGCTTTACCGAAGCAGCAGCGGCAGGTGCTATCGCAGCCTGAACCGCCACGACCTGCTGCTTTTTGGCAGCTTTTTGCTTCTTCTTGTCATCCCAGAACTTCCGCTTGTTATCAGCGGCCTTGGAGGGTTCTGAGATGGCTAGGGTTGTTGTTGTTGACGGGGTAAGGACCCCATGGTCAATGAGCCGTTGTGCCAATCGCTTGGCACTATCGAAGGTAGCAGGGTTTGAAGCTAGTACATTCCCCTGAAATGGAGGCACCAGCCCCCAGATATACCTTTCCACCTTCTTTGCTTCAGAAGGAACCATTCCCGGACATAGCACTACCAGATCGCTGAACCTGGCAGTGTAGGATACTATCTCCATTGGAATACTCTGTAATGTCTGGTGACAAGTCTTTGTGACTTTGTGCATAATCATTACAAGAGGATCAATGCATATAAGTTTAAAATCTAACTATATTTCGGTAAATGGCATGAATTTGGATTTTTTGCATTTGCAGTTAGGATTTGGGAGTGTGAAATTAGAATCATTGAAATTATGTTCAATTGGTTTATTTCACAAAGTAAGGATCATATACAAATATAGAGTGCATAGATGGTGTATGGCAAATCTATTGTTTAGAAAAACATAGTGTACATGCTTGGAGCATGGTACAACTAGTGTTTTTAATTCAAGTATAAAGTTGATAATTTGAAACAGTATACAATGAATAATGTGTAATCAATATGGTGATAAATAAAAGGTGTTCTATTTATATTCATAAGTTCTGAGACCATATTGGATTTGATTATTCTTGTGTTTCACTTTGCATGTTTTGACTTCCAGAATAAACTAGGCCATTCTTCCCGAATGACTAAGTTATTCAAACCATCCACAGTCGGTCATATGTTGGAAGTAGATATGAATCAAGACTGTCATGGGTTGGATTGTAGAGGTCTAAGATGTTGGACAAAGTGGTGCTACAACACTCATGAGTGCTCATAAGTTCTGAGTATTGGATTCAACCCGCGCTCATTTGAATCACTTCATGGATTTTATCACGAGTGATCGTGAGACGATAATATCCTATATTCTTCAAACCTAGAGATATGAGTTGTTACTACGAGTTGGTTATACATTGATTGCACGAAACCGCATTGGTAACTCGATGTTATAAAACGTGCCTTTGTGTATGATTTAACAAGTAGTAGAACAAGCCATATGAGTCGAAGTTTATCCATTCCTTTTACCTTCGGGATAAAAGCGATATCTGTGGGCCCCTCGATGATTTAATGATGATACATGTGAGTACTTGGCCAAGCCAGGACTGATTTGATATGTTCAATCAGTCAGTCATCATGAATCGGAAATCGGGAAACAACAAATGGACAGAGAGAATGATTTATAATCCATGTCTCAGTCTATATGATATCTACAATGGAGGAATATATGATCCCTTTTCTAATGGATAAGTCATTGACAAAGGTCAGAGTTCATCGACAAGGTCAGAGTTCGACAGCGGCTTTTGAGAGCTATGATTGCCAGTTGGTTCTTGAAGTCATACTCAATAATAGTTTTAGACTTATCCAAGTGGGAGACTGTTGGATTAGTGTCTAAGTCCATAACTATATTTGGTATGTACTTGACCCGATTGGCATGGTCCATTTGGGTTGCATGGCATCATAACATTTGGATAGACCGTTTATGAGAAGAAGACATTTGTGACATATTAATATATTATAAGTTATAATATATTAATATGAGATCATGTTATTTAATTAGTATTGATCAAGAATTAATTTGGACGTAATTTAGTGATCAAAAGAGACTAATTAAATATATGGGGATTGATTGTGTAAATCATTCATTCTTATATATGTGGGCTTATGATCCATGATTCCTTATGTTGGGTTTAACCCATGTGGTGACCCATGGATACTCCATGGAGGTTAAAACCCATGGAGCATAAGGAATGGGTAAAGTCATGGGTTACATGGTGTAACCCTAATGTGCACACTATATAAGGACCCCTTTAGTTCAAGAAATTGGCACTAGTGGATAATATGGAGGGCAAGCCAATTTCCAAGTCTTATGTCTTCTTCTCATGGTTATTCCAAGTGTTGATGATGTTGTGTGAACCATTTGAGGTGTCACACTTGGGGCACTAGGCTCTCGAGCTACATGGAGTCAAGCTACGTCAACAAGGTATGTATTCTAACTTGTTATATTACCCAAGTATCAAAGATTGTATTCTAGATAGGGTAATACCTTGGAATATTCATATTTGCATGTATAATAGAGAAAACATAGATCCAAGGTATTTAGGGTTGCATGTACACTTAGGAGTGTTAGAATGCTCAAAACCCAACAAATTATGCTAAAGCTGCCGTAACAGCCGCATTTACCGAAGCTTGGATAGCCGCCAGATTATATTGCGGAGGAGGCGGAGGGTGCGTAGGAGTTATCGGAGGATTACGCCTTGTCACTATTCGAGGAGGCATTGCTTAACTGAAAGTTTACAAAGATTGATGATGATAGTAAGAATCAATTGTAAGTATAGTGAGAGTGATCCATGGGCTAAATCGCCATAGTCCAACAGTTGAATGAGTGTATGTTTGAAATAGAGACACAATAGTAGAGTAGGAAAACAAAAGAGCAAACATTTTCCAACAGATTAGATAACTGTCAATATTACTGGTATTATTGATGTAACAAGTTCGGGAAAATGACCTAACAGTAGGTCTTACATCAAACCATAAGGGAAAATGTTGACAACTTAGAAGTCTAGTTATAGTGTTTGAAAGACAGGAATATTTTACAGAAAAGTGCTTCTTAGAGCACAGATAAGAAAGGCTATTCCTTAAACCAAAAGAAAAGATGAGTCAGACATCTTCTACCGGCGACGGGTATTCCTCGGGCGAACCCTCAGATCTGCCAGTTGACGAACTATGTCTTAAAGATGTCGCTCATGAGCTCTCTGACGCACTCGAAGTTCTATGACCTCAGCTCGAGAGGCAGCTAGTTGTTGCTGCAGAGTCTTATTGGCTCTCCTAGTCCTTTCCATAGCTTCTTCGAGATGGATAATACGGACCGTGTTAACACCCGAATTGGCGTCAATTTCCATGACTCGGTCGATAGCTGCCCGACCTTGCTCAACATTCCGAGAAATCCTGCGGACCATGATGGGCAGGACTCGGTCAGCTGAGCCTCCCTCGCTAACATTGTAAAAGCTTCGATCTCCATTGAAAGGTAAAGGTTGATCCTGTTGATGACTCCAACGATTCAAGTTTGTCGCCCACAAGGGTGTGGGGCCTTGAAATGCTGGTCGGGGGTTGAGGTTTGGGATTGGAGCCTCTTGAGGTAGGTTGTTGACTTCTGGTTCGGAGTCACAACCATCCGAAAAGCCTTCTGTGAGGTGATCATCCAAAGGGATTGGATGATCCTCTTCTGGCTCTGCTTCGAGCCATCCAACATTGCCTTGATTTGGGAAGTACGGGTCGCCGTGTGGATGGAATCCAACCATGATATCTACGCGAGAAAAGGGGTATAAGAATCTTATAAAAATAGACGTACTACCTAAGATAATTATAAGATGATCCTTACTAGTTACTTCAATACTTGCATAGTGCATACCAGTTATATGCTAATCACTTCTCGGACCAACATAGTTGATCATGCTATGTCATTCCCAGAACTGACCATACATCCCCGAGTCTACTCGTGATGTTCAACAATCGTAATACTTTTGTTCTGTGCTAGTGACACTGATTTTAGTATGAATGCATGTATGTATACTTAGTTAAATATTTTATTATTTAAAAGTATAAACTTTTGGTCAGAGTATTTTAATCCCGTTGTGTTTATAGTTTGTATATCTTTTATGGGTTGATATACTCGATTCACTATAAACAATGCTCTGATACGAATCTGTCACACCCCAAAACCGGAACAGCGGAAACGTTCTGGGGCGGAGGACGTCATGTACAGTATCACAACAAAGCATAATAGTAAACAAGCAACAACATCATCCATTGCATTAATAATATAATTTAATACAAGTGTGTTCTTTATAGTTATAAGAAACCAAAAATATGAATCAAAATAAGAGATGAGTCTTGAACGTGCTCCATCTTCTCAAAAACCTGGCATCAGTACCTGTCTACTGATGACCTGAGAATACAAGTTATTTTGAAAGAGTTTATCAACTTTAAAGCTGGTGAGTTCATAAGCATTTTAGTGTCATTGTCTGTATGAAAATGTTTGTAAGTGTTTGATGTATAAGTTTGTAAAAGTTTGTAGTAAATGTTTGTATCTCCTAGAAAATCCTATATTTTCTACTAAAAAGTAGCCTTCTACCAAGGCATCAAATGTTCTGTATGTTTGTTTCTTGTAAAAGTGTGTATTTTTCCTAAGTGTGACTATCATTAACAAAATATAGTTTTTACATTACCGTTTATGTGAGAAGATCACAATGTGAATGCAATGGGAAAATAATAAAGTATTGTAGTGTTGTATATAGTAACTACTGCTGTACTAACTACCTTAAACAGGTTGTTAATTAAGGTATAATGTGATATGATTGTAACCATACTTGATCGACTAGTAAAACACGACGCTCGAAGACGTCGAAATGGTATGACATTCGTCATCCGTAGACCTGCAGGTCCCACTGTAGCTAGCAGCAAGGTGTAGGATGGTCAGTCCCGTATAGATCTATACACAAATTCACGCTCTCCCTCCAGGAGACTTTGGTTACAAAATGAGCCACAACAGTGATGCCATGCCCCGAAGTATTGACTCACATTTATGTTATAGTATTCTTGTATATGTATTGTATGTACTAGTGTAGTGTATGTTCTCTCTGTCTAGTATGTAGTATGTTCTCTTTGTTTCTCATCATAGTATGTTCTCTTGTATAGTGTATAGTATGTATTGTTTCTCGTTATAGTATTCTCTATCTGTTTCTCTTTATAGTGAGTATTATTTCTCGTTATAATATGTATTGACTCATATATGAACTGACTCTTTGTATGTTTCATTGTACTAGAAATAGTGAGTAGTGACTTCCTAAACTATACATATTATAGTTTACTTATAGAGTTGTTTGTATTACTGAGTGTGTTGAACTGAGATAAAAGCTTTTATGTCTATACATATATACATAATATATAACTAAGGATCAAACGACATTCGGACAGACAACAGGGTACTCTAAGTGCACAACCAAACAAGGAACAGGAAATAAAGTGAGTTATCAGTCCTAAGTCCTTCCAACCATACTTATATAACTATATATGCATTAGACATGGTTTTAACAATATATAAGTTTGAAAGACTTAAAAGAAAAGGTTTGGCATATAAGAATAAGTTTGATAAAGAGTTTAGTATGTAAAAGGGTCCCATAAACATTCTGAAGTATTTTGTTTGATAAAACAGTTAAAAGTATAGTAAATCCATTTGTTTGATACTTATTAATCGCATGTGATTGATATAATAACTTTAATGTTTCAACTTGTATTCCCCCCCATAAAAGCATTTAAAATCATTTAAAAGGTAGATTAAGGGGTATGAACTCACCTGTAGTGAGTGGTTTGGATGAACGAGTGGTATAGGATGCTAAGTGCCAAGTGAAGACGTGATCACACACACGGATCCTATTTGTCATATAATTACACATATATGTATCCAATTAGTGTTTAAACAACTAATTATGCAAGGAAAGACACCCTAGGTCATAGAAAACACCTAGATTCAAGTGCTAGAAGTACCAAGGGTTGCATATAATGGGTGTATGGCCACACATAGGAGTGTAAGTCCATAATATTGTGTTTCATGGGTGTGTACGGCCGTACACTCATGGTGAAACATGACATTTAGTGATTTAAAGTCCTCTTAAGCATCTATGGAGTGTGTCTTGACCAATACTTAACCTTATTGAAAGTTAAATGCCATTTTGGACCCTAAAAAGGGTGTGTACGGCCATATAAGGAGTGTACGGCCATACACCCTTGATAATCATGTAAAAATGGTCAAAAGTGTATTCCAAGTCTCTATCTTGCATCCCCTAAGTGTTCTTGATCAAGTGCTAGCATAGAACATGAGTTTTAAGGCCATTTTGCACTAAATAAAGGGGTGTACGGCCACATGGGGTGTGTACGGCCGTACACTCCTTATTGATCATGTTTTGAACGTTTTCTAAGGAGTAAAGCTAGTAAGTAACAAGCACAAGGAGTGGTACTTACAATAGAGAAGCCTTTAGGGGTGTTTGAGGTCCAAAACTTAGTAGGTTGCTTGGTGTTCTTGGAGAACACTTGAAGATCTAAACAAAATGAGTAATTTCATGGATGAAATGATAGATCCTTACTAGATAGTGTAATGAATCATCAAATTGAAGGGAGAAACACTTACAACTTGAAGATCTAGAAGCAAAATCGGATGATACTTGAGAGAGAAGTTGATTTTCGGCTTAAGAGTGTGAAAAGAGGTGAATGGAGGCTAACACTCTCATTTATACATGAGAGTGTACGGCCAGAAGGGGGTGTACGGCCGTACACTCCATGTGTACGGCCGTACACTCCTTAAGTTGGAGTGTTTGGCCAATTTTTGAAGTATTGAACTTGTGGGACTTATTCTAAACCCTAACTTTGAAGGTACTAGGCTTAGAACACTCTGATTGACTCTAAACAATGCTAGAAGATAGCAAAAATGAGTCTGACCTTGATTGATTTGAATAAGTGTACAAGATAGAAATTTCGGGTTGTCACATTTCGGCTAAGGGCATCAACTACTACATTGGCTTTGCCGGGATGATAACGAATTTTGCATTCCTAGTCATTAAGTAGCTCTACCCATCATCATTGTCTCATGTTAAGCTCCTTTTGGTCGAGTATGTGTTGTAGGCTTTTGTGATCGGTGAAAATAGTGCACTTTGTACCGTAGAGGGAGTACCTCCAGATCTACAGAGCAAATACTACTGCTCCCAACTCGAGATCATGAGTGGTGTAGTTGACCTCGTGTGTCTTTAGCTGTCTCGAGGCATAGGCAATAACCTTTCCTCGCTGCATAAGCACACAACCTAGCCCTTGATTGGATGCATCGTAGTATGCAACGAAATCCTCTGTCCCTTCTGGAAGAGACAAGATAGGTGCGCTGTACAGGGCTCGCTTCAGTGTTTGGAACGCATTGTTTTGTTTTTCTCCCCAACTAAAAGTTACCCCCTTCTGAGTCAGTGTAGTGAGCGGTTTAGCGATTCTGGAGAAGTTTTCTATCAATCTGCGATAGTAGCCAGCAATTCCCAAGAATTGACGGATCTCAGTGGGCGTTCTTGGCGCAGACCAGTTCTCCATTGCCTTAATTTTGGAGGGGGTCCTTGTGTATTCCTTCTTTGCTGACCACATAACCGAGGAAAGTTGCTTTCCTAATCCAAAACTCACACTTTGAGAACTTCGCGTATAGCTTCTCAGGTGCTGACTATGTTCTTCCTTGCTTCGTGAATAGATAAGTATATTATCTATGAATAATATCACGAATCTGTCTAGGAAAATACGACACACCCGATTCATTAAGTCGATGAACACGGCGGGTGTATTTGTCAGACCGAAGGGCATCACTACAAACTCGTAGTGACCATAACGAGTTCAAAATGCTGTATTGGGAACATCACTCTCCTGAACTCGTAATTGGTGGTACCCTGATCTTAGGTCGATCTTCAAAAAGTAGCTCTCTCCTTGGAGTTGGTCGAACAGATCGTCTATTCGCGGTAGAGGGTAGCGGTTCTTAATAGTGAGCTTGTTTAGTTCGCGGTAGTCTATGCACATTCGGAAAGATCCATCCTTTTTCTTCATGAACAAGACCGATGCCCCCCAAGGTGAGAAGCTCTGTCTGATGAATCCCTTACTGAGGAGTTCGTTTAGCTGGCTGGATAATTCTTGCATCTCTGCTGGTGCTAGACGATACGAGGATTTGGCTACGGAGGTAGCTCCAGGAATCAAGTCGATTCGGAACTCGATTTGGCGTTCAGGAGGAACTCCTGGGAGATCCTCGGGCAAGACGTCAGGAAAATTACAGACTTCAAGAATGCTCTCGGGGTCTTTTACTTCTTGTTTTTCATCCACGACGTGGGCTAAGACCGCGTGGTACTCCTTGCATAAGTACTTTTGGGCTTTGACGTAAGAGATGATGCGAAGGCTCGTACTGGGTTTGTCACCGTAGATGACAAGGGTTTCGCCGTTTGGCAGATTAAGGCGAACGACCTTCTCGTAGCATAGAATTTTGGCATGATGAGGACTCAACTAATCCATGCCGATGATGACGTCGAAACTTTTTTTTGAGACAAGTATAAGGTCGATTGGGAAAGAGTTATCATTTAGTGTGAGTGTGCAGCTTATGTATATGTCGTTAGTGCTCTCGGTCTTTCCGTTTTCCATCTCGACAGTGAATTTTTCGTTTAGAGATTGTGGTTTTTGTTTGAGAATGTGTTTAAATTTGTGGCTCAAGAAACTCCTCTCCGCACCACTATCAAATAGTATGCATGCATAAGAGTGATTGAGGAGAAATGTACCCGTGACCACTGTAGGATCCATTATTGCTTCCTCCTGTCCCATGGTCAGTACTCTTCCCGCACAACCAATATTCTTGGTCTTCGGGCAATCCCTCTTGTAGTGCCCAGTTTCACCACACCCATAGTAGGCTTGGCTTACTCCAGTTCCGAGGGTCTGGGTGTTGGATTGTGCCGGTGCTTTACAAAAACAGTCAGTGTGCCCCTTCCTGTTGCAGCTGTTGCACTGCATCTCACGGCAAGGTCCGTGGTGATGGAAATTGCATTTGTTGCACCTCATGAGGTTCCCAACGTATCGACTGGGAGGTGCTTGAGTAGTAGGAACAGTAGCAGCGTGAACTGCCATAGTTTGCAGTTTTTTTTAGGGTTCTTGAGATGACTGCCCCTTTCTTTTGTTCTAGAATTTCTTCTTGCCACCACTTTTTTTGGGTTGCTCGGGGGGCGGCTATCATGAATCCTTGACAAACCCCATGATCTACTAGGGTCTATGCCAGACGCTTTGCGCTATCAAAAGTAAGTGGGTTTACAACGATTGTATTCCCTTGGATCTGAGGAGAGAGTCCCCTGATGTATCTTTCTACTTTCTTGCTTTCCGGGGTGACCATCCCGGGGCACAGAGTAGCGAGGTCACTAAATCTGGCCGTGTATGCAGCAATATCGGAGTCCTTCATCGTCAGACCCCAAAGCTCCTGCTCTAGCTTTTGCACCTCGCCCCTCGGGCAGTATTCTGCTAGCATTGGTTCCTTTAAGTCATCCCAACTCATGACATTAGCTATTAGGAGAGTTAACGACTTGACTTGGCTGTTCCACCAAGAGAGAGCTCTGTCTGTGAAATGCGTGCTGCAAATTTCACATTGCTAGTTTCGGGGCACGCACAGATTTTGAATACTGATTCAATTTTCTCAAACCAGCATGTCAAAGCAATGACACCTCCGGTTCCATCAAAGGATCTGGGTTTAGCGTTCGTGAAGTCTTTATAGGAACACTCCCTCCGGTGTGCATGATTATCTTCGTGGTTAGAAGGATTGACACCACTACTCGCCCCATTAGTGCCACTTGCATTGATCTGTGTCATGGCCGCTGCTACAGTGGCGGTTACTACTGCTTGAAACACAGTAGATTCATACTGAGGAGGTGGCGGCGGTGGTGGATTTGTTGGTGGGTTGTTTTTCTTCCTGTTGGACTTCTTTGGAGGCATCTTTCTCCATAATGATTTAAGAGAAAATGATGACAAGTCCTCTATAGTGGTCATGATTCAGGTGATATTGAACAAGGTATATCTTATCCTGACAATTATAGTGTTCTATTAAGCGATTTACAGTGGACGTCTACTAATATAAATAAACAATCGCCATTTCATTTAATGAAATTCATAGCAACACTTGAATTGAATTCGTATAGTGTGATTCGTGCCTGATCTCCCTATAATCATATAGTCTATACAAATTATATATAACTAAGGCTAAATAGGTCTTCGAATAAGTGATCCTACTCTAAGTCCACAACCAAACAAGGAACAGGAAGTAAAGCTAAATCACTATTCTAGGTCTGTAAACTCTTAATTATATATAAATTATATGTATACACTTAGCAATTATAGATCTATCAGCAAGGGTTCTTTGTTTTCACATGTTTGACTCTAGTGTTATAGTGCTATAAAATACTCCTATGGTATTTTAACTTTTATGTTTGGTTGTAGTGTTCCGTTGTATAGAGTTGGTAAGTTTCAGACTTGTTGCAACGCCACTATCACTCCCAAACACATGTTGATCGTATCTCAAATAAATATAGTTGATCAGGCTATATTTATCCTAGATATGATTGCATAACTATCTAGTTATGACCGTAGTGTCCAACTCATCCAAATACTTTTATGTAATTTCTTACCGTGATACTGTTTCTGGTATGTATGCATGCTCGTATACTTCATACAAAATACTTATATTTTAAAAGTATCCTTTTAGTCAGAGCACTTCGGCCCCATTGTATATATAGTTGCATGTTTGATATATTTGGTTCACTATAAACAATGCTCTGATACGAATCTGTCACACGCCCAAACTGGAACAGCCGAAACGTTCAGGGGCGGAGGACGTCATGTACAGTATCACAACAGTTGAATAATAGTAATCAAACTAACAACAACCATTGCATTGTTAACATAGTGTTTACATTGTGTTTGCAACATTGTTTGTATAACATCAAAATGTATAGAAAAAAATATAGACGAGACACCATGAATGCTCCGTCTTCTTAAAAACCTGTTGTGTACCTGTCTACTGGTTCCGTAAGAATACAAATGATTTTGAAAGTGTATCAACATTTAAGTTGGTGAGTTCATAAGTGTGTTTTATTGATAGAAAACTTGTCATTGTTCCTTGAAAAGCTTTAGTATGATCCTCCAGAAAATCCAATATTTTCTTTAGTAAATGTAATGTACTTTTAGGCCTCAAGACCAAAATGTATGTTTGTTACTGTACTTTGTAAATGTATATTGTAGTCTTATTAATGAATAAAACCATATCATGAATATTTACCTAAATTGTATGTTGTACTAGTGTACTCTGTACTTAGGAAGTAGTGTATCGTAGTGGTGTTTGTATGAAAACCTTTGTATGAATGCCTGGATCCCACCAGTTGTAGTGTAAAATAGTGTACTGTAGTTTCATTATATAAAATAAAACCATTGATGTAGTGTTAATCCCGTAAACAATGTTTTAGTTAATACTATTGTGTGTTTAATATAACCATGCTAATCTGACTAGTGGCCTCTACGACATTCTTCAGGCGTCGGAATGTTATGACATTTGTCAACCCAGGCCTGAAGGCCTAACTGTAGCTAACAATTTAGGTGCGGGATTGTCAGTATTGTATAGATCTATACGTAAATTCACGCTCACCCTCCAGGAGACTCTGGTTATAATTTATAGGGCTTGAACCTGTTCCCTGATTGGTACAATTGAAGTAGTGCCTCACAACGCTGTATTAACTAGTTTACATGTAGTGTTATACTGTCCACTTGTACTTTAAACTGTAATCACCTCGTAGTAGTGTACTTTGTAATGTAAAATAATTATACTTAAATAATTATTTAATAATGTATCCTTGAGATAGTGAAATAAAGTATTGTTCCATAAACTATACCTATAATAGTTTATATACTTGTTTCCGTTTAGTATTCTTGAACATGTAAAATAGTGTAATGTTTCTCAAGCCATACCTATTATAGTTTAAATGTATGTTCTCGTTTCATTTATTGAACTTAGCAAAATAATGTAGTGGTTCACAAACTATACCAATTATAGTTTAAATGTACGCTCTGTAATGAACTGAAAACCTTTGCAATTTAACAGTGTGTATAAAGTGGTAGTAAGAGATTCATGAAAATACCCTTTTGTTCGACATGTTACAAAAGGATTAAAAATATATATAAAGATATTTTTATAAAATACAGCGATAAATCGGTTTGAATCAATTGTAAATGGTTTGAAATCATTTGAATATTGACACAAGAGTCCTTGTGTTTTACTTGTATTCCCCTCCCCCTAAAAACATTGAAAAATATTGAAAACATAGGGGTATTAACTAACCTCTAGTGTGTGATCGTGTTCAGGTAGCGAAACTACAGAGATGATCCTCGGGCTAGTGTACGTGGAAATAACGGTATCCTAATATTATTTAAACACGTAATCTTATTTGAATTAGCGAAATAATTAATTATAGTGTTAGACAACACTTAATTTATGTAAGGAATACTTATAGAAATTACCGAGAATTATTTGGAGTGATGATAAGTTTTTTCGGTCTATCCCTCACCGAAATTCCTTGATTTCGGTCTTAAAACCTCAACCGAGAACCAAGTTAACGGTCTAAAAGGGTTCTCGGTCTCAGTGATTTCTCGGTCCAGGTGGTTTTCGGTCAGGCTTGAAGATTTGAAGATTGTTCTTGGTGTTCTTGGTGAAAATTATGAAGATTTGAAGGGTTTTGCTTGAAGATTTGAAGGTTGTTGTATGATACTTGAGAGCAAAATGAGTGTGTTATGTGTAAATAGTACAGAGGACCCCATAGAGGAAATGTCGCCAAATCTTGAGGGCCAAAACCACAGTCCCTAGCTCTAAATCATGCGTCGGATAATTTGCCTCATGAGGCTTCAGCTTCCTCGAAGTGTAAGCAATCACGCGAATCATCTTCATTAGAACTGAACCAAAACCCGTGATCACGCATCACCATAAACCACGAAGTCCTCAACACCCTCTGGCAGGGTCAAAATCGACGCCTCACACGATCTCTGGCTCAGGTTCTCAAAAGTTGCTTACTGCTTAGGCCACCAGCAAAAGGTGACTATCTTCTTCATCAATCGAGTCAGAGGAACCACTATCTTGGAGAAATCATGAATGAATCTCCAATAGTAACCTGATAAACCAAGGAAACTTCAAATCTTAGATGGAGACCTCAGAACCTCCCATCTCATCACAGCCTCAACCTTGGCCGAATCGACCAGAAAACCGTTCTGGTTGACAAGGTGTCCCATAAACTATACCTCGCGCAATCAAAACTCACACTTGGAGAACTTTGCATAAAATCACTTGGGGTCCGAATATGCACTAACTGATGCTCACAATCGATCACCGCCCTATTGGGGCTTAACCAGTCCATCCCTATGATAACCTTGTTCCCCTACAATGGAATGAGAACCAAATCAATCAGATACTGCTCGCTAAACATCTCAAGAACACAACCCCGATGAACCCTCGGTACCCGGGCAGATGGATCATCTACAATCTCAACGTCTAAAGGACAATCCAACTACCCCAGAGCTCCAGCAAACCTCTTGCTAAGTGCAAGCGATACAAAATATTAGGCCTGAATCAAAGAATATCAACGCAGAGATACCGTTCATGAGGAACGATCCTAAAATAAAACATACAAATATAAGCAAACAATTTAATATAAATAAAGAGATAAGGAGAAGATACATACACGTTACCACATCAGTTGCTGTGCAAGCCTCATCGGCCGTCCGCTGAAAAGCCGTTCTCTTCACCACAGACGTATCTACCTTGCCCTGGCGGCCATCAGAAATCCTCAGCGTTGCTGGAGCAGGTGCTACCACTGGTCCAACTGCTACTAAACTCGGATAATGGGCCTTCTTGTGGTCCCTCTTAGTGCAAAAATAGAAAATCAGGTCATATACTGGGGTGTTGGTGGTGGTAGTATCAGTATAATCCCTGCTAATATGACCTATCCGACCATACTTGAAGCAGCAAGAACCACCCACCCTGAATGCCCCATCGTGCATCTTACCACACTTGCCATAGTGGCTCCGGCCCTGCTAGCCTCTCCATCTCGAATCAAATACCTTGGGCCTCTTGCCTGAACCCCCTGAAACCTATGCCTAATCCGACTTCCTCTTCCTCTCCATCTCCAAATCAATTTATCTCTCTCTCTAGCCTTCATGATCATATCCTCCAATGTCTCGCAACTAGATCGACTCACAAACTGTCGAATATCACTCCTCAGCATCTCATGGTATCTCAACTTTTTCATCTCCTCGTCTGCCACATGCTTCGGAACTAACAACGCCCTATCACGGAACATCACGGTGATTTTATCCACCATCTCAGTAGTTTGGCGAAGGTCCTGGAACTCCCCCGCCAACCGCTACACCTCAATTACTGGTGCAAACTCAGCTCTGAATCTAGTTACAAAATCATCCCATGTCATTGAATCAACCACCTAATCAACAACGGAGCACCCAACGTCCTCCCACCAGTCTCGAGTTCTGTCTTTCAGAAGATAGGAAGCAATTCTGACTTTTACCCCATCGGGACAACTTCTAGAGCGGAAGGCGTTAGCAACATCTGCTGACCAATGCATGTTCGCAATCGGGTCCTTCTCTCTGAAGTACGCTGGAGCCCTACATGCCTAGAACTCTCTGAATGTCATCGAACGGTCCCCAATCAAAGCCACCATATCAGAACGGAAAGAGCCCAAGCGCTCCTCCTACACCACCATGATACGCCCCTTGATCGTACCAAAGATCACAGGAGTCTGCTCCTGAATGATGCGGGTAATCTCAAACGAAATGAACTCATGTTTCTGATCATCCAACTGCCCGGATCCAGAACTACAGCTTGAGCTCTCCCAACATTTTATCATGCAAATGCTGAGCAGATCCTTAGCCCTAACTAGCATGCGATTCACAGATATATAAATCAATGCATATCATAAAACATGTATGGGTATTTTGGGAAAACTTACTTGAGCTCGGTCGATTGCATGCACCACACCCTTTTTATAAACCATTTCCTTTTTGATTTTTTTTACCAAATCCTCAGTTAGAGTTCAGACACACCCGAGAGTATGTCCGAATCCGTCAAACTAGGTCTCTGATATCAACATGTAACTTCCCAAAAATTACAACTAAAAATTTCGTTTTAAAATTAATAAAACTATTATCCAAAACATCATCATAGAAATCATGGTGAATCAAAGTGTATCAACAACATCACAATACAGCAAAGTGAGGTAAAATGGGGAACGAGGTGGTGTGTGCACTGCAATCATCCCAAGCTCTTCCTATTCAAACCAGAAGAACATGAAAACATAAACTGAAAACCATAAGCAAAAAGCTTAGTAAGTTCCCCAAAATACCACATAAAATACATAATAAACATATAATGGGCCCAACTCGGTATACATATATGTCAGTCATTAGGCCCCACCCGTTACACATATAAACATATAAATAGATAAACAGATAGCCATGCAATAATCACAAACATAAATAGCATACATAATGGTCATCGGGTCTCGCCCAATAAACATATAAACACATAACATATGCAAGAGTCACGCAGGCATCTAGCATCCTAAACATAACAAACCATGGGCCAACATTGGTACCTTCAAACCACTAAACACAGTGAGGAAACTCACCTCTAGCTGTCGAAACACTCAAATGAATTTTGGTCTGCTAGTCCAAAAAATCCCCGCGCTAACATCATCAGAATAATATCCAATCAATAATTGGATCTCGACCCATAATCAAGAATCTAAGCTACTTGACCGATATCCGGGGTAAAAAACCATTTACCCTTTTTCTTACTTGGTCCAAAACCATGGCCCAACCCAACAACTCAAAAGGCACAATTTCCTAAATGGCAACTCAAACCCAATATGGCCCAATCTTCCAAATTGGGCCCAAAACCCATCAGGGGCCTAAATCCAAGGTAGCCTAATATACTAGCAAAATCCCAAATCCGTGAACGCCAAGCCCAAGCGTCTATCTGCTAAGTACACGGGGCGTACTCAGCTGTTACACCCAGCGTATTCCCCAGACTCCCAATACAATCCATTAAGCACTTAATCAATTAAGACTTCTTGCCAAACTCTCAGATCTGGTACTAAAGGGTGACTTAATACGTAAAGATGGCAACTTTACACCCATGCATGGCTTAATGGGACCCAACACTTAAAAATATGCTTAATAAAGCTCTTAACACTTGCATGGTCCAATATCTTTCACAAAAACCTACATGGAGGTAAGATCTAACATCCATGGCTTCTGGAGTAGATCAAAAGCTTAACTTGAACTCAAAAGTCTCAAAAATGCATAAATAACACCATAAAATAGATCTAGCACAAAGGACCATCAATGTTGTCACACCCCCGGACCAGAACGGCGGAAACATCCGGAGGCGGGTGACATCATTGTGTAGCATCATAACAATTGTATATAAATGAAACATAGCAACCCAAACATCATACATCAATATAACAAGCTTATATTGTTTTACATCATGTTTATGTTCTCAAATTTACACAAAAGAGACATCAGTAAGCAAATTCCAAAATACGTCAAAATAATCCTGAGTCCGCGATCCATAACCTGCTTATTGATTTCCTGAGAATACAAGTCATTTGAAAAGCGTCAACATAAAATATGTTGGTGATTTCATAAGCATTTTCGTATAAAACTTCGATGATAGTTTAGAATTCTAGAAAATCCAATATTTTGTTATCAAAATGGTTGTAATTCTTGTTTCAAATCGAGTATAGTTGCATGTGTGACTTAGTTTATCGTTTCGAAATCGTGTCAAATCGTTTCCATTAGAAAATCCTATATTTTCTGATGTATAAAATTAGTAGTTTTAACAAAAACATAACGCTTGTGTGAAAAAGGGTCTTATCGAGGTAATCAAAACATAGTTGATTGTAAATCGAAAGTGAAATCTGAGTAAACACATTTCTGATATATTCTAGTGAGTCGTTATAACCATACTAATGTGACGGAGTGCCTGTTATGACGTTCTTCAGGCGTCGGTTTTGTTTAAGACATTTGTCACCCTAGACTGGTCGGTCTAGCTGTAGCGAACAACGAAGGTGCGGGGTGTCAACCCCGTATAGATCTATACACAAATTGCCGCTCTCCCTCCAGGAGACTCTAGTTATAACTCTTACAGGACTTAAAGCGTACATATTATATTAATATATGTATTATGAAGATTTGTCTGACTAGAATACTAACCGATCTTTGGGCAAATCGTGAAATCCATTATTTACTAATTAAATAATAATAGTTGTAATCGTTGACTAGATATTTCGTTTAGTTTCGTTTCGTTTGTTTAAATAAATAATCCCATTTGAATATTTATTAAATCAACCCAATATTAGCGAAGTCGGCATACGGCTCTTCCCTTTATAAAATACTAAGTGAGACCCCATTTGCCGGAAAGTGTCAAGTTATGGTTTGTATACAACTTTGACTTGTGTGAGTTTATGATAGCAGCCTTATGACGTGCAATTGTTTCTGTCATAAGGGCTCTATTTGCATAATTTCTTGATGAGATTATTTATATCAAGTATTTATAAAATGATCCCTAATAGTTTGCAAAAGGTCATAAAGTTTCAGTTTTCAAAAATTTCTAGAAATAGTGTCAACTTATCAAAGTCCATTTTAGCAACTTTTACTTCTAGACATGAAAGCATAGATAAAAGGGGTATGCTGGACACACCCAATAGTTTGGGAGGCTCTTTTGTACACAAATCATCCTTTATGTGATGATTCAATTATTCCCTGATCTTCATGAAATTGTGAAATCTCACGTTCATGAAAATTTTAATAAAATAATAATATATCAACACACACTAAACATACAAGTACATGCAATTATCCAAGGATTTAGACAAGATTTGACTTGTATTCTCCCCTAAAAACATTAATAACTTAGAAAAAGGTGGGGTATGAAGCTCACCTTGGTTAACTTGCTGGGTGATTTGAAGAGATGATGAGGAGTTTCCAAGTTTCAACGCTTGAAAGATTCTTTGAACGTTAGGAATATCCTAGTAATAATTTTATGTGTAAATATAATAAAATCTTAGGAATAATGTGGAGAATCTGTAAGGTCCTTAAATTTCTTGTGGATCAATCAGATCCGTTTGATGGTGCGGAATCCCAATCAAACGGATGATGTCAAATCAAATAGAAGGAGAATAAGAAGAAGATGAATCTATGATGTATTCAATGAAATGATTGAAGCTCCATACACATAGTTCACACACACTCTTCTCTCTAGTTTCTCTCACACCTTAGAATGCACACACTTAAGCTTCTTGGTTCTTACCCTCACATGCACTCCTCACCCTATATATATATATATATATATATATATATATATATATATATATATATATATATATATATATATATATATATATATATATATATATATATATATATGGACCTAAGGCCAAGCCCAACATACAAATAATCCAAGCTACAATTAATCCTATACTATTTTCGGCCCAAATAATAAAAACAATAAATGCTTAGAAAAGCAAAGTATAAACCATATTTTTGACCCAACAATCTCCCCCTTGGTTTATAGCTTTCTTTTCTAAATGACCCAACAAGATCCCCCTAAAAAGTAGTTGGCTTTTCTTGTTAATCTTCAGTGAGAGCTTGGCTTCAGCATTAATCTTCAAATTCTTCACAGCTTCAAGATGAACTAGATGAATCTTCAATGAATGAATTCATCATGAGTAGTTGGGCTTTTCTTCAGAATTTGACATTGAAAGCACATTGGGTGAGGAGGCTTCTTGTACTGATTCTAGAAAGATAGCGCTTTCAGCTTGAGAATCTTTAGAGAGAACATCAGAGAGAACAAATCTTTTGGATCACTTCAGCAGGTACAAAGATAGCGGCATACTGATTGAGGAGGCTTCAATGCAATCCGTCACATAATCTTCAATGTCAGCTTCACCTTGCTTCTGGGGTTGAAAGATTGAATGTCGAAAGAAAAATCTTCATTTCTTGATCCTTCGAATGAGAATTCTTCGATGCTCACGGATAAAGCCTTGGCTCAGAAATCTTCGACACAAACTCCATGAGTTTCATCTTCACCTGAATTCACTTTTCAAGACAAAACAAAACTAAAAGAAAATTTAGCACACAATATTTTTGGATTTTTCATATTTTCTGAAAAAGAAATAAAACAGAAATAACACTATTTTTTGGATTTTTAATTTTCTGATTTTTGTTTGGTTTTTAAATCTTTTAATTCTCCCCTAATATTTAAATTAGAAGAAATTATGAACAAATTTAACAAAAATAAAATGATATCTAACTTTAAGAGTGATTTGGGATCAAAGTTTTTAAACAGCCTTTATCCGTTTATCAGTACCTTCTATCTTCACGTCTTTGTCTGGTCGATCGCCGGTATTGTTGTCCACTTAAACACGAAAAATTGTGACAAAATTAGGACATACTATTAGTTATAAGACAAAGTGATCCTAAGTTCCTAGAAAATATTTCTTAAGGACCATTCAGCTGACGACGACCAGGGATATTGTTGTCCACCTAAATTGAGCAGCGAGATCTATAGACAATCTGTAAGTGTTCAATTTTTAATTGTACTAGAACATTGTTCCCGCTTCCTGATATGCTCCAGTAATCAAGGACTTCCAGAGTACTCCTTACATCGGGTGAGCAGCCAATCATTAGGAGAGAAGATAGATTTAGAATGCATATGCTATGCACCCAGGTCGGATCTCTTCCAATCATGCAGAGGGTGGAACATATGACTAACTGAAGTTTTAGAGGGATTGAGAAGTAGAATGGTGCATATAATGTGTACCAGGTCGGATTATGAGTCACGCAAAGGAGACAGTATATGGCTAATAGATAGAAAGAATTGCATAGATAGAAGATGCATAGAAATAGAATTGCATATGTTACAGTCCAGGTCGGATTTTGAGTCACGCAGAGGATGTAATATATGACTAACAGACAGATAGAGAAAGAAAACAATTTTCTACAGACCTAATTCATCGGAATTTACCAGTCGCCCCATCAATACCGGAATTAAGGACAGAATCCGCACATCGAGGACAAGTTAATCCACGGTTCCAAGTACAGGTTCTTTAATGTGACCAGTAGATTCCCATATATATCTCCCTGCTCAACCTATGCAAGCGTCGTATTGTCAGACTAAACGGATCTAACTAGGTCAAGATTTGTCAAGTCTATGAATTCCTTAAGTTCAACTCTGCCTAGTCAAGTCCATTTAGAATCCTTCGTGCCTACCAGCGCATCAAACCCAGAGCATAGACCCTTCAACTTTGGGTACGTTATACAGACTCGGATTGCCTGTTATCACTTGATAATATCATTTCCCTAAACATCTCCCTCAAGCACATTCCATAACTAACATATTTTTTTTTTGATTTTTTGATTTTCTAATGTTTTTGGATTTTTTAAAATTTTAAAATTTTTGTTTTGTTTTTATTTCTCCTCCTAAATTTGTGCATAGGAGAGAAACGAAAGTAAATGCGCAAATTTAAACTATCCTAAAACAAAAATTAGTCTTTAAAGCCAATCAGCTTAAGAAAAACTCAGGAGTATAGAGAAGAAAACTCAAACCGTAAGTTACCGATTGAATTTGCATCCAGAAGGTCTGAGAACAGCACGCGTAATCTCAGAACAGATCCAAAAATTCTTCACATCGTTAAGCACTAACCCCATGAGTGATCCCTTCCTTTCTTCCTTTCCCGCAAAGGACACATACTCGCAAACAATATTCTGAGTGTTGTACAGTTGAGAGATGTCTCTTATCATGTGCCAGGAACAACCACTACCAACAAACCGGAGTCTGATGATATGCCTCCATAGCTGCTCCGACACAGAGCGGGATCAGTTGGTCTTTGGAACCCAATCCATTTTGAAACTGGGTCGACCTTTGTCATCCTTGCACGGTACTCTCTCCCATGACATATCCTGTTTATCACAAACAGAAGATGTAGAAACGTTAGAAGCATTAGGAGATTTGGGAGAGTGAACCTTCGGAACCCATCTGTAGTTGGGTTTAACCCATTTCTTTTTAGATCTGATGGGTGGCTCAGTACTTGCTTTTGAACTTGATGTCGGCCGTTGAGATGACTTTGACCTAACCGGTCTTTGTTTCATTGGAGCATCTCTTGGATTGGGCTTCTTGGCCGGCATTTCCTTCTTGACTTTGGGATTTTGATTCTTGTCCTTTGGAGTTTGATTCTTGCTCTTCTGTGCATTCCAGTCATCATTGTCTGAACGTGACCTTGAGGGGTTTCTTTTGGAATATCTCCCTCTTGGCGCGTTCTGCCAGCCTTGTGCATAGTAAGGAACGTATGCGCGATTTGGAAAGTTTCGGGCAATGTGACCAGGTGTTCCACAGTGAAAACATGTCTTTTTCTTCACTGTGAAGTTGTTTCTTCCTGCCCCTGGTGGCGTATCTTTTCCTTGTCTCTTGTTTTTCCCACACGCACAATTGCAGCATGCATTCTGTTTAACTTGATTTGGTGGCCTGTACTTCTCAACAACAGGTTGATCAGAAGCAACTGAGTTCGAAGCAACAGATTCAGAGCTCAAGGAGATGTTGGTTTGTTCAATGGTTTTCTCTTCTTCTCATCTTCTGCTGCTTTACTATAAGGCACACTCTCTTCAACTGCTTGCTTGGATTGATTTAAGGATTGATCTGCAGGGGAAGTAGAAACGTTAGTATTTTCAACATTAATAAATCCTCCTGAAACAAAACCAGATGGCTTGCCATAAACCATGAATGGTTCATTGGCAATCTCCTCTTTAGACAAAGGTTGATACTGATATGTATGATTAAAAGGAGGAGGTACATTATCGTATCCTAAACCCTTTGCCTGATTATGTTTAAATTTCATGCAATGGTCTATCATGTTGGTAACTACTTCGCTTGATACATCAAACTTTTTAAAATCTAAATTTGCAGTTTCAAATTGCCCTTTTAATGTATCAAGCTCAGTAATTAACTCAGCATTCTGTCTCTTGATATAATCATAATGTTCACATTTTTCACTGTAGTCTTGCTGAATTCTCTTAAAGTCCTTTATTTTTGTTTCTAATTCAGCCTTCAGGGGTTTCTGTCCTTTCCTGAGTTGATATCCTTCATATCTCAGGTCCTCAACTTCTCTTTTTAATAAATTAATTTGTTCCCGAAGAAATTTAATCGTATCTTCACTAGATAGTGTACATGAAACTTCACATGATTGAGAACATGAAACTTCATTGACCGGGAGGTTTGCGGAACTCATTGTTTTTCCACACTCCAAAGCGTCAATTTCTTCAATTATATCAGCTAGACTAAGACGATTGAGATCTTTTGTCTTCTTGATGACAGCCACGTTCATATCCCACGATTTCGGAAGTGAATTCAATAGCTTTTTGTTTATCTCAGATTTAGTCAAGAAAATCCCAGCTATATTCATCTCAGTAGTGAGTGTGGTAAATCGCTGCAACTGAGCTTCCAGGGTTTTTCCAGGGATATAATCGAACATGTTGAAGTTTTGTCTTAACATCTCCTGACGACTCTCTTTCATGTCTTCAATTCCCTTGTAGACCTTAAAAACCATTAAAAGCACAATTAGAACTTAAAAGTCAAACCCAAAAAAAAGCCCTTTGACTATAAACCTCAAAAGTCAACCTTAAAAGTCAAATTTAAAAAGTCAAACTCAAAAGTCAAACTTGAAAAGTCAAACTTAAAAGTCAAACCGAAAAGCTAAATTTGAAAATTTAAAAGTTAAACGAGAAAGTCAAAGTTTAAAGTCAAAGGTCAAACTTGAAACTCAAAGTCAAAATTTTATGGTCAAAAGTTAAAAAATAAAGTCAAAAATTAAAAACTAAATTTTTGGGTTGAAAATGGAATTTTTAAAATAAAGAAAATTGATTTTTTGGGTTAAAAATGTAAAAAATGCGAATTAGGAACGAAAGGGAGTGCTTTTGAATTAAAATTGGGAGGGAAGGAACAAAGGCGTCACTAGAGGAGTTGGTAAAGCGTTGGGTTCCTCAACCAGAGGGCCCAGGTTCGATCCCCGGCACCCCCCAATCCGTTTCAATATTTTTAATGCGAAGCTGCTGTGCTACGAGGACGGCTGCGAAGCTAGCTGCGAAGCGAGGACGAGATGCGATGACGCGATGCGAGGCTTGCTGCTGCTGAGCCGGCTGCCCTAGCCGTTCACCGAGCCGAATTCCGAGCCGAGGCCGCAAACTCCGGCGACCGTAAACTCCGGCGACCGTAAACACGTTTACGGCCGTAAACTCCGGACCGTAAACTCTTCAAGGACCGTAAACACAGCTTCAGATCGCGAAAAAAACGACGTTTTTCACCATTTTTGCTCCAAAACTCGATCAAAAACTCGTTTTTATGAAAAACGCGAAGAACAACCCCCCCCCTAATTTTCAGAGATCTATCCAAAAACGTAAGAATCTTTCCAAAATAAGATCAAATCGGCTCCAGATCTGACAAAATTGACTGATACAATCCAAGCTCTGATACCAATTGTAAGGTCCCTAAATTTCTTGTGTATCAATCAGATCCGTTTGATGGTGCGAAATCCCAATCAAACGGATGATGTCAGATCAAATAGAAGGAGAAGAAGAAGATGAATCTATGATGTATTTAATGAAATGATTGAAGCTCCATACACATAGTTCACACACACTCTTCTCTCTAGTTTCTCTCACACCTTAGAATGCACACACTTAAGCTTGTTGGTTCTTACCCTCACATGCACTCCTCACCCTATATATATATATGGACCTAACACCAAGCCCAAAATACAAATAATCCAAGCTCCAATTAATCCTATACTATTTTCGGCCCAAATAATAAAAACAATAAATGCTTAGAAAAGCAAAGTATAAACCATATTTTTGACCCAACAGAATCACTAGTCAAAGAAGATAAAATACTTACAAAAAGACATATGGAAATTTTCTTTGAAGGAATGAGACTTAAAGCTTGAATAAGTTGAGAGCACCCTTAGGAGTTTACTGGATGTGAAAGTGAGAAGTGGAATATGGGGGAAAGGTGTTCACGTATTCTAAATGGGGAGGATAAGGGATGACTTGACATTTTCATGGAGGGCTGGTGGATAAACCTTATTATCTATGGATAATGTGTGTTTTACTGAGATTTGCATGGGGAATGAAGGATTTACATCACATCACAAAGTCAAACCCTTTATCTACTTAGAATCTCTTTAAAAATCTTGGGTATTATTTTATATAAATATGTTTAAAATAATCAATTTTGGCATAAAATAGGGGTTTAGGATATGAAAAATACGAGTTTGGAGGAATTCCCGACGTCAAAATATCCAAAACTGAAGAAAAAGTCTGAAATGAACAAAAATCCGGATTGTAGCCATGTTCCTGCGAGGGTCCGAATTTCTTAGGGGAGTTCCGGAGTCTCTGAGTAAAATCCGGAGTCAACTGGGTAATTTCTGAAGTCGCCTAGTGAGTTCCGAAGGCCATTATCAAGTTCCGAAGCGTTCCCTCGGTTTCGGAGTCAGGAGGCGGAGTCAGTAGGTCCGGTCCGAGGTGCGAAGCCGGCTAGGAGTTTCCGAAGCAACTCTCACACTACCGTCCGGAGTCATTTCTTCCGGAGTCCACCCTTCCGGAGCAGCGAGATACCGAAGCAACTGAAGTGTCCGAATGAGAGGCTTATTCCGGAGCGAATAGGGGATCTGAAGCAATGAGGCTTATCCCTGATGATCTCAGGTCCTGTGAGGGTGCTATCTGGTAATTTCCCTCTTGCCAGCTTGGTGTTACCCACCTCGGCCCAACAAAGGGGCGATCTGCACTTCCAGCCATATAAGGCCTCAATGGGGGCGACTCCTATGCTCGTGTGGTAGCTGTTGTTATATGAAAATTCAACTAGAGGCAAGTGGGTATGCCAGGCTTTGCCAAAATCTATTACACATGCTCGGAGCATGTCTTCTAGAGTCTGAATAGTTCGCTCGCTTTGGCCATCTGTCTGGGGGTGGTAGGCAGTGCACATATCCAGTCGAGTTCCCAATGCTTTCTGGAGCGACTGCCAAAAACGAGAGGTGAATCTACTATCCTGATCTGAGATAATAGATATGGGGACTCTGTGAAGTCTTACTACCTCTTTTAGGTACATTCGCGTCAGCCTTTCCATCTTGTACATCTCCTTTATTGGCAGGAAATGGGCGGATTTTTGTCAATCGGTCAACAATTACCCAGATAGCATTCAGAACGTCTACTGTCTTGGGTAATTTGGTTATAAAATCCATTGTTATCCTCTCCCATTTCCACTCGGGTATTTTGGGTTGCTGAAGTAGACCCGAGGGCTTCTGATATTCCACTTTAACTTTGGCACAAGTGAGACACTTGCCAACGTAAGTAGCAATCTCTGCTTTCATATTCGGCCACCAATAATTTTGTTTGATATCCAGGTACATCTTGTCGGAACCCGGATGGATCGTTTTGTGATCCTCATTCATTATCACGTCTCGAAATCCACCGAACCTCGGTGTCCAGATTCGGTCCATAAGATAATAAGCTCCATCTTCTTTGACCATCAGATTCTTTTCCATTTCGCGCAATGCCTCATTGGTGACGTTTTCCGGCTTTAAGGCTTCCTGTTGGGCCTCTTTGATTTGTGAAGATAAATGGGAATGGACGGTCATTGTCAGTGTCTTTACTCGGCGACCCGAGTACTCTTTTCGACTTAAGGCATTGACTACCACATTTGCTTTACCTGGGTGGTACTTGATTTCACACTCATATTCGTTTAGTAATTCTACCCATCTTCGTTGTCTCATGCTCAATTCCTTTTGAATCAGGATGTTCTGGAGACTCTTGTGATCCGTGAAAATGGTGCACTTTGTACCATATAGGTAGTGCCTCCAAATATTTAAATCGAAGACCACAGTTCCCAGCTCGAGGTCGTGGGTGGTGTAGTTTACTTCGTGGGTATTTAGTTTCCTTGAGGCGTACGCTATCACCTTTCCTCGCTGCATAAGCATACAACCTAACCCCTGATTAGAAGCATCGCAGTATACTATGAAGTCCTCTGTTCCTTCTGGCAAGGACAGTACTGGAGCACTGCAGAGGGCTTGTTTCAGGGTTTAGAAGGCAGCTTCTTGTTTGTCATTCCAATGGAGAGGTGCACCCTTCTGATTGAGAGCGGTGAGAGGCTTGGCGATTTTGGAAAAATTTTGGTTGAACCTTCGGTAATAACCAGCAAGGCCTAGAAATTGTCGGATTTGGGTTGGGGTTATTGGGGTTGCCCAGCCCTTAATAGCTTTGATCTTAGTAGGGTCCACATGTATTCCCTCTTCACTGACTATGTGACCCAAAAATTGCACCCTACGAATCCAGAATTCGCATTTTGAGAATTTCGCGTAAAGCTTTTCTGCTCTCAATGTTCCCAAAATCTGTCATAAATGTTGGCCATGCTCTTCCTTGCTCTTAGAGTAAACGAGTATATCATCGATGAAAACAATCACGAAGTTATCAAGAAATGGCCGACAGAGTATGTTCATTAGATCCATGAAGGCTGCTGGTGCGTTCGTGAGACCGAAAGGCATGACTACGAACTCGAAGTGTCCATAACAGGTTCGAAAAGCAGTCTTTGGGATATCCTCCTCTTGGACTCTTAGTTGATGGTATCCGGACCTCAGATCTATCTTAGAAAAGTAACTGGCTCCTTGGAGTTGATCGAATAGATCATCGATTCGGGGAAGTGGGTATCTGTAACACCCTGTTCTGAATTAACTCCTAGTCTGAGGCTGTGGTCCGAAGGCCGGTCATCATAGGGATTATGGCTTTTGGAAGGGTAAGATCTATGCCATTTTGGGTGCGAGCGATGTATTAGAAGCGATCCGGATGTTCTGTTTGTGTTTTGGAGCCTAGGGGTATTTCGGTAAAGTGTCAGTTTGGGCTTTTGTGGAAAATGGACTTTTGTTCGGAAGGTATTTAGGAAGATATGATTTGATAGAAGTTTAGGGCTTCTCGTTACCTTTTCGTGGATATAAGGATCATCGAAAACGGATTTATAACGAAGAAGTTATGGCCTTCGGCAGTTTAGTGGTTTTAGGCTTAGCCGAGTACGTTGGGCGTACAGAAAGAGTACACTGGGCGTACTTTTGGAGTACGTTGGGCGTACTGACCAGGATGGTCGCGAATGTTCTTCGGAGTACGCTGGGCGTACCATATGAACGCTAGGCGTAGGCCAATTAGACCTGAACCCTATTTTAGGGTATTGGACCCTATTTAAGCTCCTTATCTCATAACCTAACCCTAATATCTTCAGCCTCCACCCTCTAAAACCTAGAAATCGACCCTTAGCCCTCAGTTGAGTGATTTTGGAGCTTGGATGGCCATTAAAGGAGTATTTTGGTGTTTTTGAAGAAGAAGGTGTTTAGAAAAGAAGCAAGAGATTGAAGTGAGCTTGTAGATCCAGAGGTTTTACATCATTTCCAGCATATTAAAGGTATAAAGTTCTCATCTTGGTGCTTCTACATCATAGATCTAGGTTCTCATGGATATTGTCCCTTTTGGTTTCAAGAATGGATTTTTATGATTCAAATCCATTTCTGGACTTAGGGTTGCCACCCATGAAGTTATTTGAGTCCCTTGAGCAGTAAAGTTGCAATCTTTAAGGCCCATTTGCATCCATGCAAGAGATCTAGCCATTTCCATGAAGATAGTTGTTATTTTTACAAGTTTGATCTCATTTGGTGAGGTGCAAGCCACCAAGTGATCAACTTTATGGGTTAAGAAAGGTTATTGGACTCAGATCTGTAGTTTGGAAGTTGTGTCTTAAGCGATTAAGCAGTTTTGAAGAATATGCCTTATCAGGGGAGTACGTTGGGCGTGCACGCCAGTACGTGCAACGTACAAGCCGTGCAAGCTATACGCGCAGCGCACAGAAGAGTACGCTCAGTGTACACTCAGACTGTGGATTTTATGTTATTGGGCCTCGGTTTGGGCCAATCTTTGGGCTTAGCAGATGTTGGGTCGTGATGGGCCACCAGGAGATAGTTAAGAGCCAAGGACTAGTTTGGGATTGGGTGGAAAGCCCATTTGAGGAGTTGGGCCCAATTTAGAAAATTAGGTCATTGGAGGACTTTAATGGGCCTTAGTGAGTTTGGAAAGACTAGAAAGGATTGGGCCTCGGTCATGGTCCAATTTAGATCAAAGGGGGTAAAATAGTCATTTTACCCTTAAATGGATACTCGGTTTTTGACTCAGTGTTTATTTTTGGTCAGAATAGACGGGGAGTCGTTGGAGCAGTTGACAGAGATACCCTCGCCTGAGTTTTCAGCATCTAGTTTGAGAGGTGAGTTTTCCTCCAGTAGGTACGGGTCTAAGGCACCAATACCGGCCCGTTTAAGTAGTAGAGTATGCCGGGGTGAGCCCGATGCCGGGGTTAGCCCGACGTAGTCTATATGTTTCCGGATTTCGGTCCGATGCCGGGGCGGTCCCGAGAAGTAGTTGTGTATGCTTGATGTCTTTGTGATTCATGCATGTTTATGTGTTATGTGTTATATGTTTCGGGCTTCGGTCCGATGTTGGGCAAGCCCGATGTTGTATATGTGATTATGTTATATGTTATGTGTTCCGGGGTAAGCTCGATGTCAGGGCAAGCCCGATGTAAGTTAGTCATTATGCCATGTATTATGTATTTCGGGGAAAGCCTGATGTATGCTAGTTTATGTGTTATATGTTGTTGTTCCGGACTTCGGTCCAATGCCGGGGCAAGCCCGATGTAGATTATGTGATTATGTTATGTGTTTATGATATATGTTATGATGTGTATGTGCCGGGGTAAGCCTGATGCCGAGGTGAGCCCGATACCCGATGCGGTCGGATGCCGGGGTGAGCCCGATGCCGGACAGGAGTCCGATGCTGGGTAAGCCGATGCCGGGATTCGTCCTGATGCAGTGGGAGTAGTCCCAGAGTTATGTTATTTGTGATATGTGCTTTGTATGGTATGTGGTAGTTGGGCGAGCTCACTAAGCTTCGTGCTTACAGTTTCAGTTTTGATTTCAGGTGCTTCAGTTTTCAAAAGAGGAGCTCTGGAAGATTGCAGTGCACACACCATTTGTTCAGCCTGGGATGTTTATACTCTGATATATTTGACAGATTCTATGTTATTCTTCAGATACGCAGTTTATGATTTTTATATGTTGAAAGATAATTATGGTTTTATTAATGAGTTAAAAATGAAATTTTTGGCTTGTATTTTTGGGATGTTACAATATCGATTCTTGACGGTGAGCTTGTTCAATTCTCGATAATCTATGTACATTCTGAAAGACCCGTCTTTCTTCTTGACAAACATGACCGGAGCTCCCCAAGGTGAGAAACTCCGCTTGATGAAACCTTTGTCGAGAAGTTCACTTAGTTGACTAGATAACTCTTGCATCTCGGCATGAGCTGATCTGTAAGGTGATTTGGCGATTGGGGTGGCTCCAGGTACAAGATTGATTTGGAACTCAAGCTTTTGCACCTCCCCTCGGGGACAGTACTCTGCGATTAACATTTCTTCGAGTTCTTCCCAGGACATGGCGTTTGCAACGGGGAGTGTCATGGCCTCATTGTGACAGTTCCACCATGATAATGCTTGATCAATTAAGGTGCAGGCAGCAAATTTGACCTTACTCCCTTCCCGACATTCACATATTTCAAACACCGATTCAATCTTCTCGATCCATCGCTTCAAGGCTATGACTCCTCCAGTCCCGTTGAAAGTGCGGGGTCTTGCATTGGAAAAATCTTTGTAGGTGCAAACCCTTACAGGTCCTTGATTCGTCCCTTGATGGGAGCTACCCGTCCCTTGACCATTACCACCATTATTTCCATTTTGAATGTGGGCTAAGGCTGTTGTTACTGCTGCCGAAACTGCCGCTTGAAAGGCCGCAGAGTTTATCTCCGGCGGGGGTGGCGGTGGTGGTGCTGTGCTGTTGTTCTTTCGGTTTGGTCTCTTCGGCATCTTTCTGTCATGGATCAGGAGGACAATGAGTATCCAATGTATTTTGCTATACGATTTCTTGATTACAGAATAGTATCGGTGATTTGGGTGCATATGAACAAGTGTGTGTATAAATTCAACACGTAATAGTAGCAATAGAGCCCACAATGGGTAATCATATCATAAGAAAATATATATCCGCTTTTCATTGATAATAATTTCTGGAGTACATGAAAATATTGCCTTTAAAAAGGCATACAATACACGTAGTGAAAAAAAAACTAACACGAAAATACATAGGGTAGTGCACAGAAGAAAGTCGATACGGTAGCGAGTGAACAGGTACTAGCCACGACGAGTCGGTTCTGGTGGTGCTGACGATGAGGTGGACGCTCCCTGGAGCTCAGCTAATCTGCATTCGGTGGCCCGTACACGCTCCTCCAAAGCGGTGTGTCGCTCCTGGTATTCTTTGACCTCTGCGCGTGCAGTGGCGAGATCTTCTACGAGTCGTTCCATTGGATAGAAGTCTCGCTCTAGGTATCGCGTGCGAGTATCCGTAATCTGTGTAGCCGCCCGCATCTGCATTACTCGGTCGGCAGTCACTTGAGCCTGGGCACCGATGTCCCTAATATGTCTGACTATGACAGGGAGTGTGCGATCCGCTGGTCCTCCATGCCGAAGATCGTAGTAACCTCGGTTCATCCCAAATGGTGGTTACTGACCTTGGCGTCGGCCCCATCTCTCGATATCGTCAGCCCAAGGAGGTGTAGGGCCATTGTAGCCCATCCTATACGGTGGTACTCTTTCCATGTAGGGAGGGTTGATAACCTCAGACTCTGCGTCCGATTCCTCGTCCTCCTCAACCTCTTCCTCGTCATCTTCCTCGACTTCTTCATCGATGTCCTCTTCTTCAAACTCTATTGGTTCTTCGGGATCCTCCACGGGTTCCTCGGGGTCTTCTTCTGGGTCTTCCTCAATCCAACCTCCATTCCCTTGATTGGGAAAGTAAGGGTCTCCGGGGTGGTGAAAGTCTGCCATGTCTTCTGTGCAAGAATAAGTGAGTACGAGGAGATAGATAGAATGTCAAAATACTCCTATAGTATTTTACTTATTTTAGGATTGGTTCTTAGTACTAGTGGATAATGAGTTGGGAAACTTTAGACTTGTTGTAACACCACTACCACTCCCAGACACATGTTGGTCATATCTCGAATAAATATAGTTGATCAGGCTATATTTATCCCAGATATGGTTACATAACTGCTCAGGCTTGACTGTAGTGTTCAACCTCTGAGTTATTTTGTTTTATTTCTTGTTATGATACGGTCCTAGCAAGTATGTATTCTGTTAGTCAGAGTGTTTTAGTCCCATTGTATTTATATTTGTATATCCTGTATGGCTAGATATACTAGCTCACTATAAACAATGCTCTGATACCAATCTGTCACACCCCCGGACCAGAACGGTGGAACGTCCGGAGGCGGGTGACGTCATTGTGTAGTATCATAACAATTGTATATAAATGAAACATAGCAACCCAAACATCATACATAAATATAACAAGCTTACATTGTTTTACATCATGTTTATGTTCTCAAATTTACAAAAGAGAGACATCAGTAAGCAAATTCCAAAATACAACAAAATAATCCTAAGTTCGCGATCCATAACTTGCTTATTGATTTCCTGAGAATACAAGTCGTTTGAAAAGCATCAACATAAAATATATTGGTGAGTTCATAAGCATTTTCGTATAAAACTCCGATGGTAGTTTAGAATTCCAGAAAATCCAATATTTTCTTATCAAAATGGTTGTAATTCTTGTTTCAAATCAAGTATAGTTGCATGTGTGACTTAGTTTATCATTTTGAAATTGTGTCAAATCATTTCCCCCCAGAAAATCCTATATTTACTGATGTATAAAATTAGTAGTTTTAACAAAAACATAACGCTTGTGTGAAAAAAGGGTCTTATCGAGGTAATCAAAACATAGTTGATTGTAGTGAGTCGTTATAACCATACTAATGTGACGGAGTGCCTGTTATGACGTTCTTCAGGCGTCGGTTTTGTTTAAGACATTTGTCACCCTAGACTGGCTGGTCTAGCTGTAGCGAACAGCGAAGGTGCGGGGTGTCAACCCCGTATAGATCTATAGAGAAATTCCCGCTCTCCCTCCAGGAGACTCTAGTTATAACTCTTACAGTACTTAAAGCGTACATTATTATATTAATATATGTAATGTGAAAATTTGTCTGACTAGAATACTAATCGATCTTTGGGAAAATCGTGAAATCCATTATTTACTAAATAAATAATAATAGTTGTAGTCGTTGACTAGATATTTCATTTAGTTTCGTTTCGTTTGTTAAAAAAAATAATTCCTTTTGAATATTTATTAAATCGACCCAATATTAGCGAAGTCGGCATACGACTCTTCCCTTTATAAAATACTAAGTGAGACCCCATTTGCCGGAAAGTGTCAAGTTATGGTTTGTATACAACTTTGACTTGTGTGAGTTTATGACAGCAACCTTATGATGTGCAATTGTTTCTGTCATAAGGGCTCTATTTGCACAATTTCTTGATGAGATTATTTATATCAAGTATTTATAAAATGATTCCTAATAGTTTGCAAAAAGTCATAAAGTTTCAGTTTTCGAAAATTTCTAGAAATAGTGTCAACTTATCAAAGTCCATTTTAGCAACTTTTATTTCTAGACATGAAAGCATAGATAAAGGGGGTATGCTGGACACACCCAATAGTTTGGGAGGCTCTTTTGTACACAAAGCATCCTTTATGTGATGATTCAATTATTCCCTGATCTTCATGAAATTGTGAAATCTCACGTTCATGAAAATTTTAATAAAATAATAATATATCAACACACACTAAACATACAAATACATGCAATTATCCAAGGATTTAGACAAGATTTGACTTGTATTCTCCCACAAAAACATTAAAAACTTAGAAAAAGGTGGGGTATGAAGCTCACCTTGGTTAACTTGCTGGGTGATTTGAAGAGATGATGAGGAGTTTCCAAGTTTCAACGCTTGAAAGATTCTTTGAATTTTAGGAATATCCTAGTAATAATTTGATGTGTAAATATAATAAAATCTTAGTAATAATGTGGAGAATCACTAGTCAAAGAAGATAAAATACTTACAAAAAGAAATCTGGAATTTTTCTTTGAAGGAATGAGACTTGAAGCTTGAATAAGTTGAGAGCACCCTTAGGAGTTTACTGGATGTGAAAGTGAGAAGTGGAATATCGGGGAAAAGGGTTCACATATTCTAAATGGGGAGGATAAGGGATGACTTGACATTTGCATGGAGGGCTGGTGGATAAACCTTATTATCTATGGATAATGTGTGTTTTACTGAGATTTGCGTGGGGAATGAAGGATGTACATCACATCACAAAGTCAAGCCCTTTATCTACTTAGAATCTCTTTAAAAATCTTGGGTATTATTTTATATAAATACGTTTAAAATAATCAATTTTGGCATAAAATAGGGGTTTAAGGGGTTTAGGATATGAAAAATACGAGTTTGGAGGAATTCCCGACGTCAAAATGTCCAAAACTGAAGAAAAAGTCCGAAATGAACAAAAATCCGGAGTGTAGCCTTGTTCCTGCGAGGGTCCGAAGTGCTTAGGGGAGTTCCGGAGTCTCAGAGCAAAATCCGGAGTCAACTGGGTAATTTCCGAAGTCGCCTAGTGAGTTCCGAAGGCCATTATCAAGTTTCGGAGCATTCCCTTGGTTCTGGAGTCAGGAGGCAGAGTCAGTTGGTCGGTCCGAGGTGCGAAGCCGGCTAGGAGTTTCCGAAGCAAGTCTCGCGCTACCCTCCGGAGTCATTTCTTCCGGAGTCCACCCTTCCGGAGCAGCGAGATACTGAAGCAACTAAAGTGTCCGGATGAGAGGCTTATTCCGGAGCGAATAGGGGATCCGAAGCAAGGGGGGGTTCCGAGATGCTATTCCTCCTGATTCCTTAGAAGGTATTTCCGGACTAGGAGGGTTTAGGACCAAGAGGGTTCCTTTTTGGGTTTTCTCCTTCGGTTTTTGAGCTGTTTTCAACTAAGGAAATTACATAGAGAGATTTGGGAGAGATTTCACATACTTGAAGAGATTTGGGAGAGGTTTCACATACTTGGAGAGATTTGGGAGATACAGTGGGAGAGATTGAGAGAGACTTTGTCGGGGGCCTTTATTAATGTTTTTTTTCTTCGTAGAGCAAGGACTTTAGACTTAGTTACACCCTATTTTGAGTGCCATACACCCCCGAAGGGCATGTAATAGTGTTTTATAGAGTTGTTACTTCCCTTATCCTAATTAGGATCTAATATCTTTGAACATTTGAACTTTCAAGTGATACTTCGCATTAAGATTTAAAGTCATACATTAGTAACATAAAGTAATCCCTAACATATAAACACTAGTTGAGTTTACCAGATTGACTTGTTGACCTTGACTTGACCAGAAGCTTGCCGGTTGTCACAAATGTGAGAGCTTTTAACCTCAAAACGCTTGCTAAGATGAAGGTAACTCTTGATCTACAAGCTCAAGCTATTCCTCCAAGTGTTCATCTTCTTCTTCTTCACCACAAAACACCAACAAACTCACTTTTAATCATAAATATCACCAAATACACTTAGCGTTTAGTTTTCAGGGTATAAGGAGATGGAGGCTGGTCAATGAATATCCAAGAGGCGGTTTAAGTTGTTTAAATAGGGTTTGCCCAAAAAATTAGGGTTTGACCAAACCGTGCGCATGCCCAACATACTACCACCTATGCCCAACATATGTGGGTGAATCCCGCGACCAACAAATTCCTACTATGCTAAGTGTACTCATAGAGTACGCCCCGCATACTATCCACAGACCAAAATGAAAAGGATTTTTCATTAAGGGGCTAAAAGGAAACTTACCAAATTACGAATGTTACAATATGTGATAACAAGCCAAGACCTATTGACTTGAAATCGAGACACGAATGAGAAAACGCATCTGAAACAATGACATAATCTGTATTATATGTAATAATTCAAGAAAGAAAAAACAAAGTTCTTTTCTGATTCAAAAATTAATTGTCTTACAAATGAACTACTAAGGGCTATTTATAGCCTAAAAAAATTATAAAAAGGTAACTACCAAATGAAAGGAAACTACCTTTTAAAGGCTTATTAATAGCTAAAATAAGTCTAAAATCATCTCTAGAGTCTTCCACCCTTAGCCGACGTAAGAAACCATGTAAACTCCTCGCAATAGTGACCCCAAGTTGTGTTTGCATCCAACAGCTCCACATTCAACAGTCTTCCAGGGTAAGCAATCGCAACTGGTCACATGATGAGGTTGTTGCCATCTGATAAAACTCCAAGGTTCGCATTCACATTCACAACTGATAATAAGAGAATGTGATGCCTTGTGATCATCCGCATCCAGTCGCAACAACTCACACTCAGTCACATTTGATGTTTGTAACCGTTCACTAGTAAGTGAGACGGCTTGTGAACTGTCACAACTCAAAATTTACATTTATAATTTACCAGAAATAAACTTTCACAAACCAAATCATCAAACACATAATTATCCAAAACAACCATTATCACAAAATATAAGAGTTTCTCAAGCTGTCCCAGTAACGATTCTCCCAACGAGTGTGTACAATCAAACCTTCTCCTTCCCGCGGTCCTTAGAAGTATCTGAAACACATAAATCAACAACTGAAAGCACGAATCTTAGTGAGTTCCCCAAGATACCACATACAACACAACATAAATAAACAGTTATGGGTTATCAGCAACCCTGGGGACTATCAGCAGTCCTAATGGGAAACAACATGCCCTATGGGTTATCAGCAACCCTGGAGACTATCCACAATCTCAGCCACAGATAAACATCATACTATAAAATAATAGTTAGACCCAACTGATCATCACAAATACAACTATTTTAACAGATATGTAAGAATAAGTGTGGAGACTCACCTAATACTGACAAAAAGTAAATCTCACACCCGCACTGTCAGAACTAGACTCCACCTTATCAACGAACTACTTAACCCTAATTAATAATTAAGGTTCGAAGCTCAACTCGTGAGTCCAAATCGCACAACTAAGTCCTCTAAAGGAAAAAATACCATTTTTCCCTTCTCATGGTCCAAAACCCTAAATCTTGACCAAAAGTCAAAATTCAATAGAAGTGAACTGCCCAGCGTGTATGCTGGATGTACTCTTCCTTACGCGAGGTGTACTACGCGATCAACAACCAATCGGCGACGAAACCTTCTACGCTCCGCCGGATTTCCTCTGTCTGATTTAGCTTTCACCAACTTTTGTGTCATAATCCACTAAGGCATCTAATCCAACCTCAGATCTTACCATCCTAGGGTGTCTTAATCCATAAAGTCGTTGACTTTAAGCCTTTGCATGGCTAGGAAGGACCCAATGCAACGACATTTAACTTCCATCACACTATAAGTTACTTTACTCATGCATGGGCCATAGGGGATGATCAACCAACCATTTTTATGAATCTACAAGTCCTAAAATGCAAGAAAGGACATCTAATATTCTATGGAGTGCTCTAAACTCATAAAGGTCGAAACTTGGGGACAAGTAGCTCATATTACTCATCCATGGAAGGAAACTTATCAAGGTACAAACTTTATACCTAAAAAAGATGCACAATAAGGAAAGGTTTATGGATCTACAAGCTTGAAAGCGACAACTCCTTATTCTCTAGCCTCCTTCTTCATCAATATGCACCAAAATCACTAAATAAGCTCCCAAAACTCACTCAAACAACTTAGACTTGTAATTAGGGTTTAAGGACAGAATGATGGCTGATAAGGATAGACTAAAGGAGATATAAGGTTGTTTAAATAGGGAGTGACCCTTAAAATTAGGGTTTAGTGACTGGGCTAGTACGCCCAACATACCACACGTACACCCAACGTACTAGCAGATCATCCGCATTTCCACATTACACAAGTATACTGCGCGTACCCTCAAGTACGCCCAGTATACGGCCAAAATGAGAAGCGTTTTCCTCTAGGGACCAATTGTGAAACTTTTGATAAAGTTAAGAGCTAAAATAATAATACCTGATATTAGTATGTTACAACTCTCCCCCACTAGAATCAGACTCCCCCCTCGAATTCATCCTCAAGAAACAGCTCAGGATAGTGCTCTCACATCTCGAACTCGTGTTCCTATCTCCACTCCGAGCCTTTCCGTTGTTGCCACTGAACTTTGACCAAGTTCACTACCTTGTTCCTCAAGGTATTCACTCTCCGATCCAGAATTGCCACAGGCTTCTCAACATAGTTCAGACGATCATCGACCTTAATGTTTTCCAAAGGGACCACAAATGCCTCGTCAACTATACACTTTCTTAGCTGGAAAACATGGAAGGTATCATGAATCTATCTCAATTCCTCCGGTAACTCGAACCGGTACTCCAATTTTCCCACACGGGTTGAAACTTGAAAAGAGCCAATAAACCTGGGGCCCAGCTTGCCCCGCTTCCTGAACCGGATAACACCGTTCTAGGATGACACCTTTAGAAGAACCAAATCCCCCACCTGACACTCTAGATCACAACGTCGCCGATCTGTATAACTCTTTTGGCAGCTCTGAGTCGTCAGAAATCTCTATCTAACTTGTAGTACAAGCTTGGTCATCTTGAGCGCTACCTGCATGCTCCCCATGACCCTTTGTCCAATATCGCCCCAACAAATAAGAGTCTGACATCTGCTTCCATATAGAAACTCAAAGGGGGCATACTGATACTGGCATGACGGCTGTTGTTATAAGAAAACTCATCCAACGGGAGATAGGAATCCCAGCTCCCACCAAAATCAATGATGCAAGCACGCAACATATTCTCGAGCGTCTGAATAGTCTGCTCGCTCTGCTCGTCATTCTGCAGATAATATGCCGTACTGAAGTGTAGCCGGGTACCCAACTGCTCGTGAAACCTCTTCCAGAACCTCGAAGTAGAACACACATCCCGGTCTGACACAGTTGTAGTCGGCACCCCATGCCGAGCCATTACAGAAGAGCTCTGGCTAATGGCTAGGAAGTTAACACTCTTCGTCAAACGATCGACTATCACCTAGATAGCATCAACACCCCTCGCAGTCTTCAGACACTTCGTAATAAAATCCATGGTAATCTGCTCCTACTTCCATAGGGGAACCTCTAAGGGCTGCAATTTTCCATGAGGGCGTTAGTGCTCAGTCTTGACATTCCGGCAGGTCAAAGATCGCTTGGGCTTGACAAACCAGGCCACATCTTTATTCATACATGGCCACTAGTAACTATGCTTTAGGTCGAGATACATCTTGTTAGCCCCTGGATGAATGGAAAATCTTGACTTAGGGGCCTCCTCCATCAAAATCCATTAGGCCCTACCCACATACGATAACCATATCCGCCCATGAAGATTTAAAATCCCTCGACTGTCGATATTAAAGGCTGAAATCTGGCCGATCACCCGCTCACTTTTTCGATTTTCTTCTTTTATGGCCTCCAACTGTGCTTCTTTGATAATCTCTAAAACTGCGGTCACCACAGTCATCCTCATGCATACATCCTGAATCGGGGTACTCACCACCCTCTGGCTCAAGGCGTCGATCGCCATATTGGCCTTGCCCGGGTAATACAGAATCTCAAATTCATAGTCTTTCACTACATCCAACAACCTCCTCTATCTCATATTCAGTTTAGTCTGATCCATAAGATATCTCAAGATCCTATGGTCAATGTAAATGGTACACCGAACACCATAGAGATAGTGGTGCCAAATTTTGAGGGCGAAAACCACCACCCCAAATCCAAATCATGCATAGGATACTTCGCTTCATGAGGCTTCAGCTGCCTCGAAGCGTATGAAATCACATGCCCCTCTACATCAACATAACACCTAACCGTACAATGGATGCATCACAGAAGACTACGAAGTCGTCAGCTCCCTCATGGAGGGCAAGTACCGACACCTCACACAGTCTCTGGCGTAGAGTCTTAAATGGTGCATGCTGCTCATGCCCCCAACTAAACATAACATTCTTCCTTGTCAACCTGGTGAGAGGAACATGAATCTTGGAAAAATCTCTAATGAGTCTCCGATAATTTCCTGCCAAAACGAGGAAGCTTTGAATCCCAGATGGAGATCTCGACACTTCCCACTGCATCACCACCTCTATCTTGGCTGGGTTGACCAAGATACTGTTCTGGTTGACGAAGTGTCCCAAAAACTAAACCTCATGAAACCAGAAGTCACACTTGGAGAACTTGATGTAGAGCCTCTCCATCCTCAAAACCCCAAGAATATCACGTAAATACTCCTCGTGCTGCTCTCTGGTCTTCGAATAGACTAGAATGTCATCGATGAAAACGATCACCGATCGATCCCACATAGGACTTCATACCCGGTTCATGAGATCCATGAATGTTGCCGGTGCATTGGTAAGCCTAAAAGGCACCACCACGAACTTGTAATGCCCATAGCTCGACCAAATAAACCCTTTTCATAATAGCTCCAGCAGCTGAGAGGATAACTCTTGCATCTTAGGAGGTGCAAGATGGAACGCTGCCTTGGCAATCGGCGTCGCACCCGAAATTCGATCATCCAAAACTCCACTTGTCTCGCAGGAGGGACACCCGGTAACTCCTCAGGAAAAACATCAGGAAACTCAAAAATAGAGGTCAATCCTTTCTCCTCAACCCAAGTATCCACTACATATGCCATATAACCCATACACCCATGCTGCAAACTCTATCTTGCCTTGACGACAGAACCGGAGGCTGATCCCGACCTAGTACCTTCACTGTAGATAGTTAGCACTCCCCCAATAGGGTCTCAAGTAGTCACCATCTAACTCTCACAATCAATCAGAGCCCCAAACCGGCTCAACCAATCCATACCTACAATCACACAGACATCTCCCATCACAATAAGAATAAGATCTATCAGATAACCAACACCATAGATCTCTAACACACAACCCTGGCAGGTATCAATTGCAAAGACCGGAGGCTCATCAGGTATAGAGACTCTCAAGGGCCTGCTCAAAGTCTCTCGTGCGATTCTAAAATTACGACAAAAGGATGACGACACAAAAGATCAACTCGCACCCAAGTCAAACTGCACAAGCGCAGTCACAAAATTCACAAGAAAAGTACCCACATAATCAATAATATAAGAAACATAAATAAATCAACAGAATAATAAAAAATAAATACCAGTCATGACGTCTAGAGCTGCTCGGGCCTCCTCTACTGTCAACTGAAATGCTTTCCCTCGAATGCTCGGTGCCTCGGCCTTCCCCTGTCGGCCATCAATTATACACAGGGTCGCGGGGGCTAGAGTCTGAACTACCCTAGATCCAAGCTGAGGACACTCGGCCCTCTTGTGACCCGTTTGGTTGTAATTGAAGAAAACTATAAATCTCTTGGGGTAATCTCCAGCCAAATGCCCATCCTTGCCACATAGGCAGCAAGCCGATATTGACAGACATGGCCGGTCATTTCCCTTGTCGCACTTTCCACAAGTACGGTCCTTCAAGCCTCCAGCTTTCTTATCAGCGGGGTTGGGCCGCTTAGTCGTCGACTGCGGCTGTACTACTCTCATATCACTCACTTGGGTCTCCCTCTCCTCCTTAGCCTGGGTCTCCAAATCAATCTTTCTCCTCCTGGAATTGGTCTGCATCTCAGCCAATGTCCGACATGTGGTGTTCGCCACAAACTCATGGATATCACTCCTCAGATTGCTCAAATACCGACTCACACATGCCTGCTTCGTGGAAAGATGCTCAGGGCAAAACAAGGCCCTCTCATGAAACATCCTGGTGATCTCAATCATTATCTCTGACTTCTGCTTGAGTGACAGGAACTCCTAGGACAATCTTTCCCACACAACCACATGTAAAAACTCATGCCTAAACATCTCAGTAACTATTCCAGGTCACCTCAGAGTACTCTACAATAGTATAATCAACTATCAAAAACTTCCACCAATCCATCGCTCCTAAGAGAAGCAGGTTAAGTGTGAAACGAACCCTTAGATTCTCTGGACAGGTGAAGTGTAAAAACATCCGTCAACATCAGAGTTCTATCTCATAGCAGCAATTGTATCCTAGGTCCATCAAAATTGGGTGGCTTTGTGTTGTTGAACTTTCGGTACCATAACGAATCACCCCCTTGCAGTCTCGCAGCAACAACAGTTGTAGTGGCTGCAGCAGTAGCAGACTCAGTGACGGTAGCATATCGCTCATCAAATGTCTCAATCAACATGGTCTTGATATACCCAAACATCTCTGGAATAGCCCATCTGATTGTTGCCACCACCTCAGCGGAAAAAATCTTGCAGATCTCATCATCACTGACACTCGGCCTCTCAGGGTCGTTGGAGCCTGAACCTTAGGTAACCACCATACTAAAGCACATTATAAAACCATTAGAAATTAGGCTAAATTGCATACACTGACACCCATACACTCCTACAAGTTCCTTAGTTCCTTAAGGTTCCTTCTTAAGCCACGTATGGATACAATGCTTCTTGTAGTACGGGCACAATACTACCTTCCACACCAACCAGTATTTGTCTCAAGTCGTCCTTTCAAGTCCCTAAGTTACAAGGACTCTATCTCCTCAGATCAGCTATTGACTCGCCCTGCTGGTTCCTTAGTACCATGACTAAGCATCTACACTACCTCTAAACTGCTCCTTATCACTGCTCCACCTTACAAGATCTCCACCATCTTTTCTATTTGCTTCGTGGACGACAATTGTACACAATACGAGACTCAATATACATTTGAATAAATGATTCTACCTCAAATCCACAACCAAACAAGGAACAGGAAGAAAGGCTAAATCATGCATTCTAAATCTATAAAATCCTAACTATGTACAATTTTATAGCATACACTAAGTGAATAGAAATGACATATTCAATCTCATAAGAATGAAATCCTAGGCTAAATGCATCATAATTCACGCAACACTATCACACCATTCTTGCAGGATCCTTAGCCTACCACTAGCAAGCACGTAATTCTATCAGTTCTACACTACTCATATTATAAATTGAGGTATTTTGGGAAACCACCGCTTGAGCTCTGGTTGATTGTACACACTGCTTCACTGGATTTTTCTCTTGAAAAAATCTTCATTTTTCTGTTAAGTTTTTATTAAAATTTTTAGATCCTTAGATTGCGTTTGGAATCACCTTGAGGTTTATCCAAATCTCTCAAAATAGGGCTCTAATACCAAATTGTAACACCTCAATTTTTAGACCATAATTTTCATTTTTAATTTACCAAAAATAAAGTCTCACAAACCAAGTTATCAAACACATAATTATCCAAAACAACCATTATCACAAAATATCGGAGTTTCTCAAACTGTCTCAGTAACAATTTTCCCAGCGAGTGTGTATAATCAAACCTTCACCTTCCTCTTGTCCTCAGAAGTACCTGAAACAAATAAATCAACAACTAAAAGAACGAATCTCCGTGAGTTCCCCAAGATATCACATACAACACAACATAAATAAGCAGTTATGGGTTATCAGCAACTTTGGGGACTATCAGCAGTCCTAATGGGCAACAGCATGTCCTATGGGTTATCGGCAACCCTGGAGACTATCTGCAGTCTCAACCACACATAAACAACATATTACAAAATAATAGTTAGACCCAGCTGGTCATCACAAATACAACTATTCTACCACACAGGTAAGAATAAGTGAGTAGACTCACCTAATACTGACGACAAGTAAATCTCACACCCGAACTGCCAGAAGTAGACTCCGCCTAATCAACGAAATAGTTAACCTTAATTGATAATTAAGGTCCAAAACTCAACTCGCGAGTCCAATTTCCACAACTAAGTCCTCTAAGGGCAAAAAGACCATTCTTCCCTTCTCATGGTCCAAAACCCTAAAGCATGACCAAAAGTCAAAAGTCAACGAAAGTCAATTGCCCAATGTGTACAATGGGTGTACTCTTCCTTACGCAGGGCGTACTACGCGATCAGCAACCAATCAGGGACAGAACTGGCTATGCGGGGCGTAACCAGGAGTACGTCCAGTGTACTCTGTTTGATTCAACTTTCACCAACTTTTGTGTCTAAATCTGCTAGGACATCTAACCCAACCTCAGATCTGACAATCCTAGGGTGTCGTAACCTATAAAGTCATCGACTTTAAGCCTTTGCATAGCAAGGAAGGACCCAATGAAACAAAATTTATCTTCCATCACACTCTAAGTTACTTTACTCTTGCATGGGCCATAAGGGATGATCAAGCAACCATTTTTATGAATCTACAAGTCCTAAAATGCATGAAAGGACAATTAATATTCTCTGGAGTGCTCCAAACTCATAAAGGTCTGAACATTGGGACAAGAAGCTCATAAAACTCATCCATGGAGATCAACAATGAAACTTACCAATGTATAAACTTTATACCTGAAAAAGATGCACAATGAGGTAAGGTTTCTAGATCTACAAGCTTGCAATCAACAAATCCTTCATCTCTAGCCTCCTTCTTTAACAATATGCACCAAAATCACTTAATAAGCTCCCAGAACTCACACAAATAACTTAGACTCAAAATTTAGAGTTTGAGGATAGAATGTTGATTGATAAGGATTGTCCAAAGGAGATATAAGGTTGTTTAAATAGGGAGAAACCCTTAAAATTAGGGTTTAGTAACTGTGATACTATGTATGGCGTACCACACGTATGCCTAGCGTACTAGCAGATCATCCGCGTTTCCGTATTACACTAGTACACTGCGCGTACCCTCAAGTATGCCCATCGTACGCCAAAAATGAAAAGCGTTTTCCTCAAGGGACCAGTTGTGCAACTTTTGATAAAGTTAAGAGCTAAAATAATAATAGCTTATATTACGATGTTACATGAACGTTTACACCCATTCTCATCCCTTTTCAACTAACACTCGGCTCGAAATTTGAATGGTCTATTGTAGGACTGCTTTTCACACTCATATTACCTGGCCAGACACATTAGATACTGGTATCAAATCATCGAGGGGCCTGAGGATATCACTTCTCCTATTAAAGAAGAAGGAACAGATAAACTTTGACTATATACTTTTTGTCTACTTGTCAAATCACATATGGACTTACCCATTATAACCACTAGTGAGAAATAACGTTAGAGAAAGACCAATGCACAACCAATTTGTATGAAAAGAACTCATTGTTTCTCTATTTTAAAAATAAAAGATATGATATTCTCAGAAACATTTTTGATAGAATCAATAAAGTAATCTCTTTGTGTGCAGGTTGTTCCAGTACTTAAAATCTCCATTTCATGTACTCATTGGTGTTGGCGCTATCTCTATTGTATGCCCGATATATGGACAATCTACCAACCTCAGTACAGTCTTAATTCCTATAGTTATTCCTGTGAGTATGAGTGATTGTGGAGTTTTGAATAAATTAATATTCAGGAAGTGGGCTCCAAACATGAAAAAGGAGAGCACAGTGATAAACTACTTAAAATGACTGATCGGTATCATATATTAAGATCTCTACTTAATAGTCACCAAATCAGATTATGACTTTATACTGCTTAAGTTTTAAAATTTTAAAACAAACATTTGAAAGTGGGCTTATATCTAATCATTTTCAAATCAGTTCCCTCATGATCAAGTCTTATTGTTAGACTTTTTGACTTAGTGAATGGATCGACAAGCTTTTCATTCGATATGATTCTCATTGACTATGATTTCTTCACAATCGATCAACTATAAAATGTGATGGTACTTACATAGTATATGCCATGTGATCTTGCATGACATTAGGATCCACACTTAAGTTAAGATCACCATTTCAATCAAACAATCTTTCATAACGATCATCAATGATTGAATTTCAATAATAAGCTTGCTAATGAATCTATTTTAGTTAGATAGCTCCTTTTGTGATTTAACAAATTACAATATATAATAAGCTTATTGTTAAGTCCATTATGGTGTATTACTTGGTACTCTTCCAGGCAAATATTTTACTATTCAGTAAAAGACATGAATTTTGACTGCCAACAAAATTGACTTTTTTAGTATGAAATCTAGAATCAATGTAACTTTTAAAATGATGTCTTCCATACTAATATCATATACATTGTATTTCTAGTACACTAAGGAACATATTCAATTAATTGATTCTTGTAAAGTTGAATTGATCCGACCTGTCATGCTCAAAAAATACAAGTCATCAAATATGTTATATGTTATGACATACATGATCGATCCCATAAGTAAAGGTACGTGGGACACCATTCATTTATTCTTTCTTGATTCTAGGACATAGGCGATGTTTAATTTCATGCCACACATTATGAAGTATTTCAAGTTTCTTCGAGATTTCATGTACTTTGGCTTATCCTAATGAATTATATAAATCTATCTTCATAAATCAATACATTCAATATGTGTACTGTTTCTCCCACTATCATTGGCATATACATGACTCATCTTTATTTATCAAAATTTAAAATCATTGAAATTTCTCATTAAAATAAATATCGTAGTTATTTCCATTAACATAGCTTATGATCATTTCTCAAAATTCAAACTCTTTGAACTTTCTCATTGAAACAAAGATCCTAATTGCACCCACTTTAATTACCATATATATATATATATATATATATATATATATATATATATATATCTATATATATATATATATATATATATATATATATATATATATATATGGCTTATTTTTGTTTCGCGAAGTTCAAAATCATTGAACTTTCTCACTGAAATGAAAAGCCCAATAACTCCCATTGCCTTCCACATACCATACGGTGAATATTTGTTTCTTGGAATTCAAACACCCCCAAATTCTTCATTAAAGTAAATATTCAATCATGTGAGATGCCTGTTCAGTTCATAAATAAACTTCATAATCTTACACATTCTTGTTACCTATCTTGGTTCGACTATGTGTTAGTTCACATCCATGTTTGTTATCTTCATGAAGATTTTCTAAAACTTATGGTTTTAATGTAAAGTGTTTTATCAACCAAATTTTCAAACTTCCACATAGTAAATCTCGCTCTCCATGTCCCTCATCAATGTTGCAGCTCTATAGGTTTTGCCATAACTTTTGATAATTGGCATACTCTGATTATTGTGCACTAGTCACTTATATAACCATAATCTATATGAGTAGGTATATGACATTCTCTATAAAGTCTATTAGGAAGAGTTGGAGGTATTACAATTTCCTTAATAGCGCTTTGAGCCTCGAATTAAATGCTAGAACCAATTTTAGGTTATTCATTGGTTAGCTCTTGAATCTTATTAAGATTAGTGTAGCTCCCACTAACTATTTTGTGTATCAAATCTCTCTCTTGGAAGACTGCCCTTCCAACAACAAACATTTTTTTCTCAGAAGCTTTCAAAAAGAATTACCTAAAAGTCTTGTTAGGATTTCTAATGACACAACACATCTCTAACGTATGTCCTAGATTATCAAGCACTTCATGAAGAATGTAAACCTCATAATTATAGACTTCTAAATGTCGTTAGTGAGTGATGAACCTTTAATCTAAATTTCAGTGTGTGTTCAACACCTTCTAAATTAGTGTTAGACCAAGGACTCTTGTATCACTATTCACGGTACAATCCGTGAATTGGTGTGTTATGCATAATTCAACTCATCAAGTATCAAATTAAACAATTCTTTATTTCTCTTTACAACACCACTCCTCGTGAAATTATTTTGGGCAGAGATAGCTTATTAAAACTTTTCGTAATTTCTTAGGTGACCGATATGGTTTAATTACGATGATCACCAATCTTATTTTTTCCGAGTATCTTATCCTTTTGCCTAGTTGATTCTTTAACTTCATTTTATGAAAATTATGAATACCTAGAAGGTTCCACTCTCAACGTTTATTCAGATAAACCTGTTCACACTAAGTTAGTCTTACTACGTATTTCATTTTATTTGAATGGTCAATTAGTGTAAACTAATTCCAAAAGATATTCACATTACCAGGTAATGTATTAACTATCTATCTTGTTAAACATGATTTGTATTTACCTTTAGACTTGCAATCTAATAATATCCAAGATCATATCCAAGCGGATACTTGGTAATGCATTTCATATTTACATTTTCAAGACAATGATTCCACAAACACATTTTATCCAATCTTTTGGATGTATTCAAATTAGTACGTATTGTGGATAGTCTGAATGGGCCATTTAGTCAAAACTATTTCCTGTAGATGTTAAAAGCATCACATACTTCTTTTATTGTATTTATTAACACATATGGCTTACATTTATAATAAGACTCGTGGTTAAATGAATTCCAAATCCAATCCAACCGGATCTTTGGCAATGCAATTCTTATTTTCAAGAATATGATTCCACAATATTATATCGTATTCAAATATTTGAATCCACCTTTTGAACTGTAGTTAACATACCAATTTCGTAAATTTCATGACTTTTTGTAATGCCCGTGTTTCTAGGGCTAAGCATTAATGTTGTTGTAATAGTCTAGGTTAACCTTTGTAACCCGTTTTGAAATAATAGAAGTGTATTATTTGAGTATTATGTGTTTTGTGCTTAATTGTGTGTCTTAATTTAATTAAGAATAAAAATAAGCGTCAAAATGAAATATTAAATAAATTCGATATATATGGATAACGTTGTAGTAGTTGAAACGAGGTTTCCGAATATATAAAGAATGCCGAAATCCGAGTTATAACGAAGAAGTTATGACATGTCGAAGTTTCGCGACGGAACCGGCACGACGCTGAATGACGTAAAAAGTGAAATTTACGTTAGAGCGATATTTTGCCCTAGTGATCTAAACGAATGTTGTAGAGTTCGTTAAACCGAGAGCGTGCATAAAAAGAATGCCCAAATCTGACTTCGTATAAAGAAGTTATGATTTTCCGAAGTTTCGACTTAACAGTATGCAGCCCGAATACTCGATTTGAGATCGAGCGGTTTTTAGCCGAAACAATCTAAACGAGAATCGAAGATCTCGTCATTAGTAGTGCAACGGTGAAAATACAGACGAAAACGGACGTCGGATGAAGAAGTTATGATTTTATAACGGAATTTTCCTGTCCCGGCCTACTAAAAATAATATAATAAAAATAATTCAAAATTAGCCGACGGAGTCTAAACGAAAGTTGTAGAGCGTAGTCTCACCTACGTGTGGATATAAAGAACGTCGAAAACGGAGTTCGTATGAGGAAGATATGAGTTTTTGAAGTTTATTAAATTTTGCCATTTTCTTCCTTTCTCTCTAAATTTTGCCTCATTTTACATGCCAATTATATCCCGAAGCCCCGGTATTATTCCCGAGCCCCGAAGCAAGTTTCGAAGTCCCGAAGATCCCGAGAAGTGCAGTTCCCGAGTCGAAGCTCTGCCCGCGAGGAGCCCGGTTTTTGTGAAGATCTTCCAGATCTACCGAAGAATACTACTTCTGCAAGTCGTAGTGCTGTCCGATCATCTTCTGATCAAGTGAGTGTATATTTGTTTTCTTCTAACACATAGATATGACGTATTCTTGTAAAATACGTGTTACGTGTTTATGTATTATTTGCTTATGTGAACTAGTTGTTGAATGGATGTTTTGTACAGGTTTTAAGCTGTATATAAATGTATATATTTTATCTACTAATATGTTGGGTAGAACATGGGTAGACAGTTGGTGTGTGATAAAATAAAATGATGAGAGGCCTCGATGTTGTTGTTGATCTAGTCATCTGGCAGAGTACGGATGACGACCACGGACTCATTCTAGACAGTCCAGTGGAACACTAGCAGGCTCATAACCTGTAGGTGTTGTGAACGATGTATTCACCGGTGTACTCTATCCCCCTCATGGTTGCCTTTAGGACATCTATTGCTAAGGAAGCCCCTTTGCGGTAATGTCCGTCTCGATGAAAATCCTAGATTAGGTCCCTCGTAATAGTTGTTGTTTTAGGGACATAAAGTGAGGATAACGGGAATGGGTAATCGGGTTATTGTTGGTTGGTGAAATTAAATATAATTATTTATTGTGGGTCGAAAACCCTATATGCTCACCAGGCTCCCAAGCCTGACCCACTCAGTTTTATTTGTATTACAGGAAGTGGCGCAAGGGCATAAGATGGATGAATCATCAAGTTGTTTTGTTTACAAGTCTGTATATGTATATATTTGTTGAATGACTTGTAATGTTATCGTTTATGCTTTATGGTCTATATCGGAACATGACATCCCGATTTTTGATTATGAAATGAAATTATATTTCTTTATGAAATGTTTTGATAAAAATCTATTTTTATCATGTTTTGTTTTTTTGGGAACAAATTCCGCAACTCTTTTAAATCAAAAGAATTTACTCTGAAAATATTTAAAAAGCATAAATGAAACCGGTCTTTTCTGGCCGATATTTTAGGGATGTCACAGTTGGTATCAGAGCATTAGTTTAAGCGAACTAGGAATTTTTAGGATTTGTAGACTTAAACTTAGAATGATAAGCGATGATTTTGAGATGCGAGCACTAGTTTATTTTAGGAAGTTGCCTAAAATGCTTTTATGTGCTAAATGTTATATGTTGCCATATATGATATTATTTGTTCGGATCTATGGTCTGTTGCCGACCGGATCTGGAAACCTTATGTGTTTAGGATTCTAAGCGTGCGTCGACGGTATTAGAACTAGCACGTAAACGTTTCGGAGTGATAAGGATGATTTGAATATCTATCGTGAATGAGGATCTAATTTCACCTTATTCGTTGTATAGATCAAAAATGGTGAGAACGAGGAGTGGAGTGGGAAATGCTGATGAAAACAGGAATCAACAACCAGTGATTGAGCAAATACCTGTTGTAGCTGCTGCACCTGAGCCGGTAATGATGGCTGGTGTACAATTGATGATTCAGGCGATGTTGGATCGTCAGATGGAAGAAACTAGACGTCTGCTTCAACAAAATCGTGAAGAACTTTCAATCCAAGTTGAAGAGCCCGAAGTGAATGGAGGGCCGTCGGAAGGTGGAAACTTCAGTGGTACTATTGGTCAAGCCAACCCGCCAATTGTTAGACAAAACAATCGTGATGGAGGAAATGATGGAAGAGGATGTAAATACAAGGATTTTATGGCATCTAAGCCACCATGTCTATCCGGAAGCCCGACGCCGGTGCAAGTTATGGATTGGATCTCCGAAATGGAGACAATGTTTGAAAGTTGCGAATGCAGCAACAGGCAGAAGACCGCTCTTGCAATTCCTCTGTTGAAATCTGGCGTGTTGAGTTGGTGGAAACTGTTAGCTAACTCTATGCCCAAGGGAGAAGCGAGCAAAATGTCTTGGGAAGATTTTGTGGAACAACTGAAACTGCAATACTGCTCCGAGCAGGACCTTCTGGAAATCAATAATGAGTTTCAGAATCTGAAAAAGGGAAAAATGAGCGTTACTGAATACGCTGCAAGTTTCACGGAGAAAATGAAGCTTATCCCATACCTAGTTCCAACAGAACTCTCTAAGGTCAACAAGTTTGCCCTCGGACTACCAGCGGACTATGGTCCAATGGTTAAGCAAGCAACCACATTGAAAGCCGCCATCTGGGCTGCTAGAGAGAGCATGGCATGATTTTCACAAAAAATTTAACTTATTGGCTTTTTAACTAAGTTTGACATGAGTCAACTCTAGGGTTTTAGGTCATAGTTGAGGTTGACCTTAGATTTGACGACTAGGTGGTGAGTGAGACCAATCTATTAGTATCAATGTGCTTTTGTGGTTACCCAATCTATTTATGAGGTCAATATTCTCACTGTATTACATATATAATGTGCTAATTGTGAGTTGGTGAAGTCTCAGGGTTGCTGATAACCGAAATTACTATACGTGAGTCACTGATGACCGTGGTTTTCTGATAATTCAAATTGTTGTACTAGATTCACTGATGACTTAGGGTAGTTGATAACGTTTATATGCAGTACTTGAGTCGTTAATAACTTAGGGTTGACAATAACCCATAGCTCTTATATATGTTTAGCTGTGCTATGTTGTGTTGTATGTGATATTTTAGGAAACTTACTAAGCTTTAGCATACAATTATGGATTAAATGTTTTTCCCATATTTTATATAAGTTCATGGGAATGTGAAGGCGTGACTGTACACACACATCAACGACTTTATGATTTGAGATTCTGCATTGGGAAACAAGACTTTAAAAGTTGCTATCAAGCCCTTGTTTGAGGGATTTGGATGGACAACCATGCGACTCCAAACTCAAACTAAGGATCTCAGAATTTTTACAAAACCTTTTGAAAAGGAATGAACTTTAAAAGGGGAAAAGAAGATGTGATGTGTAAAGTTAGCCAGAACTCAATAAAAGCGATGTCCCAAAATATCCATACTTTTTATATATTTGTTGATATGTGAACTCTTAGAAATCCATGCTAACTGATAGCCTAAGGACCACTTAAGAAATTTCATGATAGAATTGGATGATTTTAGTGATGCATGGTGTCACACCCCGCTAAAGCGGAAACACAGGGCGTGGCAGTACGAAGGGTTTCATCGCAAAAGTTAAAAGACAACACCAACCATAGTATTAAAAATCATTACAAATTCACAATGGGTTTGAACAACTTTTAAAAGAAATTACAATGTAAATTGAAATACAACACATACGAATGCTCCTAACAGTGAAGTGTCCCTAAGTGCCACTTACTCGATGATTCCTGAAAAAGCATGTAAAACGAGCGTCAACTATAAAAATAGTTGGTGAGTACTCATAGATAAACAAAATAATACTGGTTCCATGAATTGAAATCAAAGTTTTGATAAAAGTTTCCAATAATAAAAGTATATTGTTAAAATGAGTAAATAAGTTTGTAAAAACAAAGTTCTTTGTCATCATGAGAGATAAGGTATGTTGCCCAAATAAGATGCAACATTCATATTCTCATGGAAGATAAAGTTCGTTACTCAAACGAGTAAACAAGTTTCATTGCTAAAATGAGCAATCAATTTCGTTGCTACAAGGAGCAAACAATTTCATTGCTAAAACATGTATATAAGTTTTCAGTAAAGGAGTAGAAGAAAAAGGATTTAGTCAGAAAAGGAGTTTTAGATATTTATTTGGAAATAAATCCTTCATGAACATATTTGAAAGCTTTTAACAACATACTTTGATGATCTAGCATATAAGCTTGAAGATCATCACATGCATGTTGTGTTGAAGACCATTCATGAGTTTGAAATGTTCAAAAATCGTTTTTGATAGAAAACTTAGGGTGCATGTGGTGTTTTTCCACCAAAACATATAGAAAAGTGCATTTCCATGGTTTTGACTTAGATGTTTTTGGTGAAAATCTACCACCATCATCATCAAAACTGAAGTGAATGAATATTCACACAAATTTTCTAAAAGAAAGGTGTAGAAGAAAAAGGAAATGCAAGAAAAACCTTGAAAACATGGAGGAAAATGAAAGGAAATCGTGTTCTACCTTAATGAACACCACTAGATGATGAAGATTTCGAGTTTGAGGTGCGTTCTTGGACTTATTCTCTGGAAAATTTCGTGGGTATAGAGAAATGAAGAGAGAAATGGAGTGGTGGTGATGAAGAGTGTGAGAGAGAATGAGGGGTAGAGTGAGAGAGAGAAGATGGAGTGGTAGAGTGAATAAGTGAGTGAATTGATTGAGTTTTGGGGAAGAGTGGTCTTGGGAGAGGGGAGGCCGAGATTTTGAGTGAGAGAGGCTCCCTCTCTCTTGTTTCGTTTATAAAAATGTAAATCTTTTATAAAAATATCAACTTTTTATAAAATATACACTAAAATCAAGTTTTTATTCATAAAACCTTTATTTTTGATTTATAAATTAAGGGTAATGTTAATGAGTTAAATTTTATTTGCCTTGAATATATTATACTAATTTTTAATTATTATAAGATAATATTACAAGGTTTATAATTATTTTTATAGAATTTTTAAGGTTAAAGTTTGTAAGTTTTTAGGGCATTTAAGGTTTTTGAGAGTTTGTAAATCTTTGGATATCAAAATTACTTGAATTTTGAGACTTCAAACTATTTTAGAGTTTCATAACTCTTATTCAAATTAGAAATATTGTTTGTAATTTATTTTTATTGATTTATTGGCATTCTATGTAGTGATTCCGAGATTCAAATGAAATTGAGGAATCAAGTATACTAGTCCTAGTTTTTAACTTTGACTTAAGTTTCTATGAGGCTCCAACCTAATTTCTACTACTAGGTCAAGTGCATAATGTGTGTATATGATTAATGAAAATGTGTTTGAGTCAAAGAGTGACCTAAATATGGATATTCACTACAGTTACGTAGTTGTAGAATTCACATATCAATGTGAAATCTAAGTACACTATCCATTGATTCTAATTGTTTCCAAGTTTCTAGTAGGTTATAACTTAGCTTCTAGTTACTAAGTCTAGTATGTGTAGTGCCTATTTGTGCAACTAAGTCTAGTCAAATCTAGAACCGACTCGAATTTTGACGGTTGTCACAGTCTCCCCCGGTTGAAAGAATTTCGTCCCGAAATTCAATTCGTGACGTATTCTATTAGAACTCAGCCGAATACAATTGTATAGTTGGAGAGGTGGTGACTTGAAGAGCTCTTTGATTATTTTGGGTTAATTCCTCAAGGGAAGAGCCCAACTCTTTAGCTATAATCAAATTAATGTTTCCCTAATTCGAGTTCTACAGTCTAGATTGCGAGAATTTAGGATCATGGAAATCATGATCCAACCATGGCGACCTAGTTGAAAATATTATCTAGTTAGATATTATCTAACTTAAAAGAACGTTATAAGTTTTGCTGAAGCACCCACTGCATTGAGCATTAAATCCGCATTGATCCTCAAGTCGCATTCTAAATTAACACTAAGTGTAAATTCGCCGCCTAATAAAGAAGAGATTAGGAACAATGTGTTCACTTCCGGGTTGGCTACTATATCTGGAAAAGATATATTCCGAAATAAGAAGGGGTATCACGAATGAAAGGGGAAGCGATCGAGAGTACGTTCCTAAAAATACGTACTAAGGGTAGACAACGAAGTTTTGGTACATCTCAAATGTAAAGGCTATTTAAGTGTCGTCGACAAAATAAATTACGAAATGATTGAGGATCTCCGAGGCTATAATTACTACTACGGTTATTCTTACAATAATAAAACCTTTTTTTTCTGAGAATAAATATATTTAGAGAGTCATTGTTGCAAATGGAGGCGATGAAAGTTTATGATAAATTAAATCACATTGGGTAGATAGCATTTTAAGTGTTTAGAAGTGATAAAAATCTCACTGTTATCAAAATGCGTGTTTAGAAATGATAATTAATCTCATTATTATCAAAATGTGTAATAATTCCAAGATAATAAAGATATATGTGTGGCGATCAAACGAAGTAGTAAAATAATATAAAGATTAATTAAGGTTACAGGTTTAAGTCTTCAATAAGGGAATTTATACAAAAATATTTTGATTAGTCTTTTGAAAAATTGTCTAATTGTCTAAGTCAAGACAAATTCAAGCTTACGAGTCAGAATATTTATGGAAACAAAGTTGAGGGTTTAGGAACTCACTGAAATTTACAAAGTAGAATGCTATTTTAAGAAAGGTGTAAAAAATATCGATCATTGAAAATAGTGGATTCTTAATTTAGTGTTTCTACAAAAAAAATAATTTAGAGAATATATAATAGCAAAATTCAAGACTTTTGATGTATTTAAAGAAAAGAAGAAGCATAAGAAAATGTATTCTTTCACATATATTTTATGGATTTAGAAAAATGATAAGAACAATGGTATTCATCTTGTGTATTAATTGTAAGAAAAATACAATGAAAATTACATTTTAAATCAAGTTTCCGAATTTAGAACGAAAGAGAAAATGTAAATAAGGATCACTTGTTTATAGTAGATTTAAAAATAAAAGCAAGATGTATATGATAAAATGCGTAATTGAATATAGCAAAGTTTACTAAATCAAAATTATGTCACACGACTATACACGTATTAATTGCTCAAAACGAAAGTGTAGACTTCTAGTCTTTATGTGTACGAACATGATACCACGAGAAGCAAAATAGACAGAAACAAAGTTAGACAATGTATTATGTTACTATCATGGGCGTGCGAGATCTAAAATCAGAAGGAGAGCGAGAAATCAAGTTCGGAGGAAAGAAAAAGGAAGGTAGCGGCGACAATGATTGTTATTGTTAAAATTTTAAGAACAATACATATAGGTAGATTTAAAACTAGGTTGAGATATATTTCAAACTTCAATATTTGATGTATGTTGATGGTTACATAGACATGTGGGAGTTTTAAAGTGTTTGCTAAGGATTGCTAAAAATTCATAAGTTATCTATTAAGTTAAACTCCATTTGTGGGGGAAAAAAAAGAAGCCCTACAAATGGCAATTGAAAATCTGACAATTTTGACTTTTTAGACTGAAGTCCAACAATGATTAAAATGGATAAGGTAAAGACTCAATATATTTAGAAGAATAATTATTCATTGTTGAGAGTGTATCACTGGAAATTTAAAAGTGAACACTAAGTTTTCAAATGCTATAAATTTTAAAAACTTTATAGATTATAAAACCATATTGAAGCAAAGTACACAAATAAGGTATGTTTTGAAATACAAGCATTAGAGATTTCTTATAAACATGTTTGAAGTAGAAATTTGCATAAATATCATGTTGGGTTTCGAGAAAACACATTAACGTAAATTACAATGTCTAAATGAGAAAGTTGTTAAAAGTGTCAAAACAAAAGTGTTTTGAAGATTCGATGAAACTTTTTCACATATTAAGAACTTCAATATCATATGTTTAATTTTTATAGCATAGAGTTAAACACTTTTATAAAAGAAATGTTTCTAAGTTTTTCGAAAACGTGTCAAAATGGTAAGCAAGGATTAAAATGGTTTACATGCCCTTAAAAGCACATCTATCCATTGAAATGGATTTGAAATGAAATTAAAATAGCAAGGTTAAAACAAATATTGGTTAAATTGAGTTTTGAAGAAAAGTGTTAAGTTAAAGCAAGTTGTCAAAAGATTTTTAGCGAGATTATGGCTTACATTGTTAGGAAATGTCTACTAAGTTGAATGAAGTGGTTATAAAATATTTTATCGATGATAAATAAAACCGATGAAGCGAAATAATTTTTCGATGGAAGATTAAGGAGTAAGGAGAAAGTATGTTAGTGTAGTTGATCGTACCTAAATACTAAGGCGAGTACAAAACGAGTATAAGGCGAATGCCGATGTCTTTTCCCCAAAATAAAGGACAAGAAAAATTGTTTGTAAAAAAATTTTAAGTGTCAATGCAATTTCCGATCTTTTATAGAGGTCAAAGGGATATCCTATGTTAAGTTTTAAGCTCAAGGTGGAAACAACCTAGAGCTAAGTCGTAACGTAGTAATAAGGTCTCACGTATGGGTTAAACCTCTGTGTCTCCTCGTGAGTCGAATCTGAAATGTCTGCTAATGGTATCCAAGTGATTACTTAGTGGCGACTCATCTACCTCCTTACATGATGCTCCAATTATCATTCGTGTCGATATCGAAACGCTTTTTCATAGTTGTAACTCTAGTACGAAGACTATCAAGAGGTATTGCGGAATAATTGGTATAGGCGTCGACTTATGATTATTACTAGTGTATATCTAGCTACTAACCTTACATCTAAAGTCAATAGCTACCAAGGAATACTCATTCTCAGTACTAAGTGCATTGCTCTTAGAGTGGCGAGTGATATAACTTAAGTGGTTAACCTAGCACTTGATAAGGGACAAGAATATTTCTAAATAAAGGCATTGTTATAAAAGTGCACTTAGTTTCTAAGTGTATCTAGATGAATGCCTATAATATGCAATGCCCGTACGCACACCGAAAAATTTTGTTTTTTAAAAGTTTAATTTGAAAATTGTTTTGAACATAATTCTAGTATAATCGTTTCCAGCCTCACATTAACTTTCGTTAATTAAGCATAGTTGGCCAGGCTATACTTAATTAAAGTCCAATAATGCGTACTCGAATTAGTTATACCAGTAGTATGTTCTATATTTTAAAATCGTTTAGAAAAATTTAGGCTATAGTTGTGGTTTTCCAAAGGAAAACCGGTATTCTCTCTAACCTTCGGCTCTGATACCATTTCCTGTCACACCCCGCTAAAGCGGAAACACAAGGCGTGGCAGTACAAAGGGTTTCATCGGAAAAGTTAAAAGACAACACCAACCATAGTATTAAAAATCATTACAAATTCACAATGAGTTTGAACAACTTTTAAAAGAAATTACAATGTAAATTGAAATACAACACATGCGAATGCTCCTAACAGTGAAGTGTCCCTAAGTGCCACTTACTCGATGATTCCTGAAAAAGCATGTAAAACGAGCGTCAACTATAAAAATGGTTGGTGAGTACTCACAGATAAACAAAATAATACTGGTTCCATGAATTGAAATCAAAGTTTTGATAAAAGTTTCCAATAATAAAAGTATATTGTTAAAATGAGTAAATAAGTTTGTAAAAACAAAGTTCTTTGTCATCATGAGAGATAAGGTATGTTGCCCAAATAAGATGCAACATTCATATTCTCATGGAAGATAAAGTTCGTTACTCAAACGAGTAAACAAGTTTCATTGCTAAAATGAGCAATCAATTTCGTTGCTACAAGGAGCAAACAATTTCATTGCTAAAACATGTATATAAGTTTTCAGTAATAACAGTTCGTTGTTGTAATGAGAAACAAAGTTCATTGCTATAATTAATAAACAAGTTTATTGCTATAATAAGTAACGAGTTTGTATGTGTATGAGCAAACAATGAGTCTCAACCAAACCTATGACTGAAGCCCTATCAAAATCTATGCTTATCGTTCCATAGATGAATATGGTATCATGCACTCCAGCAATAGGGCGAGTGAGGAGTTGTCAATTCCTAATAGCGCTATCCATAATGACCATTGGCTCAAAGAGTTAATGGTTAGAGATAAGGGAAGGGCCTTAGTACGATAAGTTCTCATGTTCCGTGTTGCATAGACATACATAGAGAAACATAGCAATAAAATAGCAATCATGTTTGATACAAATCAATTTAAATACAACATTCAAATAATAGTTTTTCGGGACATGCTTTTCCACCCCAAAACATAAAAACTGAAAATAAGGGGAGTCGTGAATACTCACAATGCGTTTAGATGATGCAAAAGGTGCCTTGAACTACGTTCCACGTGTACCACTACCGATTCCTACAATAATGGTATTCGCTAGTGAGTCTCTAATCAAAATCTAACACTAGTATACTTACTACTATAATAGAATTATGCCAATAATGTGTCAAAATTTAATATTGATAAGTTACAAACATTTTTCTGTGAAAATTTAATTTCAATGAATCAATTGTTATATAACAATTTAAGTGGAAATTTCCCATTATTGAAATGCTAATATTTAACATTTTAAGAGGTGTTCCAATGATTAAATATTCAAAAACTAAATTAATTTAGTTCTAAAATTTCCCAAAGTTTTCATTTTAGTTTTAATTGAAGTCAAAGACCTCAAGATAAATTTTCTTGAAAATTTTGATTTGTCTGACTATTTTTTCACGATTTTAGTTTCTTGAATAACCATAAAATCATGAAAAATAATAAACAGTTAATAAAATGTACCAAACTTCAGATTTTGGTTCTAAATGTACTAAAAGACTTCTAGATAAATTTTCATGGATTATGAATATGTATAACCATTTTTCATATATTTAATTCTCTAAATAGATACAAATTCATGAAAAATAGAAATCAGTTTCCAAAATTACCCAAACTTTTTGTATTACTGTTATTAAACATTATTAAGCTGGGAAAAATATAAAAATTGATTTCTAAACTGGTTAACCAAATTTTATGATTTTTGAGCATTTATTCTAATAAAAATTGAAATAAATAGGAAACAGTTTCCAAAATTACCCAAAAAGCTTTGTAACACTTTTATTATACATGTAGAAGCTGTGAAAAATATAAAAGATATTTTTCAATTAGTCTTTCTATTTTTCTTTGTTTTATCCTCTTAAATAATCATTAATTGGAGAATAATTATTAAACAGTTAAAGTAAATTACCAAAATTTTTGTAAAGTTCATTTACAGTGTAAATAATCTGGGAAAAATCCCAAAGGTGGTTTTTATCTACTGGAATCCGATTTTATGTATTTAAGTGTTATTAATCTTAGAAAATAGGAGAAAAATAGTATACAGAAGAGAAAAATTATCAAACTTTTTATGTAGCCTCCTAATGTACTACAAGGTGTTCTGGTACATTTTCATAATTTTTAGAGGAGTAAAACTATTTTTCCTGTTTTTAGTCCATTATAAATACAAAAATCGGAGAAAAATAGGAATACATTATGAAAAATTCTGAAAATATTTTTGTAAGTCGTCCACAGAGATTATAAGCTGCAAAAATTATTATATACCCTTTTCAAATTATCGAAAGCGGTTTTATGATTTATTGGGGCCAAACAAAAAGAAAATTCAACACCATATTAAACAGTTGCAAAAATCGGTGAAACTTAATGACGGATCATTATTTAGCATAGGGGTCATCCACGAATTTAAATAGGATTTATAGACCCCAGAAAGTATTTTATATGATTTATTGCCCTATTTTCTTGCATTAATTATAATAATTCTAGAAAAATGAATTATATTCTGGAAATTTACAGATCATCTTATTTTGTTGATGGGAATATAGAAAAAATCGGATTTGGTCAGAAAAGGAGTTTTAGATATTTATTTGGAAATAAATCCTTCATGAACATATTTGAAAGCTTTTAACAACATACTTTGATGATCTAGCATATAAGCTTGAAGATCATCACATGCATGTTGTGTTGAAGACCATTCATGAGTTTGAAATGTTCAAAAATCGTTTTTGATAGAAAACTTAGGGTGCATGTGGTGTTTTTCCACCAAAACATATAGAAAAGTGCATTTCCATGGTTTTGACTTAGGTTTAGGTCATGGATCTTCACCATTTTGTAACATGCAAGATGTTTTTGGTGAAAATCTACCACCATCATCATCAAAACTGAAGTGAATGAATATTCACACAAATTTTCTAAAAGAAAGGTGTAGAAGAAAAAGGAAATGCAAGAAAAACCTTGAAAACATGGAGGAAAATGAAAGGAAATCGTGTTCTACCTTAATGAACACCACTAGATGATGAAGATTTCGAGTTTGAGGTGTGTTCTTGGACTTATTCTCTGGAAAATTTCGTGGGTATAGAGAAATGAAGAGAGAAATTGAGTGGTGGTGATGAAGAGTGTGAGAGAGAATGAGGGGTAGAGTGAGAGATAAGATGGAGTAGTAGAGTGAATAAGTGAGTGAATTGATTGAGTTTTGGGGAAGAGTGGTCTTGGGAGAGGGGAGGCCGAGATTTTGAGTGAGAGAGGCTCCCTCTCTCTTGTTTCTTTTATAAAAATGTAAATCTTTTATAAAAATATCAACTTTTTATAAAATATACACTAAAATCAAGTTTTTATTCATAAAACCTTTATTTTTGATTTATAAATTAAGGGTAATGTTAATGAGTTAAATTTTATTTGCCTTGAATATATTATACTAATTTTTAATTATTATAAGATAATATTACAAGGTTTATAATTATTTTTATAGAATTTTTAAGGTTAAAGTTTGTAAATATGAGTTTTTAGGGCATTTAGGGTTTTTGAGAGTTTGTAAATCTTTGGATATCAAAATTACTTGAATTTTGAGACTTCAAACTATTTTAGAGTTTCATAACTCTTATTCAAATTAGAAATATTGTTTGTAATTTATTTTTATTGATTTATTGGCATTCTATGTAGTGATTCCGAGATTCAAATGAAATTGAGGAATCAAGTATACTAGTCCTAGTTTTTAACTTTGACTTAAGTTTCTATGAGGCTCCAACCTAATTTCTACTACTAGGTCAAGTGCATAATGTGTGTATATGATTCATGAAAAGGTGTTCGAGTCAAAGAGTGACCTAAATATGGATATTCACTACAGTTACGTAGTTGTAGAATTCACATATCAATGTGAAATCTAAGTACACTATCCATTGATTCTAATTGTTTCCAAGTTTCTAGTAGGTTATAACTTAGCTTCTAGTTACTAAGTCTAGTATGTGTAGTGCCTATTTGTGCAACTAAGTCTAGTCAAATCTAGAACCGACTCGAATTTTGACGGTTGTCACACATGGTATCCTAGGAGATTTCTTATGTTGTGATACTTGATGTTTAGACTGATACTATTAGTTTCTAAGTCTATGCTTCTTGGTTGTATATAATTAGGATTCTATAGCCCTAGAATGCTTGATTTAGACTTGCTTCATGTTCATTGTTTGGTTGTAGGCTTAGGGTAGAATCTTTTATTCGCCCGTCTATCTAATCCTTGATTATGTACGACTTGCATACATGAGGTGACTGTTGGTGTTGGTATAAATTTCTAGTAGTGTGGGAGCATGGGTGAGGAGAATGCAAGTAGGAGAGTCTAGGAACATTAGTGGTGTGTGCTTGGTCGAGTACGTGCATATGTGCATAGAACATTTAGCGGTAGTGGTGTGTATCGACTTGGGAACTTTGAGACAATTTTTGGGACGAGTACGGATAGGTGTGGAAGGTTGTATGGGCCCATACTAATTAGAAACATCGGATGTGTATAGGGATTAGGAAGATTCGGAAGGTTACTAGGGAGCTGGTTAATATCAGATAGTGTCTGACAACTAGGAAAAACCCGTCACTAGAGATTAGCATCAACAAATGGTAACAATAGAGTTTTTCATATTTCGGGAATATATGGTAAGATATACTATGATTTTTAAGTAAAAATAAAGGTTAATAGGGTAAAAAATGAGTGACCAAACGGTTATACCGATACTAATAATGGTTAGTGTATTTGGAAAGTACACAGTGACTTGATTTGAAGGATATAAACTTTGTAAAAATCTGACTCCGATTGGAGGAATTATGATTTTATAAAAAGTAAAATCAACCGTGTTAATAACTTTATTAACGTCAAAATGGTATAAAGAAATTGGTTGATTTTTAGCTAACGTCACTAAAAGGAAAATCGTAGTACTCCGAGAAATAAGAACTTTAAAAGGAAAAGGGTAAAACGAAGTTCGTATAAAGAAAATACGATTATTAGAAAAATATAAAATACGGAATAAAAATAAAATTTAAAATTTGTCAACACAACCTTAAGGGAAGTTGTAGTACTAGTAGAGAGCTATACAAATATATAAATAGGGTAAGAAACAAGATTCATATAAGGAAGATATAAATTTTTATAGGAAAATTAGTGTTGCATGCCAGGTGCGCGCCATACTCGAATCGCACGCATGACACCCATATTCGTTGAGATTAGAGACACATAGACCATCAGGAGTGTGACACGTAGCAAACTCTGAATGGAGCCACGAGTCGTGTGCACGACGAGCGTGAAGTGCGTCGTGCGCATATGCACTATAAATAGAGGTGCTCACTTTCTGAATCTTCACACCAAAAAAACTTTCTATTTCTCTTGTTCTATCTTGAATGTTCTCCTAATGGCGTGAAGCTTCGGGTGCTGTAGCAAGGATACCTGCGATCATGCTACTAGGGTGAGTTCACGACCCCATTTTCCTATTTTAAAGGTTTTACCGCGGGGGGGGGGGGGGGGGGGGGGAGGGAGGGAGGGGTAATACATGCTTATGAAACTGATTTATCAAAACACATTTATACATTTATCTTAGAAAGTCATATAAAGCATGAAACCTTAGGATAATGTAACCATAGATAATATACCTAGTTGCAAACTATGATATTATGCTTAAGAGTTATAATGTCTGATGGTTTAGGATGAGATATTACCTAGATATTATAATGACCAACTTCCTAGGATAACATAGTACCTAGAAATAATGTCGATTAATTGTAGGGATATCCAATATACCAAGTCGTTACTCTTCCTAAATATCTTGTTTTCAAATTAACCATAATTAGGGTATATATGTATGGAAAATAATATATATATATATATATATATATATATATATATATATATATGTTTAATATAATTATGAGATAAAAATTATAAACATAAATAAAAACAATAACTGAATGATCGAGCATTGATCTGCATACCTTATTTCATCAAAACCATAAAAGTCGTCGGTGTGTTAATGAGCCCAAACAATATCACCATGAGCACATATTGACAATAACAAGTTTAGAATGTTGACTTCTCCATGTCCTCCTCCCTAACTCTCGTATGATGATACCTCGACCTCAAATCAATCTTGGAGAACCAAGATGCAACCTGCACCTGATCGAAGAGATCATCAATATGTAGAAGTAGATAATGGTTCTTTACCGTCAAATTTTTTAGCTCCCACTAGTCAATGCACATCTGGTGTGAACCATCATTCTTCAACATGAAAAAAATCAGTGCTCCCCATGGTGAACTACTCGGTCAGATAAATTGCTTGCCCAACAGCTCCTGGAGCTGAGAGGACAACTATTGCATCTAGGTGGTGCTAATTGGTACGACGCCTGAGAAATCAGAGTCGTGTTGGGAACCAAGTCAATCATGAATTCAACCTGACTCACAAGAGGCACACCGGGTAAATCCTCCGGGAATACATCTAGAAACTCTCTGACTACAGGCACATCCTTAACTAAAACTCCCCCTTTGACCCTAGTATCAATAACGTGAGTGAGATAACCCGAACATCCATGCTGAAGATACTGTCGAGCCCTGGTGGCTGAACAAAAAGCCAAACCAACCATGATACCATCGCCATAAATAATCAGTTCTCCCCCACTTAGGGTTCGAATTACCACCCGCTGTCCCTCACAGTCAGTCATGGCACCAAATCTACTCAACCAATCCATCCCTACTGTAATGCACACGTCCCCTATGGGGATGGAAATCAACTCGATCGGGTAAGACAACTCGGATATCTCTAACATACAATCTCAAAAAATGATCGATGCATATATCCCATGCTCGCTGCCGATGGAAAATCGCAATGGACACTCCAAAAATCCAAGTGCCATATCGAAACTACTACTGAAGGAATGTGACACAAAATGCTGACTTGCACCCGAGTCAAAAAGCAGAAGAGCAGGCAAGGAATTCATAAGAAGGTACTTAGCAGAAATACAATCATAAGCATATAATAAAGTAACATGACAGAATAATAAATGAGAACATACTAGTTACAATGTCAAGCGCCACCCTGGCATCCACCGATATGAGCCAAAAAGCACGACCTATGGCCTTCGGAGCCTCAGCTCTTCCTTGTCATCCATCAATAATCCTCAAAGTAGATGAGGTTGGTGCCTGCATGGGTCGAGTATCAATCAAAGGACATTGGTCCTTCACATGGCTCACCTGATGACAATGATAACAAATCATGGTACCCACAGACGGAGCATGCTGACGACATTCCCTCGCAAAATTCCCTCATTGCCGTATTTATGGAACCCACTAGTTGATCGGCATGTGCCCTCATGCGCCTTCCCGCACTTGCCACAAGTGCAACCCCTTTTTCCTCAAAATCATGAATCAGTGGGCTTGAACCGCTTTACTGTTGGAAGTGACTTAACTGGAGCTTGCCTCTGCTCTCTTGTCTAGATCTCGATCTTAATTTCCCGCCTCTGTGCGGCATCCTGATGCTCAGAGAGGGTACGATATTGCTGGGTAGACCCAAAGTCTCGAATCCCAGTATTGAGCATGCTTAAGTATCATGACATCTAGGCCTGCTCCGAAGCAAAATACTCAGGGCAAAAGAGAGCTCTCTCGGTAAAACTCTTAGTGATCTTCGTCACGACTCTGTCGTCTACCTCAATAATAGATACTCCTGAGCCAACCTCTCCCTCTCCACCTGGGGAAGATACTCAGTGTGAAACATCTCCGACAACTACTCCTATTTAGCAGCAATCCTCTACTCAGGCGTATAAGAATCGCTCACCAGGTTCCACCAGTCATTTGTGCCCAGATGAAGAAGGTTCAGGGTGCTCCTGTCCTTCTAGTCCTCAGGATTTGAAAAGTGAAGAAGCAACCCCCCACGTCAAAAATCCACCTCATGGGCACAATAGGGTCCTTGACCCCGTCAAACTCCGGGGGCTTCATATTGTTGATGTCCCACTATTGAAATGACCCTCACCCCTGAACACTCGCAGCTGCAACAACAAAAGTTTCAGTCACGGCGGCAATCGCTTGTCGAAAAGCTCAATCATTACGATATTAATAAACCCAAAAACCTCCAGGACAGCACCCTGAATAACAATTGTCACCTTAGTTGATATCAACTCAAAAATCTCATCGTTATTCAATCGTGGCCTTGCTAGACCGTCAACTCCTGATCCAGGACCCCTAGTGATCGATATACTGAAAATAAATTTGAATACACCAGAAAACCACAATTCATACTGTAACATCATACAAAATTTACATCCACAGGGTTCGTGACGTCCTTGATACGCGTACGGGTCATGTGCTTCCAGTAGTATGGGCCCATACTACTTCCACGCCTACGTGTACTTACGTCATAGGATCATCACGACCTCTAAACCACTAGACTGATCAACAAGTCATACGTATACGTCCTATACATACTCTATCAGGAGTGGCTAATATGAACTCATAGTGGCCTGCTACAATCCATACTCTCTCATGAAACTTCTACTACCCTGTAGCTGCTTGTGTATGCTAATCATACTTAACACTGGATTCGATAGACAATTGAATACCCGATTCTTCCCTAAGCCCGCAACCAAACAAGGAACAAGAAATATGCCTAAATCAAGCATTTCCAGGCTTTAGAATCTTACTTATGTATAACTACGATCTAACGTCCCAAAATTTAAAAACAAAATTTAGTTTTTATAATAACTAATCCATCATCGAAAACCTTTTCATAAAAACCATAAATAAATCAGAGTATGTCAAAATCAACCAGTTATATCAGAGTCAAATAAAATGCAGAACAATCATGGTGTGTGCGATGCGATCACTCGTAGCTCTTCCCTTTCAATCTGGAAGTACCTGAAACATAAATTGAAAACCATAAGCATGAAGCTTAGTGAGTTCCCCAAAATACCATATACTATACATATTAAACATATAATGGGCCCCACCCGTCATCGATCCCCGCTCGAAATAGATCTGCCAGTAAATATGGGTCTGATAGTTTATTTTATTTACTTCTTTTTATAGTTTATTTTAGTTTATTTCATCCATAATTTAGATAATTTCCATGCATATTTTCCTTTTTGTTATTTTATGACTATTTCGGGTACTTACTAGTTTCGTGAGCTTTATTGCAGATTTCATGGAGACTAGTGGATCGGGAATGTTCGGGACGTATGGAAAGCGATGGGAATTGGTGAACAACAAGGATCTTAAGCTTGATGGGTGGTGGAGATGATGCATGGAGCGAGCTTGATGATTATTTGAAAGCTTTGAGAGAAATAAACTTTAAATTTACAAGATGCGAGAGAATATTCAAGCGTGCGTAGATTATTAATCGAGCGAGTTTACGAGCTTTGGAGAAGCCAAATTGGGCTTAAAATGAAGAAAACTTTAAGAAAAATGGGCTAGGAGCTGATTGGACTCGAACTGGGCCAAGCGGGCTAAGCTATGGAGGCCGAAACCTCAAAGATGCTACATCCAGGGACAACCCGTGCAGCCCACCCGCACAACATCACGCGGGTCGCGCAACCTCCTAAAGGGGCAATTCCGGAAATTCTTCTGTTGAGCTATACGGGGAAGGTTGGTGTGCCACTTTTGCACACTCTGAGACATCCGATTTTTGAGCATTATCTCTGGAGTTTTGAAGATTTTTTAAGGCCAAGAACACCTCAAGAACATCTTCTTTTCACCTCTTGATTCTTGTTTAATGTTTGGTACAATCTTCTCTAACTTTGTTTTCTTGAGTTTAGCCATGCTTGGCTAAACTAATCTTGGTTGACTTTTGTTGAGTCCTTTGAACTTTTATTGAATGTTGAAGAATCCATGAACTTGTTCTCAAATCTTTATGGGAATGTTTTGTGTTTTAACATTTTATCACTACTTGTATGTTTTTATTCATGAGTTTAAATGTGTTTGTGGTGATTAGTTGGCTAATTTCTTGATTAAGTAAAGGATCCTCAAATTAGCAAGCAACAAATGATTTTTGTGTGGTTTTTGCTTCACACAATCATAAAAACATTTCCTCCAACATGGTAGTGAAAGCATTTGACTCCTCTTAGATTTGGTGACTTTTTGGTTCTTAATGCTAGTTGACTTTCACTAATTACATGCTTAATGGAAATTGTGACTTTGACTAAGGAAATTGTTCTGAGCTTCTCTAACCATTTTAAAAACTAAGAAAAGTCTAGGTAATCTCAAGCTTCTTGGATTGCTATAGCCAAATTTGTCACACCCCGAAACCGAAGGCGGAAACGTTCCGGGGCGGAGTGACGTCATGTGTAGTATCACAACAGTTGTATAGTAAGCATAGTAAACACAACCATTACATTAACATATGAATATTTACATTGTTCAAAAACTTGGTTTATACATAACAGTATATGGCAAAAGTAAAGGACGTGACTCCAAGATGCTCCGTCTTCTCCAAAAGTTGACTGAAATACCTGTCTATGGTTGCCCTGAGAATACAAGCAGTTTTAGAAATATCAGCATAAAGTTGGTGAGTTCATAAGCGGTTGATTCTGGTGAAAGAAATGTTTCCTTTGTTTTTATGAAAAGTTGTTTCCCAAGAAAAATCCCATATTTTCTTATGAAAGAAGTTCGGTTATCCATTTGTTAAAAAGCCTGTTTATGAAAAGTTATGTTATCCCAGGAAAACCCTATGTTTTCCTTCAAGGTTGGTGGTTGGTTATCGTTTCCGAAAAGAAGTGTACAAGTATCTACCATACTTGTATCGTTAGGTGTAGTTTCCCTGAAAAACTCTGTTACTCCCAGTGAGATGTATTAGCTTTATTATGTACATAAAACTAATAAGTAAGTAGTGAACTAATTCCTAAGGGTACTACTGGTACCCTCTAGTAATCAAAACGGTTATTACTTTGAGGCTAGTTCACTAGGTTCATTATTACTAAAAGTAAATCTCCATTATCTAAGTTGCGAGTTCTATAACCATACATTAAACTGGATATGGCACGTAACGGTGGCCAGTATCTTTTATGACTTTTGTCACCCGTAGACCTGTCGGTCCCACTGTAGCTAGCAGCGAGGTGCGGGGTAGTCAGTCCCGTATAGATCTATACACAATAGTCACGCTCTCCCTCCAGGAGATTCTGGTTACAGGGATAGTCCTACACTCGTGTATTCCGGTGGAGTGTTACCAAGGACGTGTCTCCAATCTTAAGATAACGAATTTACAAGTAATAATATGGAAAAACCCTGTTTATGGTTGGCATGAATCCTTTGTAAAAATATGACATTTTATGATAAGATTCACAAGTTTCCTTGCTTTAGTTTTGAGAAACTGTTTCTACGTGTGATTTCTTAATCGGTTGTAAAACGGTTTTCTATGTTAAAAGCATGCTGAACATGTAAGTATTTCATATGAAATTATAAGTTTTGGGTACAAGTTTCCTTGCTTTAGTTTTGAGAAACTGTTTCTACGTGTGATTTCTTAATCGGTTGTTGATGCAGCGCAAAAAAACAACACAAAGATAACCAAGAATGAACCTGTTGATTCTAAAAGAATAGCCAGGACAATCTCTTCAAAACCACGTTGATTCTACGAATACCGTGGGATTGGCTTCAAAATCTGGGTTAACACACAGAATTTGGGAGAAAATCGAAAGTTCATAAAATTGATGATCGACCATCCAAATTACATCAAAAACAGTTAAATAAGAAGCAGAAATTAAAATGAAACCCTAAAAGTCCATGGGCCAAATACAAACCCAAAAACAAAACCCAAAAATTAAGGAAAAATAACAAAATTGTTCATAACTCCATTTAGAAAGCGATTTCTGGACTCAAAAATGGGTAAGTCCCCTTCGGGTATTTATTTAGACGTGCTCCTTGCTCCAAGCTTCGATTTGACTGGTCGTAGGCCCGAAACGGAGATTCGTAGCCAAAGTTATGGCCATTTCCGTGAAGCCCCTTTAGTCATACGATCGTGGGCCTCTAGGAACGCAAGGGCCCGATCCTCCACACTAGGGCCCGCATCAGTTGTAAAACGGTTTTCTATGTTAAAAGCATGCTGAACATGTAAGTATTTCATATGAAATAATAAGTTTTGGGTACAAGTTTCCTTGTACTTTTGCTTGTATTCCCCCCCTGAAAACATGAAAACTCGGTAAAAGGTGTAGGGGTATGAACTCACTGTTTGACGTAGGATCCGAAAGCACAAGAAGTTACAAAAGTTGAGTGTCAACCGATGTTTCGCACACGAGTGGATCCTATTAGCACGTGATAACACATATGTGGGTTAGAATTAGGGTGTTTTATGGCTAAACATGACGGGAAAACACCCTAATGACTTGGAAATGCTTGTCGGGACCTTATATAATCAAATAAAGGATGTGTATGGCCGTTTGAGTGAGTGTGCGGCCAGGGTGTGCGGCCATACTGTGTGTGAGGTTGCACACAACAGTGTGCGGCCGTACACTCCTTGTTGGTGTCCGAATGAAGGCTAAACTCTTCACTTTGGAGAGTTTGGTGTGTGTGCGGCCACCTTATGAAGGTGTGCGGCCGCACTCCTTCAAAGAATGAAGAACACGAAGAACACACGAAGAACATTATGAGTTTTAAGCTTGGATTCAAGTTTCTTACCACTATAACGGGCTGAATGATGATGTGATTCACGTTTTTGAAGCCTTTTGAGTGTTCTTGGATGAAGTTCTTAGAGAGAGAAAGTAGAGAGAAGGTAGAGAGAAGTTAAAGGAGGAAAAGAGTGAATAAAGGGGGTCTCTTCCAATATATATAGGGTCGGGTGTGAGGCTGGAGGGTGTGTGCGGCTGGCTGGCCGCACACACCTTCTTTGGTGTGTTTGGCCCGATTTTGTGATGCTACACACTTTCTAACCCTTCCTAAGACTCATATCTAGGTTATACTAAGCCTAGAATGCTCATATAGACCCACAATTTCGTTATAAGATAGCAAAATAAAGGCTAACTTTAATAGAATGAAAAACGTACAAGTTAGAAATTTCGGGTTGTCACAAAATTAAGGATTTAAATCAAGTATTGCACCATTTGATTCTAATGATATGTTCATCAAAAGTCAAAGTGAGGAAACCTTAAATCAACCATCCTTCTCTTATTGATTTTACATCAAACTCCTATTTTTGTTGAAATTGTTTATTTAAATCTTAGTTTAATTCTAGTTTATTTCAAGTATTTCCAAAGACCAAACCCCCTATTTTTATTTTATTGTCATTTTACAAGTATTTTTACAAAGAGATTTCTCATAGAGTTATAAAATTGGACCAATCTTCTTGGATACGATCCCTTTACCACTATACACTATTTTAGTGTGTAATATTCAGGGTATTAATTTTGTTGGCCTCGACAACCACCAAATTTTGGCGCCGTTGCCGGGGATTGGTTTATATTTAATCAGTTTGTTTCTCTATGCCTAGATCTCATTGTGTAGGTACTCTAGTTTAATACTCAAAAATTGAAAAAAAAAGTATGTCTTGGAAATGAACACTCATTGCATTGAAGATCAACTTTCTGAGCTCGCTCAGTTAGTTATGATGATTGAAAGTGACCAAAGTGTGCAGCCTATGCCTCTTCTTTGCGATTTTTGCACCCAAAATGGACATCATTCCGACACGTGTCCATATTTACAAGGAAGATGGGAAGAAGAGCAGGATAATGGAAGCTACTATTGGTCAAACCAATGGAGTTATGATCAGCCTCAACATGATCAATGGTGGGATAACAACCAAGTTTGGGGAAATCACCATTACCAAAACCCATACCAAACATGGGGAAATAATCAATACCAACCAACTCCACAGTTCCAAGAACCCTATCCTTACCCTCCTCAACAAACTGAAACACCAACCATGTCCTTAGAGGACATTGTGAAAAGCATTGCCACTTCTACCCAAATTTTCCAGGAAACAACCCAAGCTAGCCTCCAAATTTTAGAGCAACAAATAACACAACTTGCTCAATCAATTAGTATAATGGAAGCTCAAGAAAAACTATCATCCGAAGAGAGCCCATCTCATAGCGCATGTTCCATTCCTTTGAAAGATGAGAAAAGTTTTGGTGATCGAATATTGTTATGTGAAGAAGAGGAAAAGAAGTAGAAGTGGAAGAGGTTGTTAGAAAGGAGGAAGAAATTGAGAATGTTGTCAATGAAACTGTAAAGGAAGTAATAAGGGTTAACGAAAGAGAGGTTGAGCCACCCACTACCATTGAGAAACTAACTCCAGTAGTAGAACAACCACAAGAGTCGAAAACGATAAATTTGTCAGGCTCTTCAAAGGTTACGTATCCCGAGAAAGAAGACGCCCAACCGGTCATCTACTCAACCACCATGTCAAAGAGGGAAGAGTTGGTCACCTTACTGAACAAGTACAAGAAAGAATATGGTTGGATGATTGCTATTATCAAAGGTCTAAGTCCAGTATGGTTCTCCCATAAAAAGAAAGTCAAATACAAGAAAAGAGTCCCCATGGAGGTGTGGAAATTAAAAAATGTCGACACGGGGAAAATTTACAAGGTTAATGGACATCGATTGAAGCCATTCAATGAAGGTTTTGATTTAAATGTCCAAGATGTCGTCCATTTGGACGCCCCAAAGTGTTAAAATGAAGTTTGGAGGCGTCTCACCAAAGACGTTAAAGAAGGGCATTTTTGGAAAGCATTGTGTTTTCGTGTCTTTGAATTCGAATAAAGAAGTTTTGAAGATATTTGATGTTTCTTTTGGAGTTATCTTTGAAGAATTACGTGTTTCCATATATTCGGGGCCTTCCAATCCAAGAAAATGCGAAGAAACGAAGAAAAATGAAGATCAGGATCAGCGGGTTGCGCGACCCGCGTGCTGTTGCGCGGGTGGGTTGCGCGGCCAGGTGTGATGAAGCGACATTGGCCCAGGACTTAACTGCATCGTCTGCGCAACCCGCGTAGGGACCTGCGCGACCCGCGCACTGTGGTGGTCAATTTGGGCTATTTTTGGCTATTATTTGACCAGGTGTTGACCAAAGGTTTTAATGAGTTGACCTTTTGACTTTTCTTGACCAACATTGACCGAAATCGACCCTTGTTGACCCATAGATTAAAATGTTTAACTTCCCTTCTTCTTTATTTACCCATCTTGACCTCCCACTCCATTCCTCTCAAGAACATAACCTTCCAATACCCACCTCGCCAAAAAAATCAAGATTGTCGGAGTTCTACCGGTCGGAATTTCATGAAACCAACGCCACAGATATTTCCTGCCGCCCGATCCCCCGATTTAGGTCATTTCTGCCCTTACCTTAAGCATTGAGGACAATGCTTGTTGTTAAGCTTGGGGTGGGGCATTTCCTTTTCCTTTTATTTTTTCATGCATTTTTAGTTAGGTTGCATATCATTTTAGTTTTAGGCTAATTCGCATTCATTTTTTTTATTTTATAAAATTCCAAAAATATTTTATTTTCTTCTTTTCTACTTTTATATTTTTGCATAACATTTAGCTTAGGGCATTAGCATTCATGCATTTTTGTTGTCTGTTTATTCTCACCCCCTTAGATACCATGGAACAGGTTCACAGTTATTGTATCATTATTGGTCCAGGATCTTGTTGCTATCTCACCCATCGAACAGGGACCACTAGCTGCAGTTTGGGATTTCATACTCGGGATCAGATGCTGGAAGCTTAAAGGGGTAAGTGATCATGGCCAGATAGCTTTCATGAAGAATTATGCATGCGATACTAACAACTGTAGGATATACTATAACAATGGATGTTTTTTTAGCCCTGTGGTCCATGCCGCCGAGAGGATCACACTTGATCATGTTTGAACTGTAGAATCTATATCCGGTCTCTTTGCATCACCATATCTTTTTTTGCGATTTTTTTTAGGATTTTAGAGAGTCTTTTAGCCCACATTAGGGCATTTTCTTTATTTATGGAAAATCAAAAGCTTGAAAAGGATCTTGCATATTTACGCTCCACACATGGTCATTTTCACACTTAGACCATTCGGATTATATCACTAACCTTTCGGTTCCACTTTCACACTTTTGGGAACCAAATTTTGAGTCAAAAGGTTTTCTTGTTAAAAATTTCGATTGTTAGTATATTACCTTCAAGTATGTGTTATCATATTGATACCTCTAAAAAAAAAACTCAAGCAAATTCCAAGAAGCGATCATCTTAGATGGGTGATCGGTTCAATTATTGAACAAACTTTCCTACATTTTGGTCACCCGACGTTTGATATTCATTTATTTAGGTATGTTTTATTGTATATAGATCGAGTTGTTTTTCGCAAATTGGTGATGTTAGGGAGACTGTCGAGTTGGATACTACGGGAGGTTTGGACCAACACTAAGTGAACCGATTCCTACAACGGTGCCCGAGCGCTTAAACCCAATTACACATGAGAGTAGCCGGCAGACGTGAGATCAGAGTGTACACTTAAAGAAGAGCTCCACACGAGCCCATCCAGCTGCTTTCTCCCTACTACAGATGTTCTTCATTGTATGCATGTTCCATTGGGGCTGCGACTGACCATCCATCCTTACTCACCTAGAGGAGTTTTCCTAGCTGTGGTTTATGGTTCCATTGTCATCGGATGAAATCTTCATTGTATGCATGTTCCATTGGGGCTGCAACTGACCATCCCTCCTTAATCACCTAGAGGAGTTTTCCTAGCTGTGGTTTATGGTTCCATTGTCATCGGATGAAAAATTCGTGAGATAACAGCGAGATCAATTCTGACCATGTTGACTAACGGTGATCAGGTTCTACGGTTCTATCCATTCTTTTTATTCTTCTTAGGATAGTTCATCCCGGGTTTATTTTAGTCTTGTCTTACTTGATGACAAGTAAGGTTTAAGCTTGGGGTTATTTGATAGTTTATTTTATTTACTTCTTTTTATAGTTTATTTTAGTTTATTTCATCCATAATTTAGATAATTTCCATGCATATTTTCCTTTTTGTTATTTTATGACTATTTCGGGTACTTACTAGTTTCGTGAGCTTTATTGCAGATTTCATGGAGACTAGTGGAGCGGGAATGTTCGGGACGTATGGAAAGCGATGGGAATTTGTGGACAACAAGGATCTTAAGCTTGATGGGTGGTGGAGATGATGCATGGAGCGAGCTTGATGATTATTTGAAAGCTTTGAGAGAAATAAACTTTAAATTTGCAAGATGCGAGAGAATATTCAAGCGTGCGTAGATTATTAATCGGGCGAGTTTACGAGCTTTGGAGGATTTGGAGAAGCCAAATTGGGCTTAAAATGAAGAAAACTTGAAGAAAAATGGGCTAGGAGCTGATTGGACTCGAACTGGGCCAAGTGGGCTAAGCTATGGAGGCCCAAACCTCAAAGATGCTACATCCAGGGACAACCTGCGCAACCCACCCGCGCAACAGCACGCGGGTCGCACAACCTCCTGCAGGGGCAATTCCGAAAATTCTTCTTTTGAGCTATATGGGGAAGGTTGGTGTGCCACTTTTGCACACTCTGAGACATCCGATTTTTGAGCATTATCTCTGGAGTTTTGAAGATTTTTGAAGGCCAAGAACACCTCAAGAACATCTTCTTTTCACCTCTTGATTCTTGTTTAATGTTTGGTACAATCTTCTCTAACTTTGTTTTCTTGAGTTTAGCCATGCTTGGCTAAACTAATCTTGGTTGACTTTTGTTGAGTCCTTTGAACTTTTGTTGAATGTTGAAGAATCCATGAACTTGTTCTCAAATCTTTATGGGAATGTTTTATGTTTTAACATTTTATCACTACTTGTATGTTTTTATTCGTGAGTTTAAATGTGTTTGTGGTGATTAGTTGGCTAATTTCTTGATTAAGTAAAGGATCCTCAAATTAGCAAGCAACAAGTGATTTTTGTGTGGTTTTTGCTTCACACAATCATAAAAACATTTCCTCCAACATGGTAGTGAAAGCATTTGACTCCTCTTGGATTTGGTGACTTTTTCGTTCTTAATGCTAGTTGACTTTCACTAATTACATGCTTAATGGAACTTGTGACTTTGACTAAGGAAATTGTTATGAGCTTCTCTAACCATTTTAAAAACTAAGAAAAGTCTAGGTAATCTCAAGCTTCTTGGATTGCTATAGCCAAATTAAGGATTTAAATCAAGTATTGCACCATTGGATTCTAATGATATGTTCATCAAAAGTCAAAGTGAGGAAACCTTAAGTCAACCATCCTTCTCATTGATTTTACGTCAAACTCCTATTTTTGTTGAAATTGTTTATTTAAATCTTAGTTTAATTCTAGTTTATTTCAAGTATTTCAAAAGACCAAACCCCCCATTTTTAATTTATTGTCATTCTACAAGTATTTTTACAAAGAGATTTCTCATATAGTTATAAAATTGGACCAATCTCTGTGGATACGATCCCTTTACCACTATACACTATTTTAGTGTGTAATATTCAGGGTGTTAATTTGGTTGGCCTCGACAACCACCATGGCCCTGGCCAATATATATACCAACACATAAACACATGCAAGAATCACAAAGATAAATAACATACAAGATAATCATCAGGCCTCGCCTAATATACATATTAGATATCCTACATGTAGAGTCACACAGACAACTAGCATCCTAATCATAATAAACCATGGGACGGCATTGGTTCCTTCAACCCTCCAAACATAGTGAGGAAACTTACCTCAATCCACTAATAATTGAATACTGCTCGGGCCGTTAATCGAATAATCTTGCACCAACTAAAAAAATAAAACAACCTTAATTATTAATTAACCCAAAGTCCAAAATCCAAGGCCCAATCTATGATCCATCTTACTAAAGGGTAAAAGACCATTTTACCCTTCCTAAATGTAACATCCCAAAATTTATGACCAAAAATTTCATTTTTAAATTAAATAATTATAAAACCATTTTTCTGAAAACATCCATAATATCAATTCATATCAAAACCCTTGTATCAATAGTCAAAACATGTCATGATAAAACAACATTAGAGTATAAATCCCAAAGATCTCATGTGCGGAAAATGTAGTGTGATGCGTTGTGATCTTGCCGGCTCCTTTCCCTTCGAAGAGGAAGTACCTGAAACCAAAACTAAAAAACATAAGCACAAATCTTAGTAAGTTCCCCCATCATACCACACACCATACAATAACATACTGCCTAGCATATCCGGGTGCTGGCCTACCCTTTCGGTCTCTTTCAACCGGTAACTGCCTAGCATATGTGGGTGCTGGCCTACCCCTTCGGTCTCTTTCAACCGGTAACTGCCTAGCATATCAGGGTGATGGCCTATCCCTTTGGTCTCTTTCAAACAGTAACTGCCTAGCATATTTGGGTGCTGGCCTACCCCCTTCGGTCTCTTTCAACCGATAACGGGGACTATTTCACCTCTAACACTACCACATATCATCCTAGTACATAAACACATAAGTCACATACTGCCTAGCATATCTGGGTGCTGGCCTACCCCTTTAGTCCTTACGACATGTAACAGGGTCTATCCTACCCCTCCTATCACTATCACATAATATCATAGCATACTTGCATATAAAGCATAACAGATAGTGATATACAAGATAATTATCACAAAGACAATCATCTCAACTATAATCAACTACTAGTGGGCCGACATTGGTGCCTTCGACCCACTTCTACTGGAAGGTAACTCACCTCAAATGTTGTAAAGTAGCTGGAAATCCTCAGCTCTAACAATCCAACCAACTCAAACTATTATACATAAAAGATTTCCTTAATTACCCTTACATACTCATAACCCTTCAGGGTCAACTTTAGTCAAAGTCAAAGTCAAGGTCAACTCCCTGGTCAAAGTCAACATTATGGGTTTACTCAACTCGCCGAGTTCCATAAATCATAAAACCCTGAAATCGTGATCCAACTCGTCGAGTTCTTTCTCGAACTCGTCGAGTTCCTCCTATCCACAGAATCAGGACTTTCCTACCCTGCTAGTCGAGTCCGTCCTTGAGCTTGTTGAGCCCTTCCTTTTATAGAATCGGGCCATTTTGACTCAACTCATAGAGTTCCTCTATGAACTCATTGAGTTCTTCAGTATGATAAGCTTTCTTAATGTGTTAAGCCATTAACCTTCGAGTCTAAGTCACATATTCTAGATTAATTTGAAAAAACATCTAGGAGGGTAAATTTTCTAAATTTACCCATTAAGACACATCCTATAAGAAATGAGCCCTAACCCTAGCTCAAAATGGCTTAGTTCCAACTTCAAAAACCATCAAAACTTCAAGATAAGCCATAGGATCATACATCTGGACTCTAGGGATAGTTTGGTCACGTAAAGTTCCTATCTTTACTTGCATGCATAGACTACTTGGCTCAAAAGGCCAAAAAGATGGTCCACAAGTTGTATGGGACTTCCATGGCCATAAAGTTGGCACCTTTATGCCATGAAATCGTCTATAGACCCTAGATCTGAAAGGTTTGCCCCCATGGGACGTCCAAGTCCCAAAGACCAACATTGTTGGACCAAAATATAGAGAAAACTTCCTAAAACTAGATCTAAACATACTATAAGCAAGGTACGAGCTTTATACCTCAGATGAACCAGAAATGAAACTCAAATTTTGGATCTACTCTTCTCTTACATGTCCTTGCTCCTTCTTTAAGTATTCTCTTCTTCAAAATCACAAAGAATGCACAAAAATGGCTCAAAACTCTCAAAAGTTGATTAGGGTTTTGTGGCTAGGGTTTGGGACAATGGAGGCTTTTAATGAGGCCAACTTATAAGGGTTAACGTGTTTAAATAGGGTGCAAAACCCTGAAAATTAGGGTTTCATTCTGCCAGTCCTACTCGTCGAGTTGAAGCTCCTCGACTCGTCGAGTAGAATTCACAACCCACGTCCAAATCCATCTCTACTAGATGAGTTTGGGGCATCTAACTCTTCGAGTTTCTATACAAAAATGAATAAATTGAGAATTAAATAAATACCAGGAACCGAGTGTTACACTATAACTGGTCCAACATCTCATAGCCCAACCCCTAAAAGGCTCAAGGCCTAAATTGGACTTACCAGAAGTAGGCCCTGCATACCAGAAGCATACACACTATGTACTCACCCCCGAAGCATAGAGTACAAGTTGTTGATGCACAAAACAAGAATTACACAGAGCGTATTCCTACCTATGCTCGAACGTACTTATCAGAGGCCCAAAATCCATAATAAGCTTTTAATGGCTAAGAAAAAAGCATCCAAACACATATCTGACCCTTAAGGGGTGTCTTCACACGTAATATTTCCAACTTTACTCCTTTGCATGACTTAATGGGACACGATCCTTGTTTTTATCCATACTAAGAACACCAACTCATGCATGCATCAACAAAAACCCTCAAGATGACATTTTTATGACTTAACCACTCAACAAGGACCAAATATGAGACTTAAAGGTCCTGGAGTAGCTTCTACTCACAAGATCAAGAACCTTGGGACCAAAACATGATAAAATACCACCCAAGACTAGATCTACACTAGAGAACCATAAAGTTTGAAGCTTTATACCTCAAGAAGGTAGATCAAGATGCACAAGGTTTAGATCCACAAGCTTCAAGCAATCTCACACTTCTCCAACACGCTCCTTCTTCTTCAATGAGCACTAAAATGGATGAAATCACACTAAAACCTCAAGAATCACACCAATGGAGACTAGGGTTTCATATCTAGTGTTTAATAGGATTGAGGCTGAAGATAGAAGGGTTTGGAGTTGAGTTAACACCATTAAACAGGGTTCAAGACCCTAAATTAGGGTTTGCACTTGACTGGAGTACGCGCTGCGTATTCCTGGTATGCCCAACGTACTCCCTAAGTCACCCGTAGTCCTTCTTCCAAGTATGCCTAGCGTACTCCTATGTACGCATAGTGTACTAGGCTTAACCATAATACCACCAAACTTCTAAAGGCCATAACTTGTTCGTTCTAAGTTTGTTTTAGATGATCCTTGTATCCGCAGAAAGGTAATGAGAAGCTCTACACTTCTATTAACTCTCCCTTTCCTTAAAACTTTCCGAACTTAAACCTAAATTCATAAAAGGCCCAAAATGTCACTTTACCGATATACCCTTGGGCTCCCAAAACACAAACCGAACTCTTAGGCCATCCAATCTACATTCTCCACACTCGAAAGGGTCTAATTCTCTATTTCCTAAAGGCCCTAAGCCTTATGATAACCGATCTTCAGGTCACAGTCCCGAAATAGGAAACAATTCGGAACAGGTGTTACAAATCTCCCCCACATAAATTATATTTTGTTCTCGAAATCACTGTTTACCACCGTCCTAGAAACCAACCACCTTAACTAAAACCTCCTAATGAAGAAGAAATCACTGATCCTATATCCAATGAACAAACACCTTGCTACTTCACTTCCAAATCCCCATCACTTTCTTGACCTCCATGCAGGTAGAACCATTCCGAAACACAATCACGAGGACCTCCTACTATAATCTGAATTAAGAATAAACCTTTTTGGTCCTGATTCCATGACGAGCTTCCACTAAACTGAGATATAACATCCACATTCCACCCCTGAGACTGACAACCTCACTCCTGGTCCCACCACCAGGCCCCCATTGAGAGTCTAACTGCTCAAGGCTACCCTAGCCTATACATCATAGGAATACCAATAACTGACCACAGAGATGTCCCACACTAAACATAATCCAATACCTTGCCCCAACTAGTCTCCACCGGGTCTCACCCGTACTTTCATAACCATACAGGCTTCGCCCACAGGTCTCACCCAGTGAGTGTTTTACAGGCGCAAACTCAACTCGGTTCCAATGATCCTTATACCAACTAAGAGAAATCTTCCGAAAATACCATCCACCCCGACCCACGCATGTACTAATCATTACTCAGGTCCACGACACACTACCACAATGGCCTACGCCATTCTGGTGAACACTACGATCCCATCGTAAACTTACAACACTCCCCTAACAGTCTATCCTCCTTATGTATGATACGGCTACCCCGTAGTCTTACAATATTTCCATAATAGCCTACCAAACTTGTGAATGCTACGGCTGCCCCGTAGTATTACAACACTTCCCTACTGCCATGGACCCAACCCATGGTTTTTTATAGTCTATTAACCATACAGACCATAACCACCATAAGTCGAACCCGAATCTAATTATAACCTAATCAGTTGTTCGGGTTCCAGCACATCTTTTGGGTGTTCCAGTGAACGATCAACCAACTGAATGATAACTCATGTTCTTTTTAGTGACCTTACCTCGTTAGTTTTAAAAAGTGAATATGGTAAAACATTTATTGAGCCACCTAAGTCCAGCATGGCGCGAGACACTGAAAGGTTCCTCAACATTCAAGGAACAATGAGTACTCCTGTTTCCTTGAACTTTGGGGGTAGCCTCTTTTGTAAATCAGCTGAATCATTTCACTGAACTTAACTGTTTCGTTACCTTTCAATTTCCTTTTTGAAGTACATAGTTCTTTCAGAAATTTCGCGTATCGGGGTAGCTGTTTGATGGTATCAAGAAGGGGAATATTTACCTCTACTTTCCTGATGAAGTACATAATATCTCTGTCCTCCTTCTCCTTTTTCGTATTTTTTCAGTTTTGAGGGAAAATGAGTTATTTTAACCTTAACTTCAGTAGGTTTGTCCTTTTTCTGCACCACTTCAGTCGTCTCAGATTTATTGCTCAACTATGATCTATTCTTCTTCATCTATTTGCTGATCTGGTCCCTTGTAGTTTCTATTGTAAGGTCCTTGATGGAAGGATCTATACCAATGATCAATCAAGCAAATGAAAATAAATAAGAAGATGAGTAAAAGAATGATTGAAATTGAGCTTGCATACGATTAGATCTATAAACCGTATGATACAACTCAATGGACCGAAAACACAGTGAACAACTCCTAACAAATGACAACCTGACAACCTATTTATACCAACATACATTGACCGAAAACAGGTTTTCGGTCACACCCTGACCGAATACCTTCCTAGACCGAAAACATCAAACATACCAAAAGACCCCCAAATAACAATCTCAAATGCCCTAACTCATCTATACATGTATTGCCTATCCCAAACCATATACTATGACCTTTCAATCTCCCCCTTGGTTTGCGGCTAGCATGAATTAGTCTTTATCAACCAGCATCACATCGGTCCCCTCCATCGATCCACTCCACATTCCCTTTTGGATAATTTATGCCACCATCAAAGTGAACTCCTTTGCAGCATGCTCAAAGATCTCCTCAGCGACTTTAATTTGAAACAGAGACAAGTGATGGATATCCCACTTTCCAAACTGAAGCAGGTCATTTTTGTCATAGAGACGAAAACTGCCATTTGGAAGTTTGATGATAGCGGTAGCTGTTGTTTCATCATAAATCCAGTAGAGCATGTTTTCAAGTGACCTGTCTCTGAAGTTTTGTAGCATAGGAACTTGCCTCACTTGGTTAGTGGGAGGCCACATCACAGTTCTGAAAGGTTTGTCTGTCTTTGGATCGATAACTTTTGGGTATAGCTTGATGATAGACTTGGCAGTCTTCATAGCAGGAAATCCCTTCTTTGTCTGATTTTCCATAAATAACCTGAATTGAGTTGCTTGAGGATTTCCTGACGGATTCGCAAACGGAGCGTTAACAAGTTATTGCTCTTCCGTCTCACGACCCACATGTTCAAACGGTCGTGGAATCCCCATGATCTGATTCCAGATTGGTCACCATAAGAGTGAACAAATTTCTTATTTTCAAGGTCAGTACGAGTGATTTTTGGTTGACCTGGAGGCGCGTTGTCATCTGAACTTCTCTTGAACATGATTTACTGTTTCTTGGAGGATTCTTTCAGCTTTGCTTTCTTGATGGCTATTATATGTGGAGCTTGGACAGGTTCTATGGGAAATTTATCATAGATCATAGTTTTCTTGGATGAGGAGGAGTCACCAGGATGGGTTCCATATGGTGGGTCAACTCGAAGGATTTCCACTGAGGACTTGAATTTGTCACCAAGTTCCTCTGTCAGTTTTTGTTTCATGTCAAAGTAGCATGCTGACAGAGCTCCAAGGTGAGTCTCAAGAGTTGAAAGTTTCTCAGTCTTCAGTGACTTATCTGCCTCAAGATCACCAATACAAATAATGAGTTGCGCATTGGTGGCCTCAAGATCAGCAATTCGGGACGAATGCTGACTGATCACAAGGTCTTTCTCGATAAGCTTCTAGTTTAACACACCAATCTCTTTTCTCAGCTCAGGCACCAAGGAATCATCATCTCCAGATAAACATTCCTCAAAAGATATTTCTTTTCCGCGAGAAGAATGAGTTGGACTTAATTGTTGGGCCATATGCATAGCTAGCCTCTCAGAGGTGGCATCATGATCTGGCCTTGAAGGGGATGATCCCTGGCCAGCAGACGAACCACCAGCTTCATGGATTGAGCTGGGACCTTCTTGAGTGGGTACAAATGAGGAAGGGGCAAATGTTGTAGATGGAGGAGTCACGGTAGTTTGAGTCGGGTCGGGAAAAAGTACTCCCAGCCTTGGATCATTTATGCGTCTCTTCAAAGGAGGCTGGGAGGTCAGAGTTGTCTGGGAATCACTTACAATGGGCTCGGATGTAGGAACAACATTGTCAAGGGGAGGAATCCCTGATGATGTGTCCATGGGAATTGATGAATCAGCCATCTGAACGGTAGACGGAGGCACAGTCTCTTGAGCATCAGCTTTCTTCCTTATCTCTGGTGTTTGATTAGCACCATCATGGATACAGTCAAAGAAGTCATCAAGGTCTTCATTTGACAAGAGATTCTCATTTACACCACAATTCACTGCTACATCATCTCTGTCGTAACCGGATAGGTCAAGATCCTCATAATCATCATCTTCTCCTCCTTCACTGAAATCACTTTGAACTGCCACATTCGCAAGATCATGCTCTTCAGCAACAATGGTAGACGGAGCAACATCTTCATTCTCATGGTCTGAAACGGTGAGGACATCATCATTTACATTTCCATGATCTGACGATGCTTGATCTGTAGACTCTTGTTCCGGGGACCCATGAGATTCTGATGAGTCGGCCAGTTCCATAAAGTTTCCAAATTTCACGAGTGGATACTTTCCCTGAAATATGATTTTCCCTTTTCGATTTTGCTTGATGAGGCTTATAGTGTTGGGACCAAATGCTTTCATATCCAGTATCTCTCCTGTCTTGACCATCTCGGGATATTGCTTGTTAATAAAGATTTGAATGAATCTTGGGTACAGCAGGAATTGATCTTTTGGCTTCTTGCTGGCATTTGTAGGCATCTCCTCCAAAATGAACTTCGAAAAATTGAAGTCAATCCACGCAGCCAGTGCAACAACTGCCTGAGTATTCCTTGAGGAGATCTCATCTGAGCCACCCTTCCTTCCAGAAATGCAGTTAACGAACACATGAGCTAGAAACCTCCAGTAAGGAGGTAACAGCCTTTTCAAAGTGGGCGGGAAGTCTCCTTCATATCCCATCTTCTCAAGATACTTCTCAACTAGATCCAGATTTATATCAGTCGGGTAAGTTGCCTTATCATCAATCTTTAAAACATCCCTGATAAATTGCTCAGTGGTAACAACTTTACATCCTTTGACAGAAGCTTCAATGATCACTGAGCCATCTTCTCCTTTCTTGATATTAGCAGACTTCCAGAACTCATTGATTAGGCTTAGATAGATGATTGGGTTCCAGGTCAGTGCAGTGGAGATACAGCATTCCCTTAATCCAAACATCATTGACTTGAATTCATTGTGTGCCACTGGAGGATCATCTAGGAGAATTGACACGTTATGACTCTCAGCAACCTTAAGACTTGCCATTTCTGCCTGCACAAACCTAGCCAAGTGAGAAAAACTTTTGATTATAACAATTAAAATTATTTTCTCAATTAAATCAATTTAATTGGCCATTTGATTTAAAAAGTATTAGACAAAAATGGGTTCTTGGTGAACAAGTTCAAGACCGAAAGCTCCAAGACCAAAAGCAACTTAGCCAAATTGACCGAAAGCTGATGGACTTAAAGCCGACTGAGCTGTGAGCTGTTGGACCGAAAACGGCTTGACCGAAAGCCGGTTAGCCGATGGACCGAAAGCCGGTTAGCCGATGAGCCGAAAGCCGGTTTTCGACCGAAAGCTCCTGACAGAAAACAGTCGACCGAAAGCTCGCCGACAGTTCATTTTTGACGATTAAGCCTCGATTTCGTGGTCGATTCACAGCGATAAATGCTTTTCCATAGTCGAAATCTGCATACCTTTACGATTAATGAGTCGATTTAAGCCGATTTCACAAAAAAAATTTCGAGAGTAGAGAGAAATTTTGGGAGTTTTCGGTCAGGATGAAGAAATTAGGGGAGGAACTGAATTCGGTGAAGCCTTTTCCCTTATATACCTGATCCATACCTGGATCCATTACCCATGGGCTGCGTCCCCTCTTTTAAAATTATGAAGCCCAATACCCAAAACATTTTTTAAAAATAAAACTCTTTGAGGATTAAAAATTAAAAAATAAAATAAAATAAAATAAAATAAAATAAAAATAAAATATTTTCTAAAAATTTACCAATCCTAAAATGAAAATAAAATAAAATAAAAATAAAAATAAAATAAAACTAAAATTTGAATTTTAACCTAAATTTCACCTCTATCTGAAATTAATAACCTTTTGAGATGTGGGATCAAAGTTGTTGGACAATCATTTTCCATTTGTCAGTACCTCTCCTTTCATGAATAGATCTAGTCGATCGCCGGTATTGTGATCCACTTAAACACGAAAAATTGTGACAAATTTTGGACATGCTATAAGTGACAAGACAAGTTGATCCTAAGTTATTAGATAAAATTCCTAAGGACCATTTATCTGACGACGACCAAGGATATTGTTATCCACCTAAATTGAGCAGCGAGATCTACAGACAATCTATAATTGTTCAATTTTAGATGTACTAGAACGTGTTTCCCGCTTCCTGATATACCCCAATAATCAAGGATTTCCAAGATACTCCTTACTTTAGGTGAGCAGACAATTATTAGGAGAGAGGATAGATTTAGAATGCATATGCTGTACACCCAGGTCGGATCTCTTCCAATCACGTAGAGGGTGAAACATATAACTAACTAGAGTTTTAGAGGGATTAAGAAGCAGAAGGTTGCATATGCTGTGTACCAGGTCGGATTATTAATCACGCAAAGGAGACAACATATGGCTAATAGGTAGAAAGAATAGCATAGATAGAAGATGCGGAAAGACATATTTGCATATGTTGCAGTCCAGGTCGGATCTTTCGATCACACAGAGGAGGCAACATATGACTAACAGTAAGAAAGAAAGAAAATAATTTTCTACAGACCTAATTTATCAGAATTCCCCAGTCGCCCCGTCAATATCGGAATTAAGGACAAAATCTGTACATGAAGGAAAAGTTAAACCACAGTTCTAGATACGGATTCTCTTAATGTGACCGGTAGATTCTCATGTATATCTCCTTGCTCAACCTACCCAAGCGTCATATTGTCAGGCTAAACAGAACTATCTAGGTCAAGATTTATCAAGTCTCTAGATTCCTTAAGTTCATCTGTACCTAGTCAAGTCCATTAAACTTTTCGTGCCTACCAGCGCATCGAACACAGAGCCTAGACAATTCAGCTTTGGTACCTTACACAGATTCAGATTGCCTTTTATCACTTGTTGATATCACTTCCCAATAATACCTACACAAAATAATTATCTCAGCAATATTTTTGAGTTTTCTGATTTTCTAATGTTTTTGGATTTTCTGATTTTCTAATTTTTGTTTGGTTTTTGATTATTTCTCCCCCTAAATTTGTGCATGGGTGAGAATGATGGTAAGTCCCACTTGTAAGTCCCTCAATTTGGTTTTTGTTTGGTAAGTCCCCAAATCTGCTTGTGTATCAATCAGATCCAATTGATGGTGTGGAATCCCAATCAATTGGATGATGTCAGATCAAAATATAAGAGAAGGAGAAGAAGAAGAAGATGAATCTATGATGCATTAATGAAATGATTGATGCTTCATACACATAGTTCACGCACACTCTTCTCTCTTGTTTCTCTCACACCTTAGAATACACACACTTAGGCTCCTTGGCTATGAAAATCTTCGATACAGTCTCCATGAGTCTCATCTACATCTGAATTCATTTTTTTTAAGACGAAACAAAACTAAAAGAAAACTTAGCACACAATATTTTTGGATTTTTTATATTTTCTGGAAAAATAAAAACATAAACAAAAATATTTTTGGATTTTTGATTTCTCTGAACAAGAAATAAAACGAAATATAACACTATTTTTGGAGTTTTAATTTTCTTTTCTAATGTTTTTGTTTGGTTTTTGATTATTTCTCCCCCTAAATTTGTGCATGGGTGAGAATGAAATAAAAATGCGCAAATTTAAACTAACCTAAACAAAAATTAATCCTCAAAACGAATCATTTTCAAAAAGTTTACCAACACATCGAATCGAGCTTTGTTAAACGGCTTTGTGAACAAATCCGCCACATTATTAGTAGTGGGAACCTGTTCTAGCCGAATGAGTGAGCGCTCATAACAATCTCTGATAAAATGAACTTTGATGTCGATGTGCTTGGTTTTTGAGTGATGGACCGGATTTTTAGCAATTTGGATCGCAGCCTCATTATCACAGAATATAGGGGTTTCTTGAAAATTCAAACCGTAACCCAACAGCTGATGTTGGATCCATATGACTTGAGAACAACAAGCAGACACAGCCACGTATTCCGCTTCTGCTGTTGAGGTAGAGACAGTGTTCTGTTTCTTGCACTGCCAGGACACCAGCCGATCACCTAGAAATTGACATCCGCCTGAAGTCGATTTCCTGTCAAGCTCGCAGCCTCCATAATTGCTGTCAGCAAAATCATACAGATCAAATTCAGCATTTTTCGGATACCAAAGACCCAGTTTTGGGCTGCCTTTGAGATACCGAAAAATTCTTTTGACAGCAATAAGATGAGAAAGTTTAGGATTAGCCTGATAACGCGCACATTGACAGACCGCAAACATAATGTCTGGGCGACTTGCAGTCAGATACATCAGCGAACCGATCATCGATCTGTAGTATGTTTGATCTACGGATTCGCCTTCAATATCAGGAGTCAGCAGGGGTCTCTCCGTCATGGGTGTCAAGGCAGGTTTGGCGTCTCTGAACCCGAACTTCTCAAGCATATCCTCCACATATTTGGCTTGATGGAGCAGGATTCCGGCTGAACGTTGTTGGACCTGAAGCCCCAAAAACATGGTCATCTCGCCTAACGAACTCATCTTGAACCTATTTTTCATAACGTCCTCAAACTCCTTGCATAGCTGTGGACTCGTTGACACGAAAATGATGACGTCTACATAGATTTGTACAAGAATCTGATCCGCACCGACATGCTTTATGAATAGGGTCTGATCGATAGTGTCGCGTGAGTAGCCATGATTGAGCAAGTGTTGTGTGAGAGTAGCATACCAGGCTCTAGGAGCTTGATGCAGCCCATACAGAGCCTTGTCTAACTTGTAGACATGGTTGGAAAATTTCGAGCTGACAAACCCAGGAGGTTGATCAACATAGATTTCTTCCTTCACCTTGCCGTACAAGAAAGCCGTCATGACGTCCATTTGATAGATAGTGAAGTTCATGTAGGAGGCATACGCTAGGAAGATACGAATAGCCTCCAAGCCTGCCACCGGAGCATATACTTCTGTATAATCAAGACCCTCTATCTGTCTGAACCCACAGACAACTAATCTCGCCTTATTTCGGACAATTACACCTGAATCGTCCTACTTATTCCAAAATACCCATCTTGTGTCCAGAGACTTTTTTGCCTTTAGGTAATTCCACCAACGTCCAAACCCCAAGCTTTTCGAACTGATTCAGCTCGTCATGCATTGCATCCACCCAGCTGGGCTCATTTAAAGCCATTTCTACGTTCTTGGGCTCTATTTGAGAGATAAAACAAGAATAGAGACATGTGTTGACGTCTCCACTCTGGCTTCTAGTTCTAACACCGTCGCCCAACTGGCCAATGACATTTTGATCGGATGATCGCGCTGTATACGAGAGGGTATATCTTGACTGATGTCATTGAGTGAAACAGGAAGATTATGAATATTAATAGCTCCTTCATTTGCTGAAGAGTCAACGGTAGATGAAACAGTTTCGTTTGTTCGATTTGCTACAAACTCATCAGCGATTTGATCAGGAAAGAGAAGTTCTATCAGATTTTGAGTGACAGCGGAAGCATCTTGGTTCATGAACTCTCTTTCAACTGGAGTTAGAGGAGTAGCATCAGCATCTGGAGCAGATTGTTGTGTTGAGGACTCTGGAGAAGCGATTGGAACAGATGACTCCACCGGGGGATCAGTAGCAGAAACCAATGGCGGTCTGTAAACAACCTCTTCATCATCGTCTTCAATGATATTCTCCGAGCCAGAAGTAGACCCAGCTTGGTTATCAGACGACACACTAAAAGATTTGAATAATGATGTGTAGTCAAACAGCTAATCAGGACCCACCCTAGCGTCCGTTTCATTCTCTTCCAGCCAGCGAACATCAAAAGATTCCACGATTTGCTTCGTCTTCTTATTGTATACCCTGTAAGCAGTACGAGCAGCGTATCCGACGAAATAGCAATCATCAGCTTTTGCATTGAACTTTGGGTTGGACGCCAAGTGAAAAAGGGTGCAAGGGCAACCAAATACTCTGAAATGGCTGACAGATGCATTGTGTCCATATAGAATCTCATATGGAGTTTTCATCTGGGCTTTGTTGATTAGGACACGATTTTGAACATAGCAAGCAGTGTTGATCGCCTCTACCCAAAAGAAAACTGGAAGTTTAGAATCACATACCATCGTCCTTGCTGCGTCTTGTAACGTTCGATTCCTCCGCTCAACAACACCATTTTGTTGTGGTGTCCGAACAGAACTAAACTGACGCACAATACCCTTCTCAGTGCAAAAATGATCAAGAACAACATTCTTAAATTATGTTCCATTATCTGTGCGTAGCGTTTTCACTCGGTGGTTGGTTTGGTTCTCGATCATTACAATGAACTTTTTCATAAGATCAGCGATCCCAGCTTTGTTGGATAGAAAGAAGACCCACGTGAAACGAGAGAAGTCATCTATCACAACAAGACAGTACGAATTTCGGTTGATGCTGAGGACGTTGACCGGACCAAACAAGTCCATGTGCAACATTTGGAGCACCTGACTGATGGAGTTGACCTGCTTTGGCAGATGTGGCTTTCGATGATGTTTGCCTTGAGCACATGACACACATTTTTCAAAAGTGATGAAGTCTCTGACAGGTAGACCACGGACCATTTCGTTTTTGGCAAGACGGTTCAGATTCTTTGCATTTGCATGGCCAAGTCGACGATGACACAACATAGCATTTTGTTCTGATACTTTTGAAAAGAGACAAGTGACTTCATCGGGTATGTTGCTATTCATGTCAATAATGTAGGCATTCACATCCCGCTTTAAATTGACGAGAATCCACTCCTCTGGGATGACAATGCCAGGCTTTAAGATTAGACATTCCTTATCGGTGAAGTGTGTCGAATAACCCTTGTCGCAGATTTGAGAAACACTCAATAAACTGTGCTTCAACTCAGGAGCATAATTGACGTTCTCAAAACTAAGCACTCCATTGGTCAACGTTCCTTTTTGCGTGATCTTTCCGCCCTCGAAGGAGACATATCCCCCATTAAAAGTCTGAATGTTGTGCAATTGGGAGATATCTCCTGTCATATGCCGGGAGCAGCCGTTGTCGACATACCAGGGTCTGACGACATTCCTCCGCAACTGTCCCTACACGATGAGCGGAATCATTTAGATTTGGGGACCCAGGTCATTACAGTCCTGGGTTGACCCTTAACGTTCACAGATTTATCTTTTGATTTTCCTGAATTTAAACTCTCATTTACAACAGATACAGAGGATGATGATGACTGATTAGACTTTATTTTTGGCACCCATTGATATTAGGTTTTGAAACAATTTTCCTTTCAGTTTGCTTTGAGCAGGTGGATTTTCTACTTGAAGAAGTTGAAGAACCAGACCTGCATTTTGACGTAATCGACTTTGGCTTAGCTTTGGTCGATTTTGGCAAACTGTTTGTGATTTTATTAAAGAACTGTTTGTTCTTATGAAAAACTGCCATTTTCTTGTTTTGATATGCTTTCCAGTCATCATCTCGAGAGCGAGTTCTTGAGGACTTTCTAATTAAAGACCGTCCTCTAGATTCATTCTCTCCTCTTTGTGACAAGTAATGCACAAACATCCGACTGAGACAGTTTCGGGCAATATGACCAGCAGTACCTCAATTGAAGCAAATTTGTTTATTATCATTGGACTTGGTACTGCTTTTGTCAGATTTCTGGCTTTTATTATCTTTTCTAGCATTTTCACATTTGCAAGAACAAGTACTAGATTGTGTAGCAAACGTAAAAGATGTAGAAGCACTCGAGTCAGAGTTAGCAACTTTATCAGAAACAACATCATTATTTTCAAAATTATCAGTCTGAAACAACACACCACCAGAAACAAAGACATTAGTTTTTGAGTTTAACAGAGACTCATCACAAAATTCAACACCAAATTTAGACACAAAATTATTCGACTCAGACTTTTCAGCTTCTTGCTCCCCCTGAGCTACTGACACATCTGCACTTAAGGTAGAAATGTTAGTATCCAAAATTTTATCATTAGACTTTGTTGCTTGTTCAGAGGTTGGCTTCCCATAAACCAAGAAAGGTTCTCTATCAATTTCTTCTTGAGATAAAGGAATAGCAGTGTAATTATGATTGAAAGGAGGAGGGACACTCTCAAATCCTAATCCTACATTTCTCTGGTTACCACAAGTAATGTCCTTCCATTGCATTTGTTCCTCGGTCATTTTTGCAACAATTTCAATTGACCCATCGAATTTTTTAAAATTAAATTCAGCATTTTCAAATCGGTTTTTCAACGCGTCAAGTTCAGCGGTTACAGCAGCAAGTTTTCCTTTGAAATGATCATAATTCTCACACTTGTTGCTGTAATCCTCTTGCAATTTCTTAAAATCTTTTGTTTTGTTCTCTAATTGAGTTTTCAAAGGCTTTTGATTTTTCCTAAGAGTATAGCCTTCATACTTAAGGTCCTCATTCTCTCTCTTAATTAATTCAATTTGGTATCGTAAGAATTTAACAGTTTTCATACAAGATTGAGAGCAACCATTTTCACTAACCTCGTGTTTGGCAGGCTCTGGAGTGGTTTGCACCATGAATGCAAATTGAAGATTCATCATTTCCTCTTCAGGATCCTTCTCTGGTTCTTCTTCCACACCATCCTTGATCTGGGCAAGATGTGCATTTTCAGGTCTTGAAATATTCAGAGCCTGAATCTGGTCTTCCCAATCAAAGGATTGAGCCACCATAGCCAAGTTCGCAGTCTGATTGTTTGTAGAGGATCCCCTGTAGTTGTTCACCGGCACCATAGCTCGCTCAGAATTCTCTCTTCGGTCTGGTTTTGGACATTCTCGGGCAAAGTGTCCACGTTCATGGCAATTATAACACCTCAGCTTTCCTTTGTTGAACCCCACTTTCTTGTCAGAGTTCACACTCCAGTTGTTCTTCCTAATTTTCTTGGAGAATTGTTTTGCCCTAAAAACAGCCATAGCCATTTGCCATGTGATGTCCATCTCCTCCACATCCTCTGGATGGATTTGATCTAGGTCAGCAAATGATAATTGTGGGGAAAGTTCTCCGGCCACAAAAGCGTTGTAACAGTTCACTAGACCAGTGGCGAGGGCCATATTTTCTTCTTTTTCTTTCAATGATGAAGATTGAGGATTATTTCCATGAGCCTGAATGGGTGCATTTGAAGAAGAACCAACAACAGAACCAACTTGTTGAAGAGAAGATTGAGGTTGAGAAACTTGAATGTTTTGCATTGATGGGATGACGTATGAAGTGGGCTGATGGGTCACATAGGGTTGAACTTGAGTAACATGAGATACTTGAGAAACTTGAGGAATAGAGAAACTTGAAAAAGCAGTGTTGTTGGTGGTTTGGATTCCAAGATTTGCAGAGGAGTATGAATTAACATGATTAATCTCTCTTTGCTTATCATCGAGATCGCAAGCCTTAATGATCGCCATTGTTTCAGCCAAACTCAAACGGTTCAAATCTTTGGTCTTCTTTATCACTGAGACATTCATATCCCAAGATTTTGGTAGAGAATTCAGCAGCTTCTTATTGATCTCGGATTTTGTAACTATAACACCTGCAGAACTCATCTCGGTGGTAAGTGTGATAAACCTTTGCAATTGATTCTCAAGAGATTCCCCCAAGACATAGTTAAACATGTTGAACTTCTGTCGCAACATGTCTTGGCCACTTTGTTTCATGTCTTCATTTCCTTCGTATACTTCGATCAATGCTTCCCATAATGCCTTTGCTGAAGTGTACTCATGGAAACCTTGAGCAATTTCTGGGGATAATGCCATAGTGAGTGTGGCAAGAGCCTTTTCCTGTTCCTCGACTCTCTTGAAATCATCAGCGGTGTAATTCTCAACTTGCTTATCAATTATAGTGCCATCTTCCAATGTTGTTGTGATACGGATTGGACCTCTCAAAATACTTCTCCAAATTTTAAAATCCTTCATCTTAATGTACTTTTCAATCTGATATTTCCATTCAGGAAATCCTTCTGCTGATAACAATCGAGGAATTCGAGTAGTGGTACCCATGATAGCATCCAATTCATGATGAGCAGACATGTTTTGAGATTCCATTTTTTATATTTTTATAATTTTTTTAATTTTTAATTTTTTTAAATTTTTAATAAAAATTAACTTGAAAAATAAACCAAAAGATCAAAGAAAAATGTGTTTTCGGTTGAAGAAATGAGGTTTTCGGTTTCTGAAGAAATCATGTTTTCGGTTTCTGAATATTCAAGGGTTTTCGGTTTCTGAATGTTCAAGGGTTTTCGGTTGAAGAACACAAGAATTTCGGTTGAAGAACAGTTTTTGGTTTATGAAGATCAAGCTGAAAACTTCACAGATTTCAATGAGGAGCTTGGTTTTTCGACCTGATTTGATTTCCACGCAATGAGAATACCAATTAAAGCTTCAAAAACCACTTATCAACGAGAATTCGGTTGAATATTGAGTTTTCGGTTGATGAAGATCAAGTCGAAAACTATAAGAATTTAACCAAAAAGTTGAATTCCAAACAGATCTTAATTCCACACAATGTAAACTCCAATCTGATCTTCAAATTTTAGCAAAAACAAGCTTTGAGTGACCGAGAACGTGATGAACAAATGCTTGTGAAACCGAGAACTGAATAACAAGCTTAATTGACACCGATTTGACGCTCTGATACCAATTGTAAGGTCCTTGATGGAAGGATCTATACCAATGATCAATCAAGCAAATGAAAATAAAGAAGAAGACGAGTAGAAGAATGATTGAAATTGAGCTTGCATACGATTAGATCTATAAACCGTCTGATACAACTCAATGGACCGAAAACACAGTGAACAACTCCTAACAAATGACAACCTGACAACCTATTTATACCAACATACATTGACCGAGAACAGGTTTTCGGTCACACCCTGACCGAAAACCTTCCTAGACCGAAAACATCAAACATACCAAAAGACCCCAAATAACAATCTCAAATGCCCTAACTCATCTATACATGTATTTCCTAGCCCAAACCATATACTATGACCTTTCATTCTACCACTTCTGAGTGTCACAACACAAGCGTTGTACTTTGGGTTTTTCTCAGTCTGAGATGGGAACATTCCTTGTGTTTGTGCTTCCAGTTTGCTCATAGAATTCGCGATTTGTGATACCTGTTGCTCCGGTTATTTGATACTAGACTTGGTGTCATTCTGAAAAGCTTAGGTACTTGTAGCAAGACTTTTAACAATGTCTTCCAGTGATATGCTGGAACTACTAGCTTGTTGCTGAATAGGTGGTTGTTGAAAATAGGTTTGATGCTAATTTTTCTAGAAAGGTTGTTGATAGCTAGGTGGAGGTTGCTACTGATTTCTCTACTAAAAATTTTGTTGGGGTCTTGGCTGGAAGTTGTTCTAGAAGCCTCCCCAATCTTGGTTGTTGCGCGGCCGACCGAATTGTCTTTGCTGTGCTTGATAACCTCCTATGGCCAGTAAAACTTCATTATCTTCCTATAATAGTAGGCACATGTTTGTTGGGTGTCCAGTCTTCACGCATATCCCACAAGTTCTGATCTTTGGTTCAACACCTTTTTTGTAAGTAAAAGAACAAATTTTGTCAAGTATGAAATCTCGGACTCAAGGTGGGCATTGTTGATCTCCTTCACTCCTCGTTGATGATCTGGATACCATTCTTCTTCATTTGTTTAGTGTTTTAATTCGATTACCAGCCTCTGTATTAATGCTCGAATCTTAGTTGGCGTCATATCTGCAAGCGAACCACCACTCAAAGTGTTGATCAGTCACCTTTCCACTGGAGTCAGGCCTTCACAGAAACATTGATATAGCAAATAGTCACAGATCCCGTGGTGTGCGCACAGGACCAGCAACTTCTTGAAATGCTCCTAATAAGTATGAATGACTTTTCTTTTTCCTTGCTTTATGACAAGGATTTCTCTCCGGAGGTTGGACACTTTTGCTTCTGGAAAATATTTTTCCAGTAAATGTTTAGCTAGCTCATTCCATGTAGTTATTGATCCAGATGGAAGGTCATAAAGCCACCCTTTTGTTCAGACTTCTACAGAAAAGGGGAATGCCATTAACTTGATCTGATCTTCAGTTTAAAGCGCGTGGCTTCATTCAAGAACATACTACGTGAAACTCCTTGAGAAAATTGTGCGGATCTTTGTTCTCAAGGCCTCGGAAAGTCGGAAGCAGATGAATCAGGCCAAACTTCAGCTCAAAGTTCTGAGCTTCAGGGAATGTGATACACATAGGATGTTGTATAACATCTTATGTCACCCACTCTCGAAGATTCTTTTTATGATCGTCTCCATGTTCGCTCATATTTGGTTCTGTTTCAGGATCTGAATCAGAAGGTTCAGGTGTTTCGGATTTGATGGAAGATGTAGGTGAGTAATATTTAAATGCACTGTGGGAAGGTGAGGATGGGGGTGCTTTGGGAATAGATGAAAAGTTTTTTTGAGGCTCGTTCCACAAGGGAGTGCCTTGTGGATTTGTTTGGTCTGAAGCTGCAGAAGATGTTTATGTGAAAAAATCTTGTAACTTTTTTTTGCTGAAGTGCTTCTTTTAAGAGTTTTTTGCATCCTCTCTATCTCCAAATCAAACCGTAGCTGAGTACATATACGTGTAGATCTTGGCATACAACAATTAGTGTTCGCCCTGTCTTCGGCAACGACGCCAATTTGTTAACAGCGTCTCACAACGCCTAACAAACAAATAATATAAATAAAAAATATTGCACTAATGCACTAAGGGGTGGTAAAGGAAAGCAGGGTCGAATCCATAAGGATACGTCCTAAGGTCTATGCCTCTCTTGTGTAATGCACTCACTAAATTAACAGAACTTAAAATAGGGAGATTCGTTGACTTATTAAAACTAATTTTGACAGAAATTTATAAAAGAAAAACACAATTTAAACACCAGAATAAAATTCAGAAGGTAAAAGCAATTTCCATTTCGCGGTGACTATCCTAATCATACAAATAACCTTCAAAACGATACACGAACTATGTACTTTTAAACTATTACTGAAAATCATTAATAAGCTCTAACAATTTTTTTACTAAAATGTTTAACCCAAACAAACTCTTTGAATTAAACTTTACTTTTTATTGAATTAACCAAATAATCTCTTAATTAATTTAGAAAAGTAACATGAAGCACAAAGTAAAATTCTTAGTAAAGTCCAATACTTCTCACAAGCTTGGAAGCATAAAGACTTGTTTGATCAGTTTGTATTAGAGTTAACCCTAACATAGAATTAATCTAATATTTGTTACTTTTACTGATTAATAAAGAAAATTACAGATCTAAACAAATTAGATAACTAGAATGATTTATTAACAATTAAGGTGGCTAACAAAAACTATATCAAAATCAAACGTTCAATTAAACATAAAACTGATCAAACTAAACACTAAACAGAGTCAAAAATCATGCCTACTGATTACTTTCACAAAAAGTCGAGTCGTTTGCAAAACTGAAATCTAAGGTTTTTAGCCTGACATGGCTAAAAACGAAATACAGGAAGTAACAAACAAAATCTATTTGATAATTCTTACTAAACAAAAATAAAACTTGAATCGCGCATGATCTTCATATCTGTGTTTGGCACTCGAAAACCTCTTAAAATTGCCTCTCAGTCGTCTGGAATCACGAATGGTCTGAAGCTAGGGTTGTAGGGATGTTAAGGAGGCTTATTTATACGTCATGAAAAAATCGAGTTATAAATTCGATTGAATTTATTTTGGCACGATTGATTTTTTTTTTCCATGATCAAATTTTTTCTCGAATTTCATGTTTTCTGATTTTATCGAATTTCTGACTTTAATGACCTAATTCAATTGAATTGATTGGGAAATTCAATTGATTTTTTCTGCTTTCCTTTTTCTTCGACTGAAAAGGAACTGATAAATTCTTGAAGCTTTAATTCTATCGAATTTCTTGAATTTTGACCGAAACTTCGATTTTTCATCGATTAAAGCAGCTTCCAAGCATTTATCGGCATCCTCCAATAGTTCCAAGCTCCAATTTATCTCCAAAACTCCATCAAATGCATCCTCAATGTTTCGTATTCTCAATCCTTGCTAATTTTCCCTAAAAATCATAACAAAAGTGAGTAGTGCGGACATTCTACAAACATACTGAGAAACACATAATCTATAACAAAACAAGGGAAATAGTTAGCATTTTATAAGAAAATAGTGACCAAAACATGCTAATAGATGAATATAAAATGCATCTAACAATCACTTTCCTTGAGCTCCGGCTAACTGTACACATAACATCTTCCTTCCCCCATTTTGAGTTCTTTCTTTTTCAAAAAGTTTTGTAAAAATCTTCGGATCCTTAGTTTCAGTTTGGAATCACACGAGTGTTGATCCAAATCCTTCAAACTAGGACTCTAATACCAATTTCTAACGTCCCATTTTCCATAATAAAATTTTTCTTTTTTAATTAAGATAAAATACAATTTTATAAAAACCAAGAAAACAAAATCATATGTTCCAAAGACAATCATCCAAAAATCAGAGTATCATAACCACAAGAAATCACAAAATATTGAAGTTGCTGGTGAGTGTGTACAATTAAGCATTCACCTTCCCACGATCATCTGAAGTACCTGAAACATTTAACCCACAAGTGTAAGTCAAAGCTTGGTGAGTTCCCCAAAATATCCCATATACCATAGATAACTATAAATAACAACAACGGGTCTATAAACAACCTCGAGTCTGAATCAACCCACAACGAGTCTGTATCAACCCACAAGAACAGGTCTGTATCAACCTCGGGTCCGTATCAACCCACAACAAAAATTATAAACATACAATCAACAAGCAAGACCCTACTAGTCTAGCATACACCTATGACATAACAACTATGATATAAGTAATATAGTAAGAAAACTCACCTCGTATATAGACCAGATAACCAACACCGCATGCGAATAATAACAGACCAGTCTCATACACCACCTAGATATTAAATCAAAGGTAAGCCTTAGCCATGACCACAAAATGGAGAAATAAGCTTCCCAAGGTGATTCCAAGGCTCAAAACAAGTTAAAGATGGCTAGGGTTTCGTGAGTTCTCTCCGGGGGTGATAGATGAGAATGAGATAACGATAGGGGTTAATGATGCTTAAATATCTCCCTAAAGAAGTGCACCACATTCATAGAAGAAGCCTCTGACTTCCAGTTTTTAAGATTTCAGCGAAAAATTCTATTTAAAACTAGATTAAAATTGCATACTGACAGTATGGATGTTACATTTTCTCCTTGTATTCCACCAAAATTAAACTATAGCAAATGACACCTAAGTCTTCATTTTGTCGCCTTTGTTTGGATGAAAGGCCAAAAGAACCATTAACTCTGAAATAGAAGTAGGAGTTACCTACATCTTACACATAGAGTAAAACCATAACCATAAAGTATATGAGAATGGAAATTTGAAGAAAAGATGGCCACCTGATTAGATTTCTATGTTAAAGGTCACAGAGAACTAAATGGATATGAATGCCCATTGTGGAAAGATTTGGGGATGTAGAAATCTAGTCTTTGAATGTCCGCTACACAAAACAATTTACTTTCTTTGGAATCCAACCATCCCACATGAGGTGAGACCTAATGTTGCTACCCATTTGATAGTTTACCATACTTCTCAAAGATTGCATCAGAAAGTCACCATTTTTATCATCTAACCATAGATACACATAAGCCACATAAAAAAAAATGAAAATCCAGCAAGCCTACGATACAAATTCAATAGATTCACACTCAAGTCTGCTTTACCTCGTGAATGACCAATGCCACATGATAGTCGTATCAAATAAGCACACTTTCTTTAAATTAATCAAACAATTTTTTTGTTGGTTTCAATGGCTTACAGAGAAGGAAAAGTGGATTTAAGTAGAAAATCAGAAAGCCATTTTTCTTTCCAAAATCTAGTCTTATCACCAAAACCAACAACCCTCCTAAACATACTGTGAAAATCCAAACCCATTTCCATGAGGTCTTTTTTTAGTAATCACCAACCAAATTCCCGCTAAACCCTCTCCACAAGTAACGCATCATCATGAATAACAAACTTATGCATAACAGAAATGCACTGAAGCTGTAAGGCGTTTGGATCACACTTTAATCTCTAAAGTTATTTCAATAGGAGCGCCAAATTACATGTTTTGAGATAGCCACGTCGAGACCTCCAAGTCTTTTTTTATTTTACCATCATATTTAACAAAGCATAACCATATTTAAGAAAGCTAGTCATACAATGAATTTCACCATTTTAACCACCAATTCCAAAGACCTTTTTATATAGGTTAACCTTGAGTCTGAAGGCCACGTGAAAACAACGAAGAAGCCTTTTAAGGTTCATGATACTAACCGGACACAATTCACAAATGAATGTTACATGATCAACATACAGTTAGATGTGAGCGAGTTTGACTATTCAAAGAAAGATTAATATCTTTGAGAATGTTCTATTTGCAGTTGTTTTCATACAAACATTTAACGCTACTATTGCAATAATGAAAAGAAAAGAAGAGATTGAATAGCCTTGCCTAACACCTTTTTTTTAAACTAATTTCTTTTGTAGGTGATACATTCATGAGCACCAAAGCTCTCTCGATAGATAAACACCACATAATCCATTTGCACTATTTAACCAAAATTCATTTGTTTCATAACCGAGATATAGAAATTCCAACTAGTTATTTTTTTTATTGATACATTGGGTTATAACTTGTGTACAATATATTCGACATAATAAACAACATTGAAACTTTATGAATTGTAGCATTAATCATAGTTTGAGTAAATTATTTTTAACGATAATTAGATACATTTTCCGTAAATATAACAACATTTAGTGTTAAACGAAAAAAGGTTAGCATTTATTTCTAGAACAAAAACTTGTTTTAATTAGATTTTACATTCCTAACGATTCGTGTTGTTAACTAGTTAGTGTTAGATCTTCTTAGGCCATTCCCAATGGCACTCAATGAAGAGTTTAATGAGCAAAAATAATCAAAGAGCTTGTAGTCTAGCGGTATCCGATGTTGCCCTCTTTTTGAGGTTCAGGGTTCAATCTGGTCGTAGATATATATGGATTTAAGGAATAGTTTAGCAGTAGATTAGATTTGCAGTTCTAAAAAAACAAAAATAATGTGATATAGCATTCGGTGGATAAATTTAGGATTATAGGAGTTTAATGAAGAGAGGGTTTAATCCACAACCGTATAATTTGATTTTTTTTTTCTTTTTCAATTTAATATAAAATTTTATATAGAAATTGACATTTGATTTTTTTTTCATAAACAAACTATATACTATTATTTTTATTTATAATTTAGTTTATTTTATATTTAATAATTTACTTTTTATCTAATGTACTATTCATAAATTTTAATTCAAAACTATAATCTTTAATTAATATTTTGTAACTAATTTTTAATTTTTAATTAATATAATATTTTATTTGTGCATATTGGCAATCTATAAGAGTTTAATCAAAAGTTAGAGAGTTAATTACACGAATTGTCCCTGAGATAATTTGCATATTTAGTTCTTAACTTATTTTTTTTAACTTAGAAAGTCCCTACTATTTGTTTTTATTGCGGTCTTTGTCCCTGTCTTACCTAAAAAGACTATTTTACCATTGATTCTTCAATTTATATAAAAATAAACACACCCCAACTCTACTTCCACCTTACCTCACCTTACCTTACCTATCACACCTTAGTTAAATAAATAAAAAAAATCAATGGCAAAAGAGACTTTGTAGGTAAGACGGTGACCAAAAATGCAACAAAAACAAATTGTGTGGACCTTCCGAGTTAAAAAAATAAGTTAGGGACCAAAATGCAAATTACCCCAAACTATAGGAACCATTCATGTAATTTACTGAAAGTCCTGAAATTTAGAGTTTAATAAATAGGGTTTAGGTCATTTTTGGTCACTTAAGTTTTGGTTTTGTGCTCATTTGGTCACTTAACTTTTGGTTTTGTGCTCATTTGGTCACTTAACTCTTTTTAAGTTTTAAATGGTTATCAAACTTATGACTTTGTGTTCATTTAGTCACTTAACTTTCGTTTTGATCACTTAACATTTAGATTTGTGCTCATTTAGTCACCTAACTTTTAAAATTGTGCTCATTTAGTCACCTAACTTTTAAAATTGTGCTCATTTAGTCACTAAACTTTTGAAAAAATATAAAATTTTAGTGACTAAATGAACATAATTTTAAAAGTTAGGTGACTAAATATGACCAATCCAAAAGTTAAGTGAGTAAATGAGCACAAAGCCAAAAGTTTGATGACCTTTTTAAAATTTAAAAAAAGTTAAGTGACCAAATAAACAAAAAACCAAAAGTTAAGTTACCAAAAATAACTTAAACCCTAATAAATAAAACGGTATAGTTATTGGTATAGATAGTGGAACGATGGATATTAAAAGATGGCATTAAATAACTTAGCCTACTTAGATCTGTTCTAGGTTCGCTTCTTTAGGCTGACGATAACAAGTTTTACCACAACATGAATTTATTTGAAATCGCAATAAAACAAACAAAAACTATAGATTATAACCTTTTTATCACAAAGACCCATCAGACCATAGATCTCGAAAACCTTTATTGTGGAAGACAAGGAACTAGATGGAGATGCTGTTCGGAACACCTCTTCCGGTCACCCCGGGACCGGAAAATGGCTTGAGAAGCTGGTACGGAACTAATCCTGCACCACTTCGGTTGTGCAATTTGGGATCGACGTTCCTCGAGTCTATGATTCCTTCCAGCTTTTCCAAACTTCCCCGGAACTCTTCAAACGCCGCCTTGATAGCCGGCTCCGCTGCCCATGCCGGCTCTATATATCCACCGATATACTCCTCGTCTGGTGAATGACTTGATAGAACATCAAGAACAGACATGACTTGTGTAGCTTGGATTTGCGAAGGGAAACATTTCAACAAAGCATCTTCAGGCCTTTTAATGAACGATTGCCACTCTTCTTCTGTTGGGTCTTCGTTAGGCATCTTGGTTCTAGCCATCGTTGGCCTGTTCGGGAAGTAACCCGCGAAATCATATTGTCCGAAGTTGACAGCTGAATGGTGGCCGGAGCCCACCCACATGATCGTTGAAACGATTCCGATCAAATCTTCTTGGGTTTTGAGTTGTGGCCACCATGGTTCGTCTTTCTTATCTCCATGTCCAACTGTTCGAATTTCATCCCACCATTGTGTAAGCTCTACATCAGATTCTACTAGACTCGCTTTTGGGTAGTAGTGGTTGACGTAAGACGTAGCCCATTGTTTGATCGCGTCCCAAAGGAGTAAACCGTCATTTGCATATGGGTAGTCCTCGATTGTTAGTTTCACACCATGTGGTGAATTTGGATCTTCAACGGCCAAACCCCTAAAAGATAGAATATAATCTGAGATACTACGTCGTCATGCAAAACCTTTGATTATATATTTTACGTTAACAGAAAAAAAATGCATGCATAAAGATTACCTGCTAATTAGGTCAGCTGGAAGCGACTCGTGATCAAAACGCCATAGCTGATCATATGCGTCGGAGCAAATTTGCATGGAATATTTCCCAGGAGAGAATGTCGACTCTATGATACCACCGGCGTTAATGAGAGCTAAACGAGCTAAAGCATTGATCTGCATGGTGTATCGGAAATGAGGAAGGAGTAGTCGTCGGATTGGATGCATTTGGCTAAGATGACGGTTGGTAGCAATTATGTAAGGCTCCATCACACAATGAGTTCTTAGCCTACAATAACAAAAAACCATCCCAAATCAAATCATTCATTCTACTACTTTGATTGAAAACACATAACGATGTACATGTAAAGAAATAACGTTGGAAAAGGTTACCCACCAATGGCTGACAAGTTGGTGATAAGCAGAATCATGAGAGAGAACTTGAGCCTTGGCCATCTTCCATAGCCAAGCTCCAGTGGCATCCCAGGCGGGAGTGTACACGTGCTTCCACTGTGGCTTGTCGTCGGATGGTGGTCGGGTCAACTCAATGGCTAGTGGCCTCAAAGTTCCGGTGGGAGTAAGAAACATTAAAGTTCTTGAACCATAAAGAGTTGTCCCATTAAGCTCTCTTGTTTTGTTGACGTATGGAAGTAGTAGATCATTGTAATCCAACATGAACAGTTTCTTTTCAGCCAATGCCTACAAAAAAACATGATTGTAATGAATTATTTTCACTAAAAAGAAAATAAGTTTCCATCTTCTGTTTTGAATTAATTACCTGCTCAAGAGTCATGAAACCTTTTATTTCTTGCTCGACGATCTCCTTGGTGATACCTGATTCCTGTGGCCCATAAACTTGAGGGTCCAGTTTACTCCTCAATGGCCACTCCGTCACCAACTGTATGGTATATGGATTGAGACCCGCAAGCATTTGTCGACAAAATTCCTCATCACGAAACCACGAGAATGTGTCACCTACAATTAGAACATCAATCAATATACAAAACCCAAAAACTAAAATAACAAACGAGTTAGAAAGATCAAAGCTTACGATCGATGGTTGCAGGGGTCTCGAACTGGATCACGGCGTCTACGGTATCAACAGCGCCTTTGACGAGTCTAGGCAAAACAGTTTTAAGTCCATTGTCAGGAGCAGGAACATTAACACCTTGATCGTAGAGCATATCTATGGTCCTGAATAAAGGAAAGCCTTTGTCTTTGTCTGTAATAATGGCGTCTAGAGTGGGTACAACCGCATGGAGTACAGAATACAATGCCCTCGCTCCAAAGTTCACCTCCTTTATCTCTGAGAAATCTTCATCGCTAGGCACATAAAACGGGAGCAAAGTTCTCGTCTCCGATAATGGATCTGGAGTTATATATTGCTTGGTATTTAGTTAATTATTCACGTTTACAGGAATTCAATTAGTTCTGAAAGATAATAATTAAGTTTGTACCTTTTGTAGACATTGGTCGACCAGTACGACACCGCCTAGGGTAAGGATGATCGTTGCCGCCGAGCACCGGCCGAGCTAAACTTAAGCTCTGATCCGGTGCTCCAAGGTCGTCGTAAACATCATAATCGTAAATCCTATCAGAAGATTTACGCTCTCCTTGCCCATTTCCTCGAAGAGATTCCATATCTTTCTCTCTCAACGACTTTAAGCCTTCCGGCGTTTCCGAAGGAAGATAAGACTATAATTACAAACAAAGAGACTAATCAGAACTCAGCATTGATGGATATTAAACAAGGAAAGGAAGCAAATTAGTTTGAGATTAACCTTGTCGGTGAAGAAGATTCTCTTGTCGGGGTTATCATACTTGGAAGCAACCCAAGATTCACAGGTGAAGGTGATATTGTTGTTAAGAACAATCTTCTTGAAGAACATCTTCTTGCTGTATTCATTTTCCACAAGAATTGCTCCGATCTCCCCAAAGTCCTCAGGGACATCAAAGTCGCATTTGTATGTGTAGACGTTAATGTCAAAATCTAATGCCTCGTATCTTGCATACGCCTTCACTGTCTTCTGCTTGCCTTTTGCTGTATCAAAATCAATTCCAGTCTTGACACCTTATTCTAAAATAAAATTATCTTTAAAAAAAATCATCAAACATTCATATTTTTCGCATTAAAATTATCGAAACTTATCACAGATTAGAATATGTAAAAGTTGACAGGTTTTTGACCGGATGATCTGCTGGAAAATGGGGAACGTAAATCTCAAATGTAGCGAAAAGATAGGTAAGAAGATTGGGTGTATAAACATAAATTATTCCAATCACAATTTCCCATATAAGAAAAACTGACAATTTTTAGATATTTTACTTTATTCATTAAAAGAATGAAAAAGATGTCGCAAATGTTTACCTTATCGTCAAGCATCTTTCTAGGATGATACTTATAAATAAATTTTGTAGAATTTTTATCCTTTTAAAATTTCTTTGAATTGTCATTTGGTAGAAATATAACTATAAGAACATATACGAATTTAAAAATATATATAACTGAATGGAGTGTTAGTCATGTATAACATTGAACCTAGATATATCTTACATGGTATTAAAATCATTGAATTAAGATATATCTTATATGGTATTAAAATCAATATTTTATACTCCGTGGCTAAACACAATCATGTCTATTCTCATCGAGTCTCGTACTATGAATGGAGTGTTAGTCATGTATAACATATTGGTGCTACACATCGATCTAAGTATATATATATATATATATATATATATATATATATATATATATATATATATATATATATATATATATATATATATATATATCGAGTCTCCCATCTTTATCCATAAGAGCAAATTTGGATAAATAATTTGAATATATATATATATATATATATATATATATATATATATATATATATATATAACATCACAAAACCTCCGAGTTTGATTATATATATATATATATATATATATATATATATATATACTCTAATAAATGAAAGTTTTTTTTGTCACTTGTCACATTCTTATTCAATTTGCCAAATGTCATTTTATGGTTATTTTGAATTAAATTTTATTCCACATGTCATTTTATAGTTTTTCTATTTTATTAAATTCAACATATTATTTAAATACAATAGTAAATCCATATTAATTTCCTTATTCACTTTCCTTTTAATTTCAAAATTACTAAATTAAAAATTAATTAATTTCCTTTATTTATTTATCTAAATTATTTGTTTAAATTTAGAGAAAAAAAACACTTTAAGTTTTATAATTTAATATTTTTTTCATTTTTCTTATAAATTCAAACTTCTCAAATATTTAGAATTTTATATATTTTTTTTAAATGGGGTATATATATATATATATATATATATATATATATATATATATATATATATATATATATATTCAACAAGGAACCATTTTAAATCATAGAACCAAGGAATCATTATTTTTTCAAGTTTTAGAACTTATTATTTATCGATTTTTTTTTTAAATATAAAAATTCATAACTTTTATATCTTCTTTTTATATATATATATATATATATATATATATATATATATATATATATATAATACAATTCACGACTCGTCCACTATGGAAAAAACTTTATGAATCCAGCCACTACTATACTCACGAGTTTGACTTCTTCGATGTATATATTTGGAGAGATTTTTAGATTGATAATATAAAACTATTATTGAGTACATTAACATTAACTATTTTAAAATTGTCTTTAACTATCCGAAATAGAGATCATGTAGATGAGTGGTACTTAAAAAAAACAGATAATATAATGTTTAATTATTTTAGTCATTAATTAAATTTCTTTAATTCAGATCAACTACATAAGTGTTTTAATATGTCAGAAATTAAAAATTTCTCTTACTTTTGTTCCTACAAATCTTCCTACCCAATTAAATGATAACATGTGTCATATTAGTATATTAAAATATCATTAAATGAGTATTAAATGTTACACGTGTCACTATTTAATTGGATAGGAGGATTTGTATGAACAAAACGTAGGAGACTATTTAGTTTCTCATAATTAATTTAGCAATTTTTGTAAATTCCATTTTAGTTTCTTTTCAAGTTTTTAGAACAAAAATAACTATCTTATTGGAAATTTTGTAATAATAAAACCTATGTCGTAAATATATACAAATACCAAATTAAAAGTATCTTATTTTGATTTTGAAATCACACATCAGTAGAACGTAAAAAAGTTAGTATATATACTTACAGTCAAGGTCATTGGAAACTAGCTCGAGCAAGAAGGACCGCCCTAGAAGATCAGAGACACCATCAGCAACACCGCCAATACCTACTCCGGCGATGGCAGAGCTGATGGCTGGTTGGATGGTGATGACACCCTTGACGGTGGTCTTGGTAAGAAACGGAATTGTTATGGCTTTTATTTTGCTAGCTGAGGTGGATCGAGTGCGAGTGGCATTGGATTTCTTGGTGGTGGTTGGCTGGCGGAGAATGGCGGGTGAGTAGGCCGAGGAGGAGGAATGTGTGGTGGCGTCACCGGCGACGAAGGGCTTTTGCAGTGGGAGTAGGTTGCTGAGAGAGTGAGTTTGGTTGATCTGAGAATTCAACATGTTTTCTTATGTTTCCTTCTTCAAGTTACTCACTCTTGGTTGTGTGATTTTGAAGTTGGAAGGGTACCCTCTATTTATAGTAAAAACCGTGTGCTGCTTTCATGAGATAATTTAGTATAATGAAAATATGTTAATAAAATATTGAATTTAATTTTTTGTTTGATAGTAATTATTGTGACCAGCCATGTCCATACTCCATACTATATATAAAAAACTCGTGCTACTTTCATTAGATGATCTCTTAATGAAAAACATGTTGATAAAATATTGCATTTATTGTTACCAACCATGTCCATACCATATATGAAAAAGATGTGTTTTTTTTTTTCATAAATAGGATAGTTTGGGAAATTTCTTTCAAAAATAGGTTTGTTTCAATTTTAATTACAAAAAATGTTTACGATGGTTTTATACTTTAAATATGTGTCACACGACAAACTCAGCAGTTTTATTAGACAATTAAATCAGTTCCGATCTCCCCTTAACTACTCCTCAGCGACGTCAAATTCGCATTTGTAATTGTATGTGTAGACGTTAATGCCAATATCTAGTCCCTCGTATATCTTTCATGCAAAGTATTTGACAGCTTCAAATTACTATTGCTTGTAAGATTTATCGTTATATTTTAAAATGTTATAATAATATTTAAATAATAAAACTTGAGATATGACATTTATATTATTAAAATATAATAATCGATTTTAAAATGTTATAATAATATTTAAATAATAAAACTTGAGATATGACATCTATATTATTAAAATATAATAATCGACGTATGACATTTATATTGTCAAATTAAATATAATAATTGATAGAGGTGTCCACTATCTAATCAACAATTTCTTGATCTTAGGCCATCCGGTAGTGTATCTCTGTCATAACCGCGATTTCTTTCTAATTCGGTGTCCATCTATTTTCACCTCACCACCATTTTCTTTTAACATCAACTTTGATGTACATATCAACAATCATATAAAAAAAAAAAAAAAAAAAAAAAAAAAAAAAAAAAAAAAAAAATATAGGTCGTCCTTCATTATAGTGGTGACCACAATTCACAACACCAACCACCATGACGCACATGAGATGTTGTGTACGATTGCGCGCCGTGGCCATGAACACCCTTTACACCATTTGTGAAGGGTATATGGGAAGGTCTTAAAAGAACATCAATGGTGTGAGATATGTGCGGGATCCATGCATATGCAACCATCATTAATGGAGTTTTTTAACAACACCCTAGATTAATTAAAGTTTAGCTCCAGAAAAAAAAAAACATCGAAAAAACTCAGGACTAAACGGTTTAGATTATATCTGATGCTAAACAGTTTAGATTATGGGCGTGTTCGGCAAAACTAGCAGGTAACGATTAGCTTGTAGCGGGTAGCTTGTAGCTTGTAGCGTTTTGTTAAACGTTTTGTTAAACGCTACATGAAGTAGCTTTTGGATTTGGAGCGTTTTGTTAAACGCTACATGAAGTACCACTATGTTTCAACCAACTAAATATCATAGAGAAAACGTTATCGACCAGTTTGAGATGTTTAATATAAACTTTGTTGAACCAAGCATCATTTCTAGCCTTCCATTCACTCCACAAGAATCCGTAACAGATGGAAATGAGAATCTTTCTCTTTTTGGGACAATTCCCCCTTGAATCCGTAAAGTTAACAAAATCAGCGACCGAAGAAAAGCGTCGAAAGGGAATACCACACCAGTTAGAAATCTACTCTAGGCAGCGAGAAATAGTAGAACATCCCAAGAGCAGGTGGTTTGCATCATCCGTCCCATTAGGACACATACGACAGGACGTAGAAGCCACATTTATGCCTCTTCGAGATAAGGCCACCGCCGACAGGATATGCCCCATACAGGCCCGCCACACAAAACATCTACATTTAAGAAGGACTAGATTAAGCCGGGCCTTTGGGTTATTAATTGAAATGGTCACCTTATTGTTAATAACAATCCTTAAATCCCTAACGTAAAATTTTCCTTCTCTCGACATCTTAGATCTCCAAGAATCAGAACCGTTAACTCTCACATATCTCCCAATCAGATTTTTGAGCCAGCCCAAATCAATCAGTTCATTCAGGTTACTTAGCCACCTCTTCCAAGCCCAAACAAAATTCCCGTCAGCCTATCTCTCAGAAATAAAATAGGACTTCCTTTTTTTTTAAGTCAAAGAGAGATGGAAATTTAGAAGCGAGTGTTCCATCCCCAGCCAATCGTCCAACCAGAAAAGAGTTTGAGAGTCGTCTGCTACCCGAAAATCGAAAACAAAAGAAAAGTTGATGTTAAAATCGCCAAGCCCATTGACAGTTTTTACAATGTTGCTCCAAGTTCCTCGTAAGGACTTTTTAACCCAAGCATTTACTGCTTTCCGAAGGCAGTTGTGTATGCTAAAAATAACCTACCTCCATAAATTGCCTTTTTCCTTCTCAAATCTTCACAACCATTTGGAAAGCAAAGCAAGATTAATAGAGATGAAAGAGCCCATCCCAAGACCATCATCTTTTTTTGGCCCGACCACCACCTTCTAAGCTACCCAATTTATTTTGATTTTTTTTTGTCATTTCTACCCCACAAGAAACGTCTCCGAAGTTTTTCTAGCGCATCAATAATAGAAACCAGGGCCCTGAAAAGAGAGAAATAATATAAAGGGAGGCAACCTAAGACCGATTTGACCAAAGGTAACCGCCCACCAAACGACAAAGAAGTAGCTTTTCAAACAGAGAGTTTGTTTTGAACCCATTCTACCACGGGTTTCCAGTTCTTCTTAAGAGACATATTAGCTCCAACAAGCACATCGAGATATTTTGTAACATCCCATTTTCACAACCAAAAATTTGCATTTTTATTAGGGTAAAACTTCCCAATTATAAATCCATTATTAAGAAAACTATTTATTCCAACATACATTTATTGAAAATCAGAGTAATATTAAAGCATGAAAACTTCATTAATGCTCATGACTGTGTACAGTCACGCCTTCGCCTTCCCATGATTAACCGATGATACATGAAACAATAAACAACTTGCTAAGCACAAAGCTTAGTGAGTTTCCCCCTAAAATACCCCATACGATAAAAATACAAGCATGTACAACGGCCCACAATCATCAGATTGAAATGCCCAGGCCCAATCAGTCTGCATACTGCTAGGGCCGTTCCTGAGGAATTAAATATTTTCAAAGGCCCAGGACGAGTCAGAAAAAGGGCCCTTATCGTGATTATAAGTTTTTATTTTTAAATAAAAATATATAATAAAAAAATTAGGCCCTGTGCAGCTGCCAACCTCCCCCCCCCCCCCCCCCCTCAACGCCCCCTATGAGTACTGGAATGCCAACATGCAACAGGTCCAATCATCTATCAGGCTGGAAAACCCAGGGTTTGTTGGCCTAAAGGCTCAACCCAACCGCTCTTCCCGATCCTACGACTTACAGTCGGCCCCCATCGGGTATCTTGGCCTACAACACGAAGAAGGACTACCTCAACCCACTACCACCATATACACAATCAAGCATCAAGTAGGCATATAATACATGCAAACATCAATCATACAACTCACTACCACCTAATATTCCTGTCACAACACATTGTCCCGCTACCAGCTAACCTCCATGGAATGGGTAACCATAAGTAACCAAAGGTGAGATAGCCACCCGAACAGATGATCCTCCTCTAAATCCACAACCAAACAAGAAGCAGACAAGAAAGCATAGATTAATAGTTCTCAGGCTATCCTACATGACTACATAAAGCTCCTAGGGCGCTCCACTAGATGATAACCAGTATACCACTACTACGACATCCTATCATATAAGGATATATACACAGATATAGCAGATCACTGTAGCATAACAACATCCTATATAGCAGGATACAAATCTAACATATGACTACAACATAGGAGCATCCTATATAGCAGGATATAGATTGAACAGGTCACTGCATCATAGGAACATACTAAATACCAACAATCCAAGGAATGCATAACCGTATATACCCAGAGGTGAGATAGACACCAAGACAAGTGATCCTACTCAAGAGGCACAACTAAACAAGGAACATGCAAGAAAGCCTAGATCAAGAGTCCTCAGTCTATACTAAATACTATATACAGTCCCTATGACATCCCTCCACTAAAAGATAACCAAAACTAGGGGGCCATCATTGGTACCTTCGACCTACGAGTACAATGAGGCAAAACTCACCTGAATCGAAGAACCTTGAAACACTGTGATACACTCCCTTCTGCATTGCTTTCTCCGGGGAATCCGCTAATCATCACAACCCGATAAAACCTTAATCAATAGTCCAAAACCCTCAAGTTTGACCCAAAGTCAAACTTGGTCAAAAAGTCAACGGCCAACAGAAGTCAACAAAAGTCAATGTCCAAGGCTGTTGAGTACACCTAGCGTACTCAACGTACGCCCAACGTACGCTGCCTGTCCTCACTCCTCCATTAAGCACTTTATCCATAAAGGCCTTTTCTTAGAGCTCAGATCTAGACTCAGAAGATTGACTTAAGTCATAAAGTTTCCACCTTTATGACTTTCCATGGCTAGAAAAGGTCCAAAAGCTAAAACCCTAACTTACTAATCCATTAAGACATCATAACTCTTGCATGGAAAGGATAGAAGGATGAAGATCACATTTTTATGGTTCCTAATAGCTCCATAATGGATAAAGTTTCCAACTTTATCCATTAGGATGGTCCAAACAAACAAGATCTAGTCTTTCAGTCTCAAAGGGACCAAAAGTGCATCTCTCTCAACTTAATCTATTAAGTCCAAGTCTCTAACATTCAGATCTGAATCAATATGATGTTAAGATGGATAAAGTTTCCATCTTTATCCATAACAAGGTCACAAACTTTCAAGATCTAAACTTTATGCACTAAAGTAACCAAAACCTCATAAAACCCAAAAACTAGCTAGATCTAACAAATACATCTCAAGATTTAAGCTTTATACCTCTAGAAGAAAGATCAAGGTGAACAAGGTCTGTATCTAGAAGCTCCAATGCAACCAATAATTCTCCAATGAGCTCCTTATTCTCTAAGATGCACCAATAACACTCTAAAGAACTTCAAAACACCTTCTTTTTCTCACAAGTCTCAAACTAAGGTTAGAGTTTCAAGGGAGGACGTTGGAGAAGTGGAGGCTAAGAATGGAAAGGGTCTGGGGAAGGTAAGGAGCTTAAATAGGGCTCAAAACCTTGAAATTGAGGTTTGGGTTTTGATTGTGTACGCCTAGCGTAGAAGGTTGAACCTCCACGATCATCCTTGCCTAGTACGCCCAGCGTACACCTTGTACATCTAGCGTACTAGGCTAAACCCAAAACCCTCTTAACTTCTAACAGTTAAAACGTCTTCATTCCAACTCTGTTTTCGACGATCTTTATATCCACGGAAATATATTGAAGAGCCCCACAATATTATCTATGTATCTTGGACTAAAAACATCTCGAACAAAAATCCATATTTCATGCAAGACCCCGACCTATAACTTTCCTTTTTCTACCCTTCGGCCCAAAACATAATTCAAAGTTTAAGATGTAGCAAACATCATTGCCTCCTTCCAAAAGGTATAAACATGACCTCCTTAATGCCCAAAGCCTTTACACAATCGACTTCCGGCCCACGGCCCTGAAATAAGAAATGACAGGAAACAGGATGTTACAATTCTCCCCCACTTAAATTCGATTTTGTCCTCGAAATCAACTCTCAACTCCACTTCATTATGCAACCCCTCACATCAACCAAACTGTTCGGAAACCTACAGATTTGATCGGCTCAAGACCTTCTCGGCCAAACGTCGTCATGATAATCCCGCACATAAGTGCACCATTGCGACGAAAACCAACTGGTCAGATACTAAGCTAGTCCACAATCCTACTTGGCTTCGACAGCTCAACCTAGCTATCTACTAACAACACTTAGGGTTAACCCTAATCCACTAACCGACAACAACACTCGGGCTTACCCACGATCCGCTAAACAACAACAGCACTGGGTCCTACGCCTAATCCACAAACCAACAATAGCACTCAGGCTAACCCCGCGATCCAATAACCAACAACAGCATTCGGGCTTACCCCCGATCCATTAACCAACAACAACAATTGGGCTCAACAAGACTTAACTGATCCTACCAGGTCTTCAGGTCGTGACTCAGACCTCTAAGCCCTAATCAAGCAAGAACAAACAAGGAAGTCATCATCACATCTAGGGATGAGCATTAGAACCGCCGGAACCGGAACCGGACCAGAACCAAATCGGAACTGGAACGAAACCGGAACCGGAATTGATAACAAGGTCCGGTTACCGGTTCTCCATTTTTATGAAAACCGGTCCCCGTTCTGAAAACCGGAACCGGTTTGACATTTTTCTCGTTTTTTAAAATGCGCACAACTCACTCATATGAAGTCGGAATTATTTAATTTTTTTTTCAACATGTAATTTGGAGTTTGTAATTCATTTTTGACTGTACAAACATATTTTTTGGTTAGATATTGAATCAGACACATGCCCCGAAAGAAAGAATATCAATGCTGCGTTTTTTCTATTTCAACATTTTTTGTTTTTTTTAATCTGTCACATTTTTTTTTAAATGAGCATAACTCATTCATATGACGTCGAAATTACTTAATTTTTTTTTCCAGAATGTAACTTGGTGTTTGTAGTTCATTTTAGAATATAAAAACATATATTTTGGTTAGATATTGAATTAGTTATAGACCTCGGAAGACAACATATCAATGCTGCGTATTTTCTGTTTCATCATTTTTTTTAAATCTGTCCCACTTTTCAAATGCGCATAACTCACTCATATGAAGTCGAAATTACTTTATTCTTTTTTCATCATGTAATTTAGTGTTTGTACTTCAATTTAGAATGTAAAAAGTCAAAATTTGGTTAAATATTGAATCATTTACAAGCTCCGGAAGATAACATATCGTCTATAATATTTCAACCGGTTCTAGTTTGAAAAATAACCGAAAAACCGGGACAGGAACCGGAACCGGCGCTAGAACCGGCGGTCTGGTTCCCGGTTCCGAACCGATCAGGTTCTAAAGCTCATCCCTAATCACATCTGTGACATCCCCATTTTTACGGCCAGAAAAGACCGATTTCGTTTATGCTTTTTAATAAAAATCAAAGTAACTTCTTAAGAAAAGTGTTGCGGAATTTGTTCCCAAAACAAAATATGATAAAATTTTATCAAAGCATTTCTTAAAGAAATGTATTTTAATTACATTACAAAAACTAGGGATGTCAATCATCGATACAGATCATAAGCATAAACCAAAAACATCATAGACCGCAAAACATAATCTGGCCTCAAAACAACATAGGCCTTACAACATTCCATTTATTTTCTATTGGCCTAAAATCCACAATATCTCGTCAAGTCATCCAACTATGCTCTTTCCACTACCTGTAATACAAGAAACTGAGTGGGTCAGGCTGGGGAGCCTGGTGAGCATATAGGGTTTTCAACCCACAATAAATAAGTTTATAATTTTCAACAATCATTAAACCCGATTACCCGTTCCCGTTATCCTCACCTTACGTCCGTAGAGCATCTATCATAAGGGACCTATCCTAAGGAATTTCATCGGGATGGACCCTACTGCTAAGGGGATTCCTCAGCCATATAGGTCCGTATGGCAACCATGGGGGGGATGGAGTACACTGGTGAACACATCGTTCACAAACACCTACAGGTTGCGAGCCTGCTAGCGTTCCACTGGACTTCCTAGAAAAGTTTGTGGTCGTCATCCATACTCCGTTAGATGACTGAATCAACATCAACATCGAGGCCTCTCATCATTTTATTTCATCACACACCAACTATTTCATCTACCCATGTTTTACCCAACATATTTGTAGATATAAAATGCATATACAGTTTAGATCTGGAAAACAAAGTTTAAATCTTTCATACAACATAAATCTCAAAATATAAAACATACATATATAGTTTAGATATGAAAAGTTTAGATCTGAAGTGAGAAAGTCTAGACCTGAATGATAAAGGTTCAGATCTGGAAGAAAAGTTTAGATCTGAAAGAAAAAGTCTAGATCTGAAGAAAAAGTTCAGATCTGAAAAGAAAGAGGTTCAGATCTCTCATCCAGAATAGATCTCAAGTAAACAGATATTATATATACACATAGCACGTAATTTATATGAAAAAATTCATATCTATGTGTAAGATGAAAGTGACTATACACTCACCTGATACAGAGTGATTTGGACAACACTTCGCTTCTTAAAATAATCTTCTTTGACGAAACCGGGAAGTTTGCTTGAAAACCAAGCTCCGCGCGGGCAGAGTTTCAAACCGAAAAACTCCTTCTCGGAGAGTCCGGGCTCTCTGAGGATTTCTTGTAGAGCTAGAAAGATTCCCTAGGCTTAGGGGGTTGGTATAGGCTAGAGAGAGAGTAGAGTAAGAAAGAAAATTGAAAAATGTGTGAAATATGAGCTGCCTTCGCAACCCTTTTATAGCCGTGTGAGGCCTCGGTACGCTGGGCGTACCTCGGACCTACGCGGGGCGTAAGGGGGCACGCGTCAGTCTTCTGTTGGGGCTACGTGGTCGCTTAGGAACCGCACAAAAGGTCAAACCGCGAGGCGTACTTCCTTCGTACGCGGGGCGTACTTCGGTACGCAGCGCGTCCCTACGGTTACACTAGGCGTACCCTTTGGACCAGACTCGCAATTTTCATACTCGACTTATAAAATTCATATCTTTCGCATACGAGCTTCGTTTTCAACGTTCTTTATATCCATGTGTAGGCGGGACCGTACTCTACGACTTTTATTTAGACTTTGTTGGCTAATTCTCGATCGATTTTAAATTTATATTCTTTAACAGACCGGGACAATAAAGTCTGTTAAAATTTCACAATTTCTTCATCCGATGTCCGTTTTCGTCTGTCTTTTTACCGTTGCGCTACTATTAACGAGATCTTCGATTCTCGTTTAGGTTTTGTCGACCAAAAATCGACCGATCTACTATTCGAACTTCGGGTTGTGCACTGCCGATTCGAAACTTAGAAAAATCATAACTTCCTCATACGAAGTCAGATTTGGGCGTTCTTTTTATGCACGCTCTCGGTTTAAAAAACACTACGACTTTTGTTCAGATTGATAGGGCTAAAAAGTCCTCTATCGTAAATTCACTATTTACGTCACGCAGTGTCGTGCCGGTTCTGTCGCGAAACTTCGACATGCCATAACTTCTTTGTTATTACTCGGATTTCGGCGTTCTTTATATCTACAGAATCCTTGTCACGACCACTAAAACTTTCTTCATAGATATCGGGTTTATCTAACATTTTATTTTTGACTCTTATTTTTATCCTTTATTTATTATATTATTATAAACAAGTAATAAGCACACAAAAGCACATAATTCACATAATATTCAAGTAATTCATCTTTATTACTTCAAAACAAGTTACAATGGTTGACCTAGACTATTACATCATCATTAATGCTTAGCCCAGAAACTCGGGCATTACAATTCTCTCCCCCTTAGGATGATTCCGTCCTCGGAATCATGCATCAGCAAACAAATGCGGATAGCGACTCATCATGTCACTCTCCGTTTCCCAGGTGAGATTTGGCCCATTCGAATGTTTCCATCACACACGCACTAAGTCGACTATCTTGCGTCGCAACTTCTTTGTCTTACGGTCAACAATCGCCTCGGGCTCGTCGATTAGCCTCTTATTCTCATCCATCTTTAACTATGAAATTGGAATTATGTCGGGAACTTCTCCCATGAACTTCCTCAAATAACACACATGGAATGTGTTATGGATACCGTCTAGTTCTTCGGGTAGTTCTAGCTTGTAAGCTTGGTTCCCAATCCTCTGAAGAACTTTGAACGGTCTAATGAACCTCGGACTCAACTTTCCTCTTTTCCCGAATCTTATAAGTCCCTTCCACGGTGAGACTTTAAGCAAAACTGAATCTCCAACTTCGAATGTCACCGGTCGTATCTTCTTGTCAGCATAACTCTTTTGACGATCCTGAGCTGGTAACATCCTTTCCTTAATCACCTTCAACTTTTCAGCAGTCTGATGGACTATCTCGGGGCCCATAAACTGCTTTTCTCCGGCTTCAAGCCAACAAGACAGCGTACGACACTTTTTTCCATGTAAGGCTTAATAAGGTGTCATCTTGATGCTCGAATGGTAACTATTGTTATAGGAAAAGTCTACCAGAGGTAAATCCTCATCCCAGTTACCTTGAAATTCCAGGGTACATGCTCTTAGCATATCCTCCAACGTTTGGATCGTTCTTTCACTCTGACCATCGGTCTGCGGATGGTAAGCTGTACTTAAACACAATTTTGTACCCAATTCCTCTTGTAGACCCCTCCAAAACGTTGACGTGAAATGGATATCACGGTCTGATACAATCGTTAAAGGAACACCGTGAAGTCTCACTACTTCCTTCACATAAGCATTGGCGAGCTTATCCATAGACCATCTTTCATTGGCTGCTATGAAGGGTGCACTCTTAGTGAATCGATCAACGACCACCCAAATCATGTCGTGACCGTCCTTCGTTCTAGGCAGTTTAGTGACAAAATCCATGGTAATGTATGATGGGTTTTGAGCATTCTAACACTCCTAAGTGTACATGCAACCCTAAATACCTTGGATCTATGTTTTCTCTATTATACATGCAAATATGAATATTCCAAGGTATTACCCTATCTAGCATACAATCTTTGATAATTGGGTAATAAAACAAGTTAGAAGACATACCTTTTTATGTAGCTTGATTCCTTGAAGCTTAAGAGCCGAGTGCCCCAAGTGTGATACCTCAACTGGTTCACACAACATCCAATGCACTTGGAATAACTTAGAGAGAAATGAACACTTCATGAAATCGGCTAGCCCTCACCATTTCTTCATAGTCTCACATGGTTGCCAATTTTGGGAAGAATAAGATGATTATATAGTGTGTCACAATTAGGGTTACACCATGTAAACCCTAATTGTCATGGCCTTTCATTTCCATGATCCATGGGTACAAAAAACACCATGGAGCATCCTATGGGTTTTAGCCCAACTTGATAATCCATGGAGCATTAGCCCACTATATAAGTATGGATGATTTACACAATCAACCCATATATTTAATTAGTCTCCTTTTGATCACTTAATTAATTCCAAATTAATTCTTGATCAATACTAATTAAATAATCTTATTAATATATTAGAACTTATAATATATTACCAAACCTTAAGTGTTATTTCTCTCATTTTAGTCTATCCAAATGCATGATGCCATGCAACCCAAATGGACCATGCCGAGTCGGGTCAAGTACATACCAAATATAGTTATGGACTTAGACACTAATCCAACAGTCTCCCACTTGGATAAGTCTAAAACTATTATTGAGTATGACTTCAAGAACCGACTGACAATCGTAGCTCTTTAAGCCGCTGTCGAACTCTGACGTTGTAACTGAACTCTGATCTCGTCAATGACTTGTCCATTAGATAAGGGATCATATATTCCTCCATTCTAGATATCATATGGACTGAGACATGGATTATAAATCATTCTCTCTGTCCATTTGTTGTTTCCCGATTTCCGATTTATGACGACTGACTAATTGAACAAATCAAATCAGTCCAGGCCCGGCCGAGCACTTACATTTGTCATCACTAAATCATCGAGGGGCCCACAGATATCGCTTTTATCCCGAAGGTAAATGGAATGGATAAACTTCGACTCATATGGCTTGTTCTACTACTTGTTGAATCATACACAAAGGCACGTTTTATAACATCGAGTTACCAATGCGTTTTCGCGCAATCAATGTACAACCAACTCATAGTAACAACTCATATATCTAGGTTTGAAGAATATAAGATATTATCGTCTCATGATCACTCGTAATAAAATCCATAAAGTGATTCAAATGAGCGCGGGTTGAATCCAATACTCGAAACTTATGTGTACTCATGAGTGTTGTAGAAATACTTTGCTATGTCCAACATCTTAGACATCTACAAGCCAACTCATGACAGTCTTGATTCATATTCCAACATATGACCGACTGTGGATGGTTTGAATAACTTAGTCATTCGGGAAGAATGACCTAACTTATTCTGGAAGTCAAAACATGCAAAATGAAACACAAGAATAATTGAATCTAGTATGGTATCAAAACCTATGAATATAAATAGAACACTTTTTATTTATCACCATACTGATTACTCATTATTCATTGTTTCGGTTTTTATCAACTTTATACTTGAATTAAAAACACTGGTTGTCCCATGCTCCAAGCATGTACACTATGTTTTTTTTTTCTAAACAATAGCTTTGCCATACACCAAGTAAGCAATCTATGTTTATCTATGATCTTTACTTTGTGAACTAGATCGATTGAACATAATTTTCAATGATTCTCTTTTCACACTCCCAAATCCTTATCGAAAATGTAAGAATTCCAAATTCCTATCATTTACCGAAATCTGTTAGATTTTAAACTTATATGCATTGATCCTCTTGTAATGATTATGCACAAAGTCACAAAGACTTGTCAACAGACATTACATAGTATTCCAATGGAGATCAACTCCATGGTAACATCCTTCTTGCATTTAGTTTTTCTAATCTTACACAGATTGAATAACTTCCAACTATGAAACATTTCCATATTCCCATTTTGACTGTCACTTCTGAACAAGAGTTGCCTCCTTTTAGAGTATGTCAATATGGTCCTTCCAAAATTTAACACTATACTTCCAACTGTCCCTGAGCAACCAATCTTTAGAAAACTTTAGATTGTTCAAGACAATTGCTTAATCATTTTAGTCATATCCAATTCTAGATTATTCCCCCTTAATGCCCAGAGCATTTGGAAAATTTAGAAAGGATGAATATTATAGCACATTCAATCGATCCTATATCCGAAGCATATGGGATACGATTCATGATGTCTCACATAAAGACATGATACTAGACCAGTCTTTGAGCTATAATATTTCTATGTCTATTTGCCAAGTTCTTATAATTCAGATTATGAAAAGGGATGCCGTAATCATAATCGAATTTTAGAACGCAAATAATGGACCCATATATAGAATTTCCTTATATTGAACCATTCCAACATAACATTCATATATATATACTTGACTAAATTTGATGAAAATCTCATGATCTAAGCTTTTAGATTTGAAATGAAGTATAATTTCCTCTCCCTTAATTATAGCAAAACAACTTTTTCCCAATTGAAACCTTTTGTTTTCTATAATTAACATTGCTAACTTGCAACACTTATCATAATTATCATGATCCCACTAACATGATGATTATTATCATAACACTTATGCTCCCACTAGCTTTGACATGTACTTAGAAATCGGCTGGACTTCTAGAAATCAATACTTTATTGACTTTCTTACCAAAGTTCAGATTTCTGATATGATATGCTTTGATAAAACTTTATCAAAATCATACACCTTTACTCAGATAGCACACATGTGTGTCTAAACAATTTCAGAACTATGAAAAGGGATGCCGTAATCATAGTCCCAATTGTTTAGACCTTTTCCATTTCTCACAAGTCCATGTTAGTGTGCCGGTTAACCACACACGCTCCACTAACGAATTTGAGAATGCAAATATCACAACTGCTATCTTACTTAAAGTCTACTTGGTGGAAGTGTTTCCTCACCATCATTTTCATGAATCGGAGAGAAACCTTATGACCCTTAGATTTTATGGTGTATGTGTTCTTATCCACGTGAATTTGTCAAAACCATAATCACAAGACTAGGTTAGTGACAAATCCAAACTCATATGGATTGAACTTGTGCAATCTTAACTTCTCGCCACTTGGCAGTACATGGTCTGCCATTGCTTCCAAGTAGTTATGCAAACAATTAAGAACATGTAGAGCTCAAATGTCAACTTTACTGGAATGGGCACAGAAATAGGAGTATGTCAACACGTTAGGTTATAAACCTCAAGTCATGTGCTAGTGATAAACTATAGGTTTTTCTTCTTGATTAGATCTAGAAGCTTTTTTTCAAGATCTTTAAGACTCCCACTATCCTCTTGACATATAAGACTATCTTGCTAAATATTCAAGAAATAATGCGGATTCTTTATCAAGACAAACACTTCACACAATTGGCCTTAGTTGGTCTTTGTTTTATCCAAAACATCACAACTTACCAATATCAAATGTACAAGAGTAGGACACTTTTACTCTTACATTTGACAAGTGTTTTAAACCTTTCTTTAAGATATGTCACCCAACTTACAGTCTTGGAGTATGACTCTAAGACTTGTTTTGGAACGAAGTATGACTCATCTTCTTGATTTAACCATTTCAACAATTCATGACTCCTCTTCTTAGCCATAAGAATGCACTAAGATTTCCTTAGAGGACTAATTGTGATATGATTTCTAAATCATTAAGATGATCACAAAACCTGATACTAAAGTACTCTCCCATCTTTTCAGATTTGAGAAACTTTTATCTTTCTGCCTAATTTGATTCTTCTCAATTCGTTCTGCCATACATCAAAACTTTTCCAATGCTTCAGAATTATACTTAAACTTGTAAGTATAACCATATTTACTAAACTTTAGTAAATCATGACGAATAGTCTTATCGATCTTTTGTGGTGGACTTTATCAGTGCACCAGAATGTGTACTCGATCCCTTAGTCCTTCACTTGACTCACATATACATGTGAACAAGGAATTAATCTTAATTTTCCAAAGATGAAAAATTCTCATTCATCATACTATACAACTTGCATGATTTCCAAGTTTCTATCCAACTGAAACCTTGGGTGATGAGAATCTTTCCTTATTTGGTAAATTTAGACACTACCACAAATGGAAGAAACAAATCCATTTTCCAATATTGCTATCAATGGAATCATACAAGCAACAATTTTTCACAAATTCCATTATAAGGATACTTAGAATAAATAAAATAAAAAATTTCCTTGAATTTTAAAACTTTGCGGAAAAACTTATCCTTACAGTGCAAAAGCATATGAAAAACTTGTTGTTATCTATTCCTAAGCAATATATCATAACTCCTGAGCAAGAGCTCAAAATTCTGATCACTGAACCATGCGATCGAGATTCATCTTCGCGATCAGAATCAGCATATGCTTCCTTTAAGTTTCTTCACTTTTCTTTGATTCTTAAACCATCAACATGTGACCCAGTCACATCATGTAATAAGAATCTCATAATATTAACTTAACAGAGTTAGATAGTGGACTTTACCTGAAATAGAGTCAAACTTCTTGACTTGATCAACCTTATGATCTTTCAGGTAAATAGGCAGCTTCGCAATCAATGCCCCTTCCTTTGGCAATAGACTCATATGGACCCTTTGGTAGGACTATCTCATACTTAGCCATTCTCTTTACCATTTGGTCAACCGAGTTGACTATGGCCGATCCCTTTCCATTGGGAAGAGGAAGCTTTTACTGGGTATCCAATGTCACCATTGTCAATGTCCATTGAAGGTTTAGGAAGTTGGTCTTCTAATCAGATTTGCTCTGCCAGTGCTCCAAATCATTGCTGATTAAGCAGCACAAAGCAAATAGATAAGATCATTAAGGGTCATGTCATAGTCTTTTACATAGTAGTCCCAAAGGAACTAACTATGTGACTTAGAAAGTGATTTAACATCCGACTTTCTTAAGACTTTGACACCCAACTCTCCCGGCTTGTCAATATGTGACTTCATCTCCAAGATGTGAGCACACATAGACCTTGCTTGCCAATAGGGCTTGAGTGACCTTGAACTTGTGGGTTAGGGAGAATAATTGGAGGAGATGGAGGAAGTGAAGTTCCAAGAGATTTGGGAAGATCATAGATGTCTGATCTAGACATCTTTTGGGAGATATTCAAGATAGTTGATTTAAAGTCCTTAATATAACACCCAATATGAAATATTAAGGCTAGGACCCAACACAATATTTTATAACTTAGAAGAGGGATGCCGTAATCCAAGCTATAGAATATTTGAATGTAGGTGAATGACTATTCACCAATTTCCACTATGAAAACGAAATAATTTATTAGGTTTTAATTGGTTTTGAAACTCCTAGATTCTTTTGAGATTCATTGAACTGTTTAAAGGCATGTTTCAATCTCGATTGTGCCCTTCAGGTTTTGTGACTGGGATGCCGAGGATCACAAAACAAGGTGTGAAGTAACCATGCAAATTACTTGGTACTCTTAAATGTTTATCACCTAACCGATGTGCCGGTTAACCACACATGCTCCACCGGCCTATGATAAACTTTAAGAAACCCTTTGCCTACTTTGTTAAAACCAGTTAGTGTGCCGGTTAACCACACACGCTCCAATAACCGACGTAAGCAAAGTGCAAAGTGTAATTTCATGGGTTAGCACCAAATTCACATTTTCCTAAGTAACTATGATTGGGTATTAATAAGAGTTTAGTTACTTAGTATTTATCATTAATACTTTTAATGAAGGGAGAATTATAGTCCTTGTCCTACCTGTTCGGCTAACGACCCTCCACCAGTCAAGGAAGCGGTGGGTGAGAGTGGACACCCATTAAACTGCCATTTTATAGGCAGCAACCTTATACCCCCCTTATAGACCGGCTTCGTGAATGAGGCCTACTAATGGTAAGACGAATTGCTCTTATACATATATATATATATATATATATATATATATATATATATATATATAACTTATAATATTATAAAGTATAAGGGTTGAATTTTAACTTTTAAAATCCTAAGGGCTTAATTTGGAATTAAAGTATTCATGAAAGAAAACTTTTCAAATTCCAAAACTTGAGGGCAAGTTTTGAACTATTCAAAAAAATTTCAATTCCATAACTTATGTGTTTAAAGTAGTTTTAATTCAAAAAAACTCTTCAAGTTCCATAACTTGAGTACAAGTTATGGAAGAGTTTAAACTATTAAAAGAATATGACTTTTCTTTATTCATAACCTATGGAAATATTTATGAGTTTTATGAATCTTAAATGTGACTTTTCATATAACTTGAGGACAAGTTACAAAAACAGATTTTAGAATCAACTCTTAGATTAATTTGGATTGAAAACTACAATTTCACATAACATTCCTATTAATCTAAGCAACTCATAAGAACAAGATACTTCAATCAAACTTTTTCATGTAATTAGCCTATCCATTAAACTAATACAAAACATGAATCTAATGACAATTATCTTTGAAATTGGATTAGAATGAACATTACCACATCAAAAACAGGTTTATAGGATGAAAAACAGCTTAGGGTAATGATTCTAGTCCAATTCCAGCCTTAAAAGTCAAAAATATGCTGTCAGGGGGTACTACTCGTCGAGTGTATGCACCTACTCGACGAGTAGGATGAGTTTCCTCATGGACTCGGCGAGTCCATCAGTGGACTCGACGAGTCCATCAGTGGACTCGGCGAGTCCAGTGCCCAGACAGCCCGAAAATCGATTTTTTAGCATTTTTCAGCACTTTGCATCAAGTATAATTGAAAACAAGCCTATGCTCTGATACCACTGATGGGTTTTCAGCATTCTAACACTCCTAAGTGTACATGCAACCCTAAATACCTTGGATCTATGTTTTCTCTATTATACATGCAAATATGAATATTCCAAGGTATTACCCTATCTAGTATACAATCTTTGATACTTGGGTAATAAAACAAGTTAGAAGACATACCTTTTTATTTAGCTTGATTCCTTGAAGCTTAAGAGCCGAGTGCCCCAAGTGTGACACCTCAAATGGTTCACACAACATCAAATGCACTTGGAATAACTTAGAGAGAAATGAACACTTCATGAAATCGGCTAGCCCTCACCATTTCTTCATAGTCTCACATGGTAGCCAATTTTGGGAAGAATAAGATGCTTATATAGTGTGTCACAATTAGGGTTACACCATGTAAACCCTAATTGTCATGGCCTTTCATTTCCATGATCCATGGGTACAAAATACAGCATGGAGCATCCATGGAGCATCCTATGGGTTTTAGCCCAACTTGATAATCCATGGAGCATTAGCCCACTATATAAGTATGGATGATTTACACAATCAACCCATATATTTAATTAGTCTCCTTTTGATCACTTAATTAATTCCAAATTAATTCTTGATCAATACTAATTAAATAATCTTATTAATATATTAGAACTTATAATATATTACCAAACCTTAAGTGTTATTTCTCTCATTTTAGTCTATCCAAATGCATGATGCCATGCAACCCAAATGGACCATGCCGAGTCGGTTCAAGTACATACCAAATATAGTTATGGACTTAGACACTAATCCAACAATGTATTCCCATTTACCCATAGGTACAGGTAAAATTTCTAAACTCCCATATGGTTTCTGATGTTGTGCCTTAACTCTCGCACATGTTACACATTCGGCCACATACTTCGCAACATCGAGCTTCATCGTTGGCCACCAGTAGTAGGGTTTCAGATCCCTATACATTTTTGTGATGCCGGGATGAATCGAGTACATGGTCTTGTGAGCTTCTTCAATCAGAAGATCTCTTATTCCTCCTGTCTTAGGTACCTAAATCCTATCTTGGAATACCTTCAACCCTTGATTATTCGTACCAAACGCCAGCGTTTTTCCCAAACGCTCTTCCTTTCGGTTATTTTTCTCTAAAGCTTCTTCCTGAGCTTTCTTGATGCTTTCCACAATTATTGAGACAACTTCAATTCTTAATGCTCTTGGCCTTTTCCTTTCAAGGCTCACTTTTCGGCTCAAAGCATCAGCTACGACATTTGATTTACCAGGGTGGTAAAGTATCTCACAATCGTAATATTTAAGCAACTTTAGCCAGCGTCGTTGCCTCATATTCAACTCTTTTTGATCAAATAGATACTGAAGACTCTTATGATCAGTGAAAAGCTTGCACTTCGTGCCGTAAAGATAATGCCTCTATATCTTTAGTGCAAATACTACCGCTGCCAACTCCAGATCATGAGTGGGGTAGTTCTTTTCGTGTTCTTTCAATTGCCTCGATGCATATTCTATCACCTTATCCCTTTGGGTCAGAACACAACATAACCCAACTCTAGATGCATCGCTATAAACTGTGAAGTCTTCAACTCCCTCGGGCAGAGAAAGAATCGGTTCTTCACACAACTTCTTCTTTAGCTTCTCAAAGGCTTCTTCGTGCTTCTCGCTCTAAGTATAAGTAGCTCCCTTATGGGTCAAAGCTGTCAATAGGGCAGCTATCGAAGAAAAACCTTGGATAAATCTTCGGTAATATCCAGCTAATCATAGAAAGCTTTGAATCTCCGTGGGACTTTTTAGTCGTTCCCACTTCATCACAACTTTAATCTTTGCTGGGTCAACCATGATCCCTTCTTGGCTGACCACATGACCCAAGAATTGGACTTCTCGAATCCAAAAATCACATTTGGAGAACTTTTCATACAACTTCTCCTTCTTCAGAACTTCTAACACTTCTCGCAAGTGCTTGCCATGCTCCTGCTGGCTCTTTGAGTAGAACAGAATGTCATCTATTTACACAATTACAGATTTATCGAGGAACGGTTTACAAACCCTATTCATCAAATCCATGAATGCTACTGGAGCATTGGTGAGTCCAAATGACATAACCAAGAACTCATAGTGTCCGTACCTTGTTCTGAATGTGGTTTTCTCAATATCTTGTTCTCGCACCTTCAACTGATGGTAACCTGACCTAAGATCGATCTTGGAGAAATAGCTTGAACCTTGTAGCTGATCGAACTGGTCATCAATCCTTGGCAATGGATATTTGTTCTTCACTATTGCCTTGTTCAGCTCTCTATAATCTATACACATCCTCATGCTTCCGTCCTTCTTTTTCACGAATAACACCGGAGCTCCCTAGGGTGATGAACTAGGTCTAATGAAACCGTTGTCCAACAACTCCTGAAGTTGCATCATAAGCTCCTTCATCTCCGTCGGTGCTAATCGGTATGACGCTTTTGCTATTGGTGTCGTTCCTGGTAACAAGTCTATTCAGACCTCTACTTGTCTATCAGGAGGTAATCCAGGAAGATCCTCTGGAAAGACTTTCGGATAATCGCACACCACTGGTATATTTTGCATTTTCTTTTTCTCCTTCTTAGAATCGATCACAAATGCCAAGTATGATGTGCATCCTTTGGACAAACATTTTTCTAGCTTTCATTAGGGAAATGATTCCAGAATTCACTCTACGTTTGTCCCCATACACCACAAATGACTCCTTCCCAGGCGGGTTTACCCTTACTATCTTCTTCTTGCATAGTATCTCGGCATCATTGGCGCTAAGCCAATCCACTCCCAGTACGATATCGAAACCATTTAGCTTAATAGGTAACAGCTCCTCGTTGAATTCGTTTCCGTTCAAGTCGATGACGATATTCCTAATGCAATCGCTAACAGGTATGAATTTGCCACTGGCAACTTCTACAACTAGAGCATCATCAAGTTTTTCTATAGGCAATGCTAGTCTTCCACCAAATTTATGTGATATAAAGGAGTAATCTACTCCAGAATCAAACAATATATTGGCAGGCAATCCATTAACCAGAAAGGTACCTGAAGCGACATCCGCTGCATCATTTGCGGCTTCGAGTGTCATCTGGAAAGCTCTGGCTTTTGGCTTCGGTGGGACATTAGGCCTTGCTGCCTCCTTCTTCTTCGGGCAGTCCCTCAAAAGGTGCCCTTCCTCATTACAACCATAACAAACTTTCTTCTTGAACGTGCACTCGTTGGCATAGTGCCCATGCTTCCCACATTTAAAACAAGTGACCTCCCCGTCACATTTCCTATGATGTTTCTTTTTGCACTTTTCACACCACTTCGCTTTGCCTCCTCCTCCTCTCGAACCAGACTTTGAGGATTTACTTTTCTTGTTAGATCTCGAAGATCCCTCAAACTTCCTCTTCTCACCCACCTTAGTTCTCTCCATACCCTTTTCTTTTAACTGGGTCTCAACATTCTTGGCTGCTCTAACGGCTGCCTTCAACGTGCTTGCCATTTTGACTGTTGGGCCAAAGTCTGATGGCAATCCATTAGCAAATTTCTCTATCTTGGCGAGTTCAGTTGGCACCATGTAAGGAAATAGCTTCATCTTCTCAGTAAACGCAGTAGCATAGTCATCGATGCTCATTTCCCCCTTTTTCAAGTTTTGGAACTCATTGTTTAGATCGATCAGATCTATCTCGGAGCAATACTGCATCTTCAACTATTCCATGAACGCTTCCCAAGACATCTTCAAAACTTCCACTCGTGGCATGGTATCTGCCAACAATTTCCTCCAGCTCAAGACTCCGGTCTTTAGTTGTCGAACCGCAAAGACGGTTTTTTGCTTATCACTACAGTTGCAGCTTTCAAATACCATCTCCATTTTGGAGATCCAGTCCATAATCTCCACAGGCTTTGTGTTTCCGAAAAGACTTGGTGGTTTGGCACCCAATAAGTTCTTATACATTCGTGCATCTGTGTCGAATTCCCTCTCCGGGTCATTCCTTTTCACCACTGGGGGTTCCACTTGACTGACAGCGCGGCTGTTATTCCCTTCTTCAGACTCTCCGTCATTCAGTTCTAGTTGTTCAACAAACATCGAAGGTTCATTTCTGTTATTCAGCAATAGTTGTCTCATTTCTTCCCTTTGTTCAGCCATCATAGCCCGAATCATGGCTTGAACTCCAGCCATTATGACTAGCTCAGGTGCAACTTCTACTATCGGCACCTGCTCAATCACATGAGGTTGAGGTCACTGATTCATGTTTCCATTTGCGTATCCAGCTCCACTTCGGGTTCTTTCCATCTCGATCTATACACCAAGTTAGGTGAATTTGGATCTTTATTCACGATAGACATTTAAATTGTCCTTATCACGCCGAAACATTTACATGCTAGTTCTAATATCGTAATCGAACACTTAGAATCCTAAACACATAAGGTTTCCGGATCCGGACAACAACAGACCATAGATCCGAACAAATAATAGCACATAAGGAGAGCATAAAGCATTTAGCACATTAAAGCATTTTAGGCATCTTTCCTAAAATAAACTAGTGCTCGTGTCTAAAATATGGAAGACACTTACCTCACGATCATCACTTAGTGCTCTAAGTTTAAGTCTACAAATCCTACAAATTCCTAGTTCGCTTAAACTAATGCTCTGATACCAACTGTGACATCCCCATTTTTACGGCCAGAAAAGACCGATTTCGTTTATGCTTTTTAATAAAAATCAGAGTAACTTCTTAAGAAAAGTGTTGTAGAATTTGTTCCCAAAACAAAATATGATAAAAATTTATCAAAGAATTTCTTAAAGAAATGTATTTTCATTACATTACAAAAACTCGGGATGTCAATCATCGATACAGATCATAAGCATAAACCAAAAACATCATAGACCGCAAAACACAATCTGGCCTCAAAACAACATAGGCCTTACAACATTCCATTTATTTTCTACTGGCCTAAAATCCATAATCTCTCGTCAAGTCATCCAACTATGCTTTTGCCACTACCTGTAATACAAGAAACTGAGTGGGTCAGGCTGGGGAGCCTAGTGAGCATGTAGGGTTTTCAACCCACAATAAATAAGTTTATAATTTTCAACAATCATTAAACCCTATTACCCGTTCCCGTTATCCTCACCTTACATCCCTAGAGAATCTATCATAAGGGACCTATCCTAAGGAATTTCATCAGGATGGACCCTACTGCGAAGGGGATACCTCAGCCATATAGGTCCGTAAGGAAACCATGGGGGGATGGAGTACATCGGTGAACACATCGTTCACAAACACCTACAGGTTGCGAGCTTGCTAGGATTCCACTGGACTTCCTAGAAAAGTTCGTGGTCGTCATCCATACTCCGCTAGATGACTGGATCAACGTCAACATCGAGGCCTCTCATCATTTTATTTCATCACACGCCAACTATTTCATCTACCCATGTTTTACCCAACATATTTGTAGAAATAAAATGCATATACAGTTCAGATCGGGAAAACAAAGTTTAAATCTTTCATACAGTTTAGACTTGAAGGATAAAGGTTCAGATCTGGAAGAAAAGTTTAGATCTGAAAGAAAAAGTCAAGATCTGAAGAAAAAGTTCAGATTTAAAAAGAAAGAGGTTCAGATCTCTCATCCAACATAGATCTCAAGTAAACAGATATTATATATACACATAGCATGTAATTTATATGAAATACTTCATATCTATGTGTAATATGAAAGTGACTATACACTCACCTGATACAGAGTGATTTGGACAGCACTTCGCTTCTTAAAATAATTTTCTTTGACGAAACCGGGAAGTTTGCTTGAAAACCGGGCTCCGTGCGGGCAGAGTTTCAAACCGAAAAACTCTTTCTTCTCGGAGACTCCGGGCTCTCCGAGGCTTTCTCCTAGAGCTAGAAAGGCTCCTTAGGCTTAGGGGGGTTGGGATAGGCTAGAGAGAGAGAGAGAGAGAGAGTAGAGTAAGAAAGAAAGTTTAAAATATGTGTGAAAAATGAGCTGCCTTCGCAGCCCTTTTATAGCCGTGCGAGGCCTCGGTACGCTGGGCGTACCTCGGACCTACGCGGGGCGTAAGGGGGCACGCGTCGGTCTTCTGTTGGGGATATGTGGTCGCTTCGGAAGCGCACATAAGGTCAAAACGTGGGGCGTACTTCCTTCATACGCGGAGCGTACTTCGGTCCGCGGCGCATCCCTTCGGTTACGCTGGGCGTACCCTTCAGACCAAACTCGAAATTTGCACACTCGACTTCCAAAATTTATATATTTCGCATACGAGCTCCGTTTTCGATATTATTTTTATCCACGTGTAGGCGGGATTGTACTCTACGACTTTTGTTTAGACTTCGTCAGCTAATTCTAGACCGATTTTAAATTTATATTCTTTAACAGACCGGGACAATAAAGCCTGTTAAAATTTCATAATTTCTTCATGCGATGTCCGTATTCGTCTGTCTTTTTACTGTTGCGCTACTATTAACGAGATCTTCGATTCTTGTTTAGGTTGTGTCGCCCAAAAATCGACCGATCTACTATTCGAACTTCGGGCTGTGCACTGCCGATCTGAAACTTAGAAAATTTATAACTTCCTCATACGAAGTCAGATCTAGGCGTTCTTTTTATGCACGCTCTCGGTTTAACAAAAACTACGACTTTCGTTCAGATTGCTAGGGCTAAAAAGTCCTCTATCGTAAATTCACTATTTACGTCACGCAGTGTCGTGCCGGTTCTGTCGCGAAACTTTGACAGGCCATAACTTCTTTGTTATTACTCTGATTTCGGCGTTCTTTATATCTCCAGAATCCTTGTCACGACCACTACAACTTTCTTCATAGATATCGGGTTTATCTAATATTTTATTTTTGACGCTTATTTTTATCCTTTATTTATTATATTATTATAAACAAGTAATAAGCAAAGAAAAGCACATAATTCACATAATATTCAAGTAATTCATCTTTAGTACTTCAAAACGAGTTATAATGGTTGACCTAGACTATTACATCATCATTAATGCTTAGCCCAGAAATGCGGGCGTTACAACATCCCTAACCTGGGCTCCTAACACCCTAGATTCTAAAGCACAAGTATGCTCTAAAGATGCTATCACAACTAAAACTAATACGACTCGAAGGGATATCCAACAGCAGACGATGATCTTGATGTGAAATCAGAAGATTCAGCAGTTGCACGTAAGTCTTGAACTTGGAGAATCCGACTGAGAACTGAACCATGGCACACAGTCTTCCTGCTGCGAGGTTCCACTCTTCCTTACTTGAGATACGCTAGTATCTGACAACTTCATGATCCTTCGATAATAAGACTAACTTGAACTCTACCACCTGATCCCAACCACTGATATCCTGATACATAGGAGAATCTGAACCCACACACCATTCATAAATTTCCAACACGAATGCATTCATAGTACAATGATAATTTATCCAATCAGAACAAGAAATCAATTTAAACAGAGCTAAATAAGATAATTCCATTCAGTGATCATCCAAGATTACAACTGAACTTTGAAATACAAAAAGGAATTACAGATATATACCAATTCCTAAATAGAAGAAATGATAACTCAAACCTCGATCTCCGGGACTCCAGCCGACCCATGATGATCGTCAGGTAACTGCCAAGCTAGGGTTTCAGGGTCCAGCACATCACCAAAAACGAGAAAGGGACAACGAACTCTGATGTGGCCCCCCTGGCCGCAATGAAAACAAGCCCGCGAACTCCACCTGCAAATCCCTACCAAAATGACCTTCCTTGCCACACCTATGACACACAAACAATCGACACCTCCCATCATGAAACTTCCCGCACCTACCACACTCGGAACTCCTCCATTCAGCTGATCTTGAACCCATGTCAGCGGACTTCACCCGCTTGACCGCCAGCTGATATTGTCCGCCAGCTATTCCCTCCTACTGAATCTTTAACTCAATCTCCCTCCTCATGGCGCTTGACTGCATCTCAATCAAGGTCTAATACTGTTGAGTAGATACAAACTCTCGAATCTCCATCTTGAGCATACTCAAGTATCGCAACATCTGCGCCTGCTCTGAAACGACATCCTCATGGTAGAAAATAGCTCTCTGTGTGAACATCTTGGTGATATTCGTCACCGACTCTGTCATCTGTTTCAGCGACAGGTAATCCTGTGCCATTCGATCCCGCTCAACAAGTGGAACATACTCCACTCGAAACATATCTAGAAACTACTCCCAAGACACTGCGGCACGCTCTGCATGCGAGAATACTTGGGTTACGAACTGCCATCAATCCTTCGCACCCCAACAAAGAAGATTCAGCGAAAATTTCACCTTCTGGCCCGCGAGACAGGAAAACGTGAAGAAACATCCCTCCGCGTCAGATATCCATCTCGAAGTGATGATCGAGTCCCTGTCGCCTCTGAACTCCGGAGGCTTCGTATAACTTAACTCTCGGTACTACATCGCTTCGCGTCTCCGAGATCCTACAATGGCGACGATTGTTTTGGCCAGGGTGTCAGCTACCTGTATGGTTGCGGCATAGCGACGGTAAAACTCATCGATCAGAACGGTCTTTGTAACGCCCGTAGATTCGGGCTAGTCAATTTAGAGACGATAAGCGTCAAAAATGACTTTTTAATAGAAGATTATTTAGAATAAATAATCTTAACCAAGTCATAGTATATGTTACAAGGGTTCCGTACATATAAAGAACGCCGAAATCCGAGTTATGACGAAGAAGTTATGGCCCGTCGAAGTTTTACGGCAAAACCGACACGGCACCGGGAGACGTAAATAGTAAATTTACGATAAAAGACTTTTTAGCCTTAGTGATCTAAACAAAAGTTGTAGTATACGTTAAAACGAGAACATACAAAAAAAGAACGTCAAAATCTGACTTCGTATGAGGAAGTTATGATTTTTTCTAAGATTTGGCATATTAGTGCACAGCCCGAAATTCGAATTTTAGATCGATCGATTTTTGACCAACGCAAGCTAAATGAGAATTGAAGATCTCATTAATATTAGCGCAACGGTAAAAAGACAGACGAAAACGGACGTCAGATGAAGAAGTTATGAATTGTTAACAGACTTTTCCTGTCCCGACCTGTTGAAAATATAACTTTAAAAATAAAGTCAAAATTAGCCGACGGAGTCTAAATGAAAGTTGTAGAGTACGTCTCCACATACGCGTGGATATAAAGAGCGTCAAAAATGGAGTTCGTATGAACAAATTACAAATTATAATAGCATATTTACGTATTAAAATAAAGTATAAATCATATATACGTACACATATATATACATATGTATATATCATTAGAAATTTATCGACGATGCGGTCATTATAAGACTAGTGTTGAATACTTTCGATATTAGTTTAGTACAAATATCGTTAAATCTATTTAAAATAGTATTATAAAGGGGTGTTTAGTTGTTTATATAACTATAAGGTCATTAAGTAACTATGATGGTAGTTTTTGAAAATTCAATTACTATAAATAAGAGCCTTGGGCTCTCATATTTCTTGAACCATTATCTTGATTCAAGAGTTTTTCTCTTCTTATCACCCGAGCATTTCGGTCCCTCGTGATTCGACTTCTATTTCTGTAGTTTTAGTATAGTAAGGTGAGCGCTGAAGCGCTGCACGAATCTTTCATAGAAAGATTCAGCGACGAAGTTCTGCCCCTGCAGAGCCCGACTCCTAGCTAAAACCCCTTGTAAGTAAGTTATACTTACCCTATTTTAATATAGCTTATATTTAAAATTAGTATTGTTTTTATAAACTTATAATAAATATTTGGGCTATTATTATGACTTATATAAGTGTCGTTATAATATCTTTTTAACTACTCGCGGTACGGGGAATCTGGTTTAAAGGGCCACATAGGGTTGTTGGGTTTCAGAAGTGCTATATGCCCAAATGGTCCTGCCCTCCGGTGTTTTATGTCTGACCCCTGTCTGTGCATAGTGGTTGGAAAATATTGTTTAAACGCTTATATTATAATAATAATAATAATAATAATAATAATAATAATAATAATAATAATAATAATAAAAATAATAATAAGACTAATAATTAGTCACAGTAAATATTAGACTAAAATCTAGTGGTAATAATACTAGGTTTCGTCGAAGGAAATTATTTTAAGAAGCGAAGCGCTGTCTGAGCTCGGAATCACCACCTTAACAAGTGAGTGCATAGTTACTTTCATCTTACACATAAATATGAAGTATTTTAATATAAATTACGTGCTATGTGTGCATATTGTCTGAATACTTGCTGTCTATGCTGAATGAAAGATTTTATACATGTTTTAAATGATTTAAACTGTATATGTATTTTATATCTACAAAATATGTTGGGTAAAACATGGGTAGATGAAATATGAATTGAATGTTGAGATAAGAGGTGATATAGACCATGAGATAAGGGTGATAGGTGAACAATGAGAGAAGCCTTTTACCCAAGCGTGGCCCCGTCATCTAGCAGAGTATGGATGACAACCACGAACTATTCTAGACAGTCCAGTGGAACACTAGTAGGCTCGCAACTTGTAGGTGTTGTGAACGATGTGTTCACCCGGTGTACTGTAAACCTTGGCGATCATGCAAACTTGGTGCCTAAACCTTGGAGATCATGCAGAGTTGGTGCCTAAACCTTGGCGACCATGCAGACCTGGTACCTAAACCCTGGTGACTATGCAGACTTAGTGCCTGTTGTGTAAAACGTGGCAACGATGGACTTCGTGCCAATTCCTTAGGATGATCCTTAGGAATGAATGAACAAGGAATAACTGATTCTTAGGGTAGATCCTTAAGAATAAAGAAGATAATGAGGATGGGTAATTGGGTTGATTGTTTGATGTTTAAACATAATAATTATATTATTGTGGGTTGAAAACCCTATGTACTCACCAGGTTTCCCAACCTGACCCACTCAGTTTATTTGTATCACAGGTGTCTATATGAAGTTACATTACACTGAGGGATTAAGGAGATATAATCACTAGTGATAATGAATGTAAGTTCTGTTTATGCTTATGTTTCTATATTGACGATGACATCCCAATGTTTTAAAATGAATAAAACAACATTTCATCGAAAATGCTTTGATAACGTATTTATCATGTTTTTTTGGGAACAAATTCCGCAACATTTTTATTAAAAGAGGTGCTCTGATTTTTATAAAGCATAAACAAAACCGGTCTTTTCTAGCCGTGAAAATGGGGATGTCACAGTCTTGACCAACCTAAAAAACTCTGAAGTCTCCTCCCTGATCGCCTTGACACTCTGGCAGCAATGATCCCATGGATCTCCTCCTCACTTTGACCTGCTCTCCCAGAGATGCCAACTCTTAATCTTGAACCTTCAATAGCCACCATACTGAAAAAAATACATCATGGAAAGATCAGCCATCACACTGTGCTCAACACGCTAGGCTACCCTCCTATTAGTTCCTTAGTAGCCTCGAAATTCCTTCTAAATCTCATACAGATCCTGCGCTTTCAGTAGTACGGGCCCATACTACCTTCCACACCTATTTGTAGTCGATTCAGAATTCATCCCAAGGTCCTAAGTCACTGTACTAGACCACTCCTAGGTATGCTAACACCTACTTCTCCTACAAGCTACAACTAACTTCTTAGGCACTCTTCCTAGGATTATCCTCGCTCCCGCACCACTGGTTGCTTTTGTGCATGCTTGTTGTACACCATACGAGGTCAGATAGACTATCGAATAATCAATTCTGCCCTAAGTCCACAACCAAACAAGGAATAGGAAGTAAGGCTAACTCGATCATTCTAAGGCTATTTAATCCCAACCATATGCAACTAATCAACATACACACATCAAACACACAATCAAGTAACATATAGCAAGCAATTCCCTATATCATAATGCATCACTGAAATCAGACACTCCTATCCAACGGTCCCTATAAGAACCCTTGATTATCCACTAGCATGCTTTCTAACAGTTCACATATCAACAAAATAAAAAACTCAGCGCATATAAGAAGTATGGCTATTTTGGGAACTACTCTCCTGTTCGGATCTGGCTGACTGTACACACAACATCTTCTTGTAAAACCAAAATTAAGTTAAGGTCCATGTTCCCGATCCCAAGCTAACAATCAAACTATAACATGACAAGAGACTGAGCCTATCTCCATAAAACAACCCATTATTATAAATTCTTTTTCAAAAACATTTTGTGAAAACTCTCGGATCCTAGTTTGAGACTTGATTCACACAAGTGTTCCTCCAATTCGCTCAAACTAGGGCTCTGATACCAACTTGTAATGTCCCATTTCACAATCAAAATTTTGCATTTTTATTAGAGTAAAACCTGCCAATTATAAATCCATTATTAAGAAAACTGTTTATTCCAAAATACCATTTATTGAAAAACATAGTAATATTAAAGCGTGAAATCTTCATTGCTGCTGGTGAATGTTAATAGTCACGCCTTCGTCTTCCCATGATAACCGATGATACCTGAAACAATAAACAACTGGGTAAGCACAACACTTAGTGAGTTACCCCACCTGTTGGTGATTTTGTATCATCAATGTGTATTTAAGTGTAATGGATTGACTTGTTGACCAAATTCAATCTTGATGAATATTAAACAAGTAAGGAAGGTGCGGAGTGCACACTTGTTTAAATTTATTCAAGACTCAAAGTAGACTGTCATTTAGGGGCGAAGCCCCTAAACGAACAGGGGTCCGGGGGCAGCGCCCCTGGGAGCGGGGTCCAAGGGGCAGAGCCCCTGGCTGGGGTCGAGCTGCTATTGGTTTTGACAGTTGGAGTAGTTTTTGGACAAAGAAAACTGCCTTGAAAGTTTTCATACAAATGAACTACTTAATCTTTTTGGTCATCATTTTTTCTGGGTACAGCAACAATCACGAAATTCATAACATCCATATTTTCAGTTCTTGATCTCAATTCTGAGTCTTATCCGATTAAAGATTGGGAGTACCACCCAAATACTTTAATATGAAAGCGAAAGCACAATTCTCAGAATTTCCAAGGCTATTTTATCCCGAATTTCTTACAAAGATTAAAGTATTTCTGTGATCATGGCAAGTGGTGATTCTGTGAAGGAAATGACAAGTAAGTTGGAAAAACTGAACAAGTTTGAAGGGCAAGATTTTCGTAGATTGCAGAAGAATATGAAGTTTCTCCTCACCACTCTGAAAGTGGTGTATGTTCTGAGTACACCCATGCCAGTCTTACCAGAATATGTTGAAGATGAACCTTTGGAGGCAACAAGAAGAAGATCAAAGTGGGAAAATGATGATTACATATGTCGTGGTCATATTCTCAATGGTATGTCTGACTCTCTTTTTGATATCTATCAAAATTTCGAATCTGCAAAAGAACTGTGGGATTCTCTTGAATCCAAGTACATGGCTGAAGATGCTTATAGTAAGAAGTTTCTTGTTAGTAACTTTATGGGTTACAAGATGATTGACTCTAGGCCAGTTATGGAACAAGTCCATGAAATGTTAAGGATTTTGGGACAGTTGGCTTAACACAATCTGAAAATGGATGAATCCATTTCTGTGGATGTGATCATTGACAAACTGCCCCCTTCCTGGAAGGATTTTAAACACAATCTGAAACATAACAAAGAGGAATTGATTTTGACTCAACTTGGAAGTTATTTAAGGATTGAAGAGTCCATAAGGACTCGAGAACTTGATAACAATCCTAAAGGCAAGAAACAAGTTGGTTCCTCTTCTGTGAACATGGAGGAAAGAGAAAGTTCAAAGAATCCTAAGAAGTCTAATGGAAAAAGGAAGTTTAAAGGAAAGGATGACAAGTCTTCCAACAAGAAGGCTAAGTTGGTTTGTTGGAATTGTAACAAACCGGGTCACTTCAAGAAAGATTGTCGTCTCCGCAAAGTGAACAAGGATGGTGCTGGACCAAGTGGATCCAAGAGTCCAGAAAAGCAACAAGGTCAGATTTCTGTTTTCATGCAGAATTCTAAATATATTCAGAATTATATTTCTGTGATTTCTGAAGCATTTTATGTGCAGGATGATAAAGTTGCATGGTGGGTTGATTCGGGAGCAACAAGTCATGTTTGCAAAGTTCTATATTGGTTCAAGGACTTTCAACCAATTGAAGATGGATCTGTTGTGAAGATGGGAAATGTTGCAACTGAACCAATCAAGGGCATAGGATCTGTTTTACTTACTTTTACTTCTGGGAAATGTTTGTGTTTGAACAATGTTTTATATCTTCCAAGGATTCGTAAGAATCTCGTGTCTGAAATTGTATTAGATAAATGTGGTTACAAACAAGTGTGAGAAAGTGACAAGTATATCTTGTCAAGACATGGTTCTTTTATGGGATTTGGCTATATATGTAATGGAATGATTAGGCTTAATATTAATTATCCTTCTAGTGATAATTCTGTTTGCATGGCTTCTAGTAGTACTAGCAATAATTTTCATAAATCTGAATTATGGCATGCTAGACTAGGACACATTCATTACAAGAGATTAAAAGACATGTCTAAAATGAGTTTAATTCCTGCTTTTGATATGCAAAATAATGAAAAATGTAAAACATGCATGCTAACTAAAATCACTAGACAACCTTTCAAAGATGTTGTTAGGGAAAGCAAGGTGTTGGATCTTATACATAGTGATTTATGTGATTTCCATGCAACACCTTCCCTTGGAAACAAGAAGTATGTTGTTACTTTTATTGATGATGCATATAGATATTGTTATATCTATTTGCTACATTCTAAGGATGAAGCACTTGATAAATTTAAAATTTATAAACAACAAGTTGAGCTTCATAAAAATGAATTAATAAAAGTATTGCGTACTGATAGAGGTGGTGAGTATTATGATCCAGTTTATTTTGAATCAACTGGAATAATACATCAAACCACAGCTCCATATACACCACAACAAAATGGTGTAGCTAAAAGGAAGAATAGGACTTTGAAAGAAATGGTTAATTCCATGTTGTCATATTCTGGTTTAAGTGAAGGGTTTTGGGGTGAGGCAATGTTAACTGCATGTTACATTTTGAATAGAACTCCAAATAAAAGGAGTAAGAATACTCCTTATGAACTTTTGTGTAAAAAGGTACCAAATTTGAGTTATCTCTAAGTTTGGGGTTGTAGAGCAGTTGTAAGGCTCACTGAACCCAAAAGGAAAACATTGGGTGAGAGAGGTATAGATTGTATCTTTGTTGGATATGCTGAGCATTCCAAAGCATATAGATTCTATGTTTTAGAATCTAATGACTCTGTGTCTGTAAACACAGTGATAGAGTCAAGAGATGATATCTTTGATGAAGAAAGATTTACATCTATACCTAGACCAAGGGACATGATTCATCAATCTTCCAGCAAGAGTACTACTCAAGTTAAAGATGTTTCTGGTGGTGCAAGTTCTGTACCTAAGCCTAGGAAAAGCACCAGAGCTAGTAAAGCTAAGTCTTTTGGATCTGATTTTCAACTATATTTAGTTGAAGGAACAAGAAATGAGACTATTTCTCAACATCAATATTGTTTTAATATTGAAGAGGATCCAAAGACTTTCAGTGAAGCTATGGCTTCTAGGGATGTTCATTTCTGGAAAAGGGCAATTCATGATGAGATTGATTCTATCATGCATAACAATACTTGGGTATTGGCTGATTTACCTCCTGGTTGCAAGGCATTAGGATGTAAATGGATCCTCAAAAGAAAAATCAAGGTGGATGGCATAATTGATAAGTATAAAGCCAGATTGGTTATCCAAGGCTTTAGACAAAAGGAAGGCATTGATTTCTTTGATACTTATGCTTCTGTTGCCATAATTTCTACTATTAGATTATTATTAACTCTTGCACCTATACATAATCTTGTGATTCACCAAATGAATGTGAAAACTTCATTCTTGAATGGTGACTTGGATGAGGAAATATATATGAAACAACCTGAAGGGTTTGTGATGCCTGGAAATGAACACAACGTGTGCAAGTTGAAGAAATCATTATATGGTTTGAAACAAGCACCAAAACAATGGTATCAAAAGTTTGATGATGTTGTGTTGTCTAATGGTTTTGCATTAAACCAAGCTGACAAGTGTGTATATAGCAAATTTGATTCTTCTGGTAAAGGAGTCATGATTTGCTTATATGTAGATGATATGTTGATTTTTGGTACTGATTTAGAAGAAGTTGATAAAACCAAGAAATTCTTATCATCTAGTTTTGATATGAAAGACATGGGGGAGGCTGAGGTAATTCTTGGTATAAGAATTAAAAAAGGAAACAATGGGATTTCAATTTCTCAATCTCATTATATTGAGAAGATATTGAAAAAGTTTAACTTTGAGAATTGTTCTCCTGTTAGCACTCCTATAGATCCTAGTCTTAAGCTTCTACCTAATAAAGGATCTCCAGTATCTCAACTAGAATACTCAAGGGCTATTGGTTGTCTAATGTATGCCATGATTAGTACTAGGCCTGATACAACATATGCTGTAGGAAGGCTTAGTAGATATACTAGTAATCCTAGTTCACATCATTGGCAAGCTGTGAGTAGAGTATTCAAGTACTTAAAAAGGACCATGAATTATGGTTTAACTTATAGTGGATATCCTTCTGTTTTAGAAGGTTATTCAGATGCCAGCTGTATTAACAAGTTAGAGGATCACTCCTCTACTAGTGGTTGGGTGTTTCTTCTTGGAGGAGGTGCTATTTCGTGGGTATCTAAGAAACAGACTTGTATTACTAACTCAACCATGGAGTCTGAGTTTGTTGCTTTGTCTGCTGCTGGCAGTGTTGTAAATATCGGCCTAGGCGGCGCCTAGGCGCTAGGCGGTCTGCAACTGATTACGATTAGGGGTGCTTGGCGGAAATTGGTCAATATCGATCAAACTCGGGCTAGGCGGTCCTCGGCGGCCCTTGGCGGTCCTTGGCGGTCCTTGGCGGGAAGATTTAAAAAAATTCAAAAATTCAAAATTTCAAATATTACACCAAAATTTACAAAACTTCAAAATTTTAAATTTTTAAATATTCAAATATTCAAATATTATACCAAATATTTCAAATTTTCAAAATTTAAAAATTTTAAATTTTCAAATAATATTTTTTCTTAGGATATATTAAGTTTTAAAATAGTTTTATTAGTAATTTATGGTCCCCGATTAATCCCCGCCAAACCGATTAATCGCTTGACCCCAGTCGACCGCCGAGCTACCGCCCAGCGATTTTTACAACCTTGGCTGCTGGTAAAGAAGTTGAGTGGCTAAGGAATTTGATTTATGAAATTCCATTATGGCCCAAACCGATATCTACCATTTCTATCAGATGTGATAGTGTTGCAACCTTGGCTAAGGCTTATAGTCAAGTGTACAATGGAAAGTCTAGACATTTAAGTGTTAGACATGGCATTATTCGTGAGCTCATCATGACTGGTGTGATATCTGTGGAGTTTGTAAGAACTCAGTTGAATTTAGTCGATCATCTAACCAAAGGGTTAGCAAGAGATCTTGTGTACAAGGCGGCTATAGGGATGGGTTTAAAGTCCACTTAAATCTTTTATATTGAGATACCCAATTCCCATCTAATATAATATTAGATGCTGAATTCAATGTGGAAAGCTTGATATTTAAAGATTGGAACACACTATTATCATCATCCCAAGGTATGTGTTCAGTACTGCAAGTTAAGGAGGTTGAATTTATATTCTTAATAGTTCTTTTGAAAAATTGCATTTGCAGGTGCAAGAATAAAAGGACTACCTATATAAGCATGAAGTTTAGCTGCTTCAAGAAGTTAGGACTTGGCTTTGATATGCTTATTGAAGGATGGGACACAAGCTAGTAAAATATAGTGTCAAGTTAGAACTTATGAAAATATAAACTGTTGTGTGTATTATCTTCATGTATTCACTACGAATAGAAAGGGTTCAATCATTAGTGACACCCTGATATTCGAATATTTGGAATGAATAATATACTAATGTGAAATTCAATCGTCATGACATTTCATTTATGCATCAGTTTATTGTTGTTATGTTTTGTTTTAAGTTAATCAAGATTACACTTAAATGGGGGAGGTTTGTTGGTGATTTTGTATCATCAATGTGTATTTAAGTGTAATGGATTGACTTGTTGACCAAATTCAATATTGATGAATATTAAACAAGTAAGGAAGGTGCGGAGTGCACACTTGTTTAAATTTATTCAAGATTCAAAGTAGACTGTCATTTAGGGGCGAAGCCCCTAAACGAACGGGGGTCCGGGGGCAGCGCCCCTGGGAGCGGGGTCCAAGGGGCGGCAGCCCCTGGCTGGGGTCGAGCTGTTATTGGTTTTGACAGTTGGAGTAGTTTTTGGACAAAGAAAACTGCCTTGACAATTTTCAGATAAATGAACTACTTAATCTTTTTGGTCATCATTTTTTCTGGGTACAACAACAATCACGAAATTCATAACATCCATATTTTCAATTCTTGATCTCAATTCTGAGTCTTATCCGATTAAAGATTGGGAGTACCACCCAAATACTTTAATCTGAAAGTGAAAGCATAATTCTCAGAATTTCCAAGGCTATTTTATCCCGAATTTCTTACACCCCCCTCCAAAAAAAATACCCCATATGATAAACATACAAGCATGCATAACGACCCACAATCATCGGATTGGAATGCCCAGACCCGATCAGTACGCGGATTGGAACGACAACATGCAACAGGTCAAATCAGTCATCGAGCTAGAATACGCAGGGTTTGTTGGCCTACCGCCTCAACCCAACCGCTCTTCCCGAGCCTCCGTGCCTATGGCTTACAACCTTCCCGCACCGGGTATCTTCGCCTACAGCACAAATAATGGCCACCTCAACACACTACCACCATATGTCGACATATAAACAATCAATGATCAAGTAAGCACACAATACATGCAAATATCAATCATACAACTAACTACCGCCTACTAGTCATGTCACAACACATTGTCCCGCTACCAGCTAACCTATAGGAAATGTGTAATCATAAGTCACCAGAGGTGAGATATCCACCCGAACAGATGATCTGTCACACCCCAAAACCGAGAATGGCGGAAACGTTCTGGGGTGGAGGACGTCATGTACAGTATCATAACAATGCATAATAGTAAAGACAAGCAACAACATCCATTGCATTAATATAATAATTATAATACAAGCGTGTTCTGTACAGTTTGTTAGACACCAAAAGTATCAAAATAAAAGATGAGTCTTGTATGTGCTCCATCTTCTCAAAAGCTGCATCTGTACCTGTCAACTGATGACCTGAGAATACAAGTTATTTTGAAAGCGAGTATCAGCATAAAGCTGGTGAGTTCATAAGTATTTAGTGTCCTTGCTTGTATAAAAATGTTCACAACCATGTAGAAGAATGGTTGATATCAATGTTTGAAAATAGTATGATCCCTAGAAAATCCTATATTTTCCAGTAAAAGTAGTCTTCTACCAAGACCCGGTTGTTTGTATGTTTGATCCTTTGAAAGTGTGAAAGTTTTCCCGGTAAAACTATCAGTATGAAAATATAGTTTTAGACTTCATTCATGTAAAGTAATTGGGAAAATAATGGTTTACCCCAGCAGTGTCACTGCCGGCTGAATGTAATAAAAATGCAGACTCCAGGTAGTATTAAATGTACAATACACCTCGGGGAGTCTGTTTTGCCTTTAATTCTTAGTGTGTTAATTAAAGGTCTGAATGTGAACTCGTATGTAACCATGCTTATTGACGATCGAATAACTGATGACCCTCCAGGTCACACGTAGTATGGTGACATTTTGTCACCCCTGGGCCTAGTCGGCTCGGACTGTAGCTAGCAGTCGGGATGTCGGAGTGTCTGTCCCGTATAGATCTATATACATAATGCCCGTTCTCCCTCCAGGAGACTCTGGTTACACGGTGATAGCACAGTGAAGTGTCGTATCGAGAAGTAGTATGTCACATTCTGTTTTAGTATATTCTCTTGTATTAGAGTGTAATATACTTTTTGGTATAATAAATAGAGTGTCCTCTTGTATAGTATATAGTATTCTCTTCGCATAGTATTTAGCATGTATTGACTCATAGCTGTACTGACTATAGTAAGTGTCATGGTAACAGTAGTAATGAGCGGTAATCCTTAACTATACCTATTATTGTTAAAATAGAAATGTTGGTTGCATGCCTTTGATACACAAAGGTATTGAACTGAAGTGAAGACTTTTATATCCATCACAAATATATACAATATATAACTAAGAATTCAACGACAGTCGGACAGATAACAATATACCCTAAGTCCACAATCAAACAAGAACAGGAAGTAAGGTGAGCTATCAGTCCTAAGTCCTTCAAGTCTTACTTACATAAATATATTGGTGTAGATATGGTTTGGGAACAAAAGAAGTTTAAAAGAGTTTGGAAATAGTTTTATAACAAATTAACATGAAAATGAGTTTGATAAACATTTAAAGCAGTTTTGTTGACAAAGCAGTTGAAAATATAGAAAATCCTTTTGGTTGCAAGTTATAAATCACATGTGATTGACATTATAACTTGTTTGGTTCAACTTGTATCCCCCCCCATAAAAGCATTTAAAAACATTTAAAAGGTTGATTAAGGGGTATGAACTCACCTGAAATGAGTGGTGCGAATGTCAGATCGAAAAAAGACGCTAATTGTCAAGTGAAGACATGAGCACACACGGATCCTAATTAGCATATAAAGACACATATATGCATAAATTAGTGTTTATATGATTAATCAAGAGGGATAACATCCTTATAGTCTAGGAAACACTTATATGGAAGTGTTACAATCATAAGGATTGCATAAAAGGAATGTATGGTCACCAAATGGAGCTTTCGGTCCAAGTGGTATGTTCATAGGAGCTTTCGGTCTTAATGGTATTCTCGGTCCAAAAAGGTTCTCGGTCCGAAGGGGTTCTCGGTCCGAAGAGGTTCTCGGTCCGAAGAGGTTCTCGGTTTTTAGGGTTTTCGGTTTTTCGGGTTTTCGGTTAGGACCGAAAACTCAGAATCCTCGGTGCATGTGTTGTTTTTCAAGGGCTTTCGAACATGCAAAGGGGTTCTAAGCTTTATCCGAAGTCTTAAGTGAGCTTTGAGGTCTTAAAGGGACCTTTCTTTAGGGGTTTTCGGTTTAAGGAGATGCACTAAACCGAAAACTCCTTTTGTTCTTGGAAAAGTCGATTTCAAGGCTTCTAAATCAAGTATCTTTACTAGATAACAAGTGTAGGAAGTAGATACTTACAATGTGGAAGCAAAGAAAGGTGTTTTCGGCCACACACACTAGTGTGTGTTCTTGGTGTTCTTGAAGAACACTTGAAGATCTAAGAAAAAGTGAAGATTTCATGGATGAAATCATGTAAAAACACTAGATTAAGTGTTGTAGGAAAGAATCTAGGAAGAAAACACTTACATTTTGGTGGATTTGGGGAAATGAACTTATGATACTTGGGAGAAAAGCTTGGTGTTCTTGGGGTGGGAAGTGGAAAAATGAGGGAAAAGTGTGTAAACTCATGCTATATGCATGAGTTCTTGGGAAAATGGTGTTTTAGGGCCAAACACCCCTTGTTTGGCCGTAAACACCTAGTCAAGGCGTTGATAAATTTGCTTGTTACACCTCACTCATAACGACACTTCCTTTTATTCAATCGTTTGACGAAATTAAAAATAAAACACCCAAACGGCTTAAATCCGGCCAAAAATGTACTGAAATGTTTTTTGACTAATTTTTGAAGTGTTTGACTGTAGAAATTATACAAATGAAAATTTCGGGTTGTCACATCATCCCCCCGTTAGAGGGAATTTCGTCCCGAAATTAGAGTTCAAGCAACTAAGTTATTACAAAATAACTAAGTAAAAAAATGAGGATATTTAAGTTTCATTTGATCCTCGCGCTCCCATGTGAATTCAGGTCCTCGCTTGGCGTTCCAGCGAACCTTCACTATCGGGATACGGCTTTGTTTTGTTCGTTTGACCTCTCGGTCCATGATCTCTAAAGGTTCTTCCACGAAGTTGAGGCTCTCGTTGATCTCGATCTCGTCGAGTTGGATTACAAGAGTCTCGTCGGATAGACACTTCTTCAAGTTCGAGACGTGGAAGGTAGGATGTACGTTACTAAGCTCGCGGGGTAGATTGAGTTTGTAAGCTACGGGGCCGATTCTAGCGAGAATCTCGAAAGGCCCTATGTATCTTGGATTCAACTTTCCACGCTTTCCGAAACGTATCAAGCCTTTCCAGGGTGAGACTTTCAAAAGGAATCGATCTCCCACCTGGAACTCCAAGGGTTTCTTTCGTTTGTCTGTGTAGATTTTCTGTCGGTCTCTAGAGGCTTTCAATCGTTCACGAATCTGAATGATCTTCTCTGTCGTTTCCCGAATGATCTCCGGACCCGTGAGAGTGCTGTCAGGAACTCGTCCTTTAGCCAACTGGGTGTCACCCACCTCAGCCCAGCACAGAGGGGATCTGCACTTCCGGCCGTAGAGGGCTTCAAATAGAGCAGCTTTGATGCTCGTGTGATAACTGTTGTTGTAGGAAAATTCGACGAGGGGTAAGTGGGTATCCCACGCCTTACCAAAGTCGATCACACAGGCTCGCAGCATATCTTCCAAGGTTTGGATGGTTCTCTCACTTTGTCCGTCGGTCTGTGGATGGTAGGCCGTACTCATGTCCAGCCTCGTTCCTAAGGAGTTTTGTAGTGACTGCCAGAATCTCGAAGTAAATCTACTATCTCTGTCGGAAATAATGGATATAGGAACACCATGCAGTCGTACGATCTCCCTAATGTAGGTTCTCGTGAGCTTCTCCATTTTGTCGGTTTGTTTGATGGGTAGGAAGTGTGCGGACTTGGTCAATCTGTCGACGATGACCCAAATGGTATCAAGTCCACCCGTAGTCTTGGGCAGCTTGGTTATGAAGTCCATAGTGATCCGCTCCCACTTCCATTCAGGTATCTCCGGTTGTTGGAGTAGACCTGACGGTTTCTGGTATTCGACCTTAACCTTTGCGCAAGTAAGGCATTTACTCACGAAGGTAGCAATCTCTGCTTTCATGTTAGGCCACCAGTATGACTTTTTAAGATCCAGATACATCTTATCTGAACCTGGGTGGACGGAGTATCGAGTGTTGTGTGCTTCCTTCATGACCAAGTCTCTGAAGCCACCGTGTCGCGGTGTCCAGATCCGGTCCATGAGATATAAGGCTCTGTCACCCTTGACTTCCAAGTTCTTATCCATTCCTCGCAGTGATTCTCCCGCCACATTTTCAGGTTTCAAGGCTTCGAGCTGAGCCTCCTTAATCTGTGTGGAGAGATGCAAATGGATAGTCATGGTCAATGACTTGACTCTTCGGCCAGAATATTCCTTCCGACTTAGGGCGTCTGCTACTAGGTTGGCTTTACCCGGATGATAACGAATTTCGCATTCGTAGTCATTGAGTAGCTCGACCCACCGTCGTTGTCGCATATTGAGCTCCTTCTGGTTGAATATGTGTTGTAGGATTTTGTGGTCTGTATAGATGGTGCTCTTCGTACCATACAGATAGTGTCTCCAGATTTTTAGGGCGAACACAACCGCTCCTAATTCAAGGTCGTGCGTGGTGTAGTTGACTTCATGTGTCTTCAGCTGTCTTGAGGCGTAGGCGATGACCTTACCTCGTTGCATCAGAACACAGCCGAGCCCCTGATTGGATGCATCGCAGTATACTACGAAGTCTTCTATCCCTTCGGGGAGGGATAGTATCGGTGCGGTGCATAAGGCTCATTTCAGGGTTTGGAATGCCTTCTCCTATTTTTCCTCCCAGTCAAAGGCCACGCCTTTCTGGGTTAATGTAGTCAGGGGTTTTGCGATTCGAGAGAAGTTCTGAATGAACCTGCGGTAGTAGCCAGCGAGGCCTAGAAATTGGCGAATTTCCGTAGGCGTCTTTGGTGCTGACCAGTTCTCAATAACTTTAATCTTGGATGGGTCCACGTGGATTCCTTCTTCGCTAACCACGTGTCCTAAGAATTCGACTCTTCGGATCCAAAATTCGCACTTAGAGAACTTCGTGTATAGCTTCTCCAATCGTAGGGTTTCCAGGACTTGTCGTAGATGATCGTTGTGCTCCTCCTTACTTCCAGAGTAGATAAGTATGTCATCAATGAAGACGATGACGAACTGATCCAAGTAAGGACGGCACACTCTATTCATCAAGTCCATGAATACTGCGGGCGCATTGGTCAGTCCGAACGGCATCACTACGAACTCGTAGTGTCCGTAACGAGTTCGGAAGGCTGTTTTCGGAACATCCTCCTCCAGTACTCGTAACTGGTGATACCCGGACCTCAGATCGATCTTGGAAAAATAGCTCACCCCCTGCAGTTGGTCAAATAAATCGTCTATGCGAGGAAGAGGGTAACGATTTTTGATTGTGAGCTTGTTGAGTTCCCTGTAATCGATGCACATATAGAACGATCCGTCTTTCTTCTTCACGAACAAGACCGGCGCTCCCCAGGGTGAGAAGCTTGGTCTTATGAAGCCCTTGTTGAGCAGTTCGTTAAGTTGACCGGATAGTTCTTGCATCTCAGTAGGTGCTAGACGATAGGGCGATTTGGCTACGGGAGTCGCTCCTGGGATTAAGTCGATTCGGAACTCGACTTGACGTTGCAGGGGTAATCCTGGGAGTTCTTCCGGAAAGATGTCGGGAAAATCGCGTACTACGGGGAGGTCTTTTAGGTCTTTCGTTTTCTGGCTCATATCGACAACGTGCGCCAGGAATGCACGATATTCCTTACGCAAGTACTTCTGGGCTCGAATACTTGAGATGATGCGAAGGCTCGTACTGGGTTTGTCTCCGTAGATCATCAAGGTTTCGTTATTGGGTAAATTTAGACGGATGGCTTTGTCGAAACACAGGATATCGGTACGATGGAGACTCAACCAGTCCATGCCCACGATGACATCGAAACTCTTGATCGATACTGGTATGAGGTCGATTGGGAATGAATGATTATCTAGCGTGAGGGTACAACTTATGTAGATTTCGTTAGAACTCTTTGTCTTGCCGTTAGCCATTTCTACGACGAAGGTTTCTTTTAGTGTTTTCGGTGATTGTGTAAGTAAGTGTCTAAAGTTTTGGTTTACAAAGCTTCTTTCTGCCCCGCTATCAAATAGGATACAAGCATAAGAGTTATCGAGAAGGAATGTACCCGTGACTACGGTGGGGTCTGCTACTGCTTCATTATGGCCGATAGCAAGTAGCCTCTCTGTTCCTCCTACATTCCCAATCTTCGGGCAGTTTCTTTTGAAGTGCCCTGTCTCGCCGTAGCCGTAGCAGGCCTGGCTCACTCCCGAATTTGGGACTTGGGAAATGGGTTTGGGTGGTGTTCGGCAAAACCGGACGGTATGGCCCTTCTGGTCACAGTTAGTGCAGTGCATTTCCCGGCAGGGGCCGTTGTGATGGAAAGAGCACTTGGTGCACTTGGGTAGATTCCCTGCATATGTTTGGGCTGGTACAGGGGCAACAGGAGTAGTGGCAGCATGGACAGCCACCGTTTGTTGGTTCTTTGTAGAGTATTGGGCTGATTTACCCTTCTTTCGGTCCCACCGCTTCCTTTTGTTGTCGGATGTCTTGGCTGATGCGGGGGTAGTCGTTGGGTTTGTTGATGGAGTAGAGGGAGTCTCATGATCAATGAGCCTTTGGGCTAATTCCTTGGCACTTTCAAAGGTCGCAGGGTGTGAGGCTAGAACATTTCCTCGATATGGGGGTACCAGACCCCATATGTATCGTTCAATTTTCTTGCTTTCGGTGGGCACCATGTTAGGGCATAGAGCCACCAAGTCGCAGAACCTGGCCGTATAAGCTACGATGTCGGAACCCTGCATTTTGAGGTTCCAAAGTTCCTCCTCAAGCTTCTGAATTTTGCCCCTCGGGCAGTACTCCCTTGTCAAGAGGTCCTTCAATGTGTCCCAACCCATGGCGTTGGCTGTTACCAAGGAGAGTGATTTGACATGGCCATTCCACCATGTCAAAGCCCTTTCGGAGAAGGTGCAAGCAGCAAATTTTATCTTGCTTCCCTCGGGGCACGAGCACATCTCAAAGATTGCTTCGGTTCTTTCGATCCATTGGGATAGTGCAAGGATTCCTCTGGTTCCATTGAAGTAGGTAGGTTTGTAGCTGATGAAGTCTTTATAGGTGCACTCACGTGCACGTGGGTGGGTTTCACCATGGCTAGAGGTAGTACCCATTCCACCTCCACTGGCGCCACCAGAATTGACTTGCGCCATGGCGGCGGTCACAACTGCTTGAAACATCACCGGATCGAGCTGCAGTGGGGGTGGTGGTGGTGGAGCTTGAGTTGTGGGCGTTTTCCTGACTGGACGCTTGCGAGGCGGCATCCTTTACTAAAAGTTTATGAAAATGATGATAATAGTGAGAATCGATTGTAAGTACGATGAAAGTGTTTTATGGACTAAATCACCATAGTCCAACTATCAGATGGAGTTATACTAATAGATTAGAGAAACGCTAGAGTACAAACTTTCTCATAGATTAGATAACTGCCAATATTACTGGTATTACTGATGTAAAATGAATTCGGGAAAAATGACCTAACAGTAGGTCTTACATCAAACCAAAAGGGAAAATGTTGGCAGTTTAGAAGTCTAGTTAGAGTAATTTCAAAGTTAGGAATGTTTACAGACAAGTGCTCTACAGAGCATATAAAAGAAAAGGCTATTCCTTAATCAAAAGAGAAGGATGAGTTGACATCTTCTACTGGCGATGGGTATCCCTCGGGTGAACCCTTAGGTCTGCCAGTTGGCGTATGACTTCTTGAAGATGTCGTTCCCGCGCCCTCTGATGCATCCGGAGTTCCATGACTTCGGCTCGGGATGCAGCTAGCTGTTGCTGCAGAGCCTCGTTGGTCCTCCTAGTCCTATCCATAGCTTCTTCAAGTTGGCGGATACGGACAGTGTTGAGGCCAGAGTTGGCATCAATTTCCACTACTCGGTCGATGGCTGCATGACCTTGCTCGACGTTCCTAGCAATCCTTCGGACCATGATGGGCAGGACTCGGTCAGCTGATCCTCCCTCGCTTATGTTGTAAAAGCTTCGGTCTCCGTTGAAAGGTAAGGGATGACCCTGTTCATCACTCCATTGATTCAAGGTTATTTCCCACATGGGAGTGGGACCTTGAAATGTCGGACGGGGGTTGAGGTTTGGAGCTACTGGGGGTAGGTTGTTGACTTCTGGCTCGGAGTTGGAGCTATCTGAAGAGCCTTCTGCATGGTGATCATCCAAAGGAATCGGGTGATCATCTTCTGGCTCTTCATCAAGCCATCCTCCAATGCCTTGGTTCGGATGGTACGGATCGCCAGGAAGGTGGAAGCCAGCCATGCTATCTACACGAGAATGGGGAAAGAAAAGTTAATAGACGTACTAATCTAAGATACTTATAAGATGATCGTTATTAGTCGACCCAATACTTGCATAATGCATACCAATTACATGTAATCGAGACAGGATAGACCTTCAAATAAGTGACCCTAACTCTAAATCCACAACCGAACAAGGAACATGAAGTAAAGCAAAGATCACAGATTCTAAGGCTATAGCGTCTTAGTCACATGTAACCGTAGAGTATCCACTTAGCAACTATTGCCCTACTAGTAACGACCCTTTTAGTTCTCACATATGTAATTTATAAAAATGCAGAATACTCCTATAGTATTCTTGTTCCAATGTTCTTGTAGTAGTGTTGGTAAGTTTCTAGACTTGTTGCAACACCACAACCATTCTTAGGCACATGCTAGTCACTCCTAGAAGAATGTAGTTGATCAGGCTACATCCACCCAGATTTAACTATATGTCTCTAAGCCTAATTGTGCTGTTCAACAATCTTAATACTTTTGTTCTGTTCTAATATGATACTGACCCTTTGTATGAATGGATGTATATATATACTTAGTTAAATATTTTATTATTTAAAAGTATATATTCTTGTTCAGAGTGTTTTAATCCCGATGTGTTTATAGTTCGTATATCTTTTATGGGTTGATATACTTGATTCACTATAAACAATGCTCTGATACCAATCTGTCACACCCCAAAACCGAGAATTGCGGAAACGTTCTGGGGTGGAGGACGTCATGTACAATATCATAAAAATGCATAATAGTAAAGACAAGCAACAACATCCATTGCATTAATATAATAATTGTAATACAAGCGTGTTCTGTACAGTTTGTTAGACACCAAAAGTATAATCAAAATAAAAGATGAGTCTTGTATGTGCACCATTTTCTCAAAAGCTGCATCTGTACCTGTCAACTGATGACCTGAGAATACAAGTTATTTTGAAAGCGAGTATCAGCATAAAGCTGGTGAGTTCATAAGTATTTAGTGTCCTTGCTTGTATAAAAATGTTCACAACCATGTAGAAGAATGGTTGATATCAATGTTTGAAAATAGTATGATCCCTAGAAAATCCTATATTTTCCAGTAAAAGTAGTCTTCTACCAAGACCCGGTTGTTTGTATGTTTGATCCTTTGAAAGTGTGAAAGTTTTCCCGGTAAAACTATCAGTATGAAAATATAGTTTTAGACTTCATTCATGTAAAGTAATTGGGAAAATAATGGTTTACCCCAGCAGTGTCACTGCCGGCTGAATGTAATAAAAATGCAGACTCCAGGTAGTATTAAATGTACAATACACCTCGGGGAGTCTGTTTTGCCTTTAATTCTTAGTGTGTTAATTAAAGGTCTGAACGTGAACTCGTATGTAACCATGCTGATTGACGATCGAATAACTGATGACCCTCCAGGTCACACGTAGTATGGTGACATTTTGTCACCCCTAGGCCTAGTCGACTCCGACTGTAGCTAGCAGTCGGGATGTGGGAGTGTCTGTCCTGTATAGATCTATACACATAATGCCCGCTCTCCCTCCAGGAGACTCTGGTTACACGGTGATAGCACATTGAAGTGTCGTATCGAGAAGTAATATGTCACATTCTGTTTTAGTATATTCTCTTGTATTAGAGTGTAATGTACTTTTTGGTATAATAAATAGAGTGTTCTCTTGTATAGTATATAGTATTCTCTTCGCATAGTATTTAGCATGTATTGACTCATAACTGTACTGACTATAGTAAGTGTCATGGTAATAGTAGTAATGAGCGGTAATCCTTAACTATACCTATTATAGTTAAAATAGAAATGTTGGTTGCATGCCTTTGATACACAAAGGTATTGAACTGAAGTGAAGACTTTTATATCCATCACAAATATATATAATATATAACGAAGAATTCAACGACAGTCGGACAGATAACAATATACCCTAAGTCCACAATCAAACAAGAACAGGAAGTAAGGTGAGCTATCAGTCCTAAGTCCTTCAAGTCTTACTTACATAAATATATTGGTGTAGATATGGTTTGGGAACAAAAGAAGTTTAAAAGAGTTTGGAAATAGTTTTATAACAAATTAACATGAAAATGAGTTTGATAAACATTTAAAGCAGTTTTGTTGACAAAGCAGTTGAAAATATAGAAAATCCTTTTGGTTGCAAGTTATAAATCACATGTGATTGACATTATAACTTGTTTGGTTCAACTTGTATCCCCCCCCCATAAAAGCATTTAAAAACATTTAAAAGGTTGATTAAGGGGTATGAACTCACCTGAAATGAGTGGTGCGAATGTCGGATCGGAAAAAGACGCTAAGTGTCAAGTGAAGACTTGAGCACACACGGATCCTAATTAGCATATAAAGACACATATATGCATCAATTAGTGTTTATATGATTAATCAAGAGGGATAACATCCTTATAGTCTAGGAAACACTTATATGGAAGTGTTACAATCACAAGGATTGCATAAAAGGAATGTATGGTCACCAAATGGAGCTTTCGGTCCAAGTGGTATGTTCCTAGGAGCTTTCGGTCTTAATGGTATTCTCGGTCCAAAAAGGTTCTCGGTCCGAAGGGGTTCTCAGTCCGAAGAGGTTCTCGGTCCGAAGAGGTTCTCGGTCCGAAGAGGTTCTTGGTTTTTAGGGTTTTCGGTTTTTAGGGTTTTCGGTTAGGACCGAAAACTCAGGATCCTCGGTGCATGTGTTGTTTTTCAAGGGCTTTCAAACATGCAAATGGGTTCTAAGCCTTATCCGAAGTCTTAAGTGAGCTTTGAGGTCTTAAAGGGACCTTTCTTTAGGGGTTTTCGGTTTAAGGAGATGCACTAAACCGAAAACTCCTTTTGTTCTTGGAAAAGACGATTTCAAGGCTTCTAAATCAAGTATCTTTACTAGATAACAAGTGTAGGAAGTAGATACTTACAATGTGGAAGCAAAGAAAGGTGTTTTCGGCCACACACACTAGTGTGTGTTCTTGGTGTTCTTGAAGAACACTTGAAGATCTAAGAAAAAGAGAAGATTTCATGGATGAAATCATGTAAAAACACTAGATTAAGTGTTGTAGGAAAGAATCTAGGAAGAAAACACTTACATTTTGGTGGATTTGGGGAAATGAACTTATGATACTTGAGAGAAAAGCTTGGTGTTCTTGGGGTGGGAAGTGGAAAAATGAGGGAAAAGTGTGTAAACTCATGCTATATGCATGAGTTCTTGGGAAAATGGTGTTTTAGGCCCAAACACCCCTTGTTTGGCCGTAAACACCTAGTTAAGGTGTTGATTAATTTGCTTGTTACACCTCACTCATAACGACACTTCCTTTTATTAAATCGTTTGACAAAATTAAAAATAAAACACCCAAACGGCTTAAATCCGGCCAAAAATGTACTGAAATGTTTTTTGACTAATTTTTGAAGTGTTTAACTGTAGAAATTATACAAATGAAAATTTCGGGTTGTCACATGATCCTACTCTAAAGCCCCAACCAAACAAAGAACATACTAGAAAGCCTAGATCAAGAGTTCTCAGGCTATCCTACATGATTACATACAACCCTAGGGCACTCCACTAGATGATAACCATTATACCACTAATACAACATCCTATCATATAAGGATATATACACAGATCTAGCAGATCACTATAGCACATCAACATCCTATATACCAGGATACAGATCTAACAGATCACTACAGCATAGCAACATCCTATATACCAAGATACAGATCTAACAGATCACTACAGCATAGCAACTTCTCAAGTTATACATGTAATTTCATTTTATCCAAAGCATAAGCCCCAACTAGCATACAAGTGGAGATATACAACATAAAAACTAGTTAGAAGAATACCTATTAGTTGTAGCTTGTAGTTATTGACCTTTCAAGAGCTTAGTACCTCAAATGTGATACCTCAAATGAGTCACAAACACAAAAAGCAAGAGGAGGCTTATGAGAGAGAGGTTATGAAGCACAATTCGCCTAGGGTTTCACCTTGGAATTATTATGGCCGATTTCAGGGATGCTAGGGGTTACTTTTATAGTGTGGAAATCCTAGGGTTTCATACATGTAAACCCTAATTCACCATGACTCTTCACATTTCATAGGCCCTTTGGATTAAACCTTCATGGACTCTCATATAGGTTAGTCCATCCCTAATCAACATGGATCATTACCCCAAACTATAAGTATTACTGATTTATCTAATAAGTCTCTGTAAATTTAATCATTCTCATTTGATCACTAAATTAATTCCAAATTAATTCTTGATCAATACCAATTAAATAATATGATTTCTCAATTAATATATTATTCATATAATATATTAATAAATCACAAATAACCTCTTTCTCAAAAATCCATCCTATCAAATTGCTCCGGTGAAGGCAACCCAAAAGGACCATGCTACTACCGGGTCAAGTACATACCAATTATAGTTATGGGCTTAGACACCTAATACAACAGTCTCCCATTTGGATAAGTGTAATAACTATAACTGCCAATGTAACTTCAAAATCCGATTAGCAATTGTAGCTCTCAAAAGCCGCTTTCCAACTATGATCTAGTCAAATGACGTGTCCTTCAGATAAGTGATCATATAATCCTCTGTTATTCAAGATATCATGTGGACAAAGACATGGAATAAAGTCATACTCATTGTCCAATAGTTTGTTTCTTGATTTCTGATTTGTTTGACAAAGAACTTAATTGAACACATCAATTGAGTCTTGACCGGGCCCGACACATAATTCAAAACAAGATCATCGAGGGGCCCAAGATCTTGCTTTTAATCCTCTTAGGATAAAAGGAACAGATAAATTTCGACTTATATGCTTGCACTAATTACTTGTTAAATTATACCCAACAATATATTTTATAACATCAAGTTACTGATGCGTTTTCGTACTATCAATGTACAACCAACTTGTAATCAACAACTCATATATCTTGGTTTGAAGACTATATGATATTATTGTCTCACAATCACTCGTGATAAATTCTACGAAGTGATTCATGTGAGCGTGGGTTTAATTCAATACTCAAACTCTTATTTCAAGAGTACTCATGAACGCTGCAGCAAACCTTTGCTATGTCTAAACACCTTAGACAATCTACAAGCCAATTCATGACAGTCTAACCTCATAGCTTACTTCCAAAGTATGGTTGACTGTGAATGGTTTGAATAATCATATTATTCTGGAAGTCAAAACATGCAAAAAGTGAAACATAAAATAAACAATTGATAGATGACAGTAAACTTTACTCATAAATAAAACCCTTATTATATAATCATCAAATGTCAAATACATTTATTTATTACAAGTTTCTAACTGTCTATCTAATCACTAAAACTAATATCGTCCCTTAGGCGAATGCTCCTAGCATGCTGAAAATGCTTAATCCTACTCAGTCCCTTCATAAGGGGATCTGCTGTGTTATCCTCTGACGATACCCTCTTCACTACGAGGAGTCCGTCTTCTACTCGATGTCTTATGAAGTGATATTTTCTGTTGATGTGTCTGGATCTGCCATGATCCCTTGGTTCCTTGGTTACGGCGACCGCATCCTCGTTGTCACAGAAAATTTCCATAGGCTCCTTTACAGCTGGTACAACTCCAAGATCTCCGATGAAGTTCTTTAGCCATATTTCCTCCTTCGACGCTTCGCTTGCTGCTACGTACTCTGATTCGCACGTTGAATCAACCACAGTCTCCTGTTTGGAACTTTTCCATGTTACTGCTCCTCCATTTAGGGTAAATACCCAGCCCGACTGAGAGCGGAAATTAACTCTGTCGGTCTGAAAGCTGGCGTCACTATACCATGTTACTCTCAAGTCATAACTCCCACCGAGGGTAAGGACCCAGTCCTTAGTCCTCTGCAGGTACTTAAAAATGTTCTTTACTGCTATGTAGTGAGTCCTACCAGGATTTCGTTGATATCGACTAACCATGCTCAAAGCAAAAGCCACATTAGGGCGAGTACATGTCATAGCATACATGATCGAGCCAACGGCGGAAGCATATGGTACTCGACTCATTTCTCCTATTTCGGCATCGATACTTGGAATCTGAATCTTACTCAGTTTGGTATTGCTCTGGATAGGCAATTCTCCTTTCTTAGAATTCTCCATGTTGAAACGTTTCAACACCTTGTCCAAGTAGGTACTTTGACTAAGTCCTATTAGTCTTTTACTCATATTTCTCAATATCCTTATCCCTAGAATGTAAGCAGCTTCCCCGAGGTCCTTCGTAGCGAAACACTTCCCAAGCTAGACCTTAACTTCCTGCAAGGTTGGAACATCGTTTCCTATGAGCAGTATGTCATCCACATAAAATACCAGAAAGCTAACTATACTCCCACCAGCCTTGAAATATACACATGAATTATCCTCTCTTCTCGAAAAACCAAACTCTTTGACTTTCTCATCGAAACAAAGATTCCATCAGCAAGATGCTTGTTTTAATCCATAAATGGATTTCTCAAGCTTACACACTCTATTAGGGTACTTTGCATCTACAAAACCCTCTGGCTGACTCATGTAAACATCTTCAACCAACTTCCCATTAAGAAAAGCGGTTTTGACATCCATCTGCCATATTTCATAATCATGGAATGCAGCTATGGCTAGCATAACCCTTATAGACTTGATCTTCGCTACTGGTGAGAAGGTCTTGTCATAGTCAACTCCAGGAGTTTGAGTAAAGCCCTTCGCAACCAATCGTGCCTTATATGTGTGTACTTTCCCATCCATGTCGGTCTTCTTCTTGAAGATCCACTTACACCCGAACGTCTTACGACCTAGTACATTATCAACCAAGTTCCAAACTTGATTTTCATACATAGATTGAATCTCGCTGTCCAGTGCCTCTTTCCACTTTGCAGACTCTTGGCCCGCCATGGCTTCCTTGTAGTTGTTAGGTTCATCCAAATTTACCAGTGTGCTATCACTGAGAAACGTATCACCTTCACTTGTTATATGAAAACCATATAACATAGGTGGAACACTAACTCTACTGTAACGTCTCAGAGGTAAGGACTGGTCAACTGGGTCAACAGGATTCTCATCCTTTGGTTAAGTGCTAGTATTAGAGGTTCCTTCATCGCTTAACTCTTGAAGCTCTTCAAGGTCAATTTTCCTCCCACTATCCTCTTGGCATATGAGTTCTCTTTCACGAAAGACATCCCTTCATGTTACGAAGACCACGTTCTCACTAGGTCTATAAAACAAATATCCAAAGGATTTCTGTGGGTAGCCGATGAAAATACAATGCTCACTACGAGGTTCAAGCTTGTCGTGAGTCTCTCACCTTACGAAATCCTCACAACCCCAAACCTTGATATGCGCTAATGAGGGAACCTTCCCTGTCCACATTTCATGAGGTGTGTTGGCAACCTTCTTAGTTGGGACTAGATTAAATATATGGGCGGCGGTCTCTAAGGCATACCCCCACAATCAGATAGGTAACGAAGCTCGACTCATCATGGAATGAACCATATCCAACAAGGTTCGATTGCGCCTCTCGGCCACACCATTAAGCTGCGGTGTCCTAGGTGGCGTCAATTGTGAAACAATTCCACATTCCTTAAGATAGTCATGGAACTCAATACTAAGATACTCACCACCTCGATCAGATCAGAGCGTCTTTATCTTCCTGCCCAATTGATTATCCAGTTCTTGCTTAAACTCTTTGAACTTTTCAAAGGTTTCCGACTTGTGCTGGATTAAGTAGATATATCCATCTCTGCTATAATCGTCGGTAAAGGTTACATAGAAGTGATTATCATCCCTTGTGGCGGATCTGAAGGTCCCACACACATTTGTGTGTCTGATATCCAACAAACCCTCACTTCTTTCACACGTACAAGTGAAAGGCGACTTGGTCATTTTTCCAAGCAAACAAAATTCGCACGTGTCATCCGACTTTAAGTCAAATGACTCCAACACTCCATCCTTTTGGAGTGTGGCTATGCGTTTCTTGTTGACATGTCTAAGACGACAATGCCACAAGCATGCCTTGTCCAAACCATTGGACGAATCAATATGCAATACATTATTTCCTAAGTCGTCTACAATCATCACAGTTTCATATATACCATTACAAGGCAATGCTTCAAAATAAAATTTATCATTATAAAAAGCATTAATAGAACCAATTTCATTGTTAAATGAAAATATAAAACCTTGTTTATACAAACCATGAAAAGAAATAATGTTTCTTGCCATATCTGACGAGTAGCAACAATTATTCAAATCTAGCCCTAACCCGTTACTAAGCAATAAAGAATAAACTCCAATCTTGGTGACAGGCGACACTTTCCTATTCCCCATGATCAAGTTCATCTTCCTATGCTCCACATCCCTACTTCTTTTTAGACCCTGCAATCCAGAACAAATGTGAAAACCACATCCTGTATCAAGGACCCAAGAACTAGCATGTGATGAGTTGTTAGATTGAATAGTGTAAATACCTGCGAAGGTGGGCTTTATCTTCCCATGCTTAATGTCCTGCAAGTATTTGGGGCAGATTCGTTTCCAGTGCCCTTTTTCATGACAATGGAAGCACTCTGCTTCCTTTGGATTGGATGAGGGAGTAGCAGAACTACCTTTGGACCCACTAGAAGAGGATCCATCACGAGACTTTCCCTTGTTATTCTTTGTAGGAGTTTTCCTTTTCTTCCCTTTACCATGTCCAATTGCCAGGACTAGGGCAGTAGCAGTAGGAGTGGGTACAACAGACTTGCCTTTCAAACTACTTTCAGCAGTTCTCAGAAGGCCTTGAAGCTTGCTTAGAGTGACTTCCTCCTTGTTCATATGATAAGTCATACGGAACTGATCATAACAAGAAGGTAAAGAGTGTAGGATAATGTCGATAACTAACTCTTCGTCAAAATTGATATTCAGCTTTAGCAAGCGGTCCACATATCTTTGCATCTTTTGCAAGTGGGTCGTGATGGACTCTCCATCCTTTATTTTTGTTGTTATCATGGAGGCAATGATTTCATACCTTTCTTGATGAGCACTCTGATGGTACCTTTCCATCAAGTCTTGGTGCATATCGAAAGGCCAGAAGTCCTTGTAGGATTTCTGAAGCTCATAAGTCATAGTGGCTATCATGATGCACGACACCTTTGTCGCGTCCTTCTCATGAGCCCTATACTCAGCAAGTTGCTCAGGAGCAGCAGTTTCTTCATCAATCTCCTTTAGCTCTTTATCGAGGACATATTCATTTTCCTCGTATCGAATGGCCATGCGAATGTTATGAATCCAATCGTTAAAGTTTGAGCCATCGAAGATTACCCTCCCACATAAGTTCATGAGGGAAAAAGAGCCAGAAGCATTGTTTGAAGTAGACATCTGAAAAAGAAGAATAAGTTTTATAAGATATAAATTCCTTAATATAACACCCAAATGAAATATTAAGGCTAGGACCCAAACACAATAATTCACAACTTAGAAAAGGGATGTTGTAATCTAATTGCAAATTATTTGAAGGGAGGTAAATGACGATTTACCACATTTCACCACCCAAAACCAAAGTTTAAAAGAATTAAGTTTTATGAAATTCCTAGTTCTTTGAGATTCATTGAACTTTTCAATGGCATGTTTAATCTTGATTATGCCCTTCAAGTTTGTGACTGGGATACCGAGGATCACAAACAAGGTGTGAATAACCATGCAAATGTGCTTGGTACTCTCGATGTTATCTATCACCTAATCAACGTGCCAGTTAACCACACACGCTCCATTGATCTATGACAAACATCGAGCTACCCTTTACCACCCTTGTTAGTCCAAATTAGTGCGCCGGTAAACCACACACGCTCCACTAACGACTTGGCAAGGTGCAAAGTGCAATTTCATGGAATAGCACCATTTTCACAATTTTCCTAAAGTAACTAAGATTGGGAATTTATGAAAAACATTTAGTTACTTTTATAATTATCATTATACTTTTTAATGAGAATTAGTGTCCTATCCTACCCGTTTGGTTAACGACCCTCCACTAGTCAAGGGAGCGGTGGGAGAGAGTGGACACCCATTCAATCACCATTTTATAGGAAATTTCCTTATACCCCCTTATAGACCAGCTTTGTGAATGAGACCTACTAACGGTAAGACTGACTGTTTTATATATATATATATATATATATATATATATATATATATATATATATATATATATATATAAGTATTAAGCTTTTAATATTATAATAGTATAAGGGTTGAATTTTACACTTTTAAAACTCTAGGGTTTAGAATTTAAACATTTCAAAATTAAAACCTTTTAATCATTTTTTAAATTCCAAAACTTGAGGGAAAATTTTGAAACTTTTCAAAACTCTTTGGATCAATTTGAAAACAATTAAATTAATCATATAATCACAAAATTGACCTAATCTAATTTCATATAGCAAGATGATTCAAATCAAATTCAACAAATAATTAACATTTCACAAAATCAAATAATTATCTTAAAATTTGACAATCATCATTCAATTTGATGAGGATAATCATTACCTTATCAGAAAAATTAAATTTTACCATTCAAAACAATTTGTGGTAATGATCCTAATCCAAAACTGGCCAAAAACTCGAAAAATCTGCCAACAGATGATCCAACTCATCGAGTTCATGCAATGGACTCGTCGAGTTGGCTCGACTCGTCGAGTTCCTTCGTAGAACTTGTCGAGTCCACCAGTCAGAGATCAGATTTCAATTTGCTACAACTTTGAACAATTAACCAATGCATCAATATAACAGAAAACACCCTAGGCTCTGATACCACTGATGGGTTTTGATCACTATATCAATCCTATGGTGCACATACAACCCTAAATTCTTTGGATCTAAGTTTTATCAAGTTATACATGCAATTTCATTTTATCCAAAGCATAAGCCCTAGCTAGCATACAATTGGAGATATACAACATAAAAACTAGTTAGAAGAATACCTATTAGTTGTAGCTTGTAGTTCTTGACCTTTCAAGAGCTTAGTACCTCAAATGTGATACCTCAAATGAGTCACAAACACCAAAAGCAAGAGGAGGCTTATGAGAGAGAGGTTAGGAAGCGCAATTTGGCTAGGGTTTCACCATGGAATTATTATGGCCGATTTTAGGGATGCTTGGGGTTACTTTTATAGTGTGGAATCCCTAGGGTTTCATACATGTAAACCCTAATTCATCATGACTCTTCACATTTCATAGGCCCTTTGGATTAAACCTTCATGGACTCTTATATAGGTTTAGTCCATCCCTAATAAACATGGATCATTAGCCCAAACTATAAGTATTACCGATTTACCTAATCAGTCCCTATAAATTTATTATGTGTCTTTTGATCACTAAATTAATTCCAAATTAATTCTTGATCAATACCAATTAAATAATATGATTTCTCAATTAATATATTATTCATATAATATATTAATAAATTACAAATAACCTATTTCTCAATAATCCATCCTATCAAATTGCTCCGATGAAGGCAACCCAAAAGGACCATGCTACTATCGGGTCAAGTACATACCAATTATAGTTTATGGGCTTAGACACCTAATCCAACAACAGATCTAACAGATCACTACAACATAGCAACATACTAAATACCAACAATCCAAGTAATGCATAACCGTATATACTCAGAGGTGAGATAGAAACAAGGACATGTGATCCTACTTTAGAACCACAACCAAACAAGGAACATGCAAGAAAGCCTAGATCAAGAGTCCTCATTCTATCCAAAATGACTATATACAGTCCCTATGGCATCCCTCCACTAAAAGATAACAAAAACTAATGGGTCGACATTGGTACCTTTGACCCAAGGGTACAATGAGGCAAAATTCACCTGAATCGAAGAACCTTGAAACACTGCGATACGCTCCATTCTGCACTGCTTGCTCCTGTAAATCCGCTAATCATCACAATCAGGTAGAACCTTAATCAACAGTCCAAAACCCTCAAGTTTGACCCAAAGTCAAACTTGGTCAAAAGTTCAACGGTCAACGGAAGTCTACAACAGTCAAAGTCTGGGTGGTGAGTATACACAACATACTCAACGTATACCCAGCGTACACGGCGTGTCCTCACTCCTCTACTAAGCACTTTATACATTAAGGCCTTTTGTCTAGAGCTCAGATCTAGACTTAGAACATCGACTTAAATCATAATGTTTCCACCTTTATGACTTTCCATGGCTAGAAAAGTTCCAAAAGCTAAAACCCTAACTTATTATTCCATTAAGACATCAAAACTCTTTCATGGAAGGGATAGAAGGAACAAGATCACATTTTTATGGTTCCTAATAGCTGCATAATGGATAAAGTTTCCAACTTTTACCCATTTGGATGGTCCAAACAACAAATATCTAGTCTTTAAGTTTCAAAGGGACCAAAAGTGCTTCTCTCTCAACTTAATCCATTAAGTCCAACTCTCTAACATTTAAATCTAAATCAATATGATGTTTAGATGGATAAAGTTTCCAACTTTAACCATAACAAGGTCACAAACTTTCAAGATCTGAAATTTATGCACTAAAGTGACCAAAAGCTCATATCACCAAAAAGTAGCTAGATCTAATAAATGCATCATGAAGAATCAAGCTTTATAACTCCAGAAGAAAGATTAAGTTGAAAAAGGTCTGGATCTACAAGCTCCCATGCAACCAACACTTCTGCAATAATCTCTTTCTTCCCTAAGATGCACCAAGAATACTTCAAAGAACTTAAAAACACCTTCTTTTGCTCACAAGGCTCAAACAAGGGTTATGGTTTCGAGGGAGGACGTTGGAGAGGTGGAGGCTGAGAATGGAAAGGGTTTGGGGAAGTTAAGGAGCTTAAACAGGGATCAAAACCTTGAAATTAGGGTTTGGGTTTTGATTGTGTACGCCCAGCGTACTCCTGGTACGCCCAACATACAAGGTTGAATCTCCACGATCATCCTTGCCTAGTATGCCCAGCGTACACCATGTACATCCAGCATACTAGGCTAAACCCAAAACCCTCTTAACTTCTAACAGTTATAACTTCTTCGTTCCAACTCCGTTTTTGACGATCTTTATATCCACAGAAAGGTAATGAAGAGCCCCATAATATTATCTAGGTATCTTGGACTAAAAACTTCTCGAACAAAAATCCAAACACACAATTCAAAGGTTAAGATCTCGCAACCATCATTGCATCCTTCCAAAAGGTCTAAACATTACCTCCTTAAGGCCTAAAGCCTATACATAGTCGAATTTCGGCCTGCGGCCTTGAAATAATAAATGACAGGAAACAGGATGTTACATATTTAAAGGGAAACGCACAACCAAGATTCCTCGCACATCTCACAATCTCATTGTCTGAAACACCGATCCAAAGACCTTGAATTTATGGAAATTCACCTTTAGCCCCGACGATGCATGAAAACATCTTAAGATTTTTCCGACGTTTATAAAATTTGAACTTGATCATTTCCTAATAATCATAGCATCATCAACGACAAAGAGGTATGATATTATGGGATAGTTTTTTGGAGTATTTACCCCTTGAAAAAATGATTTTTCATGAGCCATGCGCATAACAATGTTTAAACCCTACATAGCAATGATAAAAAGGAACGGATATAGAGCGTCTCCTTAACGAACACTTTTAGATGTCACGGAACGGTTGATGAGAATTCAATCCCGTGAGAAAGTAAGACAACCCTTGATCCAAAACAACCATTTTCCCCCAAAACCTTTGCTTCATTACCGATTCAATGTATCTGCAGCTGATGGAGTGAAAATCCTTATTGAAGTCCACCTTGAACACAAACGCCTTGTTTTTACTTTTTTCGCCTGCGAAAACATTTCGTTAACAATCAATGGCCCATCAATAATGTTGCGTCCATGTATAAAAGTTGGTTGTTCCTCCCCAATCACAGTTCCAATAAACTTCTTAATCCTTGCAGCAAGCGTTTTAGGAATGATTTTTTAAACGCACCCAATGAGAGTTATAGGCCTGAAATCAGTCAAAGTAAGAGGATCCTTTACTTTCGACAACAAAGTAATGAAGGAGGAGTTACTCCCCCTATAAAAACAACCATATGTTTCTAAAAACTTGACGAAACGCACGTCTTCTTACATAATCTCCCAATAGCGCTTGATAAATTTAAATGAAAATGCATCTGCTCTAGGTGCTTCTTCATTACCACTACTCTAAATCACATTGTTAATCTCTCTAATATCAAACGGGTCTTCAAGGAAGTTCCGATCAATATCCGAGAACTTGTTGAAGTTTGATCTTAATAACAATGGCCGATTGTGGCATTTTTTGATAGAATTTGCCCCGAAAATCCTTCATGCTTCATTCTTGATTTTTCCTACATCAGTGACCCACTTTCCATTTATCATGAGGCCATATATATGTTACTCCTCTTATTTTTGATTTTATCTAATTGTGGAAGTATGTATAATTCTCGTCACCATCGCACAACCACCTAATTCCGCCTTTTTCAATTAAGTCACATTTTTTCATTTTCTCCATATCTAGGATTTGCATCTTATTTTTTCTTCTCTCCTCTAATTCATTTGGCGTAAGTGATCTTGATTCTGCCAACAACTCAATGTTATCCACCTTTCTTTTTAATTCAAGAATAGCATTATTTTCTTTCTCAAATTCAACTCTCCTCCACCCTTTTATATTATCTTTAACAAATTTGGACTTACAAGACAAGTAACAATCTGGAGCACTTCCGCCATTGAACTTTTCCCAAGCCATATTGATCAACCTATAAAAATCGTCCCTAGCCATCCAAGAGTTGAATATTATGAATGAAGGCGGGTTAAAATCAATATAGTTGGTACGAAGAAGGATCGACGAATGATTCGCGTACACCCTAGGAAACACTACAACATATGGTGAGGGAAGGATTCCATGAAGTTAGGTCATACAAATGATAGATTTGATGAATTGGGGAAAATCTCCATTTTCACACCCCCAACGAAGGCGGCGGAACATGTCGGGCTGTGCGACTTAGTTCATTGATCACAAGCAAGTTGAATATACATCACAAGTTACAACAATAATAAAACAAAAGTTATATTCCACTTTGAGGTTTGAATACATGGTTCATACAAATAATAATAATAAGTTCATGAATTTGAATTAATAGATAAGCCGATATAACAAAAACAAGAGAAACTAGATTACCCGAAATTCACGACTATCTCTTTTGCTAAAAGCTGGTTCAGTGATCTCCTGAAAATACATGTAGTTTGAAAGTCAACACAAAGGTTGGTGAGAGTTACAGGTTTTTTGCTAACCACAGTAATAATACTTTTAAAAAGTCTAAAAATTATTTCTTATGAGTTAAAAACCATGTTTGAAAATTTTTGATAAAAAGAGAAACTGAATACATGGTTTCTAGATAAAAAATCCAGTTAGTGCTTATAGTGATTCCTATAACCGAGCTATGTGACTTTATATAACCCCTTACGACGCTTCATTAGATGTCATGGATGAAGACTGAAGATAATTATCACCTGATTCGATTGATCCGTCGAGGTTGTAGTTTGCAACCTGTTAGGGTGCAAAGTCACGCGTGGATGTATCTGTGCTTTACCCACTTGTATTGTGTAATCAGTTGTCTTTCCTATAAATAGGAAGTGAGTGACACTCGTTTATGTAATGAACCATTTGGAGAGAATTAGTTTCATAGAGAGAAACTAGCAAACCCATTTGTACACTTTCTAAATCAAACTAATGAGAGCTTGAAAATATTTTTCTACTCCATGTGTTCATGATTTGTATGATGATTTACTAGATCTTTCTTATTCCACACATGTCATCTTAATCAACACAACTACAATTGGTATCAGAGCGGGTGTTCTTGATTTGATGAAGAATTGATCCATGATGACATTCTTGATTTGGTGATTCTTCATGTTCTTATTGATCTTCATGATTAGAGAGTGTTTTCTGTTTTAGAAATTGAATTTTTCCTTGGTTTGATCCATAATTCTATTTTTTCTCTCTAGAATACTTGTTTGTGTCACTTTCTCTCTCTAGAAAACTCATTCAAAAACACTTTCTCTCTCTAGAAATTTTCAAGGTTTTGTGATTATGGCGTTCTTGCAGTATGATTCTTGGGTTGTGATCGTTAAATATGTGAAATACAAAGTCAACGAATATCAATTTTATGGATTAGTGTTAAGTGGGTTGATTTCACAGAAAACTTTGATTTCTTATGGAGGTTTGAAGGATAATCATGGAAGATTGATTTTTCAACCTCTTTCTAAGATTGAATGCTTGGCTGAAAATGCTCGGATCATGGCATGTATTAGTTATAATAAAGCAACAAGAAAAGAAAGTGAATTGTTTGATAAGCCATACACTTCTCTAATTGAAACTCCAAATGATCTTCTTGCTCTTAAGTTTGTTGAAGTTCTAGACTATGGAGTTCAATGTGATGTTCTTGATGTTCTTGAAGTTCATGATAAGAAGATTCAAGTTGATTCTCATAAAGATGAAAAAGTTTTCTTCTCAATTGGAGTTCAAACTGATGATATTTTGTGTTCTTGTGATTCGTTTAAAGGAATGGTTCCTTATCGAAAGCCGGTAATCCAAGAAATTCACAAGTATCAAACTCCAAAAGATTTGATTCAAAGTCACAAACTTGAAGTTGTGAAAAGTGGGTTTGTTCATGAAATCAAATCTTCAAGATGCAAAAATATGAGAAAGAAAAAGAAGAAGAAGATTAAACAGAAAAACAAGCGGGTTTACTCACAAAAATTGTCAAATGTTGTGAAGTCGAAATCCGTGAAGCAAATTTGGGTTCCAAACCAACAAAATCCAAAGGTTGCATTGAATTTGAAGTCAAAACCCAAAAGTGTTTGTGGTTCTTATGAATATGTTATTGGATCATTGAATAACACAAAGAACACGAAGAACGAGTTATACAACACACATTGTGGGTGGTATAATGTTCAAATTGGAGATTTTCTAGTTCCAACAAAAGAACCAAGATCTTCTAAATTTGATTCGTTCATTGAAAACGGAACTCGATTTGTCAAAAAGGTATCTCAAATTCTCAAATGGATTCCAAAACATCCATGATTTCGATTCGTATTTTACGTTTTTCATTTTTGATTGATTTGCCTCATTGGATCAAATCCTTTTCAACCTCGTTGATTGATCCAATTATTTTTGTGAAGATCAAAACCAAATTCAACTCATTTTGTTTAATCTTGAATTTTAGTGTTCATCGAATTTGAGTATTGTTCAAAGCCCAATCCTAAACATTTGTTTAATTTCACTATTCATAAATCCATATGTTGAGCCCAAATCAAAGTAAATACCCAATCCAATTTGAATTTCGTTACTGTTTATACTTGAGCCCAAATCACATTACTGTTCATCGATTTACTTTTTGAAGCCCAAAATCTTATACAAATTGTATTATCATATTCATCATTCATCCATCAATTCTTGACTGTCGGCTCTTCATTTGTGAGTCATATCCTCTTCGTTTCTAATCATGGTTTAATCGATTGAAAAGAATGATCGATTTCTTAATTTTGAGTTGAAATTGAATGTTGATTTGGAATGATATTTGTGTTTGATGTTTAGAGTCGAAAATCTTTAACTTGGAGTTGAAGTTGAGTTCGACGATTATGAATCGATTGAAGTCTAAATCTTCGATTGATGTTTGAATGTTGAGTCGAATGGTATGATTGTTGAGGAATTAAGTTTGGAAGTTGTTTTGAAGTCGATTGTCGTGAAGTTTGAATCGATTTCACATCTGGAATCGAAAATTCGAACAAAGTCAAAATTGAGATGCAATTGATTTTTTTTGGAACGAAATCAAATGATGTGTAGTTGAAAATCGATGTTCACTAAGGCTCAAGTGATATTCGATATGAATTTCAATTGAAAGGTTTGAGTCAATTTTGAGATTGATTTCGTTGCGAAGGTTAATCGAGAAATTAGAATACCTGATAACGAACATTTGAAAGTCAAAACTGAATCGAAAGTCTAATGACGATGGGAGAATGATATTTCGATGATGGTTTGCTTCGTGATCGACATCAGATATCGAAAGTGATGAAATCGACTTGTAGATGTCGATGCCTGTAATCTAATTTCGAAGGCCTTAGTCAATGTTGGTTTGTTGCTTGGTATTGACTTGGAAGCAAAATGGTTATGAAAAGCGAAGCATTAAGTCTTGTGTTTCGATGGCATGGAATCATGATTTGGACAAAAAAGTGATGTCGATTTTGGGAGTTTAAGTTGATCTTAATTTCTAAGGGCTGTACATGGTTGTATGTTGATAACGAAGGCATGGAATCATGATTTTGATGGTCGTTGATGTCGACGACATAGGTTGACTGATTCCGACGGCTTTGAATTCAATTGGGAATAATGACCAAGTTTAGATTTGGGAAGGGTTGTTAACGAGTTTCGAAGGCTGTGACATCGAGTTTGAGTAACGAAGGGGTGTAGTAAACTTGCAGAGGGTTGATAAAGATTGTGGAATTAAAAGAGAAGGGTTTTTTTGTTCGTGCTTCGTTATTAACCGTGTAGATGAAAAGCAACGTGGTGGTACTTCGTTGTCTGGTTAACGAAGTGAATTATAAGAAGAAAACACAAAAGTTACGCTTTTCTATATTTTAAGACCGGTATCACTTCGAGGGGAAGTTTGGTCTTAATCGTGCGAGCTCGTTGTATATTGAAGTCGAGACATCCAATCCTAACTTTGGGGGGGAGAATGTTAGGGTGCAAAGTCACACTTGGATGTATTTGTGTTTACACACTTGTATTGTGTAATGGGTTGTCTTTCCTATAAATAGGCAGTGAGTGACACTCATTTATGTAATGAACCATTTGGAGGGCATCAGTTTTAGAGAGAGAAACTAGCAAACCCATTTGTACTCTTTCTAAATCAAACTAATGAGAGCTTGAAAAGATTTATTTACTCCATATGTTCATGATTTGTATGATGATTCACTAGATCTTTCTTATTCCGCACATTTCATATTAATCAACACAACTACACAACCGCGGGTGGGGGTGTCAACCCCGAATAGATCTATAGATACGCATCTCGCTCCGAGGATTAACGGTTATAGACGAGTGGGTATACTAAGTGGTTATACTTTGGTAATGAATATTGTCTCACTATAAAAGCCTTTAACTAAGGTATACAATATAATATTTCTATAAAAGCCGAGTAAGTTCGATATATTCATAAAAGTGTATATATAGTAAGTTTCTCAAGTGCATGCATAGATTCCAAGATAAAAGAGTTATAACTTATATATATATATATATATATATATATATATATATATATATATAACATATGTATTTGTACATGCATGAAATAGGTTTAATAATACAATATTGATAAACATGTGTGACACTTTTTTGACATCCATTATCACCTGAAAATAGTATCATTATCATTTGTTATATTTTCTAGTTCGCAACATATTTAACCTAATATAATATATGTATGTGATGATAAACTAAGTTATGATATAATACTTTGATAAAATATCGTTTATGCTAGATATAATTTTTTGTATGCATTTTTCATAATCGATATATGTGGTTCACAAGTAATTTCCCCCAAAATTAGTAATAAAACATTAAAAATGGGTCGTAAGCACTCACCTTAAATGCAAGGAGTTAACTAGATTCGTTGATGTGACGTGGGAAAAATGAAACTTGACCCTTTTCGAGTTTACAACAAACTACCGGGATTATCTTTGTTACCTAATAAACCAAAGGGGAGTTTTGGTATTAACTAACAAGTATGGGGTGGTTTTGTAACTTAAACTATAGGGTCTTCTTTGTCTAAATAATCAATAAATGGAATTGTTTATGTAGGAAAATTACAAGGAAGGGTGGTTTTTGATTACTTTAAGTCAATGTTATGGTTTGGGACCATCTTTGTAAACAATTGTCAGGGGGAGGAGGTTAAAAGTATTTATTCGAAATGAAAGTTTGGAAAGCTTTACCAAACTCCTGTTTACAACGAAAAATGAAAACAAACTGGAAATGGGTGAAGGGCTAATTTGTAACTTGATCCTAAGGGGGGGGGGGGGGTCGTCATAACAGTAAAGAGTGGGATTATTTTAAATAAATTAAATGAAAGTTTTTTTGTTTTCCTATTTCATTCACGGGTCGCGAAAAGAAGAAACGATACCCATAAGGTCTCTTGGTCCAGTTGGTTACGCACGAGGGATGACGAAGACAAAATTACAACGGTGGTGTGGTGGCGATCGTTACCTACTGAAGTGGGGAGGACTGATCTAAAAAAAGCAAATGATGTTTGATTGTTTTCCTCCTTCTGTTTTACGTGTGCATGAACGAAACAAGAAAGAAGAACAGTGGGTCTCTCGGTGGTAACCAAAAGCAACACCACCTCCTCGGTTGTGTTTGTTCTCGGAAACAATAAAAGAAAGAAGGTAAGGGAGAGAGAAAGATATATATATATATATATATATATATATATATATATATATATATATATATATATATATATATATATATATATAAAGAAGTATCGGCGATGGAGGGGATGCCAACACAGCAGTGGCAGCAGCAAGTGGTAGCAACGGGTGGCTCTAGTGTTTCCTTCTTTTCTGTCGGCAGCTCACGACGAGGACACAAGGTAAGGCGACACGGGTTTGAAGGGGGTTTGGGTGGTGTGTATGCTTGACAAAATAGGGCTAAAATGGTGGCTGGAGTGGTGTTTTCCGGTGGTGTTGTGGTGAGTTCTTGGTGGAGCTTTAAACCAAGAAATAGAGAGACTGAACTAGAGACGGTGGATGTGTATGGTGTGATGAAATTTAAGGGTTAATCTTCCTTCATAGCTAAATGAACACAACAAGGAAGATGAAGGATGTGTTGGATTAGGTGTCAAAGCTAATAACTAAATTGATATATATTTAAACTATTAACAAAGTCCTTTTGGGGTGCCCTCAAACCTGATAATTGAATAGGATGACTTTTAGAGAGAGAGAGAGAGAGAGAGAGACTCATTTAGTAATTATTATGTAAATAATATATTAATTAGAAATAGTATTATTTAATTAAGAATTAATAAGAAATTAATTAGAATTAATTTTGGGATTAATTAAATTAATTAAAAGTGTGGGGACTAAAGCTGTAATTGTTCAATAGTTGAGCAAAAGATGAATTCTAGAATGATCCTAGGTTGGCCGAAATTTAGAGGCTTCCTTAGGGTTTCTGGAATATTCCATATAGATAACATGGATAATAAGAAAACTAGATAATTATAAGATTGGAAAATTACCTAATTTGAAATAATAGTATTATATTCAAATTAGGGTTATCTAGGGTTTTTCTACCAGCTATAAATATGAGTCCTAGCATTGTGATTTTCTGCCATCACTTCCCTCTAGAGCATAGCCGAAATTATACTTCCCATCTCCTCTCCTCTTCAAGTTTCCTAGTTGCTAGGGTTTGGGTGTAAACCATTGAAGGCACGAGATTTCTGGTGCTTACGTCCAAGAGTTATTGAAGAAGGTTTTGATTAGTTATTTAAAACAATAACTAAAAGGTATGTAAACCCTAACTTTTTTTTGTATTTTGAAATTATTAGGGTTTACATAGGTTTTTTTTTATGTTCATAGTTTATAGCTTTCAATAATGAAAACATAGATCCAATTAGGTTACATGTGAACTTAAGGGTTAAGTTATTTTCTGCCACATGATTTTTTTGCAACCTCTAAAACCTATCACCGGTATCAAAGCCACATGTTTCTATTGATTTGCATAATAGGTGAATAGATCAAGTTAGGGTTTATTGAAATTAAACCCTAAGGGATATGAATTTCAACTTGCGAAAGGGTTCTTGAAACCCTTGCTTCCTTTCTATGTTTCGAAAATGTAGTAGGGATCTTATGGTTTCCTTATTTGATAAATATTGTTTTAATTAAAATGGAATAATTAAAATTGAATCATCCTTATACCCCTTAATTTTCGAAAACCTAGTAGGGTAAGATTTAGGATTAAATTCAAATTATTTAATTAATAGTTTAATAGTAAATAATTATTTAATCATTATATGATTTAAATTAATTTAATTAATAGTTGATTAAAAGATAAAGATTAAATCATAATTTGTTTATTTTTAAATTAAATTAATATTTTTATTAATTTAAAAAATTTTAATATAAACCTAGTATTTTAGAAAAGTTTTAAAATACACCTTAAACTATGTATATTATTAAAAGATTAATTTATTATATGTATAAGATAAGCCAATCAAATCGCTAGTACGTCTCATTCACGAAGTCATACTATAAGGGGAGTATAAGGAAACAGCCTATAAAATGACCGCCACAGGGTATCCACTCTTACCCACCGATCTTTTGTATGGTGGGGGGTCGTTAGCCGAACGTATTTGATAGGACATAATCTCATTAATAAGCATAATGATATAAAGTAACTAAACCATTTTTCTAAAATCCAACTCTTAGTTACTTTAGAAAAATTGTGAAAAGTATGATAATCCATAAAATTGCACATTATGCTTTATATGTAGTTAGTGGAGCGTGTGTGATCATCGATTATTCTCATTTTGTTTGTGATCCTCGGCATCCCAGTCACAAATTGAATAGCATAATCTGAGATTAAAAATGTCTTTGATAAGATTCAATATATCTCAAAAGATCTAGGAATTTCATAGTTCAAAATTGGTGAATTGCTTTTACCTACCTTTCATAAATTTACAATAAGATTTCGGCATCCCTCTTCTTAGCTGTGAATTATTATATTGGATGCTAGCCTTAAAATTTTAATTATGGGTTAAAATATTAAGGATTACTGTCATCTAACTAAAACTACTTTTTCTCTATAGATGTCTACTTCTGGTGATGCTTTTTCTTCTTAAAACTCTACCCACAACTTTTCACTCCTCTCAATCGTTTCTAAGGTGACATTTGATGGCACCAACTACAATGATTGGATGCGTAACATCAAGATGGCTCTTCGATACGAGGGAAAAGAGTATGTCCTTGAGAAACAACTAGTCGCGATCGACGAGGCCACTGCTACTCCTAAAGAAATAGCATCCTACAAGAAACATTATGACGACGCGACTAAGGTTGCTTGCATCATGGTTGCCACCATGATTCCTGAGTTGCAACAGTTTTATGAGAACTACTGGCCATATGAGATGAACTTGGATCTTGTGGAAAAGTTTCACAAGAGAGCTCGTTAAGAAAAATGTGAGGGCGCCAAAGCTCTAATGGCTTGCAAATTGAAGGAAGGAGAGTCTGTCTGCAACCACGTGCGAAGAATGCAAAGATACGCGGAGCGACTTGAAAGGCTAAATGTGAATTTCGACGAGGAGTTGGCCATAGACATGGTCCTTAACTCTTTCTTACCTTGTTATGATCAGTTCATTCTGGCTTATCCTTTGAACAACATAGAAACCACATTGGCCCAACTCCACAACTTATTGTGAATGTATGAGTCAGGAATGAAGAAGAATCAAACTCCTACCTCTACAAATGCTCATGTCCATTCCATTGGGAAAAACAAAGGAAAGAAAAGGAAAGGTGCTCCCAAGCGAAACTGGAAGGGCAAGGCCCATATTGAGTCGTCTAGCAATGGCCCAAAAGCAAAGCCCAGTTCTGATATTCCTTCTGTTAGTGATCCCAAAAAGGTCATTTGCTTTTATTGCAATGATAAGGGCCATTGGAAACGAAGCTACCCCAAGTACGTACAGGACATCAAGGATCCAAAAGTGAAGCCATCGTCAGCATGCATTTACATTATTGAAACTAATAACTCACAACCTACTCGTTCTTGGTTCCTTGATACAGGATGTGGTTTTCACATTCGTTTGGATTTGTAGGGAATAAGAGAAAGTGAAGAGGTTGAGCATGGAAGGATGAATCTAATCATGGGGAATAGGCGATCTTCTCCTGTTATCAAGATTGGAACTTATAGTCTTATGCTTAGTGGTGATTTTAGATTATATTTATTTAGTTGTTTCTATTCGTTAGAAATGACGCGAAACATTATTTCTTTTCATGCACTTTTTATACAAAGGTTTTCGATATTAGTTTAATGATATGAATGGATCGATTTTTTTTATAAAAATGACATTTTTATGTTTGAAGCTTTACCCTGTAATGGCGTGTATCAAACTGTGATTTGTGTTGATAGCTTAGGTAATAGTGTATTCCATATTGATTCGTCTAATAATTTAAACAAGGCATGCTTGTGGCATTGTCGTATTGGGCACATTAACAAGGAATGCATCTCCCAACTCCAAAATGATGGAGTGCTGGAATCATTTGACTTATGGCTAGATGATGAATGTGAATCTTGTCTTTTGGGGAAGAAGACAAAACCACCTTTCACTGGATCTTGTGAAAGAGGTGAGGGTTTTTTTTGATCGGAAATATTATTTCTTTTCATGCACTTTTTAGACAAGGTTTTCGATATTCGTTTAATGATATGAATGGATCGATATTTGTTTATAAAAAATGTATTTTTATGTTTGCAGCTTTACCTTGTAACGGCGTGCATGAAACTGTGATTTGTGTTGATAGCTTAGGTAATAGTGTATTCATTATTGATTCATCTAATGGTTTAGACAAGGAATGCTTGGGGAATTGTCATCTTGGACACATTAACAAGAAACACATCGCCCAAATCCAAAAGGATGGAGTGTTGGAATCATTTGACTTAAGGCCGGATGATGAATGCAAATCTTGTCTTTTGGGGAAGATGACAAAATCACCTTTCACCAGATCTTGTGAAAGAGGTGAAGGTTTGTTGGATCTCATACACACATATGTGTGTGGGTCCTTCAGATCCACCACAACGGATGCTAATCGATTTTAGTGACATTTACAAATGATTATAGAAGATATGGTTATATCTACTTAATCAAGAAGAAACCTTTGAAAAGTTCAAAGAGTTTAAACATGAAGTTGAGAATTAATTAGGCAGGAAGATAATGATGCTTCGATATGACAGAGGCGGAGAGTATTTAAGTATCGAGTTCCATGAATATCTCAAGGAATGTGGAATTTTTTCACAATTGACTCCTCCTAGGATATCACAACTTAATGGTGTGGTTGAGAGGCGTAATCAGACCTTGTTAGACATGGTTCGTTCCATGATGAGTGTAGCTTCTCTTCCAATTTCTTTCTATAAGTATGGCTTAGAGACAGCCGCATATATCCTAAATATTGTCCCTACCAAGAAGTTTTCCAAAACACCTCAAGAGATATGGACAGGGAAAGTTCCCTCGTTAGAATATATAAAAGTCTGGGGTTGTGAAGCTTTTGTTAGACGAGAGACTAATGACAAGCTAGAACCTGTAAGTGAGAGGTATATTTTCATTGTTTACCCAAGGAAGTCTTTTGGATATTTTTTCTATAGATATAGTGATAATGTGGTCTTTGTATCATGAAGAGGAGTATTTTGCGAGAGAGAGATCATATACAAAGAGGACAGTGTGAGTACAAATAACCTTGAAGTGATTCAAGAGTCAACCAATGAAGGAACCTTAGAAGATACTAGCGCTCAACCAAAGGATGAGACTCTTGTTGAACCTATTGACAATTCATTACCTCTTTGCCGATCTAGTAGAGTTAGCATGCCACCTGAGTTCTATGGTTTCCATATAACTATAGAGGGTGACACGTTTGTCAGCGATCGTACATTGGTAAATTTGGATGAGCCAGCTAACTACAAGGAAGAAATGATAGGCTCTGAAGCTGCCAAGTGGAAAGAAGAATTGGATAGTGATATCAAGTCCATATATGATAACCAGGTTTGAAATCTGGTTGATCATGTACCAGGTCGAAAAACAATTGGGTGAAAATGGATCTTCAAGAAGAAGACCGACATAGATGGAAAATTACACACTTTCAAGGCACAACTAGTTGTGAATGAATTTACTCAAACCCCAGGTATTGACTATGATGAGACTTTCTCACCAGTGGCCAAGATAAAGTCTATTGTGATTATGCTCGTCATAGCTGCATTTAATGATTATGAAATATGGCAGATGGATGTCAAAAGCGCTTTCCTTAACGAAAAGTTGGTTGAAGATGTTTACATGAGCTAACTAGAGGGTTTTGTAGACACAAAATTCCGAATAGAGTGTGTAAGCTTGAGAAATCCATTTATGGATTGAAACAAGCGTCTCGCAGCTGGAATCTTTGTTTCCATGAGAAAGTCAAATAATTTTGATTCTCTAGGAATGAAGATGAGTCATGTATGTATGTTAAATCAAGTGGGAGTATAGTAAAATTTCTAGTATTGTATGTTGATGACATACTCCTTATAGGAAACGACATTCCAACTTTGCAAGAAGTTAAGTCTTGGCTTGGAAAGGGTTTTTCTATGAAGGATCTAGGAGAGGTGGTATGTATTCTTGGGATAAGAATCTTAAGGGATAGAAAGAAGAGACTAATTAGTCTTAGCAAAAGTACATAATTGGATAAGGTACCAAAATGTTTTAGTATGGAAAATTCCAAGAAAGGAGAGCTACCTATTCAAAGCAATGCCAAGTTGAGTAAGATTCAAAGACCTAGTATAGATGAAGAGATAGTGGAAATTAGTTGAGTGGCATATGCTTCGTCTATACGATCAATCATGTACGATATGACATGTACTCGCCCTGATATGTCTTTTGCTTAAAGCATGGTCGGTCGCTTTCTGGGAAATCCTGGCATAGCTCATTGGATAGCAGTGAAGAACATAGTCAAGTATTTGCGAAGGAAAAAGGACTTGGTTATAATCCTGGGTGGCAGTGATACATTGAGATTGAGTGGGTACAGTGACGCCAGCTTTCAAACAGATAGGGACAACCTTCGTTCTCAATCTGGTTGGGTGTTCCTATTAAATGGAGGAGCAGTAACTTGGAAAAGTTCCAAGCAGGATACGGTGGCTAGTTCTGCTTGTGAATCAGAGTACATAGCAACAAGTTAAGCATCGAAGGAAACGACTTAGCTAACGAACTTCACCGAAGATCTTAGAGTAGTTCCGACAATTCAGGAGCCAATGGAACTTTTCTACAGTGATGAAGGAGCGGTTTCTTTGACCAAAGAACTGAGAGATCATGGTAAATCCATACATATCACAGAAAGTAGCATTATATCATACATAGAGTTGAAAAAAGTCATCTCATAGTAAAGAGATTGTTATCAGAAGACAATCATGCAGATCCTTTCACGAAGGCTCTGAGTAGGGTTAGATGACATTAGTTTTAGTAGTTAGATGATTAGTTTGAAACTTGTAGGAGAATAAATGTAATTGATTTTGGTGATTGAATAAGAGAGATTATTTATGATTTTATTTACTGCCTTTGTTAATTATTTATTACTGTGTTTCGTTTTACATGTTTTTACTTCCTGGATAATTTGATTCTTCAAATCTCCACAGTCGCGCATACTTTAGGAAGTAATTAGTGAATGAAGACTGCCATGAATTGGATTGTAGATTGTTTAAGGAGTTTAGCTATAGCAATTATGTTGATACAACATCCATTAATACTTTGAAAAAAGAGATTTGAGTATTGGATAAACCCACGTTCATAGAATTACTTCATGGATTATATCATGAGTAATTTTGACACGATAATATCTTATATTCTTAAAATGGAGATATATGAGTTGTAACTTACAAGTCGGCTGTACATTGGTATTGTGAAAGCGCATCAGTAACTAGATGTTATAAAATGTAGTGTCATGTATGATTTGGTGAGTAAAGTATACAACCATATGAGTCAAATTTTATTCGTTCCTTTTTCCCTATCGGGAAAAGTGATATCTTTGGGTCCCTCGGTGATTTGGTGTTGACTTATAACGCTCGGCCCAGCCAGGACTAAATTGATGTGTTCAATTAGTAAGTATTATGAGGTCATCAGAAATCAGGAAATCAGGAAATCGAATTTTGGACAATGAGATTGATTATAATCCATGTCCCATGTCCATATGATATCTCGTAGAACGAAGGAATATTTGATCACTTATCTTAGGACTAATGTCTGATCAAATTAGAGTCTGAAGTTGCTATGGGAAGCACCCTTTGCTGTTAGTTTAGAAGTTATACTGGAAATTGTAGTTATAGACTTATCCAAGTGGGAGACTATTAGATTAGGTGTCTACACCAATAACTAAATCGGTATATACTTAAACTATTAGCAAAGTCCTTTTGGGTTGCCCTCAAACCTGGTAATTGAAATAGGATGACTTTTTGAAAGAGAGACCGATTAATTGATTTATTATATGATTCATAATTAGCAATAAATTATTTATTAATATATTATGAAAATAATATATTAATTAGAAATAGTATTATTTAATTAATAATTACTCAGAAATTAATTAGAATTATTTGAATTAATTAAAATTATAGGGACTAAAGTTGTAATTGTTTAATTGTTGAGCAAAAGAGGAATTCTAGAATGATCCTAGGTTTTCCGAGATGTAGAGGCTTCCTTAGGGTTTCTGAAATATTCCATATAGATAATATGGATAATAAGGAAACTAAATAATTATAAGATTTGATAATTACCTAATTTGAAATAATAGTACTATATTCAAATTAAGGTTATCTAGGGTTTTCCTACCAGTTATAAATAAGGGTCCTAGCATTGTGATTTTCTGCCATCACCTCCCTCTAGAGCATAGGCAAAATTATACCTCCCCTCTCCTCTCTCTTCATGTTTCCTAGTTGCTAGGGTTTGGGTTTGAACCATCAGAGGAACGAGATTTCTGCTGCTTGCTTCCAAGAGTTATTGAGGAAGGATTTGATTAGTTATTTACAACAATAACTAAAAGGTATGTAAACACTAACTTTTTATGTATTTCGAAAGTCTTAAGGTTTCCATAGGTTTTTTTTATATTCATAGTTTATAGCTTTCAATAGTGAAAAAATAGATCCAATTAGGTTACATGTGAACTTAAGGGTTAAGTTATTTTCCACAACATTATTTTTTTTTGTAACCTCCAAAACCTATCATGATGGTGGTGCTCATAAGTGGTGGTTCAAAGAACACAAGAGGACCAAGTTTCTTTCACTAATATTGCATGCACTTGAGTCAAGATAGAAAGCCTTTGTCTTTTATTCCTTTAATACTAGGGTATTGAGTTTCAGAAAAGTCCAAGTACAAATACATGAGGGAGAAAGAGAGAAAAAGAGATGTGAGAGAGAGAGATGGGGAGAGAGAGAGAGAGAGAGAGAGAGAGAGAGAGAGAGAAAGAGAGAGAAAGAGATGAAAGAGGGTTGATAAATGGAGGTCCCACACCAAGTCTTAAGGTAGTAAAATGTTGTGACATTAAAATGTCACAAAATGGATTTCGATTTGCATGTCCAATTCCCGACATCAAATATCTTTTCTGAAGGTGGCGAATGATAGATTTTAATTCAAGGATTCCAAAAACCCGAAAGGATAAATTTTTCGAGTTGTAGAACTCCGGGAAATTACGTTTAAAGATTCGCGTCTAGTTGATTTGAAACGTCTGATTTTTCTGACATTTACAAATATTTTACTAAAAATATTTCGAGTATGAAATCAAATATTAGAATATAGTCTGAGTCCAAAACCGCTCTTGGAATTTCCATATGAGGTGTACAAGTGCCTCAATGGATTAAAACGATTTATGCAGTTTAGGTAAAATCAATGTTATATCGGTTTGGTTTCTTATAACAGTCGGATCTTTTCCATTCAAACTCTGTTTTGGACGTTCTTTATATTTCCGGACTCAGGTGAACATGAACTATGATACTAGAGTGTTTTCTTCACTCACAAATGTTTAATACGAAATTTCAGTTTTTCATACGTATTAACTAGGGTTATAGTTTGTGTTTGTGATTTGTTCGAGATTTCCCACAACAAGAAGTAAGATACCATTTAATATCTCGTTGTAATTATAATGACACTATATATTTTCCAAAACATGAATTATAACTTAATAGGTCAAGTTAGAAAGAGGTTCGCGGTGAACTGACTGTTTAAAGATTTAGACCTAAATTTCGGCATGTCACATTACCTCCCCGTTAAAGGAATTTCGTCTCGAAATTATTTCGTTTCTACTACCATTTTGTTCTACTAGTGGAGGGAGCACCGCTGAACAGTTGTGGGTACTTCCGCTTCATCGGATCTTCGCGTTCCCAAGTAAAATTCGGCCATCTACGAGAGTTCCATCGAACTTTTAGTAGGATATAGGTTTTTTATAGCTTTCCCAAATCTAATGACACCCTTCCATGGTGCGACCTTTAGTAAGACACGATCTCCTACTTCGAATTCTAGGGGTTTATGTCTCATGTCAGCATAGTTTATCTGATGTCTATGTGTGGACTTTAACCTTTCATTGATCTGAACAATCTTCTCCGTGGTTTCCTGAATTATTTCACAGCCAGTACATAAAGTTTCTCCAATATTCTTTCTAGCCAGTTCAGTATCTCCAACTTCTGCCCAACATAATGGAGAACAGTATTTGCATCCGTACAAGGCCTCAAATGGGGAGCATGTATGCTAGTGTGATAACTATTGTTATACGAAAACATGACTAGCGGTAAATGAACATCCCATGCATTACCGAAGTAAATCTCACAGGCACGAAGCATGTCTTATTGAGTTTGTATCGTCCTTTCACTCTATCCATCCGTTTAAGGATGATACGCGGTACTCATGTCCAGTTTGGCCCTTAGACACCTCTGTAATGTTTTCGAAAAACTGGAAGTGAATTTGCTATCTCGGTCTGAGATAATAGATATTGGCACTCCGTGCATTCTGACTATTTCCTTGATATAGATCCTGGTGAGTTTATCCATCTTGTTAGTTTCTTTGATAGTTAGGAAATGGGTAAGACTTGGGTAAACCGTCAACTACTACCCAAATGGTGTTATAACCGCTCGGATTTTTTGGAAACTTCGTTATGAAGTCCATGGATATCTGTTCCATTTCTATTCCGGAATCGATGGTTGTAGTAGTCCTGATGATGGTTCCTCGTACTCTGCTTTGACTTTAGTGCAAGTCAAACATTTACTGACATATCCGGTAATCTATGCCTTCAAGTTGGGCCACCAATAAAGCTTCTTAAGATGGAGATACATCTTGTCTAATCTGGGATGTATCGAATATCTTGACTTATGAGTTTCATTTAAATCTAGTTTCCAGACTTCACCAAACTTCGGGGTCTAAATTTGATTCACGAAATATTGTGTTACATCTTCCCTGACGTTGAACTGCTTGTCTATTCCTCGCAGGTTTTCTTCCATGATATTTTCGGGTTTCAGGGCTTCCCGCTGAGCGTCTCGAATTTGGGTGGTGAGATTGGAGTGGATTGTTAGGGTTAGAGCCTTTACACGAAGTGGTTTTGATCATTCCTTCCTTCATAAAGCGTCTCCTACGACATTTGCTTTACCAGGATGATAACAAATTTCATATCCGTAATCATTTAGAAATTTTACACACCTTCGTTGTCTCATGTTGAGCTCCTTCTGATTGAAAATGTGTTGATGGATTTTGAGGTCGGTGAACACAATCACTTCGTTCCGTATAGGTAGTGCCTCCAAATCTTTAAGAAAAACACTACAGCTCCTAATTCCAAGTCATGGGTAGTGTATTTTGTCTCGTTTGGTTTAAGTTGTCTAGATACGTACGCAATGAATTTGTTCCTTTGCATCAGTACACATCTTAATCCTTCGCGAGAGGCATCACAGAATACTACAAAGTCTTCTATTCCTTCTGGGAGAGACAAAATTGTTGCACTGCACAACGATTGTTTTAACCTTTGGAAGACAGACTCTTGATTGTATCCCCAATCAAATTTCTTTTTCTTTTGAGTTAGAGCGTTGAGAGGCTTGGCTATCTTAGACAAGTTCTCCATGAATCTCCGATAATAGCCCGCAAGCCCTAGGAATTGGCATACTTCAATTGGCATTATTGGTGCTTTCCAATCCATAGTTGCTTCAATATTCGCAGGGTTAACATCAATCCCTTTGCTACCGACCAAATGACCAAGGAAATGCACTTCGTTGATCCAGAACTCGCATTTTGAGAACTTTGCATAAAGTTTCTCCTTCCTTAGTAGTGCCAAGATCAATCGCAAGTGTTGGCCATGTTCTTTCCTTGGTTCGTGAGTATATTAAAATGTCATCGATAATGATGGTCACGAATTTTTCCAAATAGGGTTTGCACACCCGATACATAAAGTCCATGAATACGGCTGGTTTTTGGTCAACCCGAAGGGCATAACCAGGAACTCTTAGTGATCGTACCGAGTCCTGAATGTCATCTTTGGAATGTCTTCTTCTTGAACTTAGAGTTGATGATAACCAGATCTCGGGTCGATATTCGAGTAGTAGTAGGATCCTTGCAGTTGGTCGAACAGGTCACTAATCATCGGGAGTGGGTATCGGTTTTTGATAGTGAGTTTGTTCAACTCTTGATAGTCGATGCATATCCTAAACAATCCATCCTTCTTTTTGACAAACAATACTGGAGCTCCCCAGGGTGAGAAGCTTTGCCGAATAAAGCATATTTCAAATAGTTCTTGAAGTTTACTATATAGTTCTTGCATTTCCGATGGTCTGAGGCGATAAGGACATCTTGCCATTGGCGCTACACCCAGGATTAGGTCGATTTGGAATTCAACATGTCTGATTGGGGGTAATATAGGTAGATCCTCTGTAAATATGTCCTGGTAATCGCATACTTGTGGAATGTCTTTCATTTACAAGCCCTTGCCTTGCATATCCACAACGTGGGCCAAGAAAGCGAAGCAACTCTTTTGTAAGCACTACCTTGCCTTCATGCAAGAAATGACTCTTAGATTCTTCCCTGATTTATCTTCGTAAATCACAAGAGCTTTGTTGTGTGGTAGGGGTATTCGACAACTTTTTCATAGCATAGAACTTCAGCTTGGTGAGGCGATAAACAATTTATTCCAATAATCACATCAAAACTTCCAGTGGTCATGGGTATCAGGGCGACATGATGTAACACCCAGATCCCGAGGTAATTGAGTAGTTAAGCATTTAAGGTCACCACGACGTGAGGGAAGGTGCCACGATGTGGCGCTTGCATGAATAAAAAATTGCGGGCTCATTTAAGGCCGAAACGGCGTGGCAATATATATCTACGACGTCACAGCTGGCAAATAACAAACCCTATTTTTGTGTTTTTCTCCCTCTTTATAGGAATGAGGAGGTTAGCGTTTGCTCATCCTCAGCATCCATCAGCACCCTTTCATATTTTCAAACCCTAATCTTTTCCTCCTTTTTTTGAACCTTGTTTTGGTGATTTTTGAAGAAACTGAAGAAAGGAAGAAGAATAAGTGAGCATAGAATCTGCAAGCAAGCTGTCATCCTTGTTGTAGCAACCTCTTGGACTCTTTTAAGTCCTCAAAAACCAAACCTTTATGCTTAATGTAACTAGATATAGCTATTTTTTTTGTTAATATTCATGTTCTTGATTATTGGGTGGTGAGATCTCATAAAGTTTGCAACTTTATGAATATCCATGCAATTTAGGGCATGTGGTGCCTAGGATCTGAAGTATTAGTGAGCTTTGATGCCATGTATGGATATTTGGGTAAAAAACCATCATTTTGACCTAATAAGCGTCCAAGACATGCATTGGACATGCATGTCTGGAAAGTAAGGGTTTTTATGTGGTTATAAGATGCTACAAACGTTCTTGGAAGTGTGGATCTAGTAGTCTTGAAGAGAAAGTGATTAATAGGTTAAGCCAAGTTATGTTTTTGCCCTAATTAGACCTAGAAGTGAGATCTCTATCTCTTGGAAGGTCTAAAGTGATAAAGTTGGAGACTTTATCCACTTGGACCTTAAAATGGACCAAATCTGATCTTTAGAGCTCTTGAAGTTGGGAAAAATGACTTAATGGTTTAAGCTGTCTTGACCAGTCACCTCAGCATGGCCTAGGTTGCCACAACATGGCGACTAGGTAGAGAACTGTTTGTTTTGTCGACTAGCAGCCACAGCGTGGCCAAGGATGGCCATGGCGTGGAGACTAGCTGGAGTTGACGTTGACTTTAACCGTTGACCGTTGACTTGGACCAAGGTTAACATAGGGGCATTTTGGGTATTTTGGGTTGTAGTTTGAGTTAGGTCACTGTTTGTTGTTTAGGTGACCTGTAGGATTGGCATTTGGAGCAACGTTCTTTTCTACTATCTTTTCAGACTATGAAGTGAGTTCCTTATTGTACTTGTGGGTCAAAGGCACCAATGTCGGCCCAATAGATTGTTATGATGGTTTCGAATGTTGCTATGTTGTAGTGATCTGTTAAGATTTGTATGATTATCTATTTACTGTTATATGTTTTATCCGTTGCATATGTCGACATAGTGCGGTTCGGGTTAAGGCTTCACTGTTATGTGTGTAAGCCAACAGACCGAGGCATTCCAGTGTGATGACCGATTGGGCCAAGGAAATCCAGTCCGATGACTGTTGGCCGAGGGTAATCCAGCCTGATGGTTGTGGACCCGAGTGTAATCCAGTCCGATGAATGTGGACCCAACATGCATGTTTGTATATGATCTGTTACGTGTGTTATTTTGGGAAGACTCACTAAGCTTTAGCTTATATTTATGTGTTATGTTTCAAGTACTTTTGATGATCGGGGCAAGGCAAAGGCTTGATCATGCATGTTGACCGTTGACTTTGACCAAGTTTCACTTAGGTGCATTTTGGGCATTTTTGAGTTCTAGTTTGAGTTAGGTCACTCTTTGTTGATTAGGTGACCTATAGAGTTAGCATTTGGAGTAGCGTTCTTTTCCGCTATCTTTTAAGACTATTAGGTGAGTTCCTCACTATATTTATGGGTCGAAGGCACCAATGTTGGCCCAGTAGATTGTTATTATGGTTTAGAATGTTCTTATGTTGCAGTGATCTGTTAAGATCTGTATGATTATCTATTTGTTATTATATGTTTTATCTGTTTCATACGTCGATATAGTATGGTTTGGGTTAAAGCTTCAATGTTATGTGCGTAAGCCAACAGACTGGGGCATTCTAGTGCAATGACTGATTGGGCCAAGGAACCATTTCGATGACTGTTGGCTGAGGGTAATCCAGCCCGATGGTTGTAGACCTGAGTGTAATCCAGTCCGATGAATGTGGACCGAACATGAATGTTTGTATATGATCTGTTACGTGTGTTATTTTGGGGAGAATCACTAAGCTTTGGCTTATAGTTATGTGTTATGTTTCAAGTACTTCTGATCATTCGGGCAAGGCAAAGGCTTCATCATGCATATCCTCCAGATTTTATAAGATTTGTTCTGGGGATACTCTGATTTGTGAATTTGACATTTTGGAAACAATGTTTTCTGAACATTTTTGGTATTGATTGGTTTTGGAAAAAAAATTTACCTTGATTTTTGGGATGTTACAAGTTGGTATCTGAGCCCTAGTTTGAGAGAACCAGATTAGTATTTGTGTGACTCCATACTCAAACTAAGGATCTGTAAGAGTTTTCAAAATGGTTTCAAAATTATTTTAAAACTGTTTTTAAATGTAAATAATGAAGTATGAGATGTGTACGATCAGCAGGAGCAAGAAAGTATACCCCAAATCACCTTCATTGTTGTCTGTTTATGATGTTATGATATAACTGCATGCTAGTGATAGGCTAGGGATCTTCAAAAATTGTATGATAGAATTGTCTGATGTATGATGTCTGATAGCCTAGGAGAACTTCTTATATGTTAGATGAAATTGACATCATTACTGTAATTGCTTGGTATGTGCATCATAGTTGTACATAACTAAGATTCTATAGTCTGAGAGTGTTTGGTTTAGCATTATTTCGTGTTCCTTGTTTGGTTGTTTGCTTATAGTAGAATCACATATTTGACCGTCCATGAGATCCATTTTTATGTATGATTAGCATAAACGAGCAGCTACAGGGTTGGTGGAAGTTTCATGAGTGAGTATGTGAGTAGCCGGTCAGATGAGGAATGATTAGCCACTCTCGAGAGAGTAGGTATAGGATGGATGCGTATCCTAGTTATGGGTTTTTTTTTTGGGTAGTTTTGTTGGGTTATGAGCATTCTAACACTCCTAAGTGTACATGCAACCCTAAATACCTTGGATCTATGTTTTCTCTATTATACATACAATTATGAACATCCAAGGTATTATCCTAATCTAGCATACAAAATAATAAATATAACAAGATAGAATACATACCTCTTTGATGTAGAATGTCTTCATGAAGCTTGAGTGCCTAGTGCCCCAAGTGTGACACCTCAAATGGTTCACACAACACCAAATACACTTGGAATAACTTGAGAGAAACTTGAACACTCCTTGAAATCGTCTAGCCCTCATACTCACACATTAGTGCCCGATTTCTTGAGCCATGTGATTCTTTTATATGGTGGCTATTAGGGTTACACCATGTAACTCATAACTTTACCCATTCCTTATGCTCCATGGATTTTAACCTCCATGGAGTATCCATGGGTCACCCCATGGACTTAGTCCAACATAAGGAATCTTGGATCACAAGCCCACATATATAAGAATGAATGATTTACACAATCAACCCATATATTTAATTAGTCTCCTTTTGATCACTTAATTAATTCCAAATTAATTCTTGATCAATACTAATTAAATAACCTTATTAATATATTAGAACTTATAATATATTAACCAACCTTAAGTGTTATTTCTCTCATTATAGTCTATCCAAATGCATGATGCCATGCAACCCAAATGGACCATGCCGGGTCGGGTCAAGTCTTACCAATTATAGTTATAGACTTAGACATTAATCCAACAGTCTCCCACTTGGATAAGTCTAAAACTCTTATTGCGTATGACTTCAGGAACCGATCAGCAATTGTAGCTCTCAAAAGCTTCTGTCGAACTCTGACCTTGTCGATGAACTCTGACCTTTGTCAATGACTTGTCCATTAGATAAGGGATCATATATTCCTCCATTCTAGATATCATATGGACTGAGACATGGATTATCAATCATTCTCTCTGTCCATTTGTTGTTTCCCGATTTCCGATTCATGATGACTGACTGATTGAACAAATCAAATCAGTCCTGGCTTGGCCAAGCACTCACATGTATCATCTTTAAATCATCAAGGGGCCCACATATATCGCTTTTATCCTGAAGGTAAAAGGAATGGATAAACTTCGACTCATATGGCTTGTTCTACTACTTGTTGAATGATACACAAAGGCACGTTTTATAACATCGAGTTACCAATGCGTTTTCGTACAATCAATGTATAACCAACTCATAGTAACAACTCATATCTCTAGGTTTGAAGAATATAAGATATTATCGTCTCATTATCACTCGTGATAAAATCCATGAAGTGATTCAAATGAGCGCGGGTTGAATCCAATACTCAGAACTTATGAGCACTCATGAGTGTTGTAGCACCACTTTGTCCACCAACTTGGACCTCTACAAACCAACCCATGACAGTCTTGATTCATATCTACTTCCAACATATGACTGACTGTGGATGGTTTGAATAACTTAATCATTCAGGAAGAGCGACTTAGTTATTCTGGAAGTCAAAACATGCAAAGTGAAACACAAGAATAAATGAATCAAATATGGTATCAAACCCTATGAATATAAATAAACACTTTTATTTATCACCATACTGATTACTCATTATTCATTGTTTTGGTTTTATCAACTTTAAACTTGAATTTAAAACAATAGTTGTCCCATGCTCCAAGCATGTACACTATGTTTTCTAAACACTAGTCATGCCATTCACCAAGTATGCATACTATGTCTATGATCTTTACTTTGTAAAATAGATCAATTGAACATCACTCCAATGATCCTCTTTTCACAGTCCCAAATCCTTACTGCAAATGCAAGAATTCCAAATTCATGCCATTTACTGAAATCTATTAGATTCTAAACTTATATGCATTGATCCTCTTAATGATTATGCACAAAGTTAGAAAGACTTGACAACAATCATTACAGAGCATTCCAAAGGAGATCAGCTCCTTGGAAACATCCTTCTTTCATTAAGTTTCCTAATCTTACACAGATTGAATAATTTCTAACTTTGAAACATTTCCATATTCCATTTTGACTATCACTTCTGAACAAGAGTTGCCTCCTTACAGATTATGTCAATATGGTCCTTTCAGAATTAACATTATACTTCCAACTGTCCTTGAACAACCAATCTTTGGTAAACCTTAGATTGTCCTCGACAATTGCTTAATCATTTGTCATATCCAATTCTAGACCTTTTCCCTTCATAATGCCCCAGGCATTTGGAAAATTTTAGAAAGGATGAATATAGCACATGTAATCGATCCTATATCCGAAGCATATGGGACACGATTCATGATGTCTCACATAAAGACTAAACCAGTATTTTGCTATAATATTTCCATTTCAATTTGCCAAGTTCTCAAAATTCAGATTATGAAAAGGGATACCGTAATCATAATCGAATTTTAGAACGCAAATAATGGACCCATGTATAGACTTTCCTTAAGTTGAACCAATCCAACATGAAATTCATATATATATTCTTGACTAAAGATGATTAAGGTCTCAATCTAAGCCTTTAGAACTAAAATGAAGTATGTCCTTTCCCTTAATTATAGCAAAACAACTTTTTCAATCCCTGCAGCCTCACGAATTGAAACTTTTGTTTTTCTATAATTAACATTGCTAACTTGCAACACTAACAATAATTATCATGCTCCCATTAACATGATGATTATTAGCATAACACTTATGCTCCCACTAGCTTTGACATGTACTCAGAAATCAGTTGGACTTCTAGAAATCAATACTTTATTGACTTTCTTACCAAAGTTCAGATTTCTGATACGAGATGCTTTGATAAAACTTTATCAAAATCATACACCTTTCCTTAGATAGCATGCATGTGTGTTTAAACAATTTCAGAACTATGAAAAGGGATGCCGTAATCATAGTCTCAATTGTTTAGACCTTTTGCCATCTGCTTCAAATCTACTTGGTGGAAGTGTTTCCTCACCATCATTTTCGTGAATCGGAGAGAAACCTTATGACCCTTAGATTTTATGGTGTATGTGTTCTTATCCATGTGAATCGTTAAAACCATAGTCACAAGACAAGGATAATGACAAATCCAAACTCATATGGACTGAACTTATGCAATCTTAACTTCTTGCCACCTGGCAGTACAGGGCCTGCCATTGCTTCCAAGTAGTTGTGTAACCAATTGAGAACTCTCAGAACTCCTATGCAAAGCCAACTTGAATAGGCACAAAAATTTCAACACGATAGGTTATAAACCTCAAGTCGTGTGCTAGTGAAGGACTTTAGGTTTTATTCTTGATTAAGTCTTGAAACTTTCAAGAGCTTTAAGACTCCCACTGTCCTCTTGACATATAAGACTCCCTTGTCAAATATTCAAGAGATAGTGCGGATTCTTTATCAAGACTAACACTTTACACAATTGGCCTAAGTTGGTCTCTGTTTTATCCAAAACATCACAACTTACCAATTTCAAATGTACAAGAGTAGATAACCTTTTACTCTTACATTTGACTAGTGTTAACAAACCCTCTTTAAGATATGTCACTCAAGTTACAATCTTGGAGTATGACTCTAAGAATTGTTTTGGAACGAAGTATGACTCATCTTTTTGATTTAACCATTTCAACAATTCATGACTCCTCTTCTTAGTCATAAGAATGCACTAAGATGACTTTAGAGGACCAATTGTGATATGGTATCTTAATCATTAAGATGATCATAAATATGATACTAAAGTACTCTCCCATCTTTTCAGATTTGAGAAACTTTTATCTTTCTGCCATACTTTGATTCTTCTTATTCGTTCTGTCTCACATTGAAACTTCTCCAATGCTACAGACTTATACTTAAACTTATAAGTATAACCATATTTACTGAACTTAAGTAAATCATGACGAATAGTCTTCTTGATCTTTTGTGGTGGACTTGACCAGTGCACAAGAATGTGTACTCGATCCCTTAGTCCTTTCCTTATTCACATAAGGAATTAGTCTTAATTTTCCAAGCTGAAAGTTCTCATTCATCATACTATACAACTTGCATGATTCCAAGTTTCGGTCCAATTGAACCATGGGTGATGAGAATCTTTCCTTATTTGGTAATATTAGACACTACCACAACCGAAAGAATCAAATCCATTTTTCCAATATTGCTATCAATGGAATCTTATAAGCAACAACTTTTCACAAATGCCATTGTAAGGATACTTAAAATAAATAAAATCAAAACCTTTTTCTTTTATTTTAAAACTTTGCGGAAAAACTTATCCTTACAATCCATATGAAAACCTTGTTGTTATCTATTCCTAAGCAATATAAATATCATAACTCTTAAGTAATAGCCCAAAATTCTGATCACCGAACCATGCGATTGAAATCCATCTTCGCGATCAGAATCAGCATGTACTTAATAGAGTTAGACAATGGACTTTACCTGAAGTAGAGCCAAACATATTGACTTTAACATCCTTAGGTAAATTTGGCAGCTTCGTAACCAATGTCCCTTCCTTTGGCAATAGTTACCTATGGACCCTTGATAATGGGACTATCTTAGACTTCGCCTCTCTCTTTACCATTGGGTCAACCGAGTTGACTATGGCCGATCCCTTTCCATTGGGAAGAGAGAGCTTTACTGGATATCCAATGTCATCATTGTCAATGTCCATAGCGTTTTAGGAAGTTGATCTTAGCAAATAGATAAGATCATTAAGGGTCTTGTCTTAGTCTGTTTCATAGGATTCCCAAAAGAACTCACTATGTGACTTAGAAAGTAGTTGAGCCACCAACTTTCTCAAGACTTTGACACCCAACTCTCCCAGCTTGTCAATATGTGACTACATCTCCAAGATGTGATCACACCTAGACCTTGCCTTGCCAATAGGGCTTGAGTGACCTTAAACTTTTTAGGAACTTGTGGGTTAGGGATAATAACTGGAGGAGGTGAAAGAAGTATGATATCCATGGGACATCATCTTCATTTAGGAAAGCTTGTTTCAAGAGATTTGAGAAGATCATAAATGTCTAGACCAGACATCTTTTTGGGAGATATTCAAGATAGTTGATTTAAAGTCCTTAATATGACACCCAATATGAAATATTAAGGCTAGGACCCAACAAACTATTTTATAACTTAGAAGAGGGATGCCGTAATCCAAGCTATAAAATATTTGAAGGTACGTGAATGACGATTCACCAATTTCCACCATGAAAAACGAAATAATTTATTAGGTTTTAATTGGATTTGAAAGTCCTAGATCTTTGAGATTCATTGAACTGTTCAAAGGCATGTTTCAATCTCGAGTGTGCCCTTCGGGTTTTGTGACTGGGATGCTGAGGATCACAAAACAAGGTGTGAATAACCATGCAAATATACTTGGTACCCTTAATATTTACCCCTTAATCAGTGTGCCGGTTAACCACACACGCTCCACCGATACTATGATAAATATTAAGTTACCCTTTGCCTACCTTGTTAAGTCCAGGTTAGTGTGCCGGTTAACCACACACGCTCCACTAACGACTTAAGCCAAGTGCAAAGTGTAATTTCATGGGTTAGCACCAAATTCACATTTTCCTAAGTAACTAAGATTGGGTATTAATAAGAGTTTAGTTACTTAGTATTTATCATTAATACTTTTAATGAAAGGAAATTATAGTCCTTGTCCTACCCGTTCGGCTAACGACCCTCCACCAGTCAAGGAAGCGGTGGGTGAGAGTGGACACCCATTAAACTGCCATTTTATAGGCAGTAACCTTATACCCCCTTATAGACCGGCTTCGTGAATGAGGCCTACTAACGGTAAGACTGACTTTACTCTTATACATATATATAAATATTATTAACTTATAATATTATAAAGTATAAGGGTTGAATTTTAACTTTTAAAATTCTAAGGGCTAACTTGGAATTAAAGTATTCATAAGTGAAAACTTTTCAAATTCCAAAACTTGAGGGCAAGTTTTGAAACTATTCAAAACTAATTAATTCCATAACTTATGAGTTTAAAGTAGTTTTAATTAAAAAAAAAAAAAAAAAAATCTCTTCAAGTTCCATAACTTGAGGACAAGTTATGGAAGACTTTAAACTAATTAATAAAAAAAAAAATTATTGTAACTTATGGAACTAATTAAAGTTACATTTTTTTTTAATTTAATGAAGAGACTCTTGAACCTCCATAACTTGAGGACAAGTTATGGAGTCATAAAACCATTTAATTAGAACTAGACTCTTCATTTTGTAACTTTTGCCAACTTTTATGAGTTTTATGATTCTTAAATGTGACTTTTCATATAACTTGAGGACAAGTTACAAAAACACACTTTGGAATCAACTCTTAGATTAATATGGATTGAAAACAACTATTTCACACAACTTTTCTATTAATCTAAGAACCTCATAAGAACAAGATAATTCAAATCATCAATCTTCAAGAAATTAGCATGAACATACAAACTAATACAAATCTTGAAATTATGACAATTATCTTAGAAATTGGATTAGCATGAACATTACCACATCAAAAACAAGTTTACAAAAACATCTTAGGGTAATGTTCCTAGTCCAATTCCAGCCAAAACAATCGAATATATGCATCCAACTCGATTTTTCAGCTACTTTTGCAAGTATAACAAGAAAACAAGCCTAGGCTCTGATACCACTGTTGGGTTATGAGCATTCTAACACTCCTAAGTGTACATGCAACCCTAAATACATTGGATCTATGTTTTCTCTATTATAAATACAATTATGAACATCCAAGGTATTATCCTAATCTAGCATACAAAATAATCAATATAACAAGATAGAATACATACCTCTTTGATGTAGAATGTCTTCATTAAGCTTGAGTGCCTAGTGCCCCAAGTGTGACACCTCAAATGGTTCACACAACACCAAATACAGTTGGAATAACTTGAGAGAAACTTGAACACTCCTTGAAATCGTCTAGCCCTCACACTCACACATTAGTGCCCGATTTCTTGAGCCATGGGATTCTTTTATATGGTGGCTATTAGGGTTACACCATGTAACTCATAACTTTACCCATTCCTTATGCTCCATGGATTTTAACCTCCATGGAATATCCATGGGTCACCCCATGGACTTAGTCCAACATAAGGAATCTTGGATCACAAGCCCACATATATAAGAATGAATGATTTACACAATCAACCCATATATTTAATTAGTCTCCTTTTGATCACTTAATTAATTCCAAATTAATTCTTGATCAATACTAATTAAATAACCTTATTACTATATTAGAACTTATAATATATTAACCAACCTTAAGTGTTATTTCTCTCATTATAGTCTATCCAAATGCATGATGCCATGCAACCCAAATGGACCATGTCGGGTCGGGTCAAGTCTTACCAATTATAGTTATGGACTTAGACATTAATCCAACAAGTTTATGATGATCCATTATGAAAAATATGGATAGGTGTAGAAGGTAGTATGGGCTCGTACTACTGAAAGCACAATACCTGTATGCGTAGCAAGGAAGTTACAAACCCCGAGGTTTAGCTTCTCTGTGATGGTCGTAATAGTATAATTGTAGCATTTCTGATATATTTTTGGTTCATTTTTAGTTTGGTGTTCACGAGAGGATCTGGTTTTGGATCTGGAGCGGGTGGCCATGATAGGGCAGGGGTTACTGATGATCAGATAGGAGAGACTTTGCCACTGAGGTGGCTACTATTGTCTGGAGTTCTATTGTGGAGCTATTTGGGTCTATCAAGACAGCTATGATAGAGCTATTCGATGATCGTTATGTTGTCCTCACCGAGACTGCTACAACTATATCCACTGTAGTTGTTTTTGTTGCAGGAGGCCGAGGATGACGTTCATTCCAGTACCAGGACTTCAACAACAGAAGCCCTCAGAGTTTGACGGGGTCAAGGACCCGATTGAGGCTATGATATGGATTTCTGATATGGAGGGCTGCTTCTTTACTAGTTCCTGTCCGGAGGATTGGAAGGTCAAGTACGACCTAAACCTCTATCAACTTGGTGTGAAGGACTGGAGGAACCTGGTGACAGGTTCCTATACTCCTGAGCAGAGGACCGTTGTTACCTAGGAGCAATTCTTGGAGATGTTCCGCACGAGGCATGTTCCCCTGGTGGAGAGGGAGAGATTGGCTCAGGAGTACTTGGATCTGATATAAACGATGGAGACGGTGACGGAGATCACCAAGATGTTAACTGAGAGGGATTTATTCTCTCATGAGTTTGCAGTTTCGGAGCATGCCCAGATGACACGGTACTTGAGCATGCCCAAGACTTTCATTTGGAAGTTTGTGTCTACCCAACGCTACAGTACCCTCTCCGAGCTTCAGGATGCCGTATGGAGACAGGAGATTGAGATCGATACTCAGACGAGGGAGCGAAGGTAGGCTCCCATTCAGTGACAACTTCCAGCGAAGTGGTTCAAGCTTGATGATTCACGATCTAGGGGACAGAGGGGTCGTACTTGTGGCAAGTGAGTCAAGGTTCATGAGGGTGCTTGTTGATCTTATTTTCGGTGCCAAAAATGTGGCAATGAGGGCCACATTGCTAGGGATTGTCGTTGGTAGGCCCCGTCAGCGAGCATTAATATTTGTTACCACTGTGAGTAGGTTGGCCATATAAAGGCCAACTGTCCATTGCCTCCTGCCATGCCTGTGAAGGAACCAGCTACTTCTACCTTTCAGATCATGGATGGACGCCAGGGTAGGGCAGAGCCCCCAAGGGCTCGAGGTCGTGCTATCCATTTCACAGCAGAGGAGGCCAGGACGGTGCCAGATGTCGTTACTGGTATGTTTTGATTTATTATTCTGTCAAATTATTTTATAGTATGCTTATGTTTATGATTCTACTGGATACCTTCTTAGTGAATTCCTTACCTGCTGCGATTCGGTTCTTTGTGTATCAGTCCTTCAGTAGGAGCTTTGATATGACTCTTAGAGAGTTGGAGTGTCTGTTGCAGGTTTCCATCACCAACGAACATGGTGTTTCAACATTGAGCATTTTTTGGGATTGTACCTTGGAGATATTCGGGGTGCCTTACCCGATTGATCTGATCCCTATCCCTATGGGGGATGTGTGCGTGATATTATGGATGGACTGGTTGAGCAGGTTTGGTGTGATGATTAACTGCAAGGGTCAGCGAGCGGTAGTTCAAACCTCAAGTGGGGGAGAACTTGTTATTTATGGTGAGGGTACCAGGGTTGGATCAGCCTTTTGTTATGTTGTTAGGGCTCGACACATGGGTACATGGGTTACCTCGTGTATGTGGTTGACACTCGGGTCACGAAGGAGGTTTCGGTTTTGGACGTACCAGTAGTCAGAGAGTTCCCAGCTGTGTTCCCGGAGGAATTACCCGGTATGCCTCCTGAGATGCAGGTTGAGTTCATGATTGATTTAGTCCCCAGTGCGGCCCCGATTGCTAAGGCTCCGTACTGCTTAGCACCACCATAGATGAAATAGTTATCCTCTCATCTTCAGGAGCTATTACGCATACAACTTATCAGACTGATCAGTTCGTCTTGGGGAGCGCTGATCTTGTTTGTGAAGAAAAAGGATGGGTATCACCGCATGTGTATTGATTATCAGAAGTTGAAGAAGTTAACGGTGAATAACTGTTACCCACTTCCACAGATTGATGATCCTTTTGATCTGATGTTGCGTGCATCTTAGTTCTCCAAGATAGATTTGAGGTCGGGGAATCATTAGATGAGGGTTAGAGGGGATGACGTGGAGAATATCGCGTTTCGGAAACGCTATGGTCATTATGAGTTTGTGATGATGCCATTTGGGCTCACCAATGCGCCTGCGGCATTTATGTATTTTATGAAGCGAGTGTGCACGCCCTTGCTCGATCGATCAGTTATTGTTTTCATCGATGATATCCTAGTCTATTCCAAGACCATGGATGAACATGGTGAGCACCTTCTAGAGCTTCTGGGAGTTTTGAGGTGGGAACGATTGTGTTTCAAGTTCTCGAAGTGTGACTTTTGGTTATGGGAGGTCCAGTTTCTGGGACAACTCATTAACCATAATGCAATTTTGCTCGACCCGGCCAAGATTAAGGCTGTTATACAGTGGGAGGTCCCGAAGTCTCCCTCGGAGATGAAGAGTTTTATGGGTTTAGCAAAGTATTATCGTAGATTTATTCAAGATTTCTCCAAGGTTGGATTACCCTTCACTCGTCTGACGAGGAAGGGCGTGGATTTTCACTGGGGGCGTAAGCAACAGGTTGCATTCGTGTCACTGAGGTAGAAGTTATGTGAGGCCCTAGTGTTGACCCTCCCTAAAGGTGTTGAGGATTTTTTTATATTGTGATGCATCCATCACCGGTCTGGGGATAGTTCTTATGCAGTGAGGAAGGGTTATCGCATATGCTTATCAACAGCTAAAGTCGCATGAGGTGAAGTGTCTTATGCATGATCTAGAATTGAGGGAGGTGGTGTTTTCCCTCAAAATTCGGCGGCATTATCTGTATGCGGTCTGGTGTACCATCTACATAGATCTCAAGAGTTTGAGATATCTCATGGATCATCCGAATCTGAACATGAGACAGTATAGGTGGCTTGACATGGTGAAGGATTCTGACTGTGAGATTCTTTATCACCCGGGAAAAGCGAATGTGGTCGTATGATGCCTTAAGCTGTAAGTCGGCTAGTTCTTCTATTGGAACTTATGTATGAGAATTTTGATTGATTTTCCGCTTTTGGACGTGATCAGGGAGGCTCATGTCGAGGGAGTCAAGAAGGAAATTTGGAAACAGGAGAGAATCCAGGGCGACATTGGCCGATTTTCTACCGAGAACATGGATTGTTGACCTGGTGTGGTTGGGTGTAGGTCGCAGATTTTGGCATGATCAGACAGACTGTGTTGGAGGAGGCACATAAGTCCAGATTTTTGATACATCCTAGAGCCACCAGGATGTATTGAGATTTGAGACTTAGATATTGATGGTCGTGCATGAAGAGGGAGATAACCTAGTATGTTGAAAGGTGCTTGAACTGTCGGATGGTTAAGGACGAGCACCAGAGGTCGCATGGAAAGCTTCAGCCGTTGGAGGTTCCCATATGGAAATGGGAATAGATCACCATGGGTTTCATCACCAAGTTACCACGAACGGCTAAGGGATTCGATGTCATATGGGTTATAGTGGACCATCTGACCAAGAGTACCAACTTCCTAGCTATTCGGGAGAGCTCCTTATACGATAAAATAGCCGATTTATATGTGTGCGAGATTCTCACTCGACATGATGTTCCAGTTTCCATTGTATCTAATCGAGATGTTCGGTTCACTTCTCGATTTTGGCGGAGGTTCCATGAGGAACTGTGTACGAGGTTGCATTTTAGCATTGCTTATCATCCAGAGACTGAAGGCCATAGCGAGAGGACCATCCAGAAATTTGTGGATATGTTGAGAGCATGTGTTATAGATTTTGGTGGGAGTTGGGATTCCGAATTTATTTTCGCTGAGTTTTCTTACAACAACAACTATCACTCCAGTATCGGTGGGCTGCCATTTGAGCTTCTTTGTGGGAGGAAGTGTAGTACCCCAGTCTATTAGGGGAGGTTGGTCATAGGGTCATGGGGAAGACGGAGGTAGTTTTTAGACGATAGAGCTTATACAACAGATCAGATAGAGTTTGCAAACAGCCCAGAGTTGACAAAAGAGTTATGTTGACAGATGACGAACTGAGTTGGAGTTCCAGGTTGGCGATATGTTTTTTTTTAATTTGTCACGCTAGAAGGGTGTAATACGCCTCAAGAAGAGGGGCAAGTTGGGGGCCCGATATATTGGGCCATTTTGACTGATTTCCAGGGTTGGCAGGGTAGCCTATCAATTGGATCTGCCTGAGAAGCTCGGTCAGATTTGCAGAAACTTCCACGTCTCTCAGCTACGAAGGTGTGTAGCTGATGATTCAATAGTGGTTCCTTTAGATGATATTCAAGTTGATGATAGCCTAAACTATGTTGAAAGGCTAGTGACAATTTTCGATAGGAAAACGAAGGCATTACGCAAAAAGATTTTTCCATTGGTCAAAGTTCACTGGCAGGATTAGAAGGGTTCCGATTGAACTTGGGAACCTGAGGCAGAGATGTGGGAGCACTACCCTGAGTTATTCGCAGCGTCAGACTTCGAGGACGAAGTCAGATTCAAGTGGAGGAGAATTATAACACCCAGATCCCGAGGTAATTTGGTAATTTATGATTTTAAGGGCGCCAAGGCATGGAGGAAGGTGCCACAACATGACGCTTCAATAAAAAATTGTGGGCTAATTTAAGGCTTCCACTGCGTGGAAATATTTGCCCATGACATGGCAGCTGGAAAATGACAAACCCTATTTCTGGGTTTTGCTATGTATTTAAAGGAATGAGGAGGCTAGGGTTTTCTCACCCTTAGCCTCCATCAGCCCCCTTTGAGACTTTCAAACCCTAATCCTTTCCTCCTTTGTTTGAACCTTGTTTTGGTGATTTTTGAAGACATTGAAGAAAGGAAGAAGAAGAAGAAGTGAGCTTAGAATCTGCAAGCCCGTTATCATCCTTGTTGTAGGAACCTACTGGACTCTTGTAAGTCCACAATAATGGATCATTTTTGCTTTATGTGATTGGATCTAGCTATTTTGTCCCTTAATCTTAATGTTCTTGATTATTGATTAGTGAGATCTCATAAAGTTTGCAACTTTATGAATCTCCATGCCATTTAGGGCATGTGGTGCCTTGGATCTGAAGTATTAGTGAGCTTTGATGCCATACATGGATCTTTGGGTTAAAAATCGTTATTTTGACCTAATAAGGATCCAAGACCAGCATTACACATGCATGTCTAGAAATTAAGGGTTTTTATGTGGTTATAAGACGCTAGAAACATTCCTAGAAGTGTGAATCTAGTAGTCTTCAAGAGGAAGTGCTTAATGGGTTAAGCCACGTTATGTTTTTGCCCTAATTAGACCAAGAAGTGAGATCTCTATCTCTTGGAAGGTCTAAAGGGATAAAGTTGGAAACTTTATCCACTTCGACCTTAGAATGGATCAGATTTGAGCGTTGGAGCTCTTGAAGTTGGGAAAAATGACTTATTGGTTTAAGTTGTCTAGACCAGTCCCCATGGCATGGCTTAGGTTGCCATAGTGTGGCGACTAGGTCGACACCCATCTGTTTTATTGACTAGTAGCAACAACATGGCCAAGGATGGCCATGACGTGGCGACTAGCTGCAGTTGACTTTGACTTTGACTGTTGACCGTTGACTTTGACCAAGTTTGACTTGGGGGCGTTTTTGCTATTTTGAGTTGTAGTTTGAGTTAGGTCATTGGTTGTTGTTTAGGTGACCTGTAGATGTGATATTTAGAGAAGAGTTTGAGGTGAGTTCCTTACTGTACTTATGGGTCAAAGGCACCAATGTCGGCCCAATAGATTGTTATTTTGGTTTAGAATGTTGCTATACTGTAGTGATTTGTTAAGATTAATTGGTTATTAGGGTTACAACTACAATGCTTTATGCGGAAAAACAATCAAACAATTCAATTGATTAGGGAACATGTAACCTAATAAGGATCTTTGTCTTTCACATATAGGAAACATACTATGAATTATTATCCTACAAAACCTTTCTATTAAAAACTAATTAATAAGATCAAGAAACTTACCTTGAATATTGTTATTACAAACAATCTTGAATTCCTTCTTGAAAAACTCTTAGAAGCAAGCACCACAAGGGTCGTGCCTCTAATGGTTCACACCCAAACCCCAGTAACCAAGGAGCTTGAAGAGAAAGAGGAGAGAGATGGAAATTTCGACCCTAAGCCTATAAAGTAATGTAATGGCCGGACTTCTAAGGCTAAGGGTCTTTATATAGCTAAGGTAGCTTGGTACCAAAGCTAGGGTTTAACGAGGAAACCCTAATCCCTTTGCTTGGTGACTAAGTAGCCCATTCCCCTCTTTCAAGCGGCTTAGACAAAATTCCTTGGGCTTTCCCAAGTGATTTTTGTCCACCCCATCCAATTAGGTCCATGGGCTCCTTTCCTCAACTTTCAATAAATAACCAAACAGACCCTGCACTTTTAACTAATCCGATTAATCCCAAAATTAATTCCAATTAATTTCTGATTAATTATTAATTAAATAATACTATTTCCAATTAATATAATATTCTTATAATATATTAACAAACTATTTATTTTGATTTCCAATTAATTTATTAACCATAAATTAATAAATCAGTCTCTCTCTCTCTCTCTCTCTCTCTCTGTCTAAAAGCTATCCTATTCAATTGTCAGGTTTGAAGGCAACCCAAAAGGACTGTGCTATTATCAATTCAAGTATATACCAATTATAGTTATGAGCTTAGACATCTAATCCAACATTCGCCCACTTGGATAAATCTAATAACTATAATTACCAATATAACTTCCAAACTGATTAGCAAATTGCAGCTTCCAAAAGCTGTTGTCGAACTCTGACCCAGTCAGTTACGTGTCCTAAGATAAGTGATCAAATATTCCTCCGTTCTACAAGATATTATATAGACATGTGACAAGGATTATAATCAATCTCATTGTCTATGTTTTGTTTCCCGATTTCTGATTTATGGGGACTGAATTCAGACTGCTAATTGAACACATCAATTTAGTCTAGGCTCGGCCAAGCACTTCAGATGTCGACATCAAATCATCAAGGGGCCCAAATATATCGCTTTTCCCGTTAGGGAAAAAGAAACGAATAAACTTTGACTTATATGCTTGCACTATTGACTCATCAAATCGTGCACAACAATACGTTTTATAACATTAAGTTACTGATGCGTTCACGTATTATCAATGCACAACTGACTTGTAAACCACAACTCATATATCTTCGTTTCAAGAATATAAAATATTATCTCCTCAGAATTACTCGTGATAAAATACATGAAGTAATTATGTGAGTGTGGGTTTATCCAATACTTAAAATCACCATTACTAAGTACACATGAACATTCCATCAAAACTATTTCTATGTCTAATCCCCATAGACAATCTACAACTCAATTCATGACAATCTTAATTCGCTACTTACTTCCAAAAGAACGATCGACTGTGGAATTTTGAATAATCAAATTATTCTGGAAGTAAAACATGAAAAGTGAAACACAATAATAACCTACTTAACTATCGTCTCGAAACTATTGAATATAAATAAAACACTTATTATTTAATCACCATATTAATTAACCTTTATTCATTGTATAATGTTTTCGAGTAATCAACTAACCACTTGAATTAAAAATCAGTCATGCCATGTCATGAACATGCATACTATGTTTCTCTATGGTCCTTGCTTTGCGAACAGATCGACTGGACACTATTCCAATGATGCTCATTTCACAATTGCAAATTCTTGTCACTATTAGAATGTATTAGAGTTCAACTTTACATGCATTGTCCTTTTGTGATGTCGTAGCGTCAAAGTCACTGAGACTTAGCCAATGATATTACAAAATGCTCCATTGGAACTTTGTTACTAAAAACAATTCCATGGTAATGAAGTCTCAAACTCAAGATACACTCCTTGAGCACCTTCCTTGCATTAAAGTTTCTAACTTACATGTAAATTTAATAATAAACTCCCTCTATGGAAACATTTCCATATTCCCATATGACCACCAATTTTGACTAAGATTCATCCCAATCTAAAACATGTCAATATGGTTATTCCAAACCATACCATACTTCCAACTGTCCACAAGTAATCGATCCTTGGTAAACCTCAAAGTGTTCTTAACAGTTGTTTAACAACTTTAGTCACACCAAGTTCTAGTCCTTTTTCCCTCTCAATGCCCTAGGCATTCGGAAAAATTAAAACAAGTGAATATTATAGCGTATGTAATCGATCCTATATTTGAAACATATGGGACTCGATTCATTATGTCTTACATAAAGACCTGATATCTAATCAATTTCTTTCTATTATATTTCCATATATCGAATTTCCTATGTTGAATCATTTCAACATGACATTCATATATTTCCAAGACTAAGCTCTATTAAACCCTTCAATCTAAGCCTTTAGATTCGAAAAAAGGTATGATTTCCCTCTCCCTTAAGCCTTAATATAGCAAAACAATTTCCAAACTTTGCAACTTGAAAATTTTTAGACTTTGTTTCCTAAAAATAGTATTTCCAACTTGCAACAACTAGCATAGCAATTATGCTCCCACTAGCTTTGACATGTATCCAGAAATCAATTGGACTTCCAGAAATCAATGCTCTTGACTTTCTTACTAAAGTGCAGATTTATGATATGTGGTGCTTCGATAAGTCTCCAACTCGACTTCTTAAGCTTATACACCTTTCATTAGATAGCTTATGTGTGTGTGTTCAAACCCTTTCCAAACTCATAGCTATATGTCTTGAAAGTTCAAACAATTTCTTGCCATTTCTCACAATTCAAATTATAAAAAGGGATGTCATAATCATATTGCGAATTTGAGAATGCAATTATCACAAATACTAACCATAATGATACTTATCAGATCTTTAAAATCTACCAGTGAAAGTGTTTCCTCATAATCATTCTCACGAATTACAGCGAAACCTTTTGCCACCTAAATTTTATGGTGTACATGTTCTCATCCATGCGAATCTATCATTTACAACCTACAATCATAAGACAAGGTTTATGACAAAAAAAATCAAATTTAGCTTTCATGGACCAAACTTTGCTTATTCTTAATTTCTTGCCATCTGGCAACACAAGGGCCTACCAGTGCTTCCATATTGTTAAGCAGCTCACCCATATTGGTCAATGTACTTTCACTGACTAACGTGTTCTGCCTTTTGCAGTCAAATGAGAACCATAGAACTCATAAGCATTGTCAACCCAACTGGAAGGTGCATAGAAACAAGAATGTGTCAACTTAACATGATAGGTTATCAACCTCAAGTCGTGTGCTAGTGATAACTAAAAGGTTTATTCTTGATTGACTCCTGAAACTTTTCAAGATCATTAAGACTCCCACTGACTTCTAGACATATAAGTTTCTATTTCAAGGAACATTCCTCGACGAGCAAAAACAAATATTTAAAAGTCAGTGTGGATTCTTGACAAGAAGCACTTCATGGAATTGGCCTTAGTTCATCCTTTGTTTTAACCAAAACATCACAACTTCCAATTTCAAATGTGCTAGAGTAAGAAAACATTATTACTCCACATTTCATGAGGTTTTATAAACCTACTTAGTATAAGTTTCAAGATATGATTTGAAGTAACTAGAGCATGGCTCTAAAACTTGATTAGAAAATGAAGTGTGACTCATCTTTTGATTGAACCATTCAACAATATCTGATTCCTCTTCTTAGTCAAACAATTGCACTAAGATGTTCTTCGAGGAACAATTGAGAAATAGTTCCACAATCATTAAGATGATCAATAAACACGATACTAAAGTACTCTCCTTTCCTTTCAGATTGGAGAAACCTTTATCTTCCTGTCTACCATATTCTTCTTATTCGTTCAGCCACTCTTTGGAAACCTTTTTCAAAATGTTAGAATTATGCTTAATCTTATAAACACAACCACATTTACTAAATCATCAGTAAATCATAACGAATAGAACTTTCATCCTTTGTGGCAGATTTGAATCGTCCATATCATTGGACTAGATTCATTAGTCTTTCACTTTGTCTCACATAAAACATGTGATCAATGAATTAGTCATGAACTTCCAAAAATCAAGATTGTCACACATAACATAATTTGAATTGTATGACTCCAAGTTTCTATCCAATTGGAACATTAGTGATGATAATTCTTTATCACTTAGTCAATTATGACATTTACCACAAGCGAAATAATAAGAATCAAATCCACAATTAATATTACTAATATTAGAAATGTAACCAACACTTTCATAGATGCTATTGCAAGGAAATATAAAGTAAACCAAATATATAAACCAAAATTTCACTTTTATTGATAATAAACGAAAAATTAGAACTTGTGTTTACAATGCATAAATGAAAACAATGTTTCTAGACATTTCCTAAGCAATCTATTAAATTATCACAAGTCCTAAATAGTAGCTTCCAAAATCGGATCATCGAACCATGCGAACGAAATCCATATCTCACAATCAGATTCATCTCACTCTTCTTAAGCTTCCTTATTTCTCTTAGATCATGTAATACCATCAAAATGTGATCATCACATCATGTATCAAGAGTCTATGAATATGAACTTATTAAAATAATGGAGTTAGATAATGTATGTACCTGAAGTAGAGTCACATGACTTAACTTTACCATCTCCAAGATCTTCAGGTAGTCCGGGCAGCTTCACAACTAATGTCCGTTCAATTGGCAATAGAAACATATGGACCTTTTAGGGTTAACACATGGAACTACCTCAGAACTAGCCTTTCTCTTTACCATAAGATCAAATGGTTTGACCTTGGCCAATCCCTTTCCATTGGGAAGACAAATCGTTTATGAATCACCATTGTCAATGTCCATGGAAATTGTGGAATCGGATCCTTCAAACACATTTGATTCACTTGTGCTCTTAAGCATTTATGCTTTAGCAACAATCAACATATGTGTCAGATCAATTAGGGTCACGCCGTGGTCGCTCATATAAAAGTTCTCAATGAATTGACTATATGACTTTGGAAGCGAAAGTAGAACCAAATCAATGGCTTGCTCCCTTGGGAAAACGACACCCAATCTATCCAATTTGTCAATGTACGATTTCATTAACAGAACATGCGTACACACAAAATTTCGATCTCTATGTTTACATGCCAATAAGGCTTGAGTAGTTTCGTATCTCTCAACTCGAGGGAATCGTGACATGGGGAGAGTCACTCGAGGAGGAGGAGGAGGAAGAGTTAGAGAAGCATGATATCCATTTCCACCATTGCTCGAAGAAGGGAACATACTTTCACCTTGATCGAAATGTGGAAGATCATCTTTTTCTTGACTTGACATCTAAAGGGAGAAAAGAGAATTGAATTTAGTTGATTTTAATCCTTAATTATTAACCCGTAAATTTAAATTCAGGTTACAATCCATATTTTCTATTCGAACTTTAAAGATGGATGTCGTAATGAAATTCGAATCTATTTTAGGTAGGTAAGGCTTTTACCAGTTTCAATCTTATGAAACTCCTAGATCATTTGAGATTCATTGAATCTAATCAACGACATGATTAATCTTAGGTTATGCTCTCACTTTTGTGATTAGGATGTAGAGGATCACAAACGAGATGTGAATAACCATGCAAGTTAGCTTGGTACTCTCGATGTCATTTATCATCTCGTTTTAATGTGTCGGTTAGCCACACGCACTCCATTAATCAACGATAATTTTCGAGACACCCACTACCACTCTTTATTAGTCCGCCATTGGTGTATCAGTTAACCACACACGCTCCACTAACGACTTATAAAGTGTAGTGTGCAATTTCATAGATTAACATACAAATTCGCATTTTTCCTAAAGTAGCTAAGAGTGGGATTTTAAAAAATAGTTTAGTTGCTATATGTCATTATACTTATTAATGAGATTGTGTCCTATCAAATCCGTTCAGCTAACAACCCTGCACTACACAGGAGAGTGGTGGGTGAGAGTGGACACACATTCAACGACCATTTTATAGACCACTTCCTTATACCATTTTTATAGCATGGTTTCGTGAATGAGGCGTACTAGCAATTTGACTGACTTTTCTAATACATATAATATATATTAAACTTTTAATTATATACATAGTATAAGGTGTACTTTTAAAACATTTTAAAATAGCAAGGGTTTAATCCTTAATAATTAAACTTTTAATTTAATTAAATCTAAACCATTTTATAGATTTATTATTATATTTTAATTAATCACTTAATTAAATTAATAATAAGATCCACAAGGATGTATTTGAAACTTTTCAAAATACCAAGTATTATTTGACATTAATTTTAAGTTCAATTAATATCTAGATTTATTATTTATACACTTAAAAAATCAATCATTTTAATCACAAAACAATTAATCAAGTCAAATAATTATCTTCTAAATTCAAGGCTTTTATTTTATCATCATAGGTACACCAAAATTGGATTTGGAGGATAAGTATAGAAAGTAATTATCAAACAAAAGCAGATTAGGCTGAAAATATCCATATTTTCGGATCTAGACTGAGCTCACGTTGTGAGCCTCATTGCTCACATCATGAGCTGTGACAATTGCGAAAACAGTTTCTTTTCATCTTTTAATCTATTCACCAATGTGAAAATATATGAAAGAAATCCCTAGGCTTTGATACCATTGATGGGTTATTAGGGTTAAAACTACAATGCTCTAACCGGAAAAATAATCAAACAATTCAATTTATTAGGGCACATGCAACCTAATAAGGATCTATGTCTTTCACATATACGCAACATACTATGAATTGTTATCCTACAAAACGTTTCTATGAAAAACTTATTCATAAGAGCAAGAAACTGAGCTTGAAGATTGTTATTGCAAAAAATCTTGAATTCCTTCTTGAAAAACTCTTTGAAGCAAGCACCACAAGTGTCGTGCCTCTAACGGTTCACACCCAAACCCTAGCAACCAATGAGCTTGAAAAGAGAGAGGAGAGAGGTGGAAATTTCGGCCCTAAGCCTCTAAAGGAATATCATGGCCGAAATTCTAAGGCTAAGGTTCTTTATATAGATAAGGTAGCTTGGTGCCATAGCTAGGGTTTAAGGAGGAAACCATAATCCCTTTACTTAATGACCAAGCAGCCCATTCCCCTCTTTCAAGGGGCTTCAACAAAATTCCTTGGGCTTCACCAAGTGATTTTCGTCCACTTTATCCAATGAGGTCCATTGGCTCCTTTCCTCAACTTTCAATAAAGAACCAAACAGACTTTGCAGTTTTAATTAATCCAATTAATTTATGACTAATGATTAATTAAATAATACTATTTCCAATTAATATATTATTCTTATAATATATTAACAAACTATTTATTTTGATTTAAAATTAATTTATTAACCATAAATTAATAATTCGGTATCTCTCTCTAAAAGTTATCATATTCAATTGCCAGGTTTGAGGGCAACCCAAAACGATTGTGCTACTATCAATTCAAGTATATACCAATTATAGTTATGAGCTTAGACACCTAATCCAACAAAGATTTGTATGATTATCTGTTTATTGTTATATGCTTTATCTGTTACATATGTTGACATAGTGCGGTTTTGGTTGAGGCTTCACTGCTATATGCGTAAGCCAATAGACCGGGGCATTCCCGTCTGATGACTGATTGGGCTAAGGCAATCCAGTCTGATGATTGTGGGCTAGGGTAATCCAGCTCGATGGTTGTGACCCGAGGGTAATCCAGTCGATGATTGTGGACCCAACATGCATGTTTGTATATGATCTATTACGTGGGGTATTTTGGGGAGACTCACTAACATTTTGCTTACATCCTCCAGATTTTATGAGATTTGTTCTTGGGATACTCTGGTTTGTGAATTTGACATTTTGGAAACTATATTTTCTGAACATTCATGGTTTTGATTAGTTTTGGAAAAATAAAAATTTGTACCTTGATTTTTGGGATGTTAAACATGAAAGACGTGGTTATTCAGGGTGAGAAGGCAATTGATAAGTATTTATGATCTGCTTTTTACTTTGTCGGTTGCTATTTCTATCGAGTAAGCATCATTAAGTTTGCAGGATTTATGGTTTAGCATGCTTCTAAACTTATGGTCAGTAAAGCTTTTATCGGTACCAGTATTAAATAAAACGGAAGCATAAATATTATAGATAGGAAATGTATGTGACAACCCTGAGAAATTTCGTCACTAGTCACCATTAAGAAATAATAGGAAAATAAATGTAATAGAAAGCATTGTAATATTCGATTTTTAAGATAATAAGAATCAGATATGTTGTTACATTTATTTGCTAAAAATCGTCCATTAGGCTCTAAAAATTAGCGATCAAAAAGTTGTGACGTTTTCCGATTCAGTTAACATACTTGGATATAACATGATTTTCAAGGATATAAGATTCATAAAAATCCGACTCCGAAAGAGAGTTTTATGGATTTTATAAAAATAGAAATCAACCGTGTAGTTAAAGTTAATTACGTTGAAACGGTACTTAGAGATTGGTTGAGTTTTGACCAAAAGTGCAGAAAGGCATTTCGTAGTACTCCTCGAGATATAAACTTTAGCAAAAAGTTTGTCGAAAACAATATCTATATGATTAAGTTCTGATTTTTATAAAATCATTAATTCTTACTCCCGTTGGGCTCAAAAATGAAAGTCAAAACTGGCCAAAACAACCAAAAGGAAAGTTGTAATACCTGTTGAGGTCATCACAAAGATATAGAGAGGGTCTACAGTGGAGCACACACGAGGAAGCAATGATTTTTGAAAAACATTTACTTGCGCGTCAAGTGGGCGCCATCACGCGTCGCACATCTGACACCGGATTCAATCAAATTGCGAGTAATGTGGCTGAGTGGGGTGGGCACACATGGAAACTTCTTGTTGAGCCATAGTGTTCAAATGCATGCCACACATAGGAAATACACAACGCGCACCCCTAAAACTCGACTATAAATAGAGGGATGTGCCATTCAATCCAGCACACCTTCAAAACACTCCTCTCTTTCTCTTTGGTTCGTATATTGCGTCGTGGAGGGGTCATCGGTGTTCCGAGCTCGTCTCTACCCTACATTAGCTGTTTCAAACCCTAGAGCGAGTTTAACTTATAAATATTAAGTCAGTTTGTTATAAATGTTTTCAGGGGGGATACATGTTTCACAAATGATTTTATAAAAATATTTATCGTTTAAATATTAAGTCATTTTGTTATAAGCAAGATACCTTAGGATAGTATAATTGTAGATACTATGCCTATATTTAAGCTATGATCTGCGTCTAAAAGATATGATGCCTAATAATCTAGGAGTAGGTAATACCTAGATGTTATCATGGCTAAATCCCTAGGAAACTTTAAGTACCTAGGAGTTATGATAGACAAGATTTAGGATAAGCATTGTACTTAATTGTTACGCTACCAAAATATCCTGTTAAAATACGACTATAGCCTAAGGCGTAAAAAACAATGAATTAGTAAAGCCTAATAAAAGTATTAATAATAATAATTTTACGGATATACTAGTCTTGGTGAGGTGTCTAGGCTAGACAAACTTATCGATAGGGTTGCTGGAGTTCAGAACAGTTATATCCCAAAATGGTCCTGCCCTTCGACTTTTCCTAACTAGCCGAACCTTGTAGTTTAAAAGTACACAAAGAAACGATTAAATAAAATACCCCAATCAAATATTAATCAAATAAAGAGTTTTGTAAACTCTTATTAATACACCCTTGTATCCAAAAAGCATTATCCATTCAAATCTCCACATAAGATTTTAGGTCAAAAACGAATCCTAGGTTTAGTTAATACTGCGGCCGAACAACAACTATACCTAGAATGCGCAACTAAGTTTTATTATGGTCCGACCGACGCATGCTCAAACCTGATGTCGTAGTTGATAGTCTAAAATGCTTAAGGATTTATGGATCGATAGTTGGTACGCCTAGTTAGGAAATTAAGACGAATTATATGACTAGAAGATGATCAGATCAGTAGCACTAATCGACTTCCCGAAGATGACAGTCGTATAAAGTGATACACTGAGAGAAGTTAAGGATTTATATCGTAGAGTTCTTAAAATCGAGTCCGACTTACTACTCGGAGAATTTGTTCATATCTTAAGGATGATGATATAGGCAACGCTTACCCGACCACCCTTATGAGAAAATCACAGTAGATCCGGTGGTATCGCACTCCCTAGTGGCAGAGGAGGCAGAGTACGATCTGTTGGAGCAGGCATGATCATCAGGATCTCATCCATGGAGGATATATAGGATTGGTTTTCTCATGCTTCCCTAGAAGGAGATCATGTGGTACCGCACTCCCCAGGGGCGGAGGAGGTAGATTACGATCCGTAGATGTCGAGGCCACCTACCCCCACCAATACGGAGTTTATCGAGGATGAGGAGCCCTATGAGGATGAGGAGCCACTGGAGGAGTATCCGCACGATGAGCAGGCAGGAGGAGATCCAGGTGAGAGTTCATCATATCCTGCCTCGTCATCCCACGAAGATGGACATCCCGAGACTCAGGAGGAGGACACTCTTGAGTTAGAGCCATCATCGGAGTCTCCAGCCTCAGACCAGCCTTCCAGTGTGTACGCATCAGGACCCCGAGTGATCTACACCCCCAGAAAATACATTCCTATTCCATCCCAAAAAAGAACAGCCTCACCCCCATCATTCCCAAATCTATCCAAGAAACTTTGCCCTACACATAAATAGACGCCCCAAGTGGATGGGTGGATCCAGGAGGAGAACATTGGCCACTATGAGATCGACGATTCGTTCAGGCTCTGAGATGCGAACCTATCCCTGAGAATCCCACAGATCGAGCAATTTCAGTGTTAGTTCCACGTGTGGCATGACACGAGGATCGCATACATCAGTTAGTGGAGGATCGCGACTCGTTGTAGAGGGTGGTTAGAATGTTGACTGACACCATCAGAGGTTTAGAGGAGAGAAAAGATTTTAATGAAATAAGAATCCTCCATGCTTATGATCACCTAGAGGAGACCCATTCTCTAGTGTAGTATCAGTAGATCGAGATTGAGGGTCTCGATCAGTGCGTGAAAGAGGTGGAGTTAATATTATTGGTGCCAGAAATAGAAGTAGTCACTCTGGAGGCAATGATCGGGTGCCTCCAGTAGCAGTTAGCCCAGATAGTGATTTGGTTGGTAGTTTTCTTTAAGTTGTGGTAGATAGGTCTAGCCTTGAGTAGCTAGGAACTATGTTATTTTTTGGTTTGAGGAAAGGAATAGTAGCGTAGCCGATATAGGAGTCAGTTACTTCTTTTGTGTAGAATAGATCCTATTCATTTTCAAACCACACCTGTATACACTCTTTTTGCTTATGATAAACTGATGTAAAAAGTTTATGAAAATTTATGAAATTTTGTATGATCTAAATGTTTGTGTGTTAATTTCTTGTTTTGATTGCTTTAAATATGCTAACCCTTCTAACTTAGCAAGATAAAAAAACAACTAACATGTACCATAAATTTAGAATCATGGCTCGTACTAGACGTAACCCAGGAACGCCTGAAAGGAATCCCGAGTCAACAAGCTTAGCCGCGATTGAGCCACTGATCGCCCAACGTGTAGTTGATGTCATAACAAGTCTAGGAACCCCTAGGAATGTAGGATCGGGGAAATAGAGAAGAGAGTTCGCAAGGAGACAATTGAGTTCCCACTAGAGTCTGTTCATATAATGATTTTCTTTACTGTAAGCCAAAAACCTTTTATGGAAATGAGGGAGTTATTGGGCTGACCAGGTGGATAAAAAATATGGAATCAGTCTTCGAGATAAGTTTCTTCCCTGAAGACTGCAAAGTCAAATTCGCCGCCTGCACCCTGGCAGATGCAGCCTGGAGCTGGTGGAATAGTTACACCAAGACCATGAGCGTAAACGTAGCTAACGCCATGCCTTGGGATGAGTTGAAGCAACTCATGATTAGAGAATACTATCCATGCGAGGAGATGCAAAAACTGCACCAGGAGCTGTGGAATCTGATGATGCAGGAAGATGATATTACCACATACACAAATCGATTCAATGAACTAGCCACCTTGTATCTCGGGATGGTTACCCCGGAGGAGAAGAAGATAGAGAAGTATATTTGAGGAACGACCTCAAAACCTACTACCTTTGATAACGCCAAGAAATTAGCCTTTAGTGTGACCCATCAAGCAGTTTGCCGAGGAACGATGGTTCAGAGGGCTGACCTTCCCAAGGCAGAGGGTAGAAAAAGGAAATTTGGCAAGGAAGCCAAGGGGAAGGCTAATCAGTGATCACAGAAGAAGCAGGAAGTGATTCGAGCATTTATAGTTGCAGCACCTTAAGTGCAAGGAATGTGGGTATCATCACCATGGAGCATGTTGGGTATGTACCAACTGCGGAAAGAGAGGTCATCTTGCAAACAAGTTTACAACCTCGTCTAATAGATATAGATGAGAGTGCTATGAGTGCAAGGAAATTAGTCACCTCAGAAGGGATTGTCCAAAACAAAGAGGTCAGGGAGGTGCCGCTAGAGGCAGGGCGTTTTTTATCGGAGCAAGGGAAGTCGTCGAAGATCTGACGGTAGTGACGCTTACGTTCCTAATCAATAATTTGTATGCAAATATACTTTTTGATACTAGCGCCGATAGAATCTATATTACTCCCAAATTTAGGAAGTTATTAGATCACCCCTCTAGTAAACTTAGGGAAGCCTATAGAGTAGAAATGGCTAACGACCAAGTCAGTAGTATTAGGAAATACTTAGGAACTGTACCTTAACTGTAAATTCTCATCCCTTTCTCGTCGACCTTATTCCAACGGTTATTCGAAGATTCGGCGTATTTATCGCCATGGACTGGTTATCCAGTAATCACGTTGAGGTGCTTTGCTTCGAGAAGGCGATACGTGTACCCTTACCCAACAGAGAATTTGTGATCGTCTTTGGCGACAAGCCTAGTATAAACTTGAGGATCATTTCGTGCATGAAGACTAGGAAATACTTACAGAAAAAGTATTTCGCCTTCTTAGCTCATATTTTCTATAGGAAAGACAATAAGAACAAAAAGATCGAGGAGGTACCTCGGGTGTGCGAATTCCCTTATGTATTCCCTGAAGATTTACCCGGTCTACCGCTAGTTCGTCAGGTAGAGTTTCGAATTGATCTAGTCCCATGATCTGCCCCAATAGCAAAGTCTCCGAATAGATTGGCACCCTCGGAGATGCAAGATCTCTCCAGCCAACTATAAGAACTCCTTGACATGGGTTTTATCAGACCAAGCTTTTCGCCTTGGGGAGCAACCATTTTATTCGTCAAGAAGAAGGACGGATCTTTCCGATTGTACATAGACTACAGAGAGTTAAATGAGTTGACCATTAAAAATAGATATCCTCTACCTCGAATAGACGATCTCTTCCATCAATTTCCAGGATCCAGTTACTTCTCTACTATCGACTTGAGATCAGGACATCATCAACTTCGAGTCATGGAAGAGGACATTCCAAAGACTGCGTTCAAAACACGCTATGGTCATTACGAGTTCTTGGTCATGCCTTTCGGATTAACCAATGCCCCGACGGTCTTTGTGGATCTTATGAATCGGGTGTGTAAACCCTACTTGGATAAATTTGTGATGGTATTCATCGACGATATTCTGGTATACTCACAACGAAGGAAGAGCATGCGCAACACCTTCGAGTAATCTTAGAGGTGTTAAGGAAAGAAACGTTGTATGCCAAAATTTCTAAGTGTGAATTTTGGTTAAGAGAAGTACACTTTCTTCGGCACGTAGTAAGCAGTAGAGGAATTCATGTTGACCCATCCAAGATAGAAGCAGTCAAGAATTGGGATGCGTCCAAGATGCCAACGAAAGTGTGCCAATTTCTATGAATCGCCGACTACTACTGGAGATTTATAGAGAATTTCTCTCGTATAGACAAAAACATCACAATGTTAACCCAAAAGCAAGTAAAATCCAGTGGGAAGATAGGCATGAAGCAGCTTTCCAAAAGTTGATAGATATGTTGTGTAGTGCACCGATACTATCTCTTTTGGGACATATTTATGTGGTTTATGCTAGTTTTATATTATTTAAATGGGTTTGTAGTGTTTTCGGTTAATTGGACCAAAATCCTTCTTGATTTCGGTCTGAGTAGGTTTCGTGGGCTGGGCTTGGGCTTTTATTAAGCTTTGTATTTAAGTCATATATATAGTTGATAGCCGTTTACATTTTCCTAGTTATTCATTCATATTCATATTTGGCTGTAAAAAGGTTCTCATATGTACCAGACGATTGATTCAATATAATCGTGTGCATTTGAAGATATTTCTGTGTGTTCTTGAATCTCTATTTGGTTTACATTCCGCATTCACTAAATAGATTGACTGATATCATATAAGATCCATAGTTTTGGGACTTACAATTGGTATCAGAGCTTTGTTAAGGTATCAATCGATTCAAGAAGGCTTTGGAGACTCGTTTTTGTTGCTGTTTTGGATTTTTAACTTAATCGAAATTTTAATAAATTTCGATTTAATTAAGAGGTTCTACTGTTCATTGTATTTTGTTATTGGGAGTCCATCAGTTCATCAAATCTTCTTCGTGTTCATCGGATTAAATTTGGAACCTTATCAAGTGAATCACATATTTTAAGGAATTTGATTTGTTTCTGTTTCAAATATTTCCCTTGTTTTCGGTCCACTTGATTTAATTTTTGTTTTGTGTTTTTGGTCAAATATCACAAACATTAAACAAATTTTGATTTCGGTCAAAGTTTAGACCGAAATCTACTTGGTTTTTGGTACTAGTTCTAGAGCGAAATCATCAAGTTTTCGATCAACCATATTGAGGTTTTCGGTCGAAGACCATTGTTTTCCGCAAAATTTGAAAATTGATTTCGGTAAACAAAAATCATAAAATTGTCCACCTAATCTAAAATCTTAAAATTTGATTTCGGTCCAACTAGTTTTTGGTCCAACTAGATTTCGGTCAAATTGTTTCTTGATTCAAATAACATATTCTTCAAAAAAAAATTGATCTCGGTCCTAACTTTTGAAAATCAATATATAAGTATTAGTTTATTGATTTGTTTTCGGCCAAATTTTTGTTCATTTGTGATTTATTTATTTATTTTATTATTTTAATTTATCAATTTTAATTTATCCAATTTTAGTTTTAATCGTAAACAATCAATACTTGGGTCAACAATTGAGATTTCGACCCATTTTAAAATTTTGATTTCGGCTCAGAATTTGATTTTATTGTTTTCAGCCCATTTTTATTGATTTCAATTCAAATCTCGGTCAACTTTTTGGTCAAACTTTTGAGCTTTCGATCAACGAGTTTTTGTTGATTCTTGGAGTTCTCGGTCAACAAATTTAGTTGACATTTTGTGTTCTCGGCCAATTTTTTTATTCAATATTATTCAAATGGAGTCTACCACAAAAGAGGTAAGTAAAATTTCATGCTCTCAGTCCTATGAAGCTAAAATTAAACATTATCGCGATCAACATGAGTTATTAATTAGGTAAATTGAGGATCTTAAATATGAAAGATATACTATAAAAAAGGCTCAAAAACCCTTAAAAGAACAATTAGAGGCCAAAATCAAGGACTTTAGGAAACTTCAAGCAGAATATAGCGATAAATGTGTACAATATGACTATGCTCAAGAAAAGATTGTCAGTCTAACTGTCGAGCTTAACACATTGAAAAATAAGTTTGAAAATACAGACTTTAATTTTGAAAGGTTTGATGTGTCAAGTAAGAAAGTTGAAACCATGATTGAAAAACAGTTAAAATTTAAAGATAATTAGAATAAGGGTCTAGGGTATCACAGTGTTCCACCTTTCTTTAATGACAACTATACCCCGCCCCTTGAAACCATCGAGATAGAGACACCTGCTCAGTGTGGCCAGCCCCCTGTACCAACTTCAGTTAATACTGAACAATCCGACCCAACTAAAAATATTGAAGTGAATGATACTAATGCCTCTACTTTATGTGTAGGTAAAGTAGTGGAAGATGAGAACAAGGAGAACAAAAATAATTCTAGTTATGTTAATTATGTTGATTGTCAAACCAATGTCTCTTTGAACTCCGAATCTGTTACTTCTAATAAACATGTTGTTGGTAAATACAGGCCACCAAAACAAGTGAAACAGATTGCTTGCTGTAAGTGTGCTTGTGGGAACAATCAGAGACAAGGCATGGGCACGCTACCAGGGACAGGCAGAAACAACTTCTACGTGAAGAAACACACATGTTTCCATTGTGGAACACCTGGACACATTGCTAGAAATTGTCCAAATCGTGCATATGTCCCCTAATATGCACAAGGTTTGGAGAATATGCCTAGAGGGAGATCCTCCAAAAGAAACCCTTTGAGGTCACGTTCACACAATGGTGACTGAAATGCTAAGAAGGGCAATAACAAATCTTTAAGGACAAGAAGGGAATGTCTGACAAGAAGCCAAATTCAAGAGATGGTTCTGTTAGACCTAGATCAGTTAGGTCAAAGTCATATCGGCGGTCGGTTTCAAGTTCTAAATAAAGTGTTGAGGCATCCATCCGATCAAACAAGAAATGGGTTAAACCCGACTACAGATGGGTACCAAAGGTTCATACTCCCACATTATCTAATGATTCTAACATTCTTCATCTTCTGTGTGTGACAAACAGGATATGTCATGGGAGAGAGTACCTTGTGTAGATGATAAATGTCAACCTAGTTTCAAAATGGACTGGGTTCCAAATACCAAATAATCCGGCACTCTGTGCTGGAGCATCTATGGAGGAATATCATCAGACTTTGGTTTGTTGATAGTGGCTGTTCCAGGCACATGATAGGAGACATATCTTATATGTACGACATTCAAAATCTTCATTGAGAGCATGTATCTTTTGCGGGAAAGGAAGAAAGAAGAGGATCACAAATGGGGATTGTACTTAACGATGTGAAGAATTTTTGAATTTGTTCCGGAATTGAAACACAACTGAGGCTGAACATGTTGCTACACATGCATGCTGTTCTCTAATCATCTGGATGCAACTTCAATTGTTGAATTACGGTTTGAGTTTTCTTCTCGCTACTTCTGATTTTTCTTAAAATGATTCGTTTTAAAGACAAATTTTGTTTAAATTTGCGTATTTATTTTATTTCTGTTCTTCCCTATGCACAAATTAAGGGGGAGAAATCAAAAATAAAAAAATTTTAAAAATCAAAAATCAAAAAATCAAAAATACAAAAATATGTTTTCTTTCGTAAGTATTTTTGGGAAGTGATATGAAGTTTAGTGTTAAAGGGCAATCTGAAATTCGTGTAATGCACTGAAACTAAATTGTTTAGACTCTGTGTTCAATGTGTTGGTAGGTACGAAGGATTCCAAATTAAAGGACTAGACACAGCTGACAATGAAAGGACTAGACAATGTTAACTCATTTGGACTTAGATAGTTTCATTTGTACTGATCATATGACGCTTGGATAGATTGAGTAGTGAGATAAACAAGGGAGCCTACAAGATACATTAAAGTTACTTATCATCTAGACTTTGGCTCAATATTTCTTCGATGTACGGACTAATGTCCTTAATTCTGGTGCTGATAGGGTGACTGGGGGGTTCTAATAATCTATGTCGGTGTGAAATTGTTTTTCTTTCTTATCCTCTCTGTCAGTCATATGTTTCCCCCTTTGCGTGATCGGAAGATCCGACCTGGGACGCAACATATGCACCTTTATTTTTATACATCTTTATCTATGTCTTTCTCTATCTATCTATGTAAGTCATATGTTGTCCCCTTTGCGTGATCGGAATATCCCACCTGGGACACAACATATACACCTTTCTATCTCTTTAACCCTTTATCTATGTTAGTCATATGTTGTCCCTCTGCGTGTTTGAAAGACATCCGACCTACGACACAACATATGCATCTCTATATCTATCTTCTCTCTCAAATAATTGAGCACTTACCTAAAGTAAAGAGCTCTTTGGAATTCCTTGATTGCTAGGGTATATCGTGAAATCGGGAACACGTTCTAGTTCACTTAAAATTGAATTAACGAAAGGTTGTGTGTAGATCTCGCTGCTGAATTTAAGTGGACAACAATATCATTGGTGGTCGTCAGCAAAATGGTCTATTTACGAACAAAAACCAACAAAAATCATAAATTTAAAAAAAAAATTGTAAAAATATGTTTATTTCTGTTTTTATTTCTTTTTCAGAAAAATCAAAAATCCAAAAATATTTTATTTTGATTGTATTTTTAATTTAATTTTTATTTCTTAGTTATTTCTATTGTGTGCTAGGTTTATTTTTACTTTTATTTTTTATCTCAAAGTTTTGTTTGTCTTATAAAGCGAATTCAAAAAGAAGAAGAGACTCAAGGAGACTATATCGGAATTTTCTGAGCAAGGAGAAGAAACATGGAAGGGAGTTGATGGTTGTTACACTTCACTCTATTTTCATAAGGAATTGAAGGATTGAAACTGTACAAATTGTCAGTTAGGCAGTATCTTTCTAAGAATGTTGTATTTAAGGAATTGAAAGTCTAAAACTGTACAGATTATTCAAAATTAGTCTTGTCAGTTATCTTTACCTAAGAACTGTCATGTCACCAGGGCGATGCACCTCGCAAGGCACGATTATCGCTGAACATCTCGCCAAGGGCCAAGTTAACTTGTTAACTTGAAAAACTGTATTGAGATCTTTGATCAAGGATATATAGGGGCAAACATCAAAACTAGCCATGAGTAGTTCTCCGATACTCAACAAATCGCAATGCGTTCCTCCATGTTCACACAGATACTACGAGTAATCTCCATCTAAGCCAAGGCTGGGTCCTTGAACAACTATGGTGAGAAGGGTCTTTATGATTATGTGATCCACATGGACTTTTTAGTCATGATTACCTTTCAAGGTGTACCTGTGTTGGATGAAGAAATTCATTTGAAGGAATAGAGGAGCGGTTAAAATTTGGAAAGTATACTGTAATGCCAGTGTTTCTTGGCTAAGCATTAATGATGATATAATAGTCTAGGTTAACCATTGGAACTCGTTTTGAAGTAATAAGAATGAATTATGTGCTTTAAACTTAATTATTATGATTAAGGATAAAAATAAGCGTCAAAAAGACATATTATTAAAAGCCAATATCTATGAAGAAAGTTGTAGTGGTTGAAACAACGATTCCGGAGATATAAAGAATACCGAAATCCAAGTTATAACGAAGAAGTTATGACCTGTCGAAGTTTCGCGACAGAACCGACACGACACTGTGTGACGTAAAAAGTGAATTTACGATAAAGTGCTTTTTAGCATTAGTGATCTAAAAAAAAGTCGTAGAATACGTTAAACCGAGAGCGTGCATAAAAAGAATGTCCAAATCTGACTTCGTATGAGGAAGTTACGATTTTTCAAAGTTTTGGCTTAGCGGTATGCAACCCAAAACTCGAAATAAAGATCAAGTGATTTTTAGCCGAGGCAATATAAACGAGAATCAAAGGTCTCGTCAATAGTAGTACAACGGTAAAAAGACAGACAAAAACGGACGTCGGATGAAGAAGTTATGAATTTTTAACGGACTTTTCCTGTCCCTGCCTGTTAAAAATATAACTTTAAAAATGAAGTCAAAATTAGCCGACGGAGTCTAAACGAAAGTTGTAGAGCATAATCTTACCTACGCGTGACTATAAACAATGTAAAAAACAGAGCTCATATGCGAAAGATATGGATTTTTGAAGTTCGGAGCACAAACTTCGAGGTCTGACTGAACTCACGACGTGAACAGAGAATTCAGGACGTGAACTCAGTGAACGACACCTTTCGAGCCTAGAAGACACACGGCAAGCCTAGGAGATGACCGGGATCAAACCCACGACGTGAATATACCTGGTTCACGACGTGAAAGTCGAATTTTCAGCCTATAAATAGAAATCGAGCCCTCTGAGTTTATGTTACCAATTCTCATTTCTCTTTCACTTTAAACACTCTTTTAGCCTACTTTTAACCCCCCCCCCCCCCCCCCCCCGAAGTCCCGGTATCGTCCCTAACACCCGAAGCAAGTCCCGACGCCCCGAAGTTCTCGAGAAAATCATATTTTGTAGCCGAAACTCTGCCCGAGTATAGCCGGTTTTCAACTAAAATATCGGTTTCATCGAAGAATATTGTCTTAATAGACGAAGTGTTGTCCAATCGTGTCTTATCAAGTGAGTGTATAGTCACTTTCATCTTACACATAGATATGAAGTATTTTATATAAAATACGTGCTATGTGAATATATATTGTTTGTTTATTTGAGATGGATGTTGAATGAATGATTTATACAGGTTTTAAATGATTTAAACTATATATGTATTTTATATCTACAAAAAAATATTAGGTAAAACATGGGTAGATGAAAGAATGTTTTATACAGATTTTAAACTGTATATGTATTTTATATCTACAAATATGTTCGGTAAAACATGGGTAGATAAAGAATGAGGGATGAAAGACGGTATAGATGTATGTCTGTAGCTATGGATTTAGTGTCGTATAGATGTACGTTGGTAGCTATGGATTTAGTACCGTATAGATGAACATTGGCAGCTATGGATTTAGTGCTTATTGTATAAATCTCGGGCAGCGATGGACTTCGTGCCTATTCCTTTGGTTACCTTGGCAGCTATGGACTTAGTGTCTGTTGTATGAATCTCGGGCAGCGATGGACTTCGTGCCTATTCCTTAGGATAATCCTTAGGAATGAATGAATGGAGGACAGATGATTCTTAAGGTCCTAATGAATAAAGAGATAATGGGGATGGGAAATTGGGTTGATTGTTTGATGTTTAAACATAATAAATTTATTTATTGTGGGTTGAAAACCCTATATGCTCACCAGGCTCCCCAAGCCTGACCCACTCAGCTTTCTATTTTACAGGTAGTGGACCCAGAGCATAGTTTGGATGATGAAGAGAGATTATTGGATTATAGGCCAATAGTTGTAAATAACTGTTGTAAGGCTTATAATATGTTGTTTATGCTTTTGGTCTGTATCGGAACATGACATCCCGAGGTTTTGATATATAATGAAATATATATTTCTTTAAGAAATGTTTTGATAAATTTTTTATCATGTTTTGTTTTGGGGACAAATTCCGTAACATCTTTTAATAAAAGAAGTACTCTGATTTTTATAAAGCAAAAACAAAATCGGTCTTTTCTGGCCGAGAAATTTGGGGGTGTCACAGTTGGTATCAGAGCATTATTTTAAGCGAACTAGGAATTTGTAGGATTTCTAGACTTAAACTTAGAATGCTAAGTGATGATTGTGAGATGAGTGTCTACCATATTTTAGACACGAGCACTAGTATATTTTAGGAAAGATGCCTAAAATGTTTTTATGTGCTAAATGCTATATGTTTGCAATATATGATATTATTTGCTTGGATCTATGGTCTGTTGTCGACCGGATCTAGAAATTTTATATGTTCAGGATTCTAAACGTTTAATTCGATATTAGAACTGGTATATAACTTTTCAGAGTAATAAGGAGGAATACACGTCTAAACATTCCTCTATCTATATTCTTGTCTCGATACACCGTACGTCTGCTTTGGTGTATAGAACGTCATAGTGAAGACTCATAGTGAACTGAGTAAATGGAGGAAATGAGAAGGCTCACGATGGTGATTGATACCTATCGGAAGATATCGTAAGATTGATATCTTGCCTTTAGAATACGTCTGATAAAATAACCATACGTTTAGAAAAGTACGGTACATCCGAATATACACATTTGATTGGCGGGATGATAGAACGATTGGTACAATTCCTAAAGTTGTCCTATCGTCTGGCGTTTCCACCACCAACCGAGCTGAAGCAGAATTAATGATTAAAGATACCCATGAAAGAAGTCATAGTAGAGTCTAGGCAAATTTTTAAGATTATTTGGACACATTCGTATGTGTTAAACTGTTTTGTGATTTTAGGAAATAAGAACTTGGGGACTACGAGACAATACTTGGGACGAGTATGAGTAGGTGTGAATAGTAGTAGAGGCCTATACTACTGGAAGCACAGGACTCACACTTTGATCAGGGAAAGTCACAAGGTTACCAAGAAACTATTAATTGATTTCGTTTTTATTCAAGTGTGTCGTTACCATTGTTTCGGTAATCACTAAGAAGATGATTGATATTCCGACCCTAGAGGTCATATCGAATTGAGTCCGACTAAGATAAATATGTTACGTGGTTCGAGGAAAGTTGAATCCAAGGTTTATTAGACCGTTTAAAGTTCTTTAGAGGATTGAGAACCAAGCTTACAAGCTAGAACTACCAGAAGAACTAGATGGTATTCATAACACTTTCCACGTGTGTTATTTGAGGAAGTTCACGGGAGAAGTTCTCGGCATAATTCCAATTTTTGAATTAAGGTTGGATGAAAGTAAGAGGTTAACTGAACAACCTGAGTCAATTGTTGACCGTATGTTTGTGCGATGGAAACATATGAATGGGCCAAATCTCACCTGGGAAACGGAGAGTGACATGATGAGTCGCTATCCGCATTTGTTTGCTGATGTATGATTCCGGGGACGGAATCATTCTAAGGAGGAGAGAATTGTAACGCCCGAGTTTCTGGGTTAAGCATTAATGATGATATAATAGTCTAGGTCAACCAATGGAACTCGTTTTGAAGTAATAAGAATGAATTATGTGCTTTAAACTTAATTATTATGATTAAGGATAAAAATAAGCGTCAAAAATAAATATTAGATAAAGCCGATATCTATGAAGAAAATTGTAGTGGTTGAAACAAGGATTCTGGAGATATAAAGAATACCGAAATCCAAGTTATAACGAAGAAGTTATGACCTGTCGAAGTTTCGCGACAGAATCGACACGACGCTGTGTGACGTAAAAAGTGAATTTACGATAAAGTGCTTTTTAGCATAAGTGATCTAAGCGAAAGTCGTAGAATACGTTAAACCGAGAGCGTGCATAAAAGAATGTCCACATCTGACTTCGCATGAGGAAGTTACGATTTTTCAAAGTTTCGGCTTAGCGGTATGCAGGCCAAAACTCGAAACAAAGATCGAGTGATTTTTAGCCGACGCAATCTAAACGAGAATCGAAGGTCTCGTCAATAGTAGTACAACGGTAAAAAGACAGACGAAAACGGACGTCGGATGAAGAAGTTATGAATTTTTAACGGACTTTTCCTGTCCCGGCCTGTTAAAAATATAACTTTAAAAATGAAGTCAAAATTAGCCGACAAAGTCTAAACGAAAGTTGTGGAGCAAAATCTCACCTACGCGTGGATATAAAGAACGTAAAAAACGGAGCTCGTATGCGAGCGATATGGATTTTTGAAGTTCGGAGCACAAACTTCGAGGTCTGACTGAACTCACGACGTGAACAGAGAATTCACGACGTGAACTCAGTGAACGACACCTTTCGAGCCTAGAAGACACACGGCAAGCCTAGGAGATGACCGGGATCAAACCCACGACGTGAATATACCTGGTTCACGACGTGAAAGTCGAATTTTCAGCCTATAAATAGAAATCGAGCCCTCTGAGTTTATGTTACCAATTCTCATTTCTCTTTCACTTTAAACACTCTTTTAGCCTACTTTTAACCCCCCCCCCCCCCCCCCGAAGTCCCGGTATCGTCCCTAACACCCGAAGCAAGTCCCGACGCCCCGAAGTTCTCGAGAAAATCATATTTTGTAGCCGAAACTCTGCCCGAGTATAGCCGGTTTTCAACTAAAATATCGGTTTCATCGAAGAATATTGTCTTAATAGACGAAGTGTTGTCCAATCGTGTCTTATCAAGTGAGTGTATAGTCACTTTCATCTTACACATAGATATGAAGTATTTTATATAAAATACGTGCTATGTGAATATATATTGTTTGTTTATTTGAGATGGATGTTGAATGAATGATTTATACAGGTTTTAAATGATTTAAACTATATATGTATTTTATATCTACAAAAAAATATTAGGTAAAACATGGGTAGATGAAAGAATGTTTTATACAGATTTTAAACTGTATATGTATTTTATATCTACAAATATGTTCGGTAAAACATGGGTAGATAAAGAATGAGGGATGAAAGACGGTATAGATGTATGTCTGTAGCTATGGATTTAGTGTCGTATAGATGTACGTTGGTAGCTATGGATTTAGTACCGTATAGATGAACATTGGCAGCTATGGATTTAGTGCTTATTGTATAAATCTCGGGCAGCGATGGACTTCGTGCCTATTCCTTTGGTTACCTTGGCAGCTATGGACTTAGTGTCTGTTGTATGAATCTCGGGCAGCGATGGACTTCGTGCCTATTCCTTAGGATAATCCTTAGGAATGAATGAATGGAGGACAGATGATTCTTAAGGTCCTAATGAATAAAGAGATAATGGGGATGGGAAATTGGGTTGATTGTTTGATGTTTAAACATAATAAATTTATTTATTGTGGGTTGAAAACCCTATATGCTCACCAGGCTCCCCAAGCCTGACCCACTCAGCTTTCTATTTTACAGGTAGTGGACCCAGAGCATAGTTTGGATGATGAAGAGAGATTATTGGATTATAGGCCAATAGTTGTAAATAACTGTTGTAAGGCTTATAATATGTTGTTTATGCTTTTGGTCTGTATCGGAACATGACATCCCGAGGTTTTGATATATAATGAAATATATATTTCTTTAAGAAATGTTTTGATAAATTTTTTATCATGTTTTGTTTTGGGGACAAATTCCGTAACATCTTTTAATAAAAGAAGTACTCTGATTTTTATAAAGCAAAAACAAAATCGGTCTTTTCTGGCCGAGAAATTTGGGGGTGTCACAGTTGGTATCAGAGCATTATTTTAAGCGAACTAGGAATTTGTAGGATTTCTAGACTTAAACTTAGAATGCTAAGTGATGATTGTGAGATGAGTGTCTACCATATTTTAGACACGAGCACTAGTATATTTTAGGAAAGATGCCTAAAATGTTTTTATGTGCTAAATGCTATATGTTTGCAATATATGATATTATTTGCTTGGATCTATGGTCTGTTGTCGACCGGATCTAGAAATTTTATATGTTCAGGATTCTAAACGTTTAATTCGATATTAGAACTGGTATATAACTTTTCAGAGTAATAAGGAGGAATACACGTCTAAACATTCCTCTATCTATATTCTTGTCTCGATACACCGTACGTCTGCTTTGGTGTATAGAACGTCATAGTGAAGACTCATAGTGAACTGAGTAAATGGAGGAAATGAGAAGGCTCACGATGGTGATTGATACCTATCGGAAGATATCGTAAGATTGATATCTTGCCTTTAGAATACGTCTGATAAAATAACCATACGTTTAGAAAAGTACGGTACATCCGAATATACACATTTGATTGGCGGGATGATAGAACGATTGGTACAATTCCTAAAGTTGTCCTATCGTCTGGCGTTTCCACCACCAACCGAGCTGAAGCAGAATTAATGATTAAAGATACCCATGAAAGAAGTCATAGTAGAGTCTAGGCAAATTTTTAAGATTATTTGGACACATTCGTATGTGTTAAACTGTTTTGTGATTTTAGGAAATAAGAACTTGGGGACTACGAGACAATACTTGGGACGAGTATGAGTAGGTGTGAATAGTAGTAGAGGCCTATACTACTGGAAGCACAGGACTCACACTTTGATCAGGGAAAGTCACAAGGTTACCAAGAAACTATTAATTGATTTCGTTTTTATTCAAGTGTGTCGTTACCATTGTTTCGGTAATCACTAAGAAGATGATTGATATTCCGACCCTAGAGGTCATATCGAATTGAGTCCGACTAAGATAAATATGTTACGTGGTTCGAGGAAAGTTGAATCCAAGGTTTATTAGACCGTTTAAAGTTCTTTAGAGGATTGAGAACCAAGCTTACAAGCTAGAACTACCAGAAGAACTAGATGGTATTCATAACACTTTCCACGTGTGTTATTTGAGGAAGTTCACGGGAGAAGTTCTCGGCATAATTCCAATTTTTGAATTAAGGTTGGATGAAAGTAAGAGGTTAACTGAACAACCTGAGTCAATTGTTGACCGTATGTTTGTGCGATGGAAACATATGAATGGGCCAAATCTCACCTGGGAAACGGAGAGTGACATGATGAGTCGCTATCCGCATTTGTTTGCTGATGTATGATTCCGGGGACGGAATCATTCTAAGGAGGAGAGAATTGTAACGCCCGAGTTTCTGGGTTAAGCATTAATGATGATATAATAGTCTAGGTCAACCAATGGAACTCGTTTTGAAGTAATAAGAATGAATTATGTGCTTTAAACTTAATTATTATGATTAAGGATAAAAATAAGCGTCAAAAATAAATATTAGATAAAGCCGATATCTATGAAGAAAATTGTAGTGGTTGAAACAAGGATTCTGGAGATATAAAGAATACCGAAATCCAAGTTATAACGAAGAAGTTATGACCTGTCGAAGTTTCGCGACAGAATCGACACGACGCTGTGTGACGTAAAAAGTGAATTTACGATAAAGTGCTTTTTAGCATAAGTGATCTAAGCGAAAGTCGTAGAATACGTTAAACCGAGAGCGTGCATAAAAGAATGTCCACATCTGACTTCGCATGAGGAAGTTACGATTTTTCAAAGTTTCGGCTTAGCGGTATGCAGGCCAAAACTCGAAACAAAGATCGAGTGATTTTTAGCCGACGCAATCTAAACGAGAATCGAAGGTCTCGTCAATAGTAGTACAACGGTAAAAAGACAGACGAAAACGGACGTCGGATGAAGAAGTTATGAATTTTTAACGGACTTTTCCTGTCCCGGCCTGTTAAAAATATAACTTTAAAAATGAAGTCAAAATTAGCCGACAAAGTCTAAACGAAAGTTGTGGAGCAAAATCTCACCTACGCGTGGATATAAAGAACGTAAAAAACGGAGCTCGTATGCGAGCGATATGGATTTTTGAAGTTCGGAGCACAAACTTCGAGGTCTGACTGAACTCACGACGTGAACAGAGAATTCACGACGTGAACTCAGTGAACGACACCTTTCGAGCCTAGAAAACACACGACAAGCCTAGGAGATGACCGGGATCAAACTCACGACGTGAATATACCTGGTTCACGACGTGAAAGTCGAATTTTCAGCCTATAAATAGAAATCAAGCCCTCCGAGTTTATGTTACCAATTCTCATTTCTCTTTCACTTTAAACACTCTTTTAGCCTACTTTTAACCCCCCCCCCCCCCCCCCCCCGAAGTCCCGGTATCGTCCCTAACACCCGAAGCAAGTCCCGACGCCCCGAAGTTCTCGAGAAAATCATATTTTCTAGCCGAAACTCTGCCCGAGTAAGGCCGGTTTTCAACTAAAATATCGGTTTCATCGAAGAATATTGTCTTAATAGACGAAGTGTTGTCCAGTCGTCGTCTTATCAAGTGAGTGTATAGTCACTTTCATCTTACACATAGATATGAAATATTTTATATAAAATACGTGCTATGTGAATATATATTGTTTGTTTATTTGAGATGGATGTTGAATGAATGATTTATACAGGTTTTAAATGATTTAAACTGTATATGTATTTTATATCTACAAAAAAAATGTTGGGTAAAACATGGGTAGTTGAAAGAATGTTTTATACAGATTTTAAACTGTATATGTATTTTATATCTACAAATATGTTCGGTAAAACATGGGTAGATAAAGAATGAGGGATGAAAGACGGTATAGATGTACGTCGGTAACTATGGATTTAGTACCGTATAGATGTACGTTGGTAGCTATGTATTTAGTACCGTATAGATGAACCTTGTCAGCTATGGATTTAGTGCTTGTTGTATAAATCTCGAGCAGCGATGGACTTCGTCCCTATTCCTTTGGTTACCTTGGCAGCTATGGACTTAGTGCCTGTTGTATGAATCTCGGGCAACGATGGACTTCGTGCCTATTCCTTAGGATAATCCTTAGGAATGAATGAATGGAGGACAAATGATTCTTAAGGTCCTTATGAATAAAGGGCATAATGAGGATGGAAAATTGGGTTGATTGTTTGATGTTTAAACATAATAAATTTATTTATTATGGGTTGAAAACCTTATATGCTCACCATGCTCCCAAGCCTGACCCACTCAGCTTTCTATTTTACAGGTAGTGGACCCAGAGCATAGTTTGGATGATGAAGAGAGATTATTGGATTATAGGCTAGTAGTTGTAAATGACTGTTGTAAGGCTTATAATATGTTGTTTATGCTTTTGGTCTGTATTGGAACATGACATCTCGAGGTTTTGATATATAATGAAATATATATTTCTTTAAGAAATGTTTTGATAAAAATTTTATCATGTTTTGTTTTGGGGACAAATTCCGCAACATCTTTTAATAAAAGAAGTACTCTGATTTTTATAAAGCATAAACAAAATCGGTCTTTTCTGGCCGAGAAATTTGGGGATGTCACATATCCAAAGACTGAAGATATTTCAGATGATGTTGATAAAGACATTCCTTCATTTCAACCAATGACGGAGATATTCAATGAAGTGATGATTTTACCAACTAAGACCGACATAGAAAGTGATTCATTCAAGCAGTCAAACGTACCAACACCCGACCAGATGGATGCTCACATAGAAGAACTGATTCCTCCCCAAACAGTTCCTGTAACCACAGAATCACCATCTGAGAGTGAGAAAGAAGAATCGGATTCTTCCCTATTGTCAAGGAAGGATAAACGCAGATATTAATGGGGAGTGCTGATTTATGAGCTTATACAAAGCTAGCTACAATTGCTAGACCAACCCAAATTAGAGAATATGTTCATAGCCCAAATTTTTGAGACGAACCTGTGGGCTGCTACAATGGTTCAATCAGATGTTCATCTTGCAAAGAAACGTTGAAGAAAACTAGAAATAAACCAAGGGGGAGATTGTTGGGACATATTTATGTGGTTTATGCTAGTTTTATATTATTTAAATGGGTTTGTAGTGTTTTCGGTTAAGTGGACCAAAATCCTTCTTGATTTCTGTCTGAGTAGGTTTCGTGGGCTGGGCTTGGGCTTTTATTAAGCTTTGTATTTAGGTCATATATATTGGTGATAGCCGTTTACATTTTCCTAGTTGTTCATTCATATTCATATTCGGCTGTAAAAAGGTTCTCATATGTACCAGACGATTGATTCAATATAATCGTGTGCATTTGAATATATTTTCGTGTGTTCTTGAATCTCTATTTGGTTTACATTCCGCATTCACTAAATAGATTGATTGATATCATATAAGATCCATAGTTTTGGGACTTACAATCTCTACTAGAAGGAAATGATGACTTTCTAGTATACTGCGATGCGTCACACCAAGGAAAGGGATCCGTATTAATGCAAAGGGAGAAAGTCATAGTGTACGCCTCAAGATAACTTACGATGTATGAGAACAACTACACCACCCACGACCTAGAGTTGGGAGCGGTAGTTTTTTCCATAAAGATCTGGTGTCATTACCTCTACAGAACAAAGTGTGTGGTATACACGGATTACAAGAGTCTGCAACACATCTTCAATCAGAAGGAACTCAATATGAGGCAAAGAAAACAATTAGAGTTGTTGAACGACTACGGTTGTGAGATTCGCTACCACCTAGGAAAGGCTAACGTTGTAGCAGATGCTTTGAGACCATAAGGAATGAGTGAAAACCTTGTAGAGTGAAAGCCCTTACAATGATTGTTCAATCAAATCTAATCTCCCAAATTAGAAGTGCTCAGCTCGAGGCTTTAATGGAAGGAAATGTTAAAGAAGAAGGCCTCAGAGGTATGGAAAGACAACTAGAAGTAAAGGATGATGGAACGAGATATATCATGAACCGAGTATGGTTTCCGAAATATGGAGGAGTCAAGGAACTAGTCTTAGATGAAGATTTTAATACTAGGTATTCCATTCATCCAGGAGCAGACAAGATGTATCTAGACCTGAAAGCCCATTATTGGTGGCCGAACATGAAGGCAGAAATTGCGACCTATGTCAGCAAGTGCCTAACATGTTTGAAGGTTAAAGCTGAACATCAACGGCCCTCGGGATTACTACAACAACTAGATATTCCCAAGTCGAAGTGGGAGCAAATTGAAATGGACTTTGTCACCAAGTTGCCAAAGACTACTGTAGGTTATGACACTATATGTGTAGTTGTCGATAGATTAACCAAGTCTGCCCACTTCGTACCGATAAAAGAGACGGGCAAGATAGGGAATCTGACCAGAACGTACCTTAAAGAGATTTTCAGATTACATGGGGTACCCTTGTCCATTATCTCTGACAGAGATAGTAGGTTCACCTCTCGTTTTTTGCGAAGCTTGCAGAAATCCCTTGGTACGCGCCTGGATATGAGTACAGCTTATCATCCGCAAACCAATGGTCAAAGAGAAAGGACAATTCAAATGCTGGAAGACATGCTTAGAGCATGTGTGATAGATTTTATCAATGCATGGGATACTCACCTACCTCTGGTTGAGCTTTCATACAACAATAGATATCAAACGAGCATCAAAGCAGTGTCGTTCGAAGCACTATATGGTCATAAATGACGTTCTCCCATTAATTAGACGGAAGTTGGCGACACCCAACTAGCCAAGTTGAAGGGTCCAGTTAGTGGTTTGGGCTAGGCTTTTCATTGTAATAGTTCTTTTGTGTATTTATGTTGGTTTAGTGGGTTAATTAGTAGTTTACGGCCCAGTTGTATGTTTACGGCCGTAAACCCCTTTACGGCCGTAAACCCAGTTTCCGACCCAAAGTCCCTATATATAGAGGTGTTGTAGGTCATTATTGGTTGTTGATGCCAGAGAGTTTACAGTTGCTGTAAGCAAGTTGTACCTGACGTTTTCAAGTTATAAAGCGTGTGCAAGCTTGTTTCTATTCTACTTTTACTCCAATTCTTGTTCTTGTTGATTGTTTGATTGTTTGATCACTGGTAAGATCCGTTTTCAAATTATAAAGCGTGTGAAAGCTGATCAGTAGGGAATACGAATCCGAAGACGACCTGAGCCTTCTAAGAACCAACCCGGGAACTACACCCCCAGTAAGAGAGAATTGTTGGAACTTCAAAATGACGATCACGCCAGTGATGATCTCACCATAGAAGTACATTATGTTCTAAGTACTGAAAAGCTCTATCTTCCCAAAGAGCGTAGGACCATCCAAGATTCTTTATAAGAATGGGTCCAACCACCGTAAGACCTCGAGTACTTTGGGAATTCCATAAATTCCACCCAAATCTATCCATGTCTTAGATTTGAGAAAGTACTTGTCCGACGTAACTCTTGTAACCCCACACGTTGAGATAGAAATCATTGAGAGCCCCAAATTCGTAGAAGAACCTGTAGGGATCGTGGACCGAGAGGTCAAGCGAACGAAACGAGTCCGCATCCCAATCGTGAAGATTCGCTGGAACGCCAAGCGAATATCGGAGTTCACTTGGGAGCGCGAGGACCAATCGAATAGGAAGTACCCTCATCTCTTTACTCGATTGTTCATAACCTACTTCCTTGTCTAAACTCTAATTTCGGGACGAAATTCCCTCTAACGGGGGGATGATGTGACAACCCGAAATTTTCTATTGCCTTGAAAGCTCAGCCATTTAACCTAAATAAATGCCAGACTTATTCCTGCTATCATTTAGCACAATTTAGAGTCTGTTCGAGCGTTCTGAGCCCAGTACACTTAAGGAATAAGTGTTGGGGTTTATCTACCGAAGCTATAGTAAAACGATCGGGCCGGAAACACCTTGACCTGGAGTTCACGGCCACCACAAGAGAGTTTACGGCCGTAAACTCCATGTGGGCCGTAAACTCCACTTTATATGGAGGATTGTTGGCCATTTGTTCATTCCTTCACTTCCTTGGTTGATTTTCCTTCAAATCCTCTCAACTATCATCCCGTTCTTCGTCCCCGATCTTCAAAACTCGTAATTTTCTTGTCTCAACTAGTTGATATCCTATTTAAACTAGTAATCTTACATGTTTTCATCCATGAAATTCATGTTTACATAGATCTTCAAGTTTCACCAAGAACACCAAGAACACACACTAGTGCTCTTGGCCAAATTCGACCATTCAAGCTCCTAGATCGTAAGTACTCTTACTCTAACTCATTATACACTAGGTTTAACATGTTTAGGGCTTAGAAAACATCAAGAAACAAGGATGAATGAGAGTTTACGGCCAAGGGATGTTCTTGGGCCGTAAACTCCCTTTAAGGGGGCAATGGAGCCCTTTCTTCCTTCCTTATGCCCAGAACTCAACCTAGAACCAACCACCATTGAAGTAGGGACCTTAAACATCAAAGAAACCAAGTCCTCATAGAGTTTAGGGCCGTAAACCCCCAAGGAAATGGTCCCTTGGCCGTAAACTCCACAAAAGGGTCATATGGTGCCCCTAACACCCCCCTATGGCTTGTATAAATGACTAGAACCTTGCATGCTTAACCTAGAAACACCAAAACATGGAATAAGTGGGAAAACATGAGTTTACGGCCGTAAACTCATGTGTTTACGACCGTGAACTCCCCCAAGGGTGCATTTGGAGCCTTAGTCACTTCCTATGCCCTAGATTCGAGTCTAGCTTACTTCCTTAAGTGATATAAGACTTTGAGCAACCAATGGCACCACTTCCATGAGTTTACGGCCGTAAAATCATGGGGGAAGTGGTCTTGAAACCGTAAACACCCCTAAGGGCCACCAATTGAGGAGTAAACTCCAATGTGAGGCCATACACTCTTATATGCAACCCTTGGTACTCTTAGAACTTGTAGTTAAGTGTTTTCATGCATTAGGATGTCCTCACTTGCATAATTAGTTATTAAATGACTAATTAGATACTTAAATATATAATTACATGTTAAATAGGATCCGAGTGTGTGTTCAAGTCCTCACTTGACACCTAGCGTCCTATACCGTCCGTTCATCCGAATCGTCCACGTCAGGTGAGTTCATACCCCTACACCTTTTACCGAGTTTTTCAGGATTTCATGGGGGGAATACAAGCAAAAGTACAAGGAAACTTGTACTCAAAACCTATTATTTCATATGAAATACTTACATGTTCAGCATGCTTTTTACACAAAAACCCGGTTTACCAATCAATTAAGAAATCAACTTGTAGAGATAGTATTCAAAACTAAAGCAAGGAAACTCGTGAATCTTATCATAAAATGTTAAATTATATATTTTACAAAAGATTCATACCAACCATAAACATGATTTTCCATATTATTACTTGTAAATTCGTTATTTTAAGATTAGAGACGCGTCCTTGGTAACACTCCACCGGAATACACGAGTGTAGGACTATCCCTGTAACCAGAATCTCCTGGAGGGAGAGCGTGACTATTGTGTATAGATCTATACGGGACTGACTACCCCGCACCTCGCTGCTAGCTACAGTTGGACCGTCAGGTCTACGGGTGACAATGTCATAAAAGATACTGGCCACCGTACGTGCCATATCCAGTTTAATGTATGGTTATAGAACTCGCAACTTAGATAATGGAGATTTACTTTTGGTAATAATGAACCTAGTGAACTAACCTCAAAGTAATAACTGTTTTGATTACTAGAGGGTATCAGTAGTACCCTTAGGAATTAGTTCACTACTTACTTATTAGTTTTTGTACATAATAAAGCTAATACATCTCACTGGAAGTAACAGAGCTTTTCAGGGAAAACTATACCTAGCGATGCAAGTATGGTAGATACTTGCACACTTCATTTCGGAAATCGATAACCAACCATCAACTTTTAAGGAAAACATAGGGTTTTCCTGGGATAACTTAACTTTTCATAAACATGTTGTTTAACAAAAGGGATAACCAAACTTCTTTCATAAGAAAATATGGGATTTTTCTTGGGAAATAACTTTTCACAAAAACAAGGAAACATTTCTTTCACCAAAATCAACCGCTTATGAACTCACCAACTTTATGCTGATAGTTTTAAAACTGCTTGTATTCTCAGGTCATCCGTAGACAGGTACACTCCGAGAGCTTTTGCGAAGTCAGTCTAGTACCAAGCTGCAGCTTATGTTATTATCTATACCTACTTTGATGTTGTTGCTAAATGTAACCTATGTAAAGTTATTATTATTAATGCAATGGTTGTTGTACTTTGATTACTATACTGCATATGTTGTGATACTTGACATGACGTCCTCCGCCCCGGAACGTTTTCGCCGCCAGTTTCGGGGTGTGACAGATTGGTATCAGAGCATTGTTTATAGTGAGCTCAGTATATCAAATCATAAAAGATATACAACCTATAAATACATTGGGATAAAACACTCTGACCAAGAAATTATACTTTAAAATATAACCATATTTTACAAAAGTATAAGAACATTCAGAATCTAAACACCCGAACAAAGTATCACAAAAGGAACAAGAATAATAGTCTTCGGATGTTGAGCATTTTTGTTAAACCTGGGCAGTTATGTAATCGTAAGCTGGAATAAATGTAACCTGATCAACTACATTTATTCGAGATGCGATTAACGTGTGCTTGGAGTGATGGTGATGTTGCAATAAATCTGAAACTTACCAAATAGGAATGCTAGAGCCGAACATAAAGTTAAAATACTATAGGAGTATTTTATGATACTGAAAGACTTACAATAAACCCATAAGCATATTCAGAAGTTAAGAATCAAGCATTTAATTAAGATACCATAGGGGTATTTTAGGAACCATAGATAACTCTACGTGAAAACCAAAGAGATCCTTATTGATAGACCTATGATTACAGAATGCATACTCCCAAGGTTATATATAGTAAGGATCTCATAGTGGATATAGAGTAGTATCACATATTCGAAGGCCTATCAGATCTAAGTTATATATGATTTGTATACACTTTGTAATAATAGCAGGACCCGATATCGATCACCCAGTGAAATGTTTTAATAATCTCTTAGGATTCTTTAGACATTTTCATTCTCGCACGAAACCCTTTAGAGAACCTTATCCACTTCAGTGATCGGCAGAACAGTTGATTCCGACCCAGAAGAGATTCATTAAGAAGATTTCCAATTAGGAAATAAATGAACAGGGACGAGACTGTTGAAACCACCATGTGCCTATACCTTTTAGGGACATCGGTGGGAAATTCACCTGAACTTCCGAGATTCCAGTCATCCATCATGAAGTGATGACACTCAGAGTCAGAATCGGAAGTAAGACGGAGTAGAAATTCAATATATCTACACGAAAAGAGAACCTTAGATAAATACCCGAAGAAAGCCAACGCCTGTTCCAGTCAAGGATAAGAGGTGGACAGAGGGAGCCAATACATGGAACCCGAGAAGTGTCTTTTCCTCTTTATCGTCACACTAATAATCCGTAAAATAATACAATTTAGTGAGTTAGTGATTACACTACTCACACTGTGTGTTAGACAAATCGTCTTTCCCGTTGCAATTAATACGAATAGATCGGATCTCAAAACCTCGATTTGGAGTGTATAGCCATAAGTCCTCATGAGCCTTTCTTCCGTGATCGTCGTTCCGAACTTCCCTCAAATCTTTTCAAACCGGAGAGGAACCTCTCCGGTATAAAGATAACTTGGTAGGAACGACTCCCATTTTATGGCTTTCCGATACACTTACTCCTACCTTGTTACCCGGACTGCATCATATGGATGTAGGTCGACACTCAGATAACCATAACTCGAGGCGCGGGAAAAAATTTATGCATATCATAATAAAGAAAGATACGTCTAGAGTTAACCATCGTCTCTCATCAGCTTGTGTTCCTTTTCGTGTAGGAAAAACCATGCCTCCGAAGAAATGTAACCAACCCGTTAGTAAGACACCGATCCTTCTATTCGATGAAGCTACGTTTCAAGCTGCAGTCTCAGCAGCCGTAGAAGCTGTCATGGCTCACCTGAATGCTAACAACGCCAATGTTAGCATGAGCCCTATCGGGAATCCCGACCATAGCAATGGACAGCAGCAACCAACACCCGTGTACCCAACCACCAAAGAACCCCAACATAACCCACTGAAGAGAAAGTTTAAGAACGAGGAGGGAAGTACCTCGACTCAAGGACCTTCCAAAGGGCAACGAGATGAAGTAGTTAATTTCCCCTGTCAACCCTTCCGTCCCGACTCCAAGAAGACCATACCTAGGAAACCTTCCCCGCTGCAGCAGGTGTGACTTCCATCATTATGGAATCTGTCGGGAACCCTTTTGTGTTAGGTGCAACATGAAGGGGCATACCGATCACATCTGTAGAACCCCGGTTGAGTTCATTTCATCAACCACCAATGTGAAGACCAGTCCAGTGTGCCATCAATGTGGTAAAATTTGACACTTCAAGAGGGACTGCCCAACTGAAGGAAATGACAAAGGCGCAGGAGGAGTCTAACCCTAATGCCTAATGGAACATCGAGGAACCTGGTAGAATTTTGGTACGTATCTCAATCCTAAGTAGCTAGCCGAGAACTTTAATAAATCAATTTTAATTGTAATTACTCCCTCGTTAAGGCGAAAGTCGCAGCACTGTTGTAAAAATTCAAAAACCCATTAGGTAAAGCTATGATGGATTGATATATACGTTAAGGCCATTTATATGACTAGTGTATACTAGGCGATTATAGAGAGGCCTCGTGAGAAATCCATTCATGAAAAGTACATTATTCCGAAACATCAGGACCCCCTAGAGTTCCGCGTCAATCCTATCGGTCCAAGTATCCACGATAGTGATACCATGGACGAAACCCGAGACGCTAAGAACTTGTGTGCCCTGTTCAGCACAAGGCCCTTTCGATCTTCATTCCATATCATGTCGATGTTGTTAAATTCGACACTGCCGTCAATCATGGTTCGACTTGGTGCGATCATGTGAAAATTCCTAGTGCTGTGTAAAAAGACCTTTCACCATAGCCGATTCGTCAAATAAAGGTTCTTCCAAACCTAATAATAAAACCTAATGCGATCCGTCAGTCGTCTCTCTTATCCCGACCTTCCGAAGTACCCAGGAGAAGGGTGTCACGCGCTGTTAACCAACCCCTCCCTAGACGTTTAGAACCAGAAGCGAAAGGCACTACTCAGGCACTTCGTCCATCTAGTTACAGACGATTAGTGCTTAGGACACACCACTTTCTCATGCAAGAAAAGTCACCGTCGCCCTGTAGACGATATACTGCATTCTCCAAAGTTAATAGTAGGACCCTAAGAACCACATGATCACCACCGCAACAAAGAATACTTGAATAAAGTAAAAGGTTATGTTGCGTTAAGCCTTATAACCCAGATCTTAAAGAGATTGTAAACTAGACACCAGTCTAGGTGTTAGTTGATGGGTTGTACAAGTACACGCGTTTCCCACAAACTGGAAGGAGCCGACAGCTTAGAGAATAGGGCATGTCTTAGAGATTCGTTGGGCTACTCGGTGTTCCAAAGAATACTATCCCAAGAGATAGTAGAACCACCTCCTGGAATAGTCCAGCACTTCAGAAAATCTCAAAGGGCTAAGTTAGCTCTGATCAGAGACTGCTATCCATGAAACAGCGAAGCGATTAAGAGAATGATTCTTTCCAGTTAGGAATCATACTGTGAAAGCATCTATTAGACGATGATAAAAATTAAAACTTTCTAAACATTGTCTGGTAAAACCCTATCTCACCCACTTGAGAGTTTCCGTTAGAAACACCTCCAGAGTTAGAAGTGCAGGTCCATTTTGCACTAGGTCGAGATAGATGCCACGTAACCAATAGGTACCAGTAGTAATGAAACCTCCGAAAGCCGATCAGTAGGGAATACGAATCCGAAGACGACCTGAGCCTTCTAAGAACCAACCCGGGAACTACACCCCCAGTAAGAGAGAACTGTTGGAACTTCAAAATGACGATCACGCCAGTGATGATCTCACCATAGAAGTACATTATGTTCTAAGTACTGAAAAGCTCTATCTTCCCAAAGAGCGTAGGACCATCCAAGATTCTTTATAAGAATGGGTCCAACCACCGTAAGACCTCGAGTACTTTGGGAATTCCATAAATTCCACCCAAATCTATCCATGTCTTAGATTTGAGAAAGTACTTGTCCGACGTAACTCTTGTAACCCCACACGTTGAGATAGAAATCATTGAGAGTCCCAACTTCGTAGAAGAACCTGTAGGGATCGTGGACCGAGAGGTCAAGCGAACGAAATGAGTCCGCATCCCAATCGTGAAGATTCGCTGGAACGCCAAGCGAATATCGGAGTTCACTTGGGAGCGCGAGGACCAATCGAATAGGAAGTACCCTCATCTCTTTACTCGATTGTTCATAACCTACTTCCTTGTCTAAACTCTAATTTCGGGACGAAATTCCCTCTAACGGGGGGATGATGTGACAACCCGAAATTTTCTATTGCCTTGAAAGCTCATCCATTTAACCTAAATAAATGCCAGACTTATTCCTGCTATCATTTAGCACAATTTAGAGTCTGTTCGAGCGTTCTGAGCCCAGTACACTTAAGGAATAAGTGTTGGGGTTTATCTACCGAAGCTATAGTAAAACGATCGGGCCGGAAACACCTTGACCTGGAGTTCACGGCCACCACAAGAGAGTTTACGGCCGTAAACTCCATGTGGGCCGTAAACTCCACTTTATATGGAGGATTGTTGGCCATTTGTTCATTCCTTCACTTCCTTGGTTGATTTTCCTTCAAATCCTCTCAACTATCATCCCGTTCTTCGTCCTCGATCTTCAAAACTCGTAAGTTTCTTGTCTCAACTAGTTGATATCCTATTTAAACTAGTAATCTTACATGTTTTCATCCATGAAATTCATGTTTACATAGATCTTCAAGTTTCACCAAGAACACCAAGAACACACACTAGTGCTCTTGGCCAAATTCGACCATTCAAGCTCCTAGATCGTAAGTACTCTTACTCTAACTCATTATACACTAGGTTTAACATGTTTAGGGCTTAGAAAACATCAAGAAACAAGGATGACTGAGAGTTTACGGCCAAGGGATGTTCTTGGGCCGTAAACTCCCTTTAAGGGGGCAATGGAGCCCTTTCTTCCTTCCTTATGCCCAGAACTCAACCTAGAACCAACCACCATTGAAGTAGGGACCTTAAACATCAAAGAAACCAAGTCCTCATAGAGTTTACGGCCGTAAACCCCCAAGGAAATGGTCCCTTGGCCGTAAACTCCACAAAAGGGTCATATGGTGCCCCTAACACCCCCTATGGCTTGTATAAATGACTAGAACCTTGCATGCTTAACCTAGAAACACCAAAACATGGAATAAGTGGGAAAACATGAGGTTACGGCCGTAAACTCATGTGTTTACGACCGTGAACTCCCCCAAGGGTTCATTTGGAGCCTTAGTCATTTCCTATGCCCTAGATTCGAGTCTAGCTTACTTCCTTAAGTGATGTAAGACTTTAAGCAACCAATGGCACCACTTCCATGAGTTTACGGCCATAAACTCATGTGGGAAGTGGTCTTGAAACCGTAAACACCCCTAAGGGCCACCAATTGAGGAGTAAACTCCAATGTGAGGCCATACACTCTTATATGCAACCCTTGGTACTCCTAGCACTTATAGTTAAGTGTTTTCATGCATTAGGATGTCCTCACTTGCATAATTAGTTATTAAATGACTAATTAGATACTTAAATGTATCATTACATGTTAAATAGGATCCGAGTGTGTGTTCAAGTCCTCACTTGACACCTAGCGTCCTATACCGTCCGTTCATCCGAATCGTCCACGTCAGGTGAGTTCATATCGCTACACCTTTTACCGAGTTTTTCATGATTTCAGGGGGGAATACAAGCAAAAGTACAAGGAAACTTGTACTCAAAACCTATTATTTCATATGAAATACTTACATGTTCAGCATGCTTTTTACACAAAAACCCGGTTTACCAATCAATTCAGAAATCAACTTGTAGAGATAGTGTTCAAAATTAAAGCAAGGAAACTCGTGAATCTTATCATAAAATGTTAAAGTATATATTTTACAAAAGATTCATACCAACCATAAATAGGATTTTCCATATTATTACTTGTAAATTCGTTATTTTAAGATTGGAGACGCGTCCTTGGTAACACTCCACCGGAATACGCGAGTGTAGGACTATCCATGCAACCAGAATCTCCTGGAGGGAGAGTGTGACTATTGTGTATAGATCTATACGGGACTGACTACCCCGCACCTCGCTGCTAGCTACAGTTGGACCTTCAGGTCTACGGGTGACAATGTCATAAAAGATACTGGCCACCGTACGTGCCATATCCAGTTTAATGTATGGTTATAGAACTCGCAACTTAGATAATGGAGATTTACTTTTGGTAATAATGAACCTAGTGAACTAACCTCAAAGTAATAACTATTTTGATTACTAGAGGGTATCAGTAGTAGCCTTAGGAATTAGTTCACTACTTACTTATTAGTTTTTGTACATAATAAAGCTAATACATCTCAGTGGAAGTAACAGAGCTTTTCAGGGAAAACTATACCTAGCGATGCAAGTATGGTAGATACTTGCACACTTCATTTCGGAAATCGATAACCAACCATCAACTTTTAAGGAAAACATAGGGTTTTCCTAGGATAACTTAACTTTTCATAAACAGGTTGTTTAACAAAAGGGATAACCAAACTTCTTTCATAAGAAAATATGGGATTTTTCTTGGGAAATAACTTTTCACAAAAACAAGGAAACATTTCTTTCACCAAAATCAACCGCTTATGAACTCACCAGCTTTATGCTGATAGTTTTAAAACTGCTTGTATTCTCAGGTCATCCGTAGACAGGTACACTCCGAGAGCTTTTGCGAAGTCAGTCTAGTACCAAGCTGCAGCTTATGTTATTATCTATACCTACTTTGATGTTGTTGCTAAATGTAACCTATGTAAAGTTATTATTATTAATGCAATGGTTGTTGTACTTTGATTACTATACTACATATGTTGTGATACTTGACATGACGTCCTCCGCCCCGAAACGTTTCCGCCGCCGGTTTCGGGGTGTGACAACTGGGCTGATCCGAATTACGCCCAGCGTACCCTCGTACGCCCAGCGTACTCGGGTGTTAGGCCTCGGTTCGTCCACGTCGCCCCTACGCCTCTATGCCCTCCCATCCGAAGTACGTATGCGATGACGTCCCATTACGCCCCGCGTAACCCCGTACGCCCAGCGTACCGAGGCGGTTCAGCCTCCCTATAAAAGGGATGCGAGGGTTCCGGGGAAAATTGTTCATTTCTTCTCTTTCTCGTGCCAAAGCTTTGCGTTTAAACCCTCGGAGCCATCCCGAAGTCCCAGTTTTCATATCCAAGTTTGGAAGGAAGTTTTACGCTCCCGAGAATCCCGAGATTCCCGAGGATCCCGAGAAAAATCCGCTTTCTTCTATCAAAGTTCTGCTCGGTTTTCGTCTCGCTTCCTTTAATAAATCAAGTGAGTTCATCACCCCTACAACCACACTTTAAATACGTTTTTAACTGCTTTTAAACACTTTTAAGGGGGGGGAGGAATACAAGTAAACACACGACTAAAATCGTGTGAAACATCGATCTTTTGCTACACTTTTCATACTGTTGTTCTAACTATCATATGAAGTTGTTATCATGCAAAACACCTCACAGCACAACTTTACCTTCTTGGGATACAATATGTTTTATAAATAGAAATATGTTTTATTTATACGTTTGCATAGTATATCATATCAAGGGTAACCATTTCAACTACAACCTGATGCTTTTACAAGAAAACTCAACTCATCATCACGCCTTGTAACACGGTAGAAAAGGGAATCATTTCATACAAACGATTATTCATCATATTACTCGTGAAGTTATTGTTAGCCGTCATGTGAGTTCATACCCCCTTTTATACACCTTCAAATACTTTATAATGTACTTTTAATACATTTCGGGGGAGAATACAAGTAAACACCCAGTTAATCCCGAGTGAAAACGTGAAAACTCTTGTTATATTTTGCATGCACTATATTTATACAAAATGCATAGTATCCAGGGTATTCATCCTTGATAAACCATTTTATGCATTCAAAGAACTTATGATTTATGTTTTGTCAAACATTGTGGAAGAGGATAAACATTTCATACAAAACTATCATACTAATACAGACTTAGTTGAGAATCCGTGAGACTATTATATCTTCAAATGCTACCTTTTTGTTAAAAGGTGCTACCTAAAGTCCTGACTATTATAACCAGAGTCTCCCATTTGGAGAGCGTGTCAAATGTGTATAGATCTATACGGGAAGTCATGATCCCGCGCCCTGACTGTTAGCTACAGTCCTTTGGGTGACAGTTTGGCGTAAACGTTTCGACGCCTAAAGACCATCGCCACAGGCATATTATGTTTAGTATGGTTATAAAAAAAACTCACCGGATAAACAATTATTATAGTATTCTTATTTTATGAACGAATAGCTATTAAAACTACTCTTCATCTAACAAGTGCGATCTTCTTATAGTTTTACTATATAAAACTATGCCTCAACTTTTAAGCACGTCGGTTGCTTGCGATTTTCGGTCTTGGACATTAGAGACTGCCTGTTACTTTAGGAAAATAAGGTATTTTCCTATATCTAAAACAATCAACTAATAGGAAAATAAGGGATTTTCCTGGTGCAACTATTTACAATTCACAAACACGAACATTTATATGTATTTCATACTTTTATAAGAAAATAAGGGATTTTCTTGGAAAACGCACGAACATTGGAATGGCATACATTTTCTCAAAACCACTTATGAACTCACCAACTTAAATGTTGACACTTTTTCTTTGAAATAACTTGTATTCTCAGGGAACCGCTAAGCAGGTTTGGAAACCAACTTTTGGGGGTTAACGCTCCGACGTTAATTACTTCTTTTGAAAGATGTTTATGTATTTATCTTTTGAACATGTAACAAATACAATTATGTAAATATTTTGAAACCTTTTCATATATATGGTGGTGTGTACTTTCCTTACTATGAACTGTCATGATACTGAACATGACGACCTCCGCCCCCGAACGTTTCCGCCGTTCTGGTTTGGGGGTGTAACAGTAAACAAGCAACAACATCGTCCATTGCATTAATAATATAATTTCATACAAGTGTGTTCTTCAAGTTATATAGACACCAAAAATAATATACATCAAAATAAAGATGGCTCTTGAACGAGCTCCATCTTCTCAAAACCTGGCACCTATACCTGACTACTGGTGACCTGAGAATACAAGTTATTTTGAAAGTGTTTATCAGCTTTAAAGCTGGTGAGATCATAAGTATTTTAGTGTCTGTATTTGTAAGAATGTATTTGTAAGTATTCGAAGTTTAAGTATGTAAAAGTTTTGAATATCCTAGAAAACCCTATGTTTCCTACTAAAAGTAGCCTTCTACCAAGGAATCTAGTATCTGTGTGTGTCTCCTGTAAGAGTGTGTATTTTCCCAAATCTGACTATCATTTATCAAAAATATAGTTTTCGCATTTTGTATATTGTGTAAAACTCACAAGGTGAATGCAATGGGAAAATGAAATAGTACTGTAGTATTGTAATAGGTAACTACTACTGTACTAACTACCTTAAACTAATTATAATTTAAAGTACCATGTGATCGGCCTGTATCCTGCTACCGACTATAGTACGCGACAATGTAAGATGTCGGAGAAAAATGACATTTGGCACCCATAGACTTGTAAGTCTTACTGTAGCTAGCAGCGAGGTGTAGGATAGTCAATCCAGTATAGCTATACGCAAACTCATACGCTCCCCAATTAAGGAGTTTTGGATACATGAACGGCCATGGCAGGTAGTGCCATGCCCCGGAACGTGGCACACATAACTGCAAAACTGTATATGTAATGAATGTGCTAGCTGTAATGTATGTTCTCCCTCTATCTAGCCTGTATTGTAATGTACTATGTGTGCTAGCTGTATTGTGTGTTCTCTTCCTATCTAGCAAGTATTGACTCATGTATGAACTGACTCATTGTATGATTCGTTGTTCTAATATTAGTAACTCTCTAAGCTACACCTATAGTAGCTTACTAGTAACATGACTTGAATGTATAAATATGTATGTATGCCTTTGCTACCCAAAGGTATTGAACTGAATGAAATTAGGAACTTTTATGTCTATATAGGTATACATGATATATAACTAAAATTTAGACGACATTCGGACGAATAACCGATACCCTAAGGCCACATCCCAACGAGGAAAAGGAAAGAAGGCGAGCTAGCCGTTCTAAGTCCTTTATACATTTCTTATATAACCATTCATATATAGGCATGCATTTGATAATATAAAAGTGTAAAAGAGTTTAAGTAAAAGTATTTGACATGTAAAAGAGTTTGTAAAATAGTTTGAAGTAAAACAGTTTGATAACACAGTTTGAAAGGTAAGAAAACCACTTGTTTGGTAGTTATTAATCACATGTGATTGATATAATAACTATAATTGTTCAACTTGTATTCCCCCCATAAGAGCATTTAAAAACATTTAAAAGGTTAATTAAGGGGTATGAACTCACCTGTAGTGAGTGGTTTGGATGAACGGACTGTATAGGATGCTAAGTGTCAAGTGAAGACTTGTACACACTCAATGATCCTACTTAACATATAATATTACATATATGTATCCAATTAGTCTTTAAACAACTAATTAACAACGTTAAGACATCCTAAGACGTGTAAAATACCTTTTCTAAGTGCTATAAGTCCTACGGATTGCATCTAAGGGTTGTAAAGCTACCAAATGGAGCTTTCGGTCCAAGTGGTATTCGGTCCTTATGACCTTTCGGTCATGGAGGTTTTCGGTCCAAATGACCTTTCGGTCATAGAGGTTTTCGGTCCAAATGATCTTTCGGTCATAGAGGTTTTCGGTCCAAATGGTTGGCCGAAAACTCTTGTTCTTTGATGCATAAGGTGATTTCCAAGGGCTTTCAACAAGTAAAGAAGTGTTCTAGACTCAATACTAAGCATTAGGAAGGGTTAAAGTCATTTTGCACCTTTCATAAGGGTTTTCGGTCTAAGGAGATGCATTAGACCGAAAACACCTTTGTTCTTGGATAAATGGATGTTTTCAAGGCTCTAAATTAAGTATCCTTTCTTAGATAACAAGTATAAGAGATAGATACTTACAATATGGAAGCAAAGAAGGGTGTTTTCGGCTCAAAACACTAGTGTGTGTTCTTGGTGTTCTTGGTGTAACTAAGAACACTTGAAGATCTACATAAATGGAATGATTTCATGGATGATATCATGTAAAAACACTTGAATATGGAAGGAATCAACTAGATAGGGTAAGAAACACTTACATTTTAAAGTTCTAGAAGGAAAAATCGGATGGTACTTGAGAGGATTTCGGTTCTTGTTCTTGAAAGGGTGAAAAAGTGAAAAATATGGCTAAGTGTCATTTATATACTCATGGGGGTTTTCGGTCCAAACACCATTTGGGCCGAAAACTCCTAACTCTTGGAGTTTTGGTGAAAAATGAAGCACAATAAACCTAGGGCATCCTCTCTCCTGTTATTTCCTGAAGTACTAATCTTAAAAACACTCAAACTTATTCCAAAAAGCTTGAAAGTTAGCAGAAACAGTGTTGACTCCTATTGAATCGAATGTTTGTACGGAATACAAATTTCGGGTTGTCACATCATCCCCCCGTTAGAAGGAATTTCGTCCCGAATTTAGAATGTAAGCAAATAAGTAGTTACAAATAACTAAGTAAAAAGGAGAGGATATTTCAGTTTCGTCTGATCCTCTCGCTCCCAAGTGAATTCAGGTCCTCGCTTGGCGTTCCAGCGAACCTTCACTATCGGGATACGGCTTTGTTTCGTTTGCTTGACCTCTCGGTCCATGATCTCTACAAGTTCTTCCACGAAGTTGAGGCTCTCGTTGATCTCGATCTCGTCGAGTGGGATTACAAGAGTCTCTTCGGACAGACACTTTTTCAAGTTCAAGACGTGGAAAGTAGAATGTATGTTACTGAGTTCGTGCGGTAAGTTAAGTTTGTAAGATACTGGGCCGATTCTAGCAAGAATCTCGAAAGGCCCAATGTACCTTGGATTTAGCTTTCCACGCTTTCCGAAGCGTATCAAGCCCTTCCAGGGTGAGACCTTCAATAGAACACGGTCGCCCACCTGGAATTCCAACGGTTTCCTTCGTTTATCAGGGTAGCTTTTATGTCGGTCTCTAGAGGCTTTCAATCGTTCATGAATTTGAACGATCTTCTCTGTCGTTTCCCGTATGATCTCCGGACCTGTGAGAGTGCTGTCAGGAACTCGTCCTTTAGCTAACTGGGTATCACCCACCTCAGCCCAGCACAGAGGGGATCTGCACTTTCGGCCATAGAGGGCCTCGAATGGAGCTGCCTTTATGCTCGTGTGATAACTGTTGTTGTAGGAAAATTCTACAAGGGGTAAATGAGTATCCCGTGCTTTCCCAAAGTCGATCACACAGGCTCGCAACATATCTTCCAAGGTTTGGATAGTCCTCTCACTTTGCCCGTCTGTCTGTGGATGGTAGGCTGTACTCATGTCCAGCCTAGTTCCATCTTGTCTCTCTCTTTGATAGGCAGGAAGTGTGCGGACTTGGTCAATCTATCGACGATGACCCATATGGTATCAAGTCCACCTGTTGTCTTGGGCAACTTGGTTATGAAATCCATAGTGATCCGCTCCCACTTCCATTCCGGTATCTCCGGTTGTTGTAGAAGACCGGAGGGTTTCTGGTATTCGACCTTGACCTTTGTGCAAGTAAGGCATTTACTTACGAAGGTAGCAATCTCTGTTTTCATGTTAGGCCACCAGTATAACTTTTTAAGATCCAGATACATCTTATCTGAACCCGGGTGCACGGAATAACGAGTATTGTGTGCCTCGTTCATGACCAAGTCTCTGAAACCACCAAGTTTCGGGGTCCAGATTTGATCCATGAGATAATACGCTCCGCCACCCTTCACCTCCAAGTTCTTATCCATCCCTCTCAGGGATTCACCTGCCACATTTTCAGGTTTCAAAGCGTCGAGATGAGCCTCCTTAATTTGCGTGGACAAGTGTGAATGGATAGTCATAGTCAATGATTTGACTCTACGGCCAGAATATTCTTTCCGACTTAGGGCGTCAGCTACTACATTGGCTTTGTCGGGATGATAACGAATTTCGCATTCGTAGTCACTGGGTAGCACGACCCACCGTCGTTGTCTCATGTTGCGCTCCTTCTGGTCGAATATATGTTGTAGGCTTTTGTGGTCTGTAAAGATAGTGATATTCGTACCGTACAGGTAGTGTCTCCAGATCTTCAGAGCAAACACAACTGCTCCTAGCTCAAGATCGTGTGTGGTGTAGTTGACCTCATGTGTCTTCAGCTGTCTTGAGGCATAGGCGATGACTTTACCTCGCTGCATTAGAACACATCCGAGTCCTTGATTCGATGCATCACAATAGACAACAACGTCTTCTATCCCTTCTGGGAGGGACAGTATTGGTGCGGTGCACAAGGCTAGTTTGAGCGTCTGGAACGCTCTCTCCTGCTTCTCTTCCCAGTCAAAGGCCATGCCCTTCTGGGTCAGTGTTGTAAGAGGTTTCGCAATGCGGGAGAAGTTCTGAATGAACCTGCGATAGTAGCCAGCGAGGCCTAGAAATTGACGAATTTCTGTAGGCGTCTTTGGTGCTGACCAACTCTCAATGGCTTTAATTTTGGAAGGGTCCACGTGTATTCCCTCTTCGCTAACCACGTGCCCTAAGAATTCGACTCTTCGGATCCAAAATTTGCATTTCGAGAACTTCGCATAGAGCTTCTCCGAACGTAATGTTTCTAAGACTAGTCGCAGATGTTAACTATGTTCCTCCTTACTACGAGAGTAGATGAGTATGTCATCAATGAAGACGATAATGAACTGATCCAAGTATGGACGACACACCCTATTCATTAAATCCATGAATACAGCGGGTGCGTTTGTTAATCCGAACGGCATCACTACGAATTTGTAGTGCCCATAATGAGTCCGGAAGGCTGTCTTCGGAACATCCTCCCCTAACACTCGTAGTTGGTGATATCCGGATCTTAAGTCGATTTTTGAAAAGAAATTCGCCCCTTGAATTTGGTCAAATAAATCGTCAATACGAGGCAACGGATAACGATTTTTGACGGTCAGTTTGTTGAGCTCCCTGTAGTCGATACACATATGAAACGATCTGTCTTTCTTCTTGACGAACAAGATTGGAGCTCCCCAGGGTGAGAAGCTTGGTCTTATAAAGCCCTTGCTGAGCAGTTCGTTAAGTTGACAGGACAATTCTTGCATCTCTGCAGGTGCTAGACGATAGGGCGATTTGGCTACGGGGGTAGCCCCTGGAACTAAGTCGATTCTGAACTCGACTTGACGTTGCGGAGGTAATCCTGGGAGTTCTTCCAGAAAGATGTCGGGAAAGTCGCGTACTACTGGAATCTTCTGAATGTCTTTTGTTTCTTGGCTCACATCGACCACATGAGCAAGGAATGCGCGACATTCCTTTCGCAAGAATTTTTGAGCTTGAATGCTCGAGATGATACGAAGGTTCGTGCCGGGTTTGTCGCCATATACTACTAGAGTTTCACCAGACGACAGATTAAGGCGAACAGCCTTCTCGTAACACATGATGTCGGCACGATGGAGACTCAACCAATCCATGCCGATAATGACGTCGAAACTTTTAATTGAGATCGGCATGAGGTCGATCGAAAATGAATGGCTATCTAATGTTAAGGTACAGCCTATGTATATATTGCTAGTTCTCTCTGTATTTCCGTTAGCCATTTCTACAGTGAACGGTTCTTTAAGTGCTCGTGATTTTTGCTTAAGTAAATGAGCAAACTTTTGGTTCACGAAACTCCTCTCCGCTCCACTATCAAATAGTATGCATGCATAAGAGTTATCGAGGAGAAACGTACCAGTGACCACTGTGGGGTCGGCAACAGCTTCCTCGTGGCCTATGGCCAGAACTCTTCCCACTCTACCGGCATTTCCTGCCTTAGGGCAGTCCCTCTTGTAGTGGCCCACCTCGCCACAACTGTAGCAAGCTTGGCCCATACCAGCGTCGGGGACTTGGGTGATTGGTTTTGCTGGAGCCTTGCAGAAACGGGCAGTGTGCCTCTTCCTGCTGCAGTTAAAGCACTGCATTTCACGACAGGCTCCCACGTGGTGGAAGTTGCACTGGTTGCACTTTGGCAAACTTCCGGCGTACTGCTTTATCGGAGCAGCAGCAGCAGTGGCAGGTGCTATCGCAGCATGAACTGCCACGACCCGCTGCTTTTTGGCAGCCTTCTTCCTTTTCTTGTCTTCCCAGACTTTCCGCTTGGAATCTGCGGTTCGGGCGGGTTCTGAGATGGCCAGGGTTGTTGTTGAGGCCGGGGTACGAACCCCATGGTCTGTGAGTCGCTGTGCCAATCGCTTGGCACTATCAAATGTAGTGGGGTTTGAAGCCAACACATTTCCCTGGAATGGAGGCACCAGCCCCCATATGTATCTTTCGATCTTCTTTCCCTCGGTATGAACCATGTTGGGACAGAGGGCCACTAGCTCACGGTATCTGGCGGTATAAGATACTATGTCGGAGCCCTTCATGGTTAGGCTCCATAGTTCCTCCTCTAGCTTTTGGATCTCGTCCCTCGGGCAGTACTCTGCAATCATTAGATCTCTCAGAGTCTCCCAGCCCATAGCATTAGCCACTACGAGAGATAGTGACTTGACATGGCTATTCCACCATGTCAGGGCTTTGTCTTTAAAGGTACAAGCGGCGAACTTGACCTTGCTCCCCTCTGGACAGGAGCAGATTTCGAAAATTGAATCGGTTTTCTCGAACCATTGTGAAAGGGCAATGACTCCGCCAGTCCCTCTAAAGGACTTGGGCTTGCAGTTGGTGAAGTCCTTGTAGGAGCACTCTCTCAAGCGCACAAGGATTTCACCATGGGTAGATAAGACAGGAGTTCCCCCTCCAGTGGAACCCGAAGAATGATATTGTGCCATGGCTGTAGCCACAGCCGCAGCTACGGCAGCATTTAAAGCTGTCGTATCGAATTGAGGAGCAGGTGGTGTCGGTGCGGGAGGATTGCGTCTTGTTGATTTACGAGGAGGCATCTTTTAACTATAAGTTTACAAAGATGAAGATATTGATAAGAAATCGATAGGAAAACTTGATGAGAATGACTCATGGGCTAACTCTCCATAGTCCAACAGCACAATTGAATAGTACGAGTGATTGTAATTGAAAGCATTTGGATATAATTTCCATGAGATTAGATATCTGTCAAATACACTGCAATTACAGATGTAACGAGTTCGGGAAAAAAATGACCTAGAAGTAGGTCTTACATCAACCAAGATGGGAAAACTTCGACAGAATTACTACCTAATCAAGACCTTAACAGGTCTAAGATTTACAAGAATAGGAATTAGACTAGAGTTTTTACACAAACTAGGTTATATCCAAAAGAGAAGTTGATGAGAATCTATCGGCGCCGAGAACTACCAGAGTGAGTTCTTGACTCCGACAGAAGACGTTCTATGTCCCTCACGCGCCTATCAGATCTTGCTTGCTGAGCTCGAAGTTCCCTGACTTCAGCTTGGGTTTCAATGAGTTCCCTCTGAAGAGCTGCATTGTGGACCAGAGTCCTTTCATGAGCAGATTCTAGCTGGCGAATACGGACTGTGTTAACGCCAGAGTTGGCGTCAATCTCCATGACTCGGTCGATAGCTGCTCGACCCTGCTCCGTGTTCCGAGAAATCCTACGAACCATGATGGGTAGGACTCTGTCAGCTGAACCTCCCTCAGTGAGGTTGTAGAAGCTTCTGTCTCCATTGTAGGGCATAGGCTGCCCCTGTTCCTGACTCCACCTATTCAAGTTTGTGGCCCACAAAGGTGTGGGTCCTTGAAATGCGGGACGGTGGTTTGGGTTTTGAACCGCTGGGGGTAGGTTGTTGACTTCCGGCTCCGAGTCAGATCCATCAGAAAAGCCTTCAGCTTCGTAATCATCCAATGGGATTGGGTGATCATCTTCTGGCTCTTCTCCAAGCCATCCAGCATTGTCGTGGTTGGGGTAGTACGGGTCTCCGGGAAGGTGGAATCCAGCCATGTTATCTACGCGAGAAAAGGGATATAAGAAATAACTAAATAGACGAACTAATTAGATAATTATAAGATGATCTTTATTAGTTAATTCAACCCTTGTTTAGTGCATACCAGTTATATGTACTCAGGACAGGATAGACCTTCGAATAAGTGACCCTAACTCTAAGCCCACAACCCAACAAGGACAGGAAGTAAAGCAAAGATTCACAGATTCTAAGTCTATGACGTCCTAGGTACCTATAACCTTAGTGTATCCACTACACAACCATTGACATACTAATAAAGACCTTTAGTTCTCAGATAAGTAATTATAGTAGCACAAAATACTCCTATAGTATTTTAAGTTTATGTTCTGTTCTACTGTTCTCATTGTAGTAGTGTTGGTAAGTTTTTAGACTTGTTGAAACCTCACAACCACACTTAGGTACATGCTAGTCAACCCTCGGATAACAAAGTTGATCAGGCTATATCTTCCCAGTTTTGACTATATGTCTCTAAGTCTACTTGTGCTGCCCAACAATCATAATACTTTTGTACTATCCTAGTGACACTGATTTTAGTATGAATGCAGGCACGTATACTTATTTAAATATTTTATTATTTACAAGCATATACACTTGGTCAGAGTGTTTTCATCCCATTGTATTTATAGTCTGCGTATATCTTTTATGGGTTGATATACTCAATTCACTATAAACAATGCTCTGATACCAATCTGTCACACCCCAAAACCGGAACGGCGGAAACGTTCGGGGGTGGAGGACGTCATGTACAGTATCACAACAATGCAAAGTAGTAAACAAGCAACAACATCGTCCATTGCATTAATAATATAATTTCATACAAGTGTGTTCTTCAAGTTATATAGACACCAAAAATAATATACATCAAAATAAAGATGAATCTTAAACGAGCTCCATCTTCTCAAAACCTGGCACCTGTACCTGACTACTGGTGACCTGAGAATACAAGTTATTTTGAAAGAGTTTATCAGCTTTAAAGCTGGTGAGATCATAAGTATTTTAGTGTCTGTATTTGTAAGAATGTATTTGTAAGTATGCGAAGTTTAAGTATGTAAAAGTTTTGAATATCCTAGAAAACCCTATGTTTCCTACTAAAAGTAGCCTTCTACCAAGGCATCTAGTATCTGTGTGTGTCTCCTGTAAGAGTGTGTATTTTCCCAAATCTGACTATCATTTATCAAAAATATAGTTTTCGCATTTTGTATATTGTGTAAAACTCACAAGGTGAATGCAATGGGAAAATGAAATAGTACTGTAGTATTGTAATAGGTAACTACTATTGTACTAACTACCTTAAACTAATTATAATTTAAAGTACCATGTGATCGGCCTGTATCCTGCTACCGACTATAGTACGCGACAATGTAAGATGTCGGAGAAAAATGACATTTGGCACCCATAGACTTGTAAGTCTTACTGTAGCTAGCAGCGAGGTGTAGGATAGTCAATCCAGTATAGCTATACGCAAACTCATACGCTCCCCAATTAAGGAGATTTTGGATACATGAACGGCCATGGCAGGTAGTGCCATGCCCCGGAACGTGGCTCACATAACTGCAAAATTATATATGTAATGAATGTGTTAGCTGTAGTGTATGTTATCCCTCTATCTAGCCTGTATTGTAATGTACTGTGTGTGCTAACTGTATTGTGTGTTCTCTTCCTATCTAGCAAGTATTGACTCATGTATGAACTGACTCATTGTATGATTCGTTGTTCTAATATTAGTAACTCTCTAAGCTACACCTATAGTAGCTTACTAGTAATATGACTTGAATGTATAAACATGTATGTATGCCTTTGCTACCCAAAGGTATTGAACTGAATGAAATTAGGAACTTTTATGTGTATATAGGTATACATGATATATAACTAATATTTAGAAGATATTCGGACGAATAACTGATACCCTAAGGCCACATCCCAACGAGGAAAGGGAAATAAGGCGAGCTAGCCATTCTAAGTCCTTTAAACATTTCTTATATAACTATACATATATAGGCATGCATTTGACAATATAAAAGTGTAAAAGAGTTTAAGTAAAAGTATTTGACATGTAAAAGAGTTTGTAAAATAGTTTGAAGTAAAACAGTTTGATAACATAGTTTGAAAGGTAAGAAAACCACTTGTTTGGTAGTTATTAATCACATGTGATTGATATAATAACTATAATTGTTCAACTTGTATTCCCCCCATAAGAGCATTTAAAAACATTTAAAAGGTTAATTAAGGGGTATTACCTCACCTGTAGTGAGTGGTTTGGATGAACGGACTGTATAGGATGCTAAGTGTCAAGTGAAGACTTGTACACACTCAATGTCCTAGTTAACATATAATATCACATATATATATCCAATTAGTCTTTAAACAACTAATTAACAAAGTTAAGACATCCTAAGACGTGTAAAACACCTTTTATAAGTGCTATAAGTCCTAAGGATTGCATCTAAGGGTTGTAAAGCTACCAAATGGAGCTTTCGGTCCAAGTGGTATTCGGTCCTTATGACCTTTCGGTCATGGAGGTTTTCGGTCCAAATGACCTTTCGGTCATAGAGGTTTTCGGTCCAAATGACCTTTCGGTCATAGAGGTTTTCGGTCCAAAAGGTTGGCCGAAAACTCTTGTTCTTTGATGCATAAGGTGATTTCCAAGGGCTTTCAACAAGTAAAGAAGTGTTCTAGACTCAATACCAAGCATTAGGAAGGTTTAAAGTCATTTTGCACCTTTCATAAGGGTTTTCGGTCTAAGGAGATGCATTAGACCGAAAACACCTTTGTTCTTGGATAAATGGATGTTTTCAAGGCTCTAAATTAAGTATCCTTTCTTAGATAACAAGTATAGGAGATAGATACTTACAATATGGAAGCAAAGAAGGGTGTTTTCGGCTCAAAACACTAGTGTGTGTTCTTGGTGTTCTTGGTGTAACTAAGAACACTTGAAGATCTACATAAATGGAATGATTTCATGGATGAAATCATGTAAAAACACTTGAATATGGAAGGAATCAACTAGATAGGGTAAGAAACACTTACATTTTAAAGTTCTAGAAGGAAAAATCGGATGGTACTTGAGAGGATTTCGGTTCTTGTTCTTGAAAGGGTGAAAAAGTGAAAAATATGGCTAAGTGTCATTTATATACTCATGGGGGTTTTCGGTCCAAACACCATTTGGGCCGAAAACTCCTAACTCTTGGAGTTTTGGTGAAAAATGAAGTACAATAAACCTAGGGCATCCTCTCTCCTGTTATTTCCTGAAGTACTAATCTTAAAAACACTCAAACTTATTCCAAAAAGCTTGAAAGTTAGCAGAAACAGTGTTGACTCCTATTGAATTGAATGCTTGTACGGAATAGAAATTTCGGGTTGTCACAAAATCCGACCGTAAACTCAGTTTACGGCCGTAAACTCCTTGACCGGAAACTCAGTTTTGACATTCTTATTGTTTTAAATTTTAATAATCAATGGATTCTCAAAGTCAAACACATCATCATGAACTGGATACTGTCATGGGCACAACCACACGTATTCCAAGACTGCTGTCTGCAGATGGTTTTCCTGAATGGAAATACCGGTTTGAGAAGTATATTAAAATGAAAGACTTCAAACTTTGGAGAAGCATCATCAAGGGTCCTGTCCGAATTACCATCACTGTTGCAGGACAAGTGATTGACAAAGAAATTGAGCACTATACAGATGAAGATTTTGAGAAAGTTGAAGAACAGGAAAGGGCTTTGGCCACTCTGACCATGGCTTTATCTCCTTATATAGCTCAAGGTTTCAGAGAGTATACTTCAGCTAAAGCTTTGTGGGAAGCCTTGATTGAGGTGTATGAAGGAAATGAAGACATGAAGGAAAGCCGCCAGGATATGTTGCGATAGAAATTCAACATGTTTAACTACATTCCCGGAGAAACCCTGGAGGCACAGCTGCATCGATTCACAACTCTCACTACTGAAATGAACATATCTAGGATCTTCTTGACCAAGTCCGAGATAAATAAAAAGCTACTCAATGCTCTTCCAAAGTCATGGGACATGAATGTAGCTGTTATTAAGAAGACCAAGGATCCGAATCGCCTCACTCTTGCTGAAACAATGGCGATCATCAAAGCTTGTGATATTGATAATAAACAACGAGAGATTAACCATGTGAACTCGTATTCGACTGTAAATCTTGGAATTTCTTCTAACAATGCCCTTTCATCAATCACGTCTTCCTCAGGTCAAGCATTTACTGTTCAACAACCTCAGATTCAAACCTTTACTACTGCGTCATCCATGCCTCATTCTCAAAGCCATTCGTTTGTCACTCCACAAGCTGTTCCCTCCTCCAATGTGCCAGTTGTAGCCTCTTCCTCAAACACAAAGGAAAGTGATGAAAATCTTGCTCTCGCCACAGGACTTGTTAACTGCTATAATGCTTTTGTAGCTGGAGAGCTTCCACCTCAGTTGTCATTTGCTGATCTGGATTAGATTCATCCAGAAGATGTGGAAGAGATGGATATTACGTGGCAAATTGCTATGGCAGTATTCCGGGCGAAGCAATTTGCTAAAAAGACAGGGAAGAATAAATAGGGGATGAATGCTGATAAGAAGGAAGGGTTCAACAAGGGGAAGCTGCGATGTTTCAACTGTCACGAGCCAGGTCATTTTGCTCGTGAGTGCCCGAAACTGGATCGAAGGTTGAACAATGACAGGACAATGGTTGCGATGGGAAACAATCGTGGAGGTGTTGCGGTCAACGGTGAGACTGCTATGGTTGCTCAGTCATTTGACTGGGAGGACCAGATTCAGGCTCTGAATATTTCAAGACCTGAAAATGCTCACCTAGTCCAAATCAATGATGATGCTTCCATGGAGAATGTTGCAGTTGATCCTGAAGAAAAGATGATGGAGTTGCAGTTTGCACTGATGGTATCTTCTACTTCCGAGCCCAAGAAAAGTGAGGTAAGTTTACCTTCTTGTTCTCAGGCATGTATTGATTATGTTAAAATTCTTCGTGACGAAATAGAATCATTACGTAGAGAAGTAGAGGACCTTAGATATGAGGGCTATCAACTTAGAAAAGGACAAAAACCCCTAAAGTCCCAGTTAGAAACAAAAATTAAGGAATTTAGGAGACTTCAGGAAGACTACAGTATCAAATGTGTACATTATGATTATATCAAGAGACAGAATGCTGAGTTACTTACTGAGCTTGATACATTAAAAGGGCAATTTGAAACTGCAGATTTTGATTTTAAAAGGTTTGATGTATCAAGCGAGGTAGTTTCCAACATGATTGACCATTGCCTGCAGTTCAAACGAAACCAGCAAAAGGGTTTAGGATACGAGAATGTACCTCCTCCTTTTAATCATACATATCAGTATCACCCTTTGTCTAAAGAGGAGATTGCCAACGAACCTTCAATGGTGTATGGCAAGCCATCTGGTTTTGTTTCAGGAGGATTTATTAATGTTGAAAGTGCTAACCTTTCTACTTCCTCTGCAGATCAATCCTTAGATCAGTCAAAGCACGAAGTTGAAGGATCTGTTTCTGATAACAAAACTGAGTCTGAACCTGATGTTTTTGTTTCCAATGAAAAACTTTCTGTTTCTGATGTTAAAAATGACAATGTTTTTTGTGATACTTCCGCATCTGCTTCTGCTGAATTAAACTTTTTTGAAGTGTTTGATGAATTATTTGATAATCCTGATGTTTGTGATGCTTCAAATGAAAACACACCAATTCCATAGGTTACACCATCTGATGCACCCTAACTCATCTCACAACCTGTTTCTAACACATGTTTTTGTGGGAAAAGTAAGGGTGTCAGTAAAGAAAATAAATCTAAGACAGGCAGTACCAGTTTTAATAATAATAATCAGATTTGTTTTAATTGTGGTATTGGTGGTCATATAGCTAGGAATTGTCAAAATAGGATTTTTGTGCATTATATGTCACCAAGAGGGGAGAACGAATCTAGAGGAAGGTCTTTAACTAGAAAATCCTCAAGAACTCGTTCTCGGGATGATTATTGGAAGGATGATCGAAGTAGAAAAAGGGCGGTTTTTCAAAAGAATAAAAAGGTTTTTCATAATTGAGCGACATTGGTACGTCGACAGGAGACATCTCCCAACTGAGCGACATTCAATCTTTTAATGGGGGATATGTTTCCTTTGCGGGCGGAGAAGGTGGCAAGATCACTCAGAGAGGAACCGTAACAAATGGAGTGCTGAGTTTTGAGAACGTCAACTTTGCTCCCGAGTTAAAACACAGTTTGTTGAGTGTGTCTCAGATTTGTGACAAAGGTTATTCTACACATTTCACCGACAAAGAGTGCATGATTCTCAAGCCAGGCATTATCATCCCAGAAGAGTGGATTCTTGTCAAATCAAAGCGGGATGGAAATGCGTATATTATTGATATGAACAGCAACATTCCTGAACAAGTCACTTGCCTTTTTTCGAAGGTCTCAGAACAGAACGCAATGCTGTGGCACCGAAGACTCGGTCATGCTAACGCTAAGAACCTAAATCGTCTTGCAAAGAATGAGATGGTCTGAGGCTTACCTGTCAGAGACTTTATCACTGTGACAACCCGAAATTTCTATTATGTACAACCATTCCATTCAATAGAGTCAGAACAGTTTCTGTTAACTCCCAAGCTTTTTGGAATAAGTTTGAGTATTTTAGGATTAGCACTTTAGGAAATATCAGGAGAGAGGATGCCCTAGGGTTTATTGTGCAACAATAATGTTCCAAAACTCCAAGAGTTTGGAATTTACGGCCTAAACAAAGGTGTTTACGGCCGTAAACCCCAAAAGGGGGTATATATATGACACTTAGTCATTATTTACCACTTTTCACAAAATCAAGATCCAAAAACCAAATTCTCTCTCAAGTATCATCCACCACTTCTTCAAGATCTTCAACTTGTAAGTGTTTCTAGCCCTAATAAGTTGATATCTAGCTTAATCTAGTGATCTTACACACTTCCATCCGTGAAATCATTCCAAAAGTGTACATCTTCAAGTTTCACCAAGAACATACACTAGTGTTCTTGGACTTTTAGCACCTTTTCAAGGTTCTACCTAGTAAGTACTTCTATCCTAGAGTATTATAAGACTTGTTACACTTCTAAACATCAAGAAAAAACTCAAGAAACCAAGGATCAAAGGTGTTTACGGTCCAAGATGTTCTTGGACCGTAAACCCTAAAAAGGGTGCCAAAGTCTCCCTAGTCCCTTACCAAGCCTTGGAAACTAGCATAGACCCCTTCCTTATTGTGCTTAGGACTCAAAACAATCAAAAGACCATAAACCGTTTGGGTTTACGCCGTAAACCCAAAGAGGAATGGTCCAAGAACCGTAAACTCCCAAAAGGAGTGAAATGGTGTCCTAATCCCTTCCTAAGACTTAAACATGAAGTAGGAATGTTCCTTGTGATCTTTAAGGCTTTAAAGCACAAGAGGGTCAAAGAAACATGAGTTTACGGCCGTAAAATCATGGGTTTACGACCGTAAACTCAATGAGTTATGGTCACAAAACCATAAACTCAAATAAAGGGTCCCCTTGAACCCTAAACTCAATAGCAATGTCCTACAACACTTAGATGCAATCCTTAGGACTTATAACACTTATATAAGGTGTTTAACATGTCCTAGGATGTCTTAGCTTTGTAAATTAGTTGTTTAAAGACTAATTGGACACATATATGTGTATTATATGTTAACTAGGATCCTTGTGTGTACTCAAGTCTTCACTTGACACCTAGCAATCCTATATCATCAGTTCATCCAAACCACTCACTACAGGTGAGTTCATACCCCTTAATTAACCTTTTAAATGTTTATAAATGCTTTTGTTGGGGGGGGGGGGATACAAGTTGAATCATGTTAGTTATTATATCAATCACATGTGATTAATAACTAGCATACAAATGGATTTACTACACTTTTAGCTGTTTTACCAATCATATTACTTCAAATGACTTTCTCAAACGTTTTTACATGTTAAAACTCTTTATCAAACTGTCTTACATACTGTACGTTTCCTTTCAAACTCTGTTACAATTGTGTTTCAAACAAAGGTTTTCTTATACTTAAAACGGTTCTTATCAAACAAACTGCTTTCAAATCGTTTTTCAAACTGACATCAAGTCATTATTTCTTAGTTATTAAACTTTTCAAAGGTTTTATAAAACTTCTTTTATACTTTTATATTGTCAAATGCATGCCTATATATGTATAGTTATATAAGAAACGTTTAAAGGACTTAGGACGGCTAGCTCGCTTTATTTCCTTTTCCTCGTTGGGATGTGGCCTTAGGTCATCGGTTATTCGTCCGAATGTCGTCTAAATATTAGTTACATATCATGTATACATATATAGACATAAAAGTTCCATCAGTTAGTTCAGTACCTTTGGGTAGCAAAGGCATACTTTCGGTTATACACGTATATTACTAGTAACTATAATAGGTATAGTTAGGAGATACTACTTACTATTCCAAGTACAAGGAATCACACAAGAGTCAGTTCATTCATGAGTCTATACTAATACATTACATACTATATGAAGAGATACAATTACAAAAATACGAACACCTTACATGCTATATAACGAGATACAATACTAATACAATACATACTATATGAGGAGATACTAATACATACAATTATAAGAGATACATTTACAGAGATACATTTACATAGATACATTTACATAGATACTATTACATAGATACTATTACATACGTTTCGGGACTTACCATTCCACACCCAAGGCTGTTAGCTACAGTAGGGAAAATGCACATCGACGGGTGTCTACGGTTGTACTGTTCGGCGAGTTTCCACGCCGTGAATATCCTAGTACAAAAGGATACAATTTCAGTTATTATATTATTTTCCTTGTTACCTTTACTTTGTGTCACATTCACATAATCGATGAGGTAGATTAGATTTGAATAATGATAGTTGTACAACGGAAAAACCTTCACTTATGTAGAGGTTCAAACCTTCAAAACAGTCGAGTCTTGGTAGAAGACTACTTTTTATACTAGTAGGAAATATGGGATTTTGTAGGGTTTTCACACTTATACTAAATGTTTCATTAAACATTTACATGTCTTTCATAACAGCTTTACAAATCAATGATATTAAAATACTTATGAATTCACCAGCTTTATTGCTGATAAACTCTTTCAAAATAACTTGTATTCTCAGGTCACCAATAGATAGGTACGACGACCAGGTTTTGTGAAGAGGGAGCAGTCATGACTCGTCTTTTATTTTGAGTATTCATTATGTTGTTTTATACTATGAAAGAACACACTTGTAAGTAAAATTATACTATTAATGCAATGGATGATGTTGTTGCTTGTTTACTACTTTACATTGTTGTGATACATTACATGACGTCCTCCGCCCCAGAACGTTTCCGCCGTTCTCGGTTTTGGGGTGTGACAGATTGGTATCAGAGCATTGTTTATAGTGAATTGAGTATATCAACCCATAAAATATATACAGACTATAAATACAATGGGATTAAAATACTCTGACCAAGAGTTTATACTTTTAAATAATAAAATATTTAACTAAGTATACATACCTGCATTCATACTAAAATCAGTGTCATAATGACAAGAACAAAAGTATTACGATTGTTGAATATCACAAGTAAGCTCGGGGATGTATGGTCAATCCTGGGAATGGCATAGCCTGATCAACTATGATGGTCCGAGGAGTGATTAGCATATGCCCAAGAATGGTTGTGATGTGGCAACAAGTCTAGAAACTTACCAACACTACCACAATGAGAACATTAGAACAGAGCATAAGTCTAAAATACTATAGGAGTATTTGGTGTTACTATAATTTCTTACTTGAGAACTAAAAAGATCTTCATTAGTAGGTCAATAGTTGCTAAGTGGATACATTAAGGTTATATGTACTAGGATGATATAGACTTAGAATCTGTGAATTTTTGCTTTACCCCTGTTCCTTGTGAATTTGGAGTTAAGGTCACTTATTCAAAGGCCTATCCTATTTTGATTACATATAACTGGTATGCACTTTACAAATAGTGATGTAACTAATGAAGATTATCTAATAATTATCTAGATAGTTCGTCTAATAATTATTTCCTTACCCCAATTCTCGCATAGGTAACATGGTTGGACTCCATCCCCACGGCAACCCGTACCTTCCGAACGAAGGCAATGCTAGATGGTTTGGAGAAGAACCAGTGGATGATCATCCAATCCCTTTGAATGATCACCATGCTGAAGACCTTTCAGACGGTGCTAACTCCGAGCCCGAAGTTGAGAACCTACCCCCGGTAGCTCCCATTCCAATTCCTAACCCTCGTCCGGCTTTTCATGGCCCGACACCCCCTTGGTGGAATATTTGGAAACATGGAGCGAAGAGCAAGATCAACCTATGCCATTCAATGGAGACCGAAGCTTCTACAACATAAGCGAAGGAAGCTCAGCAGACAGAGTTCTGCCAATCCTAGTCCGAAGAGTTGCCCGAAACGAGATTCAGGGCAGGACAGCTCTCCATCGCATCACAGAGGTTGATGTCAATGTAAGAATGCATACCATCCTCACCAATCGCCTTGAACACACTCATGAGAGATCTGAGAGAGACCACGAGACCCTGCTACAAGCACTAGCTGAAACACGAGCCGAAGTCATAGAGCTCCGAGTACGCCAGAGGGTGTACGAAAGACACCTGCTTGATATGGAACGTCAACTGGCTGAACTAAGGGTTCACCAGAGGGATGACCGTCACCAGTAGTAGAGGCCTTACTTCTTTCCATGTTAAAAGGAATCGTTTTCCTGTCTATGCCCTATGTGGCATTTTTCTATGTAACTATCGTGTACTGTAAGTACTTTTAGTTAGGCCTTGATGCGGCCAAAACTTTCCTACTCCGGATATGATGTAAGACCTTCTACAAGGTCAATTTTCCCAAACTTATTACATCATGAATATCAATGATTTTGACAGTCGGCTAATTTCTGTGTCACGCTTTGTTCAAATACTTTCATCATACTATCGTTGGAGTCTATCTGAAACCCACTCTAGTCAAGTTTTTGGACTAGGGTAATTTAGCTCAGGGATCATTCCCAATCCTCTTTCGAAGGTTGGATCATGTTATCCACCAACCAATGGAATCCCGGTTTGAACGACAAACGTCATGTAACCATTCTATGAACTTACTTCTACCCTTACTAGGACTACATCATAGGGATGTAGGTCAAACCCTCGAGAACATACTTCTACTCTTTTCATGAACGATCGAAATACATCTAGGTTCAACCATAATCGCTCACGAACTCATTTTCTTTTCATGTAACAGAATCATGTGGCAAAAGAAAAGCAAACAACCCATCACCCAAACACCAACTCTTCAGATTGATGCAGCTACCTTTCAAGTTGCAGTCTCAGCTGCCGTGACAGTTGTCATGACTCACCTAAACGCTAACAATGCAAATGTTAGCGGGATGGTTATCAATAATTCCAATCAAAGTAACAACCAAGTACATCAGTGAGTATCAAACTACCACGACACTCCGAATCTCAAACCCAAGAGTAATAAACGAAAATTCTGGGATAGATTTAAAGGCAAATCACCCCAAGGGACAAACAAGAGACAACATCCTGTGGCAGCCTTCACAGCCACGACGTCTATAACTCCTACTACCATCCCTACTGGTATCCCGGTTATCCCTAACCCAGCCAAACAGTATGCTGGAAACCTACCGAAGTGCAATAAGTGCAGCTTCCATCATCTAGGTAGTTGTCGTCTGTTGCACAGCAAAAACTGCAACAAAGACGGACACACTACCCGCTTCTGCAGGACAAGGATCCAACACCTTACTTCAACCACCAATGTCGAAATTTCTCGGATATGCCATCTATGTGGCGTAATGGGACATTTCAAAAGGGACTGCCCAACAGAGAGGGGTGACGGGGGAACAGGAGGAATTTGACCCCAGAACAACAAAAGACAGCTAAGGACCCTACTATAGTATAAGAACGCTTCCAATCGGCAGTATTTTGTATGCTTTTAAACTGTTTAAAAATCTAGTGCAACTCGAGTCGTATCTTTTGCGAGATCCCGTCAGTAAAGGGACCCTCGTGCTGCGTATACTTGCCTTTTATAGTATACCTTGTTCGCAGCAGTAGTCTTGTAGTTAATCTGAAGTACTGTAACTCTGTTAAAAGTTGCACTGTTATGTTTTGTCTGTAACGCGTTTAGGATCTAACCTAATGCCTTTATTATTCTGAGTAGTCCGATACTATCAGATAACTTGAGTCATTTCAACCCTCACAATACCAGTTTCGTATGTAAATCTCTTTCTCCGAAATCGTATTTCTAGCGACACCGTCATTTCAGAACTCTGAAGTACTCATGCGTAGAGTACCTCATGTTTCTTATCCTTTCCGAAGAAACTTCAGCAAACCCCCCAGAGTACCACTCGTACAGTACGTCAAGTTCAATCCAAAGACCCATACGGTTGATCTATCGCTGAAGAATATATACACAAGGGTAATATATAATCAAGGTTCTACAGGTTTAGAATTGATGATTCCACTTTAACTTCTTTTCCTCGTTGGGATGTGAGCTTAAAGAAGAATCATTTATTCGACTACCTTTTCAATCTTAATTATATACGACTCGTATACACGAGACTGTGATTGATGAACCATGTATGACTTCTAATATGAACTTCATGACGGAGACTGCCCAAGACTACGAGTAACCGCATCGTCATGCGAACAAACTTAGAACCCGGTACGACTCCTGTGAATAGATCGCCCTACAGTCTAACACCCACCGAGCTGCAAGAACTGTCAGGTCAAACCTAACGAACTACTCATCAATGGAATTGAAAGACCAAGCTCCTTACCATGGAGAGCTCCGGTCTTGTTCTTCAAGGAGAAAGACAAATTGTTTCGTAGGTCCATCGACTTCAGATACCTCGACAAGATCTCCAGTAGGAATCATTACTATCTGCCTCGCATAGAAGAATTGGTCGACAAACCGTAAGGAATGAATTACCTTTCAGAAATAGACCTGAGATCCGAATATCACCAGTTGCGAGTATTAGAGAAGTATGTCCCAAGGACAATCTTCCAAACTCGATGCGGACGCTACGAGTCCGTAGTGATACCCCTCGGATAGGACCAATACGCCCGTAGTATTCATGAACTTAATGAATAGGGCACGCCATTCTTACTTGGATCAGTTCGTCATTGTCCTTGTAAATGACTTACTTATCTACTCTCGTAGTAAGAAGGAAATCATAAAGAGCATCAACAACAAACCATGGAAACAATACGATCAGAGAAGCTTTACGCGAAGTTCTCTAAATACGAGTTTTAGAATTGAAGAGTCAAATTCCTAAGACACACTATTAGTGATGTGGGAATTCTTGAGGACCCTTTCAATTAATCAAAACCGTTAAAAATTTGTCAGCACCGAAGACGCCGACGGGAATTCGCCAAATTCTAGGTCTCGCTGACCTACTGTCGTAGTTCATTTAGGACTCCTCGCAAATTACGGAACCTCTTACGACTTTGACCCAGAAGAGAGCTGCCCTTGACCGGGAAGAGAAGCAAGAGGGAGAAACCTTTGGAACTCCAGGTGAGAGACCAAATTCTTTTGGAAGTCTCACTCTGGGAAGGCTTGATACGTTTCGGAAAGCGTGGAAAGCTAAAATCCAAGATAGTTAGGACCTCCGAGATTCTTGCCAGAATCGGCCCTGTAACTCACAAATCCAACCTACCTCGCGAACTCCGTAACGTACATTTTACCCTCCACGCCTCGAACTTGCAAAAGTATCTATCCGACGAGACTCTTGTAATCCCACTCGACGAGATCGAGTTCCACAAGAGCCTCGCCTTCGTGGAAGAACCATAGTGACCATGGACCGAGAGGTCAGGCGAACGAATCAGAGCCGCTTCCCATTAGTGAAGGTTCGCTGGAATGCCAACCGAGGACCTGAATTCACTTGGGAGCGCAAGAATCAATCGATTAGGAAGTATCCCCACTTCTTGGCTCGATTATTCATGCCTACTTCCTTACCTAAACTCTAATTTCGGGACGAAATTCCTTCTAACGGGGGGATGATGTGACAACCCGAAATTTCTATTATGTACAACCATTCCATTCAATAGAGTCAGAACAGTTTCTGTTAACTCCCAAGCTTTTTGGAATAAGTTTGAGTATTTTAGGATTAGCACTTTAGGAGATATCAGGAGAGAAGATGCCCTAGGGTTTATTGTGCAACAATAATGTTCCAAAACTCCAAGAGTTTGGAGTTTACAGCCTAAACAAAGGTGTTTACGGCCGTAAACCCCAAAAGGGGGTATATATATGACACCTAGTCATTATTTACCACTTTTCACAAAATCAAGATCCAAAAACAAAATTCTCTCTCAAGTATCATCCACCATTTCTTCAAGATCTTCAACTTGTAAGTGTTTCTAGCCCTAATAAGTTGATATCTAGCTTAATCTAGTCATCTTACACACTTCCATCCGTGAAATCATTCCAAAAGTGTAGATCTTCAAGTTTCACCAAGAACACCAAGAACACACACTAGTGTTCTTGGATTTTTAGCACCTTTTCAAGCTTCTACCTAGTAAGTACTTCTATCCTAGAGTATTATAAGACTTGTTACACTTCTAAACATCAAGAAAAAACTCAAGAAACCAAGGATCAAAGGTGTTTACGGTCCAAGATGTTCTTGGACCGTAAACCCTAAAAAGGGTGCCAAAGTGTCCCTAGTCCCTTACCAAGCCTTGGAAACTAGCATAGACCCCTTCCTTATTGTGCTTAGGACTCAAAACAATCAAAAGACCATAAACCATTTGGGTTTACGGCCGTAAACCCAAAGAGGAATGGTCCAAGGACCGTAAACTCCCAAAAGGAGTGAAATGGTGTCCTAATCGCTTCCTAAGACTTAAACATGAATTAGGAATGTTCCTTGTGATCTTTAAGGCTTCAAAACACAAGAGGGTCAAAGAAACATGAGTTTACGGCCGTAAACTCATGGGTTTACGACCGTAAACTCAATGAGTTATGGTCACAAAACCGTAAACTCAAATAAAGGGTCCCCTTGAACCCTAAACTCAATAGCGATGTCCTACAACACTTAGATGCAATCCTTAGGACTTATAACACTTATATAAGGTGTTTAACATGTCCTAGGATGTCTTAACTTTGTAAATTAGTTGTCTAAAGACTAATTGGACACATATATGTGTATTATATGTTAACTAGGATCCTTGTGTGTACTCAAGTCTTCACTTGACACCTAGCAATCCTATATCATCAGTTCATCCAAACCACTCACTACAGGTGAGTTCATACCCCTTAATTAACCTTTTAAATGTTTATAAATGCTTTTGTGGGGGGGGATACAAGTTGAATCATGTTAGTTATTATATCAATCACATGTGATTAATAACTAGCATACAAATGGATTTACTACACTTTTAGCTGTTTTACCAATCATATTACTTCAAATGACTTTCTCAAACGTTTTTACATGTTAAAACTCTTTATCAAACTGTCTTACATATTGTACATTTCCTTTCAAACTCTGTTACAATTGTGTTTCAAACAAAGGTTTTCTTATACTTAAAACGGTTCTTATCAAACAAACCGCTTTCAAATCGTTTTACAAACTGACATCAAGTCATTATTTGTTAGTTATTAAACTTTTCAAAGGTTTTATAAAACTTCTTTTATACTTTCATTAAACATTTACATGTCTTTCATAACAGCTTTACAAATCAATGACATTAAAATACTTATGAATTCACCAGCTTTATTGCTGATAAACTCTTTTAAAATAACTTGTATTCTCAGGTCACCAATAGACAGGTACGACGACCAGGTTTTGTGAAGACGGAGCAGTCAAGATTCGTCTTTTATTTTGAGTATTAATTATGTTGTTTTATACTATGAAAGAACACACTTGTAAGTAAATTATACTATTAATGCAATGGATGATGTTGTTGCTTGTTTACTACTTTACATTGTTGTGATACATTACATGACGTCCTCCGCCCCAAAACGTTTCCGCCGTTCTCGGTTTTGGGGTGTGACAATCACTTTTGAGAAGTGTGTGTCATGTGCCCAGGGAAAACATCATAGAAAACCACACCTGCCAAAACATGTTAACTCAATCAGTCAGGTACTCCAATTATTGCATATGGACTTATTTGGTCCGGTTAACGTCCTGAGCATCAGCAGAAGCTCATACTGTCTAGTTGTGATCGATGATTTCTCTCGTTTTACGTGGGTCTTCTTCTTATCCAACAAAGTTGGGGTTGCTGATCTGATAAAGAAGTTCATTATGATGATTGAGAACCAAACCAACAACCGGGTGAAGGCCCTTCGTACTGATAATGGAACAGAATTCAAGAATGCAATACTTGATCACTTTTGCGCAGAAAAGGGAATTATGCGTCAATACAGCTCTGCTCACATGCCTCAACAAAATGGTGTTGCTGAGAGGAGAAATAGAACATTAAAAGACGCTGCAAGGACAATGATGTGTGACTCCAAGTTACCTATTTTTATTTTGGGCTGAGGCGATTAACACTGCTTGCTACGTTAAGAATCGTGTTTTAATCAACAAAGCTCAGATGAAGACACCGTACGAGATTCTATACAGTCATAAGCCTTCAGTCAGTCATTTCCGTGTATTTGGCTGCCCTTGCACCCTTCTTCACCTGGAGTCCAACCCGAAGTTCAATGCCAAAGCCGATGATTGTTATTTCGTAGGATATGTTGCACGCACCGCGTATAGGGTTTACAATAAAAAGACAAAGCAGATTGTAGAATCCTTCGACGTGCGTTTGTTGGAGGAGAATGAGACGAATGCTCAAGTGGGCCCTGATTGGTTATTTGATTACACATTGCTCTTCAAGTCTATTAATGTGTCTTCAGATGGTTCATCTGGGTCTTCCTCTAGTTCGAAGATTGTTTCTGAAGACGAAGACGAAGAAGTTGTCTACAGACCTCCAACGGTATCCACTTCACCACCTGAGGGGGAGTCATCTGTTCCACTTGGTAGTCCAGAGTCTCCAATTCAAAATGATACTCCAGATGCTGATGCTACACCTCTTACTCCTGTTGAAAGAGAGTTCATGTCTAGAGATGCTTCCGCTGTCACTCCAACTTTTATGGAACTAATCTTTCCTGAAGAAATTGCTAATGAGTTTGTAGCAGGTTCATCTAATGTGGAACAATCAGCAAATGATGGAGGTTTCAACATTCACACTCTTCCCGTTTCACTCAATGATATCAGCCAAGACATACCTTCAAGAATTCAACGCGATCATCCGATCGAAAACATCATTGGTCAGCTGGGTGATGGAGTTAGAACCAGAAGTCAGAGTGGAGATGTCAATACATGTCTCTATTCTTGCTTTATCTCTCAAATAGAACCCAAGAATGTTGAAATGGCTTTGAATGAGCCCAGTTGGGAGACGTTATGCATGAAGAGCTAAATCAATTTGAAAAGCTCGGGGTTTGGAAATTGGTTGAGTCACCAAAGGGCAAAAAGGCTATCGAAACAAGCAGGATGATTCTGGTGTTATAGTGCGCAATAAAGCAAGATTGGTGGTTCGCGGGTTTCGTCAAATCGAGGGTCTTGATTATACTGAGGTTTACGCTCTAGTGGCTCGCTTGGAGGCTATTCGTATCTTCCTTGCATATGCCTCCTATATGAACTTCACGGTTTATCAAATGGATGTCAAGACACCTTTCTTGTATGGCAAGGTGAAGGAAGAAATCTACGTTGATCAGCCCCCTGGGTTCGTTAACTCGAAGTTTCCTAATGATGTCTACAAGTTGGACAAGGCGTTGTATGGGTTACATCAAGCTCCTCGAGCGTGGTATGCGACTCTCACAAAGCACTTGCTCGATCATGGATACTCTCGTGGCAATATCGATCAAACTTTATTCATCAAGCATGTTGGTAATGATCAGATTCTAGTCCAGATCTACGTTGACGACATTATCTTCGGGTCTACCAGTCCACAGCTATGCAAAGAGTTTAAAGGCGTGATGAAAAAGAGGTTTGAGATGAGTTCGTTAGGGGAAATGACCATGTTTCTGGGGATTCAGGTCAAACAAAATTCAACCGGAATCCTGCTCCATCAAGCTAAGTATGTGGAGGATATTCTTGAGAAGTTCGGGTTTCAAGACGCAAAACCTGCATCGACACCAATGGCCGAAAGACCCCTGCTGAATCCAGATACTGATGGCGAATCCGTAGATCAAACACAATACAGATCGATGATCGGATCGTTGATGTATCTTACTGCAAGCCGTCCAGACATCATGTTTGCAGTTTGTCAATGCGTACGTTATCAGGCTAATCCTAAACTTTCACGTCTTATTGCTGTCAAAAGAATTTTTCGGTATATCAAAGGCAGCCTAAAATTGGGTCTTTGGTATCCGAAAAATTCCGATTTTGATTTATATGCTTTTGCTGACAGTAATTATGGAGGTTGTGAGCTTGACAGGAAATCTACATCAGGAGGGTGTCATTTCCTTGGAGACAGGCTGGTGTCATGGCAGTGCAAGAAACAGCATACCGTCTCAACCTTAACAGCAGAAGCGGAATACGTTGCTGCATCTGCCTGTTGCTCTCAAGTTATCTGGATCCAACATCAGCTGTTGGATTACGATTTGAATTATATAGAAACCCCCATCTACTGTGATAATGAGGCTGCGATTCAAATTACTAAAAATCTTGTCCAACATTCCAAAACCAAACACATTGATATCAAAATTCATTTTATCAGAGACTGTTATGAGCGTTCGCTCATCCGGCTGGAACAGGTTCCCTTTGCTAATAATGTGGCGGATCTGTTCACCAAGCCTTTTAACAAAGCTCGATTCGATGTGCTTGTGGGATTTTTGAAAATGATTCGTTTTGAGGATTAAAATTTTGTTTTAGGTTAGGTTAGTTTAAATTTGCGCATTTTAGTGATTTCATTCTGACCCATGCACAAATTTAGGTGGAGAAATAAACAAAAACCAAACAAAAAATTTGAAAATCTCAAAAATCCAAAAACATTAAAAAATCAGAAAATTAAAAAATATGTTGCTAATAGTTTTTCTTGTAGGTGATGTGACGGGAAGTGATATTATCAAGTGATAACAGGAAATCTAAATCTGCGTAACGTACGTAAATTAAATCGTCTACGCTCTGTGATTCGATGCGCTGGTAGGCACGAAAGATTCTAAATGGACTTGACTAGGCAGAGTTGAACTTAAGGAATTCAAAGACTTGACAAATCTTGACCTAGTTAAATACGTTTAGCCTGACAATACGACGCTCGGATAGGTTGAGCAGGGAGATATACATGGGAATCTACTGGTCACATTAAAAGAACTCGTATCTAGAACTGTGGATTAACTTTTCCTCGATGTGTGGATTCTGTCCTTAATTCCGGTATTGATGGGGTGACTGGGGAATTCCGATAAATTAGGTATGTAGAAGATTATTTTCTTTCTGTCTGTTAGTCATATGTTGCCTCCTCTACGTGATCGAGAGATCCAACCTGGACTATAACCTATGCAACTCTATCTCTCTGCATCTTCTATCTATGCAATTCTTTCTATCTGTTAGCCATATATTGTCTCCTTTGCGTGACTTTCAATCCGACCTGGTACACAGTATATGCATCATTCTTCTTCTCAATCCCTCTAAAACTTCAGTTAGTCATATGTTTCACCCTCTGCGTGATTAGAATAGATCCGACCTGGGTGTACAACATATGCATTCTAAATCTATCTTCTCTCTTAATAATTGTCTGCTCACCCGATGTAAGGAGTATTCTGGAAGTCCTTGATTACTGGAGCATATCAGGAAGCGGGAAACATGTTCTAGTACAATTAAAATTGAACACTTACAGATTGTCTATAGATCTCGCTGCTCAATTTAGGTGGACAACAATATCCCTGGTCGTCGTCAGATAAATGGTCTTTGGGAAATATACTTAGGATCATAGGATCAAAATGTCTTATTATTCTTAGTCTGTCCAAATTTATCATAAATTTTTCGTGTTTAAGTGGACCACAATACCGGCGATCGACCAGACAAAGACATGAAGATAAAGGTACCGACAAGTGGATTAAGGCTGTCTAACAACTTTGATCCCAATGTCACAAAATTATATTCAGTGATTTTTGAGATAAATTTTAGTCTGCATTTATTTTATCTTATTTTTATTTTTATTTTTTTATTTTATTTTTATTTTATTTTTATTTTATTTTATTTTATTTTTATAATTGTCAAAATTTAAATTTTTTAAATTCTTAAATTTTAGAAATTATTTTTATTTTTGTTTTATTTTTAGTTTATTTTAATTTTTAAAATCCTCAAAAAAATTTATTTTTGAAAAATATTTGGGATTTGGACTGTGCCTTATACTGTGTGGAAGACAGGTAAAATCGAACAGGGTATTTAAGGAGAGCTTACAGCCGAAAACTCTCTCACCTCTCACTTTTCAATTTCCGGCCGTAAACTCTCTCCCATTCTCTCTCCTCTCGAAAAAAAAATTCTCGTTTTTTTGTGAAATCTTTCGGTTCATCTCAAAGGTATAACAAAATCGACCATGGGAATGTGTTTTGTTCATCAAATAGACGGATTTTGGGGCGTAAATCGAAGAAAAATGATCTGTCGGAGCTTACGGTCGAAGCTTACGGCCAAGGAGCTTACGGTCGTAAACTCCGTTTACGGCCATAAGCTTACTGCCATGGGTTTACGGCCGTAAACCCCTAGTTGACCGTAAACTCCAGTTTGGTCAAAATAATTTCTCTTTTAAAGGCCAAAATTAAATCGATTAATTAAGAAAACTTAAAACATTAATTGCTTAAATATTTTTGTTTTCTTACTTGGCTTGTTTTAGTGCAGATCAAATGGCAAATTTGAAGTTCGCTGACATGCACAACTTGGCCATCGTACTGGCTGATCCTCCTGCTGTTCATGGAGAATTCAGGTCGATGATCCACAGGCTGAGGGATTGCTGCTTGGCGTCTGCTATTACTGTGAATCCTGTGGTTTATCAGAATATCATCAGGGAATTCTGGAGGACTGCCAAACTGAAGACAGATAATGATGGAGCAGTTACTGTTGAAGCTGTTGTGAAGGGTTGCAAGATTGCTATTACTGAACAATTCATCAGAGAAGCGTTGCTGATTGATGATCAACCTGGCTTTCCTACTGAGATTGGGATTGAAGATGCCCAGAAGGTTCTTAAGAAGATGGGTTACGAAGGCAACTTTCCTCCCACTGTGAAAAAGCTTCTGCCACTGTACTGGAGATTCTTGGCTCATGTATTTGTGAGCTGCATTTCTGGGAGAAGGTCTGGAGCTGACGAGATTTCTCTAAGGAACATTGGAGCCATTGCTTCTCTTGCTGCCGGAATAGACTTCAATTTCTCAAAGTTTATCTTAGACGAGTTCGTGGTGAACATCAACGCAATAACCCGGGATACTTTCTTGATGTATCCTAGGTTCATCCAATTGTTCATCAATATTCAATTTCCGGAGATGGTCAAGGAGGGAGATACCCTAGATATGAAGTCATTAGGTCCCCATCTTGTTGGGCTTATAAAGCAGAATCGCAAGGGAAAGGTCGTTTTCCAAGGACTGTATCCGCTTGTGAAGTTTGGAAAATTTTCTGAGCTAAACGAAGCATCCGAGTCTCATGGATCTTCAGATAAAGTGTCCTCTGAGCCTACTTCTTCAGAGAGGGTGATTTCAGAAGACGATGTTATCACCGTGTTAGATCATGAAGAAAGAGAAGAAACAGCAGCTCCAAATGCTTTTGTGGCAGAGGAACATAATTTGACATCAGTTCCAGTCCAAAGTGATTATGATGAAGGGTCTTCAAAGAATGTGACTGAGACTGATTTGTATGAAGATCTTGATCTTTCTGGCTTCGATAAGGATGAAATTCCGCTGAATTTTGGAAGTAATGAAGATTTCTTGTCAAGTGAAAATCTCAACTCGCTGCTTGACAATATCAATGATGTTGCTCATCCAGGAACGGAGATATGGGAAACTGAAGTCGTTCTTGAATCTACGCCTCCTACTACCAAACAAGTGGCTGAAACAGCAACTCCTATGGTGACAGTGTCAGGGATTCCTCCCCTTGATATTGTTTCTCCTACATCTGAGCCGGTTGAGAGTGATTGCACAACAACACAGACCTCTCAACCTCCTCTGAAAAGAAGAAGACGTGACCCTAGACAGGGAATTCCTGTTTCAGGTGTACTTCAAGGCCTTTCAACACCACCGATAACCACTCCTGCCATTGTCTCATCAGAAGCTTTCAGTGAAGGTCCTAGCACCACTTATAAAGCTGGTGGTTCTTCTATCCCCGTATGATTTTCTCCTCCCAGGCCCGATCATGTTGCTGCTTCAGTGAGGCTGGCCATGCATTTGGCTGAAGAACAATTCTCAACGCCTCCCTCCCGTGGTAAAGGAATATCTTTTGGGGAAGGGAACTCTTGAGAAGAGAATCCTACTATTCTTGGACTACAGAGGGAGATCAACGTACTAAATCAGAAGAATATAGAGCTTGATATCCGGGTTACTGACCTTCAGACTAAAAACACCAAGCTCACCATTCAAGTTGCTGATCTTCTAGAAGACAAAGCTCTGAAGACTAAGCAGATCACTGATCTTCAGACTCACTTTGGTCTGTTGACTGCCAGTTACTATGACTTAAAGAAGAAGCTGGAAGAAGAACTTGGTGACAAATTTAAGACGTTTGTCGATGAGCCAAGGATCTATATTCCTAATCAAGCTACTCCCATAGTTCCACCAGTTGTAAGAACAACCCGAGTTGTAGATCGTTTTGATAAAGAACCAGCACAGGCTCCGAATGTTGTGGCTTTGAAACGTGCCAAACTGGCTAAGTCTGCTGAGAAGAGACAACTGTTGTTCAAAAAGAGCTCTGATCAGAATGCTCCTGGGGATCAACCCGAAATCACCATCACAGACCTTGAGAAGAAACGGTTTGGAACCGAATATGGTGACAGGTCAGGAATTGTCTCTTGGGGCTTTCACGACACACAAAATATGTGGTATGTGAGACGCAAGAGTGGCAACACGAAGCTATACAAAGACCAAAATGATTTTCATTCCTGGACCAGGGTTGATCTTACAGAACTATCCAAAGCTCCTTTTGCAAATCTTTCTGGTAATCCCAAGGCAACACACCTTAAGATGTTTCTGGAAGATCAAGTGAAGAAAGGCTTTACTGCGATGAGGACTGCAGAGTCAATCGTCATAGAACACCCTGACATACTTGATCCCAAGACAAACCTTCCTATCCAGACGGTGATGTGGCCTCCCACAAATCAAGTGAAACATATACCTGAATTGAAGAGGCTTGGTGATGGAGTTCTAGAGAATATGCTTTACTGAGTATTTGATGATGCTACAGCTTCTGCTGTCATCAAACTCCCAAATGATTACATCTGATTATATCACAAGTATGATCTTCTACAGTTTAGCAAATAGGATATACATCAGCTTTCTCTTCATCAGATCAAGGTCGCTGAAGACATCTTTGAGCCTGCTGCTAAGGAGTACACATCCATGGTTGCAGATATTATCAGAAAAGGAATGTGGTATGGAGCTATGGGGAAGTCGGACGTGCTGGTGGTTGATAAAGACTAAGTCCAAGCTAGCACCAAACCAAGGGGGAGATTGAAGAGTCCAGTTAGTGGTTTGGGCTAGGCTTTTCATTGTAATAGTTCTTTTGTGTATTTATGTTGGTTTAGTGGGTTAATTAGTAGCTTACGGCCCAGCTCTATGTTTACGGCCGTAAACCCCTTTACGGCCGTAAACCCAGTTTTCGGCCCAAGTTCCCTATATATAGAGGTGTTGTAGGTCATTATTGGTTGTTGATGCCAGAGAGTTTACGGTTGCTGTAAGCAAGTTGTACCCGACGTTATCAAGTTATAAAGCGTGTGCAAGCTTGTTTCTATTCTACTTCTACTCCAATTCTTGTTCTTGTTGATTGTTTGATTGTTTGATCACTGGTAAGATCCGTTTTAGGACCTTACACAAGTAGTTCATAGGGGATTCCTTACGAATGAGCCTAGAAATCATCCATGAGACGAAAGAAAAGATAGTGCAAATAAGGGAACACATGAAGGCAACACATGATCGAAAAAAAAGAGCTACGCCGATGTAAGGCGTAAACCCATAGAATTCCAAGTGGGGGATAGGGTGATGCTCAAAGTATCTCCTTGAAAAGTTCGAGATCCTTGAAAGGATAGGTCCAGTTGTGTATCGACTCGGAGTACCTCTAGAGTATAATAACCTGCACGACGTCTTTCACATGTCAAATCTTAAGAAATACATTTCTGACGATATGCTCATCGTTCCACTTGATGAAATTCATGTTAACCATAAGTTGAACTTTATCGAAGAACCTGACAAAATAATGGATAAAGAGGTCAAACGAATCAAGTAGAGTCAGATTCGCATAGTTAAGGTACGATGGAACTCTAAGCGAGGACCATAGTATACATGGGAAAGAGAAGACCAAATTAAGAACAAGTACCCTCAATTGTTCTAAAAGAAATCCATCGACAGGGTAATATTTCAGGACAAAACTTCCTAAATATAGGGAGACTGTGACAACCCTGAGAAATTTCGTCACTACTCACCACTGGAAATAATAGGAAAATAAATGTAATGGAAAGCATTGTAATATTCGATTTTTAAGATAGTAAGAATCAGATATGCTATTACATTTATTTGCTAAAAATCGTCCATTAGGCTCAAAAAAATAGCGATAAAAAAGTTGTGATGTTTTCCGATTCGATTAACATACTTGGATAGTACTCGTTAACGTGATCTCAATGATATAAGTTTCCTAAAAATCCTACTCTGAAGTAGAGTGTTAAGGATTTTATAAAAATAGAAATTAACCGCGTAGTTAAAATTAATTACATTCAAACGGTACTTAGAGATTAGTTGAGTTTTGACTAAAACTGCAAAAAGGAGTTTCGTAGTAATCCTTGAGATATAAACTTTAGGAAAAAGTTTGTCGAATACGGGATCCATATGAGTAAGTTACGATTTTTTAAAAATCATTAATTGTTACCCCCGTTGGGCTCAAAAATGAAAGTAAAAACCGGCCAAAACAACCAAAAGGAAAGTTGTAGTACCTGTTGAGATCATCACATAGATATACAGAGAGGGTCTAGATTGGAGCACACACGAGGAAGTAATGATTTTTGAAAAATATTTACTTGCGCGTCAACTGCAAGCCAGATTCAATCAAATTTCGAGTGACGTGACTGAGTGGGGTGGGGACACGTGACAAATTCCTGTAGATCCACGGTGTTCAAATGCACGCCGCACATAGGAAATGCGCGATGCGCACCCCCAAAACTCGACTATAAATAAAGGGATGTTCCATTCAATCCAACACACCTTCAAAACACTCCTCACTTTCTCTCTGGTTCGTGTGTTGCCTCGTGGAGTGGTCCCCGAAATTTCGAGCTCATCTTTACCCCACATCAGCGGTTTTAAACCGTAGAGTGAGTTCACGACCCCAATTTTACAGTTTTAAAATCTTTTTTTGTAGGGAAATACATGCTTAACAAATGATTTTATAAAAATATTTATCTTATAAATATTAAGTCATTTTGTTATAAGTAAGATACCTTAGGATAGTATAATTGTAGATACTATGCCTAGATTTAAGATATGATCTGTTGGATTAGTTGTTTAAGATATATGATGCCCAATAATCTAGGAGTAGGTAATACATGTTGGATTAGGTGTCTAAGCCCATAACTATAATTGGTATTTACTTGAATTGATAGTGGCATGGTCCTTTTGGGTTGTCTTCACACATGCAACTAGACAAGATGATTGGTTAAGAAAGAGGAAAAATTTATTAATTTGTGACATCCATAAAAATCATGCCAAATTTAAACTTTTTAAAACATTCCAAAACCATTGGTTATTACAAAACTTGTTTTCAAAATAGTTCAGTGTCAAAATATCCCAGAATCAAATCATAAATAATAGGATGTGTACGATCATGCCTTCGCCTTCCCGCGATCATCAGAAGTACCTAAAACAAAATCAACAACTGTAAACCCGAAGCTTAGTGAGTTTCCCCCAAAATACCAATGCCATATAGATATAACCATATCATATAACAAACACAACATGCATAATGAGCCATCAGTCTGACTGGACCGCCTCGCAGGCCATCAATCTATCTGGACCGCTCTCCTAGCCATCGACACGTCTGGACCACCCTTCCGGGGCCTTCAGCCTATCCGGACCACTCGTCGGGCCTTCGGCCTAACTAGTGTGCCCTAACCAGGTCTGCAGTCTACCCGGTCCGCCCTGGGTGTCTTGGCCTACAGCACAAAGCAGGACCTGCCTCAACCCAATCCCAACCCAACAAACATGTGCACATAAATATCATACGCTAACATTCAATCATAGATAGTCATACAGATCTAACAGATCACTAACATGGCAACCATCCTATAACTAGGATACCGATCTAACCGATCAATAACATAACAACCATCCTATGACCAGGATACCGATCTAACCGATCTCTAACATAGCAACCATCCTATAACCAGGATATCAATCTAACGGATTTCTAGCATAGCAACCATCCTAAAACCAGGACGAGATGTAACAGATCAACAACATAGCAACCATCCTAAAACCAGGATGAAATCTAACAGATTAACAACATAGCAACCATCCTAAAACCAGGATGTAAATCATAAAGGGTTGGCCTTGGTGCCATAGACCCTGTTGATATAGTGAGGAGAACTCATCTGACACTGCTGAAATCTCGCGGATAAAACTCTAGCTGCTGCTTGACAGATTCCCGAACTGTCAACATCAAACAATACCCAATTAATAAATGGGTACCAAGCCCAAGGTCCAACTCACACTACAAAGGCCCAAAAGTTAAGTAATGGTCCAAAGCCCAACATATGGCCTAATTTTCCAAATTGGGCCCAGACTCTACATGGTCTTACCTTAAGGCCCATCCATTTATTCTAGTCCAAACTCTTGGTATTCCAATGGTCTAATATCTCATAATCATCAAGGACCAATTATGGCCCACCTATGGCCCAATTTTCCAAATTGGGCCCAAGATTTTCCAATGGACCTTATCCTAAAGCCCATCTAAATACTCTAATTCATATGCTTGTTCTTGGATGGCTCATCATAACCCATTCACCAAAGCCCAAAAGAAAGGCCCAAGTCTAGGCCCAAGTGAAATTAAGGTTTCCACATGAAATGACGATTAGGGTTAAGTGTTTCTTACTTAACCCATTAAGGACTTAATCCATTAAGTCAAATATTGCATTAGGTTAATTTGCAAATGATTTTTCATTAATATTTTAATTTTATTAAATAATTCCAGTGCGGGTCCCAATCAATCCCCAAAATTAGGGTTTCATGACATTAGGGTTTTCGAAACCCTAAATAGGGTTTCCAACCTAAATACTACCCCATTAGTTAAATGGTTGGGCTTTTAGGTCAATTAAGGGTTCATTGGGCCCATTAGGGTTAAACAAGTCGGGCACCACCCACTACCACCTCGGGTAGTGGTGGTCAACGGTGGCGGCCACCACCTCGTGGTGGTGGTTATGATTCTAGTCCATTTTGTCCAAGCATCCCAAACAAAATCTAAACACAACAAGGCACACCGCCACCCAACACGGCAGCTGGTGGTGGTTACGGGTTTTTCTTTTGATTATTCCTACACAATTACAATTTTACAAAAATATTCAAACACACACACATAAAAAAAACACGCGCACACACACAGCCGCTCTGTGGCGGCGGGCGGTGGTCGGAGATGCCAGCCACCACCTCACGGCGGTGGTGGTGGCTCTCTTGTGAATTCCATCCAAATAAACACACCCACACGACCTTGATTGAAACACACCCAAAAACGCACAAATGTGCCCGGAATAGTAACACCACCACCCACCTAGTGACGTACGACGGTGGCAGTGGTTGAGTTAGGCGGCAGATGGAGCTGTAACGTTGCACCGGCGAAACAACGACGAGAGTGGTAATTTGCGAACGAAAGCAGCGGTGACGACGTACTTCTTGGTGGTGCCGGCGACGTGCTTTGCGATGAAGCAGGAAGAGGTGAGACACGTTTCTGATAACCACAACCACGCAGACACGACGTCGACCTTCATCAGCCCTGGGATTCATCGGCAGCAACATCGGTGGCGGCGACGTAGCACCAGAACATAAACAGAAAAGGAGGTTCGGTCTTCTCCAACCACGAACGGCAGCAGCTACTGCCACGATTTTTCGTCGTCGGTAATGAAATAGCAGCAAGGGACGTTTCCGTCGACAGCAATGGTCTGATGGGTTTTGAGGGTTGCATGTAGGAGTCGTGTCTGATGGGTTTTCTAGGAGCAACTATACTACAAAAGTCTAGTTAGATGACATACCTTTTGATGGAGCTTGAAGTCTTGAACTTTTAAGAGCTTAGTGCCCCAAGTGTTGCACCTCAAATGGTTCACACAACACCAAAAACCATTGGAATAACTAGAGAAGAATAATACTTAGGTTCACTCTATGAAAATCGGCCTTGCCCTCTTTTGTGTATGCACTAGTGCCAATTTCATGCACTAGAGACCTCTTTATATAGTGTGAAGGATTAGTTTTACATACATGTAAACCCTAATACCCATGACCTTTCATTTCCATAGGATCCATGGGTTAAAACTCCATGGACTATCCATGAAATCTTAGCCCAACCTAAATGAACTTGGCCCATCCTATATATATAAGAGTCCATATTTAATTAGTTTCTTTTGATCACTAAATTAATTCTAAATTAATTCTTGATCAATACTAATTAAATAATATGATTTCATATTAATATATTAGAACTTATAATATATTAATATAAATCTTAAGTATCCTTTTTCTCATTTTGTTTATCCAATTATTCTGATGCCATGCAACCCAAATGGACCATGCTACTCTCGGGTCGAATACATACCAATAATAGTTATGGGCTTAAACATCTAATCCAACAGTCTCCCACTTGGATAAGTCTAAAACTATTATTGTGTATGACTCCAAGATCCCGACTAGCAATCGTAGCTCTTAAAGCCGCTGCCGAACTCTGACCTAGTCAAATGACGTGTCCATTAGATAAGGGATCATATATTCCTCCATTCTAGATATCATATGGACTGAGACATGGATTATAATCATTCTCCCTGTCCATCTGTTATTTCCCGATTTCCGATTTATGACGACTGACTAATTGAACAAATCAAATCAGTCCAGGCTTGGCAAAGCACTTAGGGGTGTCATCACTACATCATCGAGGGGCCCACATATATCGCTATTATCCCTCCAAGGGTAAAAGGAATGGATAAACTTTGACCCAAGTGTTCGCTTGTACGTACTCATCAAATTACACACAACGATAAGTTTTATAACAACCACGTTACTGGTTGTGTTTACATATGTCAATGCGCAACTAACGCGCAACTACAAATCACACGTCTCCGTTTGAGGAATATAAGATATTATCGTCTCATGATTCACTCGTGATAAAATACATGAAGTTATTCAAATGAGCGTGGGTTGAATCCAATACTCGAATATCATTACAGGAGCACTCATGAACACTGCAGCTACTTTGTCCCTGACAAACTACAGACCCTTCATGACAGTCTTGCCTTAATACCTACTTCCAAACTATGATCGACTGTGGATAGTTTGAATAACCTAGTTATTCGGGAAGTCAAAACATGCAAAGTGAAACACAATAATAATCGAATCCAATATCGTCTCAGAACTTATGGATATAAATAAAACACCTTTTATTTATCACCATATTGATTACACATTATTCATTGCATAATGTTTCAAATAATCAACTTAATACTTGAATTAAAACAATAGTCATGCCATGCTCCAAGCATGCACACTATGATTGTCCAAACAATAGTTATGCCATACACCAAGTATGCACACTGTGTTTGTCTATGATCCTTACTTGTGGAATAGATCAATTGAACATAATTCCAATGATTCTCATTTCACAATCCCAAATCCTCATCGTAAATGTAAGAATTCCAAATTCCTGCCATTTACCAAAATCTGTTAGATTCTAAACTTATATGCATTGATCCTCTTGTAATGACTATGCACAAAGTCACAAAGACTTGGCAACAAACATTACAAAGTATTCCAATGGACATCAATTCCATGGAAACGAAGTCTCAAATTCATAATACATTGCTTTGAACATCCTTCTTGCATTAAGTTTTCTAATCTTACACAGATTGAATAAATTCCACCTATGGAGACACTTCCATATTCTCATTTTAACTATCACTTCTGAACTAGAGTTGCCTCTTATCAGAATATGTCAATATGGTCCTTTCCAAAAATTTACACCATACTTCCAACTGTCCATGAGCAACCAATCTTTGGTAAAACCTCAGATTTTCCTCAACAATTGCTTAATCATTTTAGTCATATCCAATTCTAGGCCTTTTCCCCTCTTAATGCCCAGGCATTTGGAAAATTTAGAAAGGATAAATAATATAGCACATATAATCAATCCTATATCCGAAGCATATGGGACACGATTCATGATGTCTCACATAAAGACATGATCCTAGACCAGTCTTTTGCTACAATATTTTTGTTTTTTCCATGTTTTCATAATTCAACTATGAAGAGGGATGTCGTAATCATAATCGAATTTTGAGAACGCAAAATATATATAGAATTTCTTTATGTTGAACCATTCCAACATAAAATTCATATATATATCATTGACTAAATATGATTAAAATCTCAATCTAAGCTTTTAGAATTGAAATGAAGTATAATTTCCTCTCCCTTAATTATAGCAAAACAACTTTTCAAAACTTGCAGAGTCACGAATTGAGATTTTTTGTTTTCTATAATTAAGACTTTACATAATAATCATGCTCCCACTAACATGATAATTATTAGCATAACACTTATGCTCCCTCTAGCTTTGACATGTATCCAGAAATTAGCTGGACTTCTAGAAATCAATACTTTATTGGCTTTCTTACTAAAGTTCAGATTTCTGATACGAGATGCTTTGATAAAACTTTATCAAAATCATACACCTTTCCTTAGATAGCTCACATGTGTGTCTAAACAATTACGAAGAGGGATGTCATAATCATAATGTTTAGACCTCTTTGCCATTTCTCACACGTCCATGTTAGTGTGCCGGTTAACCACACACGCTCCACTAACGACTTTGAGAATGCAAATATCACAATTGCTATCTACTTAAAATCTACTTAGTGAAAGCGTTTCCTCATCATCATTTTCATGAATCGGAGAGAAAACTTATGACACTTACATTTTATGGTGTATGTGTTCCTATCCATGTGAATTTGTCAAAACCATAATCACAAGACAAGGTTAGTGACAAATCCAAACTCATATGGACCGAACTTGTACAATCTTAACTTCTTGCCACCTGGTAGCACAAGGGCCTACTATTGCTTCCTGGTTGTTATGCAACCAATTAAGAACTTGTAGAACTCAGATGCATAGTCAACTTTAACTGGAATGGGCACAGAAATAAGAATATGTCAACACGATAGGTTACAAACCTCAAGTCGTGCGCTGGTGATATACTACAGGTTTTATTCTTGATCAGTTCTTGAAACTCTTTCAGGATCTTTTAGACTCCCACTGTCCTCTTGACATATAAGACTCTCTTGCCAAGAACCATTCCTTGACAAACAAATATTCAAGAGATAGTGCGGATTCTTATCAAGACAAACACTTCGCACAATTGACCTTAGTTGGTCTTTGTTTTATCCAAAACATCACAACTTACCAATTTCAAATGTACAAGAATAGAAAACATTTTACTCTTACATTTGACAAGTGTTATAAACCTTCTTTAAGATGTATCACTCAAGTTACAATCTTGGAGCATGACTCTGAGAATTGTTTGGGAACGAAATATGACTCATCTTCTTGATTTAACCACTTCAACAATTCATGACTCCTCTTCTCAGTCGTAAGAATGCACTAAGATGTCCTTAGAGGATGAATTGTGATATGGTTTCATAATCATTAAGATGATCATAAAACATGATACTAAAGTGCTCTCCCATCTTTTCAGATTCGAGTAACTTTTATCTTTCTGCCTAATTTGATTCTTCTCATCCGTCCTGCCATACACTGAAACTTTTCCAATGTTTCAGAATTACACTTAAACTTGTAAGTGTAACCATATTTACTACCTTTTAGTAAATCATGATGAATAGCCTTATCGATCCTTCTGGTGGACCTGACCAGCGCACAAGTGTACCCGATCCATTTGTCCTTCACTTGACTCACATATACATGTAAACAAGGAATTAGTCTTAATTTTCCAAAGATGAAAATTCTCATTCATCATACAATACAGCCTGCATGATTCCAAGTTTGAGTTCCAATTGAAACTTAGGTGATGAGAATATTTCCTTATTTGGTAAATTTAGACACTACCACAAATGAAAGAACCAAATTCTTATTTCCATTATTGCTAGAAACATACAAACATCAATTTTCCATAAATTCCATTGCAAGGAGATATAAAATAAAACAAAAACAAATTTTATTTATTTATAAAATGCGGAAAAAAACTTTTTCCTTACAATGCAACTTTAAATGAAAACTATGCTATTACATATTTCCTAGCAATCTATCATAACTCTTAAGCAGCAGCTCAAAAATCCGATCTTCGAACCATGCGATTGAAATCCATATTCACGATCAGATTTAGCATACTCTTCATTTAAGTTTCCTTCCCTTTGCTTGATCCTGCCAAACATCAAAATGCAACCTAGTCACATCATGTATTAAGAATCAACAATTAGAAGCTTAACAGAGTTAGATAGTGTACTTACCTAAAGCAGAGTCAAACTTTTTGATTCTTCCTTCTCTCAGATCTTTCAGGTAGTCAGGGCAGCTTCGCAACCAATGCCCCTTCTCTTTACAATAAAGACATATAGACTTTTTGGGAATGGTACACGGGACTATCACAGACTTAGCCTTTCGCTTTACCTTTTGGTCAACCGGGTTGACTAAAGCCGATCCCTTTCCATTGGGAGGAAAAAGCTTTTCCGGACTTCCAATGTTACCATTGTCAATGTCCATGGAAATTTAAGAAGTAGATCTTCCACCTAATTTTACTTTTCCAGTGCGCCAAAACATTTTTGATTCAGCAGCAACAATCAAATAAGTAAGATCAACAAGGGTCATGTCGTGGTCTGTCACATAGTAGTTCTTAATGAACTCACTATACGACTCAGGAAGTGATTGAAGAACCCAGTCAACAGCCAACTTCCTTGAGACTTCGACACCCAACACTCTCAGCCTGTCGATATGTGACTTCATCTCTAAGACGTGAGAACACACAGGCCTTCCATCTTCATGTTTCATTGCAAGTAAGTCTTGAGTAACCTTGAATTTTTCAAATCTTTGATCTTGTGGGTCAAGGAGAATAATTGGAGGAGGTGGAGGAAGAGAAGTATGATTTCCATGATCTAATCGCGGGACATCATATTCATTAGCAAAGCTTGTTCCAAAAGATTTGGGAAGATTATAGTTGTCTGATCTAGACATCTACAATGGGAGAAATACAAGTTAGTTGATTTAAGTCCTTAATACAACACCCAATATGAAATATTAAGGTTAGGGCCCAACACAATATTTTATAACTTGGAAGAGGGATGTCGTAATCCAAGCTATAAAATATTTGAAGGTAGGTGAATGACGATTCACCAATTTCCACCATGAAAACCTAATAGGGTATTGGGTTTTAATTGGTTTTGAAACTCCTAGATTATTTTGAGATTCATTGAACTTTTCAATGGCATGTTTAAATATCGATTCTGCCCTTCGAGTTTTGTGACTGGGATGCCGAGGATCACAAAACAAGGTGTGAATAACCATGCAAATTTGCTTGGTACTCTTAATTTTATCATCTAATTGATGTGCCGGTTAACCACACGCGCTCCACTGATCTATGATAAACCTTAATCCACCCTTTGCCAACCTTGTTAAATCCAAGTTAGTGTGTCGGTTAACCACACACGCTCCACTAACGACTTAAGCAAGGTGCAAAGTGTAATTTCATGGGTTAGCACCAAATTCACATTTTTCGAAAGTAACTAAGATTGGGAATTTATAAAACATTTAGTTACTTTATAATAATCATTATACTTTTAATGAGAATTAAAGTCATTGTCCTACCCGTTCAGCTAACGACCCTCCACCAGTCAAGGAAGCGGTGGGTGAGAGTGGACACCCATTAATTCCCATTTTATAGGCAACAACCTTATACCCCCCTTATAGACTGGCTTCGTGAATGAGGCCTACTAAGGGTAAGACTGACTTGCTCTTATACATACATACATATATATATATATATATATATATATATATATATATATATATATATATATATATATATATATATTATTAACTTATAATACTATAAAGTATAAGGGTTGAATTTTAACTTTTAAAACTCTAGGGTTTGGAATTAAAGTGTGCATGAGACTTTACAAATTCCAAAACTTGAGGGCAAGTTTTGAACAATTCAAAAAAATTTTGGATTTTCATAACTTATGAGTTTAATTAAGGTTTTAAAAAATTTAATGGAGAGACTCTTTAACATCCATAACTTGAGGACAAGTTATGTAGTCCATAAAACTATTTATGAGAAAGACTCTTCAATTACGTAACCTAGGAGTTTTTAATGGATCTTTAAAAGAAAATGACTTTTGGTAATCCATAACTTGAGGACAAATTATGGACTCCATTAAAAACCTTTAGATCAAGAATTAACTAACAAACAATTTGCAAATAATTCCTATGATCTACAAAAACTCATAAGTGTATGAACAATCATATCAACAATTTCAAAAATCATATAAACACATATAAAACTTGAAATTTTGATAATAACCTTGAAATTGGTTTACCATAATCATTACCACATCAAAAAAACAGGTTTTATAAGTTCATAACAGTTTAAGGTAATGATTCTAGACCAATTCTAGCACCAAACCTCGAAAATCTGCACTCAGCCCTGCCAACTCGTCGAGTGCATGAACTGACTCGGCGAGTTGGTTGAATATATGCATGGACTCGTCGAGTTCCATGAGGGACTCGGCGGGTCAACTGGGCAGTGTGCAGAAATTTGACATTTTTCAGCAATTTGCATCAAGTATCAAGAAAACAAGCCTAGGCTCTGATACCACTGATGGGTTTTGAGCATTCTAACACTCCTATGGTGTACATGCAACCCTAGAAACCTTGGATCTATGTTTTCTCTATTATACATGAAAATATGATTTTTCCAAGGTTCTCATCCTAACTAACATACAATGGAGCAACTATACTACAAAAGTCTAGTTAGATGACATACCTTTTGATGGAGCTTGAAGTCTTGAACCTTTAATAGCTTAGTGCCTCAAGTGTTGCACCTCAAATGGTTCACACAACACCAAAAACCCTTGGAATAACTAGAAAAGAAGAATACTTATGTTCACTCTATGAAAATCGGCCTTGCCCTCTTTTGTGTATGTACTAATGCTAATTTCATGAACTAGAGACCACTTTATATAGTGTGGAGGATTCGGGTTACATTCATGTAAACCCTAATACCCATGACCTTTCATTTCCATAGGCTCCATGGGTTAAAACTCCATGGACTATCCATGAAAGCTTAGCCCAACCTAAATGAATTTGCCCCATCCTATATATATATATATATATATATATATATATATATATATATATATATATATATATAAGAGTCCATATTTAATTAGTTTCTTTTGATCACTAAATTAATTCTAAATTAATTCTTGATCAATACTAATTAAATAATATAATTTCATATTAATATATTAGAGCTTATAGTATATTAATATAAATCATAAGTATCCTTTTTCTCATTTTGTCTGTCCAATTGTTCCGATGCCATGCAACCCAAATGGACCATGCTACTCTCGGGTTGAATACATACCAATAATAGTTATGGGCTTAGACATCTAATCAACATGGTCCACCGGTGACCTTGGTTGATCGGAGCAGCAAGATGAGGAAGGGAGGTGGCGGCTGGAGGGACAAAGGTGGAGAAGGTGGTGGCTGCATAGTGTATCTAGGGTTAGGGTTTTGTGGCCGATGCATGGTGGCGGGTTTAATACCCGATCATATCCAATTTTTCTTCAATGTACACCTTTGGCCCCTCCTTCCCAATTTCTTTTCATTATAAGGCTATAATTTACAAATCAGCCCCCAGCATCCAAGATTCATAACAATTCAAGTCCCAGAAGTTACCATATAGCCCCTCCATGATAAACTCTTTTCAACTTAGGTACATAATTTACCCTTTTAACCCCAGTCATCCAAAATCCTTTCATATTAAATCCAAATGATACCAAGAACCCCTGTCTTCTAAAAATCTTTACAAAATAAATCCTGAAATTACATTTTAACCCCCAGAGATTCAAATCTTGTCATTTGGCTTCCCGAAACCAACACCCCACTAATTATTATTTGATCTTGGACTATAATAATAATAAAATAAAAAAAATTACTTCTCGGGGTTCCGGGTTTATTATTTAATTATTCTATTTTAAACGGGATGTTACAACTCTCCCCCACTTAAATTTGATTTCGTCCTCAAAATCGTTCCTCATCAGTCCTTATATGCTAGACAACTTGAACTACATGGCCACAGTCCCAAGCATAACCTCAGCCTTCCCAAGGCAATCAAAACTAACCCTAACAGGGTTTTAAAACTAGAAAATGGACGAATTCCCCATATTAGGATCACATTACACAATCTGAATCTGTAGTCTCGAGATGGTCTGGCTCCCTGACAGAACGCTCATACCAAATCATTATTGTTGAACCCAGTCGCTTATATCTCAACCAACTATCCAACTTCTGATAACCTGAGTTTCCTACTAGAAGACAACGTCACAGACCAAATTTCCCTGCAGTACACTTATACTTGACAGAAAACTCATCCGGAATACCGGATTCCTGGCCGGTTGCTGAACCAACGAGCGTTCTTACAGTCGCTCCACGCGATTCCCGAAGGAAACTCGACTAGCAATTACTGCCCCAGCTATATCGCCTCTCATGGCTCCATAAATCCTTCTGGTCCATCCGACCATAATGACCTGACAATCTGTCGCCATCGAACCAAATGCGAAAAGTGAACACTACCAGAATATTGTAGTCTTACATCATGTCCGGTCTGCAACGAGCTACCGTTTCCCGATCCCGATTATGCTGTGGTCTACCCACAATCTTGCGAACTGGCCCACCCTGGCCTAATCGACTGACACAATTCGTGAATGCTACGGGTCCTCCCACAGTCTCATAACACTTCCCTCACTATCTGACCGCTAGATCTAACGGATTACATACAGAGTCTTCAGCATGACTGGACCGCCTCACCAGGCCTTCAGCCTATCTGGACCACTCTCAGAACCTTCAATATGTCTGGACCGCCTCTCCGGGCCTTCAGCCTGTCTGGACCGTTCTCCGAGCCTTCGGCCTGACTGGTACGCCCCGCTGGCCTTCACTCTATCCGAACCGCTCTAAGTCTGTTGAGCATAAACCTAGACCCATCCTGGTACCCTCTCCCATAGAGCCAGTTCTCCCCCACTTGGGGTTTCGAACTCCTAATCCTATTCGTGGACTATAATCTCGGACTAACTCCAGACCTCATGTTGGTCGCCCACCCTCTCGGGAAACTGTGGTCTAATCCCTGACCCGTGTGTCTACCACATACACTAAATAACTCGCATACTGTCGATCCTTGGCAGCTAACAAAACCTTCAATGGCTGATGTTCCATCTGAGAATTCCCAATTCTACCCTACTTGGGACACTAACCACTATCTATTGGTGGCGAAACCAAAACACAACTTAACCATGGAATGAATAACCTCCGCAGAACAACCCTCCAATCACGGAGCAACAAGACTTCGAGAGAAACCTGAATTCTAGTGAAACCGACAGTCCCTAATGCTTGAATGATCCCACCCAAATATTAAAGACCAAAAGATGGGTGCTCCAACCAATACCTCAGCAACGAGCTACTTCCCTTGGCGCTTTCATCCGCCAATCAATAACGGCTACTAAAACCATCGAATCCTGAAAATGTTGACTAACCATCTTGTGGGACCTTGTCCGCAGACCTCCCACATAATAGCCCTCTTCCCAAGGTGCTTCAAACAAATCTCCCGCTCTCGGCTCTAGAAATCATTTCATTCAGGGTTCGCACCCTGACTCACTCACCAGCTCGATCGTCCACAACTGAACTGCAGTAGCTGAAGCAACCTCTGCCCTAAATCGGGCTACAAACTACTCCTAAGACATAGTCTACAATCCCAAAAGTGCAATAGATCGCACAATCAATCCTTACCGCCCGATACAAGAGATCCAAGGCGAATAAGATCTTAGCTCCTATGGGTCTGGACGGTAATCGTGTACGCCTCACAAGATACTCATGCCACATCGACCCACCTGCGCTCACCAGTGCTGAAACAATGTCGCCAACCCCTGCGACTAACTGACCCTGAGCTGGAATACAACCTGATCCTGGGGTCACAAGCATGTTCAAAAAACTGAAAGGGCACCATCCTTGCCCTAGAAACGACATTCCAACCCACCAATTAACCATTCTACTTCCAGCTACAAAAATCTAGATGAACATAATCATCACTCCCTTCCGGAATCCCCACGGCTCGCATTCCGGCCTCGAGAAAAACCCCTGAAGCCTCAAATCCAGAAACTCATGCGCTAGCCTCTCCCGCTTAACCCTCGAAATGTAACGAGTACAGAACATCTCCCTGATCCCAAGTAACTATAGCCATCTGCTCATCATAATATGTCCCAGTAACAAGTCTCGGTACTGGAAAGCTCGACCGGCTCCTCACCCTGCCGTCATTACAGTTGATGTAGCTGTTGCGGAAGTCGTCTCAGCAAGGGCTGCATTGCGCTCATCGAAATACTCAACCATGGCGGTCTTGTTAGACCCAAACATCTCCGGAAACTATGCCGCAAAAGAGCAGCAACCTCTTTGTGCAGGATCTGCTGAATCCTAGCATCCATATGCCCTGGTCTCATCTGACTAGTAGTCCTTTTCACTACTGTTGGCCCATCCTGGCTGCCAGCTCCTGATCCAGATCCGGATCCGGTCTCAAAACATTTCGTAACCACCATTCTGATAATACACCAGAGAGATCTCGGATAATCCATATAACAACAGGGAACCAACTCCCAACTAAACACCAGGGGTTGTGACTTCCTTGCTACACGTATGGGTCATGTGCTTTCAGTAGTACGGGCCCATACTACCTTCCACACCTACCCATATTTGTCTCAAGTATCATCACAACGCCCTAACTGTATACATAACACGGCGAACGCTCAATCCTCACTCCTAGAGTAATGCTAAATATCTCATAACTAGCCTACTGACCTCGCACAACCCACCCATCCATGAAACTTCCACCAACCCTGTAGCACGCATGTATGCTAGCCATACATAACACTGGACCCTATAGACTTTCGAATACGTGATCCTACCCTAACCCCTTCATCAAACAAGAACAGGAAATAAGGCCAAACCAAACATTCCCAGGCTATAAGATCTTAATTATGTACAGTTGTGATGCATACACTAAGAAACTACAGTAATGATGTCAATTTCATATAAGGAAAAACCCTAGGCTACCAGGCATCATATAATCAGGCAATTGTACCATGCAATTCCTGAAGATCCCTAGCCTAGTACTAGCATGTTGTTCTAAAATATCACAAAATCAAATAATCTGTAAGGTATTTTGGGGTCTATCCGCGAGCTCCGACTGATCGTACACTTGCATCCTCCTTTATTATTTTGAAAACGTTTTAAGAAAATCGTTTTAAAACCTTGTCCTTAGTTTGAGACTGGAGACACATGAGTGGTTCCTCCAATTCACTCAAACCAAGGCTCTGATACCAACTTGTGACATCCATAAAAATCATGCCAAATTTAAACTTTTTAAATAATTCTAAAACCATTGGTTATTACAAAACTTGTTTTCAAAATAGTTCAGTGTCAAAATATCCCAGAATGAAATCATAAAGAATAGGAGGTGTACGATCACGCCTTCGCCTTCCTGCGATCATCAGAAGTACATGAAACAAAATCAACAAGTGTAAGCCCAAAGATTAGTGAGTTTCCCCCAAAATACGAACGCCATACAGATATAACCATATCATATAACAAACACAGCGTGCATAATGAGCCATCAGTCTGACTGGACCGCCTCGCAGGCCACCAGTCTATCTGGACCGCTCTCTGAGCCATCGGCACGTCTAGACCGCCCTCTCGGGGCCTTCAGCCTATCCGGACCGCTCGCCGGGCCTTCGGCCTGACTAGTGTGCCCTAATCGGGTATGCAGTCTATCCGGTCCGCCCTAGGTGTCTTGGCCTACAGCACAAAGCAGGACCTGCCTCAACCCACTCCCAACCCAACAAACATGTGCACATAAATATCATACACTAGCATGCAATCACAGATAGTCATACAGATCTAACAGATCACTAACATGGCAACCATCCTATAACCAGGATCCGATCTAACCAATCAATAACATAGCAACCATCTATGACTAGGATACCGATCTAACCGATCTCTAACATAGCAGCCATCCTATAACCAGGATATCAATCTAACGGATTATTAGCATAGCAACCATCCTAAAACCAGGATGAGATCTAACAGATCATCAACATAGCAACCATCCTAAAACCAGGATGAAATCTAACAGATCAACAACATAGCAACAATCCTAAAACCAGGATGAAAATCATAAAGGGACGGCCATGGTGACGTAGACCATGTTGATATAGTGAGGAGAACTCACCTGACACTGCTGAACTCCCGCAGATAAAACTCTAGCTGCTGGTTGACAGATTCCCGAACTGTGAACATCAAATAATACCCAATTAATAATTGGGTACCAAGCCCAAGGTCCAACTCACACTACAAAGGCCCAAAAGTCAAGTAATGGGCCTAAGCCCAACATAATGCCCAATTTTCCAAATTGGGCCCAGACCTCTACATGGTCTTACCCTAAGGCCCATCCATTTATTCTAGTCCAAACTCTTGTTATTCCAATGGTCCAATATCTCATAATCATCGTGGTGGTGGTTATGATTTTAGTCCATTTTGTCCAAGCATCCCAAACGAAATCTAAACACAACAAGGCACACCGCCACCCAACACGGCGGCTGGTGGCGGCAGGAGGCGGCAGCCACCACCTCACGGTGGTGGTTACAGGTTTTTCTTTTGATTATTCGTACACGATTACAATTTTACAATAATATTCAAACACACACACACATAAAATAACACGCACACAAATAGTCGCTCTGTGTCGGAGGGCGGTGGCCGGAGGTGCCAGCCACCACCTCACGGCGGTGGTGGTGGCTCTCTTGTAATTCTATCCAAATAAACACACCCATACGACCTTGACTGAAACACACCCAAAAACACACATACGTGCCCGGAACAGTAACACCACCACCCACCTAGTGACGTACGATAGTGGCAGTGGTTGAGCTTGGCGGCAGACAAAGCTATAACATTGCACCGGCGAAACGACGACGAGAGTGGTGATTTGCGAACGACAGCAGCAGTGACGGCGTACTTCTTGGCGGTGTCGGCGACGTGCTTTGCGACGAAACAGGAGGAGGTGGGACGCGTTTCCGAGAATGACAACCACACAGACACGACGTTGACCTTCATCAGCCCTGGGATTTATCGGCAGCAACTTTGGTGGCGGCGACGTAGCACCAGAACCTAAACGGATAAGGAGGTCTGGTCTTCTCCAACCACGAGCGGTAGCAGCTACCGCCACGATTTGTCGTCGTCGGTAGTGAAATAGAAGCAAGGGACGTTTCCGCCAGCAGCAATGGTCCACCGGTGACCTTGGTTGATCGGAGCAACAAGATGATGAAGAGAGGTGGTGGCTGGAGGGACTAAAAGTGCATGGTGGCGAGTTTAATACCCGATCACATCCAATTTTTCTTCAATGTACACCTTTGGCCCCTCCTTCCCAATATATTTTCATTATAAGGCTATAATTTATAAATCATCCCCAGCATCCAATATTTATAACAATTCAAGTCCCAGAAGTTACCATATAGCCCCTCCATGACAAAAAATTTTCAACTTAGGTACATAATTTAACCTTTTAACCCCAGCCATCCAAAATCCTTTCATATTAAATCCAAATGATACCAAGCACCCCCTGTCTTCTAAAAATCTTTACAAAATAAATCCCGAAATTACATTTTAACCCCCGGAGATTCAAATCTTGTCATTTGGCTTCCCGAAACCAACACCCCACTAATTATTATTTGATCTTGGACTATAATAATATAATAATAATAATTACTTTTGGGGTTCCGGGTTTATTATTTAATTATTCTATTTTAAACGGGATCTTACATAATTTGATTAATAGATTGGAATTTATGATTTATTAATATGTTATGGAAATAATATATTAATTAGTAATCATGTTATTAGTTAATATTTAATCAGAAATTAATTTGGAATTAATTTGGGGATTAAGGAAATTAATTAATAGTGTAGGGACTAAAAGTGCAATTACTCAATAGTTGAGCAAAAGGGTCCAGAACCTTGCTAGGGGAAGTGTGGATGGTTTTTGGTATGTATATGAAAGATTATTCTAGTGTTTCTAGAATATCTGGATAATTAAAGGAGATGGATAATAACCATAATTGAAATTAGGGTTAATCCATAAGCATCCTTTGTGCACTATATATAGAACCCTAAAGCTAGGATATTTGGCTAACCCTTTGGAATAAGCAAGAGCCGAAAATTCACCTCCTCCTCTCTCATATCATCTTCTTGCATTGTGTGTTTGTAAGCCATTAGAGATGTTACACTGGTGACACTAAGTTCTCAAATTTCAAGATCTACAAGGGATTTATTATTATCACAATATAACAATCAAGGTATGTAAGCTAACCCTAGTTTTATATGAATTTCTAAAATAGTATATCTCTCCTAGGGTTTCTCCTTTTATGTTCAAGTTTGCATGTTCAATTAGAGAGAACCTAGATCCAAAGCATTAGGTTCGCATGCACACTTAGGAATTGTTGTTATGCTCAAAACCCATCAGTGGTATCAGAAACTAGGATTAGTTTTCTGTTGAATATGATGCAATTGTGAATGTATCAAAGGAGAAGGAAATAGAATTTTCATTTTGTTCATCGAACTCGACGAGTTTATATTGGAACTCGATGAGTTGGCATCAACTCGACGAGTGCACTGCCCAGACTCGACGAGTTGCACTGTCAGATCCTGAATTTTCAGTTTTGATAATTGTTTCATGGATTGATTAGGATAATTACCTTAAATTCGTTTAATGGTTTAAAATTGGATAATTTAATCAGTAATCTTATATCTTTATCATGATTTTCTGATTGGATTAAATTTTGATAAAGATAAAATTAATTTGTTAATTTGATTATCAAAAATTTAACCTAGTATTTTTGAAAGGTTTTAAAAATATACCCTTGGTTTTAAAATTTAAAACTTAAATTAAAAGTTTAATTTTCAAATTTTCATATTTTCAAATTTAAGAACCCTAGTATTTTAAAAGTTTAAAATACACCCTTATATATATTGTAAAATTAAAAGTTAATATTTATATATATATGTATAACAAAAGTCAGTCTTACCGTTAGTAGGCCTCATTCACGAAGCCGATCTATCAGGGGGGTAAAAGGAAACTGTCTATAAAATTACGATTAAATGGGTGTCCACTCTTACCCACCGCTTCCTTGATTGGTTGAGGGTCGTTAGCCGAACGGTTTGATAGGACACTAAACTCTCATTAATAATTATAATGATATTCAAAGTGACTAAATGTTTTTCTAAAATTCCCAAATCTTGGTTACTTTAGGAAATTATGAATTTGATGATAATCCATGAAATTGCACATTGCACTTTATAAAAGTCGTTAGTGGAGCGTGTGTGGTTAACCGGCACACTAATATGGACTAATAAAGGGTGGAAATGGGTAGCTCGTAAATTATCATTGATTAATGGAGCATGTGTGGATATCCGGCACATTAATTAGATGATAAACGACATCGAGAGTACCAAGCTAATTTGCATCGTTATTCACACCTTATTTGTGATCCTCAGTATCCCAGTCACAAATGGAAAGCGAATAATCGAGATTAAACATGTCATTCAATAGTTCAATGAATCTCAAAAAACCTAGGAATTTCATTTAAAGCTTAATTTGCTTAAAATTTCGTTTTCTTGGTGGTGAAATTGGTAATCGTCATTTACCTACCTTTAAATAATATGCAATTAGATTACGGCATCCCTCTTCTGAATTGTGAATTATTTAGTTGGGCCCTAGCCTTAATATTTCATTTGGGTGTTATATTAAGGATTTTCTTATCTAATAAAATCTTATCCTTTTTCATTTTAAGATGTCAACCTCAAACAACGCTTCCGGTTCCTCCAACCACTTCTCGCTCTTGAGAACTTGCTCAAAAGTCACCTTTCATGGATCCAATTATAATGATTGGATTCACAACATCCAAATGGCTTTGAGATTCAAGGATAAGGAATATGTTCTCAAAAAGGAGTTGAACGAGATCGATGAAACTAAAGCTACTCCTGAAGAAATAGCTGAGTATAGGCAAAACTACAACGATGCGACCAAAGTGTCATGAATCATGGTTGCCATTATGACTCCTGAGCTACAAAGGTTCTATGAGGACTATTGGCCATATGAGATGAACTAGGACTTGATGGAAAAGTACCATCCACGAGCTCATCAAGAGAGGTATGAAATAGTCAAGTCACTCATAACCAGCAAGATGAAGGATGGAGAGTCCGTCACGACCCACTTGCAACGTATGCAACGTTTTGTGGATCGTCTGTTAAAACTCAATGTGAACTTCGATGAGGAATTGACTATTAACGTAGTCTTACACTCATTGCCTAGCTGTTATGATCAGTTTGTTATGACTTATCATCTGAATAAGGAGGAAACCACATTGAGCCAACTCCAAAGCTTGCTGAGAACCGCCGAAAGTGGGATGAAGGGAAAAGTGTTGCACCTACTCCTGCTGTTGTTGCTTCTGTCTTATCCATAGGGAAAGGGAAAAGGAAGAAGAGGAAAGCTCCCTTGAAACAGAACTGGAAGGGAAAGTCTCAAGTCAGGTCGTCAAGTAATGGCCCTAAAGGCAAATCTAGTTCCGAAGCTCCCCCTGCCTCTGATCCTAAGGATGCTACTTGCTTTTACTACCACGACAAGGGGCATTGGAAGAGAAGCTTCCCTAAGTACTTGCAAGACATAAAGGATGGCAAGGTCAAGGCAACCTCGACAGGTATTTACACTATTCTATCTAAAAACTCATCGCATTCGAAATCTTGGGTCCTTGATACAGGGTGTGGTTTTCACATTTGTTCTGACTTGATTGGGCCTAAAAAGACGTGAGGATGTGGAGCATGGGAAGATAAACCTAATTATGGGCAATATGATATCATCTCCTGTTACCAAGAATGGAGTTTATTCTTTAGTGCTTAGTAGTGGGTTATGTTTAGATATAAATAATTGTTGCTACTGGTCAGAAATGACAAGAAATATTATTTCATTTCATGGTTTATATAGACAAGGTTTTAGATATTCTTTTGATAATGAGAATGGTTCTATTTATGCTTATTATAATGGTGTATTTTATTTTGAAGCATTACCTTGTGATGGCATGTATGAAACTGTGATGGTTGTAGACAATTTAGGAAATAGTGTGTTGCAAATTGATTCGTCTAATGGTTTAGACAATGCATGCTTGTGGCATTGTCGTCTTGGACATGTGAACAAGAAACGCATTGCCCAACTCAAAAAGGTTGGAGTGTTGGAATCATTTGACTTAAATTCAGATGATACATGCGAGTCTTGTTTGCTTGGAAAGATAACTAAATCACCTTTCACAGGTTCATGTTAGAGAGGTGAGGGATTGTTGGATCTCATACACATAGATGTGTGTGGGCCCTTCAGATCCACCACAAGAGATACAAATCGATTTTATGTGACTTTTACCGATGATTATAGCAGATATGGATATATCTACTTAATCAAGCATAAGTCAGAAACCTTTGAAAAGTTCAAAGAATTCAAACATGAGGTCGAAAATCAATTGGGTAGGAAGATCAAGATGCTCATATCTGATAGAGGTGGTGAGTATCTTAGTATCGAGTTCCACGACTACCTCAAGGAATGTGGGATTGTTTCACAATTAACACCTCCTAGGACACCACAACTTAATGGTGTGGCTGAGAGGCGTAATCGAACCTTGTTGGACAAGGTTCGTCCATGATGAGTCGAGCTTCATTACCAATCTCATTCTGGGGGTATGCCTTAGAGACTGTCGCCCATATTCTTAATCTAGTCCCAACAAAGAAGGTTGCCAAAACACCTCACGAGATGTGGACAGGGAAGGTTCCCTCGTTGGTACATATCAAGGTTTGGGGTTGTGAAGCTTTCGTTAGACAAGAGACTCATGACAAGCTTGAACCTCGAAGTGAGCGATGTATTTTCCTCGACAATCCACAAAAGTCATTTGCATACTTGTTCTACAAACCTAGTGAAAACGTGGTCTTCATAGCATGAAGGGGAGTACAATTGATCTTGAAGAAATTCAAGAGTCAACCGATGAAGGAACCTCTGACACTAGCACTCAACCCGAGGAAGAAATTCCTGTTGAACCTATTGACGAGTCATTACCTCTTAGACGTTCCACTCGAGTTAGAATGACACCAGAGTTTTATGGTTTCTATATTACTACAGATGGTGATACGTTTATCAGTGATAGTACACTAGTAAATTTGGATGAGCCTTCTAACTACAAGGAAGCCATGGCGGGCCCTGAGTCTACTAAATTGAAAGAGGCAATAGACAGCGAGATCCAATCCATGTATGACAATTAAGTTTGGAACTTGGTAGAGAATGTACCATGTCGAAAGACAGTTGGGCGCAAATGGATCTTCAAGAAGAAGACCTACATGGAAGGAAAGGTGCACACCTTTAAGGCTGGACTGGTTACGAAGGGCTTTACTCAAACCCCAGGGATTTACTATGATGATACCTTCTCACCGGTGGCCAAGATTAAATCTATTAGGGTTATGTTAGCCATAGCTGCATTTCATGACTATGAAATTTGGCAGGTGGATGTCAAAACTGCTTTCCTTAATGGAAAGTTGGTTGAGGATGTTTACATGAGTCAACCAGAGGGTTTTGTAGATGCTAAATACCCCAATAGAGTGTGTAAGCTTAAGAAATCAATCTATGGGTTGAAACAAGCTTCTTGCAGATGGAATCTTTGATTTTATGAGAAAGTCAAAGAGTTTGGTTTCTCTAGAAGTGGGATGAGTCTTGTGTGTATGTCAAAGCTAGTGGGAGTATAATCACTTTCCTGGTATTGTATGTTGATGACATACTACTTATAGGAAACGATGTTCCGACTTTGCAGGAAGCTAAGTCCTGGCTTGGAAAGTGTTTCTCTATGAAGAATCTAGGAGAGGCTGCTTATATTATGGGAATAAGGATTTTTTGAGAAATATGAGTAGATGACTAATTGGACTTAGTCAAAGTACGTATTTGGATAAAGTGCTAAAGCATTTTAGCATGGAGAATTCAAAGAAAGGGGAGTTACCTATTCAAAGTAATACCAACCTGACTAAGACTCAGAGTCCGAGTACCAATGTTGAGATAGTAGAAAAGAGTCGAGTCGCATATGCTTCCACCTTTGGATCGATCATGTATGATATGACGTGTACTCGCCCTGGCGTTGCTTTTTTTTAGCATGGTTAGTCGATATCAGGAAAATTCGGGTAAAGCTCATTGGATAGCGGTTAAGAACATACTTAAGTATCTGCAAAGAACAAAGGACTGGGTCCTTGTGCTTGGTAGCAGTGATGACTTAAGATTTACTGGGTATAGTAACGCCAGCTTTCAGACAGACAGAGACAACTTTCGTTCTCAGTCGGGCTGGGTGTTTACCCTTAATGGAGGAGAAGTAACTTGGAAGAGTTCCAAGCAGGAGACCGTGGCTTATTCCACTTGTGAATAAGAGTATATAGCTGCGAGCGAAGCGTCAAAGGAGGCTATATGTTTGAAGAACTTCATTGGAGACCTTGGAGTAGTGACAGCCATTAAGGAGCCGATGGAAATTTTCTATGATAATGAAGGAGCGGTTGCCATGACCAAGGAACCAAGAGATCATGGTAGATCAAGACATATCGACAGAAAATATCACTTTATCATACATCGTGTAGAAGAAGGAAGCCTCATCGTTAAGAGGGTATCATCATAGGAGAATCCTGCAGATCCCCTCACAAAGGGCTTGAGTAGGATTAAGCATGTTCAACACGAAGGAGCATTGGTCTAAAAGATGATATTAGTTTTAGTAATTAGATAGTTATTTAGAAACTTATAACAAATAAATGTAATTGACATTTGATGATTAAGTAATAGAGATTTATTTATGTGTATCGTTTACTATCTTTTGTCAATTGTTTATCCTTGTGTTTCTTTCACTTGTTTTACTTCCCGAATAATTGGATTATTCAAACATCCACAATCGATCATACTTTGAAAGTAAGTAGTGAATTAAGACTGTCATGAATTGAATTGTAGATTGTCTAAGTGTTTAGACATAGCAATGGTTTGCTGCAATATTCATGAGTACTTGTGAAATAGGGTTTTAAGTATTGGATTAAACCCGCGCTCAGTAAATTACTTCATAGAATTTGTCACGAGTAATTCTGAGATGATAATATCGTATAATCATTAAACCGAGATATATGAGTTGTTGTTTACCAGTTGGTTTTGCAATGATAATGCGTAAACGCATCAGTAACTTGGTGTTATAAAACGTATTGTTGTGCATGATTTGATGAGTAAATAGTACAAGCATATGAGTTAAAGTTTATCTCTTCCTTTTTCCCTAAGGGGGGAAAGCGATATCTTGGGCCCCTTTATGATTTGGTGTTGACTTATATGTCGGGCCCGGTCAGTACTAAATTGATGTGTTCGATTAAGTTCTTTGTCATTACAAATCAAAAATCGGGAAACAAACTGTTGAACAATGAGAACGATTTGGTTCCATGTTATTTGTTCACATGATATCTCGCAGAATGGAGGATTATATGATCCCTTATCTTAGGACACGTAACTGACTCGGTTAGAGTTGATAAAAGCTATGAGAGCTACGATTGCTTATCAGTTTTTGAAGTCATACTTGTAGTTATAGTTATTAGACTTATCTAAGTGGGAGACTGTTGGATTACGTGTCTAAGCCCATAACTATAAGGTCGGACGGAGTGGAGCGGGAAGGATGTGCGGGAACCATTCCCGCTCAGAGGAACACTGCACCGGCGGTGCGGGATAGGAGGCGCGGGGAGGAGGTGGGGGGAGGGGTTCCCGCTCTCTCTCTATTCTTGTTAGTGGCTGGAATTTGTTTTTTTTTTTTTGAGTTTGCAGGTTTTAACGAGGAAGAAGGAAGAAGATGAGAAGTTTCTGTAAATGACATATTTGGCCCCTATGTTTTGGTCTTATGGCAGAATACACCCAGCTCTGAATTCTCTTCACAAAAATAGTTTTCGAAAATTACAAAATAGACATTATACTTTTATATTCCAATTATCATTAAAATCAATTAATTTTATTTTAAAAAAAATAGTGAGGGAAGCCCTTCCCACCCATTCCTTGGGTTTTAGGTGAGGAAAAGGAAAGTGAGGGAAATGGTGGTATGACCCATAAAAACTGAGGGAAGCTTCCCTCCCACTCCCTCCAGTCTAATTGGTTTGTACTTGAATTGATAGTGTCGTGGTCCTATTGGGTTGCCTTCACACATGCAACTAGACACGATGATTGGTTAAGGAAGAGGAAGAATTTATTAATTTGATTAATAGATTGGAATTGATGATTTATTAATATGTTATGGAAATAATATATTAATTAGTAATCATGTATTAGTTAATATTTAATCAGAAATTAATTTGGAATTAATTTTGGCATTAAAGGAATTAATTAATAGTGTAGGGACTAAAAGTGAAATTACTCAATAGTTGAGCAAAAGGGTCCAGAAACTTCCTAGGTGAAGGGTGGACAGTTTTTGGTATGTATATGCAATATTATTCTAGAGTTTCTAGAATATCTGGATAATTAAAGGAGATGGATAATTACCATAATTGAAATTAGGGTTAATCCATAAGCATCCTTTGTGCACTATATATAGAACCCTAAAGCTAGGATTTTTGGCTAACCCTTTGGAAGAAGCAAGAGCCGAAAATTCACCTCCTCCTCTCTTATATCATCTTATTACATTGTGTGTTTGTGAGCCATTAGAGGTGTTACACATGTGACACTAAGTTCTCAAGCTTCAAGATCTACAAGGGATTTATTGTTATTACAATATAACAATCAAGGTATGTAAGCTAACCCTAGTTTTATATGAATTTCGAAAATAGTATACCTCTCCTACGTTTTCTCCTTTTATGTTCAAGTTTGCATGTTCAGTTAGAGAAAAAACTAGATCCAAAGCATTAGGGGTGCATGCACACTTAGGAATTGTTGTTATGCTCAAAACTCATCAATACCTAGATGTTATAATGGCCAAAACCCTAGGAAACTTTAAGTACCTAGGAGTCATGCTAGACAAGATTTAGGATATGCAGTGTACTTAATTGTTACGCTGCCCAAATATCCTGTTAAAATAACCATAATTAGGGTATATATATGACAATTTATATATATATATATATATATATATATATATATATATATAGGTTCAGGTGTTTAAAGTAATTATTGTGTTATTGTATGCATAAATGTGGACCAATCATTTTAAAAACCTAGATATGGGTAAAATTGTAATCTTAGCTTCTAATTATTTTTGGTAATTGATTATTCAAATCATAAACCCTTTAATTTATGCAAAATCATTTACATTTACCGCTTTAAAACCCTAGACAGAAAACATAGACCATTAACAATCAAGTAGCTCTCGGCTGCTTCTTTCCCGGTTCTGGCATAGTGTGTGAAGGGAAGAGAGGAGGGTGGTTCAATCGATGGGAGGAAGAGGCGGTAGTTGGTTCGAAGGAAGCAGTTATCGATCGGTGCCCTACCCCTCTAATCAGTCAAAGACGCTGACGATAAGGGAAACGAAGGAACAAGGCATGTCGACGGAGCTTCTGTGATAGTTGGGAAATCGCGAGGAGGTGCGGAGGGAAGAAGCATCGGGACAACACCGATCCAGGGGGCGTTCGATTGTTGTGTTTGACAGGAAGAAGAAAAGACGAGAAAGAGAGGGGCAGACGCCCTTCTCCGGTGACTCTCTTATCGATCGGCGCCATACACCACTGTGTATTCCATTACAATAAAATCGATTAGGCAGGGACAAGCAAAATCAGCGGTGGCAGTAGGCGGCTCTACCACTTCTTTCTTTTTTTCTGGTGAGGTGAGAACGAGAGACAAGGAGGTCGATGGGTACCAGTTTCTTTCTTCTTCTTCTTATTTTGACTGATTTACTGTAAACCAATGAAGTTTAATCTTCAAATGGGTTTTTTTAATTTGATTTGATTTCAATATATAGAATGGATGTTTGGGTTGATTGTTTGACAGAAATCAAAGAAATTTTGGATGTATTTAGGTTTATTGTCTAATTCTTTCAAGGTGTAATATTTTTGGTGAATTGGGAATTTGTTCTGATTGTTTAATTTTTACAGCAAATTGAAAGGTGTTTTGATGCACACCAAGCGCTCGCTAAAATACTTCAACTGAATGGTATTTCTTCGTTTATAGTATTCTATCAGAAAAGAATGTTTTTTTTATGATAATCATGAACATATTCTGTTAGAATGCCCCGAATTAATATACTTATTGGTAAATGAATTCCAATTCTATCATAACGGAATCACGAATTCCAATTATGTTGGAGTGGAATATGTATATTTTCTCACTAATTTATTCATTGGATTTGTTTCCACAGAAGCTGATGCTTGAAGAACGGACCACGAAATTTGAACGACGCCTCTTAGCAACATTATTCTTTTAGAATATATTCGTGTCTTTGTTAGATTTTGATGTTTTTTTCCGAATTTGAAAGTTTTTAGTTTTATTCTTTAACAATAAATGTAATTCTTAGCAATTGTTACATGTATTCTATAAGAAATAATGTAATTTTTGTTTTAATTCTTCAATTGTTGGTTCGAGAATTTGTTATTTTACAAGAAATTTTTTAAAGTCATGATCAAGAAATATGTTCAAGAATATTTTTATTATTTTATGGTTCTAGAATATTTTTATTTTTGAACATACTCAAACATATTCTGTCAGAATGTCCGAATTAAAAACATTATAATTCGTAAAATCGGATTTTTAAAATTAATAGAATCTATGATCCCTTAAAATATGCAAATTTCCTTTATTAAATCTATATTAATTGACTAAAATATCCTTCTAGTTAAATTTGATGGTATTTATCAATTATATTTAATTCAATAATATGTATTAATCACTTTCTTAAAATAAGTAAAATGATTGGCCCACATTTATGCATACAATAACACAATAATTTTTTTGAATATAATAACCTAAGCCTATATATATATATATATATATATATATATATATATATATATATATATATATATATATATATATATATATATATATATATATATATATATATATATATATATATATATATATATATATATATATATATATATATATATACCCGGAAGAGGTATATACAAAGATAGTGTGATGTACATTTATATATATATATATATATATATATATATATATATATATATATATATATATATATATATATAAGGGTAATTATGAAAAGATAAAAGATAAAAGCCTATGGTTAATGCGTTAGTGAGTTGGTTATTCATGCAAAAGCCTTGATTAAATTTGGCATATCCCCAATACCTATAATCGTTAATCTTGTGAGAGGTAGGAAGTTATGTATGGATCTATAGGGGGACATGAAAAACCCGCCTGTGATTGCTAGCTACAATCCCGGCAGGATACCCTCCATATAAGTTACTATTCAATGTCCGATGAAGCGTCGTGATCAGAGGTATATTTACGGTCGTAGCTTCGATTATAGGGGCTCACGTTAATTTATTAAAAATTGCCTAAGAGCTTAGATTATCATTAGGGACGCCTGGTATGGTAATTAAAATACGTTAGGATCGTTAGAAATCCTTAAAAAATAGTAAATTATGATTAACAAAAGACAATCGTAATTATAACACATTAGGATTGTTAGATATCCTGAAAAGATAGTCATTTAAGATCAATAAAAGTTATCCTAAAAGATAGAAGACTATATAAATAAATAAGAAAGGTTTTCACTAAAAGAAAAGTATTCTTAAAAGGAATTCAAAAATTCAAAATAAAAACTCGTGCACTCACCAACATTATGTTGACATTCATAATACATGTATTCTTAGGAATATGAGTGTGGAAGAATGTAGTATGAAGGAAGTTTGCAAGGAAGCTATTAATGTTTAGTATAGTTATTTGAGGAGTTTGTGTCTATCCCTAGAATAATGTAATCCTTCAAAATCAATTATAAATAAATATTTAAAAATATACCTTTGTGTTTGATTGTACTTGTTGCCGAGATCCAATTATCCATATGTCGCACTGCTTGGTGTTTCCGCCAACGGCTGGGCAGGGTGTGACAAAATACCAGTAACCACAGTTGGTTCCTGGTGAGCATCTTCCACAGTGATTAGCAATGTTTTTCCTTTGCCACCCTGATTCTTCAGTTTTGGGCAGTCCTTCTTAAAATGCCCTGGTTAATTGCAATCAAAGTAGTTACGACCTCCCCCCACAATAGTGGTTGACTTTGTAGTGTTTGGGGGCCTTTCTGAAGTACCTTGCGATGTGACCTTTCATGCCACAGTTATTGCAGGTCATATCTCTTCAATTTCCAACATGGTGGAAGTTACATTTGGTACAGTGGGGCAGAGTTCCAGCGTAAGAATTGGATGGGGTGGGAGTGTTTGCGATTGTGGCATAGACAGCTACAGGTTCTGGCTTGGGTTTGTGATGCCTGGAATTACATCTTGACTTTCCCTGGAGCTTTCGCTTCGTACCCTGATTTTGCTTCGTTTTCTGGGTCATGGTACCCTGACGGATACATTATTCAGGTAATTGATTGGCCAATTTCTTAGCACTATCAAATGTGGAGGGTCTGGATGCAGTAACTAGACCTTGAACTGGAGAAGCCAATCCCCAGATGTACCTTCAGTATTCTTATCCTCGGAGATCACCATTCCCGGGTAGAGATTTGTAATATCATTAAATCGAGAGGTGTAGGCAGCCACCTCTGATCCTTTCATGTTAAGATTTTAGAGCTCCTATTCCAGAGCTTGGACTTCCTGTCAGGCAGTACTCTTTGATCATCATTTGTTTCAGGGGTTCCCAGCCCATAACATAAGCTTCACTGATTCCCATAGACTTTGTATAATTATTCCACCAAGTCAGGGCGGAATCCATCAATGTACATGTAGCCTACTTGACTCGACAGTCCTCAGTGCAAGAACTGATGCAAAATATTGCCTCCATCTTTTCTATCTAGTAGGATAGACAACCAGATCCTTCTGTGCCAAAGAAGGATCGAGGTTTGCTGCCCATGAAATCCTTCTATGAACACGATCTAGAATTTTTTTTGGTTAATCACTGGAGTGTCGTCACCATTTCTATTGTTTCCGGAGTTTTCGTTTCGAGCAGCCTCATATGCAGTTAAGGCTGTAGCAATCCCTTGCGCACGCATGGTCTGCATTAAAGCGGGATCCATTTGAAAGGGTGGATTTGATGTATTGACAACTGGTGAGGTTTCATCTGGATTTCCATCCAGAGTTGGGTTTACTCTTGGTGTAACTCTTGGAGTGACCATGGGAGTGACTCGGGGAGTTGGTGGTGGACGAGCTCGTAGACTCTTTCATGCGGCCAACATCCTAATATTTTAAGAACAGACATGTTAAGTTATTTTTGAGCTGTGTATTTGTGTAATTTGTTCCCAAAATGTTACAGATTTCCAAGTTATAGAGCGAACGTTTTAACCGATATTTCACTAAGTAATGATAGTGTTTTACAAGCAATACATGTAATGAGTTCCAAAATTTAACAAAATACTAAAATAGTTTCATAGATTAGAACTACTTATTTTTTATTACAAAAGTTACAAAAGTACCAACCATGTAAGGTTATAAATGGAAAAGCTTTACAAAAGAACAATTTCTAAACAGGCAGTTGTGACAACCTTGAGAAATTCCGTCACTAGTCACCGTTAGGAAATAATAGGAAAATAAATGTAATAGAATTATTAAGATAATAAGAATCACAAATGTTGTTATATTTATTTGCTAAAAATCATCCATTAGACTCTAATAATAAGCAATAAAAAAGTTGTGACGTTTTTCGATTCTGTTAACATACTTGGAACGTACTTGTTAACGTGATCTCAAGGATATAAGATTCGTAAATATCTGACTCTGGAGGAGAGAATTATGGATTTTATACAAATAGAAATCAACCATGTAGTTAAATTTAATTACGTCAAAAAGGTATTTAGGGATTGGTTGAGTATTGACTAAAGTGCAAATAGGAGTTTCGTAGTACTCCTCGAGATATAAACTTTTGGAAAAAGTTTGTTGAAAATGGGATCCTTATGAGTAAGTTATGATTTTTATAAAATCATTAATTCTTACCCCCTTTAGGCTCAAAAATGAAAGTTAAAACCGGCAAAAACAACCAAAAGGAAAGTTGTAGTACCCTTTAAATCGTCACATAGATATAGAGAGGGTCTAGATCGGAGCATACATGAGGACATTATGATTTTTGAAAAATAATTACTTGCGCATCAAGTGCGCGCCTCTGCGCGCCGCACACCTGACACCGGATTCGGACAGATTGTGAGTGACGTGGCTGAGTAGGGAGGTGACACGTGGCAACTTCCTGTGGAACCATGATGTTCGAGGCACGCCGCGCACCCCCAAAACTCGACTATAAATAGAAGGTTGTGCCATTCAGTTTCAGCACACCTTCACTCACTTCTCTCTTTCTCTCTGGTCCGTGTGCTACCTCCTAGAGTGGTCCCCGGAGTTCCGAGCTCGTCTCTACCCTACATCAACGATTTCAAATCCTAGAGTGAGTTCATGACCCCTATTTTACTGTTTTAAATGTTTTTAGGGGGGGTAAATGCTTATCCAATGGTTTTATAAAAATATTTATTTTATAAATTTCAAATCATTTATAATAAGCTAGATACCTTAGGATGGTATAACTATGGATAATATGCCTAGTTCTAAGTTATGATCTTATGTCTAAAGGTTATAATGCCCAATAATCTAGGAGTAGGTGTTACCTAGATGTTATAATGGCCAAATCCCTAGGAAACCTTAGTACCTAGGAGTTCTGCTTGACAAGATTTAGGATATGCACAGTACTTATTTGTTACTATGTCCAAATATCTTGTTAAAATAGATCCTATTCCTGCTCAAACCACACTTGTATACACTCTTTTGTTTATGATAAACTGATGTAAAAAGTTTATGAAAATCTATGAAAGTTTGTATGTTCTAAATATTGTGTGTTATTTATTTGTTTTGATTGCTTTAAATAAGTTAATCCTTCTAACTTAGCAAGATAAAATAACAACTAACTTGTACCTTAAATTTAGAATAATGCCTCGCACTAGACGTAACCCAGGAACATCTGAAAGAAATCTCGAGCCAATGAGCTCAGCCGTTATTGAGGCATTGATCACCCAACGTGTAGCTAATGTCATAGAGAATCTAGAAACCCCTAGGAATGTAGGATCGGGAGGCAATGGAGATGAGAGATCACAAGGAGATAATCGAATTCCCACTAGAGTCTATTCATATAAGGATTATATGAATTGTAAGCCAAAACCCTTCTATGGAAATGAGGAAGTTGTTGGGCTGACTAGGTGGATAGAGAAGATGGAATCAGTCATTAAGATTAGTTTTTGCGCAATGGACTGTAAAATCAAGTTCGTCGCCAGCACCCTAGCAGATGCATCCTTGAGTTGGTGGAACAGTTACACCAACACCATGGGTGTAAACGTGGCTAACACCATGTCTTGGGATGAGTTGAAGCAACTCTTAATTAGAGAATACTGTCCACACGAGGAGATGCAGAAACTAGAGCAGGAGCTGTGGAATCTGATGATGCAGGAAGCTGATATTGCCACCTATATAAGTCGTTTCAATGACCTACCCACCTTGTGTCCCGGGATGGTTACCCCGGAGGAGAAGAATATAGAGAGGTATATTTGGGGTTTGCCTTAACCTATCCAAGGCTTAGTCACGGCCTCAAAACCTACTACCTTTGATAGCACCAAAAGATTAGCCTTTAGTCTGATCCATCAAGAGGTCCGTCGAGGAACGATGGTTCAGAAGGCCGACCTTTCCAAGGAAGAGAGTAAAAAAAGGAAATTTGGCAAGGAGGCCAAAATGAAGGCTTGGCAGTCACCAGAGAAGAAGCGGGAAGTGATTCGAGCATTTACAGTTGCACCATCCTCGGTCGAGACTACTTCAGGAGGCACTCCTAAGTGTAAGGAATATGAGTATCATCACCATGGAGCATGTTGAGTATGTACCAACTGCGGCAAGAGAGGCCATCTTGTAAACAAGTGTAGAACCCCATCCAATCGAGATAGTCGTGCGTGCCCTGAGTGCAAGGAAATTGGACACATCAAGAGGGATTGTCCAAAATTAAGAGCTCAGGGAGGCGCTACTAGAGGCAGGGCATCTGTTATCAGAGTGAGGGAGGTCGTCGAAGATCCAACGGTAGTGATGGGTACGTTCCTAATCAATAATTTGTATGCAAATATTCTTTTGATACCGGCGCCGGTAGAATCTATATTACTAATGAAATTAGGAAGTTATTAGATCACCCCTCTAGTAAACTTATGGAAGCCTATTGAGTAGAAATGGCTAACGGCCAAGTCGGTAGTGTTAGGGAAATACTTAGGAACTGTACCCTAGCTCAAAATTCTCATCTCTTTCTCATCAACCTTATGCCAATGGTCATTGGAAGTTTCGACATCCTTATCAGCATTGACTGGTTATCCGCTAACCATGTCGAGGTGATATGCTTCAAGAAGGCCCTATGTCTACCCTTACCTAAAGGAGAATTCGTGATCATCTTCGGCGACAAGCCTAATAGAAACCTAAGGATCATCTCGTGCATGAAGGCTAGGAAATACTTGTAGAAAAAGAATTTCACCTTCTTAGCTCATATTGTCAATATGAAAGACAGTAAGAAGAAAAAGATCGAGGAAGTACCTCAGGTGTACGAATTCCATGATGTACACCCTGAAGATCTACCCGGTCTACCGCCAGTTCGTCAATTAGAGTTTAAGATTGATCTGGTTCCAGGTGCTTCCGCATTAGAAAAGTCTCCTTATAGATTTGCATCCTCGGACATGCAAGAGCTCTCCGGCCAACTACAAGAACTTCTTGACAAGGGTTTCATCATACCAAGATTTTCGCCTTAGAGAGCACCTATTTTATTTGTTAAGAAGAGGGACAGATCTTTTCGAATGTGCATAGACTACAGAGAGATAAATAAGTTGACCATTAAGAACAGATATCTACTACCTCGAATAGACGATCTCTTCGATTAATTGCAATGGTCCAGTTACTTCTCTAAGATCGACTTGAGATTTGGATATCATCAACTTCGAGTCATGGAAGAGGACATTCCAAAGATTGGGCTTAGAAAACACTACGGTCGTTATGAATAATTCGGCATGCCTATCGGATTGACCAATGCCCCGGATGTCCTTATGGATACTATGAATCGAGTGTGTAAACCCTACTTGGATAAATTTTTGATTGTATTCATCGACGATATTCTGGTATACTCGCGAACTAAGGAAGATCATGGGCAACAACTTCGAGTAATTCTATATCTGTTAAGGAAAGAAAAGTTGTACGCCAAATTTTCTAAGTGCGAATTTTGGTTAATAAAAGTACACTTTCTTGGGTATGTGGTGAGCAGTAAAGGAATTCATGTCGACCCTTCTAAGAGAGAAGCGGTTAAGAATTGGGAAGCGCCCAAGACGCCAATAGAAGTGCGTCAATTTGTAGGACTGGCCGCCTACTACTGAAGATTTATAGATAATTTCTCTTGTATATCAAGGAATGGGATGCGTATTAATGCAAACGGAGAAGGTCATAACCTACACCTCAAGAAAACTTAAGGTGCATGAAAAAAAACTACACCACCCACGACCTAGAGTTAGGAGTGGTAGTTTTTTCCCTGAAGATCTGGCGTCATTACCTCTACGAAACAAAGTGTGTGGTGTACAAGGATAACAAGAGTCTGCGTCACATCTTCAATCAGAAAGAACTCAATATGAGGCAGAGAAGATGGTTGGAATTTCTGAACGACTATGATTGTGAAATTCGCTACCACCTAGGAAAGGGTAATGTCATAGCTAACACTTCGAGCCGTAAGGAACGAGTGAAACCTCGTAGAGTGAAAGCACTTACAATGATTATTCAGTCAAATCTAATCCCCCCGATTAGAAGTGATCAGCTCGAGGCTTTAATGGAAGGAAACGTTAATGAAGAAAACCTCAGAGGTATGGAAAGAAAGCTCAAAGTAAAGGATGATGGAACGAGATATTTCATGAACCTAGTATGGGTTTCGAAATACGGAGGAGTCAAGGAACTAGTCTTAGATGAAGCTAATAAGACTAGGTATTCCATTCATCCAGGAGCAGAAAAGATGTATTTGGACCTAAAGGCCCGTTATTGGTGGCCGAACATGAAGGCTGAGATTGCGACCTACGTAAGCAAGTGCCTAACATATCCAAACCTCAAGGCAGAACATCAATGGCCCTCGGGATTATTACAGCAATCAAATATTCCCGAGTGGAAGTGGGAGTAGATTGCAATGGACTTTTTCACCAAGTTGCCAAAGACTACCGTAGGTTATGACACTATATGGGTAGTTGTCGATAGATTAACCAAATCTACCCACTTCATACCTAAAAAAGAGACATACAAGATAGAGAAGCTGATCAGAACGTTTCTTAAATAGATTATCATATTACAAGGGGTACCCATATCCATTATCTATGACAGAGAAAGCAGGTTTACCTCTCGTTTCTGGCGGAGCATGCAGAAATCCCTTGGTACGCTCATGGATATGAGTACAATTTATCATCCGCAAACTGATGGTCAAAGCGAAAGGACAATTCAAATGCTGGAAGACATGCTTAGAGAATGTGTGATAGATTTTGGGAATGCATGGGATACTCGCCTACCCCTGGTTGAGCTTTCATACAACAATAGTTATCAAACAAGCATCAAAGCAGTACCGTTCGAAGCACTATATGGTCAGAAAATGTCGTTCTCCTATTAGTTAGACGGAAGTTGGCGACACCCAACTAGCCAAGAAGTTTGTAGCGGATACCTTACGAATGGACCCATAAATCATCCACAAGACAATAGAAAAGATAGTGCAAATAAGGGAACGCATGAAGGCAGCATTTGATCGACAAAAGAGATAAGCCGACGTGAGGCATAAACCCCTAGAATTCCAAGTGGAAGATAGGGTGATGCTCAAAGTATCTCCTTGGAAAGGAGTTATAAGGTTCGGAAGGGGAGGTAAACTAATCCCAAGATACATAGGACCATTAGAGATCCTTGAAAGGATAGGTCCAGTTGCATATCGACTTAGATTACCTCTAGAGCTTAATAACGTGCACTACGTATTCCATATGTCAACTCTTAAAAAATGCCTTTTTGACGATATGATCGTCATTCCACTTGATGAAATTCAGGTTAACCCTGAGCTAAACTTCAACGAAGAGCCTGTCGAAATAATGGATAGAGAGGTCAAACGACTCAAGTAGAGTCGGATTCCCATAGTTAATGTACGATGGAACTCCAAGCAAGGACCAGAGTACACGTGGGAATGAGAAGACCAAATGAAGAACAAGTACCCTCACTTGTTCTAAAAGAAATCCCCCGACAATGTCAAATTTCGGGATGAAATTTCCTATATAGGGGGGGACTGTGACAACCCTGAGAAATTTCGTCACTAGTCACCGTTAGGAAATAATAGTAAAATAAATGTAATAGAAAGCATTGTAATATTCGATTTTTAAGATAATAAGAATCAGATATGTTGTTACATTTATTTGCTAAAAATCGTCCATTAGACTCTAAAAATTAGCGATCAAAAAGTTGTGACATATTTCGATTCGGTTAACATACATGGATGGTACTTGTTAACGTGATCTAAAGGATATAAGATTCGTAAAAACCCTACTCCGAAGGAGAGAGTATTTGATTTTATAAAAAGAGAAATCAACCATGTAGTAAAAATTAATTACGTCAAAATGGTACTTAGAGATTGGTTGAGTTTTGACTAAAAGTGCAAAAAGGAGTTTTATAGTACTCCTCGAGATATAAACTTTAGGAAAAAGTTTTGTTGAAAACGGGATCTATATGAGTAAGTTATGACTTTTATAAAATCATTAATTCTTACCCCCGTTGGACTCGAAAATGAAAGTCAAAACCGGCCAAAACAACCAAAAGGAAAGTTGTAGTATCTGTTGAGATCGTTACATACATATATAGAGAGAGTCTAGATTGGAGCACACACGAGGAAGTTATGATATTTGAAAAATCATTACTTGCGTGTCAAGTGCACGCCTCCGTGCGCCGCACACCTGACACCAGATTCAGATAGATTGTGAGTGACGTGGATGAGTAGGAAGGTGACATGTGGCAACTTCCTGTGGAGCCACGGTGTTCGAGTGCACGCTGCGCATAGGAAATCCACAACGCGCACCCCCAAAACTCAACTATAAATAGAAGGTTGTGCCATTCAGTTTCAGCACACCTTCATTCACTTCTCTCTTTCTATATGGATTGTGTGTTATCTCGTGGAGCGGTCCCTATAGTTCTGAGCTCGTATCTACCCTACATCAACGGTTTCATACCTTGGAGTGAGTTCACGACCCCTATTTTACTATTTTAAATGTTTTCAGGGGGAATACATACTTATCAAATGGTTTTTTTTAAATATTTATTTTATAAATGTCAAATCATTTTAGAATAAGGTAGATACCTTAGGATAGTATAACTGTAGATACTATACCTAGTTTTAAGCTGTGATCTTATGTCTAAAGGTTATAATGCCCAATAATCTAGGAGTAGGTGTTACCTAGATGCTATAATGGCCAAATCCCTAGGAAACCTTAGTACCTAGGTTTTTATGCTAGACAGGATTTAGGATATGAACAGTACTTATTTGTTACTCTGCCCAAATATCCTGTTAAAATAACCATAATTAGGGTATATATATGACGATTTATATATATCAGATAATTATGAGATCACAAATATAATTATCAAATATATATATATATATATATATATATATATATATATATATATAAGAGGTAGGTTCAAATGTTTCTCACATCTATTGTGTGCTAGAATGCACCACTAAGAATTTAGTAAAAATTAAATTATTATTTAAATAAATAAAGATAATATTAAATGATTTCTATAATTATATGTAAATTAAATGATATCCATACTTATAATTCTTTTTTTTTTATGAAAACTAATTAAATTTGTCATTAATGTCAACAATAATATTCTTTCAGAATGAATTCGTATCTAGAAGAATGAGAGTGTATTCAAGCAGAATAAGAGTGTATTCTAGTAGAATACACTATCTTTGTTCATATTCCATGCAACTTTATTGTATTTTAAGTGAGTGAGTCCTGAAACAAAACACAAACCCATATATAAAAACTAGATGCGAATTCATTCTAAAAAATGTTATTGCTGACATTAATGACAAATTTAATTAATTTCCATAAAAAGAAAATTATAATTATGGATATCGTTTAATATACATTCAATTATGAAAATCATTTAATATCTATCTTTATTTAATTAAATAATTATTTAATTTTACCAAATTGCTATTGGTGCATTCTAGCACACAATAAATTTAAGAAACACATTAATCTATCCCTATATATATATATATATATATATATATATATATATATATACAAAAATCATTTGATGATATATACTTGGTAGAGGTATATACAAAGATAGTGTGATGTGTATGTGTGTGTGAGTATATATATATATATATATATATATATATATATATATATATAGGGGTAATTATGGTAAGATAAAAGATTTAAAGATAAAAGATAAAAGTCTAGGGTTAATGTGTTAGTGAGTTGGTTATTCATCCAAAAGCCTTGATTAAATTTGGTATATCCCCAATACCTATAATCGTTAGTCTTGTGAGAGCTAGGAAGTTATGTATAGATCTATACGGGGCCATGACAACCCCACCTGCAATTGCTAGCTACTATCCCGATAGGATTCCTTCCATATAAGTTACAATTGGATGTCCGATGAAGCGTTGTGATTTGGGGTACATTTACGGTCATAGCGTCGATTATAGAGGCTCACGATAATACATTGAAAATTGCTTTAGAGTTTATATTACCATTAGGGATACCTGGTATGGTAATTAAAATACGTTAGGATCGTTAGATGTCCTAAAAAAATAGTAAATTAGGATTAATAAAAGATATCCTAATTAATATACCTTAGGATCGTTATATATCCAAAAAGAGATAGTAAATTAGGATTAATAAAAGATATCCTAATTTAAATACATTAGGATCGTTAGGTATCATAAAAAGATAGTAAATTAGGATTAATAAAAGATATCCTAATTAAAATACATTAGTGTCGTTAGATATCTTAAAATGATAGTACATTAGGATTAATAAAAGATATCTTAATTAAAAATACCCTAGGATCGTTTAATATCCTAAAAAGATAGAAAGCTAGGTTCAGATTAAGAAAGGTTTTCTCAAAGAAAATGATTCTTAAAAAGATTCAAAAATAAAAACTCGTGCACTCACCAACATTATGTTGACTATCAAAATACATGTATTATAAGGAAGATGCGTGTGGACGAGTGTCTCACTAGTAAAAAGGAGGTCTGCAAGGGAGTTGTTGAAGTTAGTATCGTTTATTTTAGGAGTTTGTTTCTGTCTAAAAAAATCAATGTAATCCTTCAAAAATCAATAATAAATAAAAATTTAAAATATACCTATTGACGAGATCCATGTATGCCTACGTCGCACTGCTTGGTGTTTTCGCCAATGGCTGGGCAGAGTGTGAAAACAGTGATAAACACTTTCAGTATAATAGCTACTCCACAAAAATCCTAACCCTACCCTATGACACAAACCACCCTAGATGAATGTCTACCATCCTAAATGGAAAATCAAGTAACGAAATTTCTCATTCTTGATTCACTTCTCCTAATCACGTGGAACAACCTGCCAGAACACGCTCTAAATGAACTCAAGGAAGGCATACCCCTGGTCCTCATCTTGTACAGTCTCCACGAAAATGACTCTCTTTCCACATATGAAATTTTCTTGAGGCGATCAAGCCACTAGAATCCTCTCGTGCATTTCCACTTTTGTCACGGATTCCGCAAGCATCTGGTTTCCCTCACTAGGTTATCCTTCGATCTCTGCAATCATACGCTCGTCCCCCCCCCCCCAACATAGAAAACTAGAAGAACAAAATCCTCGTCATAGAAAATGACATCATAAGTCATCGACCGATCACTCAATCTCAAGACTACAATCCTCAAGCCGCTCATCCCAACCACTCCCTCATTGATTCCCACGACTCAGACTGACACTAACGCAAGTAGGGTCCCCCAAGACCTCGAAATGAACTACTCATCTAGGTATGCACCATTCAACCCTAACTGACATGGCCACTAAGGCCCAAACAATCACCTGACCCGTCTTCTTCCCGGACATCCATAACCAAAAAGCTGATAATACCCAAAATGGTGCAACGGATTCATGGTGCCAAACCATGTTCCTACCCTCAACCAGCTCCTTAGAAAATTTGGGACTTTCCTGGATTCGAGTACGAATCCTGTTCTTCCAGTATTACGGGCCCAATACTACTTTCCACACCTATCCATACTTTCCTCATAATAATCCCAAATCCTCTAAGTCACTTCCTCATAATGATACCCTCCAAAATCTGCTAAACAGTGCATCACTCGCACTTAAGTGCTTCCTAGTCTCTCCTAGGATTCCCACCTCAGCCTGCCATCAGCTGCTAAAGGACCTCTACTAATGTCAATTAACTACTTCACGAATACAATTACCTACAACAAAGATTAGATAATCCTTCGACGAAAAGACTCAACCCTACAATGGTTAGACTCAAACGAGAGTTGCGAAATAAGTCCAAGTCAACCACTCTAAGATTATTTAACCCTTACTGCATGTAACTCAACATATTCATGCGATAACTAACTTACATCAATATGGGTCCTACAAAGTACAAAGTAAGCAGCATTAGAGCATCAAGAACTAATAATATTGCATAAACAGACAGTCTGATCATAAAAGCTCCTGAAGATCTCTAGTCACTAGCATGAATCACTACCAGCTCACACAACATGCATAAAGGAATCTCTCTTAATCAGGCATCCTACCATGCAACACTGAGCAGATCCTTAGCCCTAATCTAGCATGCAATTCTCATATAATCACATCAAACATCAGTCATGAAACATGCATGGGTATTTTGGGAAATACTTACTTGAGCTCGGCTGATTGAACGCGTCACATTTTATTTTAAAAACTTTCTTAGAAAATCATTTTCTTTTAGAAAAAATTACCAACTCCTTAGTTTGAATTCAAGCACATTCGAGAGTATGCATGAATCCCTCAAACCAAGAATCTGATACCAACTTGTAACCCCCCAAATTTCAACCTAAGTTTTTCAATTAAAAATTTAAGTGTTTCTTCAAATCACAACTACAAAATCTTAAATAGCACCATTTAATCTTAAAACATTTATCAGAGTATCGTCAAAAGGTATCACATGCACAAGTCTCCCATGCATGCAATGCAATCGAGTTATGCCCCTCCTTTATTATAAGAAAACCTGAAAACATTTAAAACACAAATCGTAAGCACAAAGCTTAGTGAGTTCCCCAAAATACCACACACAACACATCACAAATAAATAGCTATGGGTTATCAGCAACCTTGGAGACTACCCGAAGTCTCAGTGGGCAAACAGCACGCCCCGTGGGTTATTATAAACCGTGGAGACTCTCAGTGGGCAAACAACATGACGTGTGGGTTATCAGCAACCCTGGAGATTACTCAAGGTCTTAGTATACACAATATCACATATAATAGTAACAACAAATAAGACCCAACTGTTCAGCACGTATATACATAGACAATCATGCAAGAGTCATAAAGAAAGCAAGCATCCTACATACACAACTTAGTGGTCCAGCATTGGTGCCTTCGACCCACAAGCACATTGAGAAAACTCACCTGAATCGAAGAACTCTGAAACACTACAATACGATCCCTTTTCTGCACTGCTTGCACCCGCGAATCCACTATCACAAGATCCATATAAAATCTTAAATAATAGCCCAAAATCCTCAAGTTTGACCCACATTCAAACTTGGTCAAAAGTCAACGGTCAATGAAATTCAAACTTCAGGCTGAGTACGCACAACATACTCAGCTCGTACGCATGGCGTACTCACCATCTAGAACCGGGACCCCATACGAGTACGCGCAGCATACTCAAAGGTACGCCCAACGTACTTTGTCAAATGGCACTTTTCCATTAAGTTCTTATTCTCTTAAGTCCTTTCATCCAACACTCAGATCTAGTCCCACAACATCATTCTAAGTCATAAATTTTCCAACTTTATGACTTTCCATGTCTGGAAAAGGTCCAAAAGCCAAAACCATAACTTGTTAATCCATTAAGACATTATGACATTTCATGGAAGGAATAGAAGGACCAAGATCACATTTTTATGGATCCTAATAGTTCCATAATGAATAAACTTTCCAAATTTATCCATTAGAATGGTCCAAACAACCAAGATCTAGTTTTTAAGACTCAAAAGGACATAAAGAGCATCTCTTTCAACTTAATCCATTAAGTCCAAGTCTCCAAGCTTTAGATCTGAATCAATATGATGTTTAGATGGATAAAGTTTTCAACTTTATCCATAACAAGGTCATAAACTTTCAACATCTAAACTATATGCACTAAAGTGACAAAAAGCTCATAACACCCAAGACTAGCTAGATCTATCAAATGCATCATCAAGATTCAAACTTTATACCTCTAGAAGAAATATCAAGGTGAACAAATTATGGATCTACAAGCTCCAATGCAACCAACACTTCTCCAAAGAGCTCCTTCTTCTACAAGATGCACTAGAACACTCCAAAGCACTCAAGATCACCTTCTTTTGCTCAAAAGGATCAAACTAGGGTTAGGGTTTTCATGGGAGGGTGTTAGAGAGATGGGGGTTGAGAATGGAATGGGTTTGGGTAAGTTAAGGAGCTTAAATAGGTCTAAAACCACGAAAATAGTGTTTGGGAACAGATCGCATATGCCCAACATACTCCTTGTACGCCCAGCGTACTCACCTATGCCCTAGTACGCCCAACGTACTTCCTCGTACGCCTAGCGTATGCTGCTTAACCCAAAATCATCCAAACTTCAAATAGTCATAACTTCTTTGTTTCGACTCTGATTTCGACGATCTTTATATCCACGGAAAGTTATTGAGGAGCTCTACAACCCTATCTAATTACTTTTGACTTAAAACACATCGAACTAAATCCATAATTCATTAAAGAAGTCTAAAACACTACTTTTCCCATTTTACCCTTTGACTCCAAAGCACAAACCGAACTCTTAGATCACATAATCTACATTACCCACATCTGAATGGGTCTAAACCTCTCTTTCCCAAAGCCCGAAGCCTTATGATACTTGATCTTCGGGTCACGACCCCGAATTATGAAACGACTCGAAACAGGGTGTTACAGTTTAACACCAGAATTAGCCCTTAATGAAAGAAGGAATGAAATGTGAAAAGAAATGTTTTTTTGAATTATGTTATGACTAATGAAATGTTTTGATATAGAACGAATAATGGAAAATGCCTATCTGAAAATATGTTTTGCAAAGATGAAGTCTTTCTAAAAAGAATGTGAGTAATGTTTTGGGTCACAAACACCCGTAGCTTATGAGACATTTTTGTCTTACGTATCTCTTTTTATGTCATGTATCTCAGGTTGCAATTAAGGAGAAAATATGATAGCTGGAATATAGAAGTTAAGAGATAGAGACCAGAGTGGAACTTATTAAGTTTCTTTTTAAATGATATTGACGTAATTCTTATTTGCTTATTATGGTTTGTAATGTTTTAATCATAAATGTTTTTTGTGGGACCGGGTTTGTTAAATCTGAGTTAATACCTATAATGAATTTGTTTAAACCATAGCATTTTAAAGTTTGGAAAATTTGGGGTGTTAACCTACAAAAGAGGTTAGTAATTTTATCTTTCTTAGTAGAATTGTAATTTTAAAGTAGATTGGTATAATTAGTAAAACCTAGATCTTAGGGTGCATGTACACGTAGTGTTTGCTTTTATTATTCCCCTATACTAATCGTATGTGTATGGATGTAGTAAAACCTAACAACCTTCCTATTGAAAGTATTAGAATTTTTCTCCCTCTATACCACCCAAATCAGATTGTAACAAATGGAACCTAAGATCTTCACCTTGTCTCCTTTGTTAGGAAAAAAGTGCAGAACAACAATTAACTCAGAAAAAATAAGTAGGAGGAGCTACAGACATCTTATTCCCTTGAACAAAACCAAAATCATAAAGTAGATGAGAAGGGACATTTGAAGAAAAGATTGTCACCTGATTCAATTTCCATGTTATAAAGATTATAGAGAACCGAATGAATATGAATGCCCATTGGAGAGATTTGGGGCTTTAAAAATTGAGAAATAGTATAACAGGAAGCTTCCAAACACCAATTTAATTAAAGTAAGCCTCCCACCAAAAAAGAGAGACTTATCTCTTTAATTGGACAATCTGCATGTAAATTTTCCAATGACCTCCTCCTAATTCTTAACTAGCTTCATGTTGACTCAAATTAGAAGGAGAAAACAAATGAAAGGAATCAAAGCTTAACCATATTTAAGAAAGCTAATCATACAAAGAATTTGACCATTTACAACACCAATTCAAAAGAGTTATCTTTTTATGTAGGTTTACCTTGAGTCGGGAGGCCACGTGAAAATAAAGAGGAAGTCTGTTGAGGTTCAAAGGACACCATTCACTAATAAAAGTTACATCATCAACATACATTAGATGTGAGAGAGTCGGACTATTCAAAGAAAGATTAATATCTTTGAAAATGTTCTCTTCGCAGTTGTCTTATTGGACCTCAGGCGCTACCAACTCTTCCAAAACCAATTGGTGTTAGGAAAGGCGCTACCTTTGTACATATAACACATTCAGCGCTCTAGCGCCTACGACATTCGACTGCGACTAGGAAACCTTCCCTACGCATCACGAAGACTGGGTCATTTTTTACCCCAACATGTCTTCATACAAACATTTAATGCTACCATTGCAATAATGAAAAGAAAAGAAGAGAACAAATCTTCTTTCCAAATACCTCTTTTTTAAATTGAATTCTTTTGTATGTGAGGCATTCACAAGCACTAAAGCTCTCTCGATAGATAAACACCCAATAACCCATTTGCATTATTGATCACCGAAAATTCATTTGTTTCATAACCGCGATAAGAAAATTTAAACTAGTTATTTTTAAATAATACATTAGATTATAACTCGTGTACGATACAATTAACAAAATAAACGACATTAAAACTTTATGAAGCGTAGTATTAATCATAGTTCGCAAAAATTAATTTTAAAGATAATTAGATATTTTTCCCGTAAATATATCAATATTTCGGAAAAGAAAAACAAAAACTTAGCTTTTATTTGTAGAACAAAGCTTCTTTTAATTAGATTTTACAATCCCAACAATTGCTGGTGCCATATCTTCTTAATATTAGAACTAGAAAAGATTCCCCGGCATTGCCGGGGTCGGAAGGTATTGCTTTGTAAAGTAAAGTAGCATTTTGGTTGCTTTTTGTCCATTAATGTGAGGGTAATTTGGTCTTTTCAGGTAGTAGGGACTGAATTTGTCACCATGGGTAAACCATATGGACCATTTATGTAATTTTGGCGGTGGTGGTGGTGGTGGTGATGGTAGATGATGGGTGGGTTTATGGTATTGGGTGAGTATTTTATAATAAATAAAACATTAATTTAAAACCAAAAAGAGAATGTTAAATCTGGTAAACCACAGGGACCAATCGTGTAATTTTGTCTAACAATAATAATAATAATGATGAGGGACCATTTCTGCCAAAAGACTAAATACTAATAATATGTAATAAAAGGCGAGGGTTATGAAAAATTCAAACCAAAGTGAAAGGGTTGTTTGTGAACAAAAGCATAAAGATGAAGGGTCAATATTATAAGTTGGAGGACCAAAATTGACAAAAAAAAATGTCACCTTAAAATCTTTCATAACTTTAAAATATATATATATATATATATATATATATATATATATATATATATATATATATATATATATATATATATGGCATTAAATAACTCAGCCTACTTATCTGTTCTAGGCTCACTTCTCTAGGCTGGTGATAACAAGTTCCACAACAAGAATTTATTTGAAATCGCAATAAAACAAACAAAAACTATGGATCATAACCTTATTATCATAAAGACCCATCGGACCATAGATCTCGAAAACCTTTATTCTGGAAGACGACGTACGGAACTAGATGGAGATGCTGTTCGGAACACCTCTTCCGGTCACCCCGGGACCGGAAAATGGCTTGAGGAGCTGGTACGGAACCAACCCTGCACCACTTCGGTTGTGCAATTTGGGATCGACATTCCTCGAGTCTATGATTCCTTCCAACTTTTCCAAACTTCCCCGGAACTCCTCAAACGCCGCCTTGATAGCCGGCTCCGCTGCCCATGCCGGCTCTATATATCCACCGATATACTCCTCGTCCGGTGAGTGACTTGATAAAACATCAAGAACAGACATGACTGTGGTAGCTTGGATTTGGGAAGGGAAACATTGCAACAAAGCATCTTCAGGTCTCTTTATGAACGACTGCCACTCTTCTTCTGTTGGGTCTTCGTTAGGCATCTTGGTTCTGGCAATCGTTGGCCTGTTCGGGAAGTAACCGGCGAAATCATATTGTCCAAAGTTGACAGCTGAATGGTGGCCGGAGCCCACCCACATGATCGTTGAAACGATTCCGATCAAATCTTCTTGGGTTTTGAGTTGTGGCCACCATGGTTCGTCTTTCTTGTCTCCGTGTCCAACTGTTCGAATTTCATCCCACCATTGTGTAAGCTCTACATCAGATTCAACAAGATTCGCTTTTGGGTAATAGTGGTTGACGTAAGAGGTAGCCCATTGTTTGATTGCATCCCAAAGGAGTAAACCGTCATTTGCATATGGGTAGTCCTCGATCGTTAGTTTTACACCATGTGGTGAATTTGTATCTTCAACCGCCATGCCCCTAAAATATATATAATGTAACCAGAGATATTACGTCATGTAAAAGCGTTGATTATTTTATCGTTAACAGAAAAAAAAAACTGCATGCATGCATAAAGGGTATATACCTGCTAATTAGGTCAGCTGGAAGCGACTCGTGATCAAAACGCCATAGTTGATCATATGCGTCCGAACAAATTTGCATGGAATATTTCCCGGGAGAGAATGTCGACTCTATGATACCACCGGCGTTAATGAGAGCAAGACGAGCTAAAGCATTGATCTGCATGGTGTATCGGAAATGAGGAAGGAGTAGTCGCCGGATTGGATGCATTTGGCTAAGATGACGGTTGGTAGCAATTATGTAAGGCTCCATCACACAGTGAGTTCTTAGCCTACAATAACAACAAAAACATCCAAAACCAAATCATTAATTCAATACTTCGATTGAAAAACACAAAAATGTGTAATGTAAGGGGACCCACCAATGGCTGACAAGTTGGTGATAAGCAGAATCATGAGAGAGAACTTGAGCCTTGGCCATCTTCCATAGCCAAGCTCCAGTGGCATCCCAGGCGGGAGTGTACACATGCTTCCACTGTGGCTTGTCGTCGGATGGTGGTCGGGTCAACTCAATGGCTAGTGGCCTCAATGTTCCGGTGGGAGTAAGAAACATTAAAGTTCTAGAACCATACAGAGTTGTCCCATTAAGCTCTCTTGTTTTGTTTACGTATGGCAGTAACAGATCATTGTAATCCAACATAAACAGTTTCTTTTCAGCCAAAGCCTACAAAAAACATGATTGTAATGAATTATTTTCACCAAAAAGAGAATAAGTTTCCATCTTCTGTTTTGAATATTACCTGCTCAAGAGTCATGAAACCTTTGATTTCTTGCTCGACAATCTCCTTGGTGATTGCTGATTCCTGTGGCCCATAAACTTGAGGGTCTAGTTTACTCATCAATGGCCATTCCGTCACCAACTGTATGCTATATGGATTGAGACCCGCAAGCATTTGTCGACAAAATTCCTCATCACGAAACCACGAGAACGTGTCACCTACGATTAGAACATCAACCAATATACAAAACCCAAAAACTAAAATAACAAACGAGTTAAAAAGATCAAAGCTTACGATCGATAGTTTCAGGGGTCTCGAATTGGATCACGGCGTCTGCGGTATCAACAGCGCCTTTGACAAGTCTAGGCAAAACAGTTTTAAGTCCATTATCAGGAGGAGGAACGTTAACACCTTGATCGTAGAGCATATCTATGGTCCTGAATAAAGGAAACCCTTTGTCTTTGTCTGTAATAATGGCGTCTAGAGTGGGTACAACCGCATGGAGTACAGAATACAATGCCCTCGCTCCAAAGTTCACCTCCTTTATCTCTGAGAAATCTTCATCGCTAGGCACATAAAACGGGAGCAAAGTTCTCGTCTCCGATAATGGATCTGTAAATACATATTACTTTTCGTATTTATTCATATTCCAAACCCTATTCTTATATGTAATTTACAGGAATCCAAGCAGTTCTGAAAGAGTTAATGTGATGTACCTTTTGTAGACATTGGCCGACCAGTACGACACCGCCTAGGATAAGGATGATCATTGCCGCCGAGCACTGGCCGAGCTAAACTTAAGCTCAGATCCGGTGCTCCAAGGTCGTCGTAAACATCATAATCGTAAATTCTATCAGAAGATTTACGCTCTCCTTGCCCATTCCCACGAAGAGATTCCATATCTTTCTCTCTCAACGACTTCAGGCCTTCTGGCGTTTCCGATGGAAGATAAGACTATAATTACAAACAGACTAATCAGAACAATGGCTACTAAACAGTTAAAGGAGGTAAATTAGTGTGAGATTAACCTTGTCGGTGAAAAAGATTCTCTTCTCGGGGTTATCATCCTTTGAAGCAACCCAAGATTCACAGGTAAACGTGATATTGTTGTTAAGAACAATCTTCTTGAAGAACATCTTCTTGCTGTATTCATTTTCCACAAGAATAGCTCCGATTTCACCAAAATCCTCAGGGACATCAAAATCGCATTTGTATGTGTAGATGTTAATGTCAAAATCTAATGCCTCGTATCTTGCATACGCCTTCACTGTCTTCTGCTTGCCTTTTGCTGTATTACACATCCGGTTTTTAATCCATATTGTAAATAAAAATTACCTTAAGCTTTCATATTTTTCGCAATAAATTCCACTTATCTTTTAATCATAAAAAATTAGCACAGATTAGAATATGTAAAGTTGACAGGTTTGTGACTGGGTGATCATCTGTTAGTAACTGGGGAACATAAATCTCAAATGTAGCCAAAAAAAGATTGGTAAGAAAGATTAAGTGTATAACTTATTCCAGTCACAATTTTCAATATAGGGAAAACTGACATTTTTAGTTAGTTTACTTTATTCATTAAACGAAAGAAAATGATTTCGTAAATGTATACCTTATCCTCAAGCATCTTCTTAGGATAATATTTACAGATAAATTTTGTAGAATTTTTATCCTTTTAAAATTTCTTTTAATTGTCATTTGGTAGAAAGATAACTATAAGAACATATACGAATTTAAAAGTATAACCGAATAAATCGGGATCAAAGTAATTTTTTCGTGTATTTGACTGCTACAAATTAGTATTTGGTGTAAGTTATTATCTTTATTTCTATAAATTAAATGTTAAATGAATATACTATGTCTTAAAATATAGATTAGTGGAAGCTTAACTATGGAATAATCATTGTTAAGAATCCCATATCTTTGCAACAAGGACTAGTAAATGTTTATATAAATTGAAGTATCTTTATCTTCCTAAGAAATTTTTTCAAAAGAAAATCTTGGGCTACATATAGATCTTCCATGGTATCAAATCCGGTTTTTGGTACATGTCCATTCTCATCGGGCCTGAATTATTAATACTGTATATAATATTGGTGCAACAAATGTTTATATATTTTTTTATATATTTTGGAGTCTCTAATTTCTCCATAAGAGTTATCTTTGACAAACAATTTCAATCTTTACATATATTTTAAAAACACATCACTAAACCTCCGGGGTTTGATTAATCGTTTATGATATTTTTTACTGTTAAAATATAACTATTATATGTATCAATGCAATGCAATTAACGACTCGTCCACTAAGTAAAAAACTTTATGGATCCGGCCACACTGCTGAGGAGTTTGACTTCTTCAATTGATGGATATCTTTGGAAAGAATTTTAGATTGATTAGTTTATGTAAAACTATTATATTAAATTAACATTAACTGGTAGTTTAATAAAAACAAAAGTAAAAAGGTTTTAAATTTGTCTTTAAAGATCCCAAAAATCGACATCACGTAGATCAGTGGTACTTAAGAAAACCAGATAATATAATGTTTAATTAATTATCCTAAATTCAGATCAAGTACATGAAGTGTTTGAATATGCCGTACAAAGTGTAATAATTAATGTTGCAATTATGGTAAATCCCATTTTTGTCATCTTTTCAAGTTTTTAATTAGAACCAAAATAACTATATATATGTTATACGAAAATTTGTTATAATAAAACGTATGTCTTAAATATATACAATTACCAAATTATAAGTATCTTACTTCGATTTTGAAATCACGCAATATAACTAGAAAGTAAGAAAGCTGGTATACGTACAATCAAGGTCATTGGAAACAAGCTCGAGCAAGAAGGACCGCCCTAGAAGATCAGAAACACCATCAGCAACCCCGCCAATACCTACTCCGGCGATGGCAGAGCTGATGGTTGGTTGGATGGTGATGACACCCTTGACGGTGGTCTTGGTAAGAAATGGAATGCTTATGGCTTTTATTTTCCCAACTGAGGTGGATCGAGTGTGAGTGGCATTAGATTTCTGGGTGGCAGTTGGCTGGCGGAGAATGGCGAGGGTGTAAGCGGAGGAGGAGGAATGGGTGGTGGCATCACCGGCCATAAAGGGCTTATGCAGTGGAAGTAGGTTGCTGAGAGAGTGAGTTTGGTTGATCTGAGAATTCAACATGTTTTCTTATGTTTCCTTCTCACGTTACTCACTCTTGGTTGTGTGATTTTGGGGTTGGAAGGGCTCCTATTTATACTAAAATCCTTGCGCTACTTTCATGAGATAGTCTGGTATAATCAAAATATGTTGATAAAATATTGAATTTAGTTTTTGTTTGATAGTAATTATTGTGACCAGCCATGTCCATACTATATAAGAAAAAAAAGATGAGTTTTTTTTTTAAATAAAATAAAATAGGTAGGTGTTATTTATAGTAAAAAACTCGTGCTACTTTCATTAGATGATCTCCTAATGAAAAACATGTTGACAAAATATTGCATTTTTTGTGACCACCCATGTCCATACCATATAAGAAAAAGATGTTTTTTTTTTTCATAAATAGTACAGTATGGGAAAACTCTTTCAAAAACAGGTTTGTTAGTTTCAATTTTAATTACAAAAATACGATGGTTTTACACTTTTATGCAAGGTTATCAAAATCGCGATCTTGTACGATCCTACTATGAAAAACAATATGGATTGTATACGAATCGTATTTGCGGTAGGATCGCAGGTAACATCGTAGGTAGAATCGTAAAATCGGGATCCAATCCAATCATATATTCCCTTGATTTTTTTTGAAAATGAAAAAAAAAAGGAATTTACCGGGCACTTTGTGTCTTTTTCCCTTTGCCAGTTTACCGTTTATAATTTGTGTTATGAGTTGTGACTAATATTTTGAAATTTATATAGCTTTTGAAACGAAAGCTGAATGTTTTATATATTTTTCATGTTTTAAAATTATAAGTTAAAATTATGTTTTATTTTGTGGTATCTTAGGATCTCGGTCCCGATCTTGCAAACCCAAAAACGCTTCTATGTAGGATCCCGATCTTGACAACCTTGCTCTTTTGTGTCACACCACAAACTCATAAGTTTTATAAGAAGATCAGTTCTCATCTCCCCTTAAATCCTCGGCAACCTCAAAATCGCATTTGTATGTGTAAACAGTGGCAGATGCAGAAAGTATGAGTACTGGTGGCACAAAAAAAAATTATGAACAAATCTAGAATAGTAACAGCACTCATATTTCAAGAAAAACAAAAACAAAAATAGACTAACAGCCGGAATTTGAGTGGTGGCCCAGGATCCCCGGGCACCTCATAAGTTCGCCACTATGTGTAGATGTTAATTTCTTTTCCTCTTTTCCTAGTTGCTTGCTAGGTGGAGCTCCTTTCTTTTTCTTAATAGAATTGTTGATTCCAAAAAAAAAAATGTGTAGACGTTAATACCAAAATCTAGTGCCTCGTATCTTTCATGCATGTATTTGAGAGCTATATTGGTTTTAAGTTGAAAAATTAAATATCATCCTATATGTTTTTCATACTCATCTTCTTACTTATATAGAATAATGATATTTGGAGACTATTAATTTTTTCTCTTAATTAATCATATCTCTTAATTTTGAAACTTGTCTTCATCAAATACATAGAAAGATTGAAAGAAACAAAATATAGAATGATATGTATACTAGTCTTAGTCTGAAGATTACTTAATGGGAGTTTAAATTGTGGATCATATCTATCATGATGACCAACGTTGATTAATTTCATAATAATAATACTTGATAGAATTTTCCATTTTTATATTGTTATATAATAATAACTTGAGATATGCCATTTATATTATTAAAATATAATAATCGGCGAATGACATTTATATTGTCAAAATGTAGTAATTGATAGGGGGTCCACTATCAAATCAACTACTTCTTGAAATATAGATCAAATGGATCTTAAGCCATCTGGCAGTGTATCACGGTAATGACCACGATTTCTTTCCATCTATCACGAGCGACCAACATTTTTGTAATAAAAAAATAGGGTAAAAGAAAAACAATTGGTCATCCTTCATTGTAGAGCAGAGCTTTTGGACCACCGGACCGGAAACTGAACCTAGACAGCTCCTAGACTGACCTCAACAGGTACGGTCTAAGTTCCACCTATTTTTGCAAAACCGGTTCAGTCTAAAAGTCAGTCTGGTCCGGTTTGGTCCAACGCACCCCTACATCGTAATGAATAAACTGACTTTCGGTCGGGTTTTAACGAGTTGTACCTTATGCACCAAAAGTTGTACCGGTCCAACGGGTACAAGAACCGGAAAACCCAGACCTGGACCGGCCTCAATAGGTCTGGTCCAAGGTCCACCACTTTCTCCCAAACTGGTCCAGCCCGGTTCGGTCCAAATGCTCACCCCTACTTCATTGTGGTGGTGACCACAATTCACAACACCACAACCACCATGATGCACATGCAATGGTGTACACGGTTGTCGTGTGCTGCCAACGTGGCCATGAACAGTGGCGGACGCAGACTGTTTTAGTAGGGGTGTCCCTCGTACTTCAAGCGGGTGCACTAACAGAAAAAACCAAAAAAATAAAAATAAAAAAAATACACTGCGAGCCGGTAATTAAGCAGTGGCCCGGGACCCCAAATGTCCCACTAAAGTCCGCCACTGGCCATGAACGACCTTCGTGAAAGGTATACGAGAAGGTGTTAAAAGAACCTCATTGATGTGATATATGTATGGGGCCTATATACATCCACACACTCACACATATGACCTATTATTGGAGTTTTTTTTAACGTCATAGATTAGTTAAAGTTTAGCTCCGAAAAAAACACATCGAAAAAATTTCGGACTAAATGGTTTAGATTATATATGATCCCTAACCAGAGCCGGTCCAAAGGTTTTTAATGCCCAGGACGAAACAACTCAATTATGCCCCATTTTTTACTATCAAAATACAATGAACCACTGTAAGACATAATTTGTTGTAGGATTAATGTAACAAAACTTTTTATTTGAAATTAGTCAAAATAACACATATTCTACAATCTAAAACTAACACACTTCACCTAAAACGATTTCACCGTGCATTGCTTGAACCAACCATATCAATTGTCCTCTTATATTCAAGACAATTTGAACAATAGAAAATTAGCATTTAGCATTTCTTTTTCAAACCTAAATGGACTATTAATCTGAATATACAAAACTGATTAAAAAAAATAGATAGAAATCTGTTGCCAAGAGCAAATAAAAAAACTATTATAAAATTAATAATTCATACAACATATCAACCAATCAGCCATAAAAAATTAACAATAAGCTATATTTCTACCAATGTGTCTTTAAAAGCTTAAACAATAAACAATTAAGAGTTAATCACATACATAAACATGAAATGATGCAACGGAAATCAAACAAGAAAACAAATAAATAAGATGACAAATTCCTACTAAAGGTCATACAACTGATATCTAATAATAAATAGATTATCAATTGAGGGATATAAATCTGTCTCATACAACTTGAGTTTTTTTTAACTTTTTATTTCAATTAAAACCAAACCATAGGAAACATACAGAAGTGAAAGTTGAAAGTGAAACTTATAAATAAAACAAATAAAATTATAAACAATACACTTATACAAAACTATAGTAGACAATACAATATTTAGTTTCTACAATATCATTTAGCTAAAAAGCAGAGAACACTAAAAATTAAAACATAACTTATCGCTTCCTAATTTGGTGAAACCGTCTTACCTTGGCAACGAGTGATTCACAAAAGAAAGAAAACCAGTAAGACAGTGATTTCATAGAATATACTAAAGAGAAGTTAGAGGGAAAGGTGAGCAGCTGTGAAGAATAGGCCGCAAAGCTGAGGAGGATAACCGTTACTTGTTACCCGGCTTCGTAATCGACTCCAAATTTCCGGAATCGACTCCTAATTTACAGTTCTAAAGTGATATTAGATGTGGCATTCTGGCTGATTTCTAGATTTCGCTCCAAGTGATTTCATTTTTTGTTTGCCTCTCGTTCTATAAATTCTCCCCTTCTCCTCGTGTTTCTCCGGTTATGCCATACTCCTCGAATTACGTCGTTTCCCAAGAAACGAATACGTGTGTAATCGTTTCCTTTTAGCTGCTCAAATTACCGTCGATTCGTTACTCCTCATACATGCACTCTTGGCAGGCCTACCAAGCTGGACATTACGGTGATTATATTTTTGGACCCACAGAAAAATAACCCTATTAAACATGATAAAAACTGATCCCCCAACTCACTTTGCTGCCCTGGGTCATGGCCCTGCTCGCCCAGCCCTTGGGTCGGGCCTGTCCCTAACATAGCGTCCCTCAACCCATGTGATTGAAAGTTAAAATCTCTCTTGGAACTTGTTTGTAAGACTTGGGTTTTGGCCTCTAGCTTGGCAAGAAAAGACCATGATACAACTCATGACATGATAGTGATTGTAAGACTATGGTTGACACGTAACATTCTCTATTCTATGTATAATATGTGGTATTTGGGAACTCACTAAGCTTTGTGCTTACGGTTTTATGTTTATGGTTTCAAGTACTTTCGATTCCAAATGGAAGGGTCGGCGTGACTGCATAGCATCCCCAGAGTTTTATGCATTGACTTTTTGTGATTTTTACTCTGATGTTTAAATGATATATTCACTTTGATTGGTTTGGAACAACTCATTTGTATGGTTTATTGTTTTAAAAATGAAAATTTTACTATGAATTTTTGGGACGTTACAAGTTGGTATCTGTTAACGTATCCCACTAGGAATACGTTAAAGATAACAAAACTTCTATGTTTTGGACGACCTAGCTAACAGTCATGAATCTGTCCTAGCGCCATACTCGGGCCCTTACCCTAGCGCTAGGACCCTCATGCTTGGCGCCCTCGCGCCCAGGTGGGGGTTGTCGAGGCCAACAAAAATAAATAACCCAAAATCTTTTACACTAAAATAGTGTATAGTGGTAAAGGGGTCGATCCACGGAGATTGGTTCAATTTATAACTCTATGGAAAATCTCTTTGCAAAAGTACTTGTAAATTGACAATAAAATAAAAATGGGGGGTTTTGATCTTTTTGAAATACATAAATTAAAACTAAAATTAAAATAGAACTTAAATGAACAATTTGGCAAAAGTAAGAATTTGATGTGAAATTAATAAGAGAAAGATGGTTGACTTAAGGTTTCCTCACTTTGACTTTTGATGAACATATCATTAGAATCCAATGGTGCAATACTTGTTTTAAACCCTTAATTTGGCTATAGTAATCCAAGGAGCTTGAGATTACCTAGACTTTTCTTAGTTGTTGAAATGGTTAGAGAAGTTCATAACAATTTCCTTAGTCATAATCACTAATTCCAATAAGCATGTAATTAGTGAAAGTCAACTAGCATTAAGAACCAAATAGTCACCAAATCCAAGAGGAGTCAAAAGCTTCCACTACCATGTTGGAGAAAATGTTTTTATGATTGTGTGAAGTAAAACTAACACAAGAATCACTTGTTGCTTGCTAATTTGAAGATCCTTTACTTAATCAAGAAATTAGCCAACTAATCACCACAAACACATTTAAACTCATGAATAAAAACATACAAGCAATGATAAGATGTTACAACACAAAACATTTTCATAAAGATTCAAACACAAATTCATGGATTCTTCAATATTCAACAAAAGTTCAAACGATTCAACAAAAGTCAACCAAGATTTGTTTAGCCAAGCATGGATAAACTCAAGAAAACAAAGTTAGATAAGATTGTACCAAACAATTGACAAGAATCAAAAGATGAAAAGATGAAGTTCTTCAAGGTTTTTGGTCTTCAAAGTGCTCCAAAACTCCAGAGAGAATGTGTCAAAATCGGATGTCAAAGATAAGGCTAAAGATGCACACCAACCTTCCCAATATAGAGCTCTATTTGAATTTCCGAAAATTCCCCCTGTAGGAATCCACGCGGGCCGCGTGGAAATATTACGCGGGCCGCGTGGAAATATTACGCGGGCCGCGTGCCTATGACAAAGTTTTGGGCTTCTTCAAGTCTTGGGCCCCCACAACTATTCCATTGGCCCAGTTCGAGTCTAATCAGCCTCTAGCCCATTTTTCTTCAAGATTTCTTCAATTTGAGCCCAATTTGCCTTCTTTGAAATCACTCTTAGCTTCCACAAACTCCCGATTATCGATCTCCGCACACTCAAAAATTCTCCCACGCCTTGCAAATTTAAAGTTCAAATCTTCTAAGCCTTCAAGCAATTGAAAAGCCCACTTCATGAATCACCTCCATAGCCATCAAGCCCAAAGTCCTCGTTGTCCTCCAAGTCCAATTGCTTTCCAAAGATCCCGCTCCGCTAGTCTCCTTAAAATCTGCAATTATACTCAGGGAACTAGAAAGTACCCGAAAGCGGTCATAAAATAACAAAAAGGAAAATATGCATGGAAATTAACTAAAATGCGAATGAAATATGCTAAAATAAACTATAAAAAGAAGTAAATAAAATGAAATTATCAAATCACCCCAAGCTTAAACCTTACTTGTCCTCAAGTAAGACAAGACTAAAATGAACTCGGGATGAACTATCCTAAGAAAAATAAAAAGAATGGATAGAACCGCGGAACTTGATCACCATTAGTCAACATGGTCAGAATTGATCTTGCTATTCTCTCATTACTTTTTCATCTGATGACAATGGGACCATAAACCACAACTAGAAAAACTCCTCTAGGTGAGTAAGGAGGGATGGTCAGTCGCAGCCCCAATGGAACATGCATACAATGAAGAACATCTGTAGTAGGGAGAAAGCAGCTGGATGGGCTCGAGTGGAGCTCTACTTTAAGTGTACACTCTTGTCACGAAAGTTGCGTGATCTCACGTCTGTCGGTCACTCTCAAATGTGATTGGGTTTCATCGCTCGGGCACCGTTGTAGGAATCAGTTCACTTAGTGTTGGCCCAAAACTCCCGTAGTATCCGACTCAATAGTCTCTCTAACATCACCAATTTGCGAAAAGAAACAAATCGGTCTATATACAATAAAACAAACCTAAATAAATGAATATCAAACGTCGGGTGACCAAAATGTAGGAAAGTTTGTTCACTAATTGAACCGGTCACCAATCTAAGATAATCGCCGCTTGGAATTTGCTTGAGGTTTTTTTTTTTTTTTTGTTAAAAGAACATGTACTACTAAACTTTAAGGTAATGCACTAACATATTGAATTTTTTTTTCTTTTTATCAAGAAGACTTTTTGACTCAAAATTTGGTTCCCAAGAGTATGTAAGTGGAACCGAGAGGTTAATAATAGTAATCTGAATGGTCTAAGTTGTGAAAATGACCATGTGTGGAGCATAAAGATGTAAGCTCCTTTTAAAACTTGTGATTTTCCAAAAAAATATGAAAATGTCCAAATGTGGACTAAAAGACTCTCTAGAATCCTAAGAAAATCACAAAAAAATATGTGATGTAAAGAGACCAGATATGGATTCTACTCGGGGACAAGCACCAGTGCTTCATCCTAACGGTTCAAACATGATCAAGTGTGATCCTCTCGGCGGCATGGACCGCAGGACTAAAAACATCCATTGCTATAGTATATCCTACAGTTGTTAGTATTGCATGCATAATTCTTCATGAAAACTATCTGGTCATGATCACTTACCCCTTTAAGCTCCAACAATTGATCCCAAGTATGAAGTCCCAAACTGCGGCTAGTGGTCATGGTTTGATGTGTGAGATAGCAACAAGATCCTGGACCAATAATGATACAATAACTATGAACCTGTTCCATAGCATCCAAAGGGGTGAGAATAAACATACAACAAAAATGCATTCATGCTAATGTCTTAAGCTAAATGTTATGCAAAAATAAAAAGTGGAAAAGAAGAACATAAAATATTTTTGGAATTTTATAAAAAAAATGAATGCAAATTAGCTTAAACTAAAATGATATGCAACCTAACTAAAAAATGCATGAAAAAGTAAAAGGGAATACCCCACCCCAAGCTTAAGAACAAGCATTGTCCTCAATGCTTAAGGTAAGGGCAGAAATGACCTAAATCAGGGGATTGGGAGGAGGATAGAGGTTTGTAGAGGAGGAAAAATGGTGAAGAATGGCGGTGGTCTTGCAGGATTTCGACCGGTAGATCTCCGGGAAATCGAGTTTTTGTGTGGGGCGTGGGCGGGGCGCGGGCCGCGTAGAGTTCGCATGTAACATTCTTTCTTTTCACTCGAGTCCACAGAAGGTTCGGAAGAATTTTGGGTCGAACCACGAGGGCCGCACAATGGCCGCGTGGGAAGCTCAAAAAATTATTAAGTGTTGAAACCAGCCACGCTGGCCGCATGGAACCCGCACGTTGTCCGCATGTGTGCTGAACAGGGCTAGAGGTAATTCTTCTACGCGGGCAAGGAATGGGCCGCACATAAGCCGCACAGGACCTTACACGGGCCGCGTGGAACCCGCGCGCTGGCCGCTTGACTTCCTGCACATCAAAATTTGAAATTTTCCAAAAACCTCATTTTTGGCCAAAATGATTCTCGTAAAGTCCCGGTTTGAATAACACAACAAAATTTTGGACCAAATGTGAGAATGAAGCTTGAATTTTTTTAAAATGAACACTTTCAAAACAAAAAAAAAACATTTTCAAAATCATTTTATTCGGTTTATAAAAGACGAAAGCACAATGCTTCCCAAAAATGCCCTTCTTTAACGTCTTTGGCGAGACGTCTTACCAAGTCTTCCTCAATATTTTGGGATGTCCAAATGGACGATGAATAGGACATTTGCATCAAAACCTCCATATAAAGGCTTCAATCGATGTCCATTAACCTTGAAAACTTGCCCCATGTCAACATTTTTTAATTTCCACACCTCCATTGGGACTCTTTTCTTGTATTTTACTTTCTTTTTAAGGGAGAACCATACCGGACTTAGACCTTTGATAATAGCAATCATCCAACCATATTCTTTCTTGTACTTGTTTAGTAAGGTGACCAACTCTTCTATCTTTGACATGGTGGTCAAGTTGGTGACCGGTTGGGCGTCTTCATTCTCGGCATATGTATCCTTTAAAGGGTCCGACATATTTATCATTTCCGGCTCTTGTGGTTCATCTACCACTGGAGTTAGTTTCTCAATGGCAGTGGGTGGCTCAAACTCTCTTTCGTTAACCCCAACACGTCCTCTGTAGTTTCATTGACATCTTTCTCAATTTGTTCTTCCTCCTTGACAACCTCTTCCATTTCTACTCCTTCTTCCTCTTCTCCATATAACACTCTTGGACCATCAAAAATTTTCTCATCTTTCAAAGGAATGGCACGTGTGCTATGCCATGGGCTCTCTTCAGACGATAGTTTGTCTTGAGCTTCCATTATACTTATAGTTTGAGCAAGTTGTGTTATTTGTTGCTCTAAGCTTTTGAGGCTAGCTTGGGTTGTTTCTTGGAAATTTTGGGTAGATGTGGCAATGCTTTTCACAATCTCCTCTAAGGACATGCTTGGCATTTCAAGTTGTTGAGGAGGTGGAGGATATGGATGTTGGAATTGTGGAGTTGGTTGGTATTGGTCATTTCTCCAAGCTTGGTATGGGATTTGGTATTGGTTGTATCCCCAAGCTTGGTTGTTGTCCCACCATTGATCATTTGTAGGTTGATCATAACTCCATTGGTTTGACCAGTAGTAGTTTCCCCTTTCTTGCACTTCTTTCCATTCACCTTGTAAATATGGACTCATGTCGGAATGATGTCCATTTTGGGCACAAAAATCACAAAGAAGAGGTGTGGGCTGCACACTTTGGTCACTTTCAATCATCATAACTAACTGAGCTATCTCAGAAAGTTGGTCTTCAGCGTAAGGGGTGTTCATTTTTGAACCATACTTTTTTTTTTTTAATTTTGTGGCTTTAAATTAGAGTACGTGCACAATGAGATCTAGGCATAGAGAAACAAATGGATTAAATCAAAACCAATCCCTGGCAACGGCGCCAAAATTTGGTGGTTGTCGAGGCCAACAAAAATAAATAACCCTAAATCTTTTACACTAAAATAGTGTATAGTGGTAAAGGGGTCGATCCATGGAGATTGGTTCAATTTATAACTTTGGAAAATCTCTTTGGAAAAGTACTTGTAAAATGACAATAAAATAAAAATGGGGGTTTTGATCTTTTTGAAATACTTAAATTAAAACTAGAATTAAACTAGAACTTAAATGAACAATTTGGCAAAAATAAGAATTTGATGTGAAATCAATAAGAGAAAGATGGTTGACTTAAGGTTTCCTCACTTTGACTTTTGATGAACGTATCATTAGAATCCAATGGTGCAATACTTGTTTTAAACCCTTAATTTGGCTATAGTAATCCAAGGAGCTTGAGATTACCTAGACTTTTCTTAGTTGTTGAAATGGTTAGAGAAGGTCATAACAATTTCCTTAGTGAAAGTCACTAATTCCAATAAGCATGTAATTGGTGAAAAGTCAACTAGCATTAAGAACCAAAAAGTCACCAAATCCAAGAGGAGTCAAAAGCTTCCACTACCATGTTGGAGAAAATGTTTTTATGATTGTGTGAAGTAAAACTAACACAAGAATCACTTGTTGCTTGCTAATTTGAAGATCCATTACTTAATCAAGAAATTAGCAAACTAATCACCACAAACACATTTAAACTCATGAATAAAACATACAAGCAATGATAAGATGTTAAAACACAAAACATTCTCATAAAGATTCAAACACAAATTCATGGATTCTTCAATATTCAACAAAAGTTCAAAGGATTCAAAAAAAGTCAACCAAGATTTGTTTAGCCAAGCATGGATAAACTCAAGAAAACAAAGTTAGATAAGATTGTACCAAACATTTGACAAGAATCAAGAGATGAAAAGATGAAGTTCTTCAAGGTTTTTGGTCTTCAAAGTGCTCCAAAACTCCAGAGAGAATGTGTCAAAATCGGATGTCAAAGATAAGGCTAAAGAGGCACACCAACCTTCCCAATATAGAGCTCTATTTGAATTCCCGAAAATGCCCCCTGCAGGAATCCACGCGGGCCGCGTGAAAATCTTACGCAGGCCGCGTGACTATGACAAAGTTTTGGGCTTCTTCAAGTCTTGGGCCCCTACAGCTATTCCATTGGCCCAGTTCGAGTCTAATCAGCCTCTAGCCCATTTTTCTTCAAGATTTCTTCAATTTGAGCCTAGTTTGCCTTCTTTGAAATCACTATTAGCTTCCGCAAACTCCCGATTATTGATCTCCGCACACTCGAAAATTCTCCCACGCCTTGCAAATTTAAAGTTCAAATCTTCTAAGCCTTTAAGCAATTGACAAGCTCACTCCATGAATCACCTCCATAGCCATCAAGCCCAAAGTCCTCGTTGTCCTCCAAATCTAATTTCTTTCCAAAGATCCCGCTCCGTTAGTCTCCTTAAAATCTGCAGATATACTCACGAAACTAGAAAGTACCTGAAAGCGGTCATAAAATAACAAAAAGGAAAATATGCATGGAAATTAACAAAAATGCGAATGAAATATGCTAAAATAAAATATAAAAAGAAGTAAATAAAATGAAATTATCACTAGGTCCAATTCCTGATGACAATCTTCGGTCTATAATAGGGCAAAACACAGTTGGTCGTCTCCGAGAGCGACACAGTTGGTCTATAATGGGACTCCCTCACGTCCTGTCCGCCCAGACGAGACAAATGACACAATTTGGGATTGTATGTTGGGAAGAATAGGTATAAAATGACCCTTCTTCTCCAGAAGAAGGGATCTCCTTCTCTCTATCAAAAACCCTAATAACCTTATTCTCAAACATAGACTAACTAGTCCATCGGAGCTTCGTCCCGGGACCACCTCTCGGACGTTGACTGAAGTTATCTCCTCATTGTTGTGATTATAGGACTCAACTCAGCTCAGCTCTGAGCCCTGGTTTGAGGGATTTGGGCACACTCTCTGAACTCAAACTGAGGAATTGGTAATTTTTTTTGAAAGAAAACGAATTTTCTGAGAGATTTTTATAACGAAAAAGGGGTGTCACGAGAATACTAAGGGACTTGTAGAGTGTGGGATTCTTCGATTGTTTCTAATGGTTTGTATTGTTCATTTTCAGTATGGTGGTCACTCAAGGAGGTTCTGGTGATGGTTCTAGTTCAGGTTCAGGCTCTAGGGTCGAACCGATTGATGAGCGGATGCTAGATTTCATCTTGTCCGAGATTACCCGCAATATACTAGAGCAGACTCATGTGATCTTTGGTACGATCAAGGAGGGCATTATGTTGATTCTCGATGAGCGTCTGGGCACATTCCATACTGAGATGGTGATTATGGTGGGTGCATGCTCTCTAACGTTTCAAGATTTTTGTGCATGTGGGGCTCTTGAGTTCTTCAGGAAGAAGGACCCCATTGTTAGCAGGCGATGGTTGGTGGACATTATGAACGCCTTGCAGACTAGCTTCTATCCCGAGGGGTCGAAAGTCAGATTTGCATTCTGTCTACTGAATAAAAAAACTCATGACTGGTGGGAGGAGGTAGACTATGCCTTGGCAGACGAGGTTGTCGAGACGATGACTTGGGGTGATTTTGTAACAAGATTCAGGGTTGAGTTTGCACCAGTGATCGAGGTTCAGCAGTTGGCGAGGGAGTTTCAGGACCTTCGTCAGCCTACTGAAATTGTGGAAAAGATCACTGCCATGTTCTGTGAGAGGGCTTTTTTGGTTCCACAGTATGTGGCACACGAGGAGATGAAGAAGGCGAGGTATCATGACATGTTGAAGGATGAGATTCGTGAGTTTGTGAGTATGTCCAGCTACAAGACCTTGGAGCATATGATCACCTGAGTCCGGGAATGAGAGATTGATTTGGAGCTTCTGAGGAAGCGAAAGTCGGTTCATGTAACACCCGATTCAAGGTATGTTTCATTTTGACCCTTGGTGTGTAATTAGTTTGCAAATTTGGTCCCTATGGTCATTATTGTAATTTTTGGGAAAGGGAGTATACGCTGGGCGTACCTCTTATACGCGGGGCGTACGTAATCAGGGGACAAATCCTAATTTTAGGGTTCAAACCTATTTCAGCAGCCTTATGCCCATGGTTTTTTTCCTTTCCAGCCTCCATAGCCCCTTTTGAGTCCCATTTCGAAACCCTAGCCCATTTCAAGAGAGAGTTGACATTTGTGTGTGTTTTGGTGTATATTTGGTGTATCTCCAAGAAGAAGAAGAAGCTTGGTTGAGGATCATTAGTCAAGGAGGAGCTTGTAGATCCAGACTCCATTCATCATTTCCAGCTTCATAAATTGTGGGGATTCTCCGGTTCAGTAGCCTAGGCATCTATTTGATTGTCAGCAGACTGAGGTGAGTTTGCTCACTATACTATATGACACTAGGGATTATACGTGCTTGTAGTCTTTGTGACTCGTGTTGTATGCATGTGTGCCTATTTGCTATATTTATGTGGAGTGAAATAGACGCGGTACAACCTTGGGTTGACATATGTTTTGAAATAGACTCGAGTGTGAAATAGACCTAGTACAACCTTAAGCTGATATATATATATATATATATATATATATATATATATATATATATATATATATGGTATATGGTATATGGTATTTTGGGGAACTCACTAAGCTTTGTGCTTACGGTTTTCAGTTTATATTTCAGGTACTTCCGGTTCGAATAGGAAGAGCTCGGGATGATCACATTGCACACACCATGATTTTCCGCTTATTTGACTCTGGTGTACTTTTGGGATGTTTATGGATACTCTCTGAATACTTTATGGTTTGACAAACATGTTTGGTTGATGGTTTATTTAATATAAAAACATAACTTTTTGGTTTTGAGTTTTGTGACGTTACAAGTTGGTATCAGAGCCTTGGTTTGAGGGATTTAGACATACTCTCGGGTGTACCTGAACTCAAACTGAGGATTTGGTAAATTTTTCATAAGAAGAAATGTTTTATAAAAGAAATTTATAATAAAAAGAAAGGGGTGTGGTGCATGCAATCGACCAAGCTCAAGTAAGTTTTCCTAAAATACCCATACATGTTCTTGTAATATGCTTTGAATTATGAATATGTGAATCACATGCTAGACTTGGGCTAAGGATCTGCTCAGGATTTTACATGATAGAATGCTAGGAGATATGCATTTCTATGCCTATTTTATGATCTTGTAGACTTGCATGCTAGTACTGGTTTAGTCAGTGATAGGATGGCCAGTTTAGGTTATGCTTTGATTCACATTACTCAGTGCTAGAATGTTGTTTGCTTTATGCTTTTAGGAGTTCCCATTAACATCAGCTAACTAGTAAGTGAATACGCTAAGTTACATATCATTGAGATTATATAATTTTAGAAGGTTAGGTTTAACCCTATTACACAACTCTTTTCTAAGTCCAACCGTTGTAGGGTGAGACCCTTCATTCAAAGAATTATCTAGTGTCGGTGATATGTAATTGTGTTCGTAAGCTTGTTAGAGGGTGTCAGAGGGAGTTCCTTCTACAGCTGATTGCAGGGAGTGGTGTGGTGCTAGCCTTAGAAAATCCTAGGAGGTGATTCGGTGTTGAGAGTTTTGCTAGAGGTCGTTTGGATTGATAGGGAAGTAACTTGGGGGATTCGGGACGGTCCTTGAGGAAAGTACGAATAGATGTGGAAGGTAGTATGGGCTCGTACTACTGGAAGCAGAGGATCCGTACGCAAGTCAAGGACAGTCACGATGATACCAGGAAGCTTGTAGAATGTGGTATTATTCGAGTATATATATTTTAATGGTTTGAATGGTTTATTTTCAGTATGGTGGTCACTCGAGGGGGTTCTGGTAGTTGTTCTCGTGTCGGTGATGGTTCGGGTTCGGGCTCTAGGGTCGGGTTTATGGATGATCATATATGGGAGTTCATTTCATCATAGATTACCAACAGTATTCTTGAGCAGGCTTTTATGATCTTCCGTACGATCAAGGAGGGTATTATGGACATTTTATGTCATACCCCCAAACCGGTAAAACGGCGGAAACATTTGGGGGCAGATGACGTCATGTATAGTATCATAACAATTGCATAATAGAGATCAAAGCATGAAAAACATTGTATTGATGATTTAATATTTACATTGAGTTCTAATCATTGTTTGACTCCAAAAGCATACAGCAAAAATATAAGACGTAACAATACTAAGCTCCGTCTTCGCAAAACCTGTGTGGATACCTGTCTACTGATTCCCTGAGAATACAAGTGGTTTTGAAAAAGAGAATGTCAACAATTAAGTTGGAGAGTTCATGAGTATTTTGCATGAGAAATATATGTCTTTGTCCTTTGAAAATGATAGTGTGTTCTCCTACAAATTCCAATTTTTTCTTTAGAAATGAATTGTAGTCTTAAACGCCCTAAGACTGAAAATGTATAAGTATTGTTGTACTCTAAAGTAGTATAATGTATTTTCATATCTTTATAAAATCATTTCTATGCATGTTTCCCAAAAATGTAAACGGTATTGTACTAGAAAATAGTGTAATGTAATTATATCTGTGTAGAACCCATTGTATGTATGTATCTGAAACTACCAGTTTGTACTGAAAAATAGGGTATGTTTGCCCCGTAACCCAAACGTTTTATTAATAGTTATTGTGAGTGTTTATTATAACCATGCTAACGACTAGTGGCCTGCATGACGTTCTTCAGGCATCGGAATGGTACGATATTTGTCACCCCAGACCTGCCGGTCCAACTGTAGCTAACGGTTTAGGTGCAGGATTGTCAGTCCCGTATAGATCTATACACAAGTTTCACGCTCTCCCTACAAGAGATTATGGTTCAGGACTTTTAGTGGTACTCTGGTGGGTACAATGAAGTAGTGGCTCACAATCCTGTATTAACTGGTTTACGTATAGTGTAATGAAATCTCTTTTTCTTATAAGTGTATGTATTACCCTTTCATAGTGTTTACATAGCGTAAAAATAGTTATACTTTTAAATAATTATTTTTATTGTCCCAAAAAGGGTATAAGAGTGTGAATGTTCCATAAATTATACATATTATAGTTTAAATAAAAGTTTCGTTTTAGTCAAAACCTGGTATGTATCTGTTTCACAAATTTAGAAATAAAACCATTTCATAAATTTAGCATTTTTGTATAAACGGCAAGTAAATGTATGTAATCAAATTTGTACCCATATGTCTATTTATATTTTATAAAAATATAATGTAACGATTTGTATATTAACACAATTTTTCTTGTGTTATACTTGTATTCCCCCCCTAAGACATAGAAAAATCGTGAAAGTTGTAGGGGTATGAACTCATCTTGAGTGTGCGTTTTTGGTTGAATACGAAGTGATAGCGATGATCCTCGGGTTAGAACACGTATATATAGCCGTATCCTAATAGTATTAACACACGATAATGTGCGTAAATTAGTTAAACTACCAAGAACATGTTGTAAAGACACTAGATAAATTAAGGAAACTTACCAAAAATTCCTAAGAATTAACTTTGAGGAATTGGTTTTCTGGGAAAGGTTTGAAGGTGTTCTTGGGATGTTCTTGATGATACTACTGGGAATGCATGAAGATATGAGGATGTATAAAAGTTCTTATGAATTTTGAGAGAGAATGTATCTGATTGTGAAGATGTAATTCGAGATATGGGAAGTGATTTCGTCCTATGGATATATATATATATAAATATATATATATATATATATATATATATATATATATATATATATATATATGAGGTAAAAGTTGATGTGATATATGCATTGGAATGTGTAATTTATCTCTTTGGAAGGAGTGCCACCGTTTTAAATTGAGAGTTTTCAGCCTATCTTCTTTGATTTCGGTCTAATGAGCAACCGAGAACTCAAGGTCTTCGGTCTCGCAGGTTCTCAGTCAAGGGTTCTCGGTCAATGTGGTTCTCAGTCTAAAGGTGGCTCTCGGATCAAGGGGTTCTCGGTCTAGGCATGTGCTTTTTCTTTTTGATTTCGGTTAGAAGTGATTTTGGCCATGAATAGATTTCGTTCTAGGATAAGATTTGATTCCTAAAACCGAAAACTGTAAATTAAGGCTCAATTTTATACTTTATGCTTTATGAATAAACAAATTGACTTTTAATTTGACATGCTTGACTTTTATTGACTTGCTTTGACTTTTGTTGACCCGAAATAACCGATTGTTACATTATCCTCCCGATAGAGGGAATTTCGTCTCGAAATTAATTCTAAAGCGGGTACTCATGAACTAGTGAAAAGATGTGGGTACTTTTGCCTCATCTGTTGCTTTGATCGGTAGGAAGTATGTAGGTTTGGTTAGTTTGTCTACGATAGCCCAAGTGGTGGCGTGTCCACCCTAGGCCCTTCATAGTTTTTGGGTTAGTGTCTAAGTCCATAACTATAATTGGTATGTATTCGGCCCGACTTGGCATGGTCCATTTGTGTTGCATGGCATCGGAACGATTTGGATAGACTTTTGTGAGAAAATGATATATATGGTCTATTAATATATTATAAGTTCTAATATATTAATATAAAATCATATTATTTAATTAGTATTGATCAAGAATTAATTTGGAATTAATTCTGTGATCAAAAGACACTAATTAAATATATGGGGATTGATTGTGTAAATCATTCATTCTTATATATGTGGGCTTATGATCCATAGTTCTTCATGTTGGGCTAAACCCATGGAGTAACCCATGGATACTCCATGGAGGTTTTAACCCATGGAGCATGAAGAATATGGAAAGACATGAGTTACATAGTGTAACCCTAATAGCCACAATATATAAGGACCCTATTGCTCAAGAAATCGGCCCTAAGGGGTTTCCACTAAGGTTTCATATGAGAGGACTAGCCGATTTGAGCATAAGGACTTTTCTCTCAAGTTATTCCAAGTTGTTGTTTGTGTTTTGTGAACCATTTGAGGTGTCACACTTGAGGCACTCGACTCTTAAGCTCCATGAAATCAAGCTACAACACAAAAGGTATGTTACTCTAACTAGTATCTTATTTCGTAATATGAAATTGCATGCTAGTTATAGTTTTAATGGCTTGGAAACCATTTGCATGTATACTTAGTGAAAACATAGATCCAAGGTATTTAGGGTTGTATGTGCACCATAGGATGTTGTAGTATACTAAAACCCTTCAGTGGTATCAGAGCCAAGGCTTGTTTTCATGTTATACTTGCTGAAATAGCTTAAAAATCGAAAATTCTGGCTTTCTGGGCACTGGACTCGCCGAGTCCATGAAGAAATTCATCCTACTTGTCGAGTAGGTTCATACACTCGACGAGTAGAAGCCCCTGACATCATATTTTCGACTTTTAAGGCTGGAATTGGAGTAGGAACATTACCCTAAGCTGTTTTTGAACTTATAAACCTGTTTTTGATGTGGTAATGTTCATGCTAATCCAATTTCAAAGATAATTGTCATAATTTCAAGATTTGTATTAGTTTATATGTTCATGCTAATTTCTTGAAGATTGATGATTTGAATTATCTTGTTCTTATAAGTTAGCTAAGATTAATAGAAAAGTTATGTGATAATGTGTTTTCAATCCAAATTGATCTAAAAGTTATTCATAAAATGTGTTTTTGTAACTTGTCCTCAAGTTATATGAAAAGTTACATTTATGATTTTTTAAAAACTCATAAAATTTCCATAAGTTATAAAAAATGAAGAGTCTCATTTTTAAAAGTTTTAAAGTCTTCCATAACTTGTCCTCAAGTTATGGAACTTGAAGAGTTTTTCCATTAAAACTACTTTAAACTCATAAGTTATGGAATTGGAAAGCTTTTTGAATTGTTCAAAACTTGCCCTCAAGTTTTGGAAATTGTAAAGTTTCCCCGCATGAATACTTTAATTCCAAGTTAAACCCTTAGAGTTTTAAAAGTTAAAATTCAACCCTTATATAATTTTAATATTAATAGTTAATAGTTATATATATGTATAAGAACAAAGTCAGTCTTACCGTTAGTAGGCCTCATTCACGAAGCCGGTCTATAAGGGGGTATAAGGTTACTGCCTATAAAATGGCAGTTTAATGGGTGTCCACTCTCACCCACCGCTTCCTTGACTGGTGGAGGGTCGTTAGCCGAACGGGTTTGACAGGACTCTAATTCTCCCTTCATTAAAAGTATAATGATAAATACTAAGTAACTAAACACTTATAAATTCCCAATCTTAGTTACTTAGGAAAATATGAATTTGGTGCTAACCCATGAAATTACACTTTGCACTTTGCTTAAGTCGTTAGTGGAGCGTGTGTGGTTAACCGGCACACTAACTTGGATTTAACAAAGTTGGTAAAGGGTGGCTTAAGGTCCATCATAGATCGGTGGAACGCGTGTGGTTAACCGGCATATCGATTAGGTGATAAATATTAAGGGTACCAAGTATATTTGCATTGTTATTCACACCTTGTTTGTGATCCTCGGCATCCCAGTCACAAACTTGAGAGGGCACAATCGAGATTTAAACATGCCATTGAAAAGTTCAATGAATCTTAAAAGATCTAGGAGTTTCAAACCAATAAAAACATAATTCCTATTTCGTTTTTCATGGTGGAAATTGGTGAATCGTCATTCGCCTACCTTCAAATATTTTATAGCTTGGATTACGGCATCCCTCTTCCAAGTTATATAAGTATTGTGTTGGGTCCTAGCCTTAATATTTCATACTGGGTGTTATATTAAGGACTTAAATCAACTAACTTGAATATCTCCCATTGTAGATGTCTGGTTCATACAACTATGATCTTCCCAAACCCCTAGGAACAAGCTTTCCTAATGAAGATGATGTCCCGTGGTTGGTTCATGGAAATCATACTTCTCTTCCTTCACTTCCTCCAATTATTCTCCCTAACCCACAAGTTCTTGAAAAGTTCAAGGTCACTCAAGCCCTATTGGCAAGCAAAGTCTATGTGTGCTCACATCTTGGAGATAAAGTCACATATTGACAAGCGGAGAGAGTTGGGTGTCAAGGTCTTGAAGAAGATGGTTGTTGACTAGGTTCTCCAATCACTTTCTAAGTCACATAGTGAGTTTCTTTAGGACTACTACATGACAGACCATGACATGACCCTTAATGATCTTACCTATTTGCTTGATGCTGCTAAATCAACAATGATTTGGAGCACGGCTAAAGCAAATTTGATTGGAAGATCGACTTCCCAAACTTCCATGGACATTGACAATGGTAACATTGGAAATCCAGAAAAGCTTTCTCTTCCCAATGGAAAGGAATCGGCCATAGTCAACTCGGTTGACCAAATGGTAAAGAGAAAGGCTAAGTCTGAGACAGTCTTCTGTACCATTCCCAAAGAGTCCATATGCTTAGATTGCCAAAGGAAGGGGCATTGGTTGCGAAGCTGCCCTATTTACCTGAAAGATCATAAGGTTGGTCAAGTCAAAAAGTTTGACTCTACTTCAGGTAAGTCCACTATCTAACTCTATTAAGTTCCTATTTGGAGATTCTTATTACATGATGTGACTGGGTCACATGTTGAAGTTTTAAGAATCAAAGAAAAGAGAGGAAGCTTAAAGAAGAATAAGTTGATTCTGATCGCGAAGATGGATTTCGATCGCATGGTTCGGTGATCAGAATTTTTGAGCTGCTGCTTAAGAGTTGTGATAGATTGCTTAGGAATAGATAACAACCTGTTTTTCATATGCATTTGCATTGTAAGGATAAGTTTTTCCGCAAGTTTTAAATAAAAGAAAAGTTTCATTTTTTATTTATTTTAAATATCCTTACAGTGGCATTTGTGAAAAATTGTTGTTTATATGATTCCATTGATAGCAACATTGGAAAATGGATTTGATTCTTTCGTTTGTGGTAGTGTCATAATTTACCAAATAAGGAAAGATTTTCATCACCCAAGTTTTTGTTGGATAGAAACTTGGAATCATGCAAGTTGTATTGTATGATGAATGAGAATTTTCATCTTTGGAAAAATTAAGACTAATTCCTTGTTCACATGTATATGTGAGTCAAGTGAAGGACTAAGGGATCGAGTACACATTCTTGTGCACTGGTCAAGTCCACCACAAAGATCGATAATATTATTCGTCATGATTTACTGAAGTTTAGTAAATATGGTTATACTTACAAGTTTAAGTATAATTCTGAAACATTGGAAAAGTTTCAATGTATGGCAGAACGAATGAGAAGAATCAAATTAGGCAGAAAGATAAAAGTTTCTCCAATCTGAAAAGATGGGAGAGTACTTTAGTGTCATGTTTTGTGATTATCTTAGTGATTATGAAACCATATCAGAATTGATCCTCTAAGGACATCTTAGTACATTTGTTTGGCTAAGAAGAGGAATCATGGATTGTTGAAATGGTTAAATCAAAAGATGAATCATACTTCGTTCCAAAATTGAATCTTAGAGTAATACTCCAAGATTGTAACTTGAGTAACATAATCTTAAGATGGTTTATAACACTTTTCAAATGTAAGAGTAAAATGTGTTCTACTCTTGTACATTTGAAATTGGTAAGTTGTGATGTTTTGGATAAAACAGAGACCAACCAAGGCGAATTGTGTGAAGTGTTTGTCTTGATAAGAATCCGCACTAACTCTTGAATATTTACTTTGTCAAGGAATGGTTCTTGCCAAGAGAATCTTATATGTCAAGTGGTCAGTGGGAGTCTTAAAGATCTTGAAAAAGTTTCAAGAACTAATCAAGAATAAAACCTGTAGTTTATCACTAGCGCACGACTTGAGGTTTGTAACCTATCGTGTTGACATACTCTTATTTTTGTGCCCATTCCAGTTAAAGTTGACTATACATCTGAGTTCTACAAGTTCTCATTGTTGGGACAACTACTTGGAAGCAATGGCAGGCCCTTGTGCTGCTAGGTGGCATGAAGTTAAGATTGCACAAGTTCGGTCCATATGAGTTTGGATTTGTCACTAACCTCCCCTTGTGGTTATGAAAAATTCACATGGATAGGAACACATACACCATAAAATCTAAGTGTCATAAGGTTTCTCTCCGATTCATGAAAATGATGGTGAGGAAACGCTTTCACTAAGTAGATTTTAAATAGATAGCAAGTGTGATGTTTGCATTCTCAAAGTCGTTAGTGGAGCGTGTGTGGTTAACCGGCACACTAACATGGACTTGTAAGAAATGGCAAAGGTCTAAACAATTGAGACTATGATTACATCATCCCTTTTCATAGTTCTGGATATTGTTCAGACACACATGTGAGCTATCTAAGGAAAGGTGTATGATTCTGATAAAGTTTTATCGAAGCATCTCGTATCAGAAATTTGAACTTTGGAAAGAAAGTCAATAAAGTATTGATTTCTAGAAGTCCAGCTGATTTCTGAGTACATGTCAAAGCTAGTGGGAGCATAAGTGTTATGCTAATAATCATCATGTTAGTGGGATCATGATAATTATGATAAGTGTTGCAATATTGGCAATGTTAATTATAGAAACAAAAGTTTTAAATTTGCAAAGATGCAGGGTTTGAAAAGTTGTTTCTCTAGAATTAAGGGAGATGAAATTATACTTCATTTCAATTCTAAAAGCTTAGATTGAGATTTTAATCATCTTTAGTCAAGGATATATATATATATATATATATATATATATATATATATATATATATATATGTGAATTTTATGTTGGAATGGTTCAACATAATGAAATTCTCTCTCTCTCTCTCTCTCTCTCTCTCTCTCTCTATATATATATATATATATATATATATATATATATATATATATATATATATATATATTGCGTTCTCAAATTTGATTATGATTACGGCATCCCTCTTCATAGTCGAATTATGAAAACGTGGAAAATATAAAAAAATATTATAGCAAAAGACTGGTCTAGGATCATGTCTTTATGTGAGACATCATGAATCGTGTCCCATATGCTTCAGGTATAGGAACGATTACATGTGTTATAATATTTATCCTTTCTAAATTTTCCAAATGCCCAAGGCATTAAGAGGGGAAAAGGTCTAGAATTGGATATGACTAAAATGATTAAGCAATTGTCGAGGACAATCTGAGGTTTACCAAAGATTGGTTGCTCATGGACAGTTGGAAGTATGGTGTAAATTTTTGGAAAGGACCATATTGACATATTCTGAAAAGAGGCAACTCTTGTTCAGAAGTGATAGTCAAAATGGGAATATGGAAATGTATCCATAGGTGGAAGTTATTCTTTAAATCTGTGTAAGATTGGAAAACTTAATGCAAGAAGGATGTTCAAAGCAATGTACTTTGAATATGAGACTTCGTTTCCATGGAATTGATCTCCATTAGAATACTCTGTAATGTCTGCTGACAAGTCTTTGTGACTTTGTGCATAATCATTACAAGAGGATCAATGCATATAAGTTTAGAATCTAACAGATTTCGGTAAATGGTAGGAATTTGGAATTCTTACATTTACGGTAAGGATTTGGGATTGTGAAATGAGCATCATTGGAATCATGTTCAATTCGTCTATTTGACAAAGTAAGGATCATAGACTAACATAGTGTGCATACTTGTAGTATGGCATAACTATTGTTTGGACAAACATAGTGTGCATGCTTGGAGCATGGCATGACTATTGTTTCGATTCAAGTATAAAGTTGATTATTTGAAACATTATATAATGAATAATGAGTAATCAATATGGTGTTTAAATAAAAGGTGTTTTATTTACTCTCAAAGGTGCTTGGGACCATAGAGGATTAGTATTATTCTTGTGTTTCACTTTGCATGTTTTGACTTCCAGAATAGCTAGGCTATTCTTTTCGAATGACTAAGTTATTTAAATTCTCCACAGTCGGTCATATGTTGGAAGTAGATATGAATCAAGATTGTCATGAAGTTGGCTTGTAGATGTCTAAAGTGTTGGACATAGCAAGAGTTGCTACAACATTCATGAGTGCTCATAAGTTCTGAGTATTGGATTAAACCCACGCTCATTTGAATCACTTCATGGATTTTATCACGAGTGATCATGAGACGATAATATCTTATATACTTCAAAACTAGAGATATGAGTTGTTGACTATGAGTTGGTTATACATTGATTGTACGAAAACGCATTGGTAACTCGATGTTATAAAACGTACTTTTGTGTATGATTCAACGAGTAGTAGAACAAGCATACGAGTCGAAGTTTATCCATTCCTTTTACCCTTGGAGGGATAAAAGAGATATATGTGGGCCCCTCGATGATTTAGTGATGACAAACGTAAGTGCTCGGCCGGGCCTGGACTGATTTGATTTGTTCAATTAGTTAGTCGTCATAAATCGGAAATCGGGAAACAACAGATGGACAGAGAGAATGATTATAATCCATGTCTCAGTCTATATGATATCTAGAATGGAGGAATATATAATCCCTTATCTAATGGACGCGTCATTGATTTGTTCAGAGTTCGACAACGGCTTTAAGAGCTACGATTGCTAGTCGGGTTTTGGAGTCATATGCAAAAATAGTTTTAGACTTAAACAAGTGGGAGACTGTTGGATTAGTGTCTACGTCCATAACTATAATTGGTATGTATTCGACCCGACTTGTCATGGTCCATTTGGGTTGCATGGCATCGGAACGATTTGGATAGACTTTTGTGAGAAAAGGATATATATGGTTTATTAATATATTATAAGTTCCAATATATTAATATAAAATCATATTATTTAATTAGCATTAATCAAGAATTAATTTGGAATTAATTCATGTGATCAAAAGACACTAATTAAATATATGGGGATTGATTGTGTAAATCATTCATTCTTATATATGTGGGCTTATGATCCATAGTTCTTCATGTTGGGCTAAACCCATGGAGTAACCCATGGATACTCCATGGAGGTTTTAACCCATGGAGCATGAAGAATATGGAAAGACATGAGTTACATAGTGTAACCCTAATAGCCATAATATATAAGGACCCCATGGCTCAAGAAATCGGCCCTAAGGGGTTTCCACTAAGGTTTCATATGAGAGGGCTAGCCGATTTGAGCATAAGGACTTTTCTCTCAAGTTTTTCAAAGTTGTTGTTGGTGTTGTGTGAACCATTTGAGGTGTCACACTTGAGGCACTCGGCTCTTAAGCTCCATGGAATCAAGCTACAACACAAAAGGTATGTTACTCTAACTAGTATCTTATTTGATAATATGAAATTGCATGCTAGTTATAGTTTTAATGCCTTGGAAACCATTTGCATGTATAATTAATGAAAACATAGATCCAAGGTATTTAGGGTTGTATGTGCACCATAAGATGTTGTAGTATACTAAAACCCTTCAATAATTGTTTCGTGTATAAAAGTCGTATAAAATCAAGATCGAAAAGACAGTCGAATAAGTGATTCTACCCTAAGCTCACAACTGAACAAGGAACAAGAGTTAAAGTGGAAACACGAATCTGAAATATGCAGAATCCTAACGTATATACCTAGTGATCCTAGATTACCAGCATGGGTCCTTAGTTTCTACGTGAGTGAAGTGATTATTTGGGTGAGGTTTTATTTACAACTATGTTTTCTATAGCTACTGCGTTTAAGCCTAATTAAGTCTCGACTCGTCGTACCGGTGGTATTCCCGGAAGGTCTTTTGGGGATACATTGGGAAGGTTACGGACTTCGGGAATATCTTTGATGTATTTTACCTCTTGTTTCTTATCCACCACATGGGCTAAGAAGGCGTGGTACTTCTTGTGTAGATAGTTCTGAGCCTTGGTATAAGAGATGATTTGGAGGGTTGTGTCGGTTTTGTCACCGAAATGACAAGGGTTCTGTTAGTCGGTAGGTTAAGTAGAATGGCCTTTTCGTAACACATGATATTGGTATGGTGAGGACTTAACCAAAACATGTCGGCGGTCACCTCGAAGTTTCCTATTGTAACCGACATTAGGCCGATTTGGAAAAATTAGTTGTTTCAGTATTTAGAGAGTATCCTATGTATTTGCCTTGTGTGGTTTCGGTCTTTTCGTTAGCCATTTCTACGTTAAATGTTTCATTAAGTGTTTGAGGAAATGATCAAATTTATGGCTCACGAAACTTTTCTCCGCATTGCTATCGTAAGGTATGCACGCATATGAGTTGTGTAGGTAGAAACGTACTGGGAATCCTAGCGGAGTCCCTTGTTGCTTCCTCATGTCCTATTGTTGAAATTTTTCCGACATCTCTGACATTTTTGCTTCCAGTATTTGGGCACTCCCTTTGGAAATGCCCCACCTCCCCACATTTGTAGCAAGCTTGGCTTGCTCCGGTATTGGTGGCTTGGGTGGTTTGTTGAGCCAGTGCCTTACAGAAACGGGTGGTGTGCCCCTTTCTGTTGCAATTATTGCAGTGCATCACTTGGCAGGATCCATGGTGATGAAAGTTGCACTTGTTGCATTTTGGAAGGTTTCCAACATATGGTTTTGTCGGCACTGAGGCAGTAGGGACAGTGGTGGTATGGGCTGCTACCGTTTGTTGTCTCTTGACAAGTCCTTGGGTCAGATGGCCCTTTTTCTTGTTCCAGAACTTTTGTTTCTTGGGTAGTACTCCTCCATTGTCGTGGGAGTCCTTAGGTTTGTAATTTGGGATGTCCTTGCAGGAACACACTCGTTGGTGTCTTTGGTTGTCACCACGATTGGAATTGTCGGTACCATTCCCTTTCCATTTGTGTTGTTACCGCTAAGTTGTGTCATGACGGCTGTCACGACGGCTGTTACAGTGGCTTGGAATGTGGCGAGGTCCATTTGTAAAACCGGTGTTGCGCCGGTGTGCTGGTTACTTCTGCATGATGGCATGATTCTTGATGTATGGTATGAAACGAGTTTGTAAGTAACTATGATCATTGGTAGTTGTAACCCATCTATATTTATTCATACATATAGATATCGTGCTTTGCTGTATGATTCCAATATTCCGACCAACATCCTCGTGATGTACTTATGGTAGTGAGTAGTAGTAGGTATTGTACAAATGTTAGGTTACCAAAATAGCACATAGATGAATTGGTTCGGGTTTCATGGGTTCTGGGAGGGCGTATCTCGCTTGATTTACTACTACTAGTTGTGATGAAAGATGCAATAAATCTACCACATAGTTTAAGTAGTATAGTCACTAACTCACTAGGCTATACTAGTCTATCATATACCCAAATGATACACAAGATGCCCTGCCACCTCACACATATAGCGAGTGGCTTCCTTCGTTCCCTTTTCCTTTATGTCTACCCTAGTTTCAGCTTCAAGGATTTGTTGTCTTATGGCGGCTATCTTCTCCTCTATCCATCTGTTGGCTGCCGCGGTAGTGTGACACCCAAATTTTTTGCAAAAATTTTAAACTTTTAAAACGCATCTTAAATTAAATTAAAACAACTGAAATAGTCATAACATAATCCATCAACTTAATAATCATATAAAATAAGTGCGGAAGTAAAATAATATTAAGGTCGCAACAAAAATAACTAGTAGCGATGTCCCGGTGCTCCATGTCAAGCCTTAGCCTCTTTAATCTTAACACCTGAAAAGTTATAAGGGAAACCGTAAGCACAAAGCTTAGTGAATTCAAACACAGACATTGTACTAACATTCATATTTACTAAACCTAATCCATTTTCCAATTATAATTATATGATAAGCGCAAAGAACGAATCAATGCCTATAATACAAGAAGGACTTGTAGGTTTGAACCGCACCGGGAAGATCCCGTATCATTTGGCCCTAATCACCGCACCTCATGATGAGTATTACGTTGGTGATATTACCTACCCACCGCACCGGTAAATCCGTATCCTTTGGTGGTGTCCCTATATCCATAATTAGTTACATACAGTGCACATGTACGAATTAAATCAATGGTTATATAGCATGCCTTTATAATAAATTCAAATAATCACACACGAGCTAACTAGCAAACGCAAACATTAATACAACGGTGTGAGAGAACTCACCTTGAGTGAGTAGTAAGGATAGCTAACAATCAAATAATGCTACCAAGATTGAGCAAACTTCAAAACCTCACCTAAGAAGGACTAAAGGTTAGAAAGGAGAAGTAATGAAGCTATGAGTTGAGAAAAGAGTAATCACAGCAAGGTCTCTAAAACAGACCTGCTGTTCAAAACGGATTTACTCCAAAATCTAAAACAGAAACATAGCTTTAACTAAATTTTATAGGAAACTATGATTACTCAAGATTCCAGAACTATAAAGAACTCCTTCTAACTCCAAAAGATGAATTAAATATGAATTTTACAAAATGGTGTATCACTTCTGTCTCCAACAATACAGTCAAGTGATGTTGGCCAATTCTACCCAACTTGTGAGTCGAATTCGTCCAAACAAAAATTCAGAGAAGTAAAGGACATACAAATGAAAGTCTCAGAGTTGGAATTGAATGAAAAGCATCTCTCAAACTCCAGATATAAAATTCACATTGTGGACAATCACAGCACTAGCAAAAGCTGGTGACTGCCCACTGATCTGGAGTGTGGATCCATTCTAACCAATTTATAATTCGAAATAACACCCCATCTGCTCCAGATCTAAAATTCATAATATCAGGAACATATAGAAACTTGGAATCACTCTGGATCCTTTTCCAAGCCTTAGAAATGATGAAAACAAAATGACATATCAGAACAGACCCGGATCAGACCTAATAGCAAAGATGCCATTGTTTACCATAGATAAAGTCCTTACCAGTGAGGTTGGCCTGCTTAAGAAAGTTAGCCAACTCAACTTGTGAACTTTGTGAACTATTTTGGGGTCCGTTTGAGTTCTAGAGCTCAAGATATGAGTTTTACAAAATGACTACAGATCTGATGGAAAACAGAATCGTAGCCACCCGTGATTCCTTTTTGGCTTATCCATCCTTCTCCCTTTGAAACACATTTTAAGATGTGTTCATCATCCCAATTTAGTTCCCATGATCATGGTGGTACTAAAAAGGGTTAGGTATCATTAGGATTTCATTTTGCCACAAGATTGTAATAATAAGCAACATGAAAATGAACATAAAGCACATAAAATCACCATTCTCCCTTTTAGGGTTTCCATGATCTTTTGCAACATGTAATCCCCTAGATCCATCATCCACCATATATGGGGTGAAGATAGGATCTTGAGATGATGTATAACATACAATTCTTTGCAAATAACAAAAGAGATACAAATCAAATAAGAAGGAGAAGAAGTGAAGATGAAATCATAAAACTAGAACAAGGTTATGAATCAAGTTGTAAGAAATGATAAGGAGGTTCATACCAATATGAATCAAGGCTGGAAATGAACAAGAATTAAGCTCCAAACAACAGCCCCTTGGCTGCTCTTGATCCCAAAGAGAGAGAGAAGGACGATGTGTGAGAGAGAGAGAGAGAGAGAGAGAGTAGGGTTTAGAGTGTTTTTCTTGTGTGTGTTCCAAATGACTCAATTAACACATTAAGTACTATTTACTAGATGGACTTTGCAAATAGGCCCATAACCCATCTCTTTCCCAATATTCTCACGCCTGATGTTTTCCTCCAGTATTGCCGTCTTTTGGGCGTCCCGGATCAGATCTAACAAAGACCACACCATTGTGATCCGGAGACACTTAGCTCGAATCGGTTCGGCAGATTGTTTACGACTGAGAGCATAATCTACCACATTAGCTTTACCGGGGTGGTAGTGAATTTCACAATCATAATCTTTTACCACATCCAAACATCTGATTTGCCTCATGTTCAAATCCAGCTGCTCGAACAAATATTTCAGACTCTTATGGTCAGTGTATATGATAAACTTCACTCCATAGAGATAGTGTCTCCAAATCTTAAGAGCGAAAACAACAGCCCCAAGCTCCAAATCATGAGTTGGGTAGTTTCGTTCGTGGGGTTTCAACTGTCGGGAGGCATAGGCTATCACCCTATCTCGTTGCATTAACACGACACCAAGACCCTAAAGCGATGCATCACAGTAAACCACCATATCCTCAACCCCATCAGGTAAGGCCAAAATCGGAGCATCACACAATCGTTTCCTCAACTCATCAAACGCTAACTGCTGCTCCGGGCCCCAAACGAATTTCACTGATTTCTTGGTTAATCGGGTGAGTGGCAAGGCGATTTTAGAGAAATTTTCAATGAACCTCCGGTAATAACCGGCTAAACCCAAGAAACTGCGAATTTCAGAAGGTGTTTTTGGAATATTCCATTGTTTAACCGCATCAACCTTGGCTTGATCGACGTTAATACCGTATTTGTTTACCACATGCCCCAAGAACTGAACTTCTTCCGACCAAAATTCACATTTTGAGAATTTAGCATAAAGCCTTTCTCTTGATGTACACCATAAACGACTCTTTCCCTGGTGTACACCCTTCTTCTTTTCCTTCTGAGCATCGATCACGAATGCTAGATATGATGTACACCCCTTGGCCAAACACTTTCTGGCTTTCATTAAGGAAATGATTCTAGAATTTACTCAACGTTTGTCTCCATACACCATAAACGACTCTTTCCCTGGTGGGTTTACTTTAACTATCTTCTTCCAACACATTATTTCGGCATCATTGGCACTAAGCCAATCCATTCCTAAAACTACGGCGAATCCATTTAACTCGATAGGCAATAATTCCCTGTGGAACTTATTCCCATCCAAGTCAATGATGATGTTTTTCATACGATGGATAACAAGTACAAACTTGCCACTAGCAATTTCGACTAATAAAGCATTAACTAGTCTATCAACAGGCAAAGCTAGTTTTCTACCAAATTCATGCGATATAAAGGAGTAATTTGCTCCAGAATCAAACAAAATTTGGGCAGGCAATTTGTTTACGAGAAAGGTACCTGAAGCGACATCGACTTCTTCTTTCGCAGCTTCGAGTGTCATCTGAAAGGCTCTCGCCTTCGGCTTTGGTGGCAGATTGGGTTTCGCTGCGTCCTTCTTCTTCGGGCAATCCCTCAAAATATGCCCTTCTTCATGGCACCCATGACAGACGTTATTAGTGAAGGTGCAATTATTGGCATAATGCCCTGGCTTTCCACACTTGTAACAGGTGATTTCCACGCTGCACTTCACAGCATGTTTCTTCTTGCACCTGTCACACCATTTGGCTTCGGCTCCTCCTCCGAATTTTCTCGAACCAGACTTCGAGAATTTGTTCTTTTTATTGGAACCTGACGTTCCTTCAAACTTTCTCTTTCCGCCAACTTCAACCTTGCTGGCGGCTCTCCCCTTGATCATATCTTCAACAGACTTGGCAGCCCATATAGCTGCCTCTAAAGTAAGTGCCTGGCGTACTGGCACCGCATACTCCCATGGAAGTCCCTTTGCATACCTGTCAATTTTCTCCAGCTCATCTGGGACAATACGCAAAGCAAACTCCATTTTGTCTGTGAAGTTATTCGTATACTCGTCAACGGTCATACTCTCCTTCTTCAACGTTAGAAATTGGTTTTCTAACTCAAGTACGTTTTGGGCCGAGCAGAATTTGCGCTTAAAGTGCACCAAGAACTCTGCCCAAGTCATTTGCAATGGCTCATTAGGGCTTATGGTTTTCCCCAATGTGTTCCACCAACGAGCAGCACTACCCCTGAACTGACGTACTGCAAAGGTAGTTTGTAACTTGCCTTGGCAATCACAAGTCATGAAAGCCAACTCCATTTCCGAAATCCACTCCATAACTCCGACAGGATCTTCTTTTCCAGTGAAGGTCGATGGCTTGCAAGTCATAAAGTCCTTATACTTGCACCCATTTCTCTCCATTCTACCCTCGTGGTTATTCCTCCCAACCACAAGCGGTTCACTATGACCAACCGATCTGCTATTGTTCCCTTCTTCAGATCGATCGTCATTTAGTTCACGTTGTTCAACAGGAACTGAAGGTTCATCCCTGTTGTTCAACAACATTTGCCTCAACTCCTCCCTCTGATCAGCCAACATGGTCTGAATCATAGTTCGTACTCCAGCCATAGTGATGGGTTCTGGTGCAGCTCCTACTATAGGCACCTGTTCCACCACTTGGGGTTGAGGCTGTTGATTGTCATTTACATTGGCATTTTTGACTCCACTTCGGGTTCTTGCCATGATGGTCTATCACCAAATCAGACGTTCAGTGTGTAGTGACGAGAATTAAGATAGGAAAACTTTATCTACGATAGACGTATTAAATCCTCCTTATTACTCCAGAACGTTTACATGCTAGTTCTAATATCGTAGTCAAACGTTTAGAATCCTAAACACATAAAGTTTCTAGATTCGGTCGGCAACAGACCATAGATCCGAACAAATAATAGCATATAAGACATCTTTATAGTTATAGCTATACCACAAAGCATTTAGCACATAAAAGCATTTTAGGCATCTTTCCTAAAATAAACTAGTGCTCGTGTCTAAAATTTAGCAGGCACTCATCTCACAATCATCACTTAGCATTCTAAGTTTAAGTCTAGAAATCCTACAATTTCCTAGTTCGCTTAAACTAGTGCTCTGATACCAACTGTGACATCCCCAAATTCACGGCCAGAAAAGACCGATTTATTTATGCTTTATTTGAAAATCAGAGTATATTTTTAAAGAAATATAATGCGGAATTTGTTCCCAAAAATAATATGAAAAAGAATTCATCAAAGCATTTCCGTAGAAATGTATTATATTAAAAACTTTGGGATATCATTGTTAATACAGATCAAAAGCATAAACATAAACAATATAGGCATTATAATATCTATTTATTCTAGTAGCCTATACTCCATTGATCTCTCATCAGATCATCACTCCTGTGCTCTCTTTCCACTACCTGTAAATGAGAAAATTGAGTGGGTCAGGCTTGGGAGCCTGGTGAAGACATAGGGTTTTCAACCCGCAATATATAAGTTTATTAATTTCATCAACCAACAATAACCCGATTACCCATTCCCGTTATCCTCACTTTACGTCCCTAAAACACTTATTGTAAGGGATCTAGCCTAACGATTATCATCGGGATGGACACTATTGCTAAGGGATTTCCTCAACAATAAATGTCCGTAAGGCAACCATGAGGGGGATAGAGTACACCGGTGAACACATCGTTGACAAACACCTACAGGTTGCGGGCCTGCTAGCGTTCCACTTGACTGTCTAGAATAGTCCGTGGTTGTCATCTATACTCTGCTAGATGACTGGATCAACAACAACATCGAGGCCTCTCATCATTTTATTTCATCACACACCAACTATTTCATCTACCCATGTTTTACCCCCAACATATTTGTAGATATAAAATACATATACAGTTTAAATCATTTAAAACATGTATAATAGTGTTCGTCTAACATAGATAACAAGTATACATACAATATGCACACATAGCATGTAATTTATATAAAATACTTCATATCTATGCGTAAGATGAAAATAAATATGCACTCACTTTAGTAGCGGGAGTAGATAGAATCTAAAAATGGTCAACGACTCGTGATCGTCGGGCTCGGGACGCGAAACGGCTTCAGAAAACGAGAGAGAGAAGGAAGTTTTGGTGTAAGAATGGCTGAAGTCAGACCTGCTATTTATAGTAGGATTTTAGGACTCTCACGTCGTGAGTGTCATAAAACTCACGTCGTGAGTCTTGCATGCTCACCCCGTAGACTTGCCATTTGCGTCCCTAGCTTCGGAAGGTGGCCATGTGACTCCTCACGTCGTGAAAAACTCTTTGTTCACATCGTGAGTTTGGATCCTATCCTCTCGCAGCCTCGTCACACCTTCTAGATTCCGAGATATGGATTAATGACTCTTCACGTCGTGAGTGTCATAAAGCTCACGTCGTGAATTTAGTTAGCCTAGGGTTTCTGAAAGTTGAATCTTCGGAAGGCCATAACTTTTGCATACGAACTCCGTTTTTGACGTTCTTTATATCCACGCGTAGGTGGAGACGTACTCTACAACTTTCATTTAAACTCCTAAGGATAAAAAGTAGTTTATCATAAACTAACTTTTTACGTTTCCCAGTGTCGTGCCGGTTTTGACGCGAAACTTCGACAGGTCATAACTTCTTCGTTATAACTCGGATTTCGTCATTCTTTATATATCCGTAATCCTTGTCACGACCACTACAACTTTCTTAATAGATATCGGCTTTATCTAAAATTTAATTTTGCCGCTCATTTTTATTCTTAATTAATTAACTCCTAGTAATTAAGCATAAAACACATAAAACACATAGAATTCACATAATTCCTTTTTCATTTCTTCAAAATGAGTTACAAAGGTTAACCTAGACTATCACCTTAATATTAATACCTAGGCTAGAAACACGAGTGTTACAGTTCTCTCCCCCTTAGGATGATTCCGTCCCCGGAATCACACATCACCAAACAACTGCGGCTAGCGACTCATCATGTCACTCTCCGTTTCCCAGGTGGGATTTGGTCCATCCGTATGTTTCCAGCGCACAAGCACTAAATCAACCATCTTGCGTCGCAACTTCATAGTCTTACGGTCAACTATTGCCTCAGGTTCTTCAATCAACCTTTTGTTTTCATCCACCTTTAACTCAGAAATCGGAATTATATCGGGCACATCTCCCGTGAATTTCCTCAAATAACACACATGAAATGTGTTATGAATACCCTCCAGTTCTTCCGGTAATTCTAACTTGTAAGCTTGATTCCCGATCCTCTGAAGAACTTTAAATGGTCCAATAAACCTTGGACTCAACTTTCCCCTTTTACCAAATCTTATAAGTCCCTTCCACAGCGAGACTTTAAGTAAAACCGAATCTCCAACTTCGAAGGATATCGGTTGTCTTTTCTTGTCAGCATAGCTCTTTTGTCGATCTTGAGCAGCTAACATCCTCTCCCTTATCACTTTCAACTTTTCAGCAGTTTGATGGACTATTTCAGGTCCCATAAATTGCTTTTCCCTAGCTTCCAGCCAACATGATGGCGTTCGACACTTTTCCCCATACAAAGCGTGATAAGGTGCCATCTTAATGCTTGAGTGGAAACTATTATTATAGGAAAATTCTACTAGAGGTAAGTGTTGATCCCAGTTACCTTGGAATTCTAAGGTACATGCTCTCAGCATATCCTCCAATGTTTGAATCGTTCGTTCGCTCTGACCATCGGTTTGTGGATGGTAAGCTGTACTCAAACACAACTTGGTACCCAATTCCTCTTGTAGACTCCTCCAAAACCTTGAGGTAAAACGGCTGTCACGATCGGATACAATCGTTAACGGAACACCGTCTAGCCTCATAATTTCCTTCACATAAGAATTCGCAAGTTTATCCATAGACCATTTATCGTTAGCGGCTATGAAATGCGCACTCTTAGTGAAGCGATCAACGACCATCCAAATCATGTCGTGACCGTTCCTTGTTCTGGGCAGTTTAGTCACAAAATCCATGGTAATGTCCTCCCATTTACACATGGGTACTGGTAAAGGTTCTAAACTCACATACGGTTTCTGATGTTGTGCCTTAACCCTAGCACAAGTTACACACTCAGCCACATACTTAGCAACATCGAGCTTCATCGTCGGCCACCAGTAATAGGGTTTTAGGTCCCTATACATTTTCGTACTGCCGGGATGAATCGAGTACATGGTTTTGTGAGCTTCTTCCATCAGAAGACCTCTTACTCCTCCCGTCTTAGGTACCCAAATCCTATTTTTGAATACCTTCAATCCTTGACCGTTTGTATCAAACACCAACGTTTTACCCAAACGTTCCTCCTTCCGGTCATTTTTCTCCAAAGCTTCCTCCTGAGCTTTCTTTATACTTTCCACAATTGTAGAGACAACTTCAATCTTCAGCGCTCTTGGCCTTCTCTTTTCAAGATTTACCTTCCGACTGAGAGCATCAGCAACAACGTTTGCTTTACCAGGGTGGTAAAGTATCTCACAGTCGTAGTCCTTGAGTAGTTCCAGCCAGCGCCGCTGCCTCATGTTCAATTCCTTCTGATTAAAGAGATATAGAAGACTCTTATGATCAGTGAAAAGCTTACACTTAGTACCATAAAGATAATGCCTCCATATCTTTAAGGCGAATACTACCGCTGCCAACTCCAGATCATGAGTTGGGTAGTTCTTTTCATGCTCTTTCAACTGCCTCGATGCATACGCTATCACTTTATCCCTTTGGGTCAGAACACATCCTAACCCAACTCTAGAGGCATCACTATAGACTGCAAAGTCATCAACTCCTTCAGGTAACGAAAGAATCGGTGCTTCACACAATCTATTCTTTAACTTCTCAAAGGCTTCCTTATGCTTCTCATTCCAAGCATAAGTAGCTCCTTTGTGGGTCAAAGCTGTTAATGGAGTAGCGATCGAAGAAAAGCCTTGGATAAATCGGCGATAATATCCAGCTAATCCTAAAAAGCTTCGAATCTCCGTGGGACTTTTTGGTTGTTCCCACTTCATCACAGCTTCAATCTTTGCTGGGTCAACCATTATTCCATCTTGGTTAACCACATGACCCAAAAATTGGACTTCTTGAATCCAAAATTCACATTTGGAGAACTTTGCGTACAGCTTCTCCTCTTTCAGAACTTCTAGCACTTCACGCAGATGCTTCTCATGCTCCTGCTTGCTTTTCGAATAGATCAAGATATCGTCTATGAATACTATCACAGATTTATCAAGGTATGGTTTACAAACCCTGTTCATCAAATCCATGAAAGCTGTTGGGGCATTGGTTAATCCGAACGACATAACCAAAAATTCATAGTGTCCATATCTTGTTCTGAACGTGGTCTTCTCGATATCCTGCTCCCTCACCTTTAGTTGATGGTACCCCGACCTAAGATCGATCTTCGAAAAATAGCTCGATCCTTGCAACTGATCGAACAAGTCATCGATCCTCGGCAACGAGTACTTGTTCTTTATCGTCGCTTTATTCAGCTCTCTGTAATCGATGCACATTCTCATGCTCCCGTCTTTCTTCTTTACAAATAACACAGGGGCTCCCCAGGGTGATGAACTAGGTCGAATGAAACCTTTGTCCAATAACTCCTGAAGTTGTGTCATAAGTTCTTTCATTTCGGTTGGCGCTAATCGATAAGGTGCTTTGCCTATTGGCGTTGTTCCTGGTAACAAGTCGATATGGAATTCTACCTGTCGATCAGGGGGCAATCCGGGAAGATCTTCGGGAAAGACTTCCGGATAATCACACACCACTGGAATATTCTGCACCTCCTTCTTTTCCTTCTGAGCATCGATCACGAATGCTAGATATGATGTACACCCCTTGGCCAAACACTTTCTGGCTTTCATTATGGAAATGATTCCAGAATTTACTCTGCGTTTGTCTCCATACACCATAAACGACTCTTTCCCTGGTGGGTTTACTTTAACTATCTTCTTCCTACACATTATTTCGGCATCATTGGCACTAAGCCAATCCATTCCTAAAACTACGTCGAATCCATTTAACTCGATAGGCAATAATTCCTCGTGGAACTTATTCCCATCCAAGTCAATGATGATGTTTTTCATACGATGGCTAACAGGTACAAACTTGCCACTAGCAATTTCGACTAATAAAGCATTAACTAGTCTATCAATAGGCAAAGCTAGTTTTCTACCAAATTCATGCGATATAAAGGAGTAATTTGCTCCAGAATCAAACAAAATTTGGGCAGGCAATTCGTTTACGAGAAAGGTACCTGAAACGACATTGGCTTCTTCTTTCGCAGCTTCGAGTGTCATCTGAAAGGCTATCGCTTTCGGCTTTGGTGGCAGATTGGGTTTCGCTGCGTCCTTCTTCTTCGGGCAATCCCTCAAAATATGCCCTTCTTCATGGCACCCATGACAGACGTTATTAGTGAAGGTGCAATTATTGGCATAATGCCCTGGCTTTCCACACTTGTAACAAGTGATTTCCACGCTGCACTTCCCAGCATATTTCTTCTTGCACCTGTCACACCATTTGGCTTCGGCTCCTCCTCCGAATTTTCTCGAACCAGACTTCGAGAATTTGTTCTTTTTATTGGAACCTGACGTTCCTTCAAACTTTCTCTTTTCGCCAACTTCAACCTTGCTGGCGGCTCTCCCCTTGATCATATCTTCAACAGATTTGGCAGCCCATATAGCTGCCTCTAAAGTAAGTGCCTGGCGTACTGGCACCGCATACTCCCATGGAAGTCCTTTTGCGTACCTGTCAATTTTCGCCAGCTCATCTGGGACAATACGCAAAGCAAACTCCATTTTGTCTGTGAAGTTATTCGTATACTCGTCAACGGTTATACTCTCCTTTTTCAACGTTAGAAATTGGTTTTCTAACTCAAGTACGTTTTGGGCCGAGCAGAACTTGCGCTTAAAGTGCACCAAGAACTCTGCCCAAGTCATTTGCAATGGCTCATTAGGGCTTAGGGTTTTCCCCAATGTGTTCCACCAACGAGCAGCACTACCCCGGAACTGACGTACTGCAAAGGTAGTTTGTAACATGCCTTGGCAATCACAACTCATGAAAGCCAACTCTATTTCCGAAATCCAGTCCATAACTCTGACAGGATCTTCTTTTCCAGTGAAGGTCGATGGCTTGCAAGTCATAAAGTCCTTATACTTGCACCCATTTCTCTCCATTCTACCCTCGTGGTTATTCCTCCCAACCACAAGCGGTTCACTATGACCAACCGATATGCTGTTGTTCCCTTCTTCAGATCGATCGTCATTTAGTTCACGTTGTTCAACAGGAACTGAAGGTTCATCCCTGTTGTTCAGCAACATTTGCCTCAACTCCTCCCTCTGATCAGCCAACATGGTCTGAATCATAGTTCGTACTCCAGCCATAGTGATGGGTTCTGGTGCAGCTCCTACTATAGGCACCTGTTCCACCACTTGGGGTTGAGGCTGTTGATTGTCATTTACATTGGCATTTTTGACTCCACTTCGGGTTCTTGCGATGATGGTCTATCACCAAATCAGACGTTCAGTGTGTAGTGACGAGAATTAAGATAGGAAAACTTTATCTACGATAGACGTATTAAATCCTCCTTATTACTCCAGAACGTTTACATGCTAGTTCTAATATCGTAGTCAAACGTTTAGAATCCTAAACACATAAAGTTTCTAGATTCGGTCGGCAACAGACCATAGATCCGAACAAATAATAGCATATAAGGCATATTTATAGTTATAGCTATAACACAAAGCATTTAGCACATAAAAGCATTTTAGGCATCTTTCCTAAAAAAACTAGTGCTCGTGTCTAAAATTTAGCAGGCACTCATCTCACAATCATCACTTAGCATTCTAAGTTTAAGTTTAGAAATCCTACAATTTCCTAGTTCGCTTAAACTAGTGCTCTGATACCAACTGTGACATCCCTAAATTCACGGCCAGAAAAGACCGATTTGTTTATGCTTTATTTGAAAATCAGAGTATATTTTTAAAGAAATATAATGCGGAATTTGTTCCCAAAAAAAAATATGAAAAAGAATTCATCAAAGCATTTTCGTAGAAATGTATTATATTAAAAACTTTGGGATATCATTGTTAATACAGATCAAAAGCATAAACATAAACAACATAGGCATTATAATATCTATTTATTCTAGTAGCCTATACTCCATTGATCTCTCATCAGATCATCACTCCTGTGCTCTCTTTCCACTACCTGTATATGAGAAAACTGAGTGGGTCAGGCTTGTGAGTCTGGTGAGCACATAGGGTTTTCAACCCGCAATAAATAAGTTTATTAATTTCATCAACCAACAATAACCCGATTACCTATTCCCGTTATCCTCACTTTACGTCCCTAAAACACTTATTGTAAGGGATCTAGCCTAAGGATTATCATCGGGATGGACACTATTTCTAAGGGGTTTCCTCAACAATAAATGTCCGTAAGGCAACCATGAGGGGGATAGAGTACACCGGTGAACACATCGTTGACAAACACCTACAGGTTGTGGGCCTGCTAGCGTTCCACTTGACTATCTAGAATAGTCTGTGGTTGTCATCTATACTCTGCTAGATGACTGGATCAACAACAACATCGAGGCCTCTCATCATTTTATTTCATCACACACCAACTATTTCATCTACCCATGTTTTACCCCCAACATATTTGTAGATATAAAATACATATACAGTTTAAATCATTTAAAACATGTATAATAGTGTTCGTCTAACATATATAACAAGTATACAGACAATATGCACACATAGCATGTAATTTATATAAAATACTTCATATCTATGCTTAAGATGAAAATAAATATGCACTCACTTTAGTAGCGGGAGTAGATAGAATCTAAAAACGGTCAACGGCTCGTGATCGTCGGGCTCGGGACGCGGAACGGCTTCAGAAAACGAGAGAGAGAAGGAAGTTTTGGTGTAAGAATGGCTGAAGTCAGACCTGCTATTTATAGTAGGATTTTAGGACTCTCACGTCGTGAGTATCATAAAACTCACGTCGTGAGTCTTGCATGCTCACCCCGTAGACTTGCCATTTACGTCCCTAGCTTCGGAAGGTGGCCATGTAACTCCTCACGTCGAGAAAAACTCTTTGTTCACGTCGTGAGTTTGGATCCTATCCTCTCGCAGCCTCGTCACACCTTCTAGATTCCGAGATATGGATTAATGACTCTTCACGTCGTGAGTGTCATAAAGCTCACGTCGTGAATTTAGTTAGCCTAGGGTTTCTGAAAGCTGAATCTTCGGAAGGCCATAACTTTTGCATACGAACTTCGTTTTTGACGTTCTTTATATCCACGCGTAGGTGGAGATGTACTCTACAACTTTCATTTAGACTCCTAAGGATAAAAAGTAGTTTATCATAAACTAACTTTTTATGTTTCCCAGTGTCGTGCCGGTTTTGACGCGAAACTTCGACAGGTCATAACTTCTTCGTTATAACTCGGATTTCGTCATTCTTTATATATCCGTAATCCTTGTCACGACCACTACAACTTTATTAATAGATATCGGCTTTATCTAAAATTTAATTTTGACGCTCATTTTTATTCTTAATTAATTAACTCCTAGTAATTAAGCATAAAACACATAAAGCACATAGAATTCACATAATTCCTTTTTCATTCTTCAAAATGAGTTACAAAGGTTAACCTAGACTATCACCTTAATATTAATGCCTAGGCTAGAAACACGAGTGTTACAAATACTACGCCCCAAACGATTAATAAACGTGCGAGATACAAAAGAATGGGTAGCACCGCTATCAAACATAACAACAACGGGCTCGGAATCTAGCAAATAAGTGCCTGATTCACCACATACAATCATGTAAACAATTCTAACTACCATTTATTAAATAATGCAAGGGTGGAGAGAAAGGAAAAAAAAAGAAATTTACCTGCCACTGTCGCGGTAATCACCGGCTCATCCGGAGTCATCTGGTGAGCATGACCTCGTGTCACCATAGTGGGTCCCTTAGAAGACGATGCAATTGCAGGATTTGTACCCCCCGTGTCCTTTACCAGCCTTCAACTTCGGGCATTCGGGCTTCTTGTGTCCCGTCTCGTTGCAGTGATAGCAGACGGGAGCAGCAGAAGTAATCTGAGGAACTGCACTCGCAGGGGGAGCCCTACAATTCTTCCAATGATGCCCTGGCTTTTTGCAGTTGTAGCATATCAACGGATTTTTCTCGCCCTGACCTGAAGACGGCCTGTACTCATACCTTGGCTTACCACCCTGCTTTTGCTTTTTCTGGGCATCTCCGGATGTCTTGGAAGAGGTGTCATTGGCCTTCCTCTTGGACTGGGTCTGCAACTCGATTTCCCTCCTGCTCGCTGCATCCATGATCGCGGATAAAGTCGGGAACTCCTGCATGCTAACGAATTCCCGAATTTCGGTACGTAGAATGGAAGTGTATCGGCTGACCAACCAGGCCTCGTTCCTAGCAAACGAGGGACAAAAATATAGCATCTCCAAGAACTTGGCGTTCAGGTCGCTAACGGACTCGGTAGTCTGCTGTAAGGCCATGAACTCTTGCTGCATCCGTTGCTGCTCCACCTTAGGCACATATTATGCCTCGAACCTCTCCACAAATTGGGCGCAAGACATGGCCCTCACTTCTTCTTCGTTTAATAGAGCGGTGATGGTGTTCCACCATGTCTTTCCCCTTTTTCGCAGCTGATTCATGGCGATCACAACTTTGTACTGGTCCGGACACCCAACAGTCATGAAGGCGCCCTCAACATCTGACACCCAGTGCTTAGCAGCAACTGGGTCGGATTCACCATTCCAAAGAGGAGGGCTACACTTGCTGAACTTCTCGAAGTAGTATACCGAATCCCGAACGGGCGGAGCCGGTAACTGATGGGTTTTAGGTAAAACAAATAAACCATAAAACAATTCCTAAGTTCACATGCAACCTACTTTGGATCTATGTTTTAACTATTGAACATACAACTTTGAATTGCAAAACAAGAACCCTAGAGGAGAGAGGCTAATTTCGAAATTAACAAACTAGGGTTTAGGAGTTACATACCTTTCAATTGTTATAGCAAACAATTGATAATCCTCTTGATCTTGATCTTGATCTTCTTGGAAACTTAGCACCACAAATGTAATGCCTCTAATGGAATCACACCCAAGAACTAGCAAGAAGGAATGTAGTAGGAGAGAGGATGGAGAGAGTATGCAATTTCGGCCTTAGGGTTTCTTCCAAAGAAATCAGTGACCTCAAATGTGAGCCAGGAGGCTCCTTAAATAGATGAGGGATCTAGGGTTTAGGGAAAACCCTAGTTATCCTTTGCTTAGGGCCTAAGCAAAACCCATGGGCCTTATCTAGACCCCTTGGACGAAATCTCTAGGGTTTCCCCTATGAATTTCGTCCACCTCCTTCCAAGGGGGTTCTGGATGTTGGATTAGGTGTCTAAGCCCATAACTATTATTGGTATGTATTCGACCCGAAAGTAGCATGGTCCATTTGGGTTGCATATCATCAGGACAATTTGTTAGGATGGACTTTTGAGAGAAGGTTATTTATGGTTTATTAATATATTATAAGTAATAATATATTAATATGAAATCATATGTTTTAATTAGTAGTGATCAAGAATTAATTTGGAATTAATTTAGTGGTCGAAAGAGACTAATTAAATCTATGGGGACTAATTATGATAATTAGTTATATTTATATGTGTTGGGCTTATGATCCATGTTGGACCAAGTTTATGTATGGATGCATAAAGAGTTGGGCCACATGAACCATGGATCATAAAACCCATGGGTATGGATTTGGGTTATATCCATGACCCTAGAAATCCCACATATAAATAGATACTTCATTGCCGAAAATCGCCACTTGTATCTTTTTAGAGTTCATGGTGTCTTTTGTGTGCATGGAATTCTCTCTCAAGTTCATCCTTTATCCATGGTGTGTTGTGATTCCATTTGAGGCTTCCACACTATTGGGGCTAAGCTCTTTAAGGCCAAATACACCAAGAATTCAAGCTCCATCAAAAGGTATGTCATGCTAACTAGTATATTATAATTTTATGTTAAATGCATGCTAGTTGTAAGATTAATACCTTGGAAACCATTTGCATGTATAATTAGTGAAAACATAGATCCAAGGTATTTAGGGTTGTATGTACACCATAGGATGTTGTAGTATACCAAAACCCAACAGTGGTATCAGAGACATGAGTTGTTTTCAATTATACTTGATGCAAGTTGCTGAAAAAAAAACTGAAAAAAATCGAATTTTTTGCTGTCGGGACAGCAGACTCGACGAGTCCAGTGATGGACTCGACGAGTCCATGAACAAATTCATCCAACTCGTCGAGTTGGTTCACGCACTCGACGAGTTGGACCCCCTGACAGCTTATCTTTGAGTTTTTTGGCCTGTTTTGGATTAGAATCATTACCGCAAAGTGTTTTTGTTCATAAAATTTGTTTTTTGATACTATGGTAATGTTTATTCTCATCCAAATAAAGGATAATAATCAAAGTTTCAAGTTTTATACATGTTTATATGATGCTTGAAAAATGTTGATTATGAATGTTCATGTTTATGAGCTTGTTTAGATTAATAGGAAAAATTATGAGATAGTTGTTTTCAATCCAAATTAATCTTGAAGTTGTTCATAATATGTGTTTTTGTAACTTGTCCTCAAGTTACATGAAAAGTCACATTTATGAATTTTAAAACCCATAAAAATTCCATAAGTTATGAAAAAATGAAGAGTCACATTTTTAATGCTTTTAAAGTCTTCCATAACTTGTCTACAAGTTATGGAACTTGAAGGGTTTTTTCCATTAAACCACTTCAAAATTCATAAGTTATGGAAACCATAAGTTTTTTGAATTGTTCAAAACTTGTCCTCAAGTTTTGGAATTTGTAAAGTCAAACCCCATATACACTTTAATTCCAAACCCAAGAATTTTAAAAGTTAAAGTTCAAACTTTATGGACTTCATTAAATTAATTAAAGTGTCTAATTAAAAGAGTTAATAATTCCATAAAGACATGGTTTAAGTTTAATTAAATTAAGAGTATAGTTTAATTAATAGACTAAACCACCAAGTATTTTAAATGTTTAAAATACACCCTTATACTATTATAATATTAATAGTTAATACTTATATATATATATATATATATATATATATATATATATATATATATATATATATATATATATATATATATATATATATATATATATATATATATATATATATATATATATATATATAAGAACAAAGTCAGTCTTACCGTTAGTAGGCCTCATTCACGAAGCCGGTCTATAAGGGGGGTATAAGGTTACTGCCTATAAAATGGCAGTTTAATGGGTGTCCACTCTCACCCACCGCTTCCTTGACCGGTGGAGGGTCGTTAGTCGAACGGGTAGGACAAGGACTATAATTCTCCCTTCATTAAAAGTATTAATGATAAATACTAAGTAACTAAACCTTTTATAAACACCCAATCTTAGTTACTTAGGAATAAGTGAATAAGGTGCTAATCCATGAAATTACACTTTGCACTTTGTTTAAGTCGGTTAGTGGAGCGTGTGTGGTTAACCGGCACACTAACTCGTATTTAACAAGGTAGGCAAAGGGTAACCTAATGTTTATCATAGTATCGATGGAGCGTGTGTGGTTAACCAGCACATCGATTGAGGGGTAAACACTTAAGGGTACCAAGTAATTTGCATGGTTACTTCACACCTTGTTTTGTGATCCTCGGCATCCCAGTCACAAAACCTGAAGGGCAGACTCGAGATTGAAACATGCCATTGAACAGTTCAATGAATCTCAAAGATCTAGGAGTTTCAAAAACCAATTAAAACCTAATAATATATATTTCGTTTTCATGGTGGAAATTGGTGAATCGTCATTCGCCTACCTTCAAATATTTTATAGCTTGGATTACGGCATCCCTCTTCCAAGTTATAAAAGTATTGTGTTGGGTCCTAACCTTAATATTTCATATTGGGTGTTATATTAAGGACTTTAAATCAGCTATCTTGAGTATCTCCCAAAAGATGTCTGGTTTAGACATTTATGATCTTCCCAAATCTCTTGAAACAAGCTTTCCTAAATGAAGATGATGTCTCATGGAAATCATACTTCTTTCACCTCCTCCAATTATTCTCCCTAACCCACAAGTTCCTGAAAAGTTTAAGGTCACTCAAGCCCTATTGGCAAGCAAAGGTCTATGTGTGATCACATCTTGGAGATGTAGTCACATATTGACAAGCCGGGAGAGTTGGGTGTCAAAGTCTTGAGAAAGTTGGTGGCTCGACTACTTTCTAAGTCACATAGTGAGTTCTTTTGGAACACCTATGAAACAGACTATGACAAGACCCTTAATGATCTTATCTATTTGCTAAGATCAACTTCCTAAAAACTTTATGGACATTGACAATGATGATACTGGGAATCCAAAAAAGCATTCTCTTCCCAATGGAAATGGATCGGCCATAGTCAACTCGGTTGACCAAATGGTAAAGAGAAAAGCTAAGTCTGAGATAGTCCCATTACCAAAGGGTCCATATGTTTATATTGCCAAAGAAAGGGGCATTGGTTGCGAAGCTGCCAAATTTACCTAAGGATGTTAAAGTCAATAAGTTTGACTCTACTTCAGGTAAAGTCCACTATCTAAATTTACCAAATAAGGAAAGATTCTCATCACCCAAGTTTCAGTTGGATAGAAACTTGGAATCATGCAAGTTGTATAGCATGATGAATGAGAACTTTCGAGCATTGGAAAAATTAAGACTAACTACTTGTTCACATGGGTGTGTGAGTCAAGTGAAGGACTAAGGGATCGGGTACACATTCTTGTGCACTGGTCAGAGTCCACCACAAAAGATCGATAAGACTATTCGTCATAATTTACTATAGCTCAGTAAATATGGTTATACTTACAAGCTTAAGTGTAATTCTGAGACATTGGAAAAGGTTCCAATGTATGGCAGAGCGAATAAGAAGAATCAATTTAGGCAGAAAGATAAAAGTTTCTCAAATCTGAAAAGATGGGAGAGTACTTTAGTATCATGTTTTAAGACCATCTTAATGATTTTGAGACCTTATCACAATTCATCCTCTAAGTGCATTCTGATAGTTAAGAAGAGGAGTTATGAATTATTGAAGTGGTTAAATCAAGAAGATGATTCATACTTCATTCCAAAAACAATTCTTAGAGTTATACTCTAAGATTGTAACTTGAGTGACATGTCTTAAAGAAGGTTTAAATCACTTATCAAATGTAAGAGTAAAAGTTTTCTACTCTTGTACATTTGAAATTGGTAAGTTGTGATGTTTTGGATAAAACAAAGACCAACTAAGGCCAATTGTGTGAAGTGTTTGTCTTGATTAGAATCCACACTATCTCTTGAATATCTGACAAGAAAGTCTTATATGTCAAGAGGATAGTGGGAGTCTTAAAGGTCTTGAAAGTCTCAAGAACTAATCAAGAATAAAACCTGAAGTTCTTCACTAGCACACGACTTGAGGTTTATAACCTATCGTGTTGACATATTCTGTGCCCATTCCAGTTAAAGTTGGCTTTGCATATGAGTTCTTAGAGTTCTCAATTGGTTGCACAATAACTTGGAAGCAATGGCAGGCCCTTGAGCTGCCAGGTGGCAAAAAATTAAGATTGAGTTCAGTCCATATGAGTTTGGATTTGTCATTATCCTTGTCTTGTGACTATGGTTTTGACAATTCACATGGATAAGAACACATACACCATTAAATCTAAGGGTCATAAGGTTTCTCTCCGATTCATGAAAATGATGGTGAGGAAACACTTCCACCAAGTAGATTTGAAGTAGATAGCAATTGTGATATTTGCATTCTCAAAGTCGTTAGTGGAGTTGTGTGGTTAACCGGCACACTAACATGGACTTGTGAGAAGTGGCAAAGGTCTAAACAATTGAGACTATGATTACGGCATCCCTTTTCATAGTTCTGAAATTGTTTAGACACACCTGTGAGCTATCTAAGATAAGGTGTATGATATTGATAAAGTTTTATCAAAGCAATCTAGTATCAGAAATCTGAACTTTGGTAAGAAAGTCAATAAAGTATTGTTTTTTCTAGAAGTTCAACTGATTTCTGAGTACATGTCAAAGCTAGTGGGAGCATAAGTGTTATGCTAATAATCATCATGTTAGTGGGAGCATGATAATTATGATAAAGGTTGCAAGTTAGCAATGTTAATTATAGAAAACAAAAGGTTTCAATTAGGAAAAAGTTGTTTTGCTATAATTAAGGGAGAGGAAATTATACTGCATCTCAAATCTAAAAGCTTAGATTGAGGTTTTAATCGTATTTAGTCAAGTATATATATGAATGTTATGTTGGAATGGCTCAACATAAGAAAATTCTAATATAGGGTCCATTATTTGCGTTCTAAAATTCGATTATGATTACGACATCCCTTTTCATAATCTGAATTATGAGAACTTGGCAAATTGAAATGGAAATATTATAGCAAAAGACTGGTTTAGTCTTTATGTGATACATCATGAATTGTGTCCTATATGCTTCGGATATAGGATCGATTGCATGTGCTATATTCATCCTTTCTAAAATTTTCCAAATGCCTGGGGCATTAAGAAGGGAAAAGGTCTAGAATTGGATATGACTAAAAGGATTAAACAATTGTCGAGGACAATCTAAGGTTTACCAAAGATTGGTTTCTCAAGGACAGTTGGAAGTATAATGATAATTCTGGAAGGACCATATTGACATAATCTGTAAGGAGGAAACTCTTGTTCAGAAGTGATAGTCAAAATGGAATATGGAAATGTTTCAAAGTTAGAAATTATTCAATCTGTGTAAGATTAGGAAACTTAATGCAAGAAGGATGTTTCCAAGGAGTTGATCTCCTTTGGAATGCTCTGTAATGTTTGTTGTCAAGTCTATCTGACTTTGTGCATAATCATTACAAGAGGATCAATGCATATAAGTTTAGAATCTAACAGATTTCAGTAAATGACATGAATTTGGAATTCTTGCATTTGCAGTAAGGATTTGGGACTATGAAAAGAGGATCATTGGAGTTATGTTCAATTGATCTATTTCACAAAGTAAAGATCATAGACAAACATAGTATGCATACTTGGTGTATGGCATGACTAGTGTTTAGAAAACATAGTGTACATGCTTGGAGCATGGGACAACTATTGTTTTAAATTCAAGAATAAAGTTGATAGCTGAAACAGTATACAATGAATAATGTGTAATCATATGGTGATAAATAAAAGGTGTTTTATTTATGTTCATAGGTTTTGATACCATATTCGATTCAATTATTCTTGTGTTTCATTTTGCATGTTTTGACTTCCAGAATAAACTAGGTCATTGTTCTGGATGACTAAGTTATTCAAACCATCCACAGTCGGTCATATGTTGGAAGTAGATATGAATTAAGACTGTCATGGGTTGGCTTGTAGAGGTCTAAGATGTTGGACAAAGGGCTACAAAACTCATGAGTGCTCATAAGTTCTGAGTATTGGATTCAACCCGCGCTCATTGGAATCACTTCATGGATTTTATCACGAGTGATCATGAGACGATAATATCTTATATTATTCAAACCTAGAGATATGAGTTGTTACTATGAGTTGGTTATACATTGATTGCACGAAAACGCATTGGTAACTCGATGTTATAAAACGTGCCTTTGTGTATGATTCAACAAGTAGTAGAACAAGCCATATGAGTCGAAGTTTATCCATTCCTTTTACCTTCGGGATAAAAGCGATATCTGTGGGCCCCTCGATGATTTGGTGATGACAAACGTAAGTGCTCGGCCGGGCCTGGACTGATTTGATTTGTTCAATTAGTCAGTCGTCATAAATTGGAAATTGGGAAACAACAAATGGACAGAGAGAATGATTATATTCCATGTCTCAGTCCATATGATATCTAGAATGGAGGAATATATGATCCCTTATCTAATGGACATGTCATTTGATTTGTTCAGAGTTTGACAGCGGCTTTAAGAGCTACGATTGCTAGTCGGGATCTTGGAGTCATACTTGAATAATAGTTTTAGACTTATCCAAGTGGGAGACTGTTGGATTAGGTGTCTAAGCCTATAACTATTATTGGTATGTATTCGACCCGAGAGTAGCATGGTCCATTTGGGTTGCATATCATCAGGACAATTTGTTAGGATGGACTTTTGAGAGAAGGTTATTTATGGTTTATTAATATATTATAATATATTATAAGTAATAATATATTAATATGAAATCATATGTTTTAATTAGTAGTGATCAAGAATTAATTTGGAATTAATTTAGTGGTCGAAAGAGACTAATTAAATCTATGGGGACTAATTATGATAATTAGTTATATTTATATGTGTTGGGCTTATGATCCATGTTGGACCAAGTTTATGTATGGATACATAAAGAGTTGGGCCACATGAACCATGGATCATAAAACCCATGGGTATGGATTTGGGTTATATCCATGACCCTAGAAATCCCACATATAAATAAATACTTCATTGCCCAAAATCGCCACTTGTATCTTTTTAGAGTTCATGGTGTCTTTTGTGTGCATGGAATTCTCTCTCAAGTTCATCCTTTGTCCATGGTGTGTTGTGATTCCATTTAAGGCTTCCACACTATTGGGGCTAAGCTCTTTAAGGCCAAATACACCAAGAATTCAAGCTCCATCAAAAGGTATGTCATGCTAACTAGTATATTATAATTTTATGTTAAATGCATGCTAGTTGTAAGATTAATACCTTGGAAACCATTTGCATGTATAATTAGTGAAAACATAGATCCAAGGTATTTAGGGTTGTATGTGCACCATAGGATGTTGTAGTATACCAAAACCCAACACTGGATCCTTCGACTCAACTATTAGTTAATTGCAAACTAGTCCCTCCACTTTATAATTAATTCTTTTAACCCAAAATTAATTCTGATTAATTTCTGGCTAACTATTAATTAAACATAATGATTTCTAATTAATATATTAATCCATTAACATATTAATAAATCATTTACATATTAATTTATTAATCTTATAAATTAATATCTCTCCTTTCATAATTTCCTTGTCCAGTTGCTAGGTTGAGGGCAACCCAAAAGGACTGTGCTGCTATCAATTCAAGTACATACCAATTATAGTTATGGGCTTAGACACCTAATCCAACAGTCTCCCACTTGGATAAGTCTGTAACTATAATTGCTTGTATGCCTTCTAAATTTGACCAGCAAATTGTAGCTTCCAAAAGCTACTGCCGAACTCTGACCCAGTCAGTTACGTGTCCTAAGATAAGTGATCATATAATCCTTCGTTCTTCTAGATATCCCTAGACAAAAGACATGGAATGTAATCAATCTCTTTGTCCAGAATCTACGTTTCCCGATTCCTGATTTGTGATGATGTAGGACTTCTAATTGAACACATCAATTTAGTCCTGGCTGGGCCCAGCACATAAGTCAACACCAAATCATCGAGGGGGCCACAGATATCACTTTTCCGGTTAGGGCAAAAGAAACGAATAAACGTTGACTCATATGCTTGTATCTTTTACTCATCAAATTATACATGACAATACGTTTTATAACACCAAGTTACTGATGCGTTTTCGTATCACCAATGCATGACCAACTTGTAAATCACAACTCATATATCTTCGTTTCAAAATTATAAGATATTATCGTCTCAGTATTACTCATGATGAATTCCATGAAGTGATACTCTGAGCGAGGGTTTATCCAATACTCAAATCTCAATTTCTGAGTACTCATGAATGTTGCAGCAATTCTATTGCCATGTCTATCCTTTAGACAATCTACAATCCAGTTAATGACAGTCTTGATTCACTACTTACTTCCAAAAGTACGAGCGACTGTGGAGTTTGAATAATCTTATTATTCGGGAAGTAAAACATGCAAAAATGAAACACAATAATAAACAATTGACAAAAGGCAGAAACCAAACTTATAAATAATACTTTATTATTTAATCACCAAAAGTCAATTACATTTACTTTGTTACAAGTTTCAGAATAAAACTAATCTAACTACTAAAACTAATATCATCTTTCAGTCCTATGCTCCGAGCATGCTGAATATGCTTAGCCCTACTCAGACCCTTTGTGAGGGGATCTGCTGGGTTATCTTCAGATGACACCCTCTTTACTATAAGATGGCCTTCTTCAACTCTATGTCTGATGAAATGGTACTTTCTTTCGATATGTCTGGTCTTACCATGATCTCTCGGTTCCTTTGTCAAGGCAACCACTCCTTCATTATCGCAGAACAGTTCCATAGGCTCCTGGATGGTTGGAACAACTCCGAGATCCCCGATGAAGTTCCTCAACCAAGCTGCTTCTTTCGACGCTTCACTTGATGCTATGTACTCTGATTCACAAGTAGAATCAGCCACCGTATTTTGCTTGGAACTCTTCCAAGTAACTGCTCCTCCATTCAGTAAAAACACCCAGCCCGACTGAGAACGGAAGTTATCTCTATCCGTCTGAAAGCTGGCATCACTGTAACCATCTACTCTCAAAGTATCACTGCCACCAAGCACAAGGACCCAGTCCTTTGTCCTTCGCAAATACTTGAATATATTCTTAACTGCTATCCAATGAGCTCTACCTGGGTTTCCCTGATATCGACTGACCATGCTCAAAGCAAAACCCACATCAGGGCGAGTACATGTCATAGCGTACATGATCGATCCGACAGCGGAAGCATAAGGTACACGACTCATGTCATCTATTTCCTCATCTGTACTCGGGCATTGAGTCTTACTCAATTTGGTATTGCTCTGGATAGGTAGCTCTCCCTTCTTGGAATTTTCCATACTAAACCTCTTTAGTACCTTATCCAAGTATGTGCTCTGACTAAGTCCAATTAGTCTCTTCTTTCTATCTCTCAATATTCTAATCCCAAGAACATAGGCAGCTTCTCCAAGGTCTTTCATGGCAAAACACTTTCCAAGCCAAGACTTAACTTCTTTCAAGGTTGGAACGTCGTTACCAATGAGTAATATGTCATCGACATACAACACCAGAAAAGTTACTATACTCCCACTAGCCTTGATATACACACAAAACTCATCTTCACTTCTAAAGAAACCAAACTATTTGACTTTCTCAAGGAAGCAAAGATTCCAGCTGCGAGATGCTTGTTTCAATCCATAAATGGATTTCTCAAGCTTGCACACTCTATTGGGAAACTTTGCGTCAACAAAACCCTCTGGCTGATTCATGTAAACATCCTCAGCCAACTTCCCGTTAAGGAAAGCAGTCTTGACATCCATCTGCCAGATTTCATAGTCATGAAAGGCAGCTATGGCGAGCAATATCCTAATAGATTTAATCTTAGCTACTGGCGAAAAGGTCTCATCATAGTCAACCCCTGGGGTTTGAGTGAAACCTTTTGCAACCAGTCAAGCCTTAAATGTATGCACATTCCCATCCATGTCTGTCTTCTTCTTGAAGATCCATTTGCACCCAACTGTCTTACGACCTGGTGCACTATCAACCAAATTCCAAACTTGGTTGTCATACATGGACTTAATCTCGCTGTCCATTGCCTCTTTCCACTTGGAAGCCTCTGGGCCTGCCATTGCTTCCTTATAAGTGACTGGTTCATCTAAGTTTACCAGTGTTCTATCACTTATGAATGTGTCACCATCTGAAGTAATATGAAAACCATATAACTCAGGTGACACACTCACCCTAGTGGACCTTCGAAGAGATAATGAGTTATCAACTGGTTCAACAGGAACTATTTCCTCTGGTTGAGTGCTAGTGTCATCTAAGGTTCCTTCATTGGCTAACTCTTGAATTTCTTCAAGTTCAATGGTGCTCCCACTGTCCTCTTTGAATATGAGCTCCCTTTCTAGAAAGACTCCTCTTCGTGCTACAAAGACCACGTTTTCACTAGGCCTGTAGAACAAATATCCAAAAGACTTCTTTGGGTAACCAATGAAAACACATTTCTCACTTCTAGCTGCTAGCTTGTCGTGAGTCTCTCGTCTTACGAAAGCTTCACAACCCCAGACTTTAATATGTGCCAACGAGGGAACTTTCCCCGTCCACATTTCGTGAGGTGTTTTGGCAACCTTCTTTGTAGGGACAAGATTGAGGATGTGGGCGGCTGTCTCTAAGGCATACCCCCAGAAGTGAATAGGAAGCGAAGCACGACTCATCATAGAACGAACCATGTCTAACAAGGTCCGATTACGCCTCTCAGCTACACCATTTAACTGTGGTGTCCTAGGAGGAGTCAATTGTGAGACTATCCCACATTCTTTCAGATAGTCGTTAAACTCGATACTAAGATACTCCCCGCCTCTATCGGATCTAAGTATCTTTATCTTCCTGCCCAATTGATTTTTGACCTCATGCTTAAACTCTTTGAACTTTTCAAAGGTTTCTGACTTATGTTTGATCAAGTAGATATAACCATATCTGCTATAATCGTCAGTGAAAGTCACATAGAATCGATTAGCATCCCTTGTGGTTGATCTGAAGGGCCCACACACATCTGTGTGTATGAGATCCAACAGACCTTCACCTCTTTCACAAGACCCTGTGAATGGTGATTTTGTCATCTTTCCCAAAAGACAAGATTCACACATATCATCTGATTTTAGGTCAAATGATTCCAACACTCCATCCTTTTGGAGTTGGGCTATGCGTTTCTTGTTAATGTGTCCAAGACGACAATGCCACAAGCATGCCTTGTCTACACTATTAGACAAGTCAATATTAAGTACACTATTTCCTAAGCTATCAACACAGGTCACTGTTTCATACACACCATCACAAGGTAAAGCTTCAAACATAAAAACACCATTCTTATAAACAGAAATTGAACCATTCAAATCATTAAAAGAATATTTGAAACCTTGTCTGAACAATGAATGAAATGAAATAATATTTCTCGTCATCTCAGACGAATAGCAACAATTTATTAAATCTAATCTAACATCATTACTAAGCAAAAGTTGATAAACTCCGATCATGGTTACTGGTGAAGACTTTCTGTTTCCCATGATCAAGTTTATCCTCCCTCGCTCTATCTCCTCACTTTCCTTTAGTCCCTGCAAATCAGAACAGATATGAAAACCACATCTTGTATCAAGGACCCATGAACGAGAAGATAATGAGTTATTAGCAGAAATAGTGTAAATACCTGCAGAAGATGGCTTCACTTTGCCATCCTTGATATCTTGCAGATATTGTGGGCAAGATCTCTTCCAATGCCCCTTTTGATTACAATAAAAGCAAACGGCCTCTTTTGGATCAGAAACATGGGGAGTGGAACCATTGGGCTTAGCCTTTGGGCCATTACTAGACGACCCAGCTTGAGCCTTGCTCTTCCAATTTTGCTTGGGAGGACCTTTCCTCTTTTTCCCCTTTCCCTGTCCAATAGCCAACACAGGGGCACTTGTAGGCGTGGAGGGTATACTTTTACCCTTCATTCCTGCCTCAGCTGTCTGCAACAAGTTGTGCAATTGGGCCAAGGTCTGCTAAGTATTGTTCAAATGGTAAGTTATAATAAACTGACCATAACAATCAGGAAGTGAGTTCAAGACCATGTCAATGGCCAATTCCTCATCAAAGTGAATGTTGAGCTTGACCAAACGCTCTATGTAGCGTTGCATTCTTTGCACATGTGACACAACCGATTCCCCTTCTTTCATCTTGCAAGCCATGAGTGACTTGACTACTTCAAACTTTTCTTGACGAGCTCGATTATGGTACTTTTCCATAAGGTCCTTGTTCATCTCAAAAGGCCAGTAGTCCTCATAGTACCTCTGCAGTTCTGGGGACATGGTTGCCACCATGATGCACGCCACTTTGGTAGCATCATCGTAATGTTTCTTGTAGGCAGGAAGATCCTCAGGAGTAGCTTCAGACTCATCAAGCTATTTGAGCTCCTTTTCAAGAACATATTCTTTGTTCTCAAAACGAAGATCCATCTTGATGTTGCGCATCCAATCGTTATAGTTAGAGCCATCCATAATGACTTTGGAGCAGATATTGAGCAAAGAGAAGTTTTGGTTGGAGGAGGATGAAGCAGAAGTGTTTCCAGGAGTAGACATCTGAAAAGAAAGAAAGTTTTAGTTAGATTTCAAGATACCTCAATATAATAACCCAAAGATAAAATATCAAGGTTAGGATCCAACTATGAAGATTCACAACTTAGAAATGGGATGCCGAGATCCAAGTGTAAATTTCATAAAGGTAGGTGAATGACGATTCACCAATTCCACCATTAGACGAAACATACGAAGTGAAATTCCTAATTCTTTTGAGATACATTGAAACTATTCAATGGCATGTTTTAATCTCAGATTATGCTCTTCTATTTGTGACTGGGATGCCGAGGATCACAAACAAGATGTGAATAACCACGCAAATGTGCTTGGTAACCTCATTGTCTTTATCATTAACTATTGATGTGCTGGTAAGCCACACACGCTCCATCAAAATGATAATTATGAGATACCCATTACTACTCTTTATTAGTGCCTTTTAGTGTGCTGGTTAACCACACACGCTCCATTAACGACCAATAAAGCACAATGTGCAATTTCGTGGATTAGCATACTTTTCACATTTTTCCTAAAGTAACTAGAGTTGGGATTTTTTAAAATAATGTTCTAGTACTTTCTTTAATAGCATTATACTTTTAATGAGAAGTAGTTGTCCTATCAAATCCATTCTGCTAACGACCCTCCACTAATCAAGGAAGCGGTGGGTGAGAGTGGACACCCATTCAACTACCATTTTATAGGCAGTTTCCTTATACCCCCCTTATAGACTAGCTTCGTGAATGAGGCATACTAGCGATTTGACTGACCATATTCTTATACATATAATATTAAACATTTAATCATAATACATATATAAGGTGTGTTTTAAAACTTTTTAAAACTTCATGGTTTATATAAATTTCGAAATTTAAACTATTAAATTAAATTTAAATAAACCAATTAACTAGATTTAATATTTATCTATTAATTAACTCTTAATCAATTTATTAAATCTTGTAAGGATTATCTAATTAAATTAATCAATTAATTTAATCCTAATCCTTATCCCTCTAAATTTCGAAAATTAGGGTAAGGATAATTATCCAATTAATCTAATCAAGTAACATTTATCCAAAACAAGAAACCCTAAAACTTCTAGGCATATTTCAAAATTTACAAGGGAGGAGGCTAGGGTTTTCAAAACCCTAACCCTAATTTCGATTAGGGTTCTTTGGAGGCTAGGGTTTTCGAAAACCCTTCAATCCAAAACCCTAATTGCGAAAATTTGGCCTTTAGGGTTTAATGGCTATAAACCCTAATTTGCAATTCAATTATTATAGCAATTCAATTTAAAACAAACAATGGATCTGATACCACTGATGGGTTTTAGGTAAAACAAATAAACCAGAAAACAATTCCTAAGTTCACATGCAACCTACTTTGGATCTATGTTTTAACTATTGAACATACAACTTTGAATTGCAAAACAAGAACCCTAGAGGAGAGGGGCTAATTTCGAAATTAACAAACTAGGGTTTAGGAGTTACATACCTTTCAATTGTTATAGCAAACAATTGATTATCCTCTTGATCTTGATCTTGATCTTCTTGGAAGCTTAGCACCACAAATGTAATGCCTCTAATGGAATCACACCCAAGAACTAGCAAGAAGGAAAGTAGTAGGAGACAGGATGGAGAGAGTATGCAATTTCGGCCTTAGGGTTTCTTCCAAAGAAATCAGTGACCTCAAATGTGAGCCAGGAGGCTCCTTAAATAGCTGAGGGATCTAGGGTTTAGGGAAAACCCTAGTTATCCTTTGCTTAGGGCCTAAGCAAAACCCAAGGACCTTATCTGGACCCCTTGGACGAAATCTCTAGGGTTTCCCCTATGAATTTCGTCCACCTCCTTCCAAGGGGGTTCTGGATCCTTCCACTCAACTATTAGTTAATTGCAAACTAGTCCCTCCACTTTATAATTAATTCTTTTAACCCCAAAATTAATTCTGATTAATTTCTGGCTAACTATTAATTAAACATAATGATTTCTAATTAATATATTAATCCATTAACATATTAATAAATCATTTACATATTAATTTATTAATCTTATAAATTAATATCTCTCCTTTCATAATTTCCTTGTCCAGTTGCTAGGTTGAGGGCAACCCAAAAGGACTGTGCTGCTATCAATTCAAGTACATACCAATTATAGTTATGGGCTTAGACACCTAATCCAACAGTAACGCTCCCCCAGGAATAGCTGCGAGGCGCTCATCCAGAAGAGCACCGACTTGGTTGATTATGTCATTGGTCACACCCGAGATTAGTTCATTGAAAGCGTTATTGAATTCCTCAGCGACAATATCCCTAACTTGCTCCATTTGGAGCTGATTAAGTCGAGCAGGCGGAGCCATCTGTATCCGTAGAAGGAGGAAAATATTTAGAAATAATTCAGCCTAGATATTTCTAGGAAGACGAAACACTCAACTTGCCGAAAATTTCTCAACCTTGCCCCGACCCGAAACCGGCACCGATGTTTCAAATAGTAGGGGCCCTTCTACTACCTTCCACACAAGTTCCAATTTCGCATTCTCGTCTAGTTTCAAAATTTCCAGCTCGCTCTAGCCGTTAATTTTACAACTCTCTCACATGTTAACACTAAATAAATGTGTAATCTAACATTTTAAGACTAGTAGAATCCAATTCATAGTCAACAATTTAACATAAACATTTAACATAAGAAATAAGGCTTACTTGGCTGGCCGACTGGCACACCGCGACATCTTCCACTACTAGTCTTCAGAAAGTTTGAAAAATCTTTTAAAAAGAAAATAAACTCTTATATAGCCTCAGATTTGAGTCTAGAACATCCACAAGAATGCCTAGTTCCCTCAAACTGTGGCTCTGATACCAACTTGTGACACCCAAATTTTTTGCAAAAATTTTAAACTTTTAAAACGCATCTTAAATTAAATTAAAACAACTGAAATAGTCATAACATAATCCATCAACTTAATAATCATATAAAATAAGTGCAGAAGTAATAAAAATATTAAGGTCCCAACAAAAATAACTAGTAGCGATGTCCCGGAGCTCCATGTCAAGCCTTAGCCTCTTTAATCTTAACACCTGAAAAGTTATAAGGGAAACCGTAAGCACAAAGCTTAGTGAATTCAAACACATACATTGTACTAACATTCATATTTACTAACCCTAATCCATTTTCCAATTATAATTATATGATAAGGGCAAAGAACGAATCAATGCCTATAATACAAGAAGGACTTGTAGGTTTGAACCGCACCGGGAAGATCCCATATCATTTGGCCCTAATCACCGCACCTCATGATGAGTATTACGTTGGTGATATTACCTACCCACCGTACTGGTAAATCCGTATCCTTTGGTGGTGTCCCTATATCCATAATTAGTTACATACAATGCACATGTATGAATTAAATCAATGGTTATATAGCATGCCTTTATAATAAATTCAAATAATCACACACGAGCTAACTAGCAAACGCAAACATCAATACAACGGTGTGAGAGAAATCACCTTGAGTGAGTAGTAAGGATAGCTAACAATCAAATAATGCTACCAAGCTTGAGCAAACTTCAAAACCTCACCTAAGAAGGACTAAAGGTTAGAAAGGAGAAGTAATGAAGCTATGAGTTGAGAAAAGAGTAATCACAGCAAGGTCTCTAAAACAGACCTGCTGTTCAAAACGGATTTACTCCAAAATCTAAAACAGAAACATAGCTTTAACTAAATTTTATAGGAAATTATGATTGCTTAGGATTCCAGAACTATAAAGAACTCCTTCTAACTCCAAAAGATGAATTAAATATGAATTTTACAAAATGGTGTATCACTTCTGTCTACAACAATACAGTCAAGTGATGTTGGCCAATTCTACCCCACTTGTGAGTAGAATTCGTCCAAAAAAAAATTCAAAGAAGTAAAGGACATACAAATGAAAGTCTCAGAGTTGGAATTGAATGAAAAGCATCTCCCAAACTCCAGATATAAAATTCACATTGTGGACAATCACAGCACTAGCAAAAGCTGGTGACTGTCCACTGATCTGGAGTGTGGATCCATTCTAACCAATTTATAATTGGAAATAATACCCCATCTGCTCCAGATCTTAAATTCATAATATCAGGAACATATAGAAACTTGGAATCACTCTGGATCCTTTTCCAAGCCTTAGAAATGATGAAAACAAAATGACATATCAGAACAGACCCGGATCAGACCTAATAGCAAAGATGCCATTCTTACCCATAGATAAAGTCCTTATCAGTATGGTTGGCCTGCTTAAGAAAGTTAGCCAACTCAACTTGTGAACTTTGTGAACTGGTTTGGGGTCCGTTTCAGTTCTAGAGCTCAAGATATGAGTTTTACAAAATGACTACAGATCTGATGGAAAACAGAATCGTAGCCACCCGTGATTCCTTTTTGGCTTATCCATCCTTCTCCCTTTGAAACACATTTTAAGATGTGTTCATCATCCCAATTTAGTACCCATGATCATGGTGGTACTAAAAAGGGTTAGGTATCATTAGGATTTCATTTTGCCACAAGATTGTAATAATAATCAACATGAAGAACATAAAGCACATAAAATCACCATTCTCCCTTTTAGGGTTTCCATGATCTTTTGCAACATGTAATCCCTTAGATCCATCATCCACCATATATGGGGTGAAGATAGGATCTTGAGATGATGTATAACATATAATTCTTTGCAAATAACAAAAGAGATACAAATCAAATAAGAAGGAGAAGAAGTGAAGATGAAATCATAAAAGTAGAACAAGGTTATGAATCAAGTTGTAAGAAATGATAAGGATGTTCATACCAATATGAATCAAGGCTGGAAATAAACAAGAATTAAACTCCAAACAACAGCCCCTTGGCTGCTCTTGATCCCAAAGAGAGAGAAGGACGATGTGAGAGAGAGAGAGAGAGTAGGGTTTAGAGTGTTTTTCTTGTGTGTGTTCCAAATGACTCAATTCACACATTAAGTACTATTTACTAGATGGACTTTGCAAATAGGCCCATAGCCCATGGACTTCAATAAAAGGAGTTTACAAGATGATCAAAAGAGTCCAATAACATAAGAAATCAGACCTTGGTTAAATAAATTAACCCAAGGTTACAAGAATAATTAAATTAAAATAACCAAACGTACCGAGAAAAACCGGGGCGTTACAGGTAGGGTAGTAGGGCTCTTTGTGGAGAAATTTGGCCATGTCGTTTGTGCGAGAATGGAGGTACATAAAGAATTTAGGTGTGTGGTTCTATAGTATCATAAAATACTCCTATAGTATTTTAAACTTGGTATTTGATTCTTAGAGTTTCTTGGTATATAGGGTTGGTAAGTTTTAGACTCGTTTCCCACCATGACCATTCCTAAACACATGTTGGTCATATCTCGTATAAATATAGTTGATCAGGATATATTTATCCCTGATATGATTACATAACTGTCATGGCTTGATCGTAGCGTTCAACTTATCTAAATACTTTTATATGGTTCTTATTACGACACTGTTCTTTGTATGTATGCATGTGCGTATACTTTTATAAAAATACTTGTATTTTAAAATTATACTTTTAGTCAGTGTGTTTTTGTCCCATTGTATTTATAGTTGTATATCTTATATGGTTTGATATACTTAGTTCACTATAAACAATGCTCTGACAACCAATCTATCATACCCCCAAACCGGTAAAACGGCGGAAACGTCTGGGGGCGGATGACGTCATGTACAATATCATAACAACTGCATAATAGAGATCAAAGCATGACAAACATTGTATTGATGATTTAATATTTACATTGAGTTCGATTCATTGTTTGACTCCAAAAGCATACAACAAAAATATAAGATGTAACAATACTAAGCTCCTTCTTCGCAAAACCTGTGTGGATACCTGTCTACTGATTCCCTGAGAATATAAGCGGTTTTGAAAAAGAGAATGTCAACAATTAAGTTGGTGAGTTCATGAGTATTTTGTATGAGAAAGATATGTCTTTGTTCTTTGAAATGATAGTGTGTTCTCCCAAAAAATCCAATATTTTCTTTAGAAATGATCTATAGTCTTAAACGCCCTAAGACTGAAAATGTATAAGTATTGTTGTACTCTAAAGTAGTATAATGTATTTTCATATCTTTATAAAATCATTTGTATGCATGTTTCCCAGAAATGTAAACGGTATTGTACTGGAAAATAGTGTAATGTAATTATATCTGTGTAGAACCCATTGTATGTATGTATCTAAAACTACCTGTTTGTACAGTAGAATAGTGTAATTTAGTTTTATTATTAAATAAAACCATTTGAAGGTATGTTTTCCCTGTAACCCAAACGTTTTATTAACACTTATTGTGAGTGTTTATTATAACCATGCTAACGACTAGTGGCCTGCACGACATTCTTCAGGCGTCGGAATGGTACGACATTTGTCACCCCAGACCTGCCGGTCCAACTGTAGCTAACAATTTAGGTGTTGGATTGTCAGTCTCGTATAGATCTATACACAAGTGTCACGCTCTCCCTACAAGAGACTCTGGTTATAATTCAGGATTTTTAGTGGTACTCTGGTGGGTACAATGAAGTAGTGGCTCACAATCCTATATTAACTGGTTTACGTATAGTGTAATGAAATCTCTTTTTCTTATAACTGTATGTATTACCCTTTCATAGTGGTTACATAGCGTAAAAATAATTATACTTTTAAATAATTATTTTTATTGTCCCAAAAGGGTATAATAGTGGGAATATTCCATAAACTATACCTATTATAGTTTAAATAAATGTTTTGTTTTAGTCAAAACCTGGTATGTATCTGTTTCACAAATTTAGAAATAAAACCATTTCATAAATTTAGCATTTTTGTATAAACGGCAAGTAAATGTATGTAATCAAATTTGTAGCTGGGAAGAGGTACCGGGTTTAATACCCACGTGGGGTCAGAGGTCGGGAGTTCAATCCCTGCAAAACCCAATTTGGGTGCCTCTTAAACTTGTGCCACATGTGGGGAAATTTTCCCTGGAAACCCCTATGGGGGTTGGGTTTGCCCTGTAAAGGAGCTCGAACCCGGGGTGCTCGTTGAAATATGCGAGTAGGCTTCCGTTTAATCATTTGCCGTTTCCAAAAAGAATATGGCTATTTATATTTTGTAAAAAAAATAATGTAACGGTTTGTATTTTAACACAATTGTTCTTGTGTTATACTTGTATCCCCCCCTAAAACATAGAAAAATCATGAAAACTGTAGCGGTATGAACTCACCTTGAGTGTGCGTTTTTGGTTGAATACGAAATGATAGTGATGATCATCGGGTTAGAACACGTATATATAGCCGTATCCTAATAGTATTAACACACGATAATGTGCGCAAATTAGTTAAACTACCAAGAACATGTTGTAAAGACACTAGATAAATTAAGTAAACTTACCAAAAATTCCTAAGAATTAACTTTGAGGAATTGGTTATCTAGGAAATGTTTGAAGGTGTTCTTAGGATGTTCTTGATGATACTACTGGGAATGCATGAAGACATGAGGATGTATAAAAGTTCTTATGAATTTTGAGAGAGAATGTATCTGATTGTGAAGATGCATTGGAAGGTGTAATTTATCTCTTTGGAAGGTAAAAGTTGATGTGATATATGCATTGGAAGGTGTAATTTATCACTTTAGAAGGACTGCTGTGACAACCCGATATTTTTCAAATCAATGTAACATTCACAAAGTCAAGTATAACGAACTATTTGGAATCAACGAAATTAGCGTAAAAAATGAAGTGTTCTAAAATCTTAATTGGGACGCATAAAGTGCTAAATATCGTGCCAAGGTTTCCAAAAACATAAAGAACACTCAAATCCGAGTTATAACGAAGGAGTTATGACTAATCGAAAGTCCACGACACACCCGGTAAAACACTGCTAAACGTAAAAAGTGAAATTTCAATAAAATGCTTTTTAGCCTTAGGTATCTAAACGAAAGTCGTAGATTACGTTAAACCGTGAACATACATAAAAAGAACGCCCAAATCTGACTTCGTATGAGGAAGTTATGATTTTTCTAAGTTTCGGAGCAACGGTAGACAGCTAAAAACTCGAAATAAAGATCGATCGATTTTTAGCCAACGCAACCTAAACAAGAGTTCAAGGTCTCTACAATAGTAGTACAATGGTAAAAAGACAGACGAAAACGGACGTCGGATAAAGAAGTTATGGAATTTTAACGGAATTATCGTGTCCCGGCCTATTAAATAAAATATATTTAAAAATAAATCAAAATTAGCCGACGAAGTCTAAATGAAAGTTGTAGAGTATTTTCTCACCTTCGCGTGGATATAAAGAACGTTAAAATTAGAGCTCGTATACGAAAGTTACGGATTTTACAAGTTCATGGCACACACACCGAGACGATTTACGCCCAACGTACCCTCGTACGCCCAGCGTACTCGGATGCTAGGCTCCGGATCGTCCACGTCGCCCCCTACGCCTCTACGCCGTCCCGTCTGAAGTCCGGCAGTCGAAGATGCGGTCACGCATGACGTCGCGTACGCCCAGCGTACCCTCGCTAGTACGCCCCGCGTACGCGAGGGTTCCAGCCCCTATAAAAAGGATGCGAGGGTTCCGGACATAAGTGCTCATTTCCTCTCTTTCTCTTGTGTTTTTACTCCGTTTTATGTGCAAGAAATATCCCGAAGCCCCGGTTTTCATACCCAAGCCCCGTAGGAAGTTTTACGCCCCCGAGATTCCCGAGAATCCCGAGAAATCCGCTTTCTCCTGTCAAAGTTCTGCCCGGTTTTCGTCTCACTTTCTTCAATCTATCAGGTGAGTTCATACCCCTATTTTTCACGTCTTTTCATGTTTTAGGGGGGGAATACAAGTGCAATACGAGAAAACATATCGCTTTATACAGATTCAAATATAACATTTACATTTTATAACTTCGATATCAACATTATACTTTACATGCAAAGTTTGTATTACATCGAGTTTTTATCACCAAATGGAACACACTTTCGGAAAACTATAATGGGTATAGTTTGCGGGTTATTCATTACATCTTTACGTAAACATTGTGAAAATGGAATACTTTTATCTACATGAAATATAGACTTTCTTTTTCGTAAATCTATTAATACCAAGTGTTGTGAGATATTCAACTTCAATGTACTCTGAAGTACGCATTTCAAGTCGTGTATTATAAACCATAATCTCTTGGAGGGAGAGCGTGATACTTGTGTATAGATCTATACGGGATTGACAATCCCGCACCTAAACTGTTAGCTACAGTTAGACCGGCAGGTCTGGGGTGACGAATGTCATAACACTACAACGCCTGAAGAACGTTGTTACAGGCAGTCTGGGTCAATAGCATTGTTATAAAACTCACACGGAAGTATTTAAAATAAGTTTGATTACGAGACTTTTGAATGCATTCAGTAAATACTTTATTTGGGTATAAATACACTTTCACCATTTTAGCACGAATGATACTATTGCACTCTAGCCTTTGGAACTTTTCAAATTATATGTAGAAAATATTGGATTTTCTGGGAAACACGTTCGGTTATTTTTTTTAAAGGACATACAAATTTCAGTACAAAAACGCTTATGAACTCACCAACTTAATTGTTGACACTTTTTCAAACTACTTGTATTTCTCAGGGATTCAGTAATACAGGTAACCATCAGCTTTTGGAGAAGGAACGCTAAGGCGTCTATTATTAAAATATTTTGAATCATCATATTTGTAATATTCTTTTGAAACATGTAATACACGCAACAATGTAAGTTTTTATTATAATAATGATGGTTGTGTTACTTTCTTTACAATATTCAATTGTTATGGTACTACGTGAAGTCACCCACCCCCGAATGTTTCTGCCATTCTGGTTTGGGGGTGTGACAGATTGGTATCAGAGCATTGTTTATAGTGAACTAAGTATATCGAACCACATAAGATATACAAACTATAAATGCAAATGGACCAAAAACCCTCTGACAAAACGTTTTCATAAACGATGCTTTTAATGACTTAAAGTGATATACATTTTTTTTAAGTACACGTAGGCATCGGTCTCGTATCATATCAAAATTTTATAAAAAGTATTAAGACAAGTTGCGGCACTACGACTTGGCCTCGGGGTATGTAATCAAATCGAGAATAAATATAGTCTGATCAACTATATTCATCCTAGATGTGACCAACATATGTCGAGGAATGGTTGTAGTAAGCAACAAGTCGAAAACTTACCAAATTAAACACTAAAAATCAAACTCACAATTTTGAAATACTATAGGAGTATTTTGTAAAAACTAATGGAACTATTATAATCATGCGAATCTCGGTAGTTAATTAAAAATAGGAATCGTCAAATAAAATTTATCCTTATCAAAAATTTCCTTTCTTACTCCTGAGTTTTATATATAATTCTCTTGCCCCTATTCTCGATCAGACGAAATGGCAGGTTTTCACATTCCCGGAGATCCCTACTACCCTAACCAGGGTAATGGAGGAAATTCCGAAGAGGACGACCCCGAAGAGGATTCCGAAGAGGAAATTCCCGAGGAAGAACCCGAAGGAGAACCCGAGGAAGAATCCGAAGAGGATCCTGAGGAAGACCCAGACGAGAATACAGAAGAGGAAGGAGATGGTGGGAGCACAGACTCGGAGCCTGAGGTCTACAATCCTCCCCGAGGAGCAGCAAATCCCCCAAGGAACTTTCAGGGCCCGACGCCCCGCTAGGCTGTGGATCTGAAGCGTTGGAGCAGGGAGCAAGGGCAACGCCCACCCTACGGCATGGCGCGAGGCTTCTATAACCTCCGCAACGGGGGTTCAGCCGACCGAGCACTCCCTGTCATGGTCCGACGCATTGCCAACCAAGGCGAGCAAGCAAGAGCAAATGCCAACCAAATCTTGGACATTGGGGCCCCGCTGCTGTCACCGCGGTACGTCTTCGTCGTCTGGACGAAGAGCATGAGCGAACAATAGAACACACCTTTTCCCTGCAGAAGGACATCACTGCTACTAGAAACGAAGTGAGGGAGCTCCATAGGAACCAAGCCGCAATGGAGAGGCGCGTCATCGAGGCTGAACGTCAAGTAGCCCAAGCTAAGGCTTCCACAACCACATACCATGGTCCGCAGCGTGCCACCCGCTCAGAGTAGAGCGCGTACTTTTGGCGCTATGTATATACCTATTAAATAAGTGTTGGTGCTACTCTTTCCTTTAAGAATGTAAACCTGACGAATTGTGAGAATGCAGTTCGGGGGTCGGAATGCGGTCAAATATTCCCCATTTTCATTGATATACCCTAGACCTATATAAGGTCAAATTTTCCTGATCGTTGTATCACATACTAATATCAATGAAATTGACACGCATTTATTATTTCTTTGAGTATTCCATTAAATTCTTAAAAGAAGCATATACTTATTTTTGAAAGGTTCCATTGACATGTGAAAACCAGAAATGTTCAGGACTAAAACAATATAATACTAAAACCTACCATAATCATTTCTAATGACTTATCAAGAATCTGTCTCTTAACTTGTGGCAGAATCATGCCACCAAGGAGAAACCCCCGACGTTTCAATACAAACGAAGCACCAGCACCACCTCCACCACCCCCTCCAACAATGGATGATGCTACCTTTCAGGCAGCTGTAACAGCTGCCGTAACCGCAGCAATGACACAAGTGAGTAACAATGGATCAGGAGGAGGAATAAATAGCTCTACTAATGGCCAAAACCAAGGTCGCTCCGGGGAATGTACTTACAAAGACTTCTCCAACAGCAAACCTATCCCCTTTAATGGAACTGGGGGAGTGATGGCTCTATCCCAATGGATAGAGAAAACAGAAGCTGTGTTCGAGATATGCTCATGCCCCGAGGAAAGCAAAGTAAAATTTGCCGCCTGTACTTTCTCCGAGTGAGCCCTAACGTGGTGGAATGGCCACGTCAAGTCACTAACTCTGGTGGTGGCAAACTCGATGGATTGGGAGAACCTGAAACGGATGCTACTACGAGAGTACTACCCAAGGGGCGAGATTCAGAAGCTCGAGCAGGAGCTTTGGGGTCTTACGATGGTGGGCTCGGACATCACCAGCTATACGAATAGGTTCAGTGATTTAATGATACTTTGCCCAGGAATGATGATTCTGGAAAGCCAAAAGGTGGAAAGGTATATCTGGGGGCTGTCGCCCCAGCTTCGAGGAAGTGTGCTAGCTTCCAAACCCACGACGTTCGACAGCGCCAAGGAACTAGCACAATCTCTCGTTGATCATGGGGTCTGCCAAGGTATCACGACCGTCGTCCCGGAACCAACCAAAGGAAGCAACAACAATGACAGCAATGCCAACAACAACAACAAGAAGAAGTTTTGGAACAAGAGGAAAGGTCAAGCTTCGCAAGAACCTTCAAAGAAACAAATAGTGGCGGTCCATGCCGCTACTACCCCCACCGCTGTTCCCGCTACCCCCGCGCCGATAAAGCAATATGCTGGGAATCTGCCAAAGTGCAACAAATGCAATTACCATCACCACGGTAATTGCCGGGAGATTCACTGTAAAAACTACGACAGAAAAGGGCACACTGTCCGTTTCTGTAAGGCACCGGCGCGACCAATCACCCAAGTTCCTGGTACTGGAGTAAGCCAGACATGTTATGGGTGTGGGGAAACTGGGCACTTCAAGAGGGATTGCCCTAAGGCGAAGAATTCTGGCGGTGTAGGAAGAGTGTTGGCAATAGGGCAGAACAAAACAATAGCCGATCCCACGGTGGTTACGGGTACGTTTCTCCTCAACGACATTTATGCATGCATACTCTTTGACTGTGGTGCGGAGAGAAGTTTCGTGAGTCATAAATTCAAACACTTACTTAAACAAAAACCCCAAGCACTCAATAAAATATTCACGGTATAAATGGCAAACGATAAAAACGGAAAGCACAAACGATATGTACATAGGTTGTACGTTAAATTTAAATGAACACTCGTTCCAAATCGACCTTATGCCGATTACTATAAGGAGTTTTGATGTCATCATCGGTATGGACTGGTTAAGCCTTCACCATGCCAATATACTTTGTCACGAAAGGGCCGTTCGCCTCAATCTGCCAAGCGGCAAAACTCTTGTCATTTATGGTGAGAAACCCAGTACAAATTTACAAATCATCTCATGTGTCAAAGCCCAAAAATACCTTCGCAAGGAATATCATGCCTTTCTAGCCCACGTGGTAGACAAGAAGCGAGAAGTGAAGGACATTAAAGACATTCCGGAAGTCTGCAATTTCCCCGATATTTTCCCTGAAGATCTTCCAGGAATCCCACCGGAACGTCAAGTCGAGTTCAGAATCGATTTGATTCCCGGAGCTACCCCGGTAGCAAAATCGCCATATCGTCTAGCACCGGCTGAAATGCAGGAGTTATCTAGTCAGCTGAACGAGCTTCTAAGTAAGGGATTCATCAGACCGAGCTTCTCACCTTGGGGAGCACCAGTTCTGTTCGTAAAGAAGAAGGACGGATCTTTTCGCATGTGTATTAATTACCGGGAGCTGAACAAACTCACGATCAAGAACCGATATCCCTTACCACGCATAGACGATCTGTTCGACCAACAACAAGGAGCGAGCTACTTCTCAAAGATCGATTTAAGATCTGGGTATCACTAGCTGCGAGTCCTGGAAGGAGACATTCCCAAAACGGCATTCCGAACTCACTATGGGCACTACGAGTTTGTAGTGATGCCCTTTGGATTGACGAATGCACCATCAGTGTTCATGGACTTGATGAACCGAGTATGTCGTCCTTTCCTGGACAAATTTGTGATCGTATTCATAGATGATATACTCATCTATTCAGGGAGCAAGGAGGAACATAGTCAACATCTCCGACAAGTCTTGGAAACTTTAAGGACAGAGAAGCTATACACAAAGTTCTCAAAGTGCGAATTTTGGATTCGGAAAGTAGATTTCCTAGGTCACGTGGTCAGCAATGAGGGGATACACGTGGACCCTTCCAAAATCAAGGCGATCGAGAACTGGACAACTCCAAGGACTCCAACGGAAATCCGACAATTCTTGGGAGACTGTTGGATAAGGTGTCTAAGTCCATAACTATTTATGGTATGTACTTGACCCGACCCGGCATGGTCCATTTGGGTTGCATGGCACCATGCAATTGGATAAACTAAAATGAGAGAAATAACACTTATGGTTTATTAATATATTATAAGTTCTAATATATTAATAATATTATTTAATTAGTTTGATCAAGAATTAATTTAGAATTAATTAAGTGATCAAAAGATAACTAATTAAATATATGGGTAGATTATGTAAATCTTCCATATATTATATAGTGGGCTAAGAGGCTCCATGGATTATCAAGTTGGGTTCCACCCATAGGATGCTCCATGGGAGTTACAAACCCATGGGTCATGGAAATGAAGAGTCATGACACATTAGGGTTTACATGGTGTAACCCTAGATGTGTCAACACTATATAAGAAACCCATTCTCCACCAAAATAGGCTACACATAAGAAACAAGAGGGCTAGAGCCGATTTTGCAAGTGTAAGATTCTCTCAAAGTTTACTCATTTGCATTTGGTGTTGTGTGAAGCATTTGAGGCATCACACTTGGGGTGCTAGGCTCACAAGGTTTCAAGGATCATAATCAACAACAAGGTAAGTTATTCTATCTTTCATTCAAGTTAAAAATGTTCCCCATGTATGCTAGATAGGAATATAACCTTGGAATTCAACTTTGCATGATTATTAGACAAACATAGATCCAAGGTTATTAGGGTTGCATGTACACTTAGGAAGTGTTAGAATGCTCAAAACCCATCAGTGGTAACAGAGCCTAGGTTTGTTTGTTGTTTTTTTGTTTGTGTGCAAACAGCTTGAAAAAAAAAATCGTTTTTCTGTTTTCTGCTCGTATGAAAGTTTGCACATTTGTTGCTGGAAATGGACTAGAAACATTACCCTAAATTGTTTTGATGTTTTAAAGCTTGTTTTAGATGGTGTAATGTTTATGCTAATCCATTTACAATGGCAATTATTAAAATTACAAGTTTTTTTTAAGTGTAATTTTTGATTTTTGAAAGTGTTCATATTCATGTTCTTGAACTTATGAAGATTAGATGATCATAGGAATTGTTTGTAACCTTCATGGTAGTTTAATTCATGATCATAATGTGTTTTAATGGAGTCCATAACTTGTCCTCAAGTTATGGAAAACCAAAAGTCTCACTTTTATTAAAGCCATTAAAAGAACACAAGAGTTATAAAAATGAAGAGTCTTCATTTTTATTACTCAATTAATTCATAAGTTATAAGAAATGAAAAGTTTTGGAAGTTTACAAAACTTGCCCTCAAGTTTTGGAACATGTAAAGTCTTGATTAAAACTTTAGTTCCAACCCTTAGAATTTTAAAAGTTAAAATTCAACCCTTATACTTTATAATATTATAAGTTACTAATATATATATGTATAACGTCAAGTCGTCTTACCGCTAGTACGCCTCATTCACGAAGCCGGTCTATAAGGGGGGTATAAGGTTGTTGCCTATAAAATGGCAACTTAATGGGTGTCCACTCTCACCCACCGCTTCCTTGATCGGTGGAGGGTCGTTAGCCGAACGGGTAAGACAAGGACTTATAAATTCTCATTAAAAGTATGATGATTATTATAAAGTAACTAAATGCTTTTATTAAATTCCCAATCTTAGTTACTTTAGGAAAATGTGAATAAGGTGCTAATCCATGAAATTACACTTTACACTTTGTTTAAGTCGTTGGTGGAGCGTGTGTGGTTAACCGGCACACTAACTTGGACTTAACAAGGTAGGTAAAGGGTGACTTAAGGTTTACCATAGCATCGGTGGAGCGTGTGTGGTTTACCGGCACATCGATTGAGTGATAAACCTTGAGGGTACCAAGTGATTTGCATGGTTACTTCACACCTCGTTTTGTGATCCTCGGTATCCCAGTCACAAAACTTGGAGGGCACACTCGAGATTGAAACATGCCTTTGAAAAGTTCATTGAATCTCAAAAGAATCTAGGAATTTCTAAGAACCAATTAAAAACCTAATATTTATATTTCGTTTTTCATGGTGGAAATTGGTGAATCGTCATTCACCTACCTTTCAAATATGTTATAGCTTGGATTACGGCATACCTCTTCTAAGTTATAATATATTGTGATTGGATCCTAGCCTTAATATTACATTTGGGTGTTTTATTAAGGACTCTCTTAATATCTAAACTAATCTTGTCCTCTTCTTTCAGATGTCTTCAAACAATGCTGCTTCTGGCTCTAATCCTAATGGCTCCTTTACCCTTATGAACTTGTGTGGGAAAGTCACTTTTGATGGATCCAACTTCAATGAATGGATCATAAACATCAGGATGATTACCCGCTACGAGGACAAAGAATATGTCCTTGACAAGGAGCTTAAGGAGATTGATGAGACCACTGCAACTCCCCAGGAGATCGCTGACTTCCGGGCACATAAAAGGGATGCTACAAAAGTGGCATGCATCATGTTGGCCACCATGACAGCGGAACTCCAAAAATCCTATGAGGACTTCTACCCTTTTGAAATGCACCAAGATCTGATGGAAAGATACCATCAAAGTGCACGACAAGAGAGGTATGAAATCATATGCTCTATCATAACAACCATGATGAAGGATGGGGAATCCGTCACGAGCCACATGCAGAAAATGCAAAGGTATATGGATCGGTTGCTGAAGCTTAATGTGAACTTCCCTGAGGAGCTTGCAATAGATATCATTTTGCACTCCTTACCATCGTGCTATGATCAATTCCGCATGACATATCACATGAATAAGGAAGAGGTCACACTCAGAAAACTTCAGGGACCCCTCAAGACCGCAGAAACAGGTCTTAAGGGTAAGTCGGTTGTTAACACTCCTACTCCAAACTCCGCCCCGGTTTTGGCAATCGGGAAAGGTAGAGGGAAGAAGAGGAAGAGCTCTTTGAAGGGTACCAAGGCTAGCACCCTTGATGGCTCTTCTTCAAGTGGAACCAAGAAAGGTTTTGTCACTCCTTCTTCCTACCCTAAAGAGGCTGAATGCTTTTATTGCCATGAAAAGTCACATTGGAAGCGGAACTGCCCAAAGTACCAGCAAGATGTGAAGGATGAGAAAGTTAAACCCAACCATGCAGGTATTTACACTATCTTATCTAATAACTCACCCCATTCTAACTCTTGGGTCCTTGATACCGGTTGTGGTATTCATATCTGTTCTGATTTGCAGGGACTAAGAAGAAGTGAGAATGTGGAGCATGGAAGAATAAACTTAATCATGGGGAATAGGAAAGCTTTACCTGTCACCAAGATTGGAGTTTATACTTTATCGCTAAGTAGTGGGTTTAGTTTAGATTTGAATAAATGTTGTTATTCGCCAGAAATGGCAAGAAATATTATTTCCTTTCATGCATTGTATAAACAAGGTTTCACCTTTTCATTTGATAATGAAGTTGGTTCGATTAATGCTTTCTTTAATAATGTTCTTTATTTTAAAGCATTACCTTGTGATGGTGTGTATGAAACTGTATCTGTGGTTGATAACTTAGGAAATAATGTATTGTGTATTGATTCTGTTAATGATAATAACTTGGATAAAGCATCATTATGGCATTGTCGTCTTGGACATATAAGCAAGAAAGGCATAGGCCAACTCCAAAAGGATGGAGTATTGGAATCATTTGACCTAAAGTCAGATGATAGTTGCGAATCATGCTTACTTGGAAAAATGACAAAGTCACCCTTCACAGGTTCTTGTGAGAGGGGTGAAGGTTTGTTGGATCTTATACACACGGATGTGTGTGGGCCCTTCAAAAATGCCACAAGGGATGCTAATCGTTATTATTTGACTTTTACTGAAGATTACAGTAGATATGGATATGTCTACTTAATCAAGCATAAGTCAGAGACTTTTGAGACGTTTAAAGAGTTTAAACAGGAAGTCGAGAATCAATTGGGCAGGAACATTAAGATGCTTCGATCCGATCGAGGTGGTGAGTATCTTAGTTCAGATTTCCTCGACTATCTTAAGGAATGTGGGATTGTCTCACAATTGACACCTCCCAGGACACCGCAGTTGAATGGTGTAGCTGAGAGGCGTAATCGAACCTTGTTGGATATGGTTCATTCCATGATGAGTCGAGCTTCGCTACCAATCTCATTTTGGGGGTATGCCTTAGAGACTGCCGCCCATATCCTTAATCTAGTTCCCACAAAGAAAGTTGCCAAAACTCCTCATGAGATGTGGACTGGTAAAGTACCCAAACTAGACCACATTAAGATTTGGGGTTGCGAGGCTTTCGTGAGACGCGAGACTCATGATAAGCTCGAACCTCGAAGTGAGAGGTGTATTTTCATCGGCTACCCACAGAAATCCTTTGGTTACTTCTTCTACAGACCTAGTGAGAATGTGGTCTTTGTAGCTAGGAGGGCTTTCTTTCGAGAGAGAGAGAGTTCATAAGCCAAGGAGACAGTGGGAGGCAAGTTGACCTTGAAGAAATTCAAGAGTCAAGTGGTGAAGGAACTTCAAACCCTAGCACTCAACTTGAGGAGGAAACTTCTGTTGAGCCAATTGACAAGTCTGTACCTCTGAGGCGTTCCACAAGGGTTAGGAATGCACCTGAGCATTACTATGGATTCCATATTACTGCGGAAGGTGATACACTTATCAATGATGAGACACTGATAGGTCTGGATGAACCTAACAGTTACGCGGAAGCCATGGCAGGCCCTGAGTCAGCCAAGTGGAAAGAGGCAATGGACAGCGAGATACAGTCCATGTATGACAATCAAGTTTGGAACTTGGTTGAGAATGTACCAGGTCGTAAGAGTGTAGGGTGCAAATGGATCTTCAAGAAGAAGACCGACATGGATGGTAATGTACACACTTATAAGGCACGACTGGTTACAAAGGGTTTCTCACAAACTCCAGGAGTTGATTATGATGAGACCTTTTCTCTAGTGGCCAAGATTAAGTCTATTAGGGTTCTGTTAGCCATAGCCGCATTTCATGACTATGAAATATGGCAAATGGATGTCAAAACCGCTTTCCTTAATGGAAAGTTGGCTAAGGATGTTTACATGAGTCAGCCAGAGGGTTTTGTCAACACAGAGTACCCTAATAGAGTGTGTAAGCTTGAGAAATCCATTTATGGGTTAAAGCAAGCACCTCGCAGATGGAATCTTTGCTTTGATGAGAAAGTCAAGGAATTTGGCTTTTCTAGGAGTGAAGATGAATCTTGTGTATATGTCAAGGCTAGTGGGAGTATAGTTAGCTTTTTGGTATTGTATATGGATGGCATACTACTCATAGGAAATGACATCCCAACTCTGCAGGAAGTTAAGTCCTGGCTTGGGAAGTGTTTCTCTATGAAGGACCTAGGAGAAGCTGCCTATATTCTAGGGATAAGGATCTTGAGAGACCGGAGTAAAAGACTAATTGGACTTAGTCAGAGTACCTACTTGGATAAGGTGCTGAAGAGATTCGGCATGCAGGACTCCAAGAAAGGAGAGTTACCCATCCAGAGTAACGCCAGATTGAGTAAGACACAAAGCCCTAGTACTGAGGCTGAGATAGCAGAAATGAGTCGAATACCTTATGCTTCGGCTGTAGGATCGATCATATATGCTATGACGTGTACTCGACCTGATGTAGCCTTTGCTTTGAGCATGGTTAGCAGGTATCAGGGGAACCCTGGCAAGGCACACTGGACTGCGGTAAAGAATATCCTCAAGTACCTACGGAGGACTAAGGACTGGGTCCTTACCCTCGGTGGGAGTGAAGACTTGAGAGTTGTAGGGTATAGTGATGCTAGCTTTCAGACTGATAGGGATAATTTCCGCTCTCAGTCAGGCTGGGTCTTTACGTTAAATGGAGGAGCAATTTCTTGGAAGAGTTCCAAGCAAGAGACAGTGGCTGATTCAACTTGCGAATCAGAGTATATAGCAGCTAGCGAGGCAGCAAAGGAGGCGATATGGCTGAAGAACTTCATTGGAGACCTTGGAGTTGTACCAGCTATTAAAGAGCCAATGGAAATTTTTTGTGATAGTGAAAGTGCAGTTGCCTTAGCCAAGGAACCAAGGGATCACGGGAGATCCAGACACATCGACAGAAAATACCATTTCATCAGACATCGAATAGAAGGACTCCTCGTGGCAAAGAGGGTATCATCGTATGAGAATCCAGCAGATCCCCTCACGAAAGGACTGACTCGGGTTAAGCATCTCAAGCATGCTCGGAGCATAGGGCTGAAGGATGATATTAGATTTAGTAGTTAGATAACCTTGAAATTTGTAAAGTGTAATTGACATTAGATGATGAATAAAAGGTGTTTTATTTATGAGTAAAGTGTTGCTATCTCTTGTCGACCGTTTACTATATTTCTTTTGCATGTTTTGACTTCCAGAATAATTATGTTTGGTATATCATATTATTCGAACCTCCACAGTCGGTCATATGTCGGAAGTAGGTATGAATCAAGACTCTCATGATTGGTTGCAGAGGTCTAAGTTGTTGGACATGGCTACAACACTCATGAGTGCTCATAAGTTCTGAGCATTGGACTCAACCCATGCTCACTGGAATCACTTCATGGAATTTATCTCGAGTGATCGTGAGACGGTAATATCATATAAGTCTTCAAACCTAGATATATGATTTGTTACTTATGAGTTGGTTATGCATTGATTGTACGAAAACGCATTGGTAACTCGATGTTATAAAACGTGCTCTTGTGTATAATTCAATGAGTAGTAGAACAAACATATGAGTCGAAGTTTATCTGTTCCTTCTTGGATTAGAAGCTGATATCTGGGCCCTTCGATGATTTTGTTTTGACCTATGTACCGGGCCCGGTCAGAACTAAGTTGATGTGTTCAATTAAGTTCTTTGTCAAACAAATCGGAAATCGGGAAACAAACTGCTGGACAATAAGTAAGACATTGTTCCATGTATTTGTCCGGCTGATATCTAGAACAAAGGATTATATGATCACTTATCTTAAATGGCGTATCATCATCTTCTCAGTTCCGAGAGACCTTGAAAGAGCTACGATTGCCGATCGGTTCCTGAAGTATTGCAGTTATAGTTATTAGACTTATCCAAGTGGGAGACTGTTGGATAAGGTGTCTAAGTCCATAACTATTTCTGGTATGTACTTGACCCGACCCGGCATGGTCCATTTGGGTTGCATGGCACCATGCGATTGGATAAACTAAAATGAGAGAAATAACACTTATGGTTTATTAATAAATTATAAGTTCTAATATATTAATAATATTATTTAATTAGTTTGATCAAGAATTAATTTAGAATTAATTAAGTGATCAAAAGATAACTAATTAAATATATGGGTAGATTATGTAAATCTTCCATATCTTATATAGTGGGCTAAGAGGCTCCATGGATTATCAAGTTGGGTTCCACCCATAGGATGCTCCATGGATGCTCCATGGGAGTTACAAACCCATGGGTCATGGAAATGAAGAGTCATGACACATTAGGGTTTACATGGTGTAACCCTAGATATGTCAACACTATATAAGAAACCCATTCTCCACCAAAATTGGCGACACTAAGAAACAAGAGGGCTAGAGCCGATTTTGCAAGTGTAAGATTCTCTCAAAGTTTACTCCTTTGCATTTGGTGTTGTGTGAAGCATTTGAGGCATCACACTTGGGGTGCTAGGCTCACAAGGTTTCAAGGATCATAATCAACAACAAGGTAAGTTATTTTATCTTTCATTCAAGTTAAAAATGTTCCCCATGTATGCTAGATAGGAATATAACCTTGGAATTCAACTTTGCCTGATTATTAGACAAACATAGATCCAAGGTTATTAGGGTTGCATGTACACTTAGGAAGTGTTAGAATGCTCAAAACCCATCAGATATATCAGACCATTCGAGATCCTTGCCAGGATCGGCCCGGCTGCATACAAACTACGCTTACCGCAGGAACTCAATAAGACCCTCGTTATCCCTCTGGACGAAATTGAAATCAACGAGAATCTCCAATTCGTAGAAGAGCCAGTAGAGATCATGGATCGGGAAATTAAAAGGACTAAACAAAGTCGCATACCCATTGTGAAGGTCCGCTGGAACGCCAAGCGAGGACCTGAATACACCTGGGAACGCGAGGATCAGATGAAACAAAAGTACCCGCACCTTTTTCCTGAACCATAAACTCTGTCTTAGATTAAATTTCGGGACGAAATTCCCTCTAACAGGGGGATGATGTGACAACCCGATATTTTTCAAATCAATGTAACATTCACAAAGTCAAATATAACGAACTATTTGGAATCAACGAAATTAGCGTCAAAAATGAAGTGTTCTAAAATCTTAATTGGGATGCATAAAGTGCTAGATATCGTGCCAAGGTTTCCAAAAACATAAAGAACACTCAAATCTGAGTTATAACGAAGGAGTTATGACCAATCGAAAGTCCACGACACACCCGGTAAAACACTGCTAAACGTAAAAAGTGAAACTTCAATAAAAGGTTTTTAGCCTTAGGTATCTAAACAAAAGTCGTAGATTACGTTAAACCGTGAACATACATAAAAAGAACGCCCAAATCTGACTTCGTATGAGGAAGTTATGATTTTTCTAAGTTTCGGAGCAGCGGTAGACAGCTAAAAACTCGAAATAAAGATCGAGCGATTTTTAGCCAACGCAACCTAAACAAGAGTTCAAGGTCTCTACAATAGTAGTACAATGGTAAAAAGACAGACGAAAACGGACGTCGGATAAAGAAGTTATGGATTTTTAACGGAATTATCGTGTCCCGGCCTATTAAATAAAATATAATTAAAAATAAAGTCAGAATTAGCCGACGAAGTCTAAATGAAAGTTGTAGAGTATTTTCTCACCTTCGCGTGGATTTAAAGAACGTCAAAATTGGAGCTCGTATGCGAAAGTTACAGATTTTACAAGTTCGTGGCACACACACTGAGACGATTTACGCCCAACGTACTCGGATGCTAGGCTCTGGATCGTCCACGTCGCCCCCTAGGCCTCTACGCCGTCCCGTCCGAAGTCCGGCAGTCGAAGATGTGGTCACGCATGACGTCACGTACGCCCAGCGTACCCTCGCTAGTACGCCCCGCGTACGCGAGGGTTCCAGCCCCCATAAAAAGGATGCGAGGGTTCCGGGCATAAGTGCTCATTTCCTCTCTTTCTCTTGCGTTTTTACTCCGTTTTACGTGCAAGAAATATCCCGAAGCCTCAATTTTCATACCCAAGCCCCAAAGGACGTTTTACGCCCCCGAGATTCCCGAGAAATCCGCTTTCTCCTGTCAAAGTTCTGCCCGGTTTTCGTCTCACTTTCTTCAATATATCAGGTGAGTTCATACCCCTATTTTTTCATGTCTTTTCATGTTTTAGGGGGGAAATACAAGTGCAATACGAGAAAACATATCGCTTTATACAGATTCAAATATAACATTTACATTTTATAACTTCGATATCAACATTATACTTTACATGCAAAGTTTGTATTACATCGAGTTTTTATCACCAAATGGAACAGACTTTCGGAAAACTATAATGGGTATAGTTTGCGGGTTATTCATTACATCTTTACGTAAACATTGTGAAAATGGAATACTTTTATCTACATGAAATATAGACTTTCTTTTTCGTAAATCTATTAATACTAAGTGTTGTAAGATATTTAACTTCAATGTACTCTGAAGTACGCATTTCAAGTCCTGTATTATAAACCATAATCTCTTGGAGGGAGAGCGTGATACTTGTGTATAGATCTATACAGGATTGACAATCCCGCACCTAAACTGTTACCTACAGTTAGACCGGCAGGTCTGGGGTGACGAATGTCATAACACTACAACGCCTGAAGAACGTTGTTACAGGCAGTCTGGGTCAATAGCATTGTTATAAAACTCACACGGAAGTATTTAAAATAAGTTTGATTTACGAGACTTTTGAATGCATTCAGTAAATACTTTATTTGGGTATAAATACACTTTCACCATTTTAGCACGAATGATACTATTGCACTCTAGCCTTTGGAACTTTTCAAATTATATGTAGAAAATATTGGATTTTCTAGGAAACACGTTCGGTTATTTTTTTTAAAGGACATACAAATTTCAGTACAAAAACGCTTATGAACTCACCAACTTAATTGTTGACACTTTTTCAAACTACTTGTATTTCTCAGGGATTCAGTAATACAGGTAACCATCAGCTTTTGGAGAAGGAACGCTAAGGCGTCTATTATTAAAACATTTTGAATCATCATATCTGTAATATTCTTTTGAAACATGTAATACACGCAACAATGTAAGTTTTTATTATAATAATGATGGTTGTGTTACTTTCTTTACAATATTCAACTGTTATGGTACTACGTGAAGTCACCCACCCCCGAATGTTTCTGCCATTCTGGTTTGGGGGTGTGACAGATTGGTATCAGAGCATTTTTTATAGTGAACTAAGTATATCGAACCACATAAGATATACAAACTATAAATGCAAAGGGACCAAAAACCCTCTGACAAAACGTTTTCATAAACGATGCTTTTAATGACTTAAAGTGATATACATTTTTTTTAAGTACATGCAGGCATCGGTCTCGTATCATATCAAAATTTTATAAAAAGTATTAAGACAAGTTGCGGCACTACGACTTGGCCTCGGGGTATGTAATCAAATCGAGAATAAATATAGTCTGATCAACTATATTCATCCTAGATGTGACCAACATATGTCGAGGAATGGTTGTAGTAAGCAACAAGTCGAAAACTTACCAAATTAAACACTAAAAATCAAACTCACAATTTTGAAATACTATAAGAGTATTTTGTAAAAACTAATGGAACTATTATAATCATGCGAATCTCGGTAGTTAATTAAAAATAGGAATCGTCAAATAAAATTTATCCTTATCAAAAATTTCCTTTCTTACTCCTGAGTTTTATATATAATTCTCTTGCCCCTATTCTCGATCAGACGACATGGCAGGTATTTAAAATAAGTTTGATTTACGAGACTTTTGAATGCATTCAGTAAATACATTATTTGGGTATAAATACACTTTCACCATTTTAGCACGAATGATACTATTGCACTCTAGCCTTTGGAACTTTTCAAATTATATGTAGAAAATATTGGATTTTCTGGGAAACACGTTCGGTTATTTTTTTTAAAGGACATACAAATTTCAGTACAAAAACGCTTATGAACTCACCAACTTAATTGTTGACACTTTTTCAAACTACTTGTATTTCTCAGGGATTCAGTAATACAGGTAACCATCATCTTTTGGAGAAGGAACGCTAAGGCGTCTATTATTAAAACATTTTGAATCATCATATTTTTAATATTCTTTTGAAACATGTAATACACGCAACAATGTAAGTTTTTATTATATTTATGATGGTTGTGTTACTTTCTTTACAATATTCAACTGTTATGGTACTACGTGAAGTCACCCACCCCCGAATGTTTCCGCCATTCTGGTTTGGGGGTGTGACAAGTGCCACCATTTTAAATTGAGATTTTCGGCATATCTTCTTTGATTTCGGTCTAATAAGCAACCGGGAACTCAAGGTCTTCGGTCTCGCAGGTTCTCGGTCAATGTGGTTCTCGGTCTAAAGGTGGTTCTCGGATCAAGGGGTTCTCAGTCTAGGCATGTGCTTTTTCTTTTTGATTTCGGTTAGATGTGATTTTGGCCATGAATAGATTTCGGTCTAGGATAAGATTTGATTCCTAAAATCAAAAACTCTAAACTAAGGCTCACTTTTTTACTTTATGCTTTATGAATAAATAAATTGACTTTTAATTTGACGTGTTTGACTTTTATTGACTTTCTTTGACTTTTGTTGACCCGAAATAACCGATTGTTACATTTTGGATGAGCGATTGGGTTATTTTTGTTTTGATATGGTGGCGATGGTGGCGATGGTGGGAGCCCGCTCTTTGACTTTCTAAGAGTTTCGAGCATGTGGGGCTCCTGAGTTCTTTGGGAAGAAGGACCCGGTTGCAAGCATGCGTTGGTTAGCGGATGTCACGAACACCTTCTGTACTAGCTGTTGCCCCGAGGAGGAAAAGGTCAGACTTGCATCCTTCTTCTGAAAGATAGAGCTCGAGATTGGTGGGAGGAGGTTGGACATGCCTTGGGAGGCGAGGCGGTTGAGTCGATGACTTGGGAGGATTTCGTGATGAGGTTTTGGGCTGAGATTGCACTTGTGATTGAGGTCCCGCAGTTAGCGAAGGAGTTTCAAGACCTTTCCCAGACTACTAAGACGGTGGCGGAGATCACCGCTATCTTCCGTGACAAGGCGTTATTGGCTCCGCATTATGTGGTGTACGAGGAGGTGAAGAAGGCGAGATACCACGATATGTTGAGGAGCAATATCATTTAGTTTGTGAGCAGATCCAGTTGCATGACACTGGATGATATGGTGACGCAAGCCAGAGAGGGAGATTGATCTGGAGATAGAGGATAAGAGGAAGTCAGATCATGTTCTGAGTTCTGAGGGTTCAGGAAAGAGGCCCAAGCTTTTTTACTCGAGATCGAGGGGCCAGCAGGTTCGGGCCGCTGTGGAAAGTGCGGCAAGACGCATGATGGAGCTTGCAGGGGGGTGGTTCAGGCTGCTACTAGTGCAGCAAGACTGGGAATTTCAGTCGGGATTGCACAACCACCACCCAAGGATCGATTCTGATTTGCTTTCATTGCAATCAGATGGGCCATAAAAATGTCGATTGTACAAGTTTAGAAGCGGAAGGACCAGTTGCAGCACCCGCTCTGGCGACCTTGCAGATTACAGATGGCCGTCAGGGGAAATCAGATGCGCCTGTGATGAGGAGCATGACTTTTCAGTTGATAGTCGAGGAGGATCGTGCAACACCTGATGTGGTGACGGGTATTTATCTTCTCTTTATCTCTTTATTTATGTTGATTTTTTTTGTTTATATATGTGCTTTGCTTTTATGTTCATTCCTTGTGAACGGTATCTCTGATTTGGTTTGATTCGATTTGGGTGCTACCCGATCCTTTGCATCTCTCGTGCTCAACAAGAGGTTTGTAGATGTTCTGGGGGAGCTGGAGTATCCATTAGAGGTTGAGATTTCTGATGATCGACCTGTACGGGTATCGAGGGTTCATCGGGGTTGTATATTGGAGTTGTTTAGTGAGCAGTACCCTTGATACAGTTCATATACCTATGCGTGAGAGCAAGGTTATTGTGGGGATGGATTTGTTGAGCCCCAATGGGGAAATGATTGATTACGAGCATCAGTTGGTACGTATTCAGACCCCAAGTGGGGGAGAGTTAGTGATTTAGAGAGAGGATGATCAGCCTGGGTCGACTCTCTGTTCACCAGCCAGGGCCATACGTTATCTTCAACAGGGCTGTTCTGTGTGTGTGGCTTATGTGATGGATACGCGGGAGAAGCGTAAGATGATTGTGGGTTATGTATCGATTGTTCAGGATTACCCAGATGTGTTCCCAGAGGATTTTCCCGGAGTGCCTTCGAAGAGGAAGGTGGAGTTTCGGATTGACTTGGTTCCGGGTGCGGCTCCGATAGCCAAAGGACCTTATCGGTTAGAACCCCTAAAGATGCAAGGGTGTTCTACACATCTGTAGGAGATGTTAGACAAGGGATTTATCCGGCCGAGTAGTTCACCTTGGGGAGCGTTGAACTTGTTTGTGAAGAAGAAGGATAGGTCGTATTAGATGTGTATCGACTATCGGGAGCGGAATAAGCTAACGATGAAGAACCGTTATCCACTCCTGAGGATTGACGATTTATTTGAACAGCTCTATGGTGCATCTTGGTTTTCCAAGATTAATTTGTGTTCGGGTTATCATCAAATGAGGGTCAGAGAGGAGGATACGTAGAAGATGGCCTTTCGAACTCGTTATGGTCATTACCCGTTCGTGGTGATGCCCATCGGACTCACCAATGCTCCAGTCGCATTCATGGATCTCATGAATTGCGTATGAATTCCTATGTTAGATCGGTCTATGGTTTTTTTAATTGATGCCATCCTGGTCTATTCCAAGACCCAGGAGCAGCATGAGGAGAATCTGAGAGAGGTATTGGAGACTCTGAGGATGGAGAGGTTGTATGAAAAGTTCTCTAAGTGTGAGTTCTAGTTCCGCGAGGTGTAGTTTCTAGTGCACCTTGTCAACCAAAATGGTATTCTGGTCGATCCGGCCAAGGTTGAGGCGGTGATGAGGTAGGAATTTCTGAGGTCTTCATCTGAGATTTGGAGTTTCCTTGGATTAGTGGGTTACTATCGGAGATTCGTTCAGGATTTCTCCATGATATCGGTTCCTTTGACCCGATTGAAGAAGAAGACCGTCACGTTTCACTGGGGGCCTGAGCAGTAGGCAACTTTTGAAACTCTGAGGCGTAGATTGTGCGAGGTGCCAATTCTGACCCTGTCGTAGGGTGTTGAGGATTTTGTGGTTTACTGTGATGCATCAATCATGAGTTTAGGTGCAGTGTTGATGCAGCGGGGTCATGTGATCGTTTAAGCTTCAAGACAACTGAAGCCTCACAAGCCAAATTATCCTATGTATGATTTGGAGTTGGGGGCTGTGGTATTCGCCCTTAAGATTTGGCGAGATTATCTCTATGGGGTCTGTTGTATTATCTACACGGATCATAAGAGTTTGAGGTATTTGATGGATCAGCCGAATCTGAATATGAGGTAGCGTATGTCACACCCCGGCCGTTGGCGGAAACACCGGGCAGTGTAACGTCATTTCTCGTATCATAGTTATCAATTTCCTGAAAACACATGCAATTTAAAATACGTCAACATAAAGTTGGTGAGTCCACATGTTTTGACTCCATATAAAAATAATACATTTTCCAAGTTTCAAAAGTATAGTTTTGAAAGTATTATTTTGACTTTCCAATGTTTAGTATATATATCCTAGGTATAATGGTTTACTTACCAAATAAGTATATACCTATAAGTCTCATATATTATAAATATAAATGTTTGTAATTCCATACAAACTAAGTTGCTACGTATAAATCTTATTTCCATTCTATACGAGTAAAATCGCTACATATAAATCTATTTCAATTCTATACGAGTAAAACCGCTACGTATAAATCTATTTCAATTCTATACGAGTAAGTAGGATAGGCATAGTGGTCTACTTAATATACAAGTAATATACCTACTAGATTCTTATACTTAGAGTATATGTCTTTGGGGAACTTATACTTAACATTCATACTTGTATATCGACAAAGTATAATGCTTCTAAAGTTGTGCTACCATGAGTCTGTAGCTGCGACTGTATGACTTAGTTTTATACCTCTTATTATTATTACAAGGATCACACATTGCGGTAGTACAAGGATTACACCTTGCGGTAGTACAAGGATTTCACCTTGTGATAGTACAAGGATCACACCTTACGGTAGTACAAGGATTTCACCTTGCAGTAGTACAACAACTATAATTAGAATTAAAACCAGGTTTTATCTTGACATAAAACCAATAACAACAACATATAACATACTTGGTTTTATCTTGACATAAAACCAATAATAACAACATACTTATCAATTAACATATAGAACTTCCGAGTATAACTCTGGAACTATATCGCACACAACATATATATATATATAGAATCCTAAGTATAACTCAAGATCTACATTAGTATACTACTATAACAATAACATGCTAACAACTTTACGATAGTTGTATATTTTCAGATACGAAATAACTATATCCCGGTTATTATAACTATCTACGTTGATATTAATATACTATCATATAGACATAATAGTAACGTATATACAATATTTAGCATGCGTTTTCCCCCGAAAACATTAGAAAGTGGGGCCGTGAAACTCACCCTAGTAGCGTGATCTATAGAATCTAAGCGGTCAAAGGCTCATCGTAGTGAAGCTCGGGAAGGAAAATGGCCTTCGGAAACGATAGAGAAAGAAGAGATTTGGTGTAAGGAAGGAAAGAGTCTTGATCACTATTTATAGGCTATTCTGGGCCATTCCACGTCGTGGCATACCGAGGGTCACGTTGTGAACATCCATGAGTCACCCCGTAGCTTTAACACGTGTTTTCTAGCCCCGATTACTGTCCCAGACACGTTTCACGTCATGAAATTAATGTCCACGTCGTGAACCATGGCGGCTAGGGTTTCTGCCACGTGTCATGTCCTTAGACAGTTGCATCTTCGGAAGGTCATAAGTTTTGCATACGAACTCCGTTTTTGACGTTCTTTATATGCACGCGTAGCTAATTCCGAGTACTACAACTTTCTTTTAGACTCCAATAGCTAATTCTAAGTCTAATTTAAATTCCTATTATTATAGAGTTTTTATAGTGTTCGGTTTATCATAACTTCTTCACGCGAAGTCAGATTTAGACGTTCTCTATATTTTTGGAATCGTATGGATGTATAATTTGAGTTGTATCATAAATTATGCATGAAAGTTCATACTTTAACATGAATTACATAGTAAGTTTATCACATTACTAGTTTAACAAAATCACATTACATGATTGGCATACTCACATGTGATTGTTATTGACCTAATTTTGACGGGTGTTACAGCGTAGATGGTTGGATTTGGTGAAGGATTATGATTGTGAGATCCTTTACCGCTTGGGGAAGCCCAACGTGGTGGCCGGTGCTCTCAGCCGCAAGGCGGTTGTTGCCCTGATCAGGGATGTGTGTTTGAGAATGACCGTGATTACCACTCTTAGAGCAGATTCGAGAGGCTCGGGTTGAGGCTATGAAGGAAGAGCACTGGAAGAGTGAGCGCACAGTGGATCAGGTGGCTTCCTTTGATTATGATAGCCAATGATTATTGAATTTTTATCGGAGGGTGTGGGTTCCATATTGGGGTGGTGCACGTCAGGTTTTGATAGAGGAGGCGCACAAGTCGAGATTCTCTATTCATCCCGGAGCAACAAAGATGTATAGAGATCTCCGGCTTGACTATTGGTGGCCATGTATGAAGCGGTACGTGGCCTAGTATGTGGAGAGGTGCTTGACTTGCAGGAAAGTCAAGGAAGAGCATCAATGACCTCATAGAAAAATGAAGCCGTTAGTTGTTCCCGTATGGAAATGGGAAGAGATTATGATGGATTTTATCACAAAATTGCCTCGGACGGCACGCATAGTGGATTAGATATGGGTCATCGTGGGTCTATTGACCAAGAGCGCGCATTTTATTCCCATCCAGGAAAGTATTTTGGCGAAGAAGTTGGCTTCCAGGTTAGAGTGATCTCTGGTAGGGATGTTCGGTTTACTTCCAGGTTCTGGAAGAGATGCCACGAGGAGTTGGGTACTCACATGCACTTCAGCACAGCTTTCCACCCGCAGACTGATGGTTAGAGTGAGCGGACTATCCAGACATTGGAGGATATGATGTGGGCATGTGTACTAGATTTTGGTGGTAGTTGCGATACGAATCTTCCTTTGGCGGAATTTTCATATAACAATAGTTATCACGCCAACATTGATCGATCTCCTTTTGAGATGCTCTTTGGGAAGAACTATAGGACCTCGATATGTTGGGTTGAGGTCGGTCAGCAGGTCATGGGGAGTACGGAGGTAGTACTCAAATCGACATAATTGATTAAGCATGTTCACGACATAATTCAGACAACACGGAACCGACAGAAGAGCTACGCAGATAGACGCCGGTCAGACTTGGAATTTCAGGTTGGGGATATGGTACTCCTGAAGGTGTCACCTTGAAAAGGTGGCACCCAATTTAGGAAGCGGGGTAAGCTAGGCCCCATGTATATTTGTCCTTTCAGGGTATCAACCCAGGTGGGCAAAAATGCGTAGCCAAAGGAGCTCAGTCAGATCCATAGCACTTTTCATGTCTCCTAGCTGCAGAAATGTTTGGTTGATGATTCCATAGTGGTTCCATTGAAGGATAATCAGGTGGATGATTGTCTGAATTATATCGGGAGACCAGTGGCGATTCTTGACAGGAGGACGTACACTCTACGAAACAAGGTGGTAGATCTAGTGAAGGTGCAGTGGCAGCACCGAAAGGGTTCTGAATTGATATGGGAGCGTGATGATGAGATGAGGGAGCATAACCTAGAGTTATTTGCGGAAACAGACTTCGAAGACGAAATCTAATTCAAGTGGAGAAGAATTATAACACCCGATTCAAGGTATGTTTCATTTTGACCCTTGGTGTGTAATTAGTTTGCAAATTTGGTCCATGTGGACATTATTGTAATTTTTGGGAAGGGGGGGTGTATGATGGGCGTACCTCTTGTACGTGGGGCGTACGTAATCAAGGGACAAACCCTAATTTTAGGGTTTGGACCCTATTTAAGCAAGCTTATGCCCATGGATGTCTCCTTACCAGCCTCCTTAGCCTCTTTTGAGTCCCATATCGAAACCCTAGCCCACTTGAAGAGAGAGTTGACATTTGTGTGTGTTTTGGTATATGTTTGGTGTATCTCCAAGAAATCGAAGAAGTTTGGTTGAGGAGCATTGGTCAAAGAGAAGCTTGTAGATCCATACTCCATTCATCATTTCCAGCTTCATAAAGTTTCAGGATTCTCCGATTCAGTAGCCCGAGCATCTATTTGATTGTCAGTAGAATGAGGTGAGTTTGCTCAATATACTGTAGGACACTAGGGATTGTACGTGCTTGTAGTCTTTGTGACTCCTATTGTATGTGTTGTATGCATGTGTGCCTATTTTATATATGTATGTAGGGTGAAATAGACCCGGTACAGCCTTGGGTTGATATGTGAGTTGAAATAGACTTGGGGGTGAAATAAACCCAGGGGTTAAATGTTGGATTAGGTGCCTTCACCAGAACAATTTGATAGGAAGGATATTTGAGAAAGAGGTTATTTATGATTTATTAATATATTACAAGTAAAATATATTAATATGAAATCATAATATTTAATTAGTATTGATCAAGAATAAATTTGGAATTAATTTAGTGATCAAAAGAGACTAATTAAATTAACGGGGAGTGATTATGTAAATCAGTAAGGCTATTGATCCATGTTGGACTAAGTTTTATGTACGTATCCATGAAGAGTTAGCCCACATGAGATATGGATCATAACCCAAGTGTATGGATTAGGGTTTACCCATGACTCTTGGAATCCTACAACTATCTATGAGTTACCCCTTAGCCAAAATCGGTTACACCTATGTGTTCTAATAGAATCATAACCATTTTGGAGTGCTAAACCTCTCTCTCAAATTCCTCCTTTGTTCATGGTGTTTGTGAACAATTTGAGGCATCACACTTGAGGTGCTAAGCTCTTGAAAGGCTAAGAACTACAACTACATCAAGAGGTATTCATCTAACTATGATTTTATATTTTATATCCTCTATTGTATGCTAGTTAGGATGTATGCTTTGGAAAATTGAAATTGCATGTATAATTAGAGAAAACATGGATCCAAATCATCTAGGGTTGCATGTGCACCATAAGAGTGTTATAGTGCTTAAAACTCAACAGTGGTATCAGAGCCTAGGATTGTTTTCTGTTATATTTGATGCTTGTTAATTTTCAAAGATGAAAAAATCGATTTCCTGGCCTCTGACTGATGAACTCGTTGAGTCCACTGGCTGACTCGACGAGTCCACTCAGTAAAAGGGCAACTCGACGAGTCATGATCATGCACTCGTCGAGTGGATGGATCTGGTTGCAGAATTTCGAGTTTTTGGCCAGAATTGGACTAGGAACATTACCACAAACTGTTTTGTAATCATAAAAAATGTATTTTCTGATTTGGTAATGATGATCCTCTTCCAATTAAAAGATAATTGTCAAAGTTTTAAGTTAATTGTTGGTTATATGATAAACAAAGTTGCTTGTAAATTGTTGATATGAATTATCTTGCTTTATGAGTTTAGTTAGATCAATCATGAATTATATGATAATTTATTTGTTGAAATTGATCAAAATGTTTTTTAATGACTTCCATAACTTGTCCTCAAGTTATGGAACATGAAAAGTCTCATCCATAAAAATGACATTAAACTCATAAGTTATGGAAATGAAAAGTTTTCAAGAGTTACAAAACTTGTCCTCAAGTTTTGGTATTTTAAAAGTCTTAAATTATGAAAACATTAACTCTTGTAATTGAAAGGTTTCAAAAGATTCAACTCTTAGGTTCATAACTTAAAAATTAATTAAATAGTTTTAATTTTGAATTTTTAATAACCTAGTTGCTTTGAATAATTCAATTACACCTTATGGACTTTATTAAATTAATTAAAGTGTTTAATTAAAAGAGAAGTTTAATAAATCCATAATAACATGGTTTAAGATTAATTAAATTAAGAGTATAGTTTATTAATAGATTAAACCACCTAGTACTTTAAATGTTTAAAATACACCCTTATACTATATAAAATTAAAAGTTTAATATATTATATATGTATGAGTAAAGGGTCAGTCTTACCGTTAGTAGGTATCATTCACGAAGCCGGTCTATAATGGGGGGTATAAGGATACTGCCTATAAAATGGTTGTTTAATGGGTGTCCACTCTCACCTACCGCTTCCTTGACTGGTGGAGGTTGTTAGCCGAACGGGTAGGATAGGACATTAATTCTCATTAAAAGTATAATGAAAATATCAAGTAACTAAACACTTATAAATTTCCAATCTTAGTTACTTAGGAAAAATATGAATTTGATGCTAACCCATGAAATTGCACATTGCACCTTATTAGTTGTTAGTGGAGCGTGTGTGGTTAACTGGCACACTAATAATATAGGACTAATGAAGGATGGAAATGGGTAGCTCGATGTTAATCATGGATCAATGGAGCGTGTGTGGTTAACCGGAACATTGATTGGATGATTTGTAACATTAAGTGTACCAAGCTAATTTGCATGGTTATTCACACCTTGTTTGTGATCATCGGCATCCCAGTCACAAACTTGAAGGGCGTAATCGAGATTTAAACATGCCATTGAAAAGTTCAATGAATCTCAAAGAATCTAGGAATTTCAATTCATTTAAAACCTAAAATTCATTTTCGTTTTTCATGGTGGAAATTGGTAAATCGTCATTTACCTACCTTCAAATATTTTACCATTGGATTACGGCATCCCTCTTCCGAATTGTAGAATATTGTGTTGGGTCCTAGCCTTAATATTTCATTTTGGGTGCTATATTAAGGACTTAAATCAACTAACTTGAATTTCTCCCATTGTAGATGTCTAGGTCAGACAACTATGGTCTTCCCAAATCTTTTGGAAAAAGATTTCCTCATGAAGATGATATTCCACAAGACAATCAAGGTGAAATATTAATCCCTTCTTCGTGCTGTAGTGGAACTTCACTTCCTCCACCTCCTCCAATAATTCTCCCTAACCCACAAGTTCAGAGAATTGAAAAGTCCAAGGTCACTCAAGCCCTATTGGCAAGCAAACACCAAGATGGAAGGTCTGTGTGTGCACATGTCTTGGAGATAAAGTCACATATTGACAGGCTGGGAATGTTAGGAGTCGTTGTGTCAAGGAAGTTGGCTGTTGACTGGGTTCTTCAATCACTTCCTAAGTCATATAGTGAGTTCATTAAAGATTACTATATGACAGACCGCGACATGTCCGTTATTGATCTTACCTATTTGCTAATTGCTGTTGAATCAGCAATGATTTGGCGCACTGGTAATGCAAATTTGATTGGAAGATCTACTTCCCAAACTTCCATGGACATTGACAATGGAAACATTGGAAGTCCAGAAAATATTTCTCTTTCCAAAGGAAAGGGAAAAGTCTAAGTCTGAGATTTTCCCATGTACCATTCCAAAAGAGTCTGCTTGTTTCTATTTCCAAGAGAAGGGGCATTGGTTGCGAAGCTGCCCTGACTACCTGAGAGGTCTAAGAGATGGCAAAGTCAAAATGTATGAATCTATTTCAGGTAAGTTCACTATCTAACTCTATTAAGTTCCTACTTATAGATTCTTAATACATGATGTGATAAGATTACATTTTGATGTTTTGTAGGATCAAAGAAGAGAAAGGAAGCTTGAAAGAAGATTAAGTTGATTCTGATCGCGAAGAGATGGATTTCGATCGCATAGTTCGATGTTCAGAATTTTGAGTTGCTGCTTAGGAGTTATGATAGATTGCTTAGAAATATTTAGTAACATAGTTTTCATTTGTAATTGCATTGTAAGGAAAAGATTTTCCGCGTATTATAAATAAAGAAAATTTTGAAATTTATCTTGTTTTATATTTCCTTGCAATAGCATTTGTGAAAATTGGTGTTTATATATTGTTAGCAATTGGATTTGATTATTTCGTTTGTGGTAGTGTCGAAATTTACCAAATAAGGAAAGGTTCTCATCATCCAATTTTCAATTGGAGAGAAACTTGGAATCATGCGACTTGTATTGTATGATGGATGAGAACCTTAATCTTTGGGAAATTAAGACTAATTCCTTGTTCATATTCATATGTGAGTCAAGTGAAGGACTAGGGGATCTGGTACACTTGGTTGTGTGCTAGTCAAGTCCACCACAAAGAACGATAAGACTATTTGTCATGATTTACTAAAGTTTAGTAAATATGGTTATGCTTACAAGATTAAGTATAATTCTGAGTCATTGGAAAAGTTTCAATGTAAAGCAGAACGAATAAGAAGAATCTAATTAGGCAGAAAGATAAAAGTTTCTCCAATCTGAAAGGATGGGAGAGTACTTGAGTATCGTGTTTTATGATCATCTTAGTGATTATGGAACCATATCACAAATTGATCCTCTAAGGATACCTTAGTGCATTTGTATGGCTAAGAAGAGGAATCCTGAATTGTTGAAATGGTTAAATCAAACAGATGAATCATACTTCGTTCCAAAATCAAGTCTTAGAGTCATACTCCAAGATTGTGTATTGAGTGACATATCAGCAAATGTAGAGTAAAATGTTTTCTACTCTTGTACATTTGAAATTCGTAAGTTGTGATGTTTTGGATAAAACAAAGATCAACTAATACTGATTGTCAGAAATGTTTGTCTTGATAAGAAACCGCACTAACTCTTGAATATTTGGTTGTCAATGAATGTTTCTTGACAAAGAGAAACTTATATGTCAAGAGGTCAGTGGGAGTCTTAAATATCTTGAAAAGTTTCAAGAACTAATCAAGAGTAAACCTATTGTTAATCACTAGCACACGACTTGAGGTTTGTAACATATCGTGTTGACAATTCTTGTTTCTATGCCATTCCACTTAAAGTTGACTATTCATATGAGTTCTGTGAGTTCTAATCTGTTTGCATAAGGCAAAGCATCTTGATCAGTGGAAGTTCATTGATCAGCATGGGTGAGCTGCTTAACAACTTGGAAGACATGGTAGGCCCTTATGTTGCCAAGTGGCAAGAAGTTAAGATTGAACAAGTTCAGTCCATATGAGTTTGGATTTGTCACTAACCTTGTCTTGTGATTATGGTTAAGACAAATTCACATGGATAGGAACACATACACCATAAAAATCTAAGTGTCATAAGGTTTCTCTCTAATTCATGAAAATGATTGTGAGGAAACGCTTTCACTAAGAAGATTTTAAGGATATACAATTGTGATATTTGCATTCTCAAATTCGATTATGATTACGACATCCCTCTTCATAGTTCGAATTGTGAGAAATGGGAAAAGGTCTAAAAAATTTGAGACTTATTGTTGTAAGTTCTAAAATTGTTTAGACCCACATGTGAGCTATCTAAGGAAAGGTGTATGAGTTTGAGAAGCCTAGATAAAGTCTTATCGAATCATCTTGTATCAGAAATCTGAACTTTGGTAAGAAAGTCAACAAGTATTGATTTCTAGAAGTCCAACTTATTTCTGGGTACATGTCAAAGCTAGTGGGAGCATAAGTGTTATGCTAATAAGATAATAATTATTATGCTAGTGGGTGCATAATTATTATCGTAAGTGTTGCGAGTTAGCAATGTTAATTATAGAAAACAAAAGTTTCAATTCGCAAAGTTGCAGGGTTTGAAAAGCTGTTTTGCTATAATTAAGGGAGAGGAACTTATACTTCATTTCAATTCTAAAAGTTTAGATTGAGATTTTAATCAAATTCAGTCAAGTACATATGTGAATGTTATGTTGAAAAGATTCGACATAAAGAAATTCTATATATGGAAATGTTATAGCAAGAGACTGGTAAAGTATCAGGTCTGTATGTAAGACATTATGAATCGTGTCCCATATGCTTCGGATATATAGGATCCATTGCATATGTTATAATACTCACCTATTCTAATTTTCCAAATGCCTAGGGCATTAAGAGGGAAAAAGGACTAGAACCGGATATGACTAAAGTTGTTAAACAATTGCTAAGAACAATCCAAGGTTCGCCAAAGATTGGTTGCTTAAGGACATTTGGAAGTATAGTAATGAATGGACCATATTGATATGATTCTGAATAGATAGAATTCTATTAAGAATGGATAGTCATATGTAAATTATGGAAACGTTTCCACAATGGGAATTGGATATCAAGAATCTATGAGTAAGTTAGAAGCTTTTTCAAGAAGGATGTTCAAAAGAATGTGCTTTGAATATAAGACTTTGTATGACATCCCCATTCTCACGGCTAGAAAAGTCTGATTTTGTTTATGCTTTATTTGAAAATCAGAGTAACATTTTAAATAAAAGTGTTGCGGAATTTGTTCCCAGAAAAACATGATAAATACGTTATCAAAGCATTTCCGAAGAAATATGTTTTATTCATTTTAAAACATTGGGATGTCATCGTCAATACAGAAAGATAAGCATAAACAGAACTTACATTCATTATCACTAGTGATTTATATCTCCTTAATCTCTCAGTGTAATGTAACTTCATATCGACATCTGTGATTAAAATAAACTGAGTGGGTCAGGTTGGTAAACCTGGTGAATACATAGGGTTTTCAACCCACAATAATATAATTATTATGTTTAAACATCAAACAATCAACCCAATTACCCATCCCCTATTATCTTCTTTACTCTTAAGGATCTACCCTAAGAATCGACTATTCCTCGTTAATTCATTCCTAAGGATTGTCCTAAGGAGTAGGCACGAAGGTCCATCGTTGCCTATGACAAAGTTGTCAAGTACATCTGCTAGTTCTATCACTTAGGCGCAGCTGCCAGAATTGTGACATTCTCTATGAGTCACAGCTGCCGGTATTGTCCTTCGGGCACAACTGCTAGGGTTATCTCGTTTATTGACAGTATCATTTTCGAGAGTCCACTCGCAATACATGTCAATGGGTTTTTAGAGTACACCAGTGAACACATCGTTCACAACACCTACAGGTTGCGAGCTTGCTAGTGTTCCACTGGACTGTCTAGAATAGTCCGTGGTTGTCATCCATACTCTGCTAGATGACGGGGCCAACATTTGGGTAAAAGGCTTATCACATCGTCCACCTCTCACCCTTACCTCATGGTCTATTTCACCTCTCACCTCATCATCTGACTCATATTTCATCTATCCATGTTTACCCAACATATTTTTGTAGATATAAAATATATATACAGTTTAAATCATTTAAAACATGTATAAAATTGTTCATCCAGCATAGATAGCAAGTATACAGATAAAATACACACATAGAACGTAATTTAAATACTTCATATCTATGTGTAAGATGAAAGTAACTATGCACTCACCTGGTAAGGTGGTGACTCGGTACTCGGACAACACTTCGTTATCTCAAAACAATTTTCCCTTGACAAAACCTAGTATCAATACCACTAGAGTTTAGTCTGACGTTGACCGCGACTAATTAATAGTCTAGCTATTATTACTATTATATAATCGTTTAAACAATATTTTCCAACCACTATGTACAGACAAGGGCCAAACATAAAACACTGGAGGGCAGGACCATTTTTGGCATATAGCACTTCTGAAATCCAACAACCCTATGCAGCCCTTTAAACCAGATTCCCCGTACCGCGAGTAGTTAAAAAGATATTATAACGACACTTATATAACCCATAATGATAGTTCAAATAATTATTATAAGGTCCTAATAACGTTACTATAATTAATTAAAAGCTATATTAAAAATAGCGTAGGCGTAGCTCACTTACAGCGGGTTTTCTCGAAAACCGGGATTCGCTTGGAGCAGCGTTTCAGAGCCGAAAGGCTTTTTTCTCGGGGCTTCCTTCGGGTGCTAGGGGGTTTACCTAGACTTTAGGGGGCTTAAGGGGAGCTAGAGAGAGAGTCTAGAGAGAGAAAGCGAAGTTGGAAGGTGTCAGGAGTTAGCTTCACCTGACACCTCTATTTATAGGCTGTCTGGGGGCAATTCACGTCGTGAACTGGCTTGGGCACCAAGTCACAACCTGGTGCTGACACGTGGCATCGCACACAGGGTGGAAATCAGTCGATTTTCAAAAATTCATAACTTTCGCATACGAGCTCCATTCTTAACGTTCTTTATATCCACACGTAGGTAAAAATAAGATCTACAACTTTCATTTTGACTCCGTCGGCTAATTCTCGACCGATCTTAAATTTAACAGTACGAGGAGATTATACTGTTAAATGTCCTCGTAAAATTCGTAACTTTTTCCTACGGACTCCGTTTTCGTCTGTCTTTTTATTGTTGAGTTCCTGTTAACGAGATCTTCAACTCTCATTTAGGTCGCGTTGGCCAAAAACCGCTCGATCTAAAATTCGAGTTTCGGGTTGTGCATTGCTAAGCCGAAACTTCGAAAAATCATAACTTCCTCATACGAAGTCGGATTTGGGCGTTCTTTTTATGCATGCTCTCGGTTTAATGTATTCTACAACTTTCGTTTAGATTGCTAATGCTAAAAGTCACTCTATCACAAATTCATTATTTACATTACGCTGTGTCGTGCCGGTTCTGTCGCAAAACTTCGACGGGCCATAACTCCTTCATTATAACTCGGATTTCGGCGTTCTTTATATGTACGGAACCCTTGTAACATACACTACAACTTTTATTATGATTATTCATTATAAATAATCTTCTACCAAAAAGTCATTTTCAACACTTATTGTCTCTATATGACTAGCCCGAATCTACGGGCGTTACACTTCGTATCTATGGAATTGTCTTGTAACAATCTCCAATGGAAAGTTTTGTAATTGACAAAGTTCCTGTGACTTTTGTACATAGTCATTACAAAAGGATCACTGCATATAAGTTTAGAATCTAACAGATTTACGGTAAGTGGCAAGGACTTGGTATTCTTACATTAACGATAAGGATTTGGAATTGTGAAATGAGTGTCATTGGAAATGTTTACAATTGATCTATTTCACAAAGTAAGGACCATAGGTAAACATAGTGTGCATGCTTGGAGCATGGGATAGCTATTGTTTTAATTCAAGTATTAAGTTGATAAATCGAAACATTATACAATGAATAATGTGTAATCAATATGGTGATTAAATAAAAGGTGTTTTATTTATATTCAAAAGTTTTGAGACCATATTGGATTTGATTATTCTTGTGTTTCATTTTGCATTTTTTGACTTCCCGAATAACTAGGTTATTCAAACTATCCACAGTCGATCATACTTTGGAAGTAGGTATTGAGGCAAGACTGTCATGAATCTGTCTGTAGATTATCTAAAGTGTCTTAGACATAGCACAAGTTTGTTGCAGTGTTCATGAGTACTTATGGAATAAGATTCGAGTATTGGATTAAAACCACGCTCATCTGAATCACTTCGTGGATTTTATCACGAGTGATTGTGAGACGATAATATCTTATATTCTTGAAACCAAGACATGTGAGTTGTAGTTTACAGGTCGGTTGCACATTGACCTATGTAAACGCACCAGTAACTTGGTGTTATAAAACATATTGTTGTGTATGATTTGATGAGTAAGTACAATCAATCATTTGAGTTGAAGTTTATCCATTCCTTTTACCCAATGTGGGATAAAAGCGATATATGTGGGCCCCTCGATGATTTAGTGATGACAACCCTAAGCGTTTGGCCAAGCCTGCACTGATTTGATTTGTTCAATTAGTCGGTCGTCAAAAATCGGAAATCGGGAAACAACACCTGAACAGAGAGAATGATTATAATCCATGTCTCAGTTCATACGATATCTAGAATGGAGGAATATATGGTCCCTTATCTACTGGACGCGTCATTTGACTAGGTCAGAGTTCGACAACGGCTTTTGAGAGCTACGATTTCTAGTCGGGATTTTGGAGTCGTACTTGCAATAATAGTTATTAGACTTATACAAGAGGAAGACTGTTGAATTAGGTGTCTAAGCCCATAACTATAATTGGTATGTACACGACCCGAGAGTAGCATGGTCCATTTGGGTTGCCTTCACCAGAACAATTTGATAGGAAGGATATTTTAGAATGAGGTTATTTATGATTTATTAATATATTACAAGTATAATATATTAATATGAAATCAAAATATTTAATTAGTATTGATCAAAAATAAATTTGGAATTAATTTAGTGATCAAAAGAGACTAATTAAATTAACGGGGACTGATTATGTAAATCAGTAATATATATAGTGTTTGGGCTATTGATCTATGTTGGACTAAGTTTTATGTAAGTATCCATGAAGATTTTGTTGGATAAGGTGTCTAAGTCCATAACTATATTTGGTATATACTTGACCCGGCTTGGCATGGTCCATTTGGGTTGCTCGACATCTCAACAATTGGATAGACATAATGAGAAAAAGGACACTTATGGTTTGTTAATATATTATAAGTTCTAATATATTAATATGAAATCATATTATTTAATAAGTATTTATCAAGAATTAATTTGGAATTAATTTTGTGATAAAAAAGAGACTAATTAAATATATGGGGATTGATTTGTAAATCATTCATTCTTATGTAGTGGGCTTATGGTTCATGATTCACTAGATTGGGCTAGGACCTATTGGGTTGGAGGTTGTAACCCATGGATCATGGGGGAAATGAAAAGCCATGCACATTAGGTTTTGCATGGTGTAACCCTACATATGACACACTATATAAAGAACCTCATATGGAGTAAAATCGCCACTAAGAAAAGACAAGGAGGGCTAGCCGATTTTGTGATCAAAGTGTTCTTCTCTCAAGTTAGTCCAAGAGTTGTGGTGTTGTGTGAAACATTTGAGGCATCACATTTGGGGTGCTAGGCTCACAAGGTCTTAAGGAATCCAAGCAACATCAAAGGTATGTCATTCTACTAAGTTTTTATATTACAAGTACCCCATGCCATGCTAGATAGGATGAAAACCTTGGAAAATCAAATTTTCATGAATATTAGAGAAAACATAGATCCAAGGTTTCTAGGGTTGCATGTACACCATAGGAGTGTTAGAATGCTCAAAACCCATCAGTGGTATCAGAGCCTAGGCTTGTTTTATTTGTATTTGATGCAAACTGCTTGAAAAAATTGATTTTTCTGCTCACTGTTTAGTGAACTCGCCGAGTCCATGGGGGGACTCGACGAGTCCAAGTGAAAATGCATCCTACTCGTCGAGTAGGTTCTTACACTCGGCGAGTAGGAGCCCCTGTGTGTAGAATTTCGAGTTTTGCTGCTGGAAATGGACTAGAATCATTACCCTAAATTGTTTTGGACTTATAAAACCTATTTTTGATGGTGTAATGATTATGCTAATCCATTTTCAATGGTTATTATCAAAATTTCAAGTTTTATATGTGTTTATATGATTCTTGAAATAGTTGATATGAATGTTCATACTTATGAGTTTTAGAAGATCATAGGAATTATTTGCAAATTGTTTGATGATATAATTCTTGATCTAAATGTCATTGATTGAGTCCATAATTTGTCCTCAAGTTATGGATTACCAAAAGTCACTTGTTTAAATTGTCATTAAAGAACCATAGGTTACATAAAGTGAAGAGTCTTCATTTTAATAAACCATTAAACTCATAAGTTATGAATAGGAAAGGTTTTGAATAGTTTCAAAACTCGCCCTCAAGTTTTGCAATTTGTAAAGTCACTTTAGAAAACATTAATTCCAAACCCTAGAGTTTTAAAAGTTAAAATTCAACCCTTATACTTTATAGTAATATAAGTTAATATATATATATATATATATATATATATATATATATATATATATATTATGTATAAGAGCAAGTCAGTTTTACCGTTAGTAGGCCTCATTCACGAAGCCGGTCTATAAGAGGGGTATAAGGTTGTTGCCTATAAAATGGAAGCTTAATGGGTGTCCACTCTCACCCACCGCTTCCTTGACTAGTGGAGGGTCGTTAGCCGAATGGGTAACTAAACCTTTTATAAATTCCCAATCTTAGTTACTTTACGAAAATGTGAAATTAGTGCTAACCCATGAAATTACACTTTGTACCTTAGCAAGTCATTGGTGGAGCATGTGTGGGTAACCGTCACACTAACATGGACTAGTAAGAGTGGCAAAGGGTGAATTAATGTTTATCATAGATCGATGGAGCGTGTGTGGGTAACCGGCACACTGATTAGGTGATAAAGATTAAGGGTACCAAGTTAATTTGCATGGTTATTCACACCTTGTTTGTGATCCTCGACATCCTAGTCACAAACTTGAGAGGGCAAAATCGGGATTTAAACATGCCATTGAAAAGTTCAATGAATCTCAAAAAATCTAGGAGTTTCAATCCAATTAAAACCTAATAATTTATTTCGTTTTTCATGGTGGAAATTGGTGAATCGTCATTCGCCTACCTTCAAATATTTTATGGCTTGGATTACGGCATCCCTTTTCCAAGTTATAAAGTATTGTGTTGGTTCCTAGCCTTAATATTACATTTGTGTGTCTTATTAAGGATTCTATATCTAATTTAAACTTGTCTTTCTTCTTTTCAGATGTCTTCCAACAATGCTGCTTCTGGCTCAAACCCTACCGACTCCTTCTCTCTCATGAACCTTTGTGGGAGAGTCATCTTTGATGGTTCAAACTTTAATGATTGGATCAGGAACATCAGAATGGTCACGCGTTACGAGAACAAGGAATATGTCCTCGACAAGGAGCTGAAGGAAATTAATGAGTCTACTGCTACTCCAGAGGAGATCGCTGACTTTAGGGCACATGAGAAAGATGCTACCAAGGTGGCATGTATCATGTTGGCCACAATGAAAGCTGAACTCCAGAAGTCCTATGAGGACTTTTACCCTTTTGAGATACACATGGATCTGATGGACCGCTACCATCAAAGTGCTCGTCAAGAGAGGTATGAAATCATCTCTTCCATGATAACAATCCAAATGAAGGATGGTGAACCCATCATGGGCCACATGCAAAAAATGCAAAGGTTTGTGGACCGTTTGCTCAAGTTGAATGTGAACTTCCCCGATGAGTTGGCTATTGATATCATGTTGCACTCCTTACCTACTTGTTATAATCAATTCCGAATGACCTATCACATGAACAAGGAAGAGGTCACACTTAGCAAAGTACAAGGGCTTTTGAAGACCGCTGAAACTGGTCTTAAAGGTAAATCGGTTGTTACCACTCCTACTCCTACCGCCGCCCCAGTTCTGGCAATCGGGAAAAGTAGAGGGAAGAAGAGGAAGACCCTTTCGAAGGGTACCAAGGGAAAGTCTCTTGATGGCTCCTCTTCAAGTGGAACCAAAGGTGGTTCTGTCACTCCTTCTTCATACCCAAAAGAAGCTCAATGCTTCTATTGTCAGGAAAAGGGGCACTGGAAACGAAACTGCCCCAAGTACCTGCAAGATGTTAAGGATGGGAAGGTCAAGCCTACCCATGCAGGTATTTTACTCTATATTGTCTAATAACTCACCACATACTACTTCTCGGGTTCTTGATACAGGTTGCGGTATTCTTATATGTTCTGATTTGCAGGGCCTAAGAAGAAGTGAGGATGTGGAGCACATAAAGATAAACTTGATCATGGGGAATAGGAAAGCTTCACCTGTCACCAAGATTGGAGTTTATTCTTTGTTTCTAAGTAGTGGGTTAGTGTTAGATTTGAATAAGTGTTGTTACTCGTCTGAAATGGAGAAAAATATTATTTCTTTTCACGGTTTGTACAAACAAGGGTTTACTTTTTCATTTGATAATGAATGTGGTGGTATTAATGCCTTTTATAATAATGTTCTTTATTTTAAAGCATTACCTTGTGATGGTGTATATGAAACTGTGTCGGTTGTAGATAACTTAGGAAATAATGTGTTGTATATCGATTCTTCCACTAGTTTAGATAAGTCATACTTGTGGCATTGTCGTCTTGGACATCTTAACAAGAAGCGCATAGGCCAACTCCAGAAGGTTGGAGTCTTGGAGTCATTTGACTTCAAGTTAGATGATAGTTGCGAGTCTTGTTTTCTTAGAAAAATGACAAAGTCACCCTTCACTAGTACTTGTGCTAGGGGTGAAGGTTTGTTGGACCTCATACACACAGATGTGTGTGGACCCTTCAGAACCACCACAAGGGATGCTAACCGCTTCTATGTGACTTTTACTGATGATTACAGTAGATATGGTTATGTCTACTTAATTAAGCATAAGTCAGAAACCTTTGAAAAGTTCAAAGAGTTTAAACAGGAAGTGGAGAATCAGTTGGGCAGGAACATTAAGATGCTCCGATCCGATCGAGGAGGAGAGTATCTTAGTATAGAGTTCCTTGACTATCTTAAGGAATGTGGAATTGTTTCACAATTGACACCTCCGAGAACACCACGGCTTAATGGTGTGGCTGAGAGGTGCACTCGAACCTTGTTAGACATGGTTCGTTCCATGATGAGTCGAGCTTCGTTACCAATCTCATTCTGGGGGTATGCCTTAGAGACTGCCGCCCATATCCTTAATCTAGTCCCTACCAAGAAGGTTGCCAAAACACCTCACGAGATGTGGACTGGGAAAGTTCCCAATTTAGACCACATCAAGATTTGGGTTTGCGAGGTTTTCGTGAGATGTGAGACTCAGGATAAGCTCGAACCTCGAAGTGAGCGTTATATTTTCATCGGCTACCCATAAAATTCTTTTGGTTACCTCTTCTACATGCCCAGTGAGAATGTGGTCTTTGTGGCAAGGAGAGGGGTCTTTAGAGAGAGAGATTTTATAAGCCAAGGAAACAGTGGGAGGCAAATTGACCTTGAAGAACTTCAAGAGTCAAGCGGTGAAGGAACCTCAAACCCCAACGATCAACCTGATGAGGAAACTCCAGTTGATGAATCCGTACCTCTGAGGCGTTCCACAAGATTTAGGAATCCACTTGAGCATTACTATGGTTTTCATATTACTGTGAAAGGTGACGAATTTATCAGTGATAGGACACTGGTAAATCTGGATGAACCTAACAGCTTTAAGGAAGCCATGGCAGGCCCTGAATCTACCAAATGGAAGGAGGCCATGGATAGCGAGATTCAGTCCATGTATGACAATCAAGTTTGGAACTTGGTCGACAATGTACCGGGTCGTAAGACGGTCGGGTGCAAATGGATCTTCAAGAATAAGACCGACATGGATGGGAATGTGCACACTTATAAAGTGTGACTGGTTGCGAAGGGCTTTACTCAAACTCCGGGAGTTGACTATGATCAGACCTTCTCACCAGTAGCGAAGATTAAGTCTATTAGGGTTTTGTTAGCCACAGCTGCATTTCATGATTATGAAATATGGCAATGGATGTCAAAACCTATTTCCTTAATGGAAAGTCGGCTGAGGATGTTTACATGAGTCAGCCAGAGGGTTTTTTCGATACAAAGCACCCTAATAGAGTGTGTAAGCTTGCGAAATCCATCTATGGATTGAAACAAGCATCTCGCAGATGGAATCTTTGTTTCGATGAGAAAGTCAAAGAGTTTGGTTTTTCGAGGAGCGAAGATGAGTCCTGTGTATATGTTAAGGCTAGTGGGAGTATAGTTAGCTTTTTGGTATTGTATGTAAATGACATACTACTCATAGGAAATGACATCCCAACCTTACAGGAAGTTAAGTCCTGGCTTGGGAAGTATTTCGCTATGAAGGACCTTGGAGAAGCTGTCTATATCCTAGGGATAAGGATATTGAGAGAAAGGTGTAAGAGACTAATTGGACTTAGTCAAAGTACCTACTTGGATAAGGTGTTGAAAAGATTCAGCATGCAGGATTCCAAGAAAGGAGACTTACAAATCCAGAGCAATGCCAAACTGAGTAAGACTCAGAGCCCGAGTACAGAGGCTGAGATAGCTTAGATGAGTCATGTACCATATCCGTCAGCTGTGGGCTCAATCATATATGCTATGACTTGTACTCGCCCTGATGTGGCTTTTTCTTTGAGCATGGTAATCAGATATCAAGGGAATCCGGGCAAGGCTCACTGGACTGCGGTGAAGAATATTCTCAAGTACCTACGGAGGACTAGGACTGGGTCCTTACCCTTGGTGGGAGTGATGACTTGAGAGTAGTGGGGTATAGTGATGCTGGTTTCCATACTGATAGGGATAATTTCCGCTCTCAGTCGGGCTGGGTCTTTACCCTAAATGGAGGAGAAATAACTTGGAAAAGTTCCAAACAGGAAACAGTGGCTGATTCAACTTGCAAATCAGAGTATATAGCGGCAAGCGAGGTAGCAAAGGAGGCAATATGGCTAAAGAACTTCATTGGAGACCTTGGAGTTGTACCAGCTATTAAGGAGCCTATAGAGATTTTATGTGATAACGAGGGTGCAGTTGCCTTAGAAAAGGAACCAAGGGATCACGGCAGATCCAGGCACATCGACAGAAAATACCATTCATTAGACATCAGATAGAAGAAGGACTCCTCGTGATGAAGAGGGTATCATCGGATGAGAACCCAGCAGATCCCCTCACGAAGGGACTGTGTAGGGCTAAGCATTTACAGCATGCGAAGCGCATCAGGCTGAAGGATGATACTAGTTTTACAGATTAGATAGTTTTTCTGAAACTTGTAAAATGTAAATTGACATTTGATGATTAAATAAAATTTGTTGTTTATTTATAAGTAAAGTGTTGCTATCTTGTGTCAATTGTTTACTATTGTTTCAATTTTGCATGTTTTGACTTCCAGAATAATTACTTTATTCAAACTCTCCACAATCAGACATATGTTGGCAGTAGATATGAATTAAGACTGTCAAGAATTGGGTTTGTAGATGTCTAGGATGTTAGACATAGCAAAGGTTGCTACAACATTCATGAGTGCTCATAAGTTCTGAGTATTGGATTCAACCCACGCTCACTTGTATCACTTCATGGAATTTATCTCGAGTGATCGTGAGACGGTAATATCATATAAGTCTTCAAACCTAGAGATATGAGTTGTTGATTATGAGTTGGTTGTGCATTGATTGTACGAAAACGCATCGGTAAATCAATGTTATAAAACGTGCTTTTGTGTATGATTCAACAAGTAGTTAGTACAAGCATATGAGTCGAAGTTTATCTGTTCCTTTTAGTCCTTGGAGGATTAAAAGCGATATTTAGGCCCCTCTATGATTTTGTTTTGACCTATGTACCGGTCCCGGTCAGAACCAAATTGATGTGTTCATTTTAGTTCTATGTCAAACAAATCGAAAATCCGGAAACAAACTGCTAGACAATAAGTACGACATTGTTCCATGTATTTGTTCGGCTGATATCTAGAAAATAGGATTATATGATCACTTATCTTAAATGGCGCATCATCATCTTAGTTCCGCGAGACTTTGAAAGAGCTACGATTGCTGGTCGGTTCCTGAATTCATACTTGCAACTATAGTTATTAGACTTATCCAAGTGGGAGACTGTTGGATAAGGTGTCTAAGTCCATAACTATATTTGGTATATACTTGACCCGGCTTGGCATGGTCCATTTGGGTTGCTCGGCATCTCAACAACTGGATAGACATAATGAGAAAAAGGACACTTATGGTTTGTTAATATATTATAAGTTCTAATATATTAATATGAAATCATATTATTTAATTAGTATTGATCAAGAATTAAGTTGGAATTAATTTTGTGATCAAAAAGAGACTAATTAAATATATGGGTATTGATTTGTAAATCATTCATTCTTATGTAGTGGGCTTATGGTTCATAATTCACTAGATTTGGCTAGGACCCATTGGGTGCTCCATGGATGCTCCATGGAGGTTGTAACCCATGGATCATGGGGGAAATGAAAAGCCATGCACATTAGGGCTTACATGGTGTAACCCTACATGTGACACACTATATAAAGAACCTCATATGGAGTAAAATCGGCCACTAAGAAAAGACAAGGAGGGCTAGCCGATTTTGTGATCAAAGTGTTCTTCTCTCAAGTTATTCCAGGAGTTGTGGTGTTGTGTGAAACATTTGAGGCATCACATTTGGGGTGCTAGGCTTACAAGGTCTTAAAGAATCCAAGCAACATCAAAGGTATGTCATTCTACTAAGTTTTTATATTACAAGTACCCCATGCCATGCTAGATAGGATGAAAACCTTGGAAAATCAAATTTGCATGAATATTAGAGAAAACATAGATCCAAGGTTTCTAGGGTTGCATGTACACCATAGGAGTGTTAGAATGCTCAAAACCCATCAGAGTTAGCCTACATGAGATATGGATCATAACCTAAGTGTATGGATTAGGGTTTACCCATGACTCTTGGAATCCTACAACTATATGAGTTACCCCTTAGCCAAAATCGGTTACACCTATGTATTCTAAGAGAATGATAACCATTTTAGAGTGCTAAACCTCTCTCTCAAAGTCCTCCTTTGTTCACGGTGTTTGTGAACCATTTGAGGCATCACACTTGAGGTGCTAAGCTCTTGAAAGGCCAAGAACTACAACTACATCAAGAGGTATTCATCTAACTATGAGTTTTATATTGTATATCCTCTATTGTATGCTAGTTAGGATGTATGCTTTGGAAAATTGGAATTGCATGTATAATTAGAGAAAACATAGATCCAAAGCATCTAGGGTTGCATGTGCACCATAGGAGTGTTATAGTTCTTAAAACCCAACATGAAATACACCCGGTACAGCCTTGAGCTAACATATATGTATAGTATGCGGTATTTTGGGGAACTCACTAAGCTTTGTGCTTACAGTTTTTAGTTTATGTTTCAGGTACTTCCGGTTCGAAGGGGAAGAGCTCGGGATGATCTCATTGCACACACCATCCTTTTCGCTTATTTGACTCTGGTGTACTTTTAGGATGTTTATGGATACTCTCTGAATACTTTATGGCTTGAAAAACATGTTTGGTTGATGGTTTATTTAATATAAGAACAAAAATTTTTGGTTTTAAGTTTTGGGACATTACAGTTCAGGCTCAGACATCTGAGGGTTCAACGAAGAGGCCCAAGATTTCTGATCAACGATCAAGGGTCCAACAAGGCCGAGTTCATTGCGGCACGTGCGGGAAACAACACGATGGGATAAGTCAATCTAGAGGAATGGTTTGTTACAACTTTGGTAGGATTGGTCATGTTAGTATGGATTGCCCCACGGATCGAGTATGATATGTTTCTAGTGCAACCAAGTCGGCCACTAGAAGGCTGATTGTCCGGGACTGATAGGTGCATCGGTGCGCACACCAACTCCAACCACTCTGAGGATTACTGATGGCCACGAGGTCAGAGTGGAGGCTCCTGTGGTGAGGAGTCGAGCGTTTCAGTTGCCGGCCGAGGAGATCCGAGTTCCATTAGTTGTCGTCGCTGGTATGTGTTGTATTCACATCTTCCAAGCTCTTATTATTATTTATGCTTATGATTGTATGATGGTAAGATTATATGATTGTATGTTGTATTCACGTCGCAGGTTTATCTAAGTCTCCACCTAAGAATCATAATTTCCCATGGTGGTTTAGTTATTATATTTGAAGAATCTTCAGATGCCATTTTGGATATCGAGATCCGTGCTTAGAAGATTTTTGGGTGAGATGGTTTAGGGTTTCGATGTGGAAGACATCGACTAACGTCAGATCAATCGATAAGAGGGGGAAGACAATGTGTGTTGTTTGCAGAACCAGCAGTCAATTTGATTTTTGGTGGTTTCAACAAGGAGTCTGAGGAGGATACAACATGAGCGTGTCAAATTTGACCGCATTGCTCGTAAGGATCCTTCGTGGTTGTGATGCAAGGAAGTTTTGGTCAAATCGAGGGCATAAGATCAGCAGTTATCAAATTCATACCTTCGGGGTGATTGATTTCATGTTCGCATGGGAATTGCTCCACAGTAAGTAGGTTTTTGGATTGGTTATCCACCTGTTTCGATGGCTGGCTTATTCATCCTTCTTCATCCGTTAAAGTCGCTTGATGATTTTAATGTTGTATTAGTGGAAGGTGCTTGGAGATATCGTTTTTTGGTTGTGATGTTGGAGAGTATTCATCCAGATTCTTGGGATGTGTGTACGTTAGGTCGGTTGGTCTTGGAATTTTAGTTCTTGCAAAATTGGGTTGGCGGCAATATGAGTAGTGAAATTGTAGTTTGCTTAGAAGTCCAAATGGGTAAGAGGTTAATAGGGTATAGATGATTCCAAGTGGGGAAGAACCGCTTAGGATTAATAGAAATATTCCCAGTACTGGTTAACTTGGAATTGCATGCCAAGAGCAAGTGGGTAGCCAGTTCTGAGCGTGGAATGAGCCAAAAATTTATGCAAGGAATAATGATCATTGGGCAGTAGTAATCAGAAAAGCAAAGGTTGGAAAACCAGATTATCTCATCCGAGGACGTGAAGCATCAGTAGTGGCGCATTATGGGTTCGTGGCTAGTCTCAGGTTGAGGGTTTAGGACCTCTCTGCCTGTTCGTATCTGATGAAGGCTTTGAGGTTCGAAGCACAACTCGAATCCCAGCTGGAGATTAGCATATTAGAGGTCTGGCTTGTAGTGATTCTTGGCTAAGTATACTCGTGGATAGTTGGCAAGACCATGGGCAGGGGCCATGGCAGTATGGAAGTGCTATAAGACTATGGGGTGGCCTGTAGCATTTACTAGATTGATAGCCAGTTGTGGAAGTGTTGTATGATTGTGGGGTGGCCTGTAGTATTCACCAGGTCGATGAACATTTGTGAGAGTGTTGTGAATCGATGATTTGGCTCGTAGCCTTCACTAGGTAGAAATAGACTATGGCAGGAAGGGTTGTGAGACTGTAGGAGGGCCACATCATTCATGGAATTGAGGAAGGTCGTAGGTCGATATGGGTCCGATTGCGATGTAAGACTATGGCTGGGCCGGTAGCTTTCACCTATAGCGAAGTGGACAATCTTATGTTCGTTTGTTGGTCAGTTATGTTGTCCCTGGTTGGAACAGGATGGTTTTTGGAGTTGTGTTGGCAAAGAGGATAGCTTTTGTCAGATAGACACTTGGTTGGAGTCTTGTGGTATGGTCGTGTGCGAGGTTATCAGCTACAACAACCGATTGGAAATTTGGTACTTCAGTTAATTGGTAGGTCAGTACGAGACCTAGGAGATATCGGATAAATCAAAATGAGAATGTTGGACAACAAAATTTGATTTATGTTGATTTGGCACCAAGGATTGAGTCTCGTGCTGGGAGTCACCTTTGTTTTCGAATGCAAGGGTTCAGCAACGATGGATGGTAAGGGATTATATTTTTCCCGGTTATCAACAAGATGATTTAAGGTCATAAGGGTTTCATTCGGTCCAGGTTTCGGATTGGATTCTTTATGAATGTCGGATAGGATGGTTCGATCTACCGGGAAGTCATACAGGGTCTAGGGTTTTAGCTTTCGGGTAGAGCAGTTGGGTTTTTCTTTCGTGGGCTGAGGACAGAGTGACAAGGACCATTCCCATGTCAGGTTAAGCGAATTCTGCTATTAGGCTTGATGGAAGTGTTAGAGGGCAGCCGTCTGTATGGGATGACTTTTTAGTTCAAATAGGAGCTCAGGATATTTGGGTAGGGTTGACTGGTGTGGCAGAGGATGTAGTAAGGGATAATTTTGCGTAGGATATCTAATTTAAGTGTGTAACACCGTAAATTTTCAAACAAATTTTTCATTTTTAAATCACATAAAAACTCGATATCACATTTTCTCAAAACCACAATGTATCGATTGTCAAAACACAAATCAACAAAACAATTGATAATATCCCAGAATCCTCAAACATAATCTCGAACAGGTGTGTACAATCAAGTCGGCGCCTTCCCGCGATCCTGAGAAGTACCTGAAACACATAACACACAGCACGGTAAGCACGAAGCTTAGTGAGTTCCTCAAAATACTACATACACAAATAATAAGCCTCTCATGGCTATAGCTCGGCATGGACCCTCCGGTCATGCGTCTCGGTGAGGACCCTCCGGTATCATGGCTCAGTGTGGACCCTCCGGTCATGTGTCTCAGTGAAGACCCTCCTGTTTCATAACTCGGGTCAGACCCTCCAGTCTTGTAACTCAGTGAAGACCCTTCGCTCTCACAACTCAGTTTGGACCCTCCGGTCCTACTCAGTAAGGCACAGAATAGCATATATCACAAAGACAAAATGCATAATATCACATAACTCAATATAATCACATACGACCCTCTAGACCAATTCTCATTCAGACGATTCCAAGCAGAAATAAGGTCCCAAACTCTAGATCTAGCCTCCCAAGGCTAAAATACCAGGTAAAGCTGCAAGCTTTACGTCCATGCATGGCACCTAGGGCTCGAAGTGCCAAAACAAGCTCTATATAGGGTTTAGTGCATAAAAGCTTGCCACTAGCTTGATAAAATTGGACGTTTGGGCTCAAGGGACCTCATATTGTCCCGATCTGAAGTCTTAACTCCATGGCAAACTCAAACAACTCCAGAACTCAAAGAAGGATGGAAAAAGGCCCTAAACTCCCTAGAAAAGGGATCTAACCAAACAATGAGCAAGGTGTTGACTTTTTACCTTCTAACAGAAACTAGGAATGAATGAACACCGGATCCAAAAGCTCCCTCTCGTCCCAAGCCTTTTTCTCCTCAACCTTCCTCCAAAAATGCACTAAAACACACAATATTATCCTCTCTTTCTCTCACACAGGGTTCTAGCTTGATTAGGGTTTCTCTCAGAGTGTTAAGATGATAAGGGAGGCGGAAATGAAGGCTTAAGGTCCTTTAAATAGGACACAAACCCTAGAAAATTAAGGTTTTCTCACTCAGCTCCTACTTGTCGAGTTGGGGTCCTCCAACTCGTCGAGTAGACTCTAAAAATCACGCGGCCATTAACTCCTCTACTCGGCGAGTTGGGGCATCCAACTCGTCGAGTTGGGGTCCGCTCGCTCTGTCCGTCGGTCTGTGGGTGGTAAGTGGTGCTGAAATGCAACCGGGTGCCCAACTCCTCATGAAATTTCTTCTGAAACCTGGAAACAAAACGCACATCCCAATCTGACACTATCGATGTTGGCACCCCATTTCGTGCCACCACCTCTCGCACGTAGATCTCGTCCAACTTCTTTGCAGAAGAGCTCTCACTGATAGATAGAAAGTGAGCATTATTCGTCAACCGATCTACAATCACCCATATCGCATTGACACCTCGCGCGGTCCTCAGTAGTTTGGTGATAAAATCCATGGAAATTTGTTCCCACTTCCACTGGGGAATCTCTAAGGGCTGTAACGGGCTATGTGTACGCTGGTGCTCCGCCTTGACTGACGAAAAGTCAAGCATCTCTCGACTACCCATGCCACATCCCTCTTCATACAGGGCCACCAATAATCCCTTTTTAAGTCCAAATACATCTTGGTGGCTCCCGGATGGACCGAGAATCTCGACCTATGGGCCTCCTCCATCAAAATACGTCGAGCTCTACCCATATACAATACCCATATCTGCCCAAGATAGGTCATAAGCCCACGACTATCAGTCTCAAACTCAGAATCTGCCCAATCACCCGCTCTCTCCTACAGTTCTTTGGTCTCACGGCCGCCACCTGAGCCTCTCGGATGGTATCTAAGACTGGAGTCATCACCGTCATCCTCATGCACACGTCTCGGATCAGAGCACTCACTGCTCTGTGACTCAGGGCATCAGCTACCACATTAGCCTTGTCAGGGTGATACAAAATCTCACAGTCGTAGTGTTTCACTTCATCCAACCACCTCCTATGTCTCATATTCAGGTTGGGCTCATCCATAAGGTACTTCAGGCTCGTATGGTCCGTGTAGATGGTATACCGGACACCATAAAGGTAGTGACGCCAAATCTTAAGAGCGAACACCACCGCCCCCAACTCCAAATCATGGGTGGGATACCTCGTCTCGTGAGGTTTCAACTGCGTCGATGCATATGCTATCACGTGTCCCCTCTGCATCAACACAGTACCCATCTCTGATATAGATGCATCACAGTAAACTATGAAGTCCTCCACTCCCTCGGGAAGGGCTAACACTGGAGCTTCGCACAATCTCTGGCGAAGAGTCTCGAATGAGGCCTGCTGCTCGGGCTCCCAAGCAAAAGTAACACCCTTCCTGGTCAATCTGGTAATAGGAACGGCAATCTTGGAGAAATCCCTGATAAATCTCCGGTAGTAGCCTGCCAGGCCAAGAAAACTCCTGATCTCGGATGGGGATCTCGGCACCTCCCATCGTATAACTGCCTCAATCTTGGCCGGGTCGACCAAAATATCATTATGGTTAATGAGATGTCCTAAGAACGGGACCTCTCGTAACCAGAAATCACACTTGGAGAATTTGGCATAAAGCCTCTCCGTCCTCAATACTCCAAGAATTTCACGAAGATGCTCATTGTGCTGCTCTCTGGACCTCAAGTATACCAAAATGTCATCGATGAACATGATCAACGACCTGTCCAACATGGGCCTGCACACCCGGTTCATGAGATCCATCAACGTTGTCGGTGCGTTGGTGAGTCCGAAAGGCATCACCACAAACTCGTAGTGCCCATAACGAGTCCTAAAGGTCATCTTCTGGATATCCTCCTCGCAAACTCTCATCTGATGATACCCAGATCTCAAATCAATCTTGGAAAACCAAGATGCCCCCTGCAACTGATCGAATAAATCGTCGATCCTCGGTAGTGGATAACGGTTCTTGACTGTCAGCTTGTGCAACTCCCGGTAGTCGATGCACATCCGGTGTGAACCATCCTTCTTCTTGATAAAAAGAATCGGCCCTCCCCACGGCGAGCTACTGGGCCTAATAAAACCCTTCCCCAGCAGCTCCTGAAGCTGCGAGGATAACTCCTGCATCTCTGGCGGCGCAAGGCGATAGGGTGCCTTGGAAATAGGCGCCGCACCCGGAACCAAATCAATCCGGAACTCCACCTGCCTCTCGGGATACACACCCGGTAACTCCTCGGGGAAAACATCCGGGAACTCACACATAACCGGAACATCAGAGATAGAACTCAGCCTCTCAGTGGCAACTCTCGTATCCATCATATATGCTGAAAATCCCGTACATCCATGCTGTAAAATTTACCTCGCCCTGGTGGCAGAACAGAAAGCTGATCCAGATCTGGTCCCCTCACCATACACAGTAAGCACTCCCCCAATAGGGTCTCGTATGGTCACCATCTGACGCTCACAGTCAGTCACAGCTCCAAACCGGCTCAACCAGTCCATGCCCACTATGACACAGACATTACCCATCGCTATCGGCACCAGATCTATCGGGAACTCAACACCGAAAATCTCCAATACACATCCCCGAAATACATCAGTGGCAAAAACCGCATGTTCGTTGGCTATAGAAACTTTCAGTGTTTGACCCAACGCCTCGCGTCTGAAACTAATGTGACGACTAAAGGATAAAGACACAAAAGATCGACTCGCACCCGAGTCAAATAACACCAAAGCAGGCATAGAACTCACAAGAAAAGTACCTGTATACAGCACAATATAAGCATAAACAAATCTCAAAATAACATAAATAAGGAGACACGTACCAGCAACAACATCAGACGTTGCGCGGACCTCCTCCGCCGTCAGGTGAAATGCTCTCCCACGAGCTCTCGGAGCCTCGGCCTTTCCCGGCCGACCATCAGTAACACGTAAAGCAGCAGGAGTAGAAGCCTGGGCTGATCCCTGAGTGAGATGAGGACACTCGACCTTCTTGTGGTCAGTCTGGTTGCAATGAAAGCAAAGCGAAAATCCCTTGGGGCAGTCCATCGTCATGTGCCCCTCCTTGACACATTTGTAGCAAGTCCCAGCTCGGCAAGATCCCTCGTCGCTCTTGACGCACTTGCCACAAGTGCGGCCCTTCTGGCCTCCTGCTCTCGAATCATCGGGCTTAGCCCTCTTTGTCGTTGGATGCGACTGCACTGTCTCCTATCTCTCCCCTGCTGCTCTCGCTCCTCTCTGGTCTGAATCTCCAACTCAATCTCTCTCCTCTTGGCATTGGTCTGTAGATCAGCCAATGTCTGGTATGACGAGTTCACCATGAACTCTTGTATATCTCTCCTCAAGATGCTCAAATACTGGCTCACACGTGCCTGCTCAGTAGGCACGTGCTCAGGGCAAAACAACGCCCTCTCATGAAACATCCTCGTAATCTTTGTCACTGACTCTATGTTCTGCTTGAGAGACAGAAACTCCTGTGCCAAACGTTCCCTCTCCACCTGAGGAACGTACTCATCTTGGAATAACTTGGTGAACCTCTCCCAAGTCACTGCAGAATGATCTGCAGTGGTAAAATCAGTCGTCACAAACTTCCACTAGTCATTTGCTCTCAAGCAAAGCTGGTTCAGCGCAAACCAGACTCTTAGATGCTCTGGACATGAACACGTATAGAAACACCCCTCAATGTCATAGATCCATCTCATGGAAGCGATCGGATCGTGCGTCCCATCAAACTCTGGTGGCTTCATGTTGCTAAACTCACGGAACAACAATGAGTCGCCTCCCTCTGGCCTCAAAGCAGCTAGGGCTGCGGTGGCTGCAGCAGCAGCAGCCTCTGTGACAGCAGCATACCGCTCATCAAACGTCTCAATCAGTATGGTCTTAATTTAAGGGTTTTGAGCATTCTAACACTCCTATGGTGTACATGCAACCCTATAAACCTTGGATCTATGTTTTCTCTATTATACATGCAAATATTCAATATTCCAAGGTTTCATCGTAACTAGCATGATATGAAGCAACTATACTACAAAAGCCTAGTTAGATAACATAACTTTTGATGTAGCTTGAAGTCTTGAACTTTAAGAGCTTAGCCCCAATAGTGTGGAAACCTCAAGTGGAATCACAAATCACCAAAAACACCTTGGAAAACTTGAGAGAATAGTAAGCACACTAGAAATTGGCCCACTCTTGTTTACTCACACACTCGAGCCATTTCATGTGCCAAAGACCTCTTTATATAGTATGGAGGATTAGGGTTACATTCATGTAAACCCTAATACCCATGACCTTTCATTTCCATAGGATCCATGGGTTAAACACTCCATGGACTATCCATGAAAGCTTAGCCCAACCTAAATGAACTTGGCCCATTCCATATATATATATATATATATATATATATATATATATATATATATATATATATATATATATATATATAAGAGTCCATATTTAATTAGTTCCTTTTTTATCACTAAATTAATTCTAAATTATTTCTTGATCAATACTAATTAAATAATATTATTCCATATTAATATATTAGAACTTATAATATATTAATATAGATCATAAACATACTATTTTCAAAAGACCATCCATATAAATTGTTCCGGTGAAGTGCAACCCAAATGCACCATGCCAAATCGGGTCAAGTACATACCAATTATAGTTATGGGCTTAGACACTAATCCCACAGTCTCCCACTTGGATAAGTATAAAACTATTATTGTGTATGACTCCAAAACCCGACTAGCAATCGTAGCTCTTAAAGCCGCTGTCGAACTCTGAACCAATCAATGATGCTTCCATTAGATAAGGGATCATATATTCCTCCATTCTAGATATCATATGGATTGAGACATGTATTGTAATCATTCTCTCTATCCATTTGTTGTTTCCCGATTTCCGATTTATGACGACTGACTAATTGAACAAATCACATCAGTCCAGGCTAGGCCAAACACTTCGGGGTGTCATCATTAAATCATCGAGGGGCCCACAGATATCGCTTTTATCCCTTTAAGGGTAAAACGAATGGATAAACTTCGACTCATATGCTTATTCTACTACTTGTTGAATCATACACAAAGGGACGTTTTATAACATCGAGTTACCAAATGCGTTTTCATGCAATCAATGTATAACCAACTCATAGTCAACAACTCATATCTCTAGGTTTGAAGAATATAAGATATTATCGTCTCATGATCACTCGTGATAAAATCCATGAAGTAATTCAAATGAGCGTGGGTTTAATCCAATACTCGGAACTTATGAGCACTCATGAATGTTGTAGCAACTCTTGCTATGTCCAATACCTTGGACATCTACAAACCAGCTTCATGACAGTCTTGCCTTAATAACTACTTCCAACGTAGTGGATGGTTTGAACAACTTAGTCATTCAGGAAGAGTGACCGAGTTATTCTGGAAGTCAAAACATGCAAAGTAAAACACAAGAATAATCGAATCCAATATGGTCACAGAACTTATGAATATAAATAGAACACCTTTTATTTATCACCATATTCATTACACATCATTCATTGTATACTATTTCAAATTATCAACTTTATACTTGAATTAAAACAATAGTGTCCCATGCTCCAAGCATGTACATTATGTTTTCTAAACAATAGTCATGCCATACACCAAGTATGCATACTATGTTTGTCTATGATTTTTACTTTAGTGGAATAGATCGATTGAACATAATTCCAATTATTCTCATTTCACAATCCCAACTCCTTACCGCAAATGCAAGACTTCCAAATTCCTGCCATTTACCGAAATCTGTTAGATTTTAAACTTATATGCACTGATCCTCTGTAATGATTATGCACAAAGTCACAAAGACTTGTCAACAGACATTACAGAGTATTCCAACGGAGATCAACTCTATGGAAACGAAGTCTCATATTCAAAGTACATTGCTTTGAACATCCTTCTTGCATTAAGTATTCTAATCTTACACAAATTGAATAACTTCCACCTATGGAAAACATTTCCATATTCCCATTTTGACTATCACTTCTGAACAAGAGTTGCCTCCTTTCAGAATATGTCAATATGGTCCTTCCAAAATTAACACTATACTTCCAAATGTCCCTGAGCAACCAATCTTTGGTAAACCTTAGATTGTCCTCGACAATTGCTTAATCATTTTAGTCCTATCCAATTCTAGACCTTTTCCCCTCTTAATGCCCCCAGACACTTTGGAAAATTTAGAAAGGATAAATATGATAGCACATGCAATCGATCCTATACCCGAAGCATATGGGACCCGATTCATGATGTCTCACATAAAGACATGATTCTAGACCAGTCTTTTTGCTACAATATTTTTTTTTATTTGCCATGTTTTCATAATTCGACTATGAAGAGGGATGCCGTAATCATAATCGAATTTTGAGAACGAACTATATATAGAATTTCCTCAAGTTGAGCCATTCCAACATAAAATTCATATATATATCCTTGACTAAAGATGATTAAAATCTCACGATCTAAGCTTTTAGATTTGAAATGAAGTATAATTTCCTCTCCCTTAATTATAGCAAAACAACTTTTCCCAATTGAAACTTTTGTTTTCTATAATTAATATTGCTAACTTGCAACACTTATCATAATTATCATACTCCCACTTGCATGATGATTATTAGCATAACACTTATGCTCCCACTAGCTTTGACATGTACTCAGAAATCAGCTGGACTTCTAGAAATCAATACTTTATTGACTTTATTACCAAAGTTCAGATTTCTGATACAAGATGCTTTGATAAAACTTTATCAAAATCATAGACCTTTCCTTAGATAACTCACATGTGTGTCTAAACAATTTCCAGAACTATGACAAGGGATTCCGTAATCATAGTTTTAATTGTTTAGACCTTTTCCATTTCTCACAAGTCAATGTTAGTGTGCCGGTTAACCACACACGCTCCACTAACGAATTTGAGAATGCAAATATCATAATTGCTATCTACTTAAAATCTACTTAGTGAAAGCGTTTCCTCACCATCATTTTCATGAATCGGAGAGAAACCTTATGACACTTAGATTTTATGGTGTATGTGTTCCTTTCCATGTGAATTTGTCAAATCCATAATCACAAGACACGGTTAGTGACAAATTTATATGGACTGAACTTGTGCAGTCTTAACTTCTTACCACCTGGCAGCACAAGGGCCTGTCATTGCTTCCAAGTTGTTATGAAACCAATTGAGAACTCTCAGAACTCATATGCAAAGCCAACTTTAACTAGAATGGGCACAGAAATAGTAATATGTCAACACGATAGGTTATAATCCTCAAGTCGTGTGCTAGTGATAAACTACAGGTATTATTCTTGATTAGATCTTGAAACTCTTTCAGGATCTTTTAGACTGCCACTGTCCTCTTGACATATAAGACTCTCTTGCCAAGACCCATTCCTTGACAAACAAATATTCAAGAGATAGTGTGGACTCTTATCAAGACAAACACTCCACACAATTGCCTTAGTTGGTCTTTGTTTTATCTAAAACATCACAACTTACCAGTTTCAAATGTACAAGAGTAGAAAACATTTTACTCTACATTTGACAAGTGTTATAAACCTTCTTTAAGATATGTCACTCAAATTACAATCTTGGAGTATGACTCTAAAACTTGCTTTGGAACTAAGTATGATTCATCTTTTGATTTAACCAATTCAAGAATTCACGATTCCTCTTGTTAGTGAAACAAATGCACTAAGATTTCCTTAGAGAATCAATTGTGATATGGTTTCATAATCATTAAGATGATCATAAAACATGATACTAAAGTACTCTCCCATCTTTTCAGATTTGAAAAATATTTTTCTGCCAAATTTGATTCTTCTCATTCGTTCTGCCATACATCAAAACTTTTCCAATGTTTCGAAATTATACTTAAACTTGTAAGTATAACCATATTTACTGAACTTCAGTAAATCATGACGAATAATCTTATCGATCTTTGTGGTGGACTTGACCAGTGCACAAGAATGTGTACTCGATCCCTTAGTCCTTCACTTGACTCACATATACATGTGAACAAGGAACTAGTCTTAATTTTCCAAAGATGAAAATTCTCATTCACCATACAATACAACTTGCATAATTCCAAGTTTCTATCCAACTTAAACTTGGTTGATGAGAATCTTTCCTTATTTGGTAAATTATGACACTACCACAAACGAAAGAATCAAATCCATTTTCCAATGTTGCTATCAATGGAATCATATAAACAACAATTTTTTCACAAATGCCACTGTAAGGATATTTAAAATAAATAAAAACAAAACTTTTCTTTTATTTAAAACTTGCGGAAAAACTTATCCTTACAATGCAAATGCATATGAAAACTATGTTGTTATCTATTCCTAAGCAATCTATCACAACTCTTAAGCAGCAGCTCAAAAATTCTGATCACCGAACCATGCGATCGAAATCCATCTTAGCGATCAGAATCAACTTACTCTTCTTTAAGCTTCCTCTCTTTTCTTTGATTCTTAAAACTTTAACATGTGACCCAGTCACATCATGTAATAAGAATCTCAAATATGAACTTAATAGAGTTAGATAGTGGACTTTACCCGAAGCATAGTCAAACACTCTGACTTTACCATTCTTATGATCTTTCAGGTAAATAGGGCAGCTTCGCAACCAATGTCCCTTCCTTTGGCAATAGAAACATATGGACCCTTTGGGAATGGTACACGGGACAATCTCAGACTTAGCCTTTCTCTTTACCATGTGGTCAACCGAGTTGACTATGGCTGATCCCTCTCCATTGGGAAGAGAAAGCTTTTCTGGATTTCCAATGTTATCATTGTCAATGTCCATGGAAGTTGGGGAAGTCGATCTTCCAATCAAATTTGCTTTACCAGTGCTCCAAATCATTGCTGATTCAGCAGCATCAAGCAAATAGGTAAGATCATTAAGGGACATGTCATAGTCTATTACATAGTAGTCCCAAAGAACTCACTATGTGACTTAGAAAGTGATTGAAGAACCTAGTCAAAAACCAATTTCCTCAAGACTTTGACACCCAACTCTCCCGGCTTGTCAATATGTGACTTTATTTCCAAGATGTGAGCACACATAGACCTTGCTTGCCAATAGGGCTTGAGTGACTTTGAACTATTCAATAACTTGTGGGATAGGGAGAATTATTGGAGGAGGTGGAGGAAGAGAAGTATGATTTCCATTATCCGACCACGGAACATCATATTCATTAGGAAAGCTTGTTCCAAGGGATTTTGGAAGATCATAGTTGTCTGAACCAGACATCTACAATGGGAGATGTTCAAGTTAGTTGATTTAAGTCCTTAATATAACACCCAATATGAAATATTAAGGCTAGGACCCAACACAATACTTTTATAACTTGGAAGAGGGATTCCGTAATCCAAGCTATAAAATATTTGAAGGTAGGCGAATGACGATTCACCGATTTCCACCATGAAAAAACGAAATAGGAATTAGGTTTTAATTGGTTTGAAACTCCTAGATCTTTTGAGATTCATTGAACTTTTCAATGGCATGTTTCAATCTCGATTGTGCCCTCTCAAGTTTTGTGACTGGGATGTCGAGGATTACAAAACAAGGTGTGAATAACCATGCAAATATACTTGGTACCCTTAATATTTATCACTTAATCGATGTGCCGGTTAACCACACGCACTCCACCGATCCTATGATAAACATTAAGTTACCCTTAACCTACCTTGTTAAATCCAGGTTAGTGTGTCGGTTAACCACACACGCTCCACTAACGACTTAAGCAAAGTGCAAAGTGTAATTTCATGGGTTAGCACCAAATTCACATTTTCCTAAAGTAACTAAGATTGGGAATTTATAAAAGGTTTAGTTACTTTATATTTATCATTATACTTATAACGAAGAGAGAATTATAGTCCTTGTCCTACCATTTTGGCTAACGACCCTCCACCAGTCAAGGAAGCGGTGGGTGAGAGTGGACACCCATTAAACTGCCATTTTATAGGCAGTAACCTTATACCCCCTTATAGACTGGCTTCGTGAATGAGGCCTACTAACGGTAAGACTGACTTTGTTCTTATACATATATATATTATTAACTTAAAATACTATAAAGTATTAGGGTTGAATTTTAACTTTTAAAATTCTAGGGGTTGGAACTAAAGTTTTAAAAGTGACTTTACATGTTCCAAAACTTGGGGGCAAGTTTTGTAACTTTCAAAACTTTTCATATTTCATAACTTATGAGTTAATGATTTATTAAAATAAAGTCTCTTCATTTTCATGTAACTTATGTGTTTCTTTAATGGACTTTAAAAGAGTGACTTTTGGTAATCCATAACTTGATGAAAATTATGGATTCCATTAAACACATCAAGATCAAGAATTAAACTAACAAACTATTTGAAAATAATTCTTATGATCTTCTAAACTCATAAGTGTATGAATATCCATATCAACAATTTCAAGAATCATAAATAAAAAATACAAAACTTGAAATTTTGATAATAGCCATTAAAAATGGATTAGCATAAATATTACACCATCTAAAACAAGTTTTATAAGACCAAAACAGTTTAGGGTAATGTTTCTAGTCCATTTCCAGCAGCCAAATTCGAAAAACTGCAAACTGGAAGAGAAACTCGTCGAGTTCTATAAGGAACTCGTCGAGCTCATGTATTAACTCATGAACTCGGCGAGTTTTTGGCCAGAACTCATCGAGTTTTCCAGTCTGGGCAGATTTTGGTTTTGAAAAATAAGTTGCATCAAGTATAAATGAAAACAAGCCTAGGCTCTGATACCACTGAAGGGTTTTGAGCATTCTAACACTCCTATGGTGTACATGCAACCCTATAAACCTTGGATCTATGTTTTCTCTATTATACATGCAAATATTCAATATTCCAAGGTTTCATCCTAACTAGCATGATATGAAGCAACTATACTACAAAAGCCTAGTTAGATGACATACCTTTTGATGTAGCTTGAAGTCTTGAACTTTAAGAGATTAGCCTCAATAGTGTGGAAGACTCAAGTGGAATCACAAATCACCAAAAACACATTGGAAAACTTGAGAGAATAGTAAGCACACTAGAAATTGGCACACTCTTGTTTACTCACACACACGAGCCATTTCATGTGTCAAAGACCTCTTTATATAGTATGGAGGATTAGGGTTACATTCATGTAAACCCTAATACCCATGACCTTTCATTTCCATAGGATCCATGGGTTAAACACTCCATGGACTATCCATGAAAGCTTAGCCCAACCTAAATGAACTTGGCCCATTCCATATATATATATATATATATATATATATATATATATATATATATATATATATATATATATATATATATATATATAAGAGTCCATATTTAATTAGTTCCTTTTTGAGCACTAAATTAATTCTTGATCAATACTAATTAAATTATATGATTCCATATTAATATGTTAGAACTTATAATATATTAGTATAGATCATAAACATACTATTCTCAAAAGACTATCCATATAAATTGTTCCGGTGAAGTGCAACCCAAATGGACCATGCCAAATCGGGTCAAGTACATACTAATTATAGTTATGGGCTTAGACACTAATCCAACATTAATAGACCCGAACATCTCTGGTATGGCCTCTCTGATAGTTGTGGCCACCTCCTCATGAATGATCCGGCAGATCTCCTCGTCACTGGTACCACTGCCCCCGGGGTTGTTGCGGGTAATCACTATAGTGCCTCTGAAACACAAACACGAAAATCATCAGAGACTAGCTCAAGCACTCACGCCATTACCCACCCCTACATGCTCCTTAGTATCCTAAGGTTCTTACTTGGGTCGCATACAGATCCGGTGCTTTCAGTAGTACGGGCCCAATACTACCTTCCACACCAACCTGTAGTCGTCCCAAGTCCACCTCATAGTATCCTAATTCACAAGTACTCTATACCTCATGGATATCAAACTACTCTCTCGGTAGATTCCTGAATACTCATCTAGGTATCTCTCCTAGATTACTCAAACTCTCTGTAAAAGATTCCTGGTATGTTTACCCTACTCAGTACACACAGAGAAAATAGCAGATAAGATCAATCAATAGCATACCCTAGGCTAAGGCATCATGAATCAGGCAACTCTAGCTCTAAATTCTGAAATACCTAGCATATCCTCTAGCATGCAGCTCTAATATCTCACAAATATCTCAAAATACAAACAATTAATGGTATTTTGGGAAATCACCGTTCGGGGTCTGGCTGATTGTACACACTGCTTCGTCTCGTTATCTCTTAAAAGCTCTTACTTGTTTTTAGAAAAATCATTTCTTTTTAGAAAATTTTCTCAAATCCTGATTTTGAGTCCAAACATACCCGAGAGTACATCTGAATCCCTCAAACCAAGGCTCTGATACCAACTTGTAACACCGTAAATTTTCAAACAAAATTTTCATTTTTGAAATACATAAAAAGTCGATATCACATTTTCTCACAACCACAATGTATCGATTGTCAAAACACAAATCAACAAAACAACTGATAATATCCCAGAGTCCTCAAACATAATCTCGAGCAGGTGTATACAATCAAGCCGGCGCCTTCCCGCGATCCTGAGAAGTACCTGAAACACATAACACGTAACACGGTAAGCACAAAGCTTAGTGAGTTCCCCAAAATATCACATACACAAATAATAAGCCTCTCATGGTAATAGCTCGGCATGGACCCTCCGGTCATGCGTCTCGGTGAGGACCCTCCGGTCTCACGGCTCGGTGTGGACCCTTCGGTCATGTGTCTCAGTGAAGACCCTCCGGTTTCACAACTCGGGTCGGACCCTCCATTCATGTAACTCAGTGAAGACACGCCGGTCTCACAACTCGGTTTGGACGCTCCGGTCCTACTCAGTAAGGCACATAATAACATATATCACAATGACAAAATGCATAATATCACATAACTCAATATAAGCACATAGGACCCCTCCGGTTGATAACTCAATAAGACCTTCCGGTCACACAATATTACCACTTAGGTAAGTATAGTGAGAAGACTCACCTCGTAAGTAAGCAAGTAGATCTAGTACCCCACGAACAGTGTAGACTCCGCCTACATAATATAATTATCTCTTATAAGTAATTTGTAATAACCACTCCGAGATGTTAATCTAACTCCTCTACTAGATCTCAAAAAGGGTGAAAAGACCATTTTACCCCTCCATGGTCTTCAAAGTCCACAACTGACAAAAACCCTAAAAGTCAACGGAAGTCAACACTCGAGTCAACAGTCCCTGTTGATCCAACTCGTCGAGTGCATCTATGCGACTCGTCGAGTTCCTCCTGTTCTCAGAAGAATCAGGAAAACTCCAACTCAACTCGTCGAGTTGTAGCGCATCCAAACTATCGGGGAAAACCCTAGCTGACTCGTCAAGTTGGCTCATGCACACATCGAGTCCCTTTAGACCAATTCTCCTTCAGGCGATTCTAAGCAGAAATAAGGTCCCAAACTCTAGATCTAGCCTCCCAATGCTAAAATACCACGTAAAGCTGCAAGCTTTACGTCCATGCATGGCACCTAGGGCTCGAAGTGCCAAAACAAGCTCTATATAGGGTTTATTGCATAAAAGCTTGCCACTAGCTTGATAAAGCTTGGACCTTTGGGCTCAAGGGACCTCATATTGTCCCGATCTGAAGTCTTAACTCCATGGCAAACTCAAACAACTCCAGAACTCAAAGAAGGATGGAAAAGGCCCTAAACTCCCTAGAAAAGGGATCTAACCATACAATGAACAAGGTGGTGACTTTTTACCTTCTAACAGAAACTAGGAATGAATGAACACCAGATCCAAAAGCTCCCTCTCATCCCAAGCCTTTTTCTCCTCAACCTTCCTCCAAAAATGAACTAAAACACACAATATTAGCCTCTCTTTCTCTCACACAGAGTTCTAGATCGATTAGGGTTTCTCTCAGAGTGTTCAGATGATAAGGGAGGCAGAAATGAAGGCTTAATGTCCTTTAAATAGGACACAAACCCTGAAAATTAGGGTTTTCTCACCCAGCTCCTACTCGTCGAGTTGGGGTCCTCCAACTCGTCGAGTAGACTCTAAAAATCACGCGGCCATTAACTCCTCTACTCGGCGAGTTGGGGCATCCAACTCGTCGAGTTGCTCTGACATCATGAATGCAAATTAATGAATATTATACCTGGGAGTTGGGATGTTACAATTATCCCCCACTAGAATCAGACTTCGCCCTTGAAGTCTTCCTCCGAAACCAACTCTGGGTACTGCTCCCGCATCTCGACTCTGGCTCCCAAGTCCACTCGGATCCCTTATAATGTTTCCACTGAACCTGAACCAAGGGCACCTCTTTATTCCTCAAGACCTTCACCTTCCTATCCAAGATCGCTATCGGCCTCTCAATGTAGTTCAGGCGTTCATCAACCTGAATGTCCTCTAAAGGGACCACTGCCGTCTCATCAGCTACACACTTCCTCAGCTGGGACATATGGAATGTGTTATGAATCTGGCTCAGCTCTGCAGGTAGCTCCAACCGATAAGCTACGTTATCTACGCGAGAGATCACCCTGAAAGGGCCGATGTATCTAGGGACCAGCTTGCCCCGCTTCCAGAATCGGATCACCCCTTTCCATGGGGATACATTCCGGAGGACAAAATCTCCGAACCTAAAACTCTAGATCTAAGCGGCGCCGGTCGGCGTAACCCTTCCGACGACTCTCGGCCGCCAGTAACCTCTGTCTGACCTGTTGGATCTGCTCTGTCATCTTGAGCACTATCTTAGTGCTCCCCATCACTCTCTGCCCTACCTCTCCCCAACAGATGGGAGTCTGACACCTCCTCCCATAAAGGATCTCAAAGGGAGGCATACCAATACTTGAATGATGGCTGTTGTTCAGTCAAGGGTAAGTAAGTGTCCCAACTTCTACCGAAGTCCATAACACATGCGCGTAGCATGTCCTCGAGCGTCTGAATCGTCCGTTCGCTCTTCCCGTCGGTCTGTGGGAGGTAAGTGGTGCTGAAATGCAACCGGGTGCCTAACTTCTCATGAAATATCTTCTGAAACCTGGAAACAAAACGCACATCCCAATCTGACACTATCGATGTTGGCACCCCATTTCATGCCACCACCTCTCGCACGTAGATCTCAGCCAACTTCTTCGTAGAAGAGCTCTCACTAATAGCTAGAAAGTGAGCATTATTCGTCAACCGATCTACAATCACCCATATCGCATTGACACCTCGCGCGGTCCTCAGTAGTTTGGTGATAAAATCCATGGAAATATGTTCCCACTTCCACTGGGGAATCTCTAAGGGCTGTAACGGGCTATGTATACGCTGGTGCTCCGCCTTGACTGACGAAAAGTCAAGCATCTCTCGACTACCCATGCCACATCCCTCTTCATACAGGGCCACCAATAATCCCTTTTTAAGTCCAAATACATCTTGGTGGCTCCCGGATGGACCGAGAATCTCGACCTATGGGCCTCCTCCATCAAAATACGTCGAGCTCCACCCATATACAATACCCATATCCGCCCAAGATAGGTCATAAGCCCACGACTACCGGTCTCAAACTCAGAATCTTCCCAATCACCCGCTCTCTCCTACGGTTCTCTGGTCTCACGGCCGCCACCTGAGCCTCTCGGATGGTATCTAAGACTGGAGTCATCACCGTCATCCTCATGCACACGTCTCAGATCAGAGCACTCACTGCTCTGTGACTCAGGGCATCAGCTGCCACATTAGCCTTGTCAGGGTGATACAAAATCTCACAGTCGTAGTCTTTCACTTCATCCAACCACCTCCTATGTCTCATATTCAGGTTGGGCTGATCCATAAGGTACTTCAGGCTCGTATGGTCCGTGTAGATGGTATACCGGACACCATAAAGGTAGTGACGCCAAATCTTAAGAGCGAACACCACCGCCCCCCAACTCCAAATCATGGGTGGGATACCTCGTCTCGTGAGGTTTCAACTGCGTCGATGCATATGCTATCACGTGTCCCCTCTACATCAACACAGTACCCATCTCTGATATAGATGCATCACAGTAAACTATGAAGTCCTCCACTCCCTCGGGAAGGGCTAACACTGGAGCTTCGCACAATCTCTGGTGAAGAGTCTCGAATGAGGCCTGCTGCTCGGGCCCCCAAGCAAAAGTAACACCTTTCCTGGTCAATCTGGTAATAGGAACGGCAATCTTGGAGAAATCCCTGATAAATCTCCGGTAGTAGCCTGCCAGGCCAAGAAAACTCCTGATCTCGGATGGGGATCTCGGCACCTCCCATCGCATAACTGCCTCAATCTTGGCCGGGTCGACCAAAATATCATTCTGGTTAACGAGGTGTCCTAAGAACGGGACCTCTCGTAACCAAAAATCACATTTGGAGAATTTGGCATAAAGCCTTTCCGTCCTCAATACTCCAAGAATCTCACGAAGATGCTCCTTGTGCTGCTCTTTAGACCTCAAGTATACCAAAATGTCGTCGATGAACACGATCACCGACTTGTCCAACATGGGACTGCACACCCGGTTCATGAGATCCATGAACGCTGCCAGTGAGTTGGTGAGTCCGGAATGCATCACCACAAACTCGTAGTTCGCATACCGAGTCCTAAAGGCCTTCTTCTGGATATCCTCCTCCCAAACTCTCATCTGATGATACCCAGATCTCAAACCAATCTTGGAAAACCAAGACGCCCCATGCAACTGATCGAATAAATCGTCGATCCTTGGTAATGGATAATGGTTCTTGACCGTCAGCTTGTTCAACTCCAGGTAATCGATGCACATCCGGTGTGAACCATCCTTCTTCTTGACAAAAAGAATCGGCGCTCCCCACGGCGAGCTACTCGGCCTAATAAAACCCTTCCCCAGTAGCTCCTGAAGTTGCGAGGATAACTCCTGCATCTCTGGCGGCGCAAGGTGATAGGGTGCCTTGGCAATAAGCGCCGCAACCGGAACCAAATCAATCCGGAACTCCACCTGCCTCTAGGGATGCATACCCGGTAACTCCTCGGGGAAAACATTCGCGCACTCACACATAACCGGAACATCAGAAATAGAACTCGGCCTTTCAGTGGCAACTCTTGTATCCATCACATATGCTGAAAATCCCCTACATCCCTGCTGTAAAATCTGCCTCGCCCTGGCGGCAGAACAGAAAGTTGATCCAGATCTGGTCCCCTCTCCATACACAGTAAGCACTCCCCCACTAGGGTCTCGTATGGTCACCATTTAACGCTCACAGTCAATCACAGCTCCAAACCAGCTCAACCAGTCCATGCCCACTATGACACAGACATTACCCATCGCTATCGACACCAGATCTATCGGGAACTCAACACCAAAAATATCCAATACACATCCCCGAAATACATCAGTGGCAAAAACCGCATGCTCGTTGGCTATAGAAACTCTCAGTTGTCGACTCAACTCCTCGCGTCTGACACTAATGTGACGACTAAAGGTTAAAGACACAAACGATCGACTCGCACCCGAGCCAAATAACACCAAAGCAGGCATATAACTCTAACCCCTTAGGGTCCTTCGAATCATCAGCCTCCATCCTCTCGAGCCTACATCTCGAAACCCTAGCCATATTATGAGGATTTTGAAGCATTTGAGTGTTCCTTGTGTATTTTGAGAAGAAGGATATCATTGAAGGTATGCTTGGGGAGTCCTAAGCTTTTGGATCTAGACTCTACTCTTCTTCAACATCCTCCAAGAGGTATAAAGCTTGAACCTTGATGATTCATTAGATAGATCTAGCTTTTTATAGGTTTTATGAGCTTTTTTCCTTTGATCTTGGGTCTAGTGAGTATGAGTTACTCCAGACCTCATGAGTGGCATTTCTAGCATTTCAGAGCTTGTAGAGTGATAAAAATGGGAGCTTGGTCACTCCCATCTTTCTATGAATGAGGATTTGGGCATTGGAATATGTTTTGGACTTGAGATTTGGTATTGTTCTCTTTTAAGCCATGCAAAGGCATAAATTTAGAAACTTTATCACTCTATACTTCTATTAGGACCAGATCTGAGCAATAGATGGTTGGTAACTATGGATTAAGAGCTAAAAATGGAAATAGGTTATCAGTGAAGTACGCAGGATGTACTCTCAATACGCATGGCATTCCACTACGTAGAGCGTAGTTTGATTACGCATGGCGTAAGTCAACTGTGTGTTGACAGTTGACTTTTTGACCAGTTTGAGCTTTAGTCAACTGTGAGGGGTTGAGGGATTGGAAGTGCAAAATGGTCTTTTACCCAAATATGGGTTTAGCTTTGGCTTTCAGACCTTTTAAGTGGGATATTACATTAGTTGCTAACTAGGGATTGGTTTTTGGATATGTCTAGTTGGAAATACCTTAGCACCAACAGCTCGTGTGTGAGATCTATCCATTTATCGGTCGAGGTGAGTCCCCTCGTTGTACTAGTGGGTCAAAGGCACCAATGACGAACCATTGGATTATGTTATCTAGGAAGACCAGGTGGTGACCCCTGACAATTGTATGAAAGACCTGGATATGGCTCCCGGAAAATTGTATGCAAATCAGGGTCTGGACCCTGGCTGTTTTATGTAGGATGTTAGTTGTCTTTGTGATACTTGTAGGGAAGACCATAAGGTGGCTCTTGGCACTTGTTTATAAGACCTGGGTTTTGGCCCCCTGCTTGGCAAAAAAAACCATGATATGACTCATGGCATGATAGTGATTGTAAGAATATGGTTGGCACATATCATTCTCTATTCTATGTATGGTATGTGGTATTTGGGGAACTTACTAAGCTTTGTGCTTACGGTTTTATGTTTATGGTTTCAGGTACTTCCGGTTCCAATAGGAAGGGTCCGGTCTGACTGCAAAACATCCCCTAGAGTTTTATGCATTGGTTATTTGTGATTTTTACTCTGGTGTTTACATGATATATTCACTTTAATTGGTTTGGAATAACTCATTTGTATGGTTTATTGTTTTAAAAATGAAAATTTTACTACGAATTTTTGGGACGTTACATTTCTACTATCAACGATTGCCATTGGAGAATGCCCCATGCATGCGTGCATTATCAGTAAAGAAGAAACCCAAACGTTTTTTTTTCTTTTCACGAAATTTCTTGCCTAGCTCCCTCCTTTCTTGCGTGTAGCATCGGGTGATAGTAGAGAGAAAGAGTAACCTAATTTTTGTTTTGGGCAACGGTAAATGATTAAAAAAAAAATTTTAATGGGCCCAATTCATGGGCACTTGGAGAACCTGTCGTGGCTGACTCTGGCATTGACTTTTCTATTTGTAACACCTGTTTTTCATAACAGGTGTTATTTACGGAAACATAACTTGTTTTATAAGAAGAAATAGAAATAAATGATAAATTACTGAGAAATGTATGTAGGAAGTTATAGTTTTCTAAAGACGATTATGTGGATATAAAATTCGTTAAAAACAGAGTTCGTATGAAGAAGTTATGGCTGTTCGAAAGTTACACTGCTATTCGAGAAAAAGTCAGGAAAGTAACAAAGCACGGAGGGCCCTTTAAAGAAGCATGGTGTGCCTATGCTGAGTCACGGAAAACATGTGTCGATCGAGAAGGATCCGTGGCAAACAGAGAGGGACATGTGGCGTCTTTGGAATAAGTGGTGACATACCGTGTGACACGTCCTCAGAGAGGCGCGATGCATCCACCGACCAATCACCCTTATAAATATCGTTTGATGTTCATTCGTTGCATGTTTCGCTGGCGAGTGTCCTGAACTGCTATTTGATATTGTATAGCCTTCGAAAATATGTTTTAACCATATATATATATATATATATATATATATATATATATATATATATATATATATATATATATATATATATATATATATATATATATATATATATATATATATAGGGAAGGGTTATTTGGAAAACAAAAAAACCCTAAAAAACCCTAAAAATCATAAAAATGCATAAAAATTTTACTTAGAGATTACGACGATTACGGTGTGAAGACGGGAGCCGTGAAGCCGTTTTGCGAGGATATGACAACCATTGAGCTAGGTATCCTATTTATTCATTAATATGTTATTATACTTATATGAAATGAGTCGTAAAGGGTTGAAGAAATCTGAGATAGTAATTAAAAGCCATAACACGGTGTTGTTATGAACTAGCCGGTAGAGCCGATAATGAGTTTTCACGGTAAAACTCTCGAGTTTACGACAAGGGTAACAAACCCTAAATTACAGGAGATATTCAAAATGCGAAATTTAGCTAGTGACTTTAATCAGTTAAATCATTAGTAGTTATATTACGTAAATTAAATAATAGGAAAATAGACAGTTTCAGATTTTAACTATGTGTAGATATAATAGGCTCTAAGGAACTTATAAATTGTTGAATATGAGTTCTAAAATAGCAAACCAAGAAGTAGAGGAAACCAGGAATTAAATTCAAAGTAAACCTCACTGTTGTTCAGTTGAGTAACAGTACTCTAACACCTACAAAGATTGATATGTGATATAGCACAGTCTGCTTGTTTAGATATATTGTAAGATTGATATATTATTGTGAAATATACGTATGACGAAATGATATAGATGGCAAAATTGAAATAAATACATTGGGTAGAAAATAACCTATTGTGTAAATTATGGAGAAATCAAATTATTGTGAAAGTAATTTATTGGTTGACCTTATGAAGATCAAGGCAACAATTATAGAAATGAAATATTTGTCGACCTTACGAAGCTCAAGGCACAATTGTTGGAAATAAATTTTACATTGACCTTACGAAGCTCAAGGCAATAATGATTATAGAGAAATGATATTACTTGATCTCGAAAAGGAAGTTACAAAATGATAAATAGTTGAGTTTGATATAATTGTTGAAATATTTGTTTATTATTGAGAAATTGATCATTATTGAGAAATTGAGTATTATATTGTTGAATTGTTATTGTTGATGTTATTGACTAAGCCGTATTGATTATGGTGTTCGTTATGACTATTTTGTAGATAAAATTTATTGTATTGTCCAGCTTGGATCATGCACTTTCTACCAATACAATCCCTGGTGATAGCTTCTTGTGCTCAAAAATGCTAGTGTACACCAAAATAATTGAAAAAATTATTATTGAAAATTTTCTTTTTGGGGTGTACCTGGTGTTAAAACCTAGACGTTACATTATTAGATTTAGCTTTTTTTCTTATAGGTCATCTTTCATCCTCTATGCCATCACATAATCCAGATATGGTATACACCTAATTAAGGTTTACATACAAGGGCATCCATATTCATCCACAACCCTTATGCATAATTTTCAGCACTTAACAATTCACATTCCATCACTAGCGTACATTTTTCCTAACCATCATAGACAAATTAATTTTTAGAATCAAGCCTGAAAACAACATCATATAACATATTTCTCAATTAGTATATCATATATCATGAATTCATCATCATATAACATAATATATTATCATAAATGTCATCTAGCATGCATGACACCCTAAAGTTTATACCATAGCAAGATAACAGACTTCCAACATATAACAGTAGCATGCTAATTCACACACAAGCTAGACTAATTTTGATCAATCAACTCATTTTTCAATATTTGTAAGTTCCTGATAATGTACTAGAGTTGCAAAAAATGATTGACTAACCTCTATCCAAGTATAGAGAGTAATGAACATAAAAAAAAAAAAAAAAAAAAAAAAAAAAAAAAAAACTATACTCCAGGAACCAACTAAGTACCCTAGACAAACGTACAAGAGCATGATCAGAATCGAGTATCAAAACAGACAACACATCTGTCAGGGCCAATTTTGCACCACATATATTTAATGGACGCGCCATGTCGATCAATGGTCACGAACTGGGAAACGTCGAAAAGTCGTCTATGTGTCGCGCACTTAAGGATGCGCGTCGCTCCGACCATTACGAATTATTTCTAAGGATTTTTTATCCATTCTACTCTAATCAAAATTTAACCCGTTATAGGGTGCTTCTCAATCAGTAGGAACATCCTTTTGATATCCGGACAGATAAAGAACAAGGTGGTGGCATAGAATACACAATAATCATCACCAAAACAACTTACTATGTACTCAAACTGTAACACCGTAAATTTTCAAACCAAATTTTTCATTTTTAAACGCACATAAAACTCATATATTGTATTTCATAAAACCACAAGTGTCTCAAAATGTCAACATAAATCCACAAATAAAGTCAAATCCCAGAATCCTCAACATAGTCTCGAACAAGTGTGTACAATCATGCCGGTGCCTTCCCGCGATCCTGAGAGGTACCTGAAACACATCACACATAACACAGTAAGCACGAAGCTTAGTGAGTTCCCCAAAATAACACATACAAAAATAATAAGCCCCTCGTGCCTATAACTTGGCATGGACCCTCCGGTCTCATGCGTCTCGGTGTGGACCCTCCGGTCATGTGTCTCAGTGAGGACCCTCCGGTCTCACAGCTCAATTGGACCCTCTAGTCCAGTATCTCAGTGAATACCCTCCGGTCCCACAATTCGGTTTGGACCCTCGGGAAGGGCTAACACCGGGCTTCGCACAATCTCTGGCGAACAGTCTCAAATGAGGCATGCTGCTCGGGCCCCCAAGTAAAAGTAACACCCTTCCGGGTCAATCTGGTGAGAGGAACAGCGATCTTGGAGAAGTCTCTGATAAATCTCTGATAGTAACCGGACAAACCCAGAAAACTCCTGATCTCGGACGGAGATCTCGGCACCTCCCATCTCATAACTGCCTCAATCTTGGCCGGGTCGACCAATATCCCATTCTGATTAACGAGATGTCCCAGGAATTGGACCTCTCGTAACCAGAAATCGCACTTGGAGAATTTGGCATAAAGCCTCTCCGACCTCAATACTCTAAGAATCTCTCTAAGATGCTCCTCGTGCTGATCTTTGGACCTTGAGTACACCAGAATATCGTCGATGAACACGATCACCGATCGATCCAACATGGGCCTGCACACCCGGTTCATGAGGTCCATGAACGCCGCCGGTGCGTTGGTGAGCCCGAAAGGCATCACCACAAACCCGTAGTGCCCATAACGAGTCCTAAAGGCCGTCTTCTTAATATCCTCCTCGCAAACTCTCATCTGATGATATCCAGATCTCAAATCAATATTGGAAAACCAAGACGCCCCCTGCAACTGATCGAATAAATCGTCGATCCTCGGAAGTGGATAACGGTTCTTGACCGTCAGCTTGTTCAACTCCCGGTAATCAATATACATCCGGTATGAACCATCCTTTTTCTTGACAAAAAGGATTGGAGCTCCCCACGGTGAGCTACTCGGTTTGATGAACCCCTTCCCCAGCAGCTCCTAGAGCTGTGAGTATAACTCATGTATCTCTGGCGGCGCAAGGCGATAAGGTGCCTTGGCAATAGGCGCCGCACCCGGAATCAAATCAATCCGGAACTCCACCTGCCTCTCGGGAGGCACACCCGGAAACTCCTTGGGGAAAACATCCAGAAACTCGCATACTATCGGAACCTCGGAGATAGAACCCGGCCTCTCTGTAGCGACCTGCGTATCCATCACGTACGCCAAAAAGCCCCTACAACCCTGCTGTAGGCTCTGTCTCTCTCTGGCAGCAAAGCAGAAAGCTGATCCAGATCTGGTACCCTCACCATACACCTTAAGCACTCCCCCACTAGGGTCTCGTATAGTCACCATCTGACGATCACAGTCAATTACAGCTCCAAACCGACTCAACCAGTCCATACCCACTATGACACAGACATCACCCATCGTGATCGGTACCAGGTCTATCGGGAACTCAACACCGAAAATCTCTAGTACACACCCTCGGAATACATCAGTAGCAAAAACCTCATGCTCTTCGGCTATAGAAACTCTCAGAGGTTGACTCAACACCTCATGTCGGATACTAATGTGGCGACTAAAAGCTAAGGACACGAAATATCGACTCGCACCCGAGTCAAACAACACTAAAGTAGGTACAGAACTCACAAGTAAAGTACCTATACACAGCACAATGTAAGTATAACAAAATTCAAACAACATAGATAAGGAGATACGTACCATCAACAACATCAGGCACGGCGCGTACCTCCTCCGTTGTCAGCTGAAATGCTCTCCCACGAGCCTTCAGAGGCTCGGCCTTCCCTGGTCAGCCATCAGTAACACGCAAAGCAGCAGGAGTGGTATTCTGGGCGGATCCCTGGGTAAGCTGAGGACACTCGGCCTTCCGATGGTCTGTCTGGTTGCAGTGAAAGCAAACAGAAAATCCCTTGGGGCAGTCCCTCGCCATATGCCCCTCATTGCCGCATTTGTAGCAAATCCCTGCCCGGCAAGATCCCTCGTGGGTCTTGCCGCACTTGCTACACGTGTGGCCCTTCTGTCCTCCAGCTCTTGAATCAGCGGGCTTAGCCAGCTTAGCCGACGGATGCGACTGTGTCGGTCTCCTATCTCTCCCCTGCTACTCTCCCTTCTGTATGGTTTGAATCTCCAACTCAATCTCCCTCCTCCTGGTATTGGTCTGCAACTCAGCCAATGTCCGATAAGACGAGTTCGCCACGAACTCCCGAATATCCCTCCTCAAGATGCTCAAACACCGACTCACACGTGCTTGCTCCGTGGACACGTGCTCAGGGCAGAACATCGCCCTCTCATGAAACATCCTAGTAATCTCAGTCACCGACTCTGTCTTCTGCTTGAGTGACAGAAACTCTTGTGCCAAACGTTCCCTCTCCACCTGGGGAACATACTCATCTCGAAACAACTTGGTGAACCTCTCCCAAGTCACCGCAGCATGATCTGCAGGGGTAAAATCAGTCGTCACAAACTTCCACCAGTCCTTCGCTCCCAAGCGAAGCTGGTTCAGCGCGAACCGGACTCTCAGATGCTCTGTACATGAACACGTATAAAAGCATCCCTCAATGTCAGTGATCCATCTCATGGCAGCAATCGGATCCTGTGTCCCATCAAACTTTGGTGGCTTCGTGTTGCTGAACTCCTGGAACAACAACGAGTCACCTCCCTGTGGTCTCGAAGCAGCTAGGGTTGCGGTGGTTGCGGCAGCAGCAGCCTCAGTAACAACCGCATAGCGCTCATCGAAAGTCTCAATCAACGTGGTCTTAATAGACCCAAACATCTCCGGTATCGCCTCTCGGATAGCTGTGCCCACCTCAGCATGGATGATCCTGCGGATATCCTCGTCACTGGTACCACTGGTGCCCTCGGGGTTGTGGCGTGTACCCACCATAGTGTCTCTGAAACACAATACGAAAATAATTAGAAACTCATTCGAGCATACTCACACTCGAATTCCCACACCTACACGCTTCTTAGTATCCTAAGGATTCTTACTTGGGTTGCATACAGATCCGGTGCTTTCAGTAGTACGGGCCCAATACTACCTTCCACACCAACCTGTAGTCATCCCAAGTCCTCCTCCTAGGATTCTAAGTCACAATTACTCTACCTCTCACACATATCAGACTACTCTCTTAGTAGGCTAATCATATGCTCATCTAGGTATCTCTCCTAGATTACCCCTCGACTCAGAACTCATCACATACTTAGGGAAAATAACAAATAACACAGATCAATAGCATCTCCTAGGCTAAGGCATCACAAATCAGGCAACTCTAGCCCTAGAATATGAAATACCTAGCCTACTCTCTAGCATGCATTTCTAATATCTCATAAACATCTCATAAATATATCATAAAGTAAACAACAAAGGGTATTTTGGGAAACCACCGTTTGGGCTTTGGCTGATTGTACACACTGCTCCTTCTCGTTTTTCTCTTAGAAACTCTTACTCGGTTTTAGAAAAATCATTTCTTTTGAAATTTTTTCTCAAATCCTCAGTTTGAGTCCAGACACACCCAAATATGCATCCGAATCCCTCAAACCAAGGCTCTGATACTAACTTGTAACACCGTAAATTTTCAAACCAAATTTTTCATTTTTAAAAGTGCATAAAACTCATATATTGTATTTCATAAAACCACAAGTGTCTCACAATGTCAACATAAATCCACAAATAAAGTCAAATCCCAGAATCCTCAACATAGTCTCGAACAAGTGTGTACAATCATGCCGGTGCCTTCCCGCGATCCTGAGAGGTACCTGAAACACATCACACATAACACAGTAAGCACGAAGCTTAGTGAGTTCCCCAAAATAACACATACAAAAATAATAAGCCCCTCGTGCCTATAACTTGGCATGGACCCTCCGGTCTCATGCGTCTCGGTGTGGACCCTCCGGTCATGTGTCTCAGTGAGGACCCTTCGGTCTCACAGCTCGGTTGGACCCTCCGGTCCAGTATCTCAGTGAAGACCCTCCTGTCCCACAACTCGGTTTGGACCCTCCGGCCCTATCCCAGTAAACACAGAATATATAGCATATATATCACACAGACAAAATTTATAATATCATATAACTCAAGTAAGAACATAGGACCCTCCGGTCGCACAAAGATACCACTCATGGTAAGTATAGTGAGAAGACTCACCTCGTAAGTAGGCTAAGAAAATGTGTACTCCTCGAACACGAATCACCGAAACTAGCCTCCGCCTAATCACATATGATAATTATCTCTAATTAACACCTTAATCACAAATTCTAAATCTAACTCTTGGATTGGGAAAAAGACCATTTTACCCCTCCATGGTCTCCATAAGTCATGATTAGTCAAACCCTAAAGTCAACAGAAGTCAACACTCGAGTCAACTGTCTATGTTGACTTGACTCGCCGAGTGCATCTATGTGACTCGCCAAGTCCCCATTGTTCCTCAGATCAACATCGTGAAAACCAAACTTAACTCGTCGAGTTGTCTCATCAACTTGCCGAGTTACCCTTGTCCAGACTTATTGGGGAAAACCCTATCCGACTAGTCGAGTCAGCTCATTGACTCGTCGAGTCCGTTAAGTCAAAATCTCATTCAGACGTTTTAAGGCAGTTCTACCACTCCAAACTCTATATCTAGCCTCCTAAGGTTCGAATGTCACGTAAATCTTCGATATTTACGTTCATGCATGGCATATTTGCTTCATAATGCCACTACAAGCTCTAACTAAGGTGTTTAGGCACAATAACTCTTTTATGGCTGGATAAAGCTGGAACCTTTAGCCTATATGGACCTCACAAGGTCCAGATCTGATGACTCAATGCTTGGCAAGCACAAGTCATACCAAATCTCAAGGAAATATGGAAAAAGCCCCAAAAGTTCCTCATTAACAAGATCTAAACAACATTATGAGCAAGGTGATGGATTTTACCTTCCAACAGAAACTCCAAGTGAAAGAATATTGGATCTGTTAGAACGAAGTTCTAGTAGGATCGATAGATTCTAAGCAGAAAAACAATAAATGACGTAATGAATAACACAAGAATGGTCTAAATGATGTTGAATGATTAAGCTTTGACACCTCAGAAGAGCTCGATTAAGAACTTCGACTGTAGAGGTGTTTAGGGTTACAAAGCAATAATAATAATAATCACGACTATCTCTAATGCATACATGCATGCACTATTTATAGCTTAACCCTAATTAATAATCACGGATGGACAGGCCCAATCCGGATATACAAAACTAAGCCCATGACGCAACATAAGACATAAAGCAGATCATTCCGGGCAAGAATCTCTTCCTCCAAAGTTAAGATAAACTTGAAGTGCTTGCGTGGTTCCCCGAGAAAATACGATCGAGTGTTTGTAAAAAAACACCGAAATGCTTCTTTTAAATAGTAGTCTAAAGGGTGGCTTATCTTCAACCGAACATCGATTCTTAACATAAGACCGAACGTTGGATGAAGTACTTGTGAGACCAATGTGGTCTGTTGAACAAGTAGGTTGGATATAATTTGTTGTGACTAAAGATGTTATAAAAATCTCAAAAACAAAAACAAACTGGATCTTTTTGGGAAGAAATGCCTTGGTTTTAGACAATTTCATAAAAGACCATTCAAAAAATAAAATAAGATTTCGTTAGGTAACAAGTGAGATCTTGAATATAAATATTCACCGTCAATTCATTGTTGGTGTTGGATTTTGGTTCTCACTTAGCACGTGGTGCACGCATCTAAGATCATAAACACAGATTTTGTGCAACCATAAACCTCAGTGGTAATATCTGAGAGTCTCAAGGGTTACCGTGTTGAAACGAAAGTAGATGGAGAATGTAAAGGAGGTGGTTTAAGAACCGAAAGTACCTCTGCTATATAAACGTGACAAAGCAGTAAACTCTTAACTCACTTGAGAAGAGTAAGGTAGCTCATGACTTGAGTGGATTTATCAGCCTGATTGGGAAGAAACGATAGGTATAGATCGAATCATTAAGGCCTTGCTCCTAGTCTTAGAGGCTTCGGTCTACATGCAGCAGCATGCTTCTAGGGACACTGCACTAGTTCATATTAAAATTATCATACCTGTCCTAGCTCCAATTTATGTAGCAATGATGTACTTGGTACCTAGTAAAGAGAATAAGCAAACAAACAAACCACACAAACAAACAAACAAAACAATTAAGAGGAAAAATAAAAGATAAAATCTTTTGGAAAAATATTTTTGGATTTTTGAAGTTTCTGAAAAATAATAAAAACCGAAAAATTATTTTTGGATTTTTGAAGTTTATGAAAAATAACAAAAACAGAAAAATAAATAAAATGAAATTAATACTAAACATTCTTGAAATAAAAATGGAAGAGAAAATAGAGTAAGAAAAAGATTTAAAAGAGAGTTTACAAACTATACAGCCGAAACCAAACCTTAAAAGAATGAAGCGAAATAAGTCGAGCGTTCGGTTCATTTCGGTTCCCTAATATTCCGGAGCCGAAATAGTCCGAGCGTTCGGTTCATTTCGGTTCCCGAAAATTATGGAGCCGAAATAGACCGAGCGTTCGGTTCATTTCGATTCCCGAAAAATCCGGAATCGAAATAGACCGAGCGTTCGCTCTATTTCGCTTGTCTAATTTTTAGAGTGAGGTTTGAGGGTTCGGTACCGACTCTACTTCCATCATTCCCAAACCTTGTAAAATTTTATTGAAGCTAGCTTCTGGTAAGGCTTTAGTGAAAATGTCAGCCAGTTGATCAGAGGACCGAACGAAATGTACTTCCACGCTCCCATCTTCTACATGGTCCTTGATGAAATGGTATCTTAGTGCAATATGCTTTGTCTTTGAGTGTTGCACTGGATTGTGACATATTCTTATCGCGCTTTCTGAGTCACAATAGAGAGGTATTTTCTTCATACTCAGTCTGTAGTCTCTTAGTTGGCTTTGTATCCATATCACTTGTGAGGTACAGGATGATGCAGCTATGTACTCAGCTTCGGCTGTTGAAAGAGACACACAGGTTTGCTTCTTGGACTGCCAGCTTACAAGTTTACCGTCAAGAAATTGGCATCCTCCAGTTGTGCTCTTTCGGTCCAGACCGCATCCTCCAAGATCGGCGTCAGAAAAGGCTTGAACAAAGAATCCAGATCTAGCAAGGTACCAGAGACCGAGAGAAGAGGTTCTCTTCAGATAACGGAAAATATTTTTCACTGCCACCATGTGTGGTTCTCTTGGATTTGCTTGAAACCTGGCACAATAACAAACAGAAAACATAATGTCTGGTCTACTATCTGTTAGATACATAAGAGACCCTATCATTTGACGATAGAGTGTTACGTCAACGGCAGGTTTTTCCAGAGATGGTGTTAACTTTGTGCCAAACGCCATGGGAACCTTCACCTTTGAATCTCCTGTCATACCGAATTTCGCCAACAAGTTCTTCGTATAGGCCTCCTTGTTGATAAAAATACCTTCTGATCCCTGTCTTATATTTAATCCAAGGAAAAAGTTAATTGGACCCATTGCGCTCATTTCAAATTTAGTCTCCATCAACTTCCTGAATTCAACCGTTAAGCTAGGATTCGTGGAGCCGAAGATGATGTCATCGACATAAATCTGAACTATCATTAGATGTTCGCCTTCTTTCTTTCGGAAGAAGGTTGGGTCAACCGAACCTTGCTTGAATTTTGACATTTTAAGAAAGCGAGTTAAAGTTTCATACCATGCCCTTGGTGGTTGCTTCAGACCATATACAGCTTTATCCAACACATAGCAGTGATCAGGGTATTTCTCGTTCACGAACCCAGGTGTTGCTCAACATACACCGTTTCTTCTAGTTCTCCATTTAAGAAAGCACATTTCACATCCATTTGGAAAACTTCGAAGTTTTTATGAGCAACATATGCCAGAAAGATTCTAACTGATTCCAACCTTGCTACAGGAGCGAAGGTTTCCTCATAGTCTATCCCCTCTTCTTGGCAATATCCCTTTACCACCAACCGAGCCTTATTGCGTATGACGTTGCCCTCTTTATCCAACTTATTCCTGAAGACCCATTTTAAGCTGACAACTGAAACATCATTTGGAGTGGGAATCAGCCTCCAAACTCGATTACGTTCAAACTCATGGAGTTCATCTTGCATTGCTTGTACCCAATCAGCGTGATCAAGTGCAGCATTAACCGTCTTCGGTTCGATTTTGGAGACAAACGAATTAAACATACGGAATTCAACATTAGAGAATAATGCAGTTTGTTTCGCTTTCAATTGAGAACGTGTGAGAACTCACTCATATGATTCACCAATAATTTGTGCTTTGGGATGATCCTTAGTCCATTTCGTTAGAGGAGGGTAATTACGGTCATAGGCGGGATTCAACTCTGCATTTACCTCTTCTTCAAGTTCTGATTGATCACCTTCGTCATTTGTATTCTCATTCTCCCCTTCAAATGGCGAAGCGTATCCATTGTCAGGTTCAGAATTCTCCTCCTCTGTTGGAGTTGGATTCTCCCCCTCAATTGAACTATCATTGGTTGGGATTGGAGTTGGATTCTCCCCCTCGACTGGACTATCGGTTGTTTTTGGTACAGATGAACCCTCCCCCTTGAACATTGAGCTGTTGTTTGGAGGGTCAGTTGAGGGTTGACCACCAGTCAGTTTAGGAGGTTCATTTTCCATTTCTTTTGCAGCTTCATTAATGATCTTTTTCAGATTGTCGATTTTGTTGTCTGTTGCTTTCGCCTCTGAGTGTATGGCCTTTTCTGGTTCGTCAAAGAGCCTTATGTACTCTTCAAACAAGTTGGAAATAGGAACCGAGACTTGTCCTGATTCAGGAAATATTCCCCCCAAGGCACTTTCGCTTCTTTGAACTTTCTTCATGTAGTTGTCATCAAAGGTTACATAGTATGTTTCTTCAATACGTTTGGAGCGTTTATTCAAAACCCTGTATGCCTTTGAAGTGAGTGAATAACCAAGAAAAATTCCCTCATCGGATTTGACGTCAAACTTGTTTCGGTTCTCTTTGGAATTGAAAATGAAGCACCTTGAACCGAACACGTGGAAAAACTTAACGTTGGGTTTTCGATTGTTCAGTATCTCATAAGGAGTGATGGAGAATCGCTTGTTAAGTAAGGATCGGTTCTGAGTATAGCACGCGGTTGCAACTGCATCGTCCCAGAAGTATAGCGGAAGAGAAGCGAAGCTTAGCATGGTTCGGGCTGCCTCACATAAAGAACGATTTCGTCTTTCAACAATTCCATTCTGTTGTGGTGTATAGGGGGCCGAGAAGTTGTGAGATATCCCCTTTTCAGCCAAAAAATCCTCGAAATCTTTATTATTGAATTCAAGCCCATTGTCGCTTCTAATATTCCTCACCAGCTTTCGCAGCTGCACTTCCACTTGCTTGATAAACGTCTTCAACTTGGGAGTCGCGTCTGAAATTTGTTTAAGAAAGAAAACCCAGGTGAAGCGTGAAAAATCATCTACTATGACAAGAATGAACTTACTACCACCGAAGCTTTCGATAGCCGAAGGTCCACATAAGTCAATATCCAGAAGTTCAAGAGCTTCAACAATCTTTGCATTGATACGTGTAGGATGACTCTTTCTGCTTTGTTTGCCCATCTCTCACACTGCACATAGGTGTTCCTTATCAAACTTGAGAAGAGGAAGGCCTCGAACATGATCACCAAGCACCAACTTATTAATGTCTTTGAAGTTCAGGTGCGATAGGCGTTGATGCCATAACCAGCTTTCATCAGTGTTCGCCTTTGACAGCAGGCATATTGCTGGTTTTCCTCGAATTGGGTTGAGATTTAAAGGCTACATCTCTCCCTTGCGTTCAGACTTCAACAGAACTCTTTTGGATTGCTTTTCAATTATTTCTGATCCCTCATCATCGAATGAAACCTTCAAACCAGTTCCCACAACCAATTGAGATACACTGATGAGGTTGTGCTGCAACCCTTCCACGTAAGCCACTTTTCGAATCGTGAAGTATCCGTTGGTTATCATTCCATATCCTTTGATTGTGCCAAATGAGTTATTTCCATACTTCACACATCCACCGTCCTTAAGGGACCGAAACTCCCTTAGCTCTTCCCTCCTTCCTGTCATGTGACGCGAGCAGCCACTGTCTATGTACCATTCGTCATCGAACTCCTCGTCACTTATAACCTGCAAATTCAAGTAGATTTAGGAACCCAAAGTCTCTTGGGCCCTGGTGAGTCTTTTACAGAAAAAGGAATAGCAGCAGAAATATCAACAAAATAAGTTCTTTTGATTAGAGTGGTTTTGTCTTTTCTTTTGATGGTATACACCTTGATTTTGTTTTTATCTTGTTTAAATTGTGGTGTATTAGATGGTGTGTTGTTAGATGGTTTTGGAATATTCTTTTGAATCCTAGGGTTAGATGACTTTTTCTTATTGTTGATATCAGTATTCGAATCAAGCTTTCCCTTTCCTTTGATGTCCTTCATTGAATTTGGATTTTGTTGGGAGCATGAAGGACCGAAACTTGATGTTCGGTTCTGTGCTCTGGTGTTGGAACCGAAACTGGATGTTCGGTTCTGAGCTTTGGAATTGGAACTGAAACTGGATGTTCGGTTCTGAGCTTTGGAATAATAGGAGTTTGGACTAAATTTCGGTTTGGCTCGTCATTTTTCTTGAAGTTTGACTCTTTCTTGGAAGGAACGTAATTATGGTTCTAAGACTGCCAATACCGTTTTCGCTCATTCAGATTCTTCATGTATCTCTGATTTCTTTGGCGTTTCTGTTCAACTAACTGCTTTTGAGATTTATGAATATTGAAGCTTGATTTTGGCTTCTCCTTTTGAGTTTCGGTTGTCTTGGAAGGAACATTTGGTGTTTTCTTTGGTTCTTCTGGTATCTCTTTTGTTCCACTCGTGCTTGGTTTATCAAAACTCGAGGGTTTGTTGATGGGTTCAACAACGTATCTACCTTTTACCCTCCACGAGGTTCGCTCCGATAAGCCGATGGTTTCGTCTGCATTATCAATAGGGGCTGACCAAAACTAATCGTCGCACCCTTCAGCATTGTCTATGTCGACCAAGATTTTCAATTCTGTTGTTTGTTTTTCAGTGACCCCTGTAACAGCATATACCTGATTTGGCACAGTTTGAACTTTCTGGTATACCATCGCTTTCTCTTTGAGTTTCTGCGGCTTGTCCTTTGACAGGCGAGCATATTCAACCGAGTTCTCAGATATGAGGGGTTTTTCATTCTTGGTTTCGCTCTTCATAAATTCAGAGCAATCAACCACATCTTCCACCGAGATTTCGCTCATCTCACTTTCTTCATCAAATTCAAACGTGTTTTCTATATTCATTTTATGTTCTGAAATTATTTTGGCGTTCGACGAGTCAAATGATTGAATGGTCTCGGACTTAATTTTCAACCTATCATTTTCATCTAAAAGATTTTTGAGCATACACTTATGTTCCTTAGAGTCAATAAAGGTCTCTATCTTGTCTAGTCCGATTTTATGAGTGATGGATGTTTCTTCTGAGGACATTATGGATTCACACTCAACGATGACCTCATCCTCCTTAAATTCAAGGAAGGGTAAGATCATATTGTGTATCTTTTTCCCTATCTCACAATTTAAATGCAACTGAGTAATATTCGTATATAAGCGTTTAGCAATTAACCAAAAAACATTGCGTTGTTTCAAAAACTTTAAATTGTCTCGTTGCAAATAAATAATCTCATCCCTAGCCCTATTTAACTCCGTCTCCTTCAGCTTAATCCACATTCTTCTCTCCTCACTCTTCGAAGACACCCTGCTGAGTTGGTCAGTTAGGTTAGAGTTCGCTAAGCGAGTTTGCATGAGACTACCACTTAAGTTAGAAAATTTAAATTTTAGTTCATTTAATTCTTCTTCATAATTTGTTACCGGAACTTTAAGTGATTCAAGGATGGATTGTACCTTTTTGATCAGCCGATCACAGTCGTTGATCTTCTCACTCACGGGCTTGGCTGCAAAGCACTTGTCCTCAGTCAGTTTCGGCTCCTTAAGCTCACCTTCGGTTGGTCTTCTAGCTGTAACCATCAAACATTTTCCAGCCGAACCAGTCTCTCTCGCCACATAAGCTTTTCCATGTGTGGGTTTTCTCACTTCTTCATCCTCAGAATCGGTTGACCAGACTTCAACGCCACCGAACTCATCTTCGTCCACATTTTCCTGCACAATCAAGGCATTCATAGAGCTATTAGTTGCCTTCTTTTTCTTGATTTCTTCCAACTTTCGCATGTAATACGCCACATCATCTTCACCGTCCCTTTTCTCAGCCATCTTCCTCAGCATGCAATCTTTGGCAAAGTGGTTCTTGCCATGACAGTAATTGCAGTTGAATCCAGAGTCTCCTGCAAGCTTGCTTTCCTTCTTGTCGTTATCCTTTTGAGAAGTATTCTTCGTTTCTTCTTTCACCTTCTCAGAACTGTAACTTCCTTGCCAGTTTCTGTTTTTATTGACAGGGAACTTCTTTCGTGCAAACTTCTTTGGGTTGGTGACCATCATTGCATATTCTTCGCCTGTAAGGTCACACTCAGACATATCTTAATCCTCCTCTTCTTCTACAACACTTTTGCCTTTTGAGACAAGGGCCAGCGATCCCACACCCGAAACTATCTTCGCCTCCTTGGTTACCACACTCTCATGGGATTTAAGTATACCCACCAGTTTTGCTAGTGAGTATGATTTAAATTGTTCGTGAGCTTTCACTGTTGAAACCACTTCCATCCATTATGGTCTTAAACCATTCATGAAGGTTACCTTTTGCTCGATCAATTTTCTTTCAATACCATGCTTGATCATCTCGCTAAGGAGATGATTGAAGCGATCGAAGGTTTGTATCAGTTTCTCTTCAGGTTTCTGTTCGAAAACTCCAAATTCTGAGAGCAACAAGGTTTGAATTGAGTGTTCTAGATCCTCATCGGTTGAGTAGAGTTCTTTCAACCTATCCCATATTTCTTTAGCCGTCGTGCATGAACCAACTAACCGAAAAGTGTCAGATTGCAGTGCGAATCTGATCATTCTCATGGCTTTCACATTACATAGCACCTTGTCCTTTTCATCCTGTGGCATCTTATCTACGTCCGCCACAAGCTGAGTATATTCTTTTTGAGTTTTCACTGTCCTGTTCGTTCCAGAGTGAACAAACGGCCCAAGCGTGATAGCTTCCCAGATAAGATAACCATTATCTTCAGATCCAACTACGTAATCCTCAAAGTGATGCGCCCACACTTCATAGTCTTGAGTGTAAAGAATGGGAACCCTTGTAGTGGATCCAATGTTGTTGGAGATGTTGATGGGATTAGTTTAAGAATCTTCGTGATACATGGTGAGCCTTTCCTTAGAACTGCTAGAATCAGACCTATAAACTTGAGATTAGGGTTTTATCAAACACACGAGTTACCGTCAACAGGAAGAAGACGGCTTCTTTATATTCGATAAAAGTGGAAACCCTAAAGAATTCTTCACACAGAAGGAATGTGTATTGATCACACAGTCTCCTGCTCTGATAACAATTGTTAGAACAAAGTTCTAGTAGGATCGATAGATTCTAAGCAGAAAAACAATAAATGACGTAATGAAGAACACAAGAATGGTTTAAATGATGTTGAATGATTAAGCTTTGACACCTCAGAAGAGGTCGATTAAGAACTTCGACTGTAGAGGTGTTTAGGGTTACAAAGCAATAATAATAATAATCACGACTATCTCTAATGCATACATGCATGCACTATTTATAGCTTAACCCTAATTAATAATCACGGATGGACATGCCCAATCCGAATATACAAAACTAAGCCCATGACGCAACATAAAATACCCAACAGGATCCCACAGCTTCTCCTCGTTCCTTGCTTGTATCTCACTTCTTATCTTCCAAAAGATTCACCAAAACACTCAAATATTAGCTCTATCACTCTCTCTTAGCTCAATGGCCGATTAGGGTTTCACACAGGGGAGTTGGGTAGCTGGTGAGGCGGAAATGGGGACATAAGTTTCTTTAAATAGGCCCCAACCCCAAAGATTTAGGGTTTTTATCTCACAGCGCCAACTCGGCGAGTCGACTCTCTGACTCGTCGAGTCGGTTATTAAACCTACGTGGTCAATCGTCTCTACTCAACGAGTTGAGGCACCAACTCGACGAGTTTCTCAATAAATCTCAACAATAAATATATAAGTAATATACCTGGGAGTCCGGATATTACACAAACTAACAACCACCAATTCTAATGATTCAAAACAAGAAAGGAGGTTAGAGAATAATTACTAACCTTTGGAATAATGGAAGATTTTCGGGAGCAAGATAGGACAATAATCCTCCAAAAATGCACCTCTTCACTTGAATCCACTTCCAACTCCAAGAATGGCAACCACACATGAACACACAAGAACTCTCTCTCAATCTATGTGATGTTGGTTGTAAATAGGGTTAGTTTCCCGGATTTTAGGGTTTGCTTTGTTTAAATACTCCATAAGTTACAATCTAGACCCTCAAAGTATGACAAAATGATTCTTTAACCCATATACATGATCAAGAATAATTTTATTACACTTTCCCCCCACTATTTAACTTTAAACCAAGGAAAAATGTTAGTTTAATGAAGGAAATTAACGAAACACGAACCTTGATGATGGAAGGAAAATTTGGATTTTTACACATGAAGCGAGGCGTGCTTTACGAGGAATGATCGGTTGACTTGATTGTACGCATTGGGCGTGGGGAAAATATCAAAATATGTGGCACGCACAATATACCTGAGGTGATATAGGTGAACCGACTATGATACTGGAAGCTGTTGCATCTCATGATTTGTGGATTTGACATGGGTGCTTTGGGGTTGCAGGGTCTAACAATGACCAGAATGTTCTTGGTTAGTCCTACATTTTGACCGATATATGGATCGGGCGGGCACCTGATATGTTCATCACGACACACGTACATGAGTTCAAACATGATTACTACCTTTGTGATGTGATATACCAAGATTGATCCACCTTTGTGAAGGAATATGAGGTACATCCAACTGAAAAAGGAAAGATATTTACAAAAAGACAGGAAAGGCTAGAACGGATATAAAGAGAGCATTTGGAAACCTCGAGCAGAAATGACATGTAGTGAAATACGTTGCACGACTCTGGAATAACAAAAGGTTACAGATAATAATGTATGCAAGTATTTTAATGCATAATAAGAAGGTTGAACATGAGTGTAGAGCGATTTGCACGTACAAAGAGAACGACATAGTTAACCAGATCAACAATTCGTTTATGGTTCGATTGAATTCTTAACAAGAGCACTTGAAAATTCAATATGTTCAAAGGTAACAATATCTTCAAGAAGACCTAACATAACATTTACACCAAAACAACATGAACGGACATCAACAAAATCTTTGAATTATATTTTTTATGGAACTTTTATTCTATGTAATTTTAGGATTATTATTTGAATGTTTGGTATATTTTTCTATGTTTTTTATTGGTCTAGTTGCTTAGATTTTGGTGTTTTTTAAATTTATGTAATGTATTGTTTTTATTTTAATTAAAAATCTAGCATTTTAATTATATTTTCATTTATTTTTAATTAAAAAAAGATAGATGTATAGCTATAAGTACACCAACCTAATGTGTTGTTTATGTAGTGATAAAATGTCAGTGACATGACATCCAATCACATTTGTCTTAGTGATAAAACGACAATCATATGACATCCCATCACATTTGTCTTAGTGATAATCATACCGGATAACCTAAAAAAACAAAATTTTCATAACTCTTCTCTTTATTCATCTTAGTAATACATATTTATTATATTTTTTTTAAATATATTTTCTAAATTTACTCATTTAATAATGTTTTATATTTGTTTGCATTACCAATTTAGACTACTTGTTAGTGTGATTTTTTTTCTACCCATCTAACATTAATAATATGTCGTCGTTGAAAATTTAAATATACAGAAGTCAACAACTTTTTACAACAACGAAATTTTGAGAATGAAAAATGAAATGAGACGAGATGATGGCTGGAGGGAGTGGTGCCGCACTCCCTCATGAAACCGCAGTGACACGTAGGCGCCACATCATCCATTACCACAAAAGTGTGGTTTCATACCACACCCAAGGAGCGGTGCCACACTTGGGTATTTTTTTATTTTTTTTTAATAAATAAAAAGGACCAATCATAGGGAGGAAAGAAAAAAGAACCAATCACATTGTTGGAAGGTTGTTTGAATGAATGCTCCCTTGGAAGGGTGCAGTGCACTCTCTACCGCACCCAGGGGGCGGTGTTTGTGCTTATGTGGCAAGGGGAGTGCGGTCCGGGCCGCACCCATTCCCTGTAGTCTTAGTAAACTTCAAGTTCTTGTAGTGATTTATTTAATAATATTATGTTCAGCCTTGTTTTATGATGTCAAGGTGGTGGGATAACCCTAATGCGTACGTAATGCTTAATCCATTCCTTTTAACCCGAAATACTAAAAATGGAATCCTCCCACCCCATACAAATTGGTACAAATATACAAGCATAATGTACAACTAGAAAATGCTTCTAACTTTTGAAGGATGCTCGGGTTAAAGAAGCCGCATCGGCTTTGATTTTACCGGTACCGGCTTTGATTTTACCGTGGGCAAGTGTAGATAAGGGCAATTAACCCACCTAATTTTTTTTCTTTTATAATATATATATATATATATATATATATATATATATATATATATATATATATATATATATATATATATATATTAAAGTTATGAACGATTTTAACATTAAAGTGGCACCGGTCCTCCAACTTACAACATTGACCATTCTTCTTTATGTTTTTGTTCACAAACAATCTTTTCACTTTTGTTTGAATTTTTCACAACCCTCGCCTTTTATTACATATTATTAGTATTTAGTCTTTTGGCAGAAATGGTCTCTCATCATTATTATTATTATTGTTAGACAAAATTACACGATTGGTCTCTGTGGTTTACCAGATTTAATATTCTCTTTTTGGTTTTAAATTAATGTTTTATTTATTAGAAAATACCCACCAAATACCATAAACCCACCCACCATCTTCCATCACCACCACCACCACCGCCAAAATTACATAAATGGTCCATATGGTTTACCCATGGTGACAAATTCAGTCCCTACTACCTGAAAAGACCAAATTACCCTCACATTAACGGACAAAAAACAACCAACATGCTACTTTACTTTACAAAGCAATACCTTCCGACCCCGACAACGCCGGTGAATCTTTTCTAGTATATATATATATATATATATATATATATATATATATATATATATATATATATATATATATATATGACATGCCTTTAATTTTATGAACTACCTATCTTAATTAGTTTGACAAAAAAAATTAGAATAAATCAAGACTTTTAAAACCAATCTTTTATATATTAGTAGCCCAAATACTTACTTTACTTAAAATATTACATATTAAGAAAAAAACCAATACAACTTAAAATTAAATAAAGGGAAAAAAATCGTGAATATATATTGGTTTCACTTAAAATATTAATCGTTCAAGAGTCGGTTGGTCATCCAACATTATGCAAGTACACAAATGTAAGTCGCAAAAATAGAAACAATCTTCAACTCTTCACGATCATCATCGCCGTTCACTGCTGGCCCCCACCCTTGCCCCTTAGCCCTCCAATTCCATCACATAATAACTCACAAACTTCTTCACATCATGTTTATGATTACTGGTTATATTGTTTGAAATCAGAAATTGAAAATCAAAAATTGTGTTTCAGTGTTTGGGAAATCAAATTGTTGTCTTAAACTCTTCATATCACTTTATGAAATCAAAAACCATTCAATCGATAGTATAGTTTGATACATTATTTGTTAACTGATACATAGCTTTATTTCTATCGTTGGTAATTGATATATTATTTGTGAAAATTAAATCTAAACTCACTATAAGAGGTATTAAGTTAATATCTATAATAGACATAGTTTATAACATAGATTTATTTCTCTGTAATTGTGTAATTGATATTTTTAATCAATTATATATTGATATAAAACGTCACCAGGACGCAACTGAAAGAACTTTAAATCTTTTTTTTTTCTTTTTTTTATACTAGCCGATCCGATACTAGTATTTTTAGACTCTTTCATTTATATATATTGGTTTCACTTGAATAGTTATTTTCTAAACTCGTCACTACAGCAATCCAAAGCCATATTTCCGTGTACTCTCAAAGTTATCCGCACCTCTTAGAAAGAACTTGTTCAAAATATAAGGTGTTGAATTCGATAAACCTAAAACCTTTAGAAAAAAAAAAGCCTTGTCTTCATTGGGTGTATTTAGGGATCACTTAAACAAACACTATACAACCTTTTTAAACATTATCAACAGATTGAAATATTGACTTGTGCAAGTTTAAAATTATTTCATATGAATCACATGGTCTCTTTTGAACAGGTCATCTACAATAATTTTAGATGATATTTTATAATAGGAGACGTACCTCGATTTGTGAATTGTGATAAGGCGGTATCCACCTGGAGGTCATAATTAAATATCTACAAAATATTTATTTCAAATAACTAGTTCATAATACCATCACAACTATAAAATTAATTAAATTTTCATAATAAAAATTCAAAACTATTAATCAATTTTTTTAAATAAATTATTAATTAAGAAATACTTTTTAATTATATAAAATTATAATCGTTGATTTAAATAAATACGTGAAATATATCACCTTATAATCTGTATTAATTTTATTTTAATTTTTATTCACATATTATTAATTTAATGTAATTAGAATGAGAAATTTAAATTTTGAAATTTGAAATTGAGAAATCAATACGTTGACAAGTGGCATTACGTTGATTAGGAGACCCAATAAGGTGACACAGGGGCGGATCCAAGGGGTATCCCTGGGTAGCCCGGGATACCCCTTAAAAAAATTTCGGTAGTGTAATTCTTATAGAAAAATTTTGTTTTATGTAGTGTATATATACGCATCCCTTCAATTTTAACCACAAACAAACAACTAGTCCACCGGTTAAGATGTTGGCTTATTAAAACAAAGGTCTTAGGATCAATTCTTGCTCCTTACAAATCATTTGTTTACATTTTTTTATTTTTCCAGCTATTCTATTCTTTTATTTTCCCAGCTATTCTACCCCACATCGCCAAACACATGTAAACTCAGTTATTTTCATCTATTATATAAAGTTGTTATCATCATGCTTCTTTTGATATCTACTTTGAGTCTCACAACGATTCAATTATCAAAATATACTTCAACTTCATGTTTATATATCAAGACTTGAAGTTAGCTAAGGATTCAATTAAGGTTTGGGTTTAAAACCAAAACCAAAGCGGGAAACCCAAGTACAAACTAAAAACCGAAACACCGAACCGATGGGTTTGGGTTCGGTTCGTTTCGGTTTTAAAAGTTTCAAAATTGTGGCTGTTAGTTTTTGGTTCGATTTTAGGTCAAAACTGACCCGAACCGCCCCATGCTCAGTCGTTGCGGTGATATCGCGAAAAAAAATTAGGATACCCATTTGCTTTGAGTCTGGCTCCGCCACTGGTGACACATGGTAAAAAGAGAATAAATATATTATTTTATTAAGATATGAAGTTGAAGATTCAAAAAATGTTTATACGGTATATGATTATTATTATTATTATTATTATTATTATTATTATTAACTAGTAAAGTGGCCCGTGCGTTGCACGAGTCAGACTTTTTTTTTGTTGATGTTTGGTGGGTCGGGTACACGAAATGCATGTGCTTTGCAACGGGGTTGATGCTTTTGTACTTTCTTTGATTTAATTACAATAACAACCTACTTTTTCTTCTTTTTTTTCCTATTAAAGTATTCTAACTCAACTAGATAAGTTCTTCAAGAAAGGTATATATAGGGATGTCAATGGCGGGACGGAGATTGTATCTCCCGCCCCCACCCCCGAAATTTCCCCATTCACCCGTCCCCAGCCCCGCCCCCGAAATTTCTAGCCTCCCCATCCCCACCCTAAAATTAAAACAGGGGCTAAACTTGCCCCCGCCCCCGCCCCCGACCCCGATTATGTTAACAAATACCCCTTATATGGGATCGGGGCCCCACAGGTTCGGGGTCCCACGGGACTTTTTGACATCCCTAGTTACATACCATCCTCACTTGTCCTGGTCAAAAGGCCATACTACCACTTGTGACTAAGGTAGTAGCAGTTGTAGATTTTCTAAAAAAAATCAAAATAAGTGAAATGAACTTAAAAAAATTTCATAGGACTTTAGATAAAAAGAAGCTTAGGTAATGGACACATAATCTATGTAAATCCCAATCAATAAAAAGTTTTCCAGGAACCTTGTACAAAAAGCCCCAGTAGACCATGACCTCACTTGGTGAGTGATTATATTCTCCTTGTTGGAGCTCTTTCGATGCCTTTTTTCCTTTACCTTTTTCTTTCGGTTTGTATTCGTCTTCCAGATGCAATGTATTGTAGTTGATGAACCTCAAAAATTATTTCTCACCCTGAAATGACACTAAATACAGTCAAGTAAAATTTAAGTTTCTATTCAAGTCAATCGTTCTTGTGATTACAAAAAGTTGTTTCAAACCGATAATAATCACCAGATTGCATAGAGTTTTCATTAGTACATGTTTTAACCACTGGTGATTTCATTAGCATCTTAAGAGTAACTTGCAAGTCACTCATCCCTCTTGGACAAAAGGACAGCATATACTCAAGACAATTTATCCTAGAAAAAAACAATCTTGATGTGTCATGGTTGAAAATCATTGCTCCACACAGAGACGTGAAGATGACAATGAAATTGTCATATATTTTTTCCACATCATAGGGTAATACTTTTATGTTTGAATGTGTTATTGCATACTTAATCTACATACAAAGTGAAACACGATTATATTCCAATATATAAACAACACTAAGAATTATTTCTTTATAATGTTGTATTACCAACCATACTTACAACGTCATTAAGCTTTGCCTCTGATGAGCAAATGAAACTTGTATCTCCTTCCATGTCAATTCTATCATTTTGTTTTATTTTCTCTAACAGGAAAAACAACAACAACTGTGGAGGTAGCCGTAGAATGACTCAATAGTGTCAAGATAAAACTCAAATGGGGTCATTAAGGTATCAGGTTATGAAAAGATTTACAAAAAATTAAGAAAAATTAAGAAAAATGATTTTTTCAGACAAAAAATAGTATTATCAAACCTTGATTTGTCTTTCACTTAAAGGGTCTTTATGAAGTTCGAACACCTTGGAATACTTGGATACTTGTTCTTAAAACAAAATCCTTCGGATTAAGTGACCACGTAAAATTAGAAGGTTATTTAAAAGAAAGCAATTGGGTGACCAACTGAGGTTACTCTAGACATAGCCATGAACTTGAAGAAACTCCTTCCAATCTCGGATTAGTTCGTGTACTTTACATTTCCATGAAAGAACAGAGGTTCTAGATGTGCTTTATGAGTTGTGTCATTATCCACCATTATCTGTGTTTTATTTTTTAATGATTTTTCCAAGAATCCCATCTCAAACAACTTTGTTTTTCAAGGGTTTAATATTAACTAGACGCACCCCCTCCCCCACCCCCACCCCCCGTGTTGCGGGGGTTGGAAGGTATCACTTTTCTGTGAAACTATAATACATTACCTGAATTGGTAGCCACACTATGCTGATAAGTAGAGTGTTCAGATACATAACAACTGAATTGGGAAACTTTCACTCCTTGGAAAATGGGTTTCTAGAAATCACGGAAAATGATCTTTGTTTGGCCAGGTTTTAATCCATCCACCATTGATAGGATTGACCTTTAAAGATCAGTCATTGAAAATAAAATAAGTTCGTTGATGAATTCATGTTATGGGATGTGTTTCTCCTTTGAATCAAAATATGTCATAACCTGTATAAAATATGTAAAAGACCATAAAAGAAAATTATAATAACTAAATGGGGCAAATCCAAGAAATAGAAACATATTTTAACTCATTTGTGCATTATGTCATCTTTCTTTCATTTCCTATAAAGGCATTATACTTAAGGAAAATTCATCAAACTATATCATTATACTCCAAAAATCAACATGGTTATTGCAATATTTTGTTTTTCTAGGGGTAGAATTGGAAATAGGTTGGTTGGTTATTTTCTTACCTTATGTTGACTTTTTGGTTTCTTTGTTAAACTTTGTAACTTCTAGCTTCTAACTTGTTCTTTTCCTAAAAAAGTAAGCTAAATCCCACTTTCTGAATGAACTCCTTTCCAACGTGTAATATTTCGCAAGTATTCTGCATATGTCAAACTTCATTACCAAAAAAAGGAATATTTTTTTCCATTAAATGGTATTAAAATAAATAAAACTTAAAAAAATAACTTCTTACCTTTGTATCATTAGGGAGAAGAGACTGAAATATTCTTAACCTTAAATTGATTATTTCTATTGTTTTTTGCAAAAGACAAAAGACAAGAAACAAAGTTACTTTATCAGCTTCTGCAAAAAGGCTATTCCTCTTAATGTTGTTCTGTAGGTACCTGACATAAGAGTCCAATACATTGGAATTAAAATTCATACACAGTAACCTATTGTGTTGCAGTTTCCTAGGTAGCTGACATAAGACTCGGTGTGTAGATTGAAGTTAAACATTGGCGTCAACACTTTAACTATGAGCTGCTGAGCTGTTACTTGCTCTTTTCTTGAAACTTGAGTCCACCATTGGAACCCCTTGTCGTCTTAGACTTATATCCAACAATCTAATCGAGTCATTATTCAAGGCAACCATGCTTGTAAACTTTGCCTTCTTCCAAACCATTTGAAACTACAAATCATAAAAACTTCATCAAAACCACTCACATTTTTAGATTTAGTAAATTGTATAAACAAAATTGATCTACTTCACACCTTCCCCGGCCGCTGGCGGAAATGTCGAGTGGTGATGGTACATAGATTTCCCAAGTCACAGAACGCAAACCATAATTATCTATTAAACAAAACATATATGTCTTTGAGCTGAAAATCCTTCCTTGACTTGATCTTTACTCTATCCTAGGAACACATGTGATTTTTGAAAACATCAACATAATGTTGGTGAGTGCATAGGTTTTGAGTTAAACTTATAATAAACTCTTTTTGGAAAGCTTTCTAGAATTTTTATGATTCTTAAATTTCTATTTTCCTATGTTTTATTGTATTACCTCTTGAATTATTATCTTTTTAGGACATTATGCTAATTCTATCTTATTATATCTATAGGATGTTTTACAATTCCTAATTTACTATCTTTTAGGATATTTTACTAATCCTAACGTGTTTTATCTACCACTCTAATCCATCCCTATTGGTAGTTGTATCTCTAAGGTGGTTGTAATGTATTACCATGAGCCCCCATAATCGACGTTGTCTGACTAGTGATTACTCCGCCAGGACGCTTCATGGGACGTCGAATAGTGATTAATAAGAAAGTTATCATGCCTGGATTATAGCTAGCAATCACAGGTGGGGGTGTTAATCCTCGTATAGATCTATACATATCTTTCTAGCTCTCGCAAGATTAACGATTATAGGTTCGGGGTAGCCGAATTTAATTAGGCTAAGGATGAATACTAACAGCTCACTAACGCATTAACCTTAGGTATTTAATCCTTTATCTTTTATCATTTATATTTCTTAGTGATTTCTAATAACCATCATAATATAAACCCCTTTAATTTTATATTTGATAATTATATCTTTTAGATCTCATAATTATCTAGTGTGTTTGTGTGTGTGTATATATATATATATATATATATATATATATACACACACACACACACACCATACACATATACCCTAATTATGGTTAATTTGACAGTTAGATATTTAGGCAGAGTAACGATTAGGTACAGTGCATATCCCTATATTTGACCAACATTACTTTTAGGTACTATGTTATCTTAGGGATTTGGCCATTATAACATCTAGGTATTATCTCTTCCTTGACTATCGTGCATCATAACTCTTAGGCATATTATCATAGCTTACAACTAGGTATACTATCTATAGCTACATTAACCTAAGGTTTCAAGCTTTATAAAACGATTAATATTTATTGATATAAATATATTTTGATAAAGCAATTTGATAAGCATGTATCCCCCCCCATAAAACATTTAAAATAGTGAAATAGGGGCCGTGAACTCACTTTACTAGCATAATTTGAAGCATCCAAGCTATTGCATCAGAAGCTTCGAGCCATTGAGAGGACTTCCGAAATAGCTTGAGAGATAGAGAGAGGGTTTTTGGGTGTGAGAAAATCAGAAAGTAAGCACCTCTGTTTATAGTGGTTGTGTGTGCGCCGCACTTCATGCGCAAGGTCCACTAGATTCACGGCTCCATCCAGAGTTTGCCACGTGTCACACTTCTGATGGTCCACGCCTCCCTAATCTCAACGAATTTGGGTGTCATATTTGTGCGTCGGGCATGGTGCGCACTTGGTGTGCACCTCTAAATATTTTATAGAAATTCATATCTTCCTTATACGAACCTTGTTTCTTACCCTCTTTATATATTTGTGTAGCTCTCTACTAGTACTACAACTTTCCTTAAGGTTGTGTAGTCAAATTTTAACTTTTATTTTTAACCCGTATTTTATATTTTTCTAAAACTATATCTCCTTCATACGAAACCCGATTTTGCCGTTTTTCCTTTCAAAATCCTTATCTCTCAGAGTACTACGATTTTCCTTTTAGTGATGTTAGCCAAAACTCAACTAATTTCTTTATGTCATTTCAATGTTAATAACGTTATTAACGCGGTTGATTTTTATCTTTTATAAAATCATAACTCCTCCGATTGGAGTCATATTTTTACATCGATTATATCCTTGAGATCACTTTATTGTGTACTTTTCAAATACATTAACCCTTATTAAAAGTGATAACTTTTTGGTCACTCATATTTGACCATTTTATTACTATCTAACTGATCATATTTTTCCTGGAATATGAAAACTGTATTATCATCATTTGTTGATGTTAATATATAGTGACGGTTGGTGACGATAATTTCCCAATTGTCACATTCTCTCTCTGTTTTAGGAATTTCGTCCCGAAATTCGGGCCTGGTGGTCATCTTATTAGGGGAGATCGGTTTCGTAATCAGGAATCGATCCTTTTTTCCTGTTTATTGGGACAACTAAATTTCTTTTTTGGTTTCCTACTTCTAATTCTTCAACTTTATCATTAGAATCTAATATTTGTATTTTGAAATCTTATTTGATTTTATCCTTATTTTACACTAGTAGGAAACCTTAACTTTATATCTTACTATTGATGTGGATTTCTTGAAGGATTTGTATGTTTATTTGCATATTACTACTTGTACTCAAAATAGATCTTTACATATAATAATGATGAATACAACTTCAAGGGTTTCCATTTCCCTTGTTAAACATTACATAATCATTCATATGAAACATTTTCCTAAACCTCTTTATTTTAACACCCAATATTTCCTTTTACTGGACCGGTTGATTCTTTCAAACGTTTGTAGTGTGCCCTGGTCTTCCGCAGCTATTACACCTAAACTCCTCACATTTGCCCAGATGATAAATTCCACAATTACTGGACAAGGTGAGTCTTCCCAAGTATCCCCTTGGTGGAGTGGGTGATCTCTCATGAGGCTTCCTTTCCCCTCTTTCCTTCCACAAGGGTCGACTAGATTTTCCCTTGGTGATTCCTTCCCACTTCTTCTTAAGTTCTTTGGACTTCTTCTTACTTCTCCTTGAGTTTTGGGGCACATGTTCCTTGAGAGTGAAGGCTAAATATTTAGCTTCCTCATAGGTATGGGGCTGGTGTGATTGCACTTCAATCCTGATATGGGGAGCTAACTGTTAGGGATATGCATTGATTTTCTGGATCTCCGAGTTGACCAATTCAGGGCATATTGTGACTAGGTACTCGAAGCATACCGTATAGAAAGCCAGGCCTGATTCCTTGGTGCTAATATAATTGAATTTCTATTCTACTCGTGTCACGTCTCTTCGAGAATGGAATTCCTTTATCATATGTTTCTTTAACTCTTCCCATGGGGGTTGCATAAGCTTCGTCTACGCCTAAATCCTTGACTTGATACTCCACCAGAGGAGAGCTCTTCCCATAAACGTGCATGTTGCAAACTTAACTCTATGTTCACCAGCACACTTGTTCTCTATCTCTTTTGTCCAGTGGATCAAAGTATATACTCCCCTGTCCCCATAAAAAGATCTCGGCTTACTGTTAAGAATATCCTGATAGGTTCTTGTCTTTTGACTACCTTCCATATTGCTTCCCTTATCCTTACTAGCTCTGAGATTCCCTAATGCATTAGAGACTTGACGTTGAATCATGGTCTGAATGGTGGTCGGGTCAATCAAAGTTAGCATTGCAGCGTTGTTATCCTGAAATGACAGCAACAAGGTTACATGTTAATCCTAATGGGGTTGTCATTCTATCCTTAATTTACTGGGATAACACTACATTTTCCATTTTTAGGGTATTATAGTTGCTTTCCTAGCAACTTGTCTCCTTATCGCTTGTTTAAATAGAGACTTTACTGGTATCTTTTCTTTTATTGTCTTTTTCTCCCCTATTACGACATGCTATTGTTGCTTTCCTAGCAACTTATATGGAAATTTCTTTTTACTGTTGCTTTCCTAGCAACTCTTATTATGAACGTGGTTTCCGTATTACTGTTGCTTTCCTAGAAATTCTTATTATGTATGGAAATCTCCTATTATTTCAAGGAAATCTCTCTTCCTTGCATTTAATCTTCTAATTAGATTAAACTCCTAAAGGATTTTAATATCTAGGGGATCAAAAGGTTTTTGAGGATGAACAGTGAAAATTTTGGACATCGACACCGGGCACAAGATGTGCAACGCGCGCACCTGTAGCAGATCAACAATAAAGTCGAAATTTTTCTTCATTCAACACTTTCCAACATTCCTTTGGTCCCCCCTGATTTGTCTCGACTAGTTCCCACACACACAATGCACACATCACGCGCCTGCTTCCAATCTTTAATTTCTTCATCTTCTTCGACTCCATCTATTTCTAGGTAACCTATATACTTAATTTTCACATCCCCAAATTCACGGTCATTTTAAAAAATTTATTTATGCTTGTTCAAAAATACAAGTATCCTTTTTGAAAAGTAGTATTGCGGAATTTGTTCCCAAAAAATATGATGTTATCAAAGCATTTCCAAAGAAATGTATTTTTATTTAAAACATCAGGATGTCATCGTCAATACAGAAACATAAGCATAAACAGACCATACATTTATTTACACAAATGATTTACATCTCCTTTAATCTCTCTATGTAATGTATCTTCGCATCAATACATGTGATTCAAATAAATTGAGTGGGTCAGGTTGGGAAACCTGGTGAGTACATAGGGATTTCAATCCCACAATGTTATATCATATATATATATATATATATATATATATATATATATATATATATATATATATTTGAACACACAATATACAATTTCTACTCATATAAGCAATTTTACCCCACCACGTTGATCCTAACAACGACACGACCCATACTCTCGGATCTAAATTTCACAGCTTTACCTAATCAATACTCCTGGATCAGGTATGTCTAATCCATGCTCTCGGATCAATGACAATTGACTCTGTCCCCTCCATACTCTCAGACTAGGGACGAATGACTATATCTAATCCATACTCTCGGATTAGTGACAAATTTTAAAGTTCTACCATCTGTGTATATCTTACCCGTACTCATAAGAATATACTACACAATATTCTTCTTAATTAATTTAGGTTTATTCTGTATCCTAAATCATCATATATTATCAGATATGATCTTAACACGTATTTCAGGCAATATCAAATATTTCACACATAAACATATATATAATACTTTAATTAATACTTGTATTAAAATCATGTTCGTGAAAGGGACTATGCACTCACTTGTTAAAGTGATGACTCGAAATTAGGGTAGCGCTTCTCTTCTAACAATCGTCTTTTCCTTCGACGAAACCTAGTATCATTGTTACTAGATTTTAGTCTAATATTAATTGCAACTAATTATAAGTCTAGACATCATTAACTCAAAGTCTACTTCATGATCTATCAAGTAAGGATCAGCCAGGCATGACAGTTGGGAGGCAGGACCATTTCGGCATATAGCTTTTCTGAAATCCAACAACCAAGCCCAATGTGATCATTCTAGACACCTCTCCCGTAAGTAGTTCAATCATGATAACGACTTTGAATCACTGATAAATATTGTTTATAGGTTAATCACAACGGTAATGAACTTAAACATAAGTTATACTTAAAGTAGGGTAAGCACAATTTACTTACAAGGGGGTTTAGCGAGGAACCGGGCTCTGCGCGGGTAGAACTTCTGAGCTGAAAGCTCTTCTTCTCGGAGCCTTATGGTGCTCTGGGACTCGCTACTAACTCCTAAGAAAGACTAGAGAAAAGCCTTGACGCTTTGGGGAGGTTCGGGAGAAAAGTTGAGAGAATGTGTGAGGAAATGAGGTGATTGGCGCCTCTATTTATAAGATGGAAATCAAGCAACACGGCGTGTTACTGAGCCCAACACCTCGTGTTGGGGTGCCAAGTGTCACCATCTTGTGGCAAGGCGTGGGGAATAAGCAATGGCTTAGATCGCGCCACATGTCACTCGTAGATTACTCCAAAAACTAAGTATCTTCTAAAATCCGTAACTTTAGCATACGAGCTCCGCTTTTGACTTTCTTTATATCCACGCATTGGTATCAATGGGATCTACAACTTTTGTTTAGACTCCGTCGGCTAATTTTGACTTTATTTTTAAAGTTTTATTTTAACAGGCTTAGACAGTTAAAGTCCGTTAAAAATTCATAACTTTGTCATCTGACGTTCGTTTTCGATTGTGTTTATATTGTTGAGCTCCTATTAATGAGATATTCAATTCTCATTTAGGTTTTTTCGGCTAAAAATCGATCGATCTAAAATTCATTTTGCGTGTTGTATACTGCTATGCAAGATCTTAGAAAAATCACAACTTCTTCAAACGAAATCAGATTTGGACGTTCTTTTTAAGTACGTTCTCGGTTTAATATATACTACAACTTTCGTTTAGATTGCTAAGGATAAAAAGTAGCTTATCGAAAATTCACTTTTTATGATATGCGGCGTCGTGCCGGTTTTACGCAAAACTTCGACGGGTCATAACTTCTTCGTTATAAGTCAGATTTCAGCGTTCTTTATATGTATGGAATCCTTGTGGCATATACTATAACCTTGGTTAAGATTATTTATCCTAAATAATCTTCTATCAAAAAGTCATTTTTAACGTTTATTACCTCTAAATTGACTAACCCGAATCTGCAGTCGTTACAATTATCTCCCTCTTAGGATGATTACGTCCCGGAATCATCAGCGAGACAGGGCTTGTATAATGACTCCATACGTTATCTATTCATCCTAGGTAATAACTATAACTCTTATGTCCTTTCAAATGAGTATCTAACTCGTGGACTTCTTAACTGTTGGCGGTGCTCAATCTTGCACCAACTCTTCATACTATGTTGGACTTTCAATCGTAACCGTCGAGTTACAAACTCAATCTTTATTGTAGACTCCTGCTCTTTCTTAAACATACTTAACTTAAGAGAAGTTATGTACTTTAATTATCGCATCAGACATATGGGTTATGTCCTAATGACCTCTCATCGTATGATGCAATGCTTAGACTCAGGTCTTTTGAGCCAAATTCCAAAATGGAATAGACCTTCCTTTATGTTCTAATGTGATATAATCACATTCTAGCATGTAGCACTTCTAGCTACAAGCTTCTTACTTTACCAACGATCACGATACTTTTATTGATCGCTTTGATTATCTTTCACTTCAATCTCCTAGCTTAAGTCGGATGTTACATCAAACTTGGTTCTCTGAACCACGTAGAATACATATCTTAGTCGCACTCGATATGATATGACCACTAGGGTCAAAATAATATTCATTTTCTTAGTCATTACCGAAACAATGGTAACGACAGACATGAACAAAACAGAATCAATTACTAGCGCCTTGGTAACCTTGTGACTTTCCCTGATCCAAGTGTGAGTCCTATGCTTCTGGTAGTATAGGCCTCTACTACCTTTCACACCTACTCATACTCGGCCCAAGTATTGTGTCTGAGTTCTCCAAGTCACCATAAAAGAATTTCACGTAGTCATTTAACACATCGGATAACATAACTAAGGTTTATATTATTTCTTGAAACGATTACATAGATAATCAAGTTCACCCCACACTAGGCCTCTTATAATAGGCTACACCACATAATACTATCCACATGGCTACTTTATATCTTGATCTTCGGATATAAAGATCCTTACTCCTAATCCCTTGCATTGTCACCGCTTTATTAAGGATCATCTGGAATGCTCTTGCCTTTGGCTTCGGTGGTACGTTTGGCTTTGTAGCTCCTTCCCTATTTGGGCAGTCTTGCTTGAAGTGTCCTTCTTCACCACACTTAAAGAAGACTTCTCTCTTGGTCGTGCATTCGTTGGCATAGTGACCAGTCTTCCTGCATTTGAAGCATGTCACCTGTTTAGAGCATTTCCCAATGTGTTTCCTTCTGCACTTATCACACCACTTTTCTTTATTACTATCCCCATACCTTTTTTTGTTGGGGTCAGACTTTAGGAACCTATTTTCTTGTCGGATCTTGAAGACCCCTCAAACTTCCTCTTCTCGCCAACTTCAACCTTTTTGGCGGTTATGCCTTTGATCATTTCTTCGACAGAATTAGCAACCCAAATCGCTGCCTCAAGAGTAGGTGTCTGGCGTACTGGCCCAGTGTACTCCCATGGTAGTCCCTTTCTATACTTATCGATTTTTGTTAGCTCGTCAGGAACGATGCGCAATGCAAACTCCATCTTGTCTGTGAAGGCATTGGTAAACTCATCAATGGGCATGTTTCCCTTTTTCAATGTCAGAAATTGGTTCTCCAGCTCTAGCATGTTTTGGGCTGAGCAAAACTTGGATTTAAAGTGTACCAAGAATTCTGCCCATGTCAGTTGTAATGGCTCATTGGGGCTCATGATCTTTCCCAAAGTCTTCCACCAACGAACAGCCCCACCCCTAAACTGACACACCACATAAGTGGTTTGTAGCTTGCCCTTGCAACCACACGTTGTGAAAGCTAGCTCCATTTCAAAGATCCAGTCCATAACTCCAATTGGATCTTCTTTCCCAGTAAAAGTTGATGGTTTGCAAGTCGTGAAATCTTTATACTTGCATCCGTTCCTTTCAATTCTTTCATCCTGTTTATTTATTCTAACTATATGTGGTTCGTCTTAACTAATGACCCTACTATAGTTTCCTTCTTCTGACTGTCCTTCATTCAGCTCAGGTTGTACAATAGGTATAGTAGGTTCATCCCTATTGAGCAACATTTGTCTCATCTCCTCCTTTTGTTCGGCCATCATAGCCCAAATCATCGCTTGGACTCTTGCTATCGTGATTGGCTCGAGTGCAGCTGCTACCTCTGGTGCACGCTCAATCACTCGTGGCTCAGGCTGCAGGTTTCTATTAGCGTTTCCTAATCTGCTGCGAGTTCTCACCATTTCGATCTATACACTCTAGCAGATGTTCAGTGTACAGCGATGAGAATTAAGATATATAAAGCTTTATTTACGACAGACGTATAAATCTCCTTACCAATCTGAAAAGTTATATGCCAGTTCTAATACCGTAATTAAACGTTTAGAAACCTGAACACATAAATTTTCCAGATCCGGTAGGCAATAGACCATAGATCTGATAGCATCATAAAGCATATAAGGCATCTTATAGCATAAATCATTTAGTACATAAAAGAAATTTAGGCATCTCCCCTAAATAAGCTAGTGCTCGTGTCTATTCAGGCATACTTCCTAAATATAGCACACACTCATTCCACAATCATTGCTTAGCATTCTAAGTTTAAGTCTAGAAATTTCCTAAAATTCCTAATTCGCTTACACTAATGCTCTGATACCAACTGTGACATCCCCAAATTCACGGTCATTTTAAAATTTTATTTTTGCTTATTTAAAAATCAGAGTATCCTTTTTGAAAAGTAGTATTGCGGAATTTGTTTCCAGAAAACATGATAATGACGTTATCAAATCATTTCCAAAAAAATGTATTTTTATTTAAAATATCGGGATGTCATCGTCAATACAGAAACATAAGCATAAACAGACCTTACATTCATTTACACTAATGATTTACATCTCCTTTAATCTCTTAGTGTAATGTATCTTTGCATCGATACTTGTGATTCAAATAAACTGAGTGGGCCAGATTGGGAATCCTGGTGCGTACATAGGGATTTCAATCCCACAATGTTATACCCCACCCCGTCGATCCTCACAATGACACGATCCATACTCTCAGATCTAAAATTCACAACTATACCTAATCCATACTCCCGGATCAGGTATGTCTAATATATTCTCTCAGATCAATGACAATTGACTCTGTCCACTCCATACTCTTGGACTAGGGACGAATGACTCTGTCTAATCCATACTCTCGGATTAGTGACAAATTTTAAAGTTCTACCCTCCATGTATATCTCACCCGAACTCATAAGAATATACTACCCGATATTCTTCTTAATTAATATAGGTTTATTCTGTATCCTAAATCATCATATATTATCAGATATGCTCTTAACACGTATTTCAGGCAATATCAAATATTTCACACATAAACATATATGTAATACTTTAATTAATACTTCTATTAAAATCATGTTCATGAAAAGGACTATGCACTCACTTGTTAAAGTAACGACTCGAAATTCGGGTAGCACTTCGTTTCAAACAATCGTATTTTCCTTCGATGAAACCTAGTATCATTATTACTATATTTTAGTGTAATATTCATTGTGACGAATAATTAGTCTGGATCATCATTAACTCAAAGTCTACTTCATGATCTATCAAGTAAGGATCAGCCAGGCAGGACAGTTGGGAGGCAGGACCATTTCGGCATATAGCTTTTTCTGAAATCCAACAACCAAGCCCAACGTGACCATTATAGACACCTCTCTCGTAAGCAGTTCAATCAGTATAACGACCTTGAATCACTGATAAATATTGTTTATAGGTTCATAATAACGATAATGAACTTAAACATAAGTTACACTTAAAGTAGGGTAAGCATAACTTACTTACAAGGGGGTTTAGCGAGGAACCGGGCTCTGTGCGGGCAGAACTTCTGAGCTGAAAGCTCTTCTTCTCAAAGCCTTCTGGCACTCCGGGACTCGCTACTAACTCCTAATAAGGACTAGAAAAAAAGCCTTGAGGCTTTGGGGAGGTTTCAGAGAAACGTTGAGAGAAGGTGTGAGGAAATGAGGTGATTTGCGCCTCTATTTATAAGATGGAAATCAAGCAACACGGCGTGTAACTGAGCCCAACACCTCGTGTTGGGGTGCCAAGTGTCACCATCTGGTGGCAAGGCGTGGGGAATAAGCAGTGGCTTAGATCGCGCCACGTGTCACTCATAGATTACTCCAAAAACTAATTATCTTCTAAAATCCGTAACTTTCGCATACGAGCTCCGTTTTTGACGTTCTTTATATCCATGCGTAGGTATCGACGGGATCTACAAATTTTGTTTAGACTCCGTTAGCTAATTTTGATTTTATTTTTAAAGTTTTATTTTAACAGGCTTAGAGAGTTAAAGTCCGTTAAAAATTCATAACTTTGTCATTCGATGTCCGTTTTCGACTGTGTTTATATTGTTGAGCTCCTATTAATGAGATCTTCAATTCTCATTTAGGTTGTGTCGTCTAAAAATCGATCGATCTAAAATTCGATTTCCGGACTGTATACTGTTTTGCAAAATCTTAGAAAAATCATAACTTCTTCAAACGAAGTCAGATTCGGACGTTCTTTTTATGTACGTTCTCGGTTTAATATATACTACGACTTTTGTTTAGATTGCTAAGGCTAAAAAGTAGCTTATCAAAAATTCACTTTTTACGATACACGGCGCCGTGCCGGTTTTGTTGCAAAACTTCGACGAGTCATAACTTCTTCGTTATAAGTCAGATTTCAGCGTTCTTTATATGTACGGAATCGTTGTGGTATATACTATAACTTTGGTTAAGATTATTTATCCTAAATAATCTTCTATCAAAAATTCATTTTAAAGTTTATTACCTTTAAATTGACTAGCCCGAATCTACGGGCGTTACATTAATCATATATTCTAATTTAGGCTCAATTTCGAGGTTTAGGGTTTTCGTAGGTTTTTTTATCAATTGATGAATTTTTGTTAATTTTTGTGAAATTGATGAGTAATTAGGCATACTATACTACCGATTTTACTTCTTAGATACTTAATTTCGGGTTGATTTCATTCATTGATCCTCATTTTGAATTTTTAAAATTCAAAACGTGTTCTACGTTTTTAGCTAAATCCGTAAAATGGTGATGTTTTAGATAAAATGGGCTAATTATTTGTGTTCTAGAAGCCTAGTCGAACATCCCTATATGGTTATTGAGTCGAAAATTGGACAAAATTGCAGGTTACCAAGCCTGTTGTTATTCGTGTTCTTGGAGCACGCCGCACAGATGCATGTGTGTTGCATGCACTCGCACGCAGTGTGAACCTTGCGCGTCTGGTCCATTTCAACACCTTATGCAGCATTTAACTAATCTATCTTTTTCCTAACTATCTTTTGTCTATTTGTCTACAGATATGTCTAGACGAGGTCGAAAAACTGCGGGTCAGTTACCTCCTAACTGGCCATCACATCCTTTCTTATAGTTCCTCGATGATCTTCCTGATCGGAGTTCTTTTGTTTCTTGTCTGATCACTCTTCTGTCCAAGAAGATTGGCATTCCTCCGGCTCTTTCTTGGAGGGCTGCGGATGAGTCCGGGTTGACAACTCTTCTGGAGCCATTCCTTACTCGGGTATTGCGGGATGATAGCGATATTGAGCTTTTTGTCTATCATGGGTGGCGGCAAGTTGTTAGGGTCCGGGATGTGATTTACATAGAGCTCTGTTGGGAGTTTTTTTTTCGACATTCCGCTTCAACAATACGTCAAGGAGATAGGCTGATAGATAAGTCTTTACTTTTTACTTGGGAGGCGTATCCCACTCCTGCATCCTGATCGAGCTGGAGAGGCGTCTAGGGATTTATACATCGGAGGAAACTCTGAGTCCTCATTTTTATGCCTATCTTGACAGTTGTATTACTGATCCATCGCAGGAGTACACCTACATGAAGGTCTGGGGTCACTTTAGGGGTACCTATGTTTCAAGGACGGCTAAGGAGAGCGCATTCTGGTCTCCTATTTATCGGTTGATCCACTGATTGGTTGCTTCTACTATTTGTTATCGTGAGGAATGGGACAAGGTTCCTTCTGGCGACCTCTTCTATATGTGGTGCTTAACTCAGACTGAGGTTCGCAATCATCTTTCCTTTGCCCTAACTCTCTGTTTATCTTGTATGGCCCTAGGTTCCATGCCTTCAAGTAGAATTTACGGGGGTCACCGGCTCACTCAGTTAGCCCTATCTTATGAGGTTGACACTAGCAGGATGGTTCCTATGCCTATCTGAGAGATGGGTACTACCACTCTAAGGAAGATGCAGTTGTTGGTTCAGGTTGGGTGGTAGTGGAGTATTCCAGATGACGATATCGTGGAGCCGATCCGACAGGTGGAGCCGGAGGATATCCCTGATCCTGCCTTCGAGAGGCGTCAGAGACCTAGGAATGCGGAGCCTGATCCGCTGGAGCCAACTCTACGTGTTGTGATACAGTGTCTGGATGCTGCATGGGAGGAACGCCACTAGATCATGGCTTCGATTACGAGGGTGATGCAACTTCTCGGGATGGACCATCCACCTTTTCCTCAGGCGGGTCCTGTTGTTCCACCACCTGCTCAGCCAGGTCATGATGGTGCTGGTCCTTCAGGAAAACATCATGGGGATATTGATGATGACAATGATGAGGGCATGGAGGACGAGGAGGGTGAGTATGAGAGGAACGATGAGTAGGTTGATGTGTTTAGGTTGACACTTTGTATTTTGATACTTATTTTGTGGGATGTATTTGATACACTTTATTGTTGGGTTTTCTATACTACAACATCCTATGGTTCTCATACAACCCTAAATACCTTGGATCTATGTTTTCACTAATTATACATGCAATGATGTTTCCAAGGTATTAAGCCTATAACTAGCATGCAATTGACATATACCATATGAAATACTAGTTAGAGTAACATACCTTTTATGTAGCTTGAAGTCTTGATGTATTTGGCCTTAAGAGCTTAGAACCAAATGTATGAATGCCTCAAATGGCTCACAACTCACCTAGGACAAAGGTGGCTCTTGAGAGAGAATTCCTTCCACACCAAAATCAACTCCATAAGCTCCAAGAACTACAAAGTCTTACAAGTGGCGATTTTGGGTAATGGAGTATGTATTTATATGTGGTATTTCAAGGGTCATGGGTATAACCCAAATCCATACCCATGGGTATTATGATCCATGGTTCATGTGGCCTAACTCTTTATGTATCCATACATAAACTTGGTCCAACATGGATCATAAGCCCAACACATATAAATATAACTAATTATCATAATTAGTCCCCATAGATTTAATTAGTCTCTTTTGATCACTAAATTAATTCCAAATTAATTCTTGATCAATACTAATTAAAACATATGAATTCACATTAATATATTAGAACTTATAATATATTAAGAAATCATACATAACCTTCTCTCAAAAGTCCATCCTAACAAATTGTCCTGGTGTTATGCAACCCAAATGGACCATGCTACTCTCGGGTCGAGTACATACCAATAATAGTTATGGGCTTAGACACATAATCCAATAATCTCCCACTTGGATAAGCAATCGTAGCTCTTAAAGCTGCTGTCGAACTCTGACCTAGTCAATGACGTGTCCATTAGATAAGGGATCATATATTCCTCCATTCTAGATATCATATGGACTGAGACATGGATTATAATCATTCTCTCTGTCCATCTGTTGTTTCCCGATTTCCGATTTATGACGACCGACTAATTGAACAAATCAAATTAGTCCAGTCCCGGCCGAGCACTTAAGGTTGTCATCACTAAATCATCGAGGGGACCACAGATATCGCTTTTATCTCTCCAAGGGTAAAAGGAATGGATAAACTTCGACTCATATGCTTGCTCTATTTACTCATCAAATCACACACAACAATGTGTTTTATAACACCAAGTTACTGGTGCGTTTTCACATTATCAATGTGCAACCGACTTGTAGACTGCAACTCATATCTCTCAGTTTGAAGAATATAAGATATTATTGTCTCATGATCACTCGTGATAAAATCCATGAAGTGATTCAAATGAGCGTGGGTTTAATCAAATACTCGAATCTTATTCCAGGAGCACTCATGAATACTACAGCTATGTCTAGGCCACCTAGACAAACTATAGACCCATTTATGACCGTCTTGCCTCAATACCTACTTCCAAAGTATGATCGACTGTGGACGGTTTGAATAACCTAGTTATTCGGGAAGTCAAAACATGCAAAGTGCAACACAAGAATAATACTAATCCTATACCGCCCAAAACTTTTAAGTCATATTGATTACTCATTATTCATTGTATAATCTTTCGAATAATCAACTTTATACTTCAATTAAAACAATAGTTATGCCATGCTCCAAGCATGCACACTATGTTTACCTATGGTCCTTTCTTTGTAAAATAGATCAATTGAAAAACATTTCAATGATGCTCATTTCACAATTCAAAATCCTTATGATAAATGTAAGAATACAAGATTCTTTGCCATTTACAGAAATATGTCAGATTCTAAACTTATATGCAATGATCCTCTTGTAATGACTATGCACAAAAGTCACAAAGACTCGGCAACAGACATTACAAAGTATTCCAATGGAGAGAAATTCCATGGAAACGAAGTCTCATATTCAAAGTACATTCCTTTGAACATCCTTCCTGTATTAAGTTTTCTAATCTTACACAGATTTGAAGAACAACTTCCACCTACGGAAACATTTCCATATTCCCATTTTGACTATCACTCCTGAACAAGAGTTGCCTCTTTCCAGAATATGTCAATATGGCCCTTCCAAAATTTACACCATACTTCCAACTGTCCATGAACAACTAATATTTGGTAAGCCTCAGATGGTCCTCGACAATTCCTTAATCATTTTAGTCATATACAGTTCTGGTCCTTTTCCCTCTTAATGCCCTAGGCATTTGGAAAATTCAGAACACATAGAAATATTATAGCATATGCAATCGATCCTATACCCGAAGCATATGGGATACGATTCATAATGTCTCACATAAAGACATGATCCTAGACCAGTCTTTTGCTATAATTTTTTCCTATTAGCCATGTTCTCAAAATTCGGACTATGAAGAGGGATGTCGTAATCGTAATCGAATATTGAGAACGCAATTAATATTTCCATATATATAATTTCCTTATGTTAAACTATTCCAACATAACATTCATATATATACTTGACTAAATTTGATTAAAATCTCAATCTAAGCTTTTAGAATTGGAATGAAGTATAATTTCCTCTCCCTTAATTATAGCAAAACAACTTTTCAAACCCTGCAAAGTACATTTTGCAAATTGAAACTTTTGTTTTCTATAATTACCATTGTTAACTTGCAACACCTAACATAATAATCATGCTCCCACTAACATGATAATTATTAGCATAACACTTATGCTCCCACTAGCTTTGACATGTATCCAGAAAGTAGTTGGACTTATAGAAATCAATACTTATTGACTTTCTTACCAAAGTTCAGATTTCTGATACGAGATGCTTTGATAAGACTTTATCAAAATCATACACCTTTCCTTATATAGCTCACATGTGTGTCTAAACAATTATGAAGAGGGATGTCGTAATCATAATGTTTAGACCTTTTGCCATTCTCACTAGTCAATGTTAGTGTGTCGGTTAACCACACACGCTCCACTAACGACTTTGAGAATGCAAATATCACAATTGCTATCTACTTAGTGAAAGAGTTTCCTCGCCATCATTTTTATGAATCGGAGAGAAACCTTATGACACTTAGATTTTTATGGTGTATGTGTTCCTATCCATGTAAATTTGTCATAACCATAATCACAAAACAAGGTTAGTGACAAATCCAAACTCATATGGACTGAACTTGTTTAATCTTAGTTTACTTGCCACCCGGCAGCACAAGGGCCTACCATTGCTTCCAGGTTGTTATGCAAACAATTGAGAACTCATAGAACGCATATGCATAGTCAACTTTCACTGGAATGGGCACAGAAACAAGAATATGTCAACACGATAGGTTATAAACCTCAAGTCGTGTGCTAGTAATAAACAATAGGCTTGATTAGTTCTTGAAACTTTTCAAGATCTTTAAGACTCCCACTGAACTCTTGACATATAAGATTCTCTTGTCAAAGAACATTACTTGACAAACAAATATTCAAGAGTTAGTGTGGATTCTTATCAAGACAACCACTTCACATAATTGGCCTTAGTTGGTCTTTGTTTTATCCAAAACATCACAACTCACCAATTTCAAATATACAAGAGTAAAAAACATTTTACTCTGCATTTGATAAGTGTTTTAAACCTTCATAACATTATGTCACTCGAGTTACAATCTTGGAGTATTACTCTAAGACTTGTTTTGGAACGAAGTATGACTCATCTTTTTTATTTTAACCATTTCAACAATCCACGATTCCTCTTCTTAGCCAAACAAATGCACTAAGATGTCCTTAGAGAATCAATTGTGATATGGTTTTTCATAATTATTAGGATAATCATAAAACATGATACTGAAGTACTCTCCCATCTTTTCAGATTGGAGAAACGTTTATCTTTCTTCCTAATTTGATTCTTCTCATTCGTCCTGCCATACATTGAAAATTTTCCAATGTTTCAGAATTATACTTAAACTTGTAAGCACAACCATATTTACTAAACTTTAGTAAATCATGACGAATAGCCTTATCGTTCTTTGTGGTGGACCTGATCAGCGCACACCCAGTGTACCCGATCCCCTAGTCCTTTACTTGACTCACATATACATGTGAACAAGGAATTACTATTAATTTTCCAAAGATGAAAATTCTCATTCATCATACAATACAAGTTGCATGATTCCAAGTTTCTATTCAACTGAAACTTGGGTGATGAAAATCTTTCCTCATTTGGTAAATAATGACACTACCACAAATGAAAGAATCAAATCCATTTTCCAATATTGCTATCAATGGATTCATATAAACAACAATTTTCACAAATGCCATTGTAAGGATACTTAAAATAAATAAAATCAAAATTTTTTCTTTTATTTTAAAAAAATTGTGGAAAAACTTATCCTTACAATGCACACACATATGAAAACTATGTTGTTATCTATTCCTAAGAAATCTATCATAACTCTTAAGCAGCAGCTCAAAATTCTGCTCTTCAAATCATGCGATCGAACTCCATCTTTGCGATCAGATTCAGCATACTTTTCTTCTAAGCTTCCTCTCCTTTTTCGATTCTACAAAACATCAAAATGCGACCTAGTCACATCATGTAATAAGAATCTCCAAATTGGAACTTAATAGAGTTAGATAGTGGACTTTACCTGAAGTATAGTCAAATTTATTGACTTTTACCATCCTAGTGAACTTTCAGGTAAATAGGGTAGCTTCGCAACCAATGCCCCTTTCCTTGGCAATAGAAACATATGGACTCTTTGGTAATGGTACATGGGACTATCTCAGACTCAGCCTTTCTCTTTACCATTTGGTCAACCGGGTTGACTATGGTAGATCCCTTTCCATTGGGAAGAGAAGACTTTTCTAGACTTCCAATGTTCCCATTGTCAACGTCCATGAAAGTTTTGGGAAGTAGATCTTCCAATCAAATTTGCTTTACCAGTGCTCCAAATCATTGTTGATTCAGCAACAGCAAGTAAATAGGTAAGATCATTAAGGGTCCTGTCATGGTCTGTCACATAGTAGTCATTAATGAACTCACTATATGACTCGGAAAGTTATTGAAGAACCCAGTCAACAGTCAACTTCCTTGAGACTTCGACACCCAGCTCTCCCAGATTGTCAATATGAGACTTCATCTCCAAGATGAGAGTACATATAGACACTGCTTGCCAATAGGGATTGAGTGAACTTGAACTATTCAAGAACTTGTGGGTTAGGGAGAATAATTGGAGGAGGTGGAGGAAGTGAAGAACGATTTCCAGTCCCATTAATGCACAACAAAGGGATTAATCTTTCACCTTTATCGCCATTTGGGATATCATCTTCATTAGGATAGCTTTATCCAAAAGGATAAGGAATACCATAGTTGTCATAACTAGACATCTATGAGGGAGAAATTCAAGTTTAGTTGATTTAAGTCCTTAATATAACACCCAATATGAAATATTAAGGCTAGGACCCAACACAATATTTTATAACTTGGAAGAGGGGGTCCGTAATCCAAGCTACAAAATAATTGAAGGTAGGTAAATGACGATTTACCAATTTCCACCATGAAAAACGAAATTTAACATTAGGTTTTAAATGAATTGAAACTCCTAGATCTTTTGAGATTCATTGAACTATTCAATGGCATGTTTAAATCTCGATTATGCCCTTCAAGTTTGTGACTGGGATGCCGAGGATCACAAACAAGGAGTGAATAACCATGCAAATTAACCTGGTACACTTAATGTTATAACCACCTAATCAATGTGCCGGTTAACCACACACGCTCCATTGATCTATGATTAACATCAAGCTACCCTTTGCCGCACATTGTCAGTCCCAGATTAGTGTGCCGGTTAACCACACACGCTCCAGTAACGACTTAACAAGGTGCAAAGTGCAATTTCATGGGTTAACACCAAATTCACATTTTCCTAAAGTAACTAAGATTAGGAAATTAATAAAGTTTAGTTATATATTTATAATTATACTTTTAATGAATGGAGAATTAATGTCATGTCCTACCCGTTCGGCTAACTACCCTCCACCAGTCAAGGAAGCGGTGGGTGAGAGTGGACACCCATTAAACTGCCATTTTATAGGCAGTAACCTTTATACCCCCCTTATAGACCAGCTTCGTGAATGAGGCCTACTAACGGTAAGACTGACTTACTCTTATACATATATATAAATATTAAACCTATAATATTATAATATTATAAGGGTTGAATTTTAAACCTTTAAAATTCTAGGGGTTGGAATTAAAGTATACATGGGGGGGGGGGTAACTTAACAAATTCCAAAACTTGAGGGAAAGTTTTGAACAATTCAAAAACTTTTGGTTTGCATAACTTATGAGTTTAAAGTAGTTTAATGAAAAAACTCTTCAAGTTCCATAACTTGAGGACAAGTTATGGAAGACTTTAAAAACATTTAAAAATGAGACTCTTCATTTTCATAACTTATGGAAATTTTTATGAGTTTTAAAATTCATAAATGAGACTTTTCATATAACTTGAGGACAAGTTACAAAAACACATATTATGAACAACTTTTAGATCTATTTGGATCGAAAACAAATTATCACATAATTTTTCTATTAATCTAAACTAACTCATAAGAACAAAATAATTCATATCAACAATTTTCAAGAACTTAGCTGATCACATAAACTAAAACAAGTATTTAAACTTTGACAATTATCCTTTATTTGGATGAGAATAAACATTACCATAACATCAAAATCAAATTTTATGAACAAAAACACTTTGTGGTAATGATTCTAATCCAAAACAGGCCAAAAAAACTCGAATATATGCTGTCAGGGGCTCCAACTCGCCGAGTGCATGAACCAACTCGACGAGTTGGATGAGTTTACACATGGACTCGTCGAGTCCCCTATCCAGACAGCAAAAAATTCAATTTTTTCAGCTTTTTTCAGCAAGTGGCATCAAGTATAATCTGCAAACAACCCATGGCTCTGATACCACTGTTGGGATTTCTATACTACAACATCCTATGGTGCACATACAACCCTAAATACCTTGGATCTATGTTTTCACTAATTATACATGCAATGATGTTTCCAAGGTATTAAGCCTATAACTAGCATGCAATTGACATATACCATATGAAATACTAGTTAGAGTAACATACCTTTTATGTAGCTTGAAGTCTTCATGTATTTGGCCTTAAGAGCTTAGCACCAAAAGTATGAATGCCTCAAATGGCTCACAACTCACCTCGGACAAAGGTGGCTCTTGAGAGAGAATTCCTTCCACACCAAAATCAACTCCATAAGCTCCAAGAACTACAAAGTCTTACAAGTGGCGATTTTGGGTAATGGAGTATGTATTTATATGTGGTATTTCAAGGGTCATGGGTATAACCCAAATCCATACCCATGGGTATTATGATCCATGGTTCATGTGGCCTAACTCTTTATGTATCCATACATAAACTTGGTCCAACATGGATCATAAGCCCAACACATATAAATATAACTAATTATCATAATTAGTCCCCATAGATTTAATTAGTCTCTTTGATCACTAAATTAATTCCAAATTAATTCTTGATCAATACTAATTAAAACATATGAATTCACATTAATATATTAGAACTTATAATATATTAATAAATCATATATAACCTTCTCTCAAAAGTCCATCCTAACAAATTGTCATGGTGTTATGCAACCCAAATGGACCATGCTACTCTCGGGTTGAGTACATACCAATAATAGTTATGGGCTTAGACACCTAATCCAATAGTCTCCCACTTGGATAAGTCTAAAACTATTATTGCAAGTAAGACTCCAAAACCCGACTAGCAATTGTAGCTCTTAAAGCTGCTGTCGAACTCTGACCTAGTTAATGACGTGTCCATTAGATAAGGGATCATATATTCCTCCATTCTAGATATCATATGGACTGAGACATGGATTGTAATCATTCTCTCTGTCCATCTGTTGTTTCCCGATTTCCGATTTATGACGACCGACAAATTGAACAAATCAAATTAGTCCAGGCCCGACCGAGCACTTAAGGTTGTCATCACTAAATCATCGAGGGGCCGACAGATATCGCTTTTATCTCTCCAAGGGTAAAAGGAATGGATAAACTTTGACTCATATGCTTGCTCTATTTACTCATCAAATCACACACAACAATACGTTTTATAACACCAAGTTACTGGTGCGTTTTCACATTATCAATGTGCAACCGACTTGTAGACTGCAACTCATATCTCTAAGTTTGAAGAATATAAGATATTATCGTCTCATGATCACTCATGATAAAATCCATGAAGTGATTCAAATGAGCGTGGGTTTAATCCAATACTCGAATCTTATTCCAGGAGCACTCATGAATACTGCAGTTATGTCTAGGCCACCTAGACAAACTACAGACCCATTCATGACAGTCTTGCCTCAATACCTACTTCCAAAGTATGATCGACTGTGGATGGTTTGAATAACCTAGTTATTCGGGAAGTCAAAACATGTAAAGTGAAACACAAGAATAATACTAATCCTATACGGCCCAAAACTTTTGAGTCATATTGATTACTCATTGTTCATTGTATAATGGTTCGAATAATCAACTTTATACTTGAATTAAAACAATAGTTATGCCATGCTCCAAGCATGCATGTTATGTTTACCTATGGTCATTTCTTTGTGAAATAGATCAATTGAAAAACATTTCAATGATGCTCATTTCACAATTCCAAATCCTTATGATTCGGAAGGATAAAGTTTCCAACTTTATCCATTGGGCCTACCCAAAAAGGTTCAAAACTCAATCCTTAAAGCTTATTAGTGCAAGGGTTTAACCAATAATCACTTAATCCATAAAGACATAGCCCCAAAACATAGATCTGACTTTCTTGAGCTGGAAACCCACGTAAAGTTGCCAACTTTACATTCATGCATGTCTAAATGAAGCTCTTAAACTTAAAAAAGGACTTAATAAGTGACTTAATGCATGCATGTAACAAAGTATCTCATAAAGCTTGCACCTTTATGCTCAAGGAAGCCAATACAAACTCAGATCTGGAATAACAAGCCCTTAAACGACTTCACTCTCTCATCAACCCAAAAAGGGATTAAAAGCACAACAAAGCACAATATGAAGAGATCTAAACATCTATAAGTCAAGGTTAAAACTTGATACCTTAGAAAGGTTGCATAAAAGAATATGATTCTGGATCCAAAACCCTTCCACCAAGCAAGACAACTTTAAGATCTCCTCTTCCTTCACAAAGACCAAAAATGAGCACTAAGAACTTCTTACAAGCTCAAGAACACCACCAAGAGACTTAAAGATCGAGTTTAGGGTTTTAGTGGCAATGGAGGCTGGTAAGGAGGCAAGCCATGAGGACTTAAGGCCTTTATATAGGGTGCACCACCCTAAAAGTTAGGGTTATCTCCACCAGCCGCCAACATGCCGCGTAATGGCATGAACACGCCATGTTGGCCTCAATGAAAGTCGCGTTTTTCTTATCTATACACGTTGTGTTGGTTCCTCCAACACGCCGTGTCCAACCCAAAAAGGGGATTTATTCCCAACAATTATTCCTCAAGATTTCAGGCGTTACAGGTTGAAATATTCCTCAAATCCAAAATGATTAAATAAGTATAATTCCCAAGATGTTTGGCCAACATGCTGGTTTTCGAAAAGAAGAATGGAAAATAGAGAGTATGTGTGGAATTCATGGATCTCAACAAAGTCTACCCTAAGGATCCATTTCCTCTTCCATACATAGACTCTTCGGTAGATTCAACCACAGGTCATGAAATCCTTATCTTCATGTATGCTTCATCCGTATTTTAACAGATCTAAATGGAGCCTTCAGACCAAGAAGATACTACTTTCATAACCACGACATGTATATATTGTTATACAATAATTCTTTTTGGTTTAAAAAATGCAGGTGCTACATACAAAAGGCTAGTGAACAAGATGGTCGACTAAGAAAAAACATGGAATTCTACATAGATGACATGGTACTGAAGTCCAAAAAGGCTAAGAATCATCTCCAAGATCTTAAACAATCATTTAATATCTTGGATCAGTTCAACATGAAGCTTAACCCTTACAAATGTCGCTTTGGTGTCAAAGATGGGAAGCGCTTGGGCTACATGGGAACAAATATGGCAATTGAAGCTAGCCCATAACAAATTAAGGCTATTTTGAATTTATAATCCCCATCTTCTACCAAATATGTCCAAAGATTGACAGGTAGAGTTGCAGCCTTAAACAGATTTATCTCCAAGGCATATGAAAGATAAAAACCCTTTTATGATTTCTTGATGAAGAGAAAAAAGTTCAAATGGATTTTAAAACATGAAATTTCATTTCAATAGTTGAAATATTATCTATCTTTAGCCCCACTTCTAGCCAAACCTAAAGATGGAGAACCCTTGTTCCTATACTTAGTCGTATCCAAAAATGTACCCATCGCGCTCTTGGTCAAGGAACAAGATGGTCCTCAACATCATGTATATTGCGTAAGCAAGATTTTCTTAGCTATTGAGACCAGGTACTCAGATCTTGAAAAAATAATCTTAACTTTTGCTTATGCTCCAACTAAACTACGCCATTATTTTTAAACTCATCCCATTTGTGTGAAAACTAACTATCCAATAAAGAATGAGATGAGAAAACATGAGATGTTATAGAGAATAGCTAAGTTGTATGTACAATTAAGTACATATGACTTAAGATATGAGCCAAGATCTGCCATAAAATCACAGGCATTGGTAGACTTTATGGTTGATTTTAGTTTGGATCTATAACCTAAAGCTAAGAAAGAAGTTTAGTGGCTTCAAGATATATAAGAACTAAAGAAGTGGACCCACTTTATAGATGGATCTTCTAATTCTAAATGATCAGGTCTCGGAGCAATACTAAAATAGCCATAAGGGGGCATTATACCCCATGTAGTAAGTTGTGATTTCAAGCAACAAACACAAGGTAGAATATGAATCATTGATCTTGGGATTACAAATCGCTCAAGATCTTGGGATCAAAAAACTTCAGGTACATGTGGCTTCATTATTAGTTACTAACTAATTTAATGGAGAATATGCAGATGTATTAACTAATCTTGGTTCTGCTTTCAAGATTCATCCCGACATGAAGATTCCAATACCTTATGTCATTACACCAGTAATGGAAAATATAAAAGGAGAAGTGAAGCCTATTCATGATCTTGGATCCAAGGATCTCAGTCCCAAAGAATCATGGATCCACCCCATATTTATGTTTCTCATAGATGGATACATTCCTAAAAATGGAAAAAAAACCAAGAACCTCTAAAATAAAAGCCTCCAGGTTCAACATCATGGAAAATATCTTGTTCAGAAAATTGGTAGCAGGTCCTTATCTTAGGTGTCTTGAAGATAATAAAGCTAAGATAATCCTCAAAGAAATTCATGAATGAGAATATGAAAACCATATAGGGGTCATGGCACTCTTCTCCAAGATCTTGAGTACATGTTACTACTGGCCAACAATGAAGAAAGATGCAATGGAGTATGCTCAACAGGTGATTCATGAAAAAGACAACAATATCTTGCACCAACCAGCTGAACCTCTACATCCAATTATCTCCATGGCCATTCATGAGATGGGGTGTGGACATTGTTCGATAACTTCCCACAACATCTGGAGGTAAATTTTTTATCTTAGCAATGACTATTTAATTCCCCAATGGATAGAAGTTGAAGCCTTTGTCCAAGTTAGATAAAAAGAAGTGATAACCTTCATCAATCACAACATCTAGACCAGGTTTGGTATCCATTCTGAAATTATATGTGATAATCGATCTCAATTTATAGGTAAAAGTAAAAGAACATAAAACTTATGAGCAATTTGGGGAATCAAAATGATCGCTTCTACACCTATTCATCCTCAAGAAAATGGTCAAGATGAGTCAAGATATAATATCATAGTTAACAACTGAAAGAAAAGAGTCATAGGAAAAAGATGGGATGATGGGATGACAAATTACCCCTGGTCCTTTGAGTAGATAGGACCACAGCCAAAAATTCGACAAGGCAAACACCATATTCTTTGGTATTTAGGACTAAGGTTGTTACTCCCCCATAAGTCATGATCCTTACCACTAGGACAAGATTTCGCAACCAAGAAGAAAATAACAAGATCTCAGTTAAATATCTTGATGTAATAAACAAACTCAAGGATCCTTCTAAGAAAATAATAATGGCATATCAGCAAAGAATTTCCAAATATTACAACAAGAATATCATAATAAGAAGATTTAGAGTAAGATATCGTGCCTTAGAAAGGTTTTCCATAATACAGTTGAATATAGTGCAGGGAAACTTGCTCCAAAATGGGAATATCCTTATTTTAGAGATTCAGAAGTTGGAAAGGGGAATACTGGTTGATACGACCTTAGCTCCGACCACCTTCTCTGAGGATGTGCTCCTACGCCGGAGGGAATCTATGAGGTCACAACATATAAGGTCGTTAGAGCCGCCCCAGGGACTGTCCCTGGGATCAAGCTCCGAAGATCAAGTTAGATCAGTTGGTAGAGATGAGATGGTTCTCATTAGTTGGAGAGAACCATCTTGGTGATGGGGTGGTGTATGGTGGCTGAAGGCGGAGGGTGGCGGCTGAGCCACCCGTCCGGAGTCTAGGGCGGCGGCTGAGCCAACGGAGAAGATCAGGGTGGTGGTTGAGCCAGCGGAGAGAGAGAGAGAGAGAGAGAGAGAGAGAGAGAGCCCTCCTCCATGGAGGAGTCACTGTTCACTTTATAGGGGACAATTAGGTCAAGGTTAATTAGGTCAGGCCTTAGGCCAGCTCGATTCAAACCCAGCTAGCAAGGAGCTAGGCAAGGCCGCCCGGGGGCATCGGGTGAGGATGGCAAGCGCGCACCAGGCAAAGCTGGTGGGCGTGCACCAGGAAAGGCTGGCAAGGCAGCGTCATGCAAGGGAGCGTTAGTCTGCGCCGGCAAGGGAGTGTCAGGCAAGGCTGGCAGGGGAGCGTCGAGCAAGGCTGGCAGGAGAGTGCCAAGCAAGGCTGGCAAGGGAGCGTCAAGATAGGCTGGCGTGCCAGAGCTGTCTGGACCATGCTATTGGACCTAATATCATAAAGTCCCCCAGTTCGATGTTATTGGTACACGGATAATGACATTGTAATGGACTCAGTCATATTAACTGTGTGTCATCAAGCCCCCCTAGTCTGATGTGATTGGATTGCTGACAATCGGATCGGACTAGGCAAAGCACCAATTCATCAAATAATAAAGAGAAAGACCGAACCTCGCCCACGAGAGCCTTGGTGATGCGTAATGAGCCAAGCAAGGGCTGGCTGAACGATCTTTCCTTCCTAGGAGTACGATCCGGTCGGTGAGATGCAACATAGATGTTGTTGTGATCATGCAGAGCAAAGCTACTGATGATGGTATGCGGAGCGGGTTTGCTATGTGACAATGAAGTCGGTAAGGCGTCGGGCCAATGTAGCTAAGAAGTGTAAGCTCGCCATTCACTCCCTGAGACTGTTATCCGATGCAGTTGTTGTTGTAGTCACGCGCAGATGGAATGTCACTGATAACCGTCTACATAGTTTGCTTTACATGAGCATTAATAACCGTCCTGAAGGTGTTTTCTGCTTGGGCTATACCTAGTTGGATTCCCCCCAGTCTGACGTGGGTAGCATAGGTAGCCGGATCAGGCTATGGTGAATAAGGCAGGGTTGTTATATGTAACGCCCATGTTTCGAGGCTAAGCGTTGATGCGATGATGTAATTGTCTAGGTCAGCAATTGTAACCAATTTTAACGTAATAAAGATGAATTACTTGAATATTATGTGAATTATGTGCTTTTGTGTGCTTATTACTTGTTTAAAATAATATCATAAATAAAGGATAAAAATAAGCGTCAAAAATAAAATGTTATATAAACCCGATATCTATGAAGAAAGTTATAGTGGTCGTGACAAGGATTCCGGAGATATAAAGAACGCCGAAATCCGAGTTATAACGAAGAAGATATGGCATGTCGAAGTTTTGCGACAGAACCGGCACGACACTGCGTATGAGGAAGTTATGATTTTTCTAAGTTTCGGATCGGCAGTGCACACCCGAAGTTCGAATTTTAGATAGAGCGATTTTTAGCCGACACAACCTAAATGAGAATTTAAGATCTCATTAATAGGAGTTCAACGATAAAAAGACAGTCGAAAACGGAGTCCGTATGTAGAAGTTATGAATTCTACACGGTCGTTTAGCAGTGTAATCTTCTCATACTGTTAAATTTAAAATCGGTCGAGAGGTAGCCGATGGAGTCTAAATAAACGTTGTAGAGCATGTTCCCACCTATGCGTGGATATAAAGAACATCGAAAACGAAGCTCGTATGCAAAAGTTACGGAGTTTAGAAGTCGGTTGGGTGCTGCAGAGAAATGGGTGACGTGGCGCAATCTGAGCCATTGCTTTCTCCGCACCAGATGGCGAAACGTGGCACCGACTCGACGAGTTGGACCAGCAACTCGATGATTTGGGGGTCACAAACTCGACGAGTTGGGCCAGAAACTCAACGAGTTCACCCCATTTTCAGCCTATAAATACCAACCGAGGCCAGCCATCATCCTTCACTCCTTCCCCACTTCTTTCTCTCTATACACACTCTCTAAACCTCCCAAAACACCCCCAAAAGCCTAGGAAACTTCCCTAGCACTAGGAGAAAGCCCCGAAACGCCCGAAGGCTCCGAGAAAAAGAGTTTTTCTGTTCGGAAGCTCTGCCCCGCAGAGCCCGGTTTTCAAGAAACCTCTCGGTTTCATCAAAGAAGATTATTTTAAGAAGCGAAATGTTGTCTGAATCACCCCTTATCAAGTGAGGGCATGGTCACTTTCATCTTACACATAGATATGAAGTATTTTATATGAATTACGTGCTTTGTGTGTGTGTGTGTGTGTGTGTATATATATATATATATATATATATATATATATATATATATTACATGTTTACCTGAGATGTATGTTGGATGAAGATCTATACTTCTTTCTTTTCAAATCTGAACTTTATCTTTCAGATCTAAACTTTTTCTCGTGGATCTGAAACTTTTACCTTCAGATCTAAACTTGCTCACTTCATATCTAAACTTTTTAGATCTAAATTGTATATATGTATTTTGTACTTGAGATCTGTGTTGGATGAAAGATCTAAGCTTCTTTCTTTTTTAGATCTGAACTTTTTCTTCAGATCTACACTGTATATGTATTTTATGCTTTGAAAGTTATGCTGGATGAAAGATTTAAACTTTGTTTTTTTCAGATCTAGACCTTTTTCTTCAGATCGGAACCGTATATGTATTTTCTTTACAGATCTAAACTTTTTCTTCAGATCTGAACTGTATATGTGTTTTATATCTACTAATATGTTGGGTAGAACATGGGTAGATGAAATAAGTTGGTGTGTGATGAAAAATGAGTTGGAGGACGAGATGAAAAAGTGATATAGATCATGAGATGAGGGTGAGGGGTGAAAAATGAGAGAAACCTTTACTCAAACGATGGCCCCGTCATCTAGCAGAGTATGGATGACAACCATGGACTGTTCTAGACGGTCCGTGGAACACTAGCAGGCTGGCAACCTGTAGGTGTTGTGAACGATATGTTCACCCGGTGTACTCAAAAAAACCCATTGAAATGTATTTCAGGTGGACTCCCGCAAATAATATTGTCGATAAAAGAGAGCTATGGACTTAGCAACCGTTTAGATGAACCCTGGCAACTATGGATTTAGTTCCTGTTGAATAAACCCTGGCGACGATGGACTTCGTGCCTATCCCTTAGGAAAACCCTTAGGAATGAGTGATAGATGACTCTTAGGCTAGATCCCTAATAAATAAAGAAGATAATGGGGATGGGTAATTGGGTTAATTGTTTGATGATGAAACATAATAACTTTATTATTGTGGGTTGAAAACCATGTGTACTCACCGGGTTTCCCAACCTGACCCACTCAGTTTATTTGTATCACAGGTGTCACCGAGAGATTAAAGAGATGTAGATCACTAGTGTAATGAATGTAAGTTCTGTTTATGCTTATGTTTCTGTATTGACGTTGAAATCCCAAAGTTTTAAAATGAATAAAATACATTTCCACGGAAATGCTTTGATTACATATTTATCATGTTTTTCTGGGGACAAATTCCGCAACATTTTCTTTAAAAAGTTACTTTGATTTTATTATAAAGCATAAACAAAATCGGTCTTTTCTGGCCGCGAAAATGGGGATGTCACATTATAACAATACACAACGAAGTTGTTAGCATAATAAAAAGTAGCAAGATCCTTAAAGAGTAACCTCATTATAGTCGGATGTAATGTAGAAAGCGCTTTATTGATCGTCCGAGCACAAGGAAACCATGATGATTGTGAGAGAAGAAACACAAAGAGCGTGGTGGTAGGCATGGTATCAACTTATGATGCGCAATTTACGGTGCACGACGATGCGCTACTTATGTTGCACGACTTAGAAGAATAGCTCGGGCTTAGCAGTCATCGATCATGGAGATGTCACATGGGAGAACATTGGTTGGAACAGATCGGGCTTAGCAGCCAGCGATCGCAGATTTATCACGCGGGAGAGCATCGTTGGGAATAGATCGGGCTTAACAGCCAGCGATCGTGGATACATCATGCGGGGGAGCATCACATGGCGTCATATAGGTAAAGGTTGCGAGCCTTTGAGCCTTGTTGGCAGAGCATGACGTTGATGGAGTCAGGCTGAAAAGCCAAGTGACTCAAGGCAAGGGTACTGAACCTTGCAGGCGGAGCTTGCCGCTATAATGGAGTCGGGCTGAGAAGCCAAGCGAATCAAGGCAAAGGTATTAAACCTTGCAGGAGGAGATTTCCGCTATAATGGAGTCGGGCTGAGAGGCCACGCGACTCAAGGTAGGTATGTTGAACCTTGTGGGTGGAGCTTGCCATTATGATGGAGTCGGGCCGAGATTTCACGCGACTCAAGGCAAGGATGTTGAACCATGTGGAAGGAGCTTGCCGCTATGATGGAGTCAGGCTGAGAAGCCAAGCGACTCAAGTCAAGGGTTTTGAACCTTGTGGGCGGAGCTCGCCACTTTGATGGAGTTGGTTGAGAAGCCAAGCCACTCAAGGCAAGGGTACTGAACCTTACGGGTGGAGCTTTCCGTTATAGTGGATTCGGGCTGAGAAGCCACGCGACTCAAGGCAAGGGTGTTGAACCTTGCAAGATTGGGTGTAGTAGCCTGCAATCTATGTGTCTGGCCCGGGTGATCAGTCTGGGCTGAAGTGTAATGACACTTGATGCTTTGTTGCATCATTAGTTGTAGCGACATTCGGTGCCTCACTGTCTTGGCTGTTTGTCGGGAACTGATCAGTAGGGTCGATGAGGGCCTGGCAGCGAGCTGCTAGCGATAGATGGGCAGCATGAATACTGAGAGCTGGGCAACGAGACTACCGAGAGTTGGACCACGATGCTGCTCTTTCAATCTGAAATACTAATGTCACCTCATGAATGTACTATCATGTATAGTATCAAGTCTTCATGTACTTTAACTCTGCCTTTTCGGAATAAAAATCAGTTTTTCATAGTGTCGTACCAACCCTTCTCCCCCCCCCCCCTCTTAGAGGAGGCGAGGAAAGGGAATGATGGATGCAGAGTTGCTGGAAACTGGGCGACACGACTGCTAAAAAGCTAGGCGACACAAGTACTAACAAAAACTGGGTAGCGCGGCTGGAACGACTGCTGGGAGCCAGACAACGTAACTGTTGATGACTAGCTTTGCGGCTGTTGAGCTGGGTCGCATCGCTGCTGAGGGCCAGGTTGCGCGACTGCTGAGATCCAGGCTGCACGACTGCTGAGAGTTGAGCAACGAGACTAACGAGGGCCAGTCAACATGAATGGTGAGAGTTGAGTAGCGAGACTGCCTGAAGTTGGTCCACACACTGCTAATAGTCGGGCAGCACGGTTGTTGAGGGTTATTTCGAAATGCTTCACGAGTAGTAGCAGCGCACTACTCTTCTGCCTCCCCTTTTTTCGAAAATATTGTGTATATAGGATCGCAATCCATCTTCTAAAATAGGATTTTGCTGGAAGGAACTGCAACGCATGAACGTTTAAACGGCTGACTGACTAAAGTAGTCTTGCAAGAATGGCCCAATTATTGTTGAAGTAGTCTATATATATATATATATATATATATATATATATATATATATATATATATATATATATATATATATATATATATATATATATATATAGTTACCTAATATACAAAGATTACATAAGATTATATAACTACACGCTGACGTTGATCATTCTGGAGCTGACGCTGACGCTGGTGCTGGTGGTCAGCGTATATAGTGTTTGACTTATCAGATCATAAGGTATGACCTTACAATCTCCCATACCTTATGATTTCAAAACTAATCTTCTTCTTCAGATTCATCCAAAGAACCATTGTATAACTTGTCAGCTTCTTTCAAGATCTTAGACTAAACCCATCTGAATTCATCAATTTTAAGTTCTTCTAATCTTTTACTAAGATCTAGAGAAATCATCATACGATATCATCTTTCTAGTTCTATATGACTAAGTCCTTCCATGCGAAGATGAAATAAGTGCTGGTGTAGCGGGAAGATCATAATTGCGTTGAAAGCGCATGTGATTTTGACTGTCAAGATAGAAAATGTCATGCTCCGGTTCTCAAATGAACATATACTGAACTGGTTCAACAACCGCTGGCAGTTCATTGCTGATGTAGCGGGTTCCATATGGAAGAAGAAACTTAGTATTCTTGGACCTTTTGGGAGCGCTTGTTCTTCCTGAGGTGGATGTTCTAGAAGGACCAGTTTATGGCACAAAATTCATCTTCTTGACTTTGTTGATCAACTGCTGAATTTCTAACTTCACCTCCTAAGCATGAATACCTTTATGTTTTTCGATAAGTTCCTGAATTTGTATCCACTCGTTGTAGACAAATTTTCCTAACTCACGAGCAAATATTGTTGGATTAGTTTCTAAGTCCATAACTACAATTGGTATGTACTTGACCCGAGAGTAGCATGGTCCATTTGGGTTGCATGGCACCGGAACAATCTGAAGGATGGATAATTGAGAAGAGGTTATTTATGATTTATTAATATATTATAAGTTCTAATATATTAATATGAAATCATTTAATTAGTATTGATCAAGAATTAATTTGGAATTAATTTTGTGATCAAAAGAGACTAATTAAATATATGGGGATTGATTACGTAAATCATTCATTCTTATAATGTAGCCTTATGATCCATAGTTCTTTATGTTGGGCTAAACCCATGTGGTAACCCATGGATGATCCATGGAGGCTTAAACCCATGGAGCATGAGGAATATGGAAGTTCATGCACATTAGGGTTTGCATGGTGTAACCCTAATTAAGCCACACTATATAAGAACCCCTCTAGCTCATGAAATCGAACTTAAGTAGGCTTACAAGAGGAAAAGCCGATTTTAAGAGTGCAAGTAACCTCCTCTCAAGTTCCTCCATTGTTGGTGGTGTTGTGTGATTCCATTTGAGGTGCAACACTTGGGGCACTAAGCTCTTAAAGGTCCAAGGCTTCCAACTACAACAAAATGTATGTCATCTAACTAGAATTTGTAGTAAAGATACTACATTGTATGCTAGTTATGATGATGCTTTGGAATAATAAAAGTTTGCATGTATATTAGAGAAAACATAGATCCAAAGCATCTAGGGTTGCACGTACACCATAGGAGTGTTAGAATGTTCAAAACCCAATAGTGGTATCAGAGCCTAGGGTTGTTTTCTTATATACTTGATGCTACTTGTTTTCAAAGCTTGAAAAAATCGATTTTTTTCTGTCTGGACAGTGGACTCGCCAAGTCCACTGGGGAACTCGACGAGTCCACCCTATAATCTGACCAACTCGCCGAGTCAGTTCATGCACTCGACGAGTTGGTGCTCCTGGATGCAGAATTTCGAGTTTTAAGGCTGGAATTGGACTAGGATCATTACCCTAAACTGTTTTTGAACTTATAAACCTGTTTTTGATGTGGTAATGATCATGCTCATCCAATTTGAAAGATAATTGCCAAAGTTTCATGTTTTGTATTAGTTTATATGGTTAGGCTAATTACATGAAATTTGTTTGATATGAATTGTCTTGTTCTTATGAGTTTAATTTAGATCATTGACAAATTGTTTGATTTTGTAAGTTACATTAGTTGATCTAAATGTTTTTGATAAATTCCATAACTTGTCCTCAAGTTATGGAAAATGAAAAGTTTTTCCTTTAAAGAGATCATTAAACTTATAAGTTATGAACTTGAAGAGTCTTTTTCCATAAACAATTTTATGAACTCCATAACTTGTCCTCAAGTTATGGATTTTCAAGAGTTTTTTCATTAAAACCTACATTAAACTCATAAGTTATGGATTCCAAAAGTTTTTGAACAGTTCAAAATTTTCCCTCAAGTTTTGGAATTTGTAAATGTAAAAGTCTAACTTTTGAAACATTTAATTCCAAACCCTAGAATTTTAAAGTTTAAAATTCTACTCTTATACTATTATAATATTATAGGTTTAATATTTATATATGTATAAGAAAAAAGTCAGTCTTACCGTTAGTAGGCATCATTCACGAAGCCAGTCTATAAGGGGGTATAAGGTTACTGCCTATAAAATGGCAGTTTAATGGGTGTCCACTCTCACCCACCGCTTCCTTGACTGGTTGAGGGTCGTTAGCCGAACGGGTAGGATAGGACTCTAATTCTCCCTTCATTAAAAGTATAATGAGAAATATAAAGTAACTAAACACTTATAAATTCCCAATTCTTAGTTACTTAGGAAAATGTGAATATGGTGCTAACCCATGAAATTGCACTTTGCACCTTGTTAAGTCGTTAGTGGAGAGTGTGTGGTTAACCGGCACACTAATCTGGACTGACAGTGCGTGGCAAAGGGTAGCTTGATGTTAATCATAGATCAATGGAGCGTGTGTGGTTAACCGGCACCTTGATTAGATGGTTGTAATATTGGGTGTACCAAGCTAATTTGCATGGTTATTCACACCTTGTTTGTGATCCTCGGCATCCCAGTCACAAACTTGAAGGGCACAATCGAGATTTAAACATGCCATTGAAAGTTTCAATGAATCTCAAAGGATCTAGGAAATTCTATTCACTTGAAACCTAAAATTCTTTTTCGTTTTTTGTGATGGAAATTGGTAAATCGTCATTTACCTACCTTAAAATATTTTGCAATTGGATTACTGCATCCCTCTTCCAAATTATAAAATATTGTGTTGGTTCCTAGCCTTAATATTTCATTTGGGTGTTATATTATGGACTTAAATCAACTAACTTAAATCTCTCCCATTGTAGATGTCTAGTTCAGACAATTATGGTCTTCCCAAATCTTTTGGAACAAGCTTTCCTCTTGAAGATGATGTCCCGCGGTTGGATCGTGGAAGTCATACTTCACTTCCTCCACCTCCTCCAATAATTCTCCCTAACCCACAAGTACAAAGACTTGAAAAATTCAAGGTCACTCAAGCCCTACTTGCAATGAAACATGAAGATGGAAGGCATGTGTGTACTCACGTCTTCGAGATGAAGTCACATATTAACAGGCTGAGAGTATTGGGTGTTGTTGTCTCGAGGAAGTTGGTGGTTGACTGGGTTCTTCAATCATTTCCCGAGTCATATAGTGAGTTCATTAAGGACTACTATGTGACAGACCACGACATGACCCTTATTGATCTTACCTATTTGCTTGTTGCTGCTGAATCAGCAATGATTTGGCGCACTGGAAAAGCAAAATTTGATGGGAAGATATACTTCTCAAACTTCTATGGACATTGACAATGGTAACTTTGGAAGTCCAGAAAAGATTTCTCTTCCCAATGGAAAGGGATCAGCCATGGTCAACCCGGTTGACCAAAAGGTAAAGAGAAAGGTTAAGTCTGAGATAGTCTCGTGTACCATTCCCAAAGAGTCTATATGTTTCTATTGCCAAGAAAAGGGGCATTGGTTACGAATCTGCCCTGACTACCTGAAAGATCTGAGAAAAGGTAGAATCGAAAAGTTTGACTCTGCTTCAGGTAAGTCTGCTATCTAACTCTATTAAGTTCCTAATTGTTGATTCTTAATACATTATGTGACAAGGTTGCATTTTGATGTTTTGTAGGATCATGCAAATGGAAGGAAGCTTAAAGGAAGAGTATGTTGAATCTAGTCGCGAAGATGGATTTCAATCGCATGGTTCGAAGATCGGATTTTTGAGTTGCTGCTTAGGAGTTATGATAGATTGCGAGGAAATATGCAATAACATAGTTTTCATTTGTAATTGCATTGTAAGGAAAAGTTTTTTCCGCATTTTATAAATAAATAAAATTTTGTTTTTATTTTTATTATATCTCCTTGCAATGACATTTGTGAAAATTGATGTTTGTATGTTTCTATGTTAGCAATATGAATTTGATTCTTTCGTTTGTGGTAGTGTCGAGTATTTTCCAAATAAGGAAAGATTCTCATAACCCAAGTTTCAATTGGACAGAAACTTGGAATCATGCAAGTTGTATTGTATGATGAATGAGAATTTTCATATTTGGTAAATTAAGACTAATTCCTTGTTCACATGTATATGTGAGTCAAGTGAAGGCCTAGGGGATCGAGCGCACTGGGTGTGCGCTGGTCAAGATCCACCACAAAGATCAACAAGACTATTCGTCATGATTTACTAAAGTTTAGTAAACATGGTTATGCTTACAAGTTTAAGTATAATTCTGAAACAATGGAAAAGGTTCAATGTATGGCAGAACGAATGAGAAGAATCAAATATACCAGAAAGATAAAAGCTTCTCCAATCTGAAAAGATGGAAGAGTACTTTTGTATCGTGTTTTATGATCATCTTAATGTTTATGGAAAAACCATATAACAATTGATCCTCTAAAGACATCTTAGTGCATTTGTATGGCTAAGAAGAGGAATCGTGAATTGTTGAAATAGTTTAAATCAAGAAGATGAGTCATACTTCGTTCCCAAAACAAGTCTTAGAGTAATACTCCAAGATTGTAACCTTGAGTGACATAATCTTAAGAAAGGTTTAAAACACTTATCAAATATAGAGTAAAAGTTTTCTACTCTTGTACATTTGAAATTGGTAAGTTGTGATGCTTTGGATAAAACAAAGAACAACTAAGGCCAATTGTGTGAAGTGTTTGTCTTGATAAGAATCCGCACTAACTCTTGAATATTTGTTTTGTCAAGGAATGATTCATGACAAGAGAATCTTATATGTCAAGAGGGCAGTGGGAGTCTTAAAGATCTTGACAGGTTTCAAGAACTAATAAAGAATAAACCTATTGTTAAACACTAGCACACGACTTGAGGTTTGTGACCTATCGTGTTGACATATTCTTGTCACTGTGCCCATTCCAGTTAAAGTTGACTATGCATGTGAATTCTGAGAGTTATCAATTGGTTTCATAACAACCTGGAAGCAATGGTAGGCCCTTGTGCTGCCAGGTGGCAAGAAATTAAGATTGAACAAGTTCAGTCCATATGAGTTTGGATTTGTCACTAACCATGTCTTGTGATTATGGTCATGACAAATTCACATGGATAGGAACACATACACCATAAAATCTAAGTGTCATAAGGTTTCTCTCCGATTCATGAAAATGATTGTGAGGAAACGCTTTCACTAAGTAGATTTTAAGGAGATAGAAATTGTGATATTTGCATTCTCAAATTCAATTATGATTACGGCATCCCTCTTCATAATTTGAATTGTGAGAAAAGGCAAAGGGTCTAAACATTTGAGACTTATTGCTATAAGTTCTAAAATTGTTTAGACACACATGTGAGCTATCTAAGGAATGGTGTATGAGTTTGAGAACCCTAGATAAAGTCTTATCGAAGTATCTCATATCAGAAATCTAAACTTTGGTAATGAGAGTCAATATGTATTGATTTCTAGAAGTCCAGTTGATTTCTGAATACATGTCAAAGCTAGTGGGAGCATAAGTGTTATGCTAATAAAGATAATAATTATTATGCTAGTGGGAGCATAATTATTATGGAAAATGTTTCAAGTTACCATTGTTAGTTATAGAAAACAAAAGTTTCAATTTGCAAAGATGCGCGGTTTAAAAAGTTGTTTTGCTATAATTAAGGGAGAGGAATTCATACTTCATTTCAAATCTAAAAGCTTAGATTGAGATTTTAATTAACTTTAGTCAAATATATATAAATGTTATGTTGGAATGGTTCAACATAAGGAAATTCTATATATGGAAATGTTCATTGCGTTCTAAAAATTTGATTATGATTACGGCATCCCTCTTCATAATCAAAATTATGAAAACATGGCAAATAGAAATATTATAGCAAAAGACTGATTAAGTATCATGTCTTTATGTTAGACATTATGAATCGTATCCCATATGCTTCGGATATAGGATCGATTGCATATGCTATAATATTCTCGTGTTCTAATTTTCCGAATGCCTAATGTGGTTAAATAACTGTTAAGGACAATCTAAGGTTCGCCAAGGATTGGTCGCTTAAGGACAGATGGAAGTATAGTAATGGATGAACCATATTGAGATTATTATGAATAGACAGGAGTCTATTAATAATGAGTTGTCGTATGGCAAATATGGAATGTTTCCATATTGGGAGTTGAAGAATAGATGGAAAAGTTAGAAACTTTTATGCAAGAAGGATGTTCAAAGGAATGTGCTTTGAATTTGAGACTTCATTTCCATGGAATTGTCTTGTAAAAATCTCCAAAGGAATATTTTGTAATATCATTGGTCAAGTCTCTATGACTTTTGGCAACTAGACATTACAAAAGAATCTTTGCATGATAGTTTAGAATCTAACACTTTCTAAGCAGTGACAAGAATTTGGAATTCTTACACTTGCAATAAGGATTTGAAATTTTGAAATGAGCATCATTGAAATGTTTTTCAATTGATCTATTTCACAAAGTAAGGACCATAGACAAACATAGTCTGCATGCTTGGTGCATGGCATAACTATTGTTTAGACAAACATAGTGTGCATGCTTGGAGCATGGCATAGCTATTGTTTTAATTCAAGTAATAAGTTGATTATTCGAAACATTATACAATGAATAATGAGTAATCAATATGACTCGAAAGTTTTTGGGCCATATAGGATTAGTATTATTATTGTGTTTCACTTTGCATGTTTTGACTTCCCGAATAACTAGGTTATTCAAACCATCCACAGTCGATCATACCTTGGAATTAGGTATTGAGGCAAGACTGTCATGAATGGGTTTGTAGAGGTGTTTTAGTCATTGCACAATTCTATTACAGTGTTCATGAGTGCTCCTAGAATAAGATTCGAGTATTGGATTCAACCCACGCTCATTTGAATCACTTCATGGATTTTATCACGAGTGATCATGAGACGATAATATCTTATATTCTTGAAACCAAGACGTGTGAGTTGTATTTGCAAGTCGGTTGCACATTGACATATGTAAACGCACCAGTAACTTGGTGTTATAAAACATATCGTTGTGTGTAATTCGATGAGTAAGTACAAGCGAGCATTTGGTTCAAAGTTTATCCGTTCCTTTTACCCCGTATGGATAAAAGCGATATATGTGGGCCCCTCGATGATTTAGTGGTGACACCAGGCCTGGACTGATTTGATTTGTTCAATTAGTCGGTCGTCATAAATCAAAAATCGAGAAACAACACATCGACAGAGAGAATGATTATAATCCATGTCTCTGTCCATATGATATCTAGAATGGATGAATATATGATACCTTATCTAATGGATACGTCATCAACTAGGTCAGAGTTCGACATCGGCTTTTAAGAGTTATGATTGTTAGTCAGGTTGTGGAGTCGTACTTGCAATAATAGTTATTAGACTTATCCAAGTGGGAGACTGTTGGATTAGTGTCTAAGTCCATAACTATAATTGGTATGTACTTGACCCGAGAGTAGCATGGTCCATTTGGGTTGCATGGCACCGGAACAATCTAAAGGATGGATAACTGAGAAGAGGTTATTTATGGTTTATTAATATATTATAAGTTCTAATATATTAATATGAAATCATTTAATTAGTACTGATCAAGAATTAATTTGGAATTATTTTTGTGAGCAAAAGAGACTAATTAAATATATGGGGATTGATTATGTAAATCATTCATTCTTATAATGTAGCCTTATGATCCATAGTTCTTTATGCTGGGCTAAACCCATGTGGTGACCCATGGATGATCCATGGAGGTTTAAACCCATGGAGCATGAGGAATATGGAAGGTCATGCACATTAGGGTTTGCATGGTGTAACCCTAATTAAGCCACACTATATAAGAACCCTTCTAGCTCATGAAATCGTACTTAAGTAACCTTACAAGAGGGCAAGTCGATTTTATGAGTGCAAGTAACCTCCTCTCAAGTTCCTCCATTGCTGGTGGTGTTGTGTGATTCCATTTGAGGTACAACACTTGGGGCACTAAGCTCTTAAAGGTCCAAGGCTTCCAACTACAACAAAAGGTATGTCATCTAACTAGAATTTGTAGTAAAGATACTCCATTGTATGCTAGTTAGCATGATGCTTTTGAATAATAAAAGTTTGCATGTACATTAGAGAAAACATAGATCCAAAGCATCTAGGGTTGCACGTACACCATAGGAGTGTTAGAATGCTCAAAACCCAACAAATACAACCTCATTATAGTCATACGCAGTCTTCTTTCTGACCAAGAGAAGCTTCAGAAACTCGTTCCTTAGTTTAATGCATATTACCCTGATAATGGGATTAGGCTATGAATCAAGGAAAACTACACTTAGAGAAACAGCAGGAATAGCAGCTTGTGGCATAAATCTCAGATCAAGAAACCTTTCATATTCATCAGTCTCTGATTGATCACTAGCGTCCTGAAAATGTTGATCACCAATCGTTGCATCAGCTTCTGGAATGTTTCTCTCTTGTTCAGCCACAAAGATTTCCTTTTCAACCCTTCCTGATTTAGACATTTTAGGTTGAGATGGAGATGGTGCTGATGCGATTACTACTATTTGCATTTGCAGATCAGAGCTTTCTTGACTATTCTCCCCTTTTTTGGCAGCATCAGATTCTGGAGGAGAGTTAGGAGGTGGTGAAGGAGTGCAAGGAGGGGAATGAGATGGTGGAGGAGGTGGAGGTGGATTTGATGATGGAGGAAGAGGTGGAGGAGGATTATCACCTGGAGAATTTTGAGGAGTATCTTCAAAACATATCAAAACTTCTTCCTGTTAATCATGCCATTCAGCTCAGAAACCATGTGTTGTTTGTCAACATTATTGTTGAACAGCTGAATGTTCTTCTTTCAAACATTAGTGCTTTGAACATCAGCACTATCATCACCGGAGGCAAAAGCTTGAGCAAGTTTAAAAGATAGTCGTTCTCCTTTTCTACCTTCTTTTCTTTCTAAAATAGCGGCATTATTCTCTATCATAATTTCTCTTACTTCCTCAACAGTTATGTACCATACTTTAGCTAAGGCATTCAAATCAACAGTAAGCTTACTTTTCTTGGAAGGAGGAGGTGCTGAAGGATTACCAGTAGCAAAAGAGGTTCCAGCTTCATCGTCATGAGCTCCCCCTAAGAAGGAAGCCTTTATCTTTCAAGGATTGAGTTGATCATCGTTAGACTCCATGTCGTTGTTAGTTCCCTGATGAATCTCCCCCTCAAAGTATGAAACAGGGAAAACTACACTTAGAGAAACAGCAGGAATAGCAGCTTGTGGCATAAATCTCAGATCAAGAAACCTTTCATAGTCATTAGTCTCTGATTGATCACTAGCGTCCTGAATAGGCTGATCACCAATCGTTGCATCAGCTTCTGGAATGTTTCTCTCTTGTTTAGCCACAACGATTTCCTTTTCAACCCTTCCTGATTTAGACATTTTAGGTTGAGATGGAGATGGTGTTGATGTGATTACTACCATTTGCATTTGCAGATCAGGGCTTTCTTGACTATTCTCCCATTTTTTGGCAGCATCAGATTGGGGAGGAGAGTCAGGAGGTGGTGAAGGAGTGCAAGGAGGGGAATGAGATGGTGGAGGAGGTGGAGGTGGATTTGATGATGGAGGAAGAGGTGGAGGAGGATTATCACCTGGAAAATTTGGAGGAGTATCTTCAATAACCATATCATCAGTATCATCATCACCCAAGGCCATAAATCGCTTTATATCAGCCACATCTTTTTCAACTTTAGTCAATCTTTCTCCCAGAGATTGAGATATTTTCACTAATAGAGAAAGTTGAGAAAGCACATTTGTCTCAAAATTGGAGTTGGATTCCCTCTGATAAACAGCAGCAGTTTGAAGAATGTTGGCATAGGGGAAACAGGTTAAACTTGATGAGATGGAGACGCTGATCTTGGAGAGATCACATCTTGGATCGGTGCATCAGTAGTTTCCACTTGATTTGGGGATGATCCACGATGTAACATATCATCTGCAGAGGGAGTGGATGAAGAATTAGATGTGTGACATCCCGGAATTTAGAGTTAAACCTGTAAACAGTCGGTTCACCGTGAACCTTCCTGTAACTTGACCTATTGGATTTTAATGCATATTTCGGCTAAAATGTAGTGTCATTTTAATTACAATAAGTTATGAAATGGTATCTTACTTCCCGTTGTCGGAAATCTCAACTGAATCATAAAGCACAAAACTATAACATTAGTAAACGTTTGAAAAACTGAGATTTTGAATTTAGCGTCTGTGAGTAAATAAAATACTCTAGTCTCATAGTTCATGTTTACCTGATTCCGAGAATATAAAGAACGCCCAAAACGGAGTTCGTATTCAAAAGTTATGACTGTTTTAAGAAAGCAAATTGGTATAACACTAAGTTTGCCTGGTCGGCATAAAATGTTTTAATCCGTTGAGGCACTTGCACACCTCATATGGAAATTCTGATAGCGTTTTTAGACTCAGGCTATGGTCTAATATTTGATAAAATATTTCATACTTGAAATAATTTTAATTAAAATATTTGTAAAAGTCGAAAAATCAAATGTTTCAGACCAATTAGACGCGAAACTTTAAACTTAAATTCTAGGACTTCTACAACTCGAAAAATTTATCAGTTCGGGTTTTTAGAATCCTTGAATTAAATTCTATCATTCACCACCTTCGGAAAAATTATTTGATGTCGGGGTTTTGGCAAGAGAACCGAAGATCGTTATCGTAACATTTTAATGTTACTACATAATTTCTTAAAAAAAGAGAGAAAAAAAAACGGATTGGCCAAATTATGCCCCACCCTAACGTCTCTCTCTCTCTCTCTCTCTCTCTCTCTCTCTCTCTCTCTCTCTCTCTCTCTATCTATCTATCTATCTATCTATATATATATATATATATATATATATATATATATATATATATATATATATATAGGCTTAGGTTATTCTATTCTAACTAATTATTGTGTGGATATCGTATGCTATGAGGATGATAAAGAAAATATGTTGTTTGATAATATAAATACGTTCAATCTTACATAAATTTTTTTTAGAACGACGGAAATATCATAAAATTTAGCAAGGAGCTAGAAAAAGAAAGCCATTACATCAAAGTTGTAGCAGGAGTAGGGTTGTGAAGCCAAGAACTCCAACATAACTTAGCTTTACAACACCTACTAGAAATCCATAAAAATCCCTATAAACAACATCATCAAAAAGAAACGATTTTTTGGGTGTGGTCGTTCCAAAAATAGTCGAATTCCTAAAATTCCAAATGCACCAAAAGCAAGTTACAACCACTGCATCGAAAGCTTTTCGTTGGCCACTTCTCATTGAAACGGAGTCTGACCACATAATAAGAGAATGAACTGACTTGTGATTCGGAATCTGTATCCCCCACCAAATATCAATACGCGTCCAAGTGTCACACAACTCAGAGCACCCAGAAAACAAATGCTCAATAGTCTCCACCCTACACGAATAGATAGGACAAAGAATCGAATCTAACAGAATTCCCCTATAAGAAAGTCTCTCTCTAGTAGGAATACTGAGTAAACGAATCCTCCACAAAAGAACATTAAGCTTGATAGGAACCCAGTTGTTTCACCGAGTCTCACCACCTCCTGCGTACAGTAAGCTATCATCAATGAACCGTCGAGCAGACGCAACTGAGAAGTTATCAGAAACATCAATAATCCAACCCAACCTATCAGGAATCGACTACGGCTGTAAATCCTGAATGAGAGAAAGAATTTCATCCCATTGTTCCTGCTCAGCACCTCCTCTAGGACTACGTCTAAGAGTACCAGTCTCCCAACCCACATCCATTCGATTTTTTACAGTAGCATTTCTAAAAGTGTCTAAGGCAAACACTCTATGAAAAGTAGTTGCAAGAGACGCCTCTCCCATCCAAACATCATGCCAAAAAGAAGTATAACTCCCATCACTAACCCTGATAGGACATAAGGAACGAATATCAAGACCACTTTCCCATAACTGAATGAACATACACATAACTCCAATCCAAGCACCTGTACCGACTATCCTAGAGGGCAAAGACCTACAACCGCCATCAGGACCATATAAAGATCTAACCAATCGTGTAACACCGTAATTTTCCAAAACTAAAATTTTCATTTAGATTCGCTTAATTCTGAAAACACCTTTCATAAAAATCTCATTTTGTTTAAATTACAAAACATAACTCCATGATCAATTAAATAATAATCCAGGATCCTCTAAAACATAACTCTTCCTCTGGTGTGTACAATCGAGCCGGTGCCGTCCCGTGATCCTGAGAAAAACCTGAAACACATATCACAAAACACTGTAAGCACGAAGCTTAGTGAGTTCCCCAAAATACCACTCTAACACATATTAACCACTCAAGGCTATAACTCTGTTGACCCTCTGGTCAGTGTGTCTCAGTGGGACCCTCCAGTCCCAACTCTCTGTGGACCCTCTGGCCCTAACTCTATGGACCCAAAGGTCCTAACTCTGATAACTCTGAATCATGCATATCACATATCACAATAAATCTCATAAAATGAATAGCATACAAATACACTGGCCCATAACTCTAAACCTAACTCTGTGGATCCTCTGGTCCTAGCTCTGTGGACCTTCCGGTCCTCACTCTGATATACACACAACATAAATCACATAGAAATAATGCAGTGCCACACATCGCATAGATAGCATACAATAACTCTGTCACATAACTCTGTTACCACTCTAGGTAAAGTATAGTGAGAAGACTCACCTCGCTGGATGTCGGATAATCACTCGTGCTCGATTCCCCGACCTATCGTCCTCCTATATCATAAATACATCTCTTAATTAATACTTTCCTGGCTTAGTTGACTAACACTATCAAGTCAACACTAGTCAACCCTGGTCAACGCTGGTCAACGGTCAACCTTTGACCCGACTCGTCGAGTCTTGCATAGACTCGTCGAGTCCATACGTGAACTCGAGTCCTTTGAATCCTTTCTGACTCACCGAGTCACTCACCCAACTCGGCGAGTCATCCACTGATCTGAGTCACGGAACAACCCGCTCTGACTCGTCGAGTCTGCTCATGGACTCGGCGAGTTCATTTCGTGCACAACCTCAAACAACCTTCTGAGGCCAGATCTATTCCTCTAATCCTTAGATCTAGCCTTCCCAAGGTCAATAATCACGTAAAGTCTCTATCTTGATGCACATGCAACATCTATATGACCATATATGATGATTTAGCCCCAAATACCATAACCCAAGCTCATAACCTCCATTGCTCTTCATAAAGCTTGAGGAGTAAGGCTCTCTGGACCTCTATGGATCCAGATCCAAAGCCTCATCACCAGAAAGGGACTATTTGGACATCAAATCAACCTAGCAAAGGGCACAAGAAACCTTAAATCCATATATTCTTCATAAAACAGAAGAAGAGCCGAATTAATACCTCAAATACGATGATCTTAGCTTCAAATCCACATAATAGCAACCTCCTTTGCTTCCTCTTGGCTAGGACCTCCTTCTTCTTGCTAAACAACACCACAAAGGTCAAGAATGGCTTCCCTTCTCTCTCAAAACGCTCAAGCACTCTAGGGTTTCTCTCTATGGACTGGTAGCCGCAATTGAAGGCCATAAGGGCCTTTAAATAGGTCCCAAACCCGAGAAATTAGGGTTTCTATCGTCAGCTCTGACTCGGCGAGTCACTCCCCTGACTCGTCGAGTCCCCTCATTAACCACGTCATCCAGTCGCGACCAGACTCGACGAGTCTAAACACCAACTCGTCGAGTCACCTTAAAGAAATACAACATAAATCAATATACCTGGGAAACTGGGTGTTACAATTCTCCCCCACTAGAATCAGACTTCGCCCTCGAAGTCTCTCTCAGCAAATAACTCTGGGTACTGCTCACGCATCTCTAACTCCGGCTCCCAAGTCAGCTCGGACCCCTTCCGATGTTGCCACTGGACCTGAACCAATGACAGCTCCTTGTTTCTCAAAACCTTGATCCTCCTATCCCAAATCGCAATCGGCCTCTCAACATAGTTCAGGCTCGCATCCACCTGAATGTCCTCTAATGGAACCACTGCCGACTCCTCGGCGATACACTTCCTCAACTGAGACACGTGGAAGGTATCATGAATCTGACTCAACTCCGCAGGTAGCTCCAAACGATACGCTACCCTGCCCACCCTGGCGGTCACCCTGAAAGGACCAATATACCGAGGCCCCAACTTGCCTCTCTTCCTGAATCGGATCACTCCTTTCCAAGGAGATACCTTCAGGAGTACGAAGTCACCAACTTGAAACTCGAGCTCCGAGCGACGCCTGTCTGCGTAGCTCTTCTGACGACTATGAGCCGTCAGTAACCTCTGCCTGACCTGCTGAATCTGCTCAGTCATCTGAAGTACACTCTCTGTACTACCCATCACACGCTGCCCGACCTCACCCCAGCAAATGGGAGTCCGACACCTCCTCCCATACAACAGCTCAAAGGGGTGGCATACCAATGCTCGAATGATGGTTGTTGTTATAGGGAAAACTCAGCCAAGGGTAAGTACGTGTCCCAACTCCCTCCGAAGTCCAATACACATGCCCGAAGCATGTCCTCGAGCGTCTGAACCGTCCGCTCGCTCTGTCCGTCAGTCTAAGGGTGGTATGTGGTACTAAAAGGCAGCCTCGTGCCCAAGTCCTCATGGAATTTCTTCCAGAATCTGGAAGTGAAACGTACATCTCGATCTGAGACAATCGAGATCGGTACTCCGCCGCAATACCACTTCCCTCACGCACAACTCTGCCAGGCTCTCCGCAGAAGAGCTCTCACTGACTTCCTCTTTGCATCAACTATCTCGGCCCGGTGACACACAAGTCACAAAATTCTCAAACGAAAACTACAATCCAACCGAAAATCGACTCAGCCCTGACAGAGACGGAGACCCCAGTCTCGCCCCTGGTTCAACCACCAAGCTCCAAAACTCAATACTAGGGCTACTCAAGCCTAAAACTCTTCTGCATCATACACTGATCGGAGAACACTCCATCATCACACTCTCTTGCCGTCTAGTGAGTACTATGGCTCCCCGCAACATCACGACAGCCTCTGACTAGTGAGTACTACGGCTCCCCGTAGCACCACAACACCGACTGACTAGCGAGTACTACGGCTCCCCGTAGTACCACGACTCCCTCTCTCTGACTTGTGAGTACTACGGCTCCCCGTAGCATCACAACACCCTCTGACTGGTGAATACTACGGCTCCCCGTAGCTTCACCCCATACTCTCATTCATTACAACACCACACTACGTCCACTAACTCATGCTCCGCAGACTATCATAGATAGCTACACACACTTGTCCCAAATATGCATCACAGACTCTGGCGGCAACCGCTACAACAAAATACCTACCTCTGCGGAGATCCACTTTCTTAAATAATCCCTCTTGATGTCAATACCCGAAGGGCTCCCACTGGAACTATAGATACATGATACACCACTAGTCGTCTCAAACTCAAGATTCTAAATAACTCCGAAATCGGGACATTATACCCGGGTACCACGGAACACCATTACAAAACATCACAATGTCCTGCCTCAACCACTGATCTCCTACTCCCAGTACCATACAGATACAACAATACATTTCCTCTGAACCCCATAAATAATTCTTCATTTCACCCAATGTGCAACTTCAGTGTATCCAAACACTCAATTGGAATACAAAGAAAGCACTAACGCTTCAGAACACGCTGATGATCCTCCGAAACCCTTTCCTCTACTGCTCAAAATCCAAGCAAGAATACACATACCGGCCCGGGAGTTGGCTGCTCGATAATCTTCTATCCACCCCAAAAAGGGGCATATACAATCCATACTTCGACCCAGAAGTTCTCAACTGTCCATACCATCATTACGAGCCTTCCACTTCAAACGGCCCTGACCATCTCCAGATTCCTGACCATTGGCCACCTGCCGTGGAGACACCCATCCTTTCTCAGGCACATACCACATGCATTATCTCGCTCTCCACCTTTCCTTGATCACCAATGACCCTGGCCTCATGAATTCGAGCCGCAGGTTTCTGTATCCAACCCCTAACCGCTCTTGCACAAATCTCTGGTTCCCTCAATAAAATACCCGGTTCTCCCCCACTTAGGGTTCGAACCATCACCAATTGACGCATCAACACTCTACCCCACAGATGGTTTCCTCCAGAAACATCGCACCTACGCTTGGAAGGTGCCACACAACGCCCAATGATCTCCCCACGTAGAGATCAAGAAACCTCAAATACCCTAAATCTCCGAAGAAATCCTCAGGAACTTCTCATCACGACTGCCTCTAGCCATTCGAAGTCTCATACCATCCCAATACCGAACATCCCAACTGTTCAGTACTATCACTGACTCTTAGACTGAAACAATAAATCATCATACTCCTCATCCTCGACTTCTCAACCCCCGTTCCAACACGTGAATCATCACGAGAATAGGGACTCCACTACCATACTCAATGCCCATCATAGACAGAAGAGCCACCGCTCTGATATACTCGACTGGATTACCTGCTGATACCGCTACCACACGCCCTACTATACTCAATTAGGGTGTAATGTGGTCCTTGACCATCTCAGTCCCCACTGACTACCTGCTCATGGTAGATCATTTCCTTGCGGCAGACATGTTGCCTGATACTCTGGTGGAAAAATCGTCATCAATGACAACCCGTAGGGTTTACTCCTAAACCCAAAACTGAAATCTCACGCCTCTCCTACTTCCCATAGGAAACATAAATAGCACTCAACAAGTCACATAAGGTGACATCTCCTCCATCGGCTGATTGGTCACTCAGACCGCAATCCCCCCATAAATGCCTTCTCTGCTAATCCTTGAGTCTTGCGACTACATCTGACATCTTACCAAGGTACTCTGAAATGCTCTCGAACTCCCTCTCAAGGGATGCCTTTTCGAACTCAATCATGGCCCTCAGGCCTAAAACCCCATCGCGTCCAAACTCCACCAATCAATCCTGATTGGGCAACCGGAGAATCATAAACATCATTTGCTAAGAACCATGGTACTCAGCCCCTGACATCTCTTCTCAATCTGCTACAATGCATGGCACTCGAACTATAACATCACCCCTCAATCTGCTAAGATGCATGGTACTCGAACCATGGCATCACTTCCCAATCTGCTCCGATGTATGGTACTCGAACCATAACATCACTCCTCAATCTGCTCCGATGTATGGCACTCGAACCATAACATCACTCCCCAATCTGCTAAGATGCATGGTACTCGAACCATGGCATCACTTCCCAATCTGCTCCGATGTATGGTACTCGAACCATAATATCACTCCTCAATCTGCTCCGATGTATGGTACTCGAACTATAACATCACTCCCCAATCTGCTACGATGTATGGTACCCGAACCATGACATCACTCCTCAATCTGCTACGATGTATGGTACCCGAACCATGACATCACTCCTCAATCTGCTACGATGCATGGTACTCGAACCATAACATCATTCCTCAATCTGCTACGATGTATGGTACTCGAACCATAACATCACTCCTCAATCTGCTACGATGTATGGTACTCGAACCATAACATCACTCCTCAATCTGCTACGATGCATGGTACTCGAACCATGACATCACTCCTCAATCTGCTACGATGTATGGTACTCGAACCATAACATCACTCCTCAATCTGCTACTTAGAACCTTCAGAATACTCCCTGTATCGAGTATGGGTCCTCTGCTTTCGGTAGTACGGGCCCATACTACCTGCCACATCTACCCATACTTTCCACACGGACCATCCCAGAGCTCCTAAGTAGCTGCTTAACCTTCTCGTTCACCAATTCCGTCACGCGTTCTCGCTCCTCAGCGAAATGCTATACTCTGCCAGCGCACTCATCTGGCGAAGGTTACTACCTAGCCTCTTTTTTGGTTCTACCACTTCTCCGCCATCAGCTACTGAAGAACTCCTAATGATGCCAGCCATCTACCTCCTGAATATCATCATATTCACTTAGTAGCTGACTCCTATCGTCGAGAGCTCTACAAAGCATGAAGCAAGCAGCATTCGGGCATCGAAGCATCTCCTTCAGCACGTAAAACCTCCCTAGGTTATTATCCACTCGCTTTCCTCATACTCGAAGGATATCACCGAACTCTAACATCTTCGCCCCACATGGCCTCTGGCTACCCTCTCGGCAGACTCCTCATATTCTCATATAGATACCTCTTCTATATTACTCCTCTACTTGAATCCCCTAAAGGATTCCTGCTGAATACTCTCACTTATCTCATACTCAAAAGCACATCACATACAACAGCAACTCCTAGGCTAAGGCATCACAAATCAGGCCACTCTAGTCCTAAGATATGAAATACCTAGCCTGTCTCTAGCATGCATAATATCTCATAAAATGTATCATAAACATCTCATAACAAAAGTAAGGGTATTTTGGGAAATCACCGTTCGGGCTCTGGCTGATTGTACACACTGCTCTTTCTCGTTTTCTCTTTGAACTCTTATTCGCTTTAGAAAATTCATTTCTTTGAAAAATTTTCTCAATTCCTCAGTTTGAGTCCAGATTTACCCGAAGGTGCGTCCGAATCCCTCAAACCATGGCTCTGATACCAACTTGTAACACCGTAATTTTCCAAAACTAAAATTTTCATTTAGATTCGCTTAATTCTGAAAACACCTTTCATAAAAATCTCATTTTGTTTAAATTACAAAACATAACTCCATGATCAATTAAATAATAATCCAGGATCCTCTAAAACATAACTCTTCCTCTGGTGTACAATCGAGCCGGTGCCGTCCCGTGATCTTGAGAAAAACCTGAAACACATATCACAAAACACTGTAAGCACGAAGCTTAGTGAGTTCCCCAAAATACCACTCTAACACATATTAACCACTCAAGGCTATAACTCTGTTGACCCTCTGGTCAGTGTGTCTCAGTGGAACCCTCCAGTCCCAACTCTCTGTGGACCCTCTGGCCCTAACTCTATGGACCCAAAGGTCCTAACTCTGATAACTCTGAATCATGCATATCACATATCACAAGAAATCTAATAAAATGAATAGCATACAAATACACTGGCATATAACTCTAAACCTAACTCTGTGCATCCTCTGGTCCTAGCTCTGTGGACCTTCCGGTCCTCACTCTGATATACACACAGCATAAATCACATAGAAATAATGCAGTGCCACACATCGCATAGATAGCATACAATAACTCTGTCACATAACTCTGTTACCACTCTAGGTAAAGTATAGTGAGAAGACTCACCTCGCTGGATGTCGGATAATCACTCGTGCTCGATTCCCCGACCTATCGTCCTCCTATATCATAAATACATCTCTTAATTAATACTTTCCTGGCTTAGTTGACTAACACTATCAAGTCAACACTAGTCAACCCTGGTCAACGCTGGTCAACGGTCAACCTTTGACCCGACTCGTCGAGTCTTGCATAGACTCGTCGAGTCCATACGTGAACTCGAGTCCTTTGAATCCTTTCTGACTCACCGAGTCACTCACCCAACTCGGCGAGTCATCCACTGATCTGAGTCACGGAACAACCCGCTCCGACTCGTCGAGTCTGCTCATGGACTCGGCGAGTTTATTTCGTGCACAACCTCAAACAACCTTCTGAGGCCAGATCTATTCCTCTAATCCTTAGATCTAGCCTTCCCAAGGTCAATAATCACGTAAAGTCTCTATCTTGATGCACATGCAACATCTATATGACCATATATGATGATTTAGCCCCAAATACCATAACCCAAGCTCATAACCTCCATTGCTCTTCATAAAGCTTGAGGAGTAAGGCTCTCTGGACCTCTATGGATCCAGATCCAAAGCCTCATCACCAGAAAGGGACTATTTGGACATCAAATCAACCTAGCAAAGGGCACAAGAAACCCTAAATCTATATATTCTTCATAAAACAGAAGAAGAGCCGAATTAATACCTCAAATACGATGATCTTAGCTTCAAATCCACAGAATAACAACCTCCTTTGCTTCCTCTTGGCTAGGACCTCCTTCTTCTTGCTAAACAACACCACAAAGGTCAAGAATAGCTTCCCTTCTCTCTCAAAACGCTCAAGCACTCTAGGGTTTCTCTCTATGGACTGGTAGCCGCAATTAAAGGCCATAAGGGCCTTTAAATAGGTCCCAAACCCGAGAAATTAGGGTTTCTATCGTCAGCTCTGACTCGGCGAGTCACTCCCCTGACTCGTCGAGTCCCCTCATTAACCACGTCATCCAGTCGCGACCAGACTCGACGAGTCTAAGCACCAACTCGTCGAGTCACCTTAAAGAAATACAACATAAATCAATATACCTGGGAAACTGGGTGTTACAAATCGAGCCCACAACAGATTAGGAGAATGATAAAATCTCCACCACCAACGAAACATCATGGCCCTATTAAAGGAGAATAAACTACCTATACCCAATCCACCATCTTCTCCACTAGCTAGAACTCATTCCCATCTGACCCAGTGCATTCATCTCTCATCCACATCCGCACCCCAAAATAATTTAGCCCTCAGGGCCTCTAAGGAGGTAAGAACCGATATGGAAACAAGAAAAATCGACATCAGATATCTCCCTAACAAACCCAAAACATACTTCACTAATGTAAGGTGATCCATGCATGGATCATGAAAGCCCAAAATGTGATGGATTAGTGATTACTAGTAGGCTAGAAAGTGGTTTGGGCTCAATGGTTGGGTTGTGCATGGTAAGCCACAAATTGAATTAGGGTTGCATGAAGGCTAGGGCAACATTTTTAAGGCTTCATAAGTGCTAAAAATGTTACTTTTTGCTTCATAAAGCCTCTTAGCCGTTTTTAGCACTCTTTGGTGGATTAGGGTTACACTTTAATGCTTTTGATGGCTCCTTAATGCTTCTTATGGCTCCTTAATGAAGCATAGATGTTTTTTTATTCTCAAGTGTATTGGACGTTTTTTTGTGTTATTTCAAGAGTTTCCTTAATTTTCATTTACTAGTTTTAATGAATAATTGGTTGGTTGGCTTGTAACCACCAAATTTGTAATAAAGTCTTCATATAAAGCCAAGTTTATGCATGGAAAAAGTAATAGACGAATTTTAATCAAAGAACCCTTATTTTCACTTTGAATTATTGTCATAGTTCACAAATTATCATCTTTTGGACGTGATCCTTGAGTTGATCGAATTCAAACTAATAGGTCTTAGTTTGTCTTCAGATTTACAAGCTATAGGTCTAGTTTGTTTATCAAATATATCCTTTTATTGTGTTTGTCTCAAACATTATCCAATCTCAATACAAAAGGCTCGTACACGCATCATAATGAGACCGCCAAAAGAGAGGATTTTGGATTTCCAACCCGCCAATCTGGTCGCTCAACCTTACTCCTAGATGAAGGCTAACTGCCTCACAACTGACCTACCGGTCTCACACAACCCACCCATCCATGAAACTTCCACCAACCCTGCAGCACTAGTGTATGCTAGTCATACATAACATTGGACCCTATAGACTTTCGAATACATGATTCTACCCTAAGCCCTTCATCAAACAAGAACAGGAAATAAGGCCAAACCAAACATTCTCAGGCTATGGGATCTTAGTTATGTACGACCGTGATGCATACACTAAGCAACTACAGTAATGATGGCAATCTCATATTGAGGAAAACCCTAGGCTACCAGGCATCATATAATCAGGCAATTCTATCATGCAATTCCTTAAGATCCCTAGCCTAGCACTAGCATGCTGTTCTAACATACCACATAACCAAATAATTGTATGGTACTTTGAGGTCAACTTACTGGCTTCGGCTGATCGTACATCCTGCATCCTCCCTTACTTATTTTGAAAACCATTTAATAAAATCATTTTGAAAATCCTTTCCTTGATTTGAGACTGGAGTCACACGAGTGTTCTTCCAATTCACTCAAACCAAGGCTCTGATACCAATTTGTAACACCCATAAAATCAAGCCAATTTAAAACTTTTAAAAACATTTAAACCCATTAGAAATCATTACATCTTTGTTTTCAAAATGTATAATATCAGAGTTTTCCCAGAAACATAAACAAAACATGAGGAGTTGTACGATCATGCCTTCGCCTTGCCGCGATCCTCTGATGTACCTGAAACAATAAACTGAAACTGTAAGCCCGAAAGCTTAGTGAGTTCCCCCAAAATACCCATACCCACAATAATACGCATATAATCGTAAACAGCATATTATGGGTCCAGTCAACCATCGGGTTGGAATACCCCAGGCCCTCAACCATCTGGTAGGAATGCTAACATATTATGGGTCCAATCATCCTCGGGATGGGATACCCCATGCCCACAACCAACAGGTTGTAATGCCCACATACTATGAGTCCAATCATCCTCGGGATAGAATACTCACGGCCCACAACCAACAGGTTGGAATGCCCAGGTCTATTGGCTTCTGCACAAAGCAGATAAGCCTCAACCGCCAACAAGCATGTGCACGTATAACAGATAATCACATAACAGTCTATAGACAACAAACTGATCTACCGGATCATACCGCATAACATATAATATTATATCCTACCCTCTAGGATATCTAACTAACAGGTCATACCACATATCACATATTATCATCCTACCCTCTAGGAGATCGATCTAACAGATCATACTAGCATAACATAACCAATAACAATTCAAAGGGCCGGCCTTGGTGCCTTAGACCCTTGAGTATAGTGAGGATAACTCACCTCGCAACTGCCGACTGGAAATAGAAAGCTCAACTCCCGGATCACCGCCACCAACTCCACCACCTATATCCAACACATCCCAAAGTTCATAAATTCCCGAGATACCCCTAGAAGTCAACTGGTCAACCCTTGGTCAAATTCAAAGTCAACTGTCACAGTCAACAGTCCATGTTGACCTCAACTCGTCGAGTACAACCAACCACTCGCCGAGTTCCCTGCGTAGCTTTCTAACTTGCTGAGTCACTTGAGCGACTCGTCAAGTTCCTAATGTCAGTGGCCGCAAACTCCTTGGCCAACTCGTCGAGTTTCCCCTTTACAACTCGTCGGGTTCATACGTGTCCAAAGGTTGGGAAAACCCTATCCGACTCACCGACTCATTCGGCTGACTCGTCGAGTCCAAGGCAATCTTCATCGGACTCGTCGAGTCGTTCATCCGACTCGCAGAGTCCATTCAGTCATACATCCATACAGTGGCTTTTTAAGCCATGCAAAGGCTCCATATTGCAGATCTAAGCTCCTAGGGCATGATTATCATGTGAAGTTGCAAACTTTACGTGCATGCAAGATGATAAAGCCCCAAAACAAGCTAAAGGAGTGGCTCAAGGTAGAGGAAAGTTCATAGCTTGACAAAGACTGATACTTTATGACAAAGAGTGACTAAAGAAGTCCAGATCTGAGGTTGCAAACCTCATATCTTAATCCAAAACAGAGAACCACTTCAAAACCCCAAAAAGGCTCTAAACCCATAAATGAAGAGATCTAACTAAAGGAGAGTCAAGGTGGCAACTTATTACCTTCAAAACAGTGCCAAAACAGAGAAGAATCCGGATCTACAACAGCCCCTTGCTTCAAACTTCTTAAACTCCAAGCCCCTTTACTCCAAATATCTTCTTTCAAGATAAGAAGCACGCAAAAATGGAGGAACAGCATAATTAGGGTTTCTGAGAATCAGGGCGTTACAACCAAAATGCTTGTCCAAACAAAAGGGTGGTGACTTTAAGGGAGGCCATTGAATGTCGTGAAGAGTTAGAGGAAGAAGAGAGGTTGGCAGGTATTTTTCATGATACACAACAAGAAGAGGAGGTGGAGTATGAAGCACCGGTGTATGATACAGTTTTGGTGCTTAGAACCCTTAAAGCTCAAGGGGTTTAAACCGTGGCTGATATGGATCAACGAGACCAATTGTTTCACACCAAATGTTTGGTTAGAGACAAGTGGTGTAGTTTGATTATTGATGGTGGAAGTTGTACTAATGTTGCTTCTAATGAAATGGTGACCAAATTGGGTTTGTCTACTACAAACCATCCAAAACCATATGTTCTTCATTGGTTGGATGATGGAAGCAAAACAAAGGTGACAAAACAGGTTAGAGTTGGTCTAACTATGGGGTCTTATAAAGATGAAGTGTTGTGTGATGTTATTCCTATGGATGCATGTCATATTTTGTTGGGACGTCCTTGGCAATTTGATAGGGACGTGCTACATAGAGGGAGGAGCAATGAATATGAGTTGAAACACAATAATAAAAAAATTGTGTTAAAACCCATGTCCCCAACAGCCATAAGGTCCATGAGTTCTAAACAAGTAAAAAAACCTAATCTTTCTATGTTTGCTAGTGAAAGGGAGGTGGAGCAAGTTCTTGAAAATGGTGATGTGATTTACATGCTTGTGGCCAAAGAGCATGCAAAGGTGGAGAAGATGGTGCATGGAGAAAACGCTATTGTTGATTTGCTTTTGGAGTTTCAAGATGTGTTTCCAAGCGAATTACCACCGGGTCTGCCTCCAATCCGTGGTATCGAACACCAAATTGACCTTATTCTGGGTGCCCCTTTGCCTAATAAAGTTGCCTATAGATGTAATCCGGAGGTGACAAAGGAGTTGCAAAAACAAATTGATGAACTCATGAAAATGGGTTATGTTCGTGAAAGCCTAAGTCCTTGTGTTGTTCCAGTTTTGTTGGTTCCAAAAAAAGATGGTTCTTGGAGGATGTGTGTTGATAGTAGGGTTGTTAATAACATCACCATAAAATACCAATTTCCTATTCCTAGAGTTGATGATTTGTTAGACGAGTTGCATGGTTCTATTGTGTTCTCAAAAATTGATTTGAGAAGTGGTTACCATCAAATTCGTATGCATGAAGGGGATGAATGGAAAACAACCTCTAAAACTAAACATGGCTTGTATGAATGGACCGTGATGCCTTTTGGTCTAACTAACGCACCTAACACTTTCATGCGAATAATGAATGAAGTGTTAAAATCTTTTTTGGGCAGGTTTGTGGTGGTGTACCTTGATGATATCTTGGTATATAGCAAGAGCTTGGAGGATCATTTGGTGCACTTAAAACAGGTTTTCGAGTCGCTTAGAGCTCAAAAACTCTATGTGAAGCAAGAAAAATGTTCGTTTTTGGTGGAAGAAGTGGCATTTTTGGGTTTTGTGGTGTCAAGAAATGGCGTGTCCGTTGACCCATCCAAAACTGAAGCAATCAAGTCATGGCCTATTCCTACTAACATTTCTGAAGTTAGATCATTTCATGGTCTTGCTTCTTTCTATAGAAGATTTGTTCGTGATTTTAGCACCATTGCAAATCCCATAACAGGTTGTTTCAAGAAAGGAGTCTTTGCATGGGGAGAAGAAGCTCAAAAGGCGTTTGAGAAACTCAAGGCATTGTTGTGTGATGCTCCTATTTTGGCTCTTCCTGATTTTTCTCAACCATTTGAAGTGGAGTGTGGTGCAAGTGGAGTTGGTATTGGGGCTGTTTTGATCCAATCTAAACGTCCTATTGCTTATTTTTCTGAAAATTTGGGTGGTGCTCGTTTGAATTATTGCACTTATGATAAGGAGTTTTATGCTTTTGTTCATGCTTTAGATCATTGGAGTCATTATTTGCTTGCAAATCATTTTATTTTGCAGTTTGATCATGAATCCTTGAAGTACATCAATGGGCAACAAAAGTTGAGCACAAGACATGCAAAGTGGGTGGAGATCTTTCAATCCTTTCATTTTTCATGCAAATACAAGGATGGAAAAAGCATTGTGGTGGCTGATGCAATCTCGAGGCGTTACTCATTGTTGGTGACTTTAGATGTTCGTTTCTTGGGATTTGAAACTCTAAAGGACCATTATCAATCTAATATGGACTTTGGAGATATTTTTTGAAATGTGCAGGTGGTCCTAATGGTGAATTTGTGATTCAAGATGGCTTTCTATTCAAAGGCAAACGCCTTTGTGTCCCAAAACATGCAATACGGGAGTTGCTGATTCGTGAAGCTCATGGCGGTGGTTTGGCTGGTCATTTTGGCATTACCAAAACTTTGGAGGTGCTTAAAGAACATTTCTTTTGGCCGAATATATTGGGGGATGTAACCAACATAGTGGGCAAGTGTGTTACATGTCACATGGCGAAAACAACTTTCAAGCATGGTGTTTACACTCCTTTGCCGGTTCCTATTCGTCCTTTGGGAAGATATGTCCATGGATTTCATTATGGCTTTGCCTAGAACTCAAAGGGGGAAGGATTCCATTATGGTGGTGGTGGATAGGTTTTCAAAAATGGCTCACTTTGTGCCATGTCATAAAACCAATGATGCATCTAATGTGGCTGATTTGTACTTTAAAGAGGTGGTTCGTTTGCATGGTATTCCTAAAACAATTGTTTCTGATAGGGATTCCAAGTTTCTATGTTACTTTTGGAACACTTTGTGGAGAAAAGTGGGTACTAAGTTACTTTTTAGTACATCCCATCATCCACAAACGGATGGGAAAACGGAGGTGACTAATAGAACTTTGGGTACTTTGTGAAGAGGGTTGGTTAGCAAAACTCAAAAAGATTGGGACATCAAACTTGCACATGCTGAATTTTCCTATAATCATTCTCCTACTTATGCTACAGGTCACTCTTCTTTTGAGGTGGTGTATGGTGTGAATCCTTACATGCCTTTATATTTGATTCAATTGCCAAAGGATGAATTGGTTCACAAGGATGCTAATGACAAGTTGAAGGCCATGATGAAACTATACCAACAAGTTCGTGAGAAGATTGAAGCCGTGAATGAGTTGTACAAACAGAAGTCCAACGAGCATAGGAAACCACATGTCTTTCAAGATGGTGACTTGGTGTGAATGCATATGAGGAAAGAATGTTTTCCTAACAAAAGGAAAAACAAGTTGATGCCAAGAGCTGAAGGTCCTTACAAAGTGGTGTCACGTGTCAATGATAATGCTTATAGGGTAGATTTGGGAGGAGACCATGGAGTGCATGTTACCTTTAATGTAAGAGATCTTTCACCTTATCTTGATGATGATGGACTTGATGAATTGAGGTCAATTCCTTTCAAAGGGGGAGCGGATGATCCATGCATGGATCATGAAAGCCCAAAATATGATGGATTAGTGATTACTAGTGGGCTAGAAAGTGGTTTGGGCTCAATGGTTGGGTTGTGCATGGTAACCCACAAATTGAATTAGGGTTGCATGAAGGCTAGGGCAACATATTTAAGGCTTCATAAGTGCTAAAAACGTTACTTTTTGCTTCATAAAGCCTCCTAGCCTTTTTAGCACTCTTTGGTGGATTTGGGTTACACTTTAATGCTTCTGATGGCTCCTTAACGCTTCTTATGGCTCCTTAATGAAGCATATACGTTTTTTTTTATTCTCAAGTGTCTTGGACGTTTTTTTTGTGTTATTTCAAGAGTTTCCTTAATTTTCATTTACTAGTTTTAATGAATAATTGGTTGGTTGGCTTGTAACCACCAAATTTGTAATAAAGGCTTCATATAAAGCCAAGTTTATGCATGGAAAAAGTAATAGACGAATTTTAATAAAAGAACCCTTATTTTCACTTTGAATTATTGTCATAGTTCACAAATTATCATCTTTTGGACGTGATCCTTGAGTTGATCGAATTCAAACTAATAGGTCTTAGTTTGTCTTCAGATTTACAAGCTATAGGTCTAGTTTGTTTATCAAATCTATCCTTTTATTGTGTTTGTCTCAAACATTATCCAATCTCAATACAAAAGGCCCGTACACGCATCATAATGAGATCGCCAAAAGAGAGGGTTTTGGCTTTCCAACCTGCCAATCTGGTCCGAAACCGATCAAAAACATAAGACCAAGCAGAAACACGAGTCATAGTCTGACCAACCCGGACACCAAGATGGATAAAAGGGAGATCAGCTGCAGCACAACCAATACTATCCACCACAATAGAAACCTGGTTGTAAGAGATTCCAACACCAATCAATTTGCTTTTCTGCAAATTGATTTTAAGACCCGACGCCATATAAAAACACTGAAGAATGCGAATAAGACGATTCACATTTTCAGGATCCCACTCTGAAATAAGCATGACATCATCTGCATACATAAGATGTGAGATCTCAATCCCTGAAATAGTAACACCTCTAAAAACATTGGCCATCCGAGCTCGCATCAAAGCTACGTGAAGCCCCTCCATCGCGAAAATGAAAAGAAAAGGTGATAAGGGGTCTCCTTGTCTGAGACCATGATGAGTTTGAAATTCATCAGTAGGCGATCCATTGACCAAGACAGAAGCCCTAGCAAACTTCAATAACTCCCTAATCCAACCACACCACTTAGAGCCGAACCCCATGATCTGCATTATCTCTAACAAATAATCCTACAGGAGAGAATCATAAGCTTTTTCAAAGTCTAATTTGAAAAGAAAGATAGGATTCCCAGACCCCTTGCTCCAAGCAACCACCTCGTTAAGAAGAAAAGGATCGTCCATTATTTGTCTACCTTTGACAAAGGCAGATTGCTCTAAGCTAACCATACTATCAATAACCTCCACCAATCTATTAGCTAAAAGTTTACCAATTATTTTATATTGGCAACCAATAAGACTAATAGGTCTATAATCTTTCGTGCACTTCGGATCTCTAATCTTTGGGATAAGACTATAAAAAGAAGAATTACACCCCTTTGGAACAGAAGAATGATGAAAAAAGTGCATGACAAAAGCTTCAACATCATCTGCCATAAGATCCCAATATCTCTTGAAAAAGCCAAAAGTAAAACCATCCGGGCCCGAAGCTTTATTTGAACCACAATCCCAAACCGCTTTTTAAATCTCCTCTCGGGTGAAAGGAGACTGCAATAATTGAGTCTGAGAAGAGGATAAAGTACTGAAGTGCATGGCATTTGTAGATGGACGCCTTCCCATATGCTGTGAAAAAAGAGATTGGTAATAAGCATGAAACTCCTCCTTCACCCGAATAGGGTTATCAATCCACGCTTCATCAATCAAGATACCACGAATAGAAACTTGGCGCCTTATGCGATTAATAACTCCATGAAAGTAACCTGAGTTCTCATCACTGTAACGCCCGCAGATTTGGGCTAGTCAATTTAAGGACAATGAGCGTCAAAAATGACTTTTTGATGGAAGATTATTTAGAAGGAGTAATCTTAACTAAGTTGTAGTATATGTTACAAGGATTCCGTACATATAAAGAACGCTGAAATCCGAGTTATAAGGAAGAAGTTATGACCCGTCGAAATTTCGCGACAAAACCGGCACGACACAGCGCGACGTAAATAGTAAATTTACGATAGAGCGATATTTGGCCTTAGCGATCTAAACAAAAGTCGTAGAATACGTTAAACCAAGAGTGTGCATAAAAAGAACTCCCAAATCTGACTTCGTATGAGGAAGTTATGATTTTTCGAAGTTTCGGCTTAGCAGTATGCAGCCCGAAATTCGAATAATAGATCGAGCAGTTTTTAGCCGACACAACCTAAACGAGAATCGAAGATCTCGTTAATAGTAGCTTAACGATAAAAAGACAGACGAAAACGGACGTCGGATGAAGAAGTTATGAATTTTTAACGGACTTTTCCTGTCCCGACCCGTTAAAAATATAATATTAAAAATGAAATCAAAATTAGCCGACAGAGTCTAAACGAAAGTTGTAGAGCATAATCTCACCTATGCGTAGATATAAAGAACGTCAAAAACGGAGCTCGTATGCGAAAGATATGGATTTTTGAAGTTCGGAGCACAAACTTCGAGACCTGACTATGTTCACGACGTGAACTCAGTGAACGACACGTTTCGAGCCTAGAAGACACACGGCAAGCCTAGGAGGTGACCAGGATCAAACTCACGACGTGAAAGTCGAATTTTCAGCCTATAAATAGCAAGTTCGACCTCAGCCATTCTTACACCAAATCTTCTTACCTCTCTCTCGTTTGCTGAAGCCGTTCCGCGTCCCGAGCCCGCTGATCACGAACCGCTGACCGTTTCTAGTTAGATTCTATAAACTCATGCTACTAAGGTGAGTGCATATTATTTTCATCTTACACATAGATATGAAGTATTTTATATAAAATTACATGCTATGTGTGCATATTATCTGAATACCTGTTATCTATGCTGGATGATCGATTTTATATACGTTTTAAATGATTTAAACTGTATATTTATTTTATATCTACAAATATGTTGGGGTAAAACATGGGTAGATAAAATAGTTGTTGTGTGATGAAAGATGAGTTGGAAGGTGAGATGAAAGGTGATACAGATCATGAGATGAGGGTGAGAGGTGAGAAGTGAGAAAAGCTTTTACCCAAACGTTGGCCCCGTCATCTAGCAGAGTATGGATGACAACCATGGACTATTCTAGACGGTCTATGGAACACTAGCAGGCTCGCAACTTGTAGGTGTTTTGAACGACGTGTTCACCCGGTGTACTCTAAAAACTCATTGACATGTATTTCGGGTGGATTGCCGAAAATAATATTTTCGATAAATGAGTTATGGACTTAGCACCCGTTGTATAAACCCTGGCAGCTATGGACTTAGTGCATGTTGTATAAACCTTGGCGACGATGTGACTTCATGCCTATTAGATAAACCCTGGCAGCTATGGACTTAGTGCATGTTGTATAAACCTTGGCGACGATGTGACTTCGTGCCTATTAGATAAACCCTGGCGACGATGTGACTTCGTGCCTATTCCTTAGGATGAATAATTAGGAATGAGTGACAGATAATTCTTAGGGTAAATCCTTAAGAGATAAAGAAGATAATGGGGATGGGTAATTGGGTTGATTGTTTGATGTTTAAACATAATAATTATATTATTGTGGGTTGAAAACCCTATGTGCTCACCAGGTTTCCCAACTTGACCCACTCGGTCTATTTGTATCACATGTATCGATACGAAGCTACTTTGTTGAAAACCCTATGTGCTCACCAGGTTTCCCAACCTGACCCACTCAGTCTATTTGTATCACATGTATCGATACGAAGCTACTTTACACTGAGAGATTAAAGGAGATGTAGATCACTAGTGTATATAAATGTAAGGTCTGTTTATGCTTATGTTTCAGTATTGACGATTACATCCCAAAGTTTTAATATGAATAAAATACATTTCTTCGGAAATGCTTTAATAATATATTTATCATGTTTTTCTGGGAACAAATTCCGCAACATTTTGAATAAAAGGAGTACTGTGATTTTTATAAAGCATAAACAAAATCGGTCTTTTCTAGCCGTGAAAATGGGGATGTCACAATCACCCTCTATACTCCACTGAATCTTAGCCTTTTGGGCGAGCTCCAACTGTGAGAAATGATCTAGATCTGAAATCTCCTTTAATAAAGAAACCTTTTTCTCTCTCAAATCAGGCGAACCATCATCTAACATTAAGCGCCTATCAATACACTCCAACATCTCTTCAACATTTTTCTTCTTATTAGAAAGTTGATCACGATTAGTAGAATACCAGACCCTGATATTTTTTTTAAGAAGCTGTAATTTCTTCTTAAAAATAATCCAAGGGTTATCCGAACACGTCCCCAGCTCGGGGTTCAACCAAGACTCCCGCACAACCTCATCAAATCCATCCAACAGAAACCAATAGTGAAATAACCGAAACGGGGTAGGACCATAATCCACACGATGCTCCAACAAAAGAATAGGACGATGATCGGGAATTTTTTTTTCTAACACAAGACCCATAAGATGAGGAAAAGAACCCATAATACCCTCCGTGACCAAGAATCTATCTAGTTTACTAAATTTCGAACCCCATTTGTCACTCCAAGTAAAGCGAGGACCGCCTAGAGGTATGTTAACAAGATCTAGATGGCTAATAAAATCATTAAAAATACTAGTTGTACCCGGATTAAATTGCGACCCCAATCTCTCCGAATCATCCCGAACCTCATTAAAATCCCCCATAACTATACATTCGACTGAAAACGACGTAATAATTCGTGAAATCTGATCCCAAAGTTCTCTTTTGTCATTAGCACCTTGTGGAGCATAAACAACTATAAACATGACAGCCAAACCTAAAGGAACCCAAATCGCCTCGATAGCAATAAACCAAGTAAAAGTGAAAACGTTTCTCTGCGAGATAATTGTTTGATCCCACACAGCAAGAATACCACCTGAAGATCCCCGAGACGGGGAAAAATCATGCATAAAAGAAACATTACCCCAAAACGAGCTAACTGTAACCAAATCCATCGCTTCCATCTTCGTTTCTTGAATCGCTAGAAAATTTATTTTATGGAGGTTACACAAATTTTTAATCCAAGATCTCTTATCCAAACAACCCGCCCCTTGAACATTAATATAAAGACAATTCATTTTTGAATTTGTCTTTCAACGTGACCCTCAACTAATTCTTTTAATCGATCAAAACAATCGTCCATATTGTAACCCATAGCTTTACCCATTTCAAAAGTTTTTGTTAATTCATTTAAAAATGAATTTTTAGTAAAAATTCCACCCGATACACTTTGATTATCACTCATAAGGGAATTACATTTATTTGAGAAACCAGGAGGGTAAGAAAGATCCTCCTCTGAAATATTGATACCCGAAATTCTACCATATCCTCCCGAAAAACCCAAAGAATTGACACCTGGGCATGACTTATTAACAAGGTTTGGATTCTGATTTTTCTCATTTGTTTTGGAGGACGAACTAGCAGCTAAGCCATCTGTCGGAATGGAATCAGATGAGTCGAAGTGTTGCTGTACAGCAAAGGAATGTGCAACTGTTGTTGTTGCCGAGGCGACAGCAGGTCCGACCACTAGGACAATAGCCATCTGGACCTCCGGTTGAAGCAGATTTGGCGAATCTACTACAGGCCCAGGTGATGTGATAGGAGGGGAAGGGTCTTCATGCATATTTTGATGATTATTACCAGCTTCATTATTCCCAAAATACCCCTGAAAATGTCCATTAGATTGTCTTGGGGATTTAGAATGATGCTTTTCTACTTTGTCTAAATTTTCCAAAGTTTCGTATATGCCAAAAGGGTTTTGTAAAGCTTCATCCCTTTCATCTAGAGAACCAATACTTTCATTCTCATGTAAATTATCATATCTCCCATCTTGAACAACTTCATTCTTGGTAAAATTACATGAGAAAGATGGAGTCCACCTCGGTGCTTCTTTCATTCTAATGGAAACAATGACACCATTGACACTAACTTTCACCACCTCCGATATAATACCAAAGTATGATGTTAAAATACAAACACGGTTCTTGTATAAATTGTAACGCCGTAGATCCGGGCTAGTCAATTTAGAGATAATAGGGGTCGAAAACAACTTTTCGACAAAAGATTATTTAGAATAAATAATCTTAACCAAGTTGTAGAATATGTCTCAAGGGTTCCGTAGATATAAAGAAAGCCGAAATCCGAGTTATAACGAAGAAGTTATGGCCCGTCGAAGTTTTACGGAAAAAATAGAACGCCAAAAATGGAGCTCGTCAAAAATGGAGCTCGTATACGAAAGTTATAAATAATCTTAATTTTACCTACGCGTGGATATAAAGAACGTCAAAAATGGAGCTCGTATGCGAAAGTTACGGATTTTAGAAGTCGGAAGTGTGTTGTGCGAAAATGGGTGACGTGGCACAATCTTGGCCATTGCTTTCTGCCCAAGTCTTGCCACCAGATGGTGACATGTGGCACCAAGTTCAGCCATATTTCACCCTATAAATAGAACCTCTCCCACCCTCATTTTCTTCACACCTTTCTCATTCTTTCTTCTCTCTACACTCTCTCTAAACCTCCCAAAAAAAACTCCCCTAGCGCTAGAAGAAAGCCCCGGAGCTCGACGGCTCCGAGAAAAAGAGCTTTCGGCTCGGAAGTCCTGCCCCTGTAGAGCCCGGATTCTAGCCAAACCCCCTCGTAGGTAAGATACGCCTACCTAATTTTTAATATAACTTTTATTTAAATATAGTAACGTTATTAGGACCTTATAATAATTATTTGATCTATTATTATGGGTTATATAAGTGTCGATATAATATCTTTTTAACTACTCGCGGTACGGGGAATCTGGTTTAAAGGGCCGCATAGGGTTGTTGGATTTCAGAAGTGCTATATGCCAAAATGGTCCTGCCCTCCGGTGTTTTATGTATGGCCCCTGTCTGTACATAGTGGTTGGAAAATATTGTTTAAACGCTTATCTAATAATAATAATGCTAAGACTAATAATTAGTCACGGTAAATATTAGACTAAAATTTAGCGATAATAATACTAGGTTTCGTCGAAGGAAATTTTATTGTTAAGAAGCGAAGCGCTGTCCGAGTTTGGAATCGTCACTTTAACAAGTGAGTGCATAGTTACTTTCATCTTACACATAGATATGAAGTATTTTATATAAATTACGTGCTATGTGTGCATATTATCTGTATACTTGTTATCTATGCTGGATGAACGATTTTATACATGTTTTAAATAATTTAAATTGTATATGTATTTTATATCTACGAATATGTTGGGTAAAACATGGGTAGATGAATGATGAGAGATGAAAGATGATATGAGTGAACATTGGCAGCTATAGACTTAGTGCCTAACAAATAACATCGGCAGCTATGGACTTAGTGCCTATTGAATAAACGTTGGTAGCTATGGACTTAGTACCTGTTAGATAAACGTTGGTAGCTATGGACTTAGTACCTATTAGATAAACACTGGTAGCTATGGATTTAGTACCCGATGAATGAACTTTAGTAGTTATGGAATTAGTTCTTTACGAACGAGCATTGGTAGCTATGGACTTAGTGTCTGTCATATAAACCCTGGAAGCAATAGACTTCGGAATGAACGAATGCAGGATAAATGACTCTTAGGGTAGACCTTAAGAGTAAGGAAGATAATGGGGATGGGTAATTGGGTTGATTGTTTGATGTTTAAACATAATAATTAAATTATTGTGGGTTGAAAACCCTATGTACTCACCAGGTTTCCCAACCTGACCCACTCAAGCTTATTTGTATCACAGGTGTCGATATGAAGTTACATTACACTGAGAGATTAAAGAGATGTAGATCACTAGTGTAAATGAATGTAAGTTCTGTTTATACTTATGTTTCTGTATTGATGATGACATCCCAAATATTTTAAAATGAACAAAAATACATTTCTTCGGAAATTCTTTGATAACGTATTTATCATGTTTTTCTAGGAACAAATTCCGCAACATTTTTTATTAAAAGAGGTACTCTGATTTTTATAAAGCATAAACAAAATCGGTCTTTTCTGGCCGTGAAAATGGGGATGTCACAGTTGGTATCAGAGCATTATTTTAAGCGAACTAGGAATAAGGATTTATTTCTAGACTTAAACTTAGAATGTTAAGCGATGATCGTGAGGAGTGTGTCTAATATATTTTAGGATGTACACCTGAATAGACACGGGCACTAGATCATTTAGGGAAGATATATAAATTGCTTTTATGTGCTAAATGATTTGTGATGCTTTATGATGCTATCGTTTGATCGGATCTATGGTCAGTTGCCGACCGGATCTGGAAACTTTATGTGTTCAGATTTCTACATGTTTAATTACGATATTAGAACTGGCATGTAATTTTTCGAGGTAATAAGGAGGAATACGCGTCTAAACCTTCCTCTATCTTTATTCTCGTCTCAATACACCAAACGACTGCTTTGGTGTGCAAAACATCATGTTGAAGACTCGTAGTGAATTGAGTAAATGGAGGAAATGAGAAGGCTTACGATACTGAGTGGTACCTATCGGAAGATATCGTAAGAGTGATATCTTGCCTTTAGAACGCGTCTAAGAAATAATACGTCTAGTACGGGAGAAGTACACTTTCGATTAGCAGAAATAAAGATTTTTTGTATAATCCATGAAGTTATCCCATCGTCTGACATTTCCATCACCAACCGAGTTGAAGCAGAATTGATGATTGAAGATACGCATGGAAGAAGTCCTAGGAGAGTCTAGGGAAAATTATATGATTGTTTGGACACATTTGTATGTGTTAAAATTGTTTTTGTGATAATGACTTGGAGAACTGCGAGACAATACTTGGGACGAGTATGAGTAGGTGTGAAAGGTAGTAGAGGCCTATACTACCGGAAGCACAGGACTCACACTTGGATCAGGGAAAGTCACAAGGTTACCAAGAAGCTAGTTGTTGATTCCGTTTTATTCAAGTATATTGTTACCATCGTTTCGGTAATGATTAAGAAGATGATTGTTGTTTCGACCCTAGTGGTCATATCAAATTGTATCACAACTAGCATTCTAGCTAGGAAATTTTGTACTCTTGTAAACATTATCTACTGTAAACTCGTAACCCTAATTCAAGTTATGCTTGAAGTTCAACCTATGGAAACACATTCAAACCTAGATTCATCAAGTAAAGTTGAAAACCCTAGAAATCCCGGTTTAAGTCCTATATGGACTAGGGTTTCCTTATTGGGCCTAATGGGCCAATAAGCTTCCAATTTGACTATTTTGGGCTTAGAACTCTTAAATGGGCTCTCATTGGACCCACTCTCATAAGACTTAACCTTTTTGGGCCTTATAAGCCTAAAATGGGCTAGTTTATCTTTAATGGGCCTTATTGGGCCATAACTAATCCAATTAGCTTTAATGGACTCAAATCCATTCTCTTATACAAAATTGGGCCGTGAGCTATCCTAAGGGCCCAATGGGCCGTAAGTTTTCCTTATGGGCCTCATGAACTCGAGCCAAGGCAATAATGGGCCAAAGTGATTCCTTCCTCCTTCCTTAGCCCATTTCGGCCCAAGTAAAACAAAAAAAAAATATAAAAGAGTGGATAAATGAGGGTTGACAATTGTAGTGCCACCTCATAAATATAGATAGGGTATCCATGCACCATTCTCATGTTTCCATGCATGTCAACTCATCTCACTCTCTCCCCTCTCCCCTCTTCTTGTTTCGGCCGAATACACACAACACACACACACACACTACACAAAAATTCTCTCCATTTCTCTCTAAGGCCATCTCCTTCCTTCCTTCAAGGAATTCTCAAAAATTTGGCTTGGATTCAAGAGTCTTCATCAAGTGTTGTCAATATTTGGTAAGTCTTTACACATCCAAGCTTCATAACTTCACTCTCTTGTTAGATCATTCCTTTACACAAATTTTTTGGTGTTTATACTCTTAGAAATCTTCTTGAGTTCGAGATCTACTCAAGGAAGTTGCTAGGACCAAACTCTAACATTTTTGTCTTCAAAACCGAACCCACAAACCTAAGGTGAGTTCATACCCCTCTATTTTTGGTTTTCATATGATTTATGGGGGAGAATACAAGTAAATTGTGAAGATCTATGTGTATTTGTATGTTATGTGTGATTTCTTGTGTTTTTGTGGTAAATATGTGCTAAAAATGAAAGATATTTCGAGATCTATAGTTCAAGAAGGAAAAATATATGATCTAGGTCATATTTCACTTAACATGTCAAGATAAACTACTATACAAGCTTTAAAATAAACACACTACAACATAAAATTTGTCATTGGACCATTTTTGATAAATAAACGAAAGATGGGGAAAAAGATGTCATTCACGGTTTCTACAAGGATCAAAAGGTCAAAACAGCTAAAATAAGAGTTTTTATAAATATTAGGCTTTGTAAAGGACTAAAAATGTAAATTTTAGCCTAAGGGGCTAAAATTTGGGCTTTTCGGCTATTTAGGCCCAAAAATGTGAAAAATCAAATTGTAGGGGCTGAATTGGAAAGTTTTCTCAAAACAGGGGCTATAAACGTATATAAACCTATTTCAGGGGTTAAAATGGCCTTATTTATCAAAAGGGACTAAAAATGCAAAGATTTTGGATTTTGGGTAAAAATTGTAAAAATTGCGAAAAGTGTGGATTTAAATGCAAATATTTTAACTAAGGGGCTGAAACTGTCCTAAATAAAATTTTGGGCTTAAAACATCATTTAATTAAGTGTTTAGGTCAAAAATGTCAAGAAAAATAGTTCAAGGACCTAATATGTCATTTTTCATAAAAAGGGCTAAAAATTGCCGACTTTACCAAAATAAGGGGCTGAATTGGTCAAACTAATATTTTTAGTCAATTATGTTAATAATAAAATAATTGGGTCAAAATATACAAAATTTTATAACTTATGGGTTTTAAATAGAAAAATAACTATTTTTATAAATCTATGAATCGTTATAAAACAAATTGGTGATTATTACGACATATCGATTAAACAACTTCGCAACACTAATACTATACAAAACAAGTAAACATTCCAATTGTTGGGTTTGAAAGATTATAATCATGCTTATTGGGCCTTCATGACCCATTAACATTACTTTTGGGCCCAACATAAATAATACATGTTATTGGGCCACCTGTGACCCAATTACATGCTTAAGGGACCCTCAATGGCTTTTATATGCTATTGGGCCTCAGTGGCCCATTAGCATTGCTAGTAAGGTCCAAATGAATCTTATGCGAAATGGGCCAACGCGCCTTTCGTATACTCGACAGCCTTAAATAACATACATATATAGTAGGGCCTAGTAGTCCTCTTCTCCTCGTCTGTTAGGCTTACCTTCTCTTCAAGTAAACTAAAATCAGGTCATTAATCAAGGATAATAAAATTCATTTGGATTAAGTGAGTAATAACGGGCGACACCAATAAGTGTCGGTCATAGTCTGTAGTTGTAATCAAAGTCTCCTGGAGGGAGAGCGAGAGTTTGTGTATAGATCTATACGGGGGTGACTCCCCCACACCTAAGTTGTTCGCTACAGTTAGAGTCGACCAGTTTAGGGTGACAAAATCTTAATATCAATTCCGGTGTTCATTAGAATGCCAAGACAGACGAACTAGTCATTATCATGCATGGTTATAACGACTCACATAGAGATCCAATACCATCTAAGTAATCAGGGGAAATCATATTCATTCGCTGTGACGATACAATAATACAAAACAATCATAATATTTTATCGGAAAACATCGGGTTTTCCGGGGAAACCAATCTTACTCACTTGTACTTTCAAAAACTATAATGCAAAACTTCTCATTTATACACGTTTTGAAATCGTTCACGCATATACTTACAGGATCATCACAACATTTTCATGAAAAGTCTTATTACAGAAAATATCTGATTTTCTGGGTTTTACGAACGACATAAACTATTTTACATCAAACATACTTATGAACTCACCAACATTATATATGTTGACCGTTTTCAAAATAACTTGTATTCTCAGGTAATCGTTAGAACGAGGAAGCATCCAGTGTGTTGAAAGTTTCTTTTGTAGTTGCTAATCACCAAACACTTTATATTTTGGGAGCATGTAATGTAAACCATGTACTTGATGTAAACAATGCCAGTTGTACTATGTAATGTTTGGTGATGAATGTGTTATGTTTCATGTATATAAATGTAAGGTCTGTTTATGCTTATGTTTCAGTATTGACGATTACATCCCAAAGTTTTAATATGAATAAAATACATTTCTTCGGAAATGCTTTAATAATATATTTATCATGTTTTTCTGGGAACAAATTCCACAACATTTTGAATAAAAGGAGTACTCTGATTTTTATAAAGCATAAACAAAATCGGTCTTTTCTGGCCGTGAAAATGGGGATGTCACAATCACCCTCTATACTCCACTGAATCTTAGCCTTTTGGGCGAGCTCCAACTGTGAGAAATGATCTAGATCTGAAATCTCCTTTAATAAAGAAACCTTTTTCTCTCTCAAATCAGGCGAACCATCATCTAACATTAAGCGCCTATCAATACACTCCAACATCTCTTCAACATTTTTCTTCTTATTAGAAAGTTGATCACGGTTAGTAGAATACCAGACCCTAATATTTTTTTTAAGAAGCTGTAATTTCTTCTTAAAAATAATCCAAGGGTTATCCGAACACATCCCCAGCTCGGGGTTCATCCAAGACTCCCGCACAACCTCATCAAATCCATCCAACAGAAACCAATAGTGAAATAACCGAAACGGGGTAGGACCATAATCCACACGATGCTCCAACAAAAGAATAGGACGATGATCGGGAATTTTTTTTTCTAACACAAGACCCATAAGATGAGGAAAAGAACCCATAATACCCTCTGTGACCAAGAATCTATCTAGTTTACTAAATTCCGAACCCCATTTGTCACTCCAAGTAAAGCGAGGACCACCTAGAGGTATGTCAACAAGATCTAGATGGCTAATAAAATCATTAAAAACAGTAGTTGTACCCGGATTAAATTGCGACCCCAATCTCTCCGAATCATCCCGAACCTCATTAAAATCCCCCATAACTATACATTCGACTGAAAATGACGTAATAATTCGTGAAATCTGATCCCAAAGTTCTCTTTTGTCATTAGCACCTTGTGGAGCATAAACAACTATAAACATGACAGCCAAACCTAAAGGAACCCAAATCGCCTCGATAGCAATAAACCAAGTAAAAGTGAAAACGTTTCTCTACGAGATAATTGTTTGATCCCACACAGCAAGAATACCACCTGAAGATCCCCGAGACGGGGAAAAATCATGCATAAAAGAAACATTACCCCAAAACGAGCTAACTGTAACCAAATCCATCGCTTCCATCTTCGTTTCTTGAATCGCTAGAAAATTTATTTTATGGAGGTTACACAAATTTTTAATCCAAGATCTCTTATCCAAACAACCCGCCCCTTGAACATTAATATAAAGACAATTCATTTTTGAATTTGCCTTTCAACGTGACCCTCAACTAATTCTTTTAATCGATCAAAACAATCGTCCATATTGTAACCCATAGCTTTACCCATTTCAAAAGTTTTTGTTAATTCATTTAAAAATGAATTTTTAGTAAAAATTCCACCCGATACACTTTGATTATCACTCATAAGGGAATTACATTTATTTGAGAAACCAGGAGGGTGAGAAAGATCCTCCTCTGAAATATTGATACCCGAAATTCTACCATATCCTCCCGAAAAACCCAAAGAATTGACACCTGGGCATGACTTATTAACAAGGTTTGGATTCTGATTTTTCTCATTTGTTTTGGAGGACGAGCTAGCAGCTAAGCCATCTGTCGGAATGGAATCAGATGAGTCGAAGTGTTGCTGTACAGCAAAGGAATGTGCAACTGTTGTTGTTGTCGAGGCGACAGCAGGTCCGACCACTGGGACAATAGCCATCTGGACCTCCGGTTGAAGCAGTTTTGGCGAATCTACTACAGGCCCAGGTGATGTGATAGGAGGGGAAGGGTCTTCATGCATATTTTGATGATTATTACCAGCTTCATTATTCCCAAAATACCCCTGAAAATGTCCATTAGATTGTCTTGGGGATTTAGAATGATGCTTTTCTACTTTGTCTAAATTTTCCAAAGTTTTGTATATGCCAAAAGGGTCTTGTAAAGCTTCATCCCTTTCATCTAGAGAACCAATACTTTCATTCTCATGTAAATTATCATATCTCCCATCTTGAACAACTTCATTCTTGGTAAAATTACATGAGAAAGATGGAGTCCACCTCGGTGCTTCTTTCATTCTAATGGAAACAATGACACCATTGACACTAACTTTCACCACCTCCGATATAATACCAAAGTATGATGTTAAAATACAAACACGGTTCTTGTATAAATTGTAACGCCGTAGATCCGGGCTAGTCAATTTAGAGATAATAGGGGTCGAAAACAACTTTTCGACAAAAGATTATTTAGAATAAATAATCTTAACCAAGTTGTAGAATATGTCTCAAGGGTTCCGTAGATATAAAGAAAGCCGAAATCCGAGTTATAACGAAGAAGTTATGGCCCGTCGAAGTTTTACGGAAAAAATAGAACGCCAAAAATGGAGCTCGTCAAAAATGGAGCTCGTATACGAAAGTTATAAATAATCTTAATTTTACCTACGCGTGGATATAAAGAACGTCAAAAATGGAGCTCGTATGCGAAAGTTACGGATTTTAGAAGTCGGAAGTGTGTTGTGCGAAAATGGGTGACGTGGCACAATCTTGGCCATTGCTTTCTGCCCAAGTCTTGCCACCAGATGGTGACATGTGGCACCAAGTTCAGCCATATTTCACCCTATAAATAGAACCTCTCCCACCCTCATTTTCTTCACACCTTTCTCATTCTTTCTTCTCTCTACACTCTCTCTAAACCTCCCAAAAAAAACTCCCCTAGCGCTAGAAGAAAGCCCCGGAGCTCGACGGCTCCGAGAAAAAGAGCTTTCGGCTCGGAAGTCCTGCCCCTGTAGAGCCCGGATTCTAGCCAAACCCCCTCGTAGGTAAGATACGCCTACCTAATTTTTAATATAACTTTTATTTAAATATAGTAACGTTATTAGGACCTTATAATAATTATTTGATCTATTATTATGGGTTATATAAGTGTCGATATAATATCTTTTTAACTACTCGCGGTACGGGGAATCTGGTTTAAAGGGCCGCATAGGGTTGTTGGATTTCAGAAGTGCTATATGCCAAAATGGTCCTGCCCTCCGGTGTTTTATGTATGGCCCCTGTCTGTACATAGTGGTTGGAAAATATTGTTTAAACGCTTATCTAATAATAATAATGCTAAGACTAATAATTAGTCACGGTAAATATTAGACTAAAATTTAGCGATAATAATACTAGGTTTCGTCGAAGGAAATTTTATTGTTAAGAAGCGAAGCGCTGTCCGAGTTTGGAATCGTCACTTTAACAAGTGAGTGCATAGTTACTTTCATCTTACACATAGATATGAAGTATTTTATATAAATTACGTGCTATGTGTGCATATTATCTGTATACTTGTTATCTATGCTGGATGAACGATTTTATACATGTTTTAAATAATTTAAATTGTATATGTATTTTATATCTACGAATATGTTGGGTAAAACATGGGTAGATGAATGATGAGAGATGAAAGATGATATGAGTGAACATTGGCAGCTATAGACTTAGTGCCTAACAAATAACATCGGCAGCTATGGACTTAGTGCCTATTGAATAAACGTTGGTAGCTATGGACTTAGTACCTGTTAGATAAACGTTGGTAGCTATGGACTTAGTACCTATTAGATAAACACTGGTAGCTATGGATTTAGTACCCGATGAATGAACTTTAGTAGTTATGGAATTAGTTCTTTACGAACGAGCATTGGTAGCTATGGACTTAGTGTCTGTCATATAAACCCTGGAAGCAATAGACTTCGGAATGAACGAATGCAGGATAAATGACTCTTAGGGTAGACCTTAAGAGTAAGGAAGATAATGGGGATGGGTAATTGGGTTGATTGTTTGATGTTTAAACATAATAATTAAATTATTGTGGGTTGAAAACCCTATGTACTCACCAGGTTTCCCAACCTGACCCACTCAAGCTTATTTGTATCACAGGTGTCGATATGAAGTTACATTACACTGAGAGATTAAAGAGATGTAGATCACTAGTGTAAATGAATGTAAGTTCTGTTTATACTTATGTTTCTGTATTGATGATGACATCCCAAATATTTTAAAATGAACAAAAATACATTTCTTCGGAAATTCTTTGATAACGTATTTATCATGTTTTTCTAGGAACAAATTCCGCAACATTTTTTATTAAAAGAGGTACTCTGATTTTTATAAAGCATAAACAAAATCGGTCTTTTCTGGCCGTGAAAATGGGGATGTCACAGTTGGTATCAGAGCATTATTTTAAGCGAACTAGGAATAAGGATTTATTTCTAGACTTAAACTTAGAATGTTAAGCGATGATCGTGAGGAGTGTGTCTAATATATTTTAGGATGTACACCTGAATAGACACGGGCACTAGATCATTTAGGGAAGATATATAAATTGCTTTTATGTGCTAAATGATTTGTGATGCTTTATGATGCTATCGTTTGATCGGATCTATGGTCAGTTGCCGACCGGATCTGGAAACTTTATGTGTTCAGATTTCTACATGTTTAATTACGATATTAGAACTGGCATGTAATTTTTCGAGGTAATAAGGAGGAATACGCGTCTAAACCTTCCTCTATCTTTATTCTCGTCTCGATACACCAAACGACTGCTTTGGTGTGCAAAACATCATGTTGAAGACTCGTAGTGAATTGAGTAAATGGAGGAAATGAGAAGGCTTACGATACTGAGTGGTACCTATCGGAAGATATCGTAAGAGTGATATCTTGCCTTTAGAACGCGTCTAAGAAATAATACGTCTAGTACGGGAGAAGTACACTTTCGATTAGCAGAAATAAAGATTTTTTGTATAATCCATGAACTTATCCCATCGTCTGACATTTCCATCACCAACCGAGTTGAAGCAGAATTGATGATTGAAGATACGCATGGAAGAAGTCCTAGTAGAGTCTAGGGAAAATTATATGATTGTTTGGACACATTTGTATGTGTTAAAATTGTTTTTGTGATAATGACTTGGAGAACTGCGAGACAATACTTGGGACGAGTATGAGTAGGTGTGAAAGGTAGTAGAGGCCTATACTACCGGAAGCACAGGACTCACACTTGGATTAGGGAAAGTCACAAGGTTACCAAGAAGCTAGTTGTTGATTCCGTTTTATTCAAGTATATTGTTACCATCGTTTCGGTAATGATTAAGAAGATGATTGTTGTTTCGACCCTAGTGGTCATATCAAATTGTGTCACAACTAGCATTCTAGCTAGGAAATTTTGTACTCTTGTAAACATTATCTACTGTAAACTCGTAACCCTAATTCAAGTTATGCTTGAAGTTCAACCTATGGAAACACATTCAAACCTAGATTCATCAAGTAAAGTTGAAAACCCTAGAAATCCCGGTTTAAGTCCTATATGGACTAGGGTTTCCTTATTGGGCCTAATGGGCCAATAAGCTTCCAATTTGACTATTTTGGGCTTAGAACTCTTAAATGGGCTCTCGTTGGACCCACTCTCATAAGACTTAACCTTTTTGGGCCTTATAAGCCTAAAATGGGCTAGTTTATCTTTAATGGGCCTTATTGGGCCATAACTAATCCAATTAGCTTTAATGGACTCAAATCCATTCTCTTATACAAAATTGGGCCGTGAGCTATCCTAAGGGCCCAATGGGCCGTAAGTTTTCCTTATGGGCCTCATGAACTCGAGCCAAGGCAATAATGGGCCAAAGTGATTCCTTCCTCCTTCCTTAGCCCATTTCGGCCCAAGTAAAACAAAAAAAATATAAAAGAGTGGATAAATGAGGGTTGACAATTATAGTGCCACCTCAGAAATATAGATAGGGTATCCATGCACCATTCTCATGTTTCCATGCATGTCAACTCATCTCACTCTCTCCCCTCTCCCCTCTTCTTGTTTCGGCCGAATACACACAACACACACACACACACACTACACAAAAATTCTCTCCATTTCTCTCTAAGGCCATCTCCTTCCTTCCTTCAAGGAATTCTCAAAAATTTGGCTTGGATTCAAGAGTCTTCATTAAGTGTTGTCAATATTTGGTAAGTCTTTACACATCCAAGCTTCATAACTTCACTCTCTTGTTAGATCATTCCTTTACACAAATTTTTTGGTGTTTATACTCTTAGAAATTTTCTTGAGTTCGAGATCTACTCAAGGAAGTTGCTAGGACCAAACTCTTCCATTTTTTTCTTCAAAACCGAACCCACAAACCTAAGGTGAGTTCATACCCCTCTATTTTTGGTTTTCATATGATTTATGGGGGAGAATACAAGTAAATTGTGAAGATCTATGTGTATTTGTATGTTATGTGTGATTTCTTGTGTTTTTGTGGTAAATATGTGCTAAAAATGAAAGATATTTCGAGATCTATAGTTCAAGAAGGAAAAATATATGATCTAGGTCATATTTCACTTAACATGTCAAGATAAACTACTATACAAGCTTTAAAATAAACACACTACAACATAAAATTTGTCATTGGACCATTTTTGATAAATAAACGAAAGATGGGGAAAAAGATGTCATTCACGGTTTCTACAAGGATCAAAAGGTCAAAACAGCTAAAATAAGAGTTTTTATAAATATTAGGCTTTGTAAAGGACTAAAAATGTAAATTTTAGCCTAAGGGGCTAAAATTTGGGCTTTTCGGCTATTTAGGCCCAAAAATGTGAAAAATCAAATTGTAGGGGCTGAATTGGAAAGTTTTCTCAAAACAGGGGCTATAAACGTATATAAACCTATTTCAGGGGTTAAAATGGCCTTATTTATCAAAAGGGACTAAAAATGCAAAGATTTTGGATTTTGGGTAAAAATTGTAAAAATTGCGAAAAGTGTGGATTTAAATGCAAATATTTTAACTAAGGGGCTGAAACTGTCCTAAATAAAATTTTGGGCTTAAAACATCATTTAATTAAGTGTTTAGGTCAAAAATGTCAAGAAAAATAGTTCAAGGACCTAATATGTCATTTTTCATAAAAAGGGCTAAAAATTGCCGACTTTACCAAAATAAGGGGCTGAATTGGTCAAACTAATATTTTTAGTCAATTATGTTAATAATAAAATAATTGGGTCAAAATATACAAAATTTTATAACTTATGGGTTTTAAATAGAAAAATAACTATTTTTATAAATCTATGAATCGTTATAAAACAAATTGGTGATTATTACGACATATCGATTAAACAACTTCGCAACACTAATACTATACAAAACAAGTAAACATTCCAATTGTTGGGTTTGAAAGATTATAATCATGCTTATTGGGCCTTCGTGACCCATTAATATTACTTTTGGGCCCAACATAAATAATACATGTTATTGGGCCTCCTGTGACCCAATTACATGCTTAAGGGACCCTCAATGGCTTTTATATGCTATTGGGCCTCAGTGGCCCATTAGCATTGCTAGTAAGGTCCAAATGAATCTTATGCGAAATGGGCCAACGCGCCTTTCGTATACTCGACAGCCTTAAATAACATACATATATAGTAGGGCCTAGTAGTCCTCTTCTCCTCGTCTGTTAGGCTTACCTTCTCTTCAAGTAAACTAAAATCAGGTCATTAATCAAGGATAATAAAATTCATTTGGATTAAGTGAGTAATAACGGGCGACACCAATAAGTGTCGGTCATAGTCTGTAGTTGTAATCAAAGTCTCCTGGAGGGAGAGCGAGAGTTTGTGTATAGATCTATACGGGGGTGACTCCCCCACACCTAAGTTGTTCGCTACAGTTAGAGTCGACCAGTTTAGGGTGACAAAATCTTAATATCAATTCCGGTGTTCATTAGAATGCCAAGACAGACGAACTAGTCATTATCATGCATGGTTATAACGACTCACATAGAGATCCAATACCATCTAAGTAATCAGGGGAAATCATATCCATTCGCTGTGACGATACAATAATACAAAACAATCATAATATTTTATCGGAAAACATCGGGTTTTCCGGGGAAACCAATCTTACTCACTTGTACTTTCAAAAACTATAATGCAAAACTTCTCATTTATACACGTTTTGAAATCGTTCACGCATATACTTACAGGATCATCACAACATTTTCATGAAAAGTCTTATTACAGAAAATATCTGATTTTCTGGGTTTTACGAACGACATAAACTATTTTACATCAAACATACTTATGAACTCACCAACATTATATATGTTGACCGTTTTCAAAATAACTTGTATTCTCAGGTAATCGTTAGAACGAGGAAGCATCCAGTGTGTTGAAAGTTTCTTTTGTAGTTGCTAATCACCAAACACTTTATATTTTGGGAGCATGTAATGTAAACCATGTACTTGATGTAAACAATGCCAGTTGTACTATGTAATGTTTGGTGATGAATGTGTTATGTTTCATGTATATTCATTGTGATGATATTTCAATTTAAGTCACGCGAGCCCTCGGACGTTTCCGCCGTCTGGTTCGGGGGTGTGACAAATTGAGTCCAACTAAGATGAGTATGTTACGTGGTTCAGAGAACCAAGTTCGATGTAGCATCTAACTTAAGCCAGAAGATTGAAGTGAAAGATAATCGAAGCGGTCAATAGAAGTATCGCGCTAGTTAAAGAAGTTGGTAGCTAGAAATGCTATATGTTAAAATGTGATTATATCACATTAGAACATAAAGGAAAGTATATTCCATTCCGGAATTTAACTCTAAGAGACCTGAGTCTGAGCGTTGCAACATACGATGAGAGTTAATTAGAACACGACCCATCGGTCTATTATAATAATCGAAGGAAGAAACTTATCTCAATTTTGTTAAAGAAGGAGTCTCCAATAAAGATCGAGATCGTGACATGAAGATCAAGATTGGAAGTCTAACATGAGATAGAGAGTGGATCAACGATCGGGCACCGCCTGCAGTGAGGAGGTCTTAGAGTTAGATACTCGTTCGAAGAAACATCAAAGTTACGGTTATTACTTAGGATGAAGATATAACGTATGGAGTCATCATGTGAGCCCTGTTTCGTTGATGATTATGGGACGTAATCATCCTAAGGGGGAGATAATTGTAACGCCCGTAGATCCGGGCTAGTCAATTTAGAGATAATAGGGGTCGAAAACGACTTTTCGACAAAAGATTATTTAGAATAAATAATCTTAACCAAGTTGTAGAATATTTCTCAAGGGTTCCGTACATATAAAGAACGCCGAAATCCGAGTTATAACGAAGAAGTTATGGTTCGTCGAAGTTTTACGGCAAAACCGGCACGGCACCGGGAGACATAAATAGTGAATTTATGATATAGGACTTTTTGGCCTTAGTGATCTAAACAAAATTTGTAGTATACGTTAAACCGAGAGCGTGCATAAAAAGAACGCCCAAATCTGACTTCGTATGAGGAAGTTATGAATATTCTAAGATTTGGCATCGCAGTGCACGGCCCGAAACTCGAATTTTAGATCGAGCGGTTTTTGGCCTACGTGACCTAAATGAGATTTGAAGATCTCATTAATAGGAAGTCATCGATAAAAAGAAAGACGAAAACGGAGTCCGTATGAAAAAGTTACGAATTTTTCGTGGTCATTTAACAGTATAATCTCCTCCTACTGTTAAATTTAAGATCGGTCGAGAATTAGCCGACGGAGTCAAAATTAAAGTTGTAGATCTTATTTTTACCTACACGTGAATATAAAGAACGTCAAAAACGGAGCTCGTATGCGAACGTTACGGATTTTAGAAGTCGGAAGTGTGTTGTGCGAAAATAGGTGACGTGGCACAATCTTGGCCATTGCTTTCTCCCCAAGTCTTGCCACCAGATGGTGACATGTGGCACCAAGTTCAGTCATATTTCACCCTATAAATAGAACCTCTCCCACCCTCATTTTCTTCACACCTTTCCCATTCTTTCTTCTCTCTACACTCTCTCTAAACCTCCCAAAAAAAACTCCCCTAGCGCTAGAAGAAAGCCCCGGAGCTCGACGGCTCCGAGAAGAAGAGCTTTCGGCTCGGAAGTCCTGCCCTACAGAGCCCGGCTTCTAGCCAAACCCCCTCGTAGGTAAGATACGCCTACCTAATTTTTAATATAACTTTTATTTAAATATAGTAACGTTATTAGGACCTTATAATAATTATTTGATCTATTATTATGGGTTATATAAGTGTCGTTATAATATCTTTTTAACTACTCGCGGTACGGGGAATCTGATTTAAAGGGCCGCATAGGGTTGTTGGATTTCAGAAGTGCTATATGTCAAAATGGTCCTGCCCTCCGGTGTTTTATGTCTGACCCCTGTCTGTACATAGTGGTTGGAAAATATTGTTTAAACGCTTATATAATAATAATAATGCTAAGACTAATAATTAGTCACGGTAAATATTAGACTAAAATTTAGCGATAATAATACTAGGTTTCGTCGAAGGAAATTTTATTGTTAAGAAGCGAAGCGCTGTCCGAGTTTGGAATCGTCACTTTAACAAGTGAGTGCATAGTTACTTTCATCTTACACATAGATATGAAGTATTTTATATAAATTACGTGATATGTGTGCATATTATCTGTATACTTATTATCTATGCTGGATGAACGATTTTATACATGTTTTAAATAATTTAAATTGTATATGTATTTTATATCTACGAATATGTTGGGTAAAACATGGGTAGATGAATGATGAGAGATGAAAGATGATATGAGTGAACATTGGCAGCTATAGACTTAGGTAGTGTTTGTTTTTTGTCTGCAGATATGTGTGGCCTCTTCTGTCTGCGCCGCGCAGACCACGCGCAGACATTAGTCTTCGCAGACTATTTGTTTTTTTGAAGACTGCAGACCTAAAAATGTATCTGCGCCCTCTTCTTGGCGCAGATGTGGACCAGAGCCTTCTAACATCTTCAGACATCTCTTAGCCTAAAAAAACATATATATCTTTATTTTTTTTAAGTTTTTTTTTTAATTTATATTTTTTCCAACTTTATTAATGATAAACAATTTGAAAAAAAAAATTACAAAACTTAAAAAAAACGTTCAACGATACAAACATGATATTTTTGACAAATTTATAAATAAAGATTTATTACAATAATAGCATGGTTGCAGAAATCGGGATTAATCGGCGATTAATCGTGGATTAATCGTTTGGCGTTCTCCAACCGTCGAGGATTAGGGCATTAATCGGAAATTTAGGATTAATCGGCTTTGGCGGGATTAATCGGCCTTGGCGGGATTAATCGGTCAACAAAAGTCAACAAAAGTAAAAAAAAAAGTCAAAAAAAGTCAAAAAAAAAAGTCAAAAAAGGTCAAAAAAATTTTAAAAAAATTCAAAAAACCAACTTTTTTTTTTACTCCAAAATTTTCAAATTTTCAAAATTTCAAATATTATACCAAAATGTTCATATTTTTGTATTTCCAAATTACAAATTTTCTTATTTTCTAATTTTGAAGTACTTGTTTTTCTTAAGATATATTAATATTTAATTAATTTAAATATTTTATTAATAATCTATGGTCCCCGATTAATCCCTTAACATCAGTCGGCCGTCGAACTACCGTCGAGCGATTTTTGCAATATTGAATAATAGTCGTTGAAGTTGTTTATATAAATATGAAAAAAAAAATCATAATATATTCTTATATTTTTTTGCCAAATTTTGTAAAACATTATTTAATACAATATCGTCAATTTCTCGAGAAAATATTTATAGTACCTTTTTAATGGATTTAATTGAAAAAATCGAAGTTTATTTCCATCCATTTATGTATCAAATTCTTTGATCACTAATTATAATGTTTAGTTATAACTTTGCAACCAGAGTTGTTGGTTTTTATCAAATATATACGTTAATTCATACCATTTTTATTTTTATTTTTTATACAATAATACATAAAAGTTGATCTAGATTCGTTAATTATTTATAACAAAGTCATAAAAATATTAAAAAATCACTTTGAAGTTTAAAAAAATCAGTTTATTTAGATTTCAGTTTATTTTAGTAGCCCGCAGATGTTAAAAAACAAACAGTCTTCTTTTTTCAGACTGCAGACATTTGGTCCACCTCTTCTACTGCAGAGGTCTACAAATGTGGTCCGCAGACTGCAGACATTTTGTCTCAGAAAAAACAAACAGCACCTTAGTGTCTAACAAATAAAATCGGCAGCTATGGACTTAGTGTCTATTGAATAAACGTTGGTAGCTATGGACTTAGTACCTGTTAGATAAACGTTGGTAGCTATGGACTTAGTACCTATTAGATAAACACTGGTAGCTATGGATTTAGTACCCGATGAATGAACTTTAGCAGCTATGGAATTAATGATTTACGAACGAGCATTGGCAGCTATGGACTTAGTGTCTGTCATATAAACCCTGGAAGCAATGGACTTCGGAATGAACGAATGCAAGATAAATGACTCTTAGGGTAGACCTTAAGAGTAAAGAAGATAATGGGGATGGGTAATTGGGTTGATTGTTTGATGTTTAAACAAAATAATTAAATTATTGTGGGTTGAAAACCCTATGTACTCACCAGGTTTCCCAACCTGACCCACTCAAGCTTATTTGTATCACAGATGTCGATATGAAGTTACATTACACTGAGAGATTAAAGAGATGTAGATCACTAGTGTAAATGAATGTAAGTTCTGTTTATGCTTATGTTTCTGTATTGATGATGACATCCCAAATGTTTTAAAATGAACATAAAATACATTTCTTCGGAAATGCTTTGATAACGTATTTATCATGTTTTTCTGGGAACAAATTCTGTAACATTTTTTATTAAAAGATGTACTCTTATTTTTATAAAGCATAAACAAAATCGGTCTTTTCTGGCCGTAAAAATGGGGATGTCACATAAATCTTCACCAAGATTATCATCAAGTTGAACGATACAACCCCATTTGGCCATGATCTTCTTAAAACTCATTTTACTCCAAGCCCGAAGAGGTAAACCTTCAATATCGAACCATACTATACGGTTCGGTGGAATGAAGTTCCTATCCCACTTTTTTTCCGTGATCCAGTGATTAATCACGTCACTTGCCATGAAGTTTTTACAAGCATCCTTCGTTTGAAATTCAAACATCACCCACAATCCTCCCACGTAATGAATTTGGAAATCATCAAAGCCTTCATCATGGCACAACATCCCAAGATTAGGTAACGTCTGAAAGTCTCTAGCCTTGGCTAAACAAGCAAGTTCTTTATTTTCAATGATGAAGTCCCCTGAGTCAAGAACAATTGCAACCTCAGAAGACTCAACAGGTTTCTTATTCAAAGATTGACCTCTAAGAACACTGGCATAAGTATTCTACTGTTTCTCAATCTTAGATGGAATTGTACTGGAGAGCTTCTCCTTTTTCACTACATGCGGGACTGATGCAAAGAGCTTATAAAAACTAAACCACATGTCACATAGTTTCTTAATCATAAGATCAACATCACGTATTCCGGAGAATCTAACAAAACCAAATTGTTTCCCCATACGAGATTTCTTTTTAGAAATAAAAACATCAACCACTTTGCCCAACCGAGCACACATACGCCACATATCAGTAGGTAATACTAACTCTGGAAAATTTGTGACAAAAAAAGATTTAATATTAGACTTGTCATCATGAAAATCACGAGAAGCAGCCAATCTAGTTTTCTTGTATATGCCATTAGTTGGAAAATCCTTTTTCCATCCTTCCCTTTGATTCCTTTGAGAATTAGAATTAGACATGGTTTCAATTAAGAATTCTTCTTCGTATGTGGTTCAGCCACCCAGAAAACCAATGCTTAAAAGAAATATACAATCAATTCAGTGAACCAGAAATCCACGCACGGATCAGATGTAACCCAGCCCTGCGGGCTTTTGGTCCCGCCGGAGAAGAAGGGCCGGGGACGGTGATCGACAAACTCAATCTTAGGGATTATTAGGGAATTGACATGAAAAAATGGCACTGGGGATTTGTGTGTTTAGGTAAATAGGATTAGGGCCAATTTAGTTGGTTTTTTTTTCATACACATTCTCACTAATTAAATTGTCTATAAGGTTATTATACACTTATTATTATTATTCTCATTTCTGTCAGAATGTTTGTCAGAATGTTTATTGGGTCGTATTCAGAATGAAAATGAGTGAAAAACGATATGTGAGAACAAAAATAAATAATAATTAGCGAGAATGCATGAAAATGACGATATTTTTGTAAGATTGAACGTATTCGCATTGCTAAACAACTTATTCTTTTAGTAATTCTCATATCATACGATATCCGCATAATAATTAGTTAGAATACTTGAACCTAGCTATATATATATATATATATATATATATATATATATATATATATATATATATATATATATATATATATATATATATACCTTAATAAGCATTTAACCTCAAATGCTGAATTTTAAGAGGTACAAGGACATAATGCAATTTGTACAATAAATTTATGCATTGATCTTATTTGGTCAACAAATAGATAAGTGGACGGGTCATTCAACATAAAGACTAATTCAAATGGCCATCTCCTTAATTTTTTGCTTAAAATATGAGATAATCATTCAAAGATGAACCTGTATTCCTTAAAGTTTGGCGCCGATTGAATCAGTCAAGAGGAGGGAATAGACGTTATATACCATTAGTGCAGATTCGTCCTCATTTTCTTATTAATGGAGATCTGATTGATATGCAGGAAACCTATGTCGGCCACCGTTTCCCGTGGTTTGCCTTCTTCACAGGTAAATCTTGATACATCGCAACCGTCCTAGACTCATCCTCTTTATATTCCACGACTACTGCAGACTTCAGTTCTAGGTAAGACCAATTTAGAAATTATGGTGGTGCTTTGAATGGTAGGAATATCATCAATCACTTTTTGGTACCGTATAATCCACTTTCAGGGTATGCGATCCATAGAGAAGGTAATTCTTCTCTCCTTCGCTATTTAAAGTTTCCCTTTTTTGTTTAGCTGCATAAATCTTTGACTTTGATGCAGGTCTGACTTCATATGTTTGTGCGTGTTTCTTGACTTCATATGCTTTTAGGTATCATTCAAAAAAATTGAATAAAATACTAAAAAAATGTCTTATTGGGTTTTAAACTGATCAAGGAAATATAAGCTGCAACAATGGAATTAAGAAGACTTACTTACGGTTTTAGGTTTGTTTTGATCTTTTGATTGGTTTTTTGATTTCTTTATGTTCATAGGTTCAACCGCACCACCACCGCCGCCAAAGTAATGTTCCCACCATGAATCAAGCCCTAATCCTCTTAAATGCTTTCATGTCCATAAAGTATTCAATGCTTCTGATGTGGGGTGAGAAACAGATAATTGAGCTTGAGAAACGAACTTGAAAAGATGTTGAGATCAGATCTTGAAGGGATTCACTTCACTTATGTATGTTTTTCCCTATTCCATGTTATATGCTTCTAATTTTTGTTAATGTGTGTATGTTTTGTGATTATGGCTTGACCTTGAAACTCCATGGTTGTCGTTTCTACACATAAAAAATAGTACAACTGACATATGCTTCTCTGTATAGTTTTTTGTTTGTTTGAACAGATGGTTATGGAAAATCTGGACATCACCATCAGCTTCTTCCTTCCTTCATCCAGGTAACCCATCTTTTCGATGATAATTTCTTGTATTTTCTCTGGTTATCAACTGGTTAGTGCTGTAGATAGTTGTTTTTTATTTGGTTATCAAGAATATGTTTTGATTTTTATGGCAGAATGACTTAAGAAGAGCTAGATTTGTTGTTATTTTTATGCAATTTACTTAGACTGGAAGTTGAAAACAGGAGCAAAAGAGAAAAATTACTAGATCTGATTGAAGTGGAGATTAAATGGAGTTCATGTTAGTGGACAGTATGTCATCGGGTGAAGGAAATATTGCTACTTTCTATCTACTATATTTGCACATTTTTATTCATTATGATGCTAATTTTACGTATTATGTTTAATTTATGTGGTATATATTATGTAATTTTATTGCAGGAACTTACATACTTTGCAAAAAAGATAGATTATCACTTGAAAATAGGAATCCACAGCAACATCTATTGAAAAAAAATTATTGACATACCAACAGTGGGCCAGAGAACATTGATGTTTATCAAGTAGTAAGTACTTTCTACATATATTTTAAAGGGTTTTTTTTTTGGTAATCATTAGACGTTAGTTGGATAAACCAGAACAAGAGTAGTCTAATTCAATTTGTACAAGATTATAACTTTTTGCCTACCATGTAAAGCAATCAGTTGGGGTTGTGTATGTACATATAACTGGAACCTAAAAAATGGAACCTGCTAATATGTTGTTCTAACCTAAAAGTAATGTATTTGAAATAATTTAAAACTTGGTTAAAGGTTTTGTTGATATGTATTATAGGGAATGTGGTTGTTCAAAGTAGGAATGTTAAAAACGTTGGCTGCAGTAAGGTGCATGTAGCTAGCAAGTTATTAGTAATTGGGCCAATTATAAGGAATAATGGTCCTCAAAGGCTTAAATAAATAAAATAGGACACACTAAAACAAAATAATGGACATATCGGAATCACATGAGTAAGGCAACATATATGCGATGACATTTTTAGTGATCATCTACATTGAATGGATTGCATACTTTGTTTAATATGCTTGATGTGCACGGACTAATATTAATTTCTTATTCAACTTTAAGTTGCAGTTACTGATGTGGATAGTATTTGTTAAAATCGGAGATCATGAAATTTAGTTGGTCAAGGAAGCTTCCATCTTCTCGATATTGAAGGTGGTGTGGTGGATGATGAAGCCTTTTCCTCGTCAATGCCAAACTTTGATTGCTTCTCAAAGATCACAAGGAGGCATTTTCTTGGTTATTTATTCTCACAAGTGATTATGACCATGTAAACATTTCTAGCCACATTGCATTCTTTAACCATGAAAATCTCTAATGCAGAATGCAATTGATGCTATCAAGGAAAGGCGTTGTGGTAGCAATAACACATCATGAAAAGCCCTCTAAATCCATATGTGTGTATGTGTTGTACAAGTAAACAAAACTGCTAAGACCAAATTCTAGATGTCATTTTGTGGTTGTATTGTATAAGTCATCCAGATTGCAAGACTTCTAGATTAAAAAATCTATCTACAAAAAAAAGATGTTAAAATATGAATATGCAATGAGAAAAGGCGAGCTTTGTTTATTATTAAAATAATTTTGATCTTTGTGTAATGTTTTTTGTTTGAAGGCGAGCTTTGTTTATTATTAAAATAATTTTGATCTTTGTGTAATGTTTTTTGTTTGAAGGTCATCGATTGTTGATATATTTAATGTTGGTATGTCAATTTATTTTTCTATTTCTAAAATTGTCAGAATTGATATTATTAAAATTATATGTTGGATAGTTCCTTTCGATATATGAATTTATTTTTCTATTTCTAATAACAGTAGCTTACCTTTTTTTTCTTATCTTTAATCTATGTATCTTCATCAATATATACATGTAAATCCATATAAGATATATTTTGGATTTTACTCTTAATCTTGCTTACTCTTAATCTTGCTATTGGTCAGGTAACTTATGTTTGTTATGTGGTTTTTATCTAACAACCTTTCTAACCCACACTCATCCATTTTTAAGTCACAAGGCTTTTTTTAGTTCAAATATTTGATACCACAAATTTCATTATCACGTTGTACTTTCATTGATATAAAAATAAATGAAAGCATTTTAATGATATATTTTCCAATGTATTTAAGTAACAATTTCTGAATTATAACAATAAACGAAAGCATTTTAGTATTCTTTGGTATGAATTGAATTGATGAGTCGTATATTTAATTATTGTTAGTGGATAATAAACATATATCCACGTGGGTTGAACATGACAGTTTTAAAATGGCCTTTAATTAATTGAGCTTTTAACACAGACTGTTTAGTTGGTATAGTAAACTATTTGCGCAAAAGAGCTAATCGTATTTACAAACTAATTTCTGAATAAAATATTAGCACCCGACGCTTGGCGCGGGTAAACGGCTAGTATATATATATATATATATATATATATATATATATATATATATATATATATATGTTTGAATTTATCATTTACTGACATAGAATTGCGAGATTTATCAGTGTGTGGTTTCATACGCTAACTCATTAATCACTTTTATTAGAAGAAAAGGGCAAGAGTGGTATTATGTGTGTGATAAGTTGTGGTGTTTTAGCTTAACCATCGGCATAGACTTTTCAACCTCTCATCAGCGTATGGTACATTACGCTGAATCATAAATCTTTAAAGAATAATTTAAGGATAGAATAGAATGTTTCGGTCACACTGAGGTGGAAGCAGTGTGAATCATCAAGAGTGATAACCCATCAGCAAGAAGTGGTTTAATCCTTGCATCATAGAGTTAGTTGTAGTCTAGAATCATAGATTAACGTCAATTCGTAATAGTACCATGTCATACCTCAGTCTAGGACGTCAAGGACATGAACAACCCTTTGTTATTTAAGGACCAGACAAGTATCTCTTATGTTGATGACTGTGCAATCAGGGTAAGCCATTAGGTTATGCTCATTGTGTCAGCAGAACATGAGAATTGATGCATATGGAAAGCATGCTTCCAAGGACGGAGGTAAGATAGTTAACCAAAGATAAACACCAAAGCCTTTCAATAATTTTTTATTTGGACCAGGCAGTCTCACTTAGAAAGTTTAGACAATGCTAGACAATTAGCGTGAATGGGTGACTCAATGTAATCTCAGCAGATGGTCTCGTTAATGAGATACTTAGAGGGATTTAGGCACATACAGCATCATACTTCTAGGGACAAATAATTATCAATAGTTACATACTTGGCTTACGAAATGCCACCATCAAATCCTTAAGAATGTTACAAGATAAAATGATAAATAATATAAGAATACAAACAAAAGAGTTAGTCAAACAAGGAAATAATCTAAAGGAAATACTTGTGCAGCTTTTTTAGAAATGAGATGAAGACTCAATTCATCAAATCTTTTGAATTTACTGGTCATAAATGAACTTCCTTTTTTCGAGAAATCTACCCTTCATAGTGTCTAGAAAAAGAATGAAAAACGAGATTAAACATATCAAACCAAAGCACAATTCATAGAGCCAAAGAGAAAATGTCTTTAATCGTTGAAGTATTGTAGATTGATTCCAAGCTTCATGTTCACCAAGAAAAAGAGAAGAGTATGAACCAATCTTTGTACCCAACGAGTTAAGCAGATCTAGTCTTTGTAACCTTAAATTTACGAGAGTCACCAAGACAAAACTCGAAGGTTCCATTCTTTCTGATCTGTGAAGGAAGAAAAGGTGACCATTGTCTTGTTGAAGAGTTATTTGGATCTCTGATGGGAGTCAGTGTTGCTGTGAGAGCATCTATGAAAATGAGACGCGCTATGTCATCCAGCTTCACTTCATCCCATTGCAACAGAAATAGGTTGTTCAATACGGAAGAGATATGTGACCAGAAGAGCATATTTTGGCACAGTTATCTCCTATATGGTCTCATCAACAGAATACTTCATGTCAATCAACATGAGCATCAGTGTCAGGGAGTGAGCATTTGGCGCTAAAGAAAAGATGCAGAGCCAGCTTCAACTAGCTCAACTCTGAAAATGTTGCACCGAAGGAATGACACGTTAATCTTTTCTAGAGAAACAAATCAAATAAGATCAATGTTGAGATGATGAAAAAAGATTCTGAGATATAGAGAGTGAAAGAGAAGAATATGCATAGGAAATGTTAGTAGAAAAATATACAATGTATACTTCTTTGGTAAAATCAAAGTTAAAAGAAATTTTTGAAGCACAAAATCAAAGTAAACTAAAACTATAGCAGCTTATGTTCAGAAGTTTTAAAGTAGAAAAGCATAAACAAAACTGAAAACATAAAGTAGCAATGTCTAAATGTGTAAGGTTCAAAGTATGTAGTGAGGTATTGAAGTACAGTTAGGCATGGTTATTTTCAAAGTCGTTGTGATGTATTTCGAATGTATGTATTACATAAGGCATTGTTAGAGGTCGAAGCTCTCATGTCTAGGCCTTATGTTTTTTTGTATGCGTTTGTATGTCCTTATAAATAGGGAAAGTATAGGAGTTGAGAGTACTTTTTGAGAGCTTGAGCGCTTGTACTCTTTGTCATTCTTGTATTCTTTCAGACGTAATCAAAGTGCCAACAGATTCTATTTACATCTTTGTTCTTAATTCATTCTATACTTGATTTCATTCTTAATACTCGATTCAAACGAACTACATTTGGTATCAGAGCAGGATTCATTCAGTGATTTCTGGATTTCTCGTCTTTTTCAAAAGTTTTGAATCGCTATTTCCAATTCAAAAGATTTTCGCACTTTTGATTAAGAAAACCTGATCTGATCAACTGATTTGTTTCAATTCTACGTTTAGTTTGACAAATCGAGTGTTCTCTGATCTTTTTCTGAAATAATCATCTGTAAGATTTCATTTTTTGAAGCTTTTCGTCATTTCAGTCCATACAAGAATGGCAAATTTTAACATGAACACGATGTCTGGATTTTCTCATCTTCTTGGATCTTCAATTAAAATTCTGATGCTTATTCCAGAGTACTACAAACAATGGGTTGATTTCATGGAAGACTACCTCAACATGATCGATGAGGATCCATGGCGATGTGTTACGAGTGGTAATTACCGTACAGGAAGGTTAGAACAAATTGGAACAGCAGGTTCTTCTGCCGATGTTGGTTTGCAAGCTGATAAACAGAAAGTGAATGACAAAAAGTGTCTCCGTGAACTTCATGGTGCTCTTCCACCAGTTGTTTACAATTTTTTCCGAGGTTGCAAGATGGCTAAAGAGATCTGGGATACATTGAGGAAAAGTATCAAGGCAGTGAGAAGACAAGGAAGAGCTTAGTGAAGCATTGTCTACTTGAACTTGGTGAATTCAAGCAAGAGGACGGTGAAACCATTGAACTCTATTACGATCTCTTGAATGAATTGATATTCAAGTGCAATCTTTGTGGAGTTACACGTTCAACTCTCGAATACAATCTTACTTTCTTGATGGGACTTTGAAAGGAATGGAGAAACATCAGGTTAATGATCAACACACAGTAAAGCTTCGATGGCTACTCGTTGGGAGACCTCTACAATGTACTCAAAGCTCATGAGAGAGAAATCAATGAGATAGTTTAAGAAGGGAAGATGAATCTGGGAGGTCCCCTTGCTTTGATGTCGAAGGTGTCTACAAAAGAGTCTGAGGTCGAGGCTGCTGAGAATATTGGTTCTGATGATGAAGGTTTTCTTGTGAATTTGTAGGATGAGGCTGTGGCGTATTATTCCAACAACAAAGTGAAGAAGTTTTTTAAGAATCCTTTTAATCCAAAGTACAAAGGTAACAATGATTTCAAGGGAAATTCGTCATCTGGGAAAGGAATAATAGTAGAGTTGAAGTAAGAGAAGAAGGAGAGTAAGGTTGTTGTTGAGAAGGATGAGAAGAAATTGAAGGGAGATTCAGGGTTCGAATGCAATTATTGTAATGGTGTGAACCATCTGAATGTTGATTGCATGTTGAGGAAGAGATAGGAGAAGAAGGAAAGAGTTAAGGATGAGGCATATTATGTCGAGATGTTGGAGGAAGTGAGAGCGAAGATGAAAGGAATATCACTCGTTGAGAGGGTAAGTGTTGATGGGGATGGAACCTACCAGATCTGGTCATCTGGTTCCGATGATGAGGAGATGAGGAACCCCACACATGGTGCAATGTATGCAAGGTTCGAAGAGGGCAGTTTTGATGAGGAGAAGATTAGTGGGAAATGCTTCGTGTGAACAGGAGCAGACAAATCTCCTATGACATCGAAGGTACGTATTCTTCTTAAATCTTTTAATATTCCTTCCAGTTCTTATCTTGATGTTTTATCTGACTGCGATGATACTCTTTCTTATGTTAATGACATGCTTATTTATGTTAGTAGCGAAGTTGATAAATCAAAATCTTTGTTGCTGGATACACATAAACATTTAGAGTCTAAGAGAAGTCGAATAGATAGTCTAGAGCTACAACTGAAAAATATTACTCTAGATAGGGATTTTGTTAGGGCAGAAAATGTTATGTTGATGAAACAAAGAAACATTTACTGTAATAGTGTGAAACGATTGTATGCTAAACTAACTGCTCTTCATCACTCCTCTGAAATTAGCAAAGAACAACATAGGATGTTATTGCCTTTTTTGGTATACAAAAGAGAGAAAATCAATACAACTTCTTATGATTGTAAGAAGAAAATCTCAGAATTCGACAAAGTCCCTAATGATTCTTATGCTTATGGGATTGTTAGAATTGATGAATGTTTGAATGCTAATGAATTAGTGTATATTGTGAATGAGACCTTGACTAAGACTGAACAAATCAAAACTTTGAACATGACTGAGACTTCGACTTTAGACTCTCAACAAAATTTTGTTGATATCGAAGATGATTCTGACAATATCAGTGAAGAGGAGACTGTTGACTGTTCTCAATTGTCTATCATTAATGTCACTTCGATGTCCAAAGGCAAAGAAATTTGTTATGATTCAATGGAGAAAGTTAACACTGACCAACCCTCTACATCGAAAGTTCATGAATATGACCATGTGGTTGTCGAAGAATGTGAGACTAATAGTGAGGAAGATGATGTTCCGATTGAAACAACTGTTCCCCGAGTTGTTGTCGAACAGGTTTATGAGGAAACAAAACAGTACAAAAAGTAATGAAAGAAAAGGGTCCTCATTATCTTGAATCCAACTTCATTGTCTATCCAAATTTCAAATGCACTGATGAAGTTGTGTTTCCTAATCAAGTGTTTGTTACCACTGGAAATGGTTACAAAGTTAATCTAGAAATCAACAAAATTATTTTGAAAGACAACAAAGTAGCTACAAAAGCAGGGTTTTTCTCAAACCAAAGCATCGTCGAAAATACCTTAAACAATAACACATCGACTTTTCAAAGACAAAAACCGACACGAGTTTGGGAAGTTAAATCGGAAAAATCAAAAGTTGATGTTGAAACAAATGAACCAATTTCAAAAACTCAGAAAACAAAAGCATAATTTTCAATGAGAATGTTCAAAAAGTTGCAAAAGAGGAAGGTGTTTCGATGTCAAAGGCTCTAAACAAAGTCTATTGGAAAAATGTCAAAACTTTTCAGAAGCAAAAACCATCTGCACAAGTTAAGACGTTTTCTCAAAATAAGACTTGTGATCAAAAGAAAATTACTCAAAAGCAAAATGATTTTCCAAAGAGTCAGTCTAAAGTTCAAAAACCAGTTCGAACACCGATTGTTCAGAAACAAAGAAATGAAAATGTTGTACAAAACCAACGTCCAAGGAATTTTGTTCCTAATTCTCAAAATGAAAGGTTATCACAAAACAAATTTCAAAGAAATGTTGTTCAACATAATGTATAAAGAAATTTTCATCAATTCTGAGGTCAAAGAATTTTTTCCACAACAACAAAAGGATTTTAATCGAACATCAGTCAGTTATAATAAACATTTTCAAAATCGATTTCATAATTCTCCAAATCAATCTTTTTCCAAACAATCTTTTCCAAAGCTAAATCTTGAAAATTTGGATGTTAAAGGAAAGAAAAATGAACCGTTTAAACCAACACAACCTCACTTTCCAAATCCAGAATCGAAGCAAAAAGTCAAAACTTCGTTTGTCAAGGGGAAAAACTGATGTGAAGAATATAAACCATTGGCTCGAAGGTAAAGGGAAACAATACCAATCGGGAAAGTTCTTTGAACAGCAAATCAAGGATGCTTATGAAATCTATTTGAAAGAGTCCCAAAATGGTAGTTCATCATCAATGGAATCAACTCCGTCATTGAAAAGATGGAAAGAAATACCTAAGACAAAGGCTGAATCCCAACGAACCGTAGATGGAAAAGGGAAAGCCAGTGTCAAACCTAAACCATTAAATGATTTCATTTCAATGCCCAACTATGTCCAAGTTGACTTAATAGATAGCTTAAAGTTGATAGTTCGAAATTGGGTACTAGGTTCTTCATTTCACCATGCATTCCACACTAATATCCAAGGACCCAAAAAGCCTTGTGGACCTAAATTCTTTTAATTGATCGCAGGTACTGTGTGACGAGCAATATGATGAACACTGGTATATCGATAGTGGTTGCTCTCGTCACATGACAGGTAGGAAGGAGAATATGTGTGTTTTTCGAAGTTTGGATAATGTTGGATTTTAATTGAGTAAGGACAATTTTGTTCTTAGAGTCAAAAACATTTCCTTCGTAACAATCAAAGAGAACCTTATAACCAGCATCACAAAGTTGATTGATGGAGATAAAATTGCCTTTTAGACCCTTAACATAGAACACATCCTTCAGCTTGAACGCCCTACACTCAAATGTTTCAACACTTATAACAGCTCCTTCACTATTGTCACCAAAAACCACCATCAGACCATCTTTCTCCGCAAAATCTGTTAAGAGGAACTTCAAGTCGGTCATGTGTCTAGAGTACCCACTCTCAAGTATCCAAGTATGTTCTAGATTGAGACTCGACCCTTGGACATCTTTAGAGGTATCAGTATCACACATGTTGAGATAACCATCAGTAGAATCATTGTTAAGAGTCATAAGACCTTTAACAATCAGTTCCTCATCTTCAGATGTCTCATATTCTTCCACCCATTCTTCGCGGTCCTCTTGTTTTACAATGAAAACTTTTGGAAGAGAGATGTTCTCCTTCTTCATGTGGGCCAACAGCTTCCTGTACAAAACTTCATAGTTCTCTGAACTTTAAGCTTCTTTCTTCTCTTTGCAGTCCCTGGCAAAATGGTCAGGGCTTCCACATTTAAAATTGTTACCTGAGTTTTTCTTCTCTGAAGTGGAACTCCTTGCTGAATTGCCTCCCTAAAGTTGAGCTCTTCGATCCCCATTTAATATGCTTTCTTCATAACGTTTGATAATAAGTGTTGCATCGGCAACTAGTTCATCAGTTATTTCTTCACCACTCTCTTCAACTTGATCTGAGTCATCTAAGTCGCTGACATGCTTCATTTCTTCTTTTCGAGTCTGATTCATCTAAGGAACTTCATGTCTTTACGAAGAGCTTTGGTCTCTTTGTAATTTCGTTGATTTCCAAACAAGGAGTTTAGATACATGGTATTGATTTTTTTCACTATTTTTAAGAATATCAACGTGATGTTCCCAGCTTTTCCCAAGAGAGTATGGAAACTTCAAAACCAATTGAGAAGAGTGCTTGATAATTCCCAGAATATGCATATTATTAATTAAATAGTTAAACATATTAAATGTTTAGGTTAAAGACTCACCTTGTTGAGCAAAGAAATGCTCATATCTCCGATTGAGGTTGTTGATGGTTGTGGCCTGTACTTCCATGGTGACTTCATAAGAAATTGTCAGCGTATCAATCATTTCTTGAGTTGATTCACAATTCTATACAAGATGATATACATGATAGGGAAGAGAGTTTCATATCGTTGCTCTAGCTTTCACATCAAGACTAATCAGTTTCTTTTCATCGTTGTCATAACTAGTCTCTGCTTTTTGCTTCATAGGACCAACGGGAGCATTCTAAACCATAGGCTGATTCATAGGAATGTGAGGACCTTTCTCAACAATGTTAATCATCTCATAGTCCATGTTTTCAAGAACCACCATGGCCTTGGTTTTCAACATGTTGAAGTTGTGTTCATTGAAAGGAGGAATTTTGTCGAGACTAAAGGATTTGGAACTATAGGAGGTCGACATGATAACTTGAGTGTATCAAAAACCCACTTTGATACCAATTGAAGTTTTGTATCAATAGAATACATTTAAGTATAATAAACAAGAACAAAATAACTAAGCAAATAACAAACAGAAAAGTAAAGAACACACAGAATTCACCAAATTGTCTTTCACCAAGAAAGAGTTTGTTTTCACCAATAAAATGGGTTGTCATAGAGACATTCACCAAGATGTTAACATTAGGCTTTCACCCTAATGTTGAATATATACTAATCTATACAATTATATCCCTCCAATCAAGGGATTGTATCTAATCTATACAAACAACTGATCCTTATCCCAAAGATATTAGATATGATATCTATTATATATATATATATATATATATATATGTATGTATGTATGTATATATGTATGTATGTATGTATGTATGTATGTATAGTTACCTAATATACAAAGATTACATAATAGTATATAACTACACGCAGACGTTGATCATTATGGAGCTGACGTTGGCATTGGACATGACGTTGGTGCTAGTGGTAAGCGTATAGAGTGTTTGACTCATAAAATCATAAGGTGTGACCTTATAGGAGAGCACATAAACGAATATGACATACACCTAATAAAAAATAACTTTTTCAACTAACATAGGAATGTTATAGATAAATAATGCATTGCAACATATCTATGGACATGGTTGATTTTGGATCTTCGAGTGCAATGGATGAACTAAGATTCCCTGAAAGACAAGATTCCACCACCCCAAAACTTATTTTTTGAATTGAAAGCCCTAGAAATTATTGGACATTCTCTTCAATATCCCCTTGATGAGGACAAATCTCGTCAAACTTTGGAACTATTTAGTAATAGAAGGAAAAACTCAACATTAAAGGAAAATACAAAGTAAAGAGACCCAAAATATAGAATCCCTACTCTCGGTTGGCCAATCTTGGGAAGGAAGATGTTGTCCAAGAGAACTAGTCCTAAAAAAGTATCTCCCTTCCAATCATTATCTATAAGAAAACTTTTTAATACTAGATGATATTTACATGTCGTCACTTTAACAACCACAGGAGAATAACCAAAAGTTTGGAGATTATAAACATTCGCTATTCCATACAAACCAAGACTTGGACCTTTAGTTAGGTTAAGATGATGAATCTAAAAAAAAAACGCCAAGTAACTGGCATGACTTTGGCATAAACAAGATTGGTGACCGGAAAAAACACAGGAATAAGTGAAGGAAAAGAAAATAACAAGCCGATGGAAAAAGGAAACTCGTAGAAACAAACCCAAGACAATAAAGAAATAAATTGCCTATAAAGATGACCCATGAACCTTGATGATGGTATCATGTGGAAACTTGTCTGATGATCGGAGCAAGTTAATATCTACATTTGAGATATTGTTGGTTTTTCCCTCGCTATTAGGCAATAACCCTATGTCTATGAAGTCCTCGAAGATAGGCTTTTTGGATCTCGCCCTAGCTCGAACAAGTATTTTTCCCATGATCAAACAAAACAGGAATAAAACAAGAAAATGAAGGAAGGTGATTACCTATGGAAGCAAGAAGAAAACCATGATGCTCGTGGAGTGACTGGTAGAAGAAAAGAGTGCAATAGGTTTATAAGAGGTTTTCCAAACATAAATATCAGCCATTCAAAATTTAAACTTCCTAGGATAATCGATGGACAAGATTGGTGTGACAACCCGAACCTTTTTCCGTTACCGTTAGCCGATTTCCGTTAATAAAATTTGAATTTTATTGAGTTCCGTCAAATTCCTTTGGTTTGAAAAATCATTTAGTTATATAATTGAATTTTATATACGAGTCGGAACCAAAATCACGCGAAAAACCCGAGTCTCATTTGAAAAATCAATAGTTTTCGGCCTGAGTGATGTTCACGGTCGTAAACTCGTTTACGGCCGTAAACCCGTGTGCGGCCAGTGACAGGTGGCCCCTACCACCGACCATACACCCAGCCTATAAATACGGGACTCCCACCTTCATTTGAACCTTTCTGGCCGAAAACTCCCCCATTCTCTCTCTAAACCTTTCAACCGTAAACACCCAAAACACCCTCTTTTCTCTCGAAAATCATCAAGAATCGCCTTTGGAGGTTGTTTTGGAGCATCTAAAGCGCGTTTTTCATCGAATCCAACATCGTTGTTCTTGATTTTACGGTCGTACACCCTTCAAATCTTCAAACCTTCAAGGGCCGCAAACCATTTACGACCGTACACCGTTCAAAATTTCATATTTCCTTCAAGAACACTGTTCACGTCCGTAAACCCTTCAAGGGGCTGTTCACGGCCGAGAACAGTTCACGGCCGCAAACCCTCCCTAAGTGGTGAACTTGGCTGAAAACCCGCTTTCTCCGATTCAATCGAGTCCCGGTAACATTCCTAAACCAAAAGCAAGTGTGTTTCCAACACTAGAAATAATGGTTTCACTAATAATATACACATATGTATTAAATTGTTTTAGGATTCCGTTAAGTGCCGCGTACATCAACTCGATGGTCTTCATTTCCAGTTTCGTTGTCCAACACTTTCACGCAATTAACTGTGAGTTCATACCCCTATGATTTTACTATTTTTAAGGTTTTCAGGGGGGAATACAATCCAAACACAAATGATTTTGTGAACTTATACACAAGAATTTCAACAGGTTTAAAACTTATGTAATTTATACAACCAAAAGATTTCCATGTTTTATAAAATATTTAGATATTTTATCCCTTTTGTAACATGCTGAGCATAAGGGACGTTTTCATCGTACAGCCATAATTGCATAGTTTTCAGATCAATACACGAACCAAGTACACAACATACATGCAAACCATAATAGGTATAGTTTGGGGTTTTCAATACACAGCTTTATGAATTCAGAGTTATACATTGCAAAACATATAAACTATGACAGATTTAGTTTATGATATACATTACTACATTCGGACTTCAAGAGTACAACATTAAATAATTATTTAAGTATAATTATCACCCTTTAAAGTATACATACGGATTCAAGTACAAAAGAACCATACATAACCACACGTAAACTAGTTAATACAGATTGTGAGACAACACTTCAATTGTACCTTTCGGGGTACAGGTTAAATCCTATCATAGTATAACCAGAGTCTGCTGGAGGGAGAGCGTGAGATTTGTGAATAGATCTATTCGGGACTGACAATCCCACACCTGAACTGCTAGCTACAGTTAGGCAGGCATGCCTGGGGTAACAAATGCCATTTAACCGACACTTGAAGAACGTCATAAAGGTCACTAGGTCATATCAAGCATGGTTATACGACTCACAACAGTATAAACTAACCTTATTTTTTATGGGATTTCATTCTTCTTAGTTTTATTTTCATTAATAAAACTAGTTCATAATACAACTGGAGGATTTCAGGGATTTCAACTCATAGTTTTATTTTAAGAAATGAAACTACTATACATACTGGTGGTAACCAGGGTTTTCAAACAGAACATTCTATACATTACTGGTGATAGCCAGGGTTTTCATACAACGGGTCTTTCATTCAAAACAACGTTGTACAATACAATTGGTGATAACCAGACATGCAAACTATTACACTATACACTACTACAAAACACAATAACAAACTTATATGCTAGAAAATATTGGATTTTCTTGGGAAGCATACAAACATTTTTACAGGATTCAATGACAGGTTTTCACTGCAAAAATATACTTATGAACTCACCAGCTTAATGCTAATACTCTTTCAAAAATCGCTTGTATTCTCAGGAAATCAGTAGCCAGGTACTCCCACAAGCTTTTGAGAAGACGGAGCGTATAGAGTCATGTCGTTTATATTTTGTTATACTTTTGATGTATATATATATAAATTAAACAGATGTAAATACCTTCTTATACATATTCAATGTAATGGTTGTGTTTACTATGATTACTATGATGAAATTGTTGTGATACTACATATGAAGTCATCCACCCCCGAACGTTTCCGCCGTTCTTGTTTGGGGGTGTGACAGATTGGTATCATAGATATTGTTTATAGTGAATTAAGTATACCAAACCTTACATGGTATACAACTATAAACGCTAAGGGGCTAAAGTGCTCTAAACTAAAAGTATACTTTTTGAAACATAAGTATTTTATAAGAAGTATGCAAGTATACATACGTACCAAAAACAGTATTATAAGTAGAACAAAACAAAAGTATTTGGATGTTGGACACTGCGGTTAAACCTGGATAGTTATGTAATCATGTCTGGGATCAATATAGCATGATCAACTATATTTATTTGACACATGACCAACATGTGTTTGGGAGTAACTGTGATGTTACAGCAAGCCTAAAACTTACCAAGCTTTATACAACAAAATATCGATAGAACAGAGCATACAACTTAAAATACTATAGGAGTATTTTAGCTAGAGCCGAATACAGTGTATAGATTCATTCCAAGTGTTGCTACTTATTTCTTCCTAGCGATAGTTTACTTGCATTTGTAACTTTTCTTGTTTATCGCTTAGTAGAACACTTTATCTTTCAGGCTGAGATATATCTTGTTTCATATCTCTTGATTCAAAAATCTAGGGGACTTACCATCCTCTTCTTCCCAATTATTTTTAGAACAAGATGCCTCCGAAGAAAATACCCAACAGAAAGAACAACAATCCCCCGACAGATCTGACGCCACCAGCTCCTCAGTTCGATCCTTCCATGTTCCAGGCAGCAGTTACAGTCGTTGTGGCTGCCGCGATGGCGCAAATAAACCCTGGTGGTGCTAGCGGATCGGGAAGTGGTACCCATTCCCAGAATCTTAACGGCAATCAGGGACACCAGAAGGAGTGTTCCTATAAAGACTTCATGAATGCCAATCCCAAATCTTTCGACGGAAATGGAGGAGTCATTGCCTTAACCCGATGGTTCGAGAAGATCGAATCGATTTTCGAGATTTGTGCATGTTCTGAGGCCAGCAAGGTGAAGTTTGCCTCCTGCACCTTCACTAATAGAGCACTGACTTGGTGGAATAGTCGGTTCAAGTCCTTAACTCTGCCAGTAGCAAATGTCATGGGTTGGGAGAGTTTAAATGAACTTATGCTTGTTGAATACTGCCCTAGGGGCGAAATGCAGAAGTTAGAGCACGAGCTTTGGAACCTGAAGATGAAGGGTTCCGACATTGCTACCTATACAGCTAGATTCTGCGATCTGGCTCTTCTCTGTCTGGGGTGGTCCCCCGGAAAGCAAGAAGATAGAGAGGTACATTTGGGGATTGACTCCCCCAACTTAAGGAAATGTTTTGGCTGCTAAACCTCTCACTTTCGACAGCGCCAAGTGACTGGCGCAGACCCTGATAGATCATGGGGTTGATCTTGATGAAGTGACAGCCGCTCCCGAACCACCAAAGGCGAGTGGTGGAAAGAAGAAGTTCTGGAACAAGCGCAAGGGCCAGTCCTTGCAGGAGCCCTCCAAGAAACAACAGACAGTGGCAGTCCACGCTGCTACTACTCCTGTTGCTGCCCCAACCGTAAATGTACCTACCAATAGATATGTGGGTACCCTTCCAAAGTGTGACAAGTGCAACTTTCATCATCATGGGCAGAGCCGCGAGATGTTGTGAAATAGTTGTGGCAAGAAGGGACACACAACTCAATTTTGCAAGACGCCAACCCAACCAACCAATCAGGCTTCTGGCGCGGGTGTTGGTTAATCCTGTTATGGCTGTGGGGAGATCGGACACTTCAAAAGGAATTGCCCTAAGGCAACGACAGCTGGAAACACGGGGAGAGTGCTAGCAATGGGCCAGGAGGAAGCAGTTGTTGATCCCACCGTTGTTACGGGTACGTTCCTCCTCGAAAACTCTTATGCATGCATTCTTTTCGATTCTGGTGTGGAGAGAAGTTTTGTTAGTCATGAAATTAAAGCAATTTCTCAAGCATAAATCCCAACCTTTAACCGAAACAGTTACCGTTGAGATGGCTAACGGAAAGAAAGAGAGCACTAACGACGAATTCATAGGATGTACCCTTACCCTAAACGATCATTCCTTTCCAATCGACCTTATGCCAGTTTCCATAAAAAGCTTCGATGTCATTATTGGCATGGATTGGTTGAGCCCTAATCGTGCTGATATCCTTTGTTACGAAAAATCCATATGTCTCAACCTGCCATCTGGCGAAGCCCTCGTTATTTACGGTGATAAACTCATCTCAGACCTTCATATCTTCTCATGCATCAATGCCCAGAAATATCTGCGAAAGGAGTGCCATGCATTCCTAGCCCATGTCGTTAATGAGAAGCAGGAAGTTAAAGACCTCGAGAGCATCCCCGAAGTCTGCAACTTTCCTGATGTCTTCCCCAAAGATCTTCCCGGAATCCCTCCCGAGCGCCAAGTCACTTTTCGTATCGACTTAATCCCTGGAGCTACTCCTGTAGCTAAATCCCCATACCGTCTAGCGCCGGCAGAAATGCAAGAGTTATCCAGCCAGCTCAATGAACTGCTCAGCAAGGGATTCATCAGACCAAGTTCCTCACCCTGGGGAGCCCCGGTCTTGTTTGTGAAAAATAAAGATGGATCCTTTCGGATGTGCATAGATTATCATGAACTGAACAAGATTACCATCAAAAACCGTTATCCCCTACCCATAATCGACGACCTTTTCGATCAAATTCAAGGATCCGGCTATTTCTCAAAGATAGACCTGAGATCAGGGTACAACCAGTTGCGATTTCATGAGAGTGATGTTCCCAAGACAGCATTCTGAACTCGCTATGGCCACTATGAGTTTGTAGTAATGCCCTTTGGTCTAACCAACGCACCTGCGGTATTCATGGACCTGATGAATTGGGTGTGCCGTCCTTTCCTAGACAAGTTCGTGATAGTATTCATTGATGATATACTTGTCTATTCTCGAAGTGAGGAAGATCACAGACAACACTTGAGGCTAGTGCTAGAAACTTTAAGGGCGGAGAAACTATATGCAAAATTCTCTAAGTGTGAATTTTGGATCAGAAGAGTAACTTTCCTTGGTCACGTGGTTAGCGAGGAAGGCATACACGTGGACCCTTCCAAAATCAAAGTGATTGAGAATTGGTCAGCACCGAAGACACCCACAGAAATTCGTCAATTCTTGGGTCTCGCTGGCTATTATCGCAGGTTTATCCAGAATTTCTCCAGGATCGCTAAGCCTTTAACCACTCTGACGCATAAAGGTGTACCCTTTAGTTGGGGAAAAAAGCAAGGCACTGCGCTTCAAACCTTGAAGCAGGCCCTATGTAGCGCACCTATCTTGTCTCTTCCTGAAGGGACTAAGGACTTCGTGGTCTACTACGATGCGTCCAATCAGGGTCTAGGCTGTGTGCTTATGCAGCGAGGAAAGGTTGTTGCCTATGCATCGAGACAGCTGAAAGCACACGAGGTCAATTATACAACTCATGATTTGGAGTTGGGAGCAGTGGTATTTGCGTTAAAGATTTAGAGACATTATCTATACGGAACCAAGTGTACTGTCTTCACCGACCATAAGAGCCTACAACATATCTTCGATCAGAAAGAGTTGAACATGAGGCAACGGCGATGGGTAGAGCTACTCAATGATTATGAGTGTGAGATACGCTATCATCCCGGCAAGGCCAATGTGGTAGCGGATGCCCTCAGCCGGAAAGAGTATTCAGGTCGTAGAGTGAAGGCACTGACAATAACCATCCATTCCCATCTGTCCGCTCAAATCAGAGAGGCTCAGCTGGAAGCCTTAAAACCAGAGAACATGGCGGATGAAACATTCAGGGGAATGGAAAAGAACCTAGAGATCAAGGGAGACGGAGTTTACTATTTCATGAACCGGATCTGGACCCCAAAGTTCGGCGGGAACAGGGAGGTTGTCATGAAACAAGCTCACAGTACTAGTACTCCGTTCACCTAGGTTCGGATAAGATGTACTTGGATCTCAAAAAGCTCTATTAGTGGTCGAACATGAAAGCAGAGATCGCTACCTTCATGGGCAAGTACCTGACTTGCGCCAAGGTGAAGGTGGAATATCAAAAGCCCTCAGGTCTACTTCAGCAGCCAGAAATACCTGAGTGGAAGTGGGAAAGGATTACGATGGATTTCATCACTAAGTTACCCAAGTCTCCGAGTGGATACGATACCATCTGGGTAATTGTCGACCGATTGACCAAATCCGCCCACTTCCTGCCAATCAAAGAAACATTCAAGATGGAGAGACTAACATGAATCTACATCCAAGAGATAGTTCGTCTGCATGGTATTCTTGTGTCCATTATCTCCGATTGGAATAGCAGATTCACCTCGAGATTTTGACAGTCACTGCAGAAGGCTCTTGGAACTAAGTTGGATATGAGCACAGCTTACCATCCACAGACAGACGGGCAGAGTGAGAGAACCATTCAAACCCTAGAAGACATGCTAAGAGCGTGCGTTATAGACTTTGGTAAGTCATGGGATACCCACTTACCGCTAGTCGAATTCTCTTATAACAACAGCTATCACACCAGTATCAAGGTTGCGCCATTTGAACCCCTCTATGGCCGTAAGTGCAGATCCCCTATGTGCTGGGTTGAGGTGGGTGACACACAGCTAGCTAAAGGTCAAGTCTCTGATAGCACTGTCACAGGCCCAGAAATCATCCGAGAAACCACAGAAAAGATCGTACAAATCCGGGAACGACTGAAAGCTTCAAGAGATAGACAAAAGAGCTACGCCGATAAGAGACGAAAACCCTTGGAATTCCAGGTTGGTGACCATGTTCTTTTGAAGGTCTCACCCTGGAAAGGCATGATACGCTTTGGAAAGCATGGAAAGCTGAATCCAAGATACATAGGACCATTCGAGATCCTCGCTAGGATCGGTCCCGTAGCTTACAAACTTCATTTACCCCAAGAACTTAGCAACATCCATCCTGTCTTCCACGTGTCGAACCTTAAAAAGTGTTTATGTAACGAAACGTTAGTGATCCCTCTTGATGAGATCGAGATCAATGAGAACCTCAATTTTGTGGAAGAATCAGTCAAAATCATGGACCAGGAAGTCAAACGAACGAAACAAAGTCGCATACCGATAGTGAAGGTCCGCTGGAATGCCAAGCGGGGACCTGAATTCACTTGGGAGCGCGAAGATTCAATGCAACAGAAGTACCCTCATCTTTTTTCGAGTCCATGATTTGTATTCTATGTTTGAATTTCGGGAAGAAATTCCCTCTATCGGGGGGATGATGTGACAACCCGAACCTTTTTCCGTTACCGTTAGCCGATTTCCGTTAATAAAATTTGAATTTTATTGAGTTCCGTAAAATTCCTTTGGTTTGGAAAATCATTTAGTTATATAATTGAATTTTATATACGAGTCGAAACCAAAATCACGCGAAAAACCCGAGTCTCCTTTGAAAAATCAATAGTTTTCGGCCTGAGTGATGTTCACGGCCGTAAACCCATGTGCGGCCAGTGATAGGTGGCCCCCACCACTGACCATACACCCAGCCTATAAATACAGGACTCCCAACTTCATTTGAACCTTTCTGGCCGAAAACTCCCTCATTCTCTCTCGAAACATTTCAACCGTAAACACCCAAAACACCCTTTTTTCTCTCGAAAATCATCAAGAATCTCCTTTGGAGGTTGTTTTGGAGCATCTAAAGCGCGTTTTTCATCGAATCCAGCATCGTTGTTCTTGATTTTACGGCCGTACACCCTTCAAATCTTCAAACCTTCAAGGGCCACAAACCATTTACGGCTGTACACCCTTCAAAAGTTCATATTTCCTTCAAGAACATCGTTCACGGCCGTAAACCCTTCAAGGGGTTGTTCATGGCCGAGAACAGCTCACGGCCGTAAACCCCCTTCACGGCCGCAAACCCTCCCTAAGTGGTGAACTTGGCTGAAAACCCACTTTCTCCGATTCAATCGAGTCCCGGTAACATTCCTAAACCAAAAGCAAGTGTGTTTCCAACACTAGAAATAATGGTTTCACTAATAATATACACATATGTATTAAATTGTTATTAGGATTCCGTTAAGTATCGCGTACATCAACTCGATGGTCTTCATTTCCAGTTTCGTTGTCCAACACTTTCACGCAACTAACTGTGAGTTCATACCCTTATGCTTTTACTATTTTTAAGGTTTTCAGGGGGGGAATACAGGCCAAACACAAATGATTTTGTTAACTTATACAAAAGAATTTCAACAGGTTTAAAACTTATGCAATTGATACAACCAAAAGATTTCCATGTTTTATAAAATATTTAGATTTTCTATCCCTTTTGTAACATGCTGAGCATAAGGGACATTTTCAACGTACAGCCATAATTGTATAGTTTTCAGATCAATACACGAACCAAGTACACAACATACATGCAAACCATAATAGGTATAGTTTGGGGTTTTCAATACACAGCTTTATGAATTCTGAGTTATACATTGCAAAACATATAAACTATGACAGATTTAGTTTATGATATACATTACTACATTCGGACTTCAAGAGTACAACATTAAATAATTATTTAAGTATAATTATTACCCTTTAAAGTATACACATGGATTCAAATACAAAAGAACCATACAGAACCACACGTAAACTAGTTAATACAGATTGTGAGACAACACTTCAATTGTACCTTTCGGGGTACAGGGTAAATCCTATCATAGTATAACCAGAGTCTCCTGGAGGGAGAGCGTGAGATTTTTGAATATATCTATTCGGGACTGACAATCCCACACCTGAACTGCTAGCTACAGTTAGGCAGGCATGCCTGGGGTGACAAATGTCATTTAACCGACACTTGAAGAACGTCGTAAAGGTCACTAGGTCATATCAAGAATGGTTATACGACTCACAATAGTATAAAATAACCTTATTTTTTACAGGATTTCATTCTTCTTAGTTTTATTTTCATTAATAAAACTAGTTCATAATACAACTGGAGGATTTCAGGGATTTCAACTCATAGTTTTATTTTAAGAAATGAAACTACTATACATACTGGTGGTAACTAGGGTTTTCAAACAGAACATTGTGATAGCCAGGGTTTTCATACAACGGGTCTTTCAATCAAAACAACGTTATACAATACAGTTGGTGATAACCAGACATGCAAACTAATACATTATACATTACTACAAAACACAGTAACAAACTTATATTTTAGAAAATATTGGATTTTCTTGGGAAGCATACAAACATTTTTACAGGATTCAATGACAGGTTTTCACTACAAAAATATACGTATGAACTCACCAGCTTAATGTTGATACTCTTTCAAAAATCGCTTGTATTCTCAGGAAATCAGTAGTCAGGTACTCCCGCAAGCTTTTGAGAAGACGGAGCGTATAGAGTCATGTCTTTTATATTTTATTATACTTTTGATGTATATAAATATAAATCAAACAGATGTAAATATCTTTTTATACATATTCAATATAATGGTTGTGTTTACTATGATTACTATGATGCAATTGTTGTGATACTACATATGAAGTCATCCACCGCCGAACGTTTCCGTCGTTCCGGTTTGGGGTGTGACAAATGGCCCTAGAAATGTGGGTTGTGTCATATCAGCATAATTCGTCATCAAAGCCTAGAAATATCCAATCGTCCAGGATCCTGGATTAAAGATTTATAGGGGCTATTGTTGTCGGTATAAATTTTGAATTATTATTTCTATATCTTGAACTAGTACTAACATCTCGGGCAAGCCCAGGATCTTGGATTTAATCAATATCTTGGACTACCATCGTGTTTTTTATGAAATCTTATGCAGGAACTTAAAGCTAGATGAAAAAGCAATAGAACAAGTCAAAACACACATGGTCAATATCTCATGAACGTTGAAGACCCTCGTGAAATTCCGTTCAAGCAAAGATTAAGAAGAATCCTAAGAATGTCGAGTTATAGTTATTATTATTATGTATATAAAGACTAGTTGATCAACACACAACGACACGCTTTCACTTGTACTTCTTGTCCAATTCTCTCGACACTTGAGCATATTCACTTTATTTCTAAGAACGGATGGTACTTGTAACTTTATATTCAATTTAATATAATTTTTAAGGAAGGTGATTTCATCACCTACCGAGGTTTTATTTCGGAGATCCAAAAGGATTAAGAGCTTTCCTCGTAACTCACTGTGTTCTTCCATTTACTTTATTTACTTGTTGTTGTTTAATCAAAAACAATCTATTCTTGTATGTATATTCGTTTATTCATCTATTTACATTGCTAAAATCGCGAAGGTATCTTTTGGTATCTTAGTACATTTTTTAGTATCTTAAACTTTATTATATAAATTGATTTATTAATTCTTTTTAACACTATTTTTTACCCAAAATATACTAATTAATATTATGAGATATTACACTTTAATCAACCACTTTTCTTAGAATTATAGTTATCTACCTAGGATCTTGGGCATGACCAAGATTTTCGGCATATTTCAAGTTCTTAAGCACTTTAATTTTATTTATCTTATTCAAACATCACACCACACTTACTAATTTGGATACAAAATTAGTTTTTTAATTTTTGACCAAAAGATATGGTATGAGCTATATAAGAGGCTTATGTAGTCAAGGTGGGATTTGTTCCTCTTATGTGTTGAGAGCTAGACATCTAATGCATCTTACCCAAATTTGAACACCAAATGAGATTACGGTGATACAAATCTCATGTTCAACAAGATGTTTGTAAAAAATGGATAAATAATAAACTTACCTTATACATTAATTGTAGCTTTGAGCTTCTAGGAATTGGATGTTGATGAATGGCATTCTTCGTGGACTCTTATTGGGGCAGTGAAATGTTGCTAAACGTTGATCATTGTCTATATCTATCTATGATGAGTCTTTTTCAAGTAGGAGATCGAAATATCTTTATGCCCAAGAGTCATTATAGAATGATATTTGTTAATGGCATATAATCTTATAAGGTTACACCTTATAGCAAGTTACTATTAATTGATTATTTATTAATGTAATTAGATTATTAATAAACATTATCAACGCTTGTATTTAATTTGAAATTTATTATTTTATGAATATAATATTTTAACAATTAATTGGGAAAATATTATTTTGAGGATATGATGATAAATAGAACAAAACCATTTATATTCATAACATATGAATGTATAGGTTATATACAAATTAAATAGAAAATTTGAGTAACCATGTAGTTATACATGTAACTACTAGTTGGTAAGATAGAGTGTGACATTCTCTTAGTCTTGACTTTCATGCCAAAACCATCAACCTCCATTAGAGGTTAGAGTGTGAGTGTTCTATTTCCTTTTCTCCACAACATCCATTTCATAAGGTTCCATACTTTCATTTAATGACTACCTTTTACTTGGTACATTAGTGGAACAATATAAAGAAATTTTAGAAAGAAACACTAACTAGATTTTCATTTAATCTTTTTTTTCTTTTTGGGATGCCAAAACCGAGAGCACATTGTGCTCTTTCCCTCTCCTACTTCTTGCAATGTGTTGTGTAGATTGATTGCTAAAGATTTGCCTCTGCTTAAGACTTATTTGGTATATGTCTTAAGGCTTAAGAACAATGATGTGTATTTTTAATGCCCTATTTTTAAATTTATAATTGCTAGTCTATCGCATCTAAACAACACCTTACATGCAGTGAACCTGATCGAGTATAGTATAGTTTTTATAAGCAAGGATGTCAAACTCAAAGGGAACGATATTGAATTAACATTAGAATATTTGATTATAGGTTATACTAGTAAAAGAAAGCAATAAAAAAGTGGGGGTTTATTATTAAATCTCAAACAAATCAATAACTAAAATACTAAATAAACTGACTGGAAACGGGTCACTTCATGTACTTTGGTTCAAATTATATTACATCTCTAAATAATGGATAATTACTTTAGTGCAATGGTCATGTATTCATTATTCACTCATTCCTAAATTGATTCATGTATTTGTTCCATACACGAATACTAATGACTCTAAGGACTTTTAATTTCATCATCATGAAATTAATTATCCATAAGTTCATTGTTCTGTTCGTATCATGCAAAATTTAATTTTTATTAATTCAAAAGGTTATTAGAATTAAATTATCCTAAGAATAGTGATCTAAAACATGCACACATATTATAGTTCATAGTTTTATTAAGCTAACCCTAGGTTTTGGTCCAACACTAGTCACAATTATTTGATGGTAATACAACAACTATGATTCAAGAATATATCACAAGATTGTTCTTATAATCACATAAACTCGACAATATGTGATAATGAAACAATCTTTAAAACATATGGATCTCCAATCAAGCTTGACACGATAAATTAAAAAAGAATAAACAAACCAAATATACAATTTAATCCAAAATCTCATGATTAGTCTAATCTTGAATGCAAAGAAAAAGGTCTTAACACCTAAATTCATAAAGTAAAAATAGAAGGAACATAATTGGAATACTAATCATGGTCAGAAAATCAAACTGAATGATTCTTGTCATGAATCCGCTCACGAATCCTTCAGATCTTCGCTCCATATCAGCTTAACGGCCCTCTAGCCGCCTTCTAGACTCTCAAAATCGCAGCTTGGAAGTTCATTTTCGCATAAACCAAATGGAATTGTAAGATATATCATTAGGGTTAATTTTTTCTTCACTGATAGGTTTCAGCGTTGCCATGGCATGGTAATACCTTTTCCACATCGTAGTAACTGGAATATGTAACGTACGCTAAAACGTATACCAAGACAGGGTTTTTTGCGATTTTAGGTTCACCACATCGTGATAACGCCTTTTCCATTATGTGGGAACTATAATTCGTATTTTGCATGAACACGAAGGTTGTATGAAATTTTGTCTAGTTTGCAAAACATCTTGAATATCGTTAATCGAAGTTATGAGTCATTTGTTGGATTAGGTGTCTAAGCCCATAACTATAATTGGTATATACTTGAATTGATTGTAGCACTCTCCTTTTGGGTTGCCTTCAAACTTGGCAATTGAATAGGATGACTGCTAGAGAGAGAAGAATGATTTATTAATTTATTACTTGGTTAATAAATTAATTAGAAATCAAAATAAATGATTTATTAATGTATTATGGAAATAACATATTAATTAGAAATCATATTGTTTAATTAATATTTAATCGGAAATTAATTTAGAATTAATTTTGGGATTAAAGGAATTGATTAAAACTGCAGGGACTAAAGGTGACAATGTTCAATATTTGAGCACCAGGCAATTCTAGAACCTCCCTATAGTAGGGGGAATGAATTCTAGATGCTCCTAGGGTTTCCGTGGGTTCTAAGGGTGCCTTGGATGCCTTAGGGAGGAAGTTAAGGGATTAGGGTTATCTTGGATACACCTGCCTTATCCAGTACCTTCCTAACACCTATATAAACCCTCCTTAGGGTTAGATTTTGTCTATGCACTCCTCCAAAAGGCTTAGAGCCGAAATTCTTCTTCTTTTCTCTCTCTCTCTCTCTCTCTCTCTCTCTATATATATATATATATATATATATATATATATATATATATATATATATATATATATATATATATATATATATATATAGTATTCCTTGGTTGCTTGAGTTTGTTTGTGAACCATTAGAGGCGCGACACTTGTGGCGCTTACTACCAAAGGTCTTTCAAGCAAGGATTCAAGATTGTTTACAATAACAATCTTAAAGATATGTATTATAACCCTATTATTTGATTATTATCCATAGATCTAGGGTTTATACTTTGTTGTTCATTATTGTATGTTCAATTAGAGAAAACGTAGATCTTCAATTAGGGTTACATGCACACATAGGATTGTATGTTTTGCTCAAAACCCATCAGTGGTATCACAGCATAGGTTTAGTTTTCTATTGAATTGATACTAATATGAACTTGAACAAGGAGTAGAAAAGAGATCGTCATTCTGTTCTTCGAACTCGTCGAGATGTTTGTTCGGACTCGACGTGTTGGACTGCAACTCGGCGAGTTGGTCCTCCAACTCGGCGAGTTTGTGCGTCAGATCTTGATTTCGGATTTTCTTGCCTAACATGATTTATTTGGTTAATATTTGGTAATTATCTTTTATTAAATCTGTCATAATCCGATTTTTGGTAATGTTAGATAATTAAATATGACATAAATGTTAGGAGATAATTATGAATTGGATAATGTTGATTTTATTTGATTATAATTATCTTTATGGATATGATTAACAATTTAATTAATTATTTAATTAAAGGATAATTAATATATCCATAATTGGTTACTAAATAATTAATTTGATTATTAATTAAAGTTAATTTTAGGGTTGTTTGAAATTTAAATTAAAAGGTTTAATTTTTGAAATTTAAAATGTAAATCCTAAATTACATTCTTATGGATTTTGTTGATAATTTAATTAAATGATTAATTAAAGGATAATTAATAAATCCATAAAATGTTTAAATTTAATTAAATTAAACGTTTAATTATTAAAGGATTAAACCCTTGCTATTTTAAAATTTTTTAAAATGCACCTTATATATATTGTAAAATTAAAAGTTTAATATTATATATGTATAAGAAAAGTCAGTCTTACCGTTGGTAGGCCTCATTGACGAAGCCATACTATAAGGGGAGTTTAAGGAAGCGGCCTGTAAAATGATCGTCATTGGGTATCCATTCTTACCCACCGCTCTCTTGTATGGTGGAGGGTCGTTAGCCGAACGGGTTTGATAGGACAAAATAATTCTCATTGATAAGTATAATGAATTATAAAGTAACTAAATCATTTTTCTAAAAATACCACTCTTAGTTACTTTAGGAAAAATGTGAATTTGATGCTGACCCATGAAATTGCACATTGCACCTTATTGGTCGTTAGTGGCGTGTATGGTTAACCGACACACTAATATGGGACTAATATTGTTGGCAATGGGTATCTCGTAAGTTATCATTGAATTAATGGAGCGTGTATGGTTAAATGGCACGTTAATTTCAGATGATAAATGACTTCGAGAGTACCAAGCTAATTTGCATGGTTATTCACATCTCGTTTATGATCTTTGGCATCCCAGTCACAAAGTTAGAGCATAATCGAGATTAAACATGCCTGTGAATGGTTCAATGAATCTCAAAAGATCTAGGATTTTCATAAGATTGAAATTAGTAAATGCTTTACCTACCTAAAATAGATTTGAATTTGATTACGGCATCCCTCTTCAGAATTCGAATCGAAAATATGGATCCTAGCCTTAATTTAAATTTTTGGGTTAACAATTAAGGATTAAAATCAACTAACTTGAATTCTCTTTTCTCCCTATTATAGATGTCGAGTTCAGACAACAATGGTCTTCCTCGTCCTTCTGGAAATGTTTTTCCTTCTGAAGATGATCTTCCACATGTTGATCAAGGTGAAAGAATGTTCCCTTCTTCAAGCAATGGTGGAACTGGAAATCGTGCTTCTCCAACTCTTCCTCCACCTCCTCCCACAATTCTCCTCGAGCCACGTTTTCTTCAAGCTGAAAAAATACAAAGTTACTCAAGTCGTATTGGCTAGTAAACATCAAGAAGGAAAGTATGTATGTGCGCATGTTCTAAAAATGAAATCGTACATTGACAGATTGGGGATGATGGGTGTCGTTTTCCTAAGGGAGCTGGCAATTGACGTGGTTCTAGTTTCTCTTCCTGAATCATATAGTCAGTTAATTAAAGACTACTTTACTATATGAAGGACCACGACGTGGCCCGAACTCATCTAACACATATGTTGATTGCTGCTGAAGCAGAAATGCTTAAGAGCACAAATCAAGCAAATATGCTTGAAGGATCTGTCTCCCAAGTTTCCATGGACGTTAAAAATGGCAACATTGGTAATCCGGAAAGGATTTCTCTTCCCAATGGAAAGGGATCGGCCAAGGTCAAACTGTTTGACTATATGGTAAAGAGAAAGGCTAATCCCGAGATAGTCCTATGTGTTATTCCTGAAAAGTTGTTAGGTGCATTTCATGTACCCATTTTGTAGCTTTATTTCATAAAAGTACATTGCATATAGGCTTAAACTCATGCATTTTGCATGTTTTTCGGGATTTTTCATGAGGCAATTTCATTCACATACTTTTGTGATATTTTAGGACTTTTGGAGGTAGGATATTGTTGGAGGAGGTAAATAAAAGTTGCGGACAAAATTTCAGGACTTGCGGAGCACCGGGGAGCAAGATATCAAAGAAATGAAGATTTTGGCTTTACAGAGATTTACACGGCCGTGTAAATGCAAGCCTTGCGTTTACGCGGGCCGTGTAAACGTAGATTTCTGCACAGTATATTTTTGCGTTTACGCGGGCCGTGTAAATGACAGTGTTAATTTACGCGGGCCGTGTAAACGTAAATGCGGGTTTTAAAGCAGTTTTTCACCATTTTTAAAGGGGGGAACCGACTTTTTACTTTGGGGGGTCGACTTTTGGAGCAGAGAAAGCGATTTTCTTGAGGATTTTGAAGTTGATTAACACTTGGGAACATTTGATTTCATTTTGTAAGAACTTTAATTTCATTTTCTAGATTTGTAATCTTGTTCTAGCCATGATTGGCTAGAACCCTAGTTTCTCCAACTTCATGTATTGACTTCTTAGTTGTGATTTCAATCATATGACTTGATGTTTTCTTTCAATTTTCTATCTAGTGAATTTGATTTTGTCTCAATCGAATGTTTGATTCTAATTGTGATTCTTACTGGCCATTTGAATTAGGGTTTGATCATTCAAGTTATCTAATTGCAAAATCCGTAATTGTTTTGTAAATTGGACTAGGTAACAAGCACTAATTTGATTTCTATTGAATGAATTTAGTGTAAATCTTTTCACACACTTTTACACTCCCGAGCTTGTGAGGAGTATTGAGTGTTGTTGGGAACATTCACATCAAGTTTAAAGCAACCGTTCAATCTAATTCTAAGAGCTTGTTTATATTAGGTTAGTAAGGTTAGGATTAATCAAAGAGCTTGTTTTGGTTAATTATTGTGGTGAATGGGAAGTGTTAGAGCTTGTTAACACTTTCAAGTACCAATTTAGATAGAATTAAACAAATATCTTGTCATCCATGGAATCACATTGCTAATTTGTCTTGCATAGAGTTGGAGTACTTACAAATCTTCAACTTATTCACTTAATCAATCATTTACTTATTGCTTTATTCTATAGTTTAAATCATTGGTTATAAATTCCCCCCATTCTGTGACCATTTTTGTACCTTACGCAAAAAGGTATAAACACTTGTCCCGTATCTCTGTGGATCGACCCTACTTACCTTGTACTACGTTTTTAGTGCATAGTAGTAGTGTTTAAGGAGTCATTTGTACCCTTTATTTGTTGGGTTTGACATTTGGAGTCAATTGTACCCCTTTATTTGTTGGGTTTGACACGCCTAACAAAAGTCCATATATTTCTATTGCCAATTGAAGGGGCATTAGATATGAAGTTGTCCAGAATACCTGAAAGATCTCAGAGATGGTAAAGTCAAGTCGTATGACTCTACTTCAGGTACATCCACTAACTCTACTTTATTAAGTTCCTATTCATAGATTCTTAATACATGATGTGATAGTCACATTTTGATGTTTTGCAGGATCTAAGAGAAAGAATGAAGCTTGAGAAGAGTAAGTTGAATCTAATCGTGAAAGATGGATTTCGTTCGCATGGTTCGATGATCAGATTTTGGAAGCTGCTGCTTAGGAGTTATGATAGAATAATAGATTGCTTAGGAAATATCTAGAAACGTAGTTTTCATATATTTTCATTGTAAGGAAAAAAATTTCCGCTTATTATCAATAAAAGTGAATTCTTGATTTATTTACTTTGTATTTCCTTGCAATGGCATTTATGAGAATTGGTGGTTATATTTCTATTATTAGCAATTTTAAATATGGATTTGATTCTTTATTATGTCGTTTGTGGAAATGTCATTATCAACCAAGTGAAAAGGAATTCCCATCACCCAAGTTTCAGTTGGATAGAAACTTGGAGTCATACAATTTGAATTGTGTGATGTATGAGTACCTTGAGCGTTGGAAGATCTTGACTAATTCGTTGATCACATGTTTATGTGAGTCAAGTGAAGTACTAAAGGATCTAGTACACATTGATGTGGACTATTTAGATCCATCGCAAAGAACGATAACTCTATCAGTCATGGTTTACCGATGTTTCAGTGAACATGGTTGTGTTTATTAGATTAAGCATAATTCTAACACCTTGAAAAGTTTTCAAAGCGTAATAGAACGAATAAGAAGAATCTATTGGGCAGAAAGATAAAATTTTCTCCAATCTGAAAGGAAATGAGAATACTTTAGTATCATGTTTTATGATCATCTTAATGGTTATGGAGCTATATTACAATTGATCCTCGAAGATCATCTTAGTGTAATTGTTTGACTAATAAGAGGAATCGGATTTTGTTGAAATGGTTCAATCGAGAGATGATTCATACTCTGTTTCCAATAAAGTTCTAGAGTCATACTCTAGTTACTTCAAATCGTATCTTGAAGCTTATTTCAAACTAAGTAGGTTATAACACCTCATGAAATGTGGAGTAATAATGTTTTCTTACTCTGGCACATTTGAAATTGGTAGTTGTGATGTTTTGGTTAAAACAAAGGATAAGCTAAGACCAGTTATATGAAGTGTTAATTGTCAAGAATCTATACTAAATTTTGAATGTTTGTTTTGTTCGTCAAGGAATGTTCCTTGAGATAGAAACTTATATGTCAAGAAGTCAGTGGGAGTCTTAGTGTTCTTGAAAAGTTTCAGGAGTCAATCGACAATGAACCTTTTAGTCATCACTAGGGCACGACTTAAGGTTGATAACCTATCGTGTTGAGTTAACACATTCTTGTTTTTGTGCATCTTCCAGTTGAGTTGGCAATGCTTATGAGTTCTATGATTCCCATTTGACTGCAAAAGGCAGAGCACGTTGGTCAGTTATGGTACATTGGTCAATGGAAGTGAGCTGCTTAAACAACATGGAAACATTGGTGGGCCCTTGTGCTACCAGAAGGCAAGAAATTAAGAATAAGGAAAGTTCAGTCCATGAAAAGAAAAAAAAACTAAATTTGATTTTCGTTTTGTCCTCAACCTTATCTTGTGATTGTGGGTTGGAAATGATAAGATTCACATGGATGGGAACATATACACCATAAAATCTAGGTGGAAAAAGGTTTCGCCCTAATTCATGAAAATGATTATGAGGAAACACTTTAGCTAGTAGATTTTAAAGATTTGATAAATATCATTATGATTAATGGTTGTGATAATTGCATTCTCAAATTCGCAATATGATTACGGTATTCCTTTTCATAGTTTGAATTGTGAGAAATGGCAAGAAATAGTTTGAACGTTCAGGACTTATAGCTATAAGTTCTTAAAGGGTTTAAACACACACATATGTTGTCTAATGATAGGTGTATGAGCTTGAAAAGTCTAGGTGAAGACATATCAGAGCATCGCGTATCAGAAATTTGCACTTTAGTAAGAAAGTCAAAAGTATTGATTTCTAGAAGTCCAGTTTATTTCTGGATACATGTCATAACTAGTGGGAGTATAATTGTTATGCTAGTGGGAGCATAATTGTTATGTTAAGTGTTGCAATTTGGCAATACTAATTATAGGAAACAAAGTTTACAAATTTGCAAGTTGCAAAGTTTGGAAATTGTTTCGCTATAGTAAGATTTGCGGGAGAGGGCATTTATACTTCATTTTCAAATCTAAAAGTTTATATTGAAGGATTTTAATGGAACTTAGTCGTGAACATGTATGAATATCGTGTTGAAGTGATTCAACGTAGGAAATTTGATATATGGAAATATTATAGTAAGAGACTGATCAAATATCATGTCTTTATGTGGGACATTATGTATCGAATCCCATATGTTTTGGATATAGGATTAAATACATATGATATAATATTCACTTGTTTTGATTTTTCAAATGCATAGGGCATTAAGAGGGAAAAAGGACTAGAACAAGATGTGACTAAGGTTGTTAAACAACTGTCAAGAACAGTCTGAGGTTTACCAAAAGATTGGTTGCTTATGGACAGTTGGAAGTATAGTATTAATTTGGACGGACCACATTGACATAATTATGAATGGAGGTGACTCTTTTTCGAAATTGATGGTCATATGGTAATATGGAAATATTTCCATAGTGGGAGTTGGTTATTGAAAACTACGTGTGAGTTAGAAACCTTAACGCAAGGAAGGTGTTCAGGAGTTACCTTGAATTTGATACTTCATCACCATGAAATTGTTTTAGTAACAAAGTTTCAATGGAACATTTTGTGACATCTTTAGCTAAGTCACGGTGACTTTGACTCCACGTCATCACAAAAGGATATTGCATGCAAGGTTAGACTCTAACACATTTAGTGGTGACAAGAATTTGGAATTCTTGCACTTATAATGATGATTTGGAATAGTGATATGAGCATCATTGGAATTATGTCCAATTGATTTGTTCACAAAGGAAGGGCCATAGAGAGACATAGTATGCATGTTTATAACATGGCATGACTGATGTTTAATTCAAGTGTTTAGTTGATTAATCAAAACATTATACAATTAATAAAGTCTAATTAAGATGATGATTAAATAATAATTGTTTTATTTATATTCAATAGTTTTGAGACCATAGTTAATTAGGTTATTATTGTGTTTCACTTCGCATGTCTTACTTCCCGAATAATTGGATTATTCAAATATCCACAGTCGATCGTACTTATGGAAGTAAGTAGTGAATTAAGATTGTCATGAATCAAACTGTAGATTGTCTAAGGGGTTAGACATAGCAATGGTTTGCTGCAGTATTCATTAGTACTTTTGAAATAGGGATTTAAGTATTGGATAAACCCACTCTCAGTGAATTACTTCATTGATTTTATCACGAGTAACTTTGAGACGATAATATCTTATATTCTTGAAATGGAGATATATGAGTTGTTGTTTACAAATCAATTGTGCATTGATAATGCGTAAACGTATCAGTAACTTGATGTTATAAAACGTAGTGTTGTGCGTGATTTGATGAGTGAATAGTGCAAGCATATAAGTCAAAGTTTATCTGTTCCTTTTTCCCTAACGAGAAAAGCGATATTTATGGGCCCCTCGATGATTTGATGATGACATCTAAAGCGCTTGGCCAAGCCTGGACTAAATTGATGTGTTCAATTAGTAGTCTGATATCAGTCGTCATAAATCAGAAATTGGGAAAAAAATCTTGGACAAAGAGAATGATTATAATCCATGTCTCATGTCCATACCATATCTTGTAGAACGGAGGAATATTTGATCACTTATCTAAGGACACGTTACTGGCAAGGTCAGAGTTGGATAGTGGCTTTTGGTAGCTATAATTTGCTAGTCAATTTAGTAGTTATACTGGCAGTTATAGTTATTAGACTTATCCAAGTGGGATACTGTTGGATTAGGTTTCTAAGCCCATAACTATAATTGGTATATACTTGAATTGATTGTAGCACAGTCCTTTTGGGTTACCTTCAAACCTGACAATTGAATAGGATGACTGCTAGAGAGAGAAGAATGATTTATTAATTTATTACTTGGTTAATAAATTAATTATAAATCAAAATAAATGATTTATTAATGTATTATGGAAATAATATATTAATTAGAAATCATATTTTTTAATTAATATTTAATCAGAAATTAATTTAGAATTAATTTTAGGATTAAAGGAATTGATTAAAACTGCAGGGACTAAAGGTGAAAATGTTTAATAGTTGAGCATTGGGCAATTCTAAAACCTCCCTATAGTAGGGGGAACGAATTCTAGATGCTCCTAGGGTTTCCTTGGGCTCTAAGGGTGCCTTGGATGCCTTAGGAGGAAGTTAAGGGATTAGGGTTATCTTGGATACACCTGCCTTATCCAATACCTTCCTAATACCTATATAAACCCTCCTTAGGGTTACATTTCTATGCACTCCTCCAAAAGGTTTAGAGCCGAAATTCTTCTTCCCTTCTCTCTCTCTATAGTATTCCTTGGTTGCTTGAGTTTGTTTGTGAACCATCAGAGGTACGACACTTGTGGCGCTTGCTACCAAAGGTTTTTCAAGCAAGGATTCAAGATTGTTTACAATAACAATCTTAAAGGTATGTAGTATAACCCTATTATTTGATTATTATCCATAGATCTAGGGTTTATACTTTGTTGTTCATTATTGTATGTTCAATTAGAGAAAACGTAGATCTTCAATTAGGGTTGCATGCACACATAGGATTGTATGTTTTGCTCAAAACCCATCATCATTCAATATGGCTAAAATACTGAAGAGATGTCAATTTGTCCATCAACATTATTTTGCTATTATATTGTCTTTTTTATCTACGTTCTTCTCGTTTTGCATCCCATCTCTCAATTTACCTGTAAATGAACATTTTCAAGCATATTAAGTATCACATTTCTAAAAACACAATAATTTTATTCAAATATAATAAGATAATGGTCTAAAATATATAGTTAAATAAGACGATATCAAAATACCTCATACTATTTTTTTTCTTATCCCCAAGCAAAACTATATTTATATCATAATTTTGGTTTCAATACAACCACATCAAAACCTTGCTCACCAACATCACACAGAACAATTTGAGTTGAACCTGCCAATTACACATCGCCTCAATGCATATATTTGTGTCTAATTCCTAAATGTTTCCCATGCCCTAAATATTCGCAATCTTCATAAACATTTCTCACTCATTTTGAACAACATTCATTTTTCTATCCCTTCAATCTATACCCTTTTCTTACCCAATTTCGTTTCAAAAACTATTGTCAGGCTCCAAGACTCGAAGTGATACAACTTAAAAGAAAATAAAACACGTACATACAGATACACATACACACACACACACACACATATATATATATATATATATATATATATATATATATATATATATATATCCTAAGAATATAACTAAAATTCATTGTATCACACTATTTGTTTTGGAACTCTTTTCTCTTTTTCACAATTTTCACAAAATTATTTATTTATTTTTTTCTTTTCCTAAAATTTCAACTTCCACAAATAAACAAACAAACAATTCTAACTTTGTTTCTATTAATAATATGGTTCGTGACTTTCTAAGAAATTCATTGGAGTACTCGAAATCTCTTAGGCTAATGAAGTATAAGACTTTCGATGAAACCCATGTGATGACTTTCTTCCCACCCGATCCAAACTTTTATAAATAGGTGGATAGATATAAATATCCCGCGGAGAATACTAACCGAGTTTCTAAAGCAACAGATAGACTCCACTCCTGAATTGTTACTTATTCAATATATATAACTAGACTCAAAGGAAATTTAAAAGAAAATAAACTTGGAAAGTTGACTCGTTCTATTTTAACCAAAAGGACTCGGGAGATAAATTGTCGACTGATAGGCTTTTTATGGGGTCTAAATATATACACAATGAAAAAAATATTATGTTTAATCTAGTGTTTAGAAACCTTGAGCAAGCATTGTATGTGATTTCCATAGTGAAATCAATCTAATGAGAGTTAGGGTTTGAAACCCTAACTAGTGATTAATGAGTTATGCATTAGATGTTAGATTATGATGAATTAATTAGTATGGGATGCATTCATCGTTTGGTTTAGATTAGAAATAGAGAATGTGAAGTTAGAAATATGATCGATTAAGTGGTCATTTTCACCATATGAGTCATTAAGATCTTAATAGGCTAAGACATGTACTAAGAAGCTTAAATATGTGCATGAATATGCCTAAGATCAAAGAAGATGGCTCAGGTGCATCAATCAAAGAATGGAGCCAATGGTAATTGTTAGGGGCAGGATCCCATAATCACATCTAGGATCCTCAAATATTTTTGAAGCCTCAGGATCCTTAAATATATCCCAAGATCCTGATTATTACCACTAATATTTCTTAACACTTGTAACGGCTATATTTTGCTTTATTTTTCTCACATGTGCAGAACAAGTCAACACAAGACTCATTCTCAATGGAAATTCACTTCAACCAAGCTTAAGACCCAAGGATAGTAAGTTAAACAATGTGCAAATATATGATCAATGAGGATCCCACAAATCTCGGACTTCTTGTTACTTACACTAGACTATAAATAACACATGTATCTAGCGCACAAGGGACACGATAAGTTCTAGCATTACACCTGTACTCATGTTACCTTCATCATTTTTGTAATCTCAGATTTAAATCAATAAAACACATCAAGGCATGTGATCATTATCACCTACCAATGTTTTATGTCGGAGATCCTATAAAGGATCAAGGGCTTTCCTTGTAACTCACTTGTCTAATTTTGATCGTTATTTTACACTTACATTGCACTAACACCACTGCCTCTCATACAATTTGGTCAAATTACATTTGATCAATTTTTGAGCAAAACAATTTAGCGCCCACCATGGGGTCGTGGTGTTCATAATCGTTTGAGAACCATGTTACCCAACCGACCTTGTCCTCTTCCTCCATTCCTCCCATTTCCTCTAAAAATATTCCTCCATCCCCAGGTGGAGCTCCCAAGAAAACCTCTAAGGCACCAAAGAAAAACACCTCCCCGGTCGCTGCCTAAGGACTTCAGGATCCTCCTATACTGGTTTCCAATAATGAAATCTTCGTCATGATGAAGAGATTAGAACGACAAGTCACTCAGCACCAGGAGAAAAACAAGACTATACTCAATGAAATGGAGAGAATGAGGGCTGATATCCATAAGCCCCAAGAAGCAGCTGCATCGATCTTGCAGCCTAAGATCTTGAACTTTGACAATACGGGATCCTCAGCAAACCGCTGCGAGATAGGATGCTCGGCACCGGCATCTGCTCCCGCTTGGGATGCAACTCCAAAAGAACAAGCTCGTACGACCCAGGATACCAGTGAAACCTTCGTCACTCCCAATAACAAGGATCCCAGTAACTTCATCAATAATAATACCTTTACTACTAACTCTATGGATGTTGATGCAGGAATGAGCCCGATCATGGCCAAAGAACTTCAACAGTTACGACAGATGATCTCAAGCGTACTCGGACTAGTCCAGCCTATATCGTAAGTCTCCAAAACAAGCCACGGGATCTCGAGATTCGCTCCTGCAATCGCTTACACCGAGGTCCCAAAGCGCTTCCAAACTCTCGACATGAAGCCTTATGATAGGACCACGGATCCTATAAATCTAAACCTTATTCCAAACCTGATCATCATAGGGTTAATGCCCTTGAAGATGAATGGGATGAAGAAGAATTTCCTAAGATCACTAACTATTGTTTTTTGTGGATATTTCAGGTCTAATATTTGCCATGCAGGATCTTGGCGACAAAGCGAGATGGCCAAGAAAGGGAGAAAAGTCCACCACCTAGAAAGACAAGTCCAAATGGTGCACATACCACGAGGACTTTGGTCACGTTACTGAAGATTTCATAGCCCTACGAAAGGAGATTGGTTACCTACTTAGCAAGGGATACCTCAAGGAGACCCTCAGCAGAAGAAAAGAAAGATCCAAAGAAAAGGATCAGGATCCTCATAAGACCCTAGAAAAATCAGGATCCCCTCCTGCGGATGCTAAGGTAATCAATGTAATCTCTGGAGAATGTAACATTTCTGGTACCTCTTACTCTACAGCAAAAAGACGTGTTAAAGTGTTTAAGACAGAGAAAGAAGAAAAGCCACAGAATAATACATCGATCACAAATGAGAAGGAGATCACATTCGACGAAACGGATAGAACAGATGTACAGGATCCTCATCACGGTGGATTGGTGGTCACTATTTACATCGCCAACCATTTTGTCAGAAGGATCCTTGTTGACGAAGGATCCTCAGTTAACATCATACTCATGGACGCTTTAAAAGGGATGAACATCCCTAAAGCTGAAATAGTCAAAAGATCCTCAATGCTAATCGGATTCAGTGGCGAAACAAAACATACAGTCGACGAAAAAAAGCTACATATTTACATAGAGGGGGTAAACTCTATGCAACGCTTTTGTGTGATCAATACATTATCCTCCTATAATGTTATACTAGGTAGACCATGTATCCACGATATGAAGGTTGTCCCCTCGACATACCATCATTAAGAATTTTCAAATAAGTATCTTAAAAATAAGAGTAAATTACTGAAATCGTCCCTATGGTTTGATCAAAATTACATGTTTAGTCCCTAATTTTTATTTTGCACTCGGACGGTCCCTGCAGTATGCTTCTGTTGCACATTTGATCCCTATTATACCTAAAAAGACTAAATTACCCTTAATAATTCTTTTCCTTAATTAATTTATTGTTTTTTACTATTTATAAAATATTTATAAAATAAAAAAGTAATATGTTTATGCCCAGCCTCACCTTTATCTCTTAACCTTTCTGCTACACCCCTTTCATCGTGACTTTACAGCCACCACATCCTCCGGTGGAAATCCCTTTATCAAAATTCAAAACCACCGGCCATCGTTGCTTTCTCCGGCAAACTCCTAATTTGGCTAAAACCCTAGAATCCAAGCCTCATCCTCCATCGTTGACCCACCTATTCTCCCCTAACTCCCGATTGCATCTAGTATAATCTCCTTCTACTCTGTGTACTCCCTCTTCATCGTCTCCATTTCTTTGTTAGTTTCAAATGCCGATTGAGGGTCGTTGGAAGTGCACAGGCTAACACCTCCATGAAATCTGGTAACTTTTACTCCTCTACCATGGAAGATATCCATACGTGCGTTCTTTCTTCACTCAGATGAAATGAAAAAGATCCATCCGCCAACATCCTTCTTCTCCTTTCTCTGTTCGAAATAAAGCCAGAACAGTAAAACCAGATGCAAACTCTGATTTAGGGTTTATGTTTTTTTTTCCTTAGATGTGAAAACTGATTTTGCCTCAATTTTGATTGGATTTGGGGCCTGTGTGTTTGTGTTTTTCCTGGATTGTTTAGATCAGAGTTTTCATCTTAGTTTTTTGTTTTTTCAGGATTGTTTCCATCATAGTTTGCATCTAGGTTTTGTTTTTCTGGATTGTTTTTTTGTTGATTTTAGTTGATGGCGGAGGTGTGGTTGTCGTCACTGGGTTTGAGCATCTAAAATAGGGTTGTCTTAATTTGGTTGGCTGATGGAAGTGTTGGCGGAGGAGTTGGTGTTTGACGTCGCCGGAGGTGGTGTTTGACAGTGACGAAGGTGGTGGTTGTGGTTGTCGGTTCTTTAAGTGGTGGTGGTGGTGGTGGGACCTTATATCTATAAATCCATATTAGTTCATTTTTTTAAAACTAATAAATAATAAAAGAAATAATAAAAACTGGAAAAGAAATATAAAGGGCAATATAGTCTTTTAATTTCAGTGAGGGATTAAGAATGCAACAATAATACTATAGGGACGGTCCGAGTGCAAAATAAAAGTTAGGGACCAAACGTGCAATTTTAACCAAACCACAGGGACGATTTCAGTAATTTACTCTAAAAATAACGTACAATAATAATAGTTAAAAGTAATTAATATAAAATTTTATAATGTTGTCTTTAAAAACAATAATAATGTTTGTTGTTTAAAATAATGACAATCAAAGAAAAGTAATAATAATATAATCAAATAAATTTTAAAAAAAATTAAATTTCTAAAACCAAATTAAAATAATTAAGAGTTTCCAAATACGTTATTTTATATAACTTACAACAATAATAGTTAAAATTAATATTATATACAAAATTTATATTGTTACATTTAAAAACAAAAACAATGTTTGATGTTTTAAATAATTAAAATAATAGAAATTAAAATCTTAAGCAAATAAAGTTTTTAAAATTTAAATTAATCATAACAACTATAAATATCATTAAACCATATATTATATTTAATTTTATTAATGAGTACCTTACAGGTAGAAGTCATTGAAACAATTGACATTATAAAATTTTAAAAGATATTTACGTTATCATATAATTCAAAACAAACAATATTTATACTAATTTATTATATGATTTATTATATAAGATCTAACGTCTTTAATATATTTAAAAAAACATATATTTGTAAATATTTCAAAAATATATTGTTGTACGCCTAATATATTAATAATCTTGAAAAAATATATTTTGAATAAAATTGTCCATCTAATTGTCACATGAATATTTGTATAGCCTTTTGTATATTCCTTTTTTCCGGAGGATTTCGTCATTTACGATTAAACACACACACGACATTTATCTCATTATCATCACAAATCGAATCTTTCTAGTTGGTATTACCCCTTTCCATTCAAAATTATTGAGTGAATACGTTATATGCAATGATTACATCAAAAAGAAAATACCTTGATCGATCTAAATCAATGAACAATATATAGACCTCTCAACAATTCAATATCTAAATCAATGAAACAAGTATCAGTCCTACTGCCTTTAGAACCTTAAGAACTGCTTAATTTCAAATCAATCTTGAATACTATGATAGAAAGATTCCACTCTTTTCCTGATGCACTTGCCTTAAAAGGGTATTCAAATTCAAGAACAAAACTAAATTCCATGTACTGGATTAAGATAAATCATTCGAGAAAGATAAATTTTAAACCATAAATTGACAACTATCTGATATTGTATTAAGAACTTCAATTACAAGTAGAATCACTTCAGATTAAAATCCGGTGTCAAACAAGAACCCTACAAACCCTAAATTCTATTAACCACCAAATCCGTATAGAGTACGGCCTTGGCGCTTCAAAGCATATACCACGTCCATGGCCGTAACAGTTTTCCGGCGAGCATGTTCGGTGTATGTGACGGCGTCGCGGATGACGTTTTCAAGAAAGATCTTCAAAACTCCTCGGGTTTCCTCGTAGATTAACCCACTGATACGCTTAACACCTCCTCGTCTGGCCAGACGGCGAATCGCCGGCTTGGTGATGCCTTGGATGTTGTCCCGGAGAACCTTACGATGTCGCTTGGCTCCTCCCTTTCCCAATCCCTTGCCTCCCTTTCCTCTTCCTGACATTATTTTTTTTTTGTCTCTGGAATGAATTTGATTTTCGTTTGTGATAGAAATGTTGTTGATTTGGGGTTTTGTAAGAAAGGTGGGAGGGGTATTTGTTTTGTGGCTGTTGGATCGAATAAGGTTATAATGGATTGCTGGCCGTCCGATTGCGATCTGTGTGACCAGCAATAAAACGTTTTGATTGGTTCATTTTACTATTGCTGGATCTAGGTAACACTAAAAAGGGTCCTGCATTAAGTAACTTCGGGAAAAATATAGAAACCAAATTGGTAGCACCTAATACCGATCTATATGTTTTATTAAAAATACTACCATATTATTTTTCAATAAAAAATATGTATCTTTAATTTATATATGTATATTGTTTTTAATAAATGTCATATTTTCTACTCTGTTAAACAAAAAGGATTACAAGTAGTAATTTTTAATAAATATAAATTTTTGAGGTCAAATTTGTCTACGAAATAGAGTTTTGAGGTTTTTATTGTTAGTAAGTAATTAATTAATAAGCATTTAGCTATTTTCTTGACTGAAAAAATTGTTATACACAAAAATTAATATATATGATAATTTTATGTTGTAGTAATATCAAACTTAATGATTAACGTTTTTTAATCATTTTTGCTCCAAATAATAGCTATATGAATTTTCGTCATGTGACTAATTTAAATCATTCAATACACATTTTGATATGGTGTGGCTATTCGAAATCCATACAACCATTTTGAAATAATAAGTTACTATACATATAAACGGTAGCCAAGCTATAACACACGTTCAACTTCAGTCACACTTATAGTTATAAGACTATATGTACCGATTTTTCGCTACACTGAAATCATGTGAGACAAACTTCAATTTATGAGTTAACGACATAAACATTTACTTTATGTGACGATTTATGACATTTGGTCACTTTTTTTTACTCTAGTATATCTGTCACTTTTTTATGTATAGAGTAACAAATGCGTCGAACTCAATCTTCTATAGTCACGTCTCCCAATTAATAAGTGGTTGAACGTTCCGCCAAAATCTTTCAGTTCATTCCAGCTACTTACTTATTAGAAGGTGTGGCAATACGATTTTGAATAGTCACACGATGGAGACATTCAGCTGCTTAAAATATCGTATGGGTGACTATTCGTTTCCGGCGTCAAGTGACCAAAGCCCTTTTTGTAGTAGTGATATGGATCTGAATAAGGCTTCCCATAAGGATCCTTTCCCCTACCACACATAGACTCCATGATAGATGGTACGGCTGACCATGAACTGCTAACGTTTATGGATGTATTAGCGGGGTTCCAACAAATCCAAATGGAACCATCTGACCAAGAGGATACTGCATTCATTACCCCAACATGTATATATTGCTATGTTGTTATGCCCTTTAGTATTAAAAATGCATGTGAAACGTACCAAAGGTCAGTCAACTGGGTGTTCAAGGATAAATTGGGGGACACCATGGAAGTCTACATCGATGACATGGTGGTAAAATCAAAGAAAGTTGAGGATCGCCTCAAGGATCTTGAAGACGCCTTCAACATACTAGACGAATATAACATGAAGCTAAACCCTTCCAAGTGCCACTTTGGAATGAGGTCATGCAAGTTCCTTGGATACATGGTGACTAAAAGAGGAATATAAGCAAGTTCGGAGCAAATAAAAGCCACCATCGAGTTAAGATCCCCATCCACGACGAATAATATTTAGAGACTAGCAGCAAGAGTAGCAACACTTAACAGGTTCATCTCAAGATCCTCAGAAAGGTGCAAGCCTTTCTATGATATCTTGAAGAGGAACAAAAGATTTGAGTGGACTAAAGAGCACGAAGATGCTTTTCAGGAACTTAAAAATTATTTAAGTTTTGCTCCCTTGTTAGTGAAACCACTAGATGGGGAACCACTCTTCCTACACCTTTCAGTATCCTCTAACGCTGTAAGTGTAGTTTTAGCCAAGGATCTCAATGGGGATCAACATCTTATATACTATGTAAGTAAAAGTCTCCTGGATCCTGAGACCAGGTGTTCCCATCTTGAAAAACTAATACTCGCATTAGTAACTGCTTCCATAAAACTAAGACACTATTTTGAAACACACACCATACGTGTGAGAACTAATTACCCCATCAAGAATGTTATGCGAAAACCATAGATGCCAGGTAGGATGGCAAAGTGGTTCGTGAAGCTAAGCACATATGACATCAAGTATGAACCAAGATCAGCAATAAAGTCACAAGCACTAGCAGACTTTGTGGCTGATTTCAATGATGATCTACAACTTGGAACAGAGTTAGAAAGCAAGGAACTCCAGAAAGTAGTAAGCATGGGAATATGGACACTCTTCATTGGTAGATCCTCAAACTTCAGAGGAACAGACCTAGGGATCATACTAAAATCACCACAGGGGGACATCATACCCCAGGCAGTTAGTTGTGAATTCTATGCAACCAACAACAAAGTTGAATGTGAAGCATTGGTCATGGGATTACAACTAGCCAATGATCTTAAAGTATTCATTGACTCCTTATTATTAACTAATCGCTTTAATGGATCCTGTGCAGTAAAAGGCAAAAGACTAGCATTATACCTCCAAATCCTCAAAAATATGGCCTCTGAATTCGAAGCTTTCAGCCTAAGCCAAGTTCCCAGAGAAGAAAATGTTGAGGCAGACGCACAAGCCAACTTAGGATCTTCCTTTAGGATCCCGCCAGAAATTAGGATCCCTTTACCCATATATTGATCTCAGCGATAGAAGATCCCTCCAACAAACTAGATGATCCCAATCACCATGACCAAACAACCAACGTGGCAATAATCGAGGATCATAACCCTCAACCACTTCCTCAAGATCCTAATCGCCAGGGTCCCAACATTCAGGATCCTCCGCAACACTCCAAATCTTGGATCCAATCCATCATGGAATATCTCCAAAATGGCACAATCCCAAGAGAAGAAAAAAGTGAGAGAGCATTCAATATGAGGATCTCATGATTTGTGATGATCCAAGGAAGAATATGCAAGAAGTCCATGGAAGGTCCATACCTTAGATGCTTAGAAGATCATGAAGTTGCAAAAGTCCTAAAAGATATACATGAAGGAGATTGTGGAAACCACACTGGGGGAAATCCTTATGTTCCAAAGCATTAAAGACTGCATACTGCTGGCCAACAATGAAAAAGGATGCTTTCTTGCATGCCCAGAAATGTGATGCTTGCCAAAGACATAACAACATCCTACATCAACTAGTAGAATAGTTACATACTATCATTTCCCCTTAGCCATTCATGAAATGGGGAATGGATGTAGTTGGCAAGTTACCAAAGGCCCTTGGGGGAAAGGTATTCATGTTAGTGATGACAGATTACTTCTTGAAATGGATAGACGTTGAAGCCTTTGTTCAAGTACGAGACAAGGAAGTAGTATTGTTTATCAAACGAAATATCCTGATCAGGTTCGAGATCCCTGCTGAGATCATATGTGATAATGGATCCCAGTTCATAAGCAAAAGGAATAAAGACTTTTGCATGAGTTGGGAGATTAAAATGGTAATGTCCATTTCTCACATGGGAAACGGAGAGTGACATGATGAGTCGCTACTCGTATTTGTTTGCTGATGTGTGATTCTGGGGACGGAATCATTCTAAGGGGGGAGAATTATAACGCCCGTGTTTCTAGGCTAGACATTAATATTGACATAATAGTCTAGGTTAACCTTTGAAACTCATTTTGAAGAAATGAAAAGGAATTATGTGAATATTATGTGAATTATGTGTTTTATGCTTAATTATTATGATTTAATTAATTAAGAATAAAAATGAGCGTCGAAAATAAATATCAGATAAAGCTGATATCTATTAAGAAAGTTGTAGTGGTCGTGACAAGGATTATGGATATGTAAAAGAATGTCGAAATCCGAGTTATAACGAAGAAGTTATGACCTGTCGAAGTTTCGCGACAAAACCGGCACGGTGCCGAATGACGTAAAAAGTGAGTTTTTGATAAACTACTTTTTAGCCTTAGCGATCTAAACAAAAGTCGTAGTGTTCGTTAAACCGAGAGTATGTATAAAAAGAACGTCCAAATCTGACTTCGTATGAGGAAGTTATGATTTTTCTAAGTTTCAGCTTAGCAGTAGACAGCTAAAAACTCGAATTTTAGATCGAGTGATTTTTAGCAGACACAACTTAAACGAGAATCGAAGGTCTCGTCGATAGTAGTACAATGGTAAAAAGACAAATGAAAACGGACGTCGGATGAAGAAGTTATGAATTTTTAACGGATTTCCTGTCCCGGTCTGTTAAAAATAATAATATAAAAACTAAAATCAAAATTAGCCGACGAAGTCTAAACGAAAGTTGTAGAGCGTAATTTTACCTACGCGTGCATATAAAGAACGTCAAAAAACGGAGCCCGTATGCGAAAGTTATGGATTTTAGAAGTTTTTGCACAAAAATCGAGAAAAAATGTCAAATCCGAGAAATTTCGCAAGGTGGGACTTCGGCCACGTCACCCTCGCTAATAACGAGCCACGTGTCCGAAAATGCTGAGTCACCGAGGCCAGCTGGCGAGGCGTGTCGCCTTCCCTCACATCCGAAGTGCGGTCCAGTAGGAGTCCGACGCGTGCCTCTCCTGACGTATCCGAGCCTCGCATGGTGCGCCACGAACCCCCCTCGGACCATAGACCTCGGTCCAATCAGAAGGCCACACCTGGACCCTCGCACGTGTGAGCCATCTGCGTGCCTTCGCCTCCTGCTGCCACGCGCCTTCGCTGCTGACTCACCCTTCTTAGCCGACCTTCGGACTCGCCTATAAATAGAAGGCTTGCGAGCCTTCCCGGGTAGTTTTGGAGATTTTGCCCTTTTCACTCCTTTTTCAATATTTTTACTAGTTTGACATCCCCCGAAGCCCCGATATCAATTATAGCACCCGAAACACGTCCCGAAGTGCCCGAGAAGCCTGAGAAAATTATCTTTTCAGTTTCGAAGCCCGACCCTCGTAGAGCCCGCTTTCTCAATAAAACTCTCGGTTTTATTAGAAACGATCGTTTTAGGAAACGAAGTGCTGCCCGATTATCATTAAATCATGTGAGTGTGTAGTTACTTTCACCTTACACATAGATATGAAATATTTTATATAAAATACGTGCTGTGTGAATATATATTGTTTGTTTATTTGAGATGGATGTTGAAGGAATGATTTATATAGTTTTTTAAATAATTTAAACCGTATATGTATTTTTATCTACAAAAATGTTGGGTAAAACATGGGTAGATGAAATAGTGAGTGTGTGATGAAAGGTGAGTTGGATAAATGAGATGATCAGTGATATAGATCATGAGTTGAGGGTGAGTGGTGAAATATGAGAGAATCACTTACCCAAACGTGGCCCCCGTCATTCAGCAGAGTATGAATGACAACCATGGACTATTCTAGATGATCTGTGGAACACTAGCAGGCTCGCAACCTGTAAGTGTGTGAACTATATGTTCATCAGCTACTCTAAAAACCCATTGACATGTATTGCAGGGGGGGATTCCCGTGAATAATATTGTCGATAAATAAGAGCTATGGACTTAGCACATGTTGAATAAACCTTGGCAGCTATGGAGTTAGTGCCTGTTGTATAAACCCTGGCGACGATGTGACTTCGTGCCTATTCCTTAGGATGAGTCCTTAGGAATGAGTGATAGTTGAATCTTAGGGTAAATCCTTAAGAAATAAATAAGATAATGGGGTTGGGGTAATTTGGTTGATTGATTGATGTTTAAGTATAATAAATTTATTTATTGTGGGTTGAAAACCCTATATGCTCACCAGGCTTCCAAGCCTGACCCACTCAGCTTTTTATATTACAGGTAGTGGACCCCGAGCATAGTCAGATGATGATGATGAGTGATTTTTGGACTATAGGCCAGTAGTTGTAAATAACTGTTGTAAGGCTTATGATGTCTTATTTATGCTTTTGATCTGTATCGGAATATGACATCCCGAGGTTTTGATATAAAAGGAAATTATATATTTCTTAAAGAAAGGTTTTGATAAACTTTTATCATGTTTTTTTTTGGGAACAAATTCCACAACATCTTTTAAAAAGATTACTCTGATTTTATTTTAAAAGCATAACTTAAATCGGTCTTTTCTGTCCAAGAAATTTGGGGATGTCACAGTTGGTATCATAGCATTAGTTTAAGCGAACTAAGAAATTGTAGGATTTCTAGACTTAAACTTAGAATGCTAAGTGATGATTGTGAGATGAGTGTCTACCATATTTTAGACACAAGCACTAGTTTATTTTAGGAAAGATGCCTAAAATGCTTTTATGTGCTAAATGTTATATGTTTGTCATATATGCCATTATTTGTTCGGATCTATGGTCTGTTGCCGACCGGATCTGGAAACCTTATGTGTGTAGGATTCTAAACCTATGACTACGATATTAGAACTAACATATAAACGTTTCGGAGTAATAACGAAGATTTAACGTCAATCGAAAATAAAGATCTAAATTCACCTACGATTGGTGTATAGATCGAAATGGCGAGTACGCAAAGTGAATTCGGAAACGATAATCCGCAGCCTGAGCCAATCACGATGACTGGGGTGCAGGCAATGGTGCGTACGATGTTGGATCAACAGATGGAAGAAACAAAACGTTTACTTCAACAAAGTAAGGATGAACTTACTGTGCCAGTACGTCAGGCATCTGCTCTTGAGGCAACTATATGGGTTGCTAAGTCTATTGAATAAATGATCAATGACAGGACCGCCAACAAGGTTGAAGTTGGTAAGAAGAGGAAATTTGAGGGGTCTTCAAGGCCCAACAAGAGCAACATATTCTCAAAGTCTGGTAAAAGAGGAGGTAAAGGAAAATGGTGCGGGAAGTGCAAAAATAAACACTCTAGGAATCATGACAGGAAGGTGAAATGCTTCAAGTGTGGAGAAATTGGACATTACGTGAATGAGTGTAAGATTCCCAAGGGGGTGTGTTACGGATGTAAGGAAGAAGGCAATATTTCTAAGGACTGTCCGAAGAAAAATGAAGTAACAAGGCCAAGCGCACCGCCAACGCCAAGGGAATTTTAGAATATCCTTGACGAAGCAAGTAACAACGCTAGGAATTAGAAGTAAAGACTTGATACCCGAAGATCAAGTTATGAAGTAGTAATGTGAATAGTAACAAGTGGTTTAGCCTATTAGAGGCATAGTATAAGGTAAACTTGAACCTCTGTGTAATCGTTTCAAGGAAATAATATAAACCCTGGTTTTGTCATCTGATGAATTGAATGACTATGTGAAATTCTTGTATGGTGATTTGGAGAACTGCGAGATAATACTTGGGACGAGTATGAGTAGGTGTGAATGGTAGTAGAGGCCTATACTACCGGAAGCACATGACTCATACTTGGTTCAAGGAAAGTCACAAGGTTACCAAGGAGCTAGTAATTGATTCCGTCTTGTTCTAGTGTGTCGTTACCATCGTTTCGGTAATGAATAAGAAGATAATTGTTATTCCGACCTTAGAGGTCATATCAAATCGAGTCCGACTAAGATGAGTATGTCACGTAGTTCAGAGAACCAAATTCGATGTAGCATTTGACTTAAGCCAGAAGATTGAAGTGAAAGATGATCAAAGCGATCAATAGAAGTATCGCGCTCATTGTTAAAGAAGTTGATAGTTAGAAATGATACATGTTGAACTGTGATTGTATCACATTAGAACATGAAGGAAGGTATAGTTTGTTCCGAAATTTGTCCCTAGGAGAACTGAGTCCAAGTAGTGCATTATACGATGAGATATCATTAGAACATGACCCATCGGTCTGTTACAATGAATGAAGGAAAGTACTTATTCAAAGAAGAAAAGGGAGTCCTTAATAAGGATTAATTTTGTAACTTGAAGGTTACAATTGAAAGTCCTACGGAGATCTGAAGCTTTTTAGGATTAGCTGGATATTACCGAAGGTTTATCCAAGGCTTTTCTTCGATCGCGACTCCAGTAACAGCTTTGACCCACAAAGGAGCTATTTATACTTGGAATGAGAAGTTAAAGAAGAAGTTGTGTGAAGCACCGATTCTTTCGTTACCTGAAGAAGTTTATGACTTCATAGTTTATAGTGATACCTCTGGAGTTGGGTTAGGTTGTGTTCTAACCCAAAGGGATAAAGTGATAGTGTATGCAACGAGGCAATTGAAAGAGCATGAAAAGAACTACCCCACTCATGATCTGGAGTTGGCAGCGGTAGTATTCGCCTTAAAGATATGGAGGCACTATCTTTATGGTACTAAATGCAAACTTTTCACTGATCATAACAGTCTTCAATATCTCTTTAATAAGAAGAAATTGAACATGAGGCAACGGCGCTGGCTAGAGTTACTCAAGGACTACGACTGTGAGATACTTTACCACCCTGGTAAAGCAAATGTCGTTGCTAATGCTCTCAGCCGGAAGGTAAATCTTGAAAAGAAAGGGCCAAGAGCGTTGAGAATTGAAGTTGTCTCGACAATTGTGGAAAGTATAAAGAAAGCTCAAGAGGAAGCTTTAGAGAAAAATGACCGAAAGGAAGAACGTTTGGGCAAAACGTTAGTGTTTGATACAAACGGTCAAGGACTGAAGGTATTGAAAGATAGGATTTGGGTACCTAAGACGGGAGGAGTAAGAGATATTCTGATGGAAGAAGCTCACAAGACCATGTACTCAATTCATCCCGGCAGTACAAAAATGTATAGGGATCTAAAACCCTATTACTGGTGGCCGACGATGAAGCTCGATGTTGCTAAGTATGTGGCCGACTGTGTAACTTGTGCTAGGGTTAAGGCACAACATCAGAAACCGTATGGGAGTTTAGAACCTTTACCTGTACCCAAGGTAAATGGGAAGACATCATCATGGATTTTGTGACTAAACTGCCCAGAACAAGGAACAGTCACGACATGATTTGGGTGGTCGTTGATCGCTTCACTAAGAGTGCGCATTTCATAGCTGCCAACGAAAAATGGTCTATGGATAAACTTGCGAATTATTACGTGAAGGAAATTGTGAGGCTTCACGGTGTTCCGTTAACGATTGTATCAGATCGTGACATCCGTTTTACCTCAAGGTTTTGGAGGAGTCTACAAGAGGAATTGGGTACCAAGTTGTGTTTGAGTACAGCTTACCATCCGCAAACCGATGGTCAGAGCGAACGAACAATTCAAACATTAGAGGATATGCTGAGAGCATGTACCCTAGAATTCCAAAGTAACTGGGATGAACACTTACATCTAGTAGAATTTTCCTATAATAACAGTTTCCACTCGAGCATCAAGATGTCACCTTATCATGCTTTGTATGAAGAAAAGTGTCGAACGCCGTCATGTTGGCTGGAAGCTGGGGAAAAGCAGTTTATGGGACCTGAAATAGTCCATCAGACTGCTGAAAAGTTGAAAGTGATTAGGGAAAGGATGTTAGCTGCTCAAGATCGTCAAAAGAGCTATGCTGACAAGAAAAGACAACCGATATCATTCGAAGTTGGAGATTCGGTTATACTTAAAGTCTCTCCGTGAAAAGGGACTTATAAGATTTGGAAAAAAAGGGAAAATTGAGTCCAATGTTTATTGGACCGTTTAAAGTTCTTCAGAGGATTGGGAATCAAGCCTACAAGGTAGAATTACTAGAAGAACTAGAGGGTATTCATAATACCTTCCATGTGTGCTATTTAAGAAAGTTTACGGGAGATGTGCCCGACATAATTCCCATTTCTGAAATTAAGGTTGGATGAAAACAAAAGGTTAATTGAAGAACCTAAGGCAATCGTTGACCGTAAGACTAAGAAGTTGCGACGCAAGATGGTCGATTTAGTGCTTATGCGTTGGAAACATACGAATGGGCCAAATCTCACCTGGGAAACGGAGAGTGACATGATGAGTCGCTACCCGTATTTGTTTGCTGATGTGTGATTCCGGAGACGGAATCATTCTAAGGGGGAGAGAATTGTAACACCCGTGTTTCTAGGCTAGGCATTAATATTGACATAATAGTCTAGGTTAACCTTTGAAACTCATTTTGAAGAAATGAAAATGAATTATGTGAATATTATGTGAATTATGTGTTTTATGCTTAATTATTAAGATTTAATTAATTAAGAATAAAAATGAGTGTCGAAAATAAATATTAGATAAAGCTGATATCTATTAAGAAAGTTGTAGTGGTCGTGACAAGGATTACGGATATATAAAGAATGTCGAAATCCGAGTTATAACGAAGAAGTTATGACCTGTCGAAGTTTCGCGACAAAACCGGCACGGTGCCGAATGACGTAAAAAGTGAGTTTTTGATAAACTACTTTTTAGCCTTAGCAATCTAAACAAAAGTCGTAGTGTTCGTTAAACCGAGAGTATGTATAAAAAGAACGTCCAAATCTGACTTCGTATGAGGAAGTTATGATTTTTCTAAGTTTCAGCTTAGCAGTAGACAGCTAAAAACTCGAATTTTAGATCGAGTGATTTTTAGCAGACACAACTTAAACGAGAATCGAAGGTCTCGTCAATAGTAGTACAACGGTAAAAAGACAAACGAAAACGGACGTCGGATGAAGAAGTTATGAATTTTTAACGGATTTCCTGTCCCGGTCTGTTAAAAATAATAATATAAAAACTAAAATCAAAATTAGCCGACGAAGTCTAAACGAAAGTTGTAGAGCGTAATTTTAACTACGCGTGCATATAAAGAACGTCAAAAAACGGAGCCCGTATGCGAAAGTTATGGATTTTAGAAGTTTTTGCACAAAAATCGAGAAAAAATGTCAAATCCGAGAAATTTCGCAAGGTGGGACTTCGGCCACGTCACCCTCGCTAATAACGAGCCACGTGTCCGAAAATGCTGAGTCACCGAGGCCAGCTGGCGAGGCGTGTCGCCTTCCCTCACATCCGAAGTGCGGTCCAGTAGGAGTCCGACGCGTGCCTCTCCTGACGTATCCGAGCCTCGCATGGTGCGCCACGAACCCCCCTCGGACCATAGACCTCGGTCCAATCAGAAGGCCACACCTGGACCCTCACACGTGCGAGCCATCTGCGTGCCTTCGCCTCCTGCTGCAACGCGCCTTCGCTGCTGACTCACCCTTCTTAGCCGACCTTCGGACTCGCCTATAAATAGAAGGCTTGCGAGCCTTCCCGGGTAGTTTTGGAGATTTTGCCCTTTTCACCCCTTTTTCAATATTTTTACTAGTTTGACATCCCCCGAAGCCCCAGTATCAATTATAGCACCCGAAACACGTCCCGAAGTGCCCGAGAAGCCTGAGAAAATTATCTTTTCGGTTTCGAAGCCCGACCCTCGCAGAGCCCGGTTTCTCAATAAAACTCTTGGTTTTATTAGTATCGATCGTTTTAGGAAACGAAGTGCTACCCGATTATCATTAAATCATGTGAGTGTGTAGTTACTTTCACCTTACACATAGATATGAAGTATTTTATATAAAATACGTGCTGTGTGAATATATATTGTTTGTTTATTTGAGATGGATGTTGAAGGAATGATTTATACAGGTTTTTAAATAATTTAAACCGTATATGTATTTTTATCTACAAAAATGTTAGGTAAAACATGGGTAGATGAAATAGTGGGTGTGTGATGAAAGGTGAGTTGGATAAATGAGATGATCAGTGATATAGATCATGAGTTGAGGGTGAGTGGTGAAATATGAGAGAATCATTTACCCAAACGTGGCCCCCGTCATTCAGCAGAGTATGAATGACAACCATGGACTATTGTAGATGATCTGTGGAACACTAGCAGGCTCGCAACCTGTAAGTGTGTGAACTATATGTTCATCAACTGTACTCTAAAAACCCATTGACATGTATTGTAGGGGGGATTCCCGTGAATAATACTGTCGATAAATAAGAGCTATGGACTTAGCACATATTGAATAAACCTTGGCAGCTATGGACTTAATGCATGTTGTATAAACCCTGGCGACGATGTGACTTCGTGCCTATTCCTTAGGATGAGTCCTTAGGAATGAGTGATAGTTGAATCTTGAGGTAAATCCTTAAGAAATAAATAAGATAATGGGGTTGGGGTAATTTGGTTGATTGATTGATGTTTAAGTATAATAAATTTATTTATTGTGGGTTGAAAACCCTATATGCTCACCAGGCTTCCAAGCCTGACCCACTCAGCTTTTTATATTACAGGTAGTGAAAGAAAGAAAAAAGAATATTAATGATATAGAATTCCAATATGTAAGGTCTATGAGTCATCTCAGAAAAAGTTGTGTAATAAAGCATCAATACGGATTCATCATTAACATTAAATGGATCTGCTCATCGAACAAAAAATAAAGAGCTTCGAGCCAATAAAGGCTAAGAGATTTTTGAATAAACTCAAAGTACACTCTTTCTACCTTCTATTTTCATCTATTTCTTTTTATTTTTCTGAGAGGCAATACTAACTTAAGCATCGGAGGGGATTTAGCCGAGCTAACTCCCACCCCAAGCTAACGTTTGCTATGCGCAGAAAATCAAGGATTCTAACGCATAAGGATCCTAGCGTCCAAGGATCTTGATACATAGGGATCCTGACAATAGATGATCCTGACATTGTAGGATCCGGACATTCGAGGTTCTTAGCATTCATGGATCCCGGTAGATACATAATTATGTGATCTTGACGATTTCAATATGCAATTATCAAAGTAACCATGAACAGAGATTGATCATATCTCCTACGATTAAGGATACTTAATCCCCTCTAAGCTTTAAAGAGTTAATTACCTCTTTCATACGAGTTAAGGTTTCTATACCTCGCTTGGATGCACACAATCTTACTATGGGATGTGAATAAGGGGATCATTTCACGCTTTAGTGACTTGGCAACCCTCTTATTTCTGAACATATGACAAGATACTGACATTTAAACATAGGGTTTATAACACTTACGTGTTATCCAAAGTTGGGATCTTCCCCATTGATTTCATAAGGTTAATAACTGTAACATCCTAAAATTTAAGATAAGGTTCTTAAATTAATTAAGTAATTAAATAAAGCATGATTTTCTTAATTAGTTAATTTAAATGATAATTATATCATTAGTTGATATAAACCTTATAAAGTTAAAGGTTGAAATGTTAACGTTTCAGAGTTAAGGGACCACAAGTATCAATTTGGCAAAGTATGTTTGACCAATGGTTGACTCAACTAATGGAAGTGACTACAAAAGTTATGTAATGGATGGAGAGCGACTTAAGATGTCTATTCTCAAAGAAAAGTCACACATATTGGAAGAATGGACCATTTTTGACAAAAATGTAAACTAGAGGGACCAATTGTGAAAATATTGGGAAATAAGATGCAAGCCTCCTTCATTCTTCTTGTTCATATCGTGTTTTTGCAAGGGAAGAACTCCCTAATGACGATTTTGATCAAAAGAGCTCCTAGGGTTTGAATCAAGCAAGTTTAGAAGCATTCAAACAAGAAGGGAAACAATGAAGGGCTAATGAGGTATAATCTATTCTCTATTACTCCTAAATTTCGAGTTTAATACTTGGAGAAAACACCAATGTCGAATTTAGCTTCTTCTAAGGGTTAGGGTTTTGGTTTCTAATCTCCCTAGAGTAGTTTTGGTGATTCCAATCTCAATCCAATCATTATATTGGTAGATTTGATGACTTGGGTAAAAATCTCCATGAACCCTATAAATCTAAATCGGGGATTTCATTTTTAGATGTTAAATTGGAAGGGATTCAATGACCTAGATGATTTTTTATGATAACAAATCCAATTGGAATACTCAAACACATCCATGTTGGTAGAATGTTGCATAAACATGAATTTTAGGTGATTTTAGGAAAGATGTGATGACATCAATGGATTTTATGCATTAAGATATAATTGTTGAAAAAATGAAGTTCATAACATGAATGGATGCTATTAGAATGATTTAGATGCAAAATGCTAAATGTTGATTGATTATTGGACGAATCCATGGAGTTTGTGGTAAAAAGGGTATTTTGGGAAATGTATAAATTACTACATAAAGATTGACATCTAAGAAGTGAATGACATTAATGAATATGAATTGACACTATAGAGATGATATTGGAACATAAACATGAATGGATGCTAGTAAGGTTCTAGCTTTGATGATTGTTTTGATCCAAAGGGTAAATTGGGAAAGATGGAATGGAATTGAGGATTCCATGGTTAGTTTAAGTGCTTAACAACACCCAATGATGTATTAAATGATTTAGGAATAAGTCATATTGGTTCAAGAATGTTTTTAAGCAACTTGAGCTCTTAACACTTTCATTTGAGTGTTTGTAAACATTATGAACATAACACTTTGATAGAGGGCTTGATGAATTAAGTTGAATGTTTTGACATGATAAAACATCCTATAGTAGTGCTTAAAGACCTTTATAGGTGTTCCAAATGGTTACCTAAAAGACAAAAACCATCTAAGCAAGTTTAAGACTCAAAAAGTGAGTTTTTGGGGGTGTTTGGGCTGCTACGGCACGCGACCCGCATGGCATAGCACGCGGCCCGCGCACATGCATCAGTTTCCCAACTCGACCAAAAATCTGAACTTTAGTATTTTCCACATAACTTTTTCATACGGACTCGGATTTGCACGCGATTTTCGCCTACGTTCATATTTTTGAATGAGGAATAGTATGAAGCAATAAAATTTATTAATGGAACATTTGAGGGGTATTTTGGTCATTTTAATGAATTGTGTCTATATGTTATATAGGTGGTATTTAAGAGTGTTGCTCTAAGGAAAGGAAGTAGAAGGTGACTAGCTAGCCTTCTTGTGATACAGGTGAGTACGTGTTGGCATTTTTCCCACTTTGGGGTACATGGAAAAATGATTTTATAATAATGAAATGCAATGCTTTGATATATGAAATGTTTTGAAACGAAAGAGTCAAATGTTTTTGGAAAGAGTGCCTTAAGCCAATAATGTTTTTGAAAGAAAATAACGTTTTGGAATATCGAATGTTTTGAAAATATGATTGAAATGTTTTGAAATATAGATGCTTTACTTTTGAAATGATTTTATGATACTAATGTATGAAATGTTTAAAGCATGGAAAGTAATGAAAATAAATGTAAAGTAATGAAAATGAATGGAAAATAATGAAAGGAATTGGAAAGTAATGAAATCAAAACTGTCCGGGTCATGATACCTCGTAAGAGGCACTGAAGGAATCTATCGGGGTGACGCCTCCACTTCGCGAGATAGATTTCCTAATGGAAATGATGCCTTGGTGGATTGATTTGTTCTTTCCACCTTGGTCTAGACTTGGAAGTGGTTCCTTGATTGGACGTAGACCCTAAGTATAAAAATGGCAACGGTATAATACCGGAATTAGCCCTTAATTATAAAAGAAAATGAAATATGGAAATATGGCTTTTGAAATGAAATGAAAGGAAAGGAAATGAGAAGATATGAAATGATATTTATGACATGTATGAAATGAGTTTTCCTTGAAAATGCTTGAAAATGTTTTATGGTCTAAAACTATGTTTTGCAAAGATGAAACGTTTTTGATGAAAAAGTGATAAATGTTTTAGGTCTCAAACCCGCGTAGCTCACGCGACATTATTGTCTTACGTATCTCTTTTTAATGTCATGTATCTCAGGTTACACTTAAGGAGAGAGAATGATAGATGGAAGTTATAAGTCAAGTGATAGAGAATGGAGTTGAACTTGTTAAGTTCCTTATTAATTGTATTGATGTAATTCTTATTTGCTTGCTATGGTTGTATTGATGCTTAATGGTAACACCCACTGTTTTAAATTTGTAAATGTTTTTGTGGGACCGGTCCTTGTTAAATGTGGGTTAACACCCGAATGTTTTTCTTAAAACCAGAGCATATTAAAGTTTAAAAAAATTGGGGTGTTACAGTTTGGTATCAGAGCCATAGTTTAAGCGAATTAGGAGTGGATCATTCCACTCCTAGGCTTAGAGTTTGGTTATGGAAAGTGTGAATGAGTCATAGGATTGCTATGCCTTAAGTTAGGTAGAATCTTATGCAACAAGTGATATAAAGGAATTGCCATGCTAGATGATATTAAGCTTTAGATAAGTTAGATAAACTTGTAGAACGCTATATTGAGTGCTTCTAAGATGAGTAATGGAAGTAAGACTAGTGTATGGACGGTATAAAACAATGGAAGAAAACCTCCTAGGTGGTGAAGTCAATGTCAATTATGTATGATGTGGGTATAATAGTATAAGGCCCGTACTATTATAAACACATGATACATACCCGAACTTGGTGGAACCATGAAAAGGTTTTGAGAAATGTGGTAAGGATTCAGGTGAATTAGGGACTTGACCACATGCATTGTGTCAAATAAGAGTCATGAAAGAGTTTAAAGCATGATAATAGACAATTGGAAATTTTGACAGCTTTGATTTTTTTTTGTCAAAGTCAAACAACTAGTATAAATGAAAATTCCTTGGTATACATTTAATACATGTTGGGAATTGAGCTTGTATCCATTAAGTGTTATTGGTAGCGAGTTAGAAGCACCAAGGAATGAAAAAAAAATTAAGCTGTAAAGTTGATAAAAAAACAATTAGCTAAAAAAGGGACATGTTTAACTTTTGGTAAAAGTATAAAATGGGAAAGGAATTAGAACTCCATATTCATGATTAAGAAAATTAGTTGAAGTTAGTAATATGGGAGGAGCTTATGTTATAACATAAGAGTGATAACTTCAAGTTACAAGCAAGTTGATTGAGAAAAGAATGGAACAGAATCATGAATTCCATCCTTGGATGAAAGAAATATTGGGATATGATTGGCAAAACTAGAAGGTGGCCCAATGAACTAAATGGAGAAATGGTGATATGATGATGAAATCAAGATAGTACAAGAAAGTACGCACATGACAACTTGGGAAGGAGCATGATGTTTTGACTCAATGAGATCTTTTGGGATCCTAAGGAGTTGGCAACCGAGTTAATACTATCATATGTTGAGTGTGATGGTAGCTGTGGAATAAGGGTGTCCTTGTAAAACCAAGACACTAGAAAAAGGCAAGCAATGATACGTTAATCTAATGTACTAGAACAGTGAGTGAAGTTACTACAAGGAAAGAATGATAGTGTGAAATACCTTAAGATATTTCTTGAGCCTAAAAGAAGAAAAACATTATGATGACCATCTTGAATTATACAAATAATTGAAACTAAAAAGTGATGATGATAAGTCCATGAGATTACCATACCCTAAGATACTAGATGAATGTGAAGAACAATTTAATGAGAGCTATGTAATTCCAACTTACAAGTTCTATGAACTGTGATGAAAATTTAAGATTATATTGGGAACACGATGAGGGTGACTGAAGAAATAAGACTCCAAGGTAAGATAACTCGATGATGAAAAAACAGTACATGGAAGATGTTATATGATCGACAAAGTAGGCAAACGATTCCACATGATGGAATATCAAAGGATGAAAATTGATCATCAAAAGAAAATTTCTATCAAGTAGGTAAACGATTCCACATGATGTTATAGTGCTAATAAGGTGTGAACAAGAATGAGCAATGGAAGTTTGTTAAAAAGGACTATCAAGAAGACAATGACGATCAAAGGAAATTTCTAAAAATTCCCATGAATAAGTCAGAAAGGAGAACTACTACTACGTGAGAATCAAAGGGTAATTTGGACCTTAAAAGAAATGCCCTCATCTCTTTTAAGGGGTAGATGGTAAGAAGGATATGGAAATGTGATGATGTGATCTTACAAGATCTCATAGTATTTTGGGGGCTTAGTAAGAACAACATGTGGTGCTTGGAATTATGGGTGAAATGAACGAACCAAAGATATAAGATTTATAGGACCTAAATTGTGAAACCTAATGATACGAACTGGGCACGTTCAAGTATAATTGAGTAATATGTTTGGGTATTGCTGCTAATCTGGATTCACCAACCAAATAAAGAGTGGTTAGACTTATGATAGTGAGGTCTTATGTTATAAGTTCACATAGAAGATAGGACTTTGACTCAGAGCATTATGGTTTACTTGACTATGACTAAAGGATGAGGAAATCAAATGATATAAGAATTGGTTGTATATTCAAAAGAAGGATTGTGTGCATAAGTCATAAAGGATGTCTAAAAGCACACACGACCGAGCAATATGTGGTTAATGGATGAACCTTCACTCATTCATAAGAAGGGACAAGAAATAGAAGTAAAGTATGATGCATGAGAAGTTAAACTGATAAAGTGTTGAATGGGAGAGCTGAGTACTGCAACAACAATGTTGAGGGACACGAGAATGCTGAAACTATGATGGAAGCTTTATGCAATCAATGGAAAGGGAAATGTGGAATTCAAGGTCCATAAGGAGTACACGTGAGGCAACGGATTTCCATAAAGAAATAAACAAAACATCTGGATGCATAATGAGGATCATCTTGTGATTTAGCCTTAAAAGAAATTCCTTCATTTCTTTTAAGGGGTAGATAGTTAGGAAGAAAGAAGTTACAAGTGATGAGATCATTCAGACCCAACATGATTTTGAAAGTTGAGTAGAAAATAACATTATGTGCTTTAGAGCTTCATATCATGGTGTGCTTAGGATCGTAGACCTAAGAAACACATTAACTCATGAGATGAGATTTTGGTTTGACATGTTAGTTAAAGTGAACGAAAGGAGATAGGGACAAGGTTCAGGGAGTATACATGGAATTGAATTGGATGGTACTCGTTAGTACAAAGGTAGTAGAAAAAGAAAGGTATACATGATTGGATTATCTTGTTGATAACACTAAAGGAAAGCATCGTTAGAATGAATTGACTTGCAGATCTTGTCGAGGGAAAAGTGTTATTCCAATGAATTTAAAGTAAGACCTTTTGGGAAGAAAGGTACATGTATTAGTAAGAACTAAAGTGTAAAACATGATGGAGTGGAAGTTTAAAAGTAAACTTACGTTGGAATGTGTGATGTACTTGGTGTAAGTATCAGATATTATGCTTAAGAATATAATCGAGTGCAATGAATTGATAATGATGAGTATGGAAAAATTAAGAAATAAGATTGGCACGCTTGAGCAGGAGAGGATGTACTTAAACAACATAGAATGCCTAAGTAAAGAAATAGTCAAATGATGGCATAAGGGTTGGAAGGACTCGATAAAGTTTCATAAATGACTTAAAACATGTTGCTACATGTGGGGATGTATGACTTAAGGTTAGATAACCATATTACATGATGTTGTTAAAAGATCAAAAAGAGACGAAGGGGTAAAAGTGTCCAAGAGGATTAATAACCCATAATGATGTAATAATAATTATTAGAATGGGTTACAATGTGATAAGACGACCAAGGTGATGTGGACGTCGAAGAAATTAGAAAGTGATGGGACGAAAATCTAATGAGATGGCTCGCGATATGATTCCAAGGACGGAATCCTTTTCAAGGGTAGATAATTGTAACATCCTAAAATTTAAGATAAGGTTCTTAAATTAATTAAATAATTAAATAAAGCATGATTTTCCTAATTAGGTCATTTAAATGATAATTATATCATTAGTTGATATAAACCTTAGAAAGTTATAGATTGAAATGTTAACGTTTCAGAGTTAAGGGACCAAAAGTGTCAATTTGGCAAAGTATGTTTGACCAAGGGTTGACTCAACTAATGGAAGTGACTACAAAAGTTATGTAATGGATGAAGAGGGACTTAAGATGTCTATTCTCAAAGAAAAGTCACACATATTGGAAGAATGGACCATTTTTGACAAAAATGTAAACTAGAGGGACCAATTGTGAAAATATTGGGAAATAAGATGCAAGCCGCCTTCATTCTTCTTGTTCAGATCGTGTTTTGCAAGGGAAGAACTCCCTAATGGCGATTTTGATCAAAAGAGCTCCTAGGGTTTGAATCAAGCAAGTTTAGAAGCATTCAAACAAGAAGGGAAACAATGAAGGGCTAATGAGGTATAATCTCTTCTCTATTACTCCTAAATTTCGAGTTCAATACTTGGAGAAAACACCAATGTCAAATTTAGCTTCTTCTAAGGGTTAGGGTTTTGGTTTCTAATCTCCCTTGAGTAGTTTTGGTGATTCCAGTCTCAATCCAATCATTATATTGGTAGATTTGATGACTTGGGTAAAAATCTCCATGAACCCTATAAATCTAAATTGGGGATTTCATTTTTATATGTTAAATTGGAAGGGATTCAATGACCTAGATGATTTTTGATGATAATGAATCCAATTGGAATACTCAAACACATCCATGTTGGTAGAATGTTGCATAAACATGAATTTTAGGTGATTTTAGGAAAGATGTGATGACATCAATGGATTTTATGCCTTTACTACTAACTCTATGGATGTTGATGCAGGAATGAGCCCGATCATGGCCAAAGAACTTCAACAGTTACGACAGATGATCTCAAGCGTACTCGGACTAGTCCAGCCTATATCGTAAGTCTCCAAAACAAGCCACGGGATCTCGAGATTCGCTCCTGCAATCGCTTACACCGAGGTCCCAAAGCGCTTCCAAACTCTCGACATGAAGCCTTATGATAGGACCACGGATCCTATAAATCTAAACCTTATTCCAAACCTGATCATCATAGGGTTAATGCCCTTGAAGATGAATGGGATGAAGAAGAATTTCCTAAGATCACTAACTATTGTTTTTTGTGGATATTTCAGGTCTAATATTTGCCATGCAGGATCTTGGCGACAAAGCGAGATGGCCAAGAAAGGGAGAAAAGTCCACCACCTAGAAAGACAAGTCCAAATGGTGCACATACCACGAGGACTTTGGTCACGTTACTGAAGATTTCATAGCCCTACGAAAGGAGATTGGTTACCTACTTAGCAAGGGATACCTCAAGGAGACCCTCAGCAGAAGAAAAGAAAGATCCAAAGAAAAGGATCAGGATCCTCATAAGACCCTAGAAAAATCAGGATCCCCTCCTGCGGATGCTAAGGTAATCAATGTAATCTCTGGAGAATGTAACATTTCTGGTACCTCTTACTCTACAGCAAAAAGACGTGTTAAAGTGTTTAAGACGGAGAAAGAAGAAAAGCCACAGAATAATACATCGATCACAAATGAGAAGGAGATCACATTCGACGAAACGGATAGAACAGATGTACAGGATCCTCATCACGGTGGATTGGTGGTCACTATTTACATCGCCAACCATTTTGTCAGAAGGATCCTTGTTGACGAAGGATCCTCAGTTAACATCATACTCATGGACGCTTTAAAAGGGATGAACATCCCTAAAGCTGAAATAGTCAAAAGATCCTCAATGCTAATCGGATTCAGTGGCGAAACAAAACATACAGTCGACGAAAAAAAGCTACATATTTACATAGAGGGGGTAAACTCTATGCAACGCTTTTGTGTGATCAATACATTATCCTCCTATAATGTTATACTAGGTAGACCATGTATCCACGATATGAAGGTTGTCCCCTCGACATACCATCATTAAGAATTTTCAAATAAGTATCTTAAAAATAAGAGTAAATTACTGAAATCGTCCCTATGGTTTGATCAAAATTACATGTTTAGTCCCTAATTTTTATTTTGCACTCGGACGGTCCCTGCAGTATGCTTCTGTTGCACATTTGATCCCTATTATACCTAAAAAGACTAAATTACCCTTAATAATTCTTTTCCTTAATTAATTTATTGTTTTTTACTATTTATAAAATATTTATAAAATAAAAAAGTAATATGTTTATGCCCAGCCTCACCTTTATCTCTTAACCTTTCTGCTACACCCCTTTCATCGTGACTTTACAGCCACCACATCCTCCGGTGGAAATCCCTTTATCAAAATTCAAAACCACCGGCCATCGTTGCTTTCTCCGGCAAACTCCTAATTTGGCTAAAACCCTAGAATCCAAGCCTCATCCTCCATCGTTGACCCACCTATTCTCCCCTAACTCCCGATTGCATCTAGTATAATCTCCTTCTACTCTGTGTACTCCCTCTTCATCGTCTCCATTTCTTTGTTAGTTTCAAATGCCGATTGAGGGTCGTTGGAAGTGCACAGGCTAACACCTCCATGAAATCTGGTAACTTTTACTCCTCTACCATGGAAGATATCCATACGTGCGTTCTTTCTTCACTCAGATGAAATGAAAAAGATCCATCCGCCAACATCCTTCTTCTCCTTTCTCTGTTCGAAATAAAGCCAGAACAGTAAAACCAGATGCAAACTCTGATTTAGGGTTTATGTTTTTTTTTCCTTAGATGTGAAAACTGATTTTGCCTCAATTTTGATTGGATTTGGGGCCTGTGTGTTTGTGTTTTTCCTGGATTGTTTAGATCAGAGTTTTCATCTTAGTTTTTTGTTTTTTCAGGATTGTTTCCATCATAGTTTGCATCTAGGTTTTGTTTTTCTGGATTGTTTTTTTGTTGATTTTAGTTGATGGCGGAGGTGTGGTTGTCGTCACTGGGTTTGAGCATCTAAAATAAGGTTGTCTTAATTTGGTTGGCTGATGGAAGTGTTGGCGGAGGAGTTGGTGTTTGACGTCGCCGGAGGTGGTGTTTGACAGTGACGAAGGTGGTGGTTGTGGTTGTCGGTTCTTTAAGTGGTGGTGGTGGTGGTGGGACCTTATATCTATAAATCCATATTAGTTCATTTTTTTAAAACTAATAAATAATAAAAGAAATAATAAAAACTGGAAAAGAAATATAAAGGGCAATATAGTCTTTTAATTTCAGTGAGGGATTAAGAATGCAACAATAATACTATAGGGACGGTCCGAGTGCAAAATAAAAGTTAGAGACCAAACGTGCAATTTTAACCAAACCACAGGGACGATTTCAGTAATTTACTCTAAAAATAACGTACAATAATAATAGTTAAAAGTAATTAATATAAAATTTTATAATGTTGTCTTTAAAAACAATAATAATGTTTGTTGTTTAAAATAATGACAATCAAAGAAAAGTAATAATAATATAATCAAATAAATTTTAAAAAAAATTAAATTTCTAAAACCAAATTAAAATAATTAAGAGTTTCCAAATACGTTATTTTATATAACTTACAACAATAATAGTTAAAATTAATATTATATACAAAATTTATATTGTTACATTTAAAAACAAAAACAATGTTTGATGTTTTAAATAATTAAAATAATAGAAATTAAAATCTTAAGCAAATAAAGTTTTTAAAATTTAAATTAATCATAACAACTATAAATATCATTAAACCATATATTATATTTAATTTTATTAATGAGTACCTTACAGGTAGAAGTCATTGAAACAATTGACATTATAAAATTTTAAAAGATATTTACGTTATCATATAATTCAAAACAAACAATATTTATACTAATTTATTATATGATTTATTATATAAGATCTAACGTCTTTAATATATTTAAAAAAACATATATTTGTAAATATTTCAAAAATATATTGTTGTACGCCTAATATATTAATAATCTTGAAAAAATATATTTTGAATAAAATTGTCCATCTAATTGTCACATGAATATTTGTATAGCCTTTTGTATATTCCTTTTTTCCGGAGGATTTCGTCATTTACGATTAAACACACACACGACATTTATCTCATTATCATCACAAATCGAATCTTTCTAGTTGGTATTACCCCTTTCCATTCAAAATTATTGAGTGAATACGTTATATGCAATGATTACATCAAAAAGAAAATACCTTGATCGATCTAAATCAATGAACAATATATAGACCTCTCAACAATTCAATATCTAAATCAATGAAACAAGTATCAGTCCTACTGCCTTTAGAACCTTAAGAACTGCTTAATTTCAAATCAATCTTGAATACTATGATAGAAAGATTCCACTCTTTTCCTGATGCACTTGCCTTAAAAGGGTATTCAAATTCAAGAACAAAACTAAATTCCATGTACTGGATTAAGATAAATCATTCGAGAAAGATAAATTTTAAACCATAAATTGACAACTATCTGATATTGTATTAAGAACTTCAATTACAAGTAGAATCACTTCAGATTAAAATCCGGTGTCAAACAAGAACCCTACAAACCCTAAATTCTATTAACCACCAAATCCGTATAGAGTACGGCCTTGGCGCTTCAAAGCATATACCACGTCCATGGCCGTAACAGTTTTCCGGCGAGCATGTTCGGTGTATGTGACGGCGTCGCGGATGACGTTTTCAAGAAAGATCTTCAAAACTCCTCGGGTTTCCTCGTAGATTAACCCACTGATACGCTTAACACCTCCTCGTCTGGCCAGACGGCGAATCGCCGGCTTGGTGATGCCTTGGATGTTGTCCCGGAGAACCTTACGATGTCGCTTGGCTCCTCCCTTTCCCAATCCCTTGCCTCCCTTTCCTCTTCCTGACATTATTTTTTTTTTGTCTCTGGAATGAATTTGATTTTCGTTTGTGATAGAAATGTTGTTGATTTGGGGTTTTGTAAGAAAGGTGGGAGGGGTATTTGTTTTGTGGCTGTTGGATCGAATAAGGTTATAATGGATTGCTGGCCGTCCGATTGCGATCTGTGTGACCAGCAATAAAACGTTTTGATTGGTTCATTTTACTATTGCTGGATCTAGGTAACACTAAAAAGGGTCCTGCATTAAGTAACTTCGGGAAAAATATAGAAACCAAATTGGTAGCACCTAATACCGATCTATATGTTTTATTAAAAATACTACCATATTATTTTTCAATAAAAAATATGTATCTTTAATTTATATATGTATATTGTTTTTAATAAATGTCATATTTTCTACTCTGTTAAACAAAAAGGATTACAAGTAGTAATTTTTAATAAATATAAATTTTTGAGGTCAAATTTGTCTACGAAATAGAGTTTTGAGGTTTTTATTGTTAGTAAGTAATTAATTAATAAGCATTTAGCTATTTTCTTGACTGAAAAAATTGTTATACACAAAAATTAATATATATGATAATTTTATGTTGTAGTAATATCAAACTTAATGATTAACGTTTTTTAATCATTTTTGCTCCAAATAATAGCTATATGAATTTTCGTCATGTGACTAATTTAAATCATTCAATACACATTTTGATATGGTGTGGCTATTCGAAATCCATACAACCATTTTGAAATAATAAGTTATTATACATATAAACGGTAGCCAAGCTATAACACACGTTCAACTTCAGTCACACTTATAGTTATAAGACTATATGTACCGATTTTTCGCTACACTGAAATCATGTGAGACAAACTTCAATTTATGAGTTAACGACATAAACATTTACTTTATGTGACGATTTATGACATTTGGTCACTTTTTTTTACTCTAGTATATCTGTCACTTTTTTATGTATAGAGTAACAAATGCGTCGAACTCAATCTTCTATAGTCACGTCTCCCAATTAATAAGTGGTTGAACGTTCCGCCAAAATCTTTCAGTTCATTCCAGCTACTTACTTATTAGAAGGTGTGGCAATACGATTTTGAATAGTCACACGATGGAGACATTCAGCTGCTTAAAATATCGTATGGGTGACTATTCGTTTCCGGCGTCAAGTGACCAAAGCCCTTTTTGTAGTAGTGATATGGATCTGAATAAGGCTTCCCATAAGGATCCTTTCCCCTACCACACATAGACTCCATGATAGATGGTACGGCTGACCATGAACTGCTAACGTTTATGGATGTATTAGCGGGGTTCCAACAAATCCAAATGGAACCATCTGACCAAGAGGATACTGCATTCATTACCCCAACATGTATATATTGCTATGTTGTTATGCCCTTTAGTATTAAAAATGCATGTGAAACGTACCAAAGGTCAGTCAACTGGGTGTTCAAGGATAAATTGGGGGACACCATGGAAGTCTACATCGATGACATGGTGGTAAAATCAAAGAAAGTTGAGGATCGCCTCAAGGATCTTGAAGACGCCTTCAACATACTAGACGAATATAACATGAAGCTAAACCCTTCCAAGTGCCACTTTGGAATGAGGTCATGCAAGTTCCTTGGATACATGGTGACTAAAAGAGGAATATAAGCAAGTTCGGAGCAAATAAAAGCCACCATCGAGTTAAGATCCCCATCCACGACGAATAATATTTAGAGACTAGCAGCAAGAGTAGCAACACTTAACAGGTTCATCTCAAGATCCTCAGAAAGGTGCAAGCCTTTCTATGATATCTTGAAGAGGAACAAAAGATTTGAGTGGACTAAAGAGCACGAAGATGCTTTTCAGGAACTTAAAAATTATTTAAGTTTTGCTCCCTTGTTAGTGAAACCACTAGATGGGGAACCACTCTTCCTACACCTTTCAGTATCCTCTAACGCTGTAAGTGTAGTTTTAGCCAAGGATCTCAATGGGGATCAACATCTTATATACTATGTAAGTAAAAGTCTCCTGGATCCTGAGACCAGGTGTTCCCATCTTGAAAAACTAATACTCGCATTAGTAACTGCTTCCATAAAACTAAGACACTATTTTGAAACACACACCATACGTGTGAGAACTAATTACCCCATCAAGAATGTTATGCGAAAACCATAGATGCCAGGTAGGATGGCAAAGTGGTTCGTGAAGCTAAGCACATATGACATCAAGTATGAACCAAGATCAGCAATAAAGTCACAAGCACTAGCAGACTTTGTGGCTGATTTCAATGATGATCTACAACTTGGAACAGAGTTAGAAAGCAAGGAACTCCAGAAAGTAGTAAGCATGGGAATATGGACACTCTTCATTGGTAGATCCTCAAACTTCAGAGGAACAGACCTAGGGATCATACTAAAATCACCACAGGGGGACATCATACCCCAGGCAGTTAGTTGTGAATTCTATGCAACCAACAACAAAGTTGAATGTGAAGCATTGGTCATGGGATTACAACTAGCCAATGATCTTAAAGTATTCATTGACTCCTTATTATTAACTAATCGCTTTAATGGATCTTGTGCAGTAAAAGGCAAAAGACTAGCATTATACCTCCAAATCCTCAAAAATATGGCCTCTGAATTCGAAGCTTTCAGCCTAAGCCAAGTTCCCAGAGAAGAAAATGTTGAGGCAGACGCACAAGCCAACTTAGGATCTTCCTTTAGGATCCCGCCAGAAATTAGGATCCCTTTACCCATATATTGATCTCAGCGATAGAAGATCCCTCCAACAAACTAGATGATCCCAATCACCATGACCAAACAACCAACGTGGCAATAATCGAGGATCATAACCCTCAACCACTTCCTCAAGATCCTAATCGCCAGGGTCCCAACATTCAGGATCCTCCGCAACACTCCAAATCTTGGATCCAATCCATCATGGAATATCTCCAAAATGGCACAATCCCAAGAGAAGAAAAAAGTGAGAGAGCATTCAATATGAGGATCTCATGATTTGTGATGATCCAAGGAAGAATATGCAAGAAGTCCATGGAAGGTCCATACCTTAGATGCTTAGAAGATCATGAAGTTGCAAAAGTCCTAAAAGATATACATGAAGGAGATTGTGGAAACCACACTGGGGGAAATCCTTATGTTCCAAAGCATTAAAGACTGCATACTGCTGGCCAACAATGAAAAAGGATGCTTTCTTGCATGCCCAGAAATGTGATGCTTGCCAAAGACATAACAACATCCTACATCAACTAGTAGAATAGTTACATACTATCATTTCCCCTTAGCCATTCATGAAATGGGGAATGGATGTAGTTGGCAAGTTACCAAAGGCCCTTGGGGGAAAGGTATTCATGTTAGTGATGACAGATTACTTCTTGAAATGGATAGACGTTGAAGCCTTTGTTCAAGTACGAGACAAGGAAGTGGTATTGTTTATCAAACGAAATATCCTGATCAGGTTCGAGATCCCTGCTGAGATCATATGTGATAATGGATCCCAGTTCATAAGCAAAAGGAATAAAGACTTTTGCATGAGTTGGGAGATTAAAATGGTAATGTCCATTTCTCACATGGGAAACGGAGAGTGACATGATGAGTCGCTACTCGTATTTGTTTGCTGATGTGTGATTCTGGGGACGGAATCATTCTAAGGGGGGAGAATTATAACGCCCGTGTTTCTAGGCTAGACATTAATATTGACATAATAGTCTAGGTTAACCTTTGAAACTCATTTTGAAGAAATGAAAAGGAATTATGTGAATATTATGTGAATTATGTGTTTTATGCTTAATTATTATGATTTAATTAATTAAGAATAAAAATGAGCGTCGAAAATAAATATCAGATAAAGCTGATATCTATTAAGAAAGTTGTAGTGGTCGTGACAAGGATTATGGATATGTAAAAGAATGTCGAAATCCGAGTTATAACGAAGAAGTTATGACCTGTCGAAGTTTCGCGACAAAACCGGCACGGTGCCGAATGACGTAAAAAGTGAGTTTTTGATAAACTACTTTTTAGCCTTAGCGATCTAAACAAAAGTCATAGTGTTCGTTAAACCGAGAGTATGTATAAAAAGAACGTCCAAATCTGACTTCGTATGAGGAAGTTATGATTTTTCTAAGTTTCAGCTTAGCAGTAGACAGCTAAAAACTCGAAATTTAGATCGAGTGATTTTTAGCAGACACAACTTAAACGAGAATCGAAGGTCTCGTCGATAGTAGTACAATGGTAAAAAGACAAATGAAAACGGACGTCGGATGAAGAAGTTATGAATTTTTAACGGATTTCCTGTCCCGGTCTGTTAAAAATAATAATATAAAAACTAAAATCAAAATTAGCCGACGAAGTCTAAACGAAAGTTGTAGAGCGTAATTTTACCTACGCGTGCATATAAAGAACGTCAAAAAACGGAGCCCGTATGCGAAAGTTATGGATTTTAGAAGTTTTTGCACAAAAATCGAGAAAAAATGTCAAATCCGAGAAATTTCGCAAGGTGGGACTTCGGCCACGTCACCCTCGCTAATAACGAGCCACGTGTCCGAAAATGCTGAGTCACCGAGGCCAGCTGGCGAGGCGTGTCGCCTTCCCTCACATCCGAAGTGCGGTCCAGTAGGAGTCCGACGCGTGCCTCTCCTGACGTATCCGAGCCTCGCATGGTGCGCCACGAACCCCCCTCGGACCATAGACCTCGGTCCAATCAGAAGGCCACACCTGGACCCTCGCACGTGTGAGCCATCTCAGAAAAAGTTGTGTAATAAAGCATCAATACGGATTCATCATTAACATTAAATGGATCTGCTCATCGAACAAAAAATAAAGAGCTTCGAGCCAATAAAGGCTAAGAGATTTTTGAATAAACTCAAAGTACACTCTTTCTACCTTCTATTTTCATCTATTTCTTTTTATTTTTCTGAGAGGCAATACTAACTTAAGCATCGGAGGGGATTTTGGTTTGACATGTTAGTTAAAGTGAACGAAAGGAGATAGGGACAAGGTTCAGGGAGTATACATGGAATTGAATTGGATGGTACTCGTTAGTACAAAGGTAGTAGAAAAAGAAAGGTATACATGATTGGATTATCTTGTTGATAACACTAAAGGAAAGCATCGTTAGAATGAATTGACTTGCAGATATTGTCGAGGGAAAAGTGTTATTCCAATGAATTTAAAGTAAGACCTTTTGGGAAGAAAGGTACATGTATTAGTAAGAACTAAAGTGTAAAACATGATGGAGTGGAAGTTTAAAAGTAAACTTACGTTGGAATGTGTGATGTACTTGGTGTAAGTATCAGATATTATGCTTAAGAATATAATCGAGTGCAATGAATTGATAATGATGAGTATGGAAAAATTAAGAAATAAGATTGGCACGCTTGAGCAGGAGAGGATGTACTTAAACAACATAGAATGCCTAAGTAAAGAAATAGTCAAATGATGGCATAAGGGTTGGAAGGACTCGATAAAGTTTCATAAATGACTTAAAACATGTTGCTACATGTGGGGATGTATGACTTAAGGTTAGATAACCATATTACATGATGTTGTTAAAAGATCAAAAAGAGACGAAGGGGTAAAAGTGTCCAAGAGGATTAATAACCCATAATGATGTAATAATAATTATTAGAATGGGTTACAATGTGATAAGACGACCAAGGTGATGTGGACGTCGAAGAAATTAGAAAGTGATGGGACGAAAATCTAATGAGATGGCTCGCGATATGATTCCAAGGACGGAATCCTTTTTAAGGGTAGATAATTGTAACATCCTAAAATTTAAGATAAGGTTCTTAAATTAATTAAATAATTAAATAAAGCATGATTTTCCTAATTAGGTCATTTAAATGATAATTATATCATTAGTTGATATAAACCTTAGAAAGTTATAGATTGAAATGTTAACGTTTCAGAGTTAAGGGACCAAAAGTGTCAATTTGGCAAAGTATGTTTGACCAAGGGTTGACTCAACTAATGGAAGTGACTACAAAAGTTATGTAATGGATGAAGAGGGACTTAAGATGTCTATTCTCAAAGAAAAGTCACACATATTGGAAGAATGGACCATTTTTGACAAAAATGTAAACTAGAGGGACCAATTGTGAAAATATTGGGAAATAAGATGCAAGCCGCCTTCATTCTTCTTGTTCAGATCGTGTTTTGCAAGGGAAGAACTCCCTAATGGCGATTTTGATCAAAAGAGCTCCTAGGGTTTGAATCAAGCAAGTTTAGAAGCATTCAAACAAGAAGGGAAACAATGAAGGGCTAATGAGGTATAATCTCTTCTCTATTACTCCTAAATTTCGAGTTCAATACTTGGAGAAAACACCAATGTCAAATTTAGCTTCTTCTAAGGGTTAGGGTTTTGGTTTCTAATCTCCCTTGAGTAGTTTTGGTGATTCCAGTCTCAATCCAATCATTATATTGGTAGATTTGATGACTTGGGTAAAAATCTCCATGAACCCTATAAATCTAAATTGGGGATTTCATTTTTATATGTTAAATTGGAAGGGATTCAATGACCTAGATGATTTTTGATGATAATGAATCCAATTGGAATACTCAAACACATCCATGTTGGTAGAATGTTGCATAAACATGAATTTTAGGTGATTTTAGGAAAGATGTGATGACATCAATGGATTTTATGCATTAAGATATAATTGTTGAAAAAAATGAAGTTCATAACATGAATGGATGCTATTAGAATGATTTAGATGCAAACTGCTAAATGTTGATTGATTATTGGACGAATCCATGGAGTTTGTGGTAAAAAGGGTATTTTGGGAAATGTATAAATTACTACATAAAGATTGACATCTAAGAAGTGAATGGCATTCATGAATATGAATTGACACTATAGATATGATATTGGAACACAAACATGAATGGATGCTAGTAAGGTTCTAGCTTTGATGATTGTTTTGATCCAAAGGGTAAATTGGGAAACATGGAATGAAATTAAGGATTCCATGGTTAGTTTAAGTGCTTGCAATGAGATAAATTGTGGTTCTATGTACTTAACAACACCCAATGATGTATTAAATGATTTAGGAATAAGTCATATTGGTTCAAGAGTGTTTTTAAGCAACTTGAGCTCTTAACACTTTCATTTGAGTGTTTGTAAACATTATGAACATAACACTTTGATAGAGGGCTTGATGAATTAAGTTGAATGTTTTGACATGATAAAACATCCTATAGTAGTGCTTAAAGACCTTTATAGGTGTTCCAAATGGTTACCTAAAAGACAAAAACCATCTAAGCAAGTTTAAGACTCAAAAAGTGAGTTTTTGGGGGTGTTTGGGCTGCTACGACACGCGACCCGCATGGCATGGCACGCGGCCCGCGCACATGCATCAGTTTCCCAACTCGACCAAAAATCTGAACTTTAGTATTTTCCACATAACTTTTTCATACGGACTCGGATTTGCACGCGATTGTCGCCTACATTCATATTTTTAAATGAGGAATAGTATGAAGCAATAAAATTTAGTAATGGAACATTTGAGGGTATTTTGGTCATTTTAATGAATTGTGTCTATATGTTATATAGGTGGTATTTAAGAGTGTTGCTCGAAGGAAAGGAAGTAGAAGGTGACTAGCTAGCCTTCTTGTGATACAGGTGAATACGTGTTGGCATTTTTCCCACTTTGGGGCACATGGAAAAATGATTTTATAATAATGAAATGCAATGCTTTGATATATGAAATGTTTTGAGACGAAAGAGTCAAATGTTTTTGGAAAGAGTGCCTTAAGCCAATAATGTTTTTGAAAGAAAATAACGTTTTGGAATATCGAATGTTTTAAAAATATGATTGAAATGTTTTGAAATATAGATGCTTTACTTTTGAAATGATTTTATGATACTAATGTATGAAATGTGTAAAGCATGGAAAGTAATGAAAATAAATGTAAAGTAATGAAAATGAATGGAATGTAATGAAAGGAATTGGAAAGTAATGAAATGAAAACTGCCCGGGTCATGATACCTCATAAGAGGCACTGAAGGAATCTATCGGGGTGGCGCCTCCACTTCGCGAGATAGATTTCCTAATGGAAATGATGCCTTGGTGGATTGATTTGTTCTTTCCACCTTGGTCTAGACTTGGAAGTGGTTCCTTGATTGGACGTAGACCCTAAGTATAAAAATGGCAACGATATAATACTGAAATTAGCCATTAATGATAAAAGAAAATGAAATATGGAAATATGGCTTCTGAAATGAAATGAAAGGAAAGGAAATGAGAAGATATGAAATGATATTTATGACATGAATGAAATGAGTTTTCCTTGAAAATGCTTGAAAATGTTTTATGGTCTAAAACTATGTTTTGCAAAGATGAAACGTTTTTGATGAAAAGTGATAAATGTTCTGGGTCTCAAACCCACGTAGCTCACGAGACATTATTGTCTTACGTATCTCTTTTTAATGTCATGTATTTCAGGTTACACTTAAGGAGAGAGAATGATAGATGGAAGTTAGAAGTCAAGTGATAGAGAATGGAGTTGAACTTGCTAAGTTCCTTATTAATTGTATTGATGTAATTCTTATTTGCTTGCTATGGTTGTATTGATGCTTAATGGTAACACCCACTGTTTTAAATTTGTAAATGTTTTTGTGGGACCGGTCCTTGTTAAATGTGGGTTAACACCCGAATGTTTTTCTTAAAACCAGAGCATATTAAAGTTTAAAAAATTTGGGGTGTTACAATAACACATACATATTATCCTAAGTTGGGATTTTCCCCAATATTTTACTAAAGTTTATAACACGTACGTGTTATCCTAAGTTGGGATTTTCCCCAGCAATTTACTAAAGTTTATAACACTAACGTGTTATCTTAAGTTGGGATCTTCCCCAATAATTTGCTAAAATTCGTAACACTAGTGTGTTAGGATTCTCCCCAGAAGTTTGTTGAACATAATCGTGTTTTCAAAAGATGAGATTTTTTCGGGAAACATATAAGGATTATAGCATTATTACAGACATGGATCCTCCCCAGTTATATTTGAAGTGTGGATTATTCCTAGTTAATCTCTAAAGAGATATCCTTTCCGAGTTCACTAAGTTACGATCAATCAAGGACCCTCCCTGATGAACTCCTAAAGAAAGGGTCTTTCCATATGAAAGCCCCAAATTTATATGGAATTCAAAGACTTCTCCTAACACAAAAGGTCATAAATCCCAAAGTTAACAAGGTTCTATCTATCCTTGTTGAACCATTCCAATTATAACTGAAAATTTATCTCTAAGGATCCTTACTGACCTAAGATTCTAAAATAATATCAAGATTTTGATATTTATTGTAGGATCCTAGCCATCTGAAGATATCTTTTCGCTGCAACTACGTGAATTTATCATACAAGCATAAATATTAAAACATCCATGACATGAAAACTTAAAAGGGGTTGCCCACCAACCCCACAAAAAGAGAAACATTGTCTTACATGCCTAAAATATTAATAAAATTTTTAACTAAAAATTAAACTGTAGACTCATCACCACCACCCGGAGCCACCTCTGCTTTCTCTCCTCCTTCCTTTGGCTGCGATGCAGGATCCTTATTGGCACCAACAGGCTCGCCGATCAATTTGCTCAGGGCCTCACGCCATCCTGCTACACTCCAGGATCCCACATTCTCAAGATCCTCCGCAAGCTTAATTTTTGCCTCCCAGATAGCAACATCGACACTCATCCTCACTTCAACAATCACATCATCCATCTCAGCCACATGCTCCTTTTCCTTTTCGGCTTTCTCTTTGGACGACTTCTCTAATCTACGCAGGAGCTCCTTGTTGATTCCCTCTTGCTCCTTCAAAGCATGTTATGTTTGAGCGAGCTTGACCTTAAGATCCTCATCAGAGCGAGAGACATGATCAACAACCTAAGAAGAACAATGGTAAATAGATAATAAAACTGAATGGAAAAGAACACAGGAATACTAGCGTATTGGTAGAAGGAAATCAGCTTCTTTAACGTCTCCTATGTCCCAAGATTCTCAAGATCCCAGGCATCAGATGGTTTCCTCTTGCGAGATGACGGGGTCTTCACAGTGAGGTTGAGTTGAGTCTTCTTAGGAGGAAAAGAAGGAGGGACCTTTTCCTTCTTCACCATGAGCAAACCGCTACACATGTCGTCTTAAAGCTCAGATAAGACGAATCGAGCACTAGAGCGAGTGTTTTTAGATCCTATACAATAAGAAGGATCCCCATAAGATCAGGATCCCAATGATAAAATAGATAAAAACATTGAGAAGGATCCTTAACAGTGGCCATCGAAGTTGTGGTAGATGAACCTTCTTGAAGACTAAGACACTCAAACTTGAATGATCTAACGTATGTAGGTAAAGCAAGAAAACTAGTAATCTTGTCCTCGGTATCCTCAACTGTAATGCATGGATCTTGAAGTATGATTTCATATTTAAATATATCGTGTTGTGGATTACCACAGTGTGGTGGAGGCACCACCACGACGTGGCAAAGTGAAAATGGGTCGCGTGTATTCGAGTCACCACAGTGTGGCGGTATTGGCGATGATGTGGTGGCAACTGACATGCAAACCCTATTTTTCTAGGTTTGCTCCATATTTAAAGGAATGAGGAGGATAGGGTTTGCTCATCCTCAACCTCCATTAGTCCCCTCAAGTACCAAAGAAACCCTAATCACTTTCCTCCATTATTGAGCTAGTTTTGGTGTTCCTTGAAGCTAAAGAAGGAATAAGGAGGAAGAAAAAAGCAAAGATCAAGCAAGAAAGATCAAGCAAGAAAAAAGCAAAGATCAAGCAAGAAAAAAGCAAAGATCAAGCAAGAAAAAAGCAAAGATCACTCTTTTGGACCTTTCTAAGTCTCCAACATTTGATTTTTATCATGCTATGTTGCTAGATCTTGAGTTTTGTCCCATTAACTTCTTGTTCTTGTTTGTTGAGATGATGAGATCTCATAAAGTTTGCAACTTTATGAATCTCTGGGACATTTGGTGTATTTTGCAACTTTAATAGCGAAATTGGATTTAGGCATGATAGTTTAAGAGAGAGAGAAAGACAAAGAAATGAGCGGGTGTTCTATTAATGGTCATTGTGGAGATTAGGTTAATATCTTAATAATCAAACTGAACAAAAAAAAATGGAAAAATCAAAAACATCATTAACATAAAAAACATTACTAACATCATCAAAATCTTCAACCGGTTATGTAAAAAAAACGAGTTATCCATTTCTTTCAACATTATAAATCGAGAATGGTGTAAAAGCTTACCTGGCTCAGGTTTTGGTGATCGATGGTGGGTTATGTCGCTGGTGAAGGAAGATGACAAATATTAGGATTTCAGCAGAGAGAATCGGAAGCGATGATGGATGATTATAGGGAGGAATAGGAAACAGGTGATGGTTGACGACGGTGTAAGGGTAAGACAGTAGTGTTTATCGTGGAGGAGAAAGGAAAAAATATAACATTTTTTGGTGGTGAATAGTGGTGGTGGTTGAGGCGGAGCAACGGAATGAGATGTAGTAAGAGGCCTGTTAACGTATCCCTCAGGGAGAACGTCAAAAAAGGAGAAGTCTAACTAACGTCAGGCTTGGCCGGGTCAGAGCCTGGTTAGACCCAGTCTGAGGCCAAGGCTGGGCCTTCGCTAACGCGAAGATCACTGGCATGGCGGTTAAGGTGCAAAACCGTGCCTTAACCTTTTCTCTATGGAAAAACACCCCGACAAACGTGGGACCAATCAGAGAGTTCCACTTGCCCATCTGACGATAGCCACAATCATCATAATATCAAAAGATTCCCCTCTAGCCAATGAGGAGACGAGGCAAAAAGACGTGACGGAGGATCCTCCAATATGGGTCCGCCACGTCGTACCTCACTAGGGAATGATCAACAGAATCAGTTGAGAGGCACACGCCTCTCAAACAGGTATAAAAGGTCCTTATTCCTCACGAAGAAGGGGACGTAACTCTTTTTCCTGTGATTTATTCTTACTTCTCTCATAACTCATTCTAACTTGATCGTCGGAGCTTCGTCCCGGGAATTCCTCCCAGACGTCGGCTAACGATCCTCTTTCTCTTTTGTACTGTGATATCAGGAGAAGGAACCTACACGAAACTCACCAACAATCTCAATCCAACCATCTCCGACATATCACAACAAGGCCAATGACTGGGTTTTTTTTTTAAACATGATGTGCTGAGATTTCTTGAGAGACCGATGAAGATCAATGTGCTGAGGGGAATGAGTCTTCCGATTTATATGAACTGAGAATGCCCAGATATGGGGGAAATACCAAGATAATGGAAAGAGGCGAGTCAAAAGGTAAATTTTTTAAAATGTAAATCTTCTTCATTAGGAAAGATAAGGACGTAGGTTTGAATGTTTCAACATGTATTAAACACTTGTATTTATTGCATTGTATTTTGTAATTTGTTGTATTATTCGGTTAAACACTTGGACGTCTTAAATCTATTTTTAAAAATAGTAATGTTTATATATATATATATATATATATATCCCTATTCTAATAAAAGAATATGTTGATTCTCATTTTGTCATGTGTCACCTTATTAAAACTCTTAATTAATGTGATGTCACATGTCAACCTATTGGTTCTCCATTTCAAATTTAAATTTTAAATTTCTTACTTTAATTACATTAAATTAAATAACATTAGAATAATTTTTTTTAAAAAAGTTAATACTGATTATAAAGTCACGTATTTATTTAAATCAACGATTATAATTTTATATAACTAAAAATAAATATCTCTTAATTAATAATTTATTTAACACAATTAATTATTAATTTTGAGTTTTTTACTATGAAAGTTTAATTAATTTTATAACCGTGGTTCCCACGGGTTATATATATATATATATATATATATATATATATATATATATATATATATATATATATATATATAAGGCCAGCACAATATCTGGGTGAGTTAGGCAAAGGCCCAGGCAACAAAAATCTGAGGGCATAAATTTAGTCCAGTTAGCTATGAATCTAGTTAGCCCATAAAAGGAGCCCAACACCGTTATGAAGTCTGGTTTCTGTATGTGAAAAGGGCAGATGGGCGCGAAACAACTTAAAGAAGAGTCAAGCGACTGCCAATCGCGTCTAGAAAAACGAAACGTCAATCGACGCCTAGACCACGCATGTCGATCGGAGAACTCAACACCTAGAAATATACATATCGATTTGGAATGCCATTATTGCCTTTCTTAATTGTCGATTTCTTATATAAGAAGTAAGAACCGATTTCTCTCCAAATATAATATTCCGTTTTCAAAATTCTCGGTTATCAGTGGATTACATAACTCTTAGATCAGAAGTAACAATAGATTACTTTTCTGGTTATTTCTGATTTCGTTGTCTATTGATTAATTTTATATATTAGCGATTAGTGTTTTATGTTTCTCAGTTTCTGATTTCATATGAATATTAACGCTTGTTAAGTTAACTTTTAACATTGGTTTCATTATGTTTTGTTTGGTTAACACTAACTTGCATTCCTGCGCCTATGTATACGACATCATTCTTTTCTTTGTATATATGTTCTCAATCATCAGTTTCATATTTCAATTATTTGTTGCCAACTTTTATCCGGTGTAGGTGCTAGGGTAAAATTCTATATAATCTTGTTTAGTCTCCAATGTAATTCAAATTCAATTGTATATTGGTATTGCCTCTTTTTACAAATTTATTTTGTTTTGTGTTTTACTAATTTAATAAAATTAGAAAATAACTCAATGAAGTAATAAGGAATTGCGCTGGTTTTCATTATTATATTTTATGATTTGTTTTCTTGTAACCTCTAATTATATGTTAATGATTTGTTATTAATTTATGAAATCTCATATTCATATAAGTTGGAATTGCGACTAGTTTTGATATATTTATAGTCTAAAAGTTCTTATTATTATATTTTGTTTTAATAACTTTGATACCTTTTCTTGCTCACATTTGTTTTATGAGGTTCTATTTAGCATAGATGTCTACATACTATTTTTGTGAACTAACCAATAAGAACACAATGTCTTTTATGACTTTATATCTAATCTAACATGACTTTTAGAATTTGCATTAATTTATTACATTCCTTATACAATAACAATACAAATTATACTTATTTAGTCTTCAAAACTTTTTGGCTGTCTCAAATTGTCCATGTTTAAAACTTCAATTTTATACTTGTATAGTTGTCATAAGCATTTAAGTTTCTAATTACTTAGCATTAATTTGTTTTAGTCTATAAATATTTTTGGCAGTTGTTTAGATTATTAGCAAAAATTAGCATTAATATGTATTAAAGATCTAAATGTTACTTGTTTAGGTGTTTTTTAGGATTTGAAGATTTAACTCAACAGTCAACGGCGTTGATTCAAAACTCCATGCATACTAATAACACATTGATTTTTGTGGGATTTTACACAACATAAATTCTTCATAGGGTTGTATGTATATTTTGGAGAGAAGAAGATGCCAATTACAAAAGAGTGCCAAAATGTTTAGTTCGAAATTTTAATGATAGTACACACAAGACTTGTTGATTTTTTAAGCTATAAACATTAGAGTGTAACAATCTATGATATAAACTTATCATTTAATCTATGATTAATAGATTACTGGTTCATTGTAATTTGATGGTATAAAAAATGCATGATTATATTGTATCGTCCAAGGCATGAAAAACCTATGGACCGGCCCTATATATATATATATATATATATATATATATATATATATATATATATATATATATAGGAATAATCGTCTTTTCAAATTGAAATGACCAAAATAATAAGAAAAAATTTGAAATTGGACATTAATACAAATTGAAAATATTTTTGATTTCCTTTTTCTGCAGGGAGGTGATATTGCCACGACTCTTTTTTATTCATCCACAGATTTTAAACTATATTGACTATTTTGCCCCTCATTTATATGGCCTTCCCTTTCTCTCAATCTTCCACCTAAATTAAAAATCACCAGAGTATAGGATCTCCATATCGCTTCATGGGGCTGCAACAATCACCACTCATGACCCTCTGTTTGTGTTTGCAGATGCCGTCGTTGGCTATTCTAGGGCTAGCTGTTACACCTCCTTGGGTTTATTCGTCATCTCATCTCAGGCTACTGTATATCTATCTGCAATTAAACTAAGTTTTCTGTGGAATTGTATGTAAATTTCATAATTTTTATGTAATAGTGAATGTAGAGTAGTAGATATTGAGTTTTAAATAGCGAATTTTGTGGATGTTTGAAGTTTACTGTTTAGAAATCAGTCCCCCTTCGTAATTTACTAGAATGAGGGACAGACTTGATGTATGATGCTTTGATTGTTTGAATTTATGAAGATTAAGTTTGATTTTGGTTTTATATTTTTTCTGTGGATTTTGAGATTGAAACTGAAGTTAGAAGTGAGACCTAAGTGAGTGAGGAAGATGGGCTAAGGACAGTGGTTTCAGCTGAGAACGATCGTTACGTTTATTTGCCATACATTAGGACCTGATACTTCAATGGCTCTTTATTGTATTTTTGATTTGATGCAATTTACAACAGGTTCGAAGGCACGATGGTTCCAAGAAGAGAGAAAGCGGTGTTGCTCACATTTTGCACATGTATTAACCTCGCAAGTATGGCTATGTGTGACAACCGTCAAATTTCGGTCAAGTCAAAGTCAAACAAAGTCAACAAGTCAAACCGGTCAACTCCAATAACCCTTGTATGTTAGGGTTTACGTTATGTAATCACTATACAATTCGCTATTTTAATGAGAAATCATCATTTGGAAAGTTCATGTGTTTGATTTTCCTTAGCCTTAACAGTGCTAAACAACGAACCAAAGCGATAAAACACTATTGCACGGGATTGTGTACGACACTAAAACACGGTTTAACGGGGTTTACGAACCTTGCGTTGTGAAGCCGGACACTCAAATTAATCACAAACGAAACCTCTCTAAATCGTTTTCACTCTATCTCTTTCTATTTGAAATCTCTCCCAAATCTCTCCCAAATCTCTCTCAAAAGTTACTTTAACTTTTTGTAATCATTTGGGTCATATCGACCCTTAACCGGGTCAAAAATCGCTTGAAACGGGGTAAAAACGGGTAAAATAGCCTTAAGGACCTGGAACTGAAGCTTCAGGACCGAAGCCTCTCATCCGAGGCCTCGGATCCGAAGCCTCTCATCAGGACCGAAGCTGAAGCCTCTCAGGAGACCGAATCCGAAGCCATCAGACAGCAGCCTCGCATGCGAGGGTCCGAATCCGGCCTCCATGCGAGGGGTCTCGCAGACGGCCCCTTTTTACCGGTTTTTCGACTACGACTTCGTTTTAACTCCGTTTTTCATTATTTTAACGTGGGATTTTCACCCAAAACTTTATTTTATAAACTAAGGCCCCAAAATATATAAATCTCCAGGGTTTTTATAAAAATATATTAAAAGAATTAGTGGTTGAACTAATTATTGAGGGAATATTTGCTTTTCCTTAATTTATGGCAAAAGCAAACCACCACCACCTCACTCTATGATCAGCCACTCTTTCCCACTACCCTTTGTCTCCTTAGTGGACCTTTACACCCAATCTCCAGCTCTTCCCACGTTCTAAGAGTTGGAGGATTGATCCTCTCTCCTCATTCTCCATAAAGTTCTTTCATTCTACACTTAGCAACCAAAGGACACTCTCCAAAATTCTCTCATCTTTTCTCTCAACTTCAAGAACTTCAAGGCTTTCTTCAGGGATTTCTTTCTTCAATTAGTAAGTATCTTCATCATTCATATAATTATTACACTCCATTCTACTCAAATCATTGATATCTTACACAAATTCCATCTTATTCGATGTTAGATTCTTGAATCATCAAGACATCTTCTTAGTGTCCTTGGGTTGAACACTTCCTCTCTCTCACTTTCATCTACTGAAACCACATAGGGTGAGTTCATACCCCTACATTTACATGTTTTTCTTAAGTTTTAAGGGGGGAATACAAGTAAAATCATCAAGAACACAATTAAACTTTTTCTATCAGATTACATCAGAAAAGATGAACTTCGATCACGGACTGTTTTGGTCAACTTAAATATTTTAGTTTTCAAAACTGTTCCGGGTGCAAGTAGTTCAAACTCTTAGCTTTAAAATGGCTACTTGCACATCTCCATATGATTTTTCTACAATTTATGGTGATTTTTACAAAACTGCCTGTCATTTCAGAGGCAAACCCGGACCAGTCTGTGATTATGAACATTTTCACCTCTGTTAGAGATCACTAAAAATCATGATAAAATTTACGAACAAACTAGACTCATATTCCAAACTCTCAGAATTTGCGGATTTGGATTTAGAGCTTTGATGATTTTTCTATAAATTTTCTAAGAACAGTAACAGAAACTGTATTCAACGAAAAGTTGCTGTCAATTTCATTTCACCTTGTAACATGTTGAGCAAGGTGTATATCTTTATGTGATTATATGTTATTGCAATATATGACATTTTATCTTAATATTTAGACACACATCAGTTTACAAATGGATTTGGACATATAAAATATAAAGAATAACAAGTGATTATAATCAAAGTACAACCGATACATTCAAACATTTAATAAACTATTTTGAATATAGTTTGCATACATTACTACGTACTATCCTTGGTTGATAAACTATAATTGGTATAGTTTATGATACATTACATAACACATACATTTAAAAATGGTACATTTATACAAAGGATATTTTCATTAAGCAAGGTACGGCCATACGGTACCAAGTTTTCATAACACGTAATTCCGTTAATGACTTTGTGAGACATTTACTTCAAATTACCATTAAGTCCTGTATTGTAACCAGAGTCTCCTTGAGGGAGAGCGTGATAGTTGTGTATAGATCTATATTGGGTTTGACAAACCCACACCTAAACTGCATGCAACAGTTAGACCGATAGGTCTGGGGTGACAAATGTCATAACATTTCCGACGCCTGAAGAACGTCGTTTTAGGCAACCTTGGTCATAGTATGGTTATAATAAACTCACATAAAGTATTAATAAACATTGGAATTTACGGGAACTTCATTAAAATTTAACGAGTTTATGTCGATTTAAACTTGCATTGTTTTACTATAAATATGACAAATTACTTGTACATTTCGGTCTTTGGGTTTTAAGACTACATTTACACATTAAGGAAAATATTGGATTTTCTAACACAAATACTACTTTTACAAACGAAAGGCTTTTAATAATACCAAACAAAAGCTTATGAACTCACCAACCTTTGTGTTGACACTTTTTCAAATAACTTGTATTCTCAGGAAATCATTAAACAGGTAACCAAGTGCTTTTGAGGATGGGGCGCTAAGGCGTCTACTATTTCATATTTTGTCAACATATTGTAATTGATTCGTAAACATGTAATTCATACAATGATGTAACTTTTTCAATTATATATATGTTGGTTGTGTTTGCTTCAATTACTATTACAATTGTTGTTATGATACTATACATGAAGTCCTCCACCCACGGACGTTTCCGCCATCCTTGGTTTGAGGGTGTGACAGATTGGTATCAGAGCACAGTTTATAGTGAATTAAGTATATCAAACCACATAAGATATACAAACTATAAACACAATTGGGACTAATAGTCTCTGATTTGTGCATTTTTCAAATAAATATACTCTTAGAAAATAAATGATTTTCTTGATTAAAGTATACATACATACATTACATGCTCGCATGGTATCATAACTAGCGAAAACATAAAGCAAAAGAAGAAGAGTTGAACATTTTGAGTATGCCTTAGTATATGTGGATTAAATCTGGGAAGGATATAGCCTGATCAACTATATCTGTCCGGGAATTGACTTGCATATACCGGGGGATGGTCAGGATGGGCAACAAATCTAACAAACCTAATAACACACTACAAAGGGTACTTTAAGAACTCAAATCTAAACATTTACAAATACTATAGGAGTATTTTGTGTTACTATAATAAATTATCTGAGAATTAAATAGGTCTTTATTTATAGATCAATAGCTGCTAAGTGGATGCGCTAAGGTCATATATAACTAAGATGCTATAGACTTAGAATTTATGTATCTTTGTTTCACTTCCTGTCCTTGTTTGGTTGTGGTCTTGGAGTTAGGGTCATCTATTCGAAGGACTATTATATCTTAATCACATATGACTGGTATGCACTTTGCAACTAATTAAGTAACCGATAAAGATCATTTTAAAATATAATATATTAATTATGTCCCGACTAAATTAGTACATGTGAAACTTTTACAAACAGTCATATACTTGGAAACAAGGAAACTCAAATAAAATATTTTATACTTTCATTTTACCTCATAACCCAATGTATTGGGTCAATTAAAAGTATAAAATCGTATGTATCGTAAACATACCGGAAAACAACGTAATAATATACTTTATGTATAAAAGATTTCTCTTTCTATAAATATACTTTTACTAAAAGTACATTGGTTTACGACTTATGACATAACCATGCCGCCAAGGAGAAGACCAAGACCTTCCGACAACACTGCAACACCTCCTCCGCCGCTGCCTCCACAGTTTGATCCTGCGATGTTCCAGGCTGCAGTAACAGCAGCCGTAGCGGCCGCAATATCGCAGATAGGGACAAACGGAGCTGGTGGTTCTGGATCGGGTGCTACAAACTCTAACCACGGAGACAGTACGTGGCGTACAAGAGAGTGTTCCTACAAAGACTTCACCAATGGCAAACCCGACAACTTCAATGGGAGCGGGGGAGTCATCACTTTAATGCAATGGTTTGAAAAGACTGAAGTAGTCTTTCAAGTGTGCTCTTGCCCCGAAGCGAGCAAAGTTAAGTTCGCAGCCTTCACTTTCACCGGCCGGGCCCTTACTTGGTGGAACTGTCGGATTAATTCACTTACTCTCGAAGTGGCTAGCTCCATATCCTGGGCAGAACTAAAAACCTTGATGATGAAGGAGTACTGCCCGAGAGGTGAAATTCAAAAGCTGGAACAAGAACTTTGGAACCTCAGGATGACGGGCTCCGACCTTGAAACCTACACCACCCGATTCAATGAATTGGCTCTCCTCTGCCCAACAATGGTTACTCCGGAGGAGAAAAAGGTGGAGCGATACCTTTGGGGACTGTCTCCCCAAGTGCAAAGTAGTGTCCTGGCTTCAAGGCCAACTACTTTTGACAGTGCCAGGGAGCTGGCACAACAACTTGTTGACCACCGAGCCGGTCATAATACTACAACCACCACCACTGATCAATCAAAAGGGGGAAACAACAAAAGAAAGTTCTGGAACCAAAAGAAGAGCCAACCAGCACAGGACCCCGCTAAGAAGCAACAAACTGTTGATGTCCATGCTGCCACTAATGCTGCCACTACTGCACCACCGAAGCCATATGCTGGAACCCTACCCAAGTGCAACAAGTGCAACTTTCACCACAATGGTGCTTGTAGGGAGACGCACTGTAACAACTGCGACAGGAAGGGGCACACTGCTCGTTTCTGTAAAGCGCCGGCTCGACCAATCAACCAAGTCGCCAGTACGGGGGCAACCCGAACCTGCTACAACTGTGGAGACGCAGGTCACTTCAAAAGAAACTGCCCCAAAGCACAAGCCCCTAATGCTGGTGGAGTAGGAAGAATCCTGGCAATAGGACATGGGGAAGCAGTTGAGGATCCCGCGGTGGTTACCGGTACGTTTCTCCTCAATAACTCTTATGCATGCGTACTATTCGATAGTGGAGCGGAGAGGAGTTTCGTGAGCCACCAATATAAACAATTACTTGAACAAAATCCCCAATCACTAAAGGATACTTATGTAGTAGAAATGGCAAATGGGAAAGTAGAACGCACTAGCGATATATACTCAGAGTGTACTCTCACTCTAGACAACCATACATTTAAAATTGACCTGATGCCGGTCACCATAAAAAGCTTCGACGTAATCATCGGGATGGATTGGTTAGTTCCTCACCGTGACGACATTCTATGTTACGAAAGGGCCGTTCGCCTCAATCTACCAAATGACGAAACCCTTCTCATCTATGGTGACAAACCTAGTGCGAATTTACAAATCATCTCATGCATCAAAGCCCAAAAGTATCTCCGGAAGGAGTACCACGCCTTCTTGGCCCACGTAGTAGACAAGAAACAAGACGTGAAAGACATCAAAGACATCCCCGAAGTGTGTAACTTCCCGGATGTGTTCCCAGAAGATCTTCCTGGTGTACCACTCGCGCGACAAGTTGATTTCAGAATTGACTTAATACCCGGAGCTACCCCCGTAGCCAGAGCTCCATACCGCCTCGCACCAACAGAAATGCAAGAGTTGTCCAGTCAGTTGAACGAGCTTTTGAGCAAAGGGTTCATCAGACCAAGCTTCTCACCTTGGGGAGCACCAGTCCTTTTTGTAAAGAAGAAGGACGGATCCTTTCGCATGTGCATCGACTATCGGGAACTAAACAAACTCACCATCAAGAACCGATATCCTCTACCCCGAATCGACGACCTTTTCGACCAACTCCAAGGAGCAAATTTCTTCTCAAAGATCGACCTAAGGTCAGGTTATCATCAACTACGAGTTCAAGAAGAAGATATTCCCAAAACTGCATTCAGAACTCGCTATGGGCACTACGAGTTTGTGGTGATGTCCTTCGGTTTAACAAACGCACCTGCGGTATTCATGGACCTAATGAATAGAGTGTGTCGACCCTACCTAGACAAGTTTGTAATCGTATTCATCGACGATATCTTGATCTACTCGCGAAGCGAAGAAGAGCATCGCCTACATCTACGCCAAGTGCTAGAGACACTAAGAGCGGAGAAGCTTTATGCTAAGTTCTCTAAGTGTGAATTCTGGATTAGAGAAGTGGATTTCCTTGGCCATGTGGTAAGTGAGAAAGGCATACATGTGGATCCCTCCAAGATCAAGGCAATCGAGAATTGGCCAGCACCCAAGACGCCAACCGAAATTCGACAATTCCTTGGGCTTGCTGGCTACTACCGAAGATTTATACAAAACTTCTCCAAGATTGCGAAACCACTCACCACCTTGACGCAGAAAGGTGTGATATTCAAGTGGGAAAATAAACAAGAAACTGCTTTCCAAACGTTAAAACAAGCCCTATGCAGCGCACCGATCTTGTCTCTCCCAGAGGGAACCGAAGACTTCGTAGTGTACTGTGATGCTTCGAATTAAGGCCTCGGATATGTGCTCATGCAGAGAGGGAAGGTTATCGCGTATGCATCAAGACAGCTTAAGACGCACGAGGTTAATTATACTACGCACGACCTGAAATTAGGAGCAGTGGTATTCGCTTTGAAGATCTGGAGACACTACCTCTACGACACGAAATGCACTATCTTCACTGATCACAAAAGTCTTCAGCATATCCTCAATCAGAAAGAGCTCAACATGCGACAGAGGAGATGGGTAGAGTTGCTGAATGACTACGAGTGTGAAATTCGTTATCATCCGGGCAAGGCCAATGTAGTGGCTGATGCTCTAACCAGGAAGGAGTACTCGGGCCGCCGAGTAAAATCCTTAACAATGACGATCCATTCCCACACGACCATACAAATCAAGGAAGCTCAACTAGAAGCTTTGAAACCAGAAAAGGTGGCAGGAGAGACGTTAAGGGGAATGGATAAAAACTTAGAAGTCAAGGATGATGGAGTACGTTATCTCATGAATCGAATCTGGACACCGAAGTTCGGTGGACTCCGAGACGTCGTCATGAATGAAGCACACAAGACTCGATACTCCATCCATCTCGGGTCCGATAAGATGTATCTGGACCTCAAGAAATTATACTGGTGGCCAAACATGAAAGCTGAGATTGCTACCTATGTGAGCAAGTGTCTGACTTGCGCCAAGGTCAAAATCGAATACCAGAAACCATCCGGGCTATTACAACAGCCGGATATACCTGAGTGGAAGTGGGAACGAATAACCATGGACTTCATAACCAAGCTGCCTAAGACATCGGGCGGGCTTGACACCATATGGGTAATCGTAGACAGATTGACCAAATCAGCACACTTCCTACCGATAAAAGAAACCGACAAGATGGAGAAGCTGACTAGAACGTACATCAAAGAGATTGTACGACTCCATGGTGTGCCGATATCCATTATCTCCGATAGAGATAGTAGATTTACCTCACGGTTTTGGCAGTCTCTACAAAAATCATTGGGAACTAGGCTTGACATGAGTACGGCCTACCACCCACAAACCGACGGACAGAGCGAACGAACCATTCAAACGTTGGAAGACATGTTAAGAGCTTGTGTGATAGACTTCGGTAAAGCATGGGATACCCATCTACCGCTTATCGAATTCTCCTACAATAACAGCTATCATACTAGCATCAAAGTCGCTCCATTCGAAGCTCTTTACGGTCGCAAATGCAGATCACCCCTGTGTTGGGCTGAGGTGGGGGATACACAGCTAGCTAGAGGGCAAGTCTCTAATAGCACCCTCACTGGCCCTGAAATCATAAGGGAAACCACATAAAAGATCGTTCAAATTCGAGAAAGACTGAAAGCGTCTCGCGATCGGCAAAAGAGTTACGCAGACAAACGACGCAAACCCTTGGAATTCCAGGTGGGTGATCGTGTACTACTAAAAGTTTCCCCTTGGAAAGGAATGATACGATTCGGCAAACGGGGGAAACTAAATCCAAGGTACATCGGGCCATTCGAAATCCTTGCTAGGATTGGGCCAGTAGCATACAAACTTCGATTACCTCAGGAACTCGACAAAGTACATCCCACATTTCACGTGTCGAACCTAAAGAAGTGTTTGTCTGATGAGACACTCGTAATACCACTCGACGAAATCGAAGTTAACGAAAATCTCCACTTCGTGGAGGAACCAGTCGAAATCATGGATCGGGAAATCAAACGAACGAAAGAAAGTCGTATTCCCATCGTGAAGGTCCGTTGGAACGCTAAACGAGGACCCGAATTCACCTGGGAACGCGAGGATCAGATGAAACAAAAGTATCCACATCTCTTCCCAAACTCTTGAAATCCCAGTCAAAATGAAAATTTCGGGACAAAATTCCTTCTAACGGGGGAATGATGTGACAACCGTCAAATTTCGGTCAAGTCAAAGTCAAACAAAGTCAACAAGTCAAACCGGTCAACTCCAATAACCCTTGTATGTTAGGGTTTACGTTATGTAATCACTATACAATTCGCTATTTTAATGAGAAATCATCATTTGGAAAGTTCATGTGTTTGATTTTCCTTAGCCTTAACAGTGCTAAACAACGAACCAAATAGATAAAACACTATTACACAATCATCGGGATTGTGTACGACACTAAAACACGGTTTAACGGGGTTTACGAACCTTGCGTTGTGAAGCCGGACACTCAAATTAATCACAAACGAAACCTCTCTAAATCGTTTTCACTCTATCTCTTTCTATTTGAAATCTCTCTCAAATCTCTCCCAAATCTCTCTCAAAAGTTACTTTAACTTTTTGTAATCATTTGGGTCATATCGACCCTTAACCGGGTCAAAAATCGCTTGAAACGGGGTAAAAACGGGTAAAATAGCCTTAAGGACCTGGAACTGAAGCTTCAGGACCGAAGCCTCTCATCCGAGGCCTCGGATCCGAAGCCTCTCATCAGGACCGAAGCTGAAGCCTCTCAGGAGACCGAATCCGAAGCCATCAGACAGCAGCCTCACATGCGAGGGTCCGAATCCGGCCTCCATGCGAGGGGTCTCGCAGACGGCCCCTTTTTACCGGTTTTTCGACTACGACTTCGTTTTAACTCCGTTTTTCATTATTTTAACGTGAGATTTTCACCCAAAACTTTATTTTATAAACTAAGGCCCCAAAATATATAAATCTCCAGGGTTTTTATAAAAATATATTAAAAGAATTAGTGGTTGAACTAATTATTGAGAGAATATTTGCTTTTCCTTAATTTATGGCAAAAGCAAACCACCACCACCTCACTCTATGATCAGCCACTCTTTCCCACTACCCTTTGTCTCCTTAGTGGACCTTTACACCCAATCTCCAGCTCTTCCCACGTTCTAAGAGTTGGAGGATTGATCCTCTCTCCTCATTCTCCATAAAGTTCTTTCATTCTACACTTAGCAACCAAAGGACACTCTCCAAAATTCTCTCATCTTTTCTCTCAACTTCAAGAACTTCAAGGCTTTCTTCAGGGATTTCTTTCTTCAATTAGTAAGTATCTTCATCATTCATATAATTATTACACTCCATTCTACTCAAATCATTGATATCTTACACAAATTCCATCTTATTCGATGTTAGATTCTTGAATCATCAAGACATCTTCTTAGTGTCCTTGGGTTGAACACTTCCTCTCTCTCACTTTCATCTACTGAAACCACATAGGGTGAGTTCATACCCCTACATTTACATGTTTTTCTTAAGTTTTAAGGGGGGAATACAAGTAAAATCATCAAGAACACAATTAAACTTTTTCTATCAGATTACATCAGAAAAGATGAACTTCGATCACGGACTGTTTTGGTCAACTTAAATATTTTAGTTTTCAAAACTGTTCCGGGTGCAAGTAGTTCAAACTCTTAGCTTTAAAATGGCTACTTGCACATCTCCATATGATTTTTCTACAATTTATGGTGATTTTTACAAAACTGCCTGTCATTTCAGAGGCAAACCCGGACCAGTCTGTGATTATGAACATTTTCACCTCTGTTAGAGATCACTAAAAATCATGATAAAATTTACGAACAAACTAGACTCATATTCCAAACTCTCAGAATTTGCGGATTTGGATTTAGAGCTTTGATGATTTTTCTATAAATTTTCTAAGAACAGTAACAGAAACTGTATTCAACGAAAAGTTGCTGTCAATTTCATTTCACCTTGTAACATGTTGAGCAAGGTGTATATCTTTATGTGATTATATGTTATTGCAATATATGACATTTTATCTTAATATTTAGACACACATCAGTTTACAAATGGATTTGGACATATAAAATATAAAGAATAACAAGTGATTATAATCAAAGTACAACCGATACATTCAAACATTTAATAAACTATTTTGAATATAGTTTGCATACATTACTACGTACTATCCTTGGTTGATAAACTATAATTGGTATAGTTTATGATACATTACATAACACATACATTTAAAAATGGTACATTTATACAAAGGATATTTTCATTAAGCAAGGTACGGCCATACGGTACCAAGTTTTCATAACACGTAATTCCGTTAATGACTTTGTGAGACATTTACTTCAAATTACCATTAAGTCCTGTATTGTAACCAGAGTCTCCTTGAGGGAGAGCGTGATAGTTGTGTATAGATCTATATTGGGTTTGACAAACCCACACCTAAACTGCATGCAACAGTTAGACCGATAGGTCTGGGGTGACAAATGTCATAACATTTCCGACGCCTGAAGAACGTCGTTTTAGGCAACCTTGGTCATAGTATGGTTATAATAAACTCACATAAAGTATTAATAAACATTGGAATTTACGGGAACTTCATTAAAATTTAACGAGTTTATGTCGATTTAAACTTGCATTGTTTTACTATAAATATGACAAATTACTTGTACATTTCGGTCTTTGGGTTTTAAGACTACATTTACACATTAAGGAAAATATTGGATTTTCTAACACAAATACTACTTTTACAAACGAAAGGCTTTTAATAATACCAAACAAAAGCTTATGAACTCACCAACCTTTGTGTTGACACTTTTTCAAACAACTTGTATTCTCAGGAAATCATTAAACAGGTAACCAAGTGCTTTTGAGGATGGGGCGCTAAGGCGTCTACTATTTCATATTTTGTCAACATATTGTAATTGATTCGTAAACATGTAATTCATACAATGATGTAACTTTTTCAATTATATATATGTTGGTTGTGTTTTGCTTCAATTACTATTACAATTGTTGTTATGATACTATACATGAAGTCCTCCACCCCCGGACGTTTCCGCCATCCTTGGTTTGGGGGTGTGACACTATGGTGCTTGCTTACGATCACAATTCCAGATGTTGACAACAATCAGTTTGTCCTCATTGATTCCAGTCCGTTGGGTGCAAGTCTCTCTACCCCTCTTAATAGCTATCTTCCTTTTTGTGTACAAACGATCTAAAATGGGGAATTGGAATGGTATAGCTTATTACTAGAAATGCATTAGGAAATGAGCATATTTAGGTGAAAATGATGGTCGTAGGTGATAGGATTTTGTTGGAGATTGTGGTTCAAGGGGATCTCCACTTCTCCAGCACAGTGAGATGAGGAATGAGTTCATTTGGTGTAATGGTTTATAAAAAATGAACGTTTGCCTTTGAATAAATTAATTGCATTCTAAAGATAGATGATGAAGGGCACAACTGTCAATTTACTTCAAAAATCCGTGGATGTATAAAAAGATGTTGTGGAATTATCAGCTCCCTTTTCTGCAAATCACTTTTCATAGTTTAGTCTAAAACTTATTTTAATATTATTCCAATACCTGTAAAAACTAAAAAGTGTGTTAATTTGGTATGTATTGATTTTTAACCTATAAATGTGTGTAAATGATTTATTTCTATTCTTAACACTCATGTTAATAATAACAATCATTTATTTATTTATTATGTATATAATATTTTATAAAAACAAACACATCATTGTTCAATACCATTTCAACTAGCTATTTCATATTACACTTCAAATGGAAATACTATTCGGGACTCCCATTCCGGTCACCCCTGGTTTCGAAAAAGGCTTAAGAAGTTGATACGGCGGAATCCCAACTCCATTCCGGTTCCTCAACCCATCATCTGCATTCCTCCCATCAATAATCCCCTCCAATTCCTTCAACTTCCCCGCAAATATCTCATACGCCGCTTTAATCTTCAAATCCTGTTCAAAAGCCGGTTCCATTTTTTCCCCAATATATTCCTCATCGGGTGAATGATTCGACAACACATCCAAAACCGACATAATTTGCGAACCTTGAAGTTGAGAAGGAAAAGTAGCCAAAAGTTCATCTTCAGGCCTTTGCTTAAACATTTCCCATCTATCATCGGATGGATCTTCACACGGCATTTTGACCCGGGCTATTGTGGGTCGACCCGGGACATAACCACCGTAATCGTATTGACCGAAGTTGACCGATGCATGGTGACCGGATGTTACCCATATGATGGTTGTTAGGATTTTTATTAGGTCTTGTGGGGTTTGGAGGGTGGGCCACCACGGTTCGTCTTTTTTGTCTGCGTGGCCCACGGTTCGGATTTCAGTCCACCATGATTGGAGCTCGAGATCAGATGTTACGAGGTTTGGGTCGGGGTAATAGTGTGTGACATAATCGGTTACCCATGTTTTGATTGCGTCCCAAAGGAGTAAACCGTCATTTGCGTATGGGTAGTCTTCGATGGATAGTTTTAGCCCGTGTGGAGAATTCGGATCTTCCTCCGCCATACCCCTAGACAATAAAATTAAAGTTAATTTTTGGATGGAATATATTATTGTAAGTTAAGTTACCTTCTAATAAGGTCTTCAGGTAGAGCTTCTTTATCAAAACGCCATAGTTGACCATAAGCAACCGAGCTCAACTCTATACTATACTTCCCAGGTGAAAAAGATGACTCGATAATCCCTGCACAATTAATAAGCGATTCCCTAGCCAACGCATTTATCTCCATTGTATACCGAAAATGAGGGTGCAAAAGTCTATAAATCGGATGCATTGCGCTTAGCTGGCGATTACTCGCAATTATATACGGCTCAGTGGACGCATGAGTTCTCACCCTACAAAAAATAATAAGAGTAAATTACACAAATGGTCCCTGTAGTTTGGTATAATCTACATATTTAGTCATTAACTTATTTTTTTAACTCGGACCCCTCCTATTAGACGTAAAATAACTATATTGCCCTTATGTATTGGATATATTGGTCATTTTAAGTCGGTCAGGGACCAACAACGCAACAAAATCAAAGCACAGGGACCATCTGTGTAATTTACTTAATTAATAATCAAATAGAGGTTCTAGAAGAATCGAAGGGTGGATTATGTTATGGAATCATGGATTAATTGATTACTTACCAGTGGCTTACAAGCTGGTGGATTCCGGTGTCATGAGCAAGGAAATGGACTTTGGCTAATTTCCAAAGCCAGGCTCCGGTGGAATCCCACCGTGGAGTGAATGCTTGTTTCCATTGCGGTGTTCCATCGCCAGGTGGCCTGACTAATTCAATGGCGATTGGTCGTAAGGTTCCGGAAGGTGTTAAGAACATTAATAATCTTGATCCGTATAACGTTGTTCTCATGTTTTTGATTTCTCTCACTTTGTTCACGTATGGGAGGAGAATGTCGTGGTAGTCTATGATGTAAAGCTTTTTCTGCTTTAACGCCTGCATGATGATTGATAAATTATAATTTCATTTAATTATATTCTACCTTTATGTTTTTTTTTTAAATAATAAAATATGAAATTGGTATAATTTATGAATGTGATGATGACGTGTACCTCCTCAACCGGGATGATGCCTCCAATTACTTCCTCGACTAATTCTTTTGTAATCGCTGATTCCGGTGGACCGTACACCTCAGGGTCGAGTTGACTTTTTAGAGGCCATTCCTATATAAAAATAAAAATGTTATTTAATAAAAATAAATTTTATTCTAATAAAGATATATCGTTAGAAAAATTACATAAAAACATATTTTATATCGTTTATATATACTATATGCATTTAAAATAGTAAAAAAATTTAAAAATAAAACAAATCAAAAACCATGGAATTTTAAAATAGAATTATAATAGAAAATATTAATTTTAGTTACTTTTTGAAAGTTTAAAATTTCTGAAAAACGTTGGTGTTATTAAAAGTTATATATTTAAAATTACTTTACAATTATAAAGTGACATTTTATTCTATAAAAAAATGAAAAAGAAACACACCACCTCCATGTAATGTAAATCAACCCATGAGAATGGGTCATATTCGTAAAAAATGCTTCATTCCATTCTTTTATGGCAAACAAACAAGATCTTTTAATTTCCACTTCGATTGTTGAGTACCAAAAAGGCAAAAACTACCTAAGCTATTAAAAGCTAACTAATTGATGTGAGGATAGGGGTTGGAAAGTATACCTTCACACATTGAATGGCACATGGGTGTAGGCCAGCAAGGGTTTGTCGACAAAGTTCTTCATCTTTTATCCAAGAAAATTTATCTTCTGCAAAATAAAGTGTAAATCTTTATGTTTTCGAATGTAGGATAGCTTGGATATGACAAGCTGGATACATAAAAAAATTGTTTTATTGATTAACTTACTTTTGAATATTGCAGGGGTCTCAAAGCGCAATATGCTATGTTGGGTATCTTCAACCATTTTGAGAAGTCGAGGTAGTGTATTTCTAAGAAACCCTTTGGATTCTAACTGGGGCATATGAAGCCCATCCTTGTAAAGAGAGTCAATTGATGTGAAATGTGGAAATGGAAGCTCGTGGTCAATAATGGATGTTTGTAATGAAGGGATAACTGCGTGCATCAATGAGTATACTGTCCTTGCTGAGAATGTCATATTTTTCAATTCCGAGAAGGCTTCATCCCTTGGCACGTAGATACCACTGTGTCTTGACTCTGATAAAGGATCTAAATTCGAAATTTTATTCAATCATCCAACCAAACAACAATGAAGTAATTTGTTTAATTGCTATGAAATGTTAATTAGCAGGATAAATTGAATCAATGGCAAGTCATGTTACTAACAGAATGAAGCTACAACTTAAAACAAATAACACAAATTCAGGAGAATTTCTGATGCGCAAATCGGCTGATTTACTCAAATTTAGGGCTTGATCGATGAAACTTAACAGATCGTTATAATCTCTGTACAATATTTCCAATTCAGCAGGAGATCTTTATGAATTAATAGTCATAGCAAACGAAAGCTAAGAAGAAATCTAAGATCGTCGTGCTGATGTCAAGTTGATCGATACCTGATTTAGTGCGAGGGCGACCGGTTTTGCAACGCCTAGGGTAAGGCAAATCCTTGGTTCCGAGCACCGGACGTGCCAATTCCGGCTTATTGTCGGGATCACCGAGATCATTGTATACATCGTAATCGTATATTCGATCGTGCTTTTTCCGAGGGCCTTCGGGGACACCATCGCCTCGAAGGCTTGCTAGATCTTTTTCTCGGAGATGCTTCAGTCCGCTGGGAGTTTCCGATGGTAAATACGACTGCGTCACACAAACACGAAACACGATTCATATACTTTTACATATTTGATTTGGATAGATTCTCATGAATATTAATTTAGTTTAATTTAAGAATAAAAAATAGATAAGAACATAAAAAATGAACATAGATGCCACCTCAATAATATACTTTTACATATTTGTATTTTATGGTTTGCATATATTTAATATTTTTTATTTTTTATTCAATAATATTTTATTTTATGTCTTTAATTGTACTTTACTACTATTTTTACGATTTTATCTATTCACTAACTAGTTCGTATTATTAAATATTCAATAATAGTTCGTATAATGTAATATATTTAGTTATTTAAATTAACATCTCGTATTCAAATATTACATGTATTTAAGAAAAAAACCACAGGACTTTATATAATATTTTCAATAGATAAAGATAAATTAATTATTTTTATATAAAGCCTTTCTCAATATTACATGCTTAAATGTTGTTATGCATAGTGATTTGTAGCTAATGAGTAGTTAAACAAATTCTTTTTCAAAGGTTTCCAAAATAAAACTATGTATATCAGATATCTTCATATCTAATTTTTTTTTTTATTTTGATTGGAGAATATTACAACCATTAAGCTTTGCAAAAATTGACAACTCAAAAAGATTTCGCCGTATTTGGTGACAGATCGTCACGTCAATCAACATAGTACGAAAGACAATTCTATATATTACTAGTTTATAAGCCGTGGGAACCACGATTACAAAATAAGAAAATCTCTAGAAAAGTCCTAAAACTTTACCCTAATTTACGAAAAAGTCCCAAACTAAAATTTGAAAAAGCATGAATTACCGGTAAAAATGACGATTTGACCCATTTTTTCCGGTTTACCGGTTTTATTACTTATATGTTTCACTAAAGTCCCATTATTTTACCTTAATTTACGAATAAGTCCCAAAATAAAATTTACTGATGATTTTGTCATTTTCTTCTTGTAACATACATTTTATCGGTTTCATTGCTGACTTAGACATCTAGTCATTAAATTAGCTGATAAAATGAATACGATGAGTTATATAATGTCACATTTACTGTAAAATTTGATATATATCTCATCGGCTCATTTGTGACTATGTATCTACGTCAGCAATGAAACCAATAAAATATGTGTTTCCAAGAAAAAAAGACAGAAAATGAGTTGATGTCTGATGAGATGGATATATTGGGTTACATAAGATTAGATAGACAATTTGATATTTCTTATAAACGTAAAAAATAACGCAGTTGTTGTTAGTTTATGTAATTATTGTAGTCTTCGTTGAATGCATTTTATGTTCCAAAAAGATATACAATACATCAGGATACCAAGTTTTATGCTAAACATAACATTATATAACTCAACATATCCATCTCATCATCTTCTTTAATGACTAGACGTCCAGGTCAACAATGAAACCAATAAAATGTATGTTACATAGAACAAATGGTTAAATCATCAGTAAATTTTATTTTGGGACTTATTCGCAAATTAGGGCAAAATAATGGGGCTTTAGTGAAACATGTAAGTAATAAAACCGGTAAACCGGAAAAAGGGGTCAAATCGCCATTTTTACCGGTAATTATGTTTTTTCGTAAACAAAATTTAATTTGAGACTTTTTCGTAAATTAGGGTAAAATTTTTGGACTTTTCTGGAGATTTCCCTTACAAAATTAATTAAATTTTTATACTAAAAATTCAAAGTTATTAATCAAGTATTTAAATAAATTATTAATTAAACGATTTTTTTAGTTATATAAAATTATAATCATTGATTTAAATAAATATGTGAAATTATATCACTTTATAATTTGTATTAATTTTATTTTAATTTTAATGTCATTAATTTAATGTAGATAGAGTGGAAAATTTAAAATTTAAAATTTGAAATGAATAATCAATAGGTTGACAAGTGGCAAATATTAATTAGGAGACATAATAAGGTGACACATGACAAAAGAAGAATAAAATATGTATTAATTAACAGGTCTAATAAGAAGTCTAATAAGGTGACACATGTCAAAAGGAGAATAAAACTAATTTTTTATTAGAATAAGGATTATGGTCGACCTTGTATTATATATCCTTTCATAATATATATATATATATATATATATATATATATATATATATATATATATATATATATATATAGAGAGGGAGAGAGTCACGTCAATCAACATAGTACAAAGGACCATTTTATATCTTATTATCGTCGACCTTGTATTATACCACATATTCTACCATTATTATTATTTTTTTTTTTGAACAACACAGAAATATTATTCCAAAAAAGCCAGGAGAAGCTAGTGAGGCATAAAAACAGAACATTATATATATATATATATATATATATATATATATATATATATGTTTTTTTAGGATAGAATGTAAACCTTATTAGTGAAGAAAATACGTTTTTCAGGATTATCGAATTTGGAATGAACCCAAGAATTCGGGTTGAAGGTAATGATTTCCAGCGTGTTGTTGGAAAATCCTTCGAGTCGAATTGTCTGCAAATACATCTCTTTGTGGTGTTCATTTTCTATCAAAATGGCGCCGATTTGACCAAAGTCGTCTGGCACGTCAAATTCCGCCACATACTTTACATCTTTTATGTCTAGCCCTGTGTGGTGTGCGTAATGTTTAATCGTATCCTTTGGTATCCCTGTCCCTTTCATTAATAGACAACAGTGAAACAGATCTATTAGATGCATGTTAACATTTACATGTGTTATTTTTTATTTGTAAGTTAAGGAGATAATATCCATGTTTTTTCACTTATTCATATGAAAGATACTGACTATTTATGAATTATAGTTTATTTGTCTTTCCAACCACTTTGTCATAACAAAATAATACATTTTTATTTTCTTATCTACACCACAGGTGAATCTAGAAAACAAATTTAGGTTATGCATGTATAGATGTAAGGTATGAAATTAATAAGATTTAATATATAATATCTTTTTTCAAAGAATATAATATAGGTAAGAAAATTTTATTTTTTCATCTATTTGTTTAGCACTCATTTAGCAATAAATATTTTAAAACATAAAATAAAATATCTAATAAATCATTTCACGATAAACAATTCAAAAGGGGTATTCTATTGATTTAATCTAAGAAAAAAAATATTAATTTATTTTAAAAAAATAATAATAATGATTCTACAATCTTACGATCTTACAGAAAAACGATCATAGTAAAACATAGTAAAATCAAGATCAATTTAACTACATACCGTACAATCATACGATTAGATATCCGATTTTAACAACTTTGATCTACATATAATTTGTTAGATATTCTTCGATCTAATAAATTTTATTATTTATAGTTTCATTTTAACATAAAAAATCCTTTATTTTTAGTAAAACAAAAAGTGTTTATAAATAAATGTTAACAATCATTTTTATGAGTTTATGCTTATAGCTACAACCCAATATCGAATAATATTATTCATATGCATAAAAAATAAAGTTTAATATCTGTACTCGATTGGTTAATCTGGATTTAGGTTTTTAAATTTTAGTCTAATAATTTAAGTGCTAATATTCGTATTATCCTGCTAGATATTTTATCATGTTAGTTAAGCATAAAAAATAAAGTTTAATATATTTTGTTATAGTTTTATGATAATATAATTTATAAAGTTAAGATATAGTTCATATTTGTTTAAAACGAACAATAAAATGAGGCTTTTGACAAATATATAAAAGTTACAAAAAATATATATTAGAAGAGCTTTTTTTGTGTTAAATGGTGTAAAAAATACAGTAAAATTTGATATAAAAGCGTTATTTGCATTATTTTCTGTTCAACTCTTTTAAAATGAAGGGTTGAAGATAGGTTTATATTTTAAGGTGGACAATTGTGCTCATGGGTGTTGTGTTGCAAACAAATTATCATTCATTATGCAAATTTTTGCATGTGATGAATTAATGATTTTTGTTAAATCATAAAAATATAGCTATTAATTAGTTGCCTTTTTATCCTAAAACTGGATTTGTACTGTAGAAAAAAAATAAGTAATTTTGGTTATTTGATTGTAACGTTAAACCTTGCTAACTTAGGTTGTTAAGATGTTAACGTCTCGCAAAATATTAAAGATTACTCTCCTTCTCTCTTTTCTCTAACTTCATCATATTTCATCATTTTATTATTATTAAAAGGACAATATTCTCATGGTATTTATTTTGTAATATTTTAATGTGTTTTTAGACTTACTAGAGTCAACCTCAGCAGCAACTAGCTCCAATAGGAGGGATTTCCCGAGCAAATCTGCTATATCATCAAGTCCTTTTGTAAGCCCTATACTGGATATGAGCCCACCCATGGTCACCTGAACGGTGATAATGGCTTTCACTTTGGTGGTGGTTGTGGTGGCAATGGATTTGTCAGTGGCGATGGCTTTGATTTGACGGGATGACCGTACTGCATGTAAGCCGTTTGGTTTGATAGGTACTGAAAGCTTGTTGAGAGAAAGGAAACTGACGGCGCTTCCACTGTCACCACCAGAAGAGCTGCCATCTCCGGCGACAAAAGCCTTGTGCTGCCGTGTGGGTAAGGGTTGAGTAGAGTTTGAGTGGTGGTGGTGGAGGTGAGGTTTCAGCATGTTTTTTTTGTCGTGATGAATAATGGTACGAGAAGGGTTGGATACTATGTCTTGGTTTAGGTTCGATATGTATAAATAATTGAATATTTTATATTTGAAATATTATTCTGGGAGATACAATAATATTATTTATTATGGTTTAATATCTAAACCTGCAGATAGAGATATTTACTTATTTATTTTTGAACCGATAAAATTGGAGTTATATTTTATTTTTTGAAAGCAACCAATAAATGAGTTTTATTGAAGTAAAATGAATGGACTAAGAAGTTTCAAATAATCACCTAAAATATCTTTTTAACATATACATAATCTTTTAAATGGTTTATTTTTTAAAAAAATATGAGAAATATTTTTAAAGTCAGAACATGAAGAGAAATCTCAACCAATCAATATATATAATTAATTAAATAAAAAAATTATATTATTTTACATTAGTAAAGACAAAGATTGATTGTTTAATCAAATTTAAAGACTATATCAATGTAAACTCCTATAATTAAGGAACGTTTTATATTATTTCTAACAAACATTTATTAATTCTTCAATCATTAATCGTGTTTATCAATCGTGTGTATCAGTCATCATATTGAAAAAATCCAAGTTTCTAATATCAATATTAACAAATCATACTGAATCCGATATTCAAGTTAAGCTGTTCTGAAAGTTGTCCATAAGAATCGATTAATGGATTTGTCATTCGCCAACGAGTTTGATAATATAAACGAGATTAATGAAGAGGACGAGATCAATGACGTTCAAACTGCATGAGTTGATGACGATTTTTTGTCAAGTGATGATGAATTTTGTTCGACTGATGATAATCTCGCATTCGGAAAAGTCGACATCATGGATGACCACAATGAACGTGATTTCACAGTTCTTGAAAATATTCATCAATCAATTCAACTTCCTGGTATGATTTTTTTTAATTTCGTTAAATATGTGTCAATTACGTTACACAATTTTGTATATTGTTATAATACTATCAAAAAATTGACATTTCAGAATAGTATAATTTATTGAAAATGTATATTTAAGTTTATTTGATTTGTTATTTGTAATCTATTATTAACTTGTAATGGTTCTTAGATGTTACAGACATTGAATTATGTAAAGAGAGAAAAGATGATTGTCTTGATCAACACTTGGTAATAGCTGGTAAATCGTATTGGATTCCTTCTGTCCCTGATGATCTTAAGCCGATAATAAACCATAAATACCCATCTGATGATGCAATTGAAGACATGTACAGAAGATATGCATGTGCAGCAGGTTTTGATGTTAGAAAGTCAACAAACAAAAAGAAGCGTGGAATTGTGTACATCAAATATCTTCTATGTAACAGGGAAGGTTTCCCAAATACATCTCCTGTTGATACTTTGGACCAAAAAATAAGTAAAATTAAAAGAAGGGTTGACACCAGTAGGACCAGATGCAATGCGCGTATACGATTTAAAATTTTTCCTGGAACTACCAAACGGTTGTTTTGTGAATTTGAAGAAAAACACAATCATCCACTTATATCAAGAGACAATATGTTATTTTCACGTCATCATAGGCAGTTGGATGACACTCAAAAATCTTTCATTCTTACAATGTCTAATCAGAATATTGGTGCAACCATAACTCATAGGCTGTATACAAGTATTCTTGGTGGATATAATTTTGTAGGCGGTCTAATTGATGACTTCAAAAATTACATGAGGGATCTCAATTGATTTATAGGTGGTAGTGATGCTCAGATGCTAGTAGACAAGCTGAATAACAGAAAAGAGAATGTTAAGAATTTTTCTTTTGAGTATCGAGTTGAGAATAAGCAGTTGAATGCTATTTTCTGGGCAGATGAAACATCCAAGATCAATTATAAAGAGTTTGGTGATGTAGTTTCTTTCGATGCTACTTTTCGAAATAACAGGTTGTAAATGATTTTAGTTTAATATATTTCTATTTATTAATAATATATATTAATTAAAATACTTTTACAGGTACCATATGGTTTTTGTCCCTTTTACTGGAATTGATAATCATAAGAGGTGTGTCACTTTTGGTGCTGGCTTGTTGAGCAGAGAAGACACTGATTCCTATATATGGTTGTTGAAATCTTTTCTTAAAGCTTTTGGCAAACAACCATTGTTGGTTTTATCCGACCAAGACCCTGCAATGAAGAAAGCCATCGAAACTATTTTCCCACAATCGATTCATAGGCTTTGCATGTGGCATATCACATCTAAATTGCCATTGAAGGTATTTATTATTGTCTATGTAATAAAGTTTACCAATAAAACTATCATTTTTTTGGTGTATTCAAACCAGAATGTATTTGGTATATAGTTCTTTACAGATATTACATTTACAAATTCTCAGGTTTCTTTGAACATTGTCAACAATCCAGAATTTCGTAAAAAGTTCAACTTCTTGATATGGAATTCGAGGCTTGAAGTTGATGACTTTGATGTAGGGTGGAAGTCCTTATTGAATGAATATAAGCTCACAGATAATAAATGGTTGGATGATATGCATGTATTGAGACATTTCTGGATACCTGCATTTTTCAAGCATGTACCTTTATCAGGATTAATGAGAACCACATCTCGTTCTGAAAGTTAGAATTCTGCATTTCACCAGAACACTCATTATGGTTCTACTCTTGTCCATTTTATGATTTCTTTTGAAGCTGCTATGGAGAAGCAAAGATTCACTCAATCATCATTTGACTTCAAAACTAACGAAAAACATCCAACAATGAGGACACCATTTGAGATCGAGAGGAATGCATCTATGTTTTACACTCGCACTGTTTTTCGTCAAGTTCAAAATGAAATGTACTTGTCTATGGTTTCATGTTCACAAATTTGTATCAGCACATTTGATGATATTGATGAGTGTCTTGTCAAGGAATTTATTCATTACATTCCTTCTAATTCAAATGGTTCTCATATTGATCTAGAAGTTGAAAATGATGATCAATGGGATATACCTATACGTGAGTCTACTTACAAGGTAATCGCTCTTGAAACATGTACTCTTAATCTTTTAATTTTCATATATATATATATATATATATATATATATATATATATATATATATATATATTCTAAACTTTCTTCACTTTATTCAATACAGGTTACACACAATAAGTCTGCACAAACATTTACATGTCCTTGTATGAAGTTTGAGCAATTTGGTTTTTTGTGTCGCCACATTTTTACTGTAATGAAGTCATATAACATCAAAGAGATTCCTTCCAAATATTTACTCAGACGCTGGCAGAAGGACATCATCCCCACAAAACTATTGAAAATGTGTTTTCGTTATGCTGATTCTGACGAGAATATCCAAAGAGTTGCACTTGATATATTTTCTACTGTTGATAACTGTGTATCTTCTCTCAGCAATAATCACACCAAATTGAAAGAATACTTGCAGGAAATAAAGCAGCTTGAAGCAAAGTTCCTTTCCAATTTCACAACTCATGATAAAGGAAACAAGAATAAAGATTTCGAAAAAACATTTGGTGTTACCATTCCCACTAGCTTGGATATTCACAATCTAGGAGAAATCCGCAACAAAGGAAGTGGTACTAAAAAAAGAATGAAAAGTTCGAGAGAGGTTGCAACAGAAAAATCAAAGGGTTCCAGATGCAGTTATTGTCGCAACGGCAACGATCATGATTGGCTAAATTGTCCTGTAAGGAAAGAAGATGAAAAGAACAACATTTTGAAAGAACGTCCCGGAAAGAAGAATTAATTATATTTAGCATTTGTTTAAACATCCATTTAGTTTTTATTTTTTTAATTATGCATGCATGTTTTATACTTAAATTGTTTTGTTTACATTTGCGTGTTTTACATTTGTCATTTTGATCTTAAAGACATGTTTGAATGCTAATAAAAATTTTGATTGTTGTTTTTATCTTTTTCCATTTCTCAATAGATGTTATCGTTATCCCGTTTTATAGTAAATTTTTGTCACACCCCGAAACCGATGGCGGAAACGTTCCGGGGCGGAGTGACGTCATGTAGAGTATCACAACCAATGTACACAACAAGCATAGTAAACACAACCATTACATTACATGAGAAAGTTTTACATTTGTTTGAAAATAAAGTACTACAAGTTTACTTAGATACATTGGTTAGAACGAAAGTAAAGGCGAGTCTTCTATATGCTCCGTCTTCTCCAAAAGTTAGTGTGAGTACCTGTCTAAGGATGCCCTGAGAATACAAGCAGTTTTTAAAATATCAGCATAAAGCTGGTGAGTTCATAAGCATATTTTGTTAAGGAAAAATCGTTTATTTAATCCAGTGTTAAATAATTCATTTCCTTTTGTAAAGGTTTACTGTAATATTGAGAAGCCATCGTTACTGAGTTATGAAATACATAGGCATGTTTTTCCCAGAAAATCCCATATTTTCTAACATGTAAGTTTATTTGAATAAGATATGAAAACCATAAGTTATAACCCTGGAATTACCATCCAGTACGAAAGTAAGTAGTTTTAATACATAAAACTATTAGATTAGATCCCTGGAATACCATCCAGTGTGAAAGTAGATAGTTTTAATACATAAAACTATTAGATTAGATCCATGGAATACCATCCAGTGTGAAAGTAGATAGTTTTAATACATAAAACTATTAGATTAGATCCCTGGAATACCATCCAGTGTGAAAGTAGATAGTTTTAATACATAAAACTATTAGATTAGATCCCTGGAATACCATCCAGTGTGAAAGTAGATAGTTTTAATACATAAAACTATAATTGAAATAAAGTAAGAAAAATCCGTAACCAAGTTGGTTTGTTAAATACGTATTGTGAGCCGTATAACCATACTGATATGACCCGTGACCTCCTTGACGTTCTTCAGGCGTCGTTCGATTTACAAAATTTGTCACCCCAGGCGTGCCCGCCTAACTGTAGCTAACAGTTTAGGTGTGGGATTGTCAGTCCCGAATAGATCTATCCACAAATTTCACGTTCTCCCTCCAGGAGACTCTGGTTATACTTCCGGTGAGGATTTATTGGTATCCCGAAGGATATAACGAAGATAAGTCTCACAAGCTAGTATTTACAGATTTTCGGATAATTCAATCGTTTTCGAGTTTCGAATTAGTTTGGAACATAGTAGAGTATAAATAATTAAATACAACATAATTATTTAGCATGATACTCTAGATTAGACATAGATAAACTAAATCAGACATAGTTTATATTTTTGACTTTGCATGAAATCGAAATTCGTATATCAAGTGGTAAAGATCCCCAAATTATTCCCATAATAATTTGCACAGTTTGATAAGTTTTTCCCATTTAGATTGGAAAGGTTTGATAAGTTCCATACAGTTTTAGGAAAACTATGTAATTATATTTAGAAAATATCCCTTATGCTCTGCCTATCACAAGAGGGATAAAGTAACATAAGTTCATCGGAGGATCGTATAATTACATCAGTTTCTTTCAAGTTATGAAAACCTTTATGATTTTGCTTGTATTCCCCCCCTGAAAACGTGAAAAACTTGGAAAAGGTGTAGGGGTATGAACTCACCTGACGAGAATGTGCCGATTTAGATGCTAGAAGACAACTTAGGACTTGATCGCACGCAAAGGTCCTAAGTAATATGAGGTGATACCCAATTGTATCCAATTAGTTATTATACTACTAATTAAACAAGTAGACACACTCAATGCAAGAAAACACTTGATTCCAAGTGTTATGAATGATACATGTTGCATTTAAGGAGTGTAGGGCCTAGATAAGGTGTTTACTCTTCAAGTGTAAACCTTTAGGGGAGTTTACGGTTTAAAGACCACATCTCCCATGAGTTTACGGCCGTAAACTCATGGGTGTGGTGGTTTGAGTGATCCAAGGTCTCATCTTGCACATAGGAAGGATATAGGGTTGATTCGAGGGCTTAGGAAGTGATCGGGACATGAAATGGCCTAGGAATTAGGGTTTACGGTCCTTGGACCACCCTTGAGGAGTTTACGGTCGTAAACTCATGGGTTTACGGTCCTTGGACCACCCTTGGGGAGTTTACGGTCGTAAACACATGGGTTTACGACCGTAAACCCACCTTTGTCCATGTTTGTCCATTTTCCAAGTGTTTTGGTGGTTTGTAGGCCATTCATGCAAGTTCTAGACTCAAATGCAAGCCATGCAAAGTGTTTGGAGCATTAAAACACCCTTGGAAAGGTGTTTACGGTTTTGGGAGACGTTCCCAAACCGTAAACTCATGTTTACACTCCTTTGGACATGTTTTAGGGTTCTAAGATCATCCAAGCAAGTTTCAAGGCCATTAGACATGCATTGGAAGGGTTAAGGAGCACCAAAACCCCATGAAAGGGTGTTTACGGTTCTTGAATATTCAAGGACCGTAAACTCATGTTCATGGCCAAAAACTCATGATCTTGTGGTTCTAACTCCATGCATGTAAGGATCTAAGCATTAGAAGAGGTTTGGAAGGGTTTTGGGGCTTCAAAACCCCCATTGGAGGAGTTTACTGTTTTGGGAGGCTCCCCCAAACCGTAAACACATACTTTTGATGCAATTGAGAGTTTAAGTCTTGAATTCGCATGCATGTTAGGCTAACCAACTAGTTAGGAAGGATCACTTACCAATTTGGAGCTTGAAAACGAAGATTCTTGAGAGGATTCGATTTCTAGAGAGAGAGTAGAGAGAGAAAGTTCAAGTGTGGGAAAAGCTCAAATGGTGGTCACTCCACTCTTTTGTATGTCTAGAGTTAGTGACCCGGTGGGAATACACCCAACACTGGCATTAAACGGAGCTTAATATTTTACCCGGGTAAATAACCATTACCCGTATTAGTCGTAGTCTAGAAATTCTCAAATGATTATTTAGAGTGTTTTCACTCAAATAAATATTTCGTTTCAACGCATAGGAAATAATAAAAATAATTCTAAATGAATTATTTAATTTGAAAGTTAACGGAAAAACCCAAAATAAAATAAATTTTATTAACGGCATGGGTTATGTTAACGTAATATCTTTCGGGTTGTCACATTATCCCCCTGTTAGAGGAAATTTCGTCCCGAAATTTAGAATTTAGATACAAATCATGGAAATGGAAAGAGATGCGAGTATTTCGTTTTCATCGAGTCTTCGCGTTCCCAAGTGAATTCGGGTCCCCGCTTGGCATTCCAGCGAACCTTCACTATCGGGATGCGGCTTTGTTTCGTTCGTTTGATCTCTCTATCCATGATTTCGATGGGCTCTTCCACAAAGTTCAAGTTTTCATTGATTTCGATCTCATCCAGAGGAATCACAAGGGTCTCATCAGAAAGACACTTTTTAAGGTTTGAGACGTGGAAGACAGGGTGAATATTGCTAAGTTCATGAGGTAAATGGAGTTTGTAAGCTACGGGACCAATCCTGGCTAGGATTTCGAAAGGTCCTATGTACCTCGGGTTAAGTTTTCCACGCTTTCCGAAGCGTATCATGCCCTTCCAGGGTGAGACTTTCAACAAGACACGGTCTCCAACCTGGAATTCCAAGGGTTTTCGTCGTTTATCGGCGTAGCTCTTTTGTCTATCTCGGGAGGCCTTAAGTCGTTCTCGGATTTGTACGATCTTTTCAGTGGTTTCGCGGATGATTTCTGGACCAGTGAGAGTGCTGTCAGGGACTTGTCCCTTGACCAGCTGCGTGTCACCCACCTCAGCCCAGCACAGAGGGGATCTGCACTTGCGGCCATAGAGGGCTTCGAAAGGCGCAGCCTTGATGCTGGTATGGTAGCTGTTGTTATAAGAAAATTCAACCAAAGGAAGATGAGTATCCCATGACGCGCCGAAGTCGATGACGCATGCTCTCAACATGTCTTCCAAGGTTTGGATGGTTCTCTCACTCTGTCCATCTGTTTGAGGATGGTAAGCTGTGCTCATATTCAGCTTAGTTCCAAGAGCCCTCTGTAGTGACTGCCAGAACCTAGAAGTGAACCTGCTATCCCGATCGGAAATGATGGACACAGGTACACCGTGCAGTCGGACCACCTCTTGGATGTAGATTCGCGTGAGTCTTTCCATTTTGAAGTTTTCCTTGATAGGAAGGAAGTGAGCAGATTTGGTCAGTCGGTCAACAATTACCCAAATGGTGTCGTACCCACTCGGAGATTTGGGTAACTTGGTAATGAAATCCATAGCAATCATTTCCCATTTCCATTTAGGTATTTCGGGTTGTAGGAGTAGACCGGAGGGTTTTTGATATTCGACCTTCACTTTGGCGCAAGTCAGGCACTTGCCCACGAAGGTAGCGATTTCGGCCTTCATGTTTGGCCACCAGTACAGTTTCTTGAGATCCAAGTACATCTTATCCGAACCTGGGTGTACGGAGTATTTAGTATTATGAGCTTCGTTCATGACAACCTCTCTGAAGCCTCCGAAATTTGGGGTCCAGATCCGGTCCATGAAACAATAGACTCCATCGTTTCTGATCTCAAGATTCTTATCCATTCCTCTCAGGGCTTCGCCTGACACGTTTTCTGGTCTTAAGGCTTCCAGCTGAGCCTCTTTGATTTGCGCGGATAAGTGGGAATGGATAGTCATAGTCAGTGCCTTCACCTTACGACCTGAGTATTCTTTCCGGCTGAGGGCATCTGCCACCACATTGGCCTTGCCGGGATGGTAGCAGATTTCACACTCGTAGTCGTTGAGTAGTTCAACCCATCGCCGTTGTCTCATGTTCAGCTCCTTTTGGTCGAGGATGTGCTGTAGACTTTTATGGTCGGTGAAGATAGTGCACTTAGTTCCGTAGAGATAATGTCTCCAGATTTTTAATGCGAAGACCACTGCTCCCAATTCTAGGTCGTGAGTCGTGTAGTTGACTTCGTGTACTTTCAGTTGTCTGGAGGCATAGGCGATGACCTTGCCTCGTTGCATTAGAACACAACCGAGACCTTGATTAGACGCATCGCAGTAGACAACGAAGTCTTCCGTCCCATTGGGAAGGGACAGGATAGGTGCGCTGCACAAGGCTCGCTTCAGTGTTTGGAATGCAGCGTCTTGCTTTTCGCTCCAACAAAAGGGTACACCTTTCTGAGTTAGAGTGGTTAAGGGTTTGGCAATTTTGGAGAAATTTTGGATAAATCTGCGATAGTAGCCAGCGAGACCCAAGAATTGACGGATTTCGGTGGGTGTCTTCGGTGCTGACCAGTTTTCTATTGCTTTGATCTTTGAAGGATCCACGTGTATGCCCTCCTTGCTCACCACGTGACCAAGGAAAGTAATCTTCCGGATCCAGAATTCACATTTGGAGAATTTCGCATACAGATGCTCCGATCTAAGAGTTTCCAACACTAGCCTCAAGTGTTGTTTGTGATCCTCTTCGCTTTTGGAATAGACAAGTATGTCGTCGATGAACACGATAACAAACTTGTCCAGAAATGGACGACACACCCGGTTCATCAAATCCATGAACACCGCCGGCGCGTTGGTTAGACCGAAGGGCATAACTACGAATTCGTAGTGACCATATCGAGTCCGAAAGGCTGTTTTGGGAACTTCACCCTCATGGACTCGCAGTTGATGGTACCCTGATCTTAAATCGATTTTGGAAAAGTAGCTAGCTCCTTGAAGTTGATCGAAGAGGTCGTCTATTCGAGGAAGAGGATAGCGGTTTTTGATCGTGAGCTTGTTCAGCTCTCGGTAATCGATACACATTCGAAAAGATCCATCTTTCTTTTTCACAAATAAGATCGGGGCTCCCCACGGCGAGGAACTCGGTCTGATGAATCCTTTACTGAGCAGCTCATTGAGCTGACTAGATAACTCCTGCATTTCTGCCGGAGCTAATCGATAAGGAGATTTGGCTACGAGGGTAGCTCCGGGGATTAAGTCGATACGAAACTCGACTTGGCGTTCGGGAGGGATTCCTGGGAGATCTTCTGGAAAGACATCAGGAAAGTTGCAGATTTCGGGGATGCTCTCGAAGTCTTTAACTTTCTGCTTTTCGTTAACGACATGGGCTAAGAATGCATAACACTCCTTCCGCAGGAGTTTCTGGGCTTTGATGCACGAAATGATGCGAAGGTTTGAACTGAGTTTATCCCCGTAGATTACAAGAGTTTCATCCGAAGGAAGATTGAGACGGATAGCTTTTTCGAAACAAAGGATATCCGCATGATTGGGGCTCAACCAATCCATGCCAATAATGACATCAAAGCTATTTATGGAGACTGGCATAAGGTCAATGAGAAATGAACGGTCGTTTAAAGATAGGGTACACCCTACGTATATCTCGTTAGTGCTCTCTTTTTCACCGTTAGCCATTTCGATGGTAAACTTTTCGGTTAGTGGTTGGGATTTTTGTTTAAGAAATTGTTTGAATGTATGACTAACAAAGCTCCTTTCAGCACCAGAATCGAAAAGAATGCATGCATAAGAGTTGTCGAGGAGGAACGTACCCGTGACAACGTTGGGGTCAGCGACTGCCTCTTCTTGTCCCATGGTTAGAACTCTCCCGGTGTTGTTGGTTGTTGCTGCTTTGGGGCAGTCCCTCTTGAAATGTCCGACTTCCCCACAGTTGTAGCAGGCTCGACTAACACCTGCTCCAGAGGTTTGAGTAGTTTGCTGAACTGGCTTTCTGCAGTCTCGAGCCAGATGGCCCTTTTTACCACAATTGTTGCAGTGCTTTTCACGACAGGGCCCGGAAGCACGATGGTGGTAACTGCACTTATCGCACCAGGGAAGAGTACCAGTGTATGCACTGTTAGGGGTTTGAGTTGCAGGAGAGGCGACAGGAGTTGTAGCAGCGTGGACTGCCACAGTTTGCTGTCTTTTCGAGGGTCCTTGCGAACCCTGACCCTTTCGCTTGTTCCAGAATTTCTTCTTATTTTCACTACCCCCTTTAGCCGGCTCAGGAGTGGCTATCACTTCGTCGGGCTCGTCGCTATGATCAATCAGGGTTTGCGCCAAACACTTAGCGCTGTCGAAGGTTTCTGGCTTTGCAGCCAAAACATTTCCCTTGGTTGGCTGGGTCAGCCCCCAAATGAATCGTTCGATCTTTTTGCTTTCCGGGGATATCATTCCCGGACAAAGGAGTGCTAGGTCCTCGAACCTAGAAGTGTAGGAGGCAATGTCAGAACCCTTCATCTTTAGGGTCCAGAGTTCGTGTTCGAGTTTCTGCATCTCGCCCCGTGGGCAATACTGGGCTATCATGAGTTCCTTCAGTTTGTCCCAACCCATGGCATTTGCCACTGGCAGGGTTAAGGACTTGACCCGGCCATTCCACCAGGTTAATGCTTTGTTGAGGAAACTGCAAGCGGCGTACTTCACTTTGTTGGCCTCGGAGACTGCGCAAATCTCGAATATGGACTCAATCTTTTCGAACCATTGAGTCAGAGCAATAACACCTCCTTTGCCGTCGAAGGATGTGGGTTTTGCGTTCATGAAATCTTTATAAGAGCATTCTTTCTGGTGTCCCCGACCACCTTCCTGAAATTGAGGATGCATACCACCTCCCTGACCACCAGATTCACCGGGATTCATTTGTGACATCGCAGCAGCCACGGCAGCAGTAACAGCTGCCTGAAACATGACATGATCAAATTGGGGAGGAGGCGGTGGTGGAGGAGTGTCGTTGTTTCTCCTGGTAGATCTCCTTCGGGGAGGCATCTTGATCTGAAATGACCAAGAAAGAGGAGGATGGAAATTTAGAGATATGAAGCAAGGATATATCTCATAATAATTTTTAGAGTGTTCTACTAAGCGATAGGACAGGAAAATTACTTAAAGTAAGTAAACTATCGCTAAGTGAGGAATGAGTAGTAACACTCGGAACGGATTTCCATGAGGTATTTGGTTCGGACTAAAATACTCCCATAGTATTTTATGTTGAATGGATATTAGGTAAGTTATAGGCCTGCTGTACGCCACAGTCACTCCCAAGCACATGTTGGCCGTGTCTCGAATGAATATAGTTGATCAGGCTATATTGACCCTAGACATGACTACATAACTGCCCAGGTTTAACCACAGTGCACAACACCCATATTACTTATGCTTTGTTCTCTTCGCGATACGGATTTCGGTACTCGGAAATACTTGTATACTTTTATAAAAATACTTATATTTTAAAAGCATACTTTTAGTTTAGAGCACTTAGGCCCCTTAGTGTTTATAGTTGTATACCATGTAAGGTTCGGTATACTTAGTTCACTATAAACAAGGGCTCTGATACCAATCTGTCACACCCCGAAACCGATGGCGGAAACGTTCCGGGGCGGAGTGACGTCATGTAGAGTATCACAACCAATGTACATAGCAAGCATAGTAAACACAACCATTACATTACATGAGAAAGTTTTACATTTGTTTGAAAATAAAGTACTACAAGTTTACTTAGATACATTGGTTAGAACGAAAGTAAAGACGAGTCTTCTATATGCTCTGTCTTCTCCAAAAGTTAGTGTGAGTACCTGTCTAAGGATGCCCTGAGAATACAAGCAGTTTTTAAAATATCAGCATAAAGCTGGTGACTTCATAAGCATATTTTGTTAAGGAAAAATCATTTATTTAATCCAGTGTTAAATAATTCATTTCCTTTTGTAAAGGTTTACTGTAATATTGAGAAGCCATCGTTACTGAGTTATGAAATACATAGGCATGTTTTTCCCAGAAAATCCCATATTTTCTAACATGTAAGTTTATTTGAATAAGATATGAAAACCATAAGTTATAACCCTGGAATTACCATCCAGTACGAAAGTAAGTAGTTTTAATACATAAAACTATTAGATTAGATCCCTGGAATACCATCCAGTGTGAAAGTAGATAGTTTTAATACATAAAACTATTAGATTAGATCCATGGAATACCATCCAGTGTGAAAGTAGATAGTTTTAATACATAAAACTATTAGATTAGATCCTTGGAATACCATCCAGTGTGAAAGTAGATAGTTTTAATACATAAAACTATTAGATTAGATCCCTGGAATACCATCCAGTGTGAAAGTAGATAGTTTTAATACATAAAACTATAGTTGAAATAAAGTAAGAAAAATCCGTAACCAAGTTGGTTTGTTAAATACGTATTGTGAGCCGTATAACCATACTGATATGACCCGTGACCTCCTTGACGTTCTTCAGGCGTCGTTCGATTTACAAAATTTGTCACCCCAGGCGTGCCCGCCTAACTGTAGCTAACAGTTTAGGTGTGGGATTGTCAGTCCCGAATAGATCTATCCACAAATTTCACGTTCTCCCTCCAGGAGACTCTGGTTATACTTCCGGTGAGGATTTATTGGTATCCCGAAGGATATAACGAAGATAAGTCTCACAAGCTAGTATTTACAGATTTTCGGATAATTCAATCGTTTTCGAGTTTCGAATTAGTTTGGAACATAGTAGAGTATAAATAATTAAATACAACATAATTATTTAGCATGATACTCTAGATTAGACATAGATAAACTAAATCAGACATAGTTTATATTTTTGACTTTGCATGAAATCGAAATTCGTATATCAAGTGGTAAAGATCCCCAAATTATTCCCATAATAATTTGCACAGTTTGATAAGTTTTTCCCATTTAGATTGGAAAGGTTTGATAAGTTCCATACAGTTTTAGGAAAACTATGTAATTATATTTAGAAAATATCCCTTATGCTCTGCCTATCACAAGAGGGATAAAGTAACATAAGTTCATCGGAGGATCGTATAATTACATCAGTTTCTTTCAAGTTATGAAAACCTTTATGATTTTGCTTGTATTCCCCCCCTGAAAACGTGAAAAACTTGGAAAAGGTGTAGGGGTATGAACTCACCTGACGAGAATGTGCCGATTTAGATGCTAGAAGACAACTTAGGACTTGATCGCACGCAAAGGTCCTAAGTAATATGAGGTGATACCCAATTGTATCCAATTAGTTATTATACTACTAATTAAACAAGTAGACACACTCAATGCAAGAAAACACTTGATTCCAAGTGTTATGAATGATACGGGTTGCATTTAAGGAGTGTAGGGCCTAGATAAGGTGTTTACTCTTCAAGTGTAAACCTTTAGGGGAGTTTACGGTTTAAAGACCACATCCCCCATGAGTTTACGGCAGTAAACTCATGGGTGTGGTGGTTTGAGTGATCCAAGGTCTCATCTTGCACATAGGAAGGATATAGGGTTGATTCGAGGGCTTAGGAAGTGATCGGGACATGAAATGGCCTAGGAATTAGGGTTTACGGTCCTTGGACCACCCTTGAGGAGTTTACGGTCGTAAACTCATGGGTTTACGGTCCTTGGACCACCCTTGGGGAGTTTACGGTCGTAAACACATGGGTTTACGGCCGTAAACCCACCTTTGTCCATGTTTGTCCATTTTCCAAGTGTTTTGGTGGTTTGTAGGCCATTCATGCAAGTTCTAGACTCAAATGCAAGCCATGCAAAGTGTTTGGAGCATTAAAACACCCTTGGAAAGGTGTTTACGGTTTTGGGAGACGTTCCCAAACCGTAAACTCATGTTTACACTCCTTTGGACATGTTTTAGGGTTCTAAGATCATCCAAGCAAGTTTCAAGGCCATTAGACATGCATTGGAAGGGTTAAGGAGCACCAAAACCCCATGAAAGGGTGTTTACGGTTCTTGAATATTCAAGGACCGTAAACTCATGTTTATGGCCAAAAACTCATGATCTTGTGGTACTAACTCCATGCATGTAAGGATCTAAGCATTAGAAGAGGTTTGGAAGGGTTTTGGGGCTTCAAAACCCCCATTGGAGGAGTTTACGGTTTTGGGAGGCTCCCCCAAACCGTAAACACATACTTTTGATGCAATTGAGAGTTTAAGTCTTGAATTCGCATGCATGTTAGGCTAACCAACTAGTTAGGAAGGATCACTTACCAATTTGGAGCTTGAAAACGAAGATTCTTGAGAGGATTCGATTTCTAGAGAGAGAGTAGAGAGAGAAAGTTCAAGTGTGGGAAAAGCTCAAATGGTGGTCACTCCACTCTTTTGTATGTCTAGAGTTAGTGACCCGGTGGGAATACACCCAACACTGGCATTAAACGGAGCTTAATATTTTACCCGGGTAAATAACCATTACCCGTATTAGTCGTAGTCTAGAAATTCTCAAATGATTATTTAGAGTGTTTTCACTCAAATAAATATTTCGTTTCAACGCATAGGAAATAATAAAAATAATTCTAAATGAATTATTTAATTTGAAAGTTAACGGAAAAACCCAAAATAAAATAAATTTTATTAACGGCATGGGTTATGTTAACGGAATATCTTTCGGGTTGTCACAATTTTGTTGTATAAATTTATTCATCATTGAATGATATTATCGTTCATACTATTATGGTACGCTCAATATACAATGAGTCCTTTATCTTACTTAATAAGATATTTAGTTTTCAAAACAAATGTTGTGTTGCATACAAAAGATGAAAACTTTTTCAACACCCCTCCCAAAGAGCAGACTCATCTTGACATTCATTTACCATCTCAAATAAAACTTTTCAACACTTAATGTACATATCTTGTACTCTACCGTATATACGTTTATTGTGTTTTCAAAAAAACTTGTACATATTGAATATACATATATCAACTTTAAATTGTTAAAAATAAATATCTTTTCCTACTTTAAGTCCAAATTGTCAAATACGTGTCAATAAACATGTACACAAATTGCTAATTGCTAATTTCTAATTATTTGGTTGTTCTACTTAAGATTTGGTTACACAATTATAAATTCTATAGTGAATTTAAAGATTGGGATCATACAACATTCAACTTACATTCCATGAGAAATCCATTAAAGTACGTATTCTACAAAATTTAATTGTTGAAAATCACCTTAACTTTAACATTCAACTAAATCATTTCAGACACATTTATCAAACAGTCAACACATAGTCAACAAAATAATCCACACGTAAATAGTAATAATATAGGTTCAAACCACAAACAACATAATAACTTCAGAGACACATAACAAAAACAGATCCATACTACATTACCCCTACACCAAATGCTACCATCCTACCAAAAAAAGATGTTTGTCAAAAATACCAATCAACTACCAAACCCAAAAAAACAAATACCTTCTCCATCAGCTTTTAACCAATTGCTTCATCAAAGACTACTTTCAGATTCCCTTGAACTATTTTCTTCCTTGTCGCCTTATCCATCTTAACAAACTTTGCATACTCCTTTTCAAATTCACACTTCAAAATATTATGATCAGACAAAAGCAACCTCACCAAATACTTGTACCTTAACTTCTGTAAATACATATCTTGTGTTTTTAAATCCACAGCTAGCCCACAATCCCACTTTGATGTTTGATCCCCCATAAAACTCTCCATATGTCGCATAAGGTAGATTCCACCATCATCTGAACGGTTGTATGCTTGACACTTCATTTTCAACACCACCACATTCCTTGTCATCAGAGTCTTCACCTTCTTCTTATAGACATCATTTAGAAAACGGAAAATTTTTTGTTGTTGTTAACATAACGTTAATGACACTCATTAATTATGTAACACAAAGTGTATTAACCATTTAAATAATCACATAAACATATATTAAGATTAATGATCTTATTTTCATACTTACCAGCACACGGGATATGTTCCCATAGACGGACTCAACTGTTCCCACCAATCTCCTTTGATCAATTATCAAAATTGAAAAACTTTTAAGGTTAAAACATATCAGGTAGTAATTCCCATCAACAATAGGGAAGAAAACCTACAACATTTTAATCAAAAAATAACACTTAATAACAAAACAAATAAATGTAATAGTAAACATTTTAATCAAAATATTTTTATTACCAAATCCACTTTTTTTTAGCTCAGAATCAGTTGTAAGATCTTCAATTGATGAGGAAACCATAATTTCAAACTCTTTGTATCTTACATCTTCGTTCACCTTTTCGTCATACATTGATTCACGTTGGACATTACATTCAAACAACACAATAAATAACATTAAATTTTTTAAAAACAATTATTATATCTTAAAAAAAAAAACCATACCAGTGTGCCTGTTGTAAAAAAAAGTCTAGAATATGACGACTCTGCCTTGCTCTCTTCCAATTTGTTTAGTAGAACACTCCAACAATCTATTACATTTGAATGAATATTCACTTTTGCTGCAATAGTTCTAGCATATTCTAGATGCATTCCAAACCCTTCTTTTGATTCCCATACGAGCTCCCTGCATTAGTCACGGTTGTATACATCAGATATTTTACACAACATTAATCATAAAAAAAAAACAAATAAAAAAGTATGGAACTACACCTTTTATCCATTTCTAATCCAATAATAGCTTGTGCAACCAGAATTTCTTTCTGCTCAACTGAATCTTTCAAGTCCACAACTCTTTGTACAAAAGGTGACTTCAATGTAGGTACATGCTTCATTTCTCTTTTTTCTCTCATTTTAATCCATACTACAACTTCAACATTTCTCTTTGTCCTTTTAGGACAATCCTGTTCAACAATTGCATCATCTTTACCTTCATTCCATTTCGAAGTTTTCATCTCATCTGCACATTCATTAAGTCTAGCTTCAAATTGAATGGACAATCATTATTAAACGTAATACTCTTTTTAGAGTTGTTTCTTTCTATTTCATCAGCTTGCTTTATCCAACCAGGTGTTAATATACAAGGAGAATCAAAACTAGAATTCCCATTGTACATTACAACTTCCATTCCTATATTCTGTTGATGTGAACCACCCTTATGCTCAAACAGAACCTTATCATTGCACATACCAGTTGGCTTCACAATTGTTGGGGACATTCCTTCCATTCCATGATCTGAAGAATGGACATTCGAATCAAAATAAAGTTTTGGTCCACTAAGTAAATCCTTCCCCATCTTATTGGTCAAATTAGTAATCATTTGGTTCATATCCTCAGCTGATTTTTCTCCTTCTGTTGCATGCACACTCGTACCATCAACCTCCATTCTATCTTCATGCCCATCAGCAATAACAACTTTTAGTGTCGTCCCATTAAAGATGTCAACAACCTTCTTAATCACTGCCTTCATCTTATCATTATTCGGATGCATTTCCATACACATCAAACTACTTGCCTATACAACCTTTTTATGCTCAACCAACCTTCCTACCATACTTTCAATAATTCCACAACTCTCCTACAATAAAAATCAAAGAAATGTTACTTTAACACTCTAATATTTTTTAATAGTATACAATTAACAATCACTAACATAAAATAATTACTATTAATATTATATTTATTATAAAATCTATTTACCTCAACTGATCTATCTTTTGAATGATCTTGATTCATCATCTCATCATAAAACACACCATCCACATTTTCTCTTAAACTTAGATTTCCAAATACACCCCTGCTTACTTCATATTTTTCTAAAACTCTTAGGTGCTCTGAATCAATTTCTGTGATGAAGGGCCTATACCTTTGCAAATTTACATCTTCACATATCACTCTGTCTGCATACGCCATCTGCACAATAATATTCAACAATTTTTTCATTAAAATTAAATTTTAATGATAACAGAATTTAACAGATTAAATTAATATTGAATATCATACCATTAGAAACGCAAGAGGTCCTCTGAAGTAGCAGTTTTTGTCGTTTGGCCTCCATTTATTCTTACTTTTTTCTAAACAGTCTACTATGTACTCACACCAGTTAATACTTGCCACATCTTTGCATTGAATTAACTTTTCAATAAAATTAATTCTACAAGACCCTATTGTCTCTGTTTCAGCAAAAGTGTTAATGAATAACGTCAAAAAAATCAGCTTAAAAATCTCATCCGCAACATTTGTTTTCCTTATATTTTTCAAATAGTTCCCATTATAATAATTTCCCTTCCCATATTGTCCTTTCTAATCTTCAAGCAAAGGATCATTCTTATCACATTCATCCAGTGTGATAAAATCCAAACCCCTATTCGGAAGTCCAAACATAGCTTCCACTGTCTCGTTTGTTATGGCCACTTCACCACTTTTAAGCCTTATGGAGCAAGAACTTGTTGTGAAGCTATCTACAACAAAATATTCTAGCTTTCCAGGTAGTGTATCAATCTTCATTCCCAGAAAAGATCCAAAACCCATATTACGTACCATTTCTCTCTGATTTTTTGACAAACTTTTAATTGCTAGATACAATGAGTTTGGAGACATACGAGTACTCAACCTTTGAAATTTAGTTCCTACCTTCCTTTCTTTACATTTTTCTTGAGATCCAATTACTTTTTTCCCTTTCACCTTAACCTTTTTATACTTATCACTCTTGTCAACCCTTTTCCTTTTCATTTTATTTTCATTCTTTCCAGAATCCATCATATTTTTCCTCTCAACAAAATCATCATCACTTGTGTCATTCTTATATGATTTTCCATTGTTTGTCTTTTTGGGTAATTCTAGTTTTCGTCCCCCACCAGATACCCGTTTCTTCCCTACATTCATCATAGCATTCTTTCCTTCAACTACACAGACGCTTGATGACCCTGTACATTGATATCATCATAATCATTCTTACATTTTACAAATTGTATGTACAAAATTTATCCATGAATTCATGTACTCATAAAAGAATAAACATTCACTTACTCAAATATTCACAAATGAATACACATTCATTACAGATTAATCATTATAAGTTGTATGCACAAAATTTATCCATGAATTATGTACTCATAAAAGAATAAACATTCACTTACTCACATATTCTCAAATGAATACACATTCATTACAAATTAATCTTTACAAATTGTATGCACAAAATTTATCCATGAACTCATATAATCATAAAAGACTAAACATTCACTTACTCACATAATCACAAATGAATACACATTCATTACAGATTACTCATTCACTTCCACACATATTCACAATTCAATATACATTCATTAACTCACAACACTCCTCCTGCACCCATTCATACACGCATATTTAATTGCTTAACTTATTAATTTACAGTATCAAACTATGGCCCTAAAAGTAATACCATACACTCCTTAACTAATTAAATGTTGATTTTTTATGCATGATTCCACACATTCAAACATGAATACACATTCATTAAAGCATCAAAATAACTCAGCAAATTCAGTATTACCATACTCAACACAGAATATTAACTCCTACATAACAATTTCATAAGCGCATCTATATTTTTTCCATTTTCATTTTCTAATACAGAAGTATGCGCCTAACAGGAATCCAGATTTCAATCTTAATCATGGAACATAACTTTTTAATTTGAAGCAACTTAGAGTTAACATATACCATTTAAGGTTTTATGTACTCCTTTTTTCCAAGTTCAATCACACTAAAGTTTTTCATATACTCACATACGAATTAAACTTCCCTAATGCATAACAAACCTCAACAATTACTCTGTTAAACTGCTCAAATGTTTACTTCTTTCACAATCTATTGCATAATTTTTTTTACATCCTTCCTAATCATCACCATCTACGTTAATCAAAAACTCTATCACATACTCTTAATTCACATTTCAATACACATTCATTCAAAACAAAATTTTTGCTCATATCACAAAACAGCCAAATTTTTTTTTCCAAAAAACTAAACCTATTTCCATAACACAAACTGCATTCATGACCAACAACTTGTTACACAAAAAACTTTGACTTTACCGACAAACAACCAAAACATCCTAATTCCTCACAAAACCCTCAAACAAAAACCCTAATTCCGATCGTAGATAAAAAAAACTAATCTTTAATTTACCTGATTCAATGTACAAGACTTCTTCTTCTTCAAGATCGATAACATTGTTAGCCGTATTAGTAAACTTTGATTGAAAACCCTCTTCCATCATTCTTGCACTCCTTCTCAAGCTCTGTGCTCTCGTCCGCCTCATCTCGCTTCAAATTTATAACATTAAACGATCAACCTAATATCTTTGGAAATTTTTTTTGAAGATTCTGTGAAGATTGTTTCACCGAAATAGAAACGATTTGGGTAGATTTTTCCGCGAGGGTTTATCGGGAGCCGTTTGCAATTTGATACTATTACCTTTTTATGAATATCGGATGTTACATAGTGCTCATTAAAGACATAAAAAATCACGGTTGAATATTACCAATATTAAAAACACCTTAGAATACATACAAATTTTGAATACTTAATCTTGACCCTTAAATACAACAAATCTAATGGCTAAAATTAGTCCTCATGTTCTTACTTAAAACAGTGTTCTCAATTTAACCAATATATATATATATATATATATATATATATATATATATATATATATATATATATATATATATATATATATTCATCTCAATTTTACCCCACCGCATTCAACCGCACTACCAATTGCGCTTTTAAATTGCCGCGATATGGTTTGCGGTTTTAAAATTTGTTAGATCACTCTTTGCAAATTGCGGTTTTAAATTTCCGTGATATGGTTTGCGGTCTTAAAATTTATTAAACCACACTCTTCGTTTCCAATTGAGGTTATTTATTATATAATCATGATTCAAATTATATATATATATATATATATATATATATATATATATATATATATATATATATTATATATATTTTGATGTTACTGTTCAAGATATTATGTCTGGTTTTTTATGATAAGGTGTTTCTTTCCTCTAGTACCAAAACGAATGCATGTTGAAATGTTACTCTTTTAAAAGTAGGAATTTAAATATATCAATCGACAAAGTAGCTCTATTTCCTAATCGATTGCATTTGGAACATCAAAAGCTTTTTATCCATAATTTTATATTAAACAGATGAGAAATTAAATATATTATCCTACAATTTATTTCTACTTATCTTTCTATTTATGTTAAATGGTGACAAATGGATTAAAATATTATTAAGGAAAATTAAATATGACACATGTCATCATTTGACATGGGTAGGAGGATGATAGGAAGAAATTGTAGAAGGATATTTAATTTCTCTAAACACATATATATTTTTTTCACTTGTTATATTCATAGTTGGGAAAAGTAGTTACCACATAAAGCTCTATAGAGTTCCAACTTACGCATTATCAAATTTAAATAATTTATCAAAAGGCTTAAACCTCATCCACACCATCAACACCAAACCATATCGTATAACATAGGTTCGAACTTCCACAACATGGTTTGTTATTTATAAAATTCTTTAACAGTATATACGGTTTGGTTTGCGTTTTATTTACTTTAAACCGCACCACGACGCGGTAAAGACACCACCACGGCGCGGTCATGCCATCAGAACACATGTTTTATTGTTAGAGCCTCATTTCGAACCAAAATACCCCAAATCGGGGGAGAGCTGCAAGGAGACGATTTTGAGGCTAAGAGGGGGGTTGGACAAGCAAGAGAAGGAACATGATAATGATTAACATCTGTGTACTCTTGAGGTAAAGATTTCCCCTTTGATTTAACTCTGAGCTTTAAATGGTGAAATTGCTAGATTAGTTAGAATGAATGAATTAATCAACCTATAGCTTGTCTATGATGTGTAAGAATATTTAGAAGCTTTAAACAAACTTTGTATGTGATTCCAATATGAAATCTATATAAGCAAAGTTAGGGGTTTAACCCTTAACGAGTGATTATGTTGAATTGATGCATTAGAGATTAGATTATAATTAATTAGGTAGTATGTGGTGCTTAATTCATTGATTGGATTAATTTTAGAAATAAAGAATGAAATGTTAGAATTATGAATAGTTAAATGATCATTTTAGCATTAAGAAGTAGATAAGCTCTTAATAGGCTAAGATAAGTTCTAAGGAACTTGAAATATTGTATGAATAGGCCTTGAACAAGAGGATGATCCAAGATGCATCTATTGAACTTTTGAAGCCAAGTGGTAGTTAGTCTTCACTAGCTAACAAGGTGTGTTATAAGTCTCTCTCTCTCTCTCTCTCTCTCTCTCTCTCTCTCACACACACACTCTCTCTTTCTCTTTATCTTGTTATATATAATTATATGTATGTATGTTTATATGCATGAGTCATGTATCTGTGCATGACAGGGAGAAAGAAAGAATAGGATTACATGTACTATAATCATATAAAAGATTATGCACTTGTAGTTATACATTTAAGATCATGTATCTGATCATGTATGTATAACCAAAGCATATATAGATGTATAAGGAAATAATAAGGGTATTATGACTAATACCTATAAGATTTGATATAGAAATAATGGGATTATATGCATTATAATCTTATGTACAAGTAGATGATAAGAAAAGGTATTTGTGGATATATAAAAGATGTGGATAGAGACAGAGTGTGATTATATTTGTTGAGAGAAGAACTTGTGGATTGAGATTATGATGTGAAATTAAGTTAATCTTTGGGATTTTTAATTAGCTCAATAATAAATAGATGTGAAAATTAAGAACGGTTCATATCAGAAACATAACAACAACATAACTAAATAAATATAAGCAAATAATCAAGTAATTTGTTGAATTGTAACTTGGTTTGAATGCAAACACAACTTTAGTATGCTATGAACAACAATAATATAGACGGAGAAAAAAGAGACTTGTATTTCAATAATAAAAATGACAAGAAAGATGGAAAGATCCAAATTCACTTTTGAACGTAACCAATACCCTCTATTTATAGCTAAACAAGGTACTCACTATTGACTGGATAAAGGGAAGTTATGTTGAACAAGCGGTCATGCTTGCCACGTATGTTCTGAAAAAAGCTATCCAAAAGATCTTATACTGCAAGGCTGACAGTTGTACTCTCTTCCCAGCACGTCAAGACAAAATGATCTTCAACTCTTCACATAGCCTTTTTATCTCCAATCTTCACACAACAACATCACATGCAACAACTCCTTGTAACACACAAAATTAACCCTTCTTCACTTGACTAAATCAAAAAGACTTTTCTCATCTACATTTACAAAAGGACTTCGTACACCACAAAAACACGTTAGTTTTCGATGGTCACTTCATGCATCAACAATTTCTCCTAAGTGACCTCGCAGCTACCTCCTTCGTTTATAAAGTTTGAAAAACTTGATAAGAAAATTCCAAAACTTCCTCACATTGAATAGCCACTGAATCCCTTATCATAAAGCCTCTTTTACTTCCTCGATGGTGTATTTGGAAATATTGTCAACCCTTATGATTTCTTCTAGTTGTGAGTTTGTACACTGATGAAATGCAGTTGCATCTAAAAAGATCTTGTTACCATTATTTTTAAGACAAAAAATGATGCCAAGTTTTGGGAAGTTGATTGCTCCATCCTTTCTGTCTTTAATGCCTTCTTCAGTTATAAGGTCTGCTTCAAATGGTGGACGATCAAAATGATTAACGAGCATCGAATAGATTCATACATCAATTGATGTGAAGTCATAGACCAAAGCCCTCAAGTAATCATAAACTTTGCCATATACGGGCTTGGAGTGGTCATACTTCTTAATATTTAGATCGAAGACGCTTGCTATGATGAACAACTCTTTAGGATTAATGTGAATGAAGTGAGCTTGAGTCCAACTGTATTCAACTCTATTACTAACAAGAGTGTATTGCAAGAATTGTGATTTTATAAAGGGTCTGGATTTGTGTGTTTTAAATAAGCTCCGGAATTACGTTTGACCAGATATATTGATGTATTTTTGTGCTTTTTGTGTAATTGGCATATTCTTTCGAACTCCATTGGAAGTCTTCGGGAGCCAGGAATTCTGAGATCAAATTCGGTGAATACTGGAAAGAATTTTCCATTTGGGTGTAGAGGGATGTGCTAGTACATGTCATATCTAGGCATCACGAAGGTTTGATGAGGAGCATAGTCTACATCAGTCAATCTACGGATGGGATTCACCCATAAGTGAATTACCATTTGTATATCAAAACCTTATTTCTTCCAGATCTCTTCGGCCAATTTGGCAGCTCTCCAGTCACTTTTCTTTTGTTTGGTGGTCGTAGAGTCATATGAATTATCATCATACATGGATGGCTCTAGAGTGACTTCCTTTTAAGGAGAGGATTTTACTGGAGATTGGGGAGGAGTTAGAGTTTTTATTTTTGGGAGATATTGAGGAGGAGTTGGAGTTTTTCTTTTAGGAGGATACTGAGGGGTTTCTTCAGTAGAACTTTCCTCTTCATCGTTGGAACCCTTCTCAATGGATGATCCTGACTTGGATATGGAAGGGGATTTGGAGGGAGATGCCTTCGCAGGAGAGTTAGTCTGTGGTGGAGGTTGTGGAATTTTCATGCGAACATCTTGATAGGTAGTATACATCGGAAGTTATGGAACTTACGTGCGAACATATTCATCTTAGGTAGCCTTCCCCCGTTTTGAGGAAGAAGGCCCTGACTTCTCCTCAAACTTGCTATTCTTTAACTCCATTAGGAGTTCAATCACCCTTTTAAATCCAATTTGAGCCTTTGTGTTTACGTCGTTGGTGGTTAGGATGAGAGGATATATGAGTTGCTTAAGAATGTCCTTGAAAAATTGTAGGATCTCATCGCGAGTTTTCTTAGGGGCATTCATATGCTTTGTTGCCTCAGATGCCACATCTGAAAGTACCTGCAACTGAACAAAATTCTTTTTCTGTAGATCCTTAATGGTGGATTGGAGTTTTGTGTATCCCACATCATAGGCTTTGTGGGTCTCATTAAGTAGATCTCGCACATTCTTCTCAAATGCCTGTTAGTCTATCATCAGCTTTTCTTTGAACTGTTCAATCTCCTTTACCAACTCTTCCACTTTCTTAAGGAACTCTTCTTGATCTCTCTTCCTTGACTCATCTAATGCTTTTATTCCTATCTCGATGCGAAGTAGAGTTTTCTGATCGAAGAGTTTTTCCCTTTCCATAATTTCAGGAACTCTATATGCAATAGATTTTGGATTGGGAGGAATGACAATTTGTGATGGAGGGAGGGGAGGAATGGTTACTGATGCTAAAATCTTATCAACTTTTTTAGGAGAGGTCAAGGAATTCTTTCCTTGACACTACAACTTTCTTGTTCTTCTTGGCCTTCTTGGTAACAGAGTGTTGCGAAGCACTTGATTCTTCATCAGACAAAAGCATGTGAAAGTCTTTTTCTTCACCATCCTATTGGACCTCGTCCTCATTAAGACCATAGCCAAACCTTGGCTATTGACTTATCCACACATCGGTGCCATTCGATCCTTCCTCATTCACTACCTTCTTGTTGGATTAGGTGTCTAAACCCATAAGTAAAATTGGTATATACTTGAATTGATAGTAGAACAATCCTTTTGGGTTGCCCTCAAACCTACCAATTGGACATGATGACTTTTAGAGAGAGGGATTAATTTATTATGTGAATAATAAATTAAATAAATGGTTTATTAATGTAATATGAAAATAATATATTAATTAGAAATCATATTATTTAATTAATAATTGATCAGAAATTAATTGAAATTAATTTTGGGATTAATTGGGTTAACTAAAAGTACAAGGATTGTTTGGTTAGAGAGAGAGAGAGAGAGAGAGATTAATTTATTAAGTGAGTAATAAATGGTTTATTAATGTATTATGAAAATAATATATTAATTCAAAATCATATTATTTAATTAATAATTAATCAGAAATTAATTGGAATTAATTTTGGGATTCATTGGGTTAACTAAAAGTACAGGGACTGTTTGGTTATTATTGAAATTTGAGGAAGGAAGGCTCTAGAACCTCATTAGATGAGGTGGACGAAAACTTCTAGGGAAGGCCTAGAATTTTCTTCCAATGCCCTTTGTATAAGGGATTGGGCTGCTTGGTCACCAAGCAAGGGAATCTAGGGCACATCGATTGAGGGGTAATACATTAAGGGTACCAAGTAATTTGCATGGTTACTTCACACCTTGTTTTGTGATCCTCGGCATCCCAGTCACAAAACCTGAAGGGCACACTCGAGATTGAAACATGTCATTGAAAGTTCAATGACTCTCAAAAGATCTAGGAGTTTCAAATCTAATTTCGTTTTTCATGGTGGAAATTGGTGAATCGTCATTCACCTACCTTCAAATATTTTATAGCTTGGATTACGACATCCCTCTTCCAAGTTATAAAATATTGTGTTGGGTCCTAGCCTTAATATTTCATATTGGGTGTTATATTAAGGACTTAAAATCAACTAACTTGAATATCTCCCATTGCAGATGTCTGGTTTAGACAACTGTGATCTTCCCAAATCTCATGGAAATCATATTTCTCTACCTCCACCTCCTCCATTTATTCTCCCTGACCCACAAGCTCGAAGACTTGAAAAATTCAAGGTCACTCAAGCCCTACTAGCAATGAAACATAAAGATGGAAGACCTGTGTGTTCTCATGTCTTAGGAATGAAGTCACACTTTGACAGGTTGAGAATGTTGGGTGTCATTGTCCCAAGGAAGTTGGCTATTGACTGGGTTCTTCGGTCACTTCCTGAGTCTTATAGTGAGTTCGTTAAGAACTACTATGTGACAGATCACGACATGACCTTAATAGATCTATCTTATTTGCTTGTTGCTGCTGAGTCAGAAATGATGTGGCGCAATGGTCAAGCAAATATGGGTGGAAGGTCTATTTCTCAAAATTCCGTGGACATTAACAATGGTAACATTGGAAGTCCAGAAAAGCTTTCTCTTCCCAATGGAAAGGGATCGGCCTTGGTCAACCCGATTGACCAAAAGGTAAAGGGAAAAGCTAAGTCTGTGATACTCCCGTGTACCATTCCCAAAGAGTCTATATGTTTTCATTGTCAAGAGAAGGGGCATTGGTTGCGAAACTGCCCTAACTACCTGAAAGATATAAGAGAGAAGAAAAAATCAAAAGGATTTGACTCTGCTTCAGGTAAGTCCACTATCTAACTCTGTTAAGTTCATTATTGATGATTCTTAATACAAAATGTGACTCGATTACATTTTGGTGTTTGGCATGATCAAGCAAAGGGAAGGAAACTTAAAGAAAGTGTATGCTGAATCGGATCGCGAAGATGGATCTCAATCGCATGGTTCGAAGATCGGATTCTTGAGCTACTACTTAGAGAGTTATGATAGATTGCTGGGAAATATGTAATAGCATAGTTTTCATTTAAAGCTGCATTGTAATGAAATTTTTTTTCCGCATTTATATAAATAAATAAAAATTTTATTTTATTTTAGTTTATATCTTCTTGAAATGGCTTTTATGGAAAATTGATGTTTATATGTTTCTAGAAATAATGGAAATATGAATTTGATTCTTTCATTTGTGGTAGTGTCTAAATTTACCAAATAAGGAAAGATTCTCATCAACAAAGTTTCAATTGGACCGAAACTTGGAATCATGCAAGTTGTATAATATGATGAATGAGAACTTTCAGCTTTGGAAAATTAAGACTAATTCCTTGTTTACATGTATATGTGAGTCAAGTGAGGGACTAAGGGATCAAGTACACATTCTTGTGCACTGGTCAAGTCCACCACAAGAGATTGATAAGACTATTCGTCATGATTTACTAAGGTTTAGTAAATATGGTTATACTTACCAGTTTAAGTATAATTCTGAAACATTGAAATTTTTTTTTCAATGTTTTGCAGGACGAATGAGAAGAATCAAATTAGGCAGAAGGATAAAAGTTTCTCAAATCTGAAAAGATGGGAGAGTACTTTAGTATCATGTTTTGTGATCATCTTAATGATTAAGAAACCATGTCACAATTGGTCCTCTAAGGACATCTTAGTGCATTCATATGGCTAAGAAGAAGAATCAAGAATTGCTGAAATGGTTAAATCAAGAAGATGACCCATACTTCGTTCCAAAACAATTCTTAGAGTCATACTCCAAGATTGTAACTTGAGTGACACATCTTAAAGAAGGTTTATAACACTTGTCAAATGGAAGAGTAAAATGTTTTCTACTCTTGTATATTTGAAATTGGTAAGTTGTGATGTTTTGGATAAAACAAAGACTAACTTAGGCAAATTGTGTGAAGTGTTTGTCTTGATAAAGAATCCACACTATCTATTGAATATTTGGAAAGATAGTCTTATATGTCAAGAGGACAGTGGGAGTCTTAAAGATCCTGAAAGAATTTCAAGATCTAATCATGAATAAAAACCTGTAGTTTGACACTAGCACACGACGTGAGGTTTATAACCTATCGTGTTGACATTTTTCTATTTCTGTGCCCATTCCAGTTAAAGTTGGCTTTGCATATGAGTTCTGAGAGTTCTCAATTGGTTGCATAACAACTTGGAAGCAATGGCAGACCCTTGTCCTGCCAGGCGGCAAGAAATTAAGATTGAGTTCAGTCCATATGAGTTTGGATTTGTCATTATCCTTGTCTTGTGATTATGGTTTTGACAAATTCACATGGATAGGAACACATACACCATAAAATCTAAGTGTCATAAGGTTTCTCTCCGATTCATGAAAATGATGGTGAGGAAACACTTTCACTAAGTAGATTTTAAGTAGATAACAGTTGTGATATTTGCATTCTCAAAGTCGTTAGTGGAGCGTGTGTGGTTAACCGGCACACTAACATAGACTTGTGAGAAATGGCAAAGGTCTAAACAATTGAGACTATGGTTACGGCATCCCTTTTCATAGTTCTGAAATTGTTTAGACACACATGTGAGCTATCTAAGAAAAGGTGTATGATTTTGATAAAGTCTTGTCAAAGCAATATCGTATCAGAAATCTGAACTTTGTTAAGAAGGTCAATAAAGTATTGATTTCTAGAAGTCCAGCTGATTTCTGAGTACATGTCAAAGCTAGTGGGAGCATAAGTATTATGCTAATAATCATCATGAAGTGAGAGCATGATAATTATGATAAGTGTTGCAAGTTAGCAATGTTAATTATAGAAAACAAAAAGGTTTCAATTGGGAAAAAGTTGTTTTGCTATAATTAAGGGAGAGGAAATTATACTTCATTTCAATTCTAAAAGCTTAGATTGAGGTTTTAATCATCTTTAGTCAAGGATATATATATATATATATATATATATATATATATATATGAATTTTATGTTGGAATGGCTCAACATAAGGAAATTCTATATATGGGTCCATTATTTGCGGTTCTAAAATTCGATTATGATTACATCACCCCTCTTCATAATCTGAATTATGAGAACTTGGCAAATAGAAATAGAAATATTATAGCAAAAGACTGGTCTAGTATCATGTCTTTATGAATCGTGTCACATATGCTTCGGATATAGAATCGATTGCATGTGCTATAATATTCATCTGTTCTAAATTTTTCCAAAATGCCTAGAGCATTAAGAGGGGAAAGTAGTAGAACTGGATATGACTAATTTGATTAATCAATTGTCGAGGACAATCTAAGGTTTACCAAAGATTGGTTGCTCAGGGACAGTTGGAAGTATTGTGTTAATTTGGAAGGACCATATTGACATATTCTGAAAAGAGGCAACTCTTGTGCAGAAGTGATAGTCAAAATGAAAATATGGAAATATTCCCATAGGTGGAAGTTATTCATTAAATCTGTTTAATATTAGGAAACTTAATGCAAGAAGAATGTTCAAAGCAATGAACTTTGAATACGAGACTTCGTTTCCATGGAGTTGGTATCTATTGGAATACTCTGTAATGTGTGTTGACAAGTCTTTGTGACTTTGTGCATAATCATTACAAGAGGACCAATGCATATAAGTTTAGAATCTAACAGATTTAAGTAAATGGCAGAAATCTGGGATTCTTTCATTTGCGGTAAGGATTTGGGATTGTGAAATGAGAATCATTGGAATTAATGTTCAGTCGATCTATTTCACAAAGTAAAGATCATAGACAAAGTTAGTGTGCATACTTGGTGTATGGCATGACTAATGTTTAGACAAACATAGTGTGCATACTTGGTGTATGGCATGACTAGTGTTTAGAAAACATAGTGTACATGCTCGGAGCATGGGACAACTATTGTTTTAATTCAAGTATAAAGTTGATAGTTTGAAACAGTATACAATGAATAATGTGTAATCAATATGGTGATAAATAAAAGGTGGTTTTATTTATATTCATAAGTTCTGAGACCATAGTTGATTCGATTATTCTTGTGTTTCACTTTGCATGTTTTGACTTCCAGAATAACTAAGTCGCTCTTCCTGAATGATTAAGTTGTTCAATACATCCACAGTCGGTCATATGTTGGAAGTAGATATGAATCAAGACTGTCATGGGTTGGCTTGTAGAGGTCTAAGATGTTGGACAAAGTGGTGCTACAACACTCATGAGTGCTCATAAGTTCTGAGTATTGGATTCAACCCACGCTCACTGGTATCACTTCATGGAATTTATCTCGAGTGATCGTGAGACAGTAATATCATATAAGTCTTCAAACCTAGAGATATGACTTGTTGCCTATGAATTGGTTATACATTGATCGTATGAAAACGTATTGGTAACTCGATGTTATAAAACGTGCCTTTGTGTATGATTCAACAAGTAGTAGAACAAGCATATGAGTCGAAGTTTATCTGTTCCTTCTTGGATTAGAAGCGATATCTGGGTCCCTCGATGATTTTGTGTTGGCCCATGTACCGGGCCCAGTCAGAACTAAGTTGATGTGTTCAAATAAGTTCTATGTCAAACAAATCGGAAATCGAGAAACAAACTGCTGGACAATAAGTAAGACATTGTTCCATGTATTTGTCCGACTGATATCTAGAACAGAGGATTATATGATCACTTATCTAGAATGGCGTATCATCATCATCTCAGTTCTGCGAGACCTTGAAAGAGCTACGATTGTTGATCGGTTCATGAAGTTATTCTTGAAGATATAGTTATTAGACTTATCCAAGTGGGAGACTGTTGGATTAGGTGTCTAAGTTCATAACTATTTCTGGGATGTACTTGACCCGGTTGGCATGGTCCATTTGGGTTGCATGGCATCATGCATTTGGATAGACTAAAATGAGACAAATAACACTTAAGGTTTATTAATATATTATAAGTTCTAATATATTAGTAGTATTATTTAATTAGTATTGATCAAGAATTAATTTGGAATTAATTAAGTGATCAAAAGAAGACTAATTAAATATATGGGTTGATTGTGTAAATCACTCATACTTGTATAGTGGACTAATGCTCCATGGATTATCAAGTTGGGCTAAAAGCTATAGGATGCTCCATGGATGCTCCATGGTGGTTATAGAACCCATGGGTCATGGAAATGAAAGGTCATGACAATTAGGGTTTACATGGTGTACTCCTAATTGTAACACACTATATAAGGATCCTTATGTTCACCAAAATTGGCACTTAAGCAAGAAAGAAGAGGGCTAGCCGATTTCAAGTAGTGTGACATTTATCTCAAGTTTATTCCAAGTGCATTCGGTGTTGTGTCACACCCCAAAACCAAGAACGGCGGAATACGTTCTGGGGTGGAGGACGTCATGTACAGTATCATAACAAAGCATAATAGTAAAGACAAGCAACAACATCCATTGCATTAAGACAATAATTGTAATACAAACGTGTTCAGTACAAATGTTAGACACCAAAAATACAATCAAAATAAAGTGGAGTCTTATGTGTGCTCCGTCTTCTCAAAAGCTGCATCCGTACCTGTCTACTGATGACCTGAGAATACAAGTTATTTTGAAAACGTTTATCAGCATAAAGCTGGTGAGTTCATAAGTATTTAGTGTCATTTCCTGTATAAAAATATTCACAATTATACATTGTAAAAGTAAGTTTCGGTGTTCGAAAATAGCATGGGCCCTAGAAAACCCTATGTTTTCCAGAAAAAAAGTAGTCTTCACCAAGACCCGATGGTTTGTTTGTTCCTTTGATAATGTACAAGTTTTCCCAGTAGTTATTAGTTTGAAAATATAGTTTGACTTTATCCACGTATGGTAATGAGAAAAATGTTTTTACCCCAACAGTATCACTGTCGGCCATATGTAATGAAATGCAGGCTCCAGGCAGTATTAAATGTACAATACTCCTCAGGGAGTCTGTTGCCTTTAATTTTTAAAGTATTAATTAAAGGTTTGAATGCGAACTCGTACGTAACCATGCTGATTGACGATCGAATCCCTTTGACCCTCCGAGTCATATGTAGTGATGTGACATTTTGTCACCCCTGGGCCTAGACGGCTCGGACTGTAGCTAGCAGTCGGGATGTGGGAGTGTCTGTCCCGTATAGATCTATACACATAATGCCCTCTCTCCCTCCAGGAGACTCTGGTTACGCGGTGATAGCACAAAGATGTGTCGTATCGAGAAATAGTATGTCACATTCTATTTTAGTAAGTTCTCTTGTATAGTATGTAGTGTTCTCTTTGTATAGTACATAATGTTCTCCTTGTATAGTATATAGTGTTCTATTGTATAGTATATAGTGTTCTCTTGTATAGTACATAGCCTATATTGACTCACAACTGAACTGACTCTAGTAGTTGTCATGGCAATAGTAGTATTGAGTAGTATCCCTTAACTATACCTATTATAGTTAAATAGTATTGTTGGTTGCATGTCTTTGATATCCAAAGGCATTGAACTGATATGAAAACTTTTATATCTGACACAAATATATAAGATATATAACTAAGAATTCAACGAGAGTCGGACTAATAACAAAATACCCTAAGCCCACAATCAAACAAGAACAGGAAATAAGGTGAGCTATTAGTCCTAAGTCCTTCAAGTCTTACTTATATAAATATATTGGTGTAGATATGGTTTGAGAATAAAAATAGTTTTAAAAGAATTTTCGAAAATAGTTTTATAGTGATTTAACACGAAAATGAATTTGGTAAGCATTTGGAAACAGTTTAATTGACAATATAGTTGAAAGTATAGAAAATCCCTTTTTTGTGGTAAAAACAGTCAATAGTGTAGAAAATCCTTTTGGTTGCAAGTTATAATTCACATGCGATTGTTACTATAACTTATTTGGTTCAACTTGTATTCCCCCCCATAAAACAGTTAAAAACATTTAAAAAGGTTCATTTAGGGGTATGAACTCACCTGTAGTGAGTGAAGTGGATGGAAACGCCGGGTAGGATGCTAGGTGTCAAGTAAGGACTTGAACACACACACGGATCCTATGTAACATGTAGTGATGTATAAAGTATCTAATTAGTTGTGTAATCACTAATTAAGTGAGTAAAGGCACTTTAATGTATGAAAATGCTTTGTTTCAAGTGTTAGGGGTGTTAAAGGTTGCATCTAAGGAGTGTATGGCCTCACTATGGAGTTTACACTTCACTTGGCCACACTTAAGTGTGTTTACGGTTGGGAGACCATTTCCGCCATGAGTTTACGGCCGTAAACTCATGGAAATGGTGAGTTTGTGTGTCTAAAGGTCTCATGCATCACAAAGAAGGTTCCTAGGATCAATTCAAGGGCTTGGGAAGTGATTAGGGTTCAATTGGGTACTCCCTTGGAGTTTACGGTCCTTGGACCACTCCTTGGGAGTTTACGGTCGTAAACTCTAGGGTTTACGGCCGTAAACCCTTGACCACTTCAACCATTTCATGTTTCAAGGTCTTAAGCTCATTTACACTAGTTTCTATTTCATCAAACAAGCTAAGGAAGGGTTTAGGGGCATCATAACACCATTTGAGGTGTTTACGGTTTTCGAATGTTCAAGAACCGTAAACTCAAGTTTATGGCCCAAAAGTCATGATCTTGGGTTCCTTAGTTTATGCATGCAAGTACCTAAGCTTTTAGAGAAGGTTTGGAAGTGTTTTGGGGCTTCAAAACCCTCATATAGGAGTTTACGGTTTTGGGAGGCTCCCCAAACCGTAAACACATGCATGTTGGGGTATTTGGATGATCCAACTCGAAATAGTATGAATACCAAGCTAGAAAATCAAGTTAGGAAGATTACCTTTGATTTTTGAGGCTTGAAAGTGGTGTTCTTGAGCCAAACCCGATTTTAGAGAGAGGAGGTAGAGAGAGAAAACTCCAAGGTGGGGAAAAGGCTCTAAAGGTGGACACTCCTCCTTTATATATGGCTACCTAGTGGGGACCCACCACACACTGTCGTTTAAACGGAGCTAAATGTTTTTACTGGGTAAACTAACCGTAACCCGACTTAGTTGTTTTTATTCCGTCATTATATATTATTTTAATAACTCAAAACGAATTATTTTAATAAATAAAAGTTAACGGAAAATTTTAATAGAACTAACTTTTATTAACGGAAATGGGTTATAGTGACAGAGTAAATTTCGGGTTGTCACATGTTGTGTGAGACATTTGAGGCATCACACTTGGGGTGCTAGGCTCTCAAGGTTTTCAAGGAATCCAAACTACTACAAGGTATGTTTTTCTAGCTTACTTTTATGTTTAAAAGTTCCCCATGTATGCTAGATAGGATTATGAACCTTGGTAAAATCATTTTGAATGTATCTTAGTCAAACATAGATCCAAGGTTTCTAGGGTTGCATGTACACCTTAGGAGTGTTAGAATGCTCAAAACCCAACAGTGGTATCAGAGCCTAGGCTTGTTTGTTTGATACTTGATGTAAAATAACTGAAAAAGTCGAAATTCTTGCTGTCTGCACAGAGGACTCACCGAGTCCATGGGGGGACTCGACGAGTCCAAGCGTATCTTCAACCAACTTGGCGAGTCTGTTCTTGCACTCGACGAGTTGGCCAGGCAGAGTGCAGATTTTCGACTTTTGCTCCTGGAAATGGACTAGAAACATTACCCTAAACTGTTTTGGTCTTATAAAACTTGTTTTAGATGGTGTAATGGTCATGCTAATACATTTTCAATAGCTATTATAAAAAATTTCAAGTTTTATATGGTTAATTTTATGATTCGTGAAATAGATAATATGCATGTTCATGAACTTATGAGTTTAGAAGATCATAGGAATTATTTGTAACTTGCTTGTTAGTTTAATTCTTGATCATTATGTGTTTTAATGGAATCCATAATTTGTCCTCAAGTTATGGATTACCAAAAGTCATTCTTTTAAAGTCCATTAAAGAAACACATAGGTTACATAAAATGAAAAGTCTCTCATTTTAATAAACCATTTAACTCATAAGTTATGAAAGATGAAAAGTTTTGAAAGTTACAAAACTTGCCCTCAAGTTTTGGAACATGTAAAGTCACTTTAAAAACTTTAGTTCCAATCCCTAGAATTTTAAAAGTTAAAATTCAACCCTTATACTTTATAATATTATAAGTTAATAATATATATATATATATATATATATATATATATATATATGTATGTATAAGAGCAAGTTAGTCTTACCGTTAGTAGGCCTCATTCACGAAGCCGATCTATAAGGGGGGTATAAGGTTGCTGCCTATAAAATGACAGCTTAATGGGTGTCCACTCTCACCCACCGCTTCCTTGATCGGTGGAGGTTCGTTAGCCGAACGGGTAGGACAAGGACTAGAATACTCCCCTCATTAAATGTATTAATGATGAATATAAAGTAACTAAATGTTTTATAATTCCCAATCTTAGTTACTTTAGGAAAAAGTGAATAAGGTGCTAACCCATGAAATTACACTTTGCACTTTGCTTAAGTCGGTTAGTGGAGCGCGTGTGGTTAACCGACACACTAGCTGGACTTAACAAGGTAGGCAAAGGGTAACTTAATGTTTATCATAGTATCGATGGAGCGCCTGTGGTTAACCGGCACATCGATTGAGGGGTAATACATTAAGGGTACCAAGTAATTTGCATGGTTACTTCACACCTTGTTTTGTGATCCTCAGCATCCCAGTCACAAAACCTGAAGGGCACACTCGAGATTGAAACATGCCATTGAAAGTTCAATGAATCTCAAAAGATCTAGGAGTTTCAAATCCAATTTCGTTTTTCATGGTGGAAATTGGTGAATCGTCATTCACCTACCTTCAAATATTTTATAGCTTGGATTACGGCATCCCTCTTCCAAGTTATAAAATATTGTGTTGGGTCCTAGCCTTAATATTTCATATTGGGTGTTATATTAAGGACTTAAAATCAACTAACTTGAATATCTCCCATTGCAGATGTCTGGTTTAGACAACTGTGATCTTCCCAAATCTCATGGAAATCATATTTCTCTACCTCCACCTCCTCCATTTATTCTCCCTGACCCACAAGCTCGAAGACTTGAAAAATTCAAGGTCACTCAAGCCCTACTAGCAATGAAACATAAAGATGGAAGACCTGTGTGTTCTCATGTCTTAGGAATGAAGTCACACTTTGACAGGTTGAGAATGTTGGGTGTCATTGTCCCAAGGAAGTTGGCTATTGACTGGGTTCTTCGGTCACTTCCTGAGTCTTATAGTGAGTTCGTTAAGAACTACTATGTGACAGATCACGACATGACCTTAATAGATCTATCTTATTTGCTTGTTGCTGCTGAGTCAGAAATGATGTGGCGCAATGGTCAAGCAAATATGGGTGGAAGGTCTATTTCTCAAAATTCCGTGGACATTAACAATGGTAACATTGGAAGTCCAGAAAAGCTTTCTCTTCCCAATGGAAAGGGATCGGCCTTGGTCAACCCGATTGACCAAAAGGTAAAGGGAAAAGCTAAGTCTATGATACTCCCGTCTACCATTCCCAAAGAGTCTATATGTTTTCATTGTCAAGAGAAGGGGCATTGGTTGCGAAACTGCCCTAACTACCTGAAAGATATAAGAGAGAAGAAAAAATCAAAAGGATTTGACTCTGCTTAAGGTAAGTCCACTATCTAACTCTGTTAAGTTCATTATTGATGATTCTTAATACAAAATGTGACTCGATTACATTTTGGTGTTTGGCATGATCAAGCAAAGGGAAGGAAACTTAAAGAAAGTGTATGCTGAATCTGATCGAGAAGATGGATCTCAATCGCATGGTTCGAAGATCGGATTCTTGAGCTACTACTTAGAGAGTTATGATAGATTGCTGGGAAATATGTAATAGCATAGTTTTCGTTTAAAGCTGCATTGTAAGGAAATTTTTTTTCCGCATTTTTATAAATAAATAAAAATTTGATTTTATTTTAGTTTATATCTTCTTGAAATGGCTTTTATGGAAAATTGATGTTTATATGTTTCTAGAAATAATGGAAATATGAATCTGATTCTTTCATTTGTGGTAGTGTCTAAATTTACCAAATAAGGAAAGATTTTCATCAACCAAGTTTCAATTGGACCGAAACTTGGAATCATGCAAGTTGTATAATATGATGAATGAAAACTTTCAGCTTTGGAAAATTAAGACTAATTCCTTGTTCACGTGTATATGTGAGTCAAGTGAGGGACTAAGGGATCGAGTACACATTCTTATGCACTGGTCAAGTCCACCACAAGAGATTGATAAGACTATTCGTCATGATTTACTAAGGTTTAGTAAATATGGTTATACTTACCAGTTTAAGTATAATTCTGAAACATTGAAATTTTTTTTTCAATGTTTTGCAGGACGAATGAGAAGAATCAAATTAGGCAGAAGGATAAAAGTTTCTCAAATCTGAAAATATGGGAGAGTACTTTAGTATCATGTTTTGTGATCATCTTAATGATTAAGAAACCATGTCACAATTGGTCCTCTAAGGACATCTTAGTGCATTCATATGGCTAAGAAGAAGAATCAAGAATTGCTGAAATGGTTAAATCAAGAAGATGACCCATACTTCGTTCCAAAACAATTCTTAGAGTCATACTCCAAGATTGTAACTTGAGTGACACATCTTAAAGAAGGTTTAAAACACTTGTTAAATGGAAGAGTAAAATGTTTTCTACTCTTGTATATTTGAAATTGGTAAGTTGTGATGTTTTGGATAAAACAAAGACCAACTTAGGCAAATTGTGTGAAATGTTTGTCTTGATAAAGAATCCGCACTATCTCTTGAATATTTGGAAAGATAGTCTTATATGTCAAGAGGACAGTGGGAGTCTTAAATATCCTGAAAGAACTTCAAGATCTAATCAAGAATAAAAACCTGTAGTTTGACACTAGCACACGACGTGAGGTTTATAACCTATCGTGTTGACATATTTCTATTTCTGTGCCCATTCCAGTTAAAGTTGGGTTTGCATATGAGTTCCGAGAGTTCTCAATTGGTTGCAAAACAACTTGGAAGCAATGGCAGGCCCTTGTACTGCCAGGCGGCAAGAAATTAAGATTTAGTTCAGTCCATATGAGTTTGGATTTGTCATTATCCTTGTCTTGTGATTATGGTTTTGACTAATTCACATAGATAAGAACACATACACCATAAAATCTAAGTGTCATAAGGTTTCTCTCCGATTCATGAAAATGATGGTGAGGAAACACTTTCACTAAGTAGATTTTAAGTAGATAACAGTTGTGATATTTGCATTCTCAAAGTCGTTAGTGGAGCGTGTGTGGTTAACCGGCACACTAACATGGACTTGTGAGAAATGGAAAAGGTATAAACAATTGAGACTATGGTTACGGCATCCCTTTTTTATAATTCTGAAATTGTTTAGACATACATGTGAGCGATCTAAGAAAAGGTGTATGATTTTGATAAAGTCTTGACAAAGAAATCTCGTATCAGAAATCTGAAATTTGGTAAGAAGGTCAATGAAGTATTGATTTCTAGAAGTCGAGCTGATTTCTGAGTACATGTCAAAGCTAGTGGGAGCATAAGTATTATGCTAATAATCATCATGCAAGTGAGAGCATGATAATTATGATAAGTGTTGCAAGTTAGCAATGTTAATTATAGAAAACAAAAAGGTTTCAATTGGGAAAAATTTGTTTTGCTATAATTAAGGGAGAGGAAATTATACTTCATTTCAATTCTAAAAGCTTAGATTGAGGTTTTAATCATCTTTAGTCAAGGATATATATATATATATATGTATATATATATATATATGAATTTTATGTTGGAATGGCTTAACATAAGGAAATTCTATATATGGGTCCATTATTTGCGTTCTAAAATTCGATTATGATTACAACATCCCTCTTCATAATCTGAATTATGAGAACTTGGCAAATAGAAATAGAAATATTATAGCAAAAGACTGGTCTAGTATCATGTCTTTATGAATCGTGTCCCATATGCTTCGGATATAGGAGCGATTGCATGTGCTATAATATTCATATGTTCTAAATTTTTCCAAAATGCCTAGAGCATTAAGAGGGGAAAGTAGTAGAACTGGATATGACTAATTTGATTAAGCAATTGTCGAGGACAATCTAAGGTTTACCAAATATTGGTTGCTCAATGACAGTTGGAAGTATAGTGTGAATTTGGAAGGACCATATTGACATATTCTGAAAAGAGGCAACTCTTGTGCAGAAGTGATAGTCAAAATGAAAATATGGAAATATTCCCATAGGTAAAAATTATTCATTAAATCTGTTTAATATTAGGAAACTTAATGCAAGAAGAATGTTCAAAGCAATGAACTTTGAATACGAGACTTCGTTTCCATAGAGTTGGTCTCTATTGGAATACTCTATAATGTCTGTTGACAAGTCTTTGTGACTTTGTGCATAATCATTACAAGAGGACCAATGCATATAAGTTTAGAATCTAACAGATTTAAGTAAATGGCAGGAATCTGGGATTCGTGCATTTGCGGTAAGGATTTGGGATTGTGAAATGAGAATCATTGGAATTAATGTTCAGTCGATCTATTTCACAAAGTAAAGATCATAGACAATGTTAGTGTGCATACTTGGTGTATGGCATGACTAATGTTTAGACAAACATAGTGTGCATACTTGGTGTATGGCATGACTAGTGTTTAGAAAACATAGTGTACATGCTCGGAGCATGGGACAACTATTGTTTTAATTCAAGTATAAAGTTGATAGTTTGAAACAGTATACAATGAATAATGTGTAATCAATATGGTGATAAATAAAAGGTGGTTTTATTTATATTCATAAGTTCTGAGACCATAGTTGATTCGATTATTCTTGTGTTTCACTTTGCATGTTTTGGCTTCCAGAATAATTAAGTCGCTCTTCCTGAATGACTAAGTTATTCAAGCCATCCACAGTCGGTCATATGTTGGAAGTAGATATGAATCAAGACTATCATGGGTTGGCTTGTAGAGGTCTAAGATGTTGGACAAAGTGGTGCTACAACACTCATGAGTGCTCATAAGTTCTGAGTATTGGATTCAACCCACGCTCACTGGTATCACTTCATGGAATTTATCTCGAGTGATCGTGAGACGGTAATATCATATAAGTCTATGAATTGTTGCCTATGAATTGGTTATACATTGATCGTACGAAAACGCATTGGTAACTCGATGTTATAAAACGTGCCTTTGTGTATGATTCAACAAGTAGTAGAACAAGCATATGAGTCGAAGTTTATCTATTCCTTCTTGGATTAGAAGCGATATCTGGGCCCCTCGATGATTTTGTGTTGACCCATGTACCGGGCCCGGTCAGAACTAAGTTGATGTGTTCAAATAAGTTCTATGACAAACAAATCGGAAATCGAGAAACAAACTGCTGGACAATAAGTAAGACATTGTTCCATGTATTTGTCCGACTGATATCTAGAACAGAGGATTATATGATCACTTATCTAAAATGGCGTATGATCATCATCTCAGTTCCACGAGACCTTGAAAGAGCTACGATTGCTGATCGGTTCATGAAGTTATTCTTGAAGATATAGTTATTAGACTTATCCAAGTGGGAGACTGTTGGATTAGGTGTCTAAGTTCATAACTATTTCTGGGATGTACTTGACCCGGTTGGCATGGTCCATGTGGGTTGCATGGCATCATGCATTTGGATAGACTAAAATGAGAGAAATAAAACTTAAGGTTTATTAATATATTATAAGTTCTAATATATTAATAGTATTATTTAATTAGTATTGATCAAGAATTAATTTGGAATTAATTAAGTGATCAAAAGAAGACTAATTAAATATATGGGTTGTTTGTGTAAATCACTCATACTTGTATAGTGGACTAATGCTCCATGGATTATCAAGTTGGGCTAAAACCCATAGGATGCTCCATGGTGGTTATAGAACCCATGGGTCATGGAAATGAAAGGTCATGACAAATAGGGTTTACATGGTGTAACCCTAATTGTTACACACTATATAAGGATCCTTATGTTCACCAAAATCGGCACTTAAGCAAGAAAGAAGAGGGCTAGCCGATTTCAAGTAGTGTGACATTTCTCTCAAGTTTATTCCAAGTGCATTTGGTGTTGTGTGAGACATTTGAGGCATCACACTTGGGGTGCTAGGCTCTCAAGGTTTTCAAGGAATCCAAACTACTACAAGGTATATTTTTCTAGCTTACTTTTATGTTTAGAAGTTCCCCATGTATGCTAGATAGGATTATGAACCTTGGTAAAATCATTTTGCATGTATCTTAGTCAAACATAGATCCAAGGTTTCTAGGGTTGCATGTACACTTTAGGAGTGTTAGAATGCTCAAAACCCAACACATAGTTATAGGTTCAATAGTGTTGATGCATAAAAAGTGATCCCCTAGCAATCCGAGCTAAACCAGATCCGAAGTCAACCTCAGTCCGAGATGTGAAGAGTTTTGAAATCAATATTGTTCCGAGATGAAGACATTTCTGAAGTTAATCTTTTGATGTGATAGAGTCCTTACAAGCATTAAATGCTTTTTGTCTTCTTGTTGATTGAATAGTTCTTAGGACTAAATCAAGTAAATCTTTTATGTTTCAGATTTGTCAAACACTTAGTTTTACCTAGTCCATAGAATGTTCTCGGTTCATGGATTGTATGCATGAAACATAATTATTCTCTTGACATCAATTACAAATTCTCTTGCAAGACAAATATCTTTCACTTCCATTCTTCTTTTTCTTAAATTGTCTTTACTTTGTTCTTACTCTATTTTCACTTACTTGAATACTTTGTTGAATATCATCTTCAAGTCTTGACTGGTTTACTAGATTTCACTTCCATTATAGGCACGATGCTTGTTGTGATTGCTTCCAAAAGATCAACAAGAGGATTTCTAGTTGTTTACAATAACAACTAAAAGGTATGTAACCCTAAAACTTTTTCTTTAGTAATTTTGAAAATTATCTAGGGTTCCTTGGGTTCTTATTTTGATGTTCATATTTATAGGTTCAATAGTGAAAACATAGACCTTATTTTAGGTTGCATGCTCACTTAAGAGTTTTAAGTTTGTTTTGTTATGCCTAAAATCCATCACTTCTCTGGTTCATCATTAACATTAGCTCCACCAACTTGAGATTTAGTACCTTTATTAGCTCTGTGCAAGGTTTCCTATATCATTTCTATCCATTCTCTTGTCTTCTCAAGATTATTAGCTATTTTCAGGTTATTGAACCAAGTGGCAATGTAGACTGCCATTATTCAGTTTACTTCACTTGAGAGCTCTCGGCTGTGTTGCACGTATAGAGATCTTGCTTTCCTTTCTCTGATTGCCTTTTTGATATGCTGAAATTATCTATGAGCTTCTTCTGGTGATGGTTCATAATAAATCCAATTGTCACCTGAAACATTTTCCAAACTAGTCATCACCGAGGTGTCCCACGTGTTCACATATCCTTGCACATTTATGATCCCTGTGTCTAATCCGCTTGTGCGTAATGTTGACGGTATAGGATTTCCAAGACTTCCTCGGTCTCCTTGGTCTAGAACCAAGTTCAATTGCACTCCTGTTCTAGCATGAGTCTCTGAAAAAGGACCCTGTGGAGCAGTATGTGTTTGCGGTGTATGTGTTAGAGAAAGAAATATAGAGGACAGTTCCTCGGGAGTAAAAACGTACAATGTTCTTCCTCTCTTGGAGAGATTAGGAGATATTTTGACATTGGAATTCATTTGGAATCTCGTTTGGGATATGTATCCACTTTCAGATGAAAACATGTGCATGCTTTGCACATGAGTGGATGTATAGTGTACTTTCAGGTGATCTAATGTTAGATCGATTAACATCTGGAATCTTTTGAGAGACTCTGATGTCTTTTTTTTTTGCTTTCTGGCTATATGGGTTGGGATTTTTATCTTTCTCTCCCTGAAAATATTTTGGAACTCAGTTAGCAAACTAATAACATGTAAAATAATCATAGGTTCATCATCTTAATACTCTGATCTGAATGAAAAACTATCATGCAGTATCAATGTGGGGCTTACATATATATCTCAACTACAATTTAATCTCTTCAAAGAAGTCCCCCAACTTCTCGTTAAACGTTCAAATTTTGATCATTGTTTAATTTCATGATGCAATGATCTAATTTCATTATGCAATTATCTAAGTTCATTATGCAATGATCTGGTGGAATTGCAATTCGATATTCCATTTCATTGTTTATGTGATTGCTTAATGGGGGGAATTCAAGTCCGCCACAATTTTTAAGGCATCCTACTTTCTTTTCTTATTGCATCATTGCAGTTTGAACAATCTCCTCGATTATAGTAATTATATTTTATGTTATATTTCTTGACATTTGATATTATGTTTATTAGGGGCTTGATTTTAATCATACATTATTCAAGCGAGTGAGTGGCTTTACTGAACCTGTTGTGACAAAAAGCCAAGAGGTATGCGCGTTTGCAATTTCACTAAACTTTTCTTTTTTCATCATGACACATCATTGTAGTAGTAATAGGTTGCAACTTACATGACGGTATTATGGTCTTTTAATAATAATAAAAAAGGAAGAAAGGAATTGAAGTTCTTCCACCTTTCCCTTCGGATTGATGAAGTCCATTAAACATGGAACTCGAAGTATTGTTTTGCACGTGTGTCAGGTTCCAAAGGGTATTCCAAAGGGTATTTTGGTAACTCATTCCTACTCTTTTTTCAAGTGCTTTCCAGATTGCAAAAGATATGTGGGAAAGATGGGAGACTAGTGATCATCTTGTATTTCAGAAAATTCGGGAGTATGTTGCTCTAACATATTTCAGACATATAGATTTTTGTTTATATGATTTAAAAGTGGTAATGTCGTAATTTTCTTTTTGCAACAATATCAATGAATTAAAGTGTGTTTATAGAAACAAATGTTGCAAATGTCATTCAAAGAAATTCGTCACCGGGGCCCATAAGATGATCCCCTTTGGTTCCTCCATTTTTTAGCAAATTTGATAAACCAATAACTAATCAGATTTAAATTGGTGTTTTATTATGTATTTTTCTTTGCCTGACTTTGTATTTGATGTTCAAGAAATTGTGAGACCAATCCTCAAGACGTATATTAAGGCTATGTTTGGCGTACTAGCTGAAAAGCTAGCTGTTAGCTGAAAAGGTAGCTGTTAAATCAAAAGCTAGCTGATAGCTGAAAAGCTAGCTGATAAAAAATAACGTTTGGTAAAACTAGCTGAAATATATAAAATTACATAAAAGGACATGTAATGGTACGTGTTTCTATAATTAATTAAGGGGTGTATTTGAAAATTTTTAAAAAAGCTCCTAAAAAGCTAGTCTAAGTAGCTTTTAAAAAAGCTAGCTTATAAGCTACTTTTTGGCTTACCAAACACAACAACATAAAAAAGCTCAAAAAATAAGCTAGCTTATTAGCTAGCTGTGGCGCGCCAAACACAGCCTAAAGTAAGTTTGATTGTTTGCTAAACTTCAAATTTTTATCATAAATGTATTAATTGCTTGCTAATCATTTTCTAAATTTATTCATATGTATAACTGTTTTCTAAGCATTTATCATAAACTTAATTACTTTAATATACAATTAATATGGATTCATATGTATTAATTGTTTCCTAAGAATTTTCTAAATGTAGCAAAAATTTAAATTCTTTAAATTTTATCATAAATGTGAGTTTTTACAGGGAGAGACCAAAAGCAGTTGTCTCCATAAAACCAATAACTTCAATACTCATACCCCAATCTCACCCCATAACTCTTTATTCTGCTTCCGTTCCTCCAAACGTAAGTTCTCTCTCCAACTTGGCAAGTAGTAACAGTTTACTTTCACCAATTTGTTTATTATAATATCATACTTCCATTTCTTCATATCACAACGTTGTTATTAGATTCGAAGTAGTAAAGTATCGTGCTATAACTAGGTGAAATATTTAAAATACAATGCCTAACTAAGAAAAAGATTGAAAGTAGAATGCTTTTAGAAAATGAAACGAATCTAGGTTGTTATAATACAAAAAAGTGAATTGCTATTTCTTGGATTTAACTATGTTTTTTTAGTGAAATGTATTTTTTAGTCACAAAGAGATAAGTTGAAAACACAAAACACGGGCCAATGTGAAAAATGTAGGTCAATTCTGGTTTCCATTGCACTTTACTTAGTTGTTGTTAGATATTAATGTTGTACCATCTTTTTATTATTATTATATTATGTGAAGTATAAGAAATATATTGTTCATGCATTCATGTATTTTTACTTAAACAAGTCCATGTATTTGGTTGCTACATTTATTCTACTTCCAACCAAGAAAAACAAAAAAACAAAAACGACCCCCCTACACACACACATGTTGCACATTGAAGTTATGTCCCTTATTATAACAATGTTTGATTTTATGTATCTTTCTTTATATTAGTAGTAGCGAACAAGAGATTTTTTTAGCACATTACTAGAAGAGGATCTTTGCGGATCGGTTGGGTCTTGTGTTGCAACTGTTGTATCTGTGTTAGGTAAATGGGTCTGAACATGTTTTAATTGGAGATGGTGTTTTGTTAGGGGAATTGATATGATATGATAAAAAAGTTAATGTATTACATTTATTTAGTATTTGAATGATTATTTGTCTTTGACATACTATATATTGTGAAATGGAGTGTTTTTATGTGTATGATATGCTATTTTGTATTATGAGACATTAATTGTCATTTAATTTGAAAATTAGTAAATCTATAAATAATATTTTGTTTAAACATTTAAAATTATTACATGCAAAAAATGTGGGTCGTCTTTCTTTATGACAGGAGCTTTAATGACACACAATGTGTATCGTAAATGTCTATTGTAAATGCGTGTCATAAGCTTATGGCACACAAATGTGTGTCGTCTTCCTCTGTGACATGGCCTTTAATGACATGCATTTGTGTGTCATCTGTAGAATTTTATGACACACAATGTGTGTCATAAAAGGCCTTTTTTTTAGTGTAATGTGTAACATGAAGACTAAAAAGAACATATAGCTCTTTGAACATCGAATTTTCGAAATGTATCTTAAGAGTAAAAAGAACATATAGCTCTTTGAACATCGACTTTTCGAAATGTATCTTTCTCTATAGCATCACTTGTGTTACCTTCGAGACCTGCTTTGTAACGCCTGGTTCTTGGTTCCCATTTAATTATAATTTATTCACTTTTGTAGAGCAACTCGACAAGTTGGTAGCCCCAAACTCGTCGAGTAGAAACCAGAATTGACGCGGGGTTTTAAGTCACCTACTCGACGATTTGGGAGCCCCAACTCAACGAGTAGGACTGCCAGAGTGAAACCCTAATTTCGGGGTTTTGCACCATATTTAAGCATCCCAATCCCCACTTGCTGGCCTCATTTCCAGCCTCCAAGTCCCAAACCTTAGATTCAGAAACCCTAAAGCCATTGTGAGCTTGTGAGCCATTTTTGAGTGATACCTTGTGTGTTTTGAAGCTTGTGAAGGAAGGAGAAGCTTGAGGACTCAAGAAGGAGATACTAGATCCATCAACTTCATTTCTTCCTCATCATTTTCTGGTAAGAAAGTCTCAAACTTGCTTAGTAGCTTCTTAGATCTCTTTATCATCTTTTTATTGGGTTTTTGGTCCAAGAAGCTTGATCTTTGGGATATGGACGTCCCAAGTGAGTGAACCATCAGATGTTGAATCATTAAGGGCTTTCATGGCATAAAGGTGCAAACTTTATGGCCATTTAAGCCCCATGCAAACCATAGGATGTTATTTTTCTCCTTTTAAGCTCCAAAAGGCTATGCATGGAGTGAAAGGTGGAAGCTTTACATGTCGATGAAGTGTTTAAGGCCAAGATCTCTTTTTGTGTGCTTTAGTTTGGTGTAAGGATGACTTGTGGACCAAGATCTAAGTCCTAAAGAGTTAGGGTTTGAGCTAAACCTGTCAAATGAGGGTATTAATGGGTAAAGTTGGAAACTTTACCCTTAAAAGGGCATTTTCAGTATATATGATAAACAAGAAGCTTAGATATGAAGAGTAGGGGCTTAACCCGTTAAGATGGCCCAAACAGACAGAGGAACTCGACGAGTTTGAGTCGAGTTGTCCCGATTCTGAATATGGTAGAACTCGACGAGTTTAAGGATGACTCGACGAGTTGACTCTCTTAATCGCGACTATGAGTAGCCAGGGAACTCGGCGAGTCAGGGGGATGACTCGACGAGTTGGATCGCCATTTCAGGATTTTTTATTTATAGAACTCGGCGACTTGATAGATCAACTCGGCGAGTTGAGTCAACCCAGAACGTTGACTTTGACCAGAATGTTGACTTTGACCAGGGGTAAAATGGTCATTTTACCCTAAGAAGGATTATCAGATTTTAACTAAGTGTTATTGTGATAATGATAGCCGGGGAGTCGTTGGAGCAGCCATCAGAGATTCCTCACATGAGATTTCACAGCTAGCTTTGCGAGGCGAGTTTTCTCCTGTAGGAACGGGTCGAAGGCACCAATGTCAACCCGTTTATGTATGTTAGTATGTTCCGGACTAAGGTCTGATGCCCGGCGGGGCCCGATGTAGGTTTATGTTGTTTCCGGGTTACGATCCGATGTCGGGGCGGTACCCGATGAATGTTTGTATGCTTGATGTCTTTGTGATTCTTGCATGTGTTTGTATATGTATGTTTCCGGACTACGGTCCGATGCCGGGGCGGTTCCCGAGGAATGTTTGTATGCTTTCTGGATCTTGGTCCGATATCGGACGGGGCCCGAGGAATGTTTAAATGTTTATGATTAGGTGGTTATGCTCATGTTATGTGTATTAGTAGTTATACTCATATGTATGCCGAGCTTTGCTCGATGCCGGATGCGGTCTGATGTCGGGCGGGGCCTGATACCGGACAAGGCCGATGTCGGGCAGTGCCCGATGTAGCAGGGCGGGGCCCAATGAATGTTATATGTGTTTATGAGTATGATATGTGGTAGTTTAGGGAGACTCACTAAGCTTCGTGCTTATAGTTTTCAGTTTTGGTTTCAGGTACTTCCCCTAGTAAGGGGAAGAGCTTGGGATGACTGCATTGCACACACCACAACTTTTTGTTGGATTAGTGTCTAAGTCCATAACTATAATTGGTATGTACTTGACCCGACTCGGCATGGTCCATTTGGGTTGCATGGCATCAGAACATTTGGATAGACCGTTTGTGAGGAGAAGACATTTGTGACATATTAATATATTATAAGTTCTAATATATTAATATGAAATCATGTTATTTAATTAGTATTGATCAAGAATTAATTTCGACTTAATTTAGTGATCAAAAAGAGACTAATTAAATATATGGGGATTGATTGTGTAAATCATTCATTCTTATATATGTGGGCTTAAGATCCATGATTCCTTATGTTGGGTTTAACCCATGTGGTAATCCATGGATACTCCACGGAGGTTAAAACCCATGGAGCATAAGGAATGGGAAAAGTCATGGGTTACATGGTGTAACCCTAATGTGCACACTATATAAGGACCCCTTTAGCTCAAGAAATTGGCACTAGTGAGACATATATGAGGGCTAGCCGATTTGAGCATGAGTGTCTTCTTCTCATGGTTATTCCATGTGTTGGTGATGTTGTGTGAACCATTTGAGGTGTCACACTTGGGGCACTAGGCTCTCGAGCTTCATGGAGTCAAGCTACATCAACAAGGTATGTATTTTCTATCTAGTTTATTACCCAAGTATCTAAGATTGTATGATAGTTAGGGTAATACCTTGGAATATTCATATTTGCATGTATAATAGAGAAAACATAGATCCAAGGTATTTAGGGTTGCATGTACACTTAGGAGTGTTAGAATGCTCAAAACCCAACAGTGGTATCAGAGCCTAGGCTTGTTTTCAATTATCCTTGATGCAAAGTGCTGAAAAATGCTGAAAAAATCGATTTTCGGGCTGTCTGGGCACTGGACTCTCGCGAGTCTACTGATGGACTCGCCGAGTCCATGAGGAAACTCATCCTACTCGTCGAGTAGGTTCATACACTCGATGAGTAGACAACATATTTTTGACTTTTAAGGCTGGAATTGGACTAGAATCATTACCCTAAGCTGTTTTTGAACCTATAACCTGTTTTTGATGTGGTAATGTTCATTCTAATCCAATTTCAAAGATAATTGTCTATAGATTCATGTTTTTTATTAGTTTAATGGTTAGACTAATTACATGAAAAAGTTTGATTGAATTATCTTGTTCTTATGAGTTGCTTAGATTAATAGAAAAAGTTATGTTAAATTGTTGTTTTCAATCCAAATTAATCTAAAAGTTGATTCTAAAGTGTGTTCTTGTAACTTGTCCTCAAGTTATGTGAAAAGTTACATTTAAGATTCATAAAACTCATAAAGTTTTCCATAAGTTATGAATAAAGAAGAGTCTTATTCTTTTAATAGTTTAAAGTCTTCCATAACTTGTCCTCAAGTTATGGAACTTGAAGAGTTTTTTGAATTAAAACTACTTTAAACACATAAGTTATGGAATTGAATAGTTTTTGAATTGTTTCAAAACTTGCCCTCAAGTTTTGGAATTTGTAAAGTTTTCCCATGAATACTTTAATTCCAAGTTAAGCCCTTAGAATTTTAAAAGTTAAAATTCAACCCTTATACTTTATAATATTATAAGTTAATAATATTTATATATATGTATAAGAGCAAGTCGTCTTACCATTAGTAGGCCTCATTCACGAAGCCAGTCTATAAGGGGGGTATAAGGTTACTGCCTATAAAATGGCAGTTTAATGGGTGTCCACTCTCACCCACCGCTTCCTTGACTGGTGGAGGGTCCTTAGCCGAACGGGTAGGACAAGGACTATAATTCTCCCTTCATTATAAGTATAATGATAAATACTAAGTAACTAAACACTTATAAATTCCCAATCTTAGTTACTTAGGAAAATGTGAATAAGGTGCTAATCCATGAAATTACACTTTGCACTTTGTTTGAGCTGTTAGTGGAGCGTGTGTGGTGAACCGACACACTAACTGGTTTTAACAAAGTAGGCAAAGGGTTTCTTAAAGTTTATCGTAGGACGGTGGAGCGTGTGTGGTTAACCGGCACATCGGTTGAGTGATAAACATTTAAGAGTACCAAGTAATTTGCATGGTTACTTCACACCTTGTTTTGTGATCCTCGGCATCCCAGTCTCAAAACCTGAAGGGCACAATCGAGATTGAAACATGCCATTGGAAAAGTTCAATGAATCTCAAAAGAATGTAGGAGTTTTAAAACCAATTAAAACCTAATAAATTATTTCGTTTTTCATGGTGGAAATTGGTGAATCGTCATTCACCTACCTTCAAATATTTTATAGCCTGGATTACAACATCCCTCTTCCAAGTTATAAAATATTGTGTTGGGTCCTAGCCTTAATATTTCATATTGGGTGTTATATTTAGGACTTTAGATCAACTATCTTGAATATCTCCCAAAAGATGTCTAGTTCAGACATTTATGATCTTCCCAAATCTCTTGGAACTTCACTTCCTCCACCTCCTCCAATTATTTTTCCTAACCCACAAGTTCAAAGTCACTCAAGCCCTATTGGAAAGCAAGGTCTATGTGTGATCGCATCCTGGAGATGAAGCCACATATTGACAAGCCGAGAGATTTGGGTGTCAAAGTCTTAAGAAAGTTGGATGTTCAATCACTTTCTAAGTCACATAGTGAGTTCCTTTGGGACTACTATGAAACAGATTATGACATGACCCTTAATGATCTTATCTATTTGCTTGGTGCTGCTGAATCAGAAATGATTTGAGGACTAGTAAAGCAAATTTGATTAGAAGATCAACTTCCCAAACCTTCAATGGAAATTGACAATGGTAACATTGGATACCCAGTAAAAGCTTTCTCTTCCCAATGGAAAGGGATCGGCCATAGTCAACTCGGTTGACCAAATGGTAAAGAGAATGGCTAAGTCTGAGATAGTCCTACCAAAGGGTCCATATGTGTCTATTGCCAAAGGAAGGGGCATTGATGTGACATCCCCAAATTCACGGCCAGAAAAGACCGGTTTAATTTATGCTTTTAATATAATTTCAGAGTAATCCTTTGATTAAAAGAGTTGCAGAATTTGTTCCCAAAACGAAATATGATAAAATAAGATTGACCAAAGCATTTCTTAAAGAAATGTATTTTCATTATATAACAAAACTTGGGATGTCATGTTCCGATACAGACCAAAAGCATAAACGACACATTATAAGCCTTACAACATTTATATACAACTATTGGCCTATAAACAAATTATCTTCACAAGTTGTCCAACTTATGCTCTCGCGCCACTACCTGTAATACAAGGAAACTGAGTGGGTCAGGCTTGGGAGCCTGGTGAGCATATAGGGTTTTCAACCCACAATAAGTAAATTTATTAAGTTTAAACATCAAACAACAAACCAAATTTTCCCATCCCCATTATCTTCTTTATTCTTAAAGATCTTAATAATCATACGTCCTCCATTCATTCACTCCTAAAATGAGATTACTTGTTCCCGTATTCCTCACTTCACGTCCCTAAAGTATCTATTTAAAAGGGACCTAGTCTAAGGATTTTTCAATGGGGCGACAACACTGCTTCGGGGTTTCCTTAGCAATCTATGTCAATTAGGATAACCATCAGAGTGACAACATTGCTTTCCCCAACAATTTATGTCGAATAGACAACCAAAGGGGTGACAACATTGCTTTCCTCAACAATTATGTCAAATAGGCACGAAGTACATCGGCACCAGGGTTTATACAACAGGCACTAATTCCATAGCTACCAATATTCATCTATACAATACTAAATCCATATTCTCAACATACATCTATAAGGCACTAAATCCATAACTTCCAACGTACATCTATAAGGCACTAACTCTATAACTGCCAATATAATCCTTTAGGCGCAATTGCCAGGATATTTAGATTACAACTAGTGAACACTTAAATCAAAATACTTGGTAAACACTCCGTTTGAAAATACTTAATGAACACCTAGTTTAAACAATGTGATAATAATGTATATCTAAATCCTGCAAGACAACTATTATTATTAACACATATATATCATATTTCTAAAACAATCTATCCCATCCCGTCGATCCCCACATACTGACCCTATACAATGATCTTACGAGATCTAGCCTAAGGAATCGATATAAACAACAAACTGACGAAGCTGCTTTGGAAATTCCTTGGAAGCAAACGAGGATTAATAAAGACATCAAATGAGGGGAATGAAATAAGTTTCACCACGAACCTTTGTTCGTAAAAGAAAGAACCACAAGACAATTAAGTCAGGGGTAGTTATCTAGATAAAAATGCCTAGCCGTAGTCTGAATATCGTGAGGTATTTTACCCCCAGACTCACCCTATCCAGCATCGAACTTTGCCTAGCAGTGGTCTGAATATCATGAGGTATTTTACCCCCAGACTCACCCTATCCAACAATACAACATCAGACATACCTGGTAGTGGTCTATTACAGACACACTTTATTAGGCAGTCTACGAAGTTCCCTCAACTACTTCATGGAAGAAAACGCTGACACATGAAGCTCATCCGATGACTTCATAAAAGAAACGAAGACTCCAAAGCTCTCCAAAATAAAAAGTATAGGGAAATACTAATAAAGTACTCCCGTACGTTCCCGTAAACTGACACACAATAGTGTCAAAAAAAGACTTTGTACATGATAGTACTTCTGGCACATTATAGTACTCTGGTATGCGTAGGACTCGTACCCGAGAACATAATAATACCCCGGCACAAGCAGCACCTAAGACACAGGGCTTTGAAAAGGACTTCGTACATAAAATGTACTTCTGTACGTAGGACGTACTCCACCGATCATCGATCTCACCACACACGTACTCTTAATAAGAGGCTACCCAATGTCCAAACTTAATTGAACTAAACATCCCTTTTTAAGTCTTAACCCATCACTAGGCAAACCTATGAAGCTTATAATCAATTTTCGATACTATCTCCGTTTAGGCAACGCTAACTAGTGTATACTTAACACATACTTTTAAGTATAATATCATATATACACATCTTAACACATATCGAACTATAACTGGTTCGCACGTTGTATATCATCAAATATATATCTAACACATATTTCGGGTAATAACAAATATTTCACATACATATATATTTAATACTTTAATCAATACTTGTATTAAAATCATGTCCATGAAAGGGACTATGCACATGATACCCTATTGAATGAACGTATAGTTCAAAAATACATAATCTGTACTCCCGTATCTAAAACTAACCTCCTGATCTGATCCATACTCCCGGATCTAAAACTAACCTCCTCACCCTTTTATCTCATTATCCAACTCATCTTTTATCACACACCAACAATCTCATCTGCCCATGTTCTACCCAACATATTTGTAGATACAAAAATATATATATACAGTTTAACTCATTTAAAACCTATATAAAACATCCATTCCACACTCATCTCAAATAAACAACAATATGCAAACACATAGCACATATTTCATAGCAAATACTTCATATTTATGTGTTAGAAGAAAGTAACTACACACTCACACCAAACATATACTTAATACATTCAAACAATACTTGTATTAAAATCGTGTTTATGAAAGGGACTATACACTCACTTGATTAGAAGATGATCAGACAGCACTACGACTCTAAATGTAGTATTCTTCGGCGAAACTGGAAGATCTTCACACACCAGGCCTCTCGCGGGCAGAGCTTCGGCTCGGAAACTCTTTTCTTCTCGGAATATTTGGAGCTTCGGGACTCGCTTAGGGTCTGGGGATGATACCGGGGCTTCGGGGGCACTTCAATAAGGCTAGAGAGAGTATCGGGAGTGAGAGAGAAGAGATATAGCAACCAAAATCGGCTGACCCTCGATTTCTATTTATAGGGTCATTTTTCAGCTCTCACGTCGTGAGTTTTAAGTTCTCACGTTGTGAGCTTTAGTCGTCACTGCGTGCGTCATCACAGGTTGCGTCCGACAGGCTCCGAAAGGTCAAATCACTGAGTTCAAGTCGTGAACACTGTATTCACGTCGTGAACTCTGACACAGTATCGGGGTTCGCGCCCCGAAGTTTAGAAATTCATAACGTTCGCATACGAGCTCCGTTTTCGACGTTCTTTATATCGACACGTAGGTGAGACTATGCTATACAACTCTCGTTTAGACTCCGTTGGCTAATTTTGAATTTATTTTTATTATATTATTATTATATTATTTTTAGTAGGTCGGGACAGGAAAACTCCGTTATAAATTCATAACTCCTTCATCTGAAGTCCGTTTTCGTCTGTCCTTTTACCGTTGGACTACTATCGACGAGATATTCGATTCTCGTTTAGATTGTTTCGGCTAGAAATCACTCGATCTCAAAATCGAACTTCGGGCTGCATACTGCTAAGCTGAAACTTCGAAAAATCATAACTTCCTCATACGAAGTCAGATTTGGGCGTTCTTTTCATGCACGCTCTCGGTTTAATGTATTCTACGACTTTCGTTTAGATCGCTAAATACAATTATCTCTCTATCCTAAATTCACGATTTACGTCGCGTTGTGTCGTGCCGGCTCTGTCGTGAAACTTCGACAGGTCATAACTTCTTCGTTATAACTCGGATTTCAGCATTCTTTATATTTTCAGAAACCGTGTGACATATACTATGACTTGGTTAAGATTATTTATTCTAAATAATATTTTATCAAAAGTCACTTTTGATGCTTATCGTCTCTAAATTGACTAGCCCGGATCTACGGGTGTTACAATTATATCCCACTTAGGATGATTACGTCCCGGAATCATCAACGAAAATAGGGCTTGTATAATGATTCCATACGTTATCTATCCATCCTAAGTAATAACCGTGATGCTAAATCTTGCACCTGTTCTTCGTACTATGCTGGACTTTCAATCGTAACCTACAAGTTACAAAATAAATCCTTATTGAGGACTCCTTCTTCTTCGTAGGATAAGTACTTCCCCTTATCTATTGTAATAGATCGACGGGTCATGTTCTAATGACCTTCATCGGATGATGCAACGTCTAGACTCAAGTCTCTTTGAGTCAAATTCCAGAATGGAATATACCTTCCTTCGTATCTTAATGTGATATAATCACATTTTAGCATATTGCATTTCCAGCTACAAGCTTCATTAACAACGAGCGCGATGCTATTGATCGCATTGATTTCAATCTTCTGACTTAAGTCAGATGTTACATCGAACTTGGTTCTCTGAACCACATAACAAACTCATCGTAGTCTCACTCAATTTGATATGACCACTAGGGTCAGAATATCAATCATCTTTTTAGTCATTACCGAAACAATGGTAACGACATATATGAATAAAAACGAACTCAATTACAAGCTTCTTGGTAACCTTGTGACCTTCCCTGATCCAAGCGTGAGTCCTGTGCTTCCAGTAGCATAGATCTCTACTACTATTCACACCTACTCATACTCGTCCCAAGTATTGTCTCGCAGTCCCCAAGCTCTAAAATCACAAAACAATTTAACACATACGAATGTGTCCAAATAATCATAGAAATTTTCCTAGACTCTACTAGGACTTCTTCCATGCGTATCCTCAATCATCAATTCTACTTCGACTCGGTTGGTGATGGAAATTCCAGACGATGGGACAACTTCAAGAATTACACCAATCGTTCCATCATCCTGCCAATCGAAGGTGTACTTCAGACGTACCATACTCCTCTAAACGTTCCAGTATTTTATCAGACATATTCTAAAGGCAAGATACCACTCTTACGATATCTTCCGATAGGTGTCATTCACTATCATAAGCCTTTCATTTCCTCCATTTACTCAATTCTCTATGAGTCTCCACCATAACGTTTTGTACACCCAAGCAGATGCTCGGTGTACTTAGGCGAGAATTTAAGATAAGAAAGCTTTATTTGCGATAGACGTATAAATCTCCTTCTCACTCCGAAACGTTTTAATGTTAGTTCTAATACCGTAGTCATACGCTTAGAATCCTAAACATATAAGGTTTCCAGATCCGATTGACAACAAACCATAGATCCGAACAAACAATATCATATATGGCAAACATATAACATTTAGCACATAAAATCATTTTAGGCATCTTTCCTAAAATATACTAGTGCTCGTGTCTAAAATATGCTAGACACTCATCTCACAATCATCGCTTAGCATTCTATGTTTAAGTCTAGAAATCCTACAAATTCCTAGTTCGCTTAAACTAATGCTCTGATACCAACTGTGACATCCCCAAATTCACGGCCAGAAAAGACCGGTTTAATTTATGCTTTTAAAATAATTTCAGAGTAATCCTTTGATTAAAAGAGTTGCGGAATTTGTTCCCAAAACGAAATATGATAAAATAAGATTTACCAAAGCATTTCTTAAAGAAATGTATTTTCATTATATAACAAAACTCGGGATGTCATGTTCCGATACAGACCAAAAGCATAAACGACACATTATAAGCCTTACAACAGTTATATACAACTATTGGCCTATAAACAAATTATCTTCACAAGTTGTCCAACTTATGCTCTCGCGCCACTACCTGTAATACAAGGAAACTGAGTGGGTCAGGCTTGGGAGCCTGGTGAGCATATAGGGTTTTCAACCCACAATAAGTAAATTTATTTAGTTTAAACATCAAACAACAAACCAAAATTTCCCATCCCCATTATCTTCTTTATTCCTAAAGATATTAATAATCACATGTCCTCCATTCATTCACTCCTAAAATGAGATTACTTGTTCCCGTATTCCTCACTTCACGTCCCTAAAGTATCTATTTAAAAGGGACCTAGTATAAGGATTTTTCAATGGGGCGACAACACTACTTCGGGATTTCCTTAGCAATCTATGTCAATTAGGACAACCATCAGAGTGACAACATTGCTTTCCCCAGCAATTTATGTCGAATAGACTGATGGGTTTAGAGCAATACAGCAATCCTATGGTGTACATGTAAACCCTAATAGCTTTGGATCTAGTTTGTCTAATGAACATGCAATTGATAATCCAAAGCTATAAACCCTAGATCTATCATATAAGAACTGAAATAAGGGTTTAGTAATTACCTTTGATTGTTATATAGTAATAACAATCAATTCCTTGCTTTGATTGGCTTCAGAAAGCTTAGTGCCTCAAGTGTTGCACCTCTAATGGAGTCACAAACACCACTAAGCAAGTTGGATGAAGAGGGAGGAGAGAGGAGGCACCAAAAACGGCTGGAAACCCTAAAGGAATACTTTACCACGTTTTTGGGGTCATAAGGGTTCCTTATATATGCTGGCTATTAGGGTTTATAGCTAGGAAACTCTGATCTTATCAGATACGCGTGTCCTTTAGATAAGGGATCATATATTTCTCCATTCTACAAGATATCGTATAGACATGAGACATGGATTTAAATCATTCTCTCTGTCTATGTATTGTTTCCCGACATCTGATTTATGACGACTGACAACAGACTACAATTGAACACATCAACTTAGTCCCGGCTTGGCCAAGCGCTTAGGGTGTCATCACTAAATCATCGAGGGGCCCACATATATCGCTTTTATCCCACTTTGGGTAAAAGGAATGGATAAACTTTGACTCAAACGCTCGCTTGCACCTACTAATCGAATCACACACAACAATAAGTTTTATAACACCAAGTTACTGGTGCGTTTACTTATCATCAGTGTGCAACCGCCCAGCAAATAACAACTCACACGTCTCGGTTTCAAGAATATACAATATTATCGACTCACAATCACTCGCGATATAATCCATGAAGTGATTCACGTGAGCGTGGGTTTAATCCAATACTTTAATCTTATCAAAGCACTCATTAACTCTGCAGCAAACTTGTGATATGTCTAAACACTTTAGACAATCTACAGACAAATTCATGACAGTCTTCCTTCATACTTACTTCCAACGTATGACCGACTGTGGAGGTTCGAATAACCCAGTTATTCTGGAAGTCAAAACATGCAAAGTGAAACACAATAATAATATTAATCCTATATGGACCCAAAACTTTTGAGCGTAAATAAAAACACTTTTATTTAAACACCATATTGATTTCTCATTATTCATTGCTTACTGTTTCAGAAAATCAACTTATTACTCGAATTATAACCACAATTGTCCCATGCTCCAAGCATGCGCACTTTGGTTTCCTATGGTCCATACTTTGTGAAATAGATCAATTGAAAATTTTTTCCAATGAAACTCATTCCACAATCCCCAATCCTTATTATTAGTATAAGAATACCAAATTCTTGCCACTTTTAGAATATGTCAGATTCTAACATTTTATGCAATGATTCTTTTGTAATGTCATAGCACAAAAGTCACCAAGACCCGGCTAATGAAATTACAAGGTATTCTATCGAAAATTGTTACAAGAAAATTCCATAGACGTGAAGTCTCACATTCAAAGTACATTCCTTTGAACATCCTTCTTGCATAAAAGTTTCTAATCTAGACATATTTCTTAATGTCCAACTCCCATTAATGGAAACATTTCCATATTTGCCATATGACAACTCATTCTTAATAGAATCTTATCTATTCATAATAATGTCAATATAGTCCATACAATACAATACTTCCAATTACTCACAAGCGACAAATCCTCAGTGAACCTCAGATCGTCCTTTGATAGTTGTTTAATTATTTTTGTCAAAACCGATTCTAGTCCCTTTTTCCCTCTTAATGCCCTAGGCATTTGGAAAATTTTAGAATGGTCAAATATTATAACATATGCAATCGATCCTATACCCGAAGCGTATTGGACACGATGCATAATGTCTCACATAAAGACGTGATACTTTATCATCCTTCTGCCATAATATTTTATGTGCCATGTTCCCACAATTCGAACTATGAAGAGGGATGCCGTAATCATAATCGAATATTGAGAATGCACTATGTATCCTTGACTAAATTTATTAACATTTCTCGATCTAAGCTTTAGAATTTTGAAATGAAGTATAATATTCTCTCCCTTAATTATAGCAAAACAACCTTTCAACCCTTGCAACTTTGCAAAGTGAATCTTTGTTTTCTATAATTAATATTGCTAACTTGCAATACTTACCATAATAATCATGCTCCCACTAACATGATGATTATTTTCTTACCAGCATAACACTAGCTTTGACATGTATTCAGAAAACAATTGAACTTCAAGAAAACAATGCTTATTGAATTCCTTAAGTTCATATTTCTAATACCTAATGCTTTAATAAGCCTTTATCTAAGCTTTTTAAGCTCATACACCTTTTCCTTAGATAGCTCACATGTGTGTCTAAACAATTCAGAATTTATGTTACTAAGTCCCAAATGTTCAGACCAATTGCCAAATCTCACAATTCGAACTATGAAAAAGGATTCCATAATCATAATCGAATTTGAGAATACAATTTTCAAAATTGCTATCTACTTAAAATCTCTCTTAGTGAAAGCATTTCCTTACAATCATTTTCATGAAGGAGGAAAACCTTATTTCACTTAGACTTTATGGTGTATGTGTTCCTATCCATGTGAATTCATCAAAATGAAAGTTTGCGACAAATCCAAAACCATATGGACTGAACTTGTTCAATCTTGATTTCTTGCCTCATGGTAACACGAGTGCCCACCATGTCTTCCAAGTGGTTTTGCAACTCATCCTTACTTATCAATGTACTTTCCATTGATCAAGGTGCTTTGTCTTTATGCATTCAAATGAGAACTCACATGCATAATTAACTCAATTGGAATGACACAGAAAAGGGGTACGTCATCCACGATAGGCTTTAAACCTCAAGTCGTGTGCTAGTGATGATCAACTAGGTTTAACTCTTGATTTGTTCTTGAAACCTTTCAAGACCACTAAGACTCCCACTGACTCCTTTACATATAAGATTCTCTTGTCAAGAAACATTCCTTGACAAAACAAATATTCAAGAGTTAGTGTAGTTTTTATCAAGTTTAACACTTTACACAATTGGTTGGTTGGTCTTTGTCTTATCCAAGACATCACAACTTACCAATTTCAAATGTGCAAGAATAAGAAAACTTTTCCAAATTCCACATTTGACGAGTGTTATAACCTACTTAAGACTTGTCACTCAAGTCATAATCTTAGAGTATGACTCTTAAGACTTGATATTGGAACGAAGTATGATTGACTTATTGATTTAACTATTTCCATAATTCTCGATTCCTCTTCTTAGACATGCAAATGCACTAAGACTCACTTAGAGGACCAATTGAGAAATAGTTCTTAATCAAGACTTATCATAAAACACAATAAAAGGTACTCTCCCTTCTTCTTAGAATAGAGAAACTTTTATCTTTCTGCCTACTTGATTCTTCTTATTCGTTCTGCTATTGATTAAAACTCTTTCAATCAACTCAGAATTATACTTAATCTTATAAGTATAACCATATTTACTAAACTTTAGTAAATCATGACGAATATCTTTATCACTCTTGTGGTGGACTTGATCAACGCACAACCTAGTGTACTCGATCTCCTAGTCCTTCTCTTGACACTTTGCCAAAGAATTAGTCTAATTTCCAAATATGAAGTTTCTCATTCTTCACACAACCAAGTTGTATGATTCCAAGTTTCTGTCCAATTGAAACTTGGGCGGTGAGAATCTTCCCTTATTTGGAAAATTCTCGACATTTCCACAAATAACATAATTAAGAATCAAATCCATTATTGCTAATAATAGAAACAATTAAACATCAACTTTTCATACACACCATTGCAAGGATAAATAAATAAGATAAAATCAAATTTTATTTTATTGCGGAAAAATTTGTCCTTACAATACAATTCAACTGAAAAACTATGCTATTTCATATTTCTTATCATTCTATCCTAACTCTAGAGTAGCAGCTCAAAAATCTGATCTTCGAATCCATGCGATCGAAATCTATTTCTTTATGATCAGATTCATCACGCTTCTTCCTTAAGCTTCCTCTCTTTCTTTGATCCTGCAAAACATCAAAATGTAAGCTTATCACATCATGTATTAAGAATCAAAAATAGGAACTTACAGAGTTAGATAATGGATTTTACCTGAAGTAGAGCCATATTCCTTGTCTCTCCCATCTCTTAGATCTCTCAGGTAGTTTGGGCAGCTTCGTCTCCAATGCCACTTCTCTTGGCAATAGAAACAAATGGACTCTTTTGGAATAGCACAAGGAACTATCTCAGAATTTACCTTTTCTGGATTTCCAATGTCACCATTTTCAATATCCATTGAAGTTTGGGAGTTTGATTCACAAGACAAATTTGCTTGATCAGTACGCCAGATCATTGCTGATTCAGCTGCTATCAGCAAATAGGTCAAATCAATGAGGGTTACGTCGTGTTCCATCATATAGTACTCTCTAATGAACTCACTATATGATTCAGGAAGTGACTGAAGAACCCCGTCAACAGCCAACTCACCTGAAATCTTGACACCCAATATCCTTAACCTGTCAATGTATGACTTCATCTCTAAGACGTGTGCACACATAGGTTTCCCATCTTCGTGTTTACTTTCCAAAAGGGCTTGAGTGAGCTTGAACTTTTCAAGCCTTCGAACTTGTGGGCCAGGGAGAATAATTAGAGGAGGTGGAGGAAGTGAAGCATGACTCTCATTTCCTTGATCGTATCGTGGAACGTCATCTTCATTTGGAAAGCTTGTTCCAAGGGACTTGGGAAGACCATTGTTAGATTCAGACATCTACAAAACGGGAGAAATTCAAGTCAAGTTGATTAAAGTCCTTGATGTAACACCCAAACGAAACATCAAGGCTAGGATCCAACACAATACTCTACAACCTAGAAGAGGGATGCCGTAATCTAGTTGCAGAATATTTGAAGGTAGGTAAATGACGATTTACCAATTTCCACCATGAAAAACGAAAAAGAAATTTAAGTTTTAAATGAATTGAAACTCCTAGATCTTTTGAGATTCATTGAACTTTTCAATGGCGTGTTTAATCTCGATTATGCCATTCTATTTGTGACTGGGATGCCGAGGATCACAAATAAGGTGTGAATAACCATACGAATCTATGTGATGCACTCAATGATACTATCACCTAATCAATGTGCCGGTTAACCATACACGCTCCATTGATCTATGATAAACATCGAGCCACCCTTCACTACCAATGCCAACCCCAAAATAGTGTGTCGGTTAACCACACACGCTCCACTAACGTTTGACAAGGGTACGAAGTGTAATTCCATGGATTAGCATACAATTTCACATTTTGCCTAAAGTAACTAGAATTTGGGAATTTGTAACGCATGTGGTTACTTTGTACTTCATTATACTTATAATAGAAGGTTTCGTCCTATCCTACCCGTTCGGCTAACGACCCTCCACCAGTTAAGAGTGCGGTGGGTAAGAGTGGATACCCATTCAATCGCCATTTTATAGGCAATTTCCTTAAACACCCCTTATAGACCAGCTTCGTGAATGAGGCCTACTAACGGTAAGACTGACTGTTTACTCATACATATATGTAATATTAGACTTTTAATGTTATATATAGTATAGGGTGTATTTTACACTTTTAAAATACTAGGTGGTCTAATTTAATAAATTATACTTTTAATTTAATTAAATGTAAACCAAAACTTTATGGATTTATTAACTCACTTTTAATTATACACTTTAATTAATTAACAAAACCATAAGGGTGTAATTCGAACTTTTCAAAATGCGAGGGTTTTAGAATTTAACATTTCAAAATCAAACTTTTAATCAACTTTTAAATTCCAAAACTTGAGGGCAAGTTTTGAAACTTTTCAAAACATTTGGGATTAGAATTTAAATATTTCAAAATTAACTTTTAATCAAAAATTTAAATTCCAAAACTTGAGGGCAAGTTTTGAAAATTTTCAAAACATTAGGGTTTAACTATTCAAATTTCAAAAAGAAAACTTTTAAGTTCAAATTTAAAAGTATAAAACCTAAAAGGGAAAATTGAAACTTTTTCACAAGATAATTTAAATCTAAATTACAAATAATCAATCTTTATCTAATAAAACAAAAGATTATCTAAATTTTGACAATTATCTTCTATTTTGGCAAGGATAATCTGCTCCATCTGCGACTCTGACTCGTCGAGTTCACTATGGACTCGGCGAGTTTAGCCATGGACTCGACGAGTCCAGCCCCCAGAAACCAAAATTTTTCGATTTTAAGCATGAATAATCAAATATAGCATCAAATACATCAAACAAACAGCCCTAGTCTCTGATACCACTGATGGGTTTAGAGCAATACATCAATCCTATGGTGTACATGCAAACCCTAATAGCTTTGGATCTAGTTTGTCTAATGAACATGCAATTGATAATCCAAAGCTATAAACCCTAGATCTATCATATAAGAACTGAAATAAGGGTTTAGTAATTACGTTTGATTGTTATATAGTAATAACAATCAATTCCTTGCTTTGATTGGCTTCAGAAAGCTTAGTGCCTCAAGTGTTGCACCTCTAATGGAGTCATCAACACCACTAAGCAACTTGGATGAAGAGGGAGGAGAGAGGAGGAACCAAAACGGCTGGAAACCCTAAAGGAATACTTCACCACGTTTTTGGGGCCATAAGGGTTCCTTATATATGCTGGCTATTAGGGTTTACAGCTAGGAAACCCTAATCTGACTGCTTAAGCCCTAAGCAGCCCATGGACCCCTTCTGGAACATGCCTTGGACGATTTTTAATGGGCTTCCCCATAGAATTCGTCCAACCTATTATTCCAAGGTGATCCATAGCCCAATTATGTAATTATCCTATAATTACAATTCTAGTCCCCTAAGTTTAATTAATCTCTTTTAGCCACATAATTAATTCTTTATTAATTCTTGACTAATATTAATTAAACAATATGATTTCTCCTTTAATATATTATTCTCATAATATATTAATAAATCATAATTAAACCTTTCTCTCCTTAATTCATCCTACATATTGCTATGGTGAAGGCAACCCAAAAGGACCATGCTCATAATCGGGTCAAGTACATACCAAAATAGTTATGGACTTAGACACTAATCCAACATAGACAACCAAAGGGGTGACAACATTGCTTTCCTCAACAATTATGTCAAATAGGCACGAAGTACATCGTTGACATGGTTTATACAACATGCACTAATTTCATAGCTACCAATATTCATCTATACAATACTAAATCCATACTCTCAACATACATCTATAAGGCACTAAATCCATAACTTCCAACGTACATCTATAAGGCACTATATCTATAGCTGCCAATATAATCCTTTAGGCGCAGCTGCCAGGATATTTAGATTACAACTAGTGAACACTTAAATCAAAATACTTGGTAAACACTCCGTTTGAAAATACTTAATGAACACCTAGTTCAAACAATGTGATAATAATGTATATCTAAATCCTGCAAGACAACTATTATTATTAACACATATATATCATATTTCTAAAACAATCTATCCCATCCCGTCGATCCCCACATACTGACCCTATACAATGATCTTACGAGATCTAGCCTAAGGAATCGATATAAACAACAAACTGACGAAGCTGCTTTGGAAATTCCTTGGAAGCAAACGAGGATCAATAAAGACATCAAATGAGGGGAATGAAATAAGTTTCACCACGAACCTTCGTTCATAAAAGAAAGAACCACAAGACAATTAAGTCAGGGGTAGTTATCTAGATAAAAATGCCTAGCCGTAGTCTGAATATCGTGAGGTATTTTACCCCCAGACTCACCCTATCCAGCATCGAACTTTGCCTAGCAGTGGTCTGAATATCATGAGGTATTTTACCCCCAGACTCACCCTATCCAACAATACAACATCAGACATACCTGGTAGTGGTCTATTACGGACACACTTTATTAGGCAGTCTACGAAGTTCACTCAACTACTTCATGGAAGAAAACGCTGACACATGAAGCTCATCCGATTACTTCATAAAAGAAACGAAGACTCCAAAGCTCTCCAAAATAAAAAGTATAGGGAAATACTAATAAAGTACTCCCGTACGTTCCTGTAAACTGACACACAATAGTGTCAAAAAAAGACTTTGTACATGATAGTACTTATGGCACATTATAGTACTCTGGTATGCGTAGGACTCGTACCCGAGAACATAATAATACCCCGGCGCAAGCAGCACCTAAGACACAGGGCTTTGAAAAGGACTTCGTATATAAAATGTACTTCTGTACGTAGGACGTACTCCACCGATCATCGATCTCACCACACACGTACTCTTAATAAGAGGCTACCCAATGTCCAAACTTAATTGAACTAAACATCCCTTTTTAAGTCTTAACCCATCACTAGGCAAACCTACGAAGCTTATAATCAATTTTCGATACTATCTCCGTTTAGGCAACGCTAACTAGTGTATACTTAACACATACTTTTAAGTATAATATCATATATACACATCTTAACACATATTGAACCATAACTGGTTCGCACGTTGTATATCATCAAATATATATCTAACACATATTTCGGGCAATTACAAATATTTCACATACATATATATTTAATACTTTAATCAATACTTGTATTAAAATCATGTCCATGAAAGGGACTATGCACATGATACCCTATCGGATGAACGTATAGTTCAAAAATACATAATCCGTACTCCCGTATCTAAAACTAACCTCCTGATCTGATCCATACTCCCGGATCTAAAACTAACCTCCTCACCCTTTTATCTCATTATCCAACTCATCTTTTATCACACACCAACAATCTCATCTGCCCATGTTCTACCCAACATATTTGTAGATACAAATATATATATATATATATACAGTTTAACTCATTTAAAACCTATATAAAACATCCATTCCACACTCATCTCAAATAAACAACAATATGCAAACACATAGCACATATTTCATAGCAAATACTTCATATTTATGTGTTAGAAGAAAGTAACTACACACTCACACCAAACATATACTTAATACATTCAAACAATACTTGTATTAAAATCGTGTTTATGAAAGGGACTATACACTCACTTGATTAGAAGATGATCGGACAGCACTACGACTCTAAATGTAGTATTCTTCGGCGAAACTGGAAGATCTTCACACACCAGGCCTCTCGCGGGCAGAGCTTCGGCTCGGAAACTCTTTTCTTCTCGGGATATTCGGAGCTTCGGGACTCGCTTAGGGTCTCGGGATGATACCGGGGCTTCAGGGGAACTTCAAGAAGGCTAGAGAGAGTATCGGGAGTGAGAGAGAAGAGATATAGCAACCAAAATCGGCTGACCCTCGATTTCTATTTATAGGGTCATTTTTCAGCTCTCACGTCGTGAGTTTTAAGTTCTCACGTCGTGAGCTTTAGTCGTCACTGCGTGCGTCATCACAGGTTGCGTCCGACAGGCTCCGAAAGGTCAAATCACTGAGTTCATGTCGTGAACACTGTATTTATGTCGTGAACTCTGACATAGTATCGGGGTTCGCGCCCCGAACTTCAGAAATTCATAACTTTCGCATACTAGCTTCGTTTTCGATGTTCTTTATATCGACGCATAGGTGAGACTATGCTCTACAATTCTCGTTTAGACTCCGTTGGCTAATTTTGAATTTATTTTTATTATATTATTATTATATTATTTTTAGTAGGCCGGGACAGGAAAACTCCGTTATAAATTCATAACTCCTTCATCTGAAGTCCGTTTTCGTCTGTCTTTTTACCGTTGGACTACTATCGATGATATATTCGATTCTCGTTTAGATTGTTTCAGCTAGAAATCACTCGATCTCAAAATCGAACTTCGGGCTGCATACTGCTAAGCTGAAACTTCGAAAAATCATAACTTCCTCATACGAAGTCAGATTTGGGCGTTCTTTTCATGCACGCTCTCGGTTTAACGTATTCTACGACTTTCGTTTAGATCGCTAAATCCAATTATCGCTCTATCGTAAATTCACGATTTACGTCGCGCTGTGTCGTGCCGGTTCTGTCGCGAAACTTCGACAAATCATAACTTCTTCGTTATAACTCGGATTTCAGCATTCTTTATATTTTCGGAAACCTTGTGACTTATACTATGACTTGGTTAAGATTATTTATTCTAAATAATCTTTTATCAAAAGTCACTTTTGATGCTTATCGTCTCTAATTTGACTAGCCCGGATCTACGGGTGTTACAATTGATTGCGAAGCTGCCTATTTACCTGAAAGATCATAAGGTTGATCAAGTCAAGAAGTTTGACTCTATTTCAGGTAAAGTCCACTATCTAACTCTGTTAAGTTTCTATTCTGAGACTCTTATTACATGATGTGACTGGGTCACATGTTGATGTTTTAAGGATCAAAGAAAAGTGAAGAAACTTAAAGGAAGTATATGCTGATTCTGATCGCGAAGATGGATCTCGATCGCATGGTTCAGTGATCAGAATTTTGAGTTGTTGCTTAGGAGTTATGATATATTGCTTAGGAATAGATAACAACAAGTTTTTCATATGCGTTTGCACTATAAGGATAAGTTTTTCCGCAAAGTTTTAAAAGTTAAAGGAAATTTTTGATTTTATTTATTCTAAGTATCCTTACAATGGCATTTGTGAAAAAATTGTTGCTTATATAATTCCATTGATAGAAATAATGGAAAATGGATTTGTTTCTTTCATTTGTGGTAATGTCTAATTTACCAAATAAGGAAAGATTCTCATCACCCAAGGTTTCAGTTGGATAGAAACTTGGAAATCATGCAAGTTGTATAGTATGATGAATGAGAATTTTCATCTTTGGAAAATTAAGATTAATTCCTTGTTCACATGTATATGTGAGTCAAGTGAAGGACTAAGGGATCGAGTACACATGCTGGTGTACTGATCAAGTCCACCACAAAAGATCGATAAGACTATTCGTCATGATTTACTAAAGTTTAGTAAATATGATTATACTTACAAGTTTAAGTATAATTCTGAAACATTGGAAAAGTTTTGATGTATGGCAGAACGAATGAGAAGAATCAAATTAGGCAGAAGGATAAAAGTTTCTCAAATCTGAAAAGATGGGAGAGTACTTTAGTATCATGTTTTGTGATCATCTTAATGATTAAGATACCATATCACAATTAGTCCTCTAAGGAAATCTTAGTACATTCTTATGGCTAAGAAGAGGAATCAAGAATTGCTGAAATGGTTAAATCAAGAAGATGAGTCATACTTCGTTCCAAAAACAAGTCTTAGAGTCATACTCCAAGACTGTAAGTTGAGTGACATATCTTAAAGAAAGGTTTATAACACTTATCAAATGTAAGAGTAACAGTGTCCTACTTTGTACATTTAAAGTTGGTAAGTTGTGTTGTTTTGGATAAAACAAAGACCAACTAAGGCCAATTGTGTGAAGTGTTTGTCTTGATAAAGAATCTGCACTATCTCTTGAATATTTGGCAAGATAGTCTTATATGTCAAGAAGACAGTGGGAGTCTTAGAGATCCTGAAAGGATTTCAAGATCTAATCAAGAATAAAAACCTGTAGTTTGACACCAGCACACGACGTGAGGTTTATAACCTATCATGTGGACATATTGACATTTCTGTGCCCATTCCATTAAAGTTGGCTATACATTTGAGTTCTACAATTGTTTGCATAACTACTTGGAAGCAATGGCAGACCCTATACTGCCAGGTGGCGAGAAGTTAAGATTGCACAAGTTCAATCCATATGAGTTTGGATTTGTCACTAACCTAGTCTTGTGATTATGATTTTGACAAATTCACGTGGATAAGAACACATACACCATAAAATCTAAGGGTCATAAGGTTTCTCTCCGATTCATGAAAATGATGGTGAGGAAACACTTCCACCAAGTAGATTTTAAGTAAAATAGCAATTGTGATCTTTGCATTCTCAAAGTCGTTAGTGGAGCGTGCGTGGTTAACCGGCACACTAACATGGACTTGTGAGAAATGGCAAAGGTCTAAACAATTGAGACTATGATTACGACATCCCTTTTCATAGTTCTAAAATTGTTTAGACACACCTGTGAGCCAGCTAAGATAAGGTGTATGATTTTTGATAAAGTCTTATCAAAGCAATCTCATATCAAAAATCTGAACTATGGTAAGAAAGTCAATAAAGTATTGATTTTCTAGAAGTCCAGCTAATTTCTAGATACATGTCAAAGCTAGTGGGAGCATAAGTATTCTGCTAATAATCATCATGTTAGTGGGAGCATGATAATTATGACAAGTGTTGCAAGTTAGCAATGTTAATTATAGAAAACAAAAGTTTCAATTGGGAAAAAGTTGTTTTGCTATAATTAATGGAGAGGGAAATTATACTTCATTTAAATTCTAAAAGCTTAGATTGAGGTTTTAATCATCTTTAGTCAAGGATATATATGAATTTTGTGTTGGAATGGCTCAACATAAGGAAATTCTATATATGGGTCCATTATTTGCTTTCTAAAATTCGATTATGATTACGGCATCCCTTTTCATAATCTGAATTATGAGAACTTGGCAAATAGAAATATTGTAGCAAAAGGACTGGTCTAGTATCATGTCTTTATGTGAGACATCATGAATCGAGCCCCATATGCTTCAGATATAGGATCGATTGCATGTGCTATAATATTCATCCTTTCTAAAATTTTCCAAATGCCTGGGGCATTAATAAGGGAAAAGGTCTAGAATTGGATATGACTAAAATGATTAAGCAATTATCGAGGACAATCTAAGGTTTACCAAAGATTGGTTGCTCAGGGATAGTTGGTAGTATAGTGTTAATTTTGGATGGACCATATTGACATATTCTGAAAAGAGGCGACTCTTGTTCAGAAGTGATAATCAAAATGAGAATATGGAAATATTCCGTAGGTGGAAGTTATTCATTAAATCTGTGTAAGATTAGGAAACTTAATGCAAGAAGGATGTACAAAGCAATGTACTTTGAATTTGAGACTTCGTTTCCATGGAATGATCTCCATTGGAATACTCTGTAATGTCAATTGACAAGTCTTTGTGACTTTGTGCATAATCATTAGAAAAGGATCAATGCATATGTGACATCCCCATTTTCACGGCCAGAAAAGACCGATTTTGTTTATGCTTTGTTTAAAAATCAGAGTAACATTTTAAATAAAAGTGTTGCGGAATTTGTTCCCAAAATAAAATATGATAAAGATTTATCAAAGCATTTCCGTAGAAATGTATTTCATTAAAAACCTCGGGATGTCATGTTCAATACAGATCAAAAGCATAAACAGTACAATATAAGCCTTACTACATTTATTCATATCTACAGGCCTATATCCGTAATCTCTCATCGCAAACATCATATCTATGCTCGTGCGCCACTACCTGTAATACAAGAAACTGAGTGGGTCAGGCTTGGGAGCCTGGTGAGCACATAGGGTTTTCAACCCACAATAAATAAGTTTATTAATTTCATCAATCAACAATAACCCGATTACCCGTTCCCGTTATCCTCACATTACGTCCCTAAAACACCTATCATAAGGGACCTAGACTAAGGATCAATATCGGGATGGACACTACTGCCAATGGGTCTCCTCAGCAATAAATGTCCTAAAGGCAACCATGAGGGGGATGGAGTACACCGGTGAACACATCGTTCACAAACACCTACAGGTTGCGAGCCTGCTAGCGTTCCACTGGACTGTCTAGAAGAGTCCGTGGTCGTCATCCATACTCCGCTAGATGACAGAATCAATAACAACAACATCGAGGCCTCTCATCATTTTATCACACATTGTCTTATTACATCTACCCATGTTTTACCCCAACATTTTTGTAGATATAAAAGACATACAGTTTAAATTATTTAAAACATGTATAAAAATCTTTCATCAGCATAGGCAGCAAGTATTCAGATAATATGCACACATAGCACGTAATTAATATAAAATACTTCATATCTATGTGTAAGATGAAAGTAACTATGCACTCACCTGATTAGGTGGTGACTCGGTATTTGAACAGCACTTCGTTATCTCAAAACAATTTTTCCTTGACCAAAACCTAGTATTAATACCACAAGAGTTTAGTTTTAACGTTAACCGTGACTAATTAATAGTCTAGCTATTATTATTATTATATAAGCGTTAAATAACACTCAATATATAAATAATAATAGCCCAAATAATTATTTTAAGGACCTAATAACATTACTATAATTATTTAAAAGTTATATTAAAAATTTCGTAGGCGTACCTTACTTACAGCGGGTTTTTCTCAAAACCGGGCTTCGCTGGAGCAGCGTTTCCGAGCCGAAAGGTTCTTTTCTCGGGACTCCGGGAGCCTCGGAACTTCCTTCGGGTGCTAGGGGGTTTACCTAGACTTTTAGGGGCTCAAGGGAGCTTAGAGAGAGAGTTTAGAGAGGGAAAGTGGAAGAGGAAAGGTGTAAGAAATGAGAGAACCCAACACTTCTATTTATAGTGAGTTGGGGCATGTGGTGGCCTTCTGGTGGTGCCACTTGTCCAAATTCTGGTGGTGTCACATGTCCAATTTCTGGTGGTGCCATGTGTCCAATTTCTGGTGGTGCCACATGTCCAATTTCTGGTGGTGCCATGTCACCCAATACCGCGTATCGGCCTCCCGTCTTAGAAAAATCATAACTCTCGCATACGAGCTCCGTTTTTGACGTTATTTATATCCACGCGAAGGCGGGAACGTAATCTACAACTTTCGTTTAGACTCCGTTGGCAAATTTTGAATTTATTTTAAAAGTTATATTTTTAACAGGCCGGGACAGGATTGGTCCGTTAAAAATTCATAACTTCTTCATCCGACGTCCGTTTTCGTCTGTCTTTTTATTGTTACGCCACAATTAAAGAGCTCTTCGATTCTCGTTTAGGTTGTGTCGGCTAAAAACTCGCTTTATCATAAATTCTCTATTCACGCTTCTCGGTATCGTGCCGGTTCCGTCGTGAAACTTCGTCGGGTCATAACTTCTTCGTTATAACTCGGATTTCGGCGTTCCTTATATCTCCGGAATCCTTGTTTTGACCACTACAACTTTATGTAAAGATATCGGGCTTATCTCATATTTTAATTTTGAAGCTTATTTTTATTCTTTATTAATTATACATTTATAATTAAATAATAAGCACATAAATTCACAAAATACTCAAATATTTCATTTTTATTACATCAAAAGAGTTACAATAGTTGACCTAGACTATTACATCGTCTAAAAATGCTTAGCCCCGAAACCCGGGCGTTACAATTCTCTCCCCCTTAGGATGATTCCGTCCCGGAATCATGCGTCAGCAAACAGATGCGGATAGCGACTCATCATGTCATCCTCTGTTTCCCAAGTGAGATTCGGCCCATTCGAATGTTTCCATCGGACTAGCACTAAGTCGACCATCTTACGTCGTAACTTCTTAATCTTACGGTCAACAATTGCCTCGGGCTCTTCGATTAGCCTCTTATTCTCATCCATTCTTAACTCCGAGATCGGAATTATGTCGGGAACTTCTCCCGTGAATTTCCTCAGATAACATACATGGAAGGTGTTATGAATACCATCGAGTTCTTCGGGCAATTCCAGCTTGTAAGCTTGGTTCCCAATCTTCTGAAGAACTTTGAACGGTCCAATAAACCTTGGACTCAGCTTTCCTCATTTTCCGAATCTTATAAGTCCCTTCCATGGTGAGACTTTAAGCAGAACCGAATCCCCAACTTCGAAGGTCATCGGTCGTCTTTTCTTGTCAGCATAGTTCTTCTGACGATCCTGAGCTGCTAACATCCTTTCCCTGATCACCCTCAGCTTCTCAGCAGTCTCATGGACTATCTCAGGGCCCATAAACTGCTTTTCTCCAGCCTCAAGCCAACAAGAAGGCGTACGACACTTTTGTCCATACAAAGCTTGATAGGGTGCCATCTTGATGCTCGAGTGGAAACTGTTGTTGTAGGAAAATTCTACCAAAGGTAAGTGTTCATCCCAGTTACCTTGGAATTCGAGGGTACATGCTCTCAACATATCCTCAAGTGTTTGAATTGTTCTTTCACTCTGATCATCAGTCTGCGGATGGTAAGCTGTACTCAGATATAACTTCGTACCCAATTCCTCTTGTAGACTTCTCCAAAACCTTGACGTGAAACGACTATCACGATCCGATACAATTGTTAGAGGAACACCGTGAAGTCTCACAATTTCCTTCACGTAAGCATTTGCAAGCTTATCCATAGACCACCTTTCATTGGCAGCTATGAAGTGTGCACTCTTTGTGAAACGATCCACGACCACCCAAATCATGTCGTGACCGTTCTTCGTCCTGGGTAGTTTAGTCACAAAATCCATGGTGATGTCTTCCCATTTACCCATGGGTACAGGTAAGGGTTCTAAACTCCCATATGGTTTCTGATGTTGTGCCTTAACTCTTGCACAAGTTACACACTCGGCCACATATTTCGCAACGTCGAGCTTCATCGTCGGCCACCAGTAGTAGGGTTTTAGGTCCCTATACATTTTAGTGCTACCGGGATGAATCGAGTACATGGTCTTGTGAGCTTCTTCCATCAGAAGATCTCTTATTCCTCCAGTCTTAGGTACCCAAATCCGATCTTGGAATACCTTTAGTCCTTGACTGTTTGTACCGAACACTAATGTTTTTCCCAAACGTTCTTTTTTTCGGTCACTCTTCTCTGAAGCTTCTTCTTGAGCTTCTCTGATACTTTCCACAATGGTCGAGACAATTTCTATTCTCAACGCTCTTGGCCTTTTTCTTTCAAGGTTGAATTTTCGACTGAGAGCATCAGCGACAACGTTTGCTTTACCGGGGTGGTAAAGTATCTCACAGTCATAGTCCTTGAGTAATTCTAGCCAGCGTCGTTGCCTCATGTTCAATTCTTTCTGATTAAAGAGATATTGGAGACTCTTATGATCGGTGAAAAGTTTGCACTTCGTGCCATAGAGGTAATGCCTCCATATTTTTAGAGCGAAAACTACCGCCGCCAACTCCAAGTCATGAGTCGGGTAGTTCTTTTCATGTTCCTTCAATTGTCGAGACGCATATGCGATCACCTTTTCTCTTTGGGTCAAAACACAACCCAACCCAACACCAGACGCATCACTATAAACAGCGAAGTCTTCAACTCCATTGGGTAGAGAAAGTATCGGTGCCTCGCATAGTTTCTTCTTTAGCTTCTCGAATGCTTCTTTATGCTTATCACTCCAAGCATAGGTAGCTCCTTTGTGGGTTAACGATGTTAATGGACTAGCGATTGAAGAAAATCCTTGGATAAACCTTCGGTAATATCCGGCTAATCCCAAAAAGCTTCGGATCTCCGTGGGACTTTTTGGTTGTTCCCACTTCATTACCGCTTCAATCTTTGCTGGATCGACCATTATCCCTTCTTGGTTGACCACGTGACCCAAGAATTGGACTTCTCGAATCCAAAAATCACATTTGGAGAATTTAGCATACAGCTTCTCCTTCTTCAAGACTTCTAACACTTCCCGCAAGTGTGTACCATGCTCTTCTTGGCTTTTCGAGTAGATGAGAATGTCATCTATGAACACTATCACGGATTTATCGAGGAATGGTTTACAAACCCTGTTCATCAGATCCATGAATGCTGCTGGAGCATTAGTTAGTCCAAACGACATAACCAAGAACTCGTAGTGTCCATATCTCGTTCTGAACGCAGTCTTCTCAATATCCTGATCTCTCACCTTCAGTTGATGATATCCTGACCTAAGATCGATCTTTGAGAAATAACTTGAACCTTGCAGTTGATCGAACAGGTCATCAATCCTTGGCAACGGATATCTATTCTTTATTGTTGCCTTGTTCAGCTCTCTGTAATCAATACACATTCTCATACTTCCATCTTTCTTTTTCACGAATAACACCGGAGCTCCCCAGGGTGATGAACTAGGTCTAATGAAACCTTTGTCCAATAACTCCTGAAGTTGCATCATCAGCTCCTTCATCTCCGTCGGTGCTAATCGGTAAGGTGCTTTTGCTATTGGTGTCGTTCCTGGTAACAAGTCAATACGGAATTCTACTTGTCGATCAGGCGGTAATCCGGGAAGATCTTCGGGAAATACTTCCGGATAATCACACACGACAGGAATGCTCTGTATCACCTTCTTTTCCTTCTTAGCATCGATCACGAATGCTAAATATGATGTACATCCCTTGGTCAAACATTTTCTGGCTTTCATTAGAGAAATGATTCCAGAATTTACCCTGCGTTTGTCCCCATACACCATAAACGACTCTTTCCCAGGCGGGTTTACTTTTACGATCTTCTTTTTGCACAGTATTTCCGCATCATTGGTGCTAAGCCAATCCATTCCCAACACGATGTCGAAACCGTTAAGTTCGATAGGCAATAATTCCTCGTGAAACTTATTCCCGTTCAAATCAATTAAGATGTTTTTCATACGATGGCTAACAGGTACAAACTTGCCACTAGCGACTTCGACTAATAAGGCATTATCTAGTCTATCGACAGGCAAAGCTAGCTTTCTACCAAATTCATGCGAAATAAAGGAGTAGTTGGCTCCAGAATCAAATAAAATTTGGGCAGGCAATTTGTTTACGAGAAAGGTACCTGAAGCGACATCAGCTTCTTCCTTAGCAGCTTCCAGTGTCATCTGGAAGGCTCTAGCCTTCGGCTTTGGTGGAATGTTGGGTCTTCCTGCTTCCTTCTTCTTCGGGAAGTCCCTCGAAATGTGCCCCTCCTCGTTGCACTCATAACAGACCTTCTTAGTGAATGTGCATTCATTGGCATAGTGCCCAGGCTTCCCACATTTGAAACAAGTGACCCCTCCGTCACACTTCCCAGAGTGCTTCTTCTTGCACTTGTCACACCACTTCACTTCGCCTCCTCCACCTCCTTTCTAACTAGAATTTGAGAATTTACCCTTTTTGCTGGACCCCGAGGGTCCGTCAAACTTCCTCTTCTCACCAACCTCTGACCTTTCCAGACCTTTCTCCCTGATCTGGGTCTCAACATTTCTGGCAGCCCAGATGGCGGCTTTCAACGTGGTTGCTTGCTTAACCATTGGACCATAGTCCGCTGGTAGTCCAAGGGCAAACTTATTGACCTTTGAGAGTTCTGTTGGAACTAGGTATGGGATAAGCTTCACTTTCTCCGTGAAACTTGCAGCGTATTCAGCAACGCTCATCTTTCCCTTTTTCAAATTCTGAAACTCGTTATTGATTTCCAGTAGGTCCTGCTCTGAGCAGTATTGCAGTTTCAGTTGTTCCACAAAATCTTCCCAAGACATTTTACTCGCTTCTCCCTTGGGCATAGAGTCAGCTAACAGCTTCCACCAACTCAACACGCCAGATTTCAACAACGGGATCGCAAGAGCGGTCTTCTGCCTGTTGCTGCATTCGCAACTTTCAAACATTGTCTCCATTTCGGAGATCCAATCCATAATTTGCACCGGCGTCGGGCTTCCGGATAGACACGGTGGCTTAGACGCCATAAAATCCTTGTATTTACATCCTCTTCCATCATTTCCTCCATTACGATTGCCTTGTGTAATAATTTGTGGGTTGTCTTGACCAACGGTACCACTGAAGTTTCCACCTTCCGATGGCCCTCCATTCACTTCGGGCTCTTCAACTTGGATTGAAAGTTCTTCACGATTTTGTCGAAGCAGACGTCTAGTTTCTTCCATCTGATTATCCAACATCGCCTGAATCATCAATTGTACACCAGCCATCGTTACTGGCTCAGGTGCTGCAGCTACAACAGGTATTTGCTCAATTACAGGTGGTCGATTCCTGTTTTCGTTTGCGTTTCCAGCTCCACTGCGGGTTCTTGCCATTTTGATCTATACACCGAATAAGGTGAATTTAGATCTTTATTCGGGATAGACGTTTAAATCATCCTTATCTCTCCGAAACGTTTACATGTTAGTACTAATATCGTAGTTGTACGTTTAGAATCCTAAACACATAAGGTTTCCAGATCCGGTCGGCAACAGACCATAGATCCGAACAAATAACAGCATATAAGGCATAAATCATTTAGCACATAAAAGCATTTTAGGCACAATTCCTAAAATAAGCTAGTGCTCACACCTCACAATCACTGCTTAGCATTCTAAGTTTAAGTCTAGAAATCCTACAAATTCCTAGTTCGCTTAAACTAATGCTCTGATACCAACTGTGACATCCCCATTTTCACGGCCAGAAAAGACCGATTTTGTTTATGCTTTGTTTAAAAATCAGAGTAACATTTTAAATAAAAGTGTTGCGGAATTTGTTCCCAAAATAAAATATGATAAAGATTTATCAAAGCATTTCCGTAGAAATGTATTTCATTAAAAACCTCGGGATGTCATGTTCAATATAGATCAAAAGCATAAACAGTACAATATAAGCCTTACTACATTTATTCATATCTACAGGCCTATATCCGTAATCTCTCATCCCAAACATCATATCTATGCTCGTGCGCCACTACCTGTAATACAAGAAACTGAGTGGGTCAGGCTTGGGAGCCTGGTGAGCACATAGGGTTTTCAACCCACAATAAATAAGTTTATTAATTTCATCAATCAACAATAACCCGATTACCCGTTCCCGTTATCCTCACATTACGTCCCTAAAACACCTATCATAAGGGACCTAGACTAAGGATCAATATCGGGATGGACACTACTGCCAAGGGGTCTCCTCAGCAATAAATGTCCTAAAGGCAACCATGAGGGGGATGGAGTACACCGGTGAACACATCGTTCACAAACACCTACAGGTTGCGAGCCTGCTAGCGTTCCACTGGACTGTCTAGAAGAGTCCGTGGTCGTCATCCATACTCCGCTAGATGACAGAATCAATAACAACAACATCGAGGCCTCTCATCATTTTATCACACATTGTCTTATTACATCTACCCATGTTTTACCCCAACATTTTTGTAGATATAAAAGACATATACAGTTTAAATTATTTAAAACATGTATAAAAATCTTTCATCAGCATAGGCAGCAAGTATTCAGATAATATGCACACATAGCACGTAATTAATATAAAATACTTCATATCTATGTGTAAGATGAAAGTAACTATGCACTCACCTGATTAGGTGGTGACTCGGTATTTGAACAGCACTTCGTTATCTCAAAACAATTTTTCCTTGACCAAAACCTAGTATTAATACCACTAGAGTTTAGTTTTAACGTTAACCGTGACTAATTAATAGTCTAGCTATTATTATTATTATATAAGCGTTAAATAACACTCAATATATAAATAATAATAGCCCAAATAATTATTTTAAGGACCTAATAACATTACTATAATTATTTAAAAGTTATATTAAAAATTTCGTAGGCGTACCTTACTTACAGCGAGTTTTTCTCAAAACCGGGCTTCGCTGGAGCAGCGTTTCCGAGCCGAAAGGTTCTTTTCTCGGGACTCCGGGAGCCTCGGAACTTCCTTCGGGTGCTAGGGGGTTTACCTAGACTTTTAGGGGCTCAAAGGAGCTTAGAGAGAGAGTTTAGAGAGGGAAAGTGGAAGAAGAAAGGTGTAAGAAATGAGAGAACCCAACACTTCTATTTATAGTGAGTTGGGGCATGTGGTGGCCTTCTGGTGGTGCCACTTGTCCAAATTCTGGTGGTGTCACATGTCCAATTTCTGGTGGTGCCATGTGTCCAATTTCTGGTGGTGCCACATGTCCAATTTCTGGTGGTGCCATGTCACCCAATACCGCGTATCGGCCTCCCGTCTTAGAAAAATCATAACTCTCGCATACGAGCTCCGTTTTTGACGTTATTATATCCACGCGAAGGCGGGAACGTAATCTACAACTTTCGTTTAGACTCCGTTGGCAAATTTTGAATTTATTTTAAAAGTCATATTTTTAATAGGCCGGGACAGGATTGGTCCATTAAAAATTCATAACTTCTTCATCTGACGTCCGTTTTCGTCTGTCTTTTTATTGTTACGCCACAATTAAAGAGCTCTTCGATTCTCGTTTAGGTCGTGTCGGCTAAAAACTCGCTTTATCATAAATTCGCTATTCACGCTTCCCGGTATCGTGCCGGTTCCGTCGTGAAACTTCGTCGGGTCATAACTTCTTCGTTATAACTCGGATTTCGGCGTTCCTTATATCTCCGGAATCCTTGTTTTGACCACTACAACTTTATGTAAAGATATCGGGCTTATCTCATATTTTAATTTTGAAGCTTATTTTTATTCTTTATTAATTATACATTTATAATTAAATAATAAGCACATAAATTCACAAAATACTCAAATATTTCATTTTTATTACATCAAAAGAGTTACAATAGTTGACCTAGACTATTACATCGTCTAAAAATGCTTAGCCCCGAAGCCCGGGCGTTACAGCATATAAGTTTAGAATCTAACAGATTTAGGTAATGGCAGGAATTTGGAATTCTTGCATTTGCGGTGAGGATTTGGGATTGTGAAATGAGTATCATTGGAATTATGTTCAATCGATCTATTTCACAAAGTAAAAGATCATAGACAAACATAGTGTGTATACTTGGTGTATGGAATTATGCAATGAATAATGTGTAATCAATATGGTGATAAATAAAAGGTGTTTTATTTATATTCATAAGTTCTGAGACCATATTGGATTCGATTATTCTTGTGTTTCATTTTGCATGTTTTGACTTCCAGAATAAACTAGGTCATTCTTCCCGAATGACTAAGTTATTCAAACCATCCACAGTCGGTCATATGTTGGAAGTAGATATGAATCAAGATTGTCATGGGTTGGCTTGTAGAGATCTAAAATGTTGGACAAAGCGGTGCTACAACACTCATGAGTGCTCATAAGTTCTGAGTATTGGATTCAACCCATGCTCATTTGACTCACTTCATGGATTTTATCATGATTGATCATGAGACGATAATATCTTATATTCTTCAAACCTAGAGATATGAGTTGTTACTATGAGTTGGTTATACATTGATTGCACGAAAACGCATTGGTAACTCGATGTTATAAAATGTGCCTTTGTGTATGATTCAACAAGTAGTAGAACAAGCCATATGAGTCGAAGTTTATCCATTCCTTTTACCTTCGGGATAAAAGCGATATCGGTGGGCCCCTCGATGATTTAGTGATGACAAATGTAAGTGCTCGGCCGGGCCTGGACTGATTTGATTTGTTCAATTAGTCAGTCGTCATAAATCGGAAATCGGGAAACAACAGATGGACAGAGAGAATGATTTATAATCCATGTCTCAGTCCATATGATATCTAGAATGGAATATATGATCCCTTATCTAATGGACAAGTCATTAACAAAGGTCAGAGTTTATCGACATGGTCAGAGTTCGACAGCGGCTATTGAGAGCTACGATTGCCAATTGGTTCTTGAAGTCATACGCAATAATAGTTTTAGACTTATCCAAGTGGGAGACTGTTGGATTAGTGTCTAAGTCCATAACTATAATTGGTATGTACTTGACCCAACTCGACATGGTCCATTTGGGTTGCATGGCATCGGAACATTTGGATAGACCGTTTGTGAGAAGAAGACATTTGTGACATATTAATATATTATAAGTTCTAATATATTAATATGAAATCATGTTATTTAATTAGTATTGATGAAGAATTAATTTGGACTTAATTTAGTGCTCAAAAAGAGACTAATTAAATATATGGGGATTGATTTTGTAAATCATTCATTCTTATATATGTGGGCTTAAGATCCATGATTCCTTATGTTGGGTTTAACCCATGTGGTGATCCATGGATACTCCATGGAGGTTAAAACCCATGGAGCATAAGGAATGGGAAAAGTCATGGGTTACATGGTGTAACCCTAATGTGCACACTATATAAGGACCCCCTTAGCTCAAGAAATTGGCACTAGTGAGACATATATGAGGGCTAGCCGATTTGAGCATGAGTGTCTTCTTCTCATGGTTATTCCATGTGTTGGTGATGTTGTGTGTACCATTTGAGGTGTCGCACTTAGGGCACTAGGCTCTCGAGCTTCATGGAGTCAAGCTACATCAACAAGGTATGTATTTTCTATCTAGTTTATTACCCAAGTATCTAAGATTGTATGCTAGTTAGGGTAATACATTGGAATATTCATATTTGCATGTATAATAGAGAAAACATAGATCCAAGGTATTTAGGGTTGCATGTACACTTGGAGTGTTAGAATGCTCAAAACCCAACACTTTTAGCTTGGAAGGATTCACTCTGATATTTATACATGTGATTTTGATACAGTATTCTGATATGATGTTTTGATATACTATTACTTATGTTTTTATGAGATGTTTTGGGTTACCATGATATTATTTATAAATTTAAAATGAAATTTTTGGACCGTATTTTTGGGATGTTTCATGCTTGTTTTTTTTACTAAAATACTTAGTTTTGAAATCCCTTTCTGTTAGAATAAAAACACCTATTAGTACCAAAAATCTCGATAAACATGAATAATATACAACATGAAGTGTAAAAATAATATATAAGCAAGATCAAGTAAACATAATGAAAAAAAACTGCTGAATCACAACATGTCACACCCCCAACTGAGGCGATGGAATACGACGGGCTATGTAACTTAGTTCACGGATCACAAGCAATTGGATATATAGTACAAGCACAACAATAAACAAATGAGTAGTTGTATTTCATCTTGAAGTTTGAATACAAGGTTCTGACATATAATTATAAAGTACATGAATTGCCTTAAACAGCTAGGTAGATATAACAAAAACTAGAAAAACCAAGTTTCTCAAAATCCATGACTATTACGTTCTTGAAATGCTCATTCAGTGATTTCCTAAGAATACATGTAGTTTTGAGGGTCAACAGAAGGTTGGTAAGAGTTATAGGTTTGCTGCTAACAATAGTAATGATAATTTTAAAAAGTTCAAAAAATATTTTCTTTGTAAGTAAAACGGTGCTTTTAAATGTGTTTGTAAATAGCCTTTGAAAACCAAAAGTTACTTTTCCATAAGTAAAACCATACTTAAATTGTGTTGAGAGAAACTAAGTCCATGGTTTGTATATATATATATATATATATATATATATATATATATATATATATATATATATATATATATATAGAGAGAGAGAGAGTGTGTGTGTGTGTGTGAGGTTTAGTTAATGTTTATAGTGAGTTCTATAACCGAGCTATGTGACTAAAGTACCTCCCTAGAACGCTTCATTGGACGTCGTAGAATGAATGTTGACACTTATTACCCGCTTTGATTGATCGGTCGATGTTGTAGCTAGAAATTGTAGGTGGGGATCTAAACCGCGTATAGATCTATACATGCATATCTCTCTTCGAGGATTAACGGTAATAGTAGTGTGGGTATGCTAAATGTTTAAACTTAGTTAATGAACAATGTTTCACTATAAAGCCTTTAACTAAGGTATATGAATAGCTCTCAACCTTAACTTATATGTGAATATGTCACACCCCAAAACCGGAACGGCGGAATTGTTCGGGGGTGGAGGACGTCATGTACAATATCACAACAATGCATAGTAGTAAATAAGCAACAACATCATCCATTGCATTAATAATATAATTTAATACAAGTGTGTTCTGTCAAGTTAAATAGACACCAAAAATATGAATCAAAATAAAAGATGAGTCTTGAACGAGCTCCATCTTCTCAAAACCTGGCACTGGTACCTGTCTACCGGTGACCTGAGAATACAAGTTATTTTGAATGGGAGTATCAGCTTTAAAGCTGGTAAGATCATAAGTATGTTAGTGTCATTGCTTGTATGAAAGTGTTTGTAAGTATGTGATGTATAAGTTTGTAAAAGTTTGTAATTGTTTGAACTCTCCTAGAAAACCCTATGTTTCCTACTAAAAGTAGCCTTCTACCAAGGCATCAAGTGTTTGTGTGTGTGTCTCTTATAAGAGTATGTATTTTCCCAAATCTGACTATCATTAACCAAAAATATAGTTTTTACATTACTGTTTATTGTGTGAAGATCACAAAGTGAATGCAAATGGGAAAATGAAATAGTACTGTAGTGTTGTATTAAGTAACTACTGCTGTACTAACTACCTTAAACCAATTGTTATTTAAAGTACCATGTGATCGGCCTGTACCATACTACCGACTATAAACACGACGATGTAAGACGTCAGAAGAAATGATGTTTGGCACCCGTAGACTTGCAAGTCCCACTATAGCGAGCATCAAGGTGTAGGATAGTCAATCCAATATAGATCTATACACAAACTCAACGCTCTCCATTTAAGGAGATTCTGGATACAAAACGAGCCATGACAGGTGATGCCATGCCCCGTTACGTGGCTCACATAACTGTATTAGTGCACTTGTAAATGTATTGTATGTACTAGCTGTATTGTATGTTCTCTCTCTGTCTAGTATGTATGTATGTTCTCTCTATATGGTATTGTATGTACTAGCTGTAGTGTATGTTCTCTCTCTGTCTAGTATGTATGTATGTTCTCTCTGTATGGTATTGTTTGTTTCTCATCATAGTATTCTCTATCTGTATGTTATGTTCTCTCTGCATGGTATTGACTCACGTATGAACTGACTCATTGTATGTTTCGCTGTTCTAGTAATAGTATTAGTAACTTCCTAAACTATACCTATTATAGTTTACTAGTAATGTTGTTTGAATGCATGGACATGTTTGTATACCTTTGCTACCCAAAGGTATTGAATAGAATGAAGGAACTTTTATATCTATATACATATACATAATATATGACTAGGATTCAAACGACCTTCGGACAAATAACCGATACCCTAAGTCCACAACCGAACAAGGAACACGAGGCAAGGTGAGCTATCAGTCCTAAGTCCTTTCAATCCTACTTATATAACTATATCTATATAGATACACATTTAACAGAATATAAGTTTAAAAGAGTTTAATAAAAGTAGTTGACATATAAAAGAGTTTGTAAAACAGTTTGAAGTAGTTTGTTTGATAACACAGTTTGAAAAGTAAGAAATCCACTTGTTTGGTAGTTATTAATCACATGTGATTGATATAATAACTATAATAGTTCAACTTGTATCCCCCCCATAAAAGCATTTAAAATCATTTAAAAGGTTGATTAAGGGGTATGAACTCACCTGTAGTGAGTGGTTTGGATGAACGACTGGTATAGGATGCTAAGTGTCAAGTGAAGACTTGAACACACACAAGGATCCTAGTTAACATATAATAACACATATATGTATCCAATTAGTCATTTAACAACTAATTAACCAAGTTAAGACATCCTAGGACATGAAAAACACTTGATTTAAGTGCTATAAGTACTAAGGATTGCATCTAAGTGTTGTAGGGCTTGGCTTTTGAGTTTAGGGTCCAAGGGTAAACTCTTTATGAGTTTACGGTTTTGGGACCAACTCCCTTGGAGTTTACGGTTGTAAACCCATGAGTTTACGACCGTAAACCCATGACACTTCTACCATTTTGTGTTTTGAAGTTCTAGAAGTCATAATGAAGCATCCTTACTTCAAGTCTAAGCCTTAGGAAGTGATTGTGGCAACATTTCACCCCTTTGTAGAGTTTACGGCCCATGGACCATTTCTCCATGAGTTTACGGCCGTAAACTCTAATGGTCCTTGATGTTTTCTATGTTTAAGGTCCTATACACCTCAAGGATGTGATCTAGACTAGTATCCAAGGCTTGGTAAGGGACTTGGGCACACAATGGCCCTTTCATTAGGGTTTACGGTCCAAGAACATGTTTGGACCGTAAACACCTTTGATCTTGTGTTTCTTTGTGTTTTCTAGTTGATTAAGAAGTGTAACAAGCCTTATAACACACTAGGGTAAGAGTACTTACAATAAAGGAGCTTGAAAGGGTGTTAAAAGTCCAAGAACACTAGTGTGTGCTCTTGGTGTTCTTGGTGAAACTAAGAACACTTGAAGATCTACACAAATGGAATGATTTCACGGATGAAATCATGTAAGATCACTAGATTAAGTAAGATATCAACTAATTAGGGCAAGAAACACTTACAAAGTTGAAGATCAAGAAGGAAAATCGGATGATACTTGAGAGGATTTTGAGTTCTAGTTCTTGAAAGTGTGAAAAAAATGAGTAAAATGACTAAGTGTCATATTTATACTCTTTGGAGTTTACGGCCGTAAACTCCATGTTTAGGCCGTAAACTCCAAACTATTGGAGTTTTGAGACTTTATTGTTGCACAATAAACCCTAGGGTATCCTCTCTCCAGTTATCTCCTGAAGTACTAAGCTTTAAAACACTCAAACTGACTCTACACAGCTCAAAAGTTAGCAGAAATAGTTCTGACTTCTATTGAAGTGAATTGTTGTACATAATAGAAATTTCGGTTTGTCACAGAATAAGTCACTAGGAAAAAATATTATGTTGCATAAGGTTTATAAAAGCCGAGTATGTTTGGTACATACATAAGTGTAAGGTACTCGCTTTTATAAAGACGTACGTTCCAAGGTAGTGATCATAAGTACATGTACAAACTCTAAGTTATAATAATTATAACTTGTATTAATATGTATTTAAACATATATATATATATATATATATACACACACACACACACATATATATACATGCATTGTAACATATTGGTCTTTGAAATACTACAAAGGTGATATCTTTTCGTGACATAAGATTTATGACATACATTTTCCACATAAAATCATAGTATTTTGTAGAAACTAGCATATGTTCTTATGACTAGTTGCTTCATTTTCACAACATAACATATGTATTTATCAAGTTTGAACACTAGTTTTTGTGTAGATAACATGTTACTTGTCAAAATATCATATTATAAACTAGATATAAGTTTTCACATAAAATGATAACATTTTGTTATATCTTTTGCACAAACCAAGTATGTGAGCACATGTATTCCCCTCAAAATATATAAAAACTATCAAAAGGGGCCGTAACACTCACCTTAATGTGTGATTTTCAGTTTTTACTTGAGAATGTGATTTGATTTTCAGGAAGCACCGCGTGATGACACGAAATAACACCAATTTTATAACCAGAGTTTGGACTTGATTTAAACCCACAAAACAACACCAAAACTTGATTCTAGAACTAGGAAAACACCACAAAAGATTTTTTCAACACAAAGGTGACACTAGGTGGTGGTGGCTGAGAGGTGGCTAGTGGTGGTAGCCAGCGGCGAGGGGCTGCTCCGGCAGCTCTTTCTTGTCGTTTTCCGGCGATTAACGAAGAAGGGGAGGAGGGGGAAGGGGGCAGCAGGCGCCAGGAGTTTGTATTCGGAGGGTGTTGTTCTCGGTTGTGGAAGGCTCCTCCGGTGGAGGGGTGTTTGGGCCGAGAATGAGGGCAAGAAAAGGAGTGGAAGTGAGGGAATGTTGGCTAGTGGTTTTAATGATGAAAATAGAGATCTAAGGGCCACGTTTTGTAGTCTTAGCAAGCCTTTCTAGCCATGCAAGTACATGCTCTCTTTGAAGGACAAACAACCAACACACACCCATGCCTTGTACCTTTGGAAGAAGAGTGTAGCCAAGGAGATAAGATGATGAAGGGGGGTTTAATCACGTGGGAAAGGGGGTAGAGGTGAGGCTGGCTTATTTTCCATGCACACAAGCAAGGGTGGTGGGCCATGGTGATGTCATTTTCTCAAAAATGTCCAAAAACACTCCTAAATTTGTGTACCAAAATCTCGACATCTAACTTTTTTTTAATGTGGCGAATGATAGAGTAGAGTTCAAGAATTCCATACACCCAAACAGATTAATTTTTCGAGTTGTAGAACTCTGGGAATTCGTGTTTAAAGATTCACATCTAATTTACCTGAAACGTCCTATTTTTTGACATTTAATAATATTATTATGAAAAATATTTTGAGTATGTAGTCAAATATTATACCATAGTATGAGTCCATAAATGCTCTTGGAATTTTCATCAGGGGTGTGCAAGTGTGTCAACGGATAGAAACGATTTTTTGTAGTTTAAAGAAAGTCAACGTTACGCTTGTTTGTTTTCTTATATCGGTCGTATCTTTTGCATACGAACTCCATTTTGGACGTTCTTTATATTTTCGAAACTAGGTGAACGTGTACTACGTGAATAGAGCATTTTCTTCGTTCACAACTGATTAATACAAAATTTCAGTTTTTCAGACGTATTAATTTGGGTTGCAGTTTGTGCTGTTTGATTTGGTTGAGATTTTATGCAAATGGAAGTAAGATACCATCTGATATCTTATTTTAGTTGTAATGACACTATATATTTTTCAAAATATGCATTAAAGCTCAATAGGCCAGGTTACAGATAAGTTCGTGGTGAATTGATTGTCTAACGTTTTAGACCTAAATTTTGGGATGTCACATTACCTCCCCGTTAAAGGAATTTCATCCTGAAATTATTGTATTCTTGACTATTTTGTTCCACTACTGGAGGGAGCGCCGCTGAACAATTGGGGTTACTTCTATTTCATCTGATCTTCATCTTCCCAAGTAAACTCCAACCCTCTATGAGAGTTCCATCGAACCTTTACTATAGGTATGCGACTTCATTTGAGGCTTTTGATTTCTCGATCCATGATCTGCATCGGTTCCTCCACGAGGAGAAGTTTAGTCTTGACCTGGATCTTATCGAGAGGAATACAAGGTTCTCTTCAGAGTGAGACTTCTTGAGATTACACATGTGGAAGGTATCATGAACTTTTCTGAGTTCGTTAGGTAAATTGAGTTTGGAAGCCACCGGAACAACCCTTTACAGGATTTCAAAAGGTGCAATGTATCGGGGTTTTAGTTTACCTTGCTTTCCAAATCTTATGACACCTTTCCATGGTGTGACCTTTAGTAGGACACAATTTTGCTACTTGAAATTCTAGGGGTTTACGTATCACATCAATGTAGCTTTTCAGGCGACTACGTGTGGCCATAAATTGTTCCTTTATTTGAACAATCTTTTCGATTATTTCATGAATGATCTCAGGACCTGTAAATAGGGTATCTCCAAAAAGCATTCTATCCAGTTGAGTATCTCCAACTTTTGGCCAACATATCGGAGAACGACATATGCGTCCGTACAAAGCCTCAAATGGAGCAGCCTTTATGCTAGCGTGATAACTATTGTTGTATGAAACTCAACTAGCGGTAATTGAGTATCCCATGCATTACCAAAATCTATCGGACAAGCGTGGAGCATCTCTTCCAGAGTCTGTATCGTCCTTTCACTCTGGCCATCCGTCTGAGGATGATATGCAATACTTATGTCTATTTTGGTTCCTAAGGACCTCTGCAATGATTGCCAAAATCTGGAAGTGAATCTACTATCTCGGTTTGAGATAATAGATATTGGCACATCGTGTAGTCTGACTATTTCCTTAAGATAGGTCCTAGTGAGTTTCTCCATTTTGTCAGTTTCTTTGATGGCCAGTAAATGGGTGGACTTGGTCAAACGGCCGACTACTACCCAAATGGTGTCATAAACGCTTGAAGTTTTTGGCAATTTTGTTATGAAGTCCATGATGGCTTCTGGTATTCTAGTTTGAATGTAGAGCATGTCAAGAATTTACTAAAATATGTGGTAATCTCTGGCTTCATGTTGGGCCACCAATAAAGCTTCTTAAGATCGAGATACATCTTATCTGATCCGGGATGTTTCGAATATCTCGACTTATGAGCTTCATTTAAACCTCGACTCCTGACTTCACCAAACTTTGGGGTCCAAATTTAGTTCATGAAATATTGTGTTTCATCTTCCTTGAGGTCGAACTGTTTGTCCATTCCTCGCAGGTTTTCTTCTATGATATTTTCGGATTTGAGTGCTTCCAACTAAGTGTCTCGAATTTGGATGGTGATATTGGTGTGGATTGTTAGGGTTAAAGCCTTTACACGTAATGGCTTTGCTTGTTCTTTCCTGCTTAAAGCGTCTGCTATGATATTCCCTTTACCAGGATGATAAAAAATTTCGCATTTGTAATCATTTAGCAATTCTACCCACCTTCGTTGTCTCATGTTAAGCTCCTACTGATAAAAAATGTGTTTAAGGATAACTCTTGTCTGTCTCTCCAATCAAACTTCTTTACTTTTTAGGTTAGAGCGATGAGAGGCTTGGCTATTTTGGAGAAGTTCTTGATGAATCTCTGATAATATCCTGCAAGCCCTAGGAATTGGCGAACTTCGATTAGCGTTGTTGGTGCCTTCCAATCCATAACTGCTTCGATCTTCGAGGGATCGACATGAATCTCATTTCTACTGACCACATAACCGAGGAAATTCACTCAGTTCATCTAAAATTCACATTTAGAGAACTTTGCATAAAGTTTCTCCTTTATTAGTAGTTCCAGAATTAATTGCAAGTGATGGCCACGTTCTTATTTGGTTCATGAATATAACAATACGTCATCAATGAACACAATCACAAATTATCCAAATATGGTTTACACACCCGATTGATAAGGTCCATGAATAGGGCTGGTGCGTCGGTCAGTCTGAATGGCATAACTAGAAACTCGTAGTGACCATACCGAGTCCTGAATACCATCTTTGGAATGTGTGCTTCTTGAACTCTAAGCTGATGATAACCTAATCCCATATCGATCTTTAAGTAGTAACATGATCCTTGTAGCTTTTCGAATAGGTCATCAATCCTTGGGAGTGGATATCAGTTTTTGATGGTGAGTTTGATCAACTCTCGATTGTCAATGCACATCCTGAATGATCCATCCTTCTTTTTGACAAACAATAACGGAGCTCCCTATGGAGAGAAACTTGGCCGGATAAAGCCTTTGTCAATAAGTTCTCAGGGTTGACTGGAAAGTTCTTTATTTTCCAATGGAGCCAGGCGATAAGGGGATCATGCTACTGGTGCTGCACCCGGGATCTGGTCGATGAAGCAATAACCAATCCATTCTGATGATTACATCGACACTCCCACTGTTCATAGGCATTAGGTCGACATGAAAGATGTGGTTATTCAGGGTGAGAGGGCAATTGGTGAGAATTTATAAAGTGCTTTCTAACTGGCCGTTTGCTACTTCTACCATGTAAGCTTCATTAATTTTGCATGATTTATGGTTAATCATGCTTCTAAACTTATGGGAAATAAAGCTTCTATCAGCACCAGTATCAAATAATACGGAAGCATAAATATTGTTGATAGGGAATGTACCACTAACCACACTTGGTTCCTTCGCCACCTTATGGGAAATAAAGCTTCTATCAGCACCAGTATCAAATAATACGGAAGCATAAATATTGTTGATAGGAAATGTACCACTAACCACACTTGGTTCCTTGGCCACCTCGATTCTTAAATTTCGGGCAATCCTTCTTAAAATGCCCTAGTTGATTGCATTCGTAGTAGTTACAGCTTCCTCCTGGCGTAGGGGTTGAGGTTGTATTATTTTGGATCTTTATGCAATACTAAGAGGTGTGACTTCTCAAGATACAGTTGCTGCAGACCATGCAATTTCCGACATGGTGGAAATTGTACTTGGTATAATGGGGTAATGTCCTATAGTATGGCTTTGATGGAATGGAAGTGTTGATAATTGCAGCATAGACAGCCACAGATTCTGGCTTGGATTTGTGATGCTTGGATTTATCGTTTACTTTTCCATGGAACTTTCATATCGTACTATGTAACATCCCAAAATTCAAGGCCAAAAACTTCATTTTTAAATAAGTTATTACATAGACCATCAGTATAAAAACATTCATAATAATATCTCGTGTCAAGCCAAAGTGTCAGTAATCAAAACATATTATCATAACACCATATCAGAGTGTGATCCCAAAGATCTCATGTGCGGAAAACATAGTGTGATGCGCTGCGATCGAGCCGACTCCTTTCCTTGAAAACAAAGTACCTGAAACCAAAACTGAAAACCGTAAGCACGAAGCTTAGTGAGTTTCCCAGATACCAGATACCATACAACCCAATTGATCCATACATGCCATACATAACCATGAGTCATACATAACAAACATATCCATAATCAAGTAAAGTGCTATGTGCCAAACATAGTCTTGCTGTATTGCCACGGGCTGCACGTGGTCTTTCTTGTCAAGCCTGGGGGCCACTCCCTGGGTCTTACAGACAAGTGCCAAGGGCCACCCCCTGGTTTTCCATGCAATCATCACGAAGACAACTATACATACTACTCTACTAGGCTACTCAGCATACAGTGTGCCAGGAGCCACCTCCTGGTCTTTCATTCATAATAGTATACAGTGTGTCAGGAGCAACCTCCTGGTCTTTCATACATGTTGCCTAGGGCTAACCCCCGAGTCTTCCTACCATACATAATAACATACTGTATGCCAGGAGCCTCCTCCTGGTCTTTCATGCATAATGCCTAGGGCTAACCCCCGGGTCTTCCTACCATACATAAACTAAATGGGTCGGCATTGTGGCCGTAGACCCATACAAACAGTGAGGAGACTCACCTCACACTGCTGAACTTTGTTGATAACCCTCTGGCTGCTGTCCGACCACTCCCTGAACCGCTGCTCCACTAGCTCCCCGAGCTACTAATATCAATAAAACACTTAGTTCCAAACTGAACTCTAGAAGTCAAACTAAGTCAACTCTGGATAAGTCAAAGTCCTGGTCAAAGTCAACCTTCCAGTTGACTCGACTCGCCGAGTCAACCCGTAGACTCGCCGAGTCCTTAAACTCAGAAGCTCTCAAAATACGACCCAACTCGCCGAGTCACCCCAGGACTCGTCGAGTTCAACGATCTCTGAGTCCCATCGTGTCCAACTCACTGAGTCACCACTCAACTCACTGATCTGCGTCTTAACCAGAAGAGGTTGGGGGTTCTGCGACCTGACTCATCGAGTCCAAGAACAGACTCGCCGAGTCCTAGGCAATCTTCAACAGACTCGCCGAGTTGTTCTTCCAACTCGCCGAGCCCATGCACATATTCATACAACTCGTCGAGTACACCCATGTGACTCGCCGAGTTTCTCCAGTTCTCAATCCATACAGTGGCTTTTCGAGCCATGCAGGGGCTCCAATCCATAGATCCACTCTTCTACAGTCTATCCCCCACGTAAAGTTGCAAACTTTACATGAAACCAAGGAGCTAAAGGCCCAAAACACTCAAGGGCTAGGGTTTAAGACAAAGGGGCTTCACCAACAACTTATTTACATGAACTTTATGACCTTCTGGACCATCACAAGTCTAGATCTGAGGTAGCAACCTCAGATCTAGGCCTCTAACTCGACATAGATCTCAATCATGCCCAAAATGCCCCAAATCTCAAACATAAGATAGATCTACTTGCAATAAAGCCAAAGCAACAGTTTATTACCTCCAATATATGCTCCAACTGAAGTAGATCCTGGATCTACACCACTCCTTTGCAGCAAGCCTCTTGATCTTCAAGCCCCTTTCCACCAAAATCACTTATCTAGGCTGGAAGGGATGTAATGTTCTTTAAATAGGGCACAACCCCCGGGATTAGGGTTTTTCTCGCCCAGACCAGACTCGCCGAGTCCACTAGCCGACTCGACGAGTCGGTCACTTACTCTATGCCCCGGATCCCGCTCCGACTCGTCGAGTTCCTCCCTGGACTCGACGAGTTGACTCTTGACTTAGAGCCTTTCCTTTCTTTTCTTGGTCTTTCTGATTCTGGGTGTTACATAGTAGCTGTTTTGTTCATTTGCGGGGTCATCATACCCTGACAGATACATTGCTCAGTTAGTTGATATGCCAATCGCTTAGCATTATCAAATGTAGTGGATTTGGATGCAGTAACCATACCTTGAACTGGGGAAGCTAATCCCCAAATGTATCTTTCAATCTTTTTGTATTCCGGGTTCACCATCCCCGGACAAAGGTTTGCAGGATCATTAAATCGAGAGGTGTAGGCAATCACCTTCGATCCTTTCATGGTAAGATTCTAGAGCTCTTGCTCCAGAGTCTGGACTTCTTGTTGGGGACAATACTCCTTGATCATCATTTGCTTTAAAGCTTCCTAGTCCATGACATAAGCTTCATCAATTCCCATGGACTTGGCATGATCATTCCACCAGGTCAGTGTGGAATCCCTTAGTGTGCAAGTAGCATATTTAACTCGACAATCATCAGAGTAGGAATTGATGCGAAATACTACTTCCATTTTCTTTATCCAGTGGGATGGACCGATAACTCCTTCTATGCCGTAGAATAATCAAGGTTTGCAGGCTAAGAAATCCTTGTATGTATAGGATTTGGAATGGTTTTGGTTAGCAACTAGTATACAGACACCATTTGTACGGTTCCCAGAAGATTTGTTCCGAGCAGCCTCGTAAGCAACTAAGGCCGTGGAAATCCATTGTGTAAGCAGGGTTTGCATAAGTGTGGGATCCATTTGAAATGGTGGCGTTGGGGGATAGACAAAAGGTGGGGTTATAGTGTTTTCGACTGGAGTTCCTTTGGAATTTAGAGTTTTTCCCGAAGTTGGAGTTACTGCTTGTAGAACTCTCGGAGTGACTCGGGGACTTGGTGGTGGACGAACTCGTGGATTCTTTCGTGGAGGCATAGTCCTAATACGTTTAGATGGTTATCTTTGGTTATTTTACACTTTGTAGTCATAAACAAGTATGTGTGAGTTGCACTTTATGATAGTGTATTAGTGTAATTTGTTCTTGAAATCCTACAAATTTCCAAATTATAAAGAGAGATCGATTCCTGAAATCCTACATATTTCCGATGATAGAAAGAGAATTGAAATGCTACCAATTTCAAATGATAGGGTGAGAAC